>NW_027131927.1:25902500-30902500 GCF_026122565.2 Emydura macquarii macquarii | reverse complement strand
AATCTGTCATTTGCCTTTGCAACAAACAAACACAAAAATCCAGCCCCATCTTCTAGATCTACCTTTCAAAGGGCTGCTGACATTAGCCTTTCCTGCACTAGGAAATGTATATATTGCTTACCATACCCAACAGCAATGGGTGCAGCTGGACCGCTTAACTGCCAATGTTAAGGGGATCAAATCATGTTCAGCCCCAATTCAAGAATTGTGATTAAACCTTGCAGGATTAATTTAACCTTTTTAGTCTAAGGATTGTTGGGAGCCAGGGTTCCCAGCTAGTGCTAAGACTTTTTGGAAGCTGTAATGTAGACAAGGCTCAGAGGGGCTCAGGCATTTTTATCACTATTTAACCCTGTGTGGACAAGGTCTTACCTGCAATTATTAAATGTCTTGTGAAAACCTGTGGTAAAAGGGCTGAGAAAAAGAAGAAGAGAACTGTCCGGCACTCAGAGTATGAGGCAGGCTGTGGCTACAGAAACTTTGGATCAGGCCATACCTCTGTGAGGGAGGCGAAGGAAGAAACATTAGGGAACTAACCTGCAGCAAGAGTTGGCAGTGTGGCTTTTAGAGGGAAGCTGGATCTGAGCAGGGGAGAGCTCAGAACAGGAAGTGAAATGGAAAATTGCTGGATGCCCTGCAAACGTTTTGAGTTAGCCTTACAAGTTCAAGAGTCCCAAACTGCTAGAAAGAAAAGGAAAGGCAAATCAGGCCATCTGTGGTTGCCTTCCTCCTCCAGAGGTTTGAGGCCAGTGGGGTGTGATCTACCCCCTCACTAGCCTGCTGCGGTGCAGGCTAACTGTCCATGTGCACCCAGATGCTCATTAACAGTTCCTACATGCACTTTGATCTAATCCTCTTGGAAACAGGATTACATTGGAAACAGGTGGATGTGATATACCTTGACTTTAGCAAAGCTTTTGATACGGTTTCTCACAGTATTCTTATCAGCAAGTTAAAGAAGTATGGGTTGGATGAATGGACTATAAAATGGATAGAGAACTGGCTAGAGCATAGGGCTCAACGAGTAGTGATCAATGGCTCCATGTCTAGCTGGCAACCGGTCACAAGCGGAGTTCCCCAGGGGTCGGTCCTGGGGCCGGTTTTGTTCAACATCTTTATTAATGATCTGGAGGATGGGGTAGATTGCACCCTCAGCAAGTTTGCGGACGACACTAAGCTGGGGGGAGTGGTAGATACCCTAGAGGGTAGGGATAGGATACAGAGTGACCTAAACAAACTGGAGGATTGGGCCAAAAGAAATCTAATGAGGTTCAACAAAGATAAGTGCAGAGTCCTCCACTTAGGAAGGAAGAATCCCATGCACAGCTATAGACTGGGGACCGACGAGCTGGGTAGCAGCTCTGCAGAAAAGGACCTGGGGGTAACGGTGGATAAAAAGCTGGATATGAGTCAGCAGTGTGCCCTGGTTGGCAAGAAGGCCAATGGCATATTGGGCTGCATTAGGAGGGGCATTGCTAGCAGGTCACGGGAAGTGATTATTCCCCTCTATTCGGCATTGGTGAGGCCGCATTTAGAATATTGTGTCCAGTTTTGGGCCCCCCAATACAAAAAGGATGTGGACAAGTTGGAGAGAGTCCAGCGGAGGGCAACAAAAATGATTAGGGGGCTGGAGCACAGGACTTATGAGGAGAGGCTGAGGGAACTGGGTTTGTTTAGTCTGCAAAAGAGAAGAGTGAGGGGGGATTTGATAGCGGCCTTTAACTACCTGAAAGGGGGTTCTAGGGAGGATGGGGCTAGGCTGTTCTCGGTGGTGGCAGATGACAGAACAAGGAGCAACGGTCTCAAGTTGCAGGGAGGGAGGTCTAGGTTGGACATTAGGAAAAAGTTTTTTACTAGGAGGGTGGTGAAGCACTGGAATGGGTTACCTAGGGAGGTGGTGGAATCTCCATCCTTAGAGGTTTTTAAGCTGCGGCTTGACAAAGCCCTGGTTGGGATGATATAGCAGAGGTTAGTCCTGCTTTGAGCAGGGGGTTGGACTAGATGACCTCCTGAGGTCCCTTCCAACTCTAATATTCTATGATTCTATGATTCTACATCAAAGCGCACTAACGAGCTGTTAATGTGCGTCAGCTGTATGCACCCTGCATGCACTATGTGCAGAGGCTTAGACACAGACCATGTTGCTGAGGTCCTGGCTCAGTGGGGCAGCCCATGGGGGGCTCACAGCCTGGCCTCTCCCTGGACGAGCCTTAGAACAAAGGGACCCCCAAAGTGTGCAGTACCTAGGTAAGTGGCACCCTCTGCCCCCATCTAACCTCTGCCTTCCATGTCCTACCCGCATCCCAGTTTCCTGTACTCCTGTCCCTCTCCACCCCCTGAGTCCTTCTCCTACCACATCTGCTCCTTACCCATCCCCCTCAGGGTCCTGTCCCCTATTTTCCCCTATGTCCTAAGCTCTATGCCCTAAGCTTCCTCTCCTCCATTTTTTCCCACCACATCCTAGTCCATCTGTCTCCTGGCATCCTGCCCCACCATATATCTCCCACCTCATTTGACCCACTTAGGTTTGCCCCTTCCCCAGTCATCCTAACCCCCAGGGTCCTGCCCCATGGTATTTATCCCATCTTCTATCATCCTGCCCTATCAGCAGCTCTCCTGTCCTATCCTCACACCCCATCTGCCCTGTGATCTGCCCCTTGTTTTCCTAATCCTCCCCCCACCCCATTTGTCCCCTATGGCATCCTGAACCCCATTCCATCTGTCCCCTGTGTCCTGGTCTTCCTCTAGGTCCTGGTCCCCATCTCCAGACTCCAGTGCCTTTGTATTATCCCCGCATTGTTCCATCCATGGATTGCATGGCCTGGACCTACTCCCAGCCTCATGTTGGGGACCTTCCCCCCCCCCCCCCCCCCCCCGCCCAGACTAGTGCAGTCACCCTTCAACTTAAGGAGCACTTTGGGCTGACACTGAGGGGTTCTCTCAGGATGGGGGGATCAGAGCCCCACACTGAGACCCAGCACATGGGTTGAGGCTAGATCCCTAATGCAGGGCTGGGCAAGAGTGCTGACTCCTCAGGGTGGGGGACCCTGGTGAGAGTCTTTGCAGAGACACCTGTTTGTGGAAGAGCACGCTGCTATATTTGCTGCTGTGACCTGGGAGGACGGTAGTCAGGAGCTGCAGGGGGTCACTCCTGTTTGCATAGGGCATCCTCTTTGACATGTAGGTGCTGTTTTAAAGGTCCCATATACCTTTAAACCGGGGGAGGGGAGGAGTTATAATACACAGGTATGATGATGTGAAATTAGCAAACCAATAGCTATAATTGAAGTGGCACCACCAATGACCCAGATGACAAAACCTGGCTGAGGCAGGCCAGGGGGTCAAGGCACAAATCCAGCTGTAAATTGTTTCCCCCCCACTCTGCTCCTTTTGCTGAAAAGTAAGAAAGGGCTGGCCTGTGAGTTGTAGAGGCTACATAGGATGTAGGCAGCCCAACTCTTTACTTGCTTTGCTTGTATTTCAGTCTGGCTCTGATCTTTGCATGGAAGTCTCTACCGGAGAGTCTTATCACCTGTCTTGCCTCCTCTTGTATTATTTCCACAAGAGCAACCAAATCGTCAGTTTCACTTGAGAACAGGTCAGACCATACCTTGGCACTTAGTGCATCTGAGTCGTTTTCAGTCTGTGTTTTTTCCATAAACTACAGGGTTGTGGGGGTGGGGTGGAGTGGCAAGTGGGATCCTTGAACTGTGACATGCCCAAGGAAGTGAACGTACTTTGCTCTTTCTACATGGCAGATTGCCATTCCACAGTGGACAGAAAAAATAGAGCTTTGGGTGGTACCACACTGTGAAGAAATGAGAGTTGTTGTCAGAGCACGTGTTGCTAATGTTTTGTTAGAGTAGGCATGATACATTAGGCTGGACCTTTGTCCCCACAGTCACGGAAGTCCTGGAGTCCATGATTTTCATGTAGCTGTGGTAGTTTTGGGAATCTATTACTTTTGACGTGCTGAGATTTTTTTTTTTATGAGTGAGTGGCTGGGTGGGTGTGTGGGTGGGTGAGTGGGTTGGTGAGATTTCACTGAGAGCTTTAAGTGCTGTAAAGTTTAAACTCCAGGCTGCCATATATTGGTGGCTAATCAAGTGTAGGAAGGATGGGACAGCTCTCAGCAAGAACTTTAATTTCTCAAAAATACTTAATGGGGTTTGTCTTCTTTGTTCCCCTCACCCCCACCCCCCACTCTATCTACTCAGCAGGAACAAAAGCATCCTTTTTCATTTGCATGTGGAGAGTCAGGCTAGGGTTACAAAGGGGGCTCTGGTACAGTAACTTTCTTATTTCCAAACTCTTCTTGCAGCACGGTTCTAATTTGCACCAAAAGAGAGAGGAAGGGGGAAAGATTATGTTGAGTTTTTTTTTTAAAAAAAAGCCACTTGACTTGTGATGTTTTTAAAACTGTTCCTGGGATTTTTTTTTGCCCTTTCACCATGGCCACCCACTGACAACTTAAAAACTGCCAGAACCAAAATCATAGCCCTAGGCTTGAGCATAAGTAGCCAGAGGAAATGCTTGTGCATCAAGTGACCTTGCAGCGGGCAGTATCCCCAACCACTAATTTTTAACCCACTGTCTATCTGCAGTCTGTATGCCTCTGAGTAAGGATGTGTGGGTATGTCTCATCACTAATCCAGCTTTAAGTAGCAGTCACTTTCAGAAATAAAAAAGCAGAGCTTTTGTTACAGTATAAAGGAGATGCTTGGGACTGTTTGATTAAGGTGGAATGGGGAAAGAGTAAAAGGTAGGAAGTCTTCTGCCCTATTTCTGTAATAAGGACAAAGATCCCATTGGATCAGGCACTAAGGCCCAGATTCACAAAGATGGTGAACATCACAACACCTAACTTTTAGGCAGCTGGAGAATCAGACGAACACACTGCAATTCACAAAGACTGAGTCAGGTGCCTAGATGCCTCTACAATAAATGGGGGAAGAGAGGTGCCTTAGAATATGATTTACCAGAGCCATCATGACAGTCAGGGAGCTGCCTAAGGTAGTCACTGGGAGATGGAGATGCAGTTGAGAAGGGTGTGTCCTAGACCCAGCCCCTCTCACGGAGATAAGTGCCTTATTCTGGGCTGCAGGGAGAATCCTAGCTGTGCTAGCAATTCACAAATGGGAATGCCTCTCCTGGAGTCAGGAGGCTTAGGTGTCTAAACTGCTTCTCATGAGAATGGCTTAGGCAGGCTCCTAGCTCCATACAAAAGCAGAGGAGGTGCTCACCTTTACTTTTAGCCCAGTAGTTAGAGCACTCACCTGGGATGTGCGAGATGGGGGTTCAATTCAGTTCTCTGCTTTGCTTGATGAGAAGATGGGATTTGAACAGGGAGAGTATGGTAGCCACTGAGCTATGGGATAATCTGACGGGGGAGATGAGGGGTCTCCCTCGATTTCTGCTGCTGAAGTTGTTCCAGTTTGGAACAATAATTTAATTCTCTTTCTCTCTGTCTGGCCCAAGAATAATTATTTATATGTAGGGGAACAATTTCAAATTCTTACAGTCATTGGGCCAGAGAAATGGAGAATGCTCTAACCTCTACCTACAGAGTCAGACATCTGGGAGAGCCAAGGTCCGGTCCTTCTGCTCAAAATCACTCTTTGATTATTACACAGTCTTTGAGCTAACTGTGCCCTGAGCCATCACTGCAATGTTTGAGAGATGCAGGTTCCAGTTTTGGATTGGAGCGCTGAGGGTGAGATGTGAACAGAAGGGATTCTCTGAGAGCTAGTACTATTATGCTGTACCTAATCTCTGAATTCAGATGAAAAGACAGCCAGGTGACCGGACTGGCATGTTCTTGCCGATAATACATTACTGCTCGTGTGAAGGCTGCTACCTAAGTGCAGCAAGTTACTGTGCATTGTCTGGCTTACTCCATCACTGGAAAGAGAGGGCGGCACCAGCTGGAGTAAGGCTGTCACTGCACTGAGGAACAACATCAGGAGCACAGGGCAATCCATGTACCCTGTTGTCAGGGGAGGGTAAGGTAAGGACCAGATGGAATATTAACATATTGCCCATCAGGAACAATTCCCTGCTCCTGGGGGGAGAGGGGGGAATGGCCTAAGCGAAATATAAGTTTGCACAAAACCTTTGTAATGAACTTGCAGCCGTTTCCATTTTCAGAGCCTGGGGGCGCCATTCATGGTATGTGCTATTCAAATATAGCAAAAAAGGTGAACAAATTCTACCTAGCTACACCATTTAAACTCGGAAGCAGAGGTGTCCAAGGGGCCATGAGTGTTTGAGGTAAAAAGATGACGTGATCACTGCTCTACAGACTGGCAGCCAGAACTGTATTTAAACCACCCACTGGGTATGTTAGCTGATGTCACTTCAAGCGAGAGATTGCTCATGGATAAAAAACTCAGCTATGGCCATCAGCAAGCACTGCTTTGACTGAATCGTCTCTAGAAATCCCACAGCTTGCTGGACGGGTTAGCCTTTGTGCTCTCTCCTGGGCTGATGGCTTCTGATAATGGGGCAAATGTGTATCACTTAATTGTCAGGTTTAAGGACAGGAAGTTTGTTCATGTGCCACACTTTACGCATTGTCTTACCAACTTGGAGCCAGACCCTGCTCCCAGTTACACCAGTGTAAATCCAGAGTAATCACATCCACTTTAGTAGTTATTCCATATTTACACCAGTATAGCCAAGAGCAGAATTTGGCCCTGGACAGTTACTTGCTCAGTACAGCCTGCTGAATGCTGCCAAATATAACTAGGCTGAGGACAAAATGCACCTCAAATGTTACCCATTGTGCAACATTTTGAGGCATGTCACTACAAAAGAACACATCAGGCCTCACCATTTTCCAATCCAAGTGCAAGGCACATTTCTTTGACCTTGAATTCTCTAATACAAATACATAGCAACAAGTGTGTGTGTGTGTGTGTGTGTGTATATATATATATATATATTTTTAAAGCCACCTACCCCCACACACTGCCAAAACAAGACAAAACAAGACATTGCACATGCTTCTCACTCTGGGGAGAGGATGAGAGAACAAACAACAAATGACAGAGGGGTAGTCACATTGCTGAATGCACTACTGCAAGGTGCTCAGCTACTACAGCAATAGGCGTGGTATAAAAACCTATATAGAACAGAACAGAGTCTGCATTCAGCTAGAGTGGACTGCAACAAAGAGTTTAATATGCCCATTATATCTTAAGTAAACAAAAATATATGGAAATCAATTTCTGGCCACGCGGCACAAGGGATAATATTTTAAAACTTGAATGCCTAAAGTGAGGCACATCACTAGTGAGGTACCTAGATAACTGGCTTTATGTTAATTGTTGCTGAAGTCCAATGTCAATCAACGGCAGTTGGGTCTCTCATCTTTTAAAAATTCTACTTTGTGCCTACCTGTAGTTTTGGGCACCTAAATATACTTGAAAATCTGGCCCTTAGGAACCTATATCCTATTTATTTCTCAATGAGACAGTCTCGGAGGTGTCAAAGCCATTTTTTAAAATGGGACTTAGGGGCTTTCAAAAACTTTACCATTTAGCTGTTCTTTTAAGGGCCTGCCAATATTCCACATGTTAAATGAATTTGTAATCAGTTACTGGCATGGTTGGCTATACAGCTCGCATATGTCCGCACACAACGTGGCTCTCACTCAGTGTATTATCTGAATATTTAACCCTGGCCAGAGGCACAGGCTGGCTATGTTGTTTTCCTTCTATAACTGCTTTACCACAATTCGTTGTTGTTGCTGAAGTCTTGACAGGATTCCAGTTGCAGCCAATTTTATCTTGTACTCCTCTTTGGCTTTTGACTGTGTGGAGGAAAGCCTAAGAATATATTGTTCCATTGCTTTTGTGCATGTACTCTGAGCATGCTATTTTGTGCTAAGAACTATGGGATAACTGCCCAGATTTTCCCAGAATGCAGTTATATAAAGAGGCAGTGTAGCAGGTATCCTAAGTCTGAGAGTCTGTACGTCCACACTTTGAGCTGGAGGTGTACATTCCAGCTCGCACTAGCTTTGGTTGAACTACTACCCATCTAAGGATATGTCTATATTGCCAGCGGCACTGTCAGCGCTGCTGGATTGATGCCACGGGATCGACTGAGCGGGCTGTGGAGACCCACTCAATCGATCTTGGAAGTGCCCTCCGGTCGCCATGAATCCACCCCCACAAAAAGCGTAGGGCTGCGTCGACCGGCGGGCATTTCCCGTCAGCGCAGTGCAGTGAAGGCGCTGCGATAAGTAAAAGTTCATATGCCAACGGGAGATACACGATGTACTCTATGTAGCTTGCCTATCTCCCGCCGACTGCCATCGTCAGTGTAGAGCAGGCCTAAGATGCTAGGCACATACTTAAATGTCTAGTGATTGTAAAGTTCCAGAAGGTTGGTCACCTGAGTCTGGTCTCCTGAGTCATAATTATGTCATATCCTAGTAAAAGTTACTGTTGCTTTTGATGCTGTGACTACTGCTGACAGCCTCTCTGATTTCAGCAGAATGGTTTTCCATTTCCCCTCTCCTCCTTCTCTCTGTTTAATCAGTGGCTCTGAGAACTCCAGCTAGCAGAAACTCCCACTGCAGCCCCTCCATACCACTCCGAGTGCTTGCAAGTGCAGAGGGTGGGGAAGAGCCATGTGAAATGCTCGTTTCCTCACTTCCATCACATGCTCAGCCTCTCTTAGCTCATGAATGCTGAACACAGCTCAGTTGTCCTGCATTTCAGTGCAATCTGCCACAAGATGGCTGGACCTCCACTCTGCATTCTGTCCTCCTTTACTTTCTGTTCCTGGCTTAGTGTGACACTACTTAGTACAGAACAATGAACATGCTCTAAGCTGTCTCTCATCCCTTCTTATAGAAAGACATTTTTAAAAAATGGCTCATCTTTTCAGCCTGCTTGTTAGTAAATTGTACACCGTTTTGTGAAATCCCAATTAACTTCACAGACTCTTCACACTAGAAATACCAATGCTAATCTTTGTACAACATTATGTACATTCTGGGCAAGGGCATAGTCTGGGGTGGAAGCAGGAGCGCTGTTGACTCCCCCCCCTTCCCCCCCCCCCCCCAAACTGCAAGCCTCAGGCAGGTGCAGAATTTGCCCAGCCCCCATGTGCAGACCCTGACTGGAGCTGCCCTCCCCCCCCAACTCACTCCCAAATGTAGAAATCAAACCATGCCTATGGCTTTGGGGGGAAAAAAATACAAACGCACAATCCACCAAATCAGAATTTGTTCACTTCCTGTGCTTTAACACTATTTTTGCTTTCTTCATATTCATCACACATACAAACACCAATTTGGCCTTATTAAAATCTCTTATTTTATAGGCTTATGCACATGAGTTGCAAAACTGGCAACTCGCCCCTCAATTTTTCATGATTATTATTTACTATTTGTATTATAAGTTGGACCTCAGAGCCCCAGTCATGGATTAGGACTCCACTGAGCCTGGCGCTATACAAACAGTGAACTAAAAAACAGTCCCTGGCCCAAAGAGCTTAAAATCTAAGTGATAAAACACAGCAAAGTTCAAAGAAATAAACAATGCCGCCAGTTAGCTTGGTTTTGTAGCAGAGACACAAACAGGTATCCGTGAGAAGCTGACACACACGGTCATTATTTTGAACAGAGAGGTCCCTCTTGAACATAATTAGCTTTCCCTGTTAAGTGGCTTTGCCAAATTGGCAAATTTAAGTAGGCTAATGAACCAGCTGTTAATAAAACAAAAACTTATCAGCCAAAAGAGCTAATATTTCAAAGGTGAAAAACTTCAAAGTGCCTGATTATTGCAGACTTGTGCACCACACCAAGTAATTTATTGTATTCCACAAGAAAAACATTCTGTCTGGTTGGCAGACAAAAAGAGTGCACGAAGACTAGGTTTGTTTCTTGAAGTACATGGGTGCTGTGTCTCTTTAATTTCTGTTCTTTTCATTTCTGGTCCCATTTTTTACATCTCATGGATATGCATATACTCTTATGCTTTATGTATACATTATAATAGTTTTTTAACATCTAGTTTGAGGGGACAAGAAAAGAATATTATTAATTTTTTAAATTTAAAATATTCTTTATATTTTTTTTGTTCCCTAGTGTGCTAGGCACTTGCCAGAAACAAGTAAAGACAGTCCCTGCCCCAAAGGAATTACAGTCTAAGTAAGGCCTCAAACCTGCACGTACTTGGGAGTGTGAGTAGTTATTTATTTATGTGAGCGTGACTCACTCATGTGCCTAAAGATCTAATTCATAAGCTCTTGAAAGATCACTGCATAAATTCAGACTTGACGTAATAAGGGAGGCCCAGGTAGGGGGATATATCAGAGGAGAGGAAGGAAATGCCAAGTGTAGCACTTGGTAACTCAGTAAGGCATGTACCCATCTCAATGGTGTTGTTAAATTGGTTTGATTTAAACCTTCTGTAAGCAAAGTGCAAAAGAAGGTGACTCACTGAGCAGCTTTGAGGAGAGCATTCTATTAGAATTCCAAAAATTGGCATGAATGACACCACCATATAATCAGTGTTTATTGCTGCTGCTGCCCTTGGGGAAAATGGAACTAAAACAGACTAAGTTTGTGCAGTAGAAGAGATGCAGGAAGTTAAAATGAAAGGCCCCATGTCCACAGCATAGCAGTGATGCAAATGGAACCAGAAAAGCTGAAAGTCCCGGAGAGAACAACAACTCAGAAGCAATTGTGCCAGCACCACACTTGAGAATTGGCAGCTCCTTGTGCCTTGGCCTGCATAGTGTAGTGCCATGCATACAAAATTACAGCAGGAACTCAACCTTGGGCCTGGCAAATCCCCTTATAGGCAAGAATAAGAATTCCTAAAGTGTTGTTCATCCACCAGTTATTTGAAGGGCGGCCTGCTTATTAATAAAACAAGCATAGAAAATACCATAACTTTGCAATTAGAAATGGTCCATAATCTGAATGCTGGATCCAAGCAATCTCACCTCTGTGTTGTTCAAAATCTAGATCAGGATCCAAATTTTGCAGCTTTGGCCCATGCTTATTGCTAAGTGTTTTTAAAACCAGAAACTGCACAAGAGTGTACTGAAGGGCCCCAGAGATCCAGAGAGAGAATGACATTCAGCCCATTACTGACCTGAAGCTTACCTTTCTGACTCCATCGGTGAGAGCCTGATTATTAGTCCTACCTGATGACTAGTCCCACTGGCTCCTGCTTATGTGGGGTGCCAGAGACCTCTCTGCTAGCAATGTTACAATCGCCAGTACGTAATGGACCATCCTAGAAGGACAAGTAAAGGCTTAACAGTATTGCATGATTCTGCAATGTTTTTAATATTATTTCATGCCCTAATAGGAGTTTTGCAAAAACATGCATTATTTACCTTGTCCTCCTAAGGCAGCCCCAGTCTGTAGCAAGATTCTGTAGTGGTTATACAAGTCCTGCTAGTTGTTGCAGTTACGAAGTCTACTTTTGCTAGCAGGTACCTCCTGCTCCACCTCTATATATACCTGGTACTTGCTGTACAGTGTATATTGGGGCATCACAAGGATAAGGATGTAACAATCTGTTGTAGGACTGGACACTGGAAATTTAAAACAAAATCAAAGGGGCAATATTTAGCTGCTGATGTGGGTATGTCCCTCTTATACTGATTGCTTGTGGGCAAGCAGCATATAATTTTAAACTTGCTAGACATAAAATATAAATATGATTTCCTGCAGCTTTCTTAATACAAACTTAAAGATATCCCTTTCCTTACCACTTTAAACTGCTCTATCTCCCCAGCCTTGAAGCTCCCCATCCTTCCAATTAAGAATGACAACGTGGTCCCTCTTTCAACATTGTTTCTTAATTGACAGAACATTGCTGGATGATAGCAGGCACCTTTTCCCCGTCCTCCACAACCACGTCTGGGTGGAAATCCAGCCTATGTCTTGTTAAGCCAGCAGACAAAATGTTTGCTGAGATCATGGAAATTCTACAAAAATCATGTAACTTGAAAACCACTGGTGATTCCAGTGCATTTCCACTGTTGTAAATGGAATAAAAAAGACAATGAAACAATTTCTGAATATGTGGCTGAATTATAGAAATATGCAGAGCACTGCCAGTTTGAAGAGTGTCTAAATGATGCATTCATGGACTGGTTATTGTGTGGTATGCAAAATGAACCAATAAAAAAAGTTACTAACTGAGGTTGATTGAACTCTAAAATGTGCATTAGAAATTCCTGTATCTTTGGGGACAACTCTAAAGCCAGGGAGCTACAACAGCACCATGGAATCTGTGCAACAAACAAACTGAGAGGTCAAGAAGAAAGCCCATTGACAACACCCAAAACTGTGCTTTCATTGTGGGAAAATCTCACAATGTAAGTGTTTGTGGGTGCAACCAGCAGAAAATGCAACAAATTGGGGCGCTTCCATAAAATATGCAGTTCAGTGCAAAAAGCACAAGCCCCACCCCATGGGGGCAACAACAGAGGATTTCAGTTTCATCACCTAGCACATGGCAACATGGAACCCACTGAGAATGTTATCACATCTCTGCAATCACCCAACACTTTGTTTATTGTCTTCTAAGTTGTTTGGATTTCTTTATAAATGGAAGGAGTGAGACTTGAAATGGAGCTGGATGCAGAGTCTGCTGTTATTTCGCAGCAGGATAATCAGACTTCTTAAAGATGTAAAGTTGCAGAAGACCTCAGTGTTACACATACACATACAAAGGAAATCCTCACTCTCCTGGGTGGTGTTAGCAAAGGTAACAATTGTAAACCGCATATGTAGAGAATGGCCAGGAGAGATTAAGGGGAACAGGCAAAGCTGAACGTGCCTCTAGGTTTTTAAAAAAAATAAATGAAGTCTGTCTCTGAACATAACTTAGCTGAGCTTTTGGACAAGGCAGCTTATTTTGTCGGGATGGTATCAGAATTTTAAAACATAACACACACAATTTGTGCTTGAAGAGGGAGTGGTGGCTACTTTTCAAAGCTCCGCCTGTACTGTTGGCTACTGGAATACAGTGCCCAGTTCTGGCGTCCACATTTTTAAAAGGACTTGGAAAAATTGGTGAGGATGCAGAGAAAAGTCATTTGACAGCTGGAAAGAGCGTCTTACAGGGAGAGGCTTAAAAAGCTCCATCTGTTTAGCTTATCAAAAAAAATATCAAGAAGTGACTTCATTATGGCATACAAGTACCTTCCTGGGGAGAAAATACCATGCATTAAAGGGCCCCTTTATCTAATGGAGAAAGGCAAAACAAGAATCAGTAGGAGGAAGTTGAAGCCAGACAAATTCCAATGAGAAATAAGACACCATTTTTTTAAAAACCAGTGAGGGCGATTAACCATTGGAACAAATTACCAAGGGAAGTGGTGACTTCTGTCTCAGTGTCTTCAGGTCAAGGCTTGATGCTTTTATGGAAGGTGTGCTTTAGTGAAGCATAATGTACTGTGCTCAATACAGGAGTAACTTGGGTGAAATTCTATGACCTGGGGTATATAGGGGGAGGTCAAGTTAGATGATCTAATAGCCCCTTCTGGCATTTAAAAAAAAATTCTATGAATTGCTAAATGAATGCAATGGACTGAAATGGTGTTGACTAGATGACCTTCCTGAGGTCCCTTCCAACCCTAATCTTCTACGATTCTATGGTAGTTCACCAAAGCTTTTGAGGTGGCCAAAAAGCTTACAGCATCAGAAAGGGTCTTTACACACTACAATGCATCTTTTCCTGTAAAGATAGCTTATGACACTTCCCCAGATGGAATAAGAGAAGTATTTTTACATGTGATAGAAGACCATCCTGAAAGAACTTTGGCCTCTGATTCTAGATCTCTTACCTCTGCAGAACGCAACTATGCTTACATTGACAGAGGAGCTAAAAAGAGAGCTAAATAGTTTCACGAATATCTGTATGGGAAATAATTTACTGTGGTTACAGAACATCAACCACCAATTTTTACCTGGAAGAAAGGAATGCTGGTAATAGCTGCAGCATGGTTACAGAGGCTGGTGATAATCTAGGCATTCACCATTAAGATTTGAATTCACACCTGTCACTTCCAGTGGCAAATAAGAATATGGCAGGGAAACCAGAGACAACAGTATGTTCTTTATGGAAAACTGAAGCCTTGCCAGTGACAAAAGTCATGGTACAACTAGTGGTGACAATTTTGGTTGGATGTATTCCTGGAGGTTTCATCACATGACATAATCTTTAATTAAAGATTAATGTTTGATTCCTGGAGATTCCAGGACAATCCTGGAGCGTTGGCAACCCTGCCCATGTGAAACTAAAAATTATTTAGTACTAGCTAAAATGTATGACATTACAATGAACAGATAAACTAATGCACATAAACAACTGTTTCCAGCTTTCTGTGCTTGAAGAGAACTTATTTGTATATCAAGGTTGACTAAGGGGTGACACAAGACTGGTGATTACTATGAAGCTCAAGTCACATGTACACCAAGAATTACATGAAGGCTGTTTGGGAATTATAAACATCAAAGTCCTGGCTAGGAGTTGTGAGTGGTAGCCAGGGATTGATACACAAACGATATGGCAAAACAGTCTCCAGGTTGTCAAACAACACATGCCTTAACAGACTCTGTTGCAACCTTAGGAGGGTTCAACTATTCCATGGCTGTGAATCCCCAAACTATGCTGAGCCATTTAGGGACATATGTTTTTGATTGTAGTATATGCCTATTCTAAGTGGCCTGACGTATTCTGTATGAATTCAACTAATTCAGTGCAGATAATGGAAGTATTAAGACTATTGTTTTCATAGATGGGAATTGCTCAGATTGTAAGTGATGTTGATGATGATGGAGCTCAATTAACACCTGAAGAATTTCAATTGTTTGTCAAAAGAAATGGTATTGAAATTTCACATCTCCGTACCATACTCCCACAAATGGATTAGTGGAAAGATTTATCCAGACATTAAAATGAACGATTTGAGCAATGGCTCCAGAGAAAGACACACAAGATAATACAAGACTGAGTTCCAGAGGGGTAGCTGTGTTAGTCTGTATACAGCAAAAACGAGAGTCCTGTAGCACTTTAAAGACTAACAAATTTCTGCAGGCATAAGCTTTTGTGGGCTGCACCCCACTTCGTCAGAAATCAGATAGGGGGTGTGTGTGTATATATATATATACATTCAAGGGTAAGAAACAACACTATATACCTTGGATCCAAGAACAAATAAATAAAACAATTTTCTGATTAGGTTTAAGGACACTGCAATTTGATTTCCCCTCTCCCTCTCCCTTCCCCCCCTGCCAGACTATACCCTAGCTCTCTCTAACTGTCTCAAGACATTTGTTGAGGTTAGAGAAACATCCCAGCTCATGATGCTGAAGTATGCAAAGCTCTACTCCACCAACTTTCATCTTGAATTCATTAGTCAGACAGACATGCATTTCTTCTTCCCCGGAAAAATGCCAGTGTCTCTCCAAAAATGTATGGAAGTTGACATGAAGCTAAAAGTTCCAGATCTCAGAGAATAAAACAGAGATCCTGGGATGAGAACATGTTAGTTTGTTGTTAATAGGAGCTTTATAGTCTGCAGCAATACTACTTTAAGGTGAGAGCTTCTCAGATATCCTAAACTCATCAGGGTCAGGCCAGGTGACAGAACTCTGGTGATGTACAGATGTTGTAGAAAGTGGAATTAGTGATTCAGGTGGGACTTTTTCCTCTGAATCAATAGTAAACTAAACTGCCATCTAGCATTAGGGGAGCACTGTGTTACTAGAAGTATTGCCTTTTGGACTAGGGTCCTGACCACTTGTAGTCATATAAATCACATGATGTTCCTGCTTCTTGACTGGGTGCATGTAATCAGGATGAAGGTTTGAGGAAGCCATTGAAGCTTTGAATATGTCTTGAAGCCAATTTGGGAGACGCAGTAATTGGCTGTGACAAAGACTCTGCTCAGTAAGTTATGTTCCATCTTCTTGGTCTATGTATAGTATTTGATATGGCATTGCCTCGAATGAATAGTCCATGTTAACAGTTTATCTTAAAGAAAATTAGGAGGTACCAGCCATTTTAACTCTCTCTAGAAAACCAGAGCAATGAAGAAGTTGTTGATGACCTGTAGCAGGTGAATCTTTTATTTAAATGAGAATTCATTTAAGTTCCACACTTAACATGGTGGGGGAAGTTGACTAGGGACAATGGAGCCCTACAAAGATATGGAGAAGATGCCAGAATCTGAAGGGAGGACACAGACAGACAGGAGACCCTAGGCTACAGACCAAGAATATTTTATGGGTTCCCATACCTGGTCAAAGCTGGAGAGGAAAAGATGTTATTTTGTATGCATAAAAATGAATTTGACTTTCAATGAATAGACTAGACTCTGTGAAAGCTAGGACCCTGCCTTCTCCTGATATACCCACACAAAATCAGCAGGGAAAAAAGGTTTCTGTTGACATACAGAGGAGCAATTTTTCAGTAAAAGTTGATGGCTGTATTATCATCTACCCCTAGGAACAACTTTGACCACCACTCCTTACAGCGGAGAAGAAATAGGCAGTTATGCGACCATTGCCCTTAGTGGCAACATTACAACAATCTTTCCTCATTAATAGCACTCTCAACTCAACTTCATGAGCAAAGCCTTTAATAACAATGTTATGGCAAAGTCTGAAGGAAAGTGGAGATTATATTCGGCACAGTCAAATATCTGAGTGGGATGAGAATGTTCAAGGTACTGCAACCACACCAAACCCAGTCAGGGGCGTGCATTGGAATAAAAATTTGGCTGCTTTTGTGCGCCCCATGGCCAGAGGACCTGGCTTCCCCCCCTCTCCTCCCAGGGCTGGTGGAACTTGCTCTCCCCTGGCAGCAAGAAGAGCTGGCTCTCCGCACCACTGACCGGGGCTGTAAGAGCTAGCATCTCCCACAGCCCAGTCATGCCCAGGATATGAGGAGCTCACTCTCCCCGCCCTGGAAGAGTTCTGTGCCCCTGTCGATTGGGGGAGGGCCTCGTGCCCCTGCTTGCCCCACTTGTGCACATTGCTGAGCCCCGTCATCAACATTCACAACATTTTTAAATACATTGTTTAGGGAAGCAAAAGGTCCTTTTGAATGTAATCTGTTGAAATCACTTCCTCTTTGCTAGGAAGGCAACCCTAGATGGTGTAGCAGCAATTTAGGATAGATGGGGATACCATTTTATACATTAATAGGTTTCAAGACCACAAAGGACCATTCTGATCATCTAGTCTGAACACCTGCTTAACACAGGTCAGATTTCACCCATTCATTTTCTGTGTCAAATTCATCGCCTTGTAATCTGTTAGAAAGACATCTCATCTTGATTTAAAGACTCCAAGTAATGGAGAATATACCACATCCCTAGGTAATTCATTCCAGGGATTCATTACCGCTATCTTTTAAAATGTGGGTTTAATTTCCAGTTTGGACTTTGTTGACATCAGCTTTCAGCCTTTAAGAAGACCAGATGGATAGTTCAGCAGAAGGCACAAGGACAGCAGGTCCTTTCTATTTGGTGTACTTTCTATTTGGAATGAAGATATGAGATGCTACTGCAAGATGGCCTGGGATTATGGAGTTGTCTGGTGGTGTTGACGTGCTTTAAAACAAATGACATGGCATCATGTGAAAGTGCACAGATTATAGGACACTTCAGGGATCTTGGAAGAGTGCTGAAGAAAAGGCAAGTCCATGTGATTTTCTTGAAAATCCTTCCAGTCCTGTAGGTGAGGGAAGGCAGAGGGCAGAAAATACTTGAGACGAACTGTTGTCTGTAGGGTTGGTGTGAGGCTGAAGGTTTTGATTTTGTGGAACATTGGGCCACATTCCAGTAGGAGAGGTGGCTGTTTGAATGGGGCTGCCAGAATCTCACACACAGGGGCTCATCTTGGTTGGAGGCTAGCTAGAGCAGCAAGTAAGTCATTAAACTACCAATGCCAGGAGAAGATGCTAAAAAGGCAAAGTGTCATGAACAAATGGAACTGACGTGACAAAGAACGTGAAGAGGGAAGATTTTTCAGTTGCTTATATAGCAATGGTAGGACTCTGGGTAACAAGTAAGAAGAATTGGAAATTCTCATTAATGAGAAGAAATTTGATCTGATTGGCATTACTGAAACCTGATGGGACTATTTGCATGATTGGAACATTAAAAATCACAAGTTACAACCTGTTTAAGAAGAACGGAATGAGTCAGAGAAGTCTTGGTGAGGGTGGCACTCTACAGTAAGGACACCATTACCTGTCTGAGAGTTACTTGAATGCATATGGATCAATATGCTAACTAACAAACCCCAGCAGGGGGCACTGATAGGGGTCTGTTACACACCATGGAATGAAACTAGAAAACGGAGAGAGTTACTCCTTCAGCAACTATCCATAATATACAGGAAGAAAAATTGTTGTTCTGGGGGTCTTCAGTTGGGGAGGTGTATGCTGTAGGTCTCATGCAGTCAGTAGAAAAACATCACTAGAGTTTTTAAAAGTTACAGATGATGATTTTCTAACACAAGAAGCACTGCACTCAACATGAGAACTCCTATTTTGGACCTTATGATGATGATCCAGGATGAATTACTCACTGAACTAGAAGTTGGTGGTTATTTAGAGATCAGTTGTCATGACCTAATTATTTCAATATGTGCAAACAGAGGAGAGTTCCAACCAGTAATATCTATATTTGGTGCTTCAAGAGGGTTAATTTCCCAAAGATGATAAAAATTATGAGCAGATTGACTGGGAGGAAAAAGTAAGATGTAAAAAGTGTGACTGAATAGTTGGAGTTATTTAAGGAGAGTATACTAGATGGCCCAAGGGCCATAATTCCACAATCAAGAAAGAGGACAACTTTTTGGCTAAAAACCCATACAGGCTCAGTGGAAAGTGAAGGCAGCAATTAGAAATAAGAAAAGCAATGTATAACAAATGGAAAATGGGGGAAATAGATAGGATTCAATGTAAATTAGGAATTCTGAAGTATACAAAATTGAAAAGGGGAGGTAAAAATATCAGGGAAAAATCCAGAGCTGGCAGGGCGAAGGACTACAAAAAGTTTTTAAAGTGTATTTGGAACAAAAGAAATCCTAGATACTAGCCTGCTACTAGATGGAGACAGTAAAATTGTTAATGATGCAGAAAAAGCAGAAGTGTTCAATAAATATTTCTGTTCTGTATTTGGAAAGAAGCAGGATGATGAACTCATATAATATGAGGATGAAGAAATACTTTTTAGTCCATTAATAACCAAGGAGGATGTTAAGTGACATCTATTAGGGATGGATAAACATTTTTAAGTCAGCAGGCTCAGCAAACTTCCACAAAAAACTCCTAAAAGAGTTGGCTGTGGAGATATCTGGCCTGCTGATAATTTTTAATAAATCTTGGAATACTGAAGACATTCTGGAAGAGTTCTAGTGCTGTGCTAATATTCAAAAAGGGCAAGCAGGATAAAACTGTTAACTATCAGCTGATTGGGCTGACATCAGTCCCAGGCAAAAATGAAAAAGCTGATATCAGATTCAATCACAGGCCCATTAAAACAAAATGCATTTTAACACAGTCACTTGCAGTTATACATTTGGAAACAGAGCATGCAAGCCATATCTCCAGACTTGTGGGGGGGACTCTATCCTGGAAAGCAGTGACTCTGAAAGGATTTAGGGATCTTAGGGGACAAGCAACTGAACATGAGCTGCCAGTGGAATGTTTTTAGCCCTTTTTTGCCACATGTGATCGCTGGATGTGTAAATTGGAGTAGTTAGTAAGAGTAGAGAAGTGATTTTACTTCTGCATACGGCACTGGTGACATTGCTGGTGGAATACTGCATACAGTTCTAATATCCACGTTTTAGAAAGGATATTGAAACATTAGACAGGGTGAAGAAAAGAGCCACAAAAATGGTTTGAGGACTAAAAACAAAAACACAAAACCATTACAATGAGAGACTTAAAGAGCACAATCTGTTTATCTTATCAAAAAGAAGATTGGGAGATGATTTGATTACAGTGTATAAGTACCTTCTGTCATGGAGTCACAAGACCCGTGCTACGCCTCCACTTTTAAGCAGTTCCTTGGAGTAGTCCTGCAGTTTGCCAGGGTCCCACTCTTCCTTATTAGTAGGCCAAGCGGCCTCAATGGCTCCAAGACTGAGCCCTGGGCTCCAGCACTCCTATTTCACACCGTGCACTCTGCCCAGAGAGTCTTAGATAAACTCCTGGTCTGAGACTTTTACATTCTTCTGGGACCAGTGCACCTCTGCAACTATTTGCAGGAACCTCAGGCAGCCTTTTCAAAACAGTGTAGGGCAGTGGTCCCCAACCTTTTTGGCTTGAGAGCCACAGATATCATTTATACAACCCTGAAGGGCCACCAGTCTCTGCCAGCAGGCCCCCCACCCACTGCAGCCAGATGGAAGGAGTTCAGCGAGGAGGCTGCCTCCTCACTGATCTCCTGTCCCCTTGGCTGCAGCAGGGTAACCGCACGCATCCTATAACCCTGTGCGCTCCACCTGGGTCCCTAGGAAGTGGCTCCCTTCTGCAGCCAGGGGAATGGAAGATCAGTGTGCCCTTCCCTCTGGCTCTAGCAGTGACTCCAGTGCCTAGGGACCTAGGCAGAGCGCTTTGCTGTGCTCTCTGCTACAGCCAGGGGGAGGGGATCGCTGATCCCCAATCCCCTTGGCTGCAGCAAGAAGCCTGCACCAGTCTTTTAGCCCCATGGAAATGTGCTCTGCCTGGGTCCTTAGGCAGCAGCTGTCTTCTGCAGCCAGCAGGAGAGACGCCGTGGGCCACTTTCAAAGTACCTGCGAGCCACTTTTGGCCCCTGGGCCACAGGTTGGGAACCACTGGTATAGGGTTAACTGGAACACGGCATTGGGAAATCCTTGATTTGGCTTAGAGAAGGAAAGGTTAGGCCATAGTGCATTGTGGTTAAGCCAGCACTCCATATAATTAAGTGCTGTGGAATGCTCTTGTTGGCTGTCTCCCCGTCTCACTTTGTCAGTCCCAGGTACAAGCTGCTGAGTCTGTCCCAAGATCCATTGTCCTCCTGCAGAACTTATGCTGAGTTCCCATGTTCTGCCTGATGGAGTGTCTCCTTGTTACATGTTAATTATTTAGTCCTGGGGGCTCCCCTTATGTTCCTGGATCTTTCACTAACATAGGTCAGTTTCAGTCCTCCTTTTAACAACCCATTCATACCATCCCAGACAGTTGTGACACAAGCACTTCATTATGTTCTGTTCTGCCCCAAGGTGCAGCTTCTTAATCCTTTTGCACCCACTTAGTAGCAATCCCTAATTAAATAAGTCCCTGCCATGTGTGTCATTCCTACAAATATTACAGACAATTCCCACTTCTTCACAGGGAAGAAATATTAGGCACTAAATGGCTCTTTAACCTAGCAGAGAAAGGCATAACAAGAACCAATGGTTGAAAGCTGAAGCCAGACAAATTCAAATTACAAATAAGTCAATAATTTTTAACAATGAGGGTGATTAATCATTGGAACACACTACTAAGGGAAGGAGTGGATTCTCCATCTCTCTTTGTATTCAGATCATCAAAGGATGTCCTTTCTGGAAGATATGTTTTAGCCAAAACCCAAGATATTCTTTACTTAAACATGAGTTATTGAGCTCAATACAGGGGTAACTGAATGAAATGTAATGGCCTGTGACATTCAGGAGGTCAGACTAGATCATCTCAAATGGTCTCTTCTGGTCTAATCTGCTTGATTAAAGAAAGTCTCAATGTTGGATATTTTTCTTCCCGTGTGGATGAGTATAGATACTGGTCGAACCACCTCTTAACCTTTTCTTTGATAAACTAAATAGATTGAGCTACTTTTAGTTTCTTATTGTAAACCATATTTTCTAGATGTCAAATCATTCTTGAGGCTCTCCTCTGACCTATCTCCAATTTTTCAATATTTTTTTTAAAACGTGGACATCAGAAAGGAACAATTGACTCACTATGGTAAAATGAGTTCTGTTCCTGCTCAGTATTTTCCTATTAATACATCTAAGTATTGTTAGCCCTTTTTGTCACAGTTTCACACTGGGAGCTCCTGTTTAGTTGCTTATCTACAATGATCCCAAAATGCTTTACAGAGTTGGTTTGCTCAGCTCTTAGACCCAAATGGCCAAGGCCATGTGGGAATAGTGATCCACAAGGGATAGCTCGAAGATGAAGATGTTTTAGTGTGCATTTGGAACAGGAGACAGAATGTGTTTGTAAAACAGATAAAGAAGCTGCTGCAGGTGCTGAGAGCCATGCTTCCTGCGGGCATTCTGAAAGCTGAATTCCTCATGTAGAAGCTATTTTGCTGTTTTTGCAGTCTGATCCCTCTGTTCAGAAATGTGTATCTATTGTAAAAGAATATCTTAAATTGGCACATGCTCAGTCTCCCACCCTCCTCCCCCCATAAGGAATCAACCCACTACAGTAATCTCAAACTCTTCTTTAACTGTTTCGATGCTTGGACAATATAAAATGTTTTAGATAATTTAAAATTACAGTTACTTATAGAACTATTCCAGACTTACAATGCAAATACAATAATGTAATATGAGATTGCCACTGCAGTTTTTAGTATGTTTATTATTTTTAAAGTTTGTTTTTTCCATTCAATGACAACCTGTCAATGGATAAACTGTTAGAGATAATTATCACATAGATTATGGCAATCATTATTCCATTTTACCTTTGTTGACTATGAATCGTTAAAAATACTAAAGTGTGCCAACAGGTGGTGTTAGTAGAGTGCTGTGACAGTAATACGTTACATCAACTCACAAAAAGGTTATCTGTATTTATAGAGTTTTGCAAAAGCTATAGATTAATATTACTACTGCACACATTCAAGCATGTTATGACACATTTTTACCGCTTAGTGCACGTTTTTGTGTACCACCTATTGCACACCCTTTTGTGCACTGTTCTTACTGATGGTCTCAGCAGACGTCACAGTTGGCATGGCATTAAGAACACATGTAGAGCTGATATCCATGTGGTAAATTGTGGAACCTTATGCTAAATTGTATAGCCATTTGATAAATTCATTTATCATGCACCTTTGACCGCATCATCTGCTCTCTGCCCACTAATCCATCTTTGCAGGCACCTATCCTAACATTCCAAAGTGCTGCCATTAAGAAAGAAAAGAAAAAAAAAAAAACTGGCCAGAGAAATGTTTTTGTTCTCCTCCAAATGTGAGATTTCCCTGTTGTCTCCCATTTCACACAGCCTCTCCTCAAAAAAGTGACACCTGCTCAGGACTCCAGGACAGGAAAGAATCAGTGATAGATTCTTCTTTACCTAAAAATGCCACACCTTTATTAAAGCCTGTTATTTTACAAGCTTTTAGGGATAGATATGGGAGATTTTTACCATTAGAAAGAGGAGTTTCCGATCTTTTCAGTGAGAAACATAGTGCTCACTTCTAGACCTGGAAAATCTCAAAATATTAGACATTTAAATTATGACATTTTTCAATGCTCTTGTAGTCTAATTTAGAAGATTTTTTGGCTCCCTTTGAGACCTATTGGATTTATGGTAACAAAGCGACCTAACTTTACCAATAGAGGAATATGAAAAATAGTTGCAGAATATTATTAATAAACTCCATAAAACATTTCTAAAATAGTTTTTCTCTAATATGTGAGATATATGCAGAATACATTGCAGTGGGGTGTGGTATAAAGGTTGGATTGGCATCCATTTGGAATAACCTGCATAATGTAATCATGGTTTTGCTGCTTTTGATTAATCAGGCTAACCCAAATTTATGTTGATTTTTGTTTCATACCACGCCATCATAGATTACATATTTCCTGTGTGCTTTTGGGGAGGAACCTATGAACAGACAAGGGAATGTAGGATGCAGAAAAGAAACTGAGGTGTGCAGGGAAATGAATGGAGCAGAGAGGCAACTGGGGAACATGGAGGGATGCAGAAGGGAGACAGACAGCATGCAGGTGAATGTGAGGGGAGCAAAAGAGACTGAGGAATGTCTGGGAATGTGAGGAACTGGTAGTAGACTGAAGAGGTGCTAGGAGACTGAGACGGTGTCAGTGGGATAGCAATATTGCCAATGATCATGATTTTATTGTGAGTTTCTAAATATTTGGTGTTTTTCTTAAGGCCTCAACTTCTGGAATCATGTTTAACTGAATCTCCCCTTTTGTATAAAAATAAAGTAGGTTTCTATCGCTCATTTCTGAGAGAAAAGCTTGAAAATGTTAACCCTAAAATATCCCATGCAAGCAGGCAAATAAAAAAGCCCACACACCTGATTTTTTTTTTTTTGGGGGGGGTAAATTTCATGATTGGTTTAAAAATCTCCTGATTTTTGGTAGACCTGATATATGATGTTAGAATATTTGGGGTTGGCAATATTGGAATAGGGCATGGCAGAGGAGGAAAATGTGATAGAAGGAAACTGTGGAGGGAAAGGGAGGGAAAATATGTGGTGCAGTTATGGGACAGGAGATACTCAGGAAGAACGTGAGAGAGGCATAAGACTAGATGTACCATAGAGACATGATAGTCATATGGGAAGGGAATAGAGAAGTATAGTATGACAGCTCCCCACCTCAAAGGTTAAGTGGGGATACACGCAGTCAGTGAGGAGGCTTACATAAAAATGGCCACACTGAATCAGACCAATGGTACATTTAGACCACTATCCTGTCTTCTGACAGTGGCTGGTGCCAGATACTTCAGAGAGAATGAACAGAACAGGGCAATTTACCTGTTGTTCAGTCCCAGCTTCTGGCAGTTGGAGGTTCAGGGACACCAGGAGCATAGATTTGTGTCCCTGCCATTTTGGCTAATAGCGATTGATGGACCTATCCTCTATGAATCTATCTAATTGTTTTTAACCCAGTTATGCTTCTAGTCTTCACAACATCTCCTGGTAATGAGTTTCACAGGTTGACTGAGTGTTGAGTGAAGTATTTCCTTGTGTTTGTTTTAATTTGTTTTTATGTGTTATGTGAAGGGGTAAGTAACCCTTCCAGATTCACTTTTTCCACACCATTCATGATTCAATAGACCTCTATCATATCCCCCCTTAGTCATCTCTTTTCTAACCTGAACAGTCCCAGTCTTTTTAATTTCTCCTCATATGGAAGCTGTTCCATACCCTAATCATTTCTGTTGTCCTTCTCTGTACTTTTTCCAGTATATCTTTTTTTGAGATATGGTGCAGCCAGAATGGCACACAATATTCAAGTTATTAGTGTACTATGGATTTATATTGTGGTATTATGATATTTACTATCTTATTGTCTATCCCTTTCCTAATGGTTCCTAACAGTGTTCGTGGGGGGCTTTTTTTTGACTGCCACTGCATGTTGAGCAGATGGTTTCAGAGAATTATCCATCATGATGCCAAGATCTTTCTTGAGTGGTAACAGCTAAGTTAAACCTCATCATTTTGTATGTATAGTTTGGATTGTTTTTCAATGTGCATTATTTTCAATTTATCAACTGTAAATTTCCTCTGCTGTTTTCTTGTCCAGTCAACCAGTTGTGGGAGATCCCTTTGGAACTCTTTGCAGTCAGCTTTGGGCTTAACTATCTTGAGTAATTTCACATCCTCTGCAGACTTTGCCTCTTCACTGTTTACCCTTTTTTCCAGATCACTTATGAATATGTTGAACAGCACTGCTCCCAGTACAGATCCTTGAGGACACTGCTATTTATCCCTATTCAGTGTGAAACTGACCATTTATTTGTACCCTTTGTTTACTATTGTTTCACCAGTTACTGATCCATGAGAGGATGTTCCCTTTTGTCCCATGAGTGCTTAGTTTACTTAAGAGCCTTTGGTGAGGGACCTTGTCAAAGGCTTTCTGAAAATCCAAGTACACTATATCTACTGGATCACCCTTGTCCACATTTGCTGACCCCCCTTAAAGAATGGTGAGGCATGATTTCCCTTTACAAAAGCCATGTTGACTCTTCCTCAATAAATTGTGTTCATTGTGTGTCTGATAATTCTGTTCTTTACTATAGTATCACCCAATTTGCCTTTAGCACTTCTATTGTCCAGTGGCCCCAGAGTGTTTGGCAGATTTCCTGCTTCTGCTGCACTTAAACATTTTTTGCTGTTAGTTTTTGTGTCTTTTCCTAGTTGCTTTTCACATTCTTTTTTGGACTGCCTATTTATACTTGACTTGCCAAAGTTTATGCTCCTTTCTATTTTCCTCAGTAGGATTTGATTTCTAAAAGATGCCTTTTTGTCTCTAACCACCTCTTTTACTCTGTTGTTTAGCCATGGTGGCATTTTTGGCTCCTTGTACTGTTTGTTTGTTTGTTTGTTTGTTTTGGAGGGATACATATAGTTTGTCTCTATTATGGCATTTTTTAAAAAAAGTTCCCATGCTGCTTACAGGCATTTTATTCTTGTGACTGTTCCTTTTAATTTCCATTTAACTAGCCTCCTCATTTTTGTGTAGTTGTCCTTTTTTGAAGTTAAATGCTACTTTCTTGGTATTTTCTCCCCTACAAGGCTGTTTAAATTTAATTACATTATGGTTGCTATTACCAAGCAGTTCAGCTTTATTTTGATTGGGTTCCAGGACTAGCTGCTCTAAGAAGCAGTTGTTAATGAGATCTAGAAATTTTATCTTTTCATCCCATCCTGAGGTGCCATGTTCTCAGTCAATATGGGGAAAACTGAAATCCCCCACTGTTGCTGAGTTTTCTGTTTTGGAGCCTTGAGCATTTCATAATCACTGTCACCCTCCTAGTCAGGTGCTCGGTAATATATTCCTACTGCTATACTTTTACTATTGAAGCATGGAATTTCTATCCATAGAGATTCTACGATATTGTTTTTGATTCATTTAAGCTATCTACTTCATTTGACTCAATACTTTTTTTTTTTCACTACTCCCTCACTAACATGACCTACTCTGTCATTCTGATATATTTCTGATCCTGGCATTACTGTGTCTCATTGATTATCATTGTTCAACCAACTTTCTGTGATGTCTATTATATCAATATCCTCTTTTATACCAGGCACACAAGTTCACCCATCTTACTATTTAAACTTCTTGAATTTGTATACAAGCACTTATAAAATTTAAAAATAAAAATCAATATTTAGTTGTCTGCCTTCATGTGATGTAATTGAATGGGACTCTTTCATTTGGCTGTTTCTCGTTAGAGTACAGGTACTATCTCTATCATAGTAAAGAGGAGAGGATAGAATTTGTTAGCGTATACCCTTTACTAAATCCTCCCCCAAAAGATGTCTTTGTCCTGACTATCTGCTCCTTCGTACCTGTCAGCTTTCCCTCAGCTCTTAGTTTAAAAACTCTGCTACAACCTTTTTAATTTTACATGCCAGCAATCTGGTTCTGTTTTAGTTTAGATGGAGCCCATTTTCCTTGGACTGGCCCCTCCTTTCTCAAAATGTGCCCCAGTTCCTAATAAGCCGAAATCCCTCCTCCACCCACTGTTATCTCTTCAAGGCGGTGAGACCCTGCAGTTCTGCCTGTCTAACTTGCATGTGGAATGGAAACAAGTTAGAGAATGCCACTAAGGAGCCTGGACTTCAGTCTTTCACCTAGCAACCTAAATTCTGCCTTGAGGCCCTCTGTCTCCCACCCTAGAGCAGTGGTAAGTCTGTGTACCATGACTGCTACCTCCTCTCCAGCACGAACCCAACTATCTATATTTCTCTACATCTCCATTTTCACATGTGCCCTGAAGTCTGGATTTTGAAACTGTTATGATCACTTGCACTTTAGAGAATGGGCAGCTTCCCCAAAGGCTCAAAAACAAATTGGACAATCCACTGAAGGCTGGTTACAAGACAGCCCACCATTAAAAAACGTTTAAGCCCATCTCCTGTTTTATGAGGGGAAAGGGCTGACGTGTGATTTTTAACACAAGAATCGTTGGTGGGGGGGAGGGGCAATACAGCCAGGGACACGATCCCGGGGTGGAATCAGTTTGATTGTTGATCACCGTCTAAACGATTTAAGATCACAAGTCGCTGGGCGGGCCGCTCTCCCCACCCATAGACCCGTCCCCTTCTCCGGCCTAGTCTGTAATTTACACAGGACCGAGGCCAGCCCCCTTCGCTGCGGGGCACCCCTGGCTGGAGGCAAAGCGGGACAGGAGCGGGGGGCTCCCGGAGCTCGCCCTTCTGACTCATGCAGCCAAGCCAAGCGGCGCAGGCTGGATCAGGCCCCGCCCGGGAGCAGGGAGCCCCTCACCGGTGTGTAAGCCCAGGCTCGCCCCCCTGGGGAGCTAAGGCTGCGAGGTGCCAGCGCCCCCCAACCCCGCTGGGGTCAGGGTAAGCCTCCTCCAGCCCGCCCCAGCCAGCGCAGCACAGCGCGGCTTTGCAAGGCAACTAAGGCGTGTGTGTGCTGGGCAGCTCCTCCCCCTCCGCCCGCGGCGCTCCGGAGGCGGGCTCAGAGCGAGGGGCAGGCACGGCACGGCACAGCACAGCACAGGCAGAGGCAGGCCGGTCCGGCGGCAGGAAGATCCATCCTGGGTTCCTAGCCGAGGGGGGGGGGGGGGGGGGGGGCTCGAGAGCGTCTCGCGTCTCATCTCCGCCGGCGGGGACTATCCCGGGGCCGGGCTGCAGCAGCATCTGGCCGGGCGCGCGGGCGGCTGCGCGCCTCTTCCCCGCGGAGCGCTGCGGGGGTCGCCGGGTGCGTCTGGCGGCGTCTCTGAGCCGGGGCCTCCTCGATGTGCGGGAGCAGGAGGCGGGAGCTGCTTGCCCCGGCCGTCCCCGGGACTTCCTCGGCGCCCGCTCCCTGCAACCCCGAGCCGCCCTGCTGCTAGGGCTGAGGCTGCGCCGGCCGCTCAGCTCCCCTCCCCAGCAGGTCCCTCCCCGCCGGCTGGCTCCGGCTCGCCTGCCGTCCTCCCGCCCGCCCGCCGGCTCCGTTGGCTTCCACCCTGGCCGCGAGCAAAGCGTCTTCATGAGCCCAGAGGATGTCCGGGAAGCATTACAAAGGGCCTGAAGTCAGCTGCTGCATCAAGTATTTTATATTCGGCTTCAATGTCATTTTCTGGGTAAGTGGAGCGGGGTGCTGGGGGTAGGTGTCGTGCCCTCTGTGCAGCGTGGGGAAGAAAAAGCAGGAGCGGGTGAAAAATGCAACGTGCACGAGCGGTGTGTGTGTGTGTGTACATGCACACACACATTGTGTATGTGAAACGTGTGTGTTCATAATCTGTCGCCCAGTCTCCCGTCTAAGCCACATCCGTGAGGCTCCTTGAAACAACGACTTCTCCCACCTCCCTCTGAATTGCTTTTGTTGTAGGTGTGATGACGGGTGGCCCTTCTGTAATGGGAGGGGGGTAGAGAGACAGACGAGACACCCGGGCCTGGAGAATGAGTTCATCTGCACGTTGTATTGCAATCTTCCCAAGGAAAATTGGAGCTCAAGTTCTAGGAGCAGTGCAGTTTGGGAGGGTGATCGCCCAGCGACTCGTATAGCTATGGAGTGGATTGGTTGTAATTAGATATTGATGTGTAGTAATAATACTGCGATGGGGAGGGAGGAAACTGAATTACCTTCCCCCCTCCCCGAAGCCCAAGCGCTTACAATTGTTTGGTTTAGTATTTGCTTGACAGCGGCCGTGCTGCTGGTCTTGTCTTGGTTGCACCGTATCTTGTTGCATTATCTGTAGCAGATTGTGTATGGAGTAGTCAGAGCTGCATGTAACCTGCATATAACAACATGTCTAGCACGTTCTTCACATGCCTGTTTTAAACGAGACAACCATTTAACATGATGCATAATCTAAAGTCAGGTTTGATACAGCAGATGGGTTTATACGTTATTGGAAACCATAAAACATGGCCTCATCCATGTGTATATATAGTTCATTATAGCAGGAGTATTTATCTTGTATTTATAAAGCACACCTTCCCATAATTTCTTCCACTTAGCAATGATGAAGATAGACTTATTTACAGTTAACAGAGGTGCATAAAGAAGAGGTGCAGTTGGTGTGCTGGGGGGATTGTGAAAGCATGTGTGAACACAGACTCAGAATGCAGGTCTTTGGAATGTAAAGGTTGGTAAAGAAAGATTCTGGACTCCATTATTACAGATGAGGAAAACAGTTACTTTCCCCTCTTCATCTTACCACTAATACAGAGCTTCTGATTATCTTCAGCATTTAGGGAAAAAATATATCAGGACCGCAGTGTGATACGAGGTGGTCAATGACACATGATGTCTCTTTTCCTAGAAAGTAAAGATGGTGGCCTGTCAAAGATCTCTGGAAGACTGTTGTAGTTTTTAAAGTGGTCATTTTGAACAAACAAGAAATAAACCTAGATTTAATTTTTTAAACATAATCTAAAATGGTTTACATACTCATTTTATATTAATATTTACTTGTCCCTTCCTTACCTCTAGTCATACATGGTATTTCAAATCTTGTCACATGGTGTCTTGCAACAGCTGTTTCCGTTGTTTTGTTTGCTCCAGTTTTAAAGGTGTGTAGGGGTGTGTGTGTGTGTGTGTGTGTTTAATTCCTCTACCTGTGTGATGCAATAAATACATGCTTTCCAGCAGAAAACAGAAGGGTCTGCAAAACACGTGTGTACCATTCCAACAGCCTTCAGGATCAGTGGGGAGAAAGATTATTTTGATGCACTAAGAAATATTATATATAGAATAAGTGTGTTGTGTTTCTTTGCCAGCCAGCCATTTTCAATAAATGAGTCTAAGCTACTCCCCTTTGAACTGTGCTCTCCTCATCCTATAAATACTAAGTATGTGGACAGTGGGAGTTGGATCAGTGTCTTTTTCTTATGTAGGTTATATCTTTGCATGAAAAGGTCGCAGGTGGCTAACAAATTATTTACTACTTTTATGTTGGCTGAGGCTCTCACTCAAGTTTAGCTACCAAAAGGAATAGTAGAGTTCCGTGTGTCACAGTTGAATTAGTGCATCCTAAATTTCTGCAGAAGGCCTTTGGGCAGTATCGTGCAGTGGAGAGGCCATTGGACTGGGAATCAGGAAACCCGAGTTTATTCCCAGCTCTGCTGTTGGCTTGTTGTGTGGCTTCAGTATCTGAATTTCCTTATTTGCAAAAGCAGTTCATGGTACTTGCCCTCCTTCACAAAGATCCTTTGAGGGTATATAGCACTTTTCATCTATAGAGGAGCTTTGTGTTTTTATTGTACTGGCTTAATTAGTACTAGCTTTTTTTTTTTTTTAGGAAAGGCTACATTTTACATTTACCACAGTCTCAAATAATATGCAGTCATCTTCCAGAGCATGTTTAATGTAGTTTTCTTGACTTGATAGCGAACTGCTCAGTGTTCAATCACTCTGCTGAGCTGGAACTCATGGAAAAAAAAAGTAAGTCCAATTGGCTATGCAGGGAGAGCAGTAATTGAGGATAACTGCGCCCTGTAGTTGTTTTAAGAAAATTCAGATCTTTTGCTGAGAACGTTATTGTGTAAAATATTGTCTCCTTCAAATGTCTTGCATAAACCCTTCAAAAATGTGTAGTACCTTCCCAGAAACATGTAGCAAAGACCTACTATGTGCTGTTTGTATCAACATTTTAAAAAATGAAGAATACAGTACCAATACAGCTGTGCCGCTGTAAGTTTTAAGGGTAGACTAGCCATTAATCTTTTACTGCCACAGATAACCTGGCCCAAATTCTGAACTCTATGTGCATCCAACCACACTTAACTTCGGTAGAGCTGCATGGGGATAGTAACAGAACAGAATTTTGCCTTGTTTGAACATGCAGTATAAATCACAACTTTAGATACATTTGTAACTTTAGGTTAAAATGTTTTGAAAACCCAGAGTTAAAAACATTAAATTAAATACGCTAGAGGTGACTTGCAAAGGATTTTATAACATTAGGGGGGAGGGGAAGAGGGAGAGAGGAAGGAGGCTGCTTTATGATGTATAAAGGAAATTTGTTTGTTTAAATTTTTTTCCCTTCCTTGTGACTTACCTCATAGGTGAGGGGACGGTAACCTTTCAGAAGTGGCATGCCAAATTTTCATTGATTCACTCTAATTTACCAGTAATACATTTTAAAATTTATAAGGTCTCTCTATATACAGTATAATTAAACTATTGTATGTAAAGTAAATAAAATTTTTAAATGCTTAAGAAGCTTCATTTAAAATTAAATTAAAATGCATATCTTACCAGTTTAGTATGATCCTTGCACTTGCTTTTCCTTGCTGAGTTTTCCAATGTCCGGCACGTATTTGGATACTTTAAGCTGCACACATGCCTCTGAGTGATCAGTTGTTAACTGGCTCCGAGAGGGACAGAGGATTGACTTCATGTGTGAAAATACCTGTTCACACAGGTATGTGGATACAAATGCTGAAGGCATTGCAAATGCAATTTTCTTTAAACAGTTAAAATTTCACTGTCAGGGACATCCAGCAAGTTAGAATAGAAACCCCATGATCTCTCTCGGTAACTTCAAGTGCACTCTGCAGATCTCTAAACTTTGATGCCCACAATTCTGAGCTTTTTAACTCAGTGAGCTGTATTTCGAAATCCACAACACCCATCCACCGACATAAAGACAAATGCATGTTGCTTTTGTTGAAGTTTTCAGGTTTAATTAGAAAAGAAAACATTAGGCCAAACTGCCGGAAATCTTGAAATCTGTCAGAAAATTCTGATTCCAGTTCTTGCATGTACATTCCAATCTCATCGACACTGACAAGTGCAACATGTCGATAGCTCTTTTATGTGTTGGAAGTAGCATAAAGTCAAAGATCGAATATCCTGAGGAAAAACTGCTGGTTTTGCAACCAGTGCCTTCCAGGTTTCATAAAGATCCAGAACCATTTACCCTTCATCCTGGAGATGCAGGTTAAGTTCGTTTAGGTGACCAGTAACATCACTTAGGAACATAAGCTTGCACAGCCGTTTGTCATCTTCCATTTCAGGGAAGTTTTGTCCTTTTTTCGACAAAAAGGCCTTGATTGCATCAAAACAGTTTACAAACCGCACCAAAACCTTGTCACAACTTAACCACTGAATGTTGCTGTGAAGTGGAATGTCTTTATAAGCACTGTCCATCTCTTCTAGACGTGCTTGAAATTGTCTGTGAGTCAAAGCGGATTGATCAACAAGAGTATTCACAATTCACACCACTGTATTCATCACATTATTAAGCTCTGAAGTCGAAATTTTAGCACACAGGTTTTCTTGATGGATTATACAATGAAATTTGACTGTCGGGTGGCTGATTTTTATCTTCAAGTAACTTTACAAATCCCTTTTGTTTTCCGACCATGGCTGGAGCACCGTCTGTTGTCACACAAAATATTTTTCTGATGTGAATTCCTTGTTCTTCGAAATGATTTACAAAAGCTTCCGCTATATCTCCCCCCTTTATTGTGCCATGCAGGGGTTTTAGGCAACAAAGTTCCTCTCACATTTCACTGGAAGCACAATATCTTGCAACAACTGCCAAATGTGGCATATCATTTATGTCCACGCTCTCATCAAGCGTAACGCTAAATACCGCTGTATCTTTTAATGCAATAGTCTGCTTTTCGTTAATGTTTTCTTCCATTTAGCTTACGTGTCTCTAAACTGTTCTGGCAGAGACAGGAAGTTCTTTTATTCTAGTAACGATTGTGTCTTTATTTCAAATCATTGAACAAAACCTCCGAAATGCTGAGGAACTCATCTTTTATAAATTTCCCATCTGTAAATGGCTTTCCTTTTTTTGTAATGCACTGTGCAACTTTGTAACTTCCTTCTGTGGCTTGATTTTTATTTAAGCATTTAAAAACACTGCTTTTCTTCTCATATCCTGCTACTGCCCTTTTGATCGATTTAGTCTTGTCCGCTTCGTCAAGAAAGGTTTCCTTGTGCTTCATTTGAAAATGTTGATCACTTGTGTGACAAACAACACTTTCACAACAGAAAGCACAAACGGCATGGTCCTTCTTTTGAATAAATCCAAATTTGTCAGTCCAGGAAGGCTAAAAATGAACGGACATCTAACTTTGCTTTCTTAGAAGCTGACATTTTGCCAGTGGTTCCCCTCAACTTTTCAGCGAAAAAAAAATCACGACATGCGGCATGTATGTCAACCACAGTGCGCTGTTCTGCCTGTCATGATACTGATACAGCAAATCGGTGCCTAAAAATATCCCAGTAATGAATAAAACACAAGCACTAACTAATGAAATGATATACGTCTTTTGTCAATGTAACATACCTTCTTGGGATAAGTAAATGACAAAATATTTTTCCTTAGAACTTTTTGTGCTGTTAATTGGCCTAGCAGTGCAAGTGCCACTCAAAATCATCTCACGTGCCACAGGTTGCCAACCCCTGTGATAGGTACTGGGAATACCCAATTTATCCTTCAGCAAAACAAGACTTTAAAGTCTTAGAGAACTATTATGTGAGCTTGCAACACCTTAATAGATGAGGCAGGGATGTTTAAAACTTTAACGTCCTTTCTCCAAAACGTTAATTGAACACTGAAACGCAATATGAACCAAGATTTAAATAGTCAGGCTAAATATCCCGTTCCCCTGTCTGTTGCTCAGCTTTCACTTTCCAGGCCCTTGTAGGGCTTTTGCTTTCTAGGCTTTAATTTGATCAGTTCAGTGTGTGTGTTAAGACATGCACTGTCTTTTCTACATTGTACTTCCAGAATGTATGTTACCTAACACCTTCTAATAACCTTTAAATCCTAGTCTAGGCAAAACCAGTGTCTTCAGCCTCTGGAGGACCTGAATTCCTAACATTAAAATCAAAAGGGAAGTAAAATAGCTTTTTTTAAATTACCAAAAAATCTTTTAGGCCTTCTTTGTAAGTCAGAAGGAAGCCAAAAAGGACACAAGACTGACTTTCCCCTCTGCAAATCAGTTGTAAGATGTTGCATTATTTCCAAGTAAATTAAAGCTACCTTCTGCTCTTTGCATATGTATGTCTCAGGTCTGAATTTGGACCATATTCTGGTTCCATTGACCCTAAATTAAGGGAGGTACAGAGAATTTTAGCACATCAAACAGAAGCCTGTTTTTTTCTTATGATTCACCATAAATTGCAAGATGTGGTGGGATGATGATACATCAGCACATTATAAGTCATAATTTGTATTTTAATTTGCTAGGCATCTGTTAGTTTTGATAGTAACCATATGGGAGTCTAAATTGTCTTCTGAATTACAGGAAGATAGTAAAAAGACAGCTAAATACAGTGATGTAAGTGTCCTACAAGAAAAGAGTTGAAAGATGCACTGACCTGTGAGGGACAAGTAATTGACTGCTCTCTTGAATTCTGTAGATCAGTGATACCTTATTCTCAAGGTAACATAGAATCACTTCCCTATGACACCATTGTCAGAAATCAAAAAAGGAAATTTGGAAATACAATTTTTCTCTCCTCCATAAAATGAAAATTTTAATGTGAGACTGTTTTAGTGTGATCTTTAAACAGCTTCTGTAATGTTTTATCCATAGAAAGTATACTGGGAAGATAACCATCCAGTTAAGGATTAATGTATTTCAGGATGAAAATAGATGGTCAGGGTGCTCCTTCCCTCCCTCCCCACCGCCACTCTAGATTCAAATCATTTACTTCTGTTGTTGATTCGGTCATTTTGATACATTGGAGACTATTTCATAATGGAAACTACCAGATATAGAATAAAAGCTTCTCTTGGAAAAAATACATAACGGCTTTATAACTTTGATTGAAAGTTGGTGAATGCATATTGATGTACTAGATAGCTTGACATAAGCTTGTGATTCTTGAATTTCTCAAGGTCTGAGTTAGCAGATATGACCAGGTTCTGCTCTGTTACTTCTGTATTAATCTAGAATAGCTCCACTGGTTTCATTCTGTATTTACATGAGTGAATCTGAGGGAAAAATCTGGCCCCCAGAGTTCTGTAGTAGAGCAGTATTAGCACATTGGTTGTTCAAAAAGAAACATTTTGGAATGGCTTCATACCTTCTTTTCCAGCTAGGTTTTATAAATATGTTTACTGCTTATGTGCAGAAAATGAGTCTTTTTAAGCCATTCTTCACTAATCTAAAATGCCATGTTAGTTATGAACTAAAGAGAAAATTCTAAAAATTAGAACAGTTTCATTGTTTTAGTGCATATGCTTATCTTGCAATTAACTTACTGAAAATTAGCATCTAAAATGAATTCTTGTGTACTTCCTGTGTACTCGTGAACTTGGGAAATTTTTTTCTTTTCCTTGATTGATTGAGCTATTCCAGATATGCCACTAGGTGGAACTTGCCTTATTTGTTTAGATCATCCTAGCTAAACCAGAAATATTTAGGCCCTGATCCAACAAACACTTATTCATACGTGTGTAACTTCATGCACATGAGCAGTTCCATGGACTTAATTGACACTGTTCTTATGAGTAAAGTTATTTGCATACTTACTTCTTCAAAGGAGCCTCCCCTCCACCACCCTCCAGCAATTTACTTTTGTTGTAACAAAAGTATTTAATTAGAAAATATGTCCACATTCTAAAACAGCTCATTTGGACAAAAGCACATTACTGAAATTGAGCAAAAGAGAGCATATTTATATATACAAGCATACAGACATATGCATTTGCACATTGTATACACGTACACATAGAGTAAGTGAATATATATGGCAGGTAGTGGAAGAAAACAAATGGAAGCCAGGTTTTCAAGTGGAAAGCAATTAAAATATAATTCTTCCAACCATGAAGTCTAATTAGCAAATTACTATGACCTAGTAGAAGCTTTCTGTTTTGGGAATAGGAGACTGCAAGGTGGAAGTGCTAGAACATTCCTTGAAGTACTAAGCTTTTTCTTTTCAATATGCTTTACATCAAAAATCAAATACATATTCTTTGCAAGTGGAAGACTCTAGTGCATCCAGGGCCTTAAGTAGCACGAGTCCTGAAATATAATCAGCAAACTTGAATTATTATTTTCTTAAACTCTATAAGACACTATTAATAAATGGTTGATAAGTGGTAGGAAACCTGAGCTCGCAGTCAGTGAAAGAACACACAGTAAAATTCTTTAGAACTTTTTTTTTTAACTCCTTTAGGCATTGATACTGCAAATAGATCACTGCTCTAGATCCTTATGTTTATCCTATTGCCTTAGATAGGATTGTCTTTGGATGTAAGGGTCTGCATTGGTGCATTCATTTGCAGAATCATGGCTTTTAAGGTAACTGGGAGGAGGAGGGGAAAAAAGGGGAGACAACAAGCTGCCTCTTGCTGAAATGTAAACTTGGTGCCAAACATAATTTATTAGACAAGTTCTATATACCTGGAAGGAACAGTTGGTGTGTTAATAAGTATTAAATCTAGCCATTTTAATACTCTGTATTCAGTTAACTAGTCCCAGTAAAACAGGGTGATTTGCCTTAGGCATTTAAATGTAATATTTTGAGCCCAACTAAAACTGGAAAAAAAAAAATCATTTGCCCCCAAAAAAGTTGAAACCTAATTCTGCCAGGTGGGAGATTCCAGCCTTAGAATAACAATATAGTGCTGTGAAGGGTAGAATCTGCCTTTATATATAGTCTGATTGCCCAAAATATGCAATGCACTTCTTTTATAAATGGGCATTTGCCTGTCAATAGGTCTGTAATGGGTTTTGTTATGGTGTAGGCAGGAGCAAAGAGATGAGAAGCACATGTGGTAACAGAGCTTTATTAGCAATGATCCAGAAGTGACTGTCGGTATTAACTCTTGAAGTGCCTGCCAACACATCAGTACGCTTTTAAAATCTTAATGTTTTTCTTAGTTAATAAGTGTTTTTGTATCGTGAATCATGGCTAAATCCTGTTGTACCAGCTTCTCTTTCTCCACATCACATTCTGCTTTAAAAAAGAAAAAGTACTTCCCCCACTTAGTGAAGGGGGAGAAACTAAACAAGTTAATGGAGTAATGTTGTTCTTCCTTGATAACTGACTGCACTGGGTTTGGTTCCATTACTGTACATCATAGACAGCAGAAAGCCTGTTCTTCAGTGACTTGAGACACAATCTTTTCTCTTTCATTGGTCCACATAGGTCTATTCTACAAGTTTGAAAATCCCCATTTTCACAGTCAGATTTGCTGACATCTGCCCTGAATCTGGAAAAGGATCTGCCTATCTAGACTTTTATACCTATATGGAGTCCCAGTGACTTCTCTGGGACTTTGCACGGGTATAGGAGTCCATGAGGGCGGATCTCATTGCTGCGTTGGTGCTCGCTGCCCAGCTAAGTTAGTTGTTTCTATAAAATACACGTAGTTGCTCAGTAATCTCATCCCTTTTCTTGGTTTATATTAAAAAAAGTCCCTAGGACATGAAGTGTTGCCTAGGGGATAAAATCTGGGACTAACAGGGCTCTTTGGTTCTGTATCTGGCTCTGATTCAGCGTGACCTTGAATAACTCATGTCTGTCTTGACTTTCAAAGGTCCTGAGCATCTGCGGTCTCTGTGCGACTGAAGTATATAAATGAGATGAATGACAGCTAGGTAACCTCTTTTTTTTTTTTTTTTAAAAGGACATCAATTTTCACATCACAGGCTCTTCAGATAATATTTCAACTTTCTAGTCACTTTTCTCTGGACAGCATTTTAGAACAAGTATTTCAGCACACACACAGTATCTTATTCATTTATTGTTCATTTCACACAACTGGGAAGAATCAATACGCCTCTTTAAGGTATTTGAAAATCCCTTTCCTCCCACTGAAGGCTTCATAATATCATATAATACCGAAAACCACTTCAAGCAAAGTTCCTGCTGTGTGTGGTATCTCTTTCAGTAGCAAGGCCAAGAAATACAGTCAAGACGTTCTTGTGCACTTGTTCCACACGGGTTGCACTCTGTGATTCTGCTGTGAGGGTATGCATGTTGAATCCTACACATTTATTTTAGGGAAAGCTCTTTTCTGCTTTTTGTTATACTCTCACTCAAAAAACAAACAGAAAAACCAGTCAACAAGGGCTGGTGAAGAGACTCTTTCATGGAGTGTCCTCTTGAGGGGAAAACAGCAAAGAAAGGTTGGGTTAGCACTGCAAGTAGAAGGGGTCTATTGAAAACTTTGGATGGCTCATGACTGTTCCTGTCCCTTCATCTCCCTGAACATGGTGCTAATGAGCTAAATTCTGATTCCCCCCACCCCGAGCAAGCCCAAGTAAAAAGTAGTTGCAAAAAAAAAAAAAAAGTATGTGAGGATTCTAGATGGAACAAACTCCCCTTTTCAGCCATCGAGTAGAGCTTATTGCTCTCCTTGGGGTGTTGGGTGTTCTGTTTGTGTCAAAGCTTCCCCTCTGTTGTGGGGTTTTGGGGGTCAGTGGGTGCCCACTGCACATGGGTTTGTGAGCATAATATAAATGCTTAGATAAGATTTGAGTCCCCTTGTGCAGTCTCTCAACATCCTGGATACTCCCCACTCTCACACAATGGAAATGCAGCGATTCTGCTGCATTTTGGTCCTCTGTGCCTGCACAGAGAATGGAGATCAAGATTTGGGCAAAAATACTGTGGAGTAAAGTAACTCGGGCAAATCTTCCTTCCCAGCACAGAGCTCAAAGAAGCAATCTTTGTGCCGGGGTTCTTGGCATGGGCCAGGAGGGAGGGAATCCTCCACCCAAGCACTGGAGCACCTGCAAAGACAGCCATGTGGAAGGAGGTGTCTTGGCTAGATGATTCGCACCTAGGACAGGGGTTCTCACAACAAATTTTTTGGTAGCCTCAGAGTTTGGTCACCAGTCCTTGCTGGTAGTCACTCTGACAATTTTTCCTAAAATACTTATTTAACTGCAGGAGAAACAAATAATATGCACATATACATCTCTGGCAAGGGTTTTGTTATATCGCATGGTGCATATGCTGTCAGAATGCCTTTTGTGAAAACAAATACCCCTTACATCACCCCCCCAATAGATGCATGTGTTCTTTGAAATGTCATGTGAATATATGTGATTAACATTATTTTTGGCTTAGAGGACAGTGGTGGAAGAGGGGTGGCTGTCATGAAGGCACAAAGGCATGCTGGCCAACTAGAACAGTAAGGAATGAAGGAAGGCCTGCTAGGTTGATTCCAGATGTTGACTGTATCTGGCATATACTAGAATGGACAGAGTAAGTTGGAAGTGTAACCAAGAATCTGCTCGAGGTAGGAAACCAGTTTTCAGAATTGGAAAGCCTCTTCCGTTAGTGGAAATTACATGGAAATTATGTCGGTATAAATAGGGCTTGATTCTGACCTGATTTACACCAATGTAAATCAGGAGTGACTAAGGCCACTGAAGCCATTAGTTACACTGGCATGAGTTCAGAATCAGGCCCATAACATTTACTATAAAGGAAGAAAATTACTTCTTCAAAATCAGAATGCAGTTCTCCAAGGAATGGTATCACTTTCTGCATTAAAATACAACCAGATCAAGGCTTTTAGGCAGAAGGGGAAATGTCTTTGCACTAATTAGTCACTAATACAGGATGTAGTATGCCAGTTTTACTCAATATCACTTACTGTCACCACCATCCTTCCTGCACGCTAGGCTTTGGCTCTTTTTCTTCCCATCCATCCAGGGTGTTACAAAGTCATGCTACTTCCTTCCTTCATTTTTCCCCTCTAAAAAAAGGGGAGAACAGAAAAAATGACAAAAAGTAAAGGAATGGGAAGTGAGGGAAAGGATAGGAAGGAAGAGGGGTAGGGAGGGGAATGGAGAGCAACATCTGTTTCCATCTGCTAGGAATTAATCAAGGTTTCTAAAAAGATAGACCAATTTTTTACAAATTTGTCTGAGGTTTCTCTACTTTGAAAAGTTACCCATTCTTTAGCGGCTAGGTCAACTGACCTATTTCTTTGTGTGCTGGTGACCTAGCTGTGGAAATACTTTTTTTTTTTTTTCCACTCATCTCCTGCCTAGCTTACTTCAGCTGCCTCCTTTTGACCTCCTAGTTACCTATCATTACATCAGTGCCTTCCAGTTTGTCCAAAATTGAGGTGCTAAAATAATTTTCCTCACCCATCCATCTGAACATAGTTACCTCCTTGAACTCCTCCACTGGCTCCTTCTTGTCCATCAGATTGAGTTCAGTCTTTGTTCTGTATTTGAAGTCCCTGTACAAAGCCACTCTAGCTTACATCTCGTATCTCCTTATTGTGTTTCTCTCTTCAACATGTCCTCCTCCGCTCCCATCTCCTGCCTTCATCCATGCTCATTCTTACCTCATCCTCCTGATCTCTTGGCCAAATCATGAAAAACACATTCCTTCCACCCTCTTCTCATTCAAGTCCCTTATAAAGATCCCTCTTCTCCCATCCAGCCCACAAATACTAACCCACCTCAGTCTACTGTTCGTTCCATCTAAGTGAAAAGTTTGAGAGTGAAAAGGGAGGAGTACACTTAGATCAGAGTTTCCCAAACTTTTCTTGCTGTGCCCCCCTTTGGAGAGTCATGTCCTGTGAGTCCCCCCCCCACCCAGTTCAAGGAAAAGGGGGGACCCAGATTGTGCAGAGTTCAGAGCCTAGGAGGGAGAAGGAAAGGGAAATTCCCATCTGATCATCTGTTGGTTTCTTCTGAGCAGAGACTATAAATCATATTGGAGAAATGAGGACTAGTGTGAGAACACCAAACTCACTGTAACTCCACCATTTACTACCCTAATCCTTTTTCCTTTCCTAATCTTCAGTTATGTTATTTGAAGGGTAGAGGAAGAGATAGAGAAACAGTGTTTTGTTTGATTGGGTTCCTGATTAAAAATGGAGAATTCCTTATTGTCTTAGGAACAGAGTGCTTGTCCTTATATCCATCCCTGGAAATTCCTTTCTATTGTCCAGTAATATTGGCAGTGGTAATAGGGTAGTTAAGGGTGGGATTTTCAGATGTGCAGGAATGATTAGGAGCACAAAGTCCAATTGACTCATGCCCTAAAATCATTTGGGAAAGGATTTCCAAAAGCACTTATGTGTCTGGTAGATGGAGGCTCACCCCCTAATGCCTTATCTATGCTGAGCTTTCTCTTAAAATTTCCCACTGTTGTATTCCCACTGGTAGGAACTCTGGCTGTCTCTATCACTATGATGTCTAGACTTTCTTTTGAGCAGGGCTGGATGACATGGTGGTCTAAAAATGCTAGCAAGTTGTCTATGTTAGAACTCCCACGGTTCCTAGTGCTATGGTAGGAAATGTTAAGAAAAAAACTTGGAAGCAGCCTAAGGATTTAGAGAGAAGTTAGAAGAAAGATCCTCCTTTGTCTAGTCAAGCTTCACTGTGTGCTTATGCTCATTTTGTATTTGAACCCCTTCATTTGTCCCGTTGGTGTGGGAAAACGGCTGGGAAGATGCTAGTCTGCACTTTTATTTTCCACCTCTGTGTTAAGGATTTCTAGTATTTTGCTTTTTAAAAAAAGGTTAAAGGATATTTTGGGGCTGATGGAGGTAAAATAGATTTGCTTCCTGAAGCCCAGTTATTGTTCTCATGGGGCTGTGCTGCCAATGGGTAGAGGGTTAAGCAGTTACACAAGGTGGGAAAACTCAATTTCCAGGAATGTGCAGAGACAAGCTAGTGTTTGCCTATACTTACCCTTGTTTTTTTAGCTCATTAAGGTAATCTCATTATAGGAGGGATAATTACCTGCCTTCTGACTTGTGTGGATTTATCTGCACCTACAACTTGTTTCTCCTCCTCACTCAATGCAGAAACAAAAGGAGAAGAAGCATAGCCTCTTCCACTCTTTAGACTATGTGTCTTCCCCTAATGCAGCCATCAGGTTGGAAAAAATACCTAACCCTTGCTGTAGGTAGCTTCATCGTGTTTAGCTTTATAAATAAGTTGCTACAGTGATTAGGCATTCTTTATGGTGTTACGGGGTTGAAGTGAGGTAGCAGACCACTGGGTATGGAGGGATTAGAGGGTGCTTCTTATGTGCACTTCAGGAGCTCGATGTGGGAAACATCAAGTGCTTAAAGTGGAAGTTGTCAGAACGGCTTTTCCTTCTACCTCGGCACATCTCCTCAGGTCAGAGGTAGAGCTTGGGAGATTACTGCCAATTATTATTTTTCCAGTCCGATGCTTTGGAGTCTTGAGGCCAAATTCTCAGTTACATTAAAGCTGCTTTACACCACTCTACCAGTATAAAGGGACCTTAAAGTGGGGGTATATTGCATTTACACTGATAGAGTGATGTAAATGAGAACCTTGGTGTCAAAATCTGTTCTTGTGTGTGGGATTTGGCCCTTGGTCTGAGCTCTCTGGAAAAGTTGCGATGTTGGAAGGGTTTAGTCAGTCCCCACTGTAGGAAGAATGGGCTTGGGCTGTGGGTAGGTGGTGAGAAAAAGGGCTTATCCCTTTCCTGGAGGAAGTGCAGGGGAGTAAAGCTCACCGGCTCTCATCTGAAGAGCATGAGGTACCTTACTTTTTTTTAGGGAGCCCTATTCAGAAACTCAAAATAAGGGATGCTTGCCTACAGCGAATTAGCTTTGATTTCTGGTCCTGCCTCACACTGTAACTTATGTGATTGCTTTTCGTTACTGGTATCGAAGTGACACTTGGTGTGTGCTCCGATGTGCCATTATTTTTTTCCTTTGTTTGCGGAGCTCCGTGTATTTAGAAATGGAAAAAATCCCCATCTTTCTGAAAACTAAACAAACGCACGCACACACAAGGCATCTCAAAACTCACAGAAATCAAACTGCCAAGCACATTTGGGTTCTGAATAATAAACTTGCCAAAGATCAATTAAACTCCTTCCTCTTCCCTCCCCCCTCAGAGTAATATTAATTTTAAATGAGTTCTGTGCATAGCTGCCTCACATCAAACGCCCTGCTGCTGTAGTATTCCTCCACTTAGCAGATGCAGCACAAAGACTGCTTCGGAATTTGTAACGTTTGGGGTTTGGGATCTTGCTATGCAGCCTCTGCAGATGCGCAGCTCCCATTGACTGTGAATGGGAGTTGCTTGGTGCAGCAGCTGTATAATCAGGCCCTTGGTTTTCAACCAATGTGAAAAAGATGTGAAAAGACTTCAAAAGAGCAGAGCCATTGCTTTCAGTCTGCTTAAGTAGCTAAGAGCTGATAGGAGGAGGATGTTTAGATGCTGCTGACAAGCTCTTGCTGAGAACAGCACAACTGCACCATGTTCCTGGTTTTTTCACTTTTCCCATTTCATTTCTCGGGACAAAATATATTTTAAATGTTTTTGTTCAATGGGGGGCAAAGATTCTCATCTAAGTTCTAGCGGCATCATGTGCATCTAATGCATCTGGCACTGAGAGAATACAGTAGTTGGCGCATACAGAGTTAATCCATTAGACTATATATAATGTGATTATATTCTTTTTCTTTTTTAGTGGGTGTGTGTGAAAAGCAGTGACAAAACCCATAGTTCATCTGTATAAATGTACATATGCCTCCACAGCACTAATTTGGCCAGCAATCTGGAAAATGCCAGCATTTTATAATCAGCCATTCATAACACTATATTATTACCGAGCGCTGAGTCCTGCCTCTGCCAGGCACTTACTTGCATAAATTCTATGAGATAGTCAATGTTTTGATAAATCTTTAGGACATGGACACTACTAATGCTTAGCTGACAAGTACCTCTTCTCATGTGGTCTACCGTAAGCCACGTAAGAAATCATCACGTTTTATTAATGGCTTCTGAACTTTAACAGTATCTTGGGTTTAAAGATAATGGCCTTCACACAATGTACGTTTCATAACTACTGACATAGTGTTTTATTCAGCAAGCTAGCACAACAGATGAGTATATTTCAGTAAACAAAGTATAATTGAAGTTACCTATGTAAATCAAATCCATAAATCAGTTTATACTTAGTGTGTGAACTAGAGGGCTTGGAATGGTTTTACTTTCCTGGAACTGTGTGGTGGGGGTTTTGTTTTGTTTTGTTTTGAACTGCAGAACTTGACTGAAACTTGCATTAAACGAAATAGTGCATTCATGCTGTTGTTTGTTGTGCTCTTGCAGCACTTTGCAGTAACAAAATATGAGTGTGTAGTCATACTCTGATAACACTGAAGGGGTAACTCTTTATTTTTGTTTTGTTTTTGTTTTTTTGCATTCAGGGCTTTTAAGAAATGTAAACTTTCATTGCAGAACTGCTGATTTTTGCCATTTTCAAAGCTGCTCTGTATTTTGGCTTGCAGATGCAGACCATCTTCAGAGAAAATGAGCAAATTCTATTAACAGCTGCATCTAATTTATATTCTGCTAAGAAGAAGTGCTGTAGTCACGAAGAAATAGATAATCTTTAGAAGAAATAGATAATCTTTAAATGGAGCTAGCGAACAGGAGCAGCAAACAGGAGTTTTGCAAGGGAGCTCTCCAGTTGAAGGAAAAGTGACTATATGACCCTTGGAGTGAGATTGTCGTCTATTGATTAGTTTGTTGTGTGCTTTCTTGCTTACTGTGTGCCTGCTTGATTGAAGTTTATAGTGGGGTCTGTTTGGGGAGCTGTGTGCCGAGCCTTGTGATCTGTTAGGCAAGGCTGAGAGTTTTCTAATGAGCCTCTTGCCTGCCATCCTTTGATCCCTAATCCCTTTAGAGTCCCTTGACAATGGGCAGGGCTAACTCAGAGGAAAAAGGGGTTTAAAAAGCCAGCTCCAAGCGTCCAGAGGAGCTAGCAAATGAGAGTTTTGGAGGGAGTTTAGTGAGACAGCGTGAGAGCCAGATACACCTAATAAACATTCTCTGAACTTAAGCCAATAAACCCACTGTCCTGCAAAAAAAAAAAAAAAAAAACCCAAAAAAACATGCGCACACAGAACAAACGAATAGAACCCTGCAAGAATAAAAATAATTCAGGCAGAAGTCCAGCAGCAGAGTGGGGGCTATCCAGTTTATTGTACTGAATGCAGCATGTCTTGTGGGCAAATGGAATACATGTGCATTTGGTGCAATCAATTTATGGCCCTCAGAGACCAAGGATGGGCTCCTAAGACCAGAGTGGCTGAACTGGAGGATGTAAGGGACACAGAGAGGTACATAGACAAAACTTTCTGGGACACAGTAGAGTGGTCCCACCCCCAGTTTTACAGCTTCCTTGATGTTGAGGAGGATGCAAGTCTGGGGGAAGGAGAACATCAAGCTGGAGTTAAGGAAAATGATCCCTTGGTAGGAACCTTCTTTTCACATGATGTCATGGTATCCTGTCAAACTGAGAATACATCTTCAGGGGACTGCTGTTATTGGAAAAAGACAGGTAATAGGAATGGGTAATAGTAATTTATGTCATTAATGTGTGTGTGTATATAAAACATATATAACAGTAATAGTGATATATATCATTAGAAATATAGATAGATAGTTGGGTTTGTGATGACTGGGAGTACCACATAGTGAATTTTGCACCAGGTGAGAAAGCTGTAGACTTCTGAAGACATCTAGACAGAGTTATATGCAGTGCTGAGGAGGAGCCGGTGGTCATGGTACACGTGACATTGGGTACCAGTGACATAGGGAAAGGAAGGAGCCCAGATTTGGGCTGCCTAGGTAAGAGATTAAAGTCTATGAAGTCCTCTATGGTAGCATTCTCTGAAATACTTCCAACTCCATTCCCAGGGCCAGTTAGAGAGACAGAACTTTAGGGTGTCAGTGTGTGGATGAGACATTGTTTGGAGGAAGGAGTTAGGTTTATGAGGAACTGGAAAACTTTTGGAAAAGGATGAGTCTATACAGGGAGGATGTGCTCAACCTAAACTAAAAAGGAACTAGATTGCTGGTATGTAAAATTAAAGAGGTCGCACAGGAGTTTTTAAACTCAAGGCTTGGGGGGCGAGAGGGGAAGTCGACAGTTTTGTAGAGACATCCCTTGGGGAGGATTTCTTAAGGGGGACACTCTATAGCCTAGTAAAGAGAAGAGGGGAGAATTTGTTAAAGTACAGGTAGAAACTGAAGAGAAAAAGTCAAATGAAAAAGAGTCCCATTCAATTACATCACATGAAGGCAGACAGCTACATATTGACACATTTTATAAGCGCTTGTATACAAATGCAAGAAGTTTAAATAGTAAGATGGGTGAACTTGAGTGCCTGGTATTAAAAGAGGATTTTGATATAATAGGCATCACAGAAACTTGGTCAAATGATGATAATCAATGCGACCCAGTAATACCAGGATATGAAATATATCGGAATGACAGAGTAGGTCACACTGGTGGGGGAGTGTCACTATATGTGAAAGAAAACTTAGAGTCAAATCTTAAATGAATCAAACAGTCTCATAGAACCTCTATGTATAGAAATTCCATGCTTGAATAATAAGGGTATAGCAGTAGGGATATACTACAGACCACCTGACCAGGATGGTGACAGTGATTGTGAAATGGGGGGATCAAAAAGGCTACAGAAACACAAAACCCAACAATAATAGGGGATTTCAGCACAAGATCCGATTCAAGAGGTGAATATAGCTGATTAACCATAATGCATTTAAATTTAACATCCTTGTAGGGGGGAAAATACCAAAGAAACCCACTATGGTAGCATTTAACTTCAAAAACGGGCACTACATAAAAATGAGGAGGCTAGTTAAATGGAAATTGAAAGGAACCGTCCCAAGAATAAAATGCTTGTGAGCGGCATGGAAACGTTTAAAAAACACCATGAAGAGCAACTAGCAAAAGACACAAAAACTAACAGCAGATATTTTTTGAGTATTGCAGACGCAGGAAACCTGTCAATCAATGAGGCCACTGGACAATCAGGCTGCTAAGGAACACTCAAGGAAGACAAGATCTTTGCAGAGAAGCTAAATTAATTCTTTGCATTGGTTTTCATTGCGGAGAATCTGAGGTCGATATCCACACCTAAGCCATTCTTTTTAGGTGACAAATCTGAGGAACTGTCCCAGACTGAGGTGTCAATAGCAGAGGTTTTGGAACAAAATTGATTAATTAAACAGTAAGTCACCAGGACCAGATGGTATTCCCCCAAGAGTTCTGAAGGAACTCAAATATGAAATTGCAGGACTTCTAACTGTGGTATATAACTTATCGCTTAAATCAGTCTCTGTACCAGGTGACTGGTGGATAGCTAATGTAATGCCAGATTTTAAAAAGGGCTCCAGAGGTGATCCTGGCAATTACAGGCCAATAAACCTAACCTGAGTACCAGGCAAATTGGTTGAAACTATAATAAAGAACAGAATTATCAGATACATAGATGAATATGATATATTGGGGAAGAGTTAACATGGCTTTTGTAAAAGGAAATCATGCTTCACCAATCTTCTAGAGTTTTTTGAGGGGGTCAAGGATGATCCAGTGGATAGAGTATACTTGGTATTTCAAAAAGCTTTTGACAATATCCCTTACTAAAGGCACATAAGTAAAGTAGGCAGTCATGGGATGAGAAGACTGGTACTCTCATGGATCAATAACTGGTTAAAAGATAGTAAAGAATGAGTAGAAATAAATGGTCTGTTTTCACAGTGTAGGAGGTAAATAGCAGGGTCCCCCAGGGATCTTTACTGGGACCAGAATATTCAGAGCAGCGTTAACATATTCATCAACATATTCACTGATCTGGAAAAAAGGTAAACAGTGAGGTGGCAAAGTTTGCAGAGGATACAAAATTACTCAAGATAGTTAAATACAAAGCTGACTGCAAAGAGTTACAAAAGGATCTTACAAAACTTAGTTACTAGGCAACAACATGGCAAATGAAATTCAGTTTTGATAGAAGCAAAGTAATATTCAGTGGAAAACATGATCCCAACTATACATACAAAAGGATAGAGTCTAAGTTAGCTGTTACTACTCAAGAAAAAGATCTTGGCATCATGGTGAATAGTTCTATGAAACTATCTGTTCAGTGTGCAGTGGCACTCAAAAACATTAGTTTGGAGAAAGTGAGTAAGAAAGTTTACTCTTTCCCATAACACAAGAACCAGCTGTCACCCAATGAAATGAATAAGCAACAACTCTAAAACAAACATAAGGAAGTACTTCTTCATACAACACATAGTCAACCGGTGGAACTCTGTATTGGGGGATGTTGTGAAGGCCAAAAATATAACTGGGTTCAAAATAGTATTAGATAAGTTCATGGAGGATAGGTCCATCAATGGCTTTTAGCCAACATGGTCAGTGACGAAGTCCCTTGCTCTGAGTGTCACTCAACCTCTTACTGCCAGAAGCTCGGACTGAACAACAGGGGATGGCTCACCTGATAAATTGCCTTGCTGTATTCATTCCCACTGAAACATCTTTCATTGGCCACTGTCAGAAGACAAGATTCTGGGCTAGATGGACCATTGGTCTGACCCAGTGTGGCCATTCTTACGTTCTTATCGAATAATTAAAGATTAGCTGTGACGTAACTGCAGAGCTGCATTCCAGGGCTCTGGAGGTGTCATGCTTCCATTTAAACAAGGGCTAAATGCTGCCCTTTTCATTAATCCAACATAGTTTTGTTCAGTGCAGAAGGTTTCATGGGGGAAGGGATCCTGCTCTTCTCCTCCCATTGCATGGTATGGAGGCACAACAAGGCTACTGCTACACCAGCCTAGATTCCTGCAACTCCATGGAAGTAGGGCTTGTACACTATTTTTTTACTATTAAACATCTCTAACTTGATTTTTAGCATAATTCTGATAAGAGACTGTAAGAATACTTCTATGAGGGTCATGCCCTTCATGCTTGACCTGTTTGGAGTGTTTTTTTAAGTTACCAAAAAATATTTTGTTTTAAACTACAATGAATTATGGACTGGTTGGCTCAGGAGGACAGATAAAAGGCAACCAAGTCTTTCTCCTGTGTAACCCCAGCTGGAATCCAATTTAGAAGCATAAGAAACAATTTCATTGCCATTAAATGTAAGTCTGGTGTCTTTGGTTTTGGTCTGGGTAATTTTAGATGGACAAGTGTCCATCTTGCAAACACCAGCCTTATAACTTAAATCTTGGCCATTTTTGTAGAGGCTGATGCGTGAAGGGGTCATGCAGATGGAACTACCCTCTCATCCTTTGACTGTGTTTTGCCTTCGTGAAGGAAAATACTTGGACAGGGTGATTGGAAGGAAAATTTAGGTTGCCATTGTCTTGTTGTTCTGTTGATATTTAGTAGACTTTGCTCTCTAGGAGGAATATCAGTCCAACGCCTTTCATCTGCACTCATCATATTTGGAAAAATCCTGGTTGGTGTGGTGTGTAGTAACGCATTTTAGAAAACTACTGAAATTCAAGTTACTGCAAATGTTTTAAACTTATTATTCCAGAAATGAAACTCTATCCATAGATAATAGATGCATAGGATTATACAGCATGAACTTGCCTGGGGCAGTATTTCTGTCATTCAGGAGACAGTGGAGAGAATTTGCTTTGTCCATATATCAAATGTTTTCAGAGAGCTCTAAATAAGCTAGGCAGAGAAACCAAAAAGAGTCATTTTTGCATTTAAACATGAGATGACGTCATAAAGATTAGTCTGTTGGATCTCTGTAAATGGTTCCAAATATTTGGAGTGGTTCCTCCACATTAGGAGTGGAAAGAAGATAAGAAATTACTAGAAAATTGTAAATTTCTAACAGACTATGTTCATTATACAAATTGCATTAATTAAGAAGTAAACATCAAAAGAAATTGGTATCAATAACATTGTGTGCCTAAATGATCTATTATTGTACCTACAGCTTGTGTGTTTGGAACAAATTATACTGAGTATTTCATTAGAGAGAAAGTAACCTCTCTCATTAGAGGCCAATCAGAAGTTTGCAAGAAGATATAGTTACCGTAGTTGGATTTAAGCGTGTAAAGAAATATTTAATATTTTTAACTGTTCTATTTTAGTGTTGTTATTAACTGGTGACTTTTTCTGTCTTTATAAAGGTATGCTTATGTTTTAAATTAGTAACATAAAAGATCTTAGTCCTGAATCTAGATGCATTATAAAGATGAGACTTTTTGAGACAACTTCTACAGGACTGAAGGGAAACATTAGTTTTGTGAAACTTCTATATGGTTCTTTGTTAAAGTTCTATCAATCTCATTTTTCCTCTTATACAACTATTAATTATTGAGCTAAAAGGTGTGTGTGTGTGTGTGTGTGTGTGTGTGTGCATGCATATTTGTATGTATAATGAATGTTAGGGGGAAAAATTATTTAGACAGGAACTATGACTTAAGGCACCGTGACTGTGGTCCCATGTTAGAATTCCTTTTTAATTACTTGCCATGTAGGAGTGACTATAGTTCTGTTACAAATTAAAAAAAATCCCACCCCTTAAAGTGTAACCATAAAATATTGATTTCTCTAGCTCTCCCCTACTCCCCCCCACAAAGGAAAAAAAGGGGGAGGGGAAGAAACAAATACAAGAAGAATAAAAAAGTAAAGGGAAGGAAGAAGGGTAGGAAGGGGAAAGGAGAACAATGTCTTGGTTTTCATCCACTAAAAATTAGTCAGATTTCTAAAAAGTCAGGTCACATCTTTTCAAATTTGTTTGAGGTCCCTCTTCTTTGAAATGTTACATCAGCCAGGTCGTTGTGCCAAGCTGCTATCCCTGACGGCAATCTGCTGTTCTGTCTAAGCAATAGGAGTTGTTTGGCTGCAATTGGTGTGCTAGAGAACCAGGCTTTGTAAGAGCTGGAGAGTTTCCAAGATGATGGGATGTACTGAAAACACAGTTCTGGGAAGTATTTTTAAGGAGGTATCCATTACTAGGTTAATTCTTCTACCAACTTCTAGCCAAAAAGATTGTATCCTGGGACAGTCCTGAACGTGTGAGCCAGTGTGGCTGTAACAGCTGTCTGTTTTGTCAAGGCCCGTGTACTGTAAGAGAGGATTTTTAAAAGCACGTAGTGCTGGCCTAACTCTTTTCCCCGTGAAGTCAATTGGAGTTCGTGTCAATGGGGGAGCAGCGTTAGGCTAGTGTGGAGTGCATTTAAAAGTTCTACCCTGCATGTGCAATTGAGATAAGTTTTTTCATGTTATCTTTTTCCATAATGTATCTCCCAGAAATAAGTCTTAGATGCTTTCTTTACCTTTAGTAGCTTGGACAAGTGAATTATGAATTTCAGAGGCTAAATGAGTATGCTTGCCAAGGGAATCAAAGTTTGCTGTCCTAGACCAATTTATATTCCTGGGCAGAATGGTCATATGTCTCCTATGAGGAATATATGACAGAGACCTGGTCAGGTTTGCAAAAGTCCCCAGATGTTACAAACTAACTAGTTTCTAGACCAGTGGGTCTCAACTGGAGGTCCGCAGCCTGCTGGGAAGCCATGAGCTGGTTTCAGGGGGTCGGTAAGCCCCAGCACCCCATGGGACAGAAGCTCTGCGCCCATGGGCGGAGTTGGAGGAAGGCACGGGAAGATGTGCCTTAACCAAAGCGGGGCAGCCCGGGGGGCAGCTCCATACTCCCTGTCCTCCTCTCGCCCCCGGTAAGGTTAGAGGCGGGAAGCCACATGGTGGCTGCTGCTTCGACTGGTGCCATGGAGCGAGTAGCCACAGAGCTCTCCCGTCTCCTCCTCTTGTTGGTGTCTGAGACCCCTGCTGCTCCTCAGCTCCCAGCCCCCTCTGGCTGCTCGTGCAGCCAGGAAGAGACGCCCAGGCAGGGGGACCCAGCTCTAGGACTGGCAGACCCCTCGGGGAGCAGCGACCTCAGGGGGGAGGGATATGCCCTCCCGGCACACAGCCCCTAGCAACCCCTCTCCCTGTACACTGAGCTTCCTCCCTCCCAGCACACAGCTCCCAGCTACCCCCTGCCTGCACCCTGAGTGCTTTTTTGAGCTGAGCCTCTTCCCCCTTTGAGTATAAGTTTTGGTTGTGCCCCCAACCCAACTCGGACAGTCTGGGTGGCCTACTGAGGTGAGTCAGGGTGGAGGTGGCACTTCCTCCCCCGGCCCCGCCGTGTGGAGCTGGCCCGCGCTCCGCCAGACCCTGCCTCCCCAAAATAGAAGTCAGACTATTTTTGTGGGGACCCCCCACCCAGCAGTTGAAGCCCTGGCACTCCACCGGGCTAAAACCCTCAGTCCCCTGCACCTGGCAGTCGAAGCCCCCAACCCCACCCTTGTGAGTTGAAGCCTTGAGGCCCCCCACCCATCCAGGCCTTGGAGTTTTCATAGCATGTTGGGGGGGGCCTCAGAAAGAAGAAGGCTGAGGACCCCTGCTCCAGACCATGCCACCTTTGGCAGAAGTGTGGTGTGCTTGCTGTTGCACCTCAGTAGTACAAATTCATTCAGACAATTTCTGAGAGACTAGACTGCTATTGTCCATAGTTTCTGTTCTTTCTAGTCTCCTCCCTTCCTCCCCCATGCTCCCTATTATCAACTGTGGTAGGATCCTCACAGTGAGGATTGGTGAACAGGATTTGAGAGGAAATGTTTTTTTATGTTTAACAGACTATTCTGAGAAACATCCTCAGGCAAGTACAACTTTTCCTTGTTAGAACTTTTTTTAGGAAATGAGTTAGGGCTTACTGCAGTATTCCTCCATCATTCCAGGAGAATTCAGAAGAGACTTTTAGGACCAGGAGTGGGAAAAGGAATACTTTTGTAGGGATTCAATTCAGTCAAGCCCTCTGGCTGTTTCACAGATACTCTGGCATCTGTGTTGTAGTCTTATTAGAGTAGCACCAGTCCCCTTTCTTATGCATTGTTTTGAATTCATCTGTTATGCAGGAGTACTTAATGTGCAAGTTGGCACAATTCAAGACATTAAAATTCATTTTTAGTTTGGTTTACTTCTACTTTTTTATAGCAGAAACTCCAGGTGTAAGCAAATTTTCCAGGGTAAAGAGGGTATTGCTCAACAGCAAAACATTTGCACCACTCACCGATGACCACCTGCTGATGCTTGTCCTTTCTCTTTTCTAAGCAATATGATATCAATATAACAAAATTATAAGCAATTAACGTCTTATAACATGTTAGGAGCAATACCTGGAACCTTGTTGTTTGGAATGGTGCACTTGTTTTGCTGCTAAGAGAGATGGGCAAAGGCTCATTGCCAAGGTCGCCACTCTGGACTCTGAGAAACTCACTTTTGGGAGACCACGATTTGTAGGCTTGTCTTCATGTGAAAATTAGGTCATATTCGAATGTGACCTTGTGGGCATGTTAAACAGCATGATGTTTGAACATGACTTTTGAGTCAATATTGAAAGGGGAAAGCCATGTATGCATGTAGTTGTAGCCGTGTCGGTCCCAGGATATTAGAGAAACAAGGCGGGTGAGGTAATTTTTATTGGACCAACAGAAGATATTACCTCACAAATCTTGTCTCTTGGGGGACTCATGTTTAACATCAGGTTAGTTTACACTTCTCTGACTATCTGATTCTCTAATGAAGGCTATGTCTACATTAGCACTTATGTCGGTATAACTTAGGTTGCTCGGGTGTGAAAAAAACATCCCCCTGAGTGACATAAGTTACACTGATATAAGCGCCGGTGTGGACAGCGCTGTGTTGGTGGGAGAGCTTCTCTCGCTGACATAGCTACCACTGCTCGTTGAGGGTGGTTTAATTATGTCGACAGGATAGAGCAGCTAGCTATACAAGAACTCTTACAGTGGCACAGCTGTATCAGTATCAGTACAGCTGTGCTGCTATAAGCTCTGTAGTGTAGACATGCCTGAAGAAAAGTCCAGAGAAAGTGTTTATGCCATCTTTACATTTTGCTCCAGCACTTACCCTTCTGCCCAAATAAGCGGTCAGAATTACTATTCCCCTTTTTTCCTGGATTGTCAGTCTCTTGAGGATTGTGAACATATGAAGGGGGAGAGCCCGAGTAGCATGAATGACTTCTCGCTGGCTGCATAGCCCTGGCAAGGTGGAACTATTGAAGGCAGGATGTGAAGTGGGCTGGGTTGTTCGGGGTTGCACATCTGGCCAAAAATAATTAGACCATTTGATGTGGGCCAGTCACCTGTAAGTGGGCAGTGTGTATACTTAAACTTTAAGCTAACATATTATTAAACTTGTAATTAACTTTTATATTTAAGCTTTCAGGGTCCTAACACTTGGTTAAACTAATCAAATGTCAGCATTAAATCACGATTTAGCACTGTGTTGACAGCACTTTCTCCTGGGAATCAGATTTTCAGGAAAACAACTTGCTTATCTAAATTCCTGTTCAGATAGGAAATTTTAGAAAAGGCAGTGTGTGTTGTACAAAAGACAGGAGAAAACAGATTGAGTGGCCCTTCATCTTAAACCCTTTGTTTCACTATATGGGGGTCTATTTTAAAAACACTTCAGTGGAATATTGGACAATGGAATGAATGCTTTGAGGTTTCAAAGCATGTTTATTTTGTTTAGCTTTTAGCTGATAGTTTGTTTTTTTTTCTTACATTTGTTTGATTTTAGAGAATTTGGTTTATTGATGTTTTCCTGGCAGTGAGAAGGACTTCATTTTTTCCAGTGCTATCCATTGTGGAAGGCTTATGTAATTTTGTTCTGAGAGACACCCTGAGTTTCCATGGAGTAGTTGCTATCAAATTACTGAAAGAGGGCCCCATTTTGCAAACACATGCTGGGGAGGTAGTGCTTACTATTGGGTGTAATGCTACGGATTTCAGTAGGATTACTTCAGGGTAGTAAGTTGTTTGCATGATTAGGCATCTGTATATAACCTGAACAATAACTTACATCACACCTAAGGGAGCATTTTTTTGCCATGGCCAGCCAGAGCCTGTATTCACAATGAGTGATCCCTGCCGGAGAAATACTCCTTCATGCTATCTTTCTTTTCTCCACTGGGAAACACGCACAGGGAATGTCCTGCAGTCTGCTCTGCTGACAGACATGTATTCTCTGCTCTCACTGCTGCAGCAGCTGCTGCCCCTCAGCCTGACGGAAAGAGTGGACATAAATGAAAACATACGTCTCCCAAGGCCACAGTTGGCGGCAGCGACAGTAGAGGATCTGACTTTTCTATCATTTTGACTCAGCTTTTGAGGTGTTTCTTCTGCATTTCCATCAGTCACTGTCTTTTGGCTGAGTGGAAGGCCCCGGTCCAGTCACTCCAAATGTTTTATGTGATTTAACGGGTTGTACATGAAGAGAATTAGCCAAGAGTAGCAATGTCAGCTTTAGCGGGAAGCCCCAAATCTTCCCATTTATAGCTGTCAGGGGAAGAGGAATTTACTATTTTCCTGTTCTTTGGGGCCAAATGGCTGCTCAAAATACAGAGCTAAAGCCTATCCTCATCGCTTGTGCAGATGTGGAAGGATGAGGAAGCAGCAGGACTATTGTAGTCCCATTGTGTTCCTGGTGTGTGGGGCATAGGTTGTGGAGTCTGCAGGTAGTGGTTGTAGGTTTCCACCATCTCTGTGTGTTTGTGAAGTATTGCTCCTTGAGTGATACCCACTGTTGCTGGTGTACAAGGGGCATTTGAGGGTAGGATGTTAGGGACAAGGCTGTTGACTCTAAATCTTCTGCCCAAATGTGTGTGTTGGGGATGGGGGGAGTATGGATGCTGTTAGTTTTATGACTGTCTCAGTGATTCCTGCTGGTGCTCTATTATCTGCTACCAGTTTTGGGGATTCATTCTATGTTTATTTCTGTTGCCCCCCTCCCTTCATCTCCCCATGCCATGACGGGTTTTGTTTGGCTTCATGCACAACATTAGGATTTGGCTCTTAGCATTTTATGCTCTCCCAAGTTATATGCTGGTCTGCTTGCAGGCTGAACTATTTAATAACCTCACACTTGTTTTTTTTAAAACCACCTTCTCTTGTAAAGATGATTTCACACTGAGGCACGGAGGTGCTCAGTTTGTATTTCTATCCCTCGTCTGCAGAAATAAATTGTTTTCCTAATGCTTCGTCCTAAGATTTTCATTTGTTTTAGGTGTTTGTGGCCCTGCTCATAATGGATTTCACTTAAGGGTATTACAAGGACTGAAAGATGGGTTTAAGCAGAAGCATTTAAATAAAAGATTCATCTTAGTCCTTGAAAACCCCGCAGTATTTGAGAAAGTTGTTCCTTCGTATTTCCATTCAATGTTTGTCAGCTGCTTTCAGCCCTGGTCTTTACTGCTAGCCCAGCATCCTCTCCTGTGATGGATGCAGTTTGTGATATGAATATGTAGGTTTTCAGTGATTGCCTTTCTTTAAGATTTGGTTAAGAATTGCACTGGTGCATCCATCTTTCTGATTTAATAGTATCTTCCTAAAAATATTATAAAAAAACAAAATTTAGACGTTACACTTTGGTTTAAAGAGTGTTGGTACCTGTGCTTGTGAATTTTATTTCCTCTCCAGTTTCAAGAGACATTGCAAAGCCACAAACCCACTTCTAGTTGTTTCATATCCTGGATGACATGAAAGTGTTCTTATGCTCAGTCCATTTCCCCTGCCGAGGTCCACCAGTGAGCTTCAACCCTGCTGTCAGTCAGGATAGACCAGTTCCAGTCTTTAGTATGAATACTAACTCAGTCTTGAACATTTTCTGAGCAGATCCTATTGTAATAATCATGCCAATTGATAATTTTAAGCAGTGTTTCTTTGATGAGGCTACATAAGGCCACTGAACGTCTTCAGTATCAACCTCCAAAGCAAACAGTATGACAAATAGGATAGCTTCAAAAAAATTGATGGTTTGTGACTGCTGAATTGGAGCCTATTGATGTCAGTGGGATTGCTGCTCATGTGCTTCTATACCTTACTGAATTGGGGGCTTACTGTGTACAATAGTGCCTCAGATTGGGAGTGGGCTGTAATATCAGGTGAGAAGAGAGGGCAAAATTCTCAAAGGCACCTAAGTCTCACAGTCAATAGAAGTTTGGCACAGAATTACCTTAAAGAAATCTCATAGACTTTCAATGGGGCATAGGCTCTGCAGTGCCTACGTTCATTTTTGAAAATTAAATTTAGACTGCTTGTTTGTCATTGGGGAAGAGTCATGAATGCTATAGTTTTGTAGACCTCAAATGTGACACTGCTCGCTGCCTTCAACAGTTTAGAAGTTGGTAGCAAGGAAAATACATAATGCTGGAAAAGTGTTAGGCCTGAATGACTATAGTGTGCAGTCAACTTCTATGGAAACTGGGTGGAAGGATCATCCATTTTAAGTATTTCCCAAAATATGCTAGGGTGCTTGATAGTTGATAATGACACAGCTTCTTGCCACTAAATGGGAGCTTATCATTCAAATGCCATCATGTTTTCCTCTCTCTAGGTGGGAATATCCTATCAAGGGGGTTGGGAATAGATGCAGAAAATGGGAGTTTTAGTCTGCCACCTTGGCAGTCCATGTCAGCCGGTTTAGGGTTCTCAAGAGGGAGCCTGGTTCATGTTCCCAAACAAGGGAAGAGGAGGAGATGCTCCGAGTGGAGGGGTGATTGTTGGATAGGAACAATTCTTGATGAGGAGAAGGAGGAGGAATACTACTGTACCTTTCCTATACCTATGAGCTCTGACTTCTGTTACTTGTTTTGAATCCCAGAAAGACTGTGCTGTGAGGAATGAGGCAGAGAAGTGGGAGAAACACTGGGCTGGGTATGGAGAAGAATTTAACTCAAGGAGGGGGTTATAGAACTATAGTTATTTAGAGATGGAGAAGACCTATTGTTCATCTAACCCATCTGCATGGAACTTGTGCAGATCCCAACGTCCATCAAAAAGACTGTTTTTTCAGTCGTCTCTCCACATCAGCGTCAGGGAGCTCTTGATAGCCAGGCCATGATTGCTCCCGATGAGACTGGACCTTCTCTCTCAGGACTAGGGTTGGCTGCTGTACCCGGATCAGACCACTCTGCACCTGATGGTGTGGCTGCTTCATGGTTAAGCAGAGATGAGCGCCACTGCTTGGCCCATGTTCAGAGGATCCTGTTGGAGAACAGGAAGCCGTCCACGAGGGCATCTTATTTAGCCAAATGGAAACGCTTTACCTGCTGGGCGACGGCTCAAAACATCTCATCAACAAAATCCCCTATTCAGATGATCCTGGACTATCTGTTTCATCTGAAGTGGGAGAGCTTGGCCTTCTCGTCTATCAAGGTGCACCTGGTGGCAATTTTGGCCTTTCACTGTCTGATCCAAGGCCGGTTGGTTTTCTCCCACAGGATGGCATCCAGATTGCTCAAGGGCCTGGAGAGAGGTTTTTCGTCGATACGAGACCCGGTACCTCAGTGAGATCTGAACCTCGTCCTCTCACGACTTACGGCACTGCTGTTTGAGCCGTTGGCCTCTTGCTCCCTCGCGCATCTGTCCTGACCGGTGGCATTCCTGGTGGCGATCACCTCAACACAGAGGGTCTTTGAGTTAAAGGCCCTGACCTCAGAGCTCCCATACACAGTTTTTTTTAAGGAGAAGGTGCAGCTTTGTCCTCACCCATCCTTTCTGCTAAAAGTCGTCTCCCACTTCCATGTCAAGCAGAACATATTCCTGCCAATGTTCTTTCCAAAGCCCAACAAATCCAATGAGGAGAAGCATCTTCACTCTCTCGACGTGAGAAGGCCTTTTACGTTGACAGGACCTTCTGCTGTTCCGCCGATCTGATGAAGGGACTTCCGGTGTTGTCTCAGTGGATTTCTTCCTAGATTACGGCATGTATTTGGGCCTGCTATGATCAGGAAAGAGTCATGCGCCCAGCTTCCCTGTCCGCCCACTCCCCGAGGGTGCAGGCATCTTCAGTGACCTTTCTGGCACATGTTCCCATTCAGGACATCTGTAGAACCATTATGTGGTCCTCCATACACACATTTACATTCCACTATGCCATCACACAGCAAGTGTGAGATGACTCTGGGTTCGGCAGAACGGTGCTGCAGTCGTCCCATCTATGAACTCCTGCCCGTCTCCAGAGTTACTGCTGGTAAGTCACTTAATTCTGAATGGACATGAGCAAGCACTCGAAGAAGAAAGAACGGTTACTTACCTCGTAACTGTGGTTCTTCGAGATGTGTTGCTCATGTCCATTCACAGCCCACCCTCCTTCCCCTCTGTCGGAGTTCCGGCAAGAAGGAACTGAGGGGAGGGGAACCGGCAGCACCCTATGTATGACCGCATACATGTGCCACTGCAGAAAGCACTAGAGCTGGCCCTATGGATTCCACTAGGGGAAAAATTTCCGGCACTGCTGCATGCAGCGTGCACACACCTAATTCTGAATGGACATGAGCAACATATCTCGAAGAACAACAGTTACGAGGTAAGTAACCGTTCTTTTCTACTTTGTGAAAGCCTGAAAATAAAACCTTTCTCCTTCTTCATAGATTACAAAGGAGCATAACTGTGATTTAAAAAAAAAAAAAATTGTATCAAGTCCCCGTCGTCGTCCGTCCCGTCGTCCCCCCCCCCCCCCCCCAAACTGCAGCTTACACTGAATTAAGGCTTCACTGTAAGTAAAAGCTTACACTAAAGTAAGATATTCTTGATAATAATTTACTTTAATTACTTTCTGTTTTGGGGTGGGTGTTGGGACTTTAGACATACAGACAGAGCTATCTAAGCATCAGAGCTATCCACATGTGGTGTCAGGAGAATAGTGTTATGTAAGTAATGGTTATGCAAAAAAGAACATAATGAATAATGTTTTTTCGCTTCAGTAAGTTTTTAGTGCTGGCTAATGGTGCCAGATTGACTGTTCTGGAAGCTGAAGGCCTCTCTCTATCCACACAACACATACAGCATAGGCAGCAGGAGAACCAGCTTCCTGCAAGTGCCCTTCCAGTGTGCCTTAGCCCTGTTTTGGAGGAAGTGCCTTTAAGCAGTGGCGGAGGGCACTTCTGTCTTCATTTCCATTCAGTTTTCAGCACCTCTTTCCTGGTAACAAATACTAGTCAGCACCATTAGAGGCAGTTATATGAAGTGGACTCTCCGCGAGGGTGTAGAGCAGGAGTTCCCGAACTTTTTGTCATCACAACCCCATTTTAATGAAATATTTCCTACCAGGACCCCAGACAGCATAGTGTCCTCCACATATTCGGGATTGCTGCAACCCCATCTGCTGATGGCACGACCCCATTTGGGGTCATGACCCACAGTTTGGGAACCGCTGGTGTAAAGAGAGGCAGAGTAACTGGTTTGAACTAAAATTCTTGTGGATAGTCACTGCTGCAAGTAAGAGCAGAATTTGACCCTAAAATCTTTTTCTTAGTCTGAAGTTGATAGTTTCTGATATTCTTACCTGGATTTTGGTGTATTCAACCTGGAAGAACTTGCCTCTTCTACAGCAGGATTAAAATAATGTTACCATTAACCACCCTCGGTGTCTGTGTAATTATTCTCTTCTTAGTTTGGTATTTACTAAAACTTCATGCATGATTAAAAAGTTGGAACTGACAAGAATGAGTCCACAAAATGTTTTGTGCTGAGAATGTGTTGGCTCTGTAGTGAGGACTATCTACTGCTAGAAAACAAGTAAAAACAAAAAAGATGGTGTATGCGGTGGTTCTGGTTGCAGTGGTGTGGAGAGGATAAGATTCTGATAAATACAGATCACCCCAAGTGCAAAATATCTTAAGACAGAAATTGGGGGCCATTTAAAATCTGTCTCTGAAATCTTGGGGAAATTGACAAAGCAACATAAATAGAAACCTTCTTTGGAATGTTATATTTCATACTTCTGTGGAAATGTAGGCAGTTGTGGAGTGTCTGGAAATATGCTAAGAACTAGTGAACTACACTTTACCAGGGCTTGAGGGGTGCCTGATCCAGAACAGAATCAGAGTACCCTTCAGAAAGTAATGAGAATTTGATGTACCCAATATTTGTGAGCTGACATGACATATTTGTTTTGAATTTGGCTTATACATACATGCAGATTTCATAAACTGTCACCTTTTGGCTTTCATTATGGGGTCATAACTTAACACTATTTTTGTGCGGATCTCTTGCTGAATGATTTTATTTCATAAAACCCTTAGGGACAGTTAGAAAGGCATATCCTAACAATATGTCCTTCTGAACCTTTGGCATAATTTACACTTGTATTATCATAATATCGGAGTGAGTTGGAGGAAACAGGCCTATATAGCTGTATCCTCTTGCTCTTCCTGTACCATGTTTTAAACAGAGTCCCAGAGTTCCTCAGGGCTTCTGTCTGTCTTCCAGGTTCAAAGACTAGCCTTTTTTGTAGGCTAGAGAATCAGCAAGTGAAAACATTCAAACATAAGAAATGCTTGGTGATCTGTAGTTGTAAACATCAATGTGGCGATGGGCAAAGATTGTTCCTCTGAAGGGTGTAAAAACTGCATTCCTACTCCCAAGCACAGTTGCAGTGTTTTGTTGTTGCGTTCTCTCTAATTCATGTATGCCAAAGTGAATGCAGTACTTAAATAGCAATTCAGAGCCAGAGAGCGGTAGAGCATCACTACATCATATAACTAATCTGTAAAATGCTACCAGTATATTTAGATTGATTGTTAACATTGTCAGCCTGATTTCAGTGTATTCTTTTTATAACCTTGGGTTCCTCCTCATCCCCTCCTATCCCTTCTCTGTAGTGTAAAACACTTTGCTATGACTTCAAAACAGACTAATTGTGGGATTTTTCTTTGCCTTCCTGACAGCAGTGACAATGAATGTAGAACTCAACATGCCTTGATTTGGTAGTCTGTCAGTGGCACTCAATCTTTTCAGACTACTGCACCCCTTTCAGGAGTCTGATTTGTCTTGCGTACCTCCAAGTTTCACCTCACTTAAAAAGTACTTGCTTACACAATCAGACATAAAAATAAAAAAGTGTGTCAGCCACTATTACTGAAAAATTGCTTACTTTCTCATTTTCACCATATCCTTATAAAATAAATCAATTGGAATATAAATATTGTACTTACATTTCTGTGTCTAGTATATAGAGCAATATAAAAAAGTCATTGTCTGTATGAAATTTTAGTTTGTACTGACTTCGCTAGTGCTTTTTATGTAGCCTAGTTGTAAAACTAGGCAAATATCTAGATGAGTTGATGTACCCCCAGAAGACCTTTGCGTACCCCCATGGATACGTGTACCCTTGGTTGAGAACCACTTGTCTATATTGTATGCATCTTAACATCAGTGATGTGTGTATTCTATTAAATTAGCATTCTGTGGTAATCCAAAATACTTAAGCTTCTCTCCTTGGCCTATTGTTCTAACTTCAGACCAAGTATAAAAATGAAGAATGAGCAGTTAACAATATTCTCTTGCATTGACACAGCCTGGTTCTCCTCTCTTACACTGAAGTAACTCTGCTGAAGTCAGTGGAATTATTTCTCATTTATACCAGTCTCTGAGAATTTGGGCACACATTTGTTTTTTAATGTAGGCTGACCTGCTCACCCTTACTTGGTCCCTTTCCATTTTTCATGCACTCTGGTAAGCAACTGTTTGTGTATTTGATGGCAGTGTTACATCCTGGTCATCAGAGGGTACAGATCAAAGGAGTAGCCTGGCTTCTTTCATTTCCACTCTTGGTGCCTTTGGCTTGGCTTCCTCTGCGCTTTTAGAAGTCAGCTGCTCGTATGACTCTGGATTCTACCAGCTGCCTAGGTGAGCACAGTGGGCACTGGAGCTGATATTTGCTGTGCTTTACTGTGTAAGTAGCAACCCTTTTCTCAAATACAACAGATGAGGGGTAATATAAATATCTAGTGAGAGAGAAGAAACACTAGTCATTAATGTATCATTTAGCATTAAAACAACCTGCCATTTTCACACTCGTAACCCCATCTTTTACTTTTAACCCAATCTAAGAAAGCAGTAAGCTTTGCAACAGCACTGATGAAGATCATTATTTCTGCCATAACTGCCCCAAATCCAGTTGCATACAGCAAATGCAGGCCACAAATCATAATGAATCATGGATCCTTCACTTCAGGTGAGTGAAATATGACTGGTGTGACCTACTTCATTTGCATATTAAATGTGCTAGATGGTTTTTATCCTCCCCCCCTTTTGTTTCCTAGGAAACCAATGCTGGAGCATAGTAGAGAACAGCAGTTGTATGGATGATTCTGCATGCCTGAAGCTTTGTTCTTTTGTAGACAGGAGGCTGTAAAACAGGAAAAGACTAGAGTTTTAAAAACATCTTTATTAACAAAAATATAAGACAAGGGTGTACATATTTGTGCTAATGAACTATAAATTCTCAACATTTATACAAAAACCCGCTTCAAGTTACAAACAGGAATATTTATAATGTAGTAATTCATCTGGGTATGACTTGTACAAAGAGTCCATTTCAAGGCATTATTAAATGCAAATGAATGTGAAGCTGACTGGTCTGTTTTCATTGTCCTTAATGAATTCATGCAAAGCCATGGTGTGTGTTAGTGGGTGAATTAGACGTAGTGAAATAGAGAGTGTTGTCAGAAGATTGAGCACATAAGGAGAGGAAACTAGATGGAAACAGAAATTAAATTAGTGGTAAATGTGGGGAGAGCGAAGTAAAAATTTCAAGAGAATTAAGTAAATCTAGAGAGAGAAATTAAGACAATTGTGACCCTTCATATAGTAGCAGAGTGGGGAGGGGAAGGGCAGAGGAGAGGCCTGCTTTGCAATTGTGCTGGGCAATTCATTTAAAAGCAGTCTCTTTGCTTTGCCTGTACTACAACATTTTACCATTTGAACTTGCATGTAGCAATGTGTGAGTACGTGATACAGGTGTTGCAGAGCCTCTCCCCCAAGTTTTGGTGCATCTTCTTGGAGCAAGTGGTTAATATCTGTGGTATAGATAACATATGACTGCATTTATTCTTGTTCTTGTTTGGTTCCAATGGATTCTTTGACCTGAATGAGGAGCCATGCATACATTATGAGATGCAGGAGCTTCTGTACATTGTTAAGTCCTATTGCTCACGTGGAAGATGCCATGGCAAAGAGTTGCAAGCCACTGTCTGAACGATTCTGGGGCTGCAGGTTATTGTGAAGAGAACTGCCCCTGTGGGGAAGGGGTGCTCAAGGAGGTAAGGAGCTTTATTGATATGTCTTTTACTTGATATGTTGTTGTTTTTGGCTGTTTTGCTGATCTAACTTTTTTTTTTTTTTCTTTTTCTCATCCTGTGTAGGACACTGAGAAGAGAATGGTGTGGGCCCAAGTTTGGAGGGATAAGATCCAAGCCATGTATCCCCATGATGTCGTGCCAGTTCATTTTCCCACCTCCTGCACTGATTGCCCTGAGGGAATTACAGATAGTCAAGAGCACCACTGGGTAATGAGCAGGCATGGGGAGTTAAGTAGAACCAGGGGATATACCTAGGAATGGGCTAAACCCATTAAGTTTCAATTTCGGTTGTTACTGATATTACTTTTTCTGTTCTCAGGAATCTGGGAGAGAGAATTGTCTCACTCTGATGCAGATTTCAGGTCACCATAAGGTATTTGTGTATAATACATGCACATGTGCTTTACTGTCTTTTCTCTAAGGCTTGTATTTCTCTGGAGCTGAAGACCTGTTGGTGCTAAAATGGGTCTGTGAGAAACATATGTATGTATATTTTAAAACATATTTTTAGGATGAAGCAAAATTTCTGAAAGTTTTATTTGTAATATACAACAAATTCTAAGGTTTTGAATAAATTGTAACGTGTAAGTAACAGAACTCCATGTCTTGAATGTTGGGTTGGGGCAGAAGGAGTGCAGGGAAGAGCAGAGGTCAGCCAAGAACCACCTTGTATGCTCTTGTGCCTATGTTGACCTAACAGCTGCATGGTTTTACAGGTGACAGGGCCATTAGCCTGTAGTGTCACTGTAGGCTGGGCAGGAGCATTGTAGGACTATGCTAAGAGGACCATATGCTCTGTTGGAGCCAGGACCTGTTGACTGCCACAGTGGTGTGGGGTGAAGAGGAGGTGAACAGCATGGTGTTTAGCTTTGCTCAGAGGAAGTGCAGTAACAATCATCGTGTGCATGCCTGTGTGCAAATACATGCGTGTGAATGTGGTGCATGTGCATGGACATGTGTTCAGTTACAGACATGCCAAGAGCTTCCAGTGGTGCTTAGAATGCCTTACTGTTGCACAGTAGACAAGGCTTGAGAGTCTGTTAAGCTAGAGGGATTTTTATACTCCAGTTCTGTTACTATAATTGGAGGGGATCATTGTGGGGAAAATTAACAGGATACAAAGCTTTAATTTACTTGCCATTAGCTGCACAGCAAAGCCCCTTAAGCAAATATGAGGGTCACTTTTCTCCAGAGTTAAAGGTAATTTAAATTTAGTTTTTCCCTCTCCAAGGCTTTATAGTCCATAAAATGTTAGAAGTGAATTTTTTCTTTGTATTTCTATTTAGTTCTTAAGAATGCAAAAGCCCTAACAGCAGCACCTAAGGCCAGACATAGTATGAGCAGATGTCATTCAAGTGTCGTCATCGTAGCTCTGCCACCCTCCCAGTGCATCATTACCCGTGCTGTTCCTATCCTGTTTCACTTCTGAATAAAGACCGGCTGAACTGTTGCGATTTTTTTTTTTTTTAAAGAGCATGGACCAATGTCTGCTTGAAAATGGCATCAGATGTTAATTTGACTAAATTAATTTTGTTCCCTTCTCCACGCTTTGAACCCAGGTTTGTTATTAATTATTTGTATTACAGTAGGGCCCAGAGGCCAGATGGGGTTGGTGAGCATTGCACTAGCTACTGTATAAATTCATAGGCAGAAACAGCCTAAATAGACAACAAAGTATGGGAGAAGAGAGAAGAGACGCACAGAGAGCTGAAGCGACTTATCTGAGATCACAGAGCATCAGTGGCAAAGCGAGGAATAAAACCCTTGTCTCTTGAGTCCTAGTTCAGTGTACTTGCTGCTAGACCACATGGCCTCTCGGTTAAAGAGGCATTATCAATTTAATGTGCTGTTTTGTCCTTGTTAGTGCTTGGTTATGTGTGCTATTACTATTTTACATTTCTTGTGGAAAAATGCCATAACATAAGGTCTTGCATTACATTTCCCTAAATCAATTGAGTATTTTGTTGTATATACATTCTTAGCTTTAAAATAAAGGTTATTAAGTGAGTCTAAGGTGATTAGTAGTCATCATCTCAACTAGAAATGCTCCTTAATCATTATTTTTGTCTAACATTTGACAAAGGTCAGGGTGTGATGGTCTAGGATGCTGAATTCCTTCATTTATCCATTGAACAAATACAGTGTGGGAGGGTAGAGGCAATGCAAATGTCTCCATGTTGCTTTGCCAAGTCAATATGTCAAATGTTGCCCACTCTGGTCCTTCCTCCCCGCCCCCTCGCTTTTGCAATAGTGTGTCTTATGCGGGGGAGTGGATTTTGAAATAATTTAATCAAAATGACAAATTCCAAGTAATGTCAGAGCCCATAAAATAGGTGTGGAAATAAATGATCTGGTAGATGCATTGTGAATTTTGTAGTTGGCCTCTGCTGAGGCTGCTTTATTTTTAGGCCACATGGTCATGTGACTTTCTCAAACATTTGCTAATTGGCCAATAATTTTTGCCAGCGAAAGAGGCAAGAGACTGGACTCTTCCATTGCTTCTGGATACTCAAATAGCCCAAACACGGCCCCTTTCCTCCTCCTCCTCCTCACCCCCCCCCAAAAAAGCGCTTCCATTTCCACCTATGCTTGCCTAGAAGACTTGCCATGTCTGTCAATACTTTGTGTAGAAATGGAAGACTACATGTTTCTGAGTTGTTTATGCGGCAAGCTTTCTGTGCTGAGAGCACGGCCCCCCAGTGCCTCCCTTCACTGGCTTCCACAGCATACAGCAATCAAATGTAAGGAATCAGGCCTTCTCTGAAAAGCCCTCAGAGGGACTGATTCAAGCTGTGAAAGGGGCAGCCTCAGTCTATACAGTGGTGACCTCCCATGACAGCTGTATTTTATTGGAACAATGGAACTGTCAACATCAAGGGCAGGAGACAAAGCCATCTCAGCAGCTGGCCCACACCATACAATGTGCTTACAGAAGAGACCAGAATGACCACAGACTTCAGAGCAAAATGTAAAACCCACTAGCTTGGCCTAGCTTTCATACAGCAATACCACTCCCAAAAATCCCTCTGTCTGGGGTTAGAGAGAGGAAAACCAATAGATCATTCATGTTACTGCATGTGTCAGGTGCTTAATTACCAGCATGATGGCCACTATATAATAAGCTAGGTAGGTAAAATATATAAAGTGTCTGTTAGATGGCCTCAGCCAGTTGGATGGTGCTGGGCTGTCTAGTGGTGTAATAGATTTTCAGCTTGTGAATGAATGAGCCATTCATGAAAACCTGAAGATTTAGTCTGTGTATGTATCCACCTCCTCCAATGCCTTAAAAAAAATGTGTGGGAAAGAGAATTCTCTGCCCCGGAATGAGAATATTGCATTCCCTTATTAACATCTATGGGTATCTGCACACTGAAACAGTAGAAAAAGGATAGCTGAGCATCTGGCAGGGAAGATCTAAATTGCTGTTCCAACCCTAGATTAACTTTAATCAGCATGAATAGTGACCATAGCAAATTTTGTGGTATGTCAACAGTAATGGACTGTATTGTGTACAGTAGCTTCCATTGCTACAAGCAACTTTATTTAAAAAAAAGTTTTGAAACGTAAGTTTCCTCCACCCACCATCTATGAACAAATCTATGGGTCTTGGTTTGCCCAAGTTCAAATAGCAAGTCAGTGGTAGAACTGTGACTAGAACCCAAGTTTCCTGACTCTAAGTCATGTGCCCTCTCCACTGGCTTATTTGCCTTAGTTTTAATATTACTCCAGTTGGAGTGAAGGAGAGGATAGGGTTCATCCAGTTATTACCCAGAAGCCACTATTTTTATGGTACAAGCCACGTACAACATCCAGTGATTAGCAGACAGCAGCTAATGTAGAATCTCAGTGGTTTAATAATATATTTACAATGCTTATGTAAAGGAGCACTTGATTGCACACACTATAATACACAGACTCTAGGCTTACTGTACTTGCTGTGGAACGCTGAATTAATCGCTTAGGGCAAAATTTGTAGCGCTCTGGAAACATCCATTGAAATGTTAGTGTTTTGTTTAAACAGATTATTACATAAATAAAACATCTGGTTATTTTCATCTGAACCAGTTTTTCTAGTAAAAGCCAAAAACCTGCAGAGGAGCTGCTGCCAAAATTTAGATGCTCTGTGTGTTAAGGAGGTACCCTAGGGAGCTCCATAGTTAAGGTTGCATTGAAAATTGCACTAAGGCAGGATTAAAATTCCCCATATTTTACTCAGTGATTGAATTTAGTTTCCAAACTTAACACATTTAATGGCCCAATACATGTTCAGTCAGATATTTAGTGACTTTGACATAGGAAACCATGTTGAAATTTCTTTTTGAAATTTCTCTGGAGGTGTGTTTTTTTTTTTTTTTTTTGGTGTTTTCATGCTTCTGGCTAAAGAATCAGTCATTTCAGACTTCCCACAACTTCTAGATATAGGCCACATATAATCTAAACACAATTTTTTCCTTATTTTCTTCTAAATTGTTTTATCTCAGCAAGGAAAAGCCAACAGAATTCTCAAGTTGTGCTGGAGACTTCCATGTGCTGATGTTGCTACTCTGCGTACCTAAACCCCAGGTCTGCTTCACATAGACAAGGGTGATAGTGTTTTTTTCTTTTTTTCTATGTGAATTGACTTGAGAGCATAGTGGTCTCGTTTCACGCACATAGTTGCTATAGGAGCACTTAGTGCACTGAATGAGTCACATCACGTGATAGGCATGGCTTTTGAAAGGGTGTTGGGGGGGGTATTGATCCTTCTAGCAGTGGAGATATGCTTGCTGATTTTGCCTGTGTTCTTGGGACAGGGTGCGGTATTGTTTTGAGTAGGTGGGTCCTGGTCTGTAGGAAGCTTGCTTCTGATGATAAGGTAGGGGGCTTGTTTGAAGGCCAGAAGTGGGGGGTCAGGAAAGATTTCTTTCTTCCCGTCGAGTATGGGTGGTAATTTTTTACAGATACCCCATATGGGTTCCAGTGTGGAGTGGTATGTGACAACTAAAGTTGTGCAGTGGGAAGGTTTTTGGGGTTTTTTTGCTCTACTGAATCAGGTTCTTTCATGGTATTGTGCAATCTGTGATGTGATCTGCTTTGCTGTAGGAGTGGCCTTGTTTGGTGGAGGCAGTTTTAAGTATGTTAAGATATGTATCCTGGACTTTATCCTCAGAGCATGTTCTGTGATGTGTGAGTGGCTGGTTGTAGATAACAGATTTCTTGGTGTGTCTGGGGTGGTTACTGTATCTGTGAATGTAAGTGTGGTGATCTATGGGTTTCTTGTATATAGTTATCTGTAGGGTTCTATTGCAGAAGCTGGCCATGGTGTCTAGGAAGCTGATGCTGGTGTGGGAGTGTTCCAGAATGAGTTTGGATGGGTGGGTGGTGGTGATGGTTGAAGTAGTGGTGGATATCTATGAGGGAGTTCAGTTCATCTGTCTAGAGGATGAAAATATCATTGACGTATCTCAGCTGTATTGTTGTTGGTTTTTGGTGCATTTGTCCAGAAAATTTTCCTTCAGGTGGCCCGTGTAGATGTTGTCATATTGAGGAGCCATCCTAAAACTCAGTGTTTGTTGTTGAATGTATATGTATTGTAGGTAAGAATGAAATGCATGAGTTTGGAGATGTGTTTGGGGTGGCTCTCTAAGACAGGCAGTGATGCCATCATGGTGAGGGATGTGTGTGTATAGGGAGGTGGCCATTCAGGGTGGCAATTATGATGATCTGGGAGTGGTTGTTAATGTTGCAGTTTCTGGAGGAAGTCATTTATATCCTGGAGGAAACTGGACCTTTGTGGGTTGAGGTGTTTGAGGATGGTTTCTGTGAGTCCTGATTTTCCTCCAATAAGAGTGCCATGGCCAGCTATGATGGGTCTGCCTGGGTTCTCTTGCTTGTGTTTCTTGCAAAGCACGTAGAGGGTCCTGGGGGTGGATTTGTGGAGGATGAGGCTGTAGAGTTCCTGTTGGAGGAGTTTGGGGAAATATTTGATGATATCCTTAGATTCCTGAGTGAATTGTGGTATTGGGTCCTCTTTGTGATGGGGACTGGAGTGTCTGTCTCTGTACAGTATTTAACACATTGAATTGTACATTGCACTGAAGTGCACAACCTTAATTGTATTCTTCATGTAGGAGTAGCACATGGATGGGATTTTCAGAAGTGCTCAGTGTTGAAGTTAGTGGGACTAAGGTGTAAGAGAATGTGCCCTTTGGATCAATTTATAGGAACATCCATACATTCACAGGGCTTATGACAAATTTCAGCTTGATGTGAAGTGGCTGAATTACTAAATATCTTGGTGAGGAGAGGGCAAGAGGGGAGAAGGTCTTTTTAATGGAAAATCGTGATCAGATGCTAAGACTGTAGTGGTGCTAGCCTGCATCGTTATAAAGCAGTTGGCTAGCCGTTGTCAACTTTTTCCTCTTGCTGGCTAAGCTAACGATAATGCTGATTCAAAATGGCTAAGTTTTTAAATTAAAAAGGGTTCTCTTCTTGGACAACGTGATAATTGGTCAATGTTTGGCAGGCTTAACTGGTTGACACTATTTTAATGAAAGCATTAAATCTGTTTCTCTTTGCGTGTCTTTGTGGCGTAACTGCTTGTAACTGCTTGTAGTGTTAACTTGTCCTCACCTTTTTTTGCCCATTGAAATGCTAGGTTACTTGCTGCAGGACTTTTTTCCCCTCTTCAATAAATTGCTTGTACGGTGACTATAATTATACCATGGGCTTCCTTTTGTTGTTGCCGCCTGTTTGTTTCTGTAGATCAGCAGTTCTACACACTATGTAAACCTCTGTAGCTCAGCATTGTTCTGCAACCTGTTTTTGAGCTTCTCACACACAATTGCTTTAGGACTTGCACTTTTTTTATTGTTGTACACTAGAAATAACTACGGGAGTCGAATGTATTGAATGGCTGACCTTCACAGTGGCATGTACTTTTCCTTTTCTGTAATTCTGTAGGAAACTTTTTTTAAAAGGCTGCATCATTTTTGATTGTTAGTAATACTAGAAGCTCTGCAACCAATATAAGGGTGGTTGAAGTTCATGCTTAAGGAGATAAGCTGAAAGATGGTCAGGAAGAAGAAGTCTCTGTTTTGCATTGTGCTTGGCCAGCTGTAGTAGTGGGGAGCAGAGATAACTGACTAGGTGAACTGGTGATATCATTTAGTATGAAAAAGCATAGGTTTCTATAATTTAGTTTTAAAAAAATCTTGATTTGCAGTAGTAGTTAACCTGCCCTGCATGGACACACAAAAAAGGTGAGATAATTTGAGTCCACCCCCATCCCCAAACCATGAAAAGTAAAATATAGTCCCCAGACATACGTTGCTAATTTCAAACTGATACTGTATTTGACCATAGTAGGTTTCCAATAATCTAATATATTGACTCTGTTAGTCACTTGAAGGTCTGAAAGGGGGGAGGGGTTTCTGAGCAGCAGCATTGTGCTCAGACCATCTCTTGTTGTAGAAACATGTATGATGCATGTGGGAACACAGAAAGGAAGGGAGCTTAGAGGCACAGAGACTCTCTAAGACATAGGGCACAGAAAATTGACTAACCCTTAGGAGACACCACATCTGATCATATTAATCTAAAGGACTTGTTCTAACAGTGCCACAAGAATAAACTGGTACATAGTGGATTTCGTTTTGTAAGCATTCTTTCTTGGTTCATCCGTTTCAGCACTTGCTTGATCACCTCTACCCCATGCCTCCTGTCCCCTTTCTAGTGGCTTGTCCCCCGCCTGTGGGATTTTGGCATGAAGATGGATCCCATGCTCAAGAAGTGGGAGACGGAAGGGTTTGTTGTAAAGATTCTTCCAGTGCTAATTCATCTGTGACCTGGTTACCTCTCTGGATATGGGGCAGGTGACTAGTACTAAATGCCCTACGTGCAGTATGTGTGCTCCTCTCCCACTCTTTACAGAGCCTTCCTGCTGTCCTCTGTAATGTTTTCCAAAACCACATGTGCTCTTGTCCGGCCAAAACTAACAAGTAAAGAACACTACTTGGGAGGGCAGGATGGGAAAGCTTGTTCATTTACATGCAAGCAGCTCTACTACCAGAGGTGGAGAGGGTGTGTATTGTATTTTCCTTCCTAGTGAGTAAGTTGGCCTGATGTTCAGTTGGGATGTGGGCTCTTTGTGCGTTTACCCACAAAAGCAGGAATTCTGGTGTGTTTGGTGTTGCCAGGTAATACCATATTTCAGTGCTAGCATGTCTCCTAAAGTTGTCATCATCTGTACATTAGGAAAGGGATAGGTAATAAGACCGAAAATATCATAATGCCACTATATAAATCCAGGGTACAGCTGCACCTTGAATACTACATGCAGTTCTGGTCACCCTATCTCAAACAAGATATATTAGAATTCGAAAAGGTACAGAGAAGGCCTACAAAAGTGATAGCTTCCATATGAAGAGAGATTAAATAGACAGAGATTGTTCAGTTTAGAAAAGAGATGACTAAGGGGGGATATGATAGAGATCTATAAAATCAGGAATGGTGTGGAGAAAGTGAATAGAGAAGTGTTATTTACCCCTATATATAACACAGGAGTCAGGAGTCACTTGATGAAATGTATAGGAAGCAGGTCAAAAACAAACAAAAAGAAGTACTTCTTTACACAATGTGCAGTCTTTGCACTGTGGGACTTGTTGCCAGGGGATGTTCTGAAGGTCAAAAGCATAACTGGACTCAAAAAAGATTTAAATAAGTTGATGGAGGATAGGACCATCAATGGCTATTAGCCAAAACCATCAGGGACACAACCCCATGCTTCAAGTGTCGTCCTCACCGTCAGAAGCCGGCACTGGTTGACGGAGTGGCTCACTTGCTAATTGCCCTGTTCTGATCATTCGCTCTGAAGCATCTGGCACTGGACACTTGAAAGTCAGGATGGGTTAGCTGTATCCTTGGTCTAATCCCGTATGACCGTTCTTATGTAATATTAAAAGCGCCTCGTTTTAAAATGAAATCTGTCAGTCAACCTGGGTATGAATGTTGTTGTAAAACTCATTGGGAGGGCTGAGAGCCAAAGTAGTCATTTTTTGGCTTGGGATGTTTCATTTCTACCCTCAACGACACTACCCTTAGGGAGGCAAAGCAGCAACAAACAGATGCTGGTATAATTTACACACTATTAAAAATAGACACCAAAATAATGTCAAGGGTGAAGAAAGAAATTCAGAATTTAGGTTAAAGCTGAATGCCCACCTTTCTCTGGTACTATGAACTCTTGTCAGACGTGTTATTTTGACAATAATGTTGGATATATGAGCTAATTTTGCCCTACTTGGACACACTTAGTGGAATGAGAACAATCCATTTGAACAGTGCACTGCTTAATATCATTACTACTTTAAATGATTTTGAATATGCTTGCTTTAATGTTACCCTACTCCTAGCCCTCTAGTTTATTGAACAAATTGCATTGTATATACCAGCGTTTAGGGTGGGGTTTTCAAAAGTGCTTAATTTAGCATGAGTCCCATTGTCTTTCAATGTGATTTATGCTTCTGAATCTCCTGTGTGCTTTTGAAAATCCCATGCTAGAATGTCTGATTTTTCTTTTTGTATGCATATAGGGACCTTTTCTAAGGTGAAAGAGGTTAAGAAAGTTACACATCTGTTTGTTACAATAGTAATTATTTTAATTCCCTACAGTATTGGTTGAATGGCTCCTCAGGGCAGGACGTAGAGAAGCTGTTTGATGCTATAAACAAATTGTTTATAGGACGGCTTGTTTTGGAGTCTTTAAAAGGGAGAAGGCATCTTTCAATTTGCTCTTAAGTAATATGCAGGATTAATATCAAGTGAGTTTAGGAGCATTAATTAGTAAATAGTGAGTGCTACACAACCGAATTCTCTGTTTAGGTACTTATATGGCCCCATCAGCCTATTACATGAGCGCCTGCTAAGCATAATATCTTAATAAACGGTGAATCTTCAAGGGCACCACAGGAAGGATGAACTTTGAAAACCACATGAATTTCTGTGAGAGGTGAGTTAGCACCTGCTGAAGGGCAGGGTAGAAAGGCAGATTAAGTGGCGTGGAAATTCTGCACCTGAAGAATATAGATTGATATCTAAACTAGGCTACGTAAAGTGCAAACTTGAAGTCAAAAGGTGACGTGAAAAACAACAAATAACGGTTAATGTTTTTAAAAAGTTAAAAACTAGAAGGCTGCACGTGTGGCAGTTGATCCCTGTGTGCCACCAAAGAGACAAGGGGGAATTAAGGAGGACCAGAATAAGAGAAGTTTTTTAATGAATTTTTTTTCACTCATTTTTGTTCCAAAGGCATTTTTTAATGGGAAATCAGTGTGTCCTTGGCAGAGATTGAAATTTCCAAGGAGCAAGTTGGGGCACAGTTTGAAAAACTCAGGCTCAGTAAATCACTGACACTGAATGCTTCTAAACTGAAGGAAACAAAATATAGAAACAGTGTAAATTCTGATGAGAAATGCATTAGGTCCTTAGAAATAGCTACTGCTCTCAAGCAGTGGAAAGTCACTACTATGGTTCCTCTCTTTAAAACAGGAGCCAACATGCTGAGGCTCACCACGATGTATTCCCAGCTGAAGGGTGGTATTTTAAACATTGGCGTCACTTATGTGCCAACAATCTGTCATGTAAGTAATTTTAGGTACAGTTAATCATTTTGTAGTGTCACTGCACTCACAAATCAAACAGCTTAGAAATCCAAGTGACTAAAACTGTGGGTGTGAAAATGGAGGCTAGTTTAGTTTAAAAAAAAAAAAAAAAAAAAAAAGTAACTTAATTGGTCAAACAAGCATGGCTGCTGCTATAAGTCAAGGGTGAGGAAGCTAATAAAATAATATCTAAAGGCAACCTGGGAACATAGCTTACTTGGTTTTTCACAAAGCTTTTGACAAAGTTCTTCTGCAAATTGTTGTTAAAGAAAATAACCATGGTGTGAGGACCAACTCTTGTTTTAAAATCTCATTCTATAAATGGTTACACAAGCCTAGTAAATGGTTCCTTCTGGCATGGAAGAGAGATTAGTGCTTTGATGCCACATGGCTTCATATTGGAATCAGTATTTAGTATGTTTACTAATTTAGGGGAAGAGACAGCGAGCTGGTGGGTTTGATCAGTAAGCACTACGGAGAATTGCAAAAACTTCCGCATTTAAATCCCTCAGAAGGATTAGGCAGTATAATTTCAGATGAAATGTAAATGAGAATAAGATAAGACATAGGTTAAAACATACTAAGATACTTTGATTGACTGAATTTGTTAGATGGCTTTGCACTGTGCAGCAGCAGCTCAACATTGGGTGCGTTGAAAATGGAATAGCAAATACCTAAAATGCTTTGTTCTTCTGCATTCATGACTGGTACATCTGTCCACAGAACTGTCATGTTGAATCCAGAGTCCCTTTTTGGTTGCTTCACCTTTAACAAAGATTGAAAAACCAAACCAAACAAAAACAAAACAACCAAAACTAAAAACCCACCCTAGGTTTACTGGAACTGAAAAAAAGAGAGGAAGAATTAGCGGGGATTTGATGGAAGTGCAGTGTTTGGTATTAGGAAGGGTTCACAGGAAACTGATCAGTCCCTCCTTTTCACACTGCCCTATAGTATGAGAACAAAGGGTCTCTTGTGGCTGAATCTCTCTACTCAGAGCACAGCCTGAATTAATTGGGGTAATGTCTGGAGAATTCTCTGGAGGAAGGCATCCACACAGCTCAAGGCACAGAGCTGTAGGAGAGCCACTCTGCAGCTGCTTCTGCAGTCTCAGAGCTGCAGCAACCTTGGCAATTCCGGTGCTCCTCTTCCCCACTTCATGAGCAATGGATCAAAGTGGTTCTGTGGACTTGTCAACTCCTCTTCCTCTCCCAGTTTGCCCAACTACAATTCACTTTTCCCTACCATATGTCCAGGAGCAGAGTTCCCATGGTGTGTATTTCCTGACATCTTGGCCCCCTTTACCCACACACAGTTGGCCCCTTTGTGTTTTTATCATTATTAACATTTGTAATTGCATAAGCTAAGCATAATCAAATCACCAAGGCCCAAGATGATCACTTGCAGGGTCAGAAAGGATATTTCCCCTCAGCCTTCTGCCCACTGCCTTATGTAAAATACTGCACAAAAAGGGAAGAGAGTGGTAATTGTGGTTTGCTTTCCCCTGAAGCATTAAGTGCTGGTCGGTGCTGGAGGCAGTTTTCTGGTTGGGATGGACCAGTGTATTGATGCAGTGTAGCACATCCTATATTAAATAGGTATAGCTATCCTATGTCTTTTATTATAATATTAAGGGTCTACAAGTGTTTCCACTATAACCTTCTAATTCCCAGGGTTTATAAATTGCTTTTAATGTTTGTTAGGGGCTGAAATATAGCATCCAAAGTTTTAGAGCAGGATCACTTTTTTCCAAAACAATTTTATTTTTTGTTAAGATAGTCTGCTAGTTCATAGGATTTTATTTTTAAAAAGTTGAAGGAGGTATTTTGCACACATGGTGTAGGAACAGTAGTTATTCTGCTTTGTACCGACACTTAGTAAAAATGACATTTACAAAATTTACCTTTAAAGCATCTTGGCAGTTATGCTCTATCACATGAACTTTGATGCACTTAACCTATTTTAGGAAGAAAAGCAACTTTTTCTTCAATTTTTATTTAAAAAATATAAACTCACTTACAAATGATGAAAGTTTGGTATAACCTGACAAGCCAGAAAATGCAGAGTTTGGGCTGAAAGTCCATTCTTATCAGCTGTATTATGCCCCCCAAAAATCACAGTAAATAGGCTAGATAGTATTGTCTATGTCTGAGAACTCTTGATATATACATTGCACTCTGGGGCAGTGTAGTTGTTAATTTTCTAGCTTTTGGTGGGCTTAGCAAGTCCTTTAATGTGACGTCTGTGTTCAGTGCAGCTTTATGCTAATGGTGTATGTAAACTATTAACTTTTCTTAAAGAAGCTCCTTGCTGTGTGGTGATGAGAAAAGCAAGGCAAATTGTAACTTCAGACTTGAGCAGAATAAAGCAAACCTTAGAACTTCTGCTGTCTTTTCCTCCATGAAGCTTTGCCACCTGCTTAGCACCCCATCTCTCCTTGTTTTTCTCCAATCAGTTCTGTTCCACTTCTCCCTCTTCCATTATCTAGCTCTGTTCCCTTTCTCTTCCAGGACCTGTCTCCCAATCGCAAACTATTTATGGAGCTCTTTCACATCATTTTTTACCCATAACTTCTACAGTGATCTGGATATTCTTATTGTAATATTACCTTTAAACTCTGCAATAAGGATGTTTCACAAGAACTGCCTCAGGAGACCGTTATAATTTACTCCTACTTCCAAATTACATTTCTCTGATCTCAAGGTATCATCAGAGTTCAATCTATTGGATATGTGCAATGTAATCTTATACCTCCTTCGTTGTCATTTTACTGCTAAGCCAGTGAACATATCCGAATGCCTTTCTGTCTGACAATCCCTTTACCCACCAACCCCTTGGAGGGTGTTAAATATAAACAGAAGTTCTAAAGTAGTTGGAGAAAATAGTGCTGAAAAATGTTTTTTCATCTCTACAAGGATTAAAATGAGGTCAGATCGAATCGAAGCAAACACTGACACTTCAGATCATAACTGTTCACTAGAGGAAAGCTGCAGTGAAGTGGTGGGCATAGAAATGTTGGGACCAGATTATCAAAAGAGCTTTGCACCCGAGAGCTTCTATTTCAGGCACTTAGATGAATGGCCAGATTTTCAAAGAAAACTGCTGGGTGTTGAGTACTTTTGAAAATCTGGTCATAATGTGGATGCTGAGCACTCTTGGAAGTCTGACCCTTAATTTTTCTATTCATATCATTGGGAAAATTTAATTTATATGTTGTAGCACATAAGCTGGATAAGCGTATGCCAGTCTACTGCTGCAGTTGATGAAAATAGCATGTTTTATTTTATGAGGATTTATGGACATATGGTGACCCATAGGCTAATTATGCTACAGCCAACTTTTTCTAAACAAATATTTTTGATAGTTGTATGATTATTTTTCTTAAGTAGCCAGTCACTTATTTATGAAATACTAAAACATATAGGACCAAATTTTCCTGTAGTGTAAACCTTGGGGTGAATTTGCCCATAGATTCCCCCTGCCCTCCCAACATGGATTTTGGATCCCAGTCTCCAAGAAGTCATAATTCTTGGGTATTTCTGTGCAGTCCACTGGAATAAGGCAGAGTTCCTCCATTTTTCCTCCTCCTTTTGAAAATGTCTCTGCATGACAGTTGTTAGCGCCTGACATTGGCTGGCCAGCCGGTTTTTGAACAAGCACTGACAGTCCGTGCCCCAATCTGAACCAGCATCACGATGCAATGCCTGCCAGTGGATAAAGTTTCCCAAGGGCTTCAATGAAGGGGTTAACACCAGAATCCATTCTCTCCTCTATACCTATCCCTCCCAATCTCCAGGAATAGTCACACTTCATATGCTTTCTGTGCTGGACTGGTAACTCATTAACTGCCTGTAATCTGATTGGTAAAGGGAAGAGAAGGCTCTGCTTGTACCTGTATGGCAGCCAAGCCAGTCTAGTTCCTTTAAAGCCCCAAGTCCTTCCCAGAGTTGCATGCTCTAACAAAGAGGGCAGAGCTAGGGAGATCCCTTTTCTAGGTGTTTTTTTTCTACCATGTTCACTTCCAACCTATGTCAGTATTTCTAAACAGGATTGTTTGCAGGGCAGATAGTGTGTGGTCATAGAATCCAGGTTGACAAGGATCAAGAAGATCTTGAGCCATTGCGGTGTGCCAAGAATTCCCATAATGGAATATTCTTGGTAACATTAACCAAAAATAACTTATACCCCGGGATAGCTGTCTTGTCTGTGTTAAGATGTGAGTTCTGTGGGCAAAGACCATGCAACATATTTCTGAAATGATCCTTGCTGCCTGCTCTCCTTAAGGAAAGTGTTGACAGTCTCCACGCTACCTGTGACCTTATAATAACCAAGAAAGACTTGTTACAAGACACATGGCTCTCAACTTCTAGTGTACCTTAGTAATCTCCTCTGGTGTAAACTCAACCATAGGAAACGTAGCATTTGTCCCCTCAAGATACCACTATGCATCCATGGAACCAGATGGTTGTCTAGTTTCAAGTGATTTTTATCCCCAAATATCAGAAAAATTCCACGTAGCAAGAGAAACTCACTGCTATAAATGAATAGGGGTAGCTTGGGTTGACCAAGCTATCAGCCACTAGCAACAAAACTGTTGTGAGCCTTCATCGATGCTGTGGCGGAGACAGAGTAACCTTTCTTCATCTCCTGCACTGCCACAGCATAGAAAGAAAAGAAAAATCTTTCTAGCTGTCAGTTGGACATTGAGCAAGAATTCTATGTACCAGTGTTGTATCCATTGTCACAAGCTTCTGAAATACATACAATTGCCTGGGAGAGTACAGATGGGTGATGTACAGTCTGTGAAATATCTTAGGCTTTTTTCGGAATGTAACCCCCACAACCTCAAGCTGGGGAGAGGACATTTGGGCGGGGTGGAATTGGTAGGCAGGTCACTTAGGTTAAGGTAACTCAATGGGTCTGCACTTCGGAGGGGGGGTGGGGGAGGTAAAATAAGCCCTGCCTTCCAGCCTGTGCCCCCCTTGTCATGCCCAGTTAGCAGCTCCTCCCTTGGGATTTAGCATAGGAATGTGTATATGATGCTGTGGCATTTCATTGAGACACCTTTTCTGGGAATGGGAAGGAATTTTTCCTCACCACCAGATTGGATGGGGCAGGGTTGGTGGTTGGTTTTTTTGTTTTTTGTTTTTTTTCCCCTTCCCCACAACAGTTCAGGGACTTAGTTGGGTATGTCAGAAGGTACCAGATGTCTCAATTTAGCAGCTGGCAGGTGCCCAGTGCAGGTACTTGTTCCACATGGGGTCTGGTTTCTTGATAAACTTGGACTGTAAGTGTATTTAGGTGAAAGCATCCCCTAAAGAATCTGGGGAGTAGGGTTGGGGCTCCTATGGTATTCTAATGACTGAGAGGAGAAAACTTCCCCTTTCCTCAGCCCCTTCACTTTCATATGAGGGGTGGGTGGTGGGGTCTCAGCAAAGGGCTGGGGACCAGCTGTGAAAGGATGGGAGACTGGGGGCAGCCCACCACCCAGTAGAAATGATGAAGGAAGGAGTCAGGACCTGCAATGTATAAGTTATTGTGATTAGCTCACAGATGAGATAATAAAATTGTGGCTTAATTAAACCACATCCCTCACATCTTGTCTTTCTTCCTGTGTGCTCTGGGACAAGAAAGGCTCTTTATAAATGAAAATATTTATATGCAGGTTACCAATTTAAACCATTTGTCATAAGGGGCTGAATATCCAGTTTCATATGTTGTTTTGTGTTGCTTTAAAGTGCTATTATTTTTACACTATCTTTCTTTGCATTAAATAGCCTATTCGTTTCTAACAGCCTCCCTGAATGTAGCCAGCATGGTTTTCAACTGCAGTACAGAACTGAGTCAGCATTGTCAGCAACCTCATATAAAATGATAACAGAGGGTTGCCTTCTGCACTTTTCCACCTAAGACAACACAGCTGCTTTTGATACAATTGACTACTTGATTATTCTTGAAGCCCTTGAAACATTTGTTGGCTTGAACAGAATTCTGTCTTGGTTCAGAGCTCCTGTCCATTCAGTCACAGTTTGTACCATATGGTGACTTCAGCTCCCCCGTTAATCTGTTTTTCTGAATGCTTTACATGACTCTTGGTCCTGTGCTTTTTAAAATTTCTACATGCTTTCTACTAGAAGCAATCTGATTGGCCACTGTGTGTTTAACTATAATATATATTACTGATGAATGAAGACCTACGCTCCCTCATATCAAGACTTCAAAGACTTAAAACCCAAAACATCTACTGTTGTGGGATCTATATGCTGATTTCGCTCACTCTCCCAACACACTTTCTCTTTGTGGTTCTTTTACTTCTAGTATCATTCTCCCACATTTTTGTCTGGTCTAACATTTGAATTGAACGTCTCCAGTGACATTACAAGTTGGTCAAAGCAAAATCTCCACACCACAGAGCGGACTGCATTTCTCTTTCTGATGCAAAGATGCTCCTCTTGTCTCTCTGCCCCCTCCCCTTTTTTAATCAATCTGCCCCTTCGTTTCATCTGTTAAGATTATTGTAATACCCTGGGTCCTGGCCTCCCCGTATACAGGTCAACAGGCTTCAGCTGTTGCTGCAGGAGTCCTGGCAGGTGCCTGATGGCCTGAGCACATAAATTCTGGTTTCATTCAATAATATTGATTTGATAGTAAAGTCCTTTATTAGCTGTTAAGGCATAAGATGTTGTAAAAAGCCCTCTGGAATTTAGGTCCAAACTATGCCCCTAATCCTTTTCACCTACCCCTTCCTCCCCGTATTAAATTATTGGTGCAGGTCAATTCATCACATATTTGAGTATAACGTGCACACACAGAGACTAGTATTTTTAAATATAGCTATATAATATGTATTCATAGATTATATATAATGTGTGTGTACACTTACAAAAAACACAAATAAAATATTTATATGCAAACATAAAAATTATATCACCTGCAATCACAACCCACATATTGACGTCCACACATACACAGGCAGACCTGTTCTCTGCTTCAAAAAGCTTACATATTAATGTCTAAATACTGGAGAGCGTGAAATAATCTGGTAATGTTACCATTTTAATTACTGTACCTTGTCTAATATTTATTATGTATTGGTTTGTGAGCTCTTTGTATCAGGCACCACATCTTCCTGTGTATGCATGGACAGCTTCTAGCACACTGTATGAGCTACTGAAGTGAAGGAAAACCAATTTGTGCACAGTTATAACACTACTGTTCCAAAATGGAGCATTATAGTGTTTGTAAGCTGGAGTATTGGGGGCTATTACTACAGAATGATATAGTATCTCTTTTTATATAGGTCAGCCAGAGTACATCTACGCTACAATAAAAGACTAATAGCATGGCTGTGGTTGGCCTGGGTCAACTGACTCGGGCTTGGGCTAAAAATTGCACAGTTGATGTTCAGGCTCCAGCCTAAGCCTGGACATCTACATTGCAATTTGCCTTCCTGCCTAAGCTCCGCAAGCCTGAGTCGATTGACTTTGGCTCTGAGACTTGGTGCTGCAGTTTTTTTATTGCAGTGTAGATGTATCCTCAGTTAGCAACCTCTCGCCAGAACATCTTGCTCTGAGATTTCAGATGCGTTAATGCTTTCCTTTTTTAAGCCAGAATCGAATTTGTGAATGTTTTCGTCTTTGCCAAGTTATGCATAGCATTGTACATTGACTAGTAGTTAAACATTGAAAGTGTTTTGTAAAGAGCTTTGCAATGTTGAGACAAGGATCATCTATGATGCAGTTGATGCACTTTTTTAAGCTGTGCCACTAAAGTGCAGACATCTTTGTCAGTGAAGAGAAGGCTTGAACTCCGATGTATAACATTATCGGTTACTGTTCTGCTTCTGTAACTGGGGATAAAGACAAGAATAGTTCCTCCTCTACTCCTTAGTGAGTTGTTCTGGGGAGGGGGGCAAAGTGGACATTGCTACATGATTCCTAAACATAGAAAAATCGTGACTCAGACTGCAAAATATCATGAAGTTGTCTTAAAAACCATGAGAATAACAAGTCTTCTCTTTATTTGTCTTCTAATGGTGAAATATTAAGATTCACATTTTCCAAGTTTTCTTTGCAACCACAAGGGCTAGAAACATTTTAAGGGAAAGAGATTCATAGAAATGTAGGACTGGAAGGGACATTGATAGTTCATCTAGTCCAGTCCCCTGCACTGAGGCAGGACAAAGTATTATCTAGACCATCCTGTCAGTCATAAGACTGCTCTGGTAATAACATCATTTCAGTAGCTGGAGCTTTAAGAGAAACACCAAATACTGGGAGACTCATGATAAACTTGCAAGAACTGATAGCGGCTCCTAGAAATCCAGTGCTGGGTGTGCAGGATTTTCATTCTCTGTTAATATAGTTGCAGTCTTCCTCTACGTTGTGGACTGCCTCTGGGGGGAGAGTTCTTAGAACAGTAGACTGGCAAGGAGTCATGCTGCCAAGGTGTTGTACAGGGTGGGGCGGTCGGAGGGGAGCGGGCATTGGGAGCTAGTGTGGAGGCACATAGTCTCCCACGATTATCTGGTTTTTTGAAAGGTGACCCCCTAGAGACTTGTGCACTGGGTCTTAAGGGGGTCACGGATTCTAAGTGCAAACTGAGGGAACTTCCTGTCCCCTTCGGTGAAATAGCTCCTGTAGGAAATGAGATGGCCATTAGTACGCTTGTTAGAAGATGCTATAGTGATGGGTGCCCTGTGAATATTTTAGATAATATTAGAGCTTTCATAAAATCTACCACTCAGGCTCATAACTAAGGCTTGAAACCCACCAAGCTGAAAACAAGTTTTACATGTTGGATGTTTCTGTGTTGTGTTGGTAATAAAATGCCTTAACATTTTCTTTAAAAGGGTAGAACATGGATAAATATTTCTTTTGACTTCTCTATATAGCTAAAAATGTCACAAGGGATTTTCCTCAGATTTTCCAGCTTGATTCACTTCTGGAATAAGCATGGAACATTTCTTTCAGGAAGGATACATTTTTCAGAAATGTATTTTAAGCATATAAAAAAAGGAGGAATGATACTGAAAGTTGTGATATAACCTTAAGTATCTGTCATAATATTTAGCAGGCCTCTTATCTCTTTCTCTGTTTTATAACTGTGACTCACTGCATTGTGTGTGCAATGTCAAATAATGTGACTTTCATAAAGTAAATGGAGAATACAATTTATGAAGAAGGGAGATACGGGATTTTAAAACATTGACATTAAGACCAGTCTGTAATTTGATAGTAAATTTTTTTTTTTAACCTCTGCAACCTAATTTGAAAATGAAGATTCTGCTGCATTGAAGACAGCATCTCTTTTTTAGAGGGTGAGCGGGAGAACGGTGTTTAGAAATTTTCTGTAACTTGTGATGAGTGTGATAGTTCTAAGTGCTTTATAATATCCAGTATATCTCTGATTTCACCCACCAAGGCAAATGCTTTGTCTCTCCTCTGCCCCTCCCTAAGAGTCAGATATCTAAAAAATAGACAATGTCACGACAGGACAAGTTGTGCCAACGCTTCTTCCATTCTTAGCTGTTGTATTGTCCAAAGGTACAAGGTTCATGAGAAAAAAGTTTCTAAGTGGCAGGCAGGCAGAATGTGATTTACATGCCATGAAAATCCATTTAACAATTGTTGGGTTTTTAGCGCATGTGATTCTATAACGGAGCCATTGTCTGTCACAGTTTGAGGACAAAGGCACTCACATTATAGAGATGATACTGGCTCAGAATAGTAGAGTACTGGCCCCCTTTCCATTCTGTAGACAAAAGTAGGATTGTCAGTGCTCTTAATGTGGTCAATTTACAACACAGCAAACTTGTGTCTCTTTCACATAGTTACAATGGGGGAAAAAAAGTACAACCTTAAAAAATACTGTCAAATGCTGTAAGCTTGAGGCATAAAAGAGCTGCGTGCATAAAAAATCCTTTGTCTCGCATTAAAACAGAGCAAATTGAACAGACTATCTCGTTCACAAAACTTTTTATTACATACAACTTGCTCTCACTGTAAGAAAAAGCGCTTTCAGCCCCAAAGCAAAGAATGTCTATTCATTGAAGGCGTGGGAGATGGGGTGAGAGATGACAAAATAATTACAATAATAGCTTGTAAGTAAGACATGCTACGACCCATATCTAACTTGTGCTCTGATTTTTTGTGTGGAAAAGTTTGCCGTATTTGCTATTCCTAGACCTTTTTATTTTGCATCTGGTGAAATGTCAGACATTTAAAAAAAGAATTTTGAAACAAATATTTGTCCATTTCTTTCCTATTTTCCAACTCTTTAATGTTTTTATTAAAAACTCTTTAGCTGACTACTACCACTCCTTTGGATTTGTTGAATTCTTTGTGCCTTTGTGAACAGGTACCTGGGTTTGATTGTATGGGGAGGGGAGTGAACAAAAGGGTATATTGATAAGACGTGCTGATGCTTTTCTGTGCGGTCATGTTAGTTTTGTTGGAAATACACTAAACTGTTGGCTGGATTAATGCTAGTGAGTGGGAGTCCCACTGTGTAGAAGCAGGAGGGACTCTTCCTATATAGACAATTAGATGTTGCATAGGAAGGGTGCCTTCTATGTGATAGGATGTTTTTTCCTTGGACTCTATGCCTCTGTGGTGTCCTGTCTGAAGTTAATGGGGCCCCGACTGAGCCCTTACAGGTCTGTGCAGATAGATCTCTTTGCAGGATTAAGACTTTAACTTGTATGTTTGCACTAACTAAATTACCTTCAGCTGTATTACGCACATTCTCAGAGAATCAGAGAAATCTTATTTTGTTTTTGTGCCTAACGCTGTAGGTATCTTGTGTATATGGCAAGTGTAGGTTATAGAACTTCTATGTTTATACATAAGAATGCATGGGGAAAGTAGCCTTCCAATGAATGTTTATTCTAAATATTAAGATATAAAAAGCACATTTGCAATTATTTATTTCTCCTTACTTTGTCTACTATATTTAAAAACACTTTTTTGAAGGAAACTTTCATTTATTGATTTTTGACTGTACTGCTGCAGCTGTGCCGCTGTAAGATTTGTAGTGTTGACATAGCCTTAGTGTCAAGCAAAACTACATGCAGTAGGGCTAGTCACCAGGAGTTGCCACTTTTATCCAGGAGCACTTTGTATGTGAAAAACATGGTCAACTTAAAATCACACTTCTCTCTGAATGTTGGGTTTTTTGTTTGTTTGTTTGGTTTTTTTTTTTACTATTGTTACCAAAATAAACAAAAAAACCAAAGAACTCTTAAAGAAAAGGTTTGAAATTTAGAGAGACTCTGTCTACTTGAAATCTAATCAGTTTTTTAAAAAAAGTTGAAAGTAACTTCAGATACCAAACATGCTCTTAAGTCCCTTGCCAACTTTTGTGATTTTAGAATCACAATTCCCTGCTGATTATGTAGGGGAAACCATGAAAGTAATTGTGTTATCAGATGAACAAGGTAAATAATTTTGAGTGGAAAAATGTTTTTTCTCCTAATCTTCTATTTAGTTTTGGAGGTTTTATTTGTAACTACAATAAATGTTCAGGCGTGTGTGTGTGTGTGTGTGTGTGTGTGTGTGTGTGTGTGTGTGTGTGTGTGTGTGTGTGTGTGTGTGTGTGTGTGTGTGTGTGTGTGTGTGTGTGTGTGTGTGTAAAAATTACTGGTATCCCTTTAAGCTCCCTATTATCAGCCCAGAGTATACAGTAAGTGTGTTGTTAGAATGACCGGAAAGTAAAGCCAGCTTAAAACACTTTGTAATTTATATGGAAAACTATGTAGCAAAAAAAAATCCCCCTCCCCCCCCTTCATTGCTAATAATAATGTCAAAGGGAAAACTGAAGAAAGAAGAGTTTTTCATGGAACAATACATTTGCATCATCTCATGTTATTGGGCATGGAGACAGCCATTATGTGCCTTCCTGGTGTCTTTTGAGAAGTTGATTAAAACTAGCTGCTGCCTAAAGGGCATATCAGAATAAGCTTCCATTTTCAAAATCCCCACTGCAGTTAATATATCGTGGAATGGAAAATAAAATAACAGAAGAGAACTACTGTACTGTTCAGAGATCGACTGCCCCACTGTAAGAGTTTTGATGTGTAATTTATTTCCCAGTGTTTTTCTTTTTTCCTTCTCTGTGAGTTGGGTTGGGTTCTGAAGTTGCTCATAGAGATGTGAGCAATATGTATGACAGACTATCTGTGGTAGTTGATACTGATACTGAGGAGACATGTTAACAAAACTTGCATATTTTCAGTTTGTGTGTGTTCTTGTTGGGATAATGTCTACTGATTTGCTGTGGACCTGATTTTGACCTCTGTCGCACCCATCTGGCTCCACTGATCAATGGTGTTACTTATGATATACACTATTGCAAGTGAGGCTGCAAATAGACCTCAATTTGGGAAGCAATGGTTGTTATCACTTTCTGTATAAATGTCTAATCCCTTTTTGAACCTCACTAAGTTCTTGACAGCAATGAGTTTTGAAGTAAAATGATGTATTGCGCATAATAGTATTTCAGTGTGCCAGTTTAAATTTACTGCCTTTTATTATGTGGATAAATAACAGTGCCTGATTTACATTCTCGACACTGTTGTTGTTGTATCATGTAACTTCTTATTTTTGTTGTCTTTAACTAAACAATCTCGCCTCATATGGAAATCTTCCATGCATCTAATTATTTTTGTTCTCTCTCTGTGGATTATTTCTGTTTCTTTTTTGAGATGGAGTGACCAGAACTGAACACAAGATTGCAAATAAGGGTGGACCATTGGTTTATATAATGACATTGTATAATTTTCTGTATTCTTCTGTTCCCTTATTTATGCATCCTGTTGTTTTGTTTGCTCCATCCCACTGCTGCAGAATATTGAACAGAGGTTTTCATTGAGCAGGCTACAGTGACACCGGCAATCTTTTCCCAGAGTGGATTATAACTTGATCTATAAAGCAGCACTTTGTAGGAGTAGTTCAAGTTGTTCTTTTCAAACTGCATTACCTTGCATTCTTCAACAGTGAATTTCATCTATCATCATTTTGCTTATTTGCCTAGCTTTTCTGAAGTTCCTCACAGTCTTCTCTAGTCTTGACTAACCTAAATAATTTAGTGACATCTGCAAAATTTATCATCTTCCTGTCCATCCCTTTGTCCATATCACTTACAAATATATTAAACAGCATCTATCCTACTACGGGATCCTTTAGGGTCACAGCCAAAATGAATGGGAATAAAGGATATTGCTAAAATGAAAGCCTTACTTAATGCTTTACATTTCAAATGCTTTACCCTTTGTTCTCTTTTTCTGTATCTGTAATAAAAGGGTAAAAAGATTTGCGATGGTTACAATGGGGGTAAGTCAGTGATAACTTGACATGAAAGCCTGGACCACACGTAACTGTTTAATGATGTCACAATAAACAAGGATGTCATTAACATCTTTTTCCTTGTTGGGCCTGAGACACCCTCTTTACTTAAGCCGTAGAGGCGGTGGTGTGTTAAATACAGCACCTGGGCAACAGACCCCGTCCTTAAGAGTTTAGTTTATTTAAACAAGATAAAGGACGGGAGGTGAAAGAGGTACAGAGGGAGGGATATACATGACTTGCTCAAGGATACATAGCAGGTCAATGACAGAGCTGGGAAGAGAATCCAACTCTCCTGATTGCCAATCCAATGCCCTGTGCGCTAGGCAGCTATCATTTTTGGCTATCTGCTGGTCAAGCCCTATTAATATCAAATTTATAGTTTACCTGCTGTCATTTATGCTGCTTTGTGTTGGCTTCACAGAGGTGGTGGTATTCTTTAGTCAAAATGTTCTCAGATCTGGGTATATGTCAGGCCCTTCACTTGACTTCAGCACAGTTGTCTATATGAGTTCTCTCTCTTATTTCATTTTCTTACTAAAGGTGCCTCATTTGAAATGGGGAAATGTTGATTATACAGATGTCTTGCACCAAGTTACAATCAGCAGGTCTACCGTGTCTGTGGGGATTAATAAAGACCTTTAATCAGCAGATTATTGATACTACACAGCCTGCAGTCTGTGTCAATAAAAGTTCATAACCTTAGCAAATGCTAATAAAAGTACCTGATCCAGGTTAACAAAAAGCTTGTTTAAAAGTTGCTCACATATTTGTTCTTATAAGTATTTTATTTTAAGGTAGGTTAGAGGTGAAGAAAATAGTACCATCTTTCAGCCTCAACTTTTATCAGGGACTATAGAAGTTGTATCACTGCGAGTATTTAATCTGACTAGCAAACTGCAATTTCCATGTTACATCCCCTTTTCCCTTCATGGATCTTCCAAATGATTTTAAGGTCTATGTGACATCCTATGCATAGATATGGTGTATAGCATTCAGTTAACGGGTAGGTTGGAAAAAATGCTGGTATTCAAAGGATAATACAATGTCTATATACAAATTAAAATACATATTTTTCTATTTGAGTGGTGCACCTGCTTATAGCTATATAAACATGTGAGCATGTGTGTGTATATATTATACTGTTTGAAATTGTGACTAGATTTCAAGTTGACAGTATTCTTTTAATGAGTTGAATGAGATTGTGGAATGAACTCTGAAAGGAACGAAGGACCATCACAAACCATACCACCTTCCTCTGTAATTGCAAGGTGCTTTTCTTTGAACTTGTCTTCTCTAATATAAACACATAGCAATATGTGTATTTAAAAACCTCCCACCAAACACAATACTGCACTGCACACGCAACTATATCTTTGGGGACAAGATGAGAGATGGAATGAACCATTCATGACAAATGTTAGTCATGTCACTTGATGCACTACTGGAAGGCATTCAGACACTATGGTGATGAAGTGGAATAAGAACTTTTATAGAATAGAGTTAAAAGTAATTTCAGGTTCTACATTTGCCCCTGAATTCCTGCTGCAACTGTTTGTGGTTTACAATTCTGTTTTCCTATTTTAAAAGTGTTTTTATTTCCTATTGCTGATTCACACCAACAGAAGAAACTAATGAAGGCCCCAATCCTGGAAATCAATAGGCAGGGCTTAACTGACTGTACTCTCAGTGGTGTTAAATGAACAAAAGAAATGCAAAATAAATTCCCCTCCCCCTATTCTATCATTAATGCTAATGTTAGATGGTACTTGTAACAATGGTAGGATAAGGAACATACAGAAATGTGGTATTTAAGTTGACTGTATATGTACATTTCCATTGGCCTAATCTTCGATGATTAGCTTTGTATAGTATACTTGTAATTTAGTAATATTAACAGGATTGCAAATTAATACTAATAGGTAACAAATAATCCTCAGTATATTTCATGAAATATATTTAGTATATTTCATGAAATATATCAGGGTGGCCAATCTGTGGCTCCTGAGTCGTATCCAGCTCTTTTACATTTAAAGTGCGCCTTGCAGAGCCTCCGATACACCCCCCATTCTTCGCCTACCAGACTGGGGTGAGGAGCTTGGAGCTTCTGCCTGCGGCAGGATGGTGGGGCTAGAGGATTCTGCCCAGCAGGGAGTGGAGTCTCGGGGGATCAGTAAGTTTGGCCATCCCTGCTAAATGGAGTGGGTGAACACAAAATATACATGTGTTTATAGGACCAGTCTTGCAGCAGTGAAGTTGGTTGACATATATATTGAAGAAATAAATTTGATAGAACTGGGATTTCAGCTCCTTTTTTTTTTTTAAAGATACTTATCAGGGAAGCTGTTATATTTCCAGAATGGTTTTATAGGACACTGCTTTTCTAATATCCTATCAAATGATCATAGAGCAAAAGAAAAAGTAAAAAGATGACAACAGTAATATGTCTAGGAGACTGGTCCTAATCCCATTCCTTGTATAAAAGCAGCATGGGATTTTAAAACCAGCAGACTTCTTATCTGCAAGGAAGTAGCTTTAGCATGGTGTTCCCTAATGTCATGCTGCTTTGGTTGAGTACTAACTCAGAGAGAAGAATGCCACTTACTGAATCAGTAAGCGTTGCTTGTCCAAACCAAATATTGCCATTCTATAGTTTTCCTTTTTGCAGAATAGGATTGAGTAATTTTCTGGGTACTTGGGTGGAAATGGGTTTATCTGATTCTTTCTTAGTTTGGAATGGAATTTGTCTAGTCATGGAATTTGTCTGAGGGAAGATCTTTGAATGATGGATCTGAGACAATTTGCTTTGTTTATAATATTGTTGGGTCTATCAGCTGCTTGTGGCACTTTTTAACTCAGTTGTTGCTTACTTGAGTACATGGACTGGCTGGAGTAGGTGGGATTGCTTTGGTGTGATTTTGGTCACTACTTCTGGTTAGGTGCTAGTCAATGACAACACTCATCAACCCAGAGGCTTCTCCATATTGAGTCTAATGGGGTCAATTTTATTGCCGTTGAATTTGAAGCTACTAGAGAAATTGCTAATTCATCATAATCTAGAGTCTTGTCAATATATGTAGTTCGTATACCTCTAGTAACAAAGAATATAGGCCATATTTATAGGATGGAGGACTCTATTCTAAGAAGCAGTGATTGAAAAACACCTGGGGAGGTTGTGGTGAATAATTAGCTGAACATGAGCTCCTAGTGTGACACTATGGCCCAAACGGCTAATGCAGTTCTTGGATGCATAAACAGGGGAATCTTCAGCAGGAGTAGTGAGGTTATTTTACTTCTGTATTTGGCAGTGGTCTACTGCTACTGGAAGATGGTGTCCAGTTCTGGTATCTGAGAGAGAGGAGTTTGTGAGAGTAGGTTTTAGAGCCTGTGCCTTTGGAGTTCTATTCCCACACATGATCTCAGGTGTAAGCCCCTAGTAGTCTTCAGATTAAAAATATTTTTATCACTTTTCAAATTTAATGTGCTTGTTGGAAGGTCTTTGGAGGGAAGAAGTGTTTGCCTTGGGTTTTTTGTATTTTAAGGAACCCAGATACCTTCCAGTGTAGATGCCAAAAAACTGATAATTCAGACCAGGTGTGTGGTGGTGGTGAATTACATTTTGCAGGTTATTATTCCCCAGTGACTCTTCGTAATGTTTTTTGCACATATTGTATTTATGGATGTATAATACAGCAGAGTCCCAGTTACATGTATTCCAGTTATGAAATGAGTGTTCTTGCTATTAGAAACTCACCTGAATGCTGCATGCTGTAAATAAGTGCTTAGAATAACCAGCACAATTCATTTAAACTAACCCCAAAGGGGCCCTTTGGATTGAGCCAGTTCCAGGCTCATTGTAGCATAATGTTGAGTTTGTTGTGACTTTAAACCACAGTTTAAATATTTGAAAGGCCTTAAATCTACAAAAATCTACATGATTTTTTTTCCACCGGGTTTGTGCATTCCTTGTTTGTTTTGATAGTTCTTGCATATATTTTGTTTTTTTTCATGAACACAGAAATATCTAATTTTTTTACATTGAAAAATTTCCTATCAAAATGTTGGTTGTGTGTGTGTGACTAAGTACACAAGATAATCAGGTGTGCCTGTTCACGTTTTACTGATCTAATAAAGGGTTCAATGCATACTGCGGGAGTACTGGAGAGAGTAGGCATTGACAGCAACTAACTGGCTACTTACTAGCTACAAGCTATATCCTAATTGGCATGTTGGTGTATGCCAGGTTTAAAGGAAACAGGGGAATCAGAACTTCTCTTCTCCTCATCTTAGCTCTCTTCCATTATTCTGCTTCATATATCTTGAACCTTGCCACAGAGACTCTTCCTCATCCAGCTGGTCCCTCCCATCCACTGAGCTTTTGAGCTGTTCCACACCATCTGCCTGTCTCTCCCTGCTGTCATTCTTCTGCAGAGGCCCTGAGGCCTAGAACAGGAAGGCTGCATACCCTACTCCTTCAGAGCACTTGAGCTTGATAGGACAGAAGCTTGCTCTTGCCAGTGGTGTTAGTCAACACTGGCATTCCAGAACACTTGGAATCCATGATCTTTTTAACTCGCCAGATGCCGGTAGCTGTTGATTTTTTTCGAAAGCTGCTTGAGTATGTGGCGCAATGCCTCATTAACAGGAGTTGCCAGAGTGAAGTATGGGGAGAATATATCTAAATTCAAGCTGAACTCCAATTGTCATGTTTTGTCAGCTGAATTGACCCATAAAATAACTGTTCTGTTACGTCATGTAAATTTCCAGTGCTTTTGGTTTTGCAGATGTTTTGGCTGCATAGTGACTTTTTAAAAAACATTTCTTTTCAAAGCCAGCTTATCCAGAAGCATAAGAGGGGAATTGAAGTGATACGAGCTTCAAACGTGCTTCTACTCTTCCTGTGTAAGTGGTTTTTGTGGTGTTTTGAGAATAAAACTAAAATCCTGTTTGTTACCAGAATTTCTTCATCTTCTCCCCTCAGCATAACCACATTTGAGCAAACAAGTTACTACTCTTAAATGTAATAATAATACATAAGCATTGTAAGTATTCACCGTGTAGGGTGGAATTGTTTGGGATTATTTTATCTCTACTTTCATTGAAGTCATTGGTGAAACTTCCATTGGTTTCAGTGGGAGCAGTGGTAGGCCAATATGGAGTGCTTGTGAAAATCTATTCTCATAGTCTACTGAGAGAAACTGTTACCAGCGGGATTTAGAGTATGATGTTACTCTAAAAACTGCCAATCAGGTGGTCTGCTCTAAAGGAATTTCCAGGAAAAGCAACTTGCCTTCCCTTGAAGGGACACAGATACAGCCATAGTGATACACAAGCAGTGATACTTCAAAAACAGATACAATGTTTATTTAGAAGTGAGTGGTTACATTAATAGAGAGATACAAATAAAACAATATAGTTAACAGGACTACTAAATCTTATACATTGATATTCTTAACAATACTACTATTATAACACTGTACAATAAATTATCTATACTTAACACTACTTAACACTACTAATCTAATAATATATTACTTAACCATACTTATATCTAAAACCCTTAATAATTTAACATTCAGCAAGCGTTAGGCCAGATGGTTGCTGAATGGGTGCTCGAATGAACACTCTCAACCCAGACATTCAGCTTTATTGACAGACACACCCATGTATTCTTTGGATGGATGTAATTTACAAGATGTTCCTGGATTCCTCTGTTTATCTAGATCAGTGGTTCCCTACCTGTGGCCCGGGGGCCAAAAGTGGCCTGCAGGGTCTTTCAGAGTGACCCACAGCTCGTTTCCTGTGGCTGTAGAAGGGAACCACTGCCGAAGTACCTAGGTGGAGCGTGTTGCCGCAGGGCTACAAGATGGGTGCAGGCTCCTTGCTACAGCCAAGGGGAAGGGAGATCAGTGCTCTCCTCCCCCTAGCTGTTGCAGGGAGCATGGCTAAGCGCTCTGCCTGGGTTTCTAGGTGCTGGGGTCCTGGCCTGTGTCTGAGGGAGGGGAGCACTGATTTTCCGTCCTCCTGGCTGCAGAAAGGAGTCATTGCCTAGGGACCCAGTTGGAGCGCACAGGTACAAGATGCATGCAGTTTTCCTGCTGCAGCCAGGGGGATGGAAGATCAGCAAGGAGGCAGCCTCCTCGCTGAACTCCTGTCTGGCTGCAGTGGGAGAGCTGAAGGGGGACTGCTGGTGGAGCAACCAGGACCTACCATGCTTGAGGAGGTGCAGGACTCTAAAAATCCATGCCTTGTGGTTTGGGTTGCACTTAGCAGGCCACCACTGTGACTTAGCTGCCAGGCCATGTGCTTCAGTGTGTAGTGACAGTCACTCAGCTACACTAGTGCTTTGTCTGTGAGTGTGTGACATAGTGTGGGTAATCTGTAGGTGTAAAATAGTGAATGTAAAAATGAGTACAGTAGCATCAAAATATTTACTTTAAATAGATAGTGGTTTGTAGTCCTTAATGGTGTATCTGTCAATACATTGTTTGAGTTGATAGACTGGTGGCCCTTCAGGGTTATAAAAATTATATTTGTGGCCCTTGAGCCAAAAAGGTTGGGAACCACTGATCTAAAGGATCCTTCTGTTTTGTCTGCCGTTGCTTCTAATCGTTCTTCCTTTCTCAATCCTTCTGTTCTTTCTTCCCACCTTCTTCTAAGCACGCTTCAGACTGCTGATCGTTGTTCTTGTATACAATTTTGGTCACCCACGCTCAGCCAACCAGGTTTAAGGTAATTTGCATAACAGTTGCTTTAGCCAATCGGCTTAAAGGTCATCTGGAAGGGAGGGGTTACATAAGGAGGAAAAGGGAAGGGGAGGGAGTTGCATCAGGCACCCTTCATAATATGCTAATTAAGCCACACTTATGTTAATTAGATTCTGATGTAAGAACCCTCTAAGCCAATCAGCTACTTAGTATGCTAATGAGATTTGCCTTCTATGCTAATTAACTTAATCCTTTATGCTAATTAGCCTCACCTTCAATGCTGATTTACACATAGAGAAAAAGTTTGGGGGAGGGAGTTATGTGGAAAAGGGAAGAGTTATGTATGGAGGGAAAAAAGAGGGGGAAGAGGTTGCGTTGGAAAGGGGAGGGGTTGGAGGAAAAAGGGAATCCCCTTCCAACTCCCACTCTCAACTGTCACTTGCTGGATCCTCTACTACTAATCCTTGCTTAAATAAAACCTTTATTCTAAAACTAATCACTGTTTTAAATATTACAAAATGCTTTGATACCGATACCATTCCTCAATTACCCAAACAACCAAACTATTTAATTTAAACCCCTTCCGAGGCTTTTCTGTAAGCCTTTACTTCAACATTTTTTTTGACAGTTTAGACAACTGAGACCAAAATCTCTGGCTACAAAACCTTTGTTTTTTGATTTTCAGTTTGCAAACATTTATCTTCCCTCCAGATCCAGTGTGTCTTCCTTTTAGCCATCAGGGACGTGTGTGTGTGTGTGTGTGTGTGTGTGTGTGTGTGTGTGTGTGTGTGTGTGTGTGTGTGTGTGTGTGTGTGTGTCCTCCTGCTCCTCCATCATTATGCCTCTTCCCCCTCCTCAAGGTAAGTGTGATGTCTGTGCATATGAGCAACTGTGGTGGTCGAGAGACATGGCACTTATTCTACAAAATGGGCTCATAAATTCCTGTCTCACATCCCTTCTAGTAGCTCCTGACATATAACATGATGTTTGTGTGTATAGGAGAGAGAGCCAAGAGCAGTAGGGCTGAATACCATGCCATTACCTGGATAGAGCTGATGGTTTGGAAGCTGTGTGATAAATTTGCTGCCCTGCACTCCCACATAGCCATCATGTAATAAATGCTGTGCCAGGCCCATGAGACCACTTCTTCCCTCATGTCTATTACCGCTCTCTCTTTTCTCTGGCTCTGGGTGCTAAATATTGTATCAGCTGAGGCAGAAACTAAAAGCTATCAGTAAAACCTCTTCTCCCCTATTCCTTCTTTAATTTTATTTTTTGGTTGGGTCTGAGGCCAACTGCTGTCCACTGTAATTGCCTTGCTTGGTGCATCAAGGGATGGAAACTGACACACCATCCTGCAGTTGTTCCTTCGTTCTCTGCCCATTTGGCAGTGACAGAAATCAAGCTGAGGTCATGTGAGTGCAGCCAGCATTGAATGTCAATGCCAAGAATGCAAAGTCACATTACACTGGGGTTCTTTCATGCTTTCTCTATGAATAGGGATTAGTACTTTACCAAATGTCATGGAATTAGATTTGTGATCTTACGGAAACCCGTTCGAACGGCACACACTCCAAAAAAACACCCGAAGCAGAAAACACAGGGCATTGTGGTGTCAGTAAGTGCAGCAGATGGTAAATTGAAGATCCTCATAAATGCTAGAGTGTCCAAAAAGAGAGAATTGTCTTTCTGTCTTTGAGGCTGTCAAATTAAGGGTCCAGATACATAAAACTCGGTTGCCTGTGTGAAATTTACAAGATGCATTTCCAGTACTGAATAAATGGGATAAGACACATACATGGGTGTTGCAAGTTCCAAGAACAATCATTTGTCGCATATGCAATATTTATGGGAGTACAGTGAAATCTTACCTTGATGTACTGACACACATCGGTTGCCCAGTTGGTTGTCAAGCAGAGCTGGCTTTTTAATAAAGGTAGAATGGAATTATGCATTTTATGTGTAACCCACATCAGCTTGGTGAGGTGCTCTGCACCCTTGTAGTAGTGGCTGAGAGTTTGATGAGTTTGCTATCACCTTGGCTGACAGCTGGTTTAGCTTATGCACTGGAGGCTCGTGCATTAAGATCTAGCGGTCCTAGGTTCAATCCCCTCAGTTACAGTGTGGTGTCACAAGTGTTTTGCCCTTATATTGGTAGCTTCAGAGTTGTATTTTGCTGATGCTGCAGGTCTGACCGTTTGCCTGGTTTGGGGTCGGGAAGGAATGGTTTATTTCCCGTAGGGGCCAAATTGGCGGAGGCCTGATAGGTTTTTTCATCTTCTTTGCAGCATCCTGGAGGCACAGTTATGTTAAAAAAGGAATCCGAGATAGCGCTTGGTGGGGGTGTTAGTTCATCTCAACTGCTGGCAGTTTCCAGTGCAGTCAAAAGGCTAAAAAGCATGGATCCCAGGAGTAAAAGGCCTGGAATTTTGCTGGTGGGCCTTGTGCCCAGGAGATAAGGGAAGACCTGGTGGTCTTCACAGGTGGAGGTTCCCACTCTTCTGCATCCTCTGTCCACCTCGTGAGGGAGAGGTTGATAGGACTCAGAAGAGTGAGCTGAGTCCTTGGGGGGATGGGCAGGACTGAGGAGAGTCTAACCCAAATTATGGCTTATATGGTTGGAGCTGGGTAACGCCTGCACTGAAAGCACTTAAAATACCTGGTATGGGAGAGTCTGGGTGACAGGGTGGTAGTGCCTCTGCCCTAGGTTAAGTTCAATAAAGTTGTGGTTTGCTGCTTCAGATCCATTCCTGTCTCTGTCCTCATTGGCGGCCATGCTCAGATCAAGGGTCCTTAGATAGGAAGCACCAATAACTGGTTAAATACATTCTATTGTTTAGCCACAGGTTAATAGAGACAAGATGCTTCCTTCTCTCCCCATCTTCATTTTGAGATAGTAATGGTTGTTTTGACTTGCCAATATGCAGCAATGTCTGACTGGTCACCAGAAGCTAGCCCATAATTTGTATTAATATTTAAGTGCCAGATTGTGCCACCCTTTCTCGTGGTAGATAGAGCCTTACTCCTCAAAATCCCAGTGATTTCAGTGGAACTGCAAATGGAGTGAGATACAGCTCAGCATGAATGAGGGCACAGTCTGGCCCTAAATTAGGAGAATTTGGGGTGACCCTGCAAAAAACCAGAAAATTCTATGTGTATCTCTTTTCTTTTTACAAAGCACCAATTTGGAATCTAAAAAGATATTTTAAAGATAATGCCGAATTTCCAGAGGCCATAAGGCTTTCTAAAGTGAAGGTCTTGTGTTAATGACCCTTTGTGCTAATGTGTCTATCTGTGTAAATGAAGTAGGAACTTATCTGTAAATGTAAAGCTGTGGTGGTGATGGAGAGAAATAGGTTGTCATCTGGCTGGCGTGTGCACCCCTTCCTGTAAGTAATTTGTGTAACCTCAGAACGCCTCCTCAGTTCTGTAGATGTGGACTAGTAAGGCTTGCTGACTGCAAGAGGGCAGCCATGTAGCAGAAGGTTCTTAATAAAGCCGTGTCAGTCCCTTTGTAGCTTTGCTCCTTTGAATAAGCCGTCTGCACTTACTACAGCTCCTTGTGTCTCAAAGAGATTTTCTAATACTTGTCTTGCTGATATGTGTCAGCAGGAGGGATTAGCTACCTGTACTCATGCAAACTAGAAAAATGTAACATTAGGTGGAGATAATGTAAGTGCAACCATCAGGAATTACGGTTTATAGAAATCACGTATTTAGAAATAGGAAAAAAACAGACAGCAATGTCTAAATTCAACATGAATTGTTAGCTAAGCCAGTGAATAGTGTCCATATTTACAGTCAACCTAAACATTTATATAATAAGAAACAGTTTATTCTAGGCTCACTGACTACATGGCAATGGATTAGAAATCTTTAATATTCTATAGTTCTGTTCCTCTTATGCATCTTTTTTTAAAACAAATTTCATGCTCACCAAATGACATTGGCACATAAATTAGCTGTAGAATTAGCAATATGCAACTTGCTGCAAGAGTGATCAATATTTTAAAGAGGAGGGAAGAGGTCTCCTTGTTTTCTAGAATACATGATGCTATTCCGGAAATGCAGAGAAGAGAGAAGTTTTGGAGTTCCCATTTTAAATTTGGTTAGCTTCTGGGGACCTTTTTTAGGTACCCATTTTAGCTCGGTTTCCTAACTTGTAGCTTTAAAAACAAGGGGCTTTTAATTCTCCATTACCTTGATCTTTGTGTAATCACTTACAGTAGTGTAAAGTGTGTTTAAAGCACTACCATTCTGATTTGGCAGTGTTTAGCACCAAACTTGCTCAGGTGAAAAGGACTGCACAAGGTGCAAAGCAGTGGAAAAATGGGTCTGCTATCTAGATCAGTGTCACCTGTTTTGAGGTCTGAAAATGTAGCTGGATCATGTAATCACTATAAACAATCCAACTATGCAATGGATTCTGTATGTTTGAGAGAATGATTGTCTTGTGCCTGGTAAATTATGGTTTGGGATTATTTTTTCTTACATATGATCAGATTTGTGTAGGCTGAGCCTTGTTTGTCTATTTTTACATTGGGAAGATGGCATCAGTTTTGTGAATGCTGTATAGAATGGTAGCCTACAGTGTACAGTTGCCAGGATGTCAAACAATCCATTCTGTGACCAGATGAAAAACCATTGATTAACTAGGATCAGAGACTATTCCATATATGTATAGAGCCCTGTGCTGATGCAAAATCCAATCCGTGATCTGCAAAAATGGTCCTCGGCTATAAAGCCAAAATGCACAGATTTGCAGGGCTTTGGATATAAAATTTGGATCTGCAGCCATCCACAAGCTGCAAAAATGGTACACAGATATACGCATCCACAGATGCGGATATCAAGCAGATATCCATGGATTTGCAGAGCTCTGTGTATGTGAAGGCACATGTGTATCTAGTGCTGGAGAGCTTTAAAATAGCAATCTTTATGTTGTAATGTATGATCTGATTTGGGTTGGGAGTGTGGTCTAGTGGATAAGGCACTGGATGAGGACTTGGGAGACCTGAGTTCTATTCCTAGCTCTGATATGGGCCTGTGGAATGACCTTGTGCAAGTCACTTAGCCTCCCTTTGTCTCAATTTCCACCTCTGTAAAATGTCAATGATACTGATCTCCCTTTGTAAAGTGCTCTGAGATTGCTGAGGAAGAGTGCTTTATAAGAGCATAGTATCATTAGTATTAATATCCACTGATGATGGAAATAACTCACAGTGAATCAGTAAAACCACTGTAGATAATATGGTTTTGTTGGAGAAAGGTTCCTGTGTGATCTCACAGATTTTAGTTTACTGACTTTTCTTTTAGACCTTTATAGCCATTTTTCTTTCAAATGAGAGAACAAGAAGATAAAACTGACATGGTCCAAGTCTATTTATTAAATGAGTTGTTCACTTACAGTGGGCTTATTTATTTAGAGTGACTCAGTCCCTGCTTTCCTCCTCCCACATACTTGTTTACCAGTCCTAATAAATGGAGTGCTGAGCCTTGTCAATTGAAATGACCCAGTATGTGGTGGCGGAGATGGGGTAGGATGTGGCACTTGCTAATAGCAAAATGACTGAGTTATGATGAACCAAATTCCCTGAAGTAAAGTTGCTGACAATTCTTCTGAGCACACTGCAGTGTTGATACAGTACTTATATAACTTAGTGGTTTCATGATCCCACACTCTGCTTCAGACTCCAACCACTTAAATCTATAGCATAGCTAATGCAGTAGTGTAAATGTATATTCAGTGGTAAGAAACAGGATTACGACAAGTTCCTGCCAGCTAAGACCTTGCTATACCAAATGCCTTAATTAGATGGTGGAGCTTGTTTCCATCTCTGTTGCTGGGTGAAACATTGTACAGGAGGTTTGTAAATTGCAGTGAAATTTTCTTGTAGGGTTTGACTCCATCACAGTTTACAGCTTTATACAGAGCAACAGTGGCTCCATAAAGAGAGCTTGCGATGGGGGTGCACATAAATAGCCCACACTGAGGCAGGTAGGGAAGGAATTAACTGTGTGTTCATTAGATAGAACAAGGGTATAAAGAGAAGTCAGAAGAAGCCTCTCTTCCCCAAGGCAGGAAGCTCCCAGTCACCTGCAGGAAGAAGGACCTGGAAAAATGCCTGTCTTGCATTATTGCTTATCAGAGACCCGAAGTCCTCCTTTGTTTGCCTCCTTCTTCTGTTTCCTTTTTGGGGCCAGAATGAAAAGTCCTGGTCTTGACTGCCTCCCTACCCTGTGTGCTGGGCTAGTTGCAGAGGAATGCTACAAGCTGCGTGGTAAAGGATCACGTATCTTTTTTGCTGGCGGGGCTTGGGCTGTGCTGATACAGAGCTGTTCTCATGCATATGCAGAGCAACACTTACAGTTATTTTCAAATGTTGCTAAAAATACAAACTGATTTCAGGCAATGCTGCTGGGCTGAGCCAGAGATGGGGGGAGGTAGAGGCATGGATGAGGGAAAGAGACTGGAGAAGAAATGTAGCAGGGCACTGAGTTTGGGCTTTTGGGTAGGGGACTTGGAGGCCCATGGAGTAGTGGTAGATAGAGCAGTGCTCCCAAGTCTCCAGATGCAGGGGCCTTAGAGGAGCAGGAGACTTGTGGGGCATGAAGAGGCGCAAAAGGTTGGGGGAGCAGAGACAGGGGCCTGGAACGGGGGAAGTTAAGTTTGGGTGAGTGGCATGAGAGAGGGAACTAGATACTTTAACGGTTGACTTCCAGGTTTTTTTATTGTTTGGGTTTTTTAAAAAACTCTGGGTTTTTGTACAGTAGGAACAATATTGGTGTTTGGTGGACTGCACCAAAGCACACTTTTTAACTTTAACACTTGTATTTTACAAAGGGGTGTGTATGTGTGAATACTGTATGTTTTTTAGAAAAAGGTCTGTAATATCTTGGCTTTAAATAAAAGTACATGTTTTAGTGCTAGGACTTGAATTTGGAAAGTGATTCTAATGCTGTGAGCTTGGAAAGAGTTAGATTTATTTTATCGGGGTTTTAAACTGTTGTTCATATGTTTGAGTGGAAAAAAATTGGACTCATCCAGAAATGCACTCTCCTTGTTCTTGTTTCCAATGAGTTAGTTTGTGTTATGGCCAAGAAGAGGGATTTGAGCCTTTAGGGCCTCATTCATCTATGGCTGGTATTGCTTACAGCACAGCATTGATTGCACCATCAATGAGCAATAAAATAAATACATGCAACATCTGTAACAGAAAACAGATGTCCTGCAAAACCAATCTGAATTAAATAGCTTCAAAAGGCAATAAGAGTAGTGACAACTGACTTTGCACTCAAAATTGTGTTCTGCTGCCCACTATATCTACAACTTACTGCAAGATTTACAAAAGAAAAAAGAATAAAGGAATAGCTAGAGAGTTTACATTAAAACTGGTCTCATCTGTCTGTAATTAATTTTCCATTCGGGTGGATCAAACAAAAATATAGTCTCGTGAGATGAGTTGGACAGCTTTCTCAGCATTTTCAGATATGTTTTTCTACTTTGGGTGACGGTACAATGTCAGCTGCTGTGCCTTCGATTCAGCTGAACGAAAAATGTGTGACAAATTTGAGTAGGGTGGTTCTTATCTGCTGCATCTGGGTGGGAGAACCCATCAAAAATATCATGGAAATCATTATTTGTAAAATATGTTTTAATTTAAAAATTTGAATTAAAATAGAGAATAGATTTAAGGTCTGAAAGCCTATTTTACATCTATAGCTGGCTGCCTCTGATCTGAATCAAATCAGGTAGCAATTAATCACCCATGGTATCTTTCTTCACTAATCATATTGCTTGGAGCTTTCCTACTGGCAGTGGCTCAAGGGCAAACAATTGATCGGCTCTAGGCCAACATATTATTCATAAGTATTACAGTACATCTGTACATTTATATGAACATATAATGCATACTCTCAGCAGTTTGCTTTCCCATGGTGTGACCCTTTGTGGTTAACCAGCTTTAAATGAAATCTTGTGCTGAGAAAGGAAAAGTTATGGGAAAGGAGGGAGGTTGATTCTTGGCTCTAACCCCCTTATTCCCTTTATATGTGGTGTTTTAGCCCAGATGAAAGCTGCTAGACTGATTAGATAGGCATGTGAGCTGCCTTCTCTATCTTCTTTCAAGCTGTGCTTTTCACTTTGTTGGGTGACCCCAAAATTTCCCACAGTTGAAAATTTAAATCAATCAGAAATGAAAAAAAATGCTTAAAAATAAAATAAAAAAGTTCAATTTTATATGGCAAAATTATTTTTAAAAAAATGTTGAATTCTGCCAATGCTTATGAATAATGAACTGAATTTTTAAAATTAAAAATATATATTTCGATTCTTCCTCTTGGAGGATGATTTACAGAAACCTGGAATGAATGCCTGTGGTTTGTATGTCAGTCCATGACTGAACAAAAAAAAAGTCTAATACAAAAAAATTACTCCTAGAAAAAAATTATAGGAAGAATTTAATCAGTGTCCCACCTTTTGAATATTTCTTTAGTGTATTGTGGATATGAGTGCACCGTAATACAGGGGAGAGAAATATTGCTTTGGGAAGGATTGTCTTAGAGCAGCAGTACATTTTTAGAGTCAGTTCAGTGGCTTGTAACAACTTAAAGGGACACTGCCAAGGTTTAGGAGGCCCATGTTTTACTGATGGTACTTCAAAAGAGTGGCATACTCTCCTTCATGCAGTTATGATTCATGAAAAACCATTTTTTCTTAGAACAATCAAACACTATCAAGCAATGCCACAACCTTTAAAGTGACTATACAAAAACCCAGAAGCCTGAGGGTTTGAAGATGCAACTATGTACATTGCTCTTACTCATTCTATGCCTGTTTCATTCACGTGCTCAGGATACAGAGTGAAATTGTGCTCGGTGGAAGGCTTACAGTACATCGTAGACAGTCACAGAAAGAGAGAATCACAACGTGCATGAAGACAGTCTAAAATGCTTTGGATAGTGACAATTTTGGACCTAATAGCCCTAACAATTTTCCCTTTAAAAGGCTGTAACAAGGAGTTTTTGTCACTTCTCATTGCAAAGTTCAATCATACATAGTAGAGAAGGATAACAAAAACCAAATTTTGAGGAAGTTCTAATATGAGTCAAAACTTTACTGCTGTGGTTCGTTTCTATTGTACAAGAAAGTGTGCATTCTGTTTGTTATTGTAAGGGTGTAAAATGAAGCAACTGCATACAGGAATGATTTGTCAACCCTGTTTTATTTTTATAAATCTTCATCACTCAGGAGATATTGGCATTCAGTGGTATGTGATGATGGTACATTACCCAACCTCTTTACTGCTTGGTCTATAGCTGTGATGCTTTTGGATGGTAGTCTGTTCTAAATTCTTTGTTTTTTTAAGAGTGTCAAATGAAATTAAAAAACCTATATGTGTGAAGTAATAAGTGATCAGTCTGCATTTGTGCTACATATACAACTATTTTAGATCTGCATCAGTATTTACCATATTACTTTTTAAACTACATGCTATTCTGTAAAGTGCTGTACCTTACAACAAATGATCATATTTGAGTGCTTTGTTTATCCTGCTAGCCAACAAGATAAATAACTGTTAGGAGAAGGATGTATGTAGCTTGAAACATTGTTTATTCAACCCACCTTTGAAAATACTGAAGTGCTAGGAAGGGGATTATTGCTTATGAATGTATCTAAACATGTGACTTAATACTGAGAGACGCATAGAGATTATAGAATAAAGTATATAGCAATATTCTTTGTTTGTTCATTGCATGTAAACAGCTGAGGACAGTGAAATGATAAAGTATTGTTACAGGCTGTCTAATTAATCTCAAGTAAATGACTTCGTAGAGAGAAATTGGAATGTACTTTTGCTTTACATTGACACTGAGTGGAAGATTGATGGTTGCAAAGTTAATCTTAAAGTGTCTTATCACTGTTGTATAATTCCATGCATTATATTTTAAAGGCGTTTCTAAATATTTGTTCTCCCTAACACTCTCTTTAAAGATTTGACAACATGGTTTTTAGAGAGTCTGCTTCCAAACAAGGAATACTGAGGACACATTTGGATCTGATTCTCGGCTGCCGTGCACCTTTTGTAGTCATTTTACACAGGTCTAAATGTCTGTTCAAGATGCAAGGCAGGAGAGAATTGGGCCTATTTGCTCTAAAATGTCTAGAGTAGTTTGTAGTCAGAGGATAAAATTCTGCTCTTTTATACTGATATAGATCCAGAGTAATTTTTGTGATTGAAATGAAGTTAGTTCAAGCTTGACTGAAAGCAGAATGTATCTCTTTCTCTCATTCTCTCTCAAGTGTGAAGGGAGTGAATTCTGCTGACTGGCCTAGGTGTAAATGAAGGCAGAATTGGGCATCTAAGGTGGGGGATATTTGTATAAGAGTTGCAGGAAATAAGTTTATTTTTGGTTGGCATGGATATGGTGTCTCAAAATTGGAGTGTTTTGTGTACACGTTCACACCCCTGGAGGTTTGTTGGAAGTTTTTGTTTTGTAGTTGTCAACTGAAATATCCAAAGTGATCCCTGGAGAAACTCGCTGGTTTCATGATGAAACCCTATTCTTCTATCACAGGCTTTCACTTTATTTTAGCAAAAACAAGGAGAGTCCTGTAGCACTTTAAAGACTAACAAATTTAATTTCTGTAGGCGTAAGCTTTCGTGGGCTGTAACCCACTTCGTCAGATGTAAGGAATAGAAATCACATTCTTACATAGTTCATCATCATAGTATGTCTGTCTTTGTGACAGTTAGGGCATTGATCCTTTCCTTCTCTAGGCTTCACCCTTCATTCACTTGCCTTTGAGAGGGAAGGGGACAATGATTTCCGTCTTTGGGGGTAGGGAGGAGGGGCATCTTCTGATCCTCTGTAAGGGTCTTCAAGTAGTCAATTGCTCGTCTTTTCCTACCAACAAGTTTGGTGGTAGCGGAGCTGGGAATGCTGTTCCAGTTCTCCTGCTTCCTCTAGTCATAGAATCATAGAAGTGTAGAACTGGAAGGGACATCAGTAGGTCATCTAGTCCAGTCCTCTGCACTCAAGGCAGGATTACGTAATAATGAGACCATTCCTGACAGGTGTTTGTCTAATCTATTCTTAAAAAACTCCAATGACAAGAGCTTCCACAACCTCCCTGGGCAATTTGTTCCAGTTCTTTCCTACCCTGACAGTTGGGAAGTTTTTTCTAATGTCCAACTCATAACACTTACTGTAAGCTGGGGAATGGGATGGTCAAAAGGCCAGGATCTCAAGTAGTGTAAATCTATTAAAGTCTATGGACCAATGATAATTTACCCCAGCTGCAAATCTGGCCCAAAATATGCATGTACACATGGCTCAATAAACTATTTTGTTTGTATTTTACCTTTTCTCACTCATCATGTACGAAACAACATTGAAGTGCACACAAAATACAGCATTTACCAAACCTTTTCAAAGATTTGTTTGCCATTTTCAAATGCAATAATATGGATTTTTTTTTTATGAATAGTTTTATCCTTTAAACTTCTTGCTTTTTTTCCTATTGTTTTGGTTTTCCTTGCAAGAATGGGGCCTTCCCCCCCCTTCCTTGACGTACCAAAGTGATGCACAGTATTTGTAAGCTTCATTTGTGGGCTCGCTGTGCATCTTTATCCCTTCAAGATTCAAAGAAAACCAGTTTAACCACAAGGACTTAGTACAACTTTCTTATGCAAACTGTATAAAGTTAGAAAAACAGCAGAGTTAGTTGTAACTGAGATGTACTTTTTGGCTCTTTAGTAGAAGGTATCACAAAGGAGATTATACACTGAGAGGTTGGTATTTCATATTCTCGTTTGAGTTGGAATGCTTAAACATAATCTGTACTTATTAGAGATGGGGTCCAAACCAAAACCCCAGATCTGAGTTCAGATCAGAGTTCACAGCTTGAACAAATCTCTGTAATGGGACAAATCCAAACACCCTGAACTTTGTAAAAGTTCAGATTTGGATCTGGAATTTGAAACTTCGTGTTTAGAAATACTTGTAACCGGTGTCTTGGTTCTGTCTCTTAGACAGATCCAGTGTTTGCATCTAGGGTTTCAATTCAAATACTTGTATCCAGTTCACAGACTCTTGATCTACAGTTCCAATTTCTACCTTGACTTTATCTAGCAAATGGCACATCCCAGAAGATGAAGAATACAGGATTTTAGCATAGTTTAGAATTGCAGTCTCAACACTTGAGTTAAAAAAGATCAACTTAATTTCTAATAGCTCCTTCTTATGTGATTACATTGCTTGGCCTAGATTTGGAGAGGGTGTAACATCCTTTGAAACTTGTAGCATCATTGTTAAAATTAAAATAATTTATTTTTAAAAAAATTACTCTGTGTTATTAACAGCTGAGTTTAAAAGTGAAATGATTTTACAAACCTAATTTTTCTCACTATTAATGTTCATGTTTGTGCTTCACACAGCATGGACTCCGAAATAAGGCTAGTCAATTTCACTCTTTTCTCCTAAACAGTTTGTTTCTTCTTCTTCTGCTGTCCTCAATGCTATTGTGTTTTGTGTTTCTAACAGTGTAAAGAAAAATTTACGTTGGAAAAAAGAGAAAAAGAAATAATGAAAAAAAAAAAAAACGGTTTTGTATTTAAGCCCTTGGGGACAGAGCTTTCTGGCCACAGAACTGCATGTTTAGCCCTTGATTCGGATCGCAAATAATACTGTCTAGAATAAAAAATAAAAAGGGAATATTAGAGGGAGGAGTCAAAGTTTGGATACCTTGAAGCTCAGTACCTCAGTATCTCTATACAGTTCCTCATGATATTAATCAGCAGGAGTGGTGGTTGTGGGATACTGATTATAAGCCATAGTGGATTCTCTCCCTGTTGAAATAGATTAAATGAAAACATTCCAGGTTGTTTTTGAAAGATAAAGTAGAAACATTTGACAACAAAAGAGGACTGACGAAACAGTCAGGTAGGCTGCACTGAGAACTTGATTAACTTCAAGTTACAGTGAGGAAAATGAGTGAATCTTTTTAAAAAAAAAAATGTATTAAAGCACATAGGGTTATTGAAAGAATATGTGAATGAGCACTGTGTGAGAATAAGCAATTGAAAGGTGTTTGGGGCCGGCAAGAGGAAAGAATCGGAAGGGGAAGAGACGTGGTAGGGGGTCAGTAGCTGAAGTTCTAGACCAGAGGTCCCCAAACTGTAAGACACCCCCACTCTGGAGCATGGAGGAATCTTCAGGGGGCACGGTGGGGCCTGGGCCAGCCATCATTGGGGTGGGAAAGAAGCAACACCCAGCCCTTCTCTGCCCCCATCTCTGTTCCAGCCCTAGCCTCAGCTCCTGGCTGCAGCCCAGTGTCCTGCTCCTGGGTGCAGCCCAGGCCCAGCAGCCCCAGGCCCAGCTCCCTACCCCGTTTGCAGCTGCAGGCCCTGCGACTTCAGTCCTAAGCCCCGCGGCTGCAGCTCCAGCCCCTACCCCAACCCCAGCTGCAACTTGGGCCCTGGCTCCTGGCCCCTGACTGCAGCTTTGGCCCTGCTCCCAGCTCCTGGTGGATGCGGACCAGATAAAGGGAGGCACAACCCCAAAGTTTGGGGACCACTCTTCTAGACACTGATGCCTAGAAGGTCCCCTCCTCCATATGGAAAGAGGTTAAAAAATCCATTTGAGGAAGCAAGTCAGCCTTGGAATCAGTAGTGGAGCTGTGCATTTTGCATCTGACCTCAGTTGTTGACGGTGTCCTACTGCTCCCAAAGGAGTGTGTCTATCTGGTATGCAGGTGCTAGCAGGGGTTCTCAAACTTTTTTTGCTGGGACCACCTTTGAAAATATTTCAGGCTGTGACGATCCCTCCCACAAAAGTGATGACCCTCCGCCAGGCCATGTCATCCTTACCGGCATGCATGGGGTCTGACAGCTCGTGACCTGCCTATAATAACCTCACGACCCCTTGAGGGGTCACAGCCCCCAGTTTGAGAACCCCTGTAGAAGGAGGCTGACGGGGATCCTTGTGGAATACAGACCACCATGCTACTCCCCAGGTTTTCTATCAAGGTTGCCTGAGTGGTCTTTGGAGCCTGGTGTTGGAGGGGCTAGTGCTGATTGTCTTGGGGAATGTCAACATCCATGTGAATGACAACTCTCCTGGGTTAGTTGTGACCACTGTGGTAAATGAGATTATCTCAGATGGTTCCTAGCTCTGCTTACAGCTGAGGGGGGTGACTCCTTGACTCTCCTCTAATACATTGTGTGTGTTTGGTTGTGGTGGGATGTAGACAGCAGACAATTAACTATGGTTATGGTCTAATCATCATCTCTTCCAGATGGAAGACAGGGCTTTTCCTCTTGTCTGTCAGGGCACTGGAACAGTTGTGATGATGATTTCTCTGAGATTAATGGATCCTGTTGGATTCCAGAATTCTTGGGGATAATGCTTTGTTGTCATTGGGCCAAGGCAGGTTTAAGGTCTGATATATTGTGTCCCAACGGGGCCTGAAGTGGGAGCCATATATCTAAAAGTGCATTGTCAGGTAACTTAAGTTCTGTTAGCTAACGTCCCCCTGGTTATCTACCTGGATTTAAGAATTAATCTCTCCATTGCCACGTATGTACTTATTTTAAAAAAAAAATTGTTTTTGTTTATTCTAAGTACCCATGTAAATCAAGCTGTCCATGTGCCCCGTCTGCAAACAAGAAGAGTTGGGACTATTCCCTGTTTGCATGGAATATAAATAAAGTGCGGTGTTTGTGTCTCTCTATAGTAATTACATGCAGTTGGACCTGATTCTGCAGCCCTACACACGAAGCTCCTATTGATTTTATTTGGAGTTGAGCACTAGTCCTTTAGGACAAGAGATACTGGTTTTTAAAACCAAGCATATGGATATAATCTGGAGGACATTTGCTAATGATTCAATTTTAATGGTATGTAAAATTTTGGACCTAACGTATTTGACAGTGTGTCCTTTCTGAAAATATGGCTAAGTTTTGAGTGTTTCGTTTAATATTAAGTTAATGGTTTATGGGAATTTGTGTGGCACGTAACTAAAATTGCCTCTTTAAAAATGCATAAAAGTAAGAAGCAGACACACTTTGAAGCTGTTGAGCTCAGTGCTGGGGAATCCCCTCAGTTCCCCTCCCTTGTTTTTGTTCCCCCTTTTTCAGTTAAATAACTGTACTTTCTTGGCGTGATTTTTGGAAAGAAAAATCATTAGTGTGCTAAGTTGTTTACCCAGATCTTGAGAAGATACCCCGAATGCCAAAAAATATCTACGGACAGTTGCCGTTTACTGCAGAGAAACCACAAAGAAAATCAGTTTGCCATTCAAGCAACATTCCATTGCATGCCCCCAAACCAGTGCATATATAATTGGCTCTGCAGTGAGCTCTTCCGTTTTTAAAGCCAGAGGACAAAAGCACACACATGCTTCCCTCCCCATTTGTTTTTCTTTCTCTCAGTATTAGAGGCATTGCTTGGCTGCATTGCAGTGGTGTAGATCTACCCTGCCTTAAAGATGTTTGTTAGGTATTTAAAAGGTGCACTCTTATTGCATGCTGGAGTGGTGCCTGTGGGTGAGTAGTAGATGTAATAGCTTGACCGGCATTATTTTACATTGCAGTTCATCCTACTACACAGTACCATTTTAGTAAGCAGGCAGTGTGGGGAGAGGAGATGTCCATTCTGTTTACTTGTTAGATCATTTACAGAAGTTTCAACTCTGAATTCTGCAATGTCTTTTGGGTAACGGCACACTTCAGTTTGTTCACAAAGTCAATTCCTACCATGCTATTTACTCATTGAAATAGATTTTACAGTAGATGTTGCATGGAATCCCAACTGTCCTGTCATCTTTCCTTCATGGTAGGGAAACATGGTCAGAAATACTTGTCTTGAGAGCTTGGTGCTTGCTGACTTGAAAGTAATTTTGCAATTATAGATACAAAAAATGACAAGGGTTTAGTATTTTTTGTCATGGTACACAACCAATTTTCCCAGCTACTCCTTTTTTATTTAGAGGCATAGTAAGTAATAAAAGTTTAGCAGGGTTGGGGGACTACGTGGATCAGGGAAATGGTATATAGAGCTTTTTGTCTTTAGGTTATTGATTTGTAACAAATTCAATTCAATATTAGCTTTGAACTTGATGGTTTGAATCCTGTAGCCAGTGGACAGGTGTCCAATACTGCAAAAAACATCCACCACCCATGCCAGTCACTGGAACCCTTGTTGACAGTCTCAACGGAGAGGCCAAGGACTAAAATGTACTTGAAGGACTTGGTGTAAACTGTCATAGCTCCATTGACTTCAGTGGAGCCACATTGATTTACACTAGTTAAGGATCTGGTCTGAAGTGTATAAGCTGAAATGTGACCAGTGTGACCCCTCGAGGACAAATCAAGACATGCTGATAAGGTATGGAGAAAGCTTGCTGTACCACCATCTATGCTGTATCAGTTCTGTGGAGAAACAGAGGAATTCAGTCATCATGTTTGTCTGTCTGGCTCTTTCTGTTGGAGGAGGTTGACCAGTGATGGGGTTTCTCTGTGACTGTGGGACCTATTTCCTTTCACACCTTAAATCACATATCCAGCTAGCATCCACTGATTCCTTAGATGCTTTCTCTGAGCAGTGATCTCTTTTGGAGGCTCTCTTTGTGATCCTCTAGTTCACACATTTTAAGTTTATGACCTATACTCCCTTTGTTTTTGCGTTCTTTGTCTTTTGTAATTAGGTGGTTGCTGGGTTTCTTTGTTCTGTTTGGATTTTTTGTAACTCTCCCCTTCCTTACTTTTGTTGAGGGGTACCTGTGTGTGTTTCTTTTGGGAGTCCCTTTGGGGCCTCACCCACGTTTACAGAGATCTCCTTACATTGTCGTTCTTCCAGCCATTGCACTGAGGTCAAACAGACTGACTCCTAGCATAAGCATTACATTTGCAAATAAAATCAGAGATTAGTAGACATCCTGCAAGGTAGTTATATCCATAACTTTAGTCCGTTATGCTGAGAGACAATCCCCAGTGCTAGGAGAGCTAGGTTTGTACTTTCCCAGTCTTGGGCTGCTGGCAGTGATCAGACTTGCTTCGACCATGATCACCTCGCAAAGCCAATGCTAGTGTTGTTCTGTATTTATAGTAATGTAGTTGGATTTTTCCCTCGCATTTTTCACCTGTCAGGTACTAGAGTCTCCTGGATGACCAAAGAAGCTGCTATGCATGCATTGCTGGGCCAAATCAGCCAAACCTACACTTCAACTGAATTAGTAATAGTCGGGAAATCATAGCACATGAGTAAAACAACCTTTTCCTATTGCCAGAAAGGAAGTATTTATTGTAGTGATTACAATTCATTGCCCCTGGCATTGTTATTTCTAAGTAGTTCTTTCGCTCATTGGTTATTAGCTGTTATTTTGTGTGTGTTTTGTTTTTATTTAAGCCTCAACTTTTTGGCTGTTACATAATCCTAAAGCAAAATGGCACTTGTTAATGTTATGGGCATATGCAGTACTGAAAATAAGCTATGGAACAAGGAATTCCTAAATGGTCAATTGTTCCCTGAAGTCATGGCAATTGTGATATAGTCAATAGTAAATATTCACTCAAAATTTGTCAGCCTTGGCTCAGTTTCCATTAACTTGTACCAATTTGTGGTTTGAGATTAGTACTATACATAACCTCATATGTCTCAATAGACGTTAGTTCTGGCCTTCATACAAACTCAGAACTTCAAAGGTGTTTAAATCATGTGAAGCAAAACTGGAAGAAGATTTTCGCAAAACTCTCTGAACCAAAACCACAAGTATAGCTCAGCACAGTTCTACTTGAGAAAGGAGACAAGTAGAAAGTTTTTGGAATGCAGTTCACTTATTCCTATTTATGTATACATTTAGTTAATCTATTTAATATTCTCTGAATGCAGAAAAAGTGAAATCAAAGTTTTGAAATCTGCTGTGCCAATCTGAGATATATAAAGATATGTTGTTATACTATTGGCTGTATGGCCTACTGGCATAGCTTGTTTGTCATGACATAGCATCCAAATAAAAGAAAGCTATAAAATTATGTTTGTGTTAGGGTTATTTCTAGCAGTTTTTCTGATGACTGGTCTGATCTAAAACTGTACCAATTGATTTAGGTTTAAATAGACCATAATGTAGGTAACATAACTAATATCTAATAATGAATGTGGATTTTAGTGCTTCCAACCTCTAGCCAAATTTCTCTTCTTGTGTTGTGCAAGGAAAGCTGCTCTATACCACTGGCTGGCAAATACGATGATGGAATATTGTGGTGTTCTGCAGCAGACGTGGGCTTAGGCGAGGTCTGGGAGATATTTTTTTTAACTGATTTGTGGGGTGGTTGAAGATGTAACATTCCTGGCATCTGATGTGTGTATGTGGGAAAGCACTAAGTGGGTTGTGCAGCTTTAGAGATCTTCTCACTTGTCCCGCTGTTCTCTGTGCCAAGAAAGCAGCCTTTCATTCTCTAATTTTAATTATGGAAATGTGGGAGAAGCTGTTGTATTTTTCCTGTGCTATCAGCACCCAATCTTGACATTACTGTTAGAGGTACAGATGTTCCCAGTCAGAGGGGTGAAGATGAAAGGGCAATTTATATATGAAATATTTGTAACAGTAAATTCACAGTTCTTACCCCAATTTCCTCTTGTTTCTTTCAGTTTCTGGGCATAGCATTTCTTGGAATTGGATTGTGGGCATGGAATGAAAAAGTAAGTTGAATATAACACAAAATCAACTTTTTTTTTTTTTTTGAGTGACTGATTAAATAACTATATATTACAAACATTACCCACCCACACACTGTCTGTACTGGAGAGAAAACAAGACCTTTTGTCAAATGAAGCTTTAGCTCATCTCACCCAGAAGGAGACCTCAGCATCTTTCTGGAGGCTGCTTTGGCAAGGAAGCTCAACTAACAAATGTACAGAAACTAGCCACTGCAGCTCATACACTGAAAGTACAGCTGGGATACTAGAACTTTCAATGATAGGCAATGTTGGCATGATAGGTCCCTCTGGGCTTATCGCTCTGGGTTCGAGCGGGATCGCTGGTATGCTCGTAAAAAGAGGCAAACCAAATGAAAGTGAGGTTTTTTTCCTGCTTTTGCATATGAATTTACAACACTGCTGGTAGTTGTGGCTTAAATTGGTTTACATGCTTGTAAAAAAATAAGCACAAGACCTACTGAACAGTAGTGTTCCTTCAGTTGTTTATTTTTAGAAAAATTAGAATGCGCCCTAGAGTGTCCTTCATTGTGGGACTGGTCTTACAACTCATATTCTCTCCCAAATAGTCCTCTTAACTTATTTGATTTAAAGGTTTCAGGATTTGGCCCAAATTTGGGAGGCTGCTTGGAGATGGAAAATGAGAAGGAAAGGCAATGTCAGATTAGAAGGCATAAAACAAATCAATATGTGTTAGAATACTGGGTGAAGAGATCAGGTCCCCAACAAGGTGAAAGATGATAAACATTAGAGCTGTTTCCTTCCCCTTTGTTCTAATTAATATTAATAAATACCTATGACAACAGGAGTGTTGTGAGAATTAATTAGATAATGTTTGTAAAGAGCATTGAAGAGGAAAAGCACTATGTAAATGCTAAGTATTGATATTCTAGTCACTACTAAGCTCAGAGTTGGAGCTGAAGAAACACAGAAATAATACTTTGGAAACCCAATCTCTTTCTGAACTTTTGCACTAAAAATTGAGAATGATTGTATCTATTTTGGAAGTAAGTCAGTCATTTGGAGCCTTCTAATCATTCCATGTGTTTTTCTACTGAATACAGACAATTTAATAAAACAGAATCTCATTTTAGATGGCTTTGAACAGGCATTAAAGAGCATTGTGAAAGTCTGTATTGTGTTAAGGCCCCGATCCTGCAGAAATGTAATCACATGCTTAGCTTCACCCACTATGAATATTCTAATCCAATTAAATTGAGCTACTCTGTGTGTAAAACAAAGTATGTGCTTTTGTCTTTGCAGGTTTGAAGCATAAATTAGTACTTTCTTTATTCTGAAATGGCTTCCCAGTAAAGTTTTCTATTTTTTTAAAGTTCTCCTAGCATTTCCTGAAGCAACAAAAATGATTTTTCTATGATTATGATTGGGTCCTTAGTTTACAGTCCTAAAGCAAAAAGGTCGTTCTGTCCGAGTGCCAATTAATTAGGTCTTAATATAGCTCATTCGTGTGAGACTGGATCAGTCTCTTGATGGAGAAATATATCCAGTTAAAAATTATTAATAGCCAGAAACTGCAGCAATCATTTTACTGGAGATGTAGAAACTTAATGGCATGATGTCATTTAAAAACAATCAATAGATTTTAAAAATTGAGTTAGTATATTACATTTTTTTTTTTTTTTTAAAAGAGAGCAGTAGGCCTCTGCCAGTTTGGACTGTCCTGGCTGTATAACAGGCAGAGATTAGGTAGATGAGGTACTATCTTTTATACAGAAATTGTTCCAATAAAAGATATTACCTCACGCACCTTGTGCTTTAGAAAGACTGTTATGTTGACTCATCCAAAGGCCCCACCTAGGACTGAGGTCCTATAGATCTAGATGCAGTATGGTCACATAGTGAGAGAATATCTTTCCCAAAGAATTTACAGTCTGCACTGAAGCTGAGTTCCATGGCATTACTCCTTTGTAAAGTTATGTACAGACTTAAGTTTTTGCATAGTTGGGGCTTAAGAAATCACTGTGCTGCTGTAAATTGTGATTTTTGGGGCCGCAAATCCAACCCTCTCTATGGTCATTTGATTTTCTTTTCAGTTAAATTTCACCTTTTCACACACTCCAGTCATTTCTCTAGTCAAACTTGCCACATCTCAAAGCCTTTTCAGAATGACGGAAAGTAATATATCACAGACTGTACCAAAAGTTGGAGATAGAACTAGCCAAAGTTGGCTGTAATAAAATAATGTGCATTTAACTGCAGCCTTACTTACTGTCAGGTGTGAGGAACGCACTGTAGATTCACACCCCTTCACCAGCCTCCAGTTGTTTCTAAAGGAGATTTGAAGATAAACAGCATTTTAAAGAAAATAATTCACTACATAGTCTGTCTCATTACCTTCCTTGCAACCTTTGGGGGAGCAATAGAACTCACTTTTCAGACAGTCAATGGAACTGGTTTGACAGCCAGTCAGCGAGGCCTGAACAGAAAGTGGAGAAATTAGCATCCTAAATCATGAACCTGAAAGAGAGCTGTGAGAAACAAGGAGGCAGTGAACCCGAAAGAGAGAGAGAGAATCTGTAAAGACTAAGCTCACCTCTCCTCACCCTGATTTGACTGCTGAATTTTTCTCTGAGATTTTTGAGGAAAGATCTGTTTCCTTCCCTCGCTTTATCCCAGTGACCAAAAAAGATCAGGAAGGAGATGCACTAATTGTGCCATGATTGCACATACCACACTTTCAGCGAGAGCTTGTTTTAATACTTGTTTGGAAATTTGAATCTCGTGCATATCCCTGGGGCTGTTTGCAAACTGCACAAAGTGTAAAGCGTGCTCTCTGCTCCTGTGCATTTGTGGATTTTACACTGGAGGTGATGGTGTGAATAAGGTCAATTATGTGACTCATCATTTAGATTTTGATGCCTAAAGGGGCACTGTCAAAATAATTTTTAATGTCCTACCTTATGTTCTAACATCTGAATCTTTTCAATCTGAATGGATTTTAAAAATCTCATTTTACTTTTCTCTATTTGTGTTGTTTGTTTACTTTGTGAACTCCACTCCTCATGACAAGGAAACTAGACCAGTCATTCTCCCTTTTGTTTCCCTCCAGTTCCAAGTAACTGCTGCTGCTGCTGTTTTTGTGTTTTCAGCATGAATATAACAAAATGATTGAAACTTAAGTTATGTAAACACCCCCCACATATTTTCTTGTTTACAGAGACTAAATTTTGGAATGAAATGGATTTGGCACATTTAAATCACTATTGTTCTCTCCCCCACACTTATTCACATGCACAATAATGTGAAATTTCTTATGATTTATCCCTATAAAAGTTTTTTTCCCATTATAAAGCAATTGAAAATATTTTCATTTCTTATCCTCCTTCAAATATCTATTAGTCAGAGATTCCTGTTTATGCAGATGAGTGTGTGAAACATCAGCTCAGAGTGTGCAAAAGGGAATGTACTCCAGATAATTCTATATTTGAATCTTTTTCTTTTCCTCTGACCACCACCACCACTACCACCACTTCCCCTAGTTCAGTGATCCTCAGACATCCGTGGTTCAGGAGCCAAATTAGTGATTAATATTACCCAAAAGACCCACAGTAGTGTGAATTCATTGTTATATAAATTCTCACAGCAAAATGACTGACCAAGTATTATTATTTTATCAACTACAATTGGTTAAAAACATAGTAAAAGCCTCCTGATTGGTTAGTAACTTAGATTGGTTAATAATTAAATCACACAGTATCTTAATATCGTGCTGCAAAGAGCCGCAGGAGACGCATTAAAGAGCCACTTGTGGCTCGCGAATCTCAGTCTGAGCATCACTGCTCTAGTTCTTCTCCTTTCCCTGAGGGGCTTTCTCTGCTTAGACCACCTCTTAAGTTTTCCCTCAGGTGCAGTGAGAGAGAGAGGGTTGTTCCTCCTCCAAATCTTTGCGTGTGAAGCCTACAAGGCATGGGATGTAGGTTTAGTTCCCTGTGTCTTCCCTTGGCGCTGTCTCTTCTCACTGCTCTCGGCATTCTTCTCTGTAGTGTGTCATGGGGACTGTTGAATAAGAGGGTCTGAGGGCCTGGGGTTGGGAGGGAGGGATGGGTCATCCTCACTGGGCTCCTAAGCAGCTGCTTCCTTCTTGCTCCCTTCTGGGTGGGAAAGGAACAGGCAAACACTGCATGTGTAGTGTGGTGAGGAGCCCTCTCAACTCCTCCTCTTACAAGGCCTGATTTCCTCTCCCTTGAGCTGTGCCTGAGATCACAGCGCTACGCTGGAGAGAGAGACATCAAAAGGAGCTTCATGACAGCTGGCAGATCTGGAACAGAGCCAAAAGCCTTGTCTACATTTAAAAAATAAGTCGACCGAATATAGGTCAACTTACAGCGGTGGCTGATGTCCACACTACCCTCCTGGGGTCGGTGCAGTGCATCTCACCAGGAGCACTTCCACCAACCTAAGGGGCAGTGTGGGGAGCTGACAGCCCTATCTCGGCTTCCTACTGGGAGCCCACAGGCTTGCGTCTCCTTGTGGGCTGTCCCATCACTCCCTGGTCCCAGCCGGGAGCCTGGGGAAGCCGCCGGGGACTTCTCCCTTTCCCTGATGGGAGCTGGGGGAAGGTGTGGGGGGCTTCTCTGTTCCCCACTTTCCTCCAGAACCAGCAGCTATGTCAATTTCATGGCTCAGCTGTGTAATTGAAAAGGCTGCCCCAGTGGAGACCAGACTTTTGGCCCAGGCTCCCAGCCGAGCGGGGAGACCAGCACCCCTACATTAACAGTGCGTCACCCTAACTATGCCGACAAAAACCCTCCACCTCTCGTCGAGGTGGTTTTATTTTATTAAAAAAACCTGGCAGTTTTGTCGGCGGGGGGTTGATTGCAGTGTGACACCACCTCTGTTTTGTCGAGCAAAGCTGACTTTGGTCAAAAGAACTCTCTAGTGTAGACCAGGCCATAGGCTATGTTTACACTGGTGGCGGCAAATTCGCTGCTGCCAGATCGATCTTTCATGATCAATTGAGTGGTCAGTGAGACCCGTTCAATCAATGAGGGAGTTGACTGAATAAGTCCACCCTCTCAACTAGCGTAGCACTGAGCCGACAGGAACAGCAATGTGAACAGTGCGCAGAAGCAGTCGACGGGACTTACACAAACTACTCTGCGTGGTTTGCGTAACTCCCGTCGACAGCCGCTGAATTTCCGGGTAAGTGTGAACAAGCCCTTAGTCTCCCTTCCTAGACTGACTCACCTTCAATGAATCCTTTGCTCTAGCACCATAGAGGTGAAAGTGACCCCAATAAGGGCACTCCAGTGCTGTAAAAGATATTAATGGTTTGGGCCTGGTTAGAAACCTGATACTTATCAGTCTTGTGGGATGCGCTACCAACTCCTTTTCTGCATGTATGGCAGAATTATGCTCCCCCTCATGTTTGTAAAAGGGAAGGCTCCCTGTTTCTTTCTGCTGCCTGTCCATGGAATTAGTGCTTAGTTTTTCCATTTGGAGTGGGGTAGGGAGAAGATCAATCTTTCCCATTGCATGCACACATTACTGTGCCATAGTGCTCTGAAATCAAATGCACAGCTATAAATAAAGGACTTTTCATAACTTCATTATGTTAATTTCACTACAGTTTCTAATTTTCTCCTCTTCTCCCCCTCCACCACGCCCCCTTTCCCCCACCCCCAAGCAGAAGCAAATTCTGACTGAAATTGGCTCAGGGGCACATGTAGAGGTTAAGCAGTTCCCCAGGAGCTCTAACACTGTTGCAGACCATTAAGAGGGTGGAGGAATACTGCAAACAGCTGAGCTGAAGGTCAGCCAGGGAACATATCCTATTCAGTCTCTTTGGGACTACAACATATCCCTGGACCAAAGCCATTGTGAGAGGGGAAAAATATTAAAATGTAATTTTGCAGAAATGAACTGATTACTGGCAAATAGTATGCAAACACCTGAACAGTGCTATGTGCAGGATAAAAATACAATAGCATTGTCAGGGGGGGAAAAGTTGCATCCTCTTCTTTTCAGTAGTACTGACTTGGCCAGCCAGAAATAAAAAGAGAGAGTAGACGATTGTTACTCAAGCTGCTAGGAAAGATGCTGCATATTTACATAATACAAGGATTTTAAAGCACTTTACAAATGTTTGTCTCTTGTTCCTGTCAGGTACATTATTGGGTAAATTGAGGCATGGATGTGCAGAAAGAATAGCAAATATGGCAGGCGACAAGCTTGGCCTGACAGAGATACCTTTGGTGAGCTTAAATACAAAAGGGAAGCTTACAAGAAGTGGAAGTTTTGACCGATGACTAGGGAGGACTATAAAAATACTGCTTGAGAATGCAAGAGTGAAATCAGGAAGGCCAAAAGCACAATTGAATTGCAGCTAGCAAGGGATATGAAGGGTAACAAGAAGGGTTTCTACAGGTATGATAGCAACAAGAAGAAAGTCAGGGAAAGTGTTGCCCCCTTACTGAATGGGGGAGGCACCCTAGTGACAGATGATGTGGAAAAAGCAGAAGTATTCAGTGCTTTTTTTGCTTCTGTCTTCACAGACAAGGTCAGCTGCCAGACTACTGCACTGGGCAACACAGTATGGGGAGGAGTTGAGCTGCCCTCAGTGGTGAAAGAACAGGTTCAGGATTATTTAGAAAAGCTGGATATGCACAAGTCCATGGGACTGGATGCAATGCATCCAAGGGTGCTGAGGGAATTGGCTGATTTGATTGCAGAACCACTGGCCATTAATTTTGAAAACTCGTGGCAATTGAGGGAGGTCCCAGATGGTTGGAAAAAGGCAAATATAGAGCCCATGTTTTAAAAAGGGAAGAAGGAAGAGCCAGGGAACAACAGACCTATTGGCCTCACCTCAGTCCCTGGAAAAATCATGGAGCAGGTCCTCAAGGAATCCATTTTGAAGTACTTGGAGGAGAGGAAGGTGATTGACATCATGCCTGACCAACCTGATTGCTTTCTATGAAGAGGTGACTGGCTCTGTGGTTGTGGGGAAAGCGGTGGACGTGATATACCTTGACCTTAGCAAAGCTTTTGGTATGGTTTCCCACAGTATTCTTGCCAGCAAGTTACTGAAGTATGGGTTGGATGAAAGAACTATAAGGTGGATAGAAAGCTGGATAGATCATCAGACTTAATGGGTAGTGATCAACAGCTCGATGTCTAGTTGGCAGCCAGTAACAAGCGGAGTGCCCCAGGGGTCGGTCCTGGGGCCAGTTTTGTTCAACATCTTCATTAATGATCTGGCAGATGGAGTGGATTGCATCCTCAGCAAGTTTGCAGACACTAAGCTGGGGGAGTGGTAGATATGCTAGAGGGTAGGGATACAGAGTGACCTAGACAAATTGGAGGATTGGGCCAAGAGAAATCTGATGAGGTTCAACAAGGACAAGTGCAGAGGACTGGGGACTGACTGGCTAGGCAGCAGTTCGGCAGAAAAGGACCTGGGGGTTACAGTGAACAAGAAGCTGGATTGAGTCAACAGTGTGCCCTTGTTGACAAGAAGGCTAACAGCATATTGGGCTGCATTAGTAAGACCATTGCCAGCAGATCGAGGGAAGTGATTATTCCCCTTTGGTGAGGTCATATTTGGAGTATTGTGTCCAGTTTTGGGCTCCCCACTACAGGAAGGATGTGGAGAAGTTGGAGAGAGTCCAGCGAAGGGCAACAAAAATGATTAGGGGGCTGGAGCACAAGAATTATGAGGAGAGTCTGAGGGAACTGGGCTTGTTTAGTCTGCAGAAGAGAAGAGTGAGGGGGAATTTGATAGCAGCCTTCAACTACCTGAAGAAGGTTACAGGGAGGATGGAGCTAGGCTGTTCTCAGTGGTGGCAGATGACAGAACAAGGAGCAATTGTTTCAAGCTGCAGTGGGGAAGGTCTAGGTTGGATATTAGGAAAAAGTTTTTCACTAGGAGGGTGGTGAAGCACTGGAATGGGTTACGTAGGTAGGTGGTGGAGTCACTGTCCTTAGAGGTTTTTAAGCTGCAGCTTGACAAAGCCTTGGCTGGGATGATTTAGTTGGGGTTAGTCCTGCTTTGAGCAGGGGGTTGGACTAGATGACCTCCTGAGGTCCCTTCCATCCCTAATCTTCTATGATTACGTGACTGGTCCAAGGTCAAACAGCAAGTCAGTAGAAGAACCAGGATTAGAACACAGTACTCATGATTCCTCGTTCTCTGCTCTAACTTCTAAAAAAAAAACCCAGTCAGCTAAAGATATGGTAATGACAGTGCTGGGCAGTGCTAGGCTCTTCACAGCTCTGCCGAATTTCCCCCATAAATATATTTCCCCCAACATTATTAGACGTGCTTGAATATCATGGTGACAGGCACTGTAGAAAACCCTAAAACAGATAGGCAGACATCTGTGAATATAAAAGATACATCAACATTCCTATAAAATGGTCCTTCCAATTCTTTTCAGCAGTTTGAAATGGAATAATACACTCCAGTCATTGCCCCACTATTTAAAACAAAATATACAGTACTTTTAAATATTGTACCAATAACTATCTTAAGAGCTTATTTCAAAGTGTCCCGGAAAGGAGAGGGCTAAAAGATAGTCTAAACCATATTTCATCATTAAAGAGTCTGCTATCAAAGTACCTCAGAACATCTTTAGATTTAACAACAAACCATGATCCATGTTTGTTATTCAGACTAAAAGCTGTTGTTTTATTGCCAAAACCTCTCTCTGTGTTGTGTTGTGTATCTACAGAATGTTGCTAACTGGAGCTTCTGTGTACAGTGAGAGAAAATGATCTAAAAGTACAGAATATGAGAGCAAATTATATAGCGTGCGCTCCACAGAGCGCCTCTATCCCGAGGCATGGCTCAATGTCATTCATTCAAGGCTGATGATGATCAAAAGCAGACTGACAAAACTGGTGTGTAAAGGGACAATATACATTAGAAGGTAATGTTCCTACTGTGTCTGACTCAGTACAGGTTAGAAATTGGCTACCCTGAGGAATCTCCCTTTTTATGTGCTCTCTTTCTGTAACAGGTGAGAAAAAGAATAGGGACTAGTGCAAATTAGAGCTATTGTAGATCTTAGGTGACCAGCATTTTATGCTCTGGCCTCTTACCAATCCTGCTAAACCAGAAGATCCAGAAAGACATCTAGCTTTGTGTCCTTAGGGGGCAGTAGGTTATGAAAAGAATGCAAATACTTGGTAGCTTTATTTTATTAACTAGGTTCTGTTCCTGCTGCCTTTGGTGGGGACATGACTGAGTTTTATATGCTATAAAATGAACAAAGAGGGTGGTGTTCTCACTTCTATCTATGTAAATCCAGGGTAACTCCACTGAAGTCACTAGAATTACTCCAGATTTACATTTTGTAAGTCAAATTAGTATTTGGCTGAGGCCATCTACATAGAGTTTGAATATTGGTTTGATTTTAAATAAACCCCAAATTTCTTATGACATCAGATTAAAAAAAAATATGTGCCATTAAATAACACAGTGCACCCTTTCAGTGTTAGTTTTTTATTTAAAATTTTTTTTTTTGAGAACATCCCTGTTCCCTCCCCAGAACTAGTGTGTGTTATGACATCATCTGGGATCTATGTATATAAGGAGCTATTGTAATACAAGACTATATTGTAGTTTTTCTTTTTAAGGCAGACTTTCCTTTAACATTGTAATTACTGTAGGTCCTTAACGAAAATGTGGAAAGAGGGTATGTGCAGAACTTGAGTAAGACAGTGTTTTATCATGCAGAACATTTCCTTTTGTGTCATGCAGAACATTTCCTTCCTAGGCGAATGGTCTGTTTCCTGACCTGTGTACATCCAAGGCCATGGCTTTCTCATGGATCTGTCTGTTGTCTTCTTGTTACATTTCATGCATAGCCATAGAGCCGTTGCAGTGCCTCCTTTCTAGGAGGTAGATAATAGGAGTTAGAAGCAAGCCTAGTGTTATGTTTTCTATCATTTGCTGGAAATGCCAGGGATTGATGGTGGTTGTTTCAGCTTGGTTTAACCCAGCCTATCAATAGTTATAATCAGAACACATCAACCAGTCTGTTTCAAACCAGGACAACTCTCAGTGTTATTCTGTGCCATTAAGTCTATTTTCGTCTTCCTGACCAAAAGACTAGCACTATGGCTACAACTACAATTTGAGCTGGGGGTGTGATACTCAGCTCGGGTAGATATTTGGCTCTTAAGTGCTCCCCGCCGTGTTACCTGCATGCTCCAGGGCATCCCACCTTTACCCTTCTGTGGGCTCAAGGTGTAACCTGGCTAATTTAGGCACCCACACCCTTTTCCAGTTCCTAGCTTGGGGCAAAAAGCACCTACCCGTACCGAATTCCTAGGGCTCAGGGCGTAATCTTTTGTGGGTTTGCAGGGCCTTATACCAGTGAAAGAGCCTTACACAGTAATATCCTTAACCTCTATTTATTAACAATTGATCAACAGAATACACACACTAAGCATACAAAGCTCACCACTCCCAATAAGGCACTTTCCTTGGTGGCCAGTCAAGATCAGTTCATCTGCAGACTCTGGCTTCTGCACAGTGTGACTGGCAGGGTGTTACAGTCTGGCAGCTCTGATCTTGGGCTGTGTCCTGTAGATTGGTTCCAAAGAACTTCCTTTTGGTCTCCAGTTTATATAGTTAAAACTTGGGTCCTTCTTAGCTATACCTTAACCAATCATTTTAAACTAAAGTACTACAGAACTGTCTTTTTCACCACTCCTAGCCCATTATGAAACATTTCTTTAACCAATCATACCCTGCCACCTTAATTGATTTAAATCTTGCAAAATTTAGTTATGCAACAGACAGAAACAATTAAAGAATCAGCAGGCAGAGACCATACAGGCAAAACAATAAGGAAGTATAGATTTCGCAATCACATCGGTAGTGAAGTGATTCCTTTTCAATCCACTGAATTTGGCCACACATGGTCTAAAGTGTTGGCCTTTTTCCTTTGTCTTGAGAAGACCTGTTTATCAATTCCCCCTGACATGCCTGGTTTAAACAACTTTTAGTCACAGACTTTAAAGCATAATATCTATGAGTATCCATAATTCCACACACAGCATTGTCATGCTCATTTCACAATAATGTACTGACCAGTGGGTTATTAGTTTTCAAATGATACCGCGAAAGACATATTTTGTGCAGATACCATTGCAGCAGGGTGTGGGGTGTGAACACAGGGGTGCCTCTGTCACAGTGAGTATGTGTAATTGAGCTGCGTGGGCATCATTCCCCCAGCTCCAAATGCATACTGATCCTGTGTCTTTGTGAAGAGAATATAATGGGGGAGGGGATAAATGTGGTCTTTTTCATCTGTCTTTGTCAGGCAGGAGGATGGTAGGAAGGAGAGAGATCTGTCACAGTAGGGTGACATCCATGCTATTGGTTTCTAGTGTAGTGCAGCACTGAGTTTCATCATGTCTTTGTTGTTGTTGCTGTCCTCTAATATGCAGTCCTTTTCCATGGTTCCTAGCTCTGGGTGCTGGAGATATTGTGTGTGCAGGGACAAGAGCAAGAATTTAAATTCCACTGCTTTTGGGGAGGCACCTTCTGTGCCTTTGCCATGGCCCTGGGGTCAGGGGAGCTCACGCTTTCCCCTGCCAGGGCCCCGGGAGAGCTCTGTGTCCCCACCAATTGTTTGGGAGGCCTGTGCACGCCCTTGTGCACACCCATGTATGTGTGTGACTGGCTCTGTGGATGTGGGGAAAGCGGTGGACATGATATACTTTGACTTTAGCAAAGCTTTTGATACAGTCTCCCACAGTATTCTTATCAAGTTAAAGAAGTATAGGTTGGATGAATGGTTTATAAAATGGATAGAGAACTGGCTAGATCATTGGGCTCAACATGTAGTGTTCAATGGCTCCATGTCTAGCTGGCAGCCGGTCACAAGCGGAGTGCCCCTGGGGTCAATCCTGTTGCTGGTTTTGTTCAACATCTTCATTAATGATCTGGAGGATGGGGTAGATTGCACCCTCAGCAAGTTTGCAGATGTCGCTAAGCTAGTGGGAGTGGTAGATACCCTGGAAGGTAGGAATAGGATACAGAGGGACCTAGACAAATTGGAGATTGGGCCAAAAGAAATCTGATGAAGTTCAACAAGGACAAGTGCAGGGTCCTCCACTTAGGACGGAAGAATCCCATGCACAGCTACAGACTGGGGACCGATGGGCTAGGCAGCAGTTCTGCAGAAAAGGACCTTGGGTTTACAGTGGATAAGAAGCTGGATATGAGTCAGCAGTGTGCCCTGGTTGCCAAGAAGGCTAATAGGATATTGGGCTGCATTAGTAGGAGCATTGCTAGCAGATCGAGGGAAGTGATTATTCCCCTCTATTCGGCATTGGTGAGGCCACATTTGGAGTACTGTGTCCAGTTTTGGGCCCCCCATTACAAAAAAGGTGTGTACAAGTTGGGGAGAGTCCAGCGGAGGGCAACAAAAACGATTAGGGGGCTGGAGCACAATACTTATGAGGAGAGACTGAGGGAACTAGATTTGTTTAGTCTGCAAAAGAGAAGAATGAGGGGGGATTTGATAGCAGCCTTTAACTACCTGAAAGGGGGTTCCATGGAGAATGGAGCTAGGCTGTTCTCAATGGTAGTAGATGACTGAACAAGGAGCAATGGTCTCAAGTTGCCATGGGGGAGGTCTAGGTTAGATATTAGGGGAAAAGATTTTCACTAGGAGGGTGGTGAAGCACTGGAATGGGTTACCTAGGGAGGTGGTGGAATCTCCATCTTTGGAGGTTTTTAAGCTGCGGCTTGACAAAGCCCTCGCTGGGATGATTTAGCTGAGGTTAGTCCTGCTTTGAGCAGGGGGTTGGACTAGATGACCTCCTGAGGTCCCTTCCAACTCTAATATTCTATGATTTCTATTATTCTATTTGGCTTATCATACAGATCTGTGCTTTCTCTATTAAATGTTTTTCCAGGATGAATTTTCCTTGTCAAGTTCTGGAAACAATTTTACACCCTATGAAGAGTTAACAGTCTCAGCATGTGCACAGTCATATGCCAAGAGTGGTATAATGGACCCTGGGAATCCATAACTATAAGGGCACCACATCTGTGAATGAACATGGAGTTTAGCTGTTAGGGGAACCACCACTACAGCAAATTTTGGAAGCAAGGCCATGATATTGTCTTTGGAAATTGTCACCGCTTTGGGAGCAGTTCTGAGAGGCCAGGGGATCTGGGCAAGAAAGAGGCAAGAAAAGAGTAGGAAGGGAAGGGGAAGACCAAATAGATTTTAAAACAGTTGAATTATGAAGTTTTTTAAAAAATAAATAAAATATATTTTTTTTTAAAAAGGCCATAGAGACTAAGGTCTGGATTGTAGCTTTTATCAGTATGGCCCTGCCAAATTCACTGTCCATTCTGGTCAATTTCATGGTCATAGGATTTGAAAAGCCATAAATGTCACAGTTTCAGATATTTAAATCTGAAATTTCACAGTGTTGTAAGCGTGGGGATCCCAACCCTCGTGGAGGTTGGGGTACTGCCACCCTTACTTCTGCGCTGCTGCCTTCAGAGCTGGGCGACAGGAGGGCAGCTGCTGGCCGGGCACCCAGCTGTGTGTGTGTGTGTGTGTGTGTGTGTGTGTGTGTGTGGAGGAGGTGGTGACAACGGCTCCTCCCTGACCACGGGGCCCTGAGCGGTTGTCCACTCACCCATCTGTAAAGCCAGCCCTGCCCCTCCCCCCCTGCCAGTGATACCCCCTCATACCATACCACCCTCACTTCTGCGCTGCTGCTGATGGCAATTGCTGCCTTCAGAGCTGGGCTCCCGGCCAGCAGTCACCGTTCTCTGGCCACCCACCTCTGTGAAATCTAGTCTCCCCTGCAATAGCCAGATTTCACGGTCTGTGATGTGTTTTTCATGGCCAGGCATTTGGTAGGGCCCTATTTATCAGCCGCAGCAGTATTTGGGAGTGGTAGAGAATGTGCTGCTCCAGCAGCAGTGGCCAGAAACATTCTGTCTGAAACAGAGACAGGCTTCACTTCTCTCGGGGAACTCATGCAAGAATAATAACTGCTACAGCGTATGCCAGTTAAATGGGTGGTGCAACGTATGTGCCTCGCAGCATTGGCCTGGGCTGCTAGGGGCTGTGAAAGGAGGAAGGGTATGAGAGCATAGCACTTTTCCGGCCATTATATGGTCTCTAATCCAGCGCCAGAATCCTGAATGTCTCCATGCAGGCCTGCAAGAATAGGGAAAGGCTCCTTGCATTCTCTCTTCATCCTTGCACGTTTCAAGATCAGCCAGAATTTGTCCCTAAGCATCTTAGAGAAAACAAAATAGTGCCATCTCAGGAATGCTGCCATCATCACAAGCCACCTGAATTCTGCTCCATAGTTGGAGGTGGCATACAGGCTGGCTATTACTGGTTGTTCTGTCAGGAATGCTGCGTATACTGTTTCCAATTACACGTATTGCAGCTCTTGTGACAAACTATTCAAACATATCACCCCTGATTTAAAATCCCTAAGAGATTCCAGATGAATTGCCAAGTTTTATTGCTAACTATTGAGTCACTGGCTGTGCTCTGCTTACTCAACAGAGGTTTTGTCATTGCTACTAACTGAGCTCTGAATTGGCAGGCTATCTAGTCTGTCCAAGGTATGACCTAAAATCTTTAGGAGGAAGGGACCATAGTAACTACTGTCCACAAGGGAAGAACTTGCTTCCTACATCTATCAGTAGTATCCACTCTCCGCATTTGAAACTAAATTAAAGAAATGTCAGCTGTTACTTTTGACTGCTTTTCAGATCATAACATTTCTAATTGGGTTGTTTATATAAGTGCTTACTTGCTACTAAAAAATATAAAGCACATAAATGTTGTCCACAACAGGTAATAAAAATAGACTAATCTTCCTCCCACTCCATTAGGTACTTTGACCTCCTGGCAAACTAATCCTGTATAGCTGCATGCAGCGTGAAATACTCTGTGACTTCCTTGCAAAGGACACTATGAAGTACGTTTTGTTGTTCATACTGTATGTTATTGTTTCAGTGCACACAATGCATTAAAAAGAAGTGTCCATCTTTTCTTCCGTTGTGCATCCAAGATCTTACTAATTTTGCTCTGTGACAGGTGCCAAAGAACATTCATTTGCTGTTGTTCTCTGTATTTTAAAGGAAAAGCAAAAACACTCTTTGCACAATAGAAAATCAGACACATCTGTTATTCCTTGGCTTTGTTTTTTTCCCAGGGAGTGTTGTCCAATATCTCCTCCATTACTGACCTGGGAGGCTTTGATCCAGTTTGGCTGTTCCTTGTGGTAGGAGGAGTCATGTTCATTTTGGGATTTGCAGGATGCATTGGAGCTTTGCGAGAAAATACCTTCCTTCTCAAGTTCGTAAGTAGCCCTTGCAATTTTGGGATTAATCAGTTACATAAGTAAAACCATGTCCTATGTTATTGCTGAACTGTGGCGGTCTCCTAAAATGCCTTTGGGGGTATTTGACACATTTGTATTTGTATTTCTCTGCTAAGTCAGTTTTTCCCTATCTTTAAACAATGAAGCTATTAAAGAGCTGTAATTGAAATTGCTTGTGTCTTTAGATTTTTAACTTGAATGATGCAATCCTGTTAAGAGCCATAATGCAGAGCACATGTCTTTTCTAAGGATCCAATCTAATGCTTGGCCTTTCTCTCACTAAAGGAGAGAACCTACTTTAATAGTGTACGTATTGAGGTTTGAAAGCCCATAATGAGCTGCCTGTGTAACACGGGGAACATGAATACTCTACCAAATGAGGCCCATGTGATTGTTGATGTGGAAGTGCAGTCCCGTGGTGTCCCTCATGGTACAGAAGAGACAATATGGAGTTATAAAGGAGATTATTTACTGAGATCATGGGATGCTGTAGCTATCCCTGGCTCTGTTCAACCCAGCCTAATTCAACACAGCCTGTACTGCTTACTGATGGCACCACTCAGTGTCTCCTTGAGTCGTGAAAGGGACTGCAGGCAGGTACCAGCATCCAATATGCCATCTTGAGCTGAGTGGCCTGGTTTTCTGTCTTTTGGAAACCATGCTCCCTGTGGGGCACAGCTTCAAGTTAAAGATGAGTGTGACTGCTGGCTAGTCTGTTTTACACACATTTAGCGTGAGCCCCATTCACCCTTTTGCTTCTCGCAAGCTGTCATCTAATCTAAACCTTCATCACCATAAACTGTTAAATGTACATGAAAAAGCTTCCTGCTAAACACCTACTTCCCAGTGACATGTTTGGCTCCCGGGGTGGAAGTGCTGTAGAGTGATTGTTAGTTGCTGTTCTCAAGGCATCTATAAAATAGCCCGAGGTAGTTCCGATTTACTTTAATTTTCTAGTAACACAAAAGTAACTTTCTTGTTTCTTCCTTCCTTTGCTTCTCTCAACTCCTCTAGAATGAACACATCTGCCAAACCAAAAATAACTTCCTGTACGGCAGCTGCAGGAAAAATTAAAAATGCATCTGAATGAACAAAAAGAATATATTAAAATGAGAATCAAAGGCACAGTTGCAGAACAGAGGGAGTTACAATATATCCAGACCATGCTGGTTATTTTAAACCCCATGTAGACTCATTGGAGATGTTTAGAGAAAGTGGCTGGTCATTAGTAATGCCTTTGGCATTCACTGTATTTGAATTAATTGTAAGAAACTTACTTGGTTTTAATGTGACTAGATTGAGTAATTCCAGAGACATTCCTTTGTATATTAATCATTAATTAATTAATTTCTGTCGTTAACAGTGTTTGCTTTATATGCTTCCTTGGGCCAAATTTTACAGACTTAGGTGCAAATAGATTGATTTCCGCACCTAATTTTTGGCACCCAAGTAAGTGAACTGATTTTCAGTCGTCCCATTGGCTGCTCAACACCTTTGAAAATTTAGGTGCCTAAATACGGATTTAAGGCTAATATTATCTGAGGGAAGGGCTAAGGGAGTAAAGTGCCCAACTCCCATTTACATTCATACCTAATTGCCTTGGGCCCCTTTTGAAAATCCCAGCTGAGGTGTCCAACTTTAGGCACCCAACGTTGAAAATGCTGGTCTTTGTTAATTGCCAGACAGAATTGTAGAATCCTGTATTATCAACTGGTTATGAATAATATATTTTAAATAATCAGGTTTCCTGTGTGTAGGAGTACATTGAGCATGTGTTAATAAACCTACTGAAACTGACAAAACATCCAGTTTGCAGGTCATTCACATTCCTATTAATTGTAAGCCTTGGAAAATAAGCCTTTAGCCGTAGACGCAAAATAGTCCTTAACTTTTTTTTTCTTCTTCTTCTTCTTCTTCATAGTTTTCAGTGTTCCTGGGAATTATTTTCTTCCTGGAGCTCACTGCTGGTGTTCTGGCATTTGTTTTCAAAGACTGGATCAAAGACCAGCTATATTTCTTTATAAACAACAACATCAGAGCATACAGAGATGACATTGATTTGCAAAACCTTATAGACTTCACACAGGAGTATGTAAGTTGGACTCCTTCACTTTAAAACAAAGTTTGCACTTTAAAGGAAGACTTTTTCTACTTTTACTTCTCATCTGTCGTCTTTTGCAAGCAGCCACAAAAATGTTCTAGAAGAGTGGTTCCCAATCTTTTTGGCTCGAGGGCCACAGATATCATTTTTACAACCCAGAAGGGCCACCAGTCTCCGCCAGCAGCTTCTCTTCCCTCTAATCCCCCGAAGTAGCCAGACAGAAACAGTTCAATGAGGAGGCACTGATCTCCCGTCCCCCTGGCTACAGCAGGCAAACCACACACTCCACCTGGATGCTTAGGCAGTGGCTCTCTTCTGCAGCCAGGGGAATGGGAGATCAGTGCTCCCTTCCCTCTGATCCAGCAAGGACCCCAGTGCCTCTGGACTCAGGTGAAGTGCTTTGCCGTGCTCTCTGTTGGAGCCGAGGGAGAGGAGTGCTGATCTCCCATCCCCTTGGCTGCAGCAAGGAGCCTGCCAGTGGTCTTTTAGCCAAGGGGCAACGCGCTCTGCCTGGGTCCTTAGGCAGCAGCTCCCTTCTGCAGCTAGCGGGAGGGGAGCCGTCAGCCATTTTGAAAGACCCCACAGGCCACTTTTGGCCCCCGAGTTGGGAACCACCGTTCTAAAATATAATACTTAAACACATATACGTAGTAATTACTTAATGTCACTTCTACAGACATATCTGAATCCTACAACAATGCACATATGAGGTAGGCTAGTCATTAAACCCATTTTATAAATGGGAGAAGTAAGGCAAAAGGCTATGTGACTGGTCTAAATGTCACCCAGGGAGTCTGGTAGATCCAGAATTAGAATTTGAAAGTTCCTGATGCCCATTCTTGTGCTCTAGGCCATTAGACCATATTGCTTTCCTAACAACAGGTTTCTGAAGACTTCTCCATTGTTCATGGAGGCGAAAAATATTTCATTACTATAAAATTGGCAACTAGAACTAAGTGAATAACTCATTTTTCAGTTCAGAGTCCAAAATGAAAAATCCAAAAGAAAATTTCAGTGAGTTTTGAATGGAAACTGAATTTTTTCATGTTTTGGGTTTTTTTTGTTTTTGTTTGTTTGTTTGTTTTTTAACAAAATGAAAAACCAAAAAAAAAAAAAAATCGGTTCAAGTTAAACAAAACATTCAAATGTCTATTTGAAATGATATTTTCAAAACAGAATCTTGATTCAGAATGGCATTTTTGTTTTTTGGCGCTAGGGATGGAAGCCGTTAACTGAATTGTATCTAAATTTGCGAATAGTTCAGTGCCCCCAAAATGCAATTTTTGGTGAATTTACTATTCTCTGGAATGATTTTGCCCATCTCTAGTTGCAACACCTATACCATGCTTTTTATTGAGACTGATTGAAAATACGGTCTATTCTGTGATGGGACTTGAAATCCAGTTAGCAGGGCTAGAATTCTAGAACGCACTTCAGGGTAGGAAGAGAAGAATAACTTATCCAAATGAAATTACAGGGCAAATTCTAAAGCTGATTGAATGTATTTAGTTGGAATTGGGCCACTATTAAAGTTCTCCTCATGAGAAATCTGTAAATGGCACCTATTTCTCTGCCCTAGAGTGAGTTGGTAAAATTTAGAGATTTTGTGTAAAGTAGTGTAAGTTAAGCTCCCTTCAGCCTATATGCACCCACTTACCAACGTGTAAGGGAATCAAAGTGGGTGTAAGTTGCACATAAAGGAGCTGGATGAAGATGTAAATCAAGCAGGGAATGGCCTATCCCATTCTTACACCTTTTGTTAGCTCTTCGTTGCTACATGCCTCTCTCCTAGCCCTTCATCTTATAAACTGCATCCTTAACATCACCTTTGAATTTGGCCCTGTGTGTCTAAGGGCCTGGATGCCAGCTGAATGCTATCCAAGGGATGTCCACCCACCAAAATGAATTCATTTATGTGAATGTTTGAATACATCATCATTGAGTTTTTTCTCCTCAAGGGAGTGAATAAGTGACAGGATGCAGATCCTTACATGTTGTGTTGGATCTGACCTAGCTTGCGAGTGGCCACAGATCTTTGTCCTGTGTGAAATTAAAGGGTCTCGGGACAGTTTCTAGTGAACAAGTGTTCATGTAATTAAAATGGCCATCATCACTGGATTCCTTTTTAGCAAGCAATCTCAGCAGAGATGCCAAGGATGGACTGAGCATGGAAACCAAATTACCTTCTTACTCCTAGAGGAGGTAACAGCTGGTCACGGTGGAGGAAGCTTGTACTGCTGCTGTAGATGCTGTGCCATATGTGAAAAGAGGAGTTTGATGTCTGGCACTGCCAAACACACACCTTTTATACATGCTAAATTCAATCTAAAATTAGAATAAATTAACACACTGGGCCAGATCCTCGGCTGGTGTAAATCAACCCAGCTGTGTTGGCTTCCACCTAATGTATCAGCTAACTGTCTGGCCCATGGGTGTATTGTACTGAAGATTGTTACTTGCGAAATTTTTCTTTTGGCATTTGGTGGATGGGTTCTGCCTGCATACAGTACATCCTTAAGAGGGCGTTATTTGTACAGTGTGATACTTGGTTTGATTTACTCAGTCATTTAAGAACCACTTTCAGGAATGGTCCCTTTAAAAATAAAACAGCTGAAGTGGGACTGGAAGTGAATTTTGAACTTTCTTTGCTGCCAAATGCCCTCTAATCCTTCAGTGTGTGTTGTTAATGCTGATATTAATTCATACGCAGAGTCGGAATGTTCTCATTCTTGTGTGTTTGCTCTAGTGGCAATGCTGTGGAGCTTTTGGAGCTGATGACTGGAACCTCAATATTTACTTCAATTGCACAGATTCCAACGCGAGTCGAGAGCGCTGCGGTGTGCCATTTTCATGCTGTACTAAAGATCCTGCAGTGAGTGCATTACCAGAAGAGTTGTGTGGTTCTGTTGCTCCTATTTTAAATCTCTGCTGCATGAAATGCTGTCTTCTGCTGTCTTTGTGTGTGCGCGTGAGAGAAAAAGAGAGCTGGTACTAGGCAGAAGCAGACTAAGCAATTACTTAGGGCCCTGAGCAACTCAAGGGGGCCCCTATTTGCTTTTTATTAAGTGTTGTGTATGTGGGAGGGGGCAAAATATTCTTGCTCTGGGCCCCTAATGGGTTAGCACTGCCTCTAGAGAGAGATTCCTGTTTACTTTACCCCTTGCTTTTCCTGTCCATTTCAAGGCTTAACTAGCAGCTCAACTTTGCACAGTCAATGTCAGTTTGATCTCCAATCCTGAGATGACTTCTTAAGTCTCCACCTTATACTTTGTACTTGCTGTTTTTCATTTGAATGAGGAAATCACTGTCTTGGCTGGGTGCATGTGTTAATTTTAGCATAGCTATTTTAGCACAGTTTGGTATTATCAAGCTGTTTCACCACCCCCACCCCCCACCCCGAGGCGCTAAGTATATATTGCTTACTTTTATTTATTGAACTTTTATATTGCAGTGGCACCTAAAAGTCACAACCAGGTTGGGTCTTAGTGTGCTAGACAAACAGAATAAATTACAGTCAATGCCTCAAAGAACTTAACACGTGCTACTTTTGAATTTTAGATAGGATTGGAAATCTTTCTTCTCTCTCTTCCCTCATAGATTTTCTGTTCCTTTTTACAGTGACTGACTTTGCTTTAATTATAACCACTAAGTCCCTGTGCTTGGTGGTGGCATCTTTGTCATGCAGTCAGCGGAACTCATGCAGAAATGAAGATGATCATTTTGAGGGAGATGCTCGTTTGATGACTTTTCATAGCGTTTCATGATAGATACAATTTCATGTTGTCACTTCACTTATAATGTGCAAACAAGCTAAGGGTGTGTTTTTACCAGTGGGATGTGATGGATAATAAAGGATTAACAGTGTTGGGAGACAGGTTACTTACTTTCTGACTGTGCAGGATTCGGTATTGGGACACATTAGGTTCCAGGGTGGATGTAGCTAGGCTCTTCTCAGTGGTGGCAGATGACAGAATTAGGAGCAATGGTCTCAAGCTGCAGTGGGGGAGGTCTAAGTTGGATATTAGGAAAAACTTTTTCACTAGGAGGGTGGTGAAGCACTGGAATGGGTTACCTAGGGAGGAGGTGGTTTTAAAGGTGCAGCTTGACAAAGCCCTGGCTGGGATGATTTAATTCGGTTGGTCCTGCTTTGAGTAGGGGTTTGGACTAGATGACCTCCTGAGGTTCCTTCCAACCCTAATCTTCTATGATTGTATGATTCTATGCACCTGTAGATTATTTTGTGGCTAATGTTACACAAATGTAGTCTTTATATTAATTAAAAATCAACCTACCAGTTCTAGTATCACCTAGTTTGTCAGTAATGGCTTTCTTTTCATGCAGAGTGAATTTTACTTCCTCACTTTTATGTGTAGTGTAGCACTGAGTGAAGTTAGGCAAGGGCCCGGAAGTCCCGCAGAAGCTTCCCACTCCTACTAATGCATCTCAGGCTTCATTTTGTAACATCATTTGCTATTCTTGTCGTCCTCTCCTGAGAGGTGACTGCTATTTGCACAATTCTGTTCTAGTTGTTCTGGGATGTGAACAAGAATTCACAATAATCTGAAGCCACCACCCAACTAGTTACCTTATTTTATGAACATATTAAAGCAACTGGAAATGAATGTGTTACATTTCTGTGCCACTTCCACATCACCCCTTACATACACACAAACTGGTTGTCATAATTCAGTTTTAAAAATGTAACATGTTAGACAACAAAACCAACAGCGATATAAATGCAGGTATCCCTATAAATACCTAATCTGTGCTAAAATTATTCCAGCATCTCTCTGTGTGTGTATATATATATATAGTTTACCTGGCATCTGGGGAAGATGTACAATAACTGTAGAATTAAAAATAAATATCAGCCCTGTTCACTTTAAAGAAGCAGCACAATTGATAAGTTTAATAACTGACTCTCCATTCCATAATTTCCATAGAGTGTTCAAAACTAGAAGTTTTGTAGTTGTAGGAATATGCCCAGATTTATTAACTCCAGTATCTTTCCTATGGGAAAGCTTTCCAAACACAAGCCACTATGTGGTGTGCTTGGTGTTTGAATATCTTGTCAACTGCCTATAACTTCAGAAAAGCAATCTATATATCCAATATCTCAAAATAAGCCCAGACCCTAAGGGGAATGAACAATCAAAGAAATCTTGTAATTTTTGAAAGAAAGGTCTATGAATGAAGCTTGTATGATGGGTCTCCCACAATCCCCAGATGTGAAACTGTGCGCCCTGGGCTCCCACATATCGGATTACCTTCCTATGCCATTGGGTTGGATAGGTTCTCTGAATAACCCTAGAAAGTAAGAGGAGGTTAACTTATTTCCATATTGTACTTAAGCATTAGTGTTTATAAAATTAATTCCTGCATCAGTCATTCAAGAAGTCCTTGTAAAATGGTGTAATCAACATATACTGAAAAAGAATGTAATGCAAGGGTACTCTCTGCTTGCAAATAGGAGTGAAATGTCATTTCTTGAGGAGGGTCAGTTCCCCAAGTTTTACCTTCCATTATTTTGCTTAACTATTGCCTTGTGCCTCCAGTCTTTCTAAGGAACTTTATGGAGGTCAAGGAACGCATTGGGGCATTGTCGAATTGTGGTAATCTGCAAAACTGAATTAATCCCAAGTTTAGAAGGCCCCATTAACCAGGGTCTAGGGCATTCATCATTGAAGTGAGTATACAACCCCCCTGTGTCAAATTCTCTTATTGCTTTCTCCTGGGTTGAAAATATTCTGGGATGCATCGTTCTGTGATACAACAGTTCCCGGGGTAGGGAGAGCAATTCTCCTCCTTGCAGGATGTGAGTCATTGTACCTTGAGCAAGGAGAATTCAGCCCTAGGGATATAACTGCAACTGATGAAACTGGTGACGTCATAGAATGGTACCTCGTGGGATACCTTTAACAAACTAGAAAATACCAAGAGGCTTTTACTAGGTGGGGGCCAGGGTGAGATTTTTTTTTTAATGTGCTAGACGTCTTTCCCTCCTGGGACCTATAACTGGTCTTATTTGGGTTTCCAGGTTAGCTTAGCAGATGACCTTTCTGCACATCATTGTCATAGAGAGAAGGAGTGTTTCACTAACTCTGTCTCTGTATGCCATCTTGGCTGAAACTGGGGACTGAAGTGGAGGCTTTGAGAGCTAAAAGCATGAATCTGTACAGCTGTAGCTTGGAGCTGTAACAAACCCATATCCTCTGTGGATTGGGTATAGAGTGGGAAATGTAATAGAGTGGGTAATACCTAAAGCAAGCTGTGGAGGCTGCCACTGGGCTTCCTGATGGTTTCACTTCTCGTTCCCGGTAGTGGCAATCATGATCGGGTTTTGGTATTAAGAAGCCTGTGGCTGCATTCCAGAGGTGACACAGGCAGTAGAGAGTCCCAGAGTGAAAGGGTAGGTGACAAAAAAGCCATAGCCTACCTATCTCCTCTTCCCCGGGCCTTTGAGGGAGAAGCATAACCTGTCTCCTGGGTTTTTAAAATGGTTTTGTAGAGCAAACATGTTTTCTTTGGAATGGCTCAAATATGTACCAAGTGGCAGGCATTTTCACAGAGTTACCCCTCCTCCCACTCCCGGAAGTGACTTCACTCCGTCCCCTCTTCACGTGGCACAAGCTGAACTCTGAACTAAACTTGCAATATCTTCGGTGTATTTTTCAGGGACAAAGTATGAACATTTCCTGCAGAAAGTTATTTTATTTAAACAGAAGAGACATTCCCCACAGTCCCTTCTCTTTCATCTCCACAGAACGTGTGTCTCTGGGACATGGGGTTTATCAGAGGCTGAGGGGATATAATGCTGTGGGAGTTCCTTGTTATTGGAAGCACTTCTCTTCATTGCCTTTCTTTTTTCTCCCTTAGGAAGATGTCATTAATACTCAGTGTGGTTACGATGCCAGGCAAAAACCTGTAAGTGGTGTGGGTTTTTTTTTTTTTTGGTGTTTTTTAAAATAATACCTGATTTCTTAAGGATTTGAGTAACTTTGCGGAAGCAGGTTATAGAATTAGAAGTGAAGGTTGAGCTAATTATTTGTGTTTTCATCCCTCTTCTCCTTTGCAGGAGGTTGATCAGCAGACTGTTATCTACACTAAAGGTTGCGTCCCCCAGTTTGAGAAATGGCTGCAGGACAATCTTACTATAGTTGCTGGCATCTTCATTGGGATTGCATTGTTGCAGGTAAAGCACGCGTTCTTCGGAAGAAGTTACAGAGGGAAAAAGCAGAACAGGGAAACACTCAATAAGGAAACTGGAAATGAGGCTGTTTCATTGTTAATAACTTTGAATTAGTGGTTTTCAGTGAGGGCTTAAGTGGTGAGTTAATGGTGGAGACTTCATTTGGGTTAAAAGATATTTTATTTCTACCTGTAGGAAGATATTTGTCCAACTGCCCTCAACTCAAGAAACATGCACTTTGTCAAATTGGGGGTGGGAATAGGGTTGCCAGCCCTTCAGGATTGTCCTAGAGTCTCCAGGAATTAAAGGAATACATCCAGCCAAAACTGGTAACACTAGGTGGGGAGAGAGTTCAAAGATTGTAGGGTGGTCTTATTTCTGACCTTATCTAGACAGGCTGCCAAAAGAATCACCTTTTAAATTGCTAGTGGGAAGAAATTCTAGTACAATCTCTGCCTTCTCTGCCTGCTGTTGATTTGGAATCTAGTCAGTTTCAGACAAAAAATAAATGTAAAGGCATTTCAGTTTCTACACTTGCTCCTAAGCCCCCTCTGCCAACTTCTGATATGTTTTTACAATTGCATTTCTTCTCAAACTTCTTTCTCCTATTGATGTCAAAGTCCCACACAACTCAGGGAAGCTGACTGTACACAAAGGACTGTTAAGTGCACAAAGTAAAACAAACTGTCATTTTTTTTACAGATATTCGGCATATGCTTAGCCCAGAACTTGGTTAGTGACATTGAGGCTGTCAGAGCCAGCTGGTAAAACTGCTGAAATAACCACTACAAGACACTGGACAGCTGAAAACCTCCGAAACCTCCAGTGTGTCACTCTGACACCAAGCTGTATGGATATGGGTGACGGAAGCCTTCTTTCCCAAGTGGTCTCAAGTCTACACTGCTGGTATTGCAGTGAACTCTTTTTTCTTTGAGGTCAGGTAAGGGGTGGGCTGTTTCAAATCTGCTGCTCACTGACAGGTTTTTTTTTTAAATCACCAGTTTGAAAACTGTTGAGCTGTGAATCTCTACTGTATCCTTGATTCTGAGTAGCAGGTGGACACTCTTTTTTTTTAATTGGTGTGTATCAATGGATTTGTGGATATGCTGTTTATTCTCCATGTCACAAGCTCTTTGACATCTGCCAAATGTTCCTGAGAAGGTTTCTTTCTTCAGTACACTCTAAAGGAACCATCTTCTTGTTTTCCACAGCTAAACATAGCTGCAGGTCTTTCTGAATCTAAACCCATCAAACAGGAAACAACTTCCACTCATCAATTTTACATTTCAAGAAATTGTTATACAAGAGCTTCCAGACTTTCTGTCTGTAACAATCTATGGTTGGAATCAGCAAGATGGTGGGGATAACTATCTAAATTTGCCAGCATCTTTCTCCAGGCAAGAATGGGACATATATATATATAGGGGCATAAGGTTTGGGGGGGGGGGGGGCTCAGGTATATAATGTTGAGAAGAGAATGAAATATATGTTAACTTAAAAAAAAAAAAAAAAAAAAAAAAAGTCAAGAAGTATGTACCCAAATACACTGGCTATATCCATTGATTCTCTGGAATTTGGCATAACCTGATGTATTTGGGGCTGTCACTAATATTAGTGCTTTGTTATAGTTGTACAAACTTTCTTTTAAGATGTTTCCTTGATTCTTTCCTAGCTGAAGCTTGCTTGCTTTCTCTTTCTTTCTTTCTTTCTTTCTCTTTCTTTCTTTCTTTTTCTTTCTTTCTTTCTTTCTTTCTTTCTTTCTTCATGAGCTATGGAGTTAGAATTTGTGACACTCTGTTTTTAAATCCCTGCATATGTTTCAGTAGGCTTCTAATCCAAATGTACTTATTTATTGGTAGATGCACTTGATTGTGGAAAGTTCCTGTCCCCTTGTCTTGGAAGGGGGAAAGGAAGACAGCTGGGCTATACTAAATGCTTCCCTAGATTCAGCAAATCTTCATGTGCTTATCTGTTTGTGTGTTTCCCATCCTATCGCTTTCTGTCTGAATACAACAAAATGCTTTCTTGGAACAATAGAATAAAAGGATATTTTTATGCAAGAATTGTGTAGTAGGACCAACAGAGACACTTTTGGTCCTTTGGAAATAGATGAAGCAGTAGAACTTGGAATACAGCACAAGTACTGGGAGATAAGATAGATCAAACTCCAGCTAGGTGTTTGCCATCAGCTTTCATTTCAATAATGTGCTCATGCACCTGACAATAACTTGGGTATCCAGTGCATGTTGTGTAAATGTAGGTTGTCTTATGGCCCTGTGTAGTGTCTGTGGGCCCAATCCTGCCACGGACTGAGTGCTGTCATCTCTTGGTTCCCTCAAAAAGGAGTTGAGTGCTTGGCGTCTATCAGGAGGTGTTTTAGCACCATTCAGGACCGGCCCAATGTGTCCCCTAAGATGAATTGTAAGAAGCAGAAAAAGAGAACACACCTGGATGCCGTTTTCTTTCAAAGCGGAATACTAACCTCACTTCTGAGAGATACAGTATATAAGTGTATATACACATACACACGCTTTCTACATGCTGGTTGTCTGTAGACAACCTGCATTTCTGCCCCCAAAGGCCGGCAAAACACCCCATCATTCAGTCGCTCTGAAGAGCTGAGAAGTGCAATTGCACTCTTGTCTTTTATTTGTGTTACCTCAATCTCCAGTGAACTCCACCTGGCCTGTAGCAGGCAGCATGCACACCCTTTGGCATGTGCTGTTAAAGGCCAACGGCAACTCGAAGCGACTTTTTTAAACTTTGAAAGTGTTTATAATACACTATCCTCAATAAAGTTGATTCAACCTCATCACAGTGTTATGTTTTTTTTTAGCCACTACTCTTAGCTTGAGGAGGAGGAGTTGTTCATTTCCCCTCAACGGGGCACAATATTTTGTCTGATGGGCAGCAGAATGGAAAATTCGGTGAGGCTAAAGATGCTCCCATTCTGTGTTTTGTAGAATGGTGTGGTGTGGAGAGATCAGGGAAGCAGGAAGCATTCAGGAAATGACAGCCCTCCTCCCTTGCTCCCCACTGAAAGCATTGATTGCAAACCAGCACTTTGATTTAAAAAATCCGCATTACAGAAACATTCCTGGTTGCCGTTGATCTTTGCTGCTGCTGCTATAGGCTTCTGAAGACAACTTCCATTCCTCTACTTGAATTTCCACAATAGTACTGTAATTGACTTTTGTCTTCTCGTGCCGTTTCTCGTAGTTTCCTTCTCCTATTGCTGAGTCACAATTCTGGGACATGCCAGTGGCAGAGTATTGTGCTGATAGGAAAGGAATTGCTCTTCAAAATGGGGAGGCTTTGTTTTCGTTACTTTCAGGTGCGTACGCAGAAAATGTACAAAGTTTCCTCTAGGTCCCAGGGTGACTGCTGTTTTAAGAACCACTAAAGAATAATCTTTATTTTTCTACAACCCTTCTTCATTGCTGCGAATACGAATCCTGCTGTTTAAGATGATTTTGTTGTTGTTTATCCCCCTCCCATATTTGCAGTCATTTGTGATCAAGCCACATTGAATGTTCAGAACTAGCTGCCTATGTTGCATGTTCAAACCTCAACTTTGTATGCATGGAATGTGTAATTGTGCTTCTAAGGCTACATCTACACCGTGACGTAGGGGTGTGATTCCCCTGCTCTTGTACACATACCAGTTAGTACGTCTATAAATTGCAGCGTAGCTCTGGTAGCACAGGAAACGGCTATTGTGACTACACTGGTGTTCATACTCATGCTGACTGGATGATAGCTACTGCAAGCATGCGCACATGATGGGGGAAATCACACTCCTAGCCTGCAGTATAGACGAAGTCTGTGAGTGCCCACTTGCAGTTTAGGAGGCCAGTTTAGAAAATCGTGCGAGGCCTTGGAAACTGATCTATTTTACACAGAACCTATCAAATGCAAACAAATTTCCTGCCGGAAAGCTCCATTGAAACTTAACATGAGCCACAAATAGACCATGAATTCTGGCCAAAAAGGCTTAACTTAACAGCAGGGTCTTGCTAAAGCAATAAGATAAGTAGGTATTGTATTTCTGGGCAATTTCTAGCATGCCTCAGGTGCTAGTATTAGGTGCAAATCTGAAGGCCATTTTAACCAGCCACGAAGTGCAGTAGCTGCTTCAGAATATGTTGCCTGTCAGCTTTCTGATAGCCTTTTATGGAGAGACATGTTTGCATTTGCTAGGCAATATGTGCATGGCTAATGCATTAGCTGTCAGCTGGTCTGAAAGCTTCAGCTGTGTCCAGAGTTCTAAAGCCATTTCAGAGTTCCCCATGAGAATGCTCAGAGGGTCACACTCAGATATGCACCATCCCTCCCTAATCACTCTAATCACTCTAACCCTTTTGTTATTAGAAAGCCCTCTTTTTAAAAAAAATTAAATTGTGATGTCTTGCATGACCAAATTTCTATGTTTCAGCCTGTGCTTTTCTGTTGTTGGTTTGAGACCCATAATTTCGACTGTGGCTTTTGGAGTTTGAAGCGGTGGAGACTGTTGCTTACATATTCTCTGTCCTCTAAGCCTTCTCCTCCTCTCCTTTCCTTTCAGAGAGATGCTATTAGTCATGAATCAGAGGACAGAACCTGGTTTAGTAGGTTCTAGTGTGTAAATACTATTTGAAATGTAAATAGTAGCATGCAAATGAAATGATACTTGCACATGACTGCTATTGATCATAAATATGTATTTATACTCATGAAAGATGTATAATGTGAGAGTTTGCTGATCAAAATTAAGCAGAATGGTCACTTAAGACGCTTTTACATATCCATTGGTTTGAGCCAAGAATGCTTTAATTGCCTGCCATCTAGTGTCTGCCATATAGAACTACAGCTGGCCTATGTTTTATGAAGGTGAAGCAGCTTCCCATCTTTGCTTTGGTTAGTTGAGGAACCTTTTCCCTGTGCTGCCTGCTTAGAATATGAAAAGGTACTGACTGTAAAATCTAGGGGTCAAATTCAACCCTGGCCGAACTCACAGGGAGCTGACACCTCTTATGCCAGAACTAAATTTGGTGCTAGGACTTGACTTGGTGTGGTCCTGAAAATGAACCTGGATCTTCATTTCTTCAGAAATGTCTTGGATAGAATTGGTTCCAGTTACCAAAGACAATTTAAGAGAACCTCTGAACGCAAACATTGGGGTCTGTTCTCCCTCCTTGCTATGCATATACCTTTTGGATTAATGCTAATGACACAAGTGCAAGTGCATTGAAAGGAGTATTGATCCTAGAGTGTTTAAAGCACAATGCAGGTTTCCACCCTCATGCCCTCCTTTTTGTGCCCCAAAATTATTGCATATGTTAATTTGAGTCTCTTTAACCCAGTATGCTGAAATGGTCTAAACCAACTCACTGCTGGTAAGTTTTGTTTCCTCAGTGAGAACCGTTATCTGCCAACCTTTAATGTTTAGAAAGAAAATAGTTCTCGTCTCTAATGATATGCAGTATAAAATAGTCATTGTGACTCATAATATACACCAACCTGGTGGTCAACATTATAGCATCATGAGTCATTTTTGTTTTGCAGTACGAATGTCAGCAACAAGCTCCATCTATGTGTGTCCATAGGGCATGCATTCTGTGTGCATAGTAGAGATGGGCCTGAACCAAAACCCTGATCTGATGATCCCAAGCTTTGGGGAAGTTGGGATCAGGATCTGAACTTCATGACTTAGTCCTGTCTCTGGTATGTAACATCAATCCAGCTGAAGGAGAATTTTCTCTCCTCAAATCATTGTAGGGTACAATGAAGGTTATCCATTGTATTTACCTTTGTGTAACATTTCTTTTTATCTGAATGTATGCTTTTGGTTTTTTGTTTTAATCTGTGAGTTGCAAAATTGATTGTAAAAGCCAATTACACTTACTGACTGAAAGTATTGCTATAACAGAACTGCATGCTGGTAGAGTTTGACTTGAGCTTTAGTTGTCTGTGTTCCAAATGGTCACCTTCAGTCTGGAAGAAATGCATAGTTCAAGTGCATATGTATTGCTTATATTTGTCATCTTTAGCATTAGAATGTGGTGATTTCAAAGGATGTAACTGGACTATATTTCGGAAGTTAACACAACTCATTTTAAGCTATTGAAAGTGGTCTTGATCATGCTATTTGTGTTTTTTAATAGGTGCATTTTTAGGAATGTTTTAATACATTTATGATGGACAATAGTTTTAATAGTTGTGCAGTATTCTGTATTTACTTGAAGTAAATCATTTTATATGCAATTTGTTAGATAATTACAATTTTATAAATAAAATTGTGTCAAGTATTATCTGGTGAATGTTTACTTTTCTTTCAGTGCTTTGCTCTAACGGTTTCAGCCCCAAGAGCCCCAAACCTGTCACAACTTGGACATTTAATTCTAAAATGTACAGAGAAGATGACATTTTCATTCTTCCAGTAGATGCTGTTAAATGAAATAAAAACTGGTGCAAGCAAAAGATCATTTAAACACCAGGAACCTCCACATCTATTCTGATGTGAACTGTGGTAGGAACAGGTAGCTAAATAATGTATCTGTGTTGAGGACATGAGACTGCTTGTTTTATCTATTTCCAACTATAATCTCTGTTACTCTTCAAATCCAGAGGACAAATCCAGATCTGTTGGAACTTCAGCCTAATTATTTTAGTGACTGTCTAGTGTTCAAAAGTCACCTACCTGGTTGTGCAGAGATGGGACAGTGTGCAGGAAACCTAGTGATTCACCATGACAATCCAGTTTAATTTTGGTAGAGGGCAGGTGGGTGTCTGGCCTTTCTGAGGGTATCTCAGACAACCATACAGAGTGGCTAGTTTTAGTGCTAAAATAGAAACTAGTTAAGTTCACAGCTGTACTCAATTCTTGATTGTTTTCATTGTCGTACTTGTGAATATTTTCATCGAAAATTCAGATTTAAAAAAAAAAAACTTCATGTACAAATTTGAAATTCAGTGCAGTGCAAACTGCTTAAAATCCACGATCTAATCAAACTCGGCATGAATGTCCTATCTGATCCCAGGTATACATAATCCCAGTAATTTGAAGTGTACTTGCTTTAAACGGAGAGAGGGAGAATTTTCAAAAGCACCTACAGTTGTTACATATCCTGCTCCCATTTTAGCCCTGGTTGTTACCACCTGCAGATGAATTGAACTGCTTTCCTCTAGAGTGGAAAAAATGCGTATGTCTATCAGGGCAGCATTTATGTCTGCTTTTGTCAGTAGTGCAACAGCAGCCATTCCCAGTGTGATCCCCAGTGGGGTTGGTCATGCCATCAGGAGATGGGGTTGTGGTGATCACTGGTGTGTGGAGGACACCATTTTGCTCCACACAGCATGACCTCGCATGCACCGCATGTATAAAGTCACGCAGTGCAGGGAACACCATTTTGTAGAACGGTGTCCTCCATACAGTGTGACCTCACACATATGGTTAGTGCAAGGTCATGCTGTGCAGGGGAGGCCATTTTACTCTACAAAATGGCATCCTACATGCAGCATGACTCGCAGGTATAGTGCTTGTGAGGTCACAGCATACAGAGGATGCCATTTTGTTCTTCAAAATGGTGTACTCCGTGCTGTCTGGGGGCCTAAGAGGAAATAATTCAGTAGAATGGGGTCATGCTGGCAACAAGTTTGGGAGCCCCTGGCATACACAGAACTAGTTAAGTATGAAGTTTAGCTGTGGCCAGAGGGTGGGGAGGGGGCAGGAGGTTTATTCACAGGTTCACCAAGAAATGGCAATATCAAGAAATCCAATTTCTGAAACTCCCTGAAGAGGGCTAATTCTGCCTGAGCAGAAGATCAAGGTGAGTAATGCCAAGTTACAGTGACTGTAATGTTGCAACCACCTTTGGCTTGTACATCTGACTGGTACTCACCATGCAGGTTTTAATGGCCTTTTCTAATTGCATTAAAAGCAAACAAGGAAAGTTTATTCTGTCTTGAATATCTGCTACTTACACTTCAAGTTGTTTATACTGAACCTATTCAGATTGTTCCCCCAGCCCAGTCTCTTGGGGATGTATGAATGATATGCATTAGCCTCTAGAATGGCCTTTGCCTGTGGGTCTTAAAAAATCTTTGGACACCCAGTAAACCCTGTTGCTTCCTTTGACTTGTCTTTACTTTGAACTGGAAGAATTAAATGCAATCTTATTACTTATTACAATGCTTGTTGTTGAAACACAGCTGCTACATCTGTGTCCATCATTTGTCCAGCAATCAGCTGTCAAATGCCATTTGTGCATACATTTCTCTTTGCAGATGCCAAATGATTGTGCTTGCAAAATGATAAATTCAAATGTTGCCGCTGTTTAAAAATATATGGTGCTAAGATTTTGGTAAGAGCTTTGTTTGGGTGAGGGTGCTTTGCTCGTTTAAGTTTTTTATTCAATAGAAAAAAAATTATGGTTTTGTTCCATGATGCAATGAGGGATGTCTACAACAACTTTAATCTAAATTGGACTTTTTTCTAGGAGACAGCAAGCTCCTCTGTGTGTTTGTTCTCTGTAAAGTACCATGCATCTATAGTGGTATAGACGAATGTTAATAAACCCATGTACGTTAAAGCCGTAGACATAGGACAAGACTTGGCTAATTAAGTTCTGATGGGTGCCGTTATTTCTAACTTAATATTGATGAGGTCTGACTGTACCGGCCAGTTAGGCCTCTGCTACAGGACACACTGAGATGGAAGAAGGTGTATTTGCCATCCTGACTTTGTCAAAATGTAGGTAACCAATTGCAGTTTTTAAAAACACCTTTTAAATGTCCTTGTTTTCAGAGCAGACTGTAATTAATAGTGGGGGTGGAATTGGTTGCTGTCACTTGCCCTTGTGTGATGACATTTCACTGTTAGGGGGACCAACTTTTCATTATGGACCAGGAAGGTGCTTTATAGTGTCATGTAGGTGATGAGGCCCGTGGACATGAAGATAAATTACTGACTTCAGAGCACAGTTGCAGTATGAAGGATTTACCTGTTTCATTGGACCATTTCTGTTAATCATGAGACCTATTCAAACATAGATTTATAAATTTTGAAGGCTAGAAGGGACAATTATGATCTAGTCTGATCTCCTGCATAACAGAGGCCATAGAACTTGACCCAATAATACCTGCATCAACTTGTGGTTAAGCTGAAGTGCATCCTCTTAGAAAAACATATTGCCTAATGGTCTTTAACAAGTGATGGACGTGTGTGATCTTAGCACAACTTGCTTTATTACTTACTAGTGGGAGCTATCGGTATTGTTGTGTATTCTTTACTGTTTCATGATTGAGCTCCTTTGATAGCTGTTAAATTATACATTCAAGAAGCTTGCATGCGGTTTCTGGCAGATGGCTGTGGCTAATAATTTTCCATTTTCTGCATTATTATTATCTTTAGGATGGCATTTCAAAGTTTCTAAGTCCACATTGCTGGATGGTGCAGCCTTCGCAGGCTAAGTGAAACCCCCAGGAGGTTATATTTTTATTTAAACAAATTAAATCCAGTAGAGTCTGTTGTTTAATGCATTGCCTTTATATGGTAACACCATTAGCCAAAAATCGAATGCTCCCATTTTTTTAACCTTAAATATCTGCCACCAGGGAAAACTTAGGAGGCTGAGCTTTTCCCAGTGAAATGTCTTGTACAACGCCAGGCTGATAAGATACTTCAAACACCTTGTTCAAATGTTAGCAGATGTGCTTTTGCTGCGCCTGATGATTTGTGAGACAGTAAATCTTGTCTACATCTGCATGACCTTTACAAGTCAAATGCAGTAGCTTGATACTGTCTATACTCCTTCCTAACCCTTTGAGTATGGCAGCCACAACTCCTTAGTTTGCACTAGGCAGCAAGCAGTGAGAAGTTATGATGTCTGACACCACAGGCATAAAAATAGCTTGAGCAGTACAGGTTACAAGCTTTATTTGGATGTAATCTGTCTACTGTACATCTAAACAAAACTTCACTCCAGCAGTTTGTACTCCTTTGACTTCAGTGAAATGGATCGAGTAAAATGTAAATGGAAAGTCAAATGCATTTCAGACAATACAGTCCTTAGATCTGTGCAAGAAGTACTATTTTCCTCATTAGAGGAGGCTCTTCGACTAAATGATTCGATAGCAACAATAAGTGCTTGGATATAGAGGAATGTGATAAACTTTGATCCAGTCAAAACAGCAGACAGTTCACTATGACAAATCCATTTCTGTAGGCGGGGAGCTCTCTGTTTTTAACACTGTTATTAGCAGTTATACAAACCATGTTCCTGCATGCAGCACAGACCTAGCTGAGACCAGAAGAGAAAATATCTGGAAGGAAAGAGATTTTTGTATGGGCTTTTATTTGTACTTGCCACTGGTGGTAACAGTTGGTGATGAAGACATGCTTTAATGCTTCATTGAAGTTGAGTTGTTCACTGGATGACTCAGAGTTGTAGGGGAGAGAAATGGTAATGAATGCTTAAACTTTCACGTCCATCATAATCTGGATGACAACATCCACAGTTACATTAGATTCTAAGGGCTATAAATACTGCAGGGCATAAGTAATTCACTAATTGCTTACTGAGAAAATGCCACTATTCAGATTGTAAGCTCTCTGGGGCAGGGACTTGTTCTGTTTGCTAGCACCTAAATGCCTATAGCAATGGGGTCCTGGTTCATGATTGTGGTTCTCAGACACTACCACAATATAAATAATTAATAACTGGGACTAGGATGAAACCTTTTTTTTATTGGCATGTTATTGTATAATTGCCGACAATGGGATTTCTTGCATTTTCCACTGAAGCATCTAGTATTGGCTGCTAGTATCTGAGGATATCGGATCACTGACCTGATTGGGTATGTTCTTATGGCATCAGTTTGATTCTGACTGAGGTCAGCCGCGGCGAAAAGCCATTTGCTGGCTGTTGGCTGGCCTATGTGAATGTAGTTGCTGGTTCAGTCCACCCAGTTCCTGGTAAATAGAAGCAGACAGAAGCCTGCAAGGATGACACCCTCTTCTCTTCAAGCTGTTATTGAGCCAGAGAATTGGTATTTGGTTAAGTTGCTAGCATGTTGCAAATTTAAAAGAAGAACAGCTGTGAGACTCAGAAGCTTCTGGTGCTCAAGCCTATGTCAACTGGCAACCTTACAGGAGACTAGTTAAAATTCTCTCATGCATCAGTTTTGTATTTTATATGCTTCTCTCTGAACACCTGCTGGAAGATGCTTCTTAGATATCTGTCTCCTTAAAAGCATTTATATCTGAGTGCCTTTAAAAGACTGGAAAAGTTCTTAACCTGATTATTTTCTTTCTGCCAGCAGTGTTTCACTCAATTCTGCTACACATGGGCTGTCCCCCTCCTGGGTCCAGATCCAGAAGGGGTTCACAGCCTGTGCTGGCCAGACCCCTTTTCTCCAGCGTGACGCCGCATGATTAGTTCCAAAGCTGTGTAAAAACCTGTAAAATATAACAACAGTAATTCCAATGCCAGCCAAGTAACTGTGTACAGGAGACTGTTACCATATGGCTCTTGGCTGATAAGCCATCTGGGGCAGGTAGAATTGCAGGAGATGCTGCTAGCAAAAAGGGAATTTTTAAGTAAGAAATTTTCCATTATGCAGCCCAACGTTTTCCACAGTCTTGCTATGCTTGGGAAGGCGCGAGCAGTGAACAGGAGTAGGGAGGGATAAAAAAACAGAAAAGGAAATGGGTGAAAAGCCCTCCCTTTTACAGCATTGGTCAAATAGCCAGGTTATTACTGTTCCACCATGTGCAACACTTTCCTGCTGAAGGAGGCTGCTATGGAAAACAAAGTCCACCCTATAGTGCCTGATAAGGTGTTAGCCAGTGCCCATGTTGCTGCTTTGCAGATCTTTGTGGTGGAAGCACAGGCTCTTTTTGCCCATTCTGTCACCATGGATCTTGTGGAGTGTGTCTTGATTCCTTCTGGACAGGAACATCAGCTGCTTTGTATGCTTCAACAATACATACTAGATGGATCAGACTAAGGGAGAGCTTGGAGACTGTGACAAACAGGAGACAAGCAGGGCACCTGACCACCTTGTAGATTCCGTGTGCTTGATGCAAATTTTCAGTGTCTTCTGATATCTAAAGTGTGCCACAGCTTTTCAGTTGGTTGCTGTGGCTTTGGAGAGGAGAAAGGGAGAACAATCTCCTTTGGGAAGAACACTTCTGGAGTTCTTAGCACCATCTTGTCATCAAGAAACACACAGTAAGGTTTCTGCAGAGGTAAGACTGCCGGTTTTGAAACTCGTCTGCAGACGTGATAGCCACCAGGAAACAGGTTTTGATGGAGGGTAAAAATGGTGATACAGAAGTCGGGGGTTCAAAAGGATGAGTAGTTAGGGCTATCAACACCAGTGATGGATCCCATTTAGGGAAGATCAGTCTGACTGCTGGTCTGGCCAGCCTGAGTGTTTTGAGAAACTTGTATACCTGAGGGTTCTTGATGGGGGAGCCTGAAAATCCTGAAAACAGTACATTCCTGAGGACTGACACCTGGGGCACAACATGCTTAGCCGAAGTCCCTTATCCAATTTTCCATGAAGAAAATGTAGAATAAATGGAATCCCAGAATCCTTTGTGTTTGTGCTGCTTTCTTAACACCAAAGGCTGAGTTCAGTCCAGATGGATGTGTGGGCTTTTAGTGTGGATGTTCTCCTAGAAGAGAGTAAAATGGCTATAGTTTTCTGAGCAAGGCTAATGCTTCCCTTTCGCTCGCCAGGCTATTATTAGATGAAGGCAGACTGGGAATAGTCCTTGGTAAAGGATGTCTGGCCCCACCAGCAGCTGCAGTGGTAGTTCCAGTTGTAGTTCTATCAGGTCAGAGAACCAGCATCTCATTAGCCAGTGTGGAGTTAACACTACCACTTTTGTTTTCCTCTCCCCTTATCTTCTGGAACTCTTTCCCATGGAGAGGAAATGGTGGGAATGCGCATAGCAGGCCTTGTGGCTATCCGTGTGACAAATCATCTGGTTCCCATAGACTTGGGTTCTGCTTCCCTGGTGAAGTATTTTGGCCGCTTTGCATTCTTGTTAGTGGTGAACAGTTCAACTGATGGGAGACCTGATGTCTGCAAGATCAGGTTGAAGACTTCCTGGTTTGAGCCCCATCGTGAGTTGCTGACATGGTGCTGGCTGAGCCAGTCTGCCTTTTGATTCTGTTCTCCTTTTATGTGGATCGTCTTTAGAGAAATGAGTCATTTCTGCCATCTCCATTACCTTAATCATTCCTGCATATGGAGCTGCACTCCTTGTGCTTCCTTGGTTGTTTATATACGCAATCATTGTTGTGCTTTTGGACTGCACTAGGACGTGACTTCCTTCCAGGTGGCTCTGGAATCTCAAAGGAGTTTGACTGCCCTGGGTTCCAAGAGATTGATGCTATGGTTTCTTTTCCCAGGGCTTCAAATGCCCTGTGCCATTCTGAGTAGCAGATGTGCTCACCATCCAGCAGGATGGTGTTGGTGGTGAGAACTTGATGGTCAGGCAAGCATATGGAAGGGGACCCCTAAAAACATCTTCCTGAGCTGTTCACCATCTCAGGGAGTCGAGGACCTGTTTCAGGACATGTACCTGACGTCGCATACACTCTGGGGAGTGGTCTCATTCAGAAGAAAAGCCCTGAAGGCACCTGATGTGTGAGCCTACCCATGAGGTGACCTCTGCACACTAGACCCAGGGGCGCATGAGCTGAAGGCACTGAGCAATGGTTGGGCTCCTGTACTTGACCAGGGTGGATATCAGATTCTGAATTTTCTGGACTGTCTCTTCTGATTATCAGAGCTGTGAGGAAGATGGATGGAAGGAGCCTCTGTCTAGTAGTGCTGTAAGAAAAGACTAGAAACCACCAACTGGAAAGGGGAGAGATGATTTGTTTTGGCCACATTTTTAGCTACTACTTTGTCCAATTTGTCTCTGAAGAGGAGAAATCTTGTGAATTCAGAGGAGCACATACCTTGTTTGAAGTGTCTACTTTCCAGGGACAAAGCTAGAGGTGTCTTTGCGCCACTGAGCTGGATGCCCTGGTCCTGACAGAAAACTACATGCATCCATTGAAGCATCGTCCATGAATGCTGTTGCTAGGGAGATTTACTTAAGTATAGACTTACTCGGTTTGTTTTCTGTCCCCAGGGGCTTTAAGTTCCTCTAACCATGACACTATGGCTCGAGCAGAACAACTGGCTGCCAGAGATGCTCTGAGAAAGTATCAAAGTGTGTTCTGAGGGTGACTTCCACAGTCCTCTCGGTAGGATCCTTGGGAAAGAAGTCTCCTTTGGATGGACTGACCATATCTCTTCCTTGAGATACTACTGCAGCATTGACTTTAGGCACATCAGTGATGGCATTTTTTGGCTCCTGGAAGAATCCTGTAGAATCTCTTGTAGAATCTGAATGTGTGCCTCTGAATGTGTTTTGCCCTTTTTTCAGGAGTTTCTCACTCTTCCCTGATTACTTCTTCAAACAATGGGTGCAGGGGAATTGCTGCTTCGGGAGAGGATTTAGCAAGAAAGTATTTTCTCTGAGGCTTGTCCTCAAGGCCTGCTCAGGTTGGATCGCTATAGTAGACACAACCTTTTTGCATGTGGTTTTAAACTTCTTAGGGGGAAAAGATCCTTTGTCACATTTTGTCCATGTCCTCCTTAGTATCAAAGTCTGATAGCTCTCCTTCCTCAATAGAGGAAGAGGTGTCTGAGTCAGAGGACGAATATCTTTTGGGCTTTTCCTTATCCTTTTTTTTTTTTTTTTTTTTCTTCTCCTGTTTGGATTTTTTTGCAAGTGTGGCTGCCCTGCTATGCCGTGAGCAGGGTCTTTTGTGGCTAGCCTTTGCAGGTCCTTGAGTTCTCGGGAAACTTTTCCCTTGGAGTCCTCTCGTGTAGGCTTCCACTCCCCCCAGGATGGAGACTCACTGCTAGAGTTTCCTGATTTGAGGTGGGAGGAAGGGGGCTGATTCTGAGCCTTGCTTCTTTTCCCAGAACACTTGCAACTTCAGGACTTTGGGCCAGGACCAGATGGATGCCCTGCTAAGGACTTATCCTTATGCTCCTGAATTGCCCCAGGACTTACAACCTGGGCCAGCCAACTGAGGTCCTCCTCATCCTTAGAGCCTCTCCCAATTCTGCTCTGTGTTTCTTGGTTGGGCTTTCCTGTGGTAGAGTCACAGCTTGTTGGGAGTTAGGGGTCCCAATGTGCCTGTCTGACTAAAATTTCCATGCCCTAGCAGCACAAGGGTTGGCTGGCTGAGAGCAGGCCGGGCATCACTTGTCTTCTGTGAAGCCTGCTAACAATGGCTCGCAGATGGAATGCTATTTGGGCCTAGCCCTGGATTTGCGTGGCTGCTCTGGCAGCCCTAAAAGGGGGCCGAGGAGCTCAGCAGGAAGGCACTGCAGCAGTCACTGCACTGCTGAATACCCAGTCGAGCAGGAGAAAATAAAGCTGCTTGCTACGCCCTGAAAATGAAACAGGGCAATGGAAAGGTTGGGAACAGATAACTGTGACTTATAGCTGCTGCAGATGATCTGGTAGCAAACTGGAGAAAAGTGGGAACGGCCAGCATGGCTGTGCTGCAGCCTGGCACTGCCTCTGGAACTGCACACAAGAGGTGAAGAGCCCATGTGTGAGCTGCTGGGCTGCAGAAAAGGATTGTACAGTGGCACCAAAGCCAAGATTCTGCCAAGATGCACGGCACCCCCTGTAGATTACACACTAAAGATTAGGGATGAAAAATGGATTTCAGTGGCTTAAAATGGCTTTCTTTGTATTTCTTCTTTAAACTGAAGGCAGCGATTACCTCAGCACGAGGGATTTTTCAGAAGTACAAATGGCACAGTCATTAATTCTGTATTTAAATACAAAAAGGAAAAGCCAGAGGGTAAAGTGTGAGCGCACTGGAATTTTATTTGTTACTTCTAGGTACCATGAGTTTGACATTACTAGGCAAGACCAGTGAATGAGCAGCAATACATTCCATTCATACCTGCGTTTCCAAAGCACCAAAAATGGAGCTAGATTTACTTTTTAATCCTATAATCAACACTGTAGCCTGGACTTGCTGCCTCCTGTATTGTCCCTAATTTAGCAGTACGTTATTATGCAGTTAGGGGTGTGAGGATAGAGTCGTCATGTAGTACCACTTTTACATCATCATAGGACTACAACATGCACATTCTACTGTGTGGTCCAAGCAACAAGAATACAAGTAGAACATTTATGGGTGGAGACTTGTTTCTGACAGATTTATGTTAACACCACCTATGGATTTTAGAAACCTTATTGGACAGGTACCTACAGCAGTTCATCAATTTGTGTGGGAACATTACATGCATGCACAAGTGATACAGTGGAAAACATAGCAGGAGTGGCAGCAGGACAGAGGACAAAGGTGAAATCCATGATGGTATGCTGTATGGAAACAGGAGACCTTCTTCAGCTTTCTACTGCGAGTCTCTGCTCTGTTAGTGAGGCCTGCTGGGCAACAGTTTTGTTCTCATGGCTGCGGAGTTTTGATACAACTTCTAGAAATGCCAAGCTCTGCACTTCCTTGTGAAGGGGTTCTGGAAAACAGAAGCAAGAAGGTTTCACACTCTGCAGTCTCAGACCATCTCTCTATGCACATATCCGAATTTTCTCTGGGCTGCTAGTAAAACACTCTTTCTTGTGTTCTTCTGTGGTAGCTGAAACTAACTGAGGGTGATAGAGCTAACGGAGGCCACACTTAAAGAGGAGGTGCTGTCATGTTACAGAGCATGGAAAAGCCTGGGTGGTGGTAAGAGAGGTAACTGTGCCTATTCAGCAATAATAATTAAATAATAAGAAGTGAGACGCGCACAGAGTCAGCACCACTTTTGAGTGCAATGATAACTACAGAACTTTAGGGCCTAATTTTGTCATGTGCTGAGGATCCACAACTCCCACTGACTTCAGCTGAAGATATGGATGCTTAGCAGTTATGAAAATCTGCCCCAGATGCCTTTCAACCTGCTTATTGGTGGAAAAATCTATTTAGCCAGAACCTTTCACCTTTAGGACTAGTTCCCTGAACTGGTCTGACCAAGACAGTGAACTGATCTTCAGGACTCACTATACAGCCTTCTATTGAAAAACAGCTTTTGCCTGCGGGGTGGTACGGTTAGGTTTGAAGTGCGTGTGAGAGAAAGGAGGATGAGGTGGTTCTTTAACAATAACGAAGTGATGCAGTGTCAGGTAATCTGCTTATTTTATAGTCTGGTTTTAAAATTATTATAATTAGTACTCGTTTTGACTGGGGCAGTTGATGCATTTAAAAAATAAATATCCTATGCGTGGCCTGGTCCCTCTAAAATTGTGACAATCTGTTTTCTTCTGCTTTAAGAAATTAGCATGGATTGCTTTATACATTATTGTGCACATAACTAAACATGGGGAAAAAGGGGTCCAAGCCCATAGCGCTGACTTTAATATTTGTTTTTAAAGTACTTGTGAGTTCTGTTGAAACAGCTGGAGGCTATTTATTGTAGGTAGTGCATTTTTGAAAAAATGTGCTTCAGGCTTTATTTATATGCAAGCTAGGAAATTCTAGTAAACTCCACATCAGCAACAAGATCCAAATGTACTTCTGCTTCCCCAGGTGCTGCCAATTAAACTGAGCCCTGGGCTGCTCCTGAGAAATATGAACCTCTGTTTCAAATTAGCTACATTTCACACAAAGGAAATTTGCTTCTTTTCCTTGTAGCAAATTTTCTGTGACATTTGTTTCCTGTTCACCTGCTTTCAATTATCTTGCACGTTTTACCCCCTACTGTGTGATAGCAGAGCCAGAGTTATGCATCTGAGAACTTTTGTACACTGTGAACAATTTCAATTAAGCTGCCTTCAGTTCTGGGTTTATTCTACTGTGTAAGCATTTTCTATCCTCTTCCTACTTCCAGGATGTTATCAAATCAACTTTCAGGAACTTACTGAGTTAAAATGGCAGAACAGTTCTGTTTAGCTAGACTCCTAGGAACCTAAGGGCCTTCATACACCGTGACTGACTGTGTTAGGTTTGAATGCTTTGGGTTTTTCCCAATCCTTTAAGTTACACGATTTACATTTCCCATTGTCATTCTCTCATCTGACTCCATTGCATCCCCTTTTCCAAGCTGGCAAGAAATATTTATTTAACTGGTAATATACAACTGCTAGCACAAAGACATGACATGTAATATCACCCTTCACGGTAACAAAGTACAGTGACAACAGCTTCCATTGCAGAAACTATTTATCTCGTCAAAAACAGTCAATCCACTACTTCACTGAGAGACATTTAGCCTCTCTGGCCACTGCAGCTAGGAGTGTACGTCCCAGCCTGGGTCAACACCTCTGCTAGCTCTGCACAAGCTCAAGCACACTAAGAATAACAGTGAGGCTGTTGTGGCATGGGTGATCACAAAGGCTAGCCACCTAAGTATAAGCCTGTCCAGCCTGCTGGGTATGTAGCTGGGTGGCTAGCCAGAGTGCTACCTGCGTCATAAAGTCCACACGGTTATTTTTCTCGTACTATCATGAGCGGGGCTAGTGTGTCTGTTTACCTGCCCTGGAGGGCACTCTTCCCCGTGCAGTGGAGACATGCCCTATGAAACCACAGGTCTTAGAAGTTACAGAGTTCTTAGCTGTGGATATTATTTTAAAATAACCTCAAGAACCTCTTCACTCACTGGCAGAGAAAACATCAAAATATACAAGCATAAATATTCATTCTGTACAGGGATTAGTGACATAAAAGGGAAGGAACTTGGTAGGGCAGGGAAAAATATACATTTTTTACATTTGCAGTTAATAGCAGGTTTCAAGTCCTGAAGCGAGGCACCCCTTTAAGTATTAGTTCAGACTAAATTATCATGTTTCCTTATTTTAGAGCAGGAGAGAGGCAGAAACATAGTCACCTCTTCCTGGTGATAACCATGGGAATGAAAAATGCAAACGTGGCAAAGTCTCTGGGGACTAGCCAACGAAACAGGTAGCTAAAGGAGCAAGTGGAAGATCAACAAACAGGTAAAAGAAGCTCCTGAGAAATGCTCCTGAGATATTCAAACTGAAAGGTATTCAGAGAACCACTAACGCCAAATGGATTTAATAATGTTGGCATTAAACACAATAGTATGAATGTCAACTTTACAGCTGGTGACAAGTGGGTCTATTATCCCGTCACTGACTCAAAACTATTCACTTTACACAAGGAAAGAACTGTCCCTCTATATCCTGCCTTGTACATATTGCTCTAAAGATCACACACAACCCCTGGAACCTTCCAGTAATATGGCAATCATCATTAGCAAACACTACAGTTCAGTTTGAAGCCTTGTTTAATATACACAAGTTTCACCCATTTAAATCAATTTAGTTAAACTGATACAAAGCCCTGTGTGGACACTTCTAAATCATTTTACACCTGGCCCATACCAATATAGTTTAATTCAGTGCGCACTTTTCTGTGTAGAGAAAACCTGAGCTCCAGTTTTAATTTTAATCCCATTCTTTTTTATCTTTTTAGCTGCTTGTAAATTTCTCAGATTCTGCTAGGGATGAAATTTGGTCCCATCCCAAAGATGAGTTATTTTTGGAAAAGCAGCATAAAACCTATTTAATCATTTTTTTAATTATAAGAGAAGGAATTGAATACTTTCCCCACATATTCCTACTTAAATTTTGTGTATGCCTTTCTCACACAGCTGATGGCTGAATGATCAAACTTTGGCTTATTGCACTATCCTTAATACAATCCAAAGTTTGAAGGAAGCTGGCTCAATAATTTTACCGTTCTGAATGTTTAATGGTGGCATGTTTGTGGTTTTGTTCATCTTTGCAGAGTGCCCTAGAGTAAAGTGGGTCAGAAGGTTTGGCATAAGCATTTAAGGCCTACAGACCCCAGAGCTTTTCCCAGGGAGGGAATGGCTCCCTACACCAAGCAAAGAGCTGTGACGCAGGCACCGCTTTGTGTTTTAGCAGTGCTTCTTTATTTTATTGGTCATTTTCATTTGTTCTTTGTGTTTTCTTTTTCCACTCAGGGAGAACTCAGCACCATGCAGGAGCTATACTATGAGTTAGTACCATTACATGTTATTTATCACGCAAAACTATACTGTAATATTATCCAAAATTGAGTTGTTACACTGCCTTTTGTAAGCAAATCTGTAGACCTGATTTCCTTCTCTCAACACTATAAATTAGGAGTGATTCCATCATAGTCAGTAGAGTTAAGTCCATGAACAAATGGTGGGAGTGGAGAATTGGGCCCAGCGTATGTAGCAGAGGCTCCATGGCTAAGCTGAAAAAAGAGTTTAGTTTTTAAAGATCTGGGGGTAGGGAGAGAGAGAACAAAGCAACACCTTGTAAATACTCACCAGATCCCATGAGAGCGCAGATCAACACCATGGAGTTGTATTTGATTTCTGGAGCACTCCTCTCATCTGAGAGCAGTCTGTGTAGAATCTGGACTAGTTTAGCATTTTCAAGATCCTTCTCAGCAGTGACTACAGTATAAATAAATGAAAGTTGTATATCAAAGAATATCAGTTATTTTGATGCACAATATTTGGCCATATACTGAAATATTTTTCTCTTGCACTGTAAAAGTGGTGCTGGGGAGGCTTCAAGAATTGCCTGATATAAAATGAAACTAAAATATATATTTTTAAATGTTACAATGGTAAGTCCTTGTTTTCGCTAAGTACTGTAATTGTAAAATAGTTTAATAATAATGCTACAATCCTGATGGAAAATCTACTCTGTATTCTAAATACTGATAAGCCAACTTCTGCTAGCCTTATTCAGTCAAAACTTGCATTGACTAAATGCTTTTTGGACCTTTGACTGAATAAAAACAGTGTGTGTGATCTTTGAAATCAAAAAGAACTGCGTGCGGGTGGTCAGCACCTACTCGGGATGCTCGCTACTTAGTGGGATCAGGCCCTGAGTAAGAAGTACATGCTTTGGCCAATGTTTTTAAAGAGGCACCGTCAACTTAGTTTAGGCCCAAAATATAATTGTTTGAAGACAAAGGGGGAGGGATTAAAAGACCAAAAATGAATAGAAATATTTTCTCTCTAAATTTTTTTCAGTATGATGAATTTATTTTTATATCTAATGCCCATTTGCAGTATTTTGGAAGCAGAACACAACAGAATTCTGCTAGTGCATGAGAACAAATGATGAAACTGACTGCAAAAGTAAGTAATGTTGACCAGTCTAACTCTATTTTCCAAGATGAGTGAAGTACAAAGAGCAAGCGAGTAGGATACATAGTGGAAAGGAGAATCAATTTTTAAAATTCTTTCAACTTTAGCCAACTTTAAGGTGTTAGAAACACAGGACGTGGCATTTAAAAATACATTATTTTTATACTGATTATCAAAAATCTATTTTTGTTGCTAAGAAATTTAATAAAATCAGTAATAGCCATTATTTGTGCAGCACCCACCATTTTACTAGCTTCGCCCATGACTGCATCAGCAGTTCTCGCTAAACTGATTTAGAATGTCTACACCCAAGGGTAGACAGAACAAGGTCCTATTAAAAACCTTTTAGAGCTGAGCCTCCTGATTAGGCTAGAAGAATTTTTTAATAACTTGGTTGATAGTGTCTCCAGTCTGAAATGTAATTATAAATATGACATCCTGGGGTTCCATGCTTCTCTCTCAAGAGTCTTCACAGCATAGTTATCACATAAAAAGATGATTTTTCTAATTTACTCCTTTTTAACTCTATCTAGGGTCTGAAAGTCATTCTTGGCTCTTTCTAGTTCACACATCACCTGTAGTAAAGATTCTGCAGGGCAAACTTGATCTGTGCAATCCCGTTTTTGCCTGTATAGATTCCCATGCTCATGAAAATGAAGATCTTGTCAAACTGGTAGATTTCTGCAGGATCCCATACAGCTCTGCCCACAAAACTCACTCCTGCCTAGATTTCCAGCCCTGAGCCTCTCTTCAGCACAGACTAAAGGGAAAATAGAAGAGCTAATGATCAGGATACTCACCTAATTCTAATGCTGCTATTAGTGCCAGAGCGACAAGAGCTTCGTTTTGCATTATTATATGTTCGCTAGTTGCCATGGTAGCTAAATGCTTGATGCCACCGCTCTGAACAATGGTCCTAATTACATCCTAAAATAAATAAATATCACAGGACTGAAAAAAGTTTCCATTACACATACACAGTATTTAATAATTTAGTTGTGCTGTATGCTGTAAGTACATGTACATATACATATGTTATACACGTGTGTGTCTATGCATTTATATATACTGTAACACACCTGTATTATTATGCAATTACCCAAATAATTACATAATTTTTAACCAAACTGGTTAATCAGAAGTTTGAATTAAGCAATAATTTGGTTAAATCTGTTCCCCACACCTCTTCCAGGTTATACTGGATAAGAATTCTGTCTTGCTACACAGACCAATTCACTTTAAAAGAGTCTGCCCTCCAGCTAACCCTTAGCCCCATTTGAAGTCAGCCAACCTGCCAGGATAACTAGAGCTTTTTTTTCGTTCTCTTGTCGGTGTTAAAATCATGCAAGCAGCTTGTTTGAAGCTGTCCAGCATCCCTTTGCTGTGCTCTGGGATGGAGAGCCAGAATGATTATTTTGTAAACTTGGTTTTCAATCCCCCATTAATCAAAATGCCTTTTGTCCATGGATTTTGGGAGGACCCCCCAAGACCTTTAGAGAAGGGACGCTGTACTGGATTCCCATTTATTTAATAATGGAAATTGTAGATTAGGAAAAAGTAAAAAAAACCAAAGTACATAGGCAGGAAGTGAATAGTGCTCTCTCGAACCTGGTAATAAATATGAAACCATGAAAAACAGGAAGTTACAGTATATTGATGTCTTTTTTTTTTTAATCTAAAACCAGCATTACTATACATTTTCTGTTGCCCAAGACCTAGGAAACAAAAATATTGACTGGATTAAATGCTTTTAGAGTAGTTATTATAAATATTTAAAGGAACTCTGTCAAAGGTTATAGGTTCAAAATTTTACTTATATCTGTAATAAAATGATGGATGAAGGCTTCTGAGTTCTTTATCTATTGGTTTTTGGTTATTTTTTTAAATAGTCTGTTTTTGTAGGACTTACAAACCTCACAATGTTATGTGCTTCTCCTGGAGCTAACACCAATCACTTTACTTTCAAGCTTCTGAGATGTTATTACAAAGAAGAGTAAGGGGAGGAAAGAAGCTGTTTAAATGAGATGATATTACATTGCGTGCCATTTGTTCTCCCCTCTGCATATAAATTGCATCTGCTAAATATGTGCCTGAAAATCAGAGAACTGTGTATGTTGAAGGGTAGTTGCAAAGACAAATGCATATTTATGCCTGTTTCACAGGTGCGAATTAAGGACCAAAGTTTGAAAATGTGACAATTTGATAAGTCAGTCCTTTGAATAAGATGATTAAGTGACATGCAATAAACTACATCCGTCTATGCTCCCCTTTCTAACTCCAGCCATAAGCTAAAGACCATGAACTGAGACACGTGCTTAGAATGATTTATGTTCCATGGATTATTGCAATCACATTTTGTGTGCAAGGAAACAAACAATACAGCATAAGCCTAGAACCTGAAACTTCTTCAGATAATCATGTTCAAGCTTCACGTTTCTCAACACACAAATGAATGGAAACACTTGGGAACACAGTCTCTGCCCTTACTACTCAAGAAATTCACAGCCAAAAAGCTCTTCTCTTAATTTTGATTTACCTAACAAATATGTAAAATTGTTATCTTTTCTCTTACTTGCAACAAATTCTTTCTAAATTTGACTCCTCTCTACCAGGTGCTGAGGACCTCCTGCAAAGCTGTGAGTGCCTTCAGCTTCCACTGAAGTCACTGGGAATTGAGGCCAAGTGAGTCTCAATGGTGGCACTCAGGAACTCACAGGACTGAATCCTTAATGACAACCTGGGCTAACATATATTATAAAAATGAGGTTCCCAATGGGTTTCAGAGCTGCCAACAGCGCAGCCCAATCACATAGTGTGTCTAGGTTAACACTCTCACCATTTTGAAAATGTTACCATAATTTTCTATAGAAATGCCTATGTGACTTGGAGCTCAAGTCCCATTTTCAAAAGCAACTCAGATACTTAGGAGCCTAAATCTCCTTGAAAGTCAGTAGGGCCTAGACTTCTAAGTCACTTAGGCATTTTTGAAAATGCCACCTTATATCTTTTGTAGGTACTTGAATTTAAACTATTAGTGTAAAAGCCAATGTACAGCGGAGTCATACAGCTGTGCCAACATCCAAACCTAAAGGGCAGTGCAAGTATAAAATTAAAAAAGGAGTAAACTATCATTTCCCCCACTATGGTGAAGGATATTAGTGTTTGAGCCTCTAAAACCTCAGAGAGATTCTTCTGCATTGAGTGATTTTTGCTAATTTCTGTGTCTAATACAAATATTAGCTGTTCCATGCCAGTATTAGTGTCTTTGCTTTGGCAGTCACTCTGCCAAAGCCTGATTAAAAACTCAAATCTCTGCTCCCATAGTTTCTTAAAATAGTAGCAGAATTCACCACATGAACATGTGACTTGTGGACAGTGAGAAATAAAGGTAGCCAGAATTCTGGGAAAAATTAAAACTGACTGATTTTAGAGACTGAACACACACCATAGGGTGGACAGGGTAAATATCAGGTCACATGTGAAATATTTCACTATCCCTTGCATAGGAACTGACCACGCAAAGTGGTAAGTACCCGCTGATCCCACTGACTTCAAGGGGAACTGAGTGATCACTGCAGCGTGCAGGATCAGACTCACAATGCACATCTGTTTCTGCTTTGCTGTGCCACTCATGAATCAGGTCATTCTTAACTTGGAAATATATTTCTCAAATCACCTTTCCCAATACCAGGCTTGATCCTGCAGTCCACACTTAAGACAAGCAATCACCCTGAATCAATGGGTAAAATATAGGCCTGGCATAAGGAGGAACAACTCTCAGGGGTTGCAACAGGAGTCACAGCTGCTTATCCCAGAACTCTATTTGGTTCAATATGACTATACAGATGAGCAAGGACTGCAGGTTCTGGTCTTTCATGTGTTTTGTATAAATGATGTGTAGTGTAGATACTATGGTGATGAGAGTGCAAGAAGTGCATTGACAGACAGCTAGTATACCTTGAATATACACAAGTTGACCTTGTAAGAAAATGTTTATAATTGAACAACTCCCTGAAAGCTTGAAACAGAAATGGATAAAGAGTAGTATTGAAACATTTTTTATAAAAATAGGGGCCCAGGTTCTTTCTGATCTTTTACACAGGGGTAAATGTGGAGTCAAGTCATGGATAGTGAATGGAGTTACTCTGGTGTTATACTAGAGTAATTCTGAGCAAAATTTACCCCCTTTGGCATTAATAAGTTACAGTAAAAATATAGGGAGGTTAAAATTTTGGCCTGCTAACCCAAACAGCATCCCTTTAACAGGCTTCCTATTTTTGAAACAGTATTTTATTTTTTAAAATAAAATAATTAGCATTTATATTCAACTTGGTGTTAATGTCTGAGTGACAGTCCTCTCCCACACCCCACCCTAGAGCCATAAGTCCTGTTTTGTCTCACGGTAGACGTGCAGCACAGGAATTGGCCATGCAATTTCCTTATCACTCTTTCCCACCACCATGGCCTCAACCCTAACTAGATGGGATCAACTCTAGGAGATGAGAGGTAAGTCTCCATGTCCAATCAATCTTCTGAGAAAACCAACAAAGATACTTTATGCAGTGCTGGCTTTTGGCATATGGACCCCTGTCCAGTAGAAACTGGAGACAGGCCACTGTTTTATTTCACAAGGCCACTAAACAACCATCAGAAGGGGGCCTTTTAAATCAATATGGATCTCAATGGGATTCAGATAGATGACCCCGAAGTTCACCACTCCATTTTCAATCTTCTGAAACATCCAGTCACAATACAAAAATATGGCCATAATTCTGCAAACTACTCAGCTTGGGTGAGCTCTCCTTGATGTAACTGGAGCTCAGGACAGGCCCAGACTCCATTTGGGCACATCTCATTGTGGGTTCAAGGCCTGTATTTCTATACTGAAAATACAAAGCATGGCATGACACTTTTTTTCTTTTTTTTCTTAAAAAAGAACCTTCACATGAACTGAATTTTTTCACCAGTAACTTACTTTTGATTTGCTATGTCGTATAAGCGCAGAAAGCAGTCTGTTTGACTCCCCCATCACACCTGCATGATCCTTAGCTTCACACCATTCCACCAACCGTTCAACCAATTTCACATTCTTTCCCAGCTGTTCAGCAGCTTCTGCTACATGTGATACAAGCCAAAATACAACAAGGTTGTCATTTTTCAGCATGTGTCAGAAACTTATACATGAAAGTTTCTAAGTGGAAAAAAATCATAAAGAAGAATCTTGTTAATCTGTGCTAATAGAGGGAAAGCCCCAATTCGCATTGGTGAGCAAAGCTGGAAAAAAAAGGGGGGGGGGGGGGGTTGGAGGTAATTGCATAAAAATTTTCACAACATATTTTCCTGGTACATTTTTTTTCTATTTTTCCTGGACGAAATGTAAAATTTGAACAATTTTGACCATTGAAGTTTATGGATTATTGAATGCTAGAGAGAATAAAGGTGACATCACACTTCCCGTGAGCCAGCTCCTAGATTTATACATTTTTAAGGCCAGAGGGACCGTTGTGATAATTTATCTGACCTTCTGCATAAAACAGGCCATAGGACTTGCCTGAATTAAATCTTTCTTCAAATCCAATAGATCGGGTTGAACTAGAGCAGATCTTTTTAGAAAAACATCCAATCCTGATATAAAAATTTCCAGTGCTGGTGAATTCACCACAGTCATCACAAGTTGTTCCAATGGCTAATTTCCCTCACTATTAAAAATGTGCAACCCTGTTTCCAGTCTGAATTTGCATAGCTTCAAATTTCAACTATTGGATCTTAGTATGCCTTTGTTGCTGGAATGAAGAACCTTTTATTATCAGATTTCAGCACCATATGTAGTTACTTATAGACTGTGATCAAGTCTCCCTTTAACCTTCTCACTGCAAAGTTAAATAGATTGAGATTGAGTGTCTGTCTCTATCAGGCATGTTTTCCCATCCCTGAATAAGTCTGGTGGCTCTTCTCTGTACCCACTCTAATTTTTCAACATCCTTCTTGAAACGTGGAGATGCAGTATTCCAGCAGTGGTCACACAAGTGTCAAATACAAAGGTAATATAACCTCTCTACTCTTACTTGATACTCTCAGTATGTAGAGTGCTGCATCACCCCTCTGAGGAGAACAAGTGAAAATAAAGATGGGTACCAGTCGCTCTGTTCTGAAGATAGGGCCTCCTTCTTCACTGGAAGGAAAAAAAGGAGCGACAGAACTGGCAGCTGTCCTATCGCCCTTCAGCACAGAACACAATACCCATCTTTACCTTCACTGCCATCACGCTGATGGTTGTTCTCAGTGATACACAGACTACAGAAGAAGTAGTGCTGCCTCTGAAGTGGGGGTGGTATTGGTCTAAAATGGCTTCAATGTTCTGTTCCTCTCTGCCAGTTAGTTTCTTCACTCCTGCAGCCTGTAACAAAGCTTGGGGAGCAGTGGAGAACCTGGTTCACCAACAGCATCAGTAGGAGCAGGTGCCATCTATAAGGAAGATGGGGAGCATGTTATGTGTCCTTGTACTTTCTCAGGAGGGTACTGAGTACCAGGGATAGGTTCACAGGTGATGTAGCACTGACTCACCAAATAGTCTGATGTCCCTCTTAATGACCTGATTTCCAGATCTTGCCAATCTATGCTGCAAAGAGGAGCAAATCTGCAAGTCGGCACTCAGTGCAGAATTGTGGTTTACCATTGTGCAGATTATCAAGGCTGTGGCCTATTCATAAATACACCCATAGTTATTGGATAAAAGAATGTAAATATTCAAAAATGGAAACCAGGCATGTACTGTACTTACAAATGCTAGTGAATTTTACAGTGGCTAGTATTCACCAACTGTGGTGGAGGGTTGCTGGAAGCTATCTGATAAAGTAATTTACAAAGATGCTTAGAATTTAAAACTAAAACACCAAAGAGTCACAGACTCTTTGTAGTTTGCCACTTTATTTACCATACTACTAGCCACTACGCAATAGCTGCAAATTACATGACATTTATTCAGTTAGAAATAGCAATTTATCAATTATTAAATGCATCCGCCCAGTCAAGGGTGCTAGATACAGAGAAGATGCTGAAAACACAACATGAGTGGCAGCTTAGGTCAAAACACCTGCAGTTAAATACATATTCATATGCCAGTTGAGCAGAATGCTGAATTACAAAAGTAAATAAGTGTTTTTTAAACTTGTTCTGATTGTCCATGGTAGTCAATCCAGAATTTTTTAAACCAGCCCATGTTTCTCTCATTTTGCATATTATTAAATTTATTCTAAGACTTCAGAAAAAGTAAAAAAGAAAAAGGACCATTTTTTTTTCTCTAGGAGCCTTAACAACAGATTACAGATTAATCCACAAAGAGAATCATATAACACAAAGAACTGTTGATTTTTACCTTGTGCGTCTATTAACATTCTTAACGTTCCCAGCAGCTTGAATTGAACAGGGGGCATCTCAGATCTGAGAAATTTCAATACTGCTTCTGCAACGCCAGCTGATAGCATCTTAGCCTTATTTACAACTACATGAATAAAGAACAGAAATTATCTCAAAAATCATTTTTGATGATACACTTCAACTATATGGAGACTGTCATTTCCAAGAGATTCCAGAAGCAGCTTTTCCACACACACTGAAAAATAGCATACTAATGTATACATTTTGTGTGTACACGCGCACAAACGCCATTTAAATAAACTGATGGTTACCTAGACACAATGTGAATTTGAAATGTTTTGTTCTTATACATAAATCTAATTTCCATTGCTCAGCCTGAGTATTTCATCTGAATGCTAGAGTCCTCTATGTGGACAATTGGAAAGGAAACTTCCCCTGCAATCTGCTGGAGACAATTGCTAGATGCTCAGTATTGAAGGATCCAGTTAGTGGGGATACCTCTTGCCCTGCCCCAATACACTGTACAAGAAGCAGTGTGGGGTTCAATGCCGGGAGCGTGCATTCCTTGTGCAGCCTCTTAAATCCCCTCTCATCCCATGTGGTGAGACCATGAGGCTCTCCACAACTGTGAGGAGGGGCCAGAGTTTGCTCCATACTATATTTAATGAAAGAGACCAATTAGTTCATATTCTAAATAGTACTTACCAGGAAACACCTTGCTGCGGCAGATATTCATTCCTTGGTTCCTAAGGTTCTGTATAAAGAATTTTCAGGACCAATCCTGCACACCATATTCAAGGGAGGCTGGCCCACTGAAGTAAGTGGGATGACTCACGTGGATGACGCGAGCAGGAGATAGTTCTCCAGCTTTGTTAAAGCTATGTGAATTTAGTAGATATTAATATTCAGTATCAGGAAGTTAGTACTTCTCAAAACTGAATGTATGCAGTAAAAGAAGAGTAAATTGATCAAAGATGATGATTTTTGGCTCAGCTCAGGTCATTGGAAAGTGTAGGTTATATACATATGTTATTTATGCTATATATCTGCTTTGGCTTTTATGTGAATATTCATGTTTTATTTTCAGGCAATCAAAAGCTGAGATGATTAAAAATGACAATGGACTTGGATGGCGTATTACTTTCAAAGGCTATTACAAACATTAAGTAATTCTGATGGATCAAATGTCCTAATAGTCCTTCTCTATCATTAACATCTGTGACTTATCAAAGCTCTGAGAAGTTACAACAAGAAATGGTGTATCAGAAAAGTGAACAGTTCTCTCTGTTAAGGTTGAAATCTCTTAAGATCCTTCACTAGCCAGACAGCCCAAAATGATGCAGTGCAGTTGCAATGCAAAGGGGAGCTGTAAGTGTAGAAACGCTACACTGAGATCTCCACAGCCTCCTGCATATTGCAGAGCCAAGCAGCACAGCAGCTCTCTCCATGGGAATGCAGGGTGGCTGTATTGTGGGATGACAGTAGCAGAAACACAGCCCGTGGGTCTGTGACCTACACAGCAGTGCTGGCCACCAAACCCTCCCAAAAGATGTAGAAAGGGCCATGGCTTAGCTGCACAGATGCTCTCTGGCCAGCCTCCAGGTTGGTTGGGGACAGTGTCATCCCCCACATTGATTCCCCTGGGCTTTGCACTGGGAACCAGAATTTCACCCTGACAGATGAGCAGTGTGATGTGAGCCTTACCAGGAATAGCCAGGTTTCTGAGTGCGCTCAGTGCTGCATGCTGCACAGTAACATTTCCATCTTCCACATGTCTGTCTAGTAGATCCATCAGCTTCTGAACTATCCCATTATCTACCATATGGATGCAGTTTCCATCTGCACGAGACAAGATGAGTCACTTGTACGTGCACAATAAATCTTAATATATATACAAAAGAGCTTCTCAGTACGAAAGTGTAATTTCTCCCTCTTCCAGCTTTTATAATTCAGATAAAGAGAGCTGAAACCTGACCACCAGCATCAACTTCAATTCATGCATTTGAAGCATTTGAAGTAAAGGAATGGAAAATAGAGCAGAAGGTAAAAATCCAATAGTATGGTACAAATATATATTTGAAAAGTGCTGCTTGGGTAGGCGTTACTACAGTTGAAAAATTCCTTTAAAAAAAAAAAAGTGATTTTTTAGCAATGTGTTTGTATCTTCAATGTAAAAAACAAACAAACAAAAACAGAATTCTAAAACCAGGGTTAATGGCTTCCAGAAATCCAGAAAAGGTGTGCAAAACTACTGATGCTATCCTAAACCACATTAAAAAATCCCACCACAACACACTGTTGATTCATAGCTATACAGACACAGCACATTAAAAGGGTGCAAACAGGCAAACATAAGCTCATATAGCATATTCTTACCATTTCTGGCAAAATTTGCAATAGCCAGTGCTCCTGCAAGCTGTAGCTGATGGTTATTGGAAGGAATCCATGAAAGCACCCTTTGGAAGACACTGCCTTTTCCTCCTTCAAATAACTTTTGCATGGATTCATCTGGAGGCAAAAAGTGTAGAAACTCAACAAGCAAAAGCAATATGAATGTTAATGTTAGTCCAAATTCTTCTCTGTTATATCTGTGTAACTCTATTGACTGCGCTACATTTACTTTAGTTATACAGTGGTTTAAAAATGCAAATTTGGTCCACTGAATAACTAGCCAGCAAGTCCTTAAAATAATTTTAAAAATGTGTTTTACGTATTACAAGTAAAATTAAACCGCAAAATTTGACATAGGTATTCTCCGCTTCTTTGCAAAATGTACTAAGCTATTGTACTCACCTCCAAGTAGTAGTAAAACCATAAGGTCAGAGGCTGTTTTAAGCTCAGCTATGTCATCCTCTTTGTCACTGTCTACAGTTTTCTGGACAATCTCAAGTAAACACTCAACCAGGCCTGCTTCAACCAGCTGCAGTTTAATGATATCTAAAAAAAAATCACAAATACAATAGTCATAAGAACATACATAAGAATGGCCATACTGAGACCAATAGTCCATCTACTCCAGTATCCTGTCTTCAGACAGTAGCCAATGCCAGGTGCTTCAGAGGGAAAATAGAATAGCTAATCATCAAATGGTCCATCCCGTTGGCCATTCCCAGCCTCTGGCAAATAGCAATCCCTGCCTATCCTGGCTAATAGCCATGGATGGACCTATCCTCCCGAAACTTATCTAGTTCTTTTTTGAATCCCATTATAGCCTTGGCCTTCACAACATCCTCTAGCAAGGAGTTCCACAGGTTGACTGTGTTGTATGAAAAAATACTTTTTTGTTTGTTTTAAACCTGCTGCCTATTAATTTCATTTGTTGACCTCTAGCTTTTGTGTTGTGTTATAACACTTCTTTATTCTCCACACCAGTCATGATTCTGTATCATATCCAAGCTGAAAGGTCTCAGTCTATTAATCTCCCCTCATGTGGAAGCTTTTCCAAACCCCTAATCATTTTAGTTGCCCTTTTCTGTCCCTTTTCCAATTCCAAGATAACTTTTTTGAGATAGGATGACCAGCTCTGCACAGAGTATTCAAGATGTGGGCGTACCATAGATTTATAAAGAGGCAATGCAATATTTTCTGTCTTATTATCTATCCCTTTCCTAACGATTCCCAACATTTTTTTAGCTTTTTAAACTGCTGCTGCACATTGAATGATGCTTTCAGAGAACTAGTCACAATGACTCCAAGATCTCTTTTTTGAGTGGCAACAGTTTAGACTCCATCATTTTGTATGTATAGTTGGGGATTATCGTTTTCCAATGTGCATTACTTTGCATTTAGCAACATCTGCCATTTTGTTGCCCAATTACCCAGTTTTGGGAGATCCCTTTGTAACTCTTAGTTAAGTCCAAAGCAGACTGCAATCTCGAGTAGTTTTGTATCATCTGCAAATTTTTCCACCTCACTGTTTACCCCTTTTTCCAGATAATTTGTCAATATGTTGAACAGCACTGGTCCCACTGGTCCCTCTTATCCCATGACTGCTTACTTTGCCTTAGAGTGTTTTGGTGTGGTACCTTGTCAATGGCTTTCTGAAAATCTAAGAACATTATATCCACTGGATCACACTTGTCCACATGCTTGTTGATCCTCTCAAAGAATTCTAGTAGATTGGTGAGGCATGATTTCCCTTTACACAAACCATGTTGATTCTTCCCCAACACATCATATTCAGCTATGTGTCTGATAATTCTGTTTGATAGTTTCAACCAATTTGCACTGTACTGTAGTTAGGCTTACCTACCTTACAGGATTGCCTCTGGAGCTTTTTTTAAAAATTGGTGTCACATTAGCTATCCTCCAATCATCTGGTACAGAAGTGGATTTAAATGATAGGTTACATACTTGAGTTATTCTGCAATTTCATATTTGAGTTCCTTCAGAACCCTTGAGTGGATACCATCTGGTCCTGGTGACTTAATATTGTTTAATTGATCAATTTGTTCCAAAACCTCCTCTAATGACACCTCAATCTGGGAAACTTCCTCAGATTTGTCACCTAAAAAGGATGTCTCAGGTTTGGGATCTCCCTCACATCCTCAGCCATGAAGACCAATGCAAAGAATTCATTTAGTTTCCCCGCAATGCCTTATCTTCCTTGTAGGTGCTCCTTTAGCATCTCGATCATTCAGTGGCCCCACTGGTTGTTTAGCAGATTTCCTGCTTCTGATGTACTTTAAAACAAAATTGTTGCTGTTGAGTCTTTGGCTAGCTGTTCTTCAAATTCTTTTTTGGCCTTCCCAATTAATTATATTTTTACACTTCACTTGCCAGAGTTTATGCGCCTTTCTATTTTTCCTCAACAGGATTTAACATCCACTTTTTAAAGGATGCTTTTGGCCTCTAACTGCTTCTATTACTTTGTTGTTTAGCCTTGGTGGCACTTTTTTGGTCCTCTTACTATGTTTTTTAATTTGGGGTATACATTTAAATTAAGCTTTTATTATGATGTATTTAAAAAGTTTCCATGCAGCTTGCTGGGATTTCCCTTTTGGCACTGTACTTTTTAATTTCTGTTTAACCAATTTCCTCATTTTTGTGTAGTTCCCCTTTCTGAAATTAAATGCTACTGTGGTGGTCTGCTTTGGTGTCCCCTCCATTCCCATCCACCCACAAGGATGTTAAATTTTATTATGTTATGATCACTGTTACCACATAGTGCAGCTATATTCACCTCTTGGACCAGATCCTGTCCTCTACTTAGGATTAAATCAAGAATTGCCTCTCCTCTTGTGGATTCCAGGACTAGTTGCTCCAAAAAGCAGTCATTTAAGGTGTCAAGACATTTTATATCTGCATCCCGTTCTGAGGTGGCATGTACCCAGCCAATATGGGGACAGTTGAAATCCCCCACTATTATTATCTTAATCTTCCTAAGCATTTCACAATCACTATCACCATCCTGCTCAGGTGGTCAGTAATGTATTTCTACTGCTATATTCTTATTATTCAAGCATGGAATTACTATCCATAGAAATTCTATGTTTGGTTAATTTAAGATTTTTATTTCAATTGACTCTATGCTTTCTTTCACATATAGTGCCACTGACCCACCAGTATGACCTACTTCTGTCCTTCCGATATATTTTTTACTCTGGTATTACTGCGTACCATTGATTATCCTCATTCCACTGTTTCTGTGATGCCTAGTATATCAATATACTCATTTAATACGAGGCACTCAAGTTCACCCATCTTAGTATTTAGACTTCTAGCATTTGGCACTAAAAAAAATTGTCACTTTTTAGCTATCTGCCATTATGTGATGTAACTGAATGGGACTCTTTTTCATTTGACTGTTTCTCATCAGATCCTACCCAGATTTTATTCTCTTCCATCATCTCCTCACTAGGATATAGAGTATCGCCATTAATAGATTTCCCCCCCCAAGGGATGCCTCTGTCCGAACCACGTGCTTCTCTGCACCTGTCTACTTTCCCCCAGCCCTTAGTTTAAAAACGGCTCTAGGTGCTTTTTAATTTTACATGCCAGCAATCCAGTTCCATTTTGATTTATATGGAGCCCATCCTTCTTGTATAGGCTCCCCCTTTCCCAGAAGGTTCCCCAGTTCCTAATAAATCTAAACCTCTCCTCCCTTCACCATCGTCTCATCTACTCATTGAGACCCTGCAGTTCTGCTGGTCTAACTGCCCCTGCATGTGGAACTGGAAGCACTTTAGAGAATGCTACTATGGAGGTCCTGGACTTCAATCTCTTACCTAGGAGCCTAAATTTGACCTCCAGGACCTTTTTCCTATCCTTCCCTATGTCATTGGCACCCACATGAATCATGACCATCGGCTCCTCCTCGGCACTACACATAAGTCTGTCCAGATTTCTCAAGAGATCTGCAACCTTCGCACCTGGCAGGCAAGTCACCATGCGGTTCTCCTGGTCATCACAAATCCAGCTATCTATGTTTCTAATGATCAAGTCCCCCATTACAATTACCTGTCTTTTCCTAATAACTGCAGTTCCCTCCCCCAGAGAGGTATCCTCAGTGGGAGAGGATACCATGACATCATCTGGAAGGAGAATCCCACCTATGGGATCATTTCCCTCTGCTCCAGTTTGATGTTCTCCTTCCCTGAGACTTTCATACTCCTGAACAATACAGAGGCTGTCATACTGGGGGTGGGACTGTTCTACTGTGTCCCGCAAAGTCTCATCTATGTGCCTCTCTGTCTCCCTTAGCTCCTCCAGTTCAGCCACTTTGGGTCTCCAAAACCCATATGCAGTCTCTGAGATACCATAGGGCAGGTAATCATACATGTTGCATTCAGTGCAATAAACTGGATAGCCCCCACTCTGTTGCTAGACTTCTGCCTGCATTCTCTTTTTATTCCTCCACCTCTTTCTTTTATTGTTTGTTTTTTATTGGTGGGGATGGGATTATTGTCTTTAGTTTACCGAATGTTAATGAAGTGTATCTAATCCACAGTCACCCTCTAAACTCCCTCACAAAACTCCTCTGATTGCTAGCTCCTCTGGTCGCTTAGTAGTGGGCTTTTTAGCCCTGGTTTTCCCTGAGTTTAAGGGTTGATGATCAGGCATTGAAATATGGTGTCTATCTTACACACATACAGTACCATATTGAGTAAATAGGGAGTAAAGGGAACAGACTTTCAATAATGTCATCTAGTTTAGTGTCTGCCTCTCAGCCACAATAAAAATAATTTGATCTTGAAAGGACAAAAATGCTATAGATTTATATTCTTGTTTCAAGTTAAATTAATTCCCAGAGCCAACTTCTGTTTTATTACAGCCGAAAGACTCTACTGATGTCAAATCAGTGTCACTCATATAACTGAGAGTAGAGTTCAGAGCCCAGTGTCCAAAAGCCTTTTCTGCTCTGCCTTATTAGTAGATTATAATACTGCTGCCTGTATTCTCAATGACATGATCATTTGTAAGAGAGAAAAATATAAAGGGCTTTAAAAAAGACTGGAGTCATCTGAGGATTTGGAAAACAGTGGCAGACGCCCCTTGCATTTCATACCAACCACAGACAAATATTGAACAATAAATAAGACAAAATCAATATGATATAAAAAACTTGCAACCACATACTAAAAGATTTATGTGGCTCGGTGTGGTCCACCAGCTGTACTGTCAAAGGGCGCTTGCTCTGCAAGGCACAATCATATCTTTCTATAGTAATAGTCTCCTATTCTGTTCTATTATTAGTGAATATGTATATTACAGTTACACCCAAAAGCCAGGCTGTTGTGCCAGGCACTAGATAACACTGCAGTCTGTCCCTGCCCCCAAGGGTTTACAATGTAAAGGCTAGATTGTGATTTCTGGGCACGGTTCTGAGTAAAGGGCGGCATCTTAGGCCTGGTCTACACTGACAATGCAGATCAACATAATGTGACTTACGTCGACCACATTAAAGTATGTCTCCCCACTGGCATGTCAGTACCGCCAACCACGGTAAAATTCAACTTAATAAAACCACCTTCTCAAGTGGTGTAGTGCTGAAGTCGAATTCTGTGGGTCGAATGAGCATCAGTGTAGGCAGAACACAATGTAAATTGACATTATTGGCCTCCAGGAGGTATCCCATATTGCTCTGTTGTGATCACTCTGCACATTGGCAGTCTGCTGCACTGTAGCCATGTAAACAGGAAATTGCTCCTCCCCACAAGCCCCGGGAAATTTTGAATTCCCATTTCATGTTTGGTCAGCATGGAGAGAGCTTGCCAGCACAACTGATCATGGCGACTGCATGTCCCAAATGCGCTTCAGCCTGGAGTCGACCTGAGGTCTTGGATCTCATTGGTCTGTGGAGCAAAGAGTCTGTTCTGGCTCAGCTCCAAGCAAGCAAAAGAAATTTGGATATCTATGAGAAGGTATCTTGTGGCATGTTGGAGAAGGGGCACAACAGGGACGTGCAGCAGTGTCTCATTAAGATGAGTTGAGGCAGGCTTATCAGAAAACTAAGGAAGCTAACAGCCATTCTGGCTCCTCACCCAAAACATGCAGCTTTTACGAGGAGCTGCATGCAATTCTTGGCGGTGACCCCATCATTATGCCACCATGCACCGTTGATCCATCTGGGGAATCTGAGACCAGGATGAATGAGGACGAATCCGTGGACGAGGAGGAGGAGAAGAGGGGGCAGGTGAGTGTGGTAGCCCTTGTCCCTGAAAGCCAGCAGCTGTTTGCAACACAGGAGCGGTCCACCAAGACGCAGGAAACCGTGACTGACTGGGATGCCATGGAAGGCACATCGGGTGAATACGTATTGCAAATTGCATGTCTTTGATTATATCCCCTGTCCAGAATCTTGTACCAGCAGGAAAAATTGATGTGTGTCACGGTGGGACTGTGCTTCCTCATACTTGGTGTGCTTAAGCATTGGGTTGACCATGGAAAAGATTATTTAAGTGCACAGGGATGCTCTGAGAATCCTCCATGCATATCTCCAAGAAGCTTTCATGCAGGTACTCTGCAATCCTTTAGAGAAGGTTTCTTGGGAGGGCAGCCTTATTTCTTCCACCACAATAGGACACTTTCCCCCGCCACTCTGTTATTAATTGTGCATTCATCATCGCAGAACACAGCATAGCAACATAAGGGCCAGGCCTGTAGCCAGATGCTTGCAGCAAATCTCCCTTTCCGCCTGTGTGACCCTCAGCAGGTTGATATCACTCATGGTTACCTAGGGAAGATGACGCACATTTACAGTACCTGACCAAGAAAGGTTTTTAAAGTGTGTTACTGCACAGCTGGGGATGGTTTCTTAGTTCAGCACACCGCAAGTCCCTAAGCAGAACGTTGTTGCTATGGGCCTTGGGCATCCGCAAACGGGTTCCCATTTTTTCTCTCTACAGACAGTTAACCCATACCCACCCCTCACCCTTCCTACTGCCTATTAAAAGCCTGATCAATTGGTAGCCTGACATCCATGCTGCTCTAGAGAGCATGAACTTGTGCAGTATGGTCTGGGGATTTCTCTGACATAGATGCACTCGCCCCTTACTTACCATGGCTGGAACGGCACTCTGACCCCTGCAATAGTCAGACAATGGTATGTGATTGTAGCCTTCACTTGGGAATATTCAGAGGACTTATTTTTACATTGTAACATTGCTTTTCATCCATGGAATGAGTTAACAATGGGTACCTTGTGCTTTGCTTCCCTCACAGTGGACAACATGGCTTTCAACACACCACTGTCTCATACTCCTGCAGAGCGCCTGTTGCAGATAAAAAGGTGAAAAAAACCCAACCCGGGATGACATGTTTAATGAGTGAATGAATGCCTCCATGGCTGTTGATGCAGAGCTAAGAGCGTGGAGGATTTCATTATCTGACAAACAGAACATGGACATGGACAACAGGAAGGCATCACAGGAGTATGAGCGTTCAACACAAGAAGAAATGCCGTGTATAATGCGTGATCAGTCAGACATCTTGAGGCGTTTTGTGGAGCTTCAGCAAGCTTAGCGGCAAGAGAGACATCCTCTGTAGCCCCTGCAAAACTCTGAGCTAACGCAGTTTTTCCTAGCCCCCACCCCAAAGCGGTCTAGAAGGAGACTGAGCAGGTGCAGTACATACTGCACTCCTCGCCGGTTGAGGCAAGTGGAAAGAGGTGATGGCCCCTTTTAAGGAGTGGGGATATGTGATTCCGTCATGTGTGCACAGCCAAAATAGGCTCTGTATCCCTGGCCCTATACAATGCATGCAGAACATTCCATTTTCTTCCATTTCCCCTTTCTGTGAAGGATCACCAGTGAAGAAAGTACTGCTTTACAATTCATGGCTGTTTACTTATTGATAAGAAGGGAATAAAGGAAGGGGGAAGGAGGAAGGACTGAAATGGTGGGTGAGTGAGAGGGAGAACTGGCTCGGTGTGGGATGTGAATTGAAAGCACAGCATAGATAAGTAACGCACATTACTGTTGTGTCTCATTGCAAAAGTGGTTTTTCAATGCTTCCCTGAGGCGCAGCGCTCCGTGATTGACTCTGAGTGTTGCAGTGGCATCTGGCTGCTCAAAATTTGTGGCCAGCCTATCTGCCTCCACAACCCAACCCAATGGGAACTTCTCCCCCTTTGTCTCTCAGACATTATGGAGCACACAGCAGGAAGAGATAACTATTGGGATGTTTTTTTCACTGAGGTCTAACCTAGTGAACAGACTTCGCCAGCGTGCCTGTAAACGTCCAAATGCACATTTCACCACCATTCTGCACTTGCTGAGCCTATTATTAAAACACTTCTTCTCACTGTCCAAGTTCCTGGTGTATGGCTTTATTAGCCAGGGGGGCAAGGGGCAGGCAGGATTACCCAGGATCACTACTGGCATTTCAACATTGTCGATATTTTATTTTTGGTCAGGGAAGGAAATGCCTGCCTGCATCTTTTTAACAGACCTGAGTTTGTAAAGATGCACATGTCATGCACCTTTCCAGACCACCCCACACTGCTGTCAGCGAAGCATTCCCTGTAATCCACAAGGGCCTGCAACACCATTGAGAAGTATCCCTTTCGATTTATGTACTCTGTGGCAAGGTGGTTCGGGGCTAAGATCAGGATGTGCTTGCCATCTATCGCCTCCCCCCCGCCCCAGTTTGGGAACCCCATTGCAGAAAAGCCTTCCACTAGGTCCTCCATGTTTCCCAAAGTCACTACCCTTCTTAGCAGAAGTCTATCAATGACTCAGCACACTTGAATCGCAGCTGCTCCCACGGTGGATTTACCGACTCTGAATTGATTCCCAACTGACAGGTAGCAGTCTGGCATTGCTGGCTTCCACAGAGCAATGACCACTCTCTTCTCAACTGTCAGAGTTGATCTCAAGTGAGTATTCATGCATTTCAGGGCTAGGAGAGCTCTTTCCAAAGTTCAAAGAAAGTGGCCTTTCACATCTGAAAGTTCTGCAGCCTCTGTTCATCAACCCATGCCTTCATAACGATGTGATCCCATCAGTCACTGCTTGTTTCCTGGGACCAGAAGCAGCGCTCTAATGACTGCAGATTGTGTGTGACAGCCTGAAGCAAACGGGAATTGTTTCATTCTATGGCTTGTAGCAAGGCAGCCTACATCACAATTTTCAGTGGTGCCGCTCCTGTCTTGCCCCTGAAAATACTGCAGAATAAGTCGTGAGATGTTTGTGCTCATTCCTCTCAGAAAATGTTGTGCGCGTGGCAGAGAGCGAAGGGTTTGAAAAAATGGCACGAAAAGGAGATAGTCTGTTTGTTTGGATGGGGACAAGAAGGAGAGAAGGGGGAGGTACGTTGCATTATGGGAGGACGACAACCTTCCAAAAGCCTCTGCGGCTAGTTGCACTGTGGGATAACTACCCACAGTGCACTGTTTGATAATCGATCCATGCACGGCTAGAGGGGACTCAATCCCCCAGTGCAATGAGCCTGTTGTGATCACGCTCCTCCAACTTCTAAAATTTGTCAGGTGAAAGTTGATTTAAAATAAATCAACTTCACTCCTCAGTGTAGACATACCCTAGGTTGCACCAGTAGGGTTTGTGATTCAGAGACACACCTGAGTTACAGCTACTCTCCGTGTTCCTCCTTGTGCTCCATGGGGGCAGTAGTTTGCTACTAGATAATACTTCCACGACAGCTCAGAAGGGATGACCAGCTAGTACTGGGGAAAGAACCAAGGTTTCACCTGCTTCCTGTCCACCTTCTCGATGGGTGGGGAGTAAGTGGGCATGCAGCTCAGTTCTATGTGCCCAGACCCATGGTCTGAGCAGACCATGAAACAGTGTAAGGGGAGTTCTTACTCCCTTGTTTTGGCAGAGTCCAAAGCACAATCTAGCTTTAAGAAAGGAGCTTGGCAGCTTATTTTAAAATGATGACGACATCCTGACTAACGAGGAAGGGACGAGACTGAGTAAAATGGAGCTTTCTGACTGTCATCCAGCAAAAGTGAGGAAGCTGGAAGTCCTGATCGTTACATTCTCCTCAGAGCCCTTCCTACACGCACGTAAGAGCACTACAGATGGTGTAAGTAAACTCTTTGGGGCAGCACATAGCATAGGGGGATTCTGGCCTATGACTGGGGATCCTAGATATTATTTCAATACAAAATAATAAACAATTATTAATAATGTTAATGAGACCCTTTCCATAGTTAGGCACAACAGAGTGAGCTGTGGTTAAATTAAACCTCTTACTTTGGAATTTGCTTGCTTTTGTCTCTGTGTCAGAACGCAGGGCTGTGTGCAGAAGATGTCCACAGGAGAAGGAATCCCACCAGGTTATTTCAACAGATGCAAGGTTGCAGAGACCCCAGCTGCTATGGCTGCCTTCACCCCTTAAGGGCAGGGAGACTTGGCCCAGTGGATCTATATAGTCACAGATCCACCAGCCCTGCTTTTGTTATGGCTTGCTCTCAAATCCCACTGGCCATGGAGCCCCCTGGGAACTGTACTCCATGATTTTCAAGGTTATGAATCCCCTGTGGAGGATCCTTGCATCCCGACCTCAGGCGGCAGAATCACACAGGTTGTGCTGCATTAAGGCTTTCCACAGGCCTTGGACTGCAAGTTTCAATGCTAACATAATTTCAGAACAAAACCTGTGGGTCTGACCTTGTCTTTCACATGCAGAAACCTCACTGACCTCAATAGGAAGTTTGCATATAAAAATATTGGATGAAATCCTGGCTCCATTGTAGTCAGTGGCAAAACTCTCATTGACTTCAGTAGGGCCATGGTCTCATGCTTTAAATCTAAAGATATTTGATTGCAGGAAGAGCAGGGCCAAGGCCAACTTCTGGTTGCTGAAGTGGTAGGGAGGTTTGCTCCTTGCTCAAGGATAAGCAGAAATTACTGGGCCAAATTCTGTTCTCAGTTATTGAAATCAATGAGGCTCAATGGAGAGGAAGGCACTGAATTGGGATTTGGGGTCTGTTCCTAGCTCTGCCATTCTTCCTGATATGACCTCAGGGAAGTCAGTCAGTCACTCTCCATGTCTCACGTCCCCATGGGTAAAACAGGGGTAAAAGTACTTTACTGTTTGACAAGTGTTGTGAAGATGTTTCAGTTGGTGTTTGTGTGGTTCTCAGATAGCATGTTCACTGGTGCCATAGGAACGTCTGAAAATTAATTAATAAATAATTGAGATCACTGGAGTTACAGCAAGGATGAGCTTGGCCCATTGTTTTATGTCTTTTTTAAACACCCAGGAATTTTGGGGTTGCTTTTCATAAGATGTGGAGGTGGAGTTGTGGCAAGGGGTGGTGACAGGAGTCATCAGCTTCACCTAGCTTGAAGAATCAGTGGTCTGACTCTCCGCATATAATGCTTCTGCTTCAGTCACTAGGTTGTGCTGCATGAGTGAAAATTTAATGTTTCTGTCAGAGCTACTGACCTTCTTGTGAACTTTATGTGACAGGCCCAGAAACCTTCAGCTGGCAAGTTTTAAATAGATATTTTTGCACTGAGCTATTTTAAAAAGTAGGGCGTTTCCGTGGATACAGAATACTAGGTTGCAGGTATGTTGTGATTAGAATTAGAAACCGCTGCACAGAGCCCTTTTGAAAAATGGGTTGACTGTACATATACTTCATTTGAATGTTTCAGCTGCTGGCACACTACCTATTCGTTTTGATGTAGCCAAGCAATACAAGCATGGCAGATTCACTGTTGTGACAGGCATCAGCATATCTTGAATTAACAGAAAGGGGCCTAATGCTTCGCACACTACCTCCTAACGTTCAGGATGGGATGTTATTTTCAACCGTACAGAGCCTACTTTGTCTTACCGTGACTGCAAAACACAGCCTTTGAACAAAAAACTAAAGTATCCAAATTACAAATATAATTGATCAAAATAGCAGACCAAGTTCTGCTGTCAGATTGCAGAGGTGGAATACGGGGCAGCGTATGTCCTGTTTGTGTGAATCCAGACGTATTTCTGTATACTCACTTTTTTTTGTACTCCAGCTGAACATTATTTAGTAACAATCATTGCCTGAATACACATTTATGAGCTGAAAAAGGCGAATGTGTTTGAACAGCTGGTGTACAAAGCTTGTAACAAAAGAGAGTTTCTGGCAAAAATGCACATTTCTTAATGTTTTGAAAATAAAGACCCAATTTTTGCTTTGATTTACATCCTGTGAAACCCACTTGTAAACAGGATGCACAGGGTGTAATCTGGGGAAGAATTTGTCCTCAAATATGGAAAAAAGGCATAGAATTCTCTATAGATTTTTTCCTTTCAAAATAAAAAGTATATGCGGGTATAAATTTGGTACTCATGAAGAGTAGCATTGGCAAGAGCTATACATGCAATAGGTATTGAGTGATCCACCAAACACAGACCTATTCCTGACCTATTCCACATGATACTTCATCCCTAGGCTCCTCTCAAGCACAGATGTTAAATCATACAAATGGTGCTGAACGTTTCCCAGGGATGCAGGCATGTTCAGAAGGGAGTAAGTTGATCCTGAAAGAGCTCTTTCTCATTTACAACCAAAACAGAATTTGAATTCAAGTCTCCTGAGACTCATGCATTAACATAATGAATAATAACTACAAGGGAGAAGGAATGCAAGCGAAAATAGGAAAATAACAGGTTAAAGAATATTTTGATAAGTTACATATATTCAAGTCGGCAGGGTCTGAAATGCACATTAGGATTACTTAAGGAACTAGCAGAAGCAATCTCAGAACTGTTAGTGGTTATCTTTAAGAACTCCTGGAGGATGGGTGAGGTCCCCAAGGACTGGAGAAATGCAAATATAGTGCCCATCTTTAAAAAGGGAAAAAAAGAAGAGCCGGGGAATTAGTCAGCCTAATTTCAATGCCTGAAAAGATACTGCAACAAATTACTAAGCAATCAAGTTGTAAGCATCTGGAGGATAATAATAGATGCTAAGAAATAACTCCTTGAAAGAGTGCCACAAGTTAAACAGTTACTTAATAGTAACTATAACATTTATAATTTTATTGAATTATTAAAAATAAGTGACAATAATACTATATTATTCTAACAAATGTAATGATATAATGTAATATTTATAAATGCACTATATGGCATTTGTGATAGTCAAATCATTTCACAAACCTAAATAATCCTCATGAAGCCCTCTAACATACAAAAGTTAGTATTAATCTTCCAATTTTAAATACAGCAAAACTGAGGCAAAAAAGATACAGAAGGAGTCAATTTTAGAGGTGGGCTCAGATCCCAGGAGTTGGTGACACCCAGTTGTATGTTTGGGCCTCTAGGCAATATTCACATTACTCCTCATCTCCAGTTGCTATCAGATGGCTCAACTAATATGGCTTCTACAGGAAAGGTTCAATTGATGAGCAAGATAAAGTATCATAATTTAAATTACTGTCATGTCAGCAGTTTTTTTAACAGCTCTTGTATAAATAAGGAAAATATGAAAATTACTGTATGATATTAAAAGATGATCAATTTCTCACCATTTTCTGCTAGAGGAGCCAAAACTTCAAAAATCATCTCTTTTTTGTCATGTTCTATTTGTTTCTTGAATAGTTTTACAATCTCTTCGGCAATGTTTGTATACGCAAACTGCTCTTTGCTTGATTCTGTGAAATAAAAAGGGGAAATTGATTGTACAGTAAACAAACCAAATCAAACTTTTCTCTCCTCTTTATTACCAGCTTTATTCAGTACAATGATAAATTGGACTAAATGCTCTTCATAGACAAGAACAATGCACTTCAATACTTATACTTGCCACTAAATGAAAAGAAAAATGTCAGAGTTGAAGATAAATGTACTGACCTAAATGATTAATTATATTCAAGGCTATATAAACTTTGCACCAGCGGAGTATAAAGGTAGCCATAGCAACAGTAAAATTACAAAGATATATATTAAGACTTTGACTGCCTTCAGACCAGTAAGAAAAATTACACATTATGTACTGAATTGTCTAATGCAGAGACAAAGGGTCACATTGAGCTCTTTAATATTTGCATGGCTGCAAGCTGGTAGCATATGTTTTGGAATATCTACACAGCTGAAGCCACAAGGCCAGATTCTCTTATGTGCTGTGGATGCTTTATGCCACACCACCAGCACACAGCAGCCATAAAGGTGCTAGAGCTGCCCACAGGAGGATCACTTAGCAGTGTAGAGGCAACAGAGGGGCTCCCTACACTCTGCCCGCACAATGTCCAGCAGTAAAGGGGACGTGGCTAGTGTTGACCAGAGTCCTGGTAATTCCCAACTACTGTATTGGCCTCTTGAGGCCATTGGCAGATGGGATCATTTACAGCAGCTTTCAGACTGCTCTAATTAGTGCACTGTTGGCCCAGGACTCGGGAGGAATCCTCTCCCCAACACAGTGCTGTCATTCACAGCTGCACATCTGGGCCTCACCATGCAGATTATATTCTTTTTTCATTGAAAATGTCTGGCTACAGAATGGCTTCTACAATGGATTTTGATCTTGGTATTTTAAAAGGGATAGGCCAGCTTTGGACCTTAGTTACACTAGTGTAAATCTGGAATAACTCCATTGAAACCAATGACATTATTCTGGATTTATATCCATTTAATTGTGATCAGAATATGACTCCACAATATAAAATCTGGGGATAGGAAAACACCTACTTCTCTGTTAGTTCTGTCCACGGATCTGTATCTTCATATCTCTAAGGAGTGGCATAAATGCAATTTCTTGAGGCCATTCATGCTCCACTGAAATCAATGGGAGTTTTGCCATTGACTTCAATACAAGCACAGTCAGAACGTGGAGAATAGAAATACTTAAATGAAGAGCTGCAGGATTGTGCAATCCTTCCAAATCATGCTAAACTCCAGATCCCAAAATCTCCTGTATTGAAATGGCAATTTCTGCCCCCAAACATCTTGTGAGGCTTCCAATGGGGTTACATCTGAGGATAGTTTTTAGAAACCCCAACAGGGAAGCAGCAAAACAGTACTGTCTGGACCAAGGCTATATCTTATTTACATATTTGCAAGCATATGTAAATAACATTCATCCGCTTGCCACCATTTAAAGCTGGTTTTTAACCCCTTAATTTCATTAATTATAACTCAGCATGAATTGTCATTTAAATATCTTTCCCCCATTCTTTAATCAGGCTTCTTCATTTTAAAAACCCTCCCAGAAACTGACTACCTTTTGTATCTGAGCTGAGTAAAATATTCACTTGGGGTTTCTCTCTGGCTCTGTAAAAATAAAAGGTGTTTCCTCACAGCCATATTTGGGTTCTGCAGAGAAATGTACCCCAATCTAGAATGCTTCCCCTTGGACTACTTTCTTAAGCAGCTTCAAATCACATCTTCCAGGCCCTATATGTGTAGTTGCAGCTATGTAAGAAACTGTATGGATCACGGATTTTAGTGGGCTTTGGATCAGGTCCATATTGCAGTATTGTAGCAATTACCCTCAATAGCATTTTCCATTTGTCCACAGAAAAGGGAGCTACTTCCCAGATCTTGACACTGTCTCTTTCTCCCTTTGCTCATGTTGAAGAATTTTAAAAGGAAAAACATTTTCAGGTTTTTAGCTTCATAATTACTCATTTAGAGCTAAATTTCCATAGAGGCCACAAACCCAACCTCTGTTTTTGCATCTGCAGTTGACTAAATGAAAACGATCGTATTTACACGTCTGACAACCTGCTCTGCAGGCACAAAAATAGAGGCTGTTTTAAAAAAATATGGCCCTTTAGAATCTGGGTGTCCGTAGAGTAGGGCAAGTTTGATGCCTATCATTCCATGAGGCAATGAGTGAGCTGCCTAATACTGAGGCAGCCTAACTTAACTGAGTTCAATGAACCATTGTACCATTCACCACCCCATTTACACCTACAAGTAAATTAGTAACACCTATTTTGACCCAGTTCCCACCCTTCTTACTAGGCCTGCCCTCTCCTTTAACATAGCCAAATGGGAGTTTAATATGATGCTAAATGAGGGAGTTAATTGCATAATGCATGGCCTCCTTTATATTATTGAGAGATAAAGAACAAAAAAAAAAAAAGATCTCATGATTATAAAGCAAAATTAAAACATTAAGGTTATAATCAGATTTACTAGTACACTTTTGAAATGGGATTAAATCATTAAAAGTTAAGTTAATTTATTGCCAGATTGAGGGTCTGTCTGTCTGTCTACAGTGGGATAGAAAACCAGTGGCACCGAGTCCCAGAGCCCTCTGACTCAGGTTTGCAGCGCTTGGGGCAGCAGGGCTAAAAACTGTAGTGTAGACATTCAGGCTTGGGCTGGAATCCGGGCTCTGATGCGCTCCCCCAACTCTCAAACTCTCAGAGCTTGGGCTCCAACATGAGCCTGAAGGTCTACACTGCAATTTTATAGCCTTACAGCCAGAACCCCATGAACCTGAGTCAGCTGACCCAGAGCAGCCATGGTTGTGCTGGGGGGTCTTTTATTGCAGTGTAGACATTCCTGTAAAGATCTGGAGACTGTACTCCATGTACTCATTGCACAGGTACAGCAAGAACAGCACTCTGGTAAGTTTCCTTTACAGGGTTCTGCCAAGCTGTCTCAACCCCTCATCTGAACAAACCTAGACCATCTCTAAGGATAGGAGAATAGATCAGTCTCTATGTTCATTCAGCTTTGGAGACATCAGTGGAGAGGCCCGCTTAATTAATTAATGCTATTTATTTATTTATTTGTATTGTAATAGTACAGTAAAAATTGGGGTCCACGTGTGCTGGGTAATGTACAACACATATAAGGACATGATCTCTGCCCTGAAGAATTTACAATTTAATATTTGCCTTTAGTGCCAATTGTGATAGCTTTTTGTTGTTATTATATGGACACTTGTCCACCAGGAACAGTTTTGAAACTAATACGCTGGGCTTGATGCAGGAATTACTGGGTAAAATGTTATGGCCTGTATTGTTATACATGGTTTAGATGAGTTGATCATAATGGTCTCTCTTGCCTTGAACCAATGAATCAAATAATTTCAGGCCACCAAATGGCTATTGCATGCTAGCAACTTCCAATCACACTACCCTGGTCTGGAAATAAAAAGCCCCATATAATCTATTGTTAATATCTCAAATAGTCCAGCCTTCTTAAGAGTTGCAATTTTATAACCGTTTCTTGGAATAATGCTATATCCCTTAGCAAAAACAAATCACAGGGCTACATTTGTAGGTGATCTTTTTGCATCGGGACAGAATTTTGTCCATAGTTCTTAAAATGCCTTCAAATCAATTCATATTCTACAGTATCACCAACATAAAATGAATGAATAATAAAATATAGAGCCAAATGCCGTGCTGTTTATACTCCATGCAATCCTATTGAAAGCTAAGGTATTGTACAGGTGACTCAGAGCAGAATTTGGGCCACAGAGCTGACCAAAATGTGATTTGGTTCATTTTACATGCTTTTTCTAAAATGCAGTTGTAATTTCATCTACCAAACTTACATCAACTCTTTCTCGTCATTCATAATTATTTATTTTAAAGGAATAGACTCTTTAATAAGCTTGTCCCTCACAATTTTCATTAATCAAATTTGTCCCCACTCCCATTTGGTGACTATGTTTCCTTGAGCCAAATTCATTCCCAATTTAACTTTACATGAAATTAAACAGGAGCTGAATTTGGCCCTTTGCCTCAGGTTCACACTAGGTAGCAATATTCAAGGAGAGAAACCTAAGTAATTAAAAACACATAGTTATATTAAATAAATTTAACACAAAATGTTAGTAGCATTATGAACCCAGATTAATTTCAGTTTGTTGAAAAAGGCAGCCAGCCAGCTATAAATTCTAAAGAGACAATAAGCAGAGCTCCCAGGCTTTTTATTTTGCGTGCATTGAGAAGATTGAAAAATTTGGTTAAAATTAATTTTGTTTATCTTAAAAAAACTTTGTTAAGCAATTTGAGTGTAGTTTGGGGTTATGATTCTGAACTTACCAAGTTCTGCTAAATTGCCAAATGCAACAAGGCACATTTCAGTCAGAGCTGCATTTTGGCAATGAATGCCCAACAATTTCACTAAGGTAGGGATAACACCCATATTGATGAGCTGAGATTGCAGGGTATCTATACAAAAAGAAAATACAATGGCAAGTTAGCATTTCTGTTTGCAATACTGATCTCCTTTGAAATGCAAACATATTTTGCACATTAATGCTGGAAAAATCATTAAAACATCACACTGAGGCAACTTGTAAGCTTAGCAAAATTAAAGTACCTATCCCATCTACTCTTCTCTTTTAGGGCCAATCCAGCCATGGGATATAGACCCAAAACTCCTTTTTTTTCCATCTGGCCAGGGTATAGATACCCCACATGTCCAATTACTGAAAGTTTTGTAGCCTTCTCCTATGGCAGGAATGGGACCATAATAATTTAGTTGAATAAACAAAACAATATGCGTTCACACAATTCATAAGACTCTAAATATATACTAGGCTTGATTTTGAGCCAACTAACACCAATGTATATCAGGACTTAATTCCAGTGAAGTCAATAGAGTTATATTAGTGTACAATTGGTTTATTTGAAATTGGAATCAGGCCAATGTTTCTAAATAGCAATTAAAAAACCTTAAAAACCTAAAATGGGGGCGGGAGAGAGAGAATGAATATACATAGGCTTGAAATATACATGAAAAGCTATATAAACATGTGAAGTCACGATGTAGACTATGAGGAGCTTGAGAAAAAAAGGAAGTTTAATAAAGACAAAAACATGGAAGGTTGGAGAAAAGTCCTTTGAAGCCATTGCAATAAAATCCCTTTCAGAGAATGGAAGTTTACAGTATTTACAGGTAAGGAAGTTATTGCTCCCAGATGTCTGCAAATAGAAAGATGCTTTACGATAGTTAGGCAGAAACGTGACTTTTTATATTAAACTGATTATAACAATATTTTTCTTTTAAACATTTTATCTATAACATAGCAAAGAAGAGAAAAACATATTTGTTTCACAGTTGAATAGAATGAAGTAGACATGGACACATCATATGCTAGTTGACAATTTCCCTGAATCTTTTGATTTCTAAGACATTTAGCTAGTTTTAAATAGTGGACTTTTTTTAAGGGCTTGATCCAAAGCCCATTAAAGTCAATTAGGAGTCAGCTAGGTTTCTCTTTAATTAGGAAGTGATCCTGCACAACAGAAATCAGCTGGGGATTTTATTTCTAAGAGAGCAGAATCAAGACCATAAAGAATGGCATAGATTTTACAAAAAGCTCAAAAATATTGGTCAAAATTTGAGCCTATCAGATATGGTACTTTCTCACACGTGTTAAAATTTGAAACTAGACATCATCTTGAAAAGATAAGCTATTTATAATTCTCATGTAACAGAAGTTAATTTCCTGGAATTTGTGTTCAAAGTTTCTCTCTTCAGTATAAAATATTAGTTTGTTAATGATAAAAATCAATAATCATGTGCACTAAATAAGCAGATGGCCAGTTCAATTGTTACAGATTAATAAAGGTGATCAGGAGTCGTCATAATTGTGGCTCAACATCTTAAATCAAATAAAATTGTGTTACTTACCAGTAACTGAATTTCTTTTATTGGGTTATGTCTTCCACAGATCAGTATTTTCTCTAGGCATATATAAGAGCAGCACCTCAGACATTATAAAGCTGTTGAAATTGTCAAATTTCAGGTGAGTACACATATTCACTAGCGCAGGTATTGAATGTCATTTTATCTCCAGAATATGAGTGTATCAGTATCACACCATCCTTCAGTTCTACTGCAAGCTGACTGTAGTTCTCCATAGAAGGACAGGAGGGATAGAATGGATCTCTGGGGGAAATGATCCAATAGCAGAACTCCTGTTACTGGTAAATAACCCATTGTTCTCCTTACTTTGGGATTATCATCCACAGTTTCCTATTCTTTGCAGATTCTGAATCATTGTCCTTGAAGGAAGGAAGGGGCAGAAGAGCAGGGAAAAAAGACAAAGTGCAAGCCACGTGGAAAATTTATGTGAATTTGGTCAATCTGTGGAAGTCACTTTGCTGTTAATGTATGGTATTAGACCCTATGGAACATGTTTGCCCACAAAGAAGTCAAAGATATAGAGGTTATCCATCTACTGGAAACTGATGGACCCTTTGATTCATGTCCCCATGCAACACGGAATTCAGATATCATAAACTTAGATTTTTTTACTCAAGCAATAATGTGTACTGATGTCTTTTTTTAAATTACAGTATGTTCTCCCCGGGTACTCAACGTTTGAGGAAAAAGAAAGTGGAAAGGACTGGCTAAGGTAAATCCAAAATCCACCTCTGGGAGGAAATGAGCATTGTGAGGACTAATTTATTCTTATGGAAGACTAAGCCATATATCAAGTCTTGCAGCCAACTGACATTCTAGACAGTTGGAATGACCAGTAAGCAAACAAAATAATAGGAGCATGGGACCAGAAGACAATACTGTATGGACTGAAAAATTAGGTCTTGCATCTGATTCAGTACCAAATTCCACTCCCGGGGAGTGGATGACAACTCACCTAAAAACAGAGATGTCCTTATAATTTCCTAAACTGCCAGTGGGGAGGAAATTCAGGCATAGTGTTGTCCTCCTTAGCTGGAATATATGTGCAGAGGGTGAATTGCTTTCTCCTTTTGCCACAGAGGGATATAGGAGTAGCTTGTGAGTTGCAGAGCATGCATGGGAAGGAAGCGTCCATCTCCTTGCCTTGCTTGCAATAAGGCTGGCCCTGCTGTAGAATCTCTAATATTCTGAGATTCCATTTAGGTCTGTTACTGTTCATATGAGGCTGTCTCTGCTGGCACTAGAAGGCCAGGCTCCATTGTGCCTAAATTTAAGAAAACGCTTTTTCTTGAAGAATTTGAGAGTGGGATCTCTTACGAAAATGAAATTGAAGGTGAGTTGCTGATGCTCATGTCCAGAGGATAACCTTTGAGAAAAAGATTCTCTTAACTGAATTTGGATTCTAGGTTATGCTCTGGGGTGATGAGGGAAAGGTGCAACGGTTGAAGAGAAGAATACTCAACTTCCCCTTTCACAAAAGACCTAGATCACTTCTTAGTTCCAGAGACTTTTGAAACCAGGAAGTGGTTCAGTCTTCAGACCAGTAATTAAGAGCAACAGTGCCAAGCAGGTAACAGCAACACTGATGCTCTTCTGCTGATGAGCACAGACTGGATAATTCAGGAACATCTAACCAACATTCCACAGTGTGTGATCCAGTGTAACAGACAAGCAGTCTGTCAGTGTGTGACAGACACGGGGCTAAATTCAGCCATAGAGTAAGGCAGCCTGACTTCTGTGGAAGTTCTGTTGGCTTACTTCAGAGCTGAATTTGATTCATTTGACTTAATTGGAAGTACAATTTTTAAAGCTTGAAGGTTTTTCCTTACTCTTAACATTTAGCCTCAGCAAATGCCACTAAAGTATGACAGTATTATATGAAGTCAAAGTGATAGCAGATCCTAAATGTTCTGAGGAGGAAAAGCACTGAGAGGTGTGCAGTACAAATGGCTATAGAAGGAGATATATGGCAATCAATACTTGCGCCAGTGTAAACAATAACCTACCTAAAACTTGAATTTCAACGGCTCCATGTCCTTCATGTGACACACATGGTAACTCCAAAGAATGGGATCTGGGGAGAACATCCCAAATTGAAGAACTTTATTTTGCGAATTTGAGTTTAAAATATTAATTTAGGTTAGGCCATGATTCTGGATAGGGCTTCCAACAATCCTAAAGATATAATCAATGTTACTGATGGAATGCTAAAAGGAAAATCTGTCTCATCCAAGATTGTGACATAAATTAATTTAATCCCCAACAAATAGCTGCTGGTATACAACATGTCAATATTAATTTTTAGATAATATACTTAAGTATTAAATTATTATATAACATTTAAGTAATAATTACTAATTGTCCCACTATTATAAAAATATACTTCACCTACTTTTAAATGCACTGGACTACTTTTCATTGTGAATAAAAACACAACAACATTTTCTTTGGAATATATTTAAGTATATTTATGGCTGCAAGCACAATTAAAATTTTTAGCTGTGATGCAAATAAAACACAAACCACAGCAGACATGAGTATTAGCAAAGGTAAGTCTTAAAGAGAAGCATTACTAGAATATTGATTACTATTAGGCCATAATGATGATACCATAGATCTCGCCTTCATTCCTTGTATAGTTTCAGTTTCTAGAGAAGGACAAGACATGTTTTTTAAAAAGCAGAACATAAATCAACCCAAAGAATTAATTCCAATCACATACTGACAGAGTTTGCAAGATTAAGAGAGGCTTAGCTGTTGTATAATACAACATCTAGATATTTTACAAAGGCACTGAATGAAAGACATTTTTGACAGATTAAAGTTTAATGTGAAATGAAATGAGAAAGTAAGTACAAAAAAGTACAAAAAAAGATTTTATTTTATATATAGATTCATGTGAATGCGCGCGCGCGCACACGCACACGCACACACACACACACACACACTGTATCCGCTTCATTTCTTACCTACAACTTCATTGCCTAGGAAACAAAGCACAGTTGGGGTGGTTCTTTCATCAACTGTACATGCAAATTTTACTAAAAGCATCTGGAGGGTGCCTGATAAATCTCAGAACCATAATTAAAATTAATTACTCAGTTTGCAATCTGATCCCGCACACCATTACTTATGGGAGTAGTCTCAACTCACAGGACTACTCGCATTAGCAAGAGCTATTCTGGTGAATAAGAGTTTGCAGGAACTGGATCATGTTTTACTATTCCTTCCGCTCCCCCTTCCCCCCCATACACATACACAGAAAGATGTATAGTGATAACCGGAGTGGTGGGGGAACATGCTGCATCCATTGAAAGTGCCACAACTGCTGCTACAGCTCAGCTATTCTGCACCCCTCCAGAATTTCTAAGGCTTGGGAAAGCCAGAATTTAGCCCATTCTTTCTGTTGTTATCGGGAAAAGGTCTACAAACACAGATGGCATGTCCATTTTATTTCTAGTTGTACATGGAACATATCTTGCACTATTAGTCTTAAGATGCAAGGTGAAGAAGGGAGCAGCTTATGTCAGATCAAGTGCAGATAGTAAAATAAGGCTATGGCAGAGGGAGTCAAGATTTTCAAGTGCTGATAGAAAAGCAAAGTCTCCCGTCGTATGAAAACTCTGACTTCTAGCACCAAAGGGTTAATAGCAAAACAGTTTTCATTTTCTATGATACATTTGAAAGTGCTATGAGAGATGAACAGCAAATACAAGCTCCCTTGCATGTCACTGTGAAAAACGAAAGAATGAGATGCTGAGAGGGATACAAAGAACTATTTGAGAAACAGCATGCCTAAACACAAGCTGGCCATGTTCCTTTTTATAATAAACAAGGACCATAGACAAGATTCTTAGCCTGTGAACTTACAGAACAATATTATGAATGGAGTTATAGGTGCAAGCTAAACCAGTCCATCTGGTTACATTAGACCATTCTAAATAAGCATGCTGCACAAAAATTGTAGATTTTCTTCCTTTTTCTAAAGTAGAGAAAATTACTGTATGTAGCTGGTCTCCAGTTACTTGCTTTGAAAAATCCGTATGTGGTAAATACCCTAGTCCAACAAATTGAGAAAATTCTGCTTTGGATAACTTCAGCAACGAGTCTCTCATATACAAAAAATAACGTAATTTTGTTTTAAAAGTATTTTGAAACTGAGAATATTAGTGAACTGAGAATGTTGCCTATTTTAATTAATGGTTTAAAAATAAAATAATCAAAATAATTTGCATGGTTTTTACCCGTAAAATGCAAAGCATTACAAAAACTAGTTAAGATAGTCACAGGTAATCAAATGCAACTCAGAACCAAATGTTTTGCAGTTGTTCTTAGTTGGACAGATAGTAGAATGTGAAAGAGTGTGAATGATTAAAAACATGAAGGAAGCTTCACAGTTCCCATCTGTAATTTTGTAGCACAGCAAGCTCAGCAGGAAAGAGAAAAGGAAAGGATACACCAATAGGCAGAAGTGCTTCTTCCAAGGCTAGGAATGTGTTTTTAATTACATTTTACCCTATTTTTTTTTCTTTTATCTGTGTCTAAGCTGGTGGTTTTTTTATAGCTACACACAAGGAATGTAGGATTGGACATTTATGAGTAAATGTTAAGAAGGATCTGTCTTCTTTTGTTGGCACAGTTTGCACACACACAGAATTAAGTTGTGGTAGAAATCTGAATACATGCCCTTCTAACTTCCTCATTTTCACCTGCTGTCGGGTAGCTAAGAAGTGCAAGTGCTCAGATCTGTGCCCACAGTTCAACTCATGGTGCAAAAATACAGATGTGAGTTTTTTGGGGCTGAAATTGTGCTCCCATAAAAGGAAGCTCCCACCCTTCTAAAAATAACATTTTATAATCTGTGGACCAAATTTTCAAAAGTAGGTCACACAGGGCACCTGGGAAACTGTACTTGCACCTGTTGTGCCTCTCAAAACAAAATGTCCACAAGCAAACAAGAATTTTGTGTGAGCCAAACAGACCAAATACCCATTTATACATGCAATTATCTGTGTGAACAACAATGTAAGTTTATAGAGGCACAACCATTGACTTCTCCTTGGAAAATTTGGTCCTCTAAGTAATTGTTTCATGTTCATTTGGTAAATTATTTATGGCCCAATCCAATGCCCACTAAAGTCATTGGACAGATTCCAACTGGCTTTAACTGGTGTTGGATCAGGCCCTTAGGCTCATGTTAAAGATTACAGACCTAATAATACTGGCTAAAGTCAAGAATAGTGTGGTCGGTGTACCCTCATTCTCACAGGGATACATGTGAAGTTTATTGACTGCATCCCATTACAGAACTGGTTTTCTTTCATTCAATATTTATAATTGTTTAACTGTTCAAAAGCTGTTTATCTTGGAGCTTACATTTTAATTAGCTCACCCAGAGAAGGACTCAGTGGAGCCTGGTCACTGAAGCAAAACCAATGAAATACCTCTAGACAGCAAAAAGCTCTTCTTTTGGATTGGTCTATCTCCCTAGCTATCAGAAATACTGAATGCCCCATTAGTCCCAGTTAATGCAGGAGAATCCAGAAATTCAATTTACAGGTAGGAAAATCTATTAATCTCAAGACACTTTGCAGTGAGAGAGAAATAATGAGATAACACTTCACAGAATTGGTACAGTGTGACTCTCATACAGACAGAAGCGTAAAACATTGCAGAGAAATTGTATGGAATAGAAAAAGCAAAGGTTGCAATTCAAAAGCAGCAAGGAGGTACTGTAAATAGATATTCTTGTACAATATTAGGCTAAGGGTAGAGAAAAAGGTTGCAAGAACAAGGAAAGAGGAGAATGGGTAGGAAGGTTAGTTACATGGATTATTTTAAGAAGGGAAGTGACTCTCAAGGGACCAAGTTCTAGGTAGATGGGACAGCAAAAAACAAGTAAACTATCCCCAACAAGAAAAATTACAGAGATGTTAAGGTGAGAGAAGAGTGGTCACAGGAGGAGGTGGATAAAAGATCAAGAGAGATTAAGTCCAGGAGACATCCTGAAAAGTAGGACAATTTTGGGATGAGTCTGGAAAATGTGAATGTTATCTAAAGACATAAAGTGCTTCATCTCAGGCGCTCTCAGAATGCTAAAGTGAGTGGCTAGTAAGGAAGCTAGTTATTCCCATGTTGGAACATTTCAATTTAGGAAATGTGCATGACTGAGGGAGCAATTTGACTGGCTAAGTTTCCAGTTCATGGTGTTATGGGACATGTGCACATCCTGGAACTACTTATCTCTACTTATTTTGGCTTTTTTCTTAATGGGTATAACTTTCAAAGGCTGGCACAACATGTGCATCAGTAAATTGTCTCGCTTGCATGTACAAACAAAATGTGCACTCAAATACCCCATTGCATGTACAACTGCTCTTCTTGGAAGACTTTATTTGCTTAGATTCAGTAGTCAATGTTGCTTTATGTAAAAAGGTCCAGTAATGTACCATTTTTTCTAAAGCTCACCTACCTGCCCCATTCCCAATCCCCTTAATTTATTATTATTTATTATTATGATGAAGAATAGACATGTTTACTATTTGCATATATTAACAGAGTGTTATGCATGTATATAAATTACCCCCAAACATATGAAACAGAATAACCCAAGTGCTTTTATATATACTTTCACTAGAAAAGTAATTTAAGAAAAAATTGTCTGGTATATACTTATATTTAGGTAATCGTATTTAAAAAACCAAAAGATGTCATGGATAATTTTCGCATTTAAAATTGAATGACACCTTTTCAATAAAAATTTTAAAAAAAGAGAGGACTTAATGCGACCCGATTTGTCTCTGGAATGGTATTTTTCCAGTACGGTGTCATATATCCACACCGTATATCCCTTTTAAACATAAAAGTAAATACATAATTCAAGATACATGTAAAAACTTTATATGCTGCTATTTTTATGATACTGTGAATCTGCACAGCAGGAGTAACTAATATTTTGGGAGCATTATATTTTACTCTTAATAAAAGTAAGTTTACATGTTGAATTGAGATATTTGGTTGATTTTTAGGTTTGGGGTTCTTTTGGCAGACATAAAGCAAATGTTCAGTGTTGTTTACCATTCTCATTGCTATAGTTCATCAGCATGCCACAAAAGACAGTCAAGAGCTTCTCATTGGCTGGATCTGTTTTACTGCACAGTGACCTTAAATGGTCTACTACAATCTGTGCACCACCTGCATGGTCAACTGCACTCCTGCCCTCATCTGTAAAACAAAGAGTTAAATTAAAAAAAATAAAATAAAAAACCACCTTAGAGTTCCAAACATAACTATAATCATACAAAAGGAGATGTTCTTAAACCGAGTTATGTGTAATCCCTTCAGCGATGTCAAGTTCACTTACAAGGACGCTTGTAGGCCAGATTTTAATGGACCAGTGCTAGGAAAGAGAAAACATCCTACAACAAAAGGATTAATTAACTGATACTAATACTTTTATAAATAACAAGGTCAGTGTTTGAGTCAGAGCCAAGGGAGGTGCTAATTAATAACACTTTGAACATATGTAGCATTTTTCTATTGAAGGATCTTAAAGCTTTTTACAAATACTAATCTGTATGCCATTGTGAGGAAAGGTGTTCTGGCCATTATTTAGATTAGTAAACTGAAGCACAGAGATTACAGTAATCTGCTCAGTTTTACACAGCAAATCAAGAACAGATCCAGACCCAGAATGGGGGAAATAATGGAGATCTTGTTTCCCAGTCAGTAACTGTTCACTAGATCATACTGCCTCCCTTGATATTCTTTTTGCTTTTCCACCCTAAATTTAAAATCATTAAGATTTACTCTGGATTTATAATAGGCCAAAATGCTCTGAGCCTTCATGTGTAACGTCAAATTCTTCATATCAAACTCCCTCTCCAACTAATCAGATTTTAAAGCATCAGTGTAAGAAGCAAGGAAAAAAGGTGCTTTCTTAGTGTTCAACAGTACTGCATTTTTTCTCATGTAGGTAAGCAGTGACATACAGCATTTGATATTCTATATAGTTGGTTCCCAAAAGCAGACACATCCAGATGAGTTATAATTAGAGCCCATTGGAAAAATTCAATGAAAACAAAATCCTGATGAAAAGCAAAAAGTAAGTTTTGCAAAAAAACAAATTTTTTTTTTTTAAAGTGATCCAAGTAGCATTTTCCACTTCAATTGTAATTGTTTCCTTGGGCTCTCCCCCCCCTCCCCCATTTCCCAACCCCACTCAGTACTTGAGAGCTAGGCTGCAAGGTCTTCTCCAGTGTCATCTCCTCCATACACTTAATATGAAATTAGATTGCTCAGATTCTGAGAACGGACTTCCACTGCCACAAATGCTGCATTCTTATGTAAAAGAGATTTTAAATCTTTTAGTTCTTGTTTATAGAATTCTATAAAATCTCTCTTAAAGTGAGTAAAGCAAGGAGGAGGCTGAAGAAGGGAGAATGAACTCTTGGTGGTGGGCAACATAACAGCTGGTCTTCTCAGGTTTTCATTTTAGCAACACATATATGGTGTTTTGCTGAACACCACCACAGTCACACTGGATACAGGCGCAGTAACAAAAGAAGTTAAAGAATAACATCATTATGAGCTTCTTCTGTGCTGATTACTGCCTTTGGAAGAATGACTCATACCAACCTTGGAAATTCTCTTGGAAAACTGAGAAATTTAATCTGTTTGGGAGTGAAACTAAATTTGCTTGCAGGGTCAAATCCTGTGACAGGCAAGGAACACAGAAGAAAAGGAAATGTAAAACAAACAACCCCAAAGCCCTGTTGAAGTGATGTATGTAGGAATGAAACTGTGATGAAATCCCTGCCCAATATAGTGAGACAACACAGGCTATGTTAGGTGCCATTTTGGTGATCAAGTTTACTGAGCCAGCAGGGAAAACACTTGCTTGTAAGATTCAAACATTCTTTCTTTATGTACCCAGTTCCTTAGGCAGTATCTCTCCAAGAACAAAACAATTAAAAATGCTCTTGTAAAATATGAGTCAAAGTGAGTATATAAAATGTTAGGGTTTCATCTGTGTCTACATTACAAGGTCTGAATTCTGCTCTCGAACTGGTGTAATACAATTGAAGTTAGTAGAGTTAACCAGTATAAAACTCCTTTGAGATAAGAATTAGGCCCAAAATCTGGTTCCATACCTTGTGTATCAATTTACACAGAGAACTTGAAGAAGGAACATGTAAAAAATAGGGTGACTATTTATTTTGGTCCCTGCTAAAATAATGATGGGTCAGATCCTCTAGAGTGTAAATTGGCATAACTCCACTGAAACAATGAAGCTCTGCCAACATACATCAGATGAGGATCTGGCCTCATAAATCCTTCTATTCCATTCTTTCTCTGATTTGTCACAGAAATTAAGTACTGAACAATACCATACTTTTAAATATTTAACACTCCTCTACTTCAAATGCTTGACAACATTAACTAATCCTCACTCCTAATTACGTAGTAAATAATTATCCCTATTTTACAGATAGGATCTCTGTTTCCCTAAGTGGCAAATCCTGTTTCCTGCACACAGCTGAATGAGGGGAACTATACAGGGAGTTTAGGAGTGGAGCTAGGTCACAAGAAGTGAATCCTTCTCATTCAGGGGGCAAGGTGAAGAACATCTCTGCAGCCCCTCTATGCAGGTTTTGGCTGACAGACCAGACACTGACCCACTGGCTACATCCCTCCTTCACACCAGTGACCTGCTGTGGTGAATGCTTCAGAAGTAGGTGAAGCTGCTTCTCCACCTGCAACGAGCAATAGAATCATGGTGGAACTGTAATTAGGACCGCCTGCCTCTTGCTCTCTTTCCATGCTCAGAAGGACTGGCCCAAAATAATGTGCCCAAGGCCACAAAAATATCAAAACTGGGAGTGAACTCAGAAGTTCCTTGCCACCAGTAGGGTGCTCAGACCATTACAACTCGTTACATCTCAAAATGCAAAGAAAATAAAGCACACTTCAGATTCAGAATGCCGTTTTGGTGCTCACTACAAATTTCCTTCCCTCGTCTCTCGGATCCTAAACTACAGATTTTGCACATACGCAGGCTCACTAAATCCCAACTCAATTACCGTCCATGCAAGATTACAGTGTGATTCAATGTCTTGTTCTCAATCTGAATATTACTTTGTAGTTTAGCAGTTCTGAGAACTCCCCCACTTGAGGAACTTCCAGTCCTCCAGCAGCCTGGTGCTGAATTTTTTTCTATGTGACTTTTTAAAATAAACATTTTCTATTCCTGTGAGTTTAATGAGAGAACAGCATAATGAGTGAATTCACATCTCTGCTGAATATGCATCAGTGGAGCTCACAGAAGGTTTTATACCTTTATTTTATTTTATTTTTTAAAGTAAGTTTAATGCTGTTTAAAGACGCCAGACTGACATCTTGGGAGACTGGAGTATTATTTCTCCAAAAAATGTAAATAGGACAGACCTAGTACAGTACAAGTAATTGTTTCATCAATGTGCTTCAATCCTAACTCTAAGGGGACCATCTCAAGGGTGAGAGAAGAGTGCAGGCTTCCTGTTAAATGCCTAGCCTCACTGCTGAGTTTCTCAGAGGGCTTGAGTGTGGATTAAGATTTAATGTGGATCTCAGAAATACTGTGCATACTTACCTGTTTCACACAAAAGGAGAGCCCCTCAAAATCCCGCTCATGGCAGTTCATAATAATGATTCTCCAACCAGGGAGCTCCAGATACAAAGTGAAATTGTCATAGGTTATAGGATTAGCGCATGCATATCTCTCAAGCGGTATGAGAAGGGCCAAACTACCCACTTGTAGGGAACATGAAGCTTGGTGATTGTTTCTGCCAAATTGTTCCACTGAAATGGGGAGGGCATGGCAATTTCTGTGAAGCTGTCAGAGGATTTAAGCCTTGTACAGTTGTTTTGTGCCTCTGAATAGCTTCTGGGGTATTTCAACCTTTAAAGAACCATGCTCTGAACCCACTACTTGTTTAGATGGGGATTTTATTTAGCAGTGGGGGACTGGTATAAATGAAACCTAACAGAGTATTAACAGATGGCAATAATCCCTGCTAAGCAGAGGAGGGTGGTGCAGCTGTCCATCCCCTCTGACCCTGTCTCAGCCTCTAAAGCCTCATTCTTGCAAAGGGACTTCAAGGGGAAGAGGAGAGAATGGTTCAGAGCTTGCATTTTCCACCTTCTGTGTGCGTTCTCTGTCCGGATCAGCTGCTTTCTGCTCCTCCTCATTCATGGAGTCTGAAGGGAGCATTTAGCTCAAAGAAAGGAAGAGCTTAACCAAGAGAGATAAACAAGGGATGCCTATGGAGTGACAGTACACTCTCATCGACTTTAAATATGCATAACTAACTATAAATTATGTATAAAGATTAGAAAAATCTGTCCCTCATTTTCTAGTGTGTTTAATATATTTTCAGATATTTGCCACATAGCTGGAAATGAAAATCCAGGTACAATTCACCTTTCCAAAAGGCCAGTGACATGAAGACTTGGAATTAAATTGCTCCACTTTACTTTCCCCAGAGTCTGACTACATCATTCTCCCCTGGGCTTCCTGCCTCTATTTGTTAAGCCTTGCATCCAACCATCCATGCCTATGGTTTGTAAGATGTGACAGAACACGATGAAATTAAAACCCGGGTTCAAACTATGCGGGCAGGATACCAGTGTAATTGCGTTTGAAATATCTATGCCAATATTTTGTTTACTGACATCAGTCTTTAACGTTTAAAGGAAAACTCCAATTACTAGCCATGATATCTTAGGCCCTGATCCTGCAGACCTACATGCATGCTTAACTTTGGGCACAGTCAGTCCCAGAGTGTATAAAGTTCAGCATATGCATACATCTTTGCAGGATGAAGACCTTAGCTGATTATCTAAATGTTTGCCAAATAAAACTATAAAAACACATTTTCGAAGAAGATTTTTTGAAAACCCCATAATTGCTTCAGAATCTTCATCCAGTGAATTGGACTACTGTCTCTCAGTGGGGACTGACATTTTAATGATGCTTCTCAGCATGGGCTCAGTTTGACATGCAGACTAATGCATGGAACAGATTTGTCTTTATAAAAGCACCAGAAAGCAAAATAAACTTACAAAATTGTCAGTATAAATTCTATAACATAAATAAAAGTTTTATTTCACATTTAAAAGCTATTGAAAGGGACACTCAGATAATTTAGGTGCAAAATTTTGTGTTTGTTTATTAAAAAAAATCAACAACACAATCACACTTTACGAAGTCTAATATTAGGGGCAATATTTCCAATATTAAATGGCAAAGCGTTGAAAAAGTTGTTGTGTTTGAATTCAAACATTCCACTGCAGAATTTGCAATCCAACCTGGGCAGCCATATGGTCGTATACAATTGGATTAAAAAAAATTAAACTGACAGGTTTCACTTTATCTTCCAAGGCTTCAATCCAGCAAGGCATTTGCTTAATTTTGGGGCCATGTGAGTATTTCTTTAAGCATGTGCTTAAGAGCTTTACTGGCTTTCTGCCAAAGCACTATGACCATAGAAAGTATTTTATATTTTAAATGTTCTTTTGGTTTAAATATTCCAAAGTTTTCTTGGCACAAATAGAAAATTAGTTATTATAAATATATGATTTTTTATTTGACAGGGTCCCTTAAAATAATATTTTTTTATTATGAATTCAGGCTTTTCCTTACAATTCTGAAAATTTCTGTTTTCCACACTTTCTAATGGAAAATTTGATCTTTTCTGTCCTCGATTCATATCCTACAAAATTTTATTCATGTGAGTAATTGCACTGATTTAAATGGAACTTTTCACATGCTTAAAGCAAATGCCTTGTCCAGTTGCCAAGAAGACAGCCTCCTTTAGCAATGCTAATTATTATTTCAGTATATTTATTACACTTACTTTTAAATTTATTTACTCTGTCATCAGATATTAATGAGTAGAATATCTTAAATTACACACTATTGTTTTCCTTTGAGTCTTCAGTTTTTCATTCCTATCACCCATTCTTCTTTCCTTGTGATCTCACCTCCCACTGAAAGAACACAGAATTGGAACCTATCTATATCATTGTGTCATCAATACTTGACATTACGTCATGAAAAACTTTTTAGAATGTTCTACATAAATTGCCATTGATATACTACTGTGATAACTACATTAGAAATCCCAATATAGAATATAGGGAGCAAGAAAGAGACTAAGTTAGATAAGATAGAATTCTCCTTACATAAGCTATGTTTTTTCTTTATCGTCTCTTTCCTATTTTTTATTAATAGGGACATATTTGCATGATCTTTTTCCTGAGGTATTCATCTGCTCTTGTGGCTTACTCTTCAGCTCAAGTTATAACCTTCTGTTACATCAAAACTGGCTGCTGTGGAGATAATTATGATGTGACATATAGAAGATTATGACTATATATGGGAAACAAGCAGCAGGAGCAGAACAACTCTGAAGGAACAAAGATTCTGCTCTCATGCAAATACCCATAATTTAAACAAAAAAAAAAAAAAAAAAAAAGGAAGAGAAGTTCAGGAAATCCTGTTGTTAAATGTAATGGAGCAGATCCTCAGTTGATATAAATTGTCATAGCTTCAGTGACTTTAATGGAACTATTTTAGACTCCCACGTTTCCCATGAGATATAAGAAGATAGACTACTCTAGGCCTCATGTATACTGTGATTTCAATGCTACAGAATTCAACCCTGCTACAGAACTATGCAGTATAAACTTCACTTTTTGATAAAGAAATTAAGCTTCAGAAACTAGCTGTTTTATTACTCTGAATTGATAATAATAATATCTAGTTCTAACACAGTATTTTTCATAAGTAGATCTCACAACGCTTTACAATGCATGTAGCAGTTCTTTCATCTCTTTTGTGTAATGCTTTGTTGGGGAGGAGAGGTATCATCATGACAGTTGGGCTAGTATTTTTTGAATGATGTGAGAAATGATTTTTGGGATGGCTCTTGTCTGTATGCATTGAATTCCCTTTCTCTTTATTTGATCCCTGTAGAAACTATGAGGATCTGATTATGGTGGTATAATTTTGTTTGATTTTCCTACTTACTAAATCAATCAATACAGACTTTGACACTTTGGTTTTAAGGAAAAGCTAATGTTAATCTTGATTTGTAATGCTTGTTTTTGGCATAATTACAGCATTCTTGTATAACGTGTTTACTCTTAAATTACTGATATGACCCGTCAACCTTAACTGCAGTTTAACTTAGGGTTTTTGTCTGAGGATTTTTTTTTTTAAAGTATAAAATTTAAAAATTTCATACATAAAGAGTAAATAAGTAACCCAAAGAGAATGCTATGCTTGTGACACAGTGCCTCTAATGAGCTGAAGTTATGTAGTAACAACCTTAAATTGCTTTTGAATTTTAATTTATAAGGCTAGATTCAATGGTACACACGGAGTACTTTATGCCCTGAAACAATGCAAAGCTGGTGACCTGACCCTTAATTTGCTAGCACACAAGTATGGAACTTTTTAAAATAGTGACAGTTGGGGGTAATGCAATGACAGCTGGTAGCCAGGTGATTTATTAGTCAGAGCTCTTGACATAGACCCAGTCCCGCTCATACCACATTACAACAAATAGAATTACAGCATGTAAATTAGCGGTAAAAAAAGGGTGATGATGGTTGGTTAAGTTTCTTCTGATGTCACAATGGCCCTAGTTTAGAGGGCTCTGAGCTTCTGATCCAGCCCTACTATAAATCTATGTAATGATAACACTTGTTAATACCTTAATTTAATTGCAATCTAACTTTTTCAAATGCATGCATGAGACTTCAAGGAGTTTTAAATATAAGGAAAGTTTGAAGAGTCTGCATTATTCTGATACCAAAATAATTCAGGAAAAAAATGTCTGACAGAGTGCTAAATTTCTTGAAGGATCTATTTTAAAATTAATTTTTACTCAGACCAAACAAATGTACTTGTAAATTCTCAGCAAATTAGTTCTGTACTCAGTTAGTTCTGTGCTCAGTGTAAAGAGAGTAATTTTGAAGATGTTACACTGTATTCTTCAGACTTTATCAATCCCTGTTTTAAGTACAAAACACAACTGAAACTTAACTATGACCAGTGCCTCCATAATACAGAGTTCTCTTCACCCACCACTGAAGAGCAGCCATTTCTGGGATGAGACATGGCAGCTCCTTAAAAAACACAAAAATTCTCCACATAACTATTTAAGGCAGAATTCAAAGAATTCTACATCCAGCTGGAAGTCTAGGGGTAATTTTTTTGGTAGACAGAATGTATTCCCCAAGTCAGAATGAGCCTAGCGAATCAGGATTTCTTGTGTCCATTAATGGTCAGGACTTTGACATTACATTTTACATTAGAACTGACAGATAGAAACTCCAACATCTCAGGTCCCTCAACAATAGGCAAGGGCAGTGGTTAAGTGCAAACCAAAAGCAAATCCATGATTTTGCATCTTTTAAAACTTGCTGGTTTCACATATGCTCCACTTCTGTCAAGAAGAAAGAAGAAATCATTTACTTCGATTTAAGACAGAAGAGCAAGGAGTATGTGGATTTACTGTCAGACTTTTTTTCAGTACCACACTTCCATTTAGTAAACCCTTTTTCAGGTTCCACTAATAGGTCTAAATTTCACAGACCAAGTATGAATCAGAGTATCAACCACCAAACAACAATTAATATTAATCACAGTATTATTAGTTGACTCTGTCATGAATTCCCAGAAGACTTTAATTTTCCACATGTATAGTTTCCTAACATTTTCTGGTAATAAACTAATTATATTTAAAAATATACAAACCCTACATTAAGGAAATGTTAAATTAAAAACTCAAAAGTCAGGAAGTGACACTTAAGTTTGCGTATGGAACCTTAATTCTGCCTTCTTCTATATATACAATATGATACATATAATATTTTCCCACAACTTTAGATACACATATAGTATTTCATAACATTGTAAAAATGGTCCAGTATATCTTTGGGACATTTGGGTCCTTATCCTGAGGTGCCATGTGACCTCTTTGTTCCACACAGCCTGAAGGATCCAGGTGTAGAACTGGTGTACTCAACTGTCCAAGGATCTCCCCAGCATGGGGGGACTGTAAGTGTGAACTGCAATTTAAGGGGGTCGAGCATAATCTGGTCTCAGTTTAACACAGAACAAGGACATTTTGTGGATGTAGTGTAGATGAACTGATGGGAGGCTGTAACAGAGTGCTGGGCAGTAACCCCTTAGCCAGCCCTCTGTCACGCCAGCCCCAATTGAGAGAGGTAGATTAAAGCTGGGTGGGAACACCTGCACCTGAATGGGACAAGGGAGACAACTGTGCACTTGATTAACTAGGTGCTCAAAACAGGCCCAGGGGAAGGAAGTGGGAGAAAGGAGAAGCCAGGGAGTGGAAGGGGGAGCAGAGGCTCTACCTGCCTGGCTGCAGAAGCTCCTAAGACAGCTAGCCGAACTGTATTTGTTAAGAAGGTGGTGGGACTGCACAATGTAAATAAACTGCACTCGACTGCTGAACAAGAGGGTCTCAGAGTCATTCGTGACACAGAGGGTGGCCGAAGAAGAGGAGTGGTGGCGGAGAACCCTTACAGAGGCATAGTCCAGTATCATGTGACAGCAGGACTATATAAAGCAAACTCTGGGCTCAGTCTAAGAAGACCAAGACCCAGGACAAGATGTGGATAGGGCTCTCCACCAAGAGAGCTGGAGAGGCAGCCCAAGAGGTGTTGTAGCAAGAGAGGCCTCTTAAGGCCTGGGAGGCAGCTTAGAGACAGGAAGGTGAAGAAGGAAATCCGGGGAGGAGTAAGGAATGGTTTAGGGGCAGTACTGTTCGGTAAGCCACAGAGAAAATGGTGAGGATTCAGACAAGTAGGGAGGAAAGTAGTAGGGAGTGGTCCTGGGGTTTGTGAAGCAGGGCAGTCTTGGGTATAGGACAAATTGCTCTCAATAGTGTGGAGCCCCAGGGCTTGGAGCCTGGAATAGAGCGAGGGCCTGGGCTTCCCTATAGCAATCCCAAATAGTGGTGGGTGTCTGGGAAATCTTCTACAAAGGAGAAGGTTCTGGTTAACCACGGGAAAGGGGCAAGAGAAGGAAGCATTCAGCGTGGGGAAGATGAATGGTGTGATATGGTGAAGGCAGTAGAAGAGTGCTCCTATTTGTAAACTAGGACGGGTGGGCGGGCGGGAGCCCCAGAATGCTCCAGGCTTTGTTCCCTGCTGACTAACTCAGAGCCACTGGGGGCAATTAGGAGCAGCTGAGGCTGATTTGTGATCAGCCAGGTGCTCCATAAAAGGGCTCCGCCCCCCCCCCCCAAACACACAGTGCACAAGTTGGAAGGAGCAGAGGTGCTGTGCTGTGCTGTGCTGTGCTGTGCGGGGCGGGGCGGGGCGGGGCGGGGCAAAGCAAAGCAAAGCAAAGGGAAGGAGCAGACCGAAGTAGCAGAGTGTGGGAGAGCGGAGGAACCCCGAAAGGAGGTACTGAGCCCAGCAAGGGGCAGCAAGAACATAGGGCCTGAGAGGCCAGAAGGACTGAGGGGGGGAAAGTAGCCCAGGGGAAGAGACTGCAGCTCAAACAATAGTGAGCCAGCAGTATACCGCTGCGGTTCATAGGGCCCCTAGGCTGGGACCCGGAGGAGAGGGTGGGCCTGGGTCCCTACCCCCTCCCCTTGGGAAGACGGGGTGACAGGCAACTTCCTGACCCACTACAAGGAGGAAGGTGCGAGACCCACTGAGGGAAGCCGGCCATCAGCCACAATGGCTAAAACAGCCCTGCATCAATGAGGTGAATGCAGTAGTCTGGGAAAGACCAGGGATGTGTGTTTGTTTAGGAACATTTTGGGTGGCCCCAGAAAGGGAGGACATATTGGATTTGTTGGAGGGCATCAAATCACCCAACCACCAAAAGAGAGAATGCTGACACGTGAGGGGTAACTGAGGCACAGAGAGGAGGGAAACTGACCTGATGCTGTACCAGGTAAGTGCCACCTTTAAAGGGAGATGCCAATCTACTACTCTTGTAAGGGGCATATCCAGATATCTGACTACTCCGACTGCTGTAAATTATGCTGGGGAACCAGCCACACAGCTGACTAAGGATTGGGGGAGCTCAGAGGCCACCTTTGTACATGCACAAGCTGTTCTCCTCACATGTAGCTCAGGATCTGGAATTTTATGATTTGGCCGCTGCTTATTATGTTAACCATAATGACCTCACTTTTAGCTTGTGCTCTCCCAATCTATTTGTGCATCCTATCATCTTTTGTCATATACACAGACTGGAAGGCCTCTGAGGCAGGCACTGTCTTTTCATTACGTGTATGTTCCGTGCCTTACACAATAGAGTTTTTATCCCTGGCTGGAACCTCTACGTGCTCCTGCTATACAAATAAATAATATTCATATATGATATGTCTTCTCCTCTCAAAAGGGATATATTTTAATATTTAGTCAGCAGCTGTGCACTATACAATTTCATTCCTAACAGCTGCACCGTATTCCTTAGGTACAATTCAGCACATGCAATGAACTTAGCTGCAAACTTAAGTGGCCTGTATACTGTATGAGAACAAATTCACTGTTATTCCAAGGCATGCTATGTTTTATAAAACTGGGTAATTGTATACCTGTCATATACATGACTCACAGACTTGGTCGGCCTGGTATACACATAATGCACAGCACTTTAAGATGCTGAACAAATGTATCCAAGTTTGTAGAAAAAGACATATTACATTGTATTATTTGAATCACAGTTTGTGATCATGTAATTAGACTGTATTATAATGCAAATGTACACGGGGAAAAGTTTAGAGATGCAAGTATAACAAGGAGACAAACCTGCCTCCCTAACAGAATGATTCAGGAAAAACTGATATTCATCCTCCATGTTTTCCTGCGGAATGAGCAATCAGTCTCTAGCTAGTGCAGACAGCCCTTAAATAATAGATCTGATTATCTGAAGCGATGAGCACACACAACTGCAATTGACGGTGAAGGTGCTCAGCACCTCTGAATCAGGACAATTTTACTGAAGTGCCTAATGCTAAGTCAAGGGTACCAAAACAAGACCTGAAATGGATTGCTGCAGATGGAGGGGTCAGAGAAGTTTGTGTCTCTTTTTTGCTACGTTAGGATTAATGAAGACTTATAATTTTTTTCCTTGATTTTTTTTTTATTCTAGTCTTTATAAATAGCAGGAATGTCAAGTTTTGTGTCTCTTGTCTTTCTAGAGGTCTTCTGTAGAGAGTGCAGGTAGGCGTTATTCCTTAACTGAAAGAGTGAAGGTGTTGAATGTGTAACCTTCTTTTAGAGAGGCTTCAAAATCTGGTGGGAATAGTTCACTGGGCTGGGAGTCAGGAGATCTGGGCTCTATTTCAAACTCTGCTACTGATCTGCTGCATGACCGTGGGCAAATTCTTTCATCTCCCTGTGCCTTCATTTCCCTTCTCATCCTTTTTCCATGCTATCTATTTAGAATGTAAGTTCTCTGGGGAATGAACTCTGTCTTACTACTATATATTTGCACATCTCCTAGCATAACAGGTCCCTGATCTTGGTTAGTGCCTCCAAGCACTACTGTAATGCATACAATGAATATTAAGAATTTAATGAAATAAACATTTTCCAGCTGATTTTACAGCATTTGAGTTAGCACTCAAAAAATAATTGCAAACCTTCAGAAAAAAATTCCTTCCCATTTTAATCAGATTTTATTTTCTTGGTATCAGGTTTGTCATAAATCTGAGTTTTCCAGTTATCCATAGTCTCCCTAGAAAAACAGAGTAGGAAAGACCAGTAGTTGTACTATAATAAGCAAGCAGAACCCAGACTTTGCTGTCCCCACTCACCCTTGCAGAAAACATTTTTGGGCGTTCTATGTGCATTTTAAAAAAGCAAAGGGGTACAAACCTGTGAGGGATTTTTTTGTTGGTATTTTCCTCTTTGCAGCTTACTGTTATGGGAAAACCATCAGTAGCAGAAATTTTGGCCCCTCTGAAGACAATAGGAGTTTTGCCAGTAGGGTCAGGATTTTACTCTTAGATTCTGCAAATTATATAGAGGTCATGTTGCAGGAGTTATGCCATTTTCCACAGTAAATTTAATTTGTATGCTGTCTCCAATATGTTATATTTCTTAAGACTGTGTCTGTCCACTTCAGATCCTGAAATTAATTTAATCTCCTGATTTTTGGAATATTTATCTGTCTTTAATTATAGGTGTGAAGAATTTATTATTTTCTATACTTTGCCACTTTCTGGCACTGGAGCTGTGCCACATACCCAAAGGAGAGGCAGATGAACATATGGAATTTGTAGCAGAAGTAGGAGCATTTTAACAAGAAGTGGCATTGAAATGCTGCTGGTCTGGTGTTCACATGCGGTGCGAAAGGGAGGGAACTGTGTGCCAGAGCACATATCTGAAATTCAGTCAGGAATCTTGAATTCTATATAGTAGGGCTGGGGTGACAAAAAGTGAAAGAATGGATGATTGGTGAATTGAGTAAAATGAGAACCAGTTAATTTCCCACTCAGGTCAATAGATGAGTTACCAAACAGCTGTTAGATGAAAGCCTACGTGTTGGAGAGTTAGTGGTTTGTGGTGGTTAATTAGACAGGTATCCATGTCATAAAAATGCTCTCTCACAGTTGATAGCAACATTCATCCTAGCACTCTTCATAAAGAAGTCAAGGATTAGATGGCACAAAGAGTGAATTACTCTCTAACCCTCAGAGATGATCCCTGAAGAACACTTTTGACACACATTATGGTATGGCAGCCTGGGGAATCTTTCATTTTCCATATCTGTCTTCTGAAGAAAGTATTTCCAGCACCATGATTTGCACTCTGACTTTTTCTACAAGGATTAAATTTCTTTTAAGTTTTTAAAAGCTAGAGGATTGAGCAAGTATTTCTGATTTTCTATAACCTATCAATCCAGCTGGATGTTTCAGAGGCATTTAAAAATGAAAGTAAAAGGCCGGAGAAGGGAAGATTCCAAGTCAAGACTCATGGTCTGAGTCATGCTAAAGAAAGGCTCCTGACATGAGTTCTGCAGCTCTGTCTGTTTCATATAAGCCAGAACTATATTTTTTATATTTCAAATAAACTTCAACCACAACAAGGTTTAATATACTAAGTTAATGCAAGATGGGTTGTTCATATTGAAGTTTATAAGGGATTATTTTTATTTAAAATTTAAGTAATTTACTTAAGTAAATTTAAGTAATTTTTTAAAGTAATTTACTACCATTTTCCCCTGCATTGATACCATTATGCATTGATACCATTATGTACCTGATCTGATGACCAGATGTTATACACATGCTGTACGTCCCCTGAAAACTGGCATTCTGCATGGTATTATCCAAAAAGAAACAAACTGCTAATCCAAGTCTTTCTTTAGGCAGTGACTGCCATAGACCATAACATTTTGCCTTTCGTTCCTTATTGACAGGCCACGACAGGAATAAATGCTTTCAACTTATAGAACAAGAGGATGTTTTAAATAGCTGGGAGGGAGACGTTTTATAATGGGTAAGAGCCTGATCCAGTGCCCACTGAAGTAAATGGAAAGACCCCGATTTATCTGAATGACTCTCTAAATCCTCTAAATGAGACTCTAAACATTCTAGTCTTTCATCTCCTCTTCTTCTAATTATTTGTGTTACAATATGACAGTGGTAGCAACCACAATGTGCTAAATGCTGTCCAAATACATAAGAAGACACAGTCCCTGTCTCAATGAGCTCACAATCAAAAGACAAGCAACTAAGTAAAGGTGAGAGAGAACATGCAATCATTTTTTAAAAAAGGTATTATATTTATATACATATATATCATAGTGTGAGTGTGAGTGTGAGAATAATTATGTTCCCAGGTAAAAATTCTATTAAACTGGAGTTCAGGTTAAGTACATTTTACTAAATGAATGGTAGAAATTACAGAGAAACTGTAATTATCTCAGATATAAGCATTACAGACCCAGGAAATTCCAAGTTAAGATTAAACTTAAAATTAATCAAAACATGTTGAGGTATTGAGGCACATTTACGGTACCCAAACAACCTTCCTTGTGCCCTGTACTGACATCAGTCAATAAGCAATCTCTTCTGCAATATTTTAAGCTGTTTTCCATATCACTTGTAAAAATTTATTTTTAATTTAACAAACTTTTTAAATGAAAAGTGCCCATATTATAATGGCAACTCCACACTGCAGGATACAAATTTAATATGGCACTGGGTTACTTTGCAGGTGCCTGAAAAATCATTTGACTTATTCAAACGATGGTTGCTTAATAAAATAATAATAATGATAATTTATAATAGTAGCTCCGCTATAGCATCTGAACACATCTCCTAAAACACTTGAAGCATGATGAGCAATTGTCCCTTACTGCTCAAACACAGTCAGTGTCTCATTCCTAGATTTCAAAATAGTGTTAAAATGTAGGACATAAGAATTTGCCTGCTTACTCTTTCTGTGATTCAATTCCAGCAATGCAGATTGGTGGCTTCTATCTAGCTCAGGGACTTATTACTACAGTATCTGAGCACCTCCAATCTTTAATGTATTTATCCTGACAGCACTCCAGTGAAGTAGAGAAGTGCTATTATCTCTATTTTACAGATGCTGACTGAGGGCTTGTCTGCACCAGTGGTTCTCAACCAGGGGTACGTGTACCCCTGTGGGTACACAGAGGTCTTCCAGGGGATGCAAATATCTAGATGAGTTGATGTAACAGGCTACATAAAAAGCACTAGGAAAGTCAGTACAAACTAAAATTTCATACAATGACTTGTTTATACTGCTCTATATACTATACACTGTAATGCAAGTACAATATTTATATTCCAATTGATTTATTTTATAATCGTATGGCAAAAATGAGAAAGGAAGCAATTGCTCAGTAATAGTGTTCTGTGACACTTCTGTATTTTTATGGCTGATTTTGTAAGCAAGTAGTTTTTACATGAGGTGAACCTTGGGGGTACACACAGCAAATCAGACTCCTGAAAGGGGTACAGTAGTCTAGAAAGGTTGAGAACCACTGGTCTACACGGCCCTGCAGTTCAGACTATGGGGATGTGAAATGTACTAGTGTGCTGCAATGTAACTTCCCTGTGTGGACACAAACTAAAAGGTACCAAAATGGTGTTAACTTAGTCCTTTTTAAAGAGGACTACATTAAGGCAAAGAAGGTACCTTATAGTTTGTGCCAGCAGCATCCACACTGAGGTGTTACAGTGGCAGCACACTAGTGTGCACTACAGTTCACACCCCCGTAGTCCAAATTGCAGGGCCATATACACATAAGCTGAGTGACTTGCCCAAGTTGACACAGGAAGTTTGTGGGAAAGCAGGGCTTGAATCCACGTCTCCCAAGTCTGCGGCTAGCACCTCAAACACTGAATCATCCTTTCTACTGCCTCCCACATCTCCCCAGCCATGACAACCATGAGAAAAGTCTGATTCTTTTACACGCATTTTACTGAACTACACCTATGCACCCTACTCCTTCTCTCTCCAGTTTCCAATGAGCCTCTGCTGGTTCATGGAAAGCCAATGTGATTCATTAGTGAATTTTTTCTTAGTGTGAATTGATTTTACTTTCCCCCCTTCTTATCCCAACCCTTCTACTCCCCATGGATCAGGAGGAAGCAAGGACATAGTGCACTGAGTGCATTATCCTTCTGAAGGCTAGGCTCATAGGGACAACATAAACCAAACCTAAGGTTGGTGTGAATCCATATAACATACTAATTCATATTTCATAACACTGGAGATACTGACACATTGTCCCTGTTAACCCCTAGGAGGTTACTTAGGGAAGATAACACAGCTCAGCATTGAATGTTCTACTTTTTCCATGACCCCGCTTTCAGGAGGGTCCGGAGACAGTTGTGGCAGGGGGAGGTTTTCATTTTGTGATTGCTGAGGATGGAGAAGGGGATAAAAAAGGCCCAGGTCCTGTAGAGACACAGGACCTTCCACTGGATATCCTTGTATCTCAGTATCCACTGGGTTCTAGAGAAGAACTGTAGCCCAGGCCATAGTGGATACCACCTGTCCCCCCTCCACTCCAGCGCGTGCACACTCTCATTTGGAGGAAAATGTAAGGAGATCCTTAGTTTTCCTTCATTTCCCACAGACCCCCATTTCCTGCCAGGTGTTTCCACAGTAGGGGACACTGTATCAATAAGACAGTATTCCTTGAACGTGGAGCTAGATATTACTGTGGTATCTCCAGGTGAATTCTTCCACTTGCACAAGGTCACACAAGAAGTCTATGGCAAAGCAAAGTGCAGAACCCAGATCTTCTAGTTCCACGTGCAACCAGGAGATCGTACTTGTTCAGGAGTATGTATCCTTCTTAATGTATCACTGCCACTGGTATCATGGAGGAATAACTCTTGTGTTTCTGCAAACCTATATCTAGCAAAGCACAACCAATTTTGAAATGTTCTAGCAGAAATTGATCAGTGACTCATTTCTTGCTGGCTGCATTTCTGCCTTTTGTTAGGTATCTTATGTTGCTCAGAATTTCATATATATGATAATTGGTCTATTTTTGACTTTCAAAGCTACTGAAAGAAACAGAAGAAAGTGTGCAGTAGCACAATCTATAACTTAATACCACTGATTGCTAGAGTAAATGGTGGAAGATCACTTTTAGATCTTGTCTAGACTTAGGTACATCTCTGCACTGGCCTGGAAAATCATCTTTGCTCCTTTCTAGCATAAGCTATGTTTAAGCATAGTTTGCTAAATAATATGGTTTTCCTGGCTAATGCAGACAGGGTCTAAATGCTGCATTCAAATCCAAGATGCAAGGCGTAACTAGGCAGTCAGAAAAGTTTTGGAGATAAGCATCACACATCTGTGATTGCAATATAGCCCTAAAATAACAGACTTACTGAAGGAACTGTTCACTTGCACTTGGGAGGAGGATTTGTGAAGTGGGAAGGGAGGGCAGTGGAAGAGAGTCTAGGACTTGCTGTGTAGAGCAAGTATTGTGAGGACTGAATTGTCAGGACAGGTCTTATGGTTTGGATTAACTAGGTGTAGAAATTGAGAGAGGTTAATTAACTATTTTCAAGGTTTTTAGCTTGTACAGGTTAGCAGCATTGACTAACTGGATGAGGGTTTGGGTATTCAATGTGAGTAATGTAGATCAGACCAAATGCTAGGTCTGAGTGAGAATATAATTTGGGGAAATTGGCTAGAGGGAGGGAGGTATGTAGGTGGGGGTGGGGGGTGAGAGAGACCTACACCATTCCTCTCCCCATTTTATCAGTTTAGATGGTGAGCTTTTTGGAGCAGGGATCTGCCTTGTAACCGTATATATCTGTAACACATCTAGAATATTTATAGGCATTATAGGAATAAACAATAATGCAATTGTTTTTAAACTGCAAGGCAGCACTGCATGGTTTGCACACTCTGTATGGTAAACTTTAATTCCTCAAAAGCTCTCTGAAAACAAATAACCCTTTCTCTGATGAAAACTTTTGGCAGTCTCAGTTGCTCTTTCATCTCTGCATGTGAGAGGGAGATTGGAACTATTTAAAAAAAAAAAAAAACCTCAACAGAACTAACAAAGCTTTTCAGTTATCCCTGCTTGCTGCCCTGATGTTAGGAGAATTACATAAAGCAGATCTCTTCATGGCCAATAAGAAGTACTTAAAGGGGACATTGTCAAGGCTGATAGCTCCAAAATTTGACCTACTTTTCTCCCTTATCTGTATTTGTAAAATGCACTTAATTCTTTTTCTGTGTTTTTTCTCAAACAAATGTTTCAATGTTCTTTTAAGGACTCAGCACTGCCAAGCAACCACATAGATGTGCCTATACTGTTCCTAAGGGAGAGGAAGGAATATCAGAAAGGAAACAAGGTTCAGTTTCAGGCTTTCAATAAAGAGGCCAGATTGTCCCTAAGATCTATTTACAGAAGGTACTCCCCCACCTCATCAGGCATAGATCTCACTCTTTTTTGCTTTTGGAGGGGCACTAAAACTCTCCTCCACCAAGAACAAGTGGTACATTCACTTTTCCGCAGCATCTCTCCATGGATTGTCCATACAGGACTTCTGTGTAAATGCTTCTGCCTTCATACAGATCCTCTGGGATCTACAAGTTTTGGGGCCTAGTGCCCTCTCCTTTCCATTGGAGAGGTCAAGGGAAAATGGGACCCTTCCTATGCCAGTGGAAAGATGTGGGAGAAGCTCTTCTTCTCAGGACCCCTTCCTCTGGACTTTCCTGCAGGAGTGACCAATAAGACCCAATGTTTTCAAAAAACTGTGATTAAACAAAGATTTATTTTTTAATGATGAAATTCCCTTCCTTCTAGAGCACCATGACTGCTTCCCCACTATAACACAAGGAGCCTGATTCACTTCCTGCCACGCATCTAATGAGAACCTCTGAGTATGAATTGCAAACTCACCAGGGTGCACAGGGTTCATCAGTTTTAATCTAGAACAGATGTACGTAGTGCCATGAAGCAGTAGGAAGGGCCTTGATTTTGTATAATGAGCCTGTATAGTACTCATTGAGGATAACTTGTAGATCTACTTCATATCTTTGCCACTTGTGAGTGATGAGGGAATTCTGTACTCCCAGTGTTTGGGGTTCACTAGATGTTACATGGAATTAGCTAGTAAAGTCACCAAAATTCAATTTGAAGATTAAAAAAATTAGGAAAATTGGAAGTGTAAACCCACATGTAATACTCCCTTAGATGCGTAAAGTAAAGTTAACAAGGTGCTACAAATTTCTAATATTGATTCCTTTTACCAAAAGGATAACAGCTATCTTTTTTTGTTTCAAATAAAAGGAAATACAATCTGCCTATGCACAATAAGCTAACAAATATTTGACTGCATATTCTGTCTTTGTTATACCTTAGCACTCACTGTGAGAGAAAATATTTTCCCAGTCTGAACAGTTATGGACATATTGGAAAATATCAAATGTTTATTGTAATGAACACAAAAAAATATTTGTCCTTAACTTAATATCCTACTGGTATATATAAACACATAGCCATTAAAGGCTATGATGACACATAAAATAAATCATGGCAGGATGGATATGATAAATAACCCATGCAGTAGCCTATTCTAATTTAATCAGATACTAATCTTGACTTACATGACATTTTATTACACTTTTTTCATTGCTCTTCCCTGAGTACATTGGAGAGACTGTTACTATCTATGGGAATACGGCAATACTTGGTATACTGAACACATCACTATCTACTGTAGATTTTACCAGTGACAATTTTGCTCCATAAAAGAGCAACACAAAACTGTTAACAAATCCTACAGACAATGCAAAATGTAGGGGCAGTTATTCAATACTTGATGGCATAGAACCATCTTGGTGTCCTAATTATTTTTCAAGCATAAATGTAGGGGGAACAAAGGTGACATGAATAATCACATGTAGTCTATTTATATGAAATAAATCATCCAAGGAGTGAGCTTTCTGATCACATTTGGCCCTGAAATACAATTTGATAAATAAGTAACACTATAAAAAGCTCAACAGTCTCTTGCTGAAGTTTCCACTGGGAAGCAGGTGTTCAGTTGATCAGTCAGCCTATAGAAAAGCCTAAACAAAGGAATGAAATGTTATCATCCTCAAGCAGTAGATGTCTGTAAATGAAAATGCCAGAATGGCAAATCTGATTAACTTCCTGGAGTTCACATATAAAGTAATGTATAAGCACCATGAAATGTAAAATTCCAAACTAGCGGGAGAAACAAATGTAATGAAGAAACTACTAATACAATCTAATTGAACAGACATTAGTCAGAATACCAAAGAGTTTAATAAAGGTGACAAACACCACACAGAGAACTACATTCTTGACACAAATAAAAGATACAATACCTCAAGCTAGTAAAATGCTTTCTCGTTTTCATCTCACTTCCTGGCCGCCATCCATGGCCGCCTAGTTATTCTCTATGAATAATTTCTGTAATATAAACACACTCCCAAGGACTCTGCTTCTCACTGTACTCTTCAGGCAATAATAGTTTAAGTAACTTATTCTCTCCTGATATGCACTCATGGGATCTACAAGTGCAAGCAAGAGTAATGTGTACTTATCAAAGGCCCCTAAACATATCTAATCTCATGCAAAATGTTATTAAACTAGAAGAATTTAATTTTCCATAATGATCAAAATATTTAAATTTAAGAAAGATGGGATATTTCAAAACATCGCAGCTGTTGTGGTTGTGCAAATCCCATAACCATGTATGTAATTTTCAACTGAACTCACAATTACATTTCAGCCCAGTAACGTTTGGGCATGCAAAACCTATTGTGCCCACAAAAAAAATGAAAAAGACAAGTGCATGGTCCAGGTACCATAGCCATCTATTTAAGAATGCAATAGCATTTGCAACATAGTTAGGGCATACCTTTCATCCACATATGTAGTCTCCTCTTTCCCTCACATCTTTTGTTGTTTGAGGCTTGGAGAAGTAAATGTCCCTTCCTACTCCTCCAGTGTGGTCCAAGGAAAGGGTAAAGGGGGAGTATAATTGAAAATAATTCTAGTTTTGTGGCTATTCAAGTCTCCAATTGCATGCTTAGCATTTGCTCTTTGAAAATCTCACCCATTATGTTATAGAGAAAAACCCTTCTTTAGTCTCATGTCTGGTAATATCATGATATTGAAATGGGATTTTTTTTAACCAATCTGTCACACAAGCAGAGTACAATTGTCATACGTATGATACATTCAACTGTCCCATAAAATCAATGCAATAAATATAAAGCAAGAAACGGGGGAAATGACTCTGTTTATAACTGTATGATACACTAAAAAACAAAACAATAAAACCAAAACCACCATCAACAACAAAAAGTGTTACATTTACACACTTACGGCTATCATAGCATATATTGCCCAGGGCCCGTCCTGTCTGAAGCAACACTTCCTGGTCTTTGCAGTTTAAAAGCTGCACCAGTGGAGGGATCAGCCCAGCATCCACACATGAGTTCCGCATAAATTCTGCAAACAATGGAGAGATATTTAATTAAAGTCGAGTTTTTTTTGGTTTGATCTTTTCTAATTCACACAAAAATCCTTCTCTGGCAAATGACTTTCCTTTCCAGATTGTATCTTTTACAGGTATTGCAGCTGCCTCATTGCATGAGAATAAATTTATGTCTGGCAAAACAATCTAGTTATCAAAAAAGATTCTAGACAAGACGGTCAAATTTAGGATTCTGGCTATGCTTTTTTCCATTGCTCATAGATTCATCAGAAATCAAGTGTGTTTTAATTGACTTTCCTGGAAACTAATTTCACATCCTCCAAATAATCACTGAGCATGTTTTGAGAGTAATAAATACAAAGAGAAAAGAACAGAATATTGGCAACATTTGTTCTCCACCTTTGCAAATTAAACAACATTTAAGCAACTATATTACAGAACAGCAGATTTAAAACTTCAGCATTCCTACTCCAAAACGAACAGCCTTATCTGTTTTACTATATTATCTTAATTCAGTATAAGCAGAAATGGAAGCCAATATCTAAACATCTGAAAAACTGTTATTACAAAAGATAAACACAGGGAACTAATACTGAGCAGGCTGGGTAATAGATATCTCTGCAGGTCTAGGAAAGGGGGAGAATTAGAGAAGTTTAAGAGGCCAAAGTAACTTTCCACAGCAAATGGCCCCACAATGGGGGGAAATCCAGGGTATCCAATCAGTGGCAGATTTTCTTACCTCTCTGCCCCTTCTCCTGACAAGTTCCTTGCTCACAGGGCACCAGGCTATAATCTCTCTTACACTAGTGTAAATCAGGAGTAACACCAATGGAATTACATTGATGTAGGTGAGATACGAATTGGTCCTAGGAGTTGGATTGCACTTTTTGCACAGGATACCCACCCCATTTACAGGGCTCCTGCAAATTCAGTCTCTTCCCTTGTACAACAGAACTACAATGGTTCTGCTTCCAGGCAGGATTCCCTGGCTAGACTGGGGTCTGGATTTACCCCTACATGGCTGAGAAATGTATGCATTAGCTATCCACATTTACTAGTCATGCAATATCATTTTTTCCTATGAAAATGACATTATTGCAGATTTAACTTGTCCTTGCATCCTTACAGCCTTTGAGTGTCATGTACAGATAAACAGATGAAATAGACTTGTATAGGTCAGGTGGAAGACCAATGGCCAGCACAAAAACCCCCTAAAACACAATCTGGTAAAATTGTAAATACATGCTATGCTAAGATGAATACAGTGGTGCTGGGGGTATAACATCAGCACCCTGCACTGTCATAGATGTGATCTTGGATCCTGCACATCAGTCCCTTAAAGTTATCTATCTTGTCTTGCTTTTGCTATTTCTCATGCCATTTTTATTTACTTCTCTTTTTTAATCCTTCAGTCTTCCACTTTCATTTTCATCCCAGTATTTCTTTATTGGGTCTATTATTTTCTTTCCCCTTCCTCTGCTTCTCCCCCTGTATCTTCATTCTCCCTTCTGTATATCCTCCATCTCTCTTCCGCTCCCTTCCGTTTTATATCCCCATCCTCTCTTCCTCAACTTCCCTCCCCTCCACATCTGTTTTACCCCACAAAACCAGTCACTGTCTCCTCTCCACTGAAGGCAGGTTTTCTCTCTCAGTGGCACACATCATGTTTGGGTGGAAAACAGTAGCTCATTCTTCTTCACCTCTTCCTACAGAAGAGGAGTGGATTTCATTCTCAGTCCCTATTTATGTGAGGAGAAGATGCACGTCAGGGAAAGACAAGCAAAATACATGGCCCACTAGCTGTTGTCAGGAGTAGACTTCAGTTCAACTGAACCAGATGTGGTGAGGAGTGGGGTGGAAGGAGCTGCTGGACAACAATGCTGTGAAAAGCAGGGACCTATATTACTGGTGTGCAACCCCACTAGAAGATGTAGCAGGTCCCCTGGAGGCCTAGACCCACATTAAAATACCTAACAGCACATGTGTTACATAGTTGACCAGAGACTGAGTATGAAGATCCCAGAAGTTGAAGCCAAATAGGTCGGCTTTATAGTTTGTTTCTTCTAGGGAGGTAACTGAGTAAGGTTATTGCATGATGCCCAATTCCACAAATCTTTCTGAAAAAATATTTTTCAGTAAATTCCAGCTGGAGGTAAAATATTGCAGTTGTGAAATGGATGAGGCGTGCATATGTGTGCCCCTTTGAAACATGGATTTTAAGATTCTAGAGGAGGAGATCAAAAGCTCATGATGAAGCTCTCAAACCACAGCTGAAACTATGACTTGACTGTTGAAGAGAAAGGAAGTGCTAGTGGTTATTTATAGTTTGTACTGCCACAGCACCTAGGAGCGCTAGTCATTGATCCGGACACCGCTGTGCTAGGCACCACACAAACACAAGACAAAAAGATGGTCCCTGCCCCCAAAGAACTTAGATTTTAATATAAGAAAAGATGGATAGAGACAGGCAAATGGAGCAGTACAAGGAAACAATGACATAATATTGGTCAGCATGATAGGCAGTGGTACCAGCACACCAGCATCTGAACTGTTGTCAAGTTTTTCGTAGATATCACGGCAAGGGAGAGTTTGAAGGAGGGATTTGAAGGAGGACAACAAGGTAGCTTTGTGGATGTTTACAGGAACCTTCTCCCCAGTGTGAGGGGCAACATAAGAGAAGGTATGAAGGTTCTTGATTGAAAATTTAACAAATGGCTGGTATCATGGGCTGATGAATGGTGAGTTTTGACAGCTTGATAGCAAATGAGACTACATGTAGTATGGAGGCTGACTCTGAAGGTCCTTAAAAGTGAAAACAAGCAGCTTATGTTTGATATGATAGGAGAGGGACGCTGTGGTCAAAGTGATGGTCTAAGAGAATTATTTTTGCAGCAACATTCTGAATGGATATGAGTGGGGCAAGATTGTATTTGTCAAACCAAAGACAAGGACGTTGCAGTAACAAAGATTGATATGATGAGTGCCTGGATAAGAATTTTAGTTGTATGGAAGGACAGAAGCCAGAACTTCGAGATGTTATGCAGAAAGAAACTGCAAGACTAAGACATAACCTGCATGTGAGGACCTAGAGAGAGGTACAAGTCAAAGATGATACATGGGTTTATGGGCCTGAGTGACAGGCAAGACTTTGGTGTTGTCCGTAGTGATCAAGAAAGCAGGGGATAGGGAGGGCTTGGTGGGAAAGATTAAGAGCTCTATTGTAGCCATATTGAGCATGAGCTCATGGCAAGACATCCACAGCATCAGACAGACAGGCTGGGATTTTGGTTTGGACAGGAGGAGACAAGTCTGGTCAAGAAGAGCAGGCTGATGGCATCAAAGGCAGCTGACAGGTGAAGGAGGATGGCGACAGCGTTCTGAGCTTTTGTTAGAAAGAGGTCATTGGAGACTGGTGAGAGCAGTTGCAGTTGAGTGCATGGGGTGTGAGCAAACTGGAGAGGACGGGAGGAGAGAACTCCAGACAGTGACTGTAAACAGTGTGTTCAATGACCTTAGAGATGAAATGGAGAAAGGAGATGGAGCTGTAATTGTAGAGACAAGTGAGGTCAATGTTAAAGTTTATTAAGATGAGAAAACTAAAGCATGCTTGCATTGTGAGGGGAAAGAGCCAGAGGAGAATGGAGAGGTTAAGGAGAAGAGTAAAGGGTGGGATGAGAGGAGAGATGAGGCAGATCAGGAGATGGGATGGGGTCAGTGGTATAAGTGGAGTTTTTAGAAGAGAAAAGCAGATAAGAAACTTGCATGTCTGTGACGGAGGAGAAAATTGGAGGATGGGAAAGGAAGGGAAGCTGAGCGGAGGGGGCAGCTCATAGTGTATTTTGTCAATTAGACTAAATTTTTCAGTTAACATATTAGATGCAGAAAAAGCATGAACAGGGTTGGATTGCATTATCTATATAGTCTGGAACATTTTTATTTTGAGAAAGAATTTTGCAATATAGCTAGATTGGTGTATGCAGATTTTTGTAGGCTTAATTATTTACAGATTAGGCAATATTTAAATAATTTTCAGTCTCTGAAGGTATAAAATAGGATACCTGTTTCCCTTTTATTAATGCAGTTTCTGAACCGTCAAATGTCAGATTAACTCGAAGCTGCAGAATTACAGGAATTACTGTTGTGGCGTTTAAAAGGATGGTATACACAGATTGTGACAAATTGGGGAAGTGTCTATATTATATTTTTATGAGTATTCTGTATGACTCAGTTTCCTTGTTCAATTTTGTATTGCTGCCTACCTGAATGCATAGAGTTAAATCAAAGGAGGCTGTAAAGGGGTTCTTAAAGAACCCAGGAAAGGTAAAACAATGACAGATAAAAACAGCCTCTCAGGTACCCGGCTCCAAAGGAGTTAAGATAACAATGCCATCAGTTGGGGGAAGTAAGTCACTTTCTTGGCTCCATCCAGGCTAGAATATTCTACTATTCCCAAGGCTAAGCCTAGGATCATAGTGCATCAAAATGCTCAAGGTCCCTAGAAAAGGGAGTGGGTTTCTGGGTGAGCTCAGAGAAGCTGACCAGGATGCATCAGTGAGAAGGCTGACAGTCTGACTGAGATACAGAGACAAGGAGCATGCTGCTTCAGTACAGGTTGTTCTTCTGTGACAGAGGCAAAGTTAGCCAAGATGAGGGGAAATGTACACAGGTGTAAGTAGAACCCATGTGAGAGGCCTGTCATTGTGTATGGGGAGGTTGGTTTTGTCTGTTTTGCTCTACATGCTTGGCACATTTGGGTAATACTTTATTTAGAAGAAGCTGTACCACTGCAAACACAAGCTATCACAGGCTCTAGGAGGAAAAGGGCTTGCAGGTTCCAAATGCAAATAGTCATGGTAGATATTTGGGGGGACTGTATGCCAGGTCTTGATCTAAGAGTGGGTGAACTGCAGATTCAGCCCCAGGGTAGGTCAAGGCCCAAGGCCTGACACCTCTTGAGGTGTATTCAATGAGACCCCGGAGAAGGGGAAGCAGTAACTGAGACACAGATTGTATCTGTTATATACCCAGATAACAAAAGCATGCTCAGAATTTTAGATCTAACTGGTAGCTTTAATGAATTAAACTATAAAATAAACTGGGAAAATTTGATTGTATAGCCAGTTTTTCTAAATGGAATTTTAAGTGAGCAGAAAAAAAGTTAAATGTTAGGGATTACAAAAAACACAGAAAACTTAACAGTTTGGTTAAATTTGGTACGGCTCTTGATGTTAATCAAATACAGTTAAGAGTGACTTGGATAGATTCATCTTTCCATAGGCAGAAAAGCAAACTTTGAGCCAGATTTATTTTATTTCTCTTTCAAAATATAAACATTAAAAGAATGCTAATCATTACAATTCAACTTGAGCAAAAGGAGTAAATCAACCACCTGTCTCCACACAAGAAATCAGTTAATCAAATTGTTAATTCTCCACCTCAGCTCCAGGAAAAAGCTGGATCTGAAAGAGCCTACCATCTCCTGGAAGCCTCTTCTGGCCTCACACATCGGATCCAATCCTGATGGGGGAGGTCATGGGGAAGCTTTGTGGGGACTGGGACTGCTTGCTCCAGCCACCAAGCTGCTTCAGTATTTTTATTAAATGTATCCAGACAAGACCACTGTTAATCTTTATCTATTCTGCTGGTCTCACTGCCATTCATGATCCACCTAAGATGATAGAGGATGGATGGACTGTGTTGAGTAAACTCCCTTCAGCAACTTCTCTTCCAAAGGAAAAGTAGAAGAGGCAGATGGAAGGAATCATCATCCAGTGTTTTCCCCAAAAAGGAATCTGTGTGAGAGATCTGCAGGAGGAAAGTCAGCTGCCAGGAACCTATGTGGAAAGCAAATGAGAAACATCCTTCCCTCCCCTACTTGGCTACCTCCAAAGGATGGGATGATTTGCAGTCTATAGCTTCTCACCAGTGAACCTTCTTGGAAGGGAAAGGAGCAATTTAGAGGCGTGAAGGAGGTCAATTGTGTCTCCTTTTTATTCCTTCCAAAGGGTCCTGGCAATGGTTCCTGCCTGCAGACCTCCAGCACTCACTCCACTTCCTACCCAGCTAAGGGAGGCCCAGGGTACATAGAACAAGTTGCCTTGTCCTTCCAGATTTATATATTTGGATTTAAATAAAAATATAAAATTCTATAATGGTTTGGCTAAATGATGTGTTTGTCTGTCACTTCTTACAACATCTTGTATATAAAAATAATCCTAAGAAGTCTCCCATTCTTACAGTACAAATAGAACAACACTGAATTTAAGTGGAGCTGAAAGAATGTGGAGGGCCTTGCCTAGGCCCTCTGCTCTGGATGAATTTCACCTATGTTGGTATTTTTAGAGTCCATGAACTATTCTTTTTTTTTTAGAATAATTTCAACTATATATATGTTGTATAGCATCTACCATAATAACCCCTGATCCTGATTAAGGGCCTTTGGAGGCTACTGTAACACAAATAATTGTCTATTTCAGAGTGACTGTTCCTAATATTTTGTTACAGGTCCTATAAGGGGTAATAATGTTTTCACAGGTCTCAGGCCTAAGTTGTAATTTGTATGTCCATTTCCCACACTTGCACAATCTATTGTGGTAACTGTGTACACAAAATATGTACAAACATTTCTGTATATGCATTTCTGAAAATCTGTGCCTTAATTTTTTTTGCCTAATAAAAACACACAATAAATTTTTAAAAATTAAATTACGTATAGCACAAAAGTAAAGACTGAAAACCAAATACTGTTTCAATGTATTAGCAAAAGGATAAATGCGCTCTAAACAAATCTAGTGGCAACAAAACACTGACAAGACAAAAACAGAAAGGATGAAAGGGCGATAGATGAAAAATCTCTAATCTACAAAATGAAAACATAAATGAAATAAATCATACTGACAAGTGAGGTGTAAAACTGAAGATGTTCCAGCAGAAAAGTTCTTGTAGAAAACCTCACCATTTTTGGCTACTTCTGCTATGATGTTAGCTACTTTTGCCGTGCAGGAAGACTGTGGAGTCAACAGATTTGCAAACACCTGAAGAATCCCACTTTTCTGGATTTTTTCGCTTGTCTCAGTATCTGAAAAACACATAAAAACAAAAAGAATCACTTGCATAATAATTTACAGCCTTTTTTTAAAAAGAGGGGAGAGTACATTTTGAAAATGTGCATGCATGCAAATTTTACTTAAACCTAGACCAGTGGTTCTCAAACTTTTATTGGTGACTCCTTTCACACAGCAAGCCTCTAAATGCAACCCCTCCCTTAGAAATTAAAAACATATTTTTAATATTTAACACTATATGTTAAATACTAAATTTAAACCCCTTTTGCTTAAAATGAATTTACCTTTTCTGACTGCTTTTAAATTACAACTAAAATACATTTTTATCAAATTATTGTTATAAGCAGAAAAGTATTTTTTCAATAGAATTTTATTTTAATACTTGACAACAATTAATCACCAGAAACAGCAAAAAATCCATGAGGTGGATGATGCTGTTTATTTGACATGACAAGTTTTATTCTTGGCACTGTTTTAGAAAGGGCGCATCAAGCCCATTTTGAGATTTCATCTTTATTGTGACAAGGCTGGAGAATCCACTCTCGCATTCATAGGTAGTGGGAAACAGCAGAAAGACTCTTGAGGCCATTTCAGACACTATTGGGTATCCACTTGCAACTGAGCACCAGAACTGGTTTGGAGACAGCTGTGTAAATTTTGCTTTCACACTGACAGGATTCTTCACCAGGGAATGAAGTGCTTCTGCTAGCGCTGGGAAGTAGTGCAAGAACTCTTCATGAAGGGCTCTCAGATGTTCACTGATAGCTGACTTGAGAGCACTATCAATGTTGATTTCTTCCTCCTCACTGAATGAGGAAAGTGTCAGAAACATGCCGTGTCTGGCTGTGTCCAACTTCCTGCACCACAGATTCAACTTCAACTGGAAGGTCCTGATTTTATTAGTCAGGTCTATTAATGTTGAATGTTTTCACTGAAGCGACAGATTGAGGTCATTAAGGCTATTAAAGATATCAACTAGATATGCCAAGCAGAGAATCCATTTCTTGTCACTGAACCTTTTGTTTCAGCTTGTTTCTCTTTTTGTAGGAAAAACTCCACCTTCTCTTCACAAAGTATAAAAACACGCTTTAATGTACGTCCCCTAGAAAGCCATCGGACTTGAAAGTGGAAAAGCAGAACTTCATATTCCCCTCCCATTTTATTGAAGAGTTCTCTAAAGAGATGATTATTCAGAGCATATGCTTTAATGTAGTTCATTGCTTGTATAACAACCTCCACCACAGCATTAAGGCACATTGGCAATGTTTTTGCAGCTAGATTTGACGATGGATTCCACAATGAATGACAGTTACATTAGGTGACACACACTTTACCTTCTGCTGAAAGTCAGACCATGAACCCATTGTGGCTGGAGCACCGTGGGAACAGATACCCCAAAGATTTTTCCACTCAATGCCATTGCTTTCAAAAAAGACATCGACTTTATTGAAAATGGCCTGTGCTGATGTGGTTGTTTCAAGTTGTTCACAGACTAAGAACTCATCATTAACGTCCTCGGCATTAAAATACCTTACAAACACTATCAGTTGTGCACAGTTAGTAAAATCAGTAGTTTCATCAAGATGCAGGCTGAACATACTGAAAGCAGAATGTTTAATTTCATGTACAACTTGTTTTTTGATATCTTCAGACATCTCACATATTCTGCGTTTCACAGTATCATTCAACATGGAAAGTATATTAAGCTTTTTGGCAGTATCATTGCCAAGCATAAGCGACACAATATCTTTGCACGCTGGCAAAACAAGGTCCTCACCTATTTTATGTGGAGTTTTGGTACGGGCGATTCGTAGCAACACAGAATAAGAGACCTCCACAGCTGAGGACATTTGCTGTTGGAAACTTCCATCTGTATCAAGCTTGGCTTTCTTTACTGCTTCTTCTCTGCATTTGAAAAAACCCATGTTTTGATTTTTATGCTCAGAGTGTCTCGTTTCATGATGCCGCTGCAGTTTGCATGGTTTCATCGATTCAGAAGACAAATCTTTGCAGCAAATGACGCACTGCAGTTTTTCAATACCAGAGGTAATGATGCTGGTAAAGCTGTGTTTAATGTAAGACTCGAGATACTTTCACTTTTTAGTGGTTTTAGCAGTAGAGGTGATCATTATTTTCAGGAGAAAGTATGCGCCTCTGTCTCCGATTGTCAAATAATGAAGTACTTTTTCAGCGGTTGAACGATCAAGCCTTTTAATTTGTCTCAATCCCAGGGCTGGACACAGGAAAATTGGCACCCTGGCAAATTTCTGTTTGGAGCCCTTTCTTTGGAGGTGGAGCAGGATTGGAGATGGAGTGGAGTTGGGGGTGGAGCTAGGCTGGAGGGGCTTGGGGTTGTGTGCATGGTAGGGGTTCACAACCCCATACTTGGCCTGGCTTGGGGTTCACAGCTCCCTGGGTGGCTGGGCTCATTCACAGCCCCCTGGGCAGCGGAACTTGGGGCTGCTCACAGCTCTCCGGCACTCAGAGCTGCTCACAGCCCTGTGCCCAGCTGGCATCAGGGCTGACAACCCGGCACTCAGCCAGGGTCGGGGCTATGAGCAGTCCTATGGATGGTGGGGTTCCTGGCTGCTCACAGCTCGCAACTCCCACATCTAGGGGGGTCATGACCCCCAGTTTGAGAACCAATGATCGAGACCTTGCTGAAAGACTCATGGCAACTATCTTGCTATATACAAGGCAGAGTTTGCTGTGTCGGTGTTCATCTAACAGTGTTTATCTATCACAACAGTTTCAAAGCACTTAATATAAATTAATCCTTACAAGGCAACTGTGTGGTAACTAAAAATGTAGGATTATCCTCATTTTACATACCGATGGGGAAACTAATGCAGAGAGTGGTGAGACAAAATCCTAATGAAGGTTTAGGGGACAAAAAGGTCTGTGGCAGTCCAACATCTATGTAAAAGTAAACAGGCTGTACACTGAACTGACCAATCATGGGGCAGCTCCACTTAATGGAGAAAGAGAGGTGGAGGCGACCCATTCCTCTTGGGCCAGCAGAGCACTATGTAGTCCGTGCACGAATCTGGGAGCGTGGGGGAAGGAGAAACAGAGTTATGTAGATCTTGGCCTTATCTCTCTCTCCAGACTCACCGGTGTGCTGAGAATTACTGTGCTAAGGCAGCACTACCTCCTCTGCAGCTCCCGTGGCAAGGACAGAAGAAACGAAACTGGGTTTTCTATGTGGAGTTGCGGATCAGGGGTTTCAAGGAGACTCTCTTCCCCTTCCTTCCAATTGTTCAGGGATACCTATACACTGACAGGGCCCACCTTCCATGCTTGGATGACAACTTACTTACAGAATTGAAAAACAACAGTAATTCACATAGGAACTAAAGCAAAAGGTCCTACATACTAAGTAAGTGTTACTTTTCTACTGTCAAATGTTTTTACATTACAGATTAACATGCGTGCAATATACATATGATTAGATAGCAGTTGTTATTTTGTCGTTTTATAAATGCATTGGGACTTCTGTTGTACTTTGTCATTCATCCGAAAAGTTACTGCATTCTCTAAGAATGTCAGCTCAGATGCAATAATTGATGTTCTTGTGCAAAATAGATCAAATCAATCTGCTGCTCTCTCTCTCTCTCGTGTCTTGCAGATACTAAAAGATGTGCAGCATTCTCACATCGCTTCACAACAGACTCCAAACTTGCCAGTAACAGGGAGAAACTGGGAGTCGGATCAGAAATACAAACCATTCTTGTAACTAAGGCCATGTCTACGCCGTAACTGAAAGTCTGATTGCAGCACCACAGACATACCCACGCTAGCTTTAATCTAGCTAGTGCAGCTAAAGATAGCAGTGAAGCTCTGGTGGCACAGCACAGGTAGCCACCTAAGTGAATACCAGGGTACAAGGTAGGCTTGCACAGTCTGTATTGAAACCTGTGTGGCCACGTCTTCACTGCTCTTGGTACCTGAGCTAACTAAATTAAAGCTAGCTCGGGTAGGCCTACGCAGGCTACAACCACACACCCTGAATGCAGTGTAAACATACCTTGAGTGCAGGACACAGAGTTGAGGAGAGAGGTAACTAAATACCATCTGCTGCAATTTTCCCTACATCACCCTCCTCATTGGCTGCAGCAAGCAAAACCATGAAAGATGTCCTAAATAAGTGAGGCAGGACAGCAATAACAACAACTCTACTTGGCATTTATTAGGGGTTCTCAAACTGGGGGTTGGGACCCCTTAAAGGGTCATGAGGTTATTATGGGGAGGGGGTCGCAGGCTGTCAGCCCCCACGCATGCCGTGGCTGCGGTTATCAGCCCTGTGCATAGTTTACAGCCGGAGAGCAGCGGCTGCTGGCTGGGTGCTCTGAAGGCAGCGCCGTCCCCAGCAGCAATGCAGAAGTAAGGGTGGCATGGCCTGGGGGGGGGGGATCATCACTTTTGGGGTGAGGGGGTCACCACAGCCTGAAATATTTTCAAAGGGGGTCCCAGAAATAAAAGTTTGAGCATCCCTGCTTTATATAGTGTCTTTCACATTATGATCTCAAATGGATGGGTGGTACTTGGTACTTTCCCTCAGATCGGGAAAGTGAGGGCCATGAATCTTAAGCAGAGCTGGTCAGAAAACAAGTCAAATTTTTCATGAAAACTTTGAGGATTTTCCCCCAAAACCAACAGGTGCACCCCAGACCATAATTTGGTAACCTCTAGGTTACAGAACATGGCTGAGAGAAAAGAACCTGGGTTTGAATTCTGCCTCTGTCACTGACTTGCTATATATGATCTGAGAAGTTACTCTTTGCCTCAGATTCCTCGTCTATAAAATAGTGATAACATCTGACTATTACTGACCAGGGGTGTAAGTGCGGCTTCATTAACTAATATTTATACAGCACTTTCAACAGCAACACGTGATATAAGTGCTAATTATTATTTATCTGTTTACAGGTTTACAAGTTGGTTGTGAGCTTTCAAATATGATGAGGAACCTTATGTCATCACAACAGAATATTAATGATACATATGGAAGACGTTACAAACAGACTAATTTTGAGAGAGAGCACACACTTTGCAGGTAAGTTCTCTAACGGATGCATGGATGAAAGAGAAAATTTGCACACACATAAAATGCACATCAATGATAAAAGGAGTTCCAGATACTGATTTCATATGTATTTATGGGATAACAGACCCCTTTGACAATAAAACAAACATGGAAATATGGCGTTCTACTGATCCGTACAATACTAGCCACAATTAGTAGGCCAGAGCATTAATGTGGTTTCCCCTGACACATTACTGAGATATACAGTATCCAATCTTATTTTTATGGTCTTCAGTTTGATGGACTCATTACTGTGCAATGCATAAATTACATAAATAGAATAAAATATGTCCTGCGACTTGCAAGAAGTGGGAGAAATAAAATTAAATGGTGCTCCAGGCAAGTTGTGTGCAGCAAATACGTCCTGATTTATTTGATTGAGATAAGCAAGTGAGTGCCAATAAAAATACACCCCTCGGCTTACCTCTCGGCTTACTTCTGCTGGAAATCTGAGTATCAGCTGCTAGTACAAACCGAATGCAAACAGATAGAGCAGCTTGTCCTTCTCTTACCAGGGAGCATTATTTGGACCCCCCACTACAACTCCTCCCCCTTTCAAAAACAAAAACCTCAAACAAAATGCCTTCCTCTTCCCCGCCACGCCCCTCTCCTGCCCCATGTACTGGCTCCCATGGCCCAGATAGCGTATTGACACTAGGATTTCTCAAGCACAAAGGCAACAGGGGAAACTAGCTATCCTGCCCAGCAGCACTTCCAGACTACTGGGGGTGTGGCCATGCCGCCATTCCATCCCACCTTGCTAGTTCCTGCCAGCAAGCACTGCAGGAAATACATGCTGTACTTTCACCATCAAGCGGAAGAAAGGCTAGACAACGCACACCACTTACACCACTCTCTGTAGCACTCAGCCTGCAGCTGCCCTTTGCATATAGAAAGTCACAGAGCATCTCCACTTGTCCACTACCGCTCTGAACAGTCCCCACCCTCAGTGCTCCTCACAGTAGCAAGACCACAATTTAGCCCATTATGCAGAGCATATAATCTCATCGAAAGTGCATTATATTGGGACAATATATTTTAGCAGAAAACATATTAATATAGAAAAAAGACAGAACTAGACAGATGTGTTTATTGTGCACTCTCTGTATAAGGAGTCCCCAAATGGTAGGTACTAGTCCAACACGCATCACTATAGCATCACACGCATAACTCTAGAGTAAAGAGTCCTTTTTGCACCTTCATAAGAAGATCCGTTTTTCAGAGGTTTAGAGTTCATGTTAGCATTCGAATATAAAAATTTAGGGGAACATATCAATGGACTGCAGCACGGGATTAAAATTTAGATTGTTTTCTTAAAACCTCTGGAAGTGGATCGATACTTTAGCTATAAAAAAACCAAACATCTTTTGGTAGGTTTTGAAATACCACGGGAGGTTGTCTCACCTTAACTGTAAAAGTGGTTTATTAATAACCCTGAAAATGGCTAGTTATTTCCAGGACTCCTACTTCAGGCTTTACTATTCCTTTTGTTGTTAAGAAAGGAGGATTTAGTCACATACAAGTTACGACATGGTTCTGGCAGACGGAAGCTAGGAGGGGCGAATGGAGGCCTGACTTGGCTGCTGAGCGAGCTACTCCACCTCAGAAAAGGCTGCAGCTGGTGGGGAACCTGGCAGTAAATGGCTGTGGGAGAAAGAGACACCAAAGGCTTTGTAAAGGATGGCTTTAGAAGCAAGTGTTAGACAGGAGGCGCTTTCGAGGAGGGGAACATACAAAGCTCGGATGTGTTTGTGAGGCGGTGCTTCAAAGAGGCAAGTAGCTCATGGCTTCACCTTTCAATAAGTGTGTTAAGATTCTGTTGTAGGCCCTGCCTAGTCTGTGGGATGCGCTGTAAGTTTGGCCTGAGCTGTGGAGGACGGCAGCTGCAGGCAGAATTTTAAAAAAATCAGCTTATATCGTTTTCCATCTCTCTTGGGTTTCCCTTAAGTAACCAGAGGCTGATGTGGGGAGAGCTAGGGACCTCAGGAAGCATGGACTAGCTAGCTGATGAGTCTCACCAACCCAGTCGATGCCCCATGACCTCCTAAGATTGATACGGCAGACATCAAGGGAGTCAGAGGTGCTGAATGACATCTGAGAGCCATGGAAGGAAGGTTGGATGTTTTTTTAATTTGTTGTGGGATCATATAACATAGTATTTGCATTTATGTAGTGGTATTTCCACGGTGATTTTAAATACTGCTACTGCTTTTTTTTTCTCTTGCAGAACCTCAACCTTTGGGAAATGATGTCCTGCAGCTAGCAGAAGCTGGTGCCCCCACAGGGCCATGCAGAATAAGAATATTTCCTATTATTTGAGAACTGCAAAAGTGTTGACAGTTTAAACATGTAAAATGGTGTAATAACCTCTTTCCTATTTGTTCCTTTGGCAGGCGCTGGAGAAGACCAGCCTGGTTTTCTGTGCTAAAGCAATGGTGGGAGTATTATTATTTGGTTACAGTTCTCTGAAAGAGTGTGTGAAGAAAAAGGGTACTATCCCTTTAAGTGACAGTGCCTGCACCTGGGAAAGATCCAGGAGGCCCTGTCCTGTCCTGGAGGTTGTTACATAAACAGGAACAGAAAACAGAGTAAGGGAAAGAGAGGAGTAGAAGTCAGGCTGGCTGTAGTTGCTCTCTCAGACACTGGGAGACAAGCCTAAATTGACTCAGAGTCTTGGGTGTGGACCGTAAGTTTGGGAGGCCTGAACCCAGGGCCTGAGGAACTGTCTATTGTAATGATTCCTAGCCTGACACCATATTAAAAGAGGACATGGCATCTGGTTAATGTGCATTGTCTTCTCCTTGCCTTGCGCTGTTAAACAATCTATTGCTGCTCCACGTGGAGAAATTACAGTGGTGTGTACCTGCAGTGCCACATTGGGCCACAAGGGGGGTGCTCAGTGACTGCCTGCACTTTTACAAGTATGTGTTAGGCACTTTTCAAACGTGTTGGCTTTTAGTAAATGTTTAAAGTATTATGTTTTGTTAAAGCTCTATTGTATTGCAATGAACTATCTCTGCCTTATTAATCATGGTGTGTTCAACAGAGCCAAAATTCAGTTCAATCACATTCCCACTGCTCTTAGGTCTGCTGAGACAGAGGGAAGGAGAACAGCCAACACTAGGCACAGCCAACACCAGCTTTATCTATGCTCAGGCATGCCTGAGCAAGAGGCAGATCAGGGTTTTTAACCATCTTGCCCAAACCACATGGATAACTCCCTGCATACTTGTTAAACTGTGGCCTTAAAAATCTGACACACTAGGAAGCCTGGCTACTCTTCAAAATCCCTTTGCTGTAAAGGGACTGGAGAAGCTTTCTTTGAAAGCCTAATTTTCAGCCTGTATTCATGCACCCATAGTGCTTCTGAAAACTGGCACCAATTGTTGAGTGCAGAAAAATGCACATGTACTGTTAATACCGCGTACATGCAACAGTTTCTTTGAAAATCAGGACCACTGCTTGCAACTTAGGGCTTGTGCTTACGCCGACGAAACCTTTGTCGCTTGGGGTGCATGAAAAAAACACCCCGCTGAGTGAGAGAAGTTTTGCCAGCATAAGCGTGAGTGTAGCCACGTTATGTTGGAGGAAGAGCTCTCCCGCAAACATAATAAAACCACCTAAATGAGCAGCGGTAGTTATATCAGTGGGAGAGCTCTCTCCTGCCAACACAGCCGCTGTCTACACTTGCGCTTAGGCCGGCAAAATTTACGTCGCTCAGTGGGCTGTTTTTTTCACACCCCCAAGCAACAAAGGTTTTGCCGGCAAAAGCACGAGTGTAGACAAGCCCACAGTTTTATGAGCTGTGTAAAACGTTATTGGTTGAGTTAAAATCCCATTGAGATTGATAGGTGTGAACTCACTCTTGGATTAACATAACTGTAACCATAAACTCTCATATAGGACAAAAGGTGTATGTGATCCCACCCTGGGGCTTTTGGTTGAGTATTGTTTTAGAGGGGTGTCTGTGAAGAGAGATCACACTGAAATTGTAGACAGACAAGAACAAAGAGGGAGGGAGATGCAAGAAAGCCAAAAGGCTTGGGGACTGCTCCTTTTGTTCTTGGTTCCTTCTGCATTCAGAGACACAGAACTTTGTACATTCCTTGTAAATAAACAAGATTGCATCAAAGAAAATACCAGACTCCATCAATTTCTACTTCCAACTGCAACATTCCCAGAGCTCCTCTGACTAGCTGCTTGGGTTGAAAAGGGGTAACAATGGTATATTAAAAAAACAAAGTAGCAAAAATGGAGAATTTGAATTAAGGCTAAGCCTTTTGCCTTAGACTTCCCTGTAGTTGCTGTGTATCACACAAAGAGTATGTCAGATCACACAAGACTAAAACCCTCTTAATGACATAGCAGGGTGATTAAAATGTGAATTCCTTGCTTTTTATGCTTCATGCAGTGCCTAAAGTGGGAAGACTAAAGTGGGTGGGAAGCAACTTCTTTAAGGCTGCAGAACCAAATTGCAGTGCAGAGCACCAAGGCTATACAACTGGTTAAAATTAAGGAGTAGAAATAACCACAGAAAAGAACCAGAGAACCCTCAAATGAAACTGTTCATTATCTCTCAGCTGCATTTTCTATTAACTTTGTGTTTCATTCTTTACATCTCTGCATCCTTTCTTCCATCTTCAAGTGAAACAATATTTAAAAAAAAATGGTGTGTGTGGGATAATTCAGGAGAAATGTTGCCACTTGGCACTTGCTAGTAGGAGAAAAGTACTGAAATTCAGCTCCTGCTCCCTTTGAACAATGAGTTTAAGTTACACCATTATTTTGGTTGTGAGGGGTTTTGTATTTTAATAGAAAGAGTTTAGAATAAGCTTCAATACAAATGGCTAGAGATGGAGTAATTCCCACAGTACAGAACTTTACAGGGAGAAGGGAATGCACCACAGAATTATAAATGAGCAGCTCAAGTAACTTCACTATTGCCTTCTTTATTAAACTAATCACGTTTGTTATTTATTCTTTTGAAAAACACACACATTGTTTCTGCAAAGATATTTTATAAATCTCTTGTAATCACTGTAGAAAACTACCTTGACTTCATAATGTCCCTCCCACATGAACTAACTCATCAGAGGGAGAGGAGGATGAATGGATAAGTAAGTTATTATGAACCACATGCAACACAACAGAAAGTATTCCATTTGATATTTTAGCAAGCTGGGTGAGAGAAGGGGACAAGAAAAATATTATTGCCTGGTACATCCTCATAAAACTACACACAAAAAGATGCACATGACCAAGAACGTGTATTCACAGTACCTTGCCTACCACAAGGAGCATTGCACATGTTTCTTTCATTAGCCTCCTGGCTTATTCTCTGCCCATCCAAATCTAGCTCCTACTCTAACTGGAGGAACATAAAAAGTGGCTCATAAAGAACATAAATAAAACAAATGATGGGATCTCATCTGGAAATTAATATTGCTAGTAAGGGAAGATTTTGCTTAGCCATTACTGAACCTAAAAGAGCATCCTGCTTATGGACCTACATTTTACAAGACTACTTCCCCTTAGGAAAACATCATCCCTCTTTGTATATAGAGATAAATATAAATGAATGAGTAACCGTTGGCATGTCCTCCCCCCGTTAGTTACTGTGCTCCCCTCAAACACATTATCTGTTGGGAATTTATTTCTGCCCTACAAACTGGATCCTTAAAAGGGAGGGAGAGAGGGACGATTCTCTGTTAGCTGTGTGTTTCCAGCATGACTGTTGCTAAGACAGTGTCTGCTTTCTGTTCTGTCTCCTTCAGCAGCAGCAAAGAGATGCCACCCCTGTTTTTAATCAAGAAGTGGTGTCATGGTGCATGGAGATTTCTAAGTGAAATATCAGATTCAAGATTTTTTTCTAAAAAGACAAACCAACCCAGATTAGGCTAATGCTCTAAAAACTCTACCCAAAGATTAAAACTGAATTTGGGGGGTAAGAACCATCCTTTAAATAATCTATTGCATGCCTAAATGCTCTCATTAATTTACACACTCTTGTTTGACTTTCTATGGGGAAACATATGCACATGAGTACTTAGCGTACTTCACAAGAAAGTATAGCTAAATATCCAGATGGGCCAATTATCCTTCTGTGTCCCTCTGAACATACAATCTATTGGATCAAACTGTTGGCAATTTTACTTTATATGCTAAACTTGGGTGAAAGTCTAAGTCTGCCCCCTCCCTTGCCTTGTTTCTACCAATCTAACTTGTGTGACCTTGGGCAAGCCACTCAATCTCCCTGCATTTCCGTTTCCCTCCTCTGTAAAATGTGAATATGATGTCCATTTTGTAAACTGTCTTCTTCAGATCTGGCTTGGAGTAAAAATAAAGCCAAGTCTCAAAGCTGTTAACTCAGTACTGTAATTTACTAAATTTCTATTAAGCAACCTGCTATCCTGAGACTGCTTCAAAATATCCCAAAATGAATAGAGTACAATTTTGCTATACCTTTATTGGGAGACTATCTTTATAAACCAAACAATTTTTGTCAATTCCTTGAGTGATTACTTAAGACAGGTTTCAATACTTGCACTGACTAAAAAAAAAAGTCTAAAGATATAAAGAGATCATATTTTAAGTCATAAGCATATATCACAGTGTTACAGATGAGATTTCAAACTTAACTCTGCATTGCTTGATTTCTGAATACTACTTTTTTCAAAGAAGTTTTTGCTTTGCTTTTGTATTGTGTGTTAAAAATAATAATTTAAGAAGAAAGTTTTCCGAGTGGAACTTGTAAATTTCATTATCTGGAATACTAATGACCTATACCTTCTGAGGAAAATACATAACACAATCTTTATTTGGTAAATTATGTATTCAAGGAATAGTAATTGGAATTTAACACTTGCAGTCATCCCGATTTAGACCTGGTCTACACTAGAAAATCCACACCCCCGAGTGGCATTGTTAAGATGATCTAAGTCCCTGTATAGACAGTGCTAGGTCAACGGAAGAATTCTTCCGTCAATCTAGCTACTGCCTCTTAGGGAGATGGATTAACTACATTAACAGGAGAACATCTCCCGTCTGCGAAAGTAGTGTCTACACTGAAGCACTATGGGGTGCAGTTGTGCCACTGTAGTGTTTTATGTGTAGACAAGCCAAGCCCTCAGTGTGTTCAAATTAAGTAAAGTATATTGTGATAATATTTTACATTTGTTGGGGTCTATCCATCTAGCTACTGTGGTAACCTTTCCCTGGGTGGTAGTAATTCCCTTGAATTCCACCTGATATCCTCCTGGTTTAGCCAGATACTGACTACTTGGAACTCAAGGGCTGTATTTAACAAATTCGTTAATAAAGATGTGAGGCTACAAATAATAGAGCTCTGTGGATCAGATAGCGTCATAATGATGTACCTGAGTAGCAGATAGATCCAATGAACTGGTAACAAGAAACAGCATATATATTAACGAAGTAACCATTCAATACAGAGCCAGGCAAACTGCTGTTAGGTAAATAAAGTAAACAATTAACACAGAACCTGAGCTGCTGTTAGGTAAATTGATTAACCAGCCAAGAACTGTTGTTAGCTAAACAGGTATCTTTCTCATGAATCATAATCATAAGCAAGCTTCTTCATACCTCCGGCCAGGAGTCCCATCTACACATGTGGAGATCCACAAATGTCACACACCTGACACTTTGATTGACAGCCCTTTTAATACATTTTTATCTCGGCAGTTATACCGTCCCCTCAAAAAAAAAAAAAAAAAAAAAGAGGCAATTTGACTAGTATAGCTTATTTTGCTGAGAAACAGGGACAGGCGATATAATCAACATCATATTTTTGCTGGAAGAAAGTGGAGGGTCTGTTGATACAGCTATATTAGCAAACCTTTTCTAGTGCAGATTAGATTTAAACCATCCCCTCCAGCAGAGACTGAAAGCGCCATCGCCGGTTTGTGTATTTTCTCTCATTTTCTTTTTAAAACACTATCTCACCACAAAAATGCTTCTATCAGGCACTCCCTCTCCCATAATCCATTCTGTTTATGGAAAGATTGTAGACTTTTATTTCATTAAAAAGAAATACCTGGTTAAAATATTGTATATATTTATAATTTTTTAATGAATTTTTCCAAATACAACACATGTACAAAAAATAGCAGATTCATCATAATACACTAAGTAAGTAAAGAGGGTTAAGATCAAGAGAGGGAAAGGGAAGCGACATATCTGCAGGGGCTACATTAATCATAGACCTCTAAAAGGTCAACTCACATTGCTTTGAATTTTTGGGGCATTCCCCCTGTGTAAAATGCTAGTCATTCCTTAGCTGCAAGGTCAGCCATATTACTGAGTAGGCAGCAATGTTTGGTAAAGATCCACTTTTCCATTTTTTTTCTGGATTAATTTTTTTAGTGACCAAAGCTGCATATTGAAACCATGCCACTTTGTTACCAGCTATCAGGAATATATCCAAGAACAAAAGTTAAGGGGGAGGGCGCTAACTTAGCAGCCAATATCAAACTGGTCCTTTGACCCAACTGATACCAGAAATTCTTAATACATACAGAGATATTCCCAAAACATAGAAGTTAATGTAGCACCAAGGGATTTATATTTCCAATAGCAGTCGGCATTTATGCCCATTAGCCTATGTGGAGACTACGGTCTATAACAGCTTTTTAACATTACATGCAATTGTATTCCAGTGGGTTGGAGATAGCTGTGTATCCAAATCTATATTCCAAGCAACCATCAAAATATCAATCTTTGGCAGAGTTTTTTGGGCTAGAAACTCATAAAAGGATACTTACTGTTGGCTGAGTAAATCCAGGACGTTTCCTCCAAAATGTGTATATATATATTTAACATTCAAAATGCTTTTCTGTTACTAATCCTATCTATCTTAAATGGTTAAAAATTAACATTTAAAATCACATACATTTCCCCCTATTTAAGATGTTTAATTTTTGCACTGCCTTTACATGGACAATGAATGCACAGTAATTTTAACTTTTATATGGGGAGGTTACTTGCTGAAACTGATGGCTCTTTGAGATGTGTGGTCCCTATCTGGATTCCACCATGGATGCATATGCGTGCCATGTGCCAGAGCCAGAACTGTTGAGTATCCATTGACCTGCATGCACGTCTCATGTTGCCCATGTGGTACATCCGAGGTCTTATATGTCTGCGCAGGTCGACGCCCCCTTAGTTTCCTCCTACTCCTAGGCATTGAGCCCTAAGCAGAGGGAATGGAGGGGCAGGACTGGAATCCAGATAGGGACCACACATCTCAAAGAACCATCAGTTACAGCAAGTAACCTCCCCTTCTTCTTCAAGTGATGGTCCCTATGTGGATTCCACCATGGGAAGTGCAGCGAGCTGTAATCAGAATGGAGGTGGAGGTAGGGCTCTGTAGAAGCTAAAGTTTGCAGGACCACAGTACCCAGAGGTGCATCAATGGAGGTAGCATTAGCCAATACATAGTGAGCCATGAATGTATGCATGGAGCTCCATGTTGCTGCTTTACAAATGTCCTGTCAGGGGATGTTGGCAAGAAAGGCTGTCATAGCAGCCTGTGCCCTTGTGGAGCGTGCCCTGATGCTTGGTGCGAGTTGTACGCTAGAAAGGGAATAGCACTCTGTGATGCAGCAGGCAATCCAGCTAGAGATACGCTGGGAAGAGAGCGCATGTCCCTTGCAGTGGTCTGCTATAGTCACTAAGTTTTGGAGATGAAGTACGAATGAGATGGAGGTAAAAGGCCAGCACCTGTCTAACATCAAGTGAGTATAGGATTCTCGCTCTGTTGGAAGAGTGAGGTTTGGGGTAGAAAATAGGAAGGTGGATAACTTGGTTAAGGTGAAACTGGGAGGCTACCTTAGGAAGGAATTTAGGGTGAAGCCGGAGATAGACTTTATCCTTGTGGAAGAAAGTAAAGGGGAGGGGATCTGCCATCATGGCCGCTATCTCACTAACCCGATGAGCTGAGATAATAGCCATAAGGAAGACCACTGTCATAGACAGATGAGTAAGGGAACAGGAGGATAAGGGTTCAAAGGGTGGCCTCGTGAGTGTGGAAAGGACTATATTAAGGTCCCAGGCAGAGGTGGAGCTCCTTATGGTCGGGAACAAATTAAGCAAGCCTTGCAAGAATCTAATGACAGTCGGATGGTTAAAGACAGAGAATCCATCCACTGACAAGAGGAAAGCACTAATGGCCGCCAGATGAACCTTTATGGAGGAGTGCGTGAGGCCAGACTGTCATTGGTGGAAGAGGTAATCTAGGACTCTCGGAATGGACATGCTGGATAAAGGATGATGATTGTTCGAAGACCATTGAGTGAATCACCGCCACTTAGCTGATAACAGGCTCTGGTTGCTGGAAGTCATCTGAGTGTAAATACCTGTCGTACTGGGGAGGAACAGGCATTATCTATTTATGAGCCCCATCCAAAAACCATGCTTTCAGGTGGAGTGGTGCTGGATTGGGGTGTTGGATGCGTCCCTTTTGTTGTGTGAGAAGATTCAGTAGGAGAGGAAGGGAGATTGGGGGGCGGATGGAGAGGTGTAGCAGATCCGAGTACCAGTGTTGTCTAGACCACGACAGGGCTATGAGTATGACCCATGCCCAGTCTTGTTTCCGTTCGTGCAGCACCCAAGGAATTAGCGGAATGGGTGGGAAGGCATATCGGAGATCCGACATCCATGGGATGAGGAAGGCATCCCCCATTGATCCCTTCCACAGCGTACCTCTGGAGCAGAAGAGGGGGAGCTTGTTGTTCATCATCGAGGCAAAAAGTTCCAACGTCAGGGTTCCCCACTGTTGAAAGATGTCACAGAGAATGGAGTTGTGGAGCTTCCATTTGTGAGAGAGATGGAAGGAGGACTCAGTTTGTCCACAAGGACACTGTCTGTCCCAGGTAAGTGTGTTGCCTGTAATGTTATGTTGTGTTTCAAACACCAGCTCCAGAGACGAACTGCTTCCTGGCATAAAGATAGGGATCTGACTCCCCCTTGTTTGTTTACATAGCAAACTGTCGAGATATTGTCTGTTAGAAGCTGAATATGTCTGCCTCGGAGCAGAGGAAGGAGGTCATGGCAAGCTTGTAGGACCGCTCCCATTTCTAGGATGTTGATATGCATCCGTATCTCCCTCGGGGACCATAATCCTGGTGTTGTGTGGCCCTTATATGAGCACCCCATCCCACGATCGATGCATCTGTCACTAGTGTAGTATCTGGTTCAGGCTGGTGGAATGGCATGCCCACCAAGACTTTGGTTGGTCCTGCCACCATTTAAAAAAGGCAAACACTTGTGGGGGAAGGGAAACCCGTTTGTTCAGGTGGTCCCTTTGGGGATCGTAAACAATTCGTAGCCAATGTTGCAGGCAGCGCATATGGTCGAGCATGTGGGGTGACTGATGTGGATGCTGCCATGTGTCCAAGGAGTCAGACACACAGATGAATACGTGTTGTAGTCGCGTAATGATGTTTGTGAGGGCAGCATAGCAATCTTTGGGGAGAAACACCCAGGCCACTTGAGAATCTAGAGTGGCTCCAATGAACATGAGCTTTTTGGTAGGGATGAGGGTGGACTTTTCCTCATTGATACATATAACGAGTTGGTCAACAGGTCTTTTAGTCCGAATGGTCACCAGCAGGCGTTCATGCAAGTGTGCCACTAGTGACCAGTCATCTAGGTAGGGGAACAACAAGTGACCTAGTCATCTCATGTAGGCTGCCACCACTGCGAAAAGCTTTGTGAATACCCACAGGGCAGTGGCTATCCTAAAGGGGAGGACACGGAACTGGTAGTATGAATGTCCTATTCAGCAGCAAAGGAACTTGTGATGGACAAAGCGGATGTCAATGTGAAAATAAGCATCGTTCATATCAAGAGTCACGAACCAGGCCCCACGTTAAAGGGAAAATGTGATTTGAGGTACTGTTACCATTTGGAAACAAAATTTGTGGATGAATTTGTTGAGTGCCCGTAGGTCCAAAATAGGTCTGAGGTCTCCATCTTTCTTTGGAACAAGGAAATAGGGGGAGTAGAATCCGTGGTCCCGATATCTGGGCGGGACTTGCTCTATGGCACCTTTCTGGAGCAGAGACAATGTTTCCTTGCGCAGGAGCTGAGTTTGGTCTGCATCCACCTTGGTGGCCCGTGGTGGGTGATGAGGCAGAAAGGTGTGAAATTCTCTGGAATACCCTTGTTGTAAAATGTCAGGACCCACTGGTCGGTGATGGTCTGGCTCCAGTTATTGTAAAATGGGACAAGACGACCTCTGAAGCGAGTGGGAGGGCCTGAGGTTGGATGGGGGAAAGGTTCGCGAATCTCTGTGTGTGACTCAAAAGTGCTGTCTTGGGTGCTGATGAGGGGTAGAGGCCATTGGGGTGGTAGCAGGGCAATGTCTAGGCCATTGCGAGCGTTGCCAGTAACGCTGCTGATGCTCTTGTGGATGTGGGGGGTAAGGGTGGTAAGGTTGGTAAGTGGGTCTAGGTTGGTACCAGGGTCGATAGGCTTGTCTGTGTTCAAAATGTGTGCGGGCCAGAGTACAGAGGCCCCGAAAGCAAAGGGTAGTTCTGGAGTCCTCAATGAGTGTAGGCTTTCATCTGTTTTATCACTAAATAATTTCTGATTGTCGAATGGCAAATCTTCTAGGGTCGTCTGGATTTCTTTAGGGAATCTGGAGATCTGAAGCCATGAGTCCCTCCTCAATATTAGACCTGAAGCAGGATCGTGCCACTGTATCTACAGCATCCACTGCTGCCTGGAGAGAAACTCTGGATACCAGTTTGCCCTCCTCAATTAGAGCCTGAAATTCTGCTCATCTGTCTTCTGGCAGCAAGACCTGGAATTCTGCTAGTTTGGAGTACGATCTGAAATTGTACTTAGCCAATGTGGCCTGATAGCTGGCTATACAGAACCGTAAGCCTGCCAACGAGTACACCTTGTGGCCAACAAGGTCCAGTTTCTTTGTTGCCCGGTCTGGGGTGGGGGAGGGCATAGCTCTAGGATGTTACTGTTTGGCTTGTTACACTGCGGACTGCACCATCAATGAATTGGGTGGTGGGTGTGTGAAAAGGAAGTTGGTGTTCTTAGCCGGAACCAGATACCTACATTCTGCACATTTAGGTGTTGGAGTGCAGGATGCTGGGGTATGCCAGATTGTTTGTGCTGGCTGTAAGATGGCTCTATGAATGAACAAGGCTATCCTGGAAGGGCCCACTAGCTGAAGAATGTCTATCTTCCACAGCTAATTTGAGGGTTGCTGCCATGCATCTTAGAAGATCGATATTGGCCATGATCATTGGGTGGTGATGAAGATGGCAGGATAATGGCGTCATCCGGTGATGACGAGGCCCCTATAGGACGTGATGGGTCCATCGATCTGATGAATCCATTGGTACCGGCAATGCCATAGCCCCTTGTTGTTCTCCAGATACAGATGGTGCCCTGTATATCAATGAAGGGTGGGATGTGGTGGCTTGGTTATAATACAGGTCCCATTCTTGCCAGTGTGGTCTGTGGTTCGATCGTAGTGGTGGACCTTGAGGGTATCGGAACCATTGTTGTTGTGGTGGAACTTGCATAGGTGCAGAGTAATGTTGTGGACTGTGTTCTGAGGAGAAGTGCTCTTCCGGTTCGGATGACTAATTGGAGTCTGATAGCTCCGACAGCGGTGGTGCCATTGGTACGGTCAGTGCCGACGGCAGTTGTGTCTACTGCTGAGGTGGTGGAGCTGGTAGGGATTGCGGAGGTTGAGAGACCAGTGGTGGCTGCGGAGCCAGCAGTCCTGCTGGAGCTGCAAAACTCTGTGTTACTGGTTGGTGGTAAAGCAGTAATGGTTCATCGGCTGGAGATAGGGGCTGTACGGTAGTCTGTATACCCTTGTGTGTGGAACCCTCCAATGGCTATAATAATTCTGCCGTGGGGGTTAGCGGTGACAGATGGCCCAGAGGGCAAGGTACTACAGTGGGCTCTGTAGTATGAGGGTGCCACGAAAGCAGTTGGACTAGCACTGTGCTTTGATTTTCTGTCTGCCTTTTTCCCTCTTAGGCGCTGGAGCTGCAAAATCCACTTGTGACTTCTCACCCAGCTGTTTGTGGCTCGGGAAGGAAATGAAGGGTTTAGGGGTGGTCCCTCTTGGGGATCCGCCTTTGTGCCCGTAACCATGTCTTTTCTTTTGAGACTTGGCCGGTGCTGTTGGTGCCGCCGGCACTAGAGCCGTCAGAGTTCTGACAGACGCTCAGGTGGGTCCGCCAGTGCCACTCCTGGTATGCACATGGGTGCATAGCTTCTTCCATCAGGAACTTGCAAAGTCTAAATTGACTCACTTCTCGCGTTCTCAAATGGGAAGAGCGACAAATGGAGCGCCGTGAAACTATGTGGGATTCCCCCAAACAGTACAAACAGCATTGGTGCTCGTCGCTCACCGAGAAGGACCAAGGGTATGTGGGGCAGTTTTTAAAAAGCAGCTTGTTTTGGCATACTCTCCACACAAAATGGGGTGGGAAAGAAACTTGGAGACTTATCTAATTCTAACTTCTAACTAACTTTTTAGCTGGTTTGAAAAACTTTTTTTTTTAATACTATGTTAAGACTAAAAGCTAACAACTATTTCTAATAAAAACGTTACTTGCTACACAGGATCTACAAGGAGAAGATGAAGTTCCGACTCCAGCCATATGGCGATAAGAAGAAACTGAGGGGCCGTCGACCCCTGCAAACATATAAAACCTTGAACGTACCCCGTGGGCAACACGAGGCATGCACGTGGGTCGACGGACACTGCTTTCAACAGTTCTGTCTCTGGTGCATAGCACGCATGCGCACCCATGGTGGAATCCACATAGGGACCATCACTGAAAAAAGAACTAGTCAGTTTCACTATGTAGTTCTCACACGCTAAAAAAAGCTGCAGTGCTTTTTGGTTGCAAGGAATGAGGGATGAATAGTTATGTCCAAATCAAAAACTGTTTTAATTACATTTAAAAAATATACTGTAAATAAAAATAAGTATAGTAGTATAGATTTTGTAAAACTATTTTGATTACAAAAGCTAAATATTCATATTAAGTTACTGTATGCTGTCATAACTTCCTTATGCATTTCACTATCCATCAGGAGGCTCAGGTTTAGATGACCCTTGGCAGAGATATTGTATTAAGGAACAAAATGAAAATATAACTACTAAAGAAATACACTCTAACTGTATTTTTCCTCAACTCATTGTGACTTATTATTATATAAGAGTTGGAACTGATGGTGATCTACAAAGACAGAGATTACAAAACAGGCTGTATGCCTTTTGGCCGTGAATCCGCAAATGCTTTACCATGTGCACAGCTTTACACGTGAGTAATCCCTACTTATATCCTCAAAGTTAAGAAAAATGTTTGCTGGATCAAAGCCTTTGTTTATATTCATTTTTCTTTCTGTACTATAGAACACAATATGTAACAGTTTACAAAATACGTAACAATATTATACATACAGAGCCCAATCATGAGTACCAGTAATTTCCACTGAGGTCAACAGGAATTAGAGGCTCAACACCCCTATCAATTCAGATAATTATATTTTATTATATATATATATATATATATATATATATATATATATATATATATATATATATATATATTTTATTTATCATTTTTTAAATATTTATATTTTTGTTTTCATTCACATTTTTTAACTGATCTTCTCTCTCTCTCTCTGTCTCTCTCTCTCTGTCATTTCTTCTACTTTTTCTTCTTTTTTTATTCCTTTTTTCCTTTATTAGCTCTCTTGTCCCTTTCTACTCCAATCTCCTCCTTCTTCCTCTCATACCCTCTTCTCATTAATTAGTTAAAGGAATTTTAAGACCAGAAACTAGCTGTGTGTATGTACAAGGTTAGCAAGGACTTTAATTGTAAAAGAAACAAATATTTTGACATTTTCTACAGCTCAATGACCAATATATCAAACTTTTTAAACAAGTGAATATTGCACACCAAACACCATCCTTCCATCAAGACTGAACAGTTTCAACTCTACAGTACTGAAACATAATTTCTAACAAAGAAAACTATGTTCAGTGTTGTAAAAAATTAAACTAAGGAGACTTTAACGTTGCTGCACAAGACCTCCAGCAGGAAAAATTGCTGTGTGTCGTGGTGGGACTGTGCTTCCTCATACTTGGTGTGCTTAAGCATTGGGTTCACCCTGGAAAAGATTATTTAAGTGCACAGGGATGCTCTGAGAATCCTCCATGCATATCTCCAGGAAGCTTTCATACAGGTACTCTGCAATCCTTTCGAGAAGGTTTTTTGGGAGGGCAGCCTTATTTCTTCCTTCACGATAGGACACTTTCCCCCACCACTCTGTTATTAATTGTGCAGGCATCATCGCAGAACACAGCATAGCAGCATAAGGGCCAGGCCTGTAGCCAGATGCTTGCAGCAAATCTCCCTTTCCACCTCTGTGACCTTCAGCAGGCTGATATCACTCATGGTTACCTAGGGAAGATGACGCACATTTACAGTACCCGACCAATAAAGTTTTGTAAAGTGTCTGTTATTGCATGCCTGGGGATGGTTTCTTGGTTCAGCACCCCGCAAGTCCCTAAGCAGGACATTGTTGCTATGGCCCTTAGGCATCTGCAAATGGGTTCCCATTTTTTTCCTCCAGCGATGGTTAACCCGTACCCACCCGATACCCTTTCTTCCACCTGTTAAAAGCCTGATCAACTGGCAGCCCAACATCCATGCTGCTCTAGGGAGCATGGACTTGTGCAGCACAGGCCATGGGGATTTCACTAACACAGATGCACTTGCCCCTCACTTACCATGGCTGGAATGGCACTCTGACCCCTGCAATAGTCAGGCAATGAAATGTGGTTGTAGCCTTCCCTTGGGAATGTCCAGGTGACTTACTTTTATATTGTAACATTGCTTCTCATCCATGGGATGAATTAACAATGGGTACCTTGTGCTTTGCTTCCCTCACAGTGGACAACGTGGCCTTAAACACACCACCATCTCATACTCTGCACAGCAACTGTCGCAGATAAGAAAGCGAAAAAAAAAAAAACCGGGATGACATGTTTAATGAGCTAATGAACGCCTCTGTGGCTGCTGACACAGAGCTAAGAGTGTGGAGGATTTCATTATCTGACAAACGGAACATGGACAACAGGAAGGCAGCACAGGAGTATGAGCGTTCAACACAAGAAGAGATGCTGCATATAATGTGTGGTCAGTCAGACATGTTCAGGTTTCTGGTTGAGCTTCAGGAAGCTCAGCGGCAAGAGAGACTCCCTCTGCAGCCCTAATGTTAAAAATGTATAGTTTTGTGTCAGTCCCAATCATGCTACTTTTCCAAATCCTTTCAGGTTTATGAAAATTGTTTGCTGTTTCTGATATTTGTTGTTTGATATCTAGCATAGTGTCAACATTATTGCACATCCCTAGATAGCATCGTCATGCAAAACTGAAGGCTCAAGTTTAGACGCCACTTCTGAAAATTTAACCACACGGAAACCATTCTGGAACCATTCCACCATTCACCAAATATAGTCCTATATGCTATTAACTATTTTCTCCATCATTTTTATTTAAATTAAAACAAAAAATAGCACACACACAATTCCCATAATCACAACCCAAAAGGTGAGTTGCACTGTTTCTACTTAATCCTAATTCACATTTCTTTCTGCAAATCATTTATCCAAACTAGAGGTCTGAATCCAAATTAAGGTAATTAGGAGCACCACGGTGGACAATCACTTTTAGGCTCTCTATGGTGTTCTGTGCTGATTCCTGTTCACTGGCAGGCTTAGAGACTGTTCTGGTGCAGAGCTGAGGAATGAAGACTAGATTGTAAAGAAACCCTTTAATTTGTTTTGAAATGTATATGCTAATTTTTACATTTCAATGATGTGCCACACATTTTTAGAGACAGGTACTGAAGGCTGGGATCAGTAGGCATTTCCACAGGCCCTTATTCTATTTCATAGCCAAAAGTAATAAACACACATTCTCAAAAGATTTTTCAAATATCTGTGAAACCTGGGTTATTTATTTCTGCTATAACCTCTTGTGTCTGAAACACCCCAGGGTGTCTAAACTAGCATTAATCTTTTTGGTTACTATATGTCCCAGAAGGCCTGTAATCTAGTAGAAAACCTATATTCTGTGTTCAGTATTCCCTTCTTGCTTATAGTTTCTCCAGCAGTCTGTTTTATGGACATCTTCATGACTCTTTTTTTTACATAGGCAGAATAAAATTTACGGTGCTGATCTTCAACTAGTGCAAATTGGCATAGCTCAACTGAATTTATATGATGATTTATATTAGCTGAGATGCTGGCCCATATTATCGTATAGTGTACCTCCTCCATGTAGTTCCATGTAATAGAATTACTCCTAGTGTACCCAAACTCTAGACAGGTCAAATGTTCCAAGGTAACATTTAAAACTATCCCCACCTGGTCATAAAATACTCTGAGTTAGATTTAAAATATACTGTCTTGTATGTTTTACCTGTAAATATATTTGGACACAATTTTAAATAAATGTCGTTTCCTAGATCGGTGATATTCCAGAGTATAAATGTTTTATTCCTTCTTTCTGTTGAAAAACATTTATTCAGGAAGCATGAGTACAAAGGAATGTCTTTAAGTCTGGACTTGCCTCTTATCAAAGCAAGGATATGTTCCACATTACAAAAAATAATTTATGCTTTATCCTTTTTTTTCTCCATTAGTTTAATCTTGGGTTGATTAAGGCCTTCTGGGTTGAAAAAGTCTGAGCCAAAGTCATAAAGAGCTATAAAGCCTTATTCATCTTCATTATCTTGTTGATCTGATTCCATATGTGAAATGTTTGGCTCTAATCAGGTTGTCCTCTGGGTAATTTAGGATAATAATCACAGGGATCTGATGTGATGGGTCTCCCCCAGGGTACAACCAGGGACTGAGGTACTGCTGTGCCCCCTTAACCCTCCAGGTTGGGTTGTCTCCCATACTACTTTGCTAGTGACAAGCAGCAAACCCCTCCAGGTGCTGTTATCACTCAGCCCATCAGTAGGTGGGGCCCTACATCCAGCTATATAGCATGAATGCTTTCAGAGCTACTCACGAATCTCAGAGAAAGGCACCAGTCCGCTCACCCCAGGTCCCTGTCCTGCACCCTGAAGTTGCCCTTTCCTGCTCTGGTCAGAAGTCTGACCAGCAAGTTTATCACCCCATTCACCCCTCCCTCAGTGTGAAGAAGACACACCAACTTTTGTTAACTGAGTGGAGGTTCTTTCAAACACTTAACTAAAACAGTGTGTTTCAGTGAAGAATATAAAACAGGTTTATTAACTACAGAAAGGTGGACTTTGAATGTAAGTGGTAGTGTGGCTGCCCAAGAAAGAGTTAAGAGGGCCCTTGGCAAAGCTGCATGAAAGGTAGCCAATAGGAAGGGGCTGTATAGCAGCCAATCAGGGACCAGGAGACCAGTATAAAAGGGAGCTGCAGAGCAGAGCAAGCAGTATGACTCCCAGGAGCTTGAAGAGGAAGGACTGTCAGCACCCTGGACAGAGCAGTGGCTGGCTGCTGAGACTCAGCAGAGCCAAGTGCCCTGAAGCAAGGGTGGAGAAGGTACTGGGGCTGTGGGGAAGTGACCCAGGGACATACACGGAGTTGGGGGGATGCAGCAGAAGGCTGCCACACACACAAGATCCCTGGGCCAGGACTCGGAGTAGTGTGCAGGCCCGGATTTCCCCTCCCCCACAATCACCATTGGAGTGGTGGCAGGACTGTGGTGGCTACAGTGGGAAGTGGCTAGAACGGACTGCAGAATCCCTCGGAAGGATTGTGACTCAGCCAGAGGGCTGAGTCATGAGAAGAAGGGTCCGGCATAGACAGGATGGAGGGTGAGACACTGCAGAGAAGGGCGTTTGCCTGGCTGAAAGCTGATTCCCCACATAGCCAGCAGGAGGTGCAAGGCAGTGAGTCGAGCCATGTTACAGGTAGGCAGAAGAGATAGGTACCAAAGAAAATAAAGATAAACATGGAATCTAAATCTTAAACCTCTAACATTAGGCAGCATCTAGATTAGGCATTTTTCTCACCCCACTTGAATATTCCACTTTTCAGTATGCAGGTTTCTCCTAAGCCTGGGTCCAGTCTCTTAGTGTTCCACAGTTCCTGTTGCTTTCAGTGTGGATGGGGGAGGAGAAAGGACAAGGCTTGCAGCCTCTGTTCCTCCCTTTATATCTTCTGACCATGTGGTCCCTAGACACTAGTCCAGGCATGTCCAGGTGGGCCCTGCTGAGCCACAAGGTTGCTCAATCCCTCTGGTGCAAGTGAGTCAGAATTGAGCAATCTCCATTATATATTCTTATGCAATGGTCATATTATAAATCCTCTGCTTACAACTCCTTTGCTGATTGATGGCTGTTGAGCCCCTCCTGGGCAGGAGTGCCTCCTCTGCTGTTACTAGCAAGCTTACAACATATTGTAATAACAGCAAAATCTTGTAATTTGATACTTACTAGCGATATGCATATTTTGACAGGACAACGCGTTTTAGCAGATTATGACCTTTTATCAGCTATCTTACATAACAAGCTTAATATGAAATATTACAACCGTACAGAAATGATGCATATGGGGTTTATAGTTTGCTGCTTTGGGGTACAGTGTGTCACATCTGGTGTTTATCAAAGATTTTTCCAACCTAATCCAATAACATTCTTCTTTACTTTCCCCAAGTAAACTAGGGTTCTAAGATTGGCCACCAACCATTTTGGCTTAGATTATATAAACACAACCCTACAGCTTCAAATGGTATTTGTAACACATCCTTTTAAATGCTAGGCTTCTTCAAAACCAAAAGAAATTTCATTATGGCTGCATAAATTCTTATTACATAAAATGAATGATACCTGAACAGAAAACATCAAAACATAATACAAGGCAGACATTTCATTTGTCTGATACTTCTTCTCCCTAGCCACTTTACAAGTAATTTATCTGAAGTTTGCACCTTCTGTGGGTAGTCCAGGAATCAGTTTTATGAACATCTACAAAGTTATCACTAGTCTGGGTTTCTAATTATTGTGACAGTACAGAAATATTAAAAGTACAGTCACCATTTGATTGTCCTATTGGGATTACTTCTGTGTTTTGTAGAGTAGAAATTTGTGTTTTAGCATAGAATGAACCCTTCTAATTCCAGAATTTCCCTGGAACCAATGTTAGGGTTTTAGTAAATATTGATAGCAAATATAGACATATTACAAACTGAGATATCATGTTCTTTAGTAAAAGCTGTGTGTGAAATTCTAGCCTTATTGAAGTCAATGGGTCTTTTGACTGCACCATAACCAGGATTTCACCCTGTAATTTCTATATAATATTTACTCTAACCAGCTTTGTTAGTTGCTCAATGGCTAAAGCAAAGGGGACATACTCGCTTTTTTACTAAGAGCCAAACTCCGCTGTCATATGCACTGGGTTAAATCTGGAGTAAATGAAGGCAGAATGACCCTTAGAGAGAAGTTCTCATTAACCAAAACCTCTCACAATAAAACTATTGTATAGTGCAGAAATCCAGTTTAAATGTGGAGCCAAACTTAGTATTTTTTTCTAAACATACAAAAAAAACCTACTCAAAATTCTCCTCTGTGTCCTGACCGAGCTGAGCAGACAAAGTTGTCAGTTCGTCTGAAATGTATGTCTGTGATTAGATTATTTCAGATACATGTATATCTAAAGTTATAGAAAATTAAATAATTATATTATATTGAGGAAGTACACTACCATTTAACTAAAGACTGTATCATAATGCATTTGAGCAAGGAGACAGAGTTATGGTTGAGCTGAGCATGCAATCCTATCTTTCGTGTTTCCTGATTTCTCAGCACCTAATCATTCAGCCATAACTTTGCATTAACATAGTTTTTTGCATATATATTTGTATTTTGTTGGCCAGCCACAGGAAGGCTATTAGACAAATGCACACCAGTCAGAGTACTGTAGCCCTAAACTACAGAGCTTCTCTTGTTCATAAGACTACTTGCAGAATGCTATTGCTTTGCTTGTTTTCTGTATTGTTTTTTTACTGAAATATCCAACATATATTTAAAAAAAAAAAAAAAAAAAAAAAAGGCAAAACCCCCTCAAACTGTAATTCTGATACATGTAGAACATTTCTGAAAAGTTATCATCCCTCCCACCACAGGAATCCACTCAGAAGCTAGTACAGACTCAGGTTCTATTATCTATACACTGAGACCCTCTGTCATGCTGTCTGGAGTGGCTCACAGCTGTGAGTGCCAATCTCAAGTCAGACTGTCAGAAAACGGCAGACACCCCTAGTTGGTGTATGTTCTATAATTAGATTGCATCAAGACGTAGCTTATGTGCACTCCTGGCTCACAATACCAGTCTTACATGGGGTCACAGACAATCTACTTAGACTGTCCAGCCTATCTTGCAACCCAGACTAACTGGACTTTGTGATAAAAGGTTACGTAAACCTAAAATCACATCACATAAGGTTACTCCCAATCCAAAAGGGTCAGTCACTTATCACAAATCAGTAGGTACTCTGTATTTTACACCAAAACCAACACTGGTAGCCAGTTCTCTAGTGAATAAAGATTTATTAGCTAATAAAAAGAAATAAGAGTTAGAGAGGTTAAAGCAGGTAAAATACATTAACAGGTGAGCCAAATTTGTAAATCCAAATGACAGAAGAGATGTAGGAATCGGCTAGCTTTCAAAAAGTCTCTCAGAGGCACCCAGAATAACTTTGGGGATCTCCATCTTGCATTTGGAATACTTCCCTACAAGTGTTCAAACAATTCAGAGATGAAGAAGGATCTTTCCTTGAAGGATCCATCCTCTCGTGGAGGTGGTTTTATTTTGTCAAAAAAACGGCATTTTAGGAGTGAGAGGGAGGGGGTTGATTGCAATGCATATACCAGCACTATTTTGTTGACTAACAAAACTCTTTAGTGTAGACCAAGCCTTAGTAAGCCAACCTCAAATTAGATTTTGTAATAAACACAAATCAAATAGGAGCTTTGAATGTGAAGTTAATCTTATTGGCAGCTTTTCTATGTAGAGCCACAAAATTCTGCAGCACATCAGAGTAAACTTCTATGGCACAGCAATTCCTCATCCATTTTTTGATTGCTATGACAAAGTTGAAATACATGTAACTTACAACTGCCTATTTCTACATCAATAAAATTCGCTCTTGACCACAACATATTAGTCTCTGCATACACCTAATTAATCCAAGCACTGACAATGAAGTCATTAATCAAACAGAAAAATCATGTAACATATCTATAAAAATTTAATTACTGTTGCTGGTTCTGTAGAATCTAACATTTCATATGGAGCATGACAGATTCTGTTTCTTTGCAGCTGACATCACCTATGGATTATGCACCACAGTCATTTTATAAAAATCTAAACTAGAAAAAGCTTAGCAAATTTATAGCCAATTATTGCTGGAGGTTGGGGAAAATGCAAACATTCATATTTTCCTTTTAGAAACAAGAGGCCAGATCCTTAGCTTATGTGAATGCACATGGCTCCACTGAGGTCAATGGTGCAATGCTGACTTACACCAGCTGAGGAGAACTTGACCCATTACTGCTATTTCTTAATTATACTGGGATAGTCCCTTTAGGCTGTACTCTGGCAAAACTCCAGCTGATATCAGCTGGTTTCACTGAAGGTGTTGAACAAGTACCACTGAATACAGGGTGTTGGCTGAGTAAGGTCTGTAGCATTTGCCTGTTGTTTAAAAGCATTACTAAGAAGTGTTTTCTCTTCTCCTTCCATTATTAGTCTCCTGGCTTCTAAACTCCTCATTTTTTTGTGTGCCTTTAGCCAAGCCAAGTGACAAGGAGTGACTTGCATTAGTCACAAGTGCTGGTGACAGATAATATATATGCCTAAAAATTAATAAATGTTTTAAAAGAGTATTCTTTCTGCATACATATACTTTACACATGGTAGGGAGAGAGTGGATAATACATTCCCAAAAAATACCATCTGTGGAGGATTTTTACTCCTGGGCCTCAGTTGAGAAAGGCTAGATAAATATCACCCTAGCCAAATACCAACTAAAAATATTTGGTTAAATTTGGCTTGCCAAATGTTTGTCAGTATTTGTTAGGTTTAGCAAACTTTTGGTTCACCCACATCTGGTATAGTAAGTGAGCGTGTATATGTTTTAGTTAGTTTGTATACAAACTGACAGGACAAATCACAAGGCTAAACAAGACCCAGGAACTCCAGCCAGGCTGGGAGTATCTAAAGTCCAACAGGCAAGGAGTGTGAGATGCATAAAAGAATAATCTGCAGGTTGAGTAAAGAACTTAGAACTCTGACATCCACCACAACCTCCAACCCATTAAATATGAGACACTCTGGTTAATATAAGAAAAGCAATTGTAATATGTTTTAACACACTTAAAAGTTAATCGCTGCATGCAAAGTAAATGAAATAGAAACTGTCAGACACTAAACTGTTAAACAGCAGAAAGTAAGGAAATTAATTTGTTTCCACAGCAACCATAACTCCATCACATTGCATATATACAGTAAGCTGTTAAAGAGAGCACTATATTCTGTAAGATAATTATACGTATATGCAATACGACCAAGTTACAGCTGCTGTGGAAATGACAAATTTGTATTTCCTGTGTTTAAAATGTTAACCATAATGTTGCATTCACATGGGGGTGGAGGGTGGGATTACATATATTATTTAAAAATATACCCCCAAAGTGTATATAAAGTAATACTTCCATGTCTGAGTCATGATGATGTGAACAATTAAAAGTGTCAGTCTTGCGATTTGTCACTAGAAACTTCCAATAGAATTACAGCCTTATTATATTCTGTTAAAGGATATGGTTTTCCTCTATTACATACCTGTCTGGGGTCATTTTATTATGACAGTTGTGGTGGACAGACCTTAATATTAATGCAAAATGATATTAATAAAGGTGGCATTATTTTTGTTAGGACATTAAACTTGTCTGTGCCTTTACTGAAGCTTAGGATATTTATCTACTTTCATACATATGGTGCTTGGAGAAAAGTATTTCACATGCATGTATTTTTTATTTTGTTTTATTATATTAAATATTTAGGCTAACCCAAGGAATTCCAGCAGGCTTTTGCTTTGTCACCTTGCAGACAAACAAATGTCAGGAAAACAGTCCTCCTGAGCCATAAAACCATGTTTATTACCTCTAAGAATGTCTTATCTTAACAAGAACTCCTCTGTTTGATATAAAATATCAGCTTGGTACAAATGTAATCCTTACTCACCAAAACAAATGAATTCCTGATTTAGGAAAAGACCCAATTGTGAACAGGATTGTGGGGTTGTGTTATCAGAACAACATGTCTTGATGAAAAGTGAATTTTCATCCTCCTAAGAAAAATGTATAAGTAAATCCAGACAAAGAATTTTAGAAAAATCTTTGTTGAAGTTAATTTTATAATTACTCTAAATGCTTCTTTCAGAAAGACTTTTTGGAAAAACATATGTAGTTGGAAATGTTTTGAACCTTTGTTTACTTCTTAAATGTTGAAATGTCAAAGTATTTTGAATGGCACACTTGCAAATATTTTAACTAAATATAAATGTATAATGTAATTTCCTAATATCATTGCTATGTAAATGGTAAAATACTTTACATAACATGGAGTCTAATGATCTTGCTAAAATAATTACTAATGTAAGAAGCCATTTAAGAATGATAGTTATATTAATGTGGAATTAATTACTAGCAGTACAAGCTACTCCCTCTCTCAACTCAGGAAGACAAAAACAATCATCTCTCTAAAAATTGTTATAAATCAGTACTTTCTTTAATAGCTATTTAAGATAGACTGCTTAAGAAATACTTTTAAAAAAGTCTTTTTAGGAACTAAAAAACTTTCTAGAAAGAACAGAAGTGCTTGGACTTTTTAAACCAGAATTTCATTTCCTGTTGAACGCTAATCACACTAAAAAAATATCTCAAATTGAGCAAAAAGAGAAACTATAACTTTAAAGATGTTCTTGAGAATCTCTCACGATAAAGGAAATATCTGTCAACAAATAATTACAACTCTAATGCATATATGCATTAACAAACTACATATTCATAAAATGGAGGAGGCTCCTAAGGACAACCCATGGAAGTACTAAACCAATGAAAGATGCCAACTTCAATCTGAACAAGCCTGAAATAGGTGTGTTTTCTGATAATGTCATGGAAATAGGAAAGAGAAAAGCACAAAAAACTCAGAAGTGAGCATCCCTCTCACTCACACCCCCTCTACTACCCTGCTTAACAGCAAGCACTCATCAACTTATCCTGTCAGCTACAAGTATACAGTATCTGTATTTTCTCTTATTTTGTGCTATGGTGTGCAGAAACTGAGACATTTATAAGGTTATTCAGTCTCTGCCAACTGGAAGATGTCATGCTACAGGGGTCAGAATAGCCAAGCAAGCAACTGAAGCTATGCTAAGCCTGTAGGACAGTGGTCAAGCAACTCCAATTGTACTGGGCCCCCAACATTCCCCTCCTTGGCGGCAGTTATAATTTAATAGGCTATGATGATTTTTTAGATATATATTTTTGATTATGGTTTAAGGCATTTTAACTGGGGTTTGAATGATTAGTGTTTTTTTGTTGGCAGGGTATACTGCAGCGCACTGCTTTGCATGCAGGAGTTTTTTAGGCTTTTCAGTTGCTTTAGGGATTTTTTAGTTTATTAAAAGAGTTCCAGTGTAGCTATTATAGAAACTATTTGCAATATACATATGAGTATAATGGGATGCAATGCTAATTTAAAATTTTAGTGGTAGTGGGGGCAGCATTTTGGATTTTTATTATTTTAGTTTTATTATGCTTGATTATTAAATTTACAGTTTTTAATTGTTTTTGAATGTGTGTAAGCAGGGTTATTGTGTTTGAATGTGTTAGCATGCACTGTATTAAATTAGTATTAATTTTTAATATTATAGGTTGAATATATTAATTGAAATATATGATTTTATAAATTATATAATTTTAATAGCAATATTTAATTGTTTTGGGCAGGATTAATTTTTTTTATAAATTATAATTTGGGTATAGTGTGTGTGTGTGTATATAAACAATTTTGTTTAATGTATATAATGGTAAAATTAATGCTATGATTGGGTAATAAAGCATATTGATAATTGTATATATATTTTTAATAAGGGTATGTAAATTGTTAGCGGTTTTTTATAAATATATTAATTGATTTTAATATATTTTTGTGTGTAGCTTTGTAAATTGAGTATTTTTAAATTTTTATGTTTGGTGTTTAATAGGCTATAATATATTAGTTTTTATATTGAGGCTTGGGGGACTATTTTGTGTATGTTTATGATGTAAGCAGCAGATAATGTTATTATATATGATATAATTTTAGTTTGGGTATTGTGAAATTTAATATTTTTGATTAATGATTTAAGGGTTTTTTTGGGTGGTGGCATTATTTTAATTTTCTTTATTTTATTAGTTAGGACTTTATTAAGTTTTTGTTGGATGATATTTTGGCTTATTTTTTGGGTTTAAAGCTGTTTGTGTAACAAAGCTTTGGAGGTAGTATTTATAATTTTTGTGAGGTTTAATAGGCTTAGGCGTGTTTATTTTTAGGGTATTAATATATTTAAGTAATTATTTTATATTTTAAGGCTGAATGTGTGTATTAAGGGATTTGATAGGGCTTTAAGGCTTTTGCTTAGGATGCTTAATTTGTTAAAAAAATTTAATTGTATTTAGTATTTTTTATATTTAAAATATTTTTTAATGTTTTGCTTGGGACGTGCATGTGTGTTAGTATTGTATGTTACTTGTGTTTATTTATTTAATGCAGCTATTTTTGTATTTGGGTGTTATAAACGGTGCGCAATGGGGATGTGTTAGTACTTTGTATGCCTACATGTATTTTTATAAGGTATTTTGGGGATTTTTAGTATTTGGCTTTTATCTTTTTTTTTAGTAAGTTTTTAATATTGTATTTATGGGTTTGGGAGCACAATGTACAACTACACTTAGGTGTTTATGTACATTATTATACTTGTATAGGGATTTATTAAAACTTATTGTGGATAGTATTTTTAGTTTAGTAATGTTTTTTGTATTAGGTGGAATATTTTTATATAGTAATAGCTAAAATCTGCTTTGTTGTAAATTATTTTAGACCAATTTTGACACTAATATGTTGCTTAGGGTTTTTTTTGTTTGTTTGTTTGTTTTTTGTTTAATTTACTTTGTAAATAAACCAAATTATTTGGGCTAGGTTTTTGTTTTTGTTTTTTTTTGGGGGGGGGGGTATTTATTTTGGTGACATTGTGAGTTGCTTTTTAAAATTACAAAAAGTTATTTTAAGTTTTAAAGCATTTTTTTTTAGCTATACGGTAGTGGGTAGGGGTATTTTTTAATATTTGTTTGAGATTGCATTCTTTGGTTTATATTAATATAGTATAGCAAATACATACAGTAAATCAATAGCAAGAACATTATACAGTTTTTATATTGTATATTTTGATTTTGTGCTTTTGTGTGCTGTTGTGAATTTGTGTAATATTTATTTAAAAACAAAACAAACAAAAGCGGGATTTATAGACTATTAATTATTTATATTTTTTAATATTTAGTGGCTTATTACATTATATGGCATAATAGACTAATTGTATTGTATTTTATAATTTTTTGTTTATAAATATCATTGGTTTTGTTGAGAACTGAGTTGGCCGGTATTGCACTTAATTTGCTATTTGAATATGCAGCGGTTACTTTGCAAAAAATAAATTAAAATGGGGCTGTGGCAAAAGGCTTGGTATATTATAACAAATTTTTTGAATTTCGGATGATTTATGGCATAATTAATAACGTAATTTAAAAATATTAATAGGCACTTTAAAGGATGCATTACAGGCCACAGGCTTTGTTTTTGTTTATAATTTAGGTATTTTTTATGGTTTGAGCTGTGAAGAATGAAATTAATAATTTTTTAAATTTAAATTTTGATGATATATAGTGGGGCTGGCTTTATTTATTATAAACACAGGTTTTATTTATTGTGGGCTTAAAGCATGTGTAATTTTTTTTGTAATTTTGTACAGCATTTGATTTAATTTATTTTGGGGGTTTTAATATGGGACTAAATTGGATTTTTTTTAATATTGGTATTAAGTGCATTGGCTAATTGCTGATGTAAGCACGTAATATTTTGTAGCAACTGCAACACATACTGATTAGCTAACAATTTGGGTTTGAGCTCATTTGGAGGACTATTTGTTTACTAGTGCTTTAAGGGTTTTATTTTATGTTTTGTTATAATTTTAAAGGAGGAATACTCATGGGCTGCTTTTGTTACTTTTAGGGCCATGAGTATTAAGGGCAGTGTGGCATTTTAATTTTTGCTTTGAGCACTGATTATTTTTTAAAGTTAATTTTAAAGTTTGACTAGTGTGTTTTACTGCTTTTGAATTTTGAGGATGATATGGTATGCTATTTTTGTTTTATACTTAAGGTTTTATAGGTGTATTTTAAAACTTGATTAATAAAGTGAGGATTTTTTTGGGGGGGAGCTTTTATTTGGAGAAGATGTGATTTACTAGTATTTTAGTTGTGGTGATTAGTGTTTGTTTTGAGTGGGAAAGACCTTGACTTATTTGGTAAATGGATTAATAATTAAACAGTAATGATGGCTTGTTTTACTGGTGGGGAATTTACTATAATTTATTTGGAGGCCACTTTCGGGTTTATTAAGCTTTTGGTGGCCTAGTGGGCTTTTTTAAAGAAATATTTGGGTTGTTTATTGCATAGGCTAGGCAATTGTTTATTTAGTGTTTTACATTTTGTTTTATTTTGGGCTATTATTGTTTTTAAGCGGCTTAAAGTTTTTTTATATTAAAATGGCTATTTTTATGCACTGCTTGTATTAAATTATTTTGTTTCGTTGGAACAATTTATATTGGGGTTTTTTTTTTGTTTGTTTGGCCATAACCAAACTATTTGAATGTTTAATTTTAATTTTTTTTTTTTTTTGTGGTAGCAATTGTTGTATGCTAGCATTATTTTTTTGCAAATGTGTTAAATTTATAATGGGTACAGATTTTTTTTAATTCTTTGAGGAACAGCTATTGTAATGATTGGTGTTTGCCATTTTGTACTTGTTTGTGCCCCGTCCTTGGATGCTTTGTTTGTTTTGTTTTATTTTGTTATTTTTAATTTTTTATGGGCAGGTATTTTTAGTAGCCAGATTGGAGCTTGGTGTTGTAGTCTGGCTTTTTATAATGCTTTAATTTTTTTAGCATGACAGATGGATTTACCATCTAAGCTATGCATGGTTTTAGTTTTTTTTATATGGGCATTTAATGTAAACATGATTGTATAGCCCAGTTAGAGTCAGAGGCTATAACTACAGGGGTATTATACTATAATATACAAAATATATACTCCACACACACACACACACACACTCTAAAACATTTATAAAACTAATCTCTACCAACTAAAATGATCATACTACAAAAATCAAAATAACCAACCAAACAACTAAAACTATACTAAGCCTATAAAACAATAATCAAACAACTTGAATTATACTATGCCTCCAACAAGCTTTCCAAGCAGGCTGCCATAGACAGAGAACAAAAACAGAGACTGAAGAAGAAACCAGCCAAAGGAAACCTCCCCAAGACTTTAACATGAATTGGGGAGAGAAGTTAACTGCCAAGAACCATATTTAAACTCTTGTAATGATTTTATTGGGCTATGGAAATGCTGTTGTTTTTAAGATGCCAACAGTTTCTCCTGTTAATCACCAAATGGTTAGACCACATAGTCTTGGAAAGGAGACAGGACTAAACACTGGTAAACAGCTTAGTAGTGGGATTTAATTGGATTTAAGGTTGTTAATATTTGTAACTGCCTAATTTAAAAAAGCTCTTTAAATGGCTTCTTCAATATTTTCTGCAGTTTTAAGGAGTTAGTTAAGATTGCTACTTTGCCCAATTATTAACTGCTTGATTATTCATAATGACCAACAGGATCCACCTGCCTTTTAACAAATTTTTGCCCAATTATAAACAGCTTAAGTATGTATGGGATACTAAATTGGGCTCACAAAATCTCAGAAACAATATATTTAGGCTTAGAAGGATTAGATTTATCTGTAAATGTTGGTAAATATCAATTTCATGGTAAACACACACAACCCAATGAAAAAATATTTCCATCTATAATAATCAAAAGTTACAGATAGGCAAAGTAAGAAAAATGCTGCTTGAGAACTTATTAGAGCTTGATTTAAGGATATTTATGTTGTATATTTTTACATGTGCAGTTGACAAGTTGTGTTATGTTTTAAAGCTAACTTTTTGAGTCTCAATGTCTATTGTCCTTACATAATTGTTGTCTAACTCTCCACAATTGCCTGACCACCCCATAATTTCTCTCAACTGTGAAAATTCAAAATTGATAAATTGAAAATATGTAAAATTCATATTTGCATGTAACTTGTAAAGTTAAATAGATTACAAATAAAAAGACCCTTTAAAATAAACATTGGTATTATCCATCAAAAAATGTAAAAACAAAAAACAAAAAAAAACCCTGAATTCTGTCAAGCCTAAATAAATTTTGGTCTTCACTTACCAAACAAAGAAGTCCTCTGAGGCAGTCCATTCTCAAAGGTGTAATCTCTGCTAAAAGCTCTCCACAGAGAGGCATACAGAAGAGATTGTAACAGAAATAACCAGGTTATCACTTGTGCAGTGGTGTTTTGTTATCTTTTCCTTTCTTTAATAACAAAATACCCAGGGCTAATTGTGAATATTTTGCTTGGCTGCAATCACGGTTTCCCCTAAAGTATGTAGAATCTGTAACTAAAATAATGGGAATCACACCTCTGAGTTGGCAATACGAGAAACAATTAGTAAGAGTTGCCCTTCCATTTCCTGATTCTCAAAGCTAATTATTTCTAGTAATTTTTAAAACAAAATTACTCTGCGCCCAACAATTTATAATGACCCCTTTCTACCCCACATAGTATTACTGAACTATAACAGCAGTTTAATTTTCATGTATATAAGCCTGTTATAGGCTCCCATGTATTATACACCTACTAAATTGCAAAATTAATCTAACCTTTTACATTCAAGGGCTTTTTTGGCACAAACACTGATATTTTTGTTTAAACATCTGACCTTGCTAGATGGAGTTAACAGGACTTTCTCCATATAAACCATATTCTGAATTACCTACCTAGACATTATTTAATTCCACCTTTAAAAGAACAGACTAGCTGTGAAATTGTGATTATGGCCTTATTCATGCACTCTGGGGAAAGTCTGTACAGCATGAGCAGACTTTGGAGCAGGACTGGAAAATTTCCTCTAAACTTAAAAAAAAGTCATGATATGGTTATGATGTAGTCTCAAGTCTATGGCTTCCAAATGTGACACATCCGAGAGCTATTTAAGCATAGTATATTGTTGCAGTACAGCTCACTAGTTCTCCAACTACGCTTCCTGCTTCAGTCAAGGACCTGTTATGTTATTTTAAAGCATAAGTAAATACCCAGAAAAATTATCTAAAATAAAAATGTAGAGGATCACATTTTTAGATCTCAGATGAGATGTTTCCTTGAACCTATTTCAATTCTGCTCTGTAAGGAGTATGGCGCTTTCTCTTCTCTCAACCTACTAGGTCTTGTTCTATCAGTGACCTTAGGTGAGGGCACTAATGAGTTCCTGTTATTGTCTATTAAGGTTAAATGTTCCTTCTGCTATTCCTGTGAGAGAAGCATTACTGAACCAATGCAACTTAGGATAATAGTTTACAAAACTTGCTATTATTCCATCCTTAATTTTGTTTGATATCTAAGTTTCTCTATTTAAAGAGACACTGCCTACTTGTTTTAGTTTAAGACATACAGTACTCCTTTTGTTTGTTTCCACAGTTTTATTCCAGGGCTTTATTTTAATTTACCTTGAATAGTTTTTACTGGCTTCAGTCTCTCTCCCCGTCCCCATCCACAGGATATGTGCTTGAGACTGTGTGTGTGTGTGTGATACATGCACATAGCTGTCAAATCCCTAAAGCAATGACCACACCAGTGCACTGGCACTGCTTCCAGCTCTGCCATTATTGTATGCAGTGTTGTTTGTAACCATGTTGATCCCAGGATATTAGAAAGACAAGGTGGGTGAGGTAATATATTTTATTGGACCAACTTCTGTTGCCTAGAGAGACAAGCTTTTGAGCTTACCCAGAGCTCTTCTTCTGCCATTAGGCAGCAGTCCCTTCTGCTGTTCCCTGGAAGATTCCTGGAGGCGAGGCAAGTGTGAGACTTCTTCATGAAGATTTTTTGAGTACAGACAGCAATACAAGGACACAGGAGGTTATGAGCTGGCAGGGAGACGAGGCAGACTTGCAGAGGAAGGACAGTTGTAAAATGGATGTAAAGAACTACTAAAATGGCAGTATGGCAGCATTTTACATCCACTTTGCACTGGTATAAATGACAACACAAAATGCAAGGCAGTGGAGATTCAGACCCACGGCATTTGACTCTTCTGGATGTGGATCTGCCCCCACATTAGCATCCAATCCAGTGAAAGTCCAATCAGTCTTATTCATGAACAAAGCAAATTCCTCTATGAAGAATTATTTTGTATTGTAGTAGTACTTAGAGGCCACAGTCAGATCAGAGCCCAATTAGGCACTGTACATTTTTATAATAAAAACACAGTCCCATTTTCAAATCTCTTTTTAGGTGGCATCAGCCTGGGTTCACCAGGCTGTCCACCATCTGCAACAGTTCCACTGGAAGAGTTTTCTTTTCCCCCACAATAGACAGGCAATCAGACTTTTAAAAACACTTTATGCAACAATTAGTCAATGGTGATTACTGTATTCACAGGCTCTCTCATCTGACACACTTTCCACCTGAACAAGTAATCTATATACCAAGATGACCTAGAGTGATGTTGAATAGGGAGAGAATGTTTAGAAGGCACAGAGTCAAGGGAGAAGGATGGTCATATAATATATTACTAGAGCATTCATAACTGACCACTGGCTGAAAAGTTAAGAAACTTGATCCCTTATAGCAATCTGTTAGGCCAAATTTATTAACAGATGCAACCCAACAAATAATTTAAGAGGGTGGGTTTTTTAAATGTACTGTTGCGTCTCACAGTTTAAAGCAAAACAGAAATGTTTTTTATTGCCATTTGTTCAATTTTTCAATAGCTCCCAAGTGTCTCAGGAGCCTACACCCAATTTTCAGAACTGAATTAGGTACTTCGGTTCCTAAGTCCAATTGTCTTTCAATGAGATGTAGGCACTAAGTCTTTTTTGAAAATTTTACCCCTGGTTGCTAAACTGCTGTTTGATTTTTACTGAGTTGTATTATATTCAAACCCTTGTTATTTTGGTTCTGCTTTCTTTCAACATAAAATGGATTAGTGTTATGTATACTCCACTCAGATCATCTCTATACAATGGGAAACTTTATAATATCATTTTGGACTAGGCAAGAATCTCTTGTATGTTTTTTATACTCAGCCATGGGCAAAATTTATTCACTTTTCTCCACATATCACAAGTATAGCTATAAGCAGAGTGGCACATAAACCACTTTGTGGTTGGAAGCATTAATCTTTGTGTCAAAAGCCCATAATTCTCCATTTCCAAGTTAATGGAATTCATCAGCTCCTCTGGGATACTGTCAAGCTAGAAAATTAATTACACAAAAATTGAAGGCTCAGAGTACTTACCCTACACTGGAGCCTTTTCCTTTAGTAGGATGGGCAACTTGTTACCTCGATATATTCTCTGAAGTAAGGTTTTGCTAATTTGAGGAACCCCTAGAATTTCTTAATGTTTCTCAGTAATATACCAAGATACCATGAGGGGTTACTTCACAGGCAGTATTTCATTATAGGTGATTTCTAGGTTTTTTCAAAAGGCAAAAAACTACTCTGCCCTCTAATGAGGTCATCTTAAGACTGATCCAGTGATATTTTTCCCCCCAGTGAGTATTCAACGTATACTCAGGAAGTTGGATGGCTTGGGCAATTAGAAATGGGCTAGTGACTTTCTTCTCCAAGCGGCTTGTTTAAATCCAGCCCAATATTGACAGATATTATCTGAAGGCTGTTGGGCCTTTGTTGGTTCCACTGAGAAGGTATCCATAAACTGGCAGTAATTTGCTGGCAACCTTGTTAGCTGTTTCAGTAAAGAGAACTGAATGGCCACAGGGGATTAACTCTCCTCTTCCTTCTAGAGTTGTTAGGTGAGCAGGGGAGGGCCGTGAGCATGTACGTGCTGGGGAATAGTGCCATTGTGCGTGTGGCTTAGTCTACACCAGCAATCTACGTCGGTATATTATTTTGGTATTATACGTCCGTATTATAACCCACACCCTTGAGAGACACAGTTATACCAACCTAACTCCTGATATAGACAGCGCTATGTCAATGGGAGGCCTTCTTCCGCCTCTTAGGAAGGGGGATTACCTAAACTAGGGGTGCCCAACCTACAACCCACGGGCCTAATGTGACCAGATATCCTTATAAAATCAGGACTGTCCCGATATTTAACCCTTTGTCCCGCATCCTGACTGATGTACAATCAGAACGTCACTTGTCCAAATATTCTGGTAAAAATTCAGTTCCTAGACGCCGCAGGCGGACCCAGAGCTCCCAGCCACGGCGGGTGGCCCCACAGCTCTGAGCCCCCCACGGTGGCAGGGACCTCCGGGTCCCCTTGCCCCTCCCCCGGTCCCAATATTTTACTGTTGCAATCTGGTCACCCTACAATATGCTAATAGCTGATTTAGTCGTCCATATTGTCGTCATGTTTACATCATTTTAGGTTGTTTCTGTGTACAATATTGTCTGTTTAAAAACTATCTAAATACATATGAAACAAGCTGAACTTAAAATACAAATCAGTACAGGTGACTTTAAATCTTATTAAAACATATAGAATCAGTTTGGCCCACAGAAGGTTTCGGTGGCCCCCCTGTGTAATAAAGTATGAGAGAGGGAGAGGGTACAGCAGGAGAAATACATGGGTGACAACTAAAAAGAAGATCTGAGGAAAGGAAAGAAATATGAGAAAGGTGGAGTTGGGAGGACAGAACAAAATTCATTGAAGGAAAGCGGACACTGAAAAAGACAGAGGAAAAGAGACTACATACAGCATCAGGGAAGAAAATTGGAATGACAGAACAAAGGAAGAGAGACAAAGTACATTAAATATTTATATTTAATAATGTTTAGTCCCAAAATGTGAATGTAGTACAGAATCCTTTAAATGACTGTCCTTTGAAAGGATCTGGAGCCCAGCCTACCTCTGATGGGTTCTACAAGGGGGGAATGAGGCATCTCTGATTCACCTGGGAGTAGTTAACACCCTGAGGAACTGGGCATGATGAAAGGCTAAGGACATCAGTTAGGGGGAAATAAAGCTGTTGGAGAGGATCCTTCCAACAGCCTGATGAGAAGCTGCCTCAGAAGCTAACACTCCAAAAAGGGAGAAGCAAGGCAAGAATAGGTTGGGGAAGCCTTCAGAGGAGTAGATGTAGAAGTGGCACAGGGTGCAGCAAGAGACCGAAAAGCATTAGTTCTGGCTGTTCCAAACAACCCAATGGAGTGGGTGGGGCTGGGTTATAGCTTCCAACTCTCCATTAGCCTGAAGGGGACAGAGACTATTAAGAACCCAGCCAGAGAACTGGCATAACGAGGACTTGACAAACACTAAATTGAATGTGGCAGCATAAGGGGAAGCTAACAGACAAAAGCCCCATATTATAGTTGACCCATAACATTTTACCTTACTTCCCTGCAATTTACTAGATCCATTTGTATATAATTTATCATGAGGTATTATCCACAATCTATATTTACGCCCATCCACAAAGAGCCCTCATAAATTGAGGGGAGTTAAGGCAAAATTTTGTAAACTAGACAAGATACTGTCCAAAGTGGTTCCATCTGGCCTTCCAGTTTGAGAGGAATATGACCAAAAGAAGAGAAGGTGGTTGGGAGGTGGAGCGGGGCACCAAGCTGAGGCAAAACAAAGAGTGTTGGGATTGTCTGCAAAGAAGTATCAGTATGTTGTGGCGTCCTCAAAATATATGACCTGAAGCATTTTGCACCTACCAGCTGGGTCCTAGGATTTATTTATGGATCCTCACAGGTAATGGTATACAATGCACTTAACTCCATGCCCTTAGTTATTTTCAAATCACAAACACTTTTTCCTACCCCAGACCTTTTAAACAGGAATGTGTCCAATGGTTGTAAACATTGCAAATACTTTACAAACGATTCTAGAGCAGATGAGAGTCTCTTTCTTAAGGAGAAGTTTGATTTTTAACAACCACAACCTGACACTTCATTATTTCCTGGCTAATATCTCCCTGTGACCTACTCAGGATGAAAAAAAAATGCAGTTACATTACCTCTTGACCTGCATACACTGTTATAATCCATAAATCATCTCTAACAGGGTTTAGCTTCGTGTTAAAATTTCACACAATCTTACACAGCCATGACATTATGACTTGTAGGATGAGATTTTTGGATGAGAAATCAGATCAGCTGGTTAAGATGTGCTTTTGAGGAGCGTATTGATATTTTACAGTGATCAAGTATAGTAGTTTTTTGGGGGATTTTTTGGCTTAAAAATTAAAAAAAAAAAAATTCTAATCAGAAGTTTCATTCTACCTAATACATGTAATCAGATTATTTATATTGGCTCCACCAAGTGTGTGAAGTTGAAACTTTACATGGATCTTCCCCATCTTCTGCCAACGTCCCATGATCAGACAGTTAAAGATGGAAAAGTTCTATAAACTGCTGTCTCCATTTTCCCTACAATCTTTCTGTTTATTGGAATATGACCCTAGAGAGCTCAGGGAACAAAAGCCATCTCATTTCATTCTTGACAATGTTAGTTCTGTCATCATCCAATAGCCAATCTTCCCCTTCTGATAGAAACCTTGTGAAAATAAATTTATGATCAGACATGTGAGAAAATAAAGTGCTACTGTATGGTTGGATTGGCAACCTGTTACCTTTTAATCAGGATAAGTGAAAGTGCTGCATGCCATGCTCATGCTACCTAAGCACAGTAAGTTTTTCATCTGAAAGAGAAATACCTTGCCAGTTCCTTTCTGAATGTAGACTTCAAGTGGAAAAAAAATAGTCCCTGCCATATGGAGCAAGTTATCTCTGTCCTATGCCTGTTGTGAATATCCACGGCTTTCCTTATCATTTTCTTTCTTTGTCACTATCTGATTCTCACACCAGTTATATGGGACTTTGTTTTTAGTAAGACAGTCAATCCAGCAATTCCACTGATTGTGTTATTTGCATTGCTTCACATTACTACCTCCATCATTTAGTGATCTGATCATATGGTACAAAATTTGAAGGGACAATAAAACTTACTGTTTTGAGCCAGAGCTTGAAGCAGACAATCCAAGCATCCTTCCAAGCTATCTGCTGTGCTGTCAGTGGATGTTATCTTCAGCGTCTTTAAGGCGTCACTTAGATTATCTGTTTTGTTAACATGAAGAAGAGAGAAATCAGTGCCCTCATTGATTTGACAAAGGATCATAGCTAAAATGCTTAGAGCATGAGTAGTTACCATAAAGTGAAGGGCTTCTATTTCAACAAGGAAGGAAGCTATGTCTGTGTGCTGAGGATTTAGAAAAGCCTAGAGTCAAAGGTGTTGGATAAAATCAAGCTTTTCTTACTTTAAATATACATTTCTCATTTTGTTTCTGAGAATAACATGCCATTAGTTGTTTTATAAAACGTCACTGAACAACTTTAACAGCAGCATTCCCTCAGGTTAGCCAGTTTGGAAAATCTGCAGCAGTATCACTGCTTTCATCATTTTCTAACTAGAAAAATGGAAGTGAACGCCTCCTGAATTGTTTCATTAACAAGAAGGGTGGGGGAAGGAGGAAGAGAAAAAGTAATTGCAAATGCCATTTTCTGAATAGCTATAGCTTTTTGTGCATGCAGCAGAGGGTTCCATCGTTGTTATGCACACACAAAGCCCCAGTTAAAAACAGGGCTAGGCTAAAAGCCTTTTAAATAAGGACATTATCAAATATAATAGCATAAGCACTGTATGTGTTGATTACATAAACTGCTACTATTTGCATTCAACTGATCCATAAAGAAACTTCTGGAAATGAGAGCCCTAATGTAGAAGTCAGATTATGAAATAACACTTTCCCCCACAACCACGCAGTGTTGTTTTTTATGGATGAACACTTATTCTCAGAAAAAGTGATTGAGACTACCAGTGCTAGCATCTCAAGTATTCTGTTTAATCAGAGGCAAGGTATAAGTGTTAACAGCTGCAGTATAAGTCTTTTCACTTTGCCCGCTGATGACTAACCTCAGTCTGAATGGACTAGCCTTTTAAAACACGAGTGGTAATTCAGTTTCCATGCCAACTCAGTCAGCAATCAGACAGTTATGCAAAATAAATAATATTAAAAACTGTGTAGTACTCAAGGGAGTAATTTAATGGCCCTGACCCAAATCCTGAGGCACAGTGTGGTACAGCTCCTTTACCCTACACACTGACCTACTCGGACCTACAGACAGCATATCCAACCTCAAGAGTTTCATCCCAGTGTAGGAGAATCCTTCAGTAACAAAGCTGGCAGCCGTTATACCATAGAATCATAGAATATTAGAGTTGGAAGGGACCTCAGGAGGTCATCTAGTCCAACCCCCTGCTCAAAGCAGGACTAACCTCAGCTATATCATCCCAGCCAGGGCTTTGTCAAGCCTCAGCTTAAAAACCTCTAAGGATGGAGATTCCACCACCTCCCTAGGTAACCCATTCCAGTGCTTCACCACCCTCCTAGTAAAAAATGCCCACCTCCAAACGCCGCTGATGGCACATAGGGTGGTGCAGGGGAAAGGAGACATGATTAGGGCTTCCTTTATACCCCACTAATCTCCAGCTGATTTATATGACTTTTGGGATCATTGGCAGCCATTATCAGCTAAAGCAGCCACACCAGGAGGGACTGGAATGGCACGCTGCTGGTTCAACATCAGGAGAGCAGACTACCCACTCCCCCTTGAGCTGCACTGCTTCTCACCCATGGCTGAAAATTTGGGCCCTTAGTTCCACTGTCAATAAAAATCACAGGCTGCAGTCCAGATACTGCAAGCTTTATTTTTACACTAATCAGCATCCAGATTTTTTCCCCTAAAAACATAAAATACATCTTGGGGTTGGTTATGATGGAATCTGTTTATTTCCATGATATCCATGTTCTTATCTACATAAGTCCTGTTACTCTTAAAGCCAGAGAGACCCAACTGCACTCAGGCAACTCTGGAACTCTCAGCTCCATCCCTCTAAACCGCTGCTGCCAGGAACAGCTGTCCCCAGCGTTAGGCCCCAAGGTGTCCCACCACTGCCCCCACAGAACCTTCTCCTTCCAGCTGAGCTATCACCTTCCAGTCAGGAGGCAGGACAGCAACTGCACATTCACCCTTAGCAGATTTATCACCCTGCCCTCTACTGACATATTACCACTAGCATATTAATCACAGTATATTTGCCTGCCACACCTGGGACGGGGCTACATGTCCAAATGAGGGAGATGGAAGAAGCCATGCAAGGGAGAGCCCGATCACTCCCTGGGTTTAGCTAGCCAGAGGTATCCCCACTGGAAAAAACAGACTAGCAAGGAGCAACAGAAGAAATAAAAAGATTGCACAACTTGCCCTGGGGGCATGCAAGGTTATAAGGGAGGGAGGATGTGCAATGTGTAAGAGCCAGAGGCCTAGGCCTAGCCAGGCCTGTCCAATTAGCCCTGCCCATCACATCTGGCCAGCTAGGGATGGAGGGATGGATTGCCCTATAAAGAGCAACAGAAAGCTGTAGAGAGGGAGATGCTCAGTGAGACAGAGAGACAAACAGAGTAAAGTGGGAGTGAGATGCTTTTGGGGAGAGTACAATCCAAAGGGAACCCTGAGTTTTTGGAGAAAAGGCTTCAGTTATGGAAGTTCACCAGTGGGAAAGACTGAGTATGGACTTGATGGGGCATTCTGAGAACTTTATTTTGGGAATGGTTTGATGTTAATAAACTAACCTCCAAGGTGGGGTGTTGATGAACCAGAGAAGAGCTCATTTGATTGTATGATTTAAGGATAGTTTACGGAGTCCTGGGCTGAAGAAGAGGGAACCAAAGGCGCATGCATAATGACATCAGCTATGAGGGGGTGTTTGGAGGCAGTCGGCTTAGTCACAACCACAAAAAACATATTTGTCAAACTATTCAGTGACCAGTGAAATTTGTCAAAAGATACATTCACAGACTACTATTTGACCTATCCTTCTTACTACATCCTAACATTGTGTTTTCTACCTACTTTCATCCTTTTTTCTCTTTCTTTTCCACCTCCCTGCAAATTTCTCTCTATACTCTGGTTTTGTTTTTTAAATGTATCTCCTCTCTCTCCCCTACCTCCATGCAGGTACCTACTCACAGCCCATCAAAATATGGACACACACAGCTTGGAAACTTCAGCAAACAACTTAGAGTGGGAGGACTAAGTCTATTAGACAGATGCAAAAATTGGGAGCCTTACTGTCTGGGGGCAATACCTAGGGTCAAAAAGTCCACCTCCAGCCCAGTTTCTGCACAGCTGGGAAAAGAGGAGGCTGCTGGAACTGATACCAGGGTGCTGTTCCTAGACACTGCTCAGGGACTTCATCTTTTACAGAGTCCTCCCTCTTGAAGATGTCTGATAAATTTGAAGCTTTACACCTAAACCTCCCCGCATTGCTTGAAGATAGGAGTGCGCTCTCACTGGTTCTGACTCCCACTCTAGAACCAGCAATGGGGATTGGGGATGTCTCTCTGCTACTCTGCCCCTCCCTCAGTTTTCTAGCTGCTCGAAAAGGGGGTGTGTATGTGGTGGTGATGTTGTGTTTTATTATTATTGTTGTCTGCTGCTCTAATCCTCCTTTAAGTTTCCATTTTCAGAGGGTCCTTCTTACCACTACTTCTACTGCTTCTGCTGCTGCCTATAGCTTTCCTAAGCATCAGTGAGGTGAAATTGACCTGATGCTCGCCAGTTTCACTGCTGCCCACAGAAATCTGAAGAACAGCAGCAAAAGCTGATAAAAGGTCATTACTCTGATGCAGAGTGTAAAAGCTGTGAGCAGCAACTGTGGCACTGGAATTTTCTACCTGCAGACTTAGGAAGACAGTACGATACCAGCTGCACTTGATCCAAGTTTGAAAAGTTATTTTAATGTCCCTAAGGGTTTTTTTTTTTTTTTTTTAAATGAGAACTTATATAAATGAGAACTTCGATTCTGCAGGAAACCAGGAAAGCCTCCTGCTTGCTATGAGCAAGTAGAGATTAAAGTTCTGATTAAGTACTGTAGACCGTAAAATTATCAATTAGCCAACCAAGAAAACCCAAAACAAATAAACGCACCCAAATCATACACTCCACTTTTATTGCTGACACCACACTCCAGGGTAGATTTTTATCTCAGTTACACTAGTCTCAAGTAACTATCAAACTACAATCTAGTCCTTCTCTAACTAAACTCAATAACTGACTATACTGAAGAGAAAAACAACAGGGTGAACTATGCACAATCTTGCAAAGTCGCTAACTGGATAACCAACTTCCATAGCAGCAGTGCCCTGATAGTATTTAATGAATTGCACATATTTTGCTCTTTACTGGATACAAGCGTCAATAGTCCATTCTTGAAAAATTATTTTAAGCAACTAATCTACTTCACTTTGCCATGAGAATCACCTTTTCATCATTGATATAGAGTGGCAACAAATACTATCTGCAATCCTATTCATTCAAAGGATAATCAATTGCAAAACACTTTATCTTCCCTTGACAGTATATTTAAGGCTGCTTCCAAAAATAATCTTGAGGACCATGTTGAGGCAAACAAGTGGAATTCTGCCACATTGAAATTCTGGTTCAGATACTGCGCATTGCAAAGAATCTTCAATTATAAAGATCAGTCAGATTTGTGGGTGGGTGGAAGGAGACCGGTGTTTTGCGGGATGTTTAATTTTATTTGTTTTTGTAGTTTGTGGCAAGGGCACCTAAAGCACTGACTAGAGGCAATTCTTTTTATTCTTTGTATAAATAAATGTCAGTCATCTAATAATTGGAAATCAAATAAGTAGAAGACTATGGAGGGAAAAAATATTTGTATTTCTAGGTAAGACTAGTCAAAAATTTTAAAACAATTCACAAAAAAAAAGTTTATTTTATTCCCTTCAATTATTGAGAATTTGACATTTAATGAGCTCTAGTGCTAGAAATTCTTGTAAGCAGAAAAGACACTGGATTTGGTAGAGTCTGTAGGGGAAAAAATAAATAAATAAACTAACCACTATGCAATTAAACATGAAAAACAACCCTGTCTTTATATAAATATGCTCTAAGATACCTAGAGGAGCATTAAAAGTGGATTACAAGCACATCTGAAAGCAATGAAATATTCCCAACAACTCAAAAGTGCTTCATTTCATAGGCATTTTTATCCTTCCTGAATTTGGCACTACATGCACTGAAGAAGAACTGGAGCATTGGACCTTGTGGGACTGAGGGACTTGTTTCTGTTGTACCCAGCTAAATGAAAAAGAAAAGTTGGAAGGATTCTGTCTCAGTTTACTTCTGATGTAATTTGAAGACACAGATGACTAAGACACAAAGTAAATAGATTTTAATGTGGTTTGCTATTTCATATACTTCATTAACAAGACAATTATATGATGAAATTATACATTTTGGCTAATATTTTCAAATCCAAGCACCCAAAGTTAGCATCTGAATCCATATTTAGGGACTTAAAGACAAGCAGCATAATTTTCAGCAATGCTGAGCACATGCAGCTCTCTCTGACTTCAGTGGAAGTCCAGGGTGCTCAGCACCGCTGAAAATTAGTCTATTTGTCATTTGGTGTCTAATTTTAGGCACATGCTTCTGAAAAGGTTGACTTTTGTCTTTTAACATGCGGATTGGTATATGTGACACAGTGGCGGCCATTGTTGCCAACTGGCAAAGGGTTCACTATTCTTTAGAAGCAACTCCTGTCACAGAACTGACAAACTTACCACACCTAATTCACCCTTTTCATGGTATTTAATCATAAAGGTTAGTATGTGAGGTCTCTATTGAAAACTTGTAACATCGATTCTTGTAATCATTGATGTGTGTACAGGTAATAATTAAGGAATAATGTAAATGTATAAACAATTATGCCCTTCTGGTCTTGGAGTGAAAATGAAGTCAGCAGGGATTCATATGTCTCTGTAATGCCCCATTCAAGTGGAAGAGAGTTGTCACTTCTCCCTGGCTAGCCAATTACGTAATGTATTGGTCAATTGTTCACTGCTGCAACAACCCAGAAAAGTCAATGGAAAACCATCAAAGATAAACTATAAACATCAAAACCACTTCCCAGTGAAAAGGAATGATAAGACAGCCAGGGGATAACCCTGTCTGTTAGTAAAGACAGAAGGCCAATTCAGTATGTCATAGGGTGGAAAAAGACTCTTGACCCATTCACCAAGAAGGCACCTAGATGAGCAGGGGTTCTTCAGGAAAAATAGGGTCCAGACTCCTTGCGGCCAGCATCTGCTGCAAAAGACTGAACTGTGGGGTGAGAATCTCCCTTATTGGATAGGAAAGATAACCATTAGTAAGTGTATGCCCTAGTTTGTATCTTATGATTTTGTTTTATATGTAAATTTGTTTCCATCATTCACACCTGTTTCTATTTGAATCTCTTTTCTTTCTTAAGTAAATTTCCTTCTGTTTTACTATAATTGAACTTAAGTGCTGCGTGGACTAAGTTAAAACTGGTAAACTGGGGTACACTCTTCCTTCAGGAACGGAAGATCTGGGATTTCTGTGGATATCTAGTGATCAGGGGCTGGAGGGACTTGGGGTCTGGGATGCACATACTGACAATTTGCAGGGCAAAGGCCAGGCTATTATAGCCCAGTGGAGAGTGCTTGAGTGGCTGACAGGCTGGTTGTGTTAGGGAGCTAACATCTGGTTGGCACAGGCAAGGCTCCCTCACGCTGGAGGCAGGTGACAACAAGGTGACTCACAGCCCTGGATGCCCCGCGAAGCATCACAGTACATCACATGGATTTATTTTAAAAGTGTGTATAGTGGCTACATTGCAATATTGACTAAAGTGCTTTCTACTAGATAGGCTCAGGTACCACAATGGTAGGTATCGTGTAAATAACCCATCAAAATTAGATTCCATTACTACTAAGAAACTACATGTACAATGAAAGAGTGTCTAAAATACTTGATACAATCATCTGATTTCCTGTAACAAGTCCACCAGTCTAAAATGGAGGCATTTTAACAATGGTCTACAAACATACATGAGAATGGGGATTAGGAAGGAACCACAGCTCTCAGGACCCAATGTCAAAAGACCATATTCACAGAGAAAAAAGGTTCCCTATATGAAATGCTTAGAAAACCAATGCAAAGATGACCACAGTATAGATCTGAAAATCTTTCTGTCAAAGACAGAATCATGCCTCTTATCAAATGGATTTAAATTCTTAAGACTAGCAAGTGTGAAAAATTGGGACAGGGGGTGGGTATAGGCACCAATATAAAACAAAGCCCTGAATATCGGGACTGTCCCTATAAAATCAGGACATCTGGTCACCCTACTTAAGACAGAGAATGATCTTCACTTCTGCAAGTCTCAGAAGTACATAAATACATCTAAAATTGTATTAGAGATTTTTGTCCCTCTTTTTGGTCCTTCCTAGAAGGTCAAAAATGGTTTTCAGAAAACTGAAAATCCTTCCACTGACCTAGGTCAACTGATTTTCTGGTTTAAAGTTATAACGAGGGAGACATTTTAGCGAGAAAAGATGGTTCTATCCAAAGGGCCACCACCTTGCCGTTACGCAGCAACTTGAATTCTGTAATTCTACAGCTGCAGTACTGGCTTTAGAATCTGCCATTTAGGGAAGCTGCTGCAAACATTCTCCTCACAGATGCAAAGCCCTGTTATTTTGCTGCAATCAACTGTTCTTATGTTTTCCTGCCTGCGTCTCTGGAATTCAGTCTGTCACAAGGACAAGTTCTATCTGTTTGCAGTGGTCTTGCTCTGAGTACAAGGAACAGATCCTCACAGTAAAAAAAACAAGGACAGCTATCCCCTGGAAAGAGGGCAGCCTAGGGAATGGTTGTGGCAAGGGTGTTAGAAGTGTGCTCAGGACAGTTTTGGCAATTGATGGAGCAGGCAAACTCATATTGGCTGGGAGGACCTGTGGGGACAAGGCGGGCAGGGCAAGAGGGCAACATGTGATCAGCCTAGTGAAGGGTTGATCCTTGTGGTACATATGCACTTAGCTAGCTGTCATCAATTTCATCGACTGAGCTGGCCTGCAGTGCTTCAGGCAGCCAGTTTACAAAAGAACAGTACCATCCAATTTTTCTTTTGTCTTTTTTTTTTTTTTTTAATCCTAATTAGGACAGGTCCTGAAAACAGAGGCACGCTTTGTTTTCAGGGATACATATCCTCCTAAGCCCGAGGACTGCTACCTGTGCAATTAAAACGGTCATCTGGACCTTGAGCCCTGAATCTCACAGGCTGTCACTCCACATCTCAAGACAAAAGCCTGGAAGTTAACTTGCCAAGAGCTATCTATATGGCAAACCGATCCACATGGTCCACATTCCTGACTCCACCCACCACAGCTATCTGCTCTCAGAGTGTGTGTCCTTACTGTTCTGCTTCCCACTATTGCTCCATCTCCCTCCCCAGCAATCAGTAAGAGGGGCTGCCCTAAATTTTGCAGCAAGCCCAATTAATTTTAGCAGCTTGGTTTTAATGGTTTCTGTTGCAAACTGAAAATTACGCAATTATGAAGAAAACAGTCAAAAACTGAAAAACACAAATCAACACTTTTATATCCCATTCCATTTCAATACACCTTGCTTTCTGACCTACTCCCATTTATCAATCACTAATTTGTTTGTCCTCTAAACTTTGGTAGCTGATGACCATCTCTGATATATTGTCAAGGGCCATAGAAAGACACCAGATTTGCTACCCATGCGCTCAGAAAGCAGCCATTAGCACATCCTATGAAGCTGCAGATTCTGTTTATAAAGAAGGTTCTTGTCATTCATGCCTTGATCACAAAGTTGCCCCACACAAACCAGAAAGAAAACCAGGGCATAACAGTGGTTTCAAAGCAGTTCAGCATCTGCCATTCCTTAACAGTGAAATTTCATTAGTTCCTATTATTTTAGGGGTATGACAGATTGTTTTCATACGTCATGGCCTCTTTCCAGCAACTAACCTGCCTCAAAAACCTGGTCTGCCTTTTTAAAAAATTAAAAAAAAAAAGTTTATATCTCCCTGTAACACTAAGCCCTAAGAGAAAAGAATCAAGGCAGCATTTTCTGTTATTACAATTGAGGTTTCCGAGTTATTTCTACCTTATACGTTAAGCTCACAGTTATTTGTAATTGTGGTGACTGTCACGTACATTAAATATTAAAGTAATCAAAAGAAACACACTGTTCTGAACATATCTCTAATGTATTTCCTGGTTGGTACCCTATGTATTGCTGAAGTTAATGGGTCTATTACAGTCTGCTTAAGTGTAACCTAACTGTGATAAGAAATTCATAAATAAATCAGTGAGACGTCAGTATGTAAGACAGTGAGTCTTACATAAACCCAAGCCAAACCAAATAGAAATGAAACTCAAGGCAGTTTTTCTCTTTTTACAGGCTTGGTTCTTAGATTATTCTATCAACATGCAGTGATTCAGTCCCTTCACTATGTCTCAGGAAACAGTATGACATAAAAGGCAATGAGGCCATTTTTCCTGTAAGTCATAAAATACAGCTTTAAAGATGTTGGTACAAACCAAGCCAGTAAATAGTAAACCATATAGTCAGTGTATGTTAAACAGCTATACTGCCAGCTATATTGCCAGACAATATAGGCAGTGTTGTAGCCATGTCGGTTGCAGGGTATTAGAGAGAGAAGGTGAGACAAGGTGGGTGAGGTAATATATCTTTTATTAAAATTTATTTTGCTGGTGAAACAGACAAGCTTTTGAGCTTACACAGAGCTCTTCTTCAGATCCGGGAAAGGTACTCAGGGCTTATCTTCACGTACAGTTGTGCCGCTACAGCGCTTAAATGAAAACGCTACTAGGCCAACGGGCAAGCTTCTCCCATCAGTGTAGTTAATCCATCTTCCCGAGAGGCTGTAGCTATGTTGACGGTAGAAGCTCTCCCATCAACATAGCACTGTTAGCAGCAAGGTATTAGGTTGGTATAATTACTGCTTAGGATGTGGATTTTCACATGTCTGAGCAAAATAGTCATACTGAAATAAATTTGTAGTGTGGACCTGGCTTAACAGTGTCACAGCTAAATACAAAGGAGTTAACACATGTTGCAAGAGACCATTCAAAGTGAGGTGGGTAGTTAACATATCTACACCCATAGGATAAAGGAGGGCTAGTGGGTTGTAGATTGTTGTAATGAGCCATAAATCCATTGTCTTAAGTCCATGATTTGTAGCGTCTAATAGAATTATGAATGTGAGGTCACAGGCTCGTTTTTTGAAAATGTTGTGCAGGTTTCCTTTGAGAATGGGAATGAGAGGTCAGAAATGGAGTGACCGTTTCTGAAAAGTATTCACCCAGGGGTTATATGGTGTTTTGTCTTTTATCAATTTGCTGTGCAAGTTCATATTGGGGCATTTATTGTACGGGATGAGATGTACCACACGATGTGATAGGCATGTGTAGAACCCAAGGATCCTGAAAGATGTGTTGTGGGGAATATTGATCATTGTACCAGTGGAGATATGTTTGCAAGTTTTGCATCCATTATGAGAAGGGCTGGAGCTACTTGAGTTCATGTGTCTTCATGAGTCACCTTGAGGAAACATTTCTGGACAAATGCATCACAAAACCAATGATACACTTGAGATACATCTATGATATTTTCATCTTCTGGACAGACAACCTAAACTGCCTCGCAGATTTCCATCACAACTTCAACCACCACCACCCCCCATCCATCAAACTCTCTCTAGAACACTCCCTCACCAGCAGCAACTTCCTAGATGCTATGATCAGCTTCAACAATGGAACTCATGGATCACCACCCTTACCTCCACAGACCTAGTACCCACCTCAAACACACCAAGAAATATGTTATCAGGCATTTGGATACCATAAGCACTCACATACCAGAGAATATGCTCCAAGGGGAAAGTCCAGGATACACACTTTAACATACTTAAAATCACCTCCACCAAAACAAGGACACTCCACCAGAGAAGTACATCACATCATGAAATGGGACACCCAAATACTCAGAGAACCTGCTTCAATACAGGGGAGGAGAAAGCCCTCCGACCACACACCCCTATTTGTCACGTACCATCCCACACTGGAATACACACGGTGTTTCTCTGAACAATTACAACCCATACTCCATGGGGACCACATCCTGGAAGAAATTTTTTCTGAACCCCCTCTTCTGGCCTTCAAACAACCCCCCAACTCAACAACTCAAACAAGCTCCCCACAAACCAGGACACACTGGCTCAAAGCAGCATTAGCCCTTGCCATAACAACAGGTGCAAACCCTGCAGACATATCTCCACTGCTACGATGGTCAACATGCCGCACAACACACCTTTCAAGATCCAATGTCTTTATTAAGTCCATGATTTTTAATGTCTAACAGAATTATGAATGCAAGTTCCCCGGCTCATTTTTTGAAGAGGCAACTAATAGCTACACTCTCAAATGAGCTCAGACCGAAAAATGATAGACAAAAATACCATATCACCATTGGGTGAACTCTTTTCACAAAACAATCACTCCCTCCTCTTCCAAGGAAACCTGCACAGCACCTTCAAAAGACGAGCCTCGGAACTTACATTCATAATTCTGCTAGACACTAAAAACCATGGACTTAATAAAGACACTGGATTTATGGCTCTTTACAACAAACTGTATCCCATTAAACCTTCTTTCTCCTATGATTATAAACTGTCCATTTCACTTTAAATGGTCTCTTGCAACATGTGTTAACTCCTTATCTGTTCCTCCCTTTTATTTAGCTGTGACACTCTGAATAGCTTCCCCAGACATAAAGAACAGCTCTGTGTGTACTTGAAAGCTTGTCTCTTTCACCAGTAGAAGTTGATCCAGTAAGAGACATTACCTCACCCACCTTCTCTCTCCTGACAATTATATAATTCTGTGCATGGACTTTGTGTTTTATTTTTACTTGCAAATATCTCAATATACATTGTTATATAGAATTGATTCACCATTGTTGTTTTTGAGTAAAAGTATACCACTGCAGACATACTACTTAAGAACATTAAAACTGATATAATGGATCAGAAAAGCGGTCTATCTAATCCAGTGACCTGTCTCTTACTAATAGCACCAAATACTTCAGAGGAAAGTGAATAAAATGGTAGCTGAAAATTAGGGATTAATGTACAATAGGGGAAATTTTCTCCTAACCCCAGGGAGTGAGTGGTTGATTTATTCCCTGAAACAGAAGGGCTTATATATATATATATCTATATAGATATAGATATATTTTTTAAATCCTATCTGATTTAGCTGTGGATGTCCTCATTATCTATATAAATGTTTTTAATCCCTTTTTGAATCTGACTAGGTTCTTGAACTCAGTGATACCTTGCAGCAATGACTTCCACAGGTTAATTATGCACTGTGTAAAAACTATTTCCTTTTATCAATTTTAAATTTGTCGCTTTTCAATTTAATTGGAAGTCTCAGAGAGAAAATAAAAGTGCCCAATTTACCTTCACTGTACCATTCATTATTTGGTATTTCTCTTGGATGTCCCTCTCATTCATCACTTCTTTAAAGGGCTTGACCCTGCAATGTTCTGAGCGTACTGGCTCCAGACCAACAAAGCCCTTAAAGAGATACTTCATTTAAGCACACAAATAATCCCATTGATGTTTGTTTCAGAGAGATGACTTTTTAGCAGAAACCATGCTGATTTGTCCGTGTCATATCATGTTCATCTAGGTGGTTTTATAGTTCTATTTTTACTTATCATTTCAAGCAATTTAGCTGGCCATGAAGAAAAGTTTATTGAATTGTTATTGCAGGGTTGCCCCTTGCATCTGTTTTTAAAGAAGGCACAATGTTTGCTGTAGTCTGCTAGTATTGTAGCTAAATTTAATGAAATTGCATATTATTGTTATTTCAGCCACTTCATTCCTAAATATTTTCTGATTGCTTGGTTGTATACTGTCTGGTCCTGGTGACTTGTTACTCTAATTTATCAGATTGGTTTAGTATCTGTTCTTCTGACACCTTAATCTCCCACAGAACCTCATCTTTATTACTTGAAAATATCGACATTCAATAGCTCATAGCTATCTGAGCAGTCTAACTATTTTGGTTGTTATTCAGCCATCCCCATATATGCTAACATTTGTACAACCAGTTTCTATTAAAAAAACCCAGAAACATAGACAGAACTGAACTGGCAAACTTGCAGTTCATCTGGGACATTGCTAGGTATGTATTTTTTTGCCACCAAATTTCCTCTTTGCTTTAGAATTTTGTTTTTGGTTTATTCCATATGATATATAGATATATTACTACTAATTGGTTCTACCATTGTGTCCTGATACCCTCCCTATTTTAAGAACAGTGAATTAGAAGACACAGACAAACCAAGGAGTATTAAAGTGGAACTAACCTGATGATAGTTCTTGTTGATGACTGGAGAGAGAAATAATAGTGAAAATAATGGACTTCTTTTATGAGTGGAAATGGAGATACTTGACCATGAGAAATTGGAGAAGGCCTCTTCCTCTGATTCCTTTTGTTAATTTTACTTTTATTGTGGTCAAAATAAGCAATAAAACTAAGATTATGGCAAACCCTAGATACTATCAACAGGCCCCAATGATCTGTGGTTCAAATAAATTATTTCCAAATTTTAGCAGCCTTTTCCTTCCGACTTGGTACTGGATTGGAAAGGCCAAATAATCAGACTATGCAATATAGTTTCCACCATGTCAGTTCCAGAATATTAAAGCTATTACTCACCCACCTTGTTTCTCAGACAATCAGAATGAACCACTGAAAGATTTTGCAGAACCTTCAAGCATTTACTTCTTCCATAGAAGTAATGAAAGACCTGATACTTATCCTCTTTACATTTTAAAGTGAAGCAATGAATATCTAAAACTGTCCTAAGGAAACTGTCTAGCAACTTTGTCCAAAGCTCACTGAAATCAAGGGAACGACTTTTATTGATTTCAAAAGCTTTGCAGCAGGTCTTAGAAAAATTGTTGAATTATTTTTTTATTTAAATGAGAAAGGAGACACAGGCTCTGCAAACTGCTTTAATACTTGACCAAGAGAGTCTACAAAGAACCAGTCATTTAAAAGGTACAGAATAAAAGGGAAAATATCATAATTTCAATTGAGAAGTGATGAACAGATATAGCTCTCCTTACTGATATGCGGAAAGACATCTCTCTCTTTCATATTTAGCTGCCATGAGTCCTAGTAATACCATGTTAAAAGATGACTGCCAATTTACAAAGCAAGATTAAATTTCATGAAAAGATCTAGTACAGAATTTTTTTGTTTTTATTTTTTTGGCTGCCTGATCTTCATTGAGCCATACTAATATAGCCCTGAAGGAGTAAACTGCATAAACAGAAAATTACTAATTGGGGCTTCTGATAGATGAAAAGGCTTTTTAATTGTCCATTGGGAATAATGTTGTCTTTAGTGGATAAGGAAGATCGAACACATTCTGAAATCACAACTACATTCACTTCATGAGAAATGTCCCATAAAAAAACAGCCGATTAGTGGTAGTATCTACGTTTTCAAGAGACATGGAACAGAAAGCATTGTAATAGGACTAGCCACCATTTTAGATAAGAAGGATTCAAGTACTGAATGGATAGGGAATACACTGTCCTCCTTAGTCACTTTTTTACTGAAAATATCTCTGATGCCTCCTTAAGAATATTCTAAGACTTACATCTAATATGCTTCTTACAATTGCAATGATTTCTTAATATATCTGCATACTATAAATGTTAAATAATTCAGGTCATGTACATCGCATTTTTCTGTGTTCATCATTTCATTAGAGGTCACCCAACCTTTTTCCTTTTCCTCTGCAGAAAAAACTTGATTTTTAAATGATCTGTTATTTTTCCTTTTTTTAAAGAAGCTTTTGAAATTATCAGGCCCCACAGACTTCAGTGTCTTTCCATTTGTGGGAAGCATCTCCAGAATTTTGTACAGCCAGCAAAACAGAAGCTCTTTACAGCAATTTTTTTTTCCTCATGGGAACAGACAATGTCTGGGCAGGGAACCCACACTGTATCTTGCCATAATAAAGATGTCCTTTAAAACTTCAGCTAGTGTAGGCACTAATGTAAAATACATAGCTGCTATGCATTCAGCTGCAGACAAAAGAGGCTTTTCTGACATGTCTAGAGTCTGAGGGTATGTCTACACTATGGACTTCTGCCAGCATAGCTATGTCAATGAGGAGTGTGATGAAGTGTGATCTCTGACCAACATAGCTGTGCCAGCAGAAGCGTTTACTGTAGACACAGTTAGACTGGCAAAATTGCACTTTTAAAAGTAGGAATTCTTCCAAGACTTAAATTTCTGTAGGCCTCAGATGCTGCTATATCTGTCCAGTGGAAGTATGTAATTCATCGACCAATATGTGCTGTGTGTTCCCCATTTGTGCCCAATCCACAGAGGATATAAATCTGTTACAGCCCTAGCTACAGCTTGGTTCTTTAGCTGAGGCTGGAGAAATCCATGCTTTTACCTCTGCAGGCCCCTCCATTCAGCCCCAGCATGTTGGACAAGATGGTAGCCCTCATACTGGCTTCCAATGGTTTGAACTCCTATAGTCAAAGTGTACAACAGGCCAGTGTTGCTAATTCTCTCAATTCTAATCTACCATGAGTCTCATGATATTTAGTGTTACTTTTAAAGACCCAGCCTATAGTCATGTGAATATCTGACAATCTCAGATTTCTTTTTTTTTTTTTTTTTTTTTTTTTTTTTTTTTAAGTTTCTAGCCTTCATGGTTGCAGAGAAAAGCTTGAAAATGCAAATCAATGTACAAAATCAGAAGGCATATAGAGCCACAAATGTACTATTTTAAATAATGATTTTTAAGCCAATCTCATGATTTTTGAACCCATGAGGTTCAACCCCCTTAGCATGGATACAATTATACCAGTATAAATGTGCATGTGGTAGTATAGCTTAGTCCTGTAAATTCAGGGGAATAAGTTATACTGATGTAACTGTGGCCACACTAAAATGTATCAAATTTACCTATTCTGACAAAAATCACTTCCTTAAGTAGAAAACATTATATCAGTAAAAAAAAATATCTATGTGTAGACCAGGGCATAGCTATTATATGATTCATTGATAGCACAGACACTATTACATACACACACAAAACGAAGTTAAAAGAACCATATTAAAGCTTCAAAGTCAAGTCCTCAGAAGTTAGGAAAAGCCAGAATTAAAGCTGCCTGTGTGTGCAACCTTCTACCCCCCGCCCCTCATGTGTATGCATTATATAATCTCTTACCTATTATTTCTCAACAGGAAACCTGCCCTCATTCAGTACATGAAATGGATGATGTTCACTTAATGAGCAGCTATTGAATATTTTGCTTTCTCCTTGTTTAATATGAGGCCCCAAGCCTTATTTACTGCACACTAATCACTGCACCTTGCTTTAAAGACAGAATTACTGGTTTCCTGAAGGGCTGTTTATGACACTCATCACTATAGTATTTAACTACTTCACAAACACTAATCAATTAATTTTCACAACACCCCTGTGAGATGAGAGGGTATTATTATCCCCATTTCACACATAAGGAACTGTGGTACAGAGGTATTAAGGTAAAAAATTTCCATTAATTTTGGTTGGTCAATTTGAGACGTCTATGACCTGATTTTTTTTTTCTGAGTACTTAGTATCATATGGCACCTGGTCTGTTCAAAGCACACCTCCCACTGACTTCAGTTGCAGCTGTGAGTGCTCAGCATTTCTGAAAATCAGACCTCAGGGTCTCAAGCAGGCACTCAGAAAATGAGTAACACCCAATCACTGACCACCTGTGAAAAGCGTGGTTTAAGTAATTTGACTCACATCACAGGAATTCTGTGGCAGAGGCAGAAATAGAACCAAATTCTCCAGGACAGCAGTCAGCTGTCTTAACCATCCTTTCTCTTCCCACCATCTCCTGCCTCCTTCACCATACACCTTCCAACTTCTGCAAAAAGATGAAATGGGGGTCCTACAAACAATAGTCTCCTCCACTACACAACTCGGATTCATCTGCAGAGCGGTCCATTCTATGCACTGAATGAGGCAGGAGTCCTATGGTGAAAAAATAGTATGTCATCATATAATTAAGGACTGTATTGTCTGAACTGTTTTTGCTGAAATTTCCAAATAAAAACAACAAAAATCAGCTTGAGGCACACACCTGGCATGGGAAATTTCACCTAAATGGTTAAAGTTTGGCAAAGTTATAGGCAGCTGAAAACAGTGTCTTAAAATGGGAAGTGTCAGGCAACCTGAAAAATATGTGTTACTTCTACCCTTGCCTATACTACCAACTGGTGCATTACAAATATGTAGAGATAGACAGGTTGATATTCGATAAGCTTATCCAATATCACATGGAGGAAAAGAACACCCTGTGGAGCAGGGATTTGGGAACTGGACAGAAAAGAAAATACAGTATTTCTAAGCTCTCTCTAGACTGAGTCTTTTCTTATCTCTCTGCCTCAAGCACTTTTAATCTAGGGAGCAGGAAGAAATTATTTCAAGCCAAGAGGGCTGAGAGAAGCAGGGAACAGGTTTGAAGAAAGAAAATAATGGAGCATTTCAAGGGGCGGGGAGAGGGGAAGAACTACTTAAATACAAAATATTTAAGAAGAGTTAGATTTTCTCTTTAGGCTGGATCTGTTCTCTTCTATTTCTTGTATTTCTCATCTCTGGAACCACATCTACCTCTGTTCCACACGGTCTCTGTCTGGCTTCGTCTAGATAGACTAAGGCTTGGTCTACGCTACATACTTACTTCAGTATAACTACATCACTCAGGGGCGTGAAAACTGACGTAATTACTGTCTGAGCGACGTAATTATACCGACCTTAATGCCCCATGTAGACAGCACTATGTTAGTAGTAGAGCTTCTCCCACTGACATAGCTACTGCCTCCCACAGAAGTGGAATTATTAAACCGATGGGAGAGCTCATTTGTAGTGTAGATCTGCCCTACATAAGTGTTTTTCTCCTAATGTAACTTGCATTAACTGACTGCCAGTTATCTAACAAGGCTGCAAATGCTAATCTAAGCACTTGCACAAACATTTTTGTGAATGTTTGTTCCAGGATAAAATGTTTGTTCTTGGTCTTGGTTGAGTCTAAACTGAACCCTAGTGTGAAGCACAAACAGGAACAAATTTTGGTGATTTGCCTACATTAATATTTACATGCTATCTTGTTTGTTAACTTGATGTACAATGCAACTCAAAACTGCAGTCTAGGTAAATCCTCTATGCGAAGATGGTGGCCACGAATGTTGTTTTAGTCATACTCAAAACTAAATTCTATGATTAAATAAAATATTTACTTGCATAATTTGAAACAAAATTTTACAAATACATAATGATATCTCAGATAGATGGCGCTAACACCTATGAAAACACTGTGCTAAAAAGGCCTAAGATCTTCAAATAAAGGGAAAACATTTTTTTCCCAAGCTATGGTATATAAAATGTCCTTCTGAATCTGCCTCCAAATTACATACTGTAACAACTGCCTGACATTTGGTTGAATGTTTTTCTTGCACAACTTACTTTCAATTGAATTTAATGCAGCAACAAGTTCATTCCCTGTCATTTTTCAAAATCCTATCCAAGTTAAGTTAAGACACTGCTTATAAAAGAGCAACATGACATGTAAAAAAAAAGCTAGGTTTGAACTGACTATTGAAGAATGTTATAATACAGCACTATGAGTGAAATGCCAAAGAAATAAGTATTCTGCATAACAAAGTTAATCCAGACGTGTTGTTTTTTAATTATCTAATGTAAAATTCTTTTCTTCTCTATGTAGTATATTAGGCCCAGTCATCTCCACTGCATGAAAAGTCATAGGAGGGGATTTGTTATAAAGAAATCACTATAAAATTCCTTTGTAAAGATTATCCCACAGAAAGCTATTAGGGATTATGAGGAGTTCTGGGTTTGTCTCTCTTCAGGATAGGCAGCAGGGCCCATCTCCAAAGCTGGCTATTACTATGGAATCTGTGGGAGGTTAGCACTGAGGCCAGTACCCGTATTTTGTCTCTGGTTCTTGATCTCCCATCCTCACCTGGCAGTAAAATTCCACTGAAGTAGTATTAGCAACTCCAAGCATTCAAAAATCAGTCAGGACTAGGACTCTAAAAGTTATGAGATTTTTAAATAATACATTTTAGATTAATTTTATTCGCCTTCTGGATTCTGAACCTTTAGTGTGTATTGAGGTTATGTTTTCAAGCCTGTCTCTGCAACCATGAGGGCTAGAAACTTGCTTTTATATTTAAATGAAAACTGAGATTATTAATTTGTAAGAATATACATGATAATACGGTAATAAGTAATAGCCAACATTGATTCATCAAGAACAAAACATGTCAAACCAACTTAATTTCCTTCGACAGGGTTACTGGCTTAGTGGATAGAGGGAAGCAGTAGACATGATGTATCTTTGATTTTAGTGAGGCTTTTGACACAGTTCCACATGACCTTGTCATAAGCAAACTAGGGAAATGTGGTCTAGATTAAATTACTATAAAGTGGGAGCACAACTGGTTGAAAAACCATACTCAAGGAGTATGGTTCACTGTCAAATTAGATGCATATATCTAGTCCTGTCTCCCTGGAGCCAGTTCTGGGTCAGTTATTCAAATTTTTCATTAATGACTTGAATAATGGAGTGAAGAGTATGCTTATAAAATTTGTAGATAACATCAAGATGAGAAGGGTTGCAAGCATCTTGGATGACAGGATTAGAATTCAAAACTAGGACAAATTGGAGAAATGGTCTGAAATCGACAGGATGAAATTCAAAAAAGACAAGTGCAAAGCACTACATTTAATGAAGGGGAAAAATCAAATACACAAATACAAAATGAGGAATAATTGGTTGAACAGTAGTATGGCTGAAAAGAATCTGGGTGTTATAGTGGATCGCAAACTGTATATGAGCCAACAATGTAATGCAGTTGTAAAAAAGGCTAATATCATTCGGAGGTATATTAACAGGAGTGTCATAGTAAGGTCTGGTCTATGCTAGAAAATCAGGTCAGCTTAACTATGTCACTAAGGATGCGAAAAATCCACACACCCCTAAGCAACCCAGTTAAGCCAACCAAAGTCCCCATGTAGACAACAGTAGGTTGATGGGAGGCTTTTTCTGTCGACCTAGCTACCGCATCTCAGAGAGGTGGTTTACTAACGGTGAAGGAAGAACCCCTCCCATCAGTGTAGATAGTATCTACATCGAAGCGCTACAGCAGCAAAGCTACACTGTTTCAAGTGTAGACAAGCCTTTAGACAGAGGAGTAAATTGTCCTGCTCTACTTGGCACTGGTAAGGCCTCATCTGGAGTAGTGTGTCCAGTTTTGGATGCCACACCTTAAGAAAGTTGTGTACAAATTGGAGAGAGTCCAGAGAAGAGCAACAAAAATTATAAAAGGTTCAAAAAAACCTGACCTATGAGGAAAGATTAAAAAAACTGGGCAGGTTTAGACTTGATAAAATAAGACTGAAGAAGGACTAGTTCACAGTCTTCAAATACATTAAGGGCTGTTATAAAGAGGATAGTGATCAATTGTTCTTCATTTCCACTGAAGGTAAGACAAGAAGTAATGGGCATCATCTGCAGCAAGGAAGATTCATGTCAGAGTTTAGGAAAAACTTTCTAATTATAAAGGGTAGCTAAATTCTGGAGGATAGCTAAATTCCACCAAAGGTGGTTGTGGGATCCTTATCACTGGAGCTTTTTAAGAACAGGTTAGCTAAACACCTTTCAAGGATGCTCTAGGTATACTTGGTCCTGCCTCAGCACAGGGGGATGAACTAAACGACACCCCTCAAGATCCCTTGTAGCCCTACATTTCTATGATTCTGATGTATTCTCAAATTCCAGTAATTGGGACATCAAGAAAAACACCATGTATTGTAAGACTTATGGTAAAATTGTGAGAGTTGGCAATACTGTGAAGACCGTTCCATTTGGAAACACGTTCATTGACTTCAATGGACTTTGGATGAGGCACTTAATATATTCCTAAAGAAACTTTTAGTGTAAAAATTATACAAATATACATGTACTCTACACAATACCTCACACAGTCACATTTGCTGAGTTTACTTTGTACAAATATGGGGCCTGATCCTAACTCTTCACAGGATGTGCCAGATCAGTGCCACCAATTCTTATAGCTTTATTAAAAGTCTTACAAATGTATTTTTTCCCATAAAGACCCAGCTGCTGTAATCAGAATATTGCATAAGTGTCTCAGTTTTCATTTTTTAAAAGTATATTTCTAGCCCCCTGTGATTACAGAGAAAAGCTTGAACATCTAAGCAAGAACTCCCTAAAGGGTCAAAAGTGAGAAGGGAGATTAAAAAACCCACAATTTTTTATTTTTCTTTTTAAAATCCCATGATTTTAAAGCCAATCCCATGATTTTAGAGGAGCCCGACTAATGATTTTTGAATGTATGAGGTTGGCAATTCTGTCATGGTCATATCATGGTACTAAGAGTTAGTGTAGATTTATGTTGCAGGAGCCATATTACAAATGAGAAAAGCCTGTATTTTCCAAGATCAAGATGCGTGTTTATTAGAACTTTAGAAATGCCACATTGCCAGCAGTGAGAATGGGTTATGGATATATGCATGACAGGAAAACAACAGGATTATTCTGGCGCTAAATCACTGATATTTCATGTCATTTGTCTTACATAAAACAAAATGAAATATCCATTATATGTATTTATTGGAAAGGCTTATTTTTAATCCCTAAAGATTACTTTTAACAATCATTAATTGTGTGTGTAAAAAATCTTTTAAATAGTCTGAAAAGCATTTATATCTGTGTTAGTATAGATGGAAAAATAGTTATATAGTTTTGCATATTAGGAAAAAAGTATTAGCTTTCTGACATTTATAAAGCTTTTTCAGATGTAGAATGTTCAGAACAAGCTCTCAAGCCCCTGTCCTGTTAAGTGTTAATAAAATTCCATCTGGTCATTAGGAACTGTGCCAACATTACCACACAAAGAGCCTTTGAACTGTTTTAGTGTTCAAGCTTCATTTGACAGATTTTTTTTGTCAAATATGCATCTAATATTGTACAGATGGCGGGGTCTAGCAAGTTTACACATAAGTAAACTTGAAGCCACTTTTGAAACAAAGCTACTGTTTTTTGGTTTTTTTTTTTTTTTTTTTTTTTTTTTAACTTGTTTAAGACTGTGCAGTCTACTGCTTCTCTAATTTCCTTATTAGACAAATAAAAAGTAAAAGTGAAAAATTAACATATAGCAGCTCTAAAAATGCAAGTAGAGTACAAATCTGTACATTTGTTTTCTAGGCTGATTAAATGGGACTTGCAACCGTCAATTAATGTCACACTAGACAGCAAATCAAAGACCTTTTAAATGACAAAAGCTCTCACCAGGCCAAAAAAAAAAAAAATCACATGAGAATTGTTCTGAGTGATAAGGTATTTCATCCAATATATAGACACTACAATAAATTAGCAGCACAGAAGGCCAATAATTGCGTGCACGGCCCCCACTGTTAACAGCAGTTACATATCTGTTCTTTTTGCCTTGTGCTAATAAAGGAAAATAAATACTACACTGTAACTTCTACTTAGGTTTACCATGAAAATACAAAGCTAAGTATGGCCTGCCGAAAACGACATCTGATGGTGATGGGGAATTCTATGTTTCATTTATGTAGCACTGAAAACCTTGGCTCCATCCTCAGCCCCCCAATGTAATGCAGCCGGTAAACTGCTCAAAAGAGACAGCGAAGGATTCCCCCTTACACATGGGAATCCTTAGGTGGTACAAAACCAGTATAGCTGTTCTGCCACTCACCTCTGCCCTAAGTAAGGAGTGTGTGGGCAAGCAACAGAGAGTGGGTGTGCCACGGGTCGGAGGACTAGGGAAGAGCAACCAGTTTCCTGCCAGAACCTCAGCTGGTACAATAGTAACGTAGAGCAACACACCCAGAGCTGTTTCAAGACTTAGGAGCATGCAGCAGCATGAGAAGCAGGTTGGAGGCACACCTCTCGAGCAGCAGTGCCAAGTGGGCTCAAACCATCACCATCTTTTCAGTTAACTGGTGAATATGCTGCTCAATTGCGCCACAGAGACAGCCGTGTGGATAAGGGAAATCTAACGTTTGCTTAGAGCTATCTTTCCCTCCCTGCACCTTTTAACTGCATCAAGTGTAAATTGTAAAAGTCACTGGGATTACACGTGCACTTAAGTCTTTGCAGGATCAGAACCTGAAAGACAGAATTAGGGCCTGATACTGCAAGTACGTTAGCAATCCTAATGGATTGCTCTTGTGAGTAAAGGTACTCAGATGTGTAAGTGTTTGCCAAGTTCTGGTTTGTAAAAATGACACCAAAGAAAATAACTTTAAAAATATATTCATTCAGTGGTTATGAATTCACAACCTGTGGACATTACAAAAGAATTGAATTTTTAGGAGGGATTTGAATAAAAAGAGGACCTTAGCTTTGTCACCCACTATTTGACAATCTTTTCAAATGAACCTATAGATCCTGTCTTAATTAAAATAAACTATTATAATCTTTTTAAAGCCGTAATATAAATTATTAGGACCCAAAGAGCAATCTAACACAGAAAACAAAATAGACAGTGCAACGGAAAAACATCATCTAATGTAGGAAAAGCTCTGGAACTTTTAAAAAAGCTATAAAAGACTTACCTAATGCCAGAGCACAATGCTGATTCACTACATTAAAGGCCAGATTTTTACAGGTACTTAGGCACCCATTGGGATTTTCACCCACTTTTGCCTATCTACATCTTTAAAATGTAAATCTTTAAAAAAAATCTGGCCCTTAAACACTAATGGTTGACATGACTTTGATTTACCTAGTGCAACTGGTCAGTAATCTAAATTCTACCAATTAAGTTCTTTTCTGTGTAGGATTTATCATCTTCCTTCCTTGGCATCTGATTATGGGATCTGTCCTATAAATGGCCACAACTGAATGCTGTTCAGGAAGGAATCTCAAGTCCTCTTAAACCTTTAGCACCTTTTTGAACTCTGACTCTTCTAAATATCTTACAACACATGGCACTTATTCACTAGACAGAAGGACAAGAAAACAGTCTCCTCCCAGGCTAACATCAGTTTTGTTCCATGGCTATCCAGGATTGATCAACTCACTATAACAAGCAATTCCCCAGCCCCAGTTTATCTGGGTTCTTAGATGGCAGACATCATTATAGTGTCTGAGCTAGCATAGTTCCCTTGGTCTATTACCTCCATGAAAAAACCTAACCTCCACTTGGCCAAGAAAGTGAGAAACCTGTAGACATTCCAAAGCCTACGGCTGCTACACATAACCGTGCACCAGTGGTGAAGCACAAGAGAATAAAGTTTACATAGGAGTGGCATATGCTCCATTGTTTTCCGCTCTTCACCACTCAAAGAAAATATGCAATGGAGCATCCCATCCATCCATGAAAACCAAATGAACACTTTAAAGAATAAACTCACAAATATCTCACTAAAAATTAAATAAACTACTCCTACCATCTAGATAATGAAATACACCACAGAAATATACCACAGAAATCTGGTATTAAACACCTAGTGGCCATCTCCCTTCAATGATTCAGGATTGTTAGAAAATTATGCTTCAACCATAAGTAGAGTGAGGTTCATGGTATCAGTTTACTTTCTAGAGGACATTTCTCCATATCACAAAAATCACTAACATTGACTTTAGCTTTTTTTTTTAAAAAAAGATGTAATTCCATTCACCCACCCAAAAAACAAAAGGATCATCCTAAAATCAACTCATCCACTACTTTATTCCCACCGTAGATTTCTCTTGTCCCTGATAATAAGGCAGGTTTTTGGGAAGATATTCACTGAAACATGCAGAGAGACTGTGCAGTGATATCACAAAGGAGGCAGAGTTTCATCAGATTGTTAAAATCCTAGCAGCTGCTCATCCAGCCTTCTGTGAAGGGATTTTTCATTTGTTTTTAATTTCTTATTTTTTAACTTCCCCCATCAAATCTTACACAAGCACTATTCCTAATTGCATACTATTTGTGCACATGCTAAGTTTCATCTGTCAAAATTTTGTGGTTCTGCTATTCTCCTATCTAAAATATTAATGAAAAAATATTTTTCTGATAAGTAAAAAGCTTACCTAGGTATCTTAAATATTCATTAAGAAAAATGTACCCAGGAGCTGAGACTAAGTTTGGAAAGTTTCAGCCCAAAATAAATTTTTTTTAGAAATCTGTGAATGTCTGAAAATAGGAGACTATAATGGAAATCATTTTCAACTTATACTAATGCTTTTGCTTCCAGAGAGAGATTGTTATAAAAAGACTACTAGAAATATGTATTGGAATCACAAAGATCCTTTAGTTGCCATATTCATGTGATCTGTGGTAATGCTGAATAATCTGTGTATATGTGTTTACAAACTTACTTTGAGTAAAATATTTCCATCCAAGAAACAGGGAATGCAAAGACAATGGAACATTAGAATTGCTTTTCCATCTACTAAATCACATTTTTTACAATCTGTAATTCAACTGTTTCCTTTAAATCAAGGAAGGGCTGATGGAAGAGTGACTATCTCCTCACGCCTGGAGAAAAGGAACATGTTCTCTGGCAGCAATGAAGGATATGAAGGAATATAAGTCAACCCTGTATAATAGGAATTCTTGGCTGATAAGACCACACCTGCTCACCTGATGCCATCAATCCTTCAGTTTAGCAGAGACAGTACTGAATATTGTGGCCCCAATCCAGCAACTTGCACCACATGGGCAGATAGCTGTGCAGAAACTGCAAGAAACTGCAAACTGTAAACTTCAAACTGTAAACTGCAGAATCAGAGTCTGAATCATTTACAATGGGCTTGTAATGTTTAAAATTCCTGTCAAGTCTCAATATCACAGATCTAGGAGCTTTAGGGCAAAAAATGCACTCTAGAATTCTTCTAAAGGTATTACAATACCTTTTACATCTGATGTTAAAGAGATTAGTGCCCATCTTTGGCAAATATTTATCATTAAAAAGATTTATCTATTAACGCAGTTATTTGTTCTCACTTGGGAACGTAAAGGACAGAGGTGGCCAACCCTGGCTCGTAAGCCACATGCAGCTCTTTTACAGTTAAAGTGCGGCTTGCAGAACCTCCTATGCCCCCCTGCATTCTCCGCCAACCAGACTGGGGTGGGGAGCTCAGAGCTTTTGCCCTGAGGCAGGGTAGTGAGGCTAGAGGATTCTGCCCAGCAGCGAGGAAGGTCTTGGGGGGTCACTAAGTTTGGCCACCCCTGGAATAGGACATACAGAATCAGTGTGGATATACCGTATTGTTATGATCAGCTTAGATGCTCTCCTGAGGATAAGGATTCTATTGAGTTTACATACAAGTCTGACTCAAAACTGCAGTCTAATCAGATGATGGACCTAAAATTATTCTCAAAATGTTCCACAGTAACCATACTTTTTAAACCACAAAACTCCCATGTATCCTGCATAATTACTGAAATTCTAAGTGATCATTTATTTACCTTTAGGATGCATGTAGAATTTTATTTACATAGAATTATATGACAGTACAATAAACGAGACACTGATGTTTGTAGAAAACACATTTCAGTCCACACAAATAGCTGGGTAAATCATAATCCCAACACTACCCGACTTGAGTATTACTGAAGACTCCTTTGGATGAATATGTGCCTGAATAAGATGAAATATATAACCATTGCAAATGTATTTTGTGGTGTTAGTTTGGAGGAGGGAAATCTAGCAAATCAAAGAGGAAAAAGAATACAACACGATGAAAGAAATCTATACATATACATCTTCAAAAAACAAAACGAAAAAAAACCTCACCATCGAGGACAAACTTCAGTAAAGACAAATGCAGAGTGCTCCACTCAGAAAGGAACAATCAAGTCCATGAATACAAAATGAGAAATGACTGCCTAGAAATGTGTACTGCAGAAAGAATCTGGGGGTTATAGTGGATCACCAACTAAATATCAGTAAAAAATGTAAAGCCAGAGATACCGTCCTCTTGCTGAAAGCCAGTGGAACCACTCATATAAGTAAAGTTATCAGAAAATCATAGAAATATAGGGCTGGAAGGGAGCCCCCTGAGCCGAGGCAAGACCAAATATACCTAGATAATCCCTGAAAGGTGTTTGGCTCTGTTCTTAAAAAGCTGCAAAGGCATGGATTCCACTATCTCCTTTAAAGCCTATTCCAGTGGTTGACTATCTTTAGAGTTAGAAATTCTTTTTCCTACTATCTAACCTAATTCTCCCTTGCTGCAGATTAAGCCTGTTACTTCTTGTCCTTCCCTCAGTGGTGTGATGGGGTGTTCACCCCCCACAAGACCAATTAACTGACCAGACTGCACCTGCAGAAGCATAAAGGGAGCAGGGATTTAAGTAGAAGAGGAGCAGCTGGGCAGGAACAAGCAGGGCTGGAGGGAAGGAGTCACTACCTAGGAGATGCGAGAGGGGGCTGAGGCCAGAGGTAAGTAGTCTATAATTATGCCTTGGGAAGAGGGAGTGTGGCTTGGCAAGCCCAGAGAAGTGGAGAGGTAAGCAAGGCTCAGGGTAAAAGCAGTGAGGTCTGGGGTAGGTCAAACCTTGGCTGCTGATGAGGACCTCAGAGCTGGGAGCTAGACTGGAGGGTGGTCCAAGACACCCTACCAGCTGCTGACGAAGTGGCCCCTGTGAGGCAGCAAGCAGAAGACACAGGAGGAAATTCACCTGCTTTACTTGGCACTCATGGGCCTTAGCTGGAGTACTGTGTTCAGTTTTGGATGCCATAAGAAAGATTTGGACAAATTGGAGAGAGTCGAGAGGACAGCATTGGCCCTCCACTAATTTACATCTGATGAGCATCTGATGAGGATCTGACCCTTTTAGCATCATTGAAAAAAATGATAGGAAACAATTTCTCTCACACCTGTTAATACATTCTAGAATATTAACTTTTTGTAGGCTCATATTCAATTTGTGATCCACTACAATACCCAGATCCTTTTTAGCAGTACTTCTGTTTAGCCAATTATTCCCCATTTTGCATTTATACATCATGCAAAGTACTATACTTAAGAAGGAAAAATTATAAACCATCATCTATTATTATGGACAAACAGGGCTAAATCCTCGTTGGTGTAATTGGCATAGGTCTCTCACATAGTTTTTGGTAACTGATAAGTGTGGAGCATGCAATTTGTCCAGGTTGTTTTGAATTCTAATCCTGTCCTCCAAAGTGCTAGCAACCCCTTTCATTTTGGTGTCATCTGCATGTTATAAGCATATTCTTCAATCCATTATCCAACTCATTAATGAAAATATTGAATGACTACATAAGTATTTGCAAGATCAGGACATACATCTGGGAGCAACAGATTTCTGAAGGCTAAGTGTCCTGGTATTGACTGTTTACTGAGGGTTTGTCTACACAAATAAATTTACTGGCATAATGTGTGTGTGTAAATGGTTTAGCTTATATCTCTTCCAAAGCACTACAAGTTAAAACGGAAAAAGGCACTCTAATTCATGAATAAGAATAGTTATATTGCTAGAAATAGGACAATATAGTAAGACAGGTATAATTATCCCAGTAAATTTCTGTGTAGACAACCTCGAAAAGAGATGTTACTAATCTATTGACAATCTTTGATATAGCTAAGGCTGACCTTCTGTGCTGCATCTCCAATAAGCAGCGCACAGAAATCACAACACAGAACGGGGAGGATAAAGACGACTGTAATCCCAATTCTGGACTGTCATAAGAGCTGTTGTAGCCTCTAGCCTAATTTATGCTATGTCTATGCTGCAGTTAGCCCATGTGATTGGCGCCTGGCTTAGCCTAGGTTGGGGTCAAGTGTTCCCACAGCAAAGCCCTATCTGTATCATTGTGTCCTCACTGTTTCTGAGCTTGCTCATGGGTGTCTGGTCACCTATCCCATGGCCCTTTGTGTTGAGACACTCTAGGATTCTTTCCCTGTTAATTGTGGAAGAACTTACTGTGTTTCAGGAAGAATTGTAGGAAGGACACTGGAGGACTATCCGCGCTTCAGTATTGTGTTTTGGGTGTGTTGTGTAGGGGTTTTTTTGTTTGCCTACTTCCTCACTGCAAAATGGGCAGGTTCCAGCCTCAGTAAAACCAGAGCTTGGGTTTATCCCCAGATGGGTAAACTATCCAAGGACTAAAGAACCTCCATCAGATGTTTCTCTGTGTAGAGGGTAGCAAGGGTTGGGCTACAACCTAGGTAAGAACCCAGGGGCTGCTTTAATTTCCATCGGCCTCCTAGGAGTGCCTATGAGCTGCTCCACCAGCCAAAGCATAGAAATCTATGTAGCAATTAGTACTTTGAAGACTTCCCCAACATGTCCCCAGCCACACCGCTCCGATGCTCTCTGCAGCAGAGCTTGAGAGACTTTTAAGGCTGTTTATGGCAGGCCTACCCACTGCCTCTGTCAGCTGTGGGGCTTTCAGAACCCCTATGTGCTGCTGGAATGGCATAAAGGAGCCACAGTTAGGGGAAGAATTCCTCCTACAAATTTCAAGTTTCTAATTCTTTTTCTCAAAACGTCTGTTCTCACTTATAACAGGTGCATTGAAAGTGGAAGGAGGGACAAGAAAGCCTTAAGTTGTCCGATATTATAATAGGGAGCTTATAAATCCAATTTGAGTAAAAAGATAGCCTCTTGTATAGTATGGGCCAGATGCTGATGAAATTATAACTCCTGTAGATTTGTAAGACCTCTGACATGTCAAGAGTAAAGGACCAAGATGCTTCTGTTTCAGCAGGCATAAGTCAATGCAACGTTGTTGCATGCTGTGATCCATTTACTTCCAGCAGCTGCATGTAAGAATAAAACAGCATTGGTGAGGTCTTAATATTCCTCTCAATTTTATTAATTCATAAAAGCAACCCACTGAAGGTGGTTGCGATAATGCTAATTAATGCAGTCACATTTTACCTTAAGGATCAATATCTATCAGGAAAGACTAAATCTATTAATATTAGACTACAAGCACAAGTAGTCTACAATCTTCCCTCTCCCCAGATATGCATCATTTAAAATATGTAGCTGGCCACAATTATGAATAATTTGGTAATAATTGCTGGTGATTTAAAGTTCCCTTTAACTGCAATTGAGGATAGATCATCCATAGCTCCATTATAAAGCAACTTTTCAAAAAGCACTGATTATGATGTCCATTTTTGAGGCTGGGCACTTCATCTATCCAGATTAAAAAAGAATAGGAGAATTATCAACGCACAATTTCCTCACTTGTGACTAGATAGTTATAGTGCTTCAAAAAATGCATATAAACACACATACACACACAAAAGCTTGGTTATATTGGCTCAGATCCTAAAAGGTAATCAGGTGCATAAATACATTGGGAGATCAGGGCCAGTAAAATACCATTTACACTGAAAAATTAAAAATCCCCAAATGCCTGCATGTCAATGTACTTTCAGTCCTCTTTTAGATTCAGCACCCCTCTTCATTATAAACAGATTCCAATGTGCTAACCCCTTGAGGTACTGCCGTTTTCTTTCACTAGAGGTACAGGTACAGTTGTATTAAAAGGGGATTGTCATCCGCATGTTTCTCTGATCTAGTTGTGCAGAAATTCCCATTTCCCTGTATGCGAATGGGATAAGGTGAAATCTTGCCTCTCAGGCCTTGAATACATGGGATTTCAACCATCTTGTAGCTATCCAGAAACAAACCCCTAGGGTGTATCTAAACCTGAGTTTGGCAACCATTTAATCCAAGAGGACACAGGAAACAATTAACTCATGTTTGCTAGCACAATTGCAAATGCTAGCCTAGACAGGCCACAAAACATTTGTTGCAGGACCCACATTTTTGTAAGTTACCCTAGAGCTCAGCCTTCCTAGCACAAATTTTGTGGAATGGTCACATGAATATTTACAATTCTATTAATGTGAGTTAATTAGCAATCAGTTTATTTATTTTTTTTAAAATAAAAAACTCTAGTGTCCCCTCAGTATAGACTGGCAAAACTGTTGTAAACAATGATACATCATACCTCTACTTGGAATTGACAAACTGTACCTGTTCCAATTGCAATCTATTGAGGTTTGTCTATTCCTACAAGATTTGCATTAGTGGCTCTAAGTGGGGTAAATCCCTAGTGTAGACAAGGCTTCAATCTTGCCATCTGTGCTCTTAGAAGGGAGGAAACAGGAGCTTATCTGTTCTGGCTTTCATGAAAGTAACCCTAGCACAGAATGAAGAGGAGTTGGTCTTGCTATTGTTTCTGTTATTGGGAGTTGAAGATCTAGGGCCTGATTTTCCACTGCCTTGTGCAATCACCTATGCAAGGGGAGTGCAAACTCTACCACTCTGGAAGGCTAGTGCTTGAAATCCACTTCACCTAGAACTAAATGAGTATACAAGGTACATGGTAATGGAAAATCAAACACATACTCTTCCACCAGCCACACGCACATAATTGCATGCACTCTGCTACCACTGCTGGGGTAAGGAGTAGGAAGAACTATTTTACCAGATCGGCATTCTTTTGTTCCAGTTAAATTTGTAGTAAGTCTGGGTTTGAGTAAAAAAAATCCCTAGTTGCTTTGCTATAACAGGATTCCATTGTGCATATCAAAATAAAAAATTTTATCCCCTGGTTACTTTAAATAAATTTATTTATTCATTCTGAGATTCTTGTCCTGCATTTGTTCAAGGTCATTCTCCACTACTACTGGAATTCATGTATAGGAAAGGACAATCAGATTAGAAAAAACATGGAGGCTAATACCTTGCCATTGAGGAATAGCAAATTCTGTTGAGTGTGATGGAAGATTCTTAACATTAACAAGTCAAACCCTATGATCCTGCAGGAAGCCCTGATGAGCAGAACAGGAGCTCAGAGAACTTTCTTTACATTGTAGTATTCAGATGAAAAATAAACACTTTAAAAGTTACAATGAAGCTCACACTTTCAAATATCAGCATGATTTATTATATCTCCACTCATACACCTGCCTGAGAAGGGAAAGGAAGCATCTCAGAAAGAGAATGGTAACTTATACTACTGGATGGAGTTAAAAACAAGCTTTAGCACAACTTAAATTCTGGAAGAAAAGGTTACAACACATTAGGCTTTATGGTAAGAATCTACAGCCAAAATATAATAAGACAATTAAGTACATGACACAGATGGCCTGGAATGTTTATATCATGCACCAAAAGAGATGATTGCTATGAATTTTTATAAACAGCTGATTAAATTTTAGCAACTCCCCAAATGCCTATTAAAACAATGGGTTAAAAACATGCCAGCTGCTAGAAGGTGATATGCTATAATGAAATAACTATAAAAGTCAGCAGACATCTTCATGTTTTTAGGCAGTTATAGAGCTGTGGTCTGAATATAGGAATGAGACCCAAACTCCTGTTTTTGATTCGGGTCCAGAGGCAGTATCAGGTTAAAAACTGAAACTTTAGAAGCATATTTCCTTAACTGTGGAACTAAACACCTTAGAGTAGATTAAACATTACTAGTTATGCTATTTGTTTACTTTTTGCATGTTTAAGTTTAAAACAATAAAAATAAACTTGTCAGTTTACACTTTTGTTTTTGTCCATTTCTTTTTATGGTTCTCTTAACAGGATGCTGCAGTCTTTTAAATTGCAAAACACTGAAGGAAGTGACTTCATGTTTTTTGCATTTATAAAAAAAAAAATCTATTTATTTTCACTGGCTGTATTCTGATATTTTGTAAAAAATGGTCTTTATAAAACCTAAATTTTGGGCTAAATTTGCCTTGGCATTGTCCCTTAAACTCAGAGGTAGTCAATAGGCGGCCCAGGGACCAAATCCAGATCTCCAGATGCTTTTGAACAGACCCTGAAATCTCATTTATTTATTTTCTTTGAAGTCTGGACCTTGATGATATCTTGACCAAGAAATGTGGGCCTTGACAAAAAAATAATTACCCCTGCTTTAACCCCTTTGCCTCACTTACCCCTTTATGTAAAATAGGGGTGATGTGCTGTTCACTTGCCTCAGAGGGTGTTCTAAGAACCGATTTAATGTTTATAAAGCACTGTGAAGAGGAAGGTGCTATGCATGATAGAGCTCTGTAGTGTATCTTCTCTATTCTAGTGCCCTGTGTGCATGGAGTGTCAGCCCTACTCACATAAATGTTTGACATCATGATGCGCTGCAGACAGCAGCTTTTAAGACTACAAGGCCTGATTCGATGGTGATGCTGATTCCTTGAGATGTAGAACACCTGTAACTTTCAATGTCTTCAGTGGGAGTCCAGGGTCTTTGGTAGCAGTCAAGATTATGCCCATAAATCCTAATGCTACTAAGTCCTTGTCTACACTAGCACTTATGGTGGCAAAACCTTTGTTGCTGAGGGGTGTAAACCCCCGCCACCCAGGCAACATAAGTTTTGCCAGCATAAGCGCTTGTGTGGCCAGCACTATGACAATGAGAGACGCTCTCCCACCGACACAGCTACCACTGCTTGTTTAGTGTTTTTATTATGTCAGCCAGAGATCTCTCTCCCATCGATATAACGCAGCTACAAGTTCAATGCATCTCAGATATTATGAAAACATCATGGGCCTGATTCCACTAGCTTATACTGTGAATAGTCAGTTACACAACTGCAACGTGATTGTAAAACGCTACCATTCTGACTTGGTTAGTGTTTTACACCAACTATGCACTTACTTTACATAAACAAGTGTGATCCAGGGCAACTGAAAATTGGGGTATGAGTCTAATCACCCTTTTACTGGTGTAAATCAAAAGTAATAAAAGTGAAGTGAGACTGGTATCAGGCCCAGAGCTCTTTCTTAGTTAGAGGCAGCAAATAGGCTTTGAACCAAATGAGACTTAACAGCCATTATAGATGCTGAAATATTTTTCAAATCTAAGTGGGAGTATTTTTTTTTTTTTTTTGGGGGGGGGGGGGAGTGACTAATTAACGGTAAGCATTTTTTAGCTGGGGGCTCTCTGCTCTTTCAAATATGAAAAAGTAAATATTTTTAACTGACCTAACTTCAGAACATTAAAGTGTGGCAATATTTAAAAGTTTTAAATTATGAAGCACAAGTAAAACTGCCATCTGACAGATTTTCCTGCAAAAAAACAAAAAACAAAAAAACAAGTCTCTGCATCTTGGCTTTTATTAATTTTTGTTTGCTGTGTGAGCATTAGAGACCTTCAATGATAGATCAATCAGACCCTTCCTGTTTGATAGTTTATATTACCCACACATTGTTCTAGAATCTAGATCCAGCAGTAGGAATGTCTGACACAGAAACATACAAAGGCCAAATTAGTTTCACCATAATAAAGGCAGGGTAACTCTACTGGATTTAGGGGAGTTACACTGATGTAAGTAACCAAGCAGAATTTGGTCCACTAACCACAGTCCTGATCCTGCAAAAAGTTAGCATAAGCATGAAAGGCTTCCCCCATGGAACCATTTGCAGGACCAGGGTCATAGAAGTATGCTACCCCTTGGTTGTGATATGAACATACAACTTTGACCATCAAAAACCTACCCCGGGTGTTGTCTGTGACAAATAGATGTGACTAGATAGAATTCTATCTGCTTCTTGAACTGGGAAACTGGTGAGTTAAAAAGGAACTGTAACCAGCTCTGGGTGAAGACAACACACAGCCTATGAATTGACAGCTACATTAATGGATCCCTTTGCATGTCCATGTGCTAGGCAAGTGATTTTTTTTCACATGTGTAATTTGTGCATCAATTAATGCAGATTAAATTGTACACTTTACTGGTAAAGGTATATAAGCAGTGCAGACTCATTTAAAATATTACTTTAAGTTATACATCACACATGCCAGTAACACCAGCATTATCTTGTGTTACTGGTAATCGGCTTCAGTTATAGAACCTATTGCAGCTCTCAGCAAACATAGGTGCTGGAACTGGGGGTGCTACACACCTCCTCACTCAAAGTGGTTTCCATCATACGCAGGATTGACAATTTGGTTCAATGGCTCTCGGCACCCCCACTATACCAACTGTTCAAGCACCAATGCCAGCAAAAAGAAAATGAAAAAATGTAAAGACGATGTAGAAAATGTAAAACTATTGTACTGTTTCCAGTAACAGCTATTGGGAAGAAACGGATTCTCATCCAGTATGAAAAACTGATATATTTCTCAATTAACATTTTAAAGAAAAAACCTGATATCCCCTCCTTCACTTACAGAAGATCACCATAGATTTAAATATTATAAATCACAATTTAGGCACAATGGTTTAAAATTCAGTTGATCATATATTTGTCACTTACATTTTAAAACAATTGCTTCAAGTCAGTTTCTCCTTCACATAACTGCCAAGACATGAATTCAGGCCTTCAAAGGGGGAAAACAGGACACAGAAGACCTAAACACAGGTCTTGGTTATGGTTCCAGCAAAGCACCTGAGCACATGCTTAGCTTTAAGCATATAAGTAGCCACTCTGAAGTCACTACTTCATATACTTAAAGTTAAGTAAGTGCTTTAGTGCTTTGCTGGAACCAAAGGCTTTGTTGGTTATAGTTCATTTACCAGTAACATTTAAAAGCATGCACATACATATATAAAAATATTGTTAATAATCTGAGATCCCACTCAGACTTTATTTTAAGCACTTCTATTATTTAAGCAGTATCTTTAACAAAAATACATAAAATTCTGAGGAAAAACCAGAACCTCTCATAAACTGAATCCCTTTGAATTTCTAGGCCGGGAGTTCAAAAACAAGAACTGCTCCACATTTTGTTTCCAGGTTGTGGCCAAACCCAGAGGAGGCCTATTTTTTTCCAGTTCTACTTCAGATGTAGTCAAAATCTTAAGAGAATGGCTGCTTTCTCAAGATTTCTGGCATTACTGCAAAAATCTCCTAAAAACAGTTTACAAAAATTCCAGTTTTCAAATCTGATACCAAACCTTTCACCTAGTCATTAAATCTGTAATGCCAAACCAAACTTAAACCCAATCTGAACAAAGGCTCCTCAACATACCTATGATTTAAAGACACCTTTGCTAAAGGTCTTTTAAAGAGAATAAATGTTGAGAAACAGTATTTGACTTTTTTTGAACAGCAGAGTACATTTCAGAAAAGCTGCCAAAGAATTATCAATTAATGAAACACTTACAGCCCATGAGTCTTCAAGAAATTAAGCAGTTCTCTATGTACAGCCAAAAAATATTTTTTTTAATTATATAGGCTACCATTTCTGACCTTGGAAAGGTTGGCAGTTTTAGCTTAGATAATTCCTAAAATATGTTGTCTTTGAATTACAGCAAGCTGTCTAGAATTTGAAGTCCCAGAGCATGTTGGAACAATCCTGCAATTCACATTCACAGATGTATATCAACAGGCCTATTTAATTGCAACTATAGTAAAAAAAACAAAAACAGACCACCCTTTGTTAACAAAGTCCTTTGTTATCTAGAGCAGTTGTCTATCCCATCATCTGTGTGCTGAACTCAACTTTGATCAAAATGTAAAATGAAAGGAGAATTCTTTCAATGATTCTGAGCATATTTTTTCTCAATTGCCAAGAAACTAACTGGGATTTCTACTCCCCCATTATAAAGGGGACTATTGTTACCTTGGAAAAGATAACTTTGGGGATGAAAATGTATTCTACTTAAGTGGACTGAGTCACTTTTTGCCCTTCTCAAAGTCTCCTGCCTTTGGAGCCTTAGTTATCTACATTCTTTAGATATTGTTGTTGGAAATACTATGTGTAGCAACACTGGAGAGAAGTTCCTGAAATTTTCTGAGAATGTGACCTTACTTCTGACCTTATCAGAAAACATCAAAAGTCTCTATCTGCAGAGACATGAAAAGGTACTCGGAAACACACTGACTCCTGAAAACATGATTTTTTCCCCCTCCTTATGCCACTTAAAGATTGAACAAAAATCACTGTGTATATAATATAAGATACAATGCCGCCTTTTTCCTTTTTATGGGATACCTTCTAACAACCTGAATATTTTTCCTATATTAAATTGGTAGTTTCTTAGATAAAACAAAATTACTATAAACCATATCATACCATCAATATTCAAGCAAAACTTCCCACTGAATTCAGAAGTACTTCTATTTTGTTTTTTGGTTTGGGCTTTTTTTAAATGTCATGTTATGATCGTACTCTTAATCTAACACTATTTCCTGTACTATGCTGATTTTGATTAGCTTTCTTCACTTATCAATAAAGCCATTTTAATAATATGCTTCTGATGATCAAAATTGGTGCAGGATCCAAATTTTCATTTTTCTGACTGTAAATAATAACTTTGACTAAAAGGGTTTAATAAAGAACATCGGATACAGGTAAAGAGTAACAAAAAGAACTACGTTTTATTTTTATAACAGGTTTGCAAAGCTGGGCACAACTCCAGAACAAAAAAAATCTATTCTGAAAGGAGCGCACCCCCTTTCTTTGTTTAACAGTTTATATTCCCTATCCCGGCCGAGAAAATCCCTCCCTTCGTTCCCCATTGGCTGGGTAATAAAAGGTTTACAACTTTCGCGACCGCCTATTACATACATTCTCTTCCACATACTACATATATAGATCCATGTTCATGCTAATAAGCGAATTTTCTATGCAAGGCGTGTGCTAATATTCTATTACCTTCTTAAGCATGCGCCTTTTAACCATAAGAAAAGAGCAAGAGGTAAAGTTTTCTTCAAGCTGACATTCTTTCACTTATCAGATAAGAAAACTTTCCCTCCCTTCTACCCTTGTCTGATAGCAGAGGGTTTACCCATTATTTTTCTAAACTAATTTCCTAATATTGGAACCATGAATTCCTTTTCTATTACTACAACTATTTTATTTCTTTTAGACTCTTAACTCTTTCATGACCAAAAGATTCCACAATTCTGAGCTATATCTTGGAAGGAATTAGAGATGTAGCATTTTGCATATCACCAATAAAATTAAATTTAAGACCCTTTTTCTGCAACTATGTCAGTATGGGCAAGATCCCAATTACTTCAGTGGAACTCAGAAGGGGCTCTATGTGGCCACAAGGGTCCGCAATAAGGCATCAATTGTAGGACTAGGCCCTGGATTTTGTAATTTCTTTCGTACAAAGTATATCCTCACATATTCCTGCCTGGTATATTAATATGTTAGTTAATCCAAATAGGCAAACTGAAACAATTTAATATTGGTTAGACCTGGGTGAAGTTTTCTGGGTTTTGCTGAAAAAATAAAATTAAAATTTTTGAAAACTGAAAAAATTTCAGGAGAAGACAAAGAGGAGAGTGCAAGGGAAGAGAGGTCAGACCTTCAGGGGTTAAAGGTAGAAAGAGGTGGGAAACCTCCCACAGGAATGGGGAAGGGAACCTCTGGGACGGAAAGAGGGGAGCACAGACGTAGAGAGAGAGTGGGAGACATCAGGGAAAAGGGGTGGGGGGATAGAAAGACCAGTGGGAGGAGGTGGAGCATGTGGAGAACATAGAAGGAATAGGGGAAAACTGGGCAGTGAGGAATGGAGCTGGGGAGGGAGAGATCAGAAGAAACAGGGATGAGAAAGAGATTTAGGGGGGAGAAGAGAAGAAGATAGATAATAGGAAAGAAAAAAGGTAGAGAAAAGAAAAATGTTGAAAGGAAAAAGGCAGAGTGAAAAATCAAGGCAGACAGTAAAATAAACTTCTCTCAACACAATCATATTTGACTCTGGACCCATTCACAACACTGTGAAGCAGCCACAATAAAGTGGACAGAGATATACAAGTATTTCTGTCATTTTTTCAAATGTTTGACATTATTAACAATGAAAAAAATATACTGTATACATGTGTCACTTTCCCCACATCCTCTATGTGAAACCGTTGTGGCTGTGGTCTGTTTTTGGAAAATGAGTACAGTACTCTGTTTGGAGAAGGACATCTCTTCCTCTGTGTTTGGAAAGTGCATTTTGGGCACTACTGCAATCTAAAATCGATGAACTAATGTATGGGTCCACCCACACAGAGCTCTTTGCAGCTTCAGAGCCTTGTGTTTTTGAAGAGCCTACCACACTGGAATTCTAATCTCATCTAGAGCTCCTAGGCACTTGTATATTATTATTGTAAACACAGTCAGAGCCATTGTACTTTGCAGTTTTATGGCAATGATTCTCAAATTACGCCCTGAACTCATAATCAGATCTCCACATCAGAATGGGGAAAAAAATAGTAATATGCAGTGGTTAGCTAAGGAAAAAAGAGGCTGTGATTCAGCACACTGCTAACATGTTAGTGCATAATCTTGTTTACCGTTGCCTTCATCCTCCTTCCCACTTCTCTCCTCTTGTTGGTCACACTCACTGTCTTCTCTTACATAGAACTTACAGTCCAGTTTCTTATAAATATGTACAGTGCCTCCCATAATGGGGCGTGATACTAACTGCAGCCTTTAGGTGCTATAAACAACAAAGAATGAAGCATTTTTTTCTAAATACCTTATGAAGGACATGGGGCTGATCTGTAATAATTTGAGAGAACTGGGTGTGCCTTGGTGATTGGAACAGTTACTGTATGGGAATATTGGATTGTTGGAATGTTTACTATGTGCATATGTTGGTTTAGTTTAATAGCCAGGCGTGTTGAGGAATTAACAGGAAGGCAACACAAAGACCCCAGGTAAAGCCACCTCCCAGTATAATTGTCAGGTGTTATTAAAGCCAATGTCTGAGCTTTTAGCTGCAAAGATACTACTTTGAGTCGCCAGCCAAATTACATTAATTGTTTTTCCAGTTCTGGGAACCAACAGATCAAACAGACTTGAAACAGTTAAACAGGCAGGCTCTGTCCAGATAGGTGGGAGGCAGTTGTCAGGGTGCTGTTCCCAGAGAAGAGACTGCCCCAGACACAGAAATGAGGTTGGAGGAATGGAGAAGTTAGGTCTTCCTAAACTTCCAGGTGGGATGGTAAGCTTTAAGAAAAAGAGATATGCACTTAGTCCTTCTATTGTTTTAAATCCCTTTTTCTCTTATGTTATTCTTTGTTCCTACTGTTCTGATTCAGCATCCCATTTTTAAGAAAGCCGTTTTGCATCAGTGTATTTACCACTGGTCACAGCTCCCAAAGGGAAGACTTGCAGGTGCTGAATCCAGTCAGGCCTGCTGGGGAAGCTCAGTCGATCCACAGGGTACTGTAGCCTGGGACATGGTATAAGTATGGCAGAATTGCAGGATTCCACCATAGGTCATGCCCTTACTTTTTCTAACACCCATAGGGGTGAGTTGGACATGCCACAGATAGTGTCAGAGGTGCAGCTATCCCTGTAACAGACATCCTTTACTTCACTTCTAAGGTTAGAAACTCTGTTTCCCCACTAATTTAAAATATTCCCTGAGACTTGCAATGTGACAGGTCAGAAGCTGATAATCAGGTGGCGCCTTGTCACAGACAGGAAGCACCTCTAGACATGCTCTCAACAGGAATTGCTAGCAGCAAGAAAGCAGGACACACATGATGTGCCTGCATGACGAAACATTCCCTTTGACCTAAAGAACAGAAAGGTGTGGAAAGGGAAGACTTGTTTTTAATTGTTCAATTAATTTTTGCTTGTATTTTTATTAGCCAAAACAATAATAACTTAACCTAATTGTTAAGAGACTGCAGAATTTGTAGCGCCCTGCCACAGAATTTAACTATCTGTCACAGAATCTGTCTCTAAAGTACCATGTATTTCTACAGGTCCTGAGTGTAGTACAGTTTTCTTTCTGGTTATGGAGGGAAAATGAGATAATGGAATGGTGGATAGGAAAAAGTGCTGTCTCCAAACTTTGTGAAATGTAAACTGTGAAAATGTGGGTCTCTTTGCTCTAAGGAAAATGAGATGGGGGAGGGACAAGTATTTTGATGTAGCTGGTTATTCTGACAGATAGGTACCGTAGGTGTAGATGGTTAATAAAAAAGAAAAGGATTGGAGGTAGGTCTGTTTATGGATTAGTGGCTCTTAAATATTATTAGTTCCAATATTAGTATGTAGATGTGTGACAGGAAAGGAGTATGAGGCTTATATTGGCAACGCAGACGTTAGAAAGGGCATGGTATGTGGCTGCAAGGCAATCTTAGGGATAAGGAGTGAAAGCAAAAAAGAGTTAAGGTTGTTTGTGGAACCCAAACTCTGTTTCTTGACCTTCAAATATTTAGGAACTTTTTATTTTATTTACAATATTCTAATTAGGTCCTCTTTTATCAAGGCATGGGGGTGTGTGTGTGTGTATCTCATGTGTTTTTATATAAAATAATGTTTACAACCTTAACTAATGAAGTTTTACATTTCAGAATTCTTAGTCTCTTTGAAGTTTTGCTGAACTACCATGACACCACACTGTATCATTACTTCTAAAATAAACAGAATCCTCAAATAAAACATAAAAAAATATCGTCAGCTTTGGGTTAAGGATGCATATCCTGCCTATGGAGCCCTTCAGGTTCCAATGCCGGAGCACAGAGATACTGAGCTCTCACCCTCTGAGATGCACTGTACACCCACTGTCCCCACACACAAGCCTGTTCCCCACAGGTCTCTGAGCAATCCTGATAAATCCTACCTGTCTCTTCAAAATCCTGCTCAAACATCATACTTCCAAGTACCTTTCTGTCTAGCTGTTCCCTCCAATACCTCCTTGCTTATCCCTCCCCCCTCCCCCCCCCAAGAGCCACCTCTCTCTCGTTTCAATTTTACATTCCCTGCTGCCCAACCTGGTTCCCAGATATATGTACAGGACAAGCTGGTGAGTCAGGGATAGAAACCCCAATTCATCAAAGCACTTAAACACAAGCTTAAATTCAGTTAAGTCAAATCTTAAAGTATGTGCTTAAGTGGTTTGCTGAATCTGACCCGGAGACAATAGGAAAATTTCCAAAACTTTTCATTTTTCTTCAAAGTGATATAGCTAGTAAGGAGGCAGAAAACCAAAGTAGCAGATTGACCAGAACTGTTTCATTGTCAGATCTTGGTGAATCCTAATTATATCATCACTAACCTGGGCTCTGTACTTTAATAAAAGTTCAGAATTGGCCTATGTCGAAGATGTTGTTAGAATCTGTCAGAGGTTTGGAGCTTGCAAGCATTGTGGTTGTTATTTTAAAAACAAACAAACAAACTCAAATGGGGGCATTTTTAAATGTTTCCTCTACAAAAGTTAGCAAGTATTTTTCTAAAATAGTTACTGAAAATTCAATTGCCGTATGAAGAGTTCTTGTGCCAAATTTGCAGACTAGGAAACTGGGAAATTTAGGGATTTGAATACTGCTTTAAGTGCAAATCTCATTGCAACTTTAACTGTAACAGTCACCTCTGATGCCTTCAAAAGAAGTGACTGGTGATGTACTTTGAGAGTTGGACATTCAGATACTCCTTTACATTTTCTTTGGTACCTAACCATTTCACTGCAGGGATTACAAACAAAGAAGTCTGAAAAGGTATGCAAGTCTGAGACATTTGCAAGGTATGCTTTCTTTGTCCACACATTTTTCACATTTCTTCAACTTGATGCCAATGGTGAAGTTGACAATCTATGCAGGCTTGGCCAACAGATCTCAAAAGTATCTTCAACTGGAGTTCTGTATCTGGACTGGAGTAGTATAAATCAGAATTGCCTGATTTATGGATTTAACAAGATCTTTTGTGTGTGTCAACTAGATTAGAAGTGCGGTAATCACAGTTATTTGGTTGAAAGATTTTTACAAGATCACCAGGATTATGTATGTCTTTAAAGTTCCCTAAACCACAGCTACCTGGCTTACAGATTTTACAAACTGCCACATTGTCTGCAGAGCTTTGAAGGTCCTTGAATCAGAGCCATTTGTTTTACAGAGCTTACAAATTCTAACGGGCAAGCCTATAGTGCTAGTAAATTCTGTAAAACAGATGAACTCCTTTTGGACCAAATGGATCTCTGAAGTTCAGATTTCCATAGTGTGTAACTCCTTTTTTTTTTTTTAAATTCTACCATATCAAAAATAATCCCATAGAGTAAAGCTCATGTAGAAATAGTGATTGACACAAATCTAAAATGAAATTTCTAGACTATGCTGTTTTAGAAAGAGGGCTTAATGGAAAAGCATGAGAACACAAAGTGAAAGATGGCACTTTCAAAATCCCTTATGGAGGAAAAAAATGCCTTTTCTGATTAGCTTTTGAATTGTCATCAGAAAGTTCTGAGTTAGCTAGGGAACACACATCGACATTTCAAAAGAAACTACTTGTAAAAAAAAAATGGCTATCAATTTAGAAGGGGCTCGTAATTATGCTTACAATGGAGAGCAAGTTACAACCCTAAAGCAATGAATCTCTCCAAAATTTTAGCAAGGGCTCTCACTTCCTTAAGGCATAGCATGCAATTAGGCTAGTGTATAGTGAAAAGTTGGTCTTCTATTAACTATCTAAAAAATTGATTCAGTACTTTATCTCTGGTTAACCCACAAACTGATGCAACACATACCAAAAAAATCACATTTTTTCCTTGTAAAATATTTTGCTAATGATATGTGAAGAACACCAGTGTATTTGTTCTAGTCACAGTGCACCAACCAGTATAGTAGGCTGTACTGTCATTTCCCAAAACAAAGACCGGTTTGCAGCAAAAATCTTCCTTGAATCTTTAAAATGCTGATACTGAAATAACTAGTTCTAAACTTTTTTTTTTTTTTTTTTTTTTTTAAACTTTCAATAAAATTTCCTGGCAGCCTACAATTCTGAATGTCTGAAGAAGCCAAAGAGATTAGATTAGTTCTGACTAATTTTCCCTAATGAGCATTGCTCCTGTGTTGAAACCATTGTTTATGTTCTTTTGTTGTTATGTAAGACAGAGGCCTAGTAGTTTTGTCTATAAGATTAGGTTAAAGGCTTCATTCAAAATTGTCTCCTGAGAACAGAATATACAGAAGTAGTTTAAGAATTCAGCAAGGACTGTGTGCCTGTCTAGAAAATTGAAATAAAAGCTGGGAGAGAAAAAGAGGAGGCAAAAAAAACCCAGATGAAATCTGAAGAAAAAGCAGTAATAATGGCAATTAGCATGCTACCAAGATAAGAAGAGAAACAAAAATAGAAAAGAACAAAAAACCCTTGGGGGAAGTGCACAGAGAGGAAGAACTAGGAAAAGCAGATAAAAGAAATGAAGGAACAGGAACTGAAGAAGTGTAATTATGGAGAAGAGGGATGTGGAAATATTATAGAAAAAAGTTAAGAAAATAATAAGACATGAGGGTTTTTTTTCCCCTCTAATTCTCAGTGAATTTTGAGTTTAGCCTGGAAATCCTATACACAAGTGAGAGAATTCACTACTATAGTTTTTAATCTTTCTTGAGTAAAGCTGGTTAACTGGTGGTGAATTATGACCACTTCTCTTAACTATAATGTAAAATAATGTTTGTTTGTTTTAGGGAAGGAGGACAGCAGACAAACTTGTGGAGATCAATCCATTGCAGCTGTAGAAGAGGTTGGTTGCTAAACCTCTTAGCTCTATTATGAGTTCAGTACAAATATTTTGCTTTTCCAATCTGACAATGCCAATTATCATCAGAGCACAGTCTTCCATTCTCCACTATAGTAGGTACAAATGTTGAGTGGAGTAGCAAAAAATCTTCTCAGGATGGAAGAATATTTTAATCTACTTCCACCCTCCTGCCACTATTAGGTTTTTTTAAAAAAACGCCTATAAACCAACAGTTTATCCCATTCCCCCTTCTTCCCCAAAGTCACTGCTGCATGCAGCCTCACCTGAAACACACTTCAGCTCCCTCTACAGGGTGAACAGAAAGAAGCATGCACAGAACCAACCTCCTGAAAACAGGGACTGTATCTTTGCCAAACTATGTATCCATAAGCTGGCTCTCACACGATAGCTCAACATGCTATCAGTTTAACCACCAGGCTGACCCAAAGCCTGACATTCTCTTAACATATTTAGCACATTGTAAATTTTGCAAAGAAACACACACACTGAGTAATGAGTACAGACTATGTGGGGAAGAACTGGATCCTGAAATTGGCAATGTAAATCTCTATTCACTCAGGTCTCTTTAGCATTGGCTATGGGTAGGTAACAAAAGGAGAACAGATAAATGGGCAATATTTTAATTAAGCTATTTAGAGAGGAGAATTGATGGTTTGTGTTTGTATGTTTTTAAGAGGCACCCAGATGCTATTGTTTTGGGCGTTGTAGACTTAAGAAATTTAGATCCAGACCTACACTAACAGCTGAAGAGTCTACCCTCTATAATGTCTAATCTGTGGGTAGAAATTAATATACATGATAAAAAATAAATTGTACCTATCAAAAAAAAACCATATGTTTTACAGTCATCTTCTAGGATATAGTCTCTATGCAAGATAGATGCAACATAAAGTTGTATTGCATGAAGTAAGATCCAACAATGAATCTTTAAACAGCTGGGCACAAAATGCCTTGCAAACCAGAGGTACTATGGTAAAAGTCACAAATAATGTTCATTATAAAAGGAAAGGAAAATAATAGCAGTGAGTGTTATCCAAAGTAATCAAAGTGCTGTACTTCCAAGAATAGTTAAAGAAACTTAGCATGCAAAAGGAATGCTTAATACTAAAAACCAAATATTTTTAAAGTAATGTCTGAATTAATAATTTTAAATATCAATCCAAAGGACAAAAGCACAATTTTGGGAAGAGCAAATATAACCGAGAAAAATGTCAATTCTACAGAGGGAAATCAATGCCAAGAGAATGACTGCAGAAAAATAATCAGTTGGGGCCTGAGTGATAGGAAAAGCATTCTAACAGCAGAGTTCTCTCAACCTCACTGTACATATGAATCTCTTTAATGGCATAAATCTTTTGATTGGAATATGAATGTTTTCCAGGTCTTCCATTTTACTTCATTATGAATCTACTAATCCCATTCGGACCCTTTTTATTAAGTGTAGAATGTTCGGTATGTTAATCATAAAATAGATTTAGTACTCTCTGGCACAAATAATGGTAAATCATCTTTGAGAATCAAAGTTAATAGAAGCTTGAGGAAGAGATTTAGCACTGCAAAAGTCATCCTCAATACTTACTTTCTGAGGATTTCCGAAAGTTATGCAATGCACAAATAAAAACAGGAGAGCATACTGGAATTGAGCAAGGGAAGCTACTTAGATATTTATTTTGTGAGCTTAGACATAAGAGACTCTAAACATACAACGTTATTTGATCTAAAAAATTTAACAAAAAACAACTAGCTGGCTAACCTGAGGGGAGACTCAGTTTTGATTTCCATCTTGCTCACTGGTTCCTCAAAACAAGATAGCTTGAGACAGCTATAAATGTGCCACGGACCTGAAAGGCAGCAGAATTTGGTCCAGATGTGTGGAGGGGTGGGAAAAATAAGTGAAGCAGGTTCCTCCTGTTGCTCAACAGCAACTACTCTGGACAATTAAGGAGCATCCTTGATGGACTCTGAAGGGAAACCTTTCCAGTCCTCTTATAACTGCTACTAATATCTCATAAGTATGCAACAAGCTTTGGCTAGAAAGATACTGCAAGCAATTCACAAACTCACCCACAACTGGAAGGGAGCCTTTTCTAAAGTAGAATGCGGAATTTATTCTGCACTAACAATTTGGTCAGGAGACTGGGATAGATATTCCTACTCTTGTGATCAGTATCATTAAATATCCCACAGTAAGTAAGTAATCAGTAAGGAGTTGGTCCTTCATCTTAGCTAAATGAGAGACCTCCAGAATCCTACCACAATGTCAGGGCAAAGACTTTTATATGGTCTCAAAAGAAACCAGTGACTTATCTAAGGGAGCAGAAGGAGTCAGTGTCAAATCGAGGATTATGAATTCAGGAATTGCTGACTCCTTATTCTGTGTTTAGACTATTAGACCACGGAATCTCGGCCTCTGTGGCAGAGATACACTGTTCCCAATTCTCACTGCAGCCCAAGGAGGTATAGGGTCCTCAGCACTGGGCCATAAGGCAGCACTTCTTCTCAGATCAGTGTAGGTTTTCTTTGGAGGTCTCCATTAGACTACAAGCTTTTGGAATTAACAGCCAGGTAACCTGACTGCAATTCTTGATTAGATACATGGTGACTTAAAAATAGGGGAGTAGGGCCAACATGAAGATCCTAGTGGTTCCAAAAAGCATGCAGAGGAACACCATAGGTGAAACTGGAACATACAATGATCTTTGTAATGTATTATCCCAACTGTCTATTACACAAACAAAAGTGGGGAAAACGCAGTCTGCTGAATGCCCTAGATGACTGCTTGCTCCAAATCTCCTTTAATACTTATGGAATTTGACTTCCACTTACAATATTTGAATACAGATTTCTTCAGGCAAATTGTATGTGAGGAGTCCATGTGGTTTATTAAAGTGACATTCAGCCAGGCTAAGGCCAGCATGACGGATTAAGTGGAAATATCACAAGAGCTGCAGAAACTTTGCCTGGAGATGCTAGAGAAGATGGCAAACCGCTGTTTCAAGTTCAGAAATGAGGGTGTCATGGCCAGGTTCACCTTCCTGCTGTCTCACCCCTGCTCCTGGCCCGGGGGGGGAGCGAGACCTGCAAATGCTCCCGCTAGTGTAACCCGGAGTGAAGCGCCTGCCTGTCTCTTTCACGGACTGGGCGCTGGTTTTACCCTCCTCGTGCGGCCCCAGCAGTGCTCTTCATTCCAAGGCTCGGTGTAAACACGCCCCTCACCGGAGCGGACCCAGACACAGCCCCGGCAGAAAGCGAAGTGACTGAGCCGCCTTCTCCTCCTCCTCCCCCCACCCTCGGCCGTCAGGGAAACACACGAGCTGCAGAGGAAGTTGCTTGCATTGCACGAAGTCTTCCTCCTCCATCGAGGGAGGAGGGCAGGAAGGGGCCGGCCTTCGCTCGGGGAAAAGGGGACAGACAGACACTGCGCGCGACGGGGAAGAGCCGAGGATGCAAAACAGGGAACCGCACGGAAGCCACCGGGGGGTGGGGGGGGAGCAGCAGCAGCTTGTTTCGGCATCATGGCCCCGTCCCTCGAGCTGTCCCTCCTCAGCTCCCGAGCCCCCCCGCGCCGCAGAGCAAGGCCACAGAGGGCGGGGGGGGGGGTGGAGGAGACACGCACTGAGGCGGTAACTTTGGGGGACAAGTGCCCGGTGCCGGAGGGGACTCACTTACCCATGTTGCTGCCGGGGGGCGAGCTGTCGGAGTCCTGAGGGGGGCAGCCGCCTGCGCCTCTATCCGCGGCCAGGGACGGAGGGACACGCGGGAGCAGCAGGGAGCTGGCTGCTGCAGCCGGCGGCCAGAGCTGGCCGAGGGGGAGGAAGGCGGCGGCGGCGGCGGCAGCAGCAAGTGCCTGTCCCCGGCGGCTCGGGCTGCGCGCGGCGGAGCCGGTCAGAGGCAGGGGAGGGCCGGTGACGGGCTCTGCGGAGGGTGGCCGGATCCGTGCGTGGTCTGGTCGGGCCCGGCCAGCCCAGGCGCTGCTGCTGCTGCTGCTGCTGCTGCTGTCGGGAGGGGAGGCGGAGGAGAGTGAGTGGAGCGGAGCTCGCTCGCTCGCTCGGCTCGGGCGGTGTGTGTGTGTGTGTGTCTCACTCTCTGCCCGCCCCGCAGCCGCTGCTGTGTCGATTGGATTATGAGTCAGTCCGTGTAGTACATCCGGGCAAGGCCCTCCTCTGGAGACAGAGACTCCCGCCCGCCTGCCCGGCCCAGCGAGCGACACCCAGAGAGACCCGGGAGGAGGAGCTGCGGAGGCAGCAGCACGCAGCGGCAGCAGAGATGCACAGTAGCAGCGCTACTGAACTGAGGCAGGGCTGCAGAGAAGTAGCTGCTTGGGCGGCTTTCTTCCCTCCCCGCCGCTCCCCTGGGGCTGGCCCCCAGGCGGGCCGTGCAGCCGGAGCGCCTGGGCTTTCACTCCGAGCCCGTGCGGGTTCTGCGCCTGCCGCCGCGCTGTGGGTGACTAGCCATGCCATGGAGACACGCCTGCAGTAGGAACCCGGGGGGCAGCTGCGGCGGGGGGGCTTTGAAGACCAACTCCGTCCGCTCCTGTCCAGATCGATACAGTCAGTGCAAGGGGCTTTAGAGACCAGCCTGTGCAAGGCTCCTCACCCACAGGGAGAGGATTTCGAGCAGTTGTCATTTGGTATCCGTGTGGTGATGATTATTCATGGGCTTGCTGCTTGAAAATCATACTAACTAACATGTTAAGGCAGCCCGAGAAAACGAGGGGAGGAGATTTACATGTAACATTTTGATATGCGAGACTATAGTAGGTCATCCTGTAAGGTGTGTAGCGCTTGCACTGCGGGATGTAGTGTGCAGAGTCCTAAAGGCCCTTCTACCCAGGTAATTGCATCTCTTTTTAAAAAGATCTTATACAATAGGTTCATATTCCACCCTTGCAGACAGAGCCTTGTTGAAAATTATTCAAGACTCATTTTTTTAAAAAAGTTTTCCCCGCCACAGGAACCAGCATCGGCTGGTACAGCCATGTTACAGTTTTTACAGGTTTTAAGACTTTTTTGTAAAAATGGCTTCAGGACATTGGCTAGTCTTCCACAGTTGGAACCCAATCTAGTAAACGGGTCTAAAGTGATATTAACTCGTTCTGATCTATTGTGACAAGGAAAAGCATGTTTGACCCATGCTGTGAGATCCCATTTTTAATTTGTTAAAATTAATTGCAGAAGAATAAATGATTGATTATTTCCTCTTTAAAAAAAAAACTTTAAGCTATAATAATGACACTTGCAACACTTCCATCCCTTTGACTCCTAAACCTCTGCTAACCAAAGCAAAAAAGAGGAAATTAATCATTTTTTTAAAAATCAAAACTAAAACCCTACCCCAAGCAGAGCTTTGACCCTGAAAAAGGAGATGAGCCAGAGACTTCATGACATCTGCTATGGACTTCACTATTGCTGTTGATTTTACATGGACGGTGCTCATATATTACTGTGATGGTGGCAGTATAAAACCTTAATATACATAGAATGTCCAAGGTGTGCATGACACTCACAGATACAAGATTTTTACAAGGTCTTCACCCAAAGAGTTTACAATCTAATTTGTACAGATAACACAAATAAAGACAATGCTTGGTTTTGTTTTTGTTTTTTTATTTGTTTGTTTTGAATGTTTAAAGCAAATTGACCTCTTAATGGTGTGCTTTTAATACAAAGCCAAATTTCCTTCTCAGTTAAAATGGTACAATCCTGAGATCAGTGGAGTTGCACCATTGTAACTGAAAGGAGATTTTAAACTACAATATAATGATGTGACTTACCTTCTATTTTACTGGAGGACAGAACAATCTTTGGAGGATTTGGAATATGACATCACTGCAGGAGGTTGAAAGCTGAGAAACAACTGTCTCTTATTTTAAGACCAACTCCACATTCCCTTTTATTTGGAGCAGAGCTATACCTCAGGTTGTAATCTGCATGAAGTCACATTCCAGGTCCTCCAAAGACTGCCAGAGCCTTCTGGAGAGGAAAAAAGCGAGTAAGACTGGAGTTAATGTAATAAAAAAACCAACCCCTGCCTCCCAAAAAACACTTCTTGAGCTGTCTTCATACATCATAAAGGAGAACAAAGAGTACATTATGCTGTGTTTTGGATTTTGACTTTAAAATGTCAGCAAGTAGCTGTGGGACAATTAGGAGTGTGTAGTCACACAGCACTCCTAAATCTCGCACAAATATGAACTTGTTTTGCTATGGCAGGGAGCTGTTGGGAGCTGTTCTCTGATTATGAGATTTGCTGTCATAAAGAAGAGGAAGTGAAGACTAGAAATACTCTGAATAGGAGCAGCAGATAAAACCAGGGATCTTTATGTACTTTTTAATTTGCCTATTAGCAGCTGCTGCAAAAGAATTGACAGTGGTAAAGATTTTTCCCAAAAAAACACATTGTGGATCAAACTGGATTTGAACAAAAGTATGACACTTATAACAAGCTAGATGGAGTGATTTTGAACAGGAAGCAAGAATCTGATTTTCTTTAATTGCCTTTATTAGAAATAATTTATAAATAAAGATGCCTTTCACTAAAAAAGAAACATTTGTGGGGGTAGGGGAAATGAAAAGAAGATGAAGTATCAGATTGGATTTTTAGGTGAATTTTGTGATGAAAAGAATCAATGTCCCTTTCTAAAATGGAAGATAGGCAAAACATCTGACAAATTCCTATCGCATAAATAAAACCACATGCTTTGCTGAATCTGAACCATAAATATTAGAACTGAAATTTGAATGCTTCTAAACAAAAAGATATGAGACCACATGACAGACTCTGAGTGTGTGAAGGGGTTATTGGATTGCAATTGTCCCCGCCCCCTCTGAACATCTGGTCTCTGTAAAACTGGATATGAGATAGAAAAATACTTACTCATAAGGACTTCATATTATTTTTGTCTGCAGCTTTTCTTCTGGAACCATTATTTTTGTAAAATTAGTAGGATAAGCATCATTAAATACTTGAATTTTTTTCCAGTTCTTCCACATTAGTATGTACTTTTACCTGAATAATTACCTAAGAATAGTAAGACAGAATATGAATAATTGGTGCTTTGTAGGGCCATTTCTGCTTATTTTATTTGTATGTTAGTCCAATCAATGGGACAACTCATGAATAAGGCAAGAAAAAATAGGATCAGGAACCTCACATTACAACAGCAACTTCAACCATATCCCTAGGAAATACCATTAGCCCTTTTGTCTAGGACCCAACCACACCCTCCTGATTGTTTCTTCTTATTAAGAAATTACACTTTTATGACTACAAAGGATAATGGGATAAATCAAGGAACGATTTATCAGCCATTTTGTGGAATACAGACCAAATTAGTTTGAATCGTTGATTTAAATCATTATAACCTTATGATTCACTAGAACCTGTTCCCTTTGAAGTGAATGGAATTTTGCCATTGACTTCACTGGGAATATATACTGGCCCAATGTGTATACCCATTTGTGTTTATACATTCTGTATGTATTTACATGATCAACTGATATGGAAAGCTAATACACTAATCTTTTTTAGTAAAGTATTTGAAAAAATCACTTTAAAAGTTGCACATAAGCTGCATGGTTTTGTAACTCTTTTTCCTAGTGTTTTAAAATTGCAGATTGTTTAAATAGTAACTTGATTAATTTTTAATCTGCAGTTTGCATAATTTGATAGTTGATATAACATAGAGATTCTGAAATGATCCTAGAAGTAAAAAAATTCCTGTATCCCTCTGTCCAGCCAACTCCTCATCTATTTTCAGATCTCATCTAAAAATAAATTTTTCCTCCCTTGTCTTTGCTTCTTAGTTTCTTTATCCCTCAGCAATACTTCTTTTTTACTTGAACTTGGTAGCTATGTCCCAAATGTTTCTCTCAACTTGAATAGGAAACAAGAGATCATGAAAGCCTCTCTTCACTAATCTAGATCTGTAGAATGGCGGAATGCGCTGGCAGGATTTGGCAGATGCCCTTCTTCACAATTTTATCCTGTTTTCAAATCCATGGCATAAACCAGAGCAAAATAGTGCTGACCAAGACCCTGATCCTGGAAAGACCACATGTGTTTAACTAGACTTCAGTGAACCTGCTTGCACGTTTAAAGTTAAACACTTAAGTCTTGGGATCAGGGCATTATCTGGTATAGGTGCCTCTTTTATACTGTGAGCACGTCCATGTGGGTTTTCAGTGAGCAGTGTCTCCTGAGAGAGTCCAGCTTCCAACCTGCTGCAAAGAGGGAACTGCAACTTTGCAGATGGTCTTGTTCTCTGATAGATTCCAGAGAACTGCACAAATCTCAGGGGAATCATTGGATTCTTTGGACTGAACCTGCTGTTGCTTCTCTGGAGAGGGCAAACACTGTGTCTCTTCCATCTGGCCCACCATGAGGAGGAAATTGGTCAGTTGGAAATACCTCGGGCCTGTCCCTTGTCTAGTAGTTTTCATCAGGGCCAAGAGGGTATAAAATGCTACCAAATCAAAACGGTAGTATTTTTGCAGGGACAAAGTAGGTGAGGTAATACATTTTATTGGAGCAACTTATTTTTGCACTCCTTTTGCCCTGGTGTAAATGATTACATAAGATGTAGTGCGAGAGAGAATCTCCAAGAGAGGAATTTACAGTATCTTATAGACATGGGAATAATGTACATAAGGGAGCCTCATTATTTATAAAGTTTTGTGGGATACAATTTGAATGAAAAACTAAATAATTGTGCGTTATTTTTATGAAGTGTTAGCAACTATGAAATATAATGGATTAAGATGACTGGGAAGGCCTATGAGCATTTCATTAATTTTAATGAAATGATTGTGCGGTTGAAGATAAATCAAGAAAAAAAATAATTAAAAGCAAGTGTTTGGGGGAAACTGGGAAATAGAAGCAACGTATTATGTTTCTAGTAGGGTTAAGGGTAGAAATAAAAAAGAACAAGGTTATAGCACATTAAATGCACCTGAGGGTCTGGTTTAATTCCTTAGTGGAGTGGAGAAAGAGTGTGAGAGGCCCTTTAGAAGATAGTGACACAGATGTGACTTCCTGGTGCTCAACAATGAAAATTTGTCCCTCACAGAGAAAATAGCATGAAAATTGCACTTTGAATTAAAGAATTATGGAACAAACTTATGCAGCCAGCAATGTACCTGTGCTCCCAGCCATTGAGGAAGGTTTAAAGACCTGCATTAGAACAATGAAAATTGGGTCACTGTGACCTTCCATCTACTGCATATCACTTTATGAATTTTCCTTTTCATATTCTGTATCAGCTTCAAAGGCTCAGCACATCTCCTCGCCCCCGGCTTAGTTCTACTTTGAAAACTTCTAGCATGTGTTCTCTCACGCAGTGTGGCTCAATTCAGAAGAGCTGAGAAGGATGATAGGCAGAAGAGAACAGACACTGGATGCTGTTCCACTAGTGGCAAGAACACACTGGCATTCAGGTTTGTTTCTCTTAACAATGAGAGAAACTCACTCAACCCTGTTGAGATATACACCCTTAAGATTATTATAAAATGAAGGTTCTCAGCATTTGCTTTCTGGGACTGTATCTGGTCCATGCTGAATACTGTCATCTAATTTTAGTCATGCACAATGATCATGGTTTTTAATAAACCTGGTTTGGCCATGTTTAAGTTATAGAAATGTGAAAATAATTAGATTACTGTATATGCAGTGTTGTGAATCCATAAAGCACAAATATATCACTGCTAATATGTATTCATCTCATATAACTGATGTCTGCTTTGGGACCTGCTGGAAGTATGCTGTGAATTACACACACACTCTGAGCATGCCTGTCAGACTGGGCCCATACAAATGACTTATGCGGCTGAACGTCTATCTGCCCCCAGTTTAAGGATCACTAGCAGAGATAGGCATCTATCTCCAAGAGAGGTACAAGGCTTCGCACACACCTCCCCATTCCCCCTGGTCAGTATCTCCCATTGGCTAATTTAGGCAGCTTCCTGCCTAGCTTGCTGGGTTTGTGCTCTAAAGCACTTGTCTCTCCCCAGTCGTTGTATAGGAGCCGAAGCGCCTAACTCAGGCTTTGTGGATTGTAGTGTTCCTGTAATTTTTCCAGGCACCACTATACTTGGCGTCACAATGCCTAAGTTCCTTCATGGATCTGGGCCTTACTGCCTATCTGAAATTTGGCAAACCAACCCATAACTAGTAGTACTGATTGTGAAATCAATAGAAATCCAGGATAGATAGATATGTCACTAAGTAAAGCTGGGGAGATGGGGGGAGGGGAATTTCCACAAGGATAATTCAGTGACTTTCTTGACCTGAGGAATACCAAGAAAGGAAGGAATTAGTGGCACTCAAAGAGGCCTTTGTAGATCTGGATGCACTGCTTCTATTCCAGCTGTATGGCACAATACATTTAATTATGGACAAATGACAACCAGGCAAAAGAGTTCTGGAAAATGAAATTCAAGGCAAGAAACACTAGCAAACCTATGGGGAGCATTAATGAGCTTGAAAAGGGAATCTGATTTCACAGTGTTGAAAAATTATGAGTTAGAAGTATAATTTCTTTTGAAATACTTTTTGGACCCTGTTTTATGCCTAGTTCTTTTCATCTGCTTTTCTTAAAATGTGCTTAGAGATATTTGATTAGTCTGAAAAGGTAGCTTTGCTTATAAGGGTACTTTCAACATAAAAATAATATTTTTAAAATTCTATATTTATGTTTATAATACTCCTATTATTAAATCCAGAGATTTTTAAAAAATCAAATCAATTTATATTTTACTATTTTGTGTAGTTTATTTGCTTTTTGCATTACAGTCAACCTAAGCTGTGATACAGAAGGATCTATCACCAGTAGCTTACAAATTTCTGATATGTTTAACACTGTGGTATTTAAGCACCATATCCAAGAATTATTAGAAGCTCTAGTGCAGTCTAATTAAGACCAATTTTTTTTTTGGGCTCATCCCTAGATGTTGCGTTTCTGAAGGATAATTTTAGGTGCTGATTCCAAAGGAAATATATCAATCCTCCACCTTTCTTGGAGGAAAGACTCAAATATCTCACTGTATTCTGGACATGGCAAGACTTGAGCTCAACCTGTGGCAGTATCAAGGAGACCCATTGCTGAGGTCCCTCGACTAATACCTTAAATGCAGCAAATTGGCAAATGCTGAGTGGGACCCCATGCACTGTGCAACCCTTTAATCTGGGAGAGAGGCAGCAGCTGACTTCAGCTCCGCTCCAATCTACTCTTCCTGGTACAGTTTATCCTCCTCTTCCACTCCACAGGTAGTTCTGGAGGTCAGGATAAAGCATCACCTTACTCTGTGGATGCAGGCAATATCTCTACTTTCCAGCAAGTGTGTAATAAGTGAGAGTTAAGAATTGGAGGTGGGAAGGGAGAGTGTATGTGTTTTAACCTTCTGACAATATTATTTGCCTGAAACATCATCAATCTACACTAAATTTAACTTGACTCTTTGCTAGTGATGAGTGAACCTCAAAAGGTTTGTCAGTTTAGTCCCTGTAAAAACTCCAAAGTTTGGATGTTTATCTGACTCTTCCAGACCTCTTGAGTCTGCCCAATTAGGGTGGAAATACCATGAGAACAAGCTCTCTTGCAGTGTTTTATTTTATTTTTTTAAATGGCAAGCTTTACAGACCATGTTCCCTGCCCCCATAAAATCACAATCTAAATGAGACAAAATTCAGAACAATAATTAGGATAGGGCATGGGGATTACTGATGAGAAGAAGAAGGAAGGTGAGCTTGCTTAAACAGGTGGGTTTAGGGAAGGATTTGAAAGAAGAGAGAAAAGGTGGTTGGTAGATGAAGATTAAGGAGAATGTGGGAGCTCAGCTTGATAGAAGGTGCAATGACAGGAATGGAAGGAAACTAGAGAAGGAGTAAGGTAAGAGGACTGTGATGTGCATAGGGGAATAGGTGGTACAATGGTATGGGGCAAATAACTATAAAGGTACATATATGGCAAGATTATTTAGAGCCTTGCAACTAATGATGAAGAGGTGGAATCTGATGCAGCAAGAGACAAGAAATCACTGGAAGAATCCAAAGATGGGGTGATGTGGACAGAGTAGCAGGAAAGGAAGATGGCTTTCACAGGGATGTTTGTAGACAGTGGAGTGTGGGGAGTTGAGAAACCAGATGGGAGAATATCTAGGCTATAACTCATCAAGAGAAGACTAAGACATAGACAAGGGCTTGAGTGGAGGAGACAATGAGGAAAACAGGAATATTTATGCCCCACTGGAGTAAGTTACAAAAAAGGCATAAAGAAATGAATAAAAGTTATAAAACAAATCCAAATGTTGTCAGACCCATTTTATTTCAGTGAGTTTTAGCTGAAGGTCTGCGTCATCCCTTGTTTTACTAGAACCAGTTAGCCTGTGGGCTACTAGAAAATGAAGGAACTGCCAATTTTACCCATTTGTGATGGAGTGTTCATTCCACACCAGCCTGGAAGAGGTTAATGAGGCTGAAGAGGGGCCAGTTAACCAGCTGGGCTATAGCTGAGGGGAATTAGTTGGGTCAAGTAATTCTCTGAGTGGCCACAGTGCCCAAATGAGAAGGAACAGTCAGAGCTAGGGTAAAGTCAGGAAGCTGGCAACAGAAAATGGCTGCAGGGAAGTGATCTGCAGCCACTCCCTGGCATAGACATAGGGAGGTGTGTCTGAGGTTAGAGTTCAGTAGTCTGGGGGGGAGGGAGTTTGAACTGGTATGCCTGCGGGGAGGGAAGGGAAGGGAATCAAAAGCTGTAGGAAGGAGCAACAGGGTCTGCAGGAAAGCACAGTTGCCAGATACAGGGTCTGTGGAGTGGAATCCCCTACAAGCCACTGGGGAAATGGCACTGGGGTAATGGTAATGGCATTGCATGAAAAGGCTGCCTGAGACTGTTGGTATGGAAAGACTGTGATATCCTAGAAGGGGAAGAAAGACTATCGTGACCTGGCTGGGGGTCCAGGCCAGGAAGACAGAGTATTCTGAGTTGCAGGAAGTAAGAGAGAGAGATGGCAGGGCACACAGCAAGTACCAGAAGGGGGAGTCTGATCTGGATGGAGCTAATCCCCAGACATAGCCACAGGGGCACCCCTAGCTGTGAGTAGAGCACTCTGTAACACCATTGTTTCTTATACTGAGGAGCAGGCCCAGCAGCAGCAATTCCGGGCCCTAGGGCAGAACAGAATGGCTCAGGTCTGAGTCAGCTTCTGCTGGAAGTTTTTACTTATTTATTCTGTGTCATGCAGGTCCCCGTGTGGCTGAGGAGCGGTATCTGATACTCAGCTTCCCGGATCCCTTGGCCTGCCCAGGGAGATTAATGATAAACCCAGGAAACAGTAGCAGATACTGCCGCTTCAGCTGGCAGGGAACCTGCATGGTGCATAATAAAAAAGCTCGGCTCAGAGGATGTGCAGACAGGGAGTGTGAGCAGCAGGGTCTTTGGGGGAAGGGAGGATGTGGAGAAAAGGAGGATGCTTAACATCTATCCTTCCATTCACCTAGGATCTTTTAAATTGTGGGGCGCCTGGGTGATTGCCCCTCCGACCATCAGTGGACCTGCTGAGAAGAAAGATCTGATATAGGCTGAGTCTGGACCAGGAAAATTAGCGAGGTTGACCAGATGTCCTGATTTTATAGGGACAGTCCTTATATTCAGGGCTTTTTCTTATATAGGCACCTATTACCCCTTCCCCCTGGTCCTAATTTTTCACTTTTGCTATCTGGTCACCCTAAAATTGGTACCCATTTTTCAGCAACTGTACAGCTGCACTATTGCTACCGATGGTGTTAGACAGGGCACAGGCTTACTCCTGTACCATAGAATGACTGAAAGTTTTTAAATAAGATAATACTGAGTGATAAATAATTAACTTTTGTAACAAATTATTGGACAGATAATCATTTTGAGATTTGTACAAATGTTCATGAATACTCACAGGTCACTAAGTAATTCACCCCCATAACTATCTAATAATATGACACCAGAAATTTTCTGTAACAAGCAGACTTAGCATTTTAGTCACAAAAATATTGACGTCATATTTTTAACCAACTGATAATGTGTATTCAGTTACTGACTTTACTCATCATTTCTAATTTTGAAACTTTATGCTGATTTCAGGTTCACTTATGACAAGCACTAACTCTCTAGTTATCAGTATATCTTCTCCTCCTCCACCCCTCCATGCAGACTTTCAGTTCAGCACTTCAGCCATCCTGAGGAAATTCAAGACCTTGCAGATTCTTTCCAAGACAGAAAATGTCATTCCTTACAATGAAGATGGGGGTGGGAATCACAACCACAGTAATTATCAGCCGGTTTCTATGTCTTGATCTTCAGGCAAAGGAAGTTGTTCATAGGAATGATTTCCCTTGGAGGTTGGGAATCAAACACGTAGGAATCAAAGCCCACAGTGCTGACTCAGTGCAAGCTGAATATTTTTTGGCATTGTGAAGAGCCTGTCATAAGGAAGCCTGCAGTAGCAACACAGAACTTGCCCCTAGTCAAGCCTTCTCTGACATTGCAATAGCAGCACAAAGGTGGCCAAAAACTAAAGCCAGAGGTTAGAAGGGAGAAAAGTGAGAGAGGGCATCTAACAAATTAAGAAATTTTTCAGAGCTTAAAGGTATTTTCTTTATAAATAAATTGACGAATCCGATCTGCAAGTGTTTCATTTTAATGGTCTACATTTTGTAAATGTTTTCAGTGACTGTTTCCCTTGTGTAATACAATGCTGCCTCCACAGCTCCATGTAATGCTGCTGTTTGCCTCTTGACCGTGGCAGTATGTAAATATCTTTCATTTGATGTTGCACTTTTGAATATGTGCACCCACAGATTCTTTAATAGTATTTTTGTAACAACAAGAGCTGAAAAAAAAAAAAGAAGCAAGTGTCCTTCAGCAATGTTGTTTCAGGGGAAGTCTTGTGCAGTGCCAGGTCTTTGTGAAGCTTGAGTTTACATTAAGCTATTTTATAACTGAAAAGTTGTCAGAGGTTTGCACTTTGAAGCAGCACAGGAATAAATGTAAGAATTGCATAGTTCTCGTGCAAGATTGGCTGCTAGCTTATGGTGCCTGGCATAAATGTGCTTTGTTTGTGTTTTCCTGTCTGTTTTCCCCACATGTGAAGTCAGGGGAATACCTAACTCTCAGCGATGGTATCAGGTTTGATTATTTTGAATTGAACTGTATCTTTAAGCTGCAGTCCCATGTTGGATGTTGATACAGAAGTGTGTCACTCCAGTAGATATGTCTAAAGATGTTGGACCAGATCCTCAAGAACACCTGGTCAGTGCCCAGTGCAGCGCAGAGAATGGTCTGCGAAGGTGGCTATAGCCCATTATCATGGGTCACTGATTCTCAGGCTGCCAGGAACTGATATGGTCCTGAGAAGCAACATAGAAAAGCCTTAAGGCAACATTCTGCAAGCAGCAGCTTCAGTAAATGGGGTTTGTCAGAGTGCAAGAGTAAGCCAACTAACCATACTTCTTTCTCCTTATCTACACCTCCTATACTGGGGACTGCAAGGAGAGGTGTTGTAGAGTCAGTTACATATACTGGGATTCCTCAGATGGTCAGTTAAGCTGTTCCTCAGGTAGGCTGATGCAGGAGCAGTGGGGCTATGGCTTCATACTGCTCCCATTGGAGGGGCTAGCGCTACTGTGGGTGCAGCCTCTTACACTTCAGGATGGCAAGGAAAGGGACTGCCCGATCTTGCAAAGATACGTAATAGGGAGAGGGAGCAAAAACGCCTCGCTCCTGCTTTATGCTGCTTTGGGCACAATGTGGCCTTTACGTTTATAAAGAGACACTCAAATGATATGGTTCAAAGCATCATCCTTCTAAACTGGCTAAAAAGAATCTAAACTCTTCTACCATAGTACCCACTAAAACTGGCTGGAGTTTGTGTGTACTGAAAAAAAAGAAAAGAAATTAGAAATCAGCACAATCATTCTGTTTAAAGGTTTATTTTATTTTTTAATTTTAAACTGGCTGGGTGCCTGGTTCCCTGGTTGCTTTAATTCTTTTGTCCTGAAAGACTCTTTACCAGAGATTGCATCATGTAAAGCTTTCCTGGACTCCCACGTATGCAATGCTGAGGATGCTGCTTAGTAAGCACACATTTCTCGCATATATTTGGTTTGCATTAGTGATAATGAGCTTTGTGAGAGGCTTTCAGAGGTTTTTGCCTTTGTGCAGATAGAAAGCTACAATCATTTTCCTATTGCCATTCACTTAAAGCCTTATGTTCCTCTCTGTTGTGCATAGAGGAAAGGAGGAGAATCAGTTGGAAACAGTCAGGGGCCACAGAGTGAGGGGGAAAGGTAGCTTTTAGCTTTCTACCACATAGTCACTGCATCCTCACCATAGCACTGATGTGTGCTCAGGGCTCCTTGTCAGGACAAAGGCTGGGTCTATTCACAACAGGAGGAATTGGGGAATATTCTGATGGTATAGCATAGTCCCCTGTGAAAATATTGCAGTTTAATCTTCAAAACTCAATATCATTCTAGGCTTCTTCTCTTCCTGAGGAGACCCAGTCAAGATTTCCTCCAGACTCACCTCCCTTGATCCTCTCTCACTGGACCAGGGGGGGACTCGAGCCACTGAGCATCCTTCCCAGTTTTGTTCCATTGGTGGGGCAGGTGGCTGAAGTGGTGGAAGTATCCAAGGAGGGGGAATCCTGAAGTATTTTGGGATGGGGAGGAGGTGTAGAGGGTTTCTTTGTGTTGGGGTGGCATTTGTGCAGTTGGCAGAATGCAAGTATGTGGTGAGAGGGAAGGGCAGGCATCAGGAGGGCTGGCTTTGTGTGCATTACAAGAGAGGAACGGGGTGTGTTTGTGGGCGAGGGGCAGCAAGAGTGGTGGGTTTTGAGGGGCAGTAACAGTTTGGATGGGCATGTGTGTGCATGTGCCTGATGTGTGGAGTGTAGGCAAGCAATCAGAATGGTGGGTAAAAGTTGGTGGTATATGAGCAAGGCAGTAGGGAGAGACGATGTGTGATGGGAGAGAGGAAAGACTGTGCAGCCAATAGGAGAAAGGAGAGAGAGTGTCTGAAATATGAGGGTTTGAGAAATATGATTGCTGAGAATCTGAGAAAACATAAAAGATGCCCCAGAACAAAGTGGTGAAGAATGAGGAACAATTGTATCTAACCCTGGGAGAAAGGAGAGATGGCATCATGTTTTGTAGCAGCCTGACAGCAGCAGGATCAGCCGTGGACACTAATGACAAATGGACAAAGGGAATCAAATCCCAAAGGCAGTGCGTATTGTAACCTGTTCTGGGTGGATCATACGTGCTTCTGACAGATATATGAGGGGTCTGTCTGTGTCTTACACTTTGGCAACACTTGTACAGCTCATCATTCCAATAAAGCGTCACTCAGCTGAAAAATTGGGTAGGAGAGTAAGTCATCTTGTGGGTAGAGGGACTGACAGGTGTGGGAATTCTTCCCTGCGGCTGCTCTTCAACATTTTTGTATGGTTTCACCTTTGGCTAGCAGAATGTTCCAAGTTGCTGGCTGCTTTCCATAACTATCCCTACTCTTCCAGCATCCTATGTAGGTGTTTGGATCTAAGATTTGGCTCTTAGAGCTTGTCTACACTTGCGCTTATATTGGCAAAACTTATGTCGCTCAGCAGGGTTTTTCTATTTCCTTTAGAGGAACAGAAGGGTATCACTAAATTAGGTATTACATTCCAAATAACGTACCGCATATTGTTTTAGTTACAATGAAATGTAACCAATCCTGTGAAATATTTCTTACAAGTAAAATAATCAAATGAAAGATCCTTTTAAAAATGAGCCCTGCCTTTTCAAGGTTCTTGGCTGTGTGGTGGGGCCTTTCCTACTAGGTTTTTATAGCACATGCTACTTAGACATCCATGCAGTTTTTATGAGATGGCTTCCTGACTGTAGATGCCCCATGGGCCTTTATGGGTATGTCTACGCTGCAGCAGGGAGCACACCTTGCAGTGCAGGTAGACAGACTCATGCTGACTTGACTAGAGCTAGCGCACTAAAAATAGCAGTGTGGGTGTTGCAGCTCAGACTCTCAAGCCCACCGACCCCTTTGAGTGGATAGCCTGAGTTTTTGCTGGAATTGCAACATCCGCACTGCTATTTTAATGCGCGAGCTCACGCCAAGCTAGCGTGAGTCTGTCTCTGGGTGCCGGGAGGCTCACTACCAGTTACAATGCAGACATACTCAATAGTTCTGCAGGCCATTTCAGAGTGCAGGTGTGATTCCATAGCCCTAAAACTGAAATGCTGGCAGCTGGAGTATTCAGTGCTGTTCCCCACCAATCCCCCAATTGATTTAGACCCAAAGATGGTGAATGCCCTGAAAAATATGGCAATTTGGAAACACCTTTTTTTTAATGTTAGAAGGCACTAATGTGAGATCTATCTGTTGGCCTATCAAAGTGCTTCCCAAACTGTTAGGGACCAATTTATCAGACTAACCTCTTGTGATCCGTCCGTGCCTAGAGTAGCCACCTGAAAATACTAAGGTCAAGGCAGGCTGTAAAAGGAGAGCTGATTCTCCTAGCACTGGTGGGTGACACTGAAGTCAGACTTCCCAACCAGCCACAACAGTGCTTCTGATTCCCCACACTGGTTATCAAGTAGCCAAAATAAAAACTTACACAGCCCCCTTTACTGCATTTCAGTCTCTAGCTCCCAATCAGCTACTAGGTCCAGTAAAGAGACCAGTTATTTAAAACTCTATGCTCTTTACCAAAAAAGTTTCTCCTGACCCCAAAGGGTCAGCCACTGTACCAGATCAATATAAGTTTGGATCTTACCCAAAATACCACGCTGCCAGCCAATCCTTAACTAAACCTAAACTAAACTAAACCTAAAGGTTTATTATAAAAAGAAACAATCATTTATCATTTCTCTTATAGTTTGTTTAAAACAATCAGACACATACAATTGATTCGAAAGTCCATATATATCAGGTTTCTAGTAGAATTGTGGAGTTTGCAGGCTTGTATAATCCCTCTGGTGTACGTCCAGTACCTGGATGGGTTTCAGTCCTTTGTTTCACAGCTTAAGTTCAGTTGTAGGTGAGTTGACTCAGAGGTAGGCTGAAGACAGAAGACAAAATGGATGTGGTGAAGCTGCCTTTTATGTCCTTTGGCCTTTGCCATGCTGCCTGTGGAAATGTACAGGAATAAGACGGAGTCCAGGGTCACATGAGTAAGTCCTGGTGACTTATCAGGTATATCCCTGGCTTCTCTCTCTGACCCCTTGTACCTGTGAGTTTCCTTAATGGGCCATTAAGCAGGCTTAGTGCTGCAGCCATCCTGCCTGTGGTGTCGCCCAGAAACAGTACAATATGAAATACAGATAAAATACAGATATCCATACCTTCCATTACATCCATAACACATGAACATAAACATTATCATCTTACTTAGCACATTATAGCCTTTCTAACAGTACCTGACATGGCATATCTCACATGAATTATTATGATTCTGACATATTGATGTTAAAAAATATAATAAATGCCTCCCCCCCACCCCAATCCTGCCAGCATCACACCTCTGTTATACCAGCTTGTACTTGCCACCTCCCATTCATTGGACCTTGGGGTGTTCCCAAATCGATTGGGGGAGATACCAGGGGAACTCTAAATATGACTTTTAAAATGAGATCTCAGATGAGCCTTCCCTCCTACCTCGCAACATACTAAGTTAACTTCAAGCACAAGAGTAGTCCCATTGAAATGAAATCTTAAAGCCTACAGAGGGTGCAGTGGGGTGAGGAGAGTCATGAATAGTAACCAGTCCAGCGCAACAATGGATTGCTTCTCTGCTAAAAATTAAGCGTGTGTTTAAAGGCTTTGCTGAATTGGGGCCCATGTACACACCCACGTATTTATGGAAACGAGTGCATGTGCATATTTTGTAGCAATCATGTACCACTCCAACTTTGAAAATTTGATCTATGGTCAAGACTTTCAGAACTGTGTGTGTATAATTGACTTGTGCAGTTCCTGTAATTATATATGAAACTAGATTAACTACGCATCCAAATTATACACACCACAGTTCTAAAGGTCTGGGCCTAGATTTGACAGCTGCTACAAAGGAAAGTGACTATCTACAATCCATTCTTTATCTGCCTAGATCTTAATTTAGGGATAGAATCATGACCCTGCTGTAACAGACTCTCCTGATCACATATGAGTTATATTTTTCCAATTTAATCTTCTCCAGACAGGTCCCATAGGGATACATATTTCATAAGGAAGTCTCCTCCCCTTTTTCTCTGTGTCTGTCTAACCCAAAGCATCCTCCACTTGTCTCACTGGACTATACATAAGAGTGCAAAGTGCTACAAACTGATCAGGTTGTTTCCTCCAGCAACGCTGCAGTCTGATGACATCGATTCACACTGAAGTCTTGTTGATCCTCCTGGACCTTGTGGACTCATGCACAGACTTCTGTGGGATTTGATGCTATCAGTATGCAACATTGACATTACAGATAGTTTATCTATAAATGAAAAATAAGACACTGGCTAGAGAATGGGCCATTCAGAGGAGAAAAATTAAAAAGAGTGCTTACAATTTATCAGGGTACCCTAAAGTAAGTCATACAAATAAGTTCATGGTTAATTTTACTAGAGGGAGACAACATAAGTAGTAAGAGTCCTCACAACAGGTATAGTATCTGCCTCGGGGTTTCACAGCAATACGGGATCTAATTTTCCCTGATGTTTTCCCTCACCACATTATAAGCATCATTAGGTTAAATGAGAGTACTTAAGAAGGAGAAAAGCCTAAAGTAAAGAGTTATTGTGTAATTGTTCTGCTTAATAGTTTTTTGGACCCAATCCTGCATTCCTTGTTCATATGAAACATCAACTGATTTCACCTCTCATTTCAATGGGAATTTTGTGTGTGCAAGGAGTGCAGAATCTAGTCCTTTGTTTCTTTCCCAACATGATTCAAGTGAAATGTTTGGGACAATTATTCTCAAGGTTCTGAACAGATTCTAGAAATCTCCAAGGTATTTGGAGGGGCAATCCCAGTCCCCAGTAAAACAGACACAGACAGGCTTTTTGCTTTTTTTTTTTAATGGGAATTTCTCTTATCAAAAGATAAGGAAAGTCAAGCCTCAGTAGCTGACTGTATGAAACTCACATTCCTGGGAATAAGGAAAAAGTCATGTGATGGACGGTGGGAATAAGGCAATTTCTGTGAAAGTGTTTGCAAAAATATATTTTTTTTACTCCTCCAAATATTGTGAGACGTGCTAAAATTGTGAGTGTTGTCAACATTGCAAATTTTAGACTCTATACTCAAGCAAAACTATTTGATGTCAATTGGAGATTAACCTTCATTCTCCCTTTGCATATTTAAACTGGGGAAAGCAGAAAAATGGCCAAACTGTACTACAGTTTTTCTCCCATGGTGTGGTATACTTTTGGTAGAGCTGATCTGTATAGGATCCTAATTGGTATGAATGATGTTATACAGAAACTTAAGATGGGATGTTATATAGAAATACATTAAACTCATTACCAAAGAATGATTGTTTGGTACATAATTCCAAGTGGCAAAGCCATCATAATGAGGTATAAGGATGCATACATTATGGGCATCCATTTGTCATGTTATGCCTCTGACCTTCTAGGTTTCTTAGTTTCAATTATGATTTGAATAACTTTCTATTCTTAAAAGTAGTCCACTCTGTAAGAAATAGAGCCACTATTTTTTGACAAAGAATTGTAAACTTCAGAGAAAATTACAGGAAGGTATATTAGCAATGATAATTTAAAATCTGGATATTAGCAATTATCATGGCCAATCTGAAAAGAAGAACAAGGATTCTACTGTATATTAAATAAAAATAATTCTTAACCACTAGGGTCTTTAGACATTTTTATCCTTTTTAATTTAAGGAATACATCTGAAGATATGTGGCAAATAGGTTCAGCTTCTCCAACTTTGAATTGTACCTCATATTCTCTCTCTTTCTATTTTGTATTTTATCTAATTTAATGTGTTTGTTTTTGGGAATGTAACCCCCACTCAATAACTTGTGTAGGCATGCACTGAAGTTATTTTAGAATTGTTACATATTTCTACAAACTGTTCAGCAGAATAGAATTAACATGACATTCTTTGGCCTTCCAAATGAAATTCCAGCTTGAACTGACTGTCATTTACATCACATCATAAACAGTGCAAGAAAATAATCTGAAAGAAGAAAAGGGCAGACCATATTCCAATCATTTATGTTTGTTAGAGCACATGTGCGTTGCATGTAGACGTATCCACAGGATGGGGAAATGTATCAGATAAGAGATTTCCATGTTGTTTTCTTTCTTTGCAGAAAAAAATAAAACCCACACATGCATATTCAGTCTGTCAAATCATTCATTTCAGTGTTCCATTCCTCCGTACTTAGTGCAAAGGAGGGTTTCCAAGTTATATGCAAAAGCCATTTCCTCTGTGAATTATGCATTTTCTGGAGCCCTCTAAAATAAATTATTACAGTGTGTGTGTGTGTGTATATATATATATATATATATATATATATATATATATATATATCGGAGATCAAATGGTGACTGGCCTCCTTACAGTGTATGAGCACTCCTGTGTATTTAGGCCTTGATCCAACAAACTTTACTTCTGCATGTAATCGCTACTCATGAAAGTAGTCCCCTGATCTCAGTGGCACTTACTGTGAGTAATTGCTGCAAGCTCCTTTTACAGCTAAAATAAGTAAGTATGTATTGTCTTATCCCAACTGTATGCACCTGGTATAAATGTTCTGGCTTTAACAATTAATGTGCTAAGTCTATGGAAGCATTACATACATCCCTTAATTGATGTTATGAGTTTTTGGAGTCTAATGGAAAAGCCCACGTCATGTGTTTTTGATTCCCAGAAATAATCTGAGTCTGAATATTATGAATTTGGCCTTGGCTAAATGGATTCAGATTACTTGCATAAAAGATGAGTCATTCCTCTCTGTGAATTAGCAGCATTCACATAACCCATATCCAAAGCCTTCACTTGCTCTGCAGGGTTTATTAGCTTTTCTTGTGCTTTACATTTTAGGAGTGGAATTGTATATTATATGCCCCTCTATAATAGCTTTCAAAGTTAAGGGCAGTCAGTGCTTTCATAGAAAAAAACAACATATTACCTCATTTAGGAAAACTCACAACAGGTTTGAGCTGTTAACAAGGAAGTATTTTGTGATATGCCCACCAGGAGAATGTTTTACTCCCGTAATATGGGCAAAAACTAAACATACTTAGAGCATGATCAAACATGTCAGTGGTACACAGATCAGATCTTAAAAAAAATACAAACAAAGTCAGTTCCTGAATATGTTCTATAACCGGAGGAAAGAATATAATCTGGTCCTTTTAGATGCTTAATTTAAAATATATCTACCAATCCCAGATTTTGACATAGTGCAGTGCTATGAGTAGTGGTTCTGGTGTGTCTTAATTTTTTCAGTAGTATGTAATATACATACAGTAGTTAATATTCTCAGCCATAATTACAGAAGCAAATAGCACTTCCACATTTGGGTCACTGCATGAAAGAAATGTAGAGGAACTGTATTCCCTAGAATATGTCTTTATTGTTAATAGAATATGTGAATGGATGGAGTCACTAGCCCACCCTCAGGAGTTCATACAAACTACATTGGGCCTGGTCTATACTTGAATGATGATTAATTTGTGTGTGTGTGTGTGTGTGTGTTTGTTAGAGTTACATCAGTACAAATCCTAGTGTAGATGCAGTTATATTGGTATAAAGCACTAGCTTTATGCTGATATAGCTATCCGTCTTTATTCCTCTTTTGTCTGAATTAGACAGTCATCTGTATAAACTATCTTTATGCCCATATGCCTGAGCTTTCTCCCTGAGCTTGTCTGTCACTAAGGTTTTTCCCAGGACTTCTCTTGAAAGCTCCCTAGTTCCTCCCACCTCTCACAATTTTTCCTGTCGTTTGAAGTACTGCAACAACACAAGAGAGGAGAGAGTGTTCTTGGGAGTTGTCCTCACAATGTTCTCTGCTGCAACATTTCCACTGAGCAGAGGAGAGGGTTCTGAGGCTGTAGGAAAGTAAATCTTTGGGCAGGTCTACGCTTAAAACATTGCACTGCTGCAGCTGTGCTGCTGTAGCGCTTCAGTGAAGATGGCATTGTGCTGACAGAAGAACTCCTGTCGGTGTAGTTAATCCACCTCCGTGAGAAGCAGGTAGCTGTCTGACAGGAGAAGCCCTCTTGTCGTCCAAGGGCTTGTCTATGCTAGAAATTATGTTGGTATAACTTATGTCACTCAGGGTCTCAATAGGCCGCCCCTCTGAGCGGTTTACACCAAGTTACACCAAGCGGTTTAAACAGCTGCTCCCGCTGACATAGCTATCCCCTCTTGGGGAGGTGGTTTTATTATACCAATGGGAGAGCTCTCCCAGAGCAGCTGTGCTGCTGTAGCACTTCTAGTGTAAAATAGCCATAGTGCTGTCTACACTAGGGGTCAGGTTAGTATAACTGCATTGCTCAAGCTGAATCTTATGGGAATAATGGTTCAGCTACCAAAAAATATCTGACACTTATACAATAAAATTAATCACCATCTGCATACATTAATTCACAAAATAGGTTACACAGTGTCCCAAAATATCAGACCTTAAAATTACATCACTCTCACCATCTTGCATTTTCTCCTACTTCAATTCCAATGTGATTTTAGTAGTTAGCATCTTACAAATGGAGTGAGAAGTTAATGCTTTGAGTTCACTTGAAAGCTGATTCCAAACTTTCCGGTGAGCTGGAAACAAGGATGCCAGTAGCACAACATTCACTATCTGCTTCTACCTGAGAAGGTTAGCAGCAAAATATTTCATTCTGCCTGCTCCATTTCAGTTAAACCGATCACTAAATGTGGCATGAGTCACATTACATCATGTTAAGTCACATCATGAGATTAACTTTCCCTGACAAGTGAAGTGACGTGGGCTTGTTGCCAGCAAACATGATTCTTAAAATAGTTGCCAATTTTTAAGTCAGGTTTTTATGGTTAATTCTTTTATTTTTAAGGTTTGCTGAACTAGCTTCTAGAGCTAGAGATTTATAAGATATGGGAATTAAATTTTGTCCCTGTTCCTTCAGTTAAACAGAACAGTGTGGAACTGATCTAAGCTAATCCTGGCAAGACCTGGCCCTTGAAACATTTTCATTATCTGGGATATTTCATGACAATAAAACATAATCAACACTTTTCAAGACTTATATGCCTCTAAATCAGAGGTTCTCAAACTGGGGTGGGGGTGCAGAATGTATTTTCTGAGGGCATGAGTTGCTTTAGTGAAAAAAGCTGTACTGTGTACAGTCAGAGTTGGGTGGACAGAGAACAGTGGCTGCTGCCTGGGCGCCCAGGGTGGGGAAAGGGGCATAAATTAATACAGACACAAAGAAGGGGTGTGTGATCAAATAAGTTTGAGAACCACTGCTCTAAACAAAACCGCTGAGCTATGGCTGCTTTGCACCATGTTGTTGTTAGTACAAAGCAGCCCTAAAACTGGCTTAGTCAGTAACAATATCACCCCAGCATAGGATTGATATAGAGCTGACATAGTGACTCCTACCTACACATGTGCTTCCTAGGTGCTAGTATAGATGGCCCAGCTGGGGGAAAGGAGGTGTGGATGCGGGTTTCCTTGCACCTCAGCAATTCCTGACTACTCTATTGACCCTTTCAGCCCATCAGCTGTTAGCATACTGTTATGCTTGAAGGTGTTAATGACTGCCAGCAAATGTCTTTGATTTGTAGGCAATCAGAGACCTTGTTAAAGCTGCTGGGCATGGCCACCTTTCATTAGGCTAAATGGAAGAGGCAATTAAGCTCCTTTATGGAGTAAGACAGCTGAAACAATAGAAGTCACCACCCAGGGTACTATACCACATGGGAAGGCCTGAGCAAGAACTAATTCGGGGACAATGAGAGGTTTCTCTGGGGACTGATTGCAAATACATGGCTGAGGCATTGATTGGTTGCAGCTGTGTTTATTTGTGGGGTTTCATAGGCAGAAAGCATCCAAAAACTAAAGCCAAGAGACTAAGAGAGCCAGAGAAGTTGTGAGGATAGCCATGGGCGGAAGAAGAGCTGAAGCTTTGTGGGGCACAGGACTGTCTGGGAAGGCAGACCTGGAAAATGTGAGCAAAGAAACTGTCTCCTGTTCTTTGTTACTACTATGGTCAGGGAATCAGCTTTGTGCATGTGCTTTGTAAGTAAACAGGATTGCAGCAAAGAAATATCTGACTCATCATCAGTTTATTCTCCAAATGGAAACAACATGGTAAGGTTCTGAATTTTGGCCAAATGTTCCTGCTAAGGGAAATAATATAGGAGAAGCTGCTTTAACTTACACTAGGTGATCAGATCAGCACACCGCTGGTCTGGGATTGTGGAAGTCTAAATGTGGTTTAAACCACCTTTGGCTCCCCCCACTTTACCCAATGGGGTTTAGTGTATACTCCTCAGTTGCAGACAAAGATTAGAATCAAAGCATTTGAACAAGCAAAGTTCTTTCTTCTTATTCCCTGGCCAAGGACAGTACAGACTATTTTTCTAATTACTGTGTTTATGCCATTGCTCAGGCACTCCAGGGTATCGGAATTAACGAGCCCACTCCCTTCTACTCATTAAAGGTTTTCAATTTTAATGTCTTTTAGTGCTTGAATTGTTAAAACCATTATCCTTTCATGACTTCTTTCATGTATCTAATAAAACTAGTGTGGCTATGTTTTGTGAAAATGCCCAGATAGATCCCTGTATGTCTATTACTTAAAACTAATTAGATGCAAAATCTATAGCATTGATGCAGAATTAAAGTTGAAATAAAAAATTAGGAAGGGCCAAATATGAAGGCTCATACATTTAACAGGTATCAGAAATGTGATATGTGCAATATTGCTAAGTCAGCATTTTGGGAGCAGCCTTAGTTTCTGGAAAGTCTTGATTTGAGTTCTTGAAATTACATTGCATTTTGCATTTTAATTTCCCTAGTATAGGGTGTGTGTGTGTGAGATTTTTAAAAAATTATGAAATAGGAACCTGCAGCTATTTGGCTTGAGGAACTTAAGCTCCTTTGGCTTTACCATTGCACCGTGTAAATTTCTGTCTCTGCCTTATTAGTATTTTATTATCTTTCTTGGGATAGCACCTGGAGACTCTAACTAGGAGCAGGGCCTCAGAGTGCTAGGCATTGTACATAGTCTCTGCCCTGACGATCTTACAATTCAGATAACAAGGAGGGAGGTGGAAAAGAGGGATATAACATAAGCAGAATAACAATGTAGTTATTTGCAAGCGTCATATTAGTTCCACAATATAATCTGTTTTTTGTTTTATTTTTTAAAGTTCTTAGTGGGGTTTTTTTAGGAAAGAAGTAGTGAAACAGAAAGATAAAGAGGATTTAGAAGGGAGAGAAAAAAAGGGGATAAAGGAGGGGGAAAGAAGGAGAGGACCACGGAGTACAGTAAGAGTCAAACCCAGGTCTGTGAGATCTATGGTCTAAGATTTTACTTCCCTCCAAAGCCCTGAGGGACAAGGGCAACCTTGTACTTATGGCAAATGCAGCAGGAGGGTAAATTATTGATTTGCCTTCATATGTACAATATATTTCCACCCATTCTTTTCTTCCATCTTAATAAAAATTATTTTATTACCAGATGTGTATGTATGTTGGGAACCCACCAAGGGAAAAATGCACAGGGCTTCTAGAGAACTTAAACTATTCTCCATAGAGCACTTGCCAACAGTCCAAAGTGAACTGGATAGTTACATTGTGCTGGATCTCCTCTTCTTCACCCCCCGCCCCCAGCTAACTTACATTAAAAATACATCAGATAGTTTTTGTAAAATTTTTCCATATAAACAATAATTATAATTGACAATGTTATACAATTGTAAATGGGGCTGGGAGGCCTGGCAATTATGAATGGGTGGAGGAGGTGTATATGAGACCATTAGTCTATTAAAATTCAGTCCATACCATGAACAAGTATGAGAGTGTCTGAATTTAAAATGCCTCCGTTGCTTGCCCCTGAGTTCACAATACAGCTGCCACACTACCAAGTATTCAAAAGGGTATTGGCAGTAGGCTTTTTGTAAAAGTCTCTCTGTCTAGTAGCCAATGCTGCTTTTAAACATAAAATAGTTTGTTAGTTGTTTAGGGCTGGGTAACAAGCTATAATGTATCAATGAATGTAGGCAATTTACTTCCTCTCTCTCTTCTGTTCTGCTTTTATCTTGCCTCTTTCTTTCATCTCACATTGGTCTTGGCTCTTTGCCCTCTTCTTTCTTGTCATCCCACTAATTCTGGCCTGATAGATAAAGTTTTTGAAAAACATGTACAGCTTGGTCCCTCCACCTTGACCCCCTTGCCAGTTGCTTTTGTACCTACAGCTCTCTATGACACCCATGCATTTCCACATGTTTTATAGAAACAGGACATATGCCACCAACAAAATGTGGAGGAAGGGAATCCAGTCTTTTAATTCCCAAATCACTTTCCCCAAATATGGTATAATGAAACTAGAACTGAAAACCAATTGTAATTTTCCAGGAAAGACACCCACTGAAATATGAATTTCCAGTGAAATGAAATATCTGCTGCAGCTTTAGAGGAATGTTAGAACAATTTACTAGTCACAAATAAAGACAGATTAACTTGTATTCACACCTGTCTTTTCACATTTTTTTCACAGGTCACCATGCTTCACAGCTGATTTGTTACTAAGGAGGCATGTAGTGCTCTAATGGTAGAAAACACACTGTGAGTCAGACCAATTGCTACACAGCAAGATATTATGCTCCTATGCTGTGAATGTTGCCGAGACAAAGAAGACAAGCCTGATTTTTATACTGACTTAGCTTTTGTAGTCCTTTTCATCTGTGCAAATGTGGGGGTATTCTAGAGATGAATCAACAAACAGCTCATTTCTTGAATGAAGCAAGATGTTGTAATCCCAATACCTCTGTCCAAGCTTTAGGCTACACAATCATTTCTATATATAGTGGAAAGTGTTGGATAGGATCCAAGTAACACTGTTCTATGGTCAGGATCCCAATTATCTAAGAGCTTGCCTCTCTCCCTATCTCCCACTATGGGAATTGTTGCATCATTCTTACTCTCAGTCAACCATAAACTTTCAACAACTGCTGCTATGGTGTTCCCAGAGAGGGCCACATCTCTTGATCTCCCAGGGCCACTTCTCTGGATCTGCCAGGGCCTGAGCTTAATGAGCTCCAAGCTACAATGTAAAACTAATTTGTTTAGCCAGAATCTTGACTGACTTTATTATTTAAAAAAAAAAAAAAAAACAGGCTTGGGTCTTTTGGTCGGTGGGGTGTCTCTGTTATAAATTCTGTTGATTTCTAATTGACATAAAATACTGAGGTGCCTTTCGATGGGCATCAGATAAATAAAGCAATCCTAAATATTATTGCGCTAGAACCACCATTTAATCCTTGGTCTGTCTGCTGAGACTGCCAGTTTGTTTCTTTGCCAATTTTTAATGGGTTTTTTTTCTGAAGTAGACAGTTGTTCACTAGCAACTGGGATCACCATCTCAGTTCACATAGCTACCTTTTGACAACTGTTTGGTGGCTTATCTGTCACCACTTGTCTGGACCTGATCTGAACAAGCAATATAAAAATGAATGATTCTGTATCTGTTACCAATCCCTTAAAACTTATCAGCATCTAGACTTAGCTCATTTACAGTCATGTTAATAAGGAGTAACCCATTGATTTCAGCAGTGTTATTTCTCACTTTTACAGTTGTAAATCAAACTAGTATCTAGCTTTTTCCACCTCCCTACTAAATGCTATTCAATCTTGCCTCTAATATCGTACAAACTAAATAGTTATTGGGTTTGTATAGCACCATTGTTGGCTCTTCCTGTAGGTCTTTTCTTGTGTATGAAAAAATTTAAGTTTTATGCCCCAAAACTGGTTTATTTTCTATTTGAGTGATTTTCTGTCTTGTTTGATTTCTAGGACTATGGAATGAACACCAAAAAGATGTCTCTTAACTTCAATGGGAAAAAATGCCACTCTTTCTGAACAAAACAAAAGTGTTTAAAATATGTACAAATTATACGTGAGTTAGGTACCTAGATGCTTTGGAAAATCCCAGTAGGCACCTATCTGCATCGTTAAGTATTTAAATACCTTTAAAAATCTGGCCCTACATTTATTTTTCATTTCTTGTTAGCCTGACATGCTCATTAGCTGTGTACTGGATAAAGAAAGATGATTCAGACATAGCCACTTGATTTAAAAGGGTCTGGGACATGTTGCTCATGTAAAAGCTTACACGCAATATAAAGATAACTGCTAGTGATTTTAGGACAAACTGGCTCCCTTTCTAAGAATTTAATAAAATAATTCTTTAAAAACACCCAGTTAGAACAGGTAAATGTAAGTGCTTTTCTCTATTATGATATAGATACAGTCTTTTCCTGACATCCATGTGAACTTCCTTGTTATCTTGGGTATCTTCTCCCATTATTTCACATGCCATATTTGTATATACATATTGTATTTTTTATGGTTGTAGCATCTCTCTCCCATGTTTTTAGTCTACTATTTTACTTTATTTCTATTTGTATTCCAGTCATATGCATTTTTGAATATGGATGATATAATTAGAATGAAAGAATTGCTAGGAATAGATCTATGGTCCACTAGTTCAGGATCCTGCTTCTAGCAATATTCAATGTAACTTGCTTCAGAGGAAAACACAAACCCCCCATAATATAATTTTATATCGGGATTGGACATTTTTTCTTAAATCTAACTTGTAATCAGCTTATTTCATGAGGTATTTGGATTGATAACCTTGTAATTTCATCACTGCTGGATAACTGAAGATGCCATTGTTATTTCACAGTTATACTTCTGTAGAACATACTACTTCAGATGTCCAAAGCACTCTGTACATACATTAACTAATTATTGAATTGTGTAAAATATCTCAGGGCAGTAAATTGCTATGGTTAATTATAATGGACGTGATCAAGTGCAGTGTATCCTTTTTAAACTATTATGTTAGTTACATTTTAATTTAAAGTACCCTCTTTCTTGTGTTTTGGAAAAAAATATTTTAAAAATATATTAAAATGAAATGTGGCAGAAAATGGTGGTGAATCACAAATAAGTGGAAGGGAAAGACTGGATGAGGGATGTATGGTGAGACAGTCACCAGCTGTGTGAGTATGTAGACTCTCAAAGTGAGTCAGAGCAAGTGATAAACATACAAGCCATTAATTTATTTGCAAATAGAAAAACAAACAGAAAAAAGTGGTACAGTTTTCCCAAAGTTCAACCATCCAGACCTGCTAAACTCCAGCTGTTTTATAAAGAGTGATTCAGCAAATGGCATCATTTTACTTGTAAACTTAGTTGATTTGATAGTAGATTGAAAAACAATAAACAGGGATTTCCATAATGCCACACAGGCCTAGCACCCAATCCTTGCCCCTGGCAGAGGGGTCTGATAAATCAGTGAAGTGTGAGGGAAGGCAGGGAGGGGTTAGAAAACTCTCTGGGCCACATGGAGGGACCTGGAAGAATATCTTCCCTTCATACCCAGACTAGAGCATTCCTCTATTGGATAGTAGAAATCTGATCAGAAAAAGGATCTCATTAGTTCAGTTACAAAACAAAGCATCAGTCATAGAGTTTAAGGACAGAAGGGACCACCCCATCACCTAGCTTGATCTCCTGAATATCGCAGGCCACCTCCAATACCCAGGACCCGCACACTAAAGCCAACCACCAAAATTAGACCCAAGCATTACAGCCAACAAGACACTAAACTATTTTGTGCCACAAGCAGAGAATAGGAGGAATTGAGGTGCACTTGTGCCCGAAGCCCCTGTGATGAGAAGGAAATGATTACGTGACATCTACCCAGATAATCTTTACAAGTGACCTATATCCACACGCTACAGAAGATAGCAAAAACCCCTAAAGTCAGTGCCAATCTGACCTGGGGGAAAATCCCTTCCAAATCCCAGATATGGTGATCATATGGTGAGCATGTGAGCAAGAATTAACCGGCTGAGCAGGTGTGGTGTCACCTCAGAGCCCTACACCCCTACTCCCTTATTGAATAGTTCACCTTCAGCTGTGGCCCTCTCTGATGCCTGAGAGAGAGGATATTTTAAAAAACCTTCAAACCCAGAATTCACTGGGGGAAAAAATTCCTTTCTGACCCCTGCAACCATCTGAAACCATGAAGCATGAGTTTTAAGGAACTTTAGACTTAAAGTGGAGTGAGCCCCCAGGGCTGCCAATCCCTGTCCCACACCATCACAGACAATCCCATCATACAATCACACTCCCATATTTGTCCAGTTCTCTCTCAAAACTAATTAAGTTGTTTGTCCCCTTGACTCCTATTTGGAGACTGTTCCAGAACCTCATTCCTCTAATGGTTAGAAATCATCTTCTAATTTCCAGCCAGAATTTGTTCAAGGCCAGTTTATACCCATTTGTCTTTCTACCAGCATTGTCCTTTATCTTAAATAGCTCTTCATCTTTTGTGATATTTACCCCTTTTGTATTTATAGAGAGCAATCATAATTCCATCAGTCTTTTTGCTAAATTATACAAGCCAATGTATTCCAGTCTCCTCTCATAAAATAGGCCCTCCATTCCCCCTATCATTCTAGTAGTTGTTCTTTGCACCTGTTCCAGTTTAAATTAATCTTTCTTGTACATGGATGACCATAACTGTGCATAGTATTCCAGATGAGATCTTACCAGTATCTTGTACAATGGCATTAATACTTCTCTATCTCTACTGGAAATGCCTCTCCTGATGCATCCTAGGATTGCATTTGCCTTTTTCACAGCCGTATTTCATTGGTGGCTCATAGTCATCCTGTGTTTGACCCATACACCCAGCAGGAAAGCATGAAATAACAAAATAAAAACAGAAGAAATGAAAATACAATAAAAATTAGAGGATTATAGAATAAATGAATGAAAATATTAAAAACAAGGACCTTACCTCCTTGAACACTGCAACTCAAAAGTGTCCAACAGTGTGTGAAGAGAGAACGGATGACTTACTGCCATGGCATCTGTAAAGGAGAGGGTTTACTACCCCTTATGATTCACACTTAGATCATTGTGCTGGACAGAGCTGGAGCAAATAAAAAATGCGAAGAGGTGAAAATAGATATTGTAAACCCCAGAGCCTATGCACCTGCTCCAGATTGCTAGGTATTATGGAATAGTTTCCACAATCCAGATGACCTGCAATGCTTGTAAGGAATTCTGTCTGTGAATTCAGTGCTCTTTGTGCTCCAACAGGGTGTCTAAACTGCACAGCTGCAGCCTGCAGTTGCACAGTCATGTTCACGCAAGTTGAGTATGTACAATTCTCTAGTGTAGATAACCCCAGGGAATACAAAACTAAGGGCCCACTTACTCTGACAAAACTACCATGTTGGGGAATCATGTTATAGTATGATTTGATTTTTCCCCATTTATATGGGATCCATGTTATAAGTATTGTACAATGTTATATAGTGTGATGGTCTTGATTGTTGGTCTTTTGTGTCTGATATCAGACACTGTTGGACACAATGTGAAACTGTAGTTAAGACCAACTCAAAGTGACATCAGTGGTCTATGCTTGCATTTAAACCATGTGCAAGTGATCAGGTGCTGAAATTATTCCTTAAACTTGTTGACATCATACAAAAGGTAATTTTTCCAGTGTACACCAGATCAAAGGGTGTGCCTGTTTCATAAAACCAGGGACATGTTTCAAGAAGGAGAAAATTGCTCATTTTTTTGTTCAACCAATGATCTTTCCTGGATTTAACATTTGAATTGGTAGCTGAGATGGTGAGGAATGTGCCAATGGGGATGAAATTATTTCCAAGATCTGTCCCTCACCTGTGGAAGGAACTTTTAATTAAAATACTAAAATTATGTAATTTGCCAAATGTGACTGTTCACAGATTTATGTATTTAAAACACACTGGAGTAAATTCAGCTCTGGTGTAAGTCGGTCAAACTTCCATGGGGTTTGAATACATGTATTACTTTCTATGCAGGTTACCCAAGTTTGTACCCAACGCTTATTGTCTTGAGAGGCCAGGACCGGGAGCACTGCAGAAAGAACAAATTGCAACTTTCTCAAGCAATGTTATCTGGCTGTCGTGTGAACCAGCATTTATTATTCTGGATGGAGAAACATTTAGCATTCCTCAATCTCCAAGTGTGCATGTGGGCAGTGAATACAAGTGGAGAAAATTGGGAGAACTTAGTTGAAGCCTCCTCCTCTTCAAAGTTTAAATAAGGTGTTGCTCATACTTTTTCTGTGACATCTGATGTCACCTTTTCAATGGTACTTATGAATGCTATTGTAAGCAGAAAGTTTTGTTCAGTGACTTGGAAGCATTTTTAAATGACATTTTGGGCAGTCTTGGAAAAATGCCACCGGCTGTTCATGAATTACAGAAAAATCCATGGAAGATTTTTGTCCAAAGTTCTCTTTTTCCATGGGTTCCCTGATAAATAGCATACCATATGCTATTATCTCATCTACATTTCCCTAGTACTAGAACCTGGCCCCAGCTTTTTCTTTGTCTATAGACTGTCACATTCAGTAGAGAAAATTATCACCTGTGGAATGATATGGAGTATGTCAGTTGCTTGTTGCATCCACTGACAGCAGAAATACAAATTTTATAATCTGTGGCACTAAAGTTTTTGTACTCCTACCTCTTCATTTTAAATTACATTGTCTATGAGATATTCTTCTTGAGAATTCCTTCTTGGCATCTCTCCATTGTCTGAGTCAAGTATTCCATTTTCCTGGTAGATGTAACCGTGCTATTTCAAATCAGAACACGTCTCTTCTGTTGCTTGGTTATTTCTAGCACTTGATAGTAACTGGGTCTTAATTCTGGGATGTCATGTGTCTCAATACGATCAGTAGGAAGGACAAATTTTGAATCACCTTTGCCAATTTAGGTGACTGTTTTACCTCTATTTAACATAAAGAATCACTTTGGTGATTGAAGTGTCTTTGCTTTCTCCTTGCACAAAAGAACTTCCTGTATCCTCTGTGTTATGTCACCAGTTCTGGGCTCAGTCTGCTAACTTCAAGAGTCATTCCAGGCTGGTAGCTTGTCCTTTCAGTTGTCACAAAGCCAAAACATTCAGCCAATGAAAAGATAGTTGGGTGTCTCTTAGTTTTCTCCCTTTTATGGCAATTTCTAGTTATACGGCTATATTATTTTTTGGTATTCTTAAATATTTCCCTAACACAAATTGTGAGTCTCTGAGGCAGAGACTATCTTTGTGTTGTTTGTATATACAGAGTCTAGTATAATGAGATCCTAAATCCCAGATTTGGATCTCTAAATGCCACTGCAATAGAAATAAATAAATAATGATGATAAATAATAGGGATCTTGCACCAAGAATTAGAAGACAATTTTAATGATGTTAGGCTATATTATTACTAGTATTATTTATTTATATTGTAGTAGCCTCATCCAGGTTAGGGTCCCACTTCGCTCAGCACTGAACAGACATAGTCCATGAAAGTCCCTGCTCCAAACAGCTTACAATTTAAATGACAAGATTTTACAGATGGGTGAAACAAATAAGCAGGCAGCAGGGGGAGAAAGGATGGGTTAACAATAATAATAGGATATTTTAGCACAGATTAGCAGTGTGTACAATTCTAAACCAGACAATAACAGCAGTCACAATTCACCACATGCCTAACTATTAGGAAATAGGAAAAGAGATCTCTCCAGAAGCTTGGAAGGCTATAACGCTAATCATCTATAAGCAGAATGATATCCCCCTCACAGAAGGAACACTGGAGGAAATCTACAGTTAGATATTTTCACATGCCAGTTTTATAAAATGAAACTGATCCAACATTCAGAGCAAAACACAGAAGGGAATGTTATAGTAAGGGGAACCAACTCTTGGGAATATTTCCAAACTGAAAGCCATTTGTTCCAGTGTTAGAAATCTGGAATATTCTTTAAAAATTGTAATTTATCTTCTCACTAATCTCCTACATTCTCCTGGCATTTCACTTTTTCTACATTAATCCGTTTTCTCAGTAAGTGTCTTCCATGAGACTTTATTTGCTAAAATGTAGTCCTCAACCACTCATACAATTTTTGCCACCATCCTTGCTTGGGTGCAGTTTGAAAGTCTTAGCCTAGTATTAATTTCAGATCCAAAATGATCTGACATGGGCTTCCAAAAGAGAAAGTAAACCAGAAACAACTCCATCATACTCTCAGGTCTATGTAATCTCTCATCTTTTACACAATATTTAATATATGTATTTAATTTTCTATGCAGTGGTGGTAGAGCTGTATTGGTCCCAGTATATTAGAGAGATGGGGTGGGGGAGGGGGGAGGCAATATCTTTTCTTGGACTAACTTCTATTGGTAAGAGAGAAGGGCTCTGTGTAAGCTGGAAAGCTTGTCTCTCTGTTTAATTTTGTACTTTTTCTGTGTTCAGATTTTATTAAATAATATTTTTGGCATTTCTCTTCTGTCTCTACTAGGGTAATTGAGTGTCATTTGAAGCTCTCCATCCCACTGTTAGTATAATTATGTTGCATTAATGTCACATTTTTATAGGAGTGTGTTTTGGGTTTCTCTGAATTATCTTTGGATCTTCAAGGATACCTCCACAGTTTTATCTATCTTTATGCTCTCTCCCACCTTTTTAGGCTTTCTGCTGGAGCAACTTCCCCCAGCTGTGAATGGCTGCACATGGGACCTATTACCCTGTCAATATTGGTATGAGGTTAGAAAAAGGATGTCAACCAGTGTTTTGAGGCTAGGAACTCTGCTCCAGAATTGACCAGAGGGGTTGGTGCCTGCAGAGGATGAGCATGCTATTTCTGCAGCACTCCTAGTCACTGTCACTCCAGGAGCAAAGGCTCATGCTCAAGAGATGAACTCTGTGTCTCTTCAGGTTAGTGCAAAGCCGTTATGTCTTGCTGTTAAGATATAATAGCCATTAATTGAAACAAATCCAAATGTCTAACATGAATTAATACCACAAATACTTGAAATCTTTCATGCTATTTATTAAGGAAGAAATTCTCTTCTGGTCTCCGCTTACAACAGTTTATTGAATGCTATTTTATATGTAATTCAAAAATCTATGTAGATGAAAGGGGATTTCTTTCTGTCGCTTTATAGTAATGGCTTTTTATATCAATCTGTTTGTCTTAGAGGTGTCTAAATGATAGCCTCAGATGTTATTTGCAAATAATTTTTTCTTTGTGATTTAGCAGTAAAATGTGAAGTCTTTCTGCTGCGTCATACTCACACAGGAATTACTGTGATGAAATGAGCACATGTAATCTGAGAAAATTGGGAAAAGGCACCATCTAGTGCTCTCTCGATAGTATTAAAAGGAACTCTCTTGTGGCCATAGTTTATTTCCCTCACAGTTCTGCTAATGCTACAGTGAAATTGTGAAGAAAAAATACCTACAAGGAATAGTGCAGATGGGTAAATCCCTTAACATTACATTTATAAACATTCTTTTGTGCGCACCAATTAATAGTAAGTAATCAGCTGACCTAATGTCAGGTTCTTCAGTTGAAAATTCTGATACTTTAAATATCACATTAGCAACAATATTGCATCTTATGTAATGGAATTTACACATTTTGGTATAATACAGATGGGAGCCTAAATTCACTACTTAGGTAAGCAAGTATGACTCCCTCCATTGAAGTTTGTGTCTGTTTACACCAATAGTGAATGTGATGAAGGGAATGACAAACACAAAGATAAGACTCTAGTCATGGACTTGGATCCTGAATAGATTCTCAATAAATAAGAATATTTTAAAAATTCCAGTTCATATGTAATAAACCAATATATTCTTATTCTGAGATGATCCCTACCACCTGTCTAACTTTTAGTAGTGGGATAATCTGGGATATATACCCCCACCTCAATGCATATAAAAATAAAGAAAATATTCTTCGTTATTTTTTCCCCAAGATTTGAATGATACCAAATAAAACTTAAAATGGCAATAAATAGTTGTCAATAGTTCAAAATAGTGCCAAATTAACTTTTTAAATACAAAAATGCAACATTTTTAATTAAAAAGTCTATGTAGGTTTTTATGTGACTGTCACTAGTATCTGAATGCCTTCCAGCAGTGCACTAAGGAATAAGTGATGTAACTCTCAACTTGCACCTGTGAGCATCCCAAAAACAAATTACAGAAAACTTAATACAAATAAAAGCACTTAACAATCAGAGGATTCATATAGCCCTCAAGCAAGCAGCTCCGTTTAGCTCTCTGGTCTTTCACCTCCAATTCCAGAAGCACACCGGGCTTACGCTTTATTAGTCCACAACACTCTCCTCCACCTCACACAAATGCGTATAAGGGTCAGTCATCCCCCCCCCATTTGCCCACAGATAAGAATTAATTAGTATTTGATAAGGTTCCTTTTGAATATTTACCTTTGATTTCAGTGTACACGCTCACTACAGCAAGGGGAGGGGTTCTGCCCTGATGTAATTAATCCATCTCCGCAGAGGGGGTAGCTAGGTCGACAGAAGAATGTTTCCACCAACCTAACATTGTCTACACGGGGATTAGCTTGGCATAGCTACGTCTCTCAGAGGTGTGCATTTTTCATACCCCTGCGAGATGTAGCTATGCCAAAGTAAATTTTCAATGTAATGTAGACCAGACCTTAAACTGGTCCCTTCCCTGTCTCCCATGAGCTTGGCTACTGATTCAATAGCAGTGTGTGGTCCAGCAATGGTGAACTCATGTTCTGCTGTAAAGTCTCAGGGCCCAATTACCCCACTGTGACTGACACATAGTTATGGTCCCAACAACGGGAGGAGAGCCACTTTAGCATCGCCATTTCCCCATCTGAGATTTGGAATTCAGCAAAGTTGCGTTGCACAACTTCTTAGAGCTGCTATTTTCTTTTAATATAAAAAACAAGGGGATTTAAAATGCATTTATGAAGTGGCTTTTGCATTCAAGTCTCGCAATTAAAAATCAAAGAAAGGACCGGAAATAAGAGTTGCAGGTTCTCATGTTAATGTTAATTTGCTCAGATTATCGGTATGTGGCGTTCTGGTTATTAACTATGTTACTGAATGCCGCCCATGATGAGACACACTATGTAGAACACACAGTAAGTGCAATGTAACCATATTAAACGCTAAAGCAGCGTGTTAGAACCCCTTTACTAATCAAAGCCCGTGCAATGTCCTGGACCTCTTTGATCTCTCACAGCTGGCTGAGGAGGGGGTTGTGTGTTTGCAATTCTATTGCCCACAGGTTCTACTGGGAAAGAACAGTTCTACTCGGTGCAGGTTTTTCAGGGTGGATCGTATAGGGCAGGTTATTTTGGGAAAGGGACAAGGGAGGTTTCTGTTGGGTGGGGGAAGGGAGTTGTACAGTGGGCAGAGTTCTGTGGGAGGAGATGGGAGCTCAATGAGTGGGTTCTATCGGCTGAGAGGGAGTCCTATGGGACAGGTTCTATGAGGGGAAGGAACCCCCAGGACTCCCCTTTCCCCCTGTAGAACCTGATGCTTCCCCATAGAATCAATCCTGTAACACTCCCTTTCCCCCCATGGAACTCATCCCCAGGACTCCCCATGGGGCGGGTTCAAGTGAGGAGGGGCAGGCTCTGTCGGAGGAGGAAGGTGTGCTGGGGGGGCAGGCTCTGTGGGGGAGGAGAGGAAAGTGCTGCGGGACGGGCTGCAGAGGCAGGGACGGAATTTGTGTGGGGAGAGGTGCGGGTTGCAGCGGGGCAAGGGCAGGCTCGCGGGTGGGTGGGGAGAGGGAAGTGCTGCGGGGAGGGTTGCAGGGGGCAGGCTCTGGGGGGGAGAGGGGAGTGGTGCGGGAAGGGACGAGGGGAGTGCCGCGGGGAGGGGGACTATTGCGGGGCAGGTTGCAGGGGGCAGACTCTGGGGCGGAGAGGGGGAAGTGCTGCGCGGCGGATTGCAGGGGGAAGAGAAGAGGAGAGCGCCGCGGGCGGAGGAGAGTTGCGGGCGGGTTGCTGGGGGCAGGCTGTGTGGGGGGCGGGGCGGGTTGCCGGGGGCAGGCTGTGTGGGGGGCGGGGCAGCTTCCTGGGCCAGCCCCGGCCCGGCGTGTTGGGCCCCGCGGTGTCCATGGCGACTGCAGCCGCCAGCCGCTGCTCTCGGCGTCTGGCGCTGCGGGCCGGGCTCCGCCGGCATGTACGACCGGGCTCCGCGGGCGCTCACTCTGCCCGCGGGCGGCACCGAGGCGCATGTGGGGCCCGGTTCCTACCAGCTGCCGCCCGGGAAACAGCAGACAGCAGGTAACGGGCGGGGAGCGTCCAGATTCGCCCCAAGCTCCTCCGCCCGGCCCGGCCCGGCCCGGCCTTCCCTTCCCCGCTGGAGCCGCGAGGGGAGCCCGCTCCCTGCACAGCGTCCTCCAAGCCCCTTGTCCGCACCCTGCCCTTCCCTGGCCCCGGCCCGCCCCGCAGCCTGTGCAGGCACCCGCCGTCAGTTGCTGCTCTGAGTCACTTGCGGGATAATTAAACAGCGCCAGAAACCGCGTCGGGAGACTGTGGGACGGTGCAGCTGAGTGAAACTTACATTCCCCGAGCTCCGGTTCAGGCGCCCGAGCAGGGCCTGAGCTGCTGGTGTTAACTCCAAGGTCTGACCCAGAGAGAGGTAGGACCATGGTACCAAAGTGTAAGGGGCTAAGCTTTGCCTTCACTGCAGAAGTAGGGGTTCATATCAAGAGAGCTATCTCCATGTAAAAAGGCAGTGGAGACAGGATACAGGTAGTTTTTACTTCAGTATAGCTGGTGGAGATCAACCAGGTGCCTCCCCATCCCACCCAAACTGGGATTTACCTCGACTAGCCACATAGAAGTAAAAACAACCAGTGCCTTGTATTGTTTAGGATTTTACATCAGGCTAGTTATCTTGAGTTGGTTGTCAAGATGGAGATGTGATTCCTTTCTTCAACTTGAACTATCTCCTCTTTCCATATATTTAAACATGGTGGACCTGATTTATATCACAAGCCGGTTTTACACTCTTGTAAAACCAGTGATTTACGCAGTGTTAATCCTGATTTGCATCTGTGTGAGAGGAAAATTAGGCCCAGGAACTTCTTCCCAATGTCCCGTGCTCTTTGCACAAATAACATTTGTAAATAGTTTTCTTGAATTCTGTTAGAGAAGTAGCCAACATCTTCTTAAAGAGCCTTTGCATGAGAAAAATCTTGGAAATCTTGCAGTGCAAGGTCCTAGGTCCAGCAGCCTGCTACAATGTTCAAATGATGGCTCTGTATTCAGAAATACCTTCCTAATTCTCTTGTTGAAAAACCTTATCTAATTTGCTATCCCACTTTGACATAAATGTGAGTTCTCAGTAGGATACAATGTGTGGCTGGGTTTTAATATATTTTTCTATAATATTTTACTCCTTTTGTGCCAAATAAAAGAAATGGAATCTCCTTTGGTGTTTATGTTCTCCATTTATGTTCTTTTCAACAAGAGCAATGCTCAGAAACTGAATATAGAAACATAGAAGGATGTCAGACAAGTTAATTTTTTTCTCCGCTTAAAGTAGGAATGATTTGAGAATATCTGCCTGTAGTACTGGAATCTCTCTCCTTTCAGCCTACTTAGTGATATCTTAGAAGCAGGTATAGAGAGCTCAGATACAAATTGAAATTAAAGTAGATATGAGTAATAGTCTCTTCCCAATCAGCCCAGTCAAAAGCCAAAATGGATATAGGATTAAGTTGATGTGTGTTTTTTTTTTTAGCCATTAAACATGGATTAATTATAAAGTCATGCCAGAAACAGAGTTCATTAGGTTGCCACCTAGTGGCACTGATCAGAGGTACAGCCTCTGAAAACACTAAAAAAACTAAATTGAGATCTGATAGAATAAGATTTTACCTAATTTTAATTATCTTAATTTTATCTGAAAAAAGGTAAGTTAAATGCAGGTTTTTATTCCTTTTAAACCATATAACTGGTCTTAGCCCTTGAAGACCATTTTATGGATCTTACTAAGGAAACTATTAGGAATGGAAGCGAGGAGCATTAAAAATAAACAAATGTAAAATTTCTTCTTTTATTTTATCTTATTTCATAGTATTATAGCATCATAGCGTTGGAAGGGACCTCAAGAGGTCATCTAGTCTAACCCCCTGCTCAATGCAGGAAACTTCTTTCCCTTTCCTCTCACTGTCAACATTACCTTATCCCAAATGAAAAATCCACTCAAAACTTTCCTAATGACCCTGAAGTGGGAGACTGCGTTGCGTTTAAATACAACTAAAGTAAAACCCAGTTGAAAACAAATAAAATTGTAATTAAGCATTACTTAATTTACAGGGAAATTAACTCAATTTTAAATACTTTTCTATAATTGTATGTACATCTGTCCAACCTTACTACATAATATCTGGGGTGTGTAGGATGTCAGACTAGATGATCATAATAGTAATTTGTGTGTATAAAATCTAGGATATCGATGAGTAACTTTTTATAACATATTTTATACAAACTATCTCAAATACTTTATGAAGTTAAATAATATGCTCAGAGTTAAATAATAGCAGAGGGGGAGAGAGAAAGTAGGAGAGGTTGGTAAAGGAGAAAATTTTTACTCAAGATTTTAAATGAAATGGAGGATCAATGAGGTAGAGAGATGCAGAAGTGCAGTGCCAGATGGAAGCAGCTACAAAGCAGGCAACCCCCTCACAACCAGTGGCCAGATTATGTGATGAGATTGAGAGGAGCCTAATGTAATCGATATAAAGAGGGAATAGAGCAAATTCATGGAGCATTTTAAAATCAGAAAATGGAATTTTGAAGTGGATCATGAAATGAATGGGTAGTTAGTGTAGTTGTTTAAATATGGGGGTAGTGAATTTGCACTTCCCTATACGTGTAGAAGGAGGTCAGTAGCCTTCTTGGATTCTCCATTGTTTAATAGTCTTGCAGTCAAAATTGGATGTCTTTCTAGCTCAAGCAAATCAATTAAATTGATGCAGGAATCATTTGGTGAAATTCTATGGTTTATATTATGCAAGACGTCAGACTAGATGATTATAATGTCTCCTATTGACCTAAAAATCTGTTAATCTCTCCTGTCCAAGCAGGAACATGAAGACATAGGGGATAGAGAAGCTATAGAGAATGTGTTTCAGGACTCTGTTAGCTGCTTCAGATCTAAAATATACTTACGTGGTGGCTTTCTGCTTCATAAAATAGTTTTATCGCTTTTTTCAACCACACATTCTAGCATATATTATTCTTTATATATTTCCCATTTTTTCAGTGGAGCAGAAAAATTAGATGAACCAAACGTTATGATTACTGAAGAATAATTTTGAAGCATATGTGGCCTGTTTGCTTTCTCAAACTCTTGTAAGTGCGTATTTTTTACTTGTTCTTTTTTTTTCACCCCCTCACTTGCAGATGGCTATGCTCCATTTCTTTCTTTGACAAGTCGAGACTTTACATTTACTATTCAAAATGCAGAGATTGATGTTCCAGGACCAGGACACTATGATATTGCCAAAGTACAGGTAAAATTATAGTAGTTGCGTTAAACAAGTTGAGAGATGAAATTGTCAATCTGACTTTCAAAACAGTAATAACAAGTGATTTTCATAACAAATTTCAGTTGAACAAATCTATAAACACCCTCCTTCTAAAATTAAATTGGCCAGCAGTGAGAGAGACAGCATGATGAGAAGTGAACATTTGGATGAGAACTTTTATTTATACACAATCCTTTCCTCATCCTTATTCTACTTCCACATGCACCCCCTTCTCCTCCCCAACAGAAAACTTACAAAATAGCCCTTGATGCCCACAAAGAATGATGTTGCTGAATGCTTGGTGACAGTTAAAAATTCCATTTTTTCCGAGTGCTTTTATGTGGCTGTCCGACTCCCTGGACTTTCTGTAGTTTTCATGCAGTTCACTTCCAGTAGTAGTGGGTACTTTGTGTGTGGTATAGGTCAGGATTTCTTGGTGCCCCAATGTACTAACAGATAATATAATTTTAAAAGAGCTAAGACCCAGGAGGTTTGAGTAATGAATGCTGTATTGATTTTGATAAATTAAACTATTTAGTAATGGTTTCTGTAAGAGTAAAGGAAGTTCAGGTTAATGCTGAATGAATTATTTGAGAGCAAAGGCAAAGGAACCTTCTCAAGCTTGCTTGGTGGGTTTCTGTATGCTCTATTACAGCGGTGTGCAAACTTTTCCAGCCGTGCCCCCCTTACCATTCATGGAATTTGTTGCACCCTCCTGCATTACTTGTAATCTGAAATTGTCTTTTTTTTTTAATTTTGGGCAAAGACTTTACCCTGCAGTGGGACTGGAATCCTGCTGTCATAATAGAGGGAGTGGGATAAAAATTCAACAAACAATGCTGGAGCAGGTAGGAGTGGGTATTGCAGGGAAGGATGGGAGCGTGTGACACTCTGTGTCTGAAAACAACATCCCAAAAACCACATATTCACCAATGTCATATCATTACGATATGTTCTGCACAAATATGCTTTGTTTTCTATTATTTTAAAAGTCTTGCTCTGCTAAACATTAATATCCTGTTGGATTGTATGTGCTACTATAGTACATGAAGTTATAAAGTATTGTTGTAAATGCTACTAGAACATGTTGCAAAGTGGGAAACTCCCACAAACAGCCTTTCAGGCACAACAACAGACAGTGTTAATGGCTCTCACCCATTCAAGAATAGATTTCACTAGCAGGAATTGTTTACAGTTAAGACTTCACTGTAGGAAGCATGTTTGCAATGGGGTTGCTTGACCAATGGGAAGCAGCCTCCATGTCAAATGCATGGACTTATTCTAGCAAGCTGAAACAAATCATAAAAGGGGGAGCATGATGTCATCACTTGACTCCACTCCCATTCAACTGAACACCTGAGGTGTCATCTGAAAGACAAAAGGACTTTGAAAGGAGGGAGGGGAGTCCCAGGCAGGGAAGGTTGCCCAACCTGTGTTTAAGAAACTGCTTGTACTGTACAGGCATATGTTAGCAACCAGCCAGGTGCCCAAGCTACTGCCAATTATTGGGATGGACTACCAATTATTCTGCTTGCTGCTTTTAGCCATTTTTAGACCTTTGCAGGCATAAACTAGGCAAACCAGGAGGAGAGCAGTGTCAGACAGTGAATACGTGAAGTGGAATTGACTCCACATACTCTCTCTCAGAGCATGCTGTGGAAAAACAGGAAGGGTGGATATTTTTTAGAATTGTCAGTATAGGGAAATTTAGCTATCAGACTAACAAGACTGCTTGCTTAACAATATTTTTTTAGTGGCATGTCTCTAACTCCTGCTTTTGCCCAGTGATTGATTTGTTTGGTCAGCTATGTAACATTCTTTTGATTGACATGTGTCTGTAACTTTTGGGGTGTAAGAGAGAGGTAACAAGTCTGTCATGCTGATTGCTTTATGAACATATTGAAAAGATTTCCACGCACAGATGGAAGGACTGGGCATCCAGAAATCTGTGACTGATTCACCCAGAAGACTGCCTCAGACTTGTGGGGTAACTATCAAGTTTTGGGGTATTTGTGGTATTTGTTTGTGCTTAAAATTAATAAGTGGAGACTTCCGGTAAAGGTAATTCCAATGGGAATTGCTGGAGACCACTAAAGTAAAGCTTTAAGTTAAGAGCACTTGGTTTTGATTTGTCTGTGCCAGCCATATAACAGGCAGAAGTACTGCGTTTCCTTTGGTTTATTACCTGATACTGACTCAAAAGAGACTAAAAGTTACTGGGTTGAAGAACACTGGGTAACAGTGCCAGCTGACAAGAGTGAGACATTGCGTATTCACGAGCTTGTTAATGTGTAGAATTGAGACTGTGACCTTATGTTTATTTAATTTGGTAACTTCTTGTAATCTCTTTACACTTGCCACTTTTATAATCACTTAAAAACTATTTTTCTCTAATTAATAAACTTGTTTAATGTTTTATCTTAACCAGTGTGTCTTTGAGTGAAATGTTTAGACAAACTGCTCAGTAACCAAAGCTGGTGCACATGCCTTCCACTTTGAGGGAAGGGCGGACTGGATAATAATCTCCACTGGTCAGGCTTTTTGACCAAGGTAGATGGTGTAGTCCTGGGCTGAGAAGCCAGCTAGAGATTCTCTATTGTTGGTTCATTAGTGGCTGGAAAGCATTCATTGAACTAAGATGGGTGTCTTCTCTGCCTGTGGAGGGCTGTGGAAGTGCAGTACCTGTCAGAGGTTTGTGGCTTTTCACAGCATCACTGTGTGAGGGGGAGCCCACCTGGTCAGACAGAGGGCTCAGTGGTATCCCAGCCACCAGGCAGTACCTCAGGGGTTCTGCATACTGTCACCGAGCAGGATTAAAAACAACAGTCTTCCCCCACTGCAAACAACACGAACGCCCTGGCCAGCAGCTGCCACCCAGCTCTGAAGGCAACGCCGCTGCTAGCAGCAGTGCAGAAGTAAGGTCACCCGGAGAGCAGTGGCTGCTGGCTGTGGCATTGCTTCTGTGCTGCTGCTGGTGGCAGTGCTGCCTTCAGAGCTAGGTGGCTGGAAAGCAATGGCTGGTGGCCGGAGTGTTCATGTTTGTAGTGTGGGAGGTCTATTTTTTTAAATTCTACTCTTGTCCTTCCCTGAAATACCCACTCTATTTTTATCCCACTCCCGCTATTATGGTGGTGGGTCCTGCGGGACTCACAGGATCCCAGTTTCTTCATGAGTCCCTAGAATCTCTTGCACCCCTTCCCACCTCCCCCGCTGTTTGTGTACCACTGCTCTATTATACATGTATTTTTAGGATTTCAATACTAATAATAGCAATAAAGAGAAGCTGGAATTTTATTTAATTCCTTCATTCTCCATTTATCTGGAAACATTGTTTGCTTACTGGTTAGATGTATTTGTTTTTTAGATTTAAGTTTATCTGAAAGCACATGTAAATGTTTAAGGATTATATAGGTCCAGATTGTGTCTGACTGCTCTGAGAATGTTGTTAAAGGTGGAAAGGGTACCAGAAGCCTCCCTTCACCCACGTCCATGCACATCCATGCTGACATCCATGTCAGCAATTATGAAATATGTAAAAGCAATGCAGTTAGTGTAAGCATTAAACAGTTTCTAAAGTGTGCTGCTATTTTACAGGGGAAAAATTCATTACTATGGATATGTCATTGTAATATTGTATACTTGTTTCTGATCTTCTCCACTGCAAACTCCTTTGACTTGCTGACTACAATTTACACCCTCCAGTGGGAAAAGGCAGTAATACAGTCAGTTTCTTACTAGCATGCTATAAAAGCAATTGTAGTTAAAAGTATCAGAAGGTCTCTTCAGTGCTCTTCCTCATGTTTTGTCTTCCCGCTGAATCTTGCTTCTGTTTTAATTTATACTGTGAAAAATTAAATAATCCCTTAAAGTAGGGATTTACTACCATTATATATACTAATCTTTATTTTGTAGACAAATTAATTGTAAATTAGTTGTGTAAGGAAAAGGTACTTATGGTTTTGACAGCACTTAGAGTTGATTATCAGTCATCCAATGTGAAACTTGCGGATAGTCATTTTCTTTTATGGCTGGGTACAATGGGGGAAAATACTATAAAAAGTGGGCAAGTAAACCTGTTTTATAAAGATATTTTGTACCATTTCTTCCCAGATGTGTCATAATATATTATGTTACTTTGGTTTAGTTAATGTCACACTAACACTGCATTTTATGAAATCTGTCATAGTACAGCATAAATGATGTAATGTGGTATGACGTGAAATAACACAAATCAAAAAAGTTAATTAAGCAATTTCTGACATCTTACTTTAAAAATGCAAATTTTACAGAAATATAGTTATAAAAATGCATCTCTGGTTTACTAACTGGTTATGGATAGATTGTGCTGTTATTGTCAACGATTTTTAAGTACAGTAGCAGCACTAATGTTGAAATACAATATTTGGTGTTCCTTTGAGGTTCTATTCTCACAGTATGTCTTAGTTCCCTTTAAATTGAGACATCAGGAGTGCTTCATTTCTGCTTCTTCTACTGTATTATGAAGAAAAAGGCAAAATCTGTTCATACTGTGAGCCAGTTCTAACCCCTACAATAATTGCAAGAGTTGTAATTCTATTAGAGCTGCCTCAAGGTGTCAGACAACAGCTCCTCCCTCTCCTGTGGACTTCCTTATTAGGCCCCCTTCACTTTCTTGAAAAGTCCTCAGCCCCCAAGAAGGGACAGTGGCAGCCACTCATTAGAAGCCCAACATCACATAGTTGCTGATTCCAAAGCTGTCATCATCTAGATTCTTATAACAGAACTTGTTCACCACTGGTGCTGCTTCTTCTCAATCATTGATAAGAACACAACAACCCATTGATTCTGAACCCAGTGTATTTAAAATGCAGAAGCTTTTGTCTGTACAATTCAACTCAAATTTGTTTAAACCTATTGATATTATAAGTTATCTGGGGCAGGAACCATCTTTTTGTTCTGTTTGTACAGTATCTATCACATTGGGCTCCTGGTCCACATTTGGGGCTCTCTTAGGTACTGCAATATGAACAAATAGATGATAATAAATTATATGGTGATTTTGCTTTACTGGAAAAAGAAGAAACAATAACTGATACCTTACTGCATTAGAAAGCCAAGAGATACTTATAATTCACCGAGAAGTATTGCTATAAGAATTTTTAAAATAGCATTTCATTAGAGAATGCAGAGGTGAAACAAACATCTTCAGCCTCTTTATCCAAATAGTTGCATTTCCTATTTTAAGTCAAGTAAAACCATACTGAGAAAAGAAAATTAATCTGTATTTAGGGTATTTTAATATAAATTGCTGCAGACATATATCAGCTCTTTGGTTTAAAGGACTGACTATGAACTTTAAAACATTTTTTTATGAATTTCTTGTCAGGTTCATAATTCACTTTACTTCATAATTTCACAGAATATTTGTTTTCTCATATTTTTAGAATAGTATAAAAGGTGGTAAGAGTCCGCAGAACAAAGAAAAACGTTTCAAAGAGATCAGTACAGACACTCCAGGACCTGGAAGCTATAGCCAATCTCCTGCTGTGGCATTAGAGATTAATAACAGGAAGCAGAGGGAGCCTAAAGAACATAGTCAACTGGTATGTTAATAAAAAAAAAAGGGCTATGCCATATTCATTCTTTTTCTTAAAATTTGACGTTGATCACAGATGTTAACTTAAAATTTATAAAAACACAAGTAAGCACATTACTGAACTTAATTTTTTCAAAACCAGCCTGAAATGGTACATCTACAGTGTGCTCACAGTTATTACAAAGCAGACCTGGTGATGGAAGGAAGTTGAATTAATGGGGAAAAATAAATACTGAAAAATGAAGCAAACCAAAACCTATAGAACTACCATGAAGCCATTTTAAATAAGAATAAATCTTTTAAAAGAATCATCTTCCAGTATACACTAAAGTATACTGAAGTACAATTTTCTAAAACAAAAGTACTAAAAGTACAATTTTCTCTCTGCCTCATTCAGAGGAGGAATGTGCATCCATCTCTCCTACCTCAGGGGTGAGTGCCTCAATCACCATGCTATAGAGTAATTTTCACTTACTCTCTTTGGTCCAACTGATATTTACATAATTCATGCATAGTAGAATGGCATTGGCAGGAGAGGCTGAGCAAAATAGCATACAGCCTGGTGGCTAGGGCACTCATCTGGCAGAGAACCAAGTTCAAGGCCCTTCTCTGAGGAATACATAAGTATTTATACAAAATAGAAAGCTTCAACAGGAGAGATCAAGAACAACCCACTCCAGAAAAGTCTATAGCCTGGTTGTTGGCATGTTCACCTGGAATGAGGAGATGAGACTTCAAAGCTAGTTCAAGTATTCCTACCCTGGCTGCAATCACACCTCTTGATTGCTGTGTAGGCATACCCTTAGAGAGCAGCCAAAGAGGTTACATGGTGTTTCCCCCGTTGGCTACAATGAATGTGATTATCTGTACTGGCCCTATCCCCGGCAAAGCAGTAGAATTCATTGGTTTGTGCTTGAGTAATGGGCAGACTCAAAAATCCATGTTCAGTGCAGATTTGGAGGTCTGACATTTACTGAAGTAGGATATAGCAACATTCTACTTTATTTGGGTTAAATTTATGATTATCAGAAAGTTTTTAAGGGCTTCTGTAGTTAACTTCAGATTGAGTAGAACTCAGATGTGTTTTGCATCACTGCTTTATTGGATCACTCTTTATTTGCCAGCTTCCCTCAGGTGACTTTTATTTGTAATTTATCAGCATGGTAGTTGAATTACCTTTAGGTCATCAATGATAAAAGTTTATTGCACATTTGATAGCAATAAATCACTGAAAGAAATGGGATTACAGTCAAATATATAGGGAGAGGCTTCTGTAATCATAAAAATTACAGTGTAAATTTTATTTTACAAAACTATTAGTAGAAATTCTATCCAAACAAATAAAGAGATCAGAAGTTTGAAGTTAGCTGAAAAGGGATAAACATCAAATTGGGGAAGTCTGCACAGAAATTTTTTTTCACTCTGCTAATAGGACTGCTTGAATGCAAAACACTGTATTGTTGTTATCCTCCTATATAGATGGCATTATAATGTTCAGTGGTTACTTAATGATTCCATAGTACAGTGAAATCTGTTAAAACTCTATGTGATTCAAAGTAAAGTTAATATTCTAGATCACCTTTTTAATAAAGACTATATCTTTTTTTTTTTTGGGTGGGTTCACTTTCAGTTCATGCAACATGGGTGGAATGTGTTTGTGATCTAATTTAAAGCTCAATCTAATTGTTTTTATAGAGGACTGCTGGCAGTATAAAAGTCTACAGAAAGGTGGATGGTCCGTCTATCCCTTCTCCAGGCCAAGCATTTGGGTATGAAGAAGCTGAAGATGGCACTCTTATTAAACAATACCCACCTCAAAGAGATGTGACATTGGGCCCAGCATACTATCAACCAGTATTTGTAAGTAATTTTAGAACAATTTCGTAAGACTGGCTATCGGATTATAAAATAATTTAAGGTTGATCTTTAACTATAAAATTTTGTTATGGCATATTTTCTCTTAAGAGTGAAAGTTAATGGTACTGGTAGCACTATATTTCTGGGTGGCTATAGAGCCAATTTCATTTCTGATGTTTACAGTTCAGCTCCATTGAAATAAGTCGAGGGGGACCTACTTCGTTATTGTTGAATTTGTCTTGAAGAATAGAAAACAGAATAGATTTAAAAGATAGTTGCTACAACCTTTTCTACCTGGCTGGAAAGAAAATATGATAGCAACCACTAGTTTAGCAAGCAATGCTGTGAAGAGTACGAGGGCTGAATTAAGAAGGAACGTGCTCGGAGGCTGGACAAACTCTGTCTGAATTTAACGTTTCTTTTTTTTTTAAATAAATTCAGTTTCTAGCTCTTTCTGTGGGAAAGATATCCTTCTGAATACCAAATTGAGGCAGTTGTCTTAATGAGTCTACAGGCAGGCTGAAACAGTAGCTCTAAGGGACACAAGCTGCCTTGTATATCTAAATGGGCTGTTTATGCTGAAGCAAGTTAGATGTTTCAACAAACTATTTTGACGTTGGATAATTTTAGCAAAAATATTCATTTTCTCTGGGATTGCAGCCAGAGCTATAGTAGAATACTACTACTCTTCCCCTTCCAGTCTCCTCCATGAAATAGTAGTAGATGAAATAAAACTAATAGCAGGTAAACCATAGTTTAACTATTATCTACGGTTTGGAGCCTTTGTAGTCTTCTGTATTTTTGTCAGATTGCTTTACATGGTGCTTAGAGTGACTAATAATCTCAGTACTTGCCAGTTATCACAAAGAATTAGGCTGGGCTGCTCGGGCATCTGAGAGCAGGGATGACTGTCTCTTTTGTACTCTCCAGGCTGGTGCCAGGATATTGTAGAGGAAAAGGAGGAAGCTGCTTCACTTGTATGTAGATGAATGAGGAAGAGGGGTGAGTGGGGAGAGACAGAGCAAGCTGGGGTGTGGTAGACAGGAACAGGAGAAGAGAGAGAGAGAGAGGGACCAAAGAGAACAGGTTGGAGTAGGACATACTTAAGTATGGAGGCAGGATGGGGCAGGCTGGGAAGATGGGCAGAAAGATCTATAACCGTGAGAGCACAGTCCCATTCAGAACTTGGAATACTAGTGGAACATTGTCAGCTTCTTTTTTTAAAGCAGTATGATTTTGACTCATGTTTTGTAATTTCTCTGCAAGGGCTTGAACTTGCAATATGTTGAGCATTTGGCCCAAATCCAGCAAAGCACTTAAGTGCATGTGTTACTAAAAGTATATGAGTAGTCCCATTGACTTTATTGAAACGACTTACTTACTTAACGTTATGAATGTACTTAACTCCAGAGTGCTCAGCCCTTTGTATGAATGTGTTTCAAAAGTTGAAAGTTTATCCTGAAGTTTAGAGACACTAGTGCACATACTTCTAATTTGCAGTTAATTCTTTTATAAAGCGATTTAATAATGAGTAACACTGTATGGACAGACATCTCAGGGAAGTCTTGTTTTCTTGTAATTCAACCTTGGTTGATTACAGTTACTTATGTGATGGAGATTGGGAAATGGCAGTAAAGAAACACTCTCTAGCAGTCCTACTCCCTGAAACACAAGAGCTTTTATAACTGTTTTGTGTTTTCAGGGTCTTAATTCACTTTGGCACTATCATGTTATTTTTAAAGAGTAAACTGTCACCCTAAAAAACAAACAAACACAAAACCCTAGTATGTTCTTTAATAAATCTGGAAACTTTAATTTAAAAAGACATAAGTCCAAAATCAAAAAGCATCCAGCAAAGACGACAGTACAACTCACTAGTACAGAAATGGCATGTCTGATTACTTTTGGCCACTGCTTTTCCTCTCTTAATCAAAATACTTACCTCCCCATCAGAGACACTACTTTTTTTTACAGTATAGTGTCATCATAAATCAGGATACTGAAACCTTGCCTAACACTTACAGGTAAAAACTACAGTGCCATGTCTTCACTAGGATTTTGCAGTGCAATAGCTAATCGGTGTTAGCTATCCCACAATAAAACCATGATTTTTTTGGCAGTGAAGACAAAGCCTTAGACTACTATAAAGCCAACATGGAAAAACAGATCACTGAAATGTTGACCATTGAGTAAGTGAGAGAAAGGAAAAGAAAGTTACCATTATGCTGTTGGCGGCAGCAGCTGCTCTCCCATTTTAAAGGGCTAGACTGTTGATTCAATTTCCTTATACTTTTATTAGGTCATATCTAGACCCATTAGAAGGCCCAGTTTCTGGAAAAGTCCATTGGGCCAGGCATGTGGAGGGGAAAATGTTAAGCCCGCTGTGAATGGAAGGGTTTGAACGTGAGATCTGGAATAAAAATGGCTGGAGATGTCGCCTTCCTCCAAAGTCAGAACAGAGTCAGTACTCACCTATTCTTGCTAAACTGGATATCCTCCCAGCCCCAAGAGGGAAATTTCTTGATCAAAACCAAAAGGCACTCACACCCAAGATACTGATGTTTCCCTGATGTTTCAGGGAACTAATTACCTTTCTGGTTCTTCAGGGAGGGACAGGAGCTGCTGTTCTTTAGCAATATGATGCTAACTTTCTTTTTTATTTTCTATGGATGGTGTGTCATTTGTTGGTTCTCTCATGTTAGGCTTATATGGAGATTTCTGCTTTAAAAGGTTTGTTAGTTTACAGGGATTTTCTCTTTATGGACTTCTGATGGACTTTATGTTTTTGGTGGTCATCTGGAATGGATTTGACCAAATATTTGGATCCTCAGAGTTAAGCAATCACATGTTTGTAGCTTATGAAAATTAAACTGAACTAAAAAACAGCCAAGGCAATATGTTTCACTCACAAAACTTTCTGCAAAAACAAAACAAAAACAGTACAAATTTAAGAAAGTCACTACTTAATGTCATCTGCAAAATGCATGTGACCGCAGTTTGTGCTTTTGTTCTGTAAGAGGTTTCATGAAGCTTTTCCTCTTTCTTTTGTTATGTTTGTCTTGTGTAAATTTTTGCCCATTTCTGTTTGGTGTCTGTGACAGGGTGCCATCAGCAGCATCATAATCATTGACATTGCTGCAGTCTGGAGAAGGCTGCAGGCCCAACGGAGGAGAATTATACACTTTCTTTTGGGGGGTTCTGAGTGCCTGGGTGACAATCACTGGGCTAATAAGTTAATTGGGGAGAATATAAGGGGAGAAACTAGGAAGCAAGGGATAGCGCAGGAGGAGGCTCAGAGGGTGAGCATGGGCTGGGGAGTGAGGGCTGCAGGAAAGCCTACCCTTGCTGTAAATCTGCATTGCCTGGCATTACTATGTAAGAGAGGAATAAATGCACACCTTGATGAAAAATAAGCAGCCCGGTGTGTGTTTGTGACTGTGAAACTATCTGAACTAGCCAGGCAGTGCAGTTCACTGGGTAGCAACGGAGGTGCCCCATGACAATGTCCCAGTGGCATTTGTCTTGAGCAAGATGCAATATGAAGTTCTCTTTCTTAGCTGAAAAGCATATAATCACTGTTTGTTACAAGTTGCATTGTGGTTTTGAGTCATATATATATATATATATATATATATATATATATATATACTTCACCTCATTCATAGTAATAGGAGACAGCAATTTTCAGTTTGTAATTAACGAAAATAAATATGGGAATAATTCAGTACTTCTTTGTAGTTACTGTTTACTCCCTGTAACTATTTTTCCAGTAAGTGCATTAGGGGGCAGCAGAGTCATTAACTTGACCCAGTTCCTAATGATTTCCAAGTGTTATGTGCTAACATTGTATAGGAGTTGAAGTTGCTAGCTTTTCCATTGAAAATCCTATTTTCTATGGGTGTATTATGCTGCCGCTACAGCAGAGCCTTCATGTAATATGTCACGTTTTCAAAGCATTATGCAAATATAAATAACCTCAAAATACCCGTGTGAGTAAGGTAAATTTTATTTCACTTTACAGGTAGGTTAAATGACATGTTCAAAGCCACACAGCAAAATTAGTGTTCAGGCCTGGATCAGACTTATGAATTCCTGGCTACCAGACTTTAAAATGCTCCAGAGCAGCATCTGCTTTACTGTATGATGGTTGATTAAAAGGGGGAAAGAGCACTCTGGCAAAAGCTTGGTATACAAGGTTTTATTCAAAATTCATGTTTCTATATAACTTTTAAAAATCATATTTATTTAGACACATTTTACATTCTAAATTAAAAGAATAAATGAATGTATCCTGGTATCCAAAAAACTTTAAAATGTTTTTGATTTTTAAAAAATCGTCAATCATTTAGTAACAGATAAATCTGAATAATTTTTTTAACATAGAGTCATAGAAATGTAGGACCGGAAGGGATTTTGAGAGGTTTTCTAGTCCAGTCCCCTACACTCAAGATAGGACTGATTATTTATCTAGACAATGCCTGAGAGGGGTTTGTCTAACCTGCTCTTAAAAATCTCCAATAACGGAGATTTTCCACAGCTTCCCTAGGAAATTTATTCCATTGCTTAACTACCCTTACAGTTAGGAATTTTTTCCTAATGTCCAACCTAAACCACCCTTGCTTCAATTTAAGCCCATTGCTTCTTGTCCTATCATCAGAGGTTAAGAACAATTTTTCTCCCTCCTCCTTGTAACAACCTTTGATGTACTTGAAAACTGTTATCCTGTAGCCCCCAATCTTTTCTTCTCCAGACTAAACTAAACAAAACAAACCCAGACTAAATAAACCCAATTTTCTAGACTTTTAATAATTTTTGTTGCTCTTCTTTGGACTTTCTCCAATTTGACCGCATCTTTCCTGAAATACCCAGAACTAGACACAATACTCCAATTGAGGCCTAATAAGCGCGGAGTAGAGCGGTAGAATTACTTCTTGTGTCTTGCTTACAACACTCCTGCTAATACATCCCAGAATGATGTTTGCTTTTTTTGCAACATTGTTACACTATTGAATCATATTTAGCTTGTGATCCACTCTGACCCCCAAATGGCTTACAACAGAACTCCTTTCTAGGAACTCATTTCCTATTTTGTGTGTGTGCAATTTATTGTTCCTTTCTAAGTGGAGAACTTTGTATTTGTCCTTATAGAATTTCATCCTATTTACTTCAGACCGTTTCTCCAGTTTGTCCAGAATTTTAATCCTATCATCCAAAGCAGGTACAACTCCTCCCAACATTTTGATCCATACTAAGATTTATGGTAACAATAGGATTTCTGAACTTTTGGATAGAGAATTCTGTACAATGTGCTTTATAAATGCCAAGCGGTGTTGTGAAGAATTTTTAAAATCGTACTGTGGCTGTGATAGAATTGAAGAAAGTTTTCTTCACCATTACCAGAGTTTCTTCAAAGTCCTGACTGGTAGATTTTGGAGAATTTTGGAGTGTCTTCATTTTGATATGAACAAGCTGTTAGCACTGAGAGAATTTTCTATCTACTTTGTGGACAAGTCTGATTGTAGTCATATGGGGTTGACTGCTTCTGAGGTAACTGTTCTGTGCTGAGGGATAGACAAAATGTTTGGAGGTTCTGTCAGAATTTTGAATTTCAGTCTGCAAACTAGGTCTGTTTCCTTCATTGGTTGAAGAAGAAAGGAAAAAAAAATCCTCACCTTGCAAGGGAACACAGGAATATTGGTTCTTTTATTGGTGGGGATTATCAACGCCTCTCTACACAAGGTGCTTAATTGCTTTTCTAAATCAGGACATGAGTGCAGATAGTCTTGCCAATTATTCCTCTGTAATGTCTTTTCTTTAGGAATAGGTTACGAGATGGTAACAGTGAGGCAGCTCTGCATTTTTCGTGCTTTTGTGCTTTTTTTAAATCCTCAGATTTCCTCGACCATTTTAATCTGATTTTAGATCTGGATACAGTTTTTTGGGGATAGGCAAAAACCAGAGATGAGATCTTGGCTGTGCTGAAGGCAATGATAAACTCCCACTGACTTGGCTTCCATCCTTGTTAGGGATAGAGGTAATCATGTTTAAGTGTATTCATTCTTCTGTGTCTGACCAGGACTCAGAGGGTCGAACTGGGCAACTGCTCATTTGTCCTGAGGGCTCACTTATGTAGAAGTACTGTAAGGCTGTGATTTGTAACTTTTGTTTCAATATAGAAACTGTTTGTTATATATTACTGATGATAATCTTTCTAACTATCTGTGCTTAACACTATAAGTAGATTGTGTAGGATATGTTAATATCTTGATTTTGAAAATATTGCTTGAGGGACTACATAAACAATTACAATTCCAGCCTGTGTTTTCATCAGTGAATATACACTACAGACATACATCAGCATTCCAGAACTGGAAGTTTTATTGTACTAATAAATGAGTTCCTTTTTTCAAATAACAACTTATTTGAAAATTTGTTTTTAGAGCACCTGTATATTTACAGGCGTTGTATCTATTTAAATTATACTTTTTACATGTTGTTTCTCTTCACGCAGTAAGAGAGTTAGTTAGGTGCTCTACAGTTAAAAAAAACAATATAAAACAGTATTAAAAACAAATAAAATCATAAAAAGTCCAAACAATGTTGATAATATATTTAAAATGTTTGTTTCAGGTATTCTTTTCTTTCAGTATGACTGTGCAGTGTGTGTGATAGTCTATTTTTCTGTTTCTGTTTTCTCTGTTTCCTAGATTACTGAGTTTGTTTGCTGACAGAGAGAGGATGTGGGAGAACTGTATATTTTTTTCTCATCATATTAATGTGGGTACTATTTTAGGCCAGACATTCCTTTCTGATCCTTGTCTTTCCCTCATCCCTTCCTTTTCTCTTGTCACTTCCCTGGGTTGGCCTGGTCCTTTCCCATGGGTACTCTTTTGCGTAAGCAATTGAATTCCCAAAGTTTCAACCTGATCTAAGGCCTTAGTCCAGCAAAGCACTTAAGCCAGTATTTAAATATAAGCATGTGAGTAGCCCTGATGATTACAATGGAACTACTCTCATGCTTTAAGATAAACACATATTTAAGTGTTTTTGTGGATTGGGGTGGCAGTCTGTCACTCCTTGTTGTGATACTAGGCCAGGCCCTTTGACACTGATGGAGCTCTGCAGAGAATTTTATGAAAATAACCATTTGCTCTTTTTATAATACAAATGTTTAAGCGGTTTAAACTGGTGTCACAGTGCTCTATATAGTTCAGAGTTACTTTTTAAAAATAGTGGTTTATTTTCTGTTTCTTTCAGCGAGCCATGGCAAGGGTTGGCATGTTGGCAGCTGCTGTAGAGGTGTATTAGTGTGGGAATCAGGGAACTTTCTGTAAATTGGGCTGTTTGCCCTTAAAGTACAGGTTGGCGGGGATTGTGGTAGTACAACGTGAGGACGACAGACTGAATGAATATTGCAGCAGAATGGAGAGGTCTGGGCTGAAAGCTGCTCCCTATGCTAAAGTAACAGGATCTGCCAAAGGCTCACTCCCATTATGAAACTTGTGGCATTAGCAGCTCAAACTAGGAACAAAAATATCTTAAAAAAAAAAAAAAAAAAAAAGTCAATATGCCTGATTTAGCTTTCATGAAATATAACTTAAAAGACATTTATAAAAATTATAATTTATATAAAAATTACATATTTCATGAAATAGTTTAGTGAGCTGGTTATAAAGGCTCCATAAATCCATAAGTTTGAGTGTGCGTGTGTAATTACTTTGCCCACATCTTCAGGCAATTAGATCATCGCTTTAATCCAAGCCGTTTTATAACTACACATACAAAAAGCTTTAGGTAACATTTCAGAATATGAAACACATATTTTGCTTCCATTTAAAACAGTATGTGAAATCATCCCAAATTTATTCTTCAGAGTTGTGTATTCAAGCTAAGAATATGGCTAGAGTGTGACACTGACATATTAGCTATCGTTGGAAACATGCTGGGAACTACCTGCATGCTGTGGCACTGGAAGTCAGTCCATTAGTGCCTGAATTAATGCACTCTGGGACTTTTAATTCTTCAAGGAATCTATTTCCATATTTAATTACGGGAAAGTCATAGAAAAAAGTTACAAAGCACCTTCTTCATCCATTTCATTGTCAACGGGAGTGGCGATTAGTAATTCTTCTTCAAGTTACACTGTAACATTCACTTAAAATAATGCAGCTCCTTGCTGAGTTTGCTTCAATTAAGCCATATTTTATTTGCTAATGACATACCAAGTTGACAATGACCTTGAAGTTAGTATTGTCAACACTTCTTGGCATAAAGAGCATGGTGATTTAGAGTTATTAAGAGTGCATCAATTTATTCTTCAGTCTATGACAGTATTTCTAAAAGGCTTTTTAATTCCATTACAGATGGTATATTTTACCTGAGTAATGCACAGGGTAGTGAGTTAAGTAGCAGTCCATTTATATTATTTTTAATGCGGAGTTTTAATCTGTGTATGTAAGATAATGATTTTTTTAAAGTGTCTTGAGTTTGAAAAAGAAAAGGCTGTTATTGGATCACCTTTAAAATTGCTTTTATTGTGGAACTGCTTGAATCACTAAAAATGCTCTTTTTTTTTTTTTTTTTGGTCAAATGTGTATGGACTACAAGATTCTTGCATATTTCTAAACATTTAGGTACTGAATTTGTGTGAAATGAACCAAAAAAGTATACTCTATAATACTCCATCAGCAAAAAAAAAAAAATCTCAACAATTAAATATAAATGATTTAATCTTTGTCAAAGCAATAGGTGATGGTAAAATTGAGCTTAATAATACATGAAAAGTTAATTTTTTGTGGAGGCTGTTCAATAAAGTACAAGAGGTTCAGTAATTAAGTTACACTGATATAGATTTATAACTTTGTATACTTTGTCAGATATTCATTCTAGTAAAATTAAAGGTCTGCATAATTATGAAGTAAATTACAGTGGCTAAACAGAAAGTTCAAGGTCATTAAAATAACACATAGGACAAATCACTGTGGTAATGAACTTTAGAGTGTCAGTCGTTAAAACTACTGTATTTCTTAATTCATTGTTTTGCCCCACACCCCCTTTTGGAAGGTGATGTTGCATGTCTTTTTTAATCCAAATACACAGTGCTTACATAATTAAACTGCCAATTCAGGCAGATTTGCCTTTGAGGATTTTATCATTAGTTATACAAAATTTCAGGAAATAAGAACTATTACATAGTGTCTGTCTTCAAGTGAAGAAAGACCTAGCTTGCCACAGTGAGTTCAGAAGACAAGCTGCTGGTAATGCCACATTTTTTTTTAAAAGAAAAAAAAATTGCATTCAAATGTAATTTTCCTGATTGATGTATTTTAATTACTTTATTTTTATGTTTCCTTACTTGATCTGATTTTGGTTCCGTATGCTGTATATAAATTTAATTTTTTTCATTGAGCCATCATTTTTCCTCATCCTTATCTCTAAACATTGACTTATATAGTGTCTTCAAAAATGAGTTAACTTACCATAAAAATTAACTTTAATGGAACCATCAAGATGTGCACATACAATAACTGAAAAAATCTGATTATAGTAATCCTTTTCCTTCTCGTGCTATCCTTTACTCTCATTGGATCACATCTAAAATTATAGCATAAGGTTCTTGGAATAGGGACTGTACCATTGTATCTGTTCTATAAAGTGCCTGGCACACTTTTGAGTGCTGAATAAATGATATATAATAATAAATGAAAATACATCTATTCCTCATGTACTGTATTTCCAGTAATTAGCAAACTAAGGCGCAGTTCAAGATGACATTTAACTTTAGCATTGTATAAAGGACCAATATGAAAATTATTTTGAATTTCTGTAAACTAAATAAAGCAATTCTAAAATTAAACATTAAACATTTTACAGTAAAAAGCATTACTGAAAAGCATTTCTAGCAATATTTTGAAGTTCTGGGTGACATAATTATCAAATACTGAGCAGAGGCTGCTTAAGATATTTTTTTTATTAGTACATATCTGATTAGTTTTCTTTCCTACTGCTATTAGTTTTTTACATAAGGTGTGCTAAAACAAATTAGTAAGGGAGCAAGACAAATAATTTTCCTGTTAATCATGCAATGTGTTGAATTTTAAAAATGCATGGAAAATATTTTTAATTTAGTGTCCTTCTTAATTTTTCATTGAAGATAATTTTTAAATATAGAGTAAAATCCTGCTGTATTTAAATCAGTAGCAAAACTCCCATTGACTGCAGTGGAATAAACCACAGTTTTTAAGTTATTCTTAGAATCATAGAATATTAGAGTTGGAAGGGACCTCAGGAGGTCATCTAGTCCAAACCCCTGCTCAAAGCAGGACTAACCTCAGCTATATCATCCCAACCAGGGCTTTGTCAAGCCTCACCTTAAAAACCTCTAAGGATGGAGATTCCACCACCTCCCTAGGTAACCCATTCCAGTGCTTCACCACCCTCCTTGTAAAAAACTTTTTCCTAATGTCCAACTTAGACCTCCCACCCTGCAACTTGAGACCGTTGCTCCTTGTTCGGTCATCTGCCACCACCGAGAACAGCCTAGCCCCATCCTCCCTGGAACCCCCTTTCAGGTAGTTAAAGGCCGCTATCAAATCCCCCCTCACTCTTCTCTTTTGCAGACTAAACAAGCCCAGTTCCCTCAGCCTCTCCTCATAAATCCTGTGCTCCAGCCCCCTAATCATTTTGGATGCCCTCCGCTGGACTCTCTCCAACTTGTCCACATCCTTTTTGTAGTGGGGGGCCCAAAACTGGACACAATATTCTAAATGCGGCCTCACCAATGCCGAATAGAGGGGAATAATCACTTCCCGTGACCTGCTGGCAATGCCCCTCCTAATGCAGTCCAATATGCCATTAGCCTTCTTGACAACCAGGGCACACTGCTGACTCATATCCAGCTTTTTATCCACCGTTACCCCCAGGTCCTTTTCTGCAGAGCTGCTGCCCAGCTCGTCGGTCCCCAGTCTATAGCTGTGCATGGGATTCTTCCTTCCTAAGTGGAGGACTCTGCACTTGTCCTTGTTGAACCTCATTAGATTTCTTTTGGCCCAATCCTCCAGTTTGTTTAGGTCACTCTGTATCCTATCCCTACCCTCCAGGGTATCTACCACTCCCCCCAGCTTAGTGTCGTCCGCAAACTTGCTGAGGGTGCAATCTACCCCATCCTCCAGATCATTAATAAAGATGTTGAACAAAACCGGCCCCAGGACTGACCCCTGGGGCACTCCGCTTGTGACCGGTTGCCAGCTAGACATGGAGCCATTGATCACTACTCGTTGAGCCCTATGCTCTAGCCCAGGGGTGTCAAACTCACTCAAAGTGACGGGCCGGAATCACAGAACCTCTACTTTGAAGGGGCCATACAATGCTCTCCGCCGAATATTTCAGGCCCTCTGCCCATTTTCGGCGGCTCAGCATCAGTGGCTTTCAGCGCTGACCTTTCGCTGTGGGGACACTGACATTGCCACTTTAAGAAATTTCTGGGAGGGATGCCCGCCGCCGAAGAACTGGGGACGACTTCTCCTTTTCGGCGGCAGAGTTGTGGAGCGAACGGTATTGCCGCTTTAAGACGCTGGCCCCACAAATCTCTTAAAGTGGCAATGCAGACTTTCGGCGGCTCCAACACTTACTTTCGGCGGCAGGGATCAAAGAGGTTCGCGGGCCAAATGCGGCCCGCGGGCCGTATGTTTGACACCCCTGCTCTAGCCAGTTCTCTATCCATTTTATAGTCCATTCATCCAACCCATACTTTAACTTGCTGATAAGAATACTGTGTGAGACAGTATCAAAAGCTTTGCTAAAGTCAAGGTATATCACATCCATGGCCTTCCCTACATCCACAGAGCCAGTCACCTCATCATAGAAAGCAATCAGGTTGGTCAGGCATGACTTTCCCTTAGTGAATCCGTGTTGACTGTTCCTGATCACCTTCCTCTCCTCCAAGTGCCTTAAAATGGATTCCTTAAGGACCTGCTCCATGATTTTTCCAGGGATTGAGGTGAGGCTGACCGGTCTGTAGTTCCCTGGATCCTCTTTCCTCCCTTTTTTGAAGATGGGCACTATATTTGCTTTTTTCCAGTCGTCAGGGACCTCCCCCTGTTCCCACGAGCTTTCAAAGATAATAGCCAACGGCTCTGAAATCACCTCAGCCAACTCCCTCAGCACCCTCGGGTGCATTGCATCCGGCCCCATGGACTTGTGAATGTCCAATCCTTCTAAATAATCTTGAAGTTCTTTGAATTAATATTGAAGTTTATTGCTCTGTGCAAATCTCTACGTAGCGTATGCTTTTACAGGAAAGCAGGCTTTGTCTGAGGTAGGAGGACCCCTGCTGTAACTTTTAAATGTCTCTCTCTTAAAAAAAAAAAAAAAAAAGATTTCCAATAACACTATCCTTAAATGCACCATCCATTTTATTTATAGCAAATGACTTCATATATATTGCAGGATTCAGGATATAAAAGTTCAATACATACATGCCCTTAATATATACTTCTGAATAGAATTTAAACATAGGCCAAATAATCTTGCACTGTATGAAGTTATTTGCTTGGTGGGCATTCTTCCCTTGAGAGAAAAGCAAAAACATATGAATGAAATGATGTCCTAGTAACATGGCAGTCTACCTGTGTTTTTTTCCTTCTTAATGGGCCTCAAAATTCTTACTGTAGCTCTGAGTATTCTCTCTTAAAAACTTCCCCTGTTCATACCCCACAACCTTGCTATTTTCACTGCAGCTGTTTTTCTGGATGGGATTTCATTTGAAGGGCATTTATACTTCACCCATTAAGGTGTCCAATAAATTAAGATTGACAGACTGTGAGGACACTCCTCACCAAATATCTCCACAGATCATGGAGGATATGTTGGAGATCAGGGCTATCCAGCTGTGAGGGTCCTCTGACCCCTAGTTTATTCCTGTGTGGGAAGCTTCTGCTCCATGCACAGATCCCCACAGGAAGATCTGACCCTAATCTTTCCCAATTAAATTAAAAAAGTCAGCTCCAGCCAGATCAGAACAAAGGCATTATTTACACTTGTGACGATATATTATTACAATAGTAAATGGTGCCTTACAGAGGCCACCTGATGGTGTAAATTAGATATAGTCCGAAAATTAGATATAGTGCTCACCAAGAATCTAATTTATATAAATTTTGTATACATATAATAGTGGCATTTTATGTCAATTATAGAAGGTGAAAGTGAGGTAGAGATGCACAAGAAAGAAAAAATATATTGGTTTCTTAATTTTGTAACTGTTAAAGGACAGAAATTTTCTGTAAAATTTGTGAGCCTTTGAATTTTAATTTATTCTGGGCACCCCTGAAAATGTCATGCATCATTTGTAGTCAGTGGAGTGCCAGTTCTGGTCCCGGGAAACAAGCACATACTGGTGGGACCGCATCGTTATGAAGCCTTGGGATGATGACCAGTGTCTGCAGAACTTTTGTATGTGAAAGGCCACTTTCCTTGAACTTTGCCCGCAGCTGTCCTGGGCCCTGAAGCATGTGAATACTCGCTTGAGACCAGATTTGATGGTGGAGAAGCGAGCAGCCATCGCTCTGTGGAAGCTGGCATCCCCTGACTGTTACTGGTCAGTTGGGAATCAATTCAGAGTCGGTAAATCTACAGGGGGAGCTGCTGTAATGCAAATGTGCAGGCCACCAATAAACTTCTTCTACGAAGGGTAGTGACTTTGGGAAATGTGCAGGACATACTGGACGGGTTTGCCGCGATGAGCTTCCCAAACTGTGTTCGGGGGCTATAGATGGCATGCATATCCCGATCTTAGCGCCTGACCACCTTGCAACAAAGTACATATACCACAAGGGGTACTTTTCAATGCTGTTGCAGGCCCTTGTGGATCACAGAGGTCGTTTCACTGATATCAGTGTGGGGTGGTCTGAGAAGGTGCATGATGCGCGCATATTTAGGAACTTGGGTCTGTTCATGAACATGCAGGCGGGCACATTTTTTCCAGACCGAAAAATTAACATCAGGGATGTGGAAATGCCAATAGTGATCCTGGGGTATCCTGCCTGCCCCTTGCTCCCTTGGCTAATGAAGCCCTACACCAGGCATCTTGACAGTGACAAGGAAAGCTTTAATAACAGGATCAGCACTTGCAGAATGGTGGTGGAATGTGCGTTTGGGCGTTTAAAGGCCAGATGGAGATGTCTCCTTACTAGGCTAGGTGAGTGAAAAAAACACCCCATCAGTTATATCTGCATGCTGTGGTGTTCATAATGTGTCTGAAGTGAAGGGGAAAAAGTTCCCCCAGGGTTGGGTTGTGGAGGCAGAAAGGCTGGCTGCAAATTTTGAGCAGCCAGATGGCAGCAATATGCTCAGAGCCAATTGGGGAGTGCTTCACCTTCGGGAAGCATAGAAAAACGGGTTCTGCAGTGACCTGTAGTAATGTCTGTATGTTTTGTGCCCTTCTTTCCCATCCCCCCACCATCAATATCAGCACCCTCCACTTCTCTCCCCAACCAAGCTACGATTTAATAAAGACACATGTTTTGTAACACTGCAAAGTTTTATTTATGAACATTCCTGGGGGGGAGGGAGGGAGAGAGAAATGAGTGTTAATCCACAGTTTAAAGTGACACTGTGTAAGCAAGTGTGGTTGCTTGCAGTTCAGTTCTTAATGGGGCCTCTGGGTCCTTCTGCTTGCCTCCATCGGGGTGGAGTGCACCACATACTGCAGGCTGTCCAGTCTCCTCCGAGACTGCTTGTGGGGTGAGGGAGGGCAACAAAGCGTTAGGTGGAGGACCATTCTGGAGGGGCTGCAGAGGGACTCTGTCCTGCTGCCGCTCTTCCTGGAGCTACACAAGATGCCTGAGCATGTCTGACTGATCCCTTATTATTCGCAACATCTCCTGCTGCGTACCGCGCTCCTGCGCAGATCTTCTATGCTCCATGTCCAGTTTCTGGGACAAGGACATCCTCCACGCTTGGAGCTCTGTCTCTGCAGCCGTGGAGGTGTTCATGAGCTCTCCAAACACGTCGTCCACTGATATTTTTTTCCTCTGTCTGATCTGGGAAAATCTTTCTGCAGCAGTTCTGGCAGGGGGCCCCAAGGCTGAAGTGTCTACAGAAAGACAATAAAAGCACAACGTTGCCATTGTTAGCAGACCCAAAGAACTGAAGCAACTGCTACAATGTAAACAGTACTCCCCTTTGTGTGCACAAGGCTAAGCCAGACCCGCATTCCATTCTGAACATCTCGGAAAGGTCGGGTCAGATTGCCGTTACAGAGAGGGTAAGCCGGGGCCCTTTCATCTGCCATAGAAAGGCTTAATTGGCGATAAAAACCACAGTCCAAAATTAATGTATATGAGAGCTCACCTGGCTCCCTGGTTACATTCAGAGGAACGGTTTGGGAGGAGGTGGGCAGAGTTGATCAGAGGACACCACAGGTGAATTGTATCATCAGATACCTTTGGACAATTATTGAACTGACCCACTGTGCCCATAGAAATGAGAATAGAGGAGTAAAGGGTATCGACTGGATAGCTCGGGTACTTTAAATGTGCACCATCTTTCCTAGGTGACCATGAGCAATATCAGTCTCCTGAGGGTAATGCAGGAGGAAAGGGAAGAGTTACTGCAAGCATTGGGGTACAGGCCTGGCCCTTATGCTGCTATGCTGGGTTCCACCATGATACCAGCTCATTTAATTGCAGCATGGCACGGAAAAGTATCCTACTATGGCAGAAGAAACAAGGCTGCCCTCCCCAGAAACCTTGTGCAAAGGGTAACGGCTTACCTGCATGAGAGTTTCCTGGAGATATCAACAGATGATTCTTGGAGCATACCTCTGCACATAAATAATCTGTTCCGGGAGTTATCCTCCAGTGAAGTTTGCTAACATCCAGATATACCCTTCCCTCCAAATAAAAAAGGCCATTTTAGAAGTTAAATCAGGGACATAACCTCTAAAAAGAAAAAAAAAAAAACAAAAAACCTCACCAGATGTGTCTTCCTGGGGCTCTCGATCATTAATACTGTCCTGTGTGTTGCTGGACTGCTCTGGGGTCAGGAATAGGTTCTGGCTGTCTGGGAGAATAGACACCCTGCTCTCCTGCACCCTGCTTTCCTCCTCCTCATTCACGGAGTCCTCATCATTCTCATTGGAGTGGGATTGATGCTGCGTGACGGCACTGTGGTGGGGGTCGCCGCCGAGAATTGCATGCAGCTCCTCATAGAAGCGGCATTTTTTGGGCGAGGAGCCAGAACAGCTGTTAGCTTCCCTAGCTTTCTGATATGCCTGCCGTAACTCTTTGATCTTCATGCGGCACTGCTGCACGTCCCTGTTGTGCCCCTTCTTCAACATGCCCTAGGATATCTTCCAGTATATGTCCAAATTTCTTTTGCTGGCTCTGAGCTGAGCCATAACAGACTCTTCGCCCCACAGACGGATGAGATCCAAGACCTCTGGTTGACTCTATGCTGGAGCATGTTTAAGCTTTGCAGTCACCATGATGAGTTCAGCTACAAAGTTTTTTCCACTCTGGCTACACAGGAAATGAAAATTCAAAATTTGCTGGGGCTTGAGGGGAAGGGCTATTTCCTGTTGGTGTGGCCACATAACAGCAGAGTGCGAATGTCCAGAGCGGTCACAACAGGGCATTATGGGGTAGCTCCCTGAGGCCAGTAATGTTGACTTACGATATGCTCTGTCTACACTGACGCAAATTCGACCCATGAAATTCGAATTACGTGCTATGCCACTTGTGGAGGTGGTTTTATTAGGTTGACTTTTACCACGCTTTGAATCGATGGAACTAACGTACCAGAGTAGACTCATGCTTTAGGAGTTCGACCTAAGTGATGTTACGTTGATCTCTGTTGCCAATGTAGACCAGGCCTTGGTTCATGTACTTTGGAGGGGAATTGCTAATGGGCACCTGCTTTTTCATATCAGTTATGGATGCATCTCTGAGAGAGCTCTTGACAGTTTACCTGATGTGGCAAGGTCTAACTAGGGAGCTATTCTGTAAGTGAAAGCTAGAATGAGGGCACTGGTTTGTGTAAATACAGAAATAAACATGGTCATTTTAGGAGAGATGTGAATTTAGGAATACTACTTGCAAATTTATCTATGTGCACTAGAGGTGGCAGGGAAACGGAATTTTGATTCCATAAAAATGTTCAGAAATATTTGTTTTGTCCCAATTTGGGATGAATAACCAAAATCTCAAACATGCTAGTAGAACTGAAGTCCCACGATATTTAGTTTCAGAAACACCAACACATGGTGTTTCCAAAATGAACTCTGCTCCCTGGGATTTCTGGCTCCTCCCCCAGATAAGAGTCTGGTCAGTGTCACACCTGCTACTAAGAAGTGGGTAGCAGTGAAACTGATAGGAATTATGTCAAATTCAGTCCTCACTTCCTCTATGTCTAGCTTCATGGCAGTTAGCCTGGCAGGCTGCTGGGCACCCAGGGAGCCTGGGAAGCCCTGGGTCCTTGGTAGCCTACCCGGTGAGCTGAAAAGGAGCTGGCACTCCTAAGCTCTGAGTCTTCTGATTCAGCAGACTACCGAGGATCCAGGTGGGCAAGAAGTTTGTTGTAATGGGACTGCTTCCACAAAATTTTTGTTTTTCACAAGTTGGCAGATTTAGACAAAAAATTGGTTTTTGGAATTTTTATGATCAGCTCTGATGTACACAAATCAAGATGTGTTGCAATAACATTTGAGTCACACTTGGGACACAGATCTTCCTATATTTTTAAGTTGTGTACCTTAGAGAACAGGGGTAGAAAATTTGGCCCACAAACTATACAATGTCTTTATCTTTATTTTTCAGAATGGTACTTATTCTGCCATGAAATATAAAGGAGTACATTTTGGTAATTTAACAGGAAGACGTAGTGAATTTAAGGCTCAAGAAGGGCCTGGACCTGGGGAATATGACACAACTCAGTAAGTAACAATATGCTACTTTTTATTTTTTTGTCTGTTAATTCCAAAAACAATTAGTTTTCAAATTAATTTAAATGATAGTTATTTAATTTGACTTGAATTATACAAAATAATTGGTTATCCATCCCAAGCCAGTAATTATTGAAAATTGAGGGGCACATCTAAAGTAAGATTGCCAAACAATCCCATCTCCCCAGACAATTCCACTTACTTACTGGGAACATCACAGTAAGAATTACCTATGCTGCTATTGTCCAGGAGCAATGAAAATAAAATTAGAAAGGTTTATTTAGTGACAAGCAGCATGTTGTGTAGTCAATGATTGCAAAATTAGGCACTTCCTTCAAAAATTCTTGTGTGCTGTGATTAAAAGTTGAATTCCAAACAAGGAAACCTGTACACCACAGGATAAGAAATATATTATAGTGATACTCGTGCCTGGCTAGTGTAATATGATGTCAGTAGCCATGTTCACAGCAGGCTCTTAGATTGCTTCAGTCTTACTCCACTTATTAAGCAGTCACTAACTGCCAATTCTACTGTTCGAGGAACCTTATTCTTTAAATTTATTATGGCATTTAAGAAATGAATGTGTGGCCGCTCCTTTACTGTGTTGTGACTGAGCAACTGCTTAAGTCCATTATCCCCTGGCATGTGAAACAAAAGGGTTTATGCATTAGCCCTTAATTTAAAAATGACTTTCAATGATATTTAGGTGCCTAATCTGCATAGGCATTTTTTTGTAAATCCCTTTCGGTGCCTATCTGCATCTTTAGGTGTCTAAATACATTTGTAAATCTGGCCCTAAGTGCCTAAATCACTTTTGAAAATGGGACTAAGGGTATGTCTACACTACAGTGGCACAGCTATAGTGGTGCAGCACTACCACTGTAGCACCATAGTGTAGACACTTTCTACATTGATGGAAGGGGCTTTCCATCAATGTAGTTAATCCATCTTTCTGAGAGGCAGAATCGGGATTGCTGGAAGAATTCTTCCGCTGACATAGTTGTGTCTACACTGGGGATAAATTGACCTAAATACGTTGCATGGAGTGTGAAATTTTTCTCAGCCCTGAGTGATGTAGTTTTGTTGATCTAATTTTTAAGTGTAGACCATGCTGTAGGATTGTTAGTATCTAGGCACTTCAATTTTTTTTTTAACCCTCTGTCTGGTACTTATAAGGCCAGAAACTAACTTGAGATACACATATTCAGTTCACACTGAAGTCAGTCAATATTTGTGCATGGGCTTTGAGGGATCTAATGTTTAGCATTTTACTGAAGGTAGGCTTGAGTTTTAATTCTGTTAAGAGTGGACTTTAATGTTTGATGGATTTAAGCCTGTACTTCATTGTTTTCTTGAATAAGGGCCTGTGTTTATAGAACTTGAGAATGTATTTAAAATTAAACATGTTCTAAAATGAGCTGCTGAATAAAGGCCTAAATCATGACATCTGCCATAGAGCTTTAAGTTTTAAAACTAATGCTTGCAGAAATGGTGAATTGATTAGAAAGTGGTAGAGATAAGTATTTACAGCTAATTTTAATATTCCTTAGCTACAGGTTGATTGGTGTTACTTTCCTAGCCACGTATCTGTCATGATTTAATCATTTTCCAGACTTCTGTATACTTCTTGGAATGCCAGGCAAAAGGATGACATTTTAAGTAGCCAATAGAAATATTTTTATCTTTTTAAGAGCTTTTCCTTAAAATCTGTTCCTCTTTATATTTAAATTATAAAGGGTCTGTTCTCTTCTGAGCGTTGCCACTATTAAAATACTGAGAGACTTTTGAATTTTAATAAGTTTATGCTATAAATAGGCAGATCTTGTCAGGTTACAGTATTAAATCCACAGTTAAAGTAAGAGCCTTATAAGTCACTGGAGGCTTTGCTTTTCAGTGCTCATATATCTCAGGACAGAAATTCTAACTTATCTGGCCTTTGATTTTCAGCTCTTTCTCCTTTGCGTTGTTGCTAGACTCAACTTGTGATGATGACTACATAATTATGAATATGAAAAAGTAACTAACCAAAATTAGTGAACCATGATTTGTGTGGCTTCTGCAGGTCTACAATGTAATTGTACAATATGTTTATACTCTCCCATTAGTGAATGATCTTGGCTTTCATTAAATATTACAAACAGCTGCTGTTTGTAATATAGTCAAAAGACAAAAGGCTTTCACTATGAGTATTTAGATGGCCAGGCATTTAAAACGGAAGACTCATAAATCTCTCTTTAAACTTTCTAAAGGGAAAGTGTACTGCATTATGAGAATGTCAACATCAAAAAGGAAGACAAGAAAAAATATGAACCCTATGTCCCACGGTATCATGAAGAAATAGTATTACAGGAAGAAAAGAAGGTAATGCCAATACAGCTATTTACTAGTACTTAAAAATAATTTATTGTGGGATTGAAATACTGGGATTTGAAGATTGTATAGGCAGAATAAACAGAATGCAATTTATATTGAAGTATGAAAAAATACTTTCCTAATGGAAAATCAGTGGCCCGTTCGTTGAGTTTTTTGCTGTGACATTTGATTTCTTCCTTTTGCCTTTTCCTAAAAGTTGCCTTACAGCAGCAAAATATTGTGTTTGAAGGGGCACACGCTTTTTGTTCTTACTGTTAGAAATAACAAAAGGCAGAATATGTGTAAACTAATCTCTTTGGAATGGCATGACAAACCTCAAATTGGATGATTAGTAATGATTACTTATCTCAGAAGTCAGCAAGATCTACTAAATATACTTGTACTTCAAAATATATTTAGAAGTTGAACTAGAAAAATTCCTTTGTTATTCTTTTGGTTTTCTTTGAAATGTTTTTAAAATGAATACATAGAATGTTGTAAATCTTTTGTTTTGAATTGCAGAGTATTTGAGCCCCATATGGAAAGAAAGAAGTAAAGTTGTATTAAAAACAGTTACATTAATTTTTAAGTGTTCATTCTTAGTAAAAGTGATGTGCTTCATTTCTAAATTTGCTTACATAGTGTGTTTATACTTCCAGAGATAATTTTGAAAATTATAAATGCATTTTAGCATTGCACTGATTTTTGAATAGATGCATTCTTATTAAGGAGAATTGCTTATGTACTGGGTGCACATAAACATTTTCTAGTTTTTTTGAAATATTCTACTGTTTTGAGACAGATTTCCTGAACATATATAATAGAAAATAGCCCTAGAACCAGTAAAAAATTTCAGATGGTAAAAGATTGTGTGCCCCCATATATCTACTGACATGACCTAGTTTGTATAATTAGCCCAAGTTTGATATTCAGTTTATCATATATGAGGATAACACACATATACCATAAAATCATGTTTCCTTCAGTGAAGCAAAACTCCTTCTGGCAGACCTGCCAACTCTGTTTTCTCTCCTTAGATTGTCAGTTTTCAGTACATCCTACACATCTGTGGGAAAACCCTTAGTCTGTAGGGAAATCTCCCTCTGATTGACTACAGTTTTCTATACTCCCACCTTCTGGGGAAAGACAGCCAATCAAAGCTGCCGAATGTGCTGCATTATAAAGAATTGTGAAAAAAATCAGTTAGATTCTGTAGAGATATTCGAGCTGGGATGCAATAGGAACAATGGAGTTCATGTTATGAAGGATTGGGCACTGGTGGCACTTGGGTGGATTTTTATCAGACAGAGAACAGTTATTAGATGGAATTAAGTATCAAAATGAATAACAGGAGCAGTTAATTTTTAAAAAGAATGAAAAAAATAGTGCTTTTATGCACATGAAAAGGTGGATGATGTGAGGCTTTGCTAGTTTTTTTTTAATATCCAAGTAACATAAAATTATATAGGACTCTAGTGTTGGGTGTCATAAGTTTATAAATTTCTATAATTAGTCACAGTGGTGAAAGGGAAACAAATATTTTTAACCATAAAACCTTTAAATTTAAGCCTATTGGGATCAAGACTATCTTTGCACAGGCCCTTTTTGAGGTATTAGTAGAGGCATAAATCTGCAAACACTGAAGTAATGAGATCATAAGAATGGCCATACTGGGTCAGACCAATGGTTCATCCAGCCCAGTATCCTGTCTTCCGAAAGCGGTGAATACCAGATACTTCAGAGGCAATGAGTAGAACAAGTAATCATCAAGTGATCCATCCGGATGGCCATTCCCAGCATCTGGCAAACAGAGTCCCTGCCAATCCTGGCTAATAGCCATGGATGGACCTATCTTCCATGAACTTATCTAGTTCTTTTTTGAACTCTGTTATAGTTTTGGCCTTCACAACATCTTTGGCGAAGCGTTCCACAGGTTGGCTGTGCATTGTGTGAAGAAATACTTCCTTTTGTTTGTTTTAAATCTGCTGCTTATTAATTTCATTGGGTGACCCCTCGTTTTTGTTTAACGAGAAGGAGTAAATAACACGTCCTTATTTACTTTCTCCACACCAGTCATGATTTTATAGATCTCTATCATATCCCCCCTTATTTGTCTCATTTCCAAGCTGAAAAGTCCCAGTCTTATTAATCTCTTCTCATGTGAAAGCTTTTCCATGTTCCTACTGATTTTAGTTGTCCTTTTCTGTACCTTTTCCAATTTCAATATATCTTTTTTGAGATAGGGTGAACAGATCTGCACACAGTATTCAAGATGTGGGCATACCATGGATTTATAAAGAGGCAATTCATTATTTTCTGTCTTATTATCTATCCCTTTCCTAATGATTCTCAACATTGTTAGCTTTTTTGACTGCCGTTGAGTAGATGTTTTCAGAGAATTATCCACAATGACTCTAAAATCTTTCTTGGGTGGTAACAGCTAATTTAGACCCCATCATTTTATATGTATAGTTGGCATTATGTTTTTCAGTGTGTATTACTTTGCTTTTATCAACATTGAATTTCATCTGCCATTTTGTTGCTCAGTTACTCTGTTTTGTGAGATCCCTTTGTAACTCTTTGTAACTGTCTGCCCAAAGAGGATGAAGGATCTTTCCCAGGCCTGGAGGCTTGAGGGAAAAGACCCCGCCAGAAGGGGAAGATTGAACAGGCTGTCAGAGACCAAGAGCCTCCCCTGGCAAGGAGGCCGGGAAAGGCCTCTGTTTGAGCAGAGTGCGGACACTAAACCAAGAAGTAACCCAGGGAAGCTAGCAGCTTTCCTTAAGCCTGCAGCACAAGGCTTTTATTTGTAGGGTCCCTGGGTTGGGGTCCAGAGTCGAGGGTGGGACCAGGCCCCCACCCTCACTGGCCATTTACTGGAGGGAGCAAAGAGGAGCAAAGAGGCAAGGGCCTGTGAGAACCAGAGACAGGACTGGAAGCCAGCAGGGGGCAGCCATCTTTGAGAGGCTGAATTACCCTCACCTATCCACTAGAGGGAGAGAGAGTACTGAGGGACGAAGCAGTTCCCCGACCTACGGCTAGAGGGAAGCGCTGGACCTACAGAGTCAGAGGAGCTTTGTCATAATACACAAAGAAGAAAATTAACATTGGTGTGAGAATTAGGACTTTAAGTTTCCTGACATTTGTGAGATTAAAATCTCAACCTGAATGCCACATATGCTATATTTTATATCCCTAAATACACACACACACACAATTCTGAGTTGTGCTAGGTAGATTAAAATATATTCATGCACCAGTTCTTTCAGTCTCTATTTAAATCTTCCCCAAGAGTCTTTGTTTTTATTAATTCTGGGGTATATTAAGGAAAAAACTGGTATTTACGCCTTTGAAATTTATTCCTACTTTCTTCTCAGAATTGTTATTGTGATTGCTGGCAGCCAGACAGGGAAACAGGATGAGTAGATAGAAAGATTGGCATTCACTTTTTTTTATACTTTATTTTTATTAACTTTTCACCAGTAACAAATGTAAAAAGTAATTTAAGAATTTACATTATGCAAATTTGTGGCATCTGTGTCATTCTGTTATTAAGATTATGTACCACACAAAGGTTTGATATGAGGTGTTATTTTTAAGGACCTCTTTTTAAATTATTTTTCATTCCTAAATAATAGATTTACTTATAAATTCTCTGAAAATTAATTCTGTATTCAAAGAGTAAATGCTGTAATTTTGGGGCGGCCATGCTCTATTTTTCACACACATCAAAGTAACTGCATCCCTACTTTAAGTGCAAAACTCAATTCAACCTCAAGTATGCAGCAACAACTAGCACCTCCATGATAAAAAGGTCACAGGACAGAATCCTTATTGCTCATCATTCAGGCATTCCTTCTGCTTTGGTACATTTACGATTGAGTTCTTTTCTAGTTATGTTCCACTTAATTCCCCTGATCCTTCTGATTCCTGGTCCATTTTCCATTTTCTTGATTTTGTCTAGAAAGTGATTAGCTAGCTGATGGTCCACTCCAAAAAACATAGATCTTCCACTGAAGGGAGTATCTGGAGCTTTGCAGAATACTGAATTTGCAGACTCCAACATTTTTATCCAAAATTGATTGATTGATTCCTGTTAGCTCCCTCTTCTATAACTGTATCATGGAGCTCAAATTCAGAAAATTTAGGATTTGCAACCTTCACAGTTGGTTTCCCATTCTCTGTTTGCCTCTGTGCATCCCACCACCAAGAGTTTTTTTTAATCATGTAACTGAGTTAGAGTGATAATTATAGCAAATCCCTCTTAAATCATTCAACTGTTCACCTTCAAGTATCACTATGGAATCTACAGTTTAACACTGAATAAAAGAAACATTGTTTCTATTAATTCGATTAGTTCACCTTTTTCTTCCAGTAGGTAAACCCAAAATCTAGATATATAGTTCTCTAAGTAGATTCTCCAGTAGTCTGATCCTTTGATCATGGTTCAAGCTATATTTTGTAATCATGCTTTTAAAATATTTCAGCTCAGCTGCCATTTTATGCTGACCCTGCATTGCTTCTATCTACTTGGTTTAGGGGATGTATCATTAAGAACCATATCCTCATTAAAATTGGTAATTTTTGAGGATACCATTTCTATTTTGCTTTAAAATGAGTACAACCAGTAGTGAAGGCCATCATTTTATATGTGGAGGGAGTCCAGCAGACTTGGACCTCCCAATTTGATGGTATACAAGGGACTAAGATTTAATCTTAACAACTCTCTGACAATCCACATGCAAAAAAAAAAAAAAAAAAAAAAAAAAAAAAAAAATTTGGGCCTTTTGGTACAATAACTGCTCTCTTTGCAAATCTTGCCATTTGGAAAAGCTTTTCTATACTTCTTCCCCTGAATGCATTCTCTCTTTTCACCATGCAATATCTTTACTGTTTTCCATAATTTAAAATATATATTGTCCATCATCTCATAATTTCTGATACTACAGAATATTTTAGGATACAATTTGTATGGGTAAAATTTGTATTTATTTTTAGATTTTTGTATTGTTCATGTGTCAGTGAACTCACAATATGTTTTGTTAATAAATTCAGTTGAAATTTTGGAATATAGTCACTAAAATCTCCCTGGCTGAGGTGCACAAGTTCACTTATGGCACGTAGACTCTTTTTATCCTTATCCCTTGTCTAAGAACTGCTCTTAAAAAAAAAAAAAAAAAAGGTAGGAGGCCATGGTTTACCATTGGCAACTAAGATGCTACAGAGTAACGAGAGCAGTGATTTGAACAGAAATTTTTTAACAATCCGCAGTTATACTTTCCTTGGGGCTCTACTTTTACAATATTTTTCTCCCAGAGCGGACATTCTGTTGGATTCAGTTTAGCTTTCATGGATTTGTTTTCTTTCAAAATCTTTGCAATTCCTAAATCATGAGCGCCACGCATCATGCATAAGGGCCCTGCCCCACTCAAGGACCCAGGCATATACTTACTCCTGGATGGAGTCCAATGAATTTGCAGGATTGGGGACCAAGGCCAAGCATCTGCACTTATGGATGTGCTTAACTTTACACACTTGCATGAGTGTTTGCAGGATAAGAGCTAAAGTATTAATTTCCCATTACAGCACGAAACAATCTTACATGAGGAAACTGTGACCTGAAGTAAGTCAGATCTTTGAAACATGATATCGGAAGGACAGAATAGGTTGTTCTGGTGGGGGAGTGGCACTATATGTGAAAGAAAGCATAGAGTCAAATGAAATAAAAATCTTAAATGAACCCAACTGTGCCATAGAATCTCTGGTTACAAGAAAGGAAACAAAGGGTAGGAAAAATGGTCAGTTTTCAGAATGGAGAGAGGTAAATAGTGGTGTCCCCCAGGGTTCTGTACTGGGACCACCACTGTTCAACATATCCATAAATGATATGGAAAAAGGGGCAAACAGTGAGGTGGCAAAATTTGCAGATGATAAAAAAACTATTTAAGATGGATAAGTCCAAAGCAGACTGCGAAGAGTTACAAAGGGATCTCACAAAACTGGGTGACTGGGCAACAAACTGGCAGATGAAATTCAATGTTGATAAATGCAAAGTAATGCACATTGGAAAACATAATCCCAACTCAAGAATCTCACAGCTCCCATGGCTTGTCAGCTTTTTTCCAGTTGCTTAAGAGCCTTTGGTGAGGGCCCTTTGTCAAATGCTTTCTGAAAGTCCAATTACCCTATATTCACCGGGTCACCCTTGTCCGCATGTTTGTTGATCCCATCAAAGAATTCTAATAGATTGGTGTGTTATGATTTCCCTTTACAAAAGTCTTGTTGACTCTTCCTCAACAAATTGTCTTAATCTATGTGTCTGATAATTCTTTTCTTTACATAGTTTCAACCATTTTTCCTGGTACTGAAGTTAGCCTTACCAGCCTCTAATTGCCAGGAATGTCTCTGGAGCCTTTTTAAAAAATTGGCATCACATTAGCAATCTTCCAGTCATTTGGTACAGAAGCTGATTTAAGTGATAAGTTACAGTTAATAATTCTGTAATTTTATATTTGAGAAACTTTTCCTTCAGAAAAGTTCCTTCAGAACTTTTGAGTGAATACCATCTGGTCCTGGTAACTTATTACAGTTTAATTTATCAATTTTGTTCCAAAACCTCCTTTATTGACACCTCAATCTGGGATACTTCCTCATATTTGTCACCTAAAAAGAATGGCTCAGTTGTGGGAATCTTCCTCCCATCCTCTGCAGTGAGGAAATGTGCATTCGACTGAGAGACAGGAGAACTAGGTTCTATCCCTGGTTCCACCACAGATTTCCTAAATAATGTTGGGGAGGAATATCATAATGCACAAAAGGACCATGTTAAGGCTGAATTATGGCATTTCATAATATTTTAGTACTTTAATTTGCAACCTCTGTTTTTTTGTACATAATAAAGAATATGCATAAGCTTTCCAAGAATAATACAGTGTAGTTTGTCATTTGTCCTTAAATTGTTGTATAAATAGTCTTAGTTTGATTGTACTAACATTCATAACCATTCAAGCATATTGCATTGATAAACATATAAATGGCAAAAATAATTTAAAAAAAGATTAAATATTTATTACCCAGGAATTTCCAAATAAAATAGTTTTTACATCTGAAGGCACCTACAAATATATAGTTTATTTTATGAACACTTCCTCATTTGTCTATGAAAAGCTCCATAAAGCTGTTTCTTTAATGAATGCTGCTTTAAGTCTGATACTTCTCTTCAATGTGTACTGCATGAGATTTTAACTTCCTTATGATAATTTGCTTTTGGACCAGGATTGCATAACATTTCTTTGAAATCATTTGGGACAATGAACTTCTTAAAGATCATTACAGATTTTGGTAAGATTTCACTAGATGGCGCCAATACTTAAGAACAGCTTGGAGAAGAGTAGTTCCCCCCACCCTTCCTTTCTTTCCGTTAATATTAGTGTTTTTTAAATAGCATTTGTTTGGTTATTGTTCTTTGACTTCTAGCTCCCAGAGAATGACAGCTGAAGGTTCAGTTACTCTTCATAATCATCAGTAATGCAAGAAAGCTTCTTTTTAGTGTTGTTTGTTTCTTAGGTATTTGTGCATGGAGCAAATCTGAAATTAAACTCTGTACATCCTGTGATTTGATTACTGTAAAATAAAATATGTCTTCTCTATGGAATTTATTCAAATTTGCTACATATAGTTATGGAAGTAAAAAGAGAGTATATAAATGCATAAAAATGTTGCATAAGTGTTTTCCTTTGTAAAAGACCATTTTTAGGTGTTGAAAAACTTTGTCAAGCTTTTGTCTTGTGGACTGAAAGGTAGCATGGTGGTCCTCAGCCAAAAGAGGATATTGCTGGGTAAAAATGGTTCAGCCTTTTTTCAAGGGCAAAAAGAGTTGGAGAAAAATATTCTTTGTCATTTAAAAAAAAAGTTGTAACCTTTTCTTTGATCATGTCTAGTGCCTTAACATAGGTGATATGGGTTTGGCATCTATATAGGCTCCACAATTTGATAAGGTATATAAGTATGTATGAAATTTTAAGCACACAAGTAGTCCCATTCATTTAAAAAAGGCCTATTCTTATCCTAAAATTACACATGTGCTTGACTAAATCAGAGCTGTAGTGTCTAGATCAGTAGTCCCCAAACTGGGGGGTGAGGATGTGTGTGCAGAACAACATGCAGGGGGGCCTGGTAGGGCCCAGGCCAGACAGATCCCACATGAGGAGGGAGCACCACCCAGCCCCGCCCTGCCCCCAGCTTGGCTGCAGCCCCAGACCACAGCCGTGTTCCTGGCCATGGCCCTGCTCCTGGCCTGGCCGCAGCTCTGGCCTCTGGCTCCTGGGGGGGAGGGGCATGGACCAGGTAAGAGGGGGGATGGACCAAAAAAGTTTGGGGACCACTGGGCTAAATTGAAGATTTTACTTTTGGTGGTGTGGTGGTGATCTGCTTGGATTTGGTGGAGCTATAAGGTTTAAAAATACACACATTTGTGCATTTACACTTATGTTTATGTCGTAAACTAATGATCTGCTAATGTTTCATTGGTGCATGTTTTATTGCATGCATGCATATTTAAGGATGGTGTGTAGGGAATGAGGCAAAGCTGTGTTCCATATGATCTGAAATGGTGCACAGAGGAATGACATGGGGTCTGAAGGAGCCTTGCCTTCTCCTATTATATTTGGTGGTGAATACAGATACTGGTAGTATCTACTTCCCTCAGATCACTGCTTGTGAACATGTTTATCAAATAGTTGCACATAGTAGAAATTCTTTCTGTCATTTTTATTTTTGTAAAACAAGGAAATCTTCCCTATTCCTGTGTGGGTATGTAATAGATATAAAATGAGATAAAGTTGCAAAATGAAGCACTCATAATCTGGAAATGCTAAAGACAAGGTTGCCTATACATCCTTAATCTTATTGCTTGTGTAACATTGATACATTAATTACACAATTGTATATTGTTGTTCTCTCAGGGCCTGAATGAATCTGAGCAATGTACAACAAAAGAGAGCATATGGGATGAATTAAAGACTGAAGTTAAGGCAAACACATGTGGCCAGAGTTAAGATATCATAGAAACTAATTTTTGCATTTCTAGGCTTTTGAGTGCTTCTATTTTCAGCTTTAACATTATTTGAATATAACTTTTATATGAATATGTGAGGACCAGGATGTGGGCAGTCAGCTTAGTGGTTGGAGCTGGGAGCCATGAACCGGAGATGCGTTAGAGGTGGAGACGGAGTCAGGAGTCAAGCCAACGGTTGAAGCCAGAATCAGAGTCAAGGGTAGTGTGGAGAAACAAGGACCTGGAGAGAGGCAGGAAACCAGGAATCAGGAGTGAGGAAGGATCTGAGATAAGGAAGGCAGGAAACAGGAACTGGCAGTAACATAGGGCTCAGGAGTCAGTAAAGAAGGCAGGGTCTAACGTGGCAGCCAGCCAGGATTTCACCTAGTTGCTCAGACAACTTCCTGTATATCATTCAGGCTTAAGTAGTGCATCCAAGCCAATTGGTGGGACTGGACATCTCCCTCAATCAGGAACTCTGTGGTTGGAACCCTTGGTGAGCTAGAGCTGTGTCAGGCCCCTTATCCATGTGTTCTGGTGAGCAGCCAGATGATGGCCATGGCCTGACTACTGCCTGGTGACCTGGGCCTGGGTTTGAGACCTGCGTCCCCACAGAATATAGCTTTTGCATTCTATGTTCAATGACTATAACACTTTTTAAAAACTGTATTATACTTTTGCAATAGTAATTAGGCATTGAAGGGTATCATTATAGATAATTCTAGCACATTTATTAGTGCCTAAAGACCAGCTTTGATTTGAGTCATTAATATTTCTCATTAATCAATTAAATAAATCAATAGTGGGGGGAGTGATCTAAATGAAGAACGGTTTGTGTATATATTATTATAATAGTATGAACACTCATCTTATTTTCTTTTGAAACAGAGTATATTCTCAGCTTGTTGTGTGAACGTTTAGCTACATATCACGTTGAGAACATTCTCATAAATACATAATTCATTTAATCCTTCTCCTTTTCTTTCCCCAATTTTGCCACACTGTTAGGTGTCTCTGTAGTATCAATCAATGAAAGCTTTTGTTATAAATCAATCAACCATGTACAGTAAGTTTCATTTTCAGTGTAATGTCAGTGGTTTTCTGCAGAAGTGAATACTCAAACTCGTATAGATTGAATTCACTGGATCTTGAAGAGCTTTGTTGCCTCAGGCTAAAAAACTGAGGCGGCTTAATCATTGCAGTGCTGAGAACAACAGTAAATCATCTGTGAATTTAAATCTGTTTGAAAAGGTAATTTAAATTGCAGTCCTCCTGGATATATATTAGGGAAAAACAGCAGTATTTATCCTCAAAGAGTAGACATAAATTTCCTTCCATTTACCAAAAAAAAAAAAAAAAAAAAAAAAAAATCTACTGTATGTGCAAGATAGGTCTTAAAGGGTCACTGACTCCTTAGTTTTATATGGATTCTTTAATATGTGAACAAAAAAGTTAGTATAAAATATACATAAGATGAATGGCTACTGTTGAAGAAATAGTAATATGATGCTTTGGAAAATAATGTTCAGACTTTAAAGGTGGGAGTGCTCTCTTTCATCTTATCAAATGGCTTGGGATGAGTGTTAGTTCTATTGGAATTCTGATAAGACCACCAGCTGGCTTGAATCAAGCCAAAGATTCTCTTACCTGTGTGTGCAAAGTGAGAAGCATGTACTTGCAGGTAATACTTTGCACTTCTCTGATAATTTTCATCCTAGGTTGTCGGTGTCCTACAGATAAAATAAATTAAGTCCTGCAAAAGCACTATGCTGTAGGTAATTATTATCCATTTTACATTTTACAGATAAGAAAATTGATGCACAAAGAGGTTAAATGGCTTCCCCATGGTCACACAGCAACCCAGTGGCAGAGCTGGGAATAGAGTCCATGTTTCGAATCTCCTAATAATAATTTTTTGCTGTTAACTTTTAAAAAATTAAGTATTAAATCAACTGATTGTTAGTTTAATATATTACAAATATTATTTTTAATATTATGAAATAGCTGGGATACAGTCTTTCCCAGTGAATGATTTACAATACTTTGTGCCCAGACTTTCATTGTATTGTATTCATACCTCTAGTCATTGGAAATGCACCAGAAATCAGATTGGCTAGTTATTTTATACTGTCTTAAAAATGAATAAACTCATTCTGAATAAAAACTTGTAACATAAAATATATGAGATTTTGTAGATTTACTAACATTACATACTGTTTTTCTTACTTATTCCCTTTGCTTTTGGATACAACCATGATTTTTCTTTCTGGCCACATATTAACAAGATTCTGGTGAATAGATTATGGCAGAAGGTAAAATTGTTTTCGGGTTTCACCACAGAGAAAGTTAAAAAGATTTGCAATATTGTCTTTATCCTTAGGGAGAAATTTCCTTCTCTAGAATTTCCCTATTCCAACACACACCTCATGCACAGGTTTTTAAAAACAACATTATTGTTCTTAGTTCACTGCTGAAATGAATAAATGATCAATGATTTTCAAGCATAGCATGTGTCACCTAATCAAGAAACACACCTGATGTTTGTTTGTTGTAGTAGTGTCAGTAGGATGAAAATATACCATATTCATGTCTTATTTTTGTGGTTTAACATCTTGCTTTTTTCATTTCACATCTGGCTCTAACTTGAGACAAGTTGTCATTCTGCATGACAAAGCCATTCTTCCCTCTTCAAGAAATCGTTGAATTTTTAAGGTACTTTTGGATATAAAAATCAAGCCAGGAAGCTTAGGCTAATGCTGAAATAATTCTAAAGTGCTCAAGAGTGGGAAATGAGGACACAATAGGAAGTCTAAAAAAAGTCTGGGCATTATATACCAGGGTTCTCCATAATCTTTGTACATGGGGTTAGAAAACAAGGACATAGTGGGAGAGTTCCATTCTAAAGCTTGCTCTTTAAATTGCAGAAGGGAATTTAAGTTTTTACAAAATTATTTTAAATATTTATTGGATTTGTGTCACGTACAGTGTTTGTAAGCAATAGTTTGTGTTGTGGTGCCATTGGTTTTATGTGGGGTTTGGAGACTGAGTTCCGTCTCTACTAACTCCCACAATGATCACTAACTGCACAAAACCAAATTACTTGGTCTTCATGGTTGAAGTTCATCTTAAAAAGTAAGCCATCATACTGTAGGTGTGCTATCAAAATAGACTTGTATGAAGCTATTAATAAACATACTTGAAGAGTTTTACAGCTAACTGGCAAATTTGCATTTTAAAATTGTTAGGTTCAGTTATACTGGTCAGATGTGAGGAAAGATTTAATAAAACATAGTATGAAAGTGTTTTCAAGTTCACTATAGCTAGTTGGAACACTTATTTCATTGGGCAGTGAACTTAAAGCAGAAATAATTTTTCACAAGGTCTTGCAGGGTTATTTCAGATACCTCAAGAAAAATAATAGAAGACTTTTTCAGAAATGGGAAAAGACAATAGTAAAGAATGAGTGTCTTAGACTGATATAGATGTCTTGGTAAGACTAATGATTACCTGAAACACTCATCTTTGCGGTTCAAGCATAACCTTTTTGGTCATCAATCAGTCAAGAGTGACAGGTAGTGACCATTAGGCGGATTCATTAACACCCTGCAGCCTGCCTGTACAGGTGACTCACATCTATCTTCATTAGAAGTTTGCTAGTTGCCAGCAGTGAACAGATGGGTCATTATTGCATACATTGCCCTCTGGGTGCACCTGGAAGACTGGCAAAGTCATTCTATACAGGGGAGGAGGGGACACACGAACGAATGAACATGGAGAGGAGCACATTGTGTCACTGAACAGAGCCCTTTACCAGTTTAAGGTGTTGAGCTTCAGAAGAACATCCTGCTTTTCTTGGCTACAACAGTGGTCAATGGAAACTCTGAGTGCATAGAAGTAAAATAAAAGACAAATATTTGTCACTTCTCTGAATGTTCTATTTTACAGGTTTTCTTGAGCAGCTAAGCAGTGTTACATAAAGGACTGAAGTTTGTTTCTTATAAATGCACTTATTTTTAATATTTAATTTCAAAAGAATATAAAATATCCAAGGAGGTATTTGTTTTGGTACCCAATGAAGTTATATAGTTGAATGTAATAATAGCTTTTCAAAATGTACCTGTTAAAGTTATGGTGACATTTAGTGCTATTGCTGGCATTTGCAACTTTTATACCAAATGCCGTCCAATGTTATTCTGTCAGCTGAGAACATGAGGATTGAATAGTTTGAAATGGCACCGTAGGAGAAAACATATCAACTTTGAAATACCCTTAACTGGCTATAATGTCAAAATCACACATGACCAATCTGGATTTGTCTCAGTGGCTGCTTCTGAAGTCTTGCTTAACTAAATTCCAACCATGTTCTTTCTTTTAATAATTCTTCCTACTTTACATTTATATTAATTTTAGGATAAGTTGATCTTCAATGAGGTAGCATTTCTGGGTGAAATGTTAAAGTTTTTATCAAGATAGTAATTTTCAAATATTGATCTGAATGGAACATCAGATGTACTGAGGAAGTGATGTTAGCACACTAGACTAACAGAATAATTACTTCTGTTTTTTCCAGTTCTGCTTTCACGTGTGTGTGTGTGTGTGTGTGTGTGTGTGTGTGTGAGTGAGAGAGAGATGCTTGTGAAGTAGCAGTGGCTGATACAGTTTCTCCCCTTTGTTGCCTGTTGGTCTTTTTTTTTTTCTTCTGAGAGACCTCCTGATTACCAGTAGTCTCCAGAGTTTTAAACCTTCATTGTTAGCTCTCTCTCTTTTTTTTTTAAATCCTTGAGTGTCTTTGTGGATCCAACTGTAGTTGTACATACATCCTGTGACTGTGAAATAATTTTTGTTTTTTTTAATAGCAATGTCTAGGGCTGCACATGCTCCCTGTGCTTCCTTGTGGTCCTGCACTAGGGCATAAAGGGTGGAGCAGCTGCACCCTCCTACAATTTCCTCTTACTGCCTGGCAGTGAGACAAAGTCCTGGTGAGTGACTGACCCACTATTTTTCTCTGAGCTTCAAACTTATCTTGACTATAGTTTCTGACTTATCTTTGCCCTCATTATCTTCAATCCTAACCAACCTGCCACAGACTCATTGCCTTGGTTATCAGATGTAGCCAATGCTTTTTCTGTGTGTGGGAGAGTCACAACCCTATTAAGTGTTTGATGTGAAATCCTTTTCTTTGAGGATTTGCAGGTTGAGGGATGTGTGGTTGAAGCCATACCCATTTGAGCAATCGATGTGTGTGATGTCAGACCTGGAAGAGACATCCACCTTCAATTAACCAGAAATGTCATTCTCAGCGAGTCTCCCTCCAAGCAGATACCACACCCTGAGGTCCAGCAGCAAAAGAAAACAGGGAAGAAAACACTGATCACCTCTTCACTGGGGCCTTTGGTACAACTGCTTCTACACTGACCCAGTGCTGACAACCTTTCACCAACGTTTCTGAAAGACTCAGCACAAGACTTAGCTCCAATACCTCTGGCACTTGACAACACTGTTGTTAGAACCAGCATGCCAACACAAAGGCGAGACCAAAAGGTAGGGCTGGTGGAATCCAGATGCAGCTCCAAGCACTAAGAGGCAATGCCCCATACAGAAAAAAAGACATTACTTCTCCAAGAGCAAGGCCTTTTAGTCATCCACTAAGGGAGTGGTTCTAGGTAAGCCAGCACTGGCACTGATGAAGGCATCGGCCACTGCACTGATTACAGGATGGATTTACATCCTTGCATAACAGCTGAGATCCCCTCTGGGGATGTCATTGGCACTGATGTGGTTCTTGGCAGCAGAGTTGGGCTGAGACATTACCCCATGGTCTTGCCATTCAAAGATCTCTCACATGGGCTCAAGGGTAGCTCTCAGAAGTTAAAGAACAAGCATCCCTGCTCAGTGCCTGGGAGAAGACATAATCCAGTGACAGTGAAGAATAGTAATACACTCTTTGAATGGCAAGACCATGGGGAAATTAGTGGCAATGAGTAGCTGTAACCAGTAGCAATGAGTAGCTGAAATCAGGCCAGTACCGATTTAACATGCTGCACTGGCCATACTGGCCCTACTGTGGACTGTCATCTCAGGTGTCCTGCAGTGGGTTTGCTTCCTGTACATCCAGGAAGAGGAGGGGATCAATGGCATCATTACCCAGGCTACTGACACTGGAGCTGTGGAAGAGTAACAGCACCCCAGTTTACTGAAAGAATCATTGTCATCACCTCATAAGGCAACTTTAAAGCAGTTCAGGATTTCAGTCTTGCACTGTGGAGTCCCTAGATATCAAAATGATCAAAATTATAGAGGAGATATCATATAAGCTTTTTGACAGATTGATCTCATCACACACAATATCAAAATAGATAATGCAACATATCTCAAAATGTTACCAGGCCAGATGCCGAGTTCAGAAGACCAGCGCTACAATTTCTGTTTGACTGATGTAGCTGGAATTCCTCATTCCCACCATTCTGCTTGCCAGTCATCTACAGTGGGATCCACGCTGACACATACTTGTAGAAGAAAGAACAGTTACTTCTCTACAGTAACTGTGGTTCTTTGAAATATTGTTGTCAGTGTGGATCCCATGAGCTGCACTCCATCCCCACTTTTCAGTGTCCACAGCTACCGGAGAATTTGAATTGCAAGGGAACTGAGGGAGGGCTGTAGGTGCTTTACCTTCATGTTCCCCTACAGGAGTATGAGGCAACACAGAGGGCATACACTACCCTAATGGAGTCATCTACATGTATTCAAAAGATTTCCGTGTTGTGTGCATGGGGTGTGTGCGCACCTGTAGTGGGATACACACTGCCTACAACATCTTGAATAACCACAGTATATGTAGGGTAAATGATTAAAGTAATTCCAAAATGCCAAATTTCACTGAATCAAGACATGTTACTCAAACTAGTGCTTATTTCCAGTCATTTTCTGTTCTTAAAACTGGTACAATATATCAACCATGAGTGTAAGAAGTCAGTCTATAGTACAACACAAAATTTAAAAAAAGAAGGTAAAGGGAGGCTAACAACGACGATAGAAACATTTCAAGCAAATCCATAACTGAAAGACACCTCTCCATCAATAACCAAAATCATACATAGGGTAACAAACAATAACAGACAGCATCAAAAAGGGGAGGAAAAACCTCTGAAGAGATGTACAGACATCTAATGGCAGTGCTAGGTGATGATCAAAAGATGGACACTGTGTCCTGGTGAACTGGTGCATGTTATGACAATCATCACAGGTTCACTAATGTAACATACGGTGTCAACTTGCAAAAGCTCAGACAGAAACTGATCAAAAGATAAGTGAATAAGTAGATTGCAGGGGCAGTATTGGTATGATAAAATCTGATCCATGAGGTCGTAAATGCACAAATTTCCATACACTAACAAACATTGACCAATGCAGTAATTAGTAAACAGGAGACAAGCGGTACCTGAACAATGGCCATCTTAGAATGATTACTGGTCATTATAATAAAGGACATATTTAATGAGATGCCAGAGATATCTCTTGAACCCCTATCTACGCAACAATATAAAAGAAGTATTGTTACTACTTTTGCCATGCTTGACACATGATGTTTGATGACTTTTTAAGACCGGGGAACATAGACTTTTGCCAGATTTCATCTGGCCCCTAAGTCCACATCATCCTTAGGTCACAAAGGCCACTGTAGAACCTCTCTCTGCTTAACTGCTAAGTGAATTTTTCCCCCTCCTACTTGGAGACATTCATTCTCATTAAGAAAATAAGTCAATGAAAAGATGCTTTCACATTCCCATCTTCCAGTCCCATGAATGTTATCTCTTTCATTGTTGGTTACATGCATCTTAGGTAAGAATTAAGTATCAATGTATAAGAGAGAAATACTAGTACTGAGTATTATCTGCAATCTATTACTCTAGACTTTGGACCAGCCACCGGCCCAAGAGTGTTTTCAAAGACTTGTCATGCTGGTGACTGTCCTTCATTTGCAAGGAACTTTTTATTACTTAGATGACCTTTTAATCAAAGCCTCCTTTTACCATTGAGCTGTGTGACTAACAAATTCAGAGGTTTGTTTGTCTTAAATGAGCACAAATACTACATTAACAGCTTTCAGAAAAGTGCTCTTACTCCTACACAAAACTTGTATCTGAGGGTATGTCTACACTGTAACAAACAAACAAACAAACAATAATTGAGTCTTAGAGCTTGGGTCAATTAACTCAGGCTTTTAGCTCAAGCTGCAGGGCTAAAAATAGCATGTAGACATTTGGGCTTAGGCTGGATCCTGGCTCTCAGGCCCTGTGAGGCCTGAACTTCTACACTAATATTTTTAGCCTCACAGTCCGAATCCTGCAAGCCCAAGACCATGTGTCAGTGCCATGTGTCTTTTATTGCAGTGTAGATGTACCCTGAGAGTTCATTTTCTGACCAAAAATGACCTGACTCTCTCCCCCCTTGTAGCCTCCCACCCCCAAAATATTTTTTACAAGGACAGATTCTCCCAGTTCAGACTCCTTATTTTGGATTTATAGGACTTCTAGGCCTCTGTTTGACTGGGCCTTCACCTCCTGGGCTTGATGATATCATGTTCAGATACAGTTGACAGGTCTCTAACCCCATATATAAACTTCCTTCTCTACTTTCTACTGTTCTAGTGGGACTATCACTTGGAGGTAATGTTCTAGTTTGTAACCTTGCCCAGATTCATAGTACTGGTTTTTCCTGTTGGATTCATAAAACCAATTAATTCTCAGGCAATCCTCTTAATGATTTCCTGTGACCTGAATTTTTACTGATAGCCTTTCAGGTTGGAAAGCCCAAATGCTGAACAGATACCGTCAAGGGAAATGGAGTTCACATGAGTCTATCCTCATTTTCAGTCTCTTGGAGCTCAGGGTAATTGGTCCAGCAGTTTAATTCCTTCCTCTCATCTCTACCAATTCTGTTTTGTTGGGATGCAACATTAGCACCACAGTTGCTTATAGAAATCACCATGGGGGACAAAAAGCTTGTGATTCTTCTCTATTCAGAGACCTATGGTTTATTTTCTCTGCAAGATATTTCAGGAGCAACAAGAACATTCAAGCAGACTGGATTAGCCATGAAACTCATGACTCACTTTTTTTATGATAATAGTGCATACCTACTGCACAGGAGTGTTATGAGAATCTTTGCTTTGAAGATGAAAATCTATATAAATTCATCTATATAGATAGATCTATATATTTTATTTATTTATAATACATTTATCTGCAATCTTTTTTTGTTGCAATTCAATAAGTGGGGCTAACATATGCCAATGTAAATATTAGCTGTTAAAGTTCAGCAAATTTGTTATTTTTCCAAGAAAATTAATGTTGCTTTGAAGATCAGTCAAATATGGCTGCTTGACCTCTTTCCACTGGACTCTTCAGACAGTGGTGAGACGTTTTAAGATACGTTTGTTTATACTCCTTGGCTTTATATTCATTGGACCCTACTCTTCCCTCCTGGGGTATCAGGAATTGACCCAGATATGTACATAAGAATTTGTACCTAGTTTATGCTGGTGCCAAACTATGAACATATATAGTTTTGTGTGATTTGGAGCATTGTAGAATACAGCATCTGTATGGTTTTAAAATATTTCAGATCAATAAAAAATAAATGTTATGAGTATGAAAATAAGCTCATTGCTAATGTTGCGGCAGGGTCATGCACTACTATATTAGTATCTAGATTTTCCAGATGTCTGCCTGATAAAAAAGATTGGGGGTTTCTCAAGTTCTGTGATGAGCTCAGTGGAGACAGCACAGAAGAAACAGTGCTGTGAGGCTAATATCCATCATAATCCTACAATAGTTGAATACACAGATCACTTAGGTAAGTATGAAATATTTATCTGAAGAAGGAATTTTCGTTAGGTGAGATTTCATAGAATGAGTCTTATTTCCATACTAACTCCTTTTCACTCTGAATATTTATAATTTTAGAAAGAAACTGACTAATTTGGCCATCATTTTTGTACAGACTGCAGCACTTTAGCATTATTAAATAAATTCAGGAGTTGCATTAGTAGTATAATAATTATAACATGAATGTTGATTCAACATGCTGGAGTGAAATTCATTAGACTGAAATAATACTTATGTGGGTATAATATCCTTATATATTATTTCTCTAGAGATTATTGAGCTCATAGTTTACTCCTAGTAGCTTCTGATATGTGTAACTATATTATGATTGTTATTAAGGCATCTCATTTATAAATAAAAAAACCAGTAGACCAAATAAATCTCCGTGTAAATCTTGTGGAAGTAGAAAAATTATTATGAACATTTTGGGCCTGACTTTTGAGTCTAGTCTAGCTGCTTTGCACCAATCTGGTTTAAGACTGCTGGAAACCTGGAGGATCTGGTGCCATGAGGATTCTTTCCATGTAGGAGGAATCAGTGTAATAGCTCTGTGTTACTCCTTAGGATGGTCTTGAAGATAGAGGGGACTTCGGCAAATGTGTCTACTCCTTACACCTTGCTGATCTCCAGCTGCTGGAATGGCCCTTTGGGATCAGACTTTGCGTGGCAGAGAGACTACTCCCTATGTGGCATGTATGGAAAGAACCCCAGGAGGTGGGAGGACATAAAGGGGAAGAAATGAGAAGCTCGGTTGGAGGAGGCTTCTACAGGCACGGCAGGGCAAAGTGAGAAGGAACATGGCGGGGACTGAGATTTTGGAGGAGAGAATGGGGAAGGTAGGAGCACTGTGAAGAGGAGGAGGAGCTGAATAAGGCAAGAGGAGATGGATTTTTCTGTTTTCTGGCTGAGGAAAAAGAGGGGCTGAGTAGGTGCAGGGGCCAGGGAATAGCCTAAGTTCTAGGCAAAAAGGAGGAGGAGGTTCTTGTAGGGGTGGACCAGTTCCCAGGACCAGGTGGCTGAGCTCTCTACCATTTTTTCACTTGCCCAGTCCATAAATGTACTCAGTTGGGGTGAGTCGAATTTTGTAGGTCTGAAGTATTGTTAAAATGTTTACATCACTGTCTTTTTAATTCTCGCCAATTTGAGAAAAAATAACTGTCCATAAAAATTTTAAGTACTTTAGTACTTACAGTATATATCTTTTCATTGCTTTCTGTTTTAGTGCAGTGCAGTTGCTTTTTGATATCAGCCATTGGAAATCTACTTCTGTACCCCAGCAGGACAGTTTCAAATGCATGAGAATTACATGAATGAAAACTCTTTTGACAATAGTATAGACAATTTTTGCTGTTACCATAAATTCTTCTATTGAAATAAATTACGGGGAGTTGGAGTCTAATTTTTTTGCCTGTTGATTTAAAAATAGATCTCAGTATCTCACCTGCTGTTCGGGTATTGACCTGGGAGCAGCATAAGACAGATGGGTCACCTATGGTTAGAATGAAAATTAGCTGCTGCTGTTTGCTTGAACCAAGAATATCACAACAATCTAAAAGTGAACTAGACATCAAGTGCATGCACTATAAAGGGCATATTTTTCACACACTCTGTAGTTAAGGTTTCCTAAGTGTTTTCATTCTAAATGGCCTTTTTCAATTGCTTATAACTTTCATCTTTGAGTGATTGTCCATGTGCGTTCCACTCTTGGTGTGCATGCGCCCCGCCCACAGTTGCCAGTAATTTTCTCCTCAGTGGTATCCATCGAGGTAGCTTGATGCCGAGGGATGCCTCGATCACCAGGCTTCAAACCCTGCATTTCCCGCAACAAGGCTATGCCTGTGAATGACCCACACTCAAGTTGCTTGAAGTGCCTTGAGGAAGCTCATATTGGAGAGTGTTGCCAAATTTGCAGGGATTTTAAGCTTCCGATCGTGCAACCAGGCTAAAGTTTCTACTTATGGAGATGGCCTTGAGCCAGGTCAGTCAGATTTGGCACCAAGTGCCTCGGTATTGGTAAGGAGTTACACCTCTTACCATGCCTGAGTCCTAGCACCATTCACCATCCCAGTGCTTAAGAAGAGGCATAAGAAGCAGACTGTTGAAAGGGGAAATTCCTGGCACTGAAGTCTGCTAGGCATTGGGTTAAGTATAGAGAGTGGTCTAAGTCTAAGCACTCCTCTGCTTCAGTACTGCAGAACATGGCACCGCTGACTCTGACATCCGGGCAGGTTCTTTTGAGTCTGGAGCCAGAAGGACCTCCTTCCACATTCAAGGCACCATGTTGTACTGTAACTATTTTGGTACTGACCAAGCTGGAGGTGTTTGAGGCTGCCAGGGACCTCCTGAGCCAGTCGGTGCCAGTACTACTGGCAGTACAAGAGTCAGTGCTTTCAGTGCTGGTGGCACAGGACAACCATCAGGATTGCTACACTGCTAAGTACCATGCCAACCTCATGTACCCTTGATGGCTTTGATACCGTGAAAAGGAAATCTATGATGCTCTTTCTCTTGGCCTTTGCACTGATCACTGGTACTATTTGGAACTGCGTTTCTCTGGTCAGCAGAAGGAGGGTCGTCATATTTCAAATTGGCGATCATTCCCATCCCTTGAGGTGGTCTCGCTACCTGGAGACATTTCCACCTTTTCACTGATCCTGTCACAGGAGTGCCATCGAGTGGTTGCTAGTAGGTCACTGGTGGTCTTTCCAGAGTTGTTCTGCCTCTCAATGAGGCCATTATAGACACAGCTAAGGGGCTGTGGTCAACCCCTGCATCCCTTTCCCCTACATCAAAAAGGCTGAATGCAAGTATTATGTACCCGCTGAAGGTTGAGTTCTTTTATTCCGATCATGGATAAGGTCCTCAAGGAATCCATTTTAAGGCACTTGGAGGAGAGGAAGGTGATCAGGAACAGTCAACATGGATTCACCATGGGCCAAGTCATGCCTGACCAACCTGATTGCCTTCTATGAAGAGGTGGATGTGGGGAAAGCGGTGGACCTGATCTACCTTGACTTTAGCAAAGCTTTTTGATACAGTATCCCACAGTATTCTTATAAGCAAGTTAAAGAAGTATGGGTTGGATGAATGAAATGGATAGAAAGCTGGCTAGCTCATAGGGCTTAACGGGTAGTGATCAATGGCTCCATGTCTAGCTGGCAGCCGGTAACAAGCGGAGTGCCCCAAGGGTCGATCCTGGGGCCAGTTTTGTTCAACATCTTCATTGCTGATGCTAAGCTCCATGGGTTAAAGGACTCAAGGGCAATTAAAGTCCATTGGGTTGTACACTCCAGCCCCTTCCAGGAAGCACTTCAGGCCTCTGCAGTCCCTCTGGTATTCTGCTCTGGCTATCTGAGATGACCTGAAGATGGAAAAAGTAGTAGACATTATAGGTGTATCAAAAAGATAAAGTTCTACATGGTCACCCTGGCATCCATCATTCTGTCTTTGGATCTTGGATATTGGTACATATCCTTTATTTAAGATGTGCCTACTTTTATGTGCCAGTATAGCAAGGACACAGAAAGTTTGTGCGGTTTGTTGTGAAGTACTCATATTACCAGTTCACAGTGCTTCCATTCAGCTTCTCTGCAGCTCCTCATGTGACCCTTCTGTGTCTAGGGAAGCCACCTGAGAATGCCAAGGTCAGGGCAGGCTGTAAAAAGAGAGCAGATTCTCCCAGCACTGGTGGGTGGCACTGAAGCCAGACTTCCCAACCAGCCACAAAATGTGCTTCTGATTCTCCCAAACTGGTTATCAAGAAGCCAGTACACTGATACACACAGCCCCCTTTACTGCATTCCAGTTTCTGGCTCCCAATCAGCCACTAGATTCAGTAGAGAGACCAGTTGTTTAAACTCTATGCTGTTTACTAAAAAGGTTCCCTCTCACCCCAAAGGGTCAGCCACAGTACCAGATCAATATAAATCTGGATCTTACCCAAAATACCACGCTGCCAGCCAATCCTTTAGTAACTAAAACTAAAGGTTTATTATAAAAAGAAAGAAACAAACCATAAAAGAAATGTTAAAGGCTTAAAGCAATCGGATACATACAAATGATTAAAAGTCCATGTACATCAGGTTTCTAGAAGAATTATGGAGTTGCAGGCTTGTATAGTCCTCTGGCATACATACAGTATCTGGATGGGTCTTAGTCCTTCGGTTCAGTTGCAAGTGAATTGATCCAGAGGCAGGTATGTGTCTGTAGCTGAACAGGAACAAAAGACAAAATGGTTTCCCCAGGCCCCTGCCTTATATGCCCCCTGGCCCTGTCCATGCTGTCTTGTGAAGTTTTACAGGAACCAAAATGGAGTCCAGAGTCACATGGGCAAGTCCTGGTGACTCATCAGGCATATCCCTGGCTTCTCCCCCCCTGGGCCCCTTGCACCTGGAAGTGTCTTAATGGGCCATCAAGCAGGCTATTGTTTTGCAGCTATCCTGTCTGGGGTGTTGCCCAGCCAGCACAATTTGAAATACAGCTGTATCAACCATATCCATAACTTCCATCTTACATATAACACATGAACATAAACATCATCTTGCTTAGCACATTATAGCCTTTCTAACAGTACCTGACATGGCATATCCCACATGAATTATTATGATTTTGACATATTGATGTTAAAAATATAACAAATGCCCCCCCCCATCATCTAACCAGCATGACACCTCAAGTGTTCAGAAAATGTATGGCCATGGTAGCAGTGTTCTTGAGGAGACTAGGAGTGCAGGTCTACTGTTACCTGGACAACAGGCTAGTCAAAGGTGGGTCCAAAATCCAGGCTATATCCAGCATTTGACTAATTCAGTCAACATTCAAGGCCCTAGGCTTATAGATCAGTGCAGAGAAGTCTACCCTTTGCCCGGTACAACAGTTAGAGTTTACAGGGGTGGTGTTGGACTCTATCCAGGCCAAAGAATTCCTTGCAGAGTCAAGATTCCAGTCTCTAATGGCACACCTCAAGTTTCATTCAATCACAACAGCACAAAACTATATGAGGCTCCTAGTCACATGACCTCATACACATGGGTAATATAACAGAGAGGCTGCACCTCAGAACCTTGCAGGGATGGCTGACCTCCGTGTACTGCCCAGCTATCTTTATTTGGACACTGTGCACGCAGTGCCTACATGAGTTCAAGTTTCCCTGAATTGGTGGTTGGACCCTCTGAATATTTGTATGGGCGTTGCCTTCTTCCGTCCTCAATCATCAATGACTTGGGTCTCAGATGTGTCAGCTCTAGGGTGAGGAACTCACCTGAGGCCCCTCTGAACTAAGGGTTTTTGGTTCTCAGGGGAGCTCTCTTTTTATACCAGTGTCAGAGGACTCAGGGTGATAAGTCTTGCCTGTCAGGCTTTCCTATCTCTATTCAGAGGAAGAAACCTCTTTGTTCTTACAGACAACACTGCTGTGTTTTATCTCAAAGGCAGGGAGAAGCTCGCTCATCCATCCTTTCTCAGGAAGTAGTTCATCTCTGGGAATTTTGCATAGCCTATTCAATCAAACTCTAGGCCTCCTCCCTTCCAAGGTACAGAATAAGCTAGGAGACCGCCTTAGCAGGGCATTTTCATCTCACCATGATTGGTCTCTTCACTTGGATGTAGCCAGATGGATTTTCCAGCAGAGGGGGACTCCCCAAACATGTCACCTGAAAGGCCACAGTCCAGGCTCAATCACAGATACCTACGTGCTACCCTGGACAGAAAAACTTTACTATGGTTTTCTCCCAATCCAATGCCTACACAGAGTGCTACTAAAAATCAAATTGGACCATGCCCAGGTTATATTAATAATACTATCGTGGCCCTGCCAACCCTGGTTCTCCATTCTATTGGACCTCACAGTGGCATCTTCAATCTTACTCCTGCTGCACCTGAATATGATCTCCCAAAGCCACAGTTGGCTGCTCCACCTGAACCTGGAGCTCCATGGCTAAATCCCAGCAAACAACTCAGAGCAAATTTGTCAGGTATTACTAAGTAGCAGAAAGTCTTACACCAGGGTGGCCTACCTGTCAAAATGGAAGCAGTTCTCCATCTGGGCTTGTCAAGCTAAGGACTCACTGATGCATTTGTCTAGCTGATATATACTTGACTATCTATTGCACCTGAAACAACAGGACTTAGTAAATTCCTCTATCAGGGTTCACCTGGCAGGAATATCAGCTTTCCATCCTCGAGTGGATAACTTTCATTATTTCCTAATGACATGACAATCAGATTCCTTAAAGACCTGGAAAGGTTGTACCCTTAATTAAGGGAACCCGTTCCCCTTGGGACCTGAACTTGGTCTTGTCTAAACTTATGACATTACCATTTGAGCCTTTAGCAACATGCTCTTTACTACACCTTTCCTGGAATGGTCCTAAGTGGAGTCCTAAGTGGTCTCACTTCTGCCAGAAAGGTCTCTGAACTACATGCCCTCAGATCTGAACCACGATCTCCAGTATTCTTTAAAGATAAGGTTTACTTACATCCTCATCTGGGTTTTACCTCTAAAGTAGTTTCAAATTTTCATAAGAATCAGTCAATTTAAAAAAACACACGCAAATAAGGGTGAGCAATGGCTACACACATTGGATGTTAGATAAGCACTAGCATTTTACTTAGACAGGACCAAACTGTTTTGGTGGCCCCTCCAACTGTTTGTGTCTATAGTAAATAGAATGAAAGATCTTCCAATCTCCTCACAAATAATTTAATCTTGGATAACTTCCTGTATCTGCGTGTTATGATCTGGAGGAGTTTCACCACAAGAGAAACTGTTAGTATTGTAAGTTACAACAACTTTTCCATATTCCAATAAAACCATTGCAAGCGTTTTAAAATCGAATCCCTTTAGTTTTAATTAACTTTCTTTCATCAATCCATATTGAAGGCTTGGGAAGGTTTCCTTTGGTTACTTTTTTCTTGAGTCTTCTCTGTTTTCCTTATCTGTCTGTGGCAGCCTGCTTGTAGAGATGGACAGGATAAATTGCTTAGTGCTTGATGTTTTAAGCAGGATAGCAGAGTGTGTATGTGTGAAGGATGCTCACTTCAGTTTTTTTTTTACTCTTCCCTTTCCTTGAAACTAGGAAAACATACTTCGTTCAGACCTGTTTAGAGTCAAGTTGGTTGCTGTCATTTGTTCATTCGCTCCATGCTGTTAGGGGTTGGCTTAGGCCTTAAGCTTCTCAATATGAAGTCAGATTAATGAAAATTTCATGCAAAAATGGACTTTGTTCTTCTTGTGATGGGAAAATCCCAGAAACCTTTTAAAGTTACAGTTTAACTTTTTCTCTTTATTCAATTCATTTTCAGATATATTCCTTCCATTTTTATCAGCGTTCAGCAGGAAATGAAATTCTGTTTTCAAAAAATCCAAACATTTTTTATATAAGAGTTTTTGTTCTCAAAACAGTCTTTTTTTTAAAAAAATTAAATAACTCTTAAAGTCTTCAGCTTAAGTTGTTGAAAAGTTTATTTTTCTTGTCTTCCTGAGTGGGGTAAGAGTTGCTTGAGCACTTCCAGTAATTAATTTCCAATTAATAAAATTTTCTATATTTAAATGGCTTCTTACATTACTAATTAGTTTAGCAAAGTCATTAGATTTCATGTTGATACTTAAAACATTTTACCATTTACATACCAGTGATATTATGAGCTATATTAGCAGCTTTGCATTTAGCTAACATATTTTCCTTTGTGCATTTCACAGAGGTATTTGCCATTTAAATATTTAAGAAATAAACAAAAGATTAAAACATTTCCAACTACATGATTTTCTCTAAAGTTTTAAGAACACAAGCAGAGGCTTTCTTAAAAGGAACTGGTATATTCCACTTTATGACCTAAATTTATGGTTCTGATAACACCGATTTCCTGTCACAATTAGATCTCTTCCTAAAACATGAATGTTTTACATGGTTTTATGACTGAGAAGGGAAAGATATCTTTCAGATGTTTACTTGTCCTTAGGAGATAGAAGAAATCTTTTAAAATATATTTGATTAGCTTTAATGTTTTGCAACATAACTAGCTAAACATACGTATTGTAATATTTTCACGCACCCTGGCTATAACATGCTTATAGCTGTATCTTAATATTCACTAAAATGGCAAATGAGTTTGTAATGACCTAATATTCAAATTACATTCATATCATTTTTGCAACAATATTGAGGTCTCTCTCTCTCTCTCTCTCTCTCTCTCTCTCAGATAGTTGACAATTGGCTCAGAGAGAGTCTTTAGAATAGACGTGCTTTTTGGCAGTCCTAGAAATTGTTTAGATTTGGCAGTGATACTTGTACTTGATGAAAGTACTCTAAGGGTACATCTGCGCTGTACACTTTTTACATTGGTGTGTAGAGTACGCAGACTATCTCGCCTCTCTCTTCCCCCTCCCCCCCACCTCCTTCCAGCATGGGTATAAATATCAGTATAGTTGGTGAGGCGTTGCTTAGGCAAGTAAAGACACACTTGAACCTTTAGGGTATGTACATGGTTCTCTGCATACCCAAGCCATGCCTCCCTTGTCTACGCTGCCATTTTTAGCAGTGTAGTGTCCCACTGCTGGAGTTTTTCCCCCACTGCGGAGAAAGGCTTCATCAGTGGGAAAAGGCTCTAGCAATGGGGAAAAAGCAGGGAAAGGCTCCTTGTGCCTGAATCCTTTTCCTGCTGCAGGGGTCTGTCAGAGTCTTTCATTTCCACATGTCGATGCACACTACGGTGTGGATGCAGCCTGCTTTTCACTGTGGCGTGTAGTTACACAAACTCTACAGCTGACACCAGTTGTGTGAGGTGTAGACATACCTTAAGTGCTTGAATCCAGCTCTTTTTGAATCAGTGGAAAGAATCCAATTGAGTTAATGGGAGTTGGGGGCATGTCTTGTTTATTTAATAACTGCACTATGCATATATGAACAAAAAAGTGTTGTGGAAATTAGTATAATTAAAAATTAAGGAAATTCTGTCTCATTCAGGGTCAGGTGTGGACTGAATGAAGGAAGGCTCCAGAAGAACCTTCTCTTACTGCTTACAATCATTGAATGTAGGCACTGAAAGAGATTAGCCTGAACATGATCCCTCACTCATACAATGCACAGGCTACGCAGTGAGACAGAGATCTGCAGGAAGCTAGGTTTTGTTGGGTGTGCATTTTATGTGGGATAAAGCACTACAAGGTCAGGAAGTGACATCAAAGTTTAATGTAAATGCTACTATTTTTGAAGTATCCCTGCCTCAGTAATTAGGTTGAATGGCAAGCGGTGAATGAGGAAGTAGCACGTAGTGTGTGATACAGGTCCTGTGATTCTATACCTCATTTAGGGCCAAATTCTGTTTAGAATGACAAATATGTAAATCCAGTGTAAGCCCATTGAAATCAGCGGAGTTAGTTTGGATTTACATTGTTGAGAGAGGAGAACTGGGTCCTCAGTGGTCAAGATGGGTGTTGTTCAGTGAATGAAGCTCAGGTCCACTCATTAAACAGTTAGAATTATTCACTGAGCACTTTGTCTTACACACTAAATGGTGCAGAAGTCCTACACAAATAAAACTATGTGATCATATAATTTAAAACTGTATTTTAATGTGTACAATGACGAGGACAGAGTTAAGGTTGCCAAAACAATCCTATCTTGTTTTTTCAGTGCACGTTCTGATGTTTGAGTACGTCCGTGTTCAACCTTAAAATTCTTTTAACATATTTAAATTGAACTTAGTATATGTCTAAATTCTGATTTCAGTTACACTGGTGTGAATCAGAAATCAATGGAGTAGTTCCCAGTTTACATCAGTGTAAACTGGGTCAGAATCTTGCTCTACAAGTGATTTTCATTTTAATTTGTGGGTGAAGCCTAATGAGAAATCATACAAAAAATACTACTGTAGAACTTCAAAAATAGGGATTTCAAAGATTCTTGATCACTAAGTGATAGTAAATAGAATCTTACATTTCTAGGATGCAAGTTCAAATCCAGACTAGATGAATAGTAACTGTAAATCAATTCTCTGGTGTCTCTTTGTTGGTATATTGACAGTGAACTTCCCAAAGGGCAAGTGTCCGTGTAATAAAATTCATTTCCACCTTTGGGATTTATTTGCACTCTTGTTGCTGGTATCAGCAAAGAGGCAAGAGACTGAATGACTGTAAACACCTCACTCTCTCAATTCTAAATATTCCAGGCCAGATTCTGATTTCAGTTACACATGTGTATTTGGCATAACTCTGAAGTCAGTGGAATTGCTCCAGAAATACAGTACTATAATTGAGAGCAGAATTTTGCCTAGAATCTACAGGATAGGTTTGATACATGTTGCTTGGACAGTATGGAGAAGCATTCACATGGGCTGTTCAATTTAAACCAGTTTTGTGAATGGAGAATTTCAATTTTCAGTTTGCTTGAGAATACCTTATTAGCATGACAAAACATAGACTAAACCAAAGAAAATGAGAAGAAAAATGGTGGTATAAAAGGCCACTTTAGTTCATAGAGTGCAATTGTTGAGACTAGAGAGTAGGATTTTTTTATATTTATATGTATATTGATTCAATGGAAGTGAAGCACATGCTTAAAGTTAAGCAAATGCCATAACATTGTCTTGAATAGGGATAATTTAAGCACATGTTTAAGTGATTTGCTGAATTGGCGTCTTAGACCAGTTGCATTACATTGTTTACACGAATGTCTAGACTTGAGTTCCATGGGTATAAGAAACTAAAATTTTTGTAGGATCACAGCGTTGGCTCAATTAGTCCATTTAGAAGTAAAAGTTTTATGTTGAAAGTTGAGTTGCAATGTGTTTCAGTTTCTAGAATCTCCATCATGTTAGTCGTTCATCCTTTTTTGGGTATGCATTTATTTTAGTAATGATTAAAATGTAATACATTTCCTAGCTGCTTCCAGTAATATTCTCCACAGTAAACTTGCACTTTCTAATTTTCTTGAGGCCTTTTCCACTGAAGCATAAGAGATGTGAAAGATGTTTTCAACCCCCTCAAAACATATTAATGTTCTTCTCTGAATATTTGTCTACATAGATCCACCTGTAGGTTTGCAAACCGTAAGTGCACAAGCTTGGATTCTTTTGGCTAGCAGTGTCCATTGGGACTGCATTTGTGTTCTGCCTTCCCCAGGGGCCCAAGCATAATTTTTTTGGGCCTAGTAAAAACTTGTAACACGGACCTCCTCCCACACACATACCACAATCCCTCATCCCATACATACAATCTCAAGAGACATGAAAAATGATTTCCTCATGGTAATGAGGGTTGCAGCCTGGGCCGGGCCCCCCAGGGCCTCCGGGCCCCAGTAAAATGTACCCTTCCCCGCACCCCCATGTGGGGGCCCTAGCTCTCTCCACCCACCTACCAATTCCTAGTGAGGGTATTAAAGGGAGAGCAGTCCCAACTGCCACTCAGTTTACGATTTTAATGGTTAGTTTTTATAGTTCTTGTTGTTAAGTTTCATTTTGCTTCTTGACCAAAAATGAAAGTAGAAAAATAGGAATTTTTTTTTTCTAAGTCTCACCTCCATTCCAAGGTACTGGTCTGATGGCTGAGACTAGGTCTCCACATTTTAAAATCTGCCTTGCCTGGAAGACAGCTATACTTCTAGATGATGGATGTACTAAATGCCTCTTTTATTTAGGGTAAAGCCATATCCGAGATAAATGTTCAGTTTGTAGATCTTTTCCCAAGCTCTTACAAAAATCCTGTGATGCCTTTTTGAAAGTATTTTTGACGGAGAAATCCATGAGGTGTGCTTTTGACTCCAAGGTACCTCTTTAAAAGCAGTCTGTTGCTCCTCTGAAGCCAATTTCAGTTAGTGCCTTCACTACAGGAGATGATACCTAGGAGCTAGCAGTTCTTTTGGCACCAAGAGATCTCATGCTTTAGTGAAGCATTCCATGCCTTCACTGCAGTCCTCTTCAGATCAGTCAGTGACTTTTGCTGCCTAAGCTAGTACAGAGCAAAGAGTAGTAAAGTCTCTTGCACCCATGGATGGGCTCTCAAAGACTCAGTTCTTGATCAGTTTTTTTAAAAAATGGTGTTCCCCACCATAAACCTCTTTGTTACCAATGTGAATGCAGAGTGTCCACTATTTTACTTCCAGAGAATAATGAGTTCAGGCTCTCAGCCAGATACATTTCTGATCTGTTGGGAAAGGGATCTTCTGTATACATCCCCTTACATACCATTGCATCCTAGCGGAAGTGCTAGGGCAGGGCATCTGCAGAGCAGCTGCCAGGCTGGTGGTACATACCTTTACGTCCCACCATGCCTCTGTCCAATGGGCGTGGGAAGATGTGAGCTTCAGCAGAGCTGTGCTGCAGGCAGCTCACCGCTAACTCTGGCCCACCTCCAAGGTACCGCTTGTTAGTCACCTATTGTGGAATGGACATGAGCAAGCACTCGAAGAAGAAAACAAGGTTACTTACCAGTAACTGATGTTCTTCGAGATGTGTTGCTCATGTCCATTCCACAACTCACCCCCCGTCCCTGCTGCTGGAGTTGGCGGAAAGAAGGGACTGAGGCGGTGTTGGGCTGGCAGCGCCTCATATACTGCGGCATTTGCGCGGGACTCCAGGGGGCGCCGGAGCTGGCCCTACGGGATCTGCTAAGGGGAAAAAAGTTCCGGTAGCCAAGCACGGAGGCGTGCACACACCTATAGTGGAATGGACATGAGCAACACATCTCGAAGAACATCAGTTACTGGTAAGTAACCTTGTTTTTCTTTTGTTTTTATTACAGTTCAAATATTTGTTATAAAAAATAATATATAATGAGCGCTGTACATTTTGTATATTGTGTTGTAACACAATTGTAAAATGTAGAAAACATCCAAAAATATTTAAAGAAATGGTATTCTATTATTGTTTAATGTTGCAATTAAAACTGTGATTTAATCCCTACTATTTCTTAATCTCATGATTAATCATAATTAATTTTTTAATCATTTGACAGTCTTAATGTTTACTTATCATTACTCCATTGTGGCAGTCTGTAGTTTGCATGCCCAGTTTGGCAGGGCTGTCCTACAGATGCTATTTAGATAGGCTTCCTATCACCCATCTCCTCTGGGAGGTAACTGCAAGCCATTCACCTACAGTGGGATGCATGTTGACAAATACTTGAAGAAAAAACTTACTTTACAGTAAGTGGAGTTTTTCAAGATGCTTTTGTTCACATGGATCCCATAACGAGTGCTCCTTCCACATTGATACAGAGTCCTTTAATATTGGGATTTTGTATTGGTGAAGGAATTGAGTAGCAGTTGATGTTCCTACGTCCTTTATGACCTCACTGACCCAATGAACACTGCTGGGGGGAAAGTCTGAGCTCACGTGTGTGGTGCGAACGCACACCTACAGTGAGATCTGTGTGGACAAAAATATGTAAAAAACCGCCCCCAAAATCCACTGTTGTTGCAAGGTAAGTAACCTTTTTTAATTATGAATTAATTTGCAACATGTTTGAATTACAGAAGAAAAACAGAGAACTTGTAAATGTATTCCCTCTTCACTACAACTTCTATTACAATTTTGAAGATAGGAGAGCCAGATTTTCAAAGGAACCTCAATCTAGTCTTCCTTTGTGTGTATGCTGCTTTTTTCACACAAAATGCACATGCCTATTTAAATACCATCATTTAGAACAAAAACGATAGCGCAAAAAGTTATTTGCACACAAATCGAAGCTACATTTTGGATATTTGGCTCAGCAGCTATTACAACAGCTGGGCACTGGTATAAACTGGGGATCTTCAATAATATGTTAAGCATCAAGGCCTCAGTTGAGGAATGGAATTAAGAACATGATTAACTTTAAGCGCATATTTAAGTCGGTGATCTTATGGAGTTCTTTATTTTTGCATCATCCCTGTAACTGGAGTTATGGAGGAAGTAACTTCACAGAGGCCTATTTTTTTTACATTAAGCTAGACATGCAGAGCCAGAGATATTATAAAATTCTGTGTTTTCACTTAAGACAAGCAAGCTACAGGTGCTGAGCCAGTGAGCTCACAGAGACAAGGGTCTACTTGATATTAGCACAACAAGCTGGGGACTTGGAACCACTCAAAGGGGCCTGTTCTATAAAATCAGCGTAACAAGTTAGGGGTGTTGAGACAATGACATCACAGAAGCCTGTCCCTTGACATCATCCCAGTATCTAGAAATGCTGATTCAGAGACCTGATGGAAGTTTGGGTCTTCATGCAGCACCAGCAAATTAGAAATATGGATGTGGTGACATCACAGAGGCCTGTTCCTTAAGCCTAGAAAACTAGAGCATGTGCCTTGAATATCTTCCCTGAATGATAAGTTCTGAGACAGTGACCATCACATAGGCCTATGTGTTGACATCAGCCCAGTAAGCTGTGACTGCTGGGCCTTTAAATCTCACAAAGACAAATACTTTCACATCAGAGGCTTGTTACTTGTCATCTTCAGCTTAGCAAATTAGAAATGCTGAATTGGGGTTAAAATAAGGGAGAAAATATAGAATTCTTCTGCTAAAAGAAGAGGGAAAGTATTCCTTCCTGGCCCTCTCTTGAGTTTGGGGTAGTTCAGGTTTCTCAGAGCTTCCTTGTCTCTTTATTGGCTGATGAGATAAGGATTCATCAGGCAGCAGAATCTGAAATGAAAGCTGCAAGCCAAGCTTTTACTTGATTGGAAAATTTATAGCTCTGTAATCTTTCTGATAGCACAAGTACCTGATGGGAGAGCATTATTCAAGGCAAGAGTTCCCAAATTGCTTTATTTCTTCTAAAGGAAGGTTTGTCCCCATGATGGTTCCTTCACCCAGGTGGGCAGTGAAGGAAAGAGAAAGCTAGTCTACACCTATAGCTTTCTGTTACCTCCAGAAGTGAAAGGTGGAAGAAGGCATTTTGTCTTTGACCAAGCCACTTAAACTTAGGCTTCACACCACTTTGATAATAGAGACTGTTCAGTGGATTGAAAGGACAATGTCTCAGCTATTTCTTGAAAGCTGTTCTGATTATCATAGTTTGTCTTGTCCAGGTTGAGTTTAAGCCAGTTGCTCTTTATCTAGGAGATAAACGCAAAGAAAGACATTGTGACGTCTTAGTACTGTTGTTGGTTGCAGTTGTGGAAAAGAAGATACATAAGTCAGTATCATCAAAGTATTGTTGTCAGCATGATGAATTATGGACGCATTAGATGTATCTTCCAACCCAAATAATTACATGTTAAAATTCTGCCATGAAGCTGAGGACCCTGGAAGTCTTGTCATCTGTGTACTGAAATTGCCATAATTTTTGTAAGTTTCAATTTTGCTTTCCATTGAAACTGGCCAGACTCCTACTAAGTTTAATGTATACGCATCAGTGGTACTACTTACAGTACATAAAATTAGGCATGTTTGCGAAGGTCTTTGCAGGATCAGCGGCCATCGTTTATAAAAGTATCTCTGGAAAGAGAGGATGGCCATGTGGCTAATGCAAAGAAGTAGGAGACAGGAGATAAGCATTTTATTCCTACCTCTGCCACAGGTTTCCTGTTTCATCATCTGAAAAATGGGGATGCTGCTGCTGCTGCTTTATTATATATAAATGAGGTTATTGTAAGGCTTACTTCATTAATGCTTGTATAGTGCTTTTAGATATTCTCAAGTGGAAGATGCTATAGATGTGCAAAGTGTTATTATTTCATTTAAAATAAATACACTGTTACAATTCCATTTATATATTTCTGTGAATTTTTAATAAAAGTTATAACTAATATTGTCAATGTTTCTTTAATATTTTGCTTCTCTTACATACTAGAACTGAGGTAGAGAATTTAACTGACACAAGCTACAAGAAACTTAATTGAATATTTAAATATTCATGAGTTTGCTGTTCGTTTAAATGTGCCTGTCTTATTACACCTCTGTATGTTTCTTACACAGTCATCCCAGAAATGGTGAATATTCTGATGCAAACTATATAATTTATGAAGAACTCAGTTTCAAGACAAATGATTCTATCATACAGCTCATGTTGTAATACTATCACTTTAGTGACTGGGTAAAGTTAGAGAGTGGTAACTAAAATCTGTCAACCTCTTTTAATAATAATAGTAACATTTTTTAGCAGAACAAAATTTTTCTGAACAAAATTAATTTCTGCCTCTGTCAATGAATGTTGTATTTACTGCACGTTTTCTTTAATTAAAAAAAATTTTTTTTTTCTATTTTAGTGTAACCAGACTTTGCTAGCCAGATGTTAGGGAAAATGCAAAATACAGAAATATGTCATTACTTATTAAAATATAGGAAAAATGTGATTCATTTATCAGAATATTCAATTGTATGGAAAAATATCACTTCATCCATTTATAGTGTTTTACAATAGCATCATGTAATGAGATTTCTTATTAGCTGCTGAAAATTGTCTTTCTACCCAATCCTGTACCCCTTAGTCAGGCAAAATATCCATTGACTTAAATTGATACTTTCCTGAGTAAGTTTGAATCACATCTAGGTATTGGATACAATTGCATAGTTTGGGGGCTCATTGTCCAATTTACTATCCATCAAACACCACCTATGAAATTACAAAAAATAAATAGTTTTGTGGTGCTATTATAATTGCATAAGATAATTTTCTCATGACAGAGGTTGGCTGCATATTTGTGCTTATATTCCCATAGATGGCTAGCTTCTATTGGGGAGGGGAATGCTGCCTTTTCCTTTTTGCAACAGTTGTGACACAAAAAGCAGCATGATGTACAGGTTATCTCCTCAGTGGTAGTGTTGCTACTGCTGCTTGGGAATATTCTCTGTAAACGCAGTACATTTTTCTGATTTTTTAAAAAGAAGATACATACGATGGTTATTTCCATTTCTGTAGTTGTTTTTCATAAAATTGCATTTATTTTATTTTATTTGCACTGTGCTTTGGGAACCTAATGGATCTTAACATTTGTAGGTGGTGTAGGAAAAGTCGCATTTGCAGCACTCAGTCTGAGCCTGTACAACTTACAAGAGTTATGACATTTCCTCAATTACCTTTGACTATTTTAAGAAAAAGGAGCAGGATGAGGGCTGGTGAAGGCATTGGGTGGAGAGATCTTATCCAGCTGAATTCAAAGCATATTTCCTCCTCAATCTGCTGCAAAAGGCTCTAAATCCAGTACCAGAAGCTGAGTTCCTGTCCCGTCCTTGATGACAGCAACTTCTAATGCATATGACATGCTTCTGTATTATAATGAATGTCTGTATGGAGACCTGGACACATTAGACTTGGATTTAACTAGAAGTTATAATTTTAGCTTTTCTGGAGTTGTGGAGTTGTTGATAAATTCTTTCCTTCAGGGTAAGGCTTTGTCATTTTACTCCTGTAATAATATATGGTCATCTTAAATAAGATTCTGGTTTTCTTTATCATGGATCACAGAAAACTCTTGGTCAAGGAGGTGTTCCAAGCCTTCCCTTTGAGAAAATGCAGGAATATGTTAGTGAGCTTAATGGAGCTACCTAACTTTGAAATCCAGATCCTCCAGAGATTACTGTGTGCAGACCTATCCATGTGTCGTGGGTGTTGATTTCTAGCATTTTTTGTCAGTTTCTAAGTCCACTGTATCTCAGTCAGCTCTTTTCTATTGATGAGAGATATTTCAGTCTACTTTTTAGAACTACCTGTTTTTATTTCTAGAACTGTGAGCATGAGTCAAACTTCCATGCATAGCCCCTGTTTCCCAACTCAAGTCTGTCCAATAAGTGTACAAATGGTAGAGTTGTTTGGGCATCCTGACTGTGTGGCCAACCAAATCTTGGGATTTGCCATTAACTATTCAGGCCATTTACAACACGAGGAAGCTTAAGTATATGGAAGGACTATTTTTGCACTTTGATGGGAGCATGTTTCTTATGAGACTTCCAGCAGATATTGCATACTAGCTCCATGGACTGTCTCCTGTGATAACGTGTATTAAATGTACTCTGGCATTCCTTGTCAATACTTTGAATTTTAAAAAGTAGAGTCTCACTAGTGTGTGCACTTACCACAATTTTTGGTACAAAGTCAGTGATATATGCTCACACATACAGTAAGCATGCATGTACAAAAGTAGGAGCAGGTCAAATTTTTTGAAAATCAGGTCCTTTGTTTCTTCCTTTCAGAATCTGCTTTCAAGGCAGGCCTGTCCCATTTTTAAAAAAAATATTTTTACTTTCAACAAACTTTCACAAGGTAGGAGAACACAGTTAATAAAAAATATTTAGTGTAATACTCTTTGCTGTTGCTTGGCTTCCATTTTTTGGAGATACTTTGCTATGAATTGAAAGAAATGAAATACACGGGAAAAGTGAATGCTAAAATTCACCAGTAATGCTCAATTGTAAACTACAATCTCTGTAATCCAAGTAAAATGTAAAATCTAGGCTAAACTGACTGGGAAGAGTGCAGAAATCTAATAATTTTTCATTACAATTACTCAAATTCAGAGATCTATTTAACATGAAACTAAGTTAAGGACAAAAGAAAAGGCATGCCTTGGGGATGGTGTATGTGTGTGTGCATGCGTGCGAGTGTGTGGTTACTTTTCATCCTTCCTTAACCGTATAAGTTTACATTAAAAGCAATGCTCTTTCCCCCAGCATCTGGTTTACTAACATATGCTATGGCAACTGGTGCAACATTTATCCAATAAAGTGTTTATTGTCACTTGTTTTATCTGTCACTGGTTTTCTGTTTTGAATCATTTATAATCCAAATATAAGATCTGAAGCATAAATGTGCCCTTTCACTACTGTAATTGATCAGTTTCAGAATTATTTTTCTATCTTCTTTGGCCATATAATATTTTTGTACCATGTTTAGTTGATTTAAAGCTTCTGACATTTAATTAGTTCTTGTTCGTTCCTATAAAGCAGGCTTGTTTCTTTTTATTAGAAACTCAGAATGTATTGTGACTCTTGAGTTAACTAAAATTTATGTTGTAATTATGTAAATGAGTACTCCAGATGCAAAATCTTTTCTATATTGTAAGATGGAAGACCCGTATAGAACTAGCCGATGAATCATGAGTAATTGGTCACTAAAAGGACTACCTACATCTGGGGTACACTCATTAAGTACATACTGCCTTGTGCTAGGAGAGCAATGTTTTCTTTTATTAAACAAATACCATACTAATTTAGCAAAAAGCGACATTGCGATAAGAACCATACGGAGAATACTTTATGTAACAAGCTTTTATTTTAAAATGTTATTACATTAGTTTTAAGACATGCCATGGCATAAGAGCAAGTATCCCTAAATCAAATCCATTCTTACTAGTGTCAGAACTCTCTCATTTTTGGTAGACTGAACCCTCTAAAACTGATATATGCGACAATGGCCTTTCAGTTTGCAACACAGATACCAAATGGCGGACTCAATAATTAAAAGGAAGAAGCTTGAAACAATGTGGGATTAATTTCTTCAAGTTGTATTGTATAAAGACTTACTTACTACTTTTAATGGCAGTAATTTGTATTAACAACAGTGGGTGGACACCAGGACTGTGTAGTGTGGAACTAGAACGAAAAATGTTTGTTCAATCCTTATTACTAGGTACAGTAGAGAGGTGGAGACTAAGACCTATATCTAAGCAATACAACAAACAGGTAATGCTGTTATGGAAATTACTGCATTTCTTGAAGGTCTGATCCTGCAGCTTTTACCAAAGCAAAACTTACTTAGGTAAAACACATTTAGCCTTCAGTGTAAATTTTGCAGGAGCAAAGATTGTAGGATTTATCCTATCTGTTCAATCTAGGCTCTTCCACTGTAGTGCAAGATTCATTATGAAGCATGTGGTTGAAAGTTTGTATGCCTGAGGCATCAAATTGGTGTGGTAAAGCATAAAAACATTTCATGGAGACTTATTGCAACTATGAAGTGTCAAATAGTGAAATTAAACAATGAAATGGAAAAAAAATTATAAAGGAAACTTTGATTCATAAATATACTAGAAAAAATCCTTCTAAGTAGAAAAAGAATAAAATCACAAAATACTCAATATTTTACATTTTCTAAATTATTTAAATACACTATGTCCCGCTTGTGGCTGAAGTACTGAGCTCTGTCAGTAGAGGGCAGCAAAGTTGCAAGGGATCTTTTTTTGAGATCTTGCAAAGTCTGTCACAAGATTTTTGCTTGTTTTCTTTATTTGCTGTTTAACGAGTTGCCTTAAGTTTGTCTTTTAGTGAAGTATTCATAATTTCATAGTGAGTGTTCACTTTTAATCCCAGTGAATTTGGTTCAGATATTTAACCAGTTGGCCCAGTAAGTATACTTACAGGTACTTCTCTAATGAATGTTAAGTGTTTCTCTTTTAATGTTCTTCAGGGTGTTCCAGGACCTGGACAATATGAAATAAAAAGTCAGTTTCAGAAGGTGGAGAATATAACACAGAATGGAAATGAAGTTCCACGTGCTCCTTTTCTTTCACAGTCCAAAGTAAGTGCCAGCATATTTTTCTTACTCCTGTACTTTATTGGTCAAAGTTACCTGAGTATGTAACTAGCTGCGTAATCCACAGGAGGTTATAATTTTACTGAAAGCCATGACTAGTAAATTATTTTCTCTCTTTCTGTGTGTTGTATTTAGGGGTGTGTGTGTGTCTTTGTGTGTATAGAAAGATGTGTAGAATTGTGTGTGAGAATATACATATTTATGCTATAGGTAGATTATGCATATATATTTAGGTGTGTATATAACGTGTATATAAATAAATAAACACTTCATTTTGTACACATTTTCATATAAAATATGGATGTGGCTTCAGCTGCACTTTCAGAGACAGTAAATACCTTTCAAATTACACTCGTTAATCAGATTTGTCCTATATGAATATAATGCTGGGAGGTGGTGAATGAAAATTTCTTTTGGCTGTAAAATGCACATGTACAAAGTATGTTGTTAAAAATTCTTCTAACTGCCAAATTGAAATGGGTTTTCCTGGAACTATTGAAAGGTACATGTATAAACTGGCACATCTGTGCCAAAATTGAAGTTTCTATCCTTTTCGTCTAAGATGTTAAAAATAGTTGCAACTTCTTTTAATAAGAGCAAGTGTTTTTTACTCTCTTCAGTCTCTAAGATAGCTGAAGAGTTCTTGCTCAAACTTCCCACAATATTTATTTTTGAGCAGAAACCAAACCTGGAAGCCTTCCGTACCAGAAATGAAATTTGGATAAAGTTGTGAAAAACTGGAAAAGGCCTTTTAGAGTAAAAATGCTAAGACAGCCTCAGGCTCTGAGTGCCACCTGCAATACAAAATAACAGACAGCCAATTTAGGAAACAAAGGTCTGATCCCATCTCAGTGTTCTAACAACTACGAAGACTAGGTGATATTTGTTTCCATACTTTATGATATCACCAGAATCCCTTGATGGAGTTACACTAATCCTGTAATTCACAGCTGCCTTTTTAATCTATGTGTATAGAATATAGATAGAGTAATGGGATATAACCATAATCCCACTTCTAATTAATAGTTCAAAGCTATTAGCACATCAGGGACTATATTTTGTGACTTTGTGGTCTTCTATTACATTTTAGATCTTTGGAATATGACTCTTAAAATTGTAAGGAAAAATTCAGAGCTAATATGAAACATACAGTATGCAAAAGACCTCTGCTGAGTTACTGACTGAGTTAGCTCTTATATCACAATCCTACCACCCATCCCACAAACCCCAACTGTCAATTGCTGAGGAAAAGAGAGAATATTACATTGTATTGAGAATAAATGAGGTAGCTATAAATTATGACACTGTATTTTCATTGAGAGTTCTAGTGACTTCATAATTGAGAGTGAAGCTTTGAAAGGTAGTTATAGTCTGAATTCAAAGCATATCTTTTGATGATTTTTTATAATATGTAATCTATAGCCATGTTTTTAAAGTAAAAAAATTCCTTTCCTTCTCTCTCTTCCTGTCATACTTTTCATTCACTCCCTTCTCCTTCCATTCATATTTTCTTCCTTCCTCAAACAACGTCTTAGGGAAGTCACAGTTGGTCTGTTCCATACATATCATACATCTAATTTTTATTTTTACTTACCAAAAATGTAGTCAGGTGTCCCGAAAGACACAGGAATCTAAATAGATTCTCCGTCCATTTAGTTAAAAGAACTGCAGGGAGGTTCTCTTCAGAAGGCTGCTAAAGTGACTTTAATTCAGCTGGCCACCAAAGTGGCTTTTCCTTTTCTGTAAATTCATAGATATTAAGAATTTTTCTGCCTGGGTTTTATTATATTTATTGTAATTTGTAAAATATAAAATTATGCAACTGCATCACAAACTTACGTCAAAATCATGGCTTCATGAGAACAAAGCTTCAAGGGTGTATGTCTTCAGAACTGATAGAAGGAGGTATAGCTTTATTCAAGTTTTCCTATGTTTCATTTTTTGCGCTCCATCAAATATATGAACTAGAAAGTACATTTATTAAAACCATATACAAAATACCCTTGTATACTTCTGCATATATTTGTGAAGATTATTAACAATTCATTATTACAGGAGGAAAATTTCTAATGTTTTGCATATTTTAGGGATAATTTTTTATGCCAAAATTTGCCATCTTGGATATCTAAATTTAGATGCCATTGCCTAATTTTCAGAGGTGTTGAGCACAATTAGCTCCCAAATAAGTGGTCTGAGATGCTGAAAAGAGGTCTGAAAATTAGGTCATTTTTTATTTAGCTGACAAAAGTATTTGAATACCTAATTTTAGGAACCCATAATTGAACATTTGTTCTTCAAGTAGTGTCCCTATGGGTGCTCCACTGTAGGTGCAGTAGTGCCTCCTGCGCCTGGGATTGGAGATCTTTGGTAGGAGTGCCCTTTGGGCTGCATATGCACTCCTCCCTATCTTGCACCATAAGTGGCATCTATATAACACTATGTGATCCAACTGCCCTACAGTTGCTTCTCAACTGCTCTCAAGAACTCTTCAATCATCCCTATTCTTTATTAATAGCAGTAATAGTAGAATTTCCATTATAGTTTTGTAGATACTAGCCATTTTCTTTAATTTCCCTGCCCCAACCTCCCCAAAATCTCCATTACTCTTTCCTCCTTGTTGTTCTTTAGCATAGGTTTCCTTTTTTCTATGCCCTTCCCAATCAGAAAACTCTCCCTGCTCAGGTTATGCCTGGATGCCCTGGGTTTAAGAGGTTCCTGTCTTGCCGTGTGGCCATTCCTGTGAGCGATGGTTGCTCATGGTGCATATGCTACCTCAGTGAGGGACGCATCTCTCAGAAGTGTATCCACTGTCTCAATTTAAAGGCCTGGTCCAGAAAGGACCATGAACTGAGGCTAAAACTTTTACTCATGGAGAACTCTCTGCGACAGCGTCAGAACCTGGCCCCGATACCTCTCCTACGTCATGCTCACCATCAGCACAGTCATTTGTCGACCCTCACTTGCCATGCTCTCCCAAGAGAAAATCCACCCTGTCCCACCCAGATGAAAAGAAAAGGGCCACTAGCTCATCCTCTAAAGAGCTGCCAGAAAAAGGCATCCCTGGTGAGGTCCATAGTCTCAACATCCTCAGGGATGAGACTTAGCTTCTGCAACCATCCAGGCACTTCCGGGACTGTTACGAAGGACAGGTCCAAGGACCTTAAGAAAGTGGGACTGCAGGCAGAAACACTGTTTTGCAGCACTGAGACTTTCAAAATCAGTACCAACTGCCTCCACAAAAAAAATCCTGAGTGCTTCAGCACCGACTAAACCACCAGCAATGAGCAAGTCCTTGGCATCATCTATCAGCCACTTAAAGGAATGCACTCCGCCCTTGGCACCAGCTATGCCCTCAACAACTACACAACCACTGGTCTTGATGATGCTCCTGCTGGTACCACAGGAGTTCAGATACCCCAGAAACCTCTCATTTCTGACACACACCAGTCACTACTTCTCCTCAGTGAGTTCCTTGCACCACATGCCCACTCTCTGGAGACACAACAGCACGTTTCTTCTCCACTCGAGTGTGGAAGAAGAGGAGTACTCCATTGCATGCTGTCCTCCATCATATCAAGAGCAGACACACACAGAACCAGCCTCTTGTCCCCGATATCTGGTGACCAGAACTGAACCAGGTCCCTGGTTCGGACCCCCATGGATGCAACCCTTTATGCCAGTTTCTCCACCTTGGCCCTATTGGGACTCATGGGCTGCGTATAGGGTGCACCTTCTAAAACCACCCACAGAACAGAGGCAGACAGAAAGTCAATCTCCATCTTCATCAGTCTCTAGACTGCCTGACACTGAATAAGAAATGCTAGAGGACAGGAGGAGGAAACAAAGGAAGGGGTGACACCATCAACCCACTTCTCCTCATCTTCTCCTGATGAGGCCATCATGCTACCACCTCCAATGTCTGCGGACGACTTTCGGCAGTTTCAAAAACTGTTCCGCAAGGCGGCAGATTATCTGCAGATCCTTCTGGAGGAGTCAGAGAGCAACAACACAAACTGCTTGATATCCTGCAAGCCTCTACATCTGCCAAAATAGTGCTCCTGATCAACAAGCCCTTGTTGGACCACGCCAAAGCAATCTGGCGGACCCCAGCCTCAATTCCACCCACCTGCAAGCAAGTGGACAAGAAATACTATATCCCCACTAAAGACATGGAGTTTCTTTTCACTTACCCTACACCATACTCCCTGGTGGTCATTGCAGTACAAGAGAAGGGGCAGCAACAAAACTCTAGAATGACCTTGTATGACAGAGGCTGGAAGAGGCTAGACCTCTTTGGTCATAAAGCCTATTCGTTAGCTACACTCCAGTTCTGCATTGCTAATTACAAGGCACTCCTAGTGAAATACAATCATATAAGCTATTTGAAATTCCAAGACTTTCGTCAACATCTTACAGGTGACAATAGGGAACAGTTCCAGGCACTGATAATGGAGGAGCAACTCCTAGCCCATAGAGCATTGCAAACCTCTTTGGACTCTGCAGACATGGCTGTCCACTCCATTGCAACGTTGGTGGTGATGATACGAGCATCATGGCTTCATCTATCTGGGGAACCCAGAGGGGAGCAGTCCACTGTTAAGGATCTCCCCTTTGAGGGGACTGAACTCTTCGCTGACCACACGGATGAGTCCCTACATATCTTAAAAGACTCTGGAGTGACACTCAGCTCCTTTAGTGTGTGTGTGTGTGTATATATATATATATATATATATATATATATATATATATATATATATATATATATATGGCAACGAAAAGAAGACAGGATAAGAAACCAGCCTAACCAAAGTCTTGACCTCCACATGTCATAGCTCAGTGATAGTATGATCTGCAATGTCGGGGACAGAGGCCATTCCCAAGCACAATCAGACTCCAAAACTGTTGTTTGGAGGTGGAGGTATGGGGTGCAGCAACCAGTGTTGGAGTTTTTGTTGAGGCCCAGAGATGCCTCCCCCTGGTGCAAATGCTCCAATCATCTTCAACAGACCATCAGTTTGGCGACTACTTGACCCTCACCAACAAAAGGTACTCCAAGCCATTCTCTCTCTCTCTCTCCTACCCACCCACCCCCACCCCGTCCTTCCCCTCTTCAGGGATCTTTCTCATAAACACCTGCTATGGGAAGAAATAAATCACCTTCTGCAACTGGGAGCCATAGAACTAGTCCCATCCCAGCACAGAGGGAAGGGTTTCTATTCCCACTATTTTCTGATCGAAAAGAAATCTGGTGGTTGGAGGCCTAAAAGTTCATCAAACTACAACAGGTCAAAATGGTCACACTATCAACAATTATTCCAGCACTGGAACAGAGGGACTGGTTCTCGGCCCTCGATCTCCAAGAAGCATACTTTCATATTACCATACAGCCTTCCCAAAGGCAATTTCTCAGGTTCGACCTGGGGTCTGACCATTACCAATACAAGGTGCTAATCTTTGGTCTTTCAACAGCACCCAGTGTATTTTCCAAAGTTCTCATGATGATGGTGGTGCACTTAAGCAAATGAGGGATTGTAATATTCCCATACATAGACCTCAAGGCTCCATCCAGAGTTGAGGCTGTTGAAGCCATAAGAAAAACAGTGGACCTTTTTTTTTAAGCCTTGGCCTCCAGATAAACATTCAAAAATCAGTATTGACTCCGGTGCAGCATCTGGAGTTTATTGGGACCCTGCTGGATGCCATCCAAGCCAGAGCCTTCCTCTCAACTCACAGATTTTCTTCAGTAGTGAGTCTTGTTTCCACAGTAAGAATCAGCCTGCAGATCTCTGCCAGGACATGTCTACAACTGCTTGGCCATATGGCAGCAGCCATGTTCATGGTAAAACACCCCAGGCTACACATGCCCTGTCTCCAGGCTTGGCTATGAACAGTGTGTGCGCCCCACAGACATAGCCTAAACAAACTCCTATCTATACCAATCAAGATCAAGGACTCATTACACTGGTGGACACAACCCCAAAGTGTCTGCACGAGGGTTCCTTTTCTATAACTAACACCATCTTTGATACTGACAACCGATGCCTCTCTCATCAGTTAGGGAGCACATTTACAGACCCGCACTAGAATCCATGTTGCACATCAACCTCCCAGAGCTGCATGCAGGCTGCAATGTGTGCTGACACTTCCTACCACTGATCAGACAAAGGACCATAAGAGTAATGACGGACGCCATCAGCTACATGTTCTACATCAACAAACAAGGGGGAGCCAGATCACAACCCTTGTGCTCAGAAGCACTGAAATTGTGGAACTGGTGTATCAAGCACTACATCAACATCTTAGTCACATATGTACCTGGACATCAGAATACCACAGCAGATACAATGAGCAGGAGGTTCTCACAAGACCATAAGTGGGAATTAGACGCAACAGCCCTATAGCATACGTTCCACCATTGGAACATATATCTCTTTGCCACACCCGACAATGCCAAATGTCCACAATTCTGTTTGAGAGCAGGACTACACCACCAGTCTTGAGGGGACACATTCCTCTTCACATGAACTGCGCTTCTACACTATGCCTTTCCACCATTTCCTGTATTCAAAGTACTTCACAAGATACAGATGAATCAAGTGAGAGTCATTCTCATAATCCCAACATGACCCCAACAGATTTGGTATCCTTATGTCTTGCGCATGGCGCTCTGTCTGCCAATCACTCTACAATTGACTCTACACCACCTCTCTCTCAGGACTCAGGCCAAATTCTTCAACCCAATCTAGAACTCCTCCATCTAAAGGCATGACTCCGTCATGGTTCTGGGATCCTGAGATGTCCAGTTCAGAAGAGGTAAAAGAGATTCTTTTAAATAGCAGATGTGATGCAACTTGCTATACAAACAATGCAAATGCAAACAAGGCAAACAATGTCTTTCTAAATGGATCTCAAAGTGCATCCACTTTTGCAACCAACACCACAAACTGCGACCCTCACCTGGAACTTGAATGCATTCCACTCACTTGCTGTCCACCTTGATCACTTTTCTGAACAACATCCACAGACACTTTTAGCCAACACTATGCAGTTACCCACAATATGGCATCAGATGCCCTACTAGGATGCACTGTCCTATCGGCCTTAGTAGATGTCACTCCAAAGCCCCAGCCTTCCATCTAGGCGCACTGCTCTACAGTCACCTACAGTGGTGCATCCATAGGGACACTGCTCAAAGAAGAGGTTACTCACTCTGTGCAGTAACTGAGGTTCTTCAAGATGCGTGTTCCTGTGGTGCTCCACTACCCACCCTCTCGTCCTCTGCTTTGTGTGTGTTCCTATTGGTGCTCCACTGCCCACCCACCCGCCATCCCTTCTGATTCGGAGTTCAAACATAGACTGCGGTAGAGAAAGAACTGAGGGCGGTTGGACCACACGGTGCTATATAGATGCTGCTCACGGCGTAAGATGGGGAAAAGTGCACATGCGGCCCAGTGGGCACTGCCACCGAAGATCTCCAATCCCAAGCACAGGAGGAGTTACCACACCTACATTGGAGCATCCATAGAGACATACATCTTGAAGACCCTCAGGGCTTTTCTACACTTACTGCGGAGATTCAGCGGCAGTCGACCAGAGTTACGCAAACTACGCAAAAAACTTGAGTAACTACTGTTGACTTCTGTGCTTCTGTTCTGCGCTCCATCTTCAATGCACTGCGTCGATGGGAACCGCGTTCCCGTCAACACAGTGCTATGCCACTTGTGAAGGTGGTCTTAATACATCAATTTCTGGATCGACTGAGCGGGTCTTCACTGACCGCTCAGTCGATCCCAATAAGTCGATCTGATGGTGGCGAATTTGCTGCCATCAGTGTAGACATAGCCTCAGTTACTGCACAGGGTGAGTAATCTCTTCCTTATGATTTTAATAATAGGAATTAGAATTGTGGTTAGGATTTTCAAAACATATAAGTGACTTAGGAACGCACTGACTTTCAGTGGGACTTATGCATCTAAGGGCTTGTTACACAGCAGTCCATGCCTTTCACTGAACTGTAGCAGGGTCCACCCAGAATATTGCTCGATGGCCAGTTGGCATCCTGGCTTGCAGCATAGTAATTTGCCATGTGGAAAAGCCCTAAGTCACTATATATTGTACAGATAACGATAATAAAAGTTGTATACAAGGACTCTGATTTTTGAAGTTGGGCATGTGCTATTACCTGGTCCTATATCACTTGTGCATGTGCAGACTGAGTACGTATCTGTGCAAACTGTCAGATATACAAGTGGCTGTGGGTACACAGAAGCTGAATATTGATAAACATACAAGTAGCATTTGTACTTGTTCCCTTCTTTGAAGATCAGGCCCTATATATCCAGATAGATTCAAGATATTAGTTACTATGTATAAATTATTTTCACTTCATTAAGAAAGAGATGAAACCCTATATGTTGCTATACTGATGTGGGCACTTTCTGCCCATGTAATTTCTAAATGTGCTGCAGGTTGTCACTGGCATATTTTTTTTCTATGCTTCACTAGAGATTTGTACATATGAAATCAATCACCCCAGCTCCTGGCACATATAATGAACCACGCTCAGCTCTTGAATCCTTGAAGAAAACATCAGGAATGAAAAAGATCCCATTTGGTCAAAGTACTGTTCGATTCACTCAAGACTCCAGGCTAGAAAAAACACCAGGTTTGCATTTAATCCAAGTACTGCTGGTATTTAGTTTACATGATCCAATATTAGGCAGATTGATATTCTAGGAAGTTAGCAATTAATCTTAAAGTGTAGTATTAAAATACGGTAGGCATTAGGGCAAAATACACATATCAAACAGCACTCTTATTTATACTGAAATCTGGAAGGAGCCGAAAGGGAAACAAATGTAGTCTTCCATTCAAGATTTTGTTAGCTTGGTGTTTCCTGGTAATTTTATACTGTTTGTTCAAAGTGATAAATGTAGGCAATATTATTTGCACCTGTTGGGTTTACTGATCTTATAGAAATCCTAACTAAAATAAACATAATTTGAATTGCATATGTGAGCAGTGTTTTTTTTTTTAATTTGTGCTGTTATTTAATAAGGATTCTCTTTGCGAAGTGTAGACTGTGTAGATTTTTCATAACAGCAGAATACCCAAGATGCACTATCTTAACATGGAGAGTGTGGTTCTACCTGATATCTACTATATATAGTAATTTAACAACTGCCAGTGAGGTTTCTGTTGTTATTCCTGTCTGGTAAGGTCAGAGCCAGGTAAAACAATATATCCTGGTGATGCACTCCCCACTTACTGCAGGGCCTGGAGGAGGAAAGTGTATAACGGTTGTATTAGAGAATCACAAGGTCCATATTGTTGGCAAATGGTATCTACTGATGACAGTTGCTTTAAGGGTCTGTCTTTTGTTTACAACTCCCTCCCCCAACACTTTGCTGAATCCTGCTGTGTGCATCTAGATGGGTTTTAGATTATTTTTTCCCTAGAGGCATGAGAGAGAGAAAAAGAGAGAAAATAACATAAAATTCACCGTTATGGACCTAAAACCCTTCATTGGCCCTTAGCCCCCTTACTGTGTTGAAAAACATCCCTTGAAAATATTTCTTTCCCAATATATGGTTCCCCTCCCCATTCTCTCTCCCTTCTATTCCTCTCACCCTTGAATACAGGTCTCAGCTCCTGTCCTGCCTGCCTGAAAGGAGTGTGGTCAGCCTCCCATTTTCAGCCAGAACCTCTCACTTACCACAGTTTTAGGGAGTCTTCAAGGGGTGAAGCTGGGTACCCTCTGCCAGAAACTAGGGCAGGGATCAGATAGGAGAGGAGCTGCTGTGCTCTGATTATGGTCAGTGGTGATATCGCAGTAGAGACGGTACATTTAAGGGTAAAAAGTCTATTATATCTTCCTCACAAATTTACTTTTTAGGCTTGATCTCTAAGCCCAGAAGTAAATTTCTCTTTCAAAGATTTTTAAAATGAGGAAAAGTTTGACCATCTTTGAGTTATCTAGAGCTCAGATAATTCAGGAATGAATTTGTTTGAAAACTTCTGACTTTAATGTAGGCTACAGCCGAAGCTTAAATGTCTACTCTGCTATTTTTAGCCTTGCGAGTCCAAGTGTCCTGACCTGGGCTTTGAGACTGTGTCTTGAGTTTTTTTTAAATCACAGTGTAGATGTACTCTGAGGGTCAAAGGATTAAAATCCTGCTTCTGATCGATGGTAGAAGATGGTAGGGTCACATGTGATTCAAACAGTGAAAAGACCACTTAAAAATTATATGTAAATATACATGTTTGTGTAACCTGGTGGATGGGAGGGCAGGTATGTGTAGGTATGTGTTGTGTCGCCTGAATGTGCTACCCATAAAGTATGTGGGTTTGTGATAACTATTAGATTGAAAGCTTGGCTTTTTAGCACAAGCTATAAGAACTCATGCTTTTAGCTCTGGCAGTCACCTGTTCAGTCTCCAATGTCGGCCAAGATGGTGGCTATCACACTTTCAGGTGTTCTATGTTGGCATGTTTGAAGGTTGAGCGTTGTGTTTCATACTGGAAGATTTTTGCTAGGAGTGCCAATTGGTTCGCACCTGTGCACATTGTGTCCCTGTGCTCCAAGCAGAGAGTATAAGGGATGGTGCAGTCTTGACCACCTCTCCAGTTCTGTCTCAGGCCATGTGGCAGTAAGAAGGAACACTCCAATGTCCTCAAAGCTCTTCCTTTGACTTTTTGAAAATATTTTCTTATTAGATAGTTTTAGTAATTTTAGTATATTTAGTTAGAGACTTGGGAGTCAGTTTGTTCCCCTTTTTTGGTGTCCCCCTTCCTTCTTCACAATGTGGACACTGAGCTGTGCCCAGTGTATTGGGATTCAAAAACTACGGTGCCTGCCTGAGACCCTTCCCAGTCAGTAGTGTTCACACGAGGTGCCTGTACGCTTGAGAGAGGCCCACATTTCCACCAGTATCTTCAGCTCCTTTCTCAGTTGTCCCCATCAGGCATGAGAGTTGAGACTTATGGAGCAGGCAATGAGTCTTCAGTCTTACCCAATCTGAACAGATCCCTCAGAACATCAGGCTGAGGCATTGAGAAGTGTGCCCCCTCATATTGTTGCTTCTGATACAGGGTTGAATAGCAGTAGAGCTAAGGACCACTATCTCTACATTCTAGACATAGGTCCCCCTCCAGATCCTCCTCTAAGAGGAAGACCTCCTCCCCAGCTTGATCGAAGTCTTCAGAATCATCATGTGCTGATCCAGATCCCCAAAGACCCATGGTACTGACACTCAGGCTCAGAAGATTAAGATAACTTCAGTGCTGCTACTGGCTTCTGCCACCTTGCTGGTGGTAGTGAGCAAAGAAAAGCATCATGGTACCAGCAAGGGAGTTGCACAAAGAGCGAGCACTAACAGTTTTGTCACACTCTCACTTGGAACCTAAAACTTCCAAGGGAATTCCCGCAGCAGCTCTGTCGGTATGAGGAGAAAAAAGCCTTCCTTTCCCATCTGGGGAGAAGTACACCACGACTGAGGATATCATTATCTTTTCCGAACCACACTCTCCCATCTTTTAGGAACCAGTCTTCACCAGAAGGAGCTTGACACTATAGGTGCAGGATTACTCTGAAGAGAGTAATTACCATTACCATCTGCCAGCAAGGCATCTGCCGTTAGAATTGGACTGTATGTTTTTCTTGGAAGCTTCTGACATTGAGGAGTCCTCCAAACTCTCTGGTCATGCAAGCTGTCAGGGAAAGAAATAAACCTAACAGCAAAACAAATCTAACTCTTTGAACAAAAATGCCTGGACCTTCTGGGTAGGAAGGCTTTTAATATCAACAAGCTTGTAATTCCACATAGCTAATTATCAAGTGATACTGGCAAAATATGACTGCCACCTATTCCAAAGTTGTGGAATTTAGAGACGACACCCCCCGCTCCCCCCCCGGCCTGAAGACAGAATGCAATTCCAGGACCTTACTGAGGAAGGTAAACTGGTGACTAGATCATGTCTTCAGGTGGCAGTAGACATAGCTGATACAGACTCTAGATTGACAACAACTGCCAACACAATGTGATGGGAGTCCTGGCTTCACTCCTCAGTATTCCACAGGAAAGTACAGGCCACTATGGAGGACCTACCTTTTGAAGGGGACAACTTATTTAGCCAAAAGACAGATGAGTGATTAGATTAAGTGAAAACCTGCAGGGCAACCCTCTGCTCCCTGAGTACTTACACCCTAGCTCCCATATGTGGGGTTGAAAGGGACACTAAGTAATTTTGTTTTCAGAATTACTAAGAATATTTAGTTTAGAGAAAAGAGAAATGATAGGCCAGTTCTTGCTGTTTCTTTTACTGCCAACTCAAGGATGTGGCTTCCACTATTGAATAACAGGGTTTTTTTTTTTTTTTTTTTACATACTTTAAGGAACACCATGATCAAAACCAAGCAAAATAATCACAATTAACTATGGCTATTATGTAATTAAAGAAAGGAAAAGAAAACATTAAACAACACAAATGCCTAACTGGTTATTTCTGTTACAATCTCTTCTGCATATCTCTCTGTCGAGAGCTTTTAGCAGAGATTACACCCCTGAGAGTTAACACATCTGAGGTGTGCTTTCCTCTTGGTAAGTGAGGACCAGAGTATATTGTTTCCCAAAATTATTGTGAATCCATTCTTTAGTATATCCTTAGAAAACTAAGAATGTTTATAGATGGGCAAAAAAAACTTTGTTTCAGGGCAGGTGGACCTATTGGTTATTAATAAATAACCAGCGAGTTTATAGTTGACAAAGTAAGCAATCTTAACTACATCCTATGAAACAGAAAAAATATTGAAATGGGTTACTTAGAAGAAGCCATTTAAGGAGCTGTCTTGAGACACGCCAATTAACCAATATTAAGAATCTTCAGTCCAATTAAATCCCACTATGTCTCTGTTTATTGATGTTTAGTGCCTGTATATTCTCCAGGAATACATGTTCTAGCCACTTGCTGATTAACAGGAGAAAATGTTAGTCTTTTTAAGTTACACTAGTGTTCCAATATTCCAGCAAAATTATTGAGTTTTAAATCTAATCCCTTGGAAGTGTTTTACTTAGCCACCACTCCACCAGAGTAAAGACTGCTTCAGTTCAGTACCTTTGCTTCAAAGCATACTTCTCATTGATATATGCAAAGCAGCCACTTGGAGCTCCATACATACCTTTATAAGAAACTACAACCTTTTCATGCATCCTCAGCTGATGCATTCTTTGGGTCTGCAGTCCTTAGGTCCTCATTATGCAAGGGTCCTTGCACCAACTTTCTTCATGAGTACTGCTTGTCAGTCACTTACAATGAAATACACAGAAGGACCAGCACTCAAAGAAGAAAGATTACCTACCTTCAGAACTGCATATCTTCAAGATATATGGTCCCTAGCTATATTCCACCATTTTCCTTCCTTTTCCTTTGCTTTGGATGATAATTTGAATTGTAGAGAAGGAACTGGAGAGGCAGTTGGTCTGCATTGCCCTTTATGCCCTTGGTTCGGCACATGAGGAAAGAATATGCACAGGCACAGAGTGACAGACACTATTAGCAAGAGTTTTTGGTCTGAAGCACATGTGTACCCGCAATGGAATATTTGGAGCCCAGGTCTCCAAAAACTTCAGTTATGGAAAGTAGGTAAACTCTTTATCAGCTAGAATATTGCAGGTATGTGCACTCAGCTACTGCAGCTGCTCCTTGCTCTATCCCATTTCCAGGAGTCTCTGTGGAGCAAGTTGGGAGGTTAGTGATTACTACACAGAATGTATGACAGTCAGATGTGCGGTCTGTTGATGTAATTGGCATAAAAGCATATGAGGTCACTGTTAAGGTTTTGCAAATCTGAGTGCAAATTTGATGAAGTTGTGATATATATTAATTTTGGTCTCTGTTGGAGATGGAAGTGAAAGCCTTATGGAGCATTGTCAATAGTATTGTGGGCAGTATGAAGATGGAAAGGAATGCACAAGTAATTCCCCTTGACTTCTTATTTCCATGTTTTTAAGATTTTGGGTGAATGCAGTACATCCTACTGCAACCTTAACTGTCACTAAACTAAGTTTTTGTTTTCTAATATCTAATAACATTCCTGTATGTGCCATGTTTCCTAGGTGTTTACTCAGGGTACAATTCACCCTTGTGCAATGTCCAATTTTGAGAACGTAAGTGGTGTGTAGGCCTTATCTGTGCCCTGTGCCCAGGGATGATTTTCATCCTATGTCCTGTTCTGCCACACTTACTCATGTGGAGTAGTCCCTTTTTCTTTGAGTCATCCCAATTATTAAACTGCTGTTACATTCTTCACTAAATCCACATTATCGCAATCCCAGAGCTGCCAAAAGTCCTGGGTAACTGCTGTCATGGGCAGTGGGGCTACATGCAGAGTAAGATATGCTATTCAGTGAGTGTGAGTGTGGGTGTGCCGAAATCTAAACTAACACTACTAGTATTGAGGTAGTTATTTAGTGATCCAAGGCAAAACAAGGGAAAACTTATAAGAATGATTACTTGTATATATTACTGAAATATAACTGGTCATTTTGCAAATCAGAATCCCTCAGACGACAGAGTCCATACATTTATATAACTGGCAGATAACTTCACTGATGTGGGTCAGTAAATGTATGGCATCCCTGTTTTGGTTGAGACAACTTCATTACAGTGTGACAACATAACAATTATTTAAATGAATATTAAAAGATAATGTATTTCTAATAACTATTTATGATAAAAATATGCTGACTCATAACTCTCCTGTGACTTTTTCAGGTCCAGCATTCTATAATATTCTCAACTACAGTATTGAAAGAGAGAGTTTTAAAAAAGCTTTCTTGGAGAGTACAAAGAAGGGAGCATTTGGATCTTCAGCTCCTCGACCTCTATATATTTTTAAGAGGGGAGCTTTCTGTACTCCTGGACCAGCTGATTATCAGGTAACTTGAAGCTATTACCCTTTTAAAAATGGTAAAGAAAGATTCTTGGTCCGTCAGGATGTTCAAGTAAAATGCCTCAGGATTTTGGAAATGTTTCATGAAGGGTTTTTTAGAAATAAAATGTATGTTCTTAAAAATGTTATCCCTTCTGGCCTTGGACTCTATGAGTAGATCATGTGGTCTGATTTCTTGTATGTCACAGGCCATGGACACTACCCAGCTCCTGCACACTAAACCCAATGGAAATGAGACAAAATGGAACCTCCAAGGTCACTGCCAATCTGAAGTGGGGGAAAATTCCTTCCTCTCAGAGCCCTGACCCACCCTGACCAATATCCCAATTTGCAATACAATACACATTGTGAAGAAGAGAAAAATAATAAGCAGTAAATAACAAACACACATACTTGCACAGTATAGGTTCATAAATGCATGTTTAAACTTTTCACTGTTTTCCCAGAAATTGGACTCCAACTCTACTGAAATAACTGTGAGCCAGAGGGGAAACCAAAATAAAAAACCCACTTTAGACATTTTGACATGCAATTCAGAATGCCAAAATCCCACTTTGTTTCTAAAAATGCTGTGTAGGTAGGTTACTGAAATGCTTAGCTTTATCAATCAAGTCAGAATTTTTTAGTCCAAGTTAAGTAGCATGGGCATATTTTTGTATTATGCCATATATTCACCATGGTATGGCAATTTGGCCTAATGCTGGTTACTTTGGGTATATAGTCAAACTAATGCATGCAGGATCAAATTCTGCCCTCACACATATGCACACAATTGTTAAAATGAGCAAGGATTACTATCAAATTCCCAATTAGAATCAGACTGGGCACCAGTTAATTAACAAACCTAAAATAAAAAAAAAATATTCATAAAGTAAAACAGGTAAGTTTGGTGATATTTCAAAAGAGTGGAGGTGGCATGAAAGTATCATCCCTTCATATCAGCTTGCACAGATTTGCCCAGATAGTTTCCATTTGGCCATGCCATAATGCAGGCAACCTGATATTGAAAGAATTTAACAATTCTATGTTTCTTGCTCACTGGGACTTATTTGGAAATATAGCACATATCTAATAATGGTTAACAATATTCCTACCCATCATTGGGACAATAGACTTAAATTTCTGTTCTTTCAAAGATGATTCAAACATTAATAAGGCTTGAACAGATGATAATGCAAAATAAGATTCTACAAGTAACTGTTTTTCTCCAGAGTCATATGCTATGCAGGAACATACACCTTCATGCTGCTTTGTGCAAGAGACTTTTGAATCATTGATTACAAATAAGCAATGCATGCAGGTCAACTGTTAACTTTTCCTCAGGTGTTCTAGCCACACAATCTTTATGCAAAGACATTAGATAGATATACCAGTTTTTACCTTAGGATTTCTGTACAGGCAAAACTTGTTTTTATAAATTAGCACTGCTAGTGTATTACCCTTTAATTACTGCAGTGATAAATGTTAGAAATAATCAAACAGGTTGTCCCATGGGTGGATTGGGAGACGGAACCCTTTATTGCCTGCTCGTTCCACCTCGATGCTGCGAGTGAGCAACAAGGGGGTTATTTTACAATTCTTTTATCCATAACAGTATGTAAATGTATACATTTTCAGCAACTCCGCATAGACCCTTATTTGGTTACATTGACACCTATAAAATGAATATTAACAACTACATAATGAATATAATTATACCTGCCCCTTTTTGTTGTTTACAGGATTACCGTACAGAGGTCAGGCACATCACCTTAGAACCTATACATTTTACACTAACATTCTTTGAAGTAAAGGCATGCCAAGGGGAGAAGGAAGATAATGCTTTTTCCCACCAAAAGACTTTGCACAGAAATAGCAATAGACTCATTCCCTATGCAGGTGGCCATGAAGGGAGGAGAAGAAGAGAGATAACAGGCTCTAAATAAAATTCATACTAATTAACAGGAACAAGATTTGCCCTTGCCTTGACCCCGTTCCTTGTAATTTAGGCCTGACCACTTGTCCAGCTTTTAACTCTTTACTCTCCAAAAATAAACACATGGGGCATCACTGTCATTTACACTAAAATCTCTTTACCTCACTCTGGAAGGAAAAGAAGCCTTAAATAAAGTAAATTTACACTTTACATAGTAGAGTGAAGGGGCCTTGTCTTAAATTGGGATCAGTTTCCAGGGTCTTCCTATGTTTGACATATGTTAATTCAACTTCAACAGCAAAAATTATAAAATAAATAAAATAAATATTTCATACAAACAGATAGTCATTATCTGTCCACTACAATTTTTCCTTGATTTTGGAGGTGTTCCCTACATGGGGCACTGATAGAGGGATTGAAACCTGGGCCTATTGATCTAAAAGCTGAGCCTTTGCTGCCTGAGGTGAAAGACCATCACTTCATGTCACATCAGCTCAAAGGCTGAGCAGATACATTAAACTCTGTTTGGTTTAGACATTAGAGAGGGACAGAGAGCTATGCTGAGTAAGTGTCTGACTAAAACTGTATTTGAGAGGTCTGCGTGCTCCTTAGGCTCATGTTGCAATCCATCCTCATACCTTTCTTTGATCGGATTTCTTTTTTCTTGTTTTATCTTGTCCCACAAACATTTTTCACTAGTGTCCAGTGCGCCTCAAACTTGGGCATCAGTTCTCTGCTCCCCAGCAGGGTCTCTTTCCAGTCCTTTCCTCTGGTTCCACACTTACTTCTCAATTCTTATTTGTATAACATGCATCAGCACTGATTCTGAGTGCTTAGGTTTTTGTAAAATAAAATTAAACATTTGTGAAGGCTAAAGAATGTTCTGCCTTCTTCAGAAGGTCCCTGTAATAATTCATAGTTTTTTTTATTAATTTACAGTAACTCCTTCTGCAAGTTTCAAATATGATGTTTCGGGGGGTGGAACCAGAGGGGTAAGAAGGGCTAGTGCCCTTGTAGTGGAAATATTGTGGGGGCTCCACCACCGCATAAACTCATGAACATCCTTGGGTGGCGGGGAGCAGGTTCCAGAGGGGATGGAGCAGATGGAGTGGTGCCTGAGATTATGCTGGAGATCAGGGAGTGGAACCAGGAGGGGCTGTAATGATCTCAGGAGCAGATAGGAACCTCCAGGATCCTCCTTTCTAGCCTGGAGCCAGCTGCCTCCAAGTCTCATTTCCTTCCTTCTTCGCTCCCCCTCCTTTCCCCTGCCCCACCATTTACAGGGAGCTTCTGCCCCTTCTGCTCCCCTCTGATAGGATTGTATTATTGGTTAGGCTGCTGCCAGGCCTCTTCTGTATACAGAGTAACTTTTAAGCTAAGTAGTCTAACAGTGTTTGAGTGTTGGTTAAGTAAACATTAACCACAATTTCACAGACGTCAGTTAGTAACATTTTCATTTCTGCTCTTCTTTTTTGAAAAATTCTTGGTCAGGAACAAAATAATTTAGATCCAAAACACAGTTTTTTTCTGTGGCAGCTGGGAGCTCTATTCAGTTCTCCATGGTTTGATTCTCTGTGGTCTCTTTCACAGATTTATACTGTATGCCCAGTTAAAGTGATGAGGGCTCCAGCCTCCTTAGAAATTATCCAGTAAGATTTCAGGGCTTTCAGCTAAATCAACCAATCATGAAAGAGTGTAGTAACTCATGTCTTAGCTGTTGGTAAATTTATGTTGGGTTTCTGGAATTAGAGTACTGAGCATTGCTTTCTGCCAGTACTGTGATAAATAATCAATACTACATTCAAGGATGCTTCTTACACAGTAAAGTTAGGCTGAGGCAAGTAAACAGAAGAAGGACTATAGTAATTTTCTAATATTCTTGTTTTAAAATGAAGAGCACAGTAAAGTGTTTTTTTAATTTTTGTTCTAAAATATTTTTTATAAATGGAAAAGTACAACATTCCTAAATTTCAGCATTCAAGTAAAGATATAAATATCTCAAAATTAAAACTAAACTTAAACAACAAAATAAATGCTTCTCTTGCATTCTCAAGTAATTAATGTTTTCACTCACGGGATGGCTCTCTGTCTCTCAAGTTCTGTATTATCAATTATATCAAGTACAACTACCTAAGAACCCCATTATTGCTCCCTGACAGCTTACTTTAACAGAATTATAATCATATGGGAAGGAAGAGAAAACATATTACTAAATATGTTAGATGTAGGGACAGTTTTCTCCAGCATTTGTCAAATGCAAATAACTTAGTTCCCCTAGGTCTTAATCAAGTGAGCTGAACAGTTCACATACATTATCATTAGAACTCATTATAGAAAAATTTAGATCTAACAGTCTCTTGATAGAAGTGGAGGGGGGCAAACTAACGTTTCTTGGGGATATAGCGAGGCCTGTGAACCAAAATCAGTGGCTGGCAGTGTTTCATATCACCTCTATTCAGTTTTAAAAGTGACCACTAAAACCTAATGGAACACAAAACTTAAAAAACTCAAAATCACTACATCTTTTAACAAAAGACATTCCCCAAAATAACTGGTATTTCCGACATTCATGTACTGATTGGTTCAGAGAGATTAATAACAAAATATTGATACCTTTATCTATGGTAAACCCCCATATAAAAATCTCCTTAAACTAACTGCATTACATAACAAATGAAGTACAGTGATTAAAAAAGAACAAAAATTGCAGCTAACATTTCAAAATGCTACATCCGTTCTCAAAACCATAGCTTACAGTGTTGGCCACAAAAGATGTTACAATAGTTGAAAAATTATTATTCTACTTGGAGTAATGTAGCTCATGATTACTGTTTCCTGTTCTTCCATTTCCTGCATTTAAATTTTTGTGCACAAAGCTTTTAAATACACAAAGTTGGCAGCACATAAGGGTTTTCCGTGCAGAGCTTATATGATGTCACAAGATCAGTGGGGAGATTACCAGGATCTGAAGAGCATAATTTTTCATAGATTCCCAACCTTGGGTGAGTGGGCCTCATGTGTATGGGTCATCAGGCTACTCGAAGGAGAGGTAGGGTGACCATACTTTCTGTTTTGGCCGGGACAGTCCCCTTTTTAAGCCCTGTTCTGGGTGTCCCGATTTTTTGGGGGGCAAAACTGGGCATTTTCCCCTTTTGCTCTTGCCTATTGATGGCAAGACCAAATGGGACAAATGCCCAGTTTTGCAAAAAAACCAAGTTGGGTCTCTTCCCCCTTCTCCCCCCCCACTGGAGTGTGGAGGAACTTTCAGACCGGAGGGAACAAGCGGCAGTGCATGGCAGGGCTCAGGCAAGCAGTGAAGCCTGGTGGCTCAGGCCAGCCCCGTGCACGGGAAGGCTCAGGCAGCTCCGTGTGTGTGTTGGGGGGGCAGGCTCAGGCGAGCCCCGTGCGGTGTCTCATTTTTCCTTTGGGAAATATGGTTACCCTAGAGAGAGGGGGATATAGGGTAGAGAGAGGAAGAGTGCAGGTGAGGAAACTGCATGGATCTGAACCTATCCCACCTTTCCCCACAACAAATGTAAGCCTGTAGCTGTGAATAAAGATGCTGTAAGTATCTTGAAAAGCACCCTTTTTCCTTTTGTGCTCCCATTGCAATCCCTAATGCAGTTAGCGCTGCGTAAAGTTTATAAGAACAAGTTTGCAGGCTCAGGAAATAGTCTATTTGCTCAATCTTTTCTTTCCTGCTTCTGTGGTGGTGGTGCTTTTTGTGCTGTAGCCCCTGTGATGTTTATAAATATCCATGCATGTCACAGTTATAAGTGTTGCATGTTGCAAACCTTGTTCTTGTGGAAATGGACATTACAAGCTCCACAAGTGTTGTTATAATGTAGCCTTTTTAGTTTTGTAATTAGAGCAGCTAAGGTGCATGCATTAAGGCCTTACGCATGTGTTTAAGTCATGGATGTCACCTTGTAACTGCTGTACTTTGTGAGTTCAAAAGCCTCACATTACAATAATACACATGATTTGAAGTCAGTGGAACATAAGAATATGCTTGTGTGCTTCCCTGAATCAGGTCCTACGAGCTTAATGCATAACCTGAAATGAAACATATATTTGATGTTAGATTAATTTAGCTTATTATTTAGGTAGATGTTTTAAAATATTTTTTATTTTGTGTGTGCATAAATAAAGGTTCTTTGAACACTTAAGACCCCCTTCTAACTTTTTTTTCTCTTTCCTTTAAGGAAACCCAGATAAATTAGTTTTCATATTGTTAATATAAAATGTATAGTTTTATATTAAGTTTATAAAATTAAACACTCAAAGAGGAACTTTAAAAGTTTAAGTGCTCATAGTAAAAAAATTAGCTTTGCTGCATAACACAATTTTCTATTCCTATTTCTCTTTTTAGATGGTTACTTTTATATTTTGCTGTTTATATTGTTACCTGTTCGCAATAAAAAAATAAAGGATGAGCAATAGGGCCAAGTTGTCATAATCTTAGTTTTTCATTTGCTGAGATTTGAGCACTGAACAACATAGTCTTAAACAAATTCATGATATTAATGTAAAGTTAGGCTTCAAGAGGTTTACTTGGCTGGGAGGAGAGAATGTGAAACTATTTGTATTCGTATGCACAGAAATGGAATGTACCCATTCATTTTAATGAAAACAGAACTAATGTGAATTCAAACTACAAAACAAATGATAGATTCTGGAACAGAGTTTTTTAAAGACTAACACTTCTTCATACTTTGGAATTCTCAGGTCAAAGGGAGCACTGAAGAACCATATAAACAACATAAGCAATTATCACCTGTCCTCTTGTCATCAACAGAAAGAACTCCAATAGGTGCCCTGGTAAGATAACTGTCCAGATTACTTAGGTTTTCTTTTTATATTACTGAATTCCCTCTAATATTTTAAACTTGTGGATACAAACAATATTTGTGGGGTCAAATTCTTTGCAAGCTAAGGTCCATTGAAGTCAGTAGAATTATGCCTGCAGAAAATCTGGCATGTGTTTTCTGTGGGGTCTATAAATTAATAGCAATGAGAATGACATCTTCCAGAATGGTATTATAATACTCTCAATATGATTTTCTTTCTCATTTTTTGTGTCCTAACATGATTTTTGGTTTTTTTTAACCATTGCTGTACATTGAGCAGTGGGTTTTTTTATTGAGCTGTGATGTTCAGGTCTTCTTTCTAAGAGGTTACAGTTAATTTAGAATGCAGCAATGTGTACGAGTAGTTCTACTTAGTTCTTACAATATGCATTACCTTGCATTCATCAACAAAGATTATCTCCCATTGTGCTACTCTTTCACTTGTGTTTGTGAGGCCCTTGCAAAGTTCATAATGGTCTTCTGAGATCTTGACTATCCTAAATAATTTTTGTGTCATCCACAAATTGGCCACGTCACAAGTTACCACCTTTTCCAGATCACTACTAGATGTATTAAAGAACATATTTCCTTGTGTGGAACTTTGGGGAACTGCACTATTATTCTTTGCTTTGTGTCTCAGCCAGTTTCTAGTCTTTGGCAGTATTTTGTCACCTCCTGATTATTTTTTTTTTCTGTAAAAGCCTTTTATGAGAGACTTTTTCAAAGGCACTTGGAAACTCCTAATATGCATTTTATCAGTGGTTTCCTCTTTGTCTACTATTTTGATCGTGTTCTTAAAAATTCCAGTAGATTAAAGAGACATGATTGGCCTCCCAGGGATGTGCACAGGAATTTAAATTTGAATACTTTTGGAGGGGCATGTTAAATACACACAAATGAAAGGTTTGCATGGCTCCTCCTCTCCCCTGCCCTCTAGATTTCTTGGGATGACTCTGGTGGGGATGCCCAGCAGCAAGGAAGCAATGGATCTTCCTGGCAGTGGCACGTTCCATGTCCCTGCAGCCCAGAAATAGAAGAAGTAGCAGGCAGCTGGCTGCCAGCTGAGCTCATCCTTCCCCCACCTCTACAGCAGCAGCCTTCTGCTTCTCATTCCCTGCTGCTAGAGTTCCAACACTGCTGCCTGCTTTTCAGACCACCCATTGTGGTGAGTTGGGGTGGAGGCAGAGGCAACACATGGGCTCCAGCAGCAGGGCACGAGAAGCAGCAGGCTGCGGCTGTAGTGATGTGGGGAGAAGGAGCTCAGCTAGCAGCCAGGTGCCCTGCTGCTTCCTCCCAGGCTTCAGGGACACAAGGAGATTTTTTGGGGGGCTTGTTCCCTTGGTTGCCCCCCCCCTTGTGCATGCCCCTGTCCTCAGCAGAAGTTGTGCTGGCTTGTCCCTATCCTCTTACATTTTCTGGGTTTTTTATAATTCTCCTTTTGCTGATCTTTTCAACCAGTTTACCTGGGACTTGAAGTAAGGTTTATTGATGTATAATTCCTGTATGACCACAGACAACATTTCGTTAAAGAGATGTACATTTGCTACCTTCCAGTTCTTTGTTGTAGTAAGTGATTTTAGTGAGAGCTTGCATATTTTTGTTAGCAGTTCAATCACTTAATAATTAATTTGTACAGAACTCTTGGATGTATATCATTAGATGCTTTAATTTATCATTCTGTTCCAGCACTGCTGCTACTTTTGACACCTCACTCTCTGACAGTACCCGTTCTTTATTACTTAAAAATAGTAGCTTTGGGATTTTGTATCTACCATAGTTTATGCAGCTTTGTGCTGGTTTTACCTGGGCTTAATTTCCATTTGCTGAAGGATATGTTTGTCTCAAATTTGCCCCTTCAGCCTTCTGATTTAATCATAATGGGGGTTTTTCTAACTTCCCTGTTTCCGCTTTTTTAATGGACTATGCATACCTTCTGTAACTTAGTTAAAACATACTTAAGCAGCTCCATTCTATTCTTAAGGATTTTAATATCTTCACTTTTGACTTTAGAATCTTTCAAACTAGTGTGTTCATTTAAAAAAAATATTGCTTTCTGAAATTTAATGCCGTACTACTAGTTTTTGAATGATCTTATGGCTCACATGGTAGGATACATGATTCTTCCCATGTGGATCTGTAGAGGCAGTGTTATGAAACAGTTCTAAACTGAACACATTTTACTTGAGAGAGACAAGGAAGGTGAGGTAATATCTTCTACTAGGCTGACATCCATTAGTCGAAGGGAGAAGATTTTGAGCTTCACAGAGCTCTTCTGCAGATTTGGGCTGCAGGCTACAACAAAACTGCAGGCAAACAAACTTTATTTGAAAGTCATTGAATGACAGTAAATACAGAATTCTACAATACCATTTTTACAATAATTTTTAAGAGCAGAGCTGGACTCATAGACTTTAAGGTCAAAAGAGACCGTTATGATCATCTAGTCTGACCTCCTGCACAACGCAGGCCACAGAACCTCACCCACCCACTCCAGTAATAAACCCCCAAACTATGACTGAGTTATTGAAGCCTTCAAATAATGATTTAAAGACTTCAAGGTATAGAGAATCCACGAGCAAGTGACCCATGCCCCATGCTGCAGAGGAAGGCGAAAACCCCCTAGGGTCTCTGCCAATCTGCTCTGGGGGAAAATTCCTTCCTGACCCCAAATATGGCGATCACCAAAACTCTGCGCATGCAGGCAAGACTCACCAGCCAGACACCCGGAACGCATTCTTTGTAGTAACTCAGAACCCATCCCATCTAACATCCTATCACAGGCCATTGGGCATATTACTGCTGGTAGTCAAAGATCAATTAATTGCCAAATTAGACTTTCCCATCATACCACCCCCTCCATAAACTTATCAAGTTCAGTCTAGAAGCATTTTATGACATTTTATGATAATTAAAAAATGTATTCTGGAAAATTAAGTTTTGAATGAGTTGATATTAATCAGACCTCATAAGATGCATTGATCTTGACACAGATCAGCAAAGCAATCTCTTCTGTCATATATCTTCAAACTATTCTCCAAGCTCTGGGCACATGTGAAGTCATTGTGGTAGTGTACGTAATAATTACTTGGCAAGACTGTACTTAGAATCAGAAAATATAAGTTCCAGTAAACAATACAGCTATGCAGTATCTATTGTAACAGTTCTTCAAGTATGTGTCATTGTAGATCCCACTGTAGGTGTGTATGCACCTCATGTCTGCGTGATCAGATTCTTCTGAATAGCAGTGTCTGTTAAGGTCACACATGCTTCCTGTGCTGCCTCATGCCTCCGTGTGAGGACATAAAGGAAGGATGGCTGTGACTCTCCCTCAGTTCCCTCTTATCACTAATGTTGGTGAGATGGAATGTGGAGAGTGTCCAATCTGCTACTTTCTTTAGATACCCTAAACCATTTTCCTAGACCATCTTGGTGAAGAAATCGTGTCTTTATACTTTCTTCTACAGGGTATTTTATTAAGAAAGAAAGAAGAAAATAATTTGACCATTGATCCCTGTGCTGGGGTGTACATCTTACACCAACATTGATAGGGTTAATGAGGGTCTGAGAGGCCAAGTAGGTCACCTGGCGTTATGTGAGAGAAGGAGGGCCAGGGTTAATTGAGGATGAGTCCCAGCTTGGGAGGGGTTGGGTGAGCACTATAAAGTCAAGACGCTGAGAGCATAAACGAGTTGCAGGGGAAGGAGTCTGCAGTCACTTCCTCGGAGGAGAGAGGTTGTCAGGGGCAAGGAGGAAGTTTGGTGAGGTGGTCAGCCCTATGATCCTACCCAAGAGTAAGGAATCTGGCAACAGGCTAGAAAGTAGTGAAGTAGACACAGGAAGTGTTGTAAGCTCCAATAGTAAACCCTGAGTCAGACAAGAGAAAAGGCTGGAGCCCAAGGAAACAGCAACAGGGATGGAGACTGAGCAGACGCAGATTGCTGGTTATATAGTCCATGGGTTGCAACCTGGTGCAGAGTGAGCAACAACCAGCATGGGGGCACTCGATGCAGTGAGAGCTATAATCTCAGACACAGAAACAAGGAGACACACTAGTTGTTAATGGGAAGCACTTTACAATCCCCCTTTACATCCATGGTACGTTAGGGTGAAGTGCTTTGTGCTAACCACAACCCTTCATGGCAGAATCCAAACTCACATGGTTTAAATTCTGCCCACCCTTCAACAGACTTATCCCCCTCAAGGATGGACAAAGCCAATATCTCTTTTGCCTAGGGGACAAGTACTCTGATTGCAAGTCTTATTCCTCCAGGATCTGTTGGTTGAGGGATTCTTGGCTCAAGCTACATCTCGTAGATCAGTCTACATGGGTCACTTTGGACCCAGAGATGAGAATTACAATCAGAGCAAGGCCAAATAATCCAACTTTGGTCTGAACTAGTTTGAGAATGCATCAGACTCTGGGATTACATGGAAAGAAGGCAAAGAGGACACCAACAAAATTGGCACCACTGAAGTTGATGTTGATTACTTCAATATCAGTGAAGGTCCTGGTGCCCAAGACCTCAGCATCAATAGCTTCAGCACTAACTACCTCAGAATCAGCAGCCATGACACTGATGACTCTGGCACCTGTACTAGCCTGTACTGGCACTTCAGGCATCGAAGCTGGAACCTATGTTCACTCATAAACAGGACACTGACTCACAAAGCCAGACTGAGGTCTAAAACTGAAGAACCGTCCAGGATTGATGACACAAAACAAAACTCTTCCAATGATAAAAGCCACTAAGCAGTTGGGTGGAATGAGAGATCTGGCACTGATCCCTGTACCAGAACCTGGAACACAGCCAGGCAAGGACCTGAGAAATGCCTTGGAGAAGGCTGTGTCTCCTCTGGAGATGCCATGGACAGAGACTGATCCCTAACATAAGAACAGCCATACTGAGTCAGACCAATGGTCCATCTAGCCCAATATCCTGTCTTCCAAGAATGGTCAATGCCAGGTGCTTCAGAGGAAATGAACAAAACAGATAATCATCAAGTGATCCATCCGTCAGCCATTCCCAGCCTCTGGCAAACAGCAATCTCCATCTATCCTGGCTAATAGCCATTGATGGACCTATCCTCCATGAACTCATCTAGCTCTTTTTTTAACCCTGTTATACTTGTGGCCTTCACAACATCCTCTGGGAAGGAGTTCCACAAGTTGACTGTGCATTGTGTGAAGAAATACTTCCTTTTGTTCATTTTAAACCAGCTGCCTATTAATTTCATTTGGTGACCCCTAGTTTTTGTGTTATGAGAAGGAGTAAATAACACTTCCTTTTTTAATTTATCCACACCAGTCATTATTTTATAGACCTCTATCATATCTCTCCTTTGTCATCTCTTTTCCAAGCTGAAAAGTCCCAGTCTTATTAATCTCTCCTCAGAAGGAAGATTTGCCATACCCCTAATCATTTTAGTTGTCCTTTTCTGTATCTTTTCCAATTCCAATATATCTTTTTTGAGATGGGATGATCAGATCTGCACGCTGTATTCGTGGGCATACCATGGATTTATAAAACGGCAATACGATATTTTCTGTTTTATAATCTATCCCTTTCTTAAGGATTTGCAACATTCTGTTAGTGTTTTTTGCCTGCTGCTGCACATTGAGTGGATGTTTTCAGAGAACCATCCACAATGACTCCAAGGTCTCTTTCTTGAATGGTACCAGCTAATTTAGACCCCATCATTTTATATGTATAGTTGGGGTTATGTTTTCCAATGTGCATTACCTTTGCATTTATCAACATTGAATTTCATCTGCCATTTTGTTGCCGTCACCCAGTTTTGTGAGATCCCTTTGTAACTCTTTGCAGTCTGCTTTGGACTTTACTATGTTAAGTAGTTTTGTATCATCTGCAAATTTTTCCACCTCACTGTTAACCCCTTTTTCCAGATCATTTATGAATATGTTGACAGTGGTGGTCCCAGTAGAGATCCCTAGGGGACACTGCTATTTACCTCTCTCCATTATGAAAACTGACCACTTATTCCTACCATTTCCTTGACGTTCAGGAAGTTCCCACTACCAATGAGGTGACCAGCACTGGCTCCAAACTAGTCCTGAGCTCTGCCTTTTGAGGCAGAGAGATCCTACTCCTCATTGACAGCATATTTGTTCTCACCAGCATTGAGCTAGAGGTGCCTCTCCCCTGTTGTGAAACATGACCTCGGGTTGAGTACCATGGAGCTCTTTGAGCAGTTTGATGCCTACTGAAACTCATAGGCCCTGGTCATTTCTGCAGCACAAGAAAAACTGAAGTAATCTGATTGTACTAAAAGCATTCCCGAGGACAACACCACAGGAAATTAGGCATTTTTGGACGCAAAGTATATTCATCAGTCTTGCTGAAGCGTCAGGTGGTGAACTACCAGGCATTGTTCACCAAATATAATTTGGGAGAGGATCACTTCTTTCCTTTCCAAAATCCCATTGGAGTGCAGGGATGAAATGAAGTAGATCATTGAAGTGGGCCAGATGGCCACATGTAGGGGTCCATGATGCCTCTGATAAAACCATGAGGTCAATGGCCAAGGCTATTGCAGTGAGACAGATCTTGTGGCTCCAGGTATTGGGTATGCCATGAAGGAATAGACCTCTTCAGCCAGAGGACAGATGAACTGCTCCATTCCCTCAAGGACTTGAGTGCCATGTTACAATCCCAGGGAATTAAAAAACTGGCTCCCTACATAAAGCCCTACATGTATCAGCCCCAACAAAGGCCCAGGGTGCTGTCCTACACCATAGGCTGACAGCTAGAATATCAGGAAAGAAACTCAGTTATTCCAGGGCTGACCTCTCTTCCATCTCTTTGACCAACACTGCACCCTCTCAAGAGGGCAGCAGATTTGACAGGTGTGTCGAGAATCATAGCGGAGCTAATTTGGAATTTGCCCCACCTTTCGGAAGACATTTACTCTATTCCATCAGGTCTGGGCAGTCATCACAGGTAACAAATGCACATTAGAATACATAGCCCAATACTATCCTGTACAATTCCATTCCCTGCCCCTTACCCAACCCCCTTCCCTATTTCTTTTCAGGGACCGTTTTCATGAGACTTCATTACACACAGAAAAGTCTTGTTGCTTCATCTGGGAGACATAGAAGAGGTTCTATGGGAATACAGGGGAAGAGGTTCTACTCACAGGACTTCTGTATCCCAAAAAAGAAAGGTGGTTTTATCTTATCCTAGACCTGAGGAAACTGAACAAATACATATGCTGCCTCACATTCAGGATTGTAACACTTACCTACATCAGCAGATCTCTTCAGGATTAAGACTGGTTTGTGGCTATTGACTTTCAGGCTACATACTTCCATATAGCCATCCGTCTGGCCTCCAGGAAGTACTTGAGGTTCACAGTGGGGCCCAACCGTTATCAATACAAAATGGATTCTCCACTAAGAGTTATCATGAAATGCCTGGCAATAGTAACTCTGTACACCTCTGAAGGAAGGACATTTATGTCTATCCTTACCTAGATGATTGGCTGATCAAGGGCAGACTCTAGCAGGAGACAAGGGCAAGACTTCCTGTTCTAAATGGTAGGCCACTTGATGAACTACGAAAAAAATAATCTGTTACGCCATCACAGATGGTGGAATTCATAGGAGTTCTGATCGACTCCAGGTCAGAGAGTATATCTTCCCAACGGCAGGTTCCTGTTGATGCAATAGCTAGAGCTCAGGATAGAGTAAAAGATGAGAATGATGGTATTGTCATGTCTGGGGCTGCTTGACCATATGTTTGTGTGCATGTACGTGGCAGTACTTGCCAGACTTCCCCTGTGACACCTTCTCCTCTGCTCAGGTCAGTCAGGTATAGCCTCCCCATATGATGTTCCAAAGGGACAATTTCTTCCTGAAGCCATACTCAGCGCTGTGAGAACAGAAATTGCACACAGTAGATCTAAGACTTTGCTTTATTACAATGACAGGATCAAACCATTCAGATTGTTATCCTCTCTATTTTTGGCGCAATCAGGATTTCTGAAGGTCAGGTCATCTCATCTCAAAGAGCAACGAAATGGATAACACAGTGTATATGTTACCAGCTGGCTGGTGTATCTCTCCCACTGGACTCCCTCAAAACTCACTCCCTCAGAATGCAAACAGCATCCTCTGCCTGCTTCAGGAATGTGCCGATTATCATATCTGCAACGAAGAGATGAGCTGAGGAACAACTCACTGATATTTGTTAAACTCTATTCCTCCAACTTAGTGGCTAGGTCAGATGCCAAATTTGTGAGAGCAGCACTACAACCTCTGTTTGATACATCTAGAGCTCCTCATACTCACCATCCTGAGGGGATACTGCTTGTCAGTCTCCTATCATGGGATCCACACTGACCTGTACTGAAAGAAGAAAGAACAGTTGTTTATCCTATAGTAACTGTAGTCCTCTAGATGTTCTAGTTCTTGTGGATCCCATGACCTGTCCTCCATCCCCCTTTTCAGAGCACTCAGCTATCACAGACTTTGAAGTCTGGGGGAACTGAGGGAGGGACATGGCTGCCTCATTTTTTTTATGGCAGCAAAAGAAGGAACAAGGCACATCTGCGGCCCTTACAGAGACTATTAAAAATACTTAAATCTTGTGCACATGGGGCACATGCATACCTCCAGTTGGATCTCGACTGACTACAATATCTTGAAGAACCACAGTTACTGTACGGAAAGTAGCTATTCTTTCCTTTTTTTAAATTTGTTACTGAGTTTTCAGAGAAATGTTAAATGGCATTTCACTTTTAAATCTGCAAATTCATTGTAATTTCCTGTCCTCCTCTCAGGAGCAATTATTCAACACTATACATCTTGCATGTATATTATAATTGGCATATATCTTAATGTTTTAAGCACTTCTCAACAATAAAATAAATGTTTACTTTCTTTACCAGATAAGCCATATGTCAGCTAAATAGCAGTGCGGTATATGAAAAAATGCTAAATCTCTTGGTGCAGTAATTATTTTAACTGAAGGAACATCTCCTCCTTATTCTGAAAGTATTTAGAATTACAGTAGCCACCTCTAAAGATAACAGCTTTTTTCATTAGCAATTAAACAAAATCAAAACCACATCCACGTGTAGCATATTTCAAAACGAACAGTCTATTTTGCAAATGATTTTGAATGTAAGAATAGTGGAGCTATTGGAATAAATTGAAAGTCAGTTATCTTTTTGTATGTGTTTCATTTAGTAATGGGACTCTCAAGTAGTTGGAAAGGCTGCCAGAATATCTAGGCCCTGCTCTTGTTCTTATAGATATTAGATTTTTACATCTGATTCATTATAATGGCATCAGGATTGGGTCCTGAATGTGAAACTAAAGTGTGGCACTCCATTTGAAATTGAAATAAAAATGAAAGCTAGTATTATCATACAACTTAATAGATACAGACAGAAAAAAATGTCAGCTATTGGATCATCTGGTCAAGATTCATATCTGGGAAAGAAATTCCTCTTCATTTAAGATTCTTCCTCATTAACAATCCAGAATCATATGGATCTGTCACCAAAGCAACCATAGAAAAGAGGGTTTAGAATAACAGTGGTATAAGAAGTTTGTTTTTAATTTTTTGTTGAAGCCACTCCTTTTTATTTAGGAACCCTCTTAAATGGATGTTCATTGATTCTCTTGATTGCAGCTGTAACAAATAGTTCTAGCCTGCTCGGATAATAAGAATTAGTGTAAATACTCACTGAGCTGCTGAACATTTTGCATGAATTGATAAATTGTAGTGTAATATGTATGTTAAGAGATTACTTGACTAAGTTAATTGAATTAAAACTCTTGAAATCTATACTGTTGCTAGTTTCTTTGATCAAGAATAGCTCCATGTCAGGAGGGGAGAGGTCTGAACTATTAAGTTGTGTGATATCAGAAGAAGCAGAAGAGGGGAACTGAAGGTGGAAATGGGAGAGGGGGTGTCACTGGTTTGGAAATTTGTGGGAAGGCAAGTCATATGGCCCTCTGGGCTTGCTTGCTTGTTTCTGTGGAAGGGATGGGGAGCCAAGCAGTGTGGCCTGAGTTAATAGTTCTTTTCTTGGAGTATGGGGAGGTGTCTCAACCTGTCAAGAGTCTGCAGCATTGTCTGGGAAATCAGCTGCCTGGGACAGGTATTAAAAATCCAGGATGATTCTGGCCAGTTATTCTAATAAAGCACAATATTGGAATATTTAGCCAGCAGCTAGAAACAACCCTAGTAATTTAACACTAGTATCAACAGTAGTTAGCATCCAAATGTATATTTCCCCCCAGAATAAATGCATCATTGTTGCTTTTTCTTAAAATATGTCAATGCCAGCAGTCCAGCACTCTTGAGAACCGTATACTGTAATAAGAAGCCAATTTGTTTTCAAGGAAAGCAATTTGCACTAAAGAAGCATATTTCAGCTTTGAGCTTCTAAGGATTATTATAAAAAATAAGAGACAAATTATTCTTTAAAAACATGAAAAATACCGTGGCCTTTTAAAGCAGATGCTTTCAGAATAAAAATGTAGGAACATATTTTTCTTCCTCTTTCTGTTATCACATCATGTAAGCTAACCAACAAATTGAAACACTGGGTTTTTTTCCTGATGCCACATTTTGGATATTACAGTTTTAAGATATTTGTTAAATTATACAATTTACTATTTTTCTTTATGAAAAAGGGATGATTTTTTTTCTTATAGTGTTCTATTTTAAAATTAGTTGAAAGATTTAGAGGTAACTCTTAAAATGCCATTTGCATTGTCATTATAGGTTTGTTGTTGTTGGGTTTTTTTTGCACTTAAAATCCTCAACAGAAGGTCCTTTAGTACTCACTTTAGAATATGATGATGACCAGATGCTCAGAAATTCAAACTTCTGGTCCTATGACATGGGTATCTGTTGGCTTTTCCACTGACAGCAGATCTATATAAAGATGCTCAATATTGTACCCAATATTTTTTATGAATCAAGATACTTATGCAAAAAAAGGTGGATACTATAATATAGAAATGTATGCAGTTTTCTAAGTAGTCACTGAGAAATTATACTGAATCATAGGTTACTTTAATGGAAGGATAGATTCTTATGAAAAAATACATAATTTTCAGAATATTTCATTCTCTGAACTTATTATAGTTATACAAAATGACAGTAATAAAAATTTAAATGATTACTTTTACTGTGAATGGTCAAGGGAGCAAATCAACGAAAATGTAATAAATTAGCATAATGCAAAGTAGTTTTTGTGTTTGTATTATATCTGAATAGTCTTTAAGTCTAAATTTCTAAAATCTGGAATCATTACTGCCTTCAGATTTAAACTGCTTTATATTTGAAGGAACTATACAAATAATCTCATGTATTCTGATGCAAATATAATATTTTTTTAAATGTATGTTATGCTTATCTTTGATGATGACACAAAGGAAAAAATAATTCTATATTCTCATCTGGCAAAATACTTAATAATAAAGTGAATTACAGAACTGAGTCCTGTCAGAGACCCTGCAAAGGCACACAGGGACTTGTGCTGCAAAGCCCTGATCTAGCAAAGCACTTAAGAACATGCGTAATTTTAAGTACATTCATAATCCTACTGAAGTGAATGGGGTTACTGAAGTAGTGAAAGTTAAGCGCACACTTAAATACTTTGCTGGATGGGGGCCCACTTCATCCACTTCTGTACTTCAGAAGAAGACTTAATGAAATATAATTTTGTTGTGGCCCCTAAATATCAATACATTATGTTGAAAGAGAGAGTGCTTGCAAGTTAGTTCTGCACAGTACATAACCTCTTAATTTCTGTCATTAGAACATGCTAATGCTGATGAAATTGCACTAGATTATCATGCAGACTTTCCTAAATTTCATAACAGATACAGCACAACAGTGAAGTATTTAGTAATTGCTAAATATGATTTTTATCCCGAGATTTGCTTTTGTTGATTGTAAAAGTATTGTAGGTGCTCTACAGAAAATATAGTCCCTGGAATGAGTTTAATATTTAGATATGAAATATTATAATATTTAGACTATATTAAGATATAGTCCCTGGAATGGGTTTAATATTTAACGTGGCTAATGGTAAATACATTTGTGAGAGGGAAGATGACAAACTGCACCATTCATTTCACTTTTTCACATCCCACATAAGTGTAAATGGTTACTCTTAGAAAACTGTTACTGTAAGGAGTAACCTTTCTCTTCTGTCAGTTCATATGAGGTTTTCAAATGCTCAAGAAACTTAAAAGACCATAACATCTTTTAAAGTGTAATAAAATTGAGATGTTATCAGAGAAAACTTTCAAGGTGTGTTTCATATATCTCAAATGTGAAAGGGGGTGTTGTATACACTTATTGTTCTATTTAACTTGCCTAATATTGTTTTCTTAATTCTTTATTTTCAGAAGGCTTAAAGAAAGAACTGATATAGTTGTTTCTCACTGCTGTCTGTTCTTTTAAATTAAATACCTTGCATTAGATTGTGTGTGCATGCCACTGATGTATATTAGAATATGACTATGTAAACTACAGCTGGTTAGGAATTTTTTGAGGAAATGTTTTTTGTTAGAAAATGCCCATTTATCAAAACTGAAATTGTTAATGGAAACCTATTGGTTTCAATGAAAATTTCTCCTGAGGTGGCACTCTTTTTCTCTACCTCCTTGCTGAGGTGATAAATGAAAGTAATAAGCAAGGATTCCTGAATAGTCTACTACAGTTTGGATATCTTGTTCATGAATGACTAAGAGGTTAAAGATGAAAAATTCCTTAAATGTCAGAAGAGAATACCAAAAATTGTTGCATGGGTGAAACAGCTGCTTGATACAACTGATAGTTATATATGTAGATAAAGGCAAGTTAATACTTCTGTTCAATAAGAGTTACTTTTAATATGTGATTTTCCTCCGTTTACAAAATTGTAATCTGTTTGTTTTACTGTGTATATACTGTGTATTTACCTCTTAAAGACCAGACGTAAAATACTGTTTTTAACCTGGTTGTTAGCATGATTATGGCTCCTGTCTACACAGAGCGGACTAACATAACATGGTTGATGTCCAATCATGTTTATCAATTGTTTAAATACTATCAATTTAGTGGTGGGGTGGTGAAGGAGATCTATGATTTAATCAATCACTCTTCCACCTTCAAGTTTTAATCTCTTGTTATATCTGAATTCGTCAAATACTTCTAGGAAAAGGAGGGAAGTAAGGGTCTGATATTCCAGGCGTTTCTAATGGAAAAGCAAGCAGATTATTTACAAGAAGAGTAAGAGACAATGTATTTAGATTGTAAACTCTTCAAGGCAGGGGCTACTTTAGATTTGTACAGTGGCCTTGGACAATATATTCTCAGTTGGTCCCTAGGCCACTAGCATAAAAAGGATAATTAATAATAATTATAATGATTGAGGTATATTGAGAAAGCACTGCCTAGGAGTCATAGTATAAAATTAGGAGTCAGGAATTCTGAGTTCTCTTCTTCCCTCCATCACTCATTCTCACTGCAGGCTTGATTCAGCCATCCTTACTCATGCTGAGTAGTACTTATGAGAGTACTTCCTCTCAGGTAAGTGCTACTCAGCACAAGGAAGGATAATAGAATCAGGCTGTGTGTGCTCTTGATCAAGTCTTTAACTTCCCAGTGCTTCATTTTCCCTGTTTGTAAAAAGGGAATGATAATACTTTCCTACCTCACGGTAGTGGTATGAAAATTAACTAATAATTTTAAAGTGATTTGAGATCTTCAGAGGAAAGATACTATAACTGCAAAATAAATCAAATGTTTTATTAATAAAAGAGGAGGATTTAGGAGAATAAGGAATGAAGGGAGTGGGAGAACAGAGAAGGAGATAAAGACAGGAGCAGCATCATGTAGGGCCTTGAAGGGTCAAGAGAAGGAACTTGGAATTGATATGAAATGGGACAGGAAAACAGTGGATGAATTAGAAGAGGGAGGAATGATCTGTTCAGAGCAGTGGGAAAGACATGATTATAAGAGCAGCATTTTGGATAGACTCTATGCTTGATTGGGTGGTGGTGTAGCCCCAAAAATAGAATGTTACAGTAGACCGTGTAAGAGGTGGCTATGGCATTGGACAATGGCAATGAAGGTGGAAGCAACCAGTGACAGAACTCATTGAGAGACTACATATGTAGGGAAGGGGGGAGGGGAGCAAAGTGTTGAAGATTACATTAACTACAAACCTGGGAGAAAGGAAGGATATTGGTGATGTTAATGATAGAGGAGGGAGGCAGAAGGGATCAGGTGAGATATTTGCCATTTGAGTACCTATGCTTTGCCAGTCAATGGGAAGTAGGTGCCTATGTGACTTTTGAAAATGGGATTTAGGCTCCTAAGTCACTTAGATGCTTTTGAAAATGTTAACCCTGACCAAGTATAGGAACACCTTAATCATTCTGTGCATGATTGTATAAAAGGGAGTGTGAAGAAAAATATGGGGAAGAATTAAGGCTTTCCAATACTGTTACTACTAATTTTTTCATATTACGTAAACTATTAGAGAACTAGCTTTATTCAGATAAGCATGCAACAGCTGAAACATGAATTGATTTTCAGGACATATGAATAAATGTAGAAAATAAAAGCATTAAAATAAAAGAAACAAAAAAGAAAATCCATAGTGTTTGAATGATTTAGTAACTGGATTTCTTCTAGCCCTACTCTCCCTGCTTGTATATGTTGTATAAGTAGTTAAGTGGCTTCAATTTAATGGCTAAATCACTTTTAGTACATTGTCACAATTATTGCTTTCATCCTGAATGCTAATAGAATTACTTTGATACCATATTAAAAGTAATGCATACCATAGTGCTCATTTACTTCAAGAGCTAAGGTTTCCTTAAAATCTATTGTGCTGCATAATTGTAGTTTGCAGATTAAAAGTTTTATTTTATTAAAAGTTTTACTGAAAATCTGCATTTTTGTGGTGATATGCATTATAGGGGTTTCAGGTCTGGATACTTACTAAGAAATTTATCTCTTTTAATAGGCTATGCATGATTTCACAGCTTAAAAAGTAGGCTATATTATAGTAAAAAAAATAGAAAACCTATCACAGTTGGCAATGGCAACAGCTTTTTAACTGCTGCTATTTTAGTATATAACAAAAATACTATTTATTGTTACCATGACCATTTAAATTCCCATTTCTTTTTATAGAAACATTTTTGCAATATGTTATTTGATGGCAGAATATATTTAAAGAATAAGAAAGTATCCAGTTCATCATTATAAACACTGGAAGAAACAGAGTATATAGTGTAAAATATATAATGATTACATTTATTTTTGCACAAAATTCAGTGCAGAAAAATAAATGCTAAGTATTTATATTTCTTTATTGTGTGCTTGCTTACTAAGAGTGGCATGCATGTGATTCACATTGCTTAGAAATAGCCTTCTTAGTAGTAGTCAGCTTGAGGATTACTGACTGAAAGATGATTGCCCAGAGGCAAGTGGGCAGAGTCACTTAGAAGGAAAAATTTCTACAAGACAGCTAGGTTTTAAAGCCTTTAAGGACTTTAAAAATGAAAACTATGAATCTTAAATTGAATCTGGAATCAAACGCTCTTTTTCACTCAAATTGAGTTTGAGGCAGGACTTCTTCATCTCAGTGCTGTAGGCACAGTGCTGTCTTGTTTCTGGCATTGGTTGCATCTGCTGAAAGGGAGATGTAAGTTAGGATGTTTTTGAAGTAGTGGCAGCCTGAGAGCCTGTGCCTCTAACAACCTCTTCCTGAGGACTCATACACATGTTGAATAGTAAAGAGGACAAAACTGAACCTTCTGGGACATCTTGGATGAGGGATCTCAACAAAAGAAGGTGTAGTTATGCATCTTAACTTTCTGGGATATACCCAAAAAGAAAAAACAAATTTGAATTAGCGCTGCCAGGTCATGTATGTGAGACAGCATCTTGTGACCTCACTCTTAAAAGTATCTTATCCCAATACTGGACAGGTCCACCTTTGCATGTCTTATGAGATCTAATGAGAGCAAAGGGCATGGTGGCATAAGTGAAAGACAGTAACTTTTTTGTTGTTCTCATGGCAAGCTGCCAAGTGGCGACCAAGTATGAAAAATGTAGGCCCCAATATTTATGTTTAGGGAATTATAATGAGGGCACATAATTCACATAGAACTCTTCACATAAAATCCACAAGCCACCAACGAGGGTGGATTTGAGCCAATTGTGTTTATCATCTTTTGCCCAAATTCATGAAAATGTGTAGGCCTGGGCGGCTGTTTGTATATAGGTATCTTCACTAAGGCCATGGGATCACCATTTCTTTACATTTTGTTTTCTTCATGAAATCTGATGGCCTAGTTCCACAACTTTTGCTATCATTCTGGAGGTAGATTGGACCCCTTTGTTGCATATTACAGGTCTTCCACAAATGTTGGGTGTCTGCCTCTCCATCAGTTTTCACAGAAACTGTCAATACCACTTCCCTTAATCTGTGAGGTTTTTCTGTGGGTACAACAGCTGAGGGCTAGAGACACCCTCAAAAGGGAATACCTATCATATATTGCTAAGAAGGTGCTAGGTGGTTATAGGTACTGCACTAGGTACTGAGGGATATCTTTAAGATGTGGTGAGGGGCAGCAGTAGTAATGCTTTTACTATATGGGAAAGAGGCGCTCTTCCTGTCTCAGCATTCCCTCTCTCCCCCAGAAGACTTTTTTTGGAATAGGGAAGATAGGTTTGATCAGTGTCAGCTCCTACAAATTCAAAGAGGTTTCATTTATTTAATAATATGAAAATCAAACACTACATAGTTCAAACATGTCCATTTATAACAGGTGAAAAAATTGATTCAGAATGTCAAAACTATTTCTATAACTTACGTACTGCTACTATGGGTAAGAGTGATAAAACACAGTTAGAGTAAAACACACAAGGCTTAAAGTGTGCTAGGTCATGCATGATCTTAAACCTGGTCAAAAGCAAACTGTGTGAGATGGTCATTGATGAGTCTGAGTCAGAAAAGCTGCAATGCATGCTACTCCCTTTAGGTATTTTCCTTTAAGTATCCTCCTCATTTGCTGTGCTGCTGTATGATGGGGGCATATATACTGGAAATGAAATGTATGTGCATTTCAGGTTGGAAATAAATCTGATGGGTTTATTTTGGTTTGTCTTCTGGTTTTTTAATAAATTGTTGACTTAGGCAATACTGCCACTTTCCAGTTGGGGAGCAAGCCCCAAGCCAGACTGCTGTGTTACTGCTCTGACACTCTGCCCTGATGCCCTGTGCAGTGATTCCTAAATTGCAGGTTTCCACTTCATTCTCCAATTTACTTCTGCTTTCTTATATTAAAGTACATTCCCGTCCCTTCAGACAAAGGAATTGCATTCAAACTTAATTTAAGCAAGCTGCTTAAGTCCTAAAATTTTGTTAGGATCTAATGCAATTCCAGATGGGACTTTCTCTTTCCTAAAGGATTAGCTGTTGAAAATTTTTGTATGATTTCACATATGAGAATTTAAAATTCATTTTGAGACAATTTACTCCATTAACTTTACAATAGGTAGCTAGTATTTTATGCTCATCTTAATCTGTGATATACCATATGACAGTGGAGATTTGTAATCCTGTAAATATTTTAAATGTTTTGCTTTTAGTAAATTATATTTCTGGGATGTTTATAATTTTTTTTATGTATGCAGTATCTTATTGTGGATTTTTTCCATTTTTGGGACCGGATTTTGGAAATAGGGTGCCTTAATTGTTCCTGCGAAATGTAATTTTTCTTGCTTTCCTCTGGCCTCTTTCCAATTTATCCACCTCTTTCCTAAAGTGTGATACCCAGAATTGAACACTGTACTCCAGCTGAGTCCTTGCCAGTGCTTAGTAGAGTGGGATAGTTACCTCCCATGTCTTATATATGACACTTCTATTAATACAGCACAGAATGATGTTAGCCTTTTTTGCAACTGCATCACACTGTTTACTCATATTCAACTTATGATTCACTCTAAGCCCCAAATACTGAAGTTGCAATGACAGTAATTTAATATCTTTTGTTTTTCTTGACTATCAACTCACAAGGCATATACATGAGAGCCTATATCTAATGGCTAGTCGCTACTAAGGAGTGTAGAAATAAATAACCAAACAAATTTCCTGATGGAGGTGGTGTGGCATGAGGGGTGCAAGCACAATTTGATTTGGGGGAGGGGGTGCTGAGTTAAACCCTATATATGATGGAAATCACTTCAAGCCAGTTCCAGCACCCGTGTGTGGCACTTATGACTCAACTATAAGAAGTACAAATCATACATTAATAGAAAGTCTTGCCTATTTAAACTACATATATACTAAATTATGCTTTCACCACTGGTGTGGAAGCTGACCAGACAGTGGTACCATCTATCTGCTTTGCTTGGGCTATATTCAGACAAACAGGAGTTGGAGGCATCCCTGAATGGCTGCATGTATGGACTTTGTGGGAGGGGATTTATAACTTGTATAGAAAAGACTTGCAGTGTAATGTAATGAAACCAAGGTAAATGCATCACCCTCTACAAACCTCCACTTGAGGCCTAAGCCAAAATCAGGGTCCCACTGTTCATGGATTCTGAGGTCAGAAGGGATGACTGTGATCTTCTAGTCTGACTTCCTGTATAACACAGGCCATAGGTTTTCTCTGAAATAATTCCTGTTGAAGTAGAGCATACCTTTTCAGAAAAACATCCAATCTTGTTTTAAAAATGATGGAGTGATAAAAGTGATGGAGAATCAACCACAACCCTGTGTAAATTATTTCAATGCTTAATAACTCCTGACTGTTAAAAATATACATCTTATTTCCAGTTTGAATTTGTCTAACTTGAATTTCCAGCCATTGGATCTTTTATATCTTTGTCTGCTACAAGAAGAGCCCATTATTAAATATTTGTTCCTTGTGTAGGTACTTACAGACTGCGATCAAGTCTATTCTTAACCTTGTTTGTTAAGCTAAATAGCTTGAGTTCCTTTAATCTGACAATGTAGTCATGTTTTCAAATCCCTTAATTGTTCTTGTGGCTCTTCTCTGAACCCCCTCCAATATATCATCAACCTTCTTGAATTGTGGACACCAGAGCTGGACCCAGTATTCCAGCAGCGGTCACACCAGTGTCAAAAACAGAGGTAATATAACTTGCCTGTTCTACCTGAGATTCCCCTTTTTATCACATTAGCTCTTTTGACTACAGTATCCTACTGGGAGCTCATATGCCGCTGATTATCCGCCAGGATCCCCCAAGGCTTTTTCAGTCCTGCTTCTCAGGACAGAGTGCCCCCTTCCTATGGGTACAGTGTACATTCTTTATTACTAGACATATGCATTTATATTTGGCTGTATTAATATGCATATTGTTTGTTTTCATCCAGTTTACCAAGCAATCCATATCACACTGAATCAATGACCAGCCCTCTTCGTTATTTATGACTCCCCTAATCTTTGTGGTGCTCACAAATTTTATCAGTGATGAATTTATGGTTTCTTCTAGGTCATTGATTAAAAATGTTAAATAATGTAGGGCCAAGAAGTGGTCTCTGCTGGACTCCACTGTAAACAAACACTTGATTCTCTGTTTAAAAAATACATTTTGAGACTTACCCATTCTTTAATCCATGTAATGTTTGCCATTTTAAGTTTGTAGCATTTTAGTTTGTTAATCAAAATGTGCAGTACCAAGTCAAGTGCCTTATAGATGTCTAAATATTAACACTATTAACATCTTATTAGCACATCATATTGATTACATATCACACATTACATGTAATAACATATTAACATCAACATTTTTATCTTTATCTACAAAACTTGCAATCTCTTTTAAGAAAAGATACCAAGTTCTCTTTACAGGAGCTATTTTCCATAAATCCATGGTGATTGTCATTAATTATATTACCATCCTTTGAATCATGTATCAGCTGTTCTATTATTTTGCCCAGGATCAAGAGAAGACTGAAAGGCCTATAATTATCCAAGTCATTCCATTTACTCTTTTAAAATTTTGGCACATTCAGTTTCTTCTAGTCTTCTGGAACTTCTGCAATATTCCAAAAGTCTATTGAAAATCAGCATTAAAAGTATTAACATTTACTAGCATTCTAGTCATTGACCAATATGTAATAAGAGACAGTCCCTGCTACAGATGGCTTAGTCTGAACAGAAAAGACAAAGGATGGGAGGAAGAGAGTATTATTATCATCCCAATATTACAGACATGGAATTGAAACACAGAGGGAGTAAGTGATTTATCCAGGAAGTCTGTAGTAGAAATGAGAGCGGAATCCAGAGTTCTTGAGTCTCAGGCCAGTGCTTTAATAACAAGACCGCCTTCTTCTAAAGACTAATTTCATCCATGTTCATTTGATGGTAATTTCAGACAATCATGAACAAACGAAAGACAGTTCTGTGTATCTGCATCCCCTTGTTTATCAAATTCATGCATGGTTTGACACATGTGAATCCTCTCATTACATAGCCCCTTGCATCTTGGGAATTAATGTTGTGACAAAATTTATGACAGCTCGTTTAAAGGCACTCCATATTTGTAAACTCAAGTTTCTTAACGTAAGGTTATTTTTTGGGGGTCAGTAAGTTCAGATCACAGAGTGAATGAGTTCGATTTTTTTTTACATTAGAGGTTTCTTTCCTGGGGTGGGTGATTTCAAGCCAGAGTAAGTTACAGGATAATTCACTTTAAATCAGTTTTTATATGGATAGGGTGGTGCTGTAGATTCATCCTATATTGATTTTTGAAAGTGATGACAGATTTTCAGTTTTGGCAAATATTTTCCCTGTGCCTATATGCCTATTTTGGTGAAGTCCTTCACAATCTTGATGATAAAATGTCTATCTTCTAGGATCGGTGCTATCTCTATGAGGACCATATCAAATGGCTCTCTCACTGATGCGTTCCGGTAGGCATGTAGCTGGAAGGCTCTCTCATGGCTCATGCTATCAACAGCAGGGCAAATTTGGTTGTCATATGCAATAATGTTTCTATCCAGAACATATGCAAAACAGCCACATAGTCCTCCATATATATTGTGATATAGCGAGGGCAGAGGGCAGTAGGAGAGTGGTGGAAGGGAGATATGTAAGCCCCAGAATGCTCAGGGCTCTGTTCCCTGTAGCCTAGCCTGAGTCACTAGAGGGCAATTATGAGCAGCTGAGGTCAATTAAGGCCCAGACAGGTACTTGATAAAAACCCTCTGCTCCAGAGAGAAAGGGCACAAGTTGGAGGAGTTGCTGTGCTGTGCTGTGCTGTGCTAAGCTAAGGAGCAGGCAGAAATACAGTGTTTCGTGGAAGAGCAGAGGAGTCCAGAGAAAGGTACTGGGCCCAGGAGGGGGATATCCACCCCTGGCAGGACTGAGATACTCCCCCAGGTACAGGGGCCTGGGTAGGGAAGCCCAGTCCAGGGAGCAAGGAAGCAGGGCTTGAGAGGCCAGAAGAACCGAGGGGGCAAAGTAGCCCAGGGGAAAAGATGGCAGCTGCAAGTACAGTGCCAGCAGCTCATTGCTGCTACTCATAGGGCCCCTGGGCTGGGACCCGAAGGAGCGGGCGGGCCCAGGTCCCTACCCCCCTCCCTGAGGAGAGGGGGTAACTGGAGATGCCTTGGCCCACTACAAGAGGCAGAAGCACGAGACCCAGTAGGGTGAAGCCAGCCGCTTGCCACAATATATAAATTAAAAATGTACTGTTGTTTAGAGTTAGTTTCTGTTGTGGAATCCCATTTTAATCTTTAGGTTATTCATAAGCTGTTTTTGAACTCTTCCAGTCCCCCAAATTTAGATTAATTTAGGAAGTCTCTTATTTGATTTGGTCCGTTTGCGAAAGATTTTGCTTTATTAAGACACATTTGAAGCTCTCTCTGTTTGTCTCTTTCTGTGGCGATACTTTATCCCTTCTTTAATTAAAAAAAAAAAAAAAAAGCTATGTTTTTTAATGTTGGTCTGTTTTTTTTATTTTGCGACATCCCTCTAGCTAATAACTCTGCAGGAGTGGGAATCATGGGAAAGTAGTATCTTTGGAAAATGAGAAACTTATGATTCTACATATTTGAAGATATAACCTCACAAGATTCTCATTCAGCCATCCATCTCCCATCAAAGATGGGGGGCCCTATTCTCCTGTCTTCTGAGATTTTCTTATATCCCTAATGAGGACAGTTTTAATTCAAACTATTTGTCCATTTTTGTATGGTACGTTTTGCTAACTGACTTTTTCTAAGGAGCCATTACTTTTTGCAGAAGTCAAATGGTTGCTGGGAGGTCATAAGGGACAAGCAGTAATGTTGTATAATTTAAATTAAACAAACAAGAGAATAACATTCCAAAGGATGTAAGAAAAAATCTAAAGAAAAATATACTGACCAAGGGCTGAGATGGTGACAGTGGCAGTTTGTCAGTTCATGTTGTGTGATGTAGGTGTCTCACAGGCTAACAGTAATTACTGCTACCACAGAGGACCAGAAAGCATTTGAGCTACAGAGTTCCATCCTGTCTTGCGGGTACTTTAGGTCTCTTACTCTTTATCAAAGTAAGTGTGTGTGTGTGTGTGTGTGTGTGTGTGTGTGTGTGTAATATTTACAATAAAAATAATTTTTAAAAATACAATTCATCTGAGTACTTGAGAAATAATGTAGATATATGTGATTATAATCTTTAACTTGAATGTTATTCTTTGTATATTTTTTCATATTTGGAAAGAAATTCCTAGAGACAGGTACTGTACTGAATATTATTAATATTAATATTTTTGGCAGGCAAATCCAATCTTTTGCATCAGGCTTATGGTCAGATGAAATGCAGTGCAGTTAGTAGAAGTTTTGGGGTTGATTAACTGAAGTCTTGTTTTTAAATATAACTACATAAGAGAGAATTTTTTTCTAAGTAGTATACATCAGAAAATCGAAGCAGGGAAGGAAAATGAAATGTTTAATCCTAATTAATGCTTCAAAGGGTAGGCAGCATAATAGGTAAAGCTTAAGTATATATTTTAGGTGATTGGATTCCAATTTTATGTAAAATTAAAATAACTTCCCACACTGGTGATTATTGCAGTGACAGCGACATTATAAATTAACATACATTTGATGTTCATTATGAGACAGCATATTCTTCTGCTCTTAGGGTAAATCCTTCTCTTCTATACCAAGCTAAAGGCAGGATTTGGGCATGTAGGTTCTGGGTGACTCTGGGAAAGGAATCCTCTTCCCAGGTCACCACTTTTATACTCCACAGCTAGATCAGTATAGTGGCAGATCCACAAGTTCTTCTCCCATTCCTTTGGGAGTTCCGGTTCCATGGCATCTGGGCTATTTTTTTGTCCTTGGAGTAGGAGGTAGGATTTCCTTGGTGAACCCTTTCTTGGTTGATGGATCTGGGGAACACCTTCCTAGCAGGAAATAGATGTGGTATGATTTCAGCTGTGACAGAAGCCAGGCAAAGAAGTGGTGAAAGATTATATCATGGGTGAAAAATTTATATACCTGCTATACTTAAAGCTTTGTTGTTCTTTGCCTTCTTCCAGCATTTGTGAAATGGACAGGATGAGAGGAAGAAACAACCACTTGATATCTGGGCTCTTTGCCTAAATATAAAGAGAATTTAAAAACAAAAAATGTGAAAGTCAGATAAATAGGATTTATCAAACAAAATTGGATAAAATATATTGACCTATAAAGCAATCTTTTCCATTTGTTTCCGTGTTTTTCAAAATCTTCCTTTGTTATATTGACTGGCATGATTTTTCTTTCTGGCTGATGCTTTCTTCTATTGGTAGCTAGATATGACATTGCTTCTTACCTCTGTTTAAAAAAAATCACCTTTGATCTGAATGGCAGTATCTGAATAGAAGATGAAAAATAATAATGTGGTTCTGTGTTTAAACACATGCCAGTTTTTATGCAAATATCTGTTGCAACATTTATAGCATTGAGAATTTGGCATGTGCCTCTAGCATCCAGTTGCTTAAACTCCTCACGTCTTGCTGTTTAGAAAGTCAATTTATTTTTTACACAACTTATGTTCTTATACAGATAAATTTGAGACTATCACAAAATGAGACACAGTAATCAATTTAAACTCAGCAGTTGGCTGCTATTAATTGCCATTTAGGCACATTTAAATGCAATGCTTGTGACGGTTCTGATTCATAAAATGTTAGATATTTTTAATGGGCAAAAAGTCCTGAACTCCACATGTAGGAATGAGAACTTGTATTCTTTTTCAGGTAGGCACCTTATCTTTTTATTAAGTACCGCCTCCTCCCCCTCTTGCAGGCCACGGTTTGACCACCCCTGAAGGTTTGTAACATAGTACTTAATGTACGTAGATTTTGTTCAGTTGCTACTTGACAGTAGATAAGCAGGGAGTAAAGATTTAGAACAAATTCAAGCATTGTTATCAAAAGACAGAATCATAAAAATAGGGGCTGTAAGGGACCTTGAGAAGTCATCCAGTCCAGTCACCTGTGTTGAGGCAGGACCAAGTAAAACTAAATCATCTCTGACAGATTTTTTGGCTAGCTGGTTCTTAAAAATCTCCAGTGATGGCAATTCCACATTCTCTCTTGGAAACTTTCAGAACTTAACTACCCTTATAGTTAGATTTCCTAATATCTAATTTAAATCGCCCTTGTTGAAGATTAAGCCCATTACTACTTGTTCTGCAATGGATAAGGAAAACGATGGATCACTGTCCTCTTCATAACAGTCTTTAATATAGTTGAAGACTATCAGGTCTCCCCTCAGCCTTCTTTTCTCACTATTAAAAACATACTCAAGTTTTTTAACCTTTCATTGGGCAGGTCATGTTTTCTAAATATTTTATCATGTTTTGTTGCTCTCCTCTGTACTCTCTCCAGTTTGTCCACATCTTTCCTAAAGCGTGGCACCCAGAGTTGGACACGGTACTCTAGCAGAGGCCTCATGAGTGCCGAGTAGAATGGGACAATTACCTTCTGTGTCTTACATACGACACTCTAGTTAATAAACCCCAGGCATCGCATTTTTTACTAATTTAATTTGTGATCCACTGTAACTCCCAATTCTTTTCAGCAATTCTACCACCTAACCAGTTATTCCCCATTTTGTAGTTGTGCATTTGATTTTTCCTTTCTAAGTGAAGTAGTTTGCATTTGTCTTTATTGAATTTCATCTTGTTGATTGCAGACCAGTTCTCCAATTTGTCCAGATTGTCTTGAATTCTGCACCTGTCCTCCATAATGCTTACAACCCCTCCCAGCTTGGTGTCATCTGCAGATTTTTTTAAGCATACTGTACACTCCATTATCCAAGTCATTAATTAAAATATTGAATAGTATGGACCCAGGCCAGTAGTGACCGCTGTAGATATGCCCTCCCAGTTTAACAGAACACCATTGTGCACCCATCTTATAGTAATTTCATCTAGACCACAACTTCTCTGGTATGCTTTTGAGAATTTCATGTGGAACTGTTTCAAAAGCCTTACTAAAATTAAGGTATATCACGTCTATTCCTTCTCTCTATCCACTAGGCCAGTAACTCTGTCAAAGAAGGAAATTAGGTTGGTCTGACATGATACGTTCTTGACAAATCTATGCAGGCTATTCCTTATAACCCTATTATCCTCTATGTGCTTACAAATTTACTGTTCAATAATTTATTCTATTATCTTTCCAGGTATTGAAGTTAGGCTGACTAGTCTATAATTCTCTGGGTCTCCCTTGTTCCCCTTTTTAAAGATAGGTACTATAATTGCCTTTCTCCAGTTCTTTGGGACCTCACTTGTCCTCCATGAGTTCTCCAAGATAATTGCTAATTGTTCAGAGATTGCTTCAGCTAGTTTCTTAAGTACCCTGGGATAAATTTCATCAGGCCCAGCTGACTTAAATACATCTAACTTATCTAAATATTTTTAAACTGTTCTTCCTGTATTTTAACTTGCATTCCTTCCTTCTTGTTGTTAATATTAATTGTATTGAGTATCTGGTCACTATTAGCCATTTTAGTGAAAGAGTGAAGCAAATAGGCATTAAATTCCTCCGCCACCTTTATGACATTTGTTATGAGCTCTCCTTCCCCAGTAAGTGGAAGACCTACACTTTATTATTAATTGCTCCTACTGTAGCTAAAGAACTTCTTCTTACTGTCTTTTATGTCCCTTGCTAGGTGTGTAACTCATTTTGTGCCTTAGCCTTTTTGATTTTGTCCCTATGCTGTAGGTATCTAATTTATGTTAAGTGAAACCATTCAGTTTATTTTTAATGGAATTTACCACAAATTCTATCATTTTCACAACATTTCAATAAAATGTCTAAAAGCATCTTTGCAAGCAAAACTTGCTTTAGCAAGTTTTAGCAAATAGTTTTAACAAACGGTTCTCTTTGTTTAAATATACAAAACTGTTGAATCCTTTGTTCCAATTTAGGTTGAACTCCTCTTGAGTGCCAACCTCTGGGTTTCTAATTGTAGATGAGGGTGCCAATGAAACCTACCTTCTGTTCAGAGACATCAATGAAGGTACAAAGTGTACTGTAATGATTGAGAATCAAAGCCAGTGCTGTCATGACCAGCCAATATGTAACTACTGACTTGATTTATGTATGGCTTGAATAAGAGTAATCTCTGCTACCATTCATTTCATTCAAATGAGGGCAAGGTCTTATGATCCTTAGTTATGCCTTGTGCCTCCCCACTCACACAATCATTTTTATATACATATTAAGAATGTTTGTGTGTTAAAGGTTCTCCTCATGTCTTATGGTGCATGCTGTGTCTCTTTATACAGTATTAATATATAATAGAACGTTGTTTTGTGGCAAGATTTACTTTTTTTAGTTCCAGCTTCATATTTATAGGATACTTGTACATCAGAATGACAATTACTTGTGGACTGAATTTGAACGTTTTTGACACGTAAGTTCTGACAATGTGACACAAACTGCTGTCTAATCTTAAAATTCAGTTGCATAAGAAATGTGGAAGCAACAACCTCCCTTTGGGCAAAAGAATCGGCACAATGTAGAAACAGACATTTGAATGGGAAGTGTGCTTTTGCATAGCAGTTTTTTCTGGAATACCATGCTGAGCTTGTTTCATAATCATGTAACCAAGTAGTAAATTTGTTTATTATAGATGTTATTAAATAGGTTGTTACATACACTGTTCTGTTTAAGGACTTTGTCGATATACTTAGAATGTTTTTAAGATGTAGTTGGCCACATCCTCAGCTGGTGTAAATTGGTGTAACTCCATTGGTTTCAATGGAACTACACTGATTTATACCACTTGAGAATCTGGCTCACTATCTTTTAATAGCCTCCTGAAATTCCTCTGTTACACTCACCTATTTGACATCTAGCATCCTGAAGATTTTTAATGCATTAATACCCCAGTTAAGCAAGCACAAAAGTGTTTGCAGGACTGAGGCCCAGCTGGGTCCAAATCCTTCATTCTTTGCACACTCAAAGTTCCCAGCAATGTATCTTTTAAAATTTACCATTAAAATGTTCTTGTTATATATAACGTTTCTTTAAATGACACCTATTTTTTCACCGGATTTGCATTGTTAACTTCCAAGTTTTTAACTGGATTCTAGAATGCTGTGGGTATTATTTATTATTTATATTATGAAAGCACTTTGAAGCCCCAGTCACGTTCAGTTGCCGTGTGAGGGACTGTTTACATGAATAAAGTGACACAAATGCACATGTGTGCCTAAGTTAAAAAAAGTTGGAGTAAGAAACGAAATGATCTAAGAGCAAATTCTGCCCTTGGATACACATGTGCATCTCCGAAGGCAAAATCTGGCCTATGAGTGGAAATGGGGAATGAAGATGTGTAGGTTAGCTACTGCATGTGCACCACTTAATGGGCTTGAGACAGACACTGCTAAGTGGGGTTCAGTAGCCTGTGTTATGCAGGAGGTTAGATTAGAAGATCAAAATGGACCCTCCTGGCTTTGACACTATACATGGTTCCAACTCATTCAAAGTTTGTGTTTTTAAATTGTTCAAACATTTTGTTGATATTTAATAAAGTTGAATTCTGAGAATTAAAGCTTCCCATGAGGACTGTGAAAGAAATGGTGACTTAGATATTTCCAAATGGAAACAGCCTTTTTCTGGATGCTTTCATGTTCCAAACAAGGATTTGCACCTGCCTGCTCTCAAGACCACTTCTCTCCCGGTGTCTAACTGCTACAGTTGAGATCAGCAGTGGCTCTTGAGCTTAGTGTCCCTTATACAAAGAAGGGGGCTGCTGGTAGATTTTTTTTTTCCATGAAGGCTCCTTTCCTTTGGAAAGCTGTGATCTCAAAGTCTGTAGTAGTCCAAATATGTTGATCTTTTGGACATGCTGCAAAGCCCATTTGTTTGAACAACCATAGGCAGAGGACTTAAGTAGTAGAAGGAGATTTGTGTGCTGTGAAAGTGTGGTGGTTGGTTTAAACTGTATTGATCACAGGACTGTGATCAAATGATTCGCATTATCATTAGGAAAGGAAGTGTGGTTGCTTTGATTGATTTTTACTTTGTAGCTTCTGTTTTCTTATGATTTTAAATGTATGTCAAGGGTGTCTGGAGTTTTTGATGTGCTCCCTTTGGTATGGAGTTTGTATAAGTTCTGAATCTTAGTAAATAAATGTATGGTATGAAGCTTATATAAAGTCAAATTTTGCCCTAGGCTACAGATGTGTGAAACTCCAACAGAAATAAATGGGAGCTGTGCATGCATCTCTGAGGGTAAAACTTGGCCTAGGATTGTTATCATATAATGCAACTATATATGGACCATGGGTAATTTTAAAATATTGGATACATCTATCCTCACAGTGCAGATGCTATGACAGCAGAGCATTAGGAATGTAGATAGTTCTGTGATGTTATTTCTTGTCATCAATGTTTAGGGTCACTCAAACCTTTCAGATACACTAAGGTGCCACAGTGGCACTTACTAATCTTCTTTCTCCAGATAGAACTGTTGTCACAGGCAGATATTCCTACTCAGATATGTGTGAGCTGAATTTTCTATGATAGCAATGCTTGTGCTTAAAACTTGTCACAATGACTTTAGCAAAAATGGACACTCCCATGTTTATAACTTAGCTATTTATAAATATATTTTAAAAATCCCAGAAGATTCTAGTACATTATGTAGTCTACCAGCCTGCAAATTTGCATTTTAAAAAGCATGTTTATATTTGAGTTGTTGAAATGTGAAAAGCAATCTGAAAATAGTGAAGGCTGACGTCAGTTTTGGATGTGCAAGGAATACAGGATCAGACAGAAGTAACCTTTACTGTGTTTTTGTTGTTTTTATTTTCTTAAAATATTTTCTGAATACTATTATTGTCCAATTCCAGCCAAGAGAAAGTTTGTATTACAGACGCAGAAGACCATGAGAACATGAATTATAGAAGAAAGGCTGACAGAACCTTAACTATAGTTGCACTACCAGGTGTCAGTATAAAAATAATAAAGATTGAGTATGATGGCTATAAATAGATGAGCCATTTTAGTCATTTGCCATTGAAGTAGTTTAATAATTCCATGCTGAGTCCCTTTTCAACAAATTTAATGAAAATCAGCATGGTGTTGTGGCAGCTACTACTGGATTCTTCTACCATCTTTTTGTGCTTCACGGTGTGAGAGATTAAAATAGCATCTAATAAACTAGTATTAACTGTTCTACATCCCTCATGTGAGGCACGAACTGACATAAGCCTTTATAGACAATTCTTCTCTGGAGGGGTGCCCCTGTTTTTCTTGTTCACAGTTGTAGTGCCTAAGGAGCTAGGAATTGCTAAACAGCAATTTTGTGTATTTATTCCCTATTCATTATGAGTGCTGGTATGGAGCTACTCTGAGGCATTCTGAGTGGGAAGTAATGATTTGATTTGCAGTCCACTGTGAAAATTTATTAATCCGAAGGGACCCTTCTGAAATTCTACTTGATGAGCATAAGAATAACATATGCCTGTATCAATGCCATTATTCATTGATCTCCATGGATATGAATGAGACAGGATGACATTTTAAGCCTGGAAAATATTTTTTATCCAAAATATAAGATGGATTGCTTTAAAAATGTTAATCTTTGTTTTCCTGTTTTAAATGTCTTGATTGTATTTTAGGATCAATAATCAAACAATGTGGGTGTTATAGTGCTTGAAGTACTAAGAACCTTCAGGGGAGTTAGATACAAGATTCAACTGCCAAGTACCTTTTATAACCATTATTTTTACAGTTTATGGTTTCTAATATCGTCCTAGAGCATGGAATAGCAAAGCACAGAAATTGCGACAGAGGTTCTTTCAGTGCCTCCTGAGAGACACTGTCTATTTCCCCCAATTAATTGTCAGTGCCACCATTGGATCAGCAGGAGTGGTGCTAACTCCCCCTGGATTCAAGTGCACTGCCTCCATAGTATTGCTAGTCCTTTCTTGTCTGGGAAACAACTAGTGGTTTTGTTTTTAAAAAATGTTTATCCATAGTGTGATGTGAGGTTTTTTTTTGTTTATTTAGTTAAATATGAATATGTAGAATCAGATGTACATTCTCTAGCAGATTATGCCGATTTCAACATAGTCCATATTTGTAAAACTTGGCCAGTTTATCTTTAAGGAAAATACTAACTTGTCAAGGGCAGTAGGAATAAAATTTCAATAAAGGAAACAGTAGGGCTTTTAAGAGATGCTGATGGATATTAAAGTTTATTGGATTTTTTTCCCCTTCACTTGTTGACAAAATAGTGTAGAGAACCAAAGCTAGAAATACACTGAATCTGATCAACTGAAAAGCATAGCATATTTTTTACCCTACCTGTAGGTTTGTTTCTCAGTCCATGGAGTGAGACCCTCAAGTGGGTCACAAAGTGGTACCTGCAGGGTCTTAACTGACTCAGTGCCTCAGAATTAAAAGTTGGCAGAATCCAGCAATCACTACATCCCAGTGATGCCAAGGGAGAGGAACGAAGAAACAAGAGTTTTCCCTCTGTCTGCTCTTCCACCTCCTGCCCTTAATCATCACATTGAAGCTCTCATCCTTCCTTCCCTTTCCTATATCCACACAGTGCTATGCTCTGGGACTGGTGAAAGGATGCTCCTAGGAAAACCCACAAACCTCCAACCAGCCTTCCCAGCACCCAAAAACCTCCTGTTGTTTTGTAAGATTAATTTTAGGCCATATTGTGGATCACAGACTACTGCCATAAGGTATTCTGCTGTCCTACAGTACTTGTCAAGTACTCAGAAGAAACAACGTCTAATAGCATTTTAAAGCTTTAGACGTATATTAAAATACATGTATCCAAATATGAATTTTAATTGACATTGTTTTAAAAACACTTAAAATAATCACAAGGGCTCAATTCTTCTCAGTGACAAATTCAAAATGGCAGCCATAATTTAGTGAGGGGTATCCCTGAGTGCATGGGAGCTGTGATACAGGACATGCAAGTGTGTGTCTCAGACAATTAAAGTAACAGTACTTAGGGACTGGGTGAATATGTTTTGCCAAATTTCACTGAATTCTTTTTGGTTTGAAATTGAGCTGAGTGGCCTCACTTTGCAGGTCAGAAATTAGCCTTTCCTGATCTTGAATTCCATCTATGCCTGACAAAACAGAAACTTTGTTCTTGGATGAAATTCTTTACTTTCTGTGTCCTTTGTGGACTGTAGCAAATGTGACAACTTCTTTCTCAAGAGATTTCCTGCCCATTTATAACTAGCTGCTGTATATCTGGGAAACGTTGTATTAGGGAGGATTGGAGAAAGGAGGGGAAAAAACCACCTTTGGAACACAGAGGCTATGTGAAAAGAGCAGCGAATGAAAAAAAATCAAAACAGTTAGAAGGATTCTGGCTAAAATATCTCCCGTGTTAAAAGAATATAAAATTTGTTCTAATATAAAGAATTATAGGGCATGTGGGGGGAAAAAAAAGCAGGGATGGACAATGCTAGAGAATTTAAAAAAGCTATTTGAAGATAAATACAGTACAGCATAGGAACTCATTTTTGTACACTAATGTTTGATGGATGTGGGAATATGTCCTTTTCATTTCTTCCTAAATCTTTTAGGCCCTTGTGCTACCCAACTACCTTATTTTATTATAGCATAGGATCATCCTTTGTTGAAACCATTTGGGATTATTTATTATATAGTGTGAGAGAGAGCTTTGATAGTGTTTAGTATGCACTAGTACTTTGTGTTTTCACAGTGTTATTGAAGAGGTGAGGATGTGCTAAGCAGCTGAAGTGAGTTAGTGGCTATACAATTGGGAAACCTAACAACAAATTAAAACATTAAGGAGGAGGGAGGTTTTTTTATTCTTGCTTGGTATGTGTTTAATAAATTCAGATGTAAAAGAGAAAAGAGTTTTTCTTTTTAAATAAAAAATATCCCAGCTGATACACAGAACTAGTTGTGATCCATTCTTGCATTCTTTTGCTGAAGTTGATGTGATATTATGTTTCTGGATTCTTACATTTTGAGGCCTTTCCTATGCTAAGAAATTCTTTACATTTTTCAACAACAATTCAGCTGTAACAGTGCTACCATTGGTGCAAACTCTAGTGTAGATTGAGTACAGTAGTTTTTGCCACCAAGTTGTCACAGTGGTAAAGATACCTTCACACAATCTGCACTAAAGCTGGAATCATTCCAGCTGCATCTTGCTGAAAAATGGGAATATTTTTTTTCTGAAATAGATGCTTAAAGTGGGACAATGTGAGGTAGAATAATACTTCTCTTGTCTCCTTTCTTTCTCTTTTTTCAGAGCTTGGAATTTGATGCAGAATGTGAGCCTAGAATTAAACAGCTGTGCTTTCAGAATTTTAAAAAACCCTTCATTAGGACTTTAACACATAAAAGGATTGTTTCTTCTCACTTACAGCAATATAAATCTGGAGTAACTCCAGTGAAGTCTGTGGAATTACACTGGTGTGAGTGTGTGTGAGATCAGATGAGGCCTGAGCTTTAAATCAAATGGAAAATAAGAAAGAGATCATCCTCCGAATACTCTTGACCAGCCGTTCTCAAACTTCATTACATTGCGACCCCCTTTGGACAATAAAAATTACTATACCACCCTGGAAGGGAAGACCGAAGCCCAAACCCCGCCACCCTGGGATGGGGATGCCAAAGCGGAAAACTGAGGGCTTCAGCCCTGGGCCAAGGGACTGTAACCTGAGACCCATCACCAGAGCTGAAGCCAAAGCCCAAGCCCTGCCACCCAGGGCTGAAGCCTTTGGGCTTCACCCCCTGGTGGTGTGGCTCTGGCTCCAGGCCGCAGGCCCCAGCAAGTCTAACACCAGTCCTGGCGACCCCATTAAAACAGGGTCATGACCCACTTTGGGGTCCCGACTCACAGTTTGCGAACTGCTGCTCTTGATAGAAGAGTCACATGGCATTTTTTCCCTAATGACAGGAATAGCACTTATTGAGTTCCTCGGGCAATGGGCGGGCACAAGCCAACCCACTTCTAAATGCCCATCCTCTAGCCTAAAGAGAGGAACAACTGAACCAGGATTCAAGTAAGTTTGGGGGACAACAAATGAAAAAAACATGGATATGAGTGAGGGTCCCAAAGGCAAAAGCAGGGCTCTTGTACCAACAACAACATGCTTGTGTGAAAGGAAATAGAGGAGGGTGGTACTAGACAGCTGCAAGGAACTGAGTAGAGGGAGAAAGTCGGTGAGGTAGACTGGAGAAATCATTCTAATTTTGAAAACCAGCGGTGAAATCCTACCCTTATTGAAGTCAATGGCAAAATGCCCATTCATTGCAGTGGGGCCAGGATTTCACCCCAAAAGGCATTTGTTTTACAGGATCTGACTTGAAGATAGGATTAGTGTCACATCTTTTTGTAAATGTAAGAAGGCAAAGAGCAGCCTTCTGCTTATGCTGGCATCCAGAGAGTCCTGGAACCACAGGTTCCAGTCTAAGCAGGTATGGCTCAGCTTATCATTCTCCAGATAGGTAAATTGAATTCTTTGTACTTTATTATCTGAATAAATCAATGCAAGATCTTAAAAACTGAAGGTCTCTGTAGACCTAATTTAGTGTATATTGAAGTGATTGGAAGTCTTTTCCATTGTTATGGAGTTTTAGGGAGTTTTCCTCTTCGATTCTGCATATCCAGACTTCTTAACTTCTTGATTCTTCTTCAAGTACTGGTCCCGATGTGGATTCCATATGTGGGTGTGCCATTGACCTGTGCGGCATGTGTGGGTGAGATCCTATGTGGCTGCACAGGTTGATGCCCCCTTAGTTCCCTCTTACCGCTGCGTGGCCAGAGTTGGAACACCTCTCCTCTGCCTTCAAACTGCGAGCTGAAAACAAAACAAACAAAAAAATGTGTATTCTTTATAGTTGGAGTTAGAACATTGTTTTTGTAGTAGTAAAAAAAAAAAAAAAAAAAGTGTTTTTTTAAATTTAGTTAGGTTAGTTTATGACCGTCACTGTACTCTATCCGAGGTGTCCCACCCATTCTTGGGGACTATGCCCTGACAGGTCAGGTTTAAGAATTGTGCTTCTTGCCCACAATCCTTCTCGATCAGCGACAAACACCAATACTGCCTCCATTGCCCGGGCAAGACCCACTTCATTGCTTGTGCTCCATCTGTCAGTCATTCCCAACACAAACCAGAGAGGCTAGAGAACTGTGACTCTGGAAACACCTAATCGAGGAGGCAATGTGTCTGCATGTACACTCAGAAGTGGCACCGACAGACTCACCCAAACGTCCGGCCTCACTGGCGGTGTATATGTCCCCTGCCAGTCTGACACCAGCAGTACTACTGGCACCGAGTAAGATCCATTAGGCTCATAAGAAGCATAGCCATGCAGGCACGGGGAAAGGAGGGAATCTCTGGTAACATCTGCCTCCAAATGCAGTGTTATCTCTCTGAGCTGTGACAATCTAGGTGAGAAGTCATGCACTGACACACGGTTTCCCATTCCAAAAAAGTCCAAAGTGGAGTGGAAGACAAAACACCTGGACAGACAGGAGCCCATGGCTGCTGAGATGACCAGCATACCAGCAGTTCCCCAGGTGCCGTCGACTCCCCTGGGTCGGTCATGCTTGCTTCACCTGGGACCGAGCACAACTTGGTCTGCCTGTAGCGTGCAGTAATGATCGCCCCTGACACCTACAGCAGAATTTCTTGTGCCTCTGGACAGTTCCCCACCTCTGCATGGGTCTCTGGGGATCATGCAGTCTCTGTTGCTGGCGGATGAACCACTGCTCCTCTGGGATCCACAACCACTCTCACAGCTGGCATTGAACGTACCAGCAATGCTGGCTCCTCAGGCTCCTAGAGTCCCGCCATTTGCCAAACACATTTCCCAAGTCAGGCTTGGAGTGGTCATCATAGCCCGCAGTGTCGCCAACAAACGTACTTGCCATCATATGCCCCTGTGGAGCACTAGTTCCGGGAAGGCGGTGGATGTGATATACCTTGACTTTAGCAAAGCTTTTGATACTGTCTCTCACAGTATTCTTATCAGCAAGTTAAAGAAGTATGGGTTGGATGAATGGACTATAAAATGGACAGAGAACTGGCTAGAGCATAGGGCTCAACGAGTAGTGATCAATGGCTCCATGTCTAGCCGGCAACCGGTCACAAGCGGAGTGCCCCAGGGATCGGTCCTGGGGCCGTTTTGTTCAACATCTTTATTAATGATCTGGAAGATGGGTTAGATTGCACCCTCAGCAAGTTTGCGGATGACACTAAGCTGGGGGGAGTGGTAGATACCCTGGAAGGTAGGGATAGGATACAGAAGGATCTAAACAAACTGGAGGATTGGGCCAAAAGAAATCTACTGAGGTTCAACAAGGACAAGTGCAGAGTCCTCTACTTAGGAAGGAAGAATCCCATGCACAGCTATAGACTGGGGACTGACGAGCTAGGCAGCAGTTCTGCAGAAAAGGACCTGGGGGTAACAGTGGATAAAAAGCTGGATATGAGTCAGCAGTGTGCCCTGGTTGTCAAGAAGGCTAATAGCATATTGGACTGCATTAGGAGGGGCATTGCCAGCAGGTCGCAGGAAGTGATTATACCCCCTCTATTTGGCATTGGTAAGGCCGCATTTAGAGTATTGTGTCCAGTTTTGGGCCCCCCACTACAAAAAGGATGTAGACAAGTTGGAGAGAGTACAGCGGAGGGCAACAAAAATGATTAGGGGGCTGGAGCACAGGACTTATGAGGAGAGGCTAAGGAAACTGGGCTTGTTTGGTCTGCAAAAGAGAAGAATGAGGGGGGAGTTGATAGCAGCCTTTAACTACCTGAAAGGAGGTTCCAGGGAGGATGGGGCTAGGTTGTTCTCGGTGGTGGCAGATGACAGAACAAGTAGCAATGGTCTCAAGTTGCAGTTGGGGAGGTCTAGGTTGGACATTAGGAAAAAATTTTTCACTAGGAGGGTGGTGAAGCACTGGAATGGGTTACCTAGGGAGGTGGTGGAATCTCCATCTTTAGAGGTCTTTAAGCTGAGGCTTGACAAAGCCCTGGCTGCGATGATATAGCTGAGGTTAGTCCTGCTTTGAGCAGGGGGTTGGACTAGATGACTTCCTGAGGTCCCTTCCAACTCTAATATTCTACGATTCTATGATTCTATCCACGCAGCCCACTGACTCAGACACCAACATGCCTGGCCTTACTGGCATCACTGGGACTCTGGCAGAGTGCCATCACAACACTTGGGGTCTTCATCAGAGTACACTTTCTCCATTTGTGAAGAGCTACACAGCATGACTATGCCCCCAGAACCGGTGGAACTGCCAATACTAACTGGGACATCATCATCCACAGATAAGGTGCTCATTCCGCACACAATCTCCCCACCTGACAATCAGGGGCAGTATCAGGACCTCCTCTGCCAGACGGCAACGGCCCTTAACCTCATGGCAGAGGATGTAAAAGACCCCCAAGACAAGTTCCTGGATAGCTTGCAACTTATGGGCCCTTCGTGGATTGCACTTCCAGTTCATAAAGCAATCCTTCAGCTGATCCAAGCATTCTGGCATGCCCCAGCATCTTTCAGCCCAACACCTATCCTGCTGGCACAATCCCACTCTCTGCGCCATATTCCATTAGTGGTGCACATCACAATGGAATCTCTTTGCAACCACAAACTTCCCCTCTTCTGCTCCAGAGGGCCCTTCAGGCAAGGATCACAAGGGGATGCTTTTGTTTTTCCCTAGAGGCCAGACCTACACTATGCCTTCCCTCCCATTCCGCTTCTCCCACAAGTACTCTGCAAAACCGGGCAGCCCTCATACTCATAATCCCCTCCTGGCCCCGTCAATACATGTTTACAGATCTCCTTCATCTGTCAGTCCATCCACCACTCTGCTCTCACCTCCTCTTGAACCTCCTCACGCAACAACAGAGCCAGTTCTGCCACCCCAGCCCAGACCCTTTTCACCTCATGGCATGGTATTTGGATGAGGCTTGTGAATAGACAGGTTTGCTCCACACCGTTATGGGATGTACTTACCATAGCTGCCGTCCCATTAGCAGGGTACACTACTAAGCCAAGTGGAATGGGCATCACGCAGCCATCAGTCCATAAACACAGTGTCCATACCAATCATCCTCAACTATCTACTTACCCTTCACCGTTCAGGCCTTGCCCACTCCTCCATTCGAGTCCATCAGGCAGCTGTCAGTGCATTCCTCCCACCTGTGGATAGTTTCTTGGTTTTCAGCCATCCAACTACAGCTCGATTCTTCTGCAGTCTCCTTTTCCATGGTTCAAAAACCTATTCCTTGGTGGGACCTCAACCTTGTCCTCTGAGCCCTCATCAAACCACCCTTTGAGTCTCTTACCACTTGCTCGCTCACCCACCTAACCATGAAGGTGATCATCTTAGTGGCTGTCACCTCCACCTGAAGGATTAGCAAACTAGCTGTTATGATGACAGAATTGCCCTTCACAGTGTTCCATAGGGATAAAGTCTCCCTTTGGTTTCACACAAGTTCCTCCCTAAGGTAGCCTTCCTGTTCCACCTCAATCAGGTCATTCATCTTCCAACCTATTACCCAAAACCATGCACCTACACCAGGGCACATACTTACGATCCTTTGACATCCACCGCGCACTGGCCTTTTACCTTGAATGCATGCACATTTTCTGAACCTTGCCCAGACTCTTCCTCACAATAGTGGAGCACTGCAGAGGACATGCCCCTGTCACTCCTGTGTGGGGGCGTGTGTCTGCTGGCCCATTTCCTGCTTCCCCCACTCTCCCCCCCCCTCCCCGTGAGGGCAGTGGGTGCGGCGGGAAGCGGGAGTGATGGGCAGATGCCCCCGGGCCACCTGGTGGCGGGCGGGGGGCGGGCTGCCTGGCCCCTGTGTGGCCGGGGTCCCTGCGGCTTCCTCACTGCGCCCAGTGTGAGGGCGAAGGGCCTGAGAGGATGCTTGCTCCCCCTGCAGTGGGCACCGTCAGCCACCATCAGGCCTGAGCTGGGGTTGGTGCAGCCGCCAGCAATGTCAGCGAGGGGTGGCTCCTCCTTCGAGAGCCCCCTAAGTATGCCACTGCCTTACACTTCCTGAGCCCTCGCTCTCAATTTCAAACTGAATACTGCTCACTACGCTACCAATGTATGGAATCCACATAGGGACAAGCATTCAAAGAAGAAAGGGAGTTACTTACTGTAACTGATGGTTCTTAGGGACCACACCTCTCTATGTGGATTCCAATCCTGCCCCCCATCTCCTCTGCTATGGTCTCGAAGCCTATAGGTAAGAGGAAACTGAGGGGGTATCGAACTGCACAGCTGCACAGGACCTCAGTGCACCATGTGGACCACTCATAGCATGCAGGTTGACGGAGACTACTTCAAACAGTTCTGGATCTGGCGCATGATGTGCATACGCACCCACCAATCTGGAATCCAGACAGGGACCAAACCTCTCGAAGAACCATCAGTTACAGTAAGTAACCTCCCTTTTCTTAACATTAATATTATATCTTCACTGAGTTTTTTTTTTCCTGGAATACTACATATTTTAGGTCATTTATCACAGTTCTAATACTATAATTACCTAAAGCGAACTGAAATTTAAAAAATCAAGCATATACTTGTTTATATATGTAAATATCTTGTACAAGTCAGCATTGTTTCATTCATTGTTGTTTTTATTTAGCAGAAGGTTTATTAAAGCCTGAGAGATTTGGACTTCAGCTGTCACTCCTTTGGGTGCAATATATTCTGTGTTAGCCATTAATAAGCAATTGATTTTGAAGTTAATTGTTCATATTGATGGATGTGCTGCACTGATTTCTTGATCTGATTTAGGGAGTGCTGGCTGTCATCAAAAGGAATTTTCTGTTTCACTCCAGACTAGAGGCAAAATAAATCAAGTCAAACAGATGTCATTAAAGCTCCACAACACAAGTAGCTATGAACATATTGTTTGAATCTATAGAGACTATTCCTGTGTACAGTGAAGAGGTGGTTACCTGACACATTTTGCATCACAAAGGATTTGAAAAATAGCTTTAATCAACAATTTTTGTGTGCATATCACTGTGACAGAAAAGTAAATATTTAATGTGTTATGGCTGTGTTCTCTATTGTGAAGTGTATTGTTAATCATATAGTAATAAATGGGTTAAAATAGGAGTATTTTAGGTATAAGTTTGTACCTTGTTCCAGGATTACTTCTCTTTATATTACAAGTATGTTGGGCTACAAGACTTGAAAGTACAGCTGAGTGGTTCCATTCCTACATTCAAGCTGCAAATGACAGCTAAATATAGAAATGACCTCACAACACCATAGAAATAAATTTACTCTAAAATGAGATGTTTTACAACACAATTTCAAGTTACCATTAAACACAATTCCCCTTAAATAGTGTATATCCCATTTACTTTAATCCCATGGTCAAAGCATTTGCTGTGTCCATATCTATACAAAGTTCTTGGATGTTGATGTGTGGGACTTTGTCCGACACAAGTTTGCAGGTTTATTCAGAGTCAGGTGGTTTAATATTTCATTAAGTTCATGGGACAATAATGAATATAACAAAACCAAAACATTTCTTCTGGGTTTTATCCTCAAAGCAGTGTTAGTTGTGTAGGCTTCCATTCTATTACCATTTGGGTTTGGGTCTTGCAATAGCTCTACCACAGTTAGACTTTACCCTAAATTCTCATGTTAGTTCTTTGAGTATGAACTAAATTCCCACTTCAGTTTTTAGTTCTTCCAGTACCTGCATTGTAATAGTAGAAAGGTACCTAGTAATGGAAAGGAAGATGTATGTATCACTGTATTCTAATGTGTCTAATAAGCATTATGACTGGTAGGTAAAGCCCCCAAAGAGAAGCTAAACTGTTTTCTTACTCTGTGGAACACGGCAGATACAACCTGTGACCCATCCGTGCCTAGGGTAGCCACCTGAAAATGCCAAGGTCACGGCAGGCTGCAAACGGAGAGCAGATTCTCCCAACACTGGTGTGTAACACTGAAGTCAGGCTTCCCAACCAGCCACATACAATACTTCTGATTCCCCACACTGGTTATCAAGAAGCTAAAATAAAAATATACACAACCCCCTTAACTGCATTTCAATCTCTGGCTCCCAATCAGCCACTAGGTCTAGTAAAGAGATCAGTTATTTAAAACTCTATGCTCTTTACCAAAAAGGTTTCTCCTGACCCCACAGGGTCAGCCACATTACCAGATCAATATAAGTTTGGATCTTACCCAAAATTCCATGCTGCCAGCCAATCCTTTAGTAAATAAAACTAAAGATTTATTATAGAAGAAAAGAAACAAACTATAAGAGAAATGTTAAATGATTAAAGCAATCAGGCACATACAATTGATTTGAAAGTCCATATATATCAGGATTCTAATAGAATTGTGAAGTTTGCAGGTTTGTATAGTCCTTCTGGTGTACATCCAGTACCTGGATGGTCCTCAGTCCTTTGATTCACAGCTTCAATTGCAGATGAGTTGATTCAGAGGTAGTGAAGACTTGAAGACTGAAGAATGACTGAAAACAAAATGGATGTGGTGCAGCTGCCTTTTATGTTCCTTGGTCTTTGCCATGCTGCTTGTGGAAATGTACAGGAATAAGATGGAGTCGAGGGTCACATGAGTAAGTCCTGGTGACTCATCAGGTATATCCCTGGCTTCCCCTCCCCGGGCCCATTGTACCTGTGAATTTCCTTAATAGGCTATTAAGCAGGCTAGTGCTGCAGCCATCCTATCTGGGGTGTCGCCCGGAAACATTACAAATTGAAATATAGATACAAACATATCCATAACTTCCATTACACATATAACACATGAACATAAACATTATAATCTTACTTAGCACATTACAGCCTTTCTAACAGTACCTGACATGGCATATCTCATATGAATTATTATGATTTTGACACATTGATGTTCAATAAAATAATAAATCCCCCCCCCCCCCCCCCCCCCAAAATCCAGCCAGCGTCACACTCCCAATGCAAGATTGGTGTAGAAGGGACTAATCAAAGCTCCTGAATACACCTCAAGGACCCCCCAATCCAGCCAGCATCACACAACCTAATTAAAATAGTTATCACCATTAAATTTATAAAATGTTTTTAAAATTTTACAAAGTATTGAGGATAAGTGTATATTCTGTTTTATAAAAATGCCTTTTAAATCTGTATTGTTTAATTATGGAAGAACCCCTAATAGAGAAGTAATTCAAGAGAGAATCTGATCCTGCAAATAGCTGTAGTTCTCTGGCTTAAAGGGCTGATTTAAAATCCATTGAAGTCAATAAAAGTCATTCCACTGACTTAATGAGTTTTGGATCAGGTCCTACAACATTTACTTATGATTGGCTGTATAGGGAATCTTTTTTACATATTATTTTAAAAATGTTTGACAATGATACACCAAATACTGAGTGCTGGATTTGTGACTGCAAAGTGGCCTCTTTTTTCTCCTTGTCATATATTCCATATTACAGGAGGTGTCCTGACATAGTAGGTGCATATACAGTGCAATTTTTATTTTTTTAAATATTTTGTAATAGGTGTAAACAGAACCATGATGTTCACATGAGTTCCCTTCTAAAATTTTACAATAGTTAAAAACTTTCATTCACGTTCTGAAATCAAGGTCTAATATTTTTAGTATATAAAAAAAATCAGATATGTTTTTCTAAATACTTCAGAAATCTAAAATTCAGATCCCTCCTTCGTCCCTTCAAAATCTAGAGTTTTTCACAACCTGATTTCTTTTCAGCTAACTTGCATCCAAGCCTCCTCATGTTGCTTGATAAACTGCACTGTTCTTATCTGATGGGGGGGTGTATCTTCACTGTGTACTAAAGATACTTCATTCCACTATGTACTCCGTATCGCCCCTAGTGTCCTCATATAAATGTTGAATAGGAAAGAAGGAGTATAACCCTGTGATACATCTGCAACGTGAGAAAACCCTCTACGTAGATGAGAAATTGCCTTGTTCTACCCTTTGGCTCACTTCAGAGAGAAATGGAACCACTTAAGAGTAACACTATCTCTGCTAAAAACAAAAACCAAAATATTGTGTAGTATGAAATAAACCATTTTTTCATATTTGGATAGCTCAAAATTTGTAGTAAATAAATAAATAAATTACCTTTTGATGGGCATAGTATTTATAAGTTTGAATCCCAAAATGTAATTTTTCAAGGAAGTGACAAGCATTGTGAATATACCAGTACTGAATGAAAGTGCTTACACATCTGAAACTACGGTATGAAGCTGCTACTGTGGTACTATAAAACAGCAAATAGTAAAGGAAACAGTTCATTATTTACTTGAGAAAAAAGACTGTATCCTTTTTTGTGTTTATTTTTTGCTTTCATGTCTCCACTTCATACGTTATGACTGGAAGAAAATACTCTTAAATGTCTTTCAGTTGAGATAAATTTCTCACATCCACCTTCTCAGTTTTTTTTTAAAACCAGGAGTGATAGTGATTTTGGAAAAATCGAAATAGTGTTTGTCTTCCTTTTTATTGTTTCATAAGGAGTCCTCCTAAAAATACACTAAGTGCTTAGTGGTGGTTTTAGCACATTTTTCTCGTATATTAGGGATATCAATGTCTGATTCCTCGAGAAAGTGGAGCAGGCCGGTTATAAATAAGTAGAATCTGGATCTTTCTTTCATGTCTAGGTTAATGAAAAAGAAGAAAATTATATGTTTAGTCATGTTAAGAAAAGATTAATTTTATTTACAAAAATTGTACACCTTTTAAAAACCCCAAACCTTAGAAAGTCTGGACATGAGCAGGTAAGAGTCTGTTCAGTTCCCCATTGCCAAATAATCCTTATTTACTTACTGTTCCCCAACCCAAACTTAATGTTGTCTCAGACAAAATATACAAAGGTCAAAATAGCAAATTTTAAGAGAGTATTAAAAATTGATCCTTAGTATGAAATATGGGATTTTATAATCTAGTAATTTCTTTTGATCTTTATTTCAGAATTGGAAATTTAGATAAATAGTAATAACCTCAAACTAAGTACTATGAACAGCAAAATAATATTTCTAACTTTATTTTCAGGATGCACTTTTTCTAGAATCACTTTGAGCTAGAGCAACAAAAAAAAACTGTATATATATGCATCTATGGTTTAGGCACAAAAGGTACTCATTCTTCTTATAGAATCATAGAATTGTAGGGCTTGAAGGAACATCAAGAAGTCATCATGTCAAGCCCGCTGGACAGCTAAGGCACGACCAAGTAAACATAGAACATCTATGACAGATGTGTGTCCAACCTGTTCTGGAAACCTCAAAAATGGGGATTCTACAACCTCCCTTGAAAGCCTATTCCAAAATTTAACTGTCCTTATAATTAAAAAGTTTTTCCTGACGTCTAACCTGTAGTTTCATTGTTGCAGGTAAAAGCCCATTACTTTCTTTTCCTACCTTCAGTGTACACAGAGAACAATTGCTCATGGTTCTTACTACATTTGAAAGGAACGTCTGAGGTTTAAGACAGGAGTAGGTGTAAATCCCTTCTCAGGCAGAAATTATTGCACAGGCCACCCTGCTCCATGTGGGCAGACAAAACTTGTGGACTAAGGCAGGGAATGTATACCATAACATGGTTGGTCCCACAGAGTGTGCTATGGAGCAGCCTCACCTTCCAGACCCACCTAAAATATTAAATTACTTAGTTGGTGCTTATGAAATATCTGTTGTGAAGGATCTCCCATAAAGTAGAGTGAGAATTCATATGCCTAATAGGGATGTAATGTTGGTTCTAAAATTTACACTCCTTTGTTCACTTAAAGTATTATTTGATCATTCATTTTCTTCATCATTCAGAAGAGACTGTGTGGTTATAGAGTGTGTGTGGTGTGTGTGTGTGTGTGTGTTTTCTGATGCTCAGGAAATCATTAAATAATGACATATTCACTTATTAACATAGTACTAACAACATTTAAACTAGGTGAGTGCCAAGAATGCAGAAATAATAATAGAGTGTCGGTACCAGAGTAATAAATGTCTATATTTGTTGTTGATCTGGAGAAATCTAAATAGAAGTAACTTTTCTATGCCCAGTACTACTGTTGAAAATAAGATAGAAACTATCTGTGTGATGTGTAAAACATTTTATAACACTTTGCAATAGCAAAACAAATATAGCTCTAGTTTGGAACCAGAGTCTATATAACATCAGTTTTTTAGTATCAAAGTAAGCTAATGGATAGTTTATATTTTGCCCTTTTTGTTTCAGCCATGATTAAATTTTCACATGATCACTATATCATCTTTTTATATATTGCCTGTTAAAGTGCAGTGCTTTTCAAAAGTAAATAGTGTGCGAAAATGAGAACTTCTTACTTAACAGCTCTTCTGCCTGTATATATTCAGAGTTTATCTGCTTACTCAGTAATTAAAATAATTTTTTACTACTTCGCTCTCTTGCTAACACTGCAGAGCCAAGAAAGCTTTGGGGAGTTGAGTGGTTTTTATTTGAGCTCATGCGTCACTAACCAGGCCCCCGATGCTGTAGGTTACTATGTGTGATCAGACAGACCTCTGTGCCCATATAGAGCTCCATTGATTTCACTGGGGCTCTTTGTGGGTAGAGGAGTCTGTCTGTGAACTATTAATTCCCACTACAAAATCTTTATTAGACATATGTCTGGGGACTTTGACTGTTAGGGCCTTTTTTGATGATGTCACAGCTATACACCAATTCCCAACAGTGCACAGCTGAATCTCTATCACTTAAACACACACAGTCCCCTTTTCTTCCCCCCCACCCTCCATCATCTGGTTTGTATGCTCAAATCGCAAGAGTTGGGGAGGAAATTAATCTGGGTGAGCAATGTGGGACAAAGAAAAGGAATCGGAGGTGAAAAGAGACTGCTGTAATGGCAAGAATTAGGTTTCAAGAGAGAAAAGAACAGTTTAAACTGCCTCCTTCCCCCTAATTGCCAAGCTCTTGTTTATTGATACTTTTAACCATTTTCAGTTTGCTGTCTAGTGTAAAAATTAAATCGGAAGCTGTTCAGTTGGCCACGTTATTTTTAATGAAAGAAAGTGAGTTAAAAGTGGCTGTTAGGCCATTAACTACTGCTGAAAAGGCATTCTGGAGAACCTTTAGTAAACAAGGAGATAGAAAGGGTTAGAAATAAAAAGTCCATAATAAGTGCATTCAGAATTACTGAGAAAAATGTTTATAACCTTTTTCCTTGCTATTTAGCTTTTTAGTAGGAATTATTTTTCATAGTAGAAAGATACATTGCATTAATTCTCCCAAAATCTGTTTGTCCTGCACATGCAGAAAGATAGAGATGTGAGGGATATGGTTTAATTGGTCACAAATAATTAACTCATCTGGGAACTAACTGGCAACTTGTTCAGGCCATTATTCCTTCTTATACATTTCCATCTGGTAGAGGGCTGCTGCCAGCTCCCCACTCCTCCATAGCTGGTTCCAGCCCATTGCTGGGACCCCACTGTCCTCTCTTCATACAAGAGTTAAGGGGCTGAGGAAAGGGCGTCATTTTTGCATTGTATGAGACATTACGATCTCTAACCCAGTTTGCCAATTTCTGTCAGGGATGCCTTCCTCTAAGTTCACTTCCAATTCTGGTAAATCAGGGAATCAAAATGCTGATAGAATGAATACTTGCACTAGCCACCTGCTGGTTTGTGACATTTTGAACTGAATTTCCTGACTTATTCCACCAAGTCCCTGAGTTGCTGGGGGGGCCATATGAAAAAATCCTATCCCACCCCAGCCCATCTGGTGATGCCGGAAAAATTCCTTCCTAGTCCCAAATAAAGTGACTAATGCAATGCCTAAAGGAAACCCAAAAATCTGGTTCTTTGCTAATCCCCAGGGTGGGTGCTACTAATCAGGCATGAAAGGGGGCACAGTCTGGAGGGACAGGGTTTATGTAAACTCCCCCAGATATGTAGGGGCCAATGGCTTAGCTGAGCCCCATCCCATACGGAATTTTTAAAAGTACTTCAGGAAAAAACAGAAATCTTAGCAATGATATATGCCTGTTACTAGATGTAGGAGGTAAAATTGTTGTTGATGCAGAAAAAGCAGAAATGTTCAATAAATATTCCTCTTCTATATTAGTAAAAATATGAGGATTAGGTATTTGTATCGCATGATAATTTTGAAGTACTTTCCGGTCTGTTAATAACCAAGGAAGATGTTAAATGGCATATGAAGGGCAAACGTTTCTAAATTAGCAGGCCCAGATAACCTGCACCGAAAAGCATTACATGAGCTGAATGAGGAGGTCTCTGGCCCACTGATATTAATTTTTAATAAATCCTGGAATACTGACAAAATTGCAGAGGACTGGAAGAGTACTACTTTATGCCAATATTAAGGAAGTGTAAGTGAAATGGCCTGGCTGGAGAGCCTGACATCAGTCCAAAACAAAATAATTAGAAAGCTGATTGATTATTAAATTAATAAAGAATTAAAGGATAGGAATATAATTAATGCCAGTCAACATGGTTTTATGGAAAATAGATTGTGTCAAACAAACTTGATTTCATTCTTTGATGAGATTGTAGGTGACTGCATAGATATTATATACTCAGACTTTTGTAAGGCATTTGACTTTGTAGTGCACAATATTCTGATTTTTAAAAGCACATACTATGTAATTAAGCACATAGTCATGGGGCCCTCACTATAAGAGTAGCTTCTCATGCTAGGATATGGTGTTGTGGGGTTCATCACCTCTAGTGCCCCCTGTTGGCCATTTCAGACCCTGAAGTATGTCATTATTCTTAATTCTAGGACACAATTTAAAAAAAAATCTTCCTCTTTTTTCATTATAATCCCATTTTTTGCCATTCTTTTAATGTTTTCTGTAGTAGGCTTTTGAATTTCTGTTTACTCAAGGATATTTCTATGTCAGTCCTTCCATTTCTTACAGAGCTTTTATCTGCTTTGCCATTTTGTTCCCTGTTATTCCAATATGTGCTGGGATCCAAGCTAATGCTACATGTAGCCGCATTTGTACAAACTCTGTTATTAGAAATATAATTTCATTGATTAAATCACTTCTGCATACTCAGACACCCTTTTTTTTTTATCACCATAAGGGCTGAGACTGAATTAAAAAAAATGACCACTGCTGATGGGTGTACGTCCCAGATCCAATTTAATGCTAGCATTATTGCTACTTGATCGGCTGTCATGATACCTACCTAATCAGATATTTTTTTACATGTACTAATTCTCAATTTTGGTATACAGTATGCCATCCATACTCTTCCTGTTTTTTCTTTTTTAGACCCATCTGTATATATTTGACAACATTGACTCCATTTTTCATTCATATACTGATATACTTCATTTTTACTACTTAATGTCTCTTTTTTACACTTAAGATTATAAAATAATTCTAAATGCACATTTGGACATGTAACTGTCCATCCGTAACCAATTTTCCCAGGACTAAAAGTTTTAACTTTGTTCAGCTTTTCCTTGTCTTTCAGCTCCTGCATCCACACTTTAACACGTTAATGGGACATGAAGTTGTAACATTGTCTGATAGGCTTTGTTTGTTTATAGGCTTTGTTCCTTTCTTTGACTGCCATTTTACACTTCTCATTCCACCATGGAAGTGAGATTTCAGTGTTGGGGAACTTTAATATCTTAGTTATGGCTACAGTAGCTGCTGCTATTAATCCCTTTATTACATTCTCATTGAAATTCTCTGTTATCATTCACACCATGGTTATTCACAAATTCAGTACATTTACTTGTAAATAGCTTTGTTAAAATTCGAGGTGGGTAATTTTCCATTATCTTCAAACTTATTACTTTTCAAAGAGAAAGTAAGTATGGGGAGATGATCTCTCCCCATTCCTTCTTCCTTATATATTTTCCAGTTGCATTTACTTATGATATCTGCTGTTATAATCCCCAGATCTAATCAGGAAAAACTACCATCTGCTGCATTAAATCTAGTTGGGGTGCCATTGTTTAAAATAACTAGATTGTTTTCATCAATTAACTTTTCTAAGCATGCACCATTTGTATCAGTTGTCTTATTCCCCCCCAATTTATTATGACTATTTAGGTCACCACATACAATATATGGTCTTTTAGCAGTTTTCACCATTTCTTGTAACTCTGAGCTTTCTAATATACCGCATGGGTTATAGATACTATAAATCCTTAAATAATTATTTATTTTCTGCATTAGGATCTCAACAGCATTATATTCTAGGCTTACCTCTTCATTCTCTATTGCTATGTAGTTTAAGCTTTCCTTATGAAAGTACAAACATCTCCTCCTCTTTCTAGCTTTTGGTCTTGTCTAAAGGCAACATACCCTGGAATTTTAAAAGCAAGGCTTTTAACCAATCATATTTCCTGGATTCATATGACATATACTTTAATTTTCATTTGCAGGATATTTTCTTTTAGTTTTTGACCATGTGATATCAGACTCTGTGCATTCCAACAACAGATAGTGAAATATGACTAGTATGGGGATCACGATTAACCTTATTCAAAATTGTATGGATACAATCTATTGACAAATTACCAATATGAGAGTATTTTTCCACTGCCGTTGCTATAATTCTTATTTTTTTCTGATTTTTCTGTATTTGTGATGTAGAATTTATTGAATTAATCCTTTCTATCATAAATGCAATAAACCTTTATTTTTTCACTGCTAGTGTATCATCACCTATTCTTTTGGCAGTGTTTATCATATTCTTTATAGAATGAGGCTGTGTCTGAAGTTCCCTTTTCCTGTGCTGATTGTCTCTTTCCTCACCACCTGCTGCACTGAGAGTCTCCCTACAGTTTCCGCATAAAATGTATTAACAATTTTTGTCTTTTATATATCTTTTGCTTGTCTTGCCGCAATACACCCTCTGTATGCCAGACTGTGACTACCAGACCTGTTACTGCATTTCACCACTGTCAGTTCTATATTATTTTCATAGAAATGCTTTTCCTCACATTTATCACATCTCATTTTCCAAATACCAATACTTGCTACATGCCCGTACCATTGGCAGTTGTCTCAATGTAAAGATCTGGTTGACACTAGAGTCATAGAATCAAAGAAGTGTAGGGCTGGAATAGACCTCAAGGAGCCATCAAGTCTAGCCCCCTGTGCTGAGGCAGGCAGGACCAAGTAAACTTAGACCATCCATGACAGGTGTTTGTCCAACTTGTACTTAAAAAACTTCCAGTGCTGGGGATTCCACAACCTTCTTTGGAAGCATATTTCAATGCTTAACTACACTTATAGTTAGACATTCTTTCCTAATATCTAACCTAAATCTTGCTTGCTCCAGATAAAGCCCATTACTTCTTATCCTGCCTGTCCTGGAGAACAGTTGATCACAGTCCTCTTTACAACTGTCTTTAACATATATGAAGACTTATCAGATCTCCCCTCAGTCTTCTTTTCTCAAGAATAAGCATCCTTTTTTTAACCTTTCCTCATAGATCAGGTTTTCTAAATCTTTTATGATTTTTGTTGCTTTCCTCTGGACTCTCTAATTTGTCCACCCAAAATTGGACACATTATTCCAGCTGAGGCCTCATCAGTGCCAAATAGAACAAGACAATTACCTCCCATGTTTTACACACAACACTCCTTTAATACATACCCAAATAATGTTAGTTTTTCACAGTTGCATCACTCTGTTGACCCATAGTTAAGTTGTGATACACTACAGTCCTTAGATAATTTTCAACAGTATTACCACCTAGCCAGTTATTCCCCATTTTGTAGTTGTGCTTTTGATTTTTCCCTCTGAAGTTAAATACTTTGCACTTTATTTCATTTAGTCTTATTGATTTAAAACCAATTCTCCAATTTGTCCAGGTTGTTTTGAATTCTAATTCTGCCTGCCAAAATACTTGCAACCCCTTTCAGCTTTGTGTTAACTGCACATTTTTAAGCATACTGTCAATAACATTATGCAAGTCATTAATGAAAATATTGTTTAGTACTGGATCCAGGACTGATCTCCGTGGAACTTCACTAGATATGCCATCCCAGTTTGACAATGAGCCATTGATAACTACTCTTTGAGTATGGCCTTTCAACCAGTTCTGCACCCACCTTATAGTAATTTAATCTACACCACATTTCACTTGTTTGCTTATGATGATGTCGTGTGGCACTGTTTCAAAAACCTTACGAAAGTTAAGATATATCACATTTACTGCTTCCCCCATTTACTAGGCCAGTAACCATATCAGGGAAGGAAATTAGGTTGGTTTGGCATGATTCCTTATAACAGTGCTATCCTCTTGGTGCTTACAAACTGATTAATAATTTGTTTCGATATCTTTTCAGGTATTGAAGTTAGGCTGGTATATAATTCCATGGGTCCTCATTGTTCCCCTTTTAAAAAATAAGTACTGTTTTTTTCCCCTTGTCCAGTCCACTGGGACCGCACCTGCCCCCTTTGAAGATATTTACTAACAATTCGGAGTTGGCTTCAGCCAGTTCCTTAAGTACCATAGGTGAATTTCATCATGCCTTGCTGACTTTAATGCATCTATCTTAACTAAATATTCTTTAAACAGTTATTTCCCTGTTTTGACTTGTGTTCCTTCATCCTTGTTGTTAATATTAATTGTGTTGAGTATCATTAACCTTTTTAGTGAAGACTGAAACAAAATAGTCATTAAACATCTCATCTTTCTTGATGCCATCTGTTATCTCTCCTTTGCTGCTAACTAGAAGTTGTATACTTTCCTTCATCTTTCTTGTGTTCCTATTATAGTTAAACAACCTCTTCTTATTGCCTTTTATGTCCCTTCCTAGGTGTAACTCATTTTGTGTTTTAGCCTTTCTAATTTTGTCCCTACATATCTTTGATATTCTTTGGGACTCCTCCTTAGTGATTCTTCCAAGTTTCTACTTTTTGTAGGATTCCTTTTTAATTTTTCAGGTCATTTTAGAGCTCCTGATGAAGCCATGTTGGCGTCTTGCTATTCTTCCTATCTTTCCTTTTCTTTGGGAATAGCAGGTCTAAAGCCAAACTGAGTTTCCTGGTCTTTGCCATAAAGTGCATAATTAATTTGAGTCATTAACATGGAAATAAAGAAATTCCCTGGGAGTAAAAACAGTGCAATACCTCAAAGACCGGTGGAATGTAAATAATGATGAGAACAAGGCAACCATACAGTGTGATCTGGATTGCATGGTAATCTGGGCCAATTAAGCAAAATGCATTTTAATATAGCCAAATTCAAAGTCATACATCTAGGGAGAAGGAATGCAGGCAATACCTACAGAATGGGGGTCTATATCCTGGAAAGTAGTGACTCTGAAAAAGTTGTAGGGGTCATAGTGGATAAGCAGCTGAACATGAGTTCTCAGTGTGGTGCTGTGACAAAAAGGGCTGATGCATTCCTTAGCTGTATAAAGAGGGAAGAAGTAGAGGTGAATTTACCACTATATATGACATTGGTGAGACTGATATCAGAATACTGTGTACAGCTTTGGTGTTTATATTTTAAAAAAGAATTGAGAAACTGGAGAGAGTGCAGAAAAGAGCCAGAAAAATAATTCGAGGGTTGGAGAAAATGCTTTACAATGAGTGACTTAAATAGATCCATCTGCTAGCTTATCAACAGGAAGTGTTAAAGGCAACTTGATTACAGTGTGTGAATACCTTCATAGGGAAAAAAATATCAGGCAGTAAAGGGTTCTTTAACCTAATGGAGAAAGGCATAACAAGAATCAGTAGTTGGAAGCTGAGGCCAAATACATTCAAATTGGAAATAAATCAGATTTTTAGCAATGAGGGTAATTAACCTATGGAACAAACTTACAAGGGAAGTGGTGGATTCTCAATGTCTTCAAATCAAGGCTGGATGCCTTCCTGGAAGATATGCTGTAGGCAATCATAAGTTATCCTTTAGTCAAATACAAATTATTGGGCTCAATGCAGGGATAACTGGGTGAAATTTAAGGGTCTGTGATATATACAGGAGGTCAGATTAGATGATCTAGTGGTCCCTTCTGGCATTATACTCGATGAATCTATGAATAGTTTAGAAATTCCAAAGTAGAGTAGGATAGGATTTGTTCTTACTTATACCACTGTAATCTAGAGAAGTCAGAATTGGCTCTGCATTTACAAGGGTGTAAATTAAATTAGGGCATGATTTGGTCTCATATACTGATATTGACATTCAGATGTTCTTATCAATGACAGGGTTATATATCAAGTTAATCACAATATATTATATTGCTACAAAAAAGTAAAATATTGATTGTGTCCATTTCTAATTAGAAAGCTCAAGTAATTCTACCGCACACACACCTTAAGCTAAATTCTGCTTTGTGGTATTGACAAATGAATTGTATGGTAGTCAAGCTTCTGGAATGTGTAGAATTGGGCCTTCTATCTTTAAGGTATAACATTTTCTTACAGGATACAAAGGTATATGCTCTCTAAAAAAATTAAAAAATCACAACTATCATAAGCAACCATGGTTGGATAGAACCTGAAGATTTGGTGGAATTGAAAATATTCTTACTTTTTTCTTGACAGGCAGAATACTTGTATCTAGAAATTTTATATTTTCTTTGATATATTAAGCTGTAGATTCACAATGACTATGACAGAGACATTTAAAAATTAGGCAATAAATAATGCAAAATACAATTTAGTTTAATATTATAAAATACATGAAGAAAGTTAGAAATAACTTTTAGCATGACAGTTCCTCAATAATATTAATGAATGATAGAGTCTTTTATCAGATATCTCATCTTTTTATGTCTAATATAGATATTAGTAAAATTACATTATATTCTGAATAAAATTGAATTACAATTACATGTCAGTCCCTATGCATTTGGATATTTGAAACTGACTTTGAAAACTACAAGGACTATGATTAGATTTTTAAAGAGTCTTGCCTTGAAGAATCTTTTTCCTTCAATAAAAATTGCATAGCATGAGAAAGGTGGTTTATCTAGAAAGGAGAGCTTGGCTTGAAATTCATAAGCCCACTTAACTACCATCAAAATACCTGAGACATGATCAGATACTCACTTTGTCTGGTATACAAAATAATGAAATGTAAGATGCTTGGTACACACAGAAATTATAAACAAATCATGGCCTGCAATTGGTCTTGTCAGCTGGAAGCAGCATTACATATTAACTTAAATGAGATTATGAGAATAAAACATAGAAACATAAGGACATGAGATAAAAATAGAACAATGAAAAGAGAAAAAGGTCTTTTCAACTGTTATGTACTTTGATGAATTTTTTCTTAACTCCCTGGCATGTGGTGAGTTTGCAGATGGTTCAGAAGCAGCACACATACAGTTAGGAGATAGGGACTAGGGATGTTTCATCTTATATTTGTGAACCAGTCACTCTGAAGCTTGTTAGATCAGCTGTATTTGTTATGCAAAGAGAAGTGAATGGGGAATGTTCTGTGTCTATAGTTACAAAGTATTATAGTCAGCTCAATTCTTCTGGTGCCAGAACCAAATAATAAACTTTGCACTTGTATAATGCCTTTTATCTAGGGATCTTAAAAGACTTAAAATATTAAATTTTGGTATTTATCATCCAGGTTGAAATTAAGTTGTGTGACTAGAATTATTGTTCTGCCAACTCTTTCCCATTATTTGGAAGGTGTGGATGTTGCCATCTGATACATTAATAGTGGATTTGCATCCTGTTTGCGGCTTCCTTTGTAGGTGCTGGAAAATATTGAAGTCCATGGCAAAATGCCTGTTGACTTCAGGAAGGCCAGAATTTCACCCTTCATGTCTTAATATTGGATTTTATGCATGTGGGGGATAGGCAATGTCTTGAAAGCCTGACCTTAATGTATTATTCATATTATTATTAAAGTTTATTGGGTTGGTGTTCATTTTGTACTATGTCATTTCCACACACTTAAGGGACAGTCCTTGCTGCAGGGAACTTGCAATCAAAGGACACAAACAGTTTTTAAATAAAAAAAATTGTTAAATTAAATGTAGCATTTGTACAGTACTTATATGTAAGAACAGGTTAGGTGTGAAGTATTATTATAGACAAGGCTGGTAGTACCATCTATTATTAAGGTCTCTTTATAAGACCCTGTTCTTAGCTACTTATAACTTTGCCAAACTTAGCAGTTTGGGCTGAAATTTTCCATGCTGAGTGTCTGCTTCAGGCTAATATTTTTTGGAAATCTTTGACTAAAATAGTTAAGCCACTTCTGAGACTGAGGCTAGAGAAACGTATGTTGTTTTGCAATGTTAAAAGAGCTCTGCTGATCTTGTCTTTGAGAACTCTCCCTCCTGTTTGTTTTTGTTCAAGGACATAAAATATGGTAAGGGTGGGCTTTTTTCACCTTGGGGGGATGTGCCTTTCATTATTTGTATGAAAATTTGACCAAATTTGGACTAGTTCTCACATGCTCAGTAGAAACTTCTGAGATTTTAACAGCTAAAAATCTCCAAAGATTCTGTCCTCACTGAGCATGCAAAGCCCCTCACAGCCCCTGGTGCTAACCAGACTGTACAGGCACCATCCCTACAGAGTGATTAAGAATGCTCCACCACCTCACACTTCCTGTGTCTGGCAGGACTGCACATGTGCCATCCTTAAAGAATGAAAGAGCATGCTCTAGTTAGCCTAAGGCTGTCGAGGCAAAGATGGACTTTCTGTGTGTATGCTGCTCCATGCCAGGGTGGGCCAGCCACCAGAACTGAAAGCAGAGAGCCTGCATTTCCTGTGCTTTCAGAAATAGCACTGCAGATGCCCAGGCAGCATAGAGATGGGAACCGGCTGATTAAAATGCAGAGAGAGCAATTGCCAGATTGGGGGAAGGAAAAGGTGTTGATTGGGACAAGGAAGTCTGGGATTGGCAGAAGGGAAAAAGAGAAGAATTGTAACTGGGATTTGAGGGGTGAAAGACTTGGACTGGGAGCTGGTGAAGGAAATGGGGGAAACTGGGAGCCAGTTGGCCAGGGAGGAACACTCCGATTGGAGAAGGAGATGAGGGGAGATGGAAACTGGGAATGGCTGAACAAGGAAACTAGGACTAGGAACCAGTCTGTGGGCGGGAGGCGAAATAGATCTCACAAGAGCAGGGGGGCATGGGAAGAACTGGGACTGTACGTATGCTTGTGCAGCCTTAGTTCAACTTTGTATGGATTATGATACAGTTTTTAATTACATGATCACATACTATTTTCACTATTTTAATTGTTAGTGTTGTTACAGTTTGGAAAAAAAGGAAAATAAAATCTTAACTCTATCCCCTTGTTCATATGGGTAAATTTGTTAAAAGTGGGTAAGTGACATAGGAACTCAAACTCTATGCACTTAAGAGCCTATATCTCATTGAAAATCAATGAGACTTGAGCTCCTAAGAAACTTAAGACATTTTTGAAAATTTTACTCTGTCTTTAATTAGATGATCACATGCTGTTTCTCAAGCAGTACAATATAACATTATACATTTTTTCTACAGCTTCATATATATCTCTAGCATTTTGTAGTACTGTGTACTGCTCTCTTACCCCAAACCAAACAGTCTATTAAAGTCATTTATATGAAAAGTAGAGAGTAAATTTAGCTAGCAAACTACAGAGGAATTATAACAACACAGAGTAATAATGACAGGGGCCTACATACCTACATTGTAAAGAGTTAAATCACAACTCAATACAGTTAAAATACATTGCACTAGAAATCATACAAACTTATTTTAAATATAATTTATAGATTCATTAAAATAAGTAATGATTTTACAGCCATGTTACAAAATCTATAAGAATAAACATTTATTTTATATTTTTGTAAAGTTCCAAGTGTGACAAATAAAATAAATATTACTATATGTACAACAAATGAAGAGTGTGACCCTGTAAACACTTTCACATATGAGTAACTTGCTCACATGCATAATCCTATTAAATTATCTGGGAAGACCTTTAGTCCTCATCTCAGCAGACAAACACATTATTGGTCTTGGTGATCTCAACTACTTGTAATGCTTTATCTAGAAACCAATTTGAAGATGTCCCAAAGAGCTTCAAGCCATATCCTTATTGTTCTTGCTTTTCTAATGAACCCTTGGTGCAGACCATTTATCCTTACTTTTTCAGGACTGGCAAGTCTTTTCTTGAGACCACTGAGCCCCGGAGCTCATCAACAGGAGGTACTTCTTCCATTTCAAACCCATCCCAAAACTCCTTGCCAAATATCCCCCTCGTGAGAAACTGCTGCCAGGATAGGCATTGGGACTGTTGATAATGGAGCCATAGAGCCAGTGTCAGAGCTTTGCAAGTGGAAAGTGTTTTATCACCCCACATTTTCTCATTCCTACAGCCGTGATCTATGCCCTGTTCTGGAACTGAAAATGGGAAAAAATCTAAAAGAAAATCAAATTTTGCTGGTTTAACTGAAAAGTATAACCCATGCTTTCAAATCTCAGGAATGTTTCAGGGCCCTCAACCTTTGAGATAACTATTTGCACATCTCAATAAGACAAAAGCATAGCATGTACTCTGGCTCCTGCTGGGTGATTACTAGCAGTTTAAAATATTGCTCTTTGGGCTAGGGGACAATTTCCAAGATATTCATCATATAGCTTGACAATGGATGCAGCTCATCTATATCATAAAGTCTTACAGGTGTACTTGTCTCTTAATGAGTGACTCAAATGAGCCAAAGGTTATAGTGGGTGGTTAGCATTCTGTGGGCTATTTATTCCTTCTGCAGATCTCTCAGTTTAAGAGTAAATTAAAAAAAAAATCTTGTTCCCAATGTGTGTTCTACTATTCATAGTGGGCACCTTAGATTCCACAAGAGCTTTGGCATGAGTACCATAGAACTGGTTCTGAAATTTCATTCAAGCAACGGACTTAGTCAGGTGAGGTGAGGTGATACTTTATTCATGAGGCTTAGGTCTGATATTAGGCAACACCTCTATCATTCTTTTTCTAAAAGCTCCAGTGTGACCTCTGCCAGGGTGGTTGAATTTCATACACAAACCAAATGTTTACAGCTTGAACTTACTAATGTTTCCATCTCAGCAGGTCAGAAACTCTAATATGGTGGACACTACCAGATAATGTCTTGAAGAGATGGTCTTTTCTCACCCTGCTCCTCAGTTTATGCTAGGCCTAAACACATCCAATATGTGGTGGAGAGAATCTTTGTCTATGGACTTTGGAAGCCTTAGGAGTGAGGACTCCATGTGAACTTGCTTAGAACTGAGGGCCTTCAGAATGTCTCACATCCTCTTTTATAAATCAGAGAGAAACTGATGCCGATTCTCCCAGACAGTATATATATGATGCATTACCTCACTGACAAGGAGGGGCTCCTTCATGTCTTTCCTCACTTTCTTTTCTTCCCCATAGTACTGAGGTAGATGTGGCAAGTCAGACTGAGTAATTTTATTTGCACCAGCTAGATTATGGCAGGCTTGAATCTCAGAGGTTATGGCTCTGTCCAGAGAACATCCATTCACTCTCATCTAGAGAAAAGGTCTCTTACATTAGCAAAGCATCAGGGAAACTCATCAAGATATCGTACCCTTTAATCTGAGAACATAGTAGTAGGTATGGGTAGAACTAGGTAGTAGGACTAGAAGAATTTAATACATACCTGAGGAAATCAAAGCAGATTATTGTTGAAGTCTAGAAAGCCTCCTATAGGAAATGTTACACTCTCAAATGGAACTGTTTAAAAAAAGTCTGTTCAAGATAAGTTCTTGACCTCGCTTGCTATTCAGCTCCCAGTTATATTAGATATTTTCCCCCATCTCTGGTGTCTTCAAAGCTATCTCTGGTAACTTTGGTTTGCTTAGTTGCTATATCTGCCCAATGTGTTCTCTAGCAAAATACTTTTTAAAAGATATTTTTAACCTAGACCCTACTAATCCTAGAATTTGGTGTTAACTAAACTCATGGTAGGGCTTTGGAATTTTGCTCTTAGTATCAGAGGTCTTATTTTTGATGGCCATTACCTTGGCAAGAGGGTCTTGGCGTTGATGGCCAACCATTTTACATTATATTCCATAAAGGCAAGGAATCCCAAATTTCTGACAAATTTTTATTGGAATTCATCTTAATCAGTATCACTTGCCTTCCCCTCTCCCACAAAGGTTAGCCCCATAATTATTCTGGGGAAGTGAGTTTGCATACTTGGAAGTCAAAAAAGCAATTTGCTACAAGTTAAATTGAAATAAGCTATTCAGAAAGTTGAACAGAATATATGACCTTGGAGAATATTCTGTTGGTCAAACCATCTAGTCTCAAAGGCTCTCTTAAGTGTATAAGACTATGAATCCAATCTTTTTATGAACTAACTAATGTTCATGTTTCTGCACAGCAGGACTTGTTTGGTCCTCTGTCAACTTTAATGACATCCATCTGCAATGTGCTCACATCTGAAATATGTAGATGCTATGTGCAGTTTATGCACCTTCACAAATCATGTTCTCTCCACATGGCATCAGGAGCTGATGCTGGTTTTGGGAGGGTAATGCCTCAGAGGTGTTCAGCTTACCTTCTCAAAGAGATCAGAGCTAACTAGAGTCCTACAGTGGACCTCTGTGAAAGCAATATCAGGAAGGTGAAAATGAATTCCTTACTAATAGTAACTCTTAATCTCTGAATATATTGTTATTTAGTTAAAGGTCCTCAGGCAGAAAGGATTGATTTTAATAGTTTTAAACTACTTCAAGTTTTTTTTTAATAACTTAAGAAAACCCAGTAACATTGAAGAGTTGACAGTTGGAGAATGGTGAGTGTCCTGGTCCATTTCCTTCCTTACCATTTGCACCTTTTATCTCCATTGTTTTTATCATCCTTCATCATGTTGTTTTAACTTTGATTGCAAACTTTTTGGGGCAGAGACAATAAATATAAATCTGATCTCAGTTATACTGGTTTTGCAATGGCGTAGCTCTACTGATTTGAGTGGAATTATGTCTGATTTAAACCGATGTGAAAGATTCAGAACTGTTGTCATGGTTTTTCATCTGCACACTGCCAAGAACATGTATTGTACTGGATAAACAGTAATCTTTATTAGTAATACTGCTAGAAATCCAGTTTTCCATACCAGTTCCTGAATGCACAGCTAAATTAAATGTACTTTCATTAGATAGATCTCTAGAAAAAGTGCCAAATTAAATCCTGAAATAATTCTTCTCACTGTGACCAGGAACAAATTACTGTAGTTCCAGACTGTTCATTTTTGTTTTCTATTACTTTTCTATTTCTTTTATCGATTTCTCCTTTGAAGGTCTTTTAGAATTTTTGCGTGGGTGTTCGATAGCCATTGAAAAGAATATGCTCTTCAAATCTGTTTCAGATTTAGATTTAAATCTGTTTGGAGCTGCTGGAGAGGATATTTTGGTATGTCAGTCACAGTTGTGATCTCATCAAAGGTCTTTTTTCAGAAGGGATTCTTTGCTTCCAGGGCAGTTGCATTTGCTGGAATAGAAGGGTTATCATGTGTATTTTAGCACACTAGAGGACAGGTATATTTCCCTCCATCATACGTGAATGAGGCAGGATGTAGCAAGACCTTTTGCTTCATTCATTGCACACGTTGGGTCATATTCTGCTATCCTTTCTCCTCTTGAGCAGCAGCTTACTCCAGAGGCAGCCCCATTGAAATTATTGGAGTTATTCACAAAGATGCCACTCAGCATATATAAAGGTGGCAGAATCTGGTCTCACTGAAAGGTAAAATCTGCACAGCACCTAAGGTTCACTTGAGAGGTTGTCTGTCTGTCTCCTTTCTCCCCAGTTCTCCCTAACCCTGGATACTAGCCATGTAAATTACCAAAACTGTGATTTAATTTACAGCTTCCTCCCACCCATAATACAATTATTTTTCCATTTGTTCCTCCTGCCTTTAAACTCCTTTCTGCTTTCTGTCTACTACCATGATCACATGATTGCCAGCACCACTGCCCCCTCCCAGCTTTTGCACCTCCATAACTAGCTCCAGTCTCACTCTCTGTCATGCTCAGGAGCTTAGTCCCTTGGATGCACACTAATTAAAGATGCTTAATTTTGTCCTCTCACTCTCAGTGGCAGCAGATAAGTGTGAAACTTTGACTACATTTGGCAGGGTTGTCAGGTTCCACTAACAACTTGTGTGAGACTCCAAATAAAGCCAGAGTGTCCTTGCCACCGCATCCTTAACATTCCCCCAAATGGGAACATTAAAAAGAGTGGGATGATAAAAAGACTGTCTGGTGATGGCTTCTTGAATAAGGATCTAATGACTAGATCTGGGTGAAACTTTTCAGACAAATAGTTTATTTGCCAAAACATTCAGACTCGGTTGATCTAAAACTATTTGTGAATTGATTGATTGATTAATTTAGGCTGAGAAAAGGTTTTTCAGGGCCTGCTCAAAAAACTTGGCATGCGTGTTGCCTACCCCCAATGACCTTTAGACTAGTGGTTAGGGCACTTACCTAGGCTGTGGGACACCCAGATTTGAATCTCCACTCTGAAGCAGGGACTTGAACTCAGATCTTCCCCCTCCCAGGTGATCATCTTAAGCACCAGGCTGTAGGCTATTCTCAGGTGCATTGCTCTCAATCTCTCATGTTTCCACTTTGTATAAATATCTAATTATTCATTAGAGAGGAGTCTTGAAGTCAGCTGTCCCCTGTCTGGTGAGTGCCCTATCCATCAGGCTATTGGCTATTCTGTTCTCAAGCTCTCCTGTTGAAACTGTTCCATTTTGTATTCCTTGGGCCAAAGGGAGTAAGAGCGAGAATGGCTGTTTTGCCTGGTGATTTAGGCACTCACGTGGGAGGTAGGAGATGTGGATTCAAATCTTTTCTGTGCTTGATTCAGAGGAAGTAAGTGAAGTAAGGAGAAAATTCTTTGTGGAAGAGAAATTTTGGCATTCTGAAAAGAGAACATCAAGTTTTACCTGGGTATCAACCACTTGACACAGTTTTGTTGGATGTGATTTTGCAAATGCAGTGGTGAATAAAGCTTTCTTCAGCTCCACCACGATGACCACCATCATCACAAAACTGAACCTAAAAAACAAATAAACTATCAATTCGACTGGGATCCTTAAGTTTAATCAGTTGCAGGAGATTTTGTATGCATGAATGGTGACAGGTGAGTACAATTAATAGGATATTCTGTTAATCATTAATACAATTATTTCTGTCAGACCAGCAATAGAATGGGTTGTTGTCTTGAGGGTATTCGGCTGTGGAGCAATTTGAAATCTTTTGGGTCCTGCAGTCTTTGTGATTAGAACACTGAAATAAATTATCTATCTAATGGAAACAAAGATGAAACTATGCCTCATACTCAATTTAGTGATAATGTGATCCTGATAAAGATTTTAAAATTACACTTTTGTAAATGAAAAATAGAAGTGTGTCCAGGTATACATGATAGCCAGGGCTAAGTTTGTAGTAGTCATGGTGGCCATGAGATCTCAAGGCCACCTAAAAGAGCCCTGTATATTCATTTAAATCATCTAGAATGATAATCCTGGGTGACTGCAGTAATAGATTGGACAAGAAATTGGTTTGCTTTAATTGGTGTTCTGTCATACAGCTGAGTGGCTTGGGATATTCCAATTATTTCCACCTTTTTCTCATTCTGGGATTTTAGCATGTGGTGTGTACTCTCAAATGAATCTGAACTCAATATGATAATCTCCAGCTTGCAAGTAAAATAGGTGTGCACTGTCTTTCTACCTCTCTTGGTTGATGTTGCATAATTAGTATTTTAAAGATGTATTTTAAATAAAAAATAAATAAAAAATAAAAATATATAGCCCCAAATATAAACAATGGGCTTTAATTGTTGTTTTTCTGAACTAAGCTAACTGTTAAAATGTGTTCTCAGAAAATGTGGGTGACAGGATGTACCAGTCCTTTATGGTTTTGGATGGGAAGCTTCCTGGACCAGTATTGACCTTTTAAAGCTTTCCTAAAACTTAATTGTGGGACTGGTGATGTGATTCATCAGGCAGAGGAAATGGGTTTTGGGATATGGAGAAACCCACTCTACTAATAGTTTAGGGCCTATGACCAGGGTGAATTTGATCTTCCCTCACCTCATAGTGGTAAGGAATTAAGGTGATGCTGTGTGTTTCCAGGCAGCCTTTCTCTCACTAGATCCAGGAGAGCATGGCGGAGAGGGAGCTGTAGTTCCTAGGGCAAACAGGATTGCAGTCTATAGCTCTAACAAAGCCTGTTGGGAAAAGGGGCTGGGTATATTAAAAGCTCCTCTCCCACAAAATGGGGAAGGAACTGGAGAAAGCTGAAAGGGTCAATGATCTCTCCTAGAAGAAGGGGCAAGCAACCCACGTGTTTCCTTTTTATGTTACAATATACGCAACTGTGTATAATTTAAGAAGACTTTGTAAATCTGAGGTGGGGCCAAATCAATTTAAGAAAATTACAAGGAAAAAAAGCCAGTGGCATAGGAAATTACTTTTGTTACAACAACACCCCTCCTGCCCGGGTGTGTCCCATTGTTTTGTTTGGCCTGCCACATTGTGTTAGATATAATTATAGATAGGTGATATTTGAGAAAATTCACATAGAGCAAAGAAATTACCAGAGCCAAAAAAGATGAAGTTCTTAAAACTGCAAGTGGCATAGTTGATTACTTCCAAGCAAACAATGTGCTGTCAGTCATCGTGCATGATTTGCAAGATGTTGAAAATTACCCAGAAGATGAAAAACAAACTTAATTTTACAATATATACACTATATCTAATTTGCCAGTTGCTTTTCAATGTCTTTTGACGTGTGATTGACTAACACTTGTGCTTTTTAATTTTAATACTGAGCCTACAGCGTTTCGAGAGATGCAAATGGAAACAAACAGAAACAAATCATGTATCTTGCAACATCACAATTTCAGTTGAAATAATGGAAGAATTCACATGCTGAAGTATAGCAGTTCTTGTTTTATAATACTTTTTGCTTTAAGGTGCATCACATATATACATATGTTTTTAAAAAAAGAATCATTAAATCATCAAAGATACAAGTTTTCTGTTTTTTTTGGAATTCCTAAAAGGTTATTGATAAATCAGAGAAATCTTTGAAAAACATTTTTTATCTATTTACAGGAAATTCTGCATGTGAATAATATATTTTTCTTTCACTTTCATCTGAGGCCTATTACAAAGGTCCTTTGTGGGAAATTGGGATTTTTAACTTAATGCAGGAGCTTGTGCCTGTAGCTTTCCCAGCTGTATAAACATCAGGGGTGAAGTCCTAACCTGATCAGTCAGTGGCAAAACTCCCACTCCTTTCAGTGTAGCAAGGATTTCAATCCAAAAGCCTGTAGATGCAGGTTCCATTGAACATAGATTATCAGTCTTTCTCATGTTAAACCTGTTCAAGAAGAGGAGTGGTCATATGGATGAGCGCTCTCTTCCCATATTACAATGAATTGTTATATCTGGTCTGTCCATTTACCCTATGTGACCACACAACCTGCTGGAATGACGAATAGAGTTATAAATCTGAAGCAACCTCCTGTTGTGGTTTCAAGTGAGGACCTGTACAGCTCCATGCTAGAAAAGAGAATACACCTGTCTTTGAGAAGGGGAGAGCTAACAGAGAACTCCTTACTTAAACCCTCATTGGGTCCCAATTGTTGATGTGTCTCTGGGGTCTCTCCATTTCACCTGACAATCCTGATGGGTATTTCCCTTCCCCATTGCAATTTTTAGGGGGAACAGAAGGGAATAGTGATTCATGTGGTCTTTGGATTTTTGGTTCTTTACCACTACTCCTTGGCTGACTTCTAATATTAAGCAGACAGGTAGGGAGATGCTAGAATTATTGGCTGTGAGACATTTGAATGTCAGCCATTGAATAATTGTAACTATTCAAAGAACAACCTGCTCTCACAATAAGATGTCTCTGGAATTATTGACCATCCTCAGTAGGTCTGTCAAACTCATTCCATGAATTTAATTTCCAGATATGATTATAAGGCTGAGTATATATGGGAAGATGCATTTGCTGGCAGCCACAGAATGTCTAATGTAGTGTTCTGCAGCTGTTAGAGAAAGAGGTTATATTTCCCTTGGAATTGGGGGAATGGAGGAGGATCTCCCTTATACCCTAGTGGTCAGGGAACTCACCCAGGATGCGTGATACCTAGGTTGATTTCCCCCCTCTATGTGATATAGAGAAGGGATTGAGTGTGAATCTCCCACATCCTACATGAGTGCCCTAACTTCTCTAGGCTATAGACTTATTCTTGCTCTTTCCCTGGTCCGATGACTATTCATTGTCATTCATAGTGGCAATTCATAATGATAATAAATAGTCTCTGGGACCAGAGAGTGAGAGCTGGGGAGGGTTAGGGGTGTTAAGGCACTCACCTAGGATGTGGGAGACGCAAGTTCTAACCCTGTTCCACCTCAGAGTGATAGGAAGTTCAACCTTGGTCTCCCACATCGTGGGTGTGTTCCCCAACCACAGGTTAAAGCTTGTAATGGAGATCCCCCTCCTTCCCTGCACCATTTTATGATTCTAACCTTCCTTTGCTTTGGGCAAATTCCCAAAATTGAAATTAAAAATTTTGATTTATTGACTCACTGAAAATTTCAAAATGTTTAATTTTTGGTTCAATCCAAAACAAAACTTAATTTGGAATTGCCATTGAACCAAAAAAATCCATTATTCACGCAGCTCTAGAAGCTGATGGTTTTTTAAAAGTGAAGATATCATAAAATATTTCTTGTGATATATGTACAAAAGAAGAATAACAAAACAAACAAACAAATAAAAGACCCTACCACCCATCAACCCAAACAAAATTAATTCTCAGTGGAATATTTTAACTTTCAACTGGAAGTATCATCTGTTTTTTAAGGCTTTAGAATGATAAAACTTTGGTGTATACGACATTTGATATTTTGTCTAGAATTATTGTCATAATTAATAATTGTATTGCTTTGATGTTGATTAAAATGTTAATACAAGAGCATAGCAGTAAGGGTTTATAAATTAAAGAGTAAATATTTTAGCTTAATTGGAAATTAGTAAATATGAAATTAGCAGATTCATCTTGTACAATAAATCTAATAACCTTTCAACTAGAATGAAACAAGAACAGTTGAATTAAAAATAACTGAATACAGAAATACTTTATGACTAGTCACAATATTACATAGCCCTCCTGCCACTCACTGGGGGAGAGCCTATATTGTGTGCTGTAGAAGGGAAGAGGGGTGGTGCTGCCTCCTGTATTAGCTTTAGCCCAGTGGTTTGGGCACTCATCTGAGATTAGCCTTACCTGGAGAAGAGATTTGAATTTGGGTCTCCCACATTGTAGGAAAGCATCCTAGCCACTGGGCTCTGGGGTATTCTGATGTCGGTATCTCTGGCTCTTCTGTGGAAGCTGTTCCTCTTTGTATTAAAAAAAAATTAATCATTGTTCAAGGACATGAACTTGAGTCTCCCACCTCCTAAATGAGTGGCTAGCCACCAGGCTATTGACTCATTCTCGCTAGCTGTCTGGTCCAATGTGGAACAGCGTCAACAGGAAAGACCCACTCCTGATGATCTTATTGCCCAGGTGTTAGGGAACTCTTCTATAATATGGGAGACTCAAGTTCATGTCCCTGCCCCGATGACTATTTAATATTAGTTATACATGATTTACTATTTGGTTGGAGAGGGGAATTCACCCAGCTCTAGTCCTGAAAGGCTGTTCCTTTCCAGAGCTCAGAGTGCCCCATGCTGTTAAGTCTGGGTTTTGGGGTGGGGCACAGTTTCCTAGCAGACCCTGTTGTGGAACTTGAGTGTCTTAAGACTCCAGGATTTCATAAAGAGTTATAACAATACTTTTATGCCTGATCTGTACTTGTGTGATTGATAATTGTGGCTTTCCTCCCATAATAAACTGTTCCATTTATTAAACTAAATGTCTAGTGATGCAATAAAACTAGTATTATATTGATATTGAAATCTATCTGTAGCAGACCTAAGGTAAAAAATGGTGGTTTTAAAAAAATTAGGTACTGGGTGCTTTCCTGCACTTTGTGTTTATCTACAGAGGTGTTATAACTGCTTACCATTCTGACTGAATTCTAGATAGTTTCACTTGACACTTTTCTTACTTTTTTAAATACTATAGGAAGTTCCACCACCAGGATCCTATGAGGTTCAAAAATCATTTGAGAAATCACACAGTAAAAGCCACTACATGCCTCCCCGAACCATACTGGCTAAAAGAAAGCATGCCTCTTTTCTCAGTGCAACATCTAGAAAATTTTTATCCAATACTGACAAAGATGTACCAGGTAAGTTTTTTACTTCATTTCCTAATAAAACTGTAACTAAAACAGCTAAAATATTATTCTACTTGAGAGCCATTCCAAAACGTTAGTGTTAAGTTATTTAAGTCAAGTGATCTTGGATTGGGAGCCTAGGGAAGTTGGACACCCATCTTCTATGGGATGGAAATCTGAGCCCTAATGTCAACCCTCCTGTTCAGTGACTGGTAAGTAAAATAGAAAGCAAAGAATAAACAGCTGTTAAAAATACTTTATTTAATTAAGCCATTTTTTCATCCCTACGGGAATTAATCTGAGGCTATTTGATGACTCATTTTACTGGTCAAATGGAAGTTGTTTAACTAATGAAATAACCAATAAGACTGCATTTTAAGAAAAATTTGCAGTGTTGTAGTGATGATGGTTCCAAGCTATAAGAGAGAAGGTAGGTAATATATTTTCTTGGACAAATTTCTGTTGGTGGAAAGTACAAGCTTTCGAGCTACACAGAGGTCTTATTTAGGTTCGTGGAAGGAAGCAGAGTGTTACCTTTTAAGAAAAATAACCAAATTGATGAATGTGCAAAACTTTATACTTTATATTTCGTTTTCTGCGTAGTGACTCTGAAGCTTGATAATATAAAGATGTTTGTTTCCATTTAAAAATATACACCTTGTTTACAGCATATGGGTCAAATTTGATTTGCTTGTCAACTGGTTGACTTATCCTTACTACTGATTGGGTATGAGGATGTTTACATGCTACACATTTGCTCATTAAGATAAAGTTATGTAGGAAAGTAGAAATATATTCCTAACTTTCAGTGAATAACTTGCACGAAAAGAGTCTTTGTATTTGAGTTTCAGGAATCCTTGCAAAAGTGCTTGTAAATCCATCTCTGCCTTTTATACAGGGAATCATAGATCAGGGGACACAAATGAATGAGAACAGACAGGGATGGATTTAAAGCAACAGACTGCAACTTTATTAAAATATAAAATTGGAGAAGGTCAGTGTCTGTGATGGAGCAATATGAGAGAGCTTGTATTGGCATTGTCCATGATATATTTATTTTATAGATATATAGAGGATTTTCAGTCTCTGAGTTTCAATCTGCCAAACTCTTTTTATATAGAAAGTGTTTGTATTTTGTGTCCTGCCTAGCTTGTCATAGCTTACAGGGCTAGAGCATTATGGGATAGCCTACACTGTTGCTGTGAGTCTTGAGTCTATTAAAGAAAGATTTGGTCTTAAGTATACCTGTGTCCATGTCTGCTAGTTTCTCTCTCACTGAAAAGTAATTCTAATTATCAAACATAACAGAAAGGATCAAAATAACAATAGAAAATGTTTCTACTTTCTCCCATAATGTGATTATTTGATTTTTAATTCTGCTTTTTCTCCTAACAAGTAGTGCTAGTAATTGCTGCACTTGGCTTAGCAAAAATAATTTGTAGCGTACTTTTAGATTTTCAGCCATAGCAGTTACTACATTTATTATAACATAGTGAAAGTAAGTTCCAACAGCTTTAAAATTACATGTGTAATATGCTTCAATAAATCAGGATAAAATTAAAGTAGCTAGCACATTTTCCTTTTTTGGGGAGGGCAGCGGTCAAAGCCTTCTGATTCACCATCCGAGATGGTGTTTCGTGGTTAGAGTCCCAAATAGTTATTCTGCTGGAGACTGTAAATCTTTGCTGTTTTATAACACTACACGTTCCTCTGGGTTATCAAACCAAAACTTTTAAAAGTCTGATTGCAACGTTGTTAACAACAACAGGAGAAAATATAGGTGCTCGCAGGCAAACTTTTGAGCCTCTAGGAGGGTTCAGTCAGAAGTGGGTTTGATGTCACCAGCCGAATGAATGGTAGGCCTTCATGCCAACCAGGAGCAATCGGGCTATGACAAATCTGAATGTCAACATACCTTCAAAAGTGTGAAAGTAGTTCTGAATTACAAATGGACTTCATTCATCTCTTAAATTGTTTACATGGGGCTTTTAGCTCAAAATTCTAGAGCTTGTTTGACTGTTTGGTATGTTTGTAGGTCACCTACTGTATACAACAGAAGCAAACATTCTGACAAGGTGTCAGTGGGGCCTTTTAGTGACATGAGTGCAAAGTTAGTGATAAATGAGGTTGATATTGCTGAGAGACTTGAATGACTGCTTTGCCTTCACATTAAAAAAAGGTGAAGGTCATATCCTGGAAACAGAAGTATATTTTCCGTGTGTAGAGAAATTAGAAAAGAAGGGAAAAAATGGTGCTAAAATACATAGTCAGGTAATTACTACTTTTACAAGATGGTAAAGGAAATAAGAAGGCTGTAGAAATACTTTTATAAGATGACTTACTAAAGATGCAAAAATTGTAAGAAAATGTATATAGCTTGTGTATTTCCTGAATTGGACATGAAACATTACTTATAGTACTTATAAGCAACAGCTTTCCTAGGGAGGATATGAAACTCCAGTGGTTTTTTTACCTGCATTGGTATTGGAGTGATCTGTGAAGTTATAGGACTGACAAATGAGCTTTCATATTCTGCTGAGTTGTTTAGAATCCAGGGATGGTGCTGATCAGGGACTTTGGAAGAGATTAGACCTTCCCAAACGTTAGTCTCATGGTGTGCTTCTGGATTTCTGCACTAGGAGAGACCTAGATGAATGGGGGGTTCACTAGATGGTACTCTGTCATGAAATGGCTATACTTACTGAAACTCTTTTGGGATTTCTGTTCCCTCCCATAGGACATGTTTGTTCTAGGAAAAAAAGGTATATTTTTAACACGTTTTAATCCTTGTGAAGCTACAGTCAGAAAAGCAATTAAAATGCTAGGGTGCCTGTCATAATCCCACTCACACAAAAGAAGAGATGAATACCACTAAAAATAGATACTTCTTCATCCTTTCCCAGACAACCAGCTGGCATTGCATCTCTTTTCTTCCTCATCACTGACGTGTAACATTCCGAGTATGATTTTATACTTTTCCCCATTCTCAAACTCAGACACATCTCTGATATGTGCTTCCGTCTGATCCCAGACACATCCTACTTTCCTCTCCTGGCTAAGGAATGCTTTCTAGTACCTGTCACTCAGGGTCCAGAAACCTCAAAACTTTTTTTTTCTGCAGCATGTCTCAGTATCATAGTGCCACTAACTCCACATGTGCACTGATTCACATAGAGCCTGTATGTTTGACCAAGAATAGGATGGACATAGATCCCATTGAAGAGAGTGATCTTTGCAGTTGGCAAGAGAATAGATCAGATGACTCAGAGGGATATAGACAACACAAAATGGATAGGTGTAAACAGGTTTTCAGAAAGTTTTGGGTTTCTCTAATATTAATTACACTTTAAATGTCTTGTCCCACATGTTTCTTTAACTACTGCAGGTTGAATACAGGACAGATAATTAATTGGGCAAGTTAGGACTGGCCCAGTTTATTTCTATGATTGAGTCTGAAGAAAGTTACTGAGAAAATATCTTTGTCTGATGGTGTCAGCCTTTAATACTCTTCTAGTTTGTTTGAGATCCCTAAACTATCCTTCTGCACAATCGAGGTAGCTACAACTTTCCAGGGAATGGTAAACAAAGTGCTGGAGGGACTGAGTGCATTCACTTTGGTTTTAACTGCTGTCAAACATCAAAAAGCCAAACCTTCGATTACCAGTACTGCCCTACTCCCAGATCTTGGAAAGCCAAACTGGAGCAACCACTTGTGATTTATAAAGGAAGTGATCTGCATGGAGACCTGACTGTGAAAGCTGAAAAATGCAAGTTAGGAACACCCTAAGCTGCAAACTTAGGACATACAAAGGAGAATGGAATAATTAGACTATAGCTGAGCCAAGGTGGAAGCAATTTGCAATTGGTCCACTCTAACAAATGTCGTTTGGCCTTTCTGACCCTGAAAAGGGAGTTTGGCTGATCAACAGAATTTGTAAATGTAGATTGTAACAGATAACGTGATAAACACCAGTGTGTTGAACTTTGGCTTGTAGTGCTGTTCAGTCAGATTGACAACAAGGGATAAAGCATCCTGTCATGTTCAGAAGCCACCAATTACTGTCTAGAAAGACATGTTATACTAGAGCTCACACTCAACAATTAGAGAAAGAAAAAGAGCAACTTGTAACTTGCTATGACAACTCCAAAGTAAACACTTGCTTGGATTTGGTTTACTAGGATCCAGAAATGATGAGAGCTGATGAGAAACCACACCATGTTTACAGATTTTAGCTTGAATCTCTGTCATATATAATGCTGTTTCTGAGTGATGGTATAACTAGTTTTTTTCTGTTGTGATACTACCTTTTCAGTTTACTGAGATTTTTAGTAATTCTATTTAGGCTAAGTTTAGACAGGGATGATGTTCATTTTTTAAATTAATCTGCTGTTTTTAGGGTTTTTTTAAACATAGTCTTGTATAATTGATCAGAAGCAGAAGTGAAGTACTGAATATATTTTTGATGTAAAATGGTGAAATTAATTAAGTACACTTTGACCAGCTCTAGTATTTTATTCTGTGTATATCATAATATATAAAACTTTAGGTTACAGGATGTCTGTGAAGCTGCTTGTAAGGGTTACCCTGAGCCTGTAATATTTGCTTTCAGAGCATGCTGAACAAAAATTAAATTGGTACATTACGAAGAAAGGGAACTTTAAAAAGTAGCCAGTGATAGCAGTGAGATATAAGAACAATGCCAGAATCACTTGAGGGGAAGGTCTATGAAAATGTGCATGAAATGAGTGCTCTTTTTGTTGGCTTTCTTCTAATTTGTAACTGCATGTTCCTGAAGCATATAAATGAGTGGGGCCAGAGGAAAGTAGGTTTAACATAATACAATATGAGATGCAATAAAAGAATGTCTTGTGATTTTTTTTTCTGTGTTGAACTTAAAGGGGGACGTGATTAAGTTTGGCAATATTTTACTAATCTGATAGTGTTTGTTAAATAGACATCAGAAAACAATGTATATAAGTCTATGTGTGGTTAATCTCCCTTTTCTCTCGTTCTGGAACATTTCAAACTACAAGCATTATAGAGCCATCTACCAGGGACATAGAGGCAAAGAATAATGAAAGGCAGAAAATGTAAGAGAGCGCGCTGCTCTTTGAATCCAGTTTTTTATTTTCCTGTACTAACTTCTTAACAGGATTAAGGAATCCGTGGAGGAAGAGGGACAGGATAAAGCGCGGGACAGAAATGGGAAGTTATTCCAGCCACAGGTTGGAGTAATACTTCTCTGTACCCAGAGATGAAGGAAGTGTCCTGTCAGTTGGATGAGGTTTTCTCATTTTTATTCTTTGAATTTACCTAAGATTCTGGTAAGGCTCCCTTTGTCCACCAGATAAAGCTGCAAGAAAAGAAGTCTCTTTCATTACAGGTTGTTAAATAATGTTGAGGGGGACCCTTTCCCTCCCAGTCACTAGAAAGTGATGTGCTAAGTCTCTTTTCCCAACCCTTGAAAACCCTTCCAGTCACCACTTCTGTGCTTAACTTATTTGAGGTTATGGTTATGGTACCTCTTAACCATAACTCCTCTTCATTTGTACTCAGATAAATAATTTACAGAGCGGCAGCCAGGATCTGTAGGGTCTGGGACAAGCAGTAGAATCAGATCACCTAGTAAGCTGAAAGAGGTGGTAGTGATATCCTTAGACACAGTAATGATTGCTGACAATTGAGATAAGGCAATACTAGGATCTAAAAGGTGTGGTCAGAGCAGTGGTAAAAGAACAAAAAGAGGGGCCCCAGTGCAGGTTCTTATTGAAGCTGCCTCCTTCAAATTTTAGTGAGTGTAACTTTTGTTTATAGATTCACAGATTCCAAAGCCAGAAGGGACCATTGTGATCATCTAATCTGACCTCCTGTATAACACAGCCCATAGAACTTCCCCAAAAATAATTTCTAGGGTATGTCTTTGATCACTGGTACCTAAATTACCATTACATTTTAGTTCTGTGATCTCTTCATCGGTCAAGACGATGTCTGATATAGAATTCCTCCATATTGGATGCAACACTTCTCGAGTTAGGAAATTATCATCTATAATGTTTAAAAATTCCAAGGATGTTTTAGTCCCGGCAAATGAGACCTCCAGCATATGTCACTCACAATTGAAGTACGCTAGGATCACGCAGCTTTTGACAAACGTGCCAATTCAACTGTTTTATCATGGAGGAAAGAGTCTCCTAAATGCAACTCCTTTTGTCCCCCACATCCAACCCTATTCCCTCCCACTCACTCCCTGGGTTTGAGCAGGGGGTTGGACTAGATGACATCCTGAGGTCCCTTTCATCCCTAAACTCTGATTCTATTTCCAGGGAAATCATACTATTGTAGAAGTATTTTATCAGAAAAGAGGCTGGACACTTACTTGTATTAAATAATATTCTTTCTCCTCTCTGGCCTCTACAGAAGAGATCTGACAGTTGTGTGACACTGGAAATATTCATAATATATTAACTTTCACTGATTTGTTTTTTAAAACAAATTTCCAAATATAGTTAAAGTGAATTCACAACAAAGGACTTTAGTTTTTCAGTTGATGCCTAATAGTCACCATCACTTATGCAGAGAATATTTATAAATCAATGTGGATAAAACTGCCCGTAGTAATACATAATGAGCTGTGTCCAACTGAATATTCATTGTTTGCATAAAAAATTGTGCAATAAAATGTATGTACTGTGTGGTAACATTGATTTTGTTCAGATAAATATTTAAAATATATATAATTAAACACAGTTGCTTGATGCAAGGTGGTTTTCCCTCTTTTGATTGCCAGAGGGAATCTATTACTGTAGGTATAAATGGTTCCTTTGGTCCATGTTATACACCAGTGTTCAATTCTTTTGTGAAGTAAAACATTTTAAACATGAAGTGATACTGTTGTTTGGAAAAAGGTAATTTTAAAAGAATCATATCAGAAGGTGACTTTGTATATGTGTGTGTGTTTTTTTTATATTCCCCCAGGAGCTCAGGGAAATAAGTTTTGGTGATGCATTTCTGTTCAGAAGATGAGTTTCTTGTCACAAGAGATAACATCTGCAGCTCTGTGTTTATTGCACTAAATATCAGAACTTTTTTTCATTTAACATCTTTGTTTATACAGTGATTTAAATTATTGTTTTGTATTCAGATCTGAGTCAATGTCCAGATCCATAACGTTCATAATTTAGATTTTAGCTAGATTTTTTTAAAGCTATAGAACAATCTCATCAAGCACAATTAAGTAGGAAAATTGTGTCATAGTGACCATTCATCTGTATTCCATTAAAATTCTTGTAATCTAATATAAAAATGTATTTGAATTTATATAATGAAAAAGTTATCAAATGATGTAGATCACATTATAAAGCAATCTTCTTTTATTATACCAAGTTTTCCTTCACAGCTTTGTAAATTGTTTTATGAGGGCGCCTTACTTGAAATGGAGAAAAATTACTTATGGAGCTACTACAGGTTTACTCCATTGTAAATGGGGATGGAACTTGGCCATTTGTGTTTATTTGCTATTCATAAAATGTAGAAAGAAATATGGGAAAAATAAAATAAAACTGGAAAAAACATTGAGTTGGGAGTTAGCAAGGCTCAATATTAGGCCTCAGTCATTACTTGAAATATTTTGGAATTTGGTAGATATGCCTTGTACAAAGCTGAGCACGTTGCAGATGCTTACCAAATAAATAATCAACAATAATAACCTGGAACAGTGCACTCCACCAATAAGCATCTCCTTCATAGGGAAAACATTTGAATCATCCTCAAAACATCATTGTGTTTCTAGGCACATTCTGTCAGGAAATTACTTTAGGTAACAAATAGAATTTTATCTTTAAAATTAATTTAATATATGACATGAAGGTAGTTGTGTCTACTTTTTCAGTGACTACAAGCAATACCTTTGTTATAAAAGTCACTATAGTGTGAAAACTAATTATTTCTTCTATTTGCTTATTGGCTTGTAATAGTACTTACTCAGAAATAGTATGAAGTTTCTAAAACATAGCTGAGTTCTCAGGCTATTCTAGTATGTCAATAACTCAGATCCGAAAGCTTCTATTCATTTTGTATTTATGGTAGTTAGTACTTGCTTAGACAGAACTCCCACTGGACTGAAATATGGTCTTTGTTACTCTGGTGTAACTCTATTGGAATTTCTCTGGATTTTCACTTGTTGAATAGGATTGGTGCAATGTATCTTTTTAAATGAAAAATACTACTTGAATATTGAAATGAACTGCAGATTAGCACAGCATATTTGTAAAAATAAATATAATGGTTCTATTCAGTTACAATGTAAACAAAATCAGTCTGTTTCCGCTATAGGATTTGTTGGTTCTATTTCTTCAAACTGGCAGGTAGTGAATATGTGTTGTTGATTCCCATAGATTATTGCCATCCATATACTTTGTCTGCTAGATAAAAGGGATCTTGTTTAGAGCAGTACTGGGGCATTTTGCAGATTTGTATATGTTACAGCTATTAGGCCCTGTGAGGGATGAAAGTTGGGAAACCGAGTAACAAGTTCTCCCCATTTAGGCTTAATCATTTTTGTCTTCATTTAATACAATTTCAGACAAAATTATTATACTTCTATTATCTGGACATACATTTACATGAGACAAATGATAACAGACAAGATGGAACTGGTAAATGGGTCCAAGTTATCACCTTCCATGATAGTTATCTCCTTCAATTGTATCTTTCAGATTACTCAATCTTTATCCAGTTGGCTTTTTAACACATCAACCCTTTGGATTTTAGGTAATCTGTACATTACATATGTGCAAGCTCAACTTCTGTATTTTTCCTGCTGGTTTTGCAGTTTCTGAGTCATGTCATTTTATGTCACCCTGTCCTTGGTCTTCCCAGAAAAAGGGGGCTTTTATTTATCATTGCATGTTTATATATCTCTTACTTACACCTTCCAATACACATGTTACCTTTGTTCTGTCAACAATATCATTTTAAGGGGATTAGCAAGTCTATGTAAAAGAAGAATTGGCAAAACCATGCTAGTGCCAGCAAGGACTTGACTTAAGTGTTACCTCATCTGTACTCATTCACTATCCGTAATTATAAACCATTAAAAATATAGATATCAAAGCTTGTAATCTTACCATTAACAATGGTTTCAATGTTATAAATCAGTATGTGTTAGTTATCCTGTGCTATCCTTTTAATCTATTAAAAAAGGGAAGGGGAATTAAGGAAAACATGATGATTTTTTAATGTCAGCATTTCTTATCTTCTTTAAGCATGGGTTTTTCATTCAAAGTCCAATTTTGCTTGTGAATCATTACAAAGAAACTTCATTATAAATTTTCCTGTGAATGCATGTTGAGGAATGTCTCCATTTTCAAACCTTAATATTTAATTGCTTTTAATGATACCCCAATAGCCCTGATCTTGCAATTATAGAACTACTCAGAATATGTGAAGTTAGGCATGTGTAAGTATTTGCACAGTCAAGGCCAGAGTAAATATAACTTCAGAAAAAAAATAAGCATTATTATAAATATTTAAAAAAATAAAATATGAGCTTTAAAGGGCAGTTCTTATTACAACAGATATCTTGGGGGAAACCAGATTATATTAGAAGAAATCTACAGGAACAGGTATTCTTAGTATACAGAGCGTGCTTGTTCTGAATCTTTGGCATGAAAGAAAAGTCTGGAAGCCAAATTAGTATTAACTGAATTACAAATTCACCAAGAATGAGAAGAGACTCTAAAATTAAAGAATTACATTTACCATTAATGCCAGCTGTAAATCTCTGTATTACACTTTGAAAAGATGTTTAACAAAATAAATGGTGCATATATTTATCAATATAACTTTTCCCCTGCATAATATGTTGAAATAATTTGTGCATATACTACCAAAATATGGAATTGAAGAAAATATGTTGTAGGGCATGGAAAAAGAAAAAGAGGAGGAAGATTCAGAAAATCATCCATACATTGAGTGTATAATCTAAGAATTGTTTGCATTTAGAAAAGATACATTTCACACTGTTTGCCTAGAATATCCTTTGTTCAGTATTTTCAGCATACAAAAATAATTATTGGTAATGGAACTCAACTCTTTTCCCTTCACAACTTGATGTAGAAAATACTTAGTTCAAAGTTTTGAATCTTTAAATAGCCTCTACAGGAAGTAGGTGTAATGGTGGTCAACACTTGTGTTAAATGTCAGTTTTCTTTCTCTTAAGATGAATGAGGAGCTCCCTTTCACTGGTGCTTCAGGGAACTCTTTCTTATTTGAGTTTGAGAAAAATGTACTTTCTATGAATTCGTCACTATTTTGTTTTCCCTTCTCACTTTTTTTTTTTTTTTTAAATGTTGCTTGTGGCAAGGTTCATCAAGGTCTTAAGATCTCTTAAACTTCTTTTTCTTTTGTGCTGTGCTGTTTTTGGTTGTTTCCATTGTGTTTTTTTCCTTTTCTTTCTCATGCAAAATATCTAACAATCAGTTGAGCGGCTTCAAAAGATCCTTGGGTGTGCTCATAGGATGATAATTGTTTGGTTTGCCTTAGAGCAGACCTATCTTCTCAAGGAAATTCCCTGAGACTGTATGGTCCAAACATGTTATTTCTTTTCTCCCTTGAAGCAACCAGCAATCCTGAATTATTGTATATAGCAAATAGAAACTAATTTATAGTAAATAGCTTATTCTTCTGAAGTGTGTTAGGTGCAGACCAAAAAAAAAAAAAAAAAAAAGATGCAGCACAGAACTCAAGGGAGGAGGGGCTAACATGGCTTTAAATCACCTTTGTCCTCTGTCCTGGGCTGCTCCTGTAGCTAGACAGACTCCCGTGGGGCTGTCCTATGACCCACAACATTGCCTGGAATTTCTTCTGGTTATCTGTTTACATATCTATTCCTTGATTTCTACCACAATGTCTGCACCAGTGGAATTCTCCTACAGCTAAAGGAAATTGGCTCAGCGCACCTGATCCAGTCCAGATGTTCCCTGTTTGGGCCAAATAAGGTTATGTCTACACTGCAATTAGATACCTATGGCTGGCCTATATCATCTGACTTGGGCTCATGGGGCTTTTGAATTGTGATGTAGACGTTTGGGCTTGTGTTACCAGATTGCCCGTCACAATGAGGTATACTCATTTATTAGGCTTACTTTCCTGGAGGGCATGTGTGATTCTAGTGGTGTGATTCTATTAATGTACTGCTTGTGTTACTTGTGCGTTCATATGGCTACAAGTCCCCTCCCAATGGAGTTATCCTGCAGGACCTAAGGTTTTCAGGGCTGGGTTTCTCCAGCCCAAGATTCAAATAAACCCCCACAGATACACACACACATTCCAGATTAACCGAGTGCATCTGAGCGGACCGAGCTATCAGCACTCTCAACTGATCCCTTATATGTCCTTGAACTCAGCAGACTGGATCAAACAGCACTTTCAGCTGCACTCTTATTTGCCCCTGGACTCCATAGGCTAGGCAAAGCAGCACTTCTCAGCCGCCTCCTTTATATGCCCCTTTACAATTGTTCTAGCAGTAATCCCCTTGATGAGCAAACCCCATAGGATTTTTGGGCACTCCAGGGATCTTTGGCTTAGATAAAAGAAGCGTGGCTGCAGAGCAATATAGGGAAGCCAAGAACACAAAGAAGTAAAATAAAGTTTGGAGAGAGAGAGAGTCGCAACCAGCTTGATTATAACAGTTATTTATTTCTAGGTATATAAAACTTATGATACTAATAGTAATACCAAACAAGGAGAGAAAAACAATCAAATGCTTATGCTACACAATTACAGTTGGGGTATTGGAGAAAGCTATCCCAGGTTTGATTACAAAAGTAGAACGTTATACTTGGACTGAGAGAGAGAGAGTGTTGGGGGAAGGGGAAATGGGGGGGGGGGGGGGAGGTCTCACCACCCCGTGCAGCTCAGACGTTCGCAGGAGACAAGCTGGTCAGCTTAGGGTCTGGAGGGCTTGAGACAGGCAGAGTCACCAGCACGATCAGTCGGGAAGAGGGGAAGATCCAGTGTAACTGATGCAGAATTTGGATCCAGGCATCAGAACAGGGGTTTGAACTTTGGTAGGGGTTTTTGTAGATACCAGGTTTGTTTATGGGTAAACAATGTCTCAAGAAAGTATCCCAGAGTGGTTTTCTTTATGTTGGACAAAAGGAGCTGATCATTCCTGGTTAGGGACAATGTTCCTTGAGAAAGCTCACAATGCAACCAGGATTCAGTGTTTTGCATATCAGTAACTAGAATGGTCTGATAACTGTGAAGCTGTATGTGTACAGGTGTGAGTTCATTTACATCAAGAGCAGAGATCTCCCATTATGCAGTGCATCCCTGTTTTGCCAATCCCAGAGTTCAGTGCGTGTTCCATCTTCAATGTAGATGAGGCTTCTGTAATTGAGATGCCTCCTTTTTACATCTTTGATGTAGATGAGGCTAGGGGCATTCTCTTAGTCTTCTTCCACTGCCTTTTCATATTGAGATGCCTTTGGTTTCTGGTTCAAGCAGGCTTTTGTTTCTGGTTCAAGAAGGGGCTGCTGCGGGGATTCAGGTGAGCCAGAGAGAGAGTAGGGGTTTTGCACCCTAGTTCCCCAAGAACACAGAGCTGCCAGGTAACGCTTGGGCAGGGGCCAGAGCTCTGGAACCCTTATGCCCCAAAATAAAGAAGCAGGGGGTGAGAAAGAAACCAGAAGACAATCTGCTTACTTGAATATCCAGAACATGTTGAATGATTCTGCCCTCTTTTTTTAAATTTAAAATTGATTACAAATAATTTTATATATTTTTTGAGAAGCTGTCCAAATGGGGTAATGTAAAAGTGTTAAGAACTGCCAAAAAGGGAGGAAAGAAAAGAGAGAGGAAAGTATTTAAACAGAAAAGAGGGGCAGTTATATTGGAAATGGAGGGGCTTTAGCGTTTATAAGGCAGGCGGTGAAGACAAACATCTAAGTCATGCAGTGTCTTAAAAAAAATCAATCAAGTTATCAAATGTAGAATCTGGTGTTGCAGTAATCCTGGGATCCATGTTAGTATATTTCTTGCTACTTGCCTTGTTCATCTGTCTCTTCTCCAAGGAGTTTTGGCATGGTCATGGAAGGGATTGTACCTCTCCTTTCAACCCACATGACTGCGGTAAAGGTAGGGAGTGTAGTAGGGATTGTGTCCCCGGAAGGGGTAAGAGATGTTCCCTGTTCAGCTGGGGACTTAGGGGCTCAAGGACCTCTGTCGTTTTGCTCTGGATCCATATTATTCCACTGTCTGGGAGTAATGACTGCAGTGAAGTGGTTCTTTCTGTGCATGTCCAAATTGATGGACCCTATCACAGCACTTAGAAATTTTCAGTGTGTTACAGGAGATCCCATAGATCAGATCCGGGGGCATGCACTGAGATTCAGTGCTATCAGTTTGTATACATTTCCCCATGGATACTCAGTTTGCATTCAGAGTTCCAATTTCCTATGAAGCAGAGAATTAGCTGAGCAGAGTTTGCTATTGTCCAAAATTTTTTTCAGTATTTAGTATATTTAGAGAGTTCTTTGAAGCATTTTGGCATCCAAGAATTAGGATCTGTTATATTTGCCATTAGAGAACAATAAAGAGAGAATTACCTTCTTGTAATGTTAATTCTTAGCAGATAGCTTCGCTTACTGATCCACCAGCCACACAGACCAGAGGATGGCTGTTTTGATGTTTTATTCTAACACCATTTTATTCTATACTTGATTGAAACTGTAGGAAGAGTTAAGTAGACAACATGTACTTAGCCATAATTTAATTTGATTAGAACACTGCAGTTAATACAGTAGCCTTCTTTTTATTTAAATTGAACTTAATAATTTAGTATTAAACTACCATCGGTTCAGCTCGTGTTGCTACAGTTTCAAGCTCAAGAGAGTAAAATCACCTCTGGTGCTTTTCTCAAATTTGGAGACTCCGGGAACACATGGAGTCGAAGGATAGTGATCACAGACACAATCACAAGTATAAAGTCTGACCTGTACCAAGGGTTTTATTAAAGTAAGAAGTAAAGTTACAATTACCAATGCATATATAAAGCCTACAAAAACCCAGGCAACGACTAAGACTGCCATCATACTCAGATCCTCAAAGATATTCTAGGATCCGATGGAGATCAATAGAGGGATGGATCCTGCTGGGGTTTCCTGTGGGGCTGTCCCTTGGGGTCTTCCCACTTTTACCCAAGCAGGGAACCACTTTTATATTGTTTTTCTGATCACACCTAAAACCTTATGCATATTCATGAGGCTTTCAATCCTCTTTTCCTTATCTGTATTTCACACCCTGGGAATATTGGGGTGTCCCAGGTTTCATGGGTTGTTTCTTACTTCCTCTTATTCTCATTAGCATCTACACATAATGTGTACCCTGCAGTCAAGAGAGGACATTCCACGATGTTACAATGTGGTGTTCCATGATTTTGGACAATACATTGCGGTTTATTGCAATCTAGTTTTCTGTTAAATTACTTTTTGGCACATCGTTTACAGTAATCTTGTGACTTTACTGGCATAGGGCTATTCCTAGGTCATCCACTACAGTCAAATGTTCTTAAAACCAGTTGGGCTAAGCTAAAATCTTACAGGCCTCAGCCTGTTGGGCTTGCATTCTAGCCAGGCTTCACTTATATACCTAATACACACACATCGCTCCTAAATACTTATCAATCCTATACTTCTATTATCCTACAATTTAAATCTGTTTGGCATACATTGTTTATATATAAAATAGCATATGAACTAACCATAACACTACATTACACAAAGATATATGAGTAATAAAATGAAGTAATTGGCAACAATACTTATAAGTGGGATCTTTAGTGACCTCAGGTGGACAGGACCTAGGTTTTATAAACTGCCCCATCCAGAAATAAAGGCAGACCAACCCAAAAGACCAGCACCCCAATATCTTTTGCATCAGGCATAATTATTTCTGCAGTACTGACTCAGAAAGAAGAGTGCTACATACTGAACCACCAGCATGACTGCCTGTAGCATCTACTTGTTCCTTGGAGGTGTCCCATTCAAATACTGACACAACATCTCCCTGCTTAGCTGGTAAAGTGTAATTAGGTGTCAGCAGTAGGCAGTATGACTGCAGGCCCCATTTAAAAAAATAATTAAACCATCATTAGATTGCTTTGTAAACAATTTTGTTTATACCTTAGTCATTTAACAAATTTAGAATTAAAAATGTTATTTTTACGTTAGGAAAGAGTAACTGTTTATCAGAGGTATAAACAAAAATAAAATCTATTGGCACGCCTTCTTGAGAGCAGTGAGTTTTACTCTACCTTTTTTAACTTTTAACAATTGAAGAGGTTTGAGGTTTAAATTAACAAAGTGTACTTTAGTACTTTTGACATTTATTTTCTAAGAATAGTCTTCTGGAATTGTCTCCCAAGTGGTGCAAAAATGATCGATTGGTGATAAAACACTTTAAAATAATGAGGCTTTTGAGCATAATCATGTAATCAGGAATTCTAAAAATTTCTTGCTGTTATAGCAAAGTGCTTTCAATGTATATTAAAGTAGGAAACGAATATAACAGTATGAAGATAGTTAAAGATACCTAATGGTATTTATAATACTGTATGGTCTCTAACGTTTGTGAAGATAATTCAGTACTTTTCAAAGTGCAGTTTAACAATTTAAAATAAAGGTGATGTCAAAAAATCATAATGCTTCAATGGTTTTGGGTAATCCAGCACTATAATTATGGTAGATTATGATAAATCACACATGAAGACGCAGCATCATCTAGTATTCAATAACTTGGACTTTTAAACCTCTTGCACTGTTATATTTTATTACTGTGGGTTTTATTTAGCAGAAATTAATTAGCATAAATTTATTTAGCAGACTTTTACACAAATATAAGGTGAGACGGGATCATTGTAATCATCTAGTCTGATCTCCTATATACCTCAGGTCATAGATTTTCCCTGAATTTATTCCTGTTTGAACCAGAGCATATCTTTGAGAAAAATATCTAATCTTGATTTAAAAGTTATCAGTGATAGAGAATCCACCATAACCTTAGGCATAGTGTGCCAGTTACTTTCACTATTAAAAAACGTGCACCTTATTTCCTGTCTGAATTTGTCTAACTTCAGTTTCTAGCCATTATAGCTTGTTATAACTTTTTCTGCTAGATTGAAGATCCCATTTGTACCATGAAGAATACGATGTAGGTATTTATAAACAGTGATGAAGTCACCCCTTAACACTCTCTTCATTAAAATAAATAGATCGAGCTCCTTGAGTCTATCACTAGATGGTATGTTTTCTAATCCTTTAATCATTCTCATGGCTCTTCTCTAAAACCTCTCCTGTTTATCAAGATCCTACTTGCATTTCTGGTCTCCAGAACTGGACACAATATTCCAAAAGTGCTTGTACCAGTCTCAGACATAAAGATAATGTTGTTTGTCCTTCGAATTTGAAGATGATTGTGACATCACTGATTGGTTTGGTTTCTGTGAACTTGTGAGTGACTGATCAGGCCAGTTTGAGCTTTGAACTGTTTGTGGCACAATGAACAAGAGATGCCACTATGGGTTACTTGATTAACAGCAGACATGCTGCTGTTATGAGATTTACGCTGCTGGTGCTTCTGCTCTGCCTCAGTAGTTCTCCTCTGCTCATAGACTGCGGCGCTGGTCTGGATGAGACTTCACCAGGTAGAACGATCCTGAGCAAGATCCTCTCAAAACTCTGGACCATTGTTGAAATGCCTCAAGGATAACTTGAGGGTGTCCTTGAAACATTTATTCTGGCCTCCCTGGGAACTCTTTCCTGCCTTTAGCTCACTATCAAAGATCTTCCTTGGTAGTCGCTTATCTGACATTCTGATGACATGGCCTGCCCATCTCATCTGTGATTTCATCAAGAGAGAATGGATGCTTAGAATACCTGCCCATATGAGAACTTCAGTATATGGAACCTTATCTTGATATCTTATCCTCATCAGTTTCCTTAGACAGCCCATGTGATAGTGATTCAGCTTTATAACATGGTGTCTGTACGCCATCCACGTTTCACATGCATACATCAAAGTTGGCAACACAATGGCTTTGTAGACCTTCAGTTTTGTTTGTTGACTAATGCCTCTGCGCTCCCACAAATTTGTACGTAGTTTGCCAAAGGCCACATTTGCTTTGGTAATTCTGGCATTGATTTAATCATCAATTTGAACTGCACATAACAGTGTACTGCTGAGGTGAGTGAACTTGTCTTCTGCCTGGAAGATTTGGCCATTCATTGTGATAGTAGGCTCTACATAAGGCTTCCCTGGTGCAGGCTGGTACATCACTTCTGTCATCTTGATGTTGATCGTGAGACCAAGATTGTCACAAGATGAAGAGAAATAGTGCATACTCCACTGTATGCAAGACTTAGATTTGGCATTCAGGGAACAGTCATGAGCCAACAGAATATCACAAACAATCACTTTTCTGTACCTTCATCTTCACCTCATATATCATATTGAGCTGCTTGCAATCAGTTTGGTTTCTGATACCAATCTCAGTGTCACAGTAGGCATCTGTAAGCATGGCAGAAAACATCATACTGAAGAGGGCTGGGGCCAGCACGCCACCCTGCTTGACTCCATTTGTTGACTGGGAATGGTTCAAATGACTCATCGTCCTCCATAACTCGAGCGAGCATGCCACCATGGAATTGTTGAACTATTGAGATGAATTTCTCCAGGCAACCGAATTTTGCCATGATCTTCCAAAGGCCCTTCTGACTGACTGTATCAAATGCTTGTGTCAGGTCAGTGAAGGTCACATACAGCTTGGAGCTCTGTGCCAGGCATTTCTCCTGAAGTTGACTTGCTGCAAACACCATGTCTATGTTCCCACGACCTTTCCTGAAGCCACACTGACTCTCAGGCACGAACCCTTGTTCAATATGTTGTGCAAAACTATTCAGCAGAATTCTGGCTAGAATTTTGTCAGCTGTTGACAACAAAGAGATGCCCCGATAGTTGTTGCAGAATTGTTTGTTACCTTTGTGCTTGTGCAAGTGAATGATTGCGTTGTGGACACCAGAATTGGACACACTATTCCAAAAGTGCTTGCACCAGTGTCAGATATAGTGGAAATATAACCCTTTTAGCCAAAGCATTGTAGTGGGAACTCATGTTCTGCTGATTGTCCGCCATGACCCCCAAGTCTTTTTTTCAGAGTCACTGCTTCCCAGGATAGAGGCCCCCATCTTATAAGTATTGTTCACATTCTTTTTTCCTAGATGGATAATTTTACATCTGGCTGTATTTAAACACACTGTTTGCTTGCACCCATCTTATGAAGCAAACCCAATCACTCTGAATCAGTGACCTGTCCTCTTAATTATTTACCACTCTCCAAATCTTTGTATTACCTGAAAACTTTTGTTAGCGATGAATTTGTTTTCTTCCAGGTCACTAATAAAAATGTTAAATAGCAGAGGGCCAAGAACTTACCCCAATGGATCCCTCTAGAGATAAACCTGCTCAATGATGGTTCCCTGTTTACAAGTTACATTTTGTGGTCTGTCAGATAGGCAGTGTTTAATCCATTTAATGTGTGCCATATTAATTTTTTATCATTCTATATTTTTAACCAAAATGTACATTACCACGTCAAATACATATAGGGGTCTAAATATACTACGTCAACACAATTACCATTATCAACCAAACTTGTAATCTCATAAAAAAAATAAAGATACCTGTGTTCCATAAGATTATTAATTGACATTAATTCTTTTATAAATCAAATCTAATATCAGCTATTCTGTTATTTTATGCAGGATCATTACTGGGTGACAGGTGTATAATTATGCAGGTCATCTTATTTGCCCTTTTAAAATAATGGCACAACATTAAGTTTCTTCCAGTCTTTTGGAACTTCCCCAATGTTCCTAGACTTATTAAAAATCAACATTAACAGTCCACTGAGCTCCCCATACAGGCCTTTAAAACCCTTTGATGCAAGTTATCTGGACTTGCTGATTTAAAAAAGTTTAACTTTAATAGCTGCTGTTTAACATTCACCTTAGTTGTTATTGGAATGGAAATTGTTTAATCATTATATGATATGATTACATCATTTATGTTTTTCCCAAATACAAAACAGAAATACTTATCAAACACATCTACCTCTTTTACATTACTGTTGATAATTCAACCATTTCCATCTAATAATGAACCAATACCATTGTTAGGCTTCTTTTTTTCCTAATAAACTTAAAAATTTCTCATTGTCCTTAACTCTGCAGGCCATACATTTTTTCCTTGTGTCCCTTTGCCTCACTTATCAATCTTCTACTTTTCTAACTTCTGACTTATATTCATTACTATCAACACTTTTGCTTTCTTCTATTTGTTATGTATTGTTTTTAATTTTTTTATAGATGCCTTCAATTCTCCTCTAAGACAAGTTGCTTTTTTAACCAATATGGACTTCTTTCTCAGTTGTGGAATTGTGGTCATTTGGACATCTAGGAAATTCTTCTTAAACAATATCCAATTATCATTCACATTTTTCTGTTTAAATTCTCTCTCCTAACTGATTTGGATCATAATTGTTTTCAACTTTATGAAATTGGCCCTTTCGTAAGCCTTTCATGGCCCTTTCATTGGTCTATTTACTGGTTTGGACTTTATACTTTTTTTGTATAACAAAAGTGATCAAGTTGTGTACCTAAGCTATCACTGATTTCTAGTTTTGTGATCAGTTCGTCTTTATCTGCAATATGAGGTGTAATGTAGAATTCTCCCATATTAGGAAATGTAATATATAATGCTTAGAAATTCTGAGGATGTTTTAGTCTGGGCAATATAAGACCTCTAGCATATGTTATTTGGATTGAAGTTCATTGTGATCAAGTAGCTTTTCTTCCTACATATTATAGATATGTACTTAAGAAGCAGATCATCCTGTTCTCTGGTGTGATTTGGTGGTTTGTTGCAGACACCAGCTAAGACCCAGTCTTATGCTTTATCTGTTAGGATATTGGTTTATAAACATTCAAGAGTATTTTCTTTTGAGTAGCCAGTGACATGGAAACAAGTACTGCCCTTTTTGTCAGAGGGCCACTCCTCTTCCCCTTTGCTCATTCAATCCTTACTCAATAGATAATAATAATTGATTTTAACATTCCAGTCATGCAAATCATTCCACCTGGCTTCAGTACTACCAATTAGGTTAAATTTATGCTCCTTAAAGGAGCAATTGCAATTCATCTTGCTTGTTATCTAGGCTTCTTGCATTGGTGTATAAGCAATTAAAGAAATTCTTTTCTTCATATCCTGTTGTTTCTTGATTAATTTTGCTTTCATCATTTTGCTTTTGTGCTAAATGATTTGGGTCTGGTCTGGATATGTGGGTTTGTGCTCATTTGTTCCCTCTTTTCTCCCTGTCCTTTTGTTGTTAGTTTAACATTCTCCTGACTACTAGAAAATATTTTGGCTAGGTCCTTGGATTCTACTCTAGTTGCTTTGGGTAATGCACAGCGGCCAGAAAGCCAGTAGATCTGGCCAACTGGGGACTTTTTACAAAAGGGTAGAGCCTTTGGATGGCATAGAGTGATGCCAGGTGGTAGAAGGGGAGTGGCCAGAGTGTTGCTGTGCTCTAGTGATGTACAGTGGGCATATCAGCTCCTTGTGGACATAACCAGTTGGCATGGTTGAGAGCAGTCCCTGAGGCTATTCTAAAGTACAAAAGGGACAGGTACAATGTAGAAATGTTCTCCAGGTTCACTGGATTCCAAGTGGTCCTCTGTCCTCTGCTGGTCCCAGGACATATAAGGCACTATTGAGAATTTGTCTTTACCTGGTTATCATTAGGTAACTATTTAATTTATTACTTCAGGCCATAATTTGTTCATATATAGGAAAGAGTGAATTGCTTAATCATGCTGGCAAAGACTCTCTTCTCCATCAACATCTATAACTGTATGATAGGGGAGATAGTCCCACACTGGTAATGAGAGATTGTGGACGCAATCGGTCCTGCTACATCTGCAGCAAATCTCAGGTATGGAGAGGGGAGTTAAAAGGGAGAGATCTAGCCCAATTCAGGGCTGACCAGGAAGGAAATCAGAGCTCTGCTTCTCCTGTTAGGAGAGAAGCTGGGTTGCAGCCAGACCAGAGACTGAGCTAGGTTTCCACCTAGACAAGGCCATGTTAGAAGCGATGGCCAGGCCCTGTGGGATCAGTAGAAGCATGGACTGTTTGGAGACCAGCTCTGAATAGATGGATGGTTTATCACACAACCCTGTTTTGGGTTGGGTTTTTTATTTCTACTTTCCTTTTGACCTTTACACTTTGGAAATGGTAAGTCTGACAGATGCCTTGCCAGGAGGGCCAAACCACCACTACCTTGGACCTCACAGGGACAGCAACCTGCCAGCAGAGACTGGCAGCTAGGTGAGTTGTGCTCTGACAGGCCACAAGGAGATACTGCAGAAGCATCCAAGTCACACTCTGAAATTCTAGCACCTAGAAAAAAATGAAAAACAAACAAAACACAAAAACAAAGAAAACTACCCACCTCTCTTTGATTACAAGCAAGGTAAAAACATTTCTCTTCTCTTTCAGATTTTGAGGGTACAATGCTTTTTTGCAGGTCAGCTTGCAAAATACACTCTTTATTCAAAATTCTGTGGTTTCACAGATTCTCACACAGTTTTGTGCAGAAGTACCATGGCAGCCATTTTGAAAAGTGTTTACTTATGGAAACAAAGCAAAGAGGAATACAGCAAAGCACATAGACCAGGGGTGTCAAACTCATTTGCTATGGCGGGCCAGATTTGAATTAAATGTACTGCAAGTGGGCCATACGTACCATAAATCGAAATAGTCAGCACAACTATTTTTATGTAGTATTATATTTTATTTGCTAGATATCAGCGATATAAAAACTGCAGTAAAATTCACTTCTACAACTACTTCTATTTTACGATTAAAAGAATTAAATGATTAAGAATTATAGTACTGCGTGATGCCCCAAGACCACACTGTCCCTCTCCCGCCTTTTGGAGCGCTGTGTCTCGTGCACACAGCGCTCCATGCGCTGCCGCCAGAGTACACAGATCTCATGGCAGCATGTGACACTGCAACATCTTGTGGGCATTGTACTCTCTGGAGGCAGCGCGCTGCGGCAAGATCTTGTGGCGTTGTTCTCTCTGGTGGCAGTGTGCAGTGCCGTGCCATCTTGTGGCGTTGTACTCTCTGGCAGTGTTGCATGCTGTCGCGAGATCTCGCAGCATTGCACCCTCTGGCAGTGCGAGCTCTCGCAGCATTGTACCCTCTGGCGGCAGCATGCGACGCCGCAAGATCTCGTGGCAGCACGTGCTGCTGCCAGGGGTCAGATCAAAAAGATTGGCGGGCCATATCCGGCCTGTGGGCCAGATGTTTGACACCCCTGATACAGACATTCGTATCAGATCAGGGATGGAGATATCACTATTTTGAAGTCTTCTGAGTTGCATAGGCCTTATGTTGGTTCAAAAGATGAATTTCCATAGAGAATCATAGAGAAGACCACATTGTTTTTGCTAAAACAATTGGAGCAGTGACACAGGAGAAGTTTTTGCAAACAAAAGGAAATAATGTCCCTTTTGAATAAAGCTGCGGACAGAGCAAATTATCTGTGAGAAATTTATTAAACAATAACATTGTGTTAAAATTAAATTATAGGAGAACATTTGGAATATACAAAAATCCCCTCTTTTTATTAGTGAAAATAATAATTAAATGAGATTTGAGGACAAGTTAAGATTTAGATACAAAGTATCAGATACATGTTTTAAACATAAATCACAGATAATTAACAATATACAGATAGTTCTTATATGAAGCTTATATCATGCAAATCCTATACTTAATGCAAGTGCATTTTAAATTAAACACATCACTATTTCCTGCTTTTCTTTTTCTTATTGAAACATTTTGAGGGCCATTAGTGTGTCAGTGACTTGGCATAACTGTCCATGATTGAATTAAAGTAATAAAAATTGATTTCCAGAGCATGCCAAGTGATGTCAGCATAGGTTATCTGAATATATTATGTGTTTATCTAACCCTAAGCATCTCTTTTCCACATGCTCTGCAGAAATGACTGGAGTATAGAGACACTAAAGTCTGAACTTTTACTTGCTGAAGCTTTTAAATTTTAAATCTAGTAGAGGATCTGGAGATCCTATTTGACTAGGGGAGGAAATGAAATATACAGTCAGAAAATCAATCCAAAACTTTTAATGCCAAAAGAAAGATGATGAGTTTCTGGCATACAATCTACAACTACTGTATGAAGCTCCTCTCCTTTCCAACTCTGTCTTTTTTCCCATCCAAGCTGACTTCCTCTTTTACTCCAGTAAAATGGCACTTACTAAAATCTCCAGAACTTCTTGATTACATACCAGTGCCTCTATTCTGTCCTTATCCTCTGTGAATGTTCTGCTTTTAACATAGTTTGAGCAGACCATTCTTAATTCTTATTCTCCCTTGACTTTCATGACACTGGGTCTGAAATCAGTGTGGGTCTTTCCATTGACTTCACTGGGCTTTGGATTGGGCCCTAGAACCTGTCCACATTCTTTACCTACCTCTCTGATAATTTCTTTATTGTTTTTAGTGGTTGGTCCCTTTCTTATAGTCCCACTCCTTTTCCCCCTCTATAACTCTCTCTCTCCATAGGCGATCGTATTTGCTTCTGTGGTTTCAACTGCAATCCACTGAGTCACAAATCTATCTCACTGTACCTGACCTATCGACTTCAGTCCAATCTTGCATCAAGGCAGGTGTTTTTGATATTGGCTCATGAAATTACACTGATGAGGCAAAACTGATCTTCTTTTCCTCGCCTGTTCTGTTGCTGTTGACAGCATCACCGTTCTATCATTTATTTAGGCCTAGAACCTAACAGTCACCTTCAACTCTGCTCTCTGTGTAGACCCACACATCCAGACCATGTGCAAATCTTGCTGTTTTCTTCCTTCATAGAAACTTTAACATTTAGTTTTTTTTCTCAGTTCACACCAGTAAAACGCCTATAGGAGTAAAACACCTATTCCCTATCTGTACTGTGGCATCTTCTTCTTCCTCTTGCTTTCCTGACATGTTGACTCTCATCAGGTACACTCAATGCACTACATCTAGAATAATGTTCGTGGCCTCTTGCACCAGCAGCTCACACAAAGACACTGCACATGCTGTGTAAGACACATCCAATCCATAGTCTGCCCACCCTTTGGAGTAATATGCCTCAAAGTGTAAAATTGAATAACTATTCTTCTATTTGAGACTGACAAACTTACCCAAAAGACAAAATGACAAATCTCTGGCTGAACTAGAACATGAGCAATCTCTTGTACATACAGTATTGTAGGGTAATAGAAATTCTGTAGTGCACTCAGCAGAACAGTGATATTTTACATAGTATATAAGGAATATTCCTATAAAGTTCAAGCTTGGTACTGGGGCTGAAGCTAATGTTTTACCAGTTCACCTTTTGAAAAAGATAGCAGGTTCCATCCAGATACAACAGTCTGATGTGCTTATAGCATAGGCAGTTGCAGAATTGACTCTGAAGGAGATGTCACATTAACAGCAGCAAGAACCGGTCAAGAACAAGGTCAGTCTTCAGTTCTTCATCACAAAGTCATGTACAACACCTCTGTTAGGCTGAGAAGTTTGCACACAGCTATATCTAATACACGAAAAAGGTATACTGCACACTAAGCTGCAGCACTAAAGAAGAATTGATTGCACAATATCTGGAATATTTAAGAGATTCCATAGGAGGCATTGCATACATATGGATCAATCAGTCATCCTTGTCCTACTGCCTTTTGCAGTGACCAACAGACTCAAAGCATGCAGTTAGAAAAGGAAAGGACTATTTGTTTGGACTTCAGAGATCTTAATAAAGCTAGACTGAGGGAGCATATTACTCCATGCCCACATCAGCGGGTGTTCAGTGCTGACTAGCTGGTAAAAGCATATTCACTATTCTAGATGACAATGATGGATATTGACAAATGACATTACATAAGGAATCATCTAAACTGTGCAACTTCAATATACCCTGTGTCAGATACAAGTTTCTCTCTCTACTTTTTGGAATAAAGTCATCTAGTGTTTAAAAAAGTCTGGGACTGTTCAGCTTAGAAAAAAGATGACTAAAGGAGAATGTGAAAAGGTCTATAAAATCATGAATGATATGGAGAAAATGAACTGGGAAGTGTTATTTACCCCTTTACATAACACAAGAACTAGGGGTAACCCCATTAAATTAATAGGCAACAGGCTTAAAACAAAAGGAAGTATTTCTTCACACAATTCACAGTCAACCTGTGGAACTTGTTGCCAGGAGATGTTGTGAAGGCCAAAAGTGTAGCTGGGTTTAAAAAAAAGAATTTGATAAGTTCCTGGAGGATAGGTCCATCAATGGCAACTAGCCAAGATGGTCAGAGATGCAACCCCATGCTCTAGATGTCCCTAAACCTCAAACTGCCAGAAACTGGGATTTGACAACAGGGGATGCATCACTTGAAATTGTCCTGTTCTGTTCAATCCCTCTGAAGCCTCTGCATTGGCCACTGTTAGAGACAAGATATGCGGTTAGGTGGACCATTGGTCTGACCCAGTATGGCTGTTCTTAGTGAAGTGTTTCAACAAAAGAAAAATAAAACATTTGGTTATATTGCATGTTCCATATAATAGCAGATGGCATTATAATAGTGGCATCAGCTCAGGTGGAACATGATCAGATGCTGAATAAAGTTATGGCCAGGGCTCAAACTGAGAATATCAAGGTCAACTCAGATAAAATCCAGTTCATGGTAAAAGAAATCATATGCACAGAACACATTCTATCATCAAAAGGAATCATGGCAACTGACAGTAAGGTTGAAGCCGTAGGTAACATAAAACCTCCACAGGACAAGAAGGCATTACAGAAGATGCCTTAGGGATACTTGAGAATGATTAGAGTCCTTGCACATCCCAGGTGAAATGTCTCTGGCTGTTCTGCTAGGATAACTGCTATGTGAGGACATAACTTGCTAATGGTCACGGGACCATGACAAGGCACTATAATGACTATAAACAGCATTCTGTCAATGCTCAGATTCAATGATCCATACCAACCAGTCTCTATTCAAGCAGATGCATCCAAAGATGGTTTAGTAGCTTGTTTAATGCAAGACAAAAGGCCCTGTTTCATATGCATCATGAGCTCTGACAGAGGCAGAACAAAATTATGCCCACATTGAGAGGGAACTACTGGCTATTGTGTTTGCCACAAAGAAATGTATTAGTATGTATATAGAGTATAGGTTGAGGTGTCCAGTCTGATCATAAACTACTGGAGACGGCATTCTCCAAACCTCTTGGAAAAGCACCTGCAAGGCTAAAATGCATACTAATTCAGTTACAGAAATATGATCTTAAAGTCACATCCCCTGGCAAAGAAATGTTGATTGCAGGTACATTACCAAAAGCTGCAGTGAAACATGCTACAGACCCAGATGATAAAATCACTCATGAAAAGGTTGATTATATTGTTGAGGCCACCTCTACGTAAAGCACAGATTTGTTAAACAAACTGGAGGACAATGCACAGACAGGTCCTATAACGCAGGTTTACATATCAGAATACAGAAGAAAAGTGAATCCTACACTGCAGCCATATTGGGCTGTGAAAAACATTATTTCACCACAACAAGGCTTGTTAATGGCTGTTTACAAGATAATTCTTCCTACGTACAATAAGCAGGAAATGCTTAACTGCTTTTATGAGTTGCATCAAGGCATTCAGAAATCAAAAGCAAGAACTAGGCAGATAATGTTGTGGGCAGCTTTGACCAACAGAGAGAACAACTTAAAGATGAAGAGTTTGTCAGAAACACAGGCTGTGTAACCAAAGAAAACTGCTATGGTCTCATGAGATTCTTGACCTACCATGGCACAAGATAACTGAAGATATTTTTGACTTTGGCAGACACGCCTATCTACTGCGAATGGACTACTTTTCCAAATTTCCAAACGTTTTGTGTCCACCAAACAAGTCAGCACATATTATTGATAATCTGAGAGCTGTATTTGCAAGACATGGAATTGCTAAAGAGTTAGTGAGTGACTATGTTCCATTTGCAACCAGAGCTTTGTAAGATCTTGGGGAGTAAAACTCACTATGGTCCTGGAGACTCACAGTTTAATGGAATGACTGAGAGAACCATTCAGACAATAAAATCAGTGTTTCACCAAACTGCTGCATCAGGCAGAGATCCCGATTTACTACTTTTGGAGTTGCGAAACACATCACTGACATGTATGGAATGCTGTCCTGTACACTTGTTAGTAGGGAGGATGTTGAGAACAACTCTCCCATCCTTACATGTGCTGCTACAACTCAAAATACCTTGGAGGGCTCACACCAGATTAAAACAGCAACAGGAAAGAGAACAAATACTATGACCATACAGCTGAGCCACTGTCTGTGTTCCATCCTTGAGATTCAGCATGCATGGAAAGAACACAAGATTGACAACAGCAATGATGGCAGCTACACATCTGGAGCTGCCATCCTATTGTCTCGACAGGTTATGGATCCCCCAGAGTTGTTAATGAGTCAGTTGGATAATGCAACAAAATTTTATTAAGGGATATGGGGTACATGCTTTAATACTTAGCTTAAAATATTATTATATGAAACAAGCAGAGAAAAAGGCAAAGTAGTTACTTTCTATATCTCACCACTAGGAACAGAAGGAGTCGCAGCATATCGTTCGGTACGGGCCGGCTTACACGATTCGCGCTCAGAGTACGGGAGCGGGAGAGGCGGGGCGGACCAGGTGATCAGGCTGGCAGACGCTCTCTCAATTTGGGCATGGGGCATACCCCTTTTTATACTAGAGAATGCGTCACAAGTTTAGTAGCTCAGGATTGGAGGAGGGATATACATTAGTACGTGCCAGACTATGACGATGCATGTGGCCTTGGGTGGAGCTGTTATGGCAGTGGATACATAGCCCTTTATTGGTGGGCAACAAAGACATCTGTGAACAACATAGACACTGGGGTGTGTAGGCGGTTTTCTTGTAGCAGCATAACTACTAAATGCTGACAACAACAGATGCAGCCTAATGAGGTCAGGTCACGGTTTTACTGTTAGCACCGAGCGGGTGGGGGTGCGAGGGGTGGGCATGCTGGGAATTGTGCTGCAACACCTATCACATTGGAACCCATACAGGAGAAAGGTACAAACATAATAGAAGGCACCTAAGACCTGACTATTCAATGCCAAGAACAGATGCACAACAGATATCCAAATCAGAAGACTCACAGGAGCAGCAAGTAACACCTCTCCTAGAAAATTAACAATCAGAATTGACACCAACAACTTCTGAGATGCAGGTTGCATCAGTACAATCAAAATAAATTCACAAAAAGTGGACATCAGATGCATGTGCCAGCATGATACCGAAATTTGTCTGACTGTTTTTTACAAAAGTACATGCAGAAGCAGACTGGGCCAGTGGTAAAGACTGAGCTTCATCAGGTTAAGTGTTAACAACCTCCGACCCACAGAGATGAAGACTAAATAGTGAGTAGTCAGCAGTGGTATAATACTCTCCTCATGCCTGGAGTCCAGGTTTGTTTGAGAAGTTATTTATTTGGAGGGATTTTAAGAATGAAGAAAGGGAGATCAGGGGGCCTCCTATTGTGTGGAGTCTCTCACACGGTGCAGGCATACTCAGAATCTGGATGCCCAGAATCTGTAGGAGCCATCTTGTCATGAAACTAATGAGAGTTCTGGCTTACTTGTGTTTTATTGACTTCCAAAAAGCATTTGACAAAATCTACCACTGCAAATTACTCAACATACTAAGATCTGTAGGGATTTATTACAAACTGAGTAATAGAACAGTTATATTGGAATGAGAAGATTATTATAATGGGAGATGAAAATGAAAATCTAATAGAGATCAAGAGAGGAATGAGACAAAATTGTGTAATGCTACTGACTTTCGTCAACATTTATCGTGAATGTTTGATTAAATTAATCAAGAAACAGAAGAAGATATTAATATAAACTGAAATGGATGAATAACATTCTCTTGTGAAGATGACAGTGCTGTTGGCTGATTCAGAAGGTCTGATTAAGCTAGTGGAGATGATATATGAATATGGCAACTAATATAGTTGAATGTGGACAAGGAAAAAAACAGTGGTGGTACACAAGGATCCTCGGAAAATGTACAAGCTTCCAGTGAATGTACAGATCTACAGATCTACAACAAGTGAGAAATTATTGCTACCTAGGAAACATAATTACAGAAGATGGAAGATCAGATACCGAAGTCAGTGCCAGAATAATAAGAGTGAAAGAACCTATATGGGGAACACAAATTTGATAGTGGGCTTTTCAATCTAGTAAAGTCGAAAAAGGTATACCAAAATCCAATGGCTGGAAATTCAAGCCAGAGAAATTCAGACTGGAAATAAAGTACACATTTTTAACAGTGAGGATAATTAAATATTGGAATAATTTATCAAGGGTTGTGGTGGATTCTCCATCACTGACAACTTTTAGATCAAGATTGGATGTTTTTTCATAGTACAAACAGGAGTTAATTCTGGGAAGTTGTGTGGCCTAGATGATCACAGTGTGCCCTTTATAATCTATGAATCTCTGTGTTACAGATATTGGGGCAGACTTACAAAGATATTTAGGTGCCTAAAGATGGAGTCAGGCACCTAGTGAGATTTAGAGAGTCACCTAAGCAGCATTAGGCACTTTTGGTAAATTCCATTATATGCCTATCTGCATCTTTAGGCACCTGAATACCTTTATAAATCGGACATGTTGAAATTAGCTGGCTGTGAACTGAGTGTTATGTGTATTATCACTCATATTTTGGTATTGCCCAGAGATGCTGATGCTGATCAAACATATAGGAGAACTCAGTCACAGTCCCCGAAAGATCTTGCAATCTAAAAAGACAAAATACAAAAGAAGTGTGGGAGATGCAATATGTAAGCAAGGATAATGACTGGAACCCATTTTATTAGTACAAACTATTTTAGTTATAAAGATATTTTAACCTTTGGTAATTTTTTATTTTTTATGTATATAGAGAAGGAGAGAGATTTATATAGAGAAGGAGAGAGATTTATGCCTATTGCATTTATTAAAAATATTTAATTGCCCTTGTCCATTCCATTTTTCTTGCTGGCCTGTCAGGAAGAACCTCCACAGTTAGAGGAAGAATGTTTAGGCATCATTAAGAAACACACACACATATATGTATATGTATATTTATATTTATAAATGTTTTGAGATTGTTAGGCTAATTTGCTTTGAGCATTTGGTCAAGGTAGGTGCTATACATATGAGAAGTTGTTACTTAGACAATAATTTATTTTGAACAGTTGAAATGAACATGCAAGCTTTTATTAATCTAAGAATTAAATTAAGAAATGAATGAATGAATGAATTAATTAAATTAAGAAATTAAGAAATTCTGTCACAAGAAGATATTATGTACCTTAAGTTGGTAGGTCCAACTAAATTTTATGTTCATTTGATCTTATCCTGTAGTTCAGATATACCTGAGGTGCTTTTGCATAACATGCTGCCTACATTCAGAAGCGCATGCTCTAAATAATCTACCTAAGAAATTAAATCAATAAAACTGCCAAGAGTAAAATTTATAATGCTCTACTTAAATGCTGAAGATATCTCATGATTCTATATTGAACTGATGAGTGAACAGATGTGATATCAGTTCTCAAACTTGTATTGTGGTCCTCCTGTCTCTAGGAAGAGTTGCAGCTTCCAAATCAGGTGATGTTTAGAAATTTGTACTCTAGTAAAGTGGAACATAAAATTTTTGAATATGCTGGTATGTTTACTGTAGCTGTTTCATTTATTATATGTTGCTACATAATAAAAGCTACTAAAGTATTTTGATATATTGTACACACCATGAAATTTCTAACTGACTAGCTCAAATAACATCCAGCTGTGTAATAAATCAGAGGAGTTCACTGTTCTAACATTTTTCAACATTTCAGAGAGAACGGTGGAAGTGAATAAGGTTTCTGAAAAATTGATGTGAACCATAATATTTCAAAGCTGCAATCTTGCCACAGCTTAAATATGACTGTCATACATTCTACTGTTAAAACCATAGGTACGTTAAAAGGTTCAGTAAAAATAAAAATGCATGGAAACATATAGATAGTAAGATGGGTTCTTCAAGTGTTTACATATGTTCATTATTGTGTAGTTGCGTGTGCGTCTTGTGCACCGGTAATGGCAGTCTTCCCTAACAACATCGTTGGGTCAGCCCTGCATGTCCCCTGGCTTCCTTGAGATCCAAACCGAGGGTATGAAGAGCACAGCCACCCTGCCTGTCCTTTGGTTCCTTCTTCCTGTCTGTGGTCAGTAATGAGAGCATTTCTGTGTTTTATAGCATTCCTCTTCTGTGAACAACATTGCTTATAGTTAACTAATTTTATCTAGCAGTACCCATTGTTTCATCCTTTTGTGTATTTTTTCTTTCTTTATTCATTTTTATTTTCCTTTTATTTTTTCTCAAGAACTGGTGAGCCTCCAGGTCTTCCATGGTACCGGGGTATCCTATGCCAAGGGACTCTGGTTTTAAGCCCTGCTTTGGCTGTCATAAGCTGATACCTGTTAATGACATGCCCTCTTGTTCTTTAAATTGCTTGGATGAGGGTCATGTTAGAGAAAGACATCCAATCTGCTGTTGCTTCAAATCCAGAATGAAGAAGCAGAGAGAAGAGCATCTTAGATATATATTCATGGAGACTGCTCTATGCCCTAGTCAAAACCCTTCAGTTTGATTATGAGCACAAGAGGGCTCATCAGCTAGGGAGTGCCACCCTGGTCTTGCCATCCAACAGATGTAGGGGATCCCCTTCACTGGGGCTGTCATCCTCGAGACATAAGAGCTCAGACCATTCCCAGCATCTGAAGCATAAGAAGAAGATGGCATTGGCTTCTTCAAAGTCCCTTATACAGTGCTCCTCTGCAGCAGAAGGCCAATTTGGTACTGAAGGTAGAGTATACCCTTCGGCTTGCCACTCCATGGTACCAGTTCACAGTGACTGACAGGGCTTAACCATTGACCCTGCTACCATTTCCAGGACCGTCAAGACTGGCTACCTCGTCTGTAATGACAATAGATCCATCATCATTGATTATGGCAGGGCACCTATCCATTTTGATGCTGACAATACAGCTGTGATGAACTTATTGTACCATTCACTAATGCCATTGTTACTGATTCAGGGCAAAGGTGCTCTACTGGCATGGTTACATGTGCCATGCTCAGCAATAGTGATATCAGGGTCTGTTACGGCCCCATGGGTCTCAGAGTCAGTACTGCATTCATTGGCCTCCTCGGTGATGATGTCTACATCCCTGGTACCTGCTCCACCTCGTCCCATGATACCAATGGCCAGGAAGGCTTCGATGCTGCGTCCAGTACCACAGTGTCGACACAGATTCCAGTCCTGGCCTTTGAGGACTCTTTCTGGTACCATACCGACTTGCCTTTGTTGTACTTTGATTCCTTGTCAGTCTGAAGTGGGTTCCTGAGTTTCTTACTTCAGAGAGTCAGGACTTCCTCCAGAACTTCTTCCCACTCTCACAGAAGATGCTCTGTCAAAGCAGATCCAGAGATTGGGAAGCCTGGTCTAGGCATAACTGGTTTATCTCTGATACTGTATCAGCCTCTGTATTGTCCATATTGGATGACTTGTGGAATGCTCCTGGCATAGAGACTGACATTTCTGCTTCCTCATAGAAGCAGATCACTAAGAAGAGAGGCTTCCCTGTCCAATACCAACCAAACAGCCTCCAAATGCAGAACTGCTGGATCTTCCCCAACCTTCCTTGGACAAACAGTCTACCTGGCAGCACAACCTCAAGAAGGTTCTGCCTTGCCTCCTCTGAATACATTGTTCTTGTCACCCAATGATACTTCTGTTCTGGAACCTTCTTTCTCAGTACCAAATGACTATAAAGTGTATCAAGAGCTCCTGAACAGGATGGTTACATTTCTTCATATTCAAGTGGAGCTGGTTGAGATGAATCGTCACAGTTTTGCACATGGCTACTGCAGGTAAGGTAGCCTTTTTTATAAATGAAGTGATAATGCAATTCATCATGTCACTGTGGCAAAATCCTTCATCTAATCTTCCAGTGGCTAAGTGCACAGAGCACAAATACCAGGATCCATCCCTGGGATTCAAGCAGTTTTATTCACACCCTGCATTGGACTTACTGGTAGTGGCAATGGTGAACAAAGTAACAATCAAAGTTGAGCTAAGACTATCACCAAGGAAAAGGAAGCAAAAAAGCTAGACCTTTTGGGGGGAGAGATTTATTCAGCTGCAGGATAACAGCTCCTCACTGTCAACCAGAGGGCCCTCTTGGCCTGCTATGACTATTCAAATTGGGAGGCAAAGTCTCAGTTAAAAAATTATGGCCTCAAAGCTTTAGGGAACATTCCAGTCTCTCTTGGTGGAAGATTGTCTAGTTTCTTGATCAGCTCTTCAGACATAAGCAACACATTTCAAAGAACAATAGGTACAAGAAGGTAAGGAACCATTTGTTATTGTCATATTGACCCTGGGAACAACCTGAAAATGGGCTCCTAAGTTCTATTGATTTTATAAATGACTTTAGATGCTTTGGAAAATGGGACATAAGCACTTTTGAAAATTTTACCCAAAATGTTTTAGAGACGGAGCCAAAGCCCAGTAAAGAAAATGGAAAGGCTCCGTAAGCTTCAGTGGATCAGGCCTTCAGACTGTCAGTATCTGATCCTACATTCTTTACAGGTAGAGTAGATACATACAATTCTGCTTGCTTTTCTACTTCTATTACTTTTTAAAAAAATTATGAGTGAATTTAGTGTTTATGAAAAGGAGGGACTAACAATCTTATCCAGACAGTGCAGGTATTTGCTGTGCAACTTAATGAGCTGGACATCTGAGGATCCACTCAGCATGTGGATCCCAGTGGTACAGAGGCAGCATGGTTCTCCGTTTGGTTCCTGACAAAGATGGTGTGGCCAGAATTCTACCAAAAAATCCTCAGATGCCAGAAAGGCTGCTGGGCGTGGGGCCTTTGAAAGCTAGTATAGTTTTGGCAGCTCTAAGACTGCTCCAAACCATGTCTGAGATTGTTCCAGTCTCATGCTGGCTGTAGGATTGGGAACCGACAAATGGCTCCTTTGTGCCTCCCTGCTGCCTCAGCTGAGCAAAATGTTTATGAGGTACGGCTGAAAATTTGACACTTTGAAGATACACCCCATTAAAAAAATGCCCCTCCAATGTTTCAGTGGTGTTTGCAGAACAAAAATGACAACAGTGCTTTGATTTACAGAGTAAAGGATATCTTTGCTAATAGGAAGGCTATACAATCTTTTTTTTTTAAAGAAAAAGCTTTTAGATTCTAAACAGTACAGTGAGATGTAAAAAACACTCTCTGTGGTCATAGATACCTATTTTTCTAAAAAATTACCATTTGTTGGTCACATCTTGCACCGTGTATTGTTTTATGATTATACTAATTATAAAATATTAGTTTTAAATTTAGGGAAAAGCATTATTCCAGGACATGGAAATATTTGTTGCCCTTATTTCAAATTATTTATATATTATATTTTATATGTGGAATTAAACTGTGTGGTTCTTATCTTCTGAAAATATCCTCACTATGCAATAGAAATTTTACTAGTCAATAATTGAGTGTGTTTATTGAAAAAAAGAAAAGTGGACAGAAGCCCTTTTAAATGCAAAGCCAGCCCCAGGAAGAGAGGAGTGATCCTCTAATTTTATAATATAAAACCAAGAAAAGCCTTGGCCTTGTGCCTATTGTCATCCTGACCATTTTTCTTGTATGGAGTATTCCTTTTCCTCACCCTTCATCTGTCTGTCTTTATAGATGACATGTTGTTTTGGGCAGAGATTATGTCTTCTTGTACATTTGGAAATTTCTTTGAACATTTAGATGCTTCCATTATAAATAGTAATAGCAAAGTTTCTCATACACAAAGTACAAACCCACACTTTCCACATGAATTACTTTTAGCTTAAACCAACAAAACAAGAAAGAATAAGAGAGAGAGAGAGAGAGAGCACACAGCATGCATCATAGATTGGCAGCTGCTTCTGCAGACAACAGACATAGAAAATTAAAGGACTGTACATAGAAGCCAAAAATCACAAATTATACATATAAAACTACATATAAAACGCTTATGTTTAGGCCTATGTGATTCTCTATGCTAGTATTATGTTTTATTTATTACAACAAAAATTAAACAAAACATCTGGACGTAGGGACGTAGGGGATACGTATTACAGCCGTATGTCTGGGTGTTTTGTTAAATCTGTATTGAACTAGAACAACAACAACATAATAGGGAAGTAAATAGGCCTGAACATAAGTGTTGTGTATGTATCTATGTAACTATTTAAAAATGAAACTCAAATGATATTTCATCTTTTTTTTAGACGTTCAATTTGATTTGCCATTATCTTATATTTAATTTTGCTTTACACAGATGGATGTATCATTCATTACATGAATACAGGAATGCTTGAAGTTTTGTCTGTTTGCTGGATTTGAACCCAGGAACTTAGCAGTTTGTACGAAGTGTTGTCAGGTTTTTACTTTCTGTCCTTACATGGAGAAGGCCACTGGGTTACATTTTGAGTTTTGTTTCTAGGGAGCAGAATGGATGAATGAGCCACTTTGCCTGAGTGATCTGTCACAGTCACTCTTTTTTTTAGGAAAGATTGTCTGGGCTTGAGAACTTTTACTTGAGGCTGTGGAACCCTTTGCCCCCTTGTTTGCCTGATGGTGGCAGCTGTCTTGAATTAGCCAAGCAGTTTTGCTATTGGCTCTGCTATCAGGATGTTATCCCAGTAATGACCTTGAATAAGATAACCCTATCAACTCCATAACTATTGTTTTTTCTCTCACTGTTCCTTCATTAGATGACAGAGGTAATGAGATGTTAAACTTGTTCCCTTGCATAGTAAAGAAGTAAATAGGAGCATTATTCAAATATCAAAACTTACTGAACATCAGTTCATTCTGGAAAATGGATCTGTGCAATTAAAGTACACAGCAAAATGCTGGAGACTCATTGTGTTGCATTTAATTTCCAATGAAATCTGGTTAGAATTTCGTATTAGCTTATATTTGGCACATATGGCTGTATTAGAAGCAAAATCATCATAAAAAGAGAGAATTATTTGTCCCAGTCATTTATTCTGCTCTTATCCTGTGAAGCAGAGTGGTCTACTGGCTAGAACACTGGACTGGAACCAAGGAGACCTGGGTCGTATTTCCATCTCTACTGCTGGCCTAGTGAGTGAGCTTGTGCAGGTCACTTCATGTATCTGTGCCTCAGTTTTCCCACCTCTATAATGGGGATAATGATACGTCCTTTGTAAAGCACTTTGAGATCTATGGATGAAGTGTGCTATATAAGAGCTAAGTAGTATTACAATATTATTAAACATTTTAGGAATCCTTAAAGTTTTTAGTTTTTATTTAAATTTTATTTCTTAAGGGTTCACATGGAGGTAGCGCATGGAGGAGCATAATTGAATGTTTTGGGAATGTTAGGGGAATAGTGTCACTGTTTTTGTTGCACTAGTTTGTAGCACTAGGTAGCTAACTGAAGACAATGGATCCTTTGAGCATCTTGCCTGGATCTGTTATGCTAGGAAGTGCTGTGTCTGAGAAATCTGATATACAAGCAGGCTACATAAACCTGAAATTTATATCTGAGATATGACAAGATGATTTCTTCACTGCACTTTGAATCCTTGAAGAATACAAATATGTTGGATCTAGGATTAACATGGATCTGAATATAGAGGAATTTAGGATCACCCCAGTACCTTGGTCAGATAGTCACCCAGTATAATTCAAGGTCAGCTCAGCCTGATTACAAGTTAGTAAAATAATTCTGGATTCTTGGGTTCATCATTGAAGGCTCCTGGATCTAGTTTTTCTTGAAGAATTTCAGCAACTGAACCTACCATATAGAGCAATAAGGATGAGAAGCTATGATTACCGGCTTGCCTCAGTTATCAACATTCTCTTGCTCAAGAGACTCATCCTATCATTTCTGACATTCATGCTTTCCACTGAACACAGAAATCTGGAATGACAGGGAAGGAGGCTGAAGTTTCATTGAAGGACTGGTCTTGAAGAGGACAGAAAATTACAGCAAGCTTAGCTGTGGGCATACTCTAGCACTGTGGAGAACAGATGAGAAATGATTTGTTTTGCTTAGCAAAGCTGTTCATCCAAACCAACTGTCTCCTGAAGGAGGCTGATCAGTTGAGTGCTGTGAGCCACTTGCCAAGATGACCCTAAAAACAACAACTGCCTCCTAATTGGTTATTAGAGCAATCTTTTTTAGACTCAGGCAGGAAAGCAATGAAAAACATCTGTTGTTCAGGTAATTTTGACAATATTTTACTCAGGATGTACGGAAGGCCCTACAGGAGGGCAGATTCCTGACATGTGGACAAACTTGACTGCCTGCCTGGGTTTATAAAAGTCAATGACAAAGTGGCCATTTATTAATGCCTTCCTGGGCCAGTGGGAGAATGAGTGCCATACCAGCTGAATGATGCTTATATTTAATTTCTGCTCAAGAAACCATTTCTTGACATTGAAGACCTACTCAACTGGTGACCTGTCTCCAGTCTCCTTTTTTAGGGCATCTGATTAAGAAGATTATATCTAAGCTGTTGAAGCCCTTTGGGCAACATGTGATTTTTGTTGTTGTTGAAATTTTCTAGATTTGCTTATTTTCTGTACAATTCTCAGACTTTTGAGGGAGTGAGCTCTTAAGGATAAATTAATTTATTATGTCATTATTAATTAGATATTCATTATTTATTTATTTTTTTAAAAATAACTTTTGACTAAATTTTGACAGGTGTCATATCTTTACTGAAAATAGGGTAAAGAAGATGCTTTGATTATTATCATTGATTGATTGATACGTTAGCATTAGTCAACAGTGCAGCTTGAAATTATTACAGATTTCTGTGCATAGAATAAGAGGTGACTTACAGAAAAAGTTGGCAAATTCTGATTTCTTTTCTCATTATTTGACATTTCCTTTATTGTATACTTTTTGTTTGTTTATATTTTGCAGACATTAAACTGATGTCAGGAAAATCTGTTATATCTCAAATTACGTTATTATACAGTTACAATTTTAAGAATGTGGACTGATACAAGAGCTGAAGTTTAAGTTCCATTAATTTTGTCTATTACAAGAGCAAAAGCTTAAGACCCTAACTATTTTACCGTAAAACAAAATTGCTAAATTTCCCAGCTAGATAGGGGATCAGGTCAGTCACTCTTCTATCATAAGAATATCCTGTATTTTTCTGAATGACAAGAAGGTGGACGTTGGAGCATGCATTAATTTGGTAGATTTAAACTTTTTTAGGTGAAATTGATGAACAAGTTCCAGAGCAGAGGAACCCTTAAGAAAAATGCCCTGCTAGCAGTGCCATCTGTTTTATACTGAGAGGATTCCAGCTAGAGCATGTCTGTTGATTGCAGCTGTAGCAGTATGGCAAAGAGGGAGAGGCAGCTTGCTCAGGTTAGCAGGTCCCAGGCCAACTGGGGCTGTATAGGTCAAAACTAAAACCTTAAGCTCAACCCAGAAGCTAATAGACAGCCAGTACAAATCCTGGACCACTGTCATAGTGAGCTCCTGGCACCATTCATCCTGTAGAGGCATCCATATTTTGCACTGGCTTCAGCTTTTGAATGGGGTAGTCAGTTGCAGGTGTCTGGCAATTCTTCTGAGTTGGTCTTGTCTTTCTTAAAGTGAAAAAAGTACACAGTGGAAACTTTGCAGTGTGATCAGTGCATGTACATGGAAACTTCTGCCTCTTTCCCCAAGACTTCTCTTAGTGGGGCTTTCATATATTTTTTTTAAGGTTACCCTTTTCAGTCATTTATAGAGGTCGTTTTGTTCTTATGTTGTTTCTTCTGCCCTATTCTCCAAGGGCCAGTTTCTACCTACCTTCGTTGACTTCAGTGGGCGTACTCATGGAGAAATGTATTGCCCAGTGTGAGTAATAGTGGCAGAATGTGACCCTAAATCATCTATTTTTAATTGCATCTCAGGTCCTTGCTTTTAACCATATATATCCATTCGCATATTTGAATATTCATTTATGGTTGCCTTGACTTCAATCACTCTATCAGCATGTTCATCTGCATATTTTATTAATTCCCTGAAGGAGGTTTACGTCCCAATTTTCACTGAATTTTATTCAGACAGTAATTCTCTGTCTGCCTGTGTGGCATGCACATTCCAGGCTTTCTCCATTGTATGTTGTTTGCAATTGGATTATTGGCCTATAGGGAGCTCTGCAATGGATCCTGCTGCTTCTCTTTAACATCTTGTAAAGAAGCTCTTAATTTCAGAATTGCATTTCTGCACAGGCATCTGGGATTTGGGAATCTACAGACATTTGTTAGTTGGGTTATCAAAGTCTCCTGGGTCTCTAAGTCATTTTAAGCATGTATAGACTGTGGCAGTGAAGCTCCATTAGAGCTTGATCCTGCAAAGTACTGCACACTCTGGTCTGGATCCAAACAAGCATGTGAGTAGTTTCTTTGAAGACTCTTAAAGCATGTATTTAAGTGCCTTTATTGATCAGGATCAGAGTGCTCAGCACCTTCCAGGGTCAAGTCGTGGATAGTCATCTTGCCAGATTGATTCTCTCCCTTTATATGGAATTTAATAGATTTAAAAAAATCCATTGGGTACAGACAGTCTGAAAAAAAAAAAGGCATATTATAACATATGACAAAACTAGAAAGTATTACAAACAAAAACAATTGACTATAGCCCTATAAGTAGGCTTCATGCTTCTGTTGTGGATATGATGTCATCAACAGAGTGCATGTTGGGCATTACACCAAGTGGGAGCTGGTCTTCAAGGGAAAAAAAACCAAAGAAAGATGAATTTTGAAATATAAATTTGCTTGAATGATCCTCTTCGTCTGGTTAGTTGAGGAACAAGGTACTCAGCACAATAAAACTATATAATACATGGGGTTAGATTCTGTATTGCAGTCTCCAGCCAGCACAGCAGGTACAGGTGAAGAGGAAGGGGAAATGTAGCTTTGAATTCCCTTACTGCAGCCCCCTGTATGTGTTCCTCATAAGCTTCTCTCAGCCCATAAGGGCTTTTAGCTGCTTCTTTTTCTGCCCCTGGCGTGCTCCCTATTCTGGGAACTGTGAAGAGGAGACAATGTAAGGCTACATATGCTACATTGGGCCGATACTGCACCAGGCACATTCTTCTCTGGACTATTATGGCCACTTTACAGCCCCTGTGTATTCCTGTGAAAAAAATATTGGGACTGAGATGAGGAACCAGAATTTGGCCAATTTTTAAGGTTAGTTTTGAAGATAATGATAGAATCATAGGCTAGTTTTAATGGGAAGTAGGTCTAAAGTGAAGTCACTTTATAGCAGATGGCAACTCTATAGTTATTCTATATCTAATTTTCAAAATCGAAGATTTATTATTTTATTATTATAAAATATTCTAAATCCTGATAAAAGTTATCAGTTATTCTAAATCCTGATAAAAGATTCAGAAATTCTGCATTAGTTGCTATTGTCCATAATGTGAACTCTTTGCTTACTTCATCATAAATAAAATGGGGGGAAAAAAACCCCAAAAAACAAAACTATGGCAAAGGGAACCCAAACTACCAAGGAATAACTTTTTAATATGGTGTAAAATATTTGTCAAGGAGATTATATGTATTTCAAGTCAATCTAAAGCATTTTTTGACTACTCAAATTGTACAAGAGTTGAAAATGGTACTATACAAAATCATAACATCACAGCAATGTATGATAAGAGAGTATAGTTGTACTGAGTCATTTTGTTTAATTATAAATGAAATTCAGTGTGTAGTATAGCCTTCTGAACTGTATTTTCCAGTCAAGTTATTTTTAAGGATTAAATTAAATTCGTTTGCAGTGTATATGCATTCCTCTTTGTTTGAAATATACCATGAGTTTTTTCACAGAGTAAGAAGTTCAAAAGACCGTTTTCTACCTCATTGCTCCTTTTCATAACAGTTCTCGTATCTCAACTGCAAAATTTTATTGAATAAAAATTGAAGTGAACCTATGTTAGAAAGAAAATAACAAAATCATAGAGAGGAACTATGCTGTACTCATTGCAGGTGGGGGTATATGTTGTACCATTATGATTACTTTGAGATCAGGCAGAAGGTTTGTGGTGGTTGAGTAATAGGTGCATTTAAAGTGCTATGAATGTATAGTGGTTTATCTCCATAAATCTGTTCCGGTATGAGAACTTTATATGTTTCTAAGGTAGCAGCCTCAGAAATGACCACATATCTCACCCTTCAGAAGACAATGGCACACAGATAAGAGGTGTTGAGAAGTGAAAAAATATCTGTCTGTTCTATCCTGGAGCCCAACAAAGGAAGCCATAAGTGCTAAGCATTTACCTCACCATCACCATTAAGGGAGGTAGAGATAAATGCAAATGCAGCTGGAGGGCTATCAGTGAGACTTCAATAGGAAACTTCTGCTTTCCCTCCTAATGTGGCCTCTGCTATCCAGAACCAGATAGTTATAGTTTAGATTAGTGATCTTAATAGGGAGCTGTTTTAAGGCTCCCAATTTAGTTTCTTGCAAATTTAAGAAGCCAGTGATGTACTACTTGAGTGGCTGAAGGCACAAGACCTTGAGAAGCTCTCAGAGTGTGCACCACTAATCTACTAATGCAAATCCTGAAGTATCTTATTGCTGTTATAGAGCCAAGGAGTACCATAATAAACCACTTGGTATTCCCCAGTGTTACCCTTCTGAGCTGGAAATGGAGATCATAGTTGTGAAAAACCCTTGACATGATGCTCAGAAGGTACTGAAAATCAGCTTTTTTTGTGTGGGGGACCGCTTTCTAGAAACACAGTGCTTCATTAAAACTTATTTGCTTCCACAAACATTTCACTGAAGCTAGACAAACAGTTTTTTGAACAGTTTGGGTATCAAAGAAAATTTCACAAAGCCTTTTGTTACTGATTTTGAGTTTTGAGTTTTTTTGGTCACTTGGTGAAATCATATGGTAGAAATCACGTTATTTCCTTTCATTCCTTTTTTGGCACATTTTCACCATAAGTTCACCTTAAAGCTCTAGTTTCTTGTTTGTCTGACTCTAACCAGCATTAACTTAGTATCTTTTAATGTTCTTTCAGTTCCCTCAGTTTATGGGAGCTTTTGCTATTACTAAATATTCCTTTTTACACTTTATCATTATAGTTTTATAAAGGAAATCAGTGTGTGTGCATGTGTGCGCGTGCATATTCCTACTTATTCCTACTTATCCCAACTTATTAGGTTAATAGGACTCTTCTATAGACTCTTATCAGTTATTACTGCCTGAGGAATTCTTATCTTTCCAGTAATTGAGACTTCTAAACCTAATTTTATTTTAGCTTATTTTACAGTGGAAATAATAGGAAGAAAATATTTCTGTTGTAGCATCATAGGATTACTGTCTGTTTGTATTCTCCTGTAGGCTCCTGTACACTCCTGTAGGCTACCTGGTTCTGTCTGGATCTCTTTGTAAGTATCACAGACCAAGAACAAATCTGAAAAGAAGAAGACATATCTAACTGTGGGTAGCTTTGATGTTCTCATGATTCTTCTCATCATTATAATATTTGTTGTAGCTTCAATGACTGGTGACAGTAGTAGTGCTCCCTTTTTCTCCACAAACCACCAGCTAGAAAGATGCTACCTGATTCCTCACTGTAGATTTGAGTGTTTCCAGAACATTCTAGGCTCCTTCTCTGTGTCAACCTTCCTCCATGTTCTTTTCCAGAAAAGTTAATTTATCATTTAATTTTACTCAAATATAAGCTAAGCTTATAATGTTAACTGTATCTTCCAGACTGTATCCCTCAGTTGTTTTGGAAAGTTGTTTGGCTCATAGGTTTTCTTCATCTCTGAATTCAGTGGAAGACTGCTTTCTTCCTTTGAAAACTGGCTTTCATTTGGTGAACAATTCCAAACAAAACTTAAATACATTTTGCTTTTCTTTAAATTGATGAAAATGTGTTGTGTGGAAGCATTACATAATATTTTCTGGGTTTTACCAGTGGTGCAAAATTTTTAAATAGTTAAAGCTGCAGACTCCGGAATAGCCTCTGAGCAGCGCTACAAACCTCTGAAAAGACTCTTAATACATTCTTACTTCTTACAATAGTCACTTCCTTTACCTGCTGTTGCAGTGCCTCAATTCATTCTTTTAGGTACAGATTCTTACCTGCTTAAATATGTGTAAAAATTACAAATGAATATATTTGAATATATAATAATTGCACAGTGATTTCTTTTGGATGAATGTTTTATGAGATCGGAACAAACATCACAGCCCTTGCAATCTCACTTTTCTTACCTATGCTTTTTGCACCTATATTACACATATTGGCAAGCCAATGTACCTAGATGTGTTGTAGGAGACTTATAGTTTGAGAACTAGCCTTCTAATTTCCCTTACATGATGAGGTTGTACTTTTCTAAAGAACTTTTTTCTTTTTCATGCCATTGTGTTGGCAATATCTTTAATGTATGTTCTAACTTTTTGAGAACTGTATCCTAAATATAAATGCAAGAGCCAAGTACATCTTGATTAGTATAGAAGTGGAGACATGCTACAGTACAGAGCAGCCAACATAAACAATGTGCCAAATTCATACCTGATATGTCCCATCAAGTCAATGTAGTTAATTCATGCATGAGTTTGGCGGATTGGCAAAATACAAGATTTAATAGCTTACTAGTTCTTTTTTGAATTATGGCCCTTATGTATGCTCCACTTGAGGTGTGCATGCACTCCATGTGCCTGAGACTTGGACAATTTTTCATTAGCATCTCTGTATGAGATGCCTAGTATGCTCAAGCTCGTAGGATTTAAGATCTGAGAGGCCTGCCCCCAGGTCTTCCTGGTCAGTGACAATCATGACACTTACCTATGTTGATCTGGGGAAGAACTCATCCGCTCCAAGTACAATATCTGTTGGTCTTTCCTCACTGAACCCATCAATCCTGTGAGTTCAGACTCAGAGAATTCATGATGGATTGTTCGACGACGCCACAGTCTGATGTGGGCCTGTCAGACCCCACTGTACAATGGTCAGAAGCACTGAGGAGCATTCCCTTAAGCATGGTTTTCTCTGGCTCTGGGAACTCTGGGAGCAGAGCTAAGGATTCTAACAAATAGGACAGGCATGACGTGAATATGTGTAACACTTTCATAAGAGCAAACATAAGAAATCCCTCTCTAAGTCCTCATCTAAGAAAAGGAAGTCTTCCCTGATTCCTTCTAACTCTTCCACGCCTAAGTACAGGTGGGCTGATGGAGCAGGATCATACTTGGTACCAACATGAGAGATAAGTGAGTGGATGTCTCCCACACTGATGATAGCAACTTACGGCAGGAGCCATTGGTATTGAGAATCACCACACATCCAAAGCCGCCACCACCAAGGGACAGAAGGCCCTGTCACCCACCAGCAACACAGAGTAGATACGCTATCCCAGACAACCTTACAGTCTATGGAGACCCAGAACTGCCGATATTGTCAGATCTGGTCCTAACACAAGAGAACCACACACCATAAGTTTGGCATTCTCCAGCACCATTGATCACCCGAGGCATAGCAAGATCAGCAGCACCAGCCCTTGACACAGAGCCCTTGTAATCCTCCAATGAATTTGGGATCAGTGGGAGAGCTTCACTGACTTTTTCTAGCTGGAAACTGAATCCTGATAGTCTCCAAAATGTCACTGACACTTTCCAGGAGAGATTTCCCAATGTGGGACCAGTGGTACCCTTCTCCTGTGATCCCTCCCAGTGGCCATATTGGAATCCTTACCTGAGACATTCTGAATACAGAAGACCAGAGCAAAATTGAGACAGACATCTTCTGTAAGGGAAGGAAGCTCAGCTCATTCAGGAACACTCTGTGAAGGAGGAAAAACTTGATTTTTGCCCCTCTGGAGTTATCATCCGCACAGGTGAAGTGGTCATGCCAACCTCACCATCATCCCGATGCCTATACAAAATTCCAGGACCTCCTGAGGAGAATCATAGACTTGCTCCAGATTCCACTGAAAGAAGTACAGGATACCCCTCATAAATGACTCTATATCTTCCAGAATGTGGGCCCTAGTAAGATGGCATTGCCAATTAATGAGGCCATCTTAGAACTGGCCAAGATGGTTTGGCACACTCCATCCACCTGCGCTCCCACTCTGAAAAGAACACAGAAAAAATACTGCACAATTTATCTTTAGCAGTAGCAGGGAAGATTCAATGCAATACAGCTAAATGGAAAAGGTTCTCCATCTGGTGCCAGCATTGCCAGATTCCTCCAGAGGGCATTGGCATCCCTACTATTCTAAATTATCTCCTAACTCTAAAGACATGGGGCTGTCCCTCAGCTTCTTGTAAGTACATTTGGCAGCTATTAGTGCCTTTCACCCTCTGGTGGACAAGCATTCAGTCTTTGCCTATCTGTCTAAGATTTCTGAAGGGAATTCAGAATCTTTTTTCCAGTGCTAAAACCTATACCATCATGGGATTTCAATCTAGTTTTTTCAGCATTAACAAATCCTCCATTTGCACATTTAGCCTCATGTCCTTCACTCATCCATCCATGAAGGTGATTTTTCTCATTGCTGTCATCTCAGCCAGATGAACAGGTGAGCTGGGGGCAGTTTATGTTGGATGCCTGGATGCCCCTTATATGATCTTCTGCAAGGATGAAGTTTATTTGAAATGACACCCTAAATTCATTGTTCTCTCTTTGAGTGATTGCTCATATCTATTCCAATATAGGTGTGTGCGCGCCCTGTGCACAGATTCCCAGAACTTTTTTCCCTTAGCAAGCCCCGTAGGGTCGGCTCAGGTGCCCCCTGGAGTGCCGTGCTCATGCCGTGTTACATAGAGCGCTGCAGACCCTGCGGGCCCTCAGTTCCTTCTTTCTGCCTGTGACAGTTGCTGGAACGTCTGCCTCTTGCATATCGCAAGTAGCCTCCTTTAGCAATTCTAGTGCGTTTCATTGTTGAGTTAATAGTTGTTGATAGTTACTGATAGTAGAAGTTAATAAGTTAGATAGTGCCTTTAGGGGCTACAGTTGAGCCATGCCTGGCTCCACCAGATTTAAAGCCTGCACCCTGTGTGCAAAAGCTTTTCCCGTGAGTAACCCTCACGATTGCTGCCTCCGATGCCTCGGGGAGCAGCATAGAAAAGAAAAATGCCGTATTTGTAAGGCCTTCAAGCCCCGTACCCAGAAGGAGAGGGACGCCAGGCTGAAGGCAATCCTGATGGAGTCCGTGCTTCACCCGGACTCCGAGCCATTTCGTTCTCCAGTGGTATCGAGTGTCTCCTCGATGCGGAGCACTCCACCGGCACCAGTACCGAAGCCTTCGGCACCGGAAAAGAAGTGGCCCGAGGCCTCCCACATGGACTCCTCCCTGCGACCGGTACAGCAGGGGGTGACCCAGGAGATGCCCCAGCCACGATCCCTGACCCCGGTGTGCAGCCTGGTGCGGCAGCACAGGTGGTGCCGGTCGAGATCCCCGGCATACAGCCCACCGCGGGTGACGGTGCCTGTCAGTTCAACGCATCGTCCGGCACCGACCATCTCAGCACTGCCTGTTCTGGCGCCACCTGCCTTGGCGCCATCTGCCTCGGCACCGACCGCCTCGGCGCCGCCTGTTCTGATGCAGCCTGCCTTGACACCGCCTGTTCCGGCGCCACCTGCCTCGGCACCGCGGAATCGATCGCGTTCGGGGTCGGCACCGTGGCGACATAGACGACACCGCTCCCAGTCCCGAGGTGGAAAGTGTCGCCATAAGACGTCGAGGCAGAGGAGGTGATCAACATACAACTCCTCCAGCAGCTTGTCCCCCCCGTCAGCACCGTAGACGTCGACACCATCGGTCAGCCTCGTCGTCGTCTCCGGGCTGTTCACCTCCCAGGAGCCGCAAGCGTCAATCGAGCAGCTCCGGGTCCTGGGGGTGCCATCCAGATGCGACCCAGCAGGCACCGATGCTGGCACCAGCGTGGCCTCAAGGCCCCTGGAAGTGGCCGTACTGGGGGCCGTGGGGTACCCAGATGGGCCAAGGAACCACATCTATCCACTCCTTGGTGGCCCAGCCAGTACCCCCACCTCCGAGTCACCCAGACCAGGGCCACCCCTCGGAGGAGGGTTCAGACCCGAGGAAGGTCCCTCCACGGGGCCCCTTCCGCAGTCGTCCTCCTCGTCCCCGGCTGAGGTGGCTGCCAGGGACCATAAGGTCCCCCTCTTTGATTTCCAGGCCCACCAAGACCTGCTGAAGAGGGTGGCAGGCAACCGCAACCTCGAACTTAAGGAGATGTCAGAGTAGGAGGACCTCCTCTTTGGGGTATCTGGGTCGACAGGGCCATCACGAGTCGCCCTGCCGGTCCACGAGAAGGTTATGAAAATAGCCTAGGCCCTCTGGCAAACTCCATCTTCGGTGGGCCCCACCTCCAAGGGCGTAGAACGAAAATACTATGTCCCTAAGGAGGGGTTTGATTTTCTTTACACCCACCCTGCCCCAGGGACACTGGTGGTGGATGCCGCTAACCAGTGGGACCGCCAGTGCGGCCAGGGCAACACCCTGAAGGATAAGGATAGTAAAAAACTAGACCTGTTTGGCCGCAAGATGTATTCTACTGTGGCACTGCAGCTGAGGGTCGCTAATCACCAAGTGCTCCTCGGGAGGTATAACCTCAACCTGTGGTCCTCGCTGCAGAGGTTTGCATCGGTGTTGCCCCCAGACCAGGCCACGGACTTCGCCACTGTGACCCAGGAAGGTACGGCAGTGGCGAATGCGGCATTGCAGTCTGCCAGTGACGCAGTGGATACTGCTAGCAGGGCGATGGCTTTGGCCATCATCATGCGCCGCTGCTCCTGGCTTCAAGCTTCAGGATTGTCCCAAGAGGTCCAGCAAGCTATCCAGGACCTCCCATTTGACGGTGCTGGCCTCTTCTCTGAGAGAACTGATGAGAAGCTTCATGCACTGAAGGACTCGCGAGCCACTCTAAGGTCCCTCGGGCTCTACACCCCGCAGGCCTCGAGGCGCCAGTCTCGGCCTCAGGCCCAGAAGCAGCCGCAGCCTCCACCCAGGCCACCCCCCAGACCCGCTCAGCCCAGGAGGGGTCGGGACTGATACTGGGCGTCTAACCGCCGCAACCGCCCGGGGTCCTCAGCGGGTCCCCAGCAAGGCCCAAGCAAGGGCAATGCTGGCAATAAAAGGTTTTGATGGTGCGCATGAGGGTGGCACTCCTCCTTTTCCCCTGGATCTCTCCCGGCCCTTTGCCCACAGGCTCCGGCCGTACTATGCCAAGTGGGAAACGATCACCAAGGGCCACTGGGTCCTCGGCGTAGTCCTCAGGGGCTGTGCCCTGCAACTTGCGGCCTTCCCCCCGGACTTTCCCCTTAGCCAGTCCCTCTTCAGAGACCCCTCTCATGAGCAACTCCTCATACAGGAGGTCAACTCCCTCCTCCTGCTCAGAGCGGTGGAAGAGGTTCCTCCACAGGAAAGGGGAAGGGGATTTTATTCCCGGTACTTCCTAATTCCCAAGGCCAAGGGGGGGCCTGAGACCAATATTAGACCTCCGCCGTCTGAGCAGGTTCATCAGACGCATCAGGTTTTATATGGTTTCCCTAGCCTCTATCATTCCAGGGGACTGGTATGCTGCCCTCAACCTCAAGGATGTGTATTTTCATATTACTATCCGCCCCAGTCACAGAAGGTTCCTCAGGTTTGTGGTAGCTGGCTGCCACTACCAGTTTTCGGCCCTGCCCTTTGGCCTTTCGTCCGCCCCCAGGGTCTCCACGAAATGCATGGCCGTGGTAGCGGCCCACCTGCGCCGCAGAGGGGTCCAGATATTCCCATACCTGGACAATTGGCTGATCCGGGACAGGTCCAGGGCCCATGTGAGGAACAGCTTGGCACTCACCTGCACCACATGCACCAGACTGGGGCTGCTCATCAACGAGCAGAAGTCTACACTCACCCCGGTGCAGCGCATAGAGTTCATCGGGGCCACCCTGGATGCCACCCAGGCCAGAGCCTTCCTCCCACAGCCTCGCTTCAAGGCCATGGCCGCCATAATCGCCGATCTGCACAGGTCCCCAATGACGACAGCCAAGCACTGCCTTCAGCTGTTGGAACGTATGGCGGCATGTACGTATGTGGTGAGGCTGTCTCGCCTCAAGCTCAGGCCTTTCCAAGGGTGGTTGGTCTCGGTGTACGTGCCAGCCAGACATTCGCTGAACAGGGTGGTCACTGTTCCCACCCAGGTACTGTCCTCCCTGGATTGGTGGAGGAACCCGGGGGAGGTTCTGAGGGGTGTCCCCTTCAGAGACTTGGCTCCTTCAGTAACCCTGATTACAGATGCCTCAGATGTGAGATGGGGGGCCCACATCAGCAACGACCTGAGCACCCAGGGGCTCTGGTCACCAGACGAGAGGGCTCTTCACATCAATGTCCGGGAGCTCAGGGCAGTCCGCTTGGCCTGCAAGGTCTTCCTCAGTTCCTGAAGGGCAGAATGGTTCAGGTCCTCACAGACAACATGGCGGCTATGTTCTATGAACAGGCAGGGGGGAGCGCGCTCCTCAGCTCTTTGCCAGGAGGCTACTTGACTTTGGGACTTTGCCATGAGGCACGACTTCCACATATCTGCCTCTCACCTCCCAGGGTTCAGGAACGACGAGGCGGACTGCCTCAGCAGGTCGTTCTCACCCCGCCACAACTGGTCACTGCATCCGGAGGTGGTGATTTCCATTTTCCGCAAGTGGGGGGTTCCCCAACTGGACCTGTTCGCGTCGTCCTGGAACAGGAAGTGCCCGAGGTTCTGCTCGCTCCAAGGTCGCGAGCTGGGCTCCCTCTCCGATGCGTTCCTGCTAGACTGGACGGGGACCCTCAAGTACGCGTTTCCCCCCATCCTGCTCCTGCCCAAAGTCCTTTTGAAAATCAAGAGGGACAGAGCGGACAGCATACTGATTGCGCCAGTTTGGCCGAGGCAGCGCTGATACAGCCTGCTGCTTGACCTGTCCATCGACACGCTGCTCCCACTCCTGAGGCGCTATGATCTGCTCTCCCAGGACTAGGGTCGCCTGCTGCACCCGGACCTGGACTCCCTCCACCTGATGGCATGGAGACTCCGTGGCTGATGGAGGGAGAGAGAGCCTGCTCCATACAGGTCCAGCAGGTTCTGCTGGGCAGCAGAAAACCTTCCACTCAGGTGGTGTACTGGGCCAAGTGGAAGCATTTTACCTGTTGGGTGGAGTCCCAGGGTATCCCACCAAGCTGTTCGCCCATACAGGCGATTTTGGAGTATCTCCTCCATCTGAAGCTCCAGGGTCTAGCACTGGCCTCCCTGAAGGTGCACCTGGCGGCCATCTCAGCCTTCCACTAGCCGATGGAAGGGCGGTCTCTATTCTCCCACCCCATGTCAGTCAGGTTCCTCAAAGGGGTGGAGAGGCTATACCCGCAGGTCCGTGACCCGGTGCCTCCCTGGGATCTGAACCTGGTCCTCACCATATTGACAGGACCCCCCTTCGAGCCCAGGGCTACATGCCTGCTGCTCGTCCTCTCTTGGAAGGTAGCCTTCCTGGTGGCCATTACATCGGCTAGGAGGGTCTCCGAGATAAGAGCATTGACCTCGGAGCCCCCCTACATGGTTTTCTATAAAGATAAGGTCCGACTGAGAACACACCCGGCATTCCTGCCTAAAGTGGTGTCCCAGTTTCACTATAACCAGGATATCTTCCTCCCCGTGTTCTTTCCTAAACCACACAGTTCGGAGGAGGAGCAGAGATGGCATTCGCTGGACGTCAGACGAGCCTTGGCCTTCTACATGGAGCGGACCAGGCCGTTCCGGAAGTCATCGCAACTGTTCTTGGCAGTGGCGGACCGGATGAAAGGCTCACCTGTCTCCACCCAGCGCATCTCCACCTGGATCACCACCTGCATCAGGACCTGCTACGAGCAGGCAAAGGTGCCACTTCCAGGAGCTGTGACAGCGCACTCAACCAGAGCCCAGGCCTCATCGGCGGCCTTCCTGGGAGGGGTGCCCCTGCAGGACATCTGCAAAGCAGCGACCTGGTCGTCGGTCCACACCTTCACGTCCCACTACGCCATCATGCAGCAGGCGAGAGAGGACGCGGGCTTCGGCAGGGCCGTGCTGATGAGAGCAGCTCGCTGATAACTCCTTCCCACCTCCAAGGTATGGCTATTTAATCACCTATATTGGAATGGATATCAGCAATCACTCGAAGAAAGAAAACAGGGTTACTTACCAGTAACTGTTGTTCTTCGAGATGTGTTGCTCATATCCATTCCACACCCACCCTCCGTCCCCGCTGTCGGAGTCGGCAGAAAGAAGGGACTGAGGGCCTGCAGGGTCGGCAGTGCCCTATGTACCATGGCATGAGCGCGGCACTCCAGGGGGCGCCTGAGCCAACCCTATGGGGCTTGCTAAGGGAAAAAAGTTCCGGGAATCTGTGCACGGGGCGCGCACACACCTATATTGGAATGGATATGAGCAACACACATCGAAGAACAACAGCTACTGGTAAGTAACCCTGTTCTCAGGCGATCTTGAATTCCATCTAAACCAGATCACTCACCAGGTCTGAAACCCATACTTCAGGAAGCTTCATTCTTTGGATGTCTGTTGAGTCTTACCATTCTATTTGCAGAGAAAGAAACCCTTCAGGATGTCTCCCAAACTATGTGTTTCCTTCATCAAATGCCTGACAGGAGAAGCAATCTCTGTGAAGAGACTCTCTAAATGGATCTCAGGCTGCATCCTGCTTTGCTATGAGTTAATGGTGACTCCTCCCCGACAAGGTGTAAAAGCTCACTCAACCAGAGCCCAGGCTAAGTTAGTAGACTCATTGTGATGTTCCCTTTTTGGAGATTTCAGAGCAGTAACATGGGGCTCTGTCCATACCTCTGTGAGACATAATGCCCTGGCACAAGATTCTGTAGCAGACACATTCTTCATAAACTTTCAGATTTTAAGACCAGAAGGGACTATTGTGATCATCTGGTCTGACCTTCTGTATAACACAGGGCGCAGAACTTCCCTAAAATAATTCCTAGAACATATCTTTTAGAGAGAACTTCCAATCTTGATTTAAAAATTGTCAATGATGCAGAATCAATCGTGATCCTTGGTAAATTGACCCAATGATTAATTACTCACATTGTTAAAAATGTATGCCTTATTTCCATTCTGAATTTGTCTAGCTTCAACTTCCAGCCATTGGATCATGTTACACCTGTCTCTGCTAGACTGAATAGCCCATTATTAAATATTTGTTCGCTATGTGGGTATTTATAGACTATAAGCAAGTTACCCCCAGCCTTCTCTGTGTTAAACTAAATAGATTGAACTCCTTGCATCTGTCACTTCAGAAGAGTGGTCCTCCACTCTGTGGTACGACACAATTTCTCACACTCTCCTCAATTAATACAGCTTGTGGAATTCTCCTCAAGTGGAATACGTGTAGGGACCATCACTTGAAGAAGAAAGAGAGGTTACTTAACCAATCTGTATTCTGCTAGTGCCTTCCTTCCCTTTTACTTCAAATCTTTGCACTATAGGTTATTCGTGGTAGAGAAGGAACTGGAGAGGCAGGTGGTCTACCTCACCCTTTATGCCCTTGGTTCAGAGCATGAGACAGGGAAGAATACAGGTGTGGATAAATCCCCGGTGTCAGGCTCATGGAGTGTATGTGCCTTTTGACTGGAATACAGATAGGGACCACACATCTCAAATAACTACAGATATTGTACAAGCTAAGTAACCCTTACTTACATCTCTAACAGCCTATTGAGCCAAATGCATCCCTGATGTAGTTCCATTGACTCTTGATAGAGATGTACCCAGGATAATATGATTCATTATGTTTTATGTAGTAGCCAATTAGAATTTTAACCATATCACCACAAGTAGAAAATGGGAAATGTTTAGTGCCTGACTGCTTCAGCTATAAGTTAGTAACAAAAGAGTTGCAGTTCCAGAATAAATAATTTGTTATCAAGTCAGTTATCATTCAAGCCTATGGTTAATCATCTACTTCTGAGGCTGAATAATCAAGACTTTGCAATGTCTTGCCATATCCAAGTACCTCTATAATAATCTTCATTGTAACATCGTTGGAGCTTTTAACTCTTGGCCATATTTGCCATTTCAATGAGCTATTGTTGGATTGATGCCACTATAACATATTCCATATACTTTGCATCAATTTTTAATGCACCAAAGTATCCTAGTTTCTTTACAAAGCTGCTGCTAAAAACTGGCCAGATATCTTCACTGAGATATCAATGATGATTTCAAAGGCATTTTTCTCACAGCTCATCATTGTATATGAGAAGTTTGACTGTTGTTTATCCATGTAATACCTTACTTATCCAAAGATAAATTTCATCAGTTTTCATGATGCCCAGCTCCAGAATGCATTCAATTTCATCCAGATTGTCTAATGATCCCATATAGTTCTTGCAACTCAAAACAATTTTGTATCATTACCAGACATATATGAACTCATCTGTTTACTCCTCCAAATAATAAATATATTAAATAACACTGTTTCCAGCACCAATCCTTGGGCAACCCATTGTTAATCTCTATTATGAGGAGCAGTCATTCACTCTTACTCTGATTCCTATCATAGACCCCATTTTTAAATCCATGAGGTGACTTTCCTCTTGTCAAAATGTTATTTATTTTCCTTAATTCCATATAACTCTAGAAAATGCATATGTGTGTATTTGAGGTCTGATGATTCATCTATTTGAGCATCTAGCAAAATGTTGTTACACATTAATTTTTTTGTTTCAGTGGAAAGAGATTTGTTATATTTTTTCCAGGCAAACATTTATTACATATTGCTGTAACTTTCGTAATGCTCGTTTATTTCTCCTTCTATAAAACATTTTTAATCTAATATCAGGAAGCTCAGAGCAGATTGAGTTGTTGAAAGGCATAATTTATATTTATAAAAATGTATTTTGCAGAAGATTATCCTTTCTGAAGGGAATAAAAAGAAAAATAAATTAGAATTTTCTCAAAATTTACAGAAGTTACGCATGGAAAACTTCTGATACGTTTTCCTTTTTGTTGTTTAGCAATACTATTTACAACATTAAGAAATAAGAAGATTACTCACTCACACAAAGATTGTTTTTGCTTCTTTGATAGTGTACTCATAACTGATTACATGAAATGACAGAATAAAAAGCACAGTTCCCCTATCCTATGGTTCTCTATGCTTTTTCTTTAATAAGATTACTGAGAGATACACTATCAGTTGAGTAATTACAGTTCCTTTCTGAAGTGTATAGTAAAATGCAGCTGCAAGCATCTAGAAAAAACAAATTCAATATTTAATGTTGAAAAAATGTACATTATTGAAACAGAATGGCTTCTAGTCAGTCAGTGATAAAATACCTGAACAGAATTAAGTTTTTGACATACCTTTTATGAAGTATGTTTCTAGTGATTTGTCTGCCTAAAATTAAGTGTAATCAGAAATCTTCTGTGTAGGATGTAGTTTTTAAATATGCAAATAAGGCAGTATACAGTACATGTAGCATATTTTAGGAATGTCAAAATATTTATTTATTTATTGGGAGAGCACCACAAACTTTTACTCAAACTTTTTATGAATATTGAGGTCTATTAGAAATATGACCGGTAAACTGTTAAATCCTTATCTTTTAGATGCCTAATCTGATAGGTCCTTAGGTCAGAGTTCATAAGTACTTTGATGTAAAAAAGAAATGAAGAAATGGTTCTCACCACCTTTGTTCATCTTTTATCAAAATGAAAGCAAAGAAAACTCTTATTTTGGAAATGGACTGAGTGGGTTTTTCTAACGTAGGTTATATTAGGGAAGGGATTTTTCTAACTACCCATAAGATCAGCTAAATGTTACCAATAAGTCTGGCTCAGATAGCTAAATCAAACTCATTATTCAGGGCGTATACAGGAAGCTCCTTTCTGCTAAACTAATGAATTCTCTTTCTGCATTCTCTTTCTTTTATACTTGATTTCTACTAGTTGTGACCCTATGGTAACACATTTAGGACTCAATCTTGCAAACACTACTGAATATAGTTCTTACTAATTTAAGTAGTCCTATTGAGATCAGCAGGTTATATTACTGTTAGAAGCCCTATAAGTGGTATTTTCAGAACTTCTCAGCATTGGTATACTTTGCTCCTATTTAAGGCATTGCCCTCAATGGGAGATGTTAAGGGACATAAAGGAATATCACCTAGTTGCCAAGATGGCACTACAAACCACACAACAAACCCAACACCACAGCAGGATCTGTGGCCACCATGGTGACAATGTGGAGAGTGTCATGGCCCAAGGGTCGGGAGTCCTGAGGAAGGTACAAGTCATGATTGAGGACTTGCCCTTCGAGGGTATGGAACACTTTAGTGAGTGGACAGATAGGGCTCTACTCTCTTTAATAGACTCAAAGGTCACTCTGCACTCCCTGGGGATTTACCTTCCAGACCTGTACTGCATAAATGTAATATCACAGAACCCAGGTCAGTTCTTGAACCCAGACTTGCCATCATTGTACCTGACAGCTTGGATGTTGGCTGGTTGGGATGTACTGAAAGAGACTGCTCCCTTCAGGTTCAAAATACTCTCATACAAAGGAAGACTTATTCCTCAACATGGAGAAGATTTTCTAGATGGGCATCCCAAATCAATTTAGACTTATCGAGGCACCAATACCAAAGATCTTAAAAGCAGGCGGGACTGGCATTGAACTCTCTCAGGGTCCACCTAACAACACACTCCAGTACAGTTACACTCAATCTTCTCACACCCACAGTTTCTAAAGGGCTTTCTTCATAGTTAGAGACCTGGCACTCTCCTGGAACCTCAGTGTCATTTTCCTGAAGCTCATGAAGCTTCCCTTTGAACCCAATCAGAGTGAGAATCAGAGTCAGAATGCTCCAGGCACCACTTTACAATTAAATCAGTCTTTCTAGTGGCCATCATCTTGACTTAGAGAGTCAAGTACCCCAGGTTCTTATGGCTTGACAGCCTTATACAGTCTCTCATGGGGCAAGGTGGTGCTCAAACAACACCAAAAGTTCATGTCCAAGATGATCTCTGGCTTTCACCTAAATCAATTGATTATCTTGCTAGCCTTCCCAAAGCCAAACTCAGTGCTGAGAGAGAAGAAACACCTCTTTGGATGTATTCAGAGCTTTACTGTATTATCTTAATAAGACTAAGTCCTTTTGGCTGTTTGCCTGCCTCTTTATGACCATTTCTGGTCCATCCAGACAGCAAGCAATTTCTTTGCAGAGAATTTCCAAGGGGATGACACAGTGCATTTTCACCTGCTATCAACTTATACATCTCCCTTTGAACATCAGGGAATGCTCCACCAGAGCACAGGCTGCACCAATCACCTACTTCAGAAATGATCTGATATTGGAGGATATAAAGCTGCCCCACTGTTTATGCCCTCACAAGGGATCACAAGGGGGCACATGCATTGCCTGGATTGACACTGCTACTCACAAATTCCCATGAGATGCATTCAGAACCAGAGTGGGATACAGTTATTTTATGCTCAGTAACTGTTCTTTTTCAAAAGCCTTTCCATTGTAAGTGGATATATTAATATCTTTACTTACTTGTTTTTAAAAGACAATAGGCCAGAGAAACTAGCATATTTCTGGAATAGGAACTTGTATGGCAAAGATTCCCCCACCAGGCTATATTTAGTTACAGTAACCTTCATTTTAAGGGCCTGATTGTGTGAGATGCTGAGTACTTCCCCTGTGGTGCTGAGCTCCTCCAACTCCCACTGACATCAGTAACAGATATATATTTAGCTAAGATGCTCAAAAAGAGGAAAAATGGATCCAAAGGAATAATCTTATGTGAAAGAAAATCTGTCTTCAAGTAGTTAATGAAATTAATAATGTGAATACAATTGCTCACATGCATAAGTGTTTCCAGGTTTGGCCTCTTTTATTTTTGTAGTAAAATTGGCAAGTTGTGATTAACAGCTAAGTAAAATTTAAAAAAGTCATTTTTGTATTGTATTTGACTTGCTAAAATTCTGCAGTTAAATAGTAATCCTAATATGATAGATGTAGTCAAAGAATATTTAGGAAAAAATGTTTTCTCAAAAAATACATAGGTTAAATGGCAGAGGATGGCACAGAATATCTTCAGGTTGCTTTTTTTTAATCTATCATTGCTTACTTTTCATTCTCTCTCCTTGACTGTTCTCTCCTTTGATTTCATCCTTACTAGGGATTCTTTAATGCATACTTATGAGCGCTATAACTCATTTTCTTCCTGCATTAACTCCATTCTTGACTCCTTAGTCTTAGTCTGTGACCACTCCTAAGCACATGCTCGTAGTTCTATTCTATTCTATTCAGATTCTGAGCACCTATCATCGGCAACTTCTCTTTTCTGTTTACATACACCAACCACCCTTGTTACGTGAATACATTGCCTGTGTCACTTATTTTCCTCATATAGTTACTTTCTTCAACACAATCTCGAACATGTTCATCCCATAAAACTCTTCAGATTGACATGCTTTTTTGCTTCCCCAGTTGCTAACAACCCTCTTGCTCCCCAGAAGAAAACACCCTTGTATTTGATATCTACACCCTCTGCTCTACACCCTCTTGCTCCCCAGAAGAAAACACCCTTGTATTTGATATCTACACCCTTAGCTCTTTTTTCCAGAAAACACTTTTGTCACCTAAGCTTCCCATAATACGTGGATAAGCTATAGACCATTAAAGGCATAAATTGTTACCTTGGAAAAATAATGAACGACACATGTTCCATCTCCATTCCCAGTGCATGTACTGGAAATCTCTAAACACAAGCCACCTCTCAATGTTTTAAGGCTTTTTTATCAATACTTTGCTCCTTTCCAAAGGAGCTGACATTCTTTGGGTTTTTCCCCTCATATCCAACTCCTTTATGATACTTAGCACTTATAAAATGCTTTTTTAATATCAGAGTAAATTAAAAAATTAATTCTTTAGAAAATCACCTCCTTCTTTCACCCTCTTCCCAGCTCTTCTGATTCTGATCCTATCTAACATTTTTCTCTCTTTCTGGCTGTTGCACCATGTCATTAGGTTTAGTTTTTGACCCTCTGCTCTTTTCACTTCTACCTTGGGTGACAAAGCTCTTCCTCTACCTCAGTGGGTCCAGCACTTTCTTTTTTTCTAGTGTTAGGTCAGGGAACTGCGTCACCCCTTAGTGTTCTTCCACCCTCTAGTTTTGAGGAAGGGTAATACAGCCTCTTCAAGATGACTGCTCTCTGCTGGCTCCTGGTCCTGTCTCTGGTTCTCACAGGCCCTTGCCTCTTCACAGGGGCTCTCACCCCTCCAGTGAATGGCTGGACGCGGGTGGGGGGCGGGAGGGGCGGTTCCACTCTCGACTCCAGGCCCCAATCCAGGAATCCTACAAATAGCAGCCTCATGCTGTAGCTTCAGGAAAGCTGCTAGCTTCCCTGGGTACTTCCCCATGCCCCTTGACTTAATGTCTGGCCCTGCTCAGACAGAGGCCCTTCCTGGTCTCCTTGCCAGGGGAGGCTCTTGACCTCTGGCAGCCCTGCTGGGCGTGGTAGTGCCAAACCAAATGTCCAGATTGATCTTCCCCTTCTGGTAGGGTCTTTTTCCTCAGGCCTCTAGGCCTGAAAAGGTCCTCTGCCCTCTTTGGGCAGGGTTTTTCCCTCCCCCAGTCTTTGTACCTGCAGGGTTCTCTTCTGCCACCATTCTGCCCGTTCTCCTAAACCCTCCTGATTTCTGAGAGCGTCTTGCCTGTTGACACAGTCTCTGATAGCTCACCTCACTCCCACAACTCTACCACCCCCTTTCTCTGGAGGAGAGGCTTTTAACAGGTCCTGGGCAGGGTCTTGATTGGCTCCAGGTATGTTAATTAACCTGGAGTAACTCTTTCCAGGGGAAAAGGGACTTGCTGAGCCTGAGGCTGATATACTGTCCTTCTAGCACTCTCCGGTAGCCAGGTAGTCTGGCCTTGTCACACTTGATAGTGCTAATTGTTGTTATTTATGTTATTTTATTATCTAATTATATCTGTAATCTTAACTAACAACTTTATGTTCATAATACTCAAATCTATGTACCTTTTGACATATCAGTTTATTCCTCCTTGTACATTTACTTCGCTTCCCTTGACTAAGTCAACATATGGGGCCTCATTCTCCACTGTATTACTGTAGTTTTATGTCACAATATCTCTGTTGTCACTCCAGTGGCATTCCACCAGTGTAGAAAGCATTGGTGGAAAGCAGAGGAGAATCGGTCTCCATTTTGTCTCGGTTAAATGTCTCAAAACCAGAAATATTCTCTTCGACAAAGGGATCAGTCTCAAACACAGCTCTGCCTTTTCTGTCATCTTCTTGATCTCAAACTTTATTTTTACTTCCCCTGTGCATAACCTTAGTGTCATGCTTGACACTGAACTGTCCTCGCACACCTTTTGTATTTAGAAATCTGTCTATTGTTACTTTTGTGATACTGCCCATCTAAAAAAGTGCCTTGCCTCCACCCCTGTTCAATCCTCATTTGTGTTTAATCTTTGAAAATTGCAACACTCTGTTTTGTAGGGCTTCCCCAAATCCCCACTTTCCAGATTCTAGCATGTGTCAAAAGCTAATGACTGCTTTTTTTCACATGGATAAAGGAAGGCAACCACATTGTTTCCATTATAAAACAACCATTGGATATCATTTCATTTCAGGATCCTATTCCAAATTGCCCTCCTTTTCCAGCCTATTTCACTGACTTTCCAGCCTATTTCACTGACCCTATTCTTCTCTCCTTTAAACATGTATAAATCCATTGGCATCAGCTAAGTTATACCAGCATAAACTCTGAGATATCAGAATTAGGTCCCTTGTCTGTCTACTACTATCTGCAGTACTTCTGCATATCTAGAACTCGCTTTCTTCCTGTCACTTTATACAGTCTTGGTATATGGGTGCAAAAACCTTCTCCACTGCAGCCTGGGTAGCCTAGGATAGCCTTCCTGTCATAACTTGGTGTCATCTGCAAATTTGATCAGTATACTCTCTATTCTTACATCTAGGTTATTAATAAAGATGTTAAATAATACTGGATCCAGAACAGATTCCTATCCACCTCATTCACTCTCCATCTCATTTAAAATTTCATCTGAAAACAGTGCTTTTCAACTTCTCCTATACCTCTTTGTATTCTTTCTTCCTCTGCTATTATTTATTATTTAACTTTGTAATTGTATCATTTAAAATAACTCTGTAAAGCTTTTTTGGATAAAGAAACTGTACCAAAGGAAAGTATTTTATTTATTTATGTAAGACCTATGCTAATCAGTGTGTTTGTTATAGAATCCTTTGGCCTGAAAATTCTGTAAGTTACAGGTGGATAAGACTATGTTTGTGGATAGCTGATTTTTACATGCTGTTACATATGCTTGCTTACATTAACGATGGAATCGTTTCAAAGTCAGTGCTAGAAATTACATCAAAAAGCATTTTCATTGTGAGATCAAATAAAGACATCATTGAAAGTGCAGCTGTACTTCCCATAATCAAACAATTACTGCAGTGAGGTTCAATAGTGTGTGTAGTTTGAGAAAAACAAGATGACATTATTTCTGAGAAGGATTTAAATGTGAGACCAAAGCTAGTGAAACAAAGAATACAAGGATGTACACAAGTGATTTTTTCTTTTTTTTAAAATAGAAATAATGGGGTTATGGGATATATTAAAAAGAAAAGTAATAGGCAGAGTTATCAAAATATGTATTTATAATATATTGAAAGGGGGGAATAATCTTTCTGAAGGCAGAAGGAATACTTTATTTTGTGAAAACTGGAAAAGATGTTTATTATGTAGGGTAGTAGAAAGAGAAGAAATCTAAGAAATTTTGTTTTTGTAAAAGCTGAAAAACTTTATACAAGTTCTTAAGGTCTTGCAATACTTTTTCAACTTTTTAATTTTTTTCATAAATATTCAATAGTATGTGCCCTCTGATATAATGGACAGTTTTATGCTGTGGCTGTGCATCTATTGCCTTTAATTCACAAAGAATATTTAGAATGTAATTACACATTTGATTTGCTTATTTGGAGTAGTAATATGATGTAATTGGCTCTTTGGGATTTGATGACTCTAAAGCTATGATACAATTACACATGGGAAACATCTATGGATGTTGCAAAACATACAGTATATTATCATGTAAAACTATGTTATTGTGGTTATGTGAAATATGGAAAGATCTGTGGAATGACGGAGATTGCCAGCTTTTAAAAGAACATTATACAGTATACATTATACAGCAATTCTTTATCCTTCCCTCCAAAAAAAATTAGTATAGATTTGTAGATTTTTAAGGCCAGAAGGGACCAACTGTGACTATTTAGTCTATATTAGACAGGCCCTAGGGTTTCCCTGAACTAATTACTGCTTCAGTTCCTATAGCTGTGGTTGAACTCTAGAGCATATGTTAAGCATGAAATGTTGATTAAAAATTGCCAGTGATAGAGAATCCACCACAACTTTTGTAGATTGTTCTGATGGTTAATTACCACTCTCTTTTAAAAAAAAGATTCACTGTATTACTAGTCTGAATTTGTCTAGCTTCAATTTTCAGCCACTGGATCTTGTTATACTTTTGTCTGCTAGATTAAAAAAGACCTCTATTACCAAATTTCTATTTTCTGTGTAGGCACTTATAGCTTGTGATCAAATCACCCTTTAATCTTTTCTCTTTTATAAACTAAATACACTGAGTTCCCTCCATCTCCCACCTTAAAACATGTTTTCTAATTCCTCATTCCTTCTTGTGTGTCTTCTTTGAACCCTCCACAATATTTCAATATTCCTTTTGAATTGTGGATACCAGAACTGGACACCATATTCCAGTAATGGTCATACCAGGGCCAGATAGAGATAAGATATCCTCGCTAATCCTACTTTATATTCTCCTCTTTATGCATCCAAGGATCGCATTAGTTCTAGCCACAGTCTCACACTAATAGCTCCTGTTCAGATGATTATTCACCATTCACTGCTTCTCTGTATAGAGTCCCACATCCTGTAAGTACGGCCTACATTCTTTGTTCCTAGATATATAAACTTACGTTTGCCCATGTTGAAACACGTATTATTTAATTGCTCTCAGCTTACCAAGCTATCCAGATCACTCTGTGTCAGTGACCTCTCCTCTTTATTATTTGCCACTCCCCCAATCTTTCTGCCACCTGCAAAATTTATCAGTTATTTTGTGTTTCTTCTTGGTAATTGATTTTATATAATATCAGTTTTTTAATTAACAAGTTGTGCAGTAGCAAGTCAAATGACTTACAGAAGTCTAAATATAGCACATCATCATTATTATCTTTATCAACCAAACCTTGTAAGCCCAAGTCCCTCCCTGCAGCAAAAAAAAAAAAAGAAAAAATTAAAAAATCTAGTTAGTTGGACAGGATCTATTTACCATAAACTTTTGTTGATTGGCATTGAGTATTTTACATCCCTTAATTCTTTATTAATCGAGTTCTGTATCAGCTGCTGGGATGACTCATGTCATCCTGTTTACCCTTTTTTAAATATTGCCACAACATTAACTTTATTCTAGTCCTTTGGAACTTCCTCTGTTTTCCAAGATATATTGAAAATCAATGTTAACGGTTCAGCAAGCTCACTCACCAACTCTTTTAAAACTCTTAAAAGTAGGATGTTAACCGACTTTTTACACACACACACACACACACACACACACACACACACACACACACAGCTGTTTTCACTTCCTCTCAAAGCTGGCTGTGTTTTTTAAATCAGTGAAGACTTTTTTTCTTCATTTGTGTCTTTAAGGACATCCAGTTAAATATTCTTTATTTCCCAATTATCATTCACAATTTTCCTGTTTAAACTCTTTCTGCCAGCTGATTTGGCTCATAATTATTTCCAGCTTTGTGAAATTTATTCTTTTAAAGCACCAAGTATATATTATTGGTTGGGACTTTCATTCTGTTTACCCATAATAAATATAATGAAGTCATGATCACTTGCACATAAGCAACCACCAATTTTTAATTTGGTGATCGATTCTTTTTTATCTGCCAAGATGATGTCTCAAGATAGAATTCACTTTTTGAGCTATGAAATTGTTACCTATAAGTTTTAGAAATTTCACGGATATTTCAGTATTGGCAGCATGTGACTTTAATGAGATGCTTCAAAAGTAGATGCTCACTTGCATAAATAACTCCTAAAGTTTAGTAGAATTAATCTCTCTTCCCCCCCCCTCCCCCCCCCACAAAAATCCCTCAAAAATCCCAAAGTCTAAATACCATAAGGTTGGAAACATACAAAATGTTATGCTGTTGCAGAAAGTGAAGCAACCTAATAGACTGTAAAGGTTAATTACTTCGCTGTGTTTTAAGATAAATGAAAGTTGTTAAGTGATAATCACGAATGGCTTACACTTCATTTAGAAAGAGCCTCCTTGGTGGTATTAATGACACAAACTAGTGTAAATCTGTAATTCAGCATTATTAACTAGTACAGGTGGACCCAGCTTCCTGAAAAGAAGAATTATTCTTAAAAACAGCTCTTTCTGTAATTTGAATTGTCTTCATCCCTAAGGTGAAAATCCTGCAAAAACTTACTCACAGGCTCCAGTTTATGCACAGTGAGTAATTCCCACTAAAGTCAGTGGGGACTATTCACAGTGTATAATGTTATGCCTATCTTTCCAGGATTGGTGCCTAAATCAAGGCACATTCCTTTATTTAGAGATTAAAAGGAAAGTTTTCAATGCAGCAATATAGTACTTCTAGTAAAAATATTCTGCAGAAATAAAAATTTCCCTCCCTTCCCCACTCTTAAGTGTGGGGTGACTCCATGACCCTCTCTTTTGGTTAGTGTCATGGAAGAGCGTCAAAATGAACAAAATTAGGCAAAAAATGGGCTGTGGATGTACAAACTATTCCTTCTTTTATAGTCAATGAGCTGGAACAGTTAGGATTGCCATTCTTTTAGTATAGCTATTTTTATACATTGTAACAAGCAGATTTCTAGTGTGTGATACTGTAACTTACCACCTTGCTCTTTAAGAATAACAGAAAAAAATGCTTTATGATAATTGGGGAAAAAAAACTTTGAGATCAGTAAAAGAATACACGAGTAGATTGAAAATGACCAAAATGAAATATAGTAAGCTTAAATGGTTTTTACCATTAAGATCCAAAATTGGGGTTCTCTGTTTCTTTTGTAAGGTTTGACACACAGCAGCGAGCTACATTCTTTACCTTGCATTCCATGTTAATTGTGTCAGTAAGACCTTCAGGAAAAATTCAGAGATGCAATCCTGGCTCCATTGAAATCAACAGAAGATTTTCCATTGACTTAATTGGGGTAGGATTTTGCAGAACTCAGGTCCTTGCAGATAAGTAAATGAGAGTGAATAGTTTTTAGATATTCTTCAGGGTGCTCGACAGGTGACTAAAGAGGACTGAATGTCCATCAACCATATTTTTTTTAAAAAAATACTGATGTAATAGGAGAGATTAACTTTTTCTTATAAAGTCTTCTTTAAAGGCTGAGGAGATGGTTGTGGTTTTTCTTTGATCTCAGTTTGATTATTTTTACTTGCAGGGGTTTCGCCGAAATTTGAATCTTTATTTTTGTTATTTGATTTGATTTGTGTAAACATATAAAAAATATAGAAAAGTACCTCTCCAGGAACACACAGGTGCCTTTGCCATATACTAAAAATACAGTGTATGTTGTAATTCATTTTTGATGATCTATCTGTCTGGGAGCAGTCTGCCCTAAGATTCACAGATATTTTTCCTTTTAGTATAACTGATCTTAATAAATAAATGCATCCCATTAGCTTTTAAGAATGGTATATAGCACATTATCCCTGATCTAATACTCTCTCCTAAAAGGAAGTAATAAAAAAGAAAGGGTTACTTTAAATAAATATATATCCTGAGATGCACTCATGACTCTAAACGGGCTAGCAGCAGTGCTGAGGGAGGTCTTCCCTCATTTCCCACTTCCTGTCATGTTCCCCATTATCAGTTGTAGCTCCTAAGGCAGTTGCTCAAACAGATAAAAAGATTGATTAATCTAAAAACTTTATGATGCTACCTTGAAGTTTCCATTCTAAGAATTTTTGCAGCAATTCAGAGATTCTAGTTCTTCTCCCCTTCCTTCTCCTCGTTTATGCTGCTTTTCCTGGTGAGGGTTCAGTGGCAGCATGGAGAGTAGGGAGGACCAGACCTCCATTTCTTCCACAAAAGGTTTCAGCTCTTCCTGGGGGATTCCCAGGTGTTCCCACGCCAGCCAGGAAATATTGTCCCTCCAGCATGTCCTGGGTCAGCCTGGGGCCTCCTCCCTGTGGGACATGCCCAGTAGAGTTCCAAAGGAAGCCTACCATGGGTCATCCTTATCAGATGTCCAAGTCACCTCAACTGACTCCTTTTGATCCAGAGGAGCAGTGGCTCTACTCCAAAGCTCTCCTGAAGAGCCAAACCCCTCACCCTATCTTGGACTATAAGCCCTGCCACCTTCCGGAGAAACTTCATTTCCTTCACTTGTACCTGCGATCTTGTCCTTTCGGTCATTACCCAAAGTTCACAATCATAGGTGAGGTTGAGGATGTAGATTGACCCATAAACTGAGAGATTCATATGAAAACTCAGCTCCTGCTTCACCACCATGGATCGGTTCAATGCCCCCATCACTGCTGCTGCTGCACCAATCTGGTGGTCAATCTCACGCTTCCGTTTACCATCACTTGTGGGAAAAAAAACCCAGATTCTTAAACTCTTCTACTAAGGGCAGCTGCTCCCCCTTCACTGGAGAGAACAGTCTACTCTCTTCTGGGAAAGAGCCATCACCTCCAATTTGGAGGTGCTGAATCTCATCCCAGTGGCTTTGCACTCATCAGTGAAGTTATCAAGTGCGCATTGGAGATCCTAGTCTGAAGAAGCAAGAAGGACAACGTTATCTGCAAAAAGGAAAGATGCCACCTCCACGTCCCTGTATCAGAAACACTCCCCGACTTGGCTGTGACCTGATATCCTGTCCATGAAGATAATGAACAGGAGTGGGGATAGGACGCACCCTTGGTAGTGTCCAATGCCCACCTTGAACGAACTTGACTTAATGCTAAGAATGCAAACACAACTCTCACTCTAGGAAAAGAGGGACTGGATAGCATGCAAAAGTGGCATCAGCACCTCCTATTCCTGCAGCATTTCCCACAGGACCTCTCAGAGAACGCAGTCATATGCCTTCTCCAGGTCTACAAAACAAAGGTAGATCAGATTAGCAAATTCCCATGTTCCCTCGACTATCTGTGAGAAAGCAAAGAGCTGGTCTGTTGTTCTACATCTGGGAAAGAAACTGCATTGTTGCTCCTGAATCAGAGGTGTAGCTTCTTCTCCAACACTCTGGGGTAGGCTTTGTTGGGGAAGCTGAGGAGTATGGTCCCCCTGTAGTTGGAACAAACCTTCTGGTCTCCGTTCTTAAAGATAGGGACCACCACTCCAGTTTGCCAATCCCGAGATTCTGCACCCACCTTTCATGCAACATTGAAGAGGCATGTTAACCATGACACCCCAGCATTGTCGAGTGATCTCAACATCTCCGGATGAATCTTGGCCACCACTGGTGCCGTACCACTGTGAAGGCACATTACCGCTGCAGTGACCTCATCAACAGAAATAGATCCGATCCCGCTGTGGTTTCCAGCACTGCCTTCTGAAAGGAGGGCATGTCCAAGTGGGTTGAGGAGTTCCTCAAAGTGCTCCTTCCACCTCTCAACTAACTTCTCAGTCGTGGTCAGCATTTCACCATCGTTGCTGAGAACAGCCTGGGCAACATCCCGCCAACCTATCTTAACACAGAGAATAGTTTGCCAAATCATCTTTGAGGCCATCCGGTAGTCATTCTCCATGGTCTTTCCAAACTCCACCCAAGCCTGGGCTTTCGCTTCAACAATTGTCACAGCCACAGCCCTCCTACCCAGGCGGTACCTCTCAGTCGTATCAGGAGTCTGATTCACGAGCATTTCTCAGAAGGCCTCCTTCTTCGCGTTGACAGCTTCCCTCACACCTGGTTTCCACCTGGCCCTAGGGTAGCCACCATGACAGGCACCAACTGACTTCAGGTTACAGCTTTTCATGGCTGCCTCAATGATTGAGGCCCTGAACATGGTCCACTCAGACGCAATGTCCAAGACCTCACCCAAAATGCACAAGAAGTCTACTGGGACAAACTCCAACTGCATAGCACCCAGCTGAGGACTTGTGAGTATAACAACACCCACTCCAGAGTAGGAAGAGACTACCCTGGGTAGAGAAGTTTGTTTCCTGAGCCCTTGCTGCATGTGGCAATGAGACTGACTATATCTAGCTGTTACCTTTCCATCTCTTCCACCAGCTCTGGCTCTTTCCCCACCAATGAAATGAAGAGATTGTACTGGAAATTTAAAACTTTAGATTCTAAAATATACTTTTTAATATAATATCCAAATTTGAAGTTAGGATGCATGTAGTTGTCTAGCTAAAAATAAGAGATTGAATTTAGAAACAAAAAGAGAATAGTACTGGAATGATTGGAAAAGACAACTCTTTCTTACAATGAATGCTAGCCTTTTTTGAAAGTCATGTTATAGTGCATAATAATCATGTTTTAGGTTTCCCTTTATCTCAGTGAGAAAGATTTTTGTTACTTATGTGGATGTTTAAAATTGTTTCAATAATTTTGATCCTTTCTTATAGATATTAGAAATTATTTTGGATACCGCATAAAGATGTCTGTGTCAGATCTGTTTGATATTCTCCCATTATTCTTTCTTTTGTTGTGTTTATAAATCAAGAAACACTAATGAGTTAACTATGAAGAGAAAAAAGAAATATTCTTTATAAAAATCAGTGGATATATTTCTTGATCTATCCAAAGTTTAATGAAAAGAATTATTATTTTTGCAGGCTGAGTTTGCCTCTTCAGATTTCTCTTTATTCCCTCCTTTCTCTTCCTTCCCCAATCTCCTGTAACACAACAACTTTACTCAGTTCAAAAATGTATATATACTGTAGCATGGCGCTGTGGCCTTCCTCAGAGCCTGGGCCCGAGGAAGGGTCCTGACACCCCTGCTGGGCAAATCTGGACTCTGCAGGCCAAATACCCCGGGAGGAGAGGGGTGGAGCCAGGACAGGAAGGGGAGGTATAAAAGGCCGGCCTAGCAGCACAGTCAAGGGGAAGCTGCTACCGGAGAAGGACGTGCCTTCCCCGAGGCTGTGGTCTGGGCCTAACCCAGGCTCCATGGCTGTGCAGAGTGAACACCCCACCGACCGGCGCCTCCAAGACCTGCCTGGGCTGCCAGGCCCTAGTGACTGGGAAGGGCTGCCAGGCCCTAGTAACTGGGAAGAGCTACCAGAGAGCACTGACTGGGAGAAACCCCCTGAAGGCCAGCCCTGACCTAGAGGAATTACCTGTTGCCAGGGACCCACTGGAGCTGCCTGAGCCCAGTGTGTCGGAGGACCCACTGGGATCCTGTGACCTGAAGGAGCTGGCATCAGCTGATGGCCCCGAGGAGTCCCCGGACCTGCTGCTGGCAATGATGAGGGACTAGTGGGACTCCTGCTAGCTGTCTACCCCAGTGACTCAGAGGAAGACCCTTGGCTCTGGGTACCCAGGTTCAGGGTAGGAGGAAGTAGTCCAGGGACAGCCGACTGTAGTTTGGCTGAGTCTGTGGCTGCACCAGAGTCAGCATGTTGCGGCTGAAGCCCCGCTGACCCAGTGGCAGAGTCTCTTTGCCACTGATAGGGCCCTGGGCTGGGACGCAGTGGAGTCGGGTGGGCCTGCAATCCCCTCCTCCTTTCCCTAGCCACCCCAGGAGTGCTTGGCTCCTGTGAAGCTGCCTGCCAGAGGATACTGAGTGTTACCAGCCCTGCCTGCCTGAGGGCTGGGGGCTATAGACTATTTTGCCTGCCCCGCCCTGCCTGGGGGCTGGAAACAACAGACTGCTTACCAGCCTTTCCTGCCTGAGGGCTGGGGGCTATAAACTACTTTGCCTGCCCGCCCGACTTGGGGCCTGGGGCTACAGGCTGCCTAACAGCTCGACCCTGCGTGGGGGCTAGGGGCTACAGGCTACTTTGGCAGCCCATCCTGCCTGGGAGCCGGGGCTAAAGACTCAAACTCCACTAGCTTTTTCCCGTATAGCAAGGTGCTGTGATCTTCCTTGGAGCCTGGGCCCGAGGAAGGGTCGCGACGCCCCTACTGGGCCATGTTGCCAGCCTACAGTACTTTTATCATGATGATGATAAGGCCATTTTGGTTTCCCAGATTCTCACTCAATCTTACTTTTAAAATAGGGAAAATATCCCTTATCTGTCACTTGATTGCTACCCGACTTTTGAAATAGTGTATGCATTGCATTTATTCTGTTTTGTACAACTAATTGACTGGTTGGCCTTGAATGCAATATTGTTGCTTCATAATTTCTAGGTTAATATGCAGTCTTTTCAGTTGGTGCAAAAGGTCAACTTTTGTCTGTTTCATAATTAAGGTTCCAATCTTGTAGTTACACACACATACATAGTGTTTGCGGGATCAGGGCCTATCAAGCCTTTTCATTTTATGTTAAAATCTTTGTTAGGATTATTGGGATAGTTTTATAAATATATCCTGTTTTCATCTAGTCCTTTTCATTATTAATGATGCTTTTTCTTTTGATATTAAGACTCCTTTGTCAACCCCGAATAATATGCACCAACTTTAACAATGGTTTCTATCAGTCTGAAAATGTAAGGAGTCATGTTGTCCTTTCCAGAAGTGTTAACAATAAAGACTTTTAATTCTTTGGCTCCTCGTTGCTGCAATTTTTTTCAAATATTGAAGTTTAGGATAGTTTCAAACTAGTGTACAATTGTGAACTTAAATGTTAAATGGTTATTGGGCCTTGCAAAATCATCCATAGAGACATTGGCAGTTAAGGGTCAGCTATCAAGTAAAATCTATTATGTTGGTTGCACAAAACAAATGATTAGAACTATACCCACTGTTTCCTCCTATCCTCTCTTTATCTCATCTATCTCCAGGTAGTCACTGAGGGCTTGATCGAAAGCGTGCTTTGAATCAGTCCCTGTCAGCTCTCCTCCAGAGAATCTTAGGGACAATTTCTGCCATTTTTTTTTTTTTTTTGCTTTATCCTGCTTTTTCCCTTCATCCCTCAACTGCCCAGCCTTTATGGTCTCTCCTTTAATTTTCACTCGGCACCACCTCCTGTTTATTTTCTCATAGTCTCTTCATCAATTGATCATACATCCCACTCTTCCAACACAATTGTTCCTGAAACTGCACTCTTAAATTGCCTTCCTCCACCATGGTATCTCTACAAGTAGTTAACATTTGGATCATTCTTGCCCCTTTTGATTGAAATGTATTTAGTTTCTTTTAGGTATTTGTGGCAATGGGAAATCACTTGGAACACTGTCTTGAAAAACTTGGAGGCTTGTATGCTCACATTTCTTCTCTGCCTTTCTTCCAGAGTTACTTCAAAGGTTTAGTTCCTTCTTTTGGAGTCTTCCTACTCTGGAGTTCAGACCCACTATGAAGCTTGGCTGCCTATATGCTGATTTGTAGCTCCATTTTGTTGCCTGCCCTGTTCATTCTTTCTGATTTCACTAAAGAAATATTTCAAAGTTGGCTCTTTCCTATTCCCACAAGCATGAAATTTTGCACAATAGTGGCTTTTCATATTTATGTACATTTTAAATTGCCACAGAATTTTGTGGAAGACAGAAATTAGGGAGGTGGAAAATTATCTGAGCTAATAACAGATATGTTTTTACCGAAAATTACCAAACATATCCTGTGACAGCTCTAGTTAAGGATTTTCTGTGCTTTGTATCTGTGTATTATTTTTGTGCTTTTTATTCTATTGGCCATAGATGGGAGTATTTGAAAGACTTTAATTAGTTAAGGATTTGAGAGGAAGAGAAAGGGATATTGTATGATGACCCTTATTTGCATGAGAAATAGAAAAAAGCTTTTAAAAATTACTAAAGATACCTCATATAGGATCTTTTATTGCATATTGAAAGCTGAGTTAATGGAAGTACAACACAAAAAGATGAGAAGTTCTTGGAAGATTTATTATATATTTTAATTATTTGGGCCATGATCCTGCAAACACACAGGTGCTTAACTTGGCAACATGAATAGTCTCTGAAGTCAATGGGCGCGCTCTTGTGATTAAAGTTAAGGATACACTCAAGTGTTTGAAGGATTACAGCCTTTCCATGTTTATGTATATATAAGTTTCCTGTTTGAAAATAAATTATACCTTTGATAGACAACAGAATAATATTGGAATGTGTTTTTTCTAAAATAATAAACTCTAATTGTGGCTTGTAAACCCAGTTCAGTTAATAAAATAAGGCCAATGCAGATGTACCTCTGATAGACAAATATACCTCTGATAGACAACAGAATAATATTGGAATGTGTTTTTTCTAAAATAATAAACTCTAACTGTAGCTTGTAAACCCAGTTCAGTTAATAAAAATAAGGCCAATGCAGATGTGGAGCTCTTATTTTCAGGCCCAAGCAACATTAAGCTAATGTTAATTTAATTTAAATGATTAATAATCTATAACCTATAATTTAAATGATGATATTCTGTGACGGAAAGTACAAGATTCCACCCTTATATAACATCTACGAAAGCATTTTTTGTGAGCAACATAGTTTTTAATTAATATTGAAATGAGTTAATTTAAAATATAACAATATGACATGAAGGACTTCATTGGTATCAGATGGAGCCCCTGGATACATGTGGGCTTTCCCTTCTTCTTACTATATTAGCATTTACACTTCTTCAAGTTTGTGATTGTTTAAGGGTCTTCTGTGTTGGATGAAAGCTTACAGGTAGGGCTTCAACCATACTCCATATACACTCTCCACTCTTTGGCTACAGATTATATGGGTTACTCTGACATATGGGTATGATTTGGGCATACACAGAATGGTATACAGTGCTACATGTTGCTACGCCAGTGTTTGTAATGTTGTAAAAAATTGCATATTACATTGTATTGTTTAAGTACTGTTATGTGATTATGTAAAATAGACTGTCTTTGTTGCAAACCCAGAAGGGCAGGGCAGAGTTAAGGTTGCATGTGAAGACTTAACACTGCTGTATCCTGACATTTGAATAGTCAGCCATTAAACCTTAACGTTTTCTTAACATATTTGTATATGGAATAGATTATAAATATAGATAGAAATGATAGCTGTGCAAAAATACATTTTAGATACTTGTCTTCAGGGGACTGAAATAGAACTGGCCTTACTGCCTTCTGCAAGATATCCTGTGGAGTTTGGGTAGATAGGATAGGTTTATATTGTAAGATCCTTTGAGGCAGTTATGAGATTGATTGACTTGCAGTTGGGGCAGCTGTGGATACAAAGAGTTCCAAAGATGTGGAATAGTATGACTTGGTCTTGTCCATGACATGTATGAAGTTGCTGTTTCATGCAGTCTTATACATTACTGGCTTTCCAGTTAACCATTTAAATGTATGTTTCAAAACTCTGTTTTATGAACCTTTTAGATTCTTTTCTTCACTTCATGAAAATTACTTTTAATGACCTTCCAAGGCAATCTGTTTTGTGATGTACTATGTTTGGTTGCTATATATAAGATGTGCGCTCATTATGGTACATATAAATTCATAAAAGGGGAATAATTAATTTGATTTTTGCATTGCGGTACATTATGCTGTCTTTTGTAGATAGATGTGCAAAAGGTTTACTTCTGAAGTCATGTGAGCTATTGGTTGTGGAGCTCATTAGTTAAAGACTTTGGAGGTTTAGGCACTTACCACTATAGAGTCCTGAAATGAAACTTGGATCTGGTTAACCATGGTATGCGTATAGGTGCTTAACACTGAAATACTGATGTGGTAGCTCTCTTAAAGATGATTGTTCTACTAATATTTTATTTGCCTCAGAAGAGTGGTGGAATTTAATACTTTTCCTTCTGTGTACATTTTTAGAGCACTAAATAATAATAATAATAATAAATACTTAGCTCTTAAACAGTGCATTTTAAATATGTTTTTCTATTTTAAGGAGCTATATAACTTTTCCCTTTCCCTCCCAATAAGTTATGACTTTGTGGCTCTGTCAGAAGATAAAAATGGGAATCACAGTACTTCCAATACTTTGACTTGCCTATGTAATCACCAAGCTTGAATTTTAGAACCATTTGAAAGCATTAACTATTGGCCTTGGGTTTGTCCTAGTAATAAAAATGAATGCCCTAAACAACGTTCCAGAGGGGTAGCTGTGTTGTTCTGCGTTCAGCAAAACAATGAGAGTTCTGTGGCACCTTAAAGACTAACGAATTTATTTGGGCATAAGCTTTCATAGGCAGAAACCCACTTCGTCAGATGCATGAAGTGGAAACTTCAGTTAGGTAAGTATATATACATATGCAAGGATGGGTGAGTTACATCACAGTGAGGAGTGCAAGTGTTAACGAGGTAATTCAATCAAGGTGGATGAGTCCCATTCATAACAGATGATAAGAAGGTGTGAATGCCAAAAGAGGGAACATTATTTTTTGTAGTGGGCTAGCCTGTTGTGAATGGGACTCATCCAGTGGGTCTCAGAGCCACCTTGCCTCCTGCAGCAATTGTGGTCCATGGCTGCTCAGCCCTACTTCCCTACTTCTAGAGGTGGAGCTGTACCTCAGTCTTACTACCTCCTCTGCAACATATGGAGTAGGATTTCTGGGGTGTGAGGGAGGCACTGCCTTCCCCCCAGCATCTCTCAAAGGGAGGAGGGGTAGTCTGCTTTACTGCATAACAGCCAGGGAAACACTAGAGGGCCTATGAAATGAAGCTATGAATTTGAAGTCATGGGGTCATTTGGGCCGAAAGAGAATTCCCTGCATCGGGGATAGAGAGGAATGGAGTTCCTAGACAATCCAATCCAACCTACCAACTATGATCTGCGGGGCACCTCTCTTGTTCCCCTCATGCCAGCAGGCTGCTTTGGAAAGGAGTACTGCAGTTTTGGGATTGCAGTAGTCTTCTCCTCTTCTCAGAATCCATGGGAAGCCATTTGATGATAGTATGTCGTGTGAGGATCTCATTTGCTTGATCTTTCCTTCTCTTTCTTGGCCTGTGTGGGTACTGTTCACTAACTCTGCTGTGCCGCTCTGACCATCCTCAGGATTGGAGGCTAGTAGAGGGCTCCCTTATAAGGAAGTAAGAGGCCTGTATACAATTCTTGATTGTGCTATTTTTAATGTTTTATTTATTAATAATAAATTGTAGTTTTAGTGTTAATAAAGTGTTTTTATATAATTTAGGGGGGAAATAATAACAACCATGAACTGTAAATTTTCACATAAATGTAGTGAATGTGGGGAAAGTCCACTGAGAAGTGATCTTTAATATCACACTAGAGACTCCACACTGTAGCGTGATCCAATAAATGAGAAAATGGTTTTCTCCCAGTGGAGAAATTACCATGCACTAGAGAAATCCATACAGGGAGAGACCACTTAAATGTCCTAATGTGGGAAAAGCTTAAAGGTAAAAGAACTATGATAATGCACCAGAGAATCTAAACTGCATAATTAACATACAAATATTCTGAAAGTGAGCTGAGCTTCAACAACAAGCATTAAAAACAAGCAAAATCACTCAGGAAAGATGCCACATAAATATGTGGTCCAGAGTCTCCACTGTAATACTTAAGTTTCATGCCAGTGCAATTCCATTGAAATCAAATTGTGTTGGATTATAGTCTTCCTTAAGGAGAGGTCTCTTTTTTAGTGTTTTGGTGAAGATTGGTTTGGATTTTATTCTGCTGAGACTTTGAAAATTGCATACTGCATATAAACAGATGGTACATTTGGCACAGTTTTTAGCCATGTTCTGAAATTATTCCAGGTCCATCAGGAATGGTTCAAAATGTTTCTGAGAAATGCTAGACCTAGTAAAAAGAATCTTGTAGTTGCTGCCACCAATGTTCCATTAATTAGGGTAATGGATACAAGGTTAGAAGCTAGGTGGCCTTAAGTTCTGTTTCTACATTATCCACTGACAGGTCTTAACAGTTTTTTTCATTTCATAACCCTTATTGCTCAAGCTACTGTCCTGTGAGCTCGGAAAATACCATTTTCCCCATTTTACAGATGGGGTAAATGAAACAGTGGACTGTGGTTGGAAAAAGAGGTGTGGCTAGAGTGCGTCTGTGCCCTGACTGTTCCTAGATGCCCAAATAGACCTCTGGAGACTTGTGCAGCTGGGTACCAAACAATTCTGTCTTCAGCCACAGCAAGAAGAGAGATTTAGCTGTCATAAAGCCACCTTCCTCCTACTCTTGGGTCATGTCTTATCCACTAAACTACTGTGCTTAGAAAAAATTGCTTTATATCTATCTGATCGTTATGTCAGTCCACAGAAAGAGGCTATGCAGGCTTTCTCACTTTTGTCAACTGTTTTGATAGTTGAAAAAGTGCAATGTAAGTGCATATGGGAAAACTGAGAGCTAAGAAAGTTTGAATGACTTGTCCAGATAGCACTTTGTGATAATGGATTAGACTTCAGTCTTTGAACCAAAATACCGTGGTTTAACTTGTGGGTCTCAAACTTATTTGCTGTGTGACTTTGGGCTAATAACTTCACTTGTCTGTTTCCATACATGTCAAATTGGGATATTAATACAGTGCTTATTTACTTACTGCACAGAGGAACTGTGTGGATTGAAGATGAATGTTTGTACAGTTCTTGGAAAATCACTATGTAGGTAATTTATTTAGTATCATCTGGCCCTTTGAGCTGGAAGGGACAGAAAACACTGACGTGGGAGAAAAACCAATCCACCCTATTTTTTTAGCTCTGCTGCATTTCACAGAGTCCAGAGGGAAAATTATTAGATTATGTAGGAATAAAACAGAGGGAGGGGACTAGGGCAGAAGGAATGTTTAGCTGAATTATTTTATGGAGAGTGAGAAACTATTTTAAAAAGAAAATGTGAGAAAGGACAAAGTAAAATTGATCTACATAATTGAAAAATGTGATTTTAAAGTAGCAGTTTTCAGGATTGGGATAATAAGTCATGAAAAGGATAGATAGCAGATACAAATATCTTGAATTAATGCTATAAAGTAAATACTATAATACACATGGTGAAGATAAAAATATTGATGATCTGTCCTGTAGAAGCTATTTCGGTTTCTGTTAGAGTTTTTTTTGGTGACATTTTATAGATCTAGTTATTTGCAAATTTGGAGCGAAATTAGCCTTTTGAAAAAAGCTCTTGAATAGTATTATTAGAAACAGAACACTATAGTTTCATTTTTTTAATACACTGACCTTTCTGTTCTTGAAGTGCAGTTCTTAGATACATATGCACATGAATAAGATTTCAAATTACCATTGTGCAGTAATAAGTAACATAAGAATTATTTTAATGATATTAAGTCTCACAATGTAAATAATATATATTTAACATTTTGTATTTTTTTCTACAATATAGTGATACGTGTGTGCAGACACACATAGTAATGTCAGTTATTTGGAAATGAACATATGGGGTGTTTTTTTAAAAAAGCAAATGGATTTGGACTGAATTGAGTGCAAAGTCCTTTTTGCTTGAGTTTAGGTCATTGTAATTAATAAGTGGTGGAAGATTTAGAAATACTTCATGTCGCAACTTGTGCTTTGGACCCATGACCTTCCGGCTGATGAAGGCCACTGAGGAAGAAATGGGTCTGTAACTGATGGAGATTATCTATGCCTCCATTGCAGTAGGTTGTTGGTGTCATTAAAGGAAATTGTTGTGCATATATCACTTTAAAATATCCTTTCTCATCAGCTGTTTGTTCAATTATCAACATGTATCCAATTTTCCATTTCTGCTTAAAATTATTGTGAAAGTTGTGCTGAAACTAATCTGAGTACCTGAATGGCTCAAATGTTCCTGACCTTGTTAATTTGGGTAAAGACTAGGATACAGAACAGATCTCCTCCTGGCAATGAATGAAGATCATATTTCGATAATAATAATGTAAGAATTGACTTATTGAATAATAATACTCATCATCTGCCCTTAATATAATTGATCATGCTGTAATGCTGATCCTTCTCTGAATCCTAGCAGAAGTTGATGGATCAGCCCTTCAGTGGTGTCATTCCTATTTCTCTGAGAAATTCCAGAAGGTAGTTTTGGGCAATTGGTCTTCTCCCAGACTGGTTCTATTATGTGAAGTTGCACAGGGCTCTAGCAGCAAAACGACAATCTTCATATGGTGCTCCTGTTAAGTTTTGGTGTTCCTTGTGCTTCATGCCTTGTGCAAATTCACCTAACATACCAATGTTGTCTACTGGCCACTGGATGTCATATTACCAACCTCCCAATGAAAATAGCAATGAATATAGTCCCTCAGACTGCCCTTTTCAGGACCAATAAAGAACAGTTGGGCCAGTCTTCCGAATATACCAATTTAATGTAGAAGGGCTGTCCAGGGAAGAAATGGATTACCTCCTGAGGACCCTCAAAGATAATCACATTGGCATCTTGGCCATCCAAGAAACACATGTGAAAGAAGAAGACAAAGCGGCCAGACGTAACATCTATGGCTACACCAAAATTGCTGCTGTTAGCCATCCAAAACATAGGCTAGTAGTGTACACATGGAATGGATTAGAAGATATGGAAGTTTGGGAAGAACCATTGATCGACAGAAGAGAGATCAGCATGGTTAGAATCAGACACATCATTATAGTAAATATATACAAGTCATCTAACATCATGTGGCCTGATTTCATCTTCCCTTCCCTTCTTCATCTGGCCATTTACATAGGCGACTTTAACATCTGTCACGAAGACTGGGAATACTGTTCAAATGATATAGGCAGGGAACAGACAACAGAATTGGCCTTTCTTGAAGACCTCCACCTGCTCTATGATCCGAAGCAATCTGGATCTTTTCTTTCTGTGCGGTGGGCAATGGATCACAACCCTGACCTGTGTTTTGTGACCTGTAACAGCACAGGTATCCCACTAGCCACAACAAGAACCATCCTGAGTCACTTCCAGCATAGCCAACATCACCCAATTAGCCTTCAGATTGGCCTAGAAGTGCCTCTGTTGCAGTTGGTGCCAAAGCTGTGCTGGAATTTCCACAGGTCAGATTGGCCCGCCTACACTTTGGAAACAGAACATTCACACTATGAGCATGTCTACACTGCAGGTGGCAAAGTTGCCACCATCAAATTGACCTATCTGGATTGACTGAGCAGTCAGAGAAGACCCGCTCAGTCAATCCAGAAGTTGACGCAGTAAAACCATCCCCTCACGTGGCGTAGCGCTGTGTCAATGGGAACCTGATTCCCATCGGTGCAGTGCAGTGAAGATGCCGCTCAGAAGGGAAGCACAGAAGTCAATGGGAGTTATGGAAGCTACTCTGTATAGCTTGCGTAACTCCCGTCGACTGCCATTGAATCGCCTGGTAAGTGTAGACCAAGGCTATCCTATATCCAGAACTTAAATTAAGTTGTACAAAATACTTGGTGTTGATCAGCATGTTCGGGTTTTGAGAATCAGCTGGTTTGCCATTTGTCCCAGGGAGGGAGAAAGAGAGCTCTTTTTTTTTTTTTTAAACTATACACTTCTAGTGCAGGTGTAAATCGTTTTGTTGGCCGATTTTAACAACAAAAAGTTAAATAGCTATGCCCTCTCTAATGGTGTTACTACAATAAAAGGGTTTTGAGGGAATATGGATTAATTTGATCAATGGAAAGGGCATAGAAGAGGTCAGAAGAAGAAAAATATCTTTAGGGATTTTTTTTTGAATATCACTTGAACTGAAGTTTAACACATAATGTTATAGATTGACTTGAAGTGGTATGAAGTTAAATATGTGCTAATTGCTTTTTACTGATGTGATTGTGATTCATTATACCCATTAAAGACATTTTCCTGTTCCCATTTTCATATTTTTGTACAATAGGCACTGGAAGCAGTGGTGTGGGTAGTTCAAATTGTGACTGAAAGAAATGTTGGCAAGTGCCCCATTTTTGAAATGCCAGTATGAATCCATAAATAACACAGTTTGACAATTAAACCATGTTTCTTAAAGTCCTCCTTAACCTACAGTAACTACTGAGTTGGTTGTCCTTTGCTAGACCTAATCTATAATTCCAGAAAAGATTGTTTATAGAACAGCCAATTCAGCATGATCATGGGAAAGAAGCTCTACGGCAATGATGGAAGTAAATCTATTAAAAATTCAATATTATTTAAAATGGGGACAGATGAAAGGGAAAAGAGGACTTATTGTTCTTTGTCCCTTTGAACAATATAATGTTGTGCTTACATTTATGTGTATAAAAATAAAGAGGGGAAAAAAGTTTAAATGACATGATGGAACAGTCGGTGGTTATTGGTTTTGTATTGAAGTGAAAAGAGATATCTACTTGGTGAAATTGTCTTGCCAAGTTGTTCTACTTATTAAAAATCCCGCCTTCCCTAATTTGCAGCAGTAACATTGAGATTTTCTTCTTCCAGGTTAACTACAATAGCTATTTCACACCAGTCTGATAGGAAGATTTCCCCATAGTTGTGTGTATTCTGGGAATTTCAGACTGAGAACTTTGAAGGGTGAGGTCAGCAAGACTGGAAGTCTTTGGGTTCTGCTGAGGCAGCTGCTAAAGATCGTTAAGAAGTTTTAATACAAGAAGGGAATTTTCTTTTTGCCCAGTGTATTCAGTTTTCGGCAGCAATACCATTTATCTACCCCTTGGAAATCTTGGAGGAAGAGGGAGCCTGTCACCTATCCCCTTTCCCTGAAGATATCAGAATATGTTTAGTCCATGCCAACGCTCCCCTAAAATATTGTTAGGTGAGAGGCCACTCTGGGAGAGGAAAAGCATCCTGGTATTGGAGGAGGTAGGGAACAGAAGTTTATATGTGGATTTTGATTATAATTAGGCATCTGGATAACCTTCAGATATCGGGCCCCTGAATGTGATTTTTGTCTGATTTTGAATATTTGCCTGTCACTGATAACATGTAGAGTTGACTTGTTTCACCAGAAACCTATGTTTTTTGTAGAACTCAGTGGAAATTTCTTTGTCTCAGATTCTCACCTCAGTAACACCAGCATAATTGTACCTCTATCTTCAATGGAGTTCTTCCAGATTTATCCCAATGTAATTGATATAAAAACGTAGCCCTTTCTGTACAGATGTGAGGTTTAGTTTTGATTTATCAAGTCTGTTTTTGGATATCTTGATCTTATTTTTGTTTTTCTGTTAAATTTGCAGTCGTCCACTTGAAAACTACATGCCTGCCTCTATCGCATTGTTCTTGTGCTAACATTTACACCATTTTAGACCCAGAGTCACTTTGTTGACTTTAATGGTGTTATTTTGGATTTACCATGCTGTAACCAAGAGCAAAGTTTGTCTTTAGAAGTATAATTGACTCCATATACTAAAACATTTTCTAACTTTCATAAGAGTTATCACAGAATCTTATGTTTGTGAAAGAGTGACATGAGCACTGTGCTTCTTAGGTTTATAAAAATGACTAGAAAAGACTTTATAAAAAATGTTTGAAATATCAGATCATAAAAGGCATAATTCTGCAATGTACTAAGCACCTATCATTAGGTTCTAGGCCCCTTCATTTCCACTGGATGTTAGTGAGTGTTGAGAGTGCTTAGCCTTTGAGGTACTCAGTTCTATTCAGGATCAGGCTCTAATAGTACACATGTAAGCTTAAAATGACAACTAGATTTCTATCTTCTGCGACCCAGTGTCCAAGATCTGTGTTTCTGCAAGTGCTGATAGTTTCCCAAACACCTAACCAGCAGGGAACTGCATCCTGGCACTTTACTGTTTGTGACATTAGCAGCTGTATTGTTTATTAATTCATTTATTTATTTATTTATCATAATTTTATAATATGTGTTAACAGTACTCATGGTATGTATATATAAATATATATATGTTAAATGATGTTTACATAGTGGCCTGCGCTCAAGCTTCCTGGATCCCCAGGAAAACAGGCAGCACATGTTAATAGGTGAGCTTTGAAACGTGTCCTATTGTGACTGTGTGTTCAGCTGACATGGCATGCCTACAAAAAGAAGACTTCAGACTATGGAATGCTTAAAATCACTTAACCAAAGTTATTCGAAGAAGAACCTGATCAATCGAGGAGCCCTGTTTTGAGAATTGGACTCTTGTTGATATGTTCTGAGACTGTTCAAGGTCAATAGGTCAGTTTCGGACCAGCGAAGGAAGTTAATTCCAGAGTCAGGGTTCCTTATTGAAATGTTCTGCACAAGATTCAGATACTTGGAATGTGAGTAGCTCCATGGACAAATTGAATTCAAACTGGGTATTTGTCCCTTTTTTATTTATTTCAAGCTGTTAGTGGCCATCTAACAGTAATAATTCTTAAATAGCACTTTCCAAATTCAAAGAACTGCAGAAACATTAACTAATCATCAGAACCCCAAAAGCTATTATGAATCCCAATTTTATATGTAGAGAGTCAGCAAATCCTAGTGATTTAGCTAAGGTTTACAGAATTAGTCAGTGTCAGTCCTAGATTTAGAACTTGGGTAGTGTCTTCTTTACAGTCCTGTGCTCAGCCTACACCTCTTTCAGATGCTTGTCCTTGGCTAATACAAGAATTGTCAATAATCTTGATTGGTTTTACATAAATTAGCAGCAACATATTCATAGTTTTACAAAAATAAAATGCTTTTAAAAAAAACCCCACTGCTTGGTAATAATGTAAAAGGAGCATCTAAATCCACTATAGTTTGAGATTACAGCCCTTCGCAAGGAAACTGTGGATTTATAATTATCAAGTTGTTTCTAAGGAGAGAATAAATGCATTTTATAAAACAAATTGGCATGGGAAATATTGTAGTATGAGATCTCATCTAACTGCAGAACTCACCAATTCCCTTCTAGGCTTGAACAAATATTACATGAGTGAGGGCTCTTGTAAAATGTTATGTTTTGAAGTAGATTTCATTAACGGTTTCCAGTGATAATTTATTTCTCTCTTTATGCCTAAGTCTCTTCTCGTGCTAATAATGGATTGCTTATTTGCATATAAATAGATTTCAGTATTTGCTGAAGCAGAGACCTAATATGTTTCTCTATTTTCATGGACATTGTTAAATAAGAGGGAATACTGCAGTGATCAGCAGTTATGAATCGTAATAATTTTCTTGGTCAAAACTCTTTAGAGTGCATCAACAGTCTTTGACATTTTTATGAATACTTCAGAGGGTTTAAACCTCAATTAAAATCATAACATTTTTTTCTGTTTCTGTAAAAATGTTTTTAATATTGCTGTGGGTCAAAAATACTTAATGTAAAGCTATTGAAAATGTTGACTGCAGCCCTCTGGGGTTGTTAATTGTGTGTGTGTGTTCTTGCTATTTCTGATATAGTAGCATGTTAGATTTAGCACAGTGCAAACATCACAGTCTCAATGGATATATTGCTTAATTGAATAAATCTTTCATTTCTAGGACTGTATGTCTTGCATATGATAGCTGTAAGCACTTTACTTTACATTACATTTTAATAAAGGCCTTTGGTACTTTATAAGAACCATTAGATAAGTTTGATGAAGAAACTGAGATCTCTGTGTCTCAGAATCCATTAAAGAAATTCAAAGTCAGAACTTGGTCTTCGACTAATTTCTACTGATTACAATATAACAAATTGTCATAACGTATATTTGAAAGTAGTCTTCTTCTTGTGTGTTGTGTAGAGTTCCATTCGAGCATTCATTCAGCAATTTTATGTGGCAGATCTCAGCCATTCCAGTGCGTTGTCAGTCAGGAGGTTGGGGGAGACCGATCTTCCTTCAAGGTGGTGGATGGGGCATTTCTCCACAAGATGGTCCGCTCTTTGTATTTCTCCGCACTTGCAGGTTGCAACAGCACAAAGATTCCAACTGTGCATGTAGGAGTTAAAGCGCCTAACACCTGTCTTTAGGTGGTTTAAGTGGGTCCACTCCTTTCGTGGCAGACTGCAGCCTATGGGTGAGGTAGAGATGGGAGGCAGTTGTTGCCATTTGTGAAGGCATTCTTCCTTCCTCCACTGGCTCATGACCCGCTCACTCTGGCATTGGCCATTGTCTGCCTGTATGAAGTCCTGAGCCACTCTTGTGAAAGGTCTGCAGCTCCTGAGGCGTCTCAGGTGGTGGGGTGGAACACCAACAGAATGGACAATTCGTAAGATGGTGTGGGGCTTAGGCATCTACTGATAAAAAGCAAAGGGGAGCATTGAGATGTGTGTCCAGCTTAGTTGTATGTGTATTCCTGCCTCAAGCAGACATGCAGTATTCTGCTGGAGCATACACAAGTGCCAAAGCAGCAGAGCACAGAGTTGTGAAATCCACATCTCAGTCATAACTGCACAGCCTCTGCAGCAAGTTGATCCAGGCTGCCACTTTTGCTACCAGACCATTGATATGATGGCAGAAAGGGTTCTATCAAGCTTTACCCCTAAATAAGTTGGGGTGCTCGAGAATGGCAGGGATGATCCGCTGAGTCGGATGGTGCCTTTATTTGCCTCCCTGTTGTTCAGGTGGAAGGTTGAACAGGTTGTTTTTTGAATGTAAAGGTGAAGCTGCCACTTATGATAATAGGTATGTATTGCTTGGATGTCCCTTTCTGAGATCTGCTGTATGTCATCAAAGGACTTGCTGTAGTAGAGAATGATCATGTCGTCGACATATGCGAGTTTCATGCCTGAGATGTGTGGAAGTTCGGCAGTATAGAGGTTGAAGAGCGCAAGGGCCAAGACTGACCCTTGTGGGACACCATTTTTGAGAAGCCTTGTCTGGCTGGACTGTCCATTGACTGTGACACGGAAACAACAGTTAGTAATGATTTCTTGTATTGCACATGTCATATGATGGTCTTGGAGGCAATTATATAGCTTGAGAAGAGCATTGAGCCAGACAGTGTCGTAGGCTGAGGAGAGGTCGATGAACATAGCACCACACTTTTGGTTGGACTCAAGGACACTTTTGGTTGGACTCAAGGGCTGCTTCAATATAGTCTGTGGCTGCAAGGATCTGGAGTGGAATTACAACTGACCACCTCATGGTCCACCCTGGAAATGTCTTACTGATGGCTAACGAGTTGTAAATTCGGTTTCGAGATTCCTATTCGAGATTCCTATTGAGCATTGAAAAGTAGTCTTGATAAGTGGGATGTCTGGTAATGACTGCACTGCACCTTAAGTGGCAGGGTGAGAGAGAGGCCCAGAAGCTGCTGCAAAAGTAGAGGGGTCAGTGTGGTGATGCTGATTCATCTTCCAGGGATCGGAAAGGCTGGGGAGATGATAAAGGCCAAGCTCAGCAGGAGAAGTCCCTTTTCCCTGGACCAGGCAGAGCAGCACCCAGCCTTCTTCCTCTTGGAGGTGCAAAATACCAGGTTTGGTCAAGGCCTGCTGTGGGCATCATACTAGCCACTCCTTTCCAGGGGGCTGGGAAGGAATTTTTCCCTTACCAACAGATTGGCCAAGGTGGAGTGTTTTTTTTTTCCGCCTTCTTCACAGCGGATTCATGGAGGTCTTTTTTATGGTGATTAAGAAAGGAAGTTAGGCTATGGTGTACCAACTCATTATTTAAGTGTGGGGCAGACATCCAGTGCAGGTACTCCATAGGGAAGAGATATAGCGACTGGGTAAATGGTTTGGTGAAGGACTTAAAAAGGGGGTGTTTATTAAAGGACCAGAATGGGGGAAAGAGGGCAATGGTTTATGGCTTCTATGATGAGCAAGACAGGGAGCCAACACCCTTTCTTATAGCCCACCTTAACTCTTGTTCGAGGTGGGGGATGGTAAGATCTAGCAATGAATTGGCTGGGGGACCTGGATGGAAAAAGGAAGGGACTGGTGGAAGCCCCCTGTAGATATTAAAATGATCATGGAGTTACCTGCATTGTAGACTTTCATCTACTGGGTAGTCCCAGACATCTAATGATAAAGTTGTGGCCTCATTAAACCATATCAAGTGTTTCCTGTCCTTTCAGACAATGTATGTGTGTGCACGTTTTTCTTACCACCAGATGTCACTCAGAGTAAAGTCAATGATTGCTTCAGTTGTAAAGGATACATTAAACATCACTGTGCTGTTTGAGCCATATTGAAACACATGAAAGCCATGTACATTGTTTTTCTTTTTTTATTCTTGCAAATGTGCATCTCTTATTTTTCTTCATATCTCTATTGCATTGCTTTAATTCCCAGAACACATTCAAAACTTTGTGTCATACTGGCTTCCTATCAGGAACAGACTAGATATATATTTGGATTTAGATTTCAAATGCTCATTAGACTTACTTTTTTGACTAATCTATATAATAGAACAGGGTAAGTATCAGTGCCAAATATACATTTTGTACAATAATCTACCACACCGAGGCAGCCTTCTCAAAAGGATAATATACAAAGATTGCTTAGATTCCTTGGGAAAAGCTTATAAAGCTGCATCATCATCAATTATTACTCATTTTTGGAAACGATCAATAAAAATTAAGTTGCTTGGCATTATAGAGCCTTAAGGTACTCATCTGTTCTGTAAAGTGACTATGTATAAGTGACACCATCTTACTCAACAGATCTGTTCCTAGTATATGTTCAGATTCCTATTACCTGCAGTAACAAAAATATGTTTTAACTGAAATTTATTCCTGTTGGCACTGTAGAATCAGTATAGCTTTGTGGAAAGGAGCTGGAATATATTTGTGCGTAATTTGAATTCAGTGGGGGCTTGCACGGATTTAATTCAGGACATAATTTGACCTTCAAAATGTTTATTATTTGATGATGATGCACAAGCAGAAAAGAACCCAGCTTGACTCTCAGATTCCAGGATGAGCTAGCAGTTACACAAAAATATTTTTCATGTAAACTGAGCATGTTAATATGGAAATCTTTGAGAGATAATAAACATAGAACTCAATAATGTCATTCTTACTGTCACTTTTCTAAGTAGAACTGTCCATTAAAGGCATTGTCAAAAAAAACAAAAAATGTATTTGTAATTCATTACTCTTCTGTACCACTAGATGTCTATATTTAATAAGATGGTGTTTGTATTTCCTGTGTGTTGCATGGAAAAGAGAGATCCAGTTTTCGTTGTGTGGCTGTTTTAGGAGAATTCATAAAATCTGATTATACATAATATAGTAGAAATGTTAAAAGCAAATTTCTAACAACCTCTACTGTGCATTAGCTATTGTAATTTTCTGTTGCTTGTAACTTTACGAAACCTGAATGGATTTCATGGCTAAAGCAAAGAGCACTTATCTGTCTTCAGGACTATATAATGTATAAGCTCCTGTTATAAACCATAGAGGCACTACCATTGTTTAAAAAAAAAAAAAAACAGTTGGGGGGAAAATTAACATTGGCAAGACTACCTATTTTCCACTCACTTTATCCTGAAAGAAGGCTAACCAGATTTTGCTCAAATTTTATGCTCAAATAATTCAAGTTTCCAAAGCTTTAAGTGATTGAGATTTATAATGGAAAGTATTAAGAATCCTTAATGTAGGTCTCACTACTATTTTATCTATAATGTATAGATCTGGTGTTCAAAGGTGCTGAGCCTATGGAGTTTCCATTTAATTCAATGGGAAATAGTTGGTATTCTGCCTTTTTGAAAATCAAGACAATATAAATATATTTATTTATTGGATAGAACCAATAGTTATCTAAGAACTATAGAAAAAGTTAAAAAGGCAGAGTCCCTGCCCTGGGGATCTTATAATCTTTGTATGTATAGACACACATAGTATTGTGGTTGCCATTAAACTTGCCTTTTCCAAGTAGCTAATGTTACCATGGTATTACCATTTCCTCTATCCTTAGAATAGGAACTCCTTGAGAAATAACACAGTAACATTTATTGCTTACAAAGACAATTGTAAAGATTTTAATGGTGATTGCAGGTTCTGTAGGTTTGCTAAGTTGTAACATAGATACCTTTTTTCAGCTGAGTTATAAACACCAGAACGTAGGATTATATAATGAAAATGCTAACTCTGTGTTAACTGCAGCAGTGCAAATATACTGTTACAATTGTAGCGTATTGGAGAGCTTTTTAATGAGAGATGAATGGCACTGTAAAAACTTTGTTGTAAAATCAGAGTCCTTAAGAAGACATCAGAAGACAACTTTCATAAGACCACTCAGTATGTGTAAAATGTGTCTAATTTTTATGGGGTTAGATGTACAGTGACTTAGAGTTAAACATGATGACAGAGTAGCTAACAAGAAAGCATTTCTTTAAGTTGAAAACTCAGCAGGTCAGATCTTACCTTCCCATTACAGATTGTCCTGAACCCTCCCGCAGAGTCCTATTAACCTAAATGTTATACTTATCCAGCATTTATAATGTACTAAGCTGGAAACCAAGCTCTTAACTTTTCCTTGTTGTTTTTACTGGCTAAATTACTGTCAGTAGTAGACTCATAAACACCCTTTAACCATTGGGAAAGACATGTTTGACAGCCTTTCTGCGTACTTTCAGAATGTATTTTAAAAGATTATTGTTTAGTACCAAAGGGTAGCAAATAATCTGCATTAATAACTTATTGAATTCATCTTATTTCTTAGTATTCACTTCATTATCGACAGTATGAGGATTAACCCCTCTCCCCAGATTATTGGCTGTTGATAAACTAGAAATATTTGCAACTTAGATAGATTTAACTAATTTACATTAAGTACAAAATCCTGAGGATGGAGAACAGTACCTAACAAGTAAAGGGGCAACAAATCTTTTTTGGAACTCTTGAAAGTCTTACCACTTTTCTTTCACATTTGAGTGAATTGTTCAGCTTTTGAACGCAACAACCTGTGAGAGAACTGTTGCTCCATATTCAGTTTACATTTGAAAATGCCAAAAAGCAAAAACAAAGTAGAGAGATGTGATTGATTTATTCTGCAAATATCTTCCATCACGGACAAAAGGCCTGATCCTCCACAGCCTTGCACCTTGTGTCATTGTTTTCATCTGTGTGCAGTGGATGTAAGCCATTGATGGGCTTTGCACAAACGTAAATGGCTACACAAAGTGCGGCAGTGGAGAATCACACCCGTTGTATTCTGCATTTCTTCTGAGTTCACACTCACATGTCCTGCTTCAGATTCCCCTTCCTCTTCTCCTTTCCTCTCTCTGTATCTTACCCCGAGCTCACAAACTGAACCTAGAAAGGATGTGTCACTGGGTTAGGAAGCTCATCGGCTAATTTTGCTTTGAAAAATGGTACTGAATATCCTTTTGCCTTCCAGTGCCCACCGCCTTTTCAGTGTTGCCAAACTGTATAGTGCAGAAAAGTTAATTGCATACTGTGGTGGCACTTTTTGCCCATGTGGAAGTCCCCACACTATGGGAATTTATTTTATTTATTCAAATATATCAAATAGGTGCCCATCAAGAGCTCTGGGTATTTATCCTATACATTAAAAATTACGACATAAACCAAAAGACTGCCCATAAACATCACCTCCACAGCCTTAACAAATAGAGGGATAAAGATGGGCTTTGAGGCATGCCTGAATGGTTTACAAATCCAGGATCTAGCAGACCAAGGGAGGAGGAAGGAAATTCCAAAATCAAGTACTCCTCACAGAGATGCCTTCCCATCCAATTTTTCTTGTTTATATTGAGGGTGCTCCAGTTCAAGACCCTCTGCTCATTTCAAGTGTGGCAGTATATCACAGGGGAGAGGGGGATCTCTCAGGTAACCAAGTTAGAAATAACACCCTGAATTCTACCTGGAAACTAGTTGGAAGCCAGCGCAGATCATGGAGCTCTGCTTTGATTTGTTCCCAATGTGCAACTCTACTTAGTAAGCTAAGCTAAGTGAGCTGCAACACTTTACATTAGCTTCTGCTCCTGAATGATCCCTAGGTGTAGCCCCATGTAGAACTTATTACAGCAATGTAGAGTTGACAGAAACATGGATAATTGTGGCAAGGTCTGCATCAGAGAAAAAAGGCTGCCTTCATTTTGCAAGATGCAGATGGAAAAAATGCTTTTGGCTTCAACTGCTTCCTGCGCATTTAGAAGCATCTGGGATCGAACACCCCTAAATCATGCACCTGTTCAAGTCAGACAGTAATGTGAGACTTTTTGTGGTGGAGTGGAGGTGATTTCATCCCAGCTGGGGTTCTGGAGTGCATTTTCTGAATCCCATCGGGGAACATCTCCTTGGGCTTAAGTATGCATCTTATTGTCATCACAAGGAAAGCAGAGTTACTTGATTGATAGATAGGTTTCTTTATTATATATACTTCGTTAAAGGGGCAACAAACCATAGACAGCTTAACATGAATATTTTTTAAAATTAAATTACACATAGTAGAAGTGATAGACCACAAATAAACCCCCAAACAAGGATTTAAAGGCAATCATTGGAGAGATACCCCACACAAATTCCTAACACCTGTTTTCCAGTTTGCGCTGATTCTGAATATCCTTGGACGATCCTACATACATCTGCTGCCCCCCTGGGGGGGGGGGGAGGGGGCAGGGAAGGTGTTAGGGGAGACAGTATCCTCAGAGTATTTTTGTTGTATCTTATTCGTTATATGAAGATATCTGGCGCACATCCTAAATCTTTTACTTGTACCTGAGTTAAGCAGGTGCAGCTGAGCTGAGTTGGGCTCAGAGCCTTGAAGATCATGGTGTCTGCTCTTGATACCATGCCAAGAATCTCTTTAGATTTGAATGCTGCTCTGATTTAGTGTGTCAAAGCTGTTCAGCAGAATGAAACAAATATGGCCAAAGAGCTTGCTCTTCTGTTTTTATTTTGGTTTGAGTAGGCAAATTTAAGCTCCCAGGGAGGGAGTCTGCTGAGTTTCTGTTCAGTTGCACTAATTCTAACCTTACTCTATGTACCCTCCATCATTTGAGAGAGAGAGAGCTACTGTGTACATGTGAGTGTCTCTTGACACACAGCTGTCAGGGGGAAAAAAAGCCTGAAAATTCATATTACATCTCCATGACTAACTTGGTCTCCATCTTGTTGTATGGAGTCCTGCTCCTGCTTCCAAACAAGGTCTTTTAGGAATGACTAATACAAGTTTCAGGTAGGATCTTTATTGCAAATGGCTTTGAAACAATTTTGAGGTCTTTTACTACTATAAACAGATTTCTTCAGTTCATACAGGTACAGTACAGTCAAACCATGTATATTCTTATCTCTATTTATCAAGCCCTGTGCAGCATACTGTTGTTTTGTGTAGTGCAGTATTTTGTTTAATTTTTTTCTCAAAATGTAGAGGTGTTTTGGTAACAAGATTTTAGAATTACGAATATGGCAGACTGAATAGCCTGTGCAGTTTTCTTACAGTAATCTGAAGTGCCATTTAAATCAAAATGAATTTTAGAAGCACCAGACGAATATTAAGCATAATGTTTCCCAGGCAGTTATATTTCCCTAGGCACTAATCTTTTGTCTTTACTGTTACTTGATTTGAACAAAAATCAGAACATACATATGAAAAACATGTAACTTTAAAACACTTTGTATAAAACATTTCCCATTTTCATTGTACATTTTCTAGCATACTCTTTTACTCTTCAGAATTCATGCTTTCATTAATAACAGATTTTTGTAAACCCACATAAGATATTGTAACAGCCGTTCCCAGTAATGTAGAAGAGCAAGTGAGTTAGTGTATGATTCATAATTCTCTACTTGTTACAAAGAAAATTCATGCTTCTCATCTAAGTTTGGATTTTAAAGTTCTTATTTATAAAAGCAGTCATTTTCCAGTCTTTTTTTGATGTACTGGAATGTTCTCATTGATGGGCCAGAAACATAGATTTTTCACTTTAAATTACCCATTGTTCCTGTTCTCTGCCATTTTTGCCCTGTAGCATTGGTTGACATTTCATAGAGAGTGAGCTGGCATAGGGCCGGAAAATATATAATTATAAGAATCATCTGCTCTTGATTTTCCCATTACATACCAATCATGATACAGGCAGATTTTTCATAGGTGTTTGATTTGGAATGAGAAGTTTTGTTCTTTGTTGACCTGTGATTAAAATGTGGCATTTTGGTAAATAAATTGAAGATAGCTCTGTATAATTCAGCTCTGAACTGGTGCTGGGAAAGGCAATGCAAGCCTTTGACCTGTATCACATAAGCAGCAGCACATGTAATGAGAAATATTTTCTAAGATAAAAAACTGTGTATTACAAGACACTTTTTAAATGTTAGATGTCCTAAAACAGGCATAATGCAGAAATGAAGCAAAATGACTGACATTGGGCAGCATAACTGAAGTCTTGTTTCACCCTATACCCTGTGAAAGACTTGAATATGATAATGAGGTTAAAGCCATAGAGTAACTCATTTGAACTGTTTTAATAGCTATAGCCACATATGTAAATAAATTAGCAATTACTGTAACAAATGGCAAGACTAGAAAGCCTGTTTCTTAATTAAAAATATAAATCATTATTATAGTAACAGACTAGAGACAAATCTGCTCCAAAATCAGTATTATTTTGGACAAGAATCTTGCATGTTGCATTAACCTGAGTAGGTCTTAGGGGATGGACAGTACATATTCATGTACACATTATCCATGGACCAGGCACATAATTTTTGATTACAACATGAGCCTGATTCTCTTCTCATGGACTTCAGTGATAGTAGGATTGAGCCCTGTGTGTGTACATTTCCTGGGTATTGAACTGAAAAGATACTTCTTAATGATCTAGTTTTCCTTACAGAATTTCATGGACCACATACCTTCTAGCCACTTGCTATAGTTCACCCTCTGTGCACAGTCATCTATGGTTCATATGTACCGAGGGGGCAGAGGGGTATTTAAATATGTTTTTATACTGCTAACATTAACTAAAACATCACAAATGAACCACAAATGTAGGATAATTATGAGATCAATAAACAGTTAAGCAATTCTTGAAGAATCTTCCAAAATGTACAGAAAGTCACCTACTATATGACCTTCCATACCAGAACAGAGCAAAAATATACATGAGCTAGTAAAAGTACAGTTCAGGTGCATAGTATCAGTATTTTTAAAGCCTTGGCATTGTGTGTTTTAATTGTAAACTAAAGGGAGAAAGTAAATATTTCCTGTTTTTAAAACAGTGTTAAAATATTTGCTTTTGCCTTTTGGAACACATTCTGCAAGTAAAGTGAGAACAGAGTCCAGAAAATACCACAGTCAGTACATCTTCAGTCAAGATATCTTTATATCAAACCTGTGAAGTAAAAACGATAAAAGAATGATTTCCAGTGATCCTTCTATAGCATTCCCTTTATTTTATGTTTAAAATTAATTTCAACACAAAACTCCCACCCTCCATTATAATTTTGGAATGAATGAAGTTGGGGTCAGTTGAAAGTGTAGCATGATGTCAAAAAATTCTTAATTTACAGTAGGCAGGATATACTGCTTGAGTAGGGAAACTATATAATATTATATTATTCAATAAATATCCAATAAAATATATCTACATAAAAATTGTGAACAATAACTTGCTAATAAGAAAGAACTGGGGCGGAAGGTAAGAGAGTTTTACAATAAATTTGACAGGAAATGTTTCCTGCAAGCAAGGCTAAACCATTTGGCTATAAATTATGTGGATGAATGAAATAATCTGTTTCTATAATTTTTGTCTTAGACACTGATGGAAGTATTATCAGCTTCATCTATAAATCATGACAATAATTTTCAAAATGGTTTACAGTAGAATTTAGCATTCTTTCTGGTCACTGATTCCTTTTTGGTAGTCCTGTGACTGTGGGTTTTCTGAAGGCACCCAAAGTGATATGTTTTTTCTGTTTGCTTGTAGTCGCATATTTTATGTACCCTTATTTCAGATGTTAAAAAAATGCATAAGGGTAAAATTTTTCTTTTGCATACCTGAGTACGTTTCTGGAGTAACTCAAGTAAGTGGAATTACTCTGGTTTTCCATTGGTGTAACTGAGAACATAATTTGAGCCTAATTGTACATTAGGATTTTCAAAGGAGCCTATGGGATTTGGGTGCATAAAACTGCAATTGAGTGCCTAACTTGTGTAGTCTCCTTTTAAAACCCCAGTTTAGGCATTTAAGTAAGAAAAACTTTTTTAACAGAACTTTGTGTTTTACATAAAAAGCAAAACAAAACCAGTCTCCTGGTTTGTATGATATTGAGTTATTAGAATACAAAAGAATAATTCTGATCTTTTTATACTGTTGGTATTACATCACTTATAAGGAGATATTTGTTACATAATAAATTACTTTAATTGTATGGGAATGTATTCTGAGAGATCAAAGTATTGAATTGTTCATATTATAGACATCTTTGCTCAGCACCTCTTTCTGCTTTTTGTTATCATCAAAGGGTGCCAGCTATGAGACTTAGTCTATGGCCACACACATTTGCACACAATTTCATAGGTTTTTGAGGAGCCACATTTGTTAGGAGTTAGATATGTCAGTTTGGCTAGTGGAACAAAGATTGTTTCCATATGCTTTAGAGAAAAATTAGATCAACACTTTATTTTACTTTTAAAGGAGGGCCAAATTCTACTCTTTGTTGTGCTGGTGTAAATCCTGAGTAACTCCATTGAGTTCAGTGAAATTATTCAGGATTTACACTAATATAACTGAGAGCAGAATTTGTCCCATTAATTATTTTAAAAATATAAAGATTTTATTAAATTAGCAACATATCCCAATTATCCTATGCTAAATATAGACACAATAAAAAGACTTAAGTGGAATATGAAGAAAGTAAGAAAATGAAAGGTGAGTTATCTGACTCAGTGAAGCTGTGATTCTTTCTACACACACACTTTATGCACACAGCCAACAAAAGATTATTGTCGGCACAGAATTCATGCTGGCAGCAGCTTTGATCTTATCCTCACACATTCTTTGAGCTCTTCTCAACTTTGTAGCTGTAATTCACCATCAGAGTTACCTCTATTAATGGTGGAAATTATAGTGTAGACAAGATTCAGGCAATGTTACTATTTTGTTCTGAGTAAGGTTAGATGACATGGTGATAGAATTCCTGAGTCAAGTCTACAGTACATCTTCCACCATGACTACTACCGATGTACCAGCATCAGTGAAGAATTTAAAGATATTTGCAATAATGTTCCTAGGGTAGACAACCTGAAAACAAACAAAAACAAAAAAACCCATCACCAATTCCAAACCAGGTTCCACTAAATATCTCTTTTTTAACATGCTATCCAAAGTCACCTGATTCCATATATTATGTGGTCATCACATTCTATGCTCAAAAGTACAGCAGTTACTACAACAGTTCACATTTCAGCAGAGGCCAAGGACTAAATGGTAGTGGAGACTGGAGTACTGCTTCTTCCTTGGAGGTAGTCCCTCAAAACACAGAGTTGAGCCACATTGACAGAATGGTGTGGATAAGTTTATACTGCTCCCGTTTGCGATTGAATTATTCTGAAGGTTTCAGTCCACAAAGCTATTTCTGGTACCTTTCATGAACATTACATTTAAAAAGGAAAAACAAAGATTGTAGCACATCTAGCAGAAAAGTTGTAGGATATATATATAAACTGTATACTAGTCCAAACAAAATTCTGAGATTATTATTAACAACCATTTAAAATAATTCTTTACTTAATGAAGTATTCCTTTTCCTCCCCTTAGGACCTGGGACGTACAATCCTGTAGTGAAGTCAGCTTCCAGTATTTCTCTATTTGTTTCCAGAGTGGAGCGTTTTAAGGAAGTGAAAGAGATCACTCCCGGCCCAGGAGCTTATGAGGTTTGTTGATATGGCTCTGTTCTCAGTCACAGCTGGGGCTGATTTTTCATCCTTGCCTTAGCTAGATTGCTCTTGTAGATTTCCTGGCAGTTATCTGACATGATTTGCAGGGACAGTCTATATTTAGATATCTAAATGATAATTCTCAAATTATGGGAACAGGAATAGAAGTTGGGTTTTAAAAATGTGACCAGTAATAAGTGAAGTTAGTGACAATTTGTTGACATCTACTAGATATGCTTTAAATAGATGCTGGAATAGAGGCTCCCCTCAGAGCTGTTATTTGCTGCTGAGTCAGATGGGAGTAAATAAATATTGCTGCTTTGATTAGCTCTCACCCCCCTCTGTTGTTCAATGTAATAAGATATAGTACGGTTTCAGTGCCTGAATCTTCTCTTTGTGCTTTGCTTATGTATTCCAAAGTGGATTTAGACAATGGCAAATTAAGCATCTTTGACTGGTGGCCCGTTGAGGGAGGGGGCCTAGCTCTGTGGAGCAGAAGACTCTCTGAAAAAGCAATGGAAGGGCAGCCTTTACCGTATAACTAATTGCTACAACTGCCCTGACACAGCTTTCTTACACATGTTTGGCAATTATGTGCCAAATGCACTGCTACTTGGGATTAGGTCTGAGGAGCCCCAATAACATTGGCCTTCCTAGGCAATGAAAAATGAAATGGGGCCTTCTCATTTCCAGGAAGCAAGAGACTGAAGTGAAGACGTAGAACAAGAAGGGGAAGGAAAAGGCCCTGTTCCCTTTGGTCCCCTGACCAACTCCTCTTTCTAGGACAACAGTAGCTGTAGAAAGCCCCTTCCTTTCCTGCTCCAATTCGCCTCCACTCTTGGACCCCGTTGACTTTCTACTCCATGGGAGAGGGGGTGAAGAAGAGACCCCAACTTTCTCATCATTGTTCTTCTGTCCTGTGTGGGAATAGGGGCTGCCAGAAGGAATCCTGCCTGTTTGTTTCCTTACAATCTTTGGGGAGAGGGGAATGCAGTGTAGTGATTGGGGGAAAGGAAAGATGGTCTTGCAGTTAAGGAAGTGGACTGTGAATTAGGAGTTCTGAGTTCAATTCCTAGTTGTGCTACAAACTTCCTGTATGATCTTTGGGCAAGTTACCACATCTCTCTGTGCTTCAGATCCTTGCCTGTAAAATGATGATAATACTTTCATACCTCATAGTGGTGTGGTGCTCAGATACTACATTGTGGCTATATATGTTCTGAGATAAATAGAGAACCTCTCAGTTTGATGATGAAGGGAATGGGGTAATGGAGAGAGAGATTGAGGTAGTATGAAGGAGAAGAATTGATGAAATGGCAATTGAGAAGAGACCAAGGATGGAGTAATTGGAATGATGAGAGATGGAAAGACTGGGAAGAGAACGAGAACATAGAAAACAAAGTAGAAGGGAAGAGAAACATTATAGAAAAGGGAGAGGCCTGACAAAGGGAAGAGATAAGAAAAGTTGAGCAAATTCTAAACCAGAAAGAAAAATAATTGACGGGAACAAGACAAGGTTAGGGAAGCAGAATACACATACATTAACTCTATCAGTGATTGTATCAGTCAGAAGACAATAGGGGCTCTGTATTAGAAGGAATGTTGGGGAACCTCTGTGTGGATGGGATGTCAGCACAAGAGTCCAATTCTTCTAAACACAGCTGAGGAAGTAATTGGATTTAGTAATGGGAACTGGAATTTGTTGGGGGTAGCGGGTGGTTTAAATTAAATATATGTGTTGCAATGGTGGAGCTAAATTTTTAATGATTTAGGCCTTTCCAGTATTAGTGTAGTATTTTTGATGTGTTCATCTGTTTTTGCCAGTCTCTGATGAGAAAAATGAGCATATGTACTGTCACTTCTGCTTGATTTTTTGCCTTATTCATCCGTAATCTGAGGATGGAGAGGGATGGGAGCATCTTGGAGAAGTCTGGCTGGAAATGTGATTCAGGTCATTTAGTAGATCTGGCTCCTGGTTAGTCTTAATCTCTGGGTTTAGGTATGGACAGCAGCTGGTGTAGCACATGAGGATATATTAGAAATCATTTAAAAACTAATTAATCCATAATAGAAAAGTATAATGATAAAGAACTCCGCTTTAGTTTTATATTCACAATTTTAGTACGTTTTAACTGTTCAGTTTTTAAGGGTAAAGGACTCTCTCTAGTTTCCTTTTAATGTCTGTTCTCTTCTGTGTATGTTGAAACTATATAAAAACCATAAAAGTTGTGTTGTTGATTAACACATTGCTTTTATAGTGCATCTGGTAAGACTGTTACCCTGGGTTCTATCAACCCAAAGCTCTTGGTAACCTTACTCTGTGAGAGGTGATGTCAGGAAATAAATCAATGGAGACATGACTGTCCAGCTGATAGAGCGACTGGTAGAAACACTATAATACAACAGTGCTCTCATTTGAAAACTATACTTTACTTAGTCTCAAGCATTTACATATGTCTGCAACAAGTTAGTAAAACACCCCAACCTTCAATAATTATTGAAGTTTGATGTGGCTCTTGAGCGGTACAGCAGCGGCTTTCCGATTGGCCAGTCTTCCAGCTGCCATTGGGGGATCCCAAAACTGTGTCCAAGAAGAGATCCCTGAAGAGTCCAAACCTCTCTCCCCCCTTTTATCCTTGTTAGTAGACAATGACACGTCAAGAAAAAAACTTGTTGGGCAAGCAGTTTCAAAACCTAATCAAGGGGTTTCTCAGATCACTTATTAGTCAGATGTGTTTGTGCAGAAGCTGCATGTCTTGAGGCCCAGACAAATATCTCCCAGCGGCATGCATAGATAAGCTTCTTGTTTTTCTCTTAAAACACAGATCCCAGCACATCCACCAGAGACTTGATCAGGGGTTTGTGTGAAGTCAGATAAGGTTGAGAAAAAGGCTCCCCACCCCTCCTGGCTTAGTCATGCTAAGGCTGCAAAGGCCTGCAGAAAGGCTTACCAATTTTGGCTGCTGTTAGCAATCAAACTGGCCCTTTTACTCGTCTATCAAAATCTTCCCGTACAGGACGTCCTGTAATTATTTTGATGACAATTTTAATAGTCAGAATTTTGTGGCTATAAAAGTACATATAATGATTAGGGCTCTATGCATGTTATGTCAAATAGGACAAATTTCCACAGCAATATATGCTTGTTCAATTGTTATTTCATTCCCATCTCACTCACACCCCTCCTCTCCCACCAATACAACTATGGTTGATAGTTAAATATACTCCTTGACATAAAATTCATGAATGATTATTTCTGACAGTGATTTATTTATGGATAGATTTTTTTAGTACTCTTCAGGCAGTCCATTCCACTCCACTCCCACCCTTCTACTCCTGCAATGTTTTCCCATTAGCCTGACTCAGAATCTTCTTCCTACGTACTCCAGGAAAGGGAAGAACTCCAGAGATCCTTGGATCTCATGTGATCATGCTTTATGAAACAGTACATAGACAATACATTATAATGCAATTAACACTTCCTTGTGCGGAGAGGTGCAAAGCAAGAGGCTGTTGCAATCAGGTCCTGGCAGGGCAGGCAGATGAAAAAACAGTGTTTGATGACTGGCTGCAAAAGAGTGATAAAATCTTCAGCAAAAAACTGAATTCAATGGCATTTTTTATAAGTGCCATATTTCATGGCTGCAGCAGTGCAGAGTCCACTGAGCCCTGGCTGAGATGAACGGGAGAATCCACACCTTTTAGATCTATGTCCCTGCAGATTCAAGCAGGTCACACCTCATTGGTTTACATTCCGTTATCAATTGCAAGTTATCTCCACAACTATCATGTCTAGAAACATACTTTTTTCAATGAAAGCTGGGTTCCTGGAGCACGAAGGGGTGAATCTTGTGGTAAATTCTGTGGTCGTGGTATCACAGTATACACTGCTACATACTCTAATCATGATGAGCAGAGAGATATTTTAAAGTACTATTTATATCTGTCATTAATTTTTACCTAGTTTATTATACATTAGACTTCTCAAGTTACACTGCTTCATTTACTACTTGAAAGTTTTTGCATATTTATATAAACTCAAATCCATAAGTAATTATGACCATGATGTTTTTATTACATGACTCATCATAAGTCCTTACGGATCCAGTAATACAGAGTGTTGTTCATTTACTTTCATGGACTATGCTGCCATAATTATGAAGCATAATAAATAAAGAATTATTTTGTGCCACTGGGCTTTCCGTTGGTCAGAAGCAGACTAAAATGAGCCTTCAGGGAGTCAGAAGGAATATATAACACAATTCTCATTTTTTTCCTTCTTAATATTTGATAATGAACTCTTAGGGCCCAATTCTGCAGCCTGTACCCATATGAGTATGGGCTGTGACATCAGGCTTATTGCTCTAGACTATAGAAACTGTTTCAAGAAAGGTTAATGGGAATGAAGATCCTTCTTAGTTTGAATACAAAATTTTTTCTCTCTGCATATTGATGTAGTTTTATTTCAAACAGTACTCAGAGGATGAGAGTCTGTGCTGTGGCTCTAAGACATGCAGCATATAACTTGCAGCTCAGGACAGGGGTGAGGTAAGGTGACTGTAAGTCACCTTCGTGCCTTCTGAATCCTGGACTAGACTGGCAATACCCTCCATCTTTTAGATAGCCCTAGGGACCTGTCATCAGTTATGGCAATTATGACAGCCTATACCCTATAGGTCCAGCACTGCCCAGAATCTCCAGCGCTGACACCTGACCCAGCTACTCTTTTAGAACAAATTATGCCACTCTATCCTTTTTATTTAGCTTAAAGTGTCGGGAGCTTGTGGAAGGATCTCACCCAAATCTTCTGTACAGCTTCTATAAATAACAGAGGACCATATCGTGACATTGCTTTTTAAACAGAACTCCCTTTACTGGGGTGTTCTAATTGAAAAACTTGAGAACTGGTGGCACAGTATAGCCTGTAGAAATTAAAATCTCTTAATACAAGTGGCCTGGTTCTCAGAGGTGCTAAGCAGCTGCAACTCCCATTGAAGCACCTCAGAAAATCAGACCAGTGGCATACAGCAGTGGCTCTCAACCTTTCCAGAATATTGTACCCCTTTCAGGAGTCTGATTTATTTTGCGTACTCCAAGTTTCACCTCTCTTAAAACCTACTTGCTTACAAAATCAGACAAAAAATACAAAAGTGGCACAGCACTCTATTACTGAAAAATTGCTTACTTTCTCATTTTTACTGTATAATTATAAAATAAATCAATTGAAATATAAATATTGTATTTACATTTCAGTGTATAGTATATAGAGCAGTACAAACAAGTCATCTGTATGAAATTATAGTTTTTACTGACTTCTCTAGTGCTTTTTATGTAGCCTTTTGTAAAACTAGGCAAATATCTAGATGAGTTGATGTACTCCCAGAAGACCTCACCGTACCCCCAGGGGTATGCATACGCTTGGAGGTGAACCACTGCCATTCAGTATATTAAAAGATAATCCTTCTTTTGAAAAATTTTGCTAATGCAGAGAATATCAGTGGGTCATTCCAGGTAAAGTTACCTGATTTCTAGTTGTTTTGTCTTTTTTTTTTTTTTTTTTTAATTGGCAGAGATATTAATAAAAGTTACAACCCTCAAAAAGCTGTGCAGTGTATGCATATTAATTACTTGTTTTTAACACTATTAAATGTAGCTAACAGTGCAAACATTTCTGTCATGTTAAATACTTGCCATCCATTTATTTGACAATGTGAAAGCGAGTATGTCAGTTCTTTCTGGTATGCCAGCATATCTGTGTGGCACTTTTTTGTGATGTGGTTGTCAATTTTAATTTTCCAGACACGGAACATTTTATAGTCTTCTGTGGATGTAATATTAATGTGATATTTGGCCTAATGTATGCTGTAATTATAAAAACTGGTGAAATGTAACTGAAGACTAGGGCAAGCACATATGGAAGTGTTTTTGTTACTCTAAAATGCTGCTTCAGTACAGACAATTTAACATGCACAATATTTATTATTTATTTATTTTATGCAATGTTATAGATCTGCATGACATTTTATAGACAAATATGGTCAAGAGATTGTTCCGTGGGCTGAGAAGCTCACAGTATAATTTTTCTAACACCTTTGTAATAGTTGCAGACCAACAGGAGCACAGTAATGCAGCATTTAACACTATTAAACATCAGAGTGACCCTTCAGTTAGGCGTCTGTTCAGAATGAGTAGGAATTATTTATATAGTTAGTAGTATATGTGTTAGGGTCTGCCTGTATTTCTTCCAGTGGGGTTCTTAACCAAGGATGGATAAATCAAATTACTAAAAGACAAGAACTGGCCAGAACCTTTTGCTAGTCAAGAACTTTGTCCTTTTCTCATGAGATATTACCTCATCTGGTGCAGAGCTATTAGTTCATTTCAATTAGTTTTAACTATGGAATCTAACAGCACTTTCCACTCATTCTCTCTAATCTTCAGGTACTTATGTAACAATTTTTTCCAAGTAATTTATAAATAGGCTAACATGAAATACTTCATCTCCTGTTCCGTAAAGGGCCTAAAACATTGGAAATTACCTGTACCTAATATGTACTTTTAAATAGCTCCATTTATTTTTTATCTTTTTTATTTTAATTTTTATTTAAAAGTTATGTACTTCATGCATATCAAATTTTACAGATTCTCCGAATTTTTATTAAGGTTTTACAGATATGTAAAGTACCAAAAGATCTTGGGCAAAATTTTCTGCTGGCTCCATGAACTTTAAATGAGCCACTTCAATTTACACTAGGTGAGGATCTTGCTTATTATTATTAACATGTTAAAAATAAGTCATTATTTGAAATGATTTTATAACTTTAAGAAGGTGAATGTTGGTCCTGTGGAAGTATTTAGCTTTGTAATATAAATGGCACTTTTGAGTATAGCCTTACAGGTTGGGCTGAAATTATACCCCAAAGTCTCAAACAAGATAGTTATCTGCTTCTCAGGTCCACTAGATATCATGCTTGCAGCTAACACAACTAATTAGTTATGCTGTGTTGCCATAGGAGGCAACACGCTGCATGAAACTCAGAGCCATAATTACACAATTTACTATTTGTGTAGTATTAAGTCTCCCAACATGATGACCTGCCACTTCCTATATCTACTTCTCCTTTCCTCATTAAGTGAATGGTGTTCTCCTTTTAGTATGTGACTAAAACATAGACCGTATGTTGAGTAGTGTTTGTAGGTAAGATTATGCATAGAGTTCAGCACACTTTCCTGTTTTCATTTGCTTATCTGAAAAAATTCACTTTTGAATGTGACACTTTCCCTGCTTGGTCTCAGCCAGATGGTGATTTATTGTCTTTGTATGAGCACTCACTGCTGGGTTATTCTAACCACAGATGCTACTATATTTGGTTTTGGTGCCTTGTGGAAAGACCAGATTGCTTTAGGGAAACATTTTTTAACAGAATACAAGATTTAGATCAATTTGCAAGAGCTGAGAATCCTCACTGACAGACAAGAACAGGGTACAGACAATGCAGCTGTCAGGTCAGACACACTGATTGCAGTCTCAAACCTCAACTGCCAGAGAGGAATAAGGAGCCAGGCTACTCTTTGAAAGGCCTTGATTTATCTCCAGCATGCTAGGGATTAACTTGACATTCCTGTAACCCAAATATTTCAGGTGAAAATTAAATCTTCATGTAAAGTTAGTTATTCCCAAATGTTCTGTGCAGAAAATAGATAAACTGTGTTTACTCAGCATTATTAGATAATAAAAATGCCCAATTTAGATCTGTTCATCATTGTTAAACAAAAAGGATCTCTCTTGCAGCAGGGAAGAAAGGAGAAATTAATAGAATGTCCTCTCCATATTAAACCTTTTCCATTAATCACTCTGATTTCAAGAGTTTTACAACAATTGCACCATAATAAGGATGACATAATATGGGATGCCCCGAACTAGACAAGGAAGTCTCAGATTCTTCTTGGATATGCATGTAATGTTTGTTTCCATATTTTTACTTTCAAACTGTTGAGCCTTGGTCAAATGACCTGTGGTTTATAAGGGCTTGTCTACGTGTGAAAGCTGTTGTGAAATAAGCTATGGTGTGAAATTAAAGTGCAATAGCTATTCTGCAGTAGCTCCCAGTGTGAAGACACGTATTCTGCCCTAAGGATGCCTTTTTGCACTTTAGTGTAGCTAAATCGACTTTGGAAGTGTATTAAACTCCCCAGAGACAGTCAGCGTGGAATAATAGTTGAGCTATTGCAGAAGTTATTCCAGGCTATTTCCCTGTGTAGAAAAACCCTAACATATATCAACCACAGATTGTCCTAAGTGCCCTCCACTTGCAGCCAGGATTTAAAACTGTTTATTCTCTAATTTAAAGAGGACCAAACCATTTTAACAACCCATTACAGAAAAAATGTGTAACAGGATACAAAAGCAGTACTACTAACCTCCTGTATTCAAAAACAATGATTCAGGCTTAAAAATGATAGCTTTTGAAATTTAGGTAAGACTCTCATGTCACATGACTCCGGGAGCCAGGACCTTAAGAAAAACACCAAATAATGTTGAGAGTCCTGATGAAATCATAAGAACTGACAACAGTGGAAAGTTCTGTAATAAGTGATTCCCAATAATTCAGGAGTTATGCCCATATCCAAAAAAGGATGTAGACACCTAAGCCCCATATTTAGTCGCTACTAATCCACAGAACCCCTACTCAGCCATTTATGTCACCCAAAGGGCCCTATAACTCACTGCAAAATAGCTGGTGGTAGGGTGGAGGTGACCTCCTGTCTAACTTCTAGCACAGCGGTTAGAATGCTTAGAATCGTTAGAATGTGAGAGAACCCAGCTCAATTCCCTCCTCTGCCTGATGAGGGGAAGGGATGTGTACAGAGATTCCCCACTTCTAAGGTGAGTACCATTGTTCTATGGAATATTCTGGAGTGGGTCTCTGTCTCTCTTGTTGAAGCTCTTGCATTTTGTATTACAGTAGAACCTCAGAGTTACGAATACCTCACGAATGGAGGTTGTTTTAACTGAAATTTTCGTAACTCAGAACAAAACGTTATGGTTGTTCTTTCAAAACTTTACAACTGAACATTGACTTAATACAGCTTTGAAACACTACTATGCAGAAGAAAAATGCTGCTTTTCCTTTATATTTTTAGTAGTTTGTGTTCAACACAGTACTGTACTGTATTTGGTTTTTTTCTTTTCGCTCTGCAGCTGCATGATTGTGCACTTCTGGTTCCAGATGAGGTGTGTGGTTGACTAGTCAGTTCGTAATTCTGATGTTTGTAAATCTGAGATTCTACTGTAAATATTAATTGGGCCAGAGAGAGCAAGAGAGCTAGAGAATGACTCTATAGTCAAGTCATTAGGGAACTCAGGGGGGGAACACTTTTTCAAATCATTTCTTGTCAGGCAACAGGGGAATTGAATGTAAGTCTCCCACATCCCAGATGAGTGCACTAACCATTGGGCTGAGGTTATAAGGGAGGCCAGATCCTTCTGTTCTGCCCCCCACCCCCACTCCTGCTTCCTCCACATAAAAATCTATCTCCCTAAATCCCTATGTGGATCTGGGACATAGTTCTTTGCTCAGGCCTCACACAATATGGGACGGATTGCAAATGCTTTAGTGGACAGGATTAGAATTCAAAATGATCTTGACAAACTGGAGAAATGGTCTGAAATAAATAGGATGAAAATCAATAAGGACAAATGCAAAGTACTACATTTAGGAAGGAATTGCATAAATCAAATCAATTGCACGAATATAAAATGGGAAATGACTGCGTAGGAAGAAGTATTGCAGAAAAGGCTCTCAGGGATTATAATGAATCACAAGCTAAATAGGAGTCGTCAATGTAATACTATTGCAAAAAAAAAAAAGTGAAGATCATTCTGGGATGTAGTATCAGTAGTTGGGTAAGCAAGACATGAGAAGTAATGCTTTTACTCTACTCAGCTCATAAGGCCAGAGCTGGAGTACTATGTCCTGTTCTGGGCACCACATTTTGGGAAAGATGTGGACAAATTGGAGAAAGTCCAGAGGACAGCAACAAAAATGATTAAAGGTCTAGAAAACATGACCTACAATGAAAGATTTAAAAAAGGGTTTGTTTAGTCTGGAGAAGAGACGACTGAAGGGAGACGTGATAATAGTCTTCAAATACATAAAAGGTGGTTATAAAGAGGTGGGTGATCAATTGTTCTTCATATCCACTGAGGACAGGAGAAGAAGTAATGGGTTTAAATTGTATCAAGGGACATTTAGGTTAGACATTAGGAAAAACTTCCTCACTGTAAGGGTTGTTAAGTAGGGGAACAAATTACCTAGGGAGGTTATGGAATCTCCATCACTGGAGATTTTGGAGAACAGGTTAGATGAACACCTGTCACAGGTGGTCTAGATAATATTTCATCCTGCCTCAGTGCAGGAGACTAGACTAGATGACATATCGAGATCCCTTCCCATCCTACATTTCTATGATTCTATAAATGCAAATGAATAATAAGGGGCCAGGGAACACAATAAGCAGTATAAGAACTCACCAGGGAGGAAGCCTCTGAGAAGAGTGTATTATACCCAGTTATGGGGATAGTGTTACTGGTTTAGGTTTCTTTCTTGTAGTGTGAAACTGTTTCTTTATTACTGTAACCTATGCAATAATGAATGTTGAGGGGATAAATTGCTGATTGAATGCCTATTCTTTAATGAAGTGGATGACCCATTCAGATCGCTCTGAATATGCAAGATTTTTGGTAGAACAAATTTTCACATGTTTTGAGGGTTTTATGATTCAAAACCAAAAAAGGTTGTTTTCAGGTATTGCTGTATTTTTTTGCTAATAGGAAATATAGTTTAAAAAAATACTACTCTTTACTTTCCTTTTGGCAATGAATACTGGAAACAGAAATGCAGTTTGCTGGACAATTTCTCAGTAGGTATAAACTGGTGTAGCTCCATTGAAGTCAATGTAGATATACACTAGCTGAAAATCTGATCTTGTATTTCTATTTTAAACCTTATTATCTGATACCTCCTTCCAAGTCATAACTAAACATTTATTTGGCATTGTCTCATTAGCTAAATGATCCTCCCTCTTGCCATACCAGGAAAATTGTTAATAATATGATTACATATCATACACACCTTCTTTGATAAAAATCATATATTAATTCTAATGTATAAATAGTTTTCCATTTAATTTTTTAAAATAGTTTTATAAGAACTGTTCATAACTGTTTAATGATTTGGCTTGTCTCCTACATAATGACCAACATTACCTGATAATTGACATTGATATGTTAATTTCCAAGCTTCTTGAGTTCAGGAAGCCCTTCTGATTGACTCATGTCAGTAAAATGTAGTAATCAATCAGCGTCATTCACTTGGAGGAAAGTTGATGGTATTCACTCTGTAAAACAAAGTAGTAAATTTGTATTCTGTGCTTGTCATTTGCTTCAGATAGTGAACTCTGGTTTAGATACTATTGCTGCAGTAATTGCACTATTGATTCAAACTGATTTTACACTCTGGGGATATTTTAAACTCTTTGTATCCTTATTATAGAGTTGCCAGTCACAACTCTATTGTTAAAGATGCCAGAGGCTTTCCATTCTAAGCTCTGTTTTGGGCAGCTTAACATTCTCTAAAACTTCTTGGGTCCTAAAATTTCCTTAGGAACTCTGTGGCCAGAATAGGAAATTTTGGAAAGGGAGAAAAATTAGGCAAAAGCTGAAAAAATAAATACAAGTTTGCTGCATTCCAATTGTTTCATTTTGTAAGCTGATACTGTAAATCCAAAGCAGTTTACATTTACAATTTCAAACTGCTAATACACTAGGATATATCTTGATTCTTTGTAAGTACTTGTGAAATAACCCAAATGCAACATAAAGACTACTCTGGGGGCTGAAGAGTGGCTGTCCAGAGGCTACAGGGAGGAGACTCTACTACAGAGAAGAGGGATACGTTCAACAGATAAATTTTCTGAGTTCTTTCCAACTTTAGTAAAATGAGAGTATGTATGGTGAATGGACCTGCTCATCATTGGGTGTGCACACATGTGAGAACTCAGTTTGTCTCCAGTCACTGTCCCCCTTTTCCACAGTTCTGCCACCAGTGGATCTAGTTGACATATGTATTTACAAACAAACAAACAAAATATGTTTATTTTATTCCTCTTTCTCCAAACCTCTATTTGTCTTTCTTTCCTTTATGAAAAGATTATGAACTCCTGAGGACTGGAATTGTCTTCTTGTCTATATAGAAAGTTTCTATCACATTGTGAATGCTGTCATACACGAATAATAATAATTAATAAAACTTCCATTTGTTCTCCTGTTTTGAGCTCAATGTCATTTGCCGTTCTCTCATTCTGGACTGGAAACTTTCTCCCACCCCTGTCCTGGCCATCATCCACATATGTCCTAGATACATCCCTTCTCATTAAACCTTCTTGATTCCAGCTAGAAAGATGCCTCTGTGGTATTAGTTGCGAAAGTTTACAGCAGCCACTAGAGGAAATATAGCAAGAAGGTAAGAGTCTGTATAAACAGGAAATAAAGACAGTGTTGCATTCACCCCAATCACAATGTGCTGGTTACTATGATCTCTACAGCATCCTCTTCCCATATCCCTGTCCAGCTTCTTAATAAAGACTGAGACAGTGTGCAAATGGACTAGACTATAATATAATACCCGTATATTTCACTTTTTATGTATGTATGTGACATTGCTCATAGTTATGTAATAACATAATGAAAAGCTTTGTTGTATTAAATATGGGCAAGAGAGTAGTGTTATTTTTGGTGTCTCTCCTACTAGAATATGGAGGCTAGGAAGTATTCATGGAGAAGTAGTAAAAATTGTTGTTGTTGGAACCTTAACTGTTAATTTAACGATTCTTTTCTTGTTTAAATTCTCAAATTTTAATTGTACTTTTTTTCCTCTCTAGAAGAATACAGTAAACAGTACATAACAATTTGGGGTTTCAATGTATCTATCTATTTATAAATTGTAGGTTTTACAATGGTCTTTCACATGGTCCCACAAATATAGGGAGCAGTTTGATAAAGGAGAATAGTAAAGCAGAAGTTTTTTTCTCTCTCTCTCTTTTTTAAGGTTCTGTTACTAAATGGAAATTTGGTGGGGTGTTTTCCTGACCTGAGGGAAGCATACAAGTTGCCTAATTATCTGCAGTACCCATTAAGAGTCTTTGGGACAATTTGATGATGCTTAACTTTTACAGTGACATTTACAACATTTACAGAGCTAACCGCCAAAAGTAATTCAATCAGTTTGCATGTGTTTTAATTCTGAGAATAAAGATTGCTTTCCTTTCATTTACGAAAAAAATAAATATGACTTTTTTTCTGCTAAGAACACAACAGTACTGGGTAAATCTTCAAAGCGCTAAACAGAGATTTTTGTTTTGTTTTTCTTTTTGTTTTTCCTTTTATGAGAGTTGCATGGTTAAATTTTTTTCTTTGATTTAAGTATTTGTATCTTGTCCCTGTTTATCATGTCCTGTTCTCGTAACACTTTTGAGGCCACTTATTTAGGTGCCTACATATGGATTTAATAATCTATATTTAGACACCGATTTTTTAAAATCTTGGCCCAAATACATTACATTTACTGCTTTTCCGTTTTGTAGTTCTTTCTTTCAGAGAAAGTAATCAAGTTTGTTTGACAAGACCACTCTTCATAAAGTCATATTGCTGATTGCTCATGGGATAAGTTTTCCTAATTTTGTAGATGTTTAGAGATGCTACTAAATCATTCTTTGTTTGGGATGATCTTTCTACTGACTCATATAGATACCTCTGAAGGATGATATCTTTTGCCTTTGAATGCACTAAGTTGGAACAAATAGCAGATAATTTCCAAGAAATTTCATAGAGATGGATCTCCACAAGGGATTTCCCTATTTATAATGCTCTTTGAGATCCTTAAGTGACAAGTGCAATATAAGTGTAAAATATTATTCTTTGAAATTGAAGTCAGAACACAGGAAAATGGTAATAAGGATGACAAGACAATTGGAGAAGCTATTAGCAGCCCAACTGTGTAATCAAATCATAGTCATTCTCAGCACAGTTTTTAATTTTTCAAAACAAGCTCTTTCTGGGACAAAATAAACCTTATGTTAAATGACTATGTCAGACCAATCATATATAATTTTTAAGACGCTGCAGATTGAACAATGAAATATTTGACTGCTATACTGTGGACAGAAAGAAATGACTGGATGTTAATGGTCATCTTATTGGATGTGGCGCTTGCCAAGGCAATTTGTGTCAGCCTCATCAGTGATGTGCAGAGCCTTCAGACCACCATCATATCTGGTCAGAAGGCAGTCGTCAGTGATGTGTGACATTGTCTTTGGCCACAGCCGCATATGGAATCCTCTTGTTGGCCACAGATGTGAAGACTGACTGCACATTGACCCTGGCCCATTCAAAATTGATTCAGAAGGGCCTATGAGTGGCATGCCAGATGAAAACCTGGTACACTCATGGTTGGGTCAGTTATAAGAGACTGGTTTCTGACATCAACAGTAGATCATTCTTCCTGCCAAATCAGTGTTGCAGAGAAATCTGGGGATGGCAAATGGGCCCACAATTGGTGCCTTGACGACAACTGCGCTCTTGGGTGACCGAAGAGGTCTGTGTAGAGTGATTGACTTGGGTTTGCCCTGATCTTCTCAGACATTCTGGCTGTAGCAGCCTCACAACAGATGAGTTGAGGAGTGATGTTGCTTTCCACGAGGAGCCATGGTACTGGTGTAGGTTGAATTGTCCCAGTTATGATGTGCATAGTTAAATGCAGCTTTGTGTCAACCAGCTTGACGTGAGATGAATGAAGCCAGACTTGCGTACAGTATTGTGCTGTAAAGTAACAGAGCTAAATTGCATGATTAAAGAGTCTGAGTGTTTGCTCCCCATAAAGTGCTGGCCAATTTGCTTTGAAGGTTGTTACATGACCTCACCTTAACCGCAGTTTTCCTCAGATACTTAAGATACATGAGAGATTTAGCTACTAGCTAGTAACTAGGTTACTGTGAGGTATAATGGGTGGGATTCGTGTTTCAAGCAATGTCTATTGAGAAATATAATTAGTTCTTGGGCTGCTCTGGCATTGTGAAGATGGAACACACTCAAAATTATCTTGGTCACACTCAGTTGTAAATGCCATCAATTACAGTATTTGGCCATCTTAATCAGGTCATGGCTTCTTCAAGTTCTGGGAAAGACCATGCTTGGATGCCTAAGCAATGTCACCACGTTCATGAACCTGTGGGACTGGATAAACAGAAGGTTGTTTGTGTACAAGTTGAAAAGTGTTAGAATTTGATTTGTCGTCTTGGCGCAGCTCAGCAACCATCAGACTTAAGCCGACCACCTGTCATGCCAAACCAAGCTGCCAGCTGTCTGCTGAATGTGTCAAAGGCCTCGAATGAGACGCATGTCAGATGATGAATGGCATCAGTTTCAACAGAAATGGAGAGAAGAGAGATGAGACTGTTGCTGGTGAGGATGATGGGGTGAAGATTGCTTTTATAGGACGTGAGGCACAGATGAAAACATGCTTGCTTTTTGAGGGGGTATCATGGCATAGCTGTATTTATATGTTTATAACATATTTTAAGGCGTATACTGCATGTCAGTGGTTAATTATATTTTTTTAAAGATGCAGTCTTCCCTGCTATTTTTAATGTGCTGGTTAATATTAGTTGATTAGGACGATTAGTTGATAACACATTATATCAGGAGTATGATTTCAAGTCAGTGTTTCTTTAACAGCTACACTGCTTTTTAAAATCTTGTTTATTATAACAATACTCACAGCACTTTTAGCCTATTCAACTTAGTTTCTTTGGTAATTGGTCATCTTAAGTTGCTCACCTGTAGGCTCCTGGTATTTAAACAAGCTATACTTTTTCATCTTTAATTTTTACACAGTGGTGGAAAAACATGGTAGTGAGGGTACAAGCAAAAATGTATAAATGTTTGAATTCTGACTCTTTAGAGAATGTAGCCTTTATATTATTAACACACTGGAGTAAACTTTAGTGCCATATGTCAAAGAAACACCAGAGAACAAAGCCTGAGATCATAAATGATAAATAATTTACTCTTTTATGTAGCAGATCTGAAAGCATTTTAAATGCATTTAATATATTGAGGGAAGGAGGATTTTTATAGCTATATCATTTTACCCTTCACTGAAATAGTCCCTTCTTTTGTGGCAAAATATAGTAGCTGTTTAACAATAGCTAGCAACTTTAGGCAACAGCTTAGAGCAAGCATGAAGAAGAGTACTCTATCCAATTGAAACAACAGGGGTAATTTAAATAGAATTTAAATGCTGGAATTGAATTTGGATCGGACATCAGAGTTTATATCTGACCACTTTTCATAAGAGAGTAATCTCATATCTAATCTAATCAACATTTTTAAAACTATCTCTATAATATGTGAGATCTTGTATTACCAGAGATGCTGAGTATCCTTAGACTTTACATTTCACTGGAATTATCACAGCATAGTAAATCTGAATCACCATGCAGCATCATTCATGTAATCAGAATCACTAGCTGCATGGTGCCTCTTCAAACCAGACCAGGGCATTGGTTCAGTTATGACTCAGAAGTAAGAGTCCTGCCTAATGAATCACAAACACCACTTCCTAGAATACCTACAATAAGTGTTGCAGCTAAACCCTTCTTAGCTTTTGAATTCTTACAGAATCACAATAAAAGGTGTTATGTCGGTAGGTGGCAGAGAGAGTTCATTTTTCCTCCATATTATGTGTGTTTTAAAGTTTTCTATTTACTATCTTACCATTTTAAAACGGTTAAAAATTGTGCAATATTGAAAAATACAAAACATGGCTTTCCATTATAGACAGGCTCCAATATGACTTAATTATATGTTTGTAGTCACCAGCAGAGTGAATGCTTAGGAGTCCCAGTGAGATGGAACTGATGATTATGGAGGACTTGCATTTGTGAACTTGAAAAAATGGATTGCAAATGTTAGTAATATGCTTAAATGGTATTAAATACATACTGTTAACATTGTAAATAATTTTAAAATAACATTTTCAATCCATCATTATGTTTAATTGAATGCACAGGGGAAAGTTCTTTGCAACAGATAAACTCAATACAGTGGTAGAGTTCCAGAGGAGTAGCCGTGTTAGTCTGTATACAGCAAAAACAATGAGAATTCTGTAGCACTTTAAAGACTAACAAATTTAATTTCAGCAGGCATAAGCTTTCGTGAGCTTCAGCTCACTTCCTCAGATGCAGTTGATAGAAATGATACAGCAAATAGGAAATATATATAGGAGGTAACATATGCATATCCAAGGGCATAGATAACAATGGGGTAGGTGGATAAAAGCCGGGTACTTGAGGCTTAAAGACAACCATTGAGTAGTGGTGACATTTAGCTGCTGTATTGCTGGGAGATTAGATTGTTCCAGTGAATTGCTGTGATTTTTCATTTTCACATAGGAAATGTACTCTGTCCGCTCTGGGTTGATATGTTTTGGCTTCAGAGTAGTTGGAATAGAGGTCATAAAAATAAAACAGTAATTATATTGTGCCCTATCTAGGCTCAGAAAATTAATAAGTGGAATATTGGTGAAGCATAGGAAGAGGATCCAGCTGAGAGGCCATGAATGCAGACTCTCAGCTGCCATCTGTTGCGCTCCTCAGGAGTGCATAGCACCTGAGCATAATTCATTGCTGAAGGACAAATAAAGATGTGGTCTTGTAATAGGGTGGAGGTGGTCAGTGCTACCTTCATGTAATTCATGAGATTGTTCCCCACAGTTTATCAGCTGTACTACTGGCTGCAATTCCCTACGTTCTAGTGGAACCTTTCTTTACATTTTGTGACTCTCTGAAGATAAATACATTAAAGATTGGGAGATGCTCAGATATTATGGCAATGGAGGCCAAATAAGTAATGTAGATAAATAATGTATAAATATGCTAACAGTAGCTGGCTACAGCAGAGTAGGTAGACAGAGCTGTGTAAGTAGTACAAGAAACCATCTTTTGAATAAAGGATATTGTGGAACTGGAAAAGATTCACAGAAGGTTAATAAAGGTGATCAAGCAACTTCCATATGAGGAAAGACTAAAAAGATCAGTGCTGACCAGCTTAGAAAAGAGATGATTAAGAAGGGGATATGAATGAGGTCTATAAAATGGTGAATGTGTGCAAAAAATGGAGACGTAAGTGTTGTTTGCCTTTTTCCCACAGAACAAAAACCAGGGGTCACCCAATGAAATTAATAGGCAGCAGGTTTAATAGAAATCAGAGGAAGTACTTTTTCACACAATGCAAAATGATCCTGTGGAACTCATTGCCACAGGATGTTGTGATGGCCAAAATTAATAACGGGGTTCAAAAAAAAAAACTAGGCAAGTTCATGGAGGATAGGTCCATCAATGGCTATTAGCCAAGATCATCAGGGAGACCCTAAACCGCTGACTGCTAGAAGCCAGGAGGGGAAGACGGGGGTGGAGGAACATTGCCCTGTTCTATACACTCCCCATAAACCTCTGGTAATGGCCACTCTCAGCGATAGGATACTGGACTAGATGGACTTTTGGTCTGTGTAGCTGTTTTTACATTCTCCCCACTGTGGCATGGTTTGGAGTACTACTTGTTTTTTTTCCCTTTCTCCTCTTCTTGCACAGACATTGAAGATTTGACCAGTTAGGAATATGTACTAATAAAATATCCATATAAGATATTTCCCAGCAATCCTACAAAATAATATTACTAATAAATAATAAAACGGGTTGAAATTTGCTCCGGTGCAGAGGGTCCTCTTGAGTCTCCTCACTCCACTTAGGCCCTGTGGTGTAGCTGGGCTGGAGGGTGGTGCAGAGGGAGTACTGCATGGATGGGTCTCCACAAACCACTGTGTGCAGTGGGGAGAAGGGGGTCTCCACTTTGGCCCCAAACAGGCCAGCATGTAAAGTTGAAGGCTGAGCCTGAGTTGAGGCTATCATATCCATGGTGACATGGATTTGGTGGCCCAAAACACCATGTTAAGGGGTGCAGAGTGGCTGCAGCCACTCTCCCAGCTGTGATGTGTCTGTGTTGCAGTTTTGTGGCCTTTCCATAAATTCCCATTCTTACAACCTCTTTGGAAATCCCTGTTCTGAAGCTGATACGACAAACTTCGTGCCAAATTCATTGGTTCCTGCTCCAAAATAGAAAAATACAAAAGGGAAATAGTATTGATTTATCAGCAGTCTTGAAAAAAAGCTTGCAAAATGTGATTTCTCTGAGAAATCTAATGTTAAAAAAAATCTCCCCATACCTCCATAGGGAGTACGGGTAAGCTGAGTATAAGAACTGCTTATGAGAAACCAGAGATATAAACTTTTAACATTAAACTATAGCTTAAAACAGAGAGAAAATTGACCATGGTACTATTATGATCCAGTCATTACTTGTTGTTTTTCATGATTAAATTGGTCTAATGGCTATAATTGGTTCTGCATCATCTGCCAAGAAAATGGTAGAGTTATTAAAAAACTGTAAATGCCTTGTCATTCTGTCCAACAGTTTAGTGCATTTAACCATTTTTAGAGCTAATTGAAACCATTTCACTAGGAATTCACAATCTTCAATTTAAAAAAGCATTTGGTAGTTATCAGCAGCTAGTGACTTATACAGTACATAGTATTTCAGAATTTAGAGCATTCCTGTAGAAACACATGCAATTCTGTGGAATTTACAAAGGGAAAGTGTTATAAAGTCTAAAGTAGCATGATTTCTAGTGTAATTAGTTCATTAACGTTATTAGTGAGATACTGAGCATTTAAACCCTATTTGAAGTTGTAAATCATAGAATCATAGAATTGTGGGACTGGAAGGGATCTCGAGAGGTCTTCTAGTCCAGTCCCATGCACTCACCACAGGACCAAACATAATCTAGACTATCTCTGACAGATGTCTGTCCAACCTACTCTTAAAAATCTCCAGTGACAGAGTTTTCACCACCTCCCTAGGCAATTTATTCCACTGCTTAAATATCCTGACAGGAAGTTTTTCCTAATATCCAACCTAAACCACCCTTGCCTCTTAAGCCCATTTCCTCTTGTCCTATTATCAGTGGTTAACGAGAACAATTTTTCTTCCTCTTCCTTGTTACAACTTTTGATGGATTTGAAAATTATGTCTCCCCCTCACTCTTCTCTTTTCCAGACTAAAGAAACCCAAGTTTTTCATTTTTCCCTCATAAGTCATGGTTTTTAGATCTTTAATAATTTTTGTTGCTCTTCTCTGGACTTTCTCCAATTTGTCCACATCTTTCCTGAAATGTGGCACCCAAAACTGGACACACTACTTTAGTTAAGGTCTTATCAGCATGGAGTAGAGTGAAAGAATTACTTTTCTTGTCTTACTTACAACACTCCTTCTAATAGATCCCAGAATGATGTTTGCTTTTTTAGTAACAATGTTGCAGCATTAATTCACATTTAGCTTGTGATCCACTATGACCCACAGGTCCCTTTCCACAGTACTCCTTCCTAGGCAGTCATTTCCCATTTTGTATGTGTGCAACTGATTGTTCCTTCCTAAGTGGAGAACTTTGCATTTGTACTTATTGAATTTCATTCTATTTACTTCAGACCATTTCTCCAATTTGTCTGGATCATTTTGAATTTTAATCCTATCCTCCAAAGTACTTGCAACCTCTCCCAGCTTGGTATTATCCACGTATTTTATAACTGTACTTTCTATGCCATTATCTAAATCACGGATGAAGATGTTGAACAGAACCAGAGCCAGAACTGATCCCTTCAGGACCCCACTCGGTATACCCCTCCAGCTTGACTTGGACCACTGATAACTACTCTCTGAGAATGGTTTTCCAACCAGTTTTGCACCCATATTATAGTAACTCCATCTAGATTGTATTTCCCTAGTTTGTTTATGAGAAGATCATGAGAGATGGTATCAAAAGCCTTACCCAAGTCAAATTATACACATCTACTGCTTCCCCCCATCCACAAAGCTTATTACCCTGTCAAAGAAAGCTATTAGGTTGGTCTGAAACTATTCATTCTTGACAAATCCATGCTGACTGCTATTTATCACATTATTATCGTCTAGGTGTTTGCAAATTGATTGCTTAATTATTTGCTCCATTATCTTTCCAAGTACTGATGTTAAACTGAGAAGTCTGTGATTCCCCAGGTTGTCCTTATTCCCCTTTTTATAGATTGGCATTACATTTGCCCTTTTCCAGTCCTCTGGAATCTCTCCCGTCTTCCATGACTTTTCAAAGATAATCGCTAATGTTTGATAGCTTGTCCATCAGCTCCTTGAGTGTTCTAGAAAGTATTTCATCAGGCCCTGGTGACTTGAAAACATCTAACTTGTCTTGTCTAAGTAATTTTAACTTGTTCTTTCCCTATTTTAGCCTCTGATTCTACCTCATTTTCACTAGCATTCACTATGTTAGATGTCCAATTGCTACTAAATTTATGGTTGAGAACTGAAACAAAAAAGTCATTTAGCACTTCTGCCATTTCCTGTTGTTGTTTTGCCCCCCTCACTGAGTAACAGGCTTACCCTGTCCTTGGTCTGTCTCTTGCATCTAATGTATTTGTAGAATGTTTTCTTGGTACTCTATAAGTCTCTAGCTAGTTTATCTTGTTTTGTGCTTGGGCTTTTCTAATTTTGTCCTTAAATACTTGTGTTATTTGTTTATATTCATCCTTTGTGGTTTGACCTAGTTTCTGCTTTTTGTAGGACTCTTTTTTGAGTTTCAGATCATTCAAGACATCCTGGTTAAGTCTTTGTTTATAAAGTCTTTATTTATAAAGGCTCTAATTTTTCAAAATTCTAGCTACACATATGCTACCTGCAAAGTTTACCAGATGCCTCTCTAGTACTTATGACTCTTCATTTTAATTTTTTTTTTAATTCCCATGAATTTATTAGTGTTTATTATAAAAAATAAATAGGTGAAAATCAATGCAAAATATTAACTTCATAGTTCTCTGGCTAAACAGCGGAGTTAATGTTGGGGGATGGCAGAAGAGAAAAAAGGAACAAATAAAGAAAAGTAAAATTATTGAAAGTAAAAGCATTTTAATGCTGTGGTTTATTTCATGAACTATATTTAACAGCACATTTCTGGAAAAATGCAAAATGCACCATACTTGAGGTACATCGATGATGTTTTCATCTTCTCACAGATTTCCACCACAATGTCAACAACCACACCAATCCCACAAACTCTATCTTGAACACTCTTACACCAGCATCAACTTCCTTGGCACTGTGTTCAGTTTCAACCTTGGAACCCTATAAATGACTATTTGCAAAATAACCATGGACTACCACACATACCTTCACAGATCCAGCAACCGCTCCAGACATACCAAGAAATCTGTTAGCTACAGCCAGAGACTCAGATATTTCAGAATTTCCTCCAAAGAGACAGTCTGGGATATATATCTTAACACACTTAAAACTGCCTTTGCTAAACAAGGACACTCCACCAGAGAAGTAGATCACATCATGAAAAGGTGCCACCCAAATACCCAAGAAGAACATGGTTCAATTAAAAAAAACCAAAAACACGGACCTCACACTTCTAGTTGTCACTAACCACCCCACATTAGAACCTATTGGGGTATCAGCAAACAGTTATAACCCATAGTTGATGGGGACTACATCCTAAAATAAATGAATCCTGAACCCCACTCTTTTGGCCTTCAAACAATCCCCCAACCTCACCAAGCTCATCATCAGAAGTAAGGTCCCCATAGACCAGGATGCACTAACTCGAAGTGGCACACGACCCTGCCAGAACAGCAGATGAAAAACTTGGCTCCACTGCTACGATGATCATTATCCCCCACAACACACCTTTCAAGGTCCATGTATCCTACACATGTCTATCATAATATGTGGTATACCTTACCCAGTGCACCAAATGCCCCAACAGCTATGTGAGTGAAACCAGACAATCACTACACCTTCAAATTAACTCTCACAGAAAAATGATAAAAGACAAAATCTCCCTATCGCCCGTGGGTGACCACTTTTCACAAAGGCATCACTAAATATCTGGCCTCGCAGTCCTGAAAGGAAACCTTCACAACACTTTCAAAAGATGGGTCTGGGAACTTAAATTCATAACTCTGCTAGACACTAAAAACCATGGACTTAACAGAGACACTGATTTGTGGCTCATTACAACAATTTGAAACAGACCCTACTGCCTGCTAACCCTTAATTGACCACTTCATTTTAGTATGTGTGAAACCCTTATGCTTAACCCTCTGTCCCACCTTGTATTTAGCTCAGACACTCTGGTTATTTTCTTCAGATGTGAGGAAGAGCTCTTTGAAGCTCGAAAGCTTGTCCCTTCCACCAACAGAAGTTGGTCCAATAAAAGATGTTACCTCACCTACCTTGCCTCTCTTATTAATAGTACATATACTTATGCACATACATGAGGATGTGTATGTATTTTCCACTATATTGCCTTGCTTTAACAGACTGCCTCATATTTACATTGACTAATTTATTATTAAGATAAACACATCTACCTAATGTAATGTTTTGGATTTTCTTAACATAATCAATTATTTCATGTACATGAGTGGTCCAAAATTCAGGTGAAGATAGTGAAAAACAAATAACAGCTTTTATAAAACCTGGGTAACTTTCAGTAAAAATTGGTAAAACTGAAAACAAATGGCTGTAAGTACTTATAATGTTTGACAATAAAAACATAGGAACATAGAAATTGTTGTAACGGATCCAAACCACTGGTCCATCTAATCCATGTCCTGAACAGTGACCAGTACTAGGTCATTGTTAAATATATTTAACGGGAACAGTCTTAGCATGAAAACTTGGGGCACCCCACTGCTAAACTTTCGTGATGTTGAATATTGCCCATTATGAAAATCTTCTGTGTTTTACCTAGTTCCCCTAGGATTTGATCCTGTTCCCACTGAAATTAACAGCAAAATTCCATTAACTTTAAAAGGAGAAGCATAACTCGGTTTCTATAGCAGGATTTCCCTTCCCTTGAATGATAGTTGGCCTGTCACATAGTCGACAGCGACAGCCTTGGAAAACTTTTATGGCTCAGAAGGTTGTAGATCTTTATTGCTATATAACCACGCCTTTATTGTAAAGAATTCTTATGAAAGCTTTATGTCTTTATTATTTTTGTTACAGCTTAGTGTGACAATAATAAAAAAAAACCCTCTACAACACTGACTGTCCATATCAGGTACTATTTTTATTGTGAGGCCTCATTCTGAGTTGTTGAGTAGAATTGGGCTGATAACTGTTTTTCCTGTTTGTTAACCATTCTGAAAATGTATTTTAAAAATGGTTTGAGTGGAACCAAAACTCAAACTTTTCAAAATTTACAGCAAATTGAAATGTATAAAATACTTGAATAGTCATTGGGTGAGAAAGAGAGAGAATGACTGTATAGATAAATGTTCCGCTGCAAAATACCTAGGTGGTTAGGGGAGAGGAGTGTTGGGTTCAGATTCCTGTTCTAGAGCTGAGATTTGTACCTCTGCTCTAACCACTGGGCTATAGAGTATAAGAGGTATACTGACACCTCCTGTTCTTTTGTGGTTCTATCCCCCAAATTTGTTGTCCTAAAGTATTTGGTGACTTTGACATGAATTCACAAATAGTTTTGAGTTGACCTAAATTACATTTTAGAGCAAATAAGTTGTCCAAAAAATGCTTTCTCTGTGGCTCTCTTGACTTCAGTGTGAAATGGGAATGCTGAACTCCTTGAAAAAGCTCAGCGCCTTGCAGGATAAGTCTCTCACTGTATTAGTTTCTGGATATCAATAATGTTAGTCTCATAAAAGTCGTATGATGCTTTTATAACTACAGGCAATTTCCTCTGTAATATTATTAACAATAATAAATACAAGTTATTGTACTGTACATTAATAAAGAAATGAAGTGTTATTGAGAAATCTGTGGGGGACTATACAAAATGTTCCTGTTACTTGTAGGAATGCACGGAGGACCTCATCCTGTAGACCTCACTCAGGGTAAACTCCTATTTGATTTCAATATGAGTTTGCTTAAGTAAAGACTCCCCGGTTGGATTTTGAGTTTGTAATCAAACTTTTAAAACCTTTTAAAAAAAGATGAACTGATAGTAACTATATTCGTAGCTAAAGCAAAAATGCTCTGCAGAGCCAGATGAAATTATTTATTCATGGAACTAAAAAGATATGGATTCAATACACTCTTCAACCTGTTAATCAACAATTATCTGCACTTGAACTGCTATATTAATTTTGAAGACACCCATCACTAAAATGTCAAAACACTTTGACATACATTTAGAAGTTCAACCGTTTTCTTTACAAGATGGATCCGCTTCTCCCGCTTAGCTTTAAGCCCCTTATTTTTGAGTAGTTGAATCTAGGTGATTTACTTAGTAGACAGTTTGCTCTTAACTGTTAGTTAAGAGAATGCCTGCAGCAGGAAGAGGTGAGTTTTGCAAGTCAAGGTTACCAGAGCTAACAGTCTCGTATCATACATTTTTAATTAGAAACTCTCCATTGATTTCAAAGAGGGGTTCTGCTTAAAAATCAATGGCAAAAATGGCACTAATGGAATAAATTCTACCATCTTCCTCAAAAATGTGGAAACACGCAATGCTGTTACTATATCTACTCACGTTTTACTTTAGGTACTTAACTGTTGGCATAAAAAATAAGACCAAAACAGATAATAAACAAGGTACAAATACTGTAAGTGATAAACAATAAACTACCAACCTTCCAGAAATATTTATCTCTGCTGACCACATCAGGATACAAAATTAACTGCTTAAAAACCCAAGCTGCTTCTATGTAATGTGGCTGTTGCAAATCTTATTCTCCTTTGTCTCATCTACATTTGTAAAGCCCCACGTCAATAGAAATCCCAAAGCTAAACTTCACTGTAACAAATAATTTATTCAGTAATTTATAGGACTGCGAGAACACCACAAAACACCTATCAAAACTGTGTCCACAAAGTGGGGAGGATTACATTTTCCAGGTAATGTAAAAACATATCCCATTTCATTCATGTTGCAACAATCACTACAAAGGCTTCCCTCAGAAACATAAAAAAAACCAGGGAGTGAACTGTTCTGAAAATGAAAGTATCTAGAAGCAAATCCTCCCTTCTTGTGCAAAAGCCCAAGAAAATATTATGAATAATCGCTGACCAGATTCTTCAGTGGAGTGTGACTGTTCTCATTATACTGCCAGCGTATACTGGCCCTAAATTCAATGTCACTAGTCCAGAGGGATCATTTTAGTATGCTGCTTTTCAACTTTTTCTGTGCCATGATCCCCTGTTGGAACAGAAAAAAGTTTCAGGCCCTCCCTATATCTAGCTATAAAGTAGCTGAGATTATTTGCAGTTCCCTGAAACTTGTTGCAACGTTCATGTTCACGCCTTGTGCAAGGTTGATGGTTCCCTGGCATAGAACTGGTGTGGAGGCTCTCAAACCACTCCATGTCCTGGTGCCAGTATACAAGAAAAAAGGGATAAGTGGCTTCCTTCCTTGCCATGTAGATTCCTGGCTGCATTTTTGGTTGCTGTGGGCTGTTTGCCATAGGAGCTATCAGGCTGCTGTAACAAGGTGCAGGACGACCAGCTCTGCAAAGAGTAGCAAGATCAGAAGAATCCAAAGGGGAGGTCTTTTAGCCACCTTTCATATATATGCCTGACTCCAACTCTGCGCAGATCAGTTAGAGTCCAGGGTTGGACCCTATGTGTATATTACCTCGTTTCATATTTGTAAATACAGTTCTATCCTTAATACTTATGAAAAATCCAGAGTTTCTCTATGCTTACCTTAACAATTGCTTCACGTTGTTTATATATGCTACATATCCTGCAATACTTCCAGAACAAAAAGATATTAAAGACTTTGTTAGCCTTTACTTTAGATAATTCAGTACTATGTCAGCATCATAACAAAGAAACTGGACATGAGTGGAGGGGAAGGCTATAGTTTACTCTTGTTACAGTCATTAGATGTAGTCAAGGTGCCTTTCAGCAAGAAGGGATGACAGATAGGTAACATTCTTACTATCAGATCCACTGTCATGGAGTGCACTCATCAGGGGATAACAGGAGACAGAGTACATGGGGATACAGGTGCAACTTTTGCAGAGCAATAGTAAGATGAATGCGCCAATTGTCACCGCTCCCCTGCTTTTCCTTAGCCATTAGTGTGACAGTGCTGTAATTGATGATATGACATGGGACCTGTTTTGAAATTTTTCTCCTCTTTTGAAGTTGCCCTTTAAACAGTATATGGTTATCTAATGTGTCAATGCCTCTGTCTTCCTACCTCAATCCTTGCTATCCTGGTAATGACAGTAAATCACACACACTTGTAACATAAATGAGATAATATTTAGGTTTCATAGCTGTGTTAACAGCAATACTTGGCAGTAGTCTGTTATGTAATAATAGTTAAGATCATGAAGATATTTATCAGGGTAAGAAGAAATGTCAATATAATTTAATGCGTCAATCTACTGTAGCAACATATTTTGCATTCTAAAGCTCTTTATTTTACTTAAACATTTCCCCCTGGATGCACTATCCAAATTGAAAAAGAAAGAATTCACCAGTTCTGCTTCAAACCGTACTACATAACATAGATCATCAGTATGCATTAAACAAATTAAATGTGCTGGAATCCAGAGCAATCCATAACAGAGTGTGCAGATTATGAAAAACCCATTTTGCTTCCATTCTAATAATTGCCTGAAAAATATTGAGTCCTTCAGAAACTGTTGGGAAATATTTCTGAACTTTAATTACATTTTTAGGTTTTTAGACTTATCAGCTCATCAATACAGAACATCTGGGAATTTATTGAGAAACTCATTGTAATTCATTCAAGCAATGCCTACAAAACATATCCATAGTACTTTAGTACCGAGCTTTGTACCTCCATGATGTATAATTCTACGTTGTCAGGTGGCTTCTAAAAATCTTGAGGTATCAGTAGGTAGGCAGCTGCAAATGTTTACTGAATCAATCACATTTTGATTTGGAAGTAATATTTGTTTATTACATTTAAAAAACATAATTGATTTGTCACTTTCTAATTTTATACAGCAAAAGTAAAAACAAATTTTGAGGTCATTAGCCCATATTTGAACCATAGCTTTTGTGGAGAAAGTTTGCTGTTTTATACCCGATGTGAAATGTTAGGCATGTTTACATACAGCAGTTGCACCAGTTTCTTAGTCAGTTGTATTAAATCGGTGCAACCCCCATGTGTGGGACACTTAAATTGATTTAAGAATGACTAATATCAATTTAGCTTAATTCATTTTGCTACCAATTTAAGGTGCCCGTAAACTGACTGAAGAGTGCCCACACATGGGGGTTGCCCCAATTTAATTAAATCAATTTAGATTTGGTTAAATTGGTGTAATTTCTATTTGTAGACCAGTCCTTGGAACCATTTAGGGCAGGCCCCTATCTTGTGTTGGACTTGTGGAACCAAGTGGGTCAACTCACATGATAAAATTACTTATAGGCTTTTGTATTGTAGGATTGGGGCCTTAGTCAGTTCTCACTCTTTCAGTTTTTTGTACAGAAATAGGGGAGAGAAAAATATTGTGTAGAAACAGAAATTGATAATTATAGAACTGCAGTAATTAGTGGGAGGAAACAGGATGGAGTGTATCACTTGGAAGTACTTTTAACTCTTTTTTAAAATTGGCTAGATTCCAAGTTGATTATATTTCTTTAAAATATTGAGGTAATGTCATGGGTTTAGAACCCGTTGATTCTACAGTCAATCAAATAGAAGCTTCTATCCAAGCCGCTCATAATTATATATGCTGTAAAACATGATGTTTGATGAAAAATTTCAAAGGAACACTGAGTTCATAATTGAGCATGAAGGAGCTTAATAAAATTCTTAATAATGCCAAAGATGCTTTCTTTTATAAAGAGTCATCTAGTATTATTTCAGAGTTCCATCCATCCATCACATAGCTATGATTTATGATGACAGTCATTTTTATGGTGCTTGTTAGTTAGTCAGAATTGTTTGTTTTGGCAAACTGCTAGTGTCAAACTAGTATAATTTTATTGATGCAATTATTCCTTCATTATATGCCAGCACTGTCATAGTTATTTATATTAACATTCTGTTTTAAACCCCATATTTCAAGGATTTATAAATTAGCAGTAAAAAGGTGCTCCAAGTTACATCTTGGCATACAATGTGTGCCAAATGGGCTTTGGGGCGACTTTTCAAAAACTTGGTTTGGTTTCTTTTTTTTAAATTTAATTTAATTTAATTTAATTTTTTTAAAGATATTGGAGCATTTGATAGGGTGGCAGATATTTATCAGTGTAAAATACTTTTTTGTGTGTAATTGAAAAATGGCTTTCTGTTTTGAAAGGAAGGGACATAATTTTGGACTTTTATCCTCACACTGAATCTTTAGGATTTGGTTTTAATTAAGTATTGGAGTAGCTGACAGTAGGCTCTGCAATTTACCAAAGATCATCTAATAGTCTGCTGTTCTTCAAAATGTCTGACTCTCAGGTGTTTGGGGCTATATTATGCCCTCAGATGCATCTGTTTCTTCCCAGTTAAACTAACTTGCGCTGTGTGTGCATAACACTGGCTCTTGCACTGGTAATATTCCAAATAGGAGACTCACTAGCCAGGAAATATTGCAGTATTGAACTTTTCAGTGACACAAAATTCATGTCAAACACAGGCATTTTCTGGCATTATTGTAGAATTCTGCCACTCTTGGTTACCCAGTTTCTTTTTAAAGTATGGACCAACTGTAAAAAGTGACTGACAAACAGCATTTTAAGGGTTTATTAAATTCCAGCTTGAATGTGTTAAGCTTCCAAGTAAAATGAGGTTTTTTTTCCTGCTTACCAGCCCTGTAAATTCAGCCTGATCTTTGAGTGTCTAGCTGAGTTCTTATCATCTCCAGTAATAAAGGTTCTGCAGTCCAAGTTACTAACTCAGGCTAGATCATCCTTTCTTCCTACCTCTGTTATACATGGGCCTGGTAAAATCTAGCATTCAGGTAGGAGAATTCTATTTTTGTGAAAAAAATTCATTTTAAACCTGATACTGTGACCTTTAATGCATCGTTTTGGTGGAAGAGTCTCAGAGCAATAGGTGATGGCATGTATGGTGCAATATGCACTATATGCTAAGAAATATGACAATTTAAGGATCATGTCAGTCTTAACTTTGCTTTTAATATGGTTCAATCCTTAAAATGCTTTATATCAAGCATCATAGTAATTATTAGAATAGTCCTTTGGAAAGATTTGTAGGGTCAGGCCATAGTTTATATCACAGCCTAACAGTACTCCCAAGTCTATTTCTTGCCTGTAATATGTTCGAGAACAAATATGAAAAGATTGTTGCTGTACTCTGAGAGAACTGTGTAGAAATACGGGTTGTATACTTGCCAGGTACAAAGTGGCATACATGGCAACTGAAGGAGTCCCCCTCTACAGAGCATTCTTTATGAGACATAGAACAGGTATGGTGGCTCCTGTGCCATCTGGCCTTCCTGAGATGAATTCAGAGGGCATGACTGGGAGAACAGTAGTGTAACTGGTGCATCCCAGTGCCTGGGTGACCCATAGCTGTCCTAACGTGCCTAGGGAGCCATAGGCAGCCATGAATTAGGACAGCCATCAGGCCACTTTAATGTATGTCAGAGATCAGCATAGCACAGAGTGGCCCCATGATTAGGGGTGTGCAAAAGTAGCTTAAATCTGCCTCTGCACATGCTCAAACTCCTCAGCTTTGCTGAGTGCTCCTCTGCCACAGTTGAGACTTGAGCCCAGAAAGTTGACATTGTATCTGCAGCAATTTAAGTTGAAAATTTTAATATGCACAGGAGTTTGGTTAAATGACTGCTTTTACTACAAGCACAATAGTAATGTCAGAGGGAGAAGACATGCAACATTTGTTTTCTATTTTGTTATAGTCTACTCTGCCTGCTGTTTGGAACATGTAAAATGATTCTGACAAGCTTGATATGTCTCAGAAACCAGCAGGCCCACTAGTGGGAAGATTATTATCATCCAGATATAATAAAAAGCTTCTTAAAAAGTGTCTCTAATGATGTGCTTATTTTCTGGCACTGACGGGGATTTCAAGTTATTTTAGTAGTGCCCAATAGCACCATTTTAGTTAAAGGCCTCTTAGCATTTTTGTTAGAAATTCATTTTTAGGACTTTATAATTCAGCTGAAAAATTTTTCTTTGAGCCAAATTGTAGCATAGATAATCTCTGCAGAGACCAGTTATTATTTTCTTATACATTTTTTGACTAAGTATAGGCAAGGTGTGGGAGATATTAGTCAATAATACATAGCTGGTGATTCCCCCAAGTTAACCGTTAAGACCCTCATTCTGCAAACTAGCTAGCTTATATCCTCAGTGGTTCCATTGATTCAGTGGGTCTACTAGGGATAGTAAAGTTAAGCAAAAGTGTGTTTGGCAGGATCAGGGATGAATGTTTCAGGTACACTATTTTGTAAGCAGCAAAAATATGCAAAAAGATCAGACTCTGTAGTCTCCTTGACTGCTCTCTTCCAAGTCAAAAACACAGTTATGCATTTATGAATTCCCTTAGCAATACTGATCTATGATGTATTTTTAATATAGGATGATCAGTGTTCATACACAGTAGCCACACTTTGGTTTTGAAGTAGTGATCGGCTGCTTTGTTCTGTGCTTCTAATATGTTTAGTCTCAAGTCACCCAAAATAATGGAGTAGCTGATATGGGACTTGATAAATAAAGCATTAAAAGAGGATAATATAATGAATGCCAATCCACATGGATTTATAGAAAATGGATCCTGTCAAACTAACTTGAGATCTTTTTTTTATGAGATTACCAATTTGGATGATAAAGATAATAGGGTTAATGTAATATATTTAGACTTCTGTAAGGCATTTCACTTGGTGCCACATGACATTTTGATTAAAAAACTAGAAAGTTACAAAATTAACATGGCACACACTATTATATGGATTAAAAGCGGGTAATTCATAAGTCTCAATGTAATTGTAAATGGGGAGTTATAATCGACAGGTGGGTTTCCCGTGGGGTCATGCAGGAATTGGTTCTTGGCCCTATCCTATTTATCATTTTAACCAATGACCTGGAAGAAAACCTAAAATAATCACTGATAAATTTGCAGATGATGCAAAAATTGGGGCAGTGATAAATAATGAAGAGGACAACTCACTGACTCAGAGTGATCTGGATTGCTTGGTAAACTGGGCACAAATAAACAATATGCATTTTAATCTGGCTAAATGTAAATGTATACATCTGGAACAAAGAATGTAGAACATACTTACAGGATGGGAGACTCTATCCTAGGAAGCAGTGACTTTCTGAAAAAGATTTGGTGGACATGGTGGATAATCGGCTGAACATGAGTTCCCAGGATGGAGCTGTGGCCAGAAAAGTTAATGAGATCCTGGGATATATATCGTGAATCTTGAGTAGGAATAGAGAGGTTATTTTACCTTTATCTGTGTCAGTGGTGCTTCCGCTGCTGAACTACTGTATCCCGTTCTGATGTCCAAAATTCAAGAAGGATGTTGATAAATTGGAGACAGTTCAGAGAAGAGCCACAAGAATGATTAAAGGATTAAAAATATGCTTTATAATAAGAGATTCCAAGCACTTAATCTGTTTGATTTAAAAAGGAAAAGGTTACTAGGTGACTTGCTTACAGTCTATAAATATATATAGGTGGCTATTTAATAATGGGGTCTTCAATCTAGCAGAGAATGGTATAACATGATCCAACGGCTGGAACTTGAAGCTAGACAAATTCAAACTGGAAATAGGGTGTAAATTTTTAATGGTGAGAGTAATTAACCATTAGAACAATTTACTAAAGGTCACGGTGGATTCTCAATCACTGACAATTTTTAAACCAAGATTGGATACTTTTCTAAAAATTGTGCTCTATGAATTATTTTCGGGAAGTTCTCTGGCCTGTGTTATACAGGAGGTCAGATTAGATTATCACAATGGTCCTTTCTAGCCTTGGAATCTATGAATCAATAAAATACAATTATTTTTTTTCTTCATGAAATTTTTGGATTATAGGCAATTTACTAAGAATTAGAAACACATGTTCCACTTTTGAAATATGTTAACAGCAGATATACGTATGATTATATTTATCTAAAATCATGATCATGCTCTAGATGTGTTTTATTATTAAAATCCATCAAAATTGATACTGGTTTTTATTAAATATTTATACTCAGTGAAGTAAAACACTATACATGTATTCTGTTGGCTTTAATGGCCCAGTTTGCTTTAGATATACCGAATCGTTACATCTTTTTATAGCATTTACACATAAAGTGTACAAAAAAGCTTAAATTAAAATGAATAACATTCTATTGTTTAGATTTTAAACTAATGAGAAATTATATTTGTGTGTAACCAGCTCAGTGAAAACACTATTTCCTGGAATGCATATTTAATAAAAGGACAGTGTCAGCAAAAATAATGTTCAGTTGTCCAAACAAAAATTTCTGACCTAATATTCATAAAACTAGAGCATTTAATAAATCAAAGATACATAATATATATATTTCCCTGTTTTTGTCCATCTTGCATTCTGGACAATTACAAGAGGATTTTTAAATTGTTTGTTTACTTATTTAATGGAGAGACACAATAATGGATAACTGAAAGGCAGAGAGCTATTTCTTGATGTTCCAAAAAAGGCTTGTGATCATGAGTGAAAACTTGTCAATAGAATAATTAAAAAATAAAATTTTAAAAGTCGGTTACATTCTCATAGTTTTTATTTGTCTAGGTAGACACATAAAACAGCCATCTTCTTGCTGAGTTAGAATTCAATATTAATTTGATTATTGGAAAGATGATTTCAAAATTGCCTTTTATTTGTTAAAGGAGATTCTCTAACTACTTTTTAGCAATAGCCAGCTTGAATAAGTACAGCAATAAATACTTAGTGCCAGGATGTGCTTACATTTGAATAAATGTGTATGTCATACTCCTGTTGCTTACACTGGATCAAATAATATCTTCTTTAACAACTGTGTGCAGATGGGAAAAGTTACAATATTTCTGCATTTTTGAATCAGCAGAAATTCAATTTGCATTATCCTTGATGGAGTGGGAGAAGATTATATGGTCCAACCCAGCTCCTATCAAGTCAATGTTAAGATTCCCATTGACTTCAGTGGAAATCGGGTCAGGCCCAAAGAGAAGGGGCAGACACATGGATTGGTAATTGTGTAGACACTGTAGAGAAATAAGAATCACTGGTTCAAATGCCATGAATTTTATACTAATCCGCATGCATTGTCTGCTCCTCTGCTCTTATTCCAGTCCAGTAAGGCTTTGTTCATAATATGCTGGACAATATGTACATTTGTATTTTTTGCAGTGATATTATATTAGAAATAGAATCAATATTAGTCATTAAAAAGCAATAGCAACAACAAAAAGACCCACTACATTGTAAAGATGGTGTTTTGTTATGAATTAGCATTGCTCTTCCATCATTGATAAAGACAGCTACATAAAGAGGATTTTTAGTAAATATGTTTCCATGTGCATTTACTGTATTAAGTTAGATTTATTTTATACATGCTAATGAAAGTTGCAATAACATAAATGGCTCAAAACGTTAGTATTTAAGTACTGCTTCCATGACAGCCTCTTGAATATTATCCATGAAAACCTTTTAACCAAAAAAAAGGGGGTGGGAGGGAAATCATGTTGCCATTACTTCATCATGCTGAAAATATTTTTAAAGGAATGCATGTGTGATTTGAAGCAAAAATAATAAACATAAAAAAATGTAGACAATCAAAGGAGTCTGACTCATTAAAGTATTCATAAAGTTTTTAAATGGCCAAACAAACTTGTCTCTGAATTTAGAAATAGGACAACAGCCCTATGGTTTTTCCACAGAAAAAACAAAAAATAGAACAATCTAGTATTTTCCCTCTTCTTCCAAATTTTGAATCATACAGATAAAGCTAAATTGTCAATCTTTGTGGTGGTCTCTTTATTACCACAACCCTACAAAATGCAAATACATTTTGAAGGTGATTGAAATGCACAACATGGTGTTGTTCTGTTCTCAGCATGTTTGAAATGCTGACATCACTGGTTATGTCATAGTCATTCCTGTATGTCTCCTGTTATGTTATATTTGCAAATGAAAATTGTATTTGTATAATACTTGAAATAATACATTTAAGAATAGAATCTTGCTGTCCCTTACACGGAATTGCTGTGTGGAATAAGAAGCTGTGTCTTGTTCGACCCCTCCCAAAACGCCAGGGAGCACTGGGACAGCTCACTTATCACAGAATCAGAATATTAGGGTTGGAAGAGACCTCAGGAGGTCATCTAGTCCAACCCCTTGCTCAAAGCAGGACCAACCCCAACTAAATCATCCCAGCCAGGGATGACTTCTCTTTGAAGCACACAGGGTATGTCTTCACTGATGGCGGCAAATTTGCCGCCATCAGATCGATTTATCTGAATCAATGGAGCGGAAGTGAAGACCTGCTCAATCGATCCAGAAGTTGATTCAATAAACCATCTCCAAAAAGAGCATAGCGCTGCGTCGACAGGTACACATTTCCTGTTGGCCCAGCATAGTGGAGATGGCGCGCAGAAGAGGATTTAGGAAGTTGATGTAAGTTACGCAAGCTACTCTAAGTAGCTTGCATAACTCCTGTTGACTGTCGCTGAATTTCCCAGTTAGTATAGACCAGGCCAATGTGTCTCAAAGAGGTTGGGGAGGATGGATAATAGGTGAAACTGTGGCTCCCTCCACTCAAGATGGAGGCCTTCAAGGAGTGTAGCTGTTTTCATGCTCCCCCAGGCACCAGAGTACTCCTGGTATTTTGGCTGCCCCATCTACAATGCATATGCCCATGAAGAACAATTTAGTGTTTCATTTAATATATAGAGCAGTGTTTCTCAAATAGTGTTCCGCGGAACGGGGTTCCGCGGGACAAATCGAAGGGTTCCGCAAAAAAGCGAAACCGCGCCGCCAAAATAAACCTAAATCGCGCGCCGCCGAACAGCTGTCAGCGAGCTGCCGATCAGCTGCTATCGCACCGCTGAACAGCTGATGGGGCCGCCGATCAGCTGCTATCGTGCTGCCGAACAGCTGATCGCAGCGCCGAAAACGGCTCAGGTAGCCCGCCGCCGAAAGCTGCCTTCATCACGCCGCTGAAAAGGGGTAGATAGTTTTGACTTTTCAGTGGAGGGTCTGGCATGGCTGGGCAAGGGTTCCGGGGGGGAAATATAATTGAGAAACACTGATATAGAGAGATTCCACATAGATTCATAAACGTAAAGGCCACAAGGGACCATTATAATTGTCTAGTCTGATTTGCATAACACAGGGCATAGCATTTTACCTAGTAGTTCTTGCATGAAGGCCATAACTTCTGGTTGAACTAGAGCATTTTTAAAGAAAGATATCCAATTTTGATTTAAATATTTCAAATGACAGAAAATCCACTAACATCCCTTGGTAAATTATTCCAGTGGTTTATTACCCTCACTGTTTTAAAATGTATGCCTCATTTCCGATCTGCATTTCTTTAGCTTCAACTTCTAGCCATTGAACCTTGTTATGCCTTTGACTATTGCATTAAAGCACCTTTTAGTGTCAGAAAGCATCTCCCTGTATTAAGTACTTGCAAACTATGATCAAGACACATCTTAACCTTTTTCTTAAATAAAATAGACTGAGCTGCTTAAGTTTCTCTTTGTAATATATTATATGCATTGTATGACTTTTTTTTTAAATGATATGTTGAACAAGAATAATTTTGAAGTAAATTAAATATATTGTTTTGGAATGTAAGAAATACAGAAATTAAAGGTTTATGATTTGAAGTATAATTTCTTTTACCTAGATGTGTTAATTACTTTTTTCTTTATGAGGTTTGTTTGTGGGGAACTACACCGAGTAATAACAACACTTCATTTGTACAGCTCTTGAATTCCCAAGTCTCTCAAAGTGCTTTATAAAGTTAATTTACAGGGGAATATTCTGACCTACCTCTTAAATGCAACAATCCTCTGGACTGGAACATGGCATTTGTTTCACATCACATAATGACACTATACAATAACTTGGGGCAAAAGTGAAACTCTATGAGTCATTAAAGTAGACAGTAGAACTGGCTAGTGTACAACAATTCTGTTTTGCAACAACTTATAAAGTTTTGACATTTATTTTCATTCCACCTGGGAATGAAAACAAAACCTTTCAGATATTTTTGTGAAATGGATTTGCATCAAAACGGATGTTTTTGGATTGAAAACATGAACTTTTCCATTTGTCTGTCTCTTGCTCTCACTTTGACCAGAGAGCCCTGGATCTCAGAAACCTTCCTATCGAAAACTTTGCCAAATCAACATGTCTCCACAAAAAGTTTTGGCTTTGACAAAATTACATTTTGTCAAAAATGCTCTTACCTGCTCTAGTCGTCAAGTTGTAAAAAGTCAAACAGGAAATTGACCATTAATACTAGATCTAAAACTCCTTCTCTTGTGAAAAGTGCCATTAGGAACTTTAGTGATCCAATGGTTCATCTAGCCTAGTATCCTTTCTTCCAGAAGTTGGCCACCGTTGGAAGACAGGATACTAGCTAGGTGGACCATTGGTCTGACCCAGTATGGCCATTTTTATGATCTTATAAAGTTGATGCAATCTTGTTTCTATGTTCTTTTACAAATATAGTATCTCTCCCAGCATAGTGTCCCCAACATCGCTTTCTTCAGGGGGAGGATTTTCCTTGAGGGTCTCTCTTCCAAGCACTAAGCAAGCCTGTCTCTTAGCTTAGCTTGTGAAACTTGACAGGTTCAAAGCTTCAGGTGAGGATGGTTTTAATACTTCACAGTCCTGGAGCCTTAAAATTCCACCCTTGCTGCAGGAAATAAATGCCTTTTACAGGAATACAGTGTTGTTCAATGGAAATCACCACGTGGGAATGAAATCCCCTGCAGGAGAGATGGCATTTTAAGGCTGTAGAATTGCATGTGATTAAACAGAATTTGTACACTTTGGTCAAGCTAAACTTCTGTTTAGCTACATACTGACTCATGTTAAAATATTTACAAACACATTCTTTTTTAAAAGGAGCATCAGAACGTCTTATTGTTCATAAGAAAGCAATAGTTTGTTTTTTCCAGTCTCTTGCTAACATATAAAACCATTTACATTTTAAATATATTCAGGCGGCTGATTTGACATAACATCTTTCTCAGTTTTCATGGCCAAAGATGCTCTACTGAAACAGCTATATAGGTGTATATTTCATTTGGATTTATTTTGTGTATCAGGATTTCACATTTTGGCTGTTTTAGTATCAAACATCTTTTGTAACAACTTTCAGGATTCTCTTTTACATTATATTAACGTATACATTTACTTTTATGTGTATGCAAAAATATAAAGCACCTATGCCATGTTATAGGCGCCTTTAACAAATCTTTAAAAGTATAGTACAAATATCAAATCTAGCATAATTTCATCCACAGAGATAACAAAAAATGATTTTAATATGAATATTATTAGTATTAGTATTTATATATCTGTTTCTTAGCATTCAAAATATGCTTGAAGCTGCCCAAGCAAAGAAGTGCATGAACCCAGCTCCAAAGAGCTTATACTTTTAAAAATACAACACAAACAGACATAGTACAAGGGGAAAGAATGAAATTGAACATTAGATACAGCCTGCTGTTTGCCCAGATTGACCGTGTCAACTGATGATATCTTGAGCACAGGCTATTTGAGCCAGCAAACTTTCTTCCTTAAGTGAGAGAGAGGCTCATTGTTTGTGAAGAAAGTCAACTTGTTCCCCACTGGCATTTACCAGTCAGAAAAACGTGGGTCTAAAACACAGGTTAGTGCAACAAAGTGCTCCCAATATCTCTGGTACCTTAGCAAGCTTAACTCAAGCAGAGAAGACTTAAAATCCTGCCCAGAAATTGAGGGTTTTGCATCAGTACTGGTGTTTCCCATCTGATACATGTGCAGCACAACTGCCATCAATGGATTTGCATAATTTCACTGGCAGTAACTTAGGGCTGGTTGGTCTACACTGAAAAGTTAGGTTGACCCATCTACGTCGCTCGAGGGGTGTGAAAAATCCACACCCTCTGTGACATACTTAAGCTGACAAACCCCAGTGTAGACAGCACTACGTTATGCCACTGAGGAAGATGGATTGACTACAGCAACAGAAGAACCTCTGCCATCACTGTAGTGAGTGTCTACACTGAAGTGTTACAACAGCGCAGCTGCAGTCTTAGGTCTGGTCTACACTACAGACCTTTATCAGTAAACTATGTCACTCGGGGTGTGAAAAATCCACATCCCTGAGCAATGTAGTTATACCAACCTAACCCCCCTGTGTGAACAGTGCTATGTTGGTGGGAGAGCTCTCTCCTTTTGGCATAGAGTGTCTTCATTAAAGTGCACCTGCGTCGATGCAGCATTTTAAGTGTATACGTGCCCTTCACTTTGTTGGCCTGCAAGGCAACAAAGGAAGTAACTGCTTATATCTGGCAATAAAGCTGGCTTATATGAAACTTAATACATAAAAAGTAACAGATCTGTTGAGTTAAGTGATTAGCATTTTTACATAGTCCTTTTCAGAATAGAACACAGATTCAACTATGTGTCCTCACAATAACCAACAAAAAGAGTCTACAAAGAAACATGGTACTGTTGAAGAATATTTGTGTCATTCTAATGACTGTAAGGTTTCAGCTGAGATGTGCAAGAGACCTCCTTGAACTTGGAAAGGCTTTTTATTTTTGCTCACTTGCTCCAGCAGAAGCTGAAAGAACATAAAGTGCTTTCATAATTCTAAATTGACACCCTAATGGAATCAGAGAGCTGCCATTTTTAAAAGGCAATGGCATTTAAAAACCAAATTGATTACTTAATTGTTGTCCCAAATCGTGTTCTGAGAGGGTCATAATGTAAGCATATCTTGTTTCCTTTATCCTGTTACTTTCAAGTAATTTTTTTTACTAAGTTTCATTTTAGATTTGACTAGAAAAGAAATCAGTATGGGACTATTAGTTGAAATAAATTAATTCTCTTTGAACATCTCCAATATAATGGTATTGTACTATATTAAATGGTTATTTAATATAGAATTCAGTAATTCAGTTTACAGTATATTTAAATGAGTGATGGACAAACTTCTGAGGGTATTGAGATATGGTTCACCTAAGAATCAGTAGTCTATGCTTATCTGAAGTGACAAATATCTTTTACACCTAATTTATTTATCTACCTTTATAAAAATTCACATAGTTCACACTCCAGATACATATAAAAACAGGGCTTTATATATAAATAAAATACTTTATATCATGGACTGGACCAGAAACCATAATAAACTTTCCCCACCCAATTTAACTTGAAACACGATGTGGTGTGAAAGTATTATTGGACCCATTTAACAAATGGATAAACTGAAAAAGAGAAGAAATCCAAGTTCACATAATGAATAGTGTAGAGTTAAGCATCAAACCCAGTCCTCGGTTCTAATTGCAGAGGATTTCTTTCCATGTATTTTCAATATGAATATGTGCACTAGACTGATCTTCCCAATCTCTTACATGGTTAAGATTTTTTTTTTCATTACATAGGAATTAAATATGTGCACATTCTAACAAATAATAAAGGAGTGCATTTTTCATCATTTTCAGCATGTTTGTTTCTTTTCCTTTATAAGTTGTGTTGATCCATATCTATCTCTATATTAATCTGCCTTTATTGCTGATGAGACTTTTTTAGTAGAGGCTATTATATTTATTGCAATTAGTTCATCTTCTTAAACCAGAGGTACACCATTAAAGGTATTTAATAATGAATGCTCTTATACCAACTTTTCCACTTCCATTTATCAATGAATGTCTTAACAGCTTAATTGATTTAAGCTTCGAAGTTCATTAAGTGTAAAAAATAGCTTGAGCATAATCAAGTCTTGTTTATGTGGAAATTATTTTGGAATAAAATAAACTTGTATTTACTGTTGAACTAAAAATGTTCCAGTGTCTCGCTGATGTAACCATACATAGACACTCTCAGAAATGTACTATAGCACCAATTACATGCTGGGCCTGGAGCAGTTGTCATCTCCCAAGTGCCTCCATCTCAATCTAAGGAGTTATCTCTGCAGTAGCCAACATCCATTTGTACCCAAAACCATGAATGCACAGACTTCAAACAGTGCTCCAGGTTCCAAGCATGGAGAGGTCAAAGCCTCATACATCTACCCTGCACATGAGAAAGATCTTGCCAAAGTCAGTAAAGATCCAATCCTTACATGATCAGCAATAGATGCAGAAGTCCATCTGCCATGCTTTATTCTTGTCAGGCTTTTTAATCCTTAACCTCCAAATGCTCCCATCAGTTTCAGCTGCTGCAAGTTAGGTCATTTTGGTTCCTTTCATTTTCTTCTAAGAAAAAAGCAAGTTCAACAGCACTCCCAGCCTGGGATGATGTAGGTACCTGCCTTTAACTTCCATGTGCAACTTCTCTATGTCTCGTTTCTTCATTGTCTTTGAGCAGGCGCAGAAGGGTGATTCTTGATATGCCAAAACCATCTGGGAATGTTCATATTCTGATAGATTGATATTGGAAGAAGGATTGATATCACATGCAGTGGCAGAAAGATGACTTTGGCATCAGAAGAGTGGTTCAGAGAACTGATCATTTATAAGGTCAATTCATAAAATCAAGATTCTAGTGGATTAAAAAACTGTCCATTAAATGAAGCACTTGAATCAGCTACTGCCTGTGTGACATGTAGTGAAGCTGACCCATGACCAGCCTTAGAAGCTCACTGACCACATCCCATACTGAACAAAGTGGCTAGTCCCAACAGATAAAATATCTTCTCATAAAAATATGAATGGATTGCAGACATAGGAATACAATCCCTTTTATGGCTACATGGACAATTGAAGCACACTACTCTTAACCTGACCAACCACTCTCCAAGTCTGGCTTTTTCTGGGCTTGAGTTGCAGACTCTGCTTGAGCCTATCCTTGCCTACGTTAATAAGAAAGTACTGTGGCCAAGATTTTAAAAAATAGAAGCCTGACGTTAGGTATTTAGGTCAGTATTTAGGCACTTAAATTGATTTTCAAAATGGCAGCTCCCTTTGACTTGGAAGCTTTTATTTATTAGGACAATAATGCAATAAGCATGAAAAGCTGTGGATCAAGGGACATACAGACGTCCTAGCTTGAGAGGCATATTTAGCTATTTTTGTTGGAAGAAATGACATATTTGTGAACGTGGTGTCCTCTTTGTAGAGGCTGTGGAGTGCTGTCTCTTCCATTGCCCTTGGGATCTTCCACTAAGGAGTTGGTAGGAACTGAAATGAATCACTGTAAAAAGTACCTGGAAGACTGCACAACAGTTCTCTCTTAATGCCTGCCATCATGTTAAATGTATTTGATGAAAGTAGCTTGCCCTGGAGAAAACTGTTGCTAGGTAGGGTGTTGCTTTCAGGAGAGTTAAATTGGATGAGAATCTGCTATCAAAGAGCCAGAAAGATCCAAGCTTTGGGAAACCACTTTTGAGTAAAGTGAGGTACTCTTTCTAATCCAGAGGTTAAGCATGCTGCCTCTCCCGCTCTCTTAGTACCCGGACTGATATTTTGCTACAGCCTTTAGCTGGGGATGATGCTGAGCTGTACCACCCCGGGAAAGCCCTGAGGGGGATTGTGCCCTGGTTCATATGGTATATATTGCAGACAAATGCAAAAGTGTGGGCAAGACTCTTCTGAGTCCAGGACTGTGATTGCTCCTGTGCATGACCCTTTTGTGGGCTATACACAGATCGCATGAACTCAAGGGGCAAGGATAAATTGGCCCATAATGGCCACTCATAATTTTAATGCTTTCATAACAGGAGCCACTTATAATGTATTCATTGTGATGTCTGTTGTTAATGTAAAGAAATCCCAGGCCTCTAAAGGTTAATGTATCTTTGTAACAAAATTACTATTATAGGTAAGAATAGTGTAACACATTGTTGGGTTATTTCCATCACTATTTGCTCTTCTTAAAATCCATCACAGGCAGAATGAGGTTCTTTCAGTCATATAATTTAAACCAGTATTTTTATTGCAAAAACATATTTTCTAAAAATGGAAGTAAGAAAAAATATTTTATTGATCTTTAATTCATGCTATGGTGCCTATGTAGTGCAGTGCTTCTTGTTTATAAGAGCTCCTTTTCCCACTCATCAGCAGTAAAGTTATAGTATCACGGCACAAGAGGGTTAGTTAATGGAATAAGAGGTTTAGTTAATGGAGAGAGAGGTCATACAGTGCTTAGGGTACTAGGGGGACTTGGAACGTCTGGGTCAGTACCTCATTCTGCCGTGGATTTCCTCTGTGATCTTGGGCAAGTACTTGGTCTCTCTGTGTTTCAGTGCCATCTGTAAAACAGGTATAATAGCACTCCCTACCTCCCAGGGGTATTGTGTGGATAAACACATTAAAGATTGTGAGGTGATCAGATGCTAAGGTACTGGGGACTATGTAAATACATACGATACGTGAACAGTTAATTAGTAGCTAAGAGGCAAATCGTGAGGGGTGCTCAGCACCCTCAATTCCGACTGACTTCAGCAACACACATACTCACTGTAGACTCAGCATCCCACATGGTCAGGTTAGAACATTCCTCTTGCACATTCCTATACCATCCTCAGTTAGATCACTTTATGTTTTAAAATAAGAGTGTACTTTGGAAATGTTACTGCAATATTGAAGAGTGCTTATCACACATGGGCTCCTCAGGCAACCCCTGTGTGTCCATTTCTAAGAATGGATATCAAACACTGTTCATGCATTGGTCTCTGCAACAGCAGTAGCTATGAAGGCAGCACCAATGATTAATGAAAATTCTACCCAACAAAATAAAAATGAGTAAGTGGAAACATAGTTAAAAGGTCAGTAATTGGCTTGAAAAACTTGGAAAATGAGAGTGTGGATTTTTTTTAGTTATATTTCAGATGCTATCATCTACTCTTTAGTTTTATTTATTCATTTATTTATGTATTTTAGAGAGATCCTTACAAAAACACATCTTAAAAGAAGCCCCCAAATTAGTTTATTTCAATAGTTTTGTGCAGCTCTACAGTGGATTGGAACACATAACCAAGTCACTTAAATTATTAATAGTTTTCAGTGTATGAGGATAGAAAAATGTATTGGTTAGACCCTAGCCAAGTTAGGAAAAAAATCAGTGGGGAAAGGAGAGGTGTATCATCTTGTGAACTTAATCATTTATTTTAAAGAGGATGAGCTTGTAACTTCTCTCTCCTATATCAGCTCCCTATGTACTGATGAAAGTGAACCATGAAATAAAGAGATAAAGGAGGCAGTTATTCAGTATGCATGGTTTTATTCCTTGGCAAACAATTTTTTCAGTAAAAAATGGAAAATCTAGGCAATTCATTGGCAGATTGAAAGGCTCCACAGAAATTTTTCTCTTTGACACAACACTGCATCATGATTGCAAAGTGTTCAAGAAAATAACTTTTTCTTTTGTGTTTCATGTTAATATGTTTTTCTGAAGGATATGTGATCTTTTTGGAAAGCTGGTTTTAATCTATTTGCAATAGTACTCTGCTGACTTTTTCCATGGTCAGTTACATCCAAAAATACAAAAGGTCAAATAGTCAAAGGAATAATGAAGTGTATAATTACAAGAATGCCTTAATCTCTTCCTTAACAGGCAGCTGTAAACAATCTGTTGTGCAAGAAACATGATCATAGGCGTAAAACTACTAGTGTAAACAATACAACTTAGGTGGTATATGCCTGAAACAGTATGGTTTAATTTAGAATGAATGTTTGTGTGAGTTTGTGACCAAGTTACAGAGCTGCTACATGTCATGGAACACTTAGAAAGGCATTTTATCTAGAAACAGTTCTAGTCCCTTATCGTGTAATAAAATGCATTTCTAAGGGCTTATCTACACGGGGGTACTCAGGAAAGTTAAGGTGAATTAACTATAGATATGAAGTCAATGTACACAAGTTAAAGTGCAACTAACACAAATGCACACATACCGCAGCTTTATGGAAGCTTCCACTCAGGAGCAAAGTAACCTTACTTCACTGTAACTCAATCCTCCTACAAGGAGTTGTTATTGTAAGGAGGATTAAGTTACACAGACCTAAAACTACTTTACTCCTGAATGAGAGCATCCACATGAGGATTTAATGTGCTTTAACTTATGCTCACTGACTTTACACTTTTAGTTGATACACCTTAATTTTCCTACATGTCCCCATATAGACAAGTCTAAAGTGTTCCATGAGATGTAGCAGCTCTTTAGCTTGGGTACACACCATTCAATCTTTCCCAGCCTCACTTTGTGTTTTCTGCATTTGCTGTATTTCTCTTCAGTCTTTACTATAAGGCATCTATGCATGAAAAATCAACCATTGCTTCTCTGTTCCTGCTGCCTGCTCCCTACCTGAAGTAACTCTCATTTATGATGTTATATCATTTCCGTAGCAATCAACTGTGATTGCTAAATAAAGATTCTAGCTTCATTTAAGAAAGAAATGAGAACAGATGAACTCCCAAAGGGATATTTAAAATTTGGACCTCTTCTTTCTGCCCTCCCCTATTCTAAATGATACTGTAATTTCCATAGAATCCTCCCATAAACTATCAAAATGAGACTGCGGTAACCTTAAAATCACAATGGTAGGACCTAAAACTGCACTTTTATGGTTCCCATGTTCCCAACACAAACTTTTGCCTGTACTTGCAGGACTACCTTTCAAAGCATGGTATTTAGACCCTTAAGAATATTGCCACTCTTGTTTCAGAGGACTCGTAATATTTTCATGATTAACGGAGGTACTGGTTGGATTTGGGGTCTGTCAACTGTGATAGCATTCCTTGAAAAAATAAATTCCTGTTTTCACAGAAATATCAATAGTAATCAAGAATAAGGGCAATTGAAAATGGACAATACAGTTTACCATAGACATACACCCAGGGCTACTGTACCAAAGCAATATTGGAAGCAACAGGAAGTGTCACACTTTAATAATAAGTTGTCGCCCTTGTGATTTGATTCTAAATTGAGGTGTCTTCTACCCTTTTCTGCTGGAAGTCCATAGAAAAGATAAACATCTCATGGTGCTTTGCAGAAATAGTAGCGGAAACTAATTCATGGCTAGTAATTCCTCTCCAGGTAAATTCAGAGGTAATATTCAAGGCTGTTAGAGCTGTTGCTATTAGCTTAATGGTTGATTATGTGGTTTCTTGTAATATAAGTGTCACTCTTTGTATGCATGGTCCTATGAGATATCTTTAGTATGAAGGGTAATATATATAAAATGAAATTCAGTTTGTTTCTAGTCTCTTTCCTTTATCAACAAACATTAAAGCCTTTGTATAAGATTGCAAATTATGGATTAAATTATGGATCATTACAGTTAATAGGACTTCTTTCTGAATAAGATGATGGAGATTTGGCCCTACTATTGAAACCCTGTGTATTGTGTTGTAACTGTTCAAAATGGAAAAGTTGTTTCATTTTACTATTTGTATAATGTTATGCATTGGGGTGAAATGTAAAGGAAAGTGGTGAATGTAGTAGCCACCCTTCATTTGGCATAAATGTAAGAAACAATAGGGACCTCAAACAACAAAAAGGCACATGTGAGTCCATTTTGGAATTAGAACTATGTGGACAGAGGTTTTTCACGGGGTATCATTTGGTGGAGAAGTATGTGTTTGTGAGAAAGAGAGAGAGAGAAACACCAAAGAAGCAGAAAGCTTCAGACGTTGGGAGTGTGGCTCTGAGAAAAGCCTAGAGAAAAGTATAAGGAGTAAAAGGAGCTTGGAGCAGTGAGCAAAGTAACTATTTCCAGTTGATCAATTCCTCCTGTGATCAGGGAAACAGGACTTTGTACATTCTTTGTGAATAAACAGGATTGTGTAAACTTTGTTCCCATCATCAATTTCTCCTTGGGGAGAAACAACGCACAGGGCTCTGAACTGCGGCCAACTGCTTGCGTGAAAATGGGGAATATTATTATATAATATTTATATTATATATAAAATAAAATATCTTTGAGTACAACATATATTTCAAAGTATACTGCTTTTTCTTAAGTTTGCAAAATGCTAAGCAGCACAACTCTCAACAAAAACAATGTAATTTTAAATTGTTGTGATGAACAGGGAACTGATCTGTTGAAAGCAGTTCTTGATGAGATTTCATTCAGCTCTTAACATTTTGAGAGTATTCTACTTTTCTTCTGAATGTGATGTGTATTGATGGGAAGCAAAATTAGGTATTGTTTAATCTGTTCATCTGGGTTTGTATTATAGATATGATCAGTAGATTTGCACTCCCAGGTGAAAAGAGGGTGTTACTGCATTCCTATTTATTGAATTAGTAGTATAATGTAGTCTGATTTATATAGTTTATGCATCTCACAGTACTCTGTGAAAAGCACTTTTTGTTCCACATAAAAACTGTGTGTGTGTTTGCGTGTGTGTGTGCAAAATCTCAAAATGCAACTCTTTGTTTTCAATTTTCTGAGTTTAAAAAAAAGCATGGGTATTCTAATATGCTCTCATTCATCATTTTGCTGTTCTTTATGTGGTCTGTTCTTTCTAGTTATTTAGGGTCATGTATTTCAGTTGCTGATAGACAAGTCTACAGCAACATTCTCTCATTTGTCAGGGTCAGGTAAGATCCAATCTAATTTGAAAAGAGGTAACTCATCTTTGTGAATGGGACAGTCTTTTCTTCAGCTGTTCTCCTGACGAGAATAGTAGCCTCATTTGTCTGGGTTGGAATCAGCACAGGTGGTCTTTATCTCAAAGTGTAGTCAACATGCAGTGTCTGAAATGTGATACCTTGCACACAGACCTTTGCCAATCAGAAGAAGAGCAAATGCTGATAATTCTGCTCAAAAACAAGGCAAGATATCCAGGCATTGACATGGTATGATTGTAAACAGATTTCTGTACACCTTCCATCCGTTCATTGCCCTTAATTTCCAATGTGCTACATAAAGTAAGGCAAAAATACTCATAATATCCTGATGACTTGGGCTCATTAGTTTTGGTAGTCAGACCTCCTAGTGTTGTAAAATCCTCATTTTGCTTTTCCAATTTTTCAGAGTGCCACAGATTTTTCAGTTCAGAAGTGCCCCTTATCACCATCTAGTCTGACCTCCTGCATAGCACAGGCCATAGAATTTCACCAAGTCATTCTTGCATCAAGTCCATAACTTCTGATTGAACTATGGCATATCTTTTAGAAAGATTTAAAGGCTGCAAGTGATGGAGACTCTGCCACATCTCTCTGTAGGTTGTTCCAGTGGTTAATTACCCACTGATAAAAATGTGCACCTCATTTCTAGTCTGAATTTTTCTAGGTTTAGCTTCTAGCCAATGGATCTGATTATGCCTTTGCCTGCTAAATTACAGAACCCTTCACTGTCAGAAATCTTCTTGCTGTGGTAAGTACTTAAACAATATTATCATGTCACCTCTTAATCTCCTCTTACATAAATTAGATAGATTGATCTTCTTAGTCTCTGACTGTAAGGCATGTTTGCCAAACCTTTAATCATTCTTGTAACTATTGTCTGAATCCTTCCCCATTTGTCAACACCATTTTTAATGTGTGGGCACCAGAACTGGATACACTAAGACCATTACTGTAATAGTAAAGCCATATACAATGGTAATAAGACTTTGCTACATCACTGGATATTCCTCTGCTTATATATCAAAGGACTGTATTTGATTTCACTACTGCACTGCACTGGACATCTGCCCAGTTGCTTCTTCCAGAAAGAAGGGCACATTCTTTATCCAGAAATGGCTTTTTCACATAGGAATGTGGATCTTGCATTTCTAGAGTGAGGTGGCACTGCTCCCTGTGCAGAAATACAGAGAAATCTATTAGCATCTCAGCATTGTGAAATGGAAATTTGAGGTGAGAGAAGGCATCACAGTCCTCCTTTTCCAATCCTAGTTAAATAAATTAACTTCTCATTCTTATGAATTCCAAGTAGAGGGTAATACCATGAGTCAGTGGAGGGGAAATCTCCATTTATTTACTCACACTGGGAAAATCCATCTTGAAAAACCTTTTTAATTTTTGTCTTTCAGTAAAGTTCCCTGCTGAGTTTTGGGATCAGCATCTGGCCCTCTCTAAGATAGAGAATTATTTTAAACTGCTCAGTGAGTTTTTATTCTCTGCTTAAAGTGGGGGCTTTTTGTCACAATCACCATGATCACACAAGTCAGTGACTTCACCATATTCCATAAGATTTTGTCCCACACCACCACCGCCACGTTTCTTTTTAAAGGCATGTGCATGTCTAAGTTCTGTCTTTCCTAGTCCATTGCTCACCCAATCTTCTTTCCTATATATCTTACAGCTCTTCCAAGATGGGTAATTGTCTATAAGTTGGAGGTGAAATGGCGTTGATTTTTTTATGCTGAGAAAACAGAAGATTTTTGTAAATCTTCTCGGCATTGTTGGCTAAGGTGAAAATGATATAGTCCCAATGGAGACAGTCCTAAGACTATCTAAGCAGAGAGTAGAATTGATTGCTTTATAAAAATGCACATGTTTCAGCACCAGAAAGTCTCCAGCCTTATTCCAGAAGAGCTATCCAGCTTTGAAGACATGTCACAACAAGATTCCCACAAGGGCTGATATCTCTATGAGCACTGTATTCACATTTGTACAGTGGTACTATTTAGGTGAAGAAGATAGCACAAAACCTTATTTAGGGAAGTCACTTTTATTTTTTATTGTGTTTTAATTAAATTTACTTCCTAGTCCTACCCCTATGAATGTATTTACTGCTTTCTATAATGGGGATCAGTGGAGGCAAATATATAAAGGAAAAAAAGTCCAGTAACAGGAATTCTTCAAATAAATTGCTTTTACAGATCTAGATTCAATGCCATCCTTCATTCAAGCTTTTCCTCAGAATATCTTGTCTGGACAGATGGACAGGAATTCAGAATGTGAGAGGCTATTGCACTTCTGTGTACATCTCTGTATAGTTTTTAGCATAGTAGGTGCCAAGGTGACATGTGCATATGATGGGCTTGTATTTTAAGTACTTTTAAAAACAAGTCTGAGGTGCTACAGTGCATGACTTCAAGTGGGGATTTGTAAAGACCATGTATTTGGTGAACTCCTTTACTAGTAAGTAACTTAGTTTTTCATTTTCACATCATAAGTCTCTCTGTAGACATTTTGCAATCATCCTGACAGCCATACATTGTCTATAAAGACTTGCAGTAATAGCTTTTCACCTGATTTTATTTTGACAATATGATGCATGTCCAGAGATTTGTTTTGACATCATTTTGTTTAATTTTGACATTGTAATCTTGTCTCCCTAGAATTATATTAATAATGTAATGAGATTGTTATAAAAATGCTAAATCCCCAAAAGTAAAGAACTTATCCTTACAAAAGGATGTCAGAAGATCAACTGTGAGACAAACTATTTTTCAAACTGTGGGGCAATTAACCATTTCAGCTATTCCTTCTGGGGAAGGGAAAAAAAAAAGATTTGGCAATAAAATGGCATAAAGCAAGATCCCGCAAATGCTTACAATGAGACAGGTAGTAAGTACTGTGTAAGTACCATGGTAGTAAGTACTGTGCTTGGTATAGTGTAGAGGGTGGAAACCCTTAGTTTATATCATGGACTGATGCCTTAAAAAATCATTTTGGCTACAACTTGTTAACCAAACATTCAATATTCTAGTCAGTGCTTAATTTGCAATGAAAGAGATGCTGAGGCTCATGCAATTTTTTTATTTTCATTACTAATGCAGGAGACTTGGAGGTGCCAGGGTTATGAAATGCCAAGCCTAGAAGAGCTGGGGCACAAATTAAGCACTCCTTCTAGCTGTGATTTTAAGATAATCCCAGAAAATGATTAATACCACCAATCGTTCGTCATGGGCTGATGGCAGACACACAGCAATATTTGGCCCTTGCTCAACTTCCAGCCCTCCTGAGCTACATTAGTCCCTTCTTCATCTCCTGAGCAGCAGGGGTCATTGCACTCTCTATCTAGGTCGTCGTAGCATGGGTGGACCCACACCTAACCTGTACTATGGGTGCCAGCCCTAAATAATGGGTCTGTTTGTCTAATCCCTACCCCGAGTCATAAACTGATGGGCTTCTTCTTCCCATCCCCTCTCCAGACTTCGCACCACTGAACTCTGAATGGGGTTTTATTATGCTCAGGAGGTCATTCCCAGCTTGTCTGCTGATCCTTTTAATACCTGTCCTTAAGGGGTGCCTTGGAAGAGGGGATGGTTGGTCCTTGACACCATTGCCTTTAGAGAAGAAAGACCATCTTGTTACAGGGGCACTCAGTGCCTTGCAGGATTGATTCCTTTAAAAATTGCTGAAGCTTCTATGAAGAACATTGTATATACACATTCCTGGTAATACATATTTTCCTTCATTTATTCCTAGGGACACTTACATAAGAGGAACAACTTTGTTCTTTGAGACTGGAATTTTCAAAGAGCCTAAGGGAGAATGAAAGTCGATGGCAATATACACCTGACTTCCATAGGTCCCTTTGAAAATTCTATTCTGTCCTTATGTTCCACTGGAAGTGTAAATGAGTGAAACTGATCCTGTGAACTTCTGAGAACCTATTGACTTAATTGGCTGTTGAAGAGGAATCTCCCCCACCCCAACCTACTTCTTCTTCTTCTTCTACTTTTTTTGCAATGGGAACATCAGTACAGAGAACACAATCTTCTCAGTAGAGATTGTAATATAGTGTCATAAATAAATTATTATAACTTGAGGAGACTAAGGAGGAACTGCTGAACTTTTGGGCTGTGTTTACCCAAGGAAAAATGGGATCCATAACTTTTCACTGATGGTAGTGATAGTGGAGGTTGTAGCGTAACCACAACCCTGTTCCTTTTACTATTTGATCATACAATTGCACTCAGAGCAGGTTAAGGACATTCTAGTGAAAATACTTAATCCATGTCTACACTACAGCTTTCACTGTTGCTATTACATGTGAAATTGAACTAGTGGTAAATTGCAGATCCTATGTATTGTAGTGTAGATACCACCTTAAAAATCCCATCTCCAAGTTTTTATGCAAATAGTCCTAGTAGTTTAAAAGAAAAGATAAGAAAAAAAAACCCATAAAAATGAATGAACAACAAAAAACCCGAACTGTTCCTAAATATGATGAAACCTGAACAAGACCCAATCTTTAATAGATAATATCTGTCCTAAGGGACCACCACAGACTGTTCCCAACCATAATGAGCATAGTTCACTCTACCTTAATTAAGAGACCACTTCCATTAATTAACACTTTTTGTTTTCATTAGAATGCTTATTTAAGAAAAATTTCCTTGTAATGTTCTAAAAAGTTTTTGAAAAGGTAGCTTCTACTTTTTAGTATATTGGCCACAGTATTCTGTATTTACCTAGCGGAAATGAAACAGAAAATATAATACACTGTATAGGCATTAAGTAGAATAGTTTCTAAATCGGTGTTTTTCAAAATGTTAAGTAAATTATTCTTTAAACATGAACATTTGGGATTTATAAAGTTAAAACTTAACTCTAGTGCAACAATGATTGTTATTTTATAATTATTTGTTCTTCTATCTCTCTCTAGATATTTAATCTTAACTGGACAAGATTATAAATCAAATTGTCAGCACTGGAAACTGTATTTTTTTGTTCTTAAAATGTCCAGATTTGTGACTGGTAAATTATCTATATTTACAGTGGGCTCTCTTTTGGCAGAATTTGTTTCATTTACTCTGTACGGGTTCATTTTTTGTATCTAATTATGTATTCCTTTTGGGTTTGATTCTCTTAATCTATTTTGGGGGGATTCATGTTGAGTTGTTTTTGTCATTCATTAAACCATTTTATCTATCTTTTCTTAGTGCCATTGCAAATTTAGGGGAAGCAAAGTAAAAGAATAAATATTCTACTTTTCTCACAGTACATAGCCTTACAATACACTGTCAAAAATGGCACAACTGAGCTCCACTTATCTTATTCTGACAGCTCACCCAACCTAGCACAATTTAACAACAACATCCTCCTAGACCAACTGACATTCCTAGCCTTTGTTCTCTTAATAAAATGCTTCTAGGATCATTAACAATAATTTTACATAGAAGCTTTGTAATACAGTCTCTCTTACTACGTGTGATTATAATGGAGAAAATTTTAGTCTTTAATCCAGGTCCATAGAATTAATTAGTATAGTTTTGAAAACTGAATTTCAGTTTAGTATATCAGAAGTTACAGTAGTACTGTGGCATCTGGGATTTTGTGAAAAATGACATTATACATTTTTAATTTTTCGACCTTTCTATTACACTAGTTTAATTATTAAAGCTAAAAAGGCCAATATGTGCTAGAGAACAACCTAATTTTATCTTGAAGAGTAATATGGTCTCTAATCAGTATTGCCTAAGTCAACCGGTAAATGTATCCAAGACTTGTTGGGGGTATTTCTTACATAAGGAGTGTAGATGGGAATCTGCACAAGCTGTCAAATTAAAAAAATTCTAAAGTAATGTAAGTTTAAAAATTTCAGAGTAGTTTAAGTTTCCAGTATTAAGTAAGATTAAGGTCCATTTATAGCCAATGGTTATAGCAAAGCAAACTTAAAAATCTGCTACTTTTCCAAAATTGTTTGTGAATTAATTTAATATACTTTGATATTTCCAATAGAAATTAATTTCAGAAGACAAGTAACTGGGGTTATTTAAGTTTGATTCAGAAAAACAAGAAACTGCTAATATCTTGTTATGCTTTCCACCATCTTTTCCATATCTTGGATAAACTAGACACTTGGTCTTAAAAAAGACAACTGGCTATCGTTTTGTGTACTGTAGATATAATACAGTGTGCACTGAGCCCTGTGAAACTTTATATTTTATACTCTCCATATATTCACATTCATAACAAATGATGGATATTTTATGTAGGATCTGAGGAAACAATTCTCCTAAATCTATACTGTTACATTCTTGCCAAATGTTAGCCTATTCCCCTCCTGCTCTTGCTCTTGTATTGTAGGAACAAATTCACCATGTCATCTGCTGGGACACTTGGTTTCATCTGAAAGCCTTTATGGTTATATTTGATATGATACGTTTTTAACTTGTCATCTTAATGGACAATATTCATTTCATAGAAAGTTTTTAAATGGTGTCCTTTTTCCCTTAACTTAAAGATTCAGATTGATGTTCCCATGAGAAGATGTGAACAGACACAATAGTGATGTAAATGAAAGCATAAATAAAACCAACAGAGCGGTTTGGCTGATGTTTATTTCTTGCAATTAACAATGAAAAATGAGAGGAGTATAATACTAGACTTCAAGGTGATGTCAAATTTTCAATATATTTTCAAATAATTTATGTTGTTTTCTAAAAATTGAGCTGCTTTTTCTTCACTGAATTGTAGCTAATAGAGTTCTAACATAATGGAAATTTTGTGACATTGGCTCAAGTAGCTTCAGGTATAATGTTGCAGCAGATTGACATATTGTAATAATAACCACAATTATTTTATTTCAGCATTAATAGTAGCCCTAAGAGATTAATAAATCAGATTAAATAGGCTCTTCCGCTTGTTACATTTTCCACAAAGGTAGATATTACAAAGTAGCAGTGTGGTAACATTAGCAAATTCTTTGGCAAAGTTATTGCATGCTTATTTTGTACACATTAACAACCCTTGTTCCACTATTTCTGCACTGATACTATACATTTAGTTAGTTTTTTACATCTAATGCTTATTAATTTGTATAGATTATAGACTCCCACCAACTGGTGTTTAAAACAGAAAATTATTAATACAATTCACACTAACCAAACAAATGTCATCAAAGCTAAGAGTTAAAAATTGACCAGATGGAACTGGCAATAGACTAAAGTAGTTGCTCTGCTGTCTTCACTAGATGAGGATTGTGTTCTTGAGGTGGTATTTAGGAACTTTTCTAATGTTTTTTCAGTCTAGTGAATTATTATTATTATTTTTCCTTTTTATACTCATACTACTGTTGGAGGAGTAGGTTTTCTTTAAAAGTTTTTGGTTTTAATTATTTAAATGACAGGACCTGGCAAGTAGTAATCAAGCTGAATGAATGAATTCCTTGAACTGTAAGAATTTATTTGTATCAGCTTCAAACTATCCTTGGATTAATCTATCATCTGTACTCATGGACCGTTTAAACATATCAGTATGAGAATATAACTAGCATCTCAAACAGTACAAATATTATTGACTATTTGAATGTTGGATTTTCAATCAGAATTTGCGTTAAATCATTGGAAAAGTAATATTTGAGACAAATGTATTTTAAGACTGACTAACTGAAGATGACTACAACTTTATAATTAAGTTTATAAATAAGTTTTATGTGTCACAATGTTGTAATTGATTTCCCCAGAATGGTTACAGCAACTTTGGTAAATGCATTTTGTTACTCTATAATTATAGTGGATGCTATATTTTTGCAGCTTGTTTAGACATATTTACTAGAGCTGGCCATTAGAAAATGGACCTTCTATACAAAATAAGAAAATACTGGACCAGATTCTAATCTCCGATATAACAAAATAAATCGGACTAACTGCTGAAGAAAATGGAGTTAATCCAGGTTTACCCAAGTATAACTGAGATTAGACTTTGGTCCATTATTAAATTTCAATGTTAGACAGTCTGATGATTTGCAAAGTGGATTCTAGATGCTGAGTATGATGGTGTTTAATAATGAGTTGTAGGTACTGTAGCTATTTGAAAGTTTTATACCATTTGGTAGGCCATGTATGAAGCCAGCTGTACCAACTGGCCATGATTCCATGATGCATGGCACAACATTGACATTTAACAAGATGAAAAATTTAGGGATAACCAGTTCACTAACTATTTCTTTGACTGGTACCAGATGTTTATTGTTTACTTACCATTGTGCTTACAGTATCTGTACAAATTTGGACTCTTAATTAGTTGATCCAAAAGCAGAAATGCACTCCCTTACGCAACTTTGTATGAGACACACCAGTAAGATACTACTATAGTATCCGAACTTGTGTTCAAATTTTTTGTGTCTTGAATACTTGTGCATTTTGGTATCTGATTTTTAGACAGTTTTAGGAAGGTCTCTCTTAAACGTGTTTCTGACAATTGTAACTAATTACATACACAACTAAATCAAATGCCAAGAATAATAAAAACATCACTGCTTTGTAGCATCTGAGAAAATGGTTATTGTATGCAGTGTTGTAGCCATGTCGGTCCCAGGATATTAGAGAGACAAGGTGAGTGAGGTAATATATTTTATTGGGCCAACTTCTGTTGGTGAGAGAGTCAAGCTTTAAAGCTTATACAGAGCTAGAATTCAAGAATTCCTATGGACTTCTTCAGTAGTGACAGCCTTAAACCTATGCTACTTGTCCAGTTGCATTTGGCTTCACTCCTCCAGAGCTCCCCTAGCAGCATAGTCACTAACAGCATTCTCCTCTCCAATTCTTTCATCCATTTCTTCTCTCATCTCTCTCCCTCTTCAAGGCTGATTCACATATTCTGTTGCTCATTTCTTTTCTCATGTCCCATTTCAAGTGTTTTCTAATTCATAGATTTTTCAGAGAAGCAGAAATAATGATACCTAGCTCTTATCTCGTGGTTTTCATCAGCAGATCTCAAAGCACTTTACAAAGGAGGTTGGTATCATTATCCTCATGTTACAAATGGGGAAACTGAGGCACAGAGGTGAAATGACTTGCCCAAGTTCACCCATAAGGTCAGTGGCAGACCCTGGAATAGAATCCTGGTCTCTGGAATATCTATCCACTTGGGCAGGCAACAGTGCCCCCTCAAGTACATGAATTATTAGGAAAAATACACAAGGCTAGTTTTCCAACAACAAAACACTTTCTCTAGAATATTGAATTCTGTAGCCCTTAGAGCTAGCTTTAGCATTTATTTTATTCAGCAGTAATGCAAGGAATCTACAGGCCCATATGCTGTAAGACAGTGGTTCCCAACCTGTGGCCTGCAGGGTCTTTCAAAATGGCCTGCCGCTCCCCTCCTGCTGGCTGCAGAAGGGAGCTGCTGCCTAAGGACTCAGGTGGAGCGTGTTGCCACGGGGGTACAAAGCCAGTGCAGGCTCCCTGCTACAGCTAAGGGGAAGGGAGATCAGTGCTCCCTTCCCCCTGGCTGTTGCAGGGAGCACAGCAAAGTGCTCTTTCTGGGTCCACAGGCTCTGGGCTCCCTGCTGGAACCATAGGGAGGGGAGCTAACCGCTCCCTTCCCCTGGCTCCAGCAGAGAGCAAACTGCTTTTCCTGGGTCCCTAGGTGCTGGGGTCCCTGCTGGAGCCAGAGGGAGGGGAGCATTGATCTCCATCCCCCTGGCTGCAGAAGGAGCCACTGCCTAGGGATCCAGTTGGAGCACACAGGGCTACAGGACACATGCGGTTTCCCTGTTGCACCCAAAGGGACGGGAGATGAGCAAGTAGGCAGCCTCCTCGCTGAATTCCTTCCATCTGGTTGCAGTGTGTGTGTTTGGGGTGGGATGGCAGCACTGCTGGTGAAGCAGCCAGGACCTACCATGTTTGAGGAGGGGCAGGACTCTAAATCAGTGCCTTATGGTTTGGCCGGCATTTCCAATTCCGCAAAATTAAGGGGTGACCATTAGGCCATTTATCTTTGCCAAAGTTCATGGGCCTCCAGCCTTATGCTAACTTAGCTGTCAGGCCATGTGCTTCAGTGTGTAGTGACAGTCACTCATCTACACTAGTGCTTTGTCTGTGACTGTGTGACATACTGTGGGTAATCTGTAGATGTAAAATAGCGAATGTAAAAATGAGCACAGAAGCATCAAAATGTATACTTTAAATATGTAGTGGTCTGTAGTCCTTAATGGTGTATCCGTCAATACATTTTTTTATGAGTTGATAGATTGGTGGCCTTTCAGGGTTTGTAAAAATGACGTTTATGGCCCTCGAACCAAAATGGTTGGAAACCACTGCTGTAAAACATTGGCTTTAGCAGTTAGCATAAGGCTGGAGGCCTATGAACTTTGGCAAAGATAAATGGCCTAATGGTCACCTCTTAATTTTGCGGAACTGGAAATAGAATGAGGAAGGGGGAAATTTGTCCATAACAATGCCAGCCAGCCACAGGAACATGAGCTAACACCAGCTTTTGGACAGAACATCTGCAGATGTCTCACCACAAGAGTGCCATGGCAACAAATTGATGTATATGATAAAAAGTTGAGATCATTAATATGCTAACCTATAGGAGAAGGGCACCCCAACATTAGTAGGGTGAGGAAATACAAATAAGGAAGAGGGAAGGAAACCCCTACTGGATATGCATTAGACATAATGGAATCGGTGTAACATATAAAAGTTATCCCCTCCACCCGCCTGTGGGCAATAGGAGAGAGAGATGGCAGTGTGCCAGAATGATGGCCACTGGTGATGAGGAGGAATGTGATGGTGATGAGGAAGATAATGGCTAACATTTCAGGTTGTTCTACAAGAGATGGTGTGGGTATATGGATGTTCAGATGTACATTCTGCGTTATCTCTACCTTGCTGGGTAAGAGTATTTGTGACTTCGTTAAATGTATTAATAAACTATTGTAAATACAAAGGGTTTGTAAAGTGTGAGTATTGCAATGGTGTACATTGGAGTTCCCAGCTGAACAATAATTTTAGTAATACTGGGCCTGATCTTAGTACAAGAACCTATCAAACCGCAGAGTGATTCTTGGGAATTCTTAAGTAATCAGTATAATTAATACATAATGTATAGATCGGACTACAATTCCTCCTCACCCCATGGTTCCACTTCACCTGCTTTTTGCTGGGTGACCAGCCACCATCTTGTCCTGTCCAGCCTGAGGTTAATCTTACCTTTTGCAACAGCTTCCATCCCTGTGGAATTAGCCCTCTGCAGCATAGGATTCCAAAGGGCAAAATATTTTGAGAGAGGGAAGGGAGGGCAGAAGTTTTGAGGCATAGTGGAGTTAGACTCATGGACTTTTGAGAAAGAGCACTTGGCTTAATTGTTCTGTATTGTGGGACTAGAAGATTTGTGGATGGTAAAATTTGGATATTTCTCATTCAATTCCAAGAAAAAACTAACTTTAGTCATTAGAGAAAAATGCAAAAGCTGGAAGTGAAAATGTTGGGTAGTCATCGGTGAGTGTTAGAATTTGGTCAAGACACTGGAATGAACTCTTACTCCTGTAAAAACTGCTATCCTATTGGTCAGAAAGTCAGAACCTCAGCTTTACATCTCTTCCATTTACACCTCCACCATCGTAGTGCTTCCTAACATTGTGTTAGAGGGTTGGTGCAGTACTGATTCAGAAAAAGGAGTACCACCAACTGAAGTGCCAGCACATTTGCTTATCCTTCATGACTGAACACATGTTAGGGTTGTCAAGAGTAGATGTTTTTCTGTAGTATTGTAAATTACATTGTATGAACATGGAATTATGTCCCATAGGACCTGAGGGAGAAAAGGTGGGTGAAGTAAGATCTTTTATTGGACTCACTTTTCCAGGGTTTGCAAGGTATTCTTATATGTGCAGAGAAGGTGGATGGACATGCACCAGTCTCTTCCTTGCCACTTCCCACTCCCTTTGGGGTGACTAGCATCTTCAGGGGTGCTAGGAGAGATCAGTTGCTGTGTTTTGGGGAGCACATGTTATACTTGTAAAAGAAAAGACTGCAGGAATCTTATTCAGCGGATAAGGCAATACGCCACGTTTATTGTAAATACAAAAATCTTTAAAAAGTTATTGCATTCACACATTCACACACCCATTCACACCAAAAAGTTCTGTAAGTTGGTATAATAGTTATCAGTCCTTTATGCATTGCTCGAGCCAGCCTATTGGCCAACTAGGCTGGGCACGAGGAGGGGGCTGGGCCTCTGTTGGTGTGCAATCCGATGCTCCATGATGATTGAAGAATGAACCTAAAGTTTCCATGTTCTCACCTTGTCTTTTATAGTGGTTAGTCCCTATACAATTCTATGAGTCTTGCTGTATCATGCAGCCTTCAGATTCTGTATGGTAGTTATTCACCAGTCAATTACAAGCATGACCTCTTCTCTTCTTATTTCACACTTTGTTCTATTCTCAGGGTGGATTCTCCTGTGCTTTAGGGTTGTTATTTGCCTTTTTTGACCTTTAGGGTCAGGAAGATGGTTGCAGTTGGTGTCTTTGCTCCCTTCTTTGTTGTCCAAACAGTTTGGGCTGGCATCTCTCCTTATCTATTCACACCCACTCCTCACTCAGACCTAAAAAACAATTAATTAAAATATTTTTGGGTTCAATAGTACAAGGTTCAGAAAAACATCAAAATGGAGGAACCTAACAAAATGGAATTCACTTATGTCAAGCAGTAACAAATTCCACCATTAAGCAATATTCTACTTTAAATAATAATCATTCTTAGATCAATATTAAAAAATATAAAGGAAAAATCTATTTCTATTTTACTCAGGCAATTAAACACTGAATCTGATTTGCCTGTACAATTCTTAGGGTGGCTCACACATAGGTTGCAATTATGACTGGCCCTAGCACAAAACTCTTTTCACTTCCCTCTATCCCCATGCAGTCGTGAAAGGACCATTCATAAAATGGTCCATTATTATTTACCGATAGGGCATATGAACAAAAAAAATGTTGGCTTCAGTAGAAATTGAGATAATGCTTCTGTTGGCTTGACAAGGAAAATTTGAGAAAGGGAATATCATAGGTTAGAAAATGTTTTTTCTAACCAAATTCTTCTGGCTTTTTGCAGTAGATATAAGCACAGAGCTATTGTTTTGTCCCCAGTGCATAAAGTATGGACTTAAACAATTGTGATTCTATAGTATTAGCAATAGTTGAAATTTCATAATCAATTTGAATTATTCACAATGCCATGGCAGAGAAAAACAATTTATATGTAGATACCTGAATTTTTTTCTTCTGGAATTACCTGCTTCTTCCATGTAGATTTTTTGGCTTAAACTTCAGTTTAAAATAAAGTTAGTATCATTGTACATCTGAAAAATGTTCTTCATATGAATACAGGATATCTTAAAGATCTTTTTAGCAAGCTAAATAAACTGTGAAAACATGTAAGTGAGAGGTAGGCACTTTGATTTTTTTTATCACCAATTGGCTGAGATACAAATAATTGTGTTTCTATGTGTAGGGCAGCTGTAATATCTTATGACTTAAAGAATAGTTTTCACAAATGTTGATGATTTTATTATATCAGAAATAAAACCAGTCACTGCATGATTCAAAAGTATATTTACCTTTTATTATGTGGCTCTTTCAGGACCATTCTTAAAACAAAAGTAACCACAGATGTAGTTGTGTGCTGCTCCAAATTTGACCTGAATTTATCTTTCCCCACCAACGAGCAGTCTTACAAACCTAATAGAATAGTGTTTCTTGCCAGATAATATAAATTTATAGGAGATGCAGAAAGTGCATTCTGCAGAAGGAACAGGTGATTGTCTGCTGAGTTCTTACTATATCAATCTTTATTCTTCTAAGGTTCTGAGTCAGTGGGACTACTTATGGAATAAAGGACTTCTCAGCATAAGTAAGGATGGTATAGTTGGCAGTTAGGCCAAGCATTGACCCAGCAAAGCACTTACGCACATGGGTTTGTTGTAAGTAGTTCCATTGTTTATAGAAAATCAGTTGGAGTAGGACCCCTAACTTCAATTTGCGCCTTTGGAAAATCTCCCTCTGAGTGCTAGATTGAGCTGTTGCTCATTAAACGCATGTATACATTAAAATGATCGAGGACCCTTACTCACAAAATAAATTTTGTTCATTTATTTGGCAAGTGTAGTTTTGTTTTAATTATATTTTAAAATAAACAACACATTTATTGTAGTATATTTTGTAAAAGTAATGAAATCTTAGTAGAGTGTTGTTATCGGTTCTTATTTTACAATTAAATCTTTGTTGAAAAGTGTGGGGTAATTTTGGGGTTTTAGTGAGAATTCTGATTTGTGGATTAGTGTAATGAGTGAATGTATTCCATGTATTTAATGAACAGTAGAAATTTTCAGCATATTGTACGTAAAGATATGTAATGAGTTAGTTCAGCCATTGATGCTTACGTGCTATTTCCATAATACTATCTACTACTGCAGCAGTGCTGGGTGTTTTGCAATAGGAATTAACAAAGGAATATTCTGTCTTGTAGCACCATAGAAGTAATAGCTATACTAACTTCACTGAACTAGAAGTACTGTTTTATATCCTAATCTGTGCCAACCTGAAATGAATTTTATTCTTCTATGTTCAAGAGGTTTATTTTATTATTTTCTAAAAACTGAGTGTTTGGATTTGGCATACTGCAACAAATGAAAGACTTTTTAAAGGCCTCTTCAAACCATACCAGGGAATGAATCCATAGTATCCCATTCAGTGTGTCTTTACCCAAGATCATTAACCTGCCTTTTAAACAGCTAAGAAAGCAGCTAGTATTTGTATTTATTATATTAAAAAGCAGAGATCAGTGAACACTTGATCAAATTCTGTCCTCAGTTGATACCCTATGTTTCCCAAGATTTCATGGAGGTTTTTATTTAATTAATATAAAAATTAATAATATAGCCCAGAGTAGTCAATAGGTGGACAGTGGGCCAAATTTGGACTGCCAGACACTTTTGAACGGACCCCGAAATCTTTTCATTTACTTCTTATTATAATTATTTTTATTATTTTCTCTGGCGTCTGGACATTGACTATACCTTGACCTAGAAATTTGGACCTTGACAAAAAATAATTGACTACTCCTGAGTTAGCCAATAAAGTAGCCCATATAGTATTTATTAGATTTTTCATTCCGTTTTTCATACTGTCCTGACATCTTAGGTTTTTAAATATTCTGCAGATTTAGATTTCACAGTCAACACTCCTGAAGATGAATGGAGCAGTGTATATACCTAAGAACCATTGTTTCAGGCTGCATGAAATTTCAGGAGGGCAATGTTTCATTGATCTATTTGGTTCATATTTTCAAGGTTGTTTTGGGGTTTTTGTTTGTTTGTTTGTTTGTTTCTCTCCCTACTCCGTACTTTGCTGGAATAATATTTTTGTGGGTAAAGAATGATGGGGAGCTGTTGTGGAGTACAATTCTGCAGCAAATTCTGTGACCACATAATTACAGAATACACAAAGCCAGAAAACACGTATTTCTCTGGGCATACACATCTCTATACCAAGATTCAGAGTTACTACATGAAAAAAATTGAAGCTGCTGGGTTGTTTTGATAGGGAATTATGATTGTCATGTCAACTGTAAGATACATTCGGGCATTATGGATCTTGACAAGATGTTTAGATTGATTTGGGAAAGAGATGCCATACATGTACTAAAAATTATGCTGTAACCATAATGATTTTGTGATGTTCCATTATACGAAATATAAAACTATTATTTTATGTACTGTTTTGCATACATGGTCTTTTCCAAAATGGCACATAGCTGAAAGAGAGAGATTTCTGGGCTGAACTATACCACTGATTCACAGTCCATGATGAGCTTGATGTGGAGCTGCCCCACTCCAATGAGAATAGTAGGAGACATTCTGCCTCAGGGAGTACTTCCTGGAGTTGCTATGCTCCCAGAGGCTATGCAGCTGCCACTACACCCCCTTTGTGGTGTGCAGTGTACACTCTGCAGCCAGCCAGTGTTACTGGCCATGGGCGGGGAGGTAACCATGGTCCCAGCTCCTCCCGTCCCTTTCTGAGGTGCTTCACTTCTGGAGGCAGATGGGATCTGAGCATCCTCTGAGCTCCCCAGACTGCAGGGGTCTTGCCCAGCATGGATCAAAAAGTCAGTCTGGGAATTAGAATCCAGATTTCCTGGCTCCCCATCATTCTTTACCCACAAGCCCACCTGTTCTACATTGATAAAGGAGAAAAGACAGCGTGCCTTACACATTTTTGAATGGTCTAAATAATGATAAAATATAGTAATATAAGATTTAAATTGAGATTGTTACTGAGGTGGGAGAGGTACAGCAGAGAAGCCATTCCTTACTTGACTCCTTTCTCTCTCTTTTGCTTTTATCCCTATCCACATTCAGGCTATCACTAAATCCTGCCAATTCTTCTTGTTCATTATCTCCAAAATCTGTCCCTTTCTTTCTGTCTCACTGCTAAAATTACTATCCCTGCCTCAGACAATAATCACACTGAATACTGTGTCCGTCTTCTTCCTGGTCTCCTTAGCTTTCCTCTTAGTCCTCTCTGTTTCCTTCAAAATGCTATGAAAATACGATTTTTCTCTCCCTCCAATATAGCAATGTCACTTCTTTCAAGTCTCCATAGTAGTCTCCTGCTTCACATTCAAATTCCTTTAACTCACCTTTCAGATCCTTCGTAACTCTGACCTTGTATACATTTCAGCCATCATCTACTACTACTTTGTACACCTTCTTGCTGCCTTTGGCTATGTCTACACAAGGATAAAAAACCCGCAGCTGGCCCCAGTCAGCTGCCTCAGGCTTGCAGGGCTTGGGCTGAAAAATCACTGTGTAGACATTCGATCTTGGGCTGGAGCCTAAGCCCTTGGAATCTACAAGGGTGGAGGGTCCCAGATCTTGGGCTTCATCTCAAGCGGGAACATCTACACAGCAGTGTTTAGCCTCCTCCAGTACGCTGAGTGACCTCATTCTTGTCCTTCAAATCCCTCCTCAAAACTCATTATTTTCACTATCAACCTCCCACGGATTTTTATTTGGGTACGCTCCTCCCACTCCTGTGCCTACCCATGATACAAATAAAATATTTTTTTAAAAAGAATCTATAAAAGATTAAAGTAAATGGAGAACTCAAGTGATTGTAATCCATAATGCATGCTGGGAAAAAAATCTAATTCACCCTTCATTTTGTTTTGCCCTACTGCCCCAATGTTCCCGCATTCTCAGTTCTGTAATGTGGTGTCTGGAATCTGTATAAACTAGATAATCAGCTCTTTGGTTTATCCTCATATGTTCAATGCTGCACAAGTAGTACCAATGCTGTTGAAATTATGTGAAGAAACAGAGAAAAAACCATTAGTAAATAAATAGGTGGGTAAGTGGGGGGAGAGAAGGAGGAAAGAAAGTGACAAAGTCTGTGAGACGGGCTGGAGTGAATTCAGTGAGTATTTTAAAAACAAGGAGGGAAACTGTAAACTAGATTCTGAAATGCATGGGGAGCTGGCAGCATTGATTAAGGATTCAATTGATGTGCTGCTTATTCTTTGAACATGTGAGGTAGACCACAGCTCTCAGCACATGCTGCATTGTGGTGAGCTGGGAATTGAAGAATCCATACAGAAGGGAGTTGCAAAAGACAAGTTAAGTATTGATACATACTCATGTAAAAGAGTAAAAAATAAAAATATACAATAAAGTAGCTTTCTTTTTCATTTGAACATGAATATTCATGTATCAGTTTGAGATCCACATCATCAAAGATGATTGTTTAAATCAAACTATTTCCACTGAAAATGAGATCTGAACAGTTCTTCAACTATATATACAGATCACATTTTGACCTTTGGAATTTCAATATGCCTTTGAGGTTTTTGCCATTTCATTTGCCACTTTAATCCAGTAATGGTTCTAAATAGGAACTGACAACACTAGTTGTGGTTAGGAAGATCTGATGTTTAGTCTTTTGGTTGAAACAACGAAACACAAATATAGTTTCTACATATATCTCTTTCATATTTGAGGCATTTCTTCCCTTTGTGAATTGTACAAAATGATTCATATTTTTAATGTATATCCAGACTTATTCATCTCCCAAATTTATTCACCTCCTTCCCAAATGGGTCTTTGACTCTCTGGGAAAGACTAGAAAAACAAATATATTTTGCAAAATACCCTGAAGATCATCAAATCCAGGCTAAGGGTGAAGGGGAGAAGTAAGCTCGACCTGAGGCTCTTTCAATGAGAACAACCTGCCATTAGTCCCTTTCTTTCTAAACTATATACATATACAGACAAGATTGCTCAGCTGGCTATTATCATTACTATAACTTCTAACATTATACACATATAATGTTATGATTTTTATCATTTGTAAGGGGCTCATCACCATGTTATCTTGGTGTATTTCAGATTTTAAAATTATATCTATTAAAATAGACAAAGGGAATAAATATCCCACAGTCCTTGCAGAGGCTGTTGAACTACGTTGTCATTGGCAGTTATTTCTCTTGAGATGGGAATGTCAGTTCCATAGTGCATTGCCTTCAGTCTCATACCAAAGTAAAAAGTGTATTTAATGGTGCAATGGGCTAAAACTACCTTTTTAATGACCATACCACAATCCCTTGTGAAGATATACTTGAGACACTTGAGATATGTTGTACAGACTGAGGCTCTCTCTCCTTGTAAGATGGAAATATTTGGGAAAAATGCAAAAGAAATAAATCAATTATCTCTTGCGTCATGGATTAAATGGAAGGATATAATCCATAATTGTCATGTGTCCTCCGCATCTCTTGATCAGCTTATTTCCATTCATAGAGTTTTGAATATAGTCATTAGGATGACTTCAAACTATGGCTTACCCATCTGAAGGATGTGACGGATATTGTTGGGGACCGATGTTTTGGGGCTTTAGACCTTCTTTTCTGACTGCTCTCAGCATGTGTTATTGAGTAACTGTTCATCTGCGGTGAAACCCCTACCCCTATCATGCTGGGTTCTATTCTGCCCTTTTGGTATATGTACAAGAAAAGCTGTTAGAGGAGATAGTGAGGTGTTTTAGGCTACAGTGTTCACAGGACAATGATCAAATCTCATTTCTGTCAAGTATGAGCATTTTATTTTTCTACTTTCCTAGTGCCTAGGTGAGATGAGACCCAGGAGAAGAGCAGTCAATGTCTTGTTCTTTCCGTTAACACTGCCACATACCTACTTGAACACTTGGGATTTTGGACCCCATTTCTGCCCCCACTCATGGCTGTGCTCCATTCTCTCATCCTTGAGTGTACAGTCCCCTTTTCTGCCCCCCATCCACTGTTGCTTTCCCATACTCTTCGATACAGTGTCCCATCCCTTTTTCTCCTGCTGCTACCCAACCCACATCGTCCAGAAAAGGGATAGGAATACTGCTAGTATTTTGTAGAATATACAGAGACTTGACATATTCAAGGCCACTAATAGATCTAATAAAATCATCCTGGGCATCTGACCTTTTCCCATGGCAAGACTGAGCTCATCATCCAAAGATATTAATGAAGTCTCCAGACTAAACCAAGAACAAAAAGAAGATCAGTAGAGATTCAGGAAATTGGAGGAGCCCAGATCAGGCTGGAGTTGCTTTGCCTTGACTTTCTCAGTAATTTTCCTCACAAAAGTTAAGTTTGACATAAGGTGATGATTGGCCAGGTTGTTAAGATCAAGGAACAGCTACATGAGCAAAGTCCTCTACTCTTATGCAGATATCAACTGTGTCACAACCTTATGAGCTGCAGAAATATTGACAGAAGAAAGATTGCCAGGGGGCACTTGAGATCTATCTAGCATCTGAATGTTCTAGGATTGGAGATTATAAAAGGCCCATCTACATGGTCATCTTTTGCCTTTTTTTCCTCCCCACTTACAAAGTAGTCAAGGAACCATCTGTTTTCCATTATCCTCAATCTTAGCTTTAGAACAAGAACAGCTTTAAAAATAATATGCATTTTACCATAGCAAAATGTCAGTTGTGATCCATTATTTGTGGTACTGGCGGGACTGACTCTCATGTAAGGTGTGCTCACTACATTGTCCTCTTCCCCAGAGCTAAAGAAGGCTAGAATTACTGATTGAATGACTTTGTAATGAAGGAAACTCCCACCTCTTGACCACTGTCAGTAGATTTAGTTGGTGAAAGACAAGGCACTGAAGCCTTTTATCATCTGTTGGCACTTAGAAAGGCCGAAGATCCCTCTAATTTAAAGTTTCTAAAGTCAAGCTCATTTCCAAGAAAGGAGAAATCTGAGTCCTGTGTTCTAATGGCTCACTCATCTCTTCTATATGTCCCCAAAGCTGATGCAAAATCTTAGTACCATTAGTGGATCCAGAGTCTGGGAGAATTTGAGCAAAAAAACTTCACCTGCTTTTTAAGTTGTGTGTACATTTTTTCCCATATAGTCCACTCAGAAAATTTGCATTTAGATAACTGAAACACATCTGGGTCTAGAAATGGCAGGTTTATCTTGCTTTGAACAATCAGTGGAGACTTAAAAATCAAACCTAATTTGGGTAAAATTAATGGTGTTCTTTTACTTAAAATAATTTAAAGTGGGAGATTTTCTGCATTCCCTATAGAATTTTTCTGCTTTTTAGATACATATTTAGGCCACATTTGTTTAGTCATTCCATATGAAATGTTTGTTAAGAACTTGCTAACTTAATTCCTGACATATCAGTTTAATGTGGCTTGGTTTATAGATAATGATTCATAGAAGATAATTCATAGAAGAATGTTTTGGTTCATCAGTGTGATGTCAGAAATTTTCTTTTTTTGAAAGTTTTGAGGCTTCTGTCCTTTTCATGGTAATATGAAATAAGTGTAATAAGTATCCCAACGGTTTCCTTATCAATTTTCTTCATGAAATTCAGTAGTATTTTTGATGTACTCTTCTAGCAGACTGGAACTTTACAGATGGCAAAATGTATGGACTCTCGTTCCTCACACCCTGGAGGCATTCTTAGGACTGTAATATTTTAACAATTGAATTGATTTTGCAGTTCCGTCTCCAGCCATAATGCACTTTAAGCTTTGACTTTACTAAATCATTTGTGTTGTTTCCTGAGATTTTCACTTTTATCCCTAGTTTGTATGTTTGATCATCAAAGCAAGCAGTGCACTTATTTAACTTGCTTATTTCATGAAATAAAAGGCTCAATTTTATTTTGAACCCCATCAACTTTTCATGTAAAGACTGCACTTGACTTTTCCACACAGCCAATGAGCAATATGGTGCCATAATTTGCGTTTGCACAGGTTGAAAGGTCTGTGGATTAGGGTGTGAGAAAATGTCCTCACCACAATTGAATGTGGTATATCTTTGTCTGGCCAGCAGTAAGAAAAAGAGTTGTGGTCCCTTTAAACATCCCTGCTGCCCTGGGTTACACAGGTAAGGTTAAGAGGGCAATATTAGAGGTGAGCGTAGGGGAAGTGGAAGCCCAGTTCAGGTGGGGGGCATTGACCTACCAGGTGGGAAGGATATTTTTACTCCATGCCCTGCAGATGAAATCCTCTTAACCACTGACTGATAACCTTTTCTGTCATTTATCTCCATTTGTATCGCTCTTCCAGAATATTGGTAGCTTCTTATTCAACTCTGAAATCCAAAAACATTAGCTGAAGTAAAAAACGCTGGGTTTGGAAGAGCTTAACCAGGACACACTGGTCTGGGTTTTGTTAGGTTCTGATCTCTCTCTCTGACCTCTCTATTACTTGTGTTCCAAAGTTGAAAGGACTGATCTAATTTGAAGTGTACGTGTTATATCTTTGTTGTGCTCTTCAGGGAAGTTGGACTGAGCTGGACAAAAAGCTGTTTTCAAAAGAACTAAAACTTCTTGTATGTTGTTTACTAGATGCCTCACTTTTCAGTAGTTCTGTGAAGTAACACCATGGAATTCTGTCCTGACTGGATCAATTTATTTGGATTCATGCACACCCTAGCAAAACAGTCTGCTCATGCAAATCCTCAGCTCCTTCATTCTGCTAACCAGGTTTGCTTTTTTAGTCTCGAAAAATGTTGTGAAGGAAACCTCGGGAGAGAGCAAAAAAAAGATTAGTTTCAGCAAAAGGAAATTTCCAATTGGGTAGTCTCTTTTAGAGACACTCAGCTTACTTTGGGATTTTCCTTCTTTTGTTGTGAAAGCCTTTTTAACAGATCTGCAATAGAACTGTCCTCATGCTGGAGCTGTTCAGGCTGATCCTGGGGCAGTGCTAAAAAGCAGGTTCCTGGACCTTTTCTAAAAGGAGCTTTCTGTCCCCTGTGGAGTTTATAAGATGGTCAGCCAAGGAACAATCCTTAACTAACTGAAAATTCCTTGGTATAGAGTTATTTGGCTTGTGTAGCTTGCAAGTGCTCCTGGACATTCCACTAATAAGTATAAATTCCTTGACATGGAGTGCTTCAGTTTGCAGTCTGAACACTTTACCTCTGGAGTTTGTAAGTATCTTGAACCAGCCCAACCCCACCCCACAGCAATGTCACAGAAAAGGAATTTACAGAGATCTCAGACTCGTTCTTGACTGAGGCATCCCTGAGCCTTTAAAGTCCTGCTGGTTGCTTTGTTACTATAGCTCCACCCTTCCATAACTGAGCCTGTAATGTACACTAATTTATGCTCAAGCCAGTTTTCCACTATGTAACTTTATGCTGACATTCATATACCCCATAATTTGGCCCTTAGTGCTCCTAAATCATTTGAGACCTTCAGATAAAACTTACTAGGCAAGTGGGAAGTATTTTTTAAAAAATTTTGTTAAAGGGATGTAGCCATAATTCCTGCTTTAGCTAGCTTGTGAATCCTTTTTCTTTAACATAGAGCAAAACAAAAACCCACTAAATGAATTTTAAAGCAAAACAGTAAATACAGCAGTTTCTAAATATTTTAGAGAATCACATAAAAGAATTAAATTTATACATACTTTTAAAGCTTCTAAAATAGTACCACAAAAATGGGAGATCAAAATAAAGGTAAAAACCATCAAAAAGGTATCCAGATGACAGTGTCTTGTTGAATAATATATTTTTATTTGGGGGTTTTTGAGGAACTTGGAATTTTTAACTTCAAAACAAATTTTATAAAGCTGTTTTCCTTGGTGCTATCTAGCAAAATGTTTTGCTCAGATAAAGTTTGTCCCACCACACCTACACAGTGCTGAAAATTAAATATTGTAATTTTATTTTAGCATTTGACTATATATTTCAAAGCTTTGGGGGTTTGAAATTTTATTTTAGGCTCAAGCTCAATGCCATTTTTATAGGAGCTTTTGGATAAAGTCTGAATATTTTGCTTGCTGTACTATTTTCCCATTGTAGTTAAAAGTTTAAGGTGGAGAGGAAACAGTATTTATTTACATTTGAAGGTTTTATAGTAAGTGTGTACTATGCTTGCCATGGACATTATTATGTGATAAAAGTGAGGGCCTATTTTATCTATCACTTTTCTTTGCAGTGCCTATAAAAGAAATCTAAGTTGAAATTTACATGCAAAAACAGCCTATTTGTTTCTGAATAACTACCAGCTCTCTTACATGTGCTGATGTCAGTGGTGCTGGAACAATTTGTATAGTGCGGATGCTGAGAGCCAGTTAGGATGACCAGATAGCAAGTGTGAAAAATTGGGATGGGTGGGGGGTAATAGGCGCCTATATAAGACAAAGCCCCAGTGTAGAGTATGGCTGTCCCTCCCTGACAGTTGCAGAGGGAGGCCACAGGGGCAGGGAAACAGTCTTTGGGCCTTGGAGGGGCAGTCCCTAGGCATTAGTTCAGAGCCGCCAGGCGGGGCCACAATACAGTTTGGGGCCCCCTGGCGGGATTGCAATACAGTTCGAGGCCCGCTCGGCTAGTCGGGGAAGGGGACACAGGCCCTCCTGAGTCCACTGCATCCCAGCCCATGTCCCTAGCCATGGCGGAGGGGGTGTGCCACGGAGTCAGCGGGGTCCCAACTGGAAAACGCTGACTCACTTTCCTGTCCCACAGTCCTGTTCCCATCACTTGGGCTATTTCCTGTCCCCTTTCCCTCGGGTACCTGGTGGGCCACGGCCCAGTCGACCTCGTCGGGGTAGTCACCCAGGGGTAGGTTGCAGAGCCCCTCGATATCGTTGGGGGGTGGTAGGTCGGGCAGCTTGTCAGGGAAGTCTACGTAGGACTGTTCCTCAAGGTCTGGGCACATCAGGGCCCTCGCCCCGTCGTTGGCCTTTGGCAACTCCTCCAAGGACAATTCCTCCAAGTCAGGCCATGCTAGGGCCCCCTCCTCATTGTCCGCATCCAGCAACTCTTCCAGATCCTGCCCATCTGGATCACCGGGTCCTCCGGGGTGCTCGGCCTCTGGGCCTCAGGCCGCCAGCCACTCACTCGCCGGTGCCTGGTCCCAGGCCCTGGTTCGCTTGCCCGGATACCAGGCCGTGGTTTGCTCGACCGGGTACCAGGCCACAGGCAGCTCTGGAGAGCAGGGAGAGACGTCCTTCCCCTCCGGGAGCTTGCCTCTGACTGAACTCCTGGGCCTTCCTTTTATACTTCCTGTCCCGTCCCCTTGCTTCCGGGCGAGACAGGCTGTCTCTGGCTCCACCCCACCAGGCTCTGCTCTTCCTCCCTGTCAGTTTCAGAGGGAGGCCACACCCATACACTACACTCAAATATTGGGACTGTCCTAAAATCGGGACATCTGGTCACCCTAGATCCATTGAACTAAATTGTAAACCCGGTATAAGATGGAAACCACTTCAAGCCAGCACCCCCAGGGCAGCAGCAGCACCCCCAGTGCCCCTAGTTCCATCTGTATGTTAAGGCTTATCTATGTGGTATGTTAGTGTGCACCAGCTGAGCTGTAATTTCTAGTGCTTGCCAGGATGTCATGGGCTAACTGGCCTTTGTAGACCCTGCTAGCATGCACTAAAAGTTCCCTTACAGCACTGATGTAGTCCTGTTTCAAGCACTGCTATGTCAATGCACATTAGGGAACTTTTAGTGCATGCCAGCAAGATCCATAAAGGTCAGTTAGCGCACTACATGTTGATGCATGCTAGAATTTATACCCCAGCTGGTATGTGCTAATGCACCATGTAGACAAACCCTTAGTGAAGGATTTTGACATTTTTTGCCAATAGTGCTGTTTTGATTCTTTTAATTTCATATGCAACTAGCTGAATGGGGGCACTGGATGGCTCCAGAGATTGGTCATGGGATCTTAGCCTTCACTGCTAGATTACGTGTGTGAATCTGACCCTGGTAACTGATGACTACAATTTTCACCTTCCAATAACAGGCCAATGGCCTTTTTAAAGAGATGTGGTAGCTTTTAATCAAGTTTCCAGTGAATATATCAATACCAAAGTTAATACTACTCGATACCTTTGTTGGCAATCTGAGCAGAGAAGCCAGTGATCAAATGGTACATAATTTATGGGTGGGATCTACAAAAATGCTCAGTGCTGACCTAACTCTGCTCTTGTTAAAGTCAATGAAGATTTTACTACTGAGCATTTTTCGAGATCCCGCCCTTAAAGTCTTTACTATTCTATCATTGAAGTCGTTGGGAGTTTTGCCATTGACTTAAATGGGAGCAGAATTAGGCCAATCCAAAGCGGTTTTGAAAATGCCAAAACTTCCCTTTCATCCATCCAGATAGCCTCTCAATTTCAAGCATGTTGGTTAGGCAATGTGAAGAAGCCTGCAGTGATGCTGCCCAGGATTTACCTCTTCTGTAGAAAAAAAGAAGATTTGGACTAAATATATTCCATCTTAAACTCCTAAATAGGTGAATGGAGACGCATTACTGTATAAACCCTGGTATATTTTTATTGTATTTCTAGCACACATTCACTGATCTGTTGACTTGAATTTAATTCTTATTGATGTATGGATTTGATTGTAATTTGACTTGATTTGACAATTGTTTATCTTATCTTCAATTAATAGTGTTATAAGTAGTTTAGTTCAAAGATACGCTTGCTCTTGCTTGATTTTATTTATATTTGTTTATTCAACCGTAATCTATATAGAGAATACAGAATTATATTTTTTTCAGTTAGCAATACAGCCTAGATCTTCTAGAACCTTAGTATATTTCAGCCGTTTAATTAGGAGTCTCTTGGCTGTCCTCTGAATTAACCCTATGGTTCTCACAGTTTGTTTTTACTTTAAAAAGTTCCTGTTAGATTACTATTAGCATTACTGTACAAAATTGTGGATTTGGCATCTGTATCTGACAACGCAGTACTCCACCACAAAAATAGTAAAAAAGACAGGGCAAGTGAAAGTGTTAAATCCAAAAATAAGCTTAGTATTTATAGAGCAAATAATAGAGCAATGCCATTTAAAATTAATATTTGTATACTTCTAAAGTGTTCTGAAAATAGCCATTCTGCTCCTTTGTGAATACTAGCAATTAAATACTAAACTCTTTCTTGCCCTCAAGGAATGGAATATTATGTTTCATGGAAACGCTGTGAATTAGGTACTGTGACTTTTTTCAGTCTCATGTCAAAATATGACTTGTATGGCTGCTGACTTTGCCATTTCTTGACCTTAAAGCCGGAGGTTGACTGTTTTGCTTTTTCTAATATATTAAAAACTGCTTAGTTAATATAAAATATTGCAAGCTGATTTTATACTATTATTTGTCATTTACTCTTTGAATTAAATGAGCACTTGTCTACAAAATTGGAAGCTCTGTTCATAAGATTTTTTTTAGGGTAATCCTTTAAAGCCGTTTAGGATTGATTTGTTTGCACAATTTGAATTTTCAATTTTCTAGTAAAGAAAATGTTTGCATTTCTGAAAAGTATTCCAAATTACTCTGTAAAATGTAATTCTTAACTAAAAAAACCCTATTTTTCAAACTAAGTTAATATGTTTCTTATTCAGTTTGCACTCAGTTCTTTCTCAGTCAAAACTCCCACTTACTAGATCCCGAGAATCTTTGGCCATCTACAAGACCCATTTACTTCAACAGGAGTTATGGGTCCTCACCACCTATCAGGATTTATCCTATTCCCTTCAAAGTGAGGTTTGTCTGAATAAGAACAGAGTAAAAGCAGAGGTCTTTTGTGCAGGTTGAGGATGAGAGGAATCTCTGTAAGGAGATCCTAGTGGAAATGTTCTCCTCCCTCCCGCTGAGTAGACCTCAGGAGGGAATGATCTGGCTGTGAGTTAGGAAAGACTTCACGGTTTTGAACCTGTGTATTTAGCAGTATCTTAGCAACATTTATTCGATAAATTATTATCCTCTTTTGGCTTAAACTCATTTGGGGTAGGTTGTACAAACAGCTAGACAGGTAACAAAAATGGTAATGAAATCTCAAATGTTATAGATATATTGACTTTACTTCAGCAAAGTCCTGTTATTTGATAGTGTTGATTCAGCTGCTTTTTTAAAATTGATGTTTATTTCTCCACTGCTATGTTTTCCTTTTCCATCAGAAGGAACCACTCCAGAGTAAGGAGTGACTTCCTAGACACTTGTGCCAGAATCTGCAGAGAGACCGCAACAGTATTGTTACAGTTGCATATTCTAACTCAGCTAGCGAGGCTAAGAATTTAATATATCTTTCTGGCTAATGCATAGCATCTTCAAGCTAGCTTTCTGGTTTATTAAGGCTTTTATATTTCTAAGGCAGAGGCGTGATAATGCACAGATTGTGTGAATTCAGGTGTTCAGTGCTTTCAGTAGCCTACAAATCATAAAATACAGTTTTCTCCTTTTCGTACCAAGTTCATAATACTAAATGGTTTAGAAAATTGTATTAGGTAATTTTCTCTGGTGCATTTGATGTAAATTACACTAATATTGTGAAGTGCTTTTTTGTTTAACACATTCTCTGTAAATTAGATAAATTAAAGTTTCTGAAGGATGGAATTAGATGAAGCTGATTATGATGAAGAAGATAGGCTATTCATCTCAGATCACATTAAATATGGTTAATTCTCTGTACTAGTGATGCCAACCTAAGTAACTTTATCATACACTGTAATGACTATTTTTTTTTGCTTATCTATAAATAGAAGAAAATCTCTTCAACTGTTTAAGAATCATGTGGTGCAATGTTTTCTTTAACATTTAGAGGTTATTATCTTGCAAAATTGTTATCATAATTCAAGTGGCTATTCTCCCAGGATTGTAATAATGGTCTCATACCCTATGTAGTTTTGAAAAATGAAACTAGAACAGAGAGCAAGGCCATAATGGACAATGCATATGGGCTTTGTAACCTCTGTAGTAATGATAATTGGCCATGGGCTGTAAGTTATAATGTTTGCTATAATACAGATGACTGCATCTCTCCCTTTTGCCAGCTTTATGAGTAGAAAAATATTATTTTTCAATTAGCCAGTCCCACTGAACAGAGAGCTGAATTTTAAGTAAAGTCTAGTTGCAGTAGCATCTTCAGCAGAACTTGTGGCCTAAATAGGGAGGCGTCCCCAGATGTGCCAAGCTCATACCCAGCACAGCTGAGAATAGAGTGGGGGAGAAACCAAGGTGGCTCTAAGTGACCTTGACACCCATCCTTCCCACCCCCATCCTTGAGCTGGCTGGGGGCCCTCAGCACAAGTTAGTGCAGGCACAGAGCTACTTTTACTTATGCTGGCTAAAGCAGTAATATAATTCTGCAGCACATAGTGGCTTTAACAGCTCAGAGGATCAGAGGATCTGAGAATTGCAGAAAATGTAGCCAAATAGTCATAGCAATAGCTTGTTATTCCAGATGAATTAATAGGTTTTGGTAGGGAAATAAGTTTAAAATATAAAGAACTACATAAAGTATTTTATATACAAAGGAACATTCTACTTTTAGAAATCCTGTCTGCATTTTTATTTGGTATCTATTAACAGAAGTTGTTTTGAAGAATTTTAAATTAAGCTGTACTTTAATGCTCAAATAAGAAACCTCTAAAGCAGTGGTTTTCAACATTTTTACATCTGTGGACCCCTAAAAAATTTTGAATGTAGGTGCAGATCCCTTTTGAAATCTTAGACATAGTCTGTGGACCCCAGGTTAAAAGCCACTGTTCTATGGTAACGACAACCTTTCATGGACCCCTTAGACATAGTCTGCGGACCTCCACAGGCCCACACATTTTACACAGTGTGACCAACAGAGGGTGTTGTCCTGTGGTAGAATAGGCTATGGAAAGTGGGTTGTTGCTTAGGGTCATACAGAAGCTGCAGGTTAGCCATAGACATCCACTTCTTTAGTCTTACTCCATCTGCATTATCATCTGCATAGCCCACAGTGGGAGTGACATGAATTAAAAAGACCACGGTAGACTAAAGATCCTGAGAAGATGAGAAAGACAGGAGTTGGCCAGTTGGCAGATGGAGGTTTGTCGACATTGATAAGAACCAGGTCCTTCACTTTTATAGCCTGCATTCAATAACATCATTTCAATGATGATGATGAGACTGGAGTTGCTGGGGTACCTTTCCTGATGTAGGATGCCATTCTGTATTGCTTGTGATGGAGGTGAGGCACAACAGCAAAGCTAGGAATTGATAGTTAAGAGTGTCAGTAGTAGATTGTGTTTCCTGAAGTAAGACAATGTGTGCTTTGTGTTCTAGGGCCATCTGGAGGAGGATATCGCTCTTGGCCACTAAAATTCCCTAGATATTGAGGTATAGCACCCTGAGAGTCAATCCCAACACTAAGGTTTGTAATGCTGGCCCTAGTAGGGGTCTCACTGGATGATAATTCTTTCAGGTAGTGCCCCTTACATGAGAAATCCACAGAAATGATGGAACCAAATAATAGTAAATAGTTCAGTTATCCCCTTTCTTGTGGGTAGAACACAAATGGCAGACCTCTTGCCTCCAGGCATCAGTTAGTCTATCCGGAGTGGAAGGAAATTCAACTCAAACTGAACTGACATTGAAGTCAGTAGGAGCTGCAGTAGTTCAGCAACCAATATGGCAAACAGGCCACCTCAGTTGCTTGAGACTTTTGCAGTATCACCAGTGGCAAATGTTAAAAAATCATGATATATTTTGATAAACCTTTTTATTACTTTTAGGTTTTTTAATCTGTATGGCACACTGTGGTGGCATTTTCATGCTTTTCTCTTCAACCAGCTTTTCACATATTCATGTAACTATAGCAAGGGCGGCTTTTAGGAAAGCACCAATTATAATGACACTCATGATAAAAATCACAAGAATTGGCAATTCTGGCTTGCCAGAGAGCACTTCTATCTGGACAGAAAGATATTCCCCCAGCCTGCTACTTCCCTTTGTGATGCAAATAACTCAAAACCAAAACAGTCTCCAAATGTGTGCCTATTCTTTTACACTTGGAATTGTCTATACGAAAGGCTGAATTTGCCTACACAAATTAGGTGAGTACAAAGTTGTAAGCCAGAGGGAGGTCACTCTGAACATTTGTCACTGTCAGTGGAGATATTACTTAATAGGTGGGTAGGTGAAAATTAAGCTGCTAGATAAGAGCTAGAATATATAGTAATAACCCTAGATAACATCTATGGTTTCTTGAATGTCTATATAGACTTCTATTTTATTCTTGGAATCAGTCACAAAAGATATGTAGAAACTTGAGTTACAGTTAATGAATTTCCCTTTATAACGAGCGTGCAACAATTTTCTCACTGAAATCAATGCAGTGCTTCATTTGCAAGAATGTCTATTACTATTCTTGTGTGAATCTTATAAGAAAGGATTGTTAAAATTCGATATGACTATAGAAGGCAGCTGAACAAACCATAGCACATCATTTACTGCACATGAGAACAGTTTGATACCCAGCACCAGTTGTTAAATACAGCACAGTAATAAACAATGAGTTTCTGGATTTTTTTTTTTATATCCTATATTGGAAGCTCCCAAGAGGGGAAGAGAAAGGACAGAGAAATTAGAGCAACTTTTTACAGTTGAACTTGAAAAGTTAGTATGAAAAGCCTTTTCTAACAGGATTCTGTAGTGTGGTATTTGCAGTGACCCCAGCCTCATTTTTGTAAGTTGGTGTTTCAGTAATGACTTCACATACAGGCTTTTATCATAAAAATGTGAACTGCAGTTTATGACCGGAGAAAAGAAAATTGTAAGGCATTTTTTTTCTAGGATAAGAAATTGTCTGAAAAAGGGTGCCCTGTGCCAGATTTGGACTTTTTTCCCCATATTGAACTTACTATGACTTTTACACAATTTTTAAAAACAATTCTTATGTCTTTGAAACTTAAATTGCAGCATTTTTCATCTTTATTTGAAGAGCTGCTGAATTCTATTAAACACCTAGAGTCAGTAAAAGTCTTAACAGCAACTTTCTGCATGAATTGCAATCTATACGGTATGAGAAGACCTGTTCATGGTCCATAAAATAAGGAGTTGCAACAATGAAGTCTGGAGGTGACAGTGGTGTGAATTATAATTTCCATGTGTATTTGAGAAAATAGAGGAAGAAGTTTGAAGATATTCCTTAGATGGTGAAACAGTTTCCTTACCAGAGAAGATTAGTCTGGAGTTCAAGTATTAAAGCTGAATGTGATCCTATGCCCTGGCTTGTAACAACATGTGCAGAACCAATGTGGCTGCAATTAGACTGAAATGTAACTGAAGGTATGTCTACACAGATGTAATTCCCATCACAGGTAGACATACCTGCACTAACTTTGCTCCAGCTCAGCATGCTAAAAATAGCAGTGTGACCCTGGCAGCATGGGTGGTGGGTTATGCTAGGTGCCCGAGTACAGTTTTGCCCAAATCCCTTAGCCCAGGGGTTCTCAAACTTTTTTTTTTCTGGGATCCCCTTTGAAAATATTTCAGGCTGTGATGACCCCCTCAAAAGAGCGATGACCTCCCCCCATGCCATGCCACCCTTACTTCTGCGCTGCTGCTGGGGCGGGCACTGCCTTTAGAGCACCCAGCCAGCAGCTGCTGTCTTCGGCCATCCAGCTCTGAAGGGCTCTGGCTGTCAGCCATGCACAGGGCTGACAGTTGCAGCCAGGACATGTGCCGGGGCTGACAGATTGCGCCCCCCCAAAAAATAACCTCGTGACTCCTTGAGGGGTCCTGACCACCAGTTTGAGAACCCCTGCCCTAGCCCAACCTGCCTCCTGTGCAGCAATAGTCACACTACTATTTTTAGCATGCTAGCTTGCATAGAGCTAGTGCATGTATGTCTGTATGAGCTGTGAATCACACCTCCCCCCAGCTATATAAGTTCAGCATAGTTAGAGAAATCCATCTTTCAGCAGAATTTACAATTCTTAGGTAATGTTTTAGATTCCAGATGAGATTACGACAATTCAGACATGGAGGGAGCCATATGAAAATAAATATGATTAACAGCACAGGAGCCTTGCAGTACTAAGTGCAGCTGTGAGGACCCAAGCAGCCTTTTTGGATTCTTTTTTTCATAGATGCTTCTGCTTTTGAAGCATTTAAAGTTTTAAGTTTAGTGTTGAGTTCCACGCTCTGTATAATCTTCATTTTGAGCCTTTAAAAGAATTTATCCTCAAATGCCTAACCTGTATGGCCCTCTTTCTAATGGTAATTGTCTGTGCTCTGAGGCCCAGATCCTCAGAGGTATTTAGGTGCCTAACAACCATTTATTTCAAATAATAGTTTTTGAAATCCAATCACCAGATAATGATCAAACTAGCAGATAAAGGGGAGCCACCATAATCTTTAATTGTGATGGTTATGTTAATGAGACCAACAGAGAACTCTCTGACATCACCGACTATAAAGACCTTGAAGAGGACCCCACACCACAATTTACACAGGAATTTAAAGAAACCATGAAATCCTTCCCAAAACAATTCAGAGAAAAACTCTACAACTTTGTCCCCCTGAAACCCACTTAGGGATTTTCTATATGCTTTCCAAGATGCACAGACAAGGGAACACAGGCAGACCCATCATATCTGGCCATGGCATTCTTATTGAAGGAATATTAGGACTCATAGGCTATGTCTTCACTGACGGTGGAAAATTTGCTGCCGTCAGATTGACTTATCTGGATCAACTGAGCGGTCAGTGAAGACCCGTTCAGTTGATCCAGAAATCGATATATTAAGACCATCTTCTCAAGTGGCATAACGCTGCGTCGATGGGAACATGATTCCCGTTGGCGCAGTGCAGTGAAGACGGCACGCAGAACAGAAGCACAGAAGTCGACGGGAGTTATGCAAGTTTTTTGCGTAGTTTGCGTAACTCTGGCCGACTACCGCTGAATCCCCGAGACAAATGAAGACAAGCCCATAGAAACCATACTCAAACTACTCACCGCACAAGGCCCAGTTTCTTCCAAGACACTACCGACATCTTCCAGAAACTCCACAACATTAACAGCCTTCCCCAGAGCACCATCCTTACCACCAAGGAAATCACCTCCATATATATCAACATCTTTCACCATGACAGCATTGCTACCTGCCTCAAATACCTACAAGATAATGAATAACACTCAGCTACCATCATGCATTTCATCCTCACTCAAATAACTTTACATTTAGATAATGTCCAATAACACTCAGGAAATCCACCTCACACGGAAGAATTTCATCCAATGATATACCTTAGGCCTATCAATGATATTTTCATCCTCTGGATAGATGACCTAAACTCCCTGATAGATTTTCTCCACCACCACCTTCCTTCAACCACCACCACCCCTCCATCAAACTCTTTCTATAATGCTCCCAGACCAGCATCAACTTTATGGACATTATGATTAGCTTCAATAATGGAACATTACGAACATCTTTATACAAAAAACTCGCAGATCACTATACTCACATCCACAGATCCAGCAACCACTGCAGACATACCAAGAAATCTATTATCTACAACCAGGCACTCACACAGAACAAACCATACAAACAAAACAACACCAATGAACCGTGCAGATACCTCCTGGACAAAAAACCAGTTGTCATCTACTATCCTACACTAAAACCCGTATGAGGTATCAGGAAACATTTGTAGCTCAGATTTGATGGGGACCACATCCTGAAAGAAATCTTTCCTGAACCCCCTCTTGTGGCCTTCAAACAACCCCCCAACCTCAGCCAAGTCATTATCAGAAGCAAGCTCACCCCAGACCAAGACACACCAACTCAAAGTGGCACCAGACACTGCCAGAACAACAGATGTAAAACCTGCATATATATTGCCACTGCTATGATGATCAATACCTGGTCAATACAGCATACAAGATCCATGGGTCCTACAAAAGCCTATCACTACATGTGGTGTACCTCATCCAGTGCATCAAGTGTTCCAGTAACCACTATGTGGGTGAAACCAGACAATCACTATGCTCTCAAATTAATTCACACAGAAAAATAAGACAAAACAAACACCCAGGCCGAATGCTTTTCTCAAAAAGATCACTCCAAATCTGACCACAAAGGAAACCTGCATAACACCTTCAAAAGGTGAGCGTAGGAATTTAATTTTATAACTCTGCTGGACAGTAAAAACAATAGACTTAACAGACACTGTTTTAAAGTTCATGGCAATTGTAACACACTCTCTGCCTGCTAACCCTTAATTGCCTACTTCATTTTAAGTGGTCTCCTACAGCATGTGTGAATCCCTTATACTTAACAATCTGTCCCACCTTGGATACTCTGGTTACCTTCTTCAGACCTGTGGAAGAGCTCTGTGAAGCTTGAAAGTTTGTCCCTTCCACCAACAGAAGTTGGTCCTATAAAAGATATTACCTCACCTACCTTCTTTCTCTCATTTATTTCAAAAGCAGTTAGGATGCCTATATACCGATCAGGATTTGGGCTTGAGTGTCTGAGATAATAGCTTATGCTTACAGACCTCCTCCCACATCTCTTTGGTTTTCATAAACATAACTTTCCTTCCTTTGTTCACAAATATTCCACTGTCTACCATAAGAATAAGGATATCATCTATCCTTCCTGTGTCTTTCTCCCTCTAATGAGGGTGAGGCACTTTTATATGCTACTTGTTAAAAGACCTATGATGATGTACTGAAATATCAGGATTTTAAAATTTCAGATAGATTATTTCTTCTGAAAGGTAAAACAGGTGTATAGGAGCCATGAAACTATGTTATCCAGAATGACCAACATATATATTAGTGTTGTCTTGAAGGCTATCACAGCCAGGATCAGCCTTGTCCTGGAGGGAGTAAGCACAATTCCATGGGAAGTTCTACCATCTTGTAGGCAGAGAAAGACAAATCTTCCTGTAGTCACACCTTTTACTTCCAGAGTGTCTCCTAGAATCTGGGTGTGGAGTTGCAGGGGTTCTCTCAGTCTTGCACCCCTTTAGTTGTCTGGTGCCACAATTGTCTTCAATGTATGTGGCCTACCCCACTGGCCAGGTCACTGCTCAGGCCATTCCCCTTCCAGGGGTTAACAGAAAAGTCCAATAAATAGGAAACTCAAAATCTAATGGCCTTCAAGCCTGTCTCCCAGCCTCTGTGTGGCATTTGCAGTCCTTGGCTTCCTTTAATCTTGAAACCCATGCTTGCTTCCCCTCTTGGTCTGTGGGAGTGGAAGGGGAACCCAGGCCCAGCCTATCTCTGGGTTCCAGCCCAGGGATGCTATTTACGTGGTGAATGACCATTTCTTCAATCCCTCTGCCATTTTCGTTGGGCTGTTCCTACGTTTACATTGCTCATTGGCGTCTTTGTGAGATCTGCAGACTCTGCTGTCTTGACTTTGTAGCTACAGTTTCTCCTGGGGGCAGGTATGGACATATTTTCTAAAAGTCGGTCTGAGCTGTTTTCTGCACAGCTAGATTGTATTTCCAGCAGTTTTTTTGTGTCCCTGGCCTTAAGTCTGTCAGTATCTTCCTCCTTTAAACAGGAGATCCCCTCAGTCCTCTCTGGAAGTAAGGTTGTGTCTCAGGCCTCTTTAGCCTTAGATTAGTCAGTTTCTCCCCCCCTTCAAGCAGTTCTCCCTCTTTATGGAATTGGGTTTTGTGTCTCAAGCCTCTTGCCCAACTGTAAGGTTTTTTGCCATCTCCCTTCAGCTGAACGCCCTTCCCAATTAGCCTTCCAGTCTGGAGGGTTCAGCAGACTATCCTTCTCCCATCAGTGTCTGCCCTGCTGTGAGGGAGGAGATAGTCTTTACATTGGCCCCTTCTCTCAACTCCTTCCCAGTTAATTGGGTGAGAGGGGAGCTTTGTCCTACCATCTCTGCAAGGCTTCAGGCCATTAAAGATACAGTGTCAGGATTTCTTCCCCAAGCACCATCCATTCCCAGGATCCTTAGGTCACTATATATATATATATATATATATATATATATATATATATATATATATGTGTTTCCTATTGGAAATTTCCAAACCATTAGAGGGGCCATGCTAGGTGGTGAGGTGGGTTGCCCTCCATGACAGTTTACCCTGTCACGCTTCCAAAGTACAGATCTGCAAAGCAGCTATGTGGTCTTCCACACACTTTCTATCCATGTCTGTACATTATATGGTAGACACATGAGCCCCTGCGAATGCAGCGTTTTATAGAACTGTCTTTTCCTCTGTTCTTGAAAATTAATCCTATTCTGTTCAGAGGGCATACTATACAGATCCCATTACAGCAAATGGCCTCATTTAGTTGGAAAATAGATACTTTTTCTTACCTTTTATTGATGCATCTCCAAAGGACATGTTCAGTCCAACACTTCACTTTTAGTTGTTTCTATGTTATAATGCTAAGTGCATAATTCATTATATTTATTTTTACTATCTTATTTCTGAAATGTATCTCTAAAAGCAGTTATTGGTTTTATATTATAATTGCACTTACTCCTCAGTGAGATCTTTTTATTTGTCTGACCAATTTTATTGCATCGGGTTGTGTGTGTGTGATTATTATTATTATTGTAAGTGCTTTGGCATTTGTAGCTGAGGAAGTTAATAGTATCCTGCATTGGTGCTCAAAAATTCAGCAATGGCAACAAATATTTAATATGTTTAGTTTTTATGTAAAGTAAATGCATCTTGTTAATCTATTCATGTTACATCTTTTTTCATTCTCCTGCCATACTCTAAAATTTCCTTTAAAATATTTGAATAAAAATCTGTAATATGAAAAAAATTGATTAGAAATATTTGGAAGAAAGTAGGAAAAGTTTTATTGCGGTGGATGATACTCCTTTGCACACACTCTCCCCCCCACCTTAATTTAAAGACTTCTGCCTTAGGGAGTTTAGTAATATTAAGCAAGCTGAGCATTCTTTTAAAAGGCAACAAGATTACGTTTTTCTTTGCAAAAATACAAATCTCTCTTTGGATTGGGTTACACTGTCTTTCATCTCTTAATGAGCCTTTTTACAATTAAAGATAAGATCATATAATGCACAAGATCACATTTCTGTCCTGGCCTCTGAGATCAGATGTGATCTTATCACTGTGTGATGACAAATGATACTATTGTTGCCACATAGGAAATGGATATGATTTGGGTATTAAAAATAACATAAAAGAGGCTTTTTCTCCATATAGGTTTACAGTTTTTAGGTAAAAGTTTCCTAACCAAGCATAAAAAAAAATACTTGTGGCCCATGTAGAGTAGGTAAATAACTTCCCCAGATCATAAAAACTTAGAATAGAATAGAGAGAGAACAGTCCCTTAGCAGATGGCATTTCCAGCCTCCCAGAGGACCCAAGGAAGTTCTCAGGGTCAGAGCTCTGGGGGATTTGGGGGGCTGGAGGGAATGGGGCAAGTGCTCTTTGCCACAGTATCCCTTCAGAGCTACTGGATTTCTTCATGGTAGTCAAGTTAGGAAGTAATAAAAACTTAGGATAAATCAGCATATCAGCAAGATGCCCTGCCTTCACCACATCCTTACCAGCCAGTCCAGTCCATTTTCTGGTCTGGGTAAGCTGACTTCAGATCCATAAACAAAATGAGTGTTTCAGCAAACTTGTGCTATTTTGACTTTGCCGTGAGTGACATTTCTGTCACTGGAGGCCTGCAGCCATGGTTCCAGTAGCCTCCCCCATAAAACATGGTAAATGAGCCAGGTCCAATATGTTTATGCAATGTTTTTCCCAACTTTATAGCATTTAATCATTTTCCACAAGAGACTTTTTATTGTGATGTATGTATACACAGTATAATTCTCTCTTTATTTTATAAAATAGGGGTGTATATATTCAGAAGTGGCAAATAACATGTATGCATGAGAAAGGAGAAAATTATCAAACTCTTTTCTGAACATACTGTTCATGTGATGTTCCATTAGTTCTAGGTATGTAAGTCACCAGTCTTTCATAATTACCACAAGCCAAGATTTTTAAAAATGGGCTTCATAGTCTGTGTTTAGGCACCTTAAAGGTGGGCTGATCACCTAGCAGTTCCCATACAAGTCATCGGAAGCTACTGAGTCCTCAGTGCTTTCAGAAATCAGGTTATTTATTTAGATGCCCGAATATGTAATTAGAATCTTGATTTTAAGCACCCAGGGGGAGATTTTCAAAGACAATTGATAGTTAAGCTCACTCCTTTTGATTTTCAAAATGAAAATTTGCCCCCCAGTTTGAAAATCTTGATCTCAGTGTTTTTCAGATAATATGATCTGGTAAGAAATAAGGGTTTTTTCAGCTATTAATATGCCATCCAAAGTAAAGGTAAATAGGACTCAATTTTTAACGGTAATAAGGAGAAAAAGTAAGGCAATTCAAAAATCAAATGTAAACTGTTTGTAAAACAGAATACAAATGGTTTTCTGTTTACCAATGGACTAAACAGCTTTTATGCAATATAGTTACATATCACTCATGATCAATATTTTTCTTGTGCCAGGACCAGACCAGAAGTGTATTTGTTTTCTAGTTATTTGCAGTGTTGTTGTAGCCATGTTAGTCCCAGGATATGAGACTGCTGGTGGAAAGTACAAGATTTCAGGCTACATAGAGCTCTTCTCCAGGTCTGGAGAAGAAAATCAGAGTGTCTGAGCTAAATACAAGTTGGGACAGATTGTTAACACACCACACTGCCAACTCCAAATTCCTTATCCATAACACACTAACCCTCAGTTGCCCACTTCTGTCCCAACTTGTATTTAGCTTAGACACTCTGATTTCCTTCTCCAGACCCGAAGAAGAGCACTGTGTAGCTCAAAAGCCTGTACTTTCCACCAGCAGATGTTGGTCCAATAAAAGATTTTACCTTGCCTACATGTGCTTTCTAGTATAAATTTTCCGCCAGCAACATCTCTTAATATCACTTATTCCACATTTATAGTCAAAGAAACTGAAATGCACCTCACCATATTTTATTTTCCTGTGTATGTTTACATATTATAACTCCTCTTGCATATGATGATATATTTGTATACTAGACACATGTAGAAAACATATTTAAATCTTACATGTTCAAATAAGTATTTTTATTTGGTCTGTGAAATGGTTAATAACATGGAAAAATAGATTTCTGAACACATTCTAAATTGTTTAATCTGATACTGTTTTTTCTGCTTTCTCCTAACTTTTCGTTCCCATCAATTAATCAAAGAAATCAACACTCAGAAGTGAGTGCATTTAAGCAATGAAAGGTTATTCTACAAATCTTTAGATTTAGTCTTGGTGCTTTGTACAATATGAAACTCTGATTTAACAAGCTTTTTCAGTTTTTAGATAGTTGAAACCCTGAAAAAATACAGTGCATTGTAGTTTTTGTACTGTGGTGTTGATCTTCCACTTTGGTTCTGCTGCAGAACCTAGTTCAAATCCAGAGAGGAGAAGCAAGCACCTGTTTTCCCTCTGTTTTCCTTTCTGATCACCTAAAACAGGGGTCTGCAAACTACGGCCCAGGGGCCGTATCTGGCCCACTGACACATTTTGACTGGCCCGCCAGGGGTCAGCAACCTTTCACAAGTGGCGTGCCAAGCACCATAGCTAGGAGCCCCTCCCAGCCCCAAGCAGTGCTGCGTGGCGGCCATTCCCCCCTCCCAGCCCCGCCCCTCTCCCACATGATGTGGGCCCAGCGCCCTGGCCAAGAGGAGCTGCTCTGGCCCACCATAGACTGAGTGATGTGGAGCTGGCAGCTGAAATTTTGGGGACTCCTGACCTATAACCTACTTATATGGCTACAATCACTGTAGTACTGGACTGCCTTTTACCTATCTATCTGCTTGAGACAAAACTGTAACTGCAGAAAACAGAGAGACATCTGTAGTATTGCTGTGTTGGAACACTGGACAATACCTTTATTCATTCACTAATCCTAAGAGTGGTACATGCGCATTAGTATAGTTTCTTTGAGCAGTTGCAGTATAGCAGCGGAATGGTAATATTTACATATTAGGAATTTGTAAGGACTCTACATCTTTCCCATTTTCAGGTTTTCAAATAACATTTCAGAGAATTTTCTAATATGAAAGAACTTCAGTTGCTGTAATATGTAATAACTATTTTTGTTAAATGCTGTAAGACAACCTTAAAGGAGATAAATATATTATATCACACTATATTACTGTTTTTTAATTTGCCATATGATATTGTTTCTCCATCATTGTTTTGTCAACAATAATTGATCTGGTAATATTTATTTCTTCTCTTCTGAGAAGTATTTAGAATCTGTCCAAAGTCTTTTAATGTATTGGTAGGTGCATTACCATTACAAAATGGTATAATGTCCTCAGTTATGCCTTGACCATGTTAGAACCTGATCTTGTTTCCTGATGGTAGCCATCAATTTCTTTCTTTCTTGCATTTTTTCTGGCTTGCTTTCTTACTGTCCATGAAATTTTTCCCATTTCATTCTGGGATCATTGTTCTTCCTTTTTAATAACCTTAGAAGGATATTATGATATCTGAAATTTACTGATTGGCTTGACCTTTTAACCAATATTCTTCATATGGTTGGTTCCTTTGCGCTTTCCTATCACGTTTTTTTTCTTTTTTTTTTTTTTTTATTGCATACGTTGCTTGAGAATAGCTTCTTTATCCATATCATTCTTCAATGGTTGTATTGGCAGCAATTTACTAGTCATTGGTCTATTAAATAATGCATTCGCTAGAGGCATCTTAGTTGTGCTATATAGTTTAATTTTGATTTTACTATTTTACATTTACTTACATACTTTTGCTTTTGATTATAGTAAAATGAAGAAGTGTGGTTAAATTTTGAAAAGTAACTCTTTTTAAAAGTAGCCTTTGGAGTTCCACATTTCTAGTCTCACAATGATTTTCATAACATCTGACCAATTTAAAAGTTGTGTTTTTCTAGCTACCAGCCCTGCAAACTCAACCTGACATCTGAGTTGGTTGTTAAAAGCCCAAGTGATTGCCAGTGCTTTCCATTTGAGAATAACTTTGTTCACTATTTCTGTTTTGTTTCTTTCGGTCAAAGTATAATACGATAGGGTCACTGTATTTTTGTTATTTTTTTTTTTTTACGTTTTCAGGGCATTTGGATGTTTCTGTGTTTCTATGTTTTATTTTGTTTTTGGTTTTTGTTTAAACATTTTTTTATTTTACTTAAAAGCTAAGGAATAGCCATTTTATGAATAAGAAGACTTATAGTGGCAGTGGGAAGGGAGTGAAATAAGAAGGAAAGAAAGAAAAAGACTAGGGCCCAAAAGCTTCTTATCTCTGCAGTGTTTTGTAGTTCATAGGCTTGTTTTATACGTATGACTTTCAGGGCATCATCAGACACTACCTTTTTCTTAAAAAAATGCATAAAATTCAAATGCTCATTAATAATCACGTTTTTCTCATATAAGGTCTTTCTGTCTTTGAAAGATGGCCTCCAAACTGGTGTCGTTATTCCTGCATTTTTCTATGTACTAAAATGGCTTCACTGACATTAAATACTCCATTTAAACATGACAGTGTTTCTTTAATAGCAATCTGATAGATTTCTGCTGCAGATGTGATGGTCCAGTGTATGTTGAGAATGTTAATATACTGGGAGTCTTGATTAAATTTTAATTGATGGTACAGAGAGTTTAAATCTAATTTTAAACATGTTTTAGTATCATTTAAGTAAGCAATAGTGTCATCTGAAGTGGTGTGAGATATCTTTCATGTTTAATTTCTTTATTGGACAGCAGTATATTGATATATTTCACCAGGGTGTTTTAATTTTGCCGCTACTGGGATAGGGAATACCCCTGGCATTGAACGTTCAACTTTTTCAGGTAAGTCCATTGTCTCTAGTTGTTATAGCTTCTCTTTGGCATTTTTATGAACATGAAAATTGCCTGGTACCTATGATGTGCAATTTGCCAGGTTTTACATTTCCTATTACCTTTAGAAATCTCTCTCTTCTTGCATGTTCTGTAAAGCTTTGGTTTTTGTTATGTTAAACTGAGATCTGTTGGTGGTTTGCAGTTGAGCAAGTGTTCATTCTGCTGCCTCATAAAAGTGCTTATCTTATACGTGGTGTTTGAGCTTAGTGTCTGAAACGTCCCACTTGCTTTTAATGGCTTTGAAGACCCATATGGGTATATTTCATTTTTTGTTTTCTGACATGCTGAAGCCATGTTCTGAGTGTGGAGGTCATTGGGGAAGCCCAGTCTGTTTCTTTCTCTCCCCCTTCGCCAGGCAGCAAAGGGAGCTCTTATCCCCGAGGGGGGTGTGGGCTAAAGGTTTGGGGAGGGTGTGGTTCTCTCCCCTCCTTCCTCCACTACAGCTGCTTCTGCAGCTATCAGGTGTTCCCAGTATGTGTATGGTGGTATTAGAATGTTCATGTTCAATTTTATTTTGGCATGCTGCCAAAATTTTCCTAAGGGAGGGGGGAACGGAGTAAAGGGAGATGACAATTTTTAACAGTTGTCTCTCAGGCAAACCTAAGTGAACTTAATGGTACAGGTTAAAGGCATGTGTCTAGCCCTGGAGCTTTGTTACTGCCAGATTTCAAAGGCCTTCTGCAAACAATGGACGTGTTCTAGTTCTCAATAAAAGATCATAAGAATCTTTTATTATTAGAAATGTTAGGCATCCTAAACGTAAGTTTCGCTACCAACTCATCTTACAATATTTTTGTGACACCAAACACTGTCACTTGGTTCTCATGATGCTGTTAGGCACCTTAGAGATGGCTGAGAGTAAGCTTCTGAAATACACATGCTTGTGGATTTGCAAGTTTTGGCAAAATGGTTAGAGTTACATAAAATCTGCAAGTTTTCTCTTGAGGTGGACATTGAGTTCCATGGATGGATGTACAAATATTAACAGGATCATTCTATTCTTAATTTCAAGTGCATGTTTTCTAGACTTTACTGGAATTGTAGCTTCTGTAAAAGAATTACTTTTCTTACCTTTAGTTTGCCTTGTTTGTATTTTTGACATTTTATGAACTCTTGCAATGTCAAGAATGTTTATTAGGTTCATGTGAGAATTATGTAAGGTCTGATCTTTCCATTTTCAGAAACAAATCAGGGAACCCTGTTTCTCCCTTTGGAGCTAGTAACAAGTTTAAATAATAAACTAAATTTCTGTGACTAGCACAAATTTGAGAAGAGTAATATATATATTTCATATACATTTCATTCACTCAACTGTAGTGTGAACTATGTTGAGGTTTCCACTGATTTTCAATCTAATAATTAGATATAAAAGGCTTCAATTACTTCACAGTGACACCTTCAGCATGACTACTGGGCATTGCACTTTCTAGGTCTAACTTCTTACCATATACTTCTTACCAGATACTTACCATATACCCAGTAAAGTGTATACAACATGTACTGAAGAACATGTATAGAAATTAATAACAGAACCATCCTGTTAATATTGGTGGCAGTACATCCATCCATAGAACTCAATGTCTATCTTAAGGGAAAACTTGCAGATTTTATGAAAATCTAATCATTTTGCAAAAATTTGCAAATCCTTTACTTGGGTTTTCATGATTTGAAAGAAAGCAGATTTGTGTGCGTGTGTGTGTGTGTCTATATATATATATTTATATCCAAGAAAGCAAATCTGTTTTCCTTCAAATCATGAAAACTCAAGTAAAGGAGAGTGCTGTTTGAAAGACATACTGAAATATAATATGGATTAATTGCAATCATTACAGCTGGGAGTGGAGTGGAATGGAATGTATGCTAAAAGGTTTTTTGGTTTTTTTTTGGTTTCACTAAAATGTGCCCACAGGGCCAACAAGGATAGAATATGTTTATGCTGCTGAAGCAATTAATACTGAGCACAGTTAGGGTTTTCTAGAGGAGGGATGCTGGAAAGTCTTCTATGGAAGTAATAAAAGCATTATTTTATTATTTAGTTCACAAATTATCTAGGAATATGTAATTCTATGGGATTATTTTCTTTTCCCAACACAGGGGAGTGCCTTTTTTTTTTCTAGCCTGAAAGTATCATTGATGTTTTCCTGTGCATATTTAATTTGCTTCTTGAACTGAATTTTTCCCTCTAAATTGATTAAAAATGGACTTTTAATAAAAGTATCACTGTAAAGAGGGCAGTGGGAATTCTTATGTAATCTGTGGAATAAGACAGGAGTAGGAGTTCCCTCTGTAAATCATATTTCAGGTTTTCTTTAACTCAGAAGTTTTTGTCACATTTAAAACTCTCAGAAATCACATTATGTACTTTGCTCACATAGGACAAGATCTGTGTTAAAGTTAATGGAATTTTTGCGTAGTTAAAGATGAGGGGCCAAATCTTATAGTGTTCAAGTCTCAAAGATCTCTTCTGGCTTCTCTAAAAGAAATTATAGCTAATGTTTTGATGAAAAGCGCATAGGATAATTTTTTATAGAAATACAATAAAACTTTTCAAGTAGATGTAACAGCGTAACTGTAATTATGAGAGTTCCAAAGGGACATTTTATTCTTCATACATATTCAGGGCATGAAATAATAACTTTAATGTTACATTCCCTTTGGGACAGTGGTAGAAACCATCAACAATACCTAGCCCTTATGAAATACTGTGAATAAAGAATTAGAATAGTTATGATTACACATCTTGCATATAAAAACAAAAGCAATTTTCTGTTTAGCATTTTCACAGTTCCAAAACGTTTCTAAGTACACTCATAGTAAATATAATATCAACATATTCATTTAGAGTGGGCGAAATTCACTCCAGGCACAGGGCTAGCTCAAGGTCTTTGCTCCACTTAAGTCTCACTTAAACCAAGTAGGAGGGATTAAGTGGAATTTAAGAGGTGCATAGACCTTCAGTTGACCCTATGCATAAGAATGAAATTTTACTCAGTAACATCAGTGCTTTTGTTCTTTGTGTTGAAAGAGAGTTTGTGCAGGTTTTTCTATTTTATGCAGATTTAAAATGTAATGCGCATAATCAGTGATTGTGGACCCATGCAGAAAAAGTTTCTGCCTGGGTAAATTCATTTTTGAATGATCCTGTAACAATTAGAGAGAGAAGGTGGGTGAAGTATAACAATTGTCATTTTAACATATGTCCCAAATTGCTCTTTAAACAAAAAGTATAAAAATATTACCTCTTCCCATAATTGCTGATGTTTGGTTTCTAGACTCCTTGGGCCACTAAGAGTATGTCTACACTGCAGCTAGAAATGAAACTCCAAACCTAGGTAGACAGACTTGGGCTAACTGACTAGAAATAGCACTGTCGATGCTGTGGCACCGCGTAGCCTTGAGCTCAGCCCCAAGGGATTGGGTGGGCTTAAAAGCCTGAGCTGTTGCCCGAGCTGCAGCGTCTACACTGCTATTTTTAGCATGCTAGTTTGTGAAGAGTTAGCACAAGTCTGCCTGCTTGGGCTGGGAGGCTTGCTCTCAGTTGCAGTGTAGGTATAGCCTTAGGGCCCAAACCACTGAATTTAGCAGAGAGATTCCTGTTGACTTCTGTGGTAACTGGCTCAGGCTCTTAATTATTTTTATGTAGGTAAAATCAAATGATCATTCTCTTGAATTGTGTATCAAACATATGATTTTAAATATACATTCAGCAATATATTATGCCAGGCAAATACTACCAAATATATGGTATCACCCGGATCTCAGAACATGCAGACTAATGAGACAGAAATTTTCTGCTTTTAAGCCAGAGGGCATATTTCTGAGCAGCATACACCATGGATGCTCAGTTTTCATGGAGGTTATTAGAGAAGATTCAACACTATGCTTGTCACATGTTATTGACATAAAACTTATTCATAAACATGTCATTTATTTATTTTGGTATACAGTGGAACACAAAAGTTCATACATTTTCCTTATTTCATACATATGATTCCCACACATGTCAGTAGGAATTGTGTGTGGATCATGGGAATTACACTTATACTTAAGATCATAAAGGTGTAATGGTGGCACAGATGAGCAAAGAGAAGTGATTCATGAAAGAAAATCTTTCCCTGAAGTCTATAATTGAGTATAATAGACATAATAGTATAATTGGTAATTTTTAGTTAACGTGACCAGAGACGGTAACTCAGGGAGTTGGGTGGGGGGAAAGCAAAAGCTCAGACTCTACAGAGAACAGGCTCCTCCCAGAGTCAATAAAAAGGTCAGTGGCACCACTTTACTTCAGAGGTGCCTGGGTAATAGTTGTACTGGAATCCTTACGGCCAGGTAGCCGAGTCAGTCTCTCCCTGCAGGGCTTGCCCTGCTGTTTGTTGGACTCTTTGCAGAGCGGTTGGGAGGAGGGATGGGGGGGGGGCAGGGGAGAATCTCTGGCATGTGGGTTCCTCCTATTGCTTCAGGAGCCACTCCTTTCTCAGGGTTTCTCTCTTGCTGACTAGAGCTTCCTCCTTTTAAACCCCTCCTCCCTACCGTGCATGATTGGCAGTGCCAGAGTCATGGGACTACCTTAGCACACAGAGCCTCTCTAGCCCCTTCCCTATTTGCGTGGGTTTATACACCCATTCACAGGCACTACTTGTGTGAGTAATGGTTGCAGGGACAGGCTCATTGATTGCAGTCCATTTATTTGGTTGTATCCATATGTACATGTAACTTCAGTTCATGTTCTAATCAGATTTCATCATTTGAACAAGAGCCTAGCACACTTGGATCATCATCAAGTCTTTGTGTTTAGTTAATGTATGTTTACTGTGCTTACCTTTGTGGCAACATAATGTGTTTATGTGATTCAAAATTGCATGGCAATTCAGAAATTAGCGGACCCTCTTTAATAGTTAATGCTTGGTTGCTAATATGTATTTCAGTAGCAAAGAAAACATTAATGCTTGTTTTCTTTCCTTAAATTCTAGAAGAAACCTATTTGGAAGGACAGTTTGAATACTATTGTCTTTATCTGACATTAAGGCTATCCTGCACCACCAGCTCATGGACCATTTCAAATTTAGGGCATCTCAAACTCACTCTTAAGTGATTTCGCTCCAAATTCAGCCATTTCTAATCAAGTTTCTCAGAAACCAAGATTGGTCATAAAATCAAATCTATCCATAACCTATGATAGCTCTTTTGCTGGGAAATTATGACCCCACTGAAATAAATGTGAGCCTTGACATTGACTTCATTAGGACCAGAATTTTGCCCAGAATTGTTCATAGTTAGAGAACTTACAGTGATACATCAATTAAAGCCTGTTCAAACCTGTCAGATGCCCTACATTTCCTACATTTGGAGTATGCTCCATATATTTATATCTAATATCACAGATTTGCATACTCAGCACAATTAAAAACATCCGTACGCATGTCTATCCACTGTTTAGGGATACATCTACATACATGAGTTCTCATCACAGAAATTTATATATAGACACTTTTGTTTGCTGTTTCATAGCAAACAGACTTATGAGCTTTCCTACTTAGCAGACAGTTGGACCTCTTATACATATTGACTCATTAAACTGATCTTTTACAGATACATGTAGATGTGTGCTCTAAAGTGCTTTTTTTTTTTCCTGTAGAAGGTTATAAATGCAGATCTGTTCTTTCCCTCACAAAGTGGTCCACATATACATGTACCATCATTTGGGAGCTACTTTATACACATCTTATTTAGGATATTTTCTGTTTTTAAAGTAAAAATATCTTTTGTCATAGCCTGATATTCCAAATGGGCGAGGAGGCAGTGGGGGAGGAAGGACTGTGATTAGATAATTAACAGAAAGTACTGCGGTGAAGTGAAGGAAAACAAACTTTGCTCAAAATGCCTCAAAATTTAAGACACCTGTGTGCTGAAGACACCCCTAAGTTATGGGATTGACTTAGGCTTGATTCATGAGGCTTCAAAATGAATAGGCCAAAATCAATGGGCCTGCAAATGCCAGTGCAAATTGAATGTTGGCCATCTGCAGTGTTTGTCATTCTAACTGTAGGAATCTCATAGAAACGGACAATACCATAATTTGGTAAAGATCCATTTTTAAAGGTATAAAATGACAAAGCTGGTGAAATTTGTAAATTCCATATGCCTATTATGGTTTACTGCAAAGAACGTAAGAGCTATGCTGTGGGAAATTTAAAAAAAATTTTAAAAAATTGAGCTTTCAGAGGATTTGTGTTTTATTTTTAAATTAAAATAATTCCATGCAAAGAACTAGTGCTAATGCTATGTTAAGTTTGAGAAACGAACACTAAGAAGTCAGGTAATGCAGAGTTAAGCTTAAATGAGCAACTTTTGAATCGGAGGAGGTAGAGGTGCCAGGTGAGCCCTGGTCTACACTTACCTGGAGATTAGGTGGCAATCGACAGGAGTTACGCAAGCTACGCAGAGTAGCTTGAGTAACTCCCATTGACTGCTCTGCTTCCCTTCTGCGCGCTGTCTTCACTGCACTGCGCCACTTGAGGAGGTGGTTTTAATATATCAACCTACTGATCGATTGATCGGGTCTACACTGACTGCTGAATAGATCCAGAAAGATCCGTGATGGCGGCAACTTTGAGAGAAGTGGGGGTGCACACACATCAGTAGAGGTATTTCACTGTTAGGCAATACCATGGGATACACTTCTCCCCTCTCCCTTCAGCAAGAAAAGCCTGTTTTGGCATACTACTGCCAGAGGAACAGTTCTTAGCTCCTTTCAATAAAATTATTTCATTTGGTGGAGATATGCATGATGTGCTAGGGCTGGCATTGCGCTTCTGGTTTTATGTGTATATGTTTAATATGACCTAAATATCGTACTTTTTATGAAGAGAAATAGTTCAGCAACACACAGGTTTGGGTTTGCGTTGTATCTTCAGGTCCCACAGCTGCTTTCAGAGAGATCTGATTTGTTTGAAGTTGAGTGAGGGCTTTGATATCTGAAACCTGGCAGATGTTTCTTGTTGATCTAAGTAAAATGGCTTTTTTGCATACATTTTGACTTGCCATGGTTTTGTTCAGCTGCTTTTAAAAGATCATTTTAGAGGCAAAGTTTCTGCTCTCCCGTGGAAGTTTTTAAGGTCCTCTTTTGTTTTTATATAAAAAAAAAATGTGTACACACTACTGTAACTTTTGTTAGTCACATAGAAATTGCATGGCATTGAATTCCTCTCTGGCTTTTGTAGCCATTTCCTCTTTATTGACATTACGAATTTTTTTAAGAAGGTTTTACTTTTAAATCTGAGTATTGTGTCATGGTCACAAGACTGCTAAATCATTCACGTTAGGGTCATTTCATTTCATTAAGCAATATGTAGGAAAGTATAAAACCCTGGACCAATACGTCTGAAGAAGCAACTTTTATTTTCAAAGAATATAACAGTGCTATGGGCAGCAGAAATTTTTTATATTAGAATATCGTCTTTACTTAAATATTATATTTTAAAGAGCTTATTCATCACTTAAGAAACTATAGAATGAAAATATGACCTTCCACATATAAAAACTGTTATATTAAATGTATTTTTAAAATGATTATTTTAGGAAGAAGTTAGAATCTTTAAAATAAATTAAATCTGCTGTTTTCTAGAAACAATGAATCAAACATCAAGACTTGGGATCAGATTTCTGTGGAATCTTTTCATTCATTTGACTAAAGAGATACAGAACAGTATTGCAGAAAATTTTAAGCAAATGCAACAAACTTTCCAATAACTGTAGATTGCCAAAGGGGCTTATATTCTCTTATTTTCGTCCTGCTGAGCTATATTCAGTGCAAAATTCAGAGGGAAAGGGGCCAAACAACCTATGTGCACCCCTGATCCTGATGTACGTGACACCCGATATACGTTAGAGCCTCGGAACTGCTCTAATTTATTCTTATCTGCCTTTGGTGCCAATGAATCATTCCAGCAGGAAGGCATTACTAGGACCTAGGACCACCTGAGCCACATCCCTTTTGTCTCAGCTACACCCACTGTCCACAGGACCAGGAGAGAAATGGCACAGGAGCCACTGCAGTGGTGTTACACCACCTGTCGTTTCCCTACAGTGGAAATCCAGCTTTGGTGGGAAATACCTCAGGGGGTGGATCTGTGGTCTTTATAGCTATGTTGCCAGTGGTGGTATTTAGCCAGAGCAGGGGCCAAGATCTGGTCCTAGGTCTAGACTGTTTCGCTATAACAAAGTTTTGTCATAGACTTCAATGAGAGCCGCTTTATGCCCATCATAAGAACTGCAATAACTATACACTCTCCTCACTGTTGTTTGCTATTATCAAATGAACTTACACTGTACAAACTTTCCCCATTCTGTTCTAGCCATAATTATTTACATATGTATATATATAATTGCATATTTAAGAAAAATAAATTTAACATTATGAAAAAGAACTATCATATATAACAATTATCATATTTCTGCATAGAAGCCTTCCAAAGAGAGAAGATTTGTGACCTGAGCTATTTCAGTTTTTCTATATTTATTTTATATTTTAGTTCCTGATTTATCCAAAGAAACTCCCTAATTTACATTCAGCTTCCACTGAGGTTTTTTTTCCTGGCAATTATTTCATATGTTGTTCTAGATTGTCTTGATAGTCTGCACCGTTATGAGATTTCTGTCTCTCTGTGAATCAGTCTATCCCTGAAGCTAAAAAGCAACCACTTCAAGGCAATATCTAAACATTGTTTTTATTGCCATGACTTCAGTTTTAAATTAGCTCCTGATAGACGTGTTTTGTATGTCAAAGGTTTATGTTCTATGATGTCAGAATATATTATATAAAAATTAAAGAGAATTTTTATTGCTGCGCAGTTCATGTATCAGTCTTCATAGAGTGAATGGCTTAGAACTTGACATACATTCTTTGTGCTACAAAGAATTACGGTGTACTGCAGTAACGGGGAGCTTGGTGCTACAGTTCTTAATGTTGTACTGCACAGAGATCGCCAGTGTGAAGAGGAAGTGATTTTAAAACATTTCAATGTTAATTCAACAATTATGTTACTGTCGAATTAGAATGCTTCATTTACGTAAGGAAGACAGGCTAATATATATATATATATATATACATACACTTTTGCTCTACATTCATGCTATGTGATGTCTCTTCTTTGAAAAGTCCATTCTGAAGTTTTCTGGTTATTATGTAAAGTCACTCCACATTCTTAGTGGTTTTTTGTAAATGTATTTAACAAGTCCACTATACAAAAATATGGGCATTTGGGTCATCTGTTCTTAGCTTGGTTCAACATCAGCAGGATGAATTAGCTATATGCATCTTTAATCTCTGTATGTGTACTTGTTTATTCTTATTTGACATGCTGGAATCACTTCATCTGTGTACTGTCATGGCACCTGCAGTCAGACTTTTTTTTTTTACATGAACTAATTCCCAGTTTTGGTATAGTATGATGTCCCAACTCTTCCTGGTTTTTTAATTTTTGGAACCATCTGTATATATTTGACAAAACTGACTTCACTTTTCATCTTTATACTGGTACACTTCATTTGTAATACCCACTGTCTGTTTTGTACCCTTTAAGTTTATAAAATAAATCTAAATCCACATTTGGACATGTGACTTTCACTTTGTAACTAATTTTCCCTTGACTAAAAGTTTTGACTTTGTTCAACTTCCCTTGTCTTCCATCTCCTGCATCAAAACTTTAATTTGAATGGCATGTGGAGTTCTAGCATCATGTGCTGCAGTTTGCCTATCAAAATCCCAACAATGCTCATATATTTGTTTGGCACTTTCATCATTGCAGTTCCCATTAACTTGACCCAGAAAGTTAGTTACACTACTAATGAAACTACTGGAACTGGCATTTCACTAGATGCTATCTGTAGCGCATATACAGGTGTAGTAACAAATGCACAGCATGCGATTCATAGTTCCTGGGCTTATGTTAAATCTAATTTTTTAAGTTCTGATTTTGCAGCTGACCCAAAAACTTGGTAGCCATCAGCAGTGTTTTCTTATCTGCCCCCCCAAGTTAGTCCCAGCAAGATTTTTAAGCAGGTTACTCCTTCCTGTACATTTATTGTTAACATAGTCTATATGATCTTTCCAAAGTATTTTAGTATCTAATATTACACCTAGGAATTTGAACCTTTTAGCTATATCTATTTGTTCTCCATACAGATAGAGTGCACATTCCTTTGTAACTTTCCTTTTTGTCAGGATCAGCCCTTGGGTTTTAGCAATGAAGAATGTGAAATCCCATGAGTTTCTCCAGTCAGAGGTCTCCTAATGCTTTATTAAGTCTCTTTTCTGCCTCTCAGTATTTCTGCTCCTAACAGAGAGAGCACAATCACCTGCAAATAGAGTGACACATGCCCCAGCACTTGTTTTAGGATATCGTTTAAGATAATATTAAATAAATTGGGCTGGTAACACTTCCCTGTGGTGTACTATTTTTAATATTATATATCTTTGACATAACTGGACATGCATGATCCTTTTACTCAGAAATCCTCCAGTCTACCCCTATATCCTTCCCCTTATCCCTAGTGCACCTGTTTTGTACCACAAGCCTTCCTTCCACAGCATGTCATACACCTTTTCAATATCTAGAAAGACAGCTCTCATGAAACCCTTGTGTCACATACTTTTTTATATTTCAGTTTCTAATTTAACAGTGTGATCAATGGTGCATCTTCCTCTCCTACAACCACTCTGCACCTTAGCTATAATGTCATTTTCTTCCAAATAGGCAACCAATCTTTCATTCACCAAGGATAGTTTGTCTTGTTTTTGTACTGGAATTACTTCTGCATGTTTCCACCCTACCTGTATCAGTCCTTTTTTTCCATACAGTGTTATATAATTCCAAGAGAACCTCAAACTGCTTTTAGAGAGAGAGAGATAAACATTATGTTACATATATTATCTTTACCTGGAGATGTATTCTTGCTGATATCAATTGCCTTTTCAAGTTCCTGCATACAAAACCATTCGTTCAATATAGTATCTTCCTATTTGCCCAACTACATAATAGATCATGACTCGCCTCGGTGAATTGTCTTTTAATGTGATGGAAAACTTCACTTTGATTTTTGTCATTATTCACCGCTCAGAAAGATTTTGCTAAAACTTCTGCTTTCTGATTATCAATGTCTAACTATGTTGTCAGTCCTTTTAAGACCTGGTATGTGTCTACTCTTAGTCTGTAGTCCTTTCATTCTTCTAATTTGTCTGTATGTTTCTGGTATCTTGGTATCTTTATTTATCTTCCCGCAGTACTTTCGCCAGCTCTGTCTTTGATTTTTTTAATAATTATTTGTACTATTGCCTTACTTCTTTTCTATTTCATTAGATCTTCACTATTCATGGCAGTTTTTGCTTTTTTATATGCTTTTATATTCCTTTCTGTAAGTGCCGTTTTGCATTCCTTACCCCACCATGGAAGTGAGTTTTTAATTTTGAGGAACTTCAGTATTGTAGTTAAGGCTACAGTAGCTGCTGCTGTTAATTCCTTTATTACATTATCATTGAAATTCTCTGTGTCATCACTCACACATACAATTAGTATGCACAAATTCAGTATATTTACTTATAAATAGATCCCAGTTAGTTTTCTTAAATTCAAGGTGGGTAATTTTCCATTACCTTCAACCCTTGAAAAGTAATAAGTATAGGAAAATGATCATTCCCCATTCTTCTTCCTTTTTTCCCCCATTTTCCTTATATTCCTCAGTTGCATTTACTTGCAATATCTGCTGTTATAATTCCCAGGTCCAAGCAGGAAAAGCTACCATCTGTTGCCTTAAATCTAGCTGGGGTGCCATCATTTAAAACCACTAGATTGTTTTCATCAATAAACTTTTCTAATCATGTACCATTTGTATCAGATGTCTCATTTCCCCCCACTTTATTATGACAATTTAGGTCACTAAATATAACATACGGTTTTTTAGCATTCCTCACTATTTTTCATAGCTCCAAATTTTCTAATTTCTCGCACGAGGAATGCTATAAATCCTTAAAGAAATACTTATCTTCTACATTGGGATATCAACAATATTATATTCTAGGCGTAATTCATCATTCTCTACTGCTATATAGTTTAATCTTTCCTTTACAAAAGTACAAATGCCTTCATCCTGTTCCTAGTTTTCAGTCTTGCCTAAAGGCAGTATGCCCTGGAATTTTAAAAGCAAGCATTTTAATCAACCATGTTTCCTGGATACATATGATATCTGGTTTAGTTTTCATTTCCAGGATATTTTCTTTTAGTTCTTGACCATGTGCTATCAGACGGTGCACATTTCAACAAAAGATTGTGATTCTCATACTACCCGTATTTCACCATTAATCTCATTGAATGAATATGGTCTGTTGACAAACTACTAACATGCAAGTCTTTTTTCCCTGCCCTTGCTGTAATTTTGATTTTTTTCTGATTTTTTCCCAATTTGTGATGTACCATTTATCACTTCTATCATTAACACAATAAACCTATCTTTTTTACTACAAGTATGTCCTGGCCTTATCCTTCCATCGTATTTACCATATTCATTATAGAATGAGACTGTATCTGCACTTCCTCTTTTCCTGTGTTGATTGTCTCTTCCCTCTCTGCCTGATGTCTTGAGAGTCTCCTTACAGCTTCTACATAAGGTGTGTTGTTTTCAATTTTTGTCTTTTTTACATCTTTAGCATGTGTTGCTGCAATACACCTGCTGTATGCTGGACTGTGATTACCACTGTAGTTACTACATTTGACTTTTTTCCCTTCTATATAATTTTCATAGGAATGCTGTCCACATTTATCACATCTCATTTTCCCTTTAGAAATAATTGCTAGATGCCTGTACTGTTGGAACTTACAATAATTTAGGGAAGCGTGGATTTTCGGCTTATTTCTGAATATCGGAAACCCTAGTGTTATTTTCTCAGGTAGGATCCATTCCTTAAATGTAATCACTTTCTTGTCCTCATTTGCTAATTAGTCACTTGCTTACATACTACTAACACTTTATCTTCTCCTGTGCTTTGGGTTAGCTCATCAGTTTTAATGGCACACCATTAAATTAACCCCTTTGTTTCAATCAAATACTTTGGTAGCTAGCAACTTATTTTAATTTTCTCTAGCATTTTAATTTTTAGCAGTTTATGGATTTGCCCATTGTTTTTACATTAATCTAAAAGATCTCCATCTCACAGTCTCCTATGTTTTTTTTAATCCATTCAGCTACTTTCACAGGGTTAACATCACCTAACTTTATTTCTTTGGCTAGGGATCTTACAATTACAACCCTTTTGTTTATTTCCTTCCTCGGCCTTGCTTTTTGCTGATATCATCATCATCCGATTCTGCTTAAACTGCTCTTTTTTTTCCTCCCTACTTTGTATCCATTCTCCCTGTCTAATAGGCTCGTCTTCAGTTTCCAGAGTGACTTCCTTTGGGGTCAGAAAATCCTGCAACTCTCACCAGGCCAGCCAATCAGGTGGCACAATCAATCAGACAGCTTCTATAAGGACCAGCTGCACTCACTGGGTTCCCAGGAGACTGACTCTGCTGTGGGCTGGGCCCCTGACAGTTAGACAAGAAGTTCACATTTTAACCTAAAGTTTGTAGGAGGTTTAAATACATAAGGAAAGAATGCTTAGATCATGGATTAGAAAAGATAAAAGCCTCTATTTTTCAATCTAACAATACAGTACTTATTAAAGCAACCTTTTCTTTCTCAGTTGCTTTTCTTTCCTATCAAGATGTGCAAAGGCTCTGACCTCCTTGGCAACTAATCTAACCAGTAGAATATTAGTAACAAGTTTGTTTTGTCCTTATGGCAAAGGTGAAATACATGAAACATGAAGAAACATATATCAAACTGCCAAGGTTCAAGCTGGAATCTCTTAACAAAACAAGAGAAATACAGCTCTAGTATGTTTCAAAGATACATTATTACCTTTTTGTCATAAATCATACCAAGGCATTTTGTAGTTTTAAAAAAGATTTTCTATGACCTGTTTTGAAATGTTTCTAAATAAAATGTTAACTGTGCTATTTGACTGAAAATAGGCTGCTGACAAAATTGACTGTGTATGAAGAAACTGATTCCAGAAAGCCATTATAACTGAAAACTGACAGACTTAAAATATCTTTGGATCAGTTAAAATATTGTCCATATTGTTATACTGCTTTTTCATATATTAAAGATAAATTGAAAAAGTTTTAAATATTGATCTGTCTATGAATATCAACATTGTTTATGATTTCTTTGGGTTCTTGTTCAGTTCTTGCTAAATTATCACTGAACCTTAGGATTTGGCTGTAAGAATGTATTGATTTAAATATTTCATCTATTGTTAAAGACAGTTAAAAGTAACTTTGCACATCAGTTACCTGTATTTCCTCAGTGAAAAATGATGATGATATAGACACCTATGGAGGTTTAAGGGGTGCAATTCTTTTGTATGATTTTGGGGTTAGTGATGCCAAGAAGTATTGTAGGGGAAACAGAGCCTTAAAACTCAGGTCTTGGCAGGCAGATAGCCTTCAGCTCACCTTTCAACATAATAAAACAATCAGGATTGACATGGTCCATTGAAGTCAGCAGAAAATTTGGCATTTATACTACCCACAAAAGTTTTAAATTAAATTTTTTAAATAAATAAAACATACATAACTACCACAGCTGTAATGTATTGTGTGTACGTGTATCAAGAGTGAAAGAAAATACTACACAAACAGTCTGAAACACTCAGGAGCGAGTTACATCATATTGCCCATGTTGCAGAGGTCAAGTGTTTTGTGAGGGCATTAAAATCCTGAGGGATGTGTGTGTATGTGTAGTCCCAACTCAGAAGTTCTACAGAATTTATTATGTTCCCAGAGGGGAAACAGCAAAGGAATGAAGCTATAGAGCACAACAGTTTCTAGAGTAGATTGCAATGAGATTATCAAAGGTGTAAGGATTATAGGCCTGATTCGGAGGATACTTGGCCCCTTCCAGGATTGAATCCGAAATGGAGGCTTGAAGGAAAAGAAATGCTGAATAGTGGATAGCATAGAACATGAGGAATATCATATTGGGGGACTCAGTTTATAGAATTGATTTACAGAGCCTTTAGTATGGCATGAGAATGATCATTGTTGGACCCGTTGGAAGGAGAGGAGAGGGATAGTATATTTAATTACTACTTCACACTAATATTAACCTTAAAATAATCCAGATTAAGTTTAGATAGAGGAGAATAAACTGACTAGGAATTGTTGAGATTTATTTTCCTACCTATTTTTCCCATTCTTATTAATTTACCATATGTAGATATTTGTTATATTAAGAAGGAATCGAGATATCCATTTCGTCCCAAGTTTAATGGTTCTAGACACAGACTCAAGAGTCATACCATCTGATGCCTCTTAAATTACCTTCTGAATTAGTATTCATTTTATTAATAACAAATCAGAAATGGAACATTTTCTCTTCAAAAGAACTAAATAGAACATAATACCTGACATTCTTTATCTTGTTATGACGTATAACCTTGTTTTATTGAAGCAAAATAACTAATTGAGAGCACCAATCATCCTTTTCAGATGACTGTCTCTTTGTTCTTGCTCATTTTTTCTAACAGGATTCTTAACAGACAATCCTTATCTCAATGTTTTTGTAGTTTCTTAATTATGCACTGTCAGTGTTGAATGGGTGCTTAAGGGATGTCTGAGTATTTACATACTCTTTTGTCACCTTTCTTAACTTTGCTTATCTTGTGAAAGACTCCTAATAATTACTGTTATAGTACTTCAGAGAAGTTATGTCAATCTCCACATACCATTAATGCATTAATGTGTCAAAACAGCAGTGAATGACACAGCTCTATGCTGTCTTAAAAGCTACTAATGGTAACCCAACCCCAAGGAATTGATTTGTAAGCAACACTAAAGCTATAAAACTTTCTTCCTGATATATGGTTTCACAAAGCCTTGTTCTATTATCCACCTTATTTTTAGTAGATGAGTTACAGCTATTTGAATAAGGGAACAATCTATAAGGACTACATGCTTGATGTTAGCCTTGTTAGAAGATTACTGATAAGAGAGGTAAAATAATTCAGTTGTTAACATTTAAGGACAAAGTGTCACAGTCTACTCCATTTTACCAGAATAAATCCAGAGTAGCTCCACTGACTACAGTAGTTGTTCTGGATTTACACTGGTCTGAATGAAAAAGAATATGGGACAAAACTCTAACATCTGGATTATGTTTATGCTTAGAAACACTTACTGTATGACTTTGTATGACTAGAATGATAAATTACTGAGGGTCAGCATGAAAGCAGAGAGGTGAGGAAAGAAAGGACAGTGCGATAGAAAAACAAAGATGGAGAGAGGAGAAAAAAGGCTGGGTGTAATAAAGCCTAGGATCTCTCAGGTTAACTTCACTTCCCCATGCTCCTCACTGTCACTCGGGGCACTTTTGGGGTACACACTCACAAACCCTTTTGCCTTCAACTCACTCTCCCAGCCTTAATTTATCCTTCTCAAAGATCCATTTCTTTGAGTCATCTCTACAGTGATTATCCATCAATTAACTCTTCATATCTTATTTAGATAGTCTTAAATAAAAGCAAATTTATGGATAAATTATCAAACTAGAGATGAAATTATAAAATAAAATTAGAAAGTACAAACCAGGCATGTGAGGAAAATGAAGATGACGTTTTTTAAATATGCTGTTGTCTTCCCACCTCTTTATAACCGAAGCAGGAAGTCATCCATTTTATATCACCTTCTAAAAATTAATTTGTTTGCTATCATGTATCTCATCTTCCCCAACTTTGCATAACACATATGGCTACTAAGCCATCTTCTCCTTCCAAAATATGTATAATTCAACCTTATGAGCTTGTTTGCTCAAGAACCCATGAAATAATTTATTAACATAGAAATGTAAAGTCAGAAGTTTAAAACCAAACTATGAATCTTCCATGGGGCCAGGATTTCACTCTTTATATTCACAAATAGCTTATCAATTTGACAGAGTGAGGAGAGAGGGAAGGCAGATGAAATAGTAGAAGTAAAAGAGAAATAGACAGAGGCACAGGAATGAGAGAAGAGGATAGTTCAATTGAATAAGAGATTGAGACACAAGAAAATAGGAATAGGAATAAGGATGAGAAGAGGAAAATAAAAGGAAAAAGGAATAATAAAGGAGGGAAAAGATAAGGGATTTCTAAAGATCACAACTCAAAATAAAACATTTCAAGGATTCTGCAGCCAAGATTGTAATGTTTCTTTCTTTCAAAATGTGATTGTTTCAGATGTCAGAATAATAATGTGTCACTCTCAGATGCAACAGTTAACCTTAAAATATGGTTCTTATAAATCAAAATCCACATATTAAAAAAAGCCCCTATAGGCAACAACATCTGCATGTTCCCTTTGCCTATGCCTCAGAATAGGGAGAAACAGAAGTGAGAGTTGGCAGCACTTGTGAAAATGAGCCACTGCAGAGGGTAGTCTGCAACAGCTGTTGTTGGTAGAGAGAAGTTGGGGAAAGAGCTGGTTCCCTATCCTGGAAGTTAAAATCTCCATCTTTTTTTTCTCTTACTTGCTCCTTGAAAAGTATTCAGCACTCTAAACAGCATCCCTCCTCTCATAAAGTAATCCAGGGAATTCAGGACTCCCCACCTAAAAGCTCCAGACCCCCATCCCCAGGTCTGTCTTAGATGGGGAAGCAAAGAGAGAAAATGTTTCATCAACCCTAAGGAGAGTCCCAACTGTTTGGTCTTTGGCTGTCTGCCCAGTCGGTGCTGCTTTGATCTTCTGTCACCAGAACTGCACCATCCCAGCCTCCGCCTCAACAGGAGAGTAGAAATGAGAGCTAGGAATGAGAAACAGCATCTAAAAATTGCTTAATTTTAAAAAATGTTAAAGCCCAATAGGGTTTTGTCTGAAGCTGCTTCTGTTTTCTATAAAATGTGATTTGCCTAAACTAAGATGACTCCCAAACTTTAAAACAGGAATGGGCAATGGCATTTTGTTGTGGAAAATCTGATATACAGCAGACATGATTAAAAGGTCCATGTCTGCAAACACACAACAAAATTTGAGACACTGTGGTCATCTCCTATCCTAAGCATAGCAAAACTACAGTATCTCAGATAAAACTGTAATAATGGTTGCTAAGCAATTACTATGAATGGTAACCACTGGACTTCATAAACAGAGTTATCTGTAGAGAATGCATACTAAAGTATTCTATGAGGAACCAGATTTTATTTTACTTGTTTTCCTCCCCCAATAACTTGCTAAAATTTGGCAATTTTACAAGGATTATTAACCTAAATACACAATGTAATTGTTGTAAATAACACTCTTCTTTTTGGAGCAACCGTATATAATCTATGTATCCACACTACTTTTGTTTAATATGCTAGACTCTGACAAGAATAAAGCAGGAATAGACAAATTTAAAGTGACCATTCCAATGTACCACCAATGTATTCTCTGTACACTAAAAGACATCCTCAAAGGGCTGGATCTACTGCCTTCCCATCTGTTTTGCATTGCTAGCTAATTTGACTGTCTTTCAGTGAACCTTAAAAATGGTTTGGTACTAAGCAAAGACTGGCTATATAGGAACACTATATCCAACCTCCTCAAAACTTTGGGCAAGTTTAGATCCATATCCAAACTTTGCAGCTGAAACCCATTTCTATAAGAAACATCAGAAAAAGAACACTGCAACGGAAACACCTTGACTCTGGATCCAAACTTCATGGCCCAGCTCCATGTTTGGTTCTAGAAATGAATGTAGGTTTGGAGAAGTCTTACTTTTTCCAAAGCAATTCACCCATCTCTAATTACAATGGGAAATTTGTGGTGGTTCATACACCACCACTGGCACAAATAAATTTGTCTGGAGTGGAGGATGCAGTGGTGCAAGTTGCCTGCAATTTCTGCTCTGCTGATGACCCAGTGTCAGCTTATGCTGCCACCAAAGTGGACAGGGTCAACCCAAGAATTGGAGAGGATGAGGCCAGGCAGGAAAGGTGCTGAATCAGTGTCTTTCCTGGTCAGCTTCCACCAGGGGGATTCCTATTCAAAACAAGACAGGCTCAAAGTTATATTTCCTTGGGTAAATCACCCTCAGTTTGCAATGCCTCTGTGCCCACAGGTATTTCTATATAGATAATTGGGTCAAGACACTAATGTCTCATCTAACCCGAGACAGTGCTTCATTGCTCATTACAATTAAAGCTGACCAAAAGTTGCTGGCAAAAAATATATTTTTCTTGAGGAAAACACAAATGCAAGATTTGAAACACTTCTTGCATTTATGTAAATTTGCATCTGAAATCACTTAAAGATTTTCTTGCAAGGTTAGAATTATTCACATGGCAAATTATTTTAAACCTCTTATAATTCATGTAAATGAACTAGATTTATTGCCAGAAATGTATTCCTTTATTTTTCTTCTGGAAAATGTAATGTCAACTTTAATCCTTAGAAACTTTGCACTGATTAGATGCTGAATTATCAAATAATATTACAAAAAAGCAAAAATGGGTGTTAAAAATAAACTTACTCTCAGGAATCCATAATATCTCTACTAAATCTACTATAGCAATCATAGTTAATGGTTCTTAGATATTAGCACAAATTTTACAGTACCTCTGGGTCTTTGAGAAATATCCATTTGATTAAAAATACATTGAAAATAAGCTTTGTAATGATTTCTTCCCTCAACCCTTTTAATTCTTAAGAAAATGAATGGTAGATCATTATTATATCGTTTTCTCTTTGAACATGCAAATAGCCTTAATGAAACACATCCCCTTCTCCTAGCTTGAATTCCTTCTTGTAGCAAGTCACTCTTGTTTATAGGATGACCCGATGTCCCAATTTTATAGGGACAGTCCTGATTTGGGGCTTTTTCTTATATAGGCACCTATTACCCTTCACCCCCATCCCAATTTTTCACACTTGCTATCTGGTCACCCTACTCTTGTAGCATGTCACGCTAAGAAAGGGGAATATCTGTCTTGATACAATTGTTCTGTGTTAGCACTTGCTATCCAATGACCTCTTGAGGAAGTCTACACTGCCATTCAGGATGGTATAAGCAGTGAACACTTCTGTTAGACCAAAAAATGTAAATAACGCTATATTTCCACAACACCATATCACTTGGTTACAGTTCATTTTCATATTAATCTTATAAGATGTTGATATATTTGTGTCTGTATTATATTTTTCTTCAGTCACCTGCAGTGATGATACCTTGTTTTACTGTTGACTTCTGTTCTTAATAGATGATTTAACTCATTTTTTCCGTTTATACAGAAAACATATGTCCTCTGATACAATTAGATTTGGAGGCATAGTCCATTATTAAATTATTCATCTTTTTGAGAAATCAAAGCTATGTAACTGTCACAAAATCTATAAAAGTCTGTCCTACTCCTCATATTGCACTGGGACTGGTCATGTTTCTTTTAGGTATCTAAAACAGGCCACATTCTAGCCTGTCTTGCTGAACAGAACCTGTGAGTTTGCGATTTGGGGCATGGGACTCTCATTGTGACCAATATTGCAATGGCATCATTTCATGGTATCCTTGGCTGAGAAGAGCCATGTGCTGCAGCACCTTATCCTTGAGATATGGTTCCCTCTGAAGACAGACAGATGAAATGAAAACAGAAAGGTAAATCTTGAGTAGCAAGGGAGTTGTCTTCTACAAAGTAACAGTGACATAATTTCTGCTACCGGAACAGCTCTCATCCATTTACTCAGCACTCCTTCCATAGATTCTTATGTATCACTCAGAGTGATGGGACTGACATTTTGTTTGTTCTTCTTGAGCACCACCCAGATCTGAGGCGTCCACAAGAGTTGCTTAGAGTTCTAGTCACATCTATCACTGATATGCATATATAAATATTAGCCAACTTCATATATAAATCAATTGCACCATTTATGAGATGGGAGTTTGTCTGTGCAATATCTATTTTACATCTGAAAATCAAGATTGGTTCATTGTTTCAGTTTTTGATACACTACAACTATTGTGATCATTAGTTTGTTTTGAACTTTTAACTTCCACAATCTTTAATATAATTTTAAAACAACTTCAGTAATGTGGAGTGAGGAGTTTTGTTACAAATACCTCCTGTACATGTTGTACAATTGTAATGTTTTCAAATATTTAGTAGGCTTTTTGAAATACAGATGCACCGTAAATATGCATGCAGTTATCATCTATGTATAATATAGCTACAGATTATAGAAATATTGTAGTGTCCTAGAAGTAAGCTGTAATACAATACGAACAAATGTTGTATACTTGAGTAATTTAGAAGTACCTCTCTCTGCAATAGAAAATAGGTGATCAGATTAATTTGGATTTATCAAGGTTCTTTCACTCATCATCACCTGATGTATGTTCCTATTCATAATAATTTCCTAAGCACCATCTGGAACAGTTCTGATACCAACTTTAGCTTTTAATCACGGTTGCTGTATAAAAGGATTTTCCTTGAACACTGATGAGTCTTTTCCCATGAGAACTATTAAAGCAGCATATAAGAAACGCATTCACTTGAGACATTCTATGCTGGGTCTAATCTGCAGACTGATACTTCTATTTTGTTCATTCTTTTTCTTGCTGTCTTTCAGTATTGAGGATTGGTTTTTTTTGATGTTTTGTAAATGCTTCATTCCTTTAGATGACTTTAGGACCTACCAGCTAGGTGGCTTTCTGGGATACACAAGTCCCAGAACACCGTGTATGGGGCCCCATACAAGAATATGTTTCTGTTGTGAAGGTGGTAGTTCCTGAAGTGCTCTCCATGACCAGCCTGTCACTCTCCCTAGTCTAGGACCACCCAGGGTGCAGCAGAAACCCTGTTATATGGCTCCATGAGTAGGGTGGGGCAGTGATCTGATTTCTAGAAAGCGGATTTCTGAAATATAAAAAATATACAGGGTATGGACTTCATCCTACCTCGTCTTAGTGCATGGAACACATGGGAGTCTTTTGAGTGGATTATTGTTAGTGGTCCATCATCCCACAAATTGCTGTTGTGGTGAGGGAGGTTTGACTGAATGGTGGGAGTTCTCCTTTCAGACTGCTATTAGGGGAGATTGCAGTCCAATGGGAGCTCTGTCACATCTCCCTGACCAAAATCCATTTTTGAACTGTCATCTAAGAAGATATCTTGACCTGTTCAGGTCTCTCTGCTCTGATTGACTGTCCAGCTGTGTTGAAAAATAGGGAATAATTTTTTTTGTGGAAAAACATTTCTGGGGCTGAATCTGTGCGCTTTTTAGACTGTTCATTCCTGGTGGAATCCATGGATCTTATACCTAATGATCTTAGGATTGTAACAAGAAAAAGGCCTTTACATTCTGAATACATTCTGAATGCAAAGCCCTAAAGCTGTCAGTGAGGTTTGAAACAACTTCACTGTATTTTGCTTTGGCTTATGTTTTGCCTGGTTCTGTTGTGCTTGTCATTTCAAGTCTTTAAATTGGAAGGCAAGACAAATAAAGGATGATGGAAAATTTGTCAAACAGAGGCAAAAGGCTGAGAAAAAGATGTGGTAACTGCAGTGTACAATTGTTCTGGGGAAGAGCATAAGGAATTTGAGATATGGAATAAGAAGAATAAATTTCGCTTTGGTATGAGCACAGGGAAAAAGTGTCTGTGAGAATCCTACAGACAGAATATTGATTCTTTTTTAACAAAGCTTCCCTTGCTTGGCTCAGTGGCATGGCAATACAGCACTATGCACTGAGACCTTCCTGTAGCTAAATGAACAAGTTCAAGCCCTTACTGAATGTATTATGAATACTTTCCCTTTGAATATTTCTATGATACTTGGAAAAATGCTTAGAAATTTTATGCCATGTGCTAAAAGATGCTCTTTTTAATGCAAATAACCTGTAAAAGATCTGTGACTATCAAACATTAGGAAACAGCATCCAGTCCCCAAAGAGTAACTTTTATGCAGATATTTTGCAAAGGTTCTTTGTTATTTCCAATACTTTGCAAATATTTGCAAAACAACTATTGTTTTAGCAATCAGAAACGCGACTTTGCGATTTGTGCATATGCTGCTTCTCAGCATTCAGACTGCATTGAAGTAGGTTGAACTAGTGTCCTCGGAGCTCGATTGTAATGAAGTTGAGAGAACAAATTTCAAATTTGTAGAGTTCTACATATTTCTGTTTCTTTTGTATGGAAGTAGTATGCTTTGTAAATTTTTTGCAGAAAATCTTTAGAATATATTTTAGAAATATACCACAAAATGATGTGCAGCATGGTATTTAATGAAAGATGTGGATTTGGATCTATTGTATATAGGCTTGGTCCAATGTGCATTTGTACATTGAAGTCAATGGAGACTTTTCATTAACTTCAGTTGGCATTGGATCAGGTTCTATATGTCTAATCCATTATTATATAGGCATTTTCATCGAGTCCATTTATCTCCAATTTATTTTCTAGATGTGGTGTTCTTCTAAAAGGTAAGAACATTTTCCCATGTATTCTAAAGGTATGTCTACACTGCAGAGTGAAGGTGATTTATTTTAAACCGACTTTCCCTCGCCGTATTTTAGAAGTCGGAGTGTGATCACACCATACTCATTGCATAGGGGAATTGTGTCCCCACTAGCCATGCTTGGGTCGACAAGAAAAGCAGTGCACTGTGGGTAGCTATCCCACAGTGCAACTAGCTGCAAAGGTTTTTGGGAAGGTTGTCATCCTTCCCTGATGCAACGTCGTACTCCCCCCGCTTCTTGCCCCGGTCCAAAACAAACAGACGATCTCCTTTTTGCGCCATTTTTTCAAACCCTTCAGTCTCTGATGCATGCACGCCATTGCCTGAGAGGAATGGAGCCCACTCAACTCTGAAAATTGCGATGGTACAGAGGTCGCCTTGCTACAAGCCATAGAACAAAACAATTCCCGTTTGCTGCAGGCTGTCATGCACCATCTGCAGTCCGTGGAGTGCCGCTTCTGGTCCTAGGAAACAAGCAGTGACTGGTGGGATCGCATCGTTATGAAGGTGTGGGTGATGAGCAGTGGCTGCAGAACTTTAAAATGTGAAAGGCCACTTTCTTTGAACTTTGTGGAGAGCCCTGGAAAGCATGAATACTCACTTGAGATCAGCTCTGACAGTGGAGAAGAGGTGAAAGCTAGCAAAGCCAGACTGCTACCGGTCAGTTGGGAATCAATTCGGAGTTGGTAAATCCACCATGGGAGCAGCTGTGATTCAAGTATACCGGGCCATTACTAGACTTCTGCTAAGAAGGGTAGTGACTTTGGGAAATGTGCAGGACATAGTGGAAAGCTTTTCTGCAATGGCGTTCCCAAACTGTGGCAGGGCGATAGATGGCAGGCACATCACTATCTTAGCCCCAGACCACCTTGCCACAGGGTCCATAAATTGAAAGGGATACTTCTCAATGGTGTTGCAGCCCTTGTGAATCACAGGGGACACTTCACCGACATCAATTTGGGGTGGTCTGGAAAGGTGCATGACGCATCTTTAGGAACTTAGGTCTGTTCAAAATGTTGCAGGCGGACACTTTCTTCCCTGACCATAAAATAAATATTGGTGATGTTGAAATGCCATTAATGATCTTGGGTGATCCTGCCTACCCCTTGCTCACCTGGCTAATAAAGCCCTACACCGGGCACCTGGACAGCGAAAAGAAGCGTTTTATTAATAGGCTCAGCAAGTACAGAATGGTGGTGGAATGTGCATTTGGACATTTAAAACAGTGCTGGTGAAGTCTGCACACTAGGTTAGATCTCAGTGAAAGAAACGTCCCAATGGTTCTCTCTGCCTGCTGTGTGCTCCATAACGTCTGTGAGACAAAGGGGCTGAAGTTCCCATTGGATTGGGCTGTGGAGGCAGATAGGCTGGCTGCAAATTTTGAGGAGCCAGATGCCACTGCAGTGCTGAGAGCCAGTCACAGAGCTCTGCGCCTCAGGGAAGCATTGAAAAATTGCTTTTGCAACGAGACACAACAGTAATGTGCGTTGTTTATTTGTTATGTGCTTTCACTTTGCATCCCCTACCCATCCCGCACTGAGCCAGTTCCCCCACTCACTCTCATCCACCGTTACAGGCCCCCCTTCTTCCCCCTCCCTCTATTCCCTTCTGATCAATAAACAAACAGTAATGAAATGTGAAGCAGTGTTTTCCCTCACAACCTTCCCTCTCCCCCTCCGATACATTTCCTTCCCTACTTCCCCCTCCCTTTATTCCCTTTTTCTCAATAAATAAATAAATAAAGAGCAATGAATTGGAAAGCAGTGCTTCGTTTATTGGTGATCCTTCACATAGGGGGAAATGAAATTGAATGGAATTTTCTGCATGCATTTTGTGGGGCCAGGGGTACAGAGCCCATTTTGGCTGTGCACACAGGAAAGAAGCACACATCCCCACTCCTTAAAGGGGCTGTCGCCTCTTTCTGTTCATCTCAACTGGCGAAGAGTGCGGCACGTACTGCACCGTACTCAATCTCCTTCTAGACTGCTTTGGGGTGGGAGCTAATAAAGACTGCATTAGCTCAGAGTTTTTCAGGGGCTGCAGAGGGAGTCTCTCTTGCCACTGAGCTTCCTGAAGCTCAGCCAGACACCTCAACGTGTCTGACTGATCACGCATTATACGAAACATCTCTTCTTTGCTGAACGCTCATACTCCTGAGCTGCCTTCCTGTTGTCCATGTCCATGTTCAATTTGTCAGATAATGAAATCCTCCGCGCTTTAGCTCGGTGTCAGCAACCACAGAAGCATTCATTAGCTCATTAAACATGTCATCCCGGGTTGTTGTTTTTTTGCTTTCTTATCTGCGACGGGCGCTCTGCAGGAGTATGAGACGGTGGTGTGTTGAAGGCCACGTTGTCCACTGTGAGGGAAGCAAAGCACAAAGTACCCATTGTTAACTCATCATTGTTAACTGATATCAGCCTGCTGAGGATCACAGAGGCGGAAAGGGAGATTTGCTGCAAGCATCTGGCTACAGGCCTGGCCCTTATGCTGCTATACTGTGTTCTGCGATGATGAATGCACAATAAATAACAGAGTGGCAGGGGAAAGTGTCCTATCACAGTGGAAGAAATAAGGCTGCCCTCCCAAAAAACCTTCTCCAAAGAATTGCAGAGTACCTGCATGGAAGCTTCCTGGAGATATGCATGGAGGATTCTCAGAGCATCCCTGTGCACATAAATAATCTTTTCCATGGTGAACCTAGTGCTTAAGCACACCAAGTATGAGAAAGCACAGCCACACACACCACTTTTTCCCGCTGGTACAAGATTCTGGACAGGGGATATAACCAAAGACATGCAATGTACATGCTCACCAGATGTGCCGTCCCCAGTATCCCGGTCAGTCACGGTTTCCTGTGTCTGGGTGGGCTGCTCTTGTATTGCAAACAGCTGCTGGCTTTCAGGGAGAAGGGATACCACACTCTCCTGTCCCCTGTTCTCCTCATCATCCTGCTCCTCCTCATCCATGGACTCATCCTCATTCATCCTGGACTTGGATTCCCCAGAGGTATCAATGCTGTGTGGTGGCATAATGGTTGAGTCTCTGCCAAGAATCGCATGCAACTCCTCATAAAAGTGACATGTTTTGGGCGAGGAGCCAGAACGGCTGTTAGCTTCTCTAGTTTTCTGATAAGCCTGCCTCAGCTCTTTGATCTTAATGCGGCACTGCTGCGCATCCCTGTTGTGCACCTTCTTCAACATGCTGGGAAATATCTTCTCGTAGATATCCAAATTTCTTTTGCTGTCTTGGAGCTGAGCCAGAACAGACTCTTCGTCCCACAGACCGATGAGATCCAAGACCTCAGGTTGGCTCCAGGCTGGAGCGTGTTTGGGGCATGCAGTTGCCATGATCAGCAGTTCTGGCAAGCTCTCTCCACGCTGACCAAACAGGAAATGGGAATTCAAAATTTCTCAAGGCTTGCGGGGAGGAGCTATTTCCTGTTTATGTGACACAGTGCAGCAGAGTGCGAATGTGCAGAATGGTCAGAACAGAGCATTATGGGATACCTCCAGGAGGTCGATTTATGTTGTGCTCTGCCTACACTGATGCTCATTTGACCCACATAATTCGACTTCAGCGCTACGTCACTTGCGGAGGTGGTTTTTTTAAGTCGAATTTTACCATAATTTAGGTCGGCGGAACTGACGTTCCAGTGGAAACACATACTTTAGGGGGTTGATGTAAATGGCGTTACGTCGATCTCCATTGCCAGTGTAGACCAAGCCTCAGTTAAAAGAAACACACAAGTGATGCTTTATTTTAAAAGTGGGTAACTTTAAGACTCTTATAGTCCTATTGACTTAAATGGGACTATTCATGTGTTATATGAGATTAAGTGTTTTGCTAGATCATGGCCATAATCAAAGAACAGTTTCTATCAGTGTTGTGGCAAAGCAAATATATCAAGGAGAAATATATTTATATAAATCCTTGCCTCCAGAAAAACAAATACCAAATCTCTTTTTATTTGTAACTAAAATTTCTTTTTTCTTTTCATCTATGGTCAAACATTTTCTATCAGAATTTGCTACTATGTGGTTTTTATAGTGGAGTTCAGTAGTCCAAGTTGTAACCAATCTTAAATCCATTTGCACAAGTAACATCAGAGCCTCAACACATGCAAGAGGCCACATTTGATTAGCCATAGCATAGATGCCCATTGGAAGATGCTCTCTGGCTTGTTGATCCGGACATAGTGACAAAATGAGGGCAGACATAGAGATGGATTTTAAGTGGCAGGCAAGCAACTTTTGTTAACTTAAACACCCATACTCTCATATTCTAGGCATTTAAGTTGTTCCAGTGCTGGGGTTACAGGGCTTCTACTACCTAGTTTGTAACTTGGGTGGGCTCTCCTCAGTCTAATCCTCAGGATTTAGCATGCTCTGCATCCTACCACCCCCCAATCCCACCCCTACGAGGGGGACAGGGGGTGCAGAAAGTCGGGACTAGAACCAGAAAGGGTTACAGGGTCTCAACCTATCCCATGAGCCCAAGGCCCATCAGCAAAATCCAAGGTCTTTCACTTCTGGAAATTGTTAATTCTATCCTTTAAAGCTCACTGGAAACTGGTTAAACCAGTGACTAGCTTGTTCGCACCCCCTACAACCATGCCACTTGGTATCACAACTCCTGCCCATCAATTCCCTCAAATTCTGCAGTCATATGTCAGTGCCTCCATCTGATAAATGTACACCATCATCCCTGAAAACTTTAAGCCAGGTGTATCCCTATGCTGTACCCCCTGTCAAGCTGTTTGAAGTGGCTCATGAATGCTCAATGAAGTGGCTCATGGGTGCCAAGCTCAGGGCAGACTATTACCAGCCAGGGCACAAACCCCAGACTGGTTGTGTGTTCTGTAATTAGATTTCACCAACCAAGTATCAAGTGTGAACTCCTCAAGCACTATAATAACCTTAGTATGGAGTCACAGACAGTTCCCTTGGGCACTCCGGTCTATCTTGCCACCCAGATGATCCCTTACACAAAAAATCACAAAAATATTCAGGTTATTCCCAGTCCCAAAGGACCATTCACTTAACCCAGGTCATTTGCACCTTAGATCTCTCACCAAAGATGCTTGTAGCCAATTCTATATTAAACTAACTAAAGGTTTATTGACTAGGAAAAATAAATGAGAGTTATTTACAAGATTAAAGCAGGTAAACATGCACAAATGAGTTACAGTCTTACGTTTCTAAAAGTAATAGAAGCTGCTGTAATGTACAAGCTCTATATGTCCTTTAGGGCTAAACCAAGCTAAGCAGCTTGGGGATCCCTTGCTCATGCTTAGACATATTGGCCTCTCCAAAATTCAAGCAACATAGTGATAACAATTCCTGCTTCACAGGGATTTGGATTCCCTTCCCCTAGTGTTCAAGCTGTGATAGGATGAGGGCTTGTGCACGTACCAGCTTCCTGGGTGTAGGGGGAAGGAGTCAATGAAGTCTTTTGTCCACTGATGTTCCACAATGGCTTGTCTGATGTCTGTGGGCTTTCTTTTGTTGGGGAGGAGATGACACCTCTTGTAGTAAACTAGTATTTCACACTTGGTGACGCTTCTCCCCTGACTGGGGGTTTTTATAGTTTTAGCAAACATTTTTATAGTTACAGAGCAAAAACTTAAATATCACCTTATAACACGAAATGCAGATATTATAAGTCAGATTAATACATGAAGCATTCTACAAGCATTTCATAAAGTCTAAATACGTTCTTATAACTCTAATATTGATTTTAACAATACTAACACACAATGATCTGGAATGGTTTTCAGTTGTGTGTTTGTCAGTGTTCAGTGAGGCCTAGAAGCCTTGGCATGAGATGGCACCTGTTCTGCCAGCATGTCACCATGGAACCTTGTCTCCAAGAATATCCTGGTGACCTCCAGATTCATTTTGTTCTGAGCCTTGTCCACATGGGTCTGCACTTCACAAGCATTTCTGACCATATCAACAACCTTTGGCCATGATTGCCTAATCAAGCCAACAGCCCTTTGGATTCTATCCCTTAAATTAACTTCTGTACAGCCCCTGAGATTGTTCTCTCCAAAGTAAATAACCAGGACATGATGCTGTTCTTTGATGAGTTCAGAAGTGGTATGAGCTGATCCTACTGCATGCCTCTTCTGCTGAACACTGGATGCAAATGGTTTCAGCCCTGAAGCCCAACTCTGATCTGCCTGCTGTCCTGGCTTTCCTATTGTGGGCCCAATGCATTATAGAGTGCCCATAAATCCAGATATTGAGCAGATACTGGATACTTTCTGAAAAAAACACATTGGGTTAGCTGTATTTTACCATTCCTTGCCATCTTTTCCTTGGAGCAGATGTAAATCCTGTAATATCTTAATTTCTCATGCCCTATCATCTGTACCTTTCACTGGTCAAAAAACTCCTGTAGTCACTGCCATTGCTGCCTCAATCCTCAAAGAATGAGTACCAAATTTACCCAAGTAATGGCTGCAGTAGTACAAGGTTTTTCTCTGTACCCCAGTAATTGGTACCTCACCAAGAAGCTGCCATCATCATGTATGAACAACGGGCCTAGCTGCTGGTCCTGGATTTCTAGTACAGCTTTTACTGCCTTAATGGGGCACAGACATTCATCTGCACATTCCTTCAATACCACAAAAGTCCCCCTTCCCTTCTGTTCCATTTTACGAGTAACTTAAGGACAAAGACGCTGCTCCTGTACATACTCATACAGCAGTTACATTCGGTGCCTGCTGAGACCTGTCTGTGTCTGCCAAAGGCCCAGCTCACTGACTCTAAAAGTGCCAAAGAAGGCAACAACGAATTCTGCCCTAAATAAAAATGGCTTCTCTGCCCCTGTGGTAATGCCATTAAAAAACCTTGATTGGATTTTCACTGTTATGGGTAACCTTTTGTCCCTCCTGCATCTGGCCCTCCTGGACCATCCTTGAAGAGATTCTGTATTATATGGGTCTGGAAACCTACCAGCCTACACCAGGAGGACAGGCCTACTAGTTGTTATTGGTGATAGAGTGGAAGGAGAAAGGATGTAGGCCTTTAGAAAGTAGGCCTTTAGAAAGTAGAAAGGCCATACTTACGGGATCGGGGACTCTATCCTGAGATGCAGTGACTCTGAAAAAGATTTGATGGATAATCAGCTGAACATGAGCTCTCAGTATGACACTGTGGGCAAAAGAGCTCATGCGATCCTGGGATATGTAAACAGAGGAATCTCAAGTAGGAGTAGAAGGTTATTTTACCTCTGTACTTGGCACAGAGCAACCACTGCTGGAGTATTATTTCTAGTTCTGATGCTTGCAATTCAAGAAAAATGGTGATATATTAGAGAGGGTTCAGAGAAGAGCCATGAGAATGATTAAAGGATTAGAAAACCTGCCTTATAGTGATAGATTCAAGAAGCTCAATATATGTAGTTAACAAAGAGAAGGTTAAAGGATGACTTGATTACTATAAGTCTTGAGTTTATAAGTTCATACATGGGGAACAAATATTAATAATTGGCTCTTCAATCTAGCAGATAAAGATATAACAAGATCCAGTGGCTGGAAGTTGAAACTAGACAAATTCAGACTGGAAATAAGGCAGAAATTGTTAATAGTAAGAATCACCCCACCACCTAGCATACAAAGTTTAGGTGTACCCTGACCCCTGCCACCTAGCCCTAAGATGGAGGGAAAAGGGGCTGAGCATTCTGTCTGGTCTCTTCAGAGCCACTCCTGGAGTGGGCATCTACAGGCCTGCTAGCTGTAGACTTGGCCAGAGCCTCACAATCCCCCCTGTCACTCCTCCCCTCCAAGTGGGAAGAGGCGAGGGAGCAGCAGGACATAAGAAGCATACAGCACAGCCCTCCCTCACACTCACATACATGCAAGTGGTGGGAGTGCTGCCACCGTATGACCAAGCACATCATCACAGCCCGGGGATTCGACTCCACCCCCATCTGCAGTAGTGGCTACCTGCCGTGGCAACAGGGCCAGCCCTGAAAGCACTGCCCTGGGTTGCAGAGCCCTTTTCAGCTACCATAGCAGCATCATGTGAGTCACCCACCCACTGCACAAGCAGGGCCCATCCTGGCCATAGTAGTGGCCTCACACCTCCCTTCGCCTCCTGGGAAAGAGGGAGGTTAGGGGCTCCAACATGTGCTACACCACCTTGAGCCTCCGTGGCCCTCACGTACTCTTAAGTGAAGCATTTTCTTCCTCTGCTTTTTTGGATGTAAACTGCTCTGGGGTCCAATTCTACATACACTCACTATTAAGTATAGTACTAACTACTGTGATTATTCCCTCTAAAGTCAATGGGATCTGCCCTTATTACTGCTAACTATAGTTGTCTGTGTATTGTGGCCATATATTAGGTACTGTCTTTGGATGCTTAGTTGCTATTAGTATGCACAGTTTTTAATCTTTCCTTCCCTAGGCAACTTTGACATAGTTCCAGAGTAGAGATTATGAGCTAGATTCTTATGTGCAGCATGTCCTCAGCTCGCTTTGACTTCAAGGAAAGTTGGGAACATTCAGCACCTGGCAGGATCAAGTCATTGTGAGTGCCACGTAGTGAGGATAACTCCTTTTTTACTCAAGTGATATCTTCTCTGTTCTCCTCTTCTGCCTGAATTTTGAGGAAAATCCAAGTTGAGGATCTGCTCACAGTTGTGTGATTTAAACTAGTGCAAGGCCATTCCTATGTGTTGGGGGCACTGAAAATGTTATCCATATAAAGTTTTAGTTTAATTAAGTCTGTTAAATGTATGTTTTGCAAGGGAAGTTCAAAGATGCAGAATTCAATTCAGTAAATCATAAGTTTTCAACCTTTGAAAAATTGCTTACTGGGTGCTTTGCCAATACACTGGCACACCTATGCATTTCTCACACATCCTTGGAAAAGCTGTCAGAATGACTGTGAGATGATAAATGAAATATAAACAAGCTTTACTAGATAACATTAATATGTCACAAATTGTTGGAACACACAGAATGCACTGCAGAAAAAACAGGTCAGTGTTATGATGTTTATGAGATATTCAGTTAAACTTTACAGATACATATACACATAAATGCAAAAGGTTGTGCATGTGAAATTCCAAATGGAGAGGTCACTGTTCTTCTAAAACCAAGTTTCCTTTGGCTGGCCCCCTGAGGCTACCATTTGCCTTGTAACCATGGCAGTGTTAATAATTGTCAAGTTGAACCTTTTCATAAAACACAGTTTAGATTTCACCAGCAGCAGGAAATATATGACTGAAAGGCAAATCACAGTGTTTTTGAGACAGGATGTATCCTGTGTAATTCTGAGTTCAACATGGGTCTGGAGGGTGGGGGGGCATATTTAATGAATTCTTTTCCTGAGGCAGCTTTATTTCTGCTAGAGATACAATAGATATTCTGTTCAACTGCTAAACTTTTTTTTTTTTTTAATACTCATAGTACTTAATTGTTAAAATCAAATAAAAAAGGGAAATCATTTTTTCTACTGCTCTCCTGAGAGTCTCTGCTGATTTAAAAGTTTGCATCTTTGTCATCAAAAAATAAGTTGTTACTTGAATTTTTATATTGGAGTTTGAAGCCTGTAACAGTGAAATGCAAACAGAAAAATGATGGCATTAATGAGTGAAAAGTGAATGCTTTCTTTATACTTAACATATGTGCTGATAGCTAACAGACCTATATCTCAGCAATTCATTCAACCTTTAAATTGCCTCTTATACTGTATGCATCACATACTGTATGTTCAGTAAAAATTATAAAAGAATTACATGATGTTTGTGGATAGTATTATTTTCTGCACTTTTGAGTGTATTCATTTTGCTTATTTGAAGTATGTAATATAATGTTATTTTTATAGTACTTTAGCTAGTCTAGTGCCAGACCATTGAACGTCTGTACAAGCATACAGATAACCATTTGTGTATAAGAGGCAATTATGGATTATAAATTAAATTTTTTTACTAAGCTTGTTTCTGTATTGTAAGTTACAATTTATGTGGATATGAACTACTCTTCCATGAAAATAACTCTTATTTAGAATGTTGCAGAGAGAATTGCCTTAAAATCCATTTCACTCATTCATTCCACGATTCATTTAGACCCACATTTTTAAAGCTATTTAGGTGTTACTGTGCTCAGCATTGCAATGCCTAACTGATTTAGGAGCCTAAATATAATTTTCAAAAAGCATTTAGGCACCTAGGAGTCTAATTCCATCCTCCTAAATGTCTAAATCCCTTTTGAAAATGAGACTTAGGCTCTCAAATTTTGGCATTGCAACACTGAGCACAGCAACACCTAAATAGCTTTAGAAATGCACTGAAGCACATGCTTTTGGACCTGATTCAGGAAAGCATTTGACTATATGCTTAAGTCTTTTCCTGTTCAGGAAAACATTGTGGTTCATTCTCAGTTAATGGGACTTTAGCATATGCATAAGCATCCTGCCTGAACAGGGATGCTCTCCTAAATTGAGGCCTGAGTGCTTTGCTGAATAGAGAGAGTTTTAATTATTTGCTCTAAATCCTTTGCTGAATTGGGGCCTTAGTCAATTATTCTGTCACTTAGTTGATTGCTTAGTGCAGGCTGACTGCTTTTACCTCAACTGATCCAAGAAATTGGCTTTTACAAATCCTTTTGAAACTATTTGCACTGAAAATAGAGTTAATTTCTAGTAACTGATTGATTGTTGAATATTCAATTTTAATCTCAGATAGGGTGTAGGTCTAAGAGACTACGTACAGAGGGTAGGTAATAGAATTGGCTGCTATTGCTATGAAACTGGATTGAAAATGGAAAGGTTACATAAAGCTGGATTAGAAGGAAAGATCAGCTCTCCAGGGTTTGTACACGTGAATAAGGTTCAGATAAGCATCCAAATCTTGTTTTTTAAAAATTATTTTGTATTCCCCACAAAATGAATGTTTAAAATGTATATACTTGCAAAATGTATTACAATGACATTGATCAGAAAATGCTTAAAAGAATCTATTACATACTATAATGCCTTTCTATGCTAATAGTCTTCTCAATGTCAGTGTGAACACGTGTGAAGCAAGGTACTACTTAGCATGAGGGAGAGTATTATAATCTGGCCCTTTATTCTGAAATGTTTCGAAGTGTATGTTAAGAAGGAATGTTTAGAATAGTGCATTTGCTCTCCTCGTGCAGTTTTTAAGGTATGTTACAATATATTTATTTACAGAGCAATCACATTTTAGAAAATTTCACAGCAAAGTGTGAAACAGCTTATATTGGGGCATGGAACAGCTTCCATGTGAGCAGGGCCGTATTATCCATTAGGCACAATAGGCACAGTGCCTAGGGCCTACAAAACTTTCAGGGCCTACGAAAAAAAAATGTTATATATAATTTTTTTTTTAATTTAAAAAACTATTTATTAATAGCTTAAAATCAAATTAGTTATTTTGGTCAGGCGGCCTATGAAGGCAAGTGTGCCTAGGGCCTACAAAGGTCTTAAAATGGCCCTGCATGTGAGGAGAGATTAAAAAGACTGGGACTGTTCTGCCTGGAAAAAAAGATGATTGAGAGGGGGATATGATGGAGTTCTATAAAATCATGAATGTTGTGGAGAAGTGAATAAATGTTATTTACCCCTTCATATACCACACAAATGAAATTAATAGGCAGCAGTTTTAAAACAAGCAGAAGAAAGTATTTCTTCACACAATGCACAGTCAACCTGTGGAACTCCTTGCCAGGGGTTATTGTGAAGGCCAAAAGTATAAGTGGGTTCATAAAAGAATTACATAAGTTCATGGAGGATAGGTCCATGATTGACAAGATGACTAGGAGCACAATTCCATTGTCCTAAGTGTCCCTAAACATCTCACTGCTAGAAGCTAGGACTGTACATCAGAGGATGGATCATTTGATAAATTGCTGCCCTGTTTTGTTCATTTGCTCTGAAGCATCTGGCACCGACATTATCAGAAGACAAGCTACTGGGTTAGATGGACCATTGGTCTGAAACAGTATTGCCATTCTTATGTTCTTATGTAAAGAGAACATTCACGGGCCATTTTATTGGAGCTGAGTGCATAAATTATTTTATACTACTTTCAAAATGTAACCCTGCATTTTCTTTCATACTTTCATGTTCTATTAATTTATTATTTTGTGGTTTGACTTAAACTTAGTATTTCGGAGAGTAGTTTGAGACAAAATCTTATTTTTCCATGACATTTTAAAATTGCTTATTGCAATATATGTTCTATTTTAGAAGTGATATACATGTTTTAAATCCAGAATAACTCGTGTTACGTGAGAAATTGTCACCATGACCTTTTTCTATTCTGGATATATTATATAGTCAAAATATAGCTATTAGAAGGATTAGACTGACTTACCAAATTGCTACATGGAAAACTTTGGTCTTTAGTATTTACAGATGAGAAAGTTATTTATTAGATTTTTCCTTTATGTAAATACTTTTGCTAAGCTGCCTAATGAGCTAAGGCATTAAAATGAAGCTAATTACATAGCTTGGCAAAAGTTGCAAATACAGTAGGAATTTTTGAAAATGTTGGAAGATCAGCACAGAGATGGATTCTTATTATTGCTTCTTGTTGTAGTGAACAAAAAAAATTGTACAGTTTTGAGGGATTATAAGAAAACATCTGTTGGAGAGGGAACCTCTCGTAGTTCTTTAGTGTTAGCGATTGATCGTGATGATTACTGCATGAAGATGCATACTGTGTGGTAAATCATACATAAAGACAAGTTCTTGTCCCTTATTGGATACTTTTCCAAATTCTGTTATACTAGGGCATGCTATTAAACTAAATGACTGTTTACTTGTAACCAATTCCAAAAGTCTTAAATATTTTCAGAGCTGGTATTATTTGATGCCATATCCTGCCATTATTATGTGTACAGAACTTTCTTTGATGTCATCTTAGTAAACACACACTCAATTAAAAAAAAAGTAGTAGAATTTAGATTGCAAAATTCAGTAATTTTGATAATAAGTTCCTCTTTTTCAGACACCTGCTTTAGAGATGGTGGGACAGATTACCCTTTGGTCTGAAATTTCTTATAATTGTTATCAGATCAGAGGTTATTCTTTTTGGCATTGGAACATTTGCTATCATTCCATTTGGCCATTCTTGAGACGATCCGTGTATATGTGAAAAGTTTGCCTGGGAGCAGGGAAACCATTGCCCACTGATTAAATGAAGTGATGGTTTGTCCAGGGGACTGCCTGTGTTATGATAGATTCTATATTGACATCTAGTCTGAAGTCTACGGTGTTACTGTGTGGGTTGGAACAGAGCTAACCTGTGAAAGTCCTAGGATGGCAGTTGGGGAGATGCATTTTTGGATGTTTACATCTGCCCCTTTGTCAACCTGAATGTTGATATTTCCAGGATGACAAGTCTTGGGTGTTTCACTACCATCTTCCATGAGGTATCAGTGAGCTTCTTTAAGAACCACATACTCTCTGATGGTCTTTAAATGAGCAGCTGACTGAGGGGGGACATGATAACAGTTTTCAAGTACATAAGAAGTTGTTACAAGGAGAAGGGAGAAAAATGGTTCTTGTTAACTTCTAAGGAGAGGACAAAAGGCAATGGGCTTAAATTGCCGCAAGGGAGGTTTAGGTTGGACATTAGGAAAAACCTCCTAACTGTCTGGGTAGTTAAGCACTGGAATAAGGTTGTGGAATCTTCGTCATTGAAGATTTTTAAGAGCAGGTTGGACAGACACCTGTCAGGGATAGTCTATATAATGCTTGGTCCTGCCTTGAGGGCAGGGGACTGGACTAGAAGACCTCTCAAGGTCCCTTCTAGTTCTACAATTCTGTGATTCAAGGCACCCTCCAAAAGGAGGAATGGTTGTCCAGTTTGCCAAGTGCCACTGCCAGGACAGGCCCTTTTGGCACTATGACCCCAGTCTGTTCCTGGAATAGGGTAGATGTGCTGGAAGCATGGTGACTTAACAACAATGGAGATGATGATGATAATAATAATAATAATAGTGACAATAATAATTGGTAGGCTTCAGCCCAAGAAAAGGGAGATGTTAATGGCGTCAGACATTCATTTCCTAGAAATAAGCCTCTGTCTTGTCATTACACCACTGTGGCCCTTACCTTCCAGGAGAGAAGAGGGGAACGGAGATGGTACTTAGAATTCAGTAGTGGGTCAGAGTTACAGCTGTAAAATGTCCTCCAAAGAAGAAGGTGGGGGCGAAGGCTGGAAGAGAAGGGCTGTGCCTTAGGACTCCTTCCCTGTAAGGTGGCAGAGCCTTTTGGGAGCCTCAGTCCCAGGAGTGGTGCCTGTGCTGGAGGTGGGAGTGGCTGGAGGAGACATTATAGCTTCACTTTCAAATTTTAGAAAATCTGTCTCATTTTCTGATTCCTTGATTAGAAATCAGATGGTCCTGGCTTCCATCAGTGCATTCAATCTATCCTGCTTCATGGGGAGATTAGGATTTGTATAAAACCTGGCTGTGAAAAACCACTGTCCTCTCAGCAGGCTCTCCCTGCTCACCACTGTATATCCACCTCATCCCACTGTGAAACTCTCCCACACACCTGAACATTGATTATCTTCATGGGGATCAGCTTCCTCTCCACCAACATCCTGAGGTGCTGGATTTTCAGGGACTGTGGGTAGCTGCTTGTCAACCAGAGGACTCTCTAGGTAGAGACTCTGCTTCTCTTGATCTTGAGCAGAGTCATCAGGGGATCAGATGGTAGTCTGAGTCTCCAACAGAGCAGTGGGAGGAAGGGAACAATTCTGCTCCTGCTGTCAGTGGTGCAGGTAGCACTTCATAATCCTTTCCATGGTTTCTAGAAAATATCCTGCAGTTTTCTAGCAACCATGCAAGGTCTTGTAGGGAACTCCTGGCTAGAAATGGGTTAGTTTCCTATCATATAATTCTGTTGGACTGGGTGGTCTCTTGTATCTTTCTAAGAATCCTACTCTGGGTTAGCAACTACACTGATCCTAGCTGGTGACCTTCTGAAGAGTCTACTTAGGTGGGAGCACCTATATTGTAACCACTCAGAGGAGTGGAAAGGGGGCTTCCTACTCCCACTATATTGATGAAAGGGAAAGCCTGTTTTCTCTTCTAGTCATAAGTTAGTGACTGTCTTGAGTTCTGTGAAAGAGAGGGAGTGGGTGCTTGAAGAAATGGGTGTGTGAAGGAGGTACACTAAGAAGCATCAGCCCAGGACTTAGGACCCAGTCTACCAGAAGGATAGCAGCATTGATATCTTTTCTTTGCAATGTACCAATAGCTGAACTCTGCAAGACTCATCAATGGATTTCAATTTACATTTTGACGGAGCTAAATTTCTTGATGCTAAATCCAGATCGAACGTTTGTTCCAGGACAGCAGAGCTTCTGTCTCTTTTTAATTAATGCGCAACAGCCCCTCTTCCTGAGGACTGTCATCCCTTTCTAGTCTCCTACAGGGGGATCTGCAGAGACAATGTCCTGAAGGGGAGAAGAAGGTTATTTTCCAGCACCAACTTCTCCGAATGTATTGCTTTTACAGATTCATGCTGATTCTTTCCTTCACTTGAGTTTTGATAATTTCCTAGCAGTAGCAAGGAACTGGGGGATAATTAAAAAACAAGATCTTTTATAACCTCTGTTCCAGAAACTTGGAACTGTGAAGCAAGCACATGTGCATACCTCTTGCTAGCTCTACAGCTTTCAGTGGTGCTGGGGCTCATGTCTCGGGGTCAATGACTCTGCCATGGGAATACGCAGAGGCAATGCATCTGGAGAACAACAATTGCTGTTAAGTACCTTCATGTATACCCTTCATACTGTTAAAATAGCATGATAAAAAATTGCAGCATATGTGGTCAAATTTGAGCTGATATTTTGGCCTCCAGGCAAAATGCTGTCATTCGAGCAACATAGCATAGGATGTACTTCAAAAGTAATGGTGCATGGGGAGAAACTTGTACCTTAGAACAATTCTCCATGTGGAAGGAGATATGTATTGTAAAAAATAATATAGTGTCATTTATGGATGTTGGTTTATTGAGTACATGTGGGACACAATTATATGAAAATGACATCAGTCAAATGTAAAAACACTTTGGGCCAAACTCAGCTTTCATTTACATCCATGCAAACATACTAAACTTAATGGAGCATGCACATACATGTACCTAAAAGCCAAATTCAGCACATTTTGGCTGCTGCAGAAGTGCTGGGGTAATAAATATGAATAAAGTGCTGCTTTTGCTCAAATTGTAAATAATACTCATGGAAGATGTTTAAATTAATTTAAAATTCAAATACCAAAGCACTGTACCCTTTTGCGTACACTAAGATTGCAAACTCCAGGGCTTAGTTTCAGAGATATTTCTGATTTTACATGGGCTGATTTTTGATTGGGTTCCTTTTAACAAAAGGTAGAGTGCAAACCCAGAGGGCCAAAGGAATGGTTTATTTGTAGATGCAGCGATTGTCCTTAGTATTAATTTCTTATCCAGCTGATGGCTCTAACTTTTATACTCAAATCAGGAGCTTAGTTGTATACAGCATATTCAGAGTTAAAATACAGGCTTAAATGACTTTACTAGAATATTGACTTGAATGAAAGTGTTTTATATGAATACATTTGCTCAATAATCCTGAGTTGCAAGCACTACTTCTAAAATTCAATACATTATACTGTATATCTACATTTAATCAATGTATATGTCCAAACAACTTCAAAGTCACAGACATCATCCTTAGTGCTCAGGGTTTTCTGTTCAACGTACCAGTTGCATATCACGCTATGTGCTAGGTGTGTCTGCTCAGGTTGGTAATGGCTGTGAAGCAGTTCTGGAAGCCTAAACCTCTAGCCTAACACTTGGTCTCCACAGAAGAGGAGGATTTGGGTGTCAGTGGCTTCTCCCACTCTGGCGTGCATCTTGCACACTGCAGTGAAGACACCTCTTTCAGAGCTGAGCTTTTCACTGCACGAGAATTGTGCAGTCCCGCAAATCCACTTTAACCCCTTGCAGAAAGGAACCTTACTCTCTGTAGCCATGGAAGCAGGATCTGTAGCTACAATTTCTCATCATTCTATGGATTTTCCTGAAATTCCTGAGGGTCAGTCCAAAGCCTCTCAGCTGTACTCAGTATTGTGCCAATTTGCTGTCATTAATTGACGCACAGGCAGCAGCAGCTGAACGGACTTGCACTGTTCTGTCAATGTGCCTCAGTAACCTGGTTTCTAAAATGGGTATAGTAATATTTATCTCACTTTCAAAGTGCCTTGAGATGCTTGGATGAAAGGTGCTGTATAACTTCAAAGGCTTATAATGATTATTTGGTTTTTTAACTCTTCTCACCCCAGGAATATTTCTTTCATGACGTGGGCAGGTCTGCATTCTCTCCCTTCCTCCATAAAGGCAGATGGCAATGTAACAATATAATGACTCTGCTGTTTACTTGATATCTCCCTACTGAACAGTTGTAACTAAAATGGATATAATTATTTCTAGTTCAGTCATCTGATCCCATACAATGACTACAGTTTACAATACTGTTTGGTTGCTTCTTTCTATGCAGTGAATGTTCACAAGTGGTAAAATGAATATTGAGCCAGGGGATTTTTGTTGCTACCTCATTCATATACAGTTGCTTGTTTCTTTTCTTTATTTCGCTGGAGCTTCCCCACTAGTTCTCTTCTCTTATTGGCTCTTACTACTTAACTCTACTCTCCCCCCTAATTTACTGTGTTCCATTATTACAATTAGTAGTCTACTGCTGCAGAGGTTTATGATATGCCTATACTGTTGACTCCTGTTCCAACCTTCTTATTTCCTTTACCCTCTTCCATGCTTCTATTGCTAACTCCATTTCTTCCTCATTCTGCTATCTCATCGTCCCTCATTTCACCCTTCCTCTCTTTAATGGCTCAATCCAAACCCTCTCCACTTTATCACCCATCTACAATATCTGCTTGTCTAGATTGTTATCAGTCTCTAGCCGTACAATGATTTCCTAATTCTGAGTTTTTCAAAGGTTGGAGAGTCTTTCTGGGTCAAGAACCTTCACTGTTCCATGTAGAACGGGGCAAATAATAGCAAAAATTATTCATGAACTTTTTTTTTCATTCAGAATCACTCTGCTATTTGGCCGTACTCACACTCCTTCATTGTTGCTTATTCTCAAACAGTTGTGTCACCAGATTTCGTTCACATAAATGTTGGACAAACAAGGGTATTTGTATACAAATAAGGGAATATGCTGTTAGTGGTAGAAGTATGCACTCTTGGTTTATAAATATATTATTTATATTTTTGTATTAGTGTTTGCCACCGTTTCAGACATTCAGTCAGGGAACAGAAACAATATCATGTGACTTAGGGGAATCAGACATATATGATGAATAATGACTATCAAATAGTTGAAGACTTGGATGAACTGAATCATTCACAGGCAACATTGATGCTGAAATATGTTTGCATGAAGTGTTAACGGGGCAATTACAAATATAAATTAGTTAGTTTAGAAATAACACATGCACAGAAGAAAGGCCTCTTGTTTGTTAAATAAATCATTCACTACAAATAGTTCCCCAGCTCTAGTCCCATGTCTTTGACTTCATGACTCTGTAAATCTTTGCTCCCAAGGCCAGAAATCTTGGACTTATTGTTGAGTGAAAACTTTTTCCACCAATGGTTCCCATTTCTGTGTGTCATTGCTTTCTAGAACATTCCTAGAATGTTTAATTACTATAACCCTGCCTTTGCTGAAATCTGTGGGTCTGATTCTCATCTAAAAGAAGGGGATTTTAAATTGTTCTAATCATTGTTAAAGTGGGTTTAAATATAGTCTACTCCCACTTTAAGGCCCCTGTGCACTGACAGCAGTGTAAAGTGGCCTATATGTAAATGAGAATTAGGCCCTTTATTTCTGTCACCCATTTCCCTTGTTGAATATTGTAATTCCCTTCATTATAGTCTCCCTAACTCCCTTCTTTTCAAGCCACAGGATGTCAAGAATGCTGTACCCACACCTTTTTTCTGTTTCAGGGACAAAGACCATCCCCATCCATTGTCACTTTAACTGACTTCGTAGCAAATTCAATTTCCCATTAGGGTCTCCAGGACTCTCCCCCAGTCATCTTTGACCACATGCCCACCTATTCCTCTGCCCAGTCACTGCTCCTCTGATCTCTGCCTCAGAAGTTGGGGACCCATATGAGCATGTCTGCCACATCTATTTATTACCTCTGTCCTTCCCTCCCTCCAAGACAAAGAATAACTTCCTCCCTTGAAATCTCACCTTGAAATGATTCTTTTTGCCTTAATTTGTGATAATCTTTCTGCATAAAATATTTTGCAATATTGTGCAGTAGAAATGATGGATACGTAAAATACCTGAACAATGGGATAACCATGTGCATTTGAAGTTAACTCAACTTTACCAAACCCAATCCTGATACTGAAAACCTTTATTGACATGGATAGTCCTGTAGTCTTATAATCATAGAAGTGTAGGACTGGAAGAGACCTCAAGGATCATCTTTTGTCTTGCTTTCAACACTCCTGCTAATACAGCACAGAATGATGTTCTTTTTTTTTCAACTGTCTTACTGTTGACTCATATTTAGCTTGTGATCCACTATGACCTCCAGATCCCTTTCTGCTGTACTTCTTCCTAGGCAGTCATTTCCCATTTTGTATGTGTACAATTGATTGTTCCTTTCTAAGTGGAGTACTTTGCATTTGTACTTATTGAATTTCATCCTGTTTACTTTAAACCATTTCTCCAGTTTGTCCAGATCATTTTACATTTTCATCTTATCCATCAGAGCACTTGCAACCCTTCCCAACTGGGTATCGTCCGCAAACTTTACAAGTGTACTCCATGTGCCATTATCTAAATCATTGATGAAGATATTGAACAGAAGCAGACCCAGGGTCAATCCCTGTGGGACCCTACTTGATATGCCCTTCCAACTTGACTGTGAACCACTTATAACTAAACTCTGGGAATGGTTTTCCAATCATTTATGCACCCACCCCATAATAGCTCCAGATAGATGTATTTCCCTAATTTGTTTATGAGAAGGTCACGTGAGATAGTACAAAAAGCCTTACTAAATTCAAGTTATATCATGTCTGTCACTTCCCCCCATCCACCACACTTGTTACCCTGTCAAAGAAAGCTATTAGATTGGTTTGACACAATTTGTTCTTTACAAATCCATGCTGACTCTTACTTATCACTTTATTATCTTCTAGAAGTTTGCAAATTGATTGCTTGATTATTTGCTCCATTATCTTTCCAGGTACTGAAGTTAAACTGACTCACCTGTAATTCCCTGGGTTGTCCTTATTATAGATTGGTGCTATATTTCTTCTTTTCCAGCCTCTGGAATCTCTCCCATATTCCATGAGTTTTCAAAAATAATCGCTAATGGTTTAGATATCTCTTCAGTCAGCTCCTTGAGTATTCTAGGATGTATTTTGACAGGCAGTGGTGACTTGAAGAGATAGTTCAATAGGACTGTCTATGTGACTAAAGAATGCTCGCATGATTCATACTCTGTAGAATTGAGTCCTGGATAGCTTCATCCCTAATATAGTCATTAGCAGGTCTACTTTTCATTTAGTTTATATACTCCTTTTTGCAGTAAAGGAACAATCTGAGTGGCTGATGAAGATTCTGGTGATTTTCAGCCTCTGATCAAAAAACAGTATTTTTTGTAGGAAAAGTGTCAGTGGTTTCTTCTAGGATTTAAAAATGTAATCCATACTGTTTTTAGCTTTAGTTTTTTACTTCATGTAGACATGAAGCATGTTTTTTACTTCATGCAGGCTTGAAGCATGAAGCATGATCTTTTCTCTTCTAAAAGCTTTTGTGCCAACACTGAATTCTTTAATATTTCACTTAGCAGTCAATTGAGATTTCTTAGGAGAGTTGATGCATGATAAATAAATCTGTGATAAACGTCAAACAATGTGTAATGTAAGTAAAATAAATATATATCAATTGATTATTGAAGGCTAGTTCTATTGTGCATATCCAGTGGTCAAGCCTCAGTAAAAAGTAGACATTGGAACTGGCTATTATTGAGGGCAGGATGTATCAGAGGACTGGTAATGTGATCTATGGCCTTTTACCCCTAGCAACTCCTATCTGACTCAGGTTGGTAGTGATTAAAAGTCATTATCTAATGGTCATTCAATGGCCTATGTAAAATGAGTTTCTGGTCTTAGTCCAGTTGCTAATAGTTCATATCACAAAAACTACCATAATGGGCACCTTTATCGATACTCTCTGCAGGAGTGCTAAGGACTGAAATGTCATAGAAAACAAAATATCATTCCAAGAATGCTGTAAAAGTTCATGCTTTATAAGTAGGGAAATTTCCATTTTAAAGTAAATACAAATAAATGTGTGTAAACTATATCTTAAATAAATGTACGTTTCTGTATTCTTTCTGTGACGTTTGAATCATGCTGTCATCATGGGTATTTTGATATCAGACTAAAAGACAATAGTGTTCTCACTGATGTTATACCATAGTAAAACTCCTTATGAAGTGAGCTGCCTTTGAGAAACAAATGTGGAGGGAGGTGGGGGGCAATCTTATAGAGTGTGCTCAGCACAATCACTAATGAGAGTCATTGGCACTCAATACCTTGCAGGATAAAGACCTTAGACCTCACGCACAGTTTCAGAGAGGATAATTCAGGACTTTCTTATGTTTTTCTGCAAACACACCAAGTTTTAAAAGTGCCAAAAGTATAACCTTCTTTCCACCCTTCTCATGAGATATGATTTGTTTCCTCTGTCTGGGTTCAGGAGATTCTCCAGAAACATTCACCATTCTGAGGAATCTCCTACAGACTGTTCTAAGGAGGCTCTTTTTGTTTGTTCTGTAAAGTTAGGGTTGGTTTCAGCAAAATTTCTTCTGTTTTCTGAAGGTCGGGTACATCTACTTCCTTTCCTTCCTGAGCTGGGATATGTGGGTGTGTATTGAGTAGAAATGTGAATCAGTTAAGGTAAATAGTCTTCAATGGGCCACCTAGCAATCTAGATGTCACACAGCCTGCTGATGTGAGTTAAGTAAACAGACTTATCTTGAAGTACCAGGACGGAATGGGGCTGAAGAATGCAGAAGTCAGGGTAAAGAGGACCTCACATAATCACTTTCCAGCAGCCCTCTCTGGTCAGTGCTTAGGGGGTTATTGATGGACTGCATTTAGCTATGAGCTTCCAATGGGAGGTTCATAGTGAGAAAGGAGCCTTTCAAGGTGGTGAGGATTTATAGATCCACTCCATAGCTCAATTCTGTATTATGCAAATGGCCAGAAATCCAGAAACTAGTCAGACTCCCTATCCGACCCGTGTGTCAGCAGTTTCCAGACATTTTTACTTTTGTATTCTAAGGCTAAGAAATTACATTTTCTTGAAATTTGTTAATCTCTGTGCTGGCTGTGTCTGCTCTTACTTCTACGACTGATCATGAAATATCTAACAAATAAATACAATTAAACAAACAAAAAAAAAGAGTAAAAAGTAAACAAAATCTGAAACACAAATTGAAATGATTGAAATGAAATTGGAAAATAATTATCTCCTAAAGCAGCATTCCTTTCTCTTGTTTTCTATTCTTTCCTCCTTCCCTTCACTCACACTGCTAAGATTTCCAATACCATGACCCATGATTTTCAAAAAAGGTTCCTAAACTTAGGGTCCTACGTGCATATGGGGCTGAGCACCTGCCGCTTCCAGCACTATTTACAGCTCTATAATCCAATGTGGTACTGTGTAATAAGGTATTCTTAGCTGTAGTAGATAATGTTGAGTGCCTCTCCATCCAGAAGCTTTGGAAAACCTATCCTGCAGGAACCATTTTCTTGTGGCAAGCAAAATCTTTCTTTCCTATAAAGTATATAATCAAGATTATTGTAGAATTACGTTTATATATGCTTACTGTTGATCAGACTGGAATTCATATATTTATGTCTCCACAGCTAAGCCCATTGTTGAAGGACACTGTCTTGAAGAGAACATTTAATGCTACCTTACAGCATCCTATAGCAACTCAGGTGGACAACACTGTGTGCAAAAATGAGGCAGTGCAGGCAAGCACTCTCTGTCTGTCTACTTAGGAATTCTTTAACGGTGAATATGCTTCCTTTTGTTACTAGAAGATTTAAGAGTTGATATCAGGTCGTTAAATTTTCTAGAATGTTCTGCAAATTACAAAACATATTAATTTTAACTTTAATATGGGAATTGACTTTTTTTATTCCACATAAGTAAAGGAAACTGGTAATATATTTTCAACTCTCCTCCTGCATATTAATATTTACACTCAAGAGGGTTGATAGATAATATTTTTTGAATAAATGTTATAGAAGAACGCTGTACTCATAGTTAAAGCAAATGATAATTTTTCCAGGCATTGATAGGAAAGTTTATTAGCTTTCTACTTCCCAAATAAGTATTTCCCTTACTTCTTTAGGGAAAACAGTGGAAAACTACACATAAATGAAATGTAGGTGGCAGGCTTTTCCACAGTCCATCTCCTTTCTCTATCTGCTTAGGTAGTGAACTCCTAATACTAACATTGTACTCTGCCTTGTACTCTTTACTGTGATCACAAAGGTTGGATTGTGGCTTTATTGCAAAGGCAGACAGAAATAATTGAGCTCTGAAGGGCAAGTTGCTAAATTAAAGGTGAACTTCAGTATAAAACAATGTTAGAGAAAATTCAGATATCTGACTCAAAGGTATCTGCAAATGTACAGTGATCACCACTGAAAAGTAAGCATTGAGAGTACCTGAGACAAAGCAGCATTTTCCCATGTTTAGAATAGACTTTTATGTTCCAATATAGTAGTGAATGATGACTTTACCTCTCTCCCCAGTGTTAACAAGTTATCCAGTATTTTGTTAGCTCACTAAAAAGCACAACTTCTAAGGGTATGTCAGACCTTTGCCCAATTAGAATCCTGTGGGAAAGAAAGATTATGTAGGTGTACTTTCAGATGTACTTTTAAACAATGGAGTTTGGATGTATTGTAGACAAGACGTCATGTAAATCATCTTCCCTTCATCTAAACAGGTGTTCAAAATATTTCCTTTGGGTCCTTAGTAAACACAGCAAATATTAGAACTGAGAGTTCCCTTCCTTTTATAGCTGCACTGTCAGAATCAGGCTATGCTGAACTCTCTCTCATCTTCTCCTCATTAGAGAGATCTGTGCAAATCTACATTTAACTTCAGACCGATTCAAACTGAGGCAGGAATTCAAGTTTTGTTTCTGTGACTATAATCCCATGCCCACAAACGTTCAGTAAACATGGGGTGAAGGTAGCACACCTGGCATACTGGTGAATCTCCCTTCTCCCAAATGGATGTTTCTTGTTTCTGTCTGTAACAAATCCCAGGATCCCGTCACCCTCTGAAGTGACCTAAGGAAAGAAAGAGAGGTCCTGGGCTTGTTAGAAGGACATCAGTGGTAGACAAGGAAGGGCTACCTGTGAAGTTAATACCTTGACAGTTCAAGTTAATCAGAACAAAACCTCCAAGCAAACCTCCACTTCCAACCTTTTAAACCAAACCACAGGGTTTGGTTCATCATCCCCTTTGTGAACTAAACCTATTTGGTTCATTGAGCCCTAGTCTTCCTACATTGCATTATAGCATTGAGAGAGAATATGATGCAACAGTCATATTGTGTGTCAGATAAGTTCCTAAGCACACTACTGTTTTTTTACTAGGTAGTTAACCCTGACTAGACATTGCAAATCAAGAAGCCATATATCCGCAGTATACCCTAACAGCTCAGACTATGATTCTTTAGTTGCCTAAAGTAGTTTGATAAGTCTCTCAAAGCAGCTTGACTCAATAGAATGTTATGTTTCTAATAAGCTGGAGAATGTTTGAAAGGATTCCTCTAGTAAGGTTTAGGAGAGTCATACTTAGTGAACCAGATTTTTTTTCTTCTGTTTCACACAGGCATAATCCAGCATTAGTGTCTATTAATGACTGAATCAAACTGAAAGTTATCTTCCAAAGGAGTTGTCTACATTTTAATGATGTCCTCCATCAGCTGCTCAAAGGAACATGATTGCTCTTATAACCTCCAGCGATAGTAAAGCTGCTCTTGCAAGAGAACTTATTTAATTTTCCCCTCCTTTGTACTTTTCTCCTATTACCAAATATTTGTTCCAGTTGTTTTTTAACTCACAAAGCACTGATTATCCTCTTTTTAAAGTACAACAGCAAATAAAAATATTAGATGGAAAGTTTGTTTTCTTTTGTCTTTTTCCTCCCCATCCTCCTCTTTGCCAGGGATCACATAAGGCACCTAACTACAAAATGCTGGACAGTGTGAAACAAAAATGAAGGTGATGGTTGAGTTTTTGTTGTCTGTCATCATCAGGATAAATTAATTTACAGCCTGATTGAGCCAACGTTGCTGAAACTCCCACAACAAACAAAAAGGGGAAAGGATAAATCTGTGAGGCGTCCTTCAAGGCTGATTTTCCTCAGAATATTTAAATGAGTGAAAGATTTTTCCCCTCTCTCCCGACATAAGAAGTGGAGAGCCTGGTTTCTGAACATCACAGATCCTTCAAGATACACACAGATCTCAGAGAACCCTATGAAATACAGAGATTTCCTTCTGAGACCCTGTACCTTTGCTGCTTCCCAGCTCCCACCTGCTCTTCACTGGATGGGCCTGTGCTGACAGGGTTTCTCCTCTCAGCAGCTGCCTCTAGAAACAGAGGGGCTGTACAGCCTCAGAGTGCTTTACTCCTGATTGGATGTCCCATGTGGTTGAGAAGGGGAGAGGTGTGTGTTCTGCCCTGCCCATAGCCCACATGCAGGTTCCTGAACTGGCAGAGATATCTCCATTGGTACAGGAATAGACGGGATGGTGGTGTGAAAGAGGATTCTTACGTATATTACTGCATGGCCTGGGACAAATTCACACATGGAGCTCTCCTCTGTGTACAGATTGAGGGGGTCTGACTGGACTTTTTGGTGCCTTAATCAGAATGGCATAGTTTCAGGATATATCTCATTAAGTTACAGAGTTGGAAAACCTTGCAATTATGTCATTGGCACAGATTACGAAAGCTATCAAACATTTCTTCTAATTCTGTCGGTTTGCGAGTTATTAGACCTTTAAACTGCTATTGGTCCTGGTGTCTAGCAGTGGCTTTTTGGCACCTTTGCAAGTCTTAATGTTGCAAGTACAAAATCTCAGATGTTAGAAATGTTCAATCCCGGATTCAGAGAATGCTAAAAACTACTATCTCAAACAATTATTATTGTTATTTATATTGCAGTATATTGCAAGGAAGCGAGAATATTAAATATTTAGTGTGAAAAAGACATACAATAACTCACACCCCATGCAGTATTTTTCTTTTCAATATATAGCATATGGAGAAAGCACTTGAGAAAATACTTCATGGAATACACTGAGGGGATGACCTAGATAATGTAACTTAATAGGTCTTTCCATTTCTATTGTCTATGATACCCCTCTTCAGAGGTTTTGAAAGCATATGGATGAACCATTAGAAGCAAAAATTAAAGACTAACCATGAAAAAGATCCAAAGTCTCTTGAAATTAAACACACCCATAAACTGGTTAGTAATTGCTTAAACCTGATATTTAAATGGTCTCTCAATAGCTGCTCAGATGAACCCTGGAACAGTGAGATAGAACCAGGAAAGGGATGAAAGCTCTGATAATTAAAGGGATGTTGAAAATGGAAAACATGTTCACCTCTTAATTCTAACTAGAACTGTAGAGTGCAGACTTAAAACAGATTTTATGTGGGTGCTATATGAATGTATATTGCTGGTCTTAGGAAAACACTGGAAGCTAACTACCAATTAAAAAGCATTCTGCAATATATCATTGCTATGTTCAGCAATAAAGTGTCTTAAATTCACTGTAACCATTGAGAACTCCTTTTTATCACAACTTAATAAAGACAGTGCCTAGCTACTAGATCACATCCTATTATAGAGTCATTCTCAGAAATATTAGCAGTGCAAAATTCACGGAGCAGCATGATTCATGACCTCCTTCATTCAACCAGCACATTCAAAATGGAAACAAGAATCTGCAGTCAAGGAAACATATTTTCAAAGTTATACTTTAAAAATGAAGCATTAAAGAAAAAAATATTTTTTTTCTCTGGGTCTAAAGTAATATATAAAGATAATCTCTGTGTATATGAAAGAACTGAACAAAATCCAGTAAAGCACAACTTTAGATATTATGGCCAAAATATTCAAATGTGGGCTACTAATTTGGGGGTAACAATTTTTGGGTGTCCAACTTGAGACACCCTGGGCCTGATGTTCAAAAGTGCTGAGCACACACAACTCCAATTGAAATGATTTCTTTTATACCAAACACATTATTCAAGGGATTGCTTCCATAATAAAGTTTCCTAGGGCCGCAACTGCCATTAACATGAATGGTGGATCATCTGAGTGGTAAGTATTGTCAAAAATCCATGATAAGAGGGTTCGTGACATTGCTAAGTGGCACTAAAGGGAATGGTGCCAACATCCCATTTATTTTAATAAGAGTTGGTCTCATCACATAAAATATTAGGGAAATTAACTACTGTGCAGAATTAGCAGCTAATTTTAAAACTTAAATATCTCAATTATTTCCACTTTTTTTTTAAATACTCAAAATACACCTAGAATGGTAACACCTGGCTTGCACTATTGGTGTATTTCACTATGAGCATGAGCAGTGGCCAACAATTCTCCTCTTGGCTATGGTACAGTCACCTTTCCCGAGAGCTCAAAATGGGGCAATGCATAAAAAGACACATTTACAAAGGATGGCTTGAAAAATGTGTTTGTTAATTTGTTTGGGCATGTAATTACACCTTGGAGACCACTTTTGTCTTTTGCAGCCAAAAGCATGCTGTGGGAGGGGGGCAGAGTGTGTGTGTGTGTGTGTGTGTGTTGGGATGGGAACAGAAATAGAGTATCCAGGCAGTGATGCCCTGAGGCATTCCACATGTTCATGAGAAATGCAGCCAAACTGTCTCCATACTTGCCTGTATACTATTTTTCACGCTTAGGTAGGACTTTCAGAGAATTTAAGCATATACTTTCCCTTACATATTCTCTTGGATTTGAGTTGTGTTAGCCTTGTTGATACTGTTGTTATCATATGTTAATGCTCAGTTTCTTTAATGGGTTTTGTTCTCAGTTGCTTGGGTTTAGTTAATTTATAATGTAAATAAGTCTAAATATTATTATGGCTTTTCAATGAGCCTGACTTTTAAATGTTGCCTTCATTTTTTGGATATCAGTGCTAGCATTTGGGTATCTGACTACTCGATTCTGCCTGCAGTTCAGTTTTGACACCTAAATGGTAGCATTTGTGCTTTCAGTTGATTGGGTGCAAAACTCACAAAGAGAAGCAAGGTTTAAAAATCAGGCCCAAGTGTGTCAATAAATGCTAATGAGATTTTTAATACTGCAAATCTTTGTTTTAAAATGCTGTTGTTATGTTGTTCACCTTCAAATTCACTTTTAAATGTTTGGGGTTTTTTTTTTTTGACTGATCCTTGGGACCTTGCCACAACTGAGATAGACAATCCCCTATGACTTTTATAATTGAGCAAATGAATGCATCAATGGGTTTCTAAAATTATCAAAACATTTTGGGCAAATCTGGGGATACTAAAACATGCCTGGTAGCCAGAGCACAAGAAACCATCTCTAGGGGGAGAGGTGATTAGCTCAGGCTCCCAGACCATTCGGTCCTTGGCTCCTGTCCTGAAGCTGCCAAAGGCTGTGTCAATTGTATTGGGGGAGTTTGTGCTGTGGATTCTTGTCAGCTGGATAGACATCAGCAAATCATTTCACCAAGTCCACTGAACAGCAATCAAATAATAATATGCAGTATTGTTGTAGCTGTGTTGGACCCAGAATATTAGAGAGACAAGGTGGACAAGGTAATATCTTTTATTGGACCAACTTCTATTGGTGAGAGAGACCAGCTTTAGAGCCACAAAGAGCTGCTTCATCTTCTAATATCATGGGACCAACACAGCTACAATTACTCTGCATGCATTCTGAGATCTATCAGTTAGCCAGCTTTTAATTCATTTAATATGTGCCATATTAATTTTATATCTTTAGTTTTTAATTAAAACGTCATGTGATATCAAGTCAAATGCCTTACAGAAGTCTAAGTAGATTATGTCAACATTATTAACTATATCAACCAAACTTGTAATCTCATTAAAAAAAAAAGATATTGTATCAAGTTAGTTTGACAGGATTCATATTCCATAAACCCATGTTGATTGGCATTAACTGTATTGCCTTCCTTTAATTCTTTATTAATTGAGTCCCATATCAGCTGGTCCACTATTTTGCCCAGGATCAATGTCAGACTGACAGGTTATAATTACCCAGGTCATCCTGTTTACTGTTTTTAAATATTGGCACAGCATTAGCTTTCTCCCAATGTTCTAAAACTTAATGAAAATCAACATTAAAGGTCCAGTAAGCTCCTCAGCCAGCTCTTTTAAACACTTGGATGCAAGTTATCCAGACTTGCTGGTTTTAAAACGTCTAACTTTAGTAGCTGCTGTTGTCAGTTGTTGGTGTTGGTGTTATCAATCGTTAGCTGCGTGTGTGTCCCCCCTGTGTATGTGCTGTCTCAAGTCTGTGCAGGTAGCTGAAACGACATCCACGATCGAATGAATCAACATGACCACAGATACACTGAGCAATGAAGGCACCTGGCCAGGTTTATTGCAATGAAGCACAATGAGAAGCGACCTATAGCTTACAAGTACACTTAACATACACGTGCTCCTTTACAATGGAATGGCTCCGTTAACGGCGGGACTCTCCGTTATCCCCTCGGCCGGACAAAGTTATTTCCTCTGACATCCTCTTTTATACAGTGTAACAGACAAGTTTTGTTCTGCCCCTTTGACACATGTAATTGCCACTCTCTGACATCATATAATACAACCCATTATCTTGTACTGGATGGTTCGGTCAAAACATCTCTATTCATCATATCAACATGACAGTTCTATCCATTATAGTATCATTTGAGGAGGTCAGTGAGCCCATGTTACCTCTGGGGTATTAGGATGTCTTGGTTTCTTTCTGGAATGTGCTTGTACCTAATGCTTCTTTGGAATGTGTGTGTATTTATACTAGCTCTGTTCTTGCCAGTTATTATGAGCCTGCCAGAATTCACAGCATGACTCCTGCTAACAGACTTGACAATTCTTTTAGCTCAAGCCTCATATCTGACCTGTTATGCTAGGCCTTGGGCCTTATACTTGGCCTGTTATGTTAGGCCTTCTGTTTCAGGCTCTTATTTTCTACTACAGCTACTGTTTAAAATCCACCTGAAATCCTTGTGGAATGGAAAGACTGTTATCATATGATATGAATAAGTCACCTGTTTTCTCCCACATATGGAACAGAAATATTTATTGACCACATATACCTTTTCTGCATTATTATTGATAATTATACCATTTCCCTCTTGTAATGGACGATTGTTAGGCTTCTTTTTGTTCCTAATATACTTAAATAGCTCCTTAATACTGCTGGCCATGGGGGGGTGGGGGTTTCTCCTTGTGTCCTTTTGCTTCTCTTATCAGTTTTCTACAATTTCTAGCTTCTGATTTATAGTTATTACTATTAACTTCTCCTTTCTTCAGTTTTTTTTTATAGCTGTCTTCAATTCCTCTTTAAGCCAGGTGAATTTTTAAACCAATACAGTCTTCTCCCTTGATTGTGGTTTTTTGGGCATCTAGTGAACTGTTCTTAAAAAATTCACAGTTATCATTCTTATTGTTCTGATTAAACTCTTCCTTCCAACATATGGCTCATAATTCTTTTCGACTTTGTAAAATTGGCCTCTCTAAAGCACCAAGAATATATATATATACAGACACCAATTAATACCCCATCTTGTGCTTTATCTGTTAGGACACTGATCCATAGGTATTCAAGATCATTTTCTTCTGAATGTATTAGTGACTCAGAAACAGGTAATTTTATTTTTTACAGAGAGTGCCACTCGAATGCCCCTTTTACCTGGTTGATCCTTCCTAACTAGGTTATAATAATTGATTTTAACATGTCAGCCATGGGAATTATCCCACCAGATTTCAGTGATACCAACTAGATCAAATTTATGCTCATAAATGAGCAATTCTAATTCCACTTGTTTGTGACCCAGGCTCCTAGCATTGATGTATGAGCAATTCAAGAATTTCTTTTCTTCATGTCCTTGAAGCAGCTGCCCCCAGCACCTGCTTCCTAAGCCCACTAGGCAATCAGGATGGACTGGTCCTTCTCCACTACTGCAGCCATGACTTCTTTGGGGCAAGAAGCAGCACAAAGTGCACTGGGCAGCTTAACAGCTTAGTATTCTCTTGGGTGGTAAGTCTAGTTTCTGGCTGTCTCTTATACCGGTGCAATGCAGGGCTTCTCCCTCACCGGCACACTTAGACCAGAGATACCACATTTTAGACCTATGTGTATGCAATGGGTGCACACATAAACCCGACATTGTTCAGACAGATACATTTTCAGAAACAGCCTAGGCTCTATCTTGTCAAAATTGTATCCCATCGTGCTACTACAAATAAGAACTAACAGCTGCATCAATGGGCATTGGTCCGTTGGATGACATTTTTAAGCAGATTGGACCTGGCTGGTCATTAAAATCCAAAGGCTCTCCACACTGGTGTGCAGTATTCTGTGCACTGGCTGGATACCATCCTTTCACCCCACATGAGGCTGCATTTCAATGGTTGCTGCAAGCAAATCTTGGTGGAATGGTTCTGATCATGACTGTACATACACCTGTAAATTATAACTGCTGCAGAATTTCCATTTTTTGCTTCCCAAATTTCTGCTTGTTTGGGTTCAGAGCTTTGTTCTCTTTCATCCTCCAGTCAAAATAATAATAAACAAGGCCCTACTTAACTTGCAGTGTTGTGGAAATTGCAGATTCAGCAATATCAGGCTTGCACTGCACTTTTGACAGCAGGAGCCCTGCCATGCACAGGGCTGACAGTGAGAGAGCCCCGGGTGGTTGCTGTCAGCTCTGGGTTTCCACTCTGAGCCCTGGGAGGCTGACAGTGGGAGCCCGCGGTGCCAGCCCCATGTTCCTGCTGTCAGCCCTGGTCCCTCGTTCTCAGCCCCAGGTTTCCGTCAGCACCTGCCCCGGCTCTCAGCCCCGTGTTCCTGCTGTCAGCCCAGGTCCCCCACTATTAGTCCTGGGCATCTGCCAGCAGGAGCCCCGGGTGGCCAATAGCAGGAAATTGCAGAAAAGTAAAAATGGACTTTATTACCACAAATAATAAGGTCCATTATTACCTTTCCGCAATTTTCCACAGCTAATCCCAACTCAGCTGCAATTTTTTGACAATCATCCTCCAATTCAAGTAGGGCCTTAATAATAATAATAATAATAATTAATAATAAATAATTAATGATGTTTGAATTTGGATCTAACATGAGTTTTAAAGGTTTAACATGAGTTTTAAAGGTCTAAAATTCAATGATAAAATTAATTTCTAGTCCTCACCTCAAACTCTTGGGGCTGCTCTCTATGACTGGGGCCCCAAGCAGTGACATAGGTGCTGGTGGGTCAAACAGGCCAGAGCAGCAGTAAACAAGACATAAAATCCACTGCTGCAGCTGTGCCGCTGTAGCACTTCAGAGTAGATGCTACCTACACCAACATGTGGGGTTTTCCTGTCAGCGCTAGTAATACATCTCCCCAAGAGGTGGTGGCTGGATTGATGGAAGAATTCTACCGTGCCCTGGATTTAAAAATCAGCCATTGTGCGGCAAGTGGCTAAAGAGCCACCTTCCCTTTGAAAGAAGGCAGCCTGACTTGAAAGAAGGCAAAAACTCTCTGACCCAGGTTTCTTTGCAAAAGAACTGGTTAATTTTTCTGTAGCCCTGGGTGAAGACTAAAAATGGTGCCACTCCTCTCAGTCCCTGTCAGGACAAGAAGTTAGAAAACCCTGCTCCTCTACCTGTGGGCTGCTCAGAGAAATGGAGTTCAATGTGGTAGACAAAACCTCAGAAATGTGCAAAAAATGTGTTGGATACTGTTCAAGTGATCAGAGAGCCTTCCAGTGGCCATAACTTAATGTGGGACTGAGTCAAACATCTTGTGAACAAATCGCTGGGGTAATCCTTTCTTTCTCCGAGGCCTGGTCTACACTAGAAAGTTTGGTTGGCTTAATTAAAATCTATACCCCTGAGCAGCATATTTAAACTGATTTCCTCCCGGGTGTAGAAAGTGATAGGTGATGGAATGATAAGGGCCATCCTATGCTATATAGTTGTATGGATTAAATTAAATTAAATTGGATTAAATTACATAGCAAGTGTTTTTTTCTGTCTCTGATTCTATATGCAAGATGCACCCGAAAACACTTGGACCAATTCTCGTTTGCTCAGCACCTTGCATATACCTTTACACCAGCGCACAGTGGGTGTGATACACTACGAGTCTGATCTGTTAGCATTTTCCACCCACTCTGTGCTGGTGAAAAGGACTAGACAATGTGCAGAGCAACAGTCAGTCAAATCCACATTTGGCAGCAGTTAGAGTTGAAGCTGGTTTTGCTGGAGAAAGTAATGAAAATAAATGGCGCCCATTCTGCCAGTTCTTGTAGCAGGCTGTAGCCTGAAGCACTATGAAAAGACCAAGGCAGTGAAACTAAAAAAATCAGGGTGTCTTATGGAATAGCCAGCCTGAACGTGTAACATAGCTACTGTAAATTTGGTTGAGTTTTTGTTACTGATTTTCGAGGGCTCTTTCTGAACCTTCCATTGTTAAAATTTGGCCAGTCCGCAGAAGAGAGGATCACAGCTCATTAATTTTTGTTCCAAGTTTCTGCTCTTAGTGACAAAAAGGCTGGCTGATTGTTTTAAAGGTAATCCCTGAGCACTTATCTTTGGCCTCCAGATAGCACAGGCGGCTGCTGAGCAAGCAAGCAAGCAGCTAGGATATGTAAAATGTATTCATTATAAATACTGACAGGCTGCAGTTTAACTCTGACCTCATGACTAACGGTAGAAAGGAGGGGAGGGTGAATTTTCAATCACTGCACAGGAGTTACAGGCAGAAATCCTGTTAGAAATAACAGGATTTGAGCCTGTACATTTCACACATCACTTTGAAAATGCCCCCATTTAATGTCTTATGCTAACGTCGTCAAATGACAGTGTTAAATAAATAGAAAATAAAATAATATTTGTGTCACTTTTCATTCCACATAAAATTGGGTTTGAAGATTAGTTTATTTGAGCCTGGGCTCCCTTTGATTTCATTTCAGAAGCATTTAGATTCAGTGGGGATTAAAAATTCAAATCTCCCCACTCCCATGATTGACCTCCTTTTGCTTCTTATGAGTTTTTTATGCAGCAAAATGCCACGGTGTAAACTGTGGAGAAGGCAGCAGCTACAGGTGCTGTACGTATGTGTAGGAAGTGCTAACGAAGGAGAGAAAGTTTATTTGTTTGCTTTTATTTGGTCTGAAAATCTAATATGTGCCCTCAATTCTTGACATGGAGAAGTCAAGATGTCCAAGAAAATACTATAACTTGAGAGTCAATAAACAAGCTTAGCAATGCAAAATGCTAATGTGATTGGACACTGCATGATTTTCAGCACATCTTAGCAGAGTCCTTGTGAGAAAGGAGGGTTTGAATTTTAGAGGTAGAAATTTTAGGGGTAGAGCTCCATGCACCGCTTAACTTCAGGGCAGTTCAGCTGTAAGTTTTGCAGTTCAAGCCCATCTCTGTTGAACTTGTAAGTGTACATTTGGTCTCAGTTTAGGCTGTAATTGACGTTTATTCATCACACATTTATCCATATCATCTCTGCTTTAGTACGCCTCCTGCCAGTAACCTAATTGGATAACTCCAAGTCTACATAATGGATACTTACACTAATTGGAAAATGACTATTATTAATCCCCAAATTACCTGTCAGATTCGCAAGTCAGTAGATTACAAAATCGAGTACTCTTTTTTGTCGTGGTTCAGTAGATATATATTTTTATGCATTTTATTATGTTTCATATGGAAGTGTCCATATTATGCTCCTATTGCTCTTAACACCTGCAGACAGAAGGCATTGTATGGCTTTCTTATGTCTTGTGTACCAAGCTGTCTGTGAATTCTGAAAGCTTCCAGTGGGAGCTGCAGCTGCTTAGTCCTTCTCAAAATCAGCCCCATTATCCACAATTTGTCGCAAAAACAGGTTAAAGATGCCTTCAGATAATGGGCATAACCAGGGAATACCAAAAAAACAAAACAAAAAAAAACAACAACCAGGGGCTGCTGGAAAGCTGCTGAACTCAAATTGTGTCATTAAACCTTGACTTTATTCCAATAAATACATTTACTAAACAACCATAGCTTTTTGGTTTGAGTACAATTGATTTTACGTACTGGCAGTAAGGAGTTTGCTTGGCTTGCCATATTCCTCTAAACAAAAAAAAAGTACAGAGATAATTTTCCTTGGATTCTCTAGAGGCATCCATGGGCATTGTTTTTCGGACATTTCCAGAGCTCTGAAAGGCCCCGACATGTCTCTCAACAAGTGTCAATGTGCAGAGACAACAGTCTCAAAGAATTCCAGCTAGTGGTAAGTAAAACTTTCTTTATAACTCTTGCTTTCTCCAGCCTTTTATCCAGGGAACATCATTAAAATAATAACATAATAGCAAGATCAGTTTTGCGTATTTTCCATTATGTCCTTTATTTTGAACACAAGTATAGGATTTTCACTTATGCCATTTTGTATTTTGCTCCCTTTATGTAGGGAAGTGCTGCTATAATGAGTTTAATTAAGCGAAAATGAATGTTCGAGTACAATGTTACAAAAGGTTGCTATGCACCGATAAATCATAATTAAATGTATTTAGTGTAATAGTAGGAGTCATTTACAATCAAGTTGCTCACAACAAACGTTAATTGTTGCCTTAAATGACAAGCTCTTCCAATTAAAAGGAAAACAAACCTAAAGCCCAGTTTAGCAACTCACCAGGACATTTACTGTTAGAAGGAATGTCATGTAGTTTATTCACCAGGAGTTATTCAAAACAGGCAAAAATACCAGATGAGGTGGCTGGATGGGGTTCGAATGTGCCTTATTCTGATGTGAAATTATTGCTGGTTGCTTTGGTGAAATGTATTTATGATTAGGGCAGTGACATCTCATAAAATGTGTAAAAGATGCCCCGGGGAAAGCCCCACTGCTTAACAGGACAAAGCACTCAGAATTGTAATATGGACTAGAATAATCCTACACCTGATAAGGGGAAGACCAGATGATTTAGGGTATATTGTGTAAATCTTAAGTGTGCTGGTGAGTGCTTACACAGAAGACAATGGGACTACTCATGTGAGTAGGTGACCAGTATTGCTTGTAATGAGCCCCATTTTAAAAATGCTGAGACCCATCTGTGTTCAAAGAAGTTGTGAGCTATAGCATGTGCTTCCAAGTTGTGGGCATAGTATCTTGTGCAAGCAAATGGGTATTTGTGCAGGCAAAAATGTGCTCACATGTTTACGCAGACCCTCTCTCTTTCCTTTCTGTAAAAGTGGCCCAGGAAGCATTTCAGGGCAGGATCTGCGTATCCCTGTGTGCTTGGAGAGAGTCCATCATATGTTGGGCACTGACATAGTATATAAAGTAATAATAATAGTTCTTTTCCAGCTCTAATTTTTATGGTTCTATGGAAGACAATTGCACTTAATGTTCTTGGTGTGTGAGTGAGAGAGAGAGAGAGAGAGAGAGAGAGAAGGGCTGAACATTAAAACTAAAAGGAGAGGGCCCAATCCTGCTTCCCTGGCAGACAATGGGAATTTTGCCATCATCTTTAATAGCTACTGAATTGAATCTAGTGCCATAGAAAATGTGTTAACAAAGGCAAAATCCTGCATGTGCAAATATAATAGGGAGGAGATATACAGAGATAAAGAGGTATCAGTGCTATGACATTTGGATTCATCTGACTCTTTTTCACAAACAAAAACAAAACAAAGTAAGAAAGGTTTAAATTTAGCACCCTGTGTATCTGGATTAAAATTAACATTTTAGGCCAGATTTTTTTGTTTTGTTTTTGTCTCACTTAGTTTTCCTACTTTTTCTAACAAACAATTCTGGGAGACGGGGATTAGAAGCAGCTGCAAGCCTCCATGTGTTCTGAAGGGCACAGTAGGACAATGAGGAATTTAGATATCATTCATTTTCTTTTCTTTCTTTTTTCCGCTCCTATTCCACGTGGGAAATAATCAGTCATTCACAGTCATGGAGAATGACCCCCTGCCTCTTACAGCCCATATCCAAAAAACCTTTGGCAAAGCAGTCCTGAATTCCAGCTAGCTCAGCACTGCTGGAAGTCACACTGTGCACCATAGGACATAGCGATTCATGAATCATGGGCTTATGCTGTACCCTGAGTACCTTCAATCAGTTGTCAGAAATACTGACTGACCACTTTCTGAGCATGCTATATACTTCCGCTTTTGTTTTAATGCCTTTTCTGTTTCCACAATCTTCTTATGGAACGTCACTGGAATCAAGTTCTTTTCTGATTTAAAATCCTTTTTTTTTAAACCCAGCTTTACGCTCCCAGCCTGAAGGGCCCAGCATGGCAAAGATACATTCCTGATGATTTATGCAGCTTCACTTCATTGATGATTACCCCAAATAAATCATGTTGGTATTTTCAGCAGTGATTTAGCTGCCCTTTACATTCATATAAATCTTCAGGCCAAGGAGAAAATTAGCCAAGTCCACACATTGATCTTGTGTGGTAAATTGTACCTAGACAGCAGGGGCTTCATTGATAAACAATGAGGCAGTACAAATAACTTATCAGTTTGCTTTTAATCAATGCTGCTTCTCACAATGTATTATTCTAGCAATGGGTCTAAATCACTGTGCACTATAACTGTTGTTTTCAAAACCTTTTAATCTAATTGGAAAATCTTCCTTTTTACTGGTAATAAACACTTACTAAACTGTCTGCACCTAATTGAGCTGTAGTAATTTATGTGAACTCCCCACTGCTTTTTCTCTCTTTAATCAGACACACTGCTCTATGTCTTTAACTAATGAAATCTAAGAATTCACCCAGTAGATCTGATCAAATGTCACTGTTGAATAAATCTTTGTTAACACTGGCATAACCCACACCTTCCCAGCCCTGCTTCATCATTAACACAGAGCCATTCTATCATCAGAAGGCTATGGCCGCTGCTTTATTTATACAAATAAACAAGCATCCATCATGACCATAGCACTAAATCAGCATGTAAAAGGACAATGCACTAGACCACTTAGCCAGGACCTCATAATAATACCATTGTCCTTTTTCTCAGGGAGGAGAACAAACACTTTTGACGACATGTGCTAGAAGCATTGTCAACTGCAATATATATTCATAATCTGGAATTTCCCCCCCATTCTGGCTACAGATCAATCTAGATCACTAGTGTGAGAAGAGATCCCCCAATATACTCAAAACAAAGGACCTATTCCAGATGTATTTATGTTCTTGTCAAGGTCCCAGTTGCTAATTTAAGGCATGTGCCCCACAGGAACTCAACAACTCAATCAAAGCCTGTAAAGTATGCTGTAAATTCATCTAGTCTGATCCTGAAGAAGTGCACCCGTCCAGGCAGAATAATGACAAGCACTCAGTCATAATTAGAGCTTGTCAAAAATTTTCCAACAGAATAATTTCCACTGGAAAACGCCATGTAATTGCAACCAACATTTCCTGTGCGAATATATTAATTTCAATGAAATTTTGTTTCATTAAATGAAATGGGGGAAAAAAACCCCAACTTTTTTTATAAAGGTCAAGATGGTCCATTTCAACATTTGCAGAATATGTTTCAGTTTTTCATTTGGAAATTTCTTTGTTTTGGAATCTATTAATTTACATTGTATATATATATATATATATTACTTTAAACATACCAACATTTTAACAAAACATTTGGATTTTATTGAAACAAAATTAGGATTGACCCAAAATTTATTTTTTTCAGAAATTTTGTTTCATGGGAAAGTTCTAAATTCTTTGTTTTAATTCCAATTCAGAAATAAACAAATTTTGAAATTGCAACTTTTCCTGTTACATGGAAATTCCAGTTCCCACAGAGTTTTAGTCATCATACTGTCACCTCTTTTACTCTTTTGATGTCCTGAAGTCACCAGGGCATGATGCTGGACAAAGTTAGAGATACCTTTTAAAAGTAAATCTGAAAAAGCCATGAGCCAAATTCAAACCGTGTATTTGGGTGCAACTCCACTGCTCACAATGGCATTGTATCAGCCTTCAGCAGGATACAAATTCCCGTGACAACTCCTGCTTCACCCTCGATGTGCTCATCAGAGCTGAGATTCTAGGGAGTGGTTATTTTTAGTTATTGGACATGGTGAGGCAAATTTGCCACCGATACAACTCCATTAACCCCAATTTCTTCTTGATTACAACAAGATCAATGAAAAAGAGAATTAGCGATGTGCGTCCAAAACCCCTTCTCTGGCACTTAGATGTATCGCTGGAAAACAGAGAACACAGAGGAACAAACATCTCAAAATAAAATTCCCCAGTAATATAATCACTGGTCCTAAAGCTGCTGAATGCCAGCCATATAGGCTTTTGGTAGGAATTGCCAACATCAGCAGCCCAAAAAGATTTAGAAGTGGGGGGTGGGTGAAGGTCAATCACACTAACTCTGTAAGCCTTTGTGGCAGAGGTGGGATCAACATTCTGGTGGCCATTTATATTACACAGAACCAAGGTCAAAATTCCATCAGCCAATGGGAAGTGTTGATGTTCTTTTAATGTTCATAATGGTTGCCAGAGTTACAGGTTGTAACGAGCGTCCTGTGAATGCTGTGTGTTTTGAAACTCTTTTTGAAATCCCCAGTTGGATGAGTTCTCGCCACTGAATTTAGCAGCACCGCAAGAAAACTTCAGCTGTGAGAAACTGCTTTAGCAATGAGTGTTCCTTAGGATTCCCTCCCCTCTCCATACACCAATCCATCATCAGCCCACTACAAATCCTCACAATTAGCTCCAAATCCTGTCTCTCCTGACATATCTGTGACTACAGACCCTTGCAGCAAAATCAAATTCTGTAGCTATACTTTAGGATATTAAAAGCTTGATACTTCAATGAAACAATCATAGGGGTGGCAAACGGAAACACAATCCGCAGAAATAACCTTTTGCAGGACAAATGATCAGTGGCCACATGAATGCCAATAAAAACAACGAGAGTTCTGTAGCACTTTAAAGATTAACAAATTTAATTTCTGCAGGCATAAGCTTTCATGGGCTGCAACCCACTTCGCCAGATGCAAGAAATAGAAATCAGATATGGGGTATATATACACATCCAAGGGTAAGGAACAACAATGGGGAGGGTAGGTGTTAGCAAAGTCTATTCAGTTAGAGTAGATGAGGCCTATTCACAATCATTGGTTAGGAGGTGAGAATGTGTGAACAGTGACAATTACTTCTTGTAATGAGATAACCATTCCAAGTCCCTGTTCAAACCCAGTCTGATTGTGTCAAGTTTGCATATGAGTTCCAGCTCTGCAGTTTCTCGCTGAAGTCTGTTTTTGAAGTTTTTTTGTAGCAGTATGGCAACTTTCAAGTCAGCTACAGAGTGTCCTGGGAGATTGAAGTGCTCTCCTACTGGTTTATGGATGTTACCATTTTTTATGTCTGATTTGTGTCCATTTATTCTTTTGCGTAGTGACACTCCGGTTTGGCTAATGTACATGGCAGAGGGGCATTGCTGGCACATGATGCCATATATTACATTAGTATATATGCAGGTGAATGAGCTCCTTATGGTGTGGCTGATGTGGTTAGGACCTGTGATGGTGTCACTAGAGTCAGTGTGCGGGCAGAGTTGGCAACGGAGTTTGTTGCAGGGATATGTTCCTGGGTTAGTGTTCTTGTTGTATGATGTACGATTGCTGGTGAGTATTTGCTTCAGGTTGTGGGGCTGTCTGTAAGCAAGGATAGGTCTGCCTCCCACAGCTGTGGATTCTTTTTCAGGTTTGCCTATGCCAACGAATAGTGAAGGTGCAGGAGCTTTCCCAGAGATGCGCCCTTGGAATTAACCTCTCTACAGCTGAGAGTCACAGTGGGGTGTCAGCAAGTCCACAAGTTGGGGTGTGGCTAGGCCCTGAGGCAATACTTTTATCTGATAATCTTTGCTAGACTCTCCATAAACTGCTTCAATCCCCACTGGCTCCCTTCCCTCTCAAAGGAGTCACCAACCCACTTCTATAGGAAGAAAGTATTTGTCATGCTGTATTAGGCCACTGGTTCATTATGTCCAGTGTCCTGCCTTCCACAGTGACCAAGAGCCCATAATTCACCTTGCTGATTATGTACTGCTGTATATTGGGGAAGGAAATCCTTCCTGACCATAGCAGAGATTAACTAATGCAGAGAAGCATGGAATTTGAATACTCTTAATTGCAGCTTTTGTTACTGGTTGTAAAGTTTTCCAGCCCTTTTAAAAATCCAGATACAGTATTAGACTCTAACTAGTCCAGCCCATTTCCTTCAGTGGTTGGTGAGTAGCAGATTACCCTATCCTACCCATTAACTGTGGTATGGACAGCATAGAATCCACTGTTTGCTGAGAAGGTCACTTTAGAGAACTGCCTAAAAGAGACCAAACTCTAATGGAGCTAGATCTGCATGAGAAAAAAAATCACACGTGATTTCTGTATGTGTCAAAATGCAAAATTGCCACTGCAAACTGTATTTGTTGGAACAAATTTAATAGGAGGAGCTTTAGATATTCAGAAACATTCAGAACCAGATTTTCAAAGATATTTAGGTTCCTAAAGATGCAAATAGGTGCCTAGTGGGAATTATAAATGTGCCTAAGTGAGTTAGGTGACTAAATCCCATTGACTTTTCCACTGACCTTTTTACAACTACAAAATCATAGATGCCCAAAGGAAAGCAAAGAAAAACATACGATAACAATGTTAGACATTCAGATATGGTATCTGGATTGATGCCCCTTAGAAAATTTGACTCTGTGTACTTTATACCATTGGAAAGTTAATGGGGGTAGGTAGTCTAGAAAGCATTCATGAGGCTCTGCAAATACTCTTGAAGCAGGTTTGGTGAAGTTTACTTTTCAAACAAGAGCTACAAGAAAAAAATATTAAAGTTTAATTTGAAATGATCTTCCAAAAATGCACTCAAAGTATTTGCTGGTGTCTTGCTCGTTGTATGTGTAAGAATGCTCATTTGCGTGAACAGTTGCTTTACATATGCAAATGTGGGGTTTGCACAGACAAATTGCCAAAGTTGCAAGGTACAATTAGCAAGGCCATTGAAAAAAAGTGTGTCTAGAATCTTGTTCCAATGGCATTCTGGAGGGACACTAGAATACAGGTGCTATATAGAGGCCCCCATTTTCTGACTGATGTTAAAAGCAATGGGACTATTTACAGAGTAAGGCGCTACTTGGTGCAAGTGAGGAGATCAGGCTCTGGCCTTTAAGCTATTGTTTTTCATTTTAAGCTTCAAGGAAACAGTTGGCAAATGGGAGCGGATTATGGGGTGGAAGGCTTAGCAGACTAGAATTGGGAGGTCATTCCATGCATAGGAGGGAGTGCAGGAGACAGCACAAAATCGGGGGATGTGAAAGCTGGTATTGGTGATGGAGGCAGTGGAACAAGTGTGATCATGATGGAGGAGAGCTGTGAGCTGAGAGCTAATGCTGAGTTGTGTGCAGGACTTTGACAGGAAGGACATGAGCATGACAAGAGGAAGCAATTCAAAGAGGGGGGAGTGATATGGCCTGTTACATAGGAAGGGAGATAATTTTGTCGGTGGCAAATTTGGCACTATGAGTTATATGGCTACGAGGGAGGCCTATTTGGAGGATGTTGCAGGACTCAAAGGAGGTGATAAGGTGACAAATGCCTCAGCAACTTGGATGGAGCTGGAGGGTGGGATTTTTTTTAATGTAGAAAAAGAAGCGAGAAGATTTTGGCTACAAGAGCAAACCCCAGGGAGGGGAGTGCTTCTGGCCGCGCTTGACACACGGAGCATTCTTCACTTCTGTGAGCACCATGTAAATGACTGCACTCAAGAAGTTATTTGCAGAGCACAACAGCAATTACATCAGTACTACAAAACCTGCGACCTGGGCTACATATTCTTGAGTGCCATCTACTGGTGCTTTTATCCCTTAACTTTGTGTATACACTGGCCTTTCTTTTTTTATAGTTCACTCTTGTAACACTTGCTCTGTTTAACACATGGAAGGGCGCCTCTGATGAGCTCTCTGTTCCCTATTCTGATAAAGATTTTCTGGCCGAGTGGAGAGCAACAATAATCGGAGTGGTGGCAGGAAATGCGTGTATGCACTATGCTACCAGCAGGGTCAAAGTGAGGAGAGAGGAAGAAGGGAATTGCAGTGCTTATGTAATATGGTGATGGTCACTGGAAGAAAACCTGAGATGAAAGAGAGTCCAGATTTCTCTCAGACTTCTGTCTAGAATTTGGTAGCTCTGTCTCTCTTCAAATAGGGGTGGCTTTTCTGATGGTTGAATTTAGCCTTTATAATTTATTGAACAACCACCAAATGAAAAACCTTCTTCCACCCTAGCCAAAAAATAGAATATACTGGGTTGTGTGATGGGCTACCGGAAGGCAGTAGAAGGACACTATGTTAGCCTAAGAATAGCCAAGGCCCTGTTCCCCTAGCAGCTGCCCAAGGCTTCCCTCAGGCTGATTAGGGCCAGCTGAGGCCAGGGTCAGCTGAGACCGATTAGGGCCAGCAGAGGCCAGGATCAGCTGAGACCAATTAAGGGCTGCCTGGGAGCAGATAAAAGCTCCCTGCCAGCCAGGCAGGGTGCTCTTGGAGTTTGTGGAGTTTGGAGGTCTGGAGCTTTGGAGAGAAGGAGAAGGAGAAGGAGGAGGAACTGTGAGTGGCAGGAGCCAGAGGAAAGCAGGGGCTTGCCCGCTGGAGTGGCTACTTAACCCCAACGAAGATCAGGGTAGGGAAGCAGCCCAGAGAGAAGACTCACACAGTGCCTTATAGCAGCAGCCAGCCACTGCTGTCAACCAGGGTCTCTGGGCTGGTGTCCGAAGAAGAGGGCGGGCTTGGACACCTCCTACCCCAACCTTAGAAACTAAGGTCCCGAGCGCACTGCTTGGCCCGCGAAGGCCTGAAGGAAGTTCGTGCCCATCACACTGAAAAAGCGCTCAGCCCACGGGAGCACGAATGCCACCCTACCACAACTGGTGTCAGAAGTGGGATCCCTTTTCCCTCTAACGAGGTGAGAGCACACTGGGCACAAGGCCCTTGTACCCCGATCCTGCCAAGATGGATGACATTGTCCGCGCATTAGTACAGGCTACAGCGGCCCAGCAAGAGTCAACCCTGGTCCAGCAGGAAACCAACCAGCTGCTGATTAGCCAGGCGGCTCAGGACCGAGCCCTCCTGCGGGAGGTGGTGGCCCAATTAAAGACCCTACCAACCCCCAGTCGAGGAGTTGGAGCCCCCCTGACGCTGAAGGCCACCCATTGTCTACAGAAGATGTCCCCAGGGGACAACGTTGAGGCTTACCTCCTAACCTTCGAGAGGACCGCTGAGCGAGAAGCCTGGCCCCGGGACCAGTGGGCTGGAATCCTGGCCCCCTTCCTGAGTGGGGAGGCTCAGAAGGCCTATTTTGATATGTCCTCTGCTGCAGCCGCTGATTACCCCCAGCTGAAAGCTGAGATCTTGGCCCCATCAGGGGTGACGCAGGCCGTCCGGGCCCAGAGGTACCATGCATGGCGACACCGGGAGGACAAGGCGCCCAGATCGCAATTGTTCGACCTTGTCCACCTCACCCGGGAATGGCTATGCCCAGAGGCCAACAGCTCGGAGGTCATCGTAGAGCTCCTGGTTCTAGACCGGTATATGCGGGGACTAATCCCCGATCTTCGCACGCCTCATACGACAAAGTGGTCACCTTGGTAGAATGAAGGTTGATGGCCTGAGAACTCTCCTGCCCTACCCAGGGAGGGTCGGGACCCGTCTACGACCAGGGTCCCTCCCAACGGAGCCCACGTCAGGGGCCTCCGGTAGGATGGAGGGAAGGAAAAGGTGGCCTGAAGGCCCGACAGGGACCCCAAGGGAACCAAGGGGGACCCCTTCGGGACCCAACAGCCCCAAGGCCCCAGGGTTGGCCAGGGCCACATAGCGATGCTACGCCTGCGGAGAGTGGGGGCACCTAGTGGGCCAATGCCCGAGTGCTGAAGAGCTATGCAGTGCAACCTGGGGAATTGGACTGACCCCTGTTCACTGGTCTACCTAGTGGGGCTTGCAGATGCCCCACACTGATACATGCGACCAGTGAAACTGAATGGGGTCGACACCCAGGCACTCATCGACTCTGGGAGCGCAGTCACGCTCGTCTCTGGCGACCTGGTGAACCCGACCCAGCAGACTCAGTCCCACTGCACCGGTGTAACCTGTGTCCACGGCGAAGTCGCCTACTACCCCACCATCCCAGTGGAAATTGAGGTGCAAGGGGCCCACACTAAGATGACGGCAGGGGTAGTCCCGAAACTCCCATAACCGGTGATCATTGGCAGAGACTTCCCTGAGTTCGGGGCTTTACTCCCGGCAGAGGGGCCAGGGAAGCCTGAAGTCCCACGAGAAGCCTCCTATAACCGGCTAGCGAAGGTTAGGCGATTCCAGCCCGGTGAGCGGGTAATGGTCCTAGTCCCCACGGCAGAGAGCAAGCTCCTGGCCTAGTGGCAGGGACCCTATGAAATAATTGAGCCAGTAGGAGAGGTGAATTACAAGGTACGGCAACCCGATCGGCAAAAAGGAGAGCAGATCTACCATGTCAACCTCCTAAAAGCCTGGCGGGCCCCGGAAGCAGGTATGGTCACCCTCAACGTGCCAACTCAGAGGGATGACCCCCGCGAACAGGTGACAATGTCCCTCGACCTGACACCAACACAGAAAGCCGAGGTACAGGAGATGGTAAGCCGAAACCGAGATGTGCTCTCAACCAGGCCAGGCCGCACGACAGAGACACACCGCCACATCCGCACAAACCCCGGCGCTAAAGTCACGATGTGACCCTACCGAATCCCGGAGGCCAAGAGAGAGGAGATCAGGGCTGAAGTACAGAAGATGCTGGAACTGGAGGTGATCGAGGAATCGCACAGTCAGTGGTCAAGTCCGATTGTGCTCGTACCAAAACCGGACGGCACCACGCGGTTTTGTAATGACTTTCGGCAACTGAACAAGGTTTCCCAGTTCGATGCGTATCCCATCCCCCGAATAGATGAGCTGGTGGACTGGCTAGGTAAGGCCAGATTCTTGACCACACTGGACCTAACGAAGGGTTATTGGCAGATCCCTGTGGCAAAGGAGGCTAAAGAAAAGACCGCCTTCACCACCCCAGACGGGCTGTTTCAGTATACAGTCCTCCCATTTGGGCTACATGGGGCCCCAGCCACCTTCCAGCGACTCATAGATAGGCTATTGCGACCCCATGGCCACTATGCTGCCGCGTATCTCGATGACATAGTCATCCACTCCCCCGACTGAGAGACCCACCTGGAAAAAGTGGAGGCGGTGATAGAAACCCTAAGGTGGGCCAGCCTCACCGCAAACCCCACCAAGTGCGCTATCGGACTAGCGGAGGCTAAATACCTGGGGCACATCATGGGGAGGGGCATAGTGAGACCCCAGCTCAATAAAATAGAGGTGATCCAGACATGGCCCCGACCGAATCGGAAAAAGCAGGTCCGGGCATTCCTGGGCGTGGTAGGCTACTGCCGGCGTTTCATCCCACACTTCGCCACCAGGGCAAGCCCCCTAACGGAACTGATCAAGGCTCACGGCCCTGACATGGTAAAATGGAACCAGGCGGTAGAAGCAGCCTTCAAGGACCTGCGTATGGCCTCTGCAGCGATCCAGTGTTGATCGCCCCGGACTTTTGAGAACCATTCATTTTACAGACGGATGCCTCCGAAATCGGGTTAGGGGCAGTCCTATCCCAGATGGTCCAGGATGAAGAACACCCAGTCCTCTACCTAAGCCGGAAACTCCTCCCCCGAGAACAGAAGTACGCGGTTGTTGAAAAGAAATGCCTCACCGTAAAGTGGGCTGTGGAAACCCTGCGATACTACCTTCTGGGACGCGAGTTCTCCCTAGTCACCGACCATGCCCCATTGCTCTGATGCACCAGAACAAGGAGAAGAACGCCCGGGTGACCCGCTGGTTCCTGTCCCTACAGCCCTTAAGGTTCAAGATTCAGCACCGAGTAGGCCACCAGCATGGCAATGCGGACGGCCTTTCAAGGGTCCATTGCCTCACGACCCAAGTAGCCTAAGCCCTGGGTGTTGAGCGGGGGGGGATATGTGACGGGCTACCGGAATATAGTAGAAGGACGCTATGTTAGCCTAAGAATGGCCAAGGCCCTGTTCCCCTAGCAGCTGCCCAAGGCTTCCCTCAGGCTGATTAGGGCCAGCAGAGGCCAGGGTCAGCTGAGACCAATTAAGGGCTGCCTGGGAGCAGATAAAAGCTCCCTGCCAGCCAGGCAGGGTGCTCTTGGAGTTTGTGGAGTTTGGAGGTCTGGAGCTTTGGAGAGAAGGAGAAGGAGAAGGAGGAGGAGGAACTGTGAGTGGCAGGAGCCAGAGGAAAGCAGGGGCTTGCCCGCTGGAGTGGCTACTTAACCCCAATGAAGATCAGGGTAGGGAAGCAGCCCAGGGAGAAGACTTATACAGTGCCTTATAGCAGCAGCCAGCCACTGCTGTCAACCAGGGTCTCTGGGCTGGTGTCCGAAGAAGAGGGCGGGCTCAGACACCTCCTACCCCAGCCTTAGAACCTAAGGTCCCGAGCGCACTGCTTGGCCCGCGAAGGCCTGAAAGAAGATGGGGCGGAAGCGAGACGGCCGCCATCTTAAGACTGCTGGGAGCCCTGGGCGGCCATTTTGTGCCCATCACACTGAAAAAGTGCTCAGCCTACGGGAGCACGAAGGCCACTCTACCACAGTTGTTAATTTGACATGCCCACAAAGGGAAGGATCCTGTACTTACTTGTACTCCTTGAATGATTTTATTGTATGTCATAGCTCTGTTCTGGAAGATAGAATGAGGATCTATCACACTTCAGAGCAGATTCAGATTTTATTACTTTTCTTTTAACTACAGAGTGGGATCCATTCTGTTGTGCACAAAAGCACAAAGATCCTGTCTGGATACAACAGAAACATTGTCTAAAGAGAGAGAAAAAAGAAGATAAAACAGAGCGCACTTTACATTGAGGCCAATAAGGGAAAGAGATAATGGAGAAAAATACATGGGATTTAAGACAGGACTTCCCAAACTATAAGTTCTGGCTTCCTTAGGGAGCCATGAAAGGTTCCTGGGGGGGAGACACACATTTGGGGGGGAAATATTAATGGATATGCCCATTTTTATTTTTTCTAATTAAGAGAATAATCAACAATGTTTAAAAATCACCTGCATATCTATGGGTATGTGTCTGCTGCTGCTGCTGGGGCTGAAAGCCTCTCTGTGTCTTTTGCTCTTGGTGGGACCTTGGGCTGAAAAACATCCTTCTGAGGACAACAAAAGCCCTAGCAGATAGGGAAAGGAGAGTGAGAGAGTGATAGGTCTGTCTTATCTTTCTAATGGAATGGTTTTTACCAAGTGCTGAGAGGACATTGTAGCAAATGCTCGGTTGAAGAAGATGATTTTAATAAAGTGAAACGGATGTGGAAGAAAAGTAGACAATCTGAGAATTCTTACATTATGTTTGGTTTTTGTGTCTTGGCATTGCTGCAAAAAGTCCATGTGGTGGTGATGTTCAAGTGTTAGTATAGGAAAATATGAGGCCTGGGAAACTGCGGAGACATTTAGATACCAGACACTTGGAATTTGTAAACAAGAGCTGCAATTGTTTCCTTTGGGAACAAGAAGATTTAAAGCAGTCAAAAATTGTCCTGACTAAAGAAGCAAATCTTCCTCCAAAAGATTTAGAAGCCCTTTATGTTGTGACCATGCAAATTGCAAAATATAAACAAGCATCCACCCATTGGCAAGACCCTGATACTTCCAGCAGCAATAGACACATAAGCATTCATTGAACTGAACTACATGTGGTCCCTGCCTGTGGAGGGCTGTATCAGAGGTTTGTGGCTTTTCACAGCATCACAGTGTGAGAGGGAGCCGAAGCTGGTCAGACAGAGGGCTCAGTGGTATCCCAGCTACCAGGTGGTACCCCAGGGGTTCTACATACTGTCATAATGCCTCACTATGCCATAAATGGGACAAGTTGTGCAATATCTGCCCCAAAGTTAAAGGTTCTTAACTCGAATTGATGATCAGTTTGTGTCCTGAAGCCTGAGGATTTATCTGACAGTCCTTGTAATTTGATGTCCAGTTTTAAACATGAATTGGAGATGGAAGAGGGGGACACGATGTACCCGTTTTCACTCATGAGTTTGGCGTTCTCTGCACAGTTTCTAACCCCAAATGTGGTCCAGGAAACAGGGGCACAAATGATGCTCTAGCAATCGGCGGCTCCTGCAGAGGTGTGTACCCATGGGTGTAGTTTGGGAGGATGGTGGGGGGGGCATTGCCCCCCAAACAGAGGTAAGGCATGTGGAGGTGTCATGTGCCACTCCCTCTCCCCTGATTTCTGCAAGTGCCAAGCTGCCCTGCAGGGTTGCTCTGCTCAGCCTGCTGGGGGCTGGGAGGCCCTCTGGTGCCTCTCCCCCTCTGTTCCCTCCTCACCTGGCATGTTTCATGGGGAGTGGAGGAGGCAGCGGTATGGAGCAGCTGCTTTCCTGTGCTCTGGTGCCCACCCTTTCCTATACAATTGCCCATGGGGGGGCAGGGCAAGGAGGAGGCTGGGATGGGGTGAAGAGTCAATGGGGAAGGGGGGGATGAGGTGGGAGGCAGAGGACAGTGGGGAGAGAAAGGGGGAGGGGATGAGGAAGAGAAGGGGATAAAGGAACTTGTGGGGGCGGGGGAAGCGGGAGCCCGGCATGTGACATCCCCTCGGCTGTAGCAGCACCACAGCAGCAACATTGCTGCAGCAGCCAGGGCCAACATGGCTGCCAGAAGCAGCTGGGGCTCCCCTATCAAGATGGACTGTCCCTCCCGCTCAGCACTGGCAGCCCAGGTAACACTCCAGGTGTGGGGAGAGAGCCTGTGAGCCAAAGTAACTGGCTTCAGCGTGAATGTGTGTGCCCGCATGCTTTGCCCCCCCACCAATATAGCAGTCAAACCACGCCTATGGCATGTACCAAGTAGGCCTATTACCTGGGGAATAACTTCCCTTGCTCATTTTAGCCTCCCAGTTTGGCCAATTGAGTATGAAAAGTTGCTCTGATCCCCCTCGGGGGTGTTCAGCTATAGAGACCTTTGTTTAGTGCTATACATAGTGTTATATATAGTGCTGCTTGCTTTACAATTCATTCTGTGCTCCTGGAACCCCTGAGTCAATGGCACTTTTAAATTTCTGTTTCAGTGATGGGCCAGAAAAAAGCATGAAGCCTCAGATGATTCAAAAGCATTCTTCCATTGCTGTTCCTTGATATTCTATTCTCTGTCATATAAATGCTGTAATAAATCACATTTTCTTTTTGTTACACGTCTTGGTGTCAATGTACAGCACACTCCATGGAACTAGCTTTATTATTTTATTTCAGTGAAAGACTGTGAATATGCTCCAGTCAGCTTATCTGATTGTTTGTTCTGCTCAGCTAAGCAAACCAAGCAAGTGTGCTTTAACTAAATTATTTGCTGCAACTCTGTGCTGGCATTATTCTGGTGGCGGCTCCTCCATCTGTTTGATTTTGCTTCTTTTCCCCCCTTTCTTACATTTTGTTCTCACTCACTGATCATTAAAAAAAAAATTAAAAGAAAAAATTTAAAAAAAAAAAAAAAGGTTTTATGAGCATGAATCAATGCGTGATGTTTCCTGATTTAAGGACAATCTACTATGGCAAGCAGTATCCCTGGTCTTCAGGAGATCTGCACTCAGATTAATGGTAAGGAAAGTTTACCAACTCTAGAGACACTCATATGTAAAATGATGTTAGTTTCCCTAATTTTAAATAACTGGAAATCTGAAGTTATTAAATTTCTATTTATAATTAGGAACAGTTAAACAGTTCTCTGACTTCACTCCTTTAAAAATCAGCTGCAAGGAGAAAACACTGCTGTGAGCAGATTTATTGGAAAGAAAAACTATATGGTGATATAACCCTCCCACTGGGAAGAAGAGGAGACAAACTCCTAGAAACTCACTACAGGTAGTCAAGGACATTCACTGTATTTGGCTTCCCTTGGTCACTGGCCTTTTCTGAAATACTAGAATGTCTGGTTATCCTTTGTTAAGCCTACCTGGTGATTGTTTTTGTAAAGAGGTCCTGATTAGATCTAAGATACTGCCTGTGCATAAAAAAGAAAACAACTGAGTATTAGTCAGTTTCTTTTCCTGAAAAGGGGATTTTAGAAGTAAGTACTTTTGTTAAATAAAAAAGAATGCTTCTCTTTGATGAGGCACGACATACATCCAGCTGGATAAGAAGAGCTAGGGAAAAATTGCAGGACATTTTTGGCAACATTTTCTGCAGTTTTGTTTGTCCCAGTGTCGCACCATATTCTTTTTTGCACAATAGTTTGTAAAAAGCAAACTTAACTGCAAGAACAAAGAATGCAAAATGATTAAATGTCAGTTTTTATAGTAACAATGTCACTTGAACATGGGCCTCATTTGAAAATGGGCCTTCAAGACAAATATCTTTTTACTGTCTGAAAATGCCCTCTGGATGGGGGTCAATGGCTCACTAAAACAGGAATCTCTTGTTTTAAAATATTAAGATCTCAGCTGCAAGGACTCAGAGGAAGGCATCTGGCAGGGGAACACCTTCAAGGACACAAAGATGTGAGGATCTGGCTAGGGAAGAAGTGTGAATCCATTCTACAGTTCTGTCCTTGTCCCCAAAGATTGGATTAGATGTCATAGGACACCTTCTAGGAGACTCATCCACTCCATATAACTTGTGGTTGGAGGGGGGAAACAGGAGATGTTCTATGCAGTGGGGGGTGGCAGAAATTTAGATTGCCCTAATGGGTAGACTTACCTTGCTGCAGACTGAGCCCATTACTTCTTGTCCTTCCTTCAGTGGACATAGAGAACAATTGATCCCTGTCTTCTTTATAACAGCCCTTAACATTTTGAAGACTGTTATCAGGTGCCCCCTCAGTATTCTTGTCTCAAAACTAAACATCCCTTTTTTTTAACCTTTCCTTACAGGTCAGGTTTCCTAAATCTTTTATCATTTTTGTTGCTCTCCTCTTGACTCTCTCTCCAGTTTGCCCACATCTTACCCAAAGTGTGGCACTCAGATTTAGAAACTCCTCTCCCAATGAGGCTCACCAGTGCCAAGCAGAGCAGGACAATTACCTGCTGTGTCTTACACATGGCACTCCTGTTAATACACCCCAGAATGATACTAGTCTTTTTCATAACTGTATCACATTGTTGACTCATATTCAAGTTGTGATCCACTATAAACTCCAGATCCTTTCCAGCAGTGCTACTGCTTAGCAAGTTATTCCCCATTTCATAGATATTAATTTGATTTTTCCTTCATAAGAGAAGTACTTTGCACTTGTCTTTAGTGAATTTTATTTTATTGATTTCAGACCAGTTTTCCAATTTGTCAAGGTTGTTTTGAATTCTAATCTGGTCCTCCAGAATGCTAGGCACCCCTCCTGGCTTGCTGTCATCTGTAAATTTTATAAGCATTCACTCCACTCTGTTATCCAAATAATTAATTAAAATATTGAATATTGAGTACTGGACCCAGGACTGACCCCATGGGACCCCACTGGTTACATCCTCCCAGTTCAATAGCGAACCATTGATAACTACTTTTTGAGTATGGTCTTTGATGGTCAGTTTTACATCAGACAATACTGATGTAAAATACTATACTATTTCTCTTCACTTTGTTTTCCCCATTACAGTGTATACTGTGCCCTAAACAATGACATTAAGCACTAAGTAGAAAATGTGACAAGCTGTTTATGGCTCACGTTAAAGTAATCACAGAGAGTGATAGGACAGCTCCTTATATAATCTGGTGTAGCGAAGGGGAGTGGCCTCCCTCAGAGACTGATAAAGAGGGACCACTGTCTGCCTGCTGGTGGGCAGAGCCAGGGAGACCACACCCACCCTGCCGGAAGCACAGGAGAAGGACAGGAACCAGAAGTATAAAGGGTGGGCTTTCTAGCTCAGTTGGGAGACAGCTACTGGAGGAGGAGGACATCTCTGTTAGGAATTGAACCCAAAGAGAATCTCTGTTTTGCTGAGGATTCACGTGACTCATCAGAGCTGCCAGACGCCCTAGACACCAAGGAGCTACTGGGACAACCACTGGCGGTGTACCCTGGGGAGACAGAGGACAACCCTTGGGGCCAGGTATTCTCTGAGGGAAGGGTATGAAGTAGCCCAGGGACAGCTGACTATAGTCTGGTGGACCCTACTGCCACTGTTAGGGCCCTGGGCTGGGAGCCAATGGAGTAGAGTGGGCCCAAGTCCCCCTAAACCCTACTGCGACCCCACCCTGGGGTGATAGACTCTCTACATTAGGCCAAAAGGCTTCCGTTGGTCTACTGTCCCCCCGAGCTAGGACACTAGACTGTTTGGTGCTCTGCCTTACCTGAGGGCCAGAGCCCCATGACTATTTACAGCTCTGCTCTGCTGGAGGCCTAGAGCCCCTTTATCTGGTTATTGCTCTGTGTTGCCTAGAGGGGCCGAGGCCCCAGAGACAGCTAATTCCTAGTTTGAGTTTGCCTTTAGAGGCGTGACAGAAAGGGGGGCGTAGCCTCCCTCAGAGACTGACGAGGGACATCCACACACTCCAACTTCTAGCTTGAACCAAATAACCTGGGGAAAATTATTTCCAGGCCAATTTACACAGTAAGTAACAAATTGCATTTGACATCTACAATTCATTTTTGTTTCAGGATAAAAGTATGGTCATTTGAGTGGAATAGGCTTCCTTCCTTATTGCCCAATATTCCTGGGTCCTGGTTCTCCTATCACAGGAGTCAAGTAAGTCCTCTTGAAGTTGTATTTAGAATGAAAGAATGAAGCCCTCGGTGTCAACTTTTCAATTGGATAATTAAATCTCAGAACCTTTTCAGCCCACAGCCATTTTGTGTGGAAATATCATCTACACAAGTAAACATGAGATCAACATTTAAACTGAGAAGAAGATTGAGAGATTTGATTAAGCAGTATATAAATGCCTTCTTGGGGAGAAAATAGGAGGTACTAAAGGGCTTTTCCATCTAGCAGAGAAAGGCATTGTCAAGCCGTCTGGAGTGGCTCACTACCACGGGTACCAACCTCAGGGCAGACTGTCAAGGAACAGGGCATGAACCCCAAACTGGTTGTGTATTCTATACTCAGAATTTACCAACCAAATAATGAGTCTGAACTCCCCAGGCACTATAACAGCCTCAATAGGAAGCCACAGACAATCTCTCTGGGTACTCCAATCTGTCATGACACCCAGGCAAGTTTGCCTCTCTGATAGATTGTCTCTTAAACCAAAAATCACAACAAGATTCAGGTTACTCCTAGTCACAAAGGACCAGTCACTTACTCCAGGTCAGTTGTACCTCAGATTTCAAACAAAAGACAACACTTGTAGCCAATCCTGTAATAAACTATCTAAAGGTTTATTAACTAGGAAAAAGAAAGGAGAATTATTTACAAAGTTAAAGTAGATAAACATATACACACAAATGAGTTACAGTCTTAGGTTTCAAAAGATAATAGAAACTTCTTTAATAAGCAAACTCTGTTACTTTTAGGGCTAACCCAAACTGAACAGCTGTGACCCCCTTGTTTATACTTAGAAATCTTCATCTCTCGGAGTTCAAGAAGCATATGGACAATTATTTCTCCTTAACAGGCCTTTTTATTCCCTTTCCCCAGTGTTCTTGATGACATTAACGTCAGGCTAGACCCGGACGATTACATTCAGTTACGTTTAGAGGCCTGATTTAAGAAATCCTCAGCAGACACGTCGTCCCTATTTCTTCTGACTGAAAATAAAGGATTGTTTAAATTACGACCCTCTAAATGTAACTGAATATAATCGTTTGGGTCTAGCCTGACGTTAACATCATCAAGAACCAACTGTATCTCCCTGTGCATGGCTTCAGTGACCTGCTCAGCTGAATTGATTCACTCAAGATTGACAAAACGAAATTCCTCACAATACACCAAACCCCTAAATCTAGGTAATTCCTTTTGCCAGCTTCTCACCTGCTCCATATACACATCAGGGCTGGGTTCATTTGGGAGTTCCTCCACGGGCCGTCTTCTATGTCAGACTCCACGGGCTCATCAGGAGCAGATGGGGACCTGCCTAGAGAGCTTTCTGAATCAGAGTCACCACCACCCCACAAGTCGGTTTCCACCTCCTCATTCTGAGACATGCCAGTTTGAGAATCTCCACTAGGGGGCATCTCTATTTGTTTTTTTTCCCTCATCACCGCTTTAGCCTTTTTAAAAAATTTGACAATACCCCTGGCCCATAACTTTCTGGCAGCCATCCGTTTATCCCTCAAATGACATCCCCCTTTTCGATTACACTTTAATGGTTGGGTGCCCCTTTTCGTGACTAGCTGTGTGGATTCAGAGCCACCCTCTGGAAAACTGAAATATTTGTCAACGTATTTATCAAGAGCTTTTGCATTTTTTACATAGTTTCTAGTTATTCTTTCTTCTGGAACTCTGGAGAATACAGTGCCCATTAGGTCTCTGAACAAAGCGTGATATTCACCCATTCGCTACTACACACATTTCAGCTTTTTGCTGTAAATACACAAAGACACAATAGGTGGGTTCTCACAAAAACACTTTAATTTAAAAGATCTGTAGCACCATCAAAACATTTATCATATTTAAGGACCATACACAGTCACAAAGCCCCTTTTCAAGAGATACTTTTATTTACAGCTAACAAGCTTGATATCGCGTGTAGGGCCCCTCACCATTCTCTAACTTAATCCTTTTGGATTTCTTATAAATAGTCTGCTTCCTAAATAGGATCCTGTAACATTTTGTGCAGATCAGGCGGTCCATATAACGCTCTAAACAGTCATCCTCCACCATCCCCAGCTCTTTTTCAGGCCCCTCCCCTGCTCTGCCCTTTTACTCTAAGGCCCCGACCATGCTACTCTCCCTCCCCCATTGCTCACTGCTCTCTTCACCTCCCTCCCCCAGCCACCTGAGCAGGGCTGCACAGGTGGAGGGTGACTGGGGCAGGATGTGGGGAGAAGGGAGAGCTGCACTCCAGGTTGGAGGGGTGACAAGGCAGAATGGGGGGCAGCACCCCAGGGGCAGGGCAGAAAGGAGGCTGAGAAGGTAGCCTGGGTGGTGAACCTGGCCACTGGCCCACTGCTTAAATGATATGCACTTCAGAATCCCTACCCCCAGCTGCCGGCCGATGGTATCTCTCTCCACCCAAGCTAGGCCGTTCCTGAGTGCTCCTCCAGCTCCAGCAGCAGCTGCTCTTCCCGCCCTCCCTGCAGTGAAACAGAAGCCGATTGTGAATGGTTACTCAGGTAACGGGACTTTTGGTGTCCGGTCCCCTTTTTGACTGGACTTTCCAGTCGACACCCAGACATCTGGCAATCCTGGCTGGTAAGCTTGCATTTCATACTTGGTAATGCTTCTCCCGTGACTGGGGGGGATTTACACTCTTAGCAAACATTTTTATAGTTACAGAACAAACATTTAAACATTACCTTATAACGTGGGATACAGATATTCGAAGTTGGATTAATATATGCAGCATCCTACAAGCGTTCCATAAAATCTAGATGCTAAAGACATTCTTATAACTCTAATATCTATTTTAACAATACTAATACACAGATAACCCAGACTGGTTTCCAGCTGAGCGTTTGTCAGTGTTTTGTGAGGCCTGGGCCTTGACATAGGCTGGCATTGGGAATGCCAACATCATAGGAATAACAAGAACCAACGGTTGGAAATTAAAGCCAGATACATTCAATTAAGACACATTTTTAACAAAAGTGGTGGTTAACCACTGGAACAAACCAGGAAGGGAAGTGATGGATTCTCCATTTTGTGTTGTCTTCAGGTGAAGACTGGATGTCATTCTAAAAGGTATTTTTTAGCCAAAGACAAATTACTGGGCATAGTGCAGGAGTAATTGGATGAAATTCTATGGCCTGTGTTATACAGGAGGTCAGACTAGATTTTGTAATGGTCCCTTCTGACCTTAAAAAATGTATGAAATATATTAAATGCCATCAATTGATCAGTGGACCCAATAGATCTCCTTTGCTTTTTACAACTGTTTAAGAAAATCATTAACAGTCTCCTTGTATTTCTGAGTCAGTTACAACTCTTCCAGATTTACCAGGTCTGTAGATGATGGTTTCATCTGCATATAGACAAAACTGAGCTGCTGAGAAAGTAAAATCATTTTATATGATCTCATAATAAATACAGAGGAGAACATAAATATAAAATGGAGAAAATTTACTAGGTAAGTATAAGGTTTCAGTTTTTATTCCTCCTCATTATATCATTACAATTCTATCCAGTTGTTCATTCTTTTAAAGTTGGTTAAAATGCTGCATGTAAGAATTTATGGACTGGATTCCTTACAAATATGGTACATAATTATCTATGAGCTATCTTCAGAAAATGGTACAACTAAATCACTGTCACTCATGCCTTTAAAGGTCATATTTATATTTGCTTGAGTTTACAGCATCATGAACATATGAATTTTGTAAAAAACAGTGCAATAATATTTACTGGATTTCAGAGCCTCTCTCTGTCTCTCTCTCCCTCTCACACACACACTCATCACACACACACACTTCCCCTGGGAGCTGTACACACACATACACTTTTCCCCTGGAAGCTTTATTTTTTGTCACTTTCTGCATAATTTAGAAGACACACAAGGACTGGTCCAAATTATTCCTTTCAGGTAATGTCAAGTTATTGTAAAGTGCCTTGGGGATGCTGATATATGCCACAAGGAGCCACCTGGTATATAGAAATACATTGTAAGTGCTCATGTTCCACTAATGGGAATCTGTGTAACCCTGTGGACATGTCCCAAACCCCAGTGAAGATAATGGGACTCTTGTGTGACTTCAAAGGGTTTTTGGATCAGTCTCTATAAAAGCAGTGTGGTGCAGTCTATGTAATTTTAATTAAACTCTCAAGCAGATTTTGGTACAGTACCTATTTGTATACCTCTGAGGCTTGGCAAACTACTTAGCAGCACAGTAAAGGAATAACAATGAGTGAGTAATTTTTGTTTGTAGTAGAATTTTACAGATATATGCCATTTTGATCTACATAAAATATCAAACTGTGGTTGTGATCAATATCAAACTGTGATTCATTCTAATGGCAATTTCCATTGTTTGTCAGTTATAAAACATGAAAAACAGAATAGTTAATGGACAGACACATAATTGTGAAGGAGGTAAGGAATCTTCTGTTATCATTTTGTAGCTGAATAATAGTATGCTCTTCAGGTTTTTCCTCCCAAAGCTTGCTTCTCTGTTCTCCCCATTGAGGTCTCAGTGGCATTCAGATCCTGAGATCAGTTTAAGTTTTTTAGGGAAATGAAACCCATTTTCTTGTTCTTGATCAAAACTGATTTGTGCTTTTGGCAATTATGTTTAATCCATTTCAGGCACCAAAAATAGTCAGAAAAGCAAACTCTGCCAATTTCGCTGGCTGCGCATAATTTTTCACAGAACTTCAGGAACAGCCACAGTGGCAAGAAGCAGAAACTTATTTCAAGCCATTTATCTTGGAAGGGAGGAACTGTGATTTAAGGGTTACAGAATGAGTCTGAGAGTCAGGTAATCTGGACATTTTACCGGGACAGACATTGTCCTGTTCTGTGACATAAGGCTAGGGTGACCAGATGTCCCAATTTTATAGGCACAGTCCTGATATTTGGCCTTTTTCTTATATAGGCACCTATTACCCTCCACCCCTTGTCCTGATTTTTCGCACTTGCTATCTGGTCACCCTACGTAAGGCAAGTCTTTTAGGGTGAAACTTACCTCTGTGGTGAGAGTAGCATGGAGCCTTTGCACCACTTAAGTCCCGCTTAACCCAGGATTTAAGTAATTCATAGGCCTTGTGCCATCTGTCTACCCAGGAGTAAATTTCACCCTTAACCTCAACATCCTTCAGTTTCCCCAGGCTTATATAATTAATGGGTGGGATTCTCAGTAGTGTACATTGTCATCACTCCATTGAAGTGAATGGAGTTATGCTGATTTACACCATCTGAGGATCTGGCCCATTGTTTGTATTGGCCTCAGAGGAAAATTGTTTGCCAGAATTGCAAATAGACCCAGCACACAAGTTCGTTTTAAATGGGAGCTCAGCCCTTTTGAAAATATGACCCTATTTAAGTGCAAGGTATCATCATCATAATTTTGTTTTATCTGTACCCACTACCCTGAATTATTATTCCCACATGTCTGCATGAAAAAGATGGTGTGATTACTTAATATTTACAACAGCAGAAGGATTCTTTCCAAGATTATAGTGTAAGACACAGTGGGCTAAATGATGGAATAACCCTGATGTTGAAAAGGCTGGGGCATAGTTTGGGCAATAAGGCTGGACTCTTGAACATAATTATTAAATTGGGTTGATTCTCTCTATTGAGTAATGGTTTAAATGCATTGGCCAGCTTTTTAAAACCAGTCATCAGGCGTCCTAGAAAGTACATCTTCAATCCAGATCTTTTCTTCTCCTCATCTAAACACAGCCTGAGGATAAGTCCCAGTTGGTTGTCAGTTTTTGGGGCTTACAGTAAAAATGTTCTGAGTGAGAAGGCTTTGTAGAAGACAGATGGCTCTTATTACAGATCTTTGCATTACAAATGGAGAGTAGCCAGTCACATGATGTGGGAGTGGGGGGCGCGAACGGTCTTGCTCTCTCTGTCTCATTCCAAGCAGGTGTTCTTCAAACAGAGGAAGCCTCTCAGACACTTTCCACATTCGTAAGCATAGAAAAAGTTAGACTGAACATTAATTTCTCCTTTGCGGTACTTGTGATAAAATCCAACCCAGTATTTCCCTGTGCTTCAGTCAGGAGCGTGCAATAATAGCTGGTCCCTAGGGAGCTAAAGATAAAATGAAGCAAAGAACACTGTTTAAAAAAAATGAAGGCCACATTCATCCAGCCTGTGTTTGATCAATTCTCAGCAGTAATTTAACGTGGAAGAACAGTTGTTACCTATACTTCAGCCTTCCCATTGAACAGAGTGACATTTTAACCATGTGCTGTATCACTGAGTTACTGTATTTTATCCCAATTTCACAAAAAGGGTTTAACAGGGAAGTTAAAGTGGAACACTGTTGAGCACATATCATTTTTATGCAGCAGCATTACTTATTATAATTATTTTACAATTAATCATCTCTTATAGAGTTCATTTTTTCCCACTTTTTTGCTTTTTTCTTTTAATACTCGATATTCAATTAAAATTAGAGACAAATTTCAGGGTTGGTGCCAATGCTCTGGGTTTGGCTAATGACTGAGGCTTTGCAGTATGAAATGTCATTGATGGCTTCGGAATCAATACGTCACTTAGATAATGTTGCTTTCTAGATCTTAATCTAGTCAGGCGGCAAGTCTCTCTCTTTGCTGATAGTGATTAAATAACCTTTGGCTCCTGGGGAAACTAAATCTGACCACCACCTATGGCTCATGCACTGATTTGCAGCAGTTAACATCTCTCTCAGTCATTAAGGGACAGAGTTGGGTGGGAGAATAATGGGAAAGGTTAAATTAGGATTTAAACTTATTTGCCTTCCACAGCAAGGACAAAGGACACACAGTGATTTAGGAAGCAAATACAGAATAGAGTGGGGACAGCTGGATTCCTTTCTGAATTATCAGGTGACACATCACGAGTTACTGCAAGTCTACATTGAGTCCACATTGGAATTCAATGAATGAAATCATGTAAGTCATATTGTTTTAATCACCATTGTCTCTGTTTTCCCTCATGGACCCCTGAAACATTCTGGGTTTTTACTTGGAATTAGAAAAGGACTGAACCAAATCTGAACATCCAGAAACTTTGGGAAAGTTCAGGTCTGGATTTAAGCTTTACAGCTTGGGCTCATCTCTAATTGAGACAATTTTCACACATCAGAAGGAATCCAGTTTTCCCTACTTGCGACTCTCCTCCCAAAACTGCAGGCAATCTGCAGTACAATACAAGTCCATCTAATTTTCTGGTTAGTCCTCTCCTGGATGTAATACGCTCTCCAGGTCTGTGGGCTAATGTGGTTTGCAAATCACTGACTTGCCAGATCTCCCATTTATTAGGCTGGTTTCTAACAAAGTTGGTCAAATCTCCTGTTTTTTAAAATATTATTATTAATTTGAATTCCGGTAGACTGGGCTGGCTCTGTAATGCTAGCAGGCTGCAGGGAATTGAAGGAATTGTAAGATAGATTCCTTATCCATTCTCTTTCTAGACCCAAGCAGAGCATGAATGTTAGCAACTTGCAGTATTTTTAACTCCTCAACACTAGCCTAGTTTTTTTCTCAACGCTCAGTCCTGTTTGCTTCTGCTGAATTAATGCTATAGGCCAGTGGTTCTATTTACCATCGTGGGCCACATATCAGCTCTCTCTGTTATGTGGGCTGCATCCAAACAATATATATACTTCTTGTATGGCCCTGCGGGTATCACATGGGCTGCAGCTGTGTGCTGATTGGGCCACAAGTGACCCACAGGTTGAGAACCACCGCTCTGGGCACTGTCTGGTCCTTTGAGTTAGCGACACGCAATGTAAGGATGTTTCACTCATGTCATCAGTGCCTACCCATTCTGTATCCTCCGCTTGTGCTCCTTTGTTTATGTATCGCTTTCTTCCTGACTCCGAATGTCAACTTCACACTACTTTCCTTCTAACACTGCTCGGCAGTAACCAAAGTAGCTGCTTTTGTAATGGCTGAAGCGACTATAATTGCTTCATGTCCTGATGGAGTCTTAAAGGCTATAAGCTTTTTGCAGTCCACTATAATTAAATAACTAAAAACAGAATAGGGAGTAATCTCTGGAGAGTGCTCTTTTCTCCTTTTCTGCTTTCATTGGGAAGATTGATCAGAGGGAGGCTAATATGTCTTGCAAGTTTCTAGCCCATTCAGATGTCATGTCAGACATAACACATACAACAACCATTTTTAAAGCTGGACAACCTGCCCAGTGAAAACAGGAATGGGACTGAATGTCTGCTCAAAATTCCAACCCAGTAAACTCTTTGGGGATTCAAAAGGTTTGGTAAAACTTAGAAGATTTGTTGTTTTAAAATGTCATGTCCCTGTATTTCCTCATTTTGACCAGAAGAGGAAGTGGAAGTACCATCATAAGAGATATCATTCCTGCAATACTCTCAAGGTGTTTTAAATTGAAAGGTACTATGAGTCTCACCGGGGAGCTTGTTTTCATGAGATTCCAGGCCAAAGAGACTCAGAGTTTGTCTACACTTACAGCGCTCCAGCAGCACCTCTGTAGCACATAGGGAAGACACTGCCTATGCCGATGGGAGAGCTTCTCCCATCAGCGCAGTTATTCCACCTCCTCAAGAGGCAGTAGCCATGTTACCAGGAGAAGCCCTCCCATTGACACAGTGTGTCTACACTGGAAGTTCTGTTGGTATAACTGCATTGCTCAGGTGTCTGGATTTTCCACACCCCCGAGTGATGTAATTATACCAACATAAGTTTGTTGCATAGACCAGGGATCAGTGAAGCTTTGTCTAGGTAACTTCTCTCTTCTCTGATCCTCCAAATCTTTAATGATCTCTTACTTCATGGTCTAAATGATACATGGGTCTAATGTATAGGGCCTTATTTTAAAGAAGCCTCTGCTCAGCCAGTAATTTTGCATCTGCAATTTTGTGTCCAGCAAAATCAGCTGTGGGTGGCAAAACATGGGCAAGATTAATTGCAACAAGAGTGCTGCACATCTGATTTGTGGGCTGGGCTGAGACTGTCAAAGAAGACTAAAGAGACAAAGGTGCGTGAGGTAATATCTCTTATTGGACCAACTTCTGTTGTGAGAGAGACAAGCTTTCGAGCTTCCACAGATCTCTTCTTCAGAGACCTCTTAATATCCTGGGACCAACACAGCTACCGCAACACTGCATAAAAGAAGACTAAGGGAGTCAGCTGCTGTGGCAATTTGGGGAATCTATCTGTACAACTTATGAATTCTGGCTGACATTTTGAAGTAGTTCTTATGAAAATTGCTGTATCATGGAATGCCTCTGTCTATGTATATCCACCAATGCTGACAGACCTGTAATCACAGCTCTTCCAGACTAGATACAATGGAGAGTAGTTACCCTTAACGACTGTGCTCTGACTAGTCAATAGGTGGGCTAAGGAGGTTGGCTGGAGATCGGAGGGAACTGGGTGTTGATGGTGGGATATATAAATTGTGAGAATCAGAGAGCCACATAGGAAGCTTTGGACAGGAACAGAGGAGAAGAATCAGGCACATGCTTTTGTAGGAGATGAGGGGGTTTTAGCTGTGGGTTCTACCAAGGTCAAAGCAATTGATGCTTCCAAGATTGAGAAGACAAGCCATGCACTGCAAAAGAAGGATCCTGGATGGCCCCAGAGGACTCTGACCACAGCCTGAAGAATACTATGGAGTGGTGAGGATAGGGAGGAAAGGAAATGTGTCTAGTTTTTTTTTTTTAAATAGATCTATATATTTCTCATGGGATTAAAGGGTAATGGTATCAGCATCCTGTGCAAAATGTCTCTGCTTTTTATGTGTTATAGTAATGACGTGCCCTTGAAGAATTAACCTGTGGCCTCAGAACACTCACACAGCTGAGGTTCTAGGAGGGGATACATTTAAGCCATGGAGGAGACTGAAGGACCAGCACTAGTCTCAGGGTCTAAGCAATTGGACTGTGAGGTCTTAGCTCATAGGAGGAATACTAGACAGAGGCTTTAACCCTGCGAATCTGCACAGGGACCCCCAAACAAGATGCAGTACCTGGACTTGGTTCAGACTCAAGAGGCTTAAAGACCATGCGACCCAGTGAGGTCGGTCCCGTCACAGCAGGCTGAGTGGCCAAGAAGGGCACTCAAGAAGATCTATCACAGGTACCCAAGTCGAGTTGACTTGGGTGCCTGACGCCCTTAGTGTCTTTTGACAGTCCCAATCGTAATAAGGTATAATGTCTGTCATTTCCAGATCTATTCAGAAATGTTCCCTCCCTTCCATGGAAAACTTCAACAAAAAACATTTCATTTTCATGAATCTTTTCAGCAGAAAATTTTGAGTTTTACATTGAAAAAATGAAAACCAAATATATTTGGTACTGAAAACTCAAAAATTTCAGCCAAAACAAAACAAAATCAAAATGTTTTTTGGCTAGGTGTGTTCAGTTTTCTGAAACCAGACACTCTGCACGAACACTTTAGGTTATTCTACAAATCACAACCACAGTTTCTATCACAAAAGTTTTGAGGGAAATTTTTCAACCGGCCCTAGTTATTTGTTCCACAAATGAGCATGCAAAACTGCAGGCACAAAATTGGAGACCATTTTTTTAAAAAAGCCCCATAATGTATGGTACAACAGCAAAACACCATGAGTGACATAGTGGGATGGAAGATTAGGAGCCAGGAATTTCACAAGAAGTGGATTGCATATGACAATAGAAACCTGTTTCAGTTTAAACAAGTTTCCTGTAGTTGAAATGGATAGCTACTTACTAAGGGAAAAGAATGGTGCACTATTTATTCTCCAGCATGGTGCCACTACCTATGCAATGAAAACCTCCAATCAAAATTGACAGAGGGAGCAGAAGCTGTGGGATGGACTCAACCAGAAGAGCATTATATTCATTACAAAGGCAGACAGTAAGATAACACCTTCCCAGTGAGAAAAGCTGCTGAGAATCCCCTGCCTTTATTAATGGGACTCATGAGTCAATCTGCAGTGGTGATGTATCATGCTCATTTAGGGAAATGATGTGCTGTGAAAATGCATTATTTTAAAAAGCAAGAGAGTGGATTAAAACAAGTATGTACCATAAGGAAGCTCAAATCTCTCATGATATATGCTGATTTTCGGGTGTTCCCCATTTGCACGGCTGTTTAAGCAAGCACTCTAAATGGAAATGCACTTGACATTTTTGTGACTAGCTGTAATCAAATAGCATTAGAATTCAGCTGATCTCACAGAAGATGATTAAATAAATTTCTTGTTCATTCCTAATTCTTTTTAATGGGATTATGGAGGAAGAAGACATGTTGATGAAAATGATCCCCAGATGGAAAATGGTGTCTTAAAATGAGCTTGGAGGGGAATGTCAGTATATGTGTGTGTGTATACACGAATTCAGTTGCTGTGCTACATATAAAAGTGTAGGAGCCAGTATACACCTATGACAGACAGGCACTTTTTCCAGGATAAGTATTCAGTGTAACGTGGTGGGACGTAGCCACACACTGTTATGGTAATTTATTGAGTGCTGACAGTGTGCTTGGTGCTGTACAAGGAGACACACTCTGATGTTTAAAAGACTTTTGCCCCATCTTTTCATGGTTTCTAAGGCCAGAAGGAGATTAAGATTACCTAGTCTGACCTTCTGTATATCACAGGACATAGAACTTCCTAGAGCATATCTTTGTAGAAAAACATTCAGTCTTGATTTTTCATTTTTAGTAGATACAATTTTTCACACAGTTAATTGTAGATGCAGTCACAGTTCACATCATATAGACGACAATATACCTGAGAGCACAAAATTATCTGTCTTTGGATTTTATGCTACCACATATCATTATGACATCTGAGCACCTTCAACATGAACGCCACAAGCAATAGTGGAATTCCTTGTGGGCTTCATGGAGTTTTTAGATTGTGTTCTTGAATGGGTAAAAATCTTTGCTTGGATAGGGTGATATTTCTGTTTGTTTGGGTTTTTTGTTTGAAGTTTTTTGGCTATGCTGGAGAGGCTTTGTTGAAGAGGAAGGTTTTGCAGTGCTTTCTAAAGACAGGCAGACTCTGGATTCACCTAATCTCTTATGGGAGTTCTTTCCACAGCCAGTTCTCTTCAGTTGCATACACTCTGTCCACAGCTCTCTAGAACTACCCGTTGGCCGTTGTGATCTGCATTGGCCCAGAGAAGCGCAAATATCTTGGCAGCTCATAGATTGAAATTCAGTCTTCACTGTAGCCAGAGTTTGATCCATTTGCTTTGAAGATTAGGACCAAGGCCCTACAGTGGCAACTGATGAGGACTGGGAGCCACTGAAGGGATTGGAGCATGTGCTCAATGTGCTAATACCAGCCAAAGCCAGGGAGAAAACATTAGCTGCATTTTACAGCACCTATTGCCTTGTATCTGAGACCTGGATGAAACTAAAACCAGAATAAAATGTGTTTTCTCCAGTAGGAATTCAATTTTTTTTTAATTTAAGAGCATTATTTTGGGAGAAGGCTTTATTGAAAAAGTGTGTTACACCTTCATTAGACTTTGCCTCCTCCTGATCTCTGCTGATGAAGAGCTTCCCTGTTGAAGTTTGCTGCCAAAAATGCTCTGCTCCCAGAGCTTGATAGTGAGAACCTGATCATTTCAGCTGTATTGTCCCTATGGAACATAACTGGCTTGGGAAGTAACAGTGGTCTCTAAGGTAACTAGTTCCCAACCCATTAAATACCTCCCTGATTAAGACCAGCATTTTGAAATCTTCTGTGAAGCAAATGAGGAGCCAGTTCAGTTTGCAAAGCCCAGGTGTGATACAGCCATTACTGTTTAAGTAGCTTTATTGCTGTGAGCAATGCAAGGCAAGGAATTCAGAGATAAGGTTGAAATCACCCCCTACACTCCACGGTTATTTCATCAGATCCCCTCTGTTCAAAGACCACTTCCAATAAATGGGCTGGATGATTCTGGGGAAGGCTAGAATTCCAGCCCTAACTGTGAATTTCATGGATTCCAGCAGCTTCCTCTGTTTTCTAATAACATACGCTGTTTTTTCTATGTTTAATTTCCTTGTTGCTGTTTTTAAAGATAAAGGAGAGTTTTATGGGAAGCAATAAAATGTGTGTTATTCACCTCAGCCACCAGAATAGCTCCAGAAATGTTTTTCTTTTCTCTCAGGCTGGATCTGGCATGGATAACGTGCATCCCAGGAACTCTATGCATTTAACAAACATTCACTAATTCTGTCTATCTGTCTCTTTCTCCCTCCCTCCCAGAGGAGCTGGTTTCTTGCAAGCAGACTCTCGCATTTGCACAGAGTCTCACTGAGGTCATTGGATTTGATTTGGTCACAAGGGTCAAAGCTGATTGCAGCTATCCTTCTTTGAAGGCATGATTAACTTCCTGATTCCCTTGGGAGATAGGTACTGAGTATCTTATTATTTTCCATTTTACAGGTGGATAAACTGAGGTGCTGAGAGCTCAAGTGGCTAGCCTCAGCTCATACAGTGAGTCAGCAGCAGAGCCAGGAATGGAACTTGTGATCTCAATTCCCATATTGCTTCTCTGTCTACTAAGCCACGCTTTCACGCTCTGTGTATATACATGCAGTGCTGCATACGTATGCTTTGCATTTAGCAATGTGTATGAAACTAGTCTGACGTGTGCATTTCAGCCATTCTCAGTGGGTCATATTCTATCCTCACATCATGGCAACCTGAAGCTGCACAGGTGCTACTTGACTTCACTAGGGCTGAATGGAGGTCAATTAAGGTAGAAGGTGGCCCTGAGTGATTCTTGGTAAACATACTACGTTCCCAAAAGACTGGAGTGAGTTCATCAGGTAATTACATGGTTGAGCAACTTTTTGAATTCTTCCATTGGAGCTGTTCTGGAATGTGGTTAGACAATATGGTCTGTGTGATATCAAAATAATACTAATGGAAAAAAATGGACAGTATGCATTACTAATGTTGAATAGTTTGATCTGTGGATAAATGGGGAAAGAAAAGTTAAAAGGATATGTTAGGAAAAGTGATCGGGGTTATGTATGAATTATTTGCCTAATTTGCATTTTAAATCCAATCTATTTGGATTATTAGAACCCAAGTATGTATCTATACATGGATAGAGTTTAATTTCTTTAGTTGCAGGTGCCATGTATGTAAAAATCCCCATTTATGATGCTATTTTACTGATTCCTTAACTAATTAATTTGTTAAAAAGTCTGTTTCAACCCCATTTTCCAAATTGTGTAATTTAAAAACAAACAAACAGCGCCCATCTCCCCAGCCCAGGCTTGCTAAGGCAAGGGCTGACCTAGCACGAGCAGCCCTGCTATAGCAATGTTGAGGGCTAGGATGGTTTGCCTTTCCTCTTTCTTCTGTGTCTTATAAGATACTTGCTGTGTTAAAAAAGAGAAGAAACTCTCCATCGGCATCTACTTCAAATTCCCCCTTTATATTATTTTTGGGCCCCCTTTTTTCCCAAACTCTCTTTCTTAAAGGGTTTGTCTCAGAAACAACAGTCATCCACCTGGCGGTAACCTGCCAGTCATTTGGGCACCACAGTGTCACAGCAGGAGAAAAAGGGCTGAAGACAGCCCTGACCCTTTTTGGATTTGGACGCAGCAAAGACAATTGGGATGGAGAGTCACCTGCTCCCTCTTCTGCCCCCTTGGCATTTCCATGAAGTAACAGTAAGAACACCATTCCTGGACAGACTCTGCTGGACAGCAGGATAGATTTTCTTTTTTTATTGTGGGTCTTGGTCTTGCTCCTTACCTTCTTGTGGGACGGAGCCCCATTTGTATCTAACCCCACCCAATTCTTGCCAAGACATGTGATAAGATAGCTTCCATATTCTCCATCAGCAGGGGCTTGGGTATGGGTGTGTCTGATTAAGGGCCTTTGTGCTCCAGCCCACACTCCTCTATTCTTTAGGTTTTCCTCCTTTCTGGCATATTGCCATCTCCTTTCACACAGGAGTCCCATAGGATTCATCAGTGCAGCTGTTCTTGCAATGCGGCCTCCTGCTCAGCTAATAGCATTGTTGACACATGCCTTCTGCACTGAGACAACTGTTGATACTTGAATCATGGGCCAGAAACAGAACACCTGAATGGCAACGGCAAGGCTGCCACAGAGTCTGTGTGTGTATTGCACTAGGCGCAATGAAAACCAACACAGACCTCGTGAGTTGTCAAAAGCTGGGTAAGATTCTATCTGTCCCAGCTCTAAACCCCTTCTTCCTCACCAGGATTGTTTCCCATCTTGACTATTGCAAACTCATCCTCCCCAATTCACAAGACATTCACATGAACCCTCTTTGCAATTCATCTAGAATGTGGCCACGAAAATGATCTTCCTCATCTGTCAGTCTGAACATAACACCCACAACTTTGAAACTGTTTGCTGGCTCCATGTTCTCCTTCTCCTCCTCCTCAGTTTTAAACATGTTGTTCTCACTTCAAGGCTCTGAACAACTCTGTTTTGCTTACATATTGGACCTTCTCTTTTACTAGGTTTCTTCCACCCCTCCTTGATTCCCCATTCATCCACCTCTCTTTCTTCCACCCTAACTCCTACTCCTGGAGCATCTTTCCATTTCTGATGCACAACGCCATGACCTTCTCTTAATTCGAATCCCTCCTTAAGCCTCACCTTTGGCACAATGCCCAGAATTAAAGCATAGGCTTCTATCACTTCAGCTAAAGGAGCAGCTCCATTAATGGGAGCAATAGTAGGCTCTCATCCTCTTTATGGACTGGCCACTGAAGGAGACTAGGACAAATTCAAGACTGGATGCCTTTTTGCAAGTTCTTTAGTCAAACATAAGTCATTAGGCTTAATACAGGGGTAAGTGGTTGACATTCTATGGCCACTGTTGTGCTGGAAGTCAGACTAGATGATCTGATGGTTCTTTCTGGCTTTAACAATCTTTGAATCATTCAGCTAGACACCACCAAGATGTGCACATAGATAAAATGAGTAACTACATGATGTAATCATTGTTCTTCTGAACTCCTTCCCTTCACTACTGTTTCCTACCCTCTGTAATGGCATCATATTGAACATTAAGCCATAAGGTCTTCAGAGAAGTGGCTGTTTGATTTATATAGTGTCTACTTTTGGGCACTGTAAAATTGACAATAATAGTAATGAGATAGCCTGAAAAGCAACATTTTCCTCTTTCTCTGTCCAAGGCGCTGACTATATCGGACCACTCATTGAGGAAAAGAGAGGGAGGCAAATGCATTAGAATTCAAAATGCCTGTTACACACCTGTACCCATATGGACAACTTGGCAAAGGGATATAATTCTGATGGATCAGTGGCCAGCTATATTGTGCTCCTTCATATGGTGTAATGGGCAATAAAAGAAAAGATTGATTCTGTATGGAAATTTCTCAGAAGTGTGAGGTCATTGTGGATGATAAAACACATCCAATAATCTGAGGGGATTTGATAGCTCAGGGGGGTTTGGGCCAGATTCTCAGCTGGTGAAAGTCAGTATAATGTCAATGATTTACAGTGATTTATACCAACTGAGGATGGGACCCTATACATATGTAGCCTTTTACTTTTAGGTCTCTAGTTCAAATCCTGCCCAGATTGGTAGTAACATCTTTCAGTCATTATCTGACCGCTATTTAATGTGTTACATGGAATGGAATGGACTCTATTTGTCATTGGTTAGCTGTCTCAACTGAGCGGTCAAGGACTGTAAGGACATGAAGACTGAACTGAAGAGTTTGCTCCTCTAGGTGAAAGTTGTAGCATCTTGGTGTAACAATATGGGAAAGTGTGCTCTGCTGTTGAATGTGATTGCTATTATGTGGGAAAATAGAAGGACTTTGGTCTTTAGAGTTGTCGTTCTGGCCCTATCCCAAACACTAGAGTTCACTTTATAAAAGAAGAGAAGTGGTGTGGTGTGGCAAGATGGTTGTTAATTACATTCTTGTGATGGAGATCAGTGCGTGGATGCAGCTGGCTATGTCAGCAAAGTCATAAGCCCTCTGTCAACTGGCACCAGTAAAGGAACCCAAACAATGGCTGTTTACAGAAGTGTCGAACTTGCAAGTAACTTAACCAGAACATTAGTGTTTGCCAACAAATCTGTCTTGTTTTAGTAATTTAGGAACAGCTGCTGTCTTCATTATCACTTCTCTTATTGCAAGGCTTTATTGGAGTGGTACTGCATAACAACTTGCTGCATAGTGCTGAAAAATATCTATGCAAAGCAGAGCTCTGCATAGCAGTGGTGCATGTCAGTTTTAAAAAAGAAATAGCACTTTAATTAAAGTAGACTTATGAAGATTGCAACACATAACAAATATCTACTAAAGGCATATTTCCCATTCAGAATAAATCATTGTACTACTGCCAGTGTTGGAAAAATCCTGATAGAGGGTGCTGGTGTGTTACTTTAACGTTTAAAAAATGGGTCAGCTTCACTTGCCTTTGTTTTCAAATCTCACTGGGTTTTTTCTGTTGATAATAAAACCTTAGGAAAAAGCTGGATTTTGCCCTTGTTTTGTAATGAATCCGGTGTTAGGCTCAAATTTTGTAATAACTTATAATGGAAAAAGATAATGTTGTGTGATAGACGATTTGTTCATTTGAGGATCTAGGTTACAAGTCAGCGTAAAAGGAGATGACCTGTAAATGCCATTGCCTGTGACACAAGGTGAGTGGAGGTCTGGGCAAAGGAACTAGATGACAGGTAATTCAGGGCATGTGAAGAAAGAGACTGAAATGGATTTAGTTGGACTCCATTTTTGGAAGACAGAAATTATCAGCAACATATCCAACAGATAAAACAGGAGAGAAAATCAGTTCAGCTCCTACGCATGACAAGGTTGTGCCTGACAGACACTACCCTGTGTTGGGGGTAGTGCAGAACTTCATGGCCTTAAAAAAGCTCCAGAAGGAGTTTGCCTCAGTGATGCACCATCCCTTAGACAAGTGTAATGTGCTCCCCTTTGTGTACCTTGGCTACTGCAATGGGTGGGTGAGACCATAGCCCTGTCTCCTTCCAGCACTTTGGGAGGGGAAGCGGCTAGTGCTTTGAAGAGCACTAGCAGAGGCCATTTATGTGGTCAAGAAAGTGCAGGGACTATAACTATGCTGGGCCCATCTGTGGGGTCTGCAAGGGCAAGAAAGCTCCTTGTGCCCTCCACTTATGCATCATAATAAGTGTAAGCCACACGCTAGCCCTAAACATAGACTGCTTTGAGTAGGGGTCAGATGGAAGTGCTATTGCCACCCACTTTTGTATATGGCAATTACATTTCTAAGCTGATCTAAGTTTTATCATTATTTTGAACATTTCTTTTTCCCCTTCCACACTTTATCCCTTTGTTAGACACTCCAACAACAATACAAACAAGACAGCTTTTGTGGGGACCAGCCCAAGACTGTGGAATGAACTTCTACAGGACCTAAGGACCATCTCAAACCTCATCCCCTGCTGTAGATGTAAGGGACATTTCTCCTACTTTGCCTTCTCTAACATAAACATACAGGAATGTGTGTATAGATCCCATGTGTGTATGTGTGCGTGTATAAAAAATCCAAAACAGAACACTCCATTTTACCCCATTTACCCCCTGGGGAGAAGAGGAAAATAGAAACAGATGTTAGTCACATTGGCTTAATAGACTACTGGAAGATGCTCAGGTATTATGGTGATCATAGGTGTGCACAGCACATTTGATTAGGGTGTGCACACATTACCTATGGAATTTTACCTGTGTCTTACCCACCGCTGTAAAAAATACCAGCGTCCTGATGTTTGGCGGCAAGACGAAAGAACGCACACATGTGCACACAACCCCATGCGCCCACCCAAGCAGACATGCCCTGTGTGGACACAGTGACAGGCTCCCTATGCAAGGCCAGGGAATCCATGGCCTCACACACTGCCATAAGCATGGACCACCCCCCCCCCCTCACACTCTGGCAGTGCACCTACCTGCCCATTGAAGGGCACTTTGATGTCCTAGGCTGCGGAAAGTTCAGCGCACTCTTCCTCACCCCCTCCTTCCATCGCCACCTCCTGGGACAGCCCAGGCCCGCTGGCAGCTCCCCTCTGCCCACCATGAGCATGGTGTAAGAACCTGAATAGAATAGAATAGAAAATTGGCCAGTGTTCTTGTTCGGCCTGTGTGACAGTTTGGGGTGAAGTCTTGACCAATATGGGGTTGTGTCACCACTTTCCGTGCAATCCTGGGTGCTTTTCTGCCAGCCTGGGATACTCACAGTCAGCCTACAAGCATGCACATCATATGCTGCAATTTCTGTGTGCTAGATAACCTTGGTTCAGCAGCTCTGCCCCCAGTAGCCTGTCTACAGTCCCACTCTGGCTTCCACCAGTCTTGGTTACAACCAGCAAGGTGACTCCAATACACTCCCAGTCCTGAATTTTCCCAAAACTGTGCACTCTGTAATAAGCTGGACAGTTCAGAAAAACAATAAGGTTGGTTTGTTCCTCTAAAGACATAAAACTCACTTGCTTGTTAACTTAACTGGGGTAATTACACCCTTCCCTTTAAACACAGCACTGAGTTGGTTTATAGTAAAAATAAAACAACTTTAACAACAATAAGACATAGGTTAAGTGATTCCAAGTAAAAGGAATAAAGTTAAAGGGTTACAAGCAAATAAAAGTTTAAACATGCATCTAAACATTTAAAACTTAATCTTGCAAGATACAGGCTTGGTTTAAGATGGTGTCTCACCTATATTCAATTTCCAGAGCCTTTAACCCCCTCTTGGTTGAAGGACCCATTTTTCTCAGTTTGCAAGACATCTGTTCCTTCGTGTCTGTCTAGTGACAAAGATGGCTTCTGTCTTTGCTTATATCTTCCAAAGTTCAGTGACTTTGTCTCAGAGGCAGGATGACCTCAGGCTGTTCTTTTATTCGTATGCATTTCCCTTCTTCTTGTATGCAAATAGAGCTTCTATTGTTTTGATTCCACAATGCTTAATTTACACAGGAGACAGATAAATAGTTGCCTTCTCTCCTGTCTGGGAGAGAACCTGTTTATCTCTTTTTGGCCATAGACTTAAAGATATTTAATTAAATATTCATATTTTCCTATACAGTGATCATGCAGACATTCCACAATGCTATTGAACACCAGTGTGTCATTACCTTCAGAAAAGACCTCACGCTTCAGAGGTGTTGGAGGTAGGGGTAGGCACCCCTTGGCTTGAAGTGGTTTCCCTCATATATAGGGTTTATACTTTTGTTCAGTGACTTTCAGCACCCCATCTATAAAAATTGTTCCAACGCCACTGCATTCTATACACTCTTATAAAACAGTAATTTTGTATACAGTCAGTTGATTCAATTGCGTATCACTTCAGGTTCAGACCCCTTTTCTTTATAGATCAGTAAACCTTTGAAATGGATTATTCTGGGGGTTACTCCTCAAAGTAAAGTTTATTCAAGCTGTAAGGAAGGCAACATGAAGTATGGTAGTGATGGGAGCTCCACGCTCTGCCTTCCTGGAAATGAAAACTAAACCAAAAGTCATATGTATCCAGGAAAAATGGTTGGTTGAAAAGATTGCAATTATTGCCTTTATGCAAGACTTAAAACTAAGAAAAGGAGGTGGTGGCATTTGTACTCTCATAAGGGAAAGATTAAAGTACATAGCAGTAAAGAATCAAGAAGTAAGCCTAGACTATAATGCTGTTGAGATCCCAGTGCAGAAGAGTACTATTTCTTTAAGGATTTACAGTATAACCCTTGTAGGAAATTAGAAAGCTCAGAGCTACAAGAAATAGTGAGGAATGGTAAAAGACCATATATATTATATGCAGTGACCTAAATAGTCATAATAAATTGTGGGGAAGTAAGACAACTGATAAAAATGTGTATGCTTAGAAAAGTTCATTGATGAAAACAATCTGGTGGTATTAAATGATGGCAACCCAGTAAATTTTATGCAGCAGATGGTAGTATTTCCTGCTTAGACCTGGGAATTATAACAGCAGATACTGCAAGTAAATACATCTGAGAAATATATAAGGAAGAAGGAAAAGGGAGTGATCATTTCCATATACTTATTACTTTTCAAGGGCAAAGTAAGGTTGATGGTAATGGAAAATTACCCCCCTGGAATTTTAAGAAAACTAACTGGGAGTTATTTACAAGTCAATGTACTGAATTTATCATTATGTGAGGGATAACATAAAGAATGTCAATGATAATGTCACAAAGGGATTAATAGCAGCAGCTACAGTAGCCATAATTAGGATATTGAAGTTCCCCAAAACTTCCATGGGGGAAAGAGGAGTTCGAAATAGCAGTTAAAGAAAGGAACAAGCCTATAAAAAATACAATGAATAGTGAAGATCTAATAAAGTATAAAAGAAGTAAGGCAATAGCACAAATCATTTATATATATATATAAAGAGTTGAGGGAGTACTGTAGATGGATAAAGAAAGATACTAGGACACCAGAAGTATACAGGCAAATGGTCTGAATTCCATTCTTTCTTCTAAAGAGTCATATCCCAGGCCTTACTGGGACTGACAACATAGTTAGAAGTTCTGATAATGAGAAAGCAGAACTTTTAGCAGAAACTTTCTGAAGGGTGAGTAATGATGAAAACCAAAGTGAAGTTTCCCCCCATATTAAAAGACAATTAATTGAAGAGAATCATGGTCTATTATGGTTGGGGTAATCATGAAGATACAAAATCAGGGTCTGAGAACTTGAGAAATCTATTGATATCAGCAAGAATATATCCCCAGGTAAAATGGTATATGTAATATAATGTCTAAATATCTCTCTGAAAGCAGTTTGAATGTAATCTTTGAATTATTTAACATTATATGGGAAAAGGGAGAGATAATGGTAGAGTGGAAACATGCAGTAATAATTCCAATACAAAAACTAGGCAAACATTCCACAAAAATGGATGCCTATAGACCAATTGCCCTTACGTTATATCGGGTAAAATTATGGAGAGGATGGCGTATGAAAGGTTGTTTGCCTATTTGGAAAACAATAGCATTATAGCTAAGGTGCAGAGTGGTTTTATGAAAGGAAGATGCACCATTGCTATATGAGAAGGTGAAATTCAAAAAACTCTGAGAGACAAGGATTTCATGATAGTTGTCTTTCTAGATATTGAAAAGGCATATTGCATGCTATGGAGGGAAGGCTTATTGTACAAAATAGGTGCGCTAGGCAGAAGGGGAAGAATATATAGGTGGGTTAGAGGCTTTTTGAGTTAAAGGACCAGGCAGGTCAGTGTTGGGAAAATTATGTCAAATATATATAATATTAAAAATGGTACACCACAGGGAAGTGTTATCAGTCCAATCTTATTTATTATTATAATAAATAATCTCTCAAAACAAATAAGTTTTGGGGTAGGTATCACTCTATTTGCAGATGATTATGATTTGTGGGTTAGGAGCAGGAGCACTGAGGTTGAAGAAAAGAGAATCTTCGAAGTGTTATGAGTGAGCTCTGACTGGGGAAATGCATGGGGTTTCAAGTTCTCCATTGCTAAAACAAAGGATTAACAAAGTTACAAAGGAATGTTCACCCTATCTTTATGGAGAACAAATAGATATAGTTAAAAGGTTCAAATTCCTAGAGGTAATATTAGATACTAAATTACTTTGGAAAGATTATATAGATGATGTTAATAAATGTACAGGAAGGCGTAACCTGCTTAAAAATCCTGCTGGGACTAACTGGAGGGAGAAGAGGGAGGATAAGAAAACACTGCTGATGGTGTACAGAGCCTTCATCAGACCAGTTATTGACCATGGCTGCCCAGCTTTTGGGTCAGCAGCAAAATCAGAACTTAAAAAGTTAGATTAAATATAAGCCCAGGAACTATGAATCACATGCAGTACATTTATTACTTCACCTGTATATGCGCTTCAGAGAGCATCTAGTGAAATGCCATTTACACTACTAATGAAACTACTGGAAGTAACTTTCTGGGTCAAGTTAATGGGAACTGCAGTGATGAAAGTGCCAAACAAATATATGAGCATTGTTGGGAATTTGATAGGTAAACTGCAGCACATGATGCTAGAACTCCACATACCATTCAAATTAAAGTTTGGATGCAGGGGCCGGGAGACAAGGGAAGCTGAACGAAGTCAAAACTTTTAGTCATGGAAAATTAGCTATGGATGAAAAGTCATATGTCCAAATGTGGATTTAGGTTTATTTCATAAATGTAAAGAGTACAAAACAGACAGTAGATATTACAAATGAAATATACTAGTATATAAATGAAAAGTGGAGTCTGTTTTGTCAAATATATATAGGTGGGTCCAAAAAAGGAAAAAAACGGGAATAGTGGAGATGGCATACGTATACCAAAATTGGGAATTAGTACATTTAAAAGAATACCTGACTATGTAGGTGTCATGACAGCTGAACTAGTAGCAATAATGCTACCATTAAATTGGATCCATGATGTACCCCCAGCAGCATGGGTAATTTTTTTTTATTCAATCTCAGGCCTTATGGTGATTAAAAAAGAGTGTCTCCTATGTAGAAGTGATTTAATCAATTAAGTTATATTTCTAATAACAGAGTTAATATAGATGGGGATGGCACTATTGAGAGGCAGTGAATTGGAAGACTGCCTGGGACAACTGGTACAACTGGTTCCCACTCCCTTGGAAGGGTGAAAATATAGTGACCTGGCTGGAGGGTCAAGCCATGAAGAGGGAGTAGTCAAGTCCCGAGCGAGAAAAAGATATCAAGTGAGCACTGCAGGAAGGGGCATCAGACTGGCAGAGCTAATCCCCATCTGCTGCGGCCACAATGAGGCACTCCAGTGGTGAGTACAACACCTTGCATACCAGGTTTACGTACTTTTTAGTCATAACTCCAGCATATATTCATAACTCTTAATACACACTACATACATTCATCATGCAAGAATATTGATGACTGGGGAGTTATTAGTTTTCAAATGATACCTCATGAGGCATGTTTTGTACGAAGATTTATTACAACAATATGTAGCATGTGACGAAAGGGGTGCTTAGTGCCACACCCTGGAATTAAGACCTGAATAGCCCATGAGTGTGCATTCCTGAGGAATTGCACCAACTCTCCACTAAACAGAACATCATGATAGTTTTCCATTCCTGAATCTGAAGATTTGATTGTCACTGTCCCTGTTGTAACGATCTGTGGCATAAGTGCAGCCACTGGGGAGTAGGTGAGTGAGAGAGACATGTCTCCTTTATATAATCCTAGTTGATACAAGAGATTGTTAAAATGCTCTAGTCCATGTAAGGATATTAGCACCAGAGACAGCATTTAGCCACACAGCTGAAAAGCGGGCAGAGAGGGAGAGCAAACATTGTGGTTTTATCAGTTCTAATTTAAATAACAAAGATGGGGACAGTATCATAATGATTAGGCATGAATAGAAATATAGATGGTTTTACGTTTAAGGCTTTTGATAAGTAGTAAATAATGATAGTTTAGACCAAGTTTTAGCTAGAAATCTAAAATGGTGGCCACGATGATGTCATGCTGGGGGGGGAGAGAGAGAGAGAAACAAACCGGAGGTGTTAAGAAACTGACCTGTAGCAAAAAAGTGGATTGTAGTGAAATAAGTCACTCTAATACCTGCAGGGACATGTCAGTTAGGTAGGAAGGAGGACTGTAAGAAGGTCTAAGTTTGAGTAAACAAGTGAAACTAATTAGCATAACAGACAACTGGTTGAAAATTATGTTACCCCCTGGGTGGGGAAGATGCTGTTGACTGATATTAAGAAAGCAACCAATCAGGAAAGAGCAGAAAATCATATATAAGGCAGAGAGCTGAAAGGCTTGAGTGTGGGTGATTGGAGGAGAAGACATCAGCAGCAGAGAATCAGGAGAAAACATCAACAGCAGGGATCGCAATAATATCGGAGAGACAGAGCAGAAGGACTGTAGACGAGTCAGAGGGATTAGATTAAGAAGTAAGTAAGTATGATTTTTCTTAGAATAAGGAATGCATGCATGTGATTGTAAATAAAGCTGGATGCTTGCACCTGAATGATCCCCACCCCTACCACACCCATTCTATGATTTCCTGATCAACACTCACAGAATGTTAGCTAGTTTGTAGTAATAGTACTGAATATATATTAGTATAAGATTATTGTATACATGGGTATAAAGGAGTTATATGTTATTTTAACATAACATTGTAGTAAGGCTTTATACGTATGCATATGCAGGATTTCTCTGTTATATTGTATTTTTGTTTATTATGCCATGCCACAATTAAGTATTAATAACATTGTAATATGTGCTAAGGAAATGTTACATTGTGTTATAAGTATTGCATTGCAATTCTATGGCTTACCTTATATGTGATGTTGCATTGCATTAAGTTATATAGTTCATGGTGTCGTGTATTATCTTAAGTGGCTTGTTACATTGTGTTGATTTTCGATTTAAAATCCAATTGTATTTGAATTAGTATTTAATAAAGAGACATTTTGTTTTCAAAGAAATTACTGTCTGAATGTCAATCCTTTGAGCAGAGGGCTGCATCTGTGTCCTCCCAAGGGTAAATCGAGGCAGGCATGTCTAGCAATTTTTCCAATTATTTAAATGGAACCCCCTAGTAAACCCTTGTAAATCTCCTAGGGTGGACCACTTCCTGATAACTGGTTTTAAAATTAAGTCTTGGGATTGGTTCATTAGTATATCTAAGCCATTATGGGATCACTTGGGTCCAAATTTTTGGGGTAACATATTGATGTATCCTCTAGGGATGCAAGACTCATTCATTTTCACACTTGCTCCCCCTGTGGCCATGACATCCTGCAGTTGAACCTAAACATGCAGAATGGGTAACAGGACTCAGGAATTTCTGACTGCAGAAGCACAGGTTTCTACCACTTGATCTAGAGAGGACTGTCCATTAGCTGTCAGTGTAAGTTTTGTTTCCTCTTCGCAGAAGAACTAGGAAAAGAGAGTTAATACCAAATACATAAGCATTTCTGATTCCATCTGGCAGAAGGGATGGGTTTTTTGTTTACCTTCCATCTCTTTAATCTACAATATCACTCCTCTCTGGAGACCAGGCATCTAGCTCTGCTCTATCTACTTTTATCCACCAGCCATGGAAATGTCCAGCCAGATTGCCATAACACTTTCTGTAGATGCCAGCAAGTGTTCTGTGAGAAGCACATATTAAAGGTCCATTTGTCACTATTATACTCTGATTACTGGGGCATGTCACTGCTCAGAAACCAAATATGAGCAGTATTGAGGTTGACTGTCTGGGACCAGATCAGGATACTGTGATACAAGCACAAGCCATTGTGGATGTTTTACATACCCTGTGTAGATAACTACCTTCTTCCCCCATCTGCTACTGGTGGTCTTGATGAGTGGTGCTGGGAGCAGGTAGATAGTAGTTTTAGGGGTTGCGTTTGCTGGCTACAGGTGGGTGATAGTGATGGAGGTTGTGGCTAATGGGTACAGATGGTGATAGTGTTAAGGATAGTAACCGTGCTGTTGGGACTGAAGGATCAAAACAGTTTTCTTCTAAGCATTAATCAAAGAACTAATGCGTAGAAAAATGTACTTGTTCTGTCCATGTTGCTGCTACACAGTTGAAGTGTTTCATTAATTTGGCAAGTCCCGAAATATTGGATCTTAAAGTCTGGGTGTCATCTAATGTAGCAAATGCTTTTTTCAATAACTTCAGTAGTTTCTCAATAAGTAAAGAAAATACTTCCCCATTGTTGTTCCTTAACCTTGGATATGTATATATACACCTCCTATCTGATTTCTATTCTGTACATCTGAGGAAGTGGGTTACAGCCCACGAAAGCTTATGCCTGCAGAAATTTAATTTGTTAGTCTTTAAAGTGCTACAGGACTCTTGTTGTTTTTTCATCCTTAGATGAATGCTCCTGCCCCAATTCTAATTTGAAGCTGAGCAGTTTAACTTTATCTGTGTTTTTAATAGAACATTTTTACAGGTAAAGGACCTTGATCAGTCTTTTATCCAAAAACATTCTTGTAAGGGAAAACACAAAAGGGCTACTGTTTTGGAGACAGCTGCAGCCTGAATGAGTCCTGAAATTAGAAATATAAATCCCAGCATTAGAAGAATTTAACTACTCTAGCAAGCTATAAAAGAAACCATAGACATAAGTAGAAGCTTAACAAAGGAAATAAATAATTGGATTCTTTGCTATATCTTAATAGGACATAAAATCTCAGGAAACCTAAGACCCTTGTGCATGGAGAGTTCAGACACCCTCGCAAAAGCTGGTTAAACCACTGAACTAGAGACTATCTTTAGTATTTTAAAAATGCAACCCCTTCTAGGGCAAATGGAATGCTGGTCCTACGCAAAGATATCTTTGAAGCAGCCACTTACTAGTCTGGGCAACATATTAATTCAAGGACTTGGAGCCATTGTCCTTACTTCAAATATTTAGTGTCTCAAAGGGCTCTTTAGCAGCCTATAGCAAGTATATTGTGTATACTTAAGGAGTATATGTGTGCTTAATGCTCTCATAAATCACTTGGATGCTGCTTTTTTACAAACTGCATGGGCTATCAAGAATTTACCTTCTGAGTTCATAGGATAAAAGACATCTGGGGTCCTATGGAGTTTCAGAAATTGAAATACTTGAAGAAAAAAAAATCTGGTGTTGAGTGGGTCCCTGCCTAGGTGCTATGAGGGATAGAGATGACCCCTAGTTGCCTATGCACATCTGGGACGTGAGGAAGGATGTGAATTAATAACCTTTAAAGCCTGACATGGCAGTCCTTTTTTGGCCAAAATGAGATCATTGAAATCATTGCTGTTTGCTACCACTGGCACTGAACCTGAGCTCTGGGAAATGGACAATGGAGGAGGCAGCAAAGTTTATATCTTGACTTTCTGAGTTCTGCAAAGAAGCACCAGTGGCCATGATCTCCAGATGTAATATTCCAGGCATTTGTGATGCAGACTGGTCACAGATTGTTGTATATTTGTCTGGCCCAGGAATTAAGAGATCATCTGAAACACACTCTCACTGTAGCTTCAATTTTACTGATGCCTTCTAAAACACAGTCTGGTGCTTTGTTGGATGGGACAAGGATATGCTGATTCATCTCAATCCAGACACCACAGTCCAAAGAGTCAACAGGACAGATCACATTCCCTTAGATGGTTGATATATCTCTACAGATGCAACGCTGTCCATCTGCAATAGGAGGCAAGAGGATACTATGTCCTAGGATGGACTTTTTGTTGCGAAGGACCCTGCCAACGGTAGCAAGCACTTTACAGATATGAGCAGATGGTGCCTGGGAGCCCTTCCACCAGTATCAAGCAGATTGGATCTTGCTTATTTGTGAAGAGTTCATTTGATTCAGTCATCATATCAGAGAAAATATCAAAGATCACATCTCCTTTTCCAGTCTCCATGAGGTTCAGTTACTAAGTCAGCAACTTTGGTCTGTGTGTATTTTTCTTTTCTGAAGGGATTTTTCTTTCCCTCTGAATTTTACAGTTTACTCTAATGGATTTCCAGGGTGATATTACTTTGCAAAAATTTTGATATTGGTTTGTCTCTCCCTTGCTTATCCTCCTCCCACCTGCTTGTCAATCATGCTCCCCCCCACCTTCTCTTATTCTCTCTTCTGTCAGGCCTTTCCTTTTCTGCTGTCTTGCCTTATCTCATTAAACATCCCTCATCCTTTGCACTTTTCAGCCCATCATTACACATTTCAAAATCGTTATTGAGCACTATGAAATGAAAAAAGAGAAAGTTATGGGGTCCACTTTTGGCTGACCCTCTGCTTTGTCATTAACAAATACCCTTTGGTAATGAAGACTTCGAAGGGGTTTCATTAGGGTTTAAGAAGGAAACAGCGTGAAAGTTAATTACCTGGAGCCAAGAATCCATATTTTCCCTTCAGCAACCCAGCACTCTGCTTTGAAGGCAATCAATGGAGTGTTGTCTGGCAAACATTCAACCTTTTCTTGAAGTGTTCAGTGTAATTAGAGCCTCTCCTGTCTGTTAATAGAAGACAAATTGTTTGTAGACTGTTAGCGGTTGAGTACTGTACTGTGCCTTCAACCTTTATCATAATTATATTACCAATATTTGAGGAAATATTCTAAATGGAGAAATGGGAGCTTATTATCAAGCTAATTGGTTGATAATGAATTGCTGCTGCTCATGGAGGAATGCACTATTTATTTTTTCCCCTTCATTTTCTTTAAGGGCCACAATATTTGCAATGCAAATTGACTTAGATGAAGTCTTCTGTGAAAAGAATTATCCATCCCATAGTAGTGGCTAATTTTAGTTCCTAATTGGGTCTGTGAACCATTGAGGAGGAGGGAGGAATCCAACCCAGTCCAAACATAACTGGTAAGAAACACAGATGTAATTAGTCTCAGTGAGCCTATGAGTCAACAGTTTATGAGAAAAGAATGATATATAAAAAAATCACTCATTCTTCTCATTTTTTCTCATAAACTATATACATATATAGCTAACATAGTGTGAGGCTTTGAGACCATTATGCCTGTGTGAATCACTTGCTTGATAGCAGTATACAGTAATGTGATCACTATAATGTAAAGGGATACAATGGACTTAAAGCCAAGAAATCAAGCAAGAATGTTAACAAAAAGGAGTATGTGTGGGGTTGGGCAGTGCTGGGGAACGGTTGATTCAGGTTTGGGGCACAGTAATAAATGTTTCATCACTTTAGCGTGTCTCACTATTCATAATCCTTCTCACACTGGAAGCTTTTGAAAAGATAAAGGAGATGGAGTTAAACAGCCAGTTAATCATACTGAGTATGAAAATAGTGGATGGATGACTTACTCCTGTTTGTTCCATCACACTTAAAACAGACGCTATTTAATCCCATTCAGTCGTTATTAGAAAAGGAGTTACAAGAATGATCCACAGTGAATGAGGCTGGTCATGTTGTATGGCGCTACCTGCAGGTGGAGTGTTGAGTTATCTGCACATTGGGACACTATCGGCATAGAGAGAGAGGAGGAAAATAAAGCAAATCACTAGGCCAACTCCTAGTGTTGGCAGTCTTATGGTTAAGGCACTGGATCGGAGCTTAGGAGATCTGGGTTTAAGTCCATGGCTCTGCCACAAACTGAGTGTGGCCTTGAGGAAGTCACTTAAACTCTGTTCTATATTAATCCTTGTATTGGTGCAGAATCCAGCACAGGAACTGGGGGTATGTCTACACTGCAATTAAACACCCGTGGCTGCCCTGTGTTAGCTGCCCTGTGTTATCTGACTCGGGCTGGCAGGGCTCAGGCTACGGGGCTGCTTAGTTGCTGTGTAGATGTCTGGGTTTGGGCTGGAGCAGCCTGACCCCAAATGTCTACACCACAATTAAGCAACCCCATACCCAGCACCAGCTGACATGGGCCAGTATTTAACTGCAGTATAAACATTCTGTAGGTGGCTAGTTACTAACCCTGGGTCTGCTGGTGGATAGTTCAGTCCCTGGCACCGGCTAGGGCAACCTTTAGGATTTCCCTAATTCATGCTTGGCTACTCCTGCCCCCTATGGGCTTTGCAACAGCTAGGAAATTACATGGAGAAATTACATGCCCTGACCTACCCCTTCCAACCCTGGCATGCCTCTGGCTCACTCCCAGCAGTAGGGAGGTGGCCCAGAGGCTATGTGCCTGGTGGGGAAGATCTTTCATGCTAGGAGGATTGCCCAAGGTGCTGCTTTGTACTGGCACTGAGCCATGAATCAGGCTCCCAGTGTTGGTTCCTCCATTTAAAAGAAAAAATATGAATGATAACACTGACATTGGCCATGGAAGCACCTCGGGAGACAGCTGCCAATGCTGGAAAGTCATATATAAGGGATCCTTCTTGGAATTAATTGGAGATTTGGAGGCTGCTATGTCCCAGTGTGAGGATGAACTCTGTCTGCATTTGGAGGGAGTATGAGTTGGGTTTCAACGTCTTTTTCTCTCCAATTAAGTAGCTATAGAATCCTAACTTGCCAGCACTATTAATATAACATAAGCACTCAGAAACATTATCGCACTTTTTTCCCCTCAGAAGCAGAGATATGGGATGTCTGCCAGGAAAGTAAAATAAAATAAAGGAGCATAAATAAAATTCAGTGACCTAAAATTGTGTGGCTTTTCTTCCTTATTTTCCTATTTCTTAAAATCCTCCTTTTCTCCCTGTCCAAGGGGGACCCGTTCTGTTCCTCTCCTTCCTGTTTTTCTCTCTGTTTTCTCTTCTGTGTCATTTTCCTTCTTTCTCTGAATGCAACCTCTCTTTTCCTCTCATCTGCTTTCCTTCATATTCATCCAATGCATCATTCCCCTGCTGATAATTGTGTCTCTTTTGCTCCTCACAGCCTGGTCTCTATCCTTTTGCTGTCACCTAAGCTCCCTTGTGTCAGTGCAGTCCTCTCTCTCTCTCTCTCTCTCTCTCTCATTTTCTGCTTGATAATACCTAGCACTTTTATAGGAGCAGACTATATAATGGATCCCAAACTTCTCTGCCTCATGGCGGGTGCACTGTACTCCCCTTTCTGCAACCAGCTAGCTCCACTTCCCAGTCTGGTGGATGAAGTTGTCTGAGAACAAGGCTCCACCTCCGACTCTCTATTTTTGGGGTGGCTTATGACCAAATATGGGGGATTGCTTTTGACATAGAGGCCAAGGAGCAGTCCTTGTGCTTGAGTGAGGTCATGGGCTGCAATTACGATTGGTTTTTGTGTGAGGTGCACAAAGGAGGAGAAGCTGACAATCTGTCCCTCCTTAATTACCACAACCCCTGTAAATATTGTTGTCCTTGTTTTATAGACTGCTCCTGGCTGCGTCAGTGAGGGCTGTGTTGTATAGGTTGCTCGAGGACAGTGCTAGGACAATATGTACACTCATTGCTCTGGCCAGTCTCTCCTTAGCACTATTACTTTGGGGTCTGTGCTGATCAGTCAAGAAAAGGTTCTGGGCACTGTTCAACATCACAACTTCACTCTAGGTGGGATTTCTGCCATTGAGGCACTCTGCCATTGTCTGTATTGGTTTCCTCAGAGAATCTGGTCCAAAGAAACTCAGGAAGAAAGGGTTAGTGACTAGACCGAGACCACCGAGGGTGTCAGCATCAGAGCTGGCTTTAGAGCACAGGAGTCCCTTGCTCTCAGCCCTGTGGTTAGTCCTTCAGTGCAGGCTATGCTGCCTATCAAGTTAGTGAGCTGTGTCCCTCCTTGTGCCTAGACTCTAAAATGGCTGCTCAGCAAAGGGGCTGGCTCACGGCCGGGCAATCAGATGGTGTGTGGTGTCTGGAGCTTACAGAGGTTGTGCAGACAACACCTCACCCAACAAAGAAGTCTCCTGAAAAATCAAAGAATTCACAGCCATAAGGTTTTGAGAGCCCCAACAGAGGCAGTTCTTGGGAAGCACATGAATAACTTTGGCTTTTTAGGAAAAATCCTAGTGATAAACCAATTGCTAAGGCTGAAAGTTAATGTTGTCAAAGACATCATCACCACCACAAAAAGAACTAGAAACTTACTTCTTATGGCAGAGTGTGAGTAGCCTAAGGCTGCACTTTGTAAGTGTTTCCACATGGGCCAGATTGATGAGATAATTGATTAAGCAACAGGTGATTAACTAATTAACAAGGAGATTCAGCTCCTCTGCTGAGGACAGTTAAAAGGAAGACAGGAGACATCTAGGCTCTCAGGGAGGTGAGAAATCTCACCCTGTGACTGGGGGAAGGTAAATGTCTTAGGTTGGTGAGGGATAATGACTTGTTTAGCACATTGTAACTAAAGGATATGGTGGTGAGGACAGTGTGCAGAGGAACCGTCGGTGAGGGAGGCCTACCCTATGATACTGTGTGTTTTTTAAAATGAAGGTGAGAGGAGCTTTTGTGTCATTAGAGTCTCCCCAAAGAAAGGCTAGGAAGGGGGCCTGCTGCGTTGCAAAGGCTACCTCTGACTAAAGGAGGAACGTACTGATATCTGCATTCTCCCTGAATGGTCTATGGTGTATATACTATCAGCATAGCTGTGGGGAATCAAACAAACTGACTCCTTGGAAACAAACACAAGGACAGGTTAGGTGTCTGGTAATTGTCTTTGCCCTCTGGCTACCGTCTAGCGATCACTCTAGGCCATATAAGTCCAGCAATTCAGCTTGTAACAGGGTTTGCCACAGAATTGGCACTAGCCAGCTGCACTGCAAACAGCTGTGATGCACAGGTGTTTAAGCCTCACCTTGCCAAGTAGCCTGGCAAGCAGTGAGATTTTTTGATAGAGCAGTGATATGGGGGGTCACTCATAGTTGTTTCAGAAGGGGAGTGAGTGTAGTCCACTAATGAAAACAGATAGTCATCTCCCCATTAGAGCCTCCATAATGTGATCCATTAATCATCTGTGAAAGGAGAGGGTGTATGGTATGGATTCATGCTAGTTCATGCCTATTTTTACATGCATATCTTTATACGTGCACATGCACACTCATTGTAAGTAACACCCTTAATATGCTCTTCCATTGTGAATTATTGAGGGCCATTAATTTTGTGAACAGTTGGGTAGATGGAAATCACAAGAAATGATAGTATCAGTGGACACATCAATACCACAAATGTAATGCTCCTTGTCTCAGAGACTATGCTTACACAGGGATAAAAGACTCCCTGCACGGCCATGGTTGGCCTCAGTCAGCTAACTCAGGGTCAGGCTGTGGGGCTAAAAATCATTGTGTAGATGCTTGGGCTGGAGCCCAAGCTCTGGGATCTCTACCCTCAGAGGGTCTTAAAGCCTGGGCTCCAGCCCAAGCCTGAATGTCTGGATAGCAATTTTGCAGCCCCTGAGTCAGCTGACCTGGGCTAACTGTTTTTTTTAATCCCTGTGCTGACATACCCCATTTGGTACAAACCAAATGACCAAGGAATCAGAGAGAACATACAGCTGATGGGCTATGGCAGCTGATGCAACAAGGCCTAGAGCATTTTGTAAAGGCGCCTCTTTGGCAGCTGCTTCAGCCTGACATTGAGAGCATGATGGTAGACGGCTAGTGAAATCCTTGCTTTACCCAAAGGAACACATTTTCTTAACATATTTTTCCAGCATATAAACTCTAGCCAGAAACTAAGCTCTCACCTTCATTAAGGATGTTACTTCCATTCATACTTGAAAAGCATAGAAGTTAATGGCCTTTCCTCAGCATTATTTTTTTTTAATTTAAAGGTGATCTAACCTGGAGAAGATGAGAAAATGTCAGTAGCTCATCCTAGGTTTAATACCCACCTCTGCTATTAGCTTTTTGCAGGCCTGCCAGGAGGAGGAGAGGAAGCAAAGGGGGCAATTGCTATGGGGCCTGGCAATTTTAAAAGGGCCTGTGCCATGGGCAGTGAGTGACACTTCCCCTCAAGGAGGCTAGCTCCCTGTTCTGCCTCTTCTGCCTGTGGCCCTGCCCACAGTCCAACCAAGCTCCACACCGGGCCCCGGCCCTGCCTTCTCCCCAGCTCGCTGCTGCTTCCCTCCTGCCTCCTCTCTTCTACACAACCCCTTCCCTGCTTGGCCCCCCACCCCCATGTCTTTCCTCCTTGCTCAGACCCCATACAGTTGCTTACTGTGTGCGTCCCTCCTCTCCTTCCCCTCTAGTCCCCCCTTGCTGCTGCTTGCCACATTCCTCCTCAGCCCCCCTGCTGTGGCTTGCCACCATGTGGAAGGGGGAGGAGGGGGACTGATCGGGGGCAGGCGGGGAAAGGAATACGGTGGTGAGCGAGTGAGGGGTCAGGGCCTGGGGCAGAGCGGGGGATGGAGTGTGGGTGAGAAGAAGTAGCATGGGGAGCTAGCCTCCCTGATGGGAAGCTTCACCCACCACCCATGGTCCTAAACCTCAGTCATTCCTTTCTAGGGGGCCATTGACAGTGCTGCCCTGGGGCTTGGAATTGCTGTCAATGGACCAAGTGCTTTGAGTTCCTTGGGTAAAAGCTGCTACATGAGGGCAAATGAAGACTCTTCTTCATATAGTAGCTCTACAAGGTGAGTTAACTTTTATTTGTAACGTTGTTCATCATCAGCAACAAAACCCACACTCCATCATGCATGACAGCAAAGACTCTTTGGGCCAAATTTAGATCTGAAGCTGGCTTCTAAATGTGCAGGTGCACATTTTTCTTGCAAGTTTAGATGAGGCATTTGGAAATGTGAACAGTGGCTCACCCATTAAAATGAAGCAATGAATAGACTCAAGCCCTGACCCATAACTGATTGATGGATCAAGCCTTCTTGCCTGTGTCTGATCCTCTGCTGGGGATGTTGCTTCTCTTAACTGAATATTTACTGGGAAAGAAACTTTATCTTAAACAGCATGTGTCTGTCTAGCCTTGGTTAGTGATCACTCCTGTTCCTAAATCTGGTACCAATGTCTTTTTGTTTTTAATATTGTGCCCTGAGAATCTGGAGAGGCATACCTGGGAGACATAATTAAAATGTTAGTATGTCTTGGTTTAGTTTAGCTGGTCTTTGGCTACACTACAAATAATGAAAAGCGCTTCTCTCTCTCTCTCTTGTTAGAGAGGGAAAAGTTTCCACTCTGCACATCTTCAAGGTATCCCTGGCGACTTCTTTGCAAGCAGTGTCTGAAAGGTTACTCCTAGAGCTTAGCTAAATGTTACCGGCTCTTTAGGGAGAGCGACAAAGATTCTACTCCAAAGTAGCGGGTATCTCTTAAATCTGGTAAAGCTTCTGGTAATAAATAACAAATACTTTGCTGCTAATATTTTGCTTTATGCTTTCAAATGCACCCGTTCACATGTGCCTTATAAGCAAAATTAAATATCAACAGCTTCTCATTAGTCTTATAGGTCTTTTGGAAACAGCAAGCTTTAAGGAAATTATTTTATAATATTACCCTATTTAAAAATTATATCATAGAGGCTGGAAGGCTCAGGAGAAAGATGATGAGAATTTGGGTTGCCTGTTTGAACCTATCCTGGCTAAGGACTGACTGAAAGTTACTAATTTGGTTACCTGAGGTACTCGTATGGCCCCCATTACCATAGTATTTGACAGCCTCATAACACCCTGTGAGGGTTGAGGGGGTGGAGGAGGAAGTGCAATTGTCTCCATTTTACAGATGGAGAACTGAGACATAGAGGTTAGTGTGGCTTGCCCAAGGTCACACAGGAAGTCTGTGGGACAGCAGGGAATTCAACTCAGATGTGCCTACATCCCAGGCTGGCACCCTAACCACTGGACCATTCCTCCTCATCGTGTCTTTTGCCACTGAGGTGGCATTCTGGGGTCTGCCATGAGCAGAGAGAGTCTGTAACTGAGTGGATCTAGTGAAGCTGCACTGCTGGTGAGTGAGGAGAGGAGCCCTGGGGACTAGAGTCAGTTTGGAAGTGCACAGCCATTGTGAAGATGTCCTTACTCTCCTGTAGATCACAAGAGACTCTGCCGGGTTTGCCAGCAGGCTCCTCATCTTATTCTAGGGGTGAAGGGTTTGTCACTTCCCCACGCCACTGATGGAATGATAAGGGATGAACCTCTCAAAAAGTCATACTCTTCAAGTAGCTCCTTCTGTTTGTTTTATTGAAGGAGGTGCAGAGGCACTGTCAAAGCTTGTGAGTAAACTGTTTTGCTTTCTCAGGGGCATAATGCATGTATCTAATTGTGTCTGTGAAAAATGTGTGTTCTCTTGAAAGGTTGTAGTTATGCAGCTAATGACATCTGTCTGTGCCTACTTGCCTTTGTGCTATTTTTCACTCTTATGTACGATTTTCAAAGAATTTAAACATATATTTCCCCTTATGCATTCTCTTAGACTTGACTTGTGTTGACCTTATTGATAGTTATCATCTGTTAATGCTCAGTTTCTTTAATAGGTTTTGTTTTCAATTGATTGGGTTTAGTTAGTTTATAAGGTAAATAGGCGTAAATATGATTATGGATTTTCAATGGGCCTGCCTGACTTTAAAATGCTGCTTTCATTTTTGTAGGTGTAGCATTTGGGTATATGACTACTTGACTGTGCCTGCAGTTCAGTTTAGACATCTAAATGCTAGTATTTGTGCTTTCAGTTGATTGGGTGCAAAACTGTATTCTCACAAAGAGAAGAAGGTTTAAAAATCAGGCCCAAATGTCTCAATAAATGCTACTGAGATAATTAGTATTGTAAACATTTGTTTTAAAATGCTGCTGTTAGGTTGTTCACCTTCAAATTAACTTTTAAATATGTTTAATTTTTGACTGTCTGATCCTTGGAACTTTATTGCCAGAAATGAGATAGACAATCCCCTATGACTTCTATAACTGAGCAAGTGAATGCGTCAGTGGATTTCTAAAATTATTTATCAAAACATTTTGGGCAAATCTGGGGATCCTGAAACATGCCTGGTTACCAGAGCTCAGGAAACCATCTCTGGGGGAGGGGAGAAGAGATTAGCTCAAGCTCCCAGGCCATTCAGTCCTTGGCTTCTGTCCTGAAGCTGCCAAAGGCTGTGTCAATTGTATTGGGGCATTTTGTTCCGTGGATTCTCATCAACTGGATAGACATCAGCAAATCATTTCACCAAGGCCACTGAAAAACAATCAAATAGTAATCTGCAGTGCTGTTGTAGCTGTGTTGGTCCCAGGATATTAGACAGATAAGATGGGTGAGGTAATATCTTCTTTGGACCAACTTCTGATGATGAAAGACAAGGACCTGAAGAAGAGCTCTGTGTAAGCTCAAACGCTTGTGTCTCTCACCGACAGAAGATGGGTAGGGTAATGTCTTTTACTGGACCATCTTGTCTCATCAAACATTAATGACTTTCAGTTACTACAAACCAGCTAGACTAGATCTGAACCAAAGATCAGGATGTGGAATGCTATATATTCCCTTGTCAGCTCTCTGAGCCATCCATTCATCCTCTCTGTTCCAAATGTTAAGGTGGAGCCAAATAACTGTGTGGGTAAAACCTATAGTTTTGACAGAAAATTCTTGGAGCATCAAATGCATGCCCATGTGATGACAAATCCCTGCATTGTAAAAATGGAGTTAATGATGTAAACATCCATATAGACTTTTGAAAAGTCTCTAAGGGAGTTAGGCACCCAAATCTCTTTTGGAGTTAGTAGGAGATAGAAGCCTAATTGGCCTTGGCCCTTTTGAAAATCCAGCCATGATTGCTGCTTACTGTGGAACTGAACCGGCAGCAGGTCCAGCCATGTTCCCTCACCAGTGGAACATAGCCAGTGAGCTTGGCAAGAGGTTAGCCATTTCAGCTTTTCCTTCCTTAGGTTTTCTGTCTCTAAGTAAGGAATATAAAGAGCCCTGAGATGTCTTGCTGTGCGTTGCCTGATTAGGTAATCACTATGCGCTTGCTCTCTGAAGGTCAGTAGGACAGCAAGGAATTGCCTTTCCTTTTGTTTCTTTTTTCAATATTCTAGGACTTACTGCCTATCAAAGTGTAAAATTATCCCTCCTTGTTCCTAAAAGGGTATTTTCAGAAGTGACGTGTAAACCCTTCCTTAATCTAAATATTAGAATTAGAGTGAAGATAAAGTATTATCAAACTCAGGCTGTGGTGGGGGATGCCCCTATCATTTGGACAAATATAATGTTTAGTGTTCCCCTAGCACCTTCCATTCTGACATGCTTTGGATGTAGTCATTAAATTAGCCTTAAAACAGCCCCATGAGGGGCTAAAAGACCGTGATATGCTTCCACAAGAAATAGCCTTTGGTGAGATGCAGCACTTGAAACCAAGTTCATAAATGAAGTATGTACATTCTGTGCAGTGCAGAGCTAGTCAGGTACAGAAAGTGTCTCATTAATATTTCTGGAGATAATAGCAGGTGAGCTTATGTTTATTTGTTTGTTCATGTTAGTCATTGTTTGCAAATAGTCGTGAAAATGTTTATGAATTTCAGCACACATCATTTGTCCAGACATTTATGTGTAAGTGTTTAGAACTTTGCCCATATTAAGGTCAAAATAATACCTCTGCAATGAAGTATTTCCTAAGCAGACACTGGCATTACCATTTGATGTATGCAGATATTGACACTGGTAGGAAATGTCCCTTTGATGTTAATTACTTTTTGGAGAAATCAGAATATCTGTGGCAATGCATACTGCTATATTTTCATCAACATTTCCTAGAAACCCTCTCATTTCCTTTCTTCACCATTGTCCCTTTTTGCAGAGGGGTGGTAGCCATGACCTCAGTGTTAAGTCAAAGGTGGGTATGATATACTCCCATTTCTAAATACTGCAGCTTGAATAAGGAAAATAGGGGATGGAGCATACCCAAAACTGTTTTCCCCCAGTTCTAGGCCTCAGTTCTGTGAACAGTTAAGCACAAGTTTAATAATTTTAAGCATGTGTTTAAATCCATTTCTGTTCAGCAAAGAATTTTAAGCACATGCTAAAGTGCTGTGCTGAAAAGGGATAGACTTAAAGCAGATACTTAAAGCTAAGCATGTTAAGTGCTTTTCTGAATCAGGGTTTTAGACTCAGTTCCTCAAAGGTATTTAGGCATATAACCTTCTGATTTCAGTGGAGTTAGGTACCTAAATATTCTTGAGCATCTGGGCCTTAGTACATAATTTGGGCTTCTGTGATTTGGGGTTTATTTTTTAGCAATTTTGTGGTTTTTGTAGACGTTCAAAAATTCTGGTTTTTGGGGACTTTCTTTGTACATACTGTAATGAGTGATTGTGTGTGTGGACATAGACAAATCCTTAGATACAAGTTACTTTTTCCAGTGTTTTTTGGATAAACACTGATCTGATTGTTTTTGTATCAGTGGTGTTTATCAGTTGAACCAAAAATCAGAAGCCCTATAATTAATCCTAACAAATTTGAATAAGCCTTATCCAGTTCCCAATCCACTTCTTTCTCCTGCCTAATGTCTAACATACTCTTTTTGCTGCATTTTCACAACAGCTAGAGCTTTCTCCTTCACTGCTTCAGTACCTGCAAACTGAAAGCCCCTGTGGATTAAGAACATAAAATTGGCCATACTGGATCAGACTAATCTAGCCCAGTATCCCGTCTTTAGACAGTGGCCAGTGCCAGATGCTTCAGAGGGAATGAACAGAACAGGGCAATTTATCACCTGATCCACGTCCTGTTATCCAGTCACAGCTCTTAGCAGTCAGATTTTTAGGGACACCCAGTGAATAGGGGTGTTGCATCCCTAAGCATCTTGGCTAATAGCCATTGATGGACCTATCCACCCTGAACTGATCTAATTATTTTTTTAACCCAATTATACTTCTGGCATTGACAACATCCCCCAGCCATGAGTTCCATAGGTTGACTGTGCATTGTGAGAAGAAGTACTTCCTTATGTTTGTTTTAAACCTGCCACTTATTAATTTAATTGGGCGACACCTGGTTTTTGTGTTATGTTAAGGGGTAAATAACTCTCCCTTATTCACATTCTCCACACTATTCAAGATTTTATAGCACTCGATCATATTCCCCCTGAGTCATTTCTTTTCTAAGCTGAACGGTCCCAGTGTTTTAAATCTTTCCTCATATAGAAGCCATTCTATAATCCATTTCCCTAATCATTTTTGTTGCCCTTCTCTATACTTTTTTCCGAGTTCTAATGTATCTTTTTTTGAGATTGGGTGACCAGAACTGCATGAAGTATTCAAGGTGTGGTCTTACAATGGATTTATATAGTGACATTAAGATATTTTCCATCTTATTGTCCGTCCCTTTTCTAATGGTTCCTAACATTCTATTAGCTTATTGACTGCTGCTGCACACGGAGTAGATGTTTTCAAAGAACTATTCACGATGCCTCCAAGATCTTTCTTGGGTGATAACAGCTAAATTAGACCCCATCATTTTATATTTAAGAGTTGGGATTATGTTTTCCAATGTGTATTGCTTTGCATTTATCAACAATGAAATTCATCTGTCATTGTGTTGCTTAGTTTGGCAGTTTTGGGAGATCCCTTTGTAAATCTTTGCAATGATCTCTTCAATGATGGAGAGTCCACAATCTTCCTAGGCAATTCATTCCAATGCTTAACTACTCTGACAGTTAGGAAGATTTTCCTAATGTCCAACCTAAACTGCTTTTGGTGCATTGCGTCTTGTCCTATACTCAGAGGTTAAAGAGAACAAATTTTCTCCCTCCTCTTTGTAACAACCTTTCATGTACTTGAAAACTTCTCTTCTCTTCTCCAGAGAAAACCTAATTTTTTTCAATCTTCTCTCATAGGTCATGTTTTCTAGACCTTTAATCGTTTTTGTTGCCTTCTCTGGTCTTTCTCCAATTTTCCACATCTTTCCTGAAATGTGGCACCCAGAACTCGGCACAATACTCCAGTTAGCGTGGAATAGAGATGAAGAATTATGTCTCGTGTCTTGCTTTACAACACTCCTTATAATACATTCCAGAATGATGTTTGCTTTTTTTGCAAAAGTGTTACACAGTTGACTCATATTTGGCTTGTGATCCACTGTGACCCCAGTACTTTTTCCTCAGTACTCCTTCTTAGGCAGTCATTTCCCATTTTCTATGTATGTAACTGGTTGTTCCTTCCTGAATAGAGTATGTTGCGTTTGTCCTTATTGAATCTTGTTCTATTTATTTCAGACCATTTCTCCAGTTTGTCCAGATCAGTTTCAATTTTAATTCTATCCTCCAAAGCATTTGCAACCCCTCCCAACTTGGTATCATCCACAAACTTTATAAGTGGAGTCTCTATGCCATTATCCAAATCATTGATGAAGATATTGAACAGAACCAGGCCCAGAATTGTTATGGGACTCCACTCGATGAGCTTTCCAGTTTGATTGTGAACCACTGAAACTACTCTCTGGGAATGGTTTTCCAACCAGTTATGCACCACCTTATAGAAGCTCCATCTAAGTTGTATTTCTCTAGTTTGTTTATGAGAAGGTCATGTGAAACCATATCAAAAGCCTTTCTAAATCAAGATATACCACATCTACTGGTTCTCCCCATCCACAAGGCTTGTTACTGTATCAAAGAAAGCTATGAGGTTGGTCTGACACTATTTGTTCTTGACAAATTCATGCTGACTGCTACTTAGCACCTTATTATCTGCTAGGTGTTTGCAAATTGATTGCTTAATTATTTGCTCCATTATCTTTCTGGGTACTTAAATTAAGTTGACTGGTCTATAATTCCCCAGGTTGGCTTTATTCCCCTTTTATAGATTGGCATTATATTTGCCCTTTTCCAGTCCTCTAAAATCTCTCCCGTCTTTCATGACTTTTTGAAGATAATCACTAATGGCTCAGATATCTCCTCAGTCAGCTCCTTGAGTTTTTTAGGATGTATTTCATTAGGCCCTGGTGACTTTAGGACATCTACATTGTTTAAGTAATTTTTAACTAGGTCTTTCCCTATTTTAGCCTCTGATTCTATCTCATTTTCACTGGAATTCATTAAATTAGAAATCCAATTGCTATTAAATTTTGATAAAAAATGAAACAAAAAAGTAATTTAGTACTTCTGCCATTTCCACATTTGTTATTGTTGTTTCCCCCTCATTCAGTAATGGACCTGTCCTGTCCTTGGTCTTCCTCTTCCTTCTAGTGGGTTTAGAGAATGTTTTCTTGTTATCCTTTATGTCTCTAGCTAATTTAATCTCATTTTGTGCTTTGGCTTGTCTAATTTGTCCCTACATACTTGTGTTATTTGTTTATATTCATCTTTTGTAAGTTGATCTAGTTTCCTCTTTTTGTAGGATTCTCTTTTGAATTTCAGATCATTGAAGATCTCCTAGTTAATCTAAGGTGGTCTTTTTCATACTTCCTATCTTTCCTATGCCATGGGATAGTTTGCTCTTGGGCCCTTAATTATGTATATTTGAAAAACTGACAACTTTCTTGAACTGTTTTTTTCCTTAGACTTGCTTCCAATGGGATCTTACCTACCAATTCTGTGAGTTTGCTAAAGTCTGCCTTCTTGAAATCCATTATCTTTATTGCACTGTTTTCCTTCCGAACATTCCTTAGAAACATGAACTCTATCATCTCATGATCACTTTCACCCAAGCTGCCTTCCACGTTCAAATTCTCAAGTAGTTCCTCCCTATTTGTCAAAATAAAATCTAGAACTGCCTCTCCTCTAGCACCTTGTGAAATAAAATATTGTCTCCAATACATTCCAAGAACTTGTTGGATAATCTGTACCTTGCTGTGTTATTTTCCCAACAGATGTCTGGTAGTTAAAGTCTCACATCACCACCAAGTCCTATGCTTTGGATGCTCTTGCTAGTTGTTTATGAAAAGCCTCATCTACCTCTTTTTCCTGGTTAGGTGGTTTTCCATAGATCCCTGCCGTGACATCACTCTTGTTTTTAACCCTTTTATCCTTACCCAGAGACTTTCAACAAGTCTGTCTCCGATTTTCATCTCAATCTCCGTTCAAGTGTATACATTTATAATATATAAGGCAACACCTCCTCCCTTTTTTCTCTGCCTGTCCTTCCTGAGCAAGTGGTACCCTTCTATATCAATATTCCAGTCATGACTGTTATCCTACCAGGGCTGTGATGCCAACTATGTCATAATTGTGTTTATTAGCTAGCATTTCTAGTTCTTCCTGCTTATTCCCCATATTTCTTGCATTAGTATACAGACATCTAAGACACTGATTTGATTTCCCCCATGTGTTCTCTCTTGTCTCTTCCTTATCCCTGCAAAATGACCCATGCTCCCCCCCAAATTCTGAGTCTCCCAACTCTCCATGTTTTTTACTTACCTGTGGGCTTTTGTCTCCTGCCCCCATTGAACCTAGTTTAAAGCCTTCCTCAATAGGTTAGCCAGTCTGTATCCAAATATGCCCTTCCCCTTCCTTGATAGGTGGACCCCATCTCTACTTAGCAATGCTTTTTTCCCAAAACAGCATCCCGTGGTCAAGAAAGCCGAAGCCCTCCTGGCGACACCATCCTCACAGCCAGGCATTCTCCTCCAGGATTCATCTGTCTCTGCCTGGGGATAAATAGAAACCAGGTTTAAGACCCATTATAAATCAAGTCCAGCAGTGTAATGCCATCAAGGGATGTCTCTGTTTGTCCATCCAATGTCTGTAAATTTTACTTGTATTATTTCGTCTTGCTCCTCTTGGTAACATCTACCCTGTTTTACTGGTCTACTAGCTTTGATCCCAAACCAAAATCTTGGAATCAGATATCTCTGATTTTTGGGGACATTCAGATAATCATCTAAACATCACAGCTAGCGCTTGTCTGTATAAGGGACCAAACCTGAATTCTGAATCTGCACAGCCTGAACTTGGGGAAAGTTTCGACCAGAATTTTGCAACTCAGCAGCCCATTTCTGCTGCTTCCCTGGAGCAGGGTAAAGTGTGGCAACAGCAAATGCTGAACAGGGAGATTCAGGGGCTGAAATAATAAAATGCTTTAAGTGTGCAGAGCTGAATGATATCAGGTAGCTGCCCATTTAAGGAATGGGGGGTAACTTTTTTCATTGTTTGATTTTGCTTTTCATAATGAAGTAGAATTGAAGGGCAACATGATTAATTTGCTTCCAGGTTACATTTTAGCTTTTGGTTAATTTTAAATATTTTTATTTCCTATTTAGAAGACCATTGTGACTCTTATTTTGAGGTTACCAGATCACAAGTTTATGACTCTTGGAGATCATCAGATCACCAATTGACTTAGGGTCCAATTGTGCTACCTTTAGTCACATTGAATAGTACCTTACTACACTTACAGTTCCATTGATTTCAGTAGGGCTAGTTGGGTAAAAAAGTACCACTCATTGTTAGCAAATTTGGCACCATTGGCCTTTAATGAAAAAACTATTTTTTTAATTACCTATATTTCTGGTTTCTGAAAAACATATGTACAACACGATTGGTGGAGAAATAGTAGAGCTTTTCACTGAAAATTCATTCAGTAACTATCACTGAATTGAGAAATTATAGAAGCCCTTTGTGGGATAATTTTAGTCACTATAAGTTACCATTGGGCAGGTGAACACTTTTTTGTCAGGAACCCTTCGTCTATTTCATCAGAAGTGAGTAGAGATTTCTTTAAAAAATAATCACCCTCCAAAAGATTTTGCATGGTTCATATGTCAGACAGGTGTGGGCAGGATGAACTTCCATCAGGGCCTGATGAGCAGAAATTTGAGGAGACACCATCTATCTGCAAATCTATGTGCCGTTTATGGTATAATGAACACAGAGAAGGTGCTGGATTCTTCAGCAGATGGGAAGACCTTTCCTAGTTTTCAAATTTGTTTGACTGGAAATGAATTGAAAATGCAATTGAAAATCTTTATTTCACAGCCCTGGGGAGGATTGAATACAGCATGCTGCTAAAATGATGATGATTTAGGGCCAAATTCATTCCTGGTGTTATTCTACTGAATTTAATTAATTCACCCCAGATTTCTTATTTATAATCCTCTGCTAAATGAGAATATTTTGGGGACAATTTTGAGTTGAATTGGAGATGCTGTTTTTAAAATATGAGAGTTCAAAAATGAGAAGATTTTCCTCTTTGTGCAATCCCTAATATTTCTTTTGGAAAAGCACATCTCCAGTATAGTTCAGGCTAGAATCTCCTGCATCCAACTCCTCTGTTGTGAGGGGTGACTGAGTATTTCGGGAAGGTTGGATGCTCAAGTGTGACACTATTTGCTATGAACTGCCATACACACTTTCTATTCATACATATTAATGACATTTGCTCTAGATCAGTGAAGTTTTTTTGTTTGGGAATTGTTTTTATGTTGATCTATCTAAATGTATGCAAATCATATTGAACAGTAGTTTTAGCTAGCAGTTCTGTGCTTCTCTAAAAAGGTAATGAAGAATTTTTTATGAACTGAAACTTTTTACAAATGGAATTTTTGCCCCATCTCCCATATTTTTAAAACAACACATCTTTGGACAAAACATAGTGGAGAATTCTATATGAGAAATTTTGAGTGGATTGACCTACATGGGATGGTCAAAACTGGGATAATGATATAAATTGCTTGACTTATAAGCTCTGCCTGCTACAGAATGTACCTTAGAAATTTAGTGATATTCTGAAACCAAATAATGGCTATAAGACATTGCCAAGCCTGACATGTTTTTTATGAACCTTATTTGTTCAGTCAGAATTATCACTTGTAACTTGACCATTTTTTGACATGACTACTGTGTTCCATTTTAGAAGTTCCAAAGTATGGTGATTTAGCTCTTCAAAATTAAATGGATTTTGTTTTGATGTCAACAACACTTTCAAGTTTCAAGGTCTCATCGCTGTGGAAAAGAAATGTAATCAAATACATAGTAAGAATCTTCCAGTCAAAGAGAACACTGAAAGTTTTACATCCCCATATCTTTAAAATGGCATGACAATTCATCCCAAAGTTAAGACCAAACATATCCTCCAATCCTACTACTTGCCTTTCAATTCTTAGCCCCAAAAGCATTTTCTTGATGATTTTAGTGAGCTGGCAACATTTCTTTTTCGAGTGGAATGCTGTTGCAGTCTTAAAAGAACTCTCCTTTCTCCAAATCTCTATGGAAAATTCCTATAACATTTTATAGAGAAATATTTTAATCTTTCTATACAATTAATAAAAAACCTACAGGATTCCATAGCTGAGATATTAATACATTCTATATTATGGTTAAAATCTGGAAAGAGTACCATATTCTATAAGATTATTTGGAAATTGCTCTGAACATCTATCTGTTTCATTCCTATTATATGCTATAGGACATTTTCCTAACAGCAATCAGCATGGGAGAGAGATCTGAGGAAATCTGGTGAAGAAATGAACTGAAACTGTTTCCGTTGCAGGATACCTATTGTAACTTGTCAGTTGGCTGGGACCTCAATTCAAGAGACAGTAATGCTTAACCAATGAGGATTCATGAGACTGCAGTGGGAGTTTGTGGTTAGGTATATAAATTACAACTATGATGCCCAGAAAAGGTCAGAGACAAGCAGAATCCAGGAGATCGTTGTTTATGACTCCAAGGCAGTTTCAAAGTAATGATTTAGCCTGACTGAAATTACTGAGGTCAACTGGAGAGGAAAAGGAAGTAGGGATGCTAAATAAATGAGGTGCGGCCACATGAATTTATACCAGCACAGAGAAATGGGAATGGGTGTAGGGTTATGACAGTATGATCTATAGGTCAGTTTTTCAAATCTGTTATCACAAATGAGGTTCTGAGAATTGGTGTAAAGAAAGAAACAAATTTGCATTTTCAAATAGGCTTAACTCTGATACTTAGTGTAAACATGGAATGTACTCAAAATTCCAGCACCCCAGGCTTCACTATCACTTCATTTAAAACCCTTCTGTAGATCCACTTCAACCACAACATTGGCAATAGGAAAAAAAAATTTTTTTTAATGTGATCTCCATCTCCTTCTCCTTCTCCTAGGCCTGCCAGTACATTTTTGTCTTTACATTTCTTTTCTGAGGCAGGTTCTTTCTTGGTCTATGTCTTGTAGCAGTGCTGGTGCTGATCAATTAACATACAATAGTAGCTGTAATGCACTATGATTATGAGCACCCTGTCACATCTCGCCATAAAAAAATCACAGGAAGATACATGCAGCTTACTTTGTCAGTCATGTATTGGTTTTTTTTGTTTTGTTTTTTTTTAAAAGGGCTTCTTTTTTTTAAACACACGTGATCATTACATGCCAACTTGACCAATATGGACACACACATTTGGTGACTGGGCATGCAAGTTAGCGTGGGTGAAAATTCTGTGTGTGCACAAAAATGAGATATACCCCTTAGCCATTTAGTCTGCGTACCATTTAACGCTTGTATCGGTTTTGTTGAGGGCTTGTCATTGGAAGGAGCAAATGTGAATGGCACTAGATCTTCAGGTGATATAAATCACCGTTGCTCTTTTGAAGTCACCCATTGAGGAACCGTGCCCTGGTCTTTTAGTTGGGGGAGAGAGAGATTGTTTTTAATATCATCCATTTTCCATTTAAGCGTCAAAGACTGATGAGGAAGGCTTTTTCCTGGTAGATAATGAACAGCTGGAAAAAGTCAAGGCCCAAGGTGGAGGACAAAGCCTTTAAGTAAGCCAGGAAATGCTGGACCTGGAGGTCAGTACTGCTATAAAATAGTTGAAAATATGAATATAATTACCTTATTTGTTGAAAAATTAAACTGCATGTTGCTGCGGATATGGAGTTCTGTGTATAGTGATGGTATATGTCAACCGTTGCAGATCGGTACAACCCGCAGGAAAGCAAAACCTTCTGCTCAATGTTGCATTTGACTTGTAATAGAAGGCTGAGGCAGGGGTCTCTTCTCCAGAACTGCTATTGCATATTCTATGATAGTTCTGCATGTGGATCTCCTGCTGAAGTCAATGGGAGCTGTGAACTCAGATGGCAGTGTAGACTACTGCCTTTTTAAATGCTGTGTTTTTCCTTAGAATATAGTGCATAGTCCTATGTTTCCAACAGAGATGGACCCAAATCTAAATCCCAGATCTGAACACCCCTCAAGTTGAGTACCGAGCAACTAAGTAACTTTTGAAAATCTTGACTTGAATGAAAAGTGTAAAACAATTATTTTATTTTTTCTTCTCCTTCTTGTTATTTGTGAGGGTTCCTGCTTTCTAGAAGTTCTTGCTAATATTCCCTGATCTGCACTATCAAAAGAACATGATATTCTTCACAAATACATACATTACCTAAACAAGATGAGGGAAAATACATCAAAATAAAAGCTTAGTTAGGGAAAATGTTTGCAATAACACCAGACAAATGCCAGGACCAGATTACCCACCAAATTCATCTACCTTCAGTCAGTAAGGATGTGCCCAGAGTCACCTCAGCTGAAAAAATGTGACTCTTCCCAGCAAAAATCACTCTTCTTGTGCAGAGACTTACAAGGGTTTTTTGGCATGTTGCAGCCCTAAATCATATCCTGATTTAGAAACCCAGGATATTACTTGTCCTTTGGCTGCATCTTCATTCCTAAGATACCATGACATGTGCCTCATAGATATGATACTAATGTTTGAACCCTGCACGTGTTGCTGAGAAAAAACAGTTGCTCAGCAGAAGCCATGGAGACAGACTGTCGTGGATTTGTTAATCACCCTTCTAAAGAAAAACATAGGTTTGCTGTAGATGCCTCGGAGAGCTCTGCCAACAGGCTCTGAATCATAAGGGTTGTAACCGTGTGGTGAGATACTTGCACTGATTGCTTGGCTATGGTTAAAGGTGACTCATGAGCACACAATCAGCAGTGACGATATCATTCAGAGCTAGTATATTCAAAATTCTACCTCCATCCCCACACCATTCCTTCCTAAATGAGAGACCAGCTGGAATTATATGTTGTCTTTTGTCTCCCCTCTCATGATAAGCGTACAACTTCCGTTTGGGGTTTCTTATGTTATCTTGCATCATCTGTGAAAATGCTAGACAGTCTGTCATGGGTCTGTGTCCAATGCTTTCCCTGTCACTACGATGACATTTTCTCGGGCTTCCCAAGTGCTCTCTGCAATCAGAACTTGCGTAATTGGTTGACCCCTGCACCCACGACAGTTCAGCTATTGTATTTTGGCACATCAGTGACTACAGTTGTGGTGTAACGTAAGGAGAATGTATTGTCAGTGCAACATTTTAGTCACAGCATGAGAAATTCCTGCAGCATATATGGCACCTATTGTAGCGTTATCTAGGCTACCCACCCAAATCCATCTGTTCACTAACCAAACTGGTAGACGATTTAATGGCTGACATGCTGCCATCCTAATACATGGCCGTTAGGCTAGGCAAGCCACTGACTGTAGAGTAACGCTAATTAAATGTGGGCATCTAAGGTGGGATTTCTGCGTTGAAAGCAATGAAATGTCTGTCTATCCTAACTTTCCCTGCCTGACATAGGACATGCTTCATAAAATAGCTCATTGCCATTCCAGCTCTGATCTCGATTAATGCTGAACAATGTAAATAAACCCCACTCTACAGCGGTGTAAGGGAAAGGTATTTTTTCTAATTGCGTAATGAATCCTGAGTCGTGTTCTGTAAGGGGTGGAAAGAGGGAGATGACATTGAACTGTCGTCCTATTCTGCTCTTCATGTGCTTAGTCCTTACAGACATGGCTAAGAAATCAATCCAAAGTGCCAGCTGAACTTTTGCCTCGGAAATGGTGTCAGCAGTAGCCCTTGTAGCTGTTGCCCTTCATTCCAAGTAATGCATCAGTACCGACATACTGCATGTGTGTAGTTCATAAAGTGCCCTATATATCAGAGACTGTATATGAACTATGTGATACAGGGTTGACATAGTGATTATCATTTTTTACTGGAAACATCAGTAAACTGATCCCTGTGAACTGTGCAGGCTATAACTTGATGGCACGTCTCACTGGTATCCCTCTGTTGCCATAACTTCCTCTTCAGTATATTCTAACCCTTTACTCAAGCTTGCATTGTTAAATGGGCTCAGTATGAATACTGTGGGTAAGAGCTAGAAATGGCCTATTTTGTCTGACTCTCTGTCCCTTGTATATTTTCTTTTATTACTTAAAATGATGTGGGTGGATAATAGTGCCCTTAACCAGGCACACTTCAGGTTGGTGCTGTGGACACTTTCCCCACAAGCAACTACCAGTGTATTTCAGACAGTGGCCTGCTACAACTTTGGAGCTGTAGATTATTCCTGGGATTCTTTCAGACAACATGGAGCTGTCTATCAATCTCTGCTCCAGAGATGTATAACTGTGCAGTGATCACTTAATTAACTAACTGTGAGAGGGGAGGGAAAAAAAGCTTGAAACAGGGGAATGTCTAAAAACAGCTCACTGACTCCTGTTGCTAAAGCTATGTCTACATTGACAGCGGCAAAGTTGCTGCCATCAGATCGACTATCTGGTCAGTGAAGACCCGCTCAGTCAATTCAGAGAAGTCAATGTTATTAATCCACCCCTGCAAGTGGCATAGCGCAGCATTGATGGGAACACAGTTCAGTGCAGTGAAGATGTCATGCAGAAGAAAGCACAGAAGTCAACGGGAGTTAGACAAGTTCTTTGCGTAACTCCCGTTGACTGCCGCCGAATTGCGGAGGTAAGTGTAGACCAAGTCCCAAGTCATTGTAGAATGTACTGAAAGGAAAAAGGTCATGCTGGGTGGAAGAATGGTCTGTCTGACTATTGGGCCAGATTCTCAAAAATGCTTTAAACATGGTGTCTGGTCACTGGAGAATTCTTCATCACAGGGGTGCAGGGAGCAATAGCTGCTACTATGCCAACTTCCACTACTGGCCATAATAGAAAAGGGGGCTTGGTTGGGGCACTCTTACCTCTGCTGAATCCCCAGCTGTCAGATGTAAAGCTGCTCTGATTTACACTGGACCAGCCTGATGCAGAGTGCCCCAGAAAGATGGAAGCGCAAAGGTGCCTAAAACTATATTTGCATATCCTCCTTCTGAGCTGTACCAAGGGCTTTGTGGACATTGATTGGAAACTGAGCCAATAATATCATTTGTAGTTCTAATTTATCTGATTTTATCATATATGAATACATCTTTCCCCAGCTGCTAGGTTAACCTCCACTATAAATCACCTTAAAGTTTTGCTTCTTTGGTGGCAGGGATTTAAAATTCATCTCTGGAAATGCTGATTTACTGGTGTGCATTGTTATTCCCTCAGGTACAGCAGGTAGGCAACAAAATAATTGCCCTCCTTGGAACTCAAGCACCAATATTTTCTGTAGTGCAGCCGTGATATACTTAAAAAGGGAATGGCAAACTGCAGGCAAAAATACATTCCCCTCTTCTCCTTTGATAAAACACGTGAAAGTGCTGTAGATACAGGAGGAGACATGCTTAATGAAAAAGCCCTGAGCTTGCAGATTGTTAAATGTCTTGGCTCTTTTTTTAATCAATGCTCACATCTCATTTCTAATTTTGTTCCAAACTGCAAAGGGACCAGTTGAGGGAGAAATGTGTAGTTAGAGATGCAGGTGGTTTCACATGCAGATGAAACCGAAGTCCTTTTCTTTGATACTTCTTCTTTTTTTTAAATACAAACTTTCATCCAATCAGCATTGTAGGACTTCTGAAATGAGTATATTTAACATGGACTAATTTGGCCTTCTTAAAACCGTACCCTACAACCAGCTTTTCAGTTGTTATTATAGATGTCCAAATGGTAAATGTATAGGGCCAACATGTGGAAGGGGAAGAATGAATACAATGTTTCCATTGCCTAGAATGCTTGGGAGATGTCATGCATTGTAACCCCAGGAGGAGAGCAGGGTAAATACGGAAGGGTCAAGAGACATGGTCTAAAATCTCCACAATGGAATATGGCACATATGCAGGTTACTTTGCTGCATTCCTCATAAGTACAGTATGACCCCCTGTAGCTGGCACAGTTTAGGTACAGCACAACATAGGTACAGTGCAGCTCTGCAGATTTACTGGGAACCAGTTCATTTACCTTTGCTAACAATGCACAGGAGCCATTTAGTGTCCTAGCTGTATAGCCAGCAAAATCCAAGGTGGGAAGGATTGTTTCATCATCTGGAGCTGCTATACCAGCTCCAGACAATGCATAGTAATGTTCTCTCTCCATTAGGGGCTCAGTTGCTTCAGCTTTGAGACTTATCAGAGACTGACACTTAATAGACAGCTGAGTTCCTTTTCTTCAGCCAATCAGATAACTTGGGGAGTGAAACAAAAGATAGGAGACATCTGGAAAGGCAAGAGAGACGGACAGTATCTCTGGTCCAGAGGGGAGCAAAAAAGCCACTGTGGTTTGCCAGGGTAAGGCTAGGCCTGAGGAAGGGGTGCTTCTTGGCTGGGAGAGATGGGGTTCTGAATAGGGAAGGGCCAGAGTAAGGTGGGGAGCCTCAGCTCTGGAAATTTAATTCCTGATTGGGATGGGCTGTGTCATTGACTTGGGGGCACCCAGGAACTCATGGGGAGAGTGGAGTGAATAATGGATTTTTTCGGTTGGGTGTTTTGAACCAAATATATTGTGACACCCAAAATGAATTTTTTTTTAAACTTTTGAGGCTTTCAAAAGGAAATGTTTCAAAATAAAAAGTTGAGAGATTTCTTTTTTCTTTTTTTTTTCTTTTTTGCTGAAAGTGTCCTCCAAATTTGACCCAAATTCATGCACAACTGCATATTTGGTGAATAAACTATTCATCTGAAAATTTTCATCCAGCTCTACTGCAGGGGGTTCACACGGTTTCATTGTCAGTGGGTGGCTACATCAGTCCTGTTTGTGTTTCATCGTTATTTAATTCTGTTGGTCGTAACTCCATTGAATTCATGTTCATGAGCCCAGCCAGACTGAGTGTAAGGAAAGCTGTTCATTTTGTGACTGCTGTATGTGAATGTCATTTCTGCGGGAACCTCTCTTTATTACCTGCTCCCATGGCTCTAATAGTTGAAGCACTTACAGCACTTGCTTTGCAGGGCTTGTGATTCAGCTCTCAAGGCTACCTACCCTGACTAACTTCTGTGTACTTCACTCGCATGAGTTATCTGGGACAAGAATGGGGCGTTACAATAATTTTCATCTCTTCCGTACCCTTTGACACTGGCTATATCCATAATTAAATATGGATTAATTATTCTAATTATTTTTGGATAACCAGTACAGACTGTAGACACTGCAAAATGATGTTTAATCCACTTGCATTTTTCCCTTTGCTTTTCACTCTAATTTGCTTCATTTTGTATATTATGGGAGAAAAGCCTGTGGGATGACTTGATCTGTAGTGTCATGTGTGGAGCATTAGCATTAATCTGTGCTGTAGAGGTAACTCTGTGTGCTGAAAGTGTATTGCATGGTTAAGGGTTTGGGGTTATAAAGGGAGAATGGACTTTCTAACAATCATCAGCCAAATTCTCTGCCCTGGTAGAGTGAAGCTGCTTTCAGTGGAGGACTGTGCGGGGGAAGGGGGGAAATGCCAAAGTAGCTTTTAACCACTTTTGTGGCCCTGAATCTGGGTCTAAGTGGTGTCTAGACTTCATGTTTGTCCTCTGCACAAGGGTGAATTCCAACGTTGCCCACCCCAAGCAGTCCAAAAACATGACTCAGGCCTACAGAATCGTAAGATTGGATTAAAGAATCACAAATTTTTAAAAAATAATAAATCTTGGGTATTTTTTATTTACTTTTCTCACTTTTAAACATTTACGGCTCAGGTTTTATATATATATATTTTTAAAGCAGCAGTTCTCTCATTATCACCTAACTCCTGTTACTGGACCTTTACAAAAAACACCAAATACGTGACTTGCGATAAAATTGTGGGAGTTGGCAATTATTATGACAATGCATCCATTATCAAATATCATCATTATTTATAGTTTAATTCATACAGCATCCCAGGCATTCATGGTACTTTGCAGACAAATAAAATGACAAGTCCTTGCCCCAAGGTGCTTTGAGTTCTAATCCCACACTCTGATCCATTGGAACCTAAATTAGATTGAATGCAGGCAGCAATGTCAATAAACAAAGGGATGAGGAGGAGACTATCAGGAAGCGAACATGTAATCGAATGACCATTAGTTCTTTCAGTATGGGTTATGATTAATTAGGGATGAATGAATTCAATGAGTATGGAAGATGATATTCAGGCATCCTATTTTTTTTTTAAACTACTATAGTTTAATGTTTCCAGAAAGCTCTTTTTAAATGACAGAAAGTTGATCGAACCTTTACTTTCCATTCCCATCCTCTCCCCCTCCAAACCCTGTGTAAGAATAGCTGTAGTACCTGTCTGGCATCATATTTCTTAGCTAGTCTCTACCTCCCGAAGATGATTTATTAACCAGAGTTCAACTGCTTTTTGCTTTTGTTGCTGTTGACAAAAGGCATGTTTAAGCATGTTAAATTGGCTTAATGCAGTTGACAGAAATGAAGGTTAAGAGTAGCGGAACTTGCTGCCAATGCACATTTTTTCTTTGTACCATGTTATAAGGAATAGTTAATCTGACCTCAAAGAAAAGAAACGTATGCTCCACCAGATAAGGTGGTAGATGAATGAATCTTTCTGCTATGTAGCATTTGTTAGTATGAGACAGAATAAAAGAATGGAGACTGAGAGAGGGAAGACTTACAGACAGCCAGGTTCCTAAAGGAAAAGGCTAAGTGAATCCAAGTAGTGACATTAACAGCAGAATGGGAGAAGAGTGAATGGCTTAATGACAAGGAAGCTAACACACAGGTATGTTGGCAAACAGCATTCTCTCTGGGGCCACATTTGTTGTTTGCCCCTTAGCAATACTTCTGGAGTGTAAAATGAGCAATGTACATCTGCTAATGAATAGGACTAAAAAAGTAGTACAACCTGGGGAAAATAGTTCATTAATTACATAATTCTGATAGACAACTCTGTCAGTCAAGATCTCTCTCTGGCACACAGATATGCACATCCACATTTTTCAAACAGGTTACTTCATTTTCATTGCAGTCCAGTGCTAAATATACAAGCAGATGAATTCTCTGGCTGCCGGGGGAAAAAAACCACAACAACTTGATCTAGAGTATAGAATTTTAAAAAGGAGGAAAGAAATAAGAAAGAAAAGAGGGCAAAACATTTGTAGAGGAGAAGGAAAAACAAAAAATGCATCTGACCAGATGGCTCAACCTGGACTGTTGTCTTCAATCTAGCCCACTTCAGTGATAATGATGAAGGAATAAGATGATGATAATCATATTTGGGCGTCCTGATATTTGGACCTTGAAACTTGATCTGAATATCATTCTCTTCCATACAGACCTGCTCTAACCAATGTTACCCAGATCTGTACTCTCATATTTCGAACAGGCTTAGGTCTGCCACCCTGCTTCCAGAATATTTGGGCAATATACTGCAACAATAAGTAGCCATGGTATTTGTTCTTCCCCCCTCGGATATTTAATATTAAATTAACTCATCTCTAATTGGCAATATCTAGATATAGGCAAATAATTAAAATGATTTATTCAATCTGTAATGCCTTTTTATCTTGCATGTGAATCATCTGTGAATGAATCACTATTTTGTTGTAACTTGTTTATCATTCATAGGTAATTTGCCAAATAATTTCTGAAAATAATTATTGCGAGAAGTTAATTGTAAGTTTTCAATATTTGCAATTTATGCTTTTTTTTTTTATTTTTTTTAATGAGCATGTCACTTAGGACTGGGCCTCTGTTACAAGTAACTCAAGTAACAAGCACGATTCTAAGAATGTTCTGCAATTTTCCCTTTAAATTCTCTGTTTTGGTGATTGTTCTTGCTAGTAAAATCATTTGCTAAAATATTCACAGAAAATGGGCACCAACAGAGTTCAAGGGAACTCGTTTAAAAACTCAGCTGACTTTTTATGGACACTTCTCTGTAGCATTTGCTCAGTTCGTGACTGGACATTGTAAGTGATCAGGATGACTGTTCAGTAGTCTGTGTGAGGATAAGCTTGGTGGTGATCCTGTTCCTAGTGAACTTGGGTCCACATTACAAAAATCACCTCTGTAACTGGTGTTCGTGTTGGCAGTCTCCGCAGAGTGGCTGAATGTTGATTGGACATCCTCTTAGCCCTCCAAGATAGGACTGAAATGCCTTGGTAGGGACCAGCTGGGGGAAGCTTGTGTAACCTACTGGTGAGTGTGTGGTGCAGGTCCCCCTGCCCAATCTGCAGAGGATATGAGCCTTGGCCTTTTGGCTCAGGCTGTTACTTTGGAGATCCCTGAGTCAATCCCCAGGGTGTTTGACCAAGATAACACTCATCATGCTTGCAGTACATTCATATTCATAGATGCATCTTTTTTGTACATGTTCTTTTCTGTTTTCAGGGCAGACAGCCCACCACTTTTCACAAACACCAGTGGCCTGATCTAACAAAAATGCAAAAAGTTTGATGAATTTTAAGTAGGTATGTAGTCCCAGTGAAGTAAATGGAACTACTGTCATGCTGAAAAATAAGCGCGTGCGCGCACACGTGCTTTACTGGATCGGGGCCTAAATCCTTTTGAAAGAAGCTTTTATATAGCAAGAAAAAGACTTGGATGTCTACCACTGAGAAGACTCAAGCCTTAATTTTGAAAGTAGGCTGCTGAAAATCATATGGATCAATTGTCAATAAAGAAGGGAGAGATACTTGAGCTCTTGCCCACCCCTGCCTGTGGCTATGGGTCATCAACAAATTACAAACCGTGTGATATTAACATTAACAACAAAATCAATTAAAACAAAAGAGCAACAAGCCTATTAAAAAAAATCTGTTGATATCAACAGTAAACGATCAGCTTGTGTCAGTCCCTGAGCAGGGGGTAGCCTAAGGCAAAGCCAGAGTTTAATGCTTCTGTGTTTTTTAATAGATTTTTTCCATTTCCATTGTCTTATTTTCTCCTGGAAACGGTACCTTGGCATATGCTTGGCAGCTGTGGCTGGCCAGCTGGATTATGGTTAAACAAATTGACATTTAAAAAGAAATGTCATGGAAGATAGATACGGACAGACAGACCCACTGACAGGCTGACACTGCTACACAACCGCTTGCTCAATGACTGGCATCAGCAACTCAAACTAGCCAAAGCCAAGCGATAAGAGAAAAGGGCTGGACAGCAATGCCTGCCTGTCAGTACCGAGCTGCACAGTGTTGCTGCTCAAGATGATTGTGCATCTCAACACCATTTAGGGAAGATGGAAGAGAGAGTTGTTTTTTTTCCCCCTGATATTTGCATTTGATGTGTCTTTATTAAGTGCAAAAATTAGAGTCAATGAAATGTTAAGATGGAAGAATCAAGTGGTTAAAAATCTGGAAATTCCCTTTGTTAGAGTATGTACTGCAGCATTAACCCAGCTGCATCGCTCTTGATATGAATTTTACAGCATAGATTACTCTGTATGGCTTAATCTCTGTACATTGTTTTACATTTAATAAGAAAAACATGAGTAGAAAGTCCTACAAGCAATGGGCCAAAATTTCAGCCGGATGTTCCCTGGTCTTATCCCATTTTTTATACTGGTGATTATTAGCAGGTGCAATTTCTGTCACTTCCATATCTAAGTACCTAACTGTGTCCACAAATAATCATTTAGGCATCTAAGTGACATTTTCTATTTTTCTATGTGAAACAAATGCGGGTGCAAAAATGGGGCCCAGCTTTTGAAAATATGGCTCAATGTGTTAAATATAGCTTAGTTAAAGTTGTGCTAGAAATGTTAAATATGGGAGTTTCCTGACATCTGAGAGCTTGATTTCTCAGCCTTATTGTTGCCCTAATACTACCTTTTTTACATTCAATTTCCAGGATTTTTTTGGAAGGGTGGGGGGAGCAAGGTGGTTAAACAAAGAGAAAAAACAAGGAAAGAATCAAAGGAATAAGCACTGTTTAAACTTTGTAAATGGGCTTGGTGCTGAAGATGTGTCTCAACTTTGCTAAGAGCAAGTCTACACTTAAAACACAGCATTGGCACAGCTGTAGTGCTTTAATGAAGATGCTCTAAGATGAGGTGAGAGAGCTCTCCTGTTGGCTTAGTTAATCCACCTCCCTGAGAGGAGGTAGCTAGGCTGGCAGGAGAAGCTCTATTGCTAACATAGCGCTGTCTAAATGGGGGCGGTGTGGGAGGGGGGTTAGATTGGCATAATTATGTTGCTCTGGGTTGTGGATTTTACATACCCCAGAGTAACCTAGTAATATGGATATAGGTTGGTAGTGTAGACCAGACCGAAGTGTCTGTGTGGCCACCTCAGTTTTCTTAAATCATTTTATCACTGTTCTTTTCACTGGTGTGACTGGCTGGCCTTACTTGAGACACCATTAGCGGAGGCATTCACTGTCAGGAAGCCCTTATACAAATATTCTAACCCAGGCCTAGATTGTAGGTGAAGAGTTTTTGCAAGGAAAATCATGTAAAGATTTCCTTATTCAGATTCCCATCAGAGCGTGTCCTCGTGGGGGAGGAGGGGACAGACTTCCCCACCCCCGCCACAGTGACTCTGGCTGCTGGTGCCTTCCCCTGGGAATATGACTTCAATGAACTCCTGCTACCTGGGTCTCCCCTCTGGCAGTGATGACTACTAGGGACTGGAAGGAGTGGTGGGAAATGTGGAAAAATTAATATAGCCTGAGACAGCATTAACTTTTTCAAGTACATTTTGCAGGGCAGGAGTGAACTTACTACTCATTCCTGGCCCTCATAGTCAGAGGTAAGAGGGAGCACAGTGGGAGAGCTGGCAGTCCAGTGATTCCCATCTGTATAGTGGCCCTCTGAGAGGTTGTTACAAGATGGAGTGCATTAAAGCAATCCTGATACTTCTACAAGCAAGCTAACTTGCTAGAATATTCATGGAAGGGAAGCAGAAGATCTATGCTACTCTAACCCTTAGATACCCTTTCCAAATAAATATGTATCAGCCAATGTTGTACCCATAAACATCACATGGGTAGATAATGTCTGATAGGTACTTATTGGAGGGGACTAGGTGGTGGAGTAGAATAGATTTGCACCACTAATCTGGAGTCTGGAATTAAAATTCTTTCATGGGTGTCAAGTAAAAATAAGTTAATTGGTTTCAGTTTAGTCCTCATTTGTTCATTTCAGAAAACCAAGGTATGTCACCATGAAGTAAAGTTAGCTGTCTCTTCTCAAATGGGTGACAGTATGTGTGGGTACATTCCATGTGTCTCAATCCAGTGATATTAATCTTTTACTTTCTGAAATGCTAAATTCACTCATTTTTCCCGAGGCAGAAAAGCATGGTCTCTAAAACAGCAGAGAGTGGGGGTAACTTTATCCTTATGTCCCTTGTCTGCATACTGAAGGGTCTGCCAAACCAGCTAATAAAACAGCCGAGCATTTGTTCATTGACAAGTCCTTAGCTTGAATCTCTGCTTTGTTCTCTCTTTTGCTTCCTTATTTGTTTTTGTACGCAGTGCAACCTTTCTAACAAAAATAGATATTTTCCTCATCAAAATTGCCCTTTTCTTCAGCTTGGTTTTTTTTTTCATCGTTTCCCAGCTGGCACGCCTGGCATTGTGACATGGTGTGTCAGGTTGCATCAGTCACATTGTTTTACATGACATCATGGATCAGAAGGGGATGTGACTGATGAAAGGTGATGGTGTCACATCACAATGCAAAGCCTCAGCTGGGGAAGTCTGAATAATTCTCTAAACCATTGTTTAAAAAAAAAAAAACACAAAAAGAAATGACTTGGGTTGGAGAGACTGTTCCCCTCATATCCCTCCCCCACCCTTTCAAATTAAAAGTTTTGCTAGCTGTGCTGCCCAAATTAGATTTGGTTCAAGTGTTTTCCTCACCAAAGTTATGAAGTGATGTAGCGTGGAGCTTTGTGATGTCTGTGACAAAGGCATAGATTTATCCATGGACAAATATAGTCAGTCTGATTCGAAGCATCTTACAGCCATGATCTCCACGTTGTCCTGGATAATTAAAGCCACCACATTCTGTACTGTTCCTTACTGGTGGCGGGAAGGGGAAGCTTTTCTCAAATGCTATCTGATAGCCTAAATACAGATCTACTGCTCACTAATATCCCTAAATGGTAAAAGACAGCTTCTGCTGGCTGTAATGTAAAGATATAAGATTGGCCACTATGGAAAATCAAAAGGGCTGGAACAGGGATGGCCAGTTATACCTTAGATGAGGTTACCTCAGTGTGTGTGGTGTCCCCTTGCAATTCCTTGTACTTTGCACACTACACATCCTAACTGCCAATACTTATTCAAGGGGATCAGAATCCGGCCCTGTTTATGGTGGGTAACATGTTATTCCATGAGTGTCCTACTGAAGTCAGCAGGCCTACATAGAGAGTATGGGTAACTGAATCTGGCCTATCGTTAACTAAGGCAAAGGCAAGTATTAAGAGCACCATAAGCTGCCTGTACGTCATACAGCCTGACGATCCATCCTCCGCAGCTTAAAGTGCACCCCTCTTCTTTTCAGCTCCTCCCTTTCTTGCAGTGAAATACATTAAGATGTGAATGTAGAAATACACTGACACTGTCTAATTTTCAAGTTGTGCCTCTTTCCTTGCTTTCTGTAGTTATTTGCATATCCCTTTCTCTTGTTTTTCTTTAGTGTCTTCATTCTTCTCTCACTCTTACATGCCATCCCTCATCTTCATGCCATTTTCTTTTTTTTTTCTAAAATTTGATTTTTACCCTCCTTTAATTATTTTCTCTCCTTTTCTTCCCTAGATCTCCTTTGCTTGCCACTTCTCAAATCCCACATCTTATTCCATCCCTCCCCAGGTTCCCCCCCATCTTTCTTTTCCTCTGCATCCCAGTGTCTGTCTCTGTTATTCCCTCTCCTTGGTCCATCTCCAGACCTCTCTGGTCTTTGTTATCCCTCTTCCATATTTTCACAAAAATCTCTGCTCTTAATAGGGTGACCAGATGTCCTGACATTATGGGCTTTGTCTTATATACCCAACTATACCCATTCCCCTGAAAGAAAGTGTTCTGATTTTTTCACACTTGCTTTTCTGGTGGCCATAGCTCTCTGTCCTTTCTGAGAGTCCCTTGAGGTTTTTATTCCTCTCTCTCCTTCTCTTTCTTTCCCTGAGAGTCCCAACAATCTCTCTATTCCTCTCACCTATACAGTTACTCCCAACCTTTCTGTTTCTCCTGCTGAGGTTTCTCTCTGTCCTCTGTTTCCTTCAGTCTCTCTCTTCTCCCACATTTCCTGGCTCTCGCCATACCTTTGTACCATTCTCTTCAGCTATTCTCTACTTCTGCATCTTCCCTGTCTCTCACTTCTCCGGGGCTGTTGCTGGCTTTTTCTCAGCTACTTATGGGGAAAAAGAGGTATAGTTCTTAAGCACTGGTTCATCATTGAGCCTTTCAGTGATGTCACATTCCACCAATAAGAAAATGCCTTTGGCGAATCATAGTGCTCATGTAATTATAACTTTTTGATCAAGTGAGGGCAGTTGATTGTATTGCTATTTGAGGTACATGTGTGAACAGTGCATGCTTTGGCTAATGCTGTGGTTTGGATATCTCTCTCAAAAGGACCCAGTGAGGTGCTATGTGCCTCTAATTGCCAGTAGGCCTTTAAGGATTGGGTCTGATCTGTCTCCATGGTGTGTGTATAAAAAAAAAAAGGGGGGGGGGAGGAGGGGGAGCAAAGTAACCTTTATACACAGTGCTTAAGCTCTCAATTCATTCTTGTTTTATTAAAGAAAAGCCCCATGAGATGTTTGATTTCATTTCCTCCTGATCTCCTCTCCGGCCCCCCATGTGCTTTACTTTGGAGCAGTGACAACTCCCTGTTCCCGGAGAAATGCTCATAGTGGAATAGGGAACATTTCCTCTGGCACTGAGTCACGAACTGTACATGAGCCAGCAAAAGGAGCAGTGAACTGTCCCTTTACTTTATTTCTTCCCCCCAATGTGCCCCCCTTCTCCACCTGTCATTGTTGGCTTGTATTTACAAGTGCATCTTACAGACCGCAGTGATCTGCAGCTTGGGCTGTTCTCACAAAACTAGATAGCTCCTTTTCCAGGAATTCTCGGGTGAGGCATGGCGGAGGGGGGGCACACAGGCAGCTCTGGTTTTAACTCTGCTTGAGATTTGCTAATTTCTGTGTTCTGTGAAGGTGAATCCTTTAACCCCCTCCACTATACCCGAGCACATGGGAGGGCAGGGGCCCGTTGGCAGGATTTTAGTTTCTCCCTGCTGCTTCTCTCTCTCTCTCTCTCCCTTCAATCTGCAGCTTCTGTTTTCTGCTTGACTGCACTCACCGCCTTCCTACTGCCCCTCGGGGAATTGCCCTCTTATTACCACAATTACAATCTGTACACATTTCATTAAACTAATATCGCTTTGCACAGGCTTTCTCCACCCAAGTGCACAGCTGGAGGCCCATTTCTTTTCCTCAGCTTAAACACTTTGACAGGTTAAGAAAGCTATTATGGCTGAATAACAGGTGTTGCAAAACAATGTGCGTTTGATGTTTAAATGAGAGAGCTTCTTTATTGACTGCCTTTATTGCAGCTACGACTCTCCTTTTTCAAGATGACTGGATTTTTATTGGTTTTACTGCTTTTTAAAGCGTATTCTGTTGTTTCAGAATAGGTCCAGAGTGACTCTCTGCAGTTATTTGTTATTCTGATGTCTTTTTTTATTTGCACTTTTTTGCCTTCCTATCCAGGTGAAGGATACCAGTGCTAAATAGAAGAATTTTATTTTACCTCAGTCTCATGCCAGTGCTAAGCATTTCCTGTTCATGGACAGCTCCCATTGGGACTATAAATGATTCTGGTCCATTACTTTGCCTCTGCTTATTATTTCTAACCAGAATTGATTCACCCTATCTATCTATATAGTGACCTATGGCTATATATTTAGAGTTTTAGGTAGGCTATAGAATGTGTGGCAGAGATTTTCAAAACAGTACATGGGATTTAGCCATACATTAGCCATTCATTTTAAATGGAAGACGTGTGTCTACATCCCCTGAACTGCTTTGAAAATCTCAACCTATCGTCATAATATTACATTATATGGTTAACATAATTCATAGGCTGTCTAACATATAGAGTGGGGTTTTCAAAGGAGTCCAGGGGTGTTTGGAACATTTAATTAAATGAAATTAAAAAATTATAAAATAGATTAATACCTTTCTATTGTTTTGATTTTATCATTCAAACATTAAACATATAAAGCCTAATCAAAATAAAAAAAATTGAAAAACTGGACATGATTCTAATTTTCATTTTCTTTTACATCTAATATTTGATTTAGGGTTCACTCACAGCAGAACACTTCCCCAAGAGTGCAATGTTATTGCCAAAGCAAACCATTTTAAGAGGCCTGTTTAGAGAGACAAATATCAGAACATTGGGGGGGCGGAGGGTGGGAAGAGAAAGGTGGGAGTGGATTATGGCTTTCTAGTATGCTCGTGTTCTTCTGCTATGATATGGTTTAGGTTGTTAAGAGGAATGTCAAATAATAATGGGAAGACTAAGAAGGATATGACTCTCTACTCCCTGGGAAGAAGGGGGAAAGCAATCTTTGGCCAGGTTCATTTACATTAATTATAATGTTGCTTACCCATAATTCCACCTACTGAGTTTTGTTGCTGTGGTTGGAATTTGGATTGTATAAATGATAAATTATTAATGTATTCACGAAAGGACTTAAGGATTGTGCAGGGTATGCCCAGGAGTGTGAGAGTCTACAGGGGATGATGATGAAATTCAAACTCAGTAGAGAAAAGGCCAATGGCTGTGTCACAGAGGCTAGGAGTGCCATCCCAAGAATTATGTACTACATCTTAGAGGGCTGGTTTGTTCTGGGTTCCCCTGACTGGAGATTCTGCCCCCTGCATGGAGTACATCTGAGAAACTGGACCAGCAGTGGTGAAATTATAGAATGACTTTGCTCCAAGGAGTGACTGGACTAGCAGAGTTAAGTGTACAGCAAGCAAACAGATGGTGGCAGTGCTGAGTTCACAGCACCCCAGCCTACTAAACCAGCAGAAGAATATTTGGTATCATTAAGCTTCATGCTGGAGTGGGATCTGGTGGAGTTGTTCACACTGGAGTGGAGAGACTGGGAGAGGAAAGTCACCCCTTGCTTCCCAGATTGCTACTGGGTCTAGTTGGACCTGTGAGAATGAGACTTCATAGTAGGGCTAAGGGTTCTGGACTCAATAAGCTGGACTGTTATTAATTGCAGCTCTCATGTTGATCAGACTCCTTTGTACTCCTAATTGGGGTTGAACAATTTCTTATGTTTCTTTTGATTTTCTCTCCACCCCCCCCCAAAAAAAAACAAACAAAAAAAAACACCCCCCCCCCCAAAAAAAAAAAAAAAAAAAGAACAAGAACAAACAAACAACAAAACCTGTGGTTCCTTGTTCCCAAAAAGACTGAGTGCTTGCAAGTGGGGGAAAAAGCCACCTGGAATGGTAACAAGGGAGACTAAATTTTAATTTCTCAGAACCAGAAATAGGATTATGGTACTGGAAGGGGGCCTCAGAAATATTTTAGAAAGAGGACTCCCCTAGACAGATCAAATCCATCCCTTGTTCCTGCCAATTGACATCTGGCAGAAGGGTTGCAAATAATACGAATACACTTATGTTTATGGAGGGTGAAATTCACCCCCAACAGAAAGAGACAGCACACAGCCTATATGGGACTCAAGTGATGCATAGGTCCTGTGCTGGTTCTCTGAACACCTGTAAACTTCACCTCTAGTATCTTTCAACCTAAAGGGTCTCAAATAAATTTACAAGCTACTATATACTGGTTATATTGGGATTACTTCACTTATCATGAAATTCAGCCACTTCTGGACAGAATGTGATAGCTGTTCTACACCAATAATATTAAGTAACAGATTTTAGGAGATGAATTAAGACTAACTCTGTGTTGAAATAGCAGGGAAAATTTAGAAGGGTATGGTTGAATGCAATTATCCTTTTTTGAGTTTGGCCATGATATCTAATCTAGCAACTTACTCTGGTTAAAAATGGCTTGTGATTTTTATTGGGTAGAAGTAATTTGGCCTTGGTTTCACATGTTAGCCACAAGATGACATCTTAAAAAAGCCCAATACACAGTACTGCCATACTGGGCAATGAGGTAGGTATGAACTCAGAGTACCACCTACAGCTACAAAGAGGCTTCCCTAGTTAAGTATTGACAAGGTCTGCCCCTGCTTAACTTACTAGATTTAATAGACTTGCCACCAGACGTGATGGTAACTGTAGAATTGGGATATTTTTATCTAGGAAAGCCTGATACACTGAGTGCATCTCACTTTATATTTGATAGATTGTGACAAGCCTTGTGGGTCTGGGGAAGCAGTAGACGTCTCAACTTTTAATAATGCTTTTGATAGTCTCATTTGACCCTCTCATAAAGAAACTAGAGGAATATAACTTAGACAAAACTACTATAAGGTGTGTGCACAAATGGCTGGAAAACTGTACTCAGAGAGTAGTTATCAATGGTTCACAATCAAGCTGGAAGGGAATGTCAAGTGAGGTCCCACAGTGATCTGTCTTGGATTCAGTTCTATTCAGTATCCTCATAAATGGTTTGGAAATGTCATCGAGAATACACTTATAAAGTTTGTGGATGATACCAAGCTGGGAAGAGTGGCAAGTGGTTTGGAGGACAGGACTAGATTTCAAAATGATTTGGACAAACTGGAGAAACGGTCTGAAGTAAATAGAATGAAATTCAATAAGGACAAATGCAAAGTACTCCACTTAGGGAGGAATAATCAATTGCATACACACAAAATGGGAAATGACTAGGAAGGAGCACTGTGGAAAGGGATCTGGGGGTTATAGTGGATCACAAGCTAAATCCAAGTCAACAATGTAACATTGTTGCAAGAAAAGCAAACCACCTGGGATGTATTAGCAGAAGTGTTGTAAGCAAAACACGAGAAGTAATTCTTCCACTTTATTTAGCACTAATAAGCTATCAGATGGATTATTATGTCCAGTTCTGGGCACCATGCTTCAGTAAAAATCTGGACGAATTGGAGAAAGTCTAGAGGAGAGCAATAAAAATGATTAAAGGTCTGGAAAACATGACCTATAAAGAAAGATTGAAAAAACTGGGTTTGTTTAGTCTGGAGAAGTGAAGACTGAGGGGGTACATGATAACAGTCTTCAATTATGTAAAAGATTGTTATTAAGAGGAAGGTGATAAATTTTTCTGTGTAGCCACTGAGGCCAGGACAAGAGATAATGGCCTTCAACTGCGGCAAGGGAGATATAGTTTAAACATTAGGAAAAACTTCCTAACTGTAAGCTGTTAAGCATTGGAACAAATTACCTACAGAGGTTGTGGAATTTCTGTGATTGTCTAGCCTGTTCATAAAAACCTCCAAACACCTGTCATGGATGGTCTAGATGATACTTGGTCCTGCCTCCGTGCATTGATCAGTTTAGTTAGCATTCACTTTGAAATAAAACAAATAAATGCATGTCCTCTTATGACAAGGTGGCAAGATCTATGACCCTCACATAGGAGTGCAGGGCTCTTCCAGTGACCCACCCTGGTAACAGGAGTTAGGGCAGGTCTACACTAGAAGTGCTACATTGGTGCAGCTACAACGCATCTGGTAAAGATGTTGTATGCCTCTAGGAAAGCACTCTTCCTTTGGCATAATTATTCCACTTCTGTGAGAGGCAGAAGCTATGTCAGCAGGAGAGCATCTTCTGCCAACATAGTGCCGGTGTGAACAGTGCTTGGGTCACTGAAATTTGCGTTGCTCAGTGGGGTGTCTTTTTCGCACCCCTGAATGACCTAAGTTAGAGCGACTTAAGCGGCAGTGTAGACCTGCCCTTAGACTCCTGCATGAAGCTGCTGAGTAAATAATGACTCACTGTAGCAGGTGCAGCTGGTTAGCTCCACCAGGATATAAGAGGTGGGTGTGACCTTCTGGTTAAAGGGATCTAGGAGAGAGATGGGGGAGGTACTGTAGAAATTCCTAAGAACTGGGTGGCTTATGGTCTGTTCTTATTATGAAACTTGCCAACAAAGCTAAACCCCAGGAAAAAAGTAAATTGCCTTTCTATGGCCTATTTAGACTTTATGTGGAACAGGGTGGGAATGCGACCACTTCTCATTTCCATATGTTTCTGAGAGAAGAACTCAGTGAATTACTTTCACAAGCCTCAGGAAAAGAACCTGTAATGGAAGAATTAGCAAAAACCCATTATCATGTAGATCTTGATGTATTTAAACTTCTGAGAATAATGGAGAAATGGTAATTGGTACCTAATTTTTCTATAAATTATTTCACTTGCTACCCAAGATGCCTGTCATGCAGCTGTCAGGAGAGAACTGAGTTGCGTTTTTGTTCCCCCTTTTGCTGTCATATATTACAAATTAACTTTGAATAGTTAACCCTATCTCAGCTCTGACCATCTTGCAATTTCAAAGCCAGACATGGCAATGCATATGGGATTATTTGTGTCCACAATGTACTGAATACATACTAGAAGTTTGAGTACCCTTAATGCACATTGACATCAAGAGGAGTTCAGGGTCCTTGTGCTCCTTCCAGGATCAGACCCTAAGTTTGGAGTCACTCCAGTGAATTCACTGCGGTTACCAACTCCTCCTCCTACCTGCTTTGTAATCAAAAGGGCAAACACAGGGCTCAGGCAGCACTACTGCATCTCTATGGTTGGTCAGAGGGCTAGCTGGTGAGCAGATGAGTTGCCAGCTCGGGCTTCAACTCTAACCCCTTTTTCCCTCTCCAGCACAGCTTCTTCACAGACAGTCAGGCCCCTGGCTTCACAGACAGTTCAGGAGATCAGGCGCCATGTTATTCGCACTTCACAAGAGAGTGGTGGGGAGAGAGGGAGAGGCAAGGGGCAGGCAGATGCTGCAGTATGAAAAGAGAAGAGAAGAAAGGTGGCAGAGGGCAGGAAAAAAAATTAGAGGAGCCTGGCTATTAGAATTAAAATGGGGTAGATGTAGGAGTTAAGAAATAAAGCACCAGGTGGAAAAGGGAAATGTGAGGAAAGGAGAAAGAACTGATGGTCTAGAGAATAGGGGAGAAGAATGAGAGAACCAATATATGGAGGGAGGAAGAGGTATGGGCTAGGGAAAAATCAAATAAAACAATTAGGTGAATTGGAGGAAGTGTGCGTGGGTGTTGTCTGGAAAGAGTAGAGGAGGAAGAGGAAATGGGCAGAGTTGGGGGGCAAGATGAAGCAGGTGTGTGCAGCAAAATTGTGATGCTTTGGGGTTTAATCCAGACCAGTAAGAAGTTGTCTCTGCCTGCCCTGTAATCCTGGGTGCATCTGTGCTGTGCAACTGTGGCTTAGAGACCTGGTACCAGCAGCCTGCTTCACAGCAAAATAGCCTCAACTTGGCTTCTACCAGCTTGGTTGCTCCTTGCAGGATGACATTAACAGCCCTTCCCAGCCCCAAGTTTTCCCGAAACCATCTCCTCTGCAGTGTCCCGTTCGTCTCACTGGAACATTTCCAAAGCCTTATCATGGTCAGTGCTCCTTTAAAGAGACTGTACACAGCACCAGCCTGTTAGTTTGGCTGAGGATTTCACTCTTCACTTTGAAACACTGCACTCAGATGATTGAGTAATAAACCAAGATTAAATTTAATAACAAAGAACAGGTCTTTAAGTGATACCAAAGAGAAGGAATTGGGATAGAAATGATTACAAGCAAACAAAAGTAAAAATATGCTTTTATGTCTAAACCTTAACTTAACAAACTAGAGTCTTTTTTGTCACCACAATTCTTCTTCCAGCCTGGCTGGCCAGTCCTTAGCTAGGATCCAAAACACACAGGCCAAAGAACTTGGGGTCTTTGTCTCCTCAGGTGAAGGCTGTCAAAATGGTTTTCTGCTTCTGCTTATGTTTCCCAGAACTCATTGTTTTTCTCCAGAGTCTGTCTGACCTCCTGCTGTTCTTCCCTTCCCCCTGCTGATCCATATGTAAATGAGGTTTCCATTGTTCTAATTCCATAATGTTTAATTTGCATTGGAGACAAGTAGATAACTTTTCCTTCCTTCCTGTCTGGGAGAGAATCTGTTTCTCTGTTTGTTTGGTCACAGACTTTAAAGCATAATATCAGTGAATAGCCATGATTCCTCATATAATGTTAATATATACATTTCACAATGATATTAATCATCAGTGTGTCACTGGATTTCATAAAAGACTTTACATACTTTTATAGTACAGTCATATTGTATACATTCAGTTGATTCAATTGCTTATTCTTATCCCTGTTTTCCCATTGGGTGTCTGATCCTAATTGTCACAAAATAGAAATAGAAAAGGGGAAGGATTAAAGCAAGGTGGTAAGAACATAGACAAAGAAATAGCGAATTAGCAGGGGGCAAAGAAATGACACCTTAAAGGTTAGCAATTGCTATATAGTGTCTTATACGACTCTGATTCTATCCAACTTACTCCTCCTTTTGTGCTTCCCAGGAATTTTTCTTCAAATCAGTTCTCATCTCAGTCACAGCCCTATGCCATGGTTTGTGTCTGCACTGTCTTTGGTAGGGCCTGAAAATCCATCTTTTTGAAAGCATTTATGCTTTCAGTGCAGCAGAGCCTATAATGGTGGTTGTTACCTCACGGCATTTACATTTTCATCCATTGTTCTTCCTTGTTCCCTCTCTTTCCTTCACCCCCTGCCATTCGGATACTTCTCAACAGAAGTAACCTTTCAGTGACTGCCTGCTGTGGGAAGATGGATTGGGGACATACCATACATTCCCATATGTTTGCTGCCTTGTAATGTTTGGTCCTAAAGTCAGCAACTGCTGCTGTGAGTCAAATACACTTGCTCTCTTTTCTTTGTTTTGTTTTTCTGTCAGGAAGAATGACCATTGAGACTTTCCCAAGATCTGGAAATGCACTACTTTTCCCAGTAGGAAATAGAATTGCCCTCGTGCAAGGGGAAGGAAGGCTGTGGGTAACCCGCAGACCTGAAGAGCTGGGAGTGGGTGCAGTTAAGCAGAAAACATTAATATGCTAGACCACTGTGCCATCAAAGTTTCCTTTTGTGGCATCCACAAGCAACAAAATAATTAAGTGCAGGCAGAGCTAGCGGTGTACACCAGTTACCAGATGAAGGAGCTGAAATTCTGTTTCCCAGTTAATCCAGTTGGTCTGACAGAGTATGGGCAAATGGGGATTCCTGTATCTAGGATGTTGTGTAAACTCTAAGGAGTAGGTAACATCCTTAATACACTAGGGGCCTAGTGCTGATCTCACTTACAGCAATATAAATAAAGAGTAAAATTAATATAAGTGAAAAGAGAATCAGGCCCTGAACTGACAGAAATGGGGTAAGGAAAACAATAGACCTTCCTCAGCTAAGGATTTTCATGTCAGCATACAGTCCTGGGCTCTGTTTTATCCCGCAAGGCAGCAAAAAATGCCTTGCATGTGAAATGTTTATATTCATAATGTTGAAGTATAATCCAAAAAGAGCTTTGTTGATAGTGTCAATGCCTAATGCGAAGGAATTAAACATCTTGGGATCCTTTATAATCATTGCAGTAAGACCTGGGAAAAAAATTAAGTTGCTCATAAAAAGAAACTCCTACAGGCCCTCAACTTCAGTAAGCTCTCTTGAGAAATAAAGTTTAATTGTAAAGTTGCTACTTCAATCTCTTCTCTTTAGCATGCTTGGAAAATTCTCTCCATAAATAAGAAAGAAACCATATGGCCCTGTGTCCTGTGTGTTTGTGAGGCTTTGTTAACACCTATAAGGTTTGGTCTGGATTTAAAATGTAGGCTGATGTAGCTACAACACTTAGGGGTGTGAAAAATCCACCCCTCTGAGCACCGTAGCTATGCTGACCTATCCCCTGGTGTAGATGTAGCAAGGTTGATGGAGAAATGCTTCCACTGACCTACTTGTTGTCAGTCAGGGAGGTGATGATCTTAGAGCCCTGAAAAACACTTTCAACCGCATAAACTGCATCTGCACTACTGGATTATGCTTACATAGCTAGGCTGCTATAGTAACTGTAGTCTAGATATGGCCAAGGATCTGACAGCATCTCCAAAATATAGAGATGTAAATTTGGGGTAGTAAAGGTGACGAATGTCCAAATGAGGGGATTGGTAATGGGTTCTGAAGTCTTTCTCGTCTGCTCAATGAATTCCAATGCAGTTCCGTAGTGATTGAAAATTGTTACCATTTGATGGCTCTGATAACCTATGGGAAACTAGTTGATGGATTCAATTCAGTTCCTATGGTGGGATAGCAAAGGGACTTAGGCATTGCAAAGCTGAGCATCATGGCATCTAAGGATATGTCTACATTGATGGCAGCACTGTCAGCGCCGCTGGATCGATTCTGCGTGATCGATTGAGCGGCAGTGGAGACCCACTCAATTGATCTGGAAATTGATGGTGCTAATCCATCCCCGCAAAAAAGAGTAACACTGTGTTGACCGGGGGGCATTTCCAGTCGGCACAGCATAGTGGGGATGCTGCGGTAAGTAGAAGTTAGGAAGTCGATGGGCTTGTGTATCTCCCGTCGACTGCCACCGAAATTCGCCTGCAATGTAGACCAAGCCTAACTTTTAGGTGACTAGAACAATACTGCAATCCACAAAGCTTGTGTTAGGCCTAGGCTCCCTATACAGTGAATGAGGTCAGAGAGGTGCCTAAGATTGAACCACAAAAGCTAATACACAAGGCAGGGAACTGCCTAAGCTAGCCAATGAGAGAGGCCACCTACAGGAGTGAATGCTAAACCCCATTCCTCTGTCAGGGTTAGGTGTCTAAATCTAGACTTCAGGGATGCACCTAGCCCTGCTTAGTGATCCAGGAACATAAACTTGTCTCCTGGAGTTAGATGATTTAGGCACATGAGCTGCTTCTTGATGGAATGAGTTAGGTGCCTGTTTCGCTCCACATAAAACAGGAGGAAGAGCAGGGGGTGGTGATGGTGTCCACCATGTAACTTTTATCCCAGTGGTTAGAGCACTTGCCTGGGAGGTGGGAGATGCAGATTCAATTCCCTCCTCTCTGCTAGAGGAGGAGAAAGAATTTGAACATTGGTCTCCCGCCTCTCAGGGGTGTACTCTCACCACTGATTTATGGGATATTCTGATATGAGGCTTCTTGAGTTTGTTCTATTGAAGTTGTTCCACCATGGATAAATAAAGTGAGTTTTGAGCAAGTATTTATTCTCAATGGAATAGTCACTGGGCCTGAGAAAGAATGAGAGTGACTCTGTAGTCCAGTGGTTAGGGCACCCACCTGGGAGGTGGGAGACCTGGGTCCAGTCCTCCTGGAGTTTTGTGGATGGCCGTGTGGCCAAAACTAGGACTCAGCTGCTAAGCCTGGGTCTGTGTGCCTCAGTACGTTTGTGGATCTGGGCCCTAGTTGTCCAAGTTCAATATAAATATAAAGTGTTATCAGACTGAATGGGTACAGAGACTGAACTACCCCCATACACTTACAGGGATTCTTTTTGGATCATAGGTGTGTGCGTGTGCGTGCGCGCATACCTGCATATATTAGAGCTAGACTAATAATGCAAATCATTTCCTGCTAATGTGAAGCTGAAATTTTTTAATGAGTTTGCTTTAGCCTGGTTCATGTCCCTTTTCTGTCTGCTTTCTGTGAACAGTTGAGCAATCAAATTTTAGTGTTCTGAATGTCAGTCACATATATGAATATTCGTGGAAACTAAAGTTTAAAATCACATTTTGAAAAGAGAATATCAAGAGCAGAATACTTGCAGGGAGCTATTCTTTATCAAGCTGTAGGGGGAAAAGAGCTGTAGAATACATAACACTCACAATAAAAGGTGGTGAATAATTTTTAACAATCATGATCTGACATTCCATGAGGCTGAGTTCCTCAGACAATATTCACTGTGAATTATTCACTCATCTCTAATATACTCTCTGTGTGTATGTAAGTATATTTATATAAAAAAAGCTGTCATCAATTTCCCAAAGCTGTCCTAGGGTATATGACATTTTTTCTTCACTCTAGATGAATCTGTGGCTCATCAGTTATGAGAGAACATTCACTGCTGCTTGGGTGGGGGAAGATAGTTTATGTAAACTTTGGATCTTCCCTGTAAAGAACCTTTAAATTAAACTTAAACATGCTGGGAGAGGAATAATATCCAGAATTGTATTCAGAGACTTTAATCTTCTTCCTTTGTGAATTACCAACCTGGTAGAATATATTGATTCTTTTTGGATTCATCATTGTCTCTCATCATCTCTGCCTAGTTTCAACATACATACTATCCTGCATGCTAAAAATTCTCAACAATTATTGCAGAAGATACCACAGAGGCAGGGCAAAAGTTACAGCACAGATAAACATGGTTTTAAGCATCAGTTACCATAAAAAACAATGCCTAAGAAAGTCCTCGAGAGAGAGAAATTTCCCTTAGACTTTTTGAATTATGGATAAGTGATCTAAGCCTCCAGGCCTCAGTGAGCCCATATTTATTTTATATTCAATGTGCCACATTATGTTTTTGCAGGAAGTGAGCAGGTGATCAGAGGAAATATGATATGGTGATTTTTAAAATGTCATGCAAGTCATATGCTCTCAGTAGCATTATTTTAAGATTTACGAGAGAAAGGATGAGCTTGTGGTTAAGACACTGGACTGGGACATCCGGATTCACTTCCTGGCTCTGCCAGATTCCTGATGTGACCTGCAAATCTCTTCATTTCTCTCTGCCTCAGTTCCCCACCTATAAAATGGGGATAATACTTCCTTCCTCCAGCAATTTGTCTGGCTTTTTTAAAAAATTTCGGTTGCAATGTATTTAGGGCAGGGGCTGTCTCTGACTTTGTGTATCAGAGCACCTAACACAATGGGGCCTTCATTTCAGTGTGGGCTTTTTGGTGCTGTAATGCAAATGATAAATAATAGTAATATGGTAACTTGGTTTTGTTTAATGTACACATACAGTCAGTACATGTCAGACAGGTTCAAACATGGGTAAGCACACCCCCAAAACCACCCGTGCGTGTATGCTCACATGCACATGTAGGGTATGGAAATGTGAAATCTTAATATGGGTAAAAAATGGCCAACTTGTTAAAATGTTACAGAAAACTCCAACCTCTATCCTTTTTGCTGTTGTCATGAGATTGAATGCCCCAATGGCAAATTACACATGATAGATTTGTCAGGAAATTAAAACACCTAGTAGTGGACATCAAAGTGCTATCAAATGGATCTCCTGTCCTGTGGGAGTTCCAGCACTGGCAAAAAGAAAACCTGCAATGATATATAATTTTAATTGGACTCTGTCATGACAGGCTGACCAGATGTCAATAAGAACACTAGGAAAAAATAATATGAGAGAAGAAGAGATAATGACTATGTATCTTCCCATTTTGCTTAGACCAACTGTGACAGGTTTTAATCTCTTTAAAATGTCTGTTGTCTCAGACTTTCATTTATTTCTTTAGGGGCGCAGCAAAGCAGTGTCAAGTATAGTCAGTATGTGGTGTTTTATTGAGAAATGGCTATTGTATGAACAGAGGGTAAAACTGCACTTCTATGCAATGATTAGAAATATGTTCCACTTATCACAGTAAACCTTCAGTACAATAGCCTACTGCAGAAGACAGGGTAAAGGCTTGCAATGGGTGGTATATACTGCAATAGCTGACTTTTGTGGATATTACTGTCCCATCCAAGTCTCTGTGTTACCCACCAAGCATGTGAGAAAACATGCATAGGCCAGTCAGTTATCAGATCCAACACCCACAAGAGTCCCACCATTGAGGGGAGAGGAAAAGACAGACTCGTGCACCACCGATATCCAGGCCTCTAAATCTGTGCCTTCTATAAATCTGAACTGGCCAGGACTATGTACCTAAACCCAAACCAAACTTACTTAAAGATTTCCATCACTTCAGATAGGAACAATCGATTGTTGGCTCCTGTTTCCTCTCATCCAGTTCTGGCTTCCCATCCAAAGAATTGCCCATAAACCAATCTTGCTTTACTCCTCCTTCCTATCTGCCTACCCCACCCAGAGAGAGCTCATATCTCTAAAGCTAGTGGACCCAGAGCCAGCTGCCACTCCCGTCTGCAGCCATGAGCCTGAATTAAGACAGAAATGTATTTGCTCTGTGATGCCTTCCTGCTGCAGGCGCAGCTTTTTATTTTGCGTGGGTCACTCATCCACAAACCCCACTGGAGGGCAAACAATGAATAATTTGTGTCTCATTCTAATCTGACAATGGCATAAACCAGATAAAACTCACCAAAGTCTGTGGAGTTATAGCTTTTGTAAAACTGGTGTGGGAATAGAATGAACTCATTGTGGGGCTCAATCCTGCAGGGTGGGAAGCACGGTGGCCCGATCCAGCAAAGAACTTAAGCACATGCTTAAGTGGTTGCCGGACAGGGCAAAGATCAAGCTTTATATTTGGAAATTAGCTGCAACTATTTAATAAAGGCCGCTACCATTTTATCCTATGGGGAAAACTTTGCATGAGGGGGAAATGCATGTGTTGTGAGGAATGATGCAGTTTCATTTCATCACTCTCAGGGTCAGGAGTCTATAACCATGACTAAGGATACCATTCTGTCATGGATGTCATGGAAGTCACAGATTCCGTGACTTTCCAGGACCTCTGTGATTACTTCTGGGGCAGGGCTTCAGCATCTGTCAGCTAGGCCAGGGTGCCAGAGCAGCAGCAGCCACGGAGCCTCCAGCCGATCAGCTGTTCGGTGGCCAGCCCTCCCATCCCAGACCACTGTCAAACAGCTTATCGGTGGCCAGTCCACTTGGCCACCAAAGCAAGTGAGTTCAGCCAGCCAGCCAGAGCAGTGGTCAGGTTGGGTCAAGCCCCCCCACCCCAGGGCTGAAGCAGCCATGGTCAGTCCCTGCTTGCAGGAGCAGAAATGGGGCTGGGGCAGCCCCAAGCCCCGGCAATGATCTGTTTGTCCCCCCTCCCAAGGGTATTTTTAGTAAAAGTCAGGGACAGGTTGTGGGCTTCTGTGAATTTTTGTTTTTTGCCACGACCAGTCCCTGACTTTTACTAAAAATACCCATGACAGAATCTTAATCTTAACCATGAGGAGTCTTTTGGCCTGAGTAAGGAATGCTAGGTTTGGGGAGTATACACATATTGTAGGATGGGACATTGGGAATATATATTATTTGGAGTGCTTCCATTAATTCAAAGGTTTTAAAAAATCAGATCCTGCAGAACTTTAACAACTGAGTTGACTATCAGTTTTCATATACCATAAATAGGGTTTCTAGTTTCCTGTCTCTATTTTTTTAAATGAAACATGTTAAGCTTTCGCTGTTACAAAGTTTAATTAGCGGTTTTGATTTTTAACCATTAGTAACATGCAACAAAAGTGCTCGATATACTTCAATGGCATATTTTTACACAAATTAGTTAGAAAAGGGAAAAACACACAATAATAATATTTAGCACTTCTAGATAGGCTTTCCTCAAGAATCTCAGATATATTTGTGGTTGCTAGTGTGTGAATGCCTTTACAGTTGTAGCAGGGGTTATTTATTTTGGAGAGTTAGCACTGAAGGCTCAGTCCTGTAAGATACTAATCAATTCCTGGAGGTGATAAATGCTATCAGTTCCAATTGACGTGAGAAGGAAGTGAGGGACTTTAGCACCTTGCAGGACTGAGCCCCCATGGACACACTTGCTCTCACCTTCACTATCCCTGAGAAATCTTCAAGGTGTTTAGTGCTTGCCTCCCATATCTCCAGTACGCACAAGCCTTTCATGAGTGTTAGTCTTTTCATTGCTAGCTGTTATAATTTTTCTTTATACCTTTGTTTTTGAAACAAGCAGTCAGGAGCAGTGTCTCATACCAGATAATAATGGCTGAAACAGTTGTCTGCTTTATCTTGCATAATTGCACAGATTTTCATTAGGGTTTCTTAAGCGCTCAGATCTGCTGGGAAGTTAACAGGAAAAATTAAAGGCCAGATTCCCAAGTATGGTAAATCTGTGCAGCTATGCGGGCTTATAGCTACTGACCAGCTGGCCCAGAGTCTACATGCTTCCACTTTATTTAAATTAATTGCAAATTGTTTGGGTTAGATATTTTAAGAAACTTTTTAAAAATGAGCCTTTTTCATGGAGCACAAAACCCTGAAAAGTGAAAAGGTGTTACTAGAATTGTTCAACGTGATTCATATGACAGATCTGCAAAGCAGCTTTCACTGTGAGTGTGTTTTGGGTGGAAATTAGACTAGCTGAGCACAAACAATTACAGTGAGCATGTTCTCTGCCTTTCTCAGTAGAAAAGCATATAGGTTATCCTCAATGGCTGCCTGCCCTCTTGTCAGACCAATTATTTTAAAACAATTGTTTCATTTAGAATAGATACTGCAGCATAAGTGATTGTCCCTTGTCAGTGACACATTCAATTAAAATAACACAGAATACGAGTTCTGGGGCCCACTGTGCCTTGTCCAATCTTATCAGTCAACAAAGAACAACCTCAGCGACTCAAGCAGGGTTTGATACTATTGTCAAGTGGCTGGAACATGTTGCATCTTCCCAGGGTTCCTTAGTGTCTTCATTTCCTGTGTCTATTCCAGCCAATGACAGGCATTTTCTCAGCAGTGGTCAAGTCCACTATGCCAAGAGGCTTATGGCAGTAGAATATGATGGCAGCTGTGACAGTCCTGACAGCTGCGTTGAGCTCAGGGTGGTAGGTTGTGCTGGATTGGTAACAGTTGGGGTAGCAGTGAGGTATGACAACCATTACTGGCCCGCAGATGTCAGTTTCCACACTATCAGTTCCAGCACGTGACAGACACTTAGCATTGTTGCAGGGCCAGGCAGAACTTTAAATATACTGTATTTAGTATTGCCTGTGCTGTGTTTACTTATAGTTCTGTAAGGCATCATTTTAAAGCAGATTCTACAGAACGAAAGTGGTAGGGGTGGGTACTCTAGCATTCAAATAAAAAAATCCTTTTCCTATTCCTCTTTTTACTCTCTCAATTATGTTATTACTATTCAAGCCTCATCTCAAAAAGTGACCATGCCAGCCCGAGATACAACCTGCAGACAAGCACGCTAGGCCGACTTTGCTCTCAGTTATTCATTACATTTGTTGATTTACACTTGTATACAAAAATAAAAAGTAGCCAGTTAACACTGGGTTGTCATGTGAAACACCAATGACAAAGATGAAGAATTGTCGGAAATGATTTATGTTATCAGAAAGAGAGAGAGAGAGTCAGACCTGGACCCAAACAACCAAAAAACTCTTTGAGGTATGGGTGGGAAAGAAAGGTTTGAAAACCAAACCTGGATCTGGACCTGAAATTGGATCTAAGATTTCATAACTGATGCTGTCTGTAATGGACTGAACCAAGTGAAAATCCCAGATCCAAACACTCCTGAGCTTTGAAAGTTTGAAATCAGGTTCAGATCTGCATTTACAGTTTAGATCTCCTTCGCTCAGCATCAGTCTGATCAGTAACATTACATCAGTTATGGTTATCTGCAAAATGCATCAGTTAGTTTCTAATCCAACAAAACCTAGCTTTGAAAGGCTTTCTTTAAAACCTTTCAAAACTGAAATTAATATTGTGAAAGGATTGGGAATTTTTGCCTACAAGATCTAAGAACATGGAGGAGGAGTTATATTTGTTTTTGTTTTTTTAAGACAAAAATCAAAGAAAGAACTAGTCTGTTTACAATGATACTTTGAAGTCACTGATAAAAGGATAAGTATAATGTAACCTAGTCATTAGAGCAGGAAACTGAGATTCAGAAATCCTTAATTCTCTTTCAAGCACTGTCCCTGATTTGTGCAACTTTGAGCAAGTCATGTTAACCACTTTGTGCCTCAGTTTATCCAATCTATAAAATGGGAATAAATCTAATTTTTGTACCGCCTGGAATGGGGTTGTGGTGTTCAGGATTGAGACTTCATTAATTAGTGCTTGTAAAGAGATTCATGAATGAGAAGTGCTTTAGAAGTGCAAATTATTATTATTATTATTATTTTTTAAAAGTATAATGCACCTGGCCAATCCTACAAAACTGTACTGTGATGGGAAATTTTTTCAGGCCCAGCTGGTGATCAGCATGACTTATAGTGTTAATATTTAATGATTCTGAATTAAATACGTTTGTTAGACTGGTGTGCACCAGCATCATAGATTTCAGAAGAAATGCTTTTTTGAGATATTTTGTGCATTACAGCATGATGTGCATCTGGGAATAGATTCTAGCAGGCTAGTTTCCAAGTGAGAACTAATGTAATAAAAAATAATACTGTTACTCCTACCAAAATTCAGCCCATAGGGGAGAAAACATTTGCTCCTTATTTATGACATGGGTGTTATTTGATGATGTAGATTGGAAAAGATGGAACCGCAGATGTCTGCTGTTGCTAACTCATTAACCTTAGAAAATCTATTCTCCTCAGAAAACCCCTTAAAGTAGACCCTGGTATCAGTTTAACCTTTCACTGACTGACAACATTTCTGCAAAACTGGAAAGCTGATGTTCAGCATGGTTATGTGGCTGACTCCTGACACATACTACCGGTGACACAGGTCTTCTAGCTCCATACCCTAGAAACTATCAACCTTTGAAAATCCAATTAAGAATTAAATTATCTCCTATGCAGAAGGCCAGGCCAAAGACTATGGACTACTTAAATCACACTATTAAATCACACTCAAAATGCCCTATTTTGAGGACCTGAGTGGTGAGGGCTTTAAGATGCCCTATGCACAGGCAAGAATTTCACCCTAGCTTACTTTTTAACAACAGTTTGGAGTGAGGCATTTCAGTGGCATTCCCCAGCAAATAAGTCACTGCATATCAGGCCTTTTCTCTCTTAGCCATGTAATATTTTACATAAGATGGCTTGCATAGGCATAATGTGTAACTAAAATCAGAAGATAATCCGGGTGCACAATTTTGCAACAGTTTTCAATGTTGCTCTTGTCAGCTGGCCTTTGCTGTAGATACTGAACTTCAGCTTCATTCCTGCTGCAGCTGAATACAGGAAAAACAAATAATCCCAGAGGTCAAAGTGAAGGAAGTGAGAGCCATGTACTGTAAGTGTGCACATCCCTGGATTGCTGCCTGGAAACCCCACTCCACCAGACACATTGTTGGACAAGCTATAGAGTGATCACAAAAAGAAGCTGAAAAGTACTGCCAGTAAGTGAATGAGGGATAGGGCATGAAAAAGAAATAGACAATACCTTGCACTTCTAACCTGCTCAGCATGAGTGTGCATCATGGAGAATGAAAATTCTGAGTTGCCATAGTCCCAAACTATTGCACTTATTATCATTTCTCCTCCCCTACAAACTGTCATGTTGAATAATAAGTCCTTTCATCCATCATCCTTTTCCTGCATCTTTCTCATCCTCTTTTCCTCCCACTTTGTGCTAATGTCACTTTCTTTCCCTTTTTCTCTTTACCTGTCGTCTTTGTTCCTTTCCCCTCCTGTTCTCTTACCCCTTCAGAATTTGCCTTAATATGTATTTGGCACTACATTTCTCAGCCCTTTTGAACTGAAATGGAACTTCAGGAAGCCCAGTGCAGTGACTGAAGCTGAGAGAGAACAAGGTTTTCTAGTGGTAGTTCTAAGATCTTTTATAGAGAGGTGGCTGAGGCGGCTTTACACAAATTTATGCAGGCTGTTATTAAGCACTAACAGTAATGAGCTAGAAATACATGGGACAATTCAAAAATTGTAGGAATCATGTTTACAGTTTTAGTTTTCTCTGTTTTTTTTAAATAGTTTCCATCTTTGCACATTAAATCAAAACATCCAAGCCATTTACAAAGGCTGTGCCAACAACAAAAGCATGAATAAATAAGGGTGCGGAGGAATGGCTGCTCCCTCTGAGTTAGTGGTCACCTCTCCATCTCCATATAAGCCATGTATATTTGGGATCCATTGGAAACTGGGGATGTTGTCTCCTAAAAAGGGGATCTGAAGTTCACAGAGAAGTGTAAACAGAGTTCCTCTTGAATCCACAGAGTAAAAGAACACTGAAGGCCTGACCTTTCCTGAGGTCATTATCCATACTCCACTGAGCAGATGATGCAATGGAGATGAGGTCCAAAGACTCCTTAAGTCTCTTCTTGTAGGTTTTCCATTTTTCTGATCATCCTTGTAGCCCTTTTTTGCAGCTGTTCCAGTTTGAATTCACCTTTCTTAAACACGGGAGACCAGAACTGCACACAGTATTCCTGATGAGATCTCACCAGTGCTTGTATAATGGTAATAACACTTCCCTATCTCTGCTGGAAATACCTTGCCTGATGCATCCTAAGATTTCATTAGCCTTTTTCACAGCTGCATCACCTTGGCGACTCACAGTCACCCTGAGATCAACCAATACATTTCTCCTGCTCTGTCACTTTCAACTGATAAATCCTCAGCGTATAGTAAAAATTCTTGTTGTTAGTTCCCAAGTGCACGACCTTGCAATTTGCACTGTTAAATTTCATTCCATTTCTATTACTCCAATTTTCAAGATCATCCAGATCTTCTTGTATGGTATTCCAGTCCTTCTCCATATTGCCAATACTTCAGGGTCAGTGGCAGAGACAGGAACAAAACTCAGGCCTCCTGACCCACAGTCTGGTGTCCTGTGCACTGAATTGTGATGTTTTCCTTGGGAAGGTTTTTTTCATTTGGTTCCTCATAGATTGTGCTTCTCCCTCAGTGAAAAACCTGAACCATTTCCTTGATGGCAAAACCTTCAGTCTATATGTTGGAAAAAATTGATCTTCATAACATGTAAAATTTAGGAGAAGAGCATACTCATTCAAACTAGGTGATGATACAGTACAGCACTACCAGCTCTGTTCTTTATTGCCTTTGTGCCATTCACTCAATATGAAAGTCCTCAATATCATCATGACATTCACATTATGCCATTTTGAATTATCCAATTCAAAAGATAGTCAGTATATTACATTCTCTGCCAGTGATGATACAGAGTTTTCCTGTTGTAATATTTGCAACATTATTCTATCCAAGGACTGGAAGTGACTGATATCACATTAAAAAAGTGAAATTTTGTGATGCAATATTCTCATCACCCTGGGACTGATTGATTGCCAGCCCTGCTTAGCTGTAAGAAGGAGGCAAAGTTACCATTGGATAAAAGAAGTATAAATGTTAAAAAAGCCAAGCAAGCAAACAAACAAAAAAACGAACAAACCCCAAAACAAACAAAACACCCCCAAAACCAAGGTGTCTGTTTAGTGATTATAATTCTGGTCTTTACACTCTTTATGTATTTTAAACAGTTGATTTCATATCTGTACTTGGCTGCTCTAGAATAGCTGCTTCATTGACATCTACTAAAATAATGCTTCTATCAAAGTGTAAAACCAAATCCCAAAGCAACTGCTCTTCAGCTGCAGTCTGCTGATCCGTAACCTGCCTGTCTCTAGCTTCCCTCCTACCACCACACGGAACAAAATGCAAGGGGGAAGCTCAGCACACAGTCTGGTATTAGAGTCTATAGGAACGGTGGTCAAAATGCACCATGGTGGGATAAAGACCCAATCCTGCATCACGTTGAGCACCCTTAACTTCCACTGACTTCCCCTTCCTGGAAATGCTGATCATCTTCCAGGATCAGGCTCCCTATGTGGATGTGTCCACCCCAGTCTATAATGAGGAATTGTGGCCCAAGGCGGACACTGGGATACGTAGACTTTGCGGTGCATCAGTGGTTTGCTTAGTCGTATGCAAGCAAGGGGTGTCATGTATGAGTCTGTAGCCAGCCAAAGAGAAATGGGGAGGCTTTGGGGAGCTGTAGGGAAGCAATGAAAAGAAGTGGGGGCAGCGGGATGGGGCAAGTTTCTGTTCCCCTATAACATGTTGAAATGCCAGGTGCTATTTAATCTATTGTATAAGATTTTAAGGCAATTTGTTCACTCCCTCCATTTCCATCCATCATATGTGTGCCTGCTCATTCTCCCAACTCCCCCTCTCTACCCATCAACTACTGGTGCTCTCTTGCTCTCACTTTTTCCACTCATCTGTCTCTTTTGCATGCACACGCACTTAGTCATGCTCTTTCTCTTCATCATTTACCTCACATACACATTGAGGAGCAGTTCACCTCCCAGGGCAAGTGCTGCAGACATCACCGCATTGAATACATTTGGGTCTGCTTTCAAGATTTTCTTCACAACCATCAGAACTGAGGTTTTGGGAGTAAATTCCGCAGCTCTGGAATCACAGAGCATAGGGGGCCCTGCAGACCACATCTGAGATGACATGGTCGAATAAAGGAGACAACTTGTATGTCCAAAATAGATCTGGATCCTCCTTTTAAAAATGTTGTAATGCTCAAAGACCATTAGGCTGTAGTCCTGGAAAACACAGAGGGACAAATTCCTCCTGATTCTAGTATTCTCAAACCTGTTTTATAGATGGGTGAATTGAGGTACAGGGTATAATGGACTATATTGGCTCCTATAGCATAGAGGTTGTAATAAAAACTACAGAGTTGTTGCATAGCTACTTTAGCCTGTCTTTATGTTGAGAAGATAGAAGGAGTCTGTCCCCCATTCTCCACATATGTCCACAGCATAAAGCCCATTTATTCAGATTTTCCATGGGTAGGTTTGCGGTGTGGTGAAAATTTGGCCCTATGCCACTCAGTATGTCAGACATGGAATGTAGAACTTGCAGTCCCCTTGCTATAACCTATTGTCAGAGTGCCTCTCTAGTCAAATGGAATAATATGCATCTCTGCAATAATACAGATGTGTATGTCTCCAGGCAAAACACATTGGAAAGTTAAAATGAGCACAAAGTACCTAAGGAAAATTACCATGAGCTCAGCAAATACAATATGTATCCAGTTAAGAAATAAATATTCAAGATGTGGAAAAACAATCAATATGGATGACCAGGGAAATACAGGAGGAAATCAAGGCCGGGAGAAAGGCAGGCAAGACATATATAATTTATTTATTTTAAAATGTCTTTCCAGGGAAATTCCACTGAGAGCTAACATCTAATTTCTAAGGTGTCCCCTGGGATAAATCAGACGGGTTAGCACTGAAAGTGAAGGCATAGAAGACGAAAGAAAAAGAAGGTAAAAAATGATCAAGGAAGCCAAGATTGAAAATGAAAGGAAAATTATGTGAGTCATGAAGATGAATAATAAATGGTTTTACAAATGTAAAGTATAAGGAGCAAGAGGTTGATAAAAAAGACTGAGGGCCCTTTGGGGGAATATTGAAAGGAAACTGGTAACAGAAGATGCCAATATTGCTGTGAAATAGAATGACTTCTTTAAGTCAGTATTCACCAGACAGATTAGCATAGAGGCTTGGAGGAAGGGAAATACAAAACAGAAGTATGATTGTAATGGTTTGTTGGGTGATAGAGAAGATAAGTTGTGTGGGAGGGGAAACTATTTAAACAGAAGTAACAATGAATAATGGAAGCAGAGAGATCTCTAGAACAGTGGTTTTCAACCTTTTTTCATTTGCTGCCCCCTAAAAAATTTCAAATGGAGGTGCAGATTTCCCTTTGGAAATCTTAGACATGGTCTATGAACCCCCAGAGGTCTGCAGACCACAGATTGAAAACCACTGCTATAGATCAAACTCCCAGAACATAATCAAACCTGACAAATGTGGCTGCTGTTATGTAGAAATGGACATGAACCAGAACTCCAGATCTGGTGTCCAGTTCTGGATTTAAACTTTGGCTCCCAACAGAACAGGCAGAACCAAAAATCCTTATAAAGTGCAGGGGTCTGCAATTTTTATTCAAATGTGAAATTCAGGATGTAAAGATGCACTGGTTACATTTAGCCCATTTTACAGAACAATTTGAGCTGTCGTCTGTGATCCAGTTCCAAGGAGTGTCTGGATCTACGTATGGATGAGGGAAAGTGGTTGATCTGAATCCATCCTTAGTTTCAAGTTGAAACTTCAACAAACCACCACATTTTGCATCTATGCAAGCCCATATTTACTTACTTCCCATGCTCACTATGAGGTGTGTAAATCAGCAAACCTGTCCTTAGGTTCAGGATGGTAATGAAAGCAGAAAACAGATGGCATTGCATGGTTTGCACTTATAAAAGTGTTGTACAGCTCTGTACTAAAGGGCTAGCCTGAACCTTGGTGCCAATATTTTTTAAACGGAAAACTATAGTCAGTCTCCTAAATCCATATTTCAACATTTAAGTAGCCTGATTTTCAGAGATGCTAAGCACCAGAAGCTCCCATAGAAGTCAGTGAGCACTGCTGGTCACTTAGCACTTAAGAAAGTTAAATCTCTTTTAGGTGCCAAAATATGGATTGAGAATTCTAACTTTAGGACCCCATTTTAAAAAAAAAATATTGGCCCGCATTCCGAAGAAATAATAGATAAAATAAGAAGGGGTTTAGGTTTTAACCTCTCTTTGGCACCCGGAAAGGTTTATAGCTTCCTTCTCTGTTCCTTACCATTGTGAAAAACCTGTGTGACAGATTGGCGCCTAGCTATTGGGTCTGAACTCTTCTGAACCTCTTGTGCTTGGACCAACACTGTCTGGTTGGGAAGAGTATGGAACATCCTAGCTTTGGAATCATAATGCTCAATAGTGGCTGGCCCACAAAGAGGTCTAGGGACTCCCTACAGATAAGGGAGTTCTCCTTTAACTTAAATGGTAGAGACCTGTGATTTTTGGAGCTGAAGAAACATGGTTCTTGTCCTTTCTTTGCAGGTGTGCGTGTGTGTGTGTGTGTGTGTGTGTGTGAGAGAGATTTTTCTAGTCAGCTGTATCTGTTAGCAACACACAATTTGTTAAAAAGTGACACCCATATTTTAGCAAGGGATTAATGGATGAATGAGGAAACTACAGATGTGCAAGTCTAACCTTGGAATTAGGAAGAATTTGAGTCAGTATTTGGAGGTAAAATTAGAGATTACTTCCACAGGTACAGATGGGTCAAAAAGAGCCAGTGTGGATTATAAAGGGGAGCTCATGCTCTGTAAATCAAATTAACTTCTTTGAGAAGCAGAGATGGTCAATGAGAGCTGACGGGGTAAAGAAGTAGACATAATATATTTAGATTTCAAGAGTGTTTTGAGGCACAATGTCAGCCCAAAGGCAAGTACATAAAGGTAGTAAATACAGTATGGATGGTGAAATTATACATTGGATATAAAAGGAGCTTAGTAATTAAGGTCAGAGTAGTGGTAAATTGCTACCCACTGGGCAGGAAGCAGGACTGCAGAGATCCGCTCTGATCTTGCTAACACTATATTTCGGAGAGGAAGGCAGGGAACACCCAGTAAGGAATGGAAACTTGCAGTTAATAGTAATCTGGGGCCAGTCAGTATCAAAGAGGGGAGAGACACAAAACTGAAGATCTAAAAAAGCCTGGATGAAATGGGGCTTGACTGGTAGGCAGTTATTTCACTATCATGAAGAATCATGAAGTTATGAGGACTGTGTAGAAAAATGAAGAGGGTGGAGGAAAAGGGATTCTCCTTAAATGATCACAAGATACAATGCATCTGTAAAAGAGGTTGAGGGTGAACCATTGACTACTACTAATTTATTAATAGTGACTTAGGCTTGGGCCAGTGCACAGAAAACAAAATATTACAATGAAACGTAAAAATTAAACCCAAAATTATAAAATATTAAAATACATGTAAATACAGGTTAAAAGAGACATACACCACTAATCCATACATAACCACCATGCCACTTCCTTTTTCCTTATTTTAGCAGTTGACCATGTAAGTAGGGCAACTGCTTGGATCACAGATACATTGTCAGTTCCTATCAAATATTTTGTTTTCTGAGAGATCATAGAGAAACATGGACAAAAACATGGAAAGCCATTTTGACCTCAAAAGACAATTACAAAGGACAATGTAATAAATAATGGGGTAGATTTTCCACCTGCCCTGTATCAAATGGACAGAGACGATTACATTTCTCAATTCCAGTACATCGACCTTCTAAGTAATCTGTCTGCATGGATTGGAAATGGAGAGTAGTAAATACCCTCCTTAGCATGTTAATACACAAACTGTCTAAATATTTGGCATACTCATGAATCTTTTTAACAAGAGGAACACAAGGTGACATATTTGAAATATAAACTACTGCCATATCTAGTTGCTTATTAATATCCTCTATTCTCAACTTGATTATAAATTTCACTTTTTAAACTTAAATCTAATCATTTCTGATTCTCAGAAACCAAGAGATTGCAACGAATTTTGAGTATGTGCTAACCAAGGAAATTATGTGAGAAATTCTGCTGAGCTGGTCCTCAAAACATAACTTTGGCAAACGCTGAGGGTGCACACTATGAATAAAAGGCCAAATATTACTATTATGATGCTGCACTTTGGACAGAATAGAATCCATGCCCATCTCAGCTTTAATAAGTGCAGCTGGGTTATTATTTGAGAGACCAAGAATATTCCAAAGAAATTGGTTTTGAATCATTTCTAGTCCTGAGGGATCATTCTAGCCCCATATTTCTGAGCCAGACAAAATTTGAGCCATACCTTGGCCTCAAACACTCTAAGGGCCAATGCAATTAAATTGCCCCCATCAGTCCAGGTAAATTGTAACACCACTTGCATTGAATCTGAGGCCTTCTCTTTGGTTATCTGAATATGTTTATCCCACAGACAATTTTGTGAGAAACAAATAACCAAGTAGGGGAAAGAACTAACTTGTTCAATATTTTGCCCATCGATCCTCCATTTATGCAACCTACATCTCTGCCTAAATACAATTAATTTTGGTGTGGAATAATTTACCAAGAGGGCCTCCCATTGATAGTATTTAATTTATGCTTCAGTCCCAAAGGTGTTTGTGAATGTAAAACCCTATCATCTGCATAATAGAAGACAGACACAGAGTGATTTGAGGGGGAAAATACTGAGCCCCCTTTTAGTGCTAAAATAACATAATTGATATAAAAATTAAGAAGAAAAGAGGCTAAAAGACAGCCCTGTCAAACCCCTTTGTAGTTGGAATGGCATCAGTTAATTCCCCATTCAGACCTATACTAATCTTGGCCACTGTGAAGAGCTCTTAAAAGAAAAAGTAACTGGGGATTTATTCTGGCAATCTCCAATTTGCCCCACAGATGGTCCCTATCAAGAGAATTAAAGGCCAATTTTAGATAAACAAAAGCTGCATGCTATTTTCCCCTGTAGGAGAGAGACATTTGTAGATCAAATAAGAAAGTATAAAGCAGCTATCTGTAGTGGAACGGCCATTTTAGAAACCAGCTTGTATTTCAGCAAATAAATTACTTTTCCCTGCCCAGTCTTCTAGTGTCTCTAAAAGGTTTCTAGTGTAAAATTTTAAAGCAATGTCCAGTGAACTAATTTAGCAGGAATTCCCTGGGTTGTTCCTATCCCCTTTTGCATAAAGTGGGATGGTAATACTGGCAACCCACGCTGAGGAGAAAATCCCTGTATTATTTATATTAGAGGAAAGTTTAGCTAAAACTGATGCCACAGTCAATGTTCTCATTAAATACTTCTTCAAGGAAAAAAAATCATCCCCTGGCACTTTATTACAACGCTGTTGATTATGTAAAAATGTAACTTCTCTGGATTCTGCAGACCGGTCCAGAAAGGAACAGGGAACGGAAGCTATCGGAGCTGAACAGTTAATACATGGCCTATCATTATAAAGTACGGAAAAGTCTTTCTCCCAAATATGTTTGGTGCTCAGAGTGTCAATATGACTTCTCATCTTCTGCGAACCCATTGCTACCAATTTTTAAAAAGTACCGAATTTGTCATTTTGGTATACGATGTGAATTCCTTCCACTAGGCCGCACTATGTTCCGACTTTTTTTCTTTCAAGGATTTTTTATAAAGCTTTTTAAAATTAACTAGCTTTGGGATGGAATGAAGCTTATGGATGGAATCCTGTAAGTGATCTTTTCTGACTTCCCTTGCCATAATATATGACTATTTTTATTGATGAAAACAATCTACGTCATACCAAATTATTCAATCTTTCAAGATCTACCCTTTCTGGTAGTTAGATCAACCTGTAATTTATGTATAATATTGTTAATTACATTAAGGGATAGACTTGCATCACTATGATTTAGAATCTGATTTTTTTTTAACCCAAGCAAATAACGACAGGAGAGATTCTCTTTAATTTTAGATTTAACCAATGGATTTCATGCAATTCTTCTTGTCTAGAAGTAAAGATAAGATTTTGTCACGGTTATTTTTAGTAAAAGTCACGGACAGGGCGTGGGCAATAAACAGAAATTTACAGACGCCCGCAACTTGTCTGTGACTTCTACTAAAAATAATGGGAGGAGGATTGGAGGGGAGAGGGGGGAGGGAGACTGAAGCCTGGGCCCAGCAGGGGAATGGGGGATGAGAGCCTGAGCCCTGTTGTGGGGCAGGGTCTCCAGCACCTTCAGCCCACAGTGTCTGGCGTCTCCAGGGGCCCCCACTGCCACCCACGGTGGCTCGGGGCTCTGGGGCCCATGGCTTGGAGCTCTGGGATCTCTGCCACCCATGGCAGCTGAGAGCTCTGGGGCCAGCAGCTCAGAGTTTCAGGGTCCCTGTCTCCTGAGATGGCTGAGAGCTCTGGGACAGGTGGCTCCAGAGTCCCCGCCACCTATGGTGGCTGACAGCTGCAGGAACCTGCTGCCCATGGTGGCTTAGAGCTCAGGGGCTGATGGCTCAGGAGCCCCTGCTGCCTGTGGAGACTGACAGTTCTGGAGGGCCCCTGGGCATGGGGCTGAAGCTGAAGTGGAAAATGTCATGAAGGTCTCTGAGAGTCACGGAATCTGTGACAAAATCTTATTCTTACCTATAAGGCTTCAAAATTAAAAGTGAAATATTGTCCAGCAGGGATCAACTAATGTAATCGGGCTGGGGGCAAAAATTAACCAGGAGGGTTTGATGGTCACTATCAGATTAAAGGGCCACTGAAAAGTTTAAAAAGAAAAAAAGGCCAACTTAACATTGGAGCTGTGGTATAGTCAATCATGAAACTCTTTTGCTGCCTCTGTCATTTAGAATTCCCAGCCTAAATCTGTCCAAAATTGCCCAAAATTTCCAGCCTGCTGAATTTATTACTTTATCTTTAGAATTTCTTGGTGGAAGGACACACAACCCCTCATTAAATGTATTACTTGATAGATTTAACAGTTCCTTCTCTTTCTTACCCAACAGAGCATTACAATCACCAAAAAGAATAAAATTTACTTCTGGATAGCTTCCAGACAGATAACATGTCAGTAAGAGATTCTAACTTCACCCATATAGATTCATTATAATAGGGGGATCCTGATGGAAGCAAATAAGCATTCAAAGCAACTAAAATATTGTTACCCAGATAGGTGATACTATAAGATTGAAGACAGGTATTACCCAGAACTAATACATTAATTGAAATAAAAAGAGGTATGCCACTAACTGGTTTGCCCTTTCTGCCCTTCTTAACATATTTAACAGATCCTTCAAAAAAAAAAAAAAAATCATAGCCATGGAGATAAAAAGATTAGTCTTTACTAAGTCAAGTTTCTTACAAATAAATAAATTTAATCCAATTGGTCTAAAGAATTCTTAAATTTCAGATCATGGACTTTACTTTTGTGGTCATTAATGTTCCATGATATAATTTTAATAAAATCTTTGTAATAGTTCTGGAGAACACCATCTAGTGAAGACATTTCCTTATCAGCATTTTCAGTTAATAAGGTATCAGTACAAATCACCCCATTGGGTTTACGATTATAACTAGTTCTCGCAATCCCTTCTTCTTCAATCCTTTGATTACCTGTTAACTCCTGTGTATTAGAGCTGAAGGCCAGCCCAGCACGGTGCACCTGTATCACAGGCTAAAGACCAGCAGAATCTTTGGAAAACTTATTCTTATCTTTTTAACATTTAATCTGGAGGACAATTTTTGGGAGCAGTTCAGATAATCATTCCCAAACTGGTCCCTTTTAACCTTATCTAACCTATATCCTATAAAACTAAGAAGATCTCTCATATCCGAGATCTTCCTAAACATTCACCAGTTTTAAAGTGCTACCAACACAAATCTTGTAGACCTAAATCAGAGTGTCTTTTAACCTTTATTATTTGATCTGTAGGTAAAAAGCAGAATGATTCTTTGATTTCAGAAATGTTTGTAAACATTTTACCAATAAGTTTTCCCAATATTATAAATTGTTCACAAACAAGGGTAGTGTCAGATAATGAACCTGTAGAAACATTTGTTTTTGATTCTGTAAATGCATTGAAAAGATCTGACATGCTCAAAATAAATTTCAAAGGAGAGTTCAAAAGCCAATCCAAATCATTGTCCTTGGAAAACTGACATTGCCCTGGTTCCTGTAGAGCAACCTCAGAGTTAATTGTTGTATAAGAGTTGGGACAAAAATGTTGAAGGGATCAGACCAGAGGTAGGGTAGTCACCAAACTCCATTATTTTAGAAGATATCTAATCTGCTCCCCCAAATCCATCCTCTTCACTTGGAAGACAGATTATGAAATCCATCATTTTAGACTGAGCAAGGGAATAGATGGTTACACATATGGTAGGGGCAAGAGCACTACTTAAACAAGATTTATGGGCTTGTTGATGGGTTATAATCATTGCTAGTAGAAGTAGTTAACTCTTACCACCCCTTCTGCTAAGTTTATTTAATACTGTCCAGCTGTGTATCCAATGTGTAACAACTAGAGATTGCACCTAAATGCTTGTCTAGGACCTGGGATCTCACCATTTCAGCAGGTACAACACTTCAAATCTTACACCCCATATGAGATCCAAATCTTCCAGGAACCCCAGAACACAACCCTTGTTTATTCTCCCTCCTTCTGCCTCATCAACTCTGGGGGTCCTGGGTAAACTTCAGTAGCTGGTGGTGGATCTCCCCCAAACTCACAGCTGCTCTTCATTGACCTGTCACACCTCCATGTATAAAATCCCCCCACTTACTTTCATGGGAAGAATCTCCTCCCAGACTGATTGTGGTGACCACAACTACCAAAATAAAAACTGGACCACCACTGCCTACCTCTAAGAATGGAGACCTCTGCCCAGGTTGGACTCTGCTATTCCCAAGAAAAAATGCTGCACAACTGCAGTTCTCTGTGTTCCACTGGCCACAGGAACTTCATCTCCCATTGGTGCAGCTACTCCAATGAGCCCATTCCATCTATCGGAAACCATCCGCTTGTGTGTACAACCTTGAATTTGCTTCCTTGGGAAATTTCAGAAGGCACAGTCTTAACGAGGGGGTTCCACTTAACCCTTTGAAACGTCTCTGGTATCACCGACAAATATTTTTTTCATATTGTGTTTCAGTTTTCCTTCTCTTTCCCATCTCCTGTCAAATCGTTGTTAAAGATAATTTCTTTGCTCTGGGGTGTTGATCCTTTAGTTGCAGAATTATAGCTAGGTTGTATCTTCCCTTAGGGCCCAGTTGAACCAGAGAGGATGCCATCTGAGCTGGGCTGTTAGAAGTGTTGAGCCCCAATAAACATGGCTCTTAATTGCTCTGCCCTGTGAAATGATGAGTCTGCTCCTAGAGTATTGTGCACCATTTGAAGTACTACATTCCAGGAAGTGTTGATGGAACTGGAAAAGGCACAGGGGTGACAAACTAGGATGATACACCATCTGAGTGGCTACAGCCATGTGGAGGTGTGAGGGGTTGTAATTTACCCTCAGACTCACATGCTGCTCTTGATGAGGTCACAGCATATTGCAAACACATCTCAGGGCAGATTTCGTCTCTATATGGTAATCTTGGGAAAAGAGGAAACTAAAGGACTTTGTGCAAATATGTAAGATTCTAAGTGCTAAAGAGAAAGTGGATCGTCCATCGTGTTGCACTGAGAAACCCAATGTAAGCTCAGGTTTATTGGTTCTTTCCTCCCTCCTCCTCCACAAGAAATGTCTGGCTTTCTTCACTGTCATTTGTTGATTTGTGATAAAATTGCATCCCAGGTGGACTACAGACATGAATTGTTATGCTGGAAACACTGTCAAGTCATAACATGGAAGTATGTTGGCTGGTGGATCTTGCTCACATGTTCAGGATCTAACTGATTACCATATTTGGGGTTGGGAAGGAATTTTCCCCCAGGTCAAATTGGTAGGGGCCATGGGTTTTCTTTGCCTTTCTCTGCAGCATTGGGCATGGGTCACTTTTAGGTTTAAACTAGTGTAAATGGTGCATTCTTTGTAACTTGAAGTCTTTGAATCATGATTTGAGGAGCTCAGTACTCAGCCAGAGGTTATGGGTCTATTACAGATGTGGGTGGATGAGGCGCTGTGACCTGCACTATGCAGGAGATCAGATTTAGATGATCATGATGGCCCCTTCTGACCTTAAAATCTATGACTCTATGTAAAGACATATTAGGTAAAACCCTTGCAAATTAAGGGTGGCAATTTCACAAACATTCAGCATTGCCTTAACTCTGCTTCCGGTTAAAGTCAATGGTAAAACTCCAGTTAACGTCAATGACAGTAGGTAGGCCAATGTTGAGCATTCTTGGAAATCCCTTCCTAAGGGTTTAATTCTGCCTTTGGCTATACCCATGTGCAGCTCTGTGGATTGCTAATGCATAACTTTCACTGAACTCAGTCAAGGGCAAAATTAATCCCAAGGTTGAATGTGACACAATTGAGAAAAGAATAAAAACCTCAACTTGAAGAAACAAACTGATTCTTCTCAAAGTCCTCATTGCTATAATCAAAAGCAACACTGCATAACATACTTAATAATACATAATAGCTTAATATCTAATTAAGCGAATAATGAAATTACCGCAAGATAGCATTTATTTTGTAGTACATTCACAACATTACAAGTGCCTGTCTATAAATGAGGCAGCAGATATATTTCCACACTATCCTTGCATGGGATTAGGCTCTGTCTTCCTTTAATTTCTTTTCAACACCAACATATTACAGTGTTTAGTTTGGCTGGAGGCTGGGCATATTGGTGTTGGTCTTTTGGATAGCAGGAGAAGCACCTTCTGAGGCTTTTAAAGTATTTAAGATTGTCTGTTCTGCTGTGGAGTGAGCGGACATACGGTATGATCTCTTAATTTGACTAGCTCAGTATTTTGTCTTCAATTGACTTGGGCTCCAGGGATAAAAGATTTTTTTGGAAAAAGGACCCTGCATTGCATCATTTGGATACAGCATTTCTAGCAGGAGCCAAGAGCAAGAAGAGTTTATTACCACTGGGCATCTCACAGTGTCTGAAAAGCAAATATTGAAGTTTTTAAATTGTCTCCTACAGAGACTGCTATGCCTCTTTTTTTCAGTTCAGTGAGGACATCTTGCTCCATAAATGATCTCTTCCTTTCTGTAACGAAGTAATTACTAGCTGATTTCAGCTTCTCTCTGGAGTTCCTTGGCTGTTACTGAGTGAGCTGGTGTTCTCATTCAGATCAGTGCTGTAGCAGAGATGTCTGCTCCATACCAGGCTTGAATAGCTCCAGACACCACTGCCCTTACTACACACTGTGCTGGCAATTTCTCCCATCTGTTCCCTATCTGTGACTAGCCTAGTTCCTGCAGCCATTGTTTTAGAAAGGCCCAAAATGTCATTAAGGGCCTAAAATAAAATGTGAGCCCTGAGTATTCAACTTGGCCTTCGTTTTTGTGGGCACAGTTTTGTATCCACAATGAAATTCTTAGAAAAGCACAATTAAATTTTAGGGGCAAATCTATGGGCTTAGTATACTTTTAGGGACAAAATCATGTCCACAAAAATGGAAGTTCTCTTTCAAAATCTGGCCTTGTATATATAAATATGCTGACTTCAAACAACCTATTTCTAGATATTAAGGGGATTACCTGGAGTTTTTTGCAGCCATCTGACTTTCAGTGCTGCATGAGTTATCGGAGAGCATTGTGATTTGTATGAGTCATGTGCCAAATAGTGATATAAGTGCTATATTATTACTAGTATTTGTAATACAGAAAACAGCCTGGATGGATATTAAGAAGTATGAGTCTTCCACAGTTGTAGTGTGATTGGCTTTTTAATTATTGTATATCCATACAGAGTTTCACTGGTAGAACTATCAGTGCAATATGCTGGGGGTACGATTAACATTAATAATTCCGTGTCCAAAGAAGTAAAAGATTCACAAGCTTATTACAAGAAATGACTCATCTGTACTGTCTTGCATTCAGATTAAGAAAATTTCTATTAAGAGTGCATTAGGGCCAGATTCTGATCTCTTACACCATTGTAAATCAGAATTGGGTTTGTTGCTTTCAGTGGAATCACTGTGAATATAAATTGCTGTAAGTAAGACAAAAATTTGGTTTTCAGTACTAGAAATGGAAAATCTTTTGCTTTCAGACATGTGTCCAATGATGGCTTGAACTAAGCCTGTGGTAGAACTTCCTTCTCACACTCTTTTCTTCAGATGAACTCTTTGTTTTCCATTTTTGGAAAGAGGAAAGGAGAGGGCAAATTATCCCAGCTTATCATTTCAGTTTGGGATCAGAAAATCTGAGCCGGTTGGTTTTTGTGCAGGTTTACATTAACTCCAGAAGATTCAAAAAACTGTCCTCTGTCATAGCAAGAATGTACTATATCAAAGGAGAACAGTAGGTCATCTAGTGATCTTAATTTTTATTTTTAGGACAAAAGTATCAGTATCTTTTATTACTAACGAATGTCATTTTTCATTTACATCTTAGTATCTCTTTAGTTGAACTAAATTTAATTTGTGGAACAAATTTTGCACGTTTCTAACTTTCTTTTGCTTTCTTCCATGAAATCAAAGGTTGTTCAGCAGGTGCAGTGGGACTTGTAGATTAGTATAGTCCCAATGGCATCTCCTTTAAAAGTCTCTAAAACCCTTTCATGTTACTTAAAAATGAAAAAAGAGCTGGTTTCCAGACCCATGTTAGGGTTAAATTTTCAATGCACAGTGTAGAGATTTTTCTATATGATTCCCTTTAACATTAATGGGAGTTATAAAGTCAAATCCTAATATACCATACCAAAAATGTTTAAGTTAATGTACAGACAAAAGTACAAAGGCTTATAAACCATTTGTTAGCTCTCTGAGTAGGAGAGCTCCTCTTGGTGTTTTTTCTGATCTATTAATTCAGAAAAGTGACCAAACAAAAAAGAATAGACAAATAATATTATCCTAAGCAAAAAGCCAAAACAATAACAAAAGACCTACAAAGAAGGCTTTGGAATGTATAATAGATGTATGAAGTTATCAGTTCATAGAATGATGACATTAAATGGATCTCTCTTTGACACAATATGTATCAATCCATTATACATCTTGTTTGACACATTCATTCTTTATCATACCCAGGCTTCTGTGCTCCCTGTTGGGTGTCTGGGTTCTTGCCAAGGCTCAGCTTCTGGTTCTGCAGCTGGAAGCCTAGAGAATACTGGCTTGTGCCAGGGCTCTCAGGTCTCCCAGGATCCCTGCCATACAGCTGGGATCTTGGAAGTCCTGGAACAAGCTTCCAGAATCAGCAGCTCTAGGGCACCTGGTCATGTGAACTGTCCAGGGGCAGGGATCTCAGATCTTCCAGACTCCTGGGCTAGTTGGCTCCTTGCAGCCTGGTGAGCAGGCTGCCCTGAAAGTCAGGACCCAGACTGATAGTCTGGAAGCCATAGGGCAGTTCGCATGGCCAGGCTGCCCTGGAGCTGCAGAAACTTGAAGCTCTGGTGGCTGCTGATTGAAATTGATGTGATTCTTGTCACTTTCACTGTGCCCACCACTGAATAGCAGCCCTGAGGCTGACAGTCATGTTATGTCAATGCCACTCAGCAGCTGCCTTGGTCCCAGGGAGCATATTTTGTTTTGGAAATATCATGCATCAGTGTTTCCATTTTTCAGATGGAAAAATCTCTACACAGTGCATTGAAAATTTAACCCTTTACATGGGTCTTGAAAACAGTCCTTTTTTTCATTTTTAAGTAACATGAAAGGTGTTTAGAGACTTTTAAAGGTGATGCCATTGGGACAATACTAATCTACAATGAAATTTTGATGGAATTTTTGGCTTGCTGAAATTTTGAAAAATTTGGTTTTGGTCTGAATTGGAATGAAACACAATTGCAAAATGTCAAAATTTCCTGTGAACTGGAAATTCAGAGTTTTGGCAAGGTCTACTCCTGGCTTCCATTTTCGGCTCACAGTGCCTGCGTTCATATCTGAGCACAATGAGAACAACCACCAGAACTGGCTCTTGGGTTACCAGATGTCCCAATTTTATAGAGACAGTCCCAATATTTGGGGCTTTTTCTTATATAGGTGACTATTATAGCCGACCCAGTGCTGATTTTTCACACTTGCTATCTGGCCACTTTAACTGGCCCAGATAAAATGTTTAAGTTTTCAAAACATTTCCTGTTCTGTAGTGGGATGAAACTGAAACTTTTTGAAGGTTTTTGTGAAAAAAAGGAGAGGGACCCACTGTCCCATCCAAGAATATCCAGTAGCCCAGTGTTTGGGCATTAACCTGGCATGTGTGTGGACTGAGGTTCAAGTCCCTGCTCTGCCTGATTCAGGACTTGATCTAGAGTCTCCTACATACCAAGTGAGTGCCCTGAGCCCCAGTCCATTGTTGATTCAGGGGTGGGTCTCACTTTCTGACCAGAGAGTCTGTTCTGGACCCAAGAAACATTGTCTGTCAAAACCAACATGTTCCTGTGAAAAGTTTTGGTTTCAACAAATAGACATTTTCTGATGAAAAACTGTTTCATGAAAAAATTCCCAAGCAGTTCCATTGACAACATTGTACAGGTAAACCTAGATTTTATGATTATCTGAGACACCCAAACCTGTCATCAACTCAGGGTTTCATAAAATTCAAGAGTGTGTTCAGGCTGGTGGTCACAAAAGTGTTTTGGGTAAAAGGGAGTTTCACAACACTGGAGTGTGCCTAACTAGTCTACCTGCACTTACCTACCTCACAGCAGTGTTGCATGACTCAATTAATTAATTGAGGTCTGTCAAATGCTTTCAGATTGCCCAATATATGTAAGGTGCTGTATAAGTACTAATTATTATTGCTTTCCTGTCTAGCCCATGTTTACTGTGTTGATACAGTTCTTAAGGGCCTTCTGGAAATTCCCAAGGGCTTTTTATATATACTGAAGGAGTTCTGAAAGTAAAGCTGAGCAGGAAAGCACAGATTATACCACACATGATACTTTCTCATTTTAAGAAAACTATTAGAATTAATGAAGACAGAGAAATTAAGATTTTCCATTTTTGCTGAGTACACTGTGTGTCATTGGGGATTTTGGTGGAGCTACTGTTGAAAATGACTAATTATAACTCTGTTTGCTTTTATCATTTTGTTTTTAACTATAGACAAGCTTTTTTGTCATATGCCTCTGTCTTTTCCTGGGCTGTTACTTTAATCAGTGTTTGAGATATGAAGCCAGAATCTAGTATACAGAGAGTATATTGCTTGACTTTTCCCAAACCTGCTGTTATCCAACACTCACATAGCAGTTGATTCCCCTGAACTGTTTCCTTCTTCTGCATTGGAAGGAAAGGGATGTTCTAGGCAGAAGTTTCTCTCTCTGTAGTAGGGTATGGAAAAATATAAGAATTTCTCTCCAGCAGCTGTTGTGATCTTTGGTCATTTCTAGAACTGAACTCAAAAACCAAAAGCCTTTTGTGAAGATTCTTCAAAATGTGGTTAACTCTTTTATCTTCATTTTTATTTACTTCTGGGATCCAGCTAGGACTGCTAAAAGCCAAAATACCATGGGAAAGGGCATATTTCCAGCCTGATTGGAAACAAGAGCAGCAGAAATCTTGTGTGAGAGCCTGTTCTCATGATGTTTTCATCCAAATTTTGCAAACCGAGGCAGTTCAGATAGTTTTGATAAGATTTTGATAGGCATCTGTAACTGGATCCATATGGGAAAGATTCTTCCGCTCATGTGGAGTCCCACTTAAGTCAACTGGGCTCCCCGCAGACAATATGAGTCTACCCACGTGTATCCAGTTGCAGGATCTGGCCTATGCTTAAGGGAGGAAAAGTTATGAGTGACTATAATGACTATACTGAGCATGCTGCAGAAAACAAAGTGTGGAAGTGCTTCTGGAGAGATGACCTAATAAACACACTAACATGACATAAACATGGCTATCTGACTTTCTAAATAGCAGGGTATCCCCAAGTTCTGTATCTTAGAAAAAATATTGCATTGACTAATGTGATATTCAGAGATTTAAAGGTTATTTTAAAAAGTTACTGTGTGTGTGTGTGTGTGTGTGTGTGTGTGTGTGTGATTTTGCAGAAATGTGCAAGCAGCCATATGGTGATTTATTGCATCATCTAATATTTTATTACACAAATAAATTTCATTGTGCAAATATGGTTTGTTATTCTTATCAGACCAGTAACTTTGTCCTATATGCCATATCTACACATTCCTATCACTCCATCATAGGATAAAGGTCTCTCTTAAGCACTGCTGCTGATATTGTGTTGTAGAACTTTCCTGAACTCTGTTTGGTCAGATGGCAAGGTTAGGATGCTGGTAGCCAAGTTTGTCTTCCTGCTAACTATACTGTGATAGATATGACAATATCCTGCAATATCCTAAAGAAGCAGTAGCTGTGTCCATGTGTGAGCTTCTCCTGTTGACATAGTGCTATGTACACTGGGGGTTAGGTTGGTGTAACTACGTTGCTCCGGGGTGTAGATTTTTCACACCTCTGAGCAACCTAGTAATACCAATATAGATCTGTGGTGTAGACCTGGCCTGAGAAGTATTAGGAACATCAAAGGACTTTTTGGGACAGTATGTGTGAAATGGATTTCCTAGGAAATACTAGGATGAGGGGAATGCAAATGACCCACCTCCAAATCCAGCCTTGTGAAGCTGTGCCTTGAGTGGAAACCCATTGTCTGGCTGATGGCCTATTCATGGTGTTTTAATAGGCCCAAATTGGAGTGACACTCAGCGTTATGAATAGTGGTGTTCTGAGCAAAGGGTGTTGTGAACTTGAAACCGCAGGAAAACCCCTGTGTGGAGTTGAAAGAACAGGTCACCTTCCAAAGCCCATGTTGGAATGGGGATGATCACTGATAAGCTTATTAGCATGCAGGTAGTTCTTTTTATGGTTTTTAGTATGTTTTCCCTGTATTGCTTTTACTTTAATAATAAAATGTGCTTGCTTAGAAAAAACTGAGAGGTAGATTAACCATGATAATCACACCATTAACAGTCTCAGAAGAGAAGGCAAAAGAAACCTGATTACGCAGCTTGTCTTTTGTTGGCAATATCACTATATAGACGGGTCAATGCAGCATGAAAATACCCCAGTCATAAGGGTGAGAAATGTGTGTCTCCATACAAGTGAGGCAACTCCAGAGGAGCCAGAAACTCAGAGTGGGTGCCCTGGTGGATCACAGAGGTGGAAAACAGATGCCCAGAACTGTGACATTTACCACCAGGGTGAATGTACTGTCAGATAGCATCACTCAGAAGTTTTTTGCCGGATTTGTTGCTGCCTATCCAGATGAGGAAACCAATTTATTATCTGCTGCATAATCAGAGGTTAAAGGGAGCAATTCAGAAAGATAAAGACAATATGAGAAGCTAAATGATTTCTTTGTGTCATTCTTCAGTGCTAAAGATGTTGGGGAGAGAACTACCTGGGACCTGTTATTTTCTGGTAATAAAGAGAAGGTACTGTCAGAGACTGAGGTGTCAGAAGAGGTTTTGGAAAAAACTGATAATTTAAAATGCAATAAGTCCTTAGGCCCAGATGGTATACATCTAAGAGAGTTGAAGGAGTTTACATAAGAAGTGTGTGACTAGCTAACATAAATATTCAGTCTTTCATTAGAATCCACCAATGTTCCAAAGGATTGGAAGGTGACGCATATCTTAATTACTGTACATATAAAAAAGAGTTCTAGGGGTGAAATGGGAAATTATATATCTAATCAGTACAGTTTCTACAAAGGAAAATCATATCTTGCTAATCTTTTATAATTCTTTGAACATTTCAATAAAGCAGTGGATAAAGCCAGTCACATAATTTATTTAGATATTCAAGATCCCAGACAAGAAGCTACTAAAGAATCTGAGTGATCAAGGGGTGAGAGGCAAAGCGTTGTAATATATCAAAAACTGGCTAGGTGACAGAAAACAAAGAGCAGGATTAAATAACCAGTTTTCATTATTGCAAAAAGTTAATAATGGAGTGCCTCAAGGTTCCACGGTAGGTCTCATGTTGTTTAATATATTAAGGATCTGGACAAGGGAATGAGCGTTGAGGTAGTTAAATTTGCAGATAGCACAATGGTTTTTTTTATGCTAGGTTAGAACCAGAGGGGAAGGTGAGGAACTTCAGAGAGATCTAAACAAGCTAGGTGAATGGGCAATATCAGGACAAATGAAATTCAATGTCCATAAAGACAAAATAATGCACATTGGAGGGAAAAATGTAAACTACTCAAACATCTTACAGGGTTCTAAATTAACCATGTCAGCTCATGAAAGGGACCTGGGAATTACTGTAGACAACTCAATGAAGATCTTTCTTCAGTCGTGCTCTTGCAGTCAAAAAGGATAACAAGATATTAGGCAGATGCATAAAGAATGGGATGATGAATAATACCTAGAATATTATAATAGTTTTTTATAAATCAGTGCAGCAGCCTCATCAGGAATACTGTGTGCAGTGCTGGTCACCCAATTTCAGAAGGATACTATAGAATTAAAGGGGATTCAGAGAAGAGTGATGAGAATGATCAAGGGAATGGAAAAAACTCTGTTCTGAAGAGATTGAAAAGATTGGGACTGTTTACCTTAAAAAGCAGAAGAATTAGAGGGTCTATGATAAAAAGTAAATAAAATACTGAATGAAATAGAGGAGGCAGATTGGAATGGGATATTCAATTAAATGTGGAAATTCAAAATAGATGAAAGGATATACTTTCTCACATAAGTAATTAGACTGTGGAACTCACTGCTACAGGAAGTTGTTGAGGCCAAGAATTTAAGAAGATTCAAAAAGGGATTGGACATTTATATGGATAACAAGACCATCCAGAAATGTTATAATTAAAGCTTGCCAAAATTTTGGAAGGGATATCACAGCTCATGCTTCAGTTTTTAAGCTGATCTCTAACTCTTAGAGACTAGGATGAGACCTAATGTAGGAGGTAGATCACCCCTTTTCTCTCTACTGCAGGGTTTACACCTCACTCTGACACATCCTGTAGTGGATACTGGACTAGATGGGCATTGGGTCTATTCCAGTATGGCAAGTCCTACATTCCTGTCTATGATCATAATAGATAATTTCACATTCTGGGTCAGCATGATTCTGTTTGCAATATGAAAGTAAGACATCTCTGTAAGAGTGCTGGTAGTAAATACTCTAGCTAATGAGAGAATTGCAACCCTCAGGGTATTACAGAAATCCAGAAAAATGTCATTCTGGATAGCCTGGAGAACTCTTTCCTGCAGTATAAAATAAAATCAGACATTTTCTCAAGTGTGGCTGGCATTATGTTATGCAGGGGCAAAAAGGCGATTGCCAGAAGTATCTTCCATACACACTGGGTCCCTTCTTAACATAGCTGCGACTTATGTTGCCTGCTCAACAGCTGATGGTGGTACAAGACTCTGCAAAGGGAGTGCAGACGAGTGAGATGAGGCAAAGCCATGGTCATTATGCAGAGTTGACTGAATGCTGAGGAAAGCATCTGCTGCACCCTCTGCTAATGTGGCAGAACTGCCACGACAGTGTGCACATCCCAGCAGCCCGTACAGAAAAATTCCTCCTGATGGATTCTATACCTAAAACGTGGGTTGTTAAGCCTCTGGCCTCTACTTGTTTGTAAACAGGAACAAATGTTCATTTACTCACTCAGTAAGTGCTAACTTCCTACTATGCCACCAGCTAGCAATAACACAATTTTGTTTGTTCGGAATTTCCAAATGTATTCCAGCCTGTGTTTTGTTTTCTTTCTTATTTAGAAACATTTCTTACCTTACTGTACATCTGTTCTGAAACAAAAAGATGACAAAGTGGTGTATATATCAGTGTGATTTATAGATAAAGACTTAAATGGTGAACCAGTCAAGTAGACAGAAAAACTGGCAAATGAAATGAGAGGGTGGCTGTATAAGCAGCAAAGATGACACATGTGCGTACCAGCTCCTGAAATTAGAACACATGAATTTCAGTCTGGGGGCTTCTGTAAAAAGATGTATGCTAGCTGATGTCTTTCAAAAAGGATGTTTTTCAAGTTGAGACATTTGCTGAGAGTCTATGATGTAAATTCCCCATAACAAATCATAAGAATTTGTTTCTTTTCATGTCTGCTTGATGTAAGTAGAAACTTGACAAGGTAACCTCCCCCGCTTCTTCATAACACATTTTCTGTCTGGTGTTCAGTGTTATGGGTACAAGATTGAAGTTCTATGAGAGATTTTATTTGTTTATTCTATGCTTCCACTTTCACTTTTCTTTGACATTACAGAGACACTGATCAAGGCAAACACCCCTGCCTCTGCACAGTGCACACAGAGATGTGACGCTGTTTCTTGTTAAGCAGTAGGAAGGTTTGTATAGCTGGTTCTTTTTTCACAGATATCCCTTTTGGTCCTCCATCTGACATGTAGTCTCTGGAATTCAGGTGAGCAGTGAATCTGAATTGAAAATAGCTGACAGTGTTGAAATGAGTGCCGCAGAGACTTGCACAGGACTCAGTGTGGCAAATTAGGGACTATGAAAAGATGTGTGCATATTGCATATCTTTTGGAAATGTGTTGAAATCCTCTATGACATGGAGTATTACACTATATATCATTAGGTAGATTGACTGCCCTGATCCTGGCTCAGATCATCAGACACAGTTTTCGGAAGCTGCAAAACCTATGGCTGATACAATAAGCCCCTTCTGTAAGTGGTAGTAGGCCTTCTTTGCACTTGTACTATTCATCATTAAAAACTCAACATTCATCCACAGTTATCACACTGTGGTGCCTGAAATATCACAGATGTTTCCTGTTGTCAGCACTGGGAAAAGCTGTGGTTCTCAGATGCTGCATTGTGGTAAGTTTTGGAAAGTGATGACTCTTTCACATAGGGCAGAAGCTTCATAAATGTTGACTACTTACTCATCATGTTGCTATTGTGAGAAATAGATTATTGTCCTCACTTTGCGTCTGAAGAAACTGAGGCAGAGCAGTCACAGGGGCTGTCAAAGGTCACAGAGGAAGTCAATGTCAGGCCTAGCATTAGAACTCAGGAGTTTATGGCTCCTAAACTGCTATGCTCAAACTACTAGAGCACAAATCTCTCTAAGACCCATATCTATTGACTTTACTCTCAAAGGGCCTTGTAATTAATTATTTGAACTCCATTGGAGGAGGAGTTAAATACTATTATGTAATGCCCATTATACAGGTGGTTTCATTGAACTACAGTGAGATTAAGTTATAAATGTGCAAGCTCATTGGTTTGAAACATGACTTTTATGAAAAACACTGAACACAGGATGATTTGCTTATCTGGCAAACATTAAGAACAAAGTTAGTAACAGGCTTCTGTTGTCTGACCAACCAGCAAGGAAGAGGTTTATTCAAACAGGCACTGTGCTTTCCCTTCCATGGAAGCTACGCAGCAAGAAAACAAGCTTTTCTTTTGTCTGTATTTTGTTACAGTACACCTCTTATTTATTGGTATTACAGTAGCACCTAGAGACCCCAGCTGAAATCAAGGCCTCATTGTGCTAGGCACTGTACAAACACAAATTAAGAGACAATCGCTCTGTCAAATTGCTCATCATCTAAACATACAAGACCAACATAGAAAAGTGAAGTGATTTGCTCAAAAATGTTCTTGGATTTAATTCCTGTCTGATTGTACTTTTTTTTCCTTTGGGGGAGGTCGTTAATAGAAAAAGTGCGTTTGTGTGGGGGGCAATTTGAAGTGAAATTTGCAAACATCAAAAACAGAATAGTCTTGTAAATAAAAATAAAACAAGGAAAGAAAAAGTGGAACCATTAATCATCGAGGATGGATGGAGAATTAAAGATAATCTAGGCATGGCCCAACATCTAAATTAATATTTTGCCTCCGTTTTTAATAAGGGTAATGAGGAGCTTAGGGATAGTGGCTGGGTGGCTAATGGAAATAAGAATGTGGTTGTAGAAATGAACACATCTGAGGTGGAAGACAAATTCAAAAAGCATAATGGGACCAAATTGGAGCGGGGGGGGGGGAAGAGGGCTACATAATCTCCATTCAAGAATATTAAAGGAACTGTCACATGAAATTGCAAGCCCCATAGCAAAGTTTTTTAATGAATCCGTAAACCGGAAGTTGCATCCTATGACTGGAGAATTGCTAATATACTACCTATTTTTAAGACAATAGAAAAAAAAGTGAACCAGAAAACTACATGCCCATTAGTTTTACCTCAATTGTGTACAAGGTCTTGGAACAAATTTTGAAAGAGAAAATAGTTAAGGATGTAGAAATAAATGGTAATTGGTATAAAATACAACCTGGTTTTAAAAAATATAGATCATGCTAGACCAACCTGATCTCTTTTTTGGAAAAGATAACTTGACTTTTTAGATAAAGAAAATGGAGTAGATCAACCTGGATTTCAGTAAAGCATTTGATACAGTTCCACATGAGAAATTATTAGTAAAATTGGAGAAGATGGTGATTAATATGAGAATTGAAAGGTGAATTGTTGTGTATTTTGTGTCTTGGCTAGGTTGCCATAGCAACAGAGCTTAGCTTGTTGCCATAGCAATAGTTAGACTATTAGGGGGTAGCTCAGCCAGTCCTGGCTGGTGTTTAGTGTTAGTTCAATAAAGACACTCCCTGAGTTGCATCTCTCTGTGATCCTTTGCTGATCTCTCTCTCTCTCTGAAAACAAGCAATAAACAGGAATTCAACATAACAAAAGTGGCGACAGAGGATGGGCTCGACCTGTGCTGCACAGGCAAAAAAGTAAAAATCAATGGAAGAAAAAAACCTTTTTGCTGTTTGGGGGCTGGGCTGTTTACACTGACAATTGAAACTGAAACTAAAACAGGCTCTGCTTCTGACCAAAATGAAGCAGACAGAAACAAAGCAGTGCTGGTGAATGGAAATCACCAGCAATTGTGTGTGAATGACCACAACACACATGAATTAAATACACTAAAAGACAAGACAAGAGAAAGAACTAAAGAAAAGGGGGGCAGGAATGGCTACATTTATAGGTCCCTGGGACCTTTTGATGAGATTCTAGAGAATTGGAACTCATATACTGAGCATTTTCAGCTTTTTTGTTATTGCAAATGAAATTATAGATGCAAAGAAGGTGCCCATTTTCTAAAGTGTTGTAGGAGTTAAAAACTATACTTTACTGCGCAGCTTAGTGCACTCTGATAAGCCAGAGACAAAATCTTACAGTGAAATTGTGAAAATCCTGGAGGCACATTTTTCTCAAACCTGCTGGTAATTGCAGAGAGAGTTAGGTTCCACAAAAGGAATCAAGAATGTGGTGAAACAATTGTGCAATTTGTAGCAGCTCTGAAGTTTGCTCAGCACTGTGAATTTAATGAAGTACTAAATGACACCCTATGTGATAGATTAGTGTGTGGTCTGAACAATGAAGCAATACAGAAGCACCTGTTGACAGAGGCCCAGTTCACTTGGCAGAAGGCCATGAAATTGCAATCTCTATGGAGCTGGCCGCAAAGGAAGCCCAACAACTCAGTGCATCAACCAGCGTGAATAAGGTGTCACAAGAACCTTTCCACAAGACAGTGGAGAGCTAGGAATGTTACTGCTGTGGAAAGCTGGGTCACCATGCATCGGAATGCTGGTGTAAAGACCTAGTGTGTCGACAATGTGAGCGTGCCTGCAAACAAAAGAAAGAAGAGTCAAACAGAACAGGCAAACCGGAGAAAAAGAAGCCTGCTGTCTGGTGGACCAAAAAGGAAAATCTGCATGTGATAGAGTAGACTCAGGATGATCAAAGTGACACCCAGTCAGAAGAAGAAGTGCCACTCCCTGTCTTGTCCATGGCAGTTGGCTCACATGAAAACTGGGTAACCCTGCTGTTGGAAAGTAAACCTGTACGCATGGAACTGGACACTGGTGCAGCAGTTTCGCTGGTCTCAGACACTGTGTATAAAGAGAAGCTAAAGCATCTCTTGACTTAAGCTGACAAAAATTGTTCTGAAGACGTACAGTTTCTCTAGTGTACCCATGTTGGGCACTACTGATGTTAAGGCAGAGCTCAATGGACAGACTGCTAAATTGCCACTGTTTATGGTGGAAGGCAATTACCCAGCCTTAATGGGAAGATCATGGCTTAGGAAGATCCAGCTGAACTGGGCAGAAGTGCACAGGATGGCTAAAGAAGAAACAGGTCTGATAGCTGTATTAAAGAAACATGTTGCTGTTTTTGGAGAGGACCTGGGAAGTATGATGGGAATCACTGTAAAATTGAACATTAAGCCTGACAGCCAACCAAAATGTGTGAAAGCCAGAACTGTGCCATATGTCATCAGACCAAAGGTTGAAGTGGACGTGGAGCGCCTGGTCAAAAATAGAGTCCTAGTACCAGTTACCCACAGCCAATGGGCAACCCCAGTATTGAAGAAAGATGGCTCAATTCAGATTTGTGGGGATTTAAAGGTCACTGTTGTGTGCAGAGCAATACCCTTTTCCCCACATCGATGACCTCTTCACTGGCTTGACTGGTGAACAAAAGTTCAGCATGATTGATCTGAGTCAGGCGTATTTACAGATACATGTTGATGAGAAGTCCCAAGAGCTGTTGATTATCGTGATTATCGATGGCTGTACCGATACTGTTGCTTGCCCTTCGGAATAACGTCTGCTTCAGCTTTGTTCCAGAGGACTATGGACCAGATCTTGAATGGCTTTCCAGGAGTCCAGTGCTATCTTGACGACATCATGATCACCAGCAAGAATGAGAAGGATCACCTTAAGAATTTGGAGGCTGCCTGACAAAGACTGGAAGAGTATGGCCTACGAGTCTGCAAAGACAAATGTGAACTCTTTCAGCCCTCTGTTGGATATTTGGAACATATCATAGATGCTACTGGCCTTCGTAAGGCTCCTGCAAAAGTCAAGACTATTGTGGAAGCTTCACCTCCTCAAAACTTAAGCCAACTTCACTCTTTTTAGGGATATTAAATTATTATGGAAAGTTTATTCCACAGTTAGCAACACTATTAAAACCACTATGTGAACTACTTGGCCAGAACAAGGTCTGGAAGTGGACTGAAGCCTGTGATGTTGCATTTAACAAGGCTAAATGCACATTGCTAAATTCAGAGGTTCTGACGCATTTTGATCTGTCCTTACCTCTACAGTTGGCCTGCGATGCCTCCCCTTATGGAGTGGGAGCAGTCGTGTCACACATTATGCCTTCGGGAGAGGAGAGACCCATTGTTTTTGCCTCATGCACCTTAAGCAATGCAGAAACAAACTATGCCCACATCAAACGTGAAGCACTGGGAATAGTTTTCGGAATTCAGAAATTTCACCAGTACCTGTTTGGATGGAAATTCACACTTCTCACAGACCATCGACCTCTAACATCAATTTTTGGACCATTCACAGGCATTCCATCATTTCCTGCTAGTCGTATGCAACGATGGGCATTATTGCTTTCCGCACACACATATGAGATCAAATATCAGAAATCCACTCTGCACTGCAACACAGATGGTCTCTCAAGACTGCCTTTACCAGTTAAACATCAAGATATTAGCCAGAAAAAATCTACTTTGAATAGGTAGAGAACACACCCATCACTGCTACTCAAATAAAGAAGGCAACTTGCATTGACCCAGTACTGTCCCAAGTTATGGACCTAATGATGCATGAAACATCTCTACGGGACTCTCAGGTCTCACCCAACCTTCTTCCCTACATGTCCAAGAGGATGGAGTTATCAATCCATGCTGGTTGCTTGTTGTGCGGGATGCACATTATTGTTCCACCACTACTGAGATCACAGATGTTAGAACAGCTACATTCAGGTCACTATGGAATAGTGCACATGAAAGAAATTGCACAAAGCTACTTTTGATGGCCTGGCCTGGACAGTGCCATTGAAGAGAAGGCAAGATCTTGTATTTCATGTCAGAGTATGAGGAACATGCCTCAGTTGGCTCCCCTACACCCATGGGACTGGCCTGAACACCCATAGCAGCATATTCCCATTGATTTTGCTGGCCCATCTGAAGGAAGCATGTTCCTGGCTGTTGTAGAAACCCACTCTAAATGGCCAGAAGTCTCTGTAATGCTGTCCACTACTGCTGAAAGGACTATCCACAAACTGTGTGAAATCTTTAGTTGTTTTGATCTGCCAGAACAATTTATGCGTGACAATGGACTGCAATTCGTATCTCAGGAGTTTGAAAATGTTATGAAAGCAAATGGGATACATCACATCACTTCAGCACTGTATCATCAGTCCACCAATGAAATAGCTGAAAGGTTTGTGCAGACCATGAAACAAGCTTTAATATTTGCAAGGGGACATTCGTCCATTCAAAAGTGTCTGGACACCTTCTTACTAACCTACAGAAACACACCACATGTTCCGACCAGAGCATCTCCAGCCTTTCTAATGATGGGACAACAGCTGCGCACTTGCTTTGATCTGCTGAAACCCTCCAAAGCAGAACAAGTTGTGCAACATTAACAGAAGAACCAAATAATCAGACGTGCACACAGAGCAAAAGACCGAACCTTTAGTCCTGGACATCATGTCCTAGCTCGGAGATTCTGGAGCTTACTGGGTCCCTGCTACAGTCATTGCCAAACAAGACCTGCTTCCTACACTGTCCAGACTGCAGATGATCTCCCCTGGTGGCGGCATGTAGATCAGTTGTTGCCAGGTCATACATGTCCCAAGGACACATCTCCATTTGAATTGCCTGATCTCACCATTACAAGTGAGAAATCATGGAATCAAGAGTCACCCATTCCTGACTCCCCTTCTCCATCCACCTCTGCAGCAGATACAACCGCCTCCCCTGTTTGAGCAGATACAACATCCTCACCTGTTTTAACAACAAGTCATGAGCCCATTGTTAGACCTGCACCAATAACACCTTCCGGTGCAAGAACACCAGAAGTCCACCATAATCCACCTAGAGAGAGAAGGCCTCCTCAATGTCTGGATCTTTAGCAAGGGCAAACCCATGTTATGGGGCAGAATAATCCTCAGGGTTTAGCTGGGAAATGAGGCAGTCTACCCTCATTCCCTATTTTAGCAATTGTTCTGTTAAATGGGCATTTTCATTAAGGTGGGAGGAGTATGTTGTGTATTTTGTGTCTTGCATAATTGTCTAGGTTGGCCACAGCAACAGAGCTTAACTTGTTGCCATAGCAATAGAGTTAGACTATTAGGGGATAGCTCAGCCAGTCCTGGATGGTTTTTGGTCAGTTCAATAAAGACGCTCCCTGTGTTGCATCTCTCTGTGATCCTGTGCTGCTTCTCTCTCTGAATACAAGCAATAAAAAGGAATTCAGCATAACATGAATAAGGAAGTGGTTAAAGGAGAGACTTACAGCATGTCATACTGAAAGGTGAACTGTCAGGCTGGAGTGAGGTTACTAGTGGAGTTCCTCAGGGATTGATCTTGGGACCAAACTTATTTACCATTTTTGTTAATGTCCGTGGCACAAAAAGTGAGCTTGTGCTAATAACATTTGCAGATGATGCAAAGTTGGGAGCTAGTGCAAATATGGAGAAAGACCAGAATACCATACAAGATCTGGATGATCATGAAAACTGGAGTAATAGAAATGGGATGAAATTTAACAGTGCAAAATGGAAGGTAGCATACTTAGGGACTAACCACAAGAATTTTTGCTATAAACTGGGGACTTATTAGTTAAAAGCGAAAGAGGAGGAAGAAGACCTGGGTGTATTGGTTGATCGCAGGATGACTATGAGTCACCAACATGATGCAGCTGTAAAAAAGACTAATACAATCCTACGATGCATCAGGCAAGGTATTTCCAGTAGAGACAGAGAAGTTTTATTACCATTATATAAGGCACTGGTTGAGACCTCATCTGGAATACCATGTGCAGTTTTGGTCTCCCATGTTTAGGAAAGATGAATTCAAATTGGAACAGGTGCAGAGAAGAGCTACTAGTATGATCAGAGAAATGGGGAACCTACCTTACATGAGAAGACTTAAGGAATTTTGCTTGTTTAGCTTAACCAAAGTGAAAGTTGAGGGGAGATATGATTGCTCTCTATAAATGAATGAGAAAAATAAATACCAGGGAGGGAGAGGAATTATTAAGTTAAGGGCCAATGTTGGCACAAGAACAATTGGATATAAATTGGCCATTAAAAAGTTTAGGCTTGAAATTAGATGAGAGTTTCTAACCTTCCTAGGAGTAAAGTTCTGGAACAACCATCCAAGAGGAGCAGTGGGGGCAAAAAAACATAACTGGTTTCAAGACTGAGCTTGGTAAGTTTAAGGAAGGGATGGTATGATGAGTTGCCTACAATAACATGTGGCCCACCTGCAACTGCTAGTAGCAAATATCCTCAATGGCTTGAGCGGATACACTAGATGGGGAAGGCTGTGAGTTACTACAGTGAATTTTTTCCCAAGTGTCCGGCTGATGGGTCTTGCCAACATGCTCAAGGTCCAACTGATCACTATATTTGTGGTTGGGAAGGAATTTTCCTCAAGGTCAGATTGGTAGAGATCTGGGGGTGTAGGGGGGATTTTTGCCCTCCTCTGAAGCATGGGGCGTGGGTCACTTGCTAGTTTGAACTAAAGTAAATGGTGGATTCTCTATAACTTGATGTCTTCAAATCATGATTTGAGGACTTCATTAACTCAGCTAGAGGTTTTGGATCTATTACAGTAGTGGGTGGATAAGGTTCTATGGTCTGTGATGTGCATGAGGTCAGACTAGATGATCAAGATGATCTCATGGTGAGACAGCAGGATAAGGGCCACAGTTTGTCTCCTATTGTCTCTGAAATAACCAGTCAGTGATGGAAATAGTGGTGAGCATCTGCAGTGAGGGGAATTTTTGCATCAGAATTTGAATGGGGAAAGATTTGAAGTGATTAGAACAGTTGATTTTTAAAAAAGAAATAGCAGAAATACAACAAAAAACCAAACAAAACCCCAAATCCTTAAATATTCCACAGACATAGATGAAGAAGTAATTGAACTTTATTTTAAAAATTCCATTCTTTGGTAATTTTATTTTAATGACATTTCTTTTTCTTCACATTTCTCTGAGTAGCTGCTCACACACACAAATACTATTATTTTAAAATAGCTTTTTATTATCAGTAATTTAATACAAAACCTTATTTAAAAGTGGTTAAAAATATGACTATGGAAACAAAAGCATCATCCAGCATAGGTAAGAAGATAACATACTGTTCTCCCCCCAACTCCCAGTCCCTTTCTTGATTGTGTGGAACACATTAATCATCCTAACAAAATGAATAATTCTCCAAGTTTTTTCATATGTTCTTTTGAATCAGTTCTATGGTTATTTACGAATGTGCCACAAGGACAATGATGGGTCCTGTTCTCAAACATGAATAATCAGGACTCTATTGGCTCCTGGATTTGCTTAGAAAGTTCACTTAAAAAAAAACAAAAAACAAACAAACTACTAAACCAAAAATGGAAGACTCACACAATCTACACAAATATGTGATTTTAATGACAAAGTTTAACCATATAGCTAATTCTTAAATTTAGTCTTCCTTTTACATATATTTTACTTCTTTCTTTGGCCATCAGTTATTCAATACAGCTCAGTGGTAGAGCCAAATTTACACTCTGTCCTACTAAGATTACAAATCATAGCATGAGAAGCAGTATAGTTTTAGTTGCACAGGGTTAGGAATTTCAAGGCCTGAGTTATATTCCTGTTACTGACCTACAGTGTGACCATGGGCTAGTTCCTTCACGTCTCTTTGTCACAGTTCTCCCCTCTGTAAAATGGGGATAATGATAACATACTTTTTATTTGGAAAGTGTGTTGAGAACTACTGATGAAAAATCCTAGATAAACTCGAAGGATTATTATTGTTTTGTCCACTGTTTGCAGCAGCACTGAGTAAACTGTGATTAATCAGTAAGATTCCCTTGGGGAGGGAGCTGGGAGGAGGACAGGAAGGTGGGAAGAACAGCCTTTTCCTCTCCTGCTCTATTCATGAAACAACAAAGGAATATTAATTAGTGTTGTGTTGTGCGTTGCCTCTTATTGCCATGTCAGAGAGATCATCCCCTTTGCACTGTATGGTATTTGCGTATAATAGTTGTCTATAATTAAAACCAGGTCACAATTAGCAATCTTTTGTAGCAAAAAAGAAGACAGCACAAACAGCCCTTTCTGAATATGATGTTCATGCCAAATGTTAGCAGAAATACAAGCACAATGGTGTACATCCAAAGGCAACATCATCATTTCAGATCCTCTGTGCATCTCTGTGTGTCACTTTCTAAATGAGATTGGGGCATATAATTCACTGTCCATAAGGACAGATGTTAAAAGGGTGCCAGACCGCAATCTGCTACCAGCACATTGTGATCATTTTAGGTAGAGCGGGTCAGCAATTGAACAGTAGACTAAGAATAATCACAAATAATTTGTTTACTCACATTTTTTTGTGGGAAAAATTATCTAAAATTATTAACTATTTTATGCCAGCCTATTTTTTAAAAAACAGCAATATGCTAAGCAATGTTTTAAAATCTGTACTGTGGTGAGCTGAAGTTTTTTAAATTCCCACTGATAGTAATTATAAATTCTAATACTGCCTTTATTTCACTAGCAATGTGGATTTGAACTAGTGTTGAATGAGCGATTAACATTGGCATAATGTCTGTCTATACTGTATGGATTTATATATGGATGTACATATATATGCACACACTGTATACACGTTTAATAGAATAATATGAAAGTATCATTAATAATTAAGGTCATACCTATAAACACTTATGCAACATACAGAATTTCCTATACTATGAATAGTTGTACTGAAATCACCGAGACAACTCACAGAGAGTGAAGTTAAGCACATGCATAAATCTTTGCGGCTTCAGAGCCTAAAAGTGGAAAGGTGTGAAGTGCCTGACTCACTTGATTTTAAAAGAACAAAAATGCATTTTTAGAAATTTATGTTGACAGTATCTGTCTTGAGGAAGAAGGTGTCTATACCAATTCTGTCTTCATTTTAATCAGTGACTCCAGGAAGACTTATTTGAAACTTGCCCTGGAAAAGCTCCATTGCTACTTTGCGTACTTTCTCTCTCAACTCATTTCTCCCTCTGCAGAAAATGTTTTTGCCAAACATTTCTCCATGCCATTCTTCTCTTATCACAGAGCATCTTCTCCTCTGCCCAGGGTTTTTGGGAACCAGTTGGCCTAGAGTAGAGGAAGGGATACTCGTTCCTCTCTGTTTACACTCAGTCCTCTCCAAAGTTACAAAAGATGGATGAAGATAATTTAACAATTCCTTATTTATATAACTTTACCTTTTCAAAGAATTTTGGAAACATCTTTAATGCTACCCCCAGTGAGGTAGGCAAATAAATATTATTACTGTTTTACAGATGAGGAGAAAGGGAGTTTAACTGATTTGCCCAAGGTCAAAGACCAAATAAGTGCCCAGAACTCTTAGTTCACAGTCCATACCTAACCAGCAAGACCACAGTGCCTCATTTACCTACTTAGTGACTTAATTATTTTACCATAAGCCCTTCAGAAAGATGGGGGATCGTGAATTAGTCCCTTTTCACACATGAACTAACAGAGGCAAAGTTACTTAGCCAGTGTCACACATCAAGAAAGTGATAGGCCCAGAATTAGAACTTGGGGCTCTTAGTTCTAAAGTGAACTTGGAATAGAGTAGCAGCATTTTCAATAGGTCAGCTGTGAGTGCCTTTGAAAATACCTCCTAGGGTCTCCCAGCCAAGTCACTGAATTTTTCTGTGTGTAAATTAGAGCTGGTTGAAAATTTTCCCACAGAACAGTTTTCCATCAGAAAATTCCAATTCAACTTAATTGAAACATTGCAAAGGAATGTGTCGATGCTGTCAAAATTTGTTATGGAACCAAGAAAGGAAGGCTGGTCAGCCCAGGCTCTGGGATGCCCAACTCCCCACACAGCCGCCTTCCTTGGAAATAGGAGGCAGCGGCTTGGGCTGCTTGTTCTTCAAATCCCTGGACAGCTGCCTCCTCGGATTTGGGCTTCCAAGGAAATCAGCTATCCCTAACATGCAGCTGCCCAGGAAGCAGGAGGCAGCTACCTGGGGAGTTGGGCAGCCAAGAGGACTGTGAAAAACTCATAAAATGAGCGTGTTCTCATAAAATGGAATTTTTCAGAATTTTTCCTTTTGGAAAAATGTTTTTGCATGAAGGAAATTCCCTTTTCCAGTCAGCTCTATTATTAAATACCCCATCTGAAAAATATGGCTAATAAGAATAATACTTTGCATTTACATTCTGCTTTATCTTCTGTAAATCTCAGTCCTTTAAAAACGTGCATAAGCACAGAGCCCTGTTATACAGATGACACGGCTACAGTATGTAGAGAGATTTGAGGCAATTAGTTTGAGACTCAATAAAGTCCCCATATTTGGGGTCAGGAAAGAATTTTCCCCAAGGTCAGTTCTGGAAAAGCCCTGGGGTTTTTTTTGGTCATCCTCTATGGTGTTGGGCACAGGTCACTTACTGGTTTGAACAAGAGCAAATGGTGGGTTCTTTGTAACTTGAAGCCTTTAAATCATGATTTGAGGACTTCTGTAACTCAGCCAGAGCTTATGGGCCTATTGCAGGAATGGGTGGGTGAGGTTCTGTGGCCACAATGTACAGGAGGTCAGAATAGCTGACCATGATGGTCTCTTCTGGCCTTAAAGTCTGAGTCTGTAGTTAGGACATAGGTCTACCACAATAACAATTTGTGTCTTGTTCTCAAGTTGACCACAAACTTCCTGTCTGACTTTGGACAAGTTACTCAAGCTTTCTGTGGCTCACCTAAATCCATCTATAAATTAGGGATGCTGATAATTTACTTTCTCTGTTTCTTGGGGTGGAGTGAGGCCTCGCTTGTTAAGCTTTATGAAGTGCACTCATATATTAGAACTGTCCATGGAAGAAGGGTGAGAGAGGAACTTAGGATCTCCTGGTTCCAAATACTGTGTGCATTCCACTTCACAGGGAGATACCTTGTTGGAGAATGAAATAAGTGAAGAAGGATTCCAGAAACTGGGTTTCCCAAAACATTAAGAAACAATTCTCAAGAAGTTTACAGCAATTGAAAGAACTAGAAAGTTCACTGTAAAGCTAAATTAGTTTGGTACACATGAGTAGTGCTTTTCCTTAGGTGTACACTTAATGTGTACGTTAAAACCCAGGTTCTCCAGACCAGCCAAGCACAGGTTGGCACAAGTATAATAGGGTGAGGAACAAAGATCACTTTTAGCTATCTTATGGCTCCCCAATCCTGTGGATTGGAAATGGGATACTTGGGCTACCTGGGCTAGCTTTGATCTAGCTAGCTCAAATAACAATAGCAGTGAAGCTGCAACAGCATGGATGGCAGCATGGCTTAGCTGCTGGTGTACCTAACCAACATCCCGTCTGGGCTGGTACAGCCTATGCTGCCATGGCTTCAGTGCTATTGATTTGGAGCTAGCTAGATCAACCCTATATCAGATACATGCTGCAGTCACACCTCTGATTGTGACGTAGATCTACCCTTCATTTGGAATGGAATATATTAAGAAAGATAAAAATGATTTTGTTTCCCAATGGAAAAAGTCCCTCTTTAAATATCAGTAATTAAGTATATCTTTATATAGTGAATATGGTTCATTCTCTGCAGCACTTTACATGCACCACTTCACAAGGTAAAAACATGCACATTTAGCCATCTTCACATTTGAAACTCTTTTGGTTTGCAAAACTCTTCCAAGCTTCCAGGATGGATTAGCATGCATCATTGCTATTTCTAGCTGGCCTTATTCAGGTTGCCTGACCATGAGGAATTGACTAGGAAAAGACCATTAGGCCTCATGACATGCCTGCCCTCTTTCAGTCAATAGCAGGAGAGGTTAGAGATGTGGGTTTTTGTCATTGGGTAAATAAAATATATGGATTCAACCTGAATTTCAATTCAGCCCACCAACGCATTGATTGAGTCTAAAGTATCCATTGCAAGTAGGAACATGGCTTTTGTTCACAACAATTTACAACATTTTATGATCTATTTCATTGCATCATAAATGTCATAATGGCCAAATGTTCCATGAAACATCATAAAATGACATGAATAACTACTGCATCTATCTGTATGTGACTGACAAACTGGGGAAGCTGGCTCCAGCTCAGGTAATGTTGGCTTTTTGTATGGCAGATCTTCAGTGTTTCAACAGCTGGGGGTCAATGCATTCCACTCTCCCACTGGGCCAAATGAATCGTTATTTAGACTAAGGTAATTATTGCAGTAAGATTCGTAAATGAGGTTTTTTTCATTTACACTCTGCCAATATTTCCAGTTTTTTAAACATTTCATAATATATTTTAACTAAGGACTAAAGTGCTTCTATGATACAACAATGGTTTACAGCTAATGTCTGTTCACTTGTCAATTATTCTAATGTATATTACTTTAGGTGTCATTAAACTGCATGCAGTTTCATCAGAATATGTTCAAATCCCATAATGGGTGTAATGTCCTGTAGCCACCTCATCTACTCCATCTCAGTCTGGAAGTCAGAAAGCAATTTCCTATTTTTCTATGTGGGAGATGGAAGAAGAAGAAGAAGAAAAAGGAGGGAATAGCCCAAATATACCGCCTGTGGTGTTGTAGGGCTGACATTTCCAGCATTACTCTTATACTCGGGAGTTTATTTTGCTATTTGCAGTAGTTTTGATCTACAAGGAAGACAAAGACAAACAATGACATGGGGCATGCAACAATTCTATGGATAGACATTGAGTTATAAAATTGATACAGAGCCAGACATCCCTATAATGTTTCAAGAGTAAATACCACAGCAAGAACCACCAATGCAACCTACAATAGACATTCATAGAGTAGGTGGGAAATTACTACAAAAGCATAGCCTGGTGTACAGGAGTGTGTTAGGAGACTTGGGATGTATTCCTAGCTCTCTCAGTGACTGCCTGTGTCACCTTCAAGTCACGTCATCTCTTATGCCTCAGTTTCTCTATATGTAAAATTAGTCCCAGCTTCATAAAGAGTTTTGAGATCTCTGGGCAAAAAGTGCTATATAAATGCAAAGTATTATTTTATCATGGGCAAAATACAATGAGAAATAATCTATATGATTTCTTAGCCCTTGCACTGCCTTTTCCTTATCAATTTTGGTTTAGTTAGTGGTGACATCCAAGAGAAAGCAATATGTGATTGTACTATATCTTCTTATTTTTAAAAATTAAGTCAACTTTGTGTCTTTTGACTTTATATATACACACCACAAAATCATCCAAAAGGGTGTGTTACCTCTGATACCAGACTCCTGCCAGATTTTTTTGGGATATAATACAGGAGTGTGAGGCAGTAGACCTCAGTTCTGTTCCTCTCTCTGCCTATGTGACCTTGGGCAAAATCACTTCAAGGAGTAATGTTATTTCAGATGTGTCAGTTCCACTGTAGGGTGGATGGGGGGAAGGGAAGAGGAAGAGTGAGTCTTCACTTACCCTGTTGTAAAACTCCTACCCAGGAGACTAGAAGAGACAATGATGGGGGGAGAGGAGGATGAGAAGAGGTAGGAGGGCAGAGAGAGGATTACTTGATTTACCTCTGATATCTCAGGTCAAATAGAGGTGTTAGAAAGTGCAACCACCCAATCACCTGCTGTTTTTAGGGCAGCAGCAGATTGAAAAGGAGATGGAGGGAGGAGGAGGCAGAAGTTGTATCACCTCTGATGTTATAATCCCACCACTTTGAACCATGAACTGTGCTTTAAATAGGGCAGCATTAACAGGACAAAACAAGTAGAGGTGGGGAAAAATGAAGAGGAAAAGCAAAGAATGGCAGTTTGTCTGATGTTACCGTTCTTCTCCATAATGAATGGATTAATGTAATTCATACACCTGAGCTAGGATGGGACTTTATAGTCCCCAAAAGTCTACCCACTCTCCGGTCTTGTATGTAGTAGTTTGGGGAATGATAGGATCAGCTAAGGAGGTGTTTGGAGAATGGAAGATTTGGAACCAGATTGCAGAGGTTGGGGGCTAGAAATGAAAATAGATTTGAAGTCTGATGAGGAGGGAAAAGATATGGCATTTGGTTTTGGGGAGGCAAATGTAAAATGGGATATTTCCTGAGTGGGGGCTGAGAGTGATCAAATCTTTCTAGTGTAAGAAATGACATGGAATTTGGGGGGAATGAAGATATGTGTGTGGGGAGGGGTGGTGATGGTGGTGGGAGAGAACCTTATTAAGAAAGATGCTTTTGAAGAAGTTTTGGCTGGATATTTCTCCTATGGAATGCACCAAACTATACCAGAAAGGAGATGTTTCAAATAAAGCTGGGAGGGGGGGATACTCCAGATGGGATACCCCATTTTCAAGAGCTTTATCCATACCCCCACAACTTGGTTTACAACTCCTGACCTTTCTACACTAGCTTTACTTCCTCATCCAAATGGTGCAGATCACTCAGAGGCCAATCCTGTGTCATTTAGGCTTCTTCCAGCAAAAACTGCTCAACAGGTTCAAATCCAATTGATATCAACAGCACTCCTCAGAATCAGGGCTGGTCAAAATGTATTGCCAAGGCTATTTTTCACCTTCCAGTGGGGCCCAAGGTAGAAGTTTTATAAGAGTAGAATCCATAATAGTGTTCAGGACTATGAAGTGCTGAGTGCCCTCCGTTGATCTGGAAGTCATTTAGAGACCAACTCAAGCTGAGCCATATCACAAGCCTCACCAGTGTGTATTACATGAAAAGCAAATCCAAGACTCATTCGGGAGACTGAAAAATATGAATCTAAAACTGTAACATTGCTACATTATGATGTATTTGCTGTTAAGTCTGGGACTTAAGTCTGAAATAGCTGTTATGTTTTCCCATCCCTCGTTACCTTCCAGCAAGCTAATAATTCAAACTGTTATGCAGTCTATGCATGATGATTAAGAAATACTTGACAATGCCTGTTGCTTTGTTCTTTGGGCTGTGGCAAACATGGGTGGCCAGTATTTCGGTTATTAAATTACAGAATATGTTAGGGGATTATTGCTGTGGCAGAGCAGAGGAAAATAGGACTCCTCATTTAAGATAAAAGCGTCAGTGGGAGAAGTAACATTAAAATGAAGATTGCTTGGAAATTTGGGTTCCTCTTGATTAATGTGGTTTCTTTAAGGAATAATATGTATTTGTGTATTATTTTAGTGTTTTGAAAAGAAGAGTTTATACTGGAATGAAATGAAAAGATAATCAAATGACAGCAGCTTCTACTTCGCAGATATTTTCACTCACTTTAAAAAAAATTACAGCACAGCAGATCCTCATTAATCTACACTAGCAGTGGTAGCTGTGGAGTAGATTAATGAGGTTTGCATATTATCAGCTGTGGGTAATGTGGTGACCTTATGCTTCCCATCCAGTCAATGGGGGGAGTGTCACAATAAGCCCTCCCATTAGCACTGGCTAAGGCCCTGGAACGGGGTTTTGGACTGATTGTATTCCATCTTCCTCCTGATGAGGAGAGCCAGGTACACTGCTCCAGAGGTGGTTCTGCTATTGTCACTGGAATGTCAGATTCTGAGCAGAGTGATGATCTGTAGGAAAACCACCTCTGTCAGCTCCTGCTTGTGTGTTCCTGGCTGCATTGAACACAGTTGTCTGGAGCTAATAATGATAGCTGCCAATGCCTTCTCTTTGAAAGGAATAGGACAGCCCCTGGGTCTTATTTATGGGGATTGAGCTATGAACTGGCCAATGCCCTTCACAAGACACGGCAGCCATCTTGTATAGCTCCTTGCAACTGGGCTCAATATCAGAAGCATAGTGTGGCAGTGAGAGGAAGGATTGAGGGGGGAGTAGCAGCCTTATTCATAGCCTTCACCAGTTTCTCCTCACACCTGTGCCACCAGCAGCAGTAAAAATGTCACAGCGGGAGGGAGTCTGGCCTTGCTACCCTAGCACTGGCAGTAGAGCGGACAGGAGGAAGACTGAGCACAGTAAGAACCAAGGCCTCTTTGACGCCTGCCTTGTATCATGACTGGGGAACTGGAGTTAGAGGGCCCTTATTTTCTGAAGGGACTGTAATTGAGGAGATACCAGGAAAATAGGGAATGCAGCCCAGGGAGTTAGGTTGGAAGCAACTCAGCCCCATGGATAGAGCAGTCCACAGGCTTTAATAAAGTTTCACTTGTTCAATGTAACCTGTGCCTGGCTTCACTTGTTGCTAAAGAAACATGGTGACAGAGGCTGAGCAGTGAGTTCTCTGAAGCACAGCAGCTGGCAGCGTGAGCCATGGGACTTGGTCTGAAACCCCACAGAGCCCTAGATTTTGCAGACACAAACCTAACCCAGCAATGGAAAGAGGCATTTGAGCTGTACACAGATCTGGCCAGGCAGGAGGACAATAATAGCAGAAAAATAAATCGGCTACCTTACTAGGAAACAAGGCAGAGATGACCACTCTGAAGCTCGTCACTGCCTCAAGCCTCACAGGAGTCCCAGGAGTCCTGAGTAACTATTGTTCCCCAAAGCAGAACAAAACTGTGGCGTGACATGGGTTTTTCACGAAGACCAATCCCCAGGGGAGGGGATAGTCCCATATGTTACTGCCTGACACACTGTGTGCTACATGAAGTTTTAGTGACTTGACAGACTCCCTCATTAGGGACAGGAAAATCTGTGGCAGTTGTGGAAAGCCGCTGCTATCAGAAGGTGATCTCACATGGCGCTTCGATGCTTAGACATGGGGTGTGAAGCAGAAGCCTCAAGAGAAAGCCTTAGAAGGCACAACGGCCCCAGAAGTACATGCAGTGAGACAATAGCAAAAGGGAGAACGTGGCCAGGTTCCATATGCATAATGAGATGCATTTACTGTGGGAGACAGTATGAACAGGCAAAGGAGAAATATTCTGCACTAGAACAGCATTGCAAGGAACGTGGCAAGTTGAAACATTTTTGAAGTGTGTGCAAGAGCAGAGGAAGGGCTCATAAAGATTCAGTCTGACTTGTACAAGGGGGAATGGCACATCAGACAATGGTGATGACATCATGACTCTCTCCCTGTGTCTGAGAGCATATCAGGTTCAGGAAAGGGAAGCAACTAGGGACAATACCAACCTCCATTCCATGCAAGAATGTTAACAGGGAAACAAAGTATGTGATTTCAGCTAGATAGCGGGGCCTCCAGCAGTGGGATTCCTTGGGGTGAATTGGACTTGCACACCCATTACAAAGAGCAGTCCCAATCTAATTATGTGCAATGACAGCATGATGAAGCTCATAGAAAAATGTGACCTCATAGTAAATAAACTGAAAAATAATAGGCGTTAACAACTGAAATTTGTGATGGTGGGTGATAGCACCACAGACCTCTCTTGAGGACTACAGCCATCCAAATCATGGCTCTGATCAGGGTGCAGCATTAGAATGTTATAGCCGCAGTTCAAGAAGCAAAAGGGAGAGTCCCATGGAGATAATTTTAAAAGCATATGGGGATGTTTTCAAAAGTGGTAAGTGCTTTGAAGGAAAGCTAGGACTGGAAGTAGACCTCACTGTGGAACCTGTCTGCTTACCACAAAGGAGAACTCCCCTGGCACTATGTAATCCAGTATACAAGGAGCTCAAAAGTCTGCAGAGCAGGGGTCTCATAGCACCTGCAGAGGCCAGTACAACCAGGGTAAGAAGCATGGTGCTGGTAAAGAAGCCATCATGCAAATTATGCATCTATAGACCCAAAGCCAGTGAACCAGGCATTGAAAAGTAGCCACTATTCACTGCCCGCAATTGATGACATCTTGCCAGAACTCTTCAAAGCCAGAATCTTTACAGTATGTGATCTGAGGGATGGGTTTTGGCACATAAGCCTGGATAAAGAGTCCAGCATACTGACAACCTCTGCAACACCATTTGGTTGCTACAGATGGCTGCACATGCTGATGGGCATAAGCCCAGCACCAGAGGTGTTCCAGAGGAAACTCACCCAAGTGCTGGATAGACTCCCTGGGGTGAAAATAATTGCAGATGTTATCCTCATAGATGAAGGGAGCAATGATACAGATATTGAACAAGACCATGACAGAAAACTACAAGCTTTTCTATAGAAAAAATGTGACTCACAGTATGAAGTGACATCCATTGGACAGCTGCTCATAGCAGAGAGACTGAAAACAGAATCAAGGTAGTCAGACACATGCCAGCTCCAGTGGATGTGAAAGGGCTTCAGCGTTTCATAGCAATGACAAATTTTCTGTCCAGTTTTTGTCCACACCTGGCTGTAGTAGCAGAACCCATAAATCAGCTCACACGACAGGATGGTGAGTGGCACTGGGCAGATCCCCAGCAGCAAGCATTTGACATGTTGAACAGATAACAGGTGTCCCTGTCTTGAAGTACTACCTGTCAGGAAAGCCATTGACACATCAGTGTGATACATTGGGGAAAGGCTTGAGTGTAGCTCTCGTGCAGGAGCGGCTGGTTGCTTATGCCAGCAGAGCCCTGTCAGAGACTGAACAGAGGTACGTTCAAATAGAAAAAAAACTTCTGGCTGTGGTATTTGGAGTGGAGTCATTCCATCCATACACCTATGGCTACCCATTAGTGGTGCAATCAGACTACAAACCCATAGAGAAAATCATGGTGAAGCCCCTTTGTAGTGCTCCAAAGAGACTGCAGCACACATTGATGCAGCTCCAGTGCTACTAGGTGAAGATCAAATATTGTTCAAGATGATTACTGGTGTTAGCTGACACCCTGAGCAGGGCATATATGCTCAGCGTCAGCAAGTTGGGATAAGGGGAGCAGGACATTGAATCCATTAATATGCTTCACTATCTCCCAGTTTCAATAGCAAAGGTGATGGAAATCAAAAGGGATATCTGTAATTATAAAAAGTACATCAGAAGCAGAAGTGGGGGCCACTGGAAGCACTCAAGGAAACTGAAGGAGCACTCAAGGAAGATAAGGTTATTGTGGAGAAACTAAATGAATTCTTTGCATTGGTCTTCACAGCTGAGAATATGAGGGAGATTCCCAAACCTGAGCCATCCCTTTTAGGTGACAAATCTGAGGAACTGTCCCAGATTGAGGTGTCATTGGAGGAAGTTTTGGAACAAATTGTTAAATCCAACAGTAACACATCCCCAGGACCAGATGGTATCCACCCAAGAGTTCTGAAGGAACTCAAATGGGAAATTACAGAACTACTAACTGAGGTATGTAACCTATCATTGAAATCAGTCTCTGAACCAGATGACTAGAGGGTAGCTAGCATGACACCAATTTTTTAAAAAGGCTCCAGAGGCGATCCTAACAATGACAGGCCAGTAAGCCTAACTTCAGTACCTGAAAAACTGGTTGAAATTATAGGAAAGAACAGAATTATCAGACATATTATAGATGAATACGATTTATTGGGGAAGAGTCAACATGGTTTTTGTAAAGGGAAATCATGCCTGAATAATCAATTAGAATTCTTTGAGGGGGTGAACAAGCATGTGGACAAAGGTACCCAAAGGCTCTTAAGCAAAGTAAGCGGTCACGTGGCCAGAGAAATAAAACAACATTACTGAGATGCAAGGACTCATCTCATCTCATGTTAGCTCCTGCAGCCATGAAACCTTGCAGTTGCATCAACTAATCTAAGCAACGTTGGGCCTAGTGAGTAGTAATTATTATTACAGCCTTGTCGGAGGATTAGCCCCAGAAATTAAAGGCTTGCTTGTGTTGTGCTCAATTGGAATATTGTTGTTAAAGGGGAACCTAACACATTTTCCGAACTGCCAGCCCCTATGAACATAGCGAAGTTTGGAGACTTAGGCCTGGTCTATACTGGCAATGGAGGTCGATGTAATGCTGCTTACGTCAACCCCCTAAAGTACGCGTCTCCATCGATCTCCATCGATTTAAAGCGCAGTAAAAGTCGACCTAATAAAACCACCTCTGCAAGTGCGTAGCACTGAATTTGAATTCCAAAATCTCTTAAAATGGCCAAATAATTTGATTTTAACAACGACTGCTGGATACATGCATACAGTAGTCTACAAATCTCAATAAACCATCATCTCAAATAAGTATTTTCAAACAAAATTAAGCTCTCAATGCTTCTAAAACAGTGATAGGGATTCTTTTTTCTCTGCGACTGTCCTCACTGCAGAGTATGTTTTCATGAGCAGCACCCTGGTCAGTTTAGCCCAGGCATGAGCAGCCTCACTGCAAAGCTATAGCCAACTTACTTTGAATTCTCTGTCTGTGTTGCTAGGAATTTTTGAGGCACATCCTAGGGTTATTTCTGGTGTAGTAAACTGAGGTGCACTGTGATTTTTTCCCCAGTGAATTGTGGGAGCACTTGTCTGTTCTTCTTTGCACACAGGGGGAATCGTGTGAAGGCATTAGAGGATTATTGACACTTAAGTGATTTAACCTGTGCCCTCACTACAAAGTCGATGGGTTACTACCTGAGTGAAAGAGTAACCCAGGCTTGAGCCCATGCCCCCAGCTGGGCCAGGTAGCCTATGCACCCACTAAGCTTGGATGAGAGGTTTTTGTGTGTGGAGGGGAGTGGGGTTAGAGAAAACACCCAGGTAAGAACCCTGGCTAATTCTGCAGTGAAGAGATGCCCTCACAGATCTGAGATTAGTGACTTCTAGGAGAGTGTGTGTATGTGCATGCATGACTTCAAGGACCAAGGTATCATGGGACTGATCAGATGCAAATTCCTCAGTACTTTTAAAATGATGACATCATGGGTCAGATACTCAGCAGGTGTAAATCAGCACATCTGAAGTCAATGGAGCTACATCAATTAACACCAGCTGAGAGACTGGCCCTGTATGTGTAAATACCAGATAATTTGCAGAAACTTGTAATGTTCTTAACATACTCCACTATATTACTTACACATCAAAAGCTGGGTAGCTACCATGCTAAATAAAGAATACTTAAATCATGCTTGTGCTGTGTTACACCTTTTGGGGCACCTTTTCAAAGCAATGTGCAGGGGATTTAGTGAGATTCCTATTGACAAATTGGAATAACTTGTGAGGCTAAATCCTGCTGTTCTCTGCTTTGAAATTATACTCCAAAGTGCTTTTAAGTATTCTTCACTTCTGGATTTAACTCTCTTCTTTAATGTTTGTGTATCAAAGATTTCTATGGTTTTAGGTTTATGCTACACTTTGTTGAACCTAAAAGAAGGGAGTGTTCAAAACAATGATGGTAAATATAATCACCATTATATTTTTCCATTGACAGTGAGATGCTACAGTTGTGGAGTGGAGTCTTGTTTATGTATCATTGACAGAAATGCTGCTAGCTGTACATATAGAAGTTAAATCACAGCTTTGGTCATTCACTGACACTGTGATGTCATTTCATGAAATGCAGCATGTCTGTGGGCAGTAGTTCCAGCTGGAATAACTTTCTTAAAGTTATTGGCCGCTGTTTCAAAGACTGACCAGGCTGAGGCAAAATACCAAACCCTGCTGATGAACTTTTGTATCTGTATTTTGGACTGTACTCTAGTAAAAAGAACAGAAAAAAATATTTAAATTGGAGACTATATGTAATGTGAATTTGAGAGGCTAGGTATAACTTTACACTACACCTTGATCAAAATTTTCAAGAATGATTTGTAATTTTTGGGTGCCCTCGTTATTGAGTGCACAACTTGAGATACTTTCAAGGGACCTGATTTTCAGATGACGGGTGGCGAGCACTTTCTGAAAATCAGGCCCTTCTAAGGTGTCATAAGTTGGGCACTCTGAAAATTGAGGCATCCAGAATCATGAATCACTTGAAAATCTTCATCAGTTTCTTTCACCCATGTAAGCTTGCACACATTCTTTGCATCTCATTACTCTGATATGGTATCACTACCCCATCAATAAAACGGTAAACCAAAAAGAAATCTATTCCCTCTTAAAGAATGCATCTATAAAAATGCCAGCTTAATACTTTAGAATTTTAATCATGCAATTTAAACATGAGTGCACGTCCTGGGACACAGACTTTTTTGTAAGTCTGTATTGTATTGTAAGCTTACAGTGTGTAAAGCAGAGAAACTCTACTGAATTTCATAGAATTATGTCTGGTTAATGCTGGTATGATATTGGAATGTTGGCCCTCTGTCTAACTTAGCCTTTGTCATACTTGTGAATGAGGGTATCAGAATACAATGGGAGAAGTCTCAACAAGCCTCTGATGCCCCCTTTCCTGCCAACATGTTACTGTCATACAGTTGCTGTAGTTGCTTAGCCACTAATGGTCAGCAGTGAACATAATGTGTTTAAAATATTTTTATATTTTCCAGAGACCAGTAAACGTAGCAGAAATAACATCTTGCATTGTAGAATGCAGGCATAAAATGAACACGATGTTTTTGTTATATTTTTTGTTACCAAAAAGGGATAAAAAGTCACAAATGAGTCATCACTCTGCTTTGGTTTCCACATTCAAAGATTATGCTATCACCTTATCTTTCTGCATCTGTACGTATGCATATATATGTTATGTAGCAATTTGGTATAGCAACATTATATAGCAAAGCTTTGAGATAAGAATATCATTCCAAAACCCTGTTTTCAATGGCTTATATCTATCTCAAAAGATTCTTTTTTTTTTTTTTTTTTTTTTTTTTTTAAGATGAAACTCATCATGCTTGATTTTTAGCTCAGGAGAAACTTTTCTGGAAAGTATAATAAAAATCTATTTGGCCATTTTTTAATTACCTGATTTGTGCAATTTTTCAGATAACATATTTGCCTTTCCTTATAAACTTAAAACTATCAATGTATGAAGTCCTGAAAGGTTATCCAGCTAATCTAAATCTATCATTCTAGGCATAAGCCCTTGATTTGCCGCAAGAAATTTTGTTTTGAAATAAAGTTAGGAGCATCTGAAAATAATGTACCTGCTAAATGCCTTATAGTCCAAATCTTTGCCTGTGAAAATATTTCAAACTCTGTAATTTGCCCTGCCTGCCAGACTGTCTGACATCTCCTTATGGATATCCAGGCTTCAACTTTAGTTCACTGTGGCCTCAGCTGAACTCGTAATCTTTCTCTTTAAAGCTTCTTCTGTCTTCTTCTATCATGGTACACAGCATCACACTCCTCCCAGTCATTCAGATGTGAAATCTGGGTATCCTCTTCAACTCAGCCCTATTTCTAGAGTCCCACATGCCAGGCCATGTCTGAATTTTGCTGCTTCTTTCTATATAATATTTCAAAGACCCTGTCCTTTCTGTCTTGTCCAGGCCCTTATCTTGTGCTTGGACAACTGTAGTTTCCTCTTTTCAGATCTTTGACTGCTCCATTTGACTGCTCCTCAGATCTATTCCAAAACCTGCTGCCAGTGTCATTTTCCTGGCTTGTCATGCTAACCACATCCCTCCACAGGCTCCCCTTTCTCCACCATGTCAAATTTAAACTTCTCTCCTATATCTTTAAGGCCCTTCATGACTTAGCCCTGCCTTACCTGTCAGATCTACTGCTTTATCACAACATTGACCTCTGTGGATGATGCTGGCCTCAATTGCTTGCTTGTCCACTTTTCCTATATGCACCTTTGCATTTTCTCCAGGGCCAACCCCAGCACATGAAAAAATTCCCCAGTCAAAATTCACACAGCCACCACTTTGCTCTCTTTCAGATGCTTCTTCTGCGATGCTTACAAACCATTCTCCTCTGACAGTGCTTAGGCAACCTGCTTGATGCAAAATGTTTCCAATTTATTCTTTCTGTATCTTCCCCCAATTCCATCTCTACATGTCACTCCTATGTTGCATTTTGTCTTAATCCTAGATGGTGAACTTTGTGGAGCAGAGATTATATTTGTTTTGCTTGTTTGTACAGCACTCCATGCAATCGGATCCCGAGCCCTGAATGGAGCTTCAGGTACTGCTGTGATATTAAAACAAATAAATAAACTCACCAAATACTTTATCTAAGCCTGGAGGGCAGGCAAAATGGGCTAAGCATCAGCTTCAATACCACCTGCATTTCCTAGCATCACGGTTCTAAACCTAGCAGGAATGACTTAGTCTTTCTGACACAAATATATTAAGTGCCATGCCAGTGACTGTGTGAGGGTAGATTAGATGAGGTCTTGAATATGTTTGCCATGTGGATATTCAAGATTCCATGACACTTCTTGTACTTAGGGGTGAGGGGGAATTGTCAGAGTCCTTGACCAAAATTGAATTTCCACTCCCACAATCATATCCTCTGTGCTGACTGGCTACCATCCTCTACTTTGCATTTGGGTGTCTTTCAGTTGTGTGAGTGCCAAGTAGTTTGTGAATTACTTTAAGATCCTTTGGGGGTGAAAGAGGCTATATAAATGTATATATTGTTAGACACATTATTAATTAACATTAGTAGGTTTTTGTTTTTACTATCTTGTTTTTGCTGTAAGACTCTAGAGAATTAGTGGGATTATGACATGATGAGAGTCTTAGACCTTTTCAATAGAGAAGGAAAGGGATTTTTAGTCATTGTTTCAAATTCTGGTAGACACCTTTTTAACTCAAACTTCTAAAAACATCTGCAACAAAAGAGCTCAAAGTTAAAGACAGTACAATATGAAAAATTACAGACCTGCTGCACCACGAGTCTCACCTTGTATAACTGATGACTGGAAAAACCTTTAAAGAACTAACAAAATGCAGCACCAACCACTACACCATCCATCCGTTGTTTTCAGGTATGGCCAAGCTGTGTGAATTGGACTTGTGGGCTTTAGGATTGGAGAAACTCAGAGCTTTCAGAAACTCAGGGGAGGCTTCTTGGAACAGGTAACTCCAAGGAAGGAAATACCTAGCAGAAATTTACTTTCCCATCAAGCAGATCCCAGAGCTACACATGAATACCAATTTGTAAACTTTTCTGTGTAGCTAAAGGAGGGGGAGGGGGAGATATGTTTGTTCATCAATGACTTGTGTATGACTGACTGTTTGTTGATATCTTGTTTTAAATCCACCTCAGCAAGAGAGAAGCCACATTTCCCATCCACCAAACATGATCACTACATTTACAATAATGAAAAATCCCAGTTGCACTGTAGGGAATGTTCGCTGAAACTACATGTCCAGTTTTGCTGCAGGTCACAGAACAGGGGATGGCAATGACATTTGTCACTGACAATGCTGTCCAAGTTAGCTGGATTTCTTTTAGATCAACAACATGGAGGTGAAAGTCTCTGGTCCATTACCACTATCCCAGGAGCCATCCCTCCATGCTCTTGCTTCTTACTCTTTACCATTTATAGTGAAAATTTCTGGAAATCTGGAACCCCTTAATTTCTCTCTCCCTTTAAATGTGTTACCATTTTCTCTGCTGTTCTATTTAACTTTTTATGATTCTCCATCCCCTTTTCCTCCTGGAATTCTGATCACCTGCTATCCTTTTGCCAAAGTGTTCACAAGGCTTTGTATCATTAGTTTGTTGGTTTAATACAAACTGTGGTGACTGACAAGAAAACTAGGCTAAGACTGTTCAAACAGCTTCTTAGAAATAGAGGATGTACAAAGTAGAGATGGGCAGGAAAGAGTTTTCTTGACTCAGGAAAATATTCAAGATTTTGAAAAAATTTCCCATCCTGAACCAGGAAGTAGTTGAAAACTCAAATTTTCATGAATCCACAAACTGGAGAAAAAAATCTTGGGTCAATCAGAATGATTTGTTTATATTTCAACTATTTTATTTATTTATGTATTTATTTTACTATAGATAGCTTAAATTTCAAAACAAAAAGTCATTTTGATTCCAAAAGCCAAATTATTTCTTGTAAATTTGAAAATTTTTCAAAATGTTTTTGAGTCAAGAAATTTGTCAAAGTGGCTCCTTTCCCACAAACAGTTCTGGTTTTGATGAATTAACATTTTTCAAAGGGAAATGTCTTGTTGAAAAATTACCTATCAGCTCTAGTTCCAAGAGTCTGGAGGGAAGCAAAAACCTCTGTAACCTTTCAGAAAAGGAATAGGAAAGAACTAAGAACATGCGGATAATAAAATTAGTGGTATAGATATTGGTAGACATAAAAAGTAGGATCACAAGACATTTAGACAAATATGAACACTTTGGAATGAGCCAGTATGAGTCTGTATAAAGTAAATTTTGTCTGACAAGTCTGGTTAAGAAATAATAAGTTTGTAGAGATAAATGCAGATAGCAGATAGGGACGAATATAATCCGCTTGGATTTCCAAAAGTCATTTGACATGGTGCAACATTTTGCCTAAGATTATTTAAATTATTTAGAAAATGTACCCTTGCAGTTGTTGACTGAGGTGGTTTGGTGACTGAGATCACATTACAATATAAAAAAGTTAGGCGAAAAAGTATGAAGTCAATAGGGAACAATGTTAATACTCTTCATTCAGTACCCAAATGATTTAGAGGAAGACATCATTAATGTGGTTCCAACTTCTGGCTGCTACGTGAGCATAGAAGTATCCCCAAAATATCGCACCAATTCTGGCTCCACCAAACTTTATGGAGAAGCCAATCTGCAAAGCTTCCATGATGGGAACTATGGAGGGACATTCAAGACCACGGCCTAAAGGCTAGGGAGAGGTGCTATTACATTTCTGTGTTCACTCTCTGAGCTGACAATGGGAAATATACGAGCACCCCAACATAGATTATTTATGCTCTTTGTAGGGTTAATCTGTATGTGGACTGATCAGAGGGAGGGATGGTTAAAGTGTGAGATTATGTATTAATGGTTTTGCAGATTGAATGTGCTCTTATTTAAAGACATTTATGCAGAGGACCTGAATTTAGCTCAAGGTATCTAAGTTTATAGACCTTATCTAATTGAGTGAGCCAACAGATGGTGTCAAGGTAAAGTGTCAAATCCAGAGAGACATAAATAGGTTAAGAGCATGAGCAGATAAATTGCTCATTAGTTTTAAATTAGACAAATGTCAGATCATGTGGTATAAGGCCTAGTAACAGACATTGCAATATGTTAAATGGGCATTCCACAGAACACAGCAGAGCAGGAAAAGGGCATGGCAAGAATGCTAGGCTGTAAGGCCAAGGCTGGAAAAGCAGAGAGAACACTGGGATGCATAAGAAGATGGACAGGATACAAGTCATTAAGATTGTATATAGCCTTGTCCTCCTTTGCAGATCCTTGCACAACTTGCCTACCTCTCTGTCCTACTCTTTCTGCGGCTTTCTCACCCCCTTGGCCTGCCAAAGTTGATTGCTTGGCCACTACTGTTGTTTTATTCTCACATTCTCTCTCTCTCATCAAATTCCTAGGCCTGTAAAACCCTTCCTTCCTGGATCTGCTTTGCCTACATTCTCCCCCTTTAGGATCTTTCGCAAAACACACTTCTTCTATGAGACCGATAATTGCTAGTTTACATTTTCACTTCTTTGGGATGGGTTGCATGAAATTCCTAGTGAAAAACCACAAAGCCACCTGGGTTGTAGTAAAATAATATTAAAAACAGAGAGAATACTTTGCCTAAAACAAAGGGGTCCTGATCCTTGAATGGGCCTATAGATGTTACCATAATACTACTAATAAAAAAAAAAAGAACCGGTAGGCATAACTTATCTTGCCTGAGCTCTGCTAAAGCTCAGCTACATTGATACAATCCATGTAGTTACAGAAAAAAACAAAATTATACTTTTCCTGAGCATGCGCTGTGTTCCTTTCTCACTTACCCTTTGGTAGGCAGCATATCTAAACCCCAACCTTTTGCCTCCAGGTAGGTATTTGTCCCGTCTGATATCAGATATCATGTATCATCCTACTTTATCTCTCTGGAATTCCCCAACTATACCTTTCAGTTTGCTTTGGTCTGCTCTTCTGGAATCCTTCCCAACATAAGTATTTCCATAATGTATTCTCCAAGTTTCTCCTGCCATGCCAATTGTATGTTTCCCACATCCATTCAAGAATGCATTCATTGCTTTGGACAGTAGTTTGGGGTTCCTATTTTTCCCCTGTGCCCCTTTAATAACTTAACAAAACAAATTAACAAATCCATTCAAGTTCCAAGTCTCAATTCTTATCTTCAAGGTGTTCCATGGCATGGACCTAGGGTATCTAAAACTGTGATGAACACTGTGGTCTACAACACTGCTCCTGAAGGCACAATGGAACTTTTTATCAAATGCTTGAAACTCACCTGTGCAGGAGACAAAGATTTCTTGGGGATCAGTCTGAGGCTGTGAAACAAAGTCCAAAAGGCGCTAAGGACCATCACAAACCTCACTATCTTTGCTCCAAGTGCAAGGTGCACTTCTTTGATCTAACTTCTGAGCTTAAACACAGCAGTGTGAACATTTAAAAACAACGACAAAAACAAAGCCCTAGCAAAACAAAACACAACACTGCATACACAATTTGCCCCCGAAAAGAGGATGAGAGTGAGAATGAACCACACGTGACACATTTTAATTACGTCACTTATTGCACTACTGTATGGCACTTAGATCCTAAGGTAGTGAGGGCAGTATAAGAACCCGTATAGAATAGAATAGACCTTTTTCTTTGGAAGGCATATCCACATAATAGTTGTCCTGTAGTTCTCATTCACATCCTCCCTGCTCCATGGGCTCTCTGTTTTATCCTAATAAGCATGATTTCACAGGTAATTGCCCTGGCTTGAGTTGTCAATCTAAACCCAGTTCACTTTCTGCCTTTAAAGAGACAGGGACCACATTTTCTTATCAGACCCTGTCAACTGTGTTAATGGTCTCTATCCAATCTGTAGTATTGTCGAATTAAAGCTGAAGTGTAGCAGAGCCATGCATACGTATGTCGCTATTTTACATAATATCTAGTCAGTAATAATCATTAGCATTTAGAACAGAGGTCCCCAAAGTATGGGGCACCCCTCTAGAAGGGTGTGGAGGAAGGTTGGAGGGGCATGGCAGGGCTAGCACCCACGGGGAGTGTAGAATGGGAGTGGAAGGGAGCGCCACCAGTTCTGCTCTGCTCCGGTCCTGCCCCCACCCCCAGCCCATGGCACAAACCCCCATCACCTGGCCCAGCTCAGCTCCCAGTCTCCCAGCTGTGGCCTTGCCACCCACCGAGTTCCCAGATGCGTTCTTGGTTCCCAGCTGTGTCTGCTCAGCTCCTGGCCCAGTTCCCCCACTGTGGCCCCTGGACCAGCCATGGTCCCCAGCACCCAGCCATAACACCATCCTCAAACTCCAGTGCCTCTCCTTAGTCTCCTGTGCCCAGCCACGGTAGCCGTCGTTGGCCTCCAGTGCCCGGCCTTGGCCTTGGCTTCCTTTACCTCTGGCCTCGGCCTCCGGTGCCTGGCTGTGGGTCCTTGGCACCCATTGCTGCTACTTCTCCTGGGGGGCCCCAGCCATTGGGGCCCCCTACCACTGTGGCCTCCCACTCCCAGCCTCATCCTCCCACCCGACTGTGGCCCCACTCCCAGTCCCAGCTGGGGACGGAGAAGGGTGGGGGATATGATGTAAAAAGTTTGGGGCCCTCTGATTTAGAACACTGTTACCTAATCTGGGACACCACATTATCAAAAGTACAAAAAAGGAATTAAGAAAAAGCTGAGGATCTTGGATAGCCTTCCTCAATGGATATTCAACTCTTGGATTTGGGAATAAGGAAACAGTGGGTGGGCAGTAAATATAGGCTAAGCGTTTCTAGCGGAAAGTGGTGCAAACTTGTGGAATGGCCTGTCCAAAGCAGTAGTAGAAACATCTAACCTAGAAACTGAAAACCTATCAACCAACCAAAAAAACCCCAAAAGCCATCAAACTCAACATACAAGAGAATATTATGAGTTATTTACACTATTGGATTCAGTTACTTTTGATACTTTGGTCAGATGAAAAAAGGTGGTACACCATCTTTTTGACCTAGAATATTCCTGAAATGAAGCCACTATATTTCCCTTGGAGAGAGAGAAGTGGAAATATGCAAATCCCTAGTGCAGGATTTAGTTAATATTGCTTATTAAGGATTTGCCTATTCACAGGAACCTAGTCATGCAATGCTGTATAAAATTACTGTTTGAGCTTTTATATCTGTGAATTAAGTTCCTAATGTCTTGCACAGAGGGGGGAAAAATCCCTTTTTTTTATAGCTCTTTCATTTTTACATTTCTTTCTGTGTCATACCCCTTTTCTATTAAGACAAAGACTTCTTTTATTTTATAGGGCTGTAAAAACCAGCAGACTTCTCTCTTAATCAGTGTTGTCTAGGTTCATTGCCAGAGGGCCCAGGTCATTAGTAATAAAGGTCATTACTTGATGTTTCCAACATACAGAGACTGTCAAAATGATCCCCCCCACCTTCCACATTTACTCTCCCAATGATTAGAAACAGGCCCAAGCTGTCTTAAACAGTTATTTTATTTTGGGGGGGGGTTTTTTGTTAAAGAATTAACTGCCTAACTCTTGGAAATAAAAACTCTATAATATTAATAGTATGTTCAGAATAGACTGGGTGGAATGACAAAGCACATAAAGGTTCTAAAAGCTCAGACAAGGGAGAAAAATGGAAGTGTTTGGTATCAAATTCATCCCAGGTTTCTCCAAGGAGCAGAATCAAATGCTAAAGGAAAGTCCCATGAACCCCTCCGGCTGCCATATCTTGGTTGCCCTCATTACCTTACATCTTAGCACCATCTGATTTCTAGCATCCTAATTGAAAAGGCACTTTGTACTAAAAAGATGTGTTTGAATCACTTTGAAACCCAAGATTCTCTGGTATTCTTTCTGGTAAATGTTTCTCTGGGATCTCTGAGTTTATTAAACAGAGTTGTCTTCAGAAGTCTCTTACGCAGACTGCAGGCACAACGCTGTTACCTCTGAATCTGGGGGTGGGTGGGGAAATAGTGAGCTCTAAATGTGATGATCTGTGGAGATTTTATACCAACCTGGCTTTTGAATTTTGATTTGTCTTCCCTGTTTCTTCCTCCTTCTTTCAGTGATCAGGGTTGCATCTTTCTCCATAATTAAATGAATGTCATGTATTCAATGTGTATGTGGAGTGGGTTTCACACCAGAAAGAAATATAAAAAAACCAACCCTGGCTTATTCATTTGTACAGAGATGAGAATTTAAGAAAACAAAAATGTGTCTATTGTTATAGAGCTTTCAGATGCCCTGTAGGAAAACTGTATTTATGGTAGGTCTGGATGCAGCCCAATTCTTTGCAATTCTCATTCAATAAGCCTGAAATAAGATTAATGAATGCAATTATGATTCTGCTTCTCTTCTCTCCTCTCCCTCCACCCCTTATTACTCCTCATATACACAGGACACTGTGTATCAGTGAATGGCAGATTCTCATGTAGAGAAATGCCTGTTGAGGTTTTTCCTGGGAATGATACTTTAAAAACACATGCAGGGCATGCCAAAAGCCAAGCCAGAGGTTAGATTTAAAGGGAAAAGGCTGAATTAATAGCCACTCCCTAATCCTACATTCACTTGACTTCTTTTCACTTTTCTCCACAAGTCAGCTGTTCTGTGAGTATGTGCTTACATTTCTTTGCATTTTCAAGACAGCTCAACTCCACCTTCTGTTTTCTCTCACATTCCTTCTTTTTAGAGAAGTGTTGGGGTAAAAGAAATAAACAAACCAAAACAATCCAAACAAACAAACTATACAGTGGAGACTTAACAGTATGAATTGGCAAACTGGCATCTGAAAGCATAATAAATGAAAATGCTAATGACTTTCAGGAAAATGAATGTTTTGTGAAGTTGGGTGGAGTCCCAATACCTTCCCCATAGCTAGCGATTAAAACATTGCTTTATAAATGGAATATTTGGAAAGAGAAGCAGTTTTTTTAGATCAGTAATAAATCACAAGCAGCTACATTTTGAAGAAAGCTTTCCTTTTTATTAAGAAACTTGCTGATAGTCACTATTGCTCCATTATTGCCTAGTACTTATAGAGTTGGGATTTTAATTAGGCATTATATGAACGTTGTCAAAACAGAGTGCAAACTGTAAGCCTCACAATGCTGCTGCGAGGAAGCTAGGTATTCTCATTTTACAGAGGGGTCAGCTGATTGACTTTCTGTATGTTAAACAGCAAATCAGTGACAAGAGTCACAGATTAAAACCCAGGAGTCCTGACTCCTGCTAATTCAGAGGTTTTCACCCAGGCCAAATTTCTGAATTTGGTTGAATCTTTTAAATAAAACTGTTTTGGGGATGGGAAAAGGTAGCATTCGATGAAATGTGATCCTCAGAAAACTTCTGAATGTCAATCCAGCAGAAAGCCCATACGTGTTTCTAAATGATATGATCCATGTGATTGGGTAATTATTTTGCACTGACCCACAGTCAAATGTTCAACATAAAAGGGATGAAAGTTAAGGAAAGCACTTCTTACATGGATTATTATTTTTTCATACTTGAACCCGATATGGGAGATGAACCATTAGCATTGAGGAATGCAGAGGATATGAATTTTAAGATGGAGATTTCTAAAAACTATTGTAAAAAACCCCAAACAACCTCATCACCCCAACACACACAGAGATTAAATCACCAGTGTATTACTCCATTCCCTGCCAAGTATCTCCACTGAATGCAATGCTGTAGTGTGGAATCAGCCCCACAGTATTCACTTTTTAAAAAATATAAGAATCTACAGGAATGGTGGAGGATAAATAATTTTTATTGGTTTCAACTAACATTTTCCTTTTGCTTTGCAATTACATTTTGTTTTTTATTATGAGTTTTTATTAGATTACAAATTTTAGCTCATCCAGGATACTTTGCTTACTTTCAAACAATTCTGAATTATGAAATGAAGATTAGAAGGACATTAAAAGCACAGGATGCATTTCACCACCAACATTCATCCCACACCACGCCATGTCGACCAATGTAGAGTCCATGTGGAAGGCTCAGGAATAATTGTCTACAGCATAGAGCATGTTTCACACACAATAAATTGGTGTTATTTTATTTAAAAATTATTTATAGTCAAATAATCCCCAAAGAGTATTTAAAATTCTGAACTGAAATGCATTTCCTTCAGAAAAAGAGGAATTCCTTGTGGTATATTACATTGAAAATAGGGGAAATCCTCAGCTCTATGTGAATTTAATGATGCAGAAGGTGTGCTTTTCAAAAATAATATTATATGATTTTATTATTATTCGTCATTATATACAAACCTCTTGTAACTCTCTTTATTCCTTCACATATGAAAGTCTGGATCTGTTAAGGAGAGAGACTAATTAATTAGGGTGATATAAGGTGAATGACCAAGTGTAATAAAGAAATAGACAGCTTAGACTGATTATTAGGAAAACCTTTCTAACAGTATGTGCTATTAGACTGGAATGCCCTCCTCTCATGGGTTGTGGTGGAACTCCCATCATTTTGAGGCATTTAGAACTAGAATGCATAAAACAGTAGGAAATGTACTATGGGGAACAATCGTGCACCAGCAAGGGAATGGCCTATATGACCTAAGAGGTCTTATCTGCATCTCATTTCTATGACTCTGCACGTGATCATGAAAAGGTAATTAATTCTGAAACAACAAGGAAGCTGGAAAAAGCAATACCTTCAGAGATGGGTAATTAAAATAAAACAGGAAGCATCCATTAGGGACATAAATTTGACTGCCCAGGCAGAGCTTTCTAGCCTTGCATTAGTGCTCTTAAATCATATAACCATTTACCGCCAGTGGTTTAGGTCAACCTGCATCTTTCTACTAAAACAGAGTGATGAGTGTAAGGCAGAGCAGCAGAGGTGGTGTGGTGGGTGGAGAGCTTCGTATCAAGAAGTATGGGGTCAGGTTCAGGTTCTTAAGTAAAGTCATCACTAAGTTTGTAGTGGTCAGTTTGTAACGTCTTTGTTTGCTGTTTGCTGCTGCCTCAGAATTCCTAACATTTACTCAGAAATTCACAGAAATTACTCAATATTCACAATTATTGTTACATTGCTGCTTCTGACTCTTTTGGTGCGAGTTCTCCTGCTCAAAAGTACAAAACAATATAATGATTAATTAACATCTAGCCCTTGTATAACACTATCCCGATGTGTTACAAAGGCAAGCAAGCACTATCATCCCTGATGGATAAACATTACTAAAATCTAAGGGGCTGGCTCTGAGAAATCCAAGGGTTTCTCTGCAGCAAGAGAAATGCAGTCCTTTGACCCTCACCCTATTTAAAGATTTAACTCCTAGGCCTACAGATGTTTGACAGATGGCCATCAGATCAGCAGAAAGTGTTTGTGCCTATGGTTATAAACCATAGTCTTGAAATCTGTAAAATTTCCATGCAGTACACTGGGGGCTATGTGAAAATGCATGGCTACAGCCATGGCTTTTATGATCATGGGTTTAAAAAAGGTTAATTTTCTACTGAAACTTGCATTTTATCTGCTCAAATCTAGCAAATAATAATAGTCACTGGAAGTCACTGACTAAGGTTAAAACTAACTTCAAGGTTTAGAACCCTAGTAGCCCAGGTCCACAGACTTATGTTATTGGGGCTAAAAACATGCTAGCATGCTAAAAACAGATGTCTAGACATCGCTTGGACAGTGCAGCTCAGACTGGAGCTTGAGCTCTTAAGACACCCATCCCCAGGCTTGGGAGCCTGAGCCAGAACTTTCTACACACATATTTTTAGCATGCTAGTGTGAGCCCACCAACACGAGTCTGTGGGCCTGGTCTGGGAGGCTTGCTCCTGAATGCCGTGTACACATACCCTTAGGGCCTGACCCAAAGCCCGCTGGAGTCTTCCAACTAGCTTCAGTGGGCTTTGGACCATGCCTTTCATCAAAGAAACAATGAATAAAAAATGTAAAACTCACAGTCCTGTGGTACAGTTGTTCACCCTTGTATCATAAACCACAACACTAAAATATTTGCGTCTCATATTTGTGTTTGTACCCTCTGAAACCGAATGGTATTTTTCTTATCTTATTCCTGGGGCATCAAAAAGCATTGGCTTCCTGCAGAGCAATAAGAGCAATAAGAGCAGGGAGGACTTACACGCAGAACTAATGTAATGAGGATCATAGAGACCAAATCCTTGCCCCTCTCACATGTGCAAAACTATTATTGACTTCTGTTGGAGTTTCGCTGAATAAGATGGTCAGGCTTTTGCTGTGTACGGAGCTATGAAGCTGTGATACCTTTTTGTTTTCCCTGGGGTGTATCTTAAAATTTCTAATCAGTATCTCTGAACACAGATTTCAGCAGTCATGCTGTTCTGACTCCATTACAGAGGGACACACTGTATACTCTCCCATGGAGACTGCTTGTGTTTGTCTTGTTCTCTTCATCTAAAGTGGAAGTCATTTGGACTGCAAATATCTGTTTTCCCTTTGTGTATGGGAAATGCAATAAGAATTTCAGTGAAACAACAGATCTGGGCTCCCATCTCTTAAAACAGAGTTGGAGATTTTGTTAAATTACCCCAAAATTGAGTAGAAAAAGAAGGTAGGGTCATAAAAAGAATACAAGATACTAAATTAGGGAAATAAAAACCCAGCCATATATGATCGGTATTAAATAAGTAGGATTTCTTTCACCATTTTCTTATAAAGATAACTGATTTTCTGCAGAACTTTTCATCCATCTAACTGACTTGTCAAGTGAATGTGCCTCTGTGAACAGAGGATAGTTACTATGATTTGGGGTAGAATTAAATCAGGAAATGTCTATACTTCTGAAACACACAAACCACACTACAACAACAAACAGGATCCTGAGGAAACTGAAGTCACAAAAGCATATACTGTATAATTGCTGGCAGTATAGGATACCAGGTATGGATTCTTGTATGTATCTCTCTATAAGGTAGAGAGACAGAAAACGAAAGAAATATATTATAAACTAACTCTGCATCCAATACTCTACTAACCAATTGTATGTGGATCTAATGGCTGAATATACTAATTAAAAAGAGGAGTATGGTTTAAAAATGCATCCCCAGTATTCTTCTTGAAAACATTTGGTTTTAAACAACTTGATATTGTTACAAGCTGGGTGAAATGTTGTTATGGGGTGAGGTAAAACCTCTTAAGCTGATGTGTGAAAATGTCCCGCCATTTAAGTAATTTGTAAGAAACTAGTAAGAGCCCATACCTTTAAAAAAAAAAAAAAAAAAAAAAAAAAAAAAAAAAAAAAAAGCCTAATAGATTCTGTTCTGAAAATTGCACCCAGTGGGTGGACGGTTCGACTGGGTATTGTGACCAGGTAGAGGTGGTGAGGAGAGGGGGAGAGAACACACAGAAACTGAGAGCAGACAAGAACAGATGAGTGGGAGAGAGAGTCCAAAAGAATAGTTGAAAGCATGGTGACTGGCCCTGGAGGAAACCTGAGGAGAGGTTTTTGGGTCAGGGGATCAGGCTGAAAGGGTGTTCTTGGTGCTGTGGGTAAAAGAAGCTGTTTCCTGCTATTGATTCCTGCTGTATTCAGAGACACAGAACTTTGTAACATTCTTTCTCAATAAACAAAACTGAAAGAAAATACCATATTCCATCAATTTCTACTTCCAAGTGGAACATGCCCAGAACCATGAAACTGTGATTAGCTGCTGGGGTCAAAAAGGAGCAACAATATTTTTAAACTTGTTGCATCATTTTTGTCTTACATGAGAAGCCTCATAGAAAGCTGTTTTCAAGTAGTATGTAGTCTAACAGCTTTCTTTTTGGGCTAGAGCTAATTGACTAGTTAGCACTGAAAATAATACAGATGGACTAAATTTAATTACACCTTTGGGATCTTAGTGCTGTAGTAAAATGTCATTCCCCCTCCCACAAGCTGCCTCCCAACAAAAGTAAATGTAATGGAAGGATGTGGATATCCGGCTCGTGTTAAAAACAAATATGTATAATTTAGGAAATAACAATGTATATGTCTTTCAGGGGTGTGGATTTTTCACATCCCTAAGAGACGTAGCTATACTGATGTAAGCAGGTCCACCAGTGGCTATTAGCCAGGACAGGCAGGGGATTGCTGTTTGCCAGAGTCTGGGAATGGCCGATAGGATGGATCACTTGATGCTTACCTGTTCTACCCTCTGAAGTACCTGGCATTGGCCACTGTCAGAAGACGAGATACTGGGCTAGATGGACCATTGGTCTGATCCACTATGGCTGTTCTTATGTTCTAAATCTGTGGTGTGGACCAGGCCCTAGTATCAGCCAATCCAGGATTTGTATTTTAATCAGGTGAGGTATGAATGTTCTTTTTCTCCATTTATCATCTAACCTCCTCTCCCCTGCTTTTGCAAAAGGATCATTTTTAGTACATCTGGCTAGAAGGACCGTAATATGAGACTTAACCACAGAACACTATTCACAAAGAATTCTGGGACTGTTTTAGAAAGCTAATTACCATTATGATCAGAGCTGAGATTTATATTTGGTCCCAAAGAAAAATATCCCTGAAAATGGGATTTTTCCCTTTGTATTTTTGGAGACATCTGTATAATGTTCCATTATTTACAAATAACGAATTTTTCCTGGGGAACCTTGTATTATAATGCTTGGGACTTACAGCACAGTACTAGATATCTGAGGGCACTATAATCCCAAATTCTTTGGTAGGTGGGGCCTCTTGTACCCAAGTCTCCTCCCATATAAAAGGTTAATGAGACTTCTTTGGGAAGACTAATTGTTCTGTCCCCTTCCTCTGATTCCGACCTTGCGTCTCTGAAGTCCTCGGCTATCTGGAGTTTGGAGTGTTTGTGTGGGAAGGAGTTTAAGACAATGCAAATGATAGATATACAACAACCATGTTTACTGAAATGGGCATTGGAATGGATAGACTCAGAATAGTAGGTTGTTTTCTTTTTGTTTGTTTGTCTGTTTGAATGACCCCTTGTGGAGGTGCAAATATAAGCAGACAAAAGGCTTCATCTGTTTTTTGGTGGGTGAGAGGGAGGTAGAGTGGAGACCGAGAGAACAACCTGCCAGTGTAGTTTAAGAAACGAAGCAGTTTCATGGATTTCAAGAGAGGCTTTGGATGCCAGCCAAAACATGGGAGGTTTGTGTGAATTTTTATCCCAGTGTTAGCTCCAAAATCTTATATGATTATGAATATTAGCCCAGTGTAGAATATAGTAGGAGTTTCTGGCTTCAGCCTGTAAATTGAACCTTTTGGAAGGTTTTGTGTGTTGTGAATAGAACTACTGCACGAAGCTGCAGCACAAATTTCATTCATTAAATATTTTTGTGTACAAAATGGCTTTTCACATTAAAACGACAGATCTTACTTCATGTTTTTGTCACAAACAGTTTTTATGTCACAAACAGTACAAGCCAATTTCTATTTTTGCAAACCTTATAAGAAAACCAATGAAAAATCAAATTTAACTTATGAGGAAAACATTTTTTAATATCTGTAACAAGGCTTTTTTGTATTTTCAGCAGCTTGAAGATAATGCAGGTACTCATATTGGTATCTTGAGACTTTGATTATACTCCGACTCAGTTGAATGCACCCACATTGGGTGGAACTCTATTTTGAACTAAATAAATAATCCCCAAAGTCCTAGCATGAACTGAGATGGTTTGTAGCATGATAATAAAGAAGTTCTGTGGGTGAGGTCTAGAAGCAGAAGCAGAAGGACAACCCTGGAGTTGGTAGCAAAGAGTTTTAAAGCAGAAAGAGAAGTGCCGCAGGAGAAGAGAAAAAAAAATCTAAAATCAAACCGCTGAAGACTAGTGCAAAAGCCTCGTTTAGCATATTTACTGTATTTCACATGAAGTCCACTGAGGACTTGGCTACTACTGTGCATTTTACATGCAGGGCACTTAGATACTAGGGTAATGGGCAGGAGTATAAAACCTAGATAGATAGATTTTAGCACCTAGACATTATGGTGACTGGGCGTATATAAATAATGTAAATAGATGGGGAAGGGAAATTAGGGGGAGAAACATGACATGATAATTTGAAAGAAAAATTGAAACCTCAATTCAGGTTAAATATCAATATAGAAAATTAAATTCAGGATGATTAGCATCTGAAAAATACGTACTAGAGCTGCGAGTACTGGAACGGCATACATTTTGGAGTAACATGTCTGAATTACATTTTAAATAGAGTGGGTGGAAAAAAATTGCCTAGTTTTTATCTGACAAAACATAGTTTTACAAAGGAAAACATTTTCATAAAAAACCTCTTTTCCTTAAAAAAAAATTGTTTTTCAAATGAAACAAAAAACTTTGTTTCTAATTGAAATTTTGTATTTCATTTTGAATCTAAAATTGAAAGGGGGAAAAATCCCAAAATCATTATGAATTTTTTTGTTTTGTCAAAAGTTTTGTGAAAAATTTTAAACAAAGTGAAGTTTTGTTTGGTTCAAAAAATGTTTTCAGAAAATTCTTCCCCTTTTTCAATCAACTCTGATTTTATCCATTCTTTTCAACTTCCTTGTCTGGGTAAAAAATACTTATTCTAGTAACTTTTTTGTTCTTCTATTTGGATACCAGTTGGCACCCAAAATGGCCAGTAAAACAGAATTTGTGCACAAAACAAACAGTGCCCTCTAAAATTATTACAGGTGCTTCAAGTCACTAATTAACAGAGAAAGCCTTGACAATACAGCCGTTGTCCAGCTCCAGGACATCTAAGCAGTCAAAGGAGATTATACTGATGCTTTTTTAATAGAATGTATTTTCTTCCATGCCAGGGGATGTAAAGTAATCTGTTTAGTTGGACAAACATCTGTCTAGTGCATTCACACAAAATTCCTCATGTAGTGTTTTCCTATTCTGAAAGTTTTTGTTCTCCAAAACACTAGAGCATTTTGGGGAACTTCAAGAATTCTGTAGTGCACAGGGTCTTTAGCCCTGATTATAAAGAATACACCATCACAGAACTCATCCCATACTCCTGTAAATAAACTTTGTTTGATACTTGTCTGGGAATTCATGAAGTCAAAGATACAATTTATATACGGCTGACAAAATGGGGATTAGAGGTACTAGAATTTCATTACAGTGCTTTAGAATTATGCTATTGGATTCAATCTGATTTTCCAGATATTGTTTTTTATTATTTGTATTGCAGTGGTGCCTAGGAGTTTCAGTCATAGATCAGGACCCTGTTGCATTAGACGCTGTACAAACAGAGAACAAAAAGCTCTCCCCCAGAGAGCTAATTTTATAAAGACACATAATCTTTCACAATGTGGTCATATTCTTATACATGTTGACTGTGATCTCAGATATTATCATAGCAAGTGTGATAACTCAGGGATGGATTCTGCAGATGAAACCATTTGGGCAGATCCCTGTGCCTGTGCAGAGCTCCATTGACTTAGATCAAGCTCTGCACGGGCGGAGAAGTTGGAAAGTGAGAATCCATTTGCAGGGTCTACATTTTGGATAGTTAGTGCTATAATGGTGATCTGGGAATTATCTCAGTTGCTTGACCTATTTGTTTATGTATCATCATGTTTTCAGAGGATCGTTAACGGTGCTTAGGGCGTTGGTTGGATACTCTTGCCTTGTAGTAAAACTGGGAATAAATAAATGCCTTCTGTATAGAGACAGACTTGAACTGCGAAGTTCAGATTTGGATATAGATACAGATTTTTCCATGTTGTGAGGTCATGCTAAGATGCTGTACCACAGAGCACACATGGAGTGCTCAAATTGGTGGGAAGAAGAGGAAGTGACCATACATTCCCCAAAGAGTAAGGGCATGCTATAACTTTTATTTCAGTCCCTTCAGTCTGTTTTCAACTAGCAAAAGGAAGAAGCACTCCCAGTTCAAGCACGGCTTCCACAGCAAGACAGAGCATGCAAAACAAAGTGGTATAGTTAGTAAACTGACTGGCTATATAGCAGCAGTGATTATTGGGAAGGTGACAAGAATGAATATACACTTTAAGTTCAGCAGCACTGGCTGGTCTATGTAGCACTCAGAGAGTTCTGTAACAGTGGAGCAAAGGGAAGGATGTGAAAAGGGTTTAAATATTTGTAAGTGATACCAGCTATTCAAGGTGAGAATGCAGCATGAAGGCAACCTTTGTGTCTGGATGATGACAAATGAACAGAAAGCGGGGGAGAGAGGTAGCCAACCAATCACCCTAATGTTGATCCTCATGAAGACAGAGTGTCAATGACTTGACATACCCTAGGGAAATAAAGTATGAGAAAGCTAACCCTTTCCATACAGGCCCGCAGCTTCCCCATACTGATCTCTGATAAAAGCAGTATGTAGTAGCTAACTGGGGTTAGATATGGCCAATGCTACTTACAGAACAAATACTTCTGGGCCAGATGACAAAGTCCTTACTTTACTTTACTCAGAGAAATTCCAATTGATGTCAGTCTATTATAAGACAGACACAATTTTTGTTAATTTGTAAAGCTAAGCACTAGATTGTTAGTATTCATAATACTGAATAAGTATATAATTCCCCTGGATTACTGATGTGTAGATACATCTCGGAGAAGCTGCACTTTCCACTGTGCTGTGTTCTCCACTATGCACCCCATTCCCACCTCCTTGAAGCCTGACCTCCCCATCTTTGAACATCAGGGGTGAAACCTGGCTTCTTCCAAGTCAATGGCAAAACTCCCATCAATTTCAGTGGGCCAGGTTTTTCACTCAACTTCCAGGGGTCCCTGTAGGCACAGGGCTTGCCAGCCTAATCGCAACTCAGCATTTTTCTATCATCGGAAAAAGTACCCTAATCATACCCCTCCTTATTTCCTGAATGACTAAAGAACAAGAGGGGGGGAAAAAAAACGGAGAGTCTTGGTGTTTAGTAATAAGGCTGAGATACTTTAGAGAGACTCACTCCATGTTAGTTTCAGCACTAGTTCAAGGACTAACAGTTACAAAGACTGATAGGTACAATATAAACAGAGACATAGGCAAGGAGAAAGAGTCACTTAAAAAGGGCTGTGGGGTTTCTTTGGGTATTTTTATACAGTATGTCACTAAATGTGAGGAGATTCATGCTATTTATCAGCTCCCCATTCCTCCTCCCCCTTTTTTTCACTCTCTGAAGGAAAACCTATCTCTTCAGAAGCTGCTACTATTGGAAGGGATGTCTACATCTCCCATAGGCTGAATACTCACAGCAGGAAAGTCACGTACATTAGATGAAAATCTGACCCTGAATAAAAGGTTCATTTTCTTAGGTTTAAAAAATATTTTTCCACTGAGAGCCGACAGGTTTAAAAATGAAATAAATGAGTTACCTTTGGCAGTCCTGCAATTCACCTTGGGTGCATATGTGTACCCTGTTTTGCTTACGACTCCTTCTTTTCCTCCCCCAGTGTTCCTTTGTTGCTGACTTTAGACTTTGCAATTCTCTTGTATTTCTCCTCTTTCAAGGGCACTATAACAATAGAGCTGTTGGACAATGTTTCCATAAGATACAATTTTTATCTGACTCCATTAAAAATAACAAATCAGAAGCAATGCATAGCAATAGTTATATTCTTCTGTAAGAAGTTGATCTGACTAATTCACTGAGGTCGACATGTTTGAATGTGGGCAAAAAGAAAAATCAAACAGGGAGTTCAGCCAGCAGAACGTTGCGCTGCCAACTCTGATATCCAAGTGTAAGTTTTTGTTTCCAAATTCTGGGCTATTGGAGGTCAAGTTATCCAGAGCAGTAGTAGATTATACTTTGTAGGCAGCAGAGTTATGGATGCAAAATGCACAAAACCATCCCATCAACCAGTGTAAGAAACAGCATGGATACTGAATAGAAGAGTCTTCTTTTCTTCTATGGCCTTAAAGGCTGCAGAAAAGTTGCTAAGATGGTAATCGGAATATATGAAATAATGAGGAGAGACAATGGTGTCGAGGGAAAGTGAGACACTCCTCACATCCCCTTTAATTCTGAAAAAGCCCAGACTTTCCATCACTCTGGTATAAAAGTAGCAGAAATGGAAAGCAGCTACGTCTGCTATGATGGAAAACAGCATAAACAGAGCATGAAGAAAAATTAAACATGTTTATTGTTACTCCCTCCTTTTCTTCTCATTCCCCTAAATATCTCCTGGTACTTCAGAGGAGTAAGGACTACAGCTGGGTGAATAATAGATTTTTTGGTTTCCTGACAATTTTGAACTATTGAAAAAAAATCATTTTGAGATTAATCGAAAATGAAATGTTTCTAAATTTTTGGCAAATCAAAAGTTAAAAATGTTTGAGTCAACTGAAACATTATTTTTGACCCAAAACTAAATATTTCATTCAATTCTAAGTACTTTTCAACAATTTTTAAATATGAAATTAAAGGCAATTTCTAGCCAAAAGTCATTTCAAATAATAATTAAAAAAGCCACTGGAAGTATTTTGTAAATGTCTAAACAGAATATTTTGATTTTTTTTCACATTTCTTTTTTTTTTTTTCTTTTTTTTTGTATTTAAACCCTTTGGCAAAATTGACAAATTCGTAAAATGTTTTGAAGTTGCCAAATCTGCATTTTTCTCTGTTGTCAAGTGTTAATAAACCCCCCCCCCCCCCCCCCCCCAAAAAAAAAAAAAAAAAGTTTTGGTCAAAAATTTTGCCCTGCTCTAATAGGACTCCTATGAGACATTATGTTTGGATGAAAGACTCTGAGGGAAGGAATATTCCATCAAGCTTAAATTTCCTAGCCTGCATGCTTCTATTGACTCTCAAATTTCACTTATCTAATAAGATAGCCATCATTAAAGAAACATAAATCAGATTTTCCATTAACTATACTTTTCTTTCAATTGACATTGTCTCCAGATTTTGATGTCTGATGCCTCTGATGGAGGAAGATAGGGATGGCACTAGATTCTGTGGCAGAAGGGAAGAATGTAGGAGATTACTCCCCAGTTCACTCGATTTTTACCTGATGATTTACAAGGTATGTAAATTAGGAGACAACCACAGAAGGTACATTTAATGACATCTTAATGCATCATGGAATTTATGACATGGTATGAATAGCTTGTGCACTCAACCGTTGGAAGCAGATGCTGCAATAATTCTACTTAATACTTAGAAGCAAAGTAAAGCATATTGTTTTTTGTACAAATGTTTATGAAACATTAATAAGAATAATATGCACCATTCAATGCTGAACATATAATGTGAAATCATCTCCTATAAATATTTATAAGGGAGACATTCTGGTTCACTGTATAAATTGATCTCAGGCAGCAGTTTCTGAGATACGCCATCACTTCTTTCCCCCTTAGCCTGTGTAGGTTTCCTAAAAGGAGAAGCAGTCTAGAGTGCAGCTACAGTCATAATATACACATAATATAGGAGCTGCTTTCAGTCTGGGAAGGAATTGCAATTTGCGTGTTTAGTGGTTTGAAATCAGGACTTTTTACTGTTGTGTTAGTTTGTTACTACTGAGATAGGAAGAATTAATGGGCTTCATTACATTCAATAGAGTACATGGATTCTAGACTTAATGTGGTAGTGCTAGGCTTTCAAAAAACAAATTCTGGAAAAATATGCAGTTTTCCACAGATAATTGAAATGTTTGAATTAGTTGTTCGCAATGGCCAATTATAGGCCTTCAGGGAGCTGCTGTATATTTGCAACAAAAATCTATGTCCTCATTTTACTGTAAATGTGATTTACCAATCAGAAACATAGTCTTTCTTTGTCTATTAATAGGCATGGTAAAGCTTTCAGTCACACTATTTTCATTAAGGAGGTATCTTTTCTATTCACACTTGTATCGTGTTTCTTAGTGTGATGTTTAGTAGCCAATAAAGGACTTTTGGTACCTTTGTTCAAGAGAAACCAGATACTGAGGCTGTGTGATTTTCCTCCCTTCCCTCCCAACCCCGTTTAAAAACTAGCTTAGTTGCTAATTGCTCTGTACTATTAAGTGTCTGTCTGTCTCCAACATTCTGAGATATTGCAGCAAGTGTCAAGGTTCTGAAAGGATTTGTTCTTAAAACTTCATTTTGTGCAAAGCATTAGCTCTTGGAGAAGTTAAAATCAGAAACCTGAGCTGCTTTGGACAGCGCAATAGACTTAAGAAAGTGGGACACAGCAATAGGTATGACACTTGTGAGCTTTAAAAACAAAAATCCTCTTTTCTCCAGAGAGGTTCAGGGTTTTCCACAGCCTGTTAGTAAAAACTTATCAAAGAAAGTCCCAGAAAATTGTCAAGGCACTTGGGGTAAGTGAATAATTTGCACAGAAATCCAAGCCTGACAGAACTAGTTAATTGCAAGTTTGCCAAGACTCTTTGTGAATTTAGATAATTAGTAGAGCTGTTTGGAAAATGGGTTTTGTTTCCTATGAAACATTTTGACTTTTTGGTAGAAAAAAAAGAAAAAATTGAAATATTTTTATCCCAAAATGAAATATTTTGATTCAGAAATTCTGTCACAGGAGCCTTAGTTTGGGTGCCTCATGCTCCAAGTAGCCTCTATTGGCTACATCTCCCATGATGCACCAGGATCTCCTCTCTAACTGAGGGGAGGCAGTGTATCATGGGAGTACCATGGCTGCAGTGAATCATAGGATATCAAGTCTAAGTGGAAACCCCAACTCATAGAGGAGAATTGGTTCTACGGAATTGGTTCTACGGAAATGCAAAATAAAACAGTTTTACACACTGTCAAAAGGAGCCAGCCAATCAAGTCTTAGAAAGTTGAACAATAAACATTTTGAATGTTAATCTGTTTAATATTTTCAGCCTTTTTCCTAGAATTTGATACGAAATTAAGATTTGCGTATTATTGAGAGTTGGGAAGCCCCATAACTTTAAATAATTTTATAGCGGTCATGACAAAGCACTGGAGAATATACTGGAGGGCACAGTCCTGCACTTGCAGTAGGTTTGAGGGGTTAGACTAGGTGACCTGAGAGATATTTGCCATCTCTGATTGTAATGACTTTATTCTATGATTTCATTAAGCTCATTGCTGATATAAGAGGCTGCCTGCAAACTTTGACTTGCACTGAAAGAAGCTCTTTTTCTCTCTGGTGGGGGAGGGGGTAAGACGAGATGTAGTTATTTAGCTCGCAGTACCCATAATAATGGGAGAGCTCAATTAAATTTAATTAAGCAGGTTTAATGACCAAAATGTTAATACAGTACCAGTTTATTATTAAGATCAGGCGTTAATGTGATTTTTTTTCTAATTAATTCATGCTTGCTACCAACCTCCATTCCACTTGAACATGCAGTCTTTGGCCCAAATCCTGATCTCAGTTGCTCAGACCTCCTGTAAATGTGAAGTAACTGTCCAAATCAGTGGAGTTACACCAGATTTACACTGTTATCAGAATCTGGCTCCTAGTCACTAAGTGGGTTTGAATGGTTCAGAGAAAAACAAATGTAGTACAAGTCCTGCCTGCATGGCACACGCTTTATGCATGTTTGTGTAATAAGAGAAATACCGTTATTGGGCCATAGTTAGCTTACCATTCCAGGGTGTCCAAAACAAAGAAGCTCAAAAATATAAGAGAGGATTAATAAAGCCCAAAGCAACTTGCACTCAAATAATTATTGTTCTCATTAAGTCTTATTGAGCTGTGCAAATGATGCTAACATACTGGCATGTTAATGTTTTGAATGCATTCCATTAGCAGAATATACCTGCTAATAAAATTAACATTTTCTTGCTTCTAGGTAGAAACTACTTGGTAATTCCTGTTATTTTTGCTGTTGAATGCTAAAAGCTATGAGCAGTTTAATATTTATTAATAATCTAATGAACTAGTTGTAAAATTATTTTTAAAAGGACGCAAAAGCTCTTCCCATCACAGCACTAAGGATTTTCTTGCTGATCTTCTTATGGGGTACATGCAGAGGGAAAGCTGTACTTCTTGGTTCTGAAGAAGCTGGGAAAATGGATCTCCTTATTCAATGAGAAAATAAAAAGAGACAAATGCACTGAGTGACGGTTATATGTCCAAGCTACTCTTTTCATCACCTAAAATGAAATTCACCCAGGTGTGATGTGTCCAAGCAATATCCTCCATCCATCTAAGCTTTGTAGTGGGGCTGTGCAGATGTAGTCAGACATGCACATAACAGTTGGTCATCTGTGTGCTGTGAAGGGCATTGCTGCACTGGCCACACATAGGTGGTACTGAGGTAGAAAGGTTTGGGTCAGGGTAGGTGTCGGTAGATATACAGTTACATGGATTCAGTGGGCATACCATTCCGTGCTAACAGTGCAGACGTGCTATGGCTGCTATTCAAGACCATAGTTTAGAATAGTATCCCAAGCAACAGAGTTAGAGTAGCTGCACTGAAGGCCTGGTCTTTGGTCCTGGGTTGGGACTGGGTTTCTTCCCCAATCTCAGTGTACTTTACATTCATACAATACAGTTAGCACAATCTTAACTCGGTAAGTAAATTCCCTCTGTGGGATTATATTTTTACATATCAGCCATGTTTTTTCCCTGCTGTAATAGAACCTCCTACTATCTTATATACTGAAGGTATATTTTATAGAAATGAGTGAGGATGATAATCCTAACAATTTGTCTGATAGACTCATAGACTATAAGGTCAAAAGGAACCATTATGATCATTTATTCTGACCTCCTGCACAATGCAGGCCACAGAACTTCACCCACCCACTCCTGTAATAGACCCCTAATCTAAGACTGAATTACTGAAGTCCTCAAATAATGATTTAAAGACTTCAAGGTACAGAGAATCCACCAGCAAGTGAGCCATGCCCATGCTGCAGAGGAAGGTGAAAAACCCCCAGGGCCTATGCCAATCTGCCCTGGGGGAAAATTCCTTCCCAATCCGAGTCTGTAAGGTCTTGGTTACACACAGTTTTTGCACTGATTTAACTAAATTGGTTTAAAAAAAACATTCTAATTAAATCAGCATGGACACACTTGTATCAACTGTTTATATTGATGTTGATAGCATTAGTTACTCTTGCTACCAAAAGGCTAAATCGCCCTCCCCTCCCCCCCCCCACAAAAAAAAAAAAAAAAAAAAAAAGGAAGGAATAGATTTGGTTTAGATAAGCACCCAAGTGTTTGGAAGATTATCTAAATTGTATGTAAACTTTCCTAACCTCTTAAACTTGCAAAATTAGACTGTGAATCTTGCTAGAATAGGCTGAAGATTTCTTATGGGACTCTCTTTCTGATCACATCAGGAACACCAGTGACCCATCTCCTCTTGAAACAGGATAAAAGTAACTCCCATTGACTTCTGAAACTGTCGCTGGTATCTAGCATAAGAACTGAACCTTGTGAGATCCTTTATCATGGTATTTCAGCAGATCTTCTCTTGATCTTAGCCATAACCCTGAAGCATGCCGGTGCACACACTGAACAATTATTAAAATAGAAATTAACCAAACTATTTCAAACCTTTTTTTTTTTAAAGAAAAAAGCCATCTCTATTCAGTTTAATTCTTGTTTTGGGCAAAGCTTCACTCAGTTATTATTTAATATAAACCATTTCACCCTGCCATACTGGTAGCAAACTGCAGGAAGTTTCTTCCAAATTGCTGGCATCTTTTTTTTCTGTCCTGGAACTGCCAAAGAGTGTTTTTTGCTGCTAATTACTTTGGCTGAGAGAATTGACTTAGATACCAGGATTTTGGACTGTGTTGGCTTTCTGGATGAAAGGGGATCTGGAAGCTTGCTTCATTTGTCTTTTGTTGTGCCACCAGGCTAGTTCGCTATGCAGGGTTATATTTTTTGTAACTAAATAAATGAAAAGAGAGCAGCTTGGCATCCTGAGTTTTCTACTGATACAGCCTTGGTTCTTTATTACAGTCTACAATTAAAAGATAAAATGTCTCAACCAAAGCTTTTATGGATTTGTTTAGATTCTCTGGATACTCCTAGAGATTTGAGGCAACCCTCCACCCCTAGACTATAAGTAGAACTTGCTTACATTTTCTGCAGGCTTCAATGTTTATAGGATACATATTACGATGTGCAGTGGAAAGCACAAAAAAGAATACAGAAAGAAAGATTTCTCCTCCCCCCCCTGACATTTTTATTTGCAGCATCAAACAGTGAATGCCAATACATCCTCTTTCAGCTGTTCAGAGTCAAATCCAAATGCCTTGAGCAATCAGTGAATCCAAACTCTTCCAAGGGCTATGAATTTTAGTGCAAATGTGAATGATATATAAATGGACTTGGTTTCAAGGGAACTGTAAAAACAAAGGGGGGGGGGGGAGGGGAGGCGGTTTTGAGCCAAAGCTGGTGTTAGCCTGTCTTTGACTATAGCTTTATTGGCATAGTACAGTCTACTAGGTGCAATCCTATACTGATCTTGCATCTGGAATTAGTAAGAGGGTATATTCTAATCTTGATGCAAGACTTTTTAGCTGCTTAATTCCCATTAACACTAAGAGGAGTTACATGGCTGAAGTAAAAGCACATCAAGTTCAAAATATCTCTTGAAATCTTCCTGTAATATCAAAACAAATAATATTTTATTTTTCAGCAGAGTTATGTATATATCTCTGGTTGTGTTGCCATCCCTAACATATCCCATATGGGGAGAGTAAGTCTGCTGTTAAATCTGTAAATGATTTTCTATAACAGCTAAATTTGGAGTTTGCACATTTCATCTTTCTTTAGGAAATAAATACACAGAATCTGTAAACATCAATGGCAGATAAGCCAGAAAGGAAGATCATCTAGTTTTTCTTCCTGTATATCACAAGATGTTCAATTTTACTCAGTTACCACTGCATTGAGACCAATAACCTGGGTTTGACAAAAGCATAACTTGTGTTTGGCTAAAGTATATCATCCAGAAACGTAGCCAGTCTTGATCTGAAGACATCAAGAAATGGAGAATCCATCACTTCCCTTGGTAGTTTTTTCCAGTGACTAATTGCCTTCACTGTTAAAAATTTGTGTCTAATATCTCATTTGAATTTGTCTTTCTCCAGCTTCATTATTAGCAATTTCTACCCACTAAAGGGCCTATCATATGGCTAAGATTTCTTTTGTTCGATAGATGTGCTGAGCCAAACCTTGAACCTTGCAGTGGGCATCCAGCATCTTTTTCCTAGCAATATTTCCTCTCTCACCTGTCCCTGACTCATCGATATGACTTAATTTTTCAGTAACATCACCATTCTCCTGAAACACAGTTTTAGATCCCCTTCATTTTGTTTGGTGCTGGCCACTTAAGCTTTATGCCCCAATCCTTGGTTGCACTAGGCCTGCTTTCCGCTGCTTTGCAAGTGCAAAGAGGCCCTAATGCTTGTTTATATTACCACAGAGCATCCTCTATGATAAAGACCCAATGTACCGGCTCCTACATAACCCTGACTTGTGACTGGCATTGGTCAGGTGAAAGAGGCTTGCCCAGGGATTCCCTGCTTCTCTGTGATCCCTGCCCCTGCAGGTGCAAATCAGGGCACTTTACCTTATGCCAGGGGACCAGATTAGAACACTATGCTCCTCTAGCAAGGATTATTAGACCATAAGCTTTTCCTGTTGACCTTGGTGGTTGTTTGAGGGGATTTGATTTGTTGTCATAATAATAATTTACAATGAATACTGACTGCAGCATCTTTCTTCAGTCCCTGTGAATGTACTTTAGAAACATGAATCAAGCTAGTCTCGCAACACCCTTGTGAAACAGGTGAGTTTTACTGTACCTGTGCTGCACACAATAGAAATTGAGACAAGCGGTAAGTGACTTGTAAAGGTTCACGTGGTAAATGAGTGACAGGACTGGGACCAGAACTCAGGAGTTCTAACTCCCTGTTTTTTGCTTTTACCACAAGCACATCAGGGACTAAATATTCCAAGCAATGTGTGAGTAGGTTAGGTACAAAATCCTGTTATTCCTAATGTCAGTGCGGCAAGGACAAAGCACATAAATCTTTGTGCGTAGCTATAAACTAGACCCATTTTCTTAAATTCACCTAAATGTAACAACTGTTAACTTTGGGGGCTTGATTACTAAATTGGTTCAAACATCAACTGTTCCCCCTCTCTCTGTCACACCCCTCTTGGGCAGCCCTCACCAGACTGCTGTGAGGGAATCCAAGTGCTGAATCGCCATGTGCTTCCAGCCACCAGAGTGTGAATGGGATCCCAGCACTACCCCTGGCTTTGGGCCTCTAGGCACAATTTCAAGGTGCAGATCCTCTATCCTGTACCCCTCCTGAGAGCTGAGATGTTGCAGTGCATCGGCCCACTCCCTGGGACTAGTGCTGAGCACTTAGACTCTCCTATAGCTTAAACACGCCCTTCCACAGAATTCCCGTCATGTGGATGCTCTGTGTTCACTGGTATGTGATAAGTGTAACACAACACACACACAGGATTCTAAATCACCATTGCTTTTTAATTAAGAGCATGAGCCATACACAGAGCTATAAAAAAAATGCTAAACACATTTCCCTGTCTCAGTTTCCTCACCACTCTGGATTGTTCTTTGGACTGGATGTCAAGGACCATTCTGCTGCGGCTTGATTTTTGAACCAGGGAGCGTCTCTCCATAGGTCAGCTTGCTTTCTGACCTTGGCTTGTGCTGCAGCTCAACCAGCCCTCCCCCACATCCCATCCATTATGAAAGCATGCCCCTCTTTTTCCCCTCTCCTTCCCAAAATGTCATGTCTCTCTGTCTATAACCTTTCCCTCATGAGTCCCTTTTAACCACTGCTTTGTCATCTCTGTCCCTTTCTTCTGGCTGGGGATTTTCCCCTCTCTCCACTTTCCCCTCATTGATGATAAATTGGAGGAAGTAGCTTTTCCCAGCCTTATCCAAACTATTGTCATTCCATACTTTCATCTGAATAGGCAATCATTAAAAGTCTAATGCCTGACCATCGTCCATTGTCTGGTAGAGACATGCTTACAGCCATATTAGCAATGGTAGACCCCACATTTACATAGAGGCTTTCAATGACAAAGCAATTTTCATAGTACCCTCGTTTGTGCAGGCACAAGCACGCTACAGATGTCTAATTATATGACAGTGACTGTATATCAGATAGGTAGACAAGGTGGGTGAGGTAATATCTTTTATTGAACCTACTTCTGTTGGTGTGTGTGAGAGAGAGGGCTTTCACAGAGAGCTCTCTCTAAGCTCAAAAGGTTGTCTGTCTCACTAACAGAAGTTAGTGGTAAGAAATTACCCCACCCACCTTGTCTCGCTAATATCCTGGGACCAACACGGCTTCAACAACAGATAAGCAGACATCCAAATTACAGTAGTTGCATACAGAATTTTTTGCATCTGCAAACTATAGACACAGAAAGGGTGGCCAGCTTTAAGACATTTTTACTGTGAAGTTTTTTTTACAGGGGGAAAGGACCACAGTCTTGAAGACCATGCACAATTATGACACTATATTTGCTGGTGCAATTGCAGGAATTTCATATGCATACAAGTGCAGATTGGTAGTGGTAAATCCATGAGCAAGTGTAGAAACACAAATCTGAGCTGACCTGAATAATAGGTTTTTTTAAAATTGTCCCTAAATGCTTCACTCAGCATGCAATAAATGCCTGATCCAAAGCATGCTGATATCAGAGGAAAGGCTTCCATTGACTTAAATGGGCTTTGAATCAGGCCCTTAAATGCCTTTAAAAAAAAAATCCTTCATTTGGTAAAGAAAGTACAGCATCAAATCCTCAATTATAGAGAAGTTTTATCTTTGCTCAGACTCATTATGTTTCTCTATGGTTAATAATCACACTGCAAAAAAAACCTGAATGAGTTTTACACAAGTCGGTGTGCTAGTCTGTAATGTTAAGCAAAAGACTCGTACTTCTGATGTTATTTTGCTCTCTTCACAAGAGAATTTGTTTAAGACCGATAAATTCCTGTTACCCTACCTGACTAGTAAACTCTGCCACAGTGAGAATGGATGTGAGGAGGAGCAAGTGCTGCATTTTAAATTACACACCCTATTATGTAAATTACAGGCTTTAGGTGGCAAGAATTATGCAAAAAGGATGGGTTAGCTACAATCTTACTATTATCACTTTAAAATGCATACCAAGTGGAATCATGCATAAAACCAGAGGATTTAAAATTCCAGGTGTGCTCATAATACCTTTCTTTCCTTTGCATAAAATAGGCAAATTTGATTAGAAGTGTGTGAGATTAAAGAATAATCTGCTGATTTCATTCTGATGGAAGGGAAATGCGCAGTGTTTACAGTCATTATTATTATTTATTTTTTTCACTCATCATTAGCAAACTGCAAATGCGGGTGCTGTGTTGTCTGCCTAATCCACATCAATTTCATAGAAAGCAGGCTTCTATGGGTTCCAGGGAATCCTCTAAAACTGTGTACTTCAGGTTATACCTATATATGCATTTATTGCCTTGGTGATCTCTGAGAAAACAGTGTGTTTAGAGCATTTTGGAGCTGACAAACTCATTGTACTAAATGTGAGACTTTAGATTGGTGGGCAAGAAGTAGTCCCTTTAAAAATAATGTATTTACTTTGTTTTGTTTACTGGGATAGCTTTGCACATCTTGTTTTTTTGAGGGCCCCAAGGGGGATGGCAGCCCTGCAATTTTATTTCAACATGTTCTACCTCATCACAAACAACGTAATGCTGTATGCTCGATCCTAAATAGCAGACAACAACACTGAGCAGTCACCATGTCAGTTGAGTTTATCTTGAAGGTTTATTGAGATAAGAGATCAAACGTTTCTTAAAACAGTGTGGATGTCTGGATTAGTGGAACTGGGAGCTTATTCCAGACATTTGGGTCTATAACCTTTGCCTGCAATAGCTACTTATGGATAGTGTCAGATTTTTTGAAACCTAAAGCCAGACTGCTAAATTTCTGAAAAGATCATACATTATAGAATAGGTGACCACAGGCCACAGGTAGACAAATATTACCTCTATCTCCTCTGAGTGTAATTGTTTTATAATTTGTATTTATATTTTTTTCCACACCAGTGATTACATTTCCAAGACTATATGCATAACGCTAATAAAATTATCATGCAGAGCATATTTAAAGGTCTTTCAAGCTACCCATTATTATATCGAATAAGCTTATGTCATAATAATGGGCAGTGATGATGAACTGAGACTGTCCAGCAGCTCTGAAAGGCAGGCTCTCATACTTTATACCCAAGGCAGAGTTGATGAAGTGTCTCCATCTGCCCATGCAAGGTTCTTCCTTTGTGTTCTATGCAGAATATAATTCAATTCATTTTCATTCTAGAGTGGTGTAGCCATCAAGCCTACTGTATCAATTGAAATGTAGTAGTGAATTCAGATAGCTCACAATTAGATAGAGAGAGAGATCTTGCTCTCAGTTTGCTTGTGTCAATCTGGAGTAACTCAGCTGAAACCAGTGTTAGCTTCTCCAGCTTTACAAGAGGGTAAATGAGATCAGAATCTGGCCTGCAGAGTATAATAGGGCAAAAAATTATTTCCTATTGACCAATTGATTAAAAAATATAGAGGCCCAAATATTTTAGCCTTGACAAAAAGGCTATTTTTTCTCTTAGAAATTCAGGTTGCCAACAAGCAGGGCTGTCTAATCTGGACTCCATACCTATTTATAAGTGACACAAGTGATTTATCTGTTTTTCTTTTTATAGTTTGTGTTTAGAAAACAAAAAGATATTAGTAAGAAATATTTTGTGATTTCATTCGCCCGCGCCCCCCCCCCCCCCCAAGCAATTTTTGCTATAAAAGTCATCTTGGTATTAAAATGGATGTTGAAAAATTGAAGAGGGTTTAGAGAAGAGCCATGAAAATGATTAAAGGATTAGAAAACTTGCCTTATAGTGACAGACTCAAGGAGCTCAATCTGTTTAGCTAAACACAGAAGGTTGAGGGATGACTTGATTATAGTCTATAAATACCTACATTGGGAACAAATATTTAATAATGGCCACTCTAACCTATTGTAGAAAGATATAATATGATCCAATGGCTAGAATTTGAAGCTAAACAAATTCAGACTGGAAATAAGGCATTAAATTTTTAACAGTGAGCATAATTAACCTTTGGAACAGTTTACCAAGGGTCCTGGTGGATACTCCATCACTGCCAGTTTTAAAACCAAGACTGAATGTTTTTCTTGGAGATATACAGTGGGGATTATTTTGGGCAAATTCTATGGCCTGTGTTACATAGGAGGTCAGATTAGATGATCACAATAGTCCCTTTTGGCCATGAAACCTAAAAATATACAGAGGTGGAGGAAAGCAACAAAATTTCCCCATGAGAATATTTTATCTGGGGAAATTTGCATAAAGTCTTAATTTGCTTCAGTTCAGAATTTAGTCATTATAATATGGCCCAGTATGAATGAGTAGTACTGTGAACTTCTACAGAACCTGGAAGGTAGGGATAGGATACAGAGTGACCTTGACAAATTGGAGGATTGAGCCATAAGAAATATGATGAGGTTCAACAAGGACAAGTGCAGAGTCCTGCACTTAGGATGGAAGAATCCCATGCACAGCTACAGACTGGGGACCGACGGGCTAGGCAGCAGTTCTGCAGAAAAGGACCTGGGGGTTACAGTGGATAAGAAGCTGGATATGAGTCAGCAGTGTGCCCTGGTTGCCAAGAAGGCTAATAGCATATTGGGCGGCGTTAGTAGGAGCACTGCCAGCAGATTGAGGGAAGTGATTATTCCCCTCTATTCGGCATTGGTGAGGCCACATTTGGAGTATTGTGTCCAGTTTTGGGTCCCCCACTACAAAAAGGATGTGGACAAGTTAGGAAGAGTCCAGCAAAGGGCAACAAACATGATTAGGGGGCTGAAGCACAAGACTTATGAGGAGAAACTGAGGGAACTAGGCTTGTTTAGTCTGCAAAAGAGAAGAATGAGGGGGGGATTTGATAGCAGCCTTTAACTACCTAAAAGGGGGTTCCAGGGAGGATGGAGCTAGGCTGTTCTCAATGGTGGTAGATGACAGAACAAGGAGCAACAGCCTCAAGTTGCAGTGGGGGTGGTCTAGGTTGAATATTAGGAAAAGGTTTTTCATTGGAGGGTGGTGAAGCACTGGAATCGGTTACCGGGGGGGGGGGGGGCGGGTATCCCCATCTTTAGAGGTTTTTAAGCTGAGGCTTGACAAAGCCCTGGCTGGGATGATTTAGCTGAGGTTAGTCCTACTTTGAGCAGGGGGTTGGACTAAGGTCCCTTCCAACTGTAATCTTCTATGATTCTATGATTTTCCCAGAATCTCACTGTGCCTTAAACATTAATTAGTTTAGCCTCAGATTTCTCTTGTAAAATGGGTATTATCATTCTCAGTTTACACATTGGGGAACTGAGGCACAGAGGCTTAGTGACTTGCCCAGAGCTGATAATAGAACTTGTGTCTCTCTTCTCAGTCCTGATCCTTTTAACTAAATCACTATCCTTCCTTCTGCTAAAAAGGGACCACTGTGATCATCTAGTCTGATCTCCTGTATAACACAGATCATGGGACTTCCCTGAATTACCTCCTGTCTGAACTACAGGAATGGTGGGGTAGCTAGTCTATGCAAATGATAATCTCTAGGGTGGGCAGCACTTTTCCCTCTTTACCAATAGAAGTCATAGAGAGCTCTTTTCCCTCTGGAACTTCTGCGTCTATGGCTTACAATCTGTAGTGATTTACAAGGGGGAAAAATAGGTTCTATGGTATGAAGCACAATATTCCTGACCCTGAGAGGTTTAGTGTGCATACAAATCCTCTGCACATCAATGGGAGCTGTAGGAGCTTAGTCCCTCTCAGGATCAAGGATCAGGCCCAATGTATCCAATACAATATGGCTCCAATTCTCAGAAGACGCATCAGCAGGTCCAACTGAAGTCAATGGGAGCAGCTGTTGCTATGCACTTCTGTAAAATTAGGCCTCATGTGAACAAGATCCACAGTGTATCACATATCATTGCTGTCAATATAATGAATTTCAGGGTGTATATGTTAATCTACCCCAGAGGGGGGCGGGAAACCTACTCATTAGCATCAAGAAGAGGAGACTGTATGCTTTAACCATGTTGGAGGCACATTCTTACTGTGCCCTACAAAGAACCTTGGGTGAAGGTCTAAAGAGCCATTTGAAACAAGCAAGGGAATTTGAGATTTTAAAAACAAAGAGGGGGAAAAAAAGCCAGGCCAGGCATTGCAAGATTGCACTCCATTAATAATACAGATACTGTATATCTCCCGCTCTGAATATAACGTGCCAAAATGAAACAGTTGTTTGAGTATAACCAGCTGGTGTGTTGGCCCGCAATGTGTTGGATGCCTCTTCCTAAGTTTAATAAGCTTTCACCAAGGAAAAAAAAAAGAGGGATTTACATGATATGCTCACAAGGGTCACAGGATGCAGAGATTAATCCGAGGAACAGGGGCACTGCTGATACAAGAAAACAATTGCTTTTTGTTATTTTGGGTCTTTTATTTTTTAGAAACTTATATATAGGTTTATTTAAGGATAAGTAAATCTTGTATTATCCTCCTCCTGATTTCCTTTTGATGGTTTGTAGAGTTGGAATTTTTGTTGTATCCTTACTGGTTTTAGGTGGGTTTTTTTTGTTTTCTGTCCATATCTGGCAATTCTAAACTCGGGATTTCCTTTGTTTAAAGGCTCTGTGATCCTCTCCCAAAGTTCCATCTCAGTTAGAGCTAATAGAGAACCGAGTAAAGCTTTTTTTGGGGAGGTGGGGGGGAGAGAGGAAACCACTGTCCTCAGAATTAGTTAACCCTTTCCCTATTGAACTCTGCTGAAGTAAATGTATGGTGGTAGGAAAAAGCTGTTGTTTGAAGAGCTGCTATTTCACAGAAAAGAGAGAAAAAGATGAACAATCACAGCCTGAAGGGCCAATAGTATAGTAGTACTGCTGATAAAGACACCTAGAGCAGCCACTAAAGCCAGTGGATCTGTGTTAAAGCTGGAGGATGAATTGTGAGCCAAATAGTGTTAGCTCTTTCTGTGTTCAGACTGCTGAACAAAGGTGCTGCTGGAAAGATGTGTGGTGTCCTTTATTTGACTTGCTCTTGGTGTTAACAAAGTCTGGCTGTTTTCCTGACTCTATACACAGCCACTTGTGATGGCTGTGTATTCAAAGGCACATTAAGTGAATGGAACTGTGTATGAATTGTGTAAGTGAAAAGGTAAAACTAAGAGAGGCAATTTAGGGAAAATAACAATTAAAGATTTTTTTTTAGAATTGTACATTTGATAGAGCTTTATGAAATGCAGCAGTTTTGGCTGGTATAGGGGTTGGAACCTTTTATTTCAGGGTCAATTTGTGGTGGACATGCACTCCTTGAGTTTCCGTCTGAATTTTAGTTTTGTTGCAGTCTCAAAAATCCAGTAAAACACATTCAAAACTGCCAAATTTCACCATGATGCAACCAAGGCCTTTCTCTTCTGTTTTCTGTTGGAGTTTTGGAACAACAGAAAGCTCTTTGAATGGAAAGAACTAGAAAACTAACCTTATCATAAATTGCAGCACTGCTCCATCATATTTTTTCAACTAGTCTTTGTTTATTATTACTGGAAGAGCAGTGGCTCTATGAACTAGTAAACTAATAGAGGAAAATTGTGAAACCCTGTGCTTCTTATTTGTTTATGTATCCTCAATTTAGGTTAAATTTAGCATCTGGCTAAATAAATAAGGCATCTTGAGAAAATGAAAATTTACTTAAACTGAAGTTTACTTTTCTTTTCAGTGCCTATTTTGCACTAGTGGAAATTCCTATTTAAAAAATTGCCATTTAGTTAGCTTTTTCATTTTGTAACTATGTAACAGAATCTAGAAAAGATCAACACCTCTGTTCCTGTCCCGTTGATAAGATTATACTACAGTGGTACTGTAACCTGTTCCCTTTAGTACCTTTCAATATACACCATTAGTAAAATCTCCACTAATACTAACAGCATTATTTCCCCCATTCTTTTGATTTAAATTATTTATTTATTAATGTAAACATTTAACCACGGGTAACTTTTACTTTGAGGCGGCTAGGAGAGGATGTTAGCCAAACATATATCAAACTCTATACATATTGCTCCAACAAAGCAACTACAATATGTAAGTCTTTGCCTTTTATGAGGCCTCAATTTGTCCTGTTATTGGGAGATGAAGAGTGTATAGGTTAAATTTCACTGTCAATTATTTTTCCTTAGGGAATATTGCCTAGTAGTTAAAACAACATACCATGAGTCAGGAGATCTGTTTTTGTTCTTGGCTATGCTACTGACTTGCTCAGGGTCCCTGAGCAAATCATAGCCTATTTGTGTCTGTTTCCCCATTTGTAAAAATATGATGATTATACCTACCTCGTTGTGAGACTTAATTCACTGATGTTTTAAAATCAGAATTAGAGATCTTTGGCTGGAAAGTCCATGCAAAGTGTTATTACGAAGTGAAAAGTATTTTTATTACCTTTGTTACCAGTGCAATTTATGTACATGTTATCAATCTGTTGGGACAATAGGACCTTTTTTGAAATAGCATGAGAATATTGGGTTGACATACAGATTGAAAACTATTCAGTCTTGTCTGGTAACCTGCCTCAGATTCTTCAGAGTGCTATTTTCTCCCCCTTCCCCCCCACACTTCCTCCCTCTCACACACACATCTCCAACTGATCATTATGCAAAAGTCTGTCCATGGAGCAAATTTCTTCCTAATCTCAGGCAGTTAGTGTTCAATTATATCCTGAAGCATCAAGGTTTATGGCTTAGTTTGTTACTATGGATGATTTTAGTATTCATGTAAATATCTAATCTATTTTTATAACAGTGTATTGCTGATAGAATATTTCCTAGTGGAACTTATTAAATTTATGTCAGTGTTACTGAATATTTCAAAACTACTCTCCGAAAACAACTTACAATTGAACAGGTACAGAACTGAAATTCTGTTTTAAAGTTATGACTATCTGCAACTCGGCTGCCTAAAACAATCGGGAAAACTTTTCAAAGAGTAGAGCTCTAGGTCCATGCTCAAAAAGTGTGTCCAGATGTATGCACCCTCTTTTAGCATGCACAAATCCACTTCTGTGTGATCACATGTGCACAGGGGAATTTGGTTATACACACATGGGTAAAAATATGTGATGAACCATTTTTATATCCACAGATGTGGGTGTACTGTGTGTGCACAGGGTGAAATTCACCTCCATGTAGAGGAGCAAAACAAGGCCTATTAATTACTTAAATTCAATGTAAGCCCTCAAAAGAGGCTGTTTGAGTGGTGCATAGACCTCATGCTCTCCCTCTGCACCAGGTGGGGTCGGGTGACATTTCATTCCCCATTTGTCCATGCAGAGGAGCCTCAGCTCTTTGACAACGTGACCATCAGTATTCTCACCTTGCTCCAAACCAGCTTTAGAATCCCATTTTGCTGGTGACTTTGTGATAACTCTCGCAGAGGGCTTGGCCTCTGTAGTCTCATTCCCCCATTTCATCCCAGCAAAAAATAGAGCCAGATTCTGCACTGCATTACACTTGGTAGTGCCATTTACACCTGTGCAAAGTGCTACTGTTCTGATTTGATAACTCATTTTTACAGGTGTAAATGAATACACAAGGAACAAGGCAATGGAGAATTAGGGCAATATTGTTAATCTTTATTATTACTTGTATTACAACAGTGCAAAGGATCCCTCCTAATGGATAGGATCCCATTATACAAGGTGCTGTCCAAACACAGAACAAAAAGATGGTCCCTGCTCTAAAGACTCTACAAGACAAGAGGTGGAAACAGATAGACCAACAGGGGATTACAGGGAAACAATGAGACAATATTGGTGAGCATGATAAGCAGCTCTGTTGATTCTCCTATTAAGCAGAATAAAACAGAGGTGCCTCGGTGTTCCCCAGAAGGAGTGCTTTCTTTATGGCAACCTCTTCTTCTAATCTGTGCTGGGACTGAGCATCTATGATTATTAACATTTTGTACAGAATTTCTTTCGTTACATCTCGCAAACTGTCTTCATCTGCCTTCATAATAAGGACAGGAGATATTATTTTGTCAGCCACTGAGGGTATTATTGATAAACGTCAGAAGGTCCTTCTGTGTATATAGTTCATTAATCTTTATTCCTCCCTGAATTTATTTCTGTAGTGGTTTCATTCTACCCAATATCATTTTCATCTCCTCTGTTGCTTTGCCTGTGATTGCTGCTTGCTGCTTCAGTTCTTTTATAGGCTCTTTGCGGGTTGTCTCATCTTGACCACATGGGTTCCATCTCATTGGTCCTCCTTAATAACTATTCACATTGGTTATCCAGTCCTGCGATGGCAGACACCTGATATTTTCTTTACTTCATTCAGCAGTGTAGTATATGCTGACTTTGTGAGCTAGGGGTCTCCTGGAAGACACAGGTCTCTTCTCAGTGGGCCTTCCTGTGGGGGTGCACAACTCACCACATGGATGAAATCTTCTGATGCCTGTTTTCCTATTTCCTGGTGTACTTGCTACTTGCCATTAAGTACATTTTATATTGTCTTTGTGCTATTAATACAGTAATGTTAGTTACTTGGAGCTCAAACAAAGTGCAACTGCTTCTTTTGACAATCCCTTACCTTTCCCTTTTAATTACAGTCCTCCTGCTGTGATTTATTTGTAGTCATCAAAGTTTTATACAGAGGCTTGTACAAACTAAGTTCCCTGAATGTGGCCCAGTGAATTACACTGTTATAAAATCAACCTATATGAGATGCTGATCTCACATTCATTTTTTTGATACTGCTATGTCTCCCCAGCCCAGATTCTGATCTCTCTTTCAGCACATTGGTATTAATCTGTAATACTTTTATTGACACTAATGGAATTATTCTGGATTTACACTGAAGAAATCTGGTATCAGATTCTCATCCATTGACTTCAGTGGTATAACCATTGATTTATTCCAATGCGAGATCTAAATCACATCTTAATATCGGTGCGAAATGTTTGAGAACTGTATTTCTGGATTTAATGTGTGTGTTTCAGGTAGCAGCTGTGGTTAACGACAAAGTAATTCACCTCAGGTTATTTCTTCTGGCTCTGCTCCAACAACAAAGAAGAACATTAAAATCTTTTCCTTCAGGCTGTGAGGTTACCATTGTTGGGTCTTGGCCTGGGACAATAGCAACAGCCTCATTTCTCCTGTGGAGGGGAAAAAACCTCTAGTCTACACTAATGTTGGAAGATATTGTCAGAAATATTCACTGGAGTGAAATTCCCTGCCTGTACGGCACAAGGTCTATGTACCACTTAAGTCCCACTTAGGCCGTGTTTTGTGTACTTAAATGCTTCATGCTAGCTCTTTTCACAGGGGTAAATTTCACCCTACATGAAATAGAAAACATGGACTCTATTCAAGAATAGGTTAATGTTTTGGAAAATTAAGTTATAGAACTCTCTTGTTCATGGGCATTGGTAAGTCAGTATTTGAACTAAATGGAAAGTAGACTTTAAAGAATGTGGTTTTTATTAACACCCAAGAAGAAGGTGCTCAGAAGTAAATTAACTGAAATTGATCATAAAATATTCAGGAGATTGGAGTGCTTGAAAATCTGGAAGAGGGAAATCAAGCAATTTTTTTTTTTAACTGACTGGATCCCAAATATTTTTTAGTGGGATAATTTCTGTGTGCCAAATACAGACATTCTAAAACAAAATACCATTTCAGGAATATCCTTGCTTCTAACATGCATGACATATTTTTAAAGGAATGAAATTGTAAAGGAATCAAGTATGACCCTATGATGTTCCCCTCTGCAATCTGGACTGGTGTGTAGCAGTGTCACCCTGATCCCTCACTCCTGGGCCACGACTTACTCTGCTTTGCTGTGTGAACCACGCACTCCTGGGTCGGCCCCTGTCCAGCCTTCTGAGAGTAATCAGTCCCTGACCTAGTGAAGGAGCGCTTCTGGCCATCGCTCATGGGATTGACCCCCAGCAAATACCCCCAGTCCCAGATGCAACCCTGGGAACTGCCGTCTTACAGAGTTCAATGCTGTACAGTGCCCCCTGCAAGCTTGTTACATGAATTCATCAGTTTATCAAAGAAATTGATATGCACCAACTCTGTTACTCTAAGTGAAGTCTCTATATGCATTCAATCCACATACGCTGCTTTAGATAAAACAAACAAATAAGTTTACTGATTATAGCAAGATTTCAAGTGATTATAAATCAGATTAATATGAATCAAGGATTGATCACAATTAATTAAATGACAAATCACATACTAAACTAAACTTAGCATTTCGGTAGCCTTTCAGTCTCTGATGTTAGCTTACACCACAGGCTGGCTGAGATGACTCCTGCAGCCAGCCCTCTCCACTTCCCTCTCCCCCCGCCGTGGGCAGTCTGTCAGTGTCCTTGATGTTGCTTAGAAGATGGATTCCAAGGGAAAGCTCCAGAGACAAAAATGCCTCTGCCTTTAACATGTTTCCTTGTCACCCCCTGGGGTCAGGTGATTGGCCATGGCTGGCAATAGGCATGAGTTTCTCCATTTCAGTCAAATGAGCATCACCTCAGCAGGTGCTTGGCCAGTCCATTGTCCTTGTATGCATGCCTCTGCGAGGCGTGAACCCTCACTTTGCTTGGTGTTTGCCTGGATCTATTCAAGCCCTGTGAGAGACACATTTGGGAATATTGCATACCAGAATTTCATATCTATACGTATGAAATGCAGGAAACATACTACCATAACAATAACGTTCAGTATGTCATGAGCATTCCCAAAACACCTTTCATGACATACATTGCATTACACAATACACAGTTACACTATAAGGGCGAGCATGAATGACATACAGATCACACCATAAGGGTGTACATCGTGTCACAAATGCATGAGGTTTATTACACAACACTATTTTTCTTTTGTTGATTGAAGCCTATTGCTCTTACAGCAGCATAGTGCTAATTCCAATCAAAAAGCTTCTTAAGGCATTTTAAGATAGAGTATGTACCACTATACCCTGCAAGTGGTAAGGTGGTTTGTTTAAATAATTTTCATATTTGTAATGAGCTGGAAGATGCACTGCTGTTTGTTAGTTCCTAATTATCTGGAGGGGAGGTGAAGAGGGGGAAGGTTAGGGAACATTATACATGAAAAGGAAATATTATTTATTTCCTTTTTATCATTATTATTATTTTGTAGTGAAAACCCAATAGTAACCTCTACTGAAGTCAATGGGAGTTTTGCCCAAATAAGGACTAAATTAAAAATTTGAGTAAGAACTTCAGGACTTGGCCCAATAACAAAAATATATTGTTGTCACAGCAGGCAGATTTGTTGATCAGTATGAGCTTAAACATTTTTAAGGTTTTCTTCCAATATATTAATTTTAGCCACAATTTTTACTTTTCTAGCAACTCATTGTAAAGACTATATTTTAGAAGTTTAACAAACTTTCCAGCCTTCAAAATATAAATTAAGTGGCAGTTAAATCTTTCATAAGCTTAGTGTTGGCTTTCTGCACAGAGGTGAATTTCACTGTCTGGATGAAAACCCAGTAGCTTACTCAGACTAACCTCTATTGAAGTCAATGGGAGTTTTGCCCAAATAAGGACTAAATTAAAAATCTGAGTAAGGATTATCATTTCTAATTATCATTTGAAATAACCCATGCAACTAGAGTTGAGCACATATGGGAAAAAAGAATTCACATAGAGTCATGCAAATAAGAACTGCAGGTTCACTTTTACAGTAATTTCAACCCCTTTGTATTCCATTTCCATAAACATTTATATGGGTGTCTTTCTGTTCCAAAGAATGATTCCACACAGAAATTCACCTCTGTGCAGAGTGCTAACACTAAGTCTATGAAAGACATAACTCTAACTTAATCTATATTTTGAAGGCTGGAAAGTTTATTAAACTTCTAAAATATAGTCTTTTACAATGAGTTGCTAGAAAAGTAAAATTTTGGCTAAAATTAATAGTTAAGTAGAATATAAACAGAGTAATTTAAAAGTTAAATATATATTGTTATGATTGATCTTGTTTGTACCAGTAGTGCCTCGACGCTAATTAACAATAGGGTTCCATAATGCTAGGCACTGTACAACATATGAGACAGTTCCTCTCCTGAAGAGTTTACAATTGAAGTAGACAAAACAGACAGACAAATGACAGGGAAAGGAGATACAACATACAAGTAGCATAAACAGTGCCAAGGCTGCAAACATCATGTTAACACATCCAGCATTTCAGATATTTGTATCCCAATGACACCAGGGTCGGTAACAGCTTCCAATGTTCTATGTGACACAAAAATAATTCATAGTCATTTTAAGTTTTTTTATTTCATTTATTAGCCTCTCACATGGAAATGTAGAAAAGGCTGGTCAGTCTAATCCACTAGGGAACTTCTGGCAAGTGAAGAGTTTGTGAAAGCGTGTACTATTTTGCACAACAGGACTTGTCAAACTGAAAGGTAGGTTCTTATAATTTGTATTGCTGAATTGCTATTAGCAATGAGAATGGTGTGTGTGTGTTTTAGAATTTATGTAACATGCACCTCTACCTGCACAACTAGACTGTGAAACAGCTTCCCTTATAGCAAAAATGTTTTGAACATTGATAACCTCCCAAAACGAAGGCAGCATATCCAGCTTTCTCAGCCAGTCACTATTTCACTAATAATATAAATTACTGGCACATTGGAATATAGAGTAGGCAGGCCTGGCTGCATTATCATTAACTTATTGTGCAGTAAAATATCTCTTCTGGAGTGGATTGAGCCTGCTTCCATTGTTAATGGCAAAACTCCCATTGACATCAACAGGATCAGTCTGTAAAAGGAACTCTGTGCTATTGGAATATACGCTATTGGAATACATAAAACAAAAGTGTCTAACGCCAGTGGTTTATATCACAAATGTAACCTACTATTGACAAAAAATGAATATTCATCTCTTCCTATGATCTGAATAATCTGTGTCACCCATGCAGACATAAATCCCTCCTGTAAATTTAGGCACTGAGCATAAAATCAATATATCCCTTCTTAAAAAACAGAATCTCCCAACTCTATACACTTCTTCAGTTAACAGCTGAGTCACTTTTATTTTTCTACTAGCTAAAACAATTCTACTCTAATAGTGCAAACGAAACTTGGCACATAATTCAAGCTACTGGTTTTGTCTAGTGTTTTCAAGGCATTCGTGTTCAGTTCAGGATGATGTGAAAAAAAAATCCAGTTGAAGTATATTTGAAAGCTCACTAGATGCTGACCATACGTTATTCCCCACACCATATTATGTAATACAATCTGGCCATTAACATCTTAAACAACGTTGCAAATCAGATGGCACAGTTATTTGCTTTATTCCCTGGGGAGTTGGGAGGAAATGGTGAACTTTTTTTTATGAACAGCTATGTGAAAGTTTCTCATGTGATTTCATCCTCTCCCTAAATTAATTTTTTCCATGAAATGTTGGGGATGAAGGAGAGAGCATGGAGTGGGGAGAGGATGGCTGAACTTTCTTTGCATCAAGAGATGTGAAAACTGGGGAAACTTAAGCTTGCTGGACCAGATTCTAATTACTGACTTCAGTGGAGTTGCTCTGTATTTATACTAATGTAAAGGGAGAGCAGAATCTGGCCCAGACACATGCCTAAGATCACAAAGCAAGTCAATGCCAGAAGCAAATTTAAAACTGAAATCTCTGAGTGCTAGTTCAATAACTAATCCACTAGACTGTAGTCTCCATGGAAGCCATCCAACAGCACTGAGCCTCAGTTCTCCTTTGTGCAAAATAGGATTGATGACACTTTGACATCTGCCTGTTAACATCTTAAAGCCTGTCTATTTCCAGATTTTTGCTTGGTTGAAATATCATTACCCACATTTCAGGGATGAGTGAATTAAGCTTCTGAAATTTTCTCTCTCTTCCCTGGGCAGGAACTGTGATCGAGGATGGTCCTGCTCAAATAATAGGGTCTGATGGGTTCTATGCATTGCGCTGAGGGAAGGGGAAGGAAAACTGGCAAAATACAAGGGCAGCAGAAGCCTGTAGGAACCTAGGCAGGGGAAGGAAGGAGTAACTCCCTCTCCTGGTTGTCCTGTTGCATCCTCCTCAGTCTTAAGCTGATCACATCAGTGGTCTCCCCTTTCTGTCTTCGCCACACCATACACATCTGTGGCAGGAGAAGCGTTGCTACAAGAGGCTGAGGAGGGAGTTTTACACCCTCTTGCAGCAGTGCTGGCCCGATGCTGAGGGGTGTGCAGGTGAGGGAGAGAAGAACCTTCAGAAGCAGGTACATCCGCACATGCAGGCATCAGTCCCCTTCTCTGCAAACACACCATCCTGGCACTTTATAAGCCCTTTCATCAGAAGCGCCCAACCCTCCCTGACACATACACAAGGCCAAAAGAGTCGGACCCAAATCTAGACTCCTGTACAGATAGAGTAGATTGCGTGATGATTTTAGTTGATCATGGACCAAAAAAAGTTAAGAAATGTTGCACTACGGGTTTGGTACAGACTTGGGCAAACACATGTGTCCAGGAACTTAATCTTGCTGCTAGCACTGACCTTGGGCAGGTCACTTACTCTCAGCCAGAGTTTCCCCATTTATCAAATGTAGCATAAATGTCAACACTCTTTGGTGAGTAGTTGTGAGACATAACTAAGTAGCATTTCTTGACTGCAGTGCGAACTGCATTTGAGGAGTGCCTCTCAGGATTAGGCCCCAAAGTTGTTTCCAGGTCTGCCATTTGTTCCTTACTCCTCAACTACTTTTGCTTCAAAAGTCCATTTTCAAACACTCAGGCTCACGGAAAAAAAATTATTTCAAAATTGTTTCAGGGAAAAACAAAACTTCATATGTTTAGAAACAGCTGTAGAAGAAAAACGGTTTTGTGATGAATATTTCACCCATCTGTAATCACCTATTACTAAAAGCAATGCATGCACACCCAACAAACACTTGTTTCCCCCCACCAAGATCTTTGGTTTGTTTAATAGATTTTGTCATCACTGTCTTTTCATTATTTATTTAAATTCCCCATGTGTAATTCCAGTGAACAGCACATGAGGAGTTGGGAAATGTTACATTATGATTGAAAAGTTGGTGTACTTGCCCTAACTCCCAAGATCCTTTGGAAGATAATATTCTTTTTTTGTGGTTTTTGCCATGGGAGCGGTAGGTGCTTACTTTTAGAAAAAGGAAAAACAAGGATCCATGATGAACTGGACCTTCAGAAAGAGCCTGTTTTGGGAGGGTTATGGAAAGAATTTCAAATGAAAGCCTTGAATGCCCTTATTTTCCTCCTCGTGACAGTGCTTTCCAGATTAAAAGCTGTTTTCTTTTATTGAAATCAAAATGGCCAAACATTGAACCTCCTTTGTAAGACATACATCAAGACAGAAAATATTTCACTGCAATGACATGACCTGACATTTTAAAGCAGATAACAAATGACATCTTGTCAATGGCACCAATTTATTATTCCCTCTCTTCTACGTTTTTGTCACAGCGGGATACCATATTCCTTTTAATCGTGGGACTGTGTTAAACAAATTTTTACCTGCAGAGAATATAAAACACCCCTAATTGTTTCCCACTCCCCTGACCTCCCAGATGTCCCACCATAACACATAAAGACAAAGGCTGCATTAAATTTTGCATTATTTTATTCAATTTCTGATCCAATTATATGAAAAACTTGCATAAGTGCATGTGCTACAATGTCAGCTGCTGCACATTAATCACCTGATTTTTTTTCCCCCGAAGCCAGCAGACACTGGTGCTTTATCATATTGCTCAAAAAAGTGGGACAAGAAATAGATGCAAATGACCAAGAGGGAAGCTGCCTTTTGTGTAATTACATCAGGAAATGATTAGAGTGGGTGGCCTTCCAATTAAATCCCCAAAGGACTGGAAATGCATCAAGTTGCTCCTGTACATATTTCATAGTCACGTAACAAAAAAGAGAAGCAACTATTCCTCTGGTTGCTTTAATGTTTCAAGGCCACTTACATCACTGAATCAGCACCTCTGAACATTGCCCTGGGTGCTGGCCTTCTTGTTGAACTCCTGTATCTAATAGGCCACTAAGCTGAAAAATGACCACCCAGAGACCTTGGATTGCCTTTTCAGCAATGAATACTGTCCCCTTATTTCTATACTTTCTTATAGAACAAAACAAGACTTCAAATAGTGAATATTTCTAACTTATGGCATTTGTGGTGTGTAGCCTGTATATGAGAATGTCAAGAAACCTTATTGTGCAGTCTGTAAACCAGAATGCTACTTACTTGATTGTATTCAGAGCTCACTTTAAGCCCCTACAGTCCATCCAAAATAGCACTGCTGATATAATCTCCTGCTGTTCATCTTCAAATCCTTTCACTGACTTCCTTTCGCAGCAGTTTCAAGCTTCATGCCCCACCTTCAAGTTCCTGAACTGCTCTACTCTTCTTTTTGTCTGTTCTTCCTCTTTCTCCTCTTGTTCATTTGCTTCTCCCACGCCTCTCTCCAAATCAGCCAATTTATATCTCCACATTTGCCTTTGTGCCTTCTTACACATCACCCTTTGTTTGGAAGGGTGCCTTTCTCTTGTATGCCAAGCAACCTTCTCTTCCCTTTTCAATTCCTCCTCAAAATTTTCAACCACCATCCTTACAAGCTTCCTACAGTAATCTTGACTTCTTGAGCTCCTATGAGCAGCGGATTTACCACACTGTTATTTTTGAGTTTGTACTACACAGGAAGGGAAGAAATCTTGTGGTTAAAACCTTGGACTGGAACTCAGCCACTTTGGGTTCAATTCCTAGCATTGCCACAGATTTTCTATGTGACTTTGGACAACTAATTTAATTTCCATGTCCCTTAGTTCTCCATCTGTAAAATGGAGATAATTATACTTCCCTATTTCACAGGAATGTTACAAGTATAAATCCATGAATACTTGGCCAGTGCCCAGATGTTACTGTGATGGAGGCCATATAAATATTTAGATAAGATACAGTTTGAGTCTGATCTCCTGCTTACTATGGAGAGGATTGGAGCCTTTCACCTCCACTTGCCACTGAGGCACTAGGGCTCAACGTGCTAATGTGCATTGGCATCAAAGGATGCTCCCAGTTCTGGGACATGCCAGGCTGTGTAAGAACAAGATTTAGTTCATTCCAGCCTTCACCGTAGTCTCGTGTCCTTGAGAAAAAAATAGAAGGGAATGGGCAAGGGAGTGCAACAAAAATTCAGAAGGGCCAAGTTCAGCTTTTCAGAGTATTGGGGCCAGGGTTTACAGTTGCTATGGATCCTAGAACCACAGTGAGATACCACGTGCATGTTCTTACTCTTACTACATGTTTTTCTTAAGAATCCACAGAGAAATGTATTTGATTGGGGGGCTTTTGTTTTTTTGTTTTGTGACTTTGAAAGTAGTTGCCAGCGCTACTTCTCTGGACTAAGTATAGCATTACTAAATTATCTGAACCCACTGAAGTGCACTGAGGCATAAGTAGAAGAAGCAATGCTGCTGAGTTCCAATATTAGTGTCAGACAGCAGTCTGTAGTCCCAAATCTTGTTCAGTGGTGTGCAGGATAGTCATGCCAGGGAGAAGATCAGAGTACTGTAAGTCACTATTTCCAAATGCAGTTCAGCTCTGGGTTGGAGTAAATCAGCACAGCTCTAGTGACTCTAATCCATTTACCCCAGCTGAAGATTTGTCCCTGCTGACTGGGAAATCCGACAAGCAGATGTAAAAGCAGAAGCACTCTGTAAAACGCTCAGGAAAGAACAACAATGCTTTTCATTCTTCCCTTCCGTTCTTAAATTGTATATGACAGAAGCAAATAAGTCATGCTTCAGCAAGTGCCTTAAATACTGTTGTTTTCCTAAAAGGATTATTACACTGTGTGAATTCCCATTTCCAGAGAGGTAACTGCTTTTACAGTGACTGCAGCTTAATGTTCTACATGATAGAAATCAGATATTAAAAATGCAAAATACTTCACTATGTAAGCAGGCTTTTGATAAACAAATACCTGCCTTCATTGAACTGATTAACTGAGCTGAGTGATAAACCCTCATATAATAATGCAACCCAATATACTGTAAAAATACCCAGCAAAGTAATAAGGATGTTGTAAATGTGAAGGATGCTACTCAGCTCTGAAATGAAGCTGCCAGAGGGAGTTGTCGACACAGTGGTTCAGTCATCACACAGAATACTGTAATGCGAAAACTTTTGGCTTAAACACATTTGTTTAAGAAGGCAAACTTATCTGGGTTAATTTCAAGTCTGTGTCTTCGATGCAGGGGAGCCTGGGGAACGGTGGAAGCTTTATAACATTGCATCAACTATGGGCCCAATCTTGTACACATTAACCACCAGGTTGAAGTCAATGGGACTGTTCACAGTTGTAAGTGCTACCTCTGGTGATACGTTCCAGCAGGATCAGGCCTTAAAGGCAACTGGAATTTTGCTGTGGTGGGTCTCATGCCCCAGTCTTGGGATCAGCTTTATGCAAAGGTGGGGACCAAAATTCCAGTGCCACTGTGAAGGCACAGGGCCATTGTTCCTGCAGATCCCTTAAATCTGGTGACAGAACGCTGGCTCACTCCCTGGACAGAAGATTCACCCACCTTCTTCCTGACAGCAACTGGGGAAAAACTCTCCAAAAGGGATCTTGCTGGAGTATTCCTTCCTGTTATTCCTGGCTTTTGCTGGAGGAGCTGGTAATCTAGGACTACATTATGATAATAGCTCAAGAGTATTGTAGCAATCCTTTTAGCAGTCAGTGTTACAGCAGAGTCAACATTTCTATTAGAAACACTGTTCTCCTGGTGTCAACCATGAGCTGTGCTGTGCTGGAGATTAGCACCCACAATCTCAGCTCCCTCAGAAATGTTTCTTTTGTTTTTAATATTCAAGCAGTCCAAGGGGCTGTTTCAAAAACTGCAAGGAGCCTATAAAATAGTTAGACATTTAGGGCTAAATCCCACATGTCTTACATCATTCAACCCACTGACTTCAACAATATAACACACACGAGTGAAAATGGCAACATTGTGCTCTTTGTATGGGAATTTCAGGCATTTGGCAGGCGTGGTTGGAGTTTAAAAATGGCTTGACTGAATTGTAGTACAACATTGTATTTCTTCATCTCTTCACCACTGTTCATCTTGATTGTGATACAATGTGATGGGGTGGACTCCCTACACTAACCCAGCAAGAGCTGAATTAGGCCAGGTGGGCCCAATCAGCTCATTAGGCTGCAAGCAAGGGGAGATTTAGGCTGGAGGCAGATAATGAAGGACAGGCTCACCTACACAGGAACAGGCAAAAACTCTGTAAAGCCAGGTAGCTGCCTGCAGAGAAGGAGGGGAGCTGCTGCTGGGAAAGGCTGCAGGGAAATAGGCTGAAGTCACTCCCTGAGTGGAAAGAGTTGGAGGCTGGCAAACCCAGAGAGGGAGGAAACAACAGTAAGAGGTAGGCCTGTACAGGGACTGTGGCTGCTTGTTATAGGGTGCATGGGCTGGAACGCAGTGCAGAGAGTGAGCCTGAGTTCCCCTACCCCCCTCGGGGGAGTGGCTAGGGCATTGGACGCACCAGCCAGCCAGCAGGCCTGGGAATTCTGTCAATTCCCTGGGAGGGGAGAGCCAAATCATAAAGAGGAAGTTGCAGACCTGGGAGTGAGCGGTGCAGCAGAATGAGACAGGACAGGAGAAGAAGCCACTGTAGGAAGAGCTAATTCCCCAGATGGTCAGTAGGAGGCACCACTTGCAGTGAGTGGAACCCATGACACACAGCTAGATATTTTCAATATGGCTAAAAATGTAATTTTGATCTGCTGGAGCAGTATATTTTTCATACTGGACCAAACTGTACACTGTGCCAGCTCAGTGAAGGAAATGGGGATGCAGGGACATACAGTGAGGGCAGAATTTGATCCACTCTTTATGTACAGTACATGCCTGTATTGGGGTCTATAACAGTGGTCCCCAACCTTTTTGAGTAAAAGCCCCACTAGTTAACATTAGGTAAAACACACGCTCCCCACATCTCTGACCCATTCCTTCATGGGCCATAAACACGTAATGCGTATAAACATATGATGATAATGATACTACATTACATAAATAATAATAAATTACTCTTACCTGAGTAGGAAGCTAAGCCTTCCCTGGCACAACTGCCACCTCATACCCTGGGTGGCCACACTTCTTCCCATCCCTCATGGACAGAGGGTAATGGAGGCAGCGAGTGCTGGCTGGCTGGCCAGGGCTGCTTCCAGGTCCCCACTGGTGCCAGGCTGCTCCGCTCCGACTGGGCGCCAAGCAGGTTTGGGGCGGGGGGAGGGGCTGCTTCTCCACTTGGGCCGGCGCATAGCTCAGAGCTGCTGCACCTGGCTGGCAAATGGGTGGGGCTGCTCCTCTGCTCTAGCCAGCGTGGAGCTTGGGGCTGCTGCGCCCAGCCGGCGCGGGCCTCGGGGGGATAAATGACCTCAATATTATATAAGCCTCATGGACCCCCTGTAATCTTTGCCACCCCCCCGAAGGGGGTCACACACTCCAGGTTGGGAACCATTGGTCTATAAGATGCTGAGCACCCTCAACTGTCAATAGAATATGAAGAAGTTAATCTGCTTTACATCAGGTGCTGGTTATGTTGCATATTGTAACCACTTCATGGCAATGGACTTTGATCTCTGGGTTGATACAATGCAATGCTCTCTAACAATTCCTGCAGAAATGACATTCCAGAGGAGTATGTAAATAGGACTAGTATATTTTTTTAAACTTTGCTTAAATACATATTTACATGATAAACTAAAATATCTCAGTTCTTAAACTTTTCCATAAGAGGATTATGTTTTCCCTTTGTAGCATGAAATGAAATAAAATAAAACCCAAGAAATGTATACCACTTAAACCACCCTCGCTGTTCAAATTATATGTAGATTTAACCTGTGGTGTGGAGTTTAATGCTTGCTTGTGAGGTAGAAGCATAATGAATGCAGATGTACTCAAGACTTCTTCAAAGGATTCTATAAATATACCTCTCAGATATAATTGCACTTATTTTCTTAATGTGTATTTCTAATGTTTCTGCATTTATATTTAGTATGAAAAGAGGAAGCTGATTTTAAAGATGCCACAGTAACTTTTTAAATACATAGACATAAGAATAGCCATACAGGGTCAGACCAATGATCTGTCTAGCCCAGTACCCTATCTTCGGACAATGGCCAATGCCAAATGCTTCAAAGGATTGAACAGAACAGGACAATCATCAAGTGATCCATTCCCTGTCATCCAGTTAGAGGTTTAGGGACTGCAAGAGCATAGAGTTGCATCTCTGACCATCTTAGCCAATAGTCATTGATGGACCTACCCTCCATGAATTTATCTAATTCTTTTTTTAATCTAGTAATAGTTTCAGCTTTCACAACATCCCTTGGCAATGAGTTCCAAAGGTTGACTGTGCATTGTATGAAGAAGCACTGCTTGTTTTCAACCTGATATCTTAATTTCATTGGGTGACCCCTGATTTTTGTGATATGTGAAAGGGTAAATACCACTTCTTTATTCACCACCTCCACACAATTCATGATAGAGGTTATCATATCATCCCTTAGTTGTCTGTTTTCCAAGCTGAACAATCCCAGTCTTTTCATATGAAAGCTGTTCTATACCCTTAATCATTTTTGTTACCCTTCTCTGTACCTTTTCCATTTCCAATATATTATTTTTGAGATGTGACCAGAACTGTGAGGCATGATTTCCCTTTACAGAAGTCATGTAATGGTTATGAGAAAAATCTCACTGATGGAGAAAATATACAGTCTAGCTTGGAATGTGGGAGTCTGCCATTCTGTAGCCATTGTCAGCAGGTGTGCGCGCACGACAGGAATAGTTGTTAAAGTGTTTACTGTGATGCTTCTCTATTTGTATTGTGCATCAGTGGCAGTTAAGTAAGGAGTCAGTTTGGGATGTTGTCTAGACTACATGGCAGCCTCAATAAATGTGTGGAGAATTTCTGACTGGTTCTTACTGCATGTGTGAAAGAGGTTTCAACACAGATTCTGAAGCTCTTGATTCGATAGTGATTTAATTGCTGATCTGGCTTGGGTAACACTTGGTCACAATCCTTTAAAAGGAGAACCAAAAATGTCTTTAAATAGTTTTTTAAAAGTCTAGGATCCAAACTCATTTCCAGAATAACCAAACAGTATGAATGTTAAAAGGTATGAATAATTACAGGCCAGATTCTACTTTTCTCACTGATTAGTACCTTACTTCACCAGTAGTCCCATTGGCTTCACTGGGCAAACTCAGAGCAAGGTACAGTGGGAAAAAGGGCAGCTGAACGTGGCTGTACATTTTTAAACAAGCTTGTTTAAATTTCTTCTTTAGTTACCTACACAGTCTGTGGGTTCTGGGTCACGTGTCTGTCATAACATGACAGAGGGCATCACTAACACTGGCAGTAGGGGAAAGCCTCCCTCTCAGTCTGAGAAGGCCCAAATGGGGGAGGCAATGTGTGACAAGGCCCAAAATGAGGAACACAAACATAATTTATGCAGGCAACCTAAAATGATGTGGGGATCATTATTTTATTATAAATACATCTTCCAGTAACCTCAGTTTCATGGTTCTTTCTTAATGCTATAAATAATTATCAGCAATAAGAGTGAGGGGACACCACATTTGTGTAGAAGCCAGGTAATTTTAGCACTAAAATGAAGTACACTTCTTTGGAATGAGGGACACTTGAAACGTTTGGTCTGAGGGATGCAGCTCAGTGCTCTGCGTTGGTCATTCATGACGCTAACAGTCAGGAGCTGCACAGACTCCAGAATGAAGGTCTTGGGAGGTAAAAAGCCAATCATTTTACCTTTAAGGAGCAATGCAGTATGTAGTATTGGGTAAAGCCCGCTGTGCCAGCCATTCTTCTGAAAGGGGCATTTTCTCAAGAAATGCTTTATTGTAAAGCATTATACTAGGGCTCATAATTAGTATGTATATTTTTTTGGCCAGGTAAGCGGCTGTACTCATAAAGCTATGATAGGAACTCATACAGATTACTAATTACCCCCAGACTATCCATGGTTTGGCATGCACCCCATATACACAGCTCCCTGCCATGTGGGTTTGATACTGCATAATACTCTGAGAAATTAGTATGAATGTGGACGAGAACGTAGAATATTTGTGGTTTCCAAACCCATTTTCCAACCTTTAGGGTGCTCAGTTTCTATGTTCCAGCTTAGGCCTATGTTTAAACAAATTCACTTCTTAGTATTTGTGATAGTCATGCTCTCATAGAACTCAGTGAGAGGTAAGATGCTGATTTCAGTGGAAACAGGCTAAGGCCCTTAGGGAACATAGATAATGGGGGGACAGATTTTCAAAAGAGTTCAGCTCCCATTTAAGTACCTAAACAAGGGATAGATTTTTAAAGCAGTCAGCATCCAGAAGCTCCCATTGTGACACTTAAGGCAAGATTTTCAAAGTGCGCCACAGCCAACAAGTTGCCCTCTTTTGAAAATCTGGCTACTTACTTCGGTGCTTAAATGAGAGCTAAGCGCTTCTGAAAATCTCACCATAGGAATCATACCCTCAGTTACATTAAAGCCCCTTTCTATCAAATTGGAATTTGGTCTTAGAAATTTGTATTAAAGTAAACCATTTAAATTTGTTCTTCTGATATTATGTTTGTGGCTTTCATGTAAAGTGGTGTAATTTAATTTTTTGGGGGAGACTGAAACATTCCATATTTAAATGTACTGGAGCTTTTATAATGTAATTGATCATTTCTGTCAGCATAGAGTATCCAATTATATCTTTTGCATAATGCAAAAATCTTAACGCTCACTATAAACATTTTAAATGTATGGTATATTTGAATTTCAATCATCTTTGTCATACAACACTCTCTGTATTTCACTGCAGTATAAGTGAGAATACATGCTATTTGGTAGCTTATTCTGTAGGTTATAAATTATAAAAGATGTTCACATTTAAAAAAAACCAAAAATCATATGTAGTCAGACAAATGTGATTGAAGCATTAGGCTAGGAAATTTGTTGGCTTCAGGTGAAGTCTGCGACTATTACCTCTTACCCTATCATAAATTACCTTGGCTATATCTAAGATGAAGTCACTGTTACTGTGATAACACATTTGTTTTTCTTTCAATATGAGGTCTTTCAGCGGGGGGGGGGGACAAAAACAAAAAATCCTCAACTTTATGAACCTCTTTTATAAACTAAGCGTGGTTGCAACTGGTCAGTATTTGGACCTCCCAGAGAAAGCAGGATGCTTGTGGAAATGGTTTTGGTGACTTAGTAGAGCACCCCCATTCCTCTGAATCATTTCTGCCCCAAAACCTTAGCCTAGGTCCCTGTACTGCAGGAGGTGAGATGAGATGAGATGTTGGATGAGACATAAAATTGAAATTCTAATGCTTTGTCATTAAAGTTCCCCTTTAGATAAACAAGGGTTATTGGTTCCCAGCTCTTCTCAGAAAAGTGAAGGTGTTTGACCCCATGTCCTCGGCAAACACCTCTTGGGTTATGATATTCTAATTGTATTCTACCTAAAATTCCCTGGGCAATTTCAGTTGGCTTGGCTATCATATTCTTCAACACAGCTAAGCAGTTTCAGTGTTGCACTCCCAAGGGGGCTGCATCTCACTGCTTGGTGAAGTATTATTTGTATATAGTTTGTAAAGTACTTGGGATCCTTGGGGAGAAAGATAGTAAGAAAAAATCAGATATTACTACAATGTCATTCTTTACTCCACTGTGCCTTTGTCTTCATGCAGAGGGTAAATTTCAAGCATGCTGTTATTTCTAGCTAGTACCCCGTGCAGTAGAAAATCAGTAGTTGTTTCTGTCCCCACCATTCTCTCCCGATACGAATATGAATTTAATTTGAAAGACTTTCAAGCCAGCTTGTTGGTTTGGCAACAGGTAGGAGATGTGGTTAAAAAAAATTAAATGATGCACAATGGCAGATTCTAATTTGATGAGCTACTGAAAACTGCGTGTAGATAACCAGTTCTCTTGGACTCTAAGTCCAAGTAGATAAAAGTGGCCCTGAGCCTTTGCTTATACGTTTGCATTTCTGTCCATATGCATGGACTCCTGGGTGTGAGAGACTTGCTTAGACAAGTTGGCCCTCTAACATGATGGAGGGATCTTTGTTACTGAGTGAAGAAAGAAGGCAAAAGGTGGAAGTCAATATTATTCCTTTAGTGTGTCTAGGAGCAGTGCTGATAGCTGCTCACCTCTCACAAAGTGGGCAATGCACATTGAGAACTGATTTTCAGAGCAACATTGTACTGGACAAGCCTGCAAATGCTTGGGTAAGAGGCACTGCATGCAATCAGCGCCTCATCCCACCCCCACTGCCTTACACAGCAATCAAGGGACAAATTCTGTAGTATTTACTCAGCTAAGATGTCCACTGAATTCAATGAGAGATTTTTCAGAGTAAGCACTGGAGGATTTGGGTCCAAGAGAGAGAATGTACACCACCATCCTTTCCCTTTATACAAAAGGTTAGCCACTTGCCTGTTGCTGAATGTTTCACTTGCATCCTACCCCTTGTGTTGATTTCAGTGCAACATTAATGGATGATGACAGCATAACAGATGCAGGGAGAACAAGAGAAAGTGAAATGGTTAAAGGTCTCTTATGAACTAATGTAGCAAAAGCAACAGCCACATAGATACAGATAGTGTGGTGTATTGTAAAGCAATCATATTTCTCTAATCCTGCCAGTCTCAGATGTATTAAGTGATAATAACTACAGTACAAATGTAATATGGTATATGAGATTCAACATTTGGATAAGCCTTCGACACAAGTAGATGTCCCTGGTGCAGCCTAGCCTGGTTTGCTGAGGATAAGAATGAGTGACTGCTATAAATCACTTTCTTCTTTAACAGACTTTCTGCAGCCTTGCTATAGTGCTGTCAGAATTCTGCATGCAGTTTGGGGCCTCTCACTACAAAAGATGACACTCAAAAGTTAGATAAGATTCAAAGGAAGGTAACTAAAAATACAACTAAACTAAATGGTAGGGGTATGATGCGTAGTATATAGATGGCTGTTGGAATTCTCACACTTGGGTGTAAGAGGGAATATGATACTCTTCTATACAATACCTTGTGGTATAATAAAGAGACCCAACACTTGGAGCCTTACAAAACAGCCCAACAGAATAAACGGAAAGATTGTCTTCAATGGGCTGTAGCTCATATCTAGGGCCCTACCAGATTCACAGCCATGAAAAATGTGTCATGGACTGTGAAATCTGGTCTCCCCTGTGAAATCTGGCTATTGTAGGCGGATTGCAGCATTGCCACCCTTATTTCTGTGCTGCTGCTGCTGCTGGCAGTCCTGCCTTCAGAGCTGTGTCCATCCAGCAGCCGCTGCTGCTGCTCTGCAGCTGCCCAGCTCTGAAGTTAGCAACACCATGAGCAGCAGCACAGAAGTAAGGGTGACAATACTGCACCCCCCGTACAATAGCCTTTTGACCCCCTCACAATACCCTTCTAGGTCAGGACCCCCACGGTTACAATACTGTAGAATTTCAGATTTAAATATCTGAAACTATGAAATTTATGATTTTTAAAATCCTTGACTGTGAAATTGACCAACATGGACTGTGAAATTGGTAGGACCTTACTCATATGCAGTACTTATCATCTGCGGTAGGTAACTAATGGTATAAGGAAGTCAAATTACTCACTGAATAATGATGATGTAGAAGGTCAACAGGAACAGAACTTTCAGCAGGGGAAAAAAATAATGGGAACAGGGAAGCGACAATTTTCATTAGTTTACTTTGAACAAATGAGTGGCAGTTAAATAGAAAATAGTTAGATATAGAAAATCTTTACCTAAAATAGTAACAGTCGGTAGGTGAAAGGGGCCAGATTCTGTTCTCACTTGCTCCAGAATAACTCTGTTTAACTCCAGCATTGCCCCAGTGTAAATGAAAGCAGAATCAGTTCCAAGTGGAATTTTCTATACATGGGCCGTTTAGTCAATAAGGAGTCTGCATCTTTGCCATTAGAGAAAATACCAGTCTTTAGGTCCCAGTCCTTCAATGAGTTCTGTGTGGGGTGATCTCTTCTCCCTGCTGGAACCTCACTGGCTTCTCCAATAAGCCTCCATGCCAGTGTGTGGCTTTGCCTGTGTGGAGCAGTGTGGGTTGCAGGACCCATAGAACTCTTTGCAGGATCAAGGCTTTACAGGCCTCCTGGAAGCTTAGTTTTTGTAAATCTATTAATCAGATGTATGCTGTGTTTTCCAGTCACGGTTTGCTTTCTCCCTTCCTAGCCTTCAACTTTGATCAAACTTCACCAAATATATAACTTCCACTTTCATCACATTACCCTCCCCTGTGTCATCACCTCCAGCATCAGGGTTTCCTTCCTGCTTCCATTATGTTTTTATTTCCTTTTGGCATCTCCAGACTGCCATTCTAGCCTCCACCTCAGTGGCACGTGCCTCAACATTCTGATTAAGGCCAATGGAGAATGTGCCACCATCACCACTTACAAGAGGGGGAGAAAAAAATAAATTAAATCAGTCCTACTTAGATAAATGTCACTGTTGCCCCTAAAATGCAGACAACCTAGATGGTAAATAGGTATATTTATGAAAAGGTGAATTCTGAAATGAAAAGGTATATGAAGCAATATTATAAATATTATACAGTCAGAGCATGCAAATCCCCAAAACCACAGCCCAGCCATATGGGGTCTGATGCTCTCTCCTACACCAATGTAAATCAGGAAGCATTCCACTGACTTCAGCTGAGTTTACACAGGTGTAAAACTAACATACGAGGAGAATCAGGTGTCAGCTTGTTGGAGATTAAAGAGGAAAGATCACAATAGTCTCACTTGCCATTTCTGACCATAGCTCAGTTGCCTACATTGCTCCGTCAGATATGCACATACACTGCATAGAGGACTTGACAGGGTATGAGGTCACCCTTTTTCTCAAAGCCTCTTATTGAAGGGACCTGGTTAATCTTTATAACCAGGTTCAAACTAATTAGGATGGATAGACAAACTGGAAATAAAAAAAAAATAGACGATTTGCCCTTGAGAAATTCTCAGGGGCATAGCCATGGAGATGTAGCCCCACAAATGCTGAGTGTAAGAAAGAATCTGCAATAGACTGCATAGTGCTTCCGCAGCTTTGTTTTCAGCAGCTTGTGACATACATAACAAAAAGCAATAGCTATCTGCTTTATAGCTGAATTGCAAAACCAAATTAAGTCTGAATTAAGCACAAATGTGTGTGCTGACGATCTTCACTAACGGCTACGTGGAACATTCAGAGCAGAAATAATTTTAACTAATTTATTTCAAATTATTGTTTCCTCTTTCAGAAGTCTTCTTGGTGCTTCCTACGTTATTATAAATTCTAATTTTTTATTCCATCCTGTCTGACCCCTGGGTCCAATTGTGTTCTTATATGGAAAAAACAGTACAGGAACCTAGAATTTCCACATGGTTTCCCTTGTGGAGTTTCCTTTGATCTCTTCCATCTAGGCAAGGCAGAGTTTCCCCCAACCTGTAATAAAAGCAAGGGATACCTCATGAAATCCATTGAGATCTGGATGAGTTAGAGATCTCCACACCTGTGTGGGGTTTCCCTCCCAAGCTCCTCTCTCCAGCTCTTTGGCAGTGTGGTTACAAAGGGATTTTCATATTTATGGAAGGATTCTACAGGAAAGTTAAAACAGCCCCAGCGGATCCATGGCTTCGATAGAGGTCCTTCTGCAAGGTCTGGAGGTAGAGGTACAATGCTGCAGAAACGTCTGTGTGCTCGGGGGGAGATATGTACACAAGGAGCTCCCTCTGAGTATGGTTCCACAGGGCATGATATGGTATTTGTGAACCAAGGTGTGGCAGAAAGATTTCAGAGTGTAAAAATTAAAAAGAATTTTAGAAAGATTAGTTTTATTTCCCTGCTGAATGCCTCCCACAGTAGTAGGGACAGAATATTCACTGCAGAAATATGTGCTTTAAAGCATGAATGGAATGTGAGTAATGTATCACTTATCACTTTTGAAAATCTTGACCAAGATTCTCATAAAAGTAAAAACTTCAGAAAGGTGTATTTTCAGTAGTCTGGGGGGGAGAGGGGGAAAAAAATCAAGCGCTTGTAAGATGTCTCATGTTGGGCATGCAAAATCACTAGTCACTTTTGAAAAATCTCAGTGCATGTTTCCTGAGCTTTCAAACAGCCGTCATGAAGAGTTTGTTCTCCTCTCTTGCAGCTTCCCCCCTCCCTGTATTCAGGTCTGACTTTTCCCCTCAAGGAGAGCTAGACTGAACTCCCATCAGAGCTTATTAACATAAACCTTATCACTATCACATATCAATTTTCATCCAGATGCCCAGCTGCTGTAAATAAGTGTTGTTCCTTTTAAATCAGTCGAACTATCCCAATTTTCTCCATCTGAGGATTTGGCCATTGGGCTCTGAATCAGTCTTTCAATAGTCAACACAGTCACTGAATAGAACCCCCTCATATCTGGTTAGCAGGTTCCATATAGATAATGAGATCTGCAGCTGGTGTGAGCTAACATATGTCCACATAGTAGAAGTCAATGGAGCTGTGCTGATTTACAGTGGCTAATGACTTAGCCTAGAGATATTAGCCTCAAGAAGGCTCTTTTTCAGGTGCACACATTACATGTGAAAAAATGTCACTGAGATAATTGTTATCTATGATTAGATAATGCTCAGGAACCTGTAGGTTATCAGGTCCGTGTATTGTAAATATAGATGCAAATGGGAAAATATGTAACTGCATTTTATGTTGCCTTGAAATGTCACACTGAGTCGGTTGTCTATTTTATGAAAACATATTCTTAAATACTGTACAAAATGCCTAAGTTCTTCATTATTAAGCTTTGAAGAAAAGCAAATGCAAAAGCTTCCAACGTAATGCATAGTTTGTAGTGCAAGCAGATGTTGCTGTTGAATGAACATCTTCCATTGCTTAGCCTCTGGCTGCAATGACTGCCATCCATGAGAGAGAGAGGAGGAAGCAACTTGGCATGCTGTGGACGCTGGGGGGGACATACAGTATGCTAACTAAATAGTTGCAGATCCTCAGAATGTAGTGCCTCTAAGCATGCTGGGTGGACTCAGTTTTTAAATGTAATTAGAGTGCAGCTCGCCTTTGATAAACATCATTTCTCTTTAATTGAGATTATTTACATTTTCCACATAAATTGGGAGAAAATCAGGTGGAATTGATAGTTTGTGGTTTAAACACAGCTTTGCTGTAATACCACTTGTCAAGATAAACAAAACTATGTGATAACAAGCAACCAAATACCATGCATGGTAATGAGAGGAAAAAACCATAGGGAAATACTTTGAGATTCTCAGTTCATGAGGCTTCAGAAACGCATATAACAAACACACAGCAAACATGTTTCCTCATTACCAAAATAGCAACTGTGCTCCCAAGACTCTTAGGATTTTGTAAGCACTTTACTAACACCACTATGTTAGATTCCCTGAAACAGAGGACCAGAACAAACTTAACTAGCAATATAGGGATTTCCTTGGTGTCGGCCCTAGCATAGGAGAATGCGGGCGGCATGCTCATGGGAGGAAACTTGGCCAGAGTGCTGCTGTAATTCAGCTGCAATCCTGGCTACAGGAATGGCTCTTTGGGGGCTGTTGCAGCTGGGTGCTTTAAATTATGAGAAAAGGCTGTTGCTTTCTGTAAGTACCAGCAGGTGATTTCACAATAAAGCACTTAGTTATTAGCTGAGCTATACTATTCATTATCCACAAGTATTTTGCCAACTACCGGGCATTTGTAAAGATGTTTATCCCAAAAGTATTGCAAAAGTTATCACAACTGAATATTTATCTGCAAATTTATAGCAGAAGTGGATTGTGTGCTATTTCCTATTTGTTGTTCATTACTCTCTAGTTCAAAGAGATTTAGCCACCCAATCAGGGAACAGAAACATCATATATCTAAGGTGATCACACTCATTCCATAACAAAAGAATAGTGAATAGTCCAAGTGAACAATTTGGTAACAGCGCAGAATCTGAAAACGTCATGTAAAAATAGTCAGCAAACACTTATGAACTCCTTTTGCAGAAATCAGGATCAATGTCGGAAGGATTTGGATATAAGAAGAACGGGTTAAATTTACATCAAACTTCATTCACAGTGAATTATTTGAACAGATCTTGGTTGACGTTTGTGCTGTTGTGGGACCACAGTAAAGTTCTGTCCATGCAAAACCACACAGAGATACCTACCATATGTACTCTTCCTCACTAGCTTTTATGCTGTCATCATGGGCAGGTGGGCACAGTGGCTGGAGAAAGAAGGTCAGGTTTCCTCAGATAGACACACAGGTGGCAAGGCCTGCAGAGTGCTGTACGACCTCAGAGCATTTGTAGATGGTCTGATAAGGGAGGCTGAATTGTGCGCTGAGACAAGCAGGAAAAAAAGTAAGCTAGGATAGCAAAATAAAAGCTGCTGAAAAGGAAGAATGCAGCTGTGGGTCTGCGTTCCTACCAATAGATTTGGAAGTTATTTTGAGAAGAAATTCCCCCGTGACTTGCTTTGTACATTAGAGATCAGCTTGTATGTTGTGTTGTTTTCCCCCACCCTTCCTTTGTTTTCTTAATTTTAGATCCCCTTCCTGAAATCTGTTCCATACAGATGTGCCTCATGGAGACCCATTGACTCCAGTGTGGCTATGCCTGGGCGCAGAGATCTGCCTGCATGAAGCAGCTTGCAGGATCGGGACCTTACACTATAAACTCTCCAGGACATGGTATGTGGCTTGCTGTAGCTTTATGCAATGCCCAGGACAATGGAGTCTAATCCAGATTGACACCCAAGGGTGCCACACACTATAAACCAATAATTAATAGCTAATTTATTATAAACTAGTAAGAAGTGAGCCAATAAAGATGAAATAGCCCTATTGTAATTACACACTGTTTTGAAGACAGGTTTAAAATGATTTTGAAGATATTTACCAGGTGTTTTCTAAACTTTAATTAGTCTGAAATTTCACCCTTCTTTCTGAAACTGAACTGAACAGGTTATCATGGCCTGTTGAAGTCAAACCGATCAAAACAAAGACTGATAATTGCCCCAGTAAATTAATGACCAGAGGCTGTTTTCTAAAACTCCCCAAAGAAGGGTATTTTGATCAGATTTTGAGTCACTTTTACACCCACTCAGTCCTTATTTTCAAAATCTCAGCACCACTGAGTGCAGGATGTTTCACTAGCTGAAAAATGTAATGTAATTAGCAGCGTGGGGAAGTGATATTTATTCAAGGAGCAATTGATGCCTTTTATTTAGAGTTGGAGCCCACGAAGGCCCCAGTCCTGTTAAGACTTACATGTGCACTTTACTGTGAATGCATGTATAGGCCCATTTACATCAAAGACTATTGGTCTGCTCAAAGTTAAGCATATGCTTAAATCTTTGCATGATCAAAGCCTAATGTATCAAATCATTCATTTCTATGGCACACTAGTCATCTTTAACAGATGTAGTAGTGGTCTTAAAAACACACTTTTGGATTAACCCAATAAATTGTCCTGGCAACACACTGTAGGTGCAGTTAAGTAGCACTTATGCATCTGGGAGTGAGCCTTCCAGTCTAGGTCCACAGATTTGTGTTGGTGGGACTCCCTTTTCCCTTTCACCATCCCAGGCTTGAGAGCCTTGGCTCCAGCCTGAGGTGCAACATCAAAGCAGTTATAATAAGTGCACTAGCAACAGCCCTGCCAACACAAATGTTTGTGGACCTGGGCTGGTGGGTGCTGGCTCCTAGTTGCAATGTAGACATACCTGTACTACAGTGTAGGCCCATAGGGTATTATGTTGGATCCACTGTGTCAATAACTTAGTGAGACTTTGCAGTCCATAGCCTCCCAAATATGTAATTTCCTGGATGATGCTCTATTGAACCACCAAGTAATTTGGAGAGAGTCTTTTGGATGCTAGGTAAACCATAGTTCAGGGGGAAAGGGAAAAAAGTGACTTCAGGATCTCCATAAATATTGAGGTCCAATTTTTCAGAAAATCATTCATTCAGCTGCATATGCAAAAATATACATTTATGCACTTGATTTGCATTATTGTGATTACATATATAGACATTACTATTTACACATCAAATTGGTCATTTGCACACACAATTACTGTAGCTGCATGTGCAAATTATGCACAGATGCATGTGCACACTTTCCATAATCTGTCATTTAGGTGTATTTTCTAGTTAGTTCATGAACATGGATCTAGAAGGCCTACAAAACCTAATTTACATGAACTAGAGATTATTGCAGTTTTTGGCCATGTTGCAACACAGGCATGCTGACCTACATAAGCTGGTCTGGCCCCCCTAGGATGTAGGTCTGATCTCATTTATTAGTGAGATGGTTTTAAACCAGAGTGAGAGATCAGAATCAGTTCCATAGTGTCTTGGGATGAAAGATAGCTTTTTCCACATTGTAGTCTGCTCCCAAGCAAATGAGAGTTACATTTGTGAATTAAGTGAACTTGTCTCAACACTATTCATTTCTTCAAATATTTCAGATAAATTCAGATTCCCCCACTCGCCATTCAGGTCTGAATATGAAGCAGACAGCTGTCTTGTATTCTAAGCGTAGCTTTTTGCTGTAGTATGTGTTCACTCCCAAGGCCATTAATCTGATTTTTAAAATGGGTGGTGTGCTAAATGATACTGGTGGCTTGTGAATTCTGACATTGGGGACTGAAAAGTGTTTAGCTCCTTTAACCACAAATAAGGGGTTTGGATAGAGACTTATGGTGATATTAAAAATCTTCACCTGCCTAGGAACTGGGACAATATTTATTTCAAGCAATAAATATTTGTAATTTTTATGTGGTGGTTTTTGAATGATATTTCATGTCTAATTTTATTTTGAGCTATTTCTTAAAACTTCACTTCCTCATGAAAACAAGTTGTATAGCTTATAGTATTACTCGGGCAAAATGATTTCCATAAATAAAGCAAGATGCAATGGAAGGGAACATATATAAAGATTAATGCATCAGACTTTTTGCTTTATAGTGACTAACTGTAATTCCTGAGTCTTAAGTTATTGGAAAGAAAATCTCTTATGGAAACAGGCAACAAATCCAAAACTACCTGAGCAGCATGAGCAATTTACTTTCTTTTGACTTAAAGAATTGTAGTTTTATAGCCATTTTCCTTGAGTTTATTGATTTCATATGCAGTTTTCTACAGTGACATAATGCATCTGGGTTTTACACACACACAGACCCAGATGGTAACTGATGCTTGTGTCATTTGTCAATTTAATGTAATCTGTGTGGTCTACGATTGCCTTCATTATACAGAATTTCAAGGGGTGTGTTCCCTTCAAACCAAATGCTTCAGGGGTGAGAAAAATAGGGAGTAGTATGATATAGTGGAATGGAGATGAGCACATATCAATTCTATTACTAATCAACTGAACACAAACAAAGGAAGTGACTACATGCTTCTGATATCTTTCATTAAGTAAGTATATCCTGGATCACAAATAATGAAGTTTCAGTTGGAAAAAGTATTCCAAAGTTTGGATGGTTATCAGAAGTAATGGCTATAAAACTACAATTCTTTAAAAGTTTGTGTCTTGGGCAAAGATTTGGTGCCATTTTTTATTTCATTTCCACTAGATCACCTATCTGTGCTTAGGAAGGAGGACAGCATTCATTTGTACAAGTGAGTTTCTATGCTTGCAAGCTGTAATGATCTTAAAATCTATGGATGGTATAGCTGGTCATTGGTGTACCATGCTATTGACAGTGTATGATCTACAAGGGGCACCATTAAAAACTAAGTATTCACTACCCCAGGTACCTGCAATAATCAGATCATCTTCCTGTATCTGAATAACCAAAATATCAGTACCATATCACTGCAGAGTGGCATCATTGCAGAGGTGGTGACCACTGTCACTAAGTTCACCACTAAAGGTCATGGGTTTTTTTAAAAAAACCCTCAGTTCTAGTTTTGCCATCTTAAAACAAAAAATTCATATTTCCAGTTATGAAAATGCTGCACATAAGTAGAGCATGCCAGTATGGAAATAGCTCAGACCAGACAAAAAGTCTTACACCTCCCATCTATTCACACTGAGCCCAAAACTTTATGAAAGCTTAGTGTTATTCTCCAAATCAGTCTATGTTACATGCTGCTCTTTCCCCACTGATGTCCTGTTCATCTAGGCTGTATGTTCTAAATAATTTGTCTCTCTCCTGGTTACATAGTGCCAGACACCAGAGCATTTCCATGACCCCATAAGAAGGTTAGACGCTCTTTTTAAACAAAAGCTTTCTGTCCTCTCCGTTCTGTTTTCTCCTACGCTAAATCCTCTCTCTAGATCCTCTTCTGATCACTATCTTTAAGGACAGGTCTTGTGCTCTGTACTCAGTCATCTGCCTTAAGTCACTGCATTATGATCCCACATTCTCCCAAAAGATGCAATACATTCTGGAGTGTCTCAGTCTGGGACAGCAAAGTAGACCAGATGTGGATACCAGTAAGAGTACTTTGTTAACTTCAATTTAAGGTTCAGAGCACATATAAATGGCTTAGTAAAAATCATGGCAAGGATAATATAATTAGTTAAAAAACCCAGATACACAACCATGAAGCCCCAAAAGGAAAATCGGAGTTAATTACAATAAAACTAAACATTTTTAAATATGGGAATTCACAGTTAGGATGGCCAGACTACTTTAACTCTGCATGACCTGAGGTCCCATTTTGCTTCCTTTGTTTCTTTTATATCTACTTTGCATGTTTTATTTTTGGATAAAGAACTTTGTTTTCCCCCCAGGAAAAGAAGGCCTCAGTTAGTGTCCTACAATTTGTACAGCCATTGTGCTTGTAATCTGTAGATGAAATATTGAAAACCTGCGGCAAAGAGAATTGGTTACAGTGGGGACACAGACATGCTTCTATGGAGTCTAATGGCACTTGGATCTTTGATCTCATGATTGCATGTGACAACCAATCCTGTGAGCTGCTAAGCACTTGCTCTGAGGCACCAAGGCCCAGATCCTCAAAAGATCTTAAGGCACCTATCTTCTGTTGATTTCTTCTTTAGGCACCTAAATACTTTTTCAGGGCACTTAGGCCTGGGCCATCGACATATCAGATTGGGCATATAGCAAGGCCTGGAGACTGACTGCTTTCTGCATGCTGTTAGTTGAATCAGGACTTTTGCAAAGCTCTGTTTTTCTGTGCAGTGTACATGGCAGTAAAGAAGACCAGTGATGGTACAGTACATGTAATCTTCAGAGTAGCAGTCTAGTTTTCTGGTCAATGATCCAACAGGATTTTAAAAAAAACCAAAACTGATAAGGTAGCCTGAGCTTCTGACTTTTCCAGGGCACCACTCTGAGGGCGGAGTTAAGGTAGCTCTTGCAAGTAAACTGCCTCAAGAAGCCCTCGGGCAGTTTTAATTTTATTCAACAAACTGGGCAGCCACCTTGGCCCTCGGCTTTTCTGCCACCACAGTGCTTGAAATGAGTTAAAATCTTGTATATGGAAAGCAATTCCTATTGCCCGCACCTCCATGCACATGCAGATAGTGAAGAGCAGCATCAATGCTCAAGCATTTTGGGCAGCAGTAGAAATATTCCTAACAATGTACCTAAGAAAATACCCATGTGTCCAGCAGTACTCATGGAACTGCAGAAGATGAAGTCTCTGAAATCAGACATGGCCACCTTTTGTACTGTAGGTGACTCTAGTACAGAAGAGCATCCCTCTGACATGGACAAGTGAGAAAGCACCCATTTTAGTCGGCTGACTACACTTGAGTGGAGCTTCATTACCCCAATTGAAGCAAATCATGGTCTTTTTTTCCAGTGAGAGCTAAGAGACATGTGAAAATCATGACAAGACTTAGTCAGAGTTTAAGGCTGGAACGGATCATCAGATCATCTAGTCTGACCTCCTGCACAACACAGGCCATTAAACCCTACCCAGTTTTTTCTGTGTTGTGCCCACTAACATGGATTAGATTAGCGTATGACAGCTGTCAGGAGACGAACTATCACGTGCCAGTAGGAGAGACCAAGGCAGGCCAATGCCTGAGGCTCCTGAAATGGCAGGGAATTTCTTTGGCAACATACCCAGATGATTTGGAACTTTCTGAAACAGAAAGGCAAGAAGATTATTAGAGGTAAATGAAGATCTAGTTTCCAAAAGTCAAAGAAATCAGTCAGAGGGGCATAATGCGTTAAACTCCTCTTTTTTACTATGTACCATTTTTCTATATTTGGCTGAACATATGTTGTTTTTTTAAGGTGATTCAAAAACATGCTTATTTTTTAAAGTGTTCATTGTCCCTGTATGAAGGCTGCAATTCCCATGTTAACAGTTGCCTCAGATATCTGCTGTGTTATAGCTATCTAGATAATGAATTCTGGGTTTTCAGTACCCATAATCCCTTTCAAGAAACACAGCAAAGTGCTTTTGCAATTTTGCAGTGATAAAAATCATCATACTTGTCTCAATGGTGTAATCTGTCGTTACTGCATTGTCAATTTCCTTGAGTTCCCTCACTTTTTAATGTTTTGCACATGCACTTTGTATCCCTAAAGATTTATCCATCTCGGTCCTGACCACCATAGAACAACAGGTATTTAAATAACATTATGTAAACAAACATTAGAAGCCACTGTTTACCATTTATTGATAGGGACTCAATAAGACAGAATTAGTGGGGGGTTGGAAATTGTGATAAAACTGGCAATTAATTAATAAAAACATGTCAAGGAGAAATCTACAGGAGAAATCAAACAAGTGGCCTTAATGGGCAAGAAAATGACTTGTTTGTGTCAGAGACCAGCAGTCTCTCTGACCAAATCCAACATATGGGTTTACAGCTGAGAGAAATCATCCTCTCTCTAGGAAAAAATCCATGAAATTGCTAGGAAATAAGGTAAATGTCAACTGAGTTTTCTTGGTATCTTCCTATTGAGGTGAAATGGAAGGACAGGCTGGTTTGCCTTTCATCCTTGCAGAAAAGGGTAGGAATGTGGCCTTTCTGACCTGTGGGTATCCCAATATCCATGGTGAAATCCTGTGCTTCTGAGGCATCTGTGGGTGACTGTGGCATTAGCAGAGAGGCCTGCTACTTTCCACATCTATGACATCTGAGCTCCCTGCCTGTAGCTGCCTTAACCAATAACTCTTGATAGGGGGATTTAAACATATGTGCAAGAGTCCACATGAGACAATGCTGACAGGCCAGTGCTGTCTTTCATGGGGAAATTCCCTCTGTCTTGGTGGTGGGAGGGACTGTGCTGCAAAGCATCCCTGGCTTTGAGTTCTCTTTGCCCAAACCTGTTCCTCCATCCCTCAGAACCTCAAATAGGTGAAGAATACATGATGGGCTTCGCTAGAGATGGCAGAAACAAGGTTCAACCTTCCTCTAGGTAAATATGGGGTAACTGTTGCAGCGGTTTTTCCCCCACACCAGAGAAAACAATAAAGAGGCTGGGACACAGTGTGCACTCTATCATTGCTACCCATTTCAACTAATTTTGCAAGCCTCTCTAAACTCAGTTTTCAGCTCTGAACTTCTTGCCCATGTTATTTCTCACAACCTGCCGTTAACATTCATGCCCACAGTGATCATTCCCATGCTGTTTAAAATGTGGTCACGAGGGCATGGTGACACCAGCAAATTGGTCAAGGGGTTGGTTTTGTCTTTAGAATCTGGTTCATCCCCCACCCCCATTTCTAAAATATGTACTTTAAGGCTATTTACACTGAAGCACTGCTATTCTGCTCAGCATTACTTGTCTTCATTACAAGTTAAGGTATTATTCATTATTAATTTAATATATTCTAAGTGTGTTTGGAGAAGATTGAAGTTATAAACAGAAGAGACTATTGGATCATCATCAACCACCTTTTCCTGCTAACACAGGAGAGTCCCTTGACTGAGGATGCAGCGGGCACTACGCTGGACCACAGCCAAAATGCTACATCTTGGTAGCCCTAGGTATGAAGAATCTCCTCTATCTGCATATTCTTGGCATGATGGGCAATAATCTACCAGTATTTGCATCCTTACCCACACATTTTGAGCATAGTATATTGTAAACCGATTGTAGTACAGCTCACCCTCTAGGGATATTAGTACTCATTTGTTTTGATGTAGTTTGAAAACATCCATCCCCACAAGTAGACCCTTGTACATTAGATCTGAAGTATCTAAAGTAGTAATCATCCGAATATGTATTCATATTCGATTATCCATATAAGCCACCATATGGTATAAGTGTGCGCAGCATCATATAATTGCCTTGAATATGCCAGATGAAGAATGCAATTCCTACCTCAAGGGGCTTTCAGACTAAAGGCACAAGAGGGAACAATACATGCACAGCTTAATGAACATCATGCAGGTGATCACTAAGTGGTGTGGCATCGCAGCTGCTCTCATACATCATGGAATGGGAGCAATTCCAATAGGGTTTCCATCCGCCTCTATTACGATTTATAAACTCAAGTGAATCCTTCTCTGAAATGATGGAAAGGCAGTGGCAACTATTCAAAAGTGATCCCCTTGCCTGGGACGCTATTTCCTCTGCATGCAGCAAAGATAAACAAGGGGACAGATCCTGAGGTCCTTATTCAACTTTTACTCATTCCTCATTGGGAGAAAACCCTCAAGGACATTAGCAGAAGTTTGAGAGGAAGGGCTAGTGTGTGTGAAATATAAAACAAAAAACATCTCTGGAATTTGTTCAAGTCACAAAGAAAAACACTAGGTTTCATATGCTGTTTGAAGGTTTCTATCATTCTAACTGACAACATTCAGAGAATAGAACGCTGCTGGAATAGAAATCACTTTTGGACTCTTGGCACCAGATTTATAAGGGTATTTAGGTGCTAACAATACAGATAGACACAGAGGAGGCTTTTCAAATGTCCCTTACAAGGTGAGATGCCTAGCTCTTGTTGAAGTCAGAGTTGGGAGGGCTCAGCCCTTGGCAGGATTAAGCCCTCAGTGATCATTGCTGGCCACTTATCAAAACAAAATGGATCATGACTTGCAAAAGGCTGGCTATCTGAGCTGTGTCCATCAGAGAGAACCACTAGCAAAGAGCCTGGACCAGTGGGCAGGAGTGGGATTGAGTGAAGGAAGGGGAGGAGGGGAAACAGAAGGGGAGGTGTGCAGTGGTACTAGAAAATGCATGATCACGAGCCAGAACAATCTACGTCATCTCACTGGATTTCCAGTATGCTTGAATTTCTGGCAGAACAGTTCAGGGACATGACAGTGGGAAGGGATTCCCCAGCTGGTGTAATAACCCTTTGGGGCCACTTACAACTAGTACAAATTGGTGTAATCTCTGGATTAATTTGATTTGTGGCTGGACCGAATCAGACCTGAGGCTTGGGAGGGACCCAGCAGTGACATTCAGCCATTTGCCCCTCAGGTTTTGTATTGAGAGGATCTCATTTGGGTCTGAAGATAATGCCTTTGATTTATAATTCAGCGAGAGGCAATTAAGAATACGTTAAAAACAAAACCATAACATCTTATTCCTGAAGACATGGTCTGTATAGTCTGTGGTATACTTTGATTAGGCATGTAGACTCAATCTGCTGATAGGAAGAAAGGTAAAACTCTAACGTTCAAACAGGAAGGTAACACTAGCAGTCTGTAGGAAAACCTATGTGGTGAGAAAAGGAGTGGCACCGTTTTTAAGAACAATGCAGGATAAGGGAGAAGAAGTGGTAGGAGTTGGTTTCTTTTCCTGATTTAAAAGAATTACTGAGCTTCAACTCAGCCAAGCCCTAGGGAAACAAAAGAAAATAAACCCATTTAGTTAATTTAACTTAAACAATTTAAGGATCTGGGATGGATGATTTTATACCTTCTCTAGTAGAGTTCTAAATTCAGAGAAGAGGACAAAGGTTCTAATCTCCTCTGGGATTTTCTCTAGTCAATTCCTACTACTGTTTATGCAGTATACTGTATATACAGATTTTGAAAGGCAGTAAGTTCCCTTGGTTCCCATGAGAGTTGGGGGAATTCTAGTTCACAGGAGGTGTTCAGCACTTCATAGGACAGCTGGAACCGTACACCTTTAGTTTAGAAATTACTTGAAGAAAATAAGAACAATGGATCAAAACCTGCAAGAACACAGTCATGGGAGATAGATCTATATAGATCTATGAAGAAGAATTGGATTTAAATATAGTACATCCAGTTATCTCTGGCCTCATCTTTTATCTATCCTGGATGCCCCAAACTGTGCTAGCCTTGATGTCCTGTTAATCTACTTCTGTCACAGCCATTGTACCCCACACATTGAGTACTCTCCCAGTTTCAATTCACCAAGCCACTACATACTTATTTCATCTGCAATGCCCACAATTAGTGAGTCAATGACAATACATTTTTTAAAAACATAAAACTATTCTGTTTAGAGCTGGACAAAAATTGAAACTTTCAATTTGAAATTTTAAGAGAGTGCATTATGTTTTCCTTCTAATTTTTGACCAGTTATTAAGCTGGTCAAATAAACTTTAAAGTTTCAAAATACTGAATTCTGAAACATGTTGAAAAAAATATGGGAAAACCTTCCCAAACAAAATTCAGCCTTTTATAGTAGCTGTTTGCATTGACTATGTCCTTTCAAGTGTGATTGTATAAGTGCTGCATTTATTAATACAACTTGCGACTCTGGCTATGGGTGGGAAGATTAGAAAAAAAAACTGAGTAATGGAAGTTTATGTAAGTGCTTTGAGTTCAGTAAATCCTGTTTATTTAAATGAAAAAGGAAAGAAAAAGAAAGGTAGGTATAAATCAAAATTAACCCTCCATATAAATTTGTAAAGAATGCTACACAGAAATGGCTTCTTCTGAGAGTGCTGATGTTCTTCAGACATGCAACACTTTGTCTGCTGTGCTGTATCGTTCCTTAAGATCAGCCCCTTTGAGACATTGCTTTATACTGACAACTTGCAAATACTATGCCTTTAATATAAACAAATATGCATACCTGTGCATCATTGCTTTTATAAGGCAAACAGCTTACCACATTAGTCGGTATTCATGATTTGTCTCTCCTCTACATATTGTATATAGCTGTTGCATGTTTATATAGAGGTAGCTAGACAGACAAAATTGCCATCTTTAATTTTCATTGATTTTATCCATCTCCTGGATTTCTGTTACTTTGTTCTCCACATGGATATAAGAATTTTGAAAACCCGGGTGCTGTGACCTTGTAAAGTATGTTTATTGACACTACAAGAATTCTAAATGAATTAAGATTGCAAATTCTCTGAATACCTCCCCAGAAGTGTGTTTCAAACTGGCAGGAACCTGATTTTGAGAAGCCCTCATTAGCGTATTGGATAATTTCTCCCAGAATTCCAAAATACCTGCACTTTTACACTTGTATTGGACAGCTACAACCCTGACACACAGAATTTCTCCAGAAGCTCTGGAGCAGCCTATGGTGGAGTGGCAACTCCACTGTCCTCCACAGTGGTGAAGTTCTGTAGGCTGGTGTGAAGCACAGGGCAAAGGCCCTGCCTTTACTCCATCCCTTTTGGAAAGGGTAGCACTGCTGGCTACAGTTAGTCTGGAGCAGTTAATCTACTCCATCCTGGTTGTAGATGACCCCTGTGTTGGGCACAAACATGTAGGGTAGGTTCCTCACACTCGGCCTCTATTTTGCATAGCTGTATCGAGGCAGCGGCAATGGGGCCTAAAATGTATGCAATGCCCAGACCTCCTCCAGCCATTATCAGAAAGATTTGAATCTATTTACATTAAGAACCTTACGTACAAAAGTATCTACCAGTAAACCTTCCATTGAAATTCTCTCCAGGGCAGAGAGTCAAAGCTATATAGGTTCTATAATGTTTGACCAGCTGTCTGCTTTCAATTGTTTTTTCCATTTTTCCTCCATGTGAGAGATTATATATAGATCACTCCATGAGCAATTCAGGTAATAAAATTATGGAAATGTGGCCTAGCTGCTTTTTATTTGAAATATTATTTCTTTGCCTCTCACTAAAGAATTCCTCTTGACCCAAAGGGGTATGTAGCCCTTTTAAGTATCTCCCATGCTGGGGCTGAAATTAGGCAATGCTTTAATTTTAGGTATTTAACAGTCCTGATTATTCTATTTAAACTACACCGTTAAGCATGTAAATGACTACTTCCTTCTTCCCTTACTGCACAAGCATATTTTAACCTGTTTGTTCTTATCTAAGCTCAGTTCACTAGCAGATTTTGGTAAATTAGTAGCTCAGTCAAGTTGGAAACAGTCAAAGCTATATAGAATTTGGATCCAATTCTATAAAACTACGATTGACTTCAGCAGAGTTGTTCCTGGTTAACACCAGTTTACGTGAGATCAGAAGCAGGTTCTTGAACATTATTGTGTCCTCCTCATGCAGCTTTACTGCTAGTTTGTACATCTCTTACTCACAGCGAGGAGCATTTGCTCATGGGAATACTGCTGCTGACTTTAATGGACCCACTTGCATGAGTTAAGTGCTTGCCAATTTGACTAAGAAGGACTGCATAAATGAGCACTTAGATCTTATTTGGTCAATAGATTAACCTGTTATTGACTTCCATTTTTGCCTGCCCTTGTAAATGGAAATGACAATGACAGAGGTTAACAATCAGATTGTTCCATTTATATCCAGTGACATATCCTCTTTTTTCTTGTACAGGAATTGGGAATAAGTGGACTGGACAATTTAAGAACTGACATTAACTTTGCTAGGATGACCAGATGTCCCAATTTTATAGGGACAGTCCCGATATTTGGGGCTTTTTTTTATATAGGTGCCTATTACCCTCCCACCCCATCCCAATTTTTCACCCTTACTATCTGGTCACCCTAACTTTTGCCAAGTACTACAAACAAAACAAACCCCAAGTCAGGCCCATGACTATGGAAAGGTAGCAGGGAGCATTTCTTCTCCACTTGGGTCTCACCAGTTCCTCTCTGCCCCCACCATGCTCAGCAGCCCTCTTGGTGAGAGTGAGGAGCACCAACTGGCAGCTGCTCTCTCTATCTTGCTGTAGCTCAGCAGTGTCCCTGCTAGTTCCCTGCTGTATTGCTATGAGGGGAAGGAAATTAATTGCCCTATCTGCCCCTCTGCCTACTTCCCATCTAGCTGTGATATCTGGGCTATAGCCTGGAAGAGGAGCAGGATCAGTGCTTTGCAGTGTCCCCAGTGTAGTCATGGAGGAAGAGGAAGAAAGAAGACTTCCTCTCCCTCAGCCTCCACCCTAACCCAGAAAGAAAGTCAGAGTAGAGCTGGAGGGCAGGAAGCATGGGGTGAAATTGCTATAGGGTGGCGGCACTAAGTCAATTTTTTGGGATAGGTAGAGGCAGTGATTAGAGTCATGCAAATTCTACCATATGAGGAGTGATGGAACAGAGTGAACCTGTTCAGTTTAGAGAAGAGACAAGAGAGGGGACAGAGATTTTTCCAAAAAAAAACAACACAAAAACCAAAGTGTCCCAGCACCCTGGGAGTTGTGGGGAGCCTGAGACAGCAGTCACCAAACAGTCCACAGTTCGGTATCACTGCTTCATTATTCTCCAATCTTCACTCACCCCCTCCAGAATTCATATAGCCCAATACTATAGCCAGGAAATGTATGGTCAATTCTGCATAATCTTGGCCCCTGGTGTATATAAACAAAAATAGCAGGGTACTACTACTACCAGCAATAGCTTATGCTGCCACCTCTGCATGTCAGCTCATTTAATGAGGTGTATGCAACAGTCCCTAATGCTTCACAGGCTGAGTCTAGAAAGACCATCATCTTTTCAGTGCAGGAAAAATAAAATTCTGCTTCTTCCAGAAAACTGAATCTGCTTAGCTGCAAATAGAAGGCTTTAGCCTGGTGGTTTTTCAAAGAGTGGAACCAGAGAAAGGTGTTTCTAAACTAACTACACCTGAAACAATCATTTGCTTTGAATTTTTGAACTATCATGTTGTGCTGCCAATCAAGGTATGTCACTAGCACAACTTGTTGCATCATACCATGTGTGGCATGACCAAAAACAGCCTTACACAACATGTGCTGACAGGACTGGATTATGTGTCGTATCACACTTCAAAAACAAAATACCTTGAGAACATGCTCATATTCTGAGCCATTGTTTCAGAGGAGCAAAAAACCAAGGCTCTGTGAGTAAGCTTCCCTGGCAGCAGCCTTAAAAGACAGCGCATTCTCTCTTCCTAAATTTTCACCTACCCCTTCATCCTAAACCTCTAGTATTTTTCTTTTTTGAGTCAGTAGCTGTATCACAAACACAAACCCTGCAGATGACAGAGGGATGACAATGTACTTCCACTCTGTAACCAGAAATTTGCATTAAGATACATGGCAGTAGCTCAAAATGGAGGACTGAGAATGATTGAGAATGGGTGGTCAGGTTTAAGGACTGCAAGAACTGGCCTCCTGAATAACATAGGCCAAAGAACCTCACCAAGCAATTTCTCTATCAAGTCCATAACTTCTATAGGAGCTATAGCACATCTTTTAGAAAGCTACCCATGCTTGATTTAACAATTTCAAGTGAAGGGAGACCCACCACATCCCTAGGTAGTTACTATTGGCCTTATTATAGTTCCTAGGAGCCCTAGGCAACAAAGACCAACCCAGTTATGACAACCGCTGTACAAACCACAGAACAAAGACAGTCCCTGCCCCCAAAATCTTCCACTCCAAGCATAAGACAAGAAACAACAGATGGCTATAGACATGGAAATACAAGGAACCAGTAAGACAATATTTGTTGGCATGATAGGCAGTGGTCTCAGCACATCAGCAGCCAAATATTGTCAGGTATTTTGTTGGCATAACTTCAGGGGAGAATTTTTAAGGGGGCTTTAAAGGCAGATAATGCGATTGCTGTGTGGATGGCTATGAGGATGTCCTCCCAATTACAAGGGGCAGTATGAGAAAGCACAAAGGTGCTTGTTTGGAAATTTAACAAGTGGGCGATGAGTGGTAGTGTCATGGGCTAGTTGGAGGTGGGAAATCGACTTTCTGATTCTGAATGAGAGAATATAGGGTGGGGATAGATAGTGAACAGGCTTGAAAGTGAAGACAAGTGGCTTATGTTTGATACAGTAGAAAAAACAAGGGAGCCAGTGGAGGGATTACAGGAATGGGATGGGCTAGAAACAGTTCTTTGCAGCAGCATTCTGAATGGATACGTGTGGGGCAAAATTCCATTTGTCAAGACCAGGGAAAAAGATGTTACAATAAGCAGGACGTGAGATAATGAAAACCTGACTGAGAATTTTAGCTGTGTGGAGGGATAGGAAAGGCTGTATCTTAGAGACATTATGCAGAAAGAATCTGCAAGACTTAGACATAGCCTGGATGTGAAGACCCTGAGAGAGAGCACTGAGTTGAAGCAGCCACCCAGTTAATGGCCTGAGTGACAGGCAGGATGGTGGTGTTCTCCACAGTGATTGAGGAGGGAGGTAGCAGGAAGGACTTGGGGGAGAAGACAAAGAGCTTTATTTTAGCCATGTGGAGCTTGAGCTGATGGCTAGACACCCATGAGGAGATGTCAGACACATATTGAGATTTTAATTTGGAAAGGAGACAGGTCAGGAACAGAAACGTACATTAGTGATTTATCTTACACATGGTGGTTGAATTTGTGTATGTGGATATGATTACCCAGAGACAACGTGTAGAGGGAGAAGAGAAGGTAACCAAGGATAGGACTTGAGGCACCTCCACAGAAAGTTGGAGATAAGTAAGGAAGTTAATTGGAATAATTTAAAATTTTGCACTTTATTTCCAGTTTGATTTTCAATATTGCCAACCCCATGCTTTCAAAATTTATCGATTAGGTGCTAAAAGGCATAAGATGAGGTTAAAAATCATGCATTTCAAAAAATTAAATGAAGTGGGTTTCTGTCTTCTGCAGCTGGAGACTTTAGGGTTCACATTTTCAAGCTTCTCTGCAGGTGTGAGGGCTAGAAGCTTACTTAAAAAAAGGACTGCAATTCTCAGGAAGCAAGATGATTTTAGAACTGGCTTTGAGAAAAAAACAACCAAATTGTGGAATTTGCATTAAAATCGCAAGCCTTGGCAATACTAGACTTTGTATCACTTCATCTTCCAATCATTGGATCTTGTTAGGCCTTTTTTGATAGATTAGAGAGATCTCTTCTATCAGAGATCTCTTCCCACCTAGGTACTTGTAGATCACTATCAAGTCACTTCAGCTTTCTCTTGGCTGTACTAAATATATTGAGCTTCTTAAGTCTCTCACTGAGGCGTGTTTTCCCGACCTCAGATCATTCTTGCAGTTCTTTGCTGAACCCTTTCCAATATTTCAGCTGTTTTGAAGTGTGACATCAGACTTGTATACAATAGATCAGTAATTGTTTCACTAACACCTTATACCTCTCTACCCCTAGTTGATATTTCTATGCTTATATATCCAAGGATCACATTTGCACTCCTAGCTACAGCAACACACTGGGAACTCATGTTTAATTGGCTATTTATCATTACCCCCAAGACCTTTCAGAGTTACTTTTCAGAATGCCACCCCTCCCTAGTTATAAGTGTGGCCTACCCATTTTGGTTTTAGATGTACGACCTTAAATTTGGTGGTTTTAAACCTCATGTTGTTCAAATAGTCCATTTTACCAAGTGATCCAGCTTGGCCTGTACAACTAACCTGTCCCCACCACTATTTACCACTCCACCAATTTTTGTGTCATCTGCAAATTTTATCAGCAATGATTTTTTATTTTATTCCAGATCATTGATAAAGATACTGAATGGCATTGGATCAAGAATAGATCCATGTGGGACCCCACTACAAACACTCCCATTGGATAATGATTCTCCATTTACAAAGTACTTTTTGCAAATTAAAAGTTAACCTGTTTTTAAATCCATTTAATACAGGCTACATTGATTTTGTACAGTGCTATTTTTTTTTTTAAATCAGAACGTCATGCAGGACTAAGTTAAATGCCTTACACAAGTCTAAGTATATCGTGTCAACGCAGTTACCTTTCTCCAATTCTTTTAATACTCTAGGGTGCAAGTTATTTGATTCTGCAGATTTAAAATAGCTTAACTTTAATAGTTGCTGTTTAACATCCTCACTACTGATTAATTATCACTAAGATATGAATATATCATCCTGCTTCTTTCTGAATACAGAATAGAAATATTTATCAAATACTTCTATCTTTTCTTCATCATGATTGGTAATTTTACCCTTCATGCCTATTATCAAACCTAAACCATTAATAGAATTTTGATTCTTATATATGCAAAAAAACCTCCTCCTTATTGTCCTTAACTCAACTGGCCATAGATTTTTTTATGGATACCTTTAGCTTCCGTTATCAAAGGCCAGCATTCCTAACTGCTCACTGCTATCAGTTTTGCATTTTGTTCTATTTGTTACATATTGACTCTTTATTGCTGCTTTCACCTCCTCTCTTAATCAGTTAAAAAACACCCCCCACCACCAGAATCTTTTTTTATGATTGCAGAACTGTATTTTTGGGGCATCTAATAACTGTCAATTATCACTCACAATTTTAATATTTCTTCCACTCAATTGGTTTTTTTTAACTGGCCTTTTTAAAGCACCACGTATATATATATTTTACTGGTCAGAACTATATTGTGTGCATATAGTAACTGAAATTCGATCATGATCACTTGCACGTAGGCAACCATCCATTTTTTGTTCAGTGTTTGATTCATCTTTATCCATGAGAACAAGATCTAATATAGAATTGTCCTGAATTGGTTGACAACTTTCAAATAGAAAAGGTTTTGCATCTGTAAATTTTAGAAACTCCAAGAATGTTTTAACAGCAGAAGCATGAGACATTTATATGTCCCCCAGATTGAGATCTCCCATGATAACAATTTTTCTTTTTACACTTTCTAGACAATGTTTAGAGAGGGTCTCATCCTGTTCCTTTATCTGATTTGGTGATATTTAGCAGAGCTCTATCAGTACCCCATCTTGTGACTTATTAGTTAGTAGACTGATCCATCAGCATTCCAAGTTCTGTCATCCTGAATTGTCAGTTATTCTAAATTAGGACGCTCAAAGCATACTTTCCAAATACTTGGTTTTTGTTTTAAAAAGCACATGTGCAAAACTACTTGCATACAATAGTAGAGATGTGTCCACATCCTAAAATCCAGATTTGGATTCTGGTTCATGCCATCTCTATGCACTATGGTCCAAGTGCCTCCTTAGGTATTGTTTGGATAAATATTCCACCCCAAACTGTAAATAGGGTTAAATTAACTCAAAACTCAGCCCACATCTCCTCAGCTTATCAAAACTTTGGGAAAATGGACAGCAAGTTCTGGGTCAGTAGTGAATCCCCACACCCAGAAAGAATCCTTATGTGAAATTTTCACACAGCTTTAATCCAAGGTGGAGTTTGTGTAATTGGACAGCAAGACATATGCTTGGTTGGACACCAAAAGTGTCCAATTCATTTATCTCTATGGAAGTAGAGGAGATTTTAACATTCACAGTCAGTTCTAACTTCTGCAATGGCAGAAATTAAGAGAAAAATCAAATGACATACTGTGCTAAGAAGACAATCATAAAATTAAAGTTTAAGAATTAGGTCAGATAGAATACATCATGTTTGCAGTGGGACTTTGACTGAGATAGAGCTGAAGTGGCCCAAATTTGTTTTTAATGCACCTTGAAACTTGTTTAATGTTTCTAATTTGTGCATGAATGTTTTGTTTCAGAGAATGTGAGAAGAAAAAAATTGACTGCAGAAGATGACATTTAATTATATTTAAGAGGATAGGAGATCAAAGCTGAAGAGATAAAAGCAGCAGCTACTGCAGGGCCTGAAAATATCTTCTGACTCATAAACACCCTTAAGTACAGTGCTTCAGAATCAGGCACCCTTAAGTCAGGAGAGAGGGTCACAGCTGAAATGGAAGTCCTCTAGTTACAGTATTTTATGACTTGCATTGGCTGCCCTTGGCTAACCTTATACTTACACAGGCACCAAAATGTCTGGTATCATTCACAAAACAAACAGTAAACCAAACATTTCCACCTAGGTCAGTGGCTCTAAAACAGCCCCCCATGAGCAGTATTGCTTGTGGATTACTCTGCAGAGACGGCAGTTGATTGTCAGCCAATAAAAATAAATCTTTATCAACAAATATAATTGGCGCTCCTACTGTGGTAACGACGCTGTCACACTTCTGGTTAGCTGGGAACGTTTTATTTTTGGAAGGAATGGGTTTCTTTTCCTCACAGATTTGAATGGTAATATATGATCCATTACTAACAAAATATATCAAAACAGATAGATCTTTTGGAACACATATATAAAGATGTACGTTGCTGCTCTGCTGCCAACATTTTAACAAAGGTCTTGTTCTCAAAATCCTTTTGCTTTAGTCAAACCCTTCATTCCTCCCCCCGCCCCCCCCCCCCAAAAATTTGCAACAATTCCATCCTCAGTCTTTTCATTGTGCCACTGCCCCCTCTGAATCCATTAATCTTTCCATCCCCATCTTTGTTGTATTCTTTCCCCATCCCCAACATCTCATGGATGCTCCTTTAGTTGTCTTCCTTTCATGCAGCAGTAGCAGAAAGTGGTTGTGCTGCAGCCTTTACCGGCAAGTTAGCAATAGCCAGGTCACCATGTGGTCTCTGGCATGGGGTGGATGGCCAGGTGGGCAGTCTCCCCTAGTTGGCCTAAGCATGTGAAAGCAAGCTAGGATGCTGTGTGGAGTGAGTTTTATGAGGGTGTTATTAAAGGGCCATTGGAAGGACCTAGGTTCCAGGATTCTTCCCATTACTGATTCTTCAGGCACCAGCAGGGAGAGAGTTGGCGTGTCTGACCTACAGGTGAGACTGCAGCAGTTTGGCCCCCTGTTCTTCTCCACCTTATGTATTGCTGCAGCCACTGGTGAAGAGGGGAGTGCAGAGACCTTAAGATATGTCCCCTGTGTCCTAGCTGGGGGATGCAGGATGGAATCCCCCTTGTAATAACTCCTGCCTCAAAAGCCTGAGAAAGGAGCCACCTTCCCCAACACACACACACACGCGCACTTAGGGCAGTATATACTACCACCCATCATCATAATCTCTCTTTTTACCTGCACAATACAGATCAACTCTTTAACTGGGCCGCATAATAATGAGTTCAGTCTTTCTTGTGATATTGTTAGTACTGCTGGATTTGCTTAGAGAAAATCTGCTATTTTGATTCTAGTCCCAGCAAGAATCTGGAAGTACAGAGGTTCAGAAAATGCAAGCAGCGGGGGATCCATGGTTTATGAAGTAGAGCTGATAAGATTTACTTTCAGTGCCTGACCAAAACTTTCCGCAACTCCATTCTGGTAAACCTTGAGCAGAACTGCAGAAGGTTGTGGGACTTAGTGTGGTCTGTCTAGACAACACTAATTTAGAAGATGCTTTACTTCAGATTTCAAAGTAATTCAAGAATTACATCCAAAAATGGAGGAACAAGAGTGACTATTGCATGCAGTATAGTGCAAGATTGCTGCTGCGTTGTTCAGAGCTGAAGCAGAAAACTAGCAAAACAGAAGACTGCCTCTAATCCACCTTGCCCACATTGGCAGCACTAAATAGTGTATGTGTAGCACATACTGCAGCAAAAAGGGGCTTTGTCCACACTACAGTGCATAGCTACATGCTGTTTGTAGCTATGAGGCAGCAAGAGACTCTGGCTGCAAGAGCCTTTCCCCAATTCCAGAATCTTTCATTTTCATTGGAAAGCTCAGCAGCAGGAACGGGGAGGCAGTGGTTGTATGCACAGAGAACCATGTAGGATACAAACTCTAAGATTCTGACACATCTGTGCTCTACAGATATGAGCAGTGCCTTCCTCCACTCCCCTCACAGGTATATATAGCAGCATAGGGAGTGTGTGTGTAGTGGAGCTATATCTTTGAAGTCAGTTCTGCTCTGAAAAGTGACTGAAAAAAGATGGCACTTTCAAAAGAGAGCTACTCCCTTTATTCAGAGGGATAGTCCCTAACAACAAATAGGTGTTTTGTTCCTTCTAGCCCTCCAGAAGGATTAATAATGGGAGAGGGAACTGAATTCTATTTCTCCTCAGGTATCAACAGAATTAAGTAAATTTAAATTTCAGGGCTAAATTCTGCCCTCAGTTACAGATATACAATTCCACTGAACATAGAGTAACTAAGGAAATAAATTGAAGACAATGGAATTGCATAGGCTAAAACTGGGAACAGAATTTGGCTGGCAGAATCTTTATAACTACTGCTGAAATGTGAGAAGACAAGAACCCAGCTTTACTTTCAGCTCCCAAATTGATTTCCCTGGGCTGGCAATTAGAAGTAATATTTTTCTCTCTATGGAATAGTCACAAATCCTAGTTATTCTACCTGAATAAATCTCTTTTCTTTCATGGTCTAATTTTACCTGCATGAAAAGAGTTAATCCCTTTACTCACACAATGGCTATATAGAAAGTTGCTATAATTCTTAAATACTTACTATTCCCACCTCCTCCTCCCTCGCTCTGAGACAGTCTGCTGTTTCCCCCAGGAGATTGCCTATTTTTGTATGAAGAGTGGGACATTTTACTAAATTTAATCAATTGCTTGATAGAAGTGGGCAGATATAGACCTTTGATCACTTAAGGACATAGGATAATTACACAGACATACTAGTATTTTCCAAAGTCAGACTTTTACAGTACAACAGTACTTTAATGATCAGATACATATCATACTTCAAAGAAATAATTTTTAAAATATCTAGCAGAAGCAGCTTATCTATATAGTCCATGCAGTACAAATCCTGAGAATCAAACCTTCCAGCCGCACTGGAGTAGCCCCTCTGCAGTTGCTAGGAGAGGTTCTCTCTTGTTGCCAGTCCAGTCACTAACGACGCAGGAAGGCTAAGGCTTTGGCTTTATGCTCAAATCTGGGAAAGGTTTATCAGTCCTACAGTGGGTATCAGAGGGGCTAAAATTATATTTCCAAGTCCATCCCATTACAAAGGATGCCCTTTCAGAAATAAACCTAGATACCTTGCTAGCCTTAGAGAAGGAGATAAGGCAAAGTCTAGAGTTTCAGGCCTTAGAGTGAGTGCCAATAGAAAACTCCAAGGGACTGGTTAAGCTGTATATTTTCAGTTCTCAAGTCCACTGGGGTATACTGTCCAGTTTTAAATCTAAAGCCCTTAAACCTCTTTATGGCTGCCCAGCTGTTATGCAGGGAAAGACTCAAAGTCATGGTTTACAATGGGGATTTTCCAACAAAAACTAGATCTGGGCAAAGCCTTCGGTAGCTTGGATACATGGATATGAAACGGGAGATCCTAAGAAGTTATACAAGCTACAGGAGATTCCCTGGAAAGCAATACTGAACAGTAGAAGGTAATTAGGCCTGTACATTGCTCCAAGTTCTCTCACCTCAGTTGAGAGCCATGCCTCATGTCCTAAAAATCTGGGAGTGAAAACTTTTATTTAAATGTCTTCATTTCAGCATAATCAAAAGAGCTCCTAGATTAGGAGCTTGTGTAAGGGTGGCTGGCTTTCTAGTAAATCTAGAAAAAAAAATCTATATTAAAGCTGTAGCATGGGCAGCTGCTGCCCAAACACCCCTCTTGGCCACAGCTCATTCTCTGTAGTACCCTGCCTCTTCCCTTCCCCTCCCCTCCCCCTTTACAGGGCCCTTAAAGAACTCACTCAGTTCAAAGACAGTTCAGCCAGTCCCTAGAGGGGTCCAATTCATTGAGTCCTCAGGGGCATATTGACCCTCTAGACCCCAATCCTAGTTCAATTCTCACTCCTGATCATCCAAGAGTCTTTTGAAAATAGAACAAACTCAGAGACTTCATCCAATTTAAGCTGGGCACAGCCCTGCCTCCCTGTGCAACCGTTATTCTGCTTTCCAGCACCTGCTACCTGGAGTTGGTCTTTCTCCACAGATCTTTTCACTTGGCCTTTGCACGCGCTCTTCCCCTCCCCGCTCCCCCAGACAGGGTCTCTCCCAAGCATCCCTGCCTGGAGAGCTGTTCTCCCTCTCCTGCTTCTTGAGCTTTTTTGCCTGCTGACTCAGAACCCTGCAGGAGCCTTTTTACATCCTGCAGTATTTCTACAGCTGCAGTTTCCAGAGCTCCCCTCCGCCCCCCCTTCACTGCAACTTTCTGCTCCTTTTTCTGTTGGAATCATGTGATTCCTCTCCAGGAGCAGGGAGGCTCATCCTGTAATCGGGGTTGGCTTAGCCCCAGACTCTCCAGCCATGGGGCAAGCCACCCTGTTACAGCCACATTCACCAAGATTTTACTTACTGGGATTCTCAATAGAGTCCAGGGTCTTGATGCTAAACCTTCACAGTGCCCAATCCAAAAGAAGAAGTGGACAAATGTGTGTCAGGATGTGATGCATAATATTCCTTTTCTCTCAGAGGTGAGAGTGTATTTTATGTTACATCTAGAGCACTTGCACCTTACTAGGTAATGGAAGAGAGGCATTTTCCTTCAAGTTTTATATTCAAAATGTTAAGTCTATTTATAGTTGTCCACTGTGTTTCTACAATAAAACACTACCTTTGTTGAGAATATTAAAGTTCCATTTACATTTCCCAGATGCCTTAGTCTTTCACCATTCAACATCAGGTAGGCACAGAAGATAAGCCCTTCTCAGAGACATCAAGAAAGTGTAACTGTAATCAGTTGGGGTTAACACCTCGGCATCAGCCTCAGAGTTAGGCCACGCTACTTCACAATCTGCAGTAAGGAGAATTACCAGAGACAAAGGCAGGGCAAGGAGGGGCTCCCTTCAGTCTAGGTGCCCAGCACATCCAGTAAGGCAAGACAGCCAATAGTTAGGGGCCTCTTCTATAGCCCTCAGGTGAGGCAGGGCAGGCAAAAGGGGTCAAGCCCCATCAAGGCTTCACAGGCCAGGGAGAGGCTACCACCCATGAGGTGAGGTGGTAAGGGGCCCTCCCAATTCCACCACATCCCAGCCTAGGGCCCTAACAGTGGCAGACTCCAGCTGCAATGCACCAACAAGTGCTCAGGCACGAGCACAGCCAGACTGTGATCAGCTATCCCTGGGCTACTTCCTCCACAAGGTATCTGCCTCCAAAGGTTCACATCAGGGTATACCACCAGTAGCAATCCCAGGAATCAGGGTCATTGAGCAGGTCAGGCAAGTCCTCAATACAACTAGCATCCTCACCAGGTGCTCACATCAGCAACAGCCCAAAACCATCTTTCTCATCAAGCACTTCTCCTCTGACTGAGCTACAGGGCCTTACTTTTATACTTCCTCTTTCTGTACCACCCCCTGCACTTCCAGCGGGTGGGTTGTACCTTACTCAGGTCTGCCCACCAGGTCGCATGGGTCAGCCCTTAGGTGTTGGCCTCAGAGGGTGGCCACGTCATTTCAATACAGTTACCATTAAAGCAACACCCTTCAGCGATCAATGCATAGATTATGCTGATTCACTGATGTGGTTTCTTTTTAAAATTTGTAACAGCTGTGTCAATAATCTTGATTTTTTTCAGAATATGCTATGTGAGACAACATGTTGCAACCCCTACTACAAATTATTTCAGTATATGTTGATGAAGTCTGGAAGTATTTAGTGTTTTTAGCTATTACAATCAGGATATAAAATTTAGAGGTAATCTGTCTATCTAATTATGAGCAATTTCTTAGTACTACATAATAAACTAAGCAATTTATTAGGACCCCTTGATTCACGCATTGTTGATATAATCTATGTTATGTCTGATAAAAAGAGTTAAGAAATCATTTCTAAATATGATGTTCAGGCTGAGGCTTATGACAGATATAAAAAAGGATAAGTAGAGGTTTTCAGTATGGAAAGTTGTGGGTGAACCTGGGCCATATTTGACAGATGTACATATCGGGAAACTCCACCCATTATCACATCTATTCTGACATAAACATAGATGAAAAGCAACGAGCAGAATACTAGTAGTTCTGCTGCTTTGCACTCATGCAACGAGCCACTAATATTTAGTGTTTGATTTTCAATGAGGCTTCAATCTGGGCTCTGCTTGTGCAGAAGCATCTCTGCCTGCACACCAGCCTACATCCAGTGCTAACACATGCCTGCTCAAGGTGATGAAATCTATATCACCTATCTGCCCAGGTGCTTGTGTAAGCTTGGGCATTCCCAAAGGTGTGAGTACAAAAGAAGAGGCAGGAGTTAAAAAAATCAAGCCCTTAGTATGTAAGTGATGATCTACATACAAGTAGGAATTTGGTCTTTCAATTTCAGGATGCATTTCCCCTGTATATTAATAGCAATTTTAAAATGGGTCAGTTTGAACCAGCGCTCTGTCACATTCTCCATTTTAAAACAGTCATCTTAAATGGAAGTCTCTCTGTTTATTTCAAACCAGCACAACAGACATTACTACATCAACACTGTCCTTTCACACTGTACAGTAGGTTCTGAGAGTGTAAGCAAACAATGTCAGAAATTGACCAGACATTTTTTTTCTCACAGTTTTGCAAATTGATATGAGTTTGGATTAGGGTTAGCACTTGGAAGGGACTAGCTAAATGGCATGATCATAATGAGGTTTATAAGTGTTAGCTCACTATAAAATAAAGCCAGTATTGCTAAATCACTTTGGGGACCTTTTTCTGATAAGTAGCCCTGGTTACCATAGAAAAGATGTGAATGTTTTTTTTTTTTTTTTTTTTTTAAATCAAATTCTCCAGTGACTAAAATCCCACATAGTCCCCCTGACAGCAAGAATTCCATTGGCTGTAAATCACTGGAGAATTTGGTTAGTATTCTTTAAATATATTTTGTCACAATCTAAGATCATTAGCCACAAACCACCGTGATGTTTTCTTTGGAAAGCTTTCTGCTGTGTTACATTCACCACCACATATACAAATCTGTTTTTTGACTCCCTACCAGAGCCCAAAATGTCGTGTCTGTATTGCATTGGATTGGCTCTACTGCTTAAATAAATAAATAAAAAGATTGCTAATGCCAGCTTTACAACTAACACACACACACAAATCCCAGTGTTTTCATGTATTACAGTAGATCACCACCACAGGGGAATTAAATGTTAATACATCATCAGATCACAGGCTTTATAGGATTTGGAGGTGTAAATGGCTTCACAGCTATCTTCACAGCATTCTGGTCCAATTACAGCAATTTTCTGCCTCTTGGTATTGAATGTGTGCTGATTTTGCCTTAGCAGAATGCTGGGCAGATATCCTCCACAATGCATACATCACCACCTCCTCACTCTCATTAGGAATATTCCGGTGAGAAGAAATTTCATGTTTTCTCTATACCCCTTTACACACCAGCAATATGAGTTCATCTAAGATCAAGCTCTGATAAGGCCCAATCTGCAGCCGGTTAGAGTCAATTGAACATCTCCCATTGATACTACTCTAGAAGACAATCTCTCTGAAACCACTTAAAGAGTATTAATAACATGATGAAGGTAAATCTTGGCCAATGGGAGTAAGCATTTCAGGATTTAGTCCTCAGACAGTATTGTAACTGATCCAGGTAGGCTATATATTCAAACTGGCTGAACACTGATGCAAATAAACTGACTGCTGTTGGTTGCTTAGATTGTAAGGAGCTGGGGACTAGAACCTGTATCTGCAACGTCTGGGAAAGTGAATATCCCCACAGTGCCACTAGGAGGCCATACAAAGGTATTGCCAGGGAGCACTGAGGAGAGCAGGAGTAACAGGAAGTACCCATGAGACTCAGGGAGACACAGCCTTCTGGCCCTCTGATTGGCCAAGTGCCTCTACTTAACCTCAGGGGTTGGCCCAGCAAGTTGTTTGCTGTAATGCTAGGCTTTGCCTTGTTGCCTGATTGTTAGTTCCTGCTTCTTGATTCTAACTTGGTACTACCTCTCATCTTCTCTCCTGGTGGCCAGACCTCAGCCCAGCTATGACTCTAGACAGGACTGCCTATACCCTGGTCTCCTATACCGACATCTACACCACAGACTTTGGAGGCAGGTACTTTGGGTACTCCATCTATTAGAGTCAGCTGAGCACCTAATGTTCACCTGTTAGTGATACTCAAAACAAACCTGATTCCTTAGGCACCCTCTGGCTGAGATCATGTAGGTGAGTTCAACAAAGTTACAACCAATATAATTAAATAATGGTGTAATAGAAACAGGTCTGATGATAGCCAGCCACTGACAAGGAAACCTGAGTCCCCAGGTACCTCAGGAGCAAGACCATGGTAGGACAAGGGTTTCTTATGTCTCCAGTGTTAAGGCTTCCCCCTCTGTCTGGTCCTTCCTCATAGACCTGGTCTCCCAGGTGAGAGGCTCCTTTCTTAGGCCTAACTCAAACCTTGCTTTTTCCCCAATTGGATTCTGCAAATATTTGGTCAGGGGGAGAGAACTGCTTCCCAAGAGGATTTCTGGCTCTGGTTTCACTCCCAATGTGAATTGAGGGGTAAGTACTCAACTGTCCATCAAAACATGAGTCTTTGATCAGTCACAGAGCTTCAACAGTGCAGCCCCCTGCTAGAGTGACAATAATGGCTTGATCAGATTATGTTACCACATGATTAAAGCAGAATGAAAATAAATATGATGTTGATCTAGAACAGTGGTTCTCAAACAGGTGTATGCATACCCCTGTGGGTATGCAGAGGTCTTCCTGGGGGTACATCAACTCATCTAGATATTTGCCTAATTTTACAACAGGCTGCATGAAAAGCACTAGCAAAGTCAGTACAAACTAAAATTTCAAACAGACAATGACTTGTTTTATATTGATCTTTACATTATGTGCTGAAATGTAAGTACAACATTCATATTCCAGTTGATTTATTTTATAATTATACAGCAAAGAGAAAGTAAGCCATTTTTCAGTAATAATGTGCTGTGACACCCTTGTATTTTGGTCTGATTTTTGTAAGCAAGTAGGTGAGTGAGGTGAAAATTGGGGGGAGGTATGTAACACAAATCAGACTCCTGAAAGGAATACAGTACTCTGAAAAGGTTGAGAGCCACTGATCTAGAGGACAAAATCCAGGGCACCTTTCTTATGTATCTGCCATATACTATACCCACCAATAATGAGAGGCTAATAAAATAAATAATAACACTGCTTGGTGACTTCTTAATAATCAGGTCATAGACTCAAACTTTGAAGCTGGCAGATCACAAGCCAGACCTCCTGTATATTACAGGCTACCAATCAATACCCTCACAATAGACCCAATAACCAAAACTATGTTCACAAATCACTAATAAAAACCACCGCAAACAATGCACCAACCAAAAAAGCCTCCAGTGCAAAGTGCAAGGGTTTTCCTAGTTTTCCCTGCTCTACCAGGTCTTTGAGAAACTCTGCACAAAGCACTCCTGGTAAATCCTGACAAGCTTATATAGAATTTGAGCCAGATTCTTTCACTGGTAAGGGAGCCTCCCTGAATCCAACAGATATTACAGATGTGATATAGATGTAACATACAGGAAAAAACACCTTTGCTATACTGTGCACAGAATCCTTTAGATAGAAAATCTTTTAAGAGTTTAACATGAAGGCTGGCAGCAGGCATGTTATTTGCTGGAAGATGGGAAGGGCTACTTCAGAGTCACTTTAGCCTCTAGAGTAAATAGAGCATTTAAGCAGTTTTAGAAACATGTATTATATATGAGAGAGCAGAGCCAATGCAGAGTATTGAATAATCCATATCTATGACATTTAAAAAAAAATGTGTATCTTATGCTGCGAGTCAGATTCTTGGCTGTGCACTCTGGTGATACAAGTAGGCTAGAAAACCAGCACAATTAGTCACACGAGGATTCTCCTGATGTGGGACGATGTCCCTGGATGGCATGAAATTTGTGTAGCTGGCACCCACTCCAACACTTCCCTTTGAAAAAGGATGTGCGGAGAGTCATAACCACGTGGAAGCAGTGTGCGGTGCATGCTACAGCCCTGTGATGAGCCTAGGTTGGCATATTAGATCCTTGGGGCAATAGATAGCTTACCCCTAGGTGCTCTAAGCTACACTGAGGATGAGAAAAAACCTGACCCAGAATTAAGTAGCTGCAAATGGCTCCTTTGCAGTTCCTCTCTTCTGTTGTACTTAACAGTTGTGTGCAGCTGAGGACTGATCTCTGGCACTGTAAGTCCCAGTTGTGCCTGCTCAGAACTATTTTGCTTGATCACACTGTTGTGTGTATTAAAATATGCATCAGACTTTGTGATAAATAATTGAACTTCACGTTTCAGGCCACAGCAAATTATTAGAGAGTTTAAAAAAAAAATAGGAGGCTAATGGCTTGTAATGAGAAAGTATTACAACCTTTTGTACAATGATGGGAAAGTGTTTCTGCTGTAAAGATGATGTCACAGAATGGATGTTTCGTTTGTGAGTTCTGGGAATGTTTTCCCCCTAGAAAGCCAGGCATTGGCAATGGTGACGTTATCTGTGTGGTTTAACTTTAAGGCAAATCTTTCCATGGTTTTCCTGCAGGAACTGTAACAATTCAGCGCAGTGATTAAACACACGTCTCATGCTGGTTAAGACTCCTCTGTGATATGTTCTGGGACTGAATTTCTTTCTGTTCTATTTTTATATGTTAGGCAATTATATGGCAAAAACTTGAGAAATGCAGTAATGAAAATGAAGAAATATAGCTTTTCCTGTTGAAACAGTAGAAGTAAGGAAAAAAGTCAGGCTTTTTTGTGCTCCCAGTAGCAAATGATTAATAATATCTAATATGAGAGAAATGACACATGGCCTTTCAAGTTGGATTATAAGAATCTACATTAGGATATCTGTGAAAGAGACATATGAGAGGCAACTTACTGTTCCAGATGTTTCAGCAAAGAATGCTTATCTTATTTCTACAGATATTTTTTTTAAATAGAGTCAGTGCTGGCATAAGAATGTCCATAGGAGTAATTGCATTCACTGGTGCTCTCAGTTCCCACCCAAGAAGATAACTGATACCCCCAAGTGAAGAATAGGGGGTGCCGGAAGGACCGGTATGCTCCTTTTTCTCTCTTTTAATACAGTGAAATAAACAAACTGTAAGGATAATTATTTACAAGGAAACTTGTTGCCCATTAATAAAGTACAGAATAAATCTGACAAACTCAATCTGTTGCAGTACAATGAGGTTTGTCTTCTTTTAGCCTTAGCAAGCTCTTTAAGTAATGAGTACCTAACAGCCACCAGAAGTGTAAGTTTGTTAATGCTTTCAATAGCCCCCTCTTCCACTTCCATCCAATCTTTCTGGTTACAGTTGTTGGGTCTCACCAACTTTTCAATTCTTTTTCCATAAGGTGGCAGAACACCCACAAACCTCAACAGTGGTAACATTTTGTAACCAAGAACTCACTTTTAGAGCATGCTGCATCTGTATACAAAGTAAGCCTCAGTGCTTCTTTCCCATAGTTGAATATATTATCTCATTTTGTTTTACTACAATAGGATTAATTGCCCTGGGACCGATGTCAATATGTTGCCATGAAAATACATAGCACCGTGTAGCACTTTTTATCTTTAAAACTGCTTGCAGACATTAGTAATTAATGCTCACCATCCTTCTAAATCAGTGAGTACTATTTACCTATGTCATAAGGATGAGAAACTGAGGCAAAATGTTTCAGACTTACCCCCAGATCAAAAAAAGTCATTGAAAGACCTATGTTGACAAATGTGCGGATTCTGGCTCCTGTCTGATATGCAGATTGTTTATGCAATACCCTCTGCAATTCTTTCCTGCCACAGTTTGTCCTAGATGAATTTCCTGTTTCCTGAGATTCTGCAATGACAATAAATGAGAATATTTCTTTAATCTTATAGAACTAAACTTTGACTTCTATGGTCTTGTCTAGAATAGGTTACATAGAACACTGTTACATTTAGATCCTTTCTAATTCATTATGGAAATATCTACTTTATACCGATTCTGGCTTTTTTAATAAAAAGAACGGTACTATTAAGGAAAGAGAACTGTTTTGTATTACAGCTATTGGGCTCTGAATAAATATTTTCTCAAGAAAATAAACACAACATTTAAGTAAATTATGACTGTCACAGTTAAGTTAAATAATTTGTACGCTTTCAATGGCTCTGCTTTTCTTTGGATAAAGGCAGGAAGCAATTTGTTTGACAGCTACCAGTCAACAGCAGATTATGAGAAACAAATGTGGAGTGCACTTCCAAGTGCTGGATTGTCTCCTTACTATTTATGACATTGTGTCATCACCTTGTTTCTATGCTTGAGGGGAAGGGCAGCCTTGTGGTTATGGAGGAGATCTAGCTTCCATTCCCAGTTCTGCCTCCTACATGCTTTGTGATAGTAGGCAAGTTGTTTAATCTTTTTGTGCCACAGTTCCTTGTCTGTAAATTGCTGGTAATGCTACTTTTCCATCACTGGTGGTCTGTTTTGTCTAGACGCTCCTCTTCAGGGCAGGGATTGTCTCTTGCTATGTGCCTATACAATCCTTACACAATGGGGCCCTGATGTTATCTGGGGCATCTTGTTGCTACTGTAATATTCATTATGAATTATCACTGCCCTTCATGTAGTTATTATTAATTCCTGGCATTACGTGTCTATTCTGGGCAGTGTGATTTGTTTGGCAACTATGGGGCCAGGATGGGTGTAGGATGTTGGAGGGGCTGAAGACAGAAGGTTGTATATGTTGGAGGTTGTCCTGTCCAAATCAGGATTCAGTATAACAGAATTGCATGACAAAGCTCTATGCAATGACTCATGGAGTTAAATGTTTTGGTTAGAGGGTATTATAGAACAGTGATGGAGACATGCAGATCACAAACTGTGAAAAACTGCCCCAAAATGCTCTCAATATTGGGAGGTATAATACAACTTTTAAATCAAGAAAACTGGAAAGCTTAAGTATGTAATGTCTTCAGCTGAGAAGTACATAACATTAACTTTACCATTTGAATCAACCATTCAATTCACGGTGCTTTTCTGTAGTCACATTTTTACTGGCATGTCTGCACTGCTGTTGGCATGACTAAAGTCACTCAAAGCTGCTGAAAATTCAGGAACCTTCCAGACCTATGTGAAGAAGCAGCAATATTTAAAAATATGCATAAGCTGCAGAGGATTCTAAAGGAAATGGGCATCAGGTCAGTACTCAGAGAGAAAATCCATTTGAGAAAGTAACTTTTCTTAGTGCTGCTGATGTGTCATCTTCGCAGCTCAGCATTAACAAACACTGGGTTTTTTATTTCAGGCCTCCTCAACTGGTAAAATGAGGACATAAGAAAAGAATGAAGCCCTTGGACGATATCCTGTAGAAGTGGTGATGGGATTAAAATGTATTTTGGACAATACGTGTGATATACTATGGAAATCAGCTGAATCTGACATTTTTGAAATTCCATTAAGATCATCATTAGAGCTTCTCACTTGACATTCTTAGTAATTAACCCCATGCCGGAGATTGTCTCTTGCAGTGAGGCCCTGATATATAAATGTTTCATCTAAAATTAGTCTTGCATAAGTACATGGGGGAAAAGCATGATCTAGTGAATACAGCACCAGACTCGGAGTCAGGGCTCTAAATCCTGGCTCTGACATTAGCCTGCAGTGTGACCTTGGGCAAATCTCTTCAATTCTCTGTGCCTCAGTTTCCCTTCCTCAGCTTGTCTGTCTTGTTTAGACTGTAAACTATTCCAGCTGTCTCTTATTATTTGAATGTGCAGCACCTCACACAATAGGGCCTTCATCTTGGTTGCAGCCTCTAGGTGCTACTGTATTGCTTATAATAATTATAATCTTAAAATTACACTTTTGTTTCTGGGATTATTTACTCTTAATTTCCCATCAATGAACATGAGAAGATCTAGAGCAGTGTTTCTCAATTAAATTTGGCCACGGAACCCTTTTGAACTCGATAAATAATTGCAGAACCCCCCAAACTCTTAACAGTATTTTTACATATGGGGCCAAAAAAAATGTCGAAATAAGCAAATTATATACAAACAACTAGGTCAGCGTTTCTCAATTAAATTTCCTCGCAGAACCCTTTAGGCTCCACAGGGAAATTACACTCATACTCCATACCCTCCGCCGAAAAATCCGGGACATCTTCCCTTTTTCAGCGGCGCGGAGAACGGCTGCTCTCGGCGGAGCGATGTCACTTTCTCGCGGAACCCTAACAGTGTTCCCCTGGAACCCCAGGGTTCCACGGAACACCAATTGAGAAACACTGATCTAGAGTATGGCACAGCAAGGAACAATACAAAGTAAATTTTCATCAGTGCATGCAGCCCAGTCAACCTTTCCTCATGTCGTCAGAATGGTTGCAGCAGACCTGAAGAGCTCTGTGTAAGCTTGAAAGCTGGTCTCTGTCATCAACAGACGTTGGTCCAATGAAAGATATTACCTCACCCACCTTGTCTCAATACTTTCAAACTGGGGCACCTAAAATTAGACCATTAACTCCACAATTAAGCAATGGCAGCTGTGGTTTTCCTTGTCTGTGAAAATCAGGCTGCTTATGAATGTTGGATTTAAATACCTAAACTTTTAAATAAAACAGGTAGAAATAAAAATACAAGAGGGGGGAAAAAGTAGTTTGCCTCTGATCAGTTTTTGAATAGTGGTGAGGAGTGGGCTTGATTGGGAGAGGCTGGCCTTACTGGCCCCTATATATTGCCATTTGTTTGGCACCAGCCGGTAGAGCAGCAGATCTAGAATGGCAACATCATCAGGATCCAGTACAGCGGTAAGTACAGGAGGAGGGTACAGGTTCAACGTGTCCTCAGCAAAGCCTTTGTGTGCTCTGTTCAAAATGGCTGCCAGGGCACTTCTAGGGGAAATATTTATTTCTGCTGGTATTTGATGCTTTTGCTTCCTGTGACCATTCTTGTGACTAAAATTACACTCAATGTAAAGATTATAAATAAGTGAATAAGGAGGGTCTCAAAGTGATTTGGTGTGTTTTAAACACAAGAATTATTCATGGGTTTTTTTGCTATTTTCTTCATTCTGCTCTAATAAACTGAAACAGGCCCAAATCTGGGATGTGAATAGCCCTAGACTGAAGAGCTTCAAATCCAGATCCAAATTTTGCAGCTTGTGCTCATTACTACTTATAAACAAGAGAAGCCTTAAAACCAGCTTTAGGGCCACCAACTTGATAGGGTGACCTCAATATAGTTAAAGGCCCAACTAATCAAAATCACTTAGTTACCTACTTCTGGGCCAGTTTTCTGTGCAACCAGCTATTCTGTATTTTATATCCTTCAAATATCCTATTTATTTGCTGTTAAGTGGTATAGCTCATCTGGCAAAGAAGAGGACAGGAAAATGTATATATTTTAAAAACCCTTCTGCTGGCCACTGCTTATCCTTTTTTTTAACTCTCTTTAGTCGGATTGGCCTCTGCTGCCCTTCTCTCTGTTTGGACTTAACGGGGGATGAATTTCAGTTGCAGTCTTTCTGGTAGTTTCATAAATAAGTCTCACTTTATTGCAGATTGCTTACATACCCTAGGAATCCAGTCTGAATTTCCCAGAAAATATTTCATTCTTCAAACCCAGTTTATTTGGTTTGTTTAGCTTTCTAAAGTATCTAATCCTGGCGATCAAAGTTAAGACACACAGATTAAAAATAAAAGGTTTCCCACCTACAAGAATACTAGCAAATTTTTCTCTTTTTGATACTGGCCAAAAGCATTTGCTTTGCATAAGGACTGATTCAACTGTTTCATTACAAGGAAAAAGAAGGCAGTCTTATTTGGCAATCACCAACTTGACCCCGTGCATTTTGAGTCTTCAAAATGCTATCGTAATGTCACCTATTGAAAATTGTCACAAGGATATTAAAGTATTGTTTGACCTATAAAGCCCTCATTATCCTGGGACCTTCTATCCAGAGAGACCAGCCTTTTCCTATCAGCAGAGAACCTGGATCTGGAGCTCAGCTTGATAAGAGAGGAGGCTGTTATCAAGGTGTCCTGCAGGAGGGCATATCCACTTCAAAACTTCATTGGCATGAAATAGTCTAAATTTTCCAAAATTCAGGCCACTATGAAAATACCATATATTTCAGCAGGTCTTTGGTGATTGAGGTATGAAGTTTTGAGGCACTGAGTGTTTTTGGTGGGATATTGGACTCTTTGGGTTTGAGAACTTCTGTGGGACCAGAGAGTGCTATCATGGAATTATCTGTTGCTAATTGGATATTTTGTTTTTGGTGGGAGTAGAAACTGGTGTATAGGAACCCATTGACTTCTAAGATGCTGTTACTTCTGTTTTTACTGAGTCTGATTATTAATTATCATTCCAGGCACCTATATCCTTTGGGTAGGCCATCTTATCTGTCTTTGTATGTGTTCATAGCAAAATAAAACAAGAAAATGCATGTAAGTGGTCCCAGCTGTACACAATTGTCTGTTTTGTCCATGACATTCAGAAATATCTTTCTGAAAATATAGCCTATAGTCAACAGTTAACACAAAAAGAGTGAAGTACAGTAGTTTGCAGCAATAGCAAATTGGGTCTTAATAATAAAGATGTATGAAAAGCTTTGGCTAAAATAAAGTGCATCCCAAACTTTTGTCTCATACTTGAGCAGAACATCTAAGAGCTTGCAAATCATTCTGTTAATTTTCACTTTATTTATTTTTGTGTTCAGCTGTGTTCTGGTTTTTGCTGAAGATCAGAAAGAAAAATACAAACATGATCAGAGATGGGCTCAAACCTCAAGACTTGCAGTCAGCTGCATATTTTGAACATCTGAAGGTTTGGGATATGTACAGATAAGAACTGGACAACATTTTGACAAATTGTTTTTTGTTAAAATACATAATTCAGGGCCCAGAACTATTTGTCAAGTTCAATAAATAGTTTCTCTTGGGTGAAAAATAAATTCAAAAGAATAGAAACATTTCATTTCAACTGTTCTAAAACACTTCATTTTGACTTCATTCTAAAACACTGTTTAGAGAATGTCAAAATATTTTATTTCAACTTTTTTTATTTCAGTTGGTGTTTCTATTTCAAAGTTAACTTCTTTAAAAGAAAAAACACAAAGGGTGAAAAACACCCAATTGCTGAATTTAATGAAAAATTAATAACAGTATTTTGAGTTGACTCAAAACATTTTGGTCAAACCAAAATGACTTTTAGTTTTTGAATTTAGAAATTTTTGGTCTTTGTTTGAATTGTCCTCTAAACTGAAAAAAACATTATTTGCTCAGTTCTTGTACGGATTTGGGAATACAGGTTGGGTCCATCACTAAAAAGAATATGAGAAACATTCTTGTGGTTATCCCAAGGGAAATAACATAAGGAATACTGGGACTCTTGCCATGAATTCTGTTCTTGAGATTTGCACCTCCATCACTACGCTAAAGAGGTTTGTACAACTTTGGAACAGCGTTTGAGTTTTTGGATGCTTGTGTGAATTGATTAAATGAACCTTAATCCTTTCCTAACTCTTGCACTGACTTGCTATGTGAGCTTGGGCAAGTCGCTTAGGCAAACTTTCAGATGATCTCATTGATTTGGGGTCCCTCTATTTGTAAGTGTCCAACTTGAGACACCAAAGGCCTTCTTTTCAGAAGTAGAGGCACTCATAACTTGGCTTGATTTCAATGAGAATTGTGGGCACTGAGTGCCATTGACAATCAGGTCCTATGTGTCTCAAGTTGAGCAACCAAAATTAGTGGGCACTTTTAAAATGTTCACTTTAGATTCTGTGCCTCAGTTAAATGATCTGCAAAATGGAATAATAATGCTTTCTAAACTGCTCTGAGATGTGCAAATGAGAAAATCATGCTATAGAACCAAAATAATTTTATTACTAGGAATGCTCCACATAACCCAGGGAGTTTTTGCATTTTCTTGAATGACATATTCTCTATTCTGTCTTCTACAAAAGTAAAAAGCTTGCCATGCTGAGGCATGCCTTAAAGGCAATGCTGCCTCTGGGATCTCACATTTACATAATGATAAATCTGCTGTGTATTGCCTGAAAATGTTGTGCGCCAACGTGCCAGAATGTGTTTTCACAGCACGTTTCTTGATTAGCATATTTCAATATTGGCAGAAAAGGGATTCTGTGAAAGACCTACAAAATAAACTGTTTTAAACACAATCTCTTAATTGTGTAGTCTGGAAAAAGCAGTTACTTGCTGTAGCATCTTGTGGAGGCAGCGATGGGGGATATTTTGTGGAAAATACTGTGGAGCTGTGAAACATGCAAGAGTTTTAGCCAACCGTTTGCATAGGTTTGTTCCATGTGGCCTTGCAATCCCCTAGTTTCACATGAAGCTTCAGATTCCATGAAAAGCTAGCATGAAACCACTGAGGTTTTTTTCAGATGAGTCATGAAACTGAGTATTGATAATTTAGCAACAAAGCTTTGTCTCTGAATAATCTCAATGGTTATCTTGTTTCAGGTATTATCAATTTCCCACTTTTTGCTGACAAACAGTAAAAAGATTTGTTCTAACCTCTCAAACCAGAAAACAGGTGAATTATGCCTCTACCTCCCCATCTCTACTCTGACCTGATTCTTATGATCCCTTCCGGCCTTTTGGATAATCTTCCACATCTAATTACACATTCCTCAAAAGTTCTATTCCATAGCTATAGGTTGCAGCAGCCGTTAGCATGGAAATTCATTGTGAAGAAAATAAAATTACAGTACCACAGAACCACCAACAGTCATTTCAGGTTGTTTTAATAGGGTGTGCAATCCTTCTACAATGACACTTAAAATCTTGCATCTTTATGTAAAAGTGGTTAAAACTGTACTTATAGATTGGCAGTAGAAGATGAACAATGAGTTTTTCTAATTGAACGATACTTTATAGCCAATTCGTCGTGATATCCATAGTTCAGTGGAGATAGGGTTTGAGGACTGTAAGACACAAATGAAAATGGATACAATTGTTGTAAAGCAGACAACCAGGGTTGGACAAATTGGTGAGATAAATTCTTTAGCTTAGCTCCCTACTCTAAAGATCAACAATGTTGGAAGGAGAATTTAAAACACATGTATGATCCAAAATGGGGTTATGATACATTGATTATAGGAGGGATATAAAAAAATGCTCAGTTGGCATCATGTCTTCCCTTCAAGTCAAAAGGAGCTTTATCATTTATTTCAATGGGAGGAGAGTTAGATCAACACTGAGCACTTCTGAAACTCCCATGGTACTATTTTGTGCACACAAGTGCTATGTGTTTTCAGTCATATCTGCATGATGAATGTAGCACTTTCCTACTTGTCACTCATGCTATCTTTGTAGATATCACAGCTAGAAAGACTCTATCCTGAGGCCTGCATTATCAAACAGAATAGTTACCTCTGTATATTCTGAGGAAAGAATCGTTTCAACTGGTGGTGTTGCACAAGCCAAACCCCTGCTACTCCAGCCCCCCAAACTCCAACCTAGTTTGAATTACAGCTCTAAGTTAAATGTATTGGGGTGGCAATTTAGGAAGCCATAGTCTTACCTGAAATCTGAGCAAGTTTACTCTGGAAATCGAGATAACAAGTGCCACATTTATAGTGCTGCTTTTTAGAATATAATCGTTCTTTAAATTTAAAATTTAGGGCAAGTCAGGTAGCCTCTCTGCATCAGGTCCACATCTCCAAGAGGATATATACCAACACCACCACCTGCCTACCTCATGGAATATCATGACAAATACATTGAGATTGTGAAACACTTGTGTCCTTCTTCATTCATTAGGGATTGTTCTCAATCTCCCTTTTGTTTGTCCCTTTTTAGGACACACCTATAAACACCATTGATTAGATTGATAGATAATTTAACATTTTGATTTGGCCTTGCATGTCTGGTTTATAACAAAATGTTGTAGGAATCAATGTTGTAGGATAAATATAGTGCAGTAGAAACTTTTCCCTTTCTTTGGGTGAACTGAGAGTCCAATGAAATTAACACTTATGCAGGTGCTGGTTGTCCTTAACCCCACAAGCTGCAATCTTCATTACTCCAGCATACTCCTCGGGTCCTGCTCATTTGTCTTGTGCCCCAGGCAGGCCAACAGGGAACAGTGCCTGTCTTCAGGGAACACAAGGATTGCCATTGAGTCCACCTGCTATGGACTCCAAAACTGGGAGGAAGAGAAGGTTTCTTTGTTACATCCTTTTCCAGTTGGGCTCAATCTGGACCAAAAACAGCACAATAATGCTAGCAAAAGGCTCTCACAGTAACTGGATGTATCTCCAGAGATGATGATAAAATACTACACACAGTAGCATTGTGTGAGGAAAATACCACCACATTTCTGTGAATAAGCTATTTAGCAGAACACAGGCAGGTCCATTAGCACAAAGAGACAGCTGGTTACTGCAACCCAAACAAAAGAGTAAACAGAGATACCGGGTACAGCCCTTATTGTATGAAGCAGGACAAAAATGCAAAACATCCAAGGTCTCACTCCTTAATCACAACTGTTCTCTGTGGTCTCTCTGAACATTTCTTCAATCCTGTCATCAGCCTAAGAGTTGCATCTTTACTCTCCGCTGTGCCTTTTGTACTTCTGTGACAGTTCTTAGCATGCCCTGGACTGAGAGTCACCTTGTTACACCTCTACCTGCAGCAAGAGGGTATCTTGTCATAGCCGGGAGTTGGCTCCCTGCCACCTCCAATCTCTCAAGCCAATCTCCTTTGGGCTTATGTCAGCCCTGGCTTTTCCTTAATAGGTGTACTCCTGTCCCTGAGCCCTTTTGAAGTGTTCCAATATATTATTCAGCCCCTTATCCCCAGAACACTCACATACAGTTACTGGGTCAGATGTCCCCAAAGGGCCAGTATACACACCAGCTTGTTGAGTCAACACTGGATCAGCTCTTAGATGGCCTCACAGCATTGAGATATGATTGTTTTTACTAGAAATCCAAGCTTATTATCAAAGGTTAAGATTTAACAAATAGTGAGTAAGGTTAATGGAAACAGGTTATAGATAAAACAAATCATAATATGGTTTTTCTAAAGATTAACCTTAACTTAGCAGGCTACCCTTATACCTAAGGCCGTTTATCCTCACCCCAAATGTCTCTTGCAGCCTTTCCTCCAACCCTGATGGAGATCTTGTTTTTTCATAAAGATAAACATGTCCACTTACTTCCTCAGCTGTGGGATGGAGGATGTCTCCTTGCCTTCTGCTTATATCCCCAAAGTTAATTGTCTGTCCTCAGACAGTAGAACGCCTGTTGCTTGTTTTGCCTGTGCGCTTCCTTCAAGTTGATTCCGTATGTAAAAGACCAATGTGTTGGCTTACAATGCTTAATTTACACTTTACAGAGATACACATCTTCCCTCCTGTCTGAAAGAGAACTTTCTCCTTGGTTGATGACAGACATTTAAAATGTATTTTCAGTAGATACACATACAGCTCAAATATCAACTGTATGTACATCACAAAGATTATGAGGATCCTTATTGTAGCCTGATCTATAGATTATCAATTATATTGATTTCTTAAGAATTCCCAGTTATCACTTTGAGGGTACAGAGTTTCTTGTCCCAAAATCATGCCCAATATTAAAATTACTATACAGTTCAGAACCCCGAAGTGTTCAGTTGCAACACTCACACTATAGGAATTCTCCTATATTTACAAATAGTTTAATACATTTACACAGGCACAAATACCCCAACTCAGTAAGGTAAAGAGACTACAGAATGTACCTTGGAACATCCATACACTCACACCACCACTTGCAGGACAACCTGAAATGTTAGCCATCATCTTCCTCATCACCATCACCTTCCTCATCATGAGTGGCCATCATCCTGGCACTTTCCAAGGGCTACATCTCTCTCTCCTACTGCACACAGGCTGGGATGTGACTTTTATAATACATTGTGCATTAGACATAGTGGCATCAGCGTATTCAGTAGGGATATTTCCCCTCTTCCTTATTTGTATTTCCTCAATCTACTAATGTTGAGGTGCCCTTCTTGTATAGATGAGTATGTTAATGATATCCCCATATAATCATATGTGTCAATTCATTGTCATGGCATGCTTGTGGTCAGATATCTATGGAGGTTCTTTCTAAAAATTTCCAGAAGCTCCGTGTTAGCTCATGTTTCTGTGGTTTGCTAGTGTCATTATGAACAAACTTCCCCAAAACTTAGGGGTGATGGTTAGATCATTTATCTGTGCCCGAGTCCATATTCCTCAAGCCTTATGCTAACTGCTGAAGCCAGTGTCTTACATGTTACAAGCCTGTAGTTTCTTGTGTTACTGCAGAATATCATGTGAATAAACTCAATATAATAAAAGCAAGACAGTGAATACAATAAAGGCAACCTAGTCCAATGGGCTACATTATGACAAAAGCTTATATTGGAAACCACACGTGACATCATTTGTGGATAAATTCTAGGGCTGTCAATTGCAGTTAATGCCTGTGATTAACTGAAAACAGAATACATTATTTGTTTTTAAAGCATTAATCATAGACCTCTGGGCAGGGAGGCAGGCATCAGTTGCAGAAGGACCTGATCAAGCCACCACTGGAGGGCATGAAGAGAAGAGGAAGAAGTGGCTCTCACTCCAGCTCCGATGGAGAGGTAGGGATATTCACACACCTATGTGGTGACCCATTGTCCCAGGCTGACAGGGTGTCTGCAGAAATTTAACTTTGACCCCTTTTTGGGAAGGGCACATTCTGTGCCCCTGCCCTGGAAGCAGCTCTCTTCTCTCCCTCATCCTTTGTCCCAGCCCCAGGATAAACAGCTCTGCTCCCCCACCACATGCTTGGGGCCAGAGGAGTTCTGTGTCCCCAACAATTATTTGGGGTGCCCATGCCCCTGCTTGCCCCCTTGCACATACCCCTGCTGGCCAGTCACTTGCTATTGGGACGAACCCCTCCCCCCCAGGACCTGCCCCCGGTTGTCCCAGCCAGCAGCTCACAACCCTGTGCTGTGCTGTGCCCATTGTCCTCAGCCAGCCACTCACTCCCACAACTGAACCTTAAACTCATTCCTAAAACAGATCAGTCAGACATAGCTATGTCTATTCTACTGTGCTCAGAGGATGACATGGAACCTCTTTCTTAGCAGGTACATGCAAGATGCTGAATACTAGGTGGGAGAATCCAACTAATGTACCCAGTGTTGCTCCACACATAGTCTGGTAAGGGTTGAGACCAGAACCCACACCCACTATTTCTAACAACTCAGGGCATTATTGTGATCTTGCAGATGTTAAACTGAAGTGACTATTGGCTGGAGAGTTACACCAGTATTAATCAGGAGAAAAAACTGTTTCTGGCTCTCTGTGAGAGGAACGCATGTGGTTTAATTTTGAAGGAAGAATAGGGCTCAGTGCAGGAATAATTCCCCCATGCACACTTGACCCATTCCGCCTGCATTTGGTTTGTGTAGGCAAAAAGGGTCAGGCAACCTCCATTTGGCTGCCCCAGCCTTGCTCTGTCCTCCAGTATTTCCCAAGGGGGGGAGCCAGAATTTGACTCACAGATAAGGAGGACTTTTTGTGCCACTCTAATCACTCTATAGAGACTCATGAGACTCCTACCTAAATGCAGCTAAATAAAATTTTCCACTTCAGCAACTCATTCAACCAGAGGGAATTCTGCCTACAACACAACTGAACATACTCTTGCTCAGAAAATAGAAATCATTGATTATACCATATTCACAGGAGACATTGTTCTTCATTCTGCCCAATGGACTGTGCTTCCAGGAATCTTTTTTGATTGCCATAAAGAAGTCCATGTTGAAAAAGCACTAGATAGGATTTGGATTACTATTACTACTCATGTGCCTGCAGTAACATGGGTCAGGTTCAAGCAGATAGGATTCGTTTTAAAACTAGCACACTGGCTTGAGCCCCACCCAGAATTTCAGGGATCACTAAATAACTTCTTTTGGTGCACTTGTAGACAATACGTCCCAACTTGCACGCACCGAGGCCTGTGTGTGAAACACGGAAAATGGAAAACAGCATCAACTTGGAAAAACACACCAGTAATAGAGTGATCTCTGTGAATAAGTAAAACACTTTCTTTGACGGTAACTTTGATAATAGTCTTAACTCTGTCCTCTACTCGCAGGTATGAACATCCATTAGACAAATGTCTCTTTATCATGTCACTTCCCTTTCCCCATCTGTTAAACCTCAGTGTTTGGTGTTAGTGGATAGCATAGTCGCAGAGTCCTGAGGTGAGGCCTTGGTTATTACCTCAATATACTCCCAGTCCCAAATTTTCCCAAAGCCCTCTATATGGGGTACAGTTTGCTACTTTAATTGGAGTTATCATACAAAAAACAAGTTTTTATTTAAATACAAAGAGATTTTAAGTGAGTACAAGTATAAGGCATTAAAGTCAGAAATGGTTACAAGAGGAATAACTTCCTAGTAATTAAGACTCAAGAAACTAGACTGGGTTCAAGGTAAAATCCTTTCCACATGTCCCCAGCAACTGGGCTGCCAAGTTCTTGAGTCAGGATGCCCCCCAAAGTCAAAGGGCTGGTTCCTTTGTCATCTAAGATGAAAGAGCAAAAAAAGAATACCTGGGGTGCTTTTGCCCCTCACTTTTATAGTTCAGTCACCCTTAGAAAGGCGTTTCCCCTAGATAAAGTTCCTTCCAACTGTGAGAATGGAGACATGGAGTTTTGTGGTGAAAGAGGTTCCATGTTGTTGTCTGCTAAAATACGATCGATCTGTTCCTGTCTCCACTTCTTTGCCAAAGAATATCCACTTGACAGGTGATTGCCAATGAACTTTGACACCTGGCTAAAGGTACCAGCTTGTCCTTTATCTTTGAGAAACTGGTTTACCCACCTCCCCAGTCTTATCTGGTAAATACATTTCAGTCATAATTTCAGCTTCTTTTCATAACTGTACATATAATGTTACTACATACATTTCACCAGGATACTATTGACCAGCCAGTGATTAGTTTTCAAATTATACCTCAAGGCGTATTTTGTACAAAGATTACAGTAGTGTGTAGGGTGTGAATACAGTGTACAGGGAGATTTTGATAGACCAGTAAATGGGTCAGAGACCACTTGTAGTGTAATTGATTATCATATTTGTTGCTAACAGCAGCCAAACGTGGTAGGCCTTTCTGCAGGCCTGGATAGCCTTGGCATGACTAAGTGAGGAGGGGAGGCGGTTTGGCTGATCACAGGAAGGGAGCCTCTTACTCAACCTTTGCCTGACCCTACGCCCCTCTCTGATGAAGGCTCTGGAGGACATGCTGGGATCTGTCTTTTAGGAGAAAAGCAGGAAGTTTATTTATGCATGCACTCTGGGAGATGTTTGGCCGGATCTTAAGATATGCAGATTCTGTAGGAACACACCTAGTTAAATTAGTACTCTGGCAACCTTAGATCTAGCTTGAACCTGTCAGCCCAACAACTTTCTTTTCCTTGATATGTTATTGTCTACTAACAAGGATGAATGGTGGGGAGAAGTTTGGATCTATTCTTGGACACAGCTTTGGGAGCCTCCAACGACAGCTGGAAGATCAGTCCAGTTGGACCGTTGCTGTTACCACTCAAAAGCCGCCCCAAATTTTGGTAATTTATTGAGGGTTGGGGTGTTTTTCTAACCTGTTGCAGATGTGTGTAAATGCTTGAGCCTAAGTAAAGTATAACTTTAAAGTAAGAACACTCTTGTGTTATACTCTTGCTATCAGTCCATCTATCCACTGGACAACTGTCCCCCCATTAGGCTTATTTCCTGACACCACCTTGCACAAAGGAAAGTTATCACAAGCTTTGGGTTAGCAGAACCCTGGGTAACAGAACTGGAGGCCACAGTGAGGATAGAGGAAATGGAGGGTATGAACAGTTAACAGTTTGTCCAATGCAATAGGAGGTAAATGGTGGGGTGGGGTTGCTCCCTACAGTGCCTGTGTTGCAAGTAAATGTATGGATAAATTCTGTTAGTGAGACTTAGAACTCAGGCTGCATGCCTGCTCGAGTGAGGATCTGTGTCCAAAGGAAAGGTAACATCCTGCAAATGATGTTGGGAAACAGCTTGACTGATTTTGTTCCTTGCTTCTGATATCTTGCAATTGCTTGGAAAGCAGTTTTGAGAAAAGTAAAGTAGCAGAGGAAGGATATTGCTGTGTAAGGCTTTCACTGGGAAAAGGTGCTGAAGATTTGTAGTGTCCTGAGTCTACTGGGAATAGGCATTAGCCTAGAGCCCACGGGAAGTAAGGGACCCAACTTTACCCCTCCAAGTACCCAAAAGACAGGAAGAGGGGGAGTGAGAGCTCTAAATTATTGACTGAGATGCAGACAACCTAATGTCCTTTGGACCAAATTGATGGCGCCTAACACAGTAAATAATAGCAGAATGCTTGCGCCTTCTGTCAGAAAGGATCACCACTTACCTGGCAGAATGACCACTGCAGAGCAACAAGAAAGAGATTGAGAGCATGCTGGGAGCTCAGAGGAGCATAGTGGCAGGCGCAACAGGAGGAATAAGTGCAGGCATCAGGGATTCAGATTGCTGGAACAATACTTGGAATGGTGATATTTCAGCTGGTGGAGGAATGTTGGTGCTGTGGAAGGTAAGCAAGTGATTTAAGAAAAGAGTGAGAAGTTAACACTACAGTGGTTGGAGGGAATTAAACAGTTGCAAGTTGTGAAAAGTGTTATAGAAAAAGAACTTTTGGTGTCTTTGCAGCCGTTCTGAGGGAAAAATTGGCCCTTTTCCCAAAGGGAAATCATTTTGAATAAGGATGATTTAGTTAATATCACTAAAAGGAAAAAAAGGGGTTTCCATTGGAACTTAACTGCCTCCAAATGTATAATAGGGAATGTAATTTGTGTACAGCTGTGTGAAAGTGACTAGAGCAGTGCAAGATTCTGGAAATGTTTTGTGTGACAAAGTAGCACAAAGGAGCTGCAGATAATGGACATATCTGCGGGCAGCAAACAAATTGCTTGAAACTGAAAGGCTGAGTTCTTTTCTCCAAGAAAGGAAGCTGGAAAACAAGTTAGTGCTGATATGAGAGGGACAGATTAACCCTTAAAAGGTAGAAAACATTACAAACCTGGCCTGCCTATAGAATAAAAACACAGGAAAATATGGGGATAATTCCTCTATTTTTGTCTGCAGTCAGCAAGAAGATTTGTAAAAGGAAGGGATATTTGAAGCAATAATCTGCCATTCCTCCACCCCCCCCCCCCAACTCCCAGGGGGGTAGAGAAATAGTCTTTTTATCTTTCAGAATTTTAGGAAAAGCTGGTGCTAGCTGAAGAGAAACTACATGGATCTACTGTTGTGACGAAGGTTGTGTTGTGTGGGGTGTGGTTTTTTTTGTTTTTTTTTTAAAGGGATACTGCATTAAGCAGAAAAGAATCCATGAGCACTGTAACTGTATTTACAGAAACATGCTGTATCAGGTAAGAAAGAGGAGAAATAAAGGACAATTCAATTCAGTGGATTTGGAAGGAGAAGGGGTCCTGGGAATAGACGTCTTGAGAGAATTAAGAATGCTGGTTGATTTAGCTAACAGGGTCCTATGGGAAATGCCTCCTGACACACCCTGGCTGCCTGTGTAAATTTCAACAAGCTATCCAACAGCAGCCCTTAAGGCATCTGAAGAGCTGGAATGGCCTGCTTGGACTCCAGAAATCCTAACAATTGCAGAGATACATCAGAAGGAGAGGGTTAAAAATAAAATAAAATGTGACAAAATAGATGCAGAAATCTTAGTCACAGGCCTTAATCCCCCACCCCAGAAACAGTATCTATTTCCAAAGGAGGCAGAAACTAGCCTCAAGGAAACAATTGATGGGCTTTTGAGCCAAGGAGGCTTGTGGTGGATTTTTGTCCCTTTAATTGGGTAACCCCATTGATGGTTCTGCTGTGTTGAAGTCTCAGAAGGTCATGGCTTCCACTGTAGCAGGGGCCCAGTGGTTTTTGGTTTTGAATTTGGCCAATGCTTTCTTTGCTATCTCTTTACATTGGGACAGCTATTACAAATGTGCTTTTACTTTTCAAGGGAAGCAGTTGTGTTTTGCCAGGGATCCCATGGGATGGAGTAATGCCCCTATTTGCCATGCCCGTGTAGTCAAAATATGGGCAGGGATGCCGGAAGGGCCAGTGTGCCTTCTTATGTAGATGATATATTGGTTTGCACTCAGACCAGGATAAGAAATCTGGAGGTATGGATGCCATGTTACAAAAGATTCAGGAATTTGGGTTTAAGGTGGGCCCAAAGAAAGCCCAGTTGAGCTTCATCAAGTAAATTATTTTAGAGTGATTTTTGGGATACCAGGGACATTCTCCTGACCAACAGAGTGGAGCTGAGATTTCATACAGGTATCTTCAGAGCAGGGAACCCTGCTGCATGAACTGTTGAAGGGAACAGGATGAAAGCTGTGCTGAATCAGAGCCCTGGAGTGAGGCTCTCCTCTGTAGTTTATACCTCCAAAATTTTAAGTGAAGTAGAGGGGATTTACTTCCCGTGAAAAGGTTTTGGCATTAATTTGGGCTATGCAGCAACGGGGATATCTGATGGGATCGTACCTTGTGTTGCTGAAAACTGTCTAGTCTCCTGTAAGACACATACTCGCTGGCAAGATCAACTGTCATTTGTCCAGTCTCAGCAAGTCCTAAGCAAACGAGGGCTGATGAATTTGCTAAGAGCACTTGGGTGGGGGCTCAATGCACAGTTAAAAGCTCATGAGTCCTCTCCCAGGGGAAAAATGGGAGGGGGAAAGGACAGAGGCCTGGCTGGGTCTGAGTAAAAGTTAATTAAGTTAGCATAAATGTTTTAGTGATACCTCCAACATAGGTTGCTCTGCTTTGTGTTTCAGATTATTAACCATGTGAATGCTGGAAGATCTTGAAGGCAATTCACTCCTGTGTGTTGCTATTGCTGACCTTTGGTTTGCAGATCTGCTTCTTCGATGATGAGAATCAGGAGCCCATTGTGTGTGCAGCATGGGGAGACTATCCATGAATGACAGTGAAAATGTAAAGTGAACGATACAATTGACATTACCATTGATCCCAACATCCCAGGAGAACAAATCACTCTTTTAGGCCTCTTGGATGGATATGAACCCATTTCAGTAAAACTGAAGGACTGGGATTTGGACAAAATGAATATTAGAATGGGAATGAGCGAGAACTAGCAATCGTAGTTTGGGTTGTAAATGGTGTACACTGGCAACTACAGAATCCCTACCACTTTGGGGGCAACACATCATCTGCATGTGTACAAGGGAAAAATGGGGAAACAAATTTGTTAATTGGGAGAGTTAAAAGCTACCCAGATGGGTACAGTTATTGCTGAGTGGGAACTGACAGGCTGTTAATTAATTGTAATAAGCCCAAATGTGTTTATCTGTGGACTGACATTCCCAAGCAGACTGCACTGGGGGAAAAGCCAGTTCATTTTAGGCAGAAACAATCCCTTTCTCCCCCCAGGTTCGGACAAAAAGGTCAGGGGGAGGCAAGTCTACAGAGAGTGACACCAGAAGGGGAATGGGAGGTCCCTTCACTCTGCATTTTGCAGACCCTGGGTTCTCAAGAAATTCATAATAGGGATAAAGAATGTTTGGATAGAAGTGAGGTTAAAATGCCTTGGTAAACAATTATTAACATGAGTTCCAGAGCTGTAGCCGTGTTAGTCTGTTTTTAGCAAAATAGCGAGAGTCCTGTGGCACCTTAAAGACTAACACATTTATTTGGGCATAAGCTTTCATGAGCAGAAACCCACGTGGGCATCCAACAAAGTGGGTTTCTGGCCACAAAAGCTTATGTCCAAAAAATTTGTTAGTCTTTAAGGTGTCACAGGACTCTCGCTGTTTTGAGTTAACATGCAGCCCAATATGCTGGGAAAGGGGATCCTCCAGGAACCCCATGGAGTAAAAAGTATAGAAGTGTGAATTTTGAAACCACACAAAAAGGTCACATTAGACCTTTGCTTAACAAATATCTCAGCAATAGAGCCCCAATGTGAGTCATTTGTTCTAGCCTTATTTGAAGGATGAAGAACTGGATGAATTTGCCTGATATTCCCAAACTTTCAAGCACTACCTGGGAAGGAAAGAAGCTAAAAAAGGACCTATGGTGAGTACTTGTTAAGGACTGCTCCTCCCATTCCAGCATTACTGAATGCAATAAACAAAATGAATGCAATGGGAGCTCACATAAACGATTTAGCAACACCTATCAAAGTGTCATTCAACTAGTTAAGCTCACTATAATATCAGGTGACACATTTCAGTCACAGTAATCCCAAGAAAAAGATCACCCTCGTCTACTGCATGCTATCGGGACCCTTCAGGCTAACACTTCTTTGGCAATGGCATGTATGCAAATGCAAATATGGGTAATTGATGTGGTAAAAGATATGATCTGTGATGGTATGAGTGGGGTATTCCCAGGAAAAGTCAGAAGTATTATTTGGCAAAATTCCACTCAGGCTGAAAGATATATAAGCCTGGAGGAAAATGGTAAATTTCCCCTATACCAAGGAGTCAAGATAGATCACAGTCTTTGTTGTACTAATGTCAAAAGCAGAAATCAAATGAGTCTCCCTATTGTGGCTTTAGGCCTCAATATTAATCAGACTGTATTGGAGCCCATAGATCATGGAATGTGGGTGGTAAAAAAAAATTGACTGTGGCTGAAAAACAGTAAAATTGGAACCCATTTGGGGGGAGAGAGGCAGGCGTCCAATACTTTTTGTTAACTACGTGCATGAAGTAGATTATGCTCCTCATATATCCTGGAGAATATATATTTTTGTCATGTTGTAGTGATTAGGGGATGTGGGGTTTTTTGAATTTCAAGTGCCTGAACTTAAATATAATCAGTTGAGAGACACATACATTGTACTGTGCTGTAAAACCTGTATCCCTTGGAATGAATTTAACTGTCTTACAAATGTTGCTTGTACATCCTTATTTGCAGACAATTTGCAGACTTATTTGTAGTGCTAAACAGAAAGGGCGCAGATTCATGGTTATTGTGCCTCCTAATGTCAATGAAACTAAGTGCCTATCTGCAAAAATTGTCAAGGATCTAAAACATGAGTGGTGGGAAGCATTGTTGGGATGGTCCCCCACTGGCATTGGGAATCTTGAATTTGGCCTTACATCCCATTGTACTGATTTTGGGGTTCCAAATAATAGTGGTTCTCTTTACCAGCTAATGACATGCTGGATCTGGTGCAAAATTTGGCAACTACAAGTCCCCTGACAGATAAGCCAGTAGCTACAGCCACCCTTGCTCCTATACTGGAAGGGAACATATACTGAATTTGTCACCCCTTCCTTGAATGGGAGTTAGATGGACATGACTGCTTGTCAGTTGCTAGTCTGGTGTGCTGAGTTTCAGATGCCAACAAGAAGATCACTTGCTCAGTCAACTGAGAACCTTGAGCTTTTGTTGGATCAGAGCTATGGTGCATCTAGAATAAATTCGATGGCAGTTATGTAAAGACCCCTTGCTATAAAAGGTGACCTTTAATGAGGGGAACTGTACGGGGAGATTTTGATAGACCAGTAAAAGGGTCAGGGACCACTTGATAGCTACAAATATGACAATCAATATTACACTAACAGCCAAACGTGGTAGGCTTTTCTGCAGGCCTGGGTAGCCTTGGCATGACTAAGTGAGGAGGGGAGGCGGTTTGGCTGATCACAGGAAGGGAGCCTCTTGCTCAACCTTTGCCTGACCCAGTCCCTCCCTAATGAAGGCTCTGGAGGACCGGCTGGGATCTGTCTTTTAGGATAAAAGCAGGAAGTTTATTTATGCATGCACTCTGGGAGATGTTTGGCCGGGCCTTAAAATATGCAGATTCTGTAGGAACACATCTAGTTAAATTAGTACTCTGGCAACTTTAGGTCTAGCTTGAAATTGTCGGCCCAACAACTTTTTTTTTTCTTGACGTGTTATTATCTATTAACAAGGATAAATGGTGGGGGAGAAGTTTGGAATCTTTGGGATCTATTCTTGGACACAGCTTTGGGAGCCTCCAACGACAGCTGGAAGATCAGGCCAGTTGGACCGTTGCTGTTACCACTCAAAAGCTGCCTGAAACTTTGGTAATTTATTGAGGGTTGGGCGGTTTTACTAACCTGTTATGGACATATATAAGTGCTGAGCCTAAGTAAAGTATCGCTTTAAAGTAAGAGCAACTCTTGTGTTATAATGTTTCTACCAGTCCATCTATCCACTGTGTATCCATTTGGCTTATTTCCTGACATCACCTTCCACAAAGAAAAGTTACCCCAAGCTTTGGGTTGGCAGAATCCTAGGTAAAGGGCGCATGTGGGCACACCTTGGTATGTGAGCAGGCCCTATTAGGGAAGGGAAGTAGTGGGGAAATAAAATCCACAGACTTACCAAAGAGAATATCAAGGGGGAAAAAATCTGGAAGAAAACATAATTGGTTAAAACGGGAATTGATTGAAAAGCCATTAGATGAAAAGATTCTGAAAAATGGTAAACAAGCAGCCCCCCTGTCCACCCACACACAAAGGACTTAAAGTTTATAAAGAGAGAGAATGATTGTTTGAATGTCTATTGACAGAGTGTAGTTCAAAGCTGCCTAATGGACAAGTAGGGGCCCACTAGGAGAAGAAGCTCTGCTTGAAGTTAAACTGGGTGAAAAGAGGTACCACAATCAGACCCCTCCAAGTTCAAGAGCTCTTCCAGGTGAAGAGAATCAAAGAACAGGATAGCAAGAGTGGAGATGGACTTACAGACCAAAAGAGAAAAAGCTTATTCTTCTCTGAAGTGACGCAGTACGTGTTTAAGGAAACTCATTCGTTTACGTTAATAAAACATGGGTACTAACTGCATAGCATGTACAAGATCATGCAGATTAAAGAATTTGTAATCTGTGATTTCTTATACTCTCAGTAAGTCTTCGGGAATGTTGTGGATGCTAAGCAATCATTCTGCCATTCAAGCTAATCCCTGCACAGAATATGTCCCTGATTCACTCACGTCATGTTGGAGGCGACGAGGTCCCCAAAAGAGCCTGTTGCTCCTTTCTCAACTGGTCAGGGGAGATGTTCCTCATGTGGGTTGGCTAGCTCAGGTGGTGCTACTACTGCCACGCTTGGGAGTTTGAGCCCCATTGGGGACACAGGTCTTAGGCAGGTGGCTTTTGCCCTTTTGTCTCACTGCTCTGAGCTGGGAGGCCAAAACAAGAGAAAGAGGCAGTCTCACATGGAGTGCTGAGAGTCCTCATCCCTGTGCTTGGAGAACACTCTACAGCTTGAGCTAATACCCACCTTCAGCTAACCTGTCTCAGGCCTGTGATACAAAGAGATGGCCCTGGGCTCTGGAGCAAAGTGACAAGAAAGGCATGGCTCCTCCTGCTACAGCAAAACAGAGTGGAGAATGTGGGCACCGATGACTTTACCACTTGTATGCGAAAGGAGCCCGCTACCATTTGAGCTAATCCATCTCACCAAAAAACGGCCCCGCTCTCATGTTATTCCATTGCAACGTCTTGTCTTTGAAATGGCAGTGCGAGGGGCCTTTGACAAAGGCCTTTAGCTCAGTTGGTAAGAGTGGGGTGTTAATAACATCACCAATGCAGGCTTGAGTCTATGCTGGTCACTAGATCCCTGTAGAGATGCCTTCCCTTGGGCTTTTGTGCTTTTCCCTGAGTGCTGAGTGACAAAAGAAAGATGTAGGCAAACCACCCCTCATCTCCAGACAGCCGTTGCCCAGGCTTCTTGCAAGTGCAGGCATCAACCCTACTATTTCTTGCATGTAAAGGAAGTGCTCATCCCCCTAATGAGAAACTGATCTCAACCAGTCCATGTTGTGGCAGAGACCCCAATGACCCCATAGGAGCTTGTTGTCTTATCAAAAGAAGCCAGGGAGGTGTACTTCTCATGGGCTGGTGAGCTCAGGTATTAGAGTGCGGGGCTAGTAACCTCTGACTCCAGCCTGCTATATCTGACACCATGAGATCTCCACCCTACTTCTTCCCTTGTGCGCTGTGATCTTATTGTCTCCACAGTCCCCTTCATTTACCTCCTTGTAACACAAACTAACTCCAAATTGATCCTTATTGACCTTGCATGACCCCTTGCATTGACCTTGTATGACCCCCCCCAGTAGCACAGTGCCTACTCTCTGTGTCCCTGTATGCCTCCAAACTCTCTGACACCCCTATATCACCAGCCCTGCTCTCTGTGACCTCTGTTGACCTCAGTGCCCCCAACTTGATCCTCCATGGCTTCACTAGGACCCTCCACTCCTGCTCTCTGGGACCAGAGATAATCCTTCTGCATTGATCCCCATTGACCTGGGGGTGACTGACCACTGCCTCCAGCCCTTCTTTCTCTAACTTCTCTGCCTCCAAATTGATTCTCAATGACCCGCCACTACCAATAGGCCTCTTCTCCGTGACCCCTCTCCTGCCATCACTGACTGCTGCATGACCATAACAGTACCACCAGACTCACTTTCTTTGATCTCATGTGCCCCAACGGCCTCCAAATTCATTCACATTTTCCCCTGTATAACACTCCCCAACACCAGCCCTGCTCTCTGTGACCACGTCTAACCCCCCTGCCTACAAATTCATCCTTACTGAGGAGCTGTACATGCCCCCACTACCACCCTCCTTACTCTTGCTCCCATTAGGAGCTCCCATTGCACTTCACTGACCACTGTCTGACCCTCACCATTTCAAGCCCAGCTCACGACAACCTGGGTTGACATCACTGCCACCATATTGATTCTCGTTAACCTCTGCACCACCCCCATATGGTCCCTGTACCTCCAAAGTGACCCTCCTTGACCTCATATGACGCCTCCACCCAAGTTTAGTAGTCCCTACCCTCGGTATCCCTGTGTGACCCCCCCACCTCTGTCTTCAACTTGAGCCTACTGAACTCTCATGAGGCCCCCCCCATACGATTAGCCCTGCTTATAGTGATCTCATGACACCCCCTGCCTCCAAATTGAAACTCACTGACTTTGCATGACCCTGAAGTACCATAATCCGTCCTTGCTGTGTCCTCGTAAGACTCCTCTGCCTCCAAATTCAATGTCATTCACCACACATGACCCTGCAAAACCGCTAGCCTGGCTTAATATGACCTCATATGACCCCTTTGCCTCCAAAATGAAATGCTTTGACCTCCCATGTCACCGCACCAGTAGTAGAAGCCCGTCTCTCTGTATCCCTATATCACCGCCCTCTGCCTCCAAATTGAGCGACATTGCCCTTGCATGACCCCACAATAAAACCAGCTCTGCTTTCTGTGACCTCATGGGTCCCTTCTATCTGCAAATTGAGCATCATTGACCTCAAATGACCCCCCCCCCCCACACTACATTAAGCCTTCCTCTGTGGCCTCCTGTGACCACCTTTTCCTCCAAATTGAGCCTCATTGACCTCAAATGACCCCCACAGTACCTTAAGCCTTGCTGTCTGGGACCTCATGTGCCCCTGCTGCCTCCAAATTGAGGTGAACTGACCTCGCATGACCCCCCCAGTATATTAAGCCTTCCTCTGTGACCTCCCTCTGCCTCCAAATTGAGTGTCATTGACCTCAAATGAGCCCCACACTACATTAAGCCTTCCTCTGTAGCCTCCTGTGACGCCCTTTTCCTCCAAATTGAGCCTCATTGACCTTCCTAGTACCGTAAGCCTTGCTGTCCGGGACCTCATGTGCCCCTGCTGCCTCCAAATGGAGCTGCATTGATATCGCATGACCCCCTTGCAATACAATGAACCCTGATTACTGTGACCTCGTGTGACCCCCTCTACCTGCAAATTGAGCACTATTGACCTCAAATGACCTCCCAGTACATGAAGCCTTCCTCTGTGACCTCATGTAACCCCTCTGCCTCCAAATGGAGCCTCATTGACCTCAAATGACCCCCCAGTATATTAAGCCTTCCTCTGTGACCTCATATGACCCCCCTTTTCCTCCAAATTGACCTTGCATGACCCAGCAACACAACCAGCGCTGCTCACTGTGACCTCGTGTGACCCCTCTGCCTCCAAATTGAGTATCATTGACCTCAATTGACCCCCCCAGTACATTAAGCCTTCCTCTGTGACCTCATGTGACCTCCCTCTGCCTCCAAACTGAGCTGCATTGACCTCGCATGACCCCCCGCAGTATATTAAGCCTTCCTCTGTGTCCTCCCTCTGCCTCCAAATGGAGCCATATTGACCCCGCATGACCCTGCAATACAACCAGCCCTGCTTTCTGTGACCTCATTTGACCCCTCTGCCTCCAAATTGAGTGTCATTGACCTCAAATGAGCCCCACACTACATTAAGCCTTCCTCTGTGGCCTCCTGTGACGCCCTTTTCCTCCAAATTGAGCCTCATTGACCTCAGATGACCTTCCTAGTACCGTAAGCCTTGCTGTCCGGGACCTCATGTGACCTCCCTCTGCCTCCAAATGGAGCTGCATTGACCTTGCATGACCCCCCCCAGTCTATTTAGCCTGCCTCTGTGACCTCATATGACCCCCCTTTTCCTCTAGATTGAGCCACATTGACCTCGCATGACCCAGCAACACAACCAGCCCTGCTCACTGTACCCTCATGTGACCCCCCTCTACCTGCAAATTGAGCACTATTGACCTCCCAGTACATGAAGCCTTCCTCTGTGACCTCATGTAACCCCTCTGCCTCCAAATGGAGCCTCATTGACCTCAAATGACCCCCCAGTATATTAAGCTTTCCTCTGTGACCTCATGTGACCCTCTTTGCCTCCAAATGGAGCTGCATTGACCTCGCGTGACCCCTGCAATACAATGAGCCATGATTATTGTGACCTCATGTGACCCCTCTGCCTCCAAACTGAGCCTCATTGACCTCAAATGACCCCCTAGTATATTAAGCCTTTCTCTGTGACCTCATGTGACCGCCCTCTGTCTCCAAATTGAGCCGCATTGACCCCGCATGACCATGCAATACACCCAGCCATGCTTTCTGTGACCTCGTGTGACCCCTCTGCCTCCAAACTGAGTATCATTGACCTCAAATGACCCCCCCAGGACATTAAGCCTTCCTCTGTGGCCCCATGTGACCCCGTTTGCCTCCAAATGGAGCCTCATTGACCTCAATTGACCCCCCAGTACATTAAGCCTCCCTCTGTGACCTCATGTGACCTCCCTCTGCCTCCAAATTGAGCTGCATTGACCTCGCATGACCCCCCGCAGTATATTAAGCCTTCCTCTGTGTCCTCCCTCTGCCTCCAAATGGAGCCATATTGACCCCGCATGACCCTGCAATACAACCAGCCCTGCTTTCTGTGACCTCATTTGACCCCTCTGCCTCCAAATTGAGTGTCATTGACCTCAAATGAGCCCCACACTACATTAAGCCTTCCTCTGTGGCCTCCTGTGACGCCCTTTTCCTCCAAATTGAGCCTCATTGACCTCAGATGACCTTCCTAGTACCGTAAGCCTTGCTGTCCGGGACCTCATGTGCCCCTGCTGCCTCCAAATGGAGCTGCATTGATCTCGCATGACCCCTGCAATACAATGAACCCTGATTACTGTGACCTCGTGTGACCCCCTCTACCTGCAAATTGAGCACTATTGACCTCAAATGACCTCCCAGTACATGAAGCCATCCTCTGTGACCTCATGTAACCCCTCTGCCTCCAAATGGAGCCTCATTGACCTCAAATGACCCCCCCAGTACATTAAGCCTTCCTCTGTGACCTCATGTGACCTCCCTCTGCCTCCAAATTGAGCTGCATTGACCTTGCATGACCCCCCCAGTATATTTAGCCTTCCTCTGTGACCTCATATGACCCCCTTTTCCTCTAGATTGAGCCACATTGACCTCGCATGACCCAGCAACACAACCAGCCCTGCTCACTGTGCCCTCATGTGACCCCCTCTACCTGCAAATTGAGCACTATTGACCTCAAATGACCTCCCAGTACATGAAGCCTTCCTCTGTGACCTCATGTAACCCCTCTGCCTCCAAATGGAACCTCATTGACCTCAAATGACCCCCCAGTATATTAAGCTTTCCTCTGTGACCTCATGTGACCCTCTTTGCCTCCAAATGGAGCTGCATTGACCCCGCGTGACCCCTGCAATACAATGAGCCATGATTACTGTGACCTCATGTGACCACCCTCTGTCTCCAAATTGAGCCGCATTGACCCCGCATGACCATGCAATACACCCAGCCATGCTTTCTGTGACCTCGTGTGACCCCTCTGCCTCCAAACTGAGTATCATTGACCTCAAATGACCCCCCCAGGACATTAAGCCTTCCTCTGTGGCCCCATGTGACCCCGTTTGCCTCCAAATGGAGCCTCATTGACCTCAATTGACCCCCCCAGTACATTAAGCCTCCCTCTGTGACCTCATGTGACCTCCCTCTGCCTCCAAATTGAGCTGCATTGACCTCGCATGACCCCCCGCAGTATATTAAGCCTTCCTCTGTGTCCTCCCTCTGCCTCCAAATGGAGCCATATTGACCCCGCATGACCCTGCAATACAACCAGCCCTGCTTTCTGTGACCTCATTTGACCCCTCTGCCTCCAAATTGAGTGTCATTGACCTCAAATGAGCCCCACACTACATTAAGCCTTCCTCTGTGGCCTCCTGTGACGCCCTTTTCCTCCAAATTGAGCCTCATTGACCTCAGATGACCTTCCTAGTACCGTAAGCCTTGCTGTCCGGGACCTCATGTGCCCCTGCTGCCTCCAAGTGGAGCTGCATTGATCTCGCATGACCCCTGCAATACAATGAACCCTGATTACTGTGACCTCGTGTGACCCCCTCTACCTGCAAATTGAGCACTATTGACCTCAAATGACCTCCCAGTACATGAAGCCATCCTCTGTGACCTCATGTAACCCCTCTGCCTCCAAATGGAGCCTCATTGACCTCAAATGACCCCCCCAGTACATTAAGCCTTCCTCTGTGACCTCATGTGACCTCCCTCTGCCTCCAAATTGAGCTGCATTGACCTTGCATGACCCCCCCAGTATATTTAGCCTTCCTCTGTGACCTCATATGACCCCCTTTTCCTCTAGATTGAGCCACATTGACCTCGCATGACCCAGCAACACAACCAGCCCTGCTCACTGTGCCCTCATGTGACCCCCTCTACCTGCAAATTGAGCACTATTGACCTCAAATGACCTCCCAGTACATGAAGCCTTCCTCTGTGACCTCATGTAACCTCTCTGCCTCCAAATGGAACCTCATTGACCTCAAATGACCCCCCAGTATATTAAGCTTTCCTCTGTGACCTCATGTGACCCTCTTTGCCTCCAAATGGAGCTGCATTGACCTCGCGTGACCCCTGCAATACAATGAGCCATGATTACTGTGACCTCATGTGACCCCTCTGCCTCCAAACTGAGCCTCATTGACCTCAAATGACCCCCCAGTATAATAAGCCTTTCTCTGTGACCTCATGTGACCTCCCTCTGTCTCCAAATTGAGCCGCATTGACCCCGCATGACCATGCAATACACCCAGCCATGCTTTCTGTGACCTCGTGTGACCCCTCTGCCTCCAAACTGAGTAACATCGACCTCAAATGACCCCCCCAGTACATTAAGCCTTCCTCTGTGGCCCCATGTGACCCCGTTTACCTCCAAATTGACCTGCATTGACCTCGCATGACCCCACAATAAAACCAGCCCTGCTTTCTGTCACCTCATGTGACCCCCTCTACCTGCAAATTGAGCACTATTGACCTCAAATGACCTCCCAGTACATGAAGACTTCCTCTGTGACCTCATGTAACCCCTCTGCCTCCAAATGGAGCCTCATTGACCTCAATTGACCCCCCCGGTACATTAAGCCTTCCTGTGTGACCTCATGTGACCTCCCTCTGCCTCCAAATTGAGCTGCATTGACCTCGCATAACCCCCCGCAGTATATTAAGCCTTCCTCTGTGTCCTCCCTCTGCCTCCAAATGGAGCCGTATAGACCCTGCATGACCCTGCAATACAACCAGCCCTGCTTTCTGTGACCTCATTTGACCCCTCTGCCTCCAAATTGAGTGTCATTGACCTCAAATGAGCCCCACACTACATTAAGCCTTCCACTGTGGCCTCCTGTGACGCCTTTTTCCTCCAAATTGAGTCTCATTGACCTCAGATGACCTTCCTAGTACCGTAAGCCTTGCTGTCCGGGACCTCATGTGCCCCTGCTGCCTCCAAATGGAGCTGCATTGATCTCGCATGACCCCTGCAATACAATGAACCCTGATTACTGTGACCTCGTGTGACCCCCTCTACCTGCAAATCGAGCACTATTGACCTCAAATGACCTCCCAGTACAGGAAGCCATCCTCTGTGACCTCATGTAACCCCTCTGCCTCCAAATGGAGCCTCATTGACCTCAAATGAACCCCCCAGTACATTAAGCCTTCCTCTGTGACCCCATGTGACCCCGTTTGCCTCCAAATTGACCTGCATTGACCTCGCATGACCCCACAATAAAACCAGCCCTGCTTTCTGTCACCTCATGTGACCCCCTCTTCCTGCAAATTGAGCACTATTGACCTCCCAGTACATGAAGCCTTCCTCTGTGACCTCATGTAACCCCTCTGCCTCCAAATGGAGCCTCATTGACCTCAAATGACCCCCCACTATATTAAGCTTTCCTCTGTGACCTCATGTGACCCTCTTTGCCTCCAAATGGAGCTGCATTGACCTCGCGTGACCCCTGCAATACAATGAGCCATGATTACTGTGACCTCATGTGACCCCACTGCCTCCAAACTGAGCCTCATTGACCTCAAATGAACCCCCCAGTACATTAAGCCTTCCTCTGTGACCCCGTTTGCCTCCAAATTGACCTGCATTGACCTCGCATGACCCCACAATAAAACCAGCCCTGCTTTCTGTCACCTCATGTGACCCACTCTTCCTGCAAATTGAGCACTATTGACCTCAAATGACCTCCCAGTACATGAAGACTTCCTCTGTGACCTCATGTAACCCCTCTGCCTCCAAATGGAACCTCATTGACCTCAATTGACGCCCCCAGTACATTAAGCCTTCCTCTGTGACCTCATGTGACCTCCCTCTGCCTCCAAATTGAGCTGCATTGACCTTGCATGACCCCCCAGTATATTTAGCCTTCCTCTGTGACCTCATATGACCCCCCTTTTCCTCTAGATTGAGCCACATTGATCTCGCATGACCCAGCAACACAACCAGCCCTGCTCACTGTGCCCTCATGTGACCCCCTCTACCTGCAAATTGAGCACTATTGACCTCAAATGACCTCCCAGTACATGAAGCCTTCCTCTGTGACCTCATGTAACCCCTCTGCCTCCAAATGGAGCCTCATTGACCTCAAATGACCCCCAGTATATTAAGCTTTCCTCTGTGACCTCATGTGACCCTCTTTGCCTCCAAATGGAGCTGCATTGACCTCGCGTGACCCCTGCAATGCAATGAGCCATGATTGCTGTGACCTCATGTGACCCCACTGCCTCCAAACTGAGCCTCATTGACCTCAAAGACCCGCCAGTATATTAAGCCTTCCTCTGTGACCTCATGTAACCCCTCTGCCTCCAAATGGAGCCTCATTGACCTCAAATGACCCCCCCAGTACATTAAGCCTTCCTCTGTGGCCCCATGTGACCCCGTTTGCCTCCAAATTGACCTGCATTGACCTCGCATGACCCCACAATAAAACCAGCCCTGCTTTCTGTCACCTCATGTGACCCCCTCTTCCTGCAAATTGAGCACTATTGACCTCCCAGTACATGAAGCCTTCCTCTGTGACCTCATGTAACCCCTCTGCCTCCAAATGGAGCCTCATTGACCTCAAATGACCCCCCACTATATTAAGCTTTCCTCTGTGACCTCATGTGACCCTCTTTGCCTCCAAATGGAGCTGCATTGACCTCGCGTGACCCCTGCAATACAATGAGCCATGATTACTGTGAATTCATGTGACCCCACTGCCTCCAAACTGAGCCTCATTGACCTCAAATGACCCCCCAGTATATTAAGCCTTTCTCTGTGACCTCATGTGACCTCCCTCTGTCTCCAAATTGAGCCGCATTGACCCCGCATGACCATGCAATACACCCAGCCATGCTTTCTGTGACCTCGTGTGACCCCTCTGCCTCCAAACTGAGTATCATTGACCACAAATGACCCCCCCAGTACATTAAGCCTTCCTCTGTGGCCCCATGTGACCCCGTTTGCCTCCAAATTGACCTGCATTGACCTCGCATGACCCCACAATAAAACCAGCCCTGCTTTCTGTCACCTCATGTGACCCCCTCTTCCTGCAAATTGAGCACTATTGACCTCAAATGACCTCCCAGTACATGAAGCCTTCCTCTGTGACCTCATGTAACCCCTCTGCCTCCAAATGGAGCCTCATTGACCTCAAATGACCCCCCACTATATTAAGCTTTCCTCTGTGACCTCATGTGACCCTCTTTGCCTCCAAATGGAGCCTCATTGACCTCAATTGACCCCCCCAGTACATTAAGCCTCCCTCTGTGACCTCATGTGACCTCCCTCTGCCTCCAAATTGAGCTGCATTGACCTCGCATGACCCCCCGCAGTATATTAAGCCTTCCTCTGTGTCCTCCCTCTGCCTCCAAATGGAGCCATATTGACCCCGCATGACCCTGCAATACAACCAGCCCTGCTTTCTGTGACCTCATTTGACCCCTCTGCCTCCAAATTGAGTGTCATTGACCTCAAATGAGCCCCACACTACATTAAGCCTTCCTCTGTGGCCTCCTGTGACGCCCTTTTCCTCCAAATTGAGCCTCATTGACCTCAGATGACCTTCCTAGTACCGTAAGCCTTGCTGTCCGGGACCTCATGTGCCCCTGCTGCCTCCAAATGGAGCTGCATTGATCTCGCATGACCCCTGCAATACAATGAACCCTGATTACTGTGACCTCGTGTGACCCCCTCTACCTGCAAATTGAGCACTATTGACCTCAAATGACCTCCCAGTACATGAAGCCATCCTCTGTGACCTCATGTAACCCCTCTGCCTCCAAATGGAGCCTCATTGACCTCAAATGACCCCCCAGTACATTAAGCCTTCCTCTGTGACCTCATGTGACCTCCCTCTGCCTCCAAATTGAGCTGCATTGACCTTGCATGACCCCCCAGTATATTTAGCCTTCCTCTGTGACCTCATATGACCCCCCTTTTCCTCTAGATTGAGCCACATTGACCTCGCATGACCCAGCAACACAACCAGCCCTGCTCACTGTGCCCTCATGTGACCCCCTCTACCTGCAAATTGAGCACTATTGACCTCAAATGACCTCCCAGTACATGAAGCCTTCCTCTGTGACCTCATGTAACCCCTCTGCCTCCAAATGGAACCTCATTGACCTCAAATGACCCCCCAGTATATTAAGCTTTCCTCTGTGACCTCATGTGACCCTCTTTGCCTCCAAATGGAGCTGCATTGACCTCGCGTGACCCCTGCAATACAATGAGCCATGATTACTGTGACCTCATGTGACCCCTCTGCCTCCAAACTGAGCCTCATTGACCTCAAATGACCCCCCAGTATAATAAGCCTTTCTCTGTGACCTCATGTGACCTCCCTCTGTCTCCAAATTGAGCCGCATTGACCCCGCATGACCATGCAATACACCCAGCCATGCTTTCTGTGACCTCGTGTGACCCCTCTGCCTCCAAACTGAGTATCATCGACCTCAAATGACCCCCCCAGTACATTAAGCCTTCCTCTGTGGCCCCATGTGACCCCGTTTACCTCCAAATTGACCTGCATTGACCTCGCATGACCTCACAATAAAACCAGCCCTGCTTTCTGTCACCTCATGTGACCCCCTCTACCTGCAAATTGAGCACTATTGACCTCAAATGACCTCCCAGTACATGAAGACTTCCTCTGTGACCTCATGTAACCCCTCTGCCTCCAAATGGAGCCTCATTGACCTCAATTGACCCCCCCGGTACATTAAGCCTTCCTGTGTGACCTCATGTGACCTCCCTCTGCCTCCAAATTGAGCTGCATTGACCTCGCATAACCCCCGCAGTATATTAAGCCTTCCTCTGTGTCCTCCCTCTGCCTCCAAATGGAGCCGTATAGACCCTGCATGACCCTGCAATACAACCAGCCCTGCTTTCTGTGACCTCATTTGACCCCTCTGCCTCCAAATTGAGTGTCATTGACCTCAAATGAGCCCCACACTACATTAAGCCTTCCACTGTGGCCTCCTGTGACGCCTTTTTCCTCCAAATTGAGCCTCATTGACCTCAGATGACCTTCCTAGTACCGTAAGCCTTGCTGTCCGGGACCTCATGTGCCCCTGCTGCCTACAAATGGAGCTGCATTGATCTCGCATGACCCCTGCAATACAATGAACCCTGATTACTGTGACCTCGTGTGACCCCCTCTACCTGCAAATCGAGCACTATTGACCTCAAATGACCTCCCAGTACAGGAAGCCATCCTCTGTGACCTCATGTAACCCCTCTGCCTCCAAATGGAGCCTCATTGACCTCAAATGAACCCCCCAGTACATTAAGCCTTCCTCTGTGACCCCATGTGACCCCGTTTGCCTCCAAATTGACCTGCATTGACCTCGCATGACCCCACAATAAAACCAGCCCTGCTTTCTGTCACCTCATGTGACCCCCTCTTCCTGCAAATTGAGCACTATTGACCTCCCAGTACATGAAGCCTTCCTCTGTGACCTCATGTAACCCCTCTGCCTCCAAATGGAGCCTCATTGACCTCAAATGACCCCCCACTATATTAAGCTTTCCTCTGTGACCTCATGTGACCCTCTTTGCCTCCAAATGGAGCTGCATTGACCTCGCGTGACCCCTGCAATACAATGAGCCATGATTACTGTGACCTCATGTGACCCCTCTGCCTCCAAACTGAGCCTCATTGACCTCAAATGACCCCCCAGTATATTAAGCCTTTCTCTGTGACCTCATGTGACCTCCCTCTGTCTCCAAATTGAGCCGCATTGACCCCGCATGACCATGCAATACACCCAGCCATGCTTTCTGTGACCTCGTGTGACCCCTCTGCCTCCAAACTGAGTAACATTGACCACAAATGACCCCCCCAGTACATTAAGCCTTCCTCTGTGGCCCCATGTGACCCCGTTTGCCTCCAAATTGACCTGCATTGACCTCGCATGACCCCACAATAAAACCAGCCCTGCTTTCTGTCACCTCATGTGACCCCCTCTTCCTGCAAATTGAGCACTATTGACCTCAAATGACCTCCCAGTACATGAAGACTTCCTCTGTGACCTCATGTAACCCCTCTGCCTCCAAATGGAACCTCATTGACCTCAATTGACGCCCCCAGTACATTAAGCCTTCCTCTGTGACCTCATGTGACCTCCCTCTGCCTCCAAATTGAGCTGCATTGACCTTGCATGACCCCCCCAGTATATTTAGCCTTCCTCTGTGACCTCATATGACCCCCCTTTTCCTCTAGATTGAGCCACATTGATCTCGCATGACCCAGCAACACAACCAGCCCTGCTCACTGTGCCCTCATGTGACCCCCTCTACCTGCAAATTGAGCACTATTGACCTCAAATGACCTCCCAGTACATGAAGCCTTCCTCTGTGACCTCATGTAACCCCTCTGCCTCCAAATGGAGCCTCATTGACCTCAAATGACCCCCCAGTATATTAAGCTTTCCTCTGTGACCTCATGTGACCCTCTTTGCCTCCAAATGGAGCTGCATTGACCTCGCGTGACCCCTGCAATGCAATGAGCCATGATTGCTGTGACCTCATGTGACCCCTCTGCCTCCAAACTGAGCCTCATTGACCTCAAAGACCCGCCAGTATATTAAGCCTTTCTCTGTGACCTCACGTGACCTCCCTCTGTCTCCAAATTGAGCCGCATTGACCCCGCATGACCATGCAATACACCCAGCCATGCTTTCTGTGACCTCGTGTGACCCCTCTGCCTCCAAACTGAGTATCATTGACCTCAAATGACACCCCCAGTACATTAAGCCTTCCTCTGTGGCCCATGTGACCCCGTTTGCCTCCAAATTGACCTGCATTGACCTCGCATGACCCCAGAATAAAACCAGCCCTGCTTTCTGTCACCTCATGTGACCCCCCTCTACCTGCAAATTGAGCACTATTGACCTCAAATGACCTCCCAGTACATGAAGACTTCCTCTGTGACCTCATGTAACCCCTCTGCCTCCAAATGGAGCCTCATTGACCTCAAATGACCCCCCCAGTACATTAAGCCTTCCTCTGTGACCTCATGTGACCTCCCTCTGCCTCCAAATTGAGCTGCATTGACCTTGCATGACCCCCCCAGTATATTTAGCCTTCCTCTGTGACCTCATATGACCCCCTTTTCCTCTAGATTGAGCCACATTGACCTCGCATGACCCAGCAACACAACCAGCCCTGCTCACTGTGCCCTCATGTGACCCCCTCTACCTGCAAATTGAGCACTATTGACCTCAAATGACCTCCCAGTACATGAAGCCTTCCTCTGTGACCTCATGTAACCCCTCTGCCTCCAAATGGAGCCTCATTGACCTCAAATGACCCCCCAGTATATTAAGCTTTCCTCTGTGACCTCATGTGACCCTCTTTGCCTCCAAATGGAGCTGCATTGACCTCGCGTGACCCCTGCAATACAATGAGCCATGATTACTGTGACCTCATGTGACCCCTCTGCCTCCAAACTGAGCCTCATTGACCTCAAATGACCCCCCAGTATATTAAGCCTTTCTCTGTGACCTCATGTGACCTCCCTCTGTCTCCAAATTGAGCCGCATTAACCCCGCATGACCATGCAATACACCCAGCCATGCTTTCTGTGACCTCGTGTGACCCCTCTGCCTCCAAACTGAGTATCATTGACCTCAAATGACCCCCCCAGTACATTAAGCCTTCCTCTGTGACCTCATGTAACCCCTCTGCCTCCAAATGGAGCCTCATTGACCTCAACTGACCCCCCCAGTATATTTAGCCTTCCTCTGTGACCTCATATGACCCCCCTTTTCCTCTAGATTGAGCCACATTGAACTCGCATGATCCAGCAACACAACCAGCCCTGCTCACTGTGCCCTCATGTGACCCCCTCTACCTGCAAATTGAGCACTATTGACCTCAAATGACCTCCCAGTACATGAAGCCTTCCTCTGTGACCTCATGTAACCTCTCTGCCACCAAATGGAGCCTCATTGACCTCAAATGACCCCCCAATATATTAAGCTTTCCTCTGTGACCTCATGTGACCCTCTTTGCCTCCAAATGAAGCTGCATAGACCTCGCGTGACCCCTGCAAACAATGAGCCATGATTACTGTGACCTCATGTGACCTCCCTCCAAATTGAGCCGCATTGACCCCGCATGACCATGCAATACACCCAGCCCTGCTTTCTGTGACCTCGTGTGACCCCTCTGTCTCCAAACTGAGTATCATTGACCTCAAATGACCCCCCCCAGTACATTAAGCCTTCCTCTGTGGCCCCATGTGACCCCGTTTGCCTCCAAATTGACCTGCATTGACCTCGCATGACCCCACAATAAAACCAGCCCTGCTTTCTGTCACCTCATGTGACCCCCTCTACCTGCAAATTGAGCACTGTTGACCTCAAATGACCTCCCAGTACATGAAGACTTCCTCTGTGACCTCATATAACCCTTCTGCCTCCAAATGGAGCCTCATTGACCTCAGGTGACCCTCCCAGTACCGTAAGCCTTGCTGTCCGGGACCTCATGTGCCCTGGCTGCCTCCAAATGGAGCTGCATTGATCTCGCATGCCCCCTGCAATACAATGAACCCTGATTACTGTGACCTCATGTGACCCCGTCTGCCTCCAAATGGAGCCTCATTGACCTCAATTGATCCCCCAGTATATTTAGCCTTCCTCTGTGACCTCATATGACCCCCCTTTTCCTCCAAATTGAGCCAAATTGACCTTGCATGACCCAGCAACACAACCAGCGCTGCTCACTGGGACCTCGTGTGACCCCTCTGCCTCCAAATTGAGTATCATTGACCTCAATTGACCCCCCCAGTACATTAAGCCTTCCTCTGTGACCTCATGTGACCTCCCTCTGACTCCAAATTGAGCTGCATTGACCTCGCATGACCCCCCGCAGTATATTAAGCCTTCCTCTGTGGCCTCCTGTGACGCCCTTTTCCTCCAAATTGAGCCTCATTGACCTCAGATGACCTTCCTAGTACCGTAAGCCTTGCTGTCCGGGACCTCATGTGCCCCTGCTGCCTCCAAATGGAGCTGCATTGATCTCGCATGACCCCTGCAAAACAATGAACCCTCATTACTGTGACCTCGTGTGACCCCCTCTACCTGCAAATTGAGCACTATTGACCACAAATGACCTCCCAGTACATGAAGCCATCCTCTGTGACCTCATGTAACCCCTCTGCCTCCAAATGGAGCCTCATTGACCTCAAATGACCCCCCCAGTACATTAAGCCTTCCTCTGTGGCCCCATGTGACCCCGTTTGCCTCCAAATTGACCTGCATTGACCTCGCATGACCCCACAATAAAACCAGCCCTGCTTTCTGTCACCTCATGTGACCCCCTCTTCCTGCAAATTGAGCACTATTGACCTCCCAGTACATGAAGCCTTCCTCTGTGACCTCATGTAACCCCTCTGCCTCCAAATGGAGCCTCATTGACCTCAAATGACCCCCCACTATATTAAGCTTTCCTCTGTGACCTCATGTGACCCTCTTTGCCTCCAAATGGAGCTGCATTGACCTCGCGTGACCCCTGCAATACAATGAGCCATGATTACTGTGAATTCATGTGACCCCACTGCCTCCAAACTGAGCCTCATTGACCTCAAATGACCCCCCAGTATATTAAGCCTTTCTCTGTGACCTCATGTGACCTCCCTCTGTCTCCAAATTGAGCCGCATTGACCCCGCATGACCATGCAATACACCCAGCCATGCTTTCTGTGACCTCGTGTGACCCCTCTGCCTCCAAACTGAGTATCATTGACCACAAATGACCCCCCCAGTACATTAAGCCTTCCTCTGTGGCCCCATGTGACCCCGTTTGCCTCCAAATTGACCTGCATTGACCTCGCATGACCCCACAATAACACCAGCCCTGCTTTCTGTCACCTCATGTGACCCCCTCTTCCTGCAAATTGAGCACTATTGACCTCAAATGACCTCCCAGTACATGAAGCCTTCCTCTGTGACCTCATGTAACCCCTCTGCCTCCAAATGGAGCCTCATTGACCTCAAATGACCCCCCACTATATTAAGCTTTCCTCTGTGACCTCATGTGACCCTCTTTGCCTCTAAATGGAGCTGCATTGACCTCGCGTGACCCCTGCAATACAATGAGCCATGATTACTGTGACCTCATGTGACCCCTCTGCCTCCAAACTGAGCCTCATTGACCTCAAATGACCCCCCAGTATATTAAGCCTTTCTCTGTGACCTCATGTGACCTCCCTCTGTCTCCAAATTGAGCCGCATTGACCCCGCATGACCATGCAATACACCCAGCCATGCTTTCTGTGACCTCGTGTGACCCCTCTGCCTCCAAATGGAGCCTCATTGACCTCAATTGACCCCCCCAGTACATTAAGCCTTCCTCTGTGACCTCATGTGACCTCCCTCTGCCTCCAAATTGAGCTGCATTGACCTCGCATAACCCCCCGCAGTATATTAAGCCTTCCTCTGTGTCCTCCATCTGCCTCCAAATGGAGCCATATTGACCCCGCATGACCCTGCAATACAACCAGCCCTGCTTTCTGTGACCTCATTTGACCCCTCTGCCTCCAAATTGATTGTCATTGACCTCAAATGAGCCCCACACTACATTATGCCTTCCTCTGTGGCCTCCTGTGACGCCCTTTTCCTCCAAATTGAGCCTCATTGACCTCAGATGACCTTCCTAGTACCGTAAGCCTTGCTGTCTGGGACCTCATGTGCCCCTGCTGCCTCCAAATGGAGCTGCATTGATGTCTCATGACCTCTGCAATACAATGAACCCTGATTACTGTGACCTCGTGTGACCCCCTCTACCTGCAAATTGAGCACTATTGACCTCAAATGACCTCCCAGTACATGAAGCCATCCTCTGTGACCTCATGTAACCCCTCTGCCTCCAAATGGAGCCTCATTGACCTCAAATGACCCCCCCAGTACATTAAGCCTTCCTCTGTGACCTCATGTGACCTCCCTCTGCCTCCAAATTGAGCTGCATTGACCTTGCATGACCCCCCCAGTATATTTAGCCTTCCTCTGTGACCTCATATGACCCCCCTTTTCCTCTAGATTGAGCCACATTGACCTCGCATGACCCAGCAACACAACCACCCCTGCTCACTGTGCCCTCATGTGACCCCCTCTACCTGCAAATTGAGCACTATTGACCTCAAATGACCACCCAGTACATGAAGCCTTCCTCTGTGACCTCATGTAACCCCTCTGCCTCCAAATGGAGCCTCATTGACCTCAAATGACCCCCCCAGTATATTAAGCTTTCCTCTGTGACCTCATGTGACCCTCTTTGCCTCCAAATGGAGCTGCATTGACCTCGCGTGACCCCTGCAATGCATTGAGCCATGATTACTGTGACCTCATGTGACCTCTCTGCCTCCAAACTGAGCCTCATTGACCTCAAAGACCCGCCAGTATATTAAGTCTTTCTCTGTGACCTCACGTGACCTCCCTCTGTCTCCAAATTGAGCCGCATTGACCCCGCATGACCATGCAATACACCCAGCCATGCTTTCTGTGACCTCGTGTGACCCCTCTGCCTCCAAACTGAGTATCATTGACCTCAAATGACACCCCCAGTACATTAAGCCTTCCTCTGTGGCCCATGTGACCCCGTTTACCTCCAAATTGACCTGCATTGACCTCGCATGACCCCAGAATAAAACCAGCCCTGCTTTCTGTCACCTCATGTGACCCCCTCTACCTGCAAATTGAGCACTATTGACCTCAAATGACCTCCCAGTACATTAAGCCTTCCTCTGTGACCTCATGTGACCTCCCTCTGCCTCCAAATTGAGCTGCATTGACCTTGCATGACCCCCCCCAGTATATTTAGCCTTCCTCTGTGACCTCATATGACCCCCCTTTTCCTCTAGATTGAGCCACATTGACCTCGCATGACCCAGCAACACAACCACCCCTGCTCACTGTGCCCTCATGTGACCCCCTCTACCTGCAAATTGAGCACTATTGACCTCAAATGACCTCCCAGTACATGAAGCCTTCCTCTGTGACCTCATGTAACCCCTCTGCCTCCAAATGGAGCCTCATTGACCTCAAATGACCCCCCCAGTATATTAAGCTTTCCTCTGTGACCTCATGTGACCCTCTTTGCCTCCAAATGGAGCTGCATTGACCTCGCGTGACCCCTGCAACACAATGAGCCATGCTTTCTGTGACCTCGTGTGACCCCTCTGCCTCCAAACTGAGTATCATTGACCTCAAATGACCCCCCCAGTACATTAAGCCTTCCTCTGTGACCTCATGTAACCCCTCTGCCTCCAAATGGAGCCTCATTGACCTCAAATGACCCCCCCAGTACATTAAGCCTTCCTCTGTGGCCCCATGTGACCCCGTTTGCCTCCAAATTGACCTGCATTGACCTCGCATGACCCCACAATAAAACCAGCCCTGCTTTCTGTCACCTCATGTGACCCCCTCTTCCTGCAAATTGAGCACTATTGACCTCCCAGTACATGAAGCCTTCCTCTGTGACCTCATGTAACCCCTCTGCCTCCAAATGGAGCCTCATTGACCTCAAATGACCCCCACTATATTAAGCTTTCCTCTGTGACCTCATGTGACCCTCTTTGCCTCCAAATGGAGCTGCATTGACCTCGCGTGACCCCGCAATACAATGAGCCATGATTACTGTGACCTCATGTGACCCCACTGCCTCCAAACTGAGCCTCATTGACCTCAAATGACCCCCCAGTATATTAAGCCTTTCTCTGTGACCTCATGTGACCTCCCTCTGTCTCCAAATTGAGCCGCATTGACCCCGCATGACCATGCAATACACCCAGCCATGCTTTCTGTGACCTCGTGTGACCCCTCTGCCTCCAAACTGAGTATCATTGACCACAAATGACCCCCCCAGTACATTAAGCCTTCCTCTGTGGCCCCATGTGACCCCGTTTGCCTCCAAATTGACCTGCATTGACCTCGCATGACCCCACAATAAAACCAGCCCTGCTTTCTGTCACCTCATGTGACCCCCTCTATCTGCAAATTGAGCACTGTTGACCTCAAATGACCTCCCAGTACATGAAGACTTCCTCTGTGACCTCATATAACCCTTCTGCCTCCAAATGGAGCCTCATTGACCTCAGGTGACCCTCCCAGTACCGTAAGCCTTGCTGTCCGGGACCTCATGTGCCCTGGCTGCCTCCAAATGGAGCTGCATTGATCTCGCATGCCCCCTGCAATACAATGAACCCTGATTACTGTGACCTCATGTGACCCCGTCTGCCTCCAAATGGAGCCTCATTGACCTCAATTGATCCCCCCAGTATATTTAGCCTTCCTCTGTGACCTCATATGACCCCCCTTTTCCTCTAGATTGAGCCACATTGACCTCGCATGACCCAGCAACACAACCAGCCCTGCTCACTGTGCTCTCATGTGACCCCCTCTACCTGCAAATTGAGCACTATTGACCTCAAATGACCTCCCAGTACATGAAGCCTTCCTCTGTGACCTCATGTAACCCCTCTGCCTCCAAATGGAGCCTCATTGACCTCAAATGACCCCCCAATATATTAAGCTTTCCTCTGTGACCTCATGTGACCCTCTTTGCCTCCAAATGGAGCTGCATTGACCTCGCATGACCCCTGCAATACAATGAGCCATGCTTTCTGTGACCTCATGTGACCCCTCTGCCTCCAAACTGAGTATCATTGACCTCAAATGACCCCCCCCAGTACATTAAGTCTTCCTCTGTGGCCCCATGTGACCCCGTTTGCCTCCAAATTGACCTGCATTGACCTCGCATGACCCCACAATAAAACCAGCCCTGCTTTCTGTCACCTCATGTGACCCCCTCTACCTGCAAATTGAGCACTATTGACCTCAAATGACCCCCCAGTACAGGAAGACTTCCTCTGTGACCTCATGTAACCCCCCTGCCTCCAAATTGAGCACTATTGACCTCAAATGACTCCCCAGTACATTAAGCCGTCCTCTGTGACCTCATGTGACCTCCCTCTGCCTCCAAATTGAGCTGCATTGACCTCGCATGACCCCCCCAGTATATTAAGCCTTCCTCTGTGGCCCCATGTGACCCCGTTTGCCTCCAAATTGACCTCCATTGACCTCGCGTGACCCCACAATAAAACCAGCCCTGCTTTCTGTCACCTCATGTCACCCCCTCTACCTGCAAATTGAGCACTATTGACCTCAAATGACCCCCCAGTACATTAAGCCGTCCTCTGTGACCTCATGTGACCTCCCTCTGCCTCCAAATGGAACCTCATTGACCTCAATTGACGCCCCCAGTACATTAAGCCTTCCTCTGTGACCTCATATGACCCCCCTTTTCCTCCAAATTGAGCCACATTGACCTTGCATGACCCAGCAACACAACCAGCGCTGCTCACTGTGACCTCGTGTGACCCCTCTGCCTCCAAACTGAGTATCATTGACCTCAAATGACCCCCCCAGTACATTAAGCCTTCCTCTGTAGCCTCACGTGACCCTCTTTGCCTCCAAATGGAGCTGCATTCACCTCGCGTGACCCCTGCAAACAATGAGCCATGATTACTGTGACCTCATGTGACCTCCCTCCAAATTGAGCCGCATTGACCCTGCATGACCCCACAATACACCCAGCCCTACTCACTGTGACCTCGTGTGACCCCTCTGCCTCCAAATTGAGTATCATTGACCTCAAATGACCCCCCAGTACATTAAGCCTTCCTCTGTGGCCCCATGTGACCCCGTTTGCCTCCAAATTGACCTGCATTGACCTCGCATGACCCCGCAATAAAACCAGCCCTGCTTTCTGTGACCTCATTTGACCCCCTCTACCTGCAAATTGAGCACTATTGACCTCCCACTACATGAAGCCTTGCTCTGTGACCTCATGTGCCCCCCCGCCTCCAAATTGAGGTGAATTGACCTCGCATGACCCCTCAATACAACCAGCCCTGCTTTCTGTGACCTCATTTGACCCCTCTGCCTCCAAATTGAGTGTCATTGACCTCAAATGACCCCCCCAGTATATTAAGCCTTTCTCTGTGACTTCATGTGACCTCCCTCTGTCTCCAAATTGAGCCGCATTGACCCCGCATGACCATGCAATACACCCAGCCCTGCTTTCTGTGACCTCGTGTGACCCCTCTGCCTCCAAACTGAGTATCATTGACCTCAAATGACCCCCCCAGTACATTAAGCCTTCCTCTGTGGCCCCATGTGACCCCGTTTGCCTCCAAATTGACCTTCATTGACCTCGCATGACCCCACAATAAAACCAGCCCTGCTTTCTGTGACCTCATGTGACCCCCTCTACCTGCAAATTGAGCACTGTTGACCTCAAATGACCTCCCAGTACATGAAGACTTCCTCTGTGACCTCATGTAACCCCTCTGCCTCCAAATGGAGCCTCATTGACCTCAGGTGACCCTCCCAGTACCGTAAGCCTTGCTGTCCGGGACCTCATGTGCCCCTGCTGCCTCCAAATTGAGCCACATTGACCTCACATGACCCTTCAATACAACCAGCTCTGCTTACTGTGACCCCCATGTGACCCTCTTTGCCTCCAAATTCATCCTCATTGACCTTGCATGACCTCCCTCCAGTAGCAGATTCTGTCCTCTCTGTGTCCCCGTATGACCCCGTCTGCCTACAAAAATGATACTCATTGACTGCGCATGATCCCGCAACACAACCAACTCTGCTTTCTGTGACTTTATATGATCCTGCTACCTGCAAATTCAGCCTTATTGACCTCAAAAGACCGCCCAGTACCTTAAGTTTTGCTGTCTGTGACCTCATATGACCATTCTGCTTCTAAACTGAGCCACATTGACCTCGCATGACCTTGTAACACAACTAGCCCTACCTACTGTGACCTCATGTGACCGCCTTCTGCCTCCAAATTGACCCTCAATGACTTTGCATGACCCCCTCCAGTATCTGATCCCCCCCCATGTCCAAGTTTTCCTCATTGACCTCTCATGACCCCCCCCCCCCCCCAGTACCTTAAGCCCTGCTGGCTGTGTCCTTGTATGACCTTTCCACCTCCAAATTCGTAATAATTGACCTGTCATGACCCTCCCCAGTACCACAATTCCTGCTCTCTGTGACCTCATATGACCCCCTCTGATTCCAACTTGATTCTCATTGACCTCGCATGATCCCCACAGTACCACAAGCCCTGCTCTCTGTCCTCTTATGACTCCTCTGCCTCCAAATTGAAACTCATTGACCTTGCTTGACAACCCCACTACCACCAGCCCTGTTTACAGTGATTCTGTGTTATCCAACAGTCTCCCATCTTATCTTCATTGAGCTCTACCGCTAGCCTTGGTCTCTGTGACCTGGTATGACCCCCACTCCCCGCACTCAAACTGATCCTCACTGACCTCTGCATGGTCACAGAGTACCTCCCACTTTGCTCTCTGTGGCCGCCTTGTTGCCGGATTGAGCCTCAGTGATGTCTCCATAACGCTCTGCTACCTCTAGCTGTGCACGCCATGCCCCATGTGAACCCACTGCCCTTAAATGTATTCTCTGTGTGACCCCCCTTTACTGTCAGCCTTGTTTTCCATGACCACCTCCATCATTCACCTCGTCATTTATCCCCAGCTCCTGTCAATCTTTTAATCACTGACCCCTCTCTGAGAACATTATCTTCAGCTGTCCTCACTGACTGGTGTGTGTGATCCTTATGGCCTTCAGATTTCCCCTGCTTGACATACCAACTCCAAACTGACCCTCACTGATTCTTCTATGGCCCCTATTGCTTCCAGACTCACCTGCCCTTACTCCTGCATATCCATATTGCCTCCAGACCTGCCGCCATTACCTGTGCATACTAACCAAAAACGGGAGAGTGAGGCAACCCAAAGACAAGTGCCTGCTGCAGCTCCTGACAGGGTGGGTTTGAGCCCATTGATGGCTCTGTTTGTTCAAGATTTTTAAGGGACTTGCTCTTTTACCCAGCTGCCATAGCCAGGGGGCAAAAAAGGAGGAGGAAGACAGAGTGACCGCCCCCATAAGCCCTGGTAGCAGTGACTGAAGAACGCTGGCATTGATCACATGACTTTTTCATGGACAGCAATGGCTGTATCTTTTGGTCTCATGCTCCTGACTGGAGACTGTCCCCGTCCTCCCCATGTCATGACATAGGCCATAAAGGTTCCTTGACAGCCTTTTGCTCCTTTCCCAAACATCCATGGGAGGCATGCTTCCTGTGGGCTGGTTAGCGTGTGTGGTTAATAATGCCACCGTTGTGGGTTTGATTCCCCAGGGTGGTCACCTGGTGACTGTGGGCCTTGAGAGGGAAGTTTTTGCTCTTCTGCTTGATGGCTATAGGGAAAGGGGGCAAAAAGGGGGAAGGATGTGGGCTGACTGTCTTGCAGGGACTGGGGGACAGTCCTTGCCCCATTATCTGGAGGGCACAGGCATCAATCCACCTACTTCACACCTGTAAAGCAAGCACTTCACTGCATTAACTAATTTCCCTGCCTTTGACTGCCCTGCCCTGTGCCAGGATGACACAGAGAGGGCTCTGGGGCCTTGCGCAAAGCAGAACAGAGCAACAAGAAAGAGCTGGCTGCTCCCACTGCAACAGAGCAGGCTGGAGAATGAAGGCCTTGAGCCTGCTGCCATTCACATGTAAAACGCACGCTCAACCACTGGGGCTAATTGCCCAGGCTCTCAGCCTGCATCTGCTGTTGTATGGTGGACAAGGGCCAGAACCAAGCAACTTTCAACTCCACCATGGCTCACTTCTTGGGATGGTAAGTGGGGAAAAGGGCCACGGGAGATGCTCAGCCCCTGGGCTGACAAACCCTTCTAAAACAGAAAGAGCAAAGGGCCTGCACCATATGCTGACAACCTCCAGTCTTGGCTCAAGGGTTGGACTAGATGACCTACCGAGGTCCCCTCCAACCCTCCATTTCTATGACTACAATTCTATAAGCATACATTATTGCTGAAATATGGTGGTATGACACTAACCATTGGGCTCCCATAAGACCTGGGTATAATCTATACAGGAAGGACAGATTAGGTCACAAAGATGGGGATCCTACATCTGAAATTAGAGACTATATGTAGAACTCCATATTCTGAGAAAGAACAGTAGCATTATGTCAACAGGCAACATTACATAGTGTTCTTTCTGAGCAGATTGTACTGTCAGTACACCCTGACATAAGCAAGCTGTCAGTAAATCCTCTCTGTAAATCCTGTATGCTTTTCCTAGATTGTTTCTCAGTGAAGCGATAAAATGAGGGGAGAGCAGACAGCAGCCCACTGATCAATATGCTTATGTGAGTATTTATTTTATTGTGGTAATCAATATTCATGATCTCGCCACCTGTTAAGGAGGAGAGAAGTTTGAATTAGTTAACTTTACTTTTGATCCTGATGCATTTACACAAAGTTTGCAGGCGAGATCACAAGAGAACATACAAAGCAAGAAGCAATTAGAAAACAAGTTTCATAGATTTAATGAAACATTACATTAACAGAAAGTCAACATTCAGTTTTAATGGGAAACCCATGCTAACAAAGCGTTACTCTTTTTACCTGATTATGTCTTCTCAGATTACATCCTTGTCTCAATAGAAGTCCTCTGTGTATCTCACTCAAGTTATGTGCTATCACTCGCCGCTTGGTTGGTACTTGCTCTTGACCAAATTGTGGATTCCAGAAAGAGGCAGAGGAGGCTTGATTAAAAAGCAACTAGACGAAGCAAATAATGGAACTAAGGAGCATACTAGGAGAGGTTGCATGAGAGATATTGTAATGACTGATGGAATGGTTAATTTAATTTAATTCTGAATAACTTGGAAGTGGACCCATCTCCAGGATAACCTCCTTCCTACATATTCTGCACTCTTTCACACACCTTAAAGCTATGGACGGATATTTCCAGGTTTAGATAGGCCCAATTTACACATCTCTAGAAGCAAAGATTATAAAATCAATATGCTAATAAACATTTTGACTAATTGGAAGGAGTCAAGCAATCCAGGTGATTCTGGAGGAGAAGCGCTGTGCTGCTCACACTGCATTTCTCATAGGTCAGGAGCTTAAAATAACAGGATGCTGTGAATACTGAAACAGAAAATGGAAGCATTAACATGTTTGCCAAACAATGTTCCACACACATCAAGATGTACTTCGTACACCTAAATAGTGCCCTATATATCAAGAGAGAACAATCGTCTATACGTTGACATTGGATATCTTATACAACAAGCCTATTCTCCTCTAGTTATTTTCACAATTCCATTCTGTTGGCTATGGAACCCATAAACTGACCACAGAGACAGAGAAGTAACCCTTTTCCAGAGAACAAGGATCATTTCTCCTCAATCTTCCTCAATCTTCATGTGTACATTGCCAAATTTTCAGACTAAAGTGCCTAAAGTTAGGCACCTAAATTAAGGATTTCAGCTCTTAAGTAAGTTGCCTGATTTTCAGTTTCCAAGCACTCAGAATTTTCAGTGACAGGCCATTGTCTTTCTATTTACACCTTGTATATGACAAATAGACCTGACTCATGAGATTCAGATCTTGATCTCAGGTTTTTTCAAGGTTCAGAAGTAATTGGATGCATGATTTTTGTTTAAAATCCTTATACAGATAGACACAAGCTTTAGATACAAACATTCTGAAAGTCTGTGAAAAAAAAGGTGTCTGGATCAGTTTCCATTTTGAATCCATCTCTAATCTATCACAAAAACTGATCAAGAAATGGCAGAATTTTTCTCTGGAAATTCATATATCAGACTGACTCAAGAAATTATCATTTAGATGAATAAATAAAATATATTTTAAAAAAATAGTAGCTGGCTATCAGTAGAATGTGACATGCAGGATACCTATCTGAGAAGATGGAAGAGGAAGAAAAATCATGTTCATAAGATGAAGATGGCTTTAGGTGCAGATGTGTTTACAATAATTCTACTTCACAAGGCGCATTGGCGTTCAAGGTGCAAATCAGGACCACAACACCTCAGAGCTGTAATGAGCTCATAGAACTGTAAGTTTGAGGACTCAGTTTGAGCCTTTGTGTTTTTGTTTCCAGAATTCTTCCTAATGAAACCAGCAGCATCAGTGTTTCTATACCAGGGTGAATTGATTTAAATCAGAACAATTTAAATCACCAGTTTTAATCATGATTTAAATCAGCAAGCAGGAAACCTTTTTATCTGGTTTTCATTTGTACTTTTTTGTGATTTTCCAAAACAAAAGTTGATATCTAGCAGTCAGTAGTCATTAAAACATGTTGATTTGCAATCAAATATAGCCTTTGCACTAAATTTGGTACTTCTTTTGCTAAACAGGACACACACTTTAGCAATACCCATTTATGTAGTTTAACATACATTTATTTAGATTCTTATTTTTTAATTTTTATGTTAGAAGATGGTGAAGGATATATTTCTTATTTATTAGATGATGATTAATTTTTACTTGTGATTTGTGTTATGCTTTATTTGGATGGAAACTGGAATTCAAATAGAAATGTTCACAAATGGCATATAATTTTTTTTATTACTTAAAAGTGCTGGATACATGAGAAAAAAGTTATCCAAACACATTTTGCATTTAAAACTAATGGATTTATTAAACTATGGCTATGTCTATACTGACGGCAGCAAAGTCGCCGCCGTCAGATTGATCTTTCTGGATCGATTGAGTGGGTCTACACTGACTGCTCAATCGATCAGGAAGTCAACGCTGGTACACCACCCCCTCAAGTGGCGCAGTACAGTGAAGACAGCATGCAGAAGGGAAGCACAGCAGTCGATGGGAGTTACGCAAGCTACTCCATGGAGCTTGCGTAACTCCCATCGACCGCCGCTGAATTTCCAGGTAAGTGTAGACCAAGGCTAAGAGTGTATTATCTGTAGTTATCAAATTGAGAAGATTATTTTAGTCACCATGTCCTTCAAGAGTTCAGAACTATAGAATCTCATCCTCTCACACCTAATTTTTATTCATAGACGGGAAAAGGAAAACAAGCTTTTTCTGCTTTTTCAACTCCCAGTTGATTTCTTAACTTTGAATGAATTAGTCATTGAACTGAACTAGTTGAATAAACAGATATGAAGTATATATAATCCCTGCATCTGCAGAAGACGTTAGTGCTAACATAGCTGCTGACAGAAGTTCAACACACTCTAGTTCCAGATGCTTAGCCAAGGACTTCCATCAGTTCAGTGGTTTAACTTTTTTTAAAACTTCAGCAGCAAACATGACCGCATAATATTTTTTATTTAGTGTAAACTATTTTATATATGTTGTCATCATTTGAAATGCAATTTTAAATAGGTTTATTTTTTAAAAGAAACATGTATTTAATTTAAATAATAAAAATCCAATTTAAGTTAAAAAATCTGATATTTTTTATTTTTGAAAAAAATCAATTTTTATCCATCCTGTTCCATACTATGCAATATTTATGCAACTTGTAGCTTCCATCTCCTCTGTGAAGGTTGTGTTTCTATCTCTGGCTATTCCCCGGCAGCAGGACCTTTTCCTTGCATAACCATGAGATCAAGATCAAGAAACTGAATATTCAGACTGTGAATTTTACAATTACATCAGATCACTAGGACTGCCACTTCTGCTTAACTCCTTACCTGCAATCAAAGTCACCTTCCATTCGTGCCCAGTGAACAAAAGCATAGGGTTAAAGGTGATTTGGGATTCTGAAGGTGGTGCTCCTACTTGCACGCAAGTTCCATAGCCCAAGTGGCATGATAGCAGGGCCACTGTCTGTTTTAAAATAAAAATGGACATAGAAAGGAGGCAGGAAGGTTATAAAATAAGCTTCCGTTCAGAGCTTTAGTGAGAACTGGTTGTAATTTTTCCATAATACTGAAGTTTGTTAAAAGGGAGACTATGCACATAGAATAGCTAGGTTAGGGTGATACCCTGACTCCACAAATAATTCCATTGAAGTCAACGGGAACTGCTGGGTGCCCAAGCACTTGAAAGTAAGGTTACTAATTAAAGTGCCTAAGGAGAGGTTACTTACCATTCAGTAACTTGAGTTCTTCTGGATATTTTGTCCCTATATGTGCTCCAACTTGCACGTTGGATGTGCATGCACCTGTGCACTATGCAGCCTCATACCCCAAACCAAGGGTACAAAGGGAGGAGCGGACCTGCCGTCACTCCAGTTCTTTCTGCAGTACAGAGACACAGACTCCACAGCAGAGGGGAAGGAGGGCGGGAGGTGGAGGAGGGCACCAGAAGTGTATTGATACCTAGTGGAATGTGCTTTCACCTGGGAGTGCGGGTTGTACCCGAGTGGTCTAGTGGCCAAAGTCAATATGGTTGCCCCCCTGTGAAGATCTGCATGGCTTAGTGGCCAAAGACAGTATGGCTGCCCCCCTATGCAGTGCTGTGTGGCCTAAAGGCCAAAGTCAATATGATGGCCCTCCTGTATGGTGCTACCTCCCAGAGTTGGGGGGAGGGGTAGCCAGGGTAGGGGGATCCAGGCCTTCCCTACTCCATTGGGTCCCAGTCCAGGGCACTGTCAGCGGTGAATGTATTAGCTCTGGGGACAGCAGGGATCCATCCACAACACGTTGACCTATTTCCCATTTCTACAATCGGATCAATGTCTAGTGCCCCTTGGCTTCATCCTACCCTGTCTTCCAGTGTGGTGGTCCATGCATCTTCTGGGTCTCTGGGGTAGACTGGCGAAGCTCCGAATGGCTCTGTCCCCTCTTGAGCCTCTGGAAGTAGCTGGTATTTGCCTGGGGCTTGGCATGTCCAGCCTTTGTGGTCTGGAGCTCCAGCAGCTCCCCAGAGGGAGTCTGCAATACATGTCCTTCCTCTTCAGTGGTGTGGCCCAACTGAGCTGGGATGCTCCCTTTTACATCCTGCCTCCGGCTGAGCATGCCCAGCACGGGTGGAAGGGGTGTGGCCTCCTCAGTCCATAGGGTGCAGTTAATCCCCACTGGGCCAGTGCGGGGTAGATACACCCCATCACAGGTAGGAGATTGTGATGTCTGGAGAACATGTGAATGAAGGACAGAATCTGTAAATTTGAATGATGGGAACATCTTTGAGGAGAGCACCAGAAGTGTATTGAGTCCTAGTGGAACGTGCTGTCACCTGGGGGTGTGGGTTGTACCCAAGTGACAATGTAGCAGGCTATGATACAATCCTGAATCCCACTTAGAGAATCTCTGAAAAGAGATTGATTGTTCTTTCTATCTTCCAGAAAAGGATACAAATAGTCTCGGAGAATTCCTAAAGATTCTAGTCCTGTCCAGATAGAAGTCAAGTGCCCATCGAACTTCTAAAGTGTGAAGGCTAACCTCCTCTCTTAAGGAGCGAGGTTTGGGAAAGAACATTGGAGGACGGACACTTGAATGATTTGAAAGTCCAACAAGACCATTGGGAGGAATCAAGGATGGAGGCTTAGTGTGATCTTTTCCCAGTAGAAGGTAATGTAAGGTGGGTCAAGAGCTCCAAGCTCTCCCACTCTTCTAGCTAAGGTGATAGCAACCAGGAATGAAGTTTGAAGAGAGAGTGGTGGAATAAACAGCTGATCATAAGTTCAATAGGGCACTGAGAACCAAATTAAGGTACCCATGCAGATGAGAGGATATGAGGAAACAAATTAAATAAGCCATTAAGGAATTTGGGTATGGTGGGGTGGGCAAAAACTGAAAGGGCTCAATATGCAAATGAAAGGCCAGAATAATTGCCAGGTATACTTTGACTGAACACATAGATAACCCACTTGTTTTGAATTCCAGCAGGAAACTGAGGATTCTGTACAGATGAACTTCAGGAGTGGATATAGAGTGATGTGAATGCTAGAAAAGAAAGTGCATCTACTTCTGCAGGTAAGTTTTAAGTATGGAAGACTTCCTACTATTGAGAAGTACAGACTGGACCTCTGTTAAGCAGTCCAACTATAAAGTCAAGAAACATTGAGGAGGCAAGCCTTGAGGTTCAGATATGGAAATCTGGGGGGTTCATGGTGCCTGAGTTCTGTGTCTGGAGAAAGGTGAAGTAGTTCCCAATACCATATCTGTCTGAGCCAAGGAGGCACTAGCACCTCACGTGTTCCTGCTGTAATTTGATCAGTGTCTTAAGAAATAATGCAGTGGGAGGGAAGGCATAGAGGGTGTGGGGCCAGAGAACTAGTAGAAATGCATCCCTTAAGGAATTGTGGGAGCAGAAGATTTTTGTATTGTCCAGGATTGCAAAGAAATTTGCTATGGGGCTGCCCCAAATTTTACAGATGTTGCAAGAAATCAGTTGTTGAGCCCCCACTCATGGGCCTGATGGAAGTGTCTGCTTAGGGCAACTGCTACTGTGTTCTGGAGTCCTGGCAAGTAAATCGTGAAGATCTCTATGCAGCGGGTAATGTACTAGTTCTATAGCTTTCGGGATGCTGTGCATAAGGACTGGGATTTTTCTCCCCCTTGTCGATTTATATAGTACATCACTGCCCTGGTGTCTACAAATTACCCTGATATGACAGCTTTGAATGTCACTGAAAAAATGTTGATACACATAATGAACTGTTCTTAGTTCTAGAACATTGGTATCCAGCAACATTTCTTATAGTGACCATTTGCCCTGAACTATGGAATTCTGTAAGTGGGCTCCCCACCCTAAGAGGAAGGCATCCATTATGATGATTCATGTTAATGGTGGGCAGAAAAATGGGACTCCCACACATACCTTCATGGGGTTGTTCTACCATTCAAAGAAGTCTAGAACCCCATGCGAGTATGTAAACTCATTCGGCAAGGCTGTGCTTATCTGGTGTGTACACAGTTCTGAGCCAGCCTAAAGACATCAGAGTTGTAGTTTCTCATGTGCTGTAATAACTGCTAAGGACCACATAAGAGCTGAAGGTAGGTCTTTGCTGCTGTCTGAAGCCTCAGCTGTAAGTTATTGACTAAACTGGAAATGGTGGAGAACCTGTCACCCAGCAGATAGGCTCTGGCTGTTCGGGTGGCCAGGATAGCTCCAGTGAAATCTATTCTCTGAATTGGCATCAGTGTGTATTTCCCTGGGTTGATAAGGAGGCCGAGAGCCTGAAACAAGATGTGGGCTCTGTTGGTTGCTGATTGTACCTCAGGAGCAGAGCATCCCTCGCAAAGCCAGTCATCTAGATAGGGAAAGACTGCAATGCCATCTCGATGTAGCCACAACTACTGCCAGGACCTTTGTGAAAACCCATGGGGCCATGGAAAATGCAAAGGGGAGGCCGCTTTATTGATAACGCTCTGAGCCAATGACGAAATACAGAAAATGTCTACAGGAGGGATGCATAGCAACATGAGAATACATGTCTTGAAGTCTGAGGACACTAAACCAATTTCCCTGATTCAGGGATGGGATTATGGTAGCAAGAGTCTCTATCTTGAAATGCTGCAAAAGGTTAAAGGTTTTCAGGTTCCTGAGCTCTAGTATTGGTCTCCAACTGCTGTTTCTACAGGGAACCAGGAAATATTTGGAGTAAAAGCCTCTTCCCACAAATTCTGAGGGAACTGGCTCTATCGCTCTTAGATTGAAGAAGGATTGAAATTCCTGTTTCAAGAGATCTTCCTGAGAGGGATCCCTGAATGCGAAGAGGACGAAGTGTGGAATGGAGTGAAAGTGACAGAGTAACCTGTAGCCAGGACCTCTAAAATCCACCTGTCCATGGTGCTAAGTTCCTAAGTGGGAAGGAAATGCAGAAGTGATTCCCAAGGGAAGGTGGAGGTTGAGTTTGCATATTCAGAGGAGATTGTTTGTGGCCCTTAACCAGGCCATCAAAATGATCATTTGGAGGGAGGCCTGTATAGGAAGGTTGTCCTTGGTGTTGTCCCTTTCCTATGAGACCAGGATGTCCTTCTAGGAGGCTCTGTAGGTCTGGAATAGGCCTGGTATTGTTGATATTTGAAGATTGGGATTGTTGTGCTGACAGGAATTTATTGAAACATGTACGTAGGTTCCAAGCAATCTCAGGGTAGCCCTCCAATTCTTGATGAAGTGAAATGAGGTGTCAGTATCACTGCTGAACAGCTTTTGTCATTCAAATGGGGTTGTTGCCTGCTGTACTCCCAACAGCCATGGCTAAAGAATGTGAAACTGTCTCAGCAGTTTTGAGGGCAGCTTGTAAAGAAGTCTTTGTTATGAGCTAGCCCTCAGAAATGATGGCTTGGAACTGAACCCTCCTGTCCTGTGGCAAATCATTAATAAAATGAGTAAACTTTGCTCAGTTAATAAAATAAAAAAAATCATATTCAGCATATTTTAGTAGTTTGCTACTCAAAATTGAAGGGCAGCTGAAGAATAACTCTTCCTCCCAATGAGGAATAACTCTTCTTGCCACCTCCCTGACTGAAGGTATGGATCTGGATCTAGTCTGGCAGTTTCTCTCATTAACCATATCCACCACTAGGGAATTGGGAGTGGGAGAAGAAATAGTCCAGCCCTTGGGCAGTATATAATTTTTTTTTTCTGTCTGCCCATTAACTGGTAGGGTGGCTGGTGTTTGCTGCAAAGTATGGGCTGGAGATCAAAGTGCCTCATTAATGGGCAAAGCTATTTTGCTCTCAGGGGTGATGTGAAGAATATCGACCAAAGAGTGCTGGGACTCTTGTACCTTTTTTGTGGAGATTTGAAGAGAGTTTGCAAGGCTCTTCATTAGGTCCTGAAATGACCTAAAATGGTCCAAATAGGATGGTGGAGTTGACATTACTGCCAGGTCCTTGGAGGAGGTGGACTTATGGTAGAAGGATATCTCTTCCTCTGAAGGTTGTTGTAGTTCCTCCTGCTCTCTGTCCTGCACTGGAGAGGCATGTGGTACCAATGATTCCACGTAAGGAACCAGTGGGTTGCTGGAGAACCTGGGGAACATCCAGCCGTGGTTTCTTGTGCATAGGAACCTAGTAGAGCTGGTCCACATAAGGGTTCCAGGGATTCCAATAGGCCCATTGAGGAAGTGGGTAGGGTAGGGACCCTAGGGATTTACATGACCAGAAGGTTCAAGGTAGCTTCTGGATCCTGGTGAGTTCTCATCAGGGTACACTTCCTGAGATGTTGGATAGAAGACTGAAGAACACCACACCAGGATTTCGGAGTCAGGGTAATCATCCATATAAGGAGAAACTCTGGGCATTGTGCCAGAGGGCAAATTGATACCTGAGCTGGCAGCTGGGTAAATACTGGGAGACTAAAGCCTGCTGCAAAGTGCCGAGAGGTGATGTACAATGGATATGGCAGTACCTGAGGACAGCTTCTCTCACTACCAGGGAGAAGAGGGGACTCTGGTTTCTCTGAAACAAACAAGTCCTTTAGCGATAGGAACCTTGATATTATTGCATCTAGGTAACTGACCTAAGAGTCAACTGTTCTCAGTTGGATTATTATATTTAAATGTCCAAACGTAAAGAGATGTACAGTACAAAAGTGATAAAACATAAAAATATTGAAGCTATGCATCAGGGTGCCCCAACTGAGGGAAGCTTTCACATCTACTAGGGGCTAGAATGTGAAACACACTTTTGCCATATTCACAATGTACCCCGCCACCATGGAAGATGTAGTCCAAGCAAGGAACCCAGCCTATAGAAGAGGTCTAAATTTATGGTGGCTCCTGAAGTGTCACTAGAGTAATTCTTGTTACAATGCCTATGCAAATGAAGCTCTTTCTGTAGCCCTGCTTTCCCCAGTTTATCAATAAATGGGAGCAGAGTGCTCCTTCCCCTTTGAAGCTTTAGGTTGCAGACTTTCCATTATCATCATTTAAGGTTTATATTACAGTAACTCCCATAGGACCAAGTCAGAATTAGGGCTCCATTGGACTAGGTGCTATGCAAACACTTATGACAATACAATCCCTGCTCTGAAAAGTGTGCAACCTAAGAAGACATATTCCATACAAAAGGCGGAGAGAGAGAATGAGGTAAAAAACCAAATCCATGCAGTTTTATACATATATAAAACTCTTCTGCTCATTATAAATACATGGAAAAAGTATCAACTGTGTCTCTCGCCCCCTTAAACTATTAGGTGGGTCTTGAGGATGCAAGTCGGAGGACATGGTAATGACATTGACTCTGGGAGGGTGGCAAAGAGGTGAATGAGTGAAAGGGAAGCTAGAATCGTACTGTTTGCACACTAAGTGCAGGGGAATGCATCACCTGAAACACTGGACACTGAAGCAGTGGGAGAATAGCCACACCCCCATCTTCATTCCACACCCACTAGAAGCTGGAGGCTAGTCCCAGAGGGAGTGTACAGTGCACCTTTTAAACGGCTGTGCTGTAGAGACCTCCCTCTCAACATGAATTCTGCAATGCACCCCAGGAAGCAGTCTGTTTGCCTCTCTCCTCTATATTCAGAATGTTTCTTGGAACTGCCTCAGCATGGGACACTCTATCACCCAAACACAGGTGTGGTCTAAAAAGCATCAATATAGCTCAAAATGTTCAGCTAAGCATTCCCATTTGGGGGGGCTTGTAGGCCCCAGCACTGTGATGTAGGTCTGAACCACAGCAGGCCTGGACCATGGATACATATTTGAAGCTTAAGGGTTAATCCTCACACTGAGAAAGAACAAAACTAGGCATTATAGATAGGGATGTTCTGGACATATTGATTGTTTGTTCATGCCACCCCAGGCTCCACTATGATAATTGACTGCTTGAACATATGAGTGGGAACATCCTGCCTAAACATTTTGTGATTTAACATTTATGACATATTGGGGCCCTGTTTGTAAACATCTACGTATGAATGTTTGGGAACATCCTGAAATCTAATTGTGGTAATTTACAAGTGAAGGAAAGTGCCTAATGCATATCAGGAATGTGGTTGATGTGTAAATCATGGGGCAATGAGAGGACAAATAAGATTTCTTTTATTTCCTTTTAGTAAAATTAGTATTAATAAAATTGATGTATGTATAAGGATTTTATTATGTTAGTAAGTAAATACAAGATAATGTACCAACGTAATGGGATAAGAATGTAATGATTTTTAGTAAGTATGAACGAGGAGTGAATGCAGTTTGAGTCTGCTGAGATAAGACGGTGAGGAAGTAATAGCTGAGGTAATGGTTCCCAGCCTCCAAGAGCAGGAGGGAGAGAAGATGCTTTTGTTTAAAGAACTTTTACAGCCCAGATGACCAAAGATCAAGATAACCCTGGAAAACAGGGGAGTTAACACCCAAGGACAGGAACAAGACAAAGTGTGAAACAGGAATGAAAGAATAATGGGAAAGCTGTCACACTTGCGATATCAAATGTAATTGACAATTACATGAAACAAGGAGACTATCTGACACAACAAAATCCATAGACCCGAATGGGGATGGGTAAGTATAAAAATGGAGTGAAGAAACCTGGACTTTGGCTCGTTCTGCAAACCACAAGGAGCATTGTGTCGCGACTGACAGAGCCTGGCTCCAGCCTCGTGTCTGAGTCACCTGGCCAGTGATTCTGCTCGACCAACACAGAGGCTGGTACTTATATCCCTCCTGCAGAACTGTGTGCATGTGTGTGTGTGTGTTTTAGGCAATTGTTTTTTTTTAATATTTTCTGTATTCATAATAAATGCGGAATACTGCCTTGTCCCTTGAATAAGATCCTGCTGTTTATTTCATAAGTGTAACAAGCTTACCCAAAAGAAAACTTCAGAGCTTTTTGGGTCATTCCCTCTCGGACAAGTTTTAAAGCTTGTCTTTATATTTTATAATGCTGTGATTTTGTCATTAAAATAACTTGTCTGTCAAGGGTATGATTTTATTGATGTTTTAAATATGAAATGATCCAAATGATCTATTTTAGATGTGATACCATCTAGTCAAGACAGATAGGTTTGCATCTCCAGCAAAAAAGTAAAACAGGTAGCTAGTAAAAATATAACAAGCAACAAGCAACTTAGTCAAAGTAGCAAATAATCAGGCATTCAAGAAGGATACATTTGTGTGCCCATAAAGCTGAAGATGTACCTATTTGCTGGTTACAGCATGTGGTAGTTGCATGCATAGTAAGAGAGAGGGAGGTAGAGAAAAAAATTAGTGTAAAGAGATCCCATGTCATGCCAGTGTTATATGATCATGTGCAGTATAGTTTGTTTAAATGTTGCTTTCCAGGACTATATCTTAATATAAGAGTCTGGTGCAAATCTCAAAAAATACTAGGTTATTTACACTGAAGTCAACAGCTTCTTAGCTTCTGATCTGTGCCCTTTATGCTCTATTCTAACTCCTCCTAACAACTATTTTTCTGCCTCAAAAGAACTGGCTAAAATTGTAGGCTTTGTTGGAAATGATGCATGGGATACATTGTCAATATATGCTGTCCAAAGTGTAATGACAGTATTTAAATATTTTATGATTCTTCCGATGTGCTGTCAGAGATTGAACTCTGGAATGAGTGTGAGAACAACTTACTAGATGAAGAAGAAAAAGAATGTCTTTCATAAAAATGAATATTTAATTCTGATGTAATTAGTCATATAATTGTCCAACCTCACATTTTACCATGCTGTTTCACTATTTTTTCCTCAAGTTTAAATCTAATCTGAACCATGGTTCCTATATTTTACATTATTAATTATTACATTTCCTTTAGTTATTACCCAATTTTTGTTTGTCAAAGGTCATGGGGTAGTGATGACAAGTCACATCACTTAAAAACAAGATGAACAAATAGTGATGGAGTCTCAGTGATTTTGTCCCTTTCTGATAGATTTCCATAATGTGAACCCATGAGCAACACTGAGATATTTATTTTCAATATGGTGCATTTGAACTGTATTATTGACAAGTGAAATGGGTAATACTTTCAGTTTAATTCATCTCTTCTTTAATTTGTCTAATTTATTTCTTTAGGATTTTCAAGATTTTTTAGGATTGCTCTACAGCCCTGTGCAGCACTTGTGCCATGGTGCTGAGAACCCTACACATATCTGTTGTGGCAACAGGAATTGAGGAGCACCACTCAAGAGCCATTCAGCGGCTTGCAGGAGCAAATCATAGGTGCATGACACAGATTAAACCACAAAGTTGTATTATAAACTAACCAATATTAAAAACCAGTTTTTTAATAACTAGCCCTGCTCCAATCCTTCCATCCACCCCCATGTTTCTAGGGTATTTCTGTGTTTGTTTATAATAAATTTAGACATCAAAGCCCCAGAGTGATAGTTGTTGAAACTGAAATCCTTATTTATGCACAGAACAGGTGGCCGCAGAGAAACTTCCCCCACACTACCTGCTACCTGTGTCTCAGTTCTGACCTGGTGATATCTATTCTGAGACGATGTCCATGCCAGGTTTTATGGGAAGTATCCCACTATTGCACTCCAGCTGGTGCAGCTTCCTTGGTAGATGCATTAGGAGAGCATTTTTACTAATGTGTTTGATTAATCAGTCTGTCCTGCAAATAGTTCCCACCTCTTGTTATTATTGCTCACTAATAGGTCTCTAATATTTTCCAGTTCAGTATGCACAATGTCACTGTCAATAGTTAAAATGGATATGAACTTCTCAGACAGTGTGGTAAAGTGAACTTTAACAAATGCAAAACTAGAACAAGAGTTTTTCCATCTCTGAAACTCTCAAACTAACTCAAATCTACACTCATTTTCTTATCCTGGTCCATGACTGGGCCTCCTAGGCTTTATGATAATACAAATCATTTTAGCCACACATAATGTATACAACCCAATCAGTTCAGATAATAAGGTTCAGAAAACAGCAGAACTTGTGAATCTCCTGAATTTCTAGTGTATTGATGCTAAAAATACAAGACTCCCTGGATCCATAGCATTTAACAGAGAAGAATTTGCTTGTGAGGGATATCTCTGTGCAGTATGAATCATCCCAATTAACCAAGTATCCCTAAAACCAGAACTCCAGGTTTTGGCATTATTGTAAAGATACAAAAGCATATCACTAATGTGGATAATAACACAATCTCTAGAGCAGGGGCTCTCAACCTTTCCAGACTACTGTATCCCTTTTAGGAGTCTGATTTGTCACCCCACTTAAAAACTACTTGCTTACACAATCAGACATAAAAATACAAGTGTCACAGCCACTATTATTGAAAAATTGCTTACTTTCTCATTTTTGCCATATAATTATAAAATACATCAATTGGAATATAAATATTGTACTTACATTTCAGCGCATAATATAGAGAGCAATATAAAACAAGTCACTGTATGAAATTTTACTTTGTACTGACTTCGCTAGTGCTTTTTATGTAGCCTGTTGTAAAACTAGGCAAATATCTAGATGAGTTGATCTACCCCCTAGAAGACTCTGCATACCCCGTGGGGTACGTATACTCCTCATTGAGAACCAATGCTCTAGAGAACACTATGCAGCCCACTAGCAGAAGACACTACTAGGACTGGCTGGAACACAATTCTTTTTCATGAAAAATGTTGATGTATCAAAACCATAGGCATGCGCAGCACATTTCATTAGCATGTGCACATTTCATTAGGGTGTGCACACATTACCTAGGGAATTTTACCTGCATCTTACCTGCCGCCGGAAAAACTACCAGCATCCTTATGTTTGGCAGCAGCTCGCATCGTGCGCCAGGTCCTTCCCCGCCGCCGAAAAAACTGCCGGCGTTCTTATTTTCGGCAGCAGCTCACATCACCGGTCACATCATTCCCCGCCACCGGAAAACCTGCCAGCATACTTATTTTCGGTGGATATCTCGTGCCCTGCCTATGATCAAAACCAAATTCATGCAGGTGCAGAACGAAAAGTTGTTTTGAAGTCTCATGAACAAAACAAGGGAAAGTGACCCACTCCAAATTAGCCAACAGACTCACCAGGCATGTGGGAGAACCAGGATGATGTCCCTGCTTCTGACAAGAGCCGCCCACATCCCTGGTGAGCGCCCTCACCACTGGGCTACTAGCTACTCTAGGGTCTTTGCCTCCATCCTTGAGCTTAAAAAAAATTAATCAAAATGATAAATTTCTCCACAGTATTTCGGTTTTGACAAAATGGCAATTTTCTACTGAAAAAACCTGTCAAAAAAGTTTGACTAGCTCTAGATACCACAATAACATAACTATCAAGCAGTTCAGGGAATGCTCTTATGAATTTTCCCTGTACAGTCTAACTAAGATCTGCCAGAACAAGTTAGCGAAGGGTCAGTTAGCAGGACTTGGTGATGCAGAATGGGCCAGGTCTCAAAGTCACAGTTATCAGGGAGAAATACTAGTGGACTATAAGATCACGTACCAGTTTTCTTCAAGCCTCAACACAGCTTCTCCTAAAATAGAACCATAGAAGCAAATAACTGCTATACTGACTTGATCCAAAGCCCATTGAAATCAATGGAAAAACTCCTAGTGACCTCAGTGAGCTTAGAAACATATTCAATATCAATGTGTAAAGTATGGGAGTTTTTAGTAAACCTCATTAGCTACCAAGTCTTTCTTATTAAGCATCAGCCATTCTGCCTATTCCGCAGGCCTTCAGAAGACTGATCTAATAAACCAGCAACATGCTCTTTAAAAAAAAAAAAAAAAAAAAAAAAAAAAAAAAAGTATCACTGTTAATTAGTTTCTGGTGGTCCTCATATAAGCAGCTGTTGTTGATTGTGGGTCAAATTCAGTGTTAGTATAAGTGGCTTCCCTCTGAGGCTGACAGGGAGTCATAGCTGCTGCTCCCTGGTAGGCAGAGCCAGGAAGACCACACCCATTCTGCCTGATGCAGAAGGGTAGATCAGGAAGTACAAAAGGTGGGCCCTATGGCTCATTTGGAAAGGAGCTGTGGAGGGAAAGAGATAGGTTTGATGTACTGATAGTGCCTGCTGCTAGCCTGAGGATCTGCCAGATGCACCAGGTACTGAGGAGGAGCTGCTGGGACTACCACTGGTGGTATACCCTGTGGAGATGGAGGAGGATGACTCTGAGACCAAAGCACCCCATGGAGGGAGGGAGGGTAGGAAATAGTCCAGAGATAGCTGTTTATAGTCTGGCTGTGTTGTTGCCTGAAGACAGGTCAATGTGTTGTGGCTGGGTCCTTGCTGACCCAGTGGTGGATCCCTCTGGCATTGCTAGGGCCTGGGCTGGGATGTGGTGGAGTAGGGTTGGCTTCATACTCCTTTACCCCCTGCCAACCCCAGCCTCGCCACCTTAGGCCAGAAGGCTTGCATGCTAGCTCTAACCTGCATGAAGGCCAGAGCCCCCTAGACCAGGGGTTCTCAAACTGGAGGTTGTGAACCCTCAGGGGGTTGTGAGGTTATTATAGGGGGTTGTGAACTGTCAGCCCTGTGCAGGCCAGTAAGGGTGGCATGGCATGGGTGGCCATCCCTTTTTTGGGAGCAGGAGGTTGTCACAGCCTGAAATATTTTCTGAGGGGGTCCTTGGCAAAACCAAGTTGGTGAACTCCTTCCCCAGATGAGGTGCTCTGCTTTGCTTGAGGGGGGGGGCCCAGACTGCCTAGGTGCTCTGCCTGGCCGAGGCTGTTTTGTGTTCCCTTTTTACAGACTGTTAAAGTGTGGGACAGTGAGGCGGTGTGGCCTCTCTGAGACTGACAAGGAGTGGAGGGCCACCCCTCCTTGTCAATAAGACAACAGCTCTGCTGGGCTGAGTGGAGTAATACCCATTTATGGGCTCTTGGGAGGATATGACTACAATATCTTGGCATTCTGGGTGGTGGTGGAGTGTGGGAATCAGGTTTACTGTACTTAGAGTGGTTGTAGAACTAAGTAATAAGAGAAGCTACTACTGACCACAAGCAAAACTTGTAATGGAAGGAAACTTCCCTTCCTTATACTGTTTAGTTCACTTAGGTTTCTTTATCTTTCCTTAGGATCAGCAGAAGGTTTTTCCTTCCCAGAGCACAGGCTTACAGTATTTAAATTATCAGCATGTTTAGTGCTCATATGGGCCTGTGAGTTTAGGAACATTAATAACAATCTTTCTAGGAAAGTGAGCAAAAATGGTGCTCCTGCCAAAGGCTCCAAGTCCTTTCAGTGTCCCTGATTCATCCTAGTAATGTCTTTCACACACATTACATTAGTCTCTATGGAAAAGGAAAAAATGTGTTAATAAATCAAAGTGCAACATCACTACCATCCACTGCTCTGCTCAAATAGCTGTAGTACAACTCAGTCTCACTTCCACTGAAGCAGACACTTGCAAGGGGATGGATTATGCACTGCACGGGGGCACAGTGGTGTGTGCATACATGCAAGGCAAACAGTGCTCAGAACAGGACAAGGGAACCCAATACTGCATAATGGGTATGGCCTATGTAGGCTACTTTCACCTGCACCCTACAGTTGTGCTCCACGGTCTAGGAATCTCTGCAAGAGAAAGGAGCAGACTAGGGGAATGCATGTTGGTGCTCAGGGCAGAAAAGTAATACAAACCCAAGCTCTATTACTATTCCATGACCCTCATCTGTGGGGATCCTGTTTGCAGAGTTCACTGGGGCAGCAACAGCAACTAGGAGTGTTCCTAGCAGTGTGATCCTACTGGAGTCATGCTGCCAAGGAGTGGGATTAGCACTACAGTGGGCCAGAGCTAGTGCACAGCCCAGGATTTCTGCAGGTGTAGCCCTGGCTGCCTCCTAAGCCTCTGTGGATGGGCCCAGCAGCCTGTTCTGTCAGGCAGTTGGGGTAAGCTCCTCTGCTCTGTCAAAGGAACTGTAGGGGAGGGAGTCTCAACAACAAGGACCTCTGGGGATTTCCTCTGTTTTCCCACAGAAGGGGGACAAACAGGAGTGTTATTTAGTTTCATGAGGAAACTTGTTCAAGTGCCCAGCAATGCACTAGGCACTTCAGAAAACAGGGCCATATCCAAAGATGGGTCACTCTTAAATCCATATTTTGGAACCTTAATAAAAGTGGTGCTGTGCATGAGCACAGGGTTCAGGAGCCTAACTTTAGGCAACCAGGTTTCAAAAGTTGGCAATGGGCTCTGCTCTGAAGAATGTACAATCTAAATGTGCCAGAACACAAGCGAAGGTCGTTTCCCTGCCTCCCAAGGGTGTGGAGGGGAAGGAGACAAAGGACAGAGAATAAGATCATATTGTTACTCAGCAAGGCATACACACATTTTGATGGCTCAGTTCCTTTTTATGATTAGCTGTTTATCTATCCTCACTCTCCCTTCCCATAGGCGAGACCGAAAAAGCCACATTTCAGTAGGGATGTGAATGAATGTGTGTTTAGCAAGCATGCAGTGCATTAAATAGTTTGGGACTTCCACTGAGTAGATATAGCGCAGTAGAATGTACAGTGAAATCCACTTACACAAGAACACTTTATTGAAAGTGGTGTCAAATTTGCCATTCCAAACTCCAGTTTCCAGAGTTAAAAAACTAGTAGGGTTTTTTTTTTTTTTTTTTTTTTTTTAAACAATTTGTTCCAGGTTAGCATATGAATTCCTAGCCTGATAAGGAAAATAGAGGGACATATAAGAGAGTTAGACAAACTGAAACCCATTAAAGCATTTAAGATGTAAAAAGTGAAGTTGATTGGTTTTGGCTTTTGTTCTTATAAGCAGACTTTCATTTTATAAAATCTCTACAAGTAACCAACCCTTAATAAGCAACAGGGTATTTTGTCTCTAATTGCCATCAAAGTGTTGAAAGACTGAACATCTGTTACTGTGCATGTGTAGTACCTTTAAAACATGAATGCATAGCTATACTATCCACTTCAGACTAAAAATATCACACTTCTGAGGTGTGATTTCAATGAGCTGCATAATGACTAATTAGTGTGGCTTTACTTAAGTCGGTTGACCAAAAGTTAGTGCAAGGTGTACATCTATTCATGTGTTTATAGCAATCCCATTGCCATGGTGTATGAGAACAATTAACCATGGTTGAAAAGCAGTACTACAACTAGCTGGACCGGGTCAAAGAAACTAGAGTTGCTTTGCCACAACCTTCTCCACTATTATATCAATCAGCCAATCTTCTGCCAAAGCTCTCCCTATAGTGATATCAGTGTCTAGTCCAACGAGACTGCAGCTCAGAACCTCCAGCTCTCCACGAGGCAAGAGGAGTATTCTCACTACTTAGCCTCTCCCCAAACCCCCTGATCTTGGTTTATGCTCACAGTGACATAATCCTGTGAAGTGTTATGAGCCTTCAGCTCCCATTGACTTCACCGAGATGATGAAGCTCAGCAACTCAAAGAATTGTGTGTAAGTGGATTCTGCAGTCAGGAGATGCCTCTGCTTCACCAGGGCATTTAATTGCCCTCAAGTGATTTTTTTTTCCCCCCTCTTCCATGGATATGGTCCCTTAAATATGCATGACTGGGCAGCGTTAGACATTCCCCCCCCCGCCATGGGTTAGTAGTGATCCATGAGGAGGAGTGACTCAGTGGCATGTGAGTTCAGAGAAAAAGGTGTGGCAAGAGGTGAGTGAATTCAAGGGTAGACTTTAAAGATTCATAATGAAGTAAGTGATGCCAAGAGAAGAGAGCTCACTAGAGAGAGGAAAGACATTAGAGAATTTATTTTAAAATGGTTGAGGGAAATGAAAGGACATGACCAAGTGCACTAATAGCTGAGAAAAGTGAGAAGGTAACATGGAGGACTCTGGAGATCTAGGAAATCTATAGTAAATCAAGAAAACTATTTTAAAAATACATGAAATAATATTCACACTAAATATTTGGCTAGATCCTTCACAGGTGTAAGTTAGCATAACTCTGGTAACTTGATTTACACCAACTAAGGATCCATCCCATTGCATTTATTCTTATGACACACGAGCTGTGTAATTTCACTTACAAATCTGCCACTTAGGAAAGTAAATGCAGTAATTCTTGAATTTCAGTCAATAGAGTAATTGCTACTATCTTAATACAAATTAAAACAGAAATTTAGTGGGACTGGTCATACACTTAAAGTTGAGCACATGCTTTGCAGGATATTGGGGGTCTAAGACTATAGTCTGATGCTCTAGCCCAAAGACTTGCAAGGGGATGAAGTATCAGACTTAGTGTCTATCTCCATAAGAGCCCTAAAAATGGTATTATTTATCAATTTTAATCAAATTGATCAAATCAATTTAATCAAATCAAATCAAATTTAAACTGACTCTTTTCTTGTTATCTTACCTGATGTTCCACTGAAATTCTTATGGGGAAGGAAAGTGATAAGTTACTTAACTTCACTATTGATAAAAAGGATTTAGTCAACATCTCATGTTAAAAAATTATGGCATAATCAAGATTTTCTTTTATAACAAGACTCTTCAGTTGTTTACAGTTTAATGTTTTGTTATACACAGTCAAATCCTCAGCTGGTGTAAACTGGCAGAGCGCCTAAAAGCCCTAGATGTACATTATTTTATACCAGCTGAAGATCTGGCCTTTTTCTGTAAATTAATAACATTTACTTTACAAATACATGTGCCATTGAATTTGGAGTATGAATTTTTTTTTCTTTCTTGGCTATTTAAGCAGAAGGGTTTTTCCTATCTTTCAAAGAAAATGAAGACACTTGCATAAATTTCACTAACAAGAATCTGTTATGCAGCTTTACACATGTTTAGCCATTTCTAACATATTGTCCAGAATTACCAGAAATTAGAGATTAGGTTAGTGGGAGCAACTGTCACATACTTTCACCACACCAGCTTCAATAGATTAAATATCTTTCCAGCATTGCTCTAAAGTATCATACTTTCAAAGACGTGCTCATTTGTCTTTTGTTAGTGGAGGCATTAAAAAAAAAAATCAAATTTGTCATTGTCTTGAATTTAGAATGTCAGATTTTTTAATATTGCATATGGCAATGTTGCATTAATATTTTCCACTGATTGTAATTGGCAACAACTAAGTATGCAGCATGGTTTATTTTTATTTTAACTATGTATACAACTAAGTCCTAGAATCATAATGGCTTGAAAAAAGTTTACATGCTCTTCAGTTCTGTATGATTAATTCTACAGACCTTGACCATTAACGTTCAGGATTGAAGTAGTTAAGTTTCAGCAGACCCCCTCCCAAGTGGTGGGGAGGGGGTAATTTGAACTTGAAGAGCAATAAGAGTCCACTGTACTAAATGGCTATCATAGCTATAGAGTGATTTATTACATACTGAGCTGCAGGGTACAAATAACCTTCAAATGTTATCAGAGAAGGGGATCATAGAAAAATGTCTTGGTGTCATGGATATCTCCCCAGACCACCAGCAGATTTTTTTCCAATCATCCCTGAAGACACACAATAGGACTTGGTGTCAGGCCATAACATCTCATTTGAAGAATATTGCTGTCAGCAGCGGCAAGAGTCTTTATTCCCTGTGCAGTTAATATCATCCCCATCGACTATATCTCCATATGAGATATCCAACAGATGGAGAAGAGGGGCTTATTTTTTTCTTCTATGTATTCATCTTGTATCTCACTGTGAATTTTAGGCTAGTGTACCTAAAATACAGCCCGCTTTCACACCATACATTCAGGTTTGGGCCAAACTGATCTGCAGGTTATTGCTCACAAACTAAACAAGCCATTACTAAATTTTTAGTGCTAAAGATGCACATACAGGCAAATGGCAGTTGTGTATTTCTGAGACGATTCATAGCTTAAAATGTTCAGATGTGAATACCTAATGTTAAGCCTGGACATTCATGTAGAAGCACCTAAACAGAAGGGTGTTTTCATGTGCCTCAATATGGGATGTAGATGCCTGAGGTTGAGCATCCAGGTTTGGAAATGTTTATGTACCAAAAATATGCAGGCCAACAAGGTGCAAACCACAGCCTTTTGACAAGTTTCCAGCATGGCCCTCTTAGTTTTTGACAACCCTGACTTACATTACGTATTTCCTTTTCTTTTACGTTTTTATATTTGAACTCCAAGCTCAAGAACTGTGCTGGAGTGACGGTTCTGGAGGCTGAAGTTCCATAGTCTACAAGGCCTGTATAGCTTGAGCAGTGACAATGAAAACCTCAGGACACTGCCCTGCCCATGGTGAGATCACCTCTGAGAGTAGTTCAATCTCCATGCACTATTTATCTAATCTATCTGTAAGCAAGGTCTGAGTGGCCCTCCGCTGCTCAGCCAGCTGAAGTGGTGGGGGAAGGCACTTCATTTGCATATACTCTGTATTTGTATAAGCACAGATAGGTGCTGAGCATGATGGGAAATGGTCAGCCAGACCAATATTGGGTTACAAATCACTTCAGTGTTTAATTGCAGGGGTAATGAAATGTTGTCCCCCTATTGTATGAACAAATGGTAGTGGAACTTAGCTTAGCCTGTTCTGATGAAAGACTCAGTCTCATCCGAACAGAATTCAACAAAGGAGGAGTTCGGATGCTAGAGCACTGAGCAGCAAGGAGGGATGGGGGGGGGTCTTCCTGCTGAGATTGCATCAGCCCTCACTAAGGGCTGCCCTCAGGCATGGATCGACCATCTTCTCCCACTGTTAAAAGGTAGAATTAATGATTCCTTATGGAGTCTTTGCTTTGCTTAAAAAAGCAGGAACTATGCTCCTGTGTCAGCAGCGGGTTTTCTGCAATCACTGGAAGCCAAAACTCACTAGAGCTGAAGTCACTAAAGGAACTGGGAAACCTCAAGAGACTAACAGCCTGGGGGGGAGCAAGACTGGTCTCCAGCAGGTGGCAGGAGCCAACAGGGGGAGGAGGCAGGTGAGGCCTGCATGTGGCAGAAGCTAGTGGGGTGGGGGGGACAAGTGAGGCCTGCATCTGAAGTGGGCAGTTCAACCATGATGGTCAGTAGGGCAGGAGAAAGCAAGAAGGGAGAGGCAAAGCACATGTCCCATGTACTCTGGGGTGGGGTGGGTTCTGCTCATCCTTTGTTTATGAATCCTGTTTCCCAAATCAGTGCTGTTACTTCCTTCCTTTTTCATTTTAAAAAAAAAAAAAAAAAAAAAAAAAAATTATTTTCTACACACAAACTCTGTGCTTGCAACAGGGGAAGTATTGCCTTTTGGAGGCACCCAAGGGATAGTGTGTGATTTCCCAGATGATGATGGGGTGTTGTATCATTGACAGAAACGCCTAGATATAGAACCCAGCCTTTGCTGCTGCTGACTATTTAAGGATTACATATATCATTTCAAACACACCCCTTGTGTGTGTCTCTCTCTCTCCACAGAAACTGCTAAATAAGGGTTCCAAATGATATCAGTTTTGTGACTTTTTTGGTGATAGGCTTCTCTGAAAACTCATTTCACACAGGCCACTGATCAGATATTGGATGGCAACACTTTTTGGCCACTACCGCCCTGACTAGATTTTTATCAGCAATCTCTTGAACCATATGGTCCCATGGTGCCATATCTTCTGATGTATTAATAAACCAATCAAATATAGCTGTACATTTTAAAAACAAGCAGGTGGTGGTTATGAACTTTTTATTTTCCTTGGTATTCTAGCCACCATAATATAAAATTAAAAGCAAACTTCAAGGGCGTAAACAGGGTTTTAGCTTGTCTACCAGTAAACCAAAATAAACTAAGTTTTCAAAACTAAAGATTGTCATTGAAGTGGAAATAATAATTGGTGTAAATGTCATTTCCCTGCATATAACTGAAGTGTTAAGTTCAGCCCTTAAACAGCAATGTGTTTCCATTATTACTCTCTACATTCCCAACAGTTCTTATATTAATTTCACCAGACTGAGTGCCTTATGCATTGTTTTTCTTCCTCCTACCTAAAGAAGAATTTGAATCGTGTTTGAAAAAATTTGCATCTCTTCAAATACGGTCAGGTAAGGAGAGGGCAAGGTAAGCTAAACTTCAGGCATGCTCTTTACTGACAGAACCAAAAGACGGGTAGCGCCAAGTATGTTATCAGGGTAACTGGTTACCCGGTCTAAAGCCCTAATTATATTAGAACTTGCTTGTATCAAATCTGGTTGTAATAAGACTTTTTACTGTATTGATGGGGCCCAAGCCATGAATTTAGAGCCAAATTTAATCTTTTCCAAAAGGTTGGAGGTGTTTGGCTCTATGGTTTTGCTTTCAGTCCAACATATATCTGAGCCAGCTGTCAATTTCAGATTCAAAGTTGGATGTTCAGATCTGTGGATTTGGATTAGGTCTTTTCTGTAATACTGTGAAGGAATGACGGCACCAAATAAGTGCAGCTAGATGCCTAAATGGCATTGGATTTCAATGCAATTTGTGTCGAATTTACTTAGGCGCCTTTGAAAATCCCATTTCTAATATACAGATCATAATTACTGCTCTAAGTTCTGTTCAGAGTGTGGTTTTTGTGTGGGGGGAGGACCTCACATACTTATCTCTAAACACAACTTTCTGTTTCTTTGTTTTTGCATATAGAATGGATGCATGTAAATGGCAGAAGATGTTACCAGGATTAAGTACATGCGGGCATGGCATAGCTTGGTTATGTTTACTTCAAAGGATTTGTTCTGCAATTTATAGAAATCCTAATGTTACCTGTGAGAATTTGTATCTCCTAAAAAGGAAAAGGAAGATTCCTTTTCCTTACCTTTCCCCCTCCAATGTCCTTGCTCAACAGATGCTGCCCAGGACATCCTCCACAACATGCTATTTATATTCCTTTATTGGTGGGCTACAGCACCTAGGGTAGCACTGTTCAGGTCCACCAGTCGAGAGTATGAACTTTATCCTGAGGAGAATGGTAGTTTTCCCTTAACTTTCAGCCATTTGAATTTGGGGAATGTCAGAGGAGAAATGAGAGGACAGGAACCCTCATCTTCAAAGAAACCATAGTATTATCTTAAGGGTTGGCTGAAGTTTACCGAAGTGGAAAATTCCCTTTGGGTAGTATCATTTGGCTGGCTTCATGGTTTGGCTGAACTGCTGTTGGAACTATCCTCCTCTTCAATTGCTACTGATCTAATTATACTAGCTTATAAATGCTGTTTAAAAACTACAAGGAAAACACACACATGGGAACTGAGACATTGTACACTGTCAACATCTGCAGGTACATGATCAAACCCATTGCAGTCAGTGGATAGACACCGGTGATTCCATGACATTTGGCACAGGCCCTTCTTGCAGCTGCTGGCATGCACTGAACAAAAAAGCATTTGTGAAGTAGGTCATAAGACACTCATTCTAGAAAGCATGCATGGCATCTTTTAGTAAGGACACTTAGGTACGTTGAAAGAGGTAGTGGGTAAAATTCTGCTCTTACACCCCTGATGCTCCTTCAAAAGAAGTAGTTGCAAGGCAACAACTGAGGGCAGGATTTGACCCTGTAGTCTTGGAGGTATTTCAGATGACCACCTATTTGAGGAAGGTAATGAAAATGCATTGGAATTTTAATAAACCAAAAAGTGTCAAACTTGTATATTAGGTATAGTTTCAACAGTGGTATCCTTGCATATCCAAGGATATTCCATCCATAAAACCTATGTTAGGGCTTTACACTTTCCAAAATCACCTGGAGAGCAATGGCAACTACTAAAAAAAACCCACAGTCTGTTAGAGGCTGCCTGTTTTGGGTCTCCCAGTCCCAGGCTCTCTATTTGGAAATGTTTTTTTTTTAAGTTAACAATAAACCTGTGTTCTGCATGACCCTTATGTTCATCAGAAGCAGGGCAGACAGAGGTATGCAAAGTCTAGATATGGTAGCTGTTCACCTTTATTGGTGTACCATTGTAGAGTTAGAACCCAGAAAACACTCCAGTCTAACTCATATCTCTTCTATTCAGGTCACCAAGTCTTTTTTTTAGCAAGTATATGGGTGTCCTCCAGAAATCACTCTGCAGTTTAACTCCTATCCTCTGTACACAAGTCGTTCAGTTTCTTCTTTTTAGTGAGTTCAAATTGTTACGACGCATCCCAGGTAACTGTTTAGATTTACATTCATTTGAGTCTCATCTCCGCTTGTTACAGTCAGTGCACTTAAGAGGATCAAGCTGATGCTGACTCTCAATCCCAGAGGTGAAAGACAGATGCTTTATCATAAATCACAAACCATTGTCATTCTTTGTCTCTTGCAGGGAGACAAAGATACAAAGTGGAACCTTTTCCAAACCAGGCAGTGGTGAAAGCTGTAATTAGTCATACGTAGTCCTATTTAGTGAAGGACTGGCAGAATAAGGCATTTTTGGTGTCAGACTAAAATGTATTCTGTTGAGTAAGACAGTGGAGATCTTACAGTTCTGATACAGGAAGAAATCCACTAAGAATACATACTTACTTTCCAAAAAGTACAGGGATGAATTTGAATTATGAAAAAGATCTATTAAAATGGCATTAAACCTGTTAAAGATACAACTGAACTATAACAATGGCCCCTTTCCACATAAGCTTAGGACACACATGTATTAAAATACAGTTAGTGTGCACTGTATTTTCTGGTTTCAAAGCAGTGTAAAATAGTTTGCATACAGCTGGGAGAAAAATGAGATTCTTCCACTTCTAACATGTCCCTATAAACATTAGTGCATATTCTCCTTTCTGTGCATCCATATAATTTTCATTAATGCAAGTAAGTTATGGGTGTGTACTGAAGGGACAACAGGCTCCATTGTGTCCCTCTGGTCTGTCTGAGCTGTGAGATAATGTTTTCATCACTGAGCAGGGTAAAAGTGCAGGTTCAGCCATCTTTTTTATCTTTCCCTGGTACTTGCTGCTTTTAGAAGTACTCCTTTGTGGTTGAAAATGATTAAAAACTTCTTTGAGGTGGTTTCTGTCAAGATGTGGCATTGAAAAAATGGTTTGTCCTTCCCAGTACTTACTTTACTCTATCAAATGCTGGGATAGAGGTGGGGAATATTTCCACCTGGGCTAGCCTCTGAGGAGGAAAGTAAAGGATAGTCATTGACTGCTTAAATCATTTGAAAGGACAAAGGTATATTTTCATTGTCTGGGGAAAGAAAAGCAGTGGAGAAATAAGGCAGATGGGTGGCAGGTTAGTAGCACCTAGATACCATGGTGATTGACACTAGAAAAACTGTACATGGATGGGTGGTGGGAGGACAGGAGTGAGTCAGTGAGGGGCTGTAACTTGGCAGAGACTGGATAAAACCAGCATCTCTGAACTGCACACTGGCCAATAAAGTATAAGCTTCAAGGAACTTTCTAAGTTAAGGACCAGCTTCTGCAGTGTGCTGAGCAGCACTCAGTCACCTGAGTAATCTCCGTAACTTCAAAGAAACTACTAGAGTGAAGAAATAAACACAATCCTATTGGGAGGGGGCAGGCATTCTATGGGCTAAAACCGTGAAAGGAGCAGGCTTGTGGGCTCCCAGGCCAAGGAGCACAAATAAAAATTTATATCCTCTCACACAATGTGTGAAGAAAATGGTGGAACCTGACATCTCTGGCTACTACCAACTTTCTGATATGGACCGGTCCATTGAGCCAAAGTGATTTTTTTTTTCTTTATCTAGCTCCAGGCTGCCCCAGCTCCCCAGAGCTGATGCCAAGGGTAGGAAATAGTTCCCATCAGGACACTAAGGCATCCTTAACTCTGAAATGATATGACTTTTGTCACTACAGTATTAAAGGGAACAATAAATGTTAACAGTTACTGGTGGCAGGATGCTTTTAAAGACAAGCTAGGAGTGCTCTCTCCCTTCCCCATTCCTCCAGCCTACTGTTTTCCTGCCTGTAAATATTATTTCCTTAGAGAAGGACAGAATTTTCCCCCTCCTATTTGAGTTAGTGGTGATTTGCTAAACATTACAACACTATTTACCTTGGTCCACAGCTTTTTGGACCTTCTGCTTTTGCAGGAGGGGCTCAGAAAAGCCAACACAAACACTTCTTATCTATCACTGTACAATGAGCTGAACACTTAAGTGGAATGATATTGTGACTTAAAATAGTCTACGTTTTAAAAACAATTCTTGTATAACCATTTAATAAAGGAATAAAATGGCAGTTTTCTTACAACAAATATCTTAAGATTTAGCTTGTTGTATGGCCCATTTTAAATGGAAGACTAGAGCAGAGCTGTAGAACTCAAGAAAAAATGAGGTGCAGTTAAGTGTAAGCTTGATAGAACAGCAAGGCCTGGACAGGCTGGAGAAATCCTGCCCCAGGAGCAGTTCCTTTAGCATCAGAAAAGTGGAGAAGGACAACTGAAGACCTTGAAGACACCAAGTGGGGTAGCCTGACTGTTAGAACAGGTGAGAGCTGTTCAGTACTGTGGAGTTGTTGTGTTCCCAACTTGACTTTATCACAGGTTAGCCATCTGTGAAAGGGTTACAATAATTTAGACACCATATAGAGATGGTGTGAGAATCAGTTTGTTCGTAACATGCTTTACAATTCTCCCATCAAAGAAGCTATACACAATAGAGTATTAATATTAAAACCAGAAATGGAATAGAACTTGTTTTGGAAGCCCTCATTCAAATGGGAATCTGATCAGTACACCTTATCTCCAAGTTGGCAGCCTGAGAGTCTGTTATTGTGTAAACATGGACTAAAAACAATGTGATGCAGGAATATAATGCTTTGTCATCTATAGATCTCGAAGTACTTTACAGGTGCATAAGCATTATTATCCCCATTTTAGAGAGGAGAAGGAGAGGAAGTAGCTAAATGGACTGATTTGTCCAAGATCTGTCAGTGACAAAGTCTGGGATGGAACCCAGCTCCCCTAACTGCCAAATCTACAGCTTAGACTTCTACATTACAGCTACCCTGCACAAGAATGGTAATTGGGGTGGGGGAGAAGATAATGTGCTAGTAGGCAGCTGGGTGGGAGGAATAATTCAATCCTCTCATTTCTCATAACTAGAGTGCCATTCGATTTTCTTTCATGTTAGTATGACTTAGATGCATTGGAACTCATTAAGGGTAATTGAGTTAAGTCCATTTGTTAGCCAAATAATATTAAAGTAACAGTGTACTAAAAATGGATTTGCACCATGTCACTCTAGTTCAACTCTGGGAACTAACATAAAACAATTTATTCCTGCCCAATTTTCCTGTTAGCAAAATAAATAAATATTTTGCTGAGCAATGACCTTTCAGTTCTTATCTATCATCTTTATGCTGACAAAAAAGCCCTGCCCCACTTGTTTCAAACATCTGAATTGATGCATAGGCTGGTTATTGTTAGTGAGTTGGAAAAACAGCACTGGGAGTTGATACAGTGAGCAAAAGGCTAATGTGTCACACTTTAAGATATTTTAAATAAAGAGCTTTATTGTCAACTAAGGTGGATATCCTTAGTACTCTTTTGGCTCAGTGTCCTTTTTATATAGTGGATATTGCATCTTATAACCAGATTGCTGGAAAAATGTTATATAGTATATACATGTTTTCAATTTTAAGATGGCTGTTTCGGTATGCTTCTTAAGCAAACTACTGACTCAAATATCTGAGAAAATTACTTCACTTTTATAATTATTTAGCTCTTATGTAATCACTTTTCAGTCACAATCTGAAAACATTTTAAGGAAGGTAAGGATTGTTCCCTCTGTTTCATAGGAGGGGAAGCTCTTGGATACTGAAAAGTAAAGTTACTTGTGTGCACTCGCATCATAGATAAGTATCCTATATATGGAGTGATGAACTGGACTATCTCAGGATCTTCCCATTGCTTAGATGCCCTTGAATATAATATTCATTGCTCAGTTGAATGTACCTCAACTGTCAGAGGGAGCTGGGATCTGTTTTTACCTCCGTACAGGATATTCAGACTGCACAGTGTTGGCCAATACTAAAACTTTTAGAACTTGGATCCATTATTCAGGGCTAGCTTAGCACAGCAGAGATAATGTACTATGCAGCCCTGACTTCTTTGCTGAGCTTGTTCATCGCATACTATATTCTATTGGGTCAATCACTTTTTCTGTTTGTATTATTGAGACATGGTGCCCAAGTGGAACTGCAAATCCAAACCCTCAGGAGTCAGATAGGTTTTGGTTCCAAGTCAGATCAACAAGTGGAAGGAAGGATGTGTCTAGTTCTAGTTCAGATGTCATTTCAAATAGCACAAGAAAAGCTATTTTCATGAGATTTTGGGACTTAAATTTTGAATCTGATTTCTATCTCTATCTGGACTCAACCGTGGTCCTAAATTCTCACTTAATCAGGATCTAAACATCTCTTCCCCAGCACATCTGCTATTTAATATTGATTTAGGTGTTCCTGTCTTTTTTCCTCCTTTATTCAGACAAGTGTTAACTAGGTGAGTCTCTCTTGCACATCAGTATCACTTTCCACCTTCACAGTAGCAGTGTGGAATGGATGTTTTTTGTTAAAGCGCCATTTCATTATTTTCTGACAACCATAAATAGCAATCATTGCAAGACAGTGCAATCCAACTACAATCAATAAAGATTGTATTTGGAAAAATTTGGAAAATCAAGTGAATTTTGCTTCTACATTCAGTTATAGTATGTCCAGGTTTAACACAACTATAAACATTAGACGGGGGCCTGAACTTTACTTGCAGATGTAAACACTGCTGAGCTCTGTGGAAGTGCAGATCTGCAGCTGGATCCAAAGGTTGCAGCCCATGCTCAACTCTAAGGAAAAACATTCTGCATAGAGCGGCAGTGCTATGGCTCAAAAGCATACACAAAGATAAATATTTAGCGCCTACGTAATTCTTTCCATCCATAGACCTAAACTGCTTTACAAAGTAAGGTACGTTAAATATGTCTCACATATTTGTATCATGGAGAACAAATACATAACTAGTGACATTATCTTGCTTGCTTAAACTTATTGGATCAGACTCCAATACAGCTGTACCCTGTTATACCAACTGAGGATCTATCCCATTATTTTAAACACTTTGGAAGCAATAAAGATTGATTCTGGTGCTGACATTTTTTTTAGGCTGAAAACTAGGTACTTTAGTATCTGAAGAAGCATCTATATGTTTTCCTAATACTGCTCCAGGCCAATTAGATGCTTTACTAATTACAGAGACTAAAATCCTTTTCTTATTTTACTTACAGGCAGAGGAGATTTTATGCCTTATCTCTTTGGCTGGAAATGAAACACTGATGGGTAGAGACAGATAGTGGTAGGTGAGGGGGTACAAAATGGGAAGGATATGTTCATTCAGTGGATCAATGGCCCACAGCAAGGAACCTCAACCAGTAGTGCGTGGCAGGGAGGGTCTCAGCAGGATGCTGGCCTTTGTCCAGTCATTTGGTGGACTGCCCTCACACCTAATGTCACTCATTCAGCCTCCTTCTATTTAAATCCATGTTCTTATTACTGATGCAGAGATAATGATTTCTTTTTTTTTTTTTTTAAATAGACTGGGCCAAACCCATCCTTAGTGTAACTCCACTGACTCCAATGACAAATCCAATCATTTCACACAATGTACAGCAGACCAGGCCATTCTTCCTTTGGTTAGGCCATCCAAATGAGTTAACCACACTGAATAGAAAAAAAAATCCACATTCTGAAACATCTCTTCCATGACTTTCTTGACAGTTATGATTGTCTGATCACCTAGTAAAAGCAGCAGCAGAGATATAAGGCATGCTGACTTGGAGAGAATGTCAGTGTAACACTGTAGATTTTTTGTACTTTGAATGGGAATTAAGCTAAAGAAAGGCTGAATTCTGACCTGATTCACATCCTAGCTTCTAAAAAAGCTGCACAAAGAGTAAATCCAAAGCAGAATTTGGCCCTCAAGTAGTACACGTACTGGGTGCACCCTGCTGTCAGGTTTGCACAAAAGAATATACTTGGAACGGTTTACAATAGTCCAGTGGGTGTGTTTTGGTCAATAGTAGGCAAAGATGAGCAGAGTACACAGAAATATGAAAGATAATCAGACGTAGGAAGAGGCAGAGGGCGTGATGAGAATCTGGGGATGACTTGTACAGTCCTTTACATGGTGCAAAGTTCAAAAAGTGGTCTCGGAGCCCTCACTTTGCACAGCTATCTATCTGTGCCAGGTACAGGGGAGTGGAAAATAAGACCCCCCGAGTCAAGGAGTACAGATCTGCACTGCCTCCTTTCCAACCTTTCCCGGCTCTGGCCTGCCCCTGACACCCCTTCACTCCACCTCAACCTTTGGCCCGTCCCAGAACACAATCTATGCCTCTGCAGTACAATTTCTCTGCACAAGGTATTCCCTGTTCCCTTTTCTGTGCACTGTCTCCTTTCTGCTCTAGCCTAGTTCATGCAAGGATGCTACAGCCTAGATGACTAGGGCTCATTTTGAGGTGGGACCCTCTGAGGTACACTCCGTTTTGCTAAAAAGCAGTAATATATTTTGTTAGCAATATATATGTATTGTCCTGCCAAGTTATCCCATGCCCCTGTGGAAGACCCATAGGCCCAGCCAGGCTTAGAATTTAGGGGCAGGCCTGCAAAACAATTATTTTTATTGCCCTCCTCCCAAAACCATACCTGCTTCCTATCCACTCCCACCACACTATTGCACAGTGAGCCAGTCAAACAGTTGAGAGAGGGTCAGTGGGATGTATCCCCCAAACTCGTCTCGCATTTCACTAATTTACATGAGAAGTATGCCTCTGTGAGAGAATCCTTGGGTCTCTGCAGCTGCCTGCTTCACAAGTAGAAACTCTATTGCTTGTTAGATCAGCTCTAGATATTGTTCTGCATTTTGAAGGCTCTCTCCACAAGGAAAAGGGCCAGGGATCTACTTAAAGAAAGCTGAGGGACTCCTTTATATTTTAATTCACTAAAGTCAGAGAGACCCAGGGGCCCATAAGTCATAATACTGAAAGGCCATTTCTGCCTAGTGGAGGGAAGAAGCTATCCAGGGCCTTGTTTTTTTGTTATAGATGATTCTGCTGGCCTGGCTCCTTCATTACATCAAATAAGTTTTCCTACCACTTGTTATTTCTCATGCAAGTATGTGTCTGATTTGGAGAGGCAGAAAGTTTGGGTGGAGACAAGAAGAAGCAGGAGCTTAGCTGAAGTTTCCCTTTTGTTCAGAGACAGACAGCATTATGGTCACTGGGAAGTGACCGAAAATAGATCACTTGCACTGGAGGCAAGGGGCTAATTTTGGTGTTTTTGCACAGAAGGCCCCAGGAGGCCTTGGCAAAGAACTGAATTCAGAGTATGTGCATATGACTTAATCAAAACAAATCAGCGATTGTAGTAAATGATTTCCCAGTGGAAGACTCTTCGATAGCCTACAGAAGATTTGACTTAACTGATAAATGACTGCACACATCTACGTATTCTTTTCTCCCAAACTCCATGACCCCGGAGACCCAAGTATTCCTTTATTTCCCCTCTAAAAGGGTTCACCCACCACAGGCGCGCCTCCTCATGGCCAGCCATGGCAACTCTCTCCCCATATGACGACGCCTACTGACAGTCAGTCACAGCATTGGTCTATCTTCCTGCAGCTTGGCCCACCAGCCAGATGACACTTTTGTCCACCCCTTCTAGGGTAAGAGAGTTCAATCACACTGTAGTCCAGTGATCTTACCCTGGGTGTTCCATCTGTGTCTGGGACTCCAGAGTTCTTACACCCCTTACTCTAGGGGTTTTAACCCACCTTCCTGTCTCAGTGGGTGGTAGGGGAACTCAGGTCCTCCCTCTACTCTGAGTTTCAGACCAGGACCCTATACCTGGCAGTCAAGGTCTACTGCCTCAGATGCCTCGATGCCTCCTTAGAGACTGCTTCCCACTACAGAGTGGCTACAGCCCCTTTCTGCAACAAATGTCCTGGCTTTATAACCACCACTCCATCATCAATTAAGCCTGGTTTCCTCTCTTTCAGAGGTTCTGCCAGGTATGTTAATTGGCTTCTCAAGCCCACATTAACCATTTCCAGGCCTGTGTAGGTGTATTGGTGCAAACAGATGTGTTGCCCTCATAAATCCACACAAAATAGTATTAGAAGTACATCAACATGGACCACGATTCGTGGCCTCCTTAGAAAAGTTGAACTGATATATAGAATTCAGAACTGTGCCAAAGTTTAGTATACTTAGAGCTGTAACAGCTAAATCATATTACATGTAAGCAATGGTGAATATAAAGGGGTTGTGTGTGTGTGATAAAGTAAGCTTTCTTTGCCAATGTTGTAACAGAAGGATGAAGGCCAATGAAACAACAAAAGATCACTCTCAGTGCCAGGGGAGAAAGCCAATCAATCTGCTGTTTTGCACACCCTTATAGAAAAATCAGCGTTGCTGGGACTGAATGGCTCAGCGGAGGGTAACAGGATATAGCTATTCTTTTCTTTAAAAAAAACAAAAATAAAAAATACCCCCCCAGACTTATTATTTATATGTTTAAATCCCCTTAACCCATGTCAAAAGAGCCTTCTATTTTCAAGAGAACAATTTGCCATATTCAAAATTTTATCAATTTACAGTAAGAAAAGTTAAAGAAAAAAAGGGATATTGAGAGGAAAAGTTAATAAATTTAAAAGAAAAAATAGATCCTCTGCATTCTTTTCAAGTCTTCTCCCCCTATATTTCTCTCTTGCATGCTTTGAAAGAAGTCCTTAGTTTGACCAAGTGAGGTGAAAATACTGGCAACTGAAAACCATAATAACTTCATTTTATTATTACAGCAATTTTTTGAGAGAGGGAGAGACATTGAAATCCATTGGAAAATAATACACATTTAGATTGGAGATTCGTATCTATCAAAAGTCAATAATAAGCAAAAGTTATCATCAAATATATTGAGACATAACTGCAGCCAGTGACCAAAGGAAGTTTGCTTGTGATTGGTAATTAAAAGAAATATAAAAATAGGTAATTCTTTTATTGACATAGATGCATACTCATAAAACAAAATGCACATTCGCATGTTCACAAGGCCTATGCATCAGTGAAGTCCGATTTAAAACCTCAGAATAAGAGATTAAGTGGGATTGTAGTGGGTCTTAAATCTTGTGTTGATAGGTGAATTTCATGATAATTTTTGCACAGTTTTTGGTGGTGGGAGAGGGGAAAGGATTACTTTCACATACAGCACTGAAAACTTACAATGCCTAAAATGCCTTGCACTTTATATCCGCCCTAGTTGTGGCAAGGAATGTCACTCAAGAATTGGACTTTGTGGCCACTCACAATGTTGCAGCCTGACACACAGTAACTGAATTGTTTTGGCCCTTACACTAACATCTTTCAAGACAAACAGTTGCCACTACACTGCCCCCTCCAGAGACCTGTGCAGTGAATTAGTGGTTTAAGTTAGATTGTTAGTAAATGGATGTCAATCATAATTAGTAAGTAATTGGTAGTGTCAGAAAAGAGGCCAATGACTGAAAGGACAATGAGACTGTACCCCTATATAAGCCCATTAGCTGATGCTTCCAAGTCAGGCAGTGTGGGGAAGCTTGCTCTGCCATCCTCTATGCTACATTGGTTCTGGGATGGATTTTGCACTCTCTACCTACTTAAAACTGCCATGTAACTCCCTTGGAGTTATTAGTGCACAAGGGATGCAGGATAAATAGATTACTTTTGTGTCCAGGGTTCTGAATCAGATAGCTTTCATTGCTACTAAATTCACTGAATCAAATAAAGTAAAATAAAATACAACTGTAACTGCTAACTCTGGAAAATCAGCCAAGAATTAAAAGTCCCTGAAAGTAGTGATATAAATGTTCTTTCTACCACTTATAATAAAGATTCTGGAATCACAATTTGGGCCAGATTCAGCAAGGCACCTGCTCAATGTTAAGCATGTAAGTAATCTCATTGACTTATTTTCCCACTGAAATTAATGCGAGTACTCTCATACTTTAAGATAGGCATGTGCTGATGTATCATGCTGAATCAAGGATCTTAGTTGCCAGCGCTGTCTACGCACAAGGCAGAACAGAATACAACTTGCTCTGCTATAGCTGAACTGACTCTGAAGGACAAAGAGGAGTGAGGGATGCTTCTGTCAGTACAAGGAGACACACAGCAGTTGTGAAGGTGTCATTAAAATATTTATGATTACAACTGAACTTTAAATTCAAATTTAAAGCAACATAAAAACAACTCCAGAAGGAAAACCAAATAAAAAATAAAATATTCTGAAAAAAAAAGTGCATTAAAAAGATGAACAATAAAATCACCACAGCACTAGAGACCAGCTTTTGGTACTGCTTCTTTACTAGTAATTAGTATAATATTCAGTATACAGGACCATAGAGGCCAATATATTTTTTTCTGTCTCTCTCTCTCTCTCTCTCTCTCTCTCTCTCTCTTTCTATTGCAAAGGTACACTATGCAAACAAGCAATCATCCAAATGGCACAAGTTCTAGAATGAAAAATATAATTGTTAATTAACTCTATACCTAAAAATCTATTTGTATGTTAGCATAGCAACCTGGGGCCTCATGATTCCCTGGCTGGTAAATGTATGAAGGTGAGCTTTGCAATAGTTCTCACCAATGGTGGAGTTAGCCAGTATAATAGCAGTATTACCCATGCCCTGTGAAGAGTCCTCTGTAGAGCTGGGGATCTGCAGGATCAGAGATTGGGCAAGTGGGACCCACACGATTCCTCCCATCTCTGTCGTTTCCATATGGCCAAAGCCAACCATGAAGAAGCCTGTTGCTGTGTTGTCTCTGCATCCCATGCCCATTGGAGCTGGATTCACTGAACGAGGTCCTCCTTTTGAGGTGGGTTCAACATGGATGGGAAAGAGCTGCATCTTTATGTACCTAAATACCCTTAAAAAATCTGTTTCCGGGTCTTTAGTTTTTACTAGGGCCATGTCACAGGATTTCACTATGTTCAACATATGTTCAACACCTACGTAATTAACAAAGTGATTAAAAATTCTTGCCAATGTGTATTCTTTGACATTTTGTTTCATGACTTTGCAAATATTTTGGATTATACTTTATAATACAGTGACTGAATGATGTTGTTACACTGTTACAACAGTGTAATTACATTGATGTTAAACTTTCTGATAACTAATCACCAGTAATTCATATGACTAGAAGGTTAATTTCTGTAAATTATTGAATTATTATTATCCTTTAATATATCTATGTTTAGAACCTAGATACGTTAACTATATTGTATTCAAACTGCGATGACTCAGTTAAGTAGTTAAGGATTCAGTTACATAAATTAATGGGAATTACAAATATCAGAATAACCACAGTGTAATTACACTGTAATTATAGTACAGGTAGAGCATAATTAACATCACTGTTATAATTATATCTTGCATACATTATTATTAAATAACTGCTTAATATTATTTGTGTTCATTTTAATTGCTAGCACAATTTTACTTTGATACATTTCTGAAATCATGTCCCATATTAAAGGATGTTAACTGAATTCAAAAGAACCCTTTAGAAAGTTTTTACATTGCTACTTGCTACAAGTATGTTCTTTCCAATACATCTTTCCTTTTCAGACATTGAATTATTTAAGAAATACCAACTTTGTGTGTGTGTGTGTGTGTGTGTATATATATATATATATATATATATATATATATATATATATATATATATATATATATATATATATATATTTCAGCATTTTAAAAATTAAGTATAAGTTTTCTTATTGTAAGATAACCAAATAGGAACACAGGAATTCCCCAACTGGATCAGATGCAAGGTCTGTTTAGTACAGTATCCTGCCTCTGATAGTGACCAATCACAAATGCTTCAGAAAGTGTAAAAACCCTTCAATAGGCAGATGCCAGATGAGCTGTCTCCCACATTAGGTCTCATCCTGGTCTCTGATAGTTAAGAGATCAGTTTAAGCCCTAAAGCCTTCAAAATTTTTTGTTATGATGACTCTGGATATTTCTTATTATTCATATATATATGTTCAATCCCTTATTTTAATATTGCTGAGTTCTTATCCTCCACAAATTATTTCCTTTTGTTAATTTTGAATTTGCCAAATTTTAATTTCATTCAGTGTTCCTTTGTTCCTGTGTTATGAGACAGGGAAAACAGAAGCTCCTGATCTACCTTCTCCATAAACATTCATTAGTTTATATACATATAGCATAATATCTCTTAATAGTCTCCTTTCTAAGGTATACAATCCCAATCTTTTTAATCTCTTCATTTCACAGTTTCTCCATACCTTTAATCATTCTCATTGCCCTTCTCTAAACCTCCTCTACTTCTGCAACATACTTTTTAAGGTGGGGTGACCTGTAATGCACACAGTATTCCAGATGTGGTCACCCAATTGATTTATGTGAAGGCATAACAATTTCTATACTTTGGCCCAGAGGAAGATGGATTGACAAAGACACACATTGCTGATAAAAAGTCTCTGCAATGGAAATGCTTGTGCAATCTTAACAAAAGACATCCCTAGATGACTGCCTAAGTGTTTGTCTTACAGACTGAATACGACAGATATCCATATCTGTACATCTGAGGTCAAATTGTAAAGCCACTGAAGTCAATCGAGTTTTTCTAAATTTGCTTTGGTGTAACTAGGTGCAGAATCTGGCTCCTGATTTATTTTGTCTCAGAAATAGTATGAAGTTTTAATAGTTTGGGACAGGAATAGGGAGTTAAAATGCCTACAAAATTTGTTCAATAAATATACACAGACTATTCTCAGATGAGATGTTTTGGTCATCATTAGGAAGATGAAAAGATCAGTAATGATTACTAACACCTGCCACGGATAATCTAGATTCTTGATTGCTCAATGGTCCCAGGATTTTTTTTCTGAAATAACTTGGGTGAATTACAATACCCAAACCCCATAGCATCCTATCAAAATTCTTGAGAAAGATGAACAGCTGAGTGGACAATGCTAGAATTAAAACCTGCAATAGCACTTGATCTAGGTAGTTCCAACATGAGATTTACACAACTAAGCCATCTTGAATGACACTGCAATATTCTGAGTAGTTCAGGAAAATTAACAAATTCCTTTGTAGGGGGCGGGGAGCGGTGGTTCTTTCTTTTTCCTCAAGTGCTCATCTAACAATATTAATGATACAAGTGAAATAGCTATAAATCCATAGTGTATAATCCAAATACTGATAGCTTTCGTATCTTACAGCATGTTAGTGAAATGGCTCCCTGGAGTAGTCTAACCTCTGTCAAGAACATTCCACACAAACTACTACCAGAAAAGCCTTTTTCATCTGCACATATTAAAATACAATAGTCACAACAAAAGATTTTTTTGCAATGGAAAATATATAAATAGTGCTTAAATTAGAGACAGGATGTAATCAAACTTCCCCCACCACCACTCCCGTTGTGGCTTATAACAACAACTATTTTGAATGGTAGGCTCCAGTTAGGAAATATTTTACTACATACAGAGGGCTAGATGCCATAAAGCAGCATACCCCCATTAACTTCAGGGAGGCTATGCAGAGTTACCCCAGCTGAGGATCTGGTGCTGTAATTTAAATAATTACTTACAATAGAAGTGTCAAATATGCAGCCAACAGGCCAAATCTGGCCCTCATGATATACGTACGTGCCGCACATGAGACTTAGATTATCCAGAATCTCAGCTTTCATTTAAAAGAAATAGTTTCTACCCCTCATTGATTACAAAGAAAACCTTTTAAAAAAGAACCAAGAGTGAAGCAACACACTGATGTCTGCCTGAGTCTGCAGACAGCTTGATTAAATAGGCCTCAGGGATGTGACCTGCCCCACTCTCCTTTCATCTCACTGGAGAATCAATTCTAAAGCCCAGCTACAGATGCTTGAATATCAGCACTGACTATTTCACTGTTGGTCCTGCTAACAGATGGATAGGCAAAAGGAATGGGAGAAGAGCCCTCTGGGACGTGGGAATGGGAAGTCACTACAGGGAAGGAAATGCAGAGGAAAGAACAAAAAGGTGACCCCAAATGTTTAGTAGGGGAGAGGAACAGAAAGAATGAGTGGAAAAGAAGAGAGGCAGCAGAAGTAACTGGAGCAGATTTTCTCACTGAGGGATTCTGAATGTGATAATCCGAGACTAAAGAAATGATAAATGTTGAGTTACTATATAAAGGCCATATTCTCCCCCTTGCTGTCTGTGCAAACCTCCCTGTGACATCAGTGGGGGAATCTGCTGTGGACTGAAGGGAGTATGAAATTCTCAATTTATATCCAAAGTCCATAATTAAATGTGAAATCCAGCTCTTCTCACCAAAGGACCTTGATACCATTGCCCTATCATTTCTATTTTTAAAAACTATCACTTTACATGACGGTACTTAAGGGCTCTGTTGGCTGGATTTTCAGAAAAGCTCAGCAACATTTTAAGCACCAAATTTAAATTAACAGATTTTCAGACGTGCTCAGCCCATTGGGTGCTGAGGTCTTTTGAAAATCTGGCCCCAATTGTTCGTGGTAAAAATGTTAAAATCTGCCCTATAGTAGCTAGGTACAATGTGGGCAGTTCAGTTAAAACCTCTATTTAAAGGGCAATGGTAGCCAGAAACAAACAAAATGTTATAAAGTATAAAAGAATGGAATAGAAAATACTGAATCTGATAACTTTTGTACTTTAAAGATTAGACAATATTCCTATTAATCCACAGAAAATGAGATGATAGGAAAAAATAAGCTTATTGTTAATGGCATTGTTTTTAGTTTATTTAGGAAATCAGATAAATGAATAGTAAACAGGTCCTTTTTAATTACACATGCAATATTTCCAACAGATCTTCCCGTAATACTGTATTTGTGAGAGCATTATTTAGTTTTGCTTGCAGATCTCCCTACCTTTGTGTACACAAATAGGTAACTATACACAAAATTAGCTGTTTAGTCTATACAAATCACTGTTTGGAAGAGCAAATGCAGAATTTGGCACATACAAACAGATAGATTTGCGAATATTTCAGGCATGGTCTAAGAGGCCTGTAAAAATTTATCTCAGAAAGATTTTCAATATATATCTTATCAACACTACCCCATTCCTAAATGCATAACATTTTTGCTCAGTGGAATTCATTTTGGATTGGGGAGTGTTTTCAAATAAGCGTATTAGTGTTGATGGCCATTGCAGGTTGAATCTTTCTGTCCTTAGTGTTATCCTTAGTGGCACTCCTAGAGTTGCATGAGCACAGATGTCATCTTGGGTAAATGAATTAATTCTCACTATATTACAAGTTTCCAACATAACTATTACATTTAAATGTTTTAGAGAATTTCAGTTTTAGCTGTTTTGCCATCCAGTTGATATGTCACCACCCTAATCCATAGCCAAGTCTTTAGGTGCTGAATGTCTTCAGGAGATGCTCAGCATTTTGAAGGATTTGATCATACATTAGCAGCCTTTTCTTCTCAGGTTCATCTAATCTTGAAAAGCCAAAATTGCATGATATTACTTTCATCTTTCCTGATCCTGGATTTACAGGAGGGTTGATACATAAGGGTGAACATAATGTTCAGATTTGATATATTATAAGACACAATAGTATCTTAAGCTTACATATAGTATTTCCATTCATCTAAAAGGATCCCAAAAAGATGCCTGAACTGAGAATACTGGACCAGACTGTCTGGTAGCTGGTGAGATGTCTGAATTCTCTGGTGGATGCACACACTGAATATTTTTTAATGTTTCTCTCGTCACAGCGTTATTTTTTTTAGGTGGGATGATGAAATGTTTCCTTTGGCTGTCCCATCTGTATTGCTCACTTTGAAATCTCACATGGAACTGAAATCACAAGAAAGGAAATGTGGTCAGAGGTTGAACTCTGGCGGTCAGGAGGAGGAAGAGGAACACCTTGTATTGCAGCAAGAAGAGAAGGATTAAAAGTTGAAGGTTTTAAACTCTAACTAACGTTTTGCCTTTTTTTTTTTGGCCAAAAAGGGCTTCATGGAAGCAGAACATTTCCAGCTTCTCTGTACATTACTGAAACATCACGCACATTGGGGTTTGTTGCAGTGATGGTGATGGCGAGGGAGGCAGCTGCATATTTTTGAATGAGGTTTTGGAAATTGTTTGAGACAGGTAGGCAAAGCACTTATTTTTCATGCAAGTCGGGAACATTAAAAAAATCTTTTGGGCCCCTAATGCAATTGTACACACCCTTTCTATGCTTAAAGGAGTTATAATTTGGGGTCAGATCAGGGGTGATGTAGCATCCTGATTCACTGGGTGCACAATACTAAACTGCTGTGGGGGCACCAACCACCTGCAGCAGCACCCTCTAACCAGCACCATAACCCCATCATGGTCCGGTGTGGGAAGGAGGCCCCAGTGAAGGGAAGGGTGCTGGAATATGAGCCCATCCCATACTCAGTGCAGGCCTCAAATTTAGCTTGACTGCCCCTTCATCATGAATCTTTACTGAAGTGAATCCACAGCTGATCTCTTCTTCTTAGATACTAACTGGTCCTTACTGTATTCTGTTGTTCCTAGATCTCGGCTTTCATACAGAATATGATAAAATTATTGTTTGTGGTTTGGCCCCATCTTTCTTCTCTTTTTATGTTTGCTTTTGAGTGAATTCAACTGTTTGGGGGTGAAGGGAGCCCACGTACCCAGCTCTATTAGTTTTTTTAAGATGAAGCACAGCCAGGTTGCTAAAGAACATGCCCTACATCCTACAATGTTTGTCGAAGGGGCAAGGGAAAGGTGCTCTTGACCTTAATTATAAAATAGTTGTCAGATTAAAACACACTATCGATCAAGAAACTTTAAAGAGAACAGGAATTAAGTTCCTTTTCATAACTCTCATGTTCCAATTACTAATATAGGATATAAAAGGCATCCTTAGGGAGGACACAAGATCACGGTGCTAAAAACTATGATTTAGTGGGGCAATAGCCTTTCGCCTTGCCCTTCTCATCCCAATGTCTTCTCTCACCTTACCCATTTCACATAAACCCTCTCAGGTGTGGCCCTATGTTTTGCAGGCATCAGATATGGAAGGTCATCAGATTTCCATAATCTGCACTTCTGGGAATGTTTCAGAAGATTATGTTAAAGGGAATACACACACATAGTGTTCTTGTAGAGAGGGTTGTTCGAATACCAGAGCCCCTTGGTACTTGGCCACAGTGCCCAGATGATAAACAGTAAGGTAAGCAAACACTCATTAATAAGCAAAGAAGCATGGCTGTATCTTGATAGCATAATCTGAAAAGTCCATTAACCAATTTTGAATCAGAGCCAGATCTTCAGCTGCTGCAAATGGGTGTAGTCAACAGAGCCATATGGGTTTACACTGGCTCAGAATCTAACCTGAGAGGTTTAAAAACTCCACAAATTGCTACAGCGCATCAGCACAAAGGAATATTGACCATGTTTGTCTGGAATTGTGAAACTTTGGGAAATTTTACTGCATTCAATGGCCTCTCACACAAACCTCACCACATGTGTGGTGATTTATTGCTTTTGCACTGAGAAGTACAAAAACACTAACATGGTGAAAAGGTTAAGGGAAACTGTCCTTAAATAAGATAATTTTTAGAAAACGTTAGTGAAATTGAGTAAGTTTAAAAACAAACAAACAAACAAACAAAACAAAGGCCTTAACACTTGGCATCTTTTCTGAAAACTTTGCAAACTGCTTAGCATGTGTCTCGTTTTCTCAATCTAACAAAGTCACCTTACTCCATAGAATATATAAGATTTCAACACTGTCTTGAGCAAAGGGCAATTTTCACGGGCAATTTTCACAGGAGGGGGGAAGTCAGCAGAATATAAAATGTTTGTCATTAAAGCTAATGGATGAAGCCTTGTGTGTGAGCCCCTTTGGCAGGTAAAATTTTTATGGACAAAATTTTCAAAAGTGGCCACTGATTTTTCTGTCATCAAAACAGGTGGCTTTAAAAGTTTGTCTTATTTTCACATGAAAAACTATATTTATTACTGCTCCTGCTCTTGTCGATAGCCAGTACCTGGGGGTAGGGCTGGGCATGGGCACAGAAAAAGGCTCATAAAGTGTTCAGAGAACTCCTGCTAAGTGCCACGTGTTTGCTGCAGTCATTAATTTCAGTGGGACTCAAAAGCACTCATCTCATATCAGGAGTGGCTCCTCATCTCACAGCCTCAAAAACACACTGCAGTAATCTGGCTCAACTTCAGTCTTTCCATTTCTAAATGAATAAAATACAAAAATGTAAAAACTGAATATTGATTGGCATCCTTTCGTCTGCGAGAGACGGTGGAAATTGTAGCCTATGACACAGATGGTATGCGATCTCTCATGTGACTAAATAGTCCAATCCAAGATTTGCATAATCTTTGGCAGTTATTGCAAATAAATGTGTCTTGTTTGAGAGCTGCTCGCTTCCTACAAGCTCTTTTCTCTTCAAGCTGTGGGAGCCAGCTGAATAAAATGAATCAAATACCAAAGAATGCAAGAGATCTAGACTTAGGGATGATGTTTGGTTAACCAAGGGAAAAAAAGACTCTTTCAGGCATGAAGGTCACTGCAAGCAGGTGTGAGGATCTACTATTGGTACTACAAGCAGAAACACTACTTTTCTATCAGCAGCATAGCATAGTTACTTGGAACGGGGAAAAAAAAGAGAAAAGAGAAGAAAGACAGCTGGAAACATTCTAGTGCACCTGTGGATCCAAAATATATCATTACTTCAGGGTACGAGTCTCAAGAATATTTTTTAATGATGGAATGACAATCTTAATAATAGCTATACATTTCAGTAATGCCGAGGAAGGAGAGGCATATTTGTAGATGACATTAAACAATTGTATTAGAAACAAAAATGGTGAGCGAGGCCTTGAAGAGGAAATGCATAAGCATTTGAATGCCTATTCCTGCCATCCACATACCCATTGGGTTTTCAAGGTCGAAGGAGAGAAGCTGCCAGCAATGCTGAGAACAGTCCACTTTGTCAAAGTCTGCTAAATGATACTGAATATTATGGTCACAAGCCACTGGGGAGCAACCTTGCTGATGAGGAATCATGTCTGGAAATCTGGGGGTCCTACAGGAAAAATGTGCAAGCTATGTGGAAAATACTGTGTCCCGTAAGAGAGACCTATCATTATTTATAGCCCCTAGCAAAGTAATCCTATTCACCCCCAAATGATCTATGGTACTCCATTTAAGAGGGCTGGTTTCATTTAATCTACAAAAGAAATAGATCATGCAAGGAATAAACAAGATTATCCTTGCCAGGGATTTGTTAAACGTGAAGGTCTTTCTTATTCATACAAACTTCCATCCCTGATCTGACAAATAATGTGTTCAAAGTCAATTTGCTATAATGTTAGAATTCTTCCTTGGTCTTCAGAGCTGTCATATACTATCACCTGTTATTCTATCACCAGTAAGCTTGTTTTCAGACATGTCTGAATAGGCATTTGTGGCACACATTAAAAAATTATATTGAATTGATTAATATAATTTACATTAAAGACACAGTCATGAATTATTTCAATTTCTGGCATCACTATGATCTGCTTTTAGGGTCTGGCCATTCTAAATAACTCTTAAAGAAAAGAGAGCAGTATATAAAAAAAGCAGTAAGAAAACATGGATTGGTTCATTTAAGCATTTATAAAGAGGCATGCTTCTCTACACGGGTTATCATGACGCTACTAATTTTGGGAAAACTATCTGTAGATTATTACCTTTGGAACTGCAAGATAATAGTGCTTGTTCATTGGAACTGTGTGTATTTGGTTGAAAAGAAAAGGAGCCAGATTCTGAGCTCAGTTGTACTTGTATGAATCCAGAATAACCCCTGGGATTTCAATGGAGGTAAGAACCTGGCTCTTGGTCATTTGAATGAAATGTGAAATACTGGAAATTTGTGGTGGTCATGCAGCTGGTTATATTTGAGCTTCTAGAAGAAATATACATGTGATTGTTTGGTGATGCACATTTTCTTTACATAGCTGACACTATGGGAAAAAAAGACTGGAAAATCCACAACATTTCTGTAATTGCTAAGAACATGGCTCTAGATTAGCATAGCCATGTATGACGCAATGTACACAGTTTAATTTCCTACGGGCAACCTTTCTCATGGCCACTGGCAGCTTTTCCTTGTTCTTCACTAGGTTCTTTACTAACACACTGCGAATGCTCTATGTCTAATAGCACCCATTCGATTCACGATCATACTGTGTCAAATTTTCAAAAAGTGGAGGCTAATTTTGTAATGGAAAAAGTGATCATACATGTAGATGCATACATGCATGTAAGACCATTCCCCATGACTGCCCATGCAACTGGATGCTTCCATGCATTCCCTGCTTCTCTCCACTCTCACGGAGCAGTACCTGTGCTGTGCAGAGTGCAGAGAGTGCTGTTGGGTCTGGACCCTGGCTTGTATGGGGGTCCGTGATGTGAGGGAAGGCTCCTGGTTTCCCTCTCCTTGGCTCCCAAACACTGGTGCTTGGACCAGACACAATCTCGCCCAGCGTGTATGGAGTCTATGGAAAATATATGCTATATAGCAGGGATGGCCAAACTATGGCTCGGGAGCCACATGTGGCTCTTTTACAGTTAAAGTGTGGCTCGCAGAGCCCTATACACCCCTCCTCTCCATTCTCTGCCTACCAGACTACAATGGAGAGTTCGGGATTTAAGTCCTGTGGCGGTGTGGTGGGGCTCAGGGCTTCTGCCCCACAGGGTGTGCCTGTGAGGGCCTCACCATGCAAGGAGGGGAGGTCATCTCAGGACCTCTGCCCCATGGGAGGTGCCTGCCGGGGCTTGGGGCTTCAGCAGATGCACCCCATGGGACAGTAGCCCCGAGCCCTGGCAGGTAAGCCCTGCGGGGCAGAATCCCTGAGCCACACCACAGGGCTGAAGCCCTGAGGCCGGCAGGCGTGCCCCAGATCTCAAACTTTTGAAGGTTGTTGGGTGCGGCTCAGAGTCAGTAAGTTTGGCTACCCCTGCTATATAGGTCCACTCTGTCCACTCAGTGGTAATGGAGTTTGACCATTGGCTTCAGAGGCACATAGATTAAGCTATATTTTGTACACTTTTGTTTTTAAATAAGGTTTTGGAATCCATTTGAGTGGAAGGTGCTATACATTGTAAATGAAATATCATTATAACAGGTGTGAGAAATTATTAATCTAAATAGAGCAGGTACAAAGGTGAAGGAGGATCAACAGATCTTGTGTGTGTGTATATATTTACAAATGCTGTCTATATCCCCTCAATACAAACAAGCTAAATTTTAGTATTTCCCCTTTGTAACTCTTTCCCAGATGGTTGCAAACTAGCAATCTGAATCCACTGCAGTTTCTTTGAATTATGCTACTGAGTATTGTACTCTCTCAGTCTTGTCAAAAGAAAGAGAACAAAACCAAACAGAAAATGACAAACACGTAAAATCTTTATGTACCGCCTGTGATGGAATGAGATGATGCAGCAGAACCTAGTCTTTAATCTTGCTAAAAAAGCAAACTGAAATGGTCAGCCAGAATAAAGGGCTCCACAGGAATGAACAACAGAGCAGCACAGAAGTCCCACAACTATTTCTGAAAGTGGTGGAGAAACAGAGGATTCCAGAAATGTTATCTTTTATAATTATTAAGAAGTGCAAAGAGGCCAGACAAATTGATCAGAGATGAGGTACAGAGATGTGAATCCCCAGCTGTAAAATGGGAATAACACCACGTAATTACCTGCCTCAAAGGGGTGTCACAAGGATTAATTAGTTAATGTTTGTACTGTGCTTTGAAGATATAAGGCACTATAGGAGTACTAAGTATTATCATTACCAAAAAGAGAACATCCATGTTCTGCTATACCTCAGGTCACGTAGTTTCCAATATTTATGTTCCTGCTAGATAATCTGCAATCATATTCTGACATTTGCTGCCACTTTTGGGCCAGCTTCTCAGCTGGGATAAATCATTGAAATCAAGGGACCTACACCTATTTTTACCACTTGAGGGTCTGGTCCTTTCCTGTATACATTATCAATATTGGATTTAAAAACAAATATGGGAATCATTTTCATCATGGGGTCTGCAACAAACTAACTGCAACAGAATAAGTCTTAGCGACCTTAAGACAACTGTTCTTCCCATATCAGGGAACGCTGGGCGGGGAGGAATTTTCAAAAGCACCAATGAGTCAGAAGCACAAGTCCCATTAAAAGTCAATGTGGTGCTTTTGAAAATCTCCCTCTACAGGTTTCTGGAATTTTTATGGTTGCATAAAATAATTAATCTTCCTATAAATGTATATTCTGAGGAAATACTTGTCTGTAACTGGAGTATGTACAGAGATGTGTGGAAAACAACAAGAAAAACAGCTTCATCTGGTTTGGGGTTTATAGTCAAATTTTAAAGTCCACCCAAGTTCATGAAGATGTTCATGACAGTTTGTAAGCCTTTCATTCAACCTGGACTAATTAGTGGTTTCATGTTAAAACAATGCAGAACTTGCAGTTTCTCATAACTTCAATGTAAACTCTAATTGAAACATGGACATTTTGACTGACTTTTCTATTTGAGTTTTGGGTGTTCTTGAACTTGAAATTTGGTGCAATATGCAGGGTAAAAATCTATGTGAACTGAAACAACTGTGAACCAGAACTACCAGATTGAGCAGAGCTTTCCTTAGCAAAAGAAACACTCTGCAATTCAAAGGAAGTATGTGAAAAACACAGTTGAAAAGAATTCAATACAAGGAAAGATATGAAGTCAAAGATTAACACTTATTAACTATGGTAAAGGGCCCAAAGAGGTGTATGCTGGCCAACATAATCTATGGCTATGTCTAAACTCCATCAATACAGGATTGATTTTGCAGGTTCAAATGAGTGGCAGTGAAGACTCACTCAATCAAAACCGGAAGTCAACTCTGTAAATCCACCCCGGCAAGAAGCGTAGCGCTGAGTTGATGAAAGGGCATTTCCCATTGACACAGTGCAGTGAAGACACCGCGGTAAGTAGACATTAGGAAGGCGATGGGAGATACGCAAGTTACTGTACATAGCTTGCATATCTTCAATCGACCTGCTGCCGAAATCCATGGCCAGTGTAGGCCAGGCCTGTGTAACACACTTTTCATGATAGGAAGTAAGAAAAGAGAAGGGAAAGGAACCTAAAGATTAAATCTATTTTACAGTGGAAAAACATATGGAGTGAAACCCTGGCCACAGTGAAATCAGTGGCAGAACTCTCATCAAATTCAGTGAGGTCAGAACTTTGTGTCTAATCAATTTCTGGTGTAATTCCACTGCAAGAAGAGGAGTTATACCAGAGATTAAGATTAATTTGACCCATTGTGTTTACTAAAGCCTTCCTGGATCAAATAGGACTGTCTACTTAAAAAGGTGGAATTTCCTAAGACTCAGGGAGGAACAGCGCAAGGTGTTTATCATTTTCCTCTAGTCTACCAGGACCAGTGATGAAAGGCTGCCTCTTGAGCCAGAAAGACATCTTTGCTTTCTGAAGTGGTGAGATGCTTATCATGACTTCATGCAGTTGACATTACACTGCTCTCCTCTGTATCTGCCAGAACACACACTACACCAGAGGTCTTCAAATTGTGGGGCGCACCATCCTAGAGGGGTGCTGTGGAATGTTTGGGAGGCCAACAGGGGGGGTGGGGAGGGAGCACCACCCAGCCCCATTCTGCCCCAAACTCTGTTCCAGGCTCGGTCATGGCCTCTGGCCTTGGCTCCCAGCTCAGCCGTGGCCTTGTCGCCCAGCCCCTGGATCAGCCTTGGCCCCTGGTCTCAGTGCATGACCTAGGCGCCTTGCTGCAGCCTCGGTGCCCAGCTCCTGGCTCGGTCCCTGGCCTCTTGGCCCGTTGTGGCCCATAGCCCTGATCACAGGTCCCCAACCGTGGCCCTGCTCCCAGCCGCAGCCACTGGCCACAAATGTGGCCATGCTCCCAGCCCCAGCTGTGTGTGTGTGTGTGTGTGTGCGCGTGCGTGCACACAGGGATAAGAGGTGGACGTGGGATAAAAAGTTTGGGGACCACTGCACTACACCATCTCCTAATATGCCAGAACCAACACTGCAGTGTGCTCCTTCCAGAAGCTGCTCAGAGGAATTTTTGCTAAGGGAATGAGAATTCCTCTTGTGTACTCCTGCTGGAGCACAGCCCCTCTACACTCTCCACCTGTGCAGGTAATGGCTGTAAGTCACACTGCAATCCATAGTACATTTCGCACTCTAGCTCACCTCACCGAATAAAACATACCCCTCATGCTCCCAGTACAAATGTCAGGCTAAAGTGAGTAAATGGAAGATTATTAGAAACTGTAGGGTTATTTCACACCAAGTTCCATCTACCAGAAGTGGGCCATTATCCATACATTTACATATGACATGGCCTTAAAGTTGTATTAAATTCATGATTAATTATATCCACAATAAAAGCAGACAAGAATTTCTGTGTGGTGTATTTCTGTACAGTTTCATTAATAGTGTCTCAGTAATATTTATTTGGTGGCTAATGAAAGGAAGAAGACCAGGTTAAAAATCCCTGCCTCTTCCTATTACTAACTGAAAGTAGAGAAGAAAGAGAAAGGAACATTTTCAAGCGATCCTGGGGTTATGAGTTGCACTGCTCTAAAGCAAATATAGCACTATGATGCTGAAATAAAGTCTCATACTACCCTATAGTACCTCCGCGTTTCTGCACATAAAGATTTTTGCAAGTCTTGGTAAAGAAAATATACTTTTCAGATTCAACTCATATTTAATTTATCTTGCCACAAATGCAGATTTAGAATTTCTGTTAGGAACATGCCAAGCACATCAGTCCAGGAGAAAAATCTTAGTTCAGAAATTATTACAAATCCATAAATTTCTGGTTCTCTGTATAGATTGTTTATTGGTCAGTTTCTGTTTGGACTGTCATCTAAAAATTAAAAGGCAAGTTTGTTTTAAAAGAATGCAATTGTAATCCAGAAGTACATAAATTCAAACAAAGTTTTTTTCCCGCTGACGAGATGTGCAGGCAATCTGCCTCTCTGGTGCAACTCTCTGATCAGAAGATATGGAAAAGTCACTATGAGGTTCTATGTTTGTGTGTGTACAGCTGTTCACAGGAACCACCAGCATGTAGGACAAATGGAAAGTCAGAACTGCTGGTGTGTTTGACTTCCTTCTGTCTAATAGAGTTTTAATTACTAGTTATTTTGGCCATGAACTACTCTCAGAGGCAAAAATATGCCTAGGCACATCACCTCAGTGGGACCCCTTTGTTTAAATAACTCAGATACATAATTTAATAATACATCAGACCAGATCCTCAGCTAGTGTAAGTCAACATAACTCCATGGACATCAATGAAGCTACACAGATTTACTCCAGCTGAAGATCTGTCTCTTGGTTCATAAATCTGGCAGACAAGAGCTGTTATTTGTGCAACATTACAAGTGCAGGAAAAAGCAACCCTTCCAGTGAGTAATCTAATTGTGTATCACAGAACTCAGCTCTCACGACTAGGTTGAGGAAACACAATTAGAATAAAAGCTGCATCTACAATAGGTAAATTAGGCTTTGAAATTCACCACCTTCAAACCAGAGTTATGCAATACAGTGGTAAAAATGTGTGACCCCATATGCTATAGATTCCACCTTTGGTACCAACTATTGGAGCTGTGCTGGCAATGAATTTAGGATCCTAATTTTCATAGAGTAGGAAAGGCCAAGGAGGAGGATGTAAAGGATATCATTGGGCAGGAAAAGTGATCAGGAATTTAGAACTGGAGAAGCAAAAAACAATATTATGGGGCTGGAAGCTGAAGAAGAGAGGGAGAATAGTGGGAATGAGGAGCTGGAAGAAACAGCGTTGGAGACTGAAGCAGTGGACTAAAACAGTGCAAACACAAACAGACAAAATGAAGGAAAGTGACTGCATAGCCCAGTGATTAGGGCACTACCTGTGATATTGGATATTCAGGTCCCTGCTATGCCCAGGTCAGAGATGAAAATCTCTGGTCTGAATCAGAAACCTTGCTAGTTGCTGTAAAATGGAATTGTCATCCTCAGGACAGCTCTCGCATGGCTTTGTGTTCCATTGATAATATTTTACATAACCCTAGCTGAAAGTCAGAAGAGTGAGATAGATGACAGGAATCAAACAAGGGAGCCTGGGAGTTACCAAGAGATGTGAGTTATTCATGGGGAGCTGCTGGATTGAAAGGGAAATAAATTAGGGGTGTGAGGCAGGACCTGAGGATTAAAAAATTCTTATGCCTTGGTTCCCCATCTGTTAAATGGAGGGTTAATAGTACTTCCCTACCTCATGGGGTGTTGAGACGATAAATATTTGAAGACTATGAGGTGCCCAGATGCTATGGTAATAGGGAACATACAAGTACCTAAGATAAACTGAGACAGAGTCTGAGAATTGCAGGTAGATACAGACGGAATGCTTTGCCTTACTTACTCCCAATATTTACACAACAGACAATGATTTCAGATTTCAATCAAAATAATACACCAATGTAAGATGACCTGCCATATTCAACTGGAGTTCATAGGAAAGGCTTTCCATTAGATCATTGATTGCAATGGGCAAAGCTGAAAAAGGATAGGCTTGTGGCAATACCTATGTTTGTGAAGTGATGCAGGCCTGGATTTCTATGGCAAAAATGAGATGGGGCTCAAGTCTTGTTATTTTCAAAGAAGGAACCCTAGACATTTTGAACCCAGCCCTTGTTGCTCCCATCAACACCTGGTTACACTGAGACCAGCCTCTGAACAGGCAGTTCAGAGTCTAACAATGCCACAACAACTTCAATTACCATAGATAGGATATATGTGATTAAATGAGAAGAAAATACACCTGTTTTTTCCCCTCCTGTGACTGCAAAATAATTTTTTACCAAATATTGGTTGTTCATGCTTGAAGACAAATAAGTTGATGCTGGCTTGGCTGCGTATCTATTCAACTGATGGATTAAGTTTTGAGACAGAGGAACTGAGCTGGAGAAATGACTATACAATCCTATGCACATTGCTCTGACTTACCCTAGTGCAGCAGGCTGCAAAGCTCTGTAAATCATAGTAAACAAGTATGCTGATCATATGCTGCTGGATATAGTGTCTGGCAGATTCTATGCCAGAGATAAATTGAATGTCTTTCCAAGAATTTATATTGCCCCAACACATTGCTAAATGCAAACCAGGACTCACTCCCTTATAGTATTAAGCCTTAAATTATTTTCTTGCATGCCTGCCATGCATAATGGACACTGATGGAGATGATCATGGGAGAAGCAGGCAGACAAACGTTCAAGGCTGGAATCCTTGGAGAACAGAGGGATAGAGGTTTCTATTAAGAGTGGGACTTTAGCTGAAGAATGGAAAAGACAAAGAGTGGGGCCTGGTATTGATATGAGGAGCTGGGGGTAAAGGGAAGAATTTGGATTTGGGGAGAGGCTGAGAAGTGCAAGGATTCTCAGGTGTGTGGGGCAAAGAAGACATGCTTGGAAGCTGGGATTTGTGTTGTGGTTTGTGAGTTTTATTGGTGGTCTGAGAGGAGTGAGGGGAGAAATATGCATTGTGACATGAAAGAGAATTGCCACTGCTTATCTGCAAGGTAGCCTGGGGCTGCAGAGTAAGGATGGGGTTGGAAGAAGCATTAAATCAAGTTATCTGAAGGGCAGAGGGCTGATTTCTCTAGCAGTTGGTCCAATTTTGAAGACCCTTCTCTGGCTAAACTCCTATTGACTTCAGTAAGAACTTCAGTGTTACATCCAAGTCTGAACTCGTTTACACCTGTGACAATCATATGTACTTCCACTGAAGTCAAAGTTACACTGGTGTAAAATTGGTCCTGGGAGGAGACTCATGCCCAATATGAGAATGTGAATTATCAAAAAGAAAACACAATAAAAAGATACTATCCATACTTCTAATATCTGTTTTCATACCCACACTCTGAGGCATATTGCACATCATGCAATATTATTGATGTACACGATCAAGATTAGAGCACCATTTTGGCATGCATAAATCAGCAAATCCTACGCCATGTCAGCAACACTGCCTCCATTTTCACCAAAATTAACATGAAACAAGTTTCAAAACTGAAGAAAGTCAGATTTGATTTAAAAAACAGATTTCACTCTTATGCTTATGACGTGGTGTTGGAACAAAGCTAAATAGGACAATGAGGTGGAAAAATCATTTCCATGTGAATAGCGTCCCTCTTACATCTGCATCATATTTTTAAGAATTGCACACATGCTCCCACCAGCTCTCAACTTCTAGTGAACAAAGCTCTGAACTATCTTACTAGAATGACATGCTCATGTGAGTCACAACTCATGGTATTGTTCATTCACTTATGTCTCAGTAATTTGAACTAATTGAGTCAAATAATGTAATGTCACAGGACTTGGGGGTAAACAACTTCTGCTTCTGCTTTAGCTTCTCATCTTCAATTATCAACTCACACTAATCACCATTACTGTCAAATCTGCCATCAGAGTTTACAGCACTATTCATCTTATTCCCAGTTCTTATTTCAATAGTCTCATTTACATATTTGATCTATTTTCCACCTGTAGCGCAGCGTCCCCTCACCCTCCCACCCTTCGGTGTCCCTCTGGACCACAAAGGACTCGGAGATCCTCAAGCTTGCAATCACTAGTGGTTTACTTACAACGTGCATAAGAATTTTCCACCACCATACAGGGCCTTGCCTTGGCCAGCCGTTGCTGGGGCTGCTCAGGGTCCAGGGAGACAGGCAACCACTCTGCACCTCCCTCCCGCCTCCTTTCCCCTCTGGCTCTTTCAGTCTCTGGGGCCTGGCTTATAAACGCTGCTGGGCCAGCTGGGCAGTTGCATCTTATGGCCTAATCAAACCCCGGGAGGCTGCTCAGCCTGTGCCTACACACAGCTGCCTCCCCTTAAGCCAGGGGTTGGCAACCTGTGGCACGCATGATGATTTTGAGCAGCACAACGTGCTGTTCCCAGCCCCAAGCAGGGCTGTGCAGCAGCTCCCCACTTCTGGCCCCGCCCCTCTCCCACGTGGGTCCAGCGGTGCCGTGCCCTACCCTGCCCTGGCCGGAGCTGGCGCAAAGCAAGGAAAGCTGCCTGGCCCCTGCACACCCAGGGTCCCTGCGGATCCCTAGATGCCTCCAGTGCAGGGCCAGGAGAATGGGAAGCTAAGGGACCAGGTTGGCGTGCCACTGGCCCTGACCAAGAGCTGCAGGGTGGCCATTCCACTTTGCCCCTGCCTGCTTTGTTCTGGCTCCGGCCAGGGCACCGCTGGGCCCACTTGGGAGAGGGGCAGGGCCGGAAGGGGGGAGTAGCCCCTCTGCGGCCCTGCTTGGGGCCAGGAGTGGCGCAGCTCTGGCCAGCAGAGCACCGCTGGGCCCACTTGGGAGAGCGGTGGCCGCCAGGGATGTCAGCAGGGACAGCTCCTTGGAGGAGGTCCTGGCAGTGGGGGGGGAGAGGGAGAGCAGGAAACGGGCTCACAGACCACCGCTGCTGGGCCCACGGCACGTGGGAAGGGGGTGGGGAGGAAGCCTTCATACCCCACTTCCAAAAGGTTGCCGACCCTTGCCTTAGGCAATCAAACCACAGCCCATCTACCCGCCGTGCTGCCCCTGAGCTAGCTTAGTTAGCGTGGCAGGGGGCTGACCAGAGGTTCACCGCCCAGCACCTTGTCGCAGCCTTCACGTCTCATTCCCGAAGTTCTGTCTGAATTAAAATTGTGCTGCCCCATACTATACTCATCTCTTTTCAGTATTTGTCTTAGTCCCATTACATTTTTTCCGTTTTAGTATCAATCCTTTTATTTTCAGGATTGTACCTGCCCCTGTAAATTCCCTGTTTCTCTTTTCCCCCCCCCCCCTTCTCCTCCTAAGGACTCATTATCATAACTTGTTTCTTCTCACTATCTAAATGACTGCCCTGTGCATGTGCCTAATGAAGGGTATTGCAGACAATTGAGGCTCTCAGTAAGAGAGTGCCGATCTGCCAGCCCCAAACCATCAACACTGTGAGCTTCACCAGAGAAAAGTGGCAGATTGTGGTTTTAGTTTGCCTTAATTTGAGATCCACAGTTATACAGTGTTCAATTTATAGAGAGCTGCTTCTGCTGCTGTCGTATTATTGGAGCGGATTTTACAGCTGCAGTATATCGATACAATAAATAACAGAAAACATGTTCCCTTTTTAAATGATGCTTAATAACAGGCAAACAAAATGTCATTTTAATTTTCATTGTGTTTCAGGCTTTTATATATTCTCCTACATCTTACAACTCTATCTTTTCCCCTAAACTTTACATTTCTCTTTATTTTTTTGTTTGTTTGCAACCCAACTGTATCTAGTTTTCTCCTAAGTCTCCCTTCATTTCAGACCCCTTTTTTCTCCTGCACACAATACAGTGGGATGCCAGGATTCCCACATTATTATACTTTTCACTCTCTCTGCTTCTCTCTCTGTTGCTGTGTAACTGTATTGTTACCTAGCAGCTCTGTGTTCTTGGGAAACCAGGGTGCAAAACCCCGACTCTTTCTCTGGCTCACCTGAATACCCTCTCCCCCCCCTCCAGGCTGCTTGAACCAGAAACCAAAGGCATTTCAATATGAAAAGGCAGTGGAAAACCCCCCCATCAAGGGTGATACAACTCCCCATGCCTCATCTACATCAAAGATGTAAAAAGGGGGCATACAGAAGCCTCATCTACATCAAAGATGGAACACGCACTGAACTCTGGGATTGCCAAAGCAGGGACGCACTGCATGTTGGGAGATCTATGCTCTTGATGTAAATGAACTAACATCTGCACACATCCAGCTCCGCAGTTATCAGACCATTCTAGTTATCGATATGCAAAACACTAAATCCTGGTTGCATTGTGAGTTCTCTCTCAAGGAAAAATGCCCTTCCAGGAAGGATCAGCTCCATTTGTCCAGACATTGTTTATCTATAAACAAACCTGGGGTCTACAAAACCCCCTATCAAAGTCAAAACTCTGTTCTGATGCTTGGATCCATAATGTTGCATCAGTTCCACTGTAAACTTCCCCCTCTTCCTGACTGATCCTGCTGGGGACTCTGCCTGACTCAAAGTGCCCCAGACCCTAAGCTGACCAGCCGTTTCCTGGGAACCTCTGAGCTGCACGGAGTGGTGAGACCACCCTCCCCTTCTTCCCCCAACACACTTTTTGTCTCTCTCCCTCTCTCTCTCTTAGTCCAGGTATAACTTTCTACTTTTGTAATCAAACCTGGATAGCTTTCTCCAATACCCCAACTGTAATTGTGTAGTATTGTAAGCATTTGATTGTTTTTCTCTCCTTGTATGGTATTACCATTAGTATCATAAGTTTCATATACCTAGCAATAAAATAATCAAGCTGGTGGCCACTTTCTCTCTCTCTCTCAACTGCATGTACTCCTTCGTGTTCTTGGTCCCTATCTTGCTCTGCAGCAACGCTTCCCTTACCTAAGCCAAAGATCTCTGGAGTGCCCAAAAATCCTATGGGGTTTGCTCATCAAGGGGGTTACTGCTAGAACAATTGTGGTGTAAAGGGGCATATGAAGGGGACAGCCGGGTAGTGCTACTCTGCCTAGCCTATGGAGTCCAGGGGCAAATAAGGGGAGTAGCCGAAAAGTGCTGTTTGGACCCAGCCTGCTCAAGAAGCGCGCTCTATTCCGGTGCGTTGCAAAGGGGCATATAAGGGTGGCCACTGAAATTGTGGTGTCACCCAGCCTGCTGAGTTCAGGGACACATAAGGGGTCAGCTGAGAGTGCTGATAGCCCAGTCCGCTCAGACGCACTCGGTTAATCTGGAATGTGTGTATATATCTGTGGGGGGTTTATTTGAATCTGGTGCTGGAGGAACCCAGCCCTGAAAACCTTATGTCCTGCAAGGTAGCTCCATTGGGAGGGGGTGTGTAGCCATATGAACACACAAGTAACACAAGCAGTACATTAGTAGAATCACACCCCCCTTCCAGGAAGGTAATCCTAATCACACCCCCCTTCCAGGAAGGTAACCCTAATAAATGAGCATACCCCAAGGTGAAGGGCGAATCTGGTAACAGTATATTTCTCCTTTATTTTATTGTTTACCTCTTCCATTGCCTTATCTCTGTATATCTTGCCTCTTCTTTCTCAGCTCCTTCCACTGTTCATTCTCCTCACCCTTGTTCTCTTTCCCCATTTCCTTATTGATTTTCTCAACATCTAATCATTAACCTTTTCCAACTCTTAATCCACTGCAAGTCTTTTTTTTTTTTTTTTTTTTTTTTAAAAACCTTGCCACTAAGCAGAATGATTTAAATTGAAGTTTGACTAGAACACAGGTCAGGATTTGAGTGCAAATATGACTATGATTTGTTCAATTTAAAAGGTTATATTGCATTTTGGATTGCTGGTCTGCTTCATGGGGTTTACTAGACAAGCATATAATATAGTCAAATAAACTAACATTATCCAACCAGATGAACAGAATAGGATTTGATTCCAATCTCTGTGCAAAAGATGAACAATTATGAAAAATAATGGCATACCATAAAGATAGCGCAATCTAGACTTTACAACTCCATTTGCTTTGGCAAATCTGAAAGTGGTTTATGGCTTGGGCTGGATTTCCATGTTAAAGCTTTCACCAAATATGATCAGAGTTTAACACATGCCCAAATCCATCTGTTGATATTTACATTATTTTATTTGCTGTGAGGATGTGCCATCACTTCAGGAATAATAATAATAAGAAATCATAACAGAATTTAAGAATATTTAGCTGAAAGAGAGGAAGATGCAGAAAACAGCAGCCAGTTCCAAAATAATTGTTTTTGGGTTACAACTACCAGGCTCTGTCTAATTTAAATGGCCAGCCACAGAATGACAGCATGCCAGGAAAAAACGGTTTCCATAAGAAGGGTGAAGCAGTCATAAAGAATGCTTCTGTTTGCTGTATACCGCCACTACCATCATGTTTTCCATGTGCTTCGTTTTGGCTTTCTGTTCCAGAATAAGCTCCCTAAGGATTTCTTTACTAATTGTAACACTGATTGTCCCAGTAAAAGGAATGAATATTGTATGAGAAATACTCTGTTTGGCTGGAATTGCAGAGATCAGCAGCATATTTCTGTTGTATGGGAAAAAATATAATATAGAGAATATTTGTCCCTATGTCTGATATTCCTTGCATGTTTATCACAATCACGAATGATGGAAAGCTTAGCAATACTACATATCTGACCAAGATATACTTCAAGATTCTTTTGTAGTGCTATGGTGCAAGCGTCACACTGAAGTGATAGTTATGTATATCAAATTCAATGCAACATTTTCAGTTCAGTGCAAGGCATGCCACAAAATACTGTATTCTGTACTTTCAACTGAAATTTGCAAAGCAGGCAGCAGTATGCCTTAGGCAGGAAAAAACAGTCTTTCACTGTGATGGTTGGAGCAGTATCTCCAGCTGACCCAATACAATTTGCTGCATGGGATGGAGGTGTAGCAGACAGGATTTGGGTTGCATGTGCAGAAAGTCCACATTGCATATGAACTTTGGAACCTCGCTGCATGAGGACTTCCTTTATGTCCTTGTGTGAAATCCACAGCAATACTCAGGAAGCTGGGAAGAGTTAGGATGAGGCCGTGAATTCACTGCTAACTGGATCTGCCCGGCCATTACATCCCATCCATGGAGCAGGTGTGCAGCAACAGAAGGGTTTACTGCAGCCTTAAGGCTCAGCTGCCACTTCATTCCCACCAGCCCCTGAGGAGTCTTTCTGTAATCACCATGTCTGCTTGAGCAGCATCAGCGTTGTGGTGTTGCTGTTGTTACAAGAAACACAAAAAGCATATTCTTTGGTGTGTTGGTGAGATAGAAAAAATCCCCATATTCAATTGTGTCACAGTTGTATTGAAAGCATTACTGTGATTCTAACTGGCATCTTGACAACAGTCTAACTTCCATTCCAATTTATTAATTAACTCACCTGTGCAACTCCCAGACAGATTCCACTTGCTCCTTGCATGGCCTACTGTCAGGAAGTCTGACAATATAATATGAGTTTAAAAGAGTTAATGAGAGAGAAAATATTGTCTAGACTGTGCAAGCAGTGAATCAAATAAATCTTTTTTCATACTCAGGGATTACTTAAAAATGGCATTTTTCCAGTCTTTCTTCTACCCTTACTCTGTCTACATTTTACTTCAAAATTCTATTGATTTTGTAGGTATTCTCATGTCTATAATTAAAAGGACACACAGATCCCAAGCTGTCCATCTAAGATATACTATAATTTAGCACTTCTGAGTTTCAGATTATTTTCAAACATTAAATTATCCTCTATGAGCACTCTTTACTGCTTATCTACCCATTGGATCTGCGTCACTTCTGATCTACAAGACCAACAATGGTCTAACAGTTCCAGAGGGGTAGTCGTGTTAGTCTGTATACAGCAAAAACAACGAGAGTCCTGTAGCACCTTAAATACTAACAAATTTCTGCAGGCATAAGCTTTCGTGGGCTGCAACCCACTTCGTCAGATGCATGAAATGGAAATCACAGATAGGAGGTATATATATATACACGTCCAAGGGTAAGAAACATAACAATGGGGAGGACAAGTGCTAACAAAGTCAATTCAGTTAGGGTAGTTGAGGCCTATTCACAACCGTTGATTAGAAGATGAGAATGTGTGAATGGTAACAATTACTTCTTGTAATGAGATAACCATTCCAAGTCCCTGTTCAGACCCAGTCTGATTGTGTCAAGTTTGCATATGAGTTCCAGCTCTGCAGTTTCTCAGTGAAGTCTGTTTTTGAAGTTTTTTTATTGAAGAATGGCAGCTTTCAAGTCAGCTACAGAGTGTCCTGGGAGATTGAAGTGCTCTCCTGCTGGCTTATGGATGGATGTTACCATTTTTTATGTCTGATTTGAGTCCATTTATTCTTTTGCGTAGTGACAGTCCGGTTTGGCAAATGTACATGGGAGAGGGGCATTGCTGGCACATGATGGCATATATTACATTAATAGATGTGCAGGTGAATGAACTCCTTATGGTGTGGCTGATGTAGTTAGGACCTGTGATGGTGTCACTAGAGTCGATGGGTGGGCAGAATTGGCAACAAAGTTTGTTGCAGGGATAGGTTCCTGGGTTAGTGTTCTTGTTGTATGGTGTACGGTTGCTAGGGAGTATTTGCTTCAGGTTGGGGGGCTGTCTGTAAGCAAGGATAGGCCTGCCTCCCATGGCTTGAGAAAGTGAGGGATCATCTTCTAGGATAGGTTGTAGATCATTAATGATGTGTTGGAGAGATTTTAGCTGGGGGCTGTAGGTGATGACCAGTGGTGTTCTGTTGTTTTCTTTGTTGGGTCTGTCCTGTAGTAGGTGACTTCTGGGTATCTGTTTGGCTCTGTCAATTTGTTTCTTCACCTCCCCAGGTGGATACTGTAGTTTTAAGAATGTTTTCTGGAGATCCTGTAGGTGTTTGTCTCTTTCTGAGGGATCGTAGCAAATCTGGTTGTATCTTAGGGCTTGGCTATAGACAATGGATCGTGTAATGTGTCCAGGGTGGAAGCTGGAGGCATGAAGGTATGTATTGCGGTCCGTTGGTTTTTGGTATAGGGTGGTATTAATGTGACCATCCCTTACTTGTATTGTAGTGTCCAGGAAGTGGATTTCTTGTGTGGACTGGTCCAGGCTGAGGTTGATGGTGGGGTGGAAATGGTCTAACAGTTGACTGACCATCTTTATTTTCAGACCTAGAAACTTATGAGCCAGAATATCTGTATAACTGAGGAAATCTGGGGTGAAACTATAGAGTCTAACAGCAGGACAAGTTCTGAGAAATTTTCTTCGGTGTGGAGCTTCCTACCATGGAAGATTAGAATTAACATCTCTCTCAATTTTGTACAGCATTATGCAAGACACACCACGTGGTGCAGACTTCCCCCCTCCCCCAGTAAAAGAGGTTATAACATGAATGAGGGGATTTTCCTTCAGAATGATCCATAGATATTCACCCTAGCCAAGGTAGAAGCTGAGAAAATGGTCTGCTGCAAGAAAGCATCTTTTGGCCTAGTGGCCTGAGCACTGCACTGGTACTCCTGAGACTTGGATTCTATTCCTGGAGCTGCCACTGGCCTGTGGAGAGACCTGGAGCAAGTCATGTCACTGCTCTGTGCCTCAGTTTCCCCATCTGTAAAATGTGGATAATGATATTGACCTCCTTTGTGATGGATTTTGAGGTCGTCTGATGAAAAGTGAAGATTATATAAGCCTTAGATATTATTATTCAAAATTTCTTTTGATACCTAAACATTATGGTGGTGTACATATTAGAAATGCTGAGAAAGAGGTGAAGTTCTTGTAACGTTTTAAATCAAGTAGTGTCACCATTTACACATAGGAAAATGGAGGCAGAGAAATTAAGTGATTTGCACAGAAGAAAGTACTGTCCGAACTGGGATCTGAATATAGGAATCCATGAATAACATGCTCGTTTTCAGATCACTAGTCTATATTTCTCCTTCCAATTTATTTGGAAGTTTTGCAATTTCTATCAGCCAGTTAACTTGTTTCCCCATTCACAGTCCATTTAAATAGCTTTAGACTAGATAGTTAATGGCTGGCTGACTGTCCTCCTCAACCATAATGAGATGCGGATGCATTGGTGAAACTTGCCAGTCTTCTGCTTAGAAAAAAAACCAACTCACTGGGGTTTGAAGTATAGGTGGAATCTTTAGCAACCCCAAATCATTATCTCTGCTAGCACAAGTCGAAAGGGTAAGGTTATTATCTGTATCAGGAAAAATATTTTCTATATATATTTCATGGATTTTGTCAAATAAAGCAACTCAATATAGTAAGTGTCAGACAATTAGTTTGTAGGGTCACTAATATAAAAGGTCATAACTGCAGTAGAGGTTAAATGGTTTCTTTGGCTGGATGAGTTTCAAGGAAGAAGATTAGCAGGTACTGGACATTTTGTATTTAATTACCCTTTCCCTCAGTTACATTTCCAATCACAAATGTATTTGTTTGTGTTTTTTTCTATTATGTGTATACTTTGAATTTTGACTTATTTAAAATTTGTTAACTCCAACAAGGGGTAACTAAAAGTGGATCCACAGGAAGTTTTATAAAGTTCTAGGTTGATAGGGTGATGGAAAGAGAAAATAGAACATGACTGTTAAGATTTAAACTACAGCAGTCCAGAAGGAGGCCCCCTCCCAGGAACGAGAGATGCAGCATAAACATACCCCCAGTGTAACATGATGAGTGACATGCAGAGGTGTCAATCTCATTTCACATAAGAGGAAACAAATTCCGCTGTGCGGACTTTCTATGGACGTTTTTCTGTGTGTGTCTGATGGAAGGGATGTCTTTACTTGTCAAGACTGCTATCAATTTTATTTTCCCAGGGTGACCTCTACAGCATTGACAGCTCCAGGTTGGGCTTGAAACACTAGTTTTGATACAAAGACCTGTATAGTTAAATGGCATATCATAAAAGAAGGTAATTTATAAGTACATAATACAAGAGACCATTATGGATCACTATACTTCAAAAGAAAATTCATGGATGTACATTTCTGACATATCAATTTGGAGCACATGCCTCTAGATGACTTTACCCCTCCCTGTCTTTCTTCCAAACCTGTCTGTACTCTAAAGGAAGCCATAATAAAACTAATTTCTATCATCACCAAGGGCACTGCAGATGAAAAATGACCACACAGGTTGAAATGAACATAAATATTAGATGCCAAAATATATCACTGTTCAAAATGCAGTAGGGACTGGCTGTTGTGCAGGCCTGTATATATTCTGCAGCTTGAGACAGAGTCATTTCTGTTTCTTTCAGTATGATAAATAGGTCACAGAGTTCAACCATATAACCAGTTAACATGTACAGGATACAAATCTCAATGAAAAGTGTTGCATTTTCTCTCCATATATCAATCTTTGTGGTACCAAATAATAATCACCAAAAAATCCTAAATTATAAACGATGAATGAGCCATGCCCAACACTGGAGCCTTAACATTTTTCTTCCCTCCTTAGAAGATTTTCCACTGAACAACAGTGAGTTCCTGTAAAAAATGAGGCGAGGTGGAACCTTAGAACCTCGGGGCTCTAAGAGCTCAGCCACCCACAATTCCAACTGGAGCAAAGGGCTTATTCTTGCAAGGTGCTGACTCCTGAAGTTGCCTGTGCCTTATATTATCATTGAATTTGATGTGAGGTGACTGAACACAGAAGCTTGCTGAATTGGGAGTTTGCAGGTACTAGCAGTATCATTGTGAAAATAAGGCCCTTTTCCCAGGGCCAGATCTCTGCTTCAGTTGCTGAAGAATTCAATGGAGCTATGCCAAATTACATTCGCTAAGGATGTGATCCCAGGACCCTATACGAAAGCACCTCTCTCTGCCATCCAGCCTCCTATCTCCAGGTGCTAGAGAAATATTCATGTTTTTTTTTTTTTTAAAAAGGATAGTCATTAAAAACAATAGTAAAATATATCTGTTCTGCTGAGCAACAGATATACTAACTTTCTGTGGGGAAAAATATGTACTTCATTGCTTCCTGTCTTATTGTACAGTAGGCTAACAAGTACTCCGGCATGTTTGTCTTATGCCCTGAGTGATGCTAAAAGTTGGAAAACAGCTGAGAGAGCTGTTGGAAATTAAACAATGGTTGATTTCCAGGTATTTTCTATAATGTGAGTTTACTGCATGGCTTTCAGTAGAGTAACAACACAGACAAAAGACTGGAAGAAAGGAAGGTTTGATGTGGGTATGTGAATAATGGTATTCTTGCTTTGACGCCATTCATTATAGTTATGATCGTGGAAGTTGTAAACACTTAAAGATGACCTCCCTCGTCCCTATAGCCACATAGATAAACATGTTGTGGGGGAGGTAGTCCACCAGGTGTGTCAGAACCTTGTTTTCATTTATTGTACTGATATTATTAATAAAGAGTTTTAGAAGATTAAAGTTTGTGAGAGAAAGATCTAAGGGAAACCATGAAAATGGAAAAGAAAGAAAGAATTGCACATGTCCTCAGATAGTTCCAGACTTGGGAGATGCTGCACAGCATTGTCATGCCATCAAAGGCATTTATCACATTTTGTCATCAGTCCACAGCGCACAGGCATAGCAGACCTCCCCAGTGGACCTACTGGCTCTGCCTCTTTCATGTCCTTTCTTTTGTGTGACATACTAGCTTCTCTGCATCTCCATTCCTATTTTATTCATCCTCCTCTTCCTCACTGATTAACAATGTTCACTTAACCCTTTATCAATCTATATTCAGAGCCAATGATACATTCACTTTGGTTATTTTCTGCCTTTCTCTGCCACTCCTAAAACAACATCAAATACACTAGACCAAACATTAAAATGTTTCCCTTTAAAGTATGCTGCCTATCATTATTTACTCTTTTCAAGTGAAGTTTCTTTGTATAGACTTTGCCCAAGCTGCTCTTTCTGAAAGAGCGTATAGTGTCTTGTGTTGAGGAACAAGCAATTTGAAAATCTCTGTGCGGGGGGGGGGGGGAGGGGGGGGGGGCGGCGGAGGAGGAGGGAGCGCAATAATCCATGATAACAGCCAAGAAAATAAAGAAGAGCTGTCCTTATGACTACAGTCCTAAAAAAAGATCTACCAAGTAATCTAAAGCTTCCCTGTCATTAACAAGTTATAAGGACTCTGTGCCAGGTTTTTAAGAGATATTTAAGTGCCTAGTGAGATTTTCAAAAGTGCCTAGACATCCCGCTGAAAGCTTAAACATTCTTCAGTATCCCAATAGGTGCTTATCTGCAACGTTAAGTGCCTAAATACCTTTTAAAAATCTGTCCTTTTATAACTAGAGTCTGTCACCATTTCCCGAGTTGAATAATAGTTTATTCTGTGAAAAGTCCTATTGAAATCAGAGGGACTTCTTGGGAAGTAAGGTACTAATCAGTATAAAGAGGGGTGGCATAATCTAGCCATTAGTTACAGTTCTTAATAGCTTTGGGTGATCTATTTGGATAAAATGAGAACTAACAAATTCACCCCAAATTCATTCTGCTGCTGCCCATGCTATATGGGTTCTGTGGATAATAACTCCAATCTTCAAAGCAGTCAATCTAGCGCCTTTCACAAGTTCTAAATTCACTAAAAACAAGAAAGCTTTTTAAAGAGAAGTTGTACAAATGTTACATGACCGTACCCACTTTATGAAAGTCTGTGTCAACCAATTCATTTATCTCTACTTTCCAGGTTTTTTGTGTGTGTGAGTGTGTGAGAGATATTCCGCAGGGGTCAAGAGGACTGAAAATAGTTTTATACAAAAGTAACATAAAGCCTTAAATACATGGAATGTAAACTGTATCAGAAACAGTGATGTAATGGGGGAATGACAGATTACATGACAAAGTATGATTATTAATGTACATACATTTAGACAAAATAAGTCAATCAAAAACACTGATATATAGCTCAAAACTTTATCAATTTCATTCAAAGATATGTGAAACAGATTTTTAACTTTTTAAATAATTTCAGATATAGCTGATTTAGGGATGGATAATTACATTGATAAGATATTGGAGAGTTTTATATATGAGAGATTGAAAAGAGTGGGACTTTTTAGGGAGTTGATGGATAACAGAGGGTGTAAGGTAGAGCTATACAAAATTAATGAGGGTAGAGAGAAAGTAAGTTGTGTACTTCTATCTGAGCTCTTGTAATACACGAGTAAGGAGACATTCAATTACATTAAAAAGGCAACATATTTAATACTGATTAAAGGAAATATATTTCTACAAAGCACATGTATAACCTGTGGAATTTATTTTCACAATATATCACTGTGCATTTTGTACTTTAAAACTAGGAAAATGCTATAAATAGGGGTAACCATAAATGCCCTGATTCTAGAAACATACACATTATTAAATTTAAGCATGCAAATAGCCCACTGAAGTCAGTGTTACCAATTGTGTCCTCAGTGTTAAGAATGCACTTAAGTGTTTGTAGGATCAAAGTCTATACTAGCTTTGTGTACATTCCCACACATCACTTTATTTCACAAATATAGAACCAGAAAATGATCAGTGGTTCTAAAGAAAACCATCATTCGTCACTAAATACTAACTACTAACAATGATTGATGTCTGCTAGCTGCCTCACTGGAACAGACCATTATTTTTAAACTGAGGTTCAATCATGAAGGGGTGCTATCTTTTCTTTCTCTCCATTGTAGTAGAAACAAACATTTTAACATTCCTATGACATCCTGGGGCATCTTTCAGCTCATAATCAGTGCAAGAGCACAGCAGTGAGGCAGAAACATTTCTTGCACCTGGTGCTACAGTAGGAGGAGCAGGCCACCTCCAGGCCTCTCCCCCCACTGAAAGACTTTAACTGGATTTAACTGGACTGCCCGATGATGAAAATGAACCAGGAGGAGGGTTGTAGGTTACTGCCTTACCTCCTGTGAAAAATACATGAATGGTAAAGGTGTGTGTGTGGATGAGTTGAGGGCAGATGTCACTGGACCTATGTTTTGGGTAGAAGAAGGGATGGAATCTATGGGAGGATGTGCAATCCAAATTCTCTCTTGTTGTTGTTTACTTATAGACTTTTCCAGGCTGTTCATCACTGAAGTATCTGTATGCCTCAAAGACATAATACATTTTATCCTCCCAAGAATCCTGTGAGGAAGGGAAATATTATTACAGAGGGAGACCTAAGACACAGAGAAAGATTAAGACCAACAATTTTCAAAGTGGCCATTGACTAGGAGTGCCTCTATTTTTGACACCTTGGGCTACATTTTCAAAAGTTTTGAGTATCCACAACTCCAAGTGAAGTCAATAGGAGCTGCAGGTACACAGAGCTTGTGAAAGCTGGGCCCAAGGTATCAAATTGGGGACCCAAAATAAGTTTCCATTTTGGAAAATTTGTTATTTGATAACTTACCCAAGGTTACACTGTGGCATATGGGACAAATGTTCTGAGTCCCAGTTTAGTGCCTGAACTGTAAGACCATCCATCCTCTCAGCTCAGGATAATTAGAATATTTTTAAAATTTAGATTGCACATCCTAGTGCATATGTATATTTCTAGACATAATCTCATACACGTTAATATACTTCTTGCAAGTAGTATGCAATAGCATCCACATTTACATGGCGTTTGCAATAATCCCACACACTCACATATGAATTCCTTCATATCTGCAATAATCCACACATATTGCAACAATAGTATGCAGTCATATTCACATTATATGCATATTGATAACCAAGCACTAACTTTTCAAAATAAAACAATGCAAATGTATTTCAAAAGAGAATATATATATTTCTTTTCATTAACTATTCTTATATTTTCTATCCACAACTCTATTACAGAAAGTATTTTATTAGTTTAATTTTAAAAAAAATGATGTATGACTCATTTGTACCCATAATAAAAGACTGACAGCTGTTTTACTTTGGGGACCCTTGAATAATGATGAGTTGTTTAGGTTCTTTGGGCATAGTTGTACAGCAAAAGAGAAAAGATTGTGTGAAGAGCTTATAACACAACAAATATAATAACCAGGATAGCATTCCATAAACAAGGAGGTGAAAAGGCGTCAGTGAGGGGAACAGCACTGGAAAAGCTTCACAAGAAAAGGGCTCAATTCACTGCTCTTCTAGCCACAGTGCAGCTCCAATGAAACTCATGCCAAGTTGTACCTGCTCATGCCAAGGCTAAATTTGGCTTGAGGGCTTTTGGGAGGAACCTGAAGTGAAAACTATTCACTTGGAACACAAGAAGTGGGAAGTTTTTCCAAACATAGAACACACCACCAAAGAATGCAAGGAGAGAAGGCATGGTTTGGAAGACACTGTATGACATCATGATAAAGCTTTCAGGCCAACAGCCATTATTGTGGCCTGGGCCCGAACACAGAATTCTCAGTGATACTGATAGGAATTCCAAGGGCAAGGCATAGGTCTCACAAATGATAACAGACATAAAAATGATGGGGCATGGTCTTACTGGTAAACCAGGCTGTTTTTCTTTGTTTTACTGAGGCAATTTTATTTAATGATAGTTATTTCATTCTAAGGAAGGAAGGAAGGAGTCCCTGCCTTGCGGACAGTTTCTATATTTTGAAAATAGTAATCATAATATTCTCCATTCAATGTATTTGATCCAGGCACTTAACGTAGGTTTCCATGCAGGCCTATAAGTACAAAAGATCGGAAATCTGTGATAAATTATTATATTCAGAGACTCATACATGGTGGAATTATTTAAAAGAAAATTATTTGGTTGTTCGTTTTAGGCTTCCCCTATAATACAAGATTACATTCCTTATTTACAGGAGCATCCAGCGAGATGTAGAGGATTACTGCCTCAAGGAAACAAATCAAAAGGTAATCAGACAAGTTGAACTATAATCACCATTATTATTTGTATTCCAGTAGGTCCCCACTGAGATAAGTGCTGCACTGTGCTAGATGCTTTACATACATATTGTCAGGCTGGCTGGATTGGGGGAGGGGGGACATTTATTATGTTGCTTAACATTAATATGTCAAAATCATAATAATTCATATGAGATATGCCATGTCAGGTACCATTAGAAAGGCTGTAATGTACTAAGTAAGATGATAATGTTTATGTCCATGTGTTATATGTGCAATGGAAGTTATGGATATGTTTGTATCTATATTTCAATTTGTACTGTGTTGCTGGGCGACACCCCAGACAGGATGGCTGCAGCACAAGCTCCTGCTTAATGGCCCATTAAGGAAACTCACAGGTACAATGGGCCAGGGGGAGAAGCCAGGGATATACCTGATGAGTCACCAGTCACTTATGTGACCCTGGACTCCATCTTATTCCTGTAAAGTTCCACAAGTAGCATGGCAAAGGCCAAAGGACATAAAAGGCAGCTGCACCACATCCATTTTGTCTTCAGTCACCAGTCTTCGTCTTCAGCCACCTACCTACCTCTGTACCAACTCACCTACAACTGAACTGAACTTAAGCTGTGAAACTAAAGGACTGAGACACATCCAGGTACTGGATGTACACCAGAGGGACTATACAAGCCTGCAAACTCCACAATTCTACTAGAAACCTGATATAGACGGACTTTCAAATCAATTGTATGTATCTGATTACTTTAATCATTTAACATTTCTCTTATAGTTTCTTTCTTTCTTTTTATAATAAACCTTTAGTTTTAGTTACTAAAGGATTAGCTGGCAGCATGGTATTTTGGGTAAGATCCAAACTTATATTGATCTGGTACTGTGGCTGACCCTTTGGGGTCAGGAGAAACCTTTTTGGTAAAGAGCATAGAGTTTAAATAACTGGTCTCTTTACTGGACCTTGGGGCTGATTGGGAGCCAGAGACAGAAATGCAGTAAAGGGGGCTGTGCATCTTTTTATTTTGGCTTCTTGATAACCAGTGTGGGGAATCAGAAGTGCTTTTTGTGGCTTGTTGGGAAGCCTGACTTCAGTGTCACCCACCAGCATTGGAAGAATCTGCTCTCCTTTTACAGCCTGCCCTGACCTTGGCATTTTCAGGTGGCTACTCTAGGCACAGATGGCTCACACATATAGTAAGAGACAGATCCTGCCTGAAAGAGCTTGCAATCTAACAAGACAAAACAAACAAATGGTGGCAAAAAAGAAGTATTATCCCTATTTTACAGACAAGAAACGAGAGATTAAGGATATGTCTACATATCCCAGTGATTCCCTACATGATTCCCAGTGTGGGTAGACAGACTTGTGTTAGTCCAAGCAGAGCTAGCAGGCTACATGCAGTAGTGTGGATATTATAGTACAGGCAGTGGCTCAGGCTAGCCACCCAAGTCCAAGCCTTCCCCTCCCCTGGGTCTGATCTTGAGGGGCTAAGCTAAGCGGCCATCTGGGCCACAAATTCCACACTGCTTTTAGCCCACTAGCTCCACTCACGCTAGTGCAAGTCTGTTATATGCCTTGGGAGTCACACCTCCCAGCTGCAGTGTAGACATGCCTTCAATGACTTCCCAAGGTCAAACAGAAAGTCTGGCAGAGGAAGAAGTGAAACCTTATTTCCTGACTCCAAGTGCAGTTTCTCAAAAAGAACATCTTTCATCTCAACTTATTCCTGTCCTAACCACTATCTCAAATCAACTTTAACTCTTTTAAGGTGGCTAGTCAGTAAGAAGAAGAGAAAGATAAAAAAACATTTGGTTTCTTTTAGAAAAAGAATATTTTTTAAAGCTTTACCAAATCACTTCTGCCTCCCACCCACTCCCTGTTGCAATAATAGCAAACAATTTTGGGAGGAAAATGAAAGAACAAAGTAGGAGTTAATGCAAGGTTTAATTTATATAATAAATCATTTTATCACTGCTAGAGAATAAGAACAAGAAGGAGGAAGAAGGTGGCACTGTCCTGTTTTAATCAAATGGTTTCCAACCAGGGCTCATAGACAAGGTTTATATCCAGTGTGGCAGATAGCCAAGTACACCCTAGTGGGCCATACGCTTCCATTGCTTGTAGTGGGTCAGGGCATCTCCAGCCACTCGTTTCCCCGAGGAGGGGGTAGGGACCCGGGCCCACCCACTCCTCCGGGTCCCAGCCCAGGGGCCCTGTGAGAAGCAGCTATGTGCTGCTGGCACCGTGTTCCCAGCTGCAAACTCTTCCCCTGGGATAATTTTCCCCCTCCTTCTGGCTTCTTGAGCCTGGTACCTTCCTCCAGCCTGCTCTTCCACAGGATCTCTGCACTCTGGTCTGTTCCTCCTTGCAATCAGCACAGCACAGCACAGCACTCCTGCTCCTCCCAGCTCATGCCCTGTCTGTTTGGGTCAGAGAGTTTTCATGGAGCACCTGGCTGGTCCCTAATTAGCCCCAGCTGCTCCTAATTGCCCCCTAACAACTCTCAGCTAAACTGCAGGGAACAGAGCCCGGAGCATTCTGAGGCTTCCCTATCTCCCTTCACTCCCTTTCCTACTGCTGCTGCTAGGGAGCCTGCTGCCCTGGGGAGCCCCTGCTGCCCCTTCCTGGGGGCCCTGCCTGCTTGCCCCCCAGCTGGCTGTGGGGGCCTGCTGCTTCCCTTGCTGCCGTGAGCACCCTTTCCCCTGCTGCTGCCCCCCCTGGTCCCAGCCTCTGGGGCACTCCTGCCCCTTCCCTTCTCCCTCCCCCTTCCCTGTTGCTGCCCCGTTTCCTTTGCAGCTCTCCCCACCCTGTAGCCTCCTCCCTGCTTTGTTTGTCTGCCCTGCCCCTGGTTTGTTTGTTTGTCTGCCTGCCCCGCCCCTGGCTTGCTCCTTGTCACGCCCAGGCTCAGTGGGCTTGCAACAGGGCCTTTCCAGCCCTGCTTTGGCCCCGACCCCCCTTCCCTTCCGCTGCAGCTTCTCCCTCTGCCCTGAACCAGTATTCCCGGCCTGTGGTGCTCATGGCCCCCTTTACCTGACCCCCCCCGTTTTTTTCTTGCCCCCCCACACACACTGCACCCCCTCCCCTAAGTTGAACTAGTCCCTGCTCCCAGTGCAGCCGGAGGAGCCGGTGCTTCCACCTGGGCTGGTGAGTGTGCTCTTTGTGCCCCTGCCTGGATTGCCCCCCCCCCCCCATTCCCTTGCCCTGGTGCCCTCCTCCCCTGCTTTCAGCCTAGCGGGGAGGAGCGGTCCACCTACCCAATCCTTTTCCTCCCCCCTCCTCCCCCCTCTCCACTCCCCTCCCCGTCTCCCTTACCCCCCCCCCCCGCCCCTCTGACCTCGCTCCCACACCCTTCCCCCTCTACTTTCCCCTCCCTCTCGCCTCCTCTGCCGCCCCCTCCCCTTAACTCCCACCCTTCCCGCTGCGCTCCTACCTTTCCCCAGGATGGCATGCATGTCTGGGGCCAGGACCCCCCTCCCTGGACGCCCTTGCCCCGCCCCCCCCCCCCCCCCCCCGCCCAAGGCATCTACCCCCGCCACCTCTACCGGGCCACTGGCCGTCGGGCCCGGGGTCCCGGTCATGGACGCCCCAGGAGGGGACTCTAGAGACTCTGCCGCTGCACCAGCTCCCGCCCCCCCTGCTCAGGGGGGTGCGCCCTCGGCCGGGAAGAAGGGCCAGGCTCAGCGCATGGGGCTCTCCACCCTTCGAACCCCACGGCGCGTACTCCAGGAGGTGAGGGCAGCCTTGCCCCCCGCTGCTCACGCCTACCTCGAGCGGGTCCTGGGAGAGGGTGCTCCCCGCCCGCCCCTCAGCCCTGGCCCTCCGGCATTCTCCATCGGGCCCCGGCCCCGCGAGCCCACTCAGCCCCTCCTCCCCTACGCACCGAGGCGGCTGCGCGATCTGCAGCCGGTCCTTTTCCGAACCACGCCGAGAGACCACCTTTACACGCTCGTGCTCCACACCCTTCACTTCCCCGCCCTCGCGTCCCGCCCCGGTACTAAATGGCGGGACCTGCTGCCACCTATGGAGGGTGGGGACCCCCGGTGGGCCAGCCTGTATTCCACCTTGACCCCACGACCCACCGGGGACATTAGTTGGCGGCTCCTGCATGGAGCCATGAGCACGGGCGTGTACTTGGCGCGGTTCACCCCCCGCCCCGACACCAGCCCTTTCTGCGGCACGAGGGAGACCCTGGCGCACGCATACCTGGAGTGAGCCAGGCTGCAGCCCCTCTTCCGGCTCCTCCAGAACCTCCTGCTGAGGTTCTGGCTGCACTTCTCCCCGCACTTGTTTATTTACGCACACCCCGTCCGTGGCCCCACAAAGTCACGGGACCTCCTCGTCAACCTTCTCTTGGCCCTGGCCAAAGTCACCATCTATAATACCAGGGAGGGGAGGTTGGTTGGGTAGGCGCCCTGCGACTGTGGGGCCTAGTTCCGTTCCCTTCTCCGATCACGTCTCCGAGCAGAGTTGTTCTGGGCGGCATCCACCGGCTCCGTTGACCCCTTCCGGGAGTGGTGGGTGCTGTCCGGGGCTCTCTGCTCGGTGTCCTCTTCCGGTTCCCTTCTTTTATACCTTTGACCTTCACGCCCTTTCCTGTTTTTACATTTGTTGTCCCCCGGAATTAGTTACATCCTAGGTCCGGTGGCTCCTCCCCTCAAGCTGGGGGAGGGGCCTTGAACGGTGGGCGGGCTAGTGCCCGCCCACCTCCCTAGGTTGTAAATAGGATCACATTTCTAGAGCCTTCTGCCTTCACTATATCACACCAGTGTCTTGTTAGCACCTCTTTCCCATCCTTGGCTCCCTGGCATTCCAGAGTTTGTGTATAATTATAGTCAGTCATACATAAGAAACAATTTGCTACAGTGGCATCTATTTTTAGTACTGAAATTATGGAAGGTGAAACTGCCATGGACTGAATAGGAGAGACACATGGACAAGAGTAGAATGCAAGCTGAAAAGAGAACTAATGTCCTTGATAATATGTGGAGTGATTTCCCACAGGATAGGTAATGCAGTATGATAAAAATAACATTGTTTCAGGAATGAAGCTAAGCTCAGGAAAAAAATCAACAGCAGGATAAAAAATAAGAAACCTTTCTGGGTAAAAAAAAATGATGGTTAAATAGTAACTGTGGTACGGAGATTAATTTTGGATTCAGTACTTCACTACTCCCTGTTGCCTGCCCTGTTTTAAGGCAAATACAGTACAACCTGTACCTTCTGCTCTAAGCTTACTCTGAGGACATCTTCTCGCTTTCAGATGTCTCAAGTTCCACTTGTCCTTCAAGCAAGAAATAGTGTGCCTGGTATTCAGAGATCAGATGCTACTGAAACCTAGTAAATGAATATTTTAATTGCATCAAAGCTGTGGAAAGACATTCATATATTGGGAGAATTTGAGAGGAATGCTATTTTAAAAATATTTGTATTTGGTTAATAAAAATACATATGCTTTTACAGATACATATGCTTGTATCAGGTCAGTTGACAGCTATTGCAGTGGATCTTTTAGTTCATTGGAACTTTACTCTTTGCAATGTGTTTCTGCCTGGGGTGTACGTCTGTGTACTGCCTTTAACCTTCTATGAACTCTGTGTGTAGAAACAACAGCAATTTTGTTACAAGAGTTACTACAGCTTATTACTGAGGAGGTACACATAGCGCTCTCTCATTGTTTTCCTTAGTCCAAGGTAAACGTTAATATATACTGAATTATGCGTTTTGCATTAGTGTATGGGAAAACATGAAACTTCCTTTAATGGCCATTTAAAAGAATCTCACTTTTTTCTGTGTATTTTATTTTTTTGAATCATTACCCTAAAGATGTAGTGTCACATGCATGGTTGGTTGGCATGCCAATATAAGCAATGGCACATGTGCAAATAGTCCTCATCAAAGGTGGATAAGCAGACTTAGCTAGAAAAGTAATATAGTGAAGCCTTCTGAACCAGCACCTAATATGTTTCATTGCTCTTACACAGGCTAGACAAAGAAGTGGATAGGTTAGTGGAGAGGTTTGAAAATAAATATTGTCAAGAGTAACCAGTAGTTGACAGGTGTCATGAAAAGTTTAGCTTACTTTAAATTATATCCACCTCTCCACAGGGTCAGAGTTAGAACAGAACAGATGAACAAAGCATCAGTCAGATTCCAACAGGAAAAATATGGAAAGTCCACAGGCAAATCAAGATTCTTGAAGTATACAGTATCTAACATCATTAATTTCTAAAATGCATTTGGTTACTATGGTCTGTATAGTCCCACAGGAACTGGAAGGATTTTTTGTAATAGTTCTTTATAGGCACTTGATGTAAGTGTGCCAGACTTTTCATTTGATAGGGCACTGTAGGATATTAACAGTATAAAGCCTGCATTTTTGACTAAGAAGAAACAAACTCAACAGTCCATGTTTTCTATTGAAGCCAAATAATCTCCCAACACTGTGTCAAGTGCACACATGTATGAAATTAATATAGGACATTTATTTAATTTACATAGCTGTGCTGCAATCTCACCTCTCAAAGTTAATTCAAATGAAACAGGTCCAAACAAATCCAGACACGTGGCAGTAATGGCTCATATTAGTACATTAAAATGGGAAATTAGAGCCTGGTTTTCATAGCTTTGGGACAATGACTAATGGCCTTTTGGAGTGGCCAGCTATGGTCCTAGAGTCAAACATAATTGATCAGTATGAATTATGTATTAATAATGATTAATTGTGATGACTAACCACTGGTGTTCAAGTCTGTGACAACTATTATTGTCATTGTTATATGAATTTGCAACACTAGAAATTATGATGAACCAAACTGATTTCATTTACTTTAACATATCTATACTCTGATTTAATTACTGTGTGTTTGGACAGTGTCTAGTCGGAGATGATGCCAAGATTTATTTTATTGGTGTACTATTAGTAAAAATAGTTTAAATCAAGATCAAGAGGATTTTCACTCCAAATATTTATACTGAGCAATATATTATGCTACTACCCTATTCTTAAGGAGTAAGTTGCAGAGAGGACACAGCTTCACACAAAGTCCCTCAGTGATTCATGGCAGCATATGCGTGGGTGGGAAATATCCTCAATGTACACAGCAATAGGGATATTTCTGCTAATCTTCAAAATATCAGGAGACGCAGAAGACAAAATAATTTACAATTTACCAGAAACTTAAAGTATTCACTCAGTAGAACGTAATAGCTTGCATGCACCAGAGCCAGTTTAAGCAAAAAAAAAAAAAAAAAAAAAAAAAAAAAAAAAAAAAACCACACACACACAACCCCAAACCCTCAGGCTCCCTGCAAAGCCACTGGATAGGAAGTCCAAAAATTCAGCATGCAACCTTCTTCCCTGCCCTCCATCTAGTCCAGACTGCTCCTCTGTTCCTGCTGAAGAAGTTTAATCTTATGGAGCTGGGAGTGGAGGATGAGAACAGATCACATGTACAGAACTGGTATGTGACTTTGTGCAGAGACTTAGGGGAACAGAGGACAGAGTTTAGACAAGGATGTTCCCCAGCAGGGCCACAACAGTTGATTGACATTGTGACTACCTTGAAAAAATCAAGCTGCCACCAGAGCTGCAGGAAACGGCTCATGTTCTGCAGCATACGCCAGTGGAACACAAGCAATAAACATCTCACTCGCAATTCAATCTGTCTATTGTAAGGTGGATCTTTTAAGACCTGGGCACCCTCTGCTGTTTCAGGCTTGGCAGTAGCTACTGAAGCTGCTTTTATATTCACCAGATACTCCAGGAATAAGAATAGCATGATGAAGAACAGCAGAAAACTAAGGGAAGGTTAAGGGACAATGCAGACAGAGTGCAAGTTTGCTCTGGTCATAACATTTGGGATGAATCCTGCAAATCTTTATTTATTTGAATATTTCCATTGTGTCTGAGTCACCTCTCACCTACATAGGTGTAAATGAGGAGTGAGTCCACTGAAGGCAGTGAAAAAGTCAGGATAAAAATCAGGGCAAACTGGAGGAGAATTAAACTTCTTGCTTCCAAAGGAATTATTTGCACGAACACAGACCATTCAGATGAGAAAAGGCTTGTGGAATTGGGCAATAAAACTGAAATATTTAAGATGAACAAAAATGTTAATGTTGCAACCTGCTGAATAACCTGCAGGATTGACATTCTGCCAGTTGTCATCGGGTTGGCCTCCTTACTTCATGGTTTCCTTCCTAGGAATACAACTATTGAATGAAGGGTAGCAAAAACTGCTGATTAAGGTATCTGTCAGCTTCTCAATCAGTTTACAACACAATCCCAAAAGAAGGTAAAAGCAACATGCAGACAAAAAGACAAAGCCCTCAATGATAACAGCATGCTGTTAACGCAGCAGCCCCCGTACTGGTCAAATCACCAGCAAACCTGGTGCAGTGAAAAAACTGGCTCAAAAGTGCCATGTTGCCCTGGATTTCTTGACCAATACACAAAAAGACTCTTACTATAATACATGGAAGACCATTTTCACCTCTGAATGACAGGTTTCAGCTACAGGTATATTTAAATTGCTGAGTTCCTGGGGAATGTGTCACATTGGTAACAAACAAACAGGAAGTAGAGTCCACTGTTAATCTTACAAAACTACCAGACAACAGTAAATCCTTCCAAACACAACGTGATCCTTGAGTAGAGAGGAAGGATTGTCCAGTGCTTAGAAAACAAAACTGGAACTGGAGTTCAAGTCCTTATTCTGCCAGACTTTCTGTGTGACAAGTTTGAGTGAGGTATTATCTTTTATTGGACAAATTTCTGTTGGTGAAAGAAACATGCTTGAGCTCCACTAAACTCTTCTTCAGATCTTCAGACTTCTTGTGTGTCTGCGGGTAAATCCCTTAATCTCTCAGTGCCTCAGCTCCCCATCTGTAAAATGGGGATAATGGTCCCCTTGTAAGGTAGAGAAGTGTGGTGAGGAAAATACATTAAAGATTATGAGAGTCTCAGATACTATGTTGATGAGGATTGTATAGATGCTTAATAGCATTATTTAGAGTTGAGGGCATCCAGCATCCCTTATGAAGTACTCAGCACCTTGCAAGACTAAACCCAAACTACTGAATAATTAAAAACATAGGGGTGAGGTTTTCCATAGTGCTCAGCCCCTAACAGCTCCCATTGTGAGTTATGTATGGTCAGGTTTTTCCATAAAGTCCAGGATCCAACGTGTTGACCTCTTGTAAAAATCCAAACACTTCTTTTGGTGCCTAAATAGGAGCTGAGCTTTTCAAAAAAAGTTGGCTCAGAGTACAAAACCACACTTGAATTTCTGGGATTTTAATATTTTGTTCTGCAGTTAGGAGCTTTTGTAAACTTTTTCTAGAGAATGTCCATCAAACAGAGAAAAAACAGTAATGCTGGTTATTCCCGTGATATGCGTTTACCATCAAATTGTGCCTTGAAATGCAGCAACATACATGGAATTGAATACAAAACAAAAGTACCATCTGAACATTAATTTTCAAATATCTACAAACTGCAAAATAAAATATAATGGTGGAGCTATAAATGGAAAATATGGGCCTATTAACCATATGCTTCAAGACTATTAAGTGTCTGCCCTTCTCATCAGTACTTAAAGGGGAGAGCGATGTTCTGATTTAAATACCTATACAGCCTTAGTGCCTGTAAAATGTCAATCTTCAAACTTCACCTATGACTAACGAGGAAAAATTAGAAAAATTAAGCCAACCATCTTCCACGAATACCTTAGTGAACATTCATTGCTTACTTTCATTACAAAATGAAGATGCAGTGTTATTAATAGTGCTGAACATGCATGCTCCCAATTTACCATTAACTACAGGCTTGTCTTTACTGCTAAAGAGATGCATTTTTTTAAATCTCTGAGTAACTGATGCACATGAACTATTCTGAGGTAAAAAACATAGTGAAGACCAGGAGCTTTAGTTTTACTGCAAGATAACTCACCAAGGTAAACCCTGTACCGAACCTGGGGTTGACCTCATCAAGTTTACCTTGTGGAAAAACTAAAGCATCTTTACTGTGTTTTTAACCTTGGCTAGCTCATACATGGTGCTAATCTTGGAGTAAAAGAAGGCACCCTTTTTTTTTAGCACCAAAGACAAGTTCTCAGTGAGAAATATATGTTAAAGTCACCAAGAAAACATGAACATTTTTGCAGTCCTAGTTTCCCCAGACAAAATATTTTCTTTATTCTAGTTACAAATAAACCAGCTTGTTACCCAGGATTTCTCGATCCAGTAATTTTTAGTCTACAATTCGATATCAGGAAATAAACCAAAGGAAACGCAGTACATCTGCCTGCTATATGGCTGGCAGAGACAAGTCAAAACCAAGTGTTGTTAAAAGCTTTACTTTATTGGTCTCCAGCAATTCCCATCGGAATACTTTTACTGGAAATCTCCACTTATTAGTCTTAAACACATACAAATACAATAGGTATTAAAGTACCCCCACACTAATAGTTACCCCACAAGTCTGAGGCAGTCTTCAGGTGAATCAGTCACAGATTTCTGGATGACTGGTCCTTGTCTGCACCTGGTTATCTTTTCAATGTGTCCATGAGGCGATCCGCCTGACTCAGACTCACTATCTCCCTCTTATACCACAAAAGTTACAGAGACATGTCAATCAGAAGAATGTTACATAGCTGACTAAACAAATCAATCACTGGGCAAAAGCAGGAGTTACAGACATGTCACTAAAAAAAATATTGCTAAGCAAGCAGTCAAACTATTAATCTGATAGCTAAATTTCCCCAGTCCGATTATTCTAAAATATATTCAGACTTCCTGTTTTTCACAGATATTTGCCCCAGCATATTCAGAAAGAAAATGCATAGAGCGAGGCTCACTTCACATGTTCACTGTCCACAAACACAACTCTTTGCTTATCAGCTCAGAGAAGTGGGCCAATTTACCTCCTTTTATATATTCTGGATGTTGACTGCTGACCACCTCTTGCCCCTGCTTCATGGGGTTATATTATGTGGTCACATGAAGAGGGGTTAAGGACAAGAAGACGACAGGTCCACTGGATCTGTGCTCCATCCACCACCGCCTCTTGCAAAACAGAAGTGTAGGCAATGCAGGAACTACTGCAATATTAGAAGTGGCCCTGAAGCAGCTTTGTCAGGTGTCCGGATCCTATCAGAGAGATCTCAAGCACACATCCTGTGCCTCAGTCTGTGCGATGCCCAGAATGTGGACCTTGGTTTTTAAAGCAGTGATGTTCTTCCATCCAGTCATTACACCTGCAGGATGAGTCTTTCGGTGCTGCCATTTACAGTACCTAATATTGCATTTCCATTTTCTGCAGGACACATAGCATGCTGCTCTTGTAGAATACGTTCCTTTGTAAGGTTTGTGGTTTTTAAGATGTACTACTTTGAGGATACCATTTTAAAATAAATTCTCTGAAACAAGATAGCTTGGAATGTTAATATTCTGAACATATTTGTAACGTGCATTAAGATTTCTTGGTGTGATAAGGGAATGGTGCACACACACGCACACAAATAATTTGGTATTATTGCTGATTTCAGAGACTCCCATTTACAAAGAACAGATATAGTGGCTCTTATTTTGTTTTTACTCAGTCCTTACTCAGCCAACCCTGCCACGGAGGCCAGAGTACCAAATACTCATAGTCTTACTAAGACAAACTATCATTTAAGTCAATGGGCATTTGTTTACTCAACAACAGGACAGAGGAGTATAATCTGACCAAAGGCCTCCAGATTTGGCCCAATACAGTAATTGGAATAAACTAAATTATCTTTTAATAGGATTCACTCATTGCTGGGGGCAAACTCTCATGGCTGGGTCTTTAGGATCCTCTTTCATTGTTCACTTACCTTGCCGCCCCTCTTGCTCTCCAGGTCTTGGGGTGCTCTCTTTGTGATTCAGCTCTCTGCCCTGACCACTATATAGCTTTTCCCAGGGGATCCAAGTCTTTCCAGACAAACTGTCAGGATGCCATCTGAGGCAATCATCCATGCCAATTCCAAGTCCAGGCTGCTTTTGCAGTGTCTGGTAGGGGAATGAAAGCCCTCCTGCTACTCCAGTTTCCAGCAGGGACTGTATAATCAGCTGCCAAGTTGACACAATTGCTTACGTCACTGCTCTTTCCCTGGGCTTCTTCCTATTCTGCCTTCCACAAGCTTTCTTCCCCGCAACTCCTCTGGGTGAACCATTCCTTCCCAGGGCTCTTGCTCCCCTCTGGGTTTCTGCCCACTCACCTCTCTGTGCCCAGAGAGGGGCTGCAGACTCTCTCCCTGAAGCCCTCTCCTGCCATCGCCTTTGCTGGCTGTATGAAAGCTCAGCCTGTCCTTGCCCAGCTGGGCTTCACCATCAAGTGGCTTTTATTAGTCACTGGCTCTCCCCCAGGTGCAGCTTATAAGGTTAATTGTTCCCTTCTGAGGCACGATGACCTTTTCTGGTGTGGGGTGAACATCCCATCACATATCCCGGAGATGAGGATGGGTTGTGTGCTTTCCAGTATGTGACCCCCAAGCAGCTGAGACAGGGGATCAAACTAAGAATAGTTTACCCATCTCGCCTTGCTGTGGGGTGAGCAGCAAATTGCTCACTCCTCCTCTGGTCCTACAGCCAGAGAAGGGGGATCAGACTTGGCTGTGAGTGACAAAGGTTTCACAGGATGTGGCTCTTCAAATGAGTGGTGTCTGAAGCCATCACTCACTTTGCTAGTACTTAAGGTCTGTTGGGCTTCCAAGATGAGAATGATGTGAAAGAAATGGGCACTACAAACATCAGTGAAAAGGTTTTCTGAGGTAAGCTTATTCACAAGAATGAGGTGTTCATTGAAGGAAATGTAATGAAGAATCCTAAAGTTTTGAGGTTCAATCATGGCCCCCAGTACTCAGATGTTGTAGTTTATTTTAAAATATAATATATGTGCATGTACATGAAAGGGCAGCATGGAGTCACTGGTAGAAAACCAGATACACGTAAGGCAAACAGGGGCCCTAGACATAAACCTGTTTAGTTCTGACCCCGCCCGTATGCCATGACCCCACCTCTGGTTGAGGATGCTATGGCAGGGGGCATTCACAAAGAAATAATTTGCTGGGCTGTTGGAAGACCTCCCTCCTTCATTCTTTAGGCAAGATGGGACCCCTCTTCTAGACCAATGATCACTCCATTAGGATAGGCTGGGGTCTATCCTGGAGGAAGGAGGGCTCCCCATCCAGTCGAGCAGAAGGTCATCTGTTGACAAACCTGCTGACACCACATCAGCAAAATCTTGAAGAGCTGGTGGTAGCAGGTTACAAAGTTAACAGGACATTGAGATGAATGAGGCAATCCACACCTCTTAAAGAGGTTGTTTCAGGTTCTATGGAGACATCATTGCACGGGTAATCTTGGGGCATGTTTTCAAGTTTTCTTCAGCAACTATGAGGGCTAGAAACATATTTTTAATAAAACTTCTCATGTTGATGTCATCCTGTGTCTTCAGGAGCCAGGGCCTTGGATGTGTGCCTATGTCTTCTCTACTAAGATGTAAGAGATGTAGTGAGGGGTAACTCTTCAGAAATGTGATACCAGGAAAGTGGGAACTCTTCTTGTCCTTTGAAAAAATGGTACTGGTACCTCTTGTTAATGTTTCAAAATGAAGGAAAAGTTCTAATGTTAATAAACTTCAACCTGCATGGATTTGAGTTCCTTACCGTAATTATTTCCAAAGTTGTTCTGGTCTGCTACAATTCCTTGCCCAGTACGAACTTACAAGTTAAAGTAGACAAGCCTGAAACAAGGAAGGGAAAAGAAAAGAGGTGGCATTTTTCATTCTGATCAGTGTCCTGGGAAAGTTAACTGGTCCTGAATGTATCTCTGCTGGTCAGTCAAAGTGTTGACAGGTCATGAAATATTAGATATTAACAGCATATGATTTTGATTGCTGTCCTCACTCCCCACACACTTCACCTGATTTTATTAGTAGAGAATAGCTTGCAAAATACTAAAGAAAGGCCTCTTTAACACAGCGATTCTCAAACTATGCTCTGTGGACCACCAGAAGTGTGCACGATGGCTCTCAGAATGAAACACTTGGACAAACAAGTAGTGGAGGACTGGAGTGGTGGGTGGGATTTTTCTGTTACTAACTGATTTACAGGGGAAAAAGTTGGGGAACCCGTGCTTTATGGTATTTGAAATCTCATTTTCCATATCGGAGTTGTTTTCAAACAGGGAGCATCAAAGTCCCGTGAGAATTTATGTAGACAAGAAATCAACATGGTAAACAGAATGATGTGATTTTCAAGTTTAATACCTTGTGGCCTGTTAAGGTTGGAAAGGAATACAATATACAACTGGTTCCTTGCTTTCCAGTGGCACTCTCTTTTCCTGCTCTCACATGTCATAAGAGATTGAACTTTATAATTATAATTGTTTCCTCAGTCTAGAAATACCTTTGGGGCATTGATCCAAGACAGCATATAGCAAGTCCTGGACCTCAGAGCAGTATAATTTTAAAATCACTAGGAGATGGCATGACACACTTATATTGGATTATTAAACACAACAGTATTTAGAATGCCAGGTTTTGGATCTGGTTCCAAACAGCCTGGAACACCCTCTCTGACCTTCACTACCATACCTCCTCCTCTTCTGAATTCTTTCCTTATAACTTCTTTCTTGTAAAAGGACTTTCTTACTTAGTTTCTTCCTCAGCAACATGTTAATGAGTAACCACAAACAGAAATCAATGACCTAACAAAAAGCATACTAAAATATCACCCTCTAAGTAAACATCATTTTAATTAAATACAGATTTACACTAGTGTAAAACTGGAGTGATGCAGAGGTAACTCCACTGGAGGGAAAGTGGAGTTAAGGCAACAGTGAATCAGGCCCCAAGGATTTCTTACCTGTGATATACTGTAGGTGATTTACATGAATGATTTGTAGTGGGGGAATATGTAGGATGGTTTGTGGATGAAACATGGCCTAGGAGTCAAGAAATTCAGATTTTATTCTCTTTTTTTGACATTCACTCACTGTGTGAGTTTGGGCAAGTCTGTGCTGATAATAATCTGTCCTAGTTTGGATAGTCATTACTATGGTAAAATGTCAGACAGACTAAAAGTAAACTGGTTTTCTTCTCTTTATGGAAATTGCTATCATACCACATTCCAGTTCTCCTCAGTGCTGACTTGGTCATTAAAAGTAACTCACAATCTTTATTTGTAGCATTTCAGGGCCAGACTCTGGCCAGACCCTGCACAAGTACACAAGGGGGGAAGAGCACAAGAAACTTTTCTTCCTTACTTTTCTCTACAGACCTTACCCTCTCCTGAGCACAAGCACTGTTTCTGGCTAGCACTGCTAATGCCAGGAAACAAGAATCCCTCCCATAAAATGAATGAGGAGAGGCCAGAAAGAAGTAAGGCCACAAGCCCTGCTCCCACTCCTCCCCAGATAGCAGAACTGGCAGCTTGTGGAAGGGAGAGTGCACAGCATGCCCATAAAGACATGTAGCAGCAGCAGGAGTTCCCAATGGGATGGTGCACTTGTGCCTCACCCCCACAGGGGCCAGTGCAGATCGTACTCAGTTGGGCCTTGCATTTTCAAAATCCAGCCCTCAACAACTTTTTGAAGTAGAAGATGAATTTTCCACATGACACCCTTATAATAATCACACCACTGTAGATCCTGAGGATACAGATTTATCATTAATACTGCACTGGGTTTATTTTGGAACACAGAATGCAATTCTGAGATTATTAGCAACTAAAGAACATTGTTATTGTTTTGCCATTCTGCAATACTTTTTGCCCTCTTTCTGATCTCTCATACCAAGTGTTCCTTTTCCTTGCATTTTTAATATTTTCAAAACAGAAGTTAACCGAGAAGCAATTAAATACATTGTCCAGGGCCCTTTTTAATGTTCAGAGACCCTTTTAACCTAATTCCACATGAATGTTTAGACACAAAGAATAGAAAACCTGTATTAAATTATGTAAATTAAAATGAATAATGGTAAGCACCAGGAATTGAAATTATTTCAGCAAGTGGTAGCTTTACCCAGTAAATCTGATAATTGTTGCATTAGGATGAAATGAATAACAAACTATCAAAGGTTTTTTGTGATTTCTAAACCACTGTATTTAAACTTAGTCTCTTAGATGTTTAAACCTACCTCACAACTCTTCAGTACCTACCTTGTTATTTTGCACTAACATGATTTATTCTGAACTAATAAAAATCAGATATATAGCACCATAAATGCAAACAGTTCTTTACAGCATAAATGATCATACATTCCCTGCTTATAACCAACATGTATCTAAATTCCTAATACATATTATGTAATATTCTGTATATGCACAGGATATGATGTATAATTAACCTTCATTTCAGTTATAAGCTTTGGATTTAAAATCAAGTCACCTATGCATCCATATCCCAAAGCCTTGTTTAGTCATTCTTTTTTTCCAAACATTTTTCAAGGTGCAAGTGATCCTTGATATTTCAGGACCATTAACATAATGATGTCAGAACTGGCTGGCAGCCAACTGCAGGCATGAAGTGAAGTTTATATATAGCACTTTGCACAGTTGCCATTTCAGGCAGCTGAGTGAAATTGTTAATGGACAGATTTATCCTTGACTTAAATTAGAAAAAGCTCAAACAATAACAAATATGTTTCCTCCCACAAATATTAGGGACCTGATCCTGACCTCACACACACTGGCCAAATTTTGTGCAGACTTACAAGCCTAACAAATTCAGTGGGTTTCCATAGTGCGGAAGTCAGGGCGGAATTTGACTCATTGACCTCAGTGCTGTTACTCCTCATTTACACCAGACTACAATTAGAATCTAGCCCTAAGTTTCTCAATATAAGGCAAGTGTGGCGCAGGCAGCTAGTTTAGCCTTCTCGTGGGTACTGTGCCCTCTTCAGCTATGCCTATGGCATGCCTGGGTGGGAGCAGGGGGGGGGCACCCGGTCCCGCCCTCTGCCCCGGGCCCTGACCCCTGCCCCAGGCCCCGACCCAGGGACCCTGTGTGGAGTAGTCTTCAAAAGTCCATGACTCACTCCCTTCCCTGGGTCACCTGTCTTTGGCCCCACTGCTTGCCATCTGCTTCCTGGAACTGGGTGGGGAGGGGTTCTCCCTCAGGCTTGTGCCTTGGGTCCCTGGCCTTAGCCAGACAGGTACCCCCCTCCTCTCATCTCTGGTACCTCTGGGGTTGTAATAGGTAGCAGCTCCACTCTGCTCCTTCTCTTAACTCCCTTCCAGCTGCCCCTGTCTGCCTGACAGGGAGGCTTTTAACTGCTGGGGCAAGCCCTTGATTGGCCTCAGCTGGCTTAATTGGCCTAATTGCCCCAGAGTGGCCCCAGCTGGATCACCCAGGGAACAGGGATTTGTTCATTCTGGGGCTAATATAGACCCCCTCTACTACTCTCCTGTAGCCATCAGGTCTAACCCTGTCACACAAGATTGTGCCATTTACACAGTGCCTGATGTAGGGGGTGATGCAATTCTGCAACATCCTTGGGCACAGTCTCTGCTGGGGTTGCTCATTATGCATCCAGGGTGCATATTCTGTGAGAATGGTACATTTATTGTTCCCCCAGTACAAGGCCCCTACTGTGTAGGCCAGAGCAAAGAATAGGGCAGGGCCATGATGATTTCTGGGTGATTGGAACCCTGGAGGGAGCGAGGGATGACTTGTCCTTGTGATTGGCTCTTCTGCAGGCCACACAAGAGGATAAGTGGATTCTCGCATGTCCCCTCACCCAGCTGCCTATGGAAGAGCCAGTCACAACTTGGTGCATACCCTTGTTTTCAGAATCAGTCAGAGAATTACAAATGATGATGATCAAGAAAAATCTGATACTCATTCCACTGTCAGCTCAGGATCTATTGACATTGTAAAGTCCTGTAATGGCAGCGATGAAGCGGGCATTTTAAAGTTCACGCAGCTCTCTTTGAAGGGGGAATCTTCTTCATTAGCAAACTGCCTACATTTAGTTGCACCTATTTGTAAACCAGACTACCTGGCCCTTCGGCTCAGCCACTCTACTCTCTCTGAACTCTTCCATGCTGTGCAGCAGGTAACCATCAATGTTGCTGATGGAGGACATTACAATCAATCTCTTAGAAGGATAAAGAGGTTAAATGAAATGGAGCCTATGTTGTCCGGTAACCCAGCTATTTCTAGGAATGCATAGTCACTTATTTCATCTGTATTAGTTTGCTCTGGGCATTATACAAATTCATTCTTTTATGCAAAGGTTCTTTCCATAATAAAAAGACCAAAATGAAGGATTATTACACCTAAATGGAAATCAAAGAATGCTCAGTTTCACTGGGCTCATTTTATTCTATTGCAAAGTTATTGTTGATGTTAACATATCTATATATAGTAGTGTCAAGCTGCAACAGTGCAGAGTAAGATAAAAGGCTTGACTCATAAAATATTGCTGCATCTCCAATAAAGTATTAAGATGTCATTGGTACCTCTCCTAAGACATTCTGTCACATGTGCCCAGATGACAGAATTCATATTCTACCGTATGAATAGTACAACCCCCAATTTTCAAGCTCAAATCAAGCGTAAATGGGTTTTCCATTTGTAAACTCTATTGTTACTATGCATAAGTCACAGTGTGCAAAAGAATGCACACACACAAATGACTGTGTGTACAAAGTTGCATGCATACGAATAGACTTGCATCTCCAGTTCCACTGAAGTGGTGGTGTGTAGAGTGCGCTGGCATGTGGGTTCAGTTCCTGAAGAAGGTAGTTTTTAAATTTCATTCCTTGTGTTTACATTTTTTATAGTACAGAGGCAGAGGGAAGTGTCTCCCCCACTGCCACACCCATCATACTATTACATAGAGCCATATGCAGGAGTCAAACTAGCAGGTAGGAGCATTAGGGGCTGGAGTGCTCTTCCCTGTGTGTGGGAGCAAGAAGCTGAGTGAGCCAAAAGGCAGTCTGAAAAGTGTGGAGTAGCACAAATCCTCATGTACTGGACCGGGGAGGGCTGTGATGTGGGTGTCCCATAGTGGTCAGAGCAGAAGTTCACCATCCTCTCCTGGTGGTTCAAGTCTGCAAGTCAGCAGAAGTGTCTAGAGACTCAAGTTTGTGTGTTGGCGGTAGGGGAACCAGGGCCCTTCTGTTCCACTGGTTTCTGATCCAGGGCCACTGGGGTGGCAGTTCAGGTGTGCAGCCTGGGCAAGGGTATCACCAAGCCTGCTCCCTTGGTCACTTCCTACTGCACCCCCTGCCTCGTCTGAGGCCCATTGGGATGGGGGACTGGCTACTGACTTGCAAAGCATACTGAACTGAAATGGGTCTGGCATCTCTTCCCTCTCACTCACAGGCAAGCACCCTGGTGTCTCTCCAGGGACAGCCTGCCGCTCTGTATTGAGGTCTGCTCCAGACAGCATGGGGCCCCTGCTGTAGTCCTGCAGGAGAAACCTTTGCCATTCTGCTCCTTTGCACTGGCTGTCCTGACTGAGCTATGCTGCATCCTTCTAAGTTCTACCTCCAAGACGAGCATACCCAGCAGACGTGAATGGGCAGAGCCTCTGGGCCCCGGAACTGCTCTTTAACCCTCTGTTCCCTAGTGTCACAGGAGCATAGGGGCAAACTGGAGCGGGGAAGCACTGAGCAATCACATTAGGATCTTGATAGTAGCACTGAGGGCAGGTATCAGAGACATCCAATGTCAAATATATGCTGATGATCTTTATTAGCAGTTCATGAATCTTTCATTAATCTTCTAAGCAGAGTGGTGCAATTAAAAAAAAAACCAAATAGGTTTGAGATGGTTCATTTAGATTTGATCCCCCCGTTCTGAAGATTCCAATGCAGAGAAATTCAAGAAAAGGGGTACTGGGTATTATTCAATAGAACTTCAACTCCATGGAGGAATAGTTTCTTAAATAGCAGTGCACAGAACATTGAATGGCTGATTGTCTAGAATGCTGCACATTTACACCTTTTTAGTCTTTGCACTAGCTGAAACAAGTCTAAATAATCAAACACTGCTCCATAATTATAACAACTGAGGACAGTTGGATCAATTAAATCAATGTTAAATATTACCTTTGTAAAGCATTGTATTTCCAATGTCTAACTAAAAGGAAATCATTGACATTGAATGAACAGATACATATGATTCCCTGTAATTACACTTCACTATCCAAGGGCAGCTTTTGTGATTAGTATAGAGCAAAGCAGCATGCAATCAGTTTAATGTTTTATAATTAAAAAAAGATCACCATGGGATATGATGCATACTAATAGAACATAGCCTTCTCATTTACATTTAATGACCACTGTCCCTTTAAATGATGGGATTCTCCCTTCCTTTTTGAATGGGTACCCTTTGATAAGGTTCTGCTTAATTAGCAGTCAGGGACAGAAAGTGTTGTTTAGCAACTTCAGACACTGCAGTACATACATTATGGCCACAATCCTTCACAGCTAAAGACAATGAGAGTTTTGTCATTGGCTTCCTGGAGAGCAGGCCATATCTGTGTGGCCCTTTTACAGAACTGGCCAGAATTGAGCACAAGATACTTTATATGTCTATGGATAATGAGACTATCCACATTTACATGACAAAGGGTAAAGAAGACTGAAAACATACAAACCCCACATGCTTCAGGGCATGAGCCTCCCTCAAACTGACATGGGGCTAGGAACAGGCTTCCTCTGTGAGCAGGTTATTCCATATTTGTCCAATACAGAGTGTTTGCACCACACCCTAAATCATCTGGCCACAGGCAGAGTCAAGATACTGGATTGAAATAATCCACTGTGGAAACTGCGATATTTGTATGACCCTATGGACTTAAACTTAGCCATAAGGCAGGATCAAAAAAGGGGAAATGATTTATCGGTAATTAACAGTTCCATTTGTCATAGTTTCCCCTCCATTCTAGAAAAGTCTTTAACCTGAGTGTTCTAGCTCCACCTCTAAGGAAGCAAGGTGTCAAAAGTACCATTAATCAAGGGACAGAATACGGACATGATCCAAAGTACTTGGGATTTCATTGATAGCATCCCACTGACTTCAATGAGCATTGGATCAGGCCCCAAAGGAGATAGCACATCCATTCCCATTAGCTGAGCTCCTGCTTCCCAGGAGTTATCTGGGGGGAATGCTGCAGCCTGTCTCATGCAGGAGGTCAGACAAAATGACCACAGGGCCCTTTTGGCATTAGAATCCATAAATATATACCGGCATTGATAGACTGTTCTTCTGTGATCAGGATAAACGTAAAGATTTGTTTGTCGGGGAGGAGGAGCTATATAAGGAAACCATATATATGGTGGCTTTGTCTGATTAATTTCAGTAAACACTGACTATCACCTTTCAAGAACCACAAGAGTAAACATACAGTGAAAATTTTCATTGGAAAATAGCTGGTTTAAACAGCTTCTACTGTGAGTGCCATTAAAATCTTGACATTTACCACTCCATGATATTTACCTTTATCACCTTATTTTTGGTATTCCCTATATTTTAAATGGGAAATACCGTGATAACTTTAACAGCTCTGCACAGTGAATGTCAACATTTTAATGGTGCCCTCTATGTTCTGGAGTGGGAGAGATGTAGCTGTCAGGAGTGTGGGTGTGCTGCTCTGTTATCTGAAACAGAAATGGCTACTCTGAAGATATTATTTGCACGAAACAATTTTAAACTAGCAGCCTGTGACTCTCTTGGAAGTGTCACTCCATTGTTAACTCACTCTGCTGTGCCTAGATATTGCCAGTGCAGGATACATGACACGAAGGCACTCAAATATCATGATAATGGTCTCAGCATAAGAAGTTAGACAGGTAGATATGCCATAATGCAGCACCTTGGTACACCAGGAGTTAAGGTTGGAAAATGTATCATATTTGATTATAAGGCACCTAGCTGTACCTCTTACTAATATTTTTCTGTTTTGCTGAAACCCAAACCCTTAATTCATGTGAATATTTCCCCTTTGTACTGAATATCAATGTCCTCATTTTTAACTTGTTTTTTAACGAAAACTTCCCAATGACACTGTAAGGAATTTGCACTGATATTCTGGTTAAAAATACCTCATTACAGTAGCCTGATACATGGAATTAGCTCACTTTTTAAAGTGAACAGCTGTAATATGGATTATTTGCACAAGCACATGGTGAGGTGGGGGCAACAATGCAAGAAGCTTTTTTATGCAGCCACGGAAAGATCAGCCAGAATTCTAGTTCCTGCACTCTGGGAATTGAAGGTAGCTCTTCTTCCCTACTCTCTTTGGGGTGCCCGGTCCCCCAACACAGGGCAGCGAGGGAGCGGAGGAGTCAGGGCTGTGGTTCTGCCTGCCATAGGCACCAGCATAAAAAAATGTAGCAATGGATGTCCAGCCTGAGCACCCCAGGAGCGTTCTGCTATCTCCTGGAGCTTTCCTTCTGGGCAGTGCAGCTCAGCATTGCCCCCTCACTACTGAGGTCATAGGATTGACTCGGCACAATCAAGTTCTTCCTTTTGGGGGCCATTCTGCATGAATACATGGTGCAGGAATACATAGTGCAGAAAATCCCTCTGGCCTATATCATCCAGCTCTGTACGAGTCCAGCAAGTCATCATCAGTTCAGGGCTGGTGCATGGGAGGATGGAACTGCAAAACCACTTGGGAGATGGAGTGGGAATAGAGGTCATACAAATGAGCTCTCTGCTTCCTCCCTCTGAGCCTCTCCTTCTCGCTCCCTCTGTACAGGCTTGGTGCAGCAGTAACCTCAGGGGAACTGGCACAGCAGAGAGAGGCTCAGTAGCAAGATCCTTAAAACAACAACAAAAACCAAACCCAAAACACTTACTAGCTGAGGTAATGGGGTGGGGAGAGAAGGTCTTTCTTCTCCCTGCTGCACTGATGGGAAGGGAATCTTTGCCTTAATAGGCTCCATGCCTCTCTTAGCTGATTGTTCCAGATGCAAATCCCATGTAGGATCCCAGCAGCTGTCAGCCAGCTTCTGAGATCTCCGCTTCCAGCATCCCCCACCCAGCTGTGGAAGTGCAGTACCAGACCACTACTTCCCCAATGACATACCCAAACACCCTGGGACAGAGCTAGAGAGGGCACTCGCTGTATAGGGGTCAGGACTGAACAGCCATGGAGCCCTCCCGGGTCTGCTTCTCTTCTCACTGACACAGGAGAGAATCAGGAGGAACACCACTGAAGTAAATGGAGTTACAGTGGTGTAAAAGTGATCAGCATCCAGCCCTATGTACTCAGAACACCACCAACAATGCACAGGAATGCAGCACTGCCAAGCCATGAAGTTTTGGCAGGATTCTGCCTCAGATAAAGGAGGGCTAGAAATTGGCTCTAAAAATTTAATCCTAAAAAGTCATTTGATTACCTTTAAGGGCAGCTTCCTTTTCAATTATTTTTCACAGCAGGCATTCATATGATTTCTGTCCTGAACACGAGCAATGCTGTTCGGTTACTAGGCCTGGCCACAGTAACCCTGTGCAACCCACATGCAGAATACCATGTTCAAGGCAGGGACCAACTTTTCTTTCCCAATGTGTTTGTACAGCACCTAGCAAAGGGGCCCTGATACTGATTGGGGCCTCTCTGGGTGTTACTGTAAGATACATATAAAATAAAACGGATGCTGCAAAAGTCATTAGTAATCATTTTCTGTATGAATGTAATCAGAAATTTGCACTAAATTCCCCTTCCGAAGCATCTTAATCTATGTCATGATATGGCAAGTGTTCTCATGGACAGTTCTGCAAACACTTATGTAAACTGTAGGTGCAATTCTTTGGGACTCTTGAATGCCTGGCATGTCTGGAAAACAGGACATTTTAAAGGGCCAAAATATGGATGAAGTTGCTTAATTTTGACATCCAAGTTTGAAAGTTATGAGCTTTAACGCACTGTGCCTCAGTTTTCCCATCCATAAAATGGAAGTAATTATGATTCTCCACTCTTGCAAAACTGTTTTTAGATCTAGAGCTTAAAAGCACTGTTAGTGCTAAGTAGCATCATGGTGATAATAGTATGCACAATGGGATTTCACATACTTAATAAGAGGTAGCAAGCTCTGGACTAATACAATACAGTAAAAATCTATAAGGTCTCAGTAGCTAATGAGATACCAATGAAAGCAATGCAATGTATACTGCATATCTTTGCCCAAAATTCCATTAAAATTAGTGGATTATGTGGACAATCTTTATATGAATTTTCTGCTATATAATACTGGCTATATATATGGTTGATACAGTAAAATGGTGCATAAATAAAAAGTGTGAGCAACATTACAAATGAAATGCACATCTTGATTCAGAACAGTAAGGTCAACATACGTATATTAAGAAAAGAAAATAGCAAACCTTATAAAATTCAAGGTAAAATAATGAGGATTTCTATTTTAATTTTACAAATATTGAACTGCAGACACTCACCTGCATTAATTCACTCAAATCTCTCATTGATTTGCACTGAAACTCGTCAAAGATGAATTAGGTGCCGCTGCAGAGAGACAGAGAGAGAGAGAGGAATTCTCTATGTGTAATTACTGGACTCACATTTGCTTTTATATAAATTACAGTTTATTTTTACTGTAAAGCACTTAGTCCCAATTCTTCATGCACACACACAATACTGTAATAAAAGAGTTTTCAACCTTCCTTTTCCAGTGAATCTTAAACTACATGCAGCGTTCACTCAGGACTAACCTTTGGGCATACCATTGGGAAAAATGAACATATCCCTATATAGCCATATCCCATCATCTTTTAATCACTGTGAGAATGGGTGTCCCAAATAACTGCATCCTGTAGTAAATATTTATTGACGTGGTATCTTTAAAACACATTAAGTGGCAATTGTCACTGACAGTTGGTATATGAAGGTGTGGAGCTTGGGTGGAGATCAATAACATGAAATGGAAAAAGTTTTGGAAGGTGCCACCTGTAATGGGAATGTAGAGGGAAGTGCTCATCTCCAATAGGAACTTGGGGTTGGAAAGGGATCAGCCACTTGTGAAGTCAATTGGAAAGGCGGGTGAGAAATGGGCCATGGGGAGGGCTCTGTCACCTGCAAAGCAACCTGAGATTTGAAGGGCATCACCGCCAGTAGGAGATACAGCTTGTACTCATTGCTTGTCCTGTTTCCCAGCACACATCATACCACACTGGCTACATGTGAAAGCTCTGAGGAAAGACACCAATTGGTTTATCTAATTTCCCCCAACCCTTTCTTAGGCACACAATGACAAAAGACTGCAAAAGCTTCTTATAAACAGACACACTTTTAAAATAAGAAGCCAATGAGATAATTGAAAGTGGTTGGGAGAGGACAGCTGGGATGAGTGGGTCTGCTCCCAGGATGGGATCTCTATCTTCATATGCTCTGGAAGTCACATTACTCACACCAATGCTGGTCTGTCTCCCTCTACACACCTGCCCAAAACAACAGCAGAAGTTCCACCTCTCTGCCATTAAGTAATGATACATGCCCGAGAAAGGAGCAAGGCAGAGATCAGGGACTGTAAGTAGAGAGAATGACATGGGACTCCCTTCAATGTGGACAGATATGTACAACTCAGACAGAGAAATGGGGAGTTCCCAAAGGTTCAACTGCTTGCCTCTTCCTATAGGGAGACATCTGTATCTTGGTAGATTTGATGGGTATAGATGGATATTTATTGATATTTAACCAAAATGACAAATAAGTGTATTAATCTCATCTTACTTTTAAAATAATAGGTGAAACAGATTAAAGAAATAGTGCATCCAGAGATGTAGCAAGATAGGTGTAGATGAGCATCAAGCCAATACAGAATAACAGATGGATTTGGAGGAGGCATAGGAAATCCCCAGAATTTTAGTTCTTTTGCCATTACATATAATAATAAACTACAGTTAATTACAGGTACTGTACTGTGATGAATGTGATTATACTATACTTACGCTGTGGTTATGCTCTATTATATCATAATCAGCATTAATTCATATAACTGGAAGTTTAACTATATGATTTAACTACTTCTTACCATTACCCCTTGGTTTCATACTCAGACACTCACCATCATAATTATTCTGAGGCTATGCTTTGATACATGCACCTTGTACACCATCTTATAACAAAAAAGGCCAGCTACATAGCTTACAGTTTGTATTTTAATTTCCATGTAACTACAGTATAATTATAGCCTCTGTATTATAAAGTGTCATTGTATTTTTAACCCTTATGATGCACACATACCCTCAGATCATCACTGTGCACCTAGTAGTCTCTAAGACCCTAGACATTAATTTTCATGGCATCATATCGTTGAGATTCAGGAACATACAGCCCCACACGTTTCCTATGCTCAAGGATGGCTTTCTCCCCACCTCTGCATGCTCTTATAGTGACTCCCAACCAGGCCACCAGCACGGTGTGAATCTTTAGCAGAGCCACACAGATCTCTACCAGTATGTTATATTGTTCTCTTTACTCCCCTCTCTCCCTGCCTAGATGCTGATACTCAGGGTGGGTTTACACGTAATGAAAAACCCACCTTAAAGATTATTGAGGCCAACAGCTATTTTAAATGGATATGCTCTGCAAAGAAGTTCTGGTGCTGATCTGCAGTTTATCTCTGGGAGTCTATTTCAGTTCTAAAATGAACATGTATTAACTCTCTCCCTCTGTCTCTAACTTCAGTACTGTACTTGCTTAGTGCTCCACGATGCCAGCAGCAGACTGACCAAAATCTGAATCTCTAGAAGCAGCAATGCAGAGCCCTTCAGAATCTGGGGTTTTCTTTCTTTCTTTCTTTCTTTCTTTCTTTCATTTTTCAGCTAGCTTAGGGAGAGCAAGGCAACAGTGAAACATAATGCAAGAACTTGGTATGGGAAGGAGTGTGAGACAATTCTAGAGGGTGTTTGTAGCTGAAAGGGGAGGGGAAAGGAGACTGGGCAGAAGTCTGTTTCAGACATTCGCCTGCTTAAGCCAATGAAAACAGCGGTCTCTAAGTTCTCAGAAAAAAACAAAACAAAAAAACCTTTTTGCCTTCTATCAATTTCTTTTTAATTATTATTCATGAAATGAGGCTGTAATGGGTCGACAGTGTCCCTTTAAGTCCCACTGAGACACTGGGCCTTGTAGCTGACTGCACCCCTGTGGTTTGCATTACTTTTTTATGTGTTCCTGTTTTTATAGAGTGCTAAAAGGCTTAATTACATTTTACTGGTTTATTCTGCTTGCTGGCGCATGTCCTCATTAATCAGGCACACAACATTTTCTTCACCAAAATGAGAACACGTAATTTGTGTATGTTATTTTGATGGGTGGGGGGTTGTTGTACAATTGGAAAGGGATAATATGGGTGAATGCACTATTTGTTGAGAAATTATCAAGTGTGTATATATATATATATATAAGTGTACAAGACACAGACAAAATGAATACATTGGGTTTAACTCAGCTCCATAGTAGCATATTAGGATCTCAGTGGATTAAATGTTTGGTTGTGCTGGCAGAATGGAAGGGTCTCATTTCTCAGTTTTCTAAATCTTTAATTTATTTTTACACTTGGAGAATGTCCATGTTTACCATGGTGTTTGTGTAAACCACTGGATAAAAGCTTCCACTTGTGGCCAGATTCAGTTGTCCTATAAGCCCTTTGCAGAGCATAGGCACTGGCATACTAGTGTAAGACTGCCCGCTCCCTTTCTTCCTTCCTCCCTCAGTAAATGACATTGGTACAGGGGGACTCTTCACGGAGTGCATAGACAGCTACCCTCTGCTGCAAGGGGCATTCTGGGGCAGAGATAAGACAGCCCAGAAGCAGGCCATAGAAGGGAAGGGAAAGATTAAGGATGGAAAGCAGCATGGCCAGGGTGGTCTTTTGACCTACCAATCTTCCACTGCAGCAAGCCTGAGAATGGCTGTAGCAGTGGGGAGCACAATTTAGGGAAGTCCTCTGGCTGTCCTATCTTGCACCAGGGGATGAAATGGCCCCCACAGGCCCGAAATAAGGGAGGCCCAAACCATTGTCCCACAGTCCCTGGTCTGGCCATAGTGCTGGCACAGCAATCAGTCTGCCTTTTTGTTTTCACCACAGAATGCCTTTAACTGCTGCTTCTTGCAGTTCATTACAGAAAGGACAGGACCAATGCTTCCCTCAGCTTTGCATATGGAGGGGAAGAAAAACTGCCCCTCTTGAGTGATATTGTATGTAGAAGTTAGCAGCAGCTCCAGCCTACGACTCCAATCCAAAAGAGGCCTCTCTAGCATAAACCCAGGAATTGTGTCTGTGGCTGGGGTGAGATGGAGTTGTGAGAAAACAGCCACTCGGCCTTCTGCACCAGTTCTCCCAAGTTTAGTTCTGATCCTTTGTAGTGCCTTTCACCAGCATCTAAGGTGTGGTGGATATATGTTCTTGGGAGACAGCCAAAGGCAACCAGCTTCTGAGCTGGGTGTGATGAGAGAGCAGGGGATTATTTCAGAAGGACAGAGGTGGAGTTCTGTGACATCTCCAGGTCACACTCCCTGACATCCCTGCAAGGTCAGAAGCACCTAACTGCCCTCGTGGAAGTTACAGTGAAATCCTACAGCCTGATTATGCCAAGAGTATCTTTGAGTGGGACTACTCACAGAGTAAGGGACTACTCAGTGTAAGTGAGGCTGGCAGAATTTGGTCCTTTGTGTAGAGTACCTTGCTGAGTGTCCCACCCAGGGCTTTTTTTGGTGGCAGGGTATGAAATTCTTTCCACTTGTTTGTAACAGGTGCAGTGTTTCATTCAATTAAAAGAGACATATACACCTTATTGTATAAACAAATTTTATACTTTAAAGAGTTTACACTAATGACTACATATTTCCATCTGAAAAATTTCTACCTACTATTGTTACAAGTAACCCCAAGGCTACTATCACAGAGAAGAGATCAGGGATTTGCACTGCTGGCCTTCCACCGCCCCTTTTCCCATTTTTTTCTTTTCTTCATTTAACTGTAATTTGTGTACAGCTAGTTTTACAGTTTTGTTGAATAGTTACTTGAAAACAGTGCTTAACTGAAAACAGCTGCAGGAGAGCTGAAATTGAAATGGAGGGCTTGTCTACATGGTGAGTTACTACACAGCAAACCAGGGTCTGAATCTACAGTACAACAGCTTGCTGTGCAGTAATGTCCTGTGTGGACAATTCTACAGAGCTGTGTAAGGCTCAGAGTGTGGCTTGGCTGTATAGAATGCTACACTGCACTACGAGACTTTCATTGCTTTGTAGCAGTGTCTACCTGGGATGGTTGTGTGTGGCAAGTGGGTGAGCTGTAGATTCACATCCTGGCTTGATGCACAGTAATTTGTTGTGTAGACATGGCCTGAAAGTGAACAGACAGCAGGCCGCTGGGTACACAAAGAGAAATGAAATAGTGGTGGGGATGGGTCTGAGCCTGTTGAGGGTGTTGCTTTCAGTCCGGCCCCAAGGAGCCTTCTAAAAATAAACAGGTGAGCATAAAAGCTCTTCATTTTAATTAAAGGATTTTAAACAAGCAAACAAAAAGTCTTACTATGTTAAAAAGGCATTCTATCAGAAAATTGAACTTTTTTATATTAGTCAATTAAAAAAGAATCAAGTTGATAGTGTCCCTTTAGATAAGTTATTTTAAATCTCAAATAACTTGTTTCTACAGCATAACTCAACAGGCAAAGTGGACATGCTAACGGAAAATATGACTCGCTACAGATTTAAAAGACACGTGAACTAACTTAAAAAGGAAAAGACTGTCCTCGGTGACAATTTTTCTGCCTTTTTTTTTTTTTTTTTTAACTGTATCTTCTCCTTCCCCCCCACCCGCACACACACCCCTTTTTTAGCCTTTGCTGTGATGAAACTTTGAAGATTTGTTTCCTTTCGTTAGCCCTGTTATTTCAGAATTAAGTTTGGATTTTCTGACGAAAAGAATTCCTGCTTTGCTTATCAGCTAAGACCTCAATACTGCAAACACTTAAACACATGTGTAATTATATTAGAGTGAATAGTTCTGTTTAACTCAATGGCACTAACCACTTGAGTGAAATTGTATCCATACTCATTTGCAGGATCAAGACGCAAGCCTAGCAGTAGACATTCTTGACCCAGTGCCACCAATGGGTTAAAAATCAGGTGTAACAATGATTCAAAGATATGCTGAAGTTCCACTCACCCAAATCATTATGCAGCTCTTTCTGTCTGCTCTTTATCAGAATGGATCTTTGCTGTAAATCAGTTGTCATTGAGTATAGGGTAGAGCGATTTTAATGGCAGTGTAAGAAGAGTTGCCTTTAGCTCTAACATACAGTAACTTCAATCAAATAAATAATTCAAAATAAACAGAGAAAAGAAATAATAAGGAAAATTATGCACATTTTCTTATAGAAAACCTCAACTACAGCTTCACTGCATGTGGTCAATTAGGAAAGAAAAGTAACTTTTTCTTTTTACACTTTGTTTCTTAAAAGATTTATTATAAATCAAAAGAGTTGCAATAGGTTTTATTTTAATGTATAATTTAAAGCTAAACTCCATTTTATGTTTAAGTTACAGAGGCCACTTTCCCCTACAAGAGGGCAATGGTGTAACCAAAGCATTTCAACAATTCAGTTTTCTATTAAATCTCAGTTACAGTACTTTAATGAGAAAATAAAGGAAAAGAAAAAAATGAAAAGAAAGAAAAGATCAGAGCAAAGAATGAGAAAGGATGAGGAGAAGAAAGATGAGAGGAGAAAGGAGACTAATACCCTCCCATTAGTCACTTTTGCTGCTCACCTTCCTGCTTTCCCTTGAGACCCGAATCATGATTCTTGAATGTTTAGGACTGGCAGAGGCAGTGGCAGATGTACGTGACTACCCAAGGCAGAGGAAAATTGGGCCCTTGTTCAGTAAGTGATACTTGTTTCCTATTCCTACTGAATACCAAAGGCCTAATCTCATTTACACAAAGATCCTTCATACCACTCTGGCAGTATAAAAGAGCCTTAATATAAATGAGAATCAAACCCAACATCACTGCAAATGACTTCTTACTCCTTCACCCCATTTTCTGACCAGTCTACAATTGACATGACATCGGCTTACTTCACTCTATGTCCCTGTTGACCAAGACACTTCTGTGACATTTGCATTCACTGAAATTAGATCTGAATTTGCATGAAGGGGCCAAATTAATCTCTGATGTAACACCAGTTTTGTCAGTAGACTTACACCAGGGATGAATTTCATTTTATTCCAAGTTTTATTTCCTGTGTAAAGGAGAATGTATTAGTAGGTACAAAATCCTATTTGCTCAAACTCCCCGGTCTGTGTTCTGTGTGCCTGAGTTGTTATTATTTCACACATGCTCTGATACTTTAGGATTATCACTTAATTAACTGGATATAAATAGAGAGAACAATTGGTGTAAGTCCCATGGGAGAGAACACTTGATTCTCTGATGGATCCCAAAAGAAACCCTGGAAACTGCACAGAAAAGAGACAGCCACTTGCTTTAGATCTGACATGAGTAGATGGTCAGAGGCTTTTAGTCCCTTTCGGGAAGTTACCCTACATGGCAAGATACTGAAAACAGCAGCTGTGGTGTCAACATGGTTCTTTGGTGTCCTTTCAAACTTTATTCTCACTTCTTGGAACTGGGACGTTGCAGAAACTAGGGATTAATTTGAACTTCAAGTAGGTGTTCTGTACATACATTTTTCTTTCTCCTTCATAATTATCCTAACAATAAGATATTATTTTCAGATCTGTTATGGTAAAGTTTGGGGTACAGATGTTCTACCTGCTTCTACTGAAATGACAAATGTGCTGTATTCTGATCATGAAACAGAAAGAACACTTGCTTATATTCTGGTGTTCTTTTTTCCCCATTTAAAAGGTTAAACACTTTTGGCCCTTCACTGTTGCATTGCCTCTTGTGTAGTCATTTACATAGCAACTGTAAAGGGGTGTAAACCGCCCCAATTCTAATTTTACACCCACTTTGCACTGGTGTGCATGTCTATACAAGATGCAGCTGTATATGTCCCCCCTCTGTTGCTATGCACAGAGAATGAGGCTGTTACAGACTAGCTAGAGTTATTTAGATTGAGATATACCAGCTCATCATGAAGTTAGCTCTCAAGGTTCCCAGTTCAGTTCCCAGCATGTTAGCCATCACACAGGACAGTGGAAGTTTAAAGCCTTCTATGCAGAGCTGGGTGCCCTCTACTTCCCCTGAAGCTAAAGGGAGTTGAGGGATGCTCAGTCCTTCTACTAATTATCTGTCACTGACTTATGGCAAGAGGAGTGATGTAGAAGCACATCAATTGCTCCCATCTCTATATGCAGAAATTGTGGGTAAGGCAGGACTTAAGTGGCACTCAAATGGAAGTTGCTGATGTTCAGCTTCAAGCAGAATTTAGATCTAGGTACAATCTTACAGCATAGTAGCTGTGAGAAATGTTATCAACAGAACCATGCATCATTACATACTCAAAATTCAGATGTCTGAGGCTCGAAGAGTTGCATGTCTCACAAACTTCTCAGGCAAATTTCAGCCTAGTTGTTTTGCTTTGAAAACCATGCAATTCTCCTATTTCATTGACAAACCAGGTGAAACTCAAAGGTGTTAAATGGGATTTTAGGGTTCATAGAGAGGCAATGTGCAAACCAACACTCAGAGAGTATGAACTCTGACAACTCAAAACCAGTGAGAATATTTGCATAAGACCCTATGAAGTGTGCCTGTCAGGTTTTCACACTGTTTTACAGAACAGAAAGATGTGACGAGTAAGCAGGCATAGGAGTAATCAGCTAATTTCTTGAATACCTGCACTTCTTCACCTATCTTCCATTTCTAAACTTTTTAACATTACACTAGTAATAATACCTGTTGAGAATATAATGTGCCTGCCAGTAAAATTCACGGCTTAATTTTCAGACCAAAATTGTGTATGCACTGGCACACTTTCCATATGTATTATTGTGTATATGCATGCAAACTGGGGATTTGTACACATCCTTGGCTGAACAGACATATATCTAGCTATGTCTGCATGCAAATTCCCAGTCTTGTGCTCCCACATAAGTTGGGCACACAATTGCATTCATACGAAAGTCTGACCCTTAGTTCATTGGGATTAAGGGATGCAATACCCATAAATGGACCAATAACAGAGAAGAGAATGACAGAGAGAAATTGGAGAAAGGGAGCTGCTACTGCTCTTTCTCAGATTTTATCTTTAAGAGACATCCTACAATAGTTTTTCTCCTACTGTATTAAAAAGCTTGCAATCAAAATAGAACTACATCTCAACCCATTCCTGTAGGATAGCAATTTAGTTTCCACAGTGCCTAAAAACAGCCTAAACCAATGGGTGTCCTGACAGAATTTGCCAAGATAGTGCATCATTCTGTGCAAAAATAAAGAGTTCCAAATTAAATCAGGACATTTTTGTCACTCGCTTTATCTCAAGTTGCTAGGTTAGCGCTGATACTGATATTCCATACAGCACAGCATATAAATCATAGAAACAATTCTTTGCTCATTATTTTTCTTCCTAAATGAGCAATCAAATTAGCCAGAAGAGAAAACAAGACTGTTTTGCTCTTGCATCCATTCACTTCTTCCCACAATCTATTGGTTCACACACAAAATACAGGGGCACATACGAACAGGCAAAATACACAGGTACAGTCACGGAAGTGCTGTCTGTCATTTCCCCCTTGATACCTTTCCTGTGCCTTGCATATCTGAGAAGTAACTATAGCCATAGGGCCAGTTTACTTTTTTTGCCAGCTGGGAAGAGGAGAGGCAAAGGAGAAGAAGGAGACAGAAAAGGCTAGTTCTCATCTCCCAACAACAAACCTGTCACTTCAATGTTCCACTTCAGTGACCTGCTGGGACTGAGAGGAAGCAGTCCATCCCCCATAGGGGCCTGCTGATCCTTCCTGCTCCACTAAGCTGGCAATATGTTTTGCTTTCAAAAAGCTAAAAATTAAAATTGCAGCAAACTCTGTTTTAACTAAACTGAATTAAATGGCAGATGTGAGCTTCTCAGACTTGCTTCTCGTTGTTGGAACACTTAACCATCGTCACCTCAGATAAGAAAGCGTAGACAGCAAGGCTTTGTCTTCTCCCTTTGTGGGTTTGATCTTATTACAGAAAACAAGTTTGCCAAGTATGAATTATTGCTACAATTCTGAATGCTTCTCTAGGAGAGGAAGGCAAGCTTCAGATATTAGTAAATATGCAGGGCTATAATGAGAATGCATCTCCTCAATACACTTTACTCTCCCAACTTTCAGCCATGAGAATTATTTCAAAAGATAAGCTGCAGAGAGAGGATCAATTAATCTGCTGAATGAATTTTAGAATCCATTCTCAATGCTGTTGATAGCCACAGACCCCCTTCCTGTGCTTGGTAATTACCCCAATATTTCCTGCACGCTTGTTTAAACGGCTTACACTTGGGCTTCCTGTGAAGAAGAGCTCTCCCTCCGCTGATCTGAGGCATAAGAGAAAGGCAGCTTGCCTTATCTCTCTCCCTCATTCCATCTGCAGTCAGTGGGGGGTCCAACTAATCATTGTCATTGGGACAGTGGATGAGCAGTCTGGGGGACGCAGATAGATGTAACACTAAAGGAGACTGGGACTTTCCTACAGTGAGTTTGCCACAGAAAACTCATGCTCTCCCAATTTCAAAGGCAAAACAAGAGTCCCTTTAAACCAGAGGCCTGTCCCTTAATTATACAAATGTGGCAATCAAAGTTATTATCTATCTTTACAAAGGCTGGGGCTTTAATTGAATGGTGCGTTGATACCTTTGAGAGAAAGTGTTCAAATCTCATGGAGAGCAAATTGACAGTGAGAAAAAGAGAAAGGGAGATATGGTATTTAACAAGCAGACTGCTTTATATGGAAATGTAATGAATACAGTGGATAAAAAAAGAGAGAGACAAAAGTTGTGAAGTTTCAAGCTGTGAACTAACTTCAAAGTGTATTCAAATGTCACATTGATTTTTCTTCAAATCTCTAAGTAGTAAGTTTTTCAAAAGAGGAATATGATCCCCTATTTTATCCACTAATGTATTATCTACAAACCAGGGTGAAAAAGCACAGTGTTTTCTTTTCACATGAAATAATCCCTATATTGCAAATTTTTATCTCTCTTTTTTTAACCAAAGATTTTAAACCTTTGAAAATGGTGACGTATTCACCACATTTGAATATTATAACTTGAAGTCCTAAGAATTTTGGGTCTGATATTCTGATCTACGTTTAGATAAATGAGGGAGAGCCATGCTACTGCGTGACATCATTATCACATTATTCCAAGCTAATGGTTGTAATGCAATATTTCCATCTCAGAAAAGAGCAAATGGTGCACCTTCGGGAGCAGTCATAGAAAGAGAGAGAAGGAGGCTTTGTACCCAGGAAGACAATATTAGGACAAAGCAGCATGGTAAAATTATGCTAAGTAATGTTAAGGCTGTGATGCAACCCAATAAGAGCAATTTAATTGGAAGTTGACATTGACTTTTTACATGTAACCTATTCCACTCAGATTATTTTATTAAACTAAACTAGTCACCAGGTAGTACCCATTATAAGCACTGGATACTGATTACCACCTGCTTTTACATACTTACCTTTCCAAGACTGTTTCATTTGAGTGGAAATTCTGTATAGCACATCTGGGAGGCACAGTATATAAAGCGCAGGCAAAGTAAGTGGGGGAAAAGGCAGCTTTATTGTGAGTCTTGCAATATTTGCAGTTTCTTTCCTGGCTCCTAGTATCATGTGATTATCTGAGAATCAGTTTTCATAGATACATGAAGTAGTGGTTATGTAGCCTTTGTGACTGTAAAGAGAAACTTGACAACATCTACCCTAAAGGCTCATAGGAAAAAAGAGAACTCCCATTTACTATTTTTAAGATCTCATCATTTTTAAGACAGTCTCATGATTTTTGAATGCTCAAGGTTACTAGTACTGCTAAGATGGCTTTAAACTACCTGTTACATTGGGATTTGGGTCTGTTCTGGGAGTCAGTGTGTCTTTCTTAATAAATCAGAGCAGTGAGAGGATGCTTTAATTTATGGCACATCCTGAAGGGTGCAGTCCAGAGCAGTCCAGGATCCCTTACAGAGCTCCATGTGATGGGTCCCCCCTAGACATGCTCCCTCCTATCCTCTTCATGCTCCTTGTGCCCGGGTTTGCAAGGGGACGCGTCTCAGAGCCACCTTTGGAAGCATAAAACACAGTCACATTATTATATGATTCATCCTGCTACTGGGAGCACCTTAATTTCAGGCACTGAAGCTTGACAGTAGTATTACCATCCCCCAGCATTCAAAAATCATCTGTCAGATCCCCCAGAACCATGAGTTTGACTTAAAAATCATAAGATTTGAAAAATAAATACATTTGGGTTTCTTTGTATTTGCCTGTGGTTTCTGAAACTGTTCTGATTCCAGGTGTTGAAACTTTAAGAAAAGTTCATGATAAAAGTTTCATGAATAAAAATCACAAGACTGGTAACAATGTATTGTGAAGAAGCTTTATTGATCATGTCATCACTGTATGAGTATTAGCACAGAACTGACAAAACTCCCAGAGTGGACGAAACCAAGCTCTTGATCATTACATCGATTACTTCAGGAAAAAAGTGACTGAAATCCTTATCAAATGTCACATCCACCACAATCTCTCCATTGACAAGAGGACAGCTATACTATTCCTGAAATGTAACCACCAAAGGAGGCGCCATTGTAGTCCTCAACCGTGATTACTACATGAATGAGGCCATCTGGCAACTCTCTGACATCATCTACTATAAAGAACTCAAAGACCATCCCATCCTACAATTTACCCAGGAATGTAAGTATATCATCAAATCCTTTCCCGAACATCTCCAAGAGAAACTCTAGAAACTCATTCCCCACAAACCCACCCCAGAGAACATCTATATGCTTCGCAAGATACGCAAACAAGGGAACCCAGGCAGACCCATCGTATCTGGCCACAGCACTCTTAATGAAGGTATATCGGGATTCATAGAAACCATCCTCAAACCACTTACCACACAAAGGACCAGCTTCCTCCAAAACACAATCAACTTCTCCTCAAACTCTGCAATGTTAACAACTTCCCTCAGAATGCCATGCTTGCCACCATGGATGTCACTTCCCTATACACCAGCATCCCTCACAATGACAGTATAGCTGCCTGTCTCAAGCATTTACATGACAATGAACAATCCTCAGATATCCATCCAAAACACATCGCCAAACTCATCCATTTCATCCTCACCTACAACAAACAGTTTGTCCAAACCATGGGAACAGTCATGGATAGTAGGATGGCTCCCCAATATGCCAACCTTGTCATGAGCCACCTTGAAGAAGAATTTCTGGACAAATGCACCACAAAACCAATGATATGCTTGAGATAAATCAATGATATTTTCATCCTCTGAATGGATGACAAACTCCCTCTTAGATTTCTACCACAGCTTCAACAAACACCATCCATCCATCAAACTCTCAGGAACATTCTCATACTAGCATCAACTTCCTGGACACCACGTTCATCTTCAACAATGGAAACCTAGAGACAACTATATATAAACCTAGCATAGGGGACAAGGATTGAACCCACTGAGCCTGATTCTTTCTCTCAGAGAAGAAAGGAGTGTCTAAATCAGGTGTCACTCTAGAAATGAGAATGGAGTTATACCACTGCAAAATCAATGGGAGATGGGAATCAGGGCCAACAGGGGTTACCATCAATGTGGAAGAGAATAAGCCTTCAGTAAGCTCTAAATGAGGCCAAATGAAACCCTGCAGTGGTGCAGGAAGGCACCAATACAATACAACAAATAAAAAATAAGTCATGTCTCTTGTTTCCTCCAGAGAATCCTTGTGTTATAATTTCATGAGTACAATGATGGCAAATATGCTCTCTGCTAAAGTCAGGCTTTCTTTACAAATCCTGTAGAATCCTCAGCAAATGTCCTTGCACATTAGATAAATGGAAAGAACAAGAACTGACTTACAGCCTTCCACAGTTTACTAAATAGTACAATGCCCAGAAGCACCAAAATAAAAGTAGACACTTCATGTGCACATTGTAATTCTTTTATGTAGAGCAGTGGTTTTGCGGATGAGTGAATATTTCTTTTAGAGCTGTCTATTTTTCCACTGTCATTTACACAACTCCCAGCAGTTGTCACCCTATATGTGCCTTTCCCTTACTATCACAGCTTTCACTATCTCTGCTCACATTCTGCTTTTATCCCTAGCCCACACATCCCTCAACAGTGAGAAGATTTTTACCAGGTGCATCAGTCCCCAGGAATTCCAATTAAACTTCAAAGACAATTTTAGGTGGGATCTAAACAAAAATAATGATAATTCTTCAATCCCATGTGAGAAACCTGCAGTCTTTTTTCCACCTCGTGGGATAAACATGGACTTTTTTGGAACCCAGAAACATGGCTGCCCTGGCCATGACAGGACTACATTTGTCACACATTAGCTACACAGAGTGTTTCTTTTTTTTTTTTTAAATTTCATTGATAAATTACCCGGGGAAAATCATCCAAGCCAGAGCAAGACACATCAAATATACAAGGAATCCACTGAGTTTTTGAGTTTAATGCTCACATCATTTTCATAGTATTGAAATATTGGACACTCAGGGTATTTTTTTTTTTTTATTATTGGAAGACAAAAATCAAATGCTGACAACCTTCTCCCAGACATACTTGATCCCCTGGTTGTCACCGTTTCATGGTTTGGGCTTTCACACCTAACATGCTTTACCATATGATCAGCAAATAAATGTGAATATAAAAGTGCTATCTCATAGTGAAATTGTGGCTCTATTGAAGGCAATGGGAGTTTTATCACTAAATTTCACCGTCAGTTTTATTCCACCCACAATTTTGTGGATAGAAAAAGGGAAACTCATTTAAAGCTAGGCAAAGCCATGCTTGTGGTGGGTGAGGTTTATAACCCGGTTGAGAGATTTGCGCCTTTCTTTCAACTACAGACTTGGAGACTGTCCCTACTTCCTCCCCCAGTTCGGTCCTCTCCAAATCCCACACATGCTACCAGACAATCCCCTCACTACTCCCATAAAGGCCAGTATCTTCCTACTGCCCTCCAGTTCCATCCTGATGACCTGTTCTATCCCATTTCCCACAGTGCTCTCTTCCTTACTCCCAGTAGGCTGGACCCTCCAGTTCACATTCTGGTGCCATAAACCCCTGCCCAGCTCCCTTCCCATTAGTCAGCTCCTGTCTGCTCTGTGCCTCATCTCCTTACACTCTGTCCTGCTCTGCAGTCCTGAACTCCCTCTCCCAATGGGCCCCTCTTTCCTCCCCAGAGGGATACTCCATAGGCCTTTTCCTTTCCAAAAGCTTTCTAAAAACCCAAACAAGTTATAATCACCCAAATCATTGTAGCATTTCTTTTCAAAGATCTCTTATAGATTAGAGAGCCATTATTTACCCTTGCAGGAGCCAGGCTGATTTGGCTCTAATATATTTATCTAAATGTTGTCCTATACTCAGATTCTCAGTAAATTTCCTTGACCTGATATTAGGCTCATCATGCTGTAATTCCTGAAATCACTGTTCTCCTCATCCCCTCTTTTTAAATACTGGCACTAGGTTGGATTTTCCAGTTTTTAGGAAACAGCTGCAATTTTTAATGATTTATATTCACTGTTTCGCACTTTATTTCCTTCAGAACCCCCCAATGAACACCATCTGGTCCAAATGATTTACTGCACTTGCATTTCATGAGTTGCTCCATGACATTCCAAATTAAGATAAGGAAAATGCAGGCTGAGTTTCAGGAAAATCTTCCTGACAAATTTATTAGACTGTGGCCTAATCTTTCAATGGGAACCTCATTGTTTGAGACATTTATATCAAGACTGGACAAAAAACTGGTAAAATATACTGCAGGGGACAATTCTGAATTAGCAGAGGGACAGCCTCAAGAAACGATTCTGAAATGTTTCCATATTGCAGATCATATCCTGAACCAGAGAACATTTTGTGGACTTTTCCTCCCCTCCTAAATTACCAAGCCTCATTCTATAGTTTATTTCCTGCAACTAATGATCTAGTGCTTGATTATCTGAGGACAGTATTCAAACAAGAAAATGAAAAATAAACTCAGTGTAATGCATTAAGTATAGCTGCTTGGTTATAGTCCCCTGTTCAATATCTGAATTGTTTCCTCTCCCTGGGTGTAAAATGGGTTGGGTTCCTGGGTCTGACACTGGCCTACAGTGTAACCTTTATCAGTCACTTCATAGCTACGTGCTTCAGTTTCCCCATCAGTAAAAATGGGAATGACACTCACCTTCCTTTGAAAAGTTCTCTGAAGTCTAGAGATAAAAAGCACTATATAAAAGCTCAATATTATTGCTATCAAACATCCTCGTTCACTGCAGCCAGATTTCTTGAATCTGTTCGGGTCACTTTAAAGTTTGGTTCTGCCTTCATTTTTGAATAATCTGATCAGAGTTGAAATCATGCCAAAGACAGACAGGACATAGCTATCCAGCTTTCTGATTGGTTTTTGCCTGTCCTTTTTCTTTCAATATTGGTTGGTCAGAAAAGCTTCTGAAAACCCTAAGGCCCTTCAACAAAGCTGTTTTAAAAATAGGAGCCTAAACTAAGGCTCCATTAAAAAGTAACCTAATTTTCAAAGTACGGAGGGCCCAAGAGCTCCTTTTCAAGTCAGTGGGATCTATTGAGTGTCCAGCACTTCTGAAAATCTTTGCCTCACGTAGCAGAAGGTATCACTGTATTGAAGACTGCCAGATCTTTTGCGATTGTGAATGAAGGAGCGATACAAAGTGCCTGGAAGGGCCTCACGAATCACACATAATCCATGGTTCACGGTTGAGTAACCACAAGTTCAGATGACCTAATAGGTCTTCCCCTTCTAATCACCATTTGAAGTCCCATATCTTTCACAAAACTAAGGGAAGGATGTAAGCAAAACAGAAAAGTCCCTGAAACCTGCCTTAATATCCTCCCCGCAGTTAGTCTTCCTTCCTCTGTCCAGAAAAGTCAGCCCTGCCTTCTTCTACTAAACCACTGGCTCTCCTATTCACCTTTGCTTTACCAGGGAACCTGGATGGGTCTGCCATCCATGTCTTTCATCTTTGCAGGGGAACTTCCAGTCAGGGCTACTTACCTCCAACTCCCCTGGAAGCTGCCTCACTTCCCTCCACACAGAGTATCTGGGGACACAAACACTGCCAACCTCTCTCTGTAGTTATTGCTGTATTAAGCCCTAGGGCAGACATCACCCTGTAAGGTTTACCTTGGTAGCTAGGTAACCCTCAGGGATTCCTTAATAATCATGCAAAATAATGATACCTAATAATTCCTCACATGTGGTTGCGACCATGCTAAGCTTTATGGGAGTTACTGCACACAACCTCTAGTGCAGCAGCAGCTGCAGTAAGAAAGCGTATTTCCTTTTGCTGCCCTGTTACTATGTTGTCAGGCTACTCTTGCCCTCACATCCCTCCAAAAAAAGGCCATCAGCTTTGATGGAATTTGAGAGAGAAGGTGAACAGTGACCCTATTTGGCAGCCCATCAGAGGAGAGAAGATGTACGAGAAACTACTCAGTGACCACTCGAGGTGAAAGGAGAGGCCTAGGTGACACCAAGAGGGAGTAGGAGGGGTAAGGAGGTCACTGGGTCCTTCCTAGAGACAGCAACAGTAAGTAACAAGATCCCTAGGCTCATTTTGTTGGGGAACAAACGGAAAAGAATGGGTGGGCCTAGGTTTGGTGAATAAGATGAGGATTATCTGGGAGATTTTTCCTCCTAACACAAACATCCAAGCAAACATGTAAAGAATGGTTTGTTCCAACGTCTTCAAACTCAACTGCACGGTTAAGTTCACAAGACCATCAAAATAGATATGCAGGGTCACATATCCGTAATTTGGATCTATGCTGCTTGAGCAGGATTTCCATATTTAAAGGATTCTTTTAGCTCCTCGACTTAGCCTTGCCACTTTATATTTTACATGTGTGGAGCAGAGGAAAAAGGCATTGCTGGTACAGGCATATATAAACCTTTTGCCTCTTTTGGCCAGATTGTTTTTGGCCTTTGCATGGACAAAGGTGGTCCTACCTCGAGGTGTAGTTCTGCACTGTCCCCAACAGAGAGATGTGCCTTCCCAGCTATAAGCAGTCCTTAACATGGCGTTCTTAAGTAACCTGCAGGAAGTTTAATTCTTATTTTGCCATTCATCCTGCTGAGACACTTTCCTTGCACTTTTAAAATCCCCCCTTTGTTGCTGAAGATACAGCAATCCACTGATCCTACTAAGAGAAAACTCTGCAGTAAGGTCAAAGCTCTTCTTTGGGAGTGTCGGGTGAGGAAATCTGTAGTCTTAAAGCTGCTTATAGGGCATGCTCTGCAAAATGATTTTCTCTTCCCATTTACAGCCATGCTTAGCTTTGTGGCAGGGGCACTGAATTTTGCACAGCAAAGCATGCTGAACACTGTGTATGCATGGGATGATGTTTTCAGCTTTAAAACTAGGATTAAGCAAACTAAAAAAGCTCCAATCAAGAAGCAATCCTGGGACAGGATGTAGCCCAAATATCAAAGTACATGCCAGTCATGAAAATCTGCGTTTACTCGTTAGAAAACATACTTTCATTAACATGTTCATTTTAAGTTTAAAATCCAGACCAAATATTTGGAGAGCAACTTTGCCCATTCCTATTTTTCCCATAATTGTCATTCTCTGCACAGTACTACCCCTGAACTGACTAGCATTCACACTGAACTATACTTCTGTCTCAGCTGCAAAAACTAGCAATGATGGTACCTTCAGGTTACAATTGTCATCACTAACTGGGCACAGTGGGGGAGCTTTTATTCTAACACCATCCATACTTACTCTATGGAAAGCTGAATATTTCAGACTCTATAGTAGTCTTGTGCCATATTTTAGTCCCTACTCATCCAGACTTCACATGGCTTTTGGGATGTCATATATACAACTTTATACACTGATTTATTGACCAAAACTTGCTACCAACTGGAATTTCACATTTCCAAATGAAATGAAATAATATATTGTGAAATGGCATAATAAATATTAGCTGAGAAAATATTCCTGCAAGTAACCTTTAAATGGAAGAAAAGGTACTCAATGGATATTAACAATTCTTGTATTCTATATCAGCAAGTGCCTTCTCATGTCACCCTCTGATTAGATAATACAATTACTTGCCAATCTAGCTACACCTCCAGTATTAGGACAAAATTTAGGTGAACATTAAGGTTGCTTGATTCTACAGTAGAAAAGCCACCCTTCTTGTATAAACACTGCTAAAATGTAATTGACAGGTGTTATCTTCTAGTTAAAGAGGCATAAATTATTTCCAGATCTGAGGGATATGTTTTTAAATAATGGTGGTTGCTTTACATCTGGGAATATTACTAATAGTAATATTTATAATAATTATATTGACAAATATAGACTAAATAATATTATATATAATAAATCCATAGACAAATTGAATAAGTGCTTGTATATAAATGCTAGAAGTCTAAATATTAAGTTGGGTGAAATTGAGTGCCTGGTATTCAGTGAGGATATTGATATTATAGGCATCACAGAAACTTGGTGGAACAATGACAATTAATGGGACACACTAAAACCAGGGAACAAAATATACAGGAATGACAGAGTAGTTGTGCTGTTGGGGGAGTGAATTTTGCATCATGCATGACCTGTAGTGAGAAATCACTCTGCATTTCCTTCAACAACGGTACAAATACTTTTTTAGTTATATTCATCTAGTTATATTCGTCTAGCTCTGTTCTTTGCTCGCCTCCTCAAAATCAGACTGCTGTAGCTGGATGTGTAGCAAATACAGATATAGAGGCACAAATGCCCTTGATCAGTAAGAGAAGCATCTATTTATGAGAAGCAGACAGCAGTCTAAAGCAGCATATGGCTCTAATACAACAGTGTGCCGGTTGTCCACAAAGATGCAGCATTATTGTACCAGGTCATATAAAATACATCCATTAGAGGTCATTGGCTTCCTTTTATCCCCTTCTTCTAATAGTTCTATTTCATCTTCATCCAATACTGTAAGAAGTGAGGGACAATGATGTGGTGATTATATATGGTCTAACCAAATTTTGTCCATTTTCTTGTCACTAATTGGGATTCTGAATATTTCATTTAAATTTGTGAGGGTAATTTGTGAGTTGAATTTACCACCAGAGGCAGAGGAATTGGATTCTATTTTTTGTCCTTGCTGATATAGAGGTCACAACCCAGCAACTGCCTCCTTATAAAAACCCCTTGCCACATGCCATCACACACTCAAAGCCTTTAAAAGAAGCTCCCAGTTGCCACTATTTTCTGTAGAAACAAACTGATTGTGCTTAGTAACACTGTATGCAAAGTTCCATGCTAAACCTGACTCTCCCAAAGATTCTGAATCAAGCCTTTTTAGAAAGTGCAATTACTTCTGCAATTTGAAATGGGGTTGGAATAGAAATAGAAGTGTGACTGTCTGTTTTCCAACTATTTTTGATATAGGCATGTTTCAACACCCACTGAAGTTCATTATGAAACAAGATTTGAAAATTAAATGATCTGAATGACAGTTAAAGCTTTATAGCAGTGCAGTTATAGTACAGTGATCAAATGGGTAAGACATAAGTAGCCCCATCTTCTTAACATTGGACAGAAAAATCATTTAATCATGGAACCCTTTAAAAAAAAAAAGACTTGCAGAAAAAGACAAATATGGAGAGGGAAAAAGTTTGACTCATCAGTTTTTAAATGTAACATTTTGTCCATGAGACATTATTGAAGCAGAACATGCACAAAATTGTAGCCAGTCTCATGAAAGATCTAATAAAATTGTAGTATAGCTCCGAGTTTTCAAGGTGCACAGATTTTAACTTTCACTGTTTATTTGACAAGTTAAATTGAAAGCATAAAAGCTCCTGATTTAACTGTTTCAATTAAATGTTAAAGGCACTCTAGCCTTGAATATAATGCTTTATATTACTTTATACTATCAGTCATAGAAAAGTATTGCAGTGTTTCAAAGTGGAGTACATCACAAAATCTAGATTACAATTACTATACAGTGGAACCCATTTACGGTGAATTTGGATTTGGAGAAACTATTAATGGGACCAAATCCTCAAGTCTTTACTCAGATTTTTAGTGAAATTCTTTAGTAAAATCTGAGTAATTTGGACTGCATAATTTTGTTTATAATTGAAGACTCAGTCCTCTTGTATGATAGGTCTAGGCTAGAGTTGTGTTCCTATTTTAATTCAAGTTAACTCAAATCAATAAACAATCAATTTAAAACAGGACCATAAACTAGTCTAGACACTACACTAAAGGAATTTACTGGTATAATAATGTCGGATGGAAGGTTATTTTTACTGATGTAGTTATACTGCTATAAGCTCTAATGTGGACACAGTTCTACCAGTATAAAAGTGCATTAAAGATTGTCTACATGGGGAATCATTATTATGCTTCCAAAGTATGTAGACAAGCCCTTATACTGGTATAAATTATTTTGCTTCCCAAACCAGAATAAACTATTCCATTGTAAGAACTTTTATACAGGTAGCACTGTGCCTAAACCAAGGACTGTGGGTTGCAACTTTATCTATATCACAGTAAACAAGACATCAATGAAATTTCACTCCACTATAAGAAAGTTTCACTATGGTAATATTCTTGAAATATAGCACCTATGCAGGGCCGCCACGTAGGGGGAGGAAGGGAAAAAGTACACTTAACGGGGGGCCCTTTGGGGCCAGAGGTCCTTGGGGGCCAAACCCAGGCTGCAACCCCCATTACCATGAGGAAAAAAAGTTTCATGGCTCATGAGATTGTATGTATGGGATGAGGGATTGTGGTATGTGTGTGGGAGGGGGCCTGTGTTACAAGTTTGTACTGGGCCCGAAAAAATTATGCTTGGGCCCCGTACTTATGACCTATAGTATAGGTGTTAACTGTTCAACTGGGCAGATGTACCAGGGAAGGAAGAGACATACCACAAGTACATGAACTGGCTAAAGAACAACTAAACAGCCATCACATGGCAACAAATTTCAGTCACTATTGCCCTAGGCTGGGTTTGAACTAGTGACCTAGAATTAAAAGGCTGTTTTCTGTAACCCATTACCAATCTCCTGAATCATCCACTCCTCTAGAATTAGACACTTTTATTATAAAGAGTGTTAGGAGTCATGGGCCAAGCAGAAAGAATGGGTTTTGAAAAGAGTCAGGGAGTCAATTAGGCATAAAATACTGTCACAGGTGGTAGAGGGAGCGTGGGAGATTGATCTACCTATTCACTAAAGATTACAAAGAAGAGAACACCGAATGTTGTCAGTACATTTGATGAGGGTATAGAATGGACTGGAAAGCAGGAAATGATGAAAGACAGGGAGCAAATCCATTGAAAATTTTGAAGACTATGTGGTTGACATTTTCTACTGCGTTCTGAAATAGACAGAAGGTCAAGAGTGCTGAGCATGAGGTGATGAGCCAACATATTTGGAAAAAATTAAAATTTGGAGAGTTGGGACTTGGAGAGATCATAAAGGAGGCAAGAAATGATTAGAAGAAATGAATACATTGGCTAGGAGTTTCAGGAGAGGCATTGGAAGAGAAGCTAAATTAATCCTTTGCATGTGAGGATATTGGGGTCCCACCCCAGACCTACTTCCCCAAGCCCGGATAATTATGAGGTGCTGTCAGAGAATGAAGTATTAAAAAGAGGAACTGCTGGATAAAACAGATAAATTGTTACTCTTTAATTCCTCAGAATTTGATGGTTTACATCCAAGAATTATAGAAAACCTTATATTTTTTTTAAATTGTAATTTAAAGGGAACAGTGTATTCTGTAACACAATTATACATTCATTGACTTCAATAGCACCTAAAGGATTTAGGAGCACAAGTCTCATGAAGTCTTTAGGCACTTTTGAAAATCCCACCCTAAAAAGAATCTCTTATTTTTAATCCAAACATTTTATAATCACAGTAAGGCACTCAAGAAGAAGGATAGTCGTTCATTTACAGTTCTGAGCTGGTTGAATTCACTCTATGCATGCAATTACAGACGAAGAAAACACAATATTGAACACTCATTTAGAACATACAATTTGTTAAAACTGACGTCCTTGTTTTCCAGAAGAACCTGGCAGAAAAAAGCCACTTTACCTCATAGTGGGTGTGTGTATATGTTATTCCTCATGCAAGTAACTATTAAATCATACTGCTCCTCCTCCTGGAGATGATGATAGGATAAAGGCTGTCTCAATTTAGGAGGGTGCAGGGTTTTTGGCATTAGTTGTCTCTCTTTAGACAAAGTCTAATTAACATATTTATCTCACAATATAAAATGTGTGCATATGTATTAAAATGAGCAGAGTGAGTTAGCTCAAAAACGTTAGCCATAGATCAAGGAGCTATGAATATTCATTATGTTGATTACCCAACAGTATTTTAAGTTAATCAATTATTTTTCTTTATTTATTTTATTATGTCAACATTGTCATCAGTTATTGCATATCTACTTGGAGAAAATGAGTTTCTACATATTTTTAAACTAATAAGTAATATTCTTTAATGTGTATGAGGAATGGTGTTATGATATTTTTGAAAATTCCCTTTACTTTCTGGAGTTTCTGAACTCCAGTGCATATTTGAAAATGCATGAATGTGTGTGCTACTTAAACCATGAATATCATGCCTTACCTGGGGTGCAACACAGAGAAACTTGCCTTGACAGCATATACTGTATGTCTTTAGACTTTATATTCTCAGAACTCTGTGTTGTATCTGCTTAAACACCATGAGGGATCAATTTTTATTAAAGGTACATACAAAAAAACTTATGCAACAAGACTCTTACATAACATAGCAGAGTCAGTAATTGTCAGCAAAGAGGCTTTTCTGATATGAGAGAGGGATGTGGTGGAGGAGAATTAGAGAGACAAGGCGGATGAGTAAATGAGTATTAGATATACACACCTACCAGAAAAGTGAAGCTCCACCAGCATTTAAAATAAAAAAAGACACAAAGAACCTCATTCTCCACATATATTTGCATTTTCCCCTATTCCTTCTGTTATGATGGAATGAATTTACGTTTCTGTCTTTCTCGGTGCCATAGAGCAAATAAGAGGAGCATAGTTATACTCTACATGCTAGCTATGTATTCTAGCATCCTGATCCTCCACTGCTTTGCAGCTTATGTAATCATGTATGCCTGTGAATGTAAAAACATTGACATCCTGGTGAAGTAGCGGCTTACACCCACTTTGCACAGTGAAAAATGACTACAAAAAGCAATAGAGAATCAATCCCTAGATTTTAATTTTCAGGCTCAACCTATGAAAATCTAAAGTGAGCTTCTTGACTTGCCCAAGAATGTGCAGCAATGTTAATGCTGAGAGATATGGTGGCTGTAGCTTTACAAATATCAGAATTGTCTGAATAATGAGAACCACCACAGGAAATGTTAGCCAGCACTTGTACATTACATATGGACGGAGACTGTGTTGAACAATATGGAAAATACTGCTTCTGACACACAAACATTTATCTTGTATGATCAACAAAGTTACTCTGGGACTTGTGGTCTATGAGTTGGTGATCTCAGTTCAGTTCAGGGAGATCAGGGGTTCAAGTAAAAAAACAAAACAAAAAAAAAATAATACCAAAATGGTGGAATTTTCCTTTCACAAAACCTACTGCCTTCGTAACAGTCATACTAGATAGCGTAGGAGAGTAAAGAGTTAAAAGCTGGACAAGTAGTCAGGCCTAAATTACAGGGATCGGGGTCAAGGCAAGCGCAAACTTTGTTTCTGTTAATTGGTGTGAATTTTAGTTACAGTCTGTTATCTGTCCTCTTCTCCTCCCTTCCTGGCCATCTGCACAGGGGCTAAATCTATCACTATTTCTGTGCAAGGCCTTTTGGTGGGAAAAAAGTATTCTTCTCCCCCCTGGCATGCCTTTACTTCAAAGAATGTTAGTGTAAAATTTATAGGTTTTAAGGCGATGTGCCTGACCTCTGTACAGTAATCCTGTAAACAGCAAACAGGGGCGGGTATAATTAAATTCATTATGTAGTTCTTAATATTCATTTTATAGGTGTCAGTGTAACCAAACAAGGGTCTATGGGGAGTTGCTGAAAATGTATACATTTACATACTGTTATGGATAAAAGAATTGTAAAGTAACCCCCTCGTTGCTCACTCACAGCATCAAGGTGGAACGAGCAGGCAATAAAGGGTTCTGTCTCGTCAGTCCACCCCTGGGACAACCTGTTTGGTTATTTCTAACAGATAGTACAAGGATTACATGGATATGGAGAATGAAGTAGTGTAAATTTCCATCCCAGACCTTCAAAGTCAGGATTGAAGTACCTTGGTGATGGAAGCGAGTCCTGTGCTATCCATACAGTACAAACATTGTGGATAAAATAAATTCTTCATTCACTTTTCATTTACACCAAGTTCACTATTAAAGCATTTAGCAAAACAAAAATGTTACTTGAAGGTCAAGAATGTGGTAAATTGGGTCAGCCCTAAACCCCATAAGTAGCAATGTTCCATGCCAAAAGATCTTGGTTTTTTTCTTGATTCCCTGATCTCTCACTCCCCAGAACATCAGATGCTGAGAACAAGTAAAAACAGTATGTTCCATTCTCAAGAAAGAAAATGATTCACATCACTGAACAATTAAGAATGCCAATTAAGAATGAGTTTTATGAATTCCAAATGGAATCCAATCCAATCCTCCTCAGCTGGAATGAGTGTGTCTGCAACATAGGCCTTGAATGCAGAAAAAGAGAGGGAAGTGGTGGCTGTATTTGTGCCAGGAAGAGGATTTTCCCTGCATGAAGAACTGATTGTGGTAAATTAAAATAACATTTTCCAGCAATTACATGAATTCAGAGAAAATTGGGTCCCGTTTCCAGATAAAGTGGGATAAAAAAAGTGTTGAGATATTTCAAAGAATGCCAGACTTCCATTCCACCTAGCCCCTTATCTCCTGCCTTTCCCACCTCTCCTTATTCATGGTTGTCTTCTATTTTATTCCTGTTACTCCTACCCTAGCATGTTATGTCGGTGTAGTATTGTCTGCTCTTGCAGCTTTGACAAGATGTAAAATTGCATAATTGCATAATGCTGTTGGAGATTCCATCAAGCATGTGGTATTTAGAAATATATACCAGTTATAATTTATTTACCTGTTTGTACTTTTCATTGCCTGTTTCTTTATGAAAAATTTTAAAAAATCACAAAAGTAAAATTTTCCTTAGAAGTCTAAATTAATCCAGTAATCATTTTAACAATCCATATTATGTCATTATGTCTCACAGTATCACTACCAGATTTTATTGCTATTTTTCCAAAAAGATTAAGGTTCTTTGTCACTATAAATTCTAGACACATATATAACCAAACGGCAAAAGTGAAATTCCATATTTATTATGCCAGAAATGTAGTCTTATTTGTGTCTGTTACATAGGATTCCTTGTAGGTTGTAGAGATAAATGTTAGAGTCATTTTAAGTTGTAAAAATAATAGACCTCAGGAAAGATAAAAGATTATGTTAAGTAGTGCACACACAATACATAACATACTTTTGTCTGAGTTTTGGGATTCTTTCCAGAAATCCTCTTTAATTTATTTGTTGATTAGTGAACCACAAAGACTGTAAAGCATTTCCTTTCATCACAGAAATCATCATAACATTTACAAACTTTTGTTTGCTCTATGGAAACCAGAATTTGTTAAACCAGTTATAGCTTTCCCCTATGTATCTTAAGGCATTGTAGAACAAAATACTATGTGAGCATGTAATTAAAGACTGTATCATACTGCATACATGGAGGGAGACCAAATTAAAGTTTCACAGGTAACCTTAATTCTGGCCTCTCTTCCTTTTTGAATGCTAGACTTAATAGTGTTCCTTTAAAGTAATCTTTGGGTATAATTGCCTAGGGATTTTTTTTATTAAAAAGGAAACAAAAACACCCCTAGAAATTCCATCATGTGGCATATTGACACTCACATGGGTCATCAGTAGGGTTGGCACCTTTAGATCTATCAACAGACCTTTGCCACTTGAGTTCAAGTAACTGATAGCAATAGCAGACTGTCATGCAGTGTGTGGACCAGCACTAGAGAAGGATGGATGGGACACTTTGCCAATGGTTTCAGAGATATCTGCTGACAGCAGAGGAATGAGGAGACTCAGGAATTTTGGGCTCCTTTCCATGTTCCGAGTGAGTTCTAGTGGGCACAGACTTTTCATAGAAGAGACCACAGAAGAGACCAGCCTCTTCCTGCTGTTAGTTCCATTCCCCTTCTGTTCTTTCTGGCTGCAAGTTTTAGATTTATAGAGACATAGAAGATTAAGGTTCAAAGGGACCTCAGGAGTCATCTAGTCCAACCCACTGCTCAAAGCAGGACCAATCCCAATTAAGTCATCCTAACCAGAGTGTTGTCAAGCTGGGGCTTATAAACCGCTAAGGATGGAGATTCCATCCACCTTTTCTGCTTATTCCCCCCAAAACTTGACCTCTTCTACTTCAGCCTTCCCTAGCCCCATTTGTTCCCTGTCACCACTCTCCTTGCCCATTCAGTCCCAGTTCCCTTCCTGCTCCATTCAGTCTGTCTTTCATCCCTACTTCCAGCATCCAGTCAGCTGTCCCCCCCAACCTGTGTGTCCCATCACCATTGGCTCCCAGGCCCAGACTACCTCCATGGCCTCTTTGTCTAGTCTCCTTTCTTCTTCCCAGCTCTTTGTCCCAATCCCTTTCCCTAGGAAGTCCCTTTTTGCAGTTCTCCCTCTGCACCCTGACCTCTTGTGCATCTGTGTCCTTTTGCCCTTAACTCCTTCTGCTTGCCCCCAATGGGTCCCATTTTCAGGCTTAACAGACCACACAGGTGCATCAGGTTGGGTCTGATTGTGCACAGAGGAGTTCTTTAACCCCTTCCTGACTGGGGTGGGAATCTGCCCCATCACAGGCACAAAGCAGCCCAGAGCTTCAACTGGAGGGAAAGTTCTGCTCACGCCCAGACTACAACACACCCAATGTAGATGGAATGATTGGAATTTTTAGCTGCAAAGCTCTACCAAGTTTCTACTGAGCACAAGTGAACTGTGAATTATCAGAGTCTTATAACTTGACCGGATTTGGGCAGCTTTTCTTGTGGATGACAAAATGCACATTCTTGACATAAAGGTCAACCCTCTGCCAATTTTAAGTCCCTGCTCCAAAGCATGGGGGTGCTAGAGGTTCTCAAAGAAAAGGTCATCACAATTTTTTAACATTGCAAAACAATGTATTTTTCCATAACTTCTTCCCTGTTTTTCTTGAAATTAAATAAATAAATAAATAAAACACAGCTTGAGGCAGACACCTGGCATGGAAAATTTCAGCCCAAATGGTTAAAGTTTGCCAAAGTTATAAGAAGCTGAGAACAGGGTCTTATAATGGGAAGTGTCAGGCAACCTTAATTAAAGGTGGTGCTACCAGCCTATAATATGCTGTTTAATTTCTGATATGAACATAATACTATAAAAACAGTGCTACTTAAGAGTTTATAATTTAGTCAAATTAGTCTATAGCTCTATGTAAGGCAAACTATAGTTTAATGATAGATGATGTAGTTGAAATAATCCGCTGAAATAGGGAAACCTAAAGTAACTGGACTAACAAAATTGCTGTAAAGGGCATGCTTTCCTACTGAACAAATACCAGCAGATTCAATCCTTTTACAAATGTGCATTCCCTAAATTAAATCATATTTGATTTGAAACAAGGGCTGGAATCAACGGTCCTGATGCAGTTTCTGTTTTGCCTTCTATACTTGGAAAAAAACACGTTGAATATAAGTTCTGAAAAATTATTGTGCCTGTCTATCAGATAAAGAAGCCAAAGTATGTAGAACCCTTCTGATTGAATTTTGCTTAGACAAAGATTGTGATTGCTTTGAGATTAGTGAGAAAGCACAAAGGTGTTTCAGGATAGGATATTTTGATGTGGCTCAATTTAAAAAAATCCATATTAAGAGGTAAAATGTTCAATTATTAAAAGATAATTTTTTCATAGTAAAAACTACAGTGGTAATTTCCCTTCTTGTTAAGTCAAGAGTGGTTCTGAAGAACATGTAATTTTCCATGATTTTGATGAGAATTTGAAGTTCTTGTCTCAGGAAGCAGCATTATATAGGCACATGTTGGTCTTGGAAGGTGAAGACCCTGTTGACTATTATTAAATATCTTTTCAAATGCGAATAACTGGCAACTGTATTCTGAATTTTATGGGTTCTAATAACTAATTATAATTGATAATTTGATACTATAATATACCTCTTATAACAACTCTAGTAATTGGGTTACTATTTGGTTGTTTATATTTTCCTTTGATATTAAGCTGTCATTTAAAAACAAATCCTACAAAAATAAATTTTAAATGGAATAAATAAAGGACTGATTTTACTGGAAAGAACTTCTATAATTCAGGACAGCCAAGAATATGGAAATAACAAGAAACATAGTTATACTTTCATTGCTGTTAACTGAGAGTGGTCAGAGAGATTGGACTGGAAAAAAGATTCTAAATATGAAATGCAAAAAATATATTTTCCAGTCCATTATACCCTGACTTTTTAATTTAAACAGGAATAGAAATCTTTAATATTTAATATCTTATTTTAAGGACATTTATAACCCATTTTATTAACTTTGTAGGTAAGCCTGCAGTAAAATTCCTGGCTGTGGCCAGTGTCCTGAAGTTACAATAGAGAAGTCGATCAAATTCATAACAGTGCTCCATTCTGCTAATCACAGAGATTCAACTCTGTCTCAGTTTCTCAGCAAGACAGTTTTCCGGCAAGATAGTTTAAACTAAAACTGGGGTATAACAAAAATCCAAAATAAAGCAAAGGTCCATATGGAGGTCCACAACTTCCACTCATTCTTTTCCCCTGGTCACAGCTTTCCATCAAAAGCCTATTAAGCTTCATTCCCCTTCTCCCCACAGGGCATAACAGCAACACCCACTGCAGGTGTGTCAGAACCAACAGCAATCTTACATCTCTTCCTGTCTGTCACAATCTGCAACATTGGAGCCATTCAAATTGAAGTAGCTGTCAGGTCTGACCACTAAACCTCTCCACTTCTCTTCCCTCAAGGATATTTTCTTAGCTGCCTGGGTCCTATAATTCCCCTCTCAGGGCTCAGCTTTTTTGCCAAAATAATGCCCCTTCCTCAGGATTCCTTATCCAGCCATCTTGTTGTCCTTTAGGGACATTTTTCATTGGCTTCTTCAATAGGGTAACCAGATAACAAGTGTGAAAAATCAGGATGGGGTGGGGAATAATGGACACCTACATAAGAAAAAGCCCCAAATATCAGGACTGTCCCTATAAATTCAGGACATCTGGTTACCCTATTCTTCAAAGGCCCCTTGCAGACTTTACTTTGGTCCTTGAACCGGAGAAACCAATCTAGCCAGTCCTGCCACCTTCATGTCTTTCACTGTAATGAGCAAAATGAATCTCTTATATATAGCCTCCCTTCCAAGCATTCCTACCTATGAGGCCTATGGCTCCCATCAATACGGGAGTCTACCCCACTCAGAATTTCAATGTCTAGGACTGAAACCAGGAACAAAGCCATGATATATGTGGGCCCAGTCTTTAAAGGGCCAGCAGGAACTTTTACAAGTATAGTGTATCTCTTGTACATTCTGTGTGAGAAAAATTAGCAATTCATAATGATAGAATTTCCTTTAAAATGTTTTAAGATGTGACCATAGGCACTCCTGTATTCACATATTACACACTATTGTAAAAATATTTGTACAAAATATGCCTTGAAAAATCAGTTCATGGAAATTAGTTCAGACAAAAAACTGGTTTACAGACAGGGATAAAGGCCTACAAATAAACAGAGACATTCTGCTCTGCATTTTAGGAATTGTAGTTCAATGAACACAGTTACAAGAATTTTAATAAAAATTGTATTCATAATTTAGTATTGACATCATTGTATGAATCTGAAATAGGGAAATTTAAATTCACCAAGAAATACTGTTAATGAAGAAGAACATGCTTTCTGGCAGAGTTAAAAGTGGACTCTAATTACAAAATATCAGAAATGTGCTGAAATGAATCCCAAGTTATGTATACCTTTGTGATTATTTTAGTCATTTAATTCACTTTCTCTATTAGGCTCCTTTCTCCTATTAGAGGATTATTAATAACTTACGTATAATTTAATAATGTTTTCCTTCCCCCCCCCCCCCCCCAGGTTGCTGATTTGCACATCAGCTTCTAACTAAAAGGATCTCACAGTTAAAGGAAAAGAAATATTGCCACTACATAATTCCATGCGTCTAAATCAAAACTTCCCACCCCGCAACATAAAAAGCATATTTAATTACAACTTAGTGATAGGGCTAAATGAATCTGAAAGGTATGATCATCTTGAACTTTGTAGGGTGGTGTTTGGAATTCCAAATGGGATCAATCAGGATCTGAATTTTGTGTCTGACCCATAATCCTATAGTGAATCAAAACACTGTGTCAGAATACCCCCAAATCTTGGGACAAATCCTGAGATGTGATAAGGAGGTTGAAATCTGGAAACATCCAAATTTTGCAGCATGGGTCCAAATATCCAACAAACACTTTTTTTCCTTAAGGACTTTTGGGATAATTGTGGATGTACATATGCCTTAATCAAGTTGTGTCATCTCAGAAACAGAGATGGGATTCTGAGTTCCAAATTCTGTTACAAGGAGAAAATTCCAGTGGAGCAGAACCAGGTCCAGAATATGCTTTTGAAGATGTGCAGAAATAATCCATTTACACTCAGTCTAAAGAACTTGACTCTAGAGAAAATTCAGATTTGGTCTAGCTATTGAACCTACAATTCAGGAGTGTTTGGATATGGGGGTTCGGATCTGCCCATTATAGAAATTCTAAGCTGAGGACTGGGTTAGTGTGGTGATGCAGTGGTTCTTTATTGCCCTGCACCATGTGTAATCATTTAATTACAGTTTACACACACTTTGCCCTGATGCAAGTGACTACGCAAGATGCAGGGAAACAGAAAAATCAGGTGCTAAGAGTTCAGATCCAGAGTTTTACTTTGGGCCTATTTTTACTCAGATAGGAGGTGATTTATTGGCCACAGGAAGATGGGAAAGGTAAAATGTATATAAATCAATATATTTATCCTCCTTTATTGAGTTTGGACCTGTATTTCTGCTCTGATATTGCCAATGGAGAAACCTGCAGCTATTTTGCTTGGTCCTTACTAGTGATATTTGTAATTAAACTATTGTATAAACTAAGAATTATGGAGAAGAAAAAAACTTACTAGAGGAAAATACACTTTAAATTTGTACAAAATATAAAATTTCTCATAAACAATCTCTTTGAGAAATATGGGCAACAGCTTTATTTCCACTCAGCAGAGTGACAGTTCCTATAAAGATCCTGGCAGAAAGTCAAACTTACTGTAAATGAAAAGGAATACAGACTCCACAATGTCTTGTGGATTTGCTTCATTTGGCAAGGCAGTACATTTCTCCGTCTTTGACTCTGACCCACTTTGAAATTGTGGTCTCAAAACTCAACTTTTCAGATCAGACTATTGTTGTAAACCATCAGAAACACTTGTCGGGTACAATTCTGCTCTCAGTTATGTGGGTGCAACAATGCAGTTGCAGCTGTATAAATGAGAGCAGAATTTGGCCCCCAGCCTCCAATTCCATAGAAGAGAGACTAAGAACCCATTGCTGCCCTCAGTTCTGTTGATATGACTCCCATCGTTACTGAGGGCCAAATTAGGCTCTACAAGAAAAGTTTAATATTATGTTTGTCTGATGCCTGAGCAGACTTTGCAAAGAAATGATTTATGAGTCCAGACTGGCTCAAACATTATCTTCACCAAAGTCTGATTGTTTGCATCCAGAATTGTGTATAAAAGTATTTCCCATTTTTATCTGTGATATTCATTAGGCAGTCTTATTTTAGTCTTAAATTAGATTATTTTGCCCACCTGATATGAATCCCATTTCACACTGTACAACGGCTGCCATTAAAAAGTCAACATTTGCCAATGGTCACCATACAGCAATATTTCCTATTCTAAGTATACAGGGTATTGTATTTCTGACACTATTTTGATATGACCATTTCCAGAGCTTATGGCTGCTATGAAAAGCTTCCAAATGATTATAACTCAAAACCTATAGAGTTATCTTCTTGAGTTTGCAGTCTGAAACAACAACAACTCAAAGAAATGTAAACTCTCTCTAGTCATCTCAGCAAAGTGTTGACTATTAAGCTTACAACGTCATCTTAAAGATTCAGGTTGTCAAATAGTTTGTATCAGTGATATTCAGACTGAGGCTTGAAAACCGCAAGTGGGTCTTTAGTGTGCCTCCTGCAGCTCTCTGTTATTAACCAATTGTAGTTGATAAAATAATAATACTTGGTCAGTCATTCTGCTGTGAGAATTTTATATATATATATATGTATACACACACACACACACACATATATATATAGTAAATGAAATGATGAATTCACGCTAGTGTGGCCCTTTTGGGCAATTTTGGTTGCTGATTTGGCTCCTGAACCACTGAGGTCTGAGTATCACTGGTTTGTATGCGTAACTCTGCACCTAATTTGCACACTTATTGCAATGTTGTGAGAGAATCAGGTCACTAAACATACAAATGGACAATTGCACAAATGGTGGAAATAGGAATGTCTTAAAAGCACCCTGCATTATTTTTTTCTGCTCTGTCTGAAAGTAACAGTAACTTCACTAACTACAAGCATGATCACTACATAAAGATAATTGAATAATTTTTTCAGTAAAGGTGTGGTAACACAAACCCTCATACCTCTGTGAGCTTCTCAGCTGTATACGTTTTCTCCCATAGTCCCACCACCCATAAAGCATTAAACACCTCAACCGAGATCCACAAAGGCACTTAAAGCGACTATATCCCAGATTTAGTTGCCTTAGTCCCACAAAACTCCTGTTAGCCTGCTACCTAACCCTAAATTCATGCAGCACCTAAATTTCAGAGTAAAAGTTCCATAGGCACCTATGTTTCTGCCTCTGAACATACCCACTGCTGCTACACTCTAGATATCCAGATGTCTGTTTCCCATCTAAACCTCAGCATAATCCACAAACTGGGAGAAGATGGGCATTCACGTACCTATCTTCTCTGCTGGGCCCAATCCAATAGGAGCTCTCAGAGGCTACCTACTGGATCAGACCCCATTCAAAACCCAGCCAGAGGAGGAACCCAGTTTATAACTTCTAGTCCACTGGTTAGAGCACTCCCCTGGGATGTGGGAGATCCAGGTTCAATTGCTCTCTGTCTGCCAAAGGGGGAGAAAGGATTTGACAAGGGATCTCCTACACCTGTCGGGAGAGTGCTCTGACAGTTAAGTTTTGGGATATGCTGATGTGGGTCTTCCTGAATCTCTCCGTTCAATATGTTCCACTTTGGATTAAATAATTAAAGACTATTTGGGCCAGAGAGAGAAAGCAAGAAAGACTGAGTTTATGGCCTGGTGGTTTGGGCATCCACCTGGTGGTGGGAGACCCAGCATCCAGGCTTCTCTCTAATTATTTATATACAGTGGAACAGCTTCGGCATGAGAGAGATTGAGTAAGCATTCTGACCACTGGGCTAAAGGTTATAGGGCAAGTGGTGGCATCTCCTCCTCCTCCAATGGAATGAAGCAGGCACCTAATTCATTCTCACAAGAAATGCTCATATGTCTAAGCCACGGAATCCAGAAGAGGGGTTTCAAGCTGTGAATCTTTAGGTGAGCTAGGCTCCTCCCTGCAGTCTGGATTTAGATGCCTGTCTCTGTGAGAGGGGTGGGGCTTACGACACATCCCTGTTCTTGACCTCTCCCTATTGGTTAGCTTAGGCGGCTCTACACCTAGTGTGATGGCTGTTGTGGATAGCATTCTCAGGTGCCCTTCTCACTCCATTCATCATACAGGAGCCTAGGAACCCAATTTAGAATGTGTGGATCACAGTGTTGGTTCCTGTGATTTTCTAGGCACATAAAAGTGGGGCATTATGCTGCTGAGTGTCACAACACTGACCTTCCATCTTCCTTCCTTCCTTAGTAATTCCCAGATCCCCCTGACTCTCCCACCAAACACTTCCCATCCCCCTTCCTGCTCTCACAAACATCTTCCTCAAACATATGTCTTGCACCCCGAAAGCCTGAGGCCCCCAAAGGACCTTCCTGGAGTCCATGTCTCCGCACATCTCCCATCCGCAAGGTCTGACCTTGCTTCGGCGCCGCCACCCCTCCCCCCTCCCCCCCCAACTAAAGTCCCTTGCCAGCCTGCGTCTCCTGCAGGGAGTTTCTCTCTACCCACTTAGCTCCAGTCCATTACTCAGAGGTGAACTTCCTTAACCGAAACGTGGGGGTGTGGAAAGGAGGAGAAGCTGGAGTTACTGTTGCTTCTGGATAGCCCTTTGTAACCAGTCAGCGAACCTGCTCTATGCTCTGGGATGGGGGTTGGGGGTGGCAGGCAGGGAAGTTGCTGCGACTCTGGACAACACTGGCCTCTAGTATCAAGGAGAATGAAGCTGCAGCTGCCTCCTCCCTCAGATGATCAGCTCAACAGCTGTTGGGTGGGGAGAGAGTGCTAAGCACTGCTTTAAGCAGTCTCAATATCCTGACCCTGTTATCCACTCTGGGAGGCTGGGAAAGCTTGGAGGGGGAGTATTGTTGTTCCCCCAATGAAAGTTTTGGGAAGATGTCCCCCCCTGTCATGCTATATAATTATACCCATGCACAAGGGACACATTCTATCCCCAGTCTTTGTGCCACTGTCCCATTTTTACTGGTGGGAGAATTGCTGTCAATAAGAGTAGTACAAGACCCTAACTTTGTAGTCAAGATCTGGCTGTTCCTGCCACCCTTAAACTCTGGCTCTATGACAACCCACAGATCATAATTAAAAGTGTATCTTAGCTTTCTTTGCAGAAAGAGTTTGACAAGTATTGCCCTGCGTAAACCTTGTTTACTGTCTATTTTGTATAATTCTTGTTCCAAAGACTCATTTTATCTTTACTTTTTGAAAAGGGACTGGCAAAGAATAAGTTTTCAGCTCTGTCTATACCAATATAGTTGCCATTACTGTTAATGGGATTCATAGAGCTATAATTTCAGGTGTTTCTAAATCTTTGTTTTTTCTTCATTTTATTAATGGAATCAGTCCACCTTGTATGGCCTGAAATTATTCTGAAAGGAGATTTTTGTTGGTAGGTTGACTGTACTTTACATGGGAAAAAAGTAATGGTTTTGATTTTATCCATAGAATAATTAAGATTAAAAGAGATCTCTAGTGGGTCATCCAATCCAATCCCTGCATTAGGTAAAAGTAAATTTCATTATCTATAAATAATCCCTGTTCGATGGTTCTAACTTTCATATTTCTATTGAAGGTGATTTCTCAATCTCCCTTGGTAGTTTGTTCTATTGCTCTACTGTACTAATAGTTTTATGTTTTTCCTAATATTTAACTAAAATATTCCCTGCTGTAGCATAGTCCCATTATTTCTTGTTCTGTCTTTATAGATTAAGGAGAATAATTCATCCTTCTCCTAGCCTTATCATCCTTTTATGTAACTGTAGACAGTTTTCATGTCTTCCTCTCAGTCCTCTTTTCTCTAGGCTAAAAATGGCTCCCTCTCAATCTTTCTTCATAAGTCCTATTTTCTGAATCTTTTATAATTTTTGTTGCTGTCCTCTGAACTTTATCTCTACAAAGGTAGGACTAGGGATACAGATACAAATAAGATAACAAAACAGTCAATTAATGGCTTTTACCCTTTGTTGGAAAATGCTTTCATTATCCGGTTATTTTAGAGAAGAAAAGGGCGCAGAATGTTTTATTGAAACAAAGACCAAATTCTGCCACCCTTACTCATGGTGAGCACTGCCTCTCTGCAAGTAGCCTCATTAAAATCAATTTCAGTATCTATCAGGATAGAATAAGGATAGAAAAATCTGGCCCCAAATGATTCTAGGTATTGTGTCCCCAAGAGCAAGATGCTGCTAAATCATTGTCTACAATGACACAGCATATTGATATGGAATCTGGAAATATTTTATTAGATAGATAGATAGATAGATAGATAATTTGCTTCTCATGTTGGCAATCACCTTCAAGTGATTGCTGGTCTTTTATTAGCACCCCTTCACCAACAGAATACCACTTTCGCTCTCCAGCCTATGACTCTGATACACAGAGACATTTTAATTGCTCTACATTCCTGAGTAATCATTTTATGATGGGTTTATTGCCACCTCTCCCTTATCAGGGCATGGCACTGTTATGGGCCCTAGCAATAAATTACCTTTTAGAGAGGAAGAAGACAGTGCCACTTTAACAAGTGCAATAAAACACTTTTTATACAGGGAGAGTTCAGTGCATTTCCCATTCATCATACACCCTCAGTGATTTTACACAGATTTTACACTGTTGATTAGCTCATTAGTGGGGTTAATTGGATACATTAACTGGCAGAATTACAGCTTGAGTATGAACCAGAGGCTGCAGCATTATAAATGACAGACAAACTACAGACATGCATGGCCAGCCTGAAGGAAGTTCTTCTCTTTGATTAACTTTCATTAGGATTTAATTCTTTCTCTTCTACTTCTATAATTGACTCTACATGAATATTTACTGTAGCATAGAGTGGATAAGGAGACAGATTATATTAATGCACATTTTCTACAACTGTCTGTCTTGGTATTGCAAATATTTATAAAACTGAGAAAATAAAATAAAATAAGACCAAGAAAGTAGAAATCAGATGAGTAAAGCAACAGACAAAGGCCTTGCAAATGAATGAATAATATAAATACAGCAGGGCCATGACTAACATGGTATACCCTTTTTAGAGAGCAATGCTGTATGGTTATTCATTCAGGACCTAATCCTCTTCCCTGCACACACTGCCTGAGTCATACAGGATTAGCTGTAGGTGTCTTTGTAACTTGTTGGGTCCTCTAGCCTCCCTAAAATTGTCTCCCCTTATTTCCTTCTGGATTTCAGCAAGGGACACTGGAGTTTGCTTGTCTGACCACTTGAACAATGTCTGCTACTAATTCTGAGAGTGACTCCTTTGCTCTCTAAACTCAAATATACAACTGGGATCACTGCACTCTAGTGATTTGTCATGCCAGGCTGACTTGGCTAAAGCAGTGTAACTGCCCTGGTCTCCTGCCGGTAAGTTCAATAAGCCTGGTAACATTGCTCCCGGGAGATCTGCAGAGAGGAAGAAAGCCCTGTCAGCTTCATTCAGTTCATTGGTTCAACTAACTAATCAGTTCAAACCAGGCACAATATGCTTTACATTGAGTGGACTTGAGTGCTACTGGTCTTAGGTAGAGTTTTGCTGCTTGTTTCAGAGAGAAAGGGTTGTCTCTCCACCAAGCTTCAGTTTCTTTCACTTCTAGTTCCAAACTTCTAACCACCATGTCTGTATGTCCCTTGGTCATATCAAGGAGGACCCCAATGCAAGAATATAAAACAAACTTTGAGCCCCTCCTCCCCTTTCTGGCCGGAGGTTTTTCCTTCAGTTGCACACTTTCCCCTGGCTTGGGAGTTACATTGCCCTGGCATTATAATTGCCTCCAAACATTTTTGTAATTCAATCATTTATTACATCTAGTGCTGCAGTCCTCCTTACACGTTGGTGATGGCACATTTCATACCAATGTAGTTTCCTATTCATAGCTTTGGGGGCAACAGAAACATTTACAAACAAACAAACAATATGCACACACATGGGAATTTATGCATGCAAATGGGGGGAGAAGTTTGCATTAGAATCCACAGTCAAAAACATGCCCCAGAGTGACTGAAGGACTATAACAGACAAATTTATTCAGCAGCGTAAACAGGGGATGCTTTTTTGTAGCCTTTCAAATGGCTTTTGTGCCCTGAATAAGCAGGCAGCTTCCAATATGTTATTGTAGGTTGGTTACAAGGTGTCAGTTGTGAGGTTATTGGTTGCTCTAGTAGCAGGAGAAAATGTTTGTTGTGATTACTGGGGATTTATCTCTCATTAGTATGCATGGTTTGGTTTGTGACCTTTGTTTTCACTTCTGCTTGTCCATCTGGATGGGAATATGTTCCTTTGTCTTTTTCATTTACTCAGTGTGATTTTCCATCATTGTAGATTACCTTAAATTTTCTCATTGCAGCAAAACATTCTTTGGGAAGAATTCAGTTTATTTTGAGCAGCACATATTCAGGGCCTCTTTTACTTGCCTTTCTAATTTCTTTTTTAAAATAAAGCTGAGTTTGGTAGCCCCTAGGCTGATTTTGTGACTAACACTGATAAAGCATTTACTTAGTTAATGATGAGTGGTGACAACATCAAAGCTCCCCTACACATTTCCTCTTGACTTCATGTAAAACATAAAGTCATTTAAAATTAATCTAAATCAAAATAACTAAAAGCGATTTGGAAATTGAGTTTGATATCTTCAGATTGTAAAAGCCATGCTTACATCAGCATGAAGAAAATTAGTCTTACTTTTGATTTGGTTCTAGCAAGCACAGTTTTTGAAGCTAAAAAACCATTTTATGCTCATAGATGTACTAGATTTTTGAAAAACAAGTTCCTTAGTAAAGAGGACTCCAGACTTCCCAGGTAAGCAATTTATTAAACAAATCAAATTTTACCTTGAAGCATAAAATGGTTATTCAGCTCTGAAAGCACCTGCAGCTAGAGCAAATCAACAGCAAAAGTGGACATTTTTCTTCTTAATGGGGTGGAAGTGACCTTAAAACCAAAGAAACAATTAAAAAAAATATTTGAGTTGATTTTTTCTTCGTGTAATAGTGAGAACAATGCCCCCTGTTTTTCTTATCAATAATCTGGTTCCCTTTGGTCTTGTGGTTTATCCCTTTGGGAACAGGATTATTGTCTCATAAACCAGTGAGCAGTTACTATTATCCCTTAATTACTAGTAATGGTGTGAAACTGAAAAGTAATATTGTATGGCTTGTGATTTCAATGTTATTATGGACTGCATTTACTGACAGGGAGATTGATTCAAAACTTAATATTTCACCACTGTAAGAGTAAACATCTCAGTTTGAAATGGATATCATTATTAAATATTGTTAGCCCAATTCTGATACCCTCACATTGAGTAGCACCTTGCTTCACAAATAGTCCCACTGAAGTCAAAAGGAGTATTTGTGGAGTAAGGTTTTACTCAGCATATCTGAACCTGGGCCTGTGTTTGTAGGCCCCTTCTCTGAAAATCATGATGGACATAAAAGACCAGAGATCAGGCCCCTTTTCAATATGGTGCTGAAGCACATGCCTAACTTTAAACCCATGAGCAGTCCCATTAACTTCAACTGGATTACTCAGACACTGAGGGTATGGTATGCCCACACTGGAGTTGGAAGGTATAATTTCCAGCTCAAGCAGACATACCCGTGCTAGCTCTGATCAAACTAGTTTGCTAAAAATAGAAGTATAGCTGCAGTGGGAGAGGCTAGCCACTCCAAGTACGATCCCATCTGAAATCTTAGATATGTACAGGGCAACTAGCCTCTCCTACTGCTCACAGCACTGTGCCTACAGTTTTATTTTTAGCACATTAGCTTGATCAGAGCTACTACTGGTATGTCCACTCTAGCTGGAAATTACATCCTTCAGCTCCAGTATAGACATACCCTTGGACACTTGCTTAAGAACCTTGCTGCATAGGGGCCTCAGTGCATTCGCGGATGCACCTGGTGTGATATTAGGTTCATGGAGTTCACTGCCAGTGATCAGGGTTCATTGATGATTTTAATATAGATGAGTCATCAATATATTGCCAAGTCTACTAGCAAGAACAATGATCAACATTTCTCAAATCCCTCTTGTGCAAGTGTGCATATCTAAAATTCTAATTCTGGGGGAGCAGCACTAGGCTGCAGCCCTCCAGTGTTCTTACATTAGGAGCTGAGGAATTCGATTCTTGCTAAGGAAAATATGCTAGGGTGGGAAGAAGTTGAGATGATGACGTTATTGGTAAGTTTCTTTGCGCAAGTTCATATTCTTACCACAACTGTTTTGGGGTCTCTGGTAGAACCAGGTTCCACACAGCTGCATAGAAACTCAGCAGAAGTCCTAAGTTAGTCAGAAAAACCCTCCTTCGGTTTTAAGTTCATTTAGAGCTGTTGGGTTTTTTTTTTTTTCCTGTTTAGTTGGTTTTGTTTTTTCTTTCCTAGTACAAATAATAACATACATGAGTAACATCTCCGGCCTACATGAAGCTTACCGATCTAAAAATTTCAAACCAAACCAAAGAGAGTAACATAAACAGCACAGCTGTCTGTCCTGGCTTCAGGTCAGGAAAATGTTGCCTGTTCTTTGTTCTCACAGGAGTTTTGCTCCCTTTGAAGGCTCTGATCCTAGCTACAGATAGCAGAAATTGTGCACATAGGAAGCTGGGATAGAATTCCAAAATCTGGTTTAGCAGGTCCTGTCTCAAAGAGACACCACTGAGCCAGGATATGTTATGTGTGCAGGGATCCCTCTCTGTAGCATCCAATGACCTGTTCAGTCTCTCACAGGATCCATGCAGATCACAGAACAGACAGGAAACTTCAATTTTTAAATTAGAGCATATCTTCTAGAAAAATATCCAATCTAGGTTTTAAAATTGCCAGTGATGGAGAATCCACCACAACCCTTGTTAAACTGTTTCAATGGTTAATTACCGCTATTGTTAGAAATGTGCATCTTATTTCTAGACTGAATTTGTCTAGGTTCAACTTCCAGACATTGAATCTAGTTATACCTTTGTTTGCTAGATTGAAGAGCCAATTACCAATTATTTGTTCCCCTTGTAGGTATTTATAGACTGTGATGAAGGCATCATTTAACTGTCTCTTGGTCAAACATTAGCTTTCTTCCAATCTTCTGAAACTTTCCCAATGTTCCAAAACATATTGCAAATCAACATTAACATTCCAGAGTACTCCTCGGCCACCTCTTTTAGAACTCCTGGATGAAAGTTATTTGGACTTACTGATTTAAAAATTTCTAGTTTTAGTAGCTGTTGCTTAACATCCTCCTGAGTTACTATTGGAATGGAAAGTGTTTCATTATCATCATGTGATGCAACTACATCATCTCTCATTTTCCAAATACAGAACAAAAATATTTATTGAACATTTCTACCTTTTCTGCATTGTTATTGACAATGCTACTATTTCTAGTAATGGCCCAATATCATTGTTAAGAGTCTTTTTGTTCCTAATATGTTCTAAAAAAACTCCTGTTTGTCCTTAACTTGTTGGTTTTTCCTTATGCCCTTTTGCTTCCTTTATCTATTTTCTATAATTCCTTCTTTTTGATTTATGTTATCGTTATAATCAATTTCCCTTTTTCCCCCTTTTATTATATACTGTTTTATTTTTTTATAATTTCCTTCACATCCCCTCTAAGTCAGTTGTTTTTTTAACCAGTACAGCCTTCTTTCTTTATTGTGACTTTTTGGACATCTGATAAAATGTTCTTAAACAATCCCTAATTACCACTCACATTTTATTCTATTTGAATTCTTTCTCCCAACTGTTTAAGCTCATTATTGTTTCCAGCTTTCTGAAAACAGCTCTTTTAAAGCAGAGAGAGAGAGAGAGAGAGAGAGAGAGAGAAAGCATCTGTGTAACAGTTTGGACTTTATTCAGTCTGTATATTACAAATGTGATCACATCATGATCACTTGTATCTAAACTACCACGAAGTTTTAATTCTGTAATCAATTCTTCTTTATCTATCAAGTTGAGGTTTAACATAGAATTCCCTTGTGTTGGATACGCCACTTTTTAATTAGGAAATTGTCATCTGTAATATTCAGAAATTCTGAGGATGTTTTAATACTGTCAGCATAAGACCTCCAGCATTTATATCCAGTATCTATATGCAGTCAAGAGGGATGTAAAAATGGTTCCACATGGTAGAATATTTTTTTCAGTTTGGTTTTTTAAAACTCTATACACTTATTTATAAAAAAAGGATGTAAAAGGAATTTTAAGGTTGCAAAGTTAAGCGCTCAAAAGTTAGGAAATTCATTACTTAAATTTTCTTTTGTGTATGCATTATGATACAGTCTTTAATTACATGGTTCTATATGGTCTCTTTTACAGGAACACTGCCTCATTCAGTATCCAGATTGCATAGTCTAAAAAGATTGCACAGGGTTCTAAAAAGAGAGAGCACATTTTCTTTTGCTTACAAAAATTGACTGAGACCCAGGAGGGCAGGGCTCTGTTCCTGGCTCTGCAACACACTTCCTATGCAATGTTAGGCAAGACCACACAAATGCTTACCACAAAGAAGCCAAAGTCGGACTGTACGGGCAACTTTGATTTTGGTGTGTCCTAACTTCTGAGTCCTTGATTTTGCAACTAATTTTAGAAACATAGATAAAAAACACTGAATTAATACAATGATTGAGTGAAGTTTTTCACCACCACCCCACAGGTTCCCTGCAAGACTTGTACTCCCAGGTTAATCCCTCGATTCTTATAAACCCCGTTAATAGCATGCTGGGACCACTCCAAGAGTTTTCAATGCTCTTAAAGTGGCCCACTGCCCTCTCACACACATGTGAGAAAGAAGAGTCCTGCTGCTACCTCTGTTGCCCTACAATAAGAGAGAGGTTGCCTGTGGCAAGGCTTCTTCCCATCTGCCTCCCACCCCTTACACCAAACCAATCCTCTTTCAGAACAACCACCCAACTATTTTCCCCTTCATTTCTAATCAAAGCAAAAATTAGGCATGAAAGGGTTAAAAGTAAAATATGCCCACAGAATATTCATTTAATAGAAAAACTGACTCAAGTAAATATTTACCTACAATTAGAATCTGTTTTAAAACCTTAAATAATTTTGCTTACTCCTGCTACTATTTGTGTAACTCTTATTTATTTTTCAGGTTAAGATGCATGTTTCCTCTGAACAACAACAAAAAAGAAGAGTCCAGAATATACAAGGGAGGATAAACAGAGTACTGGCTGCACATTTGTGAATTGAGACAATATGGATCTGAGAGACTGAAGAGATGGATTTTCAAACAAGCTCAGCTCCCATTTAGGTACTTAAATGAAGACGACAGATTTTCAGAATTGCTGAATACCCAGTAGCTTCCATTGTCCTCAATCTTTTAAAAATGTGAACAAACTCTTCTTCTGGGGCATTCTCAACTCTGTGAGTTTTCATAGCTAATCAGATCAACAGGGAGATTGGGAAGTGATTGATTGGGACAATTCAAACTAGAGTGGGAAAGTCACTAGAAAGTATACTTCAGTAAACTATTTTGCACTTCCAACAAGATGGACTTAATGGGGCTTGTCCATCTCTGATTCCTATGGACTACATGATAAAGCTGGGGAGTAAGCAGGAGAGAGAACATCTTTATACGCCTGCCCAGGCATCCTGAACCTTAAATCCAGGTGCACAGTGGTAGATGGGCCACAGCGGCTGTTACTATCCTTCTACGGAGTATGTGAGTGAGGAGTGGGTAGGGAGGGATGACAAATGGGAAGAGCCTTAGCACTCCACCTCAGTATGCTAACCAGAAAAAGCTGAGGGGAAAGGTGGAGGGGATATATTTGCAGCTAATATGGAGCGGCAACAAATGACTCCCTCCCTACCGCTCCCCAGGAGCAAGGTGGGAATCTTTCCCAGTACTACTCCACATTTCTCTATATACACAGGGCTGGTGGCAATATCCTAGTCCAGTCCTGTGGTTCTTAAAAGTCCTCATGTCTATTGAGCTGTTTTTCCTGTTCTGGCAGTTCTGAATGATAGGAAGTGGTTAGAAAAGCTATAGTAATAGACAGCTTGTTCTGTAGCAGATTCTTTATAAAGTGTCCAATCTTTTTTTCCTCCCTCACTCATTTTGCTCCCCCTGGTATTCAGTGATTTATATCCTGTAATGTGATTTTGGCCACTTTCCTTCTCTCTGAATTGATGTTTCTTTCCATTGCTGTTAGCTAACATGTTATTCAAATTCAAAACATTATTATATTTCTCCTTTTTTTTTTTTTTTAAAGATCAAACGTTATTAACATCCTGATTCCAACTCCTTCTACTTTTTAGTACCCTTAAAATGTACTCAAATGCCTCCAAGCTTTAAGAGGGCAAAGAAAGCCAAACAATTAGTTTACAGAGGAAAGGCAGCTTACAGTCTTCTTTTTTAACCCAGAAACACAATTTTTACATCCTATTAACATTTTTATATAAAATAATGTAAAACCCCTCTTTCTAATGCACATATTCTTGGTTATAACTCCCCCCACACTACCACCCCCATAACCCTCATTATGGCATTTTTTCCCATAAAAATCTCATTCTGATACTTTGACCATTACAAGATACTTCCATCTCATTATATGGCCAACTCTTAAAAGCTGTTTTAATCAATTAATCTAGTGTAAATGGCTGGAAGTGTAATCCAGGATCATAAATCAGATGACATAGTATATTTCTGGGTCCAGTAGGAAGGATTTTGTAAGCTGTTGGTCCTCATAAAAAGATAAGGCCTACTTAGGGCACTTTGAGAAATATCCACAATCTTGTGGTTTTAAAATATTGTCCTTGATGGTATGTGAAGGTGGGTCACAACAGAATTTTCTGACGTTTCTAGGTACTGAAATTGTAATAATTTGTTATGGAATTTATAAGATAGTGCCTCAGTTAGCTTTCCAATCACATGAATTCCTTAAAATAAAAGGGGAACAAGGTTTATATCCTTTAATTATCTACAGTACATACAAACCAAAAGAAAGGAGTTTGGATGGATGTTAAATAGGATAGGAGACAATTCATGAGCAGTCATAAGGCTATTATTTATGCTGTGCTAAACTGTACCAAAGTAGGAAACAAATACTTATGGCCAGACATCAGCTGGTGTAAAGCAGCACAATTTCATTGAAATTGATGGAGCTATGCTTATTTACATGAGCTGAGGATCTGGTCCTTAAACTGAATATTGGGAGGGTTGAAATATTCCAGGGTGTGTCCAGGGTGAAAGGGGTCACAACTAGATCATGTTATGCTACAACAATCCACAATCAATAAAGCAATCCCCAAGTAACTTTTCCTGCCACTCTTAGAGCAGCCCATAGGCTGCTCTCAATTATGCGGGGCGCCATTGCTTGTACCCAGCTAGTACCACAATTAAAGTAGTCCCTTCCCCCATCCTGAGTCCTGTACTAAGCACAGTTCCAACAGCTGGGGATCTAGCACAACATGTCTGAAGCACAACTATATTTTGACTTATGAGGAGAGCCTGAGGGAACTAGGTTTGTTTAGTCTGCAGAAGAGAAGAGTGAGGGGGGATTTGATAGCAGCCTTTAACTACCTGAAAGGGGGTTCCAGGGAGGATGGAGCTAAGCTGTTCTCTGTGGTGGCAGATGACAGAACAAGGAGTAATGGTCTCAACTTGCAGTGGGGGAAGTCTAGGTCGGATATTAGGAAAAACTTTTCACTTGGGTGGTGAAGCACTGGAATGGGTTACCTAGGGAGGTGGTAGAATCTCCATCCTTAGAGGTTTTCAAGGCCCAGCTTGACAAAGCCCTAGCTGGGATGATTTAGTTAGGGTTGGTCCTGCTTTGAGCAGAGGCTGGACTAGATGACCTCCTGAGGTCCCTTCCAACCCTAATATTCTATTATTCTATTTACCAATTTACACTTCTGGATGCTGGAATCTGAAATGCTCATGTCATTAGCCTTGCTTTGGAAATGATGTGCCTGATTTCTCTCTATACCTGGTCTACACAGGTTTAACTCCAATGACTTCATTTGGTTACTCCTGATTTGCAGTAGTGTAGGTGAGAGGAGAATCAGGTCCAAAATCTATGAGAATTGGGTGCCAAACTCCCTTATTTGCTTTTGAAAATCCCAATCTAAATTTCTCAAAACTGCAACTGCCAATTCACAATATAGATCAAATACAAATGATTTGACTGGTACATATATTTTTTCTCTTTCCACTTCCTGACACCTGCAGTTCAAGGTGTAAGTAGAAATCTACAGATAGAAGACCCTAGTTATGCAAGCAGATTGTTTAACAAATACATATAATCTATCTATTATACAGCCAATGTTATATTTGGCAGCAACTCATTATTTGCCATTTACACCCGCGTTCTACCATTGCTGAATTGGACATAAAGATGGTTCCTGTTCAAAGTACCAGGATGGCATCCAATATATAAATGAAATGTCCTAGAAATGGCTATACTTCACTAATGTTAATGATTTTGCTTTAAAGCACACACAAAAAGTTTAACTGTGGAATAATTGTGTAAAATACATTGTTCCCAGTGATATAAAGAACAAATAGCCACAGTTTCTTGGCTCTCTCACTCTATGCACAAGCAATGATTACAGGGTTAGAATTCTTTAGAGCATAGGATGTGTGTATTAGTTCCACATGTCCTTCCATTGGTCTTCCAGAAACTCCCATTGATTTCTATGTGAGCAAATTGAACTCTTTTAATGGACGTCAGTAGGCTTTGGATTGGGCTAGTGGAAGAAGATGGCCACAGTAGCATGTGTTTCCTGGGGTCATCATTAACAGGTGCATTTCTGGATTCTTTACATTTTTCTACTGCTTTTGAGTGGTGAATACATGGGATATGAGGTAACATTTTCAAAAGAACCTAAGTGATTTATGAGCCTATGTCCCATTTTCAAAGGTAATTTAGGCTCATAAATCACTTGAAAATGGCATAATCTCAATAGGCACTTCTAAAAATGTACTCAGGCTCTTATGTGCAAGCTACACAACCAACATCGTGCACATTTTCTACTTCACTTGAAAAATCAATACATGTCACAAAGTGAAAGAGTCCCGAGTAGAGTTGGCTGGAAAATAACAATTCTATTTTGCAAAAAAGTCAGGGTTTCAACATCTGTTTCCATTGAACAAAACTGAGACCTTTCATTGTTGTTGTGCAGCACAAGGTGGATCCCCCTACCCCCTCCCAAAAAAAACCCCACTGAATACACCAACTCCAGGATAGTCAAGAACTCAGTGAAAGAGACAAAGCACGCACCTGAACTGAGTTTCCACGTCCCAGGTGAATGTCCTACCTACTGGGTTATTGGCCAAAGTTATGGAGTGTATTTCCCTCATGGGTTCTGAGAGGGCTGAGTTAGGCCAGGTGGGCTCAATTGGCCAATTAAGCTGCAAACTGGGGGAAATAAGGGTGGGAGGAAAGCCCTAATTAGGAAGAAGCTCACCTGAGAAGAGCTGGATTGGGCTGGGTTAGTATAAACCTAGGAAGAGGAAGACACACAGGGAATGAGCAGGACTCTGGGGGTCTTGCCCAAAGGGAAAGGTGTACCTTGAAGACAGTGGGATGGAGAAGAGATTCTGTGGGATAGGAAGCATCCCAGGGAGTAAGCAACAAAGCTGGGGGCTGAACAGGCCTTGGCTGTGTGTTATAGGGTCCTGTGCTGGAACCTGGTGTAGAGGGTGAGCATAGGCGTGCACAGCACATTTCATTATGGTGTGCACCCAGGTAACCAGGGGTGTCAAACTCAACTCCGCGGGCGGGCATCTGAATTACCCGCTGGCGGAATTCTCGCAACGTTCTACTTTCTTGTACTACGAGAAATGATGTGAGACAGGGTATTTCGGCGGCGGATGGCAGCGTCTTCCCATCCACCGCAAGATCGTGCAGCTCCGTCTGCTGAGAAACCACACACCCTACACACTTTCGGCGGCAGCATTAAACAGACCGAGATGGCGCCATGGGAAACATACAAAAGGTGAGCCTGAGTTCTGATCCCTGTCACTGGGGAAGTGGCACAGGCAAGGCAGTGAATGGATGACTGCCTACGTCACTGTGGGAGTGACAGAGACTTTGAAGGACCATACCCCAGAAGGAGGGAATGCTGAGTGACCTGGCCGGAGCAGCAGCAGCACCTGGAGTGAGAGGGGGCTGTAGACTGAGAGTGTGAAACAGAGAGATGGTGTGCAATCGCAATAAGGTGTGTTGGTTTTCTAGAGAGAACCCCCGGAATGGCCAGGAGACGGTGTCATTCCAATGGTGAGTAAAGCACCCCATCACAGCCACACGTACGCTCCCTCTTCCCAATGACATTTTGGTCAAAACCAATATTTTTCCACAAAACATATTGGCTGCAATGAACTGGCATTTTTCCACAGAAAAAGTTTCTTTAAATGATTTTCAACCAGCTCTAGTCCCAAAGACCCAAACAAAACACCTCCAAACTTGCAGAGCACTCTTTGTATGCAGCATACTTTAAAGAGCAAGGCATGACACTTTTGTAAAATTGCCAAACTGATCAGCTAAACAGAAGAAGCAGGCAGCTGTATCTCCCCACTTACTTGTTCTGAGGATGGATACTTGGCTGCATCCTATGAGTTCTGTGTTATATCCCATAATGCATCATGTAAACTGAAAAACATGAACCCAAATGTGTTTCCTTTTGCAAAAAGAAACTCCTAAAATAGAGCACTATTTGAAACAGAATGGGAGATTTAATACTGTTGGAGATATGGATGGAAATTCATCTCTGATTATGTAGCTTGATTCAACTTGTCAGTGCAGGGAAGTGCAAATTACACCTCCTTGCATGATCCTAACCCATTGTGGGATTCCTCGCTCCAGGAAGGGCAGGCAATAATACTGCTGTCCACTTTCTCTTAGGATTTCTGTTGGAGGAAAGTCCAACAAAAACTCTATAGGACGCCTGCCAACTGAAACTGCAGAAGCAATGAATGACCTGACCATGTGGGCCAGGAACCCTTCCCTGAAAAGTGCTGCAACCTTTGCAAGATTAACACTTCTCCACAAGAAGTCCTCCACCAGTGTCCATACTGCAGTGAGTCTGGGCCACAGTTTTAAAACTGACTACATAAAAATTGACCCTTGTTACTCCCTCACAGGGGTGTGCCTACCCTGAGCCATACCTCCTTATGCTAAGGATAAAAATCAGTTTGCAATACATTTTTACTGCTGTTCACTATACAGCTCTGGGAGAGAGAGAGGGGGTTTTTATTTCAACTCGCACAGCACCGATAGAATCCTTAACTAAGTTACAGAATCCTTAGCAGTGGCAATGATGCAAGAGAGAGACTGAAGCCAGCTTGACCTTCACATCCCAGTGTGGGTTGGCAGAGCTGGCAGTAACATTGGGTTTTTTTTGTAATGGAACAAATCTGATCTAAGACAATTAAAATGGTACGATGCGTTACCATGCTTAAATCAATGTTCACCTAAACTGCACTTTAAGTAGGTTGCTGCCTATGGGAGGGGATTCTTCTTCCTCCCCAGCATCTACAGAACCTCCAGGGCTCAGGATGCTAATTCAGACTGTGCATTGGTTTGATAATTTGGGCCTTAAGTGAGTCTATTTGGCTGATTATTCTTTCATGTTGCAGACATCACTTTTGCACGTCAACTATTTATACTTTGACAGCTGATTGGAAGGAATGGTTGCATGGTAAAGCAGAGCAATATCTGTTGATCTCTGATGGATGAGAGGTATAGAGTGAGGACACAATTTATGATGGCGTGACTCTCATGACCATTTTAGACTGGGTTCAATAAAGTTTACACCAGTATGAGAAGAGAATCAGGCCCTATATAATTTACCACATTTATTTTAATAGTGGGGAAAATCATATCCCTTAGAATTTCACTAATTTCACGTCTTTTGTTATAATTTCCCTAGTTTCATTGTGTAACATTCTTCACTGAGTGAACATGCATGATCCCTTTTTTTTTTTTTTAATAATTTTTCAAACAGAAATTTAAACAGAAAATGTGCTGCCCATTCAAGTCAATGTAATTTTGTCTGGGTTACGCTACAGTTCAAGCCCATTATGGGAAAAATATCCTGTTTCAGCAGCACAGTTGTCTTTAATCACATATCTGTTACAATACAGACATTGATTTTTGCAATGTTCAGCCACAGAACCCAGGTTGTGTGATATATAACTCTGGTTTTCGTCTCTAAGTATAATTTGGGTATGGATATCTAATTAAGTGGGAATCACTGTAATGCACTGTAGTGACAGATAAGTAGACATTATCCTCCCATTTGGAGTTAATGGCATATTACCAATATAATCAGTATATTATTTTTATAAAACACAGCATTTGGTAGAGGGTATGTGTTTTCTATTCTGTCTCTTTAAAGATAGAAGGCCATAAACTGCACGTTATGATGACATTGCAAATCTAAAAAAATACATATCAAAATGTAAAACAATGTCATCAAAGTCAAAAAATGACTTAATTTTTTGCCTTCAGGTAAAGTAAAAGGTCTTCCTATGTGCACCAATGATACTGTAGCATTTTAAATACATGTATATTGAAATGATAAAGTGCAGAAAAACATTAGTTCCATGGACAATTGCTGTAATTGCTCTGACCCCAAAGGGTAAAACATTAGGAATACCATGAAAGCCATATACATGACTAAGAATTTTGCCTCCAAGCAGAAACTACCCTTTTCATTGTATTGCTTCGATTTCACCCAGTGCCCTTTAATGTAATCAGTTATGACAGTGATTTAATCTTACTTTTACAGGCCTAAATAATGTAAATCATCATAAGCTACACTAACATCACCAATGTGGAAGTACAATTAGTCAGTGATTTATTTCTCTAGTGCAATTAGAAATGAGAAGAGTAACCCTGTACTATTCTTGATAGGTATAGAATAACCTACAACAACAAGTTAATCAGTGTTTAGGTTGAAATGATGAGGTTGAAATAATGAAGAAACTAAAGTCATAAATGTAATGGGCTGCTGGTAGTGAATATTAGTTCTATTTCTACTTGAAAAACTTTGCAGCACCAAGTGATCCAAATGTTATTTACAGAAAACTGCAAATGCAAACTAAACATGATAATGACATAACCTTGGTACACTAAAAATGTCCTCATTTAGAAGGTTGGGGGTTTTATGATGTCCGTCAGATTTATTTTTAACTGGTGCATTCAATTCTCATGGCAAGCCAATGAATTGCAATTTACCTTTTTCTCCTGAAGAATTGTATTGGTTCTGTTAACACATTCATTTCTGTTCCTCAAAAGGGCATCACAGCATGTGATTTGATCCATTATGGTGAAAATGTCTATTATTTATTTGCTATGTACTGTGTGTGCGTTACACAATATTTCAATCAAGAAACAAAAGGGTTAAAGAGTTTCAAAACGCATGCACTACATACATGTGTGGGCTAAAATGAATTCCACTTATGCTATTGTATTTTTACAGGTAAGAAGTGCTAGAGGAAAGAGGAAAGAGATGCAATGATCCAGAGTTTTCCACTCTAAGTTCTTTGAGATAGGGTCTGGTATTCCTATGTCTGTTCAGCATCTACCATGCTTCTGATACTGCTGTAACAGAGATAATAGTCTGCTCCTGCATCTAAATATTTTGAATCAAGTTCAATCTGGAGATCTAAGAACTGCTAGGAATTTCTAGAAGCTGGCAATACAGATTGCTATATTGCTCTAAAATGCCTTAGATTTTTCATTCTACATTGCTTGTGCAATCTGTGGCAGGTCACTTTAGATCAATATTTTTTTTAAAATGGAGGTGCAAGGTCTACACACAAAATAGGCAGGTTTAAAAGTTTAGCCACATTTTCACATAGTGTTACTTCAACTGAATATGAAAACTGAGAGAATACACAAGCAAATGGCTGTTTTGGTGCCTAACTATTTCGTTCCTGAAAGAAAGTGTTTTACTACTTGGGGATTTGGGTGAGGTGGGTGCTGGGAATCTTGACCTCCCCGTCCCCTCCAGTGATTCTCTGCCTGATAGGCTTTGCCTCTGTTCCCACTGACAGAAGAGCAGTCAGACATTTGCATTATTTAAGAGCTGATTAGCCCCTTTATACATCTCAGCAGGTGACTAATAGTAAACAGGAGGCTATCTGCGTTTTTGCAGTGCCAGGGAGGCACTGTGCTCATGGGATAATTATCAACTAATATCATTCTCAAGGGCCTGAGGGATGGATCCCATGTCTCTGTCTGACAGGCAGACCCTGGGTTTTTGCAGCAATGTAGTGTCTACATGGCCACTTCGGAAGGGGGATTCCCCCTTCAGGATACCAGGTTTGCAGTCACCCTAGGCAGCATGGATGGACTCTGTGCCTAATAGGAAACTGTAATAGCTTGTAATCCCTCCCTCTGACACTTGCTAATATTGCAGCAAGAACTTTTTTTTTTTTTTTAATTCAATTGCCCTTCACCTCTCCTTGTCCCTTCTTACTAACTTGATTCTTCCATATTAATAAACCTCATTGGACAGCTACTGCCCAGCTTGGTTTCTCTGTCCAATCTACCAATTATGGCAGTATTAAAATGTCACTGGCATTGATTTAGTCCATGGAGTAGCTCAGTACACATCTTGTCATGGCTTAGGCTATGCCTTGGTCATTCTTGACCGATCAACAAGGCCTTTTAGAAACTCCATGGGAATGGTCATTGGACATGTCTTCTGCAGCTCTGCATCTCCCTGGAGCAGGATTACAACTGTAATCCTATCTCTTGTTTGAAACAACTCCTTATTTAGGATGTAAGGTCATTTACCAAGGCAGCCTATTTAAAACAATTTACTATATTAAATTACATTGATGTAACTAAAAACCTGTACTGTGTTGCCCAATAAAAGCATAAGACCCAAAGACACTCAAAATTGGTGCTGATTCAAGTTACACCTGTATTAATAAACCAGTCATTACTATGGAGAACCACGATGTCAGTTTGTGGGTGCTTCTTTCCAGCCCCCTTCTAGTTTGCTTGAAAAAATTCAAAGAGAGAAAGTCACCTAAATTTTTTATTATGGCTACTAATTAAATTTCCTATTTAGATTAATCCAAATCTTGCCTATAGGTTCACAATGAGATTTGACCACTGTGATATGGTGAAGGCAGAAGGCAGTAGAAGACTGGTCCAATTTGTGAACTAGGAAGGTGGGCGGGCTGATGCCCACCGCTCAAGGCCCCTCCCCCAGCCTAAGGGGAGGAGCCACTAGACCTAGAAAGCAACTGATTCCGTGGGACAACAAATGTAAAAACAGGAAGGGGTGTGAGGGTCAGAGGTATAAACAAAGGGAACCAGAAGGGGACACCGAGCAGAGAGCCTCGGACAGAGTAGAAGAGTGGTGGATGGGAGTTTTGTGAGCCCCAGAATGCTCCGGGCCTTGTTCCCTGCTGACTAACTCAGAGCCACTGGGGGCAATTAGGAGCAGCTGAGGCTGATTAAGATTCAGCCAGGTGCTCCATAAAAGGGCTCCGCCCCAAACACACAGGGCACGAGCTGGAGGAAGTAGGAGTTCTGTGCTGTGGTGATAAGAGTACTGAGCTGTGCAAAGGAGCAGACTGGAGAGCAGAGCTCTGGGGTGGAACAGTGAGGAGGAAGGAGGGGGAAAATTAGCTCAGGGGAAGAGTGTGCCGTCTGGAAAGCAGTACCAGCCGCACGTAGCTGCTTCTCATAGGGCCCCTGGGCTGGGACCCGGAGGAATGGGTGGGCCCAGGTCCCTATCCCCTCCCCTGGGAAGACGGGATGACGGGCAACTTCCTGGCCCACTACAAGCAGGAAGGTGCGAGACCCACTGGAGGGAAGCCGGCCATCAGCCACACCACAAAGAATCCTTTCAAACATAAGTGTTGTGAATGCATGCCAGTAAATACTGAACAGAGCCCCTTTTTTTAAGAACATAGATTGGAAGGATTTGCATAAGTCTACACAGAAAAAAAAGCTGATTCTTGATACAGAAAATTCTCCCAAATTCCACCAGGTACATCTATGGAACATTGTTGGCTAGACCTTCTGCCCCACCCCCTCACTCCTTCAGCTCTGCCTCCCCAAGCCACATATAGTATTAGTGACTACATTAGATGGAGCATGCTTAAGATGGCCCTGTGACATTAGTTTTATAAGAATGGGACAATAAATCTGACTGGCATTTAAACAGCTGCAATGAAAAGTAGAATGGCCTGCAATGCATTGATCCAGAACAAGTATAAACCAAAGACCGCCTCCCCAACCCCCTCTCTCCAGGTACCTGGAATACATTATCTTCTAAGGGCTGAAGCTCTGGTAGCAGAGGGACATAACTGTTTTTGTTGGTGTACTATGTGCGTTGGGGGGAACTTCATAATAATAACACTTAGCTTTTATAGATGGCTCTGCATCAGTAGATCTGAAAATGCTTTACAAAGGAGACTGTATCATCTCCATTTTACCAACAGGGAAAATGAGTCATGGAAGGGTGAAGCAACTTGTGTAAGGTCACCCAGCAGACCAGTAACAAATTTAGGAGTAGAACCTAGGTCTCTTGAATCCCAGCCACAAAGCCACACTGCCTCTCAAGTAAAATGTTTTGATACGGAAGGTGTCTTCTAGAATGAGGAGGATAATGTCTACTGCTGAGAGAGCTCATCAACCTGAACTACTTACTCTTCTGTGAAGTTATTAGCTCAACTCCTTTACCTGAAAGAAAGGGCTACTTCCGGTCAGCTGAGACACTTTTGGAATGGACTAGGCTTCTGATAAGGATTTTCCATAATGCAGGTAGGCACAGAGCATTACAGCTGGAATGGGCCCATAGTTAGGACATGCTATTTATTTTTTCAGATTAAAAAATGGATTGGAACGAAATGAATCACAAGGATAACATAGATAGATGGTACACTCTAAGTATGGCTCACAGCACGGGAAAGCATCACCCTGGGTTTTTCATCACAGTTGTGTCAAATATAATGTGCAACAAAATGATGATGAATGCTAGCCAGATGACAAATCTATTTAAGTGAATGTGACCATGAGGGCAATAGCAATGAACAGAGAGAAACACAGGCCACAAAAAAATGATGCTGCTAAACTTGGTGGGCTAGCTGGTACTTTTGGCTGTGCCATGCAGAAGCAGAAGGGGAGGAAGAACCCCACTTGAATCCTTGCATGGGCTTCCCAACTTTTGTTCTGGTTTGCACTGCGCACCTGCTATTCCTCATTTCCACAACAGGTGAGCAGGGAGGGCAGAGAATAGGTGAACCCTTGACTCCAACCCCAGCAAACCAGCTTGCACTGCTGAGCTTCGTGGAGCGTGTCATAATTTGATGCTGGGATAGGTCAGCTGCAAATTACTACCCCTTTTCAGCCACAAGTTCTTCCCTGGGGTGCTCGCAGGGAAGCACAGCACTGACCATCCCTTAGCTGGGCTGTGTCTATGGGACAGAATCTATCCCTACCAACGTTTACAGTTAAAAAAAAAAACCCAAGTGTTTCTATAAATCACATACTTTGTAGTACGGTGGTGGCTGCATTAGCAACCTACAGATTTAAAAGAAGATATTAAACATTCATCATATAGTTTCTACACAGTTACCACAGAATAATACCTCTTATTCTAAGTAGAAGAAAGAAAAAATGCGGTAATCTCACATACCACTGAGTAGTAAACACCAGCAAATGCGGACTTTTTTTTAAATGCTGACCATTTTAGGTATGAGACACCCCGAAATAGAAAGATTAGATTTAGGTTTTTTTGTATATATTTGAATACATTTGTATTCAGCACACACATGCACTATATATGTACAGTAATGGCCTTTGATATACCATTTACTACAATACATGGCATAACATTCAGTTTGACCTTTTAAATGAATAATTGCTTAGCACAATTTAGATGTTTTACACAAGGAAAAAGTCTAAGTATCAGTCGCCTTCTGAATTCATTGTAATAGCCCGATACTGTTAAACCTATGTTATAATCAGTGGTGTTGGTCACAGTTTCAAGCTTTCTTTACAACCATGAAGACTAGAAATTTATATTTTCTACATTTCATATGGAATTAACGAACTAATATTAATAACTGACAGAGAGGAAAGACAAAGGAGGATTTTTGTTTGTTTGTTTTTCAATTTATGATGTATTTAAAAATAATCATTCCAGCAAACATTTAAAAAGTAGGAGGATATTTTCTAATGTATTTCTAACTGCTATGGATGGCATGCCTTTCACATTTAGGACCCCAATATTGCAAATATTTATGCCCATGCTTAACTTTACACATGTGAGTAAAACCACCGAAGCCAATAGGATGGAGGTTCAAAGCCTTATTGTTCATCTATTGTGAAACATGTGCAGGTTGGAAAGTTATTAATATCTAAAATATTATCCTCATGAATAAATGCATTAATTTGTTGTTCCCCGTTATATATTTCTAAGTAGCTCATTTTTATTACAATCATAGTCATGTAGTTCTAACACTGTATTTTGTATCTTTAAAAAATTCCCACATTACATTATTTATTACATCCATAATTATCAGCACAGTACATCTGTGACATTTCTAATGAACCCTGAATACTTTAACATAATAGATTTCTTTACCAAAAAATGTTTCCATTGAATGCTTTTTGTTGCATCTTTAGAAATGATATTTTCTGTAAAATTCCACCAGGAAAGAGCAAATACAGTGTTTTACCTTAAAAACTTTTAAGGGCTAAGTGTCCATACTTGCAGAATAATGCAAAGTAGGTACAAATTGTGGCACTTCTGCCTTTTTCTTGCTAATAATTACACAGGAACTGAAGGTTAGTGAGGGTAGTCTTCACTATCAAAGGATAACATTCTGTGTCACTGCAGAGTTTTAATAGACAACTCATGTCTATTAATAGGGGCACATCTGTTCCTCAAGTCTGTATTATGCAGGTGCCTATTTCTCTTGTGTTTTTTAGATTATACAGTAGATAATTAGTTAGACATGATTACCTGCAACCCCCATTCAGTCCACTTATCACATTAGCAAAGGCTTTTGTTTCTAATTATGAAATATGAAACAAAGACATATCTTTGTACCTACTACACAGAAATACGTGTCCTTTTGAAGAAGTCCACGGGTCCTGATTCTCCTCCCACAACAGATATACACCAGTATAACTCCATTGACTTCAGTAGAGTTACTTTTGTTTTACACCAATATATGAGGAGAATCAAGCCTCCCCATAGTCTTCTTTCTCATCACTGCGTTTTGAGTTTAAACAGTAATTTAAATTTAGGATACTGTCCTTGTCAACTAATTACAACCTAAACTTCACTAGAAAAGGATGCCATTCCCCAGGCCTAAGGGGCAAAGACCTCTTCTCATGAAACAAATTCAACTACCATCTCTATGTTGCCAACTCACAGATTTATTTCTCTACTCCACACTTGAGTCCTTCTGTCTTAAAGTCGAATCTTGGACTGTCTTGCTGACATATTGTGAATATTTAGCCATCAGATCAAGCTCAACATCATTAAAACAGAACACTTAATCTCTTCCCCCTCACAACTGCCCTCCCCACTTCCTTTCTCAATCACTGTGGACACCACCACCATCCTGCCTGTCACTCAGGCCCATCATCCATGTCATGTCTAAATCTTGCAGATTCTTTCTGCATAACATCTCTGAGATGAGTCCACTCACACAGCAAAAACTTTTGTCTATATATCCTCCCTTATTGCAATATCCTTTTCTCTGGCCTTGACAAATGTAATCCTATCCATTCAGAATATGCTACAAAGATCCTCTCTATCACATGAAATGTAAGTTGCTTGTATTCACTTTTCACGCCTTTTATTTCTCATTTGCTATCTAAATGTCAGCTCCTGACTCCCATCTGTGCATGATGCCAGCCTCCATTGCCGGTTTGTTAAATTTTCGAAGAAGAATCTTTGTGCTTTCTCCCATGCTGCCCCTCACACTTGGGAGGAGCTCCTTGTAAACATCTGCAAAGCTACCTCATTATCATCCTTCAAATCCCTGCTTAATATTCTCCTCTGCCGTGATGCATATATAAAACAAAGAGACAAGAGACAAGAGATAGGCTACCGGTGTGCTGAGACCACTGCCCTATCATGCTGACCAATATTGTCTCACTGCTGACCAAAATTGTCTGCTTGTATCCATCTGTTGTTTCTTGTCTAGACTGTAAGTTCCTTACCATCTTTTTGTTTTGTCTTTGTACAGGGCCATGCACAATGGGGTTCTGGTCCTTGATTAGAGCTCCTAGGCAATATGGTAATACAAATACAAATAATAAAATCAATAGGAGTTTTGTAATTTATTTCACTTACAGTCTTTACTCAGGCTCAATCCTACAATTCAGTGCATACAACTTTCAAAAGCAAGAAAACTAAGCGATTTAGGAGCCTACGTCTCATTTACTTTCAAAGAGAATTAGTCTCCTGTCACTTTGAAAATGAGACTTACGTGCTTTTGAAAATTTTAACCATCCATTGTCATTCAGTGCTTGTGAAGTAAAGACTACTGGCCCATAACTGTTAGTGAAAACGATGTTTTGTTGCTTGCCACTGCCAAATACTATACACAAAGTGCTTTGCTCTGAAACATTATGAATCTAAGCATCTCCCATAATGGTTCTTGTTCAGTGCACAGAGTCACAAATCCCAATGTCAATTAATCTTTTAGGGAAAAGCATATTCAAAGTTAAAATTATTTTTCCCTAATATCTTTCATGGATTTAGGTGGATAAATCTTATTTTTACAACGCATTTGAAAGTACTAACAAAGTGGAAGAAAAAAGTCAGGGGTTGTAAAAGTAGCAAAGAAAATTTCAGTTTCTAATAGGAAGATTGGAAAAGATTGAGTCACTTGATTAACAGCTGTAGCTCCAAATTTGATGGGCATAATGTTTGGAATAATTAAGCATCTACAGGCAGGCAAAATGACAAGAATAAATGGCTAAAATGGTGGTGTAGTGGTGTTGACTGGAAGAAGGTAACTATATATATATCTTATGAAACTTCTCCCTTCCTCTTCATGAATTCCTCAATATTCTTCTTTACTAAGTCACAAGTTTCTTTACCAGATATTCAGCAATAATTTATTATTGTTATACTGTCAGAGTAAATTCCACTATATGCCAGTCAAGTCTGCAAGTTCAATTAGAATGACAAGAATGACATGCATGGGTAACTTTTGTGCAAAATGAGGGAGCTCTTAAATGAAATTTAATTCTCATACTTCTACTGTGGCAAGGTGTTTGGCAAGCACAGAATAAAATGTGGTCCTGAGTTTCCTTCTCTGGAGACAGTTAACCAACAAAAGCTATAGCTGGGCTTGATTAACTCTGCATGTTTTTCTTGACCTCATTAACAAAGTCAGCTGATGGATTTCCAGATCAATTTGTATGCAAATATAACAGAAATGAGGTTGCAGTATAACAACTGAGCTGTCTACCCTCCCAGATTCCTTCTGGTATCATCTCATCTCACTCTGTGCAAAAGTGAGCAATACATGCAAGGTGGAGCATGCATACATTACCAGTCTCTTCTCACTGACCCTTTACCAGATTCATGAAAGAATACAGTTCACACTTCAGCCTCATAATTTTTTTTTCAAGTCAAACTTATCAAATACGTTTTACCAACACTCACCCCTTTCCTGGTGGTATATATACAATCATTTCTTCAATTCCTCATGCATTATAGTGGATTGTTTTTTATCCTCTGGAGAGACTAATAGTTATATGCTGGTGAACAGTGTGGTCCTGGTGCCTCCTTTTTGCAAGCACAGATTTTGGTATTGAATAATGGTTTGTTGCAGGGAAGAAAACTAGTACAGCAGAGTTTTAGAACCAGTAACCATCAAACAGCAAGAAAATATTTACCATTAGATCCTCAACTGGTGTAAATCAGAAAAGTTCCATTTGAAACCAAAGTTGTGCTAATATATAAGAATAAAACCTGAAGTTTTCCCTTAGTCCTTCATTCTTTCTCAAACAATAATCACACTGAAGAAAATAAGAGTATACATTCAACAAGGACTGAATTAAAAGTTAGTAAGAACTGTACAATTTGTCTTGTGGTGTTTCCTATATAACTGAACATCACTCTGTGTAACGATTTTCAACACATTTTGAACATGCTTGGGAAAATAAAAGAATGGTGCTCTAATGTCACAAAGGGCTAATTTCTCCTTCATAAAGGTACATATAGCCCTATGATTCATCAGATCTGTGTAAATGAAGGTCTGTCAGGCCTAGACTACCACTCCATTTCACCCCTGCAACCTCACTTATATTAACAAAAGAGATAATGGGGTAAATAAGGAGAGTGGAATTGGACAGGTATAACTGAAGGCAGAATGTTGTATTTAATGGCTTTTATTGATTGCTCATTTAAAAAGCAAGAGCTTACACAATACCTACATTTGCAAAGCTTTTATCACGCAGAATAGCGACAAATATCTACTGACTTTTTAACAGTGTATGGCTAAATAGAATCTGCATACTGTTGGTGTTCTAGAACAGATGCACACAGCAGTGCAGGATTTCAGACTGACATAAACTTGACATTTTAAACAGTGGGCACAGATTTTTAAAGGGATTTATGTTTGCTCCACTCAGCATTGCATAGCCTAAGCAACTCAGGGCTTGTCTATATGGTGCGTTAGTGCACACCAAACAGGTGTAAGTTCTAGTATGCACTAGCGTGTCACTCATTAACTGTGCCACGTGGACCCTGCTGGCATGCACTAAAAGTTCCCTACTGTGTATTAAGGACGGACTGTTTGAAATGAGATTACATTAATGGTCATAAGGGAACTTTTAGTGCATGCCAGCGGGGCCTATGCTGGCCAGCTAGTGCACGACATTAGCGCACAGTTGAATTTACATCCTTCTGGTACAAACAACTGCACCATGTAGATAAGTCCTTAGATGGCTAAGTACTATTTTCAAAAGTGACTTAGATACTTCGGCTAGCAAGTCTCATTGAAAGTCAATGGTTCTTAGGAGCGTAAGTTAAAAGTGATCCACTACAGTATACATTCACCATTGTTCACAAATGTATACACCTACAGTTGACCCACCAAACTTAGAATATTGACCACTGTTTTGGGAGTGCAGGGACTATGATGACCACCATGCAGGAGAATTATTTCTTGTTGGACAATTCATTGATGGTGGCAATCATTAAAAAGATTTAAAGGTTCAGAGTGGGATAAATGTCTGAAATTTCAGATGCTTATCTTAACACATTTCATCTAGAAATTAGCATGAAAATATCAGGCATTCAGGAAATCTCTAGCATTAGTAAAGAGACAGAAAACAAAGAGTAAAAATAGATGTTAACCCCTTTCCCTGCTGAAAATTTAACAGTGGAATGGCCCAAATATCCATTCTTGGACAGATTTTTTTTTTTTGAAAAAATATTAGAGAAGGGAATGTTTTTTGGCCACAATTTTTTTGGGGGGGCTGAAAAATGCAGATTTGGGTTCACTGTAATATTTTGAAAATTTGTATCATTAAATAATTTTTAAAACATTCTGAAATATTCAATATTCTATTTCAACATTTCAAAATATAACATTTTGACTTTTCAGTTTGAAATGACTTTTTGGTTCAACTGTTACTTCAATTTTAATATGGTAAAAAAAAATTGAAAACAAAATATTTCCTTTTGGGTTGAACACCATATTTAGTCTGACACAAAATATAATTTTTTTAAAAACTTTTTCAGTTTGGCTAATGAACCCAAAATCCATTATTTACACACTTTTAAAATATTTATTAATGGTATAAAGAAGTGATTCAAAAATGAAGTGGCGAAATTTGCAGATGATGCAAAATAATTTAGAGTAATCAAAACCAGAGAAGACTGAGGAGCTTCTGAGGGACCTAATAAAGCTAGGCATTTGGGCAGCTCAATGGCAAATTAAATTCACTGTTGATAAGTGCAGGGTAATGAACATGGAAAGAAACAACTTAGCCACACTGATCGGTTATGAATTAACTCTAGACACTAATTAAAAAGATGGGGTATTATGGTACCTTCTCACCTTGAATACCACATTCAGTTACAGTCACTCAACTTAAAAAGGATATATCAGACATGGAGAAGGTCTAGAGATGTGCACTGAAATTGATCAGAGGCACGGAAAGTCTTCCATATAACGAGAGATTAGTGTAGATAAGATATGAGGTGAATGAGGGGAACGTTAGCAGGGTATGATGAATGCCACAGAGGAGATGTAATGAATGATATAAACAAGGTCAGTTGGGTGCACTTGTATACCCTTCTTGTAATACAGCAATGGGGCCGCTGAGAAAAATGAAAAGAAATAGATTTAATATTAAAAGGAAATTCTTTTTTCACAATATAATTAACTTGTGAAACTCTCTGCCATGAGATATAACTGGCACCAATAACTTAGTAGGATTCAAGAAAAGTTTAGAAGTTTGTAAGGATAATAAGATGCAAAAGACAAGATCAAAATTAAGGAGTGTAAAACCCTCAGACTTCTGGGCATAAGCCAATTGCTAAATACCTGGTCTTGGGAAGAAATTTCTTGTAGGGCCAGAATATTACATAACTGGCCATTAAGGAGTTTCTTGCAACTACTTCTGCAGTGTCTGATACTTGCCACTCTACCTGACAGGACACTGGAGTAGATGGACCATTATTTTGCTCCAGTGTGGCAATTACTATGTACCTAGGTCCCAAGTTCTGAAAAAAAAATCTCTTGGCATTTTTATTTCCAATCCTGGCCAAATCCAGAAAGTTCAGAATTTAAAAAAGCAAACCATTAGCAAGACTTTTTCAAACTTCAGAAGTGGTTTGGGTTCCACTGAGATCACTTCTTACTGTATGTGAACCAATTTAAACATCATGATCAAATAAATGACTATTGCTTCTGCATGATGTGTAATCCAGAGTCAAATCTGCATGTTCTATTTACCTTTGTTCTTTGTAATTTATTATAAAGCAACAAGAAAAATGTTGATGAAAATTTCACTATCAGGTGAGAGTTTAGAGATTGTCACTTGGATTAAAGCCAAAGAAATGTCACCATATAAATTAAGTGAAAACAATAAATAAATAAATAAATAAAATCCACATCAAGCAATGGCACAGATAAAGGCTTTAGCAAAATGAGTTCATTAGCCTAGCATCTCAGAACCCACCATCACACGAGAAAGAGAAGGTTTGTCATTTTCAGAGTTGAATTCTTGTCAGTGTTGGTGTGGATTTATGAGCCACTGCAATAATCCCTCATGATTATCTGTCCTGTTGTTTTCCATTACTGCTTCTTCAAGGAGGCTGTTTTGCTATGTGCTCTTTGTGTCATGCTTAGCTGAAGTATAATTGACTGGAAGTCCACCTACACTTAGGGTGCATTCATATCCAAATTAATGGATGCCGGTAAAGTTGTGCATCCATTAAGCAGAGCATTAGTTTTGATGTTTTTCATTTATCTATCAAAGATATGTTATCCCTCATAGTTTTCTGAAGGCTTGTTTACTAAGATCATGCTTGAAGGATATTGTTGCTGTCAAAGAATTTTAAACCTTACACGTAAAAGTTTGAAAAATGAGAACTTACGTCATTTGTCTGTTATTAGATATACAGTGATCACAAACAAAGGTTTTTGCCTAGTTTCTTTTCAGGTTTATTGTACAATAAAAACTTGAGGCTCATTATGTCTTTTTTGCAAAAAAGCTGCGAGTGGGGGGGGGGGGGGGCAACACTACACAGCAACAAAACAAAAACACCACACAAAATTAAAAGAGCTTGTTTTACTATGGATGAAATAAGGACTTAAATGGGACTTATGCTAGCCCTTTATACAGGGGTGAATTCTAACTGTGTATTGGTGGGATATGTTTTCCATTATACAAGTGTAAATTATACCCATATTTTCAAAAGGTAAATCCATCAGTCCAACAAAATATTTGTGTCACTAAGTAATGCCAGTGTAATGTAAATTCAAGAGGCCTTTGATTATGTGAAATATCTGCCCCATACGACCCTTTGATAGATCCCTCAAACATCTATTTTACATATATCAAGTTTTGCAGTGAATTCTGAGGACAAACTCATTCTTATTTCAACTAGTACTAATATGTTGCTAATTTGAACAATTTTGATTTTGTTTGCAGAGGAAATAATTAAATGAAAGATAAAATATTAACTACAATAACCAATAAAATAGGCAGTATATTTTCTACTAGCAGATACTGAATCCGCATTTTCTAAAGCAGTCAACCCTTGTATATATAGTATTTATTTCATTAGCAGCATTGTGGATAGGATTTTAAAAGTGCTAAAGTGACTTAACAGCAGAAGTTCAACTGAAAAATGCAGGTTGTGCTCCTAAATCACTTAGACACTTTTGAAAATCCCACCTGAACCAGGCTATTAAAGGCTATTCTTTAAGTTTTCTTACTCCATACTTAACTCAAGAAAGCTATTATAGCATACATGAAGCAACATAATGATCATATACTATTCTTAAACTTCTATAGTTTCATATGCTCACCTGAAAGATTTTTGTGACTTTAATCTAATCTCTCATATAATTTTGGGGAGAGTATGTAATTTTATTTTAATTGAATCAAGAAAGCAAAGGAAGATTGTCATTTTAAATTGGTATGATTCTTCATTTGAGATTTAATAGGTATAACATTTTCTACTGAAATCCTACTGGGTCTGTAGTGCTTTTAACATGTTCAGCACCTTCTTGGCACCATGAATCTTCAGCCGGGGGGGACCTAGGCATGTAAAGGAGAATCTCCGTTTCAAACCCCATGCTCCCTTGCAAAGCAAACTTTGAAAAAAGGAAACTGATCTGATCAAATTGCTGCAGCTGAAAGCTGGTCACTGTTTTTTCTTAACCATCACAGGTTACTCATCTACAGCCACCTAAGGCAGGTCTTTTGACCACGTGAAAAGTATACTCATAGGCTGGTCTCGATGTTTCAGAGGGTCCCAGATCAGGATGCTGGTTTTGGAGCAGTGCTGCTCAGGCTGGCATTAATGCCACAGCAAGCTCCTTCTCAGCCTAGAGCTACACTGCTGAATAGTCAGTGTGATCCCTGGCTGCAAGCAGAGGCCGGTCAACAGCATGAGATGCAGCATAGTATACTGGATTAAGAACAAGGGGGTTCTTGATTCTAGTCCCGGCTCTGACATTTATGGTTAGAGCCGCGCAAAACATATTTTGTCCAAAAAATGCAGATTCAGGTTGACCAAAACATTTTACAAATTTTTGTTGAATTTGCTGAATCATTTTGGTTGGGGGGGGGGAACCTAAAAAAAAAAACCCTTCTGAAAATATCAAAATGTTTTGTTTTGAAATAAATTAAACATTTTGATTGGTAAGTACTTTTCATTTTGAAATTTACTTCAATTGTATTTAAAATGTTTAAAAAGCTCAAACTAAACAAAAGTGGTTTTTTGTTTTGATTCGCTAAAAATTTGTTTTTGGTTGACCTCAAATGAATTTTTTCCCCAATTTTTGGTATAGCCGGTGCACTGAAAAATCAGTTTGCACAGCTCTATTCATGGTATTTGCAGACCCTTGGTCAAGTCATAGTACGGTCTTCCTGTCAGAGGTTTGAGTCAAGACTCCTGGGTTCTGTCGACAGCTTTGACACTAACTTGCTCTGACATCTTGGACAGGTCACTTAAACTTTCAGTGCTCCATCTATTTAAAAAAAATTAGTAATGCCAGCTTCACTAGTGTGTGTGATGCTTTTATTATTACTGTTTGTGTCCCAGGGTAGCAGGGCCTTCCAATAGATTTACTCTCTTATCAATTGTTACAACCTTGCTAGGAGCTGCAAAAGTTATGCTGACTGTTTGGCAGCTATGGCTAATTAATTTCATCTGACATACAAGGGATGTGAGAATGGATCTCTAAAGAAAAGGCAGTAGAGAGCGAAGGCTGAAGAGGTCCTGGAGGGAAACCATACTGATATCCAAACTGAGGGATGGTAGCTGAGCTTTGGACACTATTTCAGGATCTGTGTGATCTGCTATGGAGGGGAGTAGGGACTTAGGCCATTCACAGCTTGTAAAATACTTGGAAAATTTAGCATAAAGATACTATGGGACTTTCATTCGTCCTTAGGGTTGGCTTAACTCTGTCCCCACTGAAATCAGTGGGAGTTTTACCAGCAGTTACTTATGTAAGTCCCATGTGAAATATATACATGCAAAATTTTGTTATTTAAATAGCATCTTTTTAAAAAAATTCTTAATAATATCTGTTCATTTTGTTCTCCTCAGTTCCTAGCTCAGTTGTGCCATGTTTAAGTAGATGCAAGGGCTATTTTCCCAGGTAACTTTTCATAAACATTGCAAAATATTAATGAAGGCATTAAGACAGCAAAAGGCACAAAACACCAACAGTCATTACATATTTAATTCACTGCTTTGTTCATTCTTTCCTCATTACAAATGTGTTAAATGACAATATAATTATAACCTAAAGCTCTTGGTAATTATATGCACAGCACTATAATAGCAATGAAACACTAATGGGGGTGGTAGGGGGGGGAGAGATATAGAGAGAAAAAGATATGGAAGGAAGCCAGAGCCAAAATAACCATTATTTGCTTGTGTTTATGAATCTAAAATTATTTGCTTCTGATATGTTTCCTACCGGCAAATTACCTGCACAAAATTCAGGTCAGGTGTATAGAACACAAATTAATTACCTGGAGATTAGTTGCTGGTATTGTGCCAAGTACTAGCTCATCAGCATTCAGCACCATTGGAGTAAGATGCAGGAGAACAATGCTGACTCACAAGAAGGAGTTGGAAAAACAAACAGGAAAAGTGGGGGAAAACTGATTGGAGACTTCCTTCTTAGTGTGTATCAACACTGCAATTAAAAACCTGCAGCTGGCTCATGCCAGTTGACTTGGGCTCATGGGGCTTGGGATACAGGACTGTTTAATTGCTGGGTAGACCCTTTGGGACTGTCCTAATTTGCAGGGTTCTGGAGCCTGGACTCTAGACCGAGCCTGAACATCTACACAGCAATTAAACAGCCTCTTATTCCAAGCTTGGCGAGCCTGTTTGGCACAGGCTAGCTGCAGGTTTTTAATTGAAGTGTAAAGATACCCTCTATGTCTAGGATCCTTGCTCCAGCTCATCTTAAAGGGCTGGCATACACCCCAGTTTGTTCTACAAATAGATCACAATATATACTGTACCTATATGACCCCATTCTGTTGTACATTGGGACACTTTTGTTTGCCCCACTGGTTCAAAGCTACTCTAAGGTTAATCAACCAGCCACTGAGAGGTTCTTCTAGCATATAGGGATCCTCAGATGGCATAAAACTGCTGGAATTGCTTGCATCCATCACCTGGCCGCTGGCGAAAGGGGCATGGCTGGGACTCCATACAGCTAGCTGATCCCCAGATGCCGGAACGGCCCCTTGAGTCTTTTGGCAACTGGCATAATTCTTCTGGGAACCAGGCCAGCATCAGGAGAACCCCAGAACTGAAGCAGTGCCAGGTGGTTTAAAGCCACTTTTATGTCCATCATTTCGAGGCTGCAATGAGTGATCCTTGCCCACAGATTAGGATCAGGCCTATATAATCTGACAGTGTGGTGTTTGAGTTTATTTATGTCTTTGTTTGCCTTATTCAGGATGAGAAAGATTTGGTAGGAAAGTTACTGGTACAATTTTCAGATTAGTAACCTATGGCAATGTGCTGCAGAGATGAGACTTCACTGAGACAGAGAACATGAAAAAAATTGTGAATGACATGACAGGTTGAATTGGTAGCTTGGGATAAGGAAATTATAACCCTACTTACTACATCTAGACACATGCCCTATATGCTATAGACAAGTTGGCTAAACCAAGAGAAAGAAACACAGCTAGAAAAAAACTACCACTCGCACTGCCTCATCTGCTGTCTTCAGTAAGTTCTGAACTCCTCCCTCTAAATACATCAGAAAGCAAATATAATAATAGTACCAATAATGAGAGACGAGGATCAAGATTTATGAGCTAAGTGCAATACCTGAATCAAAGATTACCTGAACTGACTACCTGTCCCAGCACAGAATTGGGGATAGCTGCTATCTTGAATGACATAATTCAAAGAATGAACACCTCTACAAATGTTCCATCTAATCTCCACTTGTGTGTGCAAAACTGTTCAGGCACATTCCTCTACCCACACTGAGATGCAAATACCTGCTTACAATTCTAACATCAACATATGCCCTGTCAACAGTAATTTACCCCTGGAAAATAAGGGTGAAATTCATCCAACACAGAGGGCAGCACAGGGCCCATGCAACACTTCCATTCTACTTAAGCCGTATTTTGAGGGCTAAGGTAGGATTTGACTAGCGAATAGACTTTTTGTGGGCCCTCTGCACAGGGGGAATTTCACTGTGTGAATGCACAAGAGAAGTTCACCATTTGACATTTTCCCTCAGTGCATTGCACAACTCTAGAGAACTGCCACCTTCAGAGACCTGCATCTTAGCTTTTAGTGTGCTTTTGAGTTCTCCATCCATAAAAGGAGAGAAAAGAAGATTTACAATTAAGCATATCATGCTGTGATTAAGCATTCCCTCAGAGAAAAGAAGAAGGTATTTACTGGAATGTGACCCTAGCTTCCTATGGCTAGAACCTTTTGGGTAGATGACAGTTAATTTAAAATATGAAAGTGTATAAATTTGTGTTTGCTCCTTGCTTAAGGGGAGCTCCTTAAATCAGGAACAAGGCTCATAATTAAGACTTTTGTTGACCACAGGGCTGATTCTCCATGACCTTGTATTTGCTGCCTCAATTCTGCATTCGACAGATTAGCAGTCACTAACTTCAGCTCTTGTTTTAAGCCATATTGAGGTTTTCCCAGCCTTTTTTGTCTTGTGCTTCATTATTGTGTTTCCAATCAGACACAGAGCATGACATTAGAAATGCAACCAGGATAGCTGGAGTTCTGTGACCACTGCTAAACACATTGACCAATACTGTCCCATTGTTTCCTTATAGTCCCCCTGTCTGTCTGCGTCCACCTGTTCTCTCTTCTGTTATACTTCAGTTGCAAGCTTCAGTAGGGAGAAGCTGCATCTTTGGTTAGCGTTTGCTACCGTTGGATACACTGGCTTCGTGGGACTGCTAGGTGTGATCACAATACAAATAAATAAATGCACTGTTTGGATAACCCCTGGGACAAGGGTCAGATAAATAATGTTGTACTTTATTTCTCAATGCCCTGCCCCTATCTTGTGGCCAGAAGACTAATGACTGCAAGCTAAAAAGATAAAAATGACTTCACATGGCTAAATCATTTTCTCTCTCCCTGGGAAGCAGGGCTGTCTGAATGCTAGGAAACTGTCCCTCTTAGCGAGAGCCACACAAAATCCTTCCAGTTTCAGCTATCAAAGAACTAAAATGGTAAAAGCTCTTAAACTGGTAGCTGAGCATGCCCTACATCTCATGTGTCATCTGGCACACAGATAGTAGAGTACGTACATCAGATGAAAGGACTTTGAGGGAGGCTTTTAACTGCCAGCAGATGGGAATTGGAGTAGCAGCAGACAGCTGAGTAGCAAAAGCTCATTACTGCTTCCGATTTTACAAGCGCTCCACATTGTGGGAAACTGAAAAGGATTTTTTTAAAGCCTGGCCTCAAATTTGTGAATAATTTTCCAGGGGGATACACTCCCTGCATTTTAATGTCCAATTACTGATGTGTCTGTTTCTATGCCCATTGTGTACAGTATGTGGGACAGAGGATGGACCGTGATCCATGGTGAATAAAATGTCTTCCTTCTCACTGTGGTATCTGGAACTTTTATCTTTTTTAATTTCTCCAAATTCATAAAAATAAAAGGAGCAATGCACCATTGCCCTGCACATTCTGGAGTCATTTCATTCAGTGAAATGTGAGTGCAAAGTCACTGTCAAACACTACCAAATTCCAACAGTAGCATTTTACATCCATTCCACATTCATTATGCAGTGGGGTAGACATAATTCATGATCCTATACATGGTTCATAAAATGTTAAGGCCAGTAAGACCCACTATGATCATCTAGTCTGACCTCCCGCACATGGCAAGCCATAGAATTTCACCCAGTGATTCCTGTATCTAGCCCAATAACTTGCAGTTGAATCAACGGGTTGTTCAACTAAAGCTGTCTACACTCCGCCACAGTGCAGACTATGGAAGTTGAAATTGCAGAGCGCACCAAAATGTTGTGATCTAACTGCCCCATGTGGACGCTGCTAGTGCGAACAAAACGTAGTTCTCTTAAACTACGAATTTAAAACTTCACAAAGGAAATCTTGCTCTTCCAGTCTATAAGGTCACAGCTAAGGAAGGTTGCAGCAGGACCCATCAGGACTTTAGGTTGGCTGACTGGATAGCTTGAAGGACTAGTTCTACCTACCAGCCCAGTCCAGACCAGGAAAATAATGCTGATCAAAAGTCATTGCCGTCTCCTAGTTCTTGGGTGCCGCATGACAACTGGTGGCCTCAGACCAATGTTCAATAGATGAGTCCACACCTCAAGAACCATCATCACAATTGGGACTCACTGGTAGTTTCACAGTGAGGCTAGCGACTAAATGGGGATGAAGCAAAAAATTCACCTCTCATCTCTAGAGAGAGGTTTTGCCAGGTGAGGTTTGAAGCACACAGGGGTGTCATTGAAGGGAAGTCAGCATTACCACTGCCCGTGCTATGCCATGCACTCCATTTACTATTTTTATTGTTACTATATTTGAAAGCAATTAGGGTCAGATCTTGGCATCCAGAAAGAAGCAGCGAAAGGAGCAGGCAGGACCCAGGAATCAGACTGTAAACATGTGAAAGAACCAGCAGAAGAGGATCAAGAATGGGTTTGATAAGCAGGAGGGCAACAACAGTGAGATTGGGGTTGGAGTACTTCTCCTACTCTGGTCTTACTCCCTTAAACGCCAAAAGGATAAACAGATTCAGCAACTCAGTTTTTCCATGGAAATGGAAAGTCTCGTCCCTGACAATAAAGTTTCAGTATTAATACCCATTTCAGGTTAATGGAGGAGTTTTCTCCGCTCACTTTCCCATTATTCCTTTCTGATTGCAGAATTAATATAATTATCCCGCACAAACAGAACACACCTACAATCAATTGAAGTGATTCTTTTTCAGAGGCACAAAACACTGCAATTCTGTATTCTCTTTTGTGAATACAAAGAAATATAGCCCCTGGGTGCTGTGTGATGAAGTTATAGTGTCTCTCTAAACTCAACAATTCTGCTGTATGACTTTCTTTCTGCATAAAGAAAGAGCAAACAGACACTTTTAGAAGAGTGACTTAGTTTAGCTTAACAAAACATGAATAAGGGAAAAGGAAAGTCTCCCTGACAGAACAAATCATGTGAGTTTGTGTTTCCTCTAACAGTCTGCAGATAATGGAATACTAAAAGGCTGCCAGCCTTTGCAGATAGAAGTGCAGATAAACACTTAGTTAAAAACAGAAATATATGCACAACAGATTGTAAAAGCACTGGTTTTCACATAATACTTATGGTAGTAAGGGGTTTCATATAGTATTATATACTATCAAAATACAGCCATGGCTCCTGCATTATGGTGAGAGACTATGGTAGGCAGGTCAAGGAGGTCAAGCTGAGGGGAGGATAAGAATTGCTGGTATCTTCGGGCCCAATCTTGCAAAACCTTATGTACACAAACAGCCCTATGAGTCACCTCATTACTACCCATTACTGAACGCTTTAAGGATTGGGCCCCTTGCAACAACAATGTTATTGCTTTTCTGACAGACAGGGTTGAGTGTCAGGGATGGGGTACCTGCCTAGTCAGAGGACCTACAGCTGCAAAAGTTCAGGTCTTTTCTATACTAAAAAATATATCCATTGCTCACAGTGGGTGCTTGTAATGGGTGATGATGGGTGTTAGCAAAGGGTGCAGCTGAATGAGTGAGACCACAGTTTAGCTACCAGTATAGACAAGGGGAAAATATGATTTCAATTCAGAAACTGTGATTAACATCTGCTCTGGGCACTAGAAAATGAAAATTGGAGGCTTTGGGCATGATTTGACTTCTTTTAAGTTAGTGGCAAAATTCCCATTGATTTCAATGGGAGCTTTAATTGTGCCCATAGGGCTGGATTCTTCAGTCCATCAAGGACAGTTTGCAACCCACACGTGACTTAAAATGGCCTGAAAGTGGTTGGAGAAGGTCAGGAGAGCATTTCCCCCTGCAGAAAAATTCTCCACTAGCACAAAGCTGGTAGGAAAGGTAGTTCTGCTGCCTCCTGCAGAGTTCTACTTCACCTGATCCTCCACTGGTTTAAAGGCTCTGAGTACAAGGTTCTAGCAGGGTGACCCTGAATCTGGAAGCTGCAATTGGGTCCCTTCAGTCACCCATTCCATTCTGTCCAAGAGCAGCTCAGACAGAGTATGGAATCAAACCCCACAGAGGATAAGGTTTCAAAAGCTACTACTGGCTAGGCAGAGGAGATGAGACACCTAGAAGATCGACTAATAGGGGACAATATCTGAAGCAGACAGCATGGATATTCCTTTTTTTGCTTGTTGACTGAAATAATTATTATTAAAGTTGAAGTCCTGCTGGAAAAGTTTCCTATTTGTTTTCCTTTTATATTATTTCCCTGGAAAAGCCTGTTGCCTGAATTGCTCTGCCTTCTAATTGCTTCTAGGACAACTGCACATCAAACCACAAGCACTTAAAGTGGTTGTCCCTTGGACTCTTTTCTGGTGGGCACCACTGTTAGAAACATAAAGCAGAGATAAGGCACTATTCCACATCTCTCTTCTGAGAGAGCAGAGATGCTCAGGAAACAGGAACATTCAACAAATGGAAAGCAAACACATGCACATGCTGCTGAATCTTTCCTTTTCAAGAGTTATTTCTTATTGCTTTAATGAAGTTCTGGACTGTGGTGGCCTTTCTCCCAAAGTGGAATAATTAGGAATCAATTACATTTTACCCTGAAAAACTGACTACCCTGTAACAGTTATGTAATTGGGAAGCAGCTATATTGTCATTTTTATGTAGTTACACAGAATTACACAATCATTTCAATGGAGTTACTTTGGGAAATTACACACACATTTGTTCATATTAAATTTTGCAATGGGATGGTTCAATGTGAAATAACTGCTCACTTGGAACAGTCTCTAGAAGATAATGTATAAGGCCATGCGACTATGCAAAGATAGCGAGAGGCTCCTCAATTAATCAGTAGTCCTGGTGTAATTCATGTCAGTTATTAAAAAGTGGTTCCATGCTACTGAACTATTTCAACTATTTCATTGTGTTATTGACTTAAAGGAAAGGAATAATTGATTAAAAATGTGTTGAATCTGTGATTCAGAAATCAAGAAACTGGTCCAAGAAACAAACGCCAATCATTCTGCGCTCACTTTTAGAATTCTGGTGCTTAACATTAAACAGAAACTCCAATTCACCAATTTAGTGCACAGTGGCTACAGAGATTTGGGCCCTTTTGTATTTATAATGTCATATAGTACTGCAGAGTTAAGGTTGAGCACAATATTTAACTTTTACTTGTGGCACAGCCGGCTCTAAAACAACACTAACAGTGAGGCTAAAATAGGCAGTTTTTGGTTTTCAGCTGAACCGAACAATGAATTATAGGGCCCAAAGAAAATCACAGGGTGTAAACCAATTGTGGTGCAAAAGTAAACAAAGGGGAGCACTGCTTGAGTTCAGGGTGTATGACTTTTTTTTTGGCTCGGTGAAAGAAGCTGTTGGGAGGTAGAATTCCTTGCATGGAACACTGATAACACTCCAGTTAGGAAAGGGGGTGTGAAACTGCAAAAGGAAACCAAACTTCAGCTAGGATTATAATATTAAATGTAAAGGATTTCTATAAAAATACAATTGAATTGCTGATCCACCAGCAAGCTAATATAGAATTAAGGAGCAGCCTTTTTGCTGCAAGAAGGTTGTAGGATAAAGCAATATTGTTTTGAAGGGCAGTAATTAGTAATGCGCTATTATCTTTTCCTGCTCAACAGAAAATTGTCTCCCGGTTCTTTGTCTAAATTTCTGGATTAAATGCGGAGCCTAAATAAAGATCTGAACTTTTCACATTTATCTCTTCCCCTCCGCTTATTGGCTGTTTAGAGAAGAGTGGTGTTTAGATAGCTTATCTTCATTGGAAGCCCATTAAAATGCAGATAGAAATGTACAGTCATCCTCCTCCTTAGGCAATATGTGCATCAGTCTCGTTTTCATCAGAAAGTGAGGCCTCAAAATAACAAATACAACATGGCAACCCCTGTTCACTTTGCATTGTAACTAGCCTAACACCCTCCAGGGCATTTGGCTCCACCTGTGTCCACAGATTGCCAGGGTTTTTTGGCACTGCTTTGGAAGAATCACAGCCGCCAACCTTCAATTCAGGCTATCTCCTCACTTCTGATTCATCATTATCTGAAATAAGAGGGCAGCTTCTTTCTCTCTGAGCTACCCCAACAATAATTGTCTCCTACTCAGTCTCCCCAGCTTATCAGTCATTCAGCTCAGCTTGTCTTAAATCAAAGCAGACTTTATTGACAAATTACTGCATTAGAAAGGGAAACTCAGAAAATAAAAGATAACTGAACATAAATACATTTAGTTGGGCATTGTAAAAAGCTCCGCTAGGTGGGAAAAAAGTTTGTATATTACCTATAGCATAGCAGAACACATCTCTCTCTCTCTCCAAAGGCTGTCTCTCTCTGTGCCTCTCATCACAGTGTACCAGAAAATCTCTCAAGTCCAGCATGACTGGAGGAAATATGTCTGCTCCAGGGCATTTCTCTATTAATAGAAAACACATTTTCTTTGTCTTCCTCCAAAGCCTATCTATTTCATAAACAAGGCAACAGTTTATTCATTATGTCACCTTCTCAAAAGCATTTTCATCTGATTCACGTGCCTTGTCCGTTCCAACCTTGCATAACGTAAATGGATATGAAATCATCTCTCTGAGTACTAATTTCCAAAGTTGTATGCAGAAATATTGCCTGTGGTTTTTCAACTTATGTAAGGAATGTCTGAACAAATTAGCTAAGCAAAACTTGTAAGCTGGTTGGCTAAGGCCAACAGTATGATATATTAATAAAGGAATTATATAGATTTAGAAGTTTAGTACCAAACAAAATATCACCTATTCAGATATGGTTATCAATCACATGTATCGAGGTTTCTTGTGAGATCTCTTGATGGACTATATTACTGTGAATCATTTCCATAGCAAACAATAACACTTGTTTTCTGGAACTTGAGGTGAAACATGTTAGTGCAGGAGAAGATGGTAGACAAAGCTGCCATGAAACAACTAGCACTGAGATAATTTACAACTGATTTTAAACAAAGTTGCTTGTTCTATGGACTCTTTATGACAGAGACAGCATGGTATTAACTGCTGATAATGTCATTAACTTATGTCACCACTCTGCAGTACTTGTGCTCAAATGGAAATGCCTGTCATGTTTGAACCTCCATTTTAAACACATAGCTATTTCTAAATCTCCTTCTAGTCCTAACATTTTTGGCATTCCTATATCATTACCTTATTAAACAAAATGATGCAGCTAGACATCATCAGGGAAAGGGTTAAAAATACAACTGCCAGACGTATAAATAAAATACAAAATTCAAAATCATATTTAATGGATAAACCTTCACCTTTCTATAGTACCTTTCACCTGGAAACCTCAAAGAACATTGCAAACATTAATACATTAAATGTATGACTTCTGGGAGGAATCACTGGAAAGTATTATACCCATTTTACATCTGAGTACAGTGAAGGGCAGAGAAGTTACATCAGCCACCTGAGGTCACACAGAAAGTCAGCAGGTTTGAGAAGAGAACCCTGGTGTTTTGACTTCCTGTCCTCTGCTCTAACCAATGAGCACACTCCCTTCCTTACCTCCTTTTCTCATAGTAAACCCAAATACCTATTTCATTTTTAAGTTGCAAATTTGTGTGGCCCACAATATAGCCTGATGGCTCTGGAATTTTATAAGCAAGCCAGATTTTCAGTTTATAAGAGTAGAAAACTGTAACTGGACCCATAACTTCTGTTTTGCTTTAGCACGCCTAAAATTTAAATTGTCAAATAGACTAAACTAAATTTAAAAGAAAAAGTTTTATGTATGAGTTAGTTTTTTGTATTACAAGCGCCTGAAATAAGGGTTGTAATAAAAATGACTGACAAGTGCTTGGCTATTAAAGAACTAGTAGGCATCAATATATGAGCAAAATTCTCTTCTCTTCATGCTGATTAATTCATTGCTACATTTTATATTCAGTTATACAGTATGTCCTCTCTTGGTATCTCATAGGTATTTGAAATTCTGGGTGGAGAATGCATGAAGTACAATCCAGTGATCTTAACCATGGTCAAACAGACAATGTCAGCCTTTACACTTGTCATTAGGAGACTTTTGTTAATCATTTAACTGGAGTGTCCATCTTCACATACTGACTAAAAGAAATAGTAAATGAGACTGATATACCAGGGTCTAAAGCGTTTTTTTTTACTGGTGTGTATTAGTTAATGAAGAAATGCTTGCTAAAACATTTGATATCATTCCACTGTTCATCACAATATCCAGGTAAATAGTTATATAAGTAAATATGTTTGTGCCCTACAAAGTGCTCTTTTGTCCTCTATGTGCTTTATCCAATCATAAGGGACATATTATCATGGGATTTTACCCTAAATCTATTACTGATCTGCTGATGCCTCATACACTCTTTGAAAACATTGTTTAGAAATGGTCTCCACTTACGTGTTATGCTCTGTATTGCCTGTTTTCTTTGAGTTACTGTAGCATCAACGCCTATGGGTGACCAGAGCTGGAATGCACAACCACAGTCCTAGTCACTTGCAGTCATCAGAAAAGGACCCTTGTCTCTTGTTCTAGAATAGCAGCTCCACAGAGTAATGTAGTTAGCCCAGTGGCACACTGAAGAGGCCATACTGGACCAACAGTGGATGCCGCAGCTCTGTTGCAATGAAAATAGCAAGTAATATTGCCAACTCCAAGTTTCAGAAATCATGAGTCAGGCCCCCGAAATCATGAGACCGGCTTAAAATGAGATTTGAACAAAATAATAAGTTTGGGGCGCTTTCAATTTGCTTCCTAGTCTCTGATAATTCTGAGTTCACTCAGATCATGTTTTTAAGCTTTTCTCTGCAACCGTGAAATAAACTAGAAGCTTTTTTTTTCTTTTAATGAAAGCTGAGAGTCTCACAATCACCTGACTCCAGGAGCTGGGGTTTTAAGATGAAAATCAAATATTGTAAGACTTAACATGACATTCTGAGAGTTGGCAGCACTGATCCAGGTTCTTCCCACAATCCTGGTTGTCTAAACGTGTGTGTGGAGTTTGTTAAGGCTCAGGAAGCCATTTGCAATGCATAACAGCAGCTGTATTGAACACACAAAAGTCTGAATATATTCTTATATGCCAGATAGACAGTTTTCTTTATATTAATTAGATATACAGATGCATGTAATTTTTACATAGAATTCATGTAGGGTTTATGGTCCCTCTTATCTCTGCCCATTTGAGTCGCATGGGACACTAGCTGGGAGCTGTGTCCATGCTCCCCTACTGAATTATGCCCAGCCCTTTGTGTTGGAGTGCAAAGTCAGGAGGTGGCTGGTTCCATCTCTCAATAAGACTCCAAATGGAGAGCTCTTTTTACTGTATGAAACTCAGTCTGCAAAGGTTGTTATATCTGCAAAGGCTCAATTTACAAACAATGAGTAACAAGTCATTATCCCCATATTAGTCACCAAAATTTACAGAGCCCCAGCTCATCATCATACACTCCTCATTTAAAATATTCCTGTAAGAATTTGCAAACACCATTAGCCTGATTCCACTTCCTGTACTGATGCCCAAACTGGGTTTTGGAGAGAGCGCAGGTTTTTCCCATCTGGCATTCTGCCTTTTGTTAATAGTAAACATGCACAAAACAAAGGCAAAACAGAAAAGAAAGGGATAACAACAGTCCTAAACACACAACTTTTTAAAGCTGACAGGACCACATCTGTTCACATTTAAAAGAAAATGTTTAAGATTATCTTATGGATGAGTTACTGTCTGTAGGTTCCTTTTTAATGTTATTCTAAGGCACCTGTGGGATACCTGGTAATACAGCACCCTATGAAATCTTTTGTATTACATTGTACTGCAATCTATTATTAATACCAAAGGCCAAATTAATAATGAAAACACAAGCTGGGAAGTCACATTTTCCTTTTCCACTGCCTCTCTTATTTTCATTGCAACAACAGATTAATTGCTTTCTCTTTTTTTGGTAGGGATTTGTAATTAGCCAAGTCCAAAAGAATCTGCACAATTTCTAACAAAATCAACTATGTTTGTCTTTAACAGTGGTGATGGTAGTGGTGGGGATTAAAGTTAGAAGTAGATACCCTCACTGCACAAGGTTGTTTACTGAGCTTCAGGATAACTTGAGTCTTTTGCATGAAGCACTAGGGATATCTTTCTAAGGGTATGCAAATGTGTACATTTGAATTTTGGAATCTACTTTTGATTAGTGAGAATAGCAGAATTATCTTGTAGTGCTAATATCCTAAGATTCAGGATCATTAAGGATGTTACAGTAATCAGGGCCACAATACAAAGATTGTGCAAAATAAACAACAAACAGAAAACAAGGCAGAATCAGCAGAAAATATATTTGGATCCTGTTTCCCAAGACATGTTTGAAGTTCTTATTTAATCAGCTCTGAGTCTAAGCCTGCTTGGTCTTATCTTCCCTTCTTTACTCCCCATCACTGAGTTATTCAAAGAAACCTGTAGATATGGAGCGGGTTTTTTTTTCCATGTAGAAATTGGCCTCATGCTTTTTTTTCTCAGGCACATAAACACAGTGAATGAAATCCTGCTCCCATTGAAATTGAAACAAAACTCCCATTGACTTGAGTAGGATTTCACTCAATAAGTTTGATCTGTGCGACGAGGTTCACTCACTGCAGAAGCGCCTCCTCATGGCCATGTAGTGCCCGCTATACTCTTTCTGTCACTGCAGTGGTCTCTCTTCCCGTTATTTGACCTACCAACCAGATTACGATTTAAGTAAAAACAGAAGAATGGCCACACTGAGTCAGACCAATGGACCATTAGCCCAGTATCCTGTCTTCTGACAATGGTGAGTGCCAGGGGCTTCAGAGGGAATGAACAGAACAGGGCAATTATTAAGTGATACATCCCCTGTCATCCAGTACCAGCTTCTTGCAGTCAGAGTTTTAGGGACATCCAGAGCATGGGGTTGCATCCCTGACTATGTTGACTAATAGCCATTAATGGACTTATCCTCAATGAATTTATCTAATTCTTTTTTTGACCCTAGTTATACTTTTGGCCTTCACAACATCTCCTGGCAACAAGTTCCACCAGTTGACTGTGAGTTTAAGAAGTACTTCCTTCTGTTTCTTTTAAACCTGCTGCCTATTAATTTCAGTGAGTGACCTTTGGTTCTTGGGTTTATATGATAAGGTAAATAAAACTTCCTTATTCACTTTCTCCACACCACTGATGATTTTATAGACCTCTCTCATATCCCCCTTAATCCTCTCTTTTCCAAATTGAACAGCCCGAGTCTTCCTAATCTCTCCTCATATGGAAGTTGTTCCATACCCCCTAAGCACTTTTGTTGTCCTTCTCTACTTTTTTCAATTCTAATATACCTTTTCTGAGTTGGGGCAACCAGACTTCTATGCAGTAATCAATGGATTTGTTTAGTGGCATTATCTTTTCTGTTTTATTTTCTTTCCCTTTCCTAATGATTCTTAATGTTCTGTTAGCTTTTCAGACTGGCTACATATTGAGCAGATGTCTTCAGAGAACTATTCGCTATGACTCTAAAATCACTTCCATTTTCTTGCCCAGTCAGCCAGTTTAGTGAGATCCCTTTGTAACTTTTTGCAGTCAGCTTTGGACTTAAATATCTTGAGTAATTTAATATCTTCTGCAAACTTTTCCACCTCACTGTTTACCCTCTTTTCCAGATCATTTTTGAATATGTTAAGCAGCACAGGTCCCAGTACAGATCCTTGAGGGACCCTGCTATTTACCTGTCCACACTGTGAAAACTGGCCTTTTATTCTTCCCCTTTTACCTAGTTACTGATCCACAAGAGGACCTTCCCTCTTGTCCCATGAATGCTTACTTTGCTTAAGAACCTTTGGTTTGGGATCTTGTCAAAGGCTTTCTTAAAGTTCAAGTACTCTATATCAACTGGATCACCCTTGTCCACATGCTTGTCGATACCCTGAACAAGTAGTCCATCCTTTCGGGGGTAACAGCCCAATATAAAACAGTCCAGCTTCAGGCCCCTGGTCCACACACCCTTTCCTCCAGATTTTCCAGTGTCCTCTTCCCCATTTCCAGACTAATGCCACCTTGGAATTCGGGCCCTCCCATTGCAGTCCCAAGTCCTTGCTGCTGTTTCCTTGGGCTCCTTCCTATCCAGTCTTTCTCAGACTTGTCCTTCTAAGCCTCTTAAGTTCCCCTTACTGGTTCCTCCACAGAACACTTCCTAGAGCTCTGTCCTCCGATAGTCCAAATTCTGCCCTTCTTTCAGGGTATATCACAAGGACCTGCTCCACCCCATTGCCTGCTTTATGGCTGCCCAGCTGCTTGTCAGCCTTCTCTGGTCAGGCTAAGCTCCTACAGCTTATTCTCCCCTCTGATCTTCCTCCTCACCATCTCTCTATTGTCAGTGACATACTTCAGACTCTCTCCCTGTAGTCCCCCTTCTTCCTCTTCTTGTGCGTTATGCCAAAGCAGACTCAGCTGCTGAGTCTAAGATCACAAAGCACTGGACACCATAAAAAATTCAAGAATTAGTCTTCAACCTTTCTAAGTATTCTTAAAAATTGTAATATTGGGGTTTTTTTAATAGGGCCCCATTTTCCCAATGCTTTTACCAGATGTTGCAGCAAAATTTTTGATACAGTAATGTCTTTAAGTTTTTCATATAAATACTCCCTTTTGATGGTACACTCTTTGCACTCCCAATGAGATGACCAAATGCTTTCCAGACTTTACACATCCCATCTAATCCATCTTTGTTTGCTTCTTAGAAGCAAATTACTATTTAACACAATGGCCAGTTAAAATTCTAAACAGAGCCACTTCACTCTTGCAGAGTCCCTCTTCTTCTTCTTTTTGTATTTAATAGCATAACAGGCTCACATTCCCAGTTTATGACAACCAGGTTCTGGATTTCATGGTGTATAGTTACAATCTCTCTCAACCAGTTTTTTTTTTAAATGTAATATTACTTTCTTAATGGTGCCCCATTTTCCTGATGCTCTAACCAGGTATTTTAGTATAAACTTAGTCACTTGTAGGTGTCTGAGTTTCTCATACAAAATACCCCTATCAGTATTACACGCTTTACACTCCCAGAGGATGTGATCAACTATTTCTTCAACCTTGCATGTCTCACATAACCCATCTTTGTGTTTGTTCATTAAGGCCAAGTCACTGTTTAAGTCACAGTGTCTAGTAAGTATTGTAGTAGACCCACTTCACTCTTTCTCTCAGGGCCTTGAAGAGCGATAAACTTCCTCTTCTTATACTATCCAGCCTGCTCCTGCCCAGCTGAACTTCATGATCAGTTAAGCCTACCTCTCCCTCCAGGTTCAGCCAGGTAACATAATTGGCCTCTGAGGCTCACACTAACCACTTCTGGGCCTGTGGGGTACACATCCTATCTCAATCTGTAATGTGACTGAGGAAGAATGAGGGAAGAATGACACAGATAGCTGTGCAGGAAAACAGTAGAAGCATTTCCTTATACCAGCTTCAGGCAGGGGTACAATGACAGAAATTATGGCTGATCTTTGTGGAAGGAGATAAGGGTCCTTCTCCTTATGTTCTTCCCTGATTTCTTGTGCACCTAGATAGGGCTAGTCACAAGTTGGCCCTTGAGATTCTAAAATGAACCGGGGTGGGCGGAATCTAGTATTTAACTAGAGAACTCTCTGTCCATGGAATAACAGTGTAAGATGGTGTTTATCTCTAGATGTTGGAAACAGATTGGCCTTAAGATAAATCATACAGAATTTTAGATGGCTTTCTAGGTTAGAAGACTCACTTTAGTCATGCACTTATGCCATTTATCATGTCAAGATCATTCAGGCATTACAGAACCTTCATAAGTTACTTCCCCTAATTTGTTATTGCAAGTGTGATTTTAATTAAATAAAATCTAGATGATAATTAGGGAACCATGACCTTCTTTGACTAGAGAGCATTAGGAATTAAGTGTTGTTTTTATGTTTCCTAAGAAGGAGAGGCAAATCAATCACCATAAGCTTATTTACACAATATACCAGTAACATCTTTGAGCCATCTTGTGGTCTTAGTTGCACAAGTGTAAATATGTAGCAACTCCACTGAATCCAATGGGGTTACTATGAATTTACACTTGTGTAAATGAGAGCAGCATCTGTTTGGGTTTTCTAATAGCCATTGTATTGGCTTTAATGTAGATGAAGCAGAAGTCATGTTTAACTTTATGCAGTAAATGTTACCTGTATTGATTCCCTTAGACCAGTAATTTTGACTAGACATTGGTCTGTTCAAATGCTTACAGTGGCAGCATATGTCTTTTCCAATTGATCAGGCAAGTTTTAAAATATTTTACAATTGTTCAAACTGCTATTTGGATATCAATAAAAATTCAGGGAGTAAGATGCAACCACCAACTGAAGAGTATATTTGAAAAATGCTCTATAATATGTGTTAATGGTATTGAGGGAAGATTTTCAAAGGTACAAAGGGGTGGTAAGTGTTTAACCCCCATTAAAATCAGTGAGCATCTCTGTGACTTTCTAAATCTCCCCTCAAACTCTAATAAGTAATAGTGACATCAGGAATGATGAATTCAGAAATAGATCATGTGTACAGTCAAGGCCTGTCTCCCTTTCTGCCTAGCATTCACAACTTGTTACATGGTCCACTTTTCTTTTATGTGCTTGACTAATTGCATTTTAAATATGTTCAGAATTCCAGATTCTCTTTCTTGATTCATTAATGTTCCTAAATCACTTTGTGATCCTTGGATAGAAAGTGCTACATAAGTATTATCACCATTGTCATCCTTCCTGGCAGCCTCAACAAAAAGACCAGGAATTGAGGGGACATGGAGAAAGAGCAACCTTCTCACCTCAAGAGGTGCTCTCTCTAAGTAAGAGTTGAAACACTCTGGTGTAAACACTATGAGGAAATTTGTAGTGCCCTTGCCTGTGCTGTACCTGTTCTGTGGTTAAATAGAAGACTTTTGTATCCAGGGCTGTCTTTCATAAGTACTGTAATATCAGTTTAGCATGGTACTTAAGCACATGCTTAACTCTAAACTCACTGACTTCAGTGGGACTATTTACATTCTTAATGTTAGACACAGGCTTAAATATCATGCTGAATCAGAGCCTAAATTCAGTCCTATCCTATTCAGTAAAGGGATAGACTATAATTGCACAATCTGCCCTGAGTAAGGGGCAATGCATAGCTGCACCATTCCTGGAGCAGAATTTTTGCGAAGGACTAGTGTGACCTAATAGTTCTAGGCCTTTCAAGCAACCAAACTTAATTTCAGTTGTGTTCTTCCACATCTTTCTCACATTAATATCACATAAATATTACTTCAATAGGTGTTTTATTTAGAGAAAAAGTTATAACAAAAACAGAACCAAATTATTTCTGTTACCGAAGAAACAACATATAGGGGGCTGTATAACCCCATTGACAGATCAAGTCTGAGTCACATGAAACTTCCTATGTTTGCAGATTTTGGTGTTAAGTAGGTACAGAATTGTTTGAACTCTGTGGCCCTTTATTTTATCATCAATAATTTATTTATTGATTTTACATAAGAAACTCAACAGCCATCAATTTCATTCTGAGAAATGGGAGCTTTTCTATTGGTGACCTTCTCCATTATGTTTCACAACAGGATAATTTTTTCCCCAAAATTTTCCATGACCGTTTTTGCAGAATGGAATTATCGTTTCAAAACTGGAAATGTCAAAATCATAACTTTCCAATTTAGAAATTAAAAAATTCCAATTCTGAAATTTACCAATTTTGGACAAAAACCTTTCACACAACTCTAACAATGATTGACAAATAGTGGGAAAATTCCTCAATTTATTCCTTTAAAGTCTTTCATTTTTATTTATTTAGATTTATCATGATGATAAAGATGCCTATGCAAGACTCTAGGTGTCCTAACACATTAATTAATTACGCAATACAATGAAACCTGAGTGGCATCATAATAATTATTCCAGCAGAAACTCAGCCAGCCAGACACCTGCAGCATTATTTTCAACCCATCATTTTGGGAAGTATACTCTCACCCGTCTGAAAATAATGACAAAATTGCCAACTTTAGTTACAGTTACATATTGAAAATAAATAGTCAATGTAAATTCTTAGGCTCCCATGCCACAGTGGCAAATACTAGTAGGCACTCCTGTACCCATATGGCTCAGTGATCTGCACTAGTAGAATCCAATACCAGATAAGTCACATAGGCCCAAATCTTACCAACCTTTAAGTATGTATAATACTCTTAATATATGTATAATAATTTTATTCACATGAGCAAAGCTATGCACATGCGTAAATGTTTGCAGGATTGGGGGATTAGTTTGTAAAATTCATGCTATGCAGTGCAGATCCACCATTGATTAGAGATATTCGGCGATTACTACCTCACAGGGGGTACTAGGTGGTAAGAATATCATGCTTATAGTTATAAAATGATTCATCATTGGGATAAAGTATAAGAAATAATATAGTGAATGAGCTGTTTAAAATTAAAAGAGAACCAAAATATTAATGGGAAGAGAGGACAAGGCTGAGTGCTATATTATCAGGACTTTTTTCAATGGCATTCGAGAAGTTCTTCTAAATTAGAATATGACCTATGTGTATTAATGCTTGCAAGGTCAAGCTGACCTGCAAAGTCAGTGCTAGTTTTGCAATTTAAAAAATGCCTACGGCCAGCTTTATATCATGCACCCATTTATTCCAAGTTTTCAAAAAAGTCCAACAGTATGCATGTATCTTACCAATCAGAGCTGCATGTTCTTTCTTCATGCCCTTTTAGACATGCTGCTCAGAATGTATGCCAAATCTTAGGATACAGAAAGCTGACTAAATTATTTGAGGAAGTAGATCTCATTTATTTACCTTTTTACATTTCAATAATAAGAAAACATGAGATCTGTAGAGTCATGTGTTTTGTATTCACTATTGTAATATTCTAGTAGACTTCTGGGGGAGGAAAGGTTTGGTTTTTAAAAAGTACAGAACCAAACACAAGATTGAAAATTAGGATAAACTGAAATTCACAAGAAAATAATTTGGTTTAATATCTTTCTCAGATTTAAAGCTACCTGCTCCAGTCAACTCTTCTTTGCTTATTTATATGAGTGGCGTCTTTCTTTCCAGACAGTTTTTGCTCACTCTCTCTGTTCCTTTTACCTTTTATGCTTACTTTTTTTACTCTGTCCTTGTTTCTGACATCCTGCTTTCTTTATTTGGCAGGATGTCAGAAAAGCTCAGTGTTTATTTATCTCGATCAGGGAGGAGGTCACACTTTGCTATGGCTTTGATTGCTTGTTTATATACCAGATGAAAGAATATCAAGGAATAAAACAAAGATCTGTTATGATGTTACCTTTGAACAGAGAGGTATCAAAATATTTCTAATGAGAAAAAATGTAGTTGCTTCCTTGATCAGATAGAAAAACTGATACATGTATATCAATTGTAGTCTTAAGCTTCCTTTATAATGAAGGGACCCATTAAAGTTATAGGGTCAAATTCACCCCTGATGTAGCTCCATGAATTTCACCGCATTTATATCAGGAATGAATTTGGCCCATGATAGTGTTGTGACTGAGGTAAATTTAAAGTATAAGTGTTAGGCATGGATATATTGCTGATATATGGATGGTCCTTTCATTACGGCACTGGAGATCCGGATTCAGTTTCTGTGTCTGCCACAAACTGTGTGTGACCTTCAGCAAATCATATAATGGCTCTGTGCTTCAGTTCCCTATCTGTAAAATAGGATTATAAATAATACTTCCTCTCTCCCACTCTCTGTCTGTCTTGTCCATTTACTTTGTAAACTATTGATGATAGGGACTCTCTCTTACATGTCTGTAAAGTGCCTATTACAATTGATCCTCTAGTCTAGGAGCTCACATGATATAAATTCTACAGTATTTCACTAATTGTACAATCCCATTCTCAGGTATTAAAGATTTGTTTGTGCTGAACCATCCTGAGACTTGCCCAAGAGTAGATTGGAAGTTAATATATGAAAACCCAGCTTTGTTTCTTACTGTTCAGTGAATCTTTCAGCAATTTGTCTGCTAGGTTTTGTGACCCTTAAGTTTTGTTCAAATTACTGCCAAAGACTTCTTAAACAATCTTTATTTGCAAAGTAGCTAAAGGAAGCTTGTGCAATGGCAGGGATCACTCTGGAAGTAAAAGTGATGGTACTTTACTCAAGGTCTACCCACAATCCTAAACCCTTATTTAAGTCCACCTGCATATTTCTGCTAAAATGATCAACATCAAAATACATAAGCGTTAGACTCCAAAGTTAACTAACTGAGAAGAATGTAGGCATCTGTCTTGCAACTAACATCAGATTTTGGTTTTGATCTAACTCCTCTGAAGTCAAGAGACTTATACCAAGGATAAATTTGGCCTATCTACTCACATTAACAAGGTTATCTGTCAGTTACAACCATAAGGGCTAGGATCCTTCTGTTGGCTCCCTAATGAAAGCTTAAATTCTATAGAACAGCAAGTATGTACTTCAGTCCAAACCAAACTAGAAACTCAAGCTACTTATAAACCTACTTAGCTCAACATGAGGCATGACATCCCACAAATGCACCACATAAATACAGAATACCAATTTCAGAATGAGATGAATGGGTCTTTAAATACCAATAGTGATGTTGGAAAAAGCATTTCCTAATCCTGCTGAGTCACATTGGTTTCATGAATAAGATTTTAAATCCAGCCACAACCACACAGTTCAGCTGGAATACTTTTATGAAACTTGGAAATATCCCTCTAACTTTTTCATTTGTCGCCCAGCCTTGTTCTTCGATGAGAGGGCCTGACTGTGGAATGAACATGTTAGAGAAATCAGACCATTCCTCTGGGATTGGATTCTTTTTCTTTTTCCAATGAAAGGCTATCAGTAGCCAAGCAGCTAGTATCAGATGAGAGATTAATTCTTCATTTCCCTTTTTGTGACCATTTCCTCTAGGAAGGCCCAGGAGCATTGCCAAAGGGTCCTTTGGACGGTTCAGAAAAATAGATAAAATAGACAGAGGACAAAATAGACAGAGGACAAAAATATACTTAAACATTTAGTTATCTTGTATTCAATACTCAGACAAAGTACATTCACCTGCAAAAACCCTGCAAACCAGTTTTTTGAAAATTAATATTTGATAGGTATGCCTGGACGGTTAAACATATGTAATCAGATATTTCACTCAATTTAATAAAATCACTAGAAATGACATGTAATGATACTCTGTAATATGGTAACACACTGTTAAATTATGACCATTTTTGCATAATGTATCTTTAAACAAAAGCTCGCTGAGGTAATGATTTTTTTCTGATATGTACAAGGCAAACTATTTGTAAACCTGTTAATACTTCCTAAATAAATAAAAAGGAAACAAAAAAACAAACAAGAAATCAGACAAATCCAGAGGCTGACATTGAGATAACTCTGCAAGAATTTCCTCTTTGATAAAGCTTTTTCTTCAAAACATAGTGACATATACAATAGATATTCCTCCTCCCACCCCACTCTAATTCCAAGATTAAAAAAGGAGGGGGGGAGAAAGAAAAAAGCTCTATCTCAAGCAGAGTTTCCTAAAAATGGGAAAAGAAAAGAGCTAAAGACTTCATGAATTCACGTCCAGAAGGGACCTTGCAATGGAAATGTGGGAAGTGCTCACACACTGCAGTGATGGGTCACAGCCCCAAGCAGATAGGTAGAAAGATAGGTAGGTACATGTTTGACATGCTCACTCTTGACAATTTGATATCTGAATATTTTCCAGTTCAATTAATAGAGGGAATAATTGGGTGATTAAATTTAGCTGATAATCATCATATTCAACGATCCCTACTGAGTAATTCTCCCAGTACGGAACATCCAATTGAGATCAGTGCCACCTAAGAGATCTTCAAGTGAAGATTTTCTGTATCTTTGTAGAGTTGCAAGAGCTCCCCAGACCTGATGAAGAAATTCCAACTTCACTGTCCACTGATTGTTAGCAGTGAGCAATTATCAGCTGTTGACCAAGACACAGGTCTCCTGGTACTCCTGTGTGGGAAGAAAAGTCTCACTCTCTATTTGCTATTTGCTTACAGTACTGTACATAGCAACATCAAAAACTAGCTGACAGTGATATCTCCCTTTTTCAGTACTGCAAGTCACACTAGCCTGTTGACGAACACACTGAAGTATCAATTATGTGGAACAAGAGAGAGGTAAATTTTATGTTTTAATATCTCTCTCTCTCTCTCTCTCTCTCTAACTGCTAGGGTTCTTGTTGCTTTTCCTTGCCAAAAGTTGTCTTAACAGCTTAATAGAAACAGGAGAGCAAAATACAGAGATCACAGCACATCACTGTTCATCTTCCAGCACCCCTAGAGACAGTGGGTATAATATAAGAGAGTTGAAAGAGACTGAGGGAAATGCTAAGGACTCTAGGATCTTAAAAAAAAATCTGAACAAGAGTTGAGTGAACTGGCAAACTTTACTAAAAATCAAGGTTTTCTTCAGTTATATTTGTTACTGACCAGTTCCTAACAAAAGGGTGGACTTTGATAATTTCTCTTCAAGACAAAAATCATGCTGAAAAATCAATCATTGACAGAAACACAACTCACTTTTTAAAAAGAATTGTAGACATTTTCTAAGATGAATTGTCTAGCTGCCTGAGTGTTTTGATTTACTTGTCCATCTATATTGAATAAAACCTCATCAATAACATTCTGAGCCACCAAGCTCCGTTGTGTATTCAGCTACTTTATTGTACAAATGCCTCAGTTTGCCAGGGACAGTTTGTTCAATGGTGAACAAAGGATACCTGCTGATCTCCTGTTTCATTGAGCCATTCAATCCAAAGAATCAGAGAGCACTGCAGAAAGCAGGAGCAGTGGAGCAGCTGGGAAGAACAGAGCTGCTGTGTCCAGTAGTTCTTTGAGAACATGCTATTATTCGATTGCAGGAACTGTGTGAAATAATAGAGGTCCACTTTTTAATCATGTGCCAATGTCCTATTTTTTATGCAAAAGAGGAATGAGTTGCACATTTTCACATCAGTTAAACTAAGCTATTATTTTGCAGTTCAACAATAACAGATGACGTTGCTTCCCAAGCAAAGTGGCTGAGACAAATTCTGCTCTCAATTTACATCTCTTCAGCACCATTGATTCCACAGTAAACAGGATTCAAGTCAGTTAACATGGGTGCAGTACATGGATCGCATGGATCATGAGGCTATATTCAACCCTCATTTACAGCGATGTAAGTCTGGAGCAACTCTGCTGAAGTCAGAAAGTGACCTCTCCTAAAACTGCATAAGTGTAAATGATGTTACTCTGCCTCATACATCCACTTTCTGACCAATTTATGCTAATTTTCTGATCATCATGAACTTACTCCAGACGGTAGGCCTTCAAAACATCTAGTCCAGAGACTTTTGTTAGGATTCAACTCATATCAGGTTTGAATTTTGCTAAAGAGCCCTACTTTCTTAGTAGCATGATACTTTCCTCTTCAGAAACACAATCTATTCTACATACAATCATAAACTCATTAATCCACTCAGTTTTTGCCAAGTCATTAGTGTCCACTTTTTCAGCAATGAGGCCACAAAGTTGACACATAATGGAAATTTCCATACCAATGAGTCCACACTAATATCTGGTCCTCTTCTTGCATTATGTGCACATAAATTTGCTTGAGAACAGATTTTAAGGAATATACTGAAAATACAATTTGATTACATCTTGTATCTTCTCCTGGAATTTTTCTCTTCTCCAGCTTCTCTTTCTACTTTTTGTGTTTTATCATCAAATAAACTATAGAGACCCTTACTACATGAACATATGTAATATAAAGAAACAAAAGATTTAATTTATTTTACTGGCATAATTTAAATGAAGTTTGATTCCTTTTTGATAAAAATCTCATGTATATTAATCAAATATAAAGGTCATTAAATTATTACGAAGTTTGTAATCTAGTAGAAGACTGATTTGATTTCATGTAACTGAATTATCGATGGTGTTACAAATACATTCATAACCTAGTCTGAAAGTGATACAGAGAAGATATTACACTGGGGACAGATTCTGCATCGCTTACTCATGCTGAATAAGGCCCTTAGTAATTCCTTGATTTAGGGATGGATTCTATCACACACACTAGTACCTTATTGCAAAAATGGAATTCCAATAGAGTAAAGCTACTATTCAACATGAGTAAGGATGACAGAATTTGGCCTTGTAAGAAGAAAGCAAATGGGGATCATAGTTTCCATCATTTGCTACCAAATTCTACTCTTTGTCCTCTTCCCCTGCAACTGAGGATTGTAAAATTTAAGAAACAGATGCTGTATACCCGGGCTGCGCTGCTTTTGTAGTCTTGCAGTAGGGCACATTTCTGGAGGCAGCCTGAAATCAACAAGGACTTGTTGTTAGACAGCAGTTACCTCGCTTCTTGAAAAATATTATTATTAATGATTAATTTATTATTATTATTGTATTATCACAGTGCCTAGGAGTCCAAATCATTGTGCAAGCCACTGCAAGACCGCACTTGTATTTTTATTTGGTGTACAACTTCTGATGCCAAGTGACTGCATGTCTGGGTGACATTTCTGGTAGGATACACAGTCAGATTTCCACCAGAATTATCTGCTTCACTTTGGCTGTAAATAATTTCCTGCAGACATTTTGGGCCAAAATCTACAGTTTTCATTCTGGTAAAAATCCCACTGAACTCCGTTTGCCCACTTTGGTTCCCATGAGAATTTGGCCATCGACTTCAGTAGGAACAAGATTGGGGCCAATAAAACTAAGTATGGAGTGCAGTTTTTGACTCTCTGTTATTAATTCAGCTCACACTAACTATTGTCAGTGGTGACTGGCAGGCTTCTTGCAGAGTCCATTTGTTATCATGAGTGAATTAAGGTACAATATCTTGGTAAACAATCACACACATGATTATGAAGGCTATTATTGAGCAAAGTAATGTGTGACTTTTATGTGTGTTCACAGAACACAGAGACGGCATGGAGAACCTCCCTCACCTGCGGGCCAGGAAGAATTTCACTGCTTGTGCTCAGAGAAGAGCAAGGACACCTTCACACCTAGTCTACTGGGGCAAACAGCATCCCAAAAGGGTCTGGAAGAAGCAGAGAGGAGGCAGGCTATGGGGCCACCTCACTAAGGTGTAGGTTCAATATACCGGGGGAGTAAACTGAATCCCACAGAAGGATGTAGCAATGGGCATGTTTCCCTGTATGCCAGAGAAGCCAGGACAGAGTTAAGGTGGATGTATTGTGATGAAATATGCATTAGTTGATAGAAATCATTTGTTTTTACATGGACAGTGTAAGATTTATGATATACTTCAGTCTTCATATGCTTGCTTTTAAGCACTTCAGTTTTGTAAATGATGAGCTATCTAAATATATTGTTGTCACAAATCAGCTGAAATTGTTGAGTGACATCAAGGTTTTCTGATTTTGGAATTTCCATGTAATTAAGTAAAGGCATATACAAGATCTGCCTTGGAAATGTTAAATTGTAGTCAAAATGAAGGGCCTATATTATATAAACAAAATTCCTATATTATAGTAGAAAGGTAGAAATTGATAATACTTAACTGTATTTTTCTTTTCTAGTCTTCTACCCTAGCTGTAATTTAAGGGCTTGCCATTTTTTAAAATCCTCGATGTTGGCCTAACTCTGCTGCCATTGAACTTAACAGTAAAATGCAATTGGCTTCATTGCAGAAATTAGGCCAGCACTCACCTCTTCTGAAAATCTCAATCCACCATGATTAAATTTAATGTATAACTAGAAATAGACCTAAATCAACACTGCAGAGGTGAACATCTCCGATTTCAAGAGAATATTAGATCTGACTGGGACTTGGATCCTAACACTGAGAAGTGAGTGGTCAAAAAGCATTATACAAGAGTCAGGTATTATTATTAATTATTATTATTATTATTATTAATAAACAAGATACAATGTGCAAAACCAAAACTCTGGAACTGAACACCCAGAACTCTAAGGAAGTTCCAGATTCAAACTTTATATCTTAGGCACATTTATTTTAATAATTAAAAAGCAATAATAAACACTTATGTAGTGTTGGACATTTTCCAAGTGCTATACAAACATTAACTAGTATCTTAGTTTCTGATGGTTGTGTTCTTCCCATGATGTTTGATTGAAATCCCAGAATTCCTCACATTTTGCAAAAATCCCACATTGTAATATACTACTTGGAAAATATTTCCTGCACATTAAATTTGGCTAGAGTATTGATATGCAGACTTTTTGATCAGACGGAACATGCAAACTCTACAGAACACAGCCAAGAGTGGGGCCTAAAGAGCGGTGTTTAAAGGTTTTTTTTTTTTTTTTTCCTTCAAAATAGGTGCCTAAAGTTCGACATCTTCCTCTGCACTTAGATATCTAAATAAGTGGCCTGATTTTACTAAGTTAATTAGAGTTGCCGTGTGTTCAGCACTTTCAAAAATTAAAGTACTTGCCCAGGGACCTAAATGCATACTAAGAACACTAACTTTAGGCATTTAAAAAATAATCTTGACCTACAAGTCCCAAAAGGAACTTCTCTTTGATCATTTATGGTAGCAGAGTGCAAAATTTTGAAACTTGGTATCAAATGGAGCTGCTGAACCTGCAGCATTCCTCAGCATCAGACTACTGATTTAGGTGACTCAGTATGGGTTTAGGAACATAACTTTAGTCACCCAATTTTAAACAGTTTCTTCATAATGTGTTAACACAACATAACAATTCCCAAGATTATTCCATAAGCTGCCAACAGCCAAAGAAAAAGCATTTATGTGAAGCTCAGATTGCCCCATTGCAGGCTTGAGTCTGCATGCCTCCTCCCTCCCCAGCAATGAGAGTAAGATGTGCATAATCAAGCTTTGAGCTAGCACACTGCTGGTTGCTGAGTCAGTCAGATTGCCCTGCTCACTTACAGGAGATTTCAGCTGCCAAAGGGTTACTAATGCGATCCATGGATGAGCAATGCTGGGATATCCCTGGTGTAGTTCGAGGACAAAAATGCTTAAATGTCCTTTTAAAATTAAATGGAATGCAAGCAAGACATTATTACAATTGAGAGTGCCCATAAATTACATATGTTTGCTTTTGCAATGGTCTGCAAGAGTTTGCAAGTATACCTAATAGCAAAGATGTAATAAGTCTTTGAATGGTAATTGACATCTTAAGAAACAGTAAGTTTAAAACATTGATTTTTCTATTAACCCCTCTCCTCAGTGAACGATCAATTTAAAAAAAAAAACCCTGACAAAATCTCATTAACCCTAAATCATGCTCACATAAACCATCTCAGCTAAGTTACTGTATGACCATAATGACTATATATATTTAGGTGAAGAGAGAGGCCATATTTTTCTTAGTAGGGAAAATTATAGTGTTCCTCTGGCAGCATCCCTACTATTTTCCTACCCTTTTAAACAAACCCTTGTCATGTATTAAGGTTTTGCTCTCTTACTTTTCTCTTGGGCTCTATATGGAGCCTGCAGTTTGAAATTCTGATTTCCTGAAGATTTGTTGCAGCAATTTATTGTACCCTTACTGAAATGAGAGGGAGTCCATTTCTGCAGAGCACAAAGTCTTGTCGACTGTAAGCTATTTGGGATAAAGACCTTGGATTTGATCCTGAGTAACACTAGTGGAGTAATGCTGTTGTCTTATAAGTGAGATAAAAGTGATGTATATGAGATCAGATTCAGAACCTTTTATTTTTTATTTTGTACTGTAGTAGCACCTAGGAGCCCCAGTCCTTGACCAAGACAGCTAGATTCTGTACAAATGCATAAGTAAAAGATACCCTTTCCCCAAAGAGCTTACAATCTTTCTCCTCATGCCTTTCAAACACCCTGAACACTTTTAGCATTATATAAAAAATATTATAGTACGTTGCTTTTTGGCAGTAAGTCATATTTCATTTTAGTCTTGTAAGCTATCAACAGAAACACACTTTATATGTTTTGACTGTGACAGTAACTCCTAGAATGCAGCAGAAGGCCATCCAATTGGTTACTAAGGGTATGTCTATACTGATGGTGGCAAAGTCACCGCCGTCAGATCGATCTTTCTGGATCGATTGAGCAGCCAGTGTAGACCCGCTCAATCGATCAGGAAGTCGACACAGTAAATCCACCCCCTCAAGCTGCGTAGCGCTGCGTCAACAGGAACGCCATTCCCGTCGGCACAGTGCAGTGAAGACGGCATGCAGAAGGGAAGCACAGCAGTTGATGGGAGTTACGCAAGCTACTCTGCGTAGCTTGCATGATTCCCGTCGACTGCCGCCGAATTTCCAGGTAAGTGTAGACCAGGGCTAAGACTAATTTCTCTCTCAACCTTTAGCAAGTCAAAATAGCTTTGTTATATCTCTGAATTATACTAGCTCTAAATCTTGAGAAATAAATACCTTTTACATCTCATTCCATAATAGTTATTTAAACATGCACAAATAACATTAAACATGCCTTTGTGCTTTTAGCCATGTATGCCAGTTTATTCTGTATTTTCAAGTAGAATGCATACAGTAAACCTCTGAATTTGTTTTAATTCACTTGGCCATTGAGTCTTGTTTTATTTCCTCCAGAAATCTATTAAAAACTCAAAGATTTGGGGTGAAATCTGGCCCCACTGAAGCCAAAGGGAGTTCTGCTTTTGACCTTAGTGGACCCAGGATTTCACTCTTGGTAAACTAATCATTATATGCTTTTGAACATCAACCTTCAGGTGCCCTGTGAAATGAGGAAAACCTTACTGGAGCAATTTTATCCTTAGTATTACACCACTGACTTCAATGGCATCAGATCCGGAATTAATTTTATATCATTACCTCTTATGCATGGTCCAGCCATTAACATGCTAGCCTGGGACTCAGAAGCCACAGACGTGTGTGTGACCTTAGGCAAGTCATTTAGTCATCCTGTGCCTTACTTCCTCATCTGTAAAATGGGGATAATATTATTCCTAACCTCCAAGGGGTGTTCTGAGGATAAATATATTAAAGGGTGTGTGGTGCTCAGTTATTATAGTAATGGTAATAAAAGTACCTAAGATATATAGTTAAATTCCAGAAATGACTTAGCTGATCAACTGTGTGATAAGACCATGTACTTTTGGTACACATAGATCTTGCCCCCTGGCAGAGGTGTAGTCCTCACTGCAAAGATCTGAATTCTTGGCACCACCTCAGCAACTTCTCATTGGTCTGGTTTCCCTGGTATACTTCTGATCCCTCAAGTTCAACATGCCTCCTCCTTCAGCCAGGCTTCAACTGACTACAAGCAAACTGTCCCTCAACCCTTTACATGGGACCCATCTTCTCAACTGTGCTATTCGTTCTTTACTCTTATTCCATCAGTTCATCCTCTTGCGAGAATACTAATATTCTCTCATTTTCCTCTATTACTGCTGCTCCCCAGTCTATCTTTTTTTCTTAGCAGTGCCAGAAGAGTGCACTTCAGCCCCCAGGACTTGCTCTGCCTCACAGCTTTCCCATTTCTGCACTTCTTGACTTTCTCCCATCACTGCTATTCTGATTGCCTGCCAAAACGGGGGGAAAGGACAACGTGACTTTATTTCAGGAATTTATCCTTGATATATACAGTAATAATAATACTTAGCACTCAGCATTTTTCATCTTCCAAGCACTTTACAAGCATTAAGTGATTAAGTCTCACAAACCCCTCCTGCAAGGAAGGTAGGAATCATTATCCCCATTGAAGAGATGGGGTCAACAGAGAGGTCAGGTTACTCGTCCAAGGTCCCAGAAGGAGCTAATACTAGAGCTGCTGTTAGAATTCAGATGTTTCTGGATCGTAGACTACAAGACCACAACACCTTTGTACTATTTAGGGTTGAGCCTAAACTGCAAAGTTTGGATTCGGATTTAAATTTTCCCAAAATTTAGAGGAAGAATCAAATCCACATTTTTTACTTGGCTGACTTTACAGAGATACCAACTGAAAATCTAAGATCTGGATTCAAATATAGATTTAGATTCAAACTGCCTTGAAGTTTTAACCTGTTTGGATCCATGTTTTTATTTCAGTTCAGTGTGGGGCTCATAGCCCCAAAGCCACATTATTTGATCTCATTTGGATTGCAGGTAGCATGATCACAAATTAATAAAGCTTCTTAAGGACCTGTTTTTTTCTGGAGATTGGTATAATTGTACTAATTCCAAAAATTATGGCTCATCACACAATGTTTGACCTTAATTTCCTAATTGTTCACTTACTGCTCCTTCTGTACTGAAATACTTTACTATTCACATCCATTAAGTGGAATCACACAGCATTTCAAACTGTACAACCTTTTATTACAGAACTCTTTTTTTTTAAAGTTGCCCCTCATGTAAGATCCTGACCATGGGTCATACTCTCTAAGCAAGTGCTCATACATTTTCAATTGCAATATTCTATCGAAACACTCTTTTACATATAAAAAATCAAGCAAACGCACAATAAGCACCCTTAAAACAGTAACTAAAGCTGCTGTAGGTTAGGGAGGCTTTGTCATGCTTTCACTAGAGCAAATGAAAATTTGCATTACATTATTATGTCAGTGTGACTTCCCTACATTTATTCCTCTATTCCTGCCCCGTATACATGGTTACTGCACAGCAAGAAATGTCTTTGTTTTTCCTGCCATAGCTGACTAAAGCTATCAAGGGACATAACCAATTTTAGCAGGGCTTTATCTTGTATTCCCATGTTCCAACACTTCTGAGAACAACCATGACATTTTGTTCAGATTGGAATCATTTCACTTCTTTTAAGTATTGCTTATTTATTTATTTTAAAGTACAGACATACCAGACAGTATCTCTCTTATTACAAAGTAACATTTCCCTTCTAGGCTATTTCCTGTGGTGCTAATATAACAATTCTTTGAGTAAACCCTGGAAATATTGTATGATATTGAGAACAATACAAACAATCACTTAAATGCTTAGCATTTAGAACTCTATTCTGATTTCTCCGGAAGGTATCTGTGTAAAGAACAGAAGTTCCTCCATACCTGAAGGATAGGAATCTGCTTTTATAGATTTACCTCCACAGATATCACTATTTTCATCATCAACAACAACAACAAAGGAGAGAGAGAGGCAGATAAATATTAGCAAGTCCCTTAAGGAGAGCTTGCAGATGTTCTGTTTTAGTCAGATTTGTCTCTGTCTTGCTTTGAACTCCTCGCCTCACTCTGTGGCTCACGTCTAAACCAACCAAGGACAAAAATCCTACAAAATAAAATGCTTCGCTTCAGAAGAATTCTTTCCATTCGAGCCTTTCAATGACCTTCATGTATTACTTTCCCAATGAACGAGTGTGTGGCTGAAAAATCCTGCTGTTGTCCTTTCTTTTGCTTAGAAACTTTGAAGGAAATAAAGCACAGTCACTTTCCTGAAGGCTGTAAGTCAAGGGCCAATGGATTCTGCTTTTGTCCTCAATTCTTCAAGGTTGATTAAAACACCATTCTGTCTGAGCAACAGTGTCACAAAATACATACATAAATGGTTATTTAACCATAAAACTCATGCTGTGTGGTAAGGGGTTACAATGAGAGACCATGCAAGTGCAGTTCTCAAGGAAATCTAGTTAAATATACTGAACAGACTGTATGAAAAGGGGTTGGACATGTGAATATGACTGCTTGAAACTCCAGGTGCAACAGAAAAGAATAATAAAAAAGTCTTTCATGGGTCAGAATGTGTCATGGCACAACATATATTTAACACTGTGGTACATCACCTCATGATGTGTAGTATCATTTGAAATGGCACAGCCAGGTGAATTTTATTTTTACTTATCTTTACTAGAAAACAGCATGTGGGCACAACTGGGAAATTCAAAATGGTGTAGTCTACAAAGACCTGTAGTTAAAATGGTTTTGTTTTTGTGGAGGTGTTTTGGTTACTAATTCTGTTCTTTTCTTACTTAAGTACTTTAAGACTTATGTTCAGTTAGTTTTTTGGGGGGTTTTTAAATTACTTTTTAACATGCCAGCTATGCAATATTATCCTCTTGGTCTTCTAGGAAGATAAGTAAGTTTATATTTACAGGTATTCAGATCTCCCATAGGTAATTCAGCATATTGCTCATGATGCTTTAATTTACTTATTTTTACCCTTCAATCATTTGAAAATTTCAGAGTACAGGATATCTGACTCTTAATATTCTGCAAATAATTTAATTTATATTATTCAGATCAGTATAATGAGTTCCTCCTTAGCATACAATATTTTCTCTTTTAAAACAAATAGCACAGATGTAGAGGTGCTTGTAAGTGCTAAGAATTCCCTTCTTCTCACTGACACCCCATTTGCTTCCATCTGCCCAAAATTTGGAGTCAGTATCAAAGTTGATGGCAGCTTTCCAGCCCAGATAAAAGCTACAAGTTAAATGCACACAGTGTTATCAGACTTTATGCTGGCTTGTTAGATGAGATAATGTGACATGATGTAATGCATGAGAGGGGAGAAAGGAAAACTTTGAAATCAGCTATCTGCTGGCAATCCTAATGACTATATTCCTATCTACAAAATAACATTGCAGATAAGAGCAGAAAGAGCTGTTATGCACTGTATATTGCATACCTGATGATCACAGCAATCAGTCTACTGAACTCATATTCTGCAACCACTTATGAAAGGCCAAAAAAATATTCTTAGTTCCTGTGCTTTTATAAACATTTGTTTTATCATCATTAACTCAAAAAGTGGAAAGTTAAATGCAAAGATATGGAGAGAAATACTTCAGTGGAAGAAATATTCATAACTCACAAAAGACAAATTGAACAGTGACTTAGAGAGCTCTTTCCTTTCTAAGTGCTGCTAACATACATATCATATGGCAGCCCCATTCTCATTATGTACTTATTTAAAAAAATTATTTTCATTGATGGATATTACTTAGGTGGTAAATAATAAACCTTAACTGAATCGATAATGAACTATAAAAGAGCCTTCTTGCTTTGCTGATATTGGACTATATATTATAGATGTTTAAGCCATTGCTCGCTTTGGCTTCAATTTGGCAAAGTACGTAGCATGTGCCTAATTTAAGCACATAATTAATCTCAGTGACTGCAATGGAGGGACCACTCAGGCACTTAAATTTACATATGTGCTTAAGTACCTTGCTGAATTGGGGCGCTTTGGGAGGGACAGCAGTGCCAAGGGGATCCACAGCAGTGAGAGTCCCCAGAGGTGTTATAGACGCAATAACCTTCTTCTAATAGCCTTTATGTGTTTGTACCAAGCCTAGCAACAAGCACTTTATCTTGATTAGGACTTTTGGCATGACTGCATTATGAATATTAAGTAATAGCAATAATCAATAATAAATACCAAGAGAGAGACTTCTATGGTGTTTCTTACCCATTTGGAAGCAGGAAGTACTCTTGTTGACTTGGCTGGCTTTCTTGCCTATGTGAGGACAGATAAAAAAACTCAGCAAGAACCTTGGGATTTGGTAACATTATTTTCAAATGCTTACATTCTTTCCAAAAACCAGTGGAAGTTTTCTGCTCCCAATGTGACCCAAAGTAAAATGAACTGGTAGGCTTCAGGCCTGATCCTTCTTGCACAGGACTCAAAACCTCTTCATTGGGGAGCAGGCGTAGCCCTTTTATCAAGATTTTCGTACTACAAATTGCCCCAGGCTAAAGTTGGTCCTGCAGATTCAGGGATAGATGGGGGCAGCAGGACCAGAGGCACAGGCTGACGAGACGTGTTCCAAATATGTTTTAAGACCTTTTAAGAGAAATCAAAGTGAATTGAGCATGGAAAGTCAAATATAGACAATGCTGACCTAACCACCATTCAAGCAGATGCAAAGATAGAGAATCAGGAAAGACATCGGAAGTGGGAAGCAGGCTTTTCACCCTAAGAAGTGAGCTGGAGAAGGTTGAGAGAGGATTTTGTTAAGTTCTCTCATTAATCATTTATTTGAGTCTTTTATTTGGCATAGGATCAATTTGTCATTTATTTTGTTATTTAATTAGTGTGCTTAATTATTGTAAATACTATTAGGGCAAAATCCTGCAAGTTGCTGAGGAATCTCACAACTCTCATTGACTTCAAATTAAAGCAAAACAAAACAAAACACCCTTCTTTTTCCATATATTAAAAACCTTAGCCAGATACTGTCTGAGATACTGTTTAATTATGATAGCACAGGAAGAATTTGTGCGACTGGCAAAGATACAGCATCAAGTGGTAAAAGGTGACTACATATCAAGGGTGAAATCCTGGCCCTATTGAAGACAATGGGAGTTTTGCCATTGACTTCATTAGGATCAGAATTTCACCACTAAAAATTAAATCACTGGGAAAAATCAAGGCCATTAGTTTTCTTGTCATCAGAATAAATATGAAATAATCAACCATGTTCATTCCCCTCATTAATTTGAAGACTTCTTTTATAATAGGTCACAAAGCGTCTCCTCTTTTCAAAGTTTAGGTGTTTTTGGGATTATTGGTAGTTAATATTATTCGGCAAACATTGACAGCATGCTCAGTGCTCAGACACAAATATCAAAACAGCCGCTGACCCAATCTAAAAGATGTACAAATAAGACAACTCTCATGGGAAGAACCTGCTCCCCTTAGTTAAATGATCATTATTTATTTATTTGTTTCTCTTTTTTCTGTTTGCAGGCCCACTGAAAGAAGGATGGATTAGGATGGATTTGAAGGCTTGGGGAGGGGAAGGGCAAAGAAGGCTAATGTACTGAGAGGATGTTCCATGTATAGGAGATGGCATGAAAGGTACTGAGCGAGACAGAAAGAAATGAATAGGATGGCGATGCCTGTGTAAATGTCAGGCCCTCATGCGGGCTGGAGAACTGTGGTACCAATCTTTGTCTTGACCACAGGCCCTGGTAGCATGTCAGTTGTAATATCGCCTGGGTGAGTGCTATTGATACTTGAGCTACTAAGGCTGTATCGGCCCTAACATCAGGTAGGACCCAATACATATTCCCTGATTGCCTTCCATACCACACTTTCCCCAGGGAACCAGAGGCCCTGCCTCCCTGACCCCCACTTCCAAAATGCTGCTGAAACATTACTTCTGGCAAGCCATCACCCTGCTGAGCAGGAGGGAAATGAAACAAGTTGGAGAGTCAATGAAGCAGAGGGCTACAGGAAATGTGTTCCAGATGGCAGGAACTACAGAGGAGAAGGATCTCACAGCAACAGTGCTGAGGTCGGTATAGGAGGACAAATAAAAGGCCACTGGTAAAAGACTGGATGGAGCAAGGAGGTATAAGAAGAGATAAGGTTTACGAGGTCAGTAACAAGGTTGACAATTTTTAACTGGACTGTGAAATGAATGTAGAACTGTCTAATGATAAGGTGACATATATAGTATAATGAATGGGATTGGAGAAAGGGGGACAGGTTTCAGGAGAGATCTAATTCAGTGTGACACCAGGTCTCAGAGAAATCAGCAAAGACCAAACTGCTGTCTCTCAAACCATAGAGCCTCACCATCTAACACTGATCATACAGCATATTTAATAAAGATCTCTTTCTGAAATTCTGCCTGCCTGCCTGTCACATTACTTAATACTAATGGAACAATATGATCTAATATTCTTCTACATATGAGAAGGAGAGAAAGGCCTGAACCGAAGGTCCAGATTCAAACAACTTTAAGGGGATATTCAATACCCAGACCTGAAACCTGATCTCAGTCTTCCAAATGTTCCCTGACTTTATAAAAAGTTGGAATCAAAACTGCATCTGAAATCCCATAGTGCAGAGTATTGAAAATATGGGTCTAAAAAGATCTAAACTTTGCAGCTGGATTCCATCTCTGTGAGAAGGTGGTCATCAGCATTCTGCACATATTAGAGTATGCGAAGTTAGGGAGTCCAAAAAGACAGGAATTGAAATGTCAAAAGAAGAGATATCGTTGAGGATTTCAGAAATGGTGGAATTAAAGTAGCACTGTACAGAGCTGATGTTGCAGAGGTGATGATAAGCAATCACAAGAAATATAGGGACAAGAGATTTATAGGCTATTACACTCCTCTTTTATCCTTCGGTTCAGTCAAGAAAGAATATGCTTTTTTCCCCCTCATTTTGATTTCCCCTGATGTTATTCTTATTTCATATTTTTTTGTTTTTTCCTCTCTCATGTTAGTTCAACACTGATGAAACAATCTGAAAAAACTGACCAAACACATACCATTTCATGACCATGGCGGTAGAATTTTGTGTGATTATAATCATAAGTGGTACGAAGACTGGTCTAATCTCAAGGTAATGAGAGAATTTATTATATATGTATCTGCACTACTCAACTGCAAATTAACCATCCTAGTTCTCCAAAAGGGTGTCATAAATTTACATTTTCCATTACAACCAGTAGCTGGAGTTTGAAAATATATCTAATTATAGGACCAAATTCTCTACTGCTGTAAATTCGTGCAGCTGCACTCTGAAGTCAAGGGAGACTCACCAATTTATACCAGCAGAGAACTTGGTCCATTACATACTGCAATAAAGTAAACCCATTCTACCTAGCAGCCTTTACATTTTTGTTAAATAAACCAAGATAATGTTACAGGGACAAGAGGCAGGGAAACAGGTTTAATTTTTAATATTATTTTTAGAGGCAGTGATAAGGTCAAGGGTTATTGTGCCTAAGGCTACTGCATACATTGCATGATTTCACAGCTACATTTTGTGATAAGATCTTCTGTGTAACTGATCTTCATCATCAATTTCGCTGATTATAAGTCTGTGTCACTGAACAAATAGCCATCAATGCCTCTCCACCTACTTCTGATTTCCTGAACTTCAGAATGGAACATTAAGTGCCATTTAGTCACTGACAGAAGCAATATTCCATTTATCAGCCTATTAGATACAGTTTGTAATGATAATGGGGGTGAATGTAAAATAACAAAAGCCTAGAACTGATATTTCCCTGCTGAAAGGAATAATTCAGTAATTACCGAACACGCCTCATTTAGTAGGCTGGCTAGAGGACATGAAATAGGTTATTCAGGGGTTTCAGGGGGTCTAAATTAAGCACCTACTGTTATATTTTTATCTTTATTGTATTATATTCTTTTTTTTCCCTATTGCGTACTTCAATAGCTGACTTTCACTGCTGGAAAGTTCTCTTTCAGGGTCTTCATGTTAGAGATGCAAGATTTCTTTTAAGCACTAAACTCAAATTCAGGTATCTGCAATGATGATTTGCTGTCCAGTACACGTCTAGGCTGCTGTGAAGAGCCTATTGCTATTCTGGGGTTGTGCTCAATTTGATGAATTGCCAGCTGGTTATGAGTGGCATCTATTTTGAATGTTTGCCTCCTATATTGCAACACATTAATAAGGAGTCATTTATTTATGCAGTTTCCATTGGCTGGAATCTGTTCTATATCCAGCACTGATACTGTATTTTAAAAAGTACTGGCCAGATCCTCAGCTGGTGTATAGAAGTGTAGCTCATTTTAGTCAATGAAGTGATGCCAATTTATACCATATGTGGATCTAGCCCTATGACATTTTAGAGGGTACAGATGTGGATGTATAAGTTGGAGGCTACAAATTTGAGTTCTGTATTCTTATGAACAGTCGGCCAAAGAACAACCACTCCATTTCATGAAGGATTTCAAGATTCCAAAACTTGGCTTCATTTTGAATTGGTACAAAACCCACAAATGTCAAGATACTCTGTCAAAGAAATTCTGAGAATAAAAAATTACATTTCAGTGGATCAAAATGTTTCATTTCAACAAAATTGAAAAGTTTCAATTCTGACTTTTAAAGCTTGGTATTACATTAAAATATAGAATATACAATTTTTAAACATTCAAAATGAAAAGTAATTTCCAAAGTGAAAAATTGAAATGTTTCTTTAAAAAAATGTCAGTGGCATTGAAAGAACTTTCCTTCTGTGTTGTTTTTTTTTTAATGAAACAGTCAAAAGCAACACAAGTTCATTATGCATTTCTATTTTGACAGAACCATATTTTCTGATGGAAAATGTTTCCATTGAGAGTTTTCCCACCAGTTCTACTTATAATTATATATTTTAAATTATTTCCCTTCATGTTGATTCATTCCAGTTGGGTTATTTCATTTGGAGCTGAGGGCATTCTTCAGTTCTGGATCCAACATGCCTAAAAGAGAACCTGGACCAAGTCAAGAAAGTTTTTATTAAGCCCATAGATCTAAGCAGACTCCATAGAGAATGAACCAACTGCATAATTTGCTTCACAAAAGATTAGAGACAACACAGCATCTTCAAAACTGGACAAAAATCTCTATGCGAAAGATTTGTTCCCCCAAATCAGCCAACATTCTGCACCATGTCCAACATTAAATACCAAACACCTGAATGACAGAGCCAGGGACTGATCAACCTGTATAAGGCTGCAATATTTCAGTTCTAGAAACACTGAGACTTAACAAGCTTTCCCTTCGGTCTTGGATTTATTTTTATAACTAAGAGAATTTCCAACACCCTCCTTTGCTACCACTGGGAAAGTGAGGTTAATTACCACCTCTTGACCTTGTATAGCTTGGCATCAGACCTTTGGCATTCTGAACTACAGTTCAGCTCATACCTCTAATTTCCGGTTTAATCACATAGGCTTCCAGAATATCAATTTGTTGCAGACACAGTTTATAGACTCCAGAAATCAATAAGCTAATATTTATTTACAAAAACAATTAAGTTCTCTTTTCTCCAAAAACATAAAAATCAATTACAATAAAAAATATACAATATGAGCTTGAGCCAAAGTCAACTGATGTCAATGGAAAGATTCTCACTGACTTTATATGGACTTTGGATTGGGCGTAAATCTGTAAACTTTTGACCTTAGCGTACTGGTTTCTTTGAGCAAAAGCAACATATGTTCTACTCTAATTTGATTCCCTTCCATCCAAATACACACATGATATTTCAGTATTTTGAGACTAACAAAAATTTGTAACAAATCACACTTAATATTTCTATCTCTTTGTAATTTTACAGTAACAATTCAAAGTAAAGAACTTTGTAATAACATTCCTACTTTTGCAGATGAAAGACCAGGAAACCTGATATACAGTGGGTGTACTTAAAATGTTTTAAACAGTTTGATTGATCTTACTGGTTCTATCAGTGTAACCCACTTTAAACATGGGGAATACATCATAAACTGTCAAACTCTTTCAAAACAGAAGAAAGTTTTTAAGTTTTTAAGTACAATATAATTGTGTTATGAGAACAGAATCAAAGTTTCTGGAGTTCTTCAAGTGGAGAGCATAGTTAAGTACAGATGCCTATAAGCATTAATAATATTAGTCCAAAATAATCTAGCGTGGTTAGATTAAGGTCTGATAATCTTGGATTATCTTGTTTCATTGAGTCTTGTCCATTCTGGGTAAACCTCCCTTTTCTTTTTCATTTGTCAGATGAATGATTTCATTTAAAGGACACAAACATAGAAGGAAAAATATAAACAAAAAAAGAGTGTGAGAGCCTTTTTTTAAAAATGCAGAAATGAACTATTGGTATCCCCACTTTAATTTTTTGTACTGATACAATCTGCAAATTCAAATGCAAGACGGAGAACATAAAGCACACACAAAAATACTTATGAACTTCCTCTATGTGTCTAAGCATGTGTAAAGGACTCCATCTTTTTCCAAAGTAAACAAACAGAATATTAGGTTCAGAACTCCTGGTGCTCTTTCCTCTCAACAGCAATATTTTTCAAATCAAGAGTCACTACTACAGTTAAGAAGAAAAGACAAACTCCTAGACATAATCAAAACCTCACCCACATAAATTATTGTCATCACCAGCTGGTTGATGTCAGCCTGGGGTCTCGTATTGATTCTTATTCTACAAGAAGCTTACCATCAAATGGCCTTATCCTGCAATCATGTCTGTGTGGGCAGACTCTTACACCTAAAATCCCCCTACACAGATCCGATTGTAATACTAGGGCCTAAAACAGAGACAGACATAAGAAAAGAAGCGGTGGAGGACTCGGAGGAAGATATTAACATAGGGGATATATTATTATATCCAACCCTCTTCTCTTTTTGTGTAGTATTAGAGTGAAACGGCTTTTGGCTAGTGCTTAACTTTGCAGAAAAAGTGAAATTTTAGTGTAGACTTGAATGTGGAGAGGGAAAGGGCTTGGAATGCTGAGATTAGGAATTTATTCCATACATAGGGGAGATCAGGGAAGTTGGGAATGGAAGAAGGAAAGAATGGGAATTGATATGGCTGATGTTATTGTCGAGCAAAGGTAGTGAAGTAGAAACAAAATCTGAGTCATGGGCTGAGACAGAGATGTGCAAGGTCTTGAACTAAGGAACTGTAACCATGAATCCAAGTGTTATAAGACCTTTGAGAATGTCACACCCATCTCCAAATACACAGGTATCCTGTGCAGCAATAGGGAATGCTATAAAGAAATTGTGTAGAACTAAAAAAACAACAACGAGAGTTCTGTGGCACTTTAAAGACTACTAAAGTTGTATCATTATCTGCTTGTGTAAGGAACAACAATTTCTTTATTTAAAAACTGCTTTTCCTTATCATCATTCACCAACTGATACCGTATGTCAGCTATATGCAACTTTTGGAATAATATTTATATTAAAAAGGCCCTTCAATAAATATTTACTTTAAGAGTCAGACACAAATCTTAGTAACAGATTGAAGAAGGCACAAAAATAGCTTAGTGTTGGAAAGAGAGAAAACACTAAAGATACACATATAGCAGATATTCAGGTGGGGGTTTTGTTGTTTTGAAATAGGAATGTTGTTCTATCCATTTTAATCTTCACTCCTTCCCTCACTTCCCACACCACCCTAAATATCTTTGTACATATTTAGTTTCTCAGACAATTAAGGTATTGAAAAGCTTGGGGTTTTTTTGCTGAAGGCAGCCCCAGAGCAAAGTCCTGACATGCCTGATCATTAATCCAGTAATGTGAATGATATGACATATGAGTGGCCTTAAAAGAAAACAACATTATAATTCCCCGCCTCCTGTGGTTTATCCCTGACATCCTCAGACTTTTCTTTTAAAACATCTTGCTTACCTTGAACTGCTACTCCTAACACAAGAGTACATTGTGCTCTTATGTACAATGAACAATGGAGCAGATCTTGACCTGACACAATCATTGAATTAAACCAAGATGTAAATACATTTTGCTTAAAGTGCTTATTACCAAAGAGAAAAACACTGGTTGTGTTCTATATTCACTGACCCCCTACTCCCATGTATGCCAGCTCCAGAAGAACCTGAATGATGTTGGTGTCAGGATGGTCAGTCTGCTGGGAAGGGGTCACAGATGGGCCCCATGTAAACTCTGTAGCAGGACCTTCACAGTGTGTTGGGAAGATAGGAAACTAATCCAAATGATTAGTACATTAGATACATAGACTCATGAACTTTAAGGTCAGAAAGGATCATCCTGATCATCTAGTCTGACCTCTTGCACATTGCAAGTGTGACAGGGTCAGACTAGCTGGCTACCAGAAAGTGCTACTATTTGAATTCTGTGGGGGAAGGTGGGCAGGCACAAGACCTCCCACTGCTAAAGACCCCTCCCCCAGCCTAAGGGGAGGAGCCACAGGACCCGGAACTCAACTGGTTTCGGGGGACAACTAATGAGAAAAACAGGAAAGGGCATGAGGATCAAAGGGTAAAAAGGAGGGAACCAGAAGGAGACACCAAGCAGAGAACCCCAGACAGTGCCCACTGCTCCCGGAAGGCATCTAGGGAGCCAGTGGATGCTGCTGAGAGGAACTCTGCCCGGATACATGAACAGATGAAGGAATGGAAATAGGCCTCACAGTCACAGAATACCCCCTCAGCCAACCGCCTCTCCCTGGTGTTGTAGATGGCCACTTTGGCCAGGGCTAAGAGGAAGTTGACGAGGAGGTCCTGCAACTTTGTGGGGCCTCGGATGGGGTGTGGATAGAGGAACAAGTGCAGCCAGAACCTCAGCAGGAGGTTCTGCAGGAGCCATAACAGGGGCTGCAGCCTGGAGCACTTGAGGTACACGTACGCCAGGGTCTCCCTCACGCTGCAGAAGGGACAGGTGTCGGGGAAGGGATGAACCGTGCCAAGTACACGCCCGTTCTCAGGGCTCTGTGAAGGATCCACCAACTGATGTCCCTGGCGGGCTGCGGGGTCAGGGTGGAATAAAGAGTGGCCCACTGGGGGCCTTGGCCTCTACAGGAGGTATCTGGTCCCGCCATTTGGTGTCCAGGCGGGACACAAGGCGAGGAAATGAAGGGTGTGGAGCACGAGTGTGTACAGATGGTCCCTGGGTGTGGTTTGGAAATGGACTGGCTGCAAGTCTAGCAGCCAGCTCAATGTGTGGGGAGAGGGTGGCCAGGGGACATGTGAGGCCGGGGAGGGGTAGGACTGGCGGGGGGGCTGCAGGGAGCGTCCTCTCGCAGGACCTGCTCGGGGTAAACCCGAGCAGCAGAAGGCAAGGCTTCCCTCACCTCCTGGAGTATGCACTGAGGATTCAAAGGGTGGAGAGCCCCAGGCGCTAAGCCAGCTCCTGGGGATTCACCCAGTCCCCCCGGTCATACTCCAGGAGGTCTCCGATCTTGCTGACACCTGCCAGGACCATCCTCCATTGCACCGAGGGGGCCTCCACCACTTGCACACAGAGTTGGGGATTGTGTAGCAGGGGCTTCGCAAGGACGTCCTCCCCCTCGGCGACTGCAACGGGCTCCAAAGTGTTGGCAAAGGGCTGGCCAGCGGGGACAGGGCCAGGCAGCAAGGGCAATGGTGTTGCATGTCAAGGAGGCAGGGCCGGGGTGGCCGGGGGACGGAAAACCTCCCCCTGTGATAAGCCCTCTCCCAAACTCGGGGCCACCCTCTCCACCATGGGCCCCGCCCCAGAACTCCCTTTGGCAGTGATGGGGCCCGTCCGCTCTTCTGGGAGCCACAAGGGGGCTGTCTCCATGTCCTGAGCAGTGTTGGAGATGGGCACAGGAGGAGGAGGAGGGGTGGCCACAGCAGAGGAAGCACCGGGCCTCCCCCAAGGAATAGTGGATCCGATACTGGGCCCCTTGATGGGGCACCAGGAAGGACCCCTCGAGGGACTCCCCGTCATGCACCGCCGCCAGTGGCAGCTGGATCTGGACCTGCCCGCAGAAGGACAAAATGTGATGCAGGGCAGGGTCCTCGCAGCCCAGTGGGATAGGGCTGATAACAGAAATAGGTTTCAGGGTGGAGAGGAAGGGGAGCAGGGGACGTTAGGGAGGAAGGGCGGGACGGAGGTAAGAACCACCTGTATACCCAGGTCCTCCAGGGGCTCCGGGGGACATAGATACCCATCACGACCAGGCCCTTATCTATCGCCTCCTGGGCTGTGGCTTCCAATGCTAGAAAGAAGATGACCTTGCCGTACATCTTAGAGGCTGCAGTGATGGCCAAGGGCCCCACCCCCGCGCCAACGCCAGCACATACGTCTCCACATGGGGTGAGGCGGCCATCAGGATGCAATGAACACCATGCCTCCTGGTCAGAGTGGGGAAGGGGCCCTGGCCACTAGAGATATTATTCGAGGAGGCGGCGGGGGCAGACGACAGGGTGGTTGGAGGGCTGGCGGCTACCTGGGTATATGCTCTGGGGGTCAAGACAGGAGCACCCCCAGAGCTGGTGGAGGGGACAGCCAGGGCAGGGGCGGCTGTGGCTGATGGCGGGGCCACAGCGTGGACAGCGGCCCCCGCACTGGGAGGCTTTGCCTTCCTGACAGGGCTCTTGCCCTTCTTTTTCCCCTGGCCCTTCCTGCCGGCTGAGGAAGTCGTAGCAGCAGAGGTGGAGGTCCTGCCTTTTCCTGCCAATGCCAGTGCCCCAATAGGGGCAGTGGTGGCATTAGATCTGGCAGCAGCGTTGGTCATAGTGGTAGCAGCGGGAATGGGTGGGGGAACAGGCCGAGTGCAAAGGATGGGATCGACTGGGAGAGGAGTTCCCCCCCTGCCTCCCCGGTCTCCCCATCCATTTGAGAAAGGAGACAGGAGCAAGCACCGAAGGGGTGGGGCAAAGGCAAAGGGGTGGGGAAGGGCTGACTGTTCCTCCTCATTGATATGCAGGTAGGGGTCGAGGAAAAGCTCACAGGGGCAAGCACCAGGAAAAATGGGGGGCAGGGAGAGTGGGAGAGGGGAGAGTGGGAGAGCTAGGCTGCAGGTAGGGGAGGAGGGCACTGATGAGGAAGGGTCAGAGGGCCTTGTCTGGGGCAGGGGGGCTGCCAGCTCCTCTGGCTGCACTGTGTGTGGGGCGGGTTACAAAGGCATCAGGGGGTGCTCTGAGCGCAAGCACCCCAAACAGCAGCAGCAGGTTCCAGTTGGCCAGGAAGGGCTCCCCACAGGTGATAGTAGCAGCAGTGGTGGGGCAACTCAGTCCCTGCAGGGAGGGAGGCAGGCCAGTAGAGCCCCCAAACAGCAGCAGCAGCAGCAACGGGTAGAGGGGGGCTGGCCCCCACAAGAGAGTGCTCGCTCGAGGAACGATGGATCAGCCCCAGAAGGAGCAGCAAGTCCCTTTTCCCCTGGTAGCTGAGCAGGGGTTACTCCAGGTTAAATAACACACCTGAAGCCAATCAAGGCACCACCTAAGACTTGTTAAAAGCCTCCCCTCCAGAGAGAAGGTGTGGCTGGAGTTATGAGACTGAGGCAAAACCTGACAGCAGAGTGTGAAAGCAGGCAAAACGCTATCAAGAGCCAGGAGGGTTTCGGACGGGGTGGCCTACCAGTCAGAGACGAAGAGCTGCAAAGAGCCACATTTACCTTTTCAGTTTCCCCTGGTCTCTTACCCTCCACCAAAAAGCTTGTCAATTTCAAAGAGCAAAGAGTGGCATGGAAAGAGCTGTGAGCCTCATTTGTATGACCAAAGAGCCGCATGGCTCACCAGCCGTGGGTTGGCCACCCCTGGTTTAGGAGAAGGAGCAGGACGCTTGCAGAAAAGAACCCTGCTGGGGCAGGGAAAAACCCTGCCTGAAGAGGGCAAAGGACCTTTCCCAGGCCTGGAGGCCTGAGAGAAGAGACCCTGCCAGAAGGGAAAGATTTGAACTGAACATTTGGTTTGGGCACTACCATGCCCAGTGGGGCTGTCAGGGGTCAAGAGCCTTCCCTGGCAATGAGGCCAGGAAGGACCCCTGTCTGAGCAGGGTGCAGATATTAAATCAAGGGGCATGGGGAAGTAACCCAGGGAAGCCACAGCTTGAGGCTTTCCTGAAGCCACAGCTTGAGGCTGCTACTTGTAGGGTCCCGGGGTTGGGACCAAGAGTCTAGGGTGGGACTGGACCCCCACTGGCCATTTGCTGGAGGGGCAAGAGTCCCAGAGAAGAAGCAACGGCCTGTGAGAACCAGGGACAGGACTGGGAGCCAGCAGGGAGCAGCCATCTTAGATAGGCTATATTACCTACCACCACCACTAGAGAATGGAAGAACACTAAAGGGTGAAACAGTTCCCTGACCTATGACCAGAAGGAAGCATTGGACCCACTGAGATAGAGGAAGAGCTTTGTCACACAGGCCACAGAACCTCACCCATCCACTCCTATTATAGGAGGACTCCTAATCTCTGACTGAGTTACTGACGTCCTCAAATCATGATTTAAAGATATCAAGTGAAGGAAGATCCAACATTTACATTAGTTTAAACCTGCAAGTGACTCTTGCCCCCTACTGCAGAGGAAGGCAAAAAATTACTAGGTTTTCTGTCAATCTGACCTGGAGGAAAATTCTTTCCCAACCCCAATTGTGGTGAGCACTTAGCCCCTGAGCATGTGGGCAAGATCCTCCAGCCAGACTCTTGGGAAATAATTCTCTGTAGTAACTCAGAGCCCACCATACATAGTATCCCATCACCAGCCATTAGAAATATTTGTTGCTAGCAGTCACAGATCAGCGAATATCAATGAACCAAGTCTCATGATACCCGTCTCACATCGCAAGGCATATCTAAGAACAAAACCAAGAATGCCGAACTCCCAGTCTTAGCCTCTATCCACAGGATCATGTTTCCTCCTAATTTGAAAAAGTTTGCAAAAATTGATAAACTGGGCAAAATTTATTCAGTTTAAAGGGACACAAAGTACAATCTGAACAGACAATGTTTGTGGTTTTCTTGGTTATAGTATTTCAGGACAGGATGATAGTCTTCAATAATGATACTCTAATATCCATAATTCCAGCATTATAGAGCTTCATCCAATAGAGTCAAATCCTGGTCCCCTTACACTCACAAGGAGTGTCACTTATGCCAATGGGCCTATTCACATGAGGAAGGCAATCAGAATTTGGGCTATCTTAATTAAAAGGATTTTTCTCCTGTTCCAACCTAGAACAACATGCTTCGCTTACAGAAAATTGACAATTTAATGGTGCCAGTTCTCTCCTACATTCACCTGCAGAATTTCACTCATCTAAAGGGGACAACAACTTGAAGAAATGACCTTCATTATCTGAAATGTCAAACTGTCATAAAATGTGCCAGCTCCATTCCCTCCCTCAGTAGTTGTGGCAGTTGTTGACCTAACCTGGCTGTCACAAAAGCTTCCAGATTATTTTAAGGACTCAGTTTTGAAAACATATAAACTAGCAATGGGGCTGAAAACATGGCAGGGAATTTTCAGGGACCAGGGCATGATGTGCTGTTGGCCTAAGGAAAATAAAACATCCTTTCTTGTTCTGTGTATTTTACCTTGTGAAAATAATTTGGACTGAATCATCCTGAGATTATGTTATTTGTTAATAAGATAACTGAATTTATGTGTGTATATTTAGAGAATCACTATCTGTATATACATATCATTTATATAATCTACAAACAGCTTCCTTATGAGAAGAGATTAAAAAGACTGAGAATTTAGGAAAGAGACTACTAAGGGGTGGGATATGATAGAGGTCTATAAAATCATGAATAGTATGGAGAAAATGCATAGGGAAGTGTTATTTACTCCTTCACATAACACAAGAACTATGGGGCACCTAATGAAATTAAAAGGCAGAAGGTTTAAAACTAAAGGAAGGACTTCAAACAATGCACGACCAACCTGTGAAACCCATTGCCCAGGGATGTTGTGAAGGTCAAAAGTATAACTGAGTTCAAAAAAAGAATTAGATGAGTTAATTGAAGATAGATCCATCAATGGCTATTAGCCAAGATGGTCAAAGACGCAACCTCATGCTCTGGGTGTCTGATGCTGGGACTTGACAACAGGGGATGGATCACTTGATAATTGCTTTGTTCTGTTAATTCCTTTGAAGATTCTGGCATTGGCCACTGTTGGAAGACAGGATACTAGGCTAGATAGACCATTAGTCCGGCCTGGTATAGCCATTTATTTTCTCATTTGAGAGAGAATTTGAGAGAAAGGTAATACAGATCCTGATTTAGCCTTATCAAATCCTGATTTAACCTACTAAGGAAATGTCATGTTCCCTAACCTGAAAATGAAACAATGCTTTTTAAAATCTTTTATTCCACTTCCAATACTTTAAAAACAAAATAAAGCATTTTGACAACCTGTTCACAAAACCACACATGGACATGAGCAAGATGACACACTCAGAATAAATATAAACTTAGTAAATTAAAACAGGAAGCATACACCCATTATAATGAGAGATGCAAATCTGACTGTCACTACAATGTGGCCCGAGTATGCTACTGGGAGCATCAGTCATGGATCAAGACTTCATTGTGATAGGCGCTATATGAACAGAACAAAAAGACAGACCCTGCCCTCAAAAGCTTACAGTAGAGACTCAGAAAAATACATCCATCTCTTAGAAACAAAGGATGAAATTCACCCTGTTCAGACAATCAGCCCAAGGCTGATGGATCACTTTTATCTCCCATAAGCCCATAGGCCTTTAGTTTGTCCTCTGCACAGGGGTGAATTTCACCCCAAATGAGTAACCCTTTTAAAATTATATGTCTTACATCCTAGCTGTCTGAGGAACAGAATACAATTAGGATCTCTTAATTAACTCTGAGCATATGTCTACACTGTGGGCTCTGTGGCAATAGATTCAGTGGGATCGATTGACAGGGTCGTGTAGACCTGTTCACTTGTGGGTAGTTTCATAACTTATGTGCTAGTGGTCTCAGTGAAGTTCACAGTAGACAGAACTGAATTTTACCAAAGTCACCATAAACACTGGCACCAATTGCTGCAGGGTCATCTTTACAGTATTTAACAGTAAAATGGAGTGAGAGTTCTAAGGCCATTTTTACTCCAAGATCCCATTTTAAGCAAAGAAACTGTTAAATCTGGCAAATTAAAAAAAAAAAAAAAAAAAGGAAAATCCCTTTACTAGTAATGAAATAATTTTAAAAATACCTTCAAATTGCAGATTTCCGATGTGCCAATATCTATTTAGCTAGATTTCATGGAAAAACAAAACTTCATGCATGACAAAATTATCCAAAACAAAATAGAAATGTTTTACGTGAAATTACACAAAATGTTTTCACCACTGTCTTTTGACTGTAAAATAAATATTTTGTTTTCTTAGCAGATAGATTCTCTTTCACCTATTAAATATGGCAGCATAGTACAGATGATTATTTTCGATTTTGCTGACAATTTCTCTCTGTAGAAGGGCCCTACATAAACTTAGCTTGGTTGTTCTATTTCCTGGCCTTAGACCTCTCACTCCATTTTACTATTCAGGAAACATTAACCACTTTGTATTTGATAAACACATTGTTTACTAGACCTCTAGTAAATGCCACATATTTCAGATACACTGCCAACATTTTAAAATGTTCAAAATCAAAACAATATGTTTTTGGTCAAACAAAGCCCTTTGTTCAATTTGAAATAAAATTATTTTTTACTTTTTGTTTCACCATTTTTTAAAAACAATTTTTGGGTCAACCCGAAACAATTTTTCTCCAGTTTTTTGGATTTACAAGAGAACTGAAAAATCAGTTTTCACATAGCTCTAGAGATCATTGCTTTCTACACTAAGCATAGCTTCCCAGGGTAACCTTGCATTTTTCTCATCTGTTTGTTGTATCCTCGTACAATCTTTTGCCTTATATACTTAGTTTGTAAATTCTTTGGTGCAGGAATCATCTTTTCATTATCGGTGTCTAGCACAATGATGTCCAGATCCTTAACTGGGGCTTCTAGCTGCTATCATAAGACAAATAATTAATAATATAATATAGGTTTAAAAGTAGATCAACAAATTGGCATTGGTTCTTGGCTTCTTTACTCTAAGACGTGTAGCACATGTGTATATGTGCTTTTCAAAGTGTGGTGTGACATCTGAAGATGAATCATTCACATTTTCTAACTGCCACGGGCCTGTGTGTAGACAGTAATATTACCTGTAGCTGTTTATTAGTTACTCTGAAAGACATCTTAGCTTTGAGATGAGGGATCAAGAGTCTGTAGGCATGGTCAAGGAGGGAATTCTTTCTTCAAACTGGATAATCACTCTGAACTGGCCTCACCTGTTGTGTGTTCTCCACTAATGCAGAGATGTGACCACAACATCACTTTTCACTTGAAATTAACAGCAGGTTAGTTTTAACATACAGTGTGCTTTGGGGTAAGTGTGGGGAGCTTTTTAGTCACTGCACAAATGGAGTTCATTCAACTGTAACAAGCAAGTGAAGGTGCAAATGAGAGAGCAGAATTGCAGGGGTCCCTATTAAATCTATGTTCTCCGTTTGATGCTTTTTAAAAATCTGTTGTGGAACAAAGCTTGAATTCTAGTTATTTAAAAACTCTGAGTCCAGAAGAAGCTTCTTTCACCAGAAGAATGGGGTCAGTTCATGATCAGTGTAAGGGGGAAAGCTGTAAAGGAGAATTGTTGAATCCTTACTCTTGGAGATGTATTTTTCCAATTGAAAAGAAAGCACTTATAATAGTGGGTGGCTATGCCAATGTAATAATGGGCTGTTACACCAGCTGCTGCACTGAATGCTGATTTCCAGCCTATTTTGTAAAGTGTATGTGTTCAGATGTAGATATACAGGTAGAGATATTTCATGATATCAATTGGACTTACCATATGGTAAAGTGTTGCAGATATTATTGCCTCAAACAAATGTGCAGATGAATTTAAGTTTAGTTATTCTGCAGCTCAGACAGCGTTAGATTAGAACTAGATTTAGAGTGAGATCCCCGGGGTTACAAGAAAAGGAGACTTTTACGCTGCTCCTGAGCCTAATATAGTCATAGTTTATTAATGTGGACAGTAATATATAATGAAATGTCATTAATTCTCACATGTAATATTGGTTTCTAATTTGAGAAATCATGTCCAATTATCTGTAGTTCAGTAATTCAGATTCATAGCCCGGCAACTAAAACAGAATGTGCAGAGATCTCCGGCAGTACCTGGGAAGTCTGAAAAATAAAATACCTATTTCTTATGAGGGCAACTGAGGTATTTCTCAAGCCTTCATGCTGTTGTAGGTTTATGAGTGAGTTCTTCAAAAGAGCTACTAAAAACCTTTTGGTAGCTTTTCAGTTCAGACCTTATTCCAAAAGGTTTATTTTTCTTTTGTATTAAGGGTTTCACCTATGAAAGGGCCCTTTATCCCGGTGCAGCAGCTAGTGGCTAGTACCCAGACAGTGTTTGGGTGCAGAAGGCTTCTGAATAGAGGCACCAATTTTTTTCTGTAAGTTATCTCTAATACCTTTCAAAAGCACACACACAAAAAATAGCCAAGTTTGAATATTCCCTACAGATAGATGTTAATTCAGGAATATTTCCTTGTATCTCAGTCTGAGATTTCCTATTAGGCTATACCAGCTTAATATGCCAATTAAGTAAGTTCTTCCTGTTATTGTATAAGGTTATTTTCCAAAAGTGCCCTTTGCTCATTCTACATGTTCTGCTTGCCACGTGTAGTAGGTAACATGCTGAAGAATGAAACTACTCACTGAAATGGTTTGAGAATTAGACCCTTAAAATGAAAATGTAAGTGGCTCCTTTCAGGAAGCATTGTCTATCTCAGCTTCAAAGCATCCTCAGCCAACTCAGCGGGGAAGCGTGAAGATGTCAGGTAAACATAATCATGCTATTTGTGGAAAACCTGAGATGAGCAAGAGGCAGGGTAATGAAGCATAGATACAGCAATGCAGTTTCCCAGCCTATTTAGGTAGATTGTCTTTCTCTAATTGTTTTTCTCCCTGGAGGTACAGACACTGAGAATTTCGATACCATAAAGCTAAGCTTTATGATTGCAGCTTTCGGTTCTTTCACAAAGAAATATGTACTGTATTATAGTGGCGCCCAGTAGCAATGCTATAGTTAAGGATGTGTCAACAGTTCCATTAGAGACCTTTGTTTTCAGAGGCTTACAACTGAGATGTAAAAATTAGCTTTAGGCTAAAATTGGCATATAAGGTGTGTGCCTGGAAGCACATATCTTTTTTTATTTGGGAGGGGAGAGGGGGGGAATCCCCAATAAACTTATTCCTTGTTGTTGCATATGGTGGAGAAACTCAGCATAATCAAAACAATATACTCTGTGTCACAGAAGCCTGACTAGGGCTAGATCCTGCAAGTGCCTCATGGGCAGGACTATTAACGTTAATGACAGTATGGAATGTGGGGTGAAATTCATCCCTGGGCAGGCAGCCAGCAAAATGTCAATTGGACTTGATCCTGCAAGGTGGTGAGCATGCTAGCCCCAATCCAGGAAAGCACTTAAGTACATAAGCACAGCCATACTGGGTCAGAACAATGGTCCATCTAGCCCAGTATCTTGTCTTCTGACAGTGGCCAGTGCCAGAGGCTTTAGAAGGAATGAATAGAACAGGGCAATTTTGAATGATCCATCCCCTGTTATCCAGTGCCACCTTCTGGCAGTTGGAGATTTAGAGACACCTGGAGCATGGGGTTGCATCCCTGACCATCTTTGCTAATAGCAGTTGGACTTATCCTCCATGAACATATTTAATTATTTTTTGAACTCAGTTATACTGTTGGCCTTCATAACATCCCATGGCAATGGGTTCCTCAAGTTAACTGTGTATTGATTGCATGAAGAAGTACTTCCTTTTGTTTGTTTTTAAGCCTTCTGCCTATAAATTTCATTGGGTGACCCCTGGTTCTTCTGTTATATGATGTTATGTGAAGGAGTAAATAACACTTCCCTATTCACTTTCTCCACACTATTTGTGATTTTTATAGACTTCTATCATACCCCTTCTTTAGTCATCTCTTTTCTAAGATGAATGGGCCTAGTCTTTTTAATCTCTTCTCGTTTCGAAGCTGTTCCATATCCCTAAGCATTTTTGTTATTCTTCTCTGTTTTCTAATTTCTAATTCTAATTCGAATATATCTTTTTTAAGATAGGGTAACCAGAACTGTACACAGTATTTAAGGTGTGAGCATACCATGGATTGATATAGCAGTATTGTGATATTCTCTGTCTTATTATTTATCCCTTTCTTAACAGTTCCTAACAGTTAGCTATTTTGATCACCACTCACATTGAACGGATGTTTTCAGAGAATTATGCACAATAATTCCAAGATTTCTTTCTTGAGTGGTAACAGCTAATTGAGACCCTATCATTTTGTATCGATAGCTGGGATTCTTTTCCAATGTGCATTATTTTGCACCAGTCAGCCAGGCTAGTAGGATCCCTTTGTAACTCTTGGCAGTCAGCTTTGCACTTAACTATTTTGAGTAATTTTTTATCATTTGCAAATTTTGCCACCACACTGTTGACTCTCTTTTCCAGATCATTTATGAGTATGTTGAACAGCACTGGTCCCAGGATAGATCCTTAGGGGACCCTACTTTACCTCACCCTGTTGTGAAAACTGACCATTTATTTCTACCCTTTGTTTCCTATCTTTTAACCAATTATTGATCCATGATAGTATCTTCCCTTTTATTGCAAGATGGCTTAGTTTGCTTAAAAGTTCATACTTAATTTCAAGCATGTGGGTAGTCCCACTCAATGGAGCCAGAATATTCAGCACTTTGCAGGACTGAGCCCAATAAGAGATACAATTGGAATATATTTTAAAATTCAAGCAAACATTCCAGGACAATGTTTTTTGTCCCTCCCCATCCCACCCCTTTCAACTGTATGAACTAACAGCTTTGAATAAGTAAACAATTAATTAAACATCCTTAGGCAAAAAGACTTTAAGAAAATTTAATCTGAAAAGTGCTGTCTGGAAATGGCTCTTTAGAGTCAGATTAAGGGCACCCTAAGTAAGCACTAACACCTGGGAGCCATGAGAGTCTGCTAAATTGATGATCCAAGTGTTAAGGACTCCCTTGAACCTTACCTTTCAGGCCAAGCAGAAATGTTTTGAGGCTTTAGGTGGAATCATAAAGCTTCCAAAAATAGCAACCAATCCAGGCGCAATATGGTTTCAAGGGTTAATTGTTTGCCATCCAAATTATCTTGACTAAAATTGTGTTCTTATTAAAAACTAAACACCTGTAAAATAGCTACTGAAAGCGCTTAATAAAATAACCCAAGGAACTATGCTCTAAATGATCATACAAACATTGCAATGTGGCAGCCACGTAAAGAAACTGGAAGTAATGGAGAAGAAAGCAAGCATCACAATAATATTTGACAGCTGTTAGGAAAGCAAATGGGAAACTGGACTATCTGAAGAAAGAAAAGAGCACAGATCAGGGAAATTATTATATCATTGTTCAATGGGGTGATGAGAATACACCTGTGTCCAATTCTGGGGTCTATAGTACTGCAATGGTGCAGAAGAGGACAACTAGGTTAATAAAAGAGTGTCCAGCATTATAGCTCCCTGAAGGGGAATATGACACATTGTCCCAGTTATACTGTCTTCCATCTTTTTGCCACTGAAGTATCACCCAGGTAACTTTGCCATGTGACATTATATCACAATGGCTTTTCTTCTCTTTTGAGTATTAGCCACTTGTTATGGAAGTAGAATCCATTAATGAGAAGAATATGGCAAGAGAAAGAAGAAAGAGATTTTCTCCTTTTTGGTATTCTTGTTAACTAATTAAGGTCAGTAATTAATATATGAAAATGTAAGTTTTACAGTGTCATTAATCATGTTAAACAGCAATATTTGTGGCATTCTAATCCTGAAGTCAAGACTTCTCATTTATTTACAGTTGCAAATAAGATGCCAGAAGAAGAAGGGAAATATAAAAGTGTAAGAACGAACAAATAAGTAAGGCAGAAATAAAAAAAAGACATATACAAGACAGTGAGAATGTCAAAAACATTTGGAAACATATTCATGCTGGCAAAAATACCAGGAAGAAAAATGTCTGCTCGCTCAAATACTTATGCAGATGGGTGGGCTAGAAATATATAAAATGCAAGGCAGCAGGGAGTAGCATCTAAAAGGATAAAATGCATTGATTCATGGTCTGCTTTCATCCATAACAAGCATTAAACTGTTGTAGCAATGAAAAGTATTTCAAACTGATACAAAACACTGCACATACACACACACATGCCAAGTATAAAATAATTCAGCCTGATAATGGTAAAATATTGATAAAAACAGTCATATTAGAAAAGTGATAGTTGCTTAGATGACCAAGTTGAACAAGGGATAGGTTGTGCCTATTAGGCAGAACTGTGACTTGGTGACAGTGAGGAGATGCACTGCCCTAAGGGAAGATGTGGGATGGACTTGGGAAAAGTTTCACTGAGACAAAAGCTCTCCCCAAAGCACAAAGGAAGTGTACAGGTTGCAGAATCGGTGGCTAGTGTGGAGTGGGTGCAAAGCTGTGCATCTGCCTCCTTTCTTCCTCTGGTTGTCCCCTTTAAAGCTGTTTGCACCACTGGGAATACTTGGAGGGAGTTCTCCCAGTGCTTCCCACTGATTGCAGAAATCAGAATTGTTTATCTGTACTTCCTACTCTCCCTCCTTCCCCTCCTCTCCCGACACACAGAGAATCACATCTGCAGGGGCAATGTCGCACAAAAAGTTCTGTATAGATACTGGAACAGATCCACAGCTGCGGTAGCTCCATTGAAATTGAAGGAGCTACAATGATTTACTCTAGCTGAAGACCAAGCCCATTCTTTTCTGTCTTTGCTTTAGGAAAATGATAAGAATTAACCTCTAATTGCACTGACAGAAGACGTTGCTAAAGGTACTACTAAAAGTATAACCATCCCAGGATTTGATGTTTTTTTAATATAATGAAGTATTCAGAGGTATTTGCCCACTGGAAAGTTACTATAGTTTTCTAATAATTCAATATAAAGATATTGAAAATGACAAACATTTAATAAAAACTAAATATAAGTGAAATTAAATTCAGACAAATACACTCCCTACATTATATCACAAGCTGCATGCATTCAAAATGTCATGAGAATCAGACTGATTAGTGGGAACATATCAGAGAAGCTCATAATGGCTAGACTGATACATATTTCAATAAATAATCCACTGGGCCCAGGCAAATTTAAGCATTCAACAAACTGCTGTTTGTGCCAGGTCTCAGGGCCAATTTAGCATAGTTGCAACTTCTAAAGCATTGGGCAGTTCACGCAGATAACAGGACAAAACACTGATAAGAAATAACTGCTGTTTCCAAATGCTCAGAAATAAGGCTGTCTCTTCGTTTGCTTGCAGTCAAATTGGTGTGACATTTAACGTTGGTTTTGTAACAGGAATAAACTAGTAATGTACAATTTGCCTTCAGGAGAAATGTTCTTGTTTTTGTGTCTTGGAAAAGCTCTGAGGTCATTCAAGCCTAGATCCCCAAAAGGAGCTAAGAACTTAAATCCAAAATTTAGGTTCAAAATCCCTGAGAAGCTGCTGCCTAACACTAGAGGCACTTAAAAAATCTCTTGGTGCTGAATTTTTTCCTGTAAAAGTCCTCCAAGCATCCAAATTTCTGTCTCTGGGTATGCACCTAATGCCTTGGCAGAAACCATAGCCAGATACTGAAATCAAAGGTTCACCTCCACCCCCTTGGCTGCCGAAACTCCACGGACTCCACCAGGTATGCTTTCAGTGACACCATTTCTATTTTCCTTCAATATCACCACAGTCCCCCATGCTCCCACCTATTTACAATCTTTGCTGAGCTTTAGTCTCTCTCAACAGGACCGGAGGGGAACAGAGGTCCCCCTACTTGGAGCCCTCTGTGTGACTAGCCCTGTTCCTCTCTTCTCTCCTCTTTATACTTCCTTCCTCCTGTGCCTCTTTTACCAGCCCTGGGGCCAATTAAGTTTTTACCTCACCCAGCCCACTAGCCATTACCCCCAATCAGCTTCTCCTGGGGCACTAATTAGCCTCCACATAATCAGAGTACAGGCTCACTTACTCAATCCCTGCACTCTGTCACAACACAAGAAATGTGCTCAGCCAATTGGTACCAAGGGGTCTGAGTTCACAACGTTAGGACAACTGAAGTATCATTTTTATGATTAAACTATGAAACTACTTGATTAACTTTTCAAGTGTGTACAAAAACTTACAGGGAGAAAAAATGAGCAATTAAGGAGAGAAGGTGAGGGAAAGACTAAGTAACACATGTTACTAGTTGAACCAATCAAAATATGATATTGTAAATGATTAAATCCCAGAAAAGAATTTATGATAATTTTTAGCCCAGCCTACATACAACAAGGTCAGCAATGGTGTTCAGAAACTAAGAGCACTGTAGACTCAGGGCATTATTAAATAGTTCATGCAGAAACTATCACACAATTTCCATCTATATAAAAATGCAATTGAATGGGTCACAAAGCTTCCATAATACACAAAGAAAATAAATGATTGCTGGCCAAAGTCTATCCACATAACATGGAACTTAACACAAGCTTTGAAAGAAGAATTGTTAAAGGGAACTATAAAGGTCAGGAGGGTCAATATTTGACCTACTTTATTTTTCTTATATCTGTTTTCAAAGTATTTCTACTTCATTTAACAGTGTTTTCTCCCAGTGTAAATTCTTTAGTGCTGTTCTTTTCTTTTACAGAAATATTCCAGCAACCTATAATACCATTGGGCAACCTTAAAATTGCAAACCAGCACTGTATGTTCATTTCTGAATGAAATAAATAAAAAGAGATTCTCTTTAGAAACTTCCAAATAAAATGACACTGAGTAAATAAACAAGCATTTACAATAATGGAATGTACTGTGACAATATACTGTGTTGGCTTTTTACAGTCATTTCTCTTCTTACTCTTGCAAGTTTGGGTTAATTTTCATTTTCTATGTATGCTCCCACACACATTTTAGCTCATTATTAGGGTGAGACTCTTTCTGTTTAATCATTTTATATGTCTTCCTTACCTTATGGAGATTGTTTTATTTAAAATGACAGTAGTGATTATGGTGATACACAATTAGCTCTGTAATCAACATAGAAAGTTTCCATTTCAGGATATAACACCTGTCCTGTATTACACAAAGGTATCCTGAAGAAAATGAAAAGTGGAATCTTCTCAGGGTACTTTAATTTTCCAAGGCAGTAGAGATGTTCAAATAACTAATTTCTGATTTCACTGGCAGTTCCAAAAAGTTGCAGGAAAAATCATTTTGGGTCAACTCAAAAAAAAAAATTTCAATTAACTGAAAAATGAAATGTTTCAATTTCGATTTTGAGGGGTTTTTATTAATTTTTTTTATTAAATTGAAAGTCATTTCAAAACACACAGTCATTTGAAATTGAAAAATTGAAATGCTTTATTTGGAAATATCAAAATAAAACATTTTAAAACTGTTTGAATTTTTTTAAAACTTTTTTTTTAAAAGTGAAAAAATTCAGTGAAATTGACACACATTCACAAAATGTTTTGGTCAGCCTGAACAGCATTTTTTGGAGACTAATGTTTCAGCTGGAGATTTTTGATCTGTTAAGGCACCCAAAATGAATAGAATAGACACTTCTGAAAATATAGGCCCTAATGTCGCTGTGCCTAAGTTTGCTCCTTCTGTTGAATGAATATAATAATTCCTGCCACCTCTGTCAAGCACTTTGAGATCCTGAGCTGAAAGGTGCAGTACTATATGATTTAAGTGCAAAATAGGACATTATTATTAGAAAAAGTTTTGAGCTAAATATGCCAAGATCTGACCACTCCCAATGTTGGGAAAATTCAGAACCAGATATGAACTTAGCAAGTTGGCCAAATCTCAATTTAAACTATTAATTACTATTTTTTTTATTAATTATTGCTGCGCCTGTGCAGTTATCTCAATAGGAAATTGCAGAAGGAAGCCATGATGAAAAGTAATTACTTGTTGCATTAAATGGTTTAAAAAGTACTTTATTGATTAATACAGATAAGAAAGCTGTTGTAATGTCAGCCAAGTTCCAGGATATAGAAATATGTATAGTGGGGCTAAGATATAAAATATCTTCATATCTCATAGATAATTCAGGGTATAAACAGATTAGAAAATGAATGAATTTAGTGAAAATATTTTTCTGCTCAATATAAACTGCTTTTCAACATAGATATTGTGCAGAGGGTATGCAGTTTTTCATTTTAAAGATACATTTTCTACAGGTGTTTCAGAAATAGCCCCTGCTGGTCTGTACTATAATATATGATATCATCAGAATGATTACAATTTGATGAAGTATTTTATTCCTATATCTTGAAATGGTTGTTTTGCTGCTGATATAGTGTAACACCTCTTGATAAGAAGTGCAGTAGAGAGACTTCAGCAGGGGACATTAACAGCATGTTTCAAAACTATCGATACCAATGGATAAAACCTTAGTATAGAGAGAAAAGGGAGGTTTAGTTGGTAAAATGGTTCATGTGTTAGTGGTTTACCTCATGGAATGCTCTGGGTTCATATCTGATTTAGTGCAAATGGGAAATGAGTTTGGTGGTGTTAGTCTAGGCCATAGTTGGCATTTGTCCATATCACAAACCCACAAAAGCAAGATGACGTAAGTTATAACTTCTGCTCTGGAAAGCACCATTTCCAAAACAGCAAAGGTTGCTGCAAATATTGATTACTATGCACTACATTGGTTATCAGTACATATTATTTTATATAGTAGACTGGGCTTAAGTTTTCAAAAGTCACTAGTGATTTTTAGGCATCTAAACTGTGATAATTTAATGGGGCTGAGTTTCCAAATAGTGGGCGTTCAGAACTTCTGAAAAATCAGACTCCCTTGAGGTATCTCAAGTTGGGAATCCAAAATCATGGGTCACTTTTGAAAATGTAGGCATAGCCATAGATTTATATTAATAATGGAGTATTTTTTCCATTTCAAATTATGCTTTGCAGTTAAGTCTGATGGGAGAAAGGGTTGTATCCTTTTACTGTATGAAAATACAGTAGTATATTACAGAATAAATTAGACCATGTGTGACATCCAGAGTTAGTGACACCACTTATTAGCGCTAAGAAAGTAAACTGGCAAATCTATCATTTGTGTTAGATGTATTTCCTTGAAGTAGTCCTAAAACACCTTTGTATTCCCCATTTTAAAAGTACGTGTCCTTTGGCTATTAGAATTTTGTAATGAGTAGATATTTCAAATAGTGCTGAGGCAGTGATGCTTCTTTGATAAGATGCTTTTTATTAATAGGTTTCCATTAGTTTTAATCTTTTCTCCCTCAGGGATACTTTATTCATTTACTTACAGTAACTCTTTGCAAAAATGACTGTAACTGCTTATGGAAAGATAGTGTACATCATCCTAAATTCATGACCCAGCTTTGGCTACAGCAGACTCACACTGTTTGGTATTTTGTCTGCGGCCTAGACAACCTTTCCAAGAGGGTTTTCAAAATGCTATTATAATTGCCCATCAGATGTTGACTGGCTTTGGAAGTTCTGTAGTGCAGATGTCACTGTATCTCCTGTAGATGAGAAGTACACTGTGGTCATTCTTCAATGCCCGACTAAAGCAATCTCATGTTAGCAGCATGGAATAAGAAATAATTGTACCGTACTTTCAAGAAAGTGTATAAATCAGTATTTGTAACACAAACATGATCTGCATTACTTCAGAAGGTGGAGAAAGCTACTAGGGGAGATGCTGTTCTAGATTTGATTTTGACAAACAGGGAGGAACTGGTTAAGAATTTGAAAGTGGAGGAAGGCAGCTTGGGCGAAAGCGATCACGAAATGATAGAGTTCATGATTCTAAGGAATGGTAGGAGGGAGAACAGTAAAATAAAAAAAATGGATTTCAAGAAGGCAGGCTACCAAACTTAGGGAGTTGGTAGGTAAAATCCCATAGGAAGCAAGTCTAAGAGAAAAACAATTGAAGACAGTTGGCAGTTTTTCAAAGAGATATTATTAAGGGCACAAGAGCAAACTATCTAATTGCCTAAGAAAGATAGGAAGTATGGCAAGAAACCACCCTAGCTTAACCAGGAGATCTTAAGTGATCTAAAAGTCAAAAAAGACTCCTACAAAAAGTGGAAACTGGGTCAAATTACAAAAGATGAATATAACAAATAACACGAGTATGCAGGGACAAAATTAGAAAGGCCAAGGCACAAAACAAGATTAAACTATCTAGAAACATAAATGATAACAAGAAAACATTGCAAGAGAAGCAAGAGGAAGACCAAGGACAGGGCAGGCTCGTTACTCAATGAGGGGGGGAAAACAATAACAGAAAATGCGGAAATGGCAGGAATACTAAATGACTTCTTTGTTTCAGTTTTCACCAAGGTTGGTGGCAACTGGACATCTAACATAATGAATACCAGTGAAAATGAGGCAGGATCAGAAGCTAAAATAGGGAAAGAACAAGTTTAAAATTACTTAGACAAGTTAGATGTCTTCAAGTGACCAGAACCTGATGAAATGCATCCTAGAATACTCAAGGAGATGACTGAGGAGATATCTGAGCCATTAGCAATTATCTTTGAAAAGTCTTGGAAGACAGGAGAGATTCCAGAAGACTGGAAAAGAGCAAACAGAGTGTCCACCTACAAAAAGGTAAATAAGGACAACCAGGGAGTTAGACTAGTCAGCTTAACTTCTGTACCCAGAAAGATAATGGAGCAAATAATTAAGCAATCAATTTGCAACATCAAAAAGACAATAAGGTAATAAGTAACATTCAGCATGGATTTGTCAAGAACAAATCATGTCAAACCAACCTGATAGCTTTCTTTGACAGTGTAACAAGCCTTGTGGATGGGGGAAGGCAGTAGATGTGGTATATCTTGACTTTAGTAAGGCTTTTGATACTGTCCTGCATGAACTTCTCTTAAACAAACTAGGGAAATAAAACCTAGATGGAGCTACTATAAGGTGGGTGCAAAATGGTTTGGAAAACCGTTCCCAGAGAGTAGTTATGCTGTCACAGTCATGCTGGAAGGGCATAATGAGTGGGGTTCCGCAGGGATCAGTTCTGGGTCTGGTTCTGTTCAATATTTTCATCAATGATTTAGATAATGGCATAGAGAGTACTTATTAAGTTTGAGGATGATACCAAGCTGGGAGAGCTTGTAAGTGCTTTGGAGAGTAGGATTATAATTCAGAATGATCTGAACAAACTGGAGAATTGGTCTGAGGTAAGTAGGATGAAATTCAATAAGGACAAATGCAAAGTACTCCACTTAGGAAGGAACAATCAATTGCACACATACAAAATGGAAAATGATTGCCTAGGAAGGAGTACTGCAGACAGGGATCTGGGTGTCATAGTGGACCACCAGCTAAATATGAGTCAACAGTGTAATGCTGTTGCAAAAAAAATGAACATGATTCTGGGATTTATTAGCAGAAGTGTTGTAAGTAAGACATGAGTAGTAATTCTTCCACTCTACTCCGCACTGACTGGGCCTCAACTGCAGTATTGTGTCCAGTTCTGGGTGCCACATTTCAGGAAAGATGTGTACAAATTGGAGAAAGTCCAGAGAAGAGCAACCAAAATGATTAAAAGTCTAAAAAACATGACCTATGAGGCAAGACTGAAAGAACTGGGTTTGTTTAGCCTGGGGAAGAGAAGGCTGAGAGGGGATATGATAACAGCTTTCAAGTTACAAGGAGGAGGGAGAAAAATTGTTCTTCTTAACCTGTGAGGACAGGACAAGAAGCAATGGGCTTAAACCACAGCAAGGAAGGTTTAGGCTGAACATTAGGAAAACTTCCTAACTGTCAGGGTGGTTAATCACTGGAATAAATTGCCTAAGGAGGTTGTGGAATCCCCATCATAGGAGATTTTTAAGAGCAGGTTAGACAAACAGCTGTCAGGGACGGTCTAGATACTACTTAGTCCTTCCATGCGTGCAGATGACTAGACTAGATGACCTCTAGAGGTCCCTTCTAGCCCTATGACTCTATGATTTTAGGATTACTCTCTCTTTAGTTTTCTTAGTTTGATCGAAATCTACATTCAGATGCATATGCATGACCCCAGTGAGATCAGCACAGCTGCCTGACATGATTGCAACAAACCTTGGTACCATGTGAAACTCCCCTGATTTCAGCTATTGATGCAACTGAAAACTCAGACCAGGTTCAAGGAAAGACTTAATAAGATTTTGAAACTTCTGAGCATACCTAGCTCAAATTTGAGTGAATCTGACCTAGTTTACGCTTTTACATCCAAATCAAATTAAATATTTTCCAATTTGCACAGTTTCATAGAATCATAGGGTGAGAAGGGGCCACAAGGTTCATCTAGTCTAACCCGCGGCCAAGATGCAGGATTTGTTGTGTCTAAACCATCCAAGACAGATGGTTATTCAGCCTCCTTTTGAAAGCCTGCAGCGAAGGAGCTTCCACAACCTCCCCGGGGCAGTCTGAGCCAAACTCCTCAAAATTCACCAGTTTTGATTAAATATTGCCATAAGGGCCTGCTTAACTAGTGGTTTCAGTGCAGTTACACAGACATAAAACTGGAGGAATATAATAGAAAATCAGGCTCTAAATTTTGGAGTTCATTTGAACATGAAACTCATAGCGAATGTTGATTACTGTGAACCCATGCAGACTGAAGTGCGGGAAGTGTTTGCACAAAATCACTGTGAAGTGAAGGTACTGAGTTTGGCACTGTTCTACAAGTCATTGAATGGAATTATGTAAATTTTTCAGCGTATGATAAATGTTTAAGGATCATGGAATGCTTTCCTTATCAGTCTAGGATTTTTATCCCAGTTGGTTCCCGGGGCCTTGAGTTTGAAGATAATTTTGTATATTATTGTAGTTTCATATCAGCATGTGTTCCACAGCAGTAATGCATTCCAGACATTGTGCTCTGCTACCCCTTTTGTACTGAACTACAAGTATTTAACTATAAGTGATGTGGTTGAGGAGCTGTGGTTGTAAATCTTCAGTACTCTTAAATGTCCAACAAAACAATCCACTAAAGCCTTCTTTGTTTTTCACTCTGCAGTTTGTTGCACATTCTGTAGACAAAGCCATCATCAGCTCTTTTGAAGCTGCATTTAAAATGCCTGCTAATTTTACATGAAAATATCAGACTTAATTTATTTTTAAATTGTAATATACATGGGTATATGGACAGGTTCCCTTTTTTGTCTCTCTTCTAGCTCATGGTTCACATCAGAACCTAGGCTGACACAAACAGTACAGTGCGGTACTAAACACAGCTGTACCTCTAGAGGGGCCATATTTTGGATGAGACATTAAACAGAGGTCCCTTCTCTTTGTCTTCGGCAGCTGTTCACATGGAAGGTAAATATCCCATGAAAAAATTTTAAAAGGAGCTGAGTCAATAATTCATAATGAATCCTTTATGTGGCAAATTTAGCCCTTTTTCTGCTTGCAAATTGGCCACAGGCCATTTGTGAGTTTCTTTATTCCATATTTGAAATCACTAGCTGAATTATTTTTATGAATAATTCTAAGTCTGTATTATGGTGTCTGTAGCTATGACACTATGATGCTTTTTGATTTCTGTTCCCTGCGCCTTTTTAGGAGCTCTGTGTAAGTTGTTCAGCTGCTATTTTGTGGGACTATGTTGGTGGATGGAAGGGCTAGAGTGAGGTTCAAAGCCAGCCCAAGATTTTGAGTGGACCTTCAAGGGATACATGTTCTACACTGAAACCCCCAAAACAGGGGTTTTCACCTGTCTTTGGAGTGAAATGTTCACTGAGCCCTGCTAAGCACAATACAAATTGGCATGCTTGTCCACATATTCACCCCACCACCACTGTTTATTTTTTTGCTCTTGAAAGAACTACAGGACTCCTTGGGTAGGAAAATGTGTACTATAAAACTGAATTGAATTCTGTCTATTCTGAAGCAGACCACATATCCTCTTAAATGTTTATCCCTGCTCTAAGACTGGAGGACGGGAGTGGATGGGAGAGGGCTCTTATAATCATTGTAGATGGACTTTTGTCAAATTTACATTTTGTTTTGTACAATATATTGAATAATTTGGTCTGTGGGGTGCCAAGTAACCTAAGACAAAATGAGATACAGACCTCATTAGCTAATATTACTTTTACAAATTTACAAAGCCTCATTACTACTCATTACTGGAACTTGCCTACAAGCTCCTTTGTAAATGTTTTCTGAGACTTAGAATTTGAGAATAAGGAATGTAATAACTGCAAGTCTTGGAGTTTGAGGAAGAATCTAAAAAAACATGGCTGGGTCAGAGTCAGTCCCCTTGTTCTTTCCATTAACAGCAACAGTATTTCTTGAATCAGTGGCTATGTTTAAATGAGCTTTACAGATCATCAGACTGAAAGTAAATGACAATTGTCTATTTCTCCTAGTCGTGGTAGAAATGCAAAATTTAACTTCAATTCATCCTGCAAGGCACACAGAGTTCATATAGAAACTCCTTTGCTAGTTCCCCATTCTACTAATTCGGGGTCAGATTCTCAGACAAAGGAGGGCACAAGGAACTTTGTTCCACCCAGTATGGTCTAAGTAAGAGGCAACCACTGTTTCACTTCCTGTATTCACTGCTTCCTCCTTGCATCCTCAAAGGTTGCACAGTGTCCTAAAGAATGCAGGGTCATGGACCCATGTCCTTGCACACTAGGCAGCAGAGCAAGACTGGCACATAGGTCTGATGTACCCCCTGAAGGGGTAATAGCAGGCACACTTTCCTGTGCCCAAAAGAGATGAGGAATGATGCCTCCTCGCCCTCCTCCCGCATGGTAGTAACTCTCCATATGCCCCTAATGCAGGTTGTGTCTAGAAGGCTTGCACCATAGAGACTGTATAGTAAGAAAAATGGTCGGAGAGTTGCAAGAAGATAACAGTTTAGTTCCTTGGTATATGATAACATGTTTTTAAACTGATTCCTTTTGGGAATATTCATCCATAAAATTTTAGGGGGTTTTATCCAGCAGAGTTTGGCCTACATGGTTCAAATATTTTTTCACTGAGATTGCTTTTCTCTCTCAAGTATTTATTGCCAAGAGTGTGAGCTAAACAGGTTTTAACTAAACAACACCAGTCCCTTACAACCTCCAGGCAGGAGAAGACTAGGGAAAGCTCTGGGCAAAAGCTTTGCAGTGATGTAGAAGGCAAAAAAAGCAACTTCAGGGATAATATGATTTTCCTTATTCTGATGAAGTTCCCTGTTCAGTGTTAGAAGAAAGTGATTCTATGTTTTTTTATGATTGTCATATGACAGGATGTTAAATGTTGAGCCACTATGAACCACCATAAGTAAAAGGAAAAGAAACTGCCACAGTTTGATAATCCCAGGGAATAATTTGTACGAAAGCAGTGCTTCACCAGTTCCTGAGGCACAATGCAGCTTCCAACAGAGAGCAGAGAAGTGAGGTCAATGCATTTATTTATGCAATGAGGAATGGAACTGAAAATTTTTAGAATTCATTTTTCTTCACCGGAAAAGCAATAATTTAAATCATTCTTAAAAAATTGGATGAGCATTCCAGAAAACCATGTCATAAATGAATGGGCATGCTTTTATAAAAAGGATCAGAGGACAAGAGAAAAGGTGGAAGCCTATATAAAGACCCTGTATGAACAAGCAGAGCATTGTGACTTTGGTATCAGGAAGGATGAATAGAAAAGAAATCTCTTATCTCCAATAGGCTTAAATTTTTAAAAGTGCTTATTTGGGATCTTCATTCTCATTTTCAAAAATAATTGAGGCACTTTGGAGCCCAAGTCCCATTGAAAATCAAATGACAAATTACAGTTAATATCTGAGCTAATGCTAGAATAGGGTATGTCACCAGCACAGCAGTCTGAGCTCGTGAAAGTGCATGACACCTGTGCTAGATATGGTAATTTCCTGTATATTCTTGGGAGACTTTATTGAATTACGTTTAAATATTTTTGGGGTCCACTGTATTAAATGCAAAGTGTTTGTACGTGGGCCAGGATTGTATGCAACCTCATTAGTCATGTGAAGCCTGGGAGTTCAAAGGGCTATATTTAAAATGTGCCACATAAGAATGGAATTTTGGGACAATAATTTCTTGGGGGACTCCCTAATTCAATCTATTCAACTTTGGTTATGCAAAATCCCAACATTTTGAAGCTATGCTCTGAGGAAAGGGTCTTTGTCTGCTGATTACCTGGTCCTGAAGGCCAAAATCGAAGGCCTGAGCTGTATAAAGGAATGGCTGCTCTGCCCAGCCTTGGTTCTAGTTCTGACTCTGAGACAATCATGAACTTGTAATCACAGGGAAATCGTAGTTGTAGGTTTTGAAGGACTGACAACTACCAGAGCTGAAGCTTGGAGTTGGGGTGACCTCTAGTAAGCTTTTTACCACACATGTACCTTCTTTTATTGTTCTGAGTATGTTGTTTTCACCCTAAGAATATATGTGCTTGCTTAGAAAGAGCTGTGTGAACTGCGCGCAATTGGTCTGTTCCTAGCCTTCAGAGAGAAAGCAAAGTGCAGATGCTGACCTTTCAGGCAATCTGGCTTGCTGGAAATATCACAGTGTTGGCAGGGAACTGTTCAGCCTGCAAAAACTCCAGTCAGGAAGAAGAGAGACGCAGATTTCTGCCCAAGAGAGGTGATGGTTGGGACCTGGAAACCTGTAGGGGTGCCCACAAGGGACCACAGAAAGTGAATACAGATGTAGCTGCCCTGAACAGTAATATGTAGCAAGAAATGATTGCAAGCAGCAGTAAAAAAAAAAATTCCAAAGGGAAATAGGGAAGTGCCATAATAATGCCTCTTATAAGCACTGAGTTTCCTGAGAAGAAATGTGTCAAAGTGTCACAAGAGAGAATACAGGCCAAATAAGGTCTTCCAAGCCAGTGACTTTTAGTAAAAGTATATTGGGAACATGCAGAAAAGTAAAAAGGGTGATAACCCAGGCTAGGGAAGGTGATGCCTAGTTCCTGGGATCTTAGTCCAAAGACAGCATTCATGAACAGCTTTGGAGTGCTAATCTCAAACATCATAATCCTGGTGCTGGTGAAGTTTAAAATTGAGATTTGAAAGGATCTTAAGGAGTTGAGCCCTAAGGCCTCAACGAAGTATTCATTATCCCAGGGAAAACAGATAAATTGTCTGGGTCATTTCAAAATCCACAGTAGCTAGAACAGCAAGGTGTATGTATTTGATGCCATTATCATTAATGAGGCCACCCCAAATAACATTCTAGGACAAACCACAGCCATTTAGATGTTCCTCATAAAAAGCCTTTTCCAAAGCCACTGAAGTCAATGATACTCTTTCCTTTGGCTTTAATGGCCTTTGGATTAGGAATGCACAGAGGAAGTTGGGTCAGTATGTGGTGAACATCACCTAGTTCCAGGAATCCCATTAGAAGAGATGCCCATATATTATGGCCTTACCACAGACTGGAGAGGACCAGTCCCAATGATTCTCTGACCAAAGACAGATCTGGACTAGCTATCGAAGCATTGTATAATTAAAAAACATTGCTACATTGACAGAGGGAAGTGAAAATATGGACATATCCACATCTTCATCATCTGAAATAATTGTGTTGACATATTATACTTCTTTGATTAAATAACACTACAGTTCCTGATATTTCTGGGATACATTCTTTGAAAGAAAGAAAATTCTCATCTTGGAATGGAATAGATCTTTTCTAGCATTATTTGAAAAAGTGTAACTATCTCATATTTGGAAGTCATCTTGCAAATACTTCATCATGCCAGTTGAAATCAGTGGGGTTACTGGCATGGCAAGGACTACTCAAGTCAGGAAGTATTTGAAAGATCAGGCCCTTAGTCTATAGCAATATCAAACTATAGAACATGGGAGTATGTTTTCACAAATGGAGACTTTTTCTTTTTATTTTGCGGGAGTTTAAAGGACTTTTTGTTATTTTTGCTGAAGGGACTTTTTTTGCTCCCATATAAATACATTTTAAAATAATTGGTTGGCCATTTTCAGCCTTGTCTAAGTTGATTCTTGTCATTTATGGCTTTTGACCTTGGCCTAAGAAGATTTTCTATCGAGACAACTAAACTCTATGGAAAAATATGGCACTGGACTTCATTCCAGAGTTAGTACAATGAGGGGAAGTTGGTAATGTAAAGTCGCATCTGTTCTGTCTTCTAAACAAAGCTTGTGTAACAAAGGCTTCCAGAAAGAATAACAACATTATGGAAAGCATTTAAACATAATTGGATTGCGCTCAGTACAATTACTCATATAAATGTGCTTTGAGTCTTCATATGACCTTCTAGATCTAACTAGTAAAATTTAGTAGGAGGGTAGAATAGTAATAAGCACAGGGTGTTCATTTCAGTGTTCACCACCATAATTAGTACTTAATAATTTTTTTGCTTTTGCTGTTTTTTGTTTTTGTTTCTTGCATTGTGGCAAATTTCAGAAACAGTCTTGAGACACTTACAGTGTATATACTGTATGTAAAAAAAAACAATTGAAACCTCCACTGCTGAATCACAAACTGAAAAAATTAGGATTGACTGAATTAGAATGTTTATCCTACGTCCATTACCTGTCTCTGGAAATTTCTGTGTTTTTCATTAAATCTAAATGGAACCATTCTGAGACTTTGATGTTCTGTTCTCTTTTCCACTAAAAGACAAAATAAATAAATATTTCCGAAAACAATAGGCCTTCTGAAAAATAAATCTACATCTCCACTTCTGAGGCTTTCAGGTTTTTTACACACTCTGTCTCTCTCTTTCTCTGTATATATAGGGATATTAGCAGAGTGGTACAGCCTTGCTTTGTATAGCCTCTTTCAGCCAGCTCAGAGGGAAAAAGTACTATTCAGTAGCCAGAAACAGTCATTCTTTCATCATCCTTCTTTAGAGACTGACAGGAGCATGTCATGTGTTTCCTCTCATACTAATAAAGGTACAGTAAAGTTCTAGGCGTAGACTAAGCCCAGAAAAGCCAGAAGATTTTGAGTTAAGGCAGCTATTGGCCTACAATTTGATACCTTACATTGTATATGATCCTTTATCATAGGTTTCATAACCATATCAAAGTAATATTCCATGGCCAAATGTTTATTTTAAAATGAGGTCAATATGTGATTAAATCTCTATTCAGAGGACCACATTGGGCCTTCATTTATGTCCTATTAATCCACTGTAGTCAGTGAAGTTACTCCATATTTACAACTATGTAACAGAGCAGAATTTGGCTCATATCAGATCTAATTCGTGACTAGCGTAACTCCACTGAAGTCAATGTTATTACACTGGAACAAATTCAACACACGGGACTAAATTCTAGCCTGCCTTACACCCCACCCATAATTCTCACTTGTATTAATGTGAATTGCATGGTGTGTAAACCAGGGCAGAATGTGGTCTATAGTGTATAATTAGTGTACATGGAACAGTGGATTTAGTGAATAAAGAATGGGTTTACTAAAACAAAGAGTTACCTCAGTCTCTGCTGCATTTCTGGTACCTCCCTGTATTCACAATAGAAAACATCTGCAAATACTGAAATAGCTATCTGGAGATTGTAGTTATTGAAGAAATGTTTAAGTCTTTAAATACCACCACTGCACAGTAATATAACCCATATAAAAATGAATCTACTAACATAAATTTCCATATAATGAAGACACAATTTAATAGTGAAGCAGAATGAAGGTCTCCAGCTGTTTAAAGGTATTGTAATGTGCAAATTGTGAGAGGTCTCTTACAGGGCGAAGTCCTGATCTCATTGAATTCAATGTCAAAATTCTGAGTTCAGTGGGACAAGATTTTTTTTCCCATAGGGAAGTTGTGGCTTTAAAAAAAGACAATTTCACCTTAAACGATTTCATTATATTCTCAAGAATCACCTTGTGAATTATAGTTATATAGATAGGGTGCTGTAGAACAAGGCACTAAAGGGCAATGCTTTTGGATACTATTCCTCACTAATACTAATATTGCTGTTGAACAATGGGCAAATCTCTAAACCTTTCTGTGTCACAGTTCACCCATCTATAAACAGGGTTTATTAATAAGTTTCTGCTTCTAATGATGAGATTTAATTAATGTATTTAAAGCCCAGATAGATAATAAGATGTAAGTCATCATGTAAAAGCAAAATATTATTCTGAATGTGCACAGTAATCATAATTTGCTTTTATACAGTAGTAAAATTAGTCAGATCATAGGAATAATTTCAGATGTATCTGAAATTCAGATGACAGAGTTATGGAAGACTGGGCAAGGTGATATATTCCAGGGTTAATCTCCTAAAATAGATCCTGTTATGCATGAATGCATTTAGGAAATATGTGTAGCCAAAGAAATGTATTTCTTTTCTGGATTATGGTAATTTCTGGTAAAAGCAATTTTATCTGAAAAATAGTCATAATTTTAAATATTAATTATTCATAATTTTGGAAAGCTCTGAAAATTCCATAAACTTAGAAGCATACAATTAATTGTTCTCAACAAAAGCTATGGAAGAGAGGCTATTTTCTGTTGTTTAAATTATCTAAGGAATCAGTTAAATTAACTGTCTTAAATTAACTACCAATTATTCAGTAGAATATAAACTCAAAGACTTCTCCTTAATGTACAGCTCAAAATGTTTGCATTCGAAAATGCATTGAAAGGAGTATGCTGTGTCTTGTCTGTATGATGTTTTTCAGATCGCCTACAGTTTACAATTGTGGATGCACAATTGCCACAGGATACAGCATACAGCCAAAACAGCAGCATTCCACCATGCAAAGGGCAGCAGGAAGTGGAGAACCGCACAAGGGGACTTTGCACCTTTCATGTGTTATAGACACAGCGCTGTCCCTCCTCATTCGGCACACAGAAGGTGATGTCTTGGGTAAGAAAAGCCCATGGGAATACAATTAAGCCTAACATCCCTAAAGGCCTGTGTGTGCTACTGTGACCTGACACTTAAGTAGGGAATGCTGAGGAGCTCTTCTAGTTCTCTGACTCCTTTCAATGCATTCAAAAGGTATGATTCTGTATCTATCAAGTACCCATCCTCTGTGTATGGTAGGCTGTGCATGTGGATCAGTATTTAGCCCACTGTACCCACATAAAAATGCAGTAATCAGACCCTCATTCACTGAGCCTCGAATGTTATCAAATTTGACTTGTAAGATCACCTATTATACTGATTAAATATTGCTGCAGTGTACATATGTTCTGTTCTCTTATCCATTAAAAGACAAAATAAATAAATATTTGAGAAAACAATAGGCTTTCTGGAAAATAAATCTACATCTCCACTTCAGAAAGTCACTTAGAGTCAGATTTCCGAAGTTAGAGGCGACAGATAATTGTAAATTATTAATGTGTATAAATATCTGATGTGTGGGTACAGATCAGACATTTGCAAGTGTACATGGCCTAATACACTCTTTAGAGGCCATATGCATGCAGAAATGACTTATTTTCGTTTGCATGAGTTCATGTAAATACTTAAGTTTGGAACTGCACAATCATTTGGATGTGTCTGACTTTCAAAATCTGGCCCATGACCTCTTTGTGAAGTGAGAGTATTCATATCTATCTTACAGTACAAACTATGTTTTAAAAACTATGCGCTCAAATCACAACTGTTTGTAAAACACTTAGAGATCCTCAAATGGAGGGTATTACTGAAGTGCAAAGTATTAATAATGGTCCTGACTGCACTCTCCCATGGGGAAAATCCACTGGAGGGGTTAACTGGGAAGGAAAGTTCTTCTGAATTATCTCACACTTCAAAGAACAGTGCATGAGGCTGGACCACAAACCTCACAGACCAGATGGGATCAGGACTCCATACATCCCTCCTGCTACTCATTGGCAGTACAGCTGCATTAGAGCCAAACACCATGAGCTCCTTTTACTCAGGAGATCCTTTGAAGGGCGATTTCCAACCTGCAGGAGACCCAGCAGAAAATTAAAATAGACTAATGCTAGACTACACTAACTTTCCTGCAAAATCCCTACTGAGTTAGCAGGGAATGATGCACATCCCCTGCCCTGGGAAGGACAGCATTTATCATTATTATTAATTATTTGTATTGCAGTAATGCCTAGTAGCCCAGTCATGGACCAGAATGCATAGTGTTAGAATGTGTATCAACACAGGAAAAAAAACCCAGTCCCTGTCCCAAAGAGTTTACAAATAGATAACGTGAATGTTTAGCATTATTTCCATTGACATTTTTATTTCTTTCATTAAATTAAAAATATATCTCTGTTTGGTTTTGCATGATTTCCAAGAGGTAATATTGCCAATCTAGTCTCATAGCTGTAGCACTCCTATTTATCAATAAAACATCATATGCTTGTACTGTGTGGATTCTTTTCCTAGTTGTCTTTTTTTCTTTTTTAATGTTGACATTTGTCACCTGAGATCTTCTTTTTCTTTCTTGCCACTGCCCTATTCAACTTTTATAGCCTTCTCCCAAAACTCATTATCATATGCCAGGTTGTCATGCAGATTGGTCTCTTTGAGGTCCACGATATCCAGTCTATGTACTGAGTCTTTGGTTATCTCCCTTTCACTATCATTGCACGAGTTCGCCTACTGTTATAGCTCTCTGCTGGATATGTCCCTGCCAACATAGCCTAGCCTCCCTGAACTTGTCTTCATTTGAAGCAACCCATATCAGGCCCCTTACAACCTTATTTCATTTCCTATCATGGAGCATCCAACCATTTGACCATCTCAATATCTTAATTTCTATGGTGTAGAGCATACTGATTTATTTTCTTGTGGCTGGCCAAGACTCTGTTCCATACATTAGTATGTATCAAATTACAGTTTTCTACATTCAATGTTTTAATTTTATTGGCATCTTTTTGTCACAAAGAACTGGGGTCAGCTTACACCATTTGCACCAAGCAGCTTTGGTACACTGCCAAGGCATCAGGAGAGCACCAGGATGCCAGGAGGATACCATTGATATCATATATTGATCCTACTTTTTTAAATTATTTCACTCTTCTTAGCTCTCTGTCCTTCATGTTGAGTCCCCCTCCCTCAGTTATCGTAGCCTCAGTCTTACCCACTAAGTCCAGCTTGCTCAAAACCGTGCGAGCACTGTTCAAAGTTGACTTGCAGGATCTCACAACCTTCTGTACATATATCACTAATTCATCAACAAACAGCATGTTCAAAGGGGCTCTCTTCGTAAAGTCTCACTTATCACATTCATGACAACCACAAACAAAAAGGGGCTCAATGCTGATTCTGAAGGAAGACAACTTTTACTGGAAATTCTGTACTGTAGCCCCATTTAGTTTTGACAACGTAGTCACTCCGTCATACATATCCTGGATAAGATGAGTATGTTCTTCTGGCAGACTTCTCCATTGCAAGATCCACCAAACTAACTCTCTTGGTACATGAGCATATGCTTTCTTCAGGTCCACAAAGACCGTGACCAGTTGCTGTTTCTTTTCTCTGAACTTCTCCATGAGGACTTGTAGCACAAATGGTGTCAATTGTGCTCCTTCTTGGCATGAATCTATACTGATCCTTCAAAATTTCAACTATTCCATGTGGGTGCTTTTAAATATTCTTCTCCAATACTATCATAGTATATGAAGTCAGCTTAATTGGGCAATAATTAGCACACAGTGTAATATCTCCTTTATGTTTAAAAATAAGTACCACAAAGCTTTTACACCATTCATCTGTCATTTTCTGTTTCTTAAGAATATCACTGAACAAACTGGTAAGATACTTGATGCCTTCTCTTCCCAAAAACTTCAGCACATCCAGTAGAAGTTCATCTGGCCCAGATGCTTTCTCCTTTTTAATTTTCTTAAGTGCCTCTGCATCCTTTTCCTCCTCTACACCATCTATTCTGCTCTGGTTTGGCTAACACATTTTTAGACTCTCCCTTGGGTTCTCCTCATTCAACACTGTTTCAAAATAACTGCTTCAAATTCTGTAGATTGATTGACCATTCATTTGCAATATACTGTGTTCATTTCTAATTTGTCACCTGAACTACTTACAGGATTTCAATTTGGAACAAATATGGTAATTAGGGATATTCTGATGCTAATCTTTCCTTTGTCTATGCTTCTGTTTTGCTGATGAGTAATTATTTATTAATTACTGATGTAATATTTTCTAAAATATACCGTAAGTGACAGAAACAAATTTAGATTTTTTTTAACTCAGTTGAAGACCTCTGTTTTTAGCAATTTTAATTCAGGAACCCTTCCAAGAATTTGATTAAAATTTGGTAGAAAAATTTTGTCTCGATACCTAATTTGCCAGTTTTGTTGATAAATTTTCTTTGTGAATGTTAGAGGGGGAATATCTAAGGGTGTGGAAGGATATGGGAAAATCAGGCTTACAATGGAGATCAATTAACTTAACTATGCGGTAGCTATGATCATTCCATAACATATATGTTTACACTAATATGTACTTATGCAACATAGACTTTATAGGGTAAAGAAATGCCTAGGAAGAAAAATGGGCTAGGTGACCTGAGGAAATACAGAAGGCTTATGGTGCAGAGCAGATTATGGCAAGACAACATGCAGCAGATAAGCAAACAACAACAAAAAAGACATACAATTCTAAGACAAATATAAATGCTACATGAAAAAGATGCAAAAGCAAACAACGAATAAAACAACCAAAGAGAAACAGTACAAATAACAATTTCCTATTTAGAAAGGAAACACACACACATATACATTCAGTGAACAAAACAGATGATGTCAATAGACTAAAAGAATCATATAATTTTACAGCCCAGTCTCACAAGAGTAGAAAATTGAATTTTTGGAAATATAAAAACATCAAGGGGAAAAGTATACATATTAAAAATACACTATTCATAAGGGTCTGTAGTGAAGAAATTACAGTACTTAGACAAGTGATCTATAGGCACATACTAAAATTATCCTTTAAAATCATTACAATGCCTCCCCCTAGAAAAACTGGCAACCCAAGCATTATTAGGTAATAATACATTTTACTTTCTGCTAGAAGGATCTAGGATACATACAATTCCAGCTGAAATATACTTTTGGGAAGAGAGAAAATTTTGAACACTGGACCACCACTGGGGGGAAAAATTACAGCACTCAAGTGATGACAAGAATGCACATAAAAGTCACACAAAACGGGGACATATAATCAACACTGACCAACAACCAGAATACTGTTAAGGAATTTTTGGAAAAGAATGTGAAACAAGGCAGCTGGCCCATTAAATCAAATTGGGCTTACAGCTCCTGTTCCAGTCCAGGTTTGCCCAAGTTTGGTGTAATAAGGAGGGTGGAGCTGCTCTTGAGGAAACATTTCAGAATCCTAAGAGGGGAGGTCGGAACTCATAATCCAGAATCCTGAGAGAGAGTTTACAGAGAGAGTTCAGAACCCAGAGTTAAGAAAGGGAGAAAGTCCAGAGACCTGAGAGTAAAGAGAGCTCAGAGAAAATGGAGCTGTGCTAGAGGCTTCCAAGAGAGGATGGCCCTGAAGGAGAGATGAGGCTGATGGAAGTAGAAGGCAGGAAGGGGTCACCTGCAAACTTTCCCAGGGTTGAAAGCCATAGCTGGAGAAGGCTCAAGGCTGTTTGAGCTACAGAGCTGAAACTGGAGGGCAACAGAGGGCTGAAGGCTGTGGAATGATGGAGTAATATCTTCATGCAAGAACTGGAACTGTACCTGGGAAGGAAAGAGGGCAGAAACACCACAGCTAGAGGGGCTGGAGTGAGGCGTGGTGAGAGCTGGGGCATGGGGAGACACATCTGAGATGTACTTGGTGTTGGATTGATGGGATGACTGTACTGTTTGGACTGTGCTGGGGAATTCTGGTTTATGGTAGAGGGATTTAGGTAATAAATTAACCCCACATAAAGGACTATTTATATACTCTGAAAAAGACTGTACTGAGTTTATTTGAGGAATTAAGAGGGAAACAGGCTTGCTTGCTGCCATGAAGTAATGAGAGGGTACCTGCGGGGAGGCCACATATTTACAGTATAATTAAAGTACTGGCAATGAAATAAACTATTTCTAATGTTAGATGTATCCCCATTGACAGATTGTACACAACTAGGAGGACACATTTTAGCATTTCTCTAAGCCATGAAAGCACTTTCCATCACAAAAGTTAAGTGTTCCTCAGAAACACACGAACACTCGTAAAGGAGATTTATAGCATTAGAATCACAACACTTTGACAAGGTAGCTGCTGGAGAGCATGCCAGTTCTTCAGCTGGCATAAACCACCATAAACTTTAATGGAGCTGGGCTGTTTTACACAAGATGAGCCACTGGCCACCTAAGTGAAAGGTACAAACTTACATATCCAATGGATTGAATGACACAGTAAAAACACTCAATTAAAAATTAGTCAAGGAAAATTTTCACCTAACTATGAAGAGGAGAGAATAATGAAAAAATAAATACACAAAAATATTTTTAAAAATGAATTGTTTATTTGATGAACGTCATCCAATTAAAATTGAATACACAATGTTTCTTATAAATACTAAGTGAGAACACTCAAGAAACAACAGACAAGGCACTTTAGATTGTCAAGATACCATTCTTTTTATGAATATAAACAGAAATGAAAAATCCCATGCTAGACAAACATGTCACAAAAATCATTAAATATCAGGAAGCCAAACTACAAAAGGTTGATCTTGCCTGTTTTTCCTGAGATAGATTATGAAATTATTTCATGTGCCACTAACTAAAACAGATTTATGGCAGCTGAAATGAATGACATTTGCACCAGATTAGCAACATATTATCTTGAAAATATAAAAGATTTACAAAATATAATTTCATTGGATATACTTTGTCATTCTAATGCAACAAATATCATTCAGATGTGTACTTAACAATGCTGAAGCAGCTAAATTTCCAAAAGAGCGGTAAGATTTGAATTTCAGAAAAAGGTAGGAAAGCCATTACAAACAGCACAGTCATGTAGAAATGGTCACCTCTAATGCCCAGTACAGTCAATGGAAAGACTTCCACAGGCCCTAAGAATAAGCAATTGATTGAAAAAGAATCCATTACCAATGCTGGGTCCAGATCACCAAATGTGTACTTCCATAAAAAGTAAACAGTCCTATCCTTTGAGATATGTAGAGACCTTTTGAAAGCGTAACTGCAACATACATTGTCCCAGAGTTAGAAAAATTAAAGATAAACATTACTGCAGACATAGATTTGGATTTCCAAAATAAACAACAGCAACCAATGCCAATGACCTACAATTAGGCATTACTTAAGAGTCTAATAAATGAAAATGTGTCTATGATCTTTCAAGAAGTATCTTAAGAGAAACATACTAACTATTATGTTATTGCTATTGCATCTGACGAAGTGGGTTTCTGCCAATGAAAGCTTATGCCCAAATAAATTTGTTAGTCTTTAAGGAGCCACAGAACTCTTGCTGTTTTGCTAAAAACAGACTAATACAACTACCCCTCTGGAGCTCATCAACATGCAAAGCACTGAATTTAGCCGAATGGAATGGAAATCTACCAGCTTCATGCAAAAACTTCCACAGATACAAACAGACATCATACCAAATGGACTGAAGCTGAAAAATCCATTAAGATTAACATACTACACAGACTACAGTGAGAGATTATGTAACACACTTTCAAAAAAAAAAAAAACTATGGAACCACCTGATCAGCATCCTGTACAGCAAACAGAAGAAGATCAAGAAAGAGCTCTCAATACTGGAGACTCTCATAAAAAACCAAACCTCCACACAAACTTCCACGTGGCTTATCTTTACTATGACGAGACAGACCATTTACAACACACACTTTGCTTCTCTACAGCAGAAAAAGGACACTAAACTATCTAAATTCCTACATGCTACAAGGGACCACAACAGTGATACCCTTAAGTCACCCAACAACATTTTAAATCTATCCAGCTACACACTTAACCCGACAGAAGAGTCTGTTCTATCTCGGGGACTCTTTCTGCCCCACACACATGATACAGTTCTGCAGTGAGTTGGAAGCCTTTCACCGTCTCTGACTCAAGGAATATTTCCACCACTGAACAGCACACCAACTCTCAGATATCTTCCCAGCAACTCTACAAGAAGAAGAACTCTGCATGGACTCCTCCTGATGGTCGAAACCACAGACTAGACTTTTACATAGAATGCTTCCGCCGATGTTCAGAAGCTGAAATTGTAGACAAGCAGCATCACTTGCCCCATAACCTCAGCCATGCAGAATGCAATGCCATCCACAGCCTCAAAAACAACTCTGACATTATAATCAAAGAGGTTGACAAAGGAGGTGCGACAGTCGTCATGAATAGGTCGGATTATGAACAGGAAGTCGCTAGACAACTCTCCAACACCACATTCTACAGGCCACAGTCCTCTGATCCCACTCAGGAATACCAAAAGAAACTACACCATCTACTCATGAAACTCCTTGAAGAAGCACAGGAACAAATCTACACAGATACACCTCTAGAGCCCCGACCAGGGATATTCTATCTGCTACCCAACATCCACAAACCCGGGAATCCTGAACGCCCCATCATCTCATGCATTGGCACTCTTATAGCAGGGTTATCAGGCTATGTGGACTCTCTCGTCAGGCCCTACGCTACTAGTACTCCTAGCTATCTTCAGGATACCACCAACTTCCTGAGAAAACTAAAATACATTGGTGATCTTCCAGAAAACACCATCCTGGCCACTATGGATATAGAAGCTCTCTACACCAACATTCCACACAAAGATGGACTACTAGCCATCAGGAACAGTATCTCCAATAATGCCACGACACAACTGATAGATGAACTTTGTGACTTTGTCCTCATCCACAACCATTTCAGATTTGGAGACGATTTATATCTTCAAGTCAGCAGCACGGCTATGGCTACCTGCATGACCCCACAATATGCCAACATTTTTATGGCTGACTTAAAACAACGCTTTCTCAACTCTCATCCCAAAGTGCCCCTCCTCTACTTACGCTACACTGATGACATTTTCATCATCTGGACCCACAAAAAGAGTCCCTCAAAGAAATCCACTGGGATTTCAACAATTTTCACCCCACCATGAACCTTAGCCTGGACCAGTCCACACAAGAAATCCACTTCCTGGACACTACAGTGCAAATACGTGATGGCCACATAAACACCACCTTATAACAAAAACCCACTGACCGCTATACGTACCTACATGCCTCCAGCTTCCACCCAGGACACACCACACAATCCATTGTCTGGAGCCAAGCCCTAAGATACAACCGCATTTGCATATGAAAAACTGCATATCATCAAACTGGTATAAACCACTGTGGGTATGTTTACACTGCAATAAAAACAACTGCAGCTGGCCCATTTTGGGGCTACACAATTTCAGTGTAGATATTTGGGCTTGGGCTGGACTATGAGTTATGTAACCTGAGCTCAAATAGCTACACTGCAGTTTTATAGCCCCACAGCCCCTGTGAATGAAAGTCGGCTGAAAAGGTCCAGCCATAGATGTTTTATTGTACTATAGACATATCCTGTGGGTTTGAAATCAGGTGGGAAAGGATTTATTAATGTACATTATAAGGATAAACATATATATAGTATTCAGGTCTGAAAGAAATAAAAGAAGTACTCTAACAGCACAGAACTATTAAATACCAATCTAAAAGATATATATTAGGACAAGCCCTTTATGACAGAGGACCATCTTTTTGTTCTGTATTTGTACAGCACCTAGTACAAAAGGGCCATAGTCCATGATGAGGTTCCAAGGTGCTACAATAATACATATAGTAAATAATAACAATAACAACCATAACCATAACAATTAAAAATTGAACTAAAAAAACCAAAACGAAAAACAGATAGGGGTTTAGTTAATTGCCAAAAACCTTGAGCAACAGATCACAAGAACTGCCCTGTGTGCATCTCCAGAAATGACAGAAAAGTTTGCATTGTTCATTACTCTTTCTTTAAGCCCTGAAGAGAGGAAACATTACTTAAAGGAAAACATCTCCTATAAGAAGATTCTTTCAATTCACAAAAGTTCACGGTTCACTTATCCTATTTTTCAAAATTACCTAGGCAACTTAAATAAAAAGGAAGAAATGAAATCTGTAGTCTGCCCAAGTCCAAAAAAAGATACACCTGATATAACTGACTATATGAAAAGTCACAAAACTCCATTAGGAGAACATTTATCCTATGAATGTTAAAATCACTATGGAAGATTAATATAAGCAATCGATTGACTATACAGAGAGAAAGATGAAGCAACCATGGCTGCACAGTTAAATACCCATAAAAGTTTATTATGAAATCACAGATATATTTATACATAGTACAGGACAGTGGTTCTCAACCTTTTCCATAGTGGGACCTCCCATGAGCTCTCATCTCTATCTACCTAGAAATCCCTTTCCATTTAACAATACAAGAAGGGCAGAGTAATTATAACCTTCACATATACCCAGGTTGAGAACCATGGCATACAACATAAATGTAAAGGCAGTGATTACAAATCCTCTCCAATATATTATTGGATCTGCCGGAAAAAAGTTTCTCAACAGAAGCAATTCCTGCATTTGTATATTACAATATTATTGCCTTACTTCCTCATGTTATTGCTATACCAACTGGATTAGCAGAATATAATACTGGAGAAATAACATGCCACTAACTATTTGTTGTACCATCACAACATGAAAAAAAACCAGCATAGAACACAAAAAATTGACAAAAGAAAAATTCTCACAATTATTTAAATTAGTATGAGTATAAATCAAATGCCAGCATTAATTCACTTGAGATTACTCAAAACATCATATAATTCATTGTTTAAAAATAAATATGTACGGTGAGTTTTTCAGAAGTGGCAAGAGTTGACCAAACTCTTCCATTGTTGTTTTCAAAGGGAGCAGGGTTAGATTAAACCATCAGTAATTTGGTACTTTGATTAAAAAAACTAGAATGATATAAAACTAACATGCCACATATCAAGTTGATTAAAAACTGGCTTACTCATAGGTTTCAAAACGTAATTGCAAATGTGGAATTAGCATCGAGCAGATGTGTTTCAAATGGGATCCCACAATGATTGGTTCTTGGCCCTATATTATAGACCTGGCAGAAAACATAATATCATTACTGATAAATTTTTCAGATGACACAAAAATTGGGGGAGTGGTAAATAAGGAAGAGAACAGGTTGCTGATAGATGATAGGGAACATTTAGTAAGATGGGCATAAGCAAATACTATGTATTTTAATACAGCTAAATGTAAATATCTACATCTCGGAACAAAGAATGTAGGCCATGGTTCCAGGATGGAATGGATAATCAGCTGAATATAAGCTCACAGTGTGATCCTGTGGCCAAAAAGGCTAATGTGATCTTTGGATGCATCAACGGGGGAATCTCGAGTAGGAGTAGACAGGTTATTTGAGTAGTGTATTTGACACTGGTTTGGTGAGAATGCTGCTGGAATACTGTATCCAGTTCTAGTGTCCACAATTCAAAAAGGACTTTGAAAAATTGGATAGGGTTCATAAAAGAGTGACGAGAATGATTAAAGCATTGGAAAATATGTCTTAAAGTGATAGACTCAAAGAGCTTAATCTATTTAGTTTAAAGTGAAGATTAAGAGGTGACTTGATTACAATCTATAAGTATCTACATGGGAAATCTATATTTAATAATGGGCTTTTCATTATTGGGCAGAGAAAGATATGTCATAATCCAACGGCTGGAAGTTGAAGCTAGACAAATTCAGACTAGAAATAAGATGTAAATGTTTAACAGTGAGAGTAATTAACCTTTGGAACAATTTACCAATGGTTGTGGTGGATTCTCCATCACTGGAAACTTTTAAATTAATATTGGACATTTTTCTAAAAGATATGCTCTAAATTGTTTTAGGTAAATTTTATGTTACATAGGAGTTCAGACTAGGACAGCAATTGTCCCTTTTAGCCTTGGAATCTATGAATATTGAATATTGTTCCATTCAGAAGCAACAACACCTGTATCCCTTATACCAAAAAATCAATAAGATCATGAATCAAAAATGAAAACGGAATTAATGATACAAAGAGTAAACAAAGACATTTAATCACAAGTCACTGATGTATTTGATAGAGTCCACCTCTCTAATTTCCTTAGAACAAGAAACCTGAACACTTCTATTCTAGAAGATAATGTCTTAGAACTACAAGATGGGAAAAACTGCATTATCCCACATGGAGTTCCTATTTCACGCCATACAGAAATACAGACATGAATGTAGGCTTAATCAGTGATGAATGGGAAAGATTTCATAGTTTCAAAAAGATACTAAAACAAGTCATTCAAGAATTTTTTGAGAAATTCGGTAACATTGAATTACTGCAACCAATCTTTCACATTCAGGTCAAATTTCAATTGCTCAGAGACCTTTATATCAGGAGAAAATAATTGCCACCATCAGTAGCATATGCCATTGTGACTGAATGCACCCCTCTATTCACACCTATACACTATTGTAATATTCTTTGTACAAAATACGCCTTGTGAGGTATCATTTGAAAACTAATAACTTACTGGTCAATAATATCATGGTAAAATGTGTGTAGCAACATTACATGTAAAGCTATGAATTCCCCTTGAATGATGTTGGTGGCACACTTTCAAATGCACGTAGCCTTGTTTGGGCAGGACTGGTCAAGCAAGTCCTAAACAAAGGAATGTGTGTTTATCTCAATTTACATATGAATTGTAAACAGGGTCCTCAGACAGAAAGAGTGGGAACACTGAAGACAAGGAAAATCTGCATTTCAGCAAATAGAGGTGAGAGGAAACAGCATGCATCCACTTTTACCACCAGACAATGTTACCTTCTTTACTGTTTGAATGAAGTTTAACTAGGGATAACTCTCAGGAAAATGCATTTAAAAAACACCCCAAATTACCTATTCCTAACCATTTCTCTTTTCCACCTAGGACAACAAAAGAAACATCATATGGACTTTGGGAGTAGATCCCGAGCTCAAATTTAGTTAGCCCTGTTGCTGGAAGCATGTGGTAAGAACTTCACCTTGAACCAAGTTAAGTTTGTTAAAATTAGAAAGCATTTTATCTTTATTTCTCTTGTAACCATTTCTGACTTTAATGCCTTGTACTTGTACTCACTTAAAATCTCTCTCTTTATAGTTATATAAACTTGTTTTATCCTTTAATTAAAACTAATCCCGTGTTGTGAATTGTTTGGGTAACTTCATCTAAGGTAGCAGATTGTTGGTATGTTCCTCTTAGAGGGGCAATGGACCTAATATATTTGGACTGTCCAGGAGAGGGCTGGGGAATGCAAAACACATGTTTTTTGGGTGAAAATCTGGGACTGGGAGTTTATTGAGCTCACATGGCAAGTAATAACCAAGGCTGCTAGAAGCCAGAGTGTGGCCAGAGTCACAGGACCAGGGCTGTGGCTATACACTGAGACTCAGGGTGTGGCCTGCATGCTGTTTGGGAGGGCCTGGGTTGGGAGGTACAGCAGCAAAGCATTCTGAGGCACCCAAGGTCGCAGGGCAGGTGATGACACAGCCCCTCACTGGTTAAGATTGCACTTTGGAAAGTAACAGCCATATTAAAAAGACTGAGTTTAGACAGTACCCCTCAGGTCTGCACTTAGATATTTCTCTATGCAGGTATCTTACTCCTCTTGTGTGCGTTTTTATGTGACACATATAATTCCTCCACTCTTTTTGTTATGTGGAAATTAACCAGGAAAGTAGGAAGTCTTAGCTTATCTTTTGCATGGCTGCCCTGCAATGGTAAGAACTTTTCACTGAGTTTATGTACTGGACCTTGAATCCTGTTCATAGGTGGTGAAACTCCATCCCCACTCCCCCTCAGTCACTGATAGGATGATCTCTGTGAGAGGAAACTGTCTGAGTTTTCTTTCCCCACTTGGTCCCTTCTGCTCCTATTATCTTGGTAGATGCCAATATGACTCCATAATTGTCAATGTGGGAAATTCATGATGCATAGAAGGCTTGGCATAGTTTATACTTCTGATGAGTAAAAACTTTAAAATGAAAGCTTTAAAATGAAATGTTTTAGATTTTAATGTAGTCAAAGAAAAATCAGATTGTAATAGTATAGAAGAACTCAATGGAATAAGATCTAGGTATACACCACACTTACCTTGAATAGCAACAGTATGTTAATGCCATGTAATAAAAAACATTTTTAAACTAGACATTACAAATAGAAAACAACAAATCTAGTCCCAAAATTAGATAATCTCACAGAAGTCAGGTGTTATTCTAATTCAGTCATGCAGTGTCTCTTATTATTATGATTAATGTTTACGCAACTAATTCACAATAATCCAGATACTCCATTTAATAAGTGACCTGTGCTTTAATGGAAAATATTAGAAAACACCATAGGAAAAACATTGCACCACAAACATTCATTAAGGCCCAGATCATCTGATCTGGCCAAAGAGCACACACTGCAACTCAGGTAGGGGTTGCAAGGATAGGTGGCATACAATCCTTAATCCTGGATTCTTTCTGACAGGCCAATCCCCTACATAAATTAGGCCGTTTGAAGGCTGCACTAGCTGCCAACAATCCCCAGGGGCTAACAGAGCAGCTGCAGATTGTGAAGGTGCACCTATACCACTTTTCCTTTGGCTACACCTGCAACACCAGAAGCCAGGGGGTATAAGAGATGCTACACAAGCTTTATGCCACAGGAGAATCTTCCTATACAGGAGTGAGGATATGTTGTCCAGCTATGCTATCTTAAGCTCTACTATCCACTAGTGATGAAGTGCAAAGAAATAACAACTAGGGAGAATCATAGTCATATTCTGTGCAAGTGATATTCAGTTTAAATGTTCAGTAAAACATATCATATATCTTAATGGAAATATTAAAGTCCTTATGGTAGGAAAATGTACCAAGAAATTCCATCATAAATGGCAATTATAAATCACTTCTTTCATGTGTTCATGCTTGTTGTGCATGCCAAAAATAACTTCTTTCCTCTCATATACAAATGTACAGATATTACTAAAAAGGAGATATCCGGGACTTATTAATTTTCACCTTGACAAAGAACAAACAAATTACCACAATTACTGTAATTCCAATACAAAAAAAAAAAAAAAAAAAAAAAAGGACATGATAATACATAGTTAAAATGTGAACAGCAGTGGTACAAATATAACAAACTGACCAACAAGAAATACAATTTGCAGAATACTTCCCTGATAGTCTCTGAAAATCCAACAGTACTGATTAGTGAAAGGTTTTTCTTTAGCACTCAATAGTTTAGCTTACATAGTGAACAAATGCAATAGGTCCAAAGGAAACTTGTAGAGAGTTTTGCAGGCCTCTAGGGTACAAAATTCTCTTTGATGCTAACCAGGTTAGACAACTGAAACCTAGAGTAAACATACGTAATTGATGCAGCTATATTTTGACCATTCCTTATAGGCCAAGGTGCAAAGTTACCTCTTAACACTAACCACTTTGGACAATTCAAATATAAAATCCAAACAATGCAACTGCATACCACGAAATAACACTGGCTATATAAAAAAATTGATCACTTTGAACAAGTCAAATATGCACATTACAATATACTAATATTTACTGTTCTTTAAAAAAAATTGTATTCATGTAAACATAATTAACTGCCTTCTTATTTCTTCTGAAATTAACTGCAAACCTACGGCCTTCGATCAATGCAAAACATATCTTTGATGTGTTAATATTATATTCTAATTATTCAGTCATTTTTCCTAGATGATACTTAATGTAAGAATTAAAAATGTGCAATATTCTGTAAATCAGGGGGACAGCAGACGAATTAAAACACCAAACAGCAATTTATCTAAACATTGAATATATATATATTCTAAATAGGAAATCTGCTCTAGAAAATGCCTTGCAACAATATTTAGCACTGAAAATTCTCATGTAAAGAATTCCTTCAATTTTAAAACGTTAAAAGATTTTTCTTCCTTTATTTAATGCTTAAAGTTAAAATCAAAATATTGCAAACTAACTACTCATCAAAGTGAATCTACTAAAAAATAGAAACAGAATACCTCCAAAAAACCCTCTCAGACAAAAGCTTTGTTAAGTTACAAATAAGGAGGTAGTGACAAAAATACCAGTACATGCCCCTAAAGAAGTCCATAGATTCATAGCTTTTAAGGCCTGAAGGGAATATTGTGGTCATCTAGTCTGACTTCCTGCATAACACAGGCCATATAAACTCACACAGTAATTTCTGCATCAAGCAAATATCTTTTTTAAAGCTATTTAAATGATAAAAAGCACCATGAAGGAGCAGAGTACACACATGCAATTTATTTACTACTAAATATTATTCAACAGTGTTAAAAATATATTTTCACCCACCTCAGTGCTAAATTCTACTGTACTCTTTACCATCACTTGTGTTTCCACAATTTAAAATGTTCTCTCTTCCAAAATAAACAAAACCCAATTAGGGACAAGAAACTAAACAAATCATTCCTACAACAAACAAGAATAAATCTGGCCTTGAGGAACTGTGCTGGAGGTGTCACTTCTATTTAGCAAGACGTGTTACAAGCTACAAGAGAAGAGGGCTCTAGGGTGGCTCCAGTCTGGCTGCATTTTCTCAAACGTGAGCTCAAACCCTTTAAGAAAGTTTAGTCTCCTCATTCCACTTCATAGGCAGTGAAAAGACACTGGAGAGTCCTAATATGAATAAATGCTTATTGGCCTTTTGATTAAGATTAAAAATGATGTGCAATGTCTAGCATGTCATTTAGCTGGGAAATATGTATAGCATTGTCTGAGAGAGAGTCCTAACTTGGTCTTTTCTATATCTAAGCTCTGTGAATTATATATAGATACTGGGTGCTGTGTTATTTGTGTTACATGACAGAGCATGGAAAATTCATAAATGGTCCATGTCTAAGTAAAGGAAAAGAAATTTCTTTTTCACTTTGATATAAAAACAGAACTATGTAGAAACTGTTTCCCTCCCCACCTTTCTGGAGTGATCTGCTGTAGGTGTTATACATATACTTTAAATGTGACTGACATGTCTGAATTTAATGTGTTACCTGCTGGGTTCAGGATCTGTTGTCTATCTCTGAATGTGTAGAAGATGAATTGCTCCAAGTTGATTTATTGCCAGTGAAATAGATGATGAAAATAACAACAGAAACAATGCCGTTAAATCATCTTAAATGTAATAGCACTGTTTGATGTGTAAATGATTTCACAAATATAATCAAACATTCCTACTGTGAATCTTTCAATTATGACAAGGCTACTGAATAGTATAGTATTTGGCTCCCTGATTCATTAACACCTACTGTCATTAAGAAACTGCATAAACTCCTCATGCTCATTCCCTGGTTTCCATTCCAAGTTGTAATTCATCATAGAAAATATAGACTTATATTTTCAATGTCTACCTGTGGAATTACTTTTTCTGCTTTTCTCTTTCCTTGTGCTTTAATCCTACAGTATCTGTGTTCAGTCATCTTTATTAAAAGGTTTTCATTTTCTGTTTTTTTCTACAAAGAAGCACTTTGTTTTCTATATTTTATATTTATATAAACATTTATCTATACATTAGTAAAGGTATTTTAGAGTATTAGAAGTGCATTTATAGCTTTTGTGAAGGGCACTAGTTTAACTGTCCTAGAGACAAAGGCCCAACTCAACAAGGTAATTTAACCACACATATACTTTAAGCATATGAATGTGTCATTGACATCAGTGGAACTACTTCTGTGCTTAAATTTACACATGACGTTATGCAGCATATTGAATCAGGATCTATGATTCCTGGACTATCAATCCAAGAAATCTTCATGACGTTGCCAACTTTTGATCCAAGTAGCTAGGCCAAAGTTCAGAGCTTATGGGTGTTCCAGTGGTGAGAAGAAATTGATGATGGAGTCTGGTGTTTTCTTTGCAATCTTGTTTACTCACAAGGAACATTCTCAGAATGCTGGAGAAACCAAAGGCAAAAGGAGTAGTTTCTTAGCTTATTGCCCCAAACCTCTTTAGCCAGCCCCAGACCCAAAAGCTTTCTCACTAGCTTCTTCCAGGATTACACCATACTTACAGGCTTCTGCTTAGATTTCTGCAGGCTGTCTCTCTCACACTCTAGTTCTCTGATCTGCCTTCCCATTTGGTTTAGAAGAAGAAAAAGAAGTGGATACTGACTGAATGCAGTGTGATAGGGTGAAAACTTGTCCTGTCATAATGTCACATGTCTAGGGACAGACGATAAAGGCCAGTCTTCTACTGGTCAATCTACACATTTATTTCCTATTTTACTAAAGTTTTCTCTGTTTGTTAACTGCTGGAAAATGCAGACACTTTGCTGATGACCACTGTTCACAAAAATATAGGACCAAAACAAATCTTAAATCTGTTTTCCCTATAATTTTTCTACCTAAGAGCTCTGTGCAACTTGAAAGCTTGTCTCTCGCACAGCAGAACTTGGTTCAATAAAAAATATCACCTCACCCACCCTGTCCCTCTAATCAGTATCAGAGGTAGTCCAGGGCAATGGCTGGAGTTCTCACAGGGGCCAGTAGTTGGAAGATCCAATACAAGGGATGGATCAGTGGGCTGTGGAGGCAAAGATTGGGTGAGGCAGCAGGGCAACAAGGCATCATGAGGCAAGGTAGTCTAGGCAGCAGGCTGTTGCTCAGGCAGCTTACTCTTCCAGTTGGGGCCTTTATATAGTCCAGGTACCCAATGAGAGTGCTTTCTTTCCATCCAATCAGGGGCCTGGGACATGGTTGATGTGCGTCTGAATGGCCTTCAGCAGTAAGGCAGTTGGACAGAGACAACAGTTCAGTGCACTGATGTCTAAGGACCTGGGTTTAACAACAGGATCCTGACAGTAAAGGTCTGAGAGAAGACAAATGTTTCTATTCTTACAGTTGATATCTTCATTAGCCAAAGGGATAATTTATTAGTAGCAGTATTTAGAGCTACAACTAAGATGGGGCCGTACAACACATAGTAAAAGATAATCCCTCCCCAGGGAGCTTCCAGTCTAAAATGCAAAGAGTGGAAGAGAAAGCAGAAGCACAAAAAGGTGAAGTGACTTGCTCAAGGTCACCTAGCAGGTCAGTGGCAGAGCCTGGAATTTAACTCAGAGCTCTTGAGTTCCAGTACCATGCCTGACCTACTGGACAGCTCTGCATCACCTACAGAATTCATCTACAGGTTTCACAGAATATGCTAAATACATTGGGAACTAACATGTCTGTGATGTCCAACCATGGCAAAAATCTTCATTGCCACTAGGGGCATGTTACTAGGCAGAGGCATCTGTTTAAAAATCATTCTCCAGATAATATACATGGTCTTCTAACATGTACCTCGAAGGACTGATGTGGTGCTCAGCAGCTCTCAAATATCATGTCCCATGAGTTTTATCCATATGCAGCCCGTTAAGAAAAGCTGATGGCAGGAAGGAGAAGAGTCTGTGACCGTATAATTACAGGGGCTATTATCAAATACTTCAAAACACAGAGAGAAAGAGACAGCTTTCTTGTTACATATGTAAGAACATGATGGCATACTTAGAGCACAATTGAAACATGGCATCTATGATTCTGAATGTGTTTTTAAAGGTCCAAGGGATCAAAGAAAGGTGAACTACTTATCAAGAAACTCAAAGGATTTAAGAATGTTATTCACTCTTTTTTAAAAATGTATTGTGTTGAGAATAAAGAACACAGTTCATTGTCAGTTGTTCTGGATGTGTCATTCTATTATTGTTTAATCATTTTAACTCCTACCTCAGTGCTGTGAACAAAGACAAAAGGTTACGGTTTGAGAACAGAGAATTCCACTTGTCTGTGGCTCAGAATGATGAAATGTGATACTAGAGTTATCCTGGTCAGTGATGCCCAGTGGGTATAGCCATGTTGCTCAATGGGGATTCTTAAGACACTTGGTATTCAAAGGCAAATTTTATGTGTAAGACTTAGCCATGAAAGTTTGTAAATGTGGGACTAAATTCTGATATGTCTCACTGAAGGGAAGTGGAAGGGAAGTGAAGGGATGGAGGAGAGTACAGAGACCTTCTCTACTGTAACCTTGCAGGGGTGGAACAGAATGATGATTTGACTCTCCACTAAGCAGTAGGTGTTGAGATGGGGGCAGTGACTAACAGACTCAGCATCCCTCTTGTCTTTACCTCTGTAGAGATATGGCTTGCTGAGTATGACCTATCTGGGGTGTGGTTATGATTGCAGTTATAAAAGCCTGTGGATGTCATTGCTGAGGGACTGGACCGCCATCAAGCCCTAGGACACGACAACAGCTTCATTGCCTGTGAAACTGGTCACGATACTGTTTATCCACCTTTGTAATTGCCAACAGATGGAATTTGAGTAAGCTGGTGTGCAGACAGACAGTGACAGTGCAGCCTGCTCCCTTTGATATGACTAGTTGCAGAAAAGACCAGTGTGAAGGGTGGAGTGGGGGGGAGGAAGCATGGCACTGCTTTCTCCTGCTGTTATGGCAACAGGCGCTAACATCATGCACATTAAGGGCCATTGATGTTTGAGTGCCCAGAGTAAAATTCTCACTGCACCCATAAAGTCATTAAGGGGATTGTGTGTGGAAAAAACCCACTCCTGCAATAGACCCATAACCTCAGGCTGAGTTACTGAAGTCCTCAAATCAGGATTTCAAGAGCTCAAGTTACAAAGATTTCACCATTTACACTAGTTTAAACCTGCAAGTGACCCGCATCCCATTTTCATCATTGCCAATAAAATGTAGAAAATCTGCTATGGCCAGAGCTGGGCAAATTTTTTTCAGCAAATATTTTTCTTGTCAAAATGTGCTGTTTCAGTTGATCCAAAACTGGTTGCAAATTTTCATCAAGTACACCAGTTTCAACAAATTGAAAAATTAAAATATTTTGAAAATGTCAAAATGTAATGCATCATTTCAACCCAACTTGAAATTTTTCATTTAAAATGTAGGTATATGAATTAAAGCAAAAGAGGTCTAGAAAGAAAAAAAGAAGAGAAAAAGAAAAAAGATTACATGAAAAAGGTAATGTGCTACATAGTTAGTTAACATTCACTGCGATGAAGTGTCAACTGCCTTTGGTTTGATACAAGTAACTGGAGTGGTGGTGGATCTGCCCTCTCCCTATACACCATCGTATTGGAGCATGAAGGATGTAGGATGCATGTGTGGCACACAAATACTGTTGATAAAGTCTCCAATCAATCCTGATGTGGAGCACACATAGGGATGCTCCAATAATTTTATATTAGACCTTGTCTTGAACAAATAAAGAGGAACTGATTACAGAACTAAAAATGGTAGCTTAGATACAAGTAATCATGACTTGATCGCATTTATAATGTGCAATCAGAGTAAAGTCCAGCCTAGTTATATATATATATATATATATATATATATATATATATATATATATATATATATATAAATAAATAAAAGGGTCAATTTCGCCAAGCTGGAAAATAATTATGAGCCAAAGCAGCTGGGGGAGAAGAATGTAATACAAAATTGAGAGTGATGATTGGGAATTGTTTAACAACACTTTACTAGAAGCCCAAAAAGCGACAATCGAGACAGCAGGAAGTACAGGTTAAAAAAAAGTTTAGCGGGAAAGTGAAGACAGCTATAAATATAAAAAAAATGTAACAAATGAATGAAAGGGGGAATTGATATTAATTAATATAAATCAGAAGCTAGGAATTGTACCAATTAGATAAGGAAGCAAAGAGGCACAAGCAGAAAATGGTGGCCAGCAGAGTTAAGGCCAATAAGAAGGAATTTTTTCAGTATATTAGAAAAAATTATATTGGTCCATTACTAGATGGAAATGGTAGAATTATCAATGGTACTGCAGAAAAGGCAGAAGTGCTAACAAATATTTCTGCTCTGTATTTGGGGAAGAACAGATGATGTAGTCATCACATACAGAATCACAGGACTGGAAGGAACCTCGAGAGGTCTTCTAATTCAGTCCCCTGCACTCACGGCAGGACCAAGCATTACCTTGACCATCCTTGACAGGTGTCCATCCAACCTGCTCTTAAAAATCTCCATTAAAAGATTCCACAACCTCCCTAGGCAATTTATTCCAGTGCTTAATTACCCAGATAGTTAGGAAGTTTTTCCTAATGTCCAATTTAAACTACCTTTGCTGCAATTTAAGCCCATTGCCTCTTGTCCTATCCTATGATGATGATGACAACACTCTTTCTGTTCCATTAATATCTTGGGAGGATGCTAAATAGCAGCTAAAATGGTTAGACATTTTAAAATAAAAAAATCAAGATAAATTGCATCCAAAAGTCTTAAAAGAGCAGGCTGAGGAACTCACTAGACTGTTAATGTTGATTTTCAATAAATCTTTGAACATTGGGGAAGTTTCAGAAGACTGGAAGAAAGTTAATGTTGTGCCAATATTGAAAAAGAGTAAAAGGGATGACCCAGATAATCAATGGTCTGTCAGTCTGAGATTGATATATAACGGGGTGGCCGATATGGGACTCAATTAATGAATAATTAAAGGGAATAATATAGTTAATGATATGTAACATGGATTAATGGTAAATAGATTCTGTCTAACTTGATATCTTTTTGATGAGATTAAAAGTTTTGTTGATAAAAATAATAGTGCTGATGTAATGTACTTACTCTTCTGTAAGGTGTTGAACTTTGCAATGCACAATATTTTGATTAAAAACCTAGAATTATATAAAATTAACATGCCACATATTAAATGAATTAAAAGCTGGCTTACTGATAGGTCTCAAAATGCAATTGTAAATGGGATATCAGCATCCAGCAGATGTGTTTTTAATGGGGTACCACAAGGATAGGTTCTTGGCTATACACTATTGACCTGGCAGAAAACAAAATCATCACTAAATGTTTAGAAGGAAGAGAGGAGGTCCCTGATACAGAGTCATCCTGATCATTTGGTAAACTGGGTGCAAGAAACAATATGTATTTTAATGGAGCTAAATGTAAATGTATATATCTAAGAACAAAGAATGTAGGCCATATTGACAGAATGGAGGACTCTATCCTGAGAAGCAGGTTTCTGAAAAAGATTTCAAAGTGATAATAATCAGCTGAACACAAGCTCCCACTCCCAGATCAAGGATGTTAGTAAATTGAAGGTGTTTCAGAGAAAAACCATGAGAATACTTAAAGGATTAGAAAAAATGCCTTATAGTGATAGACTCAAGAAGCTCAATCTATTTTGCTTATCAAAGTGAAAGTTAAGGGATGACTTGATTACAGTCTATAAATACCTACAGAGGGAATAACTATTTAATAATGGGCTCTTTATTCTAGCAGAGAGGTGTATCACAATCGAATGGCTGGAAGTTGAAATTAGACTAATTAAGAATGAAATTAAGACAAATTTTTAACAGTAAGATAGTTAACTATTAAAACAATTTACAAGGTTAATGTTGGATTCTCCATTACTGGCAATTTTTAAGTCAAGATTGGATTTTTTCCCCTTAAAATATAAAATCTAGGGATTATTCTGGAGAAGTTCTATGGCCTGTGTTGTACAGGAGCTTAGACTAGATGACCACCATGTTCCATTCTACTCTTGGAATGCATGAAAAGGAACCAGCCCTTTATCTCAGAAGTAATAGCAGCTTCAGATATTACATACAATTTATCCACTAGAGGGAGACAAACGTCGCATGGTGTTAGTGAGCATTACAAATACAACTGTGCAAAAAAAAAAAAAAAAAAGATTTTTTGTTTCACTGGTAGTTGCAAAAAAATTGGAAAAATAGATTTGTTTCAGGTTGAATCAAACACTGGTGAAACTGACATGAATTCGCAAAATGTTCTGGTGCTGCCAAATATGTATTTTTTTTTTCAGCAAAAACATTTGGGCCAAAAAATTTTGTCCAGCTCATCAAAGACGTTTTCAAATGACTATGGTAGTTTTTGTGTTTTTCTTTAACTTTCTAAAAATCTAACCATGTAATGTAAATAAAAGTTTCTCAGACTGTTCCAAATGTAGTATGAAAAAGGTGAATCAGTCATATAACAAGCTACAGAAATAAGCTCATCAGGTTTTGAAGTTTATCCTTAGAAAAGATAAAAACAAATCTCAAATAAATGTATGCTTAAAGGTATACATATCAGTGTCCTTAAAATTAGAAAGAATCATAGCACTTGAGTGAGGCATAATTCTTTAGAAAATTGTTTTTCTACAGAAAAAGAGACCTCACAATATCCTTTATAAAAACCTGATTGCATAAAGGGTAAAATTGTGCTCTCAGAAACACAATGGAGAATACAGAAGCTGAAATACACCATGCAGATTGGAGAGAATTTTGTTTGAAGGATCAGATGCTGTTACCAGAGCCTGAGGGTGCACAGCAGTCAGGGAGAGATGGATTCCTTCCCCTTAGCTCTGGAGCGGCATCAGAGCCCCTGCATGATCACTACTGTAGCATCAAATGCTCCCACTGGCCACCCTAGTTCTGGATCCCAGGAAGAGAATCAAAGTTCTTGAGCTGCATGAATGCATCCACTATCCCTCCATCTCACCTGAGATTGTCCGCCCCACCCCTGTGGCCAAAGCCATTTTCTTTGCTGAAGACCCCACAGAGCAATACTCCTCAGAGAGCAAGGGCCACAAACCTCCCAAGATCCTATCCTTCTCCCTCATGAACTATAAACTGTGTTGATTCCTCGTTGTTTTTAGAGCCTTCTGTGTCTGCAGAGAGGAACTGGGGCAAGCACCATGCCTCCCTATTCTTCACCATGCAGTCTCTAGAAAATGAGCTCTGTATGATAAACTGTAAGCTGTACCTCAATTGGCAAAGGGAAATGTGTTTTTTGGTAACCTACAGTGGTGACATGAGTGTGAATAAGTGTAGTCCCAATATGACGTCTTATGATGGGGTAGAGTAGCATAGTTACACAATAAATCATAGAAGTTAGAGCTGGAAAAGTACATTAGCTCATTTAGTCCATCCTCCCAGTAGAAAAAGTGGACCTGGCAATCCATACGGAAATGTGTTATTGTAATTGCATTTCCCAACAGGACTATTTTAGCATTTCCCCAGGAAGAAGTAGTTTCAGAGGAGTGTTATGCTCTTTAATTTAGGCTTTAAAATGATGAACAGTGACTGAGGAAATCAGGAATAGAACATGTTTGAAAATACCTAGAAACTGGAGCAGTTATTTCTCTGGTCAGGTTGGCAGCATTTATCTCCACACTAAAATAGTTACCATTTCTAAATTGAGCCTTCAAGAAGGTCTAAGGCTCAAGAGGTTTGTTTATGTTTCCTTAAAGAAGGAAACCATTGAGATGCTATAACATTTAAAAATTTTCCAAGTAAATCCAAGAGGCTTTTTGTACATTTTGAATCCATCTGAAAACATACAAATCTCAGTAATTAAAGGTCCATATAAATATTAATGAGATATTTCATACTATATAGGAAAAAAAAGTAATACTTCCAGAAGGCCTGCTTCTGTAAGTAGTCTAATATCTGTGAGATTTCCGAGAAATGTTATGAAGTCTAATAATTATCATCATGCCAGATGCTGGACTGTGCAGGCGTAGGTGGGTTGGATGTGCCATCATGTTAGACATACTTGCCAATAATAAACAGACTGTGACTGCTATCTGTACATTTGTGTCTCCCTAGGGAATTTTTAAACGTTTCTTAATTAGCTTTTGTTTCCAAGCAGTGCTTTCATTTTTCTTGATACACCTTTAGTTTGCCTGGTTTTATTGAATTCAGATAGGCTTCAGCATTTTGTGTATCCATTATAATAAGATTATTAAAAACTTTGTACTATATAAAACTAGAAATGACAAGTTCCTTAGAGAGAATCCAAAGTTGGTTAAAAAATGAAATATCATTTAATGGTGCTGTATTCATTTATTGCTTTAATTTTGGCAAAATCCTGCTGAAACACTCATCAGGAAATTCAAAGATTGGGACCTCTGTGGGCAATGAAGGGGAGGTTTTGGATCTGCTGTAAGCTAATTGTGTAGGAAAATTGAATGGCATTGTGCTATCTGTAGGAACCTTCAATCAGTGGGTTTTATACATCAGAAAACCTAGATCTGAATCAAGTAGCTCTGGATTTTCTGGCCAAAGTTAAAAATACTTTTTTGATCAGAGAGCCGTGCTTTTCTTTTTTGCTTACTAAAAATGAAACAAATCACTTAGATGACTTCTATTAATGGAGATTCTGGGACAAATACAGAAACAACATGTAAAGGCAAGAGGGTGTGGCAAGAGGGTATATAAACTAAAGATGTCTAAGTAAGTCTGGAGGAGTCTAAACCGCAATGGCATACACCATCTCCCAGGCCACCCAACATGTAAGTTATACCAACTTAAGCTCCCTGGAGACTCACCTCTGAATTTGGTCTTCCAATTTGTATATATTTTCATTACACCTTGTCATTTTTTAAATTGACTCCATTTAAGGCAATAAAATCTGCAATGCTGGAAAGTTGGTTTATACATGTTGTTTAGTATTGACATTCAGATTTAAAGATAGTTGAAACATACCAGTGCAATTTTGCACAAATTAAAGTAACCAGGCAATAGCCATTTACCTTTACTGATATTAATAGTGTGCTTAACAAATAACAATATTCATCCTTCTTTTATAAGAGATGATGTTTACTAATGGTGTCTCATTGCCTCACACAGCAGGGTTTCTCATCCTATTCTGGCATAATGACTGAGCCAGCATAGTTTTTTTTAGAATGTATGTTATCATTATTCATTACAGTACTGCACTGAAGCTTCACTGGGAAGCAATAAAGAACAAAATGTATATTTTAAAGACCCTCATTTCCCCCTAAATGCTTGAATTAAACTGCAGTCTGTGGCGTTCAGAGAACTGAGTTATGTTCTAAAGCAATGCTTCTGCAGGAGTACATCACGCCTGGAGATTGGCTCTGATTAGCCTCTGCGTTTTCTAATACAGACTATTGATTTTCTGCTACTATAGCTGCCATTGGATTTTGTATTCTGACATGAGAGTTCTATCTTTTGCATGAGAGATTGATGAATGGTTGTCTGAGTGGCTCCAAGCACATATTTATATCCTCTTCAATAAGAGCAACAGTCAATATCATTTAGGCAGAGAAAAGCATCATTACAACACAACAAGCCTATGGAATGCTTTGGTTTTTTATTGCTGATTCTACCTAAATTGTGGACCTTCAGCGATAAATATAAGATCATTTTTATTGCTGCTGCATTCCAATGGCTAAGTACTGTACAAAATATGGACCTTAGGCCTAGTCAAGACACTAAAATAGAAATTCAGAGAGGGACAAAATGATATGTATAGTACCGATGAAACACTAAGGGTCCCAAAGCATTTGGACTTTTGCACCAAATCTGATTCTCATATAGACTGGAGTCACCCCACTGCAATCAACAGTGTAACTGATAACAGAATTTGGCCCACTGTATAAGAATCTGTGCTAGACTTAAAATTCTGCAGATTCCATACCAATGAAGAAACAACATTCATATTTAGTTGGACAGGTTTTATGTTTATCATCCTTCCCAAAATCAGTAAGGCTTAAAATGGTCTTTAATCACGCTTTTTAAAAATTTTCTTGAGTCATATATGGTCTGATAGATTCCCCCATTGATTTCAATGACTGTTAGATAAAGCCCAGAGTTGAATATATTTTGTAACAATCATCCTCAATTAAAATAGCATGTATACAGCATTCCAAAGCATAAAGTTATGGCATAGCTTCACATAATGTAACAGTAATTTTGGGTTTGAGTCTAAGGTGTAACTATAACTATAGATTTGTTTCTATATATGGTCACATTTAAAATGTAATTTAATGCAATAATGTGGGTCAAATAATAAAACTCCACTGGTAAGCTTTATGATATATATCATACTATAGTTTTCCAGTTGCTTTGCCTTCTTGGAATATGGCTGTGGATCCATTCCTCTGACTTTATACTAATATATTTATATTTTCAAACAAGGTGTTTAAAAATTATTAAAGAGCTAGATTGTGACTGGCCCATAAATGAATATGTAGTGCAGGGAACAGTCATGAAACATCATCGAGCCAAATCCCCACATGTCCTGTAAAAGGGCAATACATAATTGTAGTTGGTGCATATGCAGGCAAAGACTGCTCTCTCCTTATTTCCTCAAAGGGGGTAGAGCTATGGGTTTACTTACATCTATCCACTGAGCAGGAGAATAAGCTGCATCTCATGAAGGGGTGTAGCGGTAGATACACTTGCTCTACTAACTGGGGAGCTCCTCCTGAAGGCAGAGTTCTCCCTAAGTTTCCTTGGGCAGGCTAGTTCTGTTCTACCTCAAATAGTGGTCTGTACCTAAATGGAACATGTGGGTTCTACTTAACTACTTAACTTATTCACTGACTCCTAGATACTATGGTAATGGGTGCATAAGAAATTCAGACAGACCAAGAAATTTACATACCTGCCAAGACCTACATTCTAGGCTCTGCTTCCTGTGTGGAACTGGATAATAACGAGAACTGAGTGAATAATGCAAACCTTTTTGTGAATATTCATTTGCATGTTTAAATGAATCTCCTCCAACTGTGTTTGTGTCTGCATAGCAGTCACTGGAATCAATTAACATTGACCCAATTATATGACAGGAGTATTAACCCTTTGTAACCCTACCCCAGGTTAAGTAATCAAGACCAGGAAATTAAGACTGTCTCTCACCAGCCACATTTATTAATGTCCATGAACATTTCAGCAAATACGTTTACTTGCAGGAATGTTTGCCTTTACACCAATTTTTTTAAACAAAATATTGCAGAACATTAACAGCCACTCAGTTTTGATTAGTATTCATAAGTTCTCACATGGGCACCCTGGGTTACACACATCTAGCCGAGGAAGGGAAGTACTTCATCTGACCTATGCATCCAATCACACCAGTTCACATGTTGCACTATTCAGCGTTAACATGGATTTCAGAATCAAGTCCTTTATTATTTGGGATTTAAGGACTAGAATGTGCCACCTAGGCATGAGCCGTAGTATGGAGCAGTTCAGAGTTACCCTTCCTCAGCAGGAGTCCAGGAAGGAGTATGCTCCAGTGAAACAGGGGTCGTATCAAAGCTCTTCGGCACATACAGGTTGCACAGCAGCAAATACAGCCTGTTTTGGTGCAGCTTAGTCTTCCCTTCCCCTATCCCCTACCTGGACACAGTTCTGTGGGATACTGCACTGAGGGGAGGGAGTTGCAGAACCATGGATTCACCTCCTGCTCACTCTGCTCTGCTCTTTTGGGACACCAAATACCCCTGGAGGAAAAGGGACAGAGATGTTCCTGCAGTCCCCAACTTGCAGGGACTGCAATTCTGCCTAATCCTTGTACAAGCTGTGAAGGGGACTGGGAAAGGCTCTGCTTTGTCCCCCCCACCATCCCGCCACCCATCCTGTTTCCCTTCCCCCGACACACACACTGTGTATCTGTTGAGGACTAGGCAGAATTTGGCTCTGGAGAGGTTTCTCAATCTTTTAAAAATAAAATCTCTGTTCCCTTTCAAAGTCTGTATTTGTTTTCTTTTTGAGAACTCGACTCCATGCACATCACTGTAATATTTCAAAACCAGCCTGCTAGAGGAAAAACTTGACATGACGCAAACCTTACAGAGCCCTTTGGTATGTCATATTACATCAGTGAACATCAATGATATTTTGAGAAATGTAGTGTCTGTTTTATAATCCTCAAAAACCAAGCCAGAGATAAACCAAACGTCATGGATGACCTGGTTTTTTGGTTTTGGGGTTTTTTTTAAGATGTTATAAGGATGTTTTTAAACTAGTTTTTCTGACAGAGATTCCTTTTCAGATGGATGCCTATGTAGCAGCTTTTGCTGGGCAGTTGGCTAATACATATAATCTCTACTGGCAACCCCAAAGACATCTGCTAGCATCATTACACAATACCACTCCTCTAGGGCATCAAACACTTAGGTCATAGCAAAAAGGCAATTAAAATTGGGATAAAAAATTAATGAATAATAATAATGGGGAGTCAGTGTGGAAAGAGTGGGTAGAGCACTGGTTTGGGACTCAGGAGACCTTGGCTCGATCACTGGGTTGCTAGGTGACATTGGACAAGTCCCTTCACCTTTCTGTTACTCAGTTTCTCCATTTGTTAAATGGGGATAATGTACTAACCTCTTTTGTAAAGTGCTTCGAGATCTACTCATAAACAATGCAATAGAGGAGCTACGTATAACTATAATTATTAATATAATAAATGCTATTAGAACAATAGTTTATTTACACAGTGATGTAACAAAGCTGAAAATATAGCCTATTTAAAAGAAGCTGATCAGCTTTCTGTGTACATGAGTTTCAGGATTATTGAGGGCCATATCCTCAGCTGGTGTAAATTCCTTAGCTTTGTTGAAGACAATAGAGCTATATTAGTTTACCTTAGCTAAGGATCTGGTCCTGAAAGCTCAAAATGCTAAGCAAAAGCCTTATTGAACCAACTTTTTCCTAATAGAATAATTGATTAGATGTAAAGATGAGGCAGTACAGAAACACTGAATTATCTGAACATTAAGCCCAGATGGAATGCCATGATTTGATGCGTTTCCCAGGAACAATATTTGTAGTAATGGAGTCATGGTAGCTACCAATCAGTGTCAGTATTTATATTAACATTGATTTACCCTTGGCTTTGTCCTAAATACTCACACGTGGTAAATTTTTCATTGTGACTTTCTCAAAGATTTATCAATTGGTATGCTACCAATGGATTCTTCATTATGACAGTGTTATTCTATTTGTTATGTAATGACTGACAACACAGAAAGAATAAAAAGAATGGCATCCATGTTCCCTTATTTCCTGTTCAATAATGATGGTCAATATAATTTATCAAGAGGTAGTGGTGAAAATGACAAATCAATTCAGCTATTTTAAAATTACTGAACACCACCTACTAGCTTAAGATGAAAGAGTAACTGAGCTCCTTAGATTTCCTATGCATTTTTTCTTTCTTATTAAGCAATATATTTGCACTGGAAAGATTAATGGATTATGTTTTGGCACATAACAAAAAGAATTCTCACAGAAAGAAAGTTTGGAGCTCATCATACCTAATAAAATGTAATTAATATCCAAGTTATCTAAAATATGGAACTTTAATACATAATTTTTTTAAACGACAGCAAGTTCTTACAAATATCATAGTATGGACCCTTTGCCAACTTTTAATACAGTTAATTTTAAGACTGTTTCAAGCTCACATGTTGAGATGTTTCATTTACAGAATGAAATTACAGAATTATAGAATAATAAAAATTGAAAAAGACCTATCAGAGCATCTTGCCTGGACCAATCATTCCCTGCCCTTTGTTCTGCAATGTCTACCCATGCGTAAAGGATATGACTTGGCACCAATTAGAGGAGTTTTATACCACCTTGCAATGGCATACATGGCTACACAGGGTGCAAAGAAGTAGAGAATCAGGCCCAATTTTCCCAAGACTATATAGGGGCAGTACCTTAGTGGGTGTAAATCACTGTAGCTCCAGGTAAAACATTAGACCAGGTACGTAATAATTTACAGACTAGATTTGTTTCTCCATTCTATTGCACAGGTTCTACATGTAGCAGAGTTATGCCATTATAAAACTGATATAGCAGAGTTGAAAGTGAGGCCTTTTTTTTTTTTTTTTTTTTATTGTTTCTATTGGGCTCACAATGCAACTCCAATTTGCCAGCTGGCTGACGTGACTGAGGAAACTGTCTATGATTGTGAGAGAAATAATAAAAGAAATAAAAGAAATAATTGGCAAAAAAATAAAATATAATTTCACTTCATTTAAAGGAGTCACCTTGAATTAACTGAATATCATGAGCTTTTCTAACTATATCCTTCAATTAGAGATGGGTTAATCAATTTACATAAAATAAGAGCTGACATGAACCTTCTTTATCAAAGCTCAAACCAAACATGCATCAGTTTTTTATATTACAGAAAGGCCCAGATACCCTTCTGTGAATTTAATTTGCTCTTATCTCACCACTTGCTTTATCCAGCCCAAGATGGACATGAGACGCCATAAGATAAGCTGTTCTGTCAGTAATTCTGACCTAAATGGAAGCAAGAAGTACTGGAGTTCTTGTAAGAAAGCCAACTCTCACTAGATTTTCAGCCCAATATTACAGCTTTGTGCCTGGTTTATGTTGTTGAGCCTAGGACTCTATGGGCTCCTCACTCATTGCAGCTTCTATGACTCCTCCCCATTAAGGAGACCACTCAGGAAAAAAATAAACCCTGGTTCCCCATACAATTTCTTGCAAACTTTTTCCCTTTCCACACATTTACGTCTGGAAGGTAAATATATACCTGATATTCTGGGTCATATTTGGATAAAGTGTCCAGAATTTTGACTGATTGTCCAAAATAAGAAGTTCTCTTTTAGGTTCACAGTCATTACTACTCTTCAGCATTTAGTATCTATCGCTCATCAATGACATTTTTGCCTGAATCAGGACAACAGAATGGGACCCTGGTATCACATTGCATGTGTTCTCATGATAGGGATTTTTCATGTGAAAATTTGAGGTATGTATTTGTGCAGTTTGAGCTATGTATTCTTATCCTTTGTTCACACTGTTTGCATTATTATTATTATTATTTAATAGATGTTTGTGACATCTAACATTATTATTATTATTATTATTTAATAGATGTTTGTGACTATAACACTTTTCAAGCTAAATCAGAATGTTTACACACATTATAGTCCTTTTTCTATAGTCACTGGCTGAGAATTCAATTGCAATGGCCCACACAATGAAACAATTGTGTTATCACACAGTGCATCTTTGTGGCCTGTTCTATATGTTACTGATTTCTCTTCTCTCTACCCACACACATAAAGACTAGCCTGGAAGCAAATTCTTGGAAACACCAAAAACCATAACATAACTGAGAAAGAAGTTACCAACTAGAGCCATTAATATTATCCCTACTATCACAGGATCCATATTTTCTGTAACAACAGTCAGAACTAACTTGGGCAAACTATTGTTCCTGCTGCCTCTGCTGCTGCTGTCCAGAACAATGCCTCCTGATGAATAGCCAGTTTTAAGGGTTCCTCACCAACCTGAAGTCCACATACGCCTTTCCCTTCTCCACTAGTTCATACCTTTGTTCACATTGCTTGCATTATTATTATTTATTATTATTATTATTATTATTTAATAGGTGTTAAAATAAAAGAAGCACAAAAATGAATGTAATCAGAATTTATAAACAAATACCTATTGTAATCTAATTTGAATTAAATAATCTACCACGTGGTTTAAAAAACAGTGTTCATAACGTCTGCAGAAATGTGATTCTATGCTGGGCATGCATCTGGTCTGAAAGACAACTCAGCACACTCCAATTTACCCATCAGAGAGAACTGGGGATCTTCAAAATGCTGAGACAGAATGTAGGAGATAGAAAATCCTTCCTCAAGAAGAGTACTATTTTTCACCTATTTTCCTTAGGCTTTATTTGAGGCCTACATGATTATATCAAGCCTGTTAGTGGTTTCCATAAAAAAGAAGCACTTTTTGGCCTTTTATAACTGTATTTGAATGTTAAACAACAATTCATGGAGAATTTAAAAAAAAAAAAAAAACCTTTTTGCAGTGCTTGTTAAAAAAAAATTAACTAACAGTTTGCCGGCTGTGTTAATTTTTTTCTATGTACCCATAGACATGATCCCCAAACCTGGTAATCTAATGGTAGTACTGGTACCTACTTTCTGGTGTGGCACCATGTTCCAACTGTCAATCCTAGCATAATACCTTAAGAAAATGGCATATGCATGACATATATTCATGATTCTGGTACACTAACTCATTGATGCAGTAAAATCCTTCCAGTGATGCTTGTTCAGAGGAATACATTTTGAAACTTTAGTGGTTAGACAGGTAGTTAAATGGGTGCTTTTGTTCTACTTCCAGATGGACTCATAAAATGAGTAAATTAATAGTTTTTATTTGGCCCCAATATCCATACTTATTGACTGCAAGCAGTAGAAGTGAGACTGATGCGTACTCTTACATCTCTGCTAGATGTTCAGAGATTAGTGGTGCAGATTCAACATGATACACAGATTCCAGACTTTTTATTCTCATTTAGTGAGGATTACACAGGGGAACACTTTGCACTGATGTTCAGACACATGTTAGACCTTCACATAACACAGAATCACAGTTAGCAGCTTAAGAAATACTATCTTTAAAACTACTTCTCAAAACCTGCCCCTTTTTTGTTTGTCATAAAGGATCTTGGGAAAATGAGGTTTGTTTTTTTTTAAATGTATTATATTTAATATGATTGAGTCATAAGGAAAGAAGTTGCCTGTAAAAGTGTTAACATGTAGCTCCAGTATTTGAAAAAAGACATGCATTAATAGCCCAAGTTAACAATGATAAAGTATTTGGTGGTTACTATTTAATGCTTGAAAAGGTCAAAAATCCCCTTCATATTAAGCCTATTGTAGCTTCCATTAAAGTTTAGCAGCAAGATCAAAAAGCTTGATAAAATCCTGGAAAGCCTTTAGCTGAGAGTTTAATAAAGACCTGCCTCTAGATCTTATAGCCCAGCAAATAGTGTTCATCACTATGTGGCCTTTTATTTGGCAGGATAAGCAATGATCTTCAGTATCACTTGCAAGGGCTTTTTATTTATAGGCATCTCTGACCATTAATGTCTAAAACTGTCATGCACTGTGTTATATACTTATACATCATGCCAATGTACAACAAATAGGCCCATTGCTCAGAGAAAAGCCAGTGTGTGGCATCTTATCTGCGTAAGAACTTGCAAAAATAAATAGCATTGCAAAAAGGAATTTAAAAGGCAATTAATTTTTCATGTACTTATGGGTATACTTGATATTAACTGTGTAAATGGTGAAAATCATAATAACCCATGAAAGCCTTAAGATAAATAATATAATTAAGGAAATGAGAAACTAGAAGACTCAGGCCTGGTCTATACTGACCAGCAAATTAGGCAGTAGTTGACAGGAGTTACGCAAGCTATGCAGAGTAGCTTGCGTAATTCCCGTCCACTTCGTAATGTCCATTTTGTGCGCCGTCTCAACTACGCTGCACTGATGGGAAATGCGTACCAGTTGATGCAGCGCTACACTTTTTTTGGAGGTGGTTTTATTAGATTAACTTCTGGATTGATTGAGCATGTCTTCACTGCCACTCAATCAAACCGGAAAAATCAATCTGACAACATAGCCTCAATACTGTACTGTGGTCAGTAGGATAATCCAAGGACAAGAAGAATATTTATTTTAACACCTGAATATCATATGTGGTATGGATCAAGCTGTAGCTGGATCATTTACTCCAAATAGTCCTGGAGGAGTTTAGTTAAAGTAAAGCCTCCCCTTTGCATTTATATTCATAAACTCCTTTTGACTTCATTGCACTGTGGCAACAGGCAGTTTAATTTGTCTCTCTCAATTTGTGACAGGCAACACTGTCGCCATCTCAGGAAAACAACATGAACAACCTCAAAATTCTATAGTGTCAATATGAGAAAAAGTCAACAAAACCGCAACTGGCACTAATAAGATGCACATGCTGGCAGCCTCAAAGTCTTCATGAAGACTTAACTAGCCCTTTCACCCTCCAGATGTTGAGAAACGGGGGTGAGAGAGCATGAGGGACCTTGCACAGCTCTGGTCTCTGCTGTACTTCTTCTATTTATCTCAGGGGTTTTCCTACATGTCCTTTTGGATACAGAGGGATGATCTATCAGGAATGTCACCTTTTACCAGCATTAAATTACTTTTTTTTATTATTCACTTTTGTTAATTGTGTATGTTAAAAATATTTCAGATAAAGGTGATAGCCAGCTTCAATGGGGAAGGGAAAGTCAACAGCTGTAACAACTATTTCAAAAGAGTTGGTCTCTGTTCTAATCTTTTGGACTGTCTAAGTAGTTTTCTAGTTATGTTTCTGACTGAGCTGCCAAGTATGTGTTGCAGATACTCAACACTAGAGATTGCAGGTCATCACTGTCTGTATTCTCTATGCATCAAACCGGGATTTCTTGTTTCAAACATTAATCTCAAACTTGCTGCAGCAATTTCACAGAGCCAGCATATGTCCTAGAGGCTAAGGGGTCTATTCCTCCCTTGATATACAAGCATAATCTCCATTAAAACTAGCGAGAGAAACCTGTGTCCTTCTACTAGTGCAGGAGAACCTACCCCAAAAAGAAGAGCTGAACCCACTGTTTTCTCAAAATTCTGACTAGTCATAGGTAATTTGTATTCAAATTCAAATATCACAGTTAGTGGATGTAAAGCCATATAATCTTATTATTACAAATTATTGTTGCTTTATTTCAGTTTAGGGGAATTAGACAAAAATTTTGTTTTCACACATCACTATTGGTACTATACTGAAAATAGAATCAAACATTCCCAGCTGTCACCATCATGTAGGGCAAACACTGAACAAAGCCTATTCACAGGTCATCAGCAGAAAGAGAATGTGGGGTGGTAGCCTGGAACCAACTCAGCCACATGGATGAAGCTGCCAACAGAGTTTAATAGAGGTCTTCATGTTCAGCTTAACCTGACTTCAGCTTCATTCCTTGCAAATGAAAAAAGTAGTAAGTTGGTAATTATTTTTCTACTGAGGAATCTGATTTTTCTTGTATACCTCCAGCCATCTGATAGCATACCTGGAAGCATATGGTATCATCTGTGATTACTTGCATTAAGTGCTACATGCTTATTTCTTAACTTAGGGCCAGATTTTGCCCACAGATACTCATACACAACTCTCAGTGAACTTCCTAAACAGTCAATATGGTATGTAGGAAACACTATTTATTTGTCAGCTAGCCAACAATACTCAGTTTTTGGGAGAAGTTAGAAGACAACCAGAGAGATGCCTGGCCATTGATATTCTAGCAGTAACAACTATCCCTTTTAAGGCAACTCAGTGCTTGAGTCAGGTTTTCACTCCTCTCCCAAAACCTGCTCAATATGATCCAGACTGTGCTTAGCCCTTATGTAGGTGCCCAATCAAGGGGGAGGGGACAAGGAGCCTTCCCATTTTTTATGACCCATTTAAGGGATGTGTAGGAGTGGAGAGGCTTGTCTATCCTAATTCCACTCAGGAAGCCCAGCACCCCAGAGGAAATAGAGAGGGTCAGGTCTATGACTTCCCGCCCTCCTCACTGCACCCCATAACACAGTATAGCACTAGGTGTGTTCCCCTTGCACAGTGGAAAGCTCCCAGAAGCTCTGGTGCTGCTATGATACTGCTCCTGGTGTTGCTCTAACACAAGGTCATGATTTAACTCTATGAAATTCCAGAATAAACAATGGCTTATTGCAGTGGAAGTATTTCTTGTAGATTGAACTTTAGGCAAAGCTGGGTGGGAAGAGAGAATCTATTACATAGAGAAAATCAATAGCACCATTAGGTAATGCTATATTTTATCATTCCATGGTGCAAATGCAATATGTGTGGTAAAGAAGGGTGGCGATAACAACTAAGCATAGTTGTTTCAGAAACCATCCTGCTTTGCACGCTACCTAAGCTCCTCAGTCTACATGATAACCAGGATGTGAAAATACACACCAGGAGCAATGCCCTACTTCAGCCCAGTGCAGCACAGACACATACACATGACATGAAGGATGTTCTCATTACTGAAGAACTGTAGGTCATGTCTTTGTCATTGCCCTATTTTACCACTGCTCAGTAAAGCAAGGATATGTTTTCCTTCTCACTGCTTTCTTTTATCTCTTCTTTCTTGGGTATGTGAGTTGGTTCCTGGTCATTCATTATGGGGGAGGAGGAACTTCTTCAGGTAGCAAATACTGTTTCTAAACTGCTTCCAAATACCTTCATTAATCCGGATGCAGTAGATAATCTAGCCACTTATTTTGGTGTCTCAGTGGGAGAGGAACTCTTTTTAAAACATGGTCCCACAGGCATAAGGAGGAATTTAAGTGGTGGATAAGCCTTGTCCAGGCTCTGTGCATAGGGATTAATTATATTCTAGAGACTAACATCACTCTTTTTATTCTCCATACACACAAACTCAGTGCATACAGCACTACCTAATATGGATAGTAACTGGACCAGATGGGTATTTTAGTTCCTCCTCTATGGGCCTTTATGGGATTTTCCCCATTGACTTCATCGGGCTTTGAATAAGGCCTTGCGTAAATGTAAATAGCAAGGAACTGGACATTGAGACTCCGTCTAAGGGTGAGACAGTAAAGTGTGTCATTACAGCATATGCTTCTGTAGGACATAAAATCTAGTCACATAAAACCAAAGTCAAATGAGGTCAACACATCAGAATAAATTTTTTTCATGTGGTATTACAGTTCTGTGAAAAAACCCTAACCTTTGATTTAAGCAAAGTTCCTTTTAAAAGAGTGATCAAAACTGTATTTTATAAGGGAAATTATTCAGTGAGTCACAAGCTAAAAAATAATAAATGCATCTGTTCTCATTAGAGATATTGCTACTGCACGACTATAGCACAGTTCACTATTGCACAGTTATTGCAAAATGAGAGCCAAGTGTATGTAAAATGCTACCAATCTAATTAACACAGGAGTAAATAACTACAAGATGAGAGACAGTGAAATCCACCCCTCAAACTTAGCTAAAAGTTTCAAGCAAGGCTAAGTAATTTAGTATCATCAATCTGTTTCCCTTTAGTTTTGAGGAAATTCTGTACATAAGATAAAGTGATAGTTTGCTATAACCCAGTTCTTTTAATCCAGTGCTTAGCAATGATGGGAGAAGCACACCCTCCTTCCATCATCCTTGCGATATCATCTCTCACTGCTGCAACAATCCTGGTGTATATAATTTGGGGCATCAGTTAAGTGGTCTACATGAGGGGGGCAGAATGAATGGTCAAAAAAGGGATAAGAAATAGAGGACCAAAGTTGGTAAATTATGTCATCTGCCTTTTTAATTTTACATCCCAATATATATACTTCACAATAGTCATTTCCTCCCAAATATTTAATTTTGAGCAGAGATCTTCCACAAACAGATTTGAATAAGCTAACAATGAAACTACTGAGACACAAAACTGTTAACAGTATGACAAATCACTTCTTAATCTCTCATCTGTGAAATCCATTCCTTGTTCAACAGATAAAGGGGTTTGGGTAATTTTATTTTGAAGGCAAGTAACTTATCTGTGAATAAATCTTTCATCCTCTTTTTATTGGTTTTAATCATAGTCACTACCACATCTGACCCTTGAAACCCATTCTGCACCTACTGCAAAATGCTATCTTAAATTGGATACCAGGAGATTATAGAATTATGATTTTAGTGAATCAAATTTAAGTTGTTTCTTTGAGGTGAGCTGATCCATGAAAAAAAATACCACAACATCCTAGAAACAGCAACCGTGAAAGCAATATGCGTCACTGAATTTAGACAATATTATGGCCCTTGCTTTCTGTAACTTTAGCCCTAGACTGAGCCAATAAATGGAACATGATATGTAGACTACAGTGATACCACTATGTACAGAATGATAAAACCCAAAGGATTTGGTAAATATGAGGAAGACTATTCAATATAATGCCAACAACTTACGCCAATGCTAAACAAGCAGTGTAGAAGGTATCCCTAAAGCTCAGTGAGAATATGAAAAAGAGCTTAGTTGGTTTTCCAGGTCCCTGATGCTAAATGGTTTTGTAGAACTGGATGTGTGCAAAATATTATATATATATATAAAATTTACAACACTCCTCCCTTTCAGTCCCTCCACATACCTTTGCCTATGCATTGCCATTTCATGTAACAGAGTCATGCAGGAGGCTTGACACTTTCTACTGTTCAATGTGTGGGACTATCCCTACAGCTCAATTGTGCAAACTCTTATTCAACTTGGTGAACATTTATTCATGTGCATAGTACCATTGACCTCAGCAGAAATATTGTACTTAGATAAGTGCTCATCAAGATGAGTAAAGGGCTGTACAATTAGACTCCTTCCATTTAATTTAACTGGTGCATGATCATTGCCTCCACTTGCATTTGCACTGGAGCACATCCACCTTGTACTTCACCAAGAACTTTCAAGGTCAGAAGTGAAATCCTGGCCCCACTGAAGTCACTGGCAATGGGGACTTTAGATTTCAACCTCAAGGTTTTAATGGATAATATTGATGCACACAAGTTTTCTTACACAGAGTACATACTCCTGCCTATAGCATATGAGAAATGCAAACTGTCAGACAAAGCACTGAATAAGGGTTTTTAATTATGAAGTCTACCATGTTACCAGATATTAATGTATTTAACTTTACTGATCAAGTACACCATGAATCCAGAACTAGTTTCAAAATATCCAGTGGGATTAAGTGAAAATCCAGTTGAAAGATTTCCAGACAGAATATTTTCTACTCAGGGAAGTATATTGTAGACTTATTTGTTATACTTCTAGAATAAAGTCTTGATTTTCAGATGTGCTGAGCACCTGAGTTCACACTGACTAGAGCTGGAGTCATATAGGGTGCACGCCACTTCTGGAATTCAGGCACTAATTCTTTAATTCAGTGATCCCAGGCAAAATCAGAAGTGAGTTAATGAGCCAAAGCAGGTGTAAATTACACCCATGGAGCTCTAGAAGAAGGTGTAAATCACACTAATTTAATCTCAGTTACACTCTCTTAGACTCATCCACTTCTCAGCGTGTAGCATATACTGCCTCGCACATAACCTGGGAATATGGGCTGCTCCCTATAGTGAAGCAGGAACAGGTGTAGGGGCTGGCCTACTTTAATTTACAACACTCCTCCCTTTCAGTCACTCCGCATATGAATTCCAGGATGCCAACTTAGACTCCAGTAGATTCAACAGTTGAACAAATTCAGAGGTGATGTGTAAGGTGACGGCAATTATACGTTACACAGTTAAGGGGTTATAAATCATATATTAAGTGCCAGATTGTGTGCAGGTACTGCATAAGCATGAAAGGTCGGTATAGGGCAAGGAGACACCCCATTGCACTTCCTGTGCAGCAGGAAGGCACAGTCACACTCCTCCATCTGAGTGCACTATCTATCCCAAAGGGAACTTCAAGGATGTGAGGCCAGGGAACTACCCTCATTCTGCACCAGCCATGGCAGGAGAGGTGTACTTCTCCAAAGTGCCATCTGATTCCAAAGAAATCGACTTCAATTTGAGTGCTATTAGTACAATGATTTTGTTTGGGATGGGATTTGCCAGGCTTTTCAGATCCTTTCTGTGGCTTTGATTATTGAAGAAATGGGCTGTCATTTAGCTTTTCAGTCTTAGGGAATATATCACTGAATAATACAGGAAGGTTAAGATGTTCTCGCTTTGGAAACATGACCTTAATAAAAATAAAACATTCACTCTCGAGAAGAAATCTGGGTGAGAATTTTGTTTTTTTTCTTCTTAATTTCAAATGCCTTGAGAGATTGAAAGGGGCCATACTGAGGGTCCTGGAGATATGTCCTCTGTTTATCCACAGAACATATAGAGCCTGGACAGCAGCAGTGTAAGTTCCCCCACATTGACCCGGGAACATGCCTCAACCTTGACCCAGAGGGACTACATCTAGTGGTAAGAAGATAGTCCTCATTTTCCAGGCCCGTTTTACTCTGGCCCACTCAGAGCTTCCAGCCAAGAATGGCACTTGCTGTGATGGGGCCTCTTGGTTAACTGGAAACGCAACAGTAGGAACTGAACTGAGAACACTACATTATTTCTTATATGCCAGGCACCAAAGAAGTTTTCAATCACTGTCACACTAGACCCGATTCAAACTGGTGACCTGCATATGAAAGGTTTCATACGCTATTAAAAATCCCCCACAAATCATTCAATTCCCTGATGAGCAACTTGCTTAAAAATAACTAAATCAATACTAAAAGCTTATATGTAAGAAAATAAAGTAAAAACAAAAATTGAGAAACATTGTTTCAAGCACAGTCCACTCCCACCCCTTTTGATCTAATATTCCACTTTCTAACAACTTAATGGGTCTAAAACAGTTCAGAGGGGCAAAGCAATGAAACAAAGGGAATAGGTATCTCTTGCTTTTATTCTGTTCTGCAGGTCAGGAGTTCTATAATTGCGTGCCAGATGCAAAATAATTAGCCTTATGTCAACTTGTAAGCTAGGAGATAATGGAAGTAATGACAACCTGAAACTTTTCAATTATACAAAGAAGGCAGTCATATCAATTCACTTACTTCATATATAAAGAATCAGATCTTGTGCTTGACTGAATATTATTGTGACATATTCATATGGCCTGAAAAACACACCTTCATATAACAGCATATTATGGTCTGTAGAAGTCTATTAATGAAAATGAATAATTCTTGGAGGGGAGGGGGGCAAAAATGATGCTCAAATGAGCTTCAGAGTCCAAGCAAAGCAATTATCAGAGTAAAGAAAACAAGAGCCTGTTCTTTCAGCTATAAAAAAATGGTAGGTGATGGTATTTTACTATAGAATCAATTGAGTTTCATATAGTGTTTGTTATCATTTACCAGCTAGGACCTGAAGTCTTTGTAAAGAAACCTTAAGATTCAGAAAAATAAACTGATTTCCATGTTTTGATCAGTGAAAGTTCTCCTAAGACTCTGCTTATTAATTTTGTTCTTCCCATCTCTTCCCCTCCTCCATATCCAGCTCAGAGTAGACAGTTGCTCTCTTGCTTTGTCTCTGCAATGTTTATGTGAGTTTCAGATCTTCTATTGTTACACCAAAACTAAACAAACAATAAAAGTTATGCCTAACCATCTGTTAGCTCATAAGGACTTTCCTGAAGGTCACATTAAGACATCTTTTTCAACACATCAATAATGCTAGAGACAGAGTCAAGGGAGACAGAAAACGATTCCTTCTCCAGGTCAGGTTGGAAGTGATTGGCAAGGCAATAGGCACAGGCTCAAAGTGTAGCAGACTGGACCTGCCTGCAGATAACAGGATGAGGTGTTTTTTTCCCTTTCTAGCCCTGCCACTCGATGAACCTTTATAAACGTAACCATTAAGAAAAAAAAGCAGAAGCTAAAAATATCCTTCTTCAAAGCAAAGAAAACTAACATGAAACATAAGTAATTGTTTAAAGAAATTAAGTCTGATCATTCAATTAAAAACAAATCAGATAACGTACCCCAGACTGATTCCAAGGAATCACGACTCAGGAGTTTCCAATTATGAGTTCCCAACTGGGATGGCAAACATAAATCTTATGGAGTGTTAATTTATTTTCAAAAAGTGCAGACAGCATTGCTTTTCAAGTGTACACATTCAAAGAAAATGTTTGTTGCGTCTTTAACATGGTTATCATGGGTGTCTTATTACAAAAGGGTTAAAACAGCTGGTATTTTGCACTGTACAAAGCGATCAGATGAATGGGGATGGGGAAGAAGGAGAAATATGCTTCCTTATCTTGGTATTAAACTGTAAACATCAACTGAGACTTTAATCCTGTTGTCTCTCAAATAAATTACAGGAGAAATTCTTTAAGAGGTGGCAAACAATTTTTATTTTTCTCATCAATAGAGATTACATGATTTCCCTATCAGAATCAGATTGGAGCAATTTAGTAGATAGCTGATTAAACAACACTGAATTTCGCATGACTTTACAAATATATACATATAACCAGCAAAAAAAATGTTATATTTGGATATAATAAATTTCATTGGGGACAAGAGAACTCATTTCACCCCCTTACAGAGAAAATTGGAATGTAGGATAATATCATCACACAGAGGATACACATTGTCTTATGCCTAACGGTGGTTTTAGGGTTGGTTCTAAAATGTAGTCTGGATTAGCACAGAACATAGTGGAGTTTTTGATGACTAGCAAAGAGACAACTGCCTCATGGCTGAGGTGAATTTAATGATCAGCCAGTAAGGAGCCTTCCCAGCTAGAAGAAACAGCCTAATGAAAATTTGGAGGAGAAAGAGGGACAGGAAGGCATCTTTTTCTGGGATTGCGAAGAAAATAATAGTTAAATATAATGGTTTTCAGTGTGTGTGTTTTTTTTCAATACTGAATTATATATTTAGACCAACCCTAGCACATACTGTACTGCCAAGAAAAAGTACTGGAACAGATGAAAACACAAACAGTTTGTTATTTTTATTAATAATCACAATTAATAATCACTTTGCACTTTCTATTGTGCTTTGTTCTGTATACAAATTGCCTTACAAACGTTACCTAATTCAAAATCCTTCAAAATTCAACATCTTCAGGGTGGGATTGTACTATAAGGGGTCAGCTACCAGCATATCAAATCCACCATATCCCAAATCTATCCTTTTCTCCTTTGTACTTCTCAATCCTGCTCAGTTTTTTCAGTTGCTTGTTTCCTCCCACCATCCTCACTCCCTAATCCACAAATAGAATCTAAAATGGCCCTCCTCCCCCTCTTTTACCAGGAATGACCCTGCCCTTGCAAATATTCATATTTTCATGCAAACATGCATTTCCACCTGTGAATAAACATGTTTTCATGGATGCAAACTCCCCTCCTGAACATGTGTAAACAAAAGCTTCCTCATACGAATGTTTGCACAGGGAATGAAATTCACCCTCATTCAGAGTCCCACTTCCTCAGAATAGGCCACCTTGCACAGACCATCTTCAGAAAGGCAAATTTCATCCAAAGTGAACAAAGAATGAACACAATCAACTCAAATTCATTTTTTAATCTGATGGAGTGGGCTTGGATTCCCCACCCACATGCCTATCCCTAATGCCATTAAGTTCATGGAAAAATGTCTGTAACAAAAGTTTGTCATAGGTTTGACAGAAGACTATGTATGCTGTACGTCAAAAGATCATTTAGAATCCTAGGCTCTTGAGACCAGGGACAGGATCCAAAAGGATATCTTCTATAAAAGTACCAAATTTCTGTTTTCCATAGATATCAATCTAATTAAAGGGAGGAACAGACAGTCATCAAGAAAGCTTTGCCTGAAAAGAACGTAGCAAAGCAGGCCCCCCTTCTCTCTAGCCAAATTTGCAGTCTGTTATGCTAGAAAAAAGTGAACTATTTTGGATTATTACTGGTGTATATGCTTCTAACTGAAGCACAGGAAGAATTAAAGAGAGAGAGAGACTTAAATGATACAAGCTGGGTTATTGGACTCCTTTCACATTAAACTGGTATACTGTCCAATGTTTCAGTGTGGTTACTCCTGACTTACATTGAGGTAAATGACAGGAGAATCATATTTACCATTTTTATATTTTTATTTTTACCATATTTAATTGTAACCCACACCCACCCATTGTGGTGCTTTGTCTCCCTTCAGAGGTGCCAGGGACACAAAGAAGTTGATGAGCTTGCGACAATGTTGACTAACAAGGCAGGCTCTTTTAGTTCAGGCAGTAGAGGCTCATGCTATAAGATCCAGAGAACCCACGTTTTATTCCCACTGCCAGTGACCCACTGTGGGTCATCACTTAAATAGAGGTCAACTTAAATCACTATACAGGATACCAATTGCAAGTTGCACAACTTTTCATAGTCATGGTGAGTCTCCACCAGACCACAATTTGAGTTTTTTACATTGTCCTTCTCCCATTCATAGCACACAAGGAGTTCTCCAAAGAAAAACAGAGAGATGAGAGTATCAGAGTAAAAAGGAAAGAAAGAAAAATGTGGTGTGTCTTACAGTCTTTTGGGGGTTTGGCTTATCAGCAGCTATAGTGCTTTAATCGGGATTAGGGTCCGCCTCCAGCATCTCCTTTTCAGTCACCTCCACTTTATACCTGGTCCATGCAGTCTCAGGGGTGGCAAGGTCTGCTACTGTCTTCCTCTTTCTTGATCTGTCTCTTTGGCCAGCAGTCTCTGCAGTAGAGCAGCCTTCTTCCTGTTCACCACCCCTTCCCAAGGCAGGCTTTCCTTTTCTAAGCTTTACCTTCCATGCAGAGCAAGACTTACAGGTGCACCTGCTTAGTGCTGGCTGAACCCAGAATTGCTCGATAGCCTCCTCTCTACTAGAGTGAGGGTGTGGCTCCTTCCCACATGAGTAAACTGGAAATTAGAGCCAAAATTTCAAGGTATCTTTTTTGAGTTGGTCAGCTCATAAGCAAGACAGCTTTGGAAATTAAACCATCCTCAGAATGTGGACCTGATTCACTGGGCACAGAGAAAAAGAGGAGCCACTGATTCCTGTCTGGGTTAAACTTTATCACTAAACTGCCATTCATCTGAGGCATTAAAGAGGAGAATGTTGCAAGTATATATGGTATAAGAGTCACAGTGTGGGACTTATAAAAAGTGCCAATATTCATCTGACATCACATACACATCTTCTAAGGTGTACCATTGCAGTTCCAATAAATTCTTCAGTAAATACACGGCTCTAGTCTAATTAAATAGCCAAACTGCCTGTTTCGGTGGCTATATTTTTATCTGAACCTTGGTACTACGTGTGCTGGGAAGCCACTTCAAACCTTGTAAAAATCAGCCCAGAATAAAGTGGGATAAATCTAAATAGTTTCTAACAACCCTTTTTTATAAGACACTTGACAATGTTTGTGATCAACTAACCCATTTATGCATTTCTCATCCCTTAAAAAGTCTCCATACATTTTTTTATAATTTAAACAAACTCTTCCCATTAAACTCTTTTAGCGTGTAAAAACCCTAAGCACCTCCCACATGGTCACTAAAAGACTGAGGCAGAATGGGGAAAAGGAACTACCTCACTTGCAGCTGTATTACTTAGCTTACCATCTGAGGGAACTGGCCAGAGGTCTCCTTACACAAAACACTGATTTCTCACTCCAACTCATAATTTAAAGGCTTCTAACTATGTCCTTCACAGTCTTATTAACACCCCTCGAAAAGGATTGTCAGTGCCTCAGAGGCCTTCCCAAACAGTATGAATCCAATGAAATCAAACTTGCTATCCCTGAAATTCCCACATTCTACACATGAAGAACAGAAGAAAAAGTTTCAATAAAATCCCTTGGGAGTCACCGAACATTAGTAGTGATTTGGACCTGACAAAGGTTCCATCATTTCGTTCTCATCCCTCAAAAATAAATTCAGCCTTCCTGACTCAAGTCTCCCATTAAAAACAAAAACAAAAATGGAACCTGCCATTGAATCCAGGCTCAAAAGGTGTACACAAACAAACCTTCCCCCATCTTTCTCAGGAAATGTGTATCCTTCATGGCTTCTTCCACCTTTTATCTAGGACAAAATGGAATTAAGAATTTTGGTGCCTCTCTAGAAGCTGTGTTGTGAGCCTACATCTAACCCATTCTGAATAGTTTCTACAGACTACAGGTTGTAGGCAACAAATATTTCAGAATACATAATGTGCTGGAGACACAACTACACATCTGCCTCACAATCACACATTGTCTGGTCCTGCAAGATGAAAGCCCCCTATGGATGGCCATCTGCACCTACATAAAGGTAGCCCATTACTCCTTCTGTTGACTTTTTTCTCAGCCTTGAAGAGTGTAACCTATATACCCATTCTATCTTAGCCTTACATAAAAGTTTTACTGAAACACTTGAAAATCCTTTATTCTCTCCTGATTTTGAAGTGGATATAGAAACTAGCATCTCCCCACATAAGGGAAACAACAGTTCTCTCAAGCAAAGGCAAATCAGACCCGTTCTCCAGATCATGGCCAGTACTGCAGGACATCTCACCATAAAAGCCCCTTTAGCATCACATTTGACTACAGGTCCACATCACCTTGGCTATTGGGTCTTAAACTTAGCATCAATCCCACTCTTCATCCTGCCTTCTTTGTATTTACCATTTTAATGCTTTCCTTTCAGCTTTCCCATATAATTAATGGAGATGCTGGCAGTTGTTAACCTACGCTTCCTTAGTGAATGCACTCACATTTCTTTATTTGTTTGTTTCTGTCCTTTTTTTTAAACACTTTTTGGACCAAACTCAAACTTTTAACTTGTTTTTCTCTCTATGCATATTCAGAGGTCACCATTACAAAGTCAGCATTTATCCAATTGGCACAAAGTGATATCTGCATTATAATAAATGTGGATAAAGGTTGACTTGTAAATGGGGGCCACTGCATTGTTGTTTCTGCAAATCCAGGTACTGTAAATGCTCAACATGCATTTCTTATGCATCCAAAACTCCTACTGATGTCAACAGTTTCACGTGAGCAAGAAATTCAGGGAGTCTCCCAAAATGTGCATACTGTTGCAGTGTACTTGAAGAATAATAAATAACAGCAACAATATATTCTGAAATTTGAACAACTGATATTTTGAACAAGCTATATTTTAATGAGATAGCTTCAAAAAGGTGAGGATTTCTCATTATAGATACTAACTACAGAGAAGCCAATTTACCCCATAGTTTATTGCAGAGAAATATAATCATGCTTCTTCAGGATCATTTTGTCTAACACCTTGCAGCTGAAAAGAAGTGATTAACACCCCCACCACCACCACCACCACCACCACCTATTTAAGTTACAACTTACAGTCTTACAAAAACTTGAGCAATAAGTCAACCAAACAGAATCTGAAACACGAGCGTTCTGAACTCATCTTGAGCAATAGCTGCTAATGTAAGATGCTGTAAGGATCCATCCTTCATCACTTTGGCATCCTACTGAGAGTTTTGTAAGGTCTAAAACTAATCAGTGCTTGAGGTAGAAACATAGCTAGAAACCTGAAATAATAAAAAATAGTCACTTTGTAACTGTATAAAGAATATAAATCTGACCCAGCAAGCGTCCCATTGACGATTTCGGACTAAATTCTTTAGCAATGTAAATTCAGGTATAAACTACTGTAAATTACTGATTATAACCTCACTGTCAGGTTTATCACTATGGACTTGTGCACCAAATGACATAATGGATTTTCAGTAGATAGCATCAAGAAATTGGGTACACATTTCACATCATCATCAACAGCAGTTTTGTACTACATTTAACCACAAAGAATCGCACAACAGCACTGGAAAGACAGATTGAAATACTGAAAACTGTAAACAATCCATGTAAGAAATAAAACCCATGGAACAACCTTGAGAGCTATGTGATCTCATTCACACATTTGGTAGTCTTCTGCTGCTACCCCTTCTACTAATTTGTAGTTATTAGACTCATCTTCTTTTCTGTGGAGATGAGGCCAATGAATAACTAATTTCAGCACTTTGCAGACTTCATGCACCATATTTAAAATATTTGGTTAAAAAGGCTACCCCGTAATGCGATGCAACAAAGCAACTAAACCTGAGTTTGACAAAGAGATAGATGGTGACTTTTCCATATACTCAAGTGTTTCGTATAATAAGCTACTATGAGAAGGAAAATTAAATAAAAAGGTAATTCAATTTTGCATAAATATTACATTTTTATCATTTGCATTCATATTAATGGAATAGCTAATAGTTATGAACAAATAAAGAAAGTCAAAACCTCAGCAATTGTTATTTAGGGAGCAAACTGAATGTATTTATCTTGATTTCTTTTTATAGATGTATGTATATTAGATATTAATACAACACCTCAGGAAAACCATAATGAGGGGAAATCACAATATTACTTAAGAGTGCCATTTTCTTTCGTATAAAGCTATGAAGAACACCATGAGAACAGGACATCATAATTATATTTCCCATTAAGCCCAGCTGTAAAGTTCTTATTTGCTGCATATTCAAGGGGGGAAAAAAACCAAAACCACTCAATAAAAAAACCCATCAAATTTAGTAAGGAGCAAAGACTGCAGGTTTGAGCACAATGGATTAAATATTTTCTATTTTATGCGATCATCCAATATTATAATCTCAACAAAACAAGAGAAAACATACTTTCTGTGGAGGGCTGGCTCAGGACTCTGAAGTACATGTGTGTTATTTTTCAGGGTGCCATATTCTCAGCTGATATAAATTGTCATAGACCGTTCAAGACAAAGGAATTACGATGATTTACTCCATCTGAACAGCTGGCATATTGTTTCCCCTTCAGTCTGTAATTTGAGAAGCTTTACCACTGTTTGGTTTTATTTATTGTTGAGTGGGGAGAGAAGGATTTATTTGCTGACTCTTGGATTTTGTTTTGTTTTACGGACTTCTTTTTTATGGCAATTTCATTCAAATAAGAGCCCTCCTGAACTTATCATTTATATCAGATATCCAGACAGTAACAAAAGAAGTTATTCACCTTGTGCAGTAGGTGCAGTTGTTTGAGATGTGTCTCCACTTCAGATGAGTCCCAAGCCATTTCTCCAGAGGGAGTAGGGAGATTTGGAACTAAGTCCAGAACTGAAGATAGCACTGTGGTAGTCAGTGCTGTATTGGATCTGACAGCATGGATGAAAGTGCAGTGCTTCTAAAATTCATGTACTGTAGCCCACAAAGCAGCCCCACATATCTAAGACACTGGGATGTTCTTAAGCAATATTGTGGATGTTGCTTTTGACATAGTATTATCCTTGGAAGAGGATGAAAACCTGTGGTCTCATAAGTGACAATACATCCAGATATCCATCTCGATAGTCTCTGAGCAGAAATCGTGGATCCCTTGGATCTATCCATGAAGGAGATGAACAGTCTAGGTGACCTTCAGAATTGCTTGATCCTATTCAAATAGAAGGCCAGAGCCCTTCTAATATCCAGTCTATGAAAACAGGACTTCTACAGAGTGTTGTGTGGCTTCAGGAAAAACAATAGTAGATGAAAAGATTAGTAAGGTGGAACTCTGAGATAAACTTAGGTGAGAATTTAGGATGGGATATAAAGGCACCTTATCCTTGAAGAATATTGTAAATGAAGTGGGGTATCTACCATCAAGGCACCAATCTCCTCAACTCTATGGGCCGATGTGATGGCAACTAAAATGGCCATTTTCATAGATAAATGGAGTAAAGAACAGATTGCCATATCACTGAATGGATGTTTCATAAGGTAATTGAGTACCAGGTTGAAGTGGGGTCACTAACCTTTAATAAGCCAAGACAACACAGGATAAACAAATATGGAAAACTCCTCTACAGTCAGATTAAAAGCTGATATTGCAGCCAAAGGGACCTTAACTGAGCTAATTGATAACTGTGATTTTTTCAGATCCAGCAGATAATCTAGGATGCTGAAAGAGGCACAGATCTAGGCAATGAGAGTATCAATGGGAGAATGGCAGATAAGTAGTATGGGTTGAGTTCTTACAACAGTAACACCTGTTGCACTTCCTCAGAGCAGGAAGATTCTAACCCTGTGAACCATTGAGGAACCATGTCCACAGGCAAAGAACCCCAAGATTGGAATGAAGCATGCAATCCACATCCTGTGAAAAGATATAAGGAATGGTCAGGAGCTTAAGTGGTAGATGGATGCATAGATGAAACAGGTAGGGTACCAAGCTTATTTTGGCCAGGTTGGTACTATAAGGATAACCCTGGCCATGTACTGTCAGATTTTGGTCATTACCCTCAGTATCAATGGAAGTGGAAGAAACACATAGAGCAGATCCTTCTTCCAGGACAGAAGAAAGGTGTCCCCGAATGAGTGGTGGCCCAGACCCCCTCTTGAGAAGAAGAAAGGACACTTCTTGTTCCTGGAAATGGTAAAGAGATCCACCTCTAGAAGACCTTATCTTTGGAATACAATGTGGAGGACACTTGAGGGTCTAGCACCCATTTATAGTCCTATGAAAAATGTCTACCAAGGACATCGGCTGTGGTGTTCTGAATGCCTGGGAGAAAGACTGCTGAATTTTGTATCTGATGAGCTATTCACCAGTTCCATAACTTCATGGCTTCAGTACACAGAGAAGGGGGGAACATCTTTCTTCTCCTTGCTTGTTGATATAAAACATGCAGGACACATTGTCCATTATAACCCTGATTGATTTGCTCCCAATGAGAGATAGGAAATGGAAATGGGCATTCCTGGCAGCCCTGAGCTCCAACATATTGATATGGAGTTTGGATTCCTGAGTTGTCCATCTGCCCTGAGTCATGAGATCATTGAGATGAGTTCCCTCATCCCAACAGCTATGCATCTGTTGTTAAAGTTAGTGATTGAGTTGATTAAGAGGGATTGCCCGCAGAGACATTGAGTTGATCTTTCCGCCAATCCAGGGAGTTTGTCACTTGTAGATGAACTATCACCTGTCTGCCCAAGGTATGTCTGACTGAAAAATAGGTTATTCTAAGCCAACCTTGAAATCAGTAGAGATGTAGCTTTGCGTGATGAGTCCTGAAAGTGCAAACTGCAATGTGTCCCAGGAGCTAAAGTCAGTTCCTTATAGTGGTCCAAAACTTCCCTGAATAGTCTGTACCAAACCTGATAAGGTTATGAACCTTTCTAAGGTAAGACAGGGTCTGACTATACATGACTCCAAAGAAGCCCCCTATAAATCTTTTTTACAGGGGTTAATGTGGATTTCATTACATTTAGCTAAAGACCAAACTCTTGGAACAGAGAGCAAGGGGCCATTGGGGTGGAAGATAGCACAGCTTCATAGAAAAGGTTTTTAGATAGCCATTTGTCATGGTATGGGAAAATCAGGATCACCTCCTGTTGGAGGTAAGCAGTCACAGCCACCAATACTTTGGAGAACAGCCTTGGGATGAGGAGAGACTGAAGAGAAGCACTCAGTATTGGAAATGATTTTGGTCTACAGTGCATTGTAGATACTTCCTGTGTGAAGGGTGTATTGTTATATGGCTAGAGGTATCTTGTAGCTTGAGGACCAAAAACCAATCCCTTTTCTCCAGTGAAGGGATTAAAGCTGCCACAGTCACCATTCTGAACTTTTGAGGCTTTAAAAACTTGTTTAGAAGTCTTAGATCCAAGATCAGTCTCCATTCTCTGTCCTTCCTCAGTACAAGGAACTACTTTGAGTAAAACCCTTTACTCTGTGAGGGAAAGGGACTGCCTTTATTGCACCTAACCAGAGGAGAAAAATGCACCTCCTGTCTTAATACAAGCTTGTGAGAGGGGGAATGGGATTGGAAAGGAGGGAGTGACATAAAATTGATTGTACAGCCTGACCTTATGACCTCTGTGTGCCATTTTTCTATAGTAATCCTCCTCCAAGCATGTTGGAAATGGGAAAAGCTGTCCCCAAAGGGAGGGTGGTGGGCAAATGGATGCACTTGTAAAACCAGACATGTCGAGGATTCGAATGCTCAATGGGCCTATCAAAATTGCTGCTTAGAAGATGGTTGAATGGTCATGGGGGGCGGTGGGTGGGCCTCTTTCTCTGAAACTTATTTCTTTTCCTGGGGAGTTCGGTGGTTCTGTGGAATCCAGAGAACTGAGCATGATGTGATCTCTGTACAGTTTGTGACCTACTAAACTGTCTCTTATTTGTAGATGTATATATGCCCTGGGAATGTAAAACGGCTCTAGAGACATTCAGTGTATGGAAAGACTCATCCATGGTCTCTGACAAAAGTCTATGTGAAGGGACAATCCTCAATGTGGTTCTGTTTTTCTCTCGGAAGCCCCAAGACCTAGAGTCATGCTGCCTTGCACACAACTACCACCATAGAGATGGACCCGGCAGCAGTGTCCACAGCATCCAAGGATGCTTGAAGAACAATCCTAGTCAATAATTGGTTCTCTGAAATAATGGACTGGAATTGCTCCCTATGTTCCTGCAGCAGATGTTCAATAAAGGCTGTCAATCAATTATAGTTTGTGTAATTGTATAAGGCCATGGCCACTTGTTAATTCATGATCCTGGACTGCATGGTTGCTGATGAATAGGACATCTGTCCAAATAGACCCAGTCTTTTTTGGTCCTTGTCATGTGGCGTAGATCTGGAAAAGTGAAGCCTGCCCTGCTCATTTACCGCATCCACTACTAGGGAGTTAGGCGGAGGGTGAGAGAACAAGAAATCAGATTCCTTAGGGGAAATGTAATACTTTTTATCCACCCTCTTACACATTGGTGGACTGTTTGCCACACAGTCTTAGCTAGATCCAGGAGCATGTCATTGATGGGTAATGTCACCTTGGACGGCGTTGCTGACTGTAGGATATCCAACAACTTGTCTTGTGAATCTCTGATGTCTTCGAGTGGAATTTGAAGAGTGTTAGCAACCCTCTTCATGACATCATGAAACTGCTGAAAATCATCAACCATGGAAGGTAATGGAGGCATAACCACTTTGTGTGGATACGAGGATGAGATAGGTGGCCTCCTTATTTGCCCTGGCCTCCAGTTCTTCAGATGTGGGGGGAAGCTGGTTGGAAAGGAGAGAACTGAACAATCCTAGTCGTCCTTTGAGGCAATATTGGTGGACTGGAGAACTGCTGTCAGTAAGCAGTAAACCAGGGATCCCAATATGGCCAGAAGCAGGCCATATGGGAGTGAGAGGTGGCATGTAGGATAGGTTCCACCACCCATGATGATGGCTGTGATCTTCCTGTGACTATCAAAGCACGCGTTCCTGAGAGGATATGTTGGGGAACCCTGGACTGAAACAGAAGAGACCAACTAGAAATCCTTTTCAACAATGTCCAATGGAGGAGCCCCCACAGAAAAGGGTGGAGAGTTCTGCAGTAACAGAAAATGATAGCAGTCTGGAGACAGAGGTCTCGGTACTGAAAAATGTCCAGTACCCAGGAGGAGTGGAGATTCTGTCTCATCTGTTATGGACATGTCCCTTGCCTACCTAAACTCTTCTGGCACTGAATTGGTACCTAGCAGAGGATGTGATAGCCGAAGCTGATGGTACCGTTGATGGCAGATGTACCGATATAGACTCTGCTGGAGTCTAAAGCCATTGTTTACTCAGGTGCTGAGGATGCCTAATGGATAGGTGCTAAATGGATAGGTGCTTATGCTTGCCCTCCTTGTCCTTCAGAGTACCAAAGCCCTGTCGGAGCCATTGCTCTCCCTCACATTCCAGGGCTTTCCAGCTCTCCTGGTACCTGAGGAGGAGTCCTTCAACTCAACGGTACTGAGCTGGTAGATCTCTGGGGACCTTTTTTGAAGCAGGCTCCTTCAGATGAGAATCCATATTCCTCTTTTTGGGAGCTCTTTCAGAAGCCTCCTATGACCTTCCCTTCTTAGGGGAAGTATGTGCCAAGGTGGAAGTGGCACTGGATGTGTCTAGAGACAGATGTATGGGATATATGGGGGGGGGGGGGAAGTTTCCTGACCTGACTCGGATACTGGTCCAAGTGAGTGCTCCATTAACAATCTGAACTTCATCTCCTATTTCTTTCTTGCCCTTGACATGAGGGTGAGGCAGACATTGCACTTCTGGAAGACGTGGGACTCGCCCAAACAATGGACACACTTAGAGTGAGCCAGGAGAGGTTGCCCATGAAGCCTGGCAAGCCAGGCATGCCCTGCCAGAAAAGCAAGGCTCCCTAAGGAGAAAAAGAGGAGAAAAAACCCTATCCTTACACTGCTAAGAACTTAGTAGTAACTATAGTTACTACTAACAACTAACTATACTAACAAATCTGAACCTAACTATAAGAAGAATACAAAATAGCTGAGGCACACTGAAGGCAGGCAGGCTACAGCTGTGTCTCACGCTGAGGAGTAGAGAAAGAACTGAGGAAAGTTCATCCGAACATCCCTATGTTGCCTTGGTGTCTGGCATAAGGAGGCACAGGGTGCATACACATCCTGAATGGGCATTGCTAGCAGAAAAATCTCCGATCAAGGGCTCAGAGGCACATGTGCACCTCAAGTAGAGCATGCATAGGGACACTACTCGAAGAACTTAGCATCCTCCACATTCACATACCTCTGATCCTGTCAGACATCGTCTTGCTTTCCATTATGATTCATGTGCTTATGACTGTCAGGCTATCTCAATACACAGAACTTGGATATCAATGCATTGCCACAATGAAATTTCATCTGGTGCATGTCACAGAAGCCCACCTGCCGACAAACACTGGTCAATAGGAGTATGTCCTCCCAGTACTCTGATCGCTTCACTGGCTACTGACTGAATATAGTTGTGATATTGATCTTTGATGTTCTCAATAAGCTGGGACTAAGTTATCTCAGAAACTGTTTCTCCCTCCATAACATGGCAACTGGAACACTCAGAGACAATAAAACTCTCAGAAAAAAATAAAATCAGTGGACCTTGAGGCAAAGATAATTTGGCATCTGGCCATGGCTGTGTGACTTCCTTCTACAGACCTGACATGGACCACAAGTCTGTCTGTCTGTCTTTGGAACAAAGTGCATGAGCCACCTTTTCACCATAGCTTTTGCATAACGTTTCCCACACGCACAAAAATCAATACTGCTTCTGTCCTTCAAATAGGTAATCCCATATGATCCAAATGAGATAGGAAATGGAACAAAATAAATACTTTTTACTGATAATGATAAAAGGAAGCAGGATGGTCCAGTGGGGTAGGTTGCTTGCCTGAGACTTGGAAAACTTAGGTTTAATTCCTCAGCCTTCTTCTGTGACCTAGGGAAAGTCACATTCTCTCTGTGCCTCAGTTCTCCATTAGTGAATTGTGGCTAGCTGTAGTTGCCTACCCCAGGGGGTGTTGTGGAGCTACATATATTAAAGATTGTGAGATGGTCAGAAACTATGGTAATGGGAGCCATATAAGTAGATAAGACAAAAAGCCAGTTTGTGACAAAAAATTGGAAGTTCTTCCACAATAGGTCAGAGGGGAATATGTGAGGATATTACACCTTCCAAAGAAGATATATAAGATATGTCAAACTTACATATTTAGGATGACCTAAATGTTGTTAAAAACCATAGATCCCAAGACCTAAAAAACATTGCCAGTGAATAGTCTTGTGGTAAATGGCACTGGACTAGGAAGTAGAAATCTTGGCTCTGCTACTAATTTTCTGTGTGACCTGAGGCAAATCACTTTTACTCTCTGTGCCTCAATGCCTACCTCTTTAAGACAGGAATAATAATGCTTCCAACCCTAACAGAAGTATAGCGAAGAAAAATTCATGAATGCTTGTGAGATGTCGAGATATGACAGTGATGAGTAAGCACCACACAGGAGCTTATAAATAAAATAACTGTACTGTGATAATCAGTCTGTGATAGCCCTCACTAGCACAGGATATTGCAGACAGCCAGGGGAAAACAAAACCTGAAATAAGACACAATGGAAATATGATCCAAAGATTCACTTTTTCCCTGATGTCACTGAGATCACCTAAATGAAGAAGCAAGAGCAAGTCCATGTGAATAAAATTCTACAGGAAACAAAGATCTCTGTTACAACTGGCAAAACTTAGAGCCAAACTTGCAGAAAATGAGGACAAACTTGTGCCCTCCAAAGAGTGTGCATAAGTAGGTGCGCATCTGTATATATATAAAACCTCTTTGAACCTGAACATTTAGTGGCGTCATGTGCCAAAAACTACTTGCAGTTAATTCCCCTTCAAGCTTTATCAAGGAATAAATTTTTCAAAAGCATCTAAATGACTTAGTAGCCTAAATCTCATTTTCAGAAGTGATTTGGGTATTTAGCTGGGTTGCATATAATGCAGTCAAAGGGGTTGACTGCAGCTTAAGTAGACATTCATGAGCTAGTTATAATCTAGATTGTTTGGGTGCCAGAGCAGTGAGGCTGTGGCAGCACAGGTTTCAGCTCCACCAGTAATTACCCAGGGCTCCAGAGAGGCTTGTAAAGCTAGCGTGGGTATGTCTACTCAGGCTGTAGTCACACCCTGTGATTGCTGGAGTAAAGGGGTGCCCCAGTTCTCACTGAAAGTCAGTAAGAATTAGTCTCCTAAGGGGCAGATTTTCAAATGCACAAATGGCATTTAGGTACCTGACTTCCACTGAAAATTAATGAGAATCAGCTGCATAAATGACATTTGTGATTTTGAAAATTTCCCACTAAGTCTTTTTTGAAAATGTGACTTAGGCTGCTAAGGGGCAGATTTTTAAAAGGTAGATAGGTGACTAAAAATGCAGAGACACACTCAGTGGGATTTTCAAAATTACCTAAACAGGTTACATGCCTAACTGCCATTAAAATCAACTTTAAAATCCCACTAGATGCTTAGCTGCATATTTAGGTGCCTAAATACCTTTAGAAAGCCAAGCCTCTGTCGCTTAGGTGTGTTTGAAAATTTTACCCAAGGTCTAAATCAGTACAATTTAGTGGTTCACTTCCTTCCCTCTACTGCAACAGGTAAGCGGTTGTCAATGAGAAATATATTTTATATGAGTCATCTTAAAAGTATTTTGGTATAGATTTTACAAAGCTTTGTTAGTTGGAGTTTGTTGCTCTTGTCTCATCATGCCACAAAGGATACATTGGATTTTAAACTATCCAAAAATAAATACTTAAATAAAAAGTGTCTTGTTAAAGTCACACAGTTTGATCCTATTTTTCAGAGTGATCTATATATTAGGCAGCAATATTGTTCTGTGCAGTTGAACTTCCGTCCAACCAGCACATCTTTATTTGAACTTCACCTTTCACAGACAGCTGCAGAGATCGGTGCATTGCCAAGATATAAAAGCCCTTTCAAAAAAAGATGTAAAGTAATCATAATTAGTCTTAATACATCTGAGCCATCACTTTTAGCTATCTTTGCCAGCAACATGTCTTTAATAGACAATTTTTAAGAGGCAATATAAAATAATTGCATAGAAGAGAAACGTTAGGTCCATTGTGCAAAAGAAATTGCTGATTTCATGACTTTATTCCCTCAATGTTGAGAGTACAGTAGGAAGATTACTGATGCCATTAAATCAAAATATGTGTTAGTGATCCTTGAGGGACCAAGGTGAGGACACAGGCCTACAGGTTTTGCAAATATGTGTTTCTCTCTTGTTGGATCTACCATTACAGATAGCTGGCCCTGCATTCTATTGGCAGGTAGATGGAAGACAACCTTGATTTGAGCAACCATGAGCTAATTCAGTTCAAACTAAATGGAAGGCTATGTGAGTAGGGTTTTTGATTTCAAAAGGGCTAACTTTAAAAAATTAAGGAAATTAGTTAGGGAAGTGGACTGGACTGAAGAACTCATGGATCTAAAGGCGGAGGAGTCTTGGAATTATTTCCAGTCAAAGTTTCAGAAGCCTGCATTCCAAGGGAGGAGAAAAAATTCATAGGCAAGAGTTATAGATCAAGATGGATGAGCAAGCATCTCAGAAAAGTGATTAAGAGAAAGCAGAAAGCCTACAAGGAGTGGAAGATGGGAGGGATCAGCAAGGAAATCTCTCTCTTGGAGGTCAGAACATATAGAGATAAAGTGAGAAATGCCAGAAGCCAAATAGTGTTGGACCTTGTAAAGGGAATTAAAACCAATAGTAAAAGGTTCTATAGCCATATAAATAGGAAGAAAACAAAGAAAGAAGAAGTGGGACCGCTAAGCACTGAGGATGGGGGGAAGGTTAAGGATAATCTAGCGCTGGCCCAATATCTAAACAAATACTTTGCCTCAGTGTTTAATGAGGCTAACGAAGAGCTTGGGGATAGTGGCAGGGTGGCTAATGGGAATGAGGATATGAAGGTAGGAATTGTCACATCTGAGGTAGAAGTCAAACTTGTGCAGCTTAATGGGAATAAATCAGGGGGCCCAGATAATCTCCGTCCAAGAATATTAAAGGAACCGGCACATGAAATTGCAAGCCCATTACCAAGGATTTTTAATGAATTTGTAAACTCAGGGTTGTTCTGTATGACTGGAGAACTGCTAACATAGTTCCTATTTTTAAGAAAGGGGAAAAATGTGATCTGGGTAATTAAGGCCTGTTAGTTTGACCTCAATGTTATACAAGGTCTTGGAAAAAAAATGTGAAAAAGAAAGTAGTTAAGGACATTGAGGTTAACGTTAATTGGGACAAAATACAACATGGTTTTACAAAAGGTAGATCATGCCAGACAAACCTGATCTCCTTCTTTAAGAAGATAACAGAGTTTTAAGAAGATAAGGAAATGCAGTGGATCTAATTTACCTAGACTTCAGTAAGGCACTTGATACGGTTCCACATGGGGAATTATTAGTTAAATTGGAAAAGATGGGGATTAATATGAAAATCGGAAGGTGGATAAGGAACTGGTTAAAGGGGAGACTACAATCTGTCATACTGAAAGGTGAACTGTCAGGCTGGAGGGAGGTTACTAGTGGAGTTCCTCAGGGATTGGTCTTGGGACTGATCTTATTTTGCCTTTTTGTTACTGTTCTTGGCACAAAAAATGGGAGTGTGCTAATAGTTTACAGATGACACAAAGTTGGGAGGTATTGCCAATACAGAGAAAGATCAGGATATCATACAAGAAGATCTGGATGACATTATAAACTGGAGTAATAGAAATAGGATGAATTTAGCAGTGGAAAGTGCAAGGCTATGCATTTAACAACTAATAAGATTTTTTGCTATAAGATGAGGATGCATCAGTTGGAAGTGACAGAGGAGGAGAAGGACTTGGGCGTATTAGTTGATTACAGAATGACTATGAGCCATCAATGTGATAAGGTCGTGAAAAAAGCTAATGCAGTCCTAGGATGCATCAGGCGAGGTATTTCCAGTAGAAATAGGGAGGTGTTAGTACCGTTATACAAGGAACCGGTGAGACTTCATCTGGAATACTGTGTGCAGTTGTGGTCTCACATGTTTAAGAAAGATGAATTCAAACTAGAACAGGTGCAGAGAAGGACTACTAGAATGATCTGAGGAATGGAAAATCTGCCTGTGAGAGGAGACTCAAAGGCTTGTTTAGCCTAACCAAAAGAAGGCTGAGGGCAGATATGATTGCTTCTTATAAATATACCAAAGGGATAAACACCAGGGAGGGAGAGGAGTTATTTAAGTTCAGCACCAATATGGACACAAGAACAAATGGATATAAACTGGCCATCAGGAAGTTTGGACTTGAAATTAGACAACCATTTCTAACCATCAGAGGAGTGAAGTTCTGGAACAGCCTTCCAAGAGGAGCAATGGGAGTAATAAACCTAGCAGGCTTCAAGACTGAGCTTGATAAGTTTATGGAAGGGATGGTATGATGGGACAGCCTTATTTGTCAATTAACTGATCTTTGACTACTAGCGGTAAATATGTCCAATGGCCTGTGATGGGATATTACATGGGATGGGTTCTGAGTTACTGCTGAGAATTCTTTCTGATCACCATATTTAGGGTAGGGAAGGAATTTTCCCCCAGGGCAGATTGGCAGAGGCCCTGGGGGTTTTTCGCCTTCCTCTGCAGCATAGGCACGGGTCATTTGCTGATGGATTCTCTGTACCTTGAAGTCTTTAAACCATGATTTGAGGACTTCTATAACTCAGTCATAGATTAGGGGTCTATTACAGGAGTAGGTGGGTAAGGTTCTGTTGCCTGCATTGTGCAGGAGGTCAGACTAGATGATCATAATGGTCCCTTGTGACCTTAAACTCTAAGAGTCTATGATCATTCAAAGGCTTCATATGTTTGGCTTTCATGAATAGAAAGAAAAAGGACAGGAAACAAAAAGGATGTGGACCTGATAGACCTAGCCCTGGATTATTTTTATGATGCCTCTTACAGAGTCAATTTCTACTTTATTAGTATTTATTATTTATTGAGCAGCAACTATGTGTTCAGTATTTCCTCAGAGTATCACCTACAACGGGTAAAATCATAGACAGCAAGAAACATCACTTTCAAATTGATATGTAGAGAACTTAAATAGGTTATAAAGCAAAAAATACATGCACACAGATTTGAGCAAATATATCAATTACATGCATACATGAGTAACTGAACATTTAGATGTCTTGTAAATAAATATGTGTAATCTCAGCTTCTACTATTCAAAATTCCCCTCTAAAAGCCAATGGCTATTTGAAGGGCACCAATACTGAAGACATTAATGAAAATCTTCAGTCATGCCAGACACTCAAAGAAAAACTTCAAGCCCACTTTGATTTCTTTCCTAAAGGCAAATTTAATTTGATATATCACATCAGGTTTAGCTAAAGAAATTTCTAGAATCCATAAATCTCTTATTCCTTTCAACAGAGGCAGAGTCCATAATCTATATTTTCCAAAGTAATTAGCAATTTTGGGTATCCCTCTTTTTGGCTTCCAGACTTGAGACACCTTAAAGGAACCTGATTTTCAGAAAATGCTAAGCAATTAAACCTATGAAATCAGATTCTTTAGGGTGTTTCAAATTAAGCACCCACAAGTCCCTTTTGAAAATGTAAGGCTCTGATTTCTGATGGAGTATTTCATGCTATTATTGCCCACTCCCAAATGTTTCTTTTTAAAGAGCAGAATTTTCAGCGCCTCAAAGGCTTGTTTAGCCTAACCAATGGTAATGGTAATATATTCATCAGAAAAGTGGGTGCTGTCCAATATTTCAAGTGGCCATTTTATAGAAGCCTGGAAAACTTCTATTCCAAATTGTGTAATCTCTCTTGTCAAAGAGCCCAGAAAAGAGAGATGTAATAATGGACATGGTAAATCACTCATTACATATATAAAAAATAATACCTGATCCAACAATCAGAGGTCAAGAAGTATACTCCCGATATTTCATTGTTTAGTAAAGGTCAGAATCTTTCAGAGCCATTTTTGGATTTAAAACAACTAACCAAATTCACAGATTACAAATTATCCAAAATGTCCATCACACAACAATTGCAACAATAGATGTGGGAAACTATATAGAATCTATTGACATGCAAGATACTTATTACTACACCCATACCCATGAGTCTTCAAAAGATTCTAAAGTTCATGACTGGTCAACATAATTATTATTATTACTGATCCCCATTATTTGGGTTCTCCATAGCTGTATGAGTCTTTTGAGAACATTAGAGGTCCTCTAGCAGTGATGACATCCCTTTAGAAAGGAAAACATTAATTTGGTTCTATATATAGTTGACAGACTGGTAAAATACCTCCCTCCCTGAAGACACCCAGATCAACAGCAGAAAACACAGTCATGGCCCTTTAAACCTAATTTTTTGCAAGCACCTCACATGTACACAGCATCACTCACTGGGAAGCTCTAATGGTTCCAAAAAGGAGCCTGGTTTTTCCACAGTTAGGAAAAGATCAAAAGGTATAGAAACCATTATCTCAGTTCAAACACTGATAAAGGACAAAGTCAGAAAAGTACCATATCTCCTAGGATTATCTTATGGTCTCCTCTGTGACATAGTTGATTGCGGGGTCTGTACTTAAAGCCTCTAGTGTAATGTATCAGAATTAGAGATTAGCCTGAATCAAGATCCTGGTTCTCAATATCCCCAAACTTCAGGATATTTGCATTCTAGGTGACTTTTGAGAGCAGAGCTCATTTCTGCCCAGAATTTATCTGATCTGTGCATCTAGTATTTTATGCCTCTCCGCATGGTACAAGAGATTTTTTTTAAGATGCTCTAGTCCATATAAGGAGATCAGCACTAAAGACAGCATTTAACCACCCAGATAAAAAGCAGGCAGGCAGACAGGGAAAAACATCATGGATTTTATCTGTTCTAATTAGCATAACAAAGGTGGTGACAGACTCATAATGTTTAGGCATGCATAAAAATAAAGTTAGTTTTATATTTAAGACTTTCTATAAACACTCATAGAATGTTAGTTTGTTTGTGAGTGTGTTATTGTAATGTTACTGCATACATATGTATAAGGGAATTGTATGTTATATTGTAATAAGCTTGGTATTCTAATACAATATTGTATTAAGGCTTTACACATATGCATAGAGGGGTTCTTTATCCCTCTGTGTTATATTGTATGTTGTGACATAGTATGTCTACCATGCCACAATTAAATATTCATAACATTATTTTGTTATGAGTTTTGTATTGCAATGTTAGCGTTTATGTTATATTTGATAGTGTGCCGCATTAAGTTATGTATTTTATGTTGCCTTGTATTGTTTTAAGCAACTTATTTCATTTGTTGCATTGTGTTAATTTTCAATTTAAAAGCCAATTATATTAGAATTAGCACTTAATAAAGAAACATTTTGTTTTTGAAGAAATTACTGAATGTCAATTCTTTGAGTAGAGGGCTGTATCCATCTCCTCCCAAGGGTAAACTGAGGCAGGCAGTTCTGGGGAGTTTTCCAATGATTTAAAGGGAAACCCCTGGTAAACCCTTGCATCTTGGCAAACCTCTAGGGCGAGCCACCTCCTGTGATCTGCTTATAGAGACAAGGTTTGTGATTGGTCCATTAGCATACCTAAGATATTAAAGGGTCTCTTGGGTCCAAATTTTTGAGAAGCATGCAAGGAGCGGACTCAACAACTCAGAGCATTAGAGAACAAAGTCTGGATTCCAAATCAGATTAAAAGTAGAGATGAGAAAATATTTGATTCAGCCACCAAATTAAAAACCAAAGGAAATATTGGTTTCAGAGTGAGTCAAAAATGAATGTTTTTGGTTTCTCACTGAAATGAAAAATAAAACCCCACAACTCCAGCATTTTGCTTGAAACTACTGTAATGGACAGAATCTTATCTCTTAGTCCTGAAAGCTTGCTATCTAGCAGCACATTTTATTTGGCCCAAAATAGCCTAATTCTTTTGATCACGGAGTATGTTAGAAGGATTTGACACACAAATGAAAGACATTCCCAATAAAATTGAAGAGTTTCCAGTTTTTTGTTGTCCTCACTTGAGAGAATCATAGCATTAATGAAGCTAGAGATTGAAAAGACCTACCTGGTTGTTATGTCCATCTCCATGTCAGTGCAAGATTGCTCCCTCCAATACATTTTCTAGTCTTTTGTCCAGTCTAGCTTTAAATATCCTACATTTTATAGCACCAAAGTTTCTAATGCACAGAAATATTACACCCATCCATGAAATATCTTTACCTCTTTCCTCTTAAACTCAGAACACATTCTAGTCCAAAAGTCAGTATTCAGTAATTGTAGTGTTTTAAAACTTTAAGACTGGATAACTTGTTTCTATTCTATCTTTATTCAAGCATCCTGTTACCTCTAAAATGTCCCATACAAGCTGAAAAACATTCTTGACACTATGTAACTAATAACATGTCCTCATGAATTCTCAGTATCTTATAATATACTCAAACAGGCCCTAGACAAAGATCTAACACTAAGTATCTTAGGTGTTTGAGAATCAGCCACTTGAGTTTTCATCTGAAGTAATTTTATTGGGGTCTTATTCCATTTTCTCCTTCTGCTTTAGATCTTGAATCAAGTCTTTCCACAGGGAAGTTTAAATCTCATGCCTAACAGTTCCTTCAGCCCTTCCTTTGTATTTGACTATAATTCCCTTAGACTGGTTATCATTAAGGCCCAATTTTCCAGAGAAAGAGAAAGGAGTGCTTACTGGCATTTATTCAGTTAAAATTTACTACTTAGCCAAGAAAATACAACTTGATTGTATTAAAAATCAGAATACTTTCCCTTCTCTGTTCTCTGAAGCAGCCCCAGAAACCTAACCTATTCATTTTGCCACTCTTTTCCTGAAAGCCAATTGAATATCAGCCATAACATCCAACTGCCTCATTTCAGTCTGCAGTAGTATTTATATGACAACGGGAGGTGTACGTGTGCTAGAGACTGAAGATGCTCACGTGAAACAAAGGTAGTGAATGAAGACAGAGGAGATATTCCATATAAATTGAAAGTGCCTGCTGCTTTCTTACAGTAACAATTAAACTAAGTGATGTAAATAATATCTCAAGGGAAAACTTCTCTTCTGAGAAACTATTGGAACGAAGGACTGCTCTTCCTTCCTCAATACTCAGGCTACCTGTTAAACTAATAGCCCTATAAAATAAAATGATTGTGTGTGAACAGTTAGTGTGTTAAGAGAAAGCTATTCACCGCACAGTACACATTGTTTTCACACCACAATGAATCTTCCAGTGTATGCAGTACTTTTATGTGTTTCATTCCTTTTCATATTTCTCCAACATGACATATCTTTCAGGAAAGAAACTGTCAAACTCTGACAGTAATAGATGCATAATTACACAGAGGTAAATAGATTAAGATGATTACCACAAAGCAAGAGTTTTGGAAAGAAAAAATGAAAATTCCAGACTGTTTATTAAAATTAATATAATGGTCTTTAAAAATTGATAAACCAGTACTACTTTGAGCAGAGAAACTCACCTCTTTTTCTACTGTTTGCACTTTACTATTATCCATGAAGCTCTGTGATTTATTTGTGTCAGCAATTCTAAACCAATGAGACTTTTTTTACTTTAAGATGCTTACATTTTGTCTTGATTAAGATTGAAGCTCTTTTATCATGTGTCACATGTTTGTGGTGCTATAGTTTCAGCTTTGGCAGGCCTAGACTGCAGTCTTTTATCTAGTTTCTAAGGTAACTCCTCTCCTGAGGTCTGGCCCAAACCTCCTCCCTGGTGCTCGCTACTGAGAGCATCTTTTTCCTGCAGGGGCCCTAAGTTTATTTTTTTTGGTGACACCTTGTGCTTCCCCCCAAGGTGTCTCCTCACTGTCCCTGAAACACAAGGGGTGCTGTCCCTTGGGAAAATGAATAATTCTACCAGTGTTGGCAAGAAGTATATAAGCCAGTACACAAGAAACAGTAAGTTACATCAACACAAACCTCAGCAAAGAAATGATACAACAACAATAAAAACAGAGAGGGAATTTACTGGGAGCAGGAAAATAGGATTTGGGGAAGAAGAGGGTTAGTGTTTAACTAATAAGTGCTACACGTCCAGCTCTTCCTAACCTTCAACTCCCTCCCTGCCACTTTCACGGGCAGATGGTATGTTGAGGATGAGTCCAGAGACAAGTGCAGTAGCACACTGAATGTTGGCCTGATTGAACAAAATCTTTGCCTTGAGTGAGCAAGGTCCTCGCCTGACTCTCGATCTGGAGTCCTGTGGAGATCTTAGCTGGCTCTTGGCTGCCAATGCGGGGTCAGATCTTTACCATTCCGGATGCAGGACTGGAACTCCCTCACACATGCACTAGATCCCAAAGTAGATCAAAGACTCCCTCTGTGGGAGGTGGGAGTTAATCAGAGGTGTCCCTCTCCCCCCTTTCAACCCTGACCTAGGGATGATTGCCCGCTGAGAGCCAGAGCCTGTTCCCTGCTGTCTGCCCTGCCCTGCCTAAGGGCTAGGGCTTTGTGTCTGCTTGCTCACCCCTTGGGGGAGCTAGAGACTGTTTTCCCCATTGCCTGCCTGCCCTGCCAGAGGGGTAGGCCTTGGACTATTTCTTCACCCTGCTGGGCTAGAGGCTGTTCCCTGCCCTGCTGAGGGCCGGGCTGTAAACTATTTTATTGCCCTGTGAGGGGCTAGAGACTTTTCCCATGCTTACGCCCACCCTGCCTAAGGGCCAGGGCTTCTGAACTGCTTACTTGCCCTACAAAGGGCTTGAGACTGTTCCTATTTACCAGTCCACCCTGCGTAAGGGTCGGGGCCTGAGCCACGGCATACTGTTAGGACATGGGGTGCCATGTTGATTCCCAATGGCAGGAAATGGTCGGTCATGTATCAAACAACCTACTATCCACCATTGGGTTGATAGCGGGTAGTCACGTATCAGGAAATAGACCGGGGTAATATGCTGTGTCCGTTATGCCCTATAGGGTATAATTCTCTCAAATCATATCAGTACTAGTGGGACCAGAAGGGGGCGGTCAAGGCATGTCCCTTGGGATCTAATAAAACTCCTGTGGCATGAGTGAACGGGGCTTCAGATGACCCAGACATTGACTGTCCCTGATAGCCCACCGGAGCCTGTTAGACCTAGCTAATGCTGTGTGCTAGCACGGTGATTGGGTGAGTCGTCTCTAGACGCGGTTGTTGTTCCCCTTTTCCCAATAAAGGTTTTCTTCACATAAGTCTTGCCTATTGTATTCCATCCTCCGGACCACAGGGCCTTGAACTACATGCTCGCCCTACTAAAGGGCAAGAGACTACTTCCCCTTTTGTTTGACTCGCCCACCTACAGGCTGGGGTCTGAAATTGGGGCTCGTCCTGCTAAGGGCAGGAGACGGCCCATTTATTTTGGACTCCCCGAAGGGTGCAGGTGCCGGGAATGTGGCCTTCCTTGGAGATTCACAGCGAGGGTGAGCCACCAGCTTCACCCAGAACAGGGGACACTCTACATGGGGATTAGACTAATAAGTGGTAAACCTTGTAAACCCTTTTATTGCCTGCTTGACAGTTTGCATGCAATTACTGCTATCATTCTTAAATGCTGGTTTTTAATCTATTTCAATGTATATTAGGGCTGCTGTAGAACACCTATACACGATCAACTCAAACTGCGTTACTTAGGTTCGATGTCTAATTTAGAGTATGTCTATACTGATGGCAGCAAAGTCGCCGCTGTCAGATTGACCTTTCTGGATCGATTGAGTGGTCAGTGAAGACCCGCTCAATCAATCCATAAATTGATGCTATAAAACCACCCCCTCAAGTGGCGTAGCGCTACATCGACGGGAACGCGGTTCCTGTCGGTGCAGTGCAGTGAAGACGCCGTGCAGAAGGGATGCACAGCAGTCAATGGGCGTTACGCAAGCTACTCTGCATAGCTTGCGTGACTCCCGTCGACTGCTGCCAAATCTCCAGGTAAGTGTAGACCAGGCCTTAGTTTTTATTGCCTATGCTACATTTCTATGCTTGCAGATATTTTCATGTGAATGTTTTATTCTATTTTTTAATTTAAAGGAACACTGTCAAATTAAAATTAGTATTAGAACCACTGCCTTTGGGGTGAGGATTTCAAAAGTGCCAAAAGAAATTAGACATTGTACTTTGTAACTTTAACAATGGAAGATGGCTACAATTCTCACTTAGGCACTTTTGAAAATCCAACCCCAGATTAAATTAAAACAGCAAGAATGTTTAGAACATTTCTAATAATTTGTTATTTATTTGTTTATGGGTTGTATTTCATTGTCTGTATCTTCAACAACTAATCTCCTTGACAGTGTCTTGAAATTACATAATTCCTGTAGTTAATGGTTAATTTATCATGATTTTTTTTAATTAGGACTTCTAGTTTACTAGACTTACCGAGGCCAGGTAAACAAAAGCATGAAGCCGGGGCTTATTGGCTTTGACATAGAACAAACATCACAAGTTGACTATATCATCAGCCTCACCACAACACCACTCCTTGCAAGGATGTGTTGTAATGGTGCTTTCCAGAGGGCTATATTGCATACTTTTAGAGTACTGAAAGAATCTCATCTACCTTGGCAGCTGCTGAGCATTCAACATTTTGTTATCACTGTAAAATTTTCTCTTGGCAGCAGTTAATTTGAGATTGTATTATTTTAGAAAGTGATTGTTGTTCAAAGACTGTGTAAAACATACCTTCTTTATTAAATGTGAGTCCAAGATTCAGTGTAAGACTTTGATCTAGAGCCTTCTGATCAGTGGCATACTGAGGAGGGGGCGGGAGGGAGCCATACTCCCAGGTGTCGGCCTTGAGGGATGGGGGGCACCGGCTGAGCCCTCCTCGGAGGATCCGCCTCTCTCCCGCTCACATCCCCGGTGGCCGCACCAACCAGGTGTAGTCCCAAAAACTCTGACCAGCAGAGTTTGTGACCAGCCCCTCCACCCCCATGCTGTATGCCACAAGGGAATCACAGGCTGGGTTGGCATGGCTGCGGAGATGTCAGCGGGGGGGTGGCTTGACCGCCCCCCCCCAGGCCGGTGCCTGGGTGCATGTCCCCCTCGGTATGCCACTGCTGCTGCCCCCACAGCAGGAAGGGGAGTAGGGGAGAGCGGAAAACAGGCCTGCAGACCCCCCCCCCATGGGGCGCTGCTGCCAACAGTGGGGGGGAAGGGGCGCAAATACATGTATTTGTCCCCGGGCACCAAAGATGCACGGTATGCCACTACTTCTGATGCCATCATAAGAATCTCTTAACCCCTTTCAAAACCAAAAAGCAAATAACCTTTTTCAATCCCTACAGGAATATTTCTGTGAAGAACATCTCATTACAAGCCAATTAGGGATGGGTGTGGATATTGCTGAGCATTTAAAGTGCCTCCTTCATTGTTTTAGTTTTGCTAACTATAATCAGAATGGAAGCCAACATATACAGCCTTATAAATAAAATAAAGTCTTGCAATAGAGATCTGCTGTCTTTCTACATAATCAACATGATCATCTACCTGGCAGATGGGTACTTAGCCACTTGGCTAAGGGTTACAGTACATTTACAAAAACGGCTGAGTGTTTGTTAAAACCCTTTCAAATAACTGATTTCCCATGATATACTTGCACAATAATATAACTTTAAAGTGGTTTATTGGCTAATTGCAGAGATCAAAATTAATATCAAACTGACTAATTAAGGGACTGTTATAACAACACCCTTTTTTAAATCTGTTTCCAATTATTATACCTTGATTTTACTACCCTGAAAAAATGACACTTCAGTGAGCATAAAGCTTAACTGCACTGCTGCTCTGAATAATCTTCCAGATATTAAACAGCTTTTTAGCCATACGGACATTGCATATACCATTAGAAAACAGCTTTTATCCACACCCATATGAATTTATAGGGAATTAAAAAAGGAATGTTGTTGTTGTTGTTGTTTTTTGGGGGGGTGGGGGGGAGTTGTGAAGCTGAAGACAAGTGTGTTGTAATCTTAGAAAATGTGTGATTGTTTATCTGTAAACCAGATACATTGAAGTCAAGTCATTTCTCATTGGGGAAAAATGTTACTTTTTCTGAATACAGACTTTCATATTTGAATGTACAATACATTAAGGTGGTGGTGTCAATAATGACTCCACAGTTAAGGCTGAGTTGAGTTTTGTACTTAAAGCAGGGATTCAACCTCTTTGTAATGTATGAAAAATACAATGCATCTTCCACAAAATTATGGCACTTACTCTGAGTACAGAATGAATTTCTATAGAAGGAGTACAGAAATCTGTTAGATTTCTTAAGGACTCATTTTTAATTCCTAAACTATTTAACACTTAGCGTCAGACCTTTTATGTTTCTGATAATCTCAGTAATGGAATAACAGACTCTTCAAATTTCCCATATATTTGAAACTCACCAAAGTCTTATGCATAGGCTACATTTTACTTTTTTTTTAGGGGTTAATGGTAGTTTTATTCCCATTATTCATCATAACTAAAAGTTTCTCATTTACCAGAGGTTGAAGGATATAATGGTCTATTACAAAGAATTCCTGGAAGAACAGCCCTCTTCAAAAATGACATCTCCCAATGTTCTCAATGGAATTTAAGCCATAGCTACCCTCAGTTTATGGTCATTTTGAGAAGAGGGTTAGGTGCACATGCATGTGCACACACATACACTCTCTCTCTGATCTCAATAGGACTGAGTGTCTCCACCTCCTAATAGCATAGGGAGCCCTTCTCATTCCCGTGGGTAGCAATTGCTTCAGTCCCATTGAGAATAATGGGAGAGGATGGCCATTTCGAAAGGGAGCTATTGTTTGTGACTGATAAAAATTCAGTTATGACAAATAGCAAAAAATGACCATTCATCTGAACTATCTTTTCAGAAGCTATCCACCGCATCACATCAATTAAACTGGCAGACCAGGAGGGAGAGGGTAAATTTTCTTACACAGGCAAATGTACTAGGGTGCAAGACGAAGGAGGCATTTGGGATTTGTATGTGTGCAGAGAAATGTAGTCGGGAGGAAGGAATTTCGAGGACAGGAGAGATGGGGAAGCTGCATTGTACACTCTGGCTGTTTTGTACTGCTCTAGCAAAACACAGCTGCTGTAAAACTAGTGTAAATGGCCCACACGCTCTGCCTGCTTTATGTTGCTCCTGAGTGGGATAAACCAGCCAGTGCATACTGGTGAATATAGCCATAAGTTAAATTTTTTTAAAAATATTGAAGGTTGTTATTATACATCTTCAAATTATTAGAAATATTATATGGTCACAGTCTTTTGAGGTTTCTTGTTTATTTCTAAAGTGCTAAATGTTTTATTTAAAAAGAACCAAGGAAATTCCAAGACAAAAGTTACATTAAAATGGAGTTGAGTTTGTGAGTACATATCAATAATTTAGGGTAAAATACAACACAGGGATTTTTTAATTGTGCTTGAACCAAATATTATAACACAGGAAATTCACAGTTAACGTTAAACTTAAAATAAATCCAAATATTTTAAAGTATAGATCTGCACAGTAAAGGCACTCAAGCAACTCTGCCCTCTTGCACTCTTTAAACTTCTCATTTAGTCAACTCTCACTGAAGTCTTGTAAAAAGGCTACATTTGAATAATTATTTTTAGGATTAGTGGTAATTTATCCATGTTATTCTTCACAACTGGAGGTTTCTCCTTCAGTAGAAACCTTAAATCTGCCCTCTGACATCATGCAATAACCATACAATTATGATTATGGAGTTTTAGTGTTTGTGGACCCAGATTAAACTAGACTGATTTTTAAACATGGATTTTTTTTTTTAAACCATTTCCCCCCACTCATGTCACTACAAGGCAGGATTAAGGTTTCTGTTGAAGGAGAAACCTTCAGTTGTGAAGAACAAACAGGAAAAAAGTACATTAATCTTAAATTAAAGCATATAAATACAGTTTATATGTGAGATTTCAGTGAGCTTTAATTCTAAAGGAATTTATATATAAGAAGAGTCTGACAGGAAAGCGTTAAGGTTATTTGAGTGCCCTAATTATGTATTTTCATACCACAACATGTTTGGATTTCTGATAGTTTTAACTTTAATAATGAATGTAGGAGGTAGGGGCCAGAGCCAAAGGGCATTTGGAGGACAGGAGAGAGGGGGAACCTGCAGTGTACACTCTGGCTGTTTTGTACTGCTCTGGCAAAACACAGTTGCTATAAAACTAGTTGAAATGGCCCAAACAAGCATTATAATTGTAATGTAGTTTTCCTTAAATTAATTATATGTCCTCTCACCCTTAACTCCATTCTAAAGTAGTTTGTGTCTGTGGTACACACAGATTTCTATTTGTCTCTGTAATATTATAGACAAGGTTTATTTTATATAGATATAAAATTATATATACATACACCCCTATCAAGATTCTGTTGGTTTACCTATCCATAATTTGAACACCTTAACAGAGAGAGTGGTGCGCACGTACGTACACACACACACACACACACACACACACACACACACACGATAATTGTAGAATCATGTGATAAACAAAGTATTACCTGCACTTTTCCCATAATCCATCTCCACTAGGAATATTTTTATTAGTCCAAACCTCTGAATGGCTTCAAAACAACTTGCTGAAGAAATATTTCCTTCTTTTGTAACCAAAACTGGACTTTGTTAAAAAATTAGCAAGGACTGAGGACCAGGACAGAGAAAGATACAATGGACCGGGGAAGGTTCAAGACTTTGTGACTCATCAGGACTAAATTCACAAAAGTGACTAATGATTTTGGTGCCTCAATTTTTAATGCCCAACTTGAGAAACTTTAATGGCACCAAACATCCAGAGTTTTTGCCAGGTTTTGCTGGGTTTTTGCCAGGAAATGCAGATTTGCGTTAACTGAAACATTATGTAAATGCATATTGAATTTGCCCAATTGTTTCAATAAAAAACCTACTAAACATTTCATTGAGAAATTTTTTATACAAAATGTTTCAATTTTTTATTCACAATAAAATATTTCAAGCTTTACTTCAATTTTATTTTACAAAAAGTAAAAGACCTCAAAAATGAAACACAATTTTTAGCTTTGGGCTAAATTAAATTGTTCGTTCAACTTTATATGAATTTATTTATTTAGTTTTTTTAGTTCACCAAAAACTCTTAAATAATCATTTTGAGTTGATCCAAAACAATTTTTTCTTCCAGTTCAGGCACCAAACTCAAAAACTAATTATTCAGATAATTTACCTAGTGACTTCTGAAAATTTAGGCCAGTTATATTATATATCATAAGAAAGGGGATATTCCCAACTTTCCAGTAGAATACATGGTACTTTCTACTTACCTTGGAAAGGCCTAAGGTACTGGTCTTAAAAACAAAAATCCCAGACATTATTATTGATGAAAAAGTTAATTTAGAGAACTTTTAGAATTTATCATTTCTGTCTCCTATGAAGCCTGTGAAGTTGGATTTGAGGGATGACCTCATATTGGTACTATGGGTGAAAGGACATAAAAACTAATTATTTTATAAATCTCTCTATAAAATACATTTATAATTATTTTTAAAATGTGTCATATACCACATATGATAGTTTGATGCAATACAATGGTTTTATTAGCCATTTGGGATGACTTACATAGCTCAGACATGACTTTGCCAAACTTGAGTATTTTTTTTTTTAATTTATGCCAAAAATCATTTATAATAGCATCAAACTATTACTTGTTCTCCATGACCCTGGGAGTATTTCAAAGTTTTGTACTATGCATTGGTTTATAGATTTATTAATCATCTAGAAATAGTGGTGACAAATAAAGGAGAAAAATTTGCAGATGCACAAAGCTTTTAGGTAGTCAGGACCAGAGAGGACTGTGATGAACTTCAGAGAGACCGAAATAAGTCATCACAATGGCATATCAAAGTATTTCACATTGAGGAAAAATGTAAGCTATTCATACACCTTCCAAGGTTCTCGATTAATTATCAGTTCAAGAAAGGGTCCTGGGCATAATTGTAGACAGCTCATGTGCTACTGTATGATTGAAATATGACCATTTATATTCCTGAAATTGCGACTGTTATACAATTGCAACAAATCTTGGACAAAGGTTATCATGTAAGGTGTCAATAGAAAAGTTATGATTTGCTAAATAATACTATCCTGTTTAAATTCATGTGTCATCACTGTATATGAATATTGGCTATGTTTCTGTGTGTCAAATATGTTTGTTCCTGAGGTAACACCCACAAAGTAGTTTACATCCAGTCCAGCCAGCTCATTGTGAATGGACTATTCAAGCTTGATGGCCCGTTAAGGACACTTCTCTCTAACAATGGACCATCAAAGAATCAAAGATATTCTTCCTGCCCAGCAAGTCTTTCCTGTGGATGCTTTAGAAAGAGCATGGGCAGCGGCTGCTCCTGTGAGTCATCAAAGCATGTAAGGACATGCAATATGCTCATGTGACCCTGGACTCCATTTTAGGCCAGTAACTTTCCGCAAGCTGAAGCTGCGAACTTTGTTTGAGACAGTAAATTTCCAAGCATATGGCAAAGGGTATAAAGGACCTCTGAAATACCTCCATTTTGCCTCTTTGCTGCCCTAATTCTCTGGACTATGGATTTACCACTAAAAGGGGCACATTGAACTATGAACTTAGGACCTTTCAATCTTTTGGAAGTTACCAGAAATACTTTACAAGCCAGTAGTCTATACCATGACTGCTACAAACCTGATATAAGGACTTTGCATCTATTTGTGTGCATATGATCTATTAACCATTATTAACACTTCTTCTTTTCTTTTATTATTAAACCTTTGGTTTAGTTATTGATGGATTGCCATTAGTGTGATTACTGGGTAAGATCAGAGTTATATAATAGCATAGTTATATGGCTAAGTGGCTGATCTCTTGAGATCAGAAGCATCCTCTATTTCAGGAATGGCCAAACTGCAGCTCTTTTACAGTTAAAGTGTGACTCACAGAGCCCCCACACCTCATTCTTCATCTACCAGACTGGGGGGGGGGCGGGCGGGGGGAAGGGGAGCTCAGGGCTTCTGCCCTGTGGCAGGGTGGTAGGGCTAGGGGCTTCTACACAACAGGGAGGAGGGTCTCAGAGCTTCATCCCCATGGGACACGACTGCTGGGGCTTGGGGCTTCAGCAGGAGTGGGGCTGAAGCCCCAGTAGGTATGCCCTGTGGGGCTTCTGAAGATTGCTGTCCTTGCCCATGAATAACCACTCATCTTAAAATCCAATGTGTGGGTGGTAAAGGAAAGACTGGAATGTCTAAGGAGAATGCATTTTTTACTTCTTGTTAACCAATGGGATGAGAAAGAAGTTTACTTTTGTTACTGGCTTGATATAATCTAATGAAAGAATAACCACCAATTTGGGGTGCATCTGCCCTATTTTTCAGCAGTTTGTTCTGAATTAATATTCTCAGCTATGACTCACTGAGGTATGATGACAGCTCAATGAAGACCTTTGCATATTGTGCAGATATGGTAAAAAAAAAAAGCTAACAAGATGTTAGTACGCATAACGAATGGGATGGTGAATAAGATAAATATTATAATACCCTTTACATAAATCAGTTAGTGCAGCCACATGTGGAATACTGTGTGCCGTACTGGTCACCCCTACCAAAAGGATACTGCAGAACAGGGGGATTCAAAGAAAAGTGATGAAAATAATCAGGCACCTTGAAAAACTCTCATTTGAAAAGAGTGTGAAAAGATTGGGACTGTTAGTCTTAGAAAAGAGACTAATAAGGGGGAAAATGATGGAAGTATATAAAATAATGAATGGTACAGAGGTTAGATCAGGCATTTCCATTCTCTGTATATCATAATCCAAGAGCAAGGGGACATTCAATTAAATTGGTAAAGATAAGAATTTTTTTTTAAAAGTGATAAAAAAGGAAAACATTTTCACACAACTTCTAAGTAGACTGTGAAAGCCATTGCAACAGCAAGTCATTGAGGCTGAGGTCTTTGAAAAGATTCAGAAAGGGATTCAACAAATATATGGATAACAGCTTGCCATGAATTAACAACCTGTACAATCACTGATACAGAGCAGTGAAATCCCGTACACTAAGCCACACTCCAGGATCTTCACTGAGCTGTAGCAGAGACCAGTGAGGGTTGTTAGTGCACAGCAAGCTGGTGCACTGTAGATTCACAACCTGACTTGCCGCACACTAACTTGCTGTGTAGACAAGCCCTCACAGATCAGGATGAGGCCTAATGTGGGGAACAGATTATCCCACATCTGCCTATCATGGGGTTCTTACACCTTCCTCTAAAGCATTTGTTACTGGCCACTGACAGAGATATGATACTGGGCCTCAATCCTGACCCAGTAAGGTAATTCCTATGTTCCAGTAAAGCACACGCTTCACTAAAACCAATGGATTAGTTCCCTTGACATCAGTGAGACTAATTACATGTTTAAATTTCAGCATGTATTTAAGTGTGTTTCTGGATCATGGGCTATACATGCAGTGTTTTAACTGGTAAACCAGTTCAAATAAAGTTAGAATCCTCTCCCTCAATTTTGGATGACTTTTTTACTGTACCTTCTCTAAGCTTCTAAAATACAGAAAGAATTACTCTCCCCTCCTCTGCCTGTTTTTGCTGGCTTTCATTTCTGGGATGAAACAGAGACTGAAATTGACAAAATATAGCCATAAAGCTATTTTTGTTGACTTTCCATCTGAGGGCAGGAGTACCGGAAATTTCAAAAGAAAGCCTGCTTATGAAAGAAGACTATCCCAAATTTTCAGGCAGAAGTAGATCAGACAGAGCAGATATACAAAAATGTGGGTGGGTGGTTGTTCAAATCAAACCTCAACTGTTACCTAGCAGCTCTGTGTTCTTGGGGAACCAGGGCGCAAAACCCCAACTCTCTCTCTCTGGCTCACCTGAATTACCCCCCCACCAGCCCATGCTTGAACCAGAAACCAAAGGCTGCTTGAACCAGAAACCAAAGGCATTTCAATATGAAAAGGCAGGGGACACAACTGAAACCCTCCCATCAAGGGTGAGACAACTCCCCATGCCTCATACAAGAGACACAATTGGAACCCTCCCATCAAAGGTGAGACAACTCCCCATGCCTCATAAGCATCTCAGTTAGCACATGAATGAAGAACAGAAGCCTCATCTACATCAAAGATGGAACACGCACTGAACTCCGGGATTGCTGAAGCAGGGAAGCACTGCATTTTGGGAAATCTCTGCTCTCGATGTAACTGAACTCACACCTGTGCACACCCAGCTCCGCAGTTATCAGACCATTCTAGTTATTGGTATGCAAAACACTGAAACCTGGTTGCATTGTGAGCCCTCTCTCAAGAAAGGACGCCCTTCCAGGAATGATCAGCTCCTTTTGTCCAGACATTGTTTATCCATAAACAAACCTGGCATCTACAAATTCCCTATCACAGCTCAAACCTCTGTTCTGATGCTTGGATCCAAACTCTGCATCAGTTCCACTGTAACCTGTCTTCTCTTCCTGACTGATTGTGTTGGGGGCTCTGCCAGACTCAAAGCCCTCAAGACCCTGAACTGACAAGCCTCTTCCTGGGAACCTCTGAACTGCATGGAGTGGTGAGATCAACGCCCCGCCCCCGTCCTTCTTCCCCCAACACAACTCATCTCTTCCTCTCTCTCTCTCTCTCTCTCTCTCTCTCAGTCCAGGTATAACTTTCTACTTTTGTAATCAAATCTGGGATAGCTTTCTCCAATACCCCAACTGTAATTGTGTAGTACTGTAAGTGTTTGATTGTTTTTCTCTCCTGGTATGGTATTACTATTAGTATTGTAAGTTTTATATACCTAGCAATAAAATAACTGTTATAATCAAGCTGGTTGCCACTTTCTCTCTCTATCTCTCCAAACTTTATTTTATTCCTTTGTGTCCTTGGTCCCTATCTTGCTCTGTAGTAACGCTTCTCTTACCTAAGCCAAAGATCTCGGGAGTGCCCAAAAATCCTATGGGGTTTGCTCATCAAGGGGGTTACTGCTAGAACAATTGTGGTGTAAAGGGGCATATGAAGGGGACAGCCAGGAAGTGCTACTCTGCCTAGCCTATGGAGTCCAGGGGCAAATAAGGGTGCAGCTCAAGTGCTGTTTGACCCAGCCTGATTGAATCCAAGGGGCAATTAAGGGGAGTAGCCAAAAAGGTGCTGTTTGGACCCAGCCTGCTCTATTCTGGTGTGTTGCACAGGGGCATATAAGGGTGGCCACTGAGAGTGTGGTGTCACCCAGCCTGCTGAGTTCAGGGACATATAAGGGGTCAGCTGAGAGTGCTGATAGCCCAGTGAGCTCAGACGCACTAAGTTGAGTTGAACTGTGTATATGTGTGTGTATCTGTGGGGGTTTATTTGAATCTGGTGCTGGAGGAACCCAGCCCTGAAAACCTTAGGTCCTGCAGGATAACTCCATTGGGAGGGGGCTTGTAGCCCTGTAAACACACAAGTAACACAAGCAGTACATTAGTAGAATCACACCCCCCCCCCTTCCAGGAAGGTAACCCTAATAAATGAGCATACCCCAAGGTGAAGGGCAAATCTGGTAACACAACTCCTAATCTTTCTGAATTTCTTCTATCACTAGTTATATTTGAATTTGTTATTCTCTAGAATCTCAACTGAGCCCAGACTGTATTTCTCACACAGCTCCAAGGATTTCACAAGGCCAGGCTTCATTCACGGAGGCAGCAACTTTCTCTATTCCAGGGCCCTTTGTGAAGCTTGGAACTCGTACAAATCTGGCAAAACACAAGACTTTGCAAAAGCTTATTGGTTTGCAGCAGTCCTGGGTATTGTGTTTATCAAAGTAAGCATGATGTTTGTGGTAATTTTTCTAGAAAACAGTTCATTTTACAAGTCAACAATACATTCAGTTGAGCTATACTCAAAATATTTTTAGATTAAAGTGCATGTCATAATTCTTGACTGTAGTCAGTAAACTACAATAATTAATGAATAAGTTGGTTGCTTTTAATGTTCCACAGTTTAGTGATATACAACTTTCAGCTTTTCAGAATCTTTTACAGTTATGCCTAGATGAGCAAGCACCTGATATATTACTTCTTTGGTAAGAATATAATAGCCAAAGAACAATTACTTGCTATGTGAGGATGGCATTTTATCAATGGAATTTCCATTAAGTTAGCCTTCCATCTTGTTAATGCCATGCTCTTTTTTTAAGACCTTGACATTATTATAATGTGTCACTGCAGAAGAAAATCTCTGAACTATTTTAAGTGCCAGAGAAATAAATGTATTTCTAGCTGTGCCAAATTAGCATTCAAAACTTTTTCTTCATCCTAATAACTGGATGCACTCTATAGGAAACAAGCGGATATATACAGATAACATCACAAATGCAAGCCCAAAATCACAGTGACAAAATGGTTAAGTTTCACTTATTGTAAAAGCTATTTCATCCTCTTGTATATAAAATGCTCCTTGGAGCTAGGACTATGCTTACTGCTGCCTTGTACAGCATCAAGAACAGCATTGCTGCTTAACAATTCTATTCCCAACTCTGCTACTGATTCACTGAGTGACTTGAACAAGTCACATAGGCCCAGATCCTTAAAGGTATTTAAGCACCTACTCCTACTTTTGAGACAAAAGTGCGTGTGATTGCAATAATTATAACCATTTCTATTCTGAAACTTAAGAATAAATGGTAGGGTTAACATGCGGCGGAAATTCAAAGGACTAGAGGAAAGATGAATACCTGATAAAGCAAGTTTCATTTCATGTTATTACTGACAAGAGACTTGTAAGGCAGTGCTCATCAACAGAAACAAACCCCAAGAGTAGAGCACTGCCTAAAGTCTTCTGTTTTCAGAGGCCACATCAAAGGTTGCTCAGGCATCCAGACATTTTTGTGGTCACCCAGCAAACAAAAATAGAGCGAGTATGAACTTCTTTAAATAATCTGTAGGCTCAGATTCAATGGGCCACAGAGTTCTCATAGATGAGCGCCTTCCTTGTAATCGCAAGCCAACCCAAAAAAACTCTGACACACGGAAAGTCTTGATTATTGCTAGATCAATCTTTTTGATCATTCCAACATTTAACAGGTGCAGTTATCTTTGCTTGCCATTAAAAACAAGTAAAACAAAAGCTAAGACTTCTTTTGGTTAAGATGCAGATGGAAGAAAAGTATGGGGTACTGTGAAAAACCAGTTTGTTCTTCGCAAAGGCTAGACATAGCTCTTGGCAGAAAAATGTAAGGGTACATGCAAATACAGACAGTGAATACATTTTCATTTTTTGACTTGGATATCTGGTCTTTTTTTCTGAAAATCTGGTCCCAAATCTATTATTAGGTAAATGAGAGAGGCTTTGCTCAACTTTCTGAGTGTCACACTTCACACTATATAAGAAATTCCAGACTCTTTGGCAAGAATCAAAAGGTATAATTCATAAAGTATAAAACATTTGTAATACTGCTCCATCAAAGTTTCTGAAAAGCCTCAGCCTTTCTATAGCCATGTTGATCTGAGAGATAAAACTTCAAGAGTAGGATGAAATATGGCTCCTTGAAATAGAAGATACTTCCTAACTAGTAAGGAAAATGAAGGAATCACTCCCATTTGTATCAGCACAGAACATCATGATCTACTTGAGTGCTCCAATATTTCTATCATCACAATTACTCTGTTTATTCTTATGTAATTTGAATTATTGCAAATAGAGGTAATATGACACTGGAAAGCTCTTCAATATATTTTAAATTAAAGTAGATAAAGCTGAAATGGAAGATCTCTTGAGTCCCATTCCCCAGCACTTTCACAGACTTCCTGCATGATCTCGGGCGAGTCAATTACTCTCTCTCTCTCTTTCTCTGCCTCAGTTCTCTGTCTATAAAATAGGAATGATAAAACTCCTTTCTCCTCCCTTTGTCTAATGAAATCTGAAGATTTTCCAAGCAGGGACTGTGTTTTAGTACGTGTATTTACAGCACTTAGGACAATGGAGACTTGATCAAAGTCAGGGCCTCTAGATGCTTCTGAAATACTACTTCTACTACTGACAACCACCACAAAAAAAACAAAAAAAAAAGCACTAGGAAAAAAATATACTGCGTGTGCACTGAAAATCTTGAAAACCCCAATACAAATTACTGCATCTATCTTCCAATCCCATAGGAGTACAAAATGAACTAGAATGCCTAATAGGTCTTTTCCATCTCTAACGTCTATGAGAAATCCAGGGGTTATTAGTCTTATGCTTTGTACTCTACAGCACAAATGAAATACCCAGAAACTCTAGATTTATGGCTTCCCCTTGCATCTTGCAAACACTTGCTTCTGACAAAAAACTTTGTACACAACCATAGTGAGCTATGGTCCAGAAAAGTCTTGACTCCTCTCCTATCCCCTTGAAGGAAACACTACAACAAGTGACTTCTGAAAATTAAAATACATACACACATGCACAGATATTGCCAGTAAGAATTTAGTTCCTTTATGAATTGACAAGCTAGATAAAGGGAATTTGGAACATTTTAAATTATGTACACTAAGAAGGCATGATTTTTTTATGGTGCCTAGTGCACTGCATGAGAATTCTATAGCATTCAGAGAAATACGTGTGTTCAAGCATAAAGCCACTTGAATTGTTTTATGTCAAATGTCTGTTGATCTGATTTAATACCCATTGAAGCCAATAAAATAATAGAAATGTAGGTCTGTCAAGGACCTCAAGAAGTCATCCAGGCCAGCTCCCTATACTTAGGCAGGATGAAGTAAACCTAAACCATCCCTTGCAGGTGTTGTCCAACCTGTTCTTAAAAACTTTTGATGATGGTGTGACCCATCCATGCCTAGGGTAGCCAGCTGAAAATGCCAAGGTCAGGGCAGGCTGCAAAAGAAGAGCAGATTCTCCCAGCTCTGGTGGGTGACACTGAAGTCAGACTTCCCAACCAGCCATAAACAATGCTTCTGATTCGCTACACTGGTTATCAAGAAGCTAAAACAAAATATACATTATCAAAAGTAATTGAAATGTGATGCCCTTGCCAAATTAAAAAGAAACATGAAACATAGAAACAATCAACTGTTTTTGTAAATCCTATATGCCTTGTAAAGTCAAGATGTCAATAGCAGTTTCTAATATTGCATCAGCCAAGACATTCTCACAAAAGACTCAATCATACTCCTGTTTAGTCAATCACAAAACTCCAAATGACTTCAAGAAAAGTGGGATGATCAGGGCTTAGTGTTTCTTTAGCAGTGTGACCCGTATTATTTTTCATAGATTCCTGTTAAATCTATTCCTTTGTTTTGTACATTGATGTATTCTGTCTGAGTGACTTGTGACCAATCTAAATTTGTACCACAAGAAACAATGCACATCTTAGCTTCTGATATTTTACATTAACAAAAACAGAAGTTGGCAGTATTGCAAGGGAGAACTGAAATCAACATGATATATAAGATGTTGTGATCCAGTTAAGCAGAAGGGAGAGAAAATAAGAACACCTATCTACAACCATATTGTATTCTGGGGCTGTGCTCAGGTGTAGCTAATTGGAAATTAGTAAACAATTCTGTTTCCTGACACTTATCCTCACTTAGCTGTGTTGGCTTTTGTGGGCTATTTGGAGTAAAAGGAGATAATTCCACTCCCCAGTACAAGCAAATATGACAGGGGCACATCTGTTGAATAGGAAGGTGCCATTTTCAAGTAGTCACTTCTGAGAGCTGAATTTCACAGAGCTTTGCGGGAATAACATTGTTAACTATAGGAATATCTATAAGAACATTTTGCTTTATAGTTTAATTTACCATCAAGAAACTTTGGACAAATTTACTTTGTATAACCTCAACTATGGCTGCTCTTACTATCCTTCATCATCTGTATGTTCTGCACATTCTCACACAGCTTCAAATTCATCAGGAAAAGGAATAGCTTTTGGAAGAAAAGATGACTAGAGGACTTGACTGATCCTAGTCACAGACTGCAGCCTTCCCAGTCATCCATGTTAAAGAGAAAAGTTCTTCTTGGTCTTGTGTGGATTAAAGAAAATCAAATTTAATTATCATTTGGAAATGCAATCCCCTCCCCTCAAATTGCTTGGAAGTCTTTTATGCTCATATTCATGCCTATGTGTACTCCAGATACCTTGAGTGGTTTTGGTGATTCGAAAAGATAGTATAACAGTCTATGAGTTAGATATGGTATTAAGACATAACTTCCATTTCCAAGTGGAAATATTAAATGAGTTGTAGTCATTCTATTTGTGAGATAATAAAGCAATGATAAAGTATTATTATATTTTCAATAGCATTAAGAATCTATAAAATGTCTCAAATGTGTTCTGAACAGCTTGAAAAGTCAAATTTTAGGCTACTAAATGTGGACACTGAAGTAAATCTGATCTCTTTTGGGGATAGTTGGCTGGATTTTTATTGGGAGGGTTAGGAAGAATAGTTAATGGGAATCATTTACAAGAAAAAAAATGAAACAGAGGCTCTCTTTCCTCCTTTCTGGTGCGGTGGTATTCCTGATTATTCCACCCACATAGCTCACTGAGCTGCAGTCACCTATTAGAGAAGATTTTTTAACTCCCTACTGTGACATTACCCAGGGCACAATCTGGACTGTTGAACAGTTGTGTCCCCTCAATTCTCCAATCTTGGGTTCCTTTTACACTGCTTCACTGTGAGAGTAATTACTCCTGGTCTGCTCTCACACAGCATGTAATTTACACATGTAAATTACTCCCAGCTGAATTATAAAAATGCATAGCCAGCCATTCTTGAATTATATTGCAGAGTGACACCAGCAATTCCCAGTCCCAGACTAGTCCCCAGAAATATGCATCTTGTACTGCCCAGCTCTTTCCTTCTGGACAATACAAGCTCATAGAAAGTCCGTCATTTTATTAACATGATTTGTGCTTATCACTTTCTATTATCTCAAATGGCAGTTCCCAAACACTTCAGTCCAAACACACTGGTTTAGGATAAAACAATAAAACAAGTTTATTAACTACAGAAAGATAGATTTTAAGTGATTACTAGTAATGAGGCATAAAAATCAGAACTGGTTACCAAGAAATAAAAACTAAAACACAAACAAATACCTAATTTAACAAGCTAAGTGAATTTAAGTGAATTCAGAGCAAAGGTTTTTCTCACCACATGCTTTTGTAGTCTTACTGGTTGAATCTTTCAGCCAGGATCTCTCCCCAATCCGAAGCTATTTCCTTTGTTATTCAAGTATTTTCAAAGTCATGAGTAGAGATGAAGGAAGAGATAATGTGAGGAGTTTGCTCTCCTTTCTTATATCAATTCTATTCTTTGAGAATCATCTCCAGCTGAGGTTCAGGCAACTGAAAGTCTGTGGAATAGAATCTTCCAGCTATTCCATTGCCAATATGTAAATTTCTCATTCATACCCTTCTACCTTTCAAAGAATGGCCGCTTAACAAGGTGATAAGCCATTTGATTAAGTTGACACTTGGCTGAGGTGTTGGCTAGCCTTTTGTCTCTGGGAAACTGGTTTGAAGCTGTTTCCCCAGACTCGGAACATGTCTTGTATTGTAGAATTGTATAACTTTGCATACAATATTGCCACACATATTTCATCATAATAATAATGTTCAGCAGACTACGAGTTTTCAAATGAAACCTCACAAGACATACTTTGTACAAAATTTATCATAGTTTTTCAAAAAGGGAGACCGTAAGGCTACAGACTGTCACACCTGCCCTCTGTCTTTACTCTGGAAGTATATGGTCCCTTGGACCACCATGATTTAATAATACAGTAGAATCTCAAAGATACGAACTCCTCGGGAATGGAGGTTGTTTTTAATTCTGAACAAAACCTTATGGTACAGTTCCCTGCAGTCAGCATCTTCCAGCTGAGGCCCTGGGAGAGATCTCTACAAAGGTAGCACCTAGCAGCACTGTTTGGTTTGCAAGTAGCTCCCTGCCCTATTCCTGTTTCTTGCCTTTGGGCTGAACTGGGGGGTCCTGCCCCACACGCTTGGCACTACAAGCCCCAGCCCTCAGATGCCTCTCCCCTGGGCTCACCCTGCTCAGTGCACTTCTCACCATGTCCCAGAGACAGCACGTGGCAGGGGGTGCCAGTCCGCTGCCAGCGCCCCTCCTGCTCCTGCCTCTTGCACTCCCAGCGGTGCTGGCAGGATCCAGGAATGCAGCCATGGGCAAAGTTGGGTGGCATCTATGCATAGGCAGTTGCCCTTTAAAACTCCTCCAGAGCGTAGTGTGCAGGCAGCAGCTTGGACTCTGACTTCTAATCCAGCTCCAGACCAGGTCTTGGCTGTAAGCTTCGGTTCCTTGCAGCATCAGCAGCTTGTTGCAGCAGCTTTTTTTCCCAAGCTCAGAGGGTGTGTGTGTGTGAAAACAGCATACTCCTCCCACTGAGGTAAAATAGCGCCCTTGGCTTCTGCTCTGCATGCCGATTTTTAAGATGCAATATAGACACACTATAATATTTGCTTTCTTTTTCCATCCCCCTCCCCCACTCCTCTGCTGCCTGATCGCTTATTTCTGTTTCCACATGGTTTTGGTTGACCTGTCAATTTGTAACTCTGGTGTTCATATCTTTGAGGTTCTACTGTAGTTCTGTCCTGAAGCAAAAGCCACGGAACATTAAGATTAAAGAAGAGATTGCTGGAAATCTACTGCTGGATTTTATGTGAGACTATAGCAGAGCTGTCACTGATACCAAAAGTTTTACTTGTCCTCAGCCATGGACATAGTGACCATCCAGTACTGTGAACTCCCACAGAATTTTCTATTATCTTCCCCAAAACCAGGAGGCTTGACAGTAAATTATAATTAGTACGCAATCTAATATGAGTATGTAGGGGTGGACATCTGCATATTTAAATAGGTTGGGATGCACATCTGCATATTTAATAACATTTGTCACTCTAGATCCATTGAAGGACTCATCCCAATTTTACTAAAGTCAATGAGGTGTTTTCATCAATGAGGTGACATCAATGGATCAAGGTGCTGATGGCCTCCATTCCTAGAACTGATTTTCACTATACTTTTTTACTTTGAGTTAATTGTTTGACATTTAATTTTAGGTACTTTTTACACACTTATAAAGGCTCATGTGGACACTCCCCACTTGTCTGATCTTGGCTACAAAGGCTTGTTCTTAAACCCAGACTGATTCTTCTGAGGTAGTGCAGGAAAGGAACCCTAAGAACTACAGATATTTGAAAGAGAGATTTTCCTTGTTTGCAGACATCAGGAGATCTGCAAGATCTGATTTTTCCTCCAGGTAATGGTAAGTAGGGACTGAGACTGGCAGAAGATTTAGTAGCCATCAGACCAAAGATGTGTCCCCTGAGGCCTCCTAAGGCCTGCTGGATGGGGCCTCCCTTCTGAGGATTTGCAGGTATAGAGATCCTCTCCAGCAAACCTTGGGGCTTTACAAAAAGTAAGAAAATTCCCACCACAAACAAACAATACTTTGTTAAAGTGAAATTAAGGTTGCAGGCACACATCAATAATTTGACTGTACATGACCTTTTAACAATGGCACACATAATAAAAGAAAATCAGGAAATTCAGAGTTAGAGTTAAATTTACAAGAAATTCAAATCTTAAATAGTATAGATATTCACAGTAACTTTTTTTTTAATATTGAATTTTAATGTTGCTTTCCTTAATTTCATCCCCTTACTTTTAGTTATAAACCTGTCTCTAATTAATACGCAGCTTTTAAATAGCTCTTTTCAATAGTAGATCTCAGAGCACTTCAGAAAGGAGATAAACATCATTTCACCCATTTTACAAGTAGGGAACTGGGGCACAGATCGATTAAATGACTTGCCTAAGATCACCCGATAGACCAAGGGCAGAGCAGGGAATAGAACCCTAGTCTCCTGAGTCCCAGGCCAGAGTTCAAGCCACTGTACCACACTGCCTTGAAGTTTACTTTGAAGGCACGATAGTTAAGGAAAGGTTTTTATCCTTCCAATCTGCCCTAAAAAGAAAAAAAGTTCAATATGGATAGAGCATTTTGAACATAGACTTCGGTGCTTAATGAAAATCTTGTCCTATTTTAAGACAATCTGAAAAAAACTGTACTGCTGGGGGTAGCTTCATATGTCCCCTAGATCCACAGGCTGCATTCTATGGTTGAGTGCTAAATGGACAGTTTTAAGGTATCCGGGAGAGATGTCGTGACAATTTATATAACATTTCTCAGAAACCCTCTTGTCTGAAGCAGATAACACAAAAATTGCAGCATTTATCTCATCTTCAGAATGTGAGGTGTTTAATATTGCCTATCTTATCTGAAGGTTCATAAATCTGCAATTTTATATGCCAATGCCCATTATATCACAATCATCTCTCAAGTATCCTCCTTCACACATGGCCTCCTTCAACCCCACCCCACTCCTCAAAAACAGTCTAATATGATCAAAGAAGTTACCGCTTATGCCAGCCATCTATTAACCCCCATAGATTGGTGCTTTATTTATGACCAGGTGTGGTGAGCGATAAAGTGATCCATCAATTCCTTTCATCACAATTGTCCTAGTCATCCATTCATAATTTTTATTCTCATATTGTTCTCTGCAGAATTCTCTTAGGGCATGTTCCTAAAGGTAAGAGTTGGGAACCTGATGTGGATGCTAATGTTGGGAAGATACAACAAAATGCTAGAAAGGATTTTCCCAGTGCTATCTCATTAACCAGATGACCTCCAATCATTGTCGGCACAGCCTATCTGGGGTGATTGATCACCACAGAACAGAGGTTAGTAACTATCCCTTAGGTATTAATGTACAGCATCCTCACTTATACCCTTCTTAGACATTTCCAGTAAGAGATTGATTGATTATGCAGCTTCAATGGGAACTTGTCAAACTCTTAATCAAGGGAACCTATATTACCGCAAGTAAATCAATGACAGTTTCAGGAAAGGAGACCACCCTTCTGGCACACAAAAAGACACTCTTTTTATTCTGCACTTCTATAAATGTTTTGAAACTTTTTCATAACTGAAAAAGGAAATATAGTGGTGGCCCAGTGTAAAAGTACCTACTGTCTTATGTCTGTGGTTGCCAAATGTATGAACTGCTTTGACATTGGAATTTTTTAACCTACGGCGATTCATTACTTGAATTATTTACCTTAAGTTGACTGGCTCAGTGTAAATCAAGCACTGTTTCATTCACACGTGTCCCCACCAACTTATGAAACAAGGTAAAAAATAGATAAGATGGTGAGTGATAGAAAATAAAGCTAGGTGTTTCAAAGGGCCTACAGAAATTCGGTGTCCAAATCCCATTGAATTTCATTGGGGAGGCTCATTTGAAAATCCCATACTGAAAGTAGAGCAGTGAGAACAAAAAGAATTTTATTAATTGCACTGTGGATTTGCTCCTCTCCAATATTGTCCAAGGCCCACTGAAATCCAATGGCTTATGATGCTTTGTCAGCTAAGAGTGGCAACACTCCTACTTTAGGAATCCATCCTGAACATTTCCCAGAACCCTCAGTTTCCATTCCAGAACACAAAAATGGAGAATGCTCAGCACCATCCAGGAAGATCTTAGAACCTCACAGAATCAGGCCGTTTCATTGAAAGGAGTAGATCCTCAGCTAATGGAATTCAACTTAGCTCTACTGACTCCTGTGCAGTTCTGCTAATTTACATGGTTTGTGGATCTAGCTCTACATTCCTAAATAAGATAATCCAACTCCTCAGTCAAGAGGCATCTTTTTGTCAGTAATATTTCATGTACGCATAGAGAGATACTACTACTTTTCCTGAGTGAACAACTCATTATAAAACACAGCGAAGGAAGGACCATCTTCTCTGGATGCAATTAGATGGACATATACTAAATTTATGTACTGGCATCTAGTTATTACAGGATGGATTCCTTAATGCATATAATATTAATAATAATTTTAGACACACACTGCTATATATCTTTCCCAATGATCACAATTGTACAAATGCCTGAATTATGGGGCTGTGCTAATTTTCTTTGCTTTAAAGTAAATTAGTTGCCAACCAGAAGTTTGCTTTCACAAATTAAACATGATAGAAAAAGAAGGAAAAAGTTCAGTTACACAGTAAACTGGAATCTCCACTTTAGGAAGCCCTTGATTTTCTCAAAACCTAGGACCCATCCTTCAAGGACATAAAACTAACTATTGAAGAAGAATGATGCTTTTCATTATGAGGAAAATTTCATTGCAAAAATAACCGTTGAGTAAATCACAAAACATAAGCAGAATAATTAATCTTTGGCAATTTTCAAGGACAGTTCAGAAGGACTTACTTTAGAGACTGGCTTTTATTCTTAGACATGGTATGAAAAGATACAGAATGACCTATAAGGTACAGCATTTATTTCCCCTTTATTAAAACTGAAATTACCCATATACTGTACAGGTAAAAAGCTTTGATACCTACAGTATGCTATATTTATAATGGTCATCCTGCAGCTCACTATCTGCTGCATTCCACAAGATCTAACAGGAAAGGATCTTTAATATCAATATGTTCCCATATTGTTCTTTGCCTGCTGATATTACCATGTAACTAGTAAAGCCAGTAGTCTTGCTTACCAGAAATAAAAGTAAAGTTATGTGATATTATGACTACATTATACCATTCATACTATTAAATGTTATACCATTTAACAACGTATTTTAAAGTAGTCACAAAAAAAGTGCAACAAAAAGGTTAATTACACAAATGAGTCTACTGGAGTACTGGCAACTTGATACAGAAATAACTTGGAAGGTATCAGACTATTCCATCTGTGATTAATGAAGAGGTACCAGTTGCTTCCTAGTCCTGCAAAAAGGTAGCATTCACCTTCTACCATGCATGGTAGTAGCACTTTATCCACATATTTGTGTGTGTACCATGCTCTCCGTCTCTGGCACACTTTCCTTTTACAAGAAGATACATTGTAATCCCTCTCCAGGCTGAGCCATTTACACAAACAATTCTCCAGTGTATATGGGAATACTCTTAGGGTGATTTTGTTTTGGGGGTAGAATTCTCATACAGGTTAGAGCACCCATAAAAGAGATCCATTATTTGCGTAACTCTGCTGCAGTCAGTGAAATTATATTAGTGTCTAACCTGGCCCTCTATCAATAGCACTATATAATAACAATTTGGGCTTACTACTTACTTTTAGGAGTACATAAGTACTAAAGATGTGGTCCCTAGATGCAAAGTTCAGATCTGGAGCTAGATCTGGATCCAAATCTTGTAGGAAATTCAGATGCAGGATTTTTGTTTGAGCCCAACTCTAAAGACACTGAGACAAGAGTTAATATTAGCCAGCTTTAATAGAAAATGTTTAAGTATTAGGCAAGAAGTAGTGAGAATAGTCTACAGTATAATTATATCATCTGTATAGTTGTATGCTAGTTGTATCTTTTGTATCTATTAAATGAATGAAAAGCATACTATGGACTGGCATGATATATTTACATTACAATTTTACATATTTTTAAGGCCCAGATTCAGGAAGGTATTTAAGCACATCTGTAATATTAAGTATGTGAATAGTCCCATTGAGATGATTCATTGCAATAACTGCGACTACTACTAGCACACTTAAAATTATGCTGAGTCAGAGCCTAAATGAGTAAAATGATACGGCTTTTTCTCAAGCATCAGGTGGAATAAATGGCAAAAATCCTTCCCATTAGTAACACTTCAAACTCTAACATGGCCTTCTGAATTTCCTATTTTCCCCCATTAATAATAATTTATTTGTACAGTATTTCTGAGTTGACAACATTAGAAGAACTGAGAAATTGGGTAATAACAGAGCATGTACCTGCTTTTTGGTTTTTACAATAGGACTATTTATAGAAATCAGATACCAAAATTCCCTTGTCTCAACCACATCAAAAAAGACTATTTGTTCAGTGAAGAGATTGAACGCAGTTTGTTGCATTATATATTTCTTTGAATTGAGTGCTTCATTGGAGATCAGTGGTGTCACATGCCTTCTTTAATTCTGTCTGAATATAGAAACCAGTTTCTACACTGTGGTGTGGACAATTTATCCCACACCACCAGAGCAAAGCAGCCTTATATACAGTGCAGCCAGCCACAGGAAGATTTTCCTATAATGAAGGGGGAAAGAGGTCCTCCAGAGGTGTAAAGCTGGTGCAATGTGTGTCATCAGTGAAAACAGGCATGGCCAGGGGTTCCTGTAGCTTGGCAATTTGTGGCTACTGTATCGCCACTGGGGACACTGGAAGCTGATGCCAATTACAGAAGCCTTCAGACTGCTCTAACTTACACTTGAGGGACCTGGCTTTAGCACACCACTCTGGGCAGCACAAAGGTTGTTTAAAGACACCATTGTATTACCCTAACTCTGAATTGTATTTTGCGCATATGAGGATCAGGGTCAAGGAGCAAGCAAGGTGAATTATTTAATTTGTTTTCTTTTGGTGACAGTGTGATGCAACTTGGCATGCAACACCATTTGCAAGTCATGCTAGTCAGGAAGGTAACACATATCACACTTGTGTGTATCTGAAAACCAGTGCTTTTCTGTGTATAGCTACATAGGGCTTCATTTGCCTCTCACTTACACCAGTGTAACCCACAATTTTCACTGGTTTTCCTCCTGATTTGCATTGGTGTGTCATACCCTATTAACTGAAAGAGAGAGAGAGTCTGTGTGCAGAAAAGCAAAAGGGAGACTTTTTCAATGTATTAGAATCTAAGCTTCCTCAGGAAAATGTGAATGAAGCTATGATTATTATCAAGGCTCATATTTAACTTAAATGATTTTATGCAGCACAAATCAGTTACAGATTGAAAAGATAATGAATCAGTGTTTTGAGCTGTTGCTTCTGTGTATTTCCTGTTAAGCTGACGGGTATTGGCTTTCACATTGTTACCACCTACACTTTGGTACGTCAGGAGTTGCTGTAAGCATGAACAGCAGCTCATATTTTTTACTCTCTGTAATACATAAAGTTTGCAGGGTGCATTGCTATTACTAAAAAGCAGCTTCATAAAGTAAAACCACACAGATGAAGTTAATTTCTGACTGGGGAAATGATTTTTATCAAATTTTGTGGAGTATAATTTGATAAAATGAACAATGATCTTAACAAATTCAAGTGAACCATTAATCTTTTAAATAAATTATAGAAACCAGTTTTTGTATAGATGCTCTTTTAAATTATTTCCTATGGTAGAAATTACACACTAAAAACGGCTTTGAACAAAGCAATGACCATTGGAAGGGACTCAAACATGATCGACCAATAGTATTCTGACTATTGTATTCAGCATAGGGCTTGACTGTTCTAACATATTCTAATATTAGAACTACATATCATCTCCTGTTCCTAAGAAGATATGTTCTGAAATATTTGTTTAGGATTTGGTGCATACCCCTCTCAGAGATCCCTTTGTTTTTAAACTGTAACTTAATTGCCGATATTGAATCCTAATTAAGCCAATGGGAGGATCAACTCATTTACTTTCTGATGTCTTCTGAGTGGTGTAAGAGTTTGCACTGCTAACTGAAGTGAGAATGATTTTCTCTTGTTTTAGGCTTACTCAACAAAACACAAGGGGTACATTTTTCCAATACCAGGTGCCCATTGTAATAATAGGGCCTACGAATTTAACCTAAATTGTAAATTCAACTATAAGAAGTGAATGAACATTTATAAAATGTCACAACAATCTAGAACAATACATGTTGATGAAAAAAGGTGCAAAGGTAAACAGAGACTGAATTAGTACGAACAAAAAAGACCTTCTATAACTCAAGAAGTGCATTAAAATTATGCCTGATAAACAAGAAAAGTGTAGGACCAGAAATCAATGAACCAAAATTGGTGTGTCAGAAATTAAGCCTAATTGATGGACAACATAATAAGAGGGTGGGCTATTCTTCCCATCACTTCCTTTTGGGGTCATTAAAAAAAATAGTGGACACAGGCGTTGACTGACTGAAAGACAGGAAACAAGAAGGAGTGCGCTTTACCATCGTGGCTGCCACACACACTTCTCCTGGGACCACAGTGTAATGATCTTGAGGGTTCAATAAAGAATAAACTATTGAATGAGTAAGGAATAGAACTTTAATAACACAGATGGATATGACTCCTAGATGTGCAGCTGGGAGCAGCCAACTTAGATCTAATGTAGAGCATGTCTCCCAATTCACACAACGCTGTCCCATGTTAGGGAGCGTCTCTAAATCACAATCCTCTACAAGCATATCTCTACACCCACGATCCACTGACACCACTGGGCCTTCATCATCCTAATCCTGAGAGATGTACTAACCAGACTGGGCCAAAGAGAGAGATCAGATGACATCACCACCTCCACCAGTTCCAGCTAAATATCCCAAACCACCGCTGGAATGAGAGAATTTGTCTCTTCTCTCCCTCTCCTTGTGTGTCCTCTTCCTTCCCCACCTTCTTTCTCCTATCCCTCTTCTTTTTCCTTCTGTCTAATAAAAGACTGGCTTAGCTGGCCAACACTGAATATTTTGTAAGTCTGTGACCAAACAGGCAACTAAAAACAATGCCCTAAGCAGCCTGATGCTGGTACAAGTTTGCCAGGTTTCAGAGTGTCTGTTAAGATTGTGTTCTATGCCTGTGTTTCTCTACCAAAGATCAAGTGAAAGTCAACACTAGAGACAAAAGCTTCATCTTCTATCTTTGCTGTTCTTATCTCCCCCCTCATGCGCGCTTATCTTCTTTTGTCTTCTAAAAAGAGGAGCAGACTTTAACAACCGTAAAAACAACAGTTCCAGCCCATTTCTACTTACTTATTCTCTTTTATGTGAGAATATAGCAGAGCGGTCACTGACACCAAAAGTTTTATTTGTCCTCAGGCACAGATATGATGAGGAACCATCCAGTACCATGAACTCCCACAGAATTTTAGTTATTACCATTTTTAATATAATCTAACAGATTGTCAAATGGGGGGAGGGTTTGTTTTAAAAACTCTCTACAGCTAGTGGAAAAGGGAAGAAATGTTGTTAAAATGAAAGCCGTATTTAAAATTTTACATTTCAAATGCTTTGAAACTTATTTTTCCCTTCTCTTCTGTATCTTTAATAAAAGGTTTAAAAGATTATTAACTGTGTTTGCTATGATACTAAGCAGGCTGAGGTTTCTGTATACCAAACTCTAACTCTTGTTTAACACTGTTTAATGTTGGACAGTGACAGGGTCATGTTAATACCTTTGACTTTATGGTCCCATATATTCCATCTAAATTAATATAAAATGTCTATAAGGCACAAAAAACATGTGGTTGTATGCACCAGAAGGAAAATACAAGGATAATTTTACTTGCATACATAAAGGACAGTGCCAAATGGAACAGGAAGGGATTTTGGCATTTACTTTTTTCATCTCACATGTGACAGACCCACAGCAATGTCATCTTTCCTTGATGCTCAGAAAAAACTTATTTTCCCCCTCATTCAAGACAAGTGCACACAAATAAGGCCAGTTTCAGCTGGGTGAGCCAGTAACCTCACAAAGCTTTAGGATCTAACATCCCAGCAAGTGCACTGAGCCAGTGACTTCAAAGCCTAGGGCCTTGACATCAGCACAGCAAGTGAAAATTGCTGAACCAATGATCTCACAGCTGCCTTAGCCATTACAGCTACCTTTTGTAGCATGGCTTCTCACAGAGGATGTTTTAGTTATCTTTCTCCCACTCCCATTTCATTTTTATCAAGACTAATGAATAAAAGAAACCCAATCAGCTAAACAAAGAAAACCCAAATCTTCCCAGTAGGCTTTATGTTGACCGTCTAACAGGGTTTTCTCTCACACACTGTCAGATACATACACACACCTGACCATACCAGGATAACTTAATGAGGAGTGTTAGACTGATGATCTAAATGTCACTGGTTCCATGCTGGAATTTGGCAAATCTCTGCTCTTTACGTACACATCACTTCTGTAAAAGTGATTAAACAACTTCTCTCATAAGCCAGTTAAGGGACCAGTTATTTGGAAAGTTATACTAAGGGTCTTCAATACAGGAAGTCCATACTAGGGCATCTGAGCGAAAACTAAGACCACTTACAGCTGAACTGCATGGAAAGTATTTTTACTTCTGATTTTGTTTCTACCAGGAGTTTCTTTTTGCTTCTAATTACAGTGTGACCAAATATTAACACCTATTTTCCCTCTAATTTTCAAGTAAAGCTAGAGATGGAGTGTTTTGTGTCATATAATACTCTTTCACTGCTATTTACTTGAAGGAGAATGTGAAGACTGAATTAGCACTGAGAAACTTGAAAAGTTGGCACTTCAAGCTGGATCCAAGTCTCAGAAAGCCCATTATTATACAGAGGCTGTTCATGTGGAGGGAAATTCCCATCCTCATCTGTGCAGTTGTCATTTAGACATGCAACGGAAACTGAGCAGAAAGAGAGGGCTTAAAACTTGCCTAAAACAATGGAACATTAGCAAGGTATCCCCAAGCACCTCTTAATCACATCTACAATGGCAGGAAAATTACAACTGGGGTGGAACCCATAATCTGACTAATTGAACTTCTTTTCTTAGCTGACCCAACCTTTGCCTAACACCCAATCCACATTATTTTTTTAGTTTAAAAATTAATGAAGGAATTAATTAACTCTGCATGAGGCATAGCCCGCAGGTGGCAGTTACTCTGATAGTTGTGACTTTGTCAGAGGAAAGATACAGGGGGACTGGGTCTATTTGGAAATCCTCAGGGAAACCCTCATTATAGAGAATATCCTTGAACTGGATGAAAGACTGGGGATGACTTCCCCTCTACACTGAAAGAGATGGAACTCAGAGGAAGAATATGAATGGAGAAGGTGGTAGTATTTCCATTACTTATAATAGTTGTATACATCCACTGTCATTACTGTCATTGTAGTTCATGGGCTATGTCTACACTCAGAACTAGGAATGTTGTTGCCAGGTCTTGTAGACATATTAGGGTAGTTCTTGTTGAGCTACAGCGCTACAAATAGTAGTATAGCTGCAGTAGCATGGATGCCTGTGTGTGTGGGCGCGGGGGGGGCGGTTGACATGGGCTGGCCACCCTGAGTACTTACACATCAGTTCCAGGCAAGGTATTTAAGTTGTCTATCCTGTACCAACACTCACTGCAGCCTGTGCCACCATGTCTACATTACTATTTTTAGTGCATTGGCTGGCCTGAGAGCAATTGCAAGTATGTCTACGCAAGCTGGGAAGCAGACACCTAGCACCAATGAAGACATAGTTCATGTGTCACGTGACAATGACATTGAGTAAGCACCTGCCAATGGAATCCTCTATATGGGTGTCAGTGTAGTGTATGGGGAAATCTCTGGTAATTATTGCAATAGCACAACTAATGTGTTTTAGTATTATTTATGTCATGCCAAACATCCTGGTTTCCTCAAGACAGTAGCTACTGTGCAAGGCCCAGATCCCCAGAAATCTCAGGCAATGTGCTATGATGAGGATTCTAAGAAAAGATTCTGGATATTTCTTCTTCCGACTTGAAGACAAATAATTCATGAAAATCATTCTTTAGCCTTTTAGATCATGAAGGGTTACATATTTTTAATTATTCTATATGGTTTTAGCTATATATTCCCTGTAGTTGGAGCACGAAGCAAAAAACACAGAAAACTCTTTGAATATTTATCCCACAAACTGCTAGAGGCACACCCCTTGCAGAGACTGAAAACTCAAAACGTGGCAGCAATCTTGAAAATCTTAGAAAAATTAAGAAGAAAGAGTGCAAGGTGACTAATCAGAATGACTCCCTGCCAGGTTAAAAGCTGGTAAATGAAACATTACAGATATTTAAATCACTGTAATATACTAGATGTGGAGAACTCTTCTGCCATTATCAGTAATAAAACACTGCTGAAGGTAAGTGTTCAGGTTTCCATAGTTAAAATGTGGTATTAGGGAGTTTGTGTATGTGGCATGGGGCAGCAGGGGGCATGTTTACACTTGAAAGGACCATTCTTATTGGGTTTATTGTTACAGAGAAAACAATTTCTAGGATAAGAACTGCAGAATTGTATGTCAGAAAAGATTATGTTCATAATTTCACAAAATAGATTGGAAGAAATTCTCAGTTGACTCAGCTGTAACAAAAGTATCAACAGGTAAAATTCTACACATCTAGAACCTACCAATAACATCTCCTTGGAAAAAAATTCCCCATTCATTTTGATGTGTGAGCAACAGAGCCTTACTGCAAAGGTTTACTTTCTCCTCAGGAGTAAGAAATGGAAAACCAGAGAGGACATAACAGAAATTAAGTTCACATACTAACTGGGAGAAAGGGTGATATAGCAAAAAAGGCTGCAAAATGGTCACTTTAGGGCTATAGCTGTTTAGCTCTGCTCTATTTAAAGGATCAGCTCCAAGAGGTAACCCGGCTAGAGGGAGAATAAGCTGGAACCAAGCAGTTAAAAAGATAGTGCTCCTAAGGAAGGGTCTATTTTTGCGTTGCATACTACTGCTACATCAGACTTCCCAGCAAGGATATTTCACCCTCCATATTGAGACTCCTGTATAGTCTTATCAAATGTATCCATTTTCTGTGATCTTTTAGAGTATAAATACCAACCTGCTAAAAATTTCAAAGCTCCCAGTACTCAGACCAATGAAAAAAATTTGATGAAACAGTTTTCCCAATCAGAAAGTGCAGTTTTGTTGAAATGAAAATGTTTCTCAGGAATGTGTTGATGTCAGTGAATAAGTGTCAAAACAAATTGTTTCAACTTTCTCATTTTGTTTTCTTAATGTGGAAACCATTTGTGTTGACAAAGTAAAAACATTTAACTTTGACTGTTATATTAAAATACCAAAATATTATATTTATACGTTTTAGTGAATATAAATATATTTCTATTATATTTTGATATGATCAAGATTAAACATTTCAGTGTTTCTGAATCAAAATGTTTCAGCATTTTCATTCTTTGAAAAAGTGAAAATTTAAACTTTTTGTTGAAATGAAAAGAAATGTTAAACCGTCATCATTTCTCACAGAACAGAAACCACCTCCACAAATGAACAGATAAACAAGTGCACCTGGGATGAAATTTTACCAAACATTCCTAGATTGTTTAGGAAAACTGCATGCTGTTAAAATTCTACTGATTATTTAAAAAAATAGTCTGCAATTTACAGGGATTATGGCAAGGGCTGCTGGTTGCAGCTGTCGCTATCTCTTATTTACACACTCTTGGATGGCTCTGCCGACTCTGAAGCTGGGTAGGAACCTTAGCATATTGGAATGCTGCTGTGATGTTTAACATGTGTACTTTAATGTGAGATTGCAGAGATAATATCCTGACCCTAGTAGCAAATCATGATGTTTCCCCTTTTATTACATCCCTATACGGTATATATGCATGGCACTCTCTTCTCCATCCCCCCATTTAATAGCAAACCTGCGTCCATCATTCCCCTATTTACCTTCATAAACACACACCAGTTCTGGAGGCAAGCTCTTTTTTGTGTGTGTGTGTGGGAATGAACCCCTCCACCACGCAAGGAGCAGGAGTTTGGTGATGGTGGTCGTTAAGAAGATCAAAACTGAGTCACAACCCTCAACTGAAGAGCCCTCGGCAAAGCCACCATTTTACTTGAAGCACTGTCCTAGATACAGAAAAGTAAGCATGGTCCTAAACCCTCTACCTACTTTGGGAGCCACTTCTATTATGCTGTGTTTATGTAGTTTAGGGTCAGAATGTGGGTGTCTCTATCATAAGCTGTTGGTCACACTCTGCTGTCAGTAGCACCCCTAAAATTCCATGGACTTAGATAAATATAGGAGTAATCTAAAACAGAATCTGGTCTTTTAGTGAATTCGGGAACTCTTTTATACACCTGGCTTTGAAATGAATCTATGTGTCTCCTTTCATTTCTATCTCTTTCTGCAGAGTTCTGCTAGTAAAAGCTTTAGAAAATATGTATCATTGGCAAATGATGACTTAGTGTATAAATGCCATCATGTTTGAAAGACTTGCCTGTGGTAATTACATTGAATTGTCCAAGTCAATGGAGTTACAAAGAGTAAAATTGATGTGAGAGGAAATCATGGCCTGTGTATGTACAGATGTCAGAAAAGTAAAAAAAAACTTGCTGTTTTTTATTCTCTTATTTAGGTAGCTATAGATATATTTCAAGTGAATTTTGTGCTTGAAAAAGTGACAGGATTGGAAGCCTTAGTATTCCATTTAGTCAGAGCACAGGCAGAAGCATTGTAAACTTCCCCACTTTCCCCCCATCATTCTAAAGTCACCCTCTTCTGACAGAACTACCACAAGAAAATTAGAAGGTTGTTGACACTTGGTGCTTATCCCACCTGTGGCTTCTTTATCTAGTCTGCAAACCAGACATCAGTTAATGCTAGCTGCGATGGTGGTATTTATCATGTGAACACCAATATATTAGCAACTGAACAGAGACTGCAAACTCTCTGCTAAGTCACCCAAATATTGCCAGACAGCATTGATTTTTAATCATTACTAACCTGATCTAGATTTAAACCAGTGACCTAGTCCATAGGTGGAAAGTTTCCATATCCCATTACCATGCCCTAAGAAATTTAAGCAATCTAGTTTCCAAGTCAATAATTCTTTAATATTTTATATATATAAAATTCAAATCCACAATGACCTATAGCTACGTTTTTTAACTTATCCCTTTATATAACATGAAAAAACTCTATAAACTGTGATACAGTTCTCTCAACTGAAAAATATTAATGTATTTTATCATTGAAGGAATGGAATTATGTGAAATATACATATGGTGGTGTCACATTGCAACATATTTAAGACACCGTGGACTAAGCTTAAACCACTCTATTAAAGTCCATGGAGTTTCACCACTGATAAATAAGGATTATTGCATCTGAAGGGCATGCAAGTCAGCAGAGAACTTGGCTCTGTAACTCTGCTGAAAATGATTGTGCTACAGAGATATTTATTCTCAATAAGGAAAATTGCTGTTACTGTAGCTGTCTCAAAGAATGAAAGTATCCATACAACTCATAGACAGGGTCATTCTGTTGTCACCTGAGGTTTCACAATTAAAGAGGTCTTTTAAAAATGGGCATACAGAGAAATTAATTAATTATTCCTTTCAGAAAAACAGGCATGTTCCATGTATGATGCATGAATGTTCCAGGGTCCCATATTTACATAGATTCTTGGAATTTATAAGGAAACTAATCAGTCTGCAGGAAAACGTTAGCCACTCATATGGAATAGTACAGGATAGAACAATTTTTCCTCCTTTAACTGCAGGTCTACTAGTTCTGAGTTAGAAACAGTCCATGATCTGTTATTCCTCCTCATGCACAAACTCCTGGGTTTGGCTGACTTTACTCAACCCAGAAAGATCCCAGAAAGTTCATAGGCAAGAGAGAGGTATATTGAATGGGAATTGTCAAATTAATAATATACATATTAAAGTTAAAGGTGACCTGAAAATCTTTTTTTTTTTTTTAAATCCCCTCCACTCCAGCTGTATATGTTAAATCCCCCAAATTGGAAGGTGAGACATCCAGCACTTATTAAATACAAAATTTACTCTTCTTCAGGTTCTATAACATCCAACCTGTTTAAGTTTCTGACACCAATTCTTCAGCGATGCCCCCTCATGCATTATAGTGGCATTCTCATATCACCCAGAGTTCCTTGAAGCAGCATGGAGGAGACCATTGAAAACAAGGAGGTCACATAAGTGTCAGCTCTTTATTTTGTGTGGGATTATTTTTTTTAAATATTATTCATACCATTTAAGATTAAAAAGTGATAATAAAACTTTACAAGCCTTTACCTGCTGTTGGCAAAATAAAGGAAAATGTTAAAATTCTTTTTTTAATTTATTATAGCTAATATCCTATGTACTTTATTAGATTTTTATAACAAAATATTATATAAACATTATTTATTTACATATTTTAAAGAGTGCTTATCGGATATAGGCAGAATAGTAAGAACATAAAAACGGCCATACTGGGCCAGACCAATGATCTATCTAGTTCAATATTCTGTCTTTCAACAGTGGCCAATGCCAGGTGCTTCAGAGGGAATGAATAGAATAGATATCTAACCCCTGTAGCCCATTCCCAGCTTCTGACAACAGAGGCTAGGCACACTTCAGAGCACAGTTTTGCATCCCTGTTTGTAAAGATATATATTCCCTATTTTAAGATAATTTTATTTTTATATAATACAAAAGGAATAAAATAAACACACACACATCTCAAAGATCATCTTTTATAAGATTTGCAGTATGAATCAATAATAATTAACATTTTTGTAAAGTATTACTTACCCTACCATGAGTAATTATCTTGGATGAAATCCTACCACTGACTTCATTGGTTCCTGGATTTCAATCAGTATATCAAACAGAGTTCCACGACAGAAGGCATATCAACAGCACAGTGTACACTGTACCATTATACAGGAGCTGAAGCCAGCAATCCAAGAACATGGACATCATAGGACCTGAAGAGGGAAAAAAGTAAGTTTGAACTGATAATTAATGCATTTATCAGGCTGGTCTGTGCATGGATCCGAAACAAATCATTGCTCATAACATAGAAGGTTTTAAAAACATTACCTTCATTAACTTTATTGTAAATGTCCACATTCAACCAACATTTGGCTCATTCAAGCAAAAAAGGGACCTCTGAGAGGGCATTTATCTACCCCATGACCCACCAAGACTACTATGGTCCATGGGGGCACTGCAACTTGACAGACAGGCCAAGGATAAAATTATTGGGTATAGGCAGCAGAGTGACAGGACTGACACATTCACAAGTAATCCCACTGATTGAAATTGTCACTTGAGAAAGGGGCCCCGAGGCCCAATTTTGCCCTCAGGTGCAGCTCCCACTGTGCCTATGTAGGTGACTATTACGGTGGAGCTTAAGAGGCTGATCCTGCACCCGTTAAAGTAAAAAATCCCACTGACTTCAGTGGTGCAGGATCAAGCCTTAAAAACTGGACTAAGCTATAGTCAGCATAAATCTGGACCAAGTGAGTCTCATCTCTTCGTTTCCTCCTCATTCCAGTGATCTCTCTCTCTCTCTCTCTCTCTCTCTCTCTCTCTCTGAGACTGCTTATGAAAGAGGATAGTGGAAGGCCTTAAGGAAAAAAAAAATACGGTTCTTGCATTTGGAGCTGAATGAGTTCAGATTGAGACCAAGCTGGTCTCTAAAGGGTACCAGGGCTTGATTCCCTGCCCCTCTGCTGCCTGCATCCAAGAACATTTGCCATTAGTCACTATTTACGCATATTGAACTAAATTCTGCCACCCTTATTCACACTGAACAGCACCTTAGTCTTGCTGATTTTAATAGAACTACTTGCAGAGGAAGTTTCTACTCAACATGAATAAGGGGTAGAGGGACATGGTAGAATCAGGCTCTGATACAAGATTAAAATAGATTAAAGTCAGGGTGAGTCCATCAGAAAACCTTCTTTAAGGAGAAGATATTTGGAATCCAGGCTGGGCTGCTGCTGAGCTAGCCCTACATAGTTTTGTTTGTGGTTGGAGCTAATGTGAGCTACATGAAGATGCAGAAAACTCCATGTGAGTATATGCAGGCTCAGCTGATTTGGAAGTGCAGAGCGTTCACAACCAGAATACATGCACAAAGCATGCATGTCTTTAAGAGATGAGAGGCAAGTTACACCCAAGAATCTAAACTGATATTATGTACTTGAAAATCGGTGAAAATCTGAACATTTCTCAGACACTGATACTGAAAAATATTTTATTACTAAAGGGGAGAATGCTGCTGGTTGTCTTTCTGTAAAGCATACTGCTGACGTGCCTTCTGAAAGTGACCACTCACAGATGCCCCCTTTGATTGAGTCTGGCTGACAAACTGGCAGCTATTAAATACAAATGATGCATTTATTAGTGAGAGACAGGATACTGTGTCTGCTCTCAAGCAAAACAAACTCCAAACAAACCATGAACTTAAAGCTTAATAAATGGAAGCAGCAGCAACAGCAGATTCATGACCCATATGCATGCAGTACTCATGAGTTGTTGCAAGAATAAATTTGTTTTAAAGTAGGATCTAGATTTCTGAATCCCCTCCCTTGAAATCATTTTGGAATTAATCATGGCTAAGAGACATTTTAAAAGGATCTGTAACTGTGAAATAACTATATTTGGTATTTAATTGACCCATGGAACTAAGGCTTTGTTAAAGCAGATTTCATAAGAAAAGCTGGTTTCTGAGGACTATGAAAAACAGATGGATTCTGGGAAGGAATTAAGTGTCTGCTGGTAGGGGGGTGATGGGTTGCTTCATTAATAAAATTTGAACAGCAGGATGCTGCTAATGAATAGGCACCCTAGAACTTGCATACCAAATTTATTCCATCAGGCACACAAAAAATGCAACAATAAAAAAAATCAGCTGAAATTTTATTGACAAGTTGAGGGATTCTACAAAGCGAAAACTTCCTAAAGAAAAGTGAATGGTTGCTATGTAAGGTACTTTAATAAAGCAATGCAAAAACCTTTGAATGTAAGGTAGCTTTCCACAATAGGTGTTCTGGCTTTTATATTATATATCTTTTAAACTTAGTCTTCCCAAAGTTATCTCTGAGTTCACTGATATCACTTTAACAGACATTTGGATACTTAAACTATGAAGCCTTTCTTGACAGAGGCACGACGGTATCATGCCAGCAAAGTGAAGATTTAGGCCCCAGTTCAGCAAAGCATTTAAGCATATGCCAAACTTTTAGCCTACACTTGCATTCATCCCTCTTTAGCAGAGCATTTAAGCACATGCTTGAATGTTATTGATTTTACCAAGACTTAACCATATGCTTAGCTGAATTGAGGTGTTAGTAATGATCATTTCTGGCACTTCAATATTACTGATCTTAAAGCACATTCCAGGCATTAACTGGTCTCAAAACACACCTGTGAAGGAAGAAAAGTGATACACAGGAGACACTGCATCCACCTCTGTGGTGGAGTCCAGCAGCTATTTAACAACATACAGCTGAGTTAGATTTTAGCAAGACATCAGGTCTAAACATCTCTACTCATAAAAAAGTGCCAGGCGGGAGAGGGCAGAAATGATCACTCATGATCAGGACATCCATTTCTATATCTGATCCAAATGATACCTCAAGCATGACAGACCTCCTCAACACCATCCAAGGCATAGATTCAGGGCTGGCTGTAAAGGAAACGTGCCACTTATTTTAACTCACAGTACCACTTCCTGTAGTATGTAGGAGTTCCTTGGAGGTTTTGCCTCTAAGCACTGGTGCAGTCAAACCATCACAGCTTCTGTGATCTTACAGGTTCATTTCATTTGCTGTAGTCTGACACACCGTGTAAAGTGTATTCAAGTCGATGGCAACATGACAGTTTACACCAGCTGAGGATATGCTCCATTATAGTCACCTAACGTTTTCCCCTTTCAATTTAAATGCAGGAAGTTAAATTCTCTTGGTGAATTCTGCTCCACACAGCTTAAAACTGCTTAAGAGCTGCCAACCTCTGGAAAGCTATGCAGGGTCCCTGGGCTGTACACTCAAGGAGGCTGCACTATTCTCAGGGGGTACTCACTCTTTGAAGTGGCCTCACAAGGAAAGATTTAGTGCAGATGGCACATGACATCTTGATAGCATGCTCAGTGCACCCCCCAGTATCCTATCATGGGAACACGATCAGCTTCAGTGCTAACTCTAGTGAAATGCTATAGCTTCTGATCCTTGACTCAAGGAGTGCAACCAGGAAGAAGGTCTGAAGAATCCAATGAGGCTTTGGATCTCTCGGGAGTGGCAGGAGACAGAAGCAGAAAAAAGGGATTCTTAGATATGTTAGGCTATTTTTTTTTCTGAGCCACACATGCTTTGGCTGAGGCCTTATTCAAAAACTAATAATAATAGGCTACAGTAATGTGCCTTCATTGACTTGGTGTAAAGCTTAAATTTAATTTTCTCTCAAAGCCATTTACATGAGCATACACAGTTCTAGCTGCAAAGGAGCCAGTCCAATCCTTGCACTGGCTCATTTATTGTCTTTGTGCTGAGGCTCTGGTGAGAAATTTCGGGAGCACTGCCCCTGGTACATCAAGCTGCGTCCCATTCCATGTCGAATACACAACTTCCGGTGCAAATGTTCAAGTCTGAGAGCTTAAGATATGCTTTCAATAAACCCTGGAGCAAGTAAAACTTGATCACTATGAGTACCCAGTGCATTTTTGGATGCTCAAGAAATAACATACAAATATTAGCAGTGAATCATCTATTCTCAGCAACCCAGCACAAGAGGGGTTGGAGAACAGCCAAAGCAAATTTGTTTTTAAATTTGAGCAAATATTTGCTGACTTATTTTGTGCAGTTATCACCCAGTTCTGCTAAAGTGTGTTTGAAGAAATCATTACTTTGGAATAACAGGAGCAGAGATGGGTTCTATTCATGGAGTCCAGCATTCATCATGGCAATAAAGGCTATTATATAATTTATTTTTTCCTCAGCAACATAGTAGTTTTCCAAGGAAAATCTAAATCAGAGCAGAATTTAACCCAATATCAATACAATCTAATATAGGAAAGCAGGAGAAATATTAAGAGTTAAAGGGCATGAAGCAGATAGGTTTTTGGAATATTTGGAGCACACAACCCCTCATGTTACCTAGTAATCTCCTTATATAAAATTTATTGTAAGATCTCATTAGTGTTTGTTTAACTAAGGGCTTGTCAAAACATAGAAGTGAATCTAGAAAAAGATAGAATGTAAATTTAATGCAAATTAGCTATTCCTGATTAACTCCATGTACGGAAGTTCTTATTTTGGAATAGGACTGCCTTATTCCAAATTATTTTACTCCATTTCCAAAATGAATTAAACTAAAATCAGAATAAGGCACTCTTATTCCATAATCAAGAATAACTCCCTGTTTAGACAAGACCTAAAACCATACCAGTTTCTTATAGCTCCATATGCTCCTTTCTCCTATAGATAAGACTGAAAGGGGAGCGGTTATGGTACACAAGATGAACCATGACCTTACTCACTCATACCCAGACCCACATGCTTCCCATATTAGGCCATATACAGTTGCTAGATATGAGCATTGACAGGGTCAGGAACAACTCAACCTAATCCTACAGATCTCAGCCCAGTCCCCCTGCTCCTCACCACAGTCTGAGTTGTGTTTATGCTGACTAACTTCTTGCTTCCTACAAATTCACTCTCTCTCCACTCCCTTTTAGAAGCAACACAGGGGAGGGGAAAAGGCAGCTAATTATCACGTGGCAATGTTTCATGTGAATTAAGTGGGTTGTTTACGGGATCATGCCATGCAGGGCAGCTGCTCCCTAGGTCCCCCCACTGTTGAGCTTCACCAGGTCTCTTACACTATGCATATCTGCCAATGCTCACAGTAGATATGGTAGAAATGCTGACTGTTATTTTCATAGGGCAGCTCTGCCTGGAGCACCCTCCAGCACAGGCTACGGCACAACTTGTGTGACTTCCTCAGTTTCTCCTTGGAATTCATCTGTGTAAATGAATGTTGCCTCTCTTCGCGGTCAATTCAAACCCTTCTAGTTTAAATGGTCACAAACCGCAGATCACTCCTAGTAAAACAAGGTTATAATGCAGCAGCTCTTCAATCCCACTCTAAGATCACAGTTCCTTTAGCCACTGCTCCAGAGCCCCACTCTCCAGACCTCCTCCATGAGACTTCCAAGAGCTGCTTCTCTCCCACAGCCCCCAAGTCAGTTCTCCTGCAAGAGGGTTCCTGGCAAAGCTTCGCTCTCCCAGCAGTAGGACCTATCATTCCTACTGCTGCTCAAGAGAACCTCCCTCCAGGACCAGCTTTTATTCCCTGGGATCCTCCCGCCATCCTAAAGAGCTCCCATCATTGTTACACTTCCCAGGCCTCCTTGTCTGTAAGTCCTAACCCTGCTCCTCAGGACCTTCCTCCAGAGTCAGCTTTTGATTCTGGGCCCATTTTACACTGAACATGCTGGTCTTCCCCTCATTGCTAGTGGCTGGGCTATTGCACCAGTCTTCCTTAAACTTGGTGGGGTTCCCCACTCTAACCCATCCTTCAACAGTTTCCTTAGCTCAGAGTTACTGTTCTCCTTCTGGTTTCTTGCAGCTCTTTCCCTCAGGCAACTCTCTGATGCTTTTTCTGTCTCTATTCTGTTCCTAGGCAACTTCCACCCAACTCTCCTGACTCTTTCAGTCTGATCTCTAGGGCCCCAGTGCCTTCTTTTAAGCCTAATTTGGGGAAAATTGAGCAGTCACAGTTGTACTGGACTCTTCCCTCTTCCCTCCCTGTGACAGTTGCATACTAGGAGGGAACAATACCGCATAGTTACCTTTCGCCTCTGTGCTGCCACTTTGGTCTTATTTACAAGAGATTGATTTATGGTGACATTTTCATAAGTGACCCCTGATTTGAGGTGCCTAATCCAAAAAGAGAGACTGTGTTTGTGACTTTGTGCTGAGCAGCTGAGGGTGGCATACAGGCTCTACAGTGCCTTAGAAGTATCTATTGCAACTGTTGTATCAGAATCTTTTTTAAAAGACATGTGTACATGTATAGAGATATAGTTTAAGCTTGTAGGATGCCTTCTTTCAAGATTAAGAAGTAAACACATTTTTGAAAATCTACTGAGTTCTTTATTGATTTCCACAGCTAGGAAACAACTGTAACAGCTACACTCATCGATTCAGACACAGTGGCGAAATGAGGACAGACACATGGATGGATTTTAGATGGCAAGCCACAACTTTTATTAAACTTAAACACAGGGGAGGGATGCTACTCGTCCATCACCCATGCTATCCTATATCAGGCATTTAAGTGGTTCCATCGCAGAGATTACAAGGTTACTACCATCTAAGACAGAGCACATCTTTCCCCACAGGGTGGTGATCCCAGGCCCACAATTCTCTGGCAAGGTTGCCCAAATGAACCTTCACCCACCTCCAATGCCACCATTCTCAGTGCCTCCAGTAATGTAGGGCTAGGACCCTCCAATGCCCATGGGAAGGCACCCCTCCCCCCACTGCTTCACCCCTAGGTGGGGGGAAGAGAGTGGGCATTCTGCCGGGCCCCCTCAGATCAGCTCTTGGAACAGGCACCTGCAGGGCTGCTGGTCATACCTTTGGCTAAAATCCCATGAGTCCTTCTCCTCCTCCCTCCTAAAGCGGGAAAGGGGGAGGAAGCAGGGCACAAGGAGCCATGTATTTCCATGACACTCCACAGCCTCCTTTCTCATGGGCAGGGGCAAGGAGTGGGCATGGGGACAGCCCAGGTACCCAGAAAGCTTTCCAGCTGATGTAATGTCACCATGTATCCCCTGGACTCTTCCCCCATGAGCAGGGGGTGAGACATAAGAGCAATTCTGACCCTAGCTGCATCATCTCAAGACCTGGTGGAAAGGAGCTCTGGAATCCTTACCTGTCCTCTCTGCATCCTGACTACTTCTACTGCTGCTGTTGCTGGAATGGAGCTGAAAGAGGCTCTGCCTGGCCCTGCTCCAGGTTAAATCCTGGAGCTGGGGGATGCAGGCCAATCAGCACCTTTCCCCTTTGACTGGCCAATGTGTGCCACAGACTCCCAAGTTGGAGAGGAGCTACCTGGTACATGTACGTCTGGTACATGTCTCCTCGCCTTGCTGCTGGGGCTGTCTCCCTGTGCAGATGGCCCCATCAAGTTCCCCCACCTGTTGAGCTGGGTGGGTGGTATGTCTTCTATCTTTCCTGTTTTTAAAATCTCGTGCAGATTTTTACACCATGATTTTAATTTGGCATAAGGCTGAAGGAATTTGGAATTCTGAATTTTCATTTTAGATACATAATGTTATATTTTCTTGTTTATATTCATTTTTTGTCCCTGAACAAAGAATTATAAATCGCTCAGAGCTGGTTTCACTTAAAAATGCATCTGACTTTCACATTGTTAAGCTTAAAAATATGATTTGGAGAGGCTTGTTTAACACAATGAGGAAGCTGAACATTATTTTAGAAAACCCAGCCTAAAGTACAAGAACAACAGAGCCAAAGAAGAGCACAGTACCAATGAAGTAGTAGAAATACCAACCACACATCTAAAGCAGTGATTTTACAAACACCTACGCATATACTTAACTTTAAGCATTCAATGGAGCTACTCCCATGCTTAAAATTAAGCAATTGTGTAGATGTTTGTAGGATTGGGGTCTAAGACATTTAATTCTGTTTTGTGTGTAAAAACCACTGGTAACTTCACATTACATGGAAATGAAATGTACATAATTTGCATTGTGGACCAAACTCTCATCTCATTTGCACCACTAATTCTATAGTGTACATTTCAATGAAATTCAGCAGAGTAATTCCGCTTTACACTTATCTCTATAAAACAGCACTGAAACTTGATTTACAGAATGATCCATTTCTCAATGCTAAATAAATGTCTGAAAAATACTTCAAAAGAAATCATACATTTGGATCATTTAATCATTTAGTTGAATGTTCACATGTGTATATAGGTTCTCATCATAGACGTGCTCAGCACATTTCATTAGGGTGTGCACCCAGTCGCTGCCGAGAAATCTCGCAACAAACGGGATTTCGGCAGCAGCTCACTCTCTATTGCCGTCCGCTGAAAAACTACATGCACTGGCTACTCTTTTGGCGGCAGGTCTACCGGCCAACAAAGGTTTGAATCCCCTGCATTAGGGTGTGCCGTATTGCATGCTTTTGTGTGAACGGAAGGTATTCTTCCATTTTAGTCTTGTGCCTCATTGTTATGCACATATTACTCTAGAGGTGGATGCATTTCAGTAGTTGGCAAAGTTTCTTCTGTGTACTGGGCCAAAGCCTGTAAAATGACTCAGAGGATTACTAACAAAGCCTGCAATCAGATCTGTTCAAAATGAACATCAGGGTCTGCTGAAATCACTGGGGGTTCCACCTTGTAGAATCAGGGACAGAGTTTGTAAAAGTTTTTGAGATCATTTGAGACGGAAGCTGCTACCTAAATGTAAAAGTATCATCATTATTTCAATGTGCAATCACAGAAATAAAAAAGCAGCATTTATATCACTATGAAGAACTCCACTGCATAGACAGGTGCACATATATTTGCATGTATCAAGAGCACTGTGCTTTGGCATATTGTTACAGATTTAGTGAAAAGTCACGAAGTGGGAATTCACAGCATGCAGTTTTCAAGCACTTATTACTTCATTATTTCTAAAGCAAATGTAAAGACACTTCTGTCCTCACTGTAAACAGAGTCCATGACAAGTTTTAAAAATAAAATACTTTTGAGTTATTGATTTCCAAAGAACACATCTTAGAAATGTCTTAAGGTATGAAAATCACCTTTCTCCCCACAGATGACTATTCCCAAAAAGAGATTCATGTAATTTCACCAAACTTCCAGGGAATATTTCACATTTGGACTGAGAGAAAACATGAGAATTTTCAGCCTGAGAGTTCTGTGACAATATGCCTTCTCCTCAGTGATAAAGGGAAATCTGAGGAGAACTATAGCAGGCACTTAATAGCTGGAAGAGGCAGCAAAGAGCAGCCAGTTGCAAAATGGCTACTTTAGAGCTGCTTCTGCTTGTTTCTAGAAAATTGAAAGGCCATCCCCAGATAGACATGCCAGGGAAACTGTTCCTGTAAAAAGATAACCCTGGACAAGGGAGAGATCAGTAAATCATCAAGGAAGAGGATCCTGGGAGATGGATCTGTTTCTCACTGTTGAGTATATCACTGCTATTTCTGAAGGGTTATATTGCCAGACAATTACAAGCTCCTAAAATAATGATTTTTTTCCCTCGGCCATCATTACAACACAACCCCCAACATTGGCTTTCCAAGTTGCAGGATTTTGTAATGATACATAGGGGTTCTATAATATGATTATGTACAGGAACTTAGAAAACTCTGCTTTTAGGAAGTCCCTGATGAGAGAGGACAGAATATGTGGAAAAAGAAATAAAGCCTGAATGTTGTACTGCCATGGCTCTCCTTCTCTTTATGCTTGCACATAGAACATGGTGTCAGTTATTTATGCCAAATCACTTCTAAGAATATTCCAAAAAAGAAAAGAGTAAACAATCATGGTGACATACCAATTTCTGCCTCTGAGTATTTGAACATGTTTATGTTTATGTTTAGCGAGTATGTTTATCAACTGGAAATTCTATAGCTCATAGTAGGAAATCAACAACATTGCAATGGGGCTGGATATATAGGAAAACAAAAGAAAAGCAGCCACACTATTAGTGGTAATGAGCAAAGGCAGCCAAAAAACAACGGTACTTGGATATGCTTAGATTGTAAGCACTTTGGGGCAAGGACTATCTTTTTGGTGTGTGCTTGTACAGCACCTAACACAGTGCGGTCCTGGTCCATAACTCAGCTCCAAGGGGCTACCACAATACATATAAATAATAAGTCAGTAGCAAAATTCAAAGACCCATGTAAAATTCTAGAAGCTTTCCAAAACCATTTTCAATCCACACAGAAATGTCCCATATGAAAGGTATCTTTTCAACAAGTGTAATCAAGAATCTGGAAAAACAATAGGTCAAAATATTGCCAAGCTATGTAAAATGGTTGACTTGTATAATTATCAAATCTTAAATGATGAACTAATTCATCTTTTTATAAAGAGGAAAGATGCAAGAGCTCGAATCAGAATGTTCAGAGAGCCCACATTAACTCTACCAAGAGCTACAGACATGTGCAAAGGTAGAGAACAGATTCACATCCAAATACAGAGTATAAGTGGAACAATGATAATTCACTAAGTAGAAGGAAAGAAGCATGAAAATACAAAGAAAGATGAACCAAAATCAATGCAGAAACAAATGCATAAATGCAAAGCAGAGGAGACAAACAAAATGAAAATTAACATTTGTGGATACTGTGGAGAAAAACATGATAAAGGAAAATGTCCTGCATATGGAGTCATATGCAATAATTGTAGCAAGAGAAATTATGCCAAAGTTGGAAGACGGAGAAAAAAAAAGATCATCTCCTCAAAGATGCAAGCAAGCATGTATATGACATTAATGCAGTGTGACACAACAAAAATTAATGGTTTGTAAAGTTCAGACTAGCTTTGCCAGATGCACGCATACGAACAGGAAACTGAATGCCAAATAGACAGTGGAGCATCGGTGAACACGCATGGCTACAAAGACTTCCTCTGCATTATTCAAGAGAAGAGAAATTTCAACAAAGTAAAACCAAATTAAAATTATACAATACTACAATCACAACACTAATAGTGCAAGGCAATTTACAAGCAGAATACCAAGGAAAAACATACAATCTGAAATTTCAGGCAGTATAGACAGCAGAGACGCCACTGTTTTTAAATAAATCAAGTTAATGCTTGAACTTAGTGACACTAAATCTGGGACAAATTATTCATACAATGGACACAGAAGCAAAACAAAAATTATATTTAGAACAGACAATGCATTATGACATCTGTCAAAGGCAGCAGGTCCCTGTGAGTAGAACTGGGCTCAGCTCCCCTGTGTCAGAGCGAATGAGCCCAGTCCAGCCAGTTATAGAGGGCTGAGCTATCCCTGGGCCTATAAAGGGTTGCCAGAGGGCAGGAAATGAGAAGTCCGGAATGAGGAGTGAAAAATGGCAATTAAAGAAAAGAATAAAGCCTATTAAAAAAGTAAAAGATACAATGAAAAGTAAAGATCAAAGGACGTATAAAAATAAGGCAATAGCATGAAAAATTATTGAAAAAAATAAAAGAAATGAAGTTTGAAGAAGTATTGCAGAAGGATGAATGAAGATACTCAGACATCAGAAATACACAGACAAATTAGAAGTATGAATGGAATTCAGACTAAGAGTAGTCACATTCCAGGCATTATTGGGATTAACAAAATAGTCAGACGTTCTGATAACAAGAAAGCAGAAGTTTTAGTAGAAGTTTTCCGAGGCATGAATAGTGATGAAAACCAAAGTGAACTTTTCTGCCAGATTAAATGACAAATCACTGAAGAGAATTGTGAACTATTATGTAGGTGGGGTAAACCTGAAAATATTATACTGAATGAATTGTTTTGTATGTGGAAACTTGAGAAAGCTATTGCTATAAGCAAGAGAACATTCCCAGGTAAAGATAATATATGTAACAATGTTTACATGTCTCTTGGAAAGCAGTTTGAGGGTTATTTTGGAATTATATAGTACTACATGGGAAAAAGGAATGATATCGGTAGCGTGGAAATGTGCAGTAATAATTCCAATACTTAAACCAGGCAAACTAACCACACAAGTGGATGCTTATAGACCTATTGCTGTTATGTCTTGTCTGTGTAAAAATATGGAGAGAAAGGTGAATGAAAACCTGGTTGCCTATTTGGAAAACAATGGCATTATAAAAAGGGGAGAGTGTTTTAGGAGGGGAAGATGCACCACTTATCACATTGTTAAATTAGAAACTGAAATATAAGAACATGGGGCACAAGGATTTCATGATAATTGTCTTTCTAGATATGGAAAAGGATATTACATGTTATGGAGGGAAGTCTTGTTGTACAAAGCAGGTGAACTAGGGATAAGGAGGAGAATTTATGAGTGAGTTAGAGAATTTTTTAATAAAAGGACCATGAAGGTCAGAGTTGGAAAAGTTAGATTGACTATATATAATTTGAATAATGGTACACCACAAGGAAGTGTTATCATCCTGACCTTATTTAATATTACGATAAATGATCTCCCAAAACGAATAAGTGCCAGGGTGAGTATTTGCAGATGTATTGTACTCTGTGGGTTATGAGCAGGAATATTGAGGTCGCAGAAAAGAGAATCAACGAAGCTTTACGAGCGAGCTCTGACTGGGGAAATGCATGGGATTTCAAGTTCTTCATTGCTAAAAACCAAAGGATTGATCTTTACAAAAAGGCAAGTTATAAAGGAATATGCACTCTATCTGTATGGAGAACAAATAGATATAGTGAAAAAGTTTAAATTCCTAGGGGAAATATTTCACATAAATGATGTTAAAGATAAATGTACAGGAAGGAATAACCTGCTTAAAAGTCTTGCTGTGACTAACTGGAAGGTGGATAAGAAAACACTGCTGATAGTGTACAGAGCCTTTATCAGACCAGTTACTACTATGGCTGCCAAGCTTTTAGGTCAGCATCAAAATCAGAACTTAAAATAGATGCAAAGATGGACTGTGTGCATTCTGGCAGGTAAAAGAAACAACTGATTTCCTTTTATGGGTATGGAAGAGCTTTGATAAATAAAGGGAAAAGCTTTCTGAGGAATTCAATCATGTTAAGGTAACAAAAGTTACATTATGTTATTCAGTAACAATATCAGGGAAATGTGGTAGTATTAGAAAGGTGTTGTTACATTACCTGAGCAACATAGAGAGAGAGAGAGAATATAACCACCAAGTAGGAATTATAGTTGGCAGCAACTATAGACTATTCAATTAAGACTGCTTCACCATTAAAACAAAAATTAACATTTTAAATTAAGGGAGCTCTCAATAGCCCCTCAACACTACAAAGTCCATATATTCTTGATGGAATTGAGGAAAGCTAACTCCTGTGGTGTGTCCCTGGAGCATAAGGCCAGGTACTCAGGGAGGGGAACGGAGCTGACAAGAACTGGGAAGTTGCCAGATGCAGGACCATCAGAGACCCCTGGGAGTGTTGGCCATGAAACCCAAAAGAAGGGAGTGAAACAAAAGACTGTTTTCTGTTGCTTTGCTTACCTTTGTTAAATGAATATATCTTCTCAAAGGAGACTGGGCATGGCAGTGAGTGTTAGGAAGCTGGGGAGAAGTCCTGCTATGTGACAACATCCTTGAAGCAAAGCTGCTAAAAGATTACCAAGCTATTTTTGAAGAACTGGGATATCTTCCATGCAGGTTACACCTGGAAATAGAATAATTCCGCCAGGAGAAGGCAGTGGTGATATGCATGGGATGTAGGAGAGGCAGGCTCAATTCTCCCCTCTGCCTGATGAGGAGAAGGGATTTTTTAACTTAAATCTCCCACTACAACAACTTACTCTGTCTGCTAGAAAGAGCCAGGAAAGTAAATCTAAAATTCAATAAAAATTGTATTGAATTGCTATTGCCTGTAGTACCATACATGGTACACTTGCTGACCTCCCAAGGGCCACGACTTGACCCAACAAAGGCAAAAGCAATACAGCAGATACTCATACCTAAAGATATTAAATCAGTTCAGGGACTATCAGAATTAGTAAACTATCCAACAAAATTTCTTACAAACCTCTCTGATGTATGTGAACCTCTGAGACAACTGGTGGACAATGATGAAATGTAGATATGACAAACTCAACATGATGCAGCCATCACACATATCAAGGAGCAGGTAACCAACTATCCCCTCCTGAAATATTACCATGTGAATCAAGAAGCAACTCTACAGCATGTTGCCAAAGAGAAGCTGAGCTTAGGGCATCACTCCTCCAAAGGGAACACTTGATTGCTTTTTCATTGTTGTCATTACCTCCACTGGAAAAAAGATTTGCCCTAACTGAAAAGGAACGTCTTGCAGTGGTATTTGCTTGTGAAAGGTTTGTCTAATATGTTCAAGTATGGGAAACAATTTGAATAGAAAGTGACGATAAACCACTAGGGAGCATTTTTAAAAAGCCACTGCTAGTGGCCCCAAAACATCTTCAGCTCATGCTATAAGGAAGGGACTAAGATATATATAGCTGTCTTCTTACCTAGAGCAGAGCAGCCTTACAGCTTGAAAATACATCAGCTGAACAACAATATGAGATCCTCAACCTGACAGAAATACAGAAAACACAGAAATACACAGAAAGCATCAACCAATTCATTTATATGCCAGCTTCAAAGCAGGGTCTAAAAAGTATCAGAGAATAAATTATGTAAGACAAGGATCTACAAGTGTTTATGTCCGTCATTCTATCAGGACCACTAGGCACCAGGGGAGAAGCCCAACCTGCTTTTCAAGAACACTGTAACTATGGAGGCAAGCTAAGTGTAAAACATGGTGTCATATATAAAGTCAGTTGAATCATAACACCCAGATCACTGAGAACACAAACTCTCAAGAATACATTGGAACCATTTGGGATTAAAAGCTTGTCTCTAGTAAACCAGAGACACCTTATACTGTCCAAACATACTCAAGGTTATCCCAAGAGATCTGGTGAGAGAATACTGGTGGCTAAATACAGGTGAAGCAGCAAAAAGAAATAATGAAAATGCACAGTATTCCCAACAGACCTTGAAGCAAAATAGGAATGGACTTTTCACCGCAAACCTTGCTTGCTTGCAGTGAGTTTGCTCAATTTACCTGGAAATAGGAATTCATTACTATATCACAAGAAGTCAAATGGGAAAGATGAATCGTCCATTAAAATTGCTGAGACTACTAAAAAAGCCTCCAAAAAACAAAGAAAATATATGGCAAGTTATTTTTGAATGGAGAAACACTCCCATAAAAGGCATTAAGAGCAGCCTGGTACAATGCTTGATGTCAACACATACACATATCTTGGTGCCTCTAGACCCAATGTTACTACAACTGGCAGCAGTGGGAGGAGTAAAGATGAAAAGGAAGAGAGACACATGAAGGGCAAAGACTACCAACCAACTAAAGACCTCCCAGAACTACAACTAGGAGATCCTGTAAGGATCAAAGTATTTTTCAGGACAAATCATGTACTTTGAAGTAAACTACATGTGTGAAACGGACACATCCTCTTTAATGCAGTGATTGATAGGCATACATATTACCAAAACAATGAGTACATTTGCCTGCTACATCCATAAGATAAATTCATAGACATGGAGCACAATGAAATACTTAGTCCTTTGAAACTTGATCTGCAGGACACAGAAGGAACACAGGTCGATCTGTGACCAATAGACTTGGAACAGAATCTCAAAACTGTAAACCACTGAAAGGAATAAATGCAAGACAGACTCCTTTCATCACAAGAAACACTAACACTTGCTCCAATACCAAACTACCTGCAAGGTACACTCAGATGGTTGTATAATACTAAGGCATGAAAGAACACTTTAAAATCCAAAGGAAAATACCTTAGTTACTAAACAAGTTAAGAATTAGTTAAATAAAGAAAAAAAAAGTTGGTGTTAAGTTAGGGATATGATGATCCATTGGTTAGGGAGGTATAATAAAATGTGGACTATGTAAGCAGGTTATGGTATTCATGTTTAATTTTACTATCTCAAATAAACGTGGTAACAGATGTTAATATAAATAGCTTTCCAATTCTATAACAAGAACACCATCAAATCCATACACTATAGCTGATGAAATTCCTATCTTATAGTCTATGAAAGATGTGTTCATTGTATGCTGTGGTACCTTGTCTGAAGGATGAGTGGGGAAAACTGTGAATAGTTGTTACTGTACAGCATGTGTCTTGTTCCCAGTGGCAACTGCAGGTTCTTTATATCAAATCCAGTGCACCTCTTGACAAGACTGATTCTTGACTAGATTACACATTCAAGAGAATGACTCATAATTTATGCCAGCAATTTGTTTTTGTAGTGTATGTAGCTAAAAAAATAAAAACCCACAGTTGCTTCCTACGTTCACAAGAGGGGCCCTGAACCTGATCCCAGTGAAGTCAATTGCCTTCAATGGGAGAAGGATCAGACCTGAAAGAAAACAAAAATGCAAAGTGATGCATCCTAAAGAAGAGAAAAAAAAAGTATACAATCACATCAGAAACTAAAATATTTAAGATGCAGCCTCACTTTTCATGGACATCTAGTCATTTGGGGGGAAAAGTCAGGTGTCCAAAAACAATTAGGAAAAAAATAACAAGGCCCATCACACTTAGTAATTTCATTACTCTTCTGATTAGAAGATATGTCTTCATAATCTTTTTTACACAATAAAATATTTCAGTTTATTGTATGTTATAAACACTCCATTTTAGATTAAAATTATCATATCCATTAAACTCTTCAAAAGCATTATGCAAATAGTCTTTTTAAGTATATTACTATTTCATACCACCAGGAGCAATGAAAGATGAGATTAATTTAATTGTAAGGAAAGAATTACAACTTTTTGTATACACCACAGACAGACAAGTACACTGTACTTTCTATTCAGTGCAGAGGTTTCAAATTTTTGGTTTTAATCAAGACCAAGAGAGCTGTAGTAAACATGCATCCTATCAGGCAATTCTCTTTCAGACAAAATGAGAAGGAAACTTGCATCCAAAGCATGACTGTTCCTAATTAATTATCTAAATAACAAATGCAGCATTATCTGTAAACCATACAAACAATTTTATTGTTCATCCTCAGTATTAGACTTTTAATGGAGTCATAATACAAACACTTTCAGATTGTCCATCTGGAGCATATAAACAGTCATATAAAACTATTTACTGTTTTTTAAACTCTGGTAAATGCAATTTGCCCATCTTTGCAATGTCATTATGTTATTATCTGAACATTTAGCTCTGGCTTAATATCCATGTGTACGAAGAGCCTGATTCTGAATAGCTTTAAGCAAGGTGTATGCATTAACTCTCACTGAATGCCATTCAATATCTCCCAGGATTCATTAAGCACCAGGCAAGATAGGGCTTTAGACTGGTTCTTGTGCAATGGAGAGAAAATGAACAGTCATATTGATTACTTTTTCAGTCACTTTACACAGAAGATTTGACTGTGCTGTTGAAATGTCGCAAAGGAGTTAATTAAAAACTCAATTACTGGACTACTTCTAGAACATGGCAAAAAAAATTGACCATTTTTAGGGGGGTGAAAAATGTAGATCTGTGTCAGCAAACATTTTGCCAAATCATGTTGATATTACCAAATTGTTCAGATAAAACTTAAAAAACATTCAGATAAAAATGTTTTATTTTGACATTTTGGTTCAAAATTATTTTGGAGTTTCTTTTAAATTTTATTACAAACACTTCAAAATGTTTAAAATGCTCAAAATCTATTTATTTTTTTTTTTACTTTTCAATTCACCACAAATTTTTAAAATTTTCATTTTGGTTCAACTCAGATTTTTTTTTTTTTTTTTTTTTGAGTTTTTCATACTTGCCAATGAAGCAAAAAATCCATTATTGACTCAACTCTAGTTACTTCTTTTGCACCACTCAAAAAGACAACCAGCTTTCTCTAACATGAATCTCGAAACCAAATTTACAACTCATTAGCTGTCAGTAAGACATTTCCAGGGTTGACCACGAAGAGGTCAGTTGTAATTAATGCCGTAGGAGCCGCAGGCCTTTCATAAGGGTGGCTCACGCCTTCATACTCCTGTTTTGGCCATTATCTTCTTGTGAGTGGGTCATGAGCCAGTGGAGGAAGGAACGTCGTCCTGGCAGGCAGCAACAACTGCCTCCCATCTCCACCTCATCCATAGACTGCAGCCTGCTACGAAAGGAGTGGACCCACTTAAACCACCTAAGGACTGGTGTTGGGCACTTTAATTCCTGCATGCACAGGTGGAACCTTTGTGCTACTGCAGCCAGTGAGTGTGGATAAATATAAACAACAGACCATTTTTGGAGGAATGCCCCATCCACCACCTCAAAGGAGGATGGGTCTCCCTCAACCTCCTGACAACAACGCACTGGAATGGCTGAGGTCTGCTGCATACAATTGCTGAATGAATGCTTGAATGGAACTCTACACCACATGCAAGAAGAAGAAGAACCACCACCAGCTTTATGTGGCCTGATCTACAGCCTCCTGAAGTAGGTGGAAAGATTCCCATTGACTTCAGTGGGCTCTGAATCAAAACCTATTTTGGCATACAATTTTTTGACGTCTTACTTAATACTTAAGTATAAGCATTTCTCTCTTAAAAAATTTAGATCAGGGGTTTTGTTTTGAGGTTCAGCCCTATGTGAACCAACTATTATAATAAAATGTATTGATTAGCAAACTTGTTTCAAAACTAAAATAAATGAGACAGTTCAATAAAACAATATCATGCTGTGATAACACTGCACATAAAAAAAATAAAGATCTAATTATGTATGTGTCTGTGAGAGAAAGCTTTTTTCATTACCACAAAGTACATACATATTCGTCAAAACTTACATCAAACTACTTTTTTTTTCTTTCATTCTTGGGACCAAATTCAGACCTGAGGTAAGCAGATGCAAAATTATTTGTTTAAATTAAGTAGCACCCATTTACAGAAGACTTGAATTGAGCCATAGTGAGCATACTCATGCAGCAGCTTCCCTTAATTTTTCCTTATTTCACATCACATGGGTATGCTCAGTCTTAGCTGTGAAGGGAGTTGTCAGATCTCTGTAAAAGTCTCTGTGCCATGGGTTTTGGGAATAATTTCATTCCACCACAGTATTAATATTATTAAGCAGTGTCCCATTAGTAACTGCCTGAGCTGATCATCAGTACATGTCATGAACAAAGAAAGTACTTACAGCATATGTAGAAGTAAAAAGGGAGCTTGCAACTGGTGAAAATATGCATTTAGATCCCACACAGTTACTAGGGGACAAACAGGCAACATCAGCATAGCTCCATCTTGCAACCCAGAACTTCTGGTTGTGGCAGACCTCAATGAACTGCTGCACAAAACTATCAGAAAAATGTGCCTGGGAAAACCATGAAATCAGGCACTAGGGAAGCCATTTTGAAAACGTGACAAATGCTCTTGTCCAATCACAAGAGAAGGATCTAGCGGTATGGAGAGCCTCTCAGAAATACTACTTGCTTCTAGGAGAAACCTGTAACACTATAACTATCAGCTCTAATTATCTACCAGGTTCCCTTCTAGACTGACTGATTCAAGTGGATGCAATTGCTCCGTTTTTTCCAAAAATTACATTTTCTCATGACTCCATGTAATAAAGGTGAGACACACTGGAGCTGATAAAAGACTGGTCCTTCTTTCCCAGCATATGTAACCTAACATGGGCTATGTTTATAGCAGCTTAGCCCTTAGATCATATGAATGGGTCAATATCCATTTACTTCACTGACTATGGTTATATAGGTAGTTTAAGATCATAGTAAAAAAGTACAATGAACCCTGCTTCTGTCAGTATTCAAAGAAGCAAACATGGCCTCTTTTAGGCCCCAATTCTGCAAACCCACAAGCACAGATACTTGACCAACATAGATATGCCCATTGAATTCCATGGGACTACTCCAGAGGGTAAAGTTAAATATGTGCTTACGTGTTTGCAGGATTGAGACCCCAATGCACAGTCAAATACACACTGTCCAAAAGAGACAAGAATAACTCCTTTTTATATCTTTCTTTTTTGTTTTTATTAAGAAAAACTTTAGGAAATTCCTTACCACAGAATTCTGATAAGAAAACATTAAGAAGCAGGACTAACCTCAGCTATATCATCCTAATCAGGGCTTTGTCAAGCTGCAGCTTAAAAACCTCTAAAGATGGAGATTCCACCACCTCCCTAGGTAACCCATTCCAGTGCTTCATCACCCTCCTAGTGAAAAACTTTTTCATAATGTCCAACCTAGACCTCCCCCTGCAACTTGAGACCGTTGCTCCTTGTTCTGTCATCTGCCACCACCGAGAACAGCCTAGCCCCATCCTCCCTGGAACCCCCTTTCAGGTAGTTAAAGGCCACTATCAAATCCCCCCTCATTCTTCTCTTTTGCAGACTAAACAAGCCCAGTTCCCTTAGCCTCTCCTCATAAGTCTTGTGCTCCAGCCCCCTAATCATTTTTGTTGCCCTCTGCTGGACTCTCTCCAACTTGTCCATATCCTTTTTGTAGTCGGGGGGCCCAAAACTGGACACAATACTCCAAATGCGGCCTCACCAATGCCGAATAGAGGGGAATAATCACTTCCCACGATCTGCTGGCAATGCTCCTATTAATGCAGTCCAATATGCTATTAGCCTTCTTGACAACCAGGCCACACTGCTGACTCATATCCAGCTTCTTATCCACTGTTACCCCAGGTCCTTTTCTGCAGAACTGCTGCCTAGCTCGTCGGTCCCCAGTCTGTAACTGTGCATGGGATTCTTCCACCCTAAGTGCAGGACTCTGCACTTGTCCTTGTTGAACCTCATCAGATTTCTTTTGGCCCAATCCTCCAGTTTGTTTAGGTCCTTCTGTATCCTATCCCTACCTCCCAGGGTATCTATCACTCCCCCCAGCTTAGTGTCATCCGCAAACTTGCTGAGGGTGCAATCCACCCCATCCTCCAGATCATTAATGAAGATGTTGAACAAAACCGGCCTCAGGACCGACCCCTGGGGAACTCCGCTTGTGACCGGTTGCCAGCTAGACATGGAGCCATTGATCACTACTCATTGAGCCCTATGCTCTACCAGTTCTCTATCCATTTTATAGTCCATTCATCCAACCCATACTTCTTTAACTTGCTGATAAGAATACTGTGAGAGACAGTATCAAAAGCTTTGCTAAAGTCAAGGTATAGCACATTCACCGCCTTCCCTACATCCACAGAGCCAGTCACCTCATCATAGAAAGCAAGCAGGTTGGTCAGGCATGACTTTCCCTTGGTGAATCTGTGTTGACTGTTCCTGATCACCTTCCTCTCTTCCAAGTGCCTTAAAATGGATTCCTTAAGGACCTGCTCCATGAATTTTCCAGAGATTGAATTGAGGCTGACAGGTCTGTAGTACCCTGGATCCTCTTTCCTCCCTTTTTTGAAGATAGGCACTATATTTGCTTTTTTCCAGTCATCAGGGACCTCCCCCTGTTGCCACGACCTTTCAAAGATAATAGCCAATGGCTCTGAAATCACTTCAGCCAATTCCCTCAGCACCCTCGGGTGCATTGCATCCAGCCGCATGGACTTGTGTATGTCCAATCCTTCTAAATAGTGTTGGACCTGTTCCTTCAGCACTGAGGGATGTTCACCTCCTTCCCATTCTGTGCCACCCAGTACAGTAGTCTGGGAGCTGATCTGGTCTGTGAAGACAGAGGCAAAAAAGGCATTGAGTACCTCTGTTTTCTCCACATCCTCTGTCACTAGGTTGCCTTCCTCATTCTTTAAGGGGCCCACACTTTCCCTAATCTTCCTCTTGTGGGCAACATACTTGTAGAAACCCTTTTTGTTCCCCTTCATGTCCCTTGCTAGCTGCAACTCCAATTGTGCTTTGGCCTTCCTGATTTCATTCCTGCATGTTCGAGCAGTGTTTTTATAATCCTCCCTAGTCATCTGATCAAGCTTCCACTTCTTGTAAGCTTCTTTTTTGTGTTTAAGTTCGCCAAAGACTTCTTTGTTAAGCCAAGCTGGACGCCTACCATATTTGCTATTCTTTCTGCACATCGGGATGGTTTGCTCCTGTGCCCTCAATAAGGTCTCTTTAAAATACAGCCAGCTCTCTTGGATTCCTTTCCCCCTCATATTAGCCTCCCAGGGAATCCTGCCCATCAGTTCCCTGAGGGAGTCAAAGTCAGCTTTTCTGGAGTCCATGGTCCGTATCCTGCTGTTCTCCTTTCTTTCTTTTGTCAGGATCCTGAATTCGATCATCTCATGGTCTCTGCTGCCTAGGTGGCACCCACTTCTACTTCCCCTACCAAATCTTCCCTGTTTGTGAGCAGCAGGCCAAAAGAAGCACGGCCCCTAGTTGACTGCTCCAGCACTTGCACCAGGAAATTGTCTGCAACACTCTCCAAAAACTTCCTGGATTTTTTGTGCTCTGCTGTATTGCTCTGCCAGCAGATGTCAGGGTGATTGAAGTCCTCCATGAGAATCAGGTCCTGTGAACTGGAAACTTTCCCTAGTTGAATAAAGAAAGCCTCATTTACCTCATCCTCCTGGTCTGGTGGTCTATAACAGACACCCACCATGACATCACCCTTATTGTTCATGCTTCTAAGCTTAACCCAGAGACACTCAACTGGCTTATCTCCAATTTCATACTGGAGCCCAGAGTAATCATAGTGATCTCTTACATACAGTGCAACTCCTCCACCACTTCGCCCCTGCCTGTCCTTCCTGAACAGTTTATATCCATCCATGACAGTGCTCCAATCATGTGAGTTACTCCACCAAGTCTCAGTTATTCCAGTCATGTCATAGTTTCTTGACTGTGCCAGGACTTCCAGTTCCTCCTGCTTGTTTCCCAGGCTTCTTGCATTTGTGTACAGGCACTTGAGACAAGTAGCCGATTGGCCTACTTTCACAGTATGAATCAGGAGGCCTCCACTGGTGCACCCTCCTCCTTCTGCTTCCTTGTGGTGTCTGTCCCCCGTCGAACCTAGTTTAAAGCCCTCCTCACTAGGTTAGCCAGCCTGTCTGCAAAGATACTCTTCCCTGTCTTCGTTAGATGAATCCCGTCTCTTCCTAGTAATCCTTCTTCCTGGAACAACATTCCATGATCGAAGAATCCAAAGCCCTCTCTTCGACACTACCTGCGTAACCACGCATTTACTTCCACAATATGACAGTCCCTACCCAGGCCTTTTCCCTGAACAGGGAGGATGTATGAGAACACCACTTGTGCTTCAAACTCTTTTATCTCTTTTCCCAGAGCCACATAGTCCGCAGTGATCCGCTCAAGATCATTCTTGGCAGTGTCATTGGTGCCCACGGGGAGAAGTAGGAAGGGGTAGTGGTCTGAGGACTTGATAAGTTTTGGCAGTTTCTCCGTCACATCTGTAATCCTAGCTCCAGGCAAGCAGCACACTTCTCTAGTTTCCCGGTCTGGATGGCAGATGGATGACTCCATCCTCCTTAGGAGGGAGTCCCCGACCACCATCACCCTTCTCTTCCTCTTTGGAATGGTGGCTGTGGAACCCGTCCCTAGGACAATACATCCCTTGCCTTCTGGTCAAACGGTCTCCTTCTGATCCATTCCCTCTGAAGGGTCCTCCAAATCGTTCTCCGCCGTAGTATTTGCGCAGAGAGGATGAAAACTGCGTAACTGTGTATTGTTTAATCCAAAGTAAGTCATGTAAGATGTTTTTTGAATGCTCATGACATGCTGAACATTATTATTATTATATTAGTATGTGTTTGTTGCAATGTCATAGGTATTGTTATAAAGTTCTCCTATATAATCTTCCCAAATATGTGTCTCATGGCTTGAAGCAGATTCAGACAAAACCCTACAAAAGCAGAGAGGTTGTTTACGCCTCACTAAGACGTACATAAAACAACCTAGCTCTTCCAAGAACAAAAGGACCAACCCAGACGTCAACAAGTGAATCCACAAAGAACCACAGTGTCTCAGGACATGGAAAAAACCATGCAGGGATATTATTTAACTGACCCTGGAGTGGTGCCGGAGGGGGGGGGGGGAGGGAGGGAGGGGCAGAGGCCCCAGAGAGGGGCAAAGGGACATGTTGAAAATGGGAGACATTTTGGCTGAACCATCCCAAAACACCCCAAGATTTCTTTCTTGAGCGGCAATAGCTAATTTAGACACCATCATTTTGAATCTATAGTTGCAATTGTGTTTTCTCATGTGCATTACTTTGCATTTATCAACACTGAATTTCAGCTGCCGTTTTGTTGCCCAGTCACCCAATTTTGTGAGATCCCTCTGTAATGTTGCACTTTCAACTTTGGACTTAACTATTTTCAGTAATTTTGCATCATCTGCAACCTTTGCCACCTCCCTGTTTCCCCATGTTTCCAGGTCATTAATGAGCATATTGAACAACAGAGGCCCCAGTACAAATCCCTGGAGGATCCCACTATTTCCCACTCTTCACTTTGAAAACAGACCATTTATTCCTACCCTTTGTTTCCTGTCTTATAACCAGTTACTAATGTATAAGAGGACCTTCCCTCTTATCCCATTACGGCTTACTTTGCTTCAGAGCCTATGGTGAAGGACCTTGTCAAAGTTTCTCTGAAAGTCGAAGTACACTATATCTACTGGATCACCATGTACTGGATCTACTGGATCACTGGAGCATTCATGTTTGTTGACCTCCTAAGAGAATTCCAACAGATGAGGCATGATTTCTCTTTAGAAAAGCCATGTTGACTCTTCCTCAACAAATTGTGTTAATCTCTTTCTGACAACTCTGTTCTTCACTATAGTTTTCAACCAATTTGCCTGGTACTGAAGTTAGGCTCACCGGCCCCTCATTGCCAAGATCATCTCTGAAGCTTTTTTTAAAAAAAATTGGTATTACATTAGCTAACCCCAGTCATCTGGTATAGAGGCCGATTTAAGTGCTAGGTTACATACTGCAGTCAGTAGTTCTGCACTTTCCACATACAAGTTCCTTCAGTACAATTGGGTAAATACTGTCTAGTCCTGGTGTCTTATGTCTAAATTATCAATTTATTTCAACACCTCCTCTATCGACACCTCAATCTGGGACATTTCCTCAGATTTTCTAGCTATAAAGAATGGCTCAGGTGTAGGAGTCCCTCACATCTTCTGCAGTGAAGACTGATGCAAAGGATTCATTTAGCTGCTCTGCAAGGACCTTGGCTTCCTTCAGTGCTGCTTTAGCACCTCAGTCATTTAATGTTCCCACTGATTGTTTGGCAGCTTTCCTCTTTCTGATCTACCTCAATAAAGCGGTGTTAGTTTCACTGACTTTTGCTAGTTGCTCTTCAAATTCTTTTTTTGGCCTGCCTAACTATACTTTTATACTTGACTTGCCAAAGTTTATGCTCCTTTCTATTTTCCTCAGTAGGGCTTGACTAACAATTTTTTGATTGTATATTATTACGTCTGAAGGACCACTACCTGATTCAGTGTGCTGGTGGGTGGGTGTGAAATACTTTAGGCAGAGATGTGACATTTATTTGTAATTAAACTATTTAGAAAAAAATGAAGACGACATGTACACACACTACAATTTCTATATCAACTGAAAATAAAAATGATCCATTTTCCCTAGATAAATTAAATCATTTTAAAAATATTTAAAATCATTATTTTATATATATAGATCTCTGTAAAAGTCTCTGTGCCAAGAGTTTTGGGAATAATTTCCTTACACAAGCGCACGGACACACACACATGCACATAAACACACATACACATATTTCTCCAGTGTTCAATAAATGCACCCTTGCCTCATTCAGTGTGTCTATATATCATCTACCTAGATACTTACTTGGCTTTGGAGAGGATAGACCTCAATATTGAGGCAAATATAAGTATTAACAAAATTATTATAAATTATTCTTATATTAGGTCATTACAAACTTGGCTGCCCACTTACTGATTTTTAAGAAATCGGTAAAATTACTTTTGTACCCACTATGGTTGAAGACTATAACAACACATGCTCATGTTTTTGGCTGCTTATTTTATTAAATTAAATGTTCAGACTAATTAAAGAAATCCCAAGAGGCTTCTCCTCCTTGTCAGCCAACGATAAGCCTCAAGTGTCAAAGCAGATAACACCCAAGCGTGTTTACACAGACTCTAAAAGGCAACATTTATTACAACTATCTTGCTTTTATTTTCTGTACTATTTTCTTTTGTGCTATAGTTTAGAAAATGCATATAAAAATATTGGTTATGTGCTGTGTGTACAATATTTAATAGCCATTTTAACTGCAAATTGTAAATGCTATAAATGGCAGATTACAGCCAACCAAATGCTTTATCAAAAAGCAGGACGCACCAATCTTGTGTAAAATACAAGATTTTATCTCAAAGAATGGACTTGATCAAATATTTATAATTTAGGAAAAGTCCTGCCTTTAAATGAACACAAGGATGCAAAAAGGATTGATGCCTATGAGATGTTACCAGAACTATAAAACTAAGGTATAAAAAATTACTTTTCTTTACGCTCCTTTGCATGAAAAAATCCTCAGTTTCAAACTCTTCACAAATTATAGAAACATTGAAAATAATTCCTTTTAGAAGCAGTCTGAAGTGTTACGGTTGGGAAAAGTTATGTAGATGACCACTGTTACTTTTAAATTCATATTCCTGCTTAAAGGTGAATACTTTGTAATTCCTTAAATGCTTACAATGGCATGAGCCTCTTTTGAGATGTATATTTGCAAATGTTTTGCATGTAAATGCAAGCATCTAATGTAATACCTTCCTAATATCATTGCTATATAATTAATAAATTGTTTTATTTACCTGTACTGTGTCCAATGACCTTGCTATAAATGGTTGTTATTATAAGAAGCCCTCTGCGTATTAAATCTTTATATTAATTGGGAAAATATTACTTTAGAATCTTTAAATTAATTGGGGAGCTATAGTTGTCTGGCAATGCTTAAGCAACTCCATTAAAGAATTCAGACAGAGAAGAGCCACATCTCCAACAATGGCTATTTTAAATTTAAAGCCCCTTTTTAAGAATTAATTAAATTAAAAAATAATATTTTAAGAACTGGAAAACTTATATCTGACATAAGGATTTTGGACTTATTTGAAGCAGAATTGCAAATCCTACTAAATCCTAGAAGAACTCAAAGAATCTCTCAATTAATGGATTGAATAGAAGAAAAAGTTAAAATGCTAACTTTAAAGATGCTTTAAGAATGTCCTGCCCTAGAAGTATGATGTGTGCTGTCTCTGCATTAACAGACTACATATTTATGAGCTTGAAGGTATTACTAGACCAACTTATAAAGACACTGAGCCAGTGGAAGGATGACAGCAGCTACATTTTCAATCCAATCAAAGCCTGAAGGTGGTGTGTTGTCCTCCTTCTGTGAAATTAGAGGAAAGAGAGTGGTATAAAGCCTCTCTGAACTGAGAAAGCAATTTAGCAGCACTCTGCTCACAACTGCATGCAACAGTTTTGTTAGGGCGCGCAAGACTTTGTGACGTGAAATCAGTATAGTTTGACAAGAGCAAGGCCCTAAAAGCAATGCTAAGCTTCTGCAGCAAGAAAAGCAAGAGTTAGGCCTCTCAGGAGCAGAACCCAGACACTGCCCTCTGCCCGACCTTAGGCCGAGGGAGGAAGTGCCTTGAGGTCTGGAACGTCCTGAGACGACCACATACACCTGTTAATGCTTGATAAGCTAAATGGTTCCTATTTTGGTAATAATAAAGTAAAAGTAAGCCTATGGTTAAGTTCCTTTTGAAGTAAACAACTAACGTCACTTTATTCCAGAAAGTCCCTAGCTAACTACCAATAGACTAATAGCAACTAAGTGTTAAGGCCCAATCCCTACTGGGATTGAGATATACGTCATGTATTACTGGGTAAGGCTTACTGCAAGGTAAGGAGGGAAAAAGGGTATATCAGTCCCCTGGGAGCCTCCCCAAGCTGAGACTCCCCGTGAATCCGTGGAAGCGCTAGCGGATGCCTCGATCAGGATGGTTCCTGGACGCCACCCGCTTATCAGAACGAAGTATGGGTCTCCTCGTTCTTGCATTGGTAAGCGTCCCTTCACACGCTTAGATAAGTCCAGCTCTCTTAGATCAATGGGCCCCCAGGAGTATATTGCTGTAGGTATCCTCTTGGTGGGTCTCTTCCTTGCTGTATGGTTCACCTCTCTGTTCACTAATTGAAGCTGCTGCTGCTGTTGCTCAGCTCATGATAACAATAATAATGCATAAGCATGGGCACTCCCCTCTAGTGTAATATGTCCATGCATACCTGTGTTTGATTGTATTTTCATTATACTTTTTACCTTAATACTTGTGCCGGAGCTTCAGTTCCTGTATGGTAAAGGACTTCCGCTCCTGTCTTTCTTACGCTATCTCATGTAATAAATAAGCACTCTTGACATCATTTTGCCTGTTTGCTCCATTCCCGCCACCGAGATAAAATACCGAACATTACAAGTTTCATCGCAACTTCTCATCTCTGCTCTGCCTGTCTCCCCAAGCAAGACAGCTAAGAAGAAAGCAACCACAGAGCAACATGAAGAAGAAGCAACTTTCCAGTTAAGTACTGTTTCTTCAGCATCAGGTGTGAGATCAGAGCACTGCCAAGGAATTAGATTTAATTTTTTCTTGCAAAGATTTTAATAGGATATTGAAATGCTATTTTAATTTAAGACATTGAAAGCTTTTCCTGCTAAACCCTGATTGTTTAGATGTATTCCTGAAAAGGAGATATAAACCAACATTGGTAAAGAGAGAAATAGTGGGATTTAATTTGGATTTATGATTCTTAATACTCATTCATTTGCCTGTCTGAAGATAATTTCTTGAATGTCTTCTTTCACATAACTGATCTGAATATTTTATTTGGTTTCATGCGACTTAGTTATCCATGATAAACCAAACAGGATTAATGAATCCCTCAGATGAAGTTCTTTTGCTCAGCTATAAACTTTTTAAGTGTTTCACAGATAACTAAAACTGGACACACAACTAATTTGGGAGTATAACGTAACTTGGTGTTAATTTACCACTAAAAGTATGCCATCACCAGAGGTGGGCCTCACACTCAAAGGTGTAATGTCCTTCAAAAGCACCCTTTAGAAAGACATGCAGAACAGATATTAACTGAATAAACACTGTTTATTTTCTGTGTTCTGTTTTAATTATGTTATTTAATAATAAAATAGTCAGAGTTAATTATTATTATTACTTTGCTTGTCTTCAATAATTGTATCCTTTAAGGCATGGCAAACAAACCAAAAAACATGTGACTAAAATAGTGGGAGTCACTATTTTACTGCCAATTCACAATTTCACTGAATTGGCATTAAGACAGACAATTATTAAGATGTGGCTTACCATTTCTTGTTTAGACTATAAATTTTAGTAATTTTGGGGATAAAATTATTTGGTGTTCAACTTGAAGCACCACTTTCTACCCCAAAGCTCTCATCACCATGGTGTCTGAGCATTGTAATATCTGTGCCGTCTAACCGTGAAATCTGGGCCCCACTGAAGTCAATGGGTGTTTTCCCATTCACTTCAGTGGAGTCAGATTTCACTAAGTGTGAAATCCACTCCACCAGCACAAAGCCCAAGTAATAGCGCTATATACTGGTACACTGCAGAGGGAATGAGAAGGTAAAAATCTATCCTACAAACCAGGACAGAACACATAGCTGCTGAATGCACACACGAAATCACTGACATCATAGGAACTGATTGTGATGTCTGCAGCTGCATGGGACTCAATCTACCTTTCAGATTTTGCCCAGCGAACGGCTGCTGTTATATTTTCTTGATATGTGTTACAAAAACAAATTTAACAATTACAGTTTGATAGCAAAATACATATTTTAAAGAAGAAATTCAAAAGATTATGTTATCTCTGTTTTATGACAAAGATTTTGTGGCTTGCCAGGACAGAAACACTTTGACAGAGCAGCCCAGATGTGGTCAGGGACAGGAAACTTTTCTAAGCATTGGTCCTGGATCAATGATCAGACAGAAAAATGTCTTCCCTTGAGACTTAGCAACATCTCCCAACAGAAGTCATCCAACAGCACTACCAGACATCTGCATCCAGTAGTCACAAGTCCTAGTACAACCCAGCAGAACTCAGGAATAGTTCTTAATATGAGTTTCGTCCTATTGTGGCAGGGAAGAGCATATGAAAAGTAGGAAGACAGTTGTCTTCTTCCATGGAAGTGTAGGAAGGAGGAGGCTGGGTGTCTGTGCATTCCAGGGAGAAGTACCTGAACTAGGAAGAAGGCATCTGTGTTGGGGACTATTTGCACAATAGCATTCTGTGATTGTGCAAAATCACTGTATATATCTCACTCTCTCTCACACTCACGTACACTGAAGAACATTAGAACAGCCATGTTGAATCAGACCAAAAATCCATCTAGCCAAGTATCCTATCTTCGACAGATGCTAGGTGGTTCAGAGGGAATTTACAGAACAGGGCTTCTGGCAAGAGAGGCTAAGGATTACCCAGAGCATGGGGTTGCATCCCTGACCATCTTGGCTAATAGTCATTGATGGCCCTATCCTCCATGAATTTATCTCATTCTTTTTTAAACCCTGTTCTAGTTTTGGCCTTCATGACATCCCCTGGCAATTAATTCCACAGATTGACTGTGTGTTGTGTGTGAAGAAGTAACCAAAAGGAAGTATTTTAAACTTGCTGCCTATTAATTTCATTGGGTAACCTCTGGTTCTTGTGTTTTGTGAAGGAGTAAATAACACTTCCTTATTCACTTTCTCCACACCATTCATGATTTTATAGACCTCCATCATATCCCCCCATAGTTATTTCTTTTCCAAACTGAAAAGTCCCAGTCTTTTTAATCATTTCTCATACTGAGGCTGTTCCAGACCCTTAATAATTTTTGTTGCCCTTCTCTATAACTTTTCCACTTCTAATACATCTTTTTTGAGATGAGATGACCAAAACAGCACACAATATTCAAGGTGAGAGTATCATGGATTTATATAGTGGCATTATGATATTTTCTATCTTATTATCTATCCCTCTCTTAGGGTTCATAACACTCTATTGACTTTCTGACTGCTGCTGCACATTGAGTGGATGTTTTCAGAGAACCATCCACAATGACTCCAAGATCTCTTTTTTGAATGGTAACAGCTAATTTAGATCCCATCATTTTGTATGTATAGTTGGGATTAGGTTTTCCAATGTGCATTACTTTGCATTTATCAACATTGAATTTCAACTGCCATTTGGTTGCCCCATCACCCAGTTTAGGGAGACCCCTTTGTAATTCTTTGCAGTCTGCTTTGGAATTCACTATCTTGAGTAATTTTGTATCATCTGCAAAATTTGCCACCTCACCGTTTACCCCTTATTCCAGATCATTTATATATGCCTATATAGAATGGGCAGATTCTGTTCCCTTTTACACAGATGTAAATCTGACATAATTCCATTGACCTCAAAAAAGTTGCTGTAGATTAACACACAAACACACAAATTTTCACCCTTGTGTGTTTCACTTGAATATTACAATTTGCATACCGTGATGGGATGTAAAGACCCTACAGGGATTCCCCTGTAGACACTAAAGAGTTTAAAAAAGGATCACTCTTCTCCCCAGCTGCAACCTATGGGCAGGTTAACAACAATAGGGATATAAGGCTGTAGCCCAACCAGAGCAGAGTAGCTGCTGGAGAGACAGAGAGCCACAGCAAAGGGGGCTCCCACAGGGTCAGACCAGAGGAAGCTGCCCAGAGAAACCAGTTCTCTGCCAGAAGGGATCAGAGAAGATTACCAGTCAGGAGGTACCTGCAAGGCCCTGAGATAGGAAGCGGCACTCCACAGAAGCAGTAGGAGAGTTAAACAAGCAAGTCACTGACTGCACCACCCAGAGTCCCTATGCAGTGACCCAGAGGAGATGGGTTATCAAAATGTTCTGAAAATGTTGCCCCTTGTCTGGCTGCCTCAATTGTTTGGGCTCTTTGACAAAAGCTGAGTGATATCCTCATGGACTTTCAAAAGACAGTACTGTCACATTAGGTTACAGTGTCTATTGTGCACTTGAATATAGCACATAGCAGGCTACTAAGCAATGTTTATGTGGTAATCACTGGGTAACATACAATATACTGGAAATGTATCCACTGTTTGGGTGAATATGGCAGATTCATCAAAGAAGATGCATTATGCCTGCTCAGAAGAGGTGCCACAGAAATCTTGCAGAGAAGGAATGCAAATAAGGCAGTGCTACATCATGCTTCTACCCAAAATGGCTACATTTCAAATAAAAGTGTAAGACCACAACAGGAACATCTATTGGCAATAATAGAGAATTAGAAATGTAGAGCTGGAAGGAACCTTGAGATGTCATCTGGTCCATACCTCCTCCCCAAGGTAAGGCAAGACTAAATATTATCCAGACCATCCCTGACAGGTGTTTGTCCAACCTGTTCTTAAAAACCTCCAGTGATGGAATCCACAACTTACCTTGGAAGCTTGTTCCAGAGCTTATCTACCCTTATAGTTAGAAAGTTTTCCTAATGTGTAACCTAAATCTCCCTTGCTGTAGATTAAGCCCATTTACTTCTTGCCCTGCCTTCAGAGGACATGGAGAACAATTGATTTCAGTCTTCCTTATAACGGCCTTTAACGTATTTAATGACATATCAGGTTCCTCCTCCATCTTCTTCTCGTCTTTTTTCTCAAGACTAAACATGCCCAGTTATTTTTGTAACCTTTCCTTATAGGTCAAGTTTTCAAAACCTTTTATCATTTTTGTGCTCTCCTCTGGACTCTCTCCAATTTGTCCACATATTTCCTAAAGTGTGGCACCCAAAAATGGACGCAATATTCCAGCTGGGTCCTCATCACTGTGGAGTACAATGGAACAATTTTTTAAACGTGTTTTAAATGTGACACTCCTGTTAATACACCCCAGAAGGATATTAGCCTTTTTTTGCAAATGCATCACACTGATGGCTCATATTCCATTTATGATCCACTATACCCCTGATTCCTTTTGTGTGGTTCAAGTGCCTTAGCTAGTTATTTTGCATTTGTGAATTTGATTTTTCCTTGCTTCTGAGACCATTGATCATTTGGAGTGCACAGCTGGCCACCTGTACCCTGTACAAGCATTTGAAAATTGCCACATAAATGAGCTATTCCCAGGATACAAAAGGAATCTGTGGCAGAGTTGGAAACTGGACCCAGATCTCCTGACTTTCAGTTTGGTGACTTAACTACTAGACAATGAATTTATTTTAGTCTTTTGCCATAGAAGTTTACAGAATGAAAGAAGGTGAGTGCTTATATCATGAGTTAAACAAACAGGGCCAAATTCTGCTCTCATTTTAAGTCAGGAATATTGTAATTCAGTTGAATTCAGTGAGATTACTCCAGTTTTAGATAGGGGAAACCCAGATTATCATTTGGCCCAAAGAGTGAAATGCCCCCTGTGCATAGAGTTCACACAAGGTTTTCTGGATCACATAAACTCTAAGTATGATGCAGGTTTAAGATGAGGCTTCAGCAGTGTAGATGGCTTGCATAGATACTGTTCATTGGAGTAACTTTTACTCACACAATACTGTACTGTAACATTCCAGTACAAAAAAAATTATCTCATTTTTCTGTCCATTGGCCAACATTTAGGCTAGAGGCACCAGATATATAATCTTCATATAAATAAAGCTACAGTACAAGGGCCTTCAAGCCAAATCCCCGCTACTATATCCGTGACATGGCCAGACTTCTGACTGGCGAGTATAAGATCTAGAAGCTGTTCTTCTTTTTAGGCCTCCGACATGGCATCCCAATGAACTGCTGTCATGTTACCAGGTTGTTCCATGCAGAAAACCATGCTTCCATGTAATTTAAAAACTTAAATTCCTCTCATGGTTAAAGCACACAGCAGCATTATCTTTATAAAGCTGTTGGATGCTTCATCCAATTGTCTGAGTCACTGACAAAATAGCTGGAGGCTAGACAGGTATATTACTCTTTAAAAACAGATGGTGATACACACAAGAGATTTGAGAAACACACAAATCCTCAACTCAGTAACAGATTTCTTGAAAATATGCTGTCCAATTTATTATCATTTATACAAAATCTCCACTATTACCCTCTATTACCCTGCCATTAAATATACAGTATTTGGGAATAGAAGTCAACACAAAGGAGCTTTATTTTCTGGGAATCAGTGTCAACACAGAAGAGCTCTATATTCTTTCCTGTACATTACCTTTGGATAAGGAGGTTTTTGTCACAAGTTCCTGAAACTCTATAGTATTCTGAGGAAGATTAAGTAGTTTGGTATTATTTTAGGCATTTATAACTTAGAGAAAAATTAAAAATGCTTGCTACTGCACTGTTGCTGTCATGTTTTTTGGGGTTTTTTTGCCATATCTTGTTTAATCATTTCAACTATCCATCTATCCTTTCCTAATGATAACAATAGAATAGGTGGCCTAATAGTGATCCATAAGTATCTCTCCTCCATGTAAAAACAAAAAAGGGTGTCAGTATTGATGTCACAGCAATTACAAAGCTAGCACCTTTAAGTTTAAATAGTAATAGTATGATGTTAACTCTGCCCTTTACATTGTCCAAAAGTAACTGAATTTAGTCTATATAATGACTAAGTGTGACTAATGACAGATTCCAAGTGTGTAATGTAGACACTACAAAGCATCTATATCTCCATATGTTTGCATTTGAATTTACACAGTAGACTTTTATATCTGATGTGAATGTTTGAGTGAAAGAGTGAAAAATGATTATTGATTTCTTGTGAAAGAGGTTCAAAGTACAGAAGTGTAAGAACATGACAAGATCTGACTCCTGATTCAACTGAGAAAACAACTATTTAGATTCTAAAAATAGAAAACCCAATAGCCTAATAACTACCATCCAAATTCAGCAATGTTCCCAATGCATCAAATAGTCAACATTAACAAGTCAACAGTTACCAAACGGTATCTGAGGTACTACAGTATTTTTCTAAACATAACTGGAAATATTAGTGGTGTCTCAGATACAGTGACGTGGTGTATGCTGACATTTTAATGCAGTTTACCATATTTCTCTCCCTCAAACATTCTCTTAATTCAGGAGTCTTAGATCAGCTTGGACACTGGATTTCTTTCATGCATATATACTGCAGTATCTTAAAGCACTGCAGCTTACAATATTACAATAGTAGAGGTGATAAGGAACAAAAATTTGCAAAAAAACTGCAAAGCTTTTGTTTTGATTTTTCACTGTGTTTTATTTTGGCCAACATTTTCTAACACTTCCAGTTTTACAGTGTTCTGGGCTCTCTCTGTAAAATACTGTCATATTCTTCCACATTTATTTGGGCTGAGTAGTATGTAGGAGACCTTATCCCAAAAATACCTTATTTCACGAGCAATCCCATAGAATCAATGGGATTACAAGCATAATAAAGTACTCAAAATGAGAAAGGGCAGCATAATCAGTCTCTAAGTACTTAAAATTATTGAAAAAGCCAGAATCAATAACAAAAATATTCCCTATTAAGAAAAGCACAGGGTTTCACTGCTCATTTCTTATGGACAACTAAGAAAAGCATCTTCCCTTCCCCTATTTCTAGAGAATCACACAATCATAGAATCATAGAATATTTGAGTTGGAAGGGACCTCAGGAGGTCATCTAGACCAACCTCCTTCTCAAAGAAGGACTAACCTTAGCTAAATCATCCCAACCAGGGCTTTGTCAAGCTGCAGCTTAAACACCTCCAAAGATGGAGATTCCACCACCTCCCTAGGTAACCCACACCAATGCTTCACCACCCTCCTAGTGAAAAACTTTTTTCCTAATATCCAACCTAGACCTCCCCCACTACAACCTGAGAACATTGCTCCTTGTTCTGTCATCTAGGACCATTGAGTACAGCCTAGCTCCATCCTCCCTGGAACCCCCTTTCAGGTAGTTAAAGGCTGCTATCAAATCCCGCCTCATTCTTTTCTTTTGCAGACTAAATAAACCTAGTTCCCTCTGTCTCTCCTCATACGTCTTGTGCTCCAGCCCCCTAATCATTTTTGTTGCCCTCTGCTGGACTCTCTCCAACTTGTCCACATCCTTTTTGTAGTGAGGGGCCCAAAACTGGACACAATACTCCAAATGCGGCCTCACCAATGCCGAATAGAGGGGAATAATCACTTCCCTTGATCTGCTGGCAATGCTCCTACTAATGCAGCCCAATATGCCATTAGCCTTCTTGGCAACCAGGGCACACTGCTGACTCATATCCAGCTTTTTATCCACTGTGACCCCCAGGTCCTTTTCTGCAGAACTGCTGCCTAGCCGGTCGGTCCCCAGTCTATAGCTGTGCATGGGATTCTTCCTTCCGAAGTGCATGGCTCTGCACTTGCCCTTGTTGAACCTCATCGAATTTCTTTTGGCCCAATCCTCCAATTTGTCTAGGTCACTCTGTATCCTATCCCTACCTTCCATGGTATCTCACACGCCCTCTAGCTCAGTGTCATCTGCAAACTTGCTGAGGGTGCAATCTACCCCATCCTCCAGATAGTTAATGAAGATGTTGAACAAAACTAGCTTCAGGACCGACCCCTGGGACATTCTGCTTGTTACCGGCTGCCAGCTAGACATCGAGCCATTGATCACTACTCGTTGAGCCCTATGCTCTAGCCAGCTCTCTGTCCATTTTATAGTCCATTCATCCAACCCATACTTTTTTAATTTGTTGATAATAATACTGTGGGAGACTGTTTCAAAAGCTTTGCTAAAGTCAAGGTATATTACGTCCACCGCTTTCCCCACATCCACAGAGCCAGTCACCTCTTCACAGAAGGCAATCAGGTTGGTCAAGCATGACTTGTCCTTGGTGAATCCATGTTGACTGTTCCTGATCACCTTCCTCTCTTCCAAGTGCCTTAAAATGGATTCTTTGAGGACCTGCTCCATGATTTTTCCAGGGATTGAGGTGAAGCTGACCTGTCTGTAGTTCCCTGGATCCTCTTTCTTCCCTTTCTTGAAGACGGGCACTATATTTGCCTTTTTCCAATCATCAGGGACCTCCCCCAATTGCCACGAGCTTTCAAAGATAAAAGCCAATGGTTCTGAAATCACCTCAGCCAATTCCCTCAGCACCCTCGGATGCATTGCATCTGGCCCCATATGTCCAATCTTTCTAAATAGTCCTGAACCTGTTCCTTCAGCATTGAGGGATGTTCACCTCCTCCCCATTCTGTGCTGCCCAGTGCAGTGGTCTGGGAGCTCTCCTTGTCTGGAAGACAGAGGCAAAAAAGGCATTGAATACCAAAGCTTTCTCCACATCCTCTGTCACTAGGTTGGCTCCCCCATTCTGTAAGAGGCCCACACTTTCCCTAATCTTCCTCTTGTTGGTAACATACCTGTAGAAACCCTTCTTGTTCCCCTTCATGTCCCTTGCTAGCTGCAACTCCAATTGTGCTTTGGCCTTCCTGATTTCATCCCTGCATATTCGAGCAGTATTTTTATAATCCTCCTGAGTCATCTGACCAAACTTCCACTTTTTGTAAGCTTCTTTTTCATGTTTAAGCTCACCAAAGACTTCTTTGTTAAGCCAAGCTCTGCGCCTACCATATTTGCTATTCTTTCTATACATCGGGATGGTTTGTTCCTGCATCCTCAATAAGGATTCTTTAAAATACGGCCAGCTCTCTTGGATTCCTTTCCCCCTCATATTAGCCTCCCAGGGGATCCTGCCCATTAGCTCCCTGAGGGAGTCAAAGTCTGCTTTTCTGAAGTCCATGGTCCATATCCTGCAGTTCTCCTTTCTTCCTTTTGTCAGGATCCTGAATTCGACCATCTCATGGTCACTGCTGCCTAGATTGCCACCCACTTCTACTTCCCGTACCAAATCTTCCCTGTTTGTGAGCAGCAGGTCAAGAGAAGCATGTCCTCTAGTTGGTTGCTCCAGCACTTGCACCAGGAAGTTGTCCGCAACACTCTCAAAAAACTTCCTGGATTGTCTGTGCTCTGCTGTATTGCTCTTCCAGCAGATGTCAGGGGGGATTGAAGTCCCCATGAGAACTGGAAACTTTCCCTAGTTGACTGAAGAAAGCCTCATCTACCTCGTCCTCCTGGTCTGGTGGTCTATAACAGACATCCACCATGATATCACCCTTATTGTTCTTGCTTCTAAGCTTAACCCAGAGACTCTCCACTGGCTTATCTCTAGTTTCAGACTGAAGCTCAGAGCAATCATAATGCTCTCTTACATACAGTGCAACTCCTCCAGCCTTTCGCCCCTGCCTGTCCTTCCGGAACAGTCTATACCCATCCAATTAGTCAGTGGTTTGTCCACATTAATTAATTAATCCTCAACTCTTTCTACAGAGATGGCTAACTGCACGAGAACACACTCTGTGCCCCTCGAGATCTGTTTGTGGATTTCTTTCAGCCCATGATCAAAGAAGGAGAGGGCATCAACCACCTTGGTGGCACTATCCTCCCATTTGGCCAAGCCCCATGGATGGCTTTTTGCAAGCTCAGGGATTTGTGAGAAAAGGGTGATGGGAGTGTTTAGGAGGAATGAGCTGGAGCGGTGAAGGTGGTGTTCATCCCTCTCCTTGTCCCCATGTACCTAACAGGAAAAACAGAAGAAAAAAAGTTGATAAAGCTAGAGGCTGAGCAAAGATCCTATTACTAGGAAATTCCCACAAACAGTTCTCCCTGAGGGCAGGTATAGGCTGGAGAGCCCCTGACAGTGGGACTACGGTGAAGCCATCACTGATAGGAAATTGAACACAGGTGCAGGGATTCCAAATCTAATGTGGAGGTACAGAGTCCCCATGCAGATAGCCTTGTACATCTGGGAGATTGAGGAGGTGTTTGTGGGCTAGACCCTTTTTATTTCTATGTGGAAAAGAAACCAACCTCCGCTTCCATGAAGGAAGAATTCAGAGGTAAGATTTGTGGAGTTTCTGGGCATGATGTAAGCCAGTATTGTTATCATCATCCTCAGATGGGGAGACTGAGAAACAGAGGTTAAGTGACTTGCTTAAAGTCAAAGAAAAAGTCTTTAGCAAAACCAGGATTAGAATTTAGGATGGAGTTTTCTTTTCCCAATCATTTGTTCAGGCCATACTTCTTTCTCTATGCCATAATAGTTAATATTAGTGAACCTCAAAAGATTCAGTGCTTAGGTTGAGAAAAGCTCCCAAAAGGCTGGATGTGTTGCTTATCCCAAACTATGTTTTAAGTACAGAATTAGTAATCTTACAGAATTAAGTACAGAATTTATAATACTTCCTGAATTTGGTTAGGTCCGCTGGTTCCAGTCAAAATCAGTCTATTGTAAGATGCTGGCTCTGGCCTATAAAGGGCATGAATAGGTTGAGTCCTGGTTATCTTTGAAAATGCCTTTATCGAGAGTGATATTACAACAATTGAGATCATCCAGGACTCTCATGCTAACAACCCCCAGTTAAATAATGAGGGGTTTGGAGTGGGATATGCCTCGACGAAGTGTCCCTACTTGTGGAATTCACTTCTTGGTTAGGTTCACCACAGCCTGAATCTACTGATCTTCTCATCATGCTGCAAAGCCCATTTATTCTTTCTAATTTTCTTACCAGGGCATTACTGGGTTAAATCATGTGGGGATGGAGAAAGAGCTTTAAGGGTGAACTAATGGGATTCTCACATTCCTGTTGTTGTCTTTTGAATGTTGGGAATTTTGTCATTGACATTTTGTCCATGTGTCCAAGATTAAGAATAAACACATTTTAAAAGTAAAAATATAGAAGCTAAAGTGCATAACGATTTAGAAAGGAAAAAAAGAAAAACAATTTTAATTTAGAGCAAAGGTTTTGGGCTAGTTTTTGTTTTATCTGAATGCTTTAGTCCATCTTTTAATGATAAGTACAAACATTAACAGCGCAAAACTGAGTTTCAGCCAAATTTGGGCACTAAAGTTGCTGAAAAAACAATAAACAGTAAAGAGACAGTGTATATGAGAAATGTCAAGCTCAATCTTAAGGCCAGTACAAAATTCCTTAGTATTATGTGGTACCTGTAAAGTAGAGGATTTATGCTTTTGCAAAGAAAAAATCAATAATCAACTGTGGAAAGCTCAAATCAGAGGAGGACAACTTGAGATGAGACAGGCAATCTGACTGGATTTCACCATTTCAGACTCCAGGCTGTTTTGAAAAAGAAGAGATGGGATAACATTCCTTTCTCTAGCCTACAGAGAAATCTATAAGTAATGTGTGAACTTAACCAAAGAAGAGGTGTACTACTGGGATCTGAAAAGAGGAGGAGGAAAAACAGGTTAAAGGGTTTGCCAATAAGAGGCACTCCTTGTGGAGAAGTCAGGTTTCAGACTTAGGGGAAAAGCTACTATGCAACCAGAAAAGGGGCAGGTTCAATGAAGTCTTTGAGGAGTTCAGAGGTTCCAAGAATACAAAACAAAACAAAATGGCAAAGGGACAGTACTGACATATCCCAAATATGTGTCTTGAAGATCCTGTGGTTCTATTAAGGGTGAAATTGACCCAAAGCAAAGTAGACATAGGTCCAAATGCCAAGTCCATTGAAGATGAACATCTGTCTTAGCCAGCAGGGCTAACACACCTTAAGCACCAACATTCTGTGAATGGGTGAAATACATAATCTGAGATGGTTTCACATCCTGTGTTGTCATAAAGGAGCCTAAATGTCCTTGTGGAGATGGGGTTATGTACTTTTTTATGTAGAGAGAGGGAAGCGGGGAATGCCTAGTTTACATGCATCTTCTTATCCTACACAACTTTTACATAAGATGTTCAGGATCTTGCCAGTGCAAGGCCACATTTTGCCTTGATTTACATTCCCTGCATTGTTTTGCAGTCAGTGAAACTGGGCCACCATATGTTGTGTATCTCTGATTTGAGGTTATCAGAGGTCTCTAACTAGAATTAATACTCCTGGCTCTGCTTTTACTCTTAATGTTGGCAATACCCAGCACAGATTGCAGCCTGATTTCCATAACAGCATGATAACCTGCACCAATGGCAAAATCATAAATCTCTGTAACTCAGAGTAAAGAAAAAACAATATTTTATTTTTCATGCTCAAAACTTCTGTGATAGGTGAAGAGACTATATCACAGGACATTACCTCAGTCTCCAAGCCAATGCCCTGTCTGCCTAATTTTTCATACATTTTATTTTTTCTGTTTGTCTACCTAATGTAATCCAGTGAACTCTCTTCTCCCACAACTCACTACCATTGGCTGCAGCTTAATAACAAAGCTACAGTAAGTCTCAGAAATGTCAAACATAATGAAAAAAGGGGAAAACACAAAAGAGGAAGTTGTTCCCGTGCACTCCACTCTCAAAAACAATCTGCACGGTCTCCTGGTTCATCAGTCACACCACGATTACAAGGTTATCCTACCATTCCTCTGCTACTCTTATGGCACCATCAAGAAGCGATGGCATACTCTCCATTAAATAACATCTCTTGAGAAAATAGCTTTGCTATTGAACAAGATTTTTTCCTCCTATTACTTTCATCCACCATAGAATAAAATGAAAAATTATCAAGACTGCTAATAGTGCCAATTGAAAAATTTCCATCAAAACTTTCTTTTTTAAAGGAAAATTTGGGGGAGGGGGGGTTGCTGAATAATTTATTTCATGAAAAGTGTGCTTTCTGCTAAAAAAATCATTTTTTTCATTGAAAAACTGAACACCTGAAAACTGAAAATTTTTTATTTGGCTATCCTTCCATGGTGTCTCCTGGAAGTTGTGGAAATGAGGCAACTGAACTACATTCTCCACTATGGGCTGAGCTATTGAGATGGACTACATCTCCCATGATGCACTGTAGCCCCCTTTCCCTCCATGATGGACAGCTTCCCCTCTCCAAGAAGGGAGACCATGGTACATCATGTGAGATGTAGTCTAAACAAGAAGCCTGCTCTTTAGAAGAGAATGGGAGCATGAGATACCTAAACTACTACTCTCATGAAGCACTGTACCAGTACTTCCAAAATGAAATATTTTGGTTTTCAGCTGGAAAACGTTGGTATTAAATTTTTGCCGAAAATTTGGAATTTTCTGTGGAAACCACTCGCAACCCCTGATTTTCCAATCAGCTCTACTTATTGTACCAAGAGTTAAATAATCTTCCACATGACAGTTCTGAGAGTTACGGCCTACTACTCTAATTGCAGCCAAAACACGTCACTATTTAAAAAGATGCCATTGATCAGGTTAGGCTCTGATGTTTTCTTTGCACAAAGCATACTTAGTCTCACGTAATATTCCTGAGGGAATTCTTATGTACATTGATATTTTAAATAATACTTTAAAGGCTTAAAATAATTGTCTCTCTTGTAAACAGGAGTTTTAGTTGAGGGCCAAAACAAAGTGTTTTGTTTAGAAAACTATAATTCAAATAGCTATAGTTCCACATGCACAAACACATACAAATTGATGGTGTAGCATAAAGGTTTTACGGGCATGAGTTTGGGATGACCATATTTCTCACCAGTAGTAAAGTCATGAGTGTGCTGTGCAAGTCATCCTAAAGAAGTGGCAATTAGTCCCTAGGACCACTCTGTATCATCACGTATAGTATTCTGTATGCACCATATTATTTACAGGTCAGCTATTTTAGGAATGTTTGGAGAGCATTATGAAGTTTAGTGGGACTCATTTTTCTTATATTTCCACTGGTAAAGTCAGATTCTCCTATTGCCACACGTCCAATTGAGGGGGAAATGAAGAAATTATAGTACGTTTTGGAAACCACCAATATTATGTGAAAAATTTCCTCATTATATAAGAATTGTGAATTGTCAGGTAACCTAGCACATTGAAAAGCAGGTACAGTGTATCTCATTGCAAAGCTGGGAATCATGGATATCTTTGGGTATATAGCATCCATTTCTAGCCATGACTGTGAAATATTGGAGCTTTTCAGTGCTGATTATTGCCCATCCTTGGTCACAGGCCAGTATAATTTTGTAGGGAAAGTGCTCATTTATGAAGTAGAGGAGGACATTTTTTGGCAGTTTTTATTTTAAAACTGCAGCTATTGGAAGTGCTCCGAAATTTGGAATATTATGAGCATTCTGAGTAATCTCAGAGGAGTTGGATTAGTCAGCAGAGTGCAAGTGTGATGGCTGAAGGTACATGATAAATGTAATGTGTTAAATGAATCTCTTTCTCTCTGTGTGTATTATTCATTTATGTTAACAGTGACTGATGTGGAGGACAATAGCAGTAAACTTCAGTGCCTAAAGACTTTGACATGGAAAACATTATTCACTGAAGCCCTTGTGTGTACAGGGACGTCAGCACATATTCATGTATCCCTTGAGTGGTAAACATTGTCAGAAATAGTCTGGTTTTATTGCTGGAAATTCAGGGCAACCCAGTCCCACGTTACTCAAGTTTTTTGAAAGCCTCTTTTTCACATGTGTGTGCTGGTGTCAGACGTAGACTACTGCCCTCCAAGCTGGGCTCTTGCCTACCAAAGAGGGGAGTAGCACAAGTCCAACTCTCTTTGTGACTAATTAAGTCATGTGTTTCTCCTACAAATATGAAATTTACCTTCTTTAAAAGAAGGTATATTTTATGGCATAAGTGCTTTGATAGTGTCCCGTTAGTTGCCAAATGTTGAAAAATCAATTGATGGCTAAGAGTCAACAAGGGAAAGTGAGCGGAAGGAGTGAGTCATTGGATTTATTGTAAAGCAACAGACGGAGGACGCAATGACTGAGAAATCTGATTCTGAAAACACCTGTGCTGAAGAGAAGTCTAGGTCAGAGAGCAATGGCAAAGCACCAAAGAAAAACAACACAGGACAATTCATCCGATTCATTCTCTTGCCATCTTCTAATTATTTCGCCCCTTCCCCACAGAACAGTCCAGTTTTCATTATTTTTTTTTACTTCAAGCAGATTCACCGTCTGTCTAATTGCCACTGTCAGTTTGCTTTGTAGTTTTAGCCATGTTGGTCCCAGGATATTAGAGAGACAAGGTGGGTGAAGTAATATCTTTTATTGGACCAACTTCTGTTGGTGAGAGAGACAAGCTTTTTGAGCTCCTCTCCTCCTGAAGAGCTCTGTGTAGCTCAATAGCTTCTCTCTCACCAAAAAAAGTAGGTCCAATAAAAAGATATTACCTCTCCCACCTTGTGTGTCTACTGTCAGAAAGTGCAGTGTCAGTGAAATGAGTAGTCTCATAATCTTGCTACACATTGATTTATCATATACTAGATACAGTACAATACACCAAGGCCCTTTGTATTCTCTGCTGGACAAGTGTCATTTGAAAGGCAGATGAGAGGTACTGATGTCACTGCAAAAATGCTAATCTGATAATGATTTGTTAAGCATTATCTTCCTAGAAGATCTCTAAGCACTTTACAAACTATATACTAGGATCACTTTCATCCACAAATGGATGCAGCCAACTTGGGGGTGAAATACTCAGTTGAGGACAGGAAATGAAAGATAATTTCACCTTTTGAAACTGAAGGGGGGGATTTTGGGAGGTAGAATGTAATTATTGTAATAATTTTCCTTATCCAAAAAGCAACCATATGCTTTTTCAATACGAATTCCTTTTATTTTAGACTAAGGAGAAAAAGAAATACAAGAAAATAAAGTCAAGTATACACAGAGTGCACAGTTTGTGTCTGGTCTGAAATATACCCTGTAAACTCTGCCTCACAAAATGGCAGCAAATTATTTTTTAAAACTATTTTGTAGAAAGTGAGTTGCCAAAAAACTACTAAAATACACATACAGTGTACAATGCAATGTTTGATTTCTGTATACAGGTAGAGATGGCCAGATAATACTCAGCAATAGTTCGGTGGATAATTTTTTCTGTCAACTTGCAAATTAATGATTCCCAAATCTTTTCTTATTTGACCATCCTTAATGAAGACATCAGGTTGAAGATAACAGTCCGAGAGGAGCCCAGGTGAGTGCTACTTGAAGGGAGCTGTTTTGTGTGTTAGAGGGGTGAGTATCTGAGAGACCATTTGTTTGATTGACTGGTGCAAGTTACAGGGACTGTTTGACAGTTGACCATGTATGTGATTGTTTGAAAAGTGTGAATTGGGAGTGCTTTGTTCCAGGTGGGCCTGGAATGGTTGATTGGAGAGGGAGGCACTGAGCCAGGGCAACTATTTCAAGTCAGCAGCCTTATAAGAAGCAGCCAGTTGCGAACTAAGTGAGCTGCGAACAGAGAGACAAACAGAAGGAGTTTGCTTCAAAGTTTGCCTTGGGGGAGAGCCCATAGTGGGTTTTTGCCTTTCAGACTTAGCTGAGCAGTAAATACAGCATCTGAAGAGACTCTCAGAGGAAAGATATGAAAAGTGAGCGATGTGTTGTTATCACCTGCACTGGATGTGCTATGTTTGTCTTTCTTCCACAGGATAAAGCTGACTTCATCTGTACAAAGTGCAGGCTGGTTTCCATATTCAAAGAGAAGGTTAAAGGACTAGAGACCCAAGTATCAACCCTGCGTTGCATTAAAGAAAACGAAGTTTTCTAGATTGAAGACATTTGTTACTGCGGGCACAGCATGAGGAAGACTGAGAGAAGACAGTACATGGGAGACTGAAGAATGGGAAAGAAAATTGGCAGCATATGACCTCCTGAAGAAAGAGAACCTATATGCCCACCATGCATATAGAGGTAAGAAATCGTTTTCAGGCTCTCTGCACAGGTACTATGGCGGAGAATGATTTGGAAGACTCATCTGAGGGAATGGATCAGAAGGAGACCCTGTAGATCAGAAGGCTTGGGATGCATTGTCCTAGGGATGGGGGTTCTACGACCACTACTCCCGAGAGGAAGAGAAGGGTGGTGGTGGTCCAGGACTCCCTCTATCTGCCGTCCAGACCGGGAAACTAGAGAAGTGTGCTGCTTGCCTGGAGTTAGCATTCAGGATGTGATGGAGAGACTGCCAAGACTCATCAAGCCCTCAGACCGCTGTCCCTTCCTACTTCTCCATGTGGGCACCAATGACACTGCCAAGAATGACCTTGAGCAGATCACTGTGGACTATGTGGCTCTGGGAAGAAGGATAAAGGAGTTTGAAACGCAAGTGGTGTTCTCATCCATCCTCCCTGTTGACGGAAAAGACCCAGGTAGGGACTGCAGCATTGCGGAAGTAAATGCATGGTTACGCAGGTGGTGTCGGAGAGAGGGGTTTGGATTCTTCGATCATGGGATGTTGTTCCAGGAAGAAGGATTACTAGGAAGAGACGGGATTCATCTAACAAAGACAGGGAAGAGTTTCTTTGCAGACAATCTGGCTAACCTAGTGAGGAGGGCTTTAAACTAGGTTCAACAGGGGACAGGGACCTAGGCCTGAAGGTAAGTGGGGAAGTGGGACACCAAGAGGAAGCAGAAGGAGGAGGGTGCAACAGGGGAGGCCTCCTGAATTGCAATGAGAAAGTAGGGCAATCGGCCAGTTATCTGAAGTGCCTATACACAAAAACAAGAAGCCTGGGAAACAAGCCAGGGGAATTGGAAGTCCTGGCACAGTCAAGAAATTATGATCTGATTGGAATAATCGAGACTTGGTGGGGTAACTCACATGACTGGAGCACTGTCATGGATGGGTATAAACTGTTTAGGAAAAACAGGCAGGGGCAAAAGGGTGGAGGAGTTGCGCTGTATGTAAGAGAGCACTATGATTGCTCTGAGCTCCAGTATGAAATTGGAGATAAGCCAGTGGAGAGTCTCTGGGTTAAGCTTAGAAGCAAGAACAATAAGGGTGATATCGGGGTGGGTGTCTGTTTATAGACCACCAGACCAGAAGGACAAGGTAGATGAGACTTTCTTCAGTCATCTAAGGAAAGTTTCCAGTTCACAGGACCTGGTTCCCATGAGAGACTTCAATCACTCTGACATCTGCTGGAAGAGCAATACAGCAGAGCACAAACAATCCAGGAAGTTTTTGGATAGTGTTGCTGGCAACTCCCTGGTGCAAGTGCTGGAGCAACCAACTAGAGGCCATGCTTCTCTTGACCTGCTGCTCACAAACAGGGAAGATTTAGTACGGGAAGTAGGAAGTGGGTGGCAATCTAGGCAGCATGAGATGGTCGAGTTCAGGATCCTGACAAAAGGAAGAAAGGAGAACAGCAGGATATGGACCATGGACTTCAGAAAAGCAGACTTTGACTCCCTCAGGGAGCTGATGGGCAGGATCCCCTGGGAGATTAATATGAGGGGGAAAGGAATCCAAGAGAGCTGGCCATATTTTAAAGAATCCTTATTGAGGGCCCAGGAACAAACCATCCCATTGTGCAGAAAGAATAGCAAATATGGTAGGCGCAGAGCTTGGCTTAACAAAGAAGTCTTTGGTGAGCTTAAACATGAAAAAGAAGCTTACAAAAAGTGGAAGTTTGGTCAGATGACTCAGGAGGATTATAAAAATGCTGCTCGAACATGCAGGGATGAAATCAGGAAGGCCAAAGCACAATTGGAGTTGCAGCTAGCAAGGGACATGAAGGGGAACAAGAAGGGTTTCTACAGGTATGTTACCAACAAGAGGAAGATTAGGGAAAGTGTGGGCCCCTTACAGAATGGGAGAGGCAACCTAGTGACAGAGGATGTGGAGAAAGCTGAGGTACTCAATGCCTTTTTTGCCTCTGTCTTCACAGACAAGGTCAGCTCCCAGACTACTGCACTGGGCAGCACGGAATGGGGAGGAGGTGAACATCCCTCAGTGATGAAGGAACAAGTCCAGGACTATTTAGAAAGATTGGACATATGGGGCCAGATGCAATGCATCCGAGGGTGCTGAGGGAGTTGGCTGAGGTGATTTCAGAGCCATTGGCTATTATCTTTGAAAGCTTGTGGCAATTGGGGGAGGTCCCTGATGATTGGAAAAAGGCAAATATAGTGCCCATCTTCGAGAAAGGGAAGAAAGAGGATCCAGGGAACTACAGACCGGTCAGCCTCACCTCAGTCCCTGGAAAAATCATGGAGCAGGTCCTCAAGGAATCCATTTTAAGGCACTTGGAAGAGAGGAAGGTGATCAGGAACAGTCAACATGGATTCACCAAGGACAAGTCATGCTTGACCAACCTGATTGCCTTCTTTGAAGAGGTGACTGGCTCTGTGGATGTGGGGAAAGTGGTGGACGTGATATACCTTGATTTTAGCAAAACTTTTGAAACAGTCTCCCACAGTATTCTTATCAACAAATTAAAAAAATATGGGTTGGATGAATGGACTATAAAATGGACAGAGAGCTGGCTAGAGCATAGGGCTCAACAGGTAGTGACCAATGGCTCGATGTCTAGCTGGCAGCCGGTAACAAGCAGAATGTCCCAGGGGTCGGTCCTGAAGCTAGTTTTGTTCAACATCTTCATTAATGATCTGGAGGATGGGGTAGATTGCACCCTCAGCAAGTTTGCAGATGACACTAAGCTAGGGGGAGTGTGAGATACCATGGAAGGTAGGGATAGGATACAGAGTGACCTAGACAAATTGGAGGATTTGGCCAAAAGAAATCTGATGAGGTTCAACAAGGACAAGTGAAGGACTCTGCACTTAGGATGGAAGGATCCCATGCACAGGTATAGACTAGGGACTGACCGGCTAGGCAGCACTTCTGCAGAAAAGGACCTGGGGGTTACAGTGGATAAGAGGTGGATATGAGTTAGTGTGCCCTGGTTGCCAAGAAGGCTAATAGCTTATTGGGCTGCATTAGTAGGAACATTGCTAGCAGATCGAGGGAAGTGATGGTTCCCCTCTATTCAACATTGGTGAGGCCGCATTTGGAGTATTGTGTCCAGTTATGGGCCCACCACTACAAAAATGATGTGGACAAGTTGGAGAGAGTTGCCAGTGGAGGGCAACAAAAATGATTAGGGGGCTGGAGCACAAGACTTATGAGGAGAGACAGAGGAAACTAGGCTTGTTTAGTCTGAAAAAGAGAAGAATGAGGGGGGATTTGATAGTGGCCTTTAACTACCTGAAAGGGGGTTCTAGGGAGGATGGAGCTAGGCTGTTCTCAGTGGTAATAGATGACAGAACAAGGAGCAATGGTCTCAAGTTGAAGGTGGGGAGGTCTAGGTTGGATATTAGAAAAACATTTTCACTAGGAGGCTGGTGAAGCACTAGAATGGTTTACCTGGGAGGTGGTGGAATCTCCATCTTTAGAAGTTTTGAAGCTGCAGTTTGATAAAGCTCTGGCTGGGATGATTTAGCTGAGGTTAGTCCTGGTTTGAGCAGGGGGTTGGACTAGATGACCTCCTGAGGTCCCTTCCAACTCTAGTCTTCTATGATTCTAAGTGGCAAGTATTGCTATTGAGAGTGTCGCCTCCCTTTCAGACCTGTTGAACAGCCTGTCAAACCTAAATGTATTTGAGCACAGCACTTGCATTTCCTTTTGTTTTACATAGGCTGGACTGAATCTAAAGTGGCCACTGAGTTGACGACACCACAGCTGAAGAGAAATAGGCAAATAAATTTTTTTACAGCATCCTTATAGCCCTATGCCCCCAAATCCTGGGTCCAACTGGAATTCAGTTCAACCTCTAGTACCGCCTCAAGACTGCTTTAAGTTGTGCTGGCTGTAATGGCACATAAGGACTCATTTTCAGTGTGTGAGAATCACTGAGATACAGCAGTGCTCCAACCACGTTCCCCTTCCCCTGCTTTGTTCCTGACATGTCCCCTTCATCTAGGCTTGGAGATAGGTGGCTTTGAGACTATGCTAGCTGGGGATTCTCCTGACTGCTTATGCCAGCTTGCCACCAGCTCTGATTCACAAAGCAGTCAGAACTGACACTCAGCTCTGTCCTTATACATAACTAATGCCGCCTACTCTGCTAAGTCCAATTTCCTAGGCTAGTTTCTTCCATTATTATTTCTTTCTTCCTTTTCAGTTATGTTTTAAGATTGTCAAAATTATGAACTCAATATATTATAAGCCCTTCAGATAATGTCTCTGGGATTATGAAGAGTAATTGAATGACTACCAGTACAGCCAATCTTAAGTATGTCTTATGTGCTCCTAAATCAACATTTCAGGAATTCTTTTCCTCTGCTGTGAAAGAGGATCCAAGCATTTAATCTTTGTAGTATCTCTTGAAATCCTCCCCTTCCATTTGATCAAAGCTTGATATGTACTATTAGGAGAATACATATACAGCACCAGCCATTCTCAGGAGAGTGTTTTTAAATCTACAGTGTTTCTTTGCTCCCCTCCTGTTGCTCTCTTGAGTCCATTATTTGCTGCACTGTTTGAAGGCATCATCCTGAGAACAAGGATCTGACTCTCATCTCACTTATACAAATATAAATCAGAAGTAGCTTCATTGACTTCAGTGAAGTTACTCCCCATTCACCTCAGCATACAGGACAGGAGAAGATTGCACTATGTTTTACTTTATTGTCCCCACAAAAAAATAGAACATATTGGAGCGGTGCAGGAAAAAAGAGAAAGATAATACAATATTTTAGTGGTGGAGGGGAGAGAAAATGTCTGAGTACTCCTCTGTTGCTATTGATGTTCTGGCCGTGCGTGAATTGACTAGGAAAGAGAACATATAGAAAGAAGGAGATTGGCAATTGCCAAATGAGAATAAAGAAGGGGAAGAGATTGTTGGAGATGAAAGGCGAGATCAAAGGAACATGAGGAAAAACTCACTCAGTGAAAGAGAGAGAGAGAGAGAGAGGAAGGAGAAAGAGAAAAAGGAATGACAACAATTGAAAGATGGTGGAAGTGATGCAGAGTATTGTAGTCTGGGAATTATCTAGGGTATAAAGTGCACCTATAACAAATAACAGTTTCTTTTGTCGGTGGCTACTTAGAGTTAATTAAGAAAATGCAATTGGTGAAGCATACAAAAAACTGTATGAGCTTTAGTTAATACAGAAAAATATAATTGAATCATAGCAAAAATCAATATACAGAATAAGATAAGTACGGTAAAGTGGTTTCCTGCATTGTTCATATTTACAGACTTACATTGTGCATACTTACAGCAATATGAAGACTATTGCAAATAATGATGGAAGAAAAAGTAAGTAGAGATCCCCCAAAAGGAAGGCACTGGGCCAGCTTCCTACCTGGTTGTCCTATGTCATCATCCCAGGTTGAATAACCACATCTTCCATGCACCTTTTCCCTTTCCAACCACACATGTTTAAGACCATATCTAATAAGTTTTCAGCCCCTGCCCATGTAAGGTATGCCAGCTACCCACATGTGGTATTCCAGTACATAGTTAAACTTCTGACGGCTAATACCACACTTGTGTCAATTAATGTCCCAATAGTTCTGATAGACCAATGCAGTTAGCTCCATGGTTGCCTTATTGCAAAAATATCCTAAGATGTTACCATATGTTGGTTTGCAGTTTACCTATTTATCACACCATGCATTGCTAAACCATCAAAAGATATATATTGTTAAATTTTATGACCTTAGGTCAAGCACATAATACTTATGCTAACTTATGCCAACTTCTACAAGGCCTCATTCAAAGCTATTAACATTTAATGCTCAAGACATATGGCCACACCTATTTTTAATACATATATTTTTGTTCTACTTCCTGGTTCTACTTTGGTTCTTCTACTTCAGTTCTTCTACTTCTGCTTCAATAACTTCCATTACTATATCTACAAGCATGCTTAGCAGATAGACATTTTACCCAAAACTATAGACTTTCCAACATCAGGTCAACACCACACAATTGTAGCCTATCGATATAAAAGATAGGTATAAGGCAGCAATGCAAGAAACGTACAAACCCATAATCTGAAAGATATTAGTTTAGCATATTAGTTCTATAGGCCTTACCCTAAGACAGTTAACCAGAAGTAGCCTTATGTCACAAGGTAGCAGAAGATATATTGCTGTGATAAACAAGTATGCACAACTGCTGACAAGTAACTACAAGAATTCAGTTGATGCCAGTTTGGGGTATTTTAGGACAGGATCATCATCAGATGTTCAACCTCAAGATTGCTACAGTAACCTATTGACATATAAGTTAATAGGTTTGAGATAATCAATATACTAACCTATAAGATAAAGACACCCCAACATTAAAATGAGGAAGTTTACTTATGGACAAAGAAGGCCGGACATTCTTATGAATATTCATGGCAGACACCAGCCCCTATCACAGGGCTAACCAAGGTTTAGACATCTGAGATCCAACAGTTTGGATCTCTTGGCATGCCAGAAATGGGATAGGACCTGTCTCATCGCTCCTAGTTCTCCACAAGGATGGTCTGAGTATATGTTTGTTAAAACAATTCTGGATTTTTGCTGCCTACTTGCATGGAGTGTTTCATGTTTATTAATTATGTTAATAAAACGATTGCAAATTCAAAAGGCTTTTTGTAAGTGTGAGTATTAGCATAGTGGAGTCCCCAAATTGATAGTAATTCTAACAACTCTGGGCCAGGTCTTGGGACTAGAACCGACCAAACCTCAGTTTCAAAGTGAATTATGCTAAACCAAATTAAGGTCACTAATTCTGAATGAAAGTGTCCACACAGTGCTATACTGCGGTTTAACTAATCCACCTTCATAGTTAATTCAGATTAATTTTCCTGAGTGTTCCCATGTAGACAAGCCATAAATCTCCCTCTAAATAAAATTAGTTTGATATTGTTAAAGTCTATTCCAAAAAGAGTTCCAGCCAGTTTATGGGTGAGATGCTGCCAGATTGCATGTTAATTGTATTTTTTGAATGATAACCATGAATGGATCTCATTCAGGGATGTAAATCATACTTCCCTTACCCAACTCAGCACTCAGTGCTCCCATCCTCTGCTGGCCTAGGGAGTCATTCACCATTGTTATATTGTCCTCAGTTTCATGTCCACTGAAATAAGAGAGACTAAGACTTCAGGACTTTTCATGACCCTCCATCACTTATGTGACTCTTTAAAGCCTTAGACAATCTCATAACACCTGATGTGTATTTTGGTGAATAGTTCAGTGTTTAAGTGGTGATTTTCCATAGAGTATTGCAATTACATAGGCCTACCAGTTTATTAATTCAAAGTGAGCACTTTTTTCCCCCCACCTGGTTCATTTCAGATATATCCCCTCCTGTTTTCAGCAGTGTAAGCAAATTAACACCAGAGAAATTTGAAAACCATGAAAATGCATCTTCTGAGCATCTGTTAAGTGGATTTTTGTTATGCCATCTAAATGAGAATCAGACCTAGGTCAGGTCAAGTACTGTGAAGGACATACCAAACATATTAATTTGCTGCATTCATTCATCTGTGTTGTCTACAGTTTTAAGACAGAGAGAATAACAGTTCCTCCATCTCAACATGCAAAATTATTAATAGAACTGATGTTAATAGAAATGATGTTTAATTTTCTTTAGTCTCAGCTGAAATCTATAGAGATTTTGCTGCTTACTATTCTTGAGGGTAAAGAACAGAGGTTCCAAAATTTGGGAAATACTGTAGGAATATTCTGAACACATCCCATTAAGGGACACAAGCCTGGAAAACTTTCAAAACCCAGGTTCTGCTCAAATATACTAGATTTTACTTTATAACATTAGTAAGGGCATTAGACACTACAGTGATAAGATTAGATAGATGGAGAGTTTAGATGATAGCATCTATATATGGTAAATATATCTTTGGTCCCTTATGTTTGTTGGTAGTCTGTAGTTGCAAGGCATCCGCTTTAATGTATAGTGGTGAATTGCTTCACACACATTACCAAACACTTAGCACAATTGGAGAAAACAGAAAGACTGGTTTGCTTGTGTTACCACTGCCAGAGCAAATCCAGATAATTTAGTCAATAGCTTGTGTTACTGCTATGTAGCTATTGCTTCAGAAGCAAATGGCAAAGAATGGAAATGGAGAGTAACTTTATAAAGAAAGGAAATTTGGAAGGATTTTAATAAAAGGTAGGGAGTCACTTTTAATATTCTTAAGCCGTAGTCTCATACATAAAATGGAAGCACGGACATCCCTCCATAAGAGGAATTCAATACAAAATCTATTCTATTTGGACTAAACTGTGCATAATGGTTTTATGGCACAGACAACTGTCCACTGGGACCCAGGCCAAGACAAAGAAATTCATTTCACCCTACTGCTATCATCAGAGATGAGGGGCTATTTACATTATTCATTTAACTCCCTGGCTTTTCACTTCAGTCTTCCATTTTGAATTGAAAGGGCAGCATCCTACTCTATCGCTATAGTATGCAGGAAATTGCATGAAAGAAAACCTAAGATGTCCACACTGTGAAAGGGCATCTCCACATGCCTCAGCTCACTATCGCTTTGCTTACATATTATTAGGGGGGGTCTAGAAAATATATCCCGTGTGATTGGTGCTTTAATTCTCAGATATTCTTATTGACTTCAATGGGTTTTGGATGAGGCCCTAATGCTATAACTGAAATTCGCAGCTGATAAAAACACAAAACCTCAAACGCACTCGTTTAGTAAGAATGGCCCCATTCCTGAGAGGAGGTTGTTTGTTGTAATTTTTTATTTTATTTTATTTTTAAAGGAAATAGTTGTAACAATACATTTCAATTCCATTTTACTTAAATTATAAAACTACAAGGGCCACTGTTTCAGCACAGAGCTGAAGTAAGTTCCTTCCAAATCACTCAGTCAGCATTTTACACAGCATTAGCATCAATTAACTAAATTCTTGTCTGCCAGGACTTTTTTTCCCACGGAAATATACAATATGTGAAGGGCTCAACAGGAGTTTAAGTTCAGTCAACTAACAGAGCCTTTAAAAACAGAAATACTAAACCTAAACTATGGCATTGTATATATATACCCCCATCTGATTTCTATTTCTTGCATCTGACGAAGTGGGTTGCAGCCCATGAAAGCTTATGCCTACAGAAATCAAATGTGTTAGTCTTTAAAGTGCTACAGTTGTTTTTGCTGTTGTTTTTGCTGTTGTTGTTTTTGCTATATACAGACTAACGCGGCCACCGCTCTGGAACTTTTCACTATGGCATTGAGAGGAATTCATAGGTGTTAACAGTCTTCACTATCAGCAACGAAACTGCTCTGAAGGTGCATATGTCACCAAATCAGTACTTCTTTTTATGGCAGCAGTTGAGAGACCCTCAAATAAATCAGATTTGTCTAAATACCATTAGAAATGTCATCTGGGCTTCTAAATTCAGTGTACCACAGCAATGTGGTTTTAAGCCTCAATTACACTTTTCAAGAAGCTTGTTGTTTTCAGCAAGCAAGAAACCATTTTCTGGTGAGAAATCTTTCATTTTGTGTCTACCATCTTTCTTCTATACTTTTTACATTAGGTAAAGATGTCCATTTTCTTCATCTTTAATGTGCATTTTCTTAACAAATGAACCATCAAACATGTAAAAGTTGCTCTGGAGACGCTCTTTAGAACAAAGCTGGCTTTTCCCCCTGTTCCATTTTCAAAAAGCATAGATAATAGGTAGCGCAGAGCAGTCACATTGCCTGTACTCACAGAAAGCCTATTTATTTGCAGTGTTTTAAAACATATCTCTGCTTTATCAAGTGTTTTTATTCTTCAAAAGCTCTCTCTTGTAGAAATGGCCACTTAACATTCAAGAGGGGTGGAGGAAAACACACACAAACTTCTATATAACTTTTGAGATTTTTTGAGACAAACTAAATGTGTCACATGAAAGAGACCATAGGCTCATAAAAATGAAAGTAAGGGTGTAAAAGCCCCTTGGGCCAGATTCTGATGTGACACTATTTTTATGGTGCTGTAACTATACAGGGCCAGGTTCCGCTGTGCTTTTAGCTTTGAGTAGTTATTTACTTGTGCAAAGTTGCCCAGATCCTTGGCTCCAGCAGTGCTATGGTTGGTCCCCAGACATAAATTAGAGCAGTCTGAGGGCTACTCTAAATTACACTGACTGCCAGTGGATTCAACAGGACATGATGATAGCTGACAACGCTAAGGCACAAGGAAATACTGGCTGTACCTCTTTTTCCAGTCATGCCTCCTATGAAGGCTCCATGGAGGATGGGGAAGAAGCAGCTATGCTGGCTTTATGCCAGCAGAAGATCCTTCTGTAAATGGGTTGACCCTCCCATAGATGGCTATTCCAGTTTTACAGTTGATTTGCACCAGTACCATGGCACAAAGTGGCCTGAGTTCAAAGGGGGAAGCTAGACATTGGGCTACGTCCTTGGCCCCAGGCTGGCCCCTTTGTACTGTTCTGATGGTGAGGCCACAAAACTGTCTGAAAGAGCTAGCTGAGGATTTCCCCTGTAAAATAATCCCTAAATGGCTTCCAGTTATCATAGCCATATTTTAATTGCAAACATTGCTGATACTTTTTTAAAACCAATTTTCAGTCAATTTATCAAAGAATATTCCCAGAAATATTTGTATTAGTTTTGGAAAAGTTTCTATTTATAAAACCTAAATTTGAGGCTTAATCTGATTTATAAATGACACTGAAACTAGCCTGGCAAATGACAAAAAAATTAATTCAAATCTAAGCCAACCCTCACTCCACCCAGAAAGAAACACAGACCAGCATTACTGGTGGCTTAATTCGAATGAAAGTCCCTTAATTCGAATTAATTACTCCCACGTCTACATTTGAGCATTGTTAATTCGAATTAAGGAGCCTTTAAAATCAAATTAATAAAACCACCTCTGCAAGTGGATTAGTGCCTGAAGCACATCAGTTAATTCGCATTAGTGTGAGTGTGGACGCAATGGGACTTAATTCGAATTAATGGGCCTCCAGACTGTATCCCATGATGCCCCATTTCAGTACTCTCCCCCAAAGCAGCCCCGGGAAGATTTAAATCTTCATTTCCTGTGGTGAATGGGTTTGAAATCCAAGCTGCGATCACCCCCCACACACACAACAAGCCCTTTGCAGTTTGTCCCTTTGAAAGTTTAGCCCTTTAAAGTTTGTTCCTTTGAAAGATTTCACCACCCACCCCCTCCCCGCGTGGTGAATGTGTTTTAAATGCCTGCAGTGAGAGGAAATTCTTTGCTACATTGTTTCGGTGGCCAATCATGGAAATTGATATTTTCTTAAGAGTTTATTCACAGTGCTACATGTGGATACATTATATCATGCTTTCCATCAGTGAAATGGAAACATTTGTATCACTGTATTAATATACTAACCGACTCTGTTGTTATTTATCTTACATTCTACAGACACCTGTAGAATCAAAATCAAAGGCAAGCAATATACAGGGCATGGTGGGGGGAGCATAAAAGGTAAACAACATACAGTTCTAAAGTAATCCAGGATAAGATGCAATGTATTTGTCACAGACAAAATGAGAGCATAGTTCAGCTGGCTCCATGTGCCTGCAGCAATGGTGATCGGGGGAGTAAAAAAACAGCATGAAAATCCTTTTCCTGTTTGTTTGGGGGTGGGGGAAGAGGGTGGGGGAAGCAGTGCTGTATCCTGGGATGATGACACTCGTCACAACAGTCTCTATGGTTAGTTACACTGTGGGATAGCTTGCCACATTGCACTGCTTTCTAATTCGAATTAAGGCTGGCCAGTGTGGACGCAAGAAACCAGCACAAACAAACAAACACTGTAGTGTGGACAGTCTGCAGCGCTTTCTATAAATCGCTTTCTGTAATTTGAATTAAGCTAATTCGAATTAGTGCTGCAGTGTAGATATAGACTGAGATTAAATCATCTGTGCCTCTCCTTTACCTCCCTCCAAGATCAGAAAATGTTCCTTCCCTGAAACATTTAACTACAGTTTATGGATAAGTGGCACAGTCTAATCACTCTCCACAAGTGTAATCATTTCCAGGTAACACCTACTCTGATAGCAATGTAAATCCAAGAGTTCATTTTAAAACGAAGGCTTTGTCCTCTTTACAGAAACTCAGCGAGAAAACAAAGGATCCCTCCTTTTGTCAAATCTTGTAACTTTTATAAAAATCAGAAAGACACTCAGTATGAAGAAGTCTCGGTCTCCCCTCAATAACCGTCCATTCCAAGGGTAGGCTGGGCTCCTTATTATTACTTATTTGTATTACAGTAGCGTCTACGAGACCCAGTCATGGATCAGGATCCCATTGGGCTAGACCCAGGACAAACAGAACAAAAAGATGGCCCTTGCCCCAAAGAGCTTAGAATCTACTTACAGAGAAAGATGATAGTACCTTTGACTGGATCCATAAACAGACTAAGGCATTGTGACATTGAGCATTATAGGACCTGGCGTCAAGGAACTGAGAAAAATCATACTGCAATCCACAAAGTCTGATTTAGGCACCTATGATCCCTATGCAATGAATGGGAAAGAGTGGGCCTATGATCCCTATGCAATGAATGGGAAAGAGTGGGACCTTAAAATGCAATCCACAAAACCCCCAAAGCCAGCATGCTAGGCAGTGAGTTGCCCAAGCTAGCCAATGGGAAACATCAAGGAGAGAGGTTAGATGGAGTTACATGCCTCTGATGGAATTAAACAGCAGAGTGCAGGCTTCAGGGAGGTGCCTATCTCTGCTAGGGATCAACAACTGGGAACTCCTCTCCTGGAGTCAGGCGGCTTAGGCATCTAACTCTTTTTTTCAGAGAGAAAAGAGAGGCTTAGGCCCCTGCTTCAGTCCACACAAAACGGGGTGGGGGGTATTGGTGAGATATTCTGATATGGGATTACTTTGGTCTCTCCTGTTCAAACTGTTCCACTGCATGTAAATAATTCAAGAGTCATAGGGCCAGAGACTGAGAGTGAGTGAATGAAAATAACTCTATAACCTGGTTATTAGGTCACACACCGGACAGGCGACCCAGAGTCCAGTCCCTGTTCCAATAGCTATTTATACACACTGGGAAAATGTCAACAGGAGAGACTGAAGGAGCCGCACATCAGATCATCCCATACCTCGGCAGTAGAGCACTCTCCTGAGAAGTGTGGGAGACCCCTCTTCATATCTTGTTACACTCCGGCAGATGGAGAAATGGAACCTGGATGTCCCACAGCCCTAGGGAGTGCTTACTCACCAGAATAAAAGTTACAAGGTGGGCACCGCCACCATCTCTTCCTCCAGTGGTCAGATTTTGAATGGTACTTGATTCAGTAGACAACCTTCGAGTGTACCTACTGGATTGAGCCCCAAATGTGAAATAGGCAGGCAAATGCATATTTTCCCTTGTATATGAATCATTCTGGGGCTTTGGTGGGAGACAGACTTCTGAATGTCTAGAATGAGCACCAGTGATCATGCCTTCAGGCAGAAACTTAGATACCCAGGAAACTTTAACCCTGAAAACATAGGCACCAAGTGAGTTTAGTTGCCTACAGGGTTTGGTGGAAGTTCTGTGGCTTGCCATACAGCCTAGAACTGGGGTTTAAGCACCTAACTCTCAAATTTAAGTGCTTAAATATGATGTTTAGGCACCTAAGTATCTTTGTGAATTCCACTCTTGCTACCTCTGCATCCCCTTTCCAGTGAGGCAGTTCCTTGCAAACTAGACAACTTGTAATTACAAGGGCCAGATTAGAGAATTCATTTAGTTTGTTCTCTCACTTACTTTGGGATAATATTAGCCTAGCTTTATCCTTTGTTCAAAGCATGACACTGAAAAGGGCAAGTGTACCTCTGCACTCCTGCAGCATGAGTAACAGTGTTCAGTGCAGGTACAAGAAAGGAATTGCTTACACCTTATTACAGTTGTGCTTTTATCATGGTAAAGTATTATATTTTCCTTTTCTATGATAGTAATATTTAATTGTATTTGTTTAGTAATTTTGATGTGTCACAAGCACCCATCCATTGCTTTGGACACTTTTACAATGATTAAAAAACACACTATCAAAAAAATATATTGTATGTAATATAATATAGTCTAATTATAGCTCATATATAGTCCATATCCCAGAGTCCATGCACTCTCTAAGCACCCAGGAAAAAGGAGGGGTCTGTAAAATTAACCAGTAAAATGGGGAAGCAAGTTCTACCATCTTCATGAAAAATGCCTGGCTAGCAATTCCATCCCATCTAAACCAGGAGATTGAAGGCCAGAGCATAACCACCTCTGCTGATGGTAACTGCAGAAGCATCACATGCAGTGGCAGCAGGTCTCTCAGGCTTCACACTCATATTACAGTGTGTGTTTGTTTTTTTCCCTAAAAGCCTGATTTTCATTCTCAAAAAGTCAGGTGTGCTATTGTGGCCTAATTTCACACAGTGATAAGTCCTCAGCTGTGGTGAGTTGTGCTTTATGTAGCTGGGAGGGTTGGGGAGAGGTGAGGTTAACCCATCACCAGCCACCAATGTCAATTAAAGCAAGTTAAGATTAATATTTGGTTTTACAGTATTGTAACATCACTGACTTCAATGGGGTTATTTCTGATTTACATCAGTGTAAGGGCCTGATCTGAAGCCCTGTGACATCTATTGAGTCTTTCCATTGTCTTTAATGGACTTTGCATCAGCCTCTAAATGATACTGGATTCAGGCCCTTAGACTATAAATAAAAGATTAAAGAAATCAATTTAGAATAATGTAACAGTAAATCAGTAGAAAAAAATCCAGCTTCCTTCTGTAAAATGAATGCATTTGTATCTACTATTTCACAGTTTAATGTTTTCCTTCTGTATTGAATTCTTATGTCTTCATAGAGATATTTTCAGAGAGGTTGTTTTTCACCATGGGATGCCATATTATTCTTCATTTTCATTAAGATGCATTCTCCCTAATCTATACAAATGACATTTCCATTCGTCCCTGATTTCTAAAAAGATTTCTCCAGAAGGAACAAGATAGAAATGCTTTCCACTCAAACCCCCATCAATGTCTGCAAATGTCCTAACAACAGTATTTGGAATTCATATTGGCAGATGTAAAAGAAAAAAAAAATCAAAAAGTCAACATTTTCTCAGAAAGCATTTAAGCATCATAACCTTTACTAGATCCACACAGGCAGCGTTACATAGCAACAGGAAAAATTGTTCTCAGTTCTATCTATTCAAAAATAGTCAACAGATTTTTTTATATAACTAGAAGCATAAACTACACACTACTTAAAAGCTTGCATACTGCACTTTGCTATTTACTACATTATTCTGTGAAATAATTGCAAAGAAAATAGCAACAACTCAATTCTCTGCATATGCATATTTCTATAAATGTCTGTCAGTATATTTGTCACTGCCTACTATAGGTTAAGGTTGCTTGACAGTTTCAAATATAAGACCCTGTTTTTGGTTGCTTATAACTTTGTAAAAATGTAATCATTTGGGCTGAAATTGTCAAAGCCGGGTGTCTATGCCAGGCTGAATAATAATAATAAAGTTGAAGTAAAAAATAAGTCAGCCATTTCTGAGAATGAGAGTAGGGGGGGAAATACATTGTTTTGCTCCAGATAAAAAAAAATCTGGTGAACCTTTTTGTTGAGAAGTTCTACTGCCTCCATGTTTTGGAACAGGGACTTTAAAGTTGGCAGGGAGATTACCCTGGTGTCAGGGATGTGCCTTTGGTCACCCAAACTTGCCCAAGTTAAGAACCTTTGAAAAATATTACCTTTTTTCAGTAGAGACTTGTTAGAATTTGACAGCTAAATTCTCCAAAGATTCTATCTGTACTGAGCATGCTCTATCCCCTCACAGCTGATTCAAACTGGACTGTGCTGTGGTATCTTTGCAGAACAACTGGTCATGCTCCGCCCAGAGCTTCAGGGGCTGAGCAGGGATTTCCATTCAACTGCTCTTCTTGTCAGCTGCAGTCTGCTGTAATGGTGAGCACAGGAACTGGGAGCAGGGGGATTCTATTTTCTGTGATCTCAACTCTCTCTGCTAGCACTCAGCCACATGGAGGAGGAAGCCACGTGACTCAAATGCAAAGGGGAGAGGAGTGCCAGCAGCTTGCAAGGGCCAGAGGATGGTGGGAAGCAGACAACAAGGGGGATGGAGGGGTTATCTGCAAAGAGAAGGAGGGTGGCAGCAGTCAGGAGTTGCAGAGGAATGAAAAGGAGGACAGGGGCAGAACTACGGCATGGGCAGAGGGATTAGATAGAAACCAGGAGGAAGAGGTGTAGAAGCCACGGGAGGGATGTAGATGGAAGAAGAGAGAAATGGGGACAGGCTGCAGACCCAGGAGCAGAAGGATCTACAAAACACGAGAGTACATTCCACTTAAAACCGAGAATTGAACCCAGCAGTTCTGAGTCTCTGCTGTCAGTGAATGGCTGTAAAACCCACTCGTCAAGTATGTTTTCATCCCTTTCTTGTGACTGGTCTAAGAAGTGCAGCATGTCCTGCCCCAACTCCATGTGGCAGGACTTGCTGCCATATGTGGAGGATGGCAAGCCCAGTGGGCTAGGTTGTATTCCTCCTTTGCCCCACGGCCAGTCAAAGATATTAGTTAGTGGCTTCTCCGTGGAGCCAGAAGCATGGTGTGTATCTGGAATGGTTCATGGACACCTGACACCTGTCCCTTCCTCAGCAAGAGGTAGACCCTGGAGCATGTCTACATAGTGTGTGTCAGGCTGCAGCCCTTCTTCCGGCTCTTCCCCACACCTGCTAATTTACACACACCCCACCCAACCCATCGCCCCACAAAATACCAAGACTCCTCCTGGCTCTGGCCACAGTGGCTATCCATGGCACCAAGAGGAGGAAGCTGGATAGAAATATGCTCTGTGACTGTGGGGCCTATTTCTGGTCGTCCATTAAATCATGCCTCCAAGCAGAGTTCCTCAATTGAATGTCTACTGACTCCTTAGACATCTTCCAGGAGCAGTGGATGATGTTGGGGGTTCTCTGCTCTGTGCCCCTTTCTGGTTCCATGATTTTTAACCTTTAAATGTCCTCCCATTCCTGTTTTTTTTTCCATTTGTTGTTCCAAGAATTCATTTGAGGCCTGGGGTCTATGGTTCTTCCCCCTCATTTGAAGGGGTGGACCTTTAGTTCTGGGCTGGCCTAGGCTCATCTGTCCCAGAATAGGTCCAATTGGTGCAAATTGGTGCAGGGATGGGAACTGGGTGGAATCTTAATCCTGACCTCACTCCCATACAGCAACCAGCTGACCCAAGTAAAGCTGTGCCAGGGCTGGAACAGATGAAAGGAAGAGGCTGCAACAGGAAAAGCGACTAACAGGAGGGTATAAGATGGTGTAAAATAAAGCTGGGGGAGCCTGGTCAAAGCAGAGTTGAGAACAGAAGAGAATCTGGAGGCACAGTGAAAGCAGCTGGGAAATGGCCAGTAGCCATCTGAATAGGGATGCAGCATTTGTCAGAGCAGGGAGGGAGCCTGTGCTTGGCAGGGTTACGGGACTTGGATCTACATATTATATGAAATATAAAACAAGAAAACTGTGAGTTATGAGCCTATAATTCTCACCTGCATTCTGGTGGCAATATAAAGCACTCAGTTTATATCACCTGAGTCCCTCAGTGGAATTATAGATTTATATCTACACTTACCTTTTATTTCCCCTTTATGTACTTTGATAAAAATAAAAAAATAAAAACTTATAACAAGTTAATATTGCGACTGGTCTGACTATCAGGGTATGGAGTTACAAATTAACTAGTAACTGTTACATCAAGATGAGGCTCCGAATATTAATTGCATCTTTATATGAAAAAATATGGTGCAGGAATGCAGAGTTTCATACAAATTCAGGGTTTCCCCCCACCTCCATCCCAAATTTACCAGTGTTATTATTTCCAGTTAAGCTGTATTTTGAACTTTAACTCACTTATTTGTACTTTTAACTCACTTATCAATCCTGTCAAACTCTATTCACATACAGGATTTCTAATAATGGATAATAAAAGATGCAGCTTATATTTAAACTACCAGTGAAATAGCTTTAACTGAAAAAAAATTAAGGCCTTTTACGTCAGTTCAATGTCTATTACCATTTTCAGGGTATAATACTGAATTGCAAATTCCCTCCTAACAATGTTTAGTTCATTTTCTGATCCAATTCTGTCATACGATATAAAGCTTCCAGCCACTCATTGTTACATTTGGCTTGTATAGAGTAAGGTTAAACGTACGCACATGCGCACACATACAAACAGACCAAGTCCTTATCTTCACCCACCATTACATTTCTCTAACTCTTTATTGTCACACATTATTTAAAAGGATTGAATCTTTTGCTTTATCTGTCCTGAGTTTCCTTGAGTAAAATATGTAACAGGTCATTTCCCTTTCCCCATATTAAATTAGTGGGTTAGAACTGAAGTCAAGTGCTGAAAGTATAGGATGTATTTTTCTTTAACTGGGACAGCAGTTGACACTCTTCACAGAAATGCAGAATGACATCAGTGACACCAACATTCCTAATTTTCTTCCAGTCTCAAACTGAGAGCTAACGTTAAAGAGCAAAAGGAGCTAGATAATGTCCTTGGACAGCTAGCCTGACTTCAGTGGTATCTGGATGCATATTTAGTATCTTAAGAAGTTGTCCAAATACACCTGACAAAAGCAAATAGGATTTTTTTAAACCCACAATTTAAACCCTTTCTTCACCTCTCAACCATCAGCTTCTCAGAAAAGTACTTTACCTGGACAGATAATGTCACTCCATACTGTATAATTCTCTAAATTAAGAGTTTTAAGATTTAATAGAATGAGCCGGTGTGTATTAAATAAATACCAACTAATTAATAAATATTTAAAAATCACATTACCTGAAGTTTCCAGCCCATATACTACATAAAAAGTTGTGCAAAATATTTGATGCAAAATTAAAAACCCTCAAAACTTGCCTATTCTTTTAGGAGTGTAGTTTTTCATGTAAGTAAAAGTCTCACTGAGAGTTCAGCAGAACATTTTGTGCACTACCAAGATATCTGTGAACCTTCTTAGTTGTATGTAGCTGTACTGGTCCAGGAGATTAGAGAGAAAAGGTGAAGGAAGTAGTATCTTTTATTGAACCAACTTCAACTTGGTGAGAGAGACAAGCTTTCAAGCTACATAAAACTATAAATAAGAAACCCACTGATCACCACACCTACCTTCACAGATCCAGTAATCACTCCAAGCACACAAAGAAATCTATTATTCAGAGCCAGGCTCTCAGATACCACAGAATATGCTCCAAGAAGAAAACCCAGGCTATACAGTTTAACATGCTTAAAACTGCCTTTACCAAACAAGGTCATTCCATCAGAGAAGTAAATCACATCATGGAATAGGCCACCCAAATACTCTGAGACAACCTGCTTCAATACGGAAATAAAACCTTCTCCGACCACACACTCCTAGTTGTCAACTACAACCCTACACCAAAACCCACATGGGAATTGCTAAATAATAACAACCCATACTCAGTGGAGACAACATCCTGAAATAAATTTTTCCTGAACCCCCTCTTCTAGCCTTTAAGCAACCTCCCAATTTCTACAAGCTCATCATCAGAAGCAAGGTCCCCACAAATCAGGACACACCAACTCAAAGCTGCACCAGGCCCTGAAAGAACAGATGCAAAACCTGTAGACATATCTCCACTTCTACAATGATCAACACTCCTCCCTCCCCCCCAACACAACACATCTTTCAAGATCCATCAGTCCTACTCATGCCTATCTCAATGTGGTCTACTTTACCCAATGCATTAAATGTTCCAATAATAACTATGTGGGTGAAATGAAATAATCACTATGCCCTCCAATGAACTCTCACAGAAAAATAATAAGAGACAAAAACACCCATCTCGTGTCTCTAACTTTCTTAGTTGCCTTTTTTTTCAATTTTGAGTATTGAGCTGCGACTGGTTGAATGCTTGAAACCGCATAGGTTTTTTTAATGGTTCTCTCACTAAATGATCTTACCTCATATTCTGGACGGCTAGCAGAAGCCATTTTGACAGATGTTCTAAGAGAATAGGGTTGTATTGTGTGCGCCCTCTGAACCAAGCACAAACATTAGTTTCTCTTAATTTTCAAGGTTTCTTGGTGTTTTCCTAGTGAATATTCAGCATATCTCAGGGGCATATATTTGTCCCTCTTTTCTATGAGCCAGCAGCAGCATGGAGCATCTTCTGTACTGAGAGATGGTGCTCATTTCTCCATCCCAAACCATCTTGTGCTGAGGGAGGGGCAGTGCCCCTGCCTGGCAGCTACATCCCATCTCTGAAGACAACAAAGACGGAGTAGCAGGTCTGCCAACCACCAACACACTGGGTAAAGTGGGAGTAGCAGCTGATAATCTTTCACACCAAGCAACAATGCCAAATAGTGATGAGAGAAATTTTTAAAAGGGAGAATCTGTTAGGAAGAAGATTTCATGAGGACAAAGGGGTTTAGCATCAGGCTTTTATATGATTGTTTGCTAAGGTGATGCTGGTTTACTATATGCTTTGATGTATACAGTAGTTTTGCTATGATTACTTTGATCTGCTAGTGTGACAAGAGGAAGATCATGTGCACAAGGTCCCATCTGTACACAGATTCCGAGGACTTATTATAGGTCTCAATAAATGCATATTGTGGAACATATTGAAAATAATTGCCTGGTATTGTTGGCTCGTGAAATTGATCTTCCCTTCAGTTCTCTGTTCAGATCCACTGCAAGAGTATACTCACCAAATCATAATTATTTATATTACATCTTTATCTATGAGGGTTATGTATTTGCAACCCTAACATTCCTTATTCAGGCAAAATTCCTATCGACTTCACATAGTTTGTGTGAATAAGAAATGCATAGGAACTCCAAGATTTGGACCAAATGCATTAAGCTTATCATCCAAATAGATGCAAGATCTGCTGGGTCTCAAGGAATAAGCCCTGGTCTACGCTGACCTGGCGATTCGGCGGCAAGCAATGGAAGTTACGCAACCTATGCAGAGTAGCTTGCGTAACTCCCGTCAACTGCTGTGCTTCCCTTCTACACGGTGTCTTCCCTGCACTGCGCCGATGGGAACTGTGTTCCCGTCACACAGCGCTACGCCACTTGAGGAGGCGGTTTACCAGCATCGACTTCTGGATTGATTGAACAGGTCTTCGCTGACCACTCAATTGATCAAGATTTGCCGCCGTCAGATCGACCTCTTTGCCGCCATCACTATAGACATACCATAAGAAAGAGAAGATCAAACAAATTTATACATGTGTATATATAATTCTTTATTATTTTTTAAAATAGTAAATAGGAATTTTTTCATATTACATTGATTTCTTTATCATCCTTATATGTAATTTCTCTACTCCATTACTAAATATATAAACTAATCAACTATTCACCCAGTTCTTTTATAATTCTATCCAACTAACAACCTAATGTATTTTTGCCTTTCTCCTTTTATGTATATTATGGGTTCTCTTTTTGCTTTCAGATCCACGTTCAGTCCAGGTTCAGTCATATTGTTTCCAATAGTGGGATACATTTTAAATTCTTTATAAAAGTCATACTGCAATTCTTACTCTATCAGTTTGGAAGTAGTTTGGAATCTATTTTGACTAATATTCTTCTATGTTTATTCTTCTCATGTAGATCGCTTTTCAGTAGAGCCTAGATTCATCAGAACAGTTAAATACCTACTTAACTGTAAGTGAGGGGACAGTCTCATTGAAGTCATTTATTTTATTCAAGTTAAGCGTAAATGCTTTGCTGAATTAGGGCATGGATGTTTCAACGAATGCTGAAATCAAGTAATCACAGTTTCTCATGTGAAATTTCTTCTCATCTGGTTCATGAAAATTCTTTGTTTAGCAATTATCAAAGCTACTGAGACAAAAGAACCTGCTTCTGTACATTTTCACATTCATTATGTTCAACATACAGAACTCCAATTCCTGCTATTTCTGAGCCAAGTTGTAGCCTGCTTGCTGCAGGTATATCAGAACAAAAGGAAGTGCAAGGCTCCCCTTTACATCCCATGACGGTTACCCCACATAATGGGTAGTAGCACAGGAGAGGAAAAAGGGTCCACAGAACTACTCCATCCACTTCTCATACAATTGGGCAGGAAGGGGCAAAACAGGGCAGAGATCCCGAGCACACTGGGTGGCATAGCTCTGCCAGTGCTTTGGGCAGCATAGGCCGCACTGGATATAGACCTGGCACAGTTTATCCATCTTCAGAGCAGCAGTGGAAGCAGAAGGGAAACAGTGACTCTGAGGTCTCCTTGTCTGCTCCTTGGGCAGCACAGATATTCATTGCACCTCGCTCAGGGCCGCTTGGCTTTAGTGTACTTCTTGAGCAAGTCGAAAAGAAAGCTCTACTTTCAGAAAATAGAAGCACCCTTTAAAAAATGAACAATAGTTATTAGAGCTGGTTTAGTAATTCATTGTTAGTAATACTGGGCCCCTTGTATCATCACACATGTATTCACTTATAAATGTTGCCATTATCCAACAAGCTGCTATATTTATTATGTCGCTACAATTAACAAGGAAACATTTTATTACTGTTAAGAAGATACCAGCATATACTTCTCCACCTGCAGTTGCACGTCTTTTTCCAAAGAACTATATAGAAGTAATAAACATTTCCAGGGGAAGCATAATGAAAATTTGCCCATAGGTAACTCAATTAACAACTGAACTGCAGTAATAACTACATCCGTCACGTTAAGAAATGAGTACTGCTAATCCTTTCTTTTCAGTGAGTAAAATTCACTTCAGCCACCATTTATGGTATATACTTAAAGATGAGCTCCTCCCCATTAGCCCTCCCCTCACCACACACTTTTAGCAGCTTAGATTAACTCCGTGTCCAAATGAGTGCAAAGTATTATTTATCATCATCATCATCAGTATTGCCCTAGTAAGATTGAACTGGTTATCATTGTGATTCTAACCAAAAGACACAAATATTTCCTCTCCTGTCACCTTTATTTTCCCTGTCACCAGTTTGAGGCTGCGCTGACAGACTGGGGCTGCACTGCTGGCTGTTCTCTACTCCCAAAGCTCAGTGGCAGCTGACATGCTTAGCTGTTAAAAGAGACTGGCAGTCTGAGCTACTGCTGCTGCTGTTCAACAGTTAGGTCCAGAACTGCAGAGCCTCACCTGGTCAACCCCCTGTCACATCCAGACTGTTTTCCTTGTCTTGATCTTCCCCCCACCCCGCTCTTTTCTTTTTTAAATAATACTATTCCATTTCGTTGACTAGTCTTAATGTAATAATATGCTCATAGGCCCGGCTCCTCTGGTCCAATCAAACAGTGAGCAGAACTAGAACTGGGCAAATAACAGATTTTTTTGGTTCCCTGACAATTTTGAATAGTGGGTGAAAAAAAATCATTTTGGGTCAGGCATATAAACTTTTTTTTTTTTTTTTTTTTTTTTTTTTAATTTTCAGTGAATCAAAAAGACAAGAATATTTTGATTGCAGAGGAAGAAATTGTGTCTCAACAAAATGAAATGTCTTGTTTTGATTTTGACCACTTAAAAATAATTTACATTTTTTTAAAATAAAAAATGAAGGAAATTTTGAAACAAAGTCATTTCAGACCAAAAATTAAAAAATCTAGCTGTTTTGTTTTGACAGTGTGAAAATGAAAAATTATGGGGGTTTTTTAAATTTATTTTCCAAAACTAATCGTTCAGTGATAACAACATGACTTCACAAAACGTTGCCAAATTTGCATTTTTCACCAAAAAAGATTTTGGCTGAAAAATTTTGCCCAGGTCTACTCAGAACAGGGCCTGAGGAGGTGGGAGAACAGTCTTCTGCTCTCCTAATCCCTTGGCCAGCCGGGGGATGGTTCAGCACTGGCACAACCTAGAGCAGCTTCAGAGCTCCTGTTATTTGTGCCCAGTTACAATGGCCCCAAATAAATCATTCTGGTGAGAAGTGACTGCAGGAGTGCAGCAGATTACACCCCCCTAACCTCAGCCACACCCCTTTTGCTCGGGTCAGCTCTATTCTACTTGAACTACTCCTGCACTATTGGAGTCCACAGTAGCTGTTTAATCCAGCATTGCAATCCTTTTCGTGCATCTGGAGCAGTGCAAAGGGGATGGAGCAGGGTCAAGGAATGGCCCTTAACATTTTACATTTATATAGCACCTTTTCCTCACAAGTACTTCTCAACTATAGACGTACAGTACCATTGAAATGAAACCGGCTCTGATTGGGGAGGATAGCTGCCAGTGAAAGCACAACAGGGGGAAAGGGAGGAGGAGCAATTCAGTCCAACACCAGGAAAAATCCCTCCCTTTTACATAAAAGATACTGGTGCTCTTTTTTTCCCCTCTTCTTTTTAATTAAAACAGCATGACTTTTACATTTAGATGACAATGCCTAATAAAAGCTCACAGCTCATGCTAATCATGCATTCCAGACTACTTATAATAGAGTTAAAAATGGAAAAAGTCATTAGAAGTATGAGATTGGCGCTAGCCATGGTGCCTATGATTACTGGTATATATACACACGGCCTTAGTTTAAAAAGGAAAGGAAGCCTTGCGTAGTTTATGTGAAAAGCAGAAAAAAATGCATAGCATATAAAAATGTCAATGAAAAAAGTTAAATCTAAATCACTTCTGATGAGTTCATGAACTCAAATTATTTCTCAGGATCATTTTTTTGCTGGCTAGGATAGCATAGGCTTTTACAAGCAGTCATCATCCAATTGTTTTATTTGTCCTATAGGCCTCAACGTTAAGTGATGTCCAGCTCTGATGATTGACCATATGAGGTTTTATAAATAAGTATGATGTGAATCAGTAGTCTGCTTGCACAATACATACTGCAAAGACATATACTTCTGACCCCACTGACCTGTGTATTTATCCTGACTAAGTTTATAGATGCACAACTTGTCAGAAAAGTAACCAAGCTCACAAGGCAGTCAGTCAATACATCTCAACACATAGTAGTTTGTTCTCAAGTTCAGTGCAAATGATTTTTGTGGAAGAGCTATAGGTCCCTGAAATACTTAGAGATGTAAGTAAATTCAGTATAATGTCTCTGCATGTTGCTATGAATAAATTAAAGAGACATCAAGGTTGTTTGGCCTAGAAATTGTTAGGCACAAAATTTAAAAACAAATGAAGCCCACACATGCCTTACTATGTAACCCCCTATAAATCTGAGCCAGCTATTGTTTGGTGATGGTTGTTTTTTGTTTTAATATATGTCCTTGAAAAAATTGCCTTTACAAATGAAAATACATCACTGGAATCAGGACACAAATATATAACGGGGAAAAGTTTGTAGTAGGTCATTTTATTAGTGTTTTGGTTTACTAATTTTAAGTAATAGGTGTTAAGGGATGAAATCAAGTGTAACACATGCCACTGTATGGATATAGATAGAAGGTATCTTGGTACCTCAGATAGAAGGTATATTGGGTATAAACTGATGCTATCCTGAAAGTAGAGTAGCTGCCAAGTATCACCTTTAAATATATCTCATATTTGTATTGAATGAAAATGGTTAAAATTCATCTGAAGTGTGTTATACTTCAGGTCCCAAAGGCTTAATATATTAAAGGGTGCATCTTGAATTCCGAACACAGAAGTACAGAAGGCTGTAGAAAACGAGCTTTCATAAAGTGTATCCATTTTGTATAAAAATGAAAGATGTGGCAACTGGATTTCTATTTACATATCCGATACTAAGCAACACCTTTAAAGAAAGCACAAGAGTAACATTAAGTAGCAGAAAATAGGAACATCATTTCAACTGATGGGCAGTTGAAATGTACCAGAGGGAGACAGCTACAGTAATGGTATCTCTATATTTATTTTGACAAACCTATGACAGAACCATTCTGTTTCCTGATAGACAAACAATCTACAAAATGTTCTGAGATTCCTTCCTTTTCTGCTGTTTCTTTTTTCAATGATGTCTTTTCATCATAAGCAAAATCCAACCAAATGGAAAACAAATTGTTTCCCTTTTGATATGTATTGTATTTTTTTTTTTCAGTGAGGACTTTCAGTCTTGAATTTAGTTTTCTGTGTTAATTAGCTTCAATAACAGAATGTGAAAATTTATTTTTTAATTAATCTCACAAATATTGCTTCTTTTATTATCTAGTAAAAAACTCAGTATTCCTACCAACAGACAGCAATTAAGAAAAATCCATATAAGATATATTCAGTGCATGCACATATTTTACACACAATGGATTTCTCTGTGCCTAGATGCTGTTTAAATGTCTACAAGTATCCAATTTTGCAGACATTTTTCATATGAAAGAAAGGATTCAGAGTGTACACAAAATGAAATATGTACATTCTGAATCTCTATTTAGGTAAAGCTTGTAGATAAATCAATGTAAGCTTGCTAATTTAAAAATTATATTCAGGGTTTTATAAATTCAGAAGAAATGACTCATAGCCTTGCAGTGCTATTTCACAATTGAAAATAATTCATTTTTTCTGCTCTCAAGGTTAATATCGAAGCAATTTTTCTCTACCTACCTAAAATAAATATCAGCATAAGTAACTCAATATGCTGTGACTGATACCTACTTGTTCTAAAAATGTTTTGCTTCAGTTAATATTCCCAAATGTTGCTGTCAGGCACACCTTCAGATGCAGACCATGTAAAGACATTCCTCTATCATATTAGATGATTCTCTTGCTAGAATCCAAATGAGTGGCAGTTGCACTGAAAAGACCATGAACACCATATAGGAAGGGGGAAGGTACAGAGAAAGAGGTTGAGGTTGTAGGTGGGGAAGATGGTGTGAAATCCCGTTTCCAAAATGACATGATAAATTATACAGTTCAGATTCTCCCAAAAGAGTTACTTTGCTTGGAAAGTTAAGGTGAAGCTGGCCTGGAGGATTACACTGAGTAGATAATGGGGAATATTAAACAATCAAGTATATAAAGCACAATCTAATCAGGGCAGAAGCAGATATAGGTCATGGGAGTCTGAATTAAAAGTTTTGGAAATAAATTTGGGAAGAAATCAAACAAGTTCAAAATTCTGTCTTGGTGGTGCTAGCCCACTGGGGTCCTAAGCAGGATATTCCCCCCATAATAATAAAAAGTGAATACAGGGCCCCCTTGAGCTGCTCGGGCCCCTAAGCAATTGTTTAGTCTGCTTATGCCTAGCGGAGACACTGGTCTTAACCAAGTGGAAAATTCACCTGTCATGCACAGGACCAGCACAGCGCCCTGCAAGGGGGCTGCATGAGGGGAGCATGGGGAGAGTGGCTGTGCAGGTGTGCCTACCTACCTCCAAGGCATCACACAAAAGTTCTCTGCATAGAGTGGTGCAATGAGCACAAACCAAGGAAAGAGCCAGAGGTGCTTCATTTACATGAATCTAGCAACCCCAGTACCCTATACAACGAATGCAGAGGGGTTACAATAGCTATTCAGAAGTTCTGGGTGGGTCACTGAGTCTGGGTCAAGGGATTGGATTTAATCTCTTCTGTACTTCCCCTGCACAGAACCTGATTACTCAACTTTATGGAGGTGGAGTGGAATTGATGCAAAATGACAATTGAAGCTACTTGGCTTCCCTTTCTAGATATTAAAATCTTCAAAGAATGAATAAATGATGCAAAGAAAAATAGCAATAGAAGATGGCATGGACTTGTATGGTACTAAGTCCATCATATACTGGTATGGAGGTTTCTTTTGATTTGGATAAAAACGATAAAGCTTGGATAATTCACTATTCAGCTACTTGGCTGCTTCCCAGAACTACAATTTTGGAAAGGGCAAATTTTAAAATTTAGTATTTTAAAAGCATAAATGCACTGCAGGTGACAAGGTGAAAGGGAGACACACAAACAGTTTTTAGAAACTTGCCTAGACTGACCTCAACCATATTTATAATAGAAGAAAAAACAAAACAGACATCACTGAGAGGAGGAAGTCCTTACAAGTTAATTCATTTCTGGGGTGGAACTTGATCTATCTCCTTCACTTAGACTGTTTTTATTTCCTGTTTACACAGACTCGTACATCCTTGCCATATTCCAATTCGTGGCCACTCTGTATAGTGGCTCAAATGTTCACAATTAACATCACAATGGCATACAGGAATTCCTCTTCTTCCTTCATTCTCTGCACACTGACTCAGACAAAAAGAATTTGGTGGAGGGCAGGGCTGAATGGTCACCTTCTGGTACAGGGCAAACATTTAAATTGATGAAAATCTTGTCTAGATATTTTAAAACATTCAAAAAGTGACTCTCATTCATGGTCACATTGTTTGCTCATGCACATTACTGTATACATAAGGATGGGGGGTGAGTGGGATGGGAGTTCTTCCTTATTTTTCATCAACAGTAACTCAGACTATGAATGCTTTTGATTACATGAAAGTAGACATTATGACATGAATTTTTATTCATTCGAAAAAATAAATGAGACTAAGAAGCATAAGCATACTCAGACACTTCCCTATATCACTGGACAACAAATACATTTATTTTAAAATAGACAGGGATAGACAACATAAAGTTTACAGACTCCAAAAGAAAAATCAGTGACTCAACATTTTACAGATCGAAGGAGAATGCTGCATAAACACAGATTGAATAACTAGCATGACAAATCCCAGGCAACCAAATCAGTTCAAATAAAGGGCCAGATTCTACCACCCTTACAAACACGGAGTAGCACCTTACTCCATGCATAGTAAAAAACTGGAAAAAAATAGGACTACCCAAGAAATAAATTACTACTTAATATGAATAAAGTTGGTATAAACTGGTCTGTGGTGAGCTTAAACACAAAAAAAGCTGACAAAAAGTGGAAGCCTGGTCAGATGACTAGGGAGGATTATAAAAATACTGCTCAAACATGCAGGAATGAAATCAGGAAGGCCAAAGTGCAACTGAAGTTGCAGCTAGCAAGGGATGTGAAGGGGAACAAGGAGGATTTCTACAGGTATGTTACCAACAAAAGGAAGATTAGGGAAAGTGTGGGCCCCTTACAGAATGGGGGAGGCAACCTAGTGACAGAGGATATGGAAAAAGCTGAGGTACTCAATGCCTTTTTTGCCTCTGTCTTCACAGACAAGGATAGCTCCCAGACCACTGCACTGGGCAGCACAGAATGGGGAGGAGGTGAACATCTCTCAGTGCTGAAGGAACAGGTTCAGGACTATTTGGAAAGATTGGACATACTCAAGTCCATGGGGCCAGATGCAATGCATCCGAGGGTGCTGAGAGATTTGGCTGATGTGGCTTCAGAGCCATTGGCCATTATCTTTGAAAACTCATGGCAATTGGAGGAGGTCCCAGATGACTGGAAAAAGGCAAACATAGTGCCCATCTTCAAGAAACGGAAGAAAGAGAATCCAGGGAACTACAGACCGGTCAGCCTCACCTCGATCCCTGGAAAAATCATGGAGCAGGTCCTCAAGGAATCCATATTAAGGCACTTGGAAGAGAGGAAGGTGATCAGGAACAGTCAACATGGATTCACCAAGGACAAGTCATGCTTGACCAACCTGATTGCCTTCTATGAAGAGGTGACTGGCTCTGTGGATGTGGGGAAAGCGGTGGATATGATACACCTTGACTTTAGCAAAGCTTTTGAAACAGTATGCTACAGTATTCTTATCAGCAAGTTAAAGAAGTATGGGTTGGATGAATGGACTATAAAATGGACAGAGAGCTGGCTAGATCTTCAGGCTCAATGGGTGGTGATCAATGGCTCGATGTCTAGCTGTCAGCCGGTAACAAGCAGAATATCCCAGGGGTTGGTCCTGGGGCTGGTTTTGTTCAACATCTTCATTAATGATTTGGAGGGTGGGGTAGATTGCACCCTCAGCAAGTCTGCAGATGACACTAAGCTAGGGAGAGTGCTAGATACCCATAAGGGTATGGATAGGATACAGAGTGACCTAGACAAATTGGACGATTTGGCCAAATGAAATCTGATGACATTCAAAAAGGACAAAGTGCAGAGTCCTGCACTTAGGATGGAAGAATCCCATGCACAGCTACAGACTAGGGACCGACTGGCTAGGCAGCAGTTCTGCAGAAAAGGACCTGCGGGTTACAATGGATAAGAAGCTGGATATGAGTCAGCAGTGTGCCCTGGTTACTAAGAAGGCTAAGAGCATACTGAGCTGCATTAGTAGGAGTATTGCCAGCAGATCGAGGGAAGTGATTATTCCCCTCTATTCAGCATTCGTGAGGCCACATTTGGAGTATTTTGTCCAGTTTTGGGCCCCCCATTACAAAAAGGATGTGGACAAGTTGGAGAGAGTCCAGTGGAGAGCAACAAAAATGATTAGGGGGCTGGAGCACAAGACTTATGAGGAGAGGCTGAGGGAACTAGGCTTGTTTAGTCTGCAAAAGAAAAGAAGGAGGGGGGATTTGATAGCAGCCTTTAACTATCTGAAAGAGGCTTCCAGGGAGGATGGAGCAAGTCTGTTCTCAATGGTAGGAGATGACAGAACAAATAACAATGGTCTCAAGTTGCAGTGGGGGAAGTCTAGTTTGGATATTAGGAAAAGGTTTTTCACTAGGAGGGTGGCGAAGCACTGGAATGGGTTACCTAGGGAGGTGGTGGAATCTCCATCTTTAGAGGTTTTTAAGCTGCAGCTTGACAAAGCCCTGGCTGGGATGATTTATCTGAGATTAGTCCTACTTTGAGCAGGTGGTTGGACTAGATGACCTCCTGAGGTCCCTTCCAACTCTAATCTTCTAATATTCTATGGTCCAAAATAAGAATTAAATGGAGACAAAAGATTTTAAGTTTTAAAAAAAAAGAAATTTAACAAAAAAAATATATATTAGTGAACTTCTGTCTTTCCTATTTACAGCTGGGACTTTAAGTGGTCATGTTTGATTACCTCCAAAAAGGCTGTTTTTATGTACTGCCAGAAAATACTAGAAATCTTACAATGCATTTTTATTGCATGGCATATTTCAGTTTAAATTTGCAGAATCATAAGCTTTGACTAGTCCAAATTAACTTTCTAAGTTTGAGGTTCTTACTTAAACTGAAACAAACATCCAAATTCTGGCTCTGATCCTGCTCACATTGAAGCATGCATGTAACTTTACTCACATGAGTAACCTGATACTAGGACTGGGTCCTATGTTTGGGTTGGCCCATCACCAGTTATGGAAGCAATTATTTTCTTTCTATATCGCAATAATGATTTTGTTTTACATCCAAGTCCACTGAAATATTTGCGTTGAAGAAGGTGAAATTTTTATACAGAAAATTAACAGAATTTAGTTTGCCAGGATTTTCCCGGGATTATCATCAGAAGTAAGCCTTAAACTCTTTCAAGGGAGAATATTTTTCTGACAGCCCATTTATTTAGCACTCTGTGTTGTTTAGCCTGCCTTTCTGATCATTTCTGAATCACTGTGAAAATGACATTTCTGAGTCAGGCAGGCAGATTTTCTGGGGCATCAGATTGAAAGACTATAAAATTGATAGGAGGAGGAGCTGCTGTCTGACGTTGTCGGGCGTACAGTCAGGCTAAATTCATTTAGCAATTCCCAGCCTATCATCTTTCATTAGTAATTTCAGTGAAGAGTCTGAACACCTTATGGGCTACTTGTCACAGGGATCAAGAAAGAGATAAGAAATGATGTAAAACTATTTCCCTTGACAGCAGAGACACAGATGGAGACTTCATTCTGACCATATTGTCTGCTTTAGTGCCTCCCTGAAGCCATTAACTATCATAATGATGGGGCTCAAGTTATTTATTTCTTCACAATTTCCTGATGTTTTTGCAATATTACATCAGTGCATAGAGTTCTGCTGCAAGCCTTGTGTTTGTCCTTGAAAGCATACAGCACATGCAAAAATCTGTAGCCAAGGCCCTTAGATATCAGGTCAAGTACAAAAGTTAGATAATGTACAGAAACTGGTACACTAAAAGTTATAGATTGACTATATGTGACATGTTTCCATTCTATGAAATTTCATGCTTTCCTGGGCCAGAATTTGCAGATGTATATTTGTTTTGCTTTTCAAAATTTTCATGAACAGATTGAAAACAAAAATTGAAATAGTTCCTAAAATGTATATATTTTCTGGTGCATTTTAATTGTTTTTGTGAAAAATGCCATATTTCTCAGCTTGTAGAAAAATGGCAAATTGAACTCTTTCAAACAGTGTTTCTAATAACCATATATAGCGTGTGGCAGACTTCTATAAACATGAACATTTAGTAAAGTACACCAGTAATAATGAGGTAATCCATGCATGCATAAAACATAGCGAAAACAGAACACCATATAGTTTCAATTATTCTACAGTGCCAAGTGTTGGAGGTTGCATACTGAGAATTTTTCAATGGAAAGAAGAAAGGTCACAGTCAGAGTAAAGTTATAGAAAGAACTGTCCAATGTTTGAGGCATTAGGTGGTAGGAAGGTAATATTTGGTAGCATCCCTACAAACGTACCATTCTGGTGGTTGTCAGAGTGGACTCCAATACAGTACAAGAGAAGATAGGAAACAGAGGAAAGATTTTTTCAAAAGGTTGGGAAGTCACATGAATGAATAAATAAAAGCTGATAATTATGAAATTTAATTAAGAAATAACTGGGATCAGAATAATTTTCTACTTTTTGGGTGAGAAAGGGAGAAGTATCCCACAGGAGAAATCCTTTTACTAAAAAGCTGCAGACCCTAGACATATTAATTTAAGAACTGGATGAAGTGAAGTTTAAAATCTAAGACTAAAACAGGTGAAGAAGCATGGCACTGTATGATACCATTGTGGGCCTGATTCTATCACACTAAGTAGTACTTTACTCTGCATGTAATCCTACTCGAGGGTACTACTCAGCTAAAGAAAAGGTGAAGGAATTAAGCCTTATGTTTGGCAGGGGATACTCTTGCTGACGTCAGATTTTCCCAGTCTGCATGTTCTAGTCATCTAGATATTTTTTCAAAAAAGAAACAGCAAAAGGACTGGCACAGATTACTTCCTCACAGGAGCAAAGGGGAAACAGGGACCAGGCTGCGACTCTCAGTTGTGCCCTGCTGCTGGGGCAACACAGTTGCTTTCTATTGCAGTAAACAGATTAAAAAGCAGATTAACTGGAGGGGCATAACAAGTACTCAAAACAGTTCATTTAAAAAGAACAAAGACATATGCCTGTTTCTGAACGTGGTATCTTCCCCCCATAGCAGATGCACCGCTAATAGAAAAGCAGGGAAACTGAGATTGAATTTCTAGTTTGATGTGGTTTTGTATTCATGACACTTTCATCCCAGGGTGCAGCTGAGAGTCGTTTTTTACTTCAGGCCAAATTTTATCCTCGGATGCTTGCACTTATAACTGCCATTTGTTCCAATGGGACTTCATGCATACATGCATCCAAAGAGTAAAAATAGTCCCTGACAGTTTAAGATATTTTAGCAGGTGCTTCTCCACACCTAAAAGACCATAAAGGGGGGACATTTTAAAGAGCTGTGAGATCCACCCTACTGTTCTTTTGCTTTCATTTATATTGGAAACCACTGTAAATTATTGCTCCTGCAAATTGACTAACTTGTGATCCTCAAAAATCCCTTTCTACATTGTTCAACATCTCTCACGAGGATATGTATTCACACCTCTGCTGTTCATGAAGCTGTGTGTCAATATTGTGCAGCAATCCAATTTCATTTAATTGGAACAGTGGCTTTGATGCTCAGAGCTACTGTTCTGCAGAAATTAATAGGGAGATGGGTAGTCTCTGTAATCATAGCGACACTTATAATTTGCTGCAAAGTAGTTCATATAATAGGATCTTAACTAGAACAAACTCCATGGTGAATCACTAGTATGTATGTGAGTATGTGCAGTTGCAACAGTTACTTGCAGGTGATAAAACTGGTTGCCAGTTTGAGTACCATGTAATTTTGTAGGACAATTTGCCAGTTGTTAGAAGCTAGTTACCAACAGACATGCAACGTTTAAATTAATCACAAGCCACCTGACCAGGGGTCCAGTTCAACAAGGTACATAAGCATTTACCTAACTTGAAGCACATTAATAGTCCCAATGGGTACTCACTGAATTACAGGCCAGCTAACTCTCTGCCTTCACAAATGTATATACACATACACATTTTTTTCTGAACTGCAAATTGTCCATTTTTGGGTTTGAAAAATAACCCTTTGGAACAATCATATCAAACACTACATAAATAGTCATGGATGCTTATTTACTTCAGGAAGTAACAGTCTTTTTCCTTTTAGGAAAATTGACAGTTTATAATTCTTGTTGCTAGGTTGAAAGAGAGAAAATGGCAAATAGAGGCCTTACCCAAGGTGCTCTGGGAGGAACTATGATTACCACTGACAGTGAGAACATATTTAATCTTTGGTCAGGTTTGGATATATATCCAGAGCATAGTGTGGGGTAATGTGGTTTTAAAAAGAGCTTGTCAGAGAATGGGGTCTATTTCCACAGTGAAATCTTTTTTGCCAAAAAACTGAAATCACACATTTTTGGTCAAAATTGAAATACTTTTAGCCAACACCCAAACATTTTTAATCTCTTTTTTTCTGATGGAAATTCAAAAGCTTTCAGGAAACAAACACTTTCTGAGAAAATGTTCATTAGTCAAAGTGACAATTTTTGACCAGACCCAAATATAAAGGTTTCATTAGCATAAATTTGGCATGTCACTTTAATTGTGAGTGATAAAGCCATGAGTGAGTTATGCTGATCATGACAAATGAGTGCTGATAAATCCTTTATGCCACAGTATATGATCAAATACTCTGTATATGCCACATGTTAGAGAAACTATTTTAGGAATATTTTAGCGAGTTTTTAAAACATTATTGGGACTCTTATCCCTCCATCTGAGTAGCTGGGTGTCTTCGTTGCCATGAAACTCATTGTGCATGACTCAAAGGGAAAGAAAAAAATGAAAAAATAAATCTAACATCTCCAAAATATATGTAAAATCACTTTTTCCTATTTAAAAATATCATGATTTGCCTATCTTTGGACCATCCAGTGCTACAAGTGAGTGCTATGTCTCACTGAGAACTGGACACCTCGTTTAAAAAATTTCCTGATTTTGCCACTGCAGCAACACCAGAAATTTGACTTTAAGACTGTGACATTATGTTTGGATAAATTGCAAATGGCCTTGGACTGAATTTCACTCATCTTGGGCCGCAGGCAAATGTAATTTTGATGGAGAAATTCCACATTTGGGAGTGGAGGGAGGAAACCTTTTTCTGGTAGGCCGTCATTATCACTGTTTTAAAAGCCTGATATCTAGGGTCCCTGTAGGGCAAGAAGCAGGCCACCCCACTGTGGCCTTCCTGGGTGCCTGTGTCTGGCTCAAAGCACACAGGCAGTTCATCTTGGACTGAGACCTAAGTGAACTAAGGAGGGAGTCATCTCCTCTATGAGTGATATATCTAAACAAACATGTTCCCATTGTTACTTAACCCTGGATCTACTGTGTGTGTCCATTCCCCTGCTGACACAACTATGCTGACAATGAGATGGACTACTTATACAATGAAGAAATACTTGGGCCTTTACTGTTTTGTCTCTGACTGAAGCAGACTGCACACTGAATATGATGGCTAGAGATTTAGTGGATTTTGATTTCCTGTACGTAGAAGACAACAGTTTACAACTCAAATTTCAGACAAATATAGAAGTATGTAGAAAGCATCTCGTGTTTGGATTCTTTTCTTCTTCATCCTTAAAATATGAAACTAAAAGAACATGATCTGTGATAAGAAGCACCATGATCTTGTAATAAAGTTTCTGGAAGGCTGGTGTATGCTTGGTCTGTAGCTTCATCCTTCAGCAGCAAAGTGTGAAACATTTCTATAAACATTAAAATGTAAGTGGATGTACACCTGTAGGGCCAGGTTCATTACTGACATCTTACAGTTCTGCTCCAGTGGTGTGTAAAGATGCTTAGCATTCAAAGCACCAGTCCAATTTAGCTGACACAAGTGCTATATGCCTTTTTCAAAAGTATAGATTTAAAAGAGAAACCACTGTTAAATGCAAAGCCTCTATCTGCTCCACTTCTGCTCAGCTGAACGTCTGCTATCTCCATAAGTTTTATTTAAAACCTCCTGTCATCTTTATCTGCGATTTCTGTGCTTTTTCCTACTCTCTATGCCCATTGCACTAGATGCAGGATTCATCACTGCTAGAAATATAAAACTTGTCAATATAGGCCCAGATTTCCAAACCTGAGCACCTAATTATCTATCTTAGATTTTTATACTGCTGCCTGAGCACCTTCCATATGAAATTACTAGCAATAGCAAGTCCCTAATGGACTTTACAGTCTCTAGCACTTCTCCCTTTACAGGATCTGAACTCTGCTTGGAGTAGGTTTGGGTTTTTTTGTGGAGAGAGGATTGGCATGGTGTTGGGGAAAAATGGATGTTTGAATTGTGCCATCTGCACATATGCGATTATGTGAGTCTTATGTCTACAACTTTTTTGCATCTTATGTCTATGCAAAAAAGGCCAATAAAACATCTAGCTAGCCATATGTATGCACTCAGTGGTATTTCTGCAATAAATCAGGTATGTCCTATTGCATGGATGCATGCATTTGGATTTGTCTAAATCTGGGAATCCAGTATTATGTGTTGTAGTAATTACCCAGAAATTTATACCACAGGAATCAGTTCTAACAAAGTGGAATTAGAAAGAGATAAAGTCTAAAGTGGATCAGAGCACATACATTTTCAGAAACTTTCTGACAGATAGATGATTAGTCCAAAAATATACTCTATCAACTCTAAGTGTCACTTGGAAGAAAACATGCATTACCTAGGTGCTACTTTAGCTATAGCAACATACTGTTCTTCTCTTCAGTGATGTAACTAGAAATTACATTAACAGCTGAGAACTTGAAAATGCTTTTTAGTTTTTTACTTATCAGAATTTCTCTGTTCCTTATTTCCCTACCACTGAAGAGGCAAACAGCAATGACCAAACTGAAACTGCAAAAAAGAATCTTCAATTTTACGTCAACATATTATTTTCACATTGACCATTTTGAGGTGATAGTGAAACAAACATTTTTGAGGTACTAGGTGGCAGAGGGTTACTAATGAGCTACAGAGCTTTCCTCCCATCCCACTCAGGTCACTGGTTCAAATCCTGACAACCGGCCAGCAGTGACAAAGCCATTACCAGCGCATGGCTATACTGTGTCTGCTCTACAAAAGAAATGAGCTTGGCTCTTTCAAACCTGTTCCCAGTGGGACAGTGTCCAAATCACAAAAAATAAAATCATCATTATAAATGGTACTGCTAATTCTAAGCAGAGAAGGAAAGAAATTGGACATGGAGACTTGACTATCCATTCAGTCCGAACAGTGGTGACTATACAACAGAGCTGAGGCACATTGGCAAGGCATCATAAGGAAGCTTAGATTTTTGCTGTTCCTTTTTCTGGGGACAGATTCAAAAGCTTTGTCTCCCCTGCAGTCAAACTGGCCCCTTTATAAGAACACTAAAATACTTCTATGCATATACAAATGCACTTACACATATATACACAATAATCTGCAATGAACAAGAACGTATTTTAATATTCCCAGCTTGTTTCTCAGGTTCACAAAAAAAGAATGCCTCATATTGGAATGCTCTAAAATAATTCAGTTTGTAATTCTGGAACCAATAAAGAGGAAGCCTAGGAAAGCTTTCAATTTATGCCACTCTATGCAGAATCTTGGGATAATATGCCCTTAATTTTTCAAATAGAAATCTGAACTGTGTTTTTACACTTTCTTTCCAACATTGTTGTCATCTTATTGATGTGAATAGTGTCACTGAATTAAACTACATGCCCTATAATATAAGGAAATTGCATAAATGTCAGTGCTAGAAAACTGTGCAATTCACCAGATTTACACATTTCTCAAAAGAAACTTTTCAGTTTAAAAAAAAAAATCCCCAGTGGAGTTTGAAGGCATGCCTAATAAGCTGATTTTTGAGCTAACAACTTTGGAAAAGTAATTGTCATTTAAATGTTCTAAAATAGTTTTTGCTCTCAAAGACTATCAGTATCTGGGGACTCTATCATCTGTTTCTGCCTCCAGATGTACCACAACCCAGTTGCTGAAAATGAGCATTGCTGAATGTGAATAAATCAGTGTTTCTGCCTATATGAATTGCACATCTGAAATTACCTGCTTGACCCCAATAATGTGTTTATTTTATTTTTTTATGGCCTGAGTGGGGCTTATGGTCTTTTATTAGTAAAAAACCTAAACGTTGGAAGCCAGTTTTCGCACCACATATGTGATTAACACTCCGCTTTTCATTACATGAAAAGCGCTTGAATCATTTCATACTATCGTCTTTCTCCCCACATCTTTTTCCCCTGCCCCCATATGATTGTGCAGGCACACACAAACACACACAGTGGCAGAGTAGACAATCATATTTGCACTGAAGACAGCTTCCCATCAAGTTAGCATATGGTGATAGCACGCTGAGTGACAACTGGAAGATTGGTTTCTGGGATGAACTCAAGTTTTCAGCCTAGAGAACAGCAAAGGGATTTTTATGGAGGCAATGTCCTCTGTCTCTGGGAAGACAGCTGCCAAATGCAAGGGTATCTCCCAGTAGGCTGGTTTTGGCAGAAGTTGGTGTTCTATTCCTGACTGAAGGAACAGCACACTGCCACACAGCTAACTGAAAAAGGAGGAGATAAAAGGGGGAACAACTAGCCAAAACAATTACAATCTTCTTGGGAAACTATGCGTACACAGCACGTCTCAACATCTTAACCAGACAATGAGTAACAATGTGGACAAAACACATGATGCCACTTTTTCAGTTGAAAGTGGGGCACTTTTTCATAAACTATGTTGACCTAATTAATTACTTGGACAACCGCATTAAAAACTTACTAGGCCAAATTCCTCTCTCAGCTAACAATGTTAATCTGGAGAAATGCCGTTAAAATCAATGGAATGACTCTGGACTTAACCCAAAACCCCAAAGAAAAGTGGTCATCTATCCAGTGTATCAGGTGGTCGAGAGATATTTACATTGAACACATCATCAGGCACAGACAGTACGGGATGAGTAAGCCGGTGCGCCACTGTGAATTGGCGTTGGGAGGACTCAAAGACCTTTCTCTCCACCGACAGGAATTTATAGATTAAAGGACTATCTACATCACATCACTATTATCATGGACATAGCTACTCCCCATTAACCGCATCCTATGTAACCCCTGCAATAAGTGATGTTCCCAAATTACTGACCACTTTTTTTCCCCCCAAATCCAACCCTCGACCCCTGTATCCAGGTTACTGCAGAATATGTATTCCTTGCACTTGTTAAAATTTCTAACCAAACTCTGCTCTCATCAATAATCTGTACACTATACCAGGATGTCCAGCAACTCTTTGTGTAAACTCTGAATTGTTTGTACTTTTAAACATTACCTTTAATAAAATTTATTATTTCCTTTTTTGAATCTATTATTTTACTTTCCCTCACCATACTTTTCCTCATTTTTTTTCTAAAAGCTCTTTAAAATGCTGTTTGTTATACATGGCTCTTTTCAGCCTTTGGATTTCTTCCTGTGACTTTCTGTCAGGATCAGCCCTAACTTTTTTGGTGTCCTAGCCAGAATAATGCATGTGGGGCTTTATACAATTCCCATCTCAAGTATGAGTGGATCTTCCCACCACTACCCATCTCATGATTGCTCCTGCTTGGCACTGACATCCTTCTTCTGCAGGTTGTGGCAAAGCTGTCTGTCTAGGTCAGGGGTGTCAAACTCGCTGATGGTGACAGGTGACAGTGACGAGTGACGGTGATGGCCAAATTTGACACCCTTGGTCTAGGTGTTTTTACAGTCATTTCCATGATACCCAAGCACCACTCCTTCATTTGTTTGTGATACTGTGAACATTACTCACCCACCTGTCTGAGAGGCTCTGGAGCTCCTGGTAATTCTCCGACCTGGGCAGGGAAGCAGAGATGAAACACAATTTTCTAAGCAGGAAGAAGGGAGAGCCGTTAGAGAATTCATTCTGTGCTTCAGGCCACGAACTCCAGAGTCAAAATGGAGTCATGGGCAGGAAAGTGAAAATGCTGCTCAGGTGAGCAGGTCATGTGGCTGCGTTGGGGCATGTATTTGTGTAAGAAGAAGGGCTCACTGGTGGTATAGCTTTTACAGTTTTCTGTGTGCTCCCTTGGGTTTGATATTTTTATCCTCTTCCTTCTTCACACAACATCCTGTAATGAGGCATTTCTCCCTCTCTGGGTTCCCCGCAACTCTTCCATCTCCCACAGCTTTCTTTATCAGACCAGTCTGTATTACGCACCTATCTCTTCCTTTCTGAAACACAGGGCCAGAATGAGGGGCAAAATGCTGATTGGAGGAGAGTTACTTGCCCTGTTTAACATGTAAACACGTCTCATGCTGCTGCTCATCTTCCCAGTTTGGTTGGGTGTGTTAGACAAAGAGATGAGCCCTGATCCAAGCTCAGGTCTGAAGAGAGATGAGAAATGAGGGGAGATGGCAAGGGATTTCAGAAGTGACAAGGAAGAAAAGAAGGAAGAAACACAATCCACCCCCTCTCCTCATCCAGTTCTATACAATCTCCCATGCTTATCACAAAACCTGCCCTTTCAGAATTTTCATGTTAACACCTGCAATTTACTTTTTCTTTTGTAGGTTTTCTTTTTCATTGTAGTTGTTTTGTCTCCTTTCTTCTCTCGAAGTACTTCTTATAAACCCTCTCCTTACTCTCAATCCTTCTTTTTGCCTCTTCTACATGCCTCTATGTATTTCTCTCACAATGCTTCCTTTCCCTCATACTTACACCTCTCCCATCAATTTTGTACCTACATTCATATGATACATCAGTAGCCTCTACCTTTCCCACTCTTCTCCCTACCCCCATCCTACTTTTCCCCTGTTTGGCCTCCAAGCCAGATCACTTTTCTATCACTCTTTCCCTGCAAGACTTGTTTTTCCATCCAAAATAGCCTCTTCATCTGTTAGCATCACCTTACAGCAGTAGGTCATGTGTGTGGCTTGTGGGAATAATATAAGAGAACTGGAAAAAAGAGAGAATATGAGACAGTAGGCCTGCTGAGGGAAAGGTCTGGGAAGATGAGAATAGATTGGCAGGGAATATAGAGAGAAAGGGGAATAACGAGGCAAGAGGGGATGCAGAACAAAAGGAAGAAAAAAGACAGACAAAGGAAGGAAGGAAAAGTCCTCTCTCTTTTGCATTTTCTACTTTCCAGGTGTGCAGGCAGCCCTGACATTTTCTATCCAGATCAAGCCAGTTCTATTTCCTGTCACACTTAACTACTTTAGGCCTGAATCCCCTACAGTGTTATGTCTTTTTTCCCCACATAAACATTGACTTGGGCTATTTGCAGGGTCCTGAAATGCTTGTCCAATGCTCATCTCTTTAAAGCTCTATACAGACCATGATGGTGAAATTGGCTCTGGTGTCTGTTCTCTTTGTTCTTTTTCAGTCTGCATAACTTCAGAGAATGGAAAATTATCAGGCTAGATGAAATTTTTTTTTAATGTCCTAGCACTTGTCTAGCCTTCTTGTCCCTTGTTCTTTGACCCTGTGTCATCTATTTATTGTTTTCCCATCCCTCCCATCTATTTTTCTTGTCCCTTTGCCCTATTTCTCCTCTCTCCTGTTCTCCTCTTTCTTCTCCCTATCATCTGTCTATCTCTTCTGCTCTTTGGCTGTTCTTCTCTCCTCTCAAGCCTCTATTTTCTTATCCTCCTAACTTTAGAACCTACCTAAACAAGCTACTTCTGCCAGTCAATGCCAAGATGTTAATAGGCCATTTTGGAAGAAGCTAAAAAATACTCTATTCCCATTCAATTGTAATTTAATTAACTCAATTCCTTTTCACTTTCTTTTAACATGTATGCTGTCACATCAAGCATAACACAGCTAAGACCTCAACCTAAATATTATGCCAGAAAACCCCCATTTTTATGGGGCTGAAAAATTTTCAGTGGAACAGTTCTTCCTTGCAAAATGCTATTTTGTCAAAATAAAAATGTTTCCTGTGACCAGGTTGATCTCAATTTTTTAAGGGAAAATTTTTTAATCAATTTGAATCGAAATGGAATATTTTGTTTTGATTTTCTTGTTTCATTTAGACTTTCTCATATCATTTTGCTCTGTTCTGACTTTCTCATTTCATTTGGTTTAGGCTTTATATTATAAAATATTAATTATATTATATTTATGTTTATATATATTTTACTTCATAAGACAATATAATGGTTCAGCATTATAGAAATGAAACATTATGACATTTTCAAAATGAAGCATTTCAATAGGTTGTCTGATGTTTCCACATAAATATTTGGGGAATTTCCAGTCAATGAAAACTTTAAATTGATGTTTTTGTCCCAATTCAGAACAAAATAATTTTGAAATATCAGAATTTTTTATCTGACATAAATCCCATTATGACCAGCTCTACTTACAGGCCAATGCTCAGAAAATATTGGCTATGCTGAAAAGTCCATCTAGGTCACTTTTCCCCCCTTTGGCTCCACACAGCCACAACTAAAATGGAGCTGACGTTATTAGCCGCACAGTGGGAGGGAGGGAAGGAAGGAAGGAAGAAAGAAAATCCAAATATCTCTGGTCTAGATCTATGGTTGGAATTTTCCAGGCAGGCTAGAAATGCTGTAAAGCCAGGCTCTCAGTACTTTTGCCTCTAGTCAAAATTAAGAAATACATAATTAATTTTTTATAAAGATCCTTTTCTCTTCCTTCAGACAAACTTTGATTCAAGTTTTAGGGAAAAGTTCAGGTTAGTTCTTATTTCATTCAGACAGATTTCCACATCATTATTTACATTATCATTATTATTATTTACATTATTTGCCTGTCTTGACTTGATGTTCTCAGGATAAAAGTACAACTAAAAAGTAGAACTGGTTGGATTTTTTCAAATGTCAATGAAAAATGTCACTAAATTTTAGAATTTTAACCATTAAAAAAAGAACCAAAACAAACCCAGAAAATTGTTTCACAAATTTATCATGAATTTTTTCCAAGCAACCATGCAGCTGGTTAATTTTTTTTTTTTTTTTTTTTTTTTTTTCCCCCAGATTTTGGAGATATTTCAAATTTCAATCAAAAACAACCAGGACAAATTTTTGTGTGATTTCTCCCTCCTTTCCTCCACCCTCCCATCTTCTGATCAGCTCCATATACGCGCATAAATGCTGCAGTGTTTCCCAAACAAATTTTTCTCAGGTAACAATTTATAGCACACAACAAGTAAACTATCCATTTTCCTGTTTACAACAAAGCACCGGATCAACATTGTTACTCAAATGCTCACCTGAAAACTTTATGGTTGACTGTAATGGAGTCTAGAATCCAGTGCTCAGCAGGGAAAGATTTATCTGCTGAACACTCTAAATACACCAGAGCCTTCAGTTCAGGGATTGCCAAGGGATCATGTCCTGAGGAAAGCATGGCTAAATCCACTTGAAGTGAGTTACATAATGTTCTAGGAAACATTGGATATGTGTTTCTGAGGAACACTGAACCAAACTATCTTAGAAGATGCTCTCCGTCTTTGAAGGCAAAATGAGTGAGTCAGAAGAAAATAAAATCAGTGGCCTAGTTTTGGCCTTTTGCTTGGACAAAGCTGCTCTCCTTGTTTCAGGAAGGCATGATATTTCCTGATTAATCTTAATTTTTTAACTTGACTGCACAAAATTTCTCTTGAACCTAATTTAGAACTTAGCAAGGAAGAGGCTTCTCAGAGTATCTCATGCTAAACAGTGGAAAGCCTGGTATCAGTCATTTTCTTCTTCAGAGCCATCTGGGTTGATTTCTTTCTTCCCCCTCATACGCCCTTGGCTCTCCTGATGTCATATTTTGGAATATTTTGTTTTGATTTTCCATCTATCTATTTCCAAGAATACAATTCAATCTCCAGAACCTTTTCTTTTCAGTTTAATATGTTATTGTTTTATAAATGCACTTAGACACATAAATGGCAAGCAATATTTTCTGGGGATAATCACTGTTTATGTACCAAGTGCTACTGATTCATTTTCACTGCAGTCCTACAGCAGAGTTATAGGTCGCTGTGCCAAAAGAATAAATTCATAAAGAGTTGGTCAATAATGCTGATCATTTTTGTTGTTTTACTTTGTGCCTGAAGATAAAAAAAAAAAGCTATACTTAACTTATCATTCACTGGTTTAACTAATGGGCTAGTATCAGAGCAAATGGTTTAATCATTAGAACAGATGCTTCTGAGCTTGCAGCCATGGATTTAAAACCCAATTGGGGATTTACTATTAGCCCTATCATTAGCATAAATTGATTGCTCTGATTGGCTAATCACTTAATTAGGAAACAGACTTGTTATTGAACCATTTTGGAATAGTTTCTATAACTATGGGAGGATTATTTCTCAGATTCAGATTCTGTGTATACTTTAGACTGGATTTGTTACATGCGGTTTATGTAGTTGTTTAAGCATTTACTTTATATTACATGCAGTGCATTCAAGAGAGTGCTGGACCTCTTATTTTTGGAAACTTACAAATGATAAGGATTGACAGAATTGACTGGAAAAGGAAAATTTACTCAGCACTCTATACTGATTTCTTCCAAATTCTCCAAGATTTTCAAATCACAATTTCAGAGCATTCATACAAAGTAAACATAAGGCCACTGACATCTAGTTGACTGTCTTTAAAGTTATAGGCTAACACAGCCTGTGAATCAAATGGAGAAATGTAGCCCTGGGGCAAAAAGAAAGGCCATGTGTTGCTCCATAAAGCAATTAAACTATCATCTGCATTCCTTACAGGGGGATTCCCAGAACACTGATACAAGAGGAGGAGCTGAGCATTCTAGTTAAAGATAATGGAGGGGACAATATGCTATGCTGGAAAGGTATGAATAAGATATAAGGAAATTGTTTCAAAGGCCAGACCAACCATTCCATGAAAGAATCCCAAGGGCTCTGCCACTTCCATTCTTTGATGAGCCAGATTAGCATCCTTGTTCAGTGACATCACAAAGTAACTATCTTAAAACAGCACTTCAAGAGCTTTTTAAAAGCAAGAATTAAGTGAGTCTGTCTCATTTAATTTCATTTAATGTAAGCAAGCCTCTGAATTGCATTCCTTTGCTATAATACTGAGCTTGAAGCCTTGCTGGCTGATTAATGCCTCGCTGTTTGAAGTATATTCTTTTCTTATCTAGTGCTGTGCAGGCCTCACTACAGCCTGGGGAGACCTGCTGGTAAGTCAGAGCTCGGGGAGATTTTTGTCTGCTCTGCACAGAGGGGGATGGAGACCAGATAAGCTTCATGCCATAAAATAGAAAACAAAATGAAAACCTGTTGCCAATTCTGAAAAACTTATTTGTAAGAGAGAAGAAAACCCACACAGACACACAACAAAACTGAGTTTCCTGTCTACGTATTTGCATATGACTTTCACTGAGCTGATACATTAATGCCATCTCAATTGAAAATAATGAGATAGCATCACTGCCTAGACACTTACATTTCCCTGAAGATGTCCTTCTTAGTTCAATTTGAGTTTCTGACACAATATAGATGGGCATGATAATCATTAAAGGAAGAAGTCTTTAAAGGGGAAGATAACAAGAGCCGATTTCCCAGATTATGGATCAATTAATTCCAGGAGGAATTTCACCGTGTCTCTCTAATGTATCGGAATCCATGGATAGTCTGGATCCCAACCAACTTCCATTTAAAAAAATAAATGTGACACCAGGATCATCCTGAGAATTACACATTCTACAATGCTTGGAAATCAGTGTGTGGTATATCTTTCCATCATCACAGATTCAAGATGCAATGGGAAAACTGTTCTTGTTAAAGGCACATCCTGGAGATACTTTGTAATTTCTCTGATACTAGAAAGTTATGTAAATATCTGACTTTGAACATGTTAAATGCTACTTTATTCTAATAAGATGTTCAAATCTGATTGGTGTTGGAGCCAAGAAGATAAAAAGGAAGAATATATAAGCCGGGTTTTTTCTTAACTCAGTATGACAGTTTTCCCCACTCACATCATCAAACTGAACAGAACAGCCCCTCACAGACAGCATCCACAAAGATGAAGCGAGGAAAAATAGTAAACTGGAAGGCGTTTCCTTTCAGTTTGCATATTAACTTGAAGGAAACAGTGAGAAAGGGTTAAGGAGTTCAAAAGCAGTGTCATTATAATGAGAGTTGGCTGAAAGTGTGTTTGTCTCTCAGCACTGTTATGCTATGCCCATTAACACTCCACAATCTATTCAAAGAAGGAGAAGGAGGAAAAAAGCTCTGAGCTGGAAGACTCAATTTTTTTTGTTTGAACCACATACTATTAGGAAAGTTTGCATCTTACAGCTATTCACAAAAGGGGAAAAAGCAATGTCACAGCAGTCCTTGTTGGCATGTCAATCATTTCTGTAAAGCCAAACATTGTTTCATAGATTCTAAAACCAGAAGGACTATTAGATCATTTTGTCTGACCTCTTGTATAACACGGGCCAAAGAATTTTGCTCAGTTATGTTACCCCGTTATATCTAAGGGTCCAATCCAAAGCCCACTTAAATCAATGAATTGAAGTTAATTTGGATCTTTTGGACTTTGGATCAGGCAGGCCGTAAATGAATGATATTCAGTGGGGGTTTAGATACCAAAGGGATAGGCACCTTAAAATTACCTAAGATTTATAAAGAAAACACTCACCACAGAATGACACAGCTGTGATGGAAGGACCCTGTCTCAGCTCTTTTCCACTGCCAAATTGAAGAGAAGATTGAGGTGAATTCCCTGCCTCTGACAAAGGCTTACCCTGTTCTCTGGATATTGCTAAATCATCAAAATCAGAGATAATACCTATTTCCCAGAGGCTCAAACATACTTCTGAAGAATTTTCACCTTGGGGTTTGTTTGTTTTTTTAACTTTTTGAATGCACCTGCTTGTACCACACAATCACATATTTTTAAAACAAATTTCCAGGGTGATTTTTATTTTGTTTAAATGGATAAACAGATGAATAGATTGCCTCTCATTCCTATTCACTACAACTACATATGCCCATGGGTATATGGCATTTGCAACAGGCTAAACAGGGATATATTTTGGAATCCCCTTATAAAAATATTGACACCACATCTCAGAGGTACAGTATCTAATACTTCACTGAGATATACATTTTAAATATACTAAACGCTGTGGTAAAGTAAATGCTGTGGTTTAGTAATTGTTTACTTTTAATACCATCTGCCATAAAGTAGAGATGGTGTCTACCTGACCATAGATTCCACTTCTCAGGTAAAGAGGAACTTGTTGTCAAGGGTCAGCAGAGAAAAATACCCCTAAAAATAAGGTTTTCCTAGATGTTTGGGATGTCTATTTTCCAGTAGAATATTTCTCTCTCTCCAAATAGCTGGTGTGTTTAGTAGGCGAAAGAAAACATAATCCAGGATCCAAGATCAGAATCGAGGTCACATTGTTCTCATAAATCCTCCTCCTTCACAATCTGATTCTCCCTACAGGATATTCTCTGGTTTGAAACTATTCTTAATATACCATTGATTCAAATGACTAAATAATAGATCTAGCTATTTGTGGTACATTTGAAAACCAGAGCTTTCAGGGCTATTCAGTGATCTTCCAGCTATAAGTCCAATAGGATAAATCACAATGGCAATCTGCACACGAAACTTGAACCAAATGTTCATTGTCCTTGGTTAATCGTCATTTGAGGCAGTTTAAGTATCAATTTTCTTTTGGCTTCTTACAGGAAAATGAATGGCTTCCTACTGTTTTTTGAACTCATTAGTCTCATTAATTCAGAGTTAACCCACTATATATTAAAAGCACTGCCATGTATTATACCTGCACTATTAATTATGCAACAAGACATAAGAAACCACACTATGTATCTGAAAAGCTATGATTCATCAGAAGACCCTTATGCTTGTGCTGGTGTTATTTCAACACATACTAAAGCTTCTTTTTCATTATTGCTATTGGAAATCAATAGATTGATTGTTTGTTTTAGTGAGATCTTCCATAGCTACTGTACTAAAAGCATCACCAAGAAGAGGCGTTTTTGTTTTATCTTCACATTAAATTATGCATAATACGTTCATATGAATGCAGAAATCTCATGCTTTCGAAGCACAGTTCTGTATAAAGATTTGACTACTTGTTTGTGTGGTTCAGTGGTTAGAATAAGGAATACAAAATACACATTCCAGTTTCTAGTCCCAGTTTTTGCTACTGACTTGGTGTCTGACTGGATAAGCGATGTAACCTCCCTTAGCCCTGATATCCCCACTTGTACAATAGCAAAATGGTTGGAAGAAAGGAATGGGGCCTCAGACAAGAAAGGAGGAAACCTTTCATCTCTCACCAAAATGAAGGGTTAAAATAAAAATCATTTATAAAATATAGCACTCATATTTGTTACAGAAACAGGCATTTTTGCAATACGGAGTCTTGCAGAAGATGAAAAAACTGCTCAATTTTAGTAAGCAGAAAAGGAAAAATTTCACATGTAAGCGCATACACAAACCATAGAATTGGGCTGCAAGTGAACCTCACATTGAGATCAAAAGTACAGAAATACTGTTTAAAGAACTGCTTTATCTCCTTGTGACTGAAGAGCTCAATGGAATATATTTTCAGCAAAGAGTCTAGCAATAAAGGCAACTGCACATTTGATTCCCCATACTGTGCACTGAAAAACTGCCTCTGAAATCTTTAGCTAAACCAACAAATGGTTTCATTAGCTTGATGTTTTCTTTTCACTGACTTTCACTGTTTTAAGGTATAGCTACGCCTACCACTATTCCAAATTCTTCTTCAAAAGAAAAAATACAGTTAGGGTTTGATCTTCCAAGATCAGCTATCTGTGTTGTATATTGGTAATGAGGGCACTGCTATATGGCCAGCAAGTTACTCCTGACTTGCAGCAAGAGAAAGGCCTGAGAGAAGGGATAGGTAAGAAGCCAATTTACATGAGAACTGCACGCTAGCCTCTTTCTTCTCAAACACACCCTATCCTATACTTTTACCTGGCATGTTTGCAAGGGCACAGTCAACTTGACTTAATTTGATCTGCAGGAAGGACTATACCTAATGCTCAGCATTAGACTGGGCCTGATCTGAGTCTGCTCATGCTGCAATGAATGGGAAGACTCCCACTGACTGCAGTGGAAGCTGAAACTGACCCTTGATCCCATACTTAACTTCAACTCACATTCCTGCAGGAGCACAACAGACTTGCAAACCCAGCTGCACACCATGCAAGGGCTTTCAGGATCACCATCATTTGCAGTGCACAGCAGCATGGATAATTCTTCTCCTGAGAAGGTTGCTTTTGCAGTTTGAAGAACAAAAGTGAACTAAAACACCTAGTTTCTATTTCCAGTTCTACCAGGGATTTCTGGTGTTATTTAGGGCAAGTTACTTACCGTTGCTTGGATACCTCTTTATAAAAATGGGATTGTTTCTACTTTACAGAAATGTTGTGGGATTTAATTTATTCGTGTGTGTAGACCATTTTGTGATCCTTAGGTGGAAGGTGCTATGTAAATGCAAAATGTGACTATCCACCTACACTTGCATGCTGTGGTTTATGTAGGCGGGAAGCCTTTTCTTGATCTTTGGTAAACTGTCTTTTCTAGCTGTATCTGAGAAAATATGGTTGAAACTGTGCCATTTTAAGACTAAGGTGCAAATCTTCTGCTGAACTTCTGCCGGGGTTGGCCCTGCTTTGAGCAGGGAGTTGGACTAGTTGACTTCCTGAGGTCCCTTTCAACCCTAATATTCTATGATTCTATATAAGTGTGGGATATGCTCTCCATTTGTCTTTTAAAAATGCTTGTGACTTCTATTCAAATTAAAACAAAGGAAAGAAAGCTGTTGTGATTAGACTGCCTTCATAAATAACCTCCAATGCTACTGCCTGTGCACCAGTTTTCAGAAAAGAGAAAAACAAGGGTGAGAAATGCAGGCTCCTTTTTAAGTCACTTATAACATAGCTGATAACCAGTCAGGGTGAAGTGAAATGGTGTCTTGTTATTCTAGATTGTAACCTAGTTCATAATACTAAAATAGAATATTCTGATTTAGAATCTCCACTACCATTGATTCTTGGCTTGTTGAAATATTCAAAAGACTAAGGTCTGATCCAATTCATCCACTGTGATTGTTCATTCCACTACCATATGCCAGTCATTAGTTCCATTTCCCTTCTGGTTAGGATGGGGCAAGGCAAGTTAATACATGTCATCATGTGATGAGTTTCAAAGACAGCTCTCTGCAATGACAAGCTGATCGAAATCGCAGTCACAAGGGGGGAGAGGGGAACACCTGTCCTAAAGCCAGTTGATTTCTCAGAACTTTGGCTAGGTTCCCACTGATGGCAAAGCAGGCACCAACAAGCACAAGAAACAGCTGACAGCTACAGCAAAACCAGACTTGAACTCTGCAGGAATCAGTCACTGAAAGCCATGGTGGCTTAAAGAGCCTCTGGTGGGAATTTTCAGACAAAAGAGCAAAACAGCTTGCGATGTTCTCATTATCTGCAAAACAAAGTGCATTAATAAGTGTGCCAAAATGCTCCCTGTTTCTGAAGTCTGTGTGCTGCAGACCTAGCTCATCATCATAGAAAGTTGGGAAATATCTTGAAAAGGAAAGAGTTGGGGGTTTTTAATACCCAAATCACATCAACCAAACTTCTTAATTCTGTAATCATTCCTTTCAGCAATTCTTTCTCCAACAACAACATCATTGTACTTTTATAGCTGTATATGGAGCACTAGAGGATAACAGGAGTAATTGTAAGTTACATCCAATGACATATACATCTTTTATTTTATTTTTAATTTTAAATCTGATCATTTCAGGATGCGAATGGGATAAGTTACAGAAACTGTCTGATTTAATCATTTTCAATATAGGTTTATTTCTAATTATTTCATGTTTTTAAAAAATGAGGTATAGAAAGACAGACATGCCCTGTTTGTGCATTGCCTCAAAGACCTCGATGTTAGAGGTGACTCATTATGAAAGTGCTCATGAATAACTAAGATATGAACTATAACTACTTATAGGGCTGATTCAAAACCTGTTGAAATAAATGATAGTTTTCCATTGACTTCAAGGGCCTTTGGATCAGGCCCTATGTGACTATGCCAGCCATTCAAAGCTGAGGTTTCAGTCTGATTTAATTCAAGGGATAGTGGGAAGATATTTTTCAAAAGCAATGAATAAAGGGTATTCTTTCCTGTGTTTTACCAGTTGGGGAGTTGTGATCTTTTCTTCCAGTACAGATAATTAGCAGATCTCTCTATCTGGGGTAAATATTTTTCATGTTTAGAAATACTAAACAAGGAATATATTGCAATATGTACAGATGCGTATCAGTTAGATACTTGGGTCACAATATAATTTTTATCTATGAATTTCTATATTCGCAAACTAGAATAATTGTAAAGTAATATGATGTGATAGATAAACCAAATAAAAAAAACAGATGCTCACTTTTCCCATCCTAGTGCATGCAAGAATGACTGGTCTGACACAAACTCCTCCTAAACTATAAAGAGCAAAAGCTGGGCCATTTGTCAGGGGTGATATCTCTACAATTTGCAGTCATGTCTCAGGATCTGACCTATGATTGTGTCACAATGATTTGGGCATTTTTAAAGTCAGCCATTCCTCCTACAGTGTAGAGAGTAACAACACAGATGTAGTTTGGGGGAAAACAAAAACATAACTAGAGAGTGATTTACAAAGAGAAATCTCCAAGAGGTTCTTCTCATAGATTTCCCCAGCCTTGTTCCATTAGAGTTCTCCCCAACTTTCACATAGATTCATAGTCTCCTATAGAGAGAGGCCTGATGTCAGTGTTTCTTAGCTTGAAAGTTGTCCCCATCCCCAGCTCTTTAAGGAAAATTTAAACTTAGTTCAAGGTGTGGTGGACATGAGACAAAGGAGGGCAGCGATGAGAGTGGAGAAAGCTGCACGATCTTGGAACCACCCTGACTTTCACTGAAAATGTACTCTTGAACTGTTGGTTAAAGCAACAGATGGTGCTTCGAAACCCATCTCCTGCTTCTGCAATGACTGCTGAAGCAGTTGACAACAAAAGCAGCTCAAAGGTTCTGCAGGTTCTGGTAGAACTGCATCAGCTCACATCGCTTTGGTCCCACAGCACTGAGTGCATGTAATCTGGCTTTATATAACTACTATTGGATACCACCCTAGTCCCAAGAGCATGTAACATTTTGGTGAGTGGGGAACACGGAAGGTGACTCCTAAACTTGAGGGATACAAAAATGAGAGTCAAAAAGAGAGAGATAGGGCAAAAAATAAGTCAAGGCAAGATAGGGAGAGAATAGAGAAAGTGATAGGAAAAATATGACCTGGATTGTGCCACGGCCCACTATTCAGAGAGATGGAAATGGAATATCCATTTGAGATCCACAGAAGAAAGGGATTCCACCAGAAAAAGGCTGGGAGCTACTTCAGCACGCAATTCAATCATTACAAACAAGGGGCAGTTCACTCCTTCACAGTAAGGTCACCATAAATATAGTCCTAGCTTCCCCACTGGAACATGATCAGCGCCATGTAGCTTCCTCATGGAAGCAGTGTGCGCTGCTCACTTACTACCCACATATTTCAAAGTCTTTCTGGATAATGGAATTAAGGGCAGAATGCAAATGGTAAGCATTTCAGCGTTGTCTGTAATTAGTCAGTAATCACGGATAGGCATGCTGGCCTCTTAATGATGCCTATTGTATACAAGTTAATTTATACATATACTGATACATATTTAATATCCAAAAGTAGAGAAATAGAAAAAGCAACATCATTTATTCATTTTTAAAAAGTGTCTAATGATTAATCTCTTTGATTTAATCTGACGCCATTTGGTCAACTACAGAAAACTTGAAAACAACCTAAATTATAACTGTTTGTCCTTCAGAGAATTAACAAATTTCATTTTATGGCCAATTCTTTCTAGAACATTAGTTCATCCACCCACCTACTTGTCTGTTCTGAGCCAACCAGGAAAGACACTATTTCTATTGCTAGCTGGGAAAATAAACTGTGATTATGGCAGTTTGTAAACAGAGCTGTTTTGTGGGTGTTATCTAAAGAGCACCATGCTACTTTCTTTGCAAAAACAAGATTTTAAGAAGCCTTCATACAAAACTGTTTTATTTGCAAAGGCTTCTAGTTTCTTTGGTGAGTTGAAAGTTCTTTTAAGTAGCCCTGGCCCAGTATCCTCCCACACTCATTCATAGCCCCACTCTGTGTATGATTTCCCTCTTAGCAGCTTAAATCAGGAGTTCTTCATTGAAAATAGTGGAGTTATACTGTTGTACAACAGGGTGTAAAGGAGAGAAGAATCAGCCACAGCAACCTTTATTGCTGATATTACTAATACCTTTAATCATTATTCTGTGGACATGATTCTCCATCAAGGCTTGGATTTTCAAAAGTGCCTGTGTGACTAGAAGCACAATTGCCATGGACTTTGAGACAAGTCCTAGTGCCTTTACATGGGATTTTTACTTCTAAGGCTAAGTCTGCCATCCATTCTTGAACATTGGACTGTGTACATGGTCATGCATGTGCCCTATACCTGTGCAAAGTGTGAATATTATGCTTTGCTGGACACAGGTATAATGCTGTCTACACATGTATATATGCACACACACTGCTACTGTTACACAATGTTAGCACTACCATTTCAGGGATGGTATTCCAGGGTTCTGTGCATTACTGGGAAACACCCCTAGAAACCACTTTGTGTTTTGGTGATGTCCCCCATCTTCACATATTTGCCAATAGCAGTTCCTTATTCTCTGCAAAAGTGAGTGGAAGACATGGATCAATGAGGTCATGATCTGGTTCTGCTCCTGTTCCTATTGCAGGACAAATAGTTCTGCTGTAGAGATGATTGGCGAGATGCTAGATGGTATTTGTGCAGAACTTTGGCATGTTGAAGATGTCTAACCTAGAGGGTCAATGACAATTCATTCAGCATATATACTACAGTTATGAATACTGATATTGCCACTATATGCCCTTGGGCAGACCATCACTTCCAGGACAGGAAAACCAGTAACATATGGATTCACATTGTTTCAGAAAACTGAGATGACCACTGCTGCCTTCAGAACTTCCAAATAAGGAACATATTCATGGAGTTGTGTGAGGAGCTTGCACCAACCCTTCAGCACCAGAACACTCAATTCAGAGAAGCCATACCTGATCAGGAGTAGGTTGCTATTGCCCTGTAGAAGCTGGTTACATGAGGGAGAGACATCTGTTGCAAACCACTGATGGGTTTGTGGTTGTACAGGTACACGAGGCAATTAACACTAATTCACCCACAAGGGGTTGCCCGAAGAAAAGTTCCATTAAAATGTTGCTGGATTTTAGAGGATGAAGTTTCTGAAGGCACCTATACCCCAATACTTTTCCCACTAAAAGGGACGAGAGTATGTGAACCAAAAAAGGTTACTATTCATTCAGTTTTTCAAGCCGTAGTGAAACAGAGGTAGTTTCATCAATACAAGTGTGGAAAACACTAGAAAGGCTCATGACACCAGGTGCTGAGGAGATCAGGATTGTACTTGAAGGACTTTATTCCCCAGAAAAAAAAAATCTGTCTTCTGTATCTCTGCCAACTGTTATTTTGGGGGACCCCATGTAACCATTCCTGAATTGGCTCATGAAACCATACCCCAAAATCCATGGGGGAAAATAAGGAATTCAGGTACAAACTCAGTAGCTGCCAAATGGTCATGGAGTGCATGTTGGGTAGGCTAAAAGCTCATTGGTGCTGTCTAATTCTTATCTGGCAAACTTGTTTACTTATCAGCACCTGCTGCTCACTTCATAATGCTTGTGAAGGTAAAAGGGAGTGCTACTGTCCTGAGGAAGCTCAAGACAAGTCTGGTATACAAGATCTATACAGGCAGCTGGATCCCATCCACATGCACTCTTGTCCTGGTTCCCAGCAGGCAATGGAAATCAAGGATACCATGTGTACACACATCTTGGCATAGTAGGGAGGCAGAAGAGGACATTGGCATGTGCCAAAAGGACACAGTCACATCCTATACAGCTTATGGAAATGCACAAGGGAACAATGGTACATACTTGTGGGGCTACATCGCTTTGTGAGGGCTTTGTTCCTCTGTAGCCAAAGATCATAGGCCAATCATTCCTGTGATATTGTACACTTTAGACCATTATAACAAAGCACCTCCATTGGCTTATCACTTTAGGATTAGATTTGTGCTATGGAGGGTAGCATTTTAGCTGTAATGCAGACAAACATGCAATGTTTGTCTTCACTATTCCCAAACCTCTGTTATAGGGAGCATTTGATCTTTCACCAAACTTTGTGAAGATGTGCTGGGGGCAGGGGGAGAAGGGGTACAGCCATATTGGTTTGACCGTTCAATTTCAGTGGTGCTAACTATGCTTAGCAGAGATTATAGAACACTAATCTCTACCATGGTTGAAACCGATTAACATTGGGGAGGTGTGGGAGGCAGATAGGATAGTGGCAGATGCTGTTACTGGATTTGTGTTCTGATTTTGTGCATGACAAATAAGCCATAAAGACCTTCTCTACCCCTTTTCTACGTTTTAGATTTCTACTGCACTGAACAATAGTAATGCTTTCTGTGAACACTTAACACTGCCTACACTTTCCTGATCCCTCCCACGTATCCTTGGGACTTCGGCTATTGCTGGATTTGTGGGATGGCAGGCAGAGAAGTGTATGCCATATCATGGCACTAGGCAGCGCATTAAATTGAATGGTGTATAACTATCCGTTGGGGGGCTCACTCCCAAATCTTAACATATCTTCAGTTCACCATACTTATGAAGGAGAGCCACACACAAGTCAAGGAAAATCAAACATTAAAAGCATTAGATGGAACAGGTCATTGCAATATTTTAAAAAAAATAAATGTAAACAATTAAAAAAAAATTAAGTGAATGCCACTGGGACCACAGCCCAAGTATCAGTGTCTCTACCCCTATCTCCTTACCCTCCTCCTGACAAGGTGTGTATTGGGGGGCAGGGAGAAGAGAACAATGAGGGGGAAAAAAGTTATTCTGATGGAAAACTGGGACTATCTCCTGAGTGGAATTTGGGGGGCAGGTACTTGGTGGGGTTCTGTACTGCCCACAGGCTCTTCATTTCCCTCCCACAACTAAGGGGGGCAGCCCCCTGCAAAGATTTTGGGTGACAGAGGATGAGGAGGTTCCCAGAAGACCTGCAGGAGCCACGTTCTCCTCCCAGTCACTCGGAGGTGGTGGGGGTCCTTGAAACAGGATCCTCCAGCTCAGCAGCACTGTGGGCAGCTGCTGCAGGAGGTGGAAGTGGCGGTCGTTGCAGCTGGACTGGTTCAGTGGCCTCAGCAGGAGGCAGACCCCAATCTTATCCAGCAAGCCTCTCCTTTAGGGAAGCTTCCTTTCCCTATGGTGTGCCTCCTGCCCCAGGACCCAGTTCATCAGTCTCTATTCCCGCTTAACAGTCGAGTCTTCCCATGACCTGAGGAACTCAAACTACTCCTGGTTTCTCCTGTCTATAGATATTAGCAGTTCTTCCAGGTCCTTCTCAGTCTGCTTCTGGTTTCTCTTGAGTGCTGCTCCAGCCCTCCTCCTCGCTTTCTGTCTCAGGAGCCAAATGTCCTGCCAATTAAAGAGGAGTAGCTTTACATATTTTCTCTCTCCTTTGGAAGAGCCTGGGGGAAAAAAGTCACCCCATGTGATATAATTTTGTTGTAGAAGGCCACCGTTTTTATACTGCTCAGCATTTCAGGAATGCAAGTGTTTGAGAACCAAGGATAGTCTGACCAAATTCAAAGTACCAAATTGGAACAGAGACGTGGTTTTCCAGTCCTGGGGAAGAGATCCAGCCATCTCTGCTGAAGACATGTTTTTGCTAATGGTCACTCCTCTACATATCGCTGAATGGAGGGGTTTGTTCAACTAAGAAGGTAGAACAAACAGATTTGCATTGCTGTTGAGCCTCAAGACCCTTCTGGAGTTTTTGCTACACAAGAAATTGACTGAAATATTCTTAAGGACTCAGAAGCAATTTGACAGGAAAATGACTACTCAGATCGCACAGAGTTTGTGGAAAGGGAAATGTCAGAGTGGTGATATCAGTGCTTGTGGGTCACATCACCAGAAAAATCCAGGGAAAGAGACACACACCACAACGTGGTTTGGTTCTCTGAAGTTTAAGATTAGTATAACATGCCCCTCATTTCTCCACTGCAATAAAACATAGCACAGCTATCCAGACACCAGACTGGATCCTTCCCTCACCCACCTTTTCCCCAACCCATGGGCAGACAACAAGGACAGTAAGAATTGAAAGGACTGCTAGTGTGACTAACTGTGACAGTGTCATGCCTTCAGCAGTGTAGGTCATACTCAGACACATAGGAAAGCATGGCATATTATCAGGGAAGGAAACATCAGTGCACAGTATTTCAAATGCCCTGAATCTTAGGATCAGAAATTTACCACCAGAGCAAAAGGGGATATTGGCAGTGTACGGGGAAGGGGGAGGTAAAGGAAGATGGATCTGTTGTAACTTACCAGCCTCAGGTTCTGGTTCGTGCCATGGACTCAGGGTTCTCCTTGGATACATCAGAAACTTCTTCAACTGGCTTCTCTGCGTAGAGGTGCAGAATTACATGCTCCTCATCCTCCAGGTCTTCCAGGACATCCTCCATGGTCCCAGATGTCTCCTCGCTCTGGCCCTCGTCAGCAGCTCATCAGACAACAGTGGTGAGGAGGGGGATCATGAGCTACCTCAGGTTCTGCACTGTAAACCCTCGAGAGCACCCAGTCAGGCTTCTCATAGAAAGGGCATATGCGACAAGCCCATCCCACAAAGATGGCTGAGATCTTCGGCTTTCCTGTACAGGAGCATCAAGTGCTGGATTCATTCCCAGTACTGGGCTGGAGTCCTCTCAATATCCAGCTGCTCCAGCATACCTGAAATTTGCTGGTACAGGTGAACGTTCTTGCTGCTCCTGATGGAGTCATGGAGAACACTGGATGGTTGGCCAAGTGGCTGCTTTCAGAACAGAATCCATTTTCACCTGTATTGATCTGAAAGAGTGCAGCAGACAGCTGATCTGATGTGGTCAGCACAGCACCTTTCTACTGGTGAAAATGGGGGCACAGGGACCTTTATAAATTGGGTAAAGATCAGGAAGGAAAGGATTCAGTGCACTGTGGGAACAGGGATGGAAGACTGTTGAAACTCAACAACTGGTACTTGCCCCATGTCCTCATCCATACCACAAACTGGCATAGATACAGGGATGTGTCACAGCCTAAGTTGTGTGTTTTTCCATACCCCTCAGGCCTGCTAGCTTACTGACTTTCCACTCACCTTCAGACACCTGCTTCTGGGGTTTAAGTATAGATAACAGGTGGGTTTGTGGCACAACCACATGCATGGACACACGTGCAGTCGCTCAAGTAGACACATCTAAAGTCACATAGGAATTTTTGAAAAGAGTACCGTGTGTGCTCCAGAAGTCAGTGGAGTAATGCAGTGTAGAATCAAGCTCTATAGTTGCTTCATAGTATGTAGCATTGTGCAGTTTTATGTAACGATATATATATATAAGACCCCTATTATTATTATTAATGGATTTAATTTGTGGAGGAGAGTTAAGATTGCCTGGAGGTTTAAATTGTGAATATCCTGGTGGATATGGGTTTAAAATTTCATATTTAACAAAATACGTCGGTTTGCAAAAAAGTTTCCTGAAATTGAAATTTAAAAAAACTAAAAAGACTTTGAAAATGCAAATACCTTCCTTGTCCACAGCCAAGACCCTGAGGTTCTCAGCCTGCTGTAGCTGCATGCAGAAAGGCTCAAGTATCAAGAGATAGGAATCTAACAGCCCATGAAAATAAGTGCCCTAAGCACTTCTATTCATTCAGTTGGGGAGATGGAGGGGAAAGGGAATTGATGTTAATGCAAGGAAAATTTTCCTCCTGTATAGATTAAGTAGGTCCGTGGTCAGCATCTGGATCTTCCCTGAACTTGTCTAGCTTAAACGGCTGTGTAAAGCTTATGGTAGCCCGACTCACATAATAGCAGATGGTGGTAAAACACTCTTCCTGCTCTTTATACACAAGAGCATCAAGTGACATCAGGAGTTATTCACAACTTAATGGTCCACATTCAGCACTCCATGGACTTCAGTGGAGTAACACCGAGGATGCATTCAACTTAAGTGGTTGAAGATAATGTTTCTATCGTAAGAATACACCCACCATAAAACCTTAAGACTGTTTTAATCAAAATACATGATTTTCAAAATTGACCAATGATCTTTGGTGCACAACTTCACCTACCTGTTTCAGGCCCAGGCAGGCCATCTCATTGGTTATAGCCAGGCTGAGGGAGCCACAAACCAAAGCCTGAAGTCAGGATCAAGGCAGGAGCAAAACTGCAGGAGGAGCAGAGAAGGGCAAGAGCGAACACACCTGCAAGCCAAGCATTAAGCTGCCAGCTACCTGCTGCTGTGCTTAAAAGCAGACCTGCTGGCTCCCCTCAGCCAATCAGCAGGCCAGCCAACCAGGTGGTCCTACCACAACACAGCTGAGTTTGTTAATTTCCCTGGAGGCTGGGCTGGCTGGTCCTCAGGCTCAGCAGATGATGCTCAATCCTGAAACATTAAGGACTGGATATTAAAAGAAGTGTTCAGCACTTTCTGAAAAATGAGGCCCCTCTAAGGCATCTTATTGGACATGCAAAACAAAAGGCACCCAAATCACTATTCATTTTTCAAATGCTTAGCCAGAAAGAATTTTATGGTGGAATTTACAGTGGCCATTTTAGAAATGCACAAAATCCAATGTGTTCATTTTGAACATCTCAGCATGAAAGGTCAATTTCATTTTGCATAATTCAGTTCCTTGCTAAACTAGATTTCGCCTTAAACATTTTGGCTATTTTCACATTGAAAGCTATTATTTGTATTATGGCAGCACCTAAATGGCTTGATCAGGGAATGGAGCATTGTGGTAGGATTGTATGAACACTTACATAATTCTCACTAGTTAGATCGTCAGCTCCTTCTGGAAAGAACAATCTTTTTGTTCTATGTTTGTACAGTACCTCATACAAGGGGATTTCTCACCAAGTTAATGGGTTACATTTTGGAGGGAGGAGTGAGATACCGGAGACTGATTAGAAGATCCATGTGGCTGTTTGTCAAGGAACAGGTTTGGGGGATATTCTAAGCAAGGCAGGGGTTGTGCCCAGGAAACGGCCCTCCACCTGGATACAAATAGGGGGAATAGAACATTCTTGGAATTTCTCCTCCCCACCCTCCCATTTTACTGGCAGTGATTTGGGGAAAGGAGTTTTTTTAAAAACAGGGTTTGTTTCTGGAGTGACAGCATAGTGGTGGTAAATGTTATCAGTCACCAGTCCTCCAGATCACCCAGGGTTAGAAGTCTGGCAAAGGTAGATGTGTAGTACAAATACCTGGGGTTGACAATGGCAGAGCCAATGCAGTGTCTCATTTTCAGACAGACAGATATTGGGAGCTGGCTAAGAGCCAGCAACTAATGTAAACAGTGGGGTAGTTGCAAAGATGATCCACTTCATCCTGTCATTGTTAATATGCTTATGGATTTGGTACCAATCTTCAAATCCATGTGTCATTGTGGACAAGCAGGGGCCATCTTCAAGTCTGCATTCCTGGTAGTGTTATTTGACACTTTTAGGATCAGTGACCTGGTGCCTGGGTTGCAGAGGGAAACCTCAGGAAGGGTTTTGGAGCTGAGGGATTTACATTAAGAGAGATCTGTTATCTTAACTTTAAGGATGTCAAAGACAGAGCAGGGAGCCCAGGGGAAAATCCATTCTGCTACAGGAAGGCAGCAAAGCCAAGATCTGCTCTGTGAGGGCATTAATGGAAATAAGATCAGTTAACATTCACCTCTTAATTCACGGTGATGGGAGCCCTCTTCAGGACCCAAGCATAATTTTTTCATGCCAGTACAAACTTGTAACACGGGCCCCCTCCCACACACATACCACAATTCCTCATCTCATACATACCATCTCTTGGGCCATGCCATTTTTTTCCTCATGGTAATGGAGATTGCAGCCTGAGCCTTCATGTATCTGACTGGGGATTGATACATTTTTGGCCAATATTAAAGAAGGCATCAGTTAGTAATTGTCTGGGAACCCAGGTAGGTATAATGGGGAGGCAGCCAAACTAACTGCTGGTGCCTCCTTGTGGTGGATGTCTAGTGCAGTACTCTGTATGGAATGGATATCGTGGTCATATAAAAGCACTGGTGAAGCATTTTAAGGAGGCATTCTTTAAAGAAGAGAAAGGAGGCACTGGGGCTCCTATGACTGGTACAGGAGGGAGTTTTCCCTTTATTTCTCCCATAGAGGGGTGGGAAGGAGAACAGCAGCAGGACGGCTGGGACTAGGATTGGAAAGGGATAGCGTGAACAGCTGCTCTATATGGGAATGTAAATGGAATTACATGCACTGTACCATTTTATCAGCTATTGAAAAATAAAAGTTGTGGCCTGATTAAACCACATCCAGTGTCTCCGGTCGTCTCTCCAGCATAGTTGGACAACAGCTTGATTAGGAAACAAGGGCCTCGCTGTGGTAGGTCTGTACAAACACTTATTACATTCTCACTACATAGTCCCTGCACAAGGAGATGACAGACTATCTTTTTGTTGTGCGCTTGTACACGGCCTAATGCAAGGGGGTCCTTGTCCATATTTGGTCAGCCTTGGGCCTGCCAGGGCAATTCGATAAACATTCTGTATCACTTTCTGTGTTCCATTTAGTAGTGACAGACTAGTCATCAAACCTGTGACCTTTTCACTCTCCTGGGACTCCTGAATTGGACTTCTCTGAAAGTCGTCACAGAAGGCTGAAAAATCTCAGTACTGTACATTCCAATAATTCAGTTTTAGTCTTCATAATCTTTACTCTTTATATATTTTAAATATGTCTTAAATGATACACATAGCAAATGCCACTAAAACCATCTACAACTGGAATCTGACCATCTATGTGAATGACCATCACTTGAATGTATCAGCAGATAATGGATTGTTAGGTAAGAACCTCTGATTTAGGCCCCGATCCTGCAAACTCTCTCTCATGTGCTTAATTTTACTCATGTGAGTTGTTCCATTGAAGACAATGGAGTATTCATGTGCATACAGTTAAGCATATATGTATGTATTTCCAAGATTGGGCCCTTACTTTCCATTCTATAGTACTTACAAGTGCTGAATTTTATTGTTAAACAGTGGCAATATCGATTTTTGCATGCATTTTTTCCATGTGTCCTTAGCTGAAGGTAGATAAGTAGGCAGTAGGTAAGTAAGGTCTATCAAAATGGTTTCTAAGGCTATTATTAATTTATTTAGCATTGTGTCCCAGCTGCTTTGCAAAATATATACAGTATATAGTTTGAATAAGTCCTCTCTTCAAGAAGATCCCCGTCTAAACTGGATGGATGAAACAAACATCTTGATATCTATTGGCATTATTAAGCAGTTTATCTACACAAAAATACTGCTTTTTAATCTTATAGTAGTGCCTAGATGCCACAGAAATCAAGGTCATTCTGCTAGACAGAGCTATTTTCACATTTGTTTCAACATTTCCGAAAAAGATTTGTTTCGATTGAAACAATTTACCCGAACCTGCCTTTTCTGGCCAAAAAACATTTCACCCAGCTCTAGTGCTAGATACGCTACAAATGCATAGCCAGAGACTGATTCTGTCCTGAAGAGCTTACAATCTAATCATACCAGACAAAGAATGGGAAGGGAAATGGTCAGAGAAAGTTGAAGTAACTCCAGATGAAACTCAATAAAGAGCAAAGTACTTCACTTCATAAGGAAAAAAAACATCAAATGCACAACTACAAATATGGAGAAAAACTGGCTAGGTGGTGGTACCACTGAAAAGGATAATGTGATTTATAGTGAATCACACATTGAATATGGAGTCAACGTGATGCAGTTGCAAAAAAGGCACTGATGAGGCCTCATCTGGAGTACTGTTCCAATTCTGGGCACAACACTTTAGGAAAGATGCAGACAAATTAGAGAGACCAAAACAGAACAATGATGATAAAATGGTCACATTTTCTAAACCTATGAGGAAAGGTTAAAAATGGGTATGTTTAGTCTTGAGAAAAGACAATTGAGAGGGGACCTAATAACACTCTTCGAACATGTTAACGCCTGTTAGAAAGAGGATTGGGATCCATTGTTCTCAGTGTCTGCTGAAGGTAGGGGAGGTAGTAATGGGCTTAATCTGCAGCAAGGGATGTTTAGTTTAGATATTGGGGGAAACTTTCTAAATTATAAGGTTAGTTAAGCTCTGGAATAGGCTTCAAGGGAGGTTGTGGAATTCCCATCACTGGCGGTTTTTAAAGAACAGGTTGAACAAACCTCTCAGGGATGATCTAGGTTTACTTGGTGCTGCCTCATGGCAGGGGGTTGGACAGGAGGCATTCTCAAGGTCCCTTTCAACCCTACATATCTAGGATTCTATGGCTTGTCCAAGGTCAGACAGTGGGTTTTCTGCAGAGCAAACTATAGAGCCTAAATCTCCTGACTCCCAATTTATTATGCTATCCATTAGATCAGTCTCCTGTCACATCATAGTGTGTGTTATCTAGTGCCCTGTGAACACCACTCCACTATAGAAGAGCAGAAAAGAACATTCTGGGAAAGTGGATGTATGAGAGCAGCCCACAGCAAGTTATGTTATCCGCCTACTCCTGTATTTTCACAAAAATGGTAACAGTAGATTGTTTATCTGACTGTTGATTTGATAATGGTCTATGATTTTCTTTCATAGTGTACACAGTGTTTAGAGAATTAATTTTCTGCATTAAACACTTTAATGAAGTCTTTGTTCTCATTATGTCTATTATATATAGCAACATGAAAAAAATCTGTTCTGGTTTTTTAAACAAACAAGATTTGTACCACGAAATTCCTGGAAGATATACTAGACACCCCAACAAGCATTTAACTGATTTGTCATAAGAGGCTGAATTCATGAAATATGTTTTCCATTTTAAAAAAGGAGGTACCATATCAGTAAATCAGAATCAAGGAGCATCCATGAGAATGGCTGACTAAGTTACTGAATGTGCAGCAATGAAACTGAATGAGCCTCTTCCTAACTGGACAGTATATTGTGTGACTAATCACTATGTCATAGGATGTGCTTAGAAGTGTTTGAAGAAATTATTCATCTTTACTAAGTTGATTTAGATAACATCACAGCTCCTCATTGCTCATACAACAGCAACCAATCAGAGAAGTTGCTAGTTCCTTTATTGTGTTATCACCAATGGCTTGGAAAGGACAGGGTTGTGGCAGCTCCTAACCCCCCGTTGGAAATTACTAGGTACTCTGGAGATTACTCCAGATGATGGAAAGATCTGTCTCCACACATCTGCATATCCACCTGCACAGCCTCTCAAGATCAGACATTACTGGCAAATGCCATAATTTTTTGCCTTACCCTTTATCGTACTTTCATGCCTGATGAACTGCTGTGACTGGTAGGGAGATTATTTTTATATAAGGAACTAAATATGGTGCAGTCAGTACCTAGGAAGAGCTGATTTATTTCATGAGCATTTGTAATTTTTCCGTCAGTCACAAACGGCCATAAACCTTTGCAGTATAGAAAAAGAGATATTTTTGAATAGGTCATTAATGCATATAGATCATCACTGGAATCAGTGACCCTAACATCTTTTGGATCATTAATATATAATAATTTTCTGCTCCCTAAAACACTAATTTCTTGCATTATCACTTGTTTGGCCATTATAGAAAACACACTTTATGTCAAATTTGGCACTACACTAGCCAGGAAAATGGTTATTAAACATAGTGTTTAGATTATTCTGGATATCCTTTTAAGCCTTGTGAAGAAATTTACATTCAGTGATTTGAAGCCAGTTTTCTATAGAACCAATCACTTGGGCCAATATTAAACAGGATTGCTTAAAATTAGGTACTTACATTTATATTTAGCCTCCTAAATAAAGTATCCTGATTTCCTGAACATTCAGCGAAGTCATTTAATTCCATGGAGCTGCATCCTCACCACCTCTGCAAAAGAATCAGGCCTCCAATTTGTGTCTAAATATGGATTTAAAGCTGGGATTTTCAAAAGAGCTTTAGGGCATAAATGGGAGTTGTGTACCAAATTCCCGTAGGCACTGTAGGCACCCTGCATGCCTAACTTTAGTCACCTCTTTGAAAACTGGCTCTGTTCTCTAAAATACATTCAGATTTACTGAAACTTTGGAGAGGTGATGACTCTACTTTGGTAAAAGTCAATATACACCAGATATTAGCTTCTCTTTCCCATTAGATGAAGTTGCATCCTGCATCATATAGAAACAGCTTATGGTAACATGAGGCCTTGCATGAAGCATAGGGCCAGTTTCCAGCAGTGAACAGAGATGCCACACCACTGGAGACAATACAGCTGAGTAGACTGACCCATAAAGGTTTCAAGCTTTGTCTTGCTGAAGAATTTCTGCTAATCAAAGCAAACAGGTAACACAAACCTCCTTTGGGCAATGCAAAATCTATACTGAACAACTACATGTTAATGTCTGCTGTTTCCCTTGATTCTGGGACTAGTGAGTAAGACAGAATAGAATACGGAGACAGATTTGCCAAGGTGGAAAAGCCTCAGTGAAGAACTGTTGATCCTTCTAGGAAGCACCTGCAGCTTCTTCCATGGCCCGTTCCACCTCACCCATACTTCCCATCCCATTAAATGACTCCTGAGAGTCATAGGAGCATATGAATGAGGAGCATCTTCAGCATCAAAGTGCTATGGAGGGAAGAATTATGCCTAGGAAGATAAAATGCCTCCTGGATGCTGAGCATAGGGAAGCATACTTTAGAATATGAATTCCCACTTCTGAGTGCAACTTTTCCAGGCTTGTGAACCAAAGCCATGAAGAACTAGTTGTGGTATGCAGACATTTCCGTTATTTTCCAGTCCCATCTTTCATGTAAACAAAAGCAAAGAGAGACCAAACAAAAAACAAAAAAAAACCCGAGCCTCTAATTGAAGAATGCGTGAATGTGTAGAGAACCTGAAAGAATAGCTCTGTGTAATGAATAGCTCCATATATTTCCAATGAGTGCTAACTCAGATGCCAACAACGATAATTTTAAATATTGATAGTGTTAGCTATTTTACTGCTCAAAGATGTAAGAAAGGATAGGAAATATATTATGAAGATCTACAACAATATTTCTCAAAAGTGAGGGGGGCGGGGATGGAGAGGAAAAGAAGGACCAGACAGCCAATGTGGAAAATATATAAATGAAGATATCTAGCTAAGATACTTATTTGACCCTCACCAATGTAGTATCTGCACATCTCAATCTTTAACATATTATTTTTCTCAATACTCCTGTGAGATAGGAAAGTACTTTCCCAAAGGCACACAGAAATCCTGTAATAGGGAACTGAACCTAAGTCTAGTACATCCCAGGCAAGAACCTTAGCCATTGGACCATCCTTCTGCTGTAGTCCTTCATCACCAGATGGTAGGGGAGCAGTTGGGAGGCACAACTAGTTTTATTTTCCTGAAGTGGGGGCTCAGCTTCAAACTTTGGGTACCACTATAATAGGTCTGTTCCATCTTTAACTTATTTGATCTAAACAAACATTTTAATTGTTTTTATATGGTGTTCATATTTATACAGACTCTGGGAAAGTGAAGGTCAATAAATATAAAGGCGGAGAACATGAGTGGAACCGTGTGCAGAGTGATTCTGACTCAGGGAATTATCTTTATTATCCTTTTTCGTTTTATCATGCTGGTGTTCTAAGGCTAGCATTATTTCTCACAATGGAGAAAGCTGTACTCTTTTGTAAGAGAGTCCACAGCAATGAAGTCTTAGCGCTACTGAACTGTATGTCAGACAGCAACATGCAGGGGTATTTCCAAAAAAGTGTTCTTAAAGAGCAACTTTAGAGGAAGGCAAAATACATCACAGATGTGGAGTCACCACTGTACAAATAGTGAAGGATGTAATCCAGAACACCAAGGCTAACACTGGACTTCTGTGGGAGCTGTTGGGATCTCAGAAGCTTTGTAAATCAAGCCACATATTTTGGGTTATTTAATATAGATTTAGGAACCTAAATTTGGGCACCTGATTTGTTTTGTTATTTTTAATTAGGACCATAGAATTGAAGCTTCATTTTACTATCCTGTCATCTTTGTTACCTGGTGTTTTGGGGCTGATTCATACAAATGCATCCTATGATCTTTTTCTTTAACACTTTTGTAATGATTTGTAATATGACATGTCTGAGCAACATAAACAATATATAAGTAATGGAGAAAATGGACAATAACTCTAAAAAGTTGATAAGACACTCTTGATGCCTGCCAGAGGAGAACTGTTCCCTACTAGGTGGATTGTTCTTTTGTTTTGTTTTTTTAATTGCTTTGTCCAGCTTTTTTTTTTTTTTTTTTTTTTAATTAAATAAGCCCAGAGTGATGAGACTTGCACCATATGTCTTGTGGGACTACCTGAGTCTCATTTCACAGACAGATTCTCTGATACTCAGCTTAAATTTTCCCATTATTGTAATGTGTTGAGATTTTCTTCTATTTGTTCTTTCAGTGGAAGCCATTGTACTCTACTCACACATGACTGAGAAACAGTGGTGATCAGCTCTTAAGCTAACTTGCAAAATGAATGGTTGACCACTTTTTCCAGTATTTCAACCATTCAACTGATATCCAAATTCTCACTGAACAGTTTAGATTTATCCTGTTGTAATAGACAACTCGAATACTTAGCAGAAACACCCTTTCCAAGGATGTTATATTGTAACCTGTGTATACACATAGATTCTTCTCTCATATACACCAGACAACTTCAGTGACTAAGTTCCTCCTCAGTTTACAATTAGGTAAGTGAAAGGATTACCAGGGCTCAGACTTGTAATACACTGACATTTTCAAATGACAAATGCAGGAAAATAATCCTACATTAGCTATAAAACCTATTTTTAAGCAGAATTTTTTTTTTTAAATCTCAGTTTTCCAAATGCCAACTAACATTTCTCCTGGTTCCAGGGTTTTTCCCTTTTTTTTTTTTTAAATTAAATTAAATTTAAAAAAAAAGTAACTTCACTGTTGATTTTCAGAAATGCTGAGCATCCAAAAGTCCAGTTGAAATCACTGGCAGCTCCAGATCCTCAGCGCTTCTGAAAAATAAATAATAATAATAATAATAATAATCAGGCCCTAATTAATGTATTAGTGCCAAATTACATTCATTGTATCATAATATTTGCCCTTTTGACAATACATACTGTCTCTTAATTGAATGGAAAAAATCTTTCTGAATAATTTGACGTACACCAAGCTAATCAAAATATTTCTGCTAGAATCTGAATTAGGCAGTTATTAGTGTTATAGGTAGGTATTAGATCATTGCTAATACAATACAAAAGATCTGTGAATATATGAGATGAATTGCAATTCAAGTAATGCAAAAAGAGGCTGTTATACCAGAGCTCAATATATCCAAAGCTATTCAAGAAAGAAAACTTTTTTCCTTGATCATGCAGACTTAAAGACATGAGAGAGAGAGAGAGACTTGGAATCCTAATTAAATACAACACAGTATGAACCCTAGCACTGGCATTTAACAAAATTTCATAGCCTTAGGGATTTTGTCTCAACCAGGAGCCTGAAATATGAATGAATTTGCAATTCCAAACACCACCCCAACTAAGCTCAAGGTCAAAAATATAATTGAGGGTGGACAACTGTACAGCTACAGGAATATGAAATAAAATAAGGGAAAGAGGGACAATGTGTACATTATTTCAAATGCTGTGTGATGCTTAGCAGACCTAGCTCTAACGTGTGGTTATACAAGGAATTTGCTAACAGATGAGAGTCAGGAGTAGCAAGATAATATTAGCATTAAAGGTCAGCCCAAGACATGTTCAGCAATCAGATTTACAGTCTAGAGCTCAAGTGCATTGTGAGGACAGCGATGTTACCTCCTTCACAAGAGTATAGAACAACTAAAAAGATTGACTATTGGTACCTGGAGTACCCTACTCTATTATAGGGCTCTAAATAGAAAATGAAAGTTAAAGGTATTGGGCATCCAAACCTCTAGGCAACTTTCAAAATCCCAGCCTAGAGGAATATATAAATATGGAGAAAAGACAAAGTATCTCCCTGTGCTTTGAAATCAGCCAAAACACTACATTTATCAGACTTTTATAGATTCATAGATTCCCAGGCCAGAAGGGACCATCTAATCTGATCTCCTGTATAACACTCTGTATAACACAGGCCATAGAACTTCCCCAAAAGAATTCCTACCATATCTCCTTTAGAAAACCATCCAATCCTGATTATATATAAAAAAAAAAAAAAAAAAAAAAAAAAAAGTCAGTGATGGAGAATCCATCACTCACACTGTTAAACATATACACCCTGTTTCCAGACTGAGTTTGTCTAGCTTCAACTTCCAACCATTGGATCATGATATACCCATCTCTGCTAGATCGAAGAGTTCATAATTCAATATTTGCTCCCCTTATAGATAGTTACAGACTGTAATCAAGTCATCCTTTCACTTTCTCTTTGTCAAGGTAAATAGATTGAGCTCTTTGAACTCTCTCCTGCTTATTAACATCCTTCTCGAATTGAGGGCACCAGAACCGGACACAGTATTCAAACGGCAGTCACACCAGTGCCAAATAGTGTAAAATAAAACTCTCTACTCCTATTCAAGATTCTACTGTTTATGCATCCAAGGATCACATTGGCTCTTCTGGCCACAGCATCACACTGGGAACTTGTGTTCAGCAGACTTTCCACCACTATCTCCAAATCTTTTTCAAAGTTGCTGCTTCCCCGGATAGGGTCCCCCATCCTGTACATGTGGCCTACAATTTTTGTTCCTAAAATTTTATGTGTATTAAAATGTATATTGTTTGCTTGTGCCCAATTTACAAAAAATCCAGATCATTCTGAAACAGTGACCTGTCCCCTTCCTTATTTACAACTCCCCCAGTTTGCAGATGACCTTCAAATTATCAGTGATGATTTTATGCTTTCCTACCAGATCATTGATAAAAATGTTCAATAGGGTAGGCCCAAAAGCCAATTCCCTGCATGACCCCACTGGAAACACAGTGTACAACGACAGACTTTAAGGTCACAAGGGACCATCATGATCTAGTCTACATTGCAGACCACAGAAACTCACCCACCCACTCCTGTAATAGACCCATAATTGCTGGCTGAGTTCCTGAAGTCCTCAAATCATGCTTTCAAAAGAAGATTTCAAGTTACATTTTACACTAGTTTAAACCTGCAACTGACTCGTGCCCCATGCTTCAGAGGAAGGTGAATCCCAAATTGTGATTTCATTGAGATCTATCAGACAGTCCATTTTTAATCCATTTTATGTGTGCCATGTTGATTTTATACCATTCTACTTTTTAAAAAATGTTGTGCAGTACCAAGTCATGAGGAATTTCCATGAAACTCTGACCCAGGTATGCAGCAGCCCTCCTTAGAAGTACGTTCCAAAGAAAGAGACCAAGTACATTGGTTAGTGTATTAATATCATCACTCATTGGATTATTATCTGGAATGCCTCTTTGAATAGAATTAAGACATCTAAAAGGCTTGTTATCTCAGAGAAGACGTTGAAGAACATTCTACTCAGGATATCTTTTATAGTGAGAAATGAAAAAATGCGTAAAAGGAGGGCTATTAAGGGTTGTAGCATTATATCGGATTTCATGGAGATATATAAAGTGCCTTAGGGAACCCTTTCTCAGGCTGAAATAATGAAATATTACTTTTTAATAGTAGTTCAGACCATAGATAGTGTAAAATGTTGAGAAGATTATTTTCCTGCCTTTACAACCTCTCTCAGAAATATTTATTCTCCTCTCCCTATAAGCTCTGGTAGCATAGCCTATTCTCGGCCTACTCCTATGCTTAGAGATGAGACATACAAATCATACCCACTCTGAGATGGAGTTTCACTTATTCTTTATTGTTTTCCCTTGGTTTTTTCTTCTTTCTGAAGGCGAGTTCTATTCACTTCTGACATGTCATGTTGTGGTACGGGCAGGAGCCAGGATCAGAGAGAAATCCATGTTGTTACAAAGGTAAGTACTTTATTAGAAGTTACCTGGAAATAACAGTGAAAATCAGCACTTCCTTCTGGATGTCGTGGAATCTATAGTTTTGATTTGTAAATGCATTCTAGAACACCATGCAGAGATGTGTGCTTTTAAAAGCCCAACTTTGTTGTAACCAAAGAACTCCAGCACTTTCGGAGGTTGGTCTTGTACTGAAGTTCAGCGTGAGCAGCAAACTACTGAAGCTCTGAATCCTCAATCCGTACCCTGAGTGTGTGTATCGATACCTGGATTTTCTTCCAGAAGGAACCACCTGCTACAAAGAAAGAAATGAGTTCCTTTACAGGGCTTGTGCCTCCTAAGATTTCCAACAAAATTGGCACATACTTGAATGATTATAAAGAAGAGTTAACTTTGTGTTCCAGGACCATGGTCTGAGTCTCCCACCATAGAATATGAGTAATTCATATCAGTGTTGAGGACCAGTCTTTTAGGAGCACTCAACATCGACAACTGGGGCCAGATTTTCAAGAGAAAAATCTCATCTGGATGCTAAGCTTTTTTTTTTTTTTTTTTTTTTTTAAAAAGAAAGAAGTATCCCTTAAGCTGTTTCAAGTTCTTGAGGAACTTTAAAATTATTTGAAGTTTCCCCTGAAAATGGGAAAATTTAGAGAGAGTGATACTTAGGAGAGAACTAGTGATGGAAGAGAACTAGTGATAATCCAGTAGTAAACCCCATGAATCTGCTATCGCACAGCAAAAGAGTCCTGTACAGTCATGAGATATAGTTTGTCAGTTCACCCCCACAACCAGATTTTCAGCTGGGCTCAACCGATCCTCTAAATTTGTGTAGAGGAACATTCTTACTAATAACGAAGTCTAACCAAAGAGGAAAGAAAACAACCTATTGTATCTGGAGGTGAGCTAAAAGAAATAGAAAGCCTATTTTTGAATCTTTCCAAAGGCTGGAGTATTAACAACTGTGACTAGAAGAGGAAAAAAAGAGGTTAGAGCATATTGAGAGTGCCCCATCTGATTTGGATCTCCTTTTTGAAAATCATTTGAATTGATCTTGTAAGGCATATAGCAGAAAATGTATGTTCTACATTTGTGCTAGAGATCAATACAATTACAGCCCACTTGAATAATTAGAAATCAGAGCTTTTTCCATAAGTATTTTATCATTGTTAGCATAATACCTTCATACACACTTCCTTCATCAAGCTATTTGTGTGCAAATACCAGAGCAACCCAAACGTGTGCATTTTTATACCAGGAAAAAATTTCATTTTTAGTTTTCCATCAGCTTGCAGTGATTGTGTGTTACTAACCCATCTTTGTGCATGACAGTTTAACAGGAAGAACAGTATTCTGACTAGTAACAAAAACCACCCAGGTGGTATAGCTGCTGGAGCTGTTCCTTATAGTACAGACAGAGAAAACTTCAATCTCAATTTGTGTGGGCAAAAATCAAATGTTCTCCGGTAGTCTCCATTTCCTATGGTATTATCTAGGCCAGCTGGTATGACAGAGCACTAGTGTTTGTGCAAAACAGAAATCTGGGATACGAATGCCAAATAGAACCTATCTTCATGTGGACAAAGACTTTTTATTGCAGCATTATTATTTGTGGTATGATCACCCCTAGAAGGCCCAGCTAACATTGAGCCCCATCGTGCTAGGTGGCTACATATTTATTGACAGTCCCCAGCAAAAAAGACCCTACAATCTAATAAGTGGGGGGGGGGGGGAGGGGGACTGAGGAATGCAAGAGAAGAAAGTTATTTTGCTAATTTTACCAATGAAGAACTGAGGCTCATACGAGTTAGGTATCTAATCTGTTTAGGCATTTTTGAAAATCCAACTAGAGTCTATCTGTGAAAAGTGTCTAATTGACACACTCAGCATCACAGAGGAAGGCTGTGGCAAAGCAAGAAATTGAATCCAGATCTCCCAAGACCCAGGATAGAGTCTTAACAAGAAGAAAATTCTTGGGCATAGTTTATACTTAAAACTCATACCAGCATAGCTATGATGGTCAGGGCTGTGAAACAGCTATGCCAGCAAAACCAAAGTGGGGATGCAGCTGTGCCAACAAAAGTGTGCTTTTGTCAGCAGAGTTAACATCATTCAGAGAAGTGGTTTTCCTATACTGGCAGAAACATTCCTTCTGTCAGTTTATACTGCATCTACATTAGAGGGGCTATACTAGCACAAGCTCTGTAGTGTAGCCATGGCGTTAGTCTTTTTATAGAGCTGAAGGTGTGAAATGAAATTAGCTAAAGCCATCTCAAACAAGTCTCTCGGAACTTACTGCTGGGCCCACATAGTAATTTCTGTAAAGGTTACAGTCAAAACAGCAGCAGACATCTTCTCTGAGGAGTAGAGTTTGTTTCTTCACTAAGTTGATTACAGGTTTCTTGGAGGTGCAAAGATTAGCTTTCTTTTCTAGCAGAAAAGGAGTTAGATTCAGATGATACATGGGATAAAATACACTGCTCAGTACAATGGCTCAGTGAATTTGGCTAATGAAATTTAGACTTCCACAAGTTAGTGAAAATAGTTGAGTCAATTGACAGGAGTTTGATTTCTAAAGACTGACAAGTCTGAAGTCTGTTATTTTTCCGTCACTTAAACTTAGATTTTTTTTTTTAAAGCATTTAAATTGCATTAGTCATTAGTCTTGGACAGATAGCTTTTTTTGTTTTAACACCACTGTTCTCTTCTCAAATTTAAGTTTGATATTTGGTATACTGACTTTTTAAAGGACTAAGGAATTAATTAATAAAAACAAACTTATCAGACATCTTAATACTCACCATTGTATGAAATAAGCATACAACAGAAGAAATTCTCCACTCTACTGACATGGAGCTTTCACAAGTTCTTAAAAAATATTGAACTAAAGTCACTCTAATTTCAGTTTGAGTTGCCTGTCTCTCCATTCCTCTTTTTCTCTGTAGGGCTTGGAGATGTTCTTCCATTTAACTTAAAGGGAGTCCACATGGCTTTGAAGTTCTTCAGTTTGTTTTCACAAGAGTAAGTCCGCTACTTGCCACATATTACATAACCAGAAATCAATTAAGGAAGCTAAACATCTGAAAAGCCTACATTCCGTTCGCTAACTAAAGTCACAAACTCCTACTACAGAATTAAGCAGTTTTATGTCTGTGTGTGTCCAAATCTTCAAAAATGGTGTTCAAATTGGTACCTGCTATTTTGAATATGCAGCTTTTTTCACCTGCCTGGTATATAATTGGTACTACAGATAGAATGACCTGATCTAGGGCCCAAATTAAATCTCTCTGTTTAGTTATATGTGGACTCAAAACAATTGCATGATCAAAATTCCATGCACAAGTCCAAAGGAGGAGTTGAAATACAATTGAAAATTTGGCCTTCTGTGTGAGCATTACATTCCTATCTGTAAAGGCAAAGTTACAGATTTATGGTATTTTCATTCTTTATAAAAGAGTACAAATATGATTCAACCTGTCGTGAGTCTCTCTCTCAAAGTGTAACCAAGTGACAGTTAATATCCTTTTCTAACACTGCCTCCATGCAATGGTTTACTTACAATAAATTAAATACACCACCACATTGGTTATAGCACCAAACAAGTACATACCCTAGAATATCCAGAACCTGCAAAGCATGAACTCTCCTTGTGACAGTAAAGTTTCACCATTTGTTTTAGTTATTACTCTTTGACCCTACAATACAATGTCATGTTTCTATGCACAGCATTCACTTAAACTAGCTTAAAAATAGATATAGGGGAAGTTTAAGAAGTTTTACAGAACCTGTTTCCATACGGTTTAATTTTTTGATTAGTATGGAAGGCTTGGGTCTTCAAAAAAAAAAAAAAAAAAATCTCAATTTGTCACTGTATAGCATTTAATCCGTGTTAGACTTTGATCTGGCAATATACCTCCACAGTAAGAATTTAATCCTTTTATTGTGAATGTCAGCCCAGAGTACCTTAAATGCCACTTGACTTGGTTTGCAAAAGTAATAGTTTGGTGTAACTTAAATTTAAGAATTGAAGGGAAAAATATAGGGTTTGAGGAGAAAAATAAGGGTGTCTCAGCTTTTGAGGAATTTATTTATTTAATAGTGAATCTTTCAAAACTTGCCAGAAGTGAATATCTCTGAGTTTGTTGGAAAAACCATTCCCTGAGGCAGAATATCTAATGGGGTACCCCAGTTCTGAGGTGTCCAAATCTCAGAGAATAGATGCTCAGCATTCAGAAATTATTCACCTTTTTAAGGCCAATATTTTTTATTTTAAAGTTCTGTAGTATCTCTAGAAAGCAGGGCAATCCAATTCGAGAAAAATCATAGGATGTATCAGACAGCAACAAGGCTTAAAAAATGTGATACCTTCTGGAATTGCAACAGTCTTAAGGGAACACCAAACTCATTTATGGGAGTGCTCAACAGTTCAGCCATTTTGTTGAGATGTCGCCATCTCTACAAATAAATTGGTGCTGACTCACAATGGAATTTGAGTGAGCCTCATCTGGTGATGCCTCTTGAGTTATTTTGTTGTGTAAGTACATTATTGTTTATTTCTAAACCTGAAAACAAAAAACCCTTTCCCTGATACAAATCAGGTGGCCAATAGTTTATTGGAAATAGCTAAATATGAAAACCACATATACAAGACTAAACAAATATCACTATGACAACATTTTGTTTCTATTTGGTTAACCCTATGCTGATAAGAACAGAGAATCCTCACTGCACAGTTCCATGTTTATTTTCAGTTTTGTTTGGATATTCTGAGGCATACTTAACATGAGATACCAGGATATACAACTGCATAAACACTACATATTGTCCCTTATTACATAGTTCACCGTGACTGGTGTCTTGTCTAATCCTGTGTGTTGTTTTGGAAATGTTTGGGCTTGTTGTCTCTTTTGTTTATTTTGCTCTAATTTATTTGGACTTAGTTGGAGTTGTACAATTATTACATCAACTAATGGGATGTTTGAATATATTCATTCAATGGCTCAGTTTGTTTGCTATGATAATCTTTTCTTAACAAAGTTAATGAATACTAAATGATTCAAAAAAGAATCTTGTTTTTAAAGAGTCACCATCTACTTTTTTGTTATTATAATAAATAGACTTCAGATTTTGAGTTATTCTGAATTATACAATGTGTGGATAAGACTTAAATAAAGCTGTATTTAAAAAACAAAACAAAACTATATTTGTCCTCTCCTCATCTTCACCTGTATTTGAGGGGAAATGCTGTTCGTGCTTTGGAAGATCTAGATGCAATTCAAAATTAAATCCCCTCCCTCGGAACTAATGACGATTAAATTCTCTATTTAATTGAGCTAAGCATCTTGAATGAATCATTCAAACCAAAATACAAGGAACATTGTGTGTGATTCAGCTCTTAATTTTGAAGGTCAAAACTGATTCAAACTTGAATGGAATTAGTATTTGAGCTTTTACTTGACAAATCATGCTATAAAGTCACAAGAAACGTTGTTTAAGATTTGCCAAACAAGTGTGTAGGTAGCCTCCTGCATGTTGGTAGGGGCTGGGCATAGTGAAGTTGTTGTGCTTTCCTGCATGCAAGGCTGCATTGTGCCAGTCTCTCGAAAGAAGGTGGAGAGCAAGGACAAGGCACGGCCTGTCTCCCATCCCCACTCCGGGAAGCAGAGCTGGCCAGGCAAAGGGGGAGCAAATGCTGTTAACTTGCAAAGGGTGGCCCAATAGCATCACTCCAGAGTTCTTCTGGGAAGCACTGGGCCTCTATGCTCATGCACAGAAGTACCTTATGTTTCCCCCCCCTCCTTCAATATCTACCTGTTCTCTTATCTTAGGGCTTGTCTACACTTACCTCGGAGATTTGGCGGCAGTCAACCGGAGTTATGCAAACAACACAAAAAGCTTGTGTAAACTCCCGTCGACTTCTGTGCTTCTGTTCTGCACGCCATCTTCACTGCACTGCGCCACTTGAGAAGGTGGTCTTAATATGTCGATTTCTGGATCGACTGAGCAGGTCTTCACTGACCGCTCAGTCGATCTAATGGCAGTGCATTTGCCGCCATCAGTGAAGACATAGCCTTAGATTATAAACTTTCTGGAGCAGACAGTCTGAATTCTACGGTTGTACTGTGCTTAGGATATTTGGGTTCTGCTCAACAACTGGGACCCATAGGTGCTTTACCAATAAGTGATTAATAATCTTATGGTCACAACAGAGTTCCTACAAGTCATTCCCCACCCACCAAAACATGCCTGAGAGGGGCATCATCTTCTCACTGAATTTCAGCTGTAGACAATGAGACAACATAGCTTGTCATTTCTTTTCAGCAAAGAATGAAAATGCTTAGCTTTTATGGTATTTTGACAGCATAAGTGTCCCCAGTTGCATATGCCAGTGCAATCCAACTTGGGCGTGTTACATTCTTTCAGCAGAAATCCACAGCCCTACAACCCACTTCTCTTTTCATATTTGACCATCTATTCTTTTTATCATAGGTGCACAAAGTATTTTTGAAATTTCTAAACAACATGCCTTGAGGGGGCTGACACTTCTTACCTTCCTTCCTCTGACTTACAGGGAATCCCACCACACCACTGATTTCTGAGAACTGTTATTAACAGCTCTCATTTTGTTTTGCAACTACTGATATCCTCTCCTGATTTATTAAAAAGACTAGAAAACATTTCTAGATAGCCAATAAAGAAAATATTTGTGAGAGCCAAATAACGCAAAAAAAAAAAAAAAAAAAAAAAAATCATTTTCATTCTCTTGGAGGCTACCCAGGTTCTATACAGCTTAAAAATATTCAGATTTCTTAAACAAAAAAATAAATCCTAGACTTATTACATCCTCCTAGCTGTAATAAACTGACAAGCATGGTCTATTGAAAATATGACCGGCTAATTCTAAATTTCATAGAATTGCTGGTCTCTCTCCCGCTCTCTAAAGCTTTTGGATTTCTTTATAAACAGCAATGGAAAAAGAGACTTGCAGGGATAAAAAGATACTGTGGGAGAAACTATTATTACAAAGCCACAAAACGTTAAGCTGATTGTGCCATCTGAGTGGAATTCTCTCTGTTTATATACAGGCTATGTTGTTACAAGAAAAATAAATCAAAACCAAGACAGCTTTTTGTAGAGTAGAAGATTTTTGTCTCAAATAAAAAAAATTCTGAAGAGCAGAAAGCATGTAAGAGTTTTAAAAAAATAAATACTTTAATAAAGCTTCTTTTTCGGACAAAGAGAACAAAATAAAACCAAGCTAAATGAGTTTGGTGGACTCAGTTGGTACTTTGCTGTATGGCAGTCTCCATAAAACTATCAACTGATTAGTTTAAAGACTGTATGAAGACTAACTAATATAGGTGCTATAGTGAAAAGAACTGCTGTTCCAATGAGGAATGCCTTGTTCCACTGAAACGACACTTACATAACATGGCACGAGCACAGCTGAATTATCCAATGGAAATGCATATCACCACTGTTGTCTTGTTGGGCATAGGGAAAATGGACCCTTTGAGACAACAGCTATCATCTCTGCCAGCTTTTGCTACTTCTACACTATCTTATTAACCTCTGTCCTTTTCCACCCTCCCTCCAGTCCTGACACCTTGATTTAAAAAAAACCCATAAACATAAGAACAGCATACTGGGTCAGACCAATGGTCCATCTAGCCCAGTATCCTGTCTTCCGACAGTGGCCAATGCCAGGTGCTTCAGAGGGACTGATTAGAACATGTAATCATCAAGGGATCCAACCCCTCAATCATTCCTAGCTTCTGGCAGACAGAGGGCTAGGGACACTTCAAAGTATGGTTTTGCATCCCTGCCCATAGCTTCTTAATACTGTCAAACCAGGAAGCCACTCTTTTCTTCCAAAGATAAAGGAGAAAAAGATGGTGATGAGGGGTCTTAAATCCTTTGAAGGCTGAAGACTGAACTCTAATAAGGGAGGCCAAAGTGAAGAAACCTAGGAGAAGGAAAATGTTCATTGATTGACTCTGGGGGGGGGGGGGGGGGGGGGGGGGGGAGAGAGTAGGTGGTTTGGCATAAACAGAATGAGAAGAGCAAACAGTTTTTGTAGTTTAATATGCCAGAGATACTGCCAGCCCTGGTCAATCTGAAATTATTCTTTCCAGCAATGTTTCAGTTTCCAGGTACAACTATGTTACATGCTCCATTCTACATCTTTTCTTATGAGAATGCAGGGTATTAAAATTCTGTATAGAAGAATCCTGCTGCCTGAATACTATAGATAGTGAAGCTCTTCAATACCAGGTTTTCAATACCCTGCCTTCAAAACAAGAACAAAGCAGACTGGCAGCGTGGAGGAACTGTGTAACGTGGGTGCCTGAGATCTGATCCTATGTACATTTGCAAAGTAACCCGGTGCTCTGTGCTTGTTTGGCAGGTTGCCCAGCTGAGAAGGTAGCATTTTGTGTGTGTTATAGACCTCATTTTGGAAGCTAATATATTTTTCTGGATTGAGTGCAAAGAACAAAACTCCTTTGTCGAGGTATTGTGGATTGAAAAATTGAGCCTGTCAGTTTTTGGCAGTGCCCTTTTTAATACTGTATTCCTTTATACAGTATGTCTTAACTTTTCAAAATATAAGATGTGAAGAGAATGCTCTTCTTGTGAGGTTTCAAGAACTAAATGAAACCCTCTGTGGTTTACTTGATGTCCAAGGAGAATGCACAACAGCGCTGGCTCTCTCCTGACCCCATCACTTTCCACTACCACCTCACTATCCAGCTTCAAACCTACAAGGAACACTACAACTGACAGGATATAATCGCAGCTGCTGTATTTACTTAGCCCCAAGTAGGTCCTGAAGACAACGTGTAAGCCGAACCCTGAGTCTCTAGCACAGACTGACTGTTCAGCACTAGCAACATAGATACACCCACTAACCTCATTCAAGTCACAACACCAGGTTACATTTCAAATCAGGATGTTAGAAAGGAGGACAGGAATTTCATCCATTTGAATCACTGCTTCTTAACACAGTCAACAAAACAGGAAACCACTTTTAACAAAAGATCTTGAAAAGGCAAAACATCAGGGGTTTTGATCCTAATAGCCACATCTATAAAGAGATTGTATTAAATAAGAGCATTTTACTTGAAAGAAACTGATGGGTTGGAAATATGCTCTCAATGAAGGCTAAGTGACAACTTAAACAAAGAAACCTGCTATGCTTAAATGGAATTCCTAAATGTGTGTTGGTATTATAGAAATTTTTATAACACTGATGCATCTGCTCCATATTTGCGCGGTTACCTAGACTACTTTGCTTGATCCACTGTTCTGTAATAACCTCCATCTGCTCTGCTGTGTCTATCATTTATTTTGCTGTAACATATTGTGACAGAGGCTTCATTTACCTAAACTTATCTTGGCAACTTGTTCTTCATTAAAGAGAATCCTGCAAGCATCAGTTAAAGCTTTCTTATCTGGCCATGCATAGCTAAGCTTCATAAATCATTCTTTCACTTTCCATTTTGCAGCTTCTGGAAAAGTAACATTATTGAATTCAGATCACTGGAATAGAGCAGTACTAAAATGTTTATTGACCAGCTTTTAGGCACTGAGCTCTGCTTTGAATGCAGACAGTAATATTAGCTAAAGCTTTTGAATTTAAAAGGGATGTCATTACTATGTTTTATACATTGCTATAAATATCTTTTGATGGCAGACCACTTTAGCAAGCTGCTACCAACCTTGCAACAACAAAATATTATTAGCATACAATTCCCCCCTTGTCCTCTTTACTTAGCACCTGCAGATTAAGGGTTACACACACTTTGGACCAGATCTTTAATTACAGCTGAGGAGCAAAGTGTGCAGTGCATGCTAGGAAAGGCAGAGGGAAGGGAGAAGATAAAAGTGCCTGAAACTAACCTTTACGCTCCCCCGATATTGGGCTGGCTTTGTACCAAGCCAGACACCTGGTGCAAGTTAGAGCAGCCTGAGAGGCCATTTGTCTTCAGTGGAGTTGCTCCTGATTTGCACCAGAGTGAGAAGAATCAGGCCCTTGTTACCTCAGTGTAGACTCCTATGTAATCCCATATTACAGGCAATGCAATTGTTTTCTGACAAAAGAGACCTGTTATCGGAAGGAAAATTATGGGCCAGACAGAGCTACACACATTATAGCAGTTGAGGGACTGTCCCTATATTGTCTGTTTTGGTTGATGAGACAAATTACACAAACAAAAAAATGGGTAGGCTGCTGGAAAATACAGAATGATCAATCCTCCTGAACCAGGATGCAAAGGGGACATAGCTGGCCAGGACACCATATCTCCCTGCTCCAGATCCTACGCAAAGGGCCTCAGCACCTCGTGTGAGCACCCATGCTCAATTCTCTTGCCCTCACCCCCACTGGCAAACCCAGCTGAATGAGGTCAGCTGCCAGTAGAATAAACCCTGCAGCATGGCCTTTATGGAGCCACACTGACCAGGAGTGGGCCAGAATTGCCAGGGGCACTGGTGCCAGTTTGGAAGCACCTGACCTCCATGCAGATGGTCATGCATTCCCTGTGGATCCCTGAGATCAGCTGCACTTGGTGGCTGTGATTCCTGCTTCTTCCATGGGAACCTAATGAAGACTTCCCCATTATAGGCCTCCCCTCCCCCATGGGCTTTATTAAAAGGAACATCTGCTGTGGGCCAATTACTACTGTTGCACTCTGAAAACAGGAATGATTCCTTTCCAGCCTTAAAATCTGCTGCCTGAGTTCTTGGAATTTTTTTTTTTTTTTTAAACTAACAAGAAGTTTATCACTTCATTTTTTTTTATCTTGGAATTTGGCCAACATTTAAATAATGCAGACTTATTTTCAGCTAAGAAATAGGTTATCAAGTCGGATAGCAATTTTCTCAGCTATAAAGATACCACCTTTTAATGGAATAGAACACCAATAATTTCATTTGAGCTAGGGTATTTGTTTGCATTAAAAGGTTTACTCTGCATCAAATACAAATAAGCCCAATTTACAAGTCCAGTAAAAAGAAGCTATTCTTTTTTTTGGCTGAGGAAGCCATTATCTGCCCAGGGTTTCTTTAAAAAAAAACAACAACCTGAGACTGTATAATTTTGATCCACACAAAAACAAGGGCTATCAGTAGAGATGAAGGAAGGAAGATTAAAGAAAAGGGTTCACTAAAGGATAAAAATATACTTTTTGGTGTTTTCCCAAGGTAGCTAAGACAGTTTCAGCCAATCAGAATGTACAGGTCAAATTCAGAAGTGGTATAAGTACGCACGATTCCCATGGAGGTCTTTGGGCCAGATTCAGTGGTGATGTAGAAGGGATACATTAGGTTTCAGAAGTACAGTGATCAGAAAATGGTTAAGTTGTCAAATCCATACAAGGTACAATATTTTACCATGAGTGGGCATGCAAGTGAGTTTAACTCACAATCCAAGTGGAAGAAGAGAGCATTATAGCAGGAAAAGCAACCCCAGTGTTTCTGTTTACTTATCTGTAGTCTATAAAATGGATATAGTATTTATTTAACCTGTCAGTCTGAAAAAAGGGAGCTGTGCCAAATACTCACATGGACCTACAAACCAACTTGAGCTGAGCATTTGATCGGAGGTGTGAAGCATGCATGAACCTCAGTCCACATTTGCAAACATTCAGTGAACAAGGTAAGGTTCTTCCAATAGCTTGGAGCTAGTGAACTTCCTTCTCCCACCAACGGCCTCTCCCTCTCTCTCTCTCTCCCCCCAACAAATATCCACCCATCCCCATTCTAAAGTCCTGGATCTCCCACTGAAGACATAAGGTGAGAAAAGGTAGGAGCTCCATGGTCTTGTTGCAGGGGAGAGATTGGCAAGCTGGTAAGTAGGGGTGGGCTGACTTTGATGGTTCCTCATTGTGCATCAATCTTTAAGAATTCAAATCTCCAAGTGAATCTTACGGGACTGGTTTACTTCTAACGCTGCAAACTCAGTGGCAAGGTTCAGTTCATGAGCCTCTGTGCATAATGAAGGCTTACGTAAGGTTTGTAAAACACTTTGAAACTCAGGTAGAAGGAGCTATTTGTAACAGCAAAATATCTCCCATTAGAAATGAATTATCAAGCTCAGGACTACAAAATTTACCTTCTGCTTGGTTTCCCCCCCACCCTGTAATTTAACCTGCCTGAAGAAGTCTTGGAGAAACTTTTACGTGTCCATTAGGGAAAAATACTATGCTGAAGTTAATACAAACCCTAGTTTTAAAACAATTCACTGAGCAACACTATCACATTTCCTTGTAAACTGTACAGAATTCTTAAGAGTAACTTGAAGATCCATTTTATGCCCAAAAGTGTTAGAGAGGACTTTAAAAAAAAACTGTTGAAATGGATAGCAATCATCTAATCTAGATAGGCGTGTGTGTGTAGGTACACACAATGGGCTTTGCTACTGGCCTTGCTCATTAAAGTTGTCTAACACTTCCAATTAGAAGACCCTGCTTTCTATTGCTTACAGGTTTGCAGGGGGATAAAATAGGCAGAACACTCCCCTGCAGAGCCTGGAATAGAACCCAAGATTCCTGAAACTCGCCACTCATCTGCAGTCAGCAAATATCCGTGAAACCTGCTGGCAAAGTATTTATTTTATTCTCATCTAGTGCTAGTGCTTTACAGTGCCCTAACCACTGGACTGGAGTGATTCTTCCTCTCTGACCTAGTAATATTTAATTAAAGTGGAAGGCTTCAACAAGAGAAGGAGAAAGCCCCACAGTTCATCAGGCCGAGGGTGGGGTATGTGGGGAGGATTGATCACCGTCTCCCACATCTCAGTTGAGTACCCTGGCCACAGGTTATAAGGGAGTCTTCTTCCTCCAGCTTTTGTGTGGGCAGATAGTTATAAAGGTGTTCAGAGGATCCTGATAGAAAACTGGCTTTGGCAAAATTAAACGTTTTTGCAAAAAGCAGTCACTTTCCATGGAATATCTGACTGTTGAAAAACTGAACATTGAAAGGGTATATTTTAGCTAAAACCAAAATATTTCAATTCTGAAAAGTTTCAATTGTGCTTCAAGGGAGTTGTAGTTCAGTTTCCACTCCTTTAAGGGTTGGCCTCCCAGCTGGACTTCAACTCCCATGATACACTGCAGTCATACAACTACTCATCGAGTAGCCCCCCTCATCGAGTGGCAAGACAGTGGTGCAGAATAAGAAATGTAGTCCAACCAGGAAACCCAAACTATACAGGAGAATGGGAGCCTGAAGTACAACTCCCTTGAGGCACACCAGCTGCATTTCAGAATCTAAAGGTTTTCAGCTGAATTATTTCAGTTTGATTTTTGCTGAATTCTTGAAGTTTTCCATGAAAAAAGTCCCCCCCCCCCAATTTTCTGACCTGCTCTACATGCAACTTTTTCTCATTTTCTGAATCAACAAGGGTCCCTCCTTATGCAACAATTGCAGTGAGAGAGAGATCAATTTCTTTTATTTTACCTTGTAAAAAACCATGGGCCATATGAATTCACCCCAGCACAACTTCAACAACAGATTATTTGGACCACTGAACTTGGACTTATTAAAAGCTACTAAAGATGATGTCCAAACCTACATTTAGATCTGAGCAGCTATTAGGAACTAGAGCTGGTTGGGTATTTCCAACAAAATGGATTTTCATTGGAGAACATCAATTGACACTGAAACTTTCCATAAGAATATACCTGTTACAATGGAAGTTCCACCAGAAGAGGTGGTTCCTCAGGGCCAAGATGGAATTTCTGGTCAAAATCAAAGAGAGCCATCCCAGAACAGCCAGTAGTCCAGGGGTTAGGGCATTCACATGGAACATTATAGTCCCAGGTTCAATTTCCTGCTCTGCCCAATTCAAACCTCAGTCTCCCCCATCCCATGAGAGCCTTCACCAGTGGGCTATTGTGGGGTGGTTATCTCACAACACAAAATATTTCACAAGACCTTGGTTCCCCCCACCTGCTTCGAGTGGGGGGTTGGACTAGATGACCTTTGAGGTTCCTTCCAACCCTAATCTTCTTTGATTCTATGATCTTCTAAGCTTCTATGATCCAGATGGGGAATAGGAATGTCTTTGAAATCATGAAAATTTTCACAGAACAGGAAAACATTTCCCATTCAGCTCTTTTAGAAACATGCCAGGAAGGCAAATTCCAGCATTCTGTCTGGGTTCCACATAGGAGTCCACAGGGCAGGGGAAAGGCTTCTTGACTGCCTCCCGTCCAAGTGCTTGTACAGCATGAGGCACAACTTAGCCCTTTGGAAATATTTGACTGGCTGGACAGATTCCAGTGCTCTGTGTACATTAGAGCATGGAGGGCCCCATCCAGTTCCCTCGCAACTCCTTACTGGCCTGCACTCCCACATATCCACAACACACACAATCCCTGGGTATCTAAAGATTGCCAATGTCTCCCTCATGATATTGAGCAACCCATTCCCCTTTCTGTGAGGCTACACATCCTGTGGTGGCCCACTCTCTCATCCATTACAGCATCCCTGTGAAAGCAAAAGTGCAAGTTCCTCTTCGTGATAGTTTCACCTCTGAATCGGCTTCATTGTACTTCTGTGAGTGCTAGACCGCTTTCATGCTTATGATCTAGCAGCCTTTCATAGTGTCAGTCATACTTAGCACAAAAATTGCTGAAGCATACAAGCTATACCACACAACCAGGCAGAGAGGAAGGAATGGAGTTCTCCAATACAGGCTAATTGAAGATGGATCAGAAAGAATGGAGAGGATGATGGGCTGCTAGAGAGCATGCAACTGTTGAGTGGGTGCATGGGTCTATGGGTGCACAAGCTACTCTGTGACTGCACCGATGCAAGACCAGCAGTGGAAGTGATTTCCAGACCAATTAATATTCCATTATCTTTCTAATTTATATAATTAGTGTCACATTTTAGAAGGACTGTATTCTTGTTCCCATTTTGAACTTCAATAATGACAGATCTTTACATACAACACCAAATGAGCCTTACATGGTGTTTTAAATGAGCACCAGCAAGATGGAAATGCATCAACTTTAGTCATAGAGCCAGCCAGCCAGCCCTCATCTTCCTGTAAGAAAGGAATGCTCCCAGTTTTCCAAGACTATAAGTTACGGTTTGCTGTAGCTTAGCAAAATCCTTAAAACCTTTGAGAATCAAGGCATATTGAAAAATCCATTTTGCTAGCTACCTAAAAAAAAAAAAAAAAAAAAAAAAAAAACCTCCTAAAAGCATCAAGCTCCTTTGTGCCAAGTGGAGAAAAAAAACTTAATGAAAGGTGGAAAGACATTACTACAGAGCAAAAGTATTTGCCTCTAACAGGGTTTCTCCAGTGTTACTAAATATGTATTTTTCTGACAACAGGGATTTCATTTTGCATGATAAAAGCCCTGTATGTCATCATCTAATCTTTTCCCCAAAAAGATATTGGGTTTTGCAAAAGAAACTGGTTCTCCCCCCCTCGCCCTCATTTGACGGCCAGCAGCAGTTACAATCATATTGCTGTTCCCACAAAGAATTTAATCAAGATCAGCAGCCGGATGATTGTGCAGAATAGGACTGTTCTATAAGAAGGCAAGAAGCATTAAAAAAATCCAAAACCACTTTTTTCCTGAAGCTAGCAAGGAAAGATGCCAGCTGCTAAGATTCTATCTGAATTAACCTGTCCTATGATGCTCCCAGAGTAGTGGTGGAAAAGCAGGGAGAGGGTAGGGCAAAAAGCAAAGATAATCTTAAATTGTGAACCCATATTTATCTTAAAATCTAAACTCTTTGGGGTGGATCCTCAGATGGTGTAAATTAGCTTAGATCCATTGCATTCAACGGACTTGTGCCTGATCAAAATTGCTGGGGTTCTGATGTGCTAAGTATGTGCCATACACAGCAGCTTCCTGTTGCATTTTATCCTGCTTGCATTTATATAACCCAGTGACCATAGCCACCACCACATAGCATCTGCTCATGAATACCAAAAAATTTCATTCAGCAAATACCAGGAACAAATGCCTACCCAAATAAAGTACTGCTTCCCATCCCCAGCATTCCAGTTAATACATTCCAGAGTGTGGCTTGCAACATCCTAAAGGCAAAAAAAAAACAACCCTCAAGTTTTGCAGACTTAATGAGGGACTATATTGGAATGGCCTTCCTCCAGCGACACTTCTATCCATTCCATGAGTTCAACACTGGAGACAGAAAGGAGCCTTCTGGTTACTCTTGTCCCATTAGTGCTTGATCACATTAGCATCCTTATTGCATTAGTGCTTTACTTGTGCACTATTTAATTTCATTTCATCAATTTACTTTTTCAGATTACTGTTCCTACTGAACACATACAAGTCCCATAACTTCAGGTTAATTTTACACTTAAGACATCTGTATGATAGGGTGAGGAAAAATCCTGTCAGGGCATGAATTTAAGTAAGCTCAGGCTGCTGAGGAAGTTAGATCAGTTTTCTCCCCTCCCTGCCAATCTGCAGCCAGGTCACTGATGCATACTTACAATCAGAGCTGGTCAAAAATCATTTCAATTAAATATTTTCCTATAGACACCAATATTTTTCATAGAAACTGATGGAAATTTCATCAAAACTATCTGGAATGTCCAGGATGGACTATCCTGCCACTGGCCCAGTGGTTAGGCCACTGACTTAGAACACCGGACACAGGTTCAAGTATCTGCTCTCAGCTTCATTCCATGCTGGAACAAACCCATTTCAAAACCTCACCACTCTGATTTATGTTTTCTGGCCAACTCTACCTATGATGTGAATGAGTATGGGTACATGGGCTGACTATGTGATTTGATTGCTTATTTATGAAAGATAAAAGGAGGTTTATATCATGCCCTCTAACTCTACCTATTCTAATGATACCAGCCCTAGAAAACCAATGTACCAGCTACTACACATCGGTAAAATTAGCTGGATTCCAATTTACTCTCTCCTACTCCACTGACAAGGAGTATTTACCACCCCCACCACCACCTCCTCCTCTTGCCAAACTCCCCCTGTGCTTTCTAACTCTTTTATCCTGTTTGCTCTTAAAGACTGCCATGACTACTACTTGGAACATACCATCTTCTCCTTCAGCAGGTTTCACTAACACTTCCTACGGGGATTTTTATCATCACACATGGTGTGCAAAAAAAATCTCCAGTAGGAATTTTAAAAGGAACCTTTTCCTTCCTGCTCTGCTATGTACAATGCATTATTAAATCAAAGCAGAACTGTAAGGAAAATGGCAATCATATGACAAATATGTTCATTGAAATTACTCAAATTAGAGAGACCTCTGATATTCCATGACAAGGGTAGAAAGCATTTAGTGGGCTGAGGGAAGCATGGTCAAGATGCTGAGTGACAAGTGACAAATTGAGAAAGTCATTAATGCCTGATCAAGAGAATTGGTCAAATGCTCTAAGGCAAAGCCAAATATAGCTCCTTTTTAAAAGCCAAGTAACCCTAGATTTATCAACACTTGTTTGCGTGTTTCACTGGCACTGATTGGTGGGTTGGGATCATGAGAGTGTCATGGCCAGTCACATGACCACTAACGTATGGAAAGGAAGGATTGTTGGTAAATTGAAAATTCCATCCACAGTTATCAAAGGAGTTTAAAAGGGAGTCAGGCTCCAATTCTCTTCCTTATTTTCAATGGGATTTGAGCACTAACTCCCTGAGCTCCTTTGGGAAAAAAAATACAGTCAAACGGTGGACCCAAATCTACATCTGCTAAGGGGAGACATCCCTGATAGAGACATCTAAATTATTGACATTTCAGATGCAAAGGATTCTGGGTGCAATTTTCCACCTGCAAATAATTATGGGCACAATTTTTCACCAATCATCTTATTTCCACAAAAATAGAGGCCAAACTGAGGGTGGAAGATAGGCTTTAATTTGTTTTGGGGAGAAATTAAGGTGTAGTAACCTCACTGTTTGAATTGGAAGCAGTATCTGAGGAGAAACAGTAAATATAGGGACACACTACAGATAGAAGTTGAATGCTGGACTGCTGAAAATGCTACCTCTGAGACTTATAAACAGCACTTTGCTTGTGGCATTGAACACCCCCTAAAAGGGTGTGTAAACTTGTCAACAAATTGGACTAGAAATACAATATCTTGCATCTTTGTCCATATCTTTCTCTCCATTAAAGGAATAGCCCACACCTTGAGCCCAAGGCTTTTCTGACTATTTGTAAGCTGAAATACTACCCAATGCTGGTAAATTAACAAACATTGCAGCTCAACATTAAAATATGATGTATCTTCAATGACATCTTTTAGGCTCCAGTCCAGAGAAGCACTTATGTACGTGCTTAACTTTAAATGAATAGTCACACTGAAGTCAAAAGGACTATTCATATGCCTCAAGTTTAAGCACATGCTTGAGTGCTTTCCTGGATTGGAGTCTTAAACTATTACATGAGTGCAAGTTTAGGAACTAGGCAAGTCCTAGTTCTTATGCTAGAGGTGAATGGACTCCCTTTGTGGCACTGATGAAGGAATTTATTCCACCCACTCCCCATTTTCAATGAACATTATCATCCCCCTTTAAGATAACTAGCTCATAGGGAGTACATTAGTTAATATTCCTGAAGTTCTATGAAGATGAAAGACTTGCAATAGCTAAATACCATTATTAAATATAATGTAGTTCCCATGTTATTACCATATGATGCCATATGCCCACAACATTATTCATCATAGTTCACCATGATTAAGTTTAATGAAAATTAAAACTATTCATGACATGAACCAGACAATTACTTAATAAGACTTTCAGATACCCTGGTGATGAGGGGGTGGGGTAAATAAAACCTATGCAGAATAGAGAAGAATAGTATTATTTTAAGTGTGGTTACTTCATTAAAAAAAAATGAATCTCTACCAATATTAAAACCACCATTTAAAAAAAAGAGCACAAACCAAACCCCAATAGAAACATGTCTTTCGCACTAGCAAATACTAATGTATTAACTCTGGAACAGAAATACATGCCTTTTGGGAACACGTACTGTGTATCCTTTTTCCACAGAAATCTAATATTTACCTTTATTTTGCTTAAATAGCACTGTCCCCCAATAGTCAACTGCTCTGGTGCATATTTTCCTGTGTTTGCTGACCTTTACCCTATTGAATAGATGAAAATACTGAATCTTAAGCACCAGCAAATATCAGCAACAATATAGCTGGCATCAGACAGTGTTATGAAATATGAAGGATTATATTGGATCCACAGTATCAGCAGAATAGTCTGTCTTATCTCAATTTCTAATGGCAGGGTAGACAGAAGGACAGGTGGGTATTTCGAGCTCTGTTAAGCACTAAAGTTTAAGCGTCTCTCTGGACATGGATTTGGATTGATGACTGATGTGTCATCAGCTGCTTGATAATACTGAAACATTCCATAAATAATGTGGACGGATTCCCATAAACCTTCTCCCCTGTACCTCCATCAGCAGTTAGCTAACAAAGACTTGCTTCTAATTAAACTACAGTGCAGGGGAGAAAACAAATGGATTTGGCCATGGAATTGAGCTATTGGATAAGCAGAACTGGCAGTAGGGAGGCAGGAGATAGTAAATGTCAAGGTATGCACCATAGCTAAGATATGGCAAGTCATTTGCAAAACTAGGGCTTCTTGTTGTTTTGCGAATAAGTCTTCTGGAAATTCGAATCCAAACACTGGTTTAGCAAAAGGACAACACCGCCAAAGACACAAGCTGATTCAAACAAACTAGATGGGGTTCTTTTAGCTTGGACTTGTTAAATTGTTACTGTTAGTTCAGGAACAGCTGAGAGCAAAACTTTAACATTTCACAAGTTGGAAGGACTAGCTAGCCCAGAGTAATGTGCTGTTATTACTACACTCACCCTGAAGACCCTCGGCTTGTACTGGGACTATTCTGGAAAAAATAAGCCATAGCAAAATAGAAGTACAATAAAATTTATGCCAGCAGATTCCAGCCCAAAATATCAGGAGGAAACTCTATATTTGAACAAAATGCATCTCACCTTTCAAGTCAGGCAGGGAGATTACTTACTATGAGATCACAATGCAGATGTTTATAAGGCTATATGTACAATAAATGGTTTAATTTTTGTTCATGAAATTTAATAAACTCAAGCCAACATACAAGCTAGACTTTTGTAGAGAGAGAAAAATTAACAGAGCTTGTCCAATGCTATTTAATATTACTGTTTAAATTGCCTTTCAGCAAGGAAATAAACAGATTGCTTTTTTAAAGCAATTAATAAGCACATTTTATGTGAGCAAGGTCTAAACATTCAGCGAGGTACCCACATTCCTGGTTCGCACATGTACAGTGCCTGATATGCTCACTCAAAACTACATGCACACAATTTTGCACACAAACTTCTAAATATATGGGCTAAAGAGACTTTTTTTTAAAAGTTCAATAGGAACATTACGAAACCTCCTTTCTGGGCCAGTCCAGCTAAGTATTTACCATGTGTCACTTTAAGCACATGATTAGAGTGAAATTATTTCAGTAGGCACTACACAAATGCTTTAAGTTACATGCATGCCCAAGTGCTTTACTGCATCCGTCAACTAGACTAAGATTGCCTATTGGTACAGGTTTTTAAATGTTTCCTTTTTAAATCATTGACTTCTTTTAATATCACAAGGAAATCCTGTGAGTTTCACATTAATTTCTCTTCAAGCAAAGAAATCAAAAGTTCACCCACATATGAGCAGAAGTAATAGAAAGGTAGGGCACGGATTCTGCAATCTGAATTTCCATCTTCAGGAGCCTTCCGCAGGGGTGGAAATGGATCCAGGGAGCAGCTACAATTTACCATGTTATGCACCTATCAAGACCAAGCAAGTCACCAAAGAGCTAATGCTGCTCATATAATTAGCATCCCCTCCACATTTTCTTACTCCCTCATCAGAAGAGTCAATAGCAATAGACTTTTCTTAAAATGCATAACTGCATGGAGATTGGTCACACTGATCAACTATGATGCTCCAAGGAAGTATTGATTCTCCTCAGATATTGCATGGATTGTGGGGCCGCATTCGGAGGTTCCCAGTGCAGCAAGGTGGCATACACTCTGGCTCTTCTGGGAGGCTTTTCCCCTTAATAAAGGCAGAATTCTTGAGAAAATACTGAGCTCAACCTTGTGAAGTTTTCCAAACCCTCTCACCTGGCCCAGGATTCAGAGGGGGCTAGAATTTGACTCCCGTCTCCATGATCCCACACCCCAGTCCTAAATTTCCCCAAAAGTGTGACCTGAAGTTTCCAGCCTTTTCTTGGATCACTCAGAGAAATAATAAGATCAATTGATCATTGAAAGAGAGCAAAGCACATTGCATCTTATTAACTTAACAGGGTAAACATACCCTTTCCCTCAAACACAGCACTGAGTTGGTTTATAGTAAAAATAATCTAGTGTTAATAAAATTTCTTAAGTGATGCCAAATAAAAGAAATGATGTTAGAAAGGGTTATGAACAAATAAAAATCACAACATGCAGCTAAAAGTCTAAAACAATCTAGCAAGACACTGGCTTTGTTTGAGCTGGTTTCTCTCACCAGTCATTCTTCCCAGTCATGGCTGACTTTCCCTCATTTAGGATCTTCCTGTGAAGTACAAGATGCTGCTTCCCTTGTCTTCCTAACTGGAAGACCTTTGTCTAAGCAGGTTTCTCTCCTATGTTCAGTTTCCAAATACTCAAATCCACCCCTCTTTGTTGAAGGGCCCATCTTTCTCAGCTTGCAAGAGTTCTGGCACTTTGTGTCTGTCTAGTGATGGATGCCAAAGGTGGCTTCTGTCCTGGCTTACACTTTCCAAAATTCAATGACCTCATCTCAAGAAGCAGGATGATCTCACGCTGTTCTTGCCTTTCTATTGGCTTCCCAGTCCCCTGTATGGGGCTTTTATTGTTTTGATTCTAACATGCTTAATTTACATAGAAGATGTGATGACTGTGACATTCCCTCTTGTCTGGGAAATGCATATTTCTCCCTTTGTTTGGGCACAGACTGTAAAGCCTAATATCAAGGAGTATCCATAATTCCTTATAGAACGTTCATATATACACTTTACGATGATATTAATCACCAGTGTCATATGTTTTCATAAAGTCTCACTTGATACATTTTTATAACATAGTATCATCATATATAATTAGCTGATTCTACTGAATATCACTTGAGGTTCAAGTCTTGTGTCTTTATGTCCCAATAAAGTTTCTCGTCTCTGCTGGAAGATGTCCCCACTCCTGCTTGTTAAGCTTGCTAGCTTCATTTACCTAATATGTAAAATGGACCTTCATTGTCTCTGCCTGACAATCCAGCTCATCATTCCTTTGTCAAGGGCAGACCTGTTTACCAACTCACCCTGACATGCCTGGCTGAAAACACATTTTAGTCACTCCAGCATATATCCATAAATCTCAATACACACTGCATACATACATCATGCAAGATGATCTGTGGGTTAGTTTTCCAGCGATATATTACATGACACTTTTTACATATAGTTTAAAACCTCAGTGAGTTGGGATCACTGAATTGGTCAGGCCAGGTAATGAGTTTCAACTATTACCAGTGAGCCCTCTGGCACTGGGATGCTCTTAGGGTCTCTTTCATAGGGTGGCTGTGAAGGGTAATTAGTTGATGTCTATATAGTGCTTTAAGTGTGAAAAATGGCAAGCATTATTATTTCCATGAAAATACTAGGTCCTGTTTCAAAATGTATTCACTATTCTATCTACTTAAAAAAATAAGATACATTTCCTCCACTGTTTATTTGGGGATTTCATATTTTGTACTGTGAGACTATGGCTTTGCCTCAGCAATCAGAAAGGGGGAAATTGGGGCAGGGGGTGGAGGTGGAGAGACATGATGCAATTAAGTGTACTTACCATCTCTCTTTTCTCCTCTTCTCCATCTGGTAGGAGGCAGTGGTGTGTAAAATGGCTACTTTAAGGCTAGAGTTGCTCCTCTCTGCCAAATTTGAAGGGAACCCAGAAAGGTTCGGGGGGGCAAAGGGGGGGGGATGGAAGAAAGGGCAACCTTGCACTAGGTGAGATGGGATTTGGATTAAGGTAGTTATGAACATGTGTTTAGGGGCTGATTTTTCTGTATTGTGTGCTGTCATGTCACAAAACCTGGAAGCATTTAGACCCAACAACAATGTTAAGCAAGGAAATTCAGAGGGGATTCAGGGCCTAAGTATTAGTGATAGACTTCTACAGTAGGAAAGCGTGGGTGAGAGATCTCCATATTGATGCAAAAATGATAAAAAATGTTAAGACATTACAAACTTGCACTTTCACTAAATATTTAGAAGTATAATACAAACATTTAGCTAATTACAAAATATTAAAGCTACTCCAAAAAAAATTCCAGAAGACTTCTACTTCCAGTTTCAAAGTGGAACAAGCAAGCAGAAACAATGTAAACACTTTTAGGATGAAAGCAGATTGTGAAAAGAATACAGGCTTACTGTTATCAGAGCAATAAATCTAGGGGTCAAGTGGGTCTTTATCAACACTCCTCTTCCATCCTCCAAATATACCCACTATCTTTCCAAAGTGAAAAGAAAGTTTAAACCCACACACAAAAAATTGAGAAATATTTATTGAAACTGATTTTTGTGGTAAATACACTGAAGTCTTCGTTTATGAATATTTTACAGATAATACTGATTATTTCCAACTCATGTTTCTACTTCAGTATTTGAGAAACAAAAGGCTTTCATGTTTAAGATGGCAAAAGCTTTTTTAAGATAGATATTTTCAAAAATTTTGTATCCAAATGAAAGCCTTCATATGATGGCCTGATATTGTTATGTACAAATATAGCAAGCTCATCTGATGCTAGATTAGTTACTAGTGTAAGAAGCCATTTAAATAGAAAATTTATTTAATTGCTCATTTAATATATTTACTGGCAATGTGCAAGCAAACACACACCTACTGCAAGAAAACTATTGTTCCCAAAATCATCATGTAGTCAACAAATTAAGATAAAGACTGTCTAAGTGTTTGAAAGGAGACTACATTAAGATGCATTAAGGGAACCTTGTGTGCGCATCAGCGGAATTCATACGGTACTCAACTCACTGGTGCACCTGAGAATTTACACCCCAGCTGGTGCGGACTAAGGTACTATGCTGACATGCCCTTAATGTTTCATCAAAACCTGAAGGCAGTGGCCCTTTGACATCTGAGTCCCCTAACTCTTAACTTTTCTTAGCCATTGGACCAAAGTAGTAGCACTTCAAAAACACAAATCCTATCACTTAACACTATGCCTTCAAAAAGATCATTCCCTGATAAGTCTCCCTGTTGCTACTTTTCTCTCTTCCGTGGTACTGCTACTCTCCTTGAAAGACATTAGCTATTATTGTTACTCCCGCTATGCTGACCCTAAGCTAGCAATCTACTTCCAATTCTTTCGCTTCTTGAGAAGGAACATCCAAAGTTGTTTTTCTCCCCCTGTAATTTAGCATCTTTTCCATAGTCTGGATTAATTCCGATTCCTTCCAGTTGAGCCAATCGGCTACGAAGACTTGCCAGGCACTGAACTGGGTTGTGAGTAGCTTCGTGTTCAACATATCTTAAAAAGTAACCTTATGAACAGGCCTACTGCATGTTTATATGTACAAACCATCTCTTTTTACACCTGTCCTATGAATGCTAGAAGTTTCTAGCAATCAGTCCAAATCATCAGAGACTTCACTCATTATGCCTCCATTGTTGTTTGATGGAGTCACCTGGGAAGGTTAGTAGTTTAGCACAGTTCCTAAAATATGTTTCTTTCAATACAAGTGAAGAGATATTGCTAAGCTTTGTAGATGGACATTAGGAGGATGGATTTTGAAAATAAGGTAACTTAATTAGGTGAACAAACATGGTCCAAGGAGTAGAGCTTTGAAAATCATGGTGAGATATCGGAGGTATTTATATAGCCTCCCCCGCCATTACACAATATTTGAGATCCACAGAATCTTTTCTATTTTTGTCATCACAACATTCCTTGAGATAGACCTACTATTATCCCTGTTTTATAGATGAGAAATTGAGGCACAGAAAGACTAAGGCCCAGATCCTCAAAAGGCATATGACTTCTATGGGAGTTAGTTACCTAAATACCTTTGAGGATCTGGGCATAAGTGACTAACACAGGGATAGCTATGGCAGAGCAGGAATTGGATCTAAACCTCCCACAAACCATACTAAGCCTCTAACCGCTGAACCCTCCTTCCTATACACACATAATTGAAAACTAGCATTTAAAATCCAGTGCACATGAAGGCAACTGATCACAAGCCAGGCCTATATGGATGCTGTATTATCTGTATACAATGTGTGTTTATATTGTCAACATATGTTAGCGATATGACTTTTTTTGGGGAGGGGAGGGGGGAGAATTTAAATGGTTTCTCATAATTACAGTTGGCATGCACACAATATTAGAAATATGAGATATTTTTACAGTTTTGCAAATTAATGTAAAGAATTCAGATTGATTAAACAGTGGTGTTTTCCAAAAGTCTGAAGAGCGTTGCTCAGCTAGGAACGTCTCCATATTATATAAAGCAAAAAGGACTTTGCCACTTCCAGTACAAGATTCATACCATACAGATTGCAACTGTGGAACAATCTGAACAGTATATCAGATTAACAGTCTGCATATAGCATACATTTTGAAGATCTGTTGTTCTCACTTAAAATCAGGAAATTGCTTTAATTTTTAAAAAGCATAAATGGGTACAAGAGCATATTGCATGTATTTCACTTGCTTTTGGATCAAGCTATTGTACTGGTAGGTGCCTTTTAAAAAAAAAAAAAAAAAAAAGAAATCTCTAGAAAGTAACAATATAGCAACAAAGAAAAACGTCTTTACTGACAGTTGAATGTCATCCCTGGAGATTCTACACTTGCTAAATAAATCTGGGAACATAGTTAGCTGAAAATACAATAATTATAGGTGCCAGCTGGAAGCAACCAATCATTGATGCAGGCCACCAACTCAGAAGATGTCAGTGATTTTAAAGTACAAAATAAATTCTCACTTTACTCCTACCTTAAAGAATCAAAGATTTTAGCACCCAGCCTTTTCTCAGAGGTTAATACACGTTTAAAAAAAAAAAAAACAAAAAAACAAAAAAACCCAGACTCCCACTTGATTAACACTCTGTAGGGGAGGGAATTTAATTATTTTTTTTATTTGGTCAGACTTGGTCAACCAGATGTGATTTTCAGTAACATGGTATGGATTTGTCCATATTTCATTGTGAATGTAAAGGCATTCCTGTAAATCAGCAGTAAAGATGTTCTGTTAAACTGGGAGTTGTAAAATATACATAACATGTACTGCATACAGCAAAATGGGATCCACCAATAGGCTTTTGTAGCAGATCTCTTTACTGAAATAAAAAGATAACTGTTATGGGTTCTTAATCTAGCTAAATTTATGATAAAGACTTGGGCATATTCCAGGCATGGACCTCTACCATACCCACAAATCCAACCCCGTGGAACCATGATGTGTTGGAAATCCAAACCTGAATCCAGATACAAAATTTACAACAAGCACCTATATTTATAATGGGCCAAAACAAAACCCTGATCCAAAATACACACTCCCCACCCAATCCCTTGTTCAGACTTCGAGGTGATTGCAATCTGGATATGTATCCACGTTGTGGTATCTGGAGCCCACCACTAGTATATTCTTTACCAATGTGGTGTGCATATAATTCTCATTATTCAGCAATAGGAATAAGCAGGAATTCAGGGGAGGATGTATTGCGTATTAAGTGGATATTAATATTTTGTGTTTATATAGTTAAATGTCTAGATGGTTATTCGTATGGCTGTTCAATTCCATATATTCATGCCTGCATCAGTAAGCCATTAGGGCCAAATCAACATTCTTAACACACACACCTAGTAACTGTTTGTGCACTAGTGGTCCCCATTAGGGGAAACAATCCTCCCCCGAGGTTATGGAGCAGCTCTACAGCTTCTACTGAAGCCATACGGCAACAGCAGCCTCTGCTTTTGCTTCACCCACTTCATAAGAAAATAGCCAGTGGATCCTCAGATATGGGACGAATAATTATGTCCCTGCCCTATCTCCAACATCTCCCTCTATGCTGGGACACAGGTTGTTCCAGTGAAGCTTTGCTCCATGAAATGCTGGAGCTTCCTGAATGTTTCATCCTTCCTCCCTCCCTCCTACTAAGTAGCTGCATCACACCAGTTCCCCTCCCTGTGGATCAGATGAGGCCATAACAGGGTGGATAGAATGTAAGCTATGAGTCACAACAGCAAAAAGGATGAACTGCAATGAAAGCCCCCTCTTATTAAGCAATCTCTTCCCAAAAAGGAGAGACTGCCTAAAAGTGATCTCAGTTGTGCTGAACCGAGCTCTGCTCTAACTCTATCCAAGACCACCTCCAGGCCTGCCAACAGGAGAGGAGGATGGGGGCAAAGGGGGCAATTGCCCATGGGCCTGGCCATTTAAAAGGGCCCAGGCTTCTTCCTCCTGCAGCCCCCCCCATGGCACTCCTTCTCCACCCAGCCCTGCCACTTGATGCTCACCACGTCATTTCCCCCACCCCTCCCCAATCATTGCTCACCACTTGCATCCCTCCTCTTCTCTGCTGCTTGCCCCCCAGTGTCGCTGCTTGTTGCATCCCTCCCCCCAGCTGTCACTTGCTGCCTAGTAGGAGGAGGAGGAGTGTGGAAGAGAGGAAAGGGACCAAGCAGAAGGGCAAAGGGATGCAGCATTGAGCAGGGGAGGGGCCCAGAGAAGAGTGGGGCAAACTGTGGGCAGGGCCATAAGCAGAAGAGATGGGAAGGGATGGTTCTGCCCTGAGGCCCAGAATTGCTGTTGGTGGGCCCAACCACCTCTGTTCATTAACTGATTCATCTCAGTCCCTTGCTTACTCTGATAGGACAGGTTTCACTGCACGTTTAAGGGGCACTTTTCAAAAGAACTCCGTGTTGGCCTCATTCTGATTCAGTTACACGTAATGGAAATTTGACTATTCACTTCAAGGGGAGCAGTCAGGCCCAAGTTGAAAGTTCTTGAAAATTTCACTGCTAATGTAGCCCACATTAGCCTAAATGAGAAAAAGAGTTGGGTGTTTTTTGTTTTTTTTAAACTGTAAAATTAAAATGGCTGTAAATAATTCTGTTTTAATATTTATCACTGATGTTCACATGACAGCAGCACGGTAACAGGCAATTCCTGCATTTGCCTTCACTCCACAATCGGGTTTCACTTAAGCATCTGCCTAAGAGTACCATTGACCTTTTAACTGAACTTTTGAAGGGAAGGGGTTGTATGGTAGTAAACAAACGCACCAGGGCTCCCTAAATAATTTCTCTCTCACCCACACACAGTCTGAAGGGGGGCAGGTGAGGGGGGGGGGTGTTTGAGCACAGTTTTTCTTCTATGAAGGAGTGTGTGTGGGATTAGTGAAGTGTCTAAAAACAAAAAAGCCTATAACCACAGGTGCAATCCCCAAAAAGAAGTCAGCTTTACTTGGGAAGTTGTGTCACAAGGCATATTTTAAAAGTGAAATACTAGAAAACACTTTGCTGCCATTGCCATTTCATTGCTTGATTGGTCAGGACTGACATGGGATTTATCATCTTCACTTCATCTGTTAGGGTTAAGTCTTTCCCAAATGCCTCAGGGCTCAGAAGAATGCTACCCTCCTCCCCCCACCTCTGCGCTTCAGTTCAGTCAGTGCTAATCCAATTATCTTTGTTAGAAGATTCCCCCAGGCTTCAGATACAACTGAATTCAACTATATTGCACCAAGTATTTTGAATCCATTCATTTGTGCCATGTAGAAGGAATGAACAGAGATAATCAGGTAATACAGTCTAATAATGCTGACATCCTGAAGAAAGAGAGGGAGAAGGGATGTTCATGTACAAACGAGTAAAAATATCCAAAATAAGTTACTCTAAAACCATAATAAAACTATAGGCACTGGATTGAAGGTCCTGCACCTATTGAAGTCACTAATAAATCTCCCATGGATTTCAGTAGTGCAGGATCAGACCACAAATCCTCAAAGCCTTGATACTGCAGAGTTTATTGCTTCTGAATATGGTACATTTTGCAAATGTGTCTCTTATGCTGCTGAGTGCAACTGGCTCAATTTGCTGTTCTGTTAAGTTTTCAATGGCCAACTGATTCAGGGCTCAATCCTGCAAGATGCTGAGCGAGTCATGCATCTATAGACTTCAGTGGTCATCATGGCGATTCAGCACCTGCAAAAGTTGCTAACACTTAGCAAGAAGGAGTCCTTAAAGTGGCAGCAAGTCAATAGATTATGCAGAAATGGGGTTATAAAACTGCATCTTAGACTGTGCATCCATTTCTTTTCATTTTCTTTCCCAAGGACTTTATGGACATGATGATCCAACTCGTACAGGAGTCAATAGAGAGACTCCCACCGACTTCAGTGGGAGGTAGATTGGGCCTGACAAGATGTCTGTAGTATATATTTACAGAGAAATCATAAGAATGCAGATCAAACTTACCTCTGTATTTCCTAGAGTTTCTGCATGTTTAAAAAAAAGTTTTAGCTAAGATATCAGAGGCTTTTGATTGAGAATTCCTTTGTATTTCCCTTCGCCATTTAAGATGGAAGTCATTAGGGTGTGGTGAAATTAATGACAAGTTAACTGGATTGAAGGGGGGGAGGGAGAGAAGAAAGAGAGGCAAAAAAGAAGGTACAACCCACAAATCCATTTCAGATCAAATGAAGCTACCTGCTGCACAAAGGCTCCTACTAATGATTATTGGTCTTCCTTTTTTAAAAAGGATTTTACCCTGACCTGCTTTAATACAAAGATAGTCATTTGTTGCTAAGAAAATAAAAAATATAAAATGACTCCACCAAAACACCAGTTCTGCTGCTGCAACTCACTACCCCACATGGGATGGGGATCAGGAGTTCCACACCTTTATGTTGTTGTCATCAACATACTGAGCTGTAGAACCATAGTTTTTCCTCCTGTGCTGCCACTTTTGGGGTGGCTTGCACCCTGGAGGTGCGAAGAGGACCCGTTTCTTCATTCAGGAGAGCACTGAGATGGACATTTTGGCCAGCCCTTGCATCAATGGAGCAGGGGGATAGGGTTCTTGTATTCGCCACACCTCTTGTGCACCCACACAATACCCAAGCACAGCATGGTGCTCACTGTATATCTCCATCAGAGTTATAATGAAAATACTCTCTCAACCATGACATTACAAGAGCGATGCTATAATGTTTTCTGTGTTCTATTCGTCAGTTTTTATTACCAGAAACATTAGCATGAAAAACAAAAATCTCTGTACTTTAGAAGCTCATCTGTTCCTGAAGCTTATTCCTCACTTGAAGTCATAATTTTCTCCATTTCACTTTTTAAAATGCAACTTCAAAAATACACTGTATTCCAAATTATATTTAACTTCACGTATAGGCATGGACACAGATTCTATATGAAAATATACAAAAAAATAATAAGGTTGCCTGGCTGATTAAACAAAAGTCACACAATCCCAACATTTAGATTGCCCACAAGGGAGCCCTGCCTCTTTCAGTGCACATCCTAAGAGACACACCCTATCATAATACCAGTTTGCTGTGCACATATACGAAGTGCAATTAAACACACAGCATGCATATAATGATGAATTCCCTGTGATAATTTATTGTGCACCTTTGACCATCTCACCTATTTTGTCCACTAATCCATCTCCCATGCATATAGATAGATATAAAAAGCATACCCCACACTAACATATACACACGCACATACACACACACACACACAGACTCAATGATCTGATATTGAGTTATTTACACTGTGGGACCCCACGTAGTGCCTCTGTACTCTTGCATTTTCCACATTGAGTGCTTGATTTTGCAACCTTAGTAAGAATATTTCATCATGCTTTTTGGTGTGGAAATAGACATTGATACACACGATATCAATTGTTAATTTGGAGTTCTTCAGTTAGGACAAATCATTCTATGGTGTTTTGTTTGTCCACAACAAAAAACAAAAACAAAAAATTAACAGCACTAAAATATACTTGAGCTATTGCTTTTTCTGCTCATTCTTTCAGTACCTGCAGAGCATTTCAGCTACAATATTGGTCTTACCTCTGTGTTGGGGAGCGAATTCTTTAAGTCTATGCCACTGTTAACGTAAAAACATGCATTTGTATATGCTGTGTCACAATCATAACATTTTTAGTTCATTTAGCAGTAGGTAGACGAAAAGGAAAAGGAAATGCTGAATCCTACCTTGGGATGGTAAGTCACCAGAATCCATCTTATAGTGCTTGTAAAGAATTGGTGCCTATCTTAGGCTGTCCTCCTTCTCCTAGGACAGGTTTTACTCTTTGCCCGCTTACTTCCTGAGGGTAATTCTGCCTGAGCACTCTTCAGAGAATCCAGGGAAGCAGCTTCCAGCTAGCTTAGTTATTTATTTTAACTCTTAACAGAAGAAATCAAACCTCACACATTCTTCCCTCAAAATCTATGCAAGCTAAGAAGTAGTGCCTTCCTCAAGTCTGTCCCTCACAACACCTTCAGCAACCCCAAATTCCTAGCACTTATCTCAAAGCCTTCATAACCAAGGCTTTTCCATTCTCCTTTCTGTCCATTTGGTTTCTGGAACAATTCCTTTCTACATGGGTTTCTTGCTGCAGTCCTTTGGAAATACAGCCATTATCCCCTCAGCATTCTGAAGGGTGTGACAGTCTCTCACTTCTACCTCCTGCTGCTAATTAAGTTCAGTTCTCCTCTCAGGTGCAGCAGGCAGGGCTAATCAGTCAGCCAGCCAGCTGTAGGCCTCTGATCCCAAAGGAATGGTATTCTTTGTACCTTCATAGTGCTATAAAAATTATAAACTCTTTAGGAAAGGGACTGTCTCTTACTATGTGACTGTACAGTGCCAAGTACAATGGGGCTAAGATTTTGGTTAGGGTTTCCAAACATAATAATTATTACTGTAATAACAATAGTGGACTTGTGCATGCCAATATGTAAGTGAATAAATCAAACACTTCAATTCCCATCAGTTTAAACACTTTCCCCTGCAAGTTAGATGAACACCTGCTAAGCACAAACTACCCTGTAATTTCCCCCCTGTAGTTGCAGGGGGAAAATGCTGCAGTTTTTGCTGAATTCACTCCCTCATATATAATAAAAAATTGCTTAAATGGAGCCATTTGTACTCTGTACCAGCAGCTTCAGGAACTAAAGCAGTATTTTGCACACTTCTGGTTCTGTATAAATAAATGATAATATTTTATGACTGCAGTAATTCAGAGAACATTACTTTGTTGCCAGCTTTAACACTCAGTTACACTAATTCACATCTGCCCTAACTACCTGTATGTTTCTCCATAGAGTGTCTGGTGATAACAATTCTCAACAGACAGAGGGTCATATTCATTCTCAACACTGACTAACTACAGGAATAAGTTAGTGGTTAGCTCTTCAAGTCTACATCTTTGGCTCTCCCCAGGACACCCAGTACACTTTTCATTCCTATCTGAATTTCAGTAATCTCAATTTGTTGCTCTATATTCCCTTTGACTTTTAATCACACAAGCCAAAAATTCCTTTTGTTCCTTCCCCCTTTCGAGATGGATAATTATTTGTCCTCATTTTTCTGTCTGTTCATTTAACCCTCAGATCTCAAATATCAGTTTCGCTGATAATGTTTCAAGTAGAGTGTGTTGCAAGTCTGAATCAAGACCTTGTCACCTCCAAATTTCAGTGGCATATACAACTCAGATCTGAATCAAAATATTACACATGACCCCAACCTATAGAATGGACTGAACCAAAACTCCAGTTGCAAGCTCTAATGAACTTGAAAATGTTCCTAATGCAGATCTGGCACAGAATTTTGGGCCTTGCATCCATCTCTAGTTCCAAGGAAACAAAGAACATTTTTATGTTGTTCTGTTTAGGTCATATATCCATAGAAAGTTTTAATGTTGTACAACTATACATTAATATTGTACGCTATATTATACACTATATTGTACTAGTGGGTCTGCCTCTGTAGCGCAGGTCATGCTTTGATTCTGTGAAACATTGCAAGTGGCATCTGGGAGCTGGTTATGTCTGTTTTCTCCTTTTCCTTCCCTACCATACTCCCAGTTCTTGGGCAAGATTTTGAAAAGTGACTAATGATTTTGGGTGCTCCGTTTTTGAGTGCCCAACTTGTGGCATGTCAAAAAGACATGATTTTCAAAGAGTAGGTGCTCAATAGAGCTGGTTGGGAATTTTTTGATGAATCGTTTTCCTTCTGAAAAATACCAATTTGTCGAAACCAACTCTGTTCACAAAACAGGGTCATTTTTGACAAATATCCTGACTAGAAAAAAAATTGAGTAAAAAAGTACTGAAATTGTTGAAACAATGTGTTTTTACATTTTTAAATTTTAAAGCTTCTGTCCTTTTTAGTAGAAAAAACTTTGTTTTGGAATTTAGGTAAATGTGCACTTAAAAAATTAATAAAGCTAAAAAAGTCAAAATTGAAATAAAATATTTCAAAATTATCTAAATGAAATGTTTCAATTGAGTCAAACTGAATTTTTTTTGTGGGGGAGAATGGATTTTTGGTTTGTGAAAATGTTTGACATCTTGATTTTTTTGCCTCAATTCAGGATAGGGAAATTGTTTGATATCTTGAAAATTTTTGTGGGAGAGAAAAACTGTTTCCTTACCATCTAAGATCCAGATTAAGTTTGTATTTTTGAAATGGACACCTAGAAACTGGACTAAAGCCACTGAATGGGCATCCAATAGCATCAATTTTAAAATCACTCCTAACCTGGGCTGGATTCAATCTGGAGGCCTAATCCCACCAAACTCTAGTGCTCAGCACTTTCTGAAAACCAGGCCTCTTTCAGGTGTTTTAAACTGGTTGCCTAAAAATTGAAGCACTCAGTATTACTAGTCACCTTTTCAATGTCTCATTTCATGACTCAGCTCTTCCCAGCTTCCACAGGGACTAGAAGAACCCAGAATATCACCAGGGTGACTACTGCAATATTTCCAACCCAATCAAAACCGAGAATTACTAAAAATCTTGTAGAAGATCCTCTTTTTCCAGATTTATTTCTAGACTAAAGAGGTTCTCTTAAATTTAGCCTAACAATGTGCAAGAACCCAAACCTTTGGTTCCTATTCCAATAGAAGAGCTCCTTGGAACATTTTGCTGTTTGTCTGTTGATGCTAGGAATCTGATTCCTCATGGCCTCTGCTGCTCTTTATCCCTCTCAAGATATTTGTCTGTCCCAGACTGTATTGAATACATTTCCATTGCCGTATGCTTGTGATACACATTAAGACCTATTATCCTCCCAAAATATAACTAATGTTTACACTTATTTATTGAGGGTTAGATTGTGTCACTAGGACACTTCTCGGGGCAGCATGCTGCTGTACAGGAGCATCTCATGGAAGGAATTGTGAGTTAGGGAGACACAACTCCATCCTGGCTCCCCTGTTGCCGCAGAGGAATGGCAATTAGCTGGTGGCCTATACTGGCAGAAAATTATTAACCCCATCTGCCTCTGTGTGTTAATCCAGCTGGGCTGGCTAGTTGATTTCCAGAGATGGAGCCAAGCGCCCGCCTATTCTCTTATCTTCCCTGCCCACCTGATCTGGTGTGCTTTGTTCACCTAAGCTGGCATATCCAGACCCAAGGTCTGAGAAGTTTACCCACAAGCAAATGAGGACTTTTGATTTGGTTTAATACTCTTGTGACTAGGTGTGCTGCCCAAGTCACAATCCAGCCTTGAGTTATTGCAAAATGCTGTCAAAATTCCAGGAAAGACAGTGATAGCTGTATTGTATTACACTGTGACAAAGCCATATATACAAAAAAGGAAATACTGTTCTCACAGCCGTACAAATGAACTGAAGTTAATGTAAGAGCAGAATTTGGACCAGTATCTTCTGTCACCACAGTATTAGGTTGGCTTTGTTATATATCACCCAGCTAAATCAGTTTTACTTACATACCATACTGAATGAATTCCAGTGAAACAATACGGTCCATTTAAGCTGAGCAGTGCAAAACCATTACAAAATCCTATCTACAAACTTGGAGACAAAATATTGCATCAATGTAAGTATTTCTTTCAGTACTGCTGTAACTTGTACTTGAAACATATGTTACAAGGTTAATTTTTTTGAACAGCTATCAGCCTAGCAGCAGTAAGTCATCTGTCTGGCTGTATGGGCCAAGCACAAAATGTGAGCCTTTCACGAATGCATGTAGAGAAGCGATGCCATACGATTTGAAAGATAGAGTCAATGCACTGTCATCGCACAGACTGTGCATATCAGACAGCAAATTAGATATTGATAGAACTATTCTGAACAGTCAATAAGCTTTCTGATGATTGATATCTTTAAGCTGGCTGGTAATATCAATGTCAGCATTTGGAAACTAGAGAAAGAAAGTGTAATGCAATATTCTCTTTGTGGAATCCTTAAGTGTAATCCAAGATCACAAACATAGTCATTAATTTAGGCACTGTGGTTTGCACTGAGTTCTCTTTCTCAGTAACAGCAGGGAGAGAAAATTAAAACTTCATCCTTTCCTTTGTGTGCCAGTGCTTCCCATCCTAAAGCAGCCTTGGGGAGGAAGAGTGGTGAAAGAAAATGTCCAGAAAAGAGATTAATCTAAAAAATAAGAAATCAGAGAAAATAGGATACTTAGATGAACATAGTGCATTCTGAAACTACATACAGACATGGAAACCAATTGTGCCTCCCCAGATCATGATGAGTAGCGCCTACCCTGCAAGTAGTCCCACTGATTTCAGCAGAAATATTTGCAGAGTAAGATAGGATGGGTTGTGAGGAATGATAGATGAATTGGGACCAAAATGTTTTCTGCTGTTTAGTCAAGGAAAGTAACAGATTAAAGAAAAAAGGTACAACAGTGTTTATAAAATATGGCCAAGATTTTAAAAAGTGACTTGTGATTTTGGGCGGTCAATTTAAAAGACCTTAATATGCCTGATTTTCAGAGGATAGGTGCTCTGCACTATCTCAAAATAAGGCCCTTTAAAGTATCTCAAGGTGGCAACCAATAATAACTAGTTACTATTTAAAAATATGCCTCATACTGATAAAACTTCTTTTTGGCACTAATTTCTCCCCGTCTCCCTTCTTTCGTCTCTTTTTTCTTCAGTAGTTTCCCCTTCCTAGCCTTTAACTAATGGCATTGTTGTTATTCACAGCATATTCATCTTGATGGCCTAGATCCAGAATGACCTATGCACTGAAATTCCTAACTTTTAGAAATCTAGCCACCCAGTGGAAACCACAAACCTTGTGTTAGGCACCTAGGCTCCCTGTACAATGCATGGGGAGAGATAAGTGCCTAAGGCAAAGGCAAGCATGCTAAGAAGGGAGTCATCTAAGATAGCCAATAGCAGATGCTGACAAAAGGGGTGCATCCTAAGCCCTGCCTCTCTCACTGAGTTAGACGCCTAAAGTCCAGGCTAATGGAAGGTGCCTAATTTTGCTTGGGATCCACAGTCAGGAACCTTCTCCTACATTGTAAGAACAGCAGCGCTGCATGCCTAAGTCCAGTAGCCTCCCTAGAAATCTTTAGCCTAGAAGTGAGGGTACTTACTCAGGATGTGGGAGACTCCAGTTCACAACCCCTCTCTGCCTGATGAGGAGAAGGGATTTGAATAGGAATTCCCCACATCCCAGGTGAGTACCCCCCCCCCCCACCATTCTCTCTCACACAAGGTCATTTTCACACTGTTGTGGGCCCAATGCATATTTAATTAGATATACAAAGTGGAACAGCTTCAACAAGAGAGATTGAGAGAGGCCTGCACTGGCATAGCGCAGAATCTAGTGGTTAGGGCACTCACATAGGATTTGAATAGGGATTTTTCACATTTTTTCTCCTCCTCGGTTAGAAGGGAAAATTAAACCCTATCCCAGGTGACTACACTAATCACTATGCTAAAGATTATAAAGGAGGCCTCCTTCTGTCTTTTCATGTGAAGTTAGGCATGCTCAGAGCACACCTATCACCTCAGGCCCTCCAAGTGAGATAGGTGTTGCCCTGTGTATCGCCACCTGATTTAAAGATCACACTGGGGTTTAGGCACAGATAGACATCTGGGCTCCCATCCAGCGTAGCAGTATGCATGTCCAGAAACTTAGGCAAAAATTTAGGTGCCTACAGGATTAAGTGGCATCTGAGCAGGAGTTTTGTGGATCATGTAGTGTCTAAACCTAGGCGTTAGACACCTCAGTCATTCTGGGCCAACTTAAATACCCAAGATGGTGATGCTGTAAGAAATGTGCAGATTCTGTTTAAATTACCTCAGGAATATCTGGACTGAAAATGTGGTTTCCAATTAGTCATCAAGTAAATTTCACTTCACTTCCTCTAGAGTCTAGAAGATAAAATTTAGGGCCAGTTTGGGAGCCCTTTCCTTCGATTAGTGAGCAGTTACTTGCACTTTTAGTTTCATTGAAGTCAATGAGACTACTCCTGGGTAACAGCTCTACATTGTGAGTAATGTGTTCACAATCTGGCTCTTAGTAAATGAAAATGCAAAAGATGACAGGTTTGACAGATTATATATTCTGTAAATGAGGCCCAGAAGGATTACTAGGTCAAATTATTCAGCAACAATTCACATACAAATCTGCTGAGCTTGATCATGTACAGTTGGGTATAACGTATGCATAGGAGATGCTGCACTTCCTGGCTTGGAGTGGTTTCCATTATGTACATGGTTTACAGTTTGGTTGAATGGCTTTCAGCACCCCCACTATAAAAATTGTTCCAGCACCCCTGAGTGTATGGAGTGTGGGGAGGGAATTTTAACTCCAGTAACCAATAAAATTGTGGCTGCTGGGGTCCACAAGAAGATTGATCCCCACAAGTAACCAGTCAGGGTGCCTGGATACTTTGAAGACTCTCATTGGCTGCTGGAGTTAATGGACTTAACTGTGATCTCACTTAGGTGGTTTTACACCAGTGTAACTGTACTGACTTCACTGGAACTCCTCTTGATTTACACTGGTGTAAATGAGATTGGAATCTCTCCCTGAAACAGGTACTGCATCCAAAAGTCACTACCTTTTTAGAATCTTGTTAAAGCAATTTGCTCAGATGATCTGACCTCCCTCACCACCATCACGCCACACCCAGACAAAGATTTTGTTTTGTTTCAGGACTTTACTTGTACATGTATGTCATTTTCACAGTAGTCTATTGGACCAGGCTAGTGGCATACTTCCTTCTGCATTTTTATGAGAAATGTGCCTGATTCACATTGTTTGAATCTGGATCTGAACTATCCCCAAGTTTAGACAAATCTAAAACCCGAAAGATTGAGGCTTGAGTCCATCTTTTATATGTATTGGTCATGCCTGTGCTTTGTGTTACCTGATGTTTTAGTTCATTACAAAGGGACAGTTGCATTGTTGTACAGATTGCAAAGAAGTGGTGCAGCAAAATATATTATGTAGCAGTGGGATAGTACAAACCTTTCATTAAGGCATTTTTAAAGTAATGGTACAAGAGAGGGCAGGATCTATGTGTAATGTTGTGAAACAGCATGTTGTATATACTGAACACTATTTGCTCGTTACTATTATATTGACTACCTCCTGTTCTAATACAAAGTTGATGAACAAACAGGCACTGTGGTATATTAAGAAGAACTGAAGTACATGTGTGGGAAAGTGAATAAAAAGAAATCATCTGCTGAGAGAAGAGATAAGAATAATAGACATTTTTTAGTCCTTTTCCCACACATCCACATACCACAATAGAAACCACCGAGGACAAAGAAGGATATTGAAATTAAAGAAAATAATAAATGAACAAAATCTTTTAACAAGTCACTAGGAATTGTGAAGGAACAGAACTAGAAATGGGGGGAGAGGAATATAATTTAAGGAAAATTCATCTTTCTTTAATGTTCAGATTTTAAAATATTTCTGAACAGATTTTCAGCTGGTGTAACTAAACTGGGGTCGCCCCACTAATGGAGCTATGCCAATTTCCATCAGCTCCAGATCTGGCCATTTATGTTCATAGTTATATGAACATAGACCCCAAAAAAGGCAAAAAAAAAACAAAAAACCCATACATAGCGGGAAGGGTTAACCCTCTCCAAGCCCTGTTCCTGCTCCTCCATAGCTCCAGCCCAGATCCTGTCCTACACCCAGCCTTGCTCCCATCCTTTCCAGCCCTGGCTCCTGCCTTCCCTGACTCCTCATAATCCAACTCCGACTCTTGGCTCTGACTCTGACTGCTTCAACCCTTAGCTCTGGCATGCAGACTTTGACTTCAGTCCCAACCATCAGCTCTGATTCCCGACTTTGATTCTGTCTTCTACCTTGGCTCTGGCATTCAGACTCTGACCACTAGGCCTGTGCCTGCCCTGACCACTAGGCCTGCCTGCCTTAGACCCAGTCCGCTGACATAGTGTAGGTTATGCATCTTTAAACCCAACATGTTAGAACATGTGCCATCTCCAGTGGTAGAGCTGGAACTAGACAAGAGACACTATAAAAGGGGCCTCCACCAAACCACTAAAGCCTGACATGGGGGGCTGCTTGAGGGGAAGGAGTGTCTGCCTCAGGAGCAGTGATGAAGAGTGCTTGTGCACCAATATTCACCATGAGGATGGTCTTTGCACCAATCCTGTGTAGGATTATGGCAAAGGTCCCTTTGGGGTGACCCACAGATTAGCTGAAAGAGGGTCAATTGATCCATGGTTACACATTTACATGGACTCAGTGGGTCCAATACTCCAAACGATTTGTGCAGAGGGGCTGTGATCATTATTTGAATCTAGTGGGTTAGGGGTAGTGTGCTGCCATTCCAACCTATGGAACAAATTGGTGGCAAATCCATTCTGAGTGGGGTCCGATACTCTGGATCTTATCCATACCTTGGTACAGTAGAGCCCAGATTTGTTTACCTTCAGGGCACATGGGGATGTGTATTTTTCTCTTGAGATTCTGATGGGTGTAGGCTACAGTGCTGCTCAAGGGGTTATTATGGGTCATTATGATTATGTGTAGTATTGAGGGGCAAACTTCTGAGGAATTTTATGATCTGGTAGCATTCAAAAAGAAATCAAAACACTACTGAGACTAAACAGCAAAGGGAGGAATAGAATTCAGACCTACCTGGCTCCTGAGCCAGTGATTCTTCCACTAGACAATGTTGGTTTGGGGGAAATTTGTTGCTACCTCTTTTTCTCTTTGCTGCTTTTTCAAACTTCATGCTTGTGAATTATCGGCTGGAAGCAGATTTTCTGTAGCACACTTGGAGACTAAGCCACCAAATTATGACTGTCCTTTGCAAAGGAACAATGGGGGAGAAAGAAGATCTTCCTTTGTTCATTCGTGCAAGCGCAGCCATAATTGTCCCTACGGGCCAGATCCTCAACTGGAATAAATCATCATAGATCCACTGGATCTCAATGGAGTTTAATCAGTTTACACCATCTGAGGAACTGGCCCATGTGTTTTTAAACCCAGTCTGAGTGAATTCTTGCCACTCCACTTTCAGATTAGTCCATGAAAAGAGGAAGGAAACAGCAACAAAAAAAGAAGAACAGAAAAATTCAGTGAAATCTCTCAAGAATATCGTCAATGACAATGACATCAACAAAATCACTAACCTATTTGCAGAGAAACATCACAAAGAGAACTGACATGGTTGATGGGACAAAACGTTAATACCAAGCACCAATGAAAATATCTGCACTACTTATAAAGCTAAATGTTCAAATGTGATCAGTTAAATAAGCAGAATGGGGGGAAATATTGGGGAACGGTGATTTTATGTCCCCATTTGATACAATGAGGTAGCAAACACACCAAATGCATAGAGCTGTGTAATTGTTATGATCTAGTTTTCTGGGTTCTGCCCTGTCACAGTGTTTGCTGGTCTTTTACCAGGGTTGTGCCTAAGCCTCACCTGTGCCAGATGTAGCTCACCTCCACAGATCAATGAAATGAGTCTAGGGGTCAAGTGATGGGAACATTTGACTCAGAATTGGGCCTGCTGGGAAAAAGAAGGGCAAAAGAAGGAAAATGAAGGGATTTCATTCAGAGAGATCCACTTTCATTAGCTTTTGGGGTGTTGGTGAGGTGTAAGTTTCTAGGGAGCTTTCGTGGTCTAAGATCAAGAACTCTACATTAAGAGTTGTGAGACAGCTAAGGAGGCCGTATGGAAGTTTGTTTCCTTTTGAACTTTATGTTAAACTATAACCCAATTAGTGGTGTTCTTCTACTCATGAAAATGTAGATGAAGTTACAAAAGACCTCAAGTTGGAGAAACTGAGGCAGCGGATGGGGCTTGAAGCTAAGCTGTGTTAGTCCCTGCTATGTGATCCTTTACATTTCTAGGAGTCTATTGATGGAAGACAATAGCCATCTGATGAAGGGAAGTTATGCAGGCCATTGCAGAGCAGAAACACACTGTGTGCTATTCCACAGAGACTGCACATTTGCTCTCTTGTTTTGTTCTTTTAATGTAAAATAAAGGCCATTTTGACTTAACATGTACATGGTGGGGGCAGTTAGTTCTACATTACTCCTCAGAATGAATGTCTGCTCACCTGTGCCACACAGACTATGATGAGTGGGACAATACAAAAGGGTCTTTCTGAACTTTATGTTGTTTGTGATGTGAGAAGTTATTAGAAGTCAGTAAGACATTAGGAGAATACCCTATTCCTACCCTAACTTTGCCAACATTCAACCAACGAATCTGAACTGTCATATGCAGGACCTTATACCAGAATGTATTTTTTTTTTGTGAGATTTGAGCACAGGCCTAATTTTAGGGGAAGGAAGGAAGGACATTCCTGCCCCCCCCCCCCCCCCCATTTATAATATAGGGAAAGAAGAGAAAACAATAGTCTCTTCCCATCCCAAAGGGTGGTTAGCTAGAAAGGGAAAGTGGCAGGGTGGAGGGTCTAGCTGGTTTGTGCAGCAGACCATAGCACACTCTCCTGCTCCTGCTACTGCCAGCCAATCAGTTAGTTAGCTGCAAGATTTCAATAGGCAGAAAGCAGGTGCAAGTGCAGTCATCTGAGAGCATGAGTTGTTATATCCAACCTGCTGTGCAGGTACAGGCCTGGAGCTAAGGCTCCTCTTTGCAACCAGCTCAGCTGCTTTATTGCCTGAGTCCTTGCCCTGCTCACTCTGAGTGTCTGCAAAGCAGAGTGCATGGGACTGGGACAGCAGTTTCTCCTCCCTCCCCCATAGGGGGACAGGCACAAGAAGTAGAGATATGGGGGGAAATGTGCAAAGGGGGAGAGAGATGGGGGAAGCAGGCACAAGACTTGGTTGACAGGCAGTAGGGAGAACATGGGGAAAGGGAAAAGAAGCTGGAAAGAGTTTGGAGAGGGGCACTACAGCAAGAGAGAATGAGGTGGGGTGAAGGGAAGGAGAAGACCAAATGTGGGAGAGCAATGATGGTTCTTAGAGATGAGATTGAGGAAGGAGCTGTTGAAGGAGTTTGTGGAAAATAGGGGAGTCTATGAAGATTGTGCAACCCACTGGTCTCCATGTGTGTTGCAAGCCCCCGGCATGCAGATCCACAGAGAAGACGAGTTATTACAGCTGCAAGCTACATAGCATTGGCTGTTTAGATCAAAGTGTAGAAGCTCATGCTGTTAGCTCTGGGGGTCCCTTGGGTGCCAGCCAAGATGATGGCTGGCACAATTGCACATGTAGAGAAGTCTGGAGAAGAAAGAAGAGAGACTAGAGGGTTTAGTAGGAACCCAGCATGCTATCTAAAGACTGCTGCAACACAGGACAGGAGCCAGACAAGGTCTGCACCACAAGAAGTGTAGGTGTGGGGCCTTTGTGTCTGTTTGAATGGAGCTGGGGAGAACGCAACTTGATAAATCTGGAACTACCCATTTTTCCATAAGCGGACAAATACATTCTTTGGCATTGTTAAAGGTGTAAGATATTCTGTTGGCTTGGGGAATGGGATGGGCAAAGTTAAGGTTCTTTGGGGTGCCTACCTTGATTTTGCATTTCTGTACTTTCCAGTGCTAGTGGCGGGGAGGGGGGAGTTGAGTGTAACCTTAACTTTAACTTTCCAGGCCTTCCGATTTTTTTAAAGCAGTGTTGTTTTATTATTTTCCTCCATTGTTATTGATATGTATTTAAAACTTTGGTTCCAGTTTAATGATTTAGTTGTTGTTTTTGATCTGGTTGTCTATAACAGATTGTTCACCCATCTGCTTTCTCTAAGAATTAGTTCTTTCATAAGGAAGGAAAATAATATCAGTTTAGTTGATTGCAATTTCTCCAGAGTGGCTATTTTGGATCTGCAATTCTTTATGAGAACAAATAAAACACTGCATGAGGGAAGTTTGATCTTAAGTCTGTTCACTTGGGTGATCCACATGCCAAATTTTTAACTTGATTGAGAGAAAAATAATGGTCTATAAAGTACACAGCAATCAATAAAAAAGGAATAACAAATCTGTTTTCAAACCATTTTGAAGGCTTATCAATCCTTCTGGGTTTATTTGTTTGTTTTTCCTGAATAAGTTGTTTTCAAATCCAGTAGTTAACATGAGCATGTTCAATGGATACAGATTTCTATAATTCACAATTACATTTTCAAATTGTTTTCTCAATCAAAAGGAAAATGTTTTATCTTGTTTTCTCATTCTTGTTTACCATGGACTACAGTAGTATCAAACAAGTATCACAAAAACAGGAATACATGACAGGTATCAAACTTAGGGATAGAAAAGCAAATAGAGGAATGTAAACAGAAACTAAACGTTTGGGACATTGGCATTATCCACACTAGACATAATAAATATTATACACAATAGCTAAGATTGCCAGCAAGTGATTACAAATTGTGGTTTCTCTGGGTTCTGCTCATCTCTTCAATAACAAAGAAACACTAAACCGACTGGTGGTGATCTGCTGCTTTGATAACATCTAGATCAGATCATCAATGTAACATGAGAATGGTTAATGACATAAAGTAGAGCCCTACGCAGGACTATTTTTTTGATCCTGTCCTGCCCTGCAATAACCAGTCACACCAGTTCCTGCATTGTTTCTTGCATTTTTATCCCACTCCCACCCACAAAAACCTTACATCCACAAATCCGCAAGAGAGACCGATTCCCCCATACTACTAAAAAACCCCAAACATCAAAACGGTCAGCTAATATATTATATAAACAGAATTCAGACACAATTTTTACTACTAAAAGAATAAAACAAATCTTGCTTAAACCATGTAAAAACTGTGTTAACTCCTGTTATAATGGATATCAAATCTCTTTCTACCCCTCACTTAAATGTAAATGTTAAAACCTTTATTAAAAAAAGAAAAACTTGCTTTACTTTGCTGAAATTCTATTTATGGCAAACTGATGAGAGATTTCTGTTTTCCCACAAATTACTGCAGTAAAGTGTTTCTGCCCATCCAATCCGTCTCGCAACAAAGTACATTTTACCCCCTCATGCTATTATGGCAGTGGGTCCTGTGATCCCAGTCCATAGAGCACCCGCTTGACTTGCAGCTGATCACAAGGCTAACAGCATCTCTGCTTTGACCAATATTGACTATTTCTACGTCTGACATATTTTCAAAACCTTTTGGGAAAAGGCTTGCATCAACACAAAACTTTGTATCTAATATTTCTGTGTTATGCAAATATACATATATGGGTATTTTAGACACTTTCAGAAGGCCCATGGCTTCCTGAAAAAAACTATGCAAAAAAAAACTTGCTGCCCACTTCAGCTCTCACATAGGATATGCTCATCTGTAGGTATGTGACAGAGACCTCAGGGCCAGAAAAAGTAGTGCATTCCTACTGGGTAGTCATCACGTGATATGACAAGAAGTGTAATGCTTCAAAGGGACTCTTGGTCACAGATGAATCATCCGTACACTTTAGATTCTGACAAAGACAGAAGATGATGTGTAATCCGTGAAAATTTCACATTTAGCCAACCTGCTGCCATAACTGATTTGCTGAAGAAAGAACTTAAAAATTTCAATTCACTTGTTCCCAGTTACAGGGCTGGTTCCTGGAGCCATTCAGTTTTCACTCAGTCCTGACTCAGGCCAGGTTCCTGTTGATCTTTTCCAGAGTCAAGACTAAATAAAAACTGAATAAGGGTTTGGCTCATTGCTTGTATTAAATGTGTAGCAGTGGATTCTGGCAGAGAAAGAGTTAACTGGAGCCAGAAAGCAATTAGTGCATCCAGTTGTGGCAGGGGAGGGTTGGTAAAGTCCAATTAAGGATTAGGTGCAGCTGGGAAGAAGCTGTGTGGCTGAACTAAAAATGAGTCTTAGCTAAGGGGAGCTGGGTGACTAAAGATTTCAGGGAAGAGAAGAGAGAGATAAGGTTAGTGTGCCTTGGGATCTTTTTATTAGACAGGAGCGCTGCAGAGGAGCAGGAGAGATATTGTGCAGCTGTAGAAATGGACTGAGCGCCTGTTGTGAACCTTAGCAAAATGGCAAAAGCCCAAGCCTAGGGGCTGGGTTTCTGGAGGAAGGTAGAGAGAGAGGGAGAGAGAGAGAAAAAATATGGCCTAGAGACAGGCTGAGATAGGAAGTGATCTAGGTAGGCAGAGAGGCAAGTGTGAGGAAGCAGACCTTAACAGCTTGCTACAAGACCTTGGGATGAGAACCCAATGCAAAGTGAAGTCCTGGGTTCCCCTACCAGCCAGAGGAAGGGGGTGGGAAAGCCCTCTGATATAAAGGCTGTAAGGATCATTGAGCCCAGAGTTGGGTTGAACACCTGGCATAAGGTCAGTGGGCTATTGTTTTGTGAGACTCTTTGTTACCCTGGAAGAGATGGGACTGAATGTGACCTAGCCAGAGGGTGGAGTCGTGAGATTAAGCAGACTGCTGTAGAGCTATCAGCAGGGAGTGTAGGAAAAGGAGAGCCTGCTTTGTCATGCCCAGCCACAAAGGGGCACATGGACTGGTGAGTTGCTCTTCTTCAGTACAAATATACATAGGGTGTGATAGATCCCCAAAACGATTGCAGAAATTTGAACAACCAAACATTTTCCCCTCTTCTGGAACCTCATCTTAAACAGTTATGACTTCCACTTGCTATACATCTCCTGGTATCACTTTCACAAAGTACAAGGTAATGCACCTTGCATTGATAGACTAAAGTGAGAAGGACACCTCTTCATTTATCAAAAGCAGTGCTTTAACAAACTCACCTTTGAGAATATCAGGTTAAAAAATACCTCCCTTCTAGGGCTACTGTAGCCGGAAGGGGTGGTCCCCCTCTGAGGAGGACCCAGAGAGGGAGCCAGACCCACCCTAGCTGATAGAACCCTCCCCCAGGGGAAGTCCTGACTGGAAGCAGGTGGGCAGGTCCAGGCCTTTAAAGGCCCCAGTATCCCCACCTGACAGGAAGCGTGGGGGGGACTAGGCCTTTAAAAGCCAGGCTGGTGAGCATAGTTAAAGGAGGACAGCTGAGGGGGAAGGATGTGTCTCCTCCTGAGCTCCTAGCCATGGGAGTGGCAGGCCTTAGCCCCAGCCTAGGAATCTGCAGAGGTCTCCCCACAGTACCCCATGGCCTGGGAGTTGGAGGAGGGCCCACCAGAGGACCCCAAGGCCTGGGAGCTGGAAGAAGGCCCATCGGGCTCCCCGCTGACTACAAGCCTGAGGAGAACCCCCTGAGACACCTGGGGCCTGGGAGCCAGAAGCTGACCTGCCAGAGCAGTACAGAGCCTGGGACCCTGAGAAATTACCGGCCCTGCCCGAGGCCTGGGGGCCACAGGACCTGGAAGAGTTGCCCTCCGAGGATGAGCCCATGGAGTTGCCCGAGTTGCCGCCCGTGGATGAGGAGGGCCTAGCAGGCCTACCACACCCCAGCAACCCAGAGGAGGCAGGTACCGGGGGTTTCGGGGAGGAAGAAGCCCAGGGATAGCCGCAAGTTAGCGGCTGAGTCAGGGGCAACACAGGCGGCGTGTTGCAGCCGGAGCCCTGCCGACCCCGTGGCAAACGCCGTTGCCACTGCCAGGGCCCTGGGCTGGGATGGAGTGGAGACGGGTGGGCCTGCGTCCCCCTACCCACCTTGAGGAAGCCTTCCCTGCCATACCGCTCTAGAGAGCGGCCTGCTTGTTTTGCCAGCCCTGCCTGAGGGCCTGGCCATAGACTGCTTGCCCTGAGAAGGGCACAAGACTGCTTCCGCTGAGAGGTAGCCGGGAGGGGTGGTCCCCTCTGAGGAGGACCCAGAGAGGGGAAAACCCAGACGCTGCTCCCCAGTTCCAGGGGCACATCCACAGCTACCAAGAACAACCCCAGAGGAACATTTGGGTTGGAGTTGCAATACCCCAAATAAAAACACTCCGAGGAAGAGGGTTTATTTCAAATACCTTGAAATGCAGTGTAAATATGGGGGGGCCCAAATCCTCTACTGGCACAAATCTGCTTAGTTCCATTGAAGTCAGTGGAGTTACACTGACTTAACGTTGGTGGGGGATCTGGCCTAGAATGTACAGGGTTTCCCTTTCTTCTTCTTTTTTTTTTTGTCTGGCTTTTATGGTACACTATTTTTTTTAAAAGGCTCATTCATAAATAGTCATGTTTAGGTACTGGAAAGAAAGGAAAACTGTCTGGCCTCCATTATACGCTAAAACAGTTTTCCTCCCACTACTCTCTGTTTTTAATACTTTACTAGTTTTGCTGGACCTGTATCTTTAGATACCAGCACAAGGATATCCCCAGATAATGATAAAAATTCACCCTGCTGGAACATCATTGATTAATGTGGGCCATTGCATTTTAGCTTTCATAGTCTCCACATGCAGAGCTCTGTAATATGAGATCAAGGGGATTGCTTGATAAATTAATGGCAGGTAAAATTAGAACAGAAAAAGGAAATACTACTTCACACATGTGGCTGGCCTGTAGCACTTGTTGCTACAGGAGGTCTTAAGCTCAGCGAGCCAAGTTTCTCTAATGTTACTCCACTGCAGTGAAGAGAGTCCTGCCAGTGATTAATTTGGCCCAACAAATGTAACTACTTTCTTAAAAGAGCTAAATAATCTTATGAACAATTAGATTTATAGTGTGAAGAGGAAGATAAGCAAATCTCATGCTTCTGGGACTTAACTGATCACTCTTGTGGTCAGGAAGAGAATTTCAAACAACATACAGTGATGAATAATTGGACTATATGGATCATCACCTTCCTCTGAAATAGTCTTGAGGTTCTGTTGAAAGAAATATGTCCAGTTTAATGTTCTGGTATGATATGGATATGTGATATGATGTGGATTTGTGTGCGCGCATGTGGGGAGGTGGGAAGGTGTCCCTTGACTGTCCCTGTTAAACCATAGGTGTGATGAAATACAACTAAAATAATGATTGTACTTATTTTGGGCATAGTTGTGGACAGTTGTTAAAGAATGGGTTAAAAATAAGAAATGGCTCTTTGCCATGTTCTTTCAGTCATTGGGATCTTCTAATCTGAATTTTGAGAATGCTAGTTTCCTTTATATGTATTTCCTTTATGTCCTATGCTGTTTAACTTTCTTTAGTGGGTGCTGAGGACTGTTTTTCAGCCTGGAGGAGGTAGGTTCTGTTATCACAGAGACATTCATTTATTATTTTGGCCCCTGCTGGGGAATTAGTTTTTCCATATCCTGTGGTATCCTAGTTTGATGGTGATAAGGGCTCTTTGCTCCTGCTGCAATATAATGCTAAACTTGCCGTGTTTGGTGTTGATATCAAGAGAGGCCCTGAAAATTATAGTACTGAAGAGACAACGCATCTATTCCTAGAATGGAATCAACTGAGCAACCATTTCTAACTAAAGTCAAGATCTCATGGTTAAGGCAATGGGAATTAAGCCAAATGAGGCCACCTTTGGGAACACCAGATTGCCGAATAACTGAAATGGAAGGAGGTTTGTTTTCTAACTCACCCTCCTGTGGGAGATTTCTTGCAAATAGAATTGTAAGGCTGCTGACGTTGCTATGCAGAAGGGTCCCAGTTAGACCATGAGATGATGTGTAAGTCATGAAACCGAGAGGCAAAATCCTGTGAGACCCAAGATAAGGAGCCCCTTGCCTTCAAGCATGAGGGACTAAAGGAAGAAAGCCACTAAATCTGAGATGTCAGAAGGGGCAAAGTAGCCCTTGTGTCTTGTTGTTGGACTACCCCTTAGATAGTAAATTAGAGCTGGCCAGAGGAGGATAATTCCATTTCCTGGAAGCTTTTCAGATTTTTGAAATTTTTCCTTTCACAGTGGAACAAAATCCAAACCTTTCGCAGAATGGAATTATCGAAATATCCATGTTCAGCTCAAACCCCAATTAAAAATCTGATCTTTTTTCTCTGGAAACGACTGGAGTCCACCCTAGACCTCAGAAATGTTCCCATCAAAACTGATACATCTCCCAAACATTTTGACTTCAACAGAACATCCTATTTCAATGAAAAAACGTTTTGTCAAATGTTCCAAGCAGCCCTAGCCGTAATCTGTTTTTTTTTCCTTCTAAACGCTGTAATAATGTTGAGCTAGGGCTTTTACCCCCTCTCCCTGACTGCCAGCCACAGAAAAATATTCCTTTTCTATCAGATGCCTCAATGGGTGACTTGTTGGGAGCCCAGAATAGTTAGTGCCTATGGTCTTGTGTAACATGCCTATGGTGCTTGTCTTCAAGCTTGTGGTACACCTGGCATGTTTTAGATACTGAAAGAGGCTTCCTGAACCACCACATCCACAGAAGTAACTGCAAAGAATGGAGGTGAAGAGTCGCAATACTTTCAGCTACTTTCATACTTTTAGATTTGAAAACATCCTCAGCTAAATGTTGCCATTGTTTTTACTCCTGCCACCCCACTGACATAAGTAAATTGCACGGGTATGATTTGAATGAAGAATCTGGCTATATATAAATGAAAAGAAACATACAGATTTGCTAAAACTTCCAAATATTTTTTAAAGCACAGATGTCATTCATTCCCCTCCTGACTTCCCTCATGTTTATGGAGCATCACTTTTTCTCTTGATCAGGCTTGGCTTTTTCAAACCTAATATAGTTTACTGAGCTGATAAGATGCATTCTCTAAAATGTAAACTCTGCATAAAGTCAAACTCAGAATCTACTTATCTAAGATACTGAAGTCTGCATATACTGTAACATTGACATAAGTCATGCATGAATCCACACTTGACATCCTCTCCCAGCACAGAAACAAGCAAGACAGAAAACTGTTAGAAATAATCAAACCGGTTGTCCCGGGGGTGGATTGGGAGACGGAACCCTTTATTGCCTGCTCATTCCACCTCGATGCCACGAGTGAGCAACGAGGGGCTTACTTTACAATTCTTTTATCCATAACAGTATGTAAATGTATACATTTTCAGCAACTCCCCATAGACCCTTATTTGGTTACACTGACACCTATAAAATGAATATTAACTACTACCTAATGAATATAATTATACCCACCCCTGTTTGTTTACAGGATTACCATACAGAGGTCAGGCACATCACCTTAAAACCTATAAATTTTACACTAACATTCTTTGAAGTAAAGGCTTGCCGGGGGAGGGGAAGGAAGATAATGCTTTCTTCCCACCAAAAGGCCTTGCACAGAAATAGCAATAGACTCATCCCCTGCGCAGATGGCCAGGAAGGGAGGAGATGAAGAGAGAGAATAGACTGTAACTAAAATTCACACCAATTAACAAACAAAGTTTGCCCTTGCCTTGACCCCGTTCCCTGTAATTTAGGCTGTAATAATCACTAATCCAGCTTTAACTCTTTCTCTCTTTACTAAAAAAAACTATTGACTCCAATAATGGAGGAGGGAGCTCAATGACACACAAGCCCCTGTATTACTGATTTCACCCTCCTATCTGTCATGAAGGCCCAGATCTTACAACTTAGCACACATCACACTGCTGCACCCATCCAGAGATCCACTGATTTCAGTTGGCTCCACAAGGGGGCAACAGTGCATCCATGAGTTACATGTTGCGGCACTGAGGCCTTAGGTTTTGAAGTGCAGATTTACCATTGGGTGTGGCACAAAGTGGTCAAGCCCCATAGGAAGGTTTTACCCGTTTAACTAGATTGAATAAACGTGGATTAAGTGCACTGGGGTGTTAAAGGTGTTTGGCTGTAAAAAGGAGCACAAATTGTTCTATGAATGCAAATGAAACATTAATGATCGCTTGGGGGAAAATATACAAAAATTGAACAGAAACAAGCTGTTTCAAAATACATTTTTCTAGTTCGTGTCACATGCTACCTACATAAAAATACAAGTGTATCCAAAACCAGTTAATTCCCTGTAATTTCATGTGAACACAAAGCAATTCACGGTTTTGCAACAAAAGGAATATGCCCCTCTACAGGGTATTTATGCCTTGTGAAGTACCTTTCTGTCTACCTCTGGGCTGAAAAGTCTCTTAGGCAGCAAGCTGCCTAGGGGATTGGCCTTGCTGTACTCAGCAGAGCAACACCCAAATCCCTTTAAAAATCTGGCCCTAAATCCTTCTCAGTCATTTGTTTTCCAGAATGCTGTTCCCTTCTCACCCCATTCCACCTCCATGGTCTTTGTTACTAAATTGGTGACCTTGCATTTGGCTATAATATTAAACAGCTTGTTTCACTCCGCCCAGGTTATTCTGCCCTTTTTTACCCCCAAAGAGTGTCCTCCAAAGAACCCAAAAGAACGTCCTACATACGTTTTAAATCCTCCATAAATAGAGAACTTAGTCAAATTACGTTAGCACAGTGTTTCTCAATTGGGTTCCGCAGGAACACTGTTAGGGTTCCGCAAGAAAGTGACATTGCGCCGCTGAGAGCAGCTGTTCTCCGTGCCGCCAAAAAAGGGAAGATGTCCCGGATTTTTCAGTGGAGGGTATCGTGTATGAGTGTAATTTCCCCGCGGAGCCTGAAGGGTTCCGCGGGGAAATTTAATTGAGAAACGCTGACCTAATTGTTTCGACATTTTTTTGGCCCCATATGTAAAAATACTGTTAAGAGTTTGGGGGGGTTCCGCAATTATTTATCTAGTTCAAAAGGGTTCCATGGCCAAATTTAATTGAAAAACACTGCGTTAGCATGTCATGGTAAAGGGATCAGGTCTGTGGAAAAGTAGAAAAAGGAATATAGTGGCAATGCCACTTTGTATTGTCAGGATGATACCTTAAAATTTCCCATAAAGTTAAACCAACATTGAGTAGTTTTGTTTTAGTTCTATTTGAATGATAGTGACTTATAGCTAACTCTTTCAAGGGGTCTGTTGTGACTGTTTGGCCTACAAAACATACTCCAATATCAATTAAATAGATTTAGCCTCACCCAGTATTTTGCTTTGACACCCTTGTGCCCACAATTAAATGGAGGTGCAATTAACTACACAGAATTATGGTACAATTAACAGCACTTATAAATAAGAATATCTGGATGTTCTCTAGATCTGTAATCACATAGGAGTTGATTCCTGCAAGGTATGGAACACTTCTGTGAGGTGCTGATTATCCTGAACTTCCACTGAATTCAATGAGAGTTGAAAGAACCCAGCACCTCACTTGAATGCTCAATACCTTGCAGGTTTAAGCCTTTGTGATTACAGTTCTAATAATTTAAACCTGGATTGGATTGCATGCACAAACAAGCAGATCCAAAACTGGATGCTTCTTGTGTCTTTTCCTGGTGATACATGTTTCCTTTAAAGCACCTTCCTGTTCGTGTCAGCATTGCAGTGCCTCTCTCATTCAGTTAGTTCTAGCAGTGATGAGAAGTATATAATTACATATGTGATTAATCTAATTTAAGAGAATGTCTGAACCAATGATACATGTCTCTCTCACACGGTTTTTTCCAAGCTGTGTTTATTTTTTTAAACTCTTTCTGATGTTATTACTTTAAAATAGCTGTTTGGCTTCTCTTATTGATTTTTGTTTTTCTTAAATGTAATGCTTGTTTTTACCCTAATATGCAAGTGTTTCTTTAAAGTGAATCAATAATAAGGTAGTTTGGACTGTGTCTCTTACCTCCCTGTGCATGCTATTAGTTCTAGACTCCCAAGAGCTATTTGTGCAGTGAACCACAATAATGAGGTTGATAGTTCATAAAGGGGTGATGTGACAAATTGCTGATCTGCTTCAGAGTCACAGCAGCCTTACCCTGGCTAAGATCTTGATATTCAGACTTTCACCTGACATAAATCTTGTTATTAAATGATGGTTATTAAAGGGTTCTAAGCACCAAGCTGGTCAGGAAAACATAACAGAACATAACTGCTCACTTGTGTAGTGATGTCTCTCAGAAAACAACACTGCTCCTGCGTTGGCTTAAAGTTGGTGCATTTTAAAGTGTTTTTGTAACTGATGAAGCCCTAACTAGTATGCATCCTTTCTCCTTATTCCTGCTGCAGCAGTTGAGATTACCTGAAGGTCCTCAGCTGAGTTGTTAAAACTTGCACCTTATTTCCTGTTTGAATTTGTGTACCTTCCAGTCATTGGATCATGCCTTTGTCTGTTAGATTAGAGTCCTCCACAGTCTGAGAAGATTTCTGACAGTAATCAAGTCACCTCTTAACCTTCTCTTTGATAAGCTAAATAAATTGAGCTTCTTAAGTTTCTCACGGTCAGGCAGATTTTCCAGACCTTGAATCATTCTCATGGTTCTCTTCTTGGACACCAGAAATGTGCACAATATTTCAGTGTTGGTCTCACCTGTGCCTTATGCTGAGGTAACACCACCTCCTGCTGCTACTCTATTTTCCTCTTTGTACATTAATGCAGTCCTTGAGACCTCTTAGCCAAAGCATCACAGTGTATGCTCATGTTCAGTTGGTTATTCAATATGAGCACTAAGGGCCAGATTTTTAAAGAACGTAGGTGTCACTGACATCTTCAAAGTTGCAGCTCGGGCACCACCTAACCCCCTGGGCACATAAGGATCCTAGATGCCCAAATTTCAGCCAGTTGCTATTTTCAAAGCTGCCACCTCCTAGCTAACGAGCTGCTTCAAGCCCTAGCTCCAACCTGGAGGCCCCAAGATATGCATTTCCTGCCTAGTTCAAAAACCCTATTTTGCCAACAGGGCCCAATCCTGTAGCTGTACCCTCACCATGCTAAGACCTGTCAAGCCCCTTTGCAGGAGGCTGGATGCAGATCACTGATAGGTGGGGGGTCGGCATAGCACTGCACAAAAGACAGCCAGGGGCACAGGGACAAGTACTTTGAGTGGTATTGAGCATGACAAGGAAACCGTGTCAGCTGTTAGGGCTACACAATCCGCTAACTCCAAAAGAGCATTTGCAGCTAAGTATTCCTAGCAGAGGGAGGCACCAATCTCTGACTTATCTGTGAAGTGCACCAGGTCAGCCGTTTATGGTCTGTCTACACTGTAGCGGGCAGTGAGCCTCCCACCACAAGTAGACATATTTGTGTTAGCGAGGCTCAAGATACTGTTATTTTTAGTGCACTGTAGATACAGCTTGGGCAGCAACCCAGGCTCTTAAGCCCACCAACCTCCTAGGTCCGAGCTCGGATGGCTAGTCCAAGTCTCCGTTAAAGCTGCAACATCCACACAGCTATTTTTAGCTTGCTAGTGCAATGCTGGCAGACCTTGGTTATGAGCAGTGGCAGGCAGGATCAAACCTGGGATTTCTGGAGTTTAATGCATGAGCATCTATTGCATGAGCTAAAAGAAATGTTTTTCTTAGCCAAGTTTGTAGTAGATCATCAATCTCTAGATGGTTTAAGTGCCATTAGAGGGGGACAGAGTGTGACACCATGCAGGCATGGGTTACACTAGCTCCGGACCTGCTAGCGCAAGTTTGTCTCACTTCCAGCTGCAGTGTAGATATATCTTCTGGCACTGAAGGCACTCTCCTCTCCTTGGCATTTCACTCCTGACTCACTTAGGATGCTCCTGCTCAGCTGGTGAGCTTATGAAAAATACTTTTCTTGGGTTTTTAACTATTTCCATGCACCTAGATGACCCAGAGCTGCTTAACTCTATGCTAAAAATTCTACTAGGCAGCAGAACAACACTGGAATTCCTCTAAAAATCTGGTCCTAAGTCCTTTCCAGAGTTGTTTTCCAGACTACGGTCACTAACACCCTCCCCCCCCCCCCCCCCCCACACACACACAATTTGTTAGTACATTTCTGACCCTGCGTTTGACTGCATTAAACATGTTTGATTTTTGCCCAGCTTACCAAGTGATCCAAATCATCCTATGTAACTGACGTCCTTATTTACCACTGCACCAATCTCTGCCATTTGTTGAATTTATCTGCAATGGTTTTTTATTTTCTTCCAGATCACTGATCAATATTGAATAGTGTTGGGCCAAGAAAAGATCGGTGGGGGTGCCAAATAGAAACTCCCCTATTCAATTATGATTCCGAATCACCAGTTAGTCTGAGATCAGTCCATTAGCATTTATTAAATGGGTTAAAAATGGCTATGTTTTTTGTATAGTACTATTATCTTAATCAAATGGTCATACTGTACTAAGTCAATTATGTCAACAGTTACTTCTATCAATTAAACTTTAAATCTCATTAAAAATGTTTATGGGTGCTGTTGTAGCACCTAGAGGCCTGAACCAAGAGCAGGACTCTTGCATTAATTTAGATGGAATGTAGGAGGGCCAAGGATATTAACATAATCAAGTAACTGTCCAATATTAACAGTGTTAAACAAGGTCTGGGATTTGGTATACAGTGATTTTGGTACTGCTTAATACCATAGCAAACACACCATTAAATATCCTTTTAACCTTTTATTACAGATAAAGAAAAGAAGGAAACAGTGAAAGTATCTGAAATGTGAAGTCTTAACTAAGGCTTTTTAATAACATCTGATTTTCCTTTTTCTTCTGTCTGGAGTGAGTTTTTAGAAGGAAAACACCCATGTTTGACATTCTCTTAGATGGTATCAGAGATAACTGCCCTTTTGAGGAGAAGAGAAGTTAGTTGAGATGGGCTGGAGCTGTTGTTGTTTGGAATACAATGCTTTTTCATTCTAGGTGGTGGTGGGATTTAGCTGGAGTGGGTAGAGGTGGTGATGTCATCTGGGTCCTTCTCTCTGACCGTGTATTGTCAGGACACCTCTCAGGATCAAGATGAAAAAAGTCTAGGGTCCCAGGAGATGGTGGGGTTGGCAGCCAATGGTGAAGCTCAATAGCCAGTTCTTCTCCCCAAAGCCTTTCTTTTTAAGGACCCACAGTGGGGATGGCCCATCCCTTCATTATTTTGTCCACCAATTACACCTAGTTTTTGACACGTCAACTTTGGTTCACTGGTTCTATGCTTTCCTTGGTTACCAAGCATGGTCATATCACGATTACATCCATAGGCCTTTGTTTGGATTACTTTATGAAAGGGAGACAGAAAAATTACTTTTTCCCATCAACATTGGTTATAGGTTAGTGTGACACCTTCTGAACTTTCATATGCCTTTTACAACTGAGCTCACAATTAGGGTAAATTTGCTGGCCCAATTATCACAACAGGACATTGTGTTGGATATTGTACAAACACATAGTAGGACAGTCCTTACCCCCAAAACCAGAATGGATTTGATTCCATTGCTAAGTTTATTTATTACACTTTGTATGTGCTTGCAGAGCTGTGGATGGGTACATTAATAGTGTAATATGAGCAAGAACACAATGGTACACAGTGCATATTTACATATGTTCTGCATCAGTGTGTAGCTCTATCATGGAATACACAAGCATTTGTGTCACTTGAAAGTGTGAGCTGCTGTTTAATTTGTCAGTTACTTTTGGAATGTTCAGCAAAATAAACTTCATTATCTTATTCATGTGGTGATCAGAGAAAGTTGCAGTGATAGTCTCTTTGCTTGTTATAACTGATGCAATGGTCAGCTGTGCCAGCTTGTCTTTTACCTATAGTTGTTGCTGTGTGGGTTTCACTGCAAGGAATCCCCAGCATTTAAGTGAGCACTGCTGTCACTTTGGTGTGGTGGGACTGTCATTCCTCTCCCTATCACTGTCTCACAGACTTTAATGTGGTGGGATTTTTTTGTTTTTAAAAACAGGGGAGCAGGGATTCCAAGAAGTATCTTTTATTTCTCTATGCTTTTGACCTATGGGTGTCTAATCTTCAAAACTGTGTGTATGTGAGAGAGAGAGAAACACTCACATACTATAAAAATAGAGTGCTTGTGGATACTTCTCTGCCTTTGCCTTTCTCTCAGCACAATGGACTGCTAGTTGTCACATTCACATCTAACCCAATATCCATCACTGTGCAAATAAACCTTTACTTATGCTGTCCTAAAGCCAGCCAATATCTGCTGCCAAGTGCCAACAAATAATTGAGAACTTTTCTTCATTGACAGTCACATGCAGCACGAGAACCCTAGTGTGGGAAGCTGGTATACACCACTCAGCTGCCCAGGGTGGCGCTGAGAAAAAAGGATTGTTTTTTTGTTTAAGTCAGTGGCTTTGATCCAGAGCTGGGATTGATCATTTTGGACACGTTTTACATGGATAGATGGTTCATGTGTGTTACTTTTAGCAATGAAACATGGACAGAAACAGAATGTTGGTGCTACCCATAATTATTCACAAAGGGCAGCGTTATGCTTTCTGGCTCACCAGCTCTTTGTGCCAAGGGGTAATTCCAAGTAGGACAGGGATCCCTGATGCTCCAACTCTATTCTGCACAGCTGTGTATATTGTGCTCCTCACTGTGATTCTAAAACAACCCTTTCACCACCAAAAAGGCTAAATTTAGCACACCTATGAAAAATGCTTCTTGCTCAAGATTAGAGAGCAAACTGGACTCATTGCAACTGTTTCCAACATCTGAGTTTTCCAAATGAACCCATTAATCCATATTCTGTCCTCAGTTACGCCCACATAAACCCAGTGATGTCCACAATCTAGTATGAGTATAACTGAGGGAAGACTTTTGCCCATTGCCTATGTCCGTAGGTTGGGTAAGCAACACTGGAGCAGCTGATATCCTCTCTTTGGGGAAAGCATCTCCAAGTTGTAGCAATGCAGGACGAGCTGTTTCACAGAGGCTTAAATGAACAGTGTGGACCCACATTCAAAACAAAACATTAAACCATCTTTTCAGGTAACTTGTTGAAAATGAGCTGAATGATACTGAAATGTGTTGACACATTCATCAGATATGTGAAAACCAACATGACGCTTGAGTTTAAGGAGCAGCAAAAGAACCTCATTGTTTAAAACAATATTTCAAAAGTTGTATTCTTTGCTTTACCCAGAAGTGTTTAGCGGTGCTTGTACTCAAAGCTAGATTTCACCTCTGGCATCAGGAGGTACAACTCCCATTGATTTCAGTAGGAATTGCATCTATGAATTTGCTGTCCATAGCCAACTCTGTACAATGCAATCCAACACCAGCATGTAGATTATACTTTCATAGACTCTTAGTAAGGTTAGAGTTGTAAGGGACCTCAGGTGGTCATCTAGTCCAACCCCCTACTCAAAGCAGGACCAACACCCAGAGAGTCTGATATGGATGCCATTTTGTTGGACATCCACTAGCATTTAAGATTTTAAACATCTGCTACTGATTATGTCACTCAAATGTTTGGTGAACTATTGTGAAGGAAACCAAATGAAGATGACAGTGAAGTTTCTTCTTGGAATACAGTGTTAGTAAATGGGAATATTACTGAGTGAATCTGCAGAAAAGTCATCCAGTTCCTGTTTACTAAATTGATTTTCCATTATCATTTGGTAATAATTACATTCCATAAATTAGAGAAGTGGATTCTGCCAAAACCTACAAAAAGTAGGGGAGACAGAGAAGAGGGAAATGAAGACCTTTCTACAGCAAAAGGGGGGAAAAAGCTATTCATTTTTGTTGAAAAAATGTGCAGATTTTGAATAGAATCCGTTACCTTATGTAATAGGGCAGTTTCCTGTAAGTTATGTTCAGTCTGCCTAGAGCTAGGGACTATTTATGTCAAACTAGTAATGCAATCAGTTGCTAAACAGTTACTAAATCAGATGTTCACCAAAGAAACCACTGAATATACCATTATATTCCATGCACACACCCACTTGTGTAAACAGACACAGGCAAATAGAGCTCTAATTAAAAATGCATCAAACCAAAATAAAACTAATAAATCTTGAACAAAGTAACTTTTCTAAAATATGGTTATGGTGTAAGTGTTTTCATTATAATATGTGTTCTGTTAGGTAGTAAGGTTGGTCTGAGGTTAAGGCACGGAACAGGACTCAGAAGATCTGAGTTCAGTTCCTGGTTCTGTCATTTCATCTGAGACCCTGGGTAATTCACTCTATTCCTCAGTTTCCTTTTTATAAAACGTGAATTATTATACTTCTGCTTAGATTGTAAATAGGGCTGGAAGGAAAACAATTCCATTTCACAGCAAACTGAGGGTTGGAAACATTTAGTTCTGATGCAGAACAAAAGTGAGACCTTTTGAGACCCACTCCAAAATAGCCAATAGCCTGATGCTTTGATTTGGCACAGGGACTTGAACCTGGGTCTCCTACATCCCAGGTGAGTGCCCCTCACCACTGGACAACTGGAAATCCCACACCAGAAAAGCCATTCCTAAAATCCTTGAGCGGTGAAACCTTCCTGCTGAAATTTTTGTTGCAACAGACAAGTTTCTGCAAAACAGCATTTTTTTTTTTAATTGGGGAGGAGTGACATTTTGGCAAAATTTCAACCAGATCTCATAGACTATAAGTTCAGAGGGGACCATTATGATCATGTAGTCTAACCTCCTGCATAACAAGCCACAGAACTTCACACACCCACTCCTGTAATAGACTCCTAACCTAAGACTGAGTTATTGAAGTCCTCAGATAATGATTTAAAGACTTCAAGATACAGAGCCCTAGTTGTAAACTGTGTGTGTGTGTGTGTGTGTGTGTGTGTGTGTGTGTGTGTGTAAAATAAACCACACTGGGGATCAGATGGCGTTTGGCGCCTGTAAGAGCTACTGGAATTCTAATGCACTTTCCTTAAAAAAAAAAAAAAAAAAAAAAATCTTCACCCTTAAAATGCCCCTGCAAAATTGTGTGATGTTTTGGAAGTGAGATGGGGATTTCCCTCAAGTTAAAGGCTGTTAAATGTTAATGGGAGTAGCACAGATGAATCCTGCAATATCAGGTTGAATGATGCTTTGTTCTTAATGGGGGGGAAGATCTATTTTGATGCTGTGAGGGACTTCTGACTGGGAACACATGTCTTACATTGGTAACACAGGATTAGCCACTAGATCAGGATCAGTATTCAACACAAGTAAATCAGGTATCTGCTTGGGCCTTGCTGCTCTGGAGAGTCCAAAGCTGCACTGCATCTCATGGGCTGATGCTTGTTTCTATGGCAGAGGGCCTGGAAAAGAGGCTGGCTTGTTTCCCTCTTCCAATAGATTACAGCCAAAATCTGATTTATGTATTGTACATAAGACCATAGCTGAATGAACAATTTCTGATGGAACAGTATTCCACCAGAAAATACTAATTTGACATGTTCCATGGAAAACATTTTTTTGGGGGATAGGGGCAATTCCAACCCTTGAAATCTTTCATGGGACAGAAATGCCATTTCCTGGCCAGCTCTCTATAAGACCTCTCTGTCCCCCCCTCATACAGTCTCTGCCACATAAATCAGTCTCCTTGTCAAATCAGGATGGGGCTTCAAACATCAACCTTGTTGCTTCATTCTCTGATCATACTCTGCAGTACACACATCTCATGGAGGTTATAATCATCTGAGCCAGTGCCTTCAACTCAGTATGTTACGTCTTCTGCGGGCAACTCCTAACACTATATAAATTAAAAGCTATAAATTAAACACCCAAGTAATAAGAAATGGTCACTCTTTAAGTGGCCATATCATGCATAAGGAACAACCCAGCTTGTTACACACCTTTTCCAATTTACCTCTTGATTTGGAAGAAAGTCCATTGCTGAGTGATATCTGGAACTCAGCAAAAGCATTTATATCCATTCTCATGGTCAGAAGATGAGGGATGCTTTTCTGTTATAAATTTATATGGGGTTCCTAAATTTATTTAAGCAGAGGTCATGTGTTTAAAAACCATCATTGTGGCTACAACCAGTCTTGTGTAGAAATGAAAACTTATTTCAGGTCTGGAACCTAACAAAAAATAGTGGATTGTGGATTTGGAACACAACTGAAAACTTTTGAGGTTTAAATTCTCCTTGCCCTATAGATTTATCCAGGAACTCGTATGTCCCCCATCCCCATAGTAACTGAGCATCTAAAAATATTAGGTCCTCCCTAGACCTCCATTAGGTAGGAAAGTATATCCATTTTATAGAAAAAAGAACTGAGATACAGAAAAACTAAGGGTGAGGTTTTTGCCATTGACTTAAACAGAGCAAGATGTCCTCCTATGTGACGTAAAAAAGATATATTAGAGATGGGAAAGGTACAGAGAAGGGCAACAAAAATGACTAAGAGTATAGAAAAGCTTCCTTATGAAGAGAGATTAAAAAGACTGGGACTCTTCTGCTTGGAAAAGAGACCCCGAAGAGGGGATATGATAGAGGTCTATAAAATAATGAATGATGTGGAAAAAGTGAATAAGGCAGTGTTGATTTCCCCCTTCATGGAACACAAGAACCAGGAGCTCACCCAATGAAGTTAACAAGCAGCAGGTTTAAACCTCTGACTGCCAGGTGCTGGGACTGGATGACGGGATGCATCACTAGATTGCCCTGTTCTGTTCATTCCCTTTGAAGCATCTGGCATTGGTCTCTGTTCGAAGACAGGATACTGGGCTAGATGGACCGTTGGTCTGACTCAGTAGGGCCATTCTTATGTTGTTTACCTCATGTCTCACAGGAAGTCTTTGGCAGATCTGCTTACTGAAGCAAGTTCTTGTGAGTCTCCATTCAGTGCCTTGACAAGACCATCCTAACAACATAAGGCAAAGCCTGTAGCCTGGGGTGCTGCATATTTTTAACTTTATTTCCCTTGTGGTACTACAAGCTGAGAGAAATACTTTCAGGGAGGTGTGTGTGTGTGTATTTTTATATGTATAAATGGATAGGGTGGGTGATGTTTTACAAAACCCAAAACTGTTCATAATTTTTTCCACAAAACCCGCAACATCACCTGACCCTCAAATCCCTATTTATCTCATATACACACACACACACACACACACAAAGGGTAAAATGCAGTGGGCATTCTGGTGGGAGTGACTCAAGAATCAAAAACTCTGACCTTTAATTAAAATAGCAGCAAAGGACCATTTAGTGGGTTGTGGCTAGTAAGTTGTTTTTTTTTTTTTTTTTTTTTTTTTTTTTTTTTTTGAACCATCTCCATGAAAGTACTGCTGCTCCAGCACAACCTCAGCTGCAGTTGCCCATACTGAAGCACAAGAATAAACAAATGCTTCCCTTTGTAATTCTTGTTGATCACTATAATACAGATAAATTCTTATGCAAATAGTGCATACCTTCAGGTAATTATTTCTCTCAATCTACAATAGACCTTTCACCATAGTGTCTGGAAACCAAGCAGTAGCAAAGTAAAGAGAGATTTTCCATTGAAGTAATAAATAAAAATAATTTTTCAAAAGATTTTACAATATCCAGTGCCTTCAATAATTACTCACATTGTTTCTATTAATGTTTTGTTCCATATTAAGTGCTACCTATGAGCTTGTCCCTATACAAAGCGCACCGGAAAAAACTGTCTTTGCTCAGTAGACTACAAACAAAATTCCCCTCTTGCTGACAATTTTAGTGGACAATTTATGCTCTCAACATATGGCTTAAGTTCGTGCATGGGCCCTAAGGCAAGCCCTTAACATGGCAATGACTAACTCTAAATGTATGACTGAACCGAATAACTAGATTCTATTTAACTATGGATTAAATTCATGCCCGTGCAAGGGCTTAGGTCCTACTTAAGCCTTACTTTGAGAGCTCAACTGATGCATAGGGCTTGTGTGGGCCTCCATACAGGAGTGAGCTTTACCTTAGGAGTGGCTTCTACTGTAACATTTTTCAACTAGATGGGTTCCCGAATACTTTATCCACAGAAATCATTTGGTCACTGAAATGCAGCAACTTACACAACAGTGTTAAGACTGACCTGTTGAATCTACTTCTAGACATGATGTAACTCAACCAGAGTTGGAGTAGTTGAAAAGTAGCAGCTGCTTAGTACATAAAGCTAGAAAGAGCACAGTCTCCATTATGTAGATATATCCTACATCAGTATAGTTTATGTCGGCATAGCTATGCTGTCAGAGCCCTGTAGCACAGACATGGCCTACACCAACAAAAGGGATTTTTCTGTCAGTGTAGGATCACCATCCCCCTGTACAAAGTTATCTATGTCAAGCATCGAGGGAGCTGCCTGTACACTGGGGGTTATGTCGACATAGCTATGTCGGGCAGGGTGTAGTTTTTTCACACCCCCGATAGACGTAGCTATGCTACTATAATTTTCAAGTGTAGACCAAGCCTTAGAGGGCAAGCACTTCATGTTGTTGCATGTTTCTCTTCCACAGGAGCAAAAACTCTCACTCACTGCTGTTCCTTTAATTTTGAACCAGACTCTGCCAGCTGGTGCTGCTTTTGCTTCTCAGACTTGCAGTTTCCTGTGCCTACGTGGACAAATGACTTATTAGCAAACCACAAACAGATTTTCACGCCTCTTCTTGAAAGCTTCACACATTTGGCTGACTTTGTCATCCAACGCACTGTCAACATGTTTACCATAGGTGAAATGTTACCATTTTCACAGAGCAGTCCAAATATGTGCCAGAGATGGTTGTCTTAATTTTTATGGGAAAACAGCAAGAATGACTAGCGCAATGGCATGGCACACACTTCTCATGAGCACCCACTGGCCAGGTATGTGTCTGCACCTTTCAGTCTGTTGTGACCCCTATCAGTGGTTTCTTAGGCGATTTCGGTAACTCAGCCTTCTGGCTGAGTCTCACACAGTCTGTAGGTAATGCAAATACACTAAACACCTACGGGGGTAGACCGTCCAACAGACTTATCTCAGTGCCTCTCAGTGTTTAATCAGTCTCAGTCTCTACACAGCCCCGGCCCCGGTATCCAGCTGTACCTTTTATATGGCCCTCCTGGGCCCTGGTTGGCTGCTCCCTGCAGCCTCTCTGATTGACTGTTTCCCCCACAGCCACTGTAGACAGCCTGGAGGACTTCCCTACTACTCCTTTCTCGGACAGAGTGTGATAGGACCCTGAGGCAATCAGCAGGGAGCCTCTGGGCCTAGTACACCCCGTCAGCCAGGGAAAATCCTTAAGATATTGTAGTATTCTCCAAACTAGCAAATGTCTGAATTTTAGGATGTTAGAATTGTCATAGAGTGGTCCAAAAACTATTCCATATTCTGAGGAATTAAAGATTTGATGAGAATTTCAGTGCTTAGGCTTATGTATAACTATGAATCATACATAGGACATAACCAAATCACATATAATAAACAAAATTAACGTAATGATTTAATATAGCCCTGTTATTCATATGACTTCTTGAAGAGTCATTTGCATGATCTATGGTGCAATAAGTGACCATAGTGGTCTGAAATGCACTCCAGATTGACGTTCCAGAAGACAATAGTCTGAATAGTTTATCTTCTGCCAGAGCTCCTGCTCATGCTCTCTTATTATGACTAAATCATTCACAAAGCCCTAATAAGTCTCTGTCTGATTTGGCATGCAGCTTGCAACGAAAGCCTCAATTTCAGAGAGAGAGATTTTTAACTGCTACTCTAAGCTGGCCTACAAGCAGTTCCTATCAAGGTGAAATGCTTTAAACCACCTTCTATTTCTTCTGCCTTCTTTGTGTCGGTTGAAGAGCTATAATCAATTTGCCAAAACAAAAAAAGAAATACATCCCTGTACTATGTGAAACCTAAAACTCACCAGCAGTGAAAACAGTTTGTGAATACAGATAAGGCAATATTTATAATGCTAAAACCCCCAACTCTTGATACAATTGCTTAAAATTCAGGGTCCTTGAAATCATATTATCTTCTGAATAAAGAAAATAGGAAGAAAGATAATACTGGATATTAAACTTTCTGAAGTGAAATGGCATATCTAAACCTAAATTGAATGTGATAGTGAGTGACACTTATTGGGAAAAATTTGTTTTAATTCGTAAGGGCTATGAGCCTCTTTCTTTCTACAGCTAAATGAAGTTTAAAATTACAAAGATGAAGGTAACTCATAACATGCTCCATGGGATTATTTCCCATTTAAAATGTGTGTGTGTGTGTGTGTGTGTGTGGGGCGGGGGGAATTCTCTTCTGAAAGAGCTGGAGGTGTCAATCCATGCTACTTGACTATACTCCCTAAAATATATGGATCTCTAAGTCACTGTTGGAGGCATCAGCTCATTAGACTTTCATAAAATCATGAACTGTCTGCTGAAGATAGGATTGCCAACCCTCCAGGATTGTTCTGGAGTCCCCAGGAATTAAAGATTAATTTTTAAAGATTGTCATGTGATGAAACCTCCAGGAATACGTCCAATCAAAATTGTCAACCCTAGCTGACAATGCTGGGAGATAAAGGGAGCCCAGACCTGCGGTAAAGACCATGTCTTGTACTCTTTGAACTGTTTTATAAACTGCACATTTAAACACATTTGTGCCACCCCTCTACTCCCCCACACACATACTTCTACCCCCAATACCCAGGACCGCCCGTGACTTGTTGAACTCTTGGCAAAAAATAGAGTAGCCTTACACCATCTCTAAGTTATACCCATATGCAGGGGATGTTATGCAGCCAGGGATAGCCAGATTCCAGTGGCACTCCAGCTACCTTCTGTTACCTGTGGCTGGGAAAGTATGTGAATAAAGTAAGTCCTATGCCACCTGCAGATTTCCTCACATTGGACAAATCCTTGGCTAAATCTACTACTTTTCCAACTGCTTAGTATTAGCAGAGAAACAACTGCTGAAAGGGCGTGAGGATCTGCCTTAGATTGCTAGTCAACTATTGTATCGAGCCCTTCTTGAAGTTTAGAGTGCTGGACATTCTTCCCTGCTGAGGCCATGGGAATGAAGTGCTGAACATTTTTCACACAAAACTGATTAAATACCTTGATTTTGTTAGTGAATTTCGCTTTGAGCCAAACCCAGGGTGCAAATGTATCATGTGAATGCAAACTGCCAAAAGTGCCAGAACTTCTCTGTAAATCAAAATCGCCTAGACAGCATCTTTACTTCTGATAAATAAAACCCTGTATGCGCACCCAAAACTTACACACTGCCTGAGGATCATCTATTGCTAAATATAACCTATTTTTCCTCAAATCTCCAGTGTATTCCCTCTGACCAAGGCTTAATCCTCAAGGCATGTCATTTTGTTCTCTTTCAGCTATACTAGTTTAAACTAATTAGCGCAGAACCAGTCTAATCAGGAATCGATTTCCATGGGTAGTAAAGGGAAGTATGACATTCTCTCTCCTATATTGTTAGATTCACCACTGGGTTTCCATCATCACAAGCTAAATAAAAATTAAACAATTAGAGCTGGTCTTCAATCAAATAAAGGCTTTTGTTTGTCTTACAAAATTTCATGGACTATCTGTTTACCCAGCATCTTCTCCCCTTAACCACACATCCAACTGTGAGCTGTCCAGAAATTCTTTAAACTCACTTTTCTGTATTTTGTATATAAATAAGGTTTTATTGATATATCTAGGGAAATGACAATTTGCTGACCCTAGCTTTTGCGAGTAATAAAGTTTTAAGATAAGTCTAAACCTACTGGGTCTTATCCTAGGATCTTTCTTTCTGAGCAGTTATATCACTGAATAACTCAATCATGTGTTCATTAGCATACTAATAGCCAGTAAGAATGTTACCTAGTGATTCATTAATTTTTCAGATCATTACTTATTTCCAATGTTTTCAGTCTTTTTTCATTTTCTTTTTGAAAAACTAGACATGGAAATCGAGACATTTGGTGGAATGAATAAGAACAGACTAAAAGATTCTGGTGACCTTTCATAGACTTTAAAATTGGCTCTTTCTAATCACGGCTGCAATTTGGTCATAAGCCTGGGAACCAATTTGTTCAATGGGGGCTGGGGGTCTTATTTCTCTCACAAAACTGGCAAAAGTTCTACATAATTGATCCTTTGCATGCTGCCCCTACTACTTTCTGTGGCTTCATACATTTATAAATATGGTCAGCAAATGCAAAAAACTAAGCTGGATTTCAGAGTTCAAGATGAGAACAGCAAAATCCTTTTAAGTTGCAATCAATCAGCAAACGGAGGGCCTGCTCCAGCTTCCATTGAAGTCCATGGAAACATTGTTATTGACTTCTGAGTGAGCAAGATTAGGCCCTGAATAAGCAGGAAAGGAAGAAGGCATGTTAATCTCTCACTGTATACACTGTGGGTCACAGTGTGTGTCGTGTGACGGTGGTAAAGACGCACAGGAGGAGTTGCTTTCTTCCAGTACTGAACAAGGAACTTTATTACAATCAGGAAAATACTATTATCCCTGCCTAGAAGCTTCCTCAAAATTCCCCCACCTAGCCCCTCCTGCTTGGCTTACTGCTGACAGATTTAAAGAAACAGTATACTCATCTTCACAGTTCGTTTCAAGCCTGAGCAGATTTCACTGCTGTGTAAGTGTCATGCATGCTGGTGTTTTGCGAGTGTAACAAATAAGAGCTGACAGGGTGTAACACTTTCCAAAAACACTACTGCTATCAAGTGCTAATGAAGTGTTTACCCCAGAATATAATTAACATTGAAATGACACTCCCTAGCTGGTGCATGTGAGTACAATACTTAGAATATTCACCGGGGGTTCTTCTCTAAGTAGGACTTCAAGGACTCACTAAAACAAAAACAAAAAAAGCAATTTTGGAGTTCTGATTTTTGGAGTTTCTTATTGGTAATCCTTTAAATTGCTTGATAACGGGCTTTGTATGTGTTGGAGAACACAAGCGTCTAACATTTACTGTAGTTTTTATCCTTAAACATTTTAAAAGAAAATAATTTTTTAAATATTTTTAATTTATTTTTTGGCACAAGTATCATCTTAGAATAGTTCCTTTCTCCACATCTCTGTTGGGGTTTTTCCCCCATTACTTGAGCTGGTAACATACTATCTTCCCTAATTATTATTTATTAGTATTACAGTAGTTCTTAGAGATGTTAGGGTTTGTTTATCGATAAATCATCAGATAACTATGCTCTATCAAATGTATTAAGTAAACATATAATAGCACAGGCAAAGATTATGCTGTGGCTGCATTCCCAGATTAGATCAAATTAGTCTGCTCCAAAAAATTTTAGCTCACTACCAACCATAGATATACCTAGTCTGTTACCATGGACAGGAAACTCCCCAAATTCTTTTATTTCATGATGTACTCTAATTTTCTTATCCCAAGCAGTTTGCACCTATTGTCCAAGGTTCATGGATATCTGTACTCAGTGAGTTGAACAATCTTGCAACAATTATAATAGTTGCTTATTACTTAAACAAAGCTCAGCATAAGGCAGACTCTTAAATAATATATTAATTTTGTCTAACAAAGGCCACAATTGAGGTCAAGGTCCAATTGTTCTGGGTACTGTAACACACTGTAATGAATCTGCAAAGCAGGAAACTACCATTCTCATCAATAGTACTGCCAACCCTAAAGATTCATAAATCGGGAGTCACATCCCCAGAAAATCAAAGGATTGGCTCAAAAAATCATGAGATAATTTTTCAAAGATTACATTATTATTTGGCCTGTCTCTTGATATTTTTTAATATATTTAACTCCCTCTGCCTATCCTCAGTGTATGAGATAACCTAAATCTGCCCCACTGCAGGAACTCTTAACCTAAATCTGCCCAGCCCCTTACCAAACAATTCTGTCTTCTCATCAGTTCTGCCCCCACATCAGTTGTATCCTCCTGTCTCCACACCCCTGCCTCAACTTTGCTCTTCCTACAGCTCCAGGGCTCTTCACTCTCCTCTCCTAGGCCTGGATGGGATCCCCCACCCCTTTCCCAGGTCTAGGACTCAGGGGAGGAAAAGAGGAGCCATCTCAGGGTAGGGCCAAGTCACCCTGAGCTGCTGGGCTCTTTCTGTTCCCTCCTTCCTCCCTCCCCTCTTGTGAGAATGGCGTGGCTTCTGAGGGAAGGGAGCTTTGCCTGCCTCTTGATTGGCCTTGATTGGCTGCCCTTCCACAGGACGGAGACTAACAGGGAAGGCAGAGAATCAGAGAGGGTTGACCCCCAGACAGAACTGATATTCTGAAGGGAAAGGAGTTTGTCACATCATCGTGAGACTGGCTCCAGCCCCTACCAAACTCACGTGACTTCGAAGAAATTATGAGAGTTGGCCACGCTGTATCAGCCTCACCCCACTGATCTACGACCCTGTGGGGTGGATATGTAGATACATCCCTCTCCCCTGACTGGGAGTAGAAACCCTATGAAAAAACACTGACCTGGGAAGTAACCTCCCATGTAGAGAGATGGCAGCAGCATGACAAGCCAGGAGCAATGGGGATGCTGAATGCAGGATGATCCAACAGGGAACTGAGTGCCGAGCAAGCTGCAGCAGGAGCTGACAAAGCGTGTGAAACAGTGTCTGACCATTGGACATGCAGCCAGGCTCAGGTGTATGGTGAGCTTGTGAGGAAGTGGCGGAGGCTTCCCTAACAAGACACACCCCTAGTTAATCCTGGTCTGGAAATCTTCAGACTCCTCTTTGCCTCTAGCATAGACTGGAGTAAAGAGGAAATCCAGCCAATAGGTCTGAGGAGCCCTAACCTTCTAGTGGACTGCCCTCCTCAGAGGCCCAACTAGGAACTAGCATTGTACATTAAATTTCAACTGTTTAAGCCACTGAACTTAAGATATTTGCAGCCTTCTCCTTTCCACTGGCCCCATGAAAATACCCTTTCACGTAGACAAACGTCTGAGTCATTGTTGGGACCCATAAAACCAGGTGTCAGAGAAAGGAAGTAGTATGATTTTACAGATGAGAAGCTGAAGTTAGTGAGATTTTATTTGATTTTTTCCTGAGGTCTCCCAAGAAGTTTGTGCCAGTGCTGGGAACTGAAAGGAGATTCTGTGAGTCTCAGGCCAGTGCTTTAGCCACTGCCTTCAACTTACTATTGAATCAGCCACGTTATGCCCCTTTTTATTTGCTACTCATGAATGTAATCCCCTGGGATTTACCTGTGTTTTGTGGCTCCTGTTCCCTGATCTGTTGACTTTATATTGATTGTTACTGGTTTAGTTTCTTCAGGCAGCACTGTGGAATTTGGTAGGTTCTTGTCCCAAGATCAGGCCCACTATCATCGGAATTGCTGATTAGCTGAGAACCCCAAGATGCATGTTTGTAACATTCACGTATAAGAAATCATTCCACATTTATAATAGTTTTATTAATCGAGCTAGCAGAGTCACACACTTGAACCCTTTAAAGTAGAGATAATACAGAATGATATGAGCATCCATATACTTACCCCATCCCTTGCAAAACAACCTGAAGTGTTGGTTATTGTCTGCCTTATCACCATCATCAGTAGTCATCATCCTGGCATCTTCCCGGCTGGGGATACAACTTTTCTAATGTGTTATGCTGATGCCAATGTGCCTAATGCATGTTCAATAGGAGTTTCAGCCCATTTTCTTTATTATTCCTCACCCTACTAGTGTTGGGGTGCTCTTCTCATGTAGGTTATTAATCTGTTTACCTCGAGCTTATTAGCACCTATGTCAATTAGTTACCATGGCATCCTTGTGGTCAGACATCTGCTGTGTCCCTAACTTAAAATAGCCCAAGCTGGTATAAACTAGCATCTTGTGGCTACTTGTCAGCAATGTAGTCATTACAGCATTTTGTCTTGTAATATCTTATTATCTAAGGTTACTCTTGGCTAGCTGCTTGTACTTAAGGCTTTTGGGGCCTTTTGCTTTAATTAGTTTAGCTAAGCTGTTGTCTTACGGTCTTGAGGCTTGTAGGTGAATTGCGTTATTGCTTCAACTTATATCTATGCCTCACCTAGCAAATACCTATACTTATAGGCTATATTCCTATACAGAGACACAACAGGGTTCAGAAAAATATAGTTATACTTGCAGTTTGGACTCCAGGATGAAAACTGTCCCAAAAGCCCTCTGATGGGAGTACTCCAATTGCCATCTAAATGAGATCTCAAGACTCAGAAAATATCCATTGGAGGCTGAGAAATGTCACAAATGCCACCAAATCCAGTGATATTTCTCCAAAATGAGAAGAAGTAAAGCAGTGAAATTTTGGCACAGTCCAACAGGGAGTTCCAGGACAAAAGATGTCATAGTTCTTAGAACATCCTCTGCAAACTCCAGTCAGAGAGGAATGCCATCCACACCCTCTCACTCAAGCGACCTGAAAGCCTGTGACGTCTTTGGGGAAACCAGCAATACATCAAACAATGAAGCAAAGGAAGATACGCCTGTATTAGCATAGAACAACTTGCTTGATCCTACCCTCCTCAGAAGGGTCATGGTCCCTGTCCCAAGCCTGGAGAAAGGAAAACCACTGATAGATCTGGGTAGTCTCAGGTAATGGTTAGGTAAAGTGTGTGTGTCTGTGCTTGTGTGTGCGCATGCGTGCATTAGTCAGCTAGGCTTTATGAGTAAGGAAGATATAGGGGCGTATGTGTGTGTGTGTGATATATTAAAAGAATAACCCTAGGCCGGGCTCTATTTATTACAACTGGAAAGAATATTGGTAAGGGTAGATAACTCTTTTCCCTGTTCCTTATTTTTTGGTCTTGAAATTATCAGGATTTCCTTAAATGTATGCTGCTATGATTGGTTTTATGGACCTGCTCTACATCAAATCTTCCTTCTTCTCCTCCCTCTACCCCTTCAGATCATCCAGAATGTAAGTGCAGATCAAGTCCAAGCAACATACACGATAAATTTCCAATCTGATTTTTCAATTGTTATCCGCCCCATAATACTTCATAGCAGTATCCCACACTTACCTCCACATATCTGTTGAACAAAGCCATGTTAATCTCCTACTATTTTAGGATTTGTATGCCTTGTTTGATATCCATGACCATCCGCTTCTGCAGCAGAGATTAATGATCTCTTCTGGATTATCTAGCATGACATGAATTCTATTTCTCTCAGGGGAGCCAGCTTGTTGCAGTTAAGCCCCTTTATCTTCAACGTAACATTCATTATTTCTGGGGCTCTACAGGATTCCATTCTGGGACCCATACTGTCTTGTAATTATGTGCTTCCCTTAGGCAGTATCAAATCGGGCTCGTTGTTTCCAGCATCACTTGCAGGTGATCCTAGGATTTGCCTTTTCTAGTTCGTTCCAAACTGAATGCTAACAAGACAGAATAGTTGCTAATTGGTCCATCTTGAGATCTCTGCAGTCCTCCCTCACTGCTTCTATAAATAGATGTTCCATTTTCCCTGTTGCCAAGGCTTGTAGCCCTGGTGATCAAGCAAAATGAAAAAAAAAGGTCCTTTGAACAAAGGTGAAGATATCCTCCTGGTGTCAGGCACAGCAATTGTAAAGAAGCTGAAGGTCTACTTTGCTGGGATGTTTACAACTGATAGTACAATGGAACAGATGAGGAACTATATACAAAAATACAGCCTGAATTATAGCAAATGTGGTACAAGGCGTTTTGGTCACCAGATGAGGTACTCTCCTATGAATTCTATGTAAGGAACTGACATGGCTATTGTAAGAACCAAGAGGGTATTAATGGGATGCATTGTCACTTCAGGTCAGGATGCCAAACCTGCAGCATCCCTGAGGCTCTGAGAAAACGGGTCCTCATTTCATCAGGGACAAATAGAAATGTCAGTTTGCTGTATGTTAGTGATCCAGTCCATGTGGTGTGGAGTGAGAGCTGCTGCATTCTGACTAAGACTCCTTAGGGCACAATACTTTTCTCCCTCCTTCTGTTTGGATGGAAACCTCCATTTCCCCCTAACTCTCAGAAGAAGACACCAAATTTTGGGCACATTTGCTTTTGCCTCTCCTTTCTTCCTACCCTGTTGGTAGGGAAGAATGGTTTGGGGCAAATGGGGAAGGTCACATACTGAAATCTGGCTTTGAATTGGGAGGCCCAGTTGAACAGACATGCTGGGGAAATGACTTTGCTTGAAGTGGTCTTGCTAGGATGGTACTAGGAGGCTGACATTTGCAAGTCATCAGTAAAAGAAATAGCTATAAAAGAGAGTGACAGCCTTATAAATCTAAGTTTTCAGAATTATTCATGAAGAGTGAATTGGTTAGTTTGCTATATACAAAGTCAGTTAAGTAGTAGTCACTAGCCATGTCGGAGTCATCTGATAGAATTAATAGGAGCAAGTAGGAGAAAGAAATTAAAGGTTGGTGAGGCTATATATCTTAATTGACTTAGATCTGACTAAGGCTTAGAAAAAAGTTTCACATAAGTTGATACTGGAGTCAATGAGAGAGTGATAATATGAATGGGAAACGGGATGGAAGGAAGACTACAGAATAAACCGACATGAGTTGACTTGGAGAAAGGTAACAAGCGAGGGCCCCAGTCACACAGTGCTCACCTCTGCTAAACACTGAAATCAGCCGGTTGCCAGAAACATCTCCAGGCTTTAATCAAATGTTGTGATTCATCATTTTAGCATTCTTTCCTTCATGCTTGGGGGGAAAAAAAAAACAGTTGGGGCCTGATTCTTCTTTTGGTTACACCATTTAGACATCAGTGTAACTCCCCTGACTTCAATATTTTCATTGAGTTGTTGCATGTGCCTTATAGGACTTACCCTTTAACACATGCTAGAAGTGCCCAGTTCTTAACTAACTATATTTTCCTTTCCATCTCCACCTGTCTTTTCCCTTTTCAGCTTTGGAATATTGAGTGGAATTACAGTGGGTGCACGTAAAATACTCCACTGCTAGTCCCTCTCTTTAAAGTGGGGAGTTCCATTTGAATCAGAAGAATCAAGAGGACAGGGACTGGACAATACTTTCTAGACACTGATCATTTTGTTCCAGTGAATTCCAAATTGGCATGATTTAATTAGATTGACATTAATGTCCCCTATTGGTCCAAAGTCTGCCATCACTTACATCAGTGTGAATATGATTTTTACCTGGAGTAAATGATAGCAGAGCTCTTTTATTTTGTGTCTAATTTACACCAGTTACATATATTGGTACCCATATAAGTTTATCCCTTCAAATGGAAAACAAAGACCAATATACATACCCAAATAAGGTGCACAGACACAGTCCCTTTGCCTAGCCTTTCAAGGTCCTTGTGGTGTACAGGATACCCTGAAATGGTTAATCATTAACTCTTTGTATTTGCTAATAAGCATTGTCCTTCCCACTAGCTATTATAAAAGTTCATGCCTTTGGCCAGCACAGCTGAGCACTGTAGAAGAAGCCATAGCCGAAGCAGGCGTTCCCCTCATGACCTCCCCACTTCCTATTCTGCAAGTAGAAAAACCAGTAGCTCCTAAAACACTGGAAGTGAAACTTATATTTAGGTCCTGTCCACACTAGTGTTTTTTGTTTAAAATTTGCAACTATTGGTACCCCCCAGTGCTACTCCACAACCAGTAGCAGAGGTGGAATCACTAGAGTAGGTGGAACACAGTCAGCTGCCAGAGTTTTAACCACATCACCTAGACTTGCACTGAGCAGGGTTAGATGACAAAATGGTTAAAACCTTTGTAGTTAGCCTGGATTAGTGTTTCCATCATTGCTACTACCAGAGGAACTGCATGGGTGGAAGGAAGGGGGAATGGATTTTAAAGAGAAAAAATGCAAGCAGTAGAGTGCAAAAAAGATTTAGTAGAATACCTCTCATTTCTTGCACTTTAATTTTTGGCTAATGCTTGTACCTTCATCTTTTAGTTCAAATTCAAAGTTGCCTTGAACCCTAAGAGTAAAATGCCTTACAATGCAGATGACCCAAGGAAGGTCCCCCATACTACATGAATAAGAGCTTAAGCAGCTTCAAAAGTTTTATGTGCAGTCTGGACTGGGGAGAATTGCACCCTAAATCAAAGGTATTGCATAACTTTTTTCTATATCTTGAGCCTGGAGTTTTCTGTTAAGAAGTCTTTCCCTCCTTCAAAAGTTCCTCACAGCTGGTTCAGTCAACAAAAATATTCTGATAATAGAATGATTCTAGCTAGCGTTTTGTCTCACATAGCTTCTTGGGGGTGAATATTTTGGGAAGATTAGAGGAGACTCATTCTTTTAATACAGTTGAATGACGCTCTTAGTAAAAATTCTCGATCACCTCTGGAAGCTTAACAGTAATACTTCAAATACAACAAACTCGTCTTGCTCGTAATTTGGACCCAATGGCCTGGTTGGATAGTATGGGGTCCTTCAATGAGGCAGTCTGCTTGCAACAAACACATGATATGCTAAAATCCCAGAAGCCACTGTTGTTCCCTACAGCCTCAGAGAGCTTTATTTAGACCAGTGTTTTTAAAAGGAAAAGATGAAAATGGAATAATGATTCTCTCTCTAGAAAGTGAGAAATTCATTGAAATGGATGTATTTTGTTAGCTGGCTGCTCTAAATAGGTTAAATTATAACATTGGTTAAACTGGTTATGCTGTCTCATTTTTCTGTGCTGCATGGATACTACTAGAACTGGAACAAAGGCCAATCAAAGCAGGGAAACAGTTAACAATAGGGGATTGGCTCACTAGAGTAATTAGTTTCTAATCTGCTAAATTATTCTACTCATAAATCCTGATCATGTGGAGCCAGAGATCATCAGGTCAGCACTTTGTTCAAATACTACACATATCAATGAGGTTCCAAACAACAAACTTGCAGCTATTTCTCTCCTGCAGGGAAGGTAGAAAAGCCTATAAAGCTCCTATTGATTTTAAATTCAGAGCTTGGGAGCATCCAGTTCAATCCTATTCAATTTATTGGCTGAGTTCAGCAGTAAAGGGCTGACAAGTGATCAGTTCTGGTAGGTGCCACTGCAAGACAATAGGAGTTACCACAAAGGGACTCAGAGGACATGAAGATAATTTGATCAGACAAAAAAAGTCATTAGGCAACTAGTTCTGTGAACAGTGTGACTGACTCTTTGCAAAAGAAATGGTAGGATTATGACTGCTCTGCTTCCTACATGCTGTTGCTGAAATCTTTTCGTTCTTGTTCCTCCCAATACCTGACCATGGACTCAGAGCGGCCTGCAAGGCCTTAGCTTTAGGATCATGGGTCTCTGGGAGCAGAGGAGTTGCCTCAACCGAGGGGCGAGGGCGGCCGAACAAGAATATGAACAGGGCTTTAACTGAAGAAATATGGCTCATTTATTTAGTCATTAATGTTAAGTAAAGTGCATAAACGTAAACAATACAAACATGAAACCAAAGAAGGATACAAAGGCCTAATATTTTTCTATGCATGCAATCATTTCTCAGAATACACAATTCTACTATTGGACATTTTATGTTTATAGACAGATAGTCGCTTGCAAATTCTCAGCTATTCCAATGCTTACAGACAGATGGTCGTTTATAAAATCCTGGTTACTCTTCACAGACAGATAAACAGACAGATGTTCATTTGTTATCTTAAAGCAAGTGCTACTTTCATACGTTACCAAAAGCACTTCTTTCCTTAAGCCCCTTGGGCCAAGTCAACTCTGATAAGTGTTAGCCATCCCTTGGATGCTGCTGGTTCATAGAAGGGCTCAGTCCAGCTACCGAGGATCCCAGCAGGCAGCAGTCCAAAGTGCAGCTGACTTTCTGGGTTTAAGTACCCACACGCTGATCACCAAACTGATCAGCTTGATCAGTATGTAACCAACCAGTGAACAGTGTCACTTTTGCTATCAGTATGTAACCAACCAGTGAACAGTGTCACTTTTGGGTCAGTATCATGCTCAGTGAGCATTTCTGATGAGTCATCCTGACTTGTAGGCACTTTCAAGTGTCACTTAGTCGGGTGTGGTCAGCTCTGGTCAGCTTTTGTTTTTATGTCTGCCCTCTATTTGTGCTGTGCTAGCGCCCAGGCAGCCCTTATCAGGTCCTTCCAGCCCTTTCCCTAAGCTATATCCTTTAATATTCTATCTTAAAGCACAAAACCCATTAACTATTCTTCCTATTTTCTACGCTGACCCATCAGTCATATAGGAAAAAAATCAAGACTGATTTGTTCTGAGCCCATATTCAGGGGCTAGAGAAGGGAGGCATTTATTTGAAGATCACCAGTGAGTCTATGTCTCCTCAGACATGCCTATTCCGTCCTCACACCCCACCTACTTTTACCCTGTGGTCTTAAAGGCATGGGATCAAGTTTGTAAGATGCTTGAGATGCACTTGTGGCCTGTATAGGGGAGTATGCCTAGGGCTTACCCTGGCTTGTTCTATGTACAGCCTTTGCTCACATTTGCAATGGGGTGAAAAAAACTTTGTGCTCCTTGCTGCACTCTGCAGGATCAAGGCCATGAAATATTACAGCCAAGTTGCCCCATTCCCTTGTTCCTAATAACTTAGTTGCATACATCTGTACTTTCAATTCTCTTCTGCTATGTTCAAGGGACTATAGTATCTCTCCAAACTGAGTCAGTATTTTGTGTGTTCCAGAGGGGTAGCTGTGTTCAGACTTCAAAGAGAAACTGCTGAGTTAGAAATTATCTGCAAACTTGACACATTCAAACTGGGTTTAAACAGGGATTTGGAATGGCTATTTCATTACAAGAAGTAATTTGCTCTGATCACCCATTCTCACCTCCTACTCAATGGTTGTCATTAGGCCTCAAGTTCCTCGCTTTTATCCACCTACCCCATTGTTATCTATGCCCTTGAATATGTATATGTTGCCTCCTATATATGTTACCTATTTGCTGTATCATTTCTACCAACTGCATCTGAGGAAGTGAGCTGAAGCTCATGGAAGCTTGTGCCTGCTGAAATTAAATGTGTTAGTCTTTAAAGTGCTACAGAACTCTCATTTTTATTTTGTGTGCATGTTATTTCTCTATGTGTAATTCTACCCTCACGGGGTTCAATATTTTCTGTTCATTGCTTTTTCTTTCCTGATTATTTCTCAGAGTGCTGCTCGTGGTTTCTCACAGAATTACCTGGGAAATCTTGCCACTCTGGCTAATTTGAAATAATATTTTATTTCAAACATCCACTTTAACAAAAGATGACTCAGAAGAAAAAAAAATGACTCAAAAGAAAGTTCATTTTCTGGTGCTTTGTTTCATAAAGCATCATCCCAAACTGTATCACAGCTTGTTTCTTCGTATTCCCTAATCAATCAGTCAATCACTTGGTATCCCCTGGACCCTTTCATACCAAAGCAATAAGGTGATAGAAGCTCCTTCTTATGCTGAGATTTCTAAGCCATTGTAGATCATGCATCAAGGCCCTTGATCAGTGTTGCCCAGGATTCATGATTACTATAAAGTTAAAGCCTAGTCAGCTGATTGTGTATATGGACCTGATGTCTGTCCCCTTATGTTGGATGTGCTTGTGGTGGGAGCTGGTTCTGCAGCTGAGAAGCTATTGCTGAAGACCAGGATGCTATACTGAAGTCTCAGAACCAAAACAGAGTCTCTCACTCACTGGGTTTGAGGATTGCTGTGAAGACCAGCTTGGTGCACTAGGATTAGTACTTTGTTATCATATGGGGCACCCTATTTTATTTCTCATTCCCATTCTGTAGGCTCCAAGGTACTAGTTTGAACGGGGCCTGCTCATCCTTGTATTCCACAGTACACGCTAGTTCTGTACGTCACCCGACTCTGTGTGTCACTGGGAATGAAAAAGAAGAGTTTCAGAGCAAGTACAGAGCCCTGTGGTAGACCATTATCCAAAGGGCGCAGCTGACTGATTTGACCGCTGTCGTATATGTGCACCCTTCAGCCACTAAGCATGGTATTCAGCAGCCTGAGAATCCTCACACAAGAAGCTGCCACATCCAACTTGCAGATAGGCAGTTGAATCAGACCATGCAAATCCTGACAGGAACTTTTAAAATCAATATCTATCATGGCTTTTTGTATTGGTGAACATTGAACTCCCAGCTATCCGTCAAGATATAGCCACAGCACAAGAATTTAAACATGCTGAAAACTACATGGAACTTCCCATCTGGCAAACTATGCATAACCTACCCCAACAATGCCTGAAATCACTAAAACCACTATGAACCCACACATGACCACCTCGTGTCTCTGGATCTGGCCAGGGAATGGCGAAGTGTCTGAACCTCATCTGCTATTCCTAATAAGCACATTATTACTGATCCAACAAGCCACCATTCTAGTTTTGACCTGCCATGCAGACTTTGGACCACCTTGAATGGCACCCGAACAAACTACGGAAGATGAGGCTACTTGATGCGTAAGTGGAAAATTGAAGACTACCCTTCATGTGACTGGGGTGAGAACATCCAAATCATCGCACACATCACCACACAGTGCCCCAAATACAGATTCAAAGGTGAAAAAGGAGGTTTTGAAATGGTTATGAACCTACAACTGTATCTATAGAATGTTGCGCTGCAGATAAACAAGGAAGAGAGAAAGAGATGGAGATCAAAACAGATGCTAGCGCTCCGCACTACCATCTTGGGGATTCTAGTCCTGACCTAAATTTCTCAAGGGCCTGAGTGCTGCAGGTACATCTGCTGAACTGAGGTTTTCCACCTGGTACAGTGGACCACTAAACCAGTGGAAGTAGTCAATGCTCCCTAAAATAGAGATGAACCAACACTTGAAACCATTTACACAATGCTTCAAATTTAGAGGTTCAGATAAACTGGGATCTAGATAGAAATTTTATAAGCTATTTTTCAAACCAAAAAGCAACCAAAAAGACTTTGCAGAACCCACTTAATCTGGTCCATATCCATAATAAAATGGTAGCTTAGTCAATGCCAATAGATGCCTCAGAGGAACAAAAGAAAACCAAGAGTAACCACACAGACCATTCAAAATTTGGTAAATTCACAGAAATCTAACAGATTTGGTGGTCATTGTTGTTGGTAATTATAATTAGCGTTGTTAATAATAATAATAAAGAACCTTCCATTAAATGATCTTAGAACACTTTTCCAATAAATTATTTTAGCCTCAACTTCCCTATACATTGTTTGTTTCTATATTACAGATGAGGAAACTGAGGCACAGAGCGATTAAGTGATTCAACCAGAGTCATACAGGCATTTATGATAGCCAACAATAATGCTATCAAAGAAAGAAAGTGACAGATAGCTGAGTCAAAACTTTTTCCAGAAGGTTTCATGCTGTTAGCCTATAATTCTAAAACAAATAAAACCACATGAATACTAATGATCAGAAAAATATCTTGTCTTAACATTTTCCTCCTTACATTCACCCCAGATTACACAGAACCTTAAGTTGTTAATACTGAAAAATGTGTGACAAGGTGTTATAAAGATAAATGTATATGTTTCTAAAATATTAAAATCCTATGCAGAATGTGAGTTCATCTAAGTTTATTGGAGAAAGTTTTATGACCATGGCCTACATGGCCTGAAAGTGTAATGTAAATGTATTTTTCCGCTTTCTCCCAAGGACATTCTTAAAATGAGATGTAAGGTCTCAAGAGTTTTATCACAGTGGGTAAAATGTTAATAAATAGATAAATCTGAATACCTGCTAAGTCATGGGTTTGTGTTAAGGAAAATTTGAAGTGAGACTTGATGGCTCTGGGGATTTGGAAATTGCATACATAGTCTTCAGCTACAGGTAGCCAGTAAAATATCTAGCTCATATCAGTTGTGGCACTATGTTGTTATCATCTGGTGTCTGAATGGCACTCTGTCTGAAACAATTTGGTGACCTCAGTGCAGTTCTTAGGGCTTGTCTATGTGAACATTTAGTTCACAGCAAGTTGTGGTGTGAATCTACCGCATGCTAGCTTGCTGCACAGTGCTATGTGGACCCTGTCGATACACATTACCGAACTTTTAATGTACATCAACAGAGTCTACTTGTACAGCTGATGTGCAACAGGCTAGTGCAAGGTAGATTCACACCCTATCTTGCACTGGACTAATTATTTGGGTTGGCAAACTATTAGACAAGTGCCCGGCCTCCGGGGGTGCCCGCCACTCGGGCTGCTCTGGGGTCTCACCCAGTCTTATGGAAAAGTCCCGGCGGCGGTTAGGCTCCGGCCTCGGCCTCTGCTGGCGGGGCATACAGAATTTAATAGAAAATTAAGTTATAATTTTTTTAATTTTCCAATGCTTTTAATAGGGAATTATATCCCCAATATAGGATAATTTAAAAAAAAAAAATATATATATATATAAAGGATAAGTAGGTTTGTGAAGTGATTTCTGTAGAACTTTAACACATTTCTATGTAATCATATGATATTGGTTTAACTCTCTGGTCTCTTCTACAGAGTTTTCAGAAGGGATGACATAGAAATGACCCTCACAATTGACATTAGTTTGAGTCTTTGTTGGCAGTCTCAATCTGAAGGGCAAGGCGATGAATTGACTGTCCTTTTGCATTCTAGGTGGGTCTTCAGAAAAAGCATTGAGTTGCATTGCAGCAATGGTGCATGAGTGGTACATGCTCAGTGCATAAATCAGAGTCTTCAATCTTCAGTTCTGTCAATTTACCACCTCCCACAAATACAAAAAAGTTCCTAAAATATTAAAGATTTTGGTCCTGATCCTACAAATATTTAGGGATGTCCATATGTTTACTCACTGTGAGTAGACCCATTGACTCCAATGGAACAAATCACATTAGATACATTTATGGCTTTCTATGAGTTTTTGCCAGACAGGGGCCTTTGACAATCTTCTGCAAAAGTAGAGAAGTTTCAGCTTTCTGGCACTTCCTTTGTTATTTCCACACATTCTATTATTGTACTTGTCAGAGACACTGTATAACTGGAAAAATAATCTTAGCCTATAATAAAGTAAATGAACTTTAATAATTCCTATGTATTTAATGGACACCTGTGACTAAAAGCCCTTTTCCACCAAATAATATAGAACTAAAACATGAATGTCATTGTCCTAATTGTCATAAAAACAAAAAAACTCTATAATTTACTTATCAGTATTCAATAACTATAAGTAACTCCAAACTAAAAAGGAAACAAACACAGGGAGCTTTGCCAAAAGGAGGCCAAAGGCATATGAAACTGGCACATGTTAGGGTAAAAGTGTTTGTCAGAATTTCAGAAGAGAGAGCCCTGTCTCTAGTCCAATCAAGGTAGGACAAAAAGTGACTGCCTTACAGAGCCCCTGCTTTCTCACGTGAGGCAGTTTTTTGTATCCTTCATTTGTCTGTTGCATTAGTTCAGTCTTCAGTAATGACAAAGCCCACATACTGAACTGAAATCTTGTGGTTGCATTACTTGCCTCAGAGCTTCATACAAAATAGTACATGATCATGTTTCTTTTTTGCATTTAATTCCAGAAACTTACCACTGGGAAAGCTAGCTAAGTAGTTATGACACAGTACTATTTGGACTTGCACACATTAATACCACAGTGCTGTTCTGCCATTCCGTCTCCCTTGCATCTGGGTACATTTCTAATTTGTCAAATTGTTTTACCATGTCTCAGAGACAAGGTAGTTGGAAATACATATATATTATTCTACATATCATTCCAGAAAGATGCTGGTTTTGGAGGGTGAGGGGTTATGACCTTGTACTGCCATCAGCAAAAACTATGAAAGCAAAGATTCATTAGTCAAGTTGACAATTAAGGCTGTGGCGTGCCACCCCCACAGTATTAAAAAAGGTAATTATTTTATTAGGAGAAAAACACCTCATCTGTATAATCTCCCAAATGGCAACTGTGCATGACTATGCCATGTTAAAATAGATGAGAACATTTTGTTGCTATCTGGACTGAATCAGCTTTTACAATCAATGTTTTTAGAGATTGTTTTTCCTAGGCATATAATATAAATAATAGCTCACTGGAAAAATAAACCTGTTACATTGTAACTTGTGTAAAGATTGTACTGTGCATTACATTGAAATTCTGCCATTATTAACCCCTGTGCAACCCCACTGATTTCCGATGATCTGTTTGTATATGAGTTTTATTTGCTGCATCACTGGACCCTGCAATGTGCCACAGATTCCAGAAATGCTGTGGAGTCCAGTTTACACTTTTGTGGCAGTTATGAGTCAAAGTTACCAGAGCTGAATAGTTAGATTTAAATTCCCCCATCAGACTACTCTTCAGACAAATTGACTGAGCTCAGGATACTAGGGGCCTGTTTTTCAGAGTTACTGAGCACCCATAACTCTGTTTTACTTCACTGGGAATTGAACGTGCACAGCACTTCTGAAAATCAATCTCTAAAGAAGCTGAGTTTGTCATGCTGTCTGCAGTGGGTTCATGACTGTGAGTGCCAACCCTGTCAAGGAGCAGGACAGAGACCCCAAACTGGTTGTTCTGTAATTAGATTTTACCAACCCGGTAACAAATGTGAACACCTAAAACACTACAGCAAACTTACCATGGAGTAACAGACATGGAACAGACCAAGCAACAGACTTGGTCATTCCAGTTTATCATGTTGCCCAGGCAAGCTGGACTTTGTGATAGTTGGTTGCAATACACCAAAGATCACAAAATATTCCAGTTTTTCCCAATCCTGAGACCAGTCACTTACCACAGGTCACTTTATACCTCAGGTCTCACTCCAAAGACAACGCTTGTAGCCAATCCTATATTAAACCAACTCAAGCTTAAATTAGGGGGCAAAACAAGTGAGTTTGTACAAGATTAAAGCAAGCAAACTTGTATATGTAAATGAGTTAGTCTATGGTTTTCAAAGGTGACAGTTGTCATAATCTGTCAGCTCTGAATGTCTTTCAGTGCTAACCCAGATTGACTCTGGGGATCTCTGCTTCTGTTTTATAGCTCCGGTCCTATCAGAGTCCAAACAGCAAACTTCCGCGTGTAATGGCCTGACAATTTTTGCAGTGTTTCTAATATTGTTTTCCAGGAAGATGTGGAGGAAGTTTTAAAAAAATATATTTCATGGTAATAAAAATATCATTGACAAGTAGGAGTAGATCCAAGTTTATAAATATATAGTTCTTTTTTCCATTATAATTTTTCCTCCCTTTTCTGTCTTTTACATTACTTTCTCATTTGAAAAAATAGCATATATATAGCAAATTCTCATGACTTATGTAAAACATTCTTGTGGTTTGATATAATTTTGATTTTACCACTTCCTGAGACTATCCTGTTAAAAAACTATTGGAAAAAAAAATTGCAAAGACACAAGAAATTGCATCTGCCAGGCTAGAGGTTTCAGATGTTTGTATCACATTGCTGTAGTTTTGTGGGGGAGTTAAATTCAATACGTCGGAGCAGTGTAGAGCATTGTTTGGATACAGGATAGGTGCAGCTCAGTGGCCCTTCCAAATTGTCTTTTGTTTTTAAGGTCAGATACAAACTATCTTGAAGACAATGGAGAGGATGCCAGTGGGTTTAGTGAGCTTTGGATCAGTCCCCTTGTATTGAAATGTGTTTTTTGTAGTATTACTATTCACAGAACTATAGTGCAAAGAAATGTTGAAAGATAGCTGCTAGAGCGTCATGGGTATGGTTTCACAGTCCCTAAGGCCTGTTCCCACCCCCAGAGACAGCAGAAGGGCCAACCTTCAGTGACCTGACTGTTTATGTAGAGCAGGGGTGGGGAACCTTTTCCCTGCCAAGGGCCATTTTGATATTCCTACCTTCATTCGCGGGCCATGTCGCCGATTCCGCCGCCGAATTCCCCCCCATCGCCGCCGAAAAGGGGCAAACGGCGGCAGGGTTTCGGCGGCAGGAACTGCCCGCCCCCCCCACGGAACCGCGCCGCCGCCGACTCCACCCCCTCGCCGCCGAAATGCCACCGCCGTTTCCGCCTTTTCGGCGGTGCGGTTTTACAGTGTCTGCGGGGTGCCGTGGGCCAGTAACCGCCTCCGAGCTCCCGCCGCCGCCGAAAATGGGCAGACGGCGGCAGGGTTTCGGCGGCAGGGTTTCGGCGGCGCGCACTTCCCGCCCGCCCGCGGGCCGGATCAAATTCTTTCGCGGGCCGGATCCGGCCCTTGGGCCGGAGGTTCCCCACCCCTGATGTAGAGGAAAAGGAGGGTTGGACAGCGGTCTGTGGGAAAAATTACTATTAGGATTGAAATATAGAGAGTAAGCTGGGAAAAGGTGTGAGAGTTATACTGAAAAAGAAAAGGGAGAAGAAAAACGGGAAGCATGGCAGTTGGGTGAATGGATGACAAAAAAGGCTAACGAACAAATGAAAAGGGAATATTGGAAAGGATTTAAAAAAGAGGTGAGAGCTAGGCAAAAAGGGCTACAATTCAAATAAAACCAGACAGAAAGTGCAAGTAAACTGAGAAAACTGCCCCAAAATAGAAAATCGGCTGTGTTTTATAGCCATTCGCATATAAGGCTATGCTTCGCAGTTAGAGTCTGGTTCTCCAGTCTCAGGAAGAAGGATTGAGGAGCCTAATTGCAGGCACCTATTTTTTTAAAAAATCTTCACTGTAGTGCACAGTCGTGCACTGGGAGCAATGTTGAGCTGTCCTGAACTGGGGGAGCAGCCCAGTTACACTTGGGGGAAGGATAACTTAGTATACTCCTTGCAGAGTGGCAGCATATCCTTCCTCCTGCCTCCAAACAGGACTGCTGGCCAGCATGAAAGGAGCAGAGAAGACTAAGTCACAGGTCCACTGCCACCTCACATCCCATCACCCTTTCTGCAAGCCCAGCGTGCCTCAATTGCAGCCGCTACTCTCGCTTGAGTCCGGAAGGGAGTGATTGCGGATGCCTCTTAATCAGGCCTCACAAAAGGGGAGCTCTTAATCCGATTCCCAATAGCTGTGCGTCCACGTGAGAGCAGGGCACAGTACAATAGAAACTAATAGGAAAAGGATAAACAAAACAAAAGAAAACAAGCAAAGGTTTAAAAAACATAAAAAATAATTTAAAACCAAAACACTAGACATGGTTTTAGTCCTTTCCTCCCCTTCTTAGTCACTGTGTTGTCTAGTTAGGTGCCTGACCCTCCAAAATCTACTGACCAGCCAGCATTCCCATTGAACCATGACAGCCAGGCTCTCCACTCCACTAACAGGCTCCATTCCACCATTAGAAATCCCTGTTTAAGTACAGCTCTCTTTGTGCCCCATACCAGCCCCTGTCCTACAGGCTGTGTCAGTAAGGGAGGGGATGTGGGTAGGACACACTACACTCTAGTTCTTCTCAGCTGTGGAGCAGATCTTAGACACTTGCAAACTGATCTAAATTACAGCAGCCTGCAAGGGCTAGGTGCATAGGGGTTTAAAGGTGCTTTTGCTTCTGCTCACCTATTTCTGCACCAAATATAGCTCAAGTGGAACAAAGAATCCAACTCAATGGGCCTACCTAAATGAGAAAAGTTAAGCACATGTGCATGAGTTTGTGGGTTTGGGGCCTCTCTCAGGCAGGCACCTGGCTTTTAGATGTCTGTAAAGCACCTCGCAAACTCTTGCATATAATAGCAATTAATTAGTTGATATAATAAATATGCTACTCCAGTAACTTTTAAAAATTTGTTTCAACTGTTTTCAAGATGAAAAAATGAACCAAAAAGGAAATATACTGGGTTTAAACCCCTTCTGCTCTTTTCATATAACAATAAACTACGGTAAACTAAATACTAATTTTTTCAGTTAATTCATTTGTTCATAATGGGGCTAAAAATATTGCTGGCTATTTGGCAGAAGAAAATACTGTGTCCTTTTCTTAATAAAAATGGGTTACTGCATATGAGTTTTCAGTGCATCTGTTGAAAGGGTTAATGCACTGATTTACCTCATGTTGACCTGAGAGAAGGAACCAATAGTCAATTAGCTCAATGATCCATGAGCTAAAACATGTTTAAGTGGATCATGTTATAGTAGATTAAACAGCTTCCAGAAGAGGTGGAAAAAATTCTTAATTAGGTACTTACCTCAAATCTCATTAATACTGCACATTTAACTTGTCGAATTATGACTATGGTGGAGTAGACAAACCCCACACTGGTGAGGAAACAGTTAAGGAGCTGCTCTGGGCTCAGGCAGCCCCATTGCACCATAGCTGCACAGTCTGAAGGAGGGGCTCAAAAAGGGGAGCAGAGTAGCTCAGTAGCAGGTAGACAGTGGCAGTGAGCTGAGCTGTATTCTGAGCTCCTGCTGCCTCAGCTCTGGCAACAGTGACCTGACTAAGCCTGCAAAGAAGGGACCAGTGACTCTTTGAAGGTCAGAAAGTTTATCTTTATGTTCAATCCTTTACTTTATCCTGTGAAAAAAGAGGGAACTGATAGGAAGTGATCCAGGGAGACAGCACTTAGCTGCCTGCATTGGGCCTTGGATTGGAGCTGAGTGGAGTGGCTAGACCTGGAGTCCCCTACCAGCTATTAAAAAAGTGCAACCACAGAAGTCCATGCCTCAGCAGGCAACCTAGTTGAGGGAAGACCCTGAAGATAGGAGGGTCCATTAGACCCTGACCCAAGGGGGAAACCTGGAATCTCTCCCTTCATCCTGAAGACTTCCCAGTTATTGCAGTGGAATTTAGGTTACCCCTGCTGTTCCTGCTTCCTCCAACTCACCTGCACAATGAGCAACATTGCTGTTGATGCTACCATGTTAAACACAGTGAGCCCTTTTCCTGCATGCTCTGTGGTATGTAAGAGCTGATTGAAGAAAATGGTGGCTTTCCTGAGCAAATTCTAGAGGCTGGAGGATTGTTCCTGAAGCAGAAAGGAGAAGTTATTGGCTGCAGATTAAGGGACTAAGGAAGTTGTTAATTGCTACAGACCAGTGACCAGGTTCTAGTTTCTGTAACACTATTAAATTCAGTGAATTTACTCTGGATTCACTCCAGTGGAACTGAGACTAGAATTTGGCTCTTAATCTGGTTGAACTGGTGATTTCTTGAAAAGAATGGGAATCACTAGTAGTAGGCTTCCAATCTAACTCCTGGCAGGATGTTGATCAGTTTAAGGAGGGTGCCTTCAGAGAGGCAGTTTTAGTTTCTGACCAGATTTCTAGAAGTTCTATCATGAAACCAGAACAAGTAATTTTAGTACAAGCTTGCTTAATTTTACGTCACTGAACATGCAGGTATACCTTAAAAACGATGATGTTGCCTCCTCAGGCCAAGTGTAAAACTGAAAGTTGGAGAAGATTTTTTTTCCTCCAGACCAATGGCATTCTGAGCTCTTCACTGCATCATCTCAAAAGATGGAGGTCCTATTAAAATATTGCAGCAAAAGTTCATCCGTGTACACCATTCTTTCAGCTGATGGGACACACATTTTAATTCACTGTGCCTCAGCCTGCTGGATTGATCCTCTTGTCTATTTCTTACCAAGTTAACTTCTTGTTATACTTTACTCTGTGCCACACTTTAAGAATTTAATTAAATTGATATATTAACTGTTTGGTAATTGCAGTTGAAGTATCAGTAGTAAATGTCACACTGTTGTGCTCTCACCCCAGCTCAGAACTGAAAATGCCATGTTGTGCCTCAATATGTTTTTCCAGGAAAATTAAAACTTAAAATAACTGATGATTTATCAGTAGTGATATTTATTATGATTATTTATTACAGTGTGGGCTGGATGCTGCACAGCATGGGTGCAGAACGTCCTGTGTATAAATGCAAGGTAAGAGAGACTGAACATAATAGTGAGCCCAGGAGAACCCAATCTGGCATGAGTGTAGGCACTGCTCTGTAACCACCAAGTTATTCCTTCCTGCTTTAGCTGGAGTAGGGCCAAAGAGGAAAAACTTTTTTTTAAAATCCCAGCATTCCTTATGTAATTCACTATATAAATTTATAAACTGGAAGGGTGTTTTTATAGATCCTGATAGCTTCCCAACACTTTGTTACTGCCAATACCAGCATTTTTTAAGTTACAGCACACTCCAGATAGAACAATCCATTCAAGATACTTAAACTTACACATATAAGTGAGGGCAGTTTCCTAAAGTGTACATTTCTGGCCAAAACAATGATGTTTTGTGAATGCTGTCTACCTTAATAAATGTAAGTTTAAGTATTTCGAATGAATTGGCCTGCCTGGAGTGCACTATAACTTGTTCTGTTTCCACGTGTAGTAAATAAAACAACTGTAGCACATAAACTGTTGCGAGAGTTTGATTATGCTAAATTATCAGTGGCATAGCTAGGAGTGGGCCATGGCCCACCCACTTTGAAAGCAAGCCCACCCAATCAAATTTTAAGCAATTTATCCTGCATTTTTATCAGCCTCTGTTTCGCTTGTGACACAAGGCTTGTGCCACCCGTGTCAACCACAGGCCCTGCCAAAAAATCAGTTCTGGCTATGCCTCTGCTTTGTATATAAATGAATATCCTTATTTATTCAACAGGCTACAAAGAGAGATCTAAATTATGCGGGGGGGCAATGGAGTTTCATTTAATCCCCAGTGGGTAGTAAGGTGATTAAAACAAAGGAGTAAGAACGTTTGTGGTAAAACCCTGGCTTCATTGACATCAGTGTTGGGTCAAGGATTTCACCTCTTCATTTTAATTTTGGTTCTCCCATCAACTTTCTGTGTGCACTTAGTCCAAGTCCTTTAGTTTCTTTGTATCTTAGTTCCTTTATCTATAAAAATAAATTATTAATAATAATAATTAGCTACTTCATGGGGTGTTGATGCTTGCTTAATGTTTATCAAGTTTTTATGAGATCCTTGGATGACAGGTGCTATGGGAAAAAATGTTACTGTTAATAATAAAAATCAGGTATGTTTAGTTTAGAAAGGGAGCAGTGTGGGGCTGTCCATAAATTATGTAATGCATTCAGTGGTGATTGGGTCTTTAATTTTGTGTTTGTTTCAGTTTTACGAGCTATGTTACCAGGAGTGTTTGAGCCTTGGTAATCATCAAAAAATGTGCTAGGTAACTGAAGGATAGACTCTGTGTGTTGGGCAGAGGAGAGAGACAAAACCTTTAGTTATTGGGATTTTAGGTTAACCAAAGCTAGTTACATGTGGTTGAACTATATTTAGCTAATACTGCCACTCTGTTAAGGTGAAGTTCATGTTTCAGGCACATAGCACCCTTCTGAGTGCATGTTACCTCTCAACAGTGTTACAGTTTAAAAATAGAAGCCTAGAAAATGAAGTGTTAAGGTCCCACTTCCACAACAAGCTTTAAAGTTCTGCTCAAACAGCAATCACAGCCTTAACTCTGGCCCTCTAGGGATTTGATACTGCAGTAGTGTCTGATTTAGACGGTATGGCATAATACTTTTTTTAGAGTGTTATAATTCAGGAATCTTGGTCCAATTCAGTTAATATTTTGTAGCATCATTCCACTTTGTCCCCAGACCTAATGTGCCAATTTTAAGTTTATACTTGCTCCAGAGTTTTAAGCAGGGAGACAAAAATAGGACTGTACTAGAATCTTGGTTGCAAACTGAACTATGCAGAGGCTAATGCCACTCCATAATATCTAGAGCAAGAAACAATTTAGTAACTAAATTAGTAACTATAAATAGTGCTAAAAACCATTTTTCTGATATTTCTTAATGTGAAATTTGGCAAGGGAGAGATATTGAAGTGCATTGGGCATGCTACAGACAGCACTGATTGTTTTTGAGAATAGCAGGCAGAGTTGCTGAATCCTGGAATCAGGCCACATGCTATAGATTTAGCATTAGCTAGTAACTATTTGAAATGATATAGTCCTCAATTTTTTATCCATATAGGCATTAGGAGGATAACTGTAGACCATTCTTTAGGGGTTTTTTTTCCTCCTCCATCACTTAACTGGAACAGACTGGTCACCTATATGTAGAGTGTGTCTGTGTGTATAACACAGAGTCGTCAAACACAAAGCTTTTTGGACCACCGGAGAGCAATTATCAAGGTAAAGAGAGCTCTTCAATTGGATTCTCAAAAGTGAAGATCTAGGGAGTTAACAGAAGTTTCCAAATGTGACCAGTCACAAGAATTTTGGGGGGTTGGTTTTGATTCTTTGAGGTTTTTTGTATACATCGTTTTTCTCCCATGCACACTAACTGTTTTGAAGATATTAAACAGTAAAACACTGCAAATGATGCTCTTGTCCTTGCTGCTCTTTTATGTTTTCTTGCAGTAACAAGTCAGAGGCACCATTCATTTCAGACACTTACTTGGAGGTTTCTGTAGCCTATGCTGGGCTTCTAGAGGTAAAGGAGTTGTTTTGCCATGGACTCTGTAGTTCACTGCTTTTGAGAACAGACTTTTGTGAAAGTGATAATTTATAGATGAAGACTATGAACAAATACCAAAGCTGTCCTTATGACAGACTCACTAAAAGCCCCATGTTGTCGCACGTATTCATGAACTGGCCCATTGACTTCACTGGGACTACTCAAATGGGTAAATGCTACTCAGCATGAAAACTCAGCAGAATCTGGCCCTAAAAATAAAAAAGACAAACCTGTTTCTTCATCAGGACATAGGAAAGCGCAGCAATATGGACTAGACTAGATGATCTAGTAGAAGGATATTGATTTCAGACATCAGAGTTTATTTCAGAGTTATTAAAAGAGATCAAAGAGAAACGGCAAAAGATTGAAAAAATAAGTCAAGTAACTGTTATGGCTTACTGTTGAGTGTAAGGGCCGGTGGCAGAATCTAACTTATTTTTACCAGGGATAGTTAAAATAATATATTTCTGAATCTTCACACAAAAATCAAACCAACCCAAACATTCACTTTTGTTTGCCTTTCCACTTTCAGGTTCCAAATACAAGTGGAACTGTTGAAATGCCATCAGAGAGACCTTTTTCCTCTCAGTATTTCCGTCTGGACAAAAAGCAGGAAGTCTCAGAAAACTGCTGAAAATGCCTTTTATCATGAAATCTCTTGCCCCATTTTGCAGCTACTTTGGTTGTGACTGTCTGCAGTTTATTCAGCTATCTAAAATTTTGAAGTACTTATCTGAAGTAAATATTTGGTACGCTGGTGTTGTTGAAGGTAGTACTAATTAGCAATTCTGCAGGATTAAAATTGAAAGAAATGATATTTGATCACATGTAAAAGGAAAAATTCTCTCCTCACACTTATCAGTGGTTCACCAACCATTAAGGTAGTTAACTCAAAATAGATTGGGCATGAAGATCAAACCCACACAAAACAAAATTATGGAAAGAAAACGTTTATCTGAAACGCTAGCAAATCAGATTTTATTTCTGGTTGTTATGGCCAATTTTTTTTTTAACTTTGAAATCTGTCTGTCCTACATATTTATGCCATGATCATCCAAAAGCCACTTTGGATGGCACATAATTGCTGCTATTGAATCATAGGAATGTCTCTTCTTCATTCCACTCATTTAACATAATGAAGTTTGCGTAGGCTTACTGGAGTACACTGTGTAATTTAAGCTGTGCCATTCTTTTCTTTCTTTTATAAAATGGCCTTAATTTTTTTTAGTGGTGGTGGTCTATTCACCAAGCGTCATCCCAGAAGAGCTTTCATTTAGGATTCTGTTTGCAAGTATGAACGTTAAAAAGAAAGAAAAAGAAACCAAATACAGTATAAAGCTGGAAGAATTAAGCTGAATAGTTTACAATGCTAATTAGTCAGAGGAATAAATTTTAACAATGTGTTTATATGATATTGGGAAAATAATTTTCCACTTAGTCTCTCTCTCTCTCTCTCTCCAGTATAGTACTTATAACTGCAGAAAAACTAAAAGAAATTGTCTTTGTTTGCGACTTCTATGCTTCTAACAATACACACCATAAATGACCTCTTTTTTTTCCTTATTTATTGTGAGTAAAATGCTGAAGTACTAAATGGCACTAAAACAGCTGTTAGAATTTCCTCTGGCTATCCTGTAGTTAAATACAATTACTCTAAACACACATACCCATATGCAGCTTTAAACTGTGAAGATGTAGGCCGAGCCAGTCTGGGGAGCATTTTGAATTGAGGGCTGTTATAATATTTATTTAATGCTGAGTGCTGGTCTTTACCTACCAATTTTTGTATCAATGTAGCTCTAATTACAGCTGTGAAAAGGGAAAGATTTGCAAAGAAAACAAAGGCTGCGATTCTGTGGGACACAGTTGACCAGCTGGTTGACATCTGTGAATTATGCAAATAAGGGAGCACGAAACTATGACCTAATATTCAGACTCAAGGAGAGAGTGGGAGAAACACTTTTGTCTGATAATTATTAAAGTTGGGAGGGAACTTATTCCCATGGTGCTTCTCAGAGAGGAATAGTTTGTTTTGCCTTGCCTCTTCAAGTGGAAACGTAACTGTGAATTAAAAAATGGCATGCTGAGTTTTAGGAGTGGCTTTTTCTATCTCTGCCAGAGAAAAGCGCTGGGTACAGGGCAACTTGTCACTGTTTTTGAAGCTTGAATGCGCTTTTTATACCCTTATGGTGAATAGTAAATAGTCTAATGCTGCTTGTGGTAGAAAAATTATGAATAATGCTAATAATCAGAGTGTTTGCACTGCTGCTCCCCTACCCTGACATAACATTTACCACCTGCTCCCTACACTTTGATTTGGTGGAGGATAAATTATTGCCTTATTTAGAATACTAGATGCTAATTTATTCTCAATGGGAACATATTTCCACAAGTATGACTTTATTTTTTTATTTGGTCATGATACTTTCTAATGCTATTAGATAATTTATGCTGGGTATATAAAAATATGGGCTCAATTTGTGAGAGCGAGCAATTTTTAAGCTTGAGAATATTAATTTCAGTAATATCTTTCTATAAATCTATAGCCAACAGTAGTAATACAAGAAATGCCATCAATGATACCTAGGCTACTCATCATTGTCAATGTAGATTAGGATGGAAAGTGGTACAGGAGAAAACAAGAGTTCTTCTTTGAGTGATGTCCCCATGGAGGCTCCTCTGGAGATGCTGCAGTGCCTTTGCATCTGGAGTTGGAGATCTTTGATAGCAGTGCCTGCCGGACTGCACATGCACATCTCCCCCGTCTCAGACAACACGCAGGAAATATAAATAATGCTGTGCGAACCGACAACTCTCAGTTCTTTCTCTATCACTTACAGTCTGGAACTGATCTCCTAACCTAAGCCCTCTTTTCCTCCTCCAAGAAGATACTCATGCTCATAGATAGTTAGCTTTTCATTCTTTTCTCCCCCCCCCCCTTTTTTTTTTTTTTTTTAAAAGGAAAATCGTCTCTTCTTTTCCACAACAATTAGTATAGTGGAGCCTTTTGTTCTCCCACTTCTTCCTCCTCTCCTCCCTAAGGGAAACCTTTCCTCAACTTTCTGCCTGGCTCATCTGGCTTTAAGAGATGCATCACCTGCAGGCTGCTTTCTCCATAACTGATGGCCATGCACATTGCATTCACTATCTGTGTGAGGTACACATCTCTCAGAAGTGTTCCCACTGTCAAGACCTAAAACCCAGAGTGAGAAAAGACAAGGACGTCAGATTAAAATTAATTCTGATGAAGTCCCTTTGCCCAGCATCTGACTTGGGCTCTCCTTCCTCTCCCAGAGAAACCTGCCCTTTCCTCTAGATCAACTGCTTACCTTCATTCTTCATGCTCTGGTAAGAGGAAAACATCATCTGACCAAGCTGAGGGAAAGAAACCGAAAAAAAACCCTAGCCAGAATGCCATCCCTGGCCAGATCCGTAGAATCATCAACTTTTGAGAGGGTTCAAATCTCGAAGATGGACCCCCAAAGCCTCAAGTTTGAGGGAGCACTCCAGGGCACATGAACAGCCATCGGCACCATCTTTGGTATGCAGTGGCCGAAGCTAGCCTTCTTCCCAAAGTCATAACATCCTTTTATCTGAACCAACACATTCCCCTTCCCACCTTTTTCCCCAAACCACATAACAATCAACAGGATGCCACTCTTCATGTGCTTGATATACGACACACACGAGCCTTTTACCTTGATAAAATTAGGCCCTTCAGAAAATCACCACGCCTATTCATTTCCATCAATGAGAGGTCCAAGGTTCAAACAGTGCCTTTCAAAATGGATCTCATTATATATACATCTCTCATATGAACTGCACAATGAACAAGTCCTTTCCTCAATAAGGACACATTCCACATGCGCGCTATCTACCTCTATCTATCTTTATTGCATTCCTAAACAATGTCCCAATAATCAACATATGTAAGGCAGCCACGTGGGCATCCTCGGACACATTCACCCAATACTACACAGTCATGCAAGACTCCTCCACAAATACTGTCCTTGCACATACTGTTCTATCCTCAGCTTCACTGGTTGTTCCAAAGCTCCAACCTTCCCTCTAGGGGCAGTGCTTTTGTAGCCACCTACAGTGGCTCACTCATAGGATCATCACTTGTGCAATAACTGAGGTTCTTTGAGATGTGTGTCCCCAAAGGTGCTCCACTACCCACCCTCCTCCCCTCTATTTTGGAGGTGGTAGAGAAGGAACCGAGGGCGGTTGGACCACCCAGCGCTATTTATATTTCCCATGCGCTTTGTGAGATAGGAGAGGTCCGGCAAGCACTGCTATTGAAGATCTCCAACTTCAGATGCAAAGGCACTACAGCACCTACAGTGGAGCATCCATGGGGGGACACATCTCGAATAACCTCAGTTACTGCACAGTTTGAGTAACCCTCTCATACACTAGGGTTATATCAACATTATGTTGTTGGGCGGGTGGCTGGGAACAAAATTTGACTGTAATCATCATGATACTATCTACCACCTAGGGTAAATTTGGGGCCTTATCCTTTAGACCTTAGCCACTGAGTAGTCCCATTGACTTCAGTTGGATTATCTCCATGTGTCGGGCCTACAGAAACTTTCCCTGATGCCTGGGAGCAGTAACACTAACCAAATACTGTATTATAACAATTTTAGTAATAAAAAAAGCACTTGAGGTCATGCAAGAAATACAAACATAGCAATAAATACATAGCATTAATTAAACATCACAGTGTTAAACCAAACACATTTTTTGCAGGACTGCCCATCAAAAAGTAGTGCACATTTGCATGAAATATGATTTCATAAGGATTAGTAAGAAATTAACACACCTATATCTACCTGAAGATACACACAGTATATATTATAAATAGCATTATGCTTTGGGCAAAATGGTTGCCTTTCTTGAACCACCGAATTCTGACCACTTCTAGAAGAACTAAAACTATATTGATCAACAGTCTGATTTCTACTCATTTCTCTCTCATTTCTACTTTTGTCCCTAGTTTTATGATCAATAACATGTTAATACAAAGGAAAAGGAAGGAAAAAATGATTGGGAACTTGAGTTCCACAGATTTTTTTTTCCTGAGAGTTCTTCAGTTTTGAGAGAGAGTAATGCAGTAATACATGCATTGGGTCTCTTTTTCCTTATGTTTTCTTAGTGTAGCTTTTCCAGTCTTAATTACATGGTAGTTATTTTCACTGAGGAGGCAAATAATGAATTGTTCTAGTCTATTTGCAATGCAATTTTGCAAGAAACCTAGATTGGCCCATTTTTGTGACATAGAAAATGTATGTCTTGTATGCTTGCTTTTTTTAACCAGCATGCTACAAAGGCATTCTATGTAGCAATAGCACTTGGGAGTTTCTCAGTTATTGATTTACATGTTCTTTAAAAATGCCTGAATCAGCATAATTTTTCTCTTGCTTCTGAAAGAGTTTAAGCAACGAACTTATTAACCAGTAAAACTCCCTTTCTCTTCACTTGAGTGAAATTCACTCCATGCAGAGCATCTACAGAGAGCCTGAAAGGTTACATGAAGTGTACATGTGCATTGAGGAAAGGCTGAAGAAGGTTAGCAGCATAAACAAGTACAACAACAACAACACTGTTCATAATAATACCATCCTGTATGTTCTATAAATCTCAGAAGGTTTGGAATTCAGGTTTTGTTTGGAAAAACATTTATAAGTTCAGATAAGAACCTAAATTCCTTAATTCAGCAAAATTTGATAGAAAATCTTGCCAAAGAAGCTTTCTAACAAGATCTTTGATGCTTCTGCTTCTGTTCCTGACTGGAGATTTTGCAAGAACAATCTTAATCATAGTATGTGGTCCTTCTCAATCACAATCAGGCTGAAAACCAGAAGAGTAAAAATAATTTTATGAACATTTTCAGAACTCCAGATAAGGTTCACTTTCAGTCTGGGTCTAAAAGGAGTAGAGCTGGTCACAACAGCTCCATGTGTAAAACTCCTGGAAAACAGTGGTAAAAAGAGCCTTTTGACAAGGTGCATGTTTTCATGAGAATTTCCATTTTTGGCAAATTTGCGATTTTATGTCAATTCTGGGGGTAAAAAGAATAAGAAGAAAACAAAACATTATTTTCTTCAGGGTTTTGTTTTGGTTTTTTGTTTTTGCTGGAAATAATATATTTTTGTCCAGTTTCTAAAAATATGCAGAGGATCAGAGCAAGAACACCTGCTCCTGTTCTCTAAACTAGCTGTCAGTTCAGCTATGGGTGAAATGGAAGGGGCTAGACTGTATCATTTTGGGGTTCACCCAGACCAATAAAGGGTTTGGTCCATGGATGTCCTGTGACTGACTGTATAGCTTTGGTCCAGAGTTCTGACTCTAATAGCCTACAAGTCTCACCCTGGCTTTCTCCAACTAGGTTACTCATTACAGGCTGACCTTAATAAAATTGTCTTACTACAGGGACCTCTCACTAGACTTTTGCAGGAAAAGTATTATGTTTGCTGCCTCTATAGAGACAGTATAACACTCTAAGCTGTCAGCTTTCTAGAAGCACATGCTTTACTGAATTTTTCCAGCACTGATGACTTATTTAAAAAAAAAAAAGGGGGGGGGGAGGCAAAACAAGTTTATTAATAAAAGAGCAAGAATTAAGTGATACCAAGTAAAAAAAAAAAAAAAAGGTAGAGATGGTTACAAGCAAATAAAATTGAAAACATGCATTTTAAAAGTCCAAAACTTAATTTAGCAAGGTAGTCTTTGTTCAAGACAGTTTCTCCCATCCCCAGTCATCTTTCCAGCTTTTTACGGGCCTGCCTGGCCAGGACCCATCACAAAACAAATTGCTTGGGGTTTTTTTGTTTTTGGTTGTTTTCTTAGAGTGAAGGATAACTTAGGGTTTGCTCCCTCTCTCTTTATAGTTCAGTGAACCTTTGAAAGGTATTCTTCTGAAAGGTCTCTCCAGATAAAGTTCACTAGTTCATGCTGAGTATAAGAGCCTAGAGGTCTGGAAGATAAGGATTTATGCTGTTTCATCCCCCCCCACTGATAGTTGCTACTATGCCAATTCTATCTTCCTGCTGCAACCTCCAATACCAATGAACAGCCCACTGAATGTGGGTCAGAACTGTTAGAGGTGTTAGCCTCGTTCCTTTGTCTGGAGAACCTGTTAATCCACTCCCACTGACATGCCCTGTTTAAACACCTTGTAGTCACAGACTTTAAAACATAACATCACACACAACTGATATTATTCAATTATATAAAAATCATTGCAGTCATTTGTAGAGTGTGAACACAGGGATGCCTAGGGTCACATATGGATGGTCTATAAAGCCTTAAGAGGCCTAGGTCTCAGTCACCAGAAAAATTCTCTCTCTATGTATATAACTTACCACAGCATTCACTTTAGCTGTTTTCTGTTCACTGTTGACTGTTTTACAGGTAACCCCTGTAGGAGCTGAGACCCAAGTGTTCTCAGCAGCAGAACTCCCTGTCTGAAACTAGTTCCAGATGATTATACATCTGAACCAAGCCTGGCTACTTCTACAGCACAATGTACAATGAATTTTTGTCCAAAGATGTTAGCACTTAGCACCCTACTTCTCTACTACCTTATTGGTGAAGTGTTCCCTACTTTGGCCTTTAAAGTTTACAATCTGGAATTTCAGGGAGGTCAGTGAAAATATAGTTTCTTTTCAGTTTTGGTGCAGTACAATAGCTCATAAACTGAAAGAATGCATATAGCAATGAGATAATAATGGAGAATAATAAACAAGAATGTCTATAGTAATAAAACCTTTACTGTACAGTATGTATGCTGGGTGGGATTCACAAAAGGGAAGTAGACACCTAAGATGGCAGTTAGGTGCCTAAGTCCAACATTTAGGCACCATTCATAAAACCCCAATTCAGTTGCCACTTAAATCTCAGGATATAGGAGACCAGGGTTCAATTCCCCCCTTTGTCTGATGTAGAGAGGGGATTCGAACTTTGGTTACCCACCTCCCCGGAGAGTGTGCTAACCACTGGCCAATACAGTCATGTACAGTCTCTCTTTCTCTCTCTGACCCAATGACTATTTATTTTTTTGCACAATGGAACAGCATGAACAGGGCAAACTGAGAGATTTGCGTAAGCATAGCCTGCTGGCTAGCACACTGTCCAGGGATGTGGGAGAATCAAGCTGAAGTCCTTGCTCCACATCAGGCAGAGAGGGGAATTGAACCCAAGTGGCTCACATCCTGGGTGAGTGCTCTAACTACCCGGCTAGTTGGTATAAAGGGGACAGCACCACTAGTTCTTCCTCATTTTTTTATTTTTTTATTTTTTTATGTGCAAAAGGACTGACTTGGCTTAGGAGTCAAACTCCAGGAGAGGGTTCACAGCTGGGAATCTTAAGTGGAGATAGGTGCCTCCTCCAGCCTGGAGTTAGGAGCTTTCTTTTGTTTGAGGGCTGGGGCCTAGGCTGCACCCCTCTGCTTGGCATTTGCTGGTGGCTACCTTAAGCAGCTCCCCACTCAGCATGCTAGCTTTTGTGACTCACTTTTTTGGTGTCTGTCTCTCCCTATGTATTGTAGAGGGAGCCTGTGCACCGAATGCAGAGTTGTCAATTCCATTTGGCAGCAGGGAGCCTAAAAGTTGTTGCAGCGCATAAGCCTCCCTTTGACTCCTACCTATTATGCTTCACAAAGGCTCCACATTTTGGAAATGTTTGATGGGCAGAGCCAAACTGTGAGACTTTTGTTCTGTGCTACCACAAATACTGTTGTAGCTCCAGTATAAGATTTCCGGGCTCTGTTGGCACTGGCAGTCTGTGAAGTCTCTAATGGAAGCAAATTAGAGACTTTCTAAAGTGACAGTATCACTTCAGTAATGTACAGATAAGTGTGCAAGTGAAACCTAATAGCTCTCCCTCTCCAGAAACAGTATTAAAATAATGACTCCCTTTTTGTGCAAAGTGATATTTCATGTAGCAGTAATTTCTGAAAGGGAGGTAACCTAAACTCTAACAGGAGATGAGAACTGCCAAGACAATGCTGCACTCCTTTAATGCCAAAGCATAGCAATCAGAATAACACAGCAACCCAAGATCCTATGTTCCAAACAGAACATGTCCGTGGGTAATTGATCTCATTCTCATTGTCCAAAAGGTCACGGGATTGCGCTGAGCTTGCCCATGTCTTTTTTTTTTTTTTTTTTTTTTTAATTATTCAGTATGTGTGTTTATTTACTCATCATTAGGATAGCAGTACAAAAGCTTTGTCCTCTCACTTTTTCCTAATTTTATTTTCATTTTCTCACTCTCAAGTCTGTGGCTACATGTGCACATTTTTATAATATACATAAAATACGTGGAGGTGGAAAATACATGAATACAATATTAAGGATGCATAAATAAAATCCTGACATCTAAGGAAATGTGAAAGTTTTATACTTTGAAGATCAATATCAGTTTGAACATATTTTGGTCTCTCATGTTTAGGAAAGATGAATTCAAACTGGAACAGGTGCAGAGAAGGGCTACTAGAATGATCCGAGGAATGGAAAACCTGCCTTATGAGAGGAGACTCAAAGAGCTTGGCTTGTTTAGCCTAACCAAAAGAAGGTTGAGGCAAGATACGATTGCTCTCTATAAATACATCAGAGGGGTAAATACCAGGGAGGGAGAGGAATTATTTAAGTTCAGCACCAGTGTGGACACAAGAACAAATGGATATAAACTGGCCATCAGGAAGTTTAGACTTGAAATTAGATGAAGGTTTCTAACTGTCCGGGGAGTGAAGTTCTGGAACAGCCTTCCAAGGGAAGCAGTGGGGGCAAAAATCCTAACTGGCTTCAAGGCTGAGCTTGATAAGTTTATGGAGGAGATGGTATGATGGGACAGCCTAATTTGGCAATTGACTGATCTTTAACTGATAGTGGTAAATATGCCCATTGGCCTTAGGTGGGGTAGGTTCCAAGTTACTACAGAGAATTCTTCCTGGATGTCTGGCTGGTGAGTCTTGCCCACATGCTTCAGGTTTAACTGACTGTCATATTTGGGGTCGGGAAGTAATTTTCTCCCAGGGCAGATTGGCATAGGCCCTGAGGGGGTTTCGCCTTCCTCTGCAGCATGGTCACTTGCTAGTGGATTCTCTGTACCTTCAAGTCTTTAAATCATTATTTGAGGACTTCAATAACTCAGTCTTAGGGTAAGGGTCTATTACAAGAGTGGATGGGTGAAGTTCTATGGCCTGCATTGTGCAGGAGGTCAGATTAGATGATCATAATGGTCCCTTCTGACCTTATAGTCTACGAGTCTATGAGACCTAAGCTATATATGTTATGAGATATGTCATGACATGAACAGCAAATATTTTAATCTTCAAATGTAAACTAACAAGCAAGAATAACAAATGCCACATATTTGTAGCACAGCTGAGCTGGAACCTTCAATGTGCAATTCTGTTCTCAAAACTGGCTAAAAATGGCATTGTGGATTTCCATGTTTTGCTCTCTCTCATCAAAATTGCTTAGTTTTCATATTGAAAACAATTGTTTTTCTGTTACCTCTGCACATATAACCTGTAGTTTCTTCCTCAGAATATAATTGGCCAGATTTTTGGCATTCCCTTGGGTTGCTTTGCACCACAAAGCTGATGTAACTGGCTACCAAAAGTGTCTCCAGTGGAACTGGCTATCTCTCCTTACCACTCCCAGGATATAGGTCACACTGGGGATGAGACAGAGAAAGAGAGCATGGCCTGAATCCTGCTGTGTTGACAGTCCCTGCGTGCTAGAAGAACCTATTACAGACCATTGCAGCTGGGGCTGCTCTAACTTGAGCTGGGGTCTGAACCAGCTGGTAGCCAACCACAGGATATGGGGAATCACATTTGTGACACAATGCCACTTCTGTCCTCCTCCATGTCCCTCCTCCCCTCCCCCAAATTTGTCCCTTCATACTTTCCAGTGACACACCAGCAGAGCTACCCAAAGGCAGCATACTGTTCAGAACTTCTTTAGGCCATGATACTCTGCTGCAGTTAGGCTACACACAGTGCATATGGGAAGCATGCAAAAATTGCTTTACGTTTCTGCATGTAGTGCTGTGGTAGCCGTGTTGATCCCAGCATATAAGAGAGACAAGATGGGTGGGACAAGCTTTCAAGCTCACACAGAGACCTGAGGAGGAGCTCTTTGTAAGCTTGGAACCTCCTTTCTCTCACCAACAGAAGTTGGTCCAATAAAAGATATTACTGTACTCACCTTGTTGCTTTTCATTCCTTGCATTCTTCTGGAATTGGTCAGGTTGCGTCCTGGGAAGCTCCCTGTGTTGTTGTAAAGCTGCTCAAACTCTGGCTGCCAACCGACTCATTATGGCACTACAGAAACCAGAGAACAGTGAGACACCCCACCACCATTTCCTTTTACCCCATCAACTCCTCTGAGTTGGTCAGGAAGGAGGGCAGGTGTTGTTGTCATAATGCCAGCTCTGCAGAACAGGAGGATTTTCCAGCACTGGAGTAATCTTCCCATGACTGCCTATGCTGCCATTAGGACCACCTTGTTCACCTAAGGCTGCACAAAGCAGCCACACTACAGCCCAAAATCTGTAGGCTTGGCAGAATTTGATTTTTATATAATTTTAACAGATAAAATTAAACATCAGTATTAAGTATGTCTTTCAATTTTTTATTTAAATTGTGGGAAATTATAAGGGGGCGGTCAGACAATAATGATTTAATGAAAGCATATGTTGAGATTCGAGAAGTTAAAGCTTTATAACCACTAAAACACCCATTATGTATTTTGACACGTGATGTTAACAAAGTAGATAACTCAGAGTTTGATTTAAGGATATCAAGCAGCATTTTTCTTACTTCTCCGATCAGTACATTTCTATTATCAATGGAAATATTTTTGTCAGTTTTGTGTGTACAGTGAAATCAACATTTACTAATTTAAAAAATCTAATCCTTCCAAGCCTATTTATATTTAATAGCACATAAGTGCTTAAACCACCAGAAATGCTGACAGTAGTGTATGGTTTTAAGGCATAAGAGGCTAAATTCATCCCTGCTGTAATTCTATTGGCTACAGCAGAGTTGCACCAACGACAAGCTTGTTCCAGTAAGTCCTAAAACAGCACACCATAAGTATTTAAATCATTAGTTACCTCCACTAAGGATTGTGCACTTATGAAAGAAATTGAACCCCTTCCAAAGTTTAAAGTGTGGTTCAAATTTAAGAAGTGAGAATGTATAATGTGGCATCTTCTTACTCAACTGATTTGCTCCCTATATGTATCAGCTCACTTTAGTTGCTAAAATAAGGTTTTGCTGCTTCATGTTTCTAGTAGCAGGTGAGTTGGAGTTTATATTCAATCTTGTTTTGCACCAACAGAATTATTAACAAAGTTCCAATCCAAGCCCATTGATGGCAATGGAGTAGCCCAAGTGTCTCCGATGATGCAGGTGGAGCATAATGGTAAATGAGGGTCTAATTTGCCCTGCAGAGTATGTATTACTGGTAATTACACATTGGCTGGAAATAATCCATTTTAGGGAGACAGTCATTACTCCCCTTTGGGGCCACATTAGACAAGGAACAATCTATTCCAAAGTGATCACATTTGATCAAAAAGTTGAGAGGCAATTAACATCATGGGTTTATAGAAATAGATCTTGTCAAATTAACTTTATCATTTTTCATGAAATCCTGTTTGGCGGATAAGGGTAATCTTATCGCCATCCAACATCTTGATAGATGAAAGCAAACATAATGAAATCAGTTAGTCAGTGGTGGTTGACAGTAGTGTGGGAGAAGAGCCCAATGCACAAGTGTCAGACCTTCCCACAATGGCTGCAGATCCACTAGCCAGATGGAGGTTGGAGCACACTCTGCTGTGGGCTTCAGCCTGAGCTCTCCGATGGCTGCACCAGTCTTAACCCAGCTGCTCAAGGTTGTGAGCAGGGTTCTCCCAGTTGTCAGGAATATTGAGTTTCTTGAGATCTTGCTTGACCCTGTCACTGTATCGGAGCTTTGGCCTTCCTGTGCATGATGGGTAGTTCTTGGGTTGGTAATAGAGCACAGCCTTCAGCAGATGATCTTGAGGCATACGCTTCACATGTTCCAGCCAGCAAAAGCCTGCGAGCGTCTAGCATAATCTGCATAAACTGTAGGCCGGTTCTCTCTAGGATCTCTTTGACTCCGAGAATTTTTCTGAGACAATGAAGCTGGAAGCTGTTCAATCTCCGCTCCTGTTTGGAGTACAAGACTCAGCTTTCACAGCCGTAAAGGAGGGCACTGAGGACACAAGCCTGATATATGGACATCTTTGTATTCAGGGTTAGCAGCTTGTTGTTCCAAACACATGAGGTAAGTTTGCCAGAGGTGACAGAGGCTTTGCCGATTCTCCCAACAAGTTCTCAATCAAAGCTAAGTGATCTGGTTAAAGTTGAGCCAAGTTAGCGGAAGTGATCCACCTTGTCCAGAGCTTCTTTACTGACATAGGTTTTAGTTGGGATGTCGGTGTCCTGTGACATGACAACTGTTTTTCTTGATACTGATTACCATGACGAACTTCATTTGCCAGATAAAGGTAATAGGATTGCTGAAATGTACTTAAACTTCTATGAACCATTTGACTTGGTACCCCATGACATTTTTTAAAATAAACATTAAATAGATTAAAAGCTGGCTAACTAATAGGTCTGAAAATGTAACTGTAAACAGGGAATCACTATCAAAGAAATATGTTTCAAATGGGGTCCCATAGGAATTGGTTCTTGGCCCTACACTAGTTAACATTTTTATCAGACATGGAAGAAAACATGAAATCATCACTGATAAAATTTGCAGATCGCCCAAATATTGGGGGAGAGGTGAATAATGAAGAGGACAGAGCGATCTGGATCACTTGGTAAGCTGGGCACAAGCAAACAATGTGCTTTTTAATACAAGCAAATGTGTACATCTAGGAGCAGACTATATGCTATACTTACAGGCATACAATCTGTTCCTTGCTAATGGGCTCTTCATTATCAGAGAAGGGTGTAGCATGATCCAGTGGCTGGAAATTTGAAGCTAGAAAAATTCAGACTGGAAATAAGGTGTAAATTTAAACAGTGAGTGTACGTAACCATTGGAACAATTTACCAAGCGTTATGTGGATTCTCCATAAGTGGGAATTTTTTAAATCAATATTGGATGATTTTTCTAACAGATCTGCTCTAGGAATTATATTGGAGGTCAGACTAGATGAAAACAATGGTTCTTTCTGGCCTTTGATTCTATGAATTAGATCCCCAATGCAATTTGTACAGAATCAGTATTGGGAGTAAAATGTGCTTTAAAGCTGGTGCTTATTGATATGTGCTGAAAAGTACATACATTTAAAATGATCAGCATATCTTTAGCCCTGAATCAACAGTCCATTCTTAGTCAGCAAAGCACATAAGCACTTGCTTAAAGTTTAGCACATACTTAAGTCCCGGTGAGGAGTGCTGAGTAGGGATAGACTCAGAAGTGTGCTTGAATGCTTTGCTCAACTAGAAGAACTCTGTGTAAGCTTGAAAGCTTGTGTCTTTCACCAATAGATGTTGGTCCACTAAAAAATATCGCCTCACGCACCTTGTCTTGCTGAATGAGGGCCTCTAAATGGAACAACACTGAAACTTAACAAAAGCTTATACTGCACATGCACAAAATACACTTTCAAACATTCATAACGGTATTAGCAAATCAGGGTTTTTATTTAAAAACCAATCATGTTTGTATTTGTTGATTAGGATATTAACATGCCAAGTTTCAAGCAGCAAAGGTCAGCTGTTTTTGAATTATCTGTGGGTAAAAAAGTGCTTTTTTTAAATTTTATTTTAACTTTCCCCCAAATTCAAAAATACCTGAATGAATTTTGCTCAGAATTTACAAAGATGATAATTAACTCTTTGCCAGAAACCAAATCATGGGAAATCTCAGCACAAAATGAGAATTCTCAGAAAGAAGGGAGGTGATAGGAGAGGGGTGTGTGTGTGAGAGAGAGAGAGAGAATGCATACATACTGGAAATGGTTTGTAATATTAACTGTACCAGGTGATACCAGGAGCCTGTTGGATATGCAGTATAATATACCATGGCACTTGTGAATCAGCCCTATTGTGGTACAGATGTAATACTAAAAAGGCTAGGGAAAATTACAGAAGTAGTTAGGAAATGGATCTACAGTAGGCAAATTCCAGAACCCAGTGCAGCAATCCCATCACACAATCTCCCTTGACTCCAATGGATAGTCTGTATAACTCCGTGCTGCTTCCTGCCATGTCACCCTGTGCTTTGCCACTGACAACAGCCTTGATATCCCATTTGTCTACTTCACGCACTGCCATCTTTGTGCTTTCTTCTAAGCTTTGCTATATGCATGGAGTGTCCTTTGTTGTGCTGGTCTATAAGGTCACTACCCTCTCTTTATTCATGTCCTGCCTGAAGACCCACCTGTGAGAAATCAGCCAAGAAAGGTATTTTATTCTTTAGGGGTTTCTATAACATTTTTTTTCAACATGCTATGCACTGTACCTCATTGAGGCGCTGATGTACAAACACAGAACAAAAGGACGGTCCTTGCACCAAGAGATGACAATGTAAGTAAGCATGTCCTTAACTTTAATCATGTCCCATTGAAGTCAGGAAGGCTACTCCCATGCTTAAAGTTAAGCATGTGTTTAAGTGTTCTGCCGGATTGGGACCTGAGCTTCCACATTATTTTAGTGATGTCCTTCTTCCTCGGACTTTGTTCTCCTCCTTTATTCCCTGATGTCTTGGTACCCATCCCTCCTCAATACACCCTGTTTGTTATTCGCTTGTGAACTCTTCCAGGCACAGATTTTTTTATATTTGTTAATGGGAGGTGACTGTCAAACTTGTAGATGCCACAAGAAATAATGATCAGATGCTAAACGTATGCGTCCAAGATCTATGCTGATTTACAACAGATGAGGACTTGGCTCATAGGCTGTAGGGCTTGGCCCTAAATTTGTGGAATTTGAGTGTCCTCCACAAGAACCCAAAAGTGGGTTAAAGGAAAGAGTATTTTCCCCCCTTCCCATTTATATAATCTCCCTTTCTCTTTTTTCTTTGAGAGAGAGGAAGAGGTTTGAATTATTCAAAATAAAATCTTGTATCATTCTCCCTCATAATCAGCAGAATTAAAACTCTTGCTTTCTCTTTACCACTGTAATCATGTCTGAATTTATCTTTTCCATTAAGATTCAGATGGCTTTTATTTGTCTTTCTTCCTCACTCTTAAAATCCACACACTCCATACGTACAAACAGACAGGTAATGTACAATGTAATTTCCCACTGACTACAACAAGGTCTAAATCATAGACACTGTGACTCCCTAGTGTGTTAAACCACTGAGGAGATGAGACAGAGCACTGCAGGCAGAGTGGCAACCTGCATTATCTCCCCTTCTGATGATGCATAGCCTGTGATTTTTGCACGATGTTTCATGTAAACCCACAGTAACCAGAAGCAATATCCCATTTATGCTAAACAATGCATCTTAACTCATTCCAACCATTTTGTTTCCAGTCCTCATCAGGATGCGGGATTAAAACCTGCAAAACAGGAATGACTTGTGTAGTACATGATTTTCCATATGATTCTCTCAGTGGCTCCCCTCTTCACTGCACACACAGCAGCAGGTGTTTGTTTTATTTAACACCTCATTGAATGAGCCCACAGTACAGATAGTGCAAACTGTGTTACCATTGTACACCAACAGAGAAGAGCTGGCAGTTGCTTTTTTTGTTTTTTTGTTTTTTTGGTCCTACTGAAGCAGAGAAGGGAATAGCTTGTTAAAGATGATATCCCTTTTAAAGCTGGATCACCCAGGCATCACAGTGGGTTTTGACTTTTCTCTAGGTTAGAATTCTGGTGTTAGAATCGACAAGTCTCTCTGCATGTTGTTTGCACCCTGTTTGATAGTGCTGCTGACACTGCGGTCCTTCTTTCATTCCTGCAGGTATTCAGTGTCTCCGGGGAGCACTATCTTTGTGAGAATGAGGAATATGACACTGCAGGATGGAACTGTAGTGTTAATGGGTCACTGACTGACAGCTGAGCCTTCTCTCTGAGGTGTCAGGTGGGCTATCACTGCCAGGAACACAAGGTCTATACAGTGTAATGTGCCAATTTAATTTTGTGGCCTGGGCTGTACTGATATAGCTGCTTTTAAAAGCACTCTGAAAAGGCTGAAACTGACTCAGACCATAATGCGACACTTAAATATTTTAATTAGAAAATAATTGTGCTGGATCCGAAATGTAATGTACTTTGTGTGATTTGTAACAACATTCATTACTATTGCTGTTCTCTAGTAAATAACAAACCACAAATAGTTTTTAAACAGATAAAATCCTGCTTTATTTGCTAATTAAAATGGGTTTTGCAGCTGCTGTCAAACTATTGCTCTCATTAATTAGTTATTTTCTTTTTTTCTTTTTTCTTTTTTTTGCCATTTTATTTCATATCATTTAAATACAAGGCAATCCCTTGTGCTCTGCATAGACAACAAGGTAGTTTTCCTTTGCTCAGAACTATAGGTTTTATTGTTTGTCACTGTTTCCTAAAATGTTTATTCCATACACGAGCTAAGTAGTCATCTATATACACACCATCACAAATCAGTTTGCAATAAAAACTAACCAGAAATCCAAGATTTTAATTAATGTCAAATCTCATTTTGAATCTATACAGAATTAAAGGAAACCAGATGAACACTTTTATAAGGCTTGTGGCAGACTTTACATTTAATTAATTGCAAAAAGTTTAATAAGAGAAGATAGTGATTATGCTAATTGTCAGGCATGTCACTATGATATTTTTCATTTTGTGGTTGATGGATTATTCCAGTAGGAATTCCTAAAACTGCCTTTAAACACATCATCTGCATTGCCAGCAAGAGTATATAAAATACACAAGATCATGCAAGAAATCAAATGAAGCAGAATGAGAATGGGAGAGGACAATGAGTATAGACTTACTTGGTGTTTTTTCATGTTTAAGTGTGATTCAGCACCAATTAAGCCTGGGATATGGGTCAAGGCAATTGAATTATTGAGTGTGAAAGTATTTTCTCTAAACAAATTATTAACAAACTGATCCTGATTTCTATGAATATATGAATTCTTCACATGATTCCACTTACTTGAATGTGCTAGAGCAGTGGTCCCCAAACTATGGGGCATGCCCCCTGGAGGGGTGCAGAAGAAAGTTCGGGGGGGAGGGGAGAGGGGGACATGGTAGGGCCAGGGCCTGCCCCTACGTGGGGCAGGGAGGGAACATAACCCAGTTCTACTTTGCCACCAGCTCGGCCCCAGCCTTGGTCCCCAGCTCCTGGCCCAATCCTGGGGGGGCATGGACCAGGTAAGGTGGAGGCGCAGAGCAAAAACGTTTGGGGACCACTGTGCAAGAGGTTGATGGCAAACTGTTCACTGTAACTAATTGGTATTGAATAGTTATGAGTTAGGTGTCTAAACATATGTGTTTCTACTTTTTAATCTGATGATTAAAACATTTTACATAAAAGACATAAATAGGTCCTGATCCAGTGCCCATTTTAGTCAATGGAAAGAGTCTCATTAATTTTAAAGGGGATTGGATCAGATCCATAATGAAAGGTGAATAATAATGCACTCTCAGTATGAATTACTGGGCAAATTACTTTTGCTGATATTCATCTCTCTAAGATTTTAATACTTGCAAACAAATAACATGACCCCCATAAATAACTGTGGCATGAACGCCTCAGCTTTATTCACAAAAATATTGTGTGAATCACTTCTTATATTTGACCGGTACTAACTGTAATAGCAGAAAAGAAGATTTTATATCTTTTACTTCAATTTCTCAAAGACTTAATCATTGAAATAACTGAAACTTATCTGTTTTCCTTTGGCATGAAAATATATAAATTGCTATGATTTAAACCTAGCATATTTTAAGGCATTTAGAACATTCTTGAGGAATATCCTGTCTTTCATTTTACATTTGTTTCTGTTATTGTCTCTATGGGGGGAGGGAGAAAATCCAAAACCTGCCTGTTCCATGTGAGCTAGGGATTTCCCAATGCAGTGGGCTTGGATCTCACTTCTGGCTAATACTCCGGTTCAAGACACTGTTGGTACTATTTTAATAATAATGATAACAAAATTCAGTGTGTCAGATAGGCCTCTGCACTAACTTCCAAACCATCTGAAGTTTGCCCATCATGATCAGTATATTTGACACAATCATTTTTAAAAATACCAATGACTACATACCAATTAGCTACTCTTAATAGTCTTTGCTCTCCTCCGATGTCTCCATCCGAAGGAGCCATATTGAAATAGAACCCTGGGAAGTGTCAGAGGTCCGCAGTAGCTAACAAGTAATGCATCCTTGGAGGGGGGTTGGATGAACTGTGGGACCAGGAGGAGTGAGAGGTGAGACCACCTCAGGGAGGTTAGGAATGACTCATAGGATATGTCTACATTGAAATTAGACATCTGCTGCTGGCCCATGCCAGCTGAGGTGGGACTGTTGGGCTCAAGCTAATAAGGGAATGTTTAACTGAGCTGTAGACACTTGGGCTGCAGCCCGGGCTTAGAGAGCCTCCTACTTCACTGGCTCCCTTAGCCCGGTGAGAACTGACCCAGCTGGGTCCCAGCTCGAACCCAGTCACGGGTTCTTAACTGCAGTGTAGACATATCCATAGAGGAGTATCCAGTGACACAGAAGGCCAGGATCTACAGGGTTATCTCTTGTGGATCCCAGCCCCTTGCCAACTCTTACAAGTTGCTCTCCCAGATTTATACAGCCATATGCTCTGCCTCCTGGAAAGTACATGGCTGCAAGTCAGAAGCTGCTTGATCTATCCTCCTCTTCCACTCCTTTTGAATAGGCAAGAGGCTTTGGCCCTTTCACCTTTCCTTCTGGATTAATATCTCCTGATTGACAACAGATAGAATGCTCTGTCTGTGTCTTTCAGCTGCTTTAATCATGTTATGAAAAGCAATGAGACTTTTCATGAAATGAGCTCAGCATTAACACTGCAGAAGCTCATTCAATCAGAGAATACTCCTGTGTCATGACTGAGAGCTGACTCTTGATCAGAACATTGAATATGTCTGATTGACTGACAAGGGCTTTTGGATGTTGTCAGAGAAGTACGCCAGTTCCTAACGGTGTACAGCTGAAATCATTATTGCTTAAACACTTTTAAACATCCTTACACACATGGGCCATTCAATGGAGCAATGCCAGTTTACACCAGTTGATAATCTGACCAATTCCATTCAATGTGTTCAGGGCAAAAGTTCCGGGAGGGACAAAGACTTTGCCTTCTGGGGGTATGGAAGGTGGAGAGGAGCAGATGGAGGGATGGATGGTGTGAAGGAGAAAAGGTGATGTGTTTAACTTGTTCTTTCCTCTAAGTGCCACGTTGCCCTGTGAGCACCAGTCTGTGGCCCTTTTAGCTACGTTTACCCCCATGTTCTAGTGGAAAAGATAAATTGGGAGCTGTTCAGTAGGCTAAATTATTTTTATAAAAAATTGTTAAAAGTAGTAGTAAGGCCATAAACTGCTGTTGAAAGGGCAGATAAGTGTCTGAGGGCCAAGAAGAGGGTGGTAAATATTAGATCAAGAATTGTCCCCTGGGACAGTCTTTACCAGGGCTGCCTGGGGAGCAGAGAGATGCATGGTGTGAACAATTCATTAAGGTGGTTTCTGCATCAGTGGTGCTTTTGTGGGTCCAACTGGAAATAGGAACATGGTCCTGTCTCCTCCCCACCCTTTTCCAGATGGCTTCTTTCCCAAATATAGCAAGGCCCAAACATTTCCTGTGCTCAAGACTTGCAAAGAGATCTTGTACAGCTCCCTCCCTCATTCTGTGTACCCCCACAAGGTCCTGTTGCAACATGATCCCAAACTATTTTTTCCTTAAGTTTTTTTTTAATTTTTATTGACACAGAATTAATGAGCCACAGTATTATAGGAAAGGACCATAAAGGATGTGACTACTTCCCAGGTGGCTCAGCTTCCAACCTCATGCTTCACAACACACTCAAGGCATGCTCAAATAGTCAACTAATGCACATTCAGGCATGGCTTATTATTACCATAGTTACTTTCCATACATCCAGAATATGTCCTTGTATAGTCATGTCTTCACACTCCCATACATTCAACCTAGTTACTTACACACACATGCACACCTATGACAGCTTTGTAGTTGGGCATTCTTAAAATATCACAACAAAAAGATGTATTCATCAAGGAAGTTTACATTTTACAACAACAAAATAAAATCTTAGAACATAAGAACAGCCATCCTGGGTCAGACCAATGGTCCATCGAGCCCAGTATCCTGTCTTCCGACTGTAGTCAATGTCAGGTGCTTCAGAAGGAATGAACAGAACAGGTAGTCATCAAGTGATCCATCCCCTTTCATCTATTCCCAGCTTTTGGCAAACACAGGTGAGGGACACTTCAGAGCAGCCCTGTCTATCCTGGCTAATAGTCATTGATGGACATATCCTCCATGAACTTATCTAGTTCTTTTTTAAACCCTGTTATAGTCTTGGCCTCCAAAACATCCACACAAGTTGACTGTGTGTTGTGTGAAGAAATACTTCCTTTTGTTTGTGGTGACCCCTAGTTCTTATGTGATGAGAAGGAGTAAAAAACACCTCCTTATTTACTTTCTTTACACCAGTCATGATTTTATAGACCTAGAGCATAATCCCCCCCTTCGTCATCTCTTTTCCAAGCTGAAAATTTCCAGTTTCATTAATCTCTCCTCAGATGGAAGCTATTCCATACCCCTAATCATTTTTTTGCCCTTTTCTGTAGTTTTTCCAATTCCAGTATATCTTTTTTGAGATGGGGCAACCAGATCTGCATGCAGTATCAGGATGTAGGTGTACCATGGATTTATAAAGAGACAATATGATATTTTCTGTCTTCTTATATATCCCTTTCCTAATGATTCCCAACTTTCTGTTAGCTTTTTTGACTGTCGCTGCACATCGAGTGGATGTTTTCAGAGAACTATCCACTATGACTCCAGGATCTCTTTCTTGAGTGGTAACAGTTGTCACCCGGTTTTGTGAGATCCTTTTGTAACTTTTCACAGTCTGCTTTGGAATTCCTTCCTTTTAGGTATCATATGCCAGTTTTGCCACCTCACTATTTACCCCTTCCAGTTCATTTATGAATATGTTGAACAGTACTTCTCTGTGTAAATACAATCTCTCATTATAATTTGGTCCCTGTCTTCACTTTGTCATCTTCCCTAAGTGCTTGCCACCCGCTCTTGCTTGTCACGATCTTATATCTAATTTTTTCTTTAATGGTCACATATCCCAGTCTAATGCACTGAAGTTTGCAGCAGTGCTTCCTGGCCCAAAAAGGGGCCAGTTTAGGCTCCTTTTGCTGGTTAAGAGGTGTCTCCCAATGCTGCTTCTGCCTATTGGGATGGAGATATTTATGCTTTTTCCTTTAACCCCATGCCATCTCTTAGGAAAGTAAGGGCAGAAGAATCAGACCCAAAATCATGAATGACAGTCCCTACATGTTGCTGTTCCATATGTACATATTCCAGACCTTATCTAATGTGTTAAATTTTCCTTTCCATCCCTTTATTACAAGAGTTAGTTTCTTCCATTACTCTTCCACCTCTTTTCTTTCTGACATTCCAGATATGGGTGACCTAACCTATGCCCCTACCTATTTTTCATAATTTATGCCACTGAAGAATTAACCATGAATTATTACTATAGTAGTATTAATATGAATGTGCATAGCACCCAAACTTCATATAGTCCTTGACAAACATAATTAAACATCTAGACAGATACAATATGATGACTACTTGCTTATGGATTTCCAGAGCATCAAAATGTTTCTCTTCCCAAAGATCTTGACCTTTAAGACACAGCCAAGAAAAAACAATGGTATGATAGTTTTGCAAATGGATGAAATGGGATTATTAGTGAGGAGAGGTCCAGAGTAATTTCTGGAAGAAGTGAATCTTAAGGATTTTGCCAGGGAGAGGGCAGGAGAAAAAGATGTTTGATGGATAAGAAGAAGGAGACTGCATAATAAAAGATACAAATCTGAGAGACAGCAATAAAACCAGAGTATTGGGTTGTGCTTCGGGAGTGAAAGGAGGGGCAGGAAGAAAGATGCAACATTAGATATAGACGCTGTTGGTATGTGGACTAGGAGCGTGAATTCAGTATGTTAAAAGATTCAACTATGGACTGATGATGTGGTCAGAGCAACAAAAGAGAAGGTTGAATTTGGGAGAGTCATTTGAATAGACTGGGGTGGAGAAGCATGAAAAGGGAGAAGAAAATTACAGTAATCAAGGTGAGAGAGAACTAAGGTGAGGGTCAAGGGCTCTAGCTGTATGGAGCTGAGAAAAAAAGACATTTTGGTGGTGTGAAAAAGGAAAAAGTGACAGATCTTAACAAGAGATTAGATAGGGGAGAGCAGAAACAAAGCTGACACCAAGTTTACAAGCCTCCTAGAGGTCAGTGGGAATAGGCAAGTGACATAGTTCAGGAGGAAAGATAAGGAGTTCTGTTTTGAAGACTGAGTTTTAGATAATGTCTAGACATCCAAGTGGAAACGTCTGAGATGGAAGTGAGGGAATGGACAGTGTGAGAGAGTACAGGTAAAGAGGCAGCTTTGAGAATCAATTCTATACTGCAGAGACTGTAATGTAAATCAAGGGAGCAGCTAATATTAAGTGAGTCAGTGTAGAGGCAGGAGAGAAGGGAAGTGAGAACAGAACACCATGAGATACGAGACGAGGAGGGGTTCATAAGCCACTAACGTAGATGCTGAAGGTCAGCAACATAGGTGAATAAGCAAAAGAAAACAAAGTTACAGAAGTCGAAGGAGGAGGAGACATGATCAACGGTGTCAAAAGCACAAGAGCAGCTCATGAAGTTCCCCTTTGATTTAGCTACTGTTTTTTTCCTTCTCATCTATCTAGCTAACTAGTTTACTCCTGCCTAAGATTAACTCCACTATAAACACAGGATTATCATACCATATAGGCAAAAGGGAGCATAATCCACCCTCATTTTTAGGATATCTTTATAATAGTGTGTAATTTTTTATTTAAAGAAAAAAAAAAAAGCCTAATACAAGAGGAGAACAAATTGTGCGGTGTGAGTAGTGGCTTTGCAGCTAGCTCCTACTCTCAGAAAATCCTGTCATTCCCAAAACAATGGGGTATAAATTCTGTATGTCCAGAGAAGATGTTCCTAGGATAACCAGGTTATTAAACTTGCATCACCCATACCTGTGACTGAGACATCACACTCCAGTCTAGCTCCAATACTCTATCCACTACATGATTCAAAAACTCTTTACACTGTGCTGTTATGGTGCTCTGTTGTCTCTGGTGTGAAAAGCAAAATCAGTTGCTAATGATGAAAACAGTAGGGAGGGAAATTTTTCTTAAAACTGGACAAATACGCCTGATCTTGCAAACACAGGCAGAATTCCTAGTCAGGCTGCTGACATCAGGGTGCTCCTGTAAAATCAGGACAGATGGTGACCCAAAGGCTGAGAGCTCCTTTTTTCTCAGTACATGATACATATATATGGGGGGAGAAAGGGTGGGAGTTAGTGTTCATTTAGAAAGGATGGATTCAGTGGCATACCAGGACCCCAGAGGGGCCTGGTGCAAGAATACGTTAGGGGCTGATTCTTGGTTACGGCCCCCAACATCCCTGACCCCAACTTACTCCAGAGCCCAGCAACACTCCCATCTCACTCCATAGCCCAGCAACAACTCAACCCCAGGACCTACCTGGCCACTCACTGGCACCCCTCCACTCAGCGTTCTATTGCCATCCCAGGCGAGGGCAGTTACTCCCTCCCCCAGCAGAGGGATCACTGACTCTTCAGTAATACAAGGCACTCTGGGCCCGATTCACGTCCGCCTACCATTTTCTGGATGCATCTACATCTGTGCAAAGCGGATGTAAAATGCTACCACATCAGAACTCTCCACATGATACTCACTTGGCAGAAATGTAAATGATTCCATAATGTGCAAAGTGCTGAGGAGTCAGGTCCTGTGTGGGCCTCTGCAGCATTCCTTGTGGCAGGCCTAATTCAAGACAGCAAGAGGGTGCTGAACACAAGTCCTGTAAGTCAAGGACCAGTGCAGTTTCTCTATTTGAATATGGTCACTTTTACCTAAGTCAGTTGAACAACAAGTTTCGCTCAGCCCGTATTTGAAGACCTCAAAATCTTCCTCTCTTTTGATATGGGACTGACAACTGAGTCTTCCTAGCTTTCAAGATGAAAATTAATGCACAAATGTATACATGGCCCATGGGAACAAGAATGTACATATATACATGAGTGACATTTTTGCTAAACAGAACTTGTAATGTTGTTCTATACAGTATTGAGAGAGAATACATTAATTACTAATAATGAACAACATGATGATGGAGATATGTTTCCAATTTCTCTACAAGAGCTGTAGAACTATTTTGGATTACTAATTTAAATGAGATCTCATACCTATGTGAAAGTAAAGCCTAGTTCCAATATGATTGGCTTGCAATTCTAAATTGTTCATGATCAGTCCTAATAAAGACAAAGTATGGGGTCAATAGCTTAGCTTTATTGCCTCTTTGGCAGCTGCTTATGTGCCCCATCTCCTGTCAGTCAGCAATATGATGTGCCTTTTACTCAAGACAAGTCCCTCATACTTACCAAAGCTCCACTACTCTACTTGAACACATTGCATGGGATCCAACCAGGTTTTAAACTGCATGCATATCTTTAGAGTCATATAAATAACTAATGAAGGAATGAAGGCCACTTGCTTCCCCTCAACAAACTTATCAGAATACAATTATAATAGTCATAATAAATAATAGAATTGTCTATAAGTCTATAGCCTGTGGCTCTCATGAAGGAAAGAGGGCTCAGGATAATCAGAGATTTTAGAACTCTTTGGGAGTTGTATCAAAATATTTAAGTAATAAATTCTGGGTCAGGCATTTTCTGGCACATTTCTCTAGCCAGGAACTGCCAGAAAATGACTGACCTGGACATCAATAATGCTAAACTGTGAAAATACTTAAGGAAATAAATTAGGCAATTACTTTCTTTAATGTTGAAAACTTAAGCTAAAGTGCATGTTGTCAGGGGCCTGGTGTTCTGTTCACAGTACCAATCTTTGCCTAGCAGTTAAAGACTGATACAAGTAACCAGTTGGAAGCAGTGCCTTGTTATCATTGTTCTTCAGATTTATAAATTGCATTACTCCTCGCAATCTTAATACCTGTTATCAAATTGTTTGAAGAAACAAATGCTGTAAAGGCCTTAAATGTAACTAATTCACATTAATGTACTGCCATCATGGAAAAAAGTTATGGCAAAATATGTCCGCTTCTGTTGGCACATTGAAAAACTTTTTGAGCAGCTCTAATATAAACCCTGCTCCCAAAACATGACATTTTTTAATTAAAGAATGTCCTCCTGCTAGCAATGACTATGAGCCTTCCAAAATAAGGGGTGCGTCTTTATTTTAATCCCAGAACATTTGTTGAGAGATGCGCTGACCCAGAAATTCCTGGCACCTAGCACATCGAAAGCATTCATAAAGTGGTCCTGTTCTCTACAATTTCTGTGCCCTGCTCCATCCTTGAGATATGTGATTGAACTTGGGAGCATTCCTGTTCCATGAGAATTTCAGCAAACAGGATTCTCATCAATTTCAAACCATGGTAGGCTCCCATAAGAGAAGGAAGACAGAGGGACAGCATCACATGATGCACAATCGGTGACATTTTTTAGTGCATAGGCCTTGTGTTGTCCATTTGCATGGAAGTGAGGTTTATTCTATGGGGGTTTCTTGTTTCTCCCCCAACATAGGACTTGGCATTTTAAGTGTGTGCTGCCACGCTTGTTTTGGAGAATTCAGTTTTGTTTATTATCAGGATGGCTTTTTTTTTTTTAAAAAGCATCTTTTTAAAGGGAATGGGATCAAATTTTCATTTAATACTTGTAGCATTCCATTTAAGCAGCTTAAAGTGGTTTTGCCAATGCTGAAAGCTCTTAATTTTATTTTCATATTTTACTTCCCAATGAAATCACAAATCTAGGCCTGAGTTAAAAAGCTACATCGAAATGAAAGCTACTTATGCGTTGTGCATTCAGCATGGTAATCCCTAACTAATTTAGAAGCTTAAATCTAATTTTCAAAAGGGATTTAGATACGTAGGGAGTCTACATTCCATATTAAAAACAACGAGAGTCCTGTAGCACTTTAAATACTAACAAATTTCTGCAGGCATAAGCTTTCGTGGGCTGCATCCCACTTCCTCAGATGCATGAAATGGAAATCACAGATAGGAGGTGTGTGTGTGTGTGTGTGTGTGTATGTGTATATACATATATATATATATACATATATATCCAAGGGTAAGAAACATAACAATGGGGAGGGCAAGTGCTAACAACGTCAGTTCAGTTAGGGTAGATGAGGCCTGTTCACAACCGTTGATTAGAAGGCGAGAATGTGTGAACAGTAACAATTACTTCTTGTAATGAAAGAAATATTCCAAGTCCCTATTCAGACCCAGTCTGATTGTGTCAAGTTTGAATATGAGTTCCAGCTCTCCAGTTTCTCGCTGAAGTCTGTTTTTGAAGTTTTTTTGTTGAAGTGTGGCAACTTTCAAGTCAGCTACAGAGTGTCCTGGGAGATTGAAGGGCTCTCCTACTGGCTTATGGATGTTACCATTTTTTATGTCTGATTTGTGTCCATTTATTCTTTTGCATAGTGACAGTCCGGTTTGGCCAATGTACAGAGGGGCATTGCTGGCACATGATGGCATATATTACATTAGTAGATGTGCAGATGAATGATCTCTTGATGGTGTGGCTGATGCAGTTAGGACCTGTGATGTCTGCCATGTACATTGGCCAAACCGGACTGACACTACGCGAAAGAATAAATGTATATATATATACCTCCTATTTGTAATTTCCAATTCATGCATCTGACGAAGTGGGTTGCAGCCCACAAAAGCTTATGCCCGCAGAAATTTGTTAGTCTTTAAGGTGCTACTGGACTCTCGTTGTTTTTGCTGTAAACAGACTAACACAGCTACCCCTCTGGAACTAAATTCCATATTGTGGCTCCTAAGTGCCTAAACCACTTTTAAAATGAGATATCAACTCCTAAATCAGTTAGATGCTGCAAGGGTGAGCACAGCAATACCTAAATAGCTTTAAGAGCTGGGCTTTGCTACTTGCACTCATGGGAACAGCACAGATAATATGCCCATGGGTGTGTCCCATACAACCATATTTCTGCTTCTTTCTCTGCAACTAAAGGAAGATGTTATAAATATTCTGTAGGAACAAAATGTTTTACCATTCTAATTATTTAGCTGTTCATAAAATTTGCTACAAACATTTCATCTAACATGGGAGGACAAATCCAATTGTTTTCTACTACTCCTACTGTATATTATTATACACTCTCTGTTGCTTTGCATTGTTTAAGTCTTCAGAGCTTTGCAAAAGTGATGCCAGCGGATATGCTGATGAAGGTGTTGAGCTAATTAAAGTATAATAAAATAATGGTTAGGTTTGCCTCTGAGTTTCTACACTTCCATTTTGCTGGCAAGGTCTCTTTATAAATAAGCATCCATGCTGAAAAATAAGTGACTGTGAACACAAGGCATCTAGGGGGGAAACGATTAATTTGACAAGATTACAAAATTAACCTGTCATATGCTTTCATGTGAACTTTGTTCATGAAAGATATTACTATTTGTATTTTAGATTCTTTTTTTTAAAGAAGTGATGAAAATTCACCAATGACTGCCTCAGAAACCCTCTTCTAGAGAACTGGGTTTGGTTTTGTATCTCAAAGAACAACTTCATTATAGGTCCAATGAACTCTGTATCCAATCAAAACTAACCACCATAGCTTGAATTTTGAATCACGGACTCCCGTGGTTACTGTGGTGTTCAATGATCAATCAATGCTTAAGCTGCTTGCAAGAGGTCTGCTTTATCCTGTGTCTGATCTCATCAGGCTGTGCATAGTAAGAACTTCAGCGAGCCCCCACCCAGACTTTCTGTCAGGAAATCTCAACCCTTAAAGACACAATCACCAATACCACACCTTCCCTTCCAAGTCAAAACTTAGTAACAATAACATAAAAAAACACCCCACAAATACCTATAACCAACCTAATAACTAAACTAAATAATAGTGTTTAGTTAGTTTTCGAGGTGCCCTGAACTGTTGCTTGGAACTGTAGGGTGCCCCTGGAACATCGGTGCTACTGATGTCATTGAGCCAGGGAGTGTGAATGACATTATAGCCTGGTGGTTAGGGCACTTACCTGGGGGGGGGGGCAACACCTAACTTCCAGTGGCTGCTCCAATGAATATTTAATTATTTATACAAAATGGAACAGCTTCAACAGGAGAGATTGAGAAAGACCTACTCTAGAATAATCAATGGCCTGATTCTGAAGAATTCACATGGGCTATGCGACACCAAGGTTCAAGTCCCTGCTCCAGAACTGGATTTGAACCTGGGTCTCACATCCTCAACAACTAGGCTGCTGGATAAAAAGGGGTGGCTATCACCACTATTTGATGAATGACACCTACGTCCCCCTGTGAATCTAGTCTGATAAATTGAAGCATTTCATTCTGGAAATGTCAAAATGGCTCGTTTAGGGAGATGTGAATGAAAAAGCCAAAATCAACAAATGAATCCACAAAACATTTTGGTCAGCCCAAATCTGCTTAGTTAACTTCTTTCCCAGGTATGCTATTTCCATTACACAGAATTTACTCTCTTTTATTGTTGCTGTTTGTTTAGCTTTAGCTCTAGTTCTTTCCAAAGCTAATTGGAGCCTCTGGTTATGCTCTTCTACTGTTTTTTCCCAGTCAAAATATGATCTATGTACATCTTAGTACCCGCTACATCATAAACATTTTGTATGTCCCAGGGAAATATTTTGAATGCCCAGTACAACTCAAACAGACATCTGTGGAAACGGTGTTTCCAATGGGGGTATTGAACATACACAAACATGTACTGTTTTTCTAAGGGCACTTGCCTGACTCATCAACAATAGAAACTTGCTGACTCATCAACAATAGAAAATTATTTGACATCAACCATCTCCCGCAACATTTCTCCCCTGGTAAGAAGTGGAAAATGTTCCTTTTTACATATGTATTCAGTTATTTTAGGTTCTGTATTTTTGGTCGTTGTGGGCACTAAAAAAAAAGAATTGGTCGTTCTCCTCACTCTATGATTCCCGGAGTGATAAGCCTATCCAGCTCATCATTTAGCTTCTGCTTTAGGTCAAGGCGAACTTTCCTAAGGATGGGAATGGTGGAGCAGTAAGGCTCTTTCAGCTCTATTCTGCAGTCTGTTGAGAACTTCCCTATCCCAGGGACGATGTTCTCTTCCTCTTGTTTTAGTCCCTGTCCTTGCACCCTCTTCATCAGACCAAGCGTTTGACATGCTTTTTACCAAATAACATGTGTTCTTTTCCCTGATGCCATCTGTAATAGTATTTTTTTCAATTTATTTGCCCTTTCACTTAGCTCATGTTTGCCTGTCATGAGGATACACTCACCACTGCAAGTCCTGAGTTACTGGTTTAGCCTCCAGGCCTGTCACTTTTTTTTTAGTGCTAGTAAAACATTATCTTGTGTATCTGTGGCCAGCTTAAAATAAATAAAGGCCCCCATTTGCTTTCAGGATGCTAGTCCAATCATCTGCTGCTGCGATGTTGTCTGTCGCTCCTGTGCAAAATTCACTTGAGTTAGTGGTGCTGCTGTCATCTCCTTTGCCCATGCTGTGCACACTTTGCTCATGCTTGGAAGCTCTTGCAAAGTGATGTAAACCTTGGCATTTCTTGCATTTTTTCCCATATGCTGGACATCGTCTTAGCTTGTGTTGGTTGCCACAGCTTCAGTATGCTCCATATGCTGTTTTTGCTGGACTGCGACTTAGAGCTGCACATGCCTTTCTGCCTTTTCTGGTGTCAGTGCTGTGTCCACCTTCTATAAGCTTTGTTCTGGACTGGGTGATTTCCTTTGCTTGGAAAATTCTAATTGCTTTGTCAAGGGTTAATTCTTGATCTTCCATAGTCTCTCTCTGACTTTTTTGTCCCTGATCTCGATCGTTATCTGGTTTCTGATCAAAGATGCAAGTTTGGCTCCTCAGCCTTAGAACAGCCACAAATTCTTCTGGGGTTTCACCTTCTTCTCACACTCTGTTTAAAAATAGCTGTCTCATGTGTTTCACTTCTTTGTGGAATATATAGTCCTCTGAGCTGTGTAATAACATTTCATAGTTAGCCTGCCTGGGGTTAACTGAAAACTGTTAAGCACATCAAGTGCTTCAGAACCAATAAAGCCCCCTTCTGACTTTTTTGCTGTTTGCTGGCACTCTTGGCTTGCAGATAGAGTCAAGTCCAATTTAAACCTTTTCCAGTTGTATTCCATGCTTCCAGAGAGTTTCAACCTTGGTGGGGCTTTTAACTGCTCCATTCTTCCACTCAAGATCTTTTCTTAGTTACTTTTTTTTTTCCTCCCAGTACCATGTAGTGTTCAATGATCACTCAATGTTTAGGGTGCTCGCAAGAGATCTGCTTTATTGGTTTCACCAGGCTGTGCATAACAACAAGAGCTTCACAGCACACCCCCAGACTCTCTCTGGGAAGTTCAGACCATAAAGTCACAGTCCACAATACCACAGTTACTGATACAATCAGCGACTCACAGAATACACTAAGCACCCTATAGTAGCAATCTCTATGGACCTGATCCAATAAAGGACTAAGGGTCCAACTATGGCAAGTTTTTAAGCATGTACTTAAGCCCACCCATATTCAGAAAAACACTCAAGCAAATACTTAACTTTAAGCATGGGCTTTGGCCCCATTGAACTCAATGGTACTGAAACACAGGCTTAAGTAATTTGCTGAATAGGGGTGTACTGCTGAATTGGGGCCACTATCACTTGCTGAGTTAAATGCAGGCTTGAGTTCTTTGTTGTATTGAGGCCTATAAATAGAAGCTTATTAGAGCTGATTGAATAATTCATAGTGAATACTTTATTCGGTGAATTTAGTTGCTTTTTCTTTTTGTGAATTGTTCATAAGCATTGCATGATTTTCTCAAATGTATTTGTTTTTCAAAATTTAATCACTACATAATCTCTGCAGATAAATCTGTAGAATGTTCATGAACAATTCATTGCAAATATCCAAAGAGAGTTATTTTGAACATTTACATTTGTAGATTTAAGCTGTGTTGTTTAGTTGTGATTGGACACATAGGCCTCCTAGTACTATTTCTGTTCCCTGAGTAGATGACTGTGATGCTTTGGAATCAATTTTCCTGGGCAAATACTTCGATTTCAAAGTTCATACCACAAATATTTCACTTGAAATACCCTTCAGATATTTGTCAATATTCACTTAAATTGTAATTTCTGTAGATATTCTTTCCAGGATGCAAGCTCATGAGAACTGTCATAGAAAATTAAAAACACAAAGTTTGCAAAGTGAATTCAGTTATATTGTTCAAGAACATATTCGTGGAAATCTTTTATGAAGAATTTGCCCAGATTTTATTAGAATTTTAACTTATACATTACAATGAATTAAAATACTTCCATATTTTACTATAAATGGACTTTCACTATATCCACTTTCAATATATTTGCTTTTCACCATAAATACTAGACAAATTGCAATTTTGTTTACATTACTATAAAAACAATGCCAAGGATCCACATATTCTCATCAACCAGGCAGTTATTTAAATTGGCTGATTTTTAAAAAATATATTTTTAATATAGCTTTCATGGCAGCGGTGGGTTTAAGAAAAATATTTTTGAACAAGTAGAGAAGCATGTCTTTTGTTATAAATCAATATTTTACAAAATATTTCAAGCTAAGCTAAACATTTTTAGTTTCCTTAATATCTAACAATATTTTCTCAACAGCAGCCTCTTCTGCCCAAGGTAGTTTTACTTTATTTACTTTATTCATTTAGTTCATAGAAATGTCCTGGATCATGGTAATAGAATACCTTGGGGCAACTTTAAAAAAATCATTTAAAAAAAATCTCTTTATTGATTTTCACATTTTTACACACTAAAATGAAAGTACATTAAAGCTTTGGAAAGCAAACAGATGCCTATGTGGAACTCAATGATCAAACAATGGAAATAATAAGAATTAAAGCACTTCCCTGAGTCAGGGGAATACTTTGCTAGACTAATACAATAAATTCCAGCAGTTCTCTTTAATGAGTTTCTAAATAAGCATTAACATTCTCTTTAATACAAAATAGGTTGATCTGATAACCAGATTCATGACATTATTTGGATTAGCTACTAACCATCTCCCATGAGTTAAGATCAGTTAGAAATGGGTTATTAATAGGCTCTGTGAAATTGTGAAAATATTTTCATGGATATTTTTTGCTTTAGATGATTTCACATGACATCTTGCTTTGGCAATCATTGAGTGCACTTCTTAAACTGAGTGCCTTCTCATGCCAGTGAGCCCCATCCTAGTTCAGTACAGAGAGAAGAAAGGTACTGTGTTTGAAAAATATTGTTGACCCAAGCAGCTAGTCAAAGTTCAGAGCCATGGGGATGTTCCAGTTGGAAACAATCTGCATCAAAGAAAATATCAAGCAATTTCTATCTTGTTTATTTACAAAAAATATACATAGTCCTGCTTCTCAAATACAAGAGGAACCACGAACAAAAGGAACAGTCTCTTAGTTTACAGCCCCAGTCCTCTTTAGCTAACAGAACCAAAAGCTTGCTCTCTCTAGTTTTTCCAGCATCACACTGTGCTCGCTTTTTGTCTCTATTCGTTGTCTTCTCTGTTTCTGTGTATTCTGCCCCCACACTCCCCCACACAGCCCCTATTCAAAACAGTACTTAGCAAAAGCTAGTGCGTGGGTTCACATACTCCCTTTGTTTTAGGTGAGGTGAGGGCTTATCCTTACAGTTATGTTAATTGAAGAGTGTGTTCAGACCTGTTAATCTCAATGACATTTTAACCCATAACAAGGTTTTACGCAGCTCATAACAATATTTTGAAACATGGCTCCATTTCTAGGAGTGGTTCTCCAACTAGCTTGCAAGCTGATGGAATCCAGATAATTTACATATAATTAGGGAGCACTCACCCACCATTAAAATGCAGGCGGGTGGGTAACAGAGTAAGATGTAGGATAAATATTTCAAAAGCATCTGAAGTGATTTAAGAGCCCTACTGACTTTGAATGGGACTTAGGATCCCAAGGGCTAGATTCACAAGGATCAAGTTAAGTGCCAACCTGCCCCTCCAGGTATCTAAGTCCAAGTTTAGGTGTCACTGGCATTCACAAAACCTGCACTCAGCTGCTGTCTAACCTTGCAGATGTCTGAAGTTCCTAGGCTCCTAGGTTTCTACTGGTAAAGTCCTCTGGGTGCCCAAATTTCTGTCAGAGCATATGCATAAAGCCACCTACATCCTAACACCACCAAACTGATCACACCTAAGCTCCAGCAAGAGTCACAAATTAGGCATAATTTTTTATCTCCCCAGTGGATTTTCCCCGTATGAATCTACCTAAGCGCCTAAATCAGTTTTGAAAATGGGATTTAGGCTCCTAAGTCACTTTGATGCTTTTGAAAAAGTTTCCTCATAACCTTCTGACTACTGCCAAAAATTCCATGGGATTCATGGACTGCAAGGACCCAAGTGTGAGAAGCAGCCCAATTTTTCAATTTTAGTGCTGAAGTGTGTCAACTCAAACCCCACCTTTGGGTGTTCAAATCAGCATGTACAGTAGGGAACTAAAATAGGCAATATGGACATCTAATTGCAGTTTTGAGCACCCAAATCTTAGATCTCGTAGATCGCTATGTTCCTCTGAAGAAGCCCCGTGACCTAATCAAGAGTGGTATTGATTGACTCTGGAAGGTGGATATTGGGGATGGGGATAAAATAGTTAAAACTGAAGGATGCTTTCCGACATGCACCCTAAGGCTCCCAGGCGGACTCAGAGAGAAAGAAAAGCATCTGCTATTCCTTTCCAACTGCTTTGAGTAAACAGCTCTGCCTTTGCCTCTTCTCTGTGAAGACTTCAGTTTTACTTACCTGGAAATGCACATCATTTGATTGCTAAAGGTTATTCTGAAATAAAACATAGGTTTCAACTAGGTTTATTTCATTCATCTGCACCCAAAAATGTCATGCTGTAACCTTTTTTATCTCACATTTAATTTTGCTTTCATATTCTGTACTTATATTTTTGTGCTTTCTCACTGAGATTCTGGTGTCCAATATTTATTCATCCAGTTATGATTTTTTAAAATTGACTGTTGCATTCCACTAATTTTTAGTTTTTTCTGATTACTGTTTCATTTTCATTTAATTGTACTAAAAGGGTGAAAGCAAGAATTATCATTATTGATTAGAATGGCATTTTGGTACCATTAGGTTGTGATACAAATGGATAAATGCCAGGAAATTCATTGTAAAGGCGGACACATTTTCCTTGGGTTGTCCTGCTGACAGTAAGTATTCCTGCATGTGCAGATAGGGTACATTATGTACTGCTGTGAGAATAGAAGTTAGGAACAGGTTATCAGTTTTAAACTGGATATTCTTTCCTTCTGTCACAAATTTGTATCATGCCCTTAGAATTACAAATAGTTTTTGTATTTGCAGATTTTTTACTGGAGAAACTGTCCTTTGTTTTCTGGGTACCACACCTTTAAATGTAGAGGAGTCCCCATCCCTGCTTCAGAGGCAGCTGGCATTTTGTGCTTCAGTTCAAATGAAGAGTGTAGCAGAGTGAGTCCATGTCTCCTCCCCCTTTCACAGAGACTCACTGTTTGTTTTTTAACTCTTCCTTGTTTACCTTAATCTGAAATGAGTCATCTAAACTGAAAATACATGGTTCACTCTTTTTGTATACATGGAAGAGGAACACCCTGGTCTATTCCCATCTATCTATCTATCTATCTATCTATCTATATCTATCTAATCTAATCTATCAGGTTTAAAGATGTTATCTACTATGTTTTAGTTATCAGCTCAAGGAGTTTTCAAAATGAGAAATCTTCACTTCATAAATTGTAATAAATCTTTTGCGTTATTGCTAGAGTGAAAGTAACAGTTTTAAAAATGCATATTAATATATTTCCCTTACTCTGATCAGTCTCCACGCTGATGTGAAGGAGCATTAATCCACAGGGCTATTTGCATGACTAAGGGTTTACAGGCCTATATATTTTTTCTACAAAGACATAAAATGGCCTGCAAGTTACTTGAAAACTATCCTGTGTCCAGTTTAATTTCTATTAGAGTACACCTGGGGACACTGGGCCAGAGTCTAATCTTGTTTATGCTAGAGAAAATCAGTATAACTCCACTGACTTTAGTGTAGTTACTCTGGATTTATACCAGTATAATGAAGATCAGAACCTGGCTCACATATTGTGCACATCCTGATTGGCTAAATACACCTTTCTGATGTCACAGCCATTCATAAACTCCCAAAAATGCACAGCTGTGACCTTATCACTTATAGACTGAACAAAGAAAGTATTTAGGAAGACTGTCAGACCAATCCTGTAAACCCCCTTCTCTCCTCCTGTTCATCCCCAATGTTTCTGCTCTTCTTCTCTCTCCCAAACCATCAAGTAATTACTCGAGAAGCAGCTCAGCTCTGACACACAGCAGAACCTGAGAAGCAGCCAGGTTACTTCTAAGAGAACTAAGCTAAAATAGATGCAGTCAGTACTTGTTTGCTGGCCAGCTCCCTTGAATATAGAGACCGTTAACTGGCTTTCTTAAGGCTTGTTGGTACAGACACTGCAGTTTGACTCTGATTTCCTCATGACTGGATTACACTGAAGAGGCTAGCTTTCCTAAGGCCAGTCAGTTCTGCACAAGAAGCACTGGCAATTGTGTCGTGAGGATTTGGGGTTGGATCTAGAAAGCCATAAAGAAAGGAGGCAGTGGTCAGAGAGGCACTGTACACCCTTGAGAATATATAGACAAATGTGGATTGACTTAGACAATCAGAGTTTGATTAATCTAGGTTGTGCCATAACCTCTTACTTTATCTCACCTTTAGAATGTTAGTTTAGGAAGAAAACAAAATCTTCTGGCATTTTCTGTATGAGATGGTATTTTAGCTTTGCTCTTTGAATGATTATAAGTGACTGGATGCAGCAATACATACAACACATTGACTTTATGTTTCAGTGAATATCAAGATTTATTGTCTCAAGTGTTAAATATTGACTTAAGCCAACTGAAGTCAATATCTGCAATTTTACATGCTGTATATTACACTTCAGCAAGAACATTCGGTAGGGAAGGCTGAAAGCCATGTGAGGCAATGATTTAGGTTCATGTAGCTGGTCATTAATTGCTTGCAAATAACCTCCTCCTCTTTCATTATTACTCTTATAAACAGTGATAAGTTAATAAATGAAGAAAATAGGTTTTATCTCCTTTTTTAGATGTCCATTGAGTACTGTAATTTTTGTCTTATTTGCTCATCTCTCCCTAGCAGTTAATGACTGGGAAGCGAGACTTTATTTTCAGTGTGCTACTGGGTGCATGTAATAAACATTGCATTATTCCACATGCAGACATACTGGCCTAATTTTCAAATGTCACTAATGATTTTGGATACCTCCATTTTTGGTGTCCAATCTAAGACACCATAAGCTACTTTATTTCCCCCCCTCCCTCCTAGTAAATGGTAAGCAAATACCCAGGGCTAACCAGTTTGATTTAATCAGTTTCAGGCTGGACATCCAAACATTGAGGCACCCAGAAATCACTAGTCAATTTGAAAATTTAGTTCAGCGTATTTTTTACTGCAAGTTGAATCCATGTGTTCCACGCTCCAATGTAAAGTTGTTGGCAACCCAAGGGAAACCCCACAAGACCCAATTCTCAAGTTTTCTAATCCTGTAATTTAAAAAGTGGGAGAATTTTAAATAAATATTTGAATATTGTTTTGGTTTGGGGCTGATGTCTTCTGTACATAAAGCTTCATTACCATGAAGCATCTTTCCATGCCCTGGGTAAGTTCTAAATAAGAGTTATTAATGGAAGCAATAGCAGAACTTTACTTCAGTGGCACTACTTTACCAAGTAGCAAGAAATGAAACCCCCAAAATCCATATTAATACAGTAATACATTGCTAAAGTTCCTGTTAATACCAGTGCAAACCAGGACTCTCAAAGATGAGGCTATATCCTGGGAATCTGAAATTAAAGAAAAAAACAGTTAGAGAGAAACCATTGCACCACCCCAGGTAGTATTCCACTTTCCCATGTCCTTACTCCTCCTTGTGTCATCTGCCTTCAGTGGAGTTGCCTGTATATAACTAGGGAGAAAATCTAGACCTGTAGTTCTTTATATCTCTATGGCTAAAATTGGCTATACTACATTCCTCTCCCCTTCTTAAAAAGAAAAAAAAATCTGTCATGAAAAAACATCAAACCTGTCTCAACAATAAATTTGAGCTTAGAGTGACTAATCTAACATGCCAAAAGCACATTTCTACAACCATGCTCTCAACCTTTCAAAATAAAGTAACTGTTTCTGTTAATAGTACTTCATATGACGCTTTTGTGCATGCATTTGTTATGTATTTATTTAGTTGTATTATCACAGCACCTAGGGGCCCCAGTCATGGATCAGGATCCTGTTGCATTAGGCACCGTACAAATAGCAAACAAAAAAGTTGGTCCCTGCCCCAAAGTGCTTTCTAAGTATAAGACAAAATACAACCCACTAAATACAAAACAATAGTAATTAAAACATAACATATGCAATGCAAAATAAACAAAGAATATCCAGCAAAATACTGGGAGGCTAAAAAAAAGATTCATAGTTAAAAATTATCACTAATGCTTAAACGGGGGGAAATAACTTTAGTTACAGCTAGTTATGTTACTGGGCACCAATGGTTAACCAAAAAACCCCCAAATTGTATGTATGGTCCTGTAGCTACTAGTACTCTGTGTGTGAAACTCCCATTGAAATGAATTGCTTTTATACAGAGACAGTGCAGCTACAGGGTCAGGTCTTAAGATGGTGATATGAAATAGTGTAAAGGACATACTCAGAACAGACCTAGGGTGAAATCCTATCCACATTGAAATTAATGGCAAAAATGATTTCAAAGGGGATTTCACCCCTTGTGTCTAATTATTAACTTGTCTTTTGAATCACTAGCACTTTATAAGCTCCATCATCCATTTAATTGTGGAAATTTGCATATTACTTTGTACATTATTGGATCAAAGGCATCTTTTGCTCTAATGCTATTCCTGAAGAAAGCTTGACTGGTGATGTCTGTTAACCTAAGTTTATAACATTGACTTTGAAAGAAAAATTATGTGAATGAAAGCAAGTGTTTTCTCAGCATGACCTGCACTGTTATCTCATTTTGGGGTGGCTCTATGAATTTAAAAGGTTGGGCAAAAGTACAGTAAGAAACCAAATAATCCAAAAATGCAACTTTAATTTTGTTTTATGCATACTGTACAAACCAAGTAAATCAACTTGCATGTATTTAAATACTTGATAGACTTAGTCACAGTTTCCCCTTTTTTAAATACTTGGAGCTACAAGAAAAGTCAGAAGTCTAATCTTTGACCAAAGACCAAGAAAGTGAGCTAATTCAAACTGTCTGCATGATTAAAATTCCCTCAGCCATTGGTAGAAGGAAAGTATCCTCCTCTTAATTTTTTAGCATCAGTTGGCTGTTTGCCTGAATAATTTCTCAACAATTAAGGAAACTTTGCACTGTTAGGTTAATTGCTGAGCAAGGGAAAACATCCCTTTTCAAGATTTTAAAATAGTCCAGTATTGCAGATCACTATGCAAAATTCATATTTCCTTTTAATAGCAAGAAAAAAGTAAACAGATTTCAAGGTGGCAAAAGAACAGTAAAGCCCTAAGCACTGAGCAAAGTAAACACCAGGTGAAAGACAAAAGGGTAGAAGAATTGATTATGCCACTTGGCTGCTCTCCTGAGGAAGATAAAAGAAGCGAGGATATGCTCTGCTACTCCCTGCATGTAGAAGTCAGGCTTGGAAACAATACTTTGACATCTCTGCCATGCAGATAACTCCAACAAGCAAGTCTGCTGATTTAACTATTCACATTTTGTATTTTTTGTGCCCACTGATTGACAGCTACAGAACATATTCTTACAGGCCTGATCTTTGTATACTGATCTTAAAAAAAAAGGAAAAGAAAGAATTAGGGGAGAGAGAAGAGTTGAAATTGAAAAGAAAAATGATTAAATAAAAGATAGGGAATTATAAGAAACAGGTATTCTGCCAAGATTGTGCAAGAAGAACGTGAGCCTGAGTGTGCAGGGCCTATAGTTGTATGACCTAAGAAATCTGAGACTCTACACATTTATGCTTTACAAAGAATGTTGAGAAATGTAACTTCAGAAGAACTGTAGAGCATGGATTGGCAGCTTTCCAAATGTGGAGTCATAGATGTGATGTTAACTAATCTTCCATAATACTCCTAAAACAGCAAATCAGGAACTAATCCTGTAATGTGCAGTGTACTCTCACTTGCCATTAAATATAATGGTAGTTGAGGTCTAACGGCAATGTTCAGGAAGTGTTTAGCACTCTTGCTGGATCAGACTCTGAGTAGTTATATAATATTTTGCTGATAGTAAGATCTAAAATGAGGACATTGTCAGCTAATAGTCATCTAAGGAAGGAATGTTTGGTTCTTTTTGAGATCTGAACCCTGTGGAAGGCCAGTTAAATCAACTCAACTATGAAAGATACAGAGTAGCATGACCCAAGGCATTTTCTACATTGTCTTGGAGCAAAGTTGCTGATGGTTTGGGTGAGGGGGGAAGGGACTGTTTTTGTTTTTTAAAACTTTGGATTCACTTCACCACTTACAGTTCCTAAAATTAATAATTTTTGGAAGCAGAGGGAAACACAAGCTGCATGGTGGAGCAGGATATAGGACTACAGTCTGGTCTGGGAAAGCAAAACAGAGTGAAGCTGCAGCAGAACAAAAAGGACAAACAAATTGTGCCCTTAGGTATGTTATTGCAACTACCACTGCTTTCTCTAGGAGTTACACATGAATAGCTGAAGGCAAAACTTGGCTCTAAAGATTAAGGGCCTGATCATGACATCCCAAAAAACCAAAGAGAACAGGCATAAAAACCATGATGCTTAAAAAAATGCTTAAACAGTTTGGAGTTGAAATTTCCTTTGTTTTTGGGGGTCTCATGCTGTCCAAGGTCAGTGGTTGGCCAGCTGCAGAGTGGTTGTCAGTGTGTCCTTTCCATCTGGAGGATAACCTGAGGTCTGTGGGAATATCCCAGGGATCTCAGAGCATCCTGGGTATCTGTCAGGAGGCTGTTACCCTCTATGGCACTCATCCTGTTCCACTCCCTGTGCGGAATAGCAGCACAACTCTTTTATGACTCCATTACTATGGCCTTCCTTCCTCCATGTGGGCTCTGTAAGCCCCTCTCAATGGAGCAGGAGTCCATGTACCATTCATGTATATGAGGAAATGGCAATGGGTTTTCAGGGGATGATGCCATGGACAGGAAATTTCTCTAGTCTCCACCCTTTCTCTACTCTGCCTTCTGCTCCCAAAACAGAGAAAGAGGGAGGAAGCTAATACTGTCTAAGCTCAACACCCTTCTCTTTGACAAATTTCAGAGGGAAGGAAAGGGCTATACACTCCATTCGTTCTCTCTGCTGAAGAAATAAAATAAAATAGCATCACCATTACACGCACAAAATATCTATACAAATAAATAAGCATCTCTAAAAGTAGCATCAACGTTACACTCACAAAATATACAGTCACATGCACAAATCTGCACTGATCAATCAAGCAGCCATGTGTGTGCACACTTACCTGTTTGAGCATAGTGAAGACTGCAGCTTCAAACGGATTCAAATAAGTAGAGTGCACTAAGAAGAAACAGAAAAGCTCATAAAAGGAAAATTATATTTCACTGAGGATGGGAAGACAAAATACAGGAAGATGAAAACACAACCAAGTAAAAAAATCACTGTAGGAAACGAATGCATTATCTAAAGTACCAATTAAAGGCATTACTAGGGCCCTATGTTGCCAGAAAAATGAAAGGGCCATTAGAATAACTACACAAAGAGCTGACTAATAGGAAAGAATTGGGAAATTAAGAAGAAACTCTTTTTAAAAAATTGAAAAAAGAAAGAAAACGGAGATAGCTGGCACTGTGGGGAATAGAAGGGAGTGCAGTAGTAGTAGTAGTCATCTTACCTTCATCCAAAGGCAACTTCAAAAATGGTATTTTTGATGCTGTCATGCTGAATCAATATTAACATCAACAGGAATCACTTTGCCACTGATTTGCAGACACCTTTGGAGTAAAGAGCGGCAGTCAGGCAGGCAAAAGACACATCAACCTGCCCAACAGTGAGCTGGAAAGGGAATTTTGGCCACAGACAGCAGGATAAACTCACACTCCTACAAAAAGTGCTGTGGAATCTTTGATGTCTGTACAAACTAGACAGGACTTCAGTTATTAACGTCTTCTCCCTAAGGACCCTCATCCTGCATGGAATTCATTAAAGGTAAGCGGTGCGGTCGGGACTTTCTGGAGTGGTTCATGACTGTGAGTGCCAGCGACAGGGCAGACTGTCCAAAAGCAGGGCATACACCCCAAACCAGGGGCATGTCCTATCATTAGATTTCACCAAACCCACTACCAAATGTGAACTGCTAGATCACGGTAACAGTCTTGCCACAGAGTCACAAACAGTCCCTTTGGGACTCAGGTCTAGCTTGGCACCCAGGCAAGTTGGACTTAGTAATAAATGGTCACTTACCTGAATATTTTGTGATTTTTGATGTTGCTCTCAGGCCCAAGAGACCAGTCATTTACCCCAGATCATTTTGTATCTTAGATCTGCCACCAACGAGAACGCTGGTAGCCAATCTGATAGTAAAATAACCAAGGATTTATTAACTAGGAAATAGAAATGAGAGAGAGTTCTTTACAGATTAAAGCCGGCAACATATAAACACAAATGAGTTACAATTTATGATTCCAAAAGATGACAGAGATGTTGTTATCTGTCCACTGAATGTCTCTTAGACATAACTCAGGTTGACCTTGGGATCTCTGCTTATGTTTCCTAGCCATAGCCATATCAGAGTTCAAACAGCAAAGCGATAACTATTTCTTCTTGTGAGCATCTTTATTTGCCCTCCCCCCAGAGTTCAAAGGAATAGGAGAAGGGCTCCTGTGTGTAGCTTCTTCATGGGTGGATGGGGCAATCAACAAAGTTTTTGTCCTAAAATGGCTCATTTAGACTTGACAGTCCTTTTAAGTGGGCAGGGGAACTACTCTTCCTACCTAGGTTCACAAATTCAGAGCAGGCATTTTTACAGTTATAAAAGAAAACTTATACCTTATGGCACAGGATACAGACATTACAAGTAAGATCAATACACGTAGCAATTTACAAGTATTTTACAGAGTCTAAGCATGGGGCACATCCTTACAAGTCTAACACTTGTCTTGAACAATACTAACAGACAGGTGAGCTGGTGTGGTTTCTAGCTATGAATTTGACAGTGCTCAGCTAATGCCTACAGACGTGGCAAGAGAGGGCAGCCGGTTTGCCAGCATCACAAATAGATCACTGGTAAAGAAAGATCCTGCACCCAATTAAGTCAACGAGAGCAGAACTATTACCTTACTGACAGCATTACCCTCTTACGGCATTCACCAATATCTGAGTACCTCACAACTATAATAGATTTTTCCCCATAGTACCGCTGTTGAAGGTAGGTAAGAAGTATCCCTATTTCACAGTGGTGAGATTGGGCCCTTAATCTCTGGCACTATCTTTCAAGGTGATGAAATTTTCCTATACAGTGCTGTGCACCCTCAGTTCCCATTGGAGTTCTGAGTACCTCACAGAATGTGGCCTACATGACTGGCACACAGGTGGCTTGATTCTGTTATTCTAAGGCCACGTTATACTGCTCCAGCTGTGGGTGTAAAATATTATTAAAATGCATGTGAATATAATTTAATTTCTTCCCACCAAAATTAGTGACTAGGTCCCACCATGATAATGCTCTTCCCCTTCCACAAATGAATGGATACACTTGTAGAGACAAGTGCATTTTTGCATGTGTATGGACTAGAAGTCTCTAAATACATTCTGGAAAACAGCCCTCTGTTGTCTGTGTGTCTATCCTGGAATGCAGTGAGAAAAAGTAGCACTATTTACTGATCAGATAGTATGCATAAATGTTCCACAAACAGGAAGATATATACTGTAGCTCTATTTAGAAGATTTCATATCACTAGTGACTTACATCCTCTTCCCATATTTCACATGCAGTCACCGTTCAAAGACTTCTGTGATGCAGGGTGTCCTGCCTTCAAAAATAAAGCTTTTATGGAGATCCCTACACAAGGAAAAGATTTTCCCTTTTTGAAGATTTCGTCTTTCAGCAACATGCTGTATCAGATTTTTCTGCTGGAGGATGTCTTCCTGTCTTTTCAGAAAAACATTAAGAGCCATTCTTCATCTGCCTCGGGCTCACCTTCCTCTGTCTCTGGGGAAAGAGGGAGCTTTCTAAATTTGTTTGGGTTGACCAGGAGAGAGAGAGCACCCCCAGCAGCAGCAATGAAAAGAAGGTTGTCTGGTAGGCATAGATCACACAGTGAGTTGAATTACAACTGAACTCTCTTCCAGTCAAATGCTGCAGTCACTCACTGTCCCTTGTACTTTACAGAGGCCATTGACTACTTATTTTCAACTTTGGGAGGCACAGTTTGACCAAATAGCAGCTTTCCCAGGCCAAGCTAAATGACCATTTCACTTTTTGAAAGCCTGCTCACTTTGTAGAGAGAATGTTGCAAGTGCCCCACCAGAGTGATTTGGTTTAGGGAATAAGTGCTTTTATGATGATGATGATTATTATTATTTTATTATTATTTTTGCTGAGTGGGAAGAATAGTAAAATATCTTCTATATATTTCTACCTAATGTTTAAGCTTAGTGCTACAGAAACATGTAACAGTGGTTTTGACTTTGCAGAGTCTGAAAGAAAAGGGAAAATGATGGAAATTGATCTGACCCTTATTACCAGCATAATGGGAGTGGAGTATTTCAGTGTTTAGTGTAAAGAGTGCTTTGATGTTTTAGGATGAAACCAAATAATATTTTTCACATATGCTGTGTGGTTTGGAAAAGCTGGTAAGTCTATCTAAGGTTTAAAAAAAATCACATATTCACATGAATGCACATTATTCAGATATCAGTGTGAGCATCTATGGTACACAGGGCCAAACTCTCCCTCTAGGTGACTGCAGTGAGGTTGCAAGAGAGTAATTGAGGGAGAATTTGGTCCTTTATAGCTGTTTTCTGCTGTCCGTTACATTTTATTCTCTGCATCCATTCAGGGTTCTGTATTTTAGCTTACTGTCATTTGATCCTATCAGAAACTTGCAGTGCCTCAGCAAAAACAGGGAGCAAGGGCGTTCCTGATTATCATTAATTTGGGAATATTCACGACTGAATATTGTAATAGCATTCAGAGTTCCTGACAGTAATCATGCAACTTTGTTATGCTCAGAAAAGCATTTCTGCTGGCAAATGGGCCCAGAATGATCACCTGCTACCGTGTGAGCCAGATGGAGATGTACTAGCAAGAGATACTTGTGAAGGAAGGGATAGGAGAACCATTCATTGAAACTAGCTGAGGCTAGACAGGCAGGGCAACCACACTATGTAAACAAAAAGCTTTTAGCACATGAATAGTTAAATATAGAAAGTCAAGCCGCACAGCAGGCAGAGCCAGTGTCTATTTTTTCTTTAAAAAATAAATTACTTTGAAAATATCCTGAGTGGGCCAAATTCAGAGATAATGCATAAGATAATATAAATTAGACCCTCATAGTTACACCCATTATGCTCATAGACCTACGTGCACCCATACAATCAATGTGTAAGTATGTATTATAGGGTTTTATACTGCCACTGATCATCCATGCCCCCATGCATGTTAATTCCCCACCCTTCTCACGTCTTCTTCCTGATCTTTGATGTGCTTTCAATTTCACTTCAGATAGGTCTTTGGGAGCCTCACTAAACGTAAAGGAGATTAACCAAACACACGGAGTTGTAGCACACACCACACACATCATCTCTGGGTTTGGCCATTTGCATGGACAATTACAGCTGATGGCAGTAGGTCACATTTTAGTTTTTGTGAGGCACAGGATTTTAATACATTTCAAATCCTCTCTCCAAACCTTTTTTTTAAAAAAAGGATTCCTTATTAATTTTACTAAGAAGAAAGAATTTACAGAGATAACGAATAAATATATTCAAAACACTAGTTGATGTGATGCTACAATTTAGTCTAATTCTAAATTACTGTGAAATACACAAAATACACCCCAATCTCCCTACAGAAATAAACATAAATCTCATTGAAATATTACACCAGAGTGCAAGCCTATATAAATGGACAAGTATTGTAAATTACATATCATTGACTGATGTTATCATCTCTGACTGCATATTTGACATCATCATATAGTTTCTTTATTATTCTAATTAATTTTGCTTGTATTATGCCAAGTTTCCAAAGAAAATGAAGATAAACTAAGATAAACAAGGTCTAATTTTCAGAAATGTTGAGTATCTGCAACTTCCCTTTCCTTTACTTGGAGCCGTAGGCCCTCAACACTTCTGAAAATCAAAACTCATATGAAATTAAAGTAAGCCACTACCCACAGAAAATATGGATATGTGTCAATGATATAATGCTGATCCTTCACAATCATGAAATTTGCATCTCTGTCCTCCTGGAAGCCACTCATTTTTCTCAGGGTTTAAAATCTAATATGAGAAGTTAGAATTTGTCACTATCCCCATATTGCCTTAAAACTGTTTTCTCCCTTCAGGATTTTATTTGGTGCCAAAAAGAAAGGCAATATTTATGGCTTTAAATGACATAGTTTCCAAGAACGCAAACTAACGAAGAAGCTGGAAGCAGTTACAACTTTCGCTTTCAGGGAGGGTGATTAATTCTCTCCTTCAAGGTGGTGACTACTTCTTGGGCAGTGCTTAGTGCCCTTACCTCTCACTGATGCCATCAGGAGCTGTAGTGCCATTGCCCAGGATCCCTCCATGGCTTCTCTGTAGCAGCTGGGAAAGTGATCCAAGGGGAGCTGTATTTTTTGAAGCAGCATTAACTCCTGCTCTGCTATCCACTGAGATAACACTATAATAATAGTAGCTATTGAAATCCATGGATAATGACCTATGCCATGTAAAAGGAATATTAAACTTTTTTGAAGCTTCTTAACCATGTGGGTGACAAAGGCCAAGAAATAAAGTTGACCTCTTTCTCAACTTTATTGTATGGTGCAGAGAGTGTGCTGAATATGCTCAAAAATGTTAATATGTCCAGGTCTACAATTACCTCCACTTTTCTTGGGTCTGATCAAACTCCTTTGTCACTGAATATGTGTCCTACATAACTAATTTCATTCAGAACAACCTGCCATTTATTCCTGTTCACTTTAAGACTCTTTTCCTTGGTGCACTGCATAATATTACTCAGTTTCTTATCATAATGCTGATCATTGTCATATAAATGTCCATCAATCTTTACTTCCCTCTCCTTCATATCCTCAAAGATCTGGGACATAATTCTTTGCTTTGCTTCAGATATACTGGCATACTGTACATGTTAATTTACATGTACCAAAATGGGAGTTGAAGGTGTACGACCAGAATCTTCCTTCCCTATTCAATTGGAAATAACCTCATTGAAGTCAATGAAGTTATAACTAGTCTAAAATCAGAATTGGGCCATTAAACTGGAATCATGCAAATAGATGGAGAGTACATTTTTATTGCTGAAGATTAACGATTGGAACAAACTACAAAGAAAAGTGGTGATTTCTCTATTTCTTGTAGTCTTCAAATCAAGATTGGATGCCTTCCTGGAACATACATTGTAGTCAAACATAAGTTATTGGGCTCAATAAAGGAATAAATGGATGAAATTCTGTGGTCTGTATTATATAGGAGGACAGATTAATTGATCTAATGATCCCTTCTGGCCTTGAAATGTATGAATACTGGAGGATATAGCTCTCTCCTTATTTCTAAATTACTTATTATTTCAGGTTTTTAAAAGTTTGTTTACTGGGTGGGGGGAGGTTTCATACAATTTAAAGAGAGGCTTTTCAAGCTAGATGGGAGGAAAGGATACTTGTTCAGTTATACCATATCAAAAGTTTTCATCCTTATTTTCAAGTAAGCTGCATTTATGGCTACTTCATACTGCAAGGGCAACACAAAGCAGCTGGAGCATTCAGGTGAATCTGACTCTGTATATATTCAATATTTAATGTATTGGGAGAATATTTTTCCCATTGTCATGCTGATGACAATTTATCACAACAGATGTCTTAATTTTGTTGTGGAAAACATCACTTACAATGATGCTTGAGTATAACTGTTGCAGCAGGCAAGGGTGCACAAAATAGAAGAAAAGGGGAATCTATCTCAAATTTAAATGATAATGCTAGTAACCTTGCATGTTCTATTTAGCCTCGGAACAGATAGGTTCTTGCCATCTTTCAACACCACCTGCCATCCCAAGGTCAGTTACATACATCTCTGACTTCAGTGAATAAAAAGTCAAACTACTGATAGTTCTCTATGTTAGTCAATTATTGTAAACTATTACTACTGACTTCAGAGCAGTGTTCAATATAGAATAGAGTGAGTGACAACCACTCTTTGAGGCGATCATCAAGAATGTGGACAGGGGCGATACAGTGGATATTGTGTATTTAGATTTTCAGAAAGCCTTTGGCTAGGTCCCTCACCAAAGGCTCTTAAGCAAAGTAAGATGTCAAGGGATAAGAAGGAAGGTCCTCTCATGGATCAATAACTGGTTAAAAGATAGAAAACAAAGGGTAGGAATAAATGGTCATTTTTCAGAATGGAGAGAGGTAAATAGTGGTGTCCCCTAGGGATCTGTACTGAGATCAATACTGTTCAACAAATTCATAAATGATCTGGAAAAGGGATAAACAGTGGGGTGGCAAAACTTGCAGATGGTACAAAACTACTCAAGATAGCTAAGTCTAAAGCAGACTGCAAAGAGTTACAAAGGGATCTGACAAAACTGGGTGACTGGACAACAAAATGGCAGATGAAAATCAATGTTGATAAATGCAAAGTAATGCACATTGGAAAACATAATCCCAACTAAACATACAAAATGATTAGGTGACTAGGTCTAAATTAGATGTTACCACTCAAGAAAGAGATCTTGGAGTCATTGTAGATAGTTCTCTGAAAACATCAACTCAATGTGCAGCAGCAGTCAAGAAAGCTAACAGAATGTTGGGAATCATTAGGAAAGGGATAGATGATAAGACAGAAAATATTGTATTGCCTCTTTAAAAATCCATGGTACACCCACATCTTGAATACTGTGAGCAGATCTGGTCATCCCATCTCAAAAAAGATATATTAGAATTGGAAAAGGTACAGAAAAAGGCAATAAAATGATTAGGGACATGGAAAAGTTTTCATATGCGGAGAGATTAATAAGACTGGGACTTTTCAGCTTGGAAAAGAAGCAACTAAGGGGGATATGATACAGGTCGATAAAATCATGACGGATGTGGAGAAAATAAATAAGGAAGTTTTTATTTACTCCTTCTCATACCACAAAAACTAAGGTTCACCAAATTAAATTAATAAGCAGCAGGTTTAAAATGAACTAAAGTATTTTTTCACACAATGCACAGTCAACCTGTGGAACTCCTTGCCAAAGGATTTGTGAAGGCCAAGACTATAACGGGGTTCAAAAAAAGAACTAGATATGTTCATGGAGGATAGGTCCATCATTGGCTATTAGCCAGGGATTACCATTGCCAGAGGCTGGGAATGGCCAACGGGATGGATCACTTGATGATTAGCTGTTCTATTCATTCCCTCTGAAGCACCTGCCATTGGCCACTATCAGAAGACAGGATACTAGGCTAGATGGAGCATTGGTCTGACCCAGTATGGCCGTTCTTATGGTATAAATCAGGCATTATCCAATGTAGTCACTGGTAGAAAACTAGTTTAATTGAGATCAGAATTGGCCCCAGGCTTTCAGACAATTGGAAAAGATGCCACAGTGTATCCTCTGATTGCTATTGACAAAAGTGTTCTTCTCCACATAGCCTTTTTTCCAAAAGTACCAATTTCTTTTGAGTTCTACTTTCCTCTGTGACTTCTCTTGAATAAGGACAAATGAGACTGATGCTCACTTTCATCAGCAGCCCAATACTGGATGCTATTGATATGCACTCATCGCTGGTTCAGAAGCAATTGTGCCTCTTTCAGGTGTCTGACTTGAAAATTTCTGAAAAAAAATGTAAGACGTGTTTAAAAGCTCAGTTCAGAAACAGAATATTCTGTGTGACTGACTTAAAATGGCAAATGCCTTTTAAAATAAAATGCTTGGAAAATCAACCCTTCCTCTCTTTGCTTGTCAAATTCTGAGTCCTGCTGTTGTGTTTCTCTTGCATAAGTCAAAGATAACATTAGTGAAAAGACATGTTTTTTCCTTGGTTGTCAACAACATTATCAACTCTCAGTAGGGAAACCTGAACTCGGGTCCTGGCAGGTGAGTGAAGGAGAGACCGATTGTCAAATATTTTGGTTTGCAATGCATTTTAACTTTTAACTCTGTACACTAAGGGCCCATCCCTAGCTTGGATCTCAGACTAAGTAATATGGCTCTGCACTGGGGAATTCCAGTGGAGCAAAAAGTAAAATCCCAGTGGCTGTGTGTCCATTCCGCTGGGGAAATGGGGGGAGAACCCACAAACTCAGCCAATGCATCTTTGCCTAAATATCTCTGCTGTGTCCCCAAAACCATTTGCTGTGTTGAGATGCAGGGAGCTTCACGGAGCACAGCTCTGCAGACAGCAGGGTGAGTGGAAACCCCTTCTGAGGGTCCTGGCATCTTCTCTCTCCTTTCCTTAGTACAACTGCAGAGATTCTACTCTGTCATGCACCTCTGTGATTACCAAGAGACGGGCAAGATTTATCCCTTGGCATTTATTCTGTTACTAGTTTGGTACTGTGGGGGCAAATTTAAGTGGTGTAAATTTGGTTCCTTGGGTCAGATTCTTCCACCACTTACTTACACCAGTATGCCCATATGGTCACTAAGAACCTAATACTCCCACCCTTTTTAATAGTGAGTTATATCTTACACTCCAAAGAGTCCTAGTCAATCACTTATACTCACTTAGAGTTCTCTAGTGCAAAAAGTCCAAGATGCTTTGTTTTACATGCTGGTTATCTGGAGAAAGGTATAGATTAAAGTAGTTTCCATCCTACTTTAAATTACACCAGCTTCTGACTCCATAGCATATAAGTAACACTCACTTTAACAGTAATAAGATTCTGTTACATAAGTTAGAAAGGCAATGTAACTTATACTATCTTACACATCACTTCCAAATCTGTTTTCTTTAACAACAACAAAAAAACACACAATAAAGATGTTCTATTTCCTTTTTAAGGTCTTGAATTTCCATCTTAGAAACAAACCCACCTCCTCTAGCAGAATTATCCATATTATTGTGCAAAAGAATGCAGACCAAAGTGCTGTTTACGCCAGAATACACACAACTCTCTAAAGTTACATTCATTTGTTGTGTCAGCCTGTTAGCAGCTGTCAGCTGAAGTGTACCCAGCACTAGTCTTCTTTGATTTGAATTAGTTCTTTGTACACTATGTGACTCACCAGGCCAAGACACAGCAAGCCCGGAAAGAATACATATCACAACAAAAAATTAGTCAGTTACAAACTCTGTATGTTACCAAATGTGATTCATTTATTTGTACAGTAATCCATTACTTTGTTGCTTATAAACCAGCCAGTCACCTTTCAGCTCCTACCAAAATAAATAAAAAGTGTAATTGATGCTAATATGAAAGAACTCCATTCTAGTCAATGGAGTTCCTCTAGATTTATATCAGATTTTCACCAAAGGAGAATCAAGTTACAAGGGCCTGATATTGTAAGTTTTTACTCATGCAAATAGTTGAGTAATAACTATTTGCATAAGTGAAAGCTTACAGTATCAGGCCTTTGTGGCTTGATTCTCCTCGGGTGAAAATCTGGAAAATTAACTTCACTGACTTCTGCGTGTAAGGGTTTCCAGGACTGAGCCCTAAGAGCCCAGTCCTATTATACTTCTTTGGGAAAAGCTTCTGGAGTTCAAGAATTGTATTTAATTTTTAGAAAAGTATATACAGACATACAGACAGGTGGAGGAAGACTAAAAGTACAAATATCAAATAATATGGTTAAAATAAGGGAAAGGTGGAAAAACAAAGGTGTATAGCAGATTCTTGTGTGGCTATTATTTTGTCTTCTAATGTGTTGTTCAGATTTCGCATAAGTGAGGCTCTTAAACAGGTTCTACAACATTAGAAATATAGTTGAACACTAATCTGCAGATATATTTTCTTTTATTAGTGCTGATAGTACCTAAATCTTTTATATAGCACTTAGTAGTAGATCTCATAGGGCCTTACAAAGGAGGTATCTTGAGCCCTGGTTTTTAGAGATGGGGAAACTGAGTTACAGAGAGGCAATGTGACTTGCTCAAGGTCACCGAGCAGCCAGTGGCAGAGCTGATAATGGAACCCAGGTCTCCTGAGTTCCAATTTAGTACCCTAGCCACTCAGATACAATTCTTCTCAGTGTCTTCAAGAACTGCAAATCCTAATAAACCCAACAGCCTAGTGGAAGATTTGCCTGTTTGAGGATTACAGGATTGCTGCTTGAGGTGCTAGCTTTCAAATGAAAAATACCTGGCCCTTTGGGAAAACTAGTGCTTCCATTGATATCATTTTTATTTTCTAATAGTCCTTTTATTTCAGATACAATGTGAACTCCAGTCTTTTAGTTATAATAGCTTAAAACAGAAGATGCTTTTATACATGTAATTTTAGAATTTTTACTTCATAACAGATTTTAGAAATATGTCAATATTTCAATATCTCTACATTAGTAGATGGGGCTACTGCCTATGTCTATGGGAAGGATGTCATTATAATGATACCTGTCCGCAGGTGCCTAATTTAATCATACAAAGGGACACCTGTTTCTGTAGGAAGTCCCATTGACTTCAGTGGGGCTCCATGCAGGTACTAGGGTCTGCCTGAATGGAATTGCTTGCAGAACTCAGGATTAGGACTAGAAAAATAATGGAAATCAGAAGTTTCTAAGTTGTTGTCAAAATGAATACTCTAATTTTTATATCTATTTTTTCAGATACTTCAGATGTTAATCTCACAATGCTAAAGTTAAACATTTTTAAAAAAATGTTGAAACATTGATTTCCACTTCTTTTTAAATGGGAAAGTTGAATATCCGAATCCTACCTGGCATCATCAAATTACTAGATTGCTTGTTCATTTTTAAAAAGTATTTCGGATTGGATGTATTTATTGTACTGTTCTTTGTAATTGGATGTAGTGGTTAGAATGTGGATGTGTGTTACAATGGAGCTATCCATTAAGATAACACACAGACAAGGCCTAAATGTTAAATTTCTTAGAAGTTACCATTTTGAAAGGAGGATAAAGTTTATTTCACCCCTTCATGGATAGCAGTGGTCAATATCCTAAGGATACTGATCTGGGTTTAGCTGCTACTATGTAAAGCTGGGAGATGCAAAAATATCCTGCCAGTTTTTCCTGAACAAAATAAAGTCCAGGCACGGGCAGGATTACTTGAGTGGATTTGCCATGTCTCAGCGGCCTACTTGACCTTGTTTGGTGGCTCGTTAATGAAACTACTGATAAAAATTTCAGCATGAGCCTTTCAACTATGACAAGACTGACTCCTAACAGCCTCCTCAGCTACGTAAAGCACATCTCCGATTCTCTCGTTTGTCATCTTGATGCTATTCATTGTGGTTTTTGTCCCCTCACAACGTCCTGCTTAACTAACCTTGAGAAAAGTAATTATGTACTCACTATCGATTAGTAAGGATCCATATTTAATTATCCGTAACATGTTCCATGCTCCAAGTTTTAGTTCTGTTCATTGATGCATGTCAGATCAGATTGCTATGTGCTTTCAGCCAATGTAGTAATGATCTTCACACTATAGTGAATTTTCTCCCTTCTTCAAGGAAGAGAGGTATTTCCTGCGTTCTGCAAGAAGCTAGTGGACCAGTCTTGTTGGTACCCATGTCTAACCAGTCATTCTTCCTTGTCGGGCTTTTCCTTTTATTTATTTATTTAGCAAAGGGGATTTTTTTATATGCTGACATGGCTGAAGCAGTGTTGTAGGATTTATGTGCAGTATCTGGGGTGAGCACCTGAGGAGATCACAGTTCAAACACAACACTCAGAGATTTTCTTTTTGTAGGTCACAGAGATGGTTAAAACAACGAGAGTCTTGTTGTTTTTGCTGTATGCAGACTAACACGGCTACTGCTCTGGAACTCTTCAGAGATGGTTAGATCACACTCATACAGAACAGAGCTCCTTGTTTCCTAACTCTTAGATTTGCTGGCAACAATAAACTTTGCCTGCAGAAAAAGAACATATAATTAAAAGTTCCTCAGTTCCAGTACCTGCATGTTGTGTGCTATCACTTTTTATAAATAGTCTCTTTAGAAGCCATGTGTGGTGATTTACCTTCAGTTAATATTCAAAGTTGGTTAAAATAATGCATAAACTTAATCTTCTTTTAGAGTATTGTGATATAGATATAAGTAGAGATGGTCCGAAGCAGGAACCCAAATCTAGCTTTATCCCCCCTTCCCCTCCCCAAATCTCAAAGATCTCAGACTACAAATCTTTGCACCTGAAACCATCCCATGGGTTTTTGTTCCAGGTCAGATTCAAAACCAGCAGAAGCTTGCTCGCTTGAGCTGAGTAGCAGACATTTCATGAGAATAGCTCACAAAATTATCAGTGCCATTTAACCCAAACATGGACGCTGATTCTGTCTCAATCTCTGAAGCCGAGCCTAAACTGCACCCAGATCCCAATGCTATCTCCTTTGCCAGTCTGTTGATAATAAAGACTTTTTCCCCATAGAGGTTGATTGCTCCATAGAGGTTGGTTCAGCCCAATGGCTGAAATAGCCACTGCAGGCTCTTCTGTAGCCCCTGACTTGAGAGGCAAGTCCTGCAGATCCTGCAGATCCTCCTTAACCATGCACCACCTTGTCCCCTATGCACATTTACTTGGGGAGTTCACATGAAGCAGGGACGCATTGCACAGAAGATATGCAGCCTCAATGCACCACTCTTCAGAATCAGCCCTTCCTCCTCCCTTGCTTTATACAAGTTCTGCTGTCTGTATGAACCAACAAAACAATAGAGACTGTAAAGGAAATGCAAAGATACTCCCTGGAAACATATTCAATTAACTCATAGGTTATACTTAAGGATAGGATTATGTCATGGAGGTCACAGATTCTGTGACTTCCAGAGACCTCTGTGACATTTTCTGCTTCAGCCCTGGGGCAGCGGGGCTGGAGCTGTCAGCTAGTGGGGCCCCTGCAGCTCCCAACTACCAGCCCCAGAGCTCCAAGCTGGCATGGGAAGCCAGAGCTCTGAGCCACCACTGACAATCCCCACAGCTCCCAGCTGCCAAGGGGGACCCCTGATGCTCCCAGCACCACCATTCTAAGCCACCACAGACAGCAGGGGGACCCAGAGCTCCAAGCTGCTGCAGGGGTCCCCCAACTCCAAGCTGCTGGCCCCACAAGGTGGCGGGGGGCCTCACAGACGCAGAGCTCCCAGCTCTGGACCCACACCATAGGCAGTGGGGGAGCCCAGAGCCGTCAGCCGCAGCAGCAACAGGTGTCAGACTCCCACCCCTCCCCAGTGGGGCTCAGGTTCTCCTCACCACAGTCAGCTCCATTTTGTCTCAATTATTTTTAGTAAAAGTCAAGGACAGGTCCTGGGCTTCTGTGAATTTTTGTTTATTGCCTGTGACCTGTCCCTGATTTTTATTAAAAATAACTGTGACAAAATCTTAACCAATTGATATACAGTAGTGTCCCGAGGTATTTCTATTTGTCTCAGAAGCAATTCTGGTTAAACTGTAAGGACTAAAAAGTGAAGCTGAGTGACGTTCCCATGACTGAACTGAGAACAAGACACCCAGTGGTGAATAAAGGCAGGATGATAAACTTTCATGTGATGATGGTAAAGAATCACAAAAATAGTTACTTTTCCCTTTCCCTAAACAAGAACAGAATAAGGAAAACAGTATTATTCTTAAACCTATTTCCTTCTCATTCTCTGAAGATGAACTTCCCTTGAGCCTCCTCGGCTGTCCGGCTCAAGGAAAAAAATAATTGTGAAAATATTTTTAAAAATCATTTCCTAGTACAGTAGATGTTGAGCAGGTCCCTCTCAAAGAAAGGAGAAAAACTGTATAATATATTTATGTAGCAGGATGTAAAATATTGTAATTTATATGAAAACTTATTTCTGATAAGAATCAGAAACCGGGCCGTTATTGTTTTATACTCTGAAAGTGCAGAAAAGCTCAGTTCTCCTGTTCATATAAATCCAGTCTGAGTGAAATCCTCCATCTTCTACTATTACACATCCTGCATGCTGCTGCACCTTTTATTTTATGCCTTGTAATATTTCCGTGATGAATTGGTTATCTAGTTCTTTTAAAAATAAAAACCTTGAATAAACACGATTATTTGTGTAAATGAAAAAGGTCTATGCCTTGATGGAGAGACTGAGAATAGGATCAGTCTGTTGTTCTTCTGAAAAGTTCAGTGTTAAAATTTACAAAGCTAAACAGTTTGTAGCAACTGAACCCAGAAAATAGGCAGAGGTTTTTCTGAAGATTCTTCTTTAAATAATTTTAAACCTTTTTTTTTTTTAAATGAAAGCTTAGTAGCAGTTAGATTTTGTTTTAATTTTTGGAATTTTTTTTTTGAAAGCCAAAAAGAGAGGGCAGGGAATTAAAAGATTATTTTAAACAATTTAAAATAGTCATTTGTGACTTGACTTACCCACAGAGATCCAAGTGCATAGAAGTTATGACTATTATTTTATTTAAACGCACTCTTCCATTACTTTCAAGTTTGTAGCTTTCTTATTTATTTAAATTGAATTTAGTAATTTTGTATTAAACTACCATGGGTTCAGCTCCTATTGCTACAGTTTTAAGCTCAGTACAGTGAAAATTACCTTTGGTGTTTTTCTCAAATTTGGAGACTTTAGGAACACACAAGTACAAAGTCTTATTTGAACTACAGGTTTTATTAAAGCAATAAGTGACGTTACAATTACCTATGCATATATAAATCCTAGAAAAACGCATGCAATGCCTAAGATTGTAGTCATATGCATATCCTCAAAGATATTCTAAGGTCCAATGGACCTCTCAATAGATTATCAACAGAGGGAGGGTTCCTGCTGGGGTTTCCCATTTGGTTGTCCCTTGGGTCTTCACTTTTTTACCCAAACAGGGAATTCTTTTTATATTGTAATTTTGACACACCTAAAACCTATGTAGATGCATAAAGGTTTCAACCCTCTTTTCCTTATCTGTATTTCCACACCCCAGGAATGTTGAGGTAACCCATTTTTCATAGGTTGTTCTTAGTTCCCCTTATTCTCATTAGCATCCACGCACACCACATAGCCTGCAGTCAGGACAGGACTTTCTATGATGTTACAATCAGATGTCTCATGATCCTGGACAATTTATTGCAATCTTGCAGTTTATTTCAATCTAGTTTTTTGTAACACTGCCTATTGGCACATCTCATGCAGTAATCTTGTGACCGCGCTGTCACAGGGTTATTTCTCAGTCATCCACTCATGTCAAGTGTTGTTAAGCCGATAGCCAAGTAATTTAAATCTATTTAGCATAGGTTGATTATATATTAATTAGCATATGAATTGACCAGAACATCACATAATACACTGATAAATGGATGATAAATTGAACTAACTAGCTATAAGGTAGTACTGCCAAGACTTGACTTAAAAAATAAATCCAGCACCTCCTCTCTAAAGGAGTGTGCATGGCATTTATATTGGACATTGTGACATCACAATACTAATGGCATGACATCAACCCCTGACCATTTCTAGCCTCTGTTTCAATCTGCTTCTTCTGAGCAGGATTTAAAAAGCAGCAGCTGCTCAGAATACAAGTCAGGTAATCAAATAACCAGTCTCATACAGGTAGGCAGGTGCTCTGTCTCCACATATTGAAGTAGTATATTAGGGCCCAAGACTTGCACATGTACTTGTCTGTAAGTCATTGAAAAGTCAGTGTGTAATTCTTATAGCAAAATAGATTACATAATAGTGCCATGAAGTCAATGTATGTAAATCCTTGTGGGACTGGAGCCTAAATAAGCCAAACTGGATAGGTTTACAATAGCTCTCTAGTTCAAATAGAAGATTTAACATTAGTGCTGTCTGCTGGATATAAAAAAGGTGTCATATGCTTAATTTTCTTTTGTACTATATAATAGTTATAATGCAAATTATTGCATTTCCAGCCTTTTGGAAAACTTGTAATCATAGATTTTTTTCATAGGTATATTTTAATATCCTAAGGGTCAAATTTGAAAGAAATGGGCACTTAAATTCCACCCACAAAATATATGCATGCACAAGCGAACAAGTACTTGATTATATTCTTCTCACAATTACCTATTCTGTGCACAACTGCATCTTTAATTACCCGTTTCCATATCCAAATGAACATTTTGTAGGTGATTTTTAGGTGGCTGTTCTTATTTACCCTTAGGACTGAAAAGTATTGTCCATAGAGTAGATTTTTGCCTTTTAATTTGTTGTATAAATATTTTATTTTGTACTTCTATATTTTAAAATTTCCAAAACATTTTAACCCCTCCCAAATTGATAATTTCAGTCTATCAAATGGTGCTGAGAAAGTCTGCACTCTGTGCTTTTATTTTGTAATATATATTGTGTCTTAAGTACTCATGTATTCCATAAAGTCTCACTGCATGCAATGCAGATATTGCAAGAATAGTAGCAAGAGCCTGGAATGTGCTTAGTTCAGGTTTCCTTGCACCAGATAATGCTACATATCTAGTAAATGCCAAACAACAAAGACAGAAAAAAAAGAGTATGAGGACGAGAAAGAGAAAGGGATAGAATCATAGGGCTGGAAGGCACCTTGAGAGGTCATCTAATCCAGTCCCCTGCACTCATGGCAGGACTAAGTAATATATAGACCAGTGGTTCCCAACCTGTGGCCCGGGGGCCAAAAATGGCCCATAGGGGCTTTCAAAGTGGTCCGCTGCTCCCCTCCCACTGGCTGCAGGAGGGAGGCACTGCCTAAGGACCCAGGCAGAGCACTTTGCTGCAGGGCTACAAGACTGGTGCAGGCTCCTTGCTGCTGCTAGGTGCTGGGGTCGCTAGGTGCTGGGGTCCCTGCTGGAGCCAGAAGAAGGAGAGCACTGATCTTCCATCCTCCTGACAGCAGAAGGGAGCCACTGCCTAGGGACCCAGGTGGAACACAGGAGGCTACAGGATGCATGTGGTTTCCCTGCAGCATCCAGGGGGATGGGAAAGCCTCCTCCCTGAACTCCTTCCATCTGGCTGGAGGGGGGAAATGCTGGTGGAGACTAGGGGCCCTTCAGGTTAGTAAAAATTATATCTGTAGCTCTCAAGCCACGGTTCCCAAAAGGTTGAGAACCACTGATCTAGACCATCCCTGACAGGCGTTTGTCCAACCTGCTCTTAAAAGTCTCCAGTGATGAAGATTCCACAAGCTCCTTAGGCAATTTGTTCCAGTGATTAACCACCCTGACAGTTAGGAAACTTTTCCTAATGTCCAACCTAAACCTCCCTTGCTGCAGTTTAAGCTCATTGTTTCTTGTCCTGTCCTCAGAGGTTAAGAATATTTTTTCTCCTTGTAACAACCTTTTATGTACTTGAAAGCTGTTATGTCCCCTCTTAGTCTTCTCTTCTCCAGGCTAAACAAACCCAGTTCTTTCAGTCTTGCCTCATAGGTCATGTTTTCTAGACCTTTAATCATTTTTGTTGCTCTTCCCTGGACTTTCTTCAATTTGTCCACATCTTTCCTGAAATGTGGTTCCCAGAACTGGACACAATACTCCAGTTGAGGCCTAGTCAGTGCGGAGTAGAGTGGAAGAATTACTACTCATGTCTTACTTACAACACTTCTGCTAATAAATCCCAGAATCATGTTCACATTTTTGCAACAGCATTACACTGTTGACTCATATTTAACTGATGGTCCACTATGGACACCCTGATCCCTTTTCGCAGTACTCTTTCTTAGGGAGTCATTTCCCATTTTATACATGTGCAACTGATTGTTCCTTCCTAAGTGGAGTACTTTGCATTTGTCCTTATTGAATTTCATCCTGTTTACCTCGGACCAATTCTCTAGTATGTCCAGATCATTCTGAATTATAATCCTATCCTCCAAAGCACTTGCAAGCCCTCCCAGCTTGGTATCATCCTCAAACTTAATAAGTGTACTCTTTATGCCATTATCTAAATCATTGATGAAAATATTGAACAGAACCAGACCCAGAACTGATCCCTGTGGAAACCCACTCATTATGCCCTTCCAGCATGACTGTGAACCATTGATAACTACTCTCTGGGAATGGTTTTCCAACCTGTTTTGCATCTACTTTATAGTAGCTCCATCGAGGTTGTATTTCCCTAGTTTAAGAGAAGTTCATGGGGGACAGTATCAAAAGCCTTACTAAAGTCAAGATATACCACATCTACTGCCTCCCCCCATCCACAAGGCTTGTTACCCTGTCAAAGAAAGCTATCAGGTTAGTTTGACATGATGTGTTCTTGACAAATCCATGCTGACTGTTAATTATCATCTTCTAGATGTTTGCAAATTGATTGCTTAATTATTGTCTCCATTATCTCGCTGGGTGCAGAAATTAAGCTGACAGGTCTGTAATTCCCCAGGTTGTCCTTATTTCCCTTTTTTGTAGATGAGCACTCTATTTGCACTATTTGGGTTTGAGAGTCAATCAATCATATCTTGGTTGACAACCAAAAATGTAAGCACAAGCCAGTAATGCTATAAGAAATCTTGTGACCTTGTTGGCCAATCTATCGAAACTATCAAATGCTTGACTCTTTTATAATGGGAGAAATAACTTTTGGTGACTCTAACAGACAAAGAAGAGAGTTTCAAATTTCACAGACTTTCAAAGGTTGATCTGACTTCTGGAATGTTCATGAAGACTGTCAGTACTAGAAACAAGAACAATATATAGGCAAAGCAAATGTTATACTGACTCACTGCACTGATTGGAACCTGATACCTTCTTCGATTGCCCTAATCAAGCTACCAGTTAAGGTGAATGCATGTGAAATCAAGTCTAGCCTAATAGGCCTGTCACTTCATGTTAACATGCAAGGATGGAGGAGGTGGGTAGCGTATGATAATTGTTCAAAGGCACATAATAAACTTGCTTGCTAGATATTTTTATTGGAAAGGGATATAGCAGTCAAACCTTGTTAGTCTCTAGCCAGCGCTCTCAGTTTACCAAAGTACAGTCACATTGCCCAGCAACAATGCATGGTATGCATTATCCTCCTATTTATGGGGAACATTTTTTTTTTATGAAGGCCTCTTATGGTCCTTCCCTTCAGGTAAGTGAGATTTAAGGTGCCAGATATCAGACTTCTAGGAATGTTTCTAAAATGAATCCCAACTGGTTCGAAGAATTGTGCCACATGGGGACCTTTGCCTAGTCCCAGTCCCTGTCGATCCAGGAATGAGGCAGCACTTTCAATGCTGGTGATACAAGGAAAGAAAACCAACCTTTTGTTTTTCTGTGGTGATTACCCCATCCCAACCAGCTGAAGTAAAACACTGAAGAGTTCCTGAGCAACTCTCTTCCTCAGCAGAAGGAGATTTGCTTGAGGGTTCCCTCAAGCAACAGGGCAGAGAGAACTAGAGGAGGATAAACTGGAAATATCTGCAAGGGGTCCAGCCAAATCCTTGGAGGTAAAAAGTAATGGCACTAATATTGCTTTAACAATAGAATGGGAAAGGCACACAACTCTGATTTTAGGTCCTGATCAATCTCCTAATTCAGTCAAATGAAAAGCCTACACAGCATTCCTTGAAACTTTACCTGGCTCAGGCACATCCTGTTAGTTCTTCACATTCCTGAATACTAAATTTACCTACAAATTATGGGTCTGCAAGGTGCTGAGTGGCTGGTGCTGAGAAATGTTGAGTGCCCAGAGCTCTGAGTGAGACCTATTGCTAACATACTCTGTTAAAGTGAGTCTCCCTGAGGAGTCCTTCAGTGCTGCTTCTTCATCTGGGCACTAGGGGATCACCAGTGAGCAAGAAGTGTTCTAACTTCCCATCACTGCATGTAGGGCTGGATGGGAAATTTGAATTCTGATTTGTAAAAAATTTAGTAGTGTTGAAATTTGGTTTCATTCCAATGTGAAACAAGAGAAACCTTTTTGGAGCAGAAGAGAGACAGAATTCCATTCTGGACCTTGAAAAAAATTCTCAACCAGCTCTAAGTGTATGTGCTCCCTCCTAGTTGGAGTTAGAAACACTGGATCACATACAACCCTGTGCAGAGAGTCAGCAAAGGACTACACACCACTTAAATACTTCATGTTTTGAGAACTTAAGTAGCATCTAAGTGGTACATAGATTGCAGAGAACATGTGCTGTCCATCACCAGCTGAGCACCTTACAGAATCTGAGTCAGAAATCCTCAAATATAAATGAAGACATACAGATACAAAATTCACTCTGAAAACATTACAGAAATGTGAGAATCAACATGACATTTAATTCTTAAAAGGGTCCTGGTTAGCTGGTAAATTACAGGCTTGGAGGAAATGCTTCTGATGATATAGTGGCAAAATCAAATAGAAAAACATTGGTGACAGTTGTGTCAAGTATGGTATCCTGTGTGCTTTCATATTATTCAGGATGATGTCAAACGCAGAGCAAACAATATAAATGCTGAGCTTTGAGAAACTGAGTGAATAAATATGTGCCTACCATATTTATATATAAAATATTAATATATTTCAATGCTAATTCTTCTCTAGTTACTTTCTGAAAAGATATGATAGCAAAGATGCTGTCTAAAAAGAAGCATTAATATTATTGGTGCAGACAATGGGTGGAAAGAATAACTAGCCCCTTTTTATTTAATGCTCAATGAATGAGCATTTTCAGATTCCACAACGATAATTACAAGTGCCAGATTCAGTACGGTACAAACTGCATTTCTCCCACATCATTACTTAGTAGCACAGGGCTGGCTATGAAGTAGATCCAAACCCTCAATTCTCTGGTGTGGTCACAAGTAGTCAAGGATTAGTGTTTAATAAAGAGCAGGTCAACTATGACCAGCTTTAATTGGGCAGGGATGGCCTGAGACAATTTAGAGCAAAATACTGTAGTTTTCTGTCAGCTTTGGAAAGGAAGAAATGTCACTTCTCTGAACATCCTTATTACTGGTGGTGGGAAAACTCCAGTGACACCTAGAAGCCTCCATCCAGTATTTTGGATCCCTTGGAATCAGGTGTCTGACCCAGACATGGAGGCAACACTAGACCAAAGTAAAATGTTCATGTCAGTTGTGTTGCGTCTTTTGGTGGCCTTTGACACTGTGGATCATAAAATCCACCTGTGGAATGTGGCTGGTGTGGGTAGAAGGAGCTGTGTCAAATTAGTCAGTGTGGGCATTGGTAAGGTCTACATCCCCTTCCCAATAAATGGGTACCCTAGCTTGTGGGTCTGAGTCTCATTTGCACCATAGCTGCCTGTGGAAAAGAGAAAGATAGCTTTTAGGCCACCACTGTGCACCCTGTGTTCTGGGGCCTGGCAGGGACCTGCTCATCCCCTTATGTAAGTCTGCTTCAGTTTATGCTTTGCTTTCCATGCCCTCCCCACCCCCAATGGGCTTTAGGAAGCAGAGAATAGCTGTAATGGGATTTAGCTATGCCCCCAACACCTCCTGTGCTGAAGGCTGGAAAAAGAGCTGGTATAAAACCAGTTCTACACCAGACAGGGAGGTCCCAAGCAGAAGGGGTATACTCAAGGGGGCTGTCTACACCCACTTTAAGGCTTCTTTACAGTGCCGATGTAAATTGGTCTCAGTGTAGCTGAGAATCAGGCCCTGTGAAATCCTCTTACATGTTATCACCTAGCCTTATTTGTGTCAACTCTTTTCTCTATGGCTTCCCCAAGCTCCAGCTTTCTCCACCCATTCCCCTCCTTCTCAAAAAAAAAAAAAAAAAAAAAAAAGTCAGAAACATCACCCCCATCCTCAAGTAACTTTAGTAGCCCTCCATTAATTTCAGAGGCAAGTTCCAAACTGACCTCATTTTAAAACTCTCCATGAACTTGCTTCAGTCTATTTCATTGGCATTTTTTCTGGCCACTCCTCTCCCTTGTATTCTCTGCTCATCTACAGCTTGCGGCCACGGTGTCCCTCCACACAGGTGGTAAGATGGCAGTTCCTGCCATCGGGAACAGCTTTCCTGTAGTTCTCTGCCTTATCAACTCTCCATGTATTTCCAAATCTCAGCTGAAAACATCTTCTCCCCTTCTTGTACCTTTTTCTTTCTCTGCAACTATTTAGAACATCAACTGTATTATTTCTGTAGGGCATTTAGGGACAATATTTAGGGACATAGTTGATCTGCTCTTTATTAAACAATAATCCTTGACTACGTGTGACCACACCAGTGAATTCAGGGTTTGGATCTACTTCATAACAATAGATGCTATACAAAATAAGGCTGGATTGTGTTATAGGAATTTTGAACCTTCTTACAAGCAGTATTGTTCTGATTCTTATCACTTATACTGGTGCAAAACCAATGTAACTCCACTAACTTTAACAATGTTACCACTGATTTATGTCAGTGTAGATGAGCGGAGACTGACACAATTTGTGTTATAAGATGACTTGCCAGCTGTCCTGGCCTGTACATAATGGGCCAAATTCTGCCCTCACTTGCACTGGAATGGAACTTGGCCAAGATCAGGGAAATGCACAGATGACAAAGCTAATTTTAAGCAAAGGGGATGCTACAAATAAGTCTTATCTATTTAAGTAAAACAAAACTGGCAAGCAAATTAGACTAAATTAGTCTTTTTAAGTATAGTCTGGGTTTTTTAACTTGCTACTTTCTTCTTTAACTTTTTTTAATCTCTGCAATACATTAAACTAGAAGTCTGGATGTATTCAGAGAGATCAATGATGTGTGCACATTTGGAGTCATTGATCACTCTAAATCCACTCATCCATCTTTGTCATGCACATACACTGAGATTTGGCTACACTATTTGCACTAAGGTTTTTAAATTGCTAGAAGTTGCTTTATTTCACATTATAAGTCTCACACACCCCGGATCTAGGGCTAGGATAAATCAGGCATCAATGAGACATGGCACATACTGCCCCTGGAGGTTCTGCCACTGGCAAAGAAGTCAGGGTTTGCTGATTATTAAAGTAGCTTACTGTATGCCTTGGCTTAGCTGACTAAAAACCTGATCCTAAAAGCCCATTAAAATCAGTAGAAGTCTTTCCATTTACTTCAGTGGTCTTTGGATCATGCCTTTATTGCATTGTATCAGACCATATTTAAATACACCTTGAGTTTTTGCTCGTCTCAACCCAGATCAATTAGTCCCACTTTTCAAAAAATAATTTTCATTTTCTGTCTGACCTTTAAACAAACAGCAAGTAAAATGAGAATTTTGTGGGTGGCTGACTTGACTTCTGTCCTAGAAACTCCAGACTGCCCATGCATAACCTTTCTTGAGTAGAAAAAAATTTTCAAATTGATTTGGATGTGAGTACAGCCAAAAGGATTGAAAGTTGGCTGAGGAGACACTAACTTGGGAGGCATTTTAAACACCAATGAGGACAGAGAAATAATAGGAACAGAGACTAGAAGTATGATCAGGAAATTACAAAGTGAAATTCAAACTGCAAAAGGCAAGCTAATAGAACTGGGTCAAATTCTTCAATCACTTACATCTTGAGTAGTCCCTTTGTGCTTGATCCTCCTCTCATGCTCTCATTTAAACTGGTATGAGAATTCCATTGGCTTCAGTGAAATTACTCCTGATTTGCTTCAGGGTAAGAGAAAAAAAAAATCAGACTATTAGATAGCAAAAAGGTTACATGAGATATAAATCAGCATATCAGAGAAAAGAAAAAAAGATACTTGATCCATTTACAGGACGTCTCTTCCATTCAGTGCACAGGATGGACACACAAGCAGATTGCACAGGCAACCTTAAATCCAGTATTTCCTAACTTTGGATTGCTTGATTTTGCAATCTAATATAACCGTTTTATTGTAGTTTTTATGTAATATTTATATAGCTTGGCTAATTAGGAATAATGGGCAACGTAGTTATAATGAACCTCTAGAAACACTGTTAAGATCTTAAACACTAAGAAGAGGGAGAAATTAAGAATGATGGTATGGAGAAGAGTTTCAGTGTAACAGTTCTTCACAGCAAGTTCTATTAAAAGGGAATAGTGTAAGAGTCCCATTTCTTGGACATGTGAAATGAAACTGGACTAAAGCACTGGAGAATATGCATTATACAAAACAATCTTGCATTGACAGAGACGGACTAAATAACCTTAAGGTTATATGTCTACTATGGATCCTGTTACGATTTTAATGAACTACCTTATAACAGGAGCCACAAAAGTGGCTCCTGAAAAATGTTAGGTAATTAACTCTCCTGCTAACTTCTCAAATTCTTAAGGATCACTACTCATTTGAAAATTCTCACACATTGATATATTTAGAACCCAACAGCAGCCTAGTTCAAGCTGGCTGTCACACACGTAGGATGGCTGCTATGTACAAGTGACAGCAATAAATATACTTTTTAAAATAGCTCTGTAAAGTCTAGGAGCCAGTGTGCTGTAATGGTCCAAGTAAAGGATGAGGAGCCAGAAGGGTCCTGTAGTCTGAGTTTATTGGACCCACACTGTAAAACATACTAAAACCTTAGTTTCCTTGCACACCCACCACAGCCAGGCCAAGATGCTGGATCTATGTTATGCAGATAAACAAAATATGTTTTTCCAGGGTTTCTACTTTTATATCTAATTCACTATAAGTATATAAAACAATCTATACATAGAATGAATTTATTTAACTAACTGGAGCAATTCAGATTAGAGTATTTAAAATGTATATGCGTGCAAAATTTGCAAGTACATAATATTTAGCTAATTCATGGAGTCAGTACTTCTCTCATGCTGGTGAGAATCAGGTATGAAATAGAATAGAATCAAGTAACTGGGACCGATATATGATTTCATTATATAGTTTTACATTGGCATGACTCCACTGAATTCAGTGGAGCCACACTAGCATAAAACTAGTGTAACAGTTACTGAATCCGTCCCATTGTTTCTTGTACACATGCAGTAGCAGCTTAGTAATTGCAAATTGGAATAATTTCCACCAATTTATATCTCTTTTCACACCACTGCAAATTAGAACCAACTACATTTCAGTCATTCTTTCTACTCCTTTTATAATTGTGTAATAAGATCCATTTGCAGGACCAATCTATTGTAGAATTGAAGAAGTATAACTGAGGGCAAAATTTCTCCTAAAGAGCTTTCATAACTGGTGATGTGTGAGAAGGAAAACTCTCAATGAATTTTTAAAGCTGGCATTAAAACAAAAACAAAAAAAATAACTTTGCTAGTCAGTTGCACGTATTTGCTCTGAAAAAAAAAATAAAATCACTAAGACACAATAAAACAGAGAACCACAATTAGAGTTGTGCAGAGGATGGAAGTTCCATTCTGTGAATGATTTTGAAATTTGACTTTGTTCTGAATCAGACTGAAAATTTCAAAATTCTCCCTGAAGGACAATTTAAAAGCCCAAAATTTATTTCAGGTCATTCAAAATGTTTTCTTTTGACAAAGAAAAAAATATATTTCACTTCAACTTTGACTTTTAAAATTGTGTGATATTATAAAATACAACAAAATAAAAATGAGAAGTCATTTCAAAATGAAAAATCAAAACATTTTGTTCTTCATTTTTTTTCCCTTTTTCTAAAAAAGAAATTTGGTCTACCAAATTTAATCAACCCAGTCTTGCAAAGTGTTTCAGTTTCAATGGAACCTCGTAATCCATCAGAACAAGCTTCCATCACAGTTCTCTGCACAGCTCTACCCTCAATACTACTTTTCCAGAGTCACTTACCAGAGCACAGGACAACCACACTTCAAAGACTACACCCAAAAAGTTCAATTGGTGCAAGATGCAGGAACCCATTTGTGAAGAGTATCTGCTAAAGAGAGTACTTTACATCAGTGTTCTGTGATCTACCCTGGCTTCCAGTTCACTTCTATTTGCAATACAAGGTGTTTGTTTAAATCTGCAAAGCATTCAATGATCTGGATCCTGGAAACCTCTGAAATCCCTTCTCACTCTGTGATTCTAAGGCAGTCGAGGGAGTCTAAGACACTCAAGCTAAAAATCAACTGATTTAAATGTGAAAGGGATGCAGCCAGGGAGGTCCCACAACTGTGGAACTTAATTCCCTGCTGGGTTCATCAGTCTGAAACTGTTGACCTTTATGTCATATTGCATGGCACATCTCATCTCCATGCAGTTTTCTGGATGGGAAGATGAATAGTTGGCAGAGTTTGATGGGGGATAATTTGGATTGGGGGTTTTTTTGGTTTTTTTTTTAAACACATTGGCCTGATTTTTTTAAATACTGAAAATAATGAGATACGAAGAGTGTTGATTTTAAGAAGGATATGCTTAACTAAAGAAATATGAAGTAATTGGAAGAGGGGCAAACATTTCATGCAAGGCCCTATTCCCCCACCACAGTGGTACAAGCTTAAAAAAAACAGTGTAAGCAATCTTACCTCTGGAGAGAAGTAAATGCCTGAGTTTTCCAAAAACTACCTTTCTGGGACCACTTTCTTTCCTGAGTCTGTGTTTGCAGGATAAAAACGTAGAATGGGGTTGCATGAACCCAGAGCCTACCGTCCTCAGTCTTACAGGGCCAATATTCCCTGTTACAACCTTGAAAGTCTGTACTCAAGCACTTCTTTTGGATACTCTTGAAGTTGGGGAGATCACAACAAAATAAGACTAACAAATACCCCAACCATTTAACTTCATTAACAGAATCTGACATGCAAGTCAAACTGAGAATGGGAGAGGTTACAGTAGCAAGCAGAAGTAGACTAAACCCTTGGTAGCGATATATAATAAGATTGCAAGAGACCAAAATGAGTAGCGAGTGACTAGATAAAATATGGGCCTCAATAAAAGAAAATGGGAAACGTGGGACTTATACAGATATGAACAGGAAAGTTTTGAAGTTTTTGTTACCACAACTTCTGATGAGGATTCTTATACACACTTTACTATTTGTTTTTTATGTTTATAGTTTTACCTGAGAAAGTCAGATATATCTCACTTCAGCTCCTTGATATTTACTGCATTTGCAAACCTCTGGATGGCTAAACAAAAAGGAAAAAAGTGTCCTAGTTGATTTGAGGTGGGAAAGTGTTACATAAAAGCAGCTTAAATTTAAGAAAAGTGTAGGTTAAAATGGAAGAAGTATTTATAGGACTGAGTCACCAAATCAGCTTCAATACCACCATATGTTTGTTTTGGGACCATCTGTAACTCTATTTCTGGATTGTTTAATCACATTTATAGGGGCAGATTCTCCCCTCACTTATCAGTGAGAACCAGAAGTATCTCCAGTTTAGCCACTGTTACTGCTATGAGTGGTGTAACAGGTGAATCAGGCCTAGAGAATATGAAATCATTGCAATTTTTAAAACACTGCTTTAATTTAATATGATAAAATAGTTTACAAGACAAATAAAAAGTGTGGATCAGATCCACAATGGATGTCAATCATCATGGCTTTACTGAAGTCAATGAGGAAATCCTGATTTATACCAGGTGAGCATCTGACCCACAGTCTGATGTTTGTAATTATTCAGTGTCACTGAGCTGGATGAATAATACACAACAATTTCTGTGAGTAATCTCTTGACTTTGTAAAAATGAATTCATTTTGGCCTTGTATGCCAAGCCATGCCATGACCCTTTTGTGTTTGCACTCTGAGCATTGGAGATGGTAAGCTTTCCCTGAGTTCAAAGTCTCATGCATGAGTATTCACAAAAGCCACATTTTAAATATGCGTGTGCAAGACTCTGCTTGCATGTACACCCAGCTGGTAAATAAAAAGTAGAAATGAAGTCATCTGACTTGTCTGACCTTATAACTCACCACTGTAGCCTAAGCAGCTAAGGTAGAATACTCAAAGAACTGTTTACATTCCAGACCTCAATAGCATTGTGTAAGCTTGAATGCTTGTAACTTTCACCAGTAGAAGTTGGTCCAATAAGAGATTACCTCACCCACCCTCTCTCTAATATCCTGGGATGAACATGTCTACAATGCTGCAAACATTCAATCCACACCACTCAATAAATTCACCAGAAATTAATTTTGGATAATGAATATATTGGAGGAAATCACAAACAGGACAAGAGGCTACATTAAATTGATAAATTACTCATTGCAAATTACTCAGATCTGCTTAAGCAGCAGTTACATTGTGAAAGCTAAGGAGCTATGGGGTGGGAGGGAGGGAGGGATTATAAAGATTGTTTCCTGGCAGAAATGTAAACAGAATGTAATGTAAACATTTCCTACCATGTACACAGGAACCCATCAATGATCATTCCCAAAGAGCTTCCACCACCATCCAGCTTCTAAAAGCCTATTTAGTAGGAGAAAAACCTTCCCTCATGACCTGAATGACTTCAGTGGAAGACCTGTGGGCCAGGCTAATCCAGAGATTACCTTTCAGGTTTCTGGCAGCAAACAATTATTTTCTTGCAAATTGTTCAATCCTATTAGGTGCCGACACCCTCAATTCACACTAATTTGAGTGCGGGCTGCAGATGCACAGCACCTCACAGGGACTACTCTGCACTTCACAGGATTGACCCCTGTGTGCTAAACTGAGAGGGGACTCTAAATTGGTATAATTCATATCTTCTTCTAGCCCCCTTAGTAGGTATATTACACAAACTTGGACTCCCTGTACATTTATTGAAACTGAGGTCTCATCTATACTACAGACCTACATTAGTATACTAAAGTGACCTACGGGTGTGAAAAATCCACACCCATGAGCAGCCTAGTTTTACCAACCTTACCCTCCGTTTAGACAGCGCCATGTCAGCAGGAGAAACTCTCCTGCTGACACAGCAACTGCTTCTTGGGGAGGTAGCTTAACTATGCTGCTAGGAGAGCTCTCTCCCGTTGGCATAGAGAGTCTTCATTAAAGTGCTACAGCAGTGCACCAATGCAGCATTTTAAGGGTAGACTTGCTCTGATTCAGATCTCACTTACACCAATATAAACCACTCACTTCGATACAGCTACAGATTACACTGCTCTAAATGAAGTCAGAATCAGGCTAGTTATTCTCCCTTAGATTTACTTGCATACAAAGGATGCAATTAAGAAGAAATAATGTGTAAAGTGATGTTAGACCTATTTACACCTCTCTACCCATATGTAAGGAAGTCCAAGTTGGTGTACCTTGCCCACCAAAAAGAATGAAGGAGGAATAAGAATGTGTGCTAAAGAAGGGTGGAGACTACTTTAACATGCATGCTTTGACATCCTCTTCTAGCTTCTCATATGATAGATTCCATGTGGTAGAATGAGTGTAATAGGACAGAGGGAGTCTGAATGCAAGAGACTGTGATGCCTCTGTACACAGCACCTCTGAGTACAGCCCTAATGGTTGACAGATATTACCACAATTGTTGTTACTACAATATGTAGCAAATGTTATTTTCATTTTTTCATCTGATTTTGGGCCTGAGCCACCTTTCTGTCATATAAAGACTGCAAGAACGGACTACCATTATTCCTACATATTCAAAGGTAAGAATATTCTGCACAGCAAGTAATAAGAACAATGCGAATAAATCATGGAGGGATATACAGTACTCTTCAGAAAAGCTTGATGTAGGGGATCAGCATATTGGGAGTGTATAAGTACTTTTTACTCAGCAGAAGAAGGTATCATGTGTGATGCTTTTAAAAAAAACACTCGTTCCTCAGTGCAGGTAGAACAACAATTTTTACCCCAGAGAATACTCAAGTGACAGACCAAGTAGCGCTAAGAAACTTTGAGCTGAAGTGTGATTTCCTCTGCCATTATCAGCTACACTCCCGCAACTAAAATGCATTCCTCAGGAGAGAAAGTAAAGACAGTAGAGCTTCTAACTAATTTAGAAGAATTTTTTTCTCTCCTTGGGAAAGGGCAAAAACAGCAGTAGGTGGAAAAATTAACTTTACTGAGCTCAAACTCTCAGAACTCAAACTGATATCTGAAACAATGCCCTAGTCAGAGAACAGGAGACAAGGGCTGTTGTCTTCAATAAAGCTATGCCTTTTTTCATCAGTGGAGAACTGGCCCCCAGAGAATACAGTTTATGTAGTAAACTAATAAAAGTTGTTGTTTGTCTAAATTATGACTCACTCCATCAAGTTTTTATTTCTGGCCTAGTGTGGCACCAACAAATACTCAATGCATTACCCCTTACAGACACTAGTACTAGAATGCTTTTCTATAGTACTTTCTGTGGGAAGATAACAACATTCATTATAGATAATACCAAGCCAATACCAATACCAAGCCAAGTTTACAGCTGATGATCTGGCATATTAATTGCAGTAACTAGGTTTCTAAAACCTCCAGTCAGATAAATAGGGATTATTAGGCTCATTTTATAGATGAAGAAACTTTGAGAATCTCAGTGAGTCAGCGGCAATCAAGAAGATAATCCAGATCTCATGATATCCAGGATCCATTCTGTGTTTACTAGGCCATCTTTCCAGAGACTCATAGCTCTGTCATTGCATATTGTCATGCATTTATGTTGCTTGGGCCATTTGGTACAAGATGCAGTTGGCAGAAGAGGCAAATGACCAAAATCAAGTCCATGGTTGAAGATCTTTCTTATTCTGTTACAATCCTGGTAGCTTCAGGCATCTCTACCTAGGGCTATATAGGTTTTGAAGACTTGTATTCTAGTGATCTCAGTCTGTTTCCCTCTCATTACAGCATTGTAAAATGTCATAGCAGTCTTTCAGTACAGATCTTTTTGAATGACAGAGAAAGAATCTGAGATATATGATAAGCTAGTGTTAAAAATTACTCAATGGGGCAAATCTGTACCTTAAAAGTCTTTTTGGTAAATTCAGGATGTTACCATAATACTTAAAGGGACATGCCAATTTTTTTAAAGTCATATTTCTCTCTGGATTAGGCGTTTTGGCTCATTTTTGTTACAAGCAACACTGAATATTATGATAATAGAAAGATGGAAGAAAAATAATTGTTTTTCAGTTTGTTTACATTGTGCATTAGACAGCACATTTGTGTGTTTCACTGTTTTCCCTGTGCAGTCAGTTTTAGTCACTTTCCTTATTGGGTGTGGTGGGGAAAGTTCCCAAAGTAACAGGAGAGATGTTATATTTTAAACTTCAGAAAGTGGAAGGGGAATCAGAAGTATGTTTTCAAATATGGCTACTGATTCCAGGTGCCTCTGTTTTTGGTGCCTAGCTGCAGCCATGTTAGTGTCTCAAATTGAACACACACTCAAAACAAAATGAGTAACTACATTTGAAAATGTGGGAGTTGATGTTTTAAACACTAGAAATGTCTGTGTATGGGTATATGTATGTCTTTAAATATAGCCAGTCCTATTTAAGAGGCAGTAGAGAATTTAGAGGATTCTGGAAGGAAGAGAGGAGGGATGGGAAGCAGTAGAATTTGGGTCCTGATGGGAGCTGTTGTTTATAATGAAAGAATGTGTTAATGTTAGAAATACCTGTACAGTATACAAACTACACACTACAAGCTGAACAAATTGGCTAGGACTGAAATAAAAAGAACCTCTTTTTAAAATACAAGAGAATGAACCCTGCGGTGAACTACAAGAAGCTGAAGAAACCTGCTTTGAACTACAAAAAGTAGTATCAGTAAGAAGAACCCTGCCTTAGCACAGCAGTAAGAGAATTCTGCTTTGAAATACAAGTAGGGGGAAAAAAATCCTATCGTACTGTGAGATAAAATGAAACAAGAAATGTGCTTCCAAAAACAAAGACAAAGCTGGATTTAGAAACTTGAAAAAGAACAAGAAGGCATACATACAGCAAGATGATTAAGGTAGAGAGAAGTGATGTCTAGAGGATGTTGCGTAAGATTGGAAGTCAGGAACTTCTCAATCCTGGCTTCCCATTGAGTCACTCTGTATTCTTACCAAATTACTTAACCTACCTGCTTCAATTTCTTCATCTGTAAAACACAGATGTTCACACTTACCTGCTTCACAAGGATGTTGTGAGGCATAATTTTTTTGCAGTGCTTTGAAGATGTAAAGCTTTACCTACATGTTAAGTAATATTATATTTATAATTGATTACTACAATACAAAACAGGAAATAAAAGACTTCTTTAAAACAGAAAAGAAGAATGAATTTTCTATATGGAAACAAAACCAAACCAACTTCCAAAGAGCAAAGAGTCCTGAAGAAAGAAAAGGGATATTCTTTTCAGAGTTCCTCTTGCTTCCATGTGAACCACATGAAACTAACCTCCAACAAAGTAAACTATATCCTGCCTCAGTCCCTCCTAGCCATCTGGTGGTGGAAACTGCATTGCAAAGGACAATAATCTCCCACAACAATAATCAAAACAGAATTGTTACAAGGGAGTACCCAAAATATAATACCAGAGAAGTCATTAGTTTAGAACAGACTTGGAAGATGTAGCTGAATCACTAAGGGCATTCTATGGTATCTGTGACCCTTACAGGAGATAAAAGACAAGAAGCTTCATTTTGTGGATTTAAAAGTGCACACAACATATAATGGTACATATTGTGATAAGCAGACAAAAGAGACTCAGTCATGCCAAATAACTCTTACCGAATACTTCAACACAAAGTAAAATACAGAACATGAAAGCCAGACATGCCATATGGGGTAAGCAAATGCCTCAAGAGTCAATGGATATCCAGACCACTCAATGGCCTATTCTAGCTAGAACTCAGGGGTCTGTGTGTCTCTGCCAGCTATAAGCACCCAAACTGTACAGTCCTAAAAATGTGCAATTCTGTAGGGTCTCTCTTTTCTTGCAGAGTGACATCTATTGCATAACATTGAATTTCTGTAAAATCTGTTTTTCCCTTCATACATGCCATGTGGCATTTTAAAGTTCTTTTTAGGTCTCTGATTCTAAAGGCTCTTTTAAAACTATGGTCATATATATTGTGAGACAAAATCTAAACTAGTAATAATAATTTAAAGTTCAATTGTCCATTAACAAGGGAATTATAAAAATACAGGGCCAAATTCTCTCCTGCTTGTGTCTTATGTAGTCATTTGAACCTACGCAGGATTAATGCAGAGTGGGCATAAAACCATACCAAATCAATAGTATTGTTTAACATCCATTTTATGTTCACTTTGCACAAGTTCAAGGTACTAGCCCTCGGAAAATGAATGCCATCAAAGGTACTGTGCCACTGCTGCTCATGGCTAGTGTGGGACAGCTCCTCAGCAGATATAAATCAGTGTTGCTCCACTGGTTCCATTAGTGATACCATTTCCTTCAATGGAGCTACAATAGGATGCTCTGCCCCTTTGGGGGCCAGGCTGCCTGGGGTCACCCAGCCCAGTTAGATTACCAGGGCTGGGTTATCCTCCTGCAACTGCTGGAGAGCCTACAGAAGCAGCAAGAGGAAGTTTGCCTCTCCACAGTGGTGGTGGCAAAAGGTCCAACACCAACAACACAAGCAGTTCCTGAAATGCTGGGAAATGGGCTCCAGGAAGCCTTACTGGACTTAAAGAGGGTGTAATGGCATGGCACTTATCTCTCACAAGCACCCCTTCTGGTCATGTGTGTCTGTAGTCTTTAAACAGTCTTGGCCCTGGTATTGGGCCATACCCCAGGGCTTCCTTCCTGGAGGTAATAGTTTCACCCTCTTTGGGCCCTTCTGGCTCCAGCTCAGCCTCTAAATAGTTCAAATCCTTTTCTGGAGATTTATCACTGTCCAAATGTAGGCCAATTCTCCAGTGGCCTATGAGGGAGACCCAGGCTCACCCACTACTCCAGGTCTCAGCCCAGGGACCCTAAGAATAGCAGCCCCATGCCACCATGTCCCTTTAACTAACTGCATTCAGTTTCCTGGGCTATTTCCTAATGGCCCCAGCCTTCATCAATGCTTCACGTTTAGCTTAGGGTTCTTCTGTGTTCCGGCCCAGTAGTCAGCCAGGAGCTTTCTCACTCACCCAGTTCCTGCCAGCACTGAACTGTCCATGGTACTGCAATTCCCTTTGGCCAGTCAGAAACATCACCTGCACTCCTTTGGCTCTGCTCCTTTTTATATGGCCCTCCTGGGCCCTGATTGGCTGCTCCATGCAGCCTCTCTAATTGGCTAGCCCTTTGCAGCCTCCTCCTGATTGGCTGCTTCCTGCGCAGTCTCTCTAGGTGCTCAAAGAACTTAGCTCCACTTTTCCTGGTATGGGAGTGGCAGGACCCTGAGGCCTCCAGTCTGGCTCATATTATGAGGTAGAAGCTACCATTTTGATCACTGGAACTTATTTCAGAGGCAAATCATCACCAGTTGTCAAGCCATTTCCACAGGGATCACATCCTCGTACAGTGACCTAGCAGTTGCAGGACCTTGCTACCCATTCATTGGGTCCAGAGACTAGCTCTATGGAGAGAATCATGGACCTGGTGATTTTTTTCAGATCCCATCTGTGGGAGCTCAAAGTTGGGTAAGGGGTTTAACCCAATGTCTGTGAGGTGAAGTGGTGGAGAAAGCGGAGGGTTACCTGGAGGCCGAGGGAGCTAAGTGACTTGCCAAATCAGGAGTGTCCCAGGGGGGAGGGCAAGAAAAGGAAGTACCATGACCTGGGGAGGCTGAAAAAAACTCAACAGACATCTAAGTCCTGGGTAGCCCTTGATGTAGGGTATCAGAAAGGCCACAAGCCCCTCAATCAGCCCATAACCTAAGGGAAATTCCTCTGGGGGCGGCCAGGAAGTCCTGGTTGTATATTACCATTGTGGCAAATGTGGGCATATCAAGAAAGACTGCCTGCTAATAAAGTCTAAATAAGTAGGGTGCTATTCCAGTCTCCAGGGAGGCTGGAACCCTCTCCTAGGAGGTTGTCCCATAAGCAGTATATAAGGCATCAGACCACCATGGAGGAAGGACAACTGTGAAGTGTGCTTTGGATATGGGATGGTGGGACATATATAAAGGGCATGCCCTTTTGATAACTGGGACCTTAGAGATGTGGGCAATTTTCCTGAAAAATGAGGGGCCCTATAAATGAAGAGATACTGTCCCCAGGACAGAGAATCAAAGCAGGGAGAAGTGTATAGTCTGGAACTATGTGAACCCCAGGTACCTGAAGTGAAGCAGGAAGGGACAGGGGTTCTATGCAAGACTATGGATATAGATTGGACCCAAAAAACCAGCACTCCTGAAAAGGCAGAGTGCAGGACTAAGAACAGGGTGGAAGTCTTGGCCCAACCTAGCAGCCTACAGACTTTGATGGCAAAATGTTTGCAGGTTCAGGGGTTGGCTACACCCCAGACAGAGATAAGTGTTAGGAAGCAGAAGCTCAAAACTGAGACTTAGCAGTGTACGGTGGGAACCCAGATATTGCCCCACAGGGAAACAGGGAATGTGCTGGTGACTACACATACACACATACACACCCATCTGTGTACCTGGTAGCAAACTGGCAGAGGAGCACCAGAAAATTCTGAAGCAGCGGCACCGACTATTCTTGATGGTCATTGAACTTGAAGGGGAACTGGAGCATCTACACACAGACCCCCCCCAGGCTCAAGTCAGAAAATATAAGTGAACCAGGTATGAGAAGTGGGTTCTTCATTAAACTATTGAACTTGCTTTGGGGTCAGGCAAGGTTCTAAGTGGGAGTAAGTGTGTAACAGACGGTCTGGGGTCTGCCAGGCCAGTTTGATTATCAAACCATCTGGGAAGGAGTCAGAGAATCCCTGTAAATGGCTGAGAGAGCTCAGCTGGGAGGGCTGAATAGGAAAAAGATGGCCTTCTGCAGTAGGCCCTGAAGCAGAGGAATTGAAGGGAGTGGTGTGTTATTCCTTCAGCACTGAGAAAGGCAAGGAAGAAGCCACTGGGACCTATAGACCTTAGAGGGCAGACCTACTTTGTTTTGCCTAAGTTCTACATCTGAAGAATAATACTGTGTCTTGAAGGAAGAACATGAAAGACTATGGTTGTAGCAGTGAGCATGGTCTGGGAAGACAGGCCAGCAGCAATACCAATTTACACCAGCTCAGAATTTAATCCTGTTGGTTTAAGATATTTTTTTTAAATGATATTTTTTCATGGCTCACAGCAAAATAGAAAATGTATTTTATGGCACCTCTCTCTCCAAGAAATCCAAGTGTTTTCTCTGATCATCCTGAACAGAGTAGCTTCAGCAATTCAAGATACTAGCAGCAACAACACTGTGTGACTTCCAAGTACTCTGTCAGGCTGGAAACTCAAAATGCGTTACGAAAAGCCACAGTGATTTTCACTAGCATCCGAATAGTGCAACAAAATTAGCATTTCACGTCAGCAAAAGTGTAACAGGTACAAAAAAAATATTAACAAATTAGCATGACGGGGCCCTGGTCCATAACTAGGTGATTCTGCAATACAAATTTATAGCAATAATTAATAATTAATTGCACCATGTTTGTGGAAGCAGTTCATATTTGAAAATTGACTCATTTTCAGTTTTTGGAGTTTCAGGTTGTAAAGTTGATATAGCTCTGTACAAATTGTGTGAGTTATACTAAATGCTATTATTCAAGAGAGGATGAAGAAACATTGATCAGCTATTTGATTATGATACATAGTGGAGAGAAATACAGAAATGATGGTGCATGCTCCCTGCTCATATCCTTTAGCAAATGCAGCTTTTACTTCACAAAATTCCTTCTATACCATTTATATCATACTGGACAGAGCTGTTTATATGGCTATTTAATTGAACCCAGTTATCACAAAGTGATTCTGTTTTCTGCATTGCAATCTCCTCTCTTTATTTAGGAGTGCTCTGAATTTACATCAGCTTGACAATTAAAGTTCCAAACTAGTTATGAAAGCCTTTTATATCTGGTTTTCATTAGTTCATATTAAACAATTCATTGGCTTGATTTTCACTTCAGTGAGCCTTCAGATAAAATCAATTTAAGCATGATCACATATGAAGTGAAATGAATTAGTACATCAGCAAAAACACTTCCTAGGAGACTGTTTACTCTCACATTTTATGATTTTGCAGATATACTTGTCAGTCATGTGCAAGATATTCTGAGGCCAAGAGGACATAAAAGACTAAGCAGCACTAATTCAAAAAGAATTCTTTGAAGCTACGTTCAGACTTCATTTGCTGAAGCAGGTGTGTAGTCAGCAAGTTTCTAATGGGAAGAATTACCCTTTGGATGGTGTCTTCTTAGTATTATAATGGTGTCCAGTTATGCTGCAATAATTCAGGGTCTCTCAGCATTTCCATTATATTTCATAGTTTCAGATAGGTTTACTACTCTGATATAAAAATTTTTGCTTCTTTCTAAAATTTGTCAGTCAAAGTCTGAGCTGGGTATGGATTTTTAAATTTGTTTTACCAATTCATGGGTCAAAACTACTTAATCAATTTTAAGTTCAAAAAGTTTGAAGGAACAAATACAACACTTAGCATGTATCAGATGATGTACAAACATTTACGTCTTTGTTCACAACATTCCTGTGAAGCAGGTACAGCCCTGGAGCCTCAAAAATTCACCTGTTCTGCAAACAATGAGTCTTTTCCTTACAGGAACTCAATGTTATTCACTGGAAATCCCTTGCAGGCAAAGTGGAATTTTTAAGACTCTGAGTTTTATTTATCAGTAGCCCTATTTAATAGATGGGGAAGACTGAGAAACAAAAATTATAGCTTGCCCAATGTCACAGGGCGAGTCAGTAGAAGAGACAAGAATAGTATTTCTGGATCCTAGTTCCATGCTGAGTTCACTTTGCCCAAGAAAGATGGCTCAGGTGGGTTACCTCATTTGTTACCACTCTATTCTCTCCCATCTACCAGTACAACTCCATTGCCTTTAGTGGAATTACTTCTGATTTACATCAGTGTAACTGAGTGAAGAATCAGATCAAAAGCTAACTTTTGCTCCATCTCCGTGCCAACAGGCTTCATAACATAAGGTCAGACTAGCAAGCCCACACATGTGTGTATATAGTAAATGGTATTAAAAATTACAGGTTGCTGTAATTGACCATTGTGCATGAGTCCCCTCCTCACCCTGTTCCTGTGTTTACTATCTTGATTTTAGTTGGGGAAGGGCATCTAAATGCCACTGGTAGTGCATGCAAAATATGTTTTGCAGCATATTATCCGACAGTTTTGTAGCACATGATATCCCGTGTCCTACATATGGAGAAACACAATAAAGAGTCTAAAGTAGTTTTTCTAAAAAGGGATCTAAGTACTGTATATACAATATTCAACAAAATAAGTTGTTCTTGTCTATTTGCCCCATAATATATATACATATTTTGCTTTATTATTTTAAAATTATGTAAATATTTATATTTAAATGTATCCAATATTTACCAAAGAAACTGAAACAGCTCTGTCTGGAACATATTGTAATATTGCCTATAAATAAAAAAGAGGTGTAATTACATAGCTACCCAAGAGATGGTCTCGGGATTAAATTATATCAGTTTTAAAAAGTGAATAATTATAATTATATATTTGCCTGAGAGACTACAAAAGCATTATGCAAAATATGAAAAATACAAACCCAAAAATATTAAAAATTAATTCTATATATCACAAAAACTGGACATAGACTTTCAGAACTTTTTCAGTTCAAAGATAAGTGGCCTGCTTCAGGTCTCCTCTGCACCAGTACAACTCCATTGCCCTGCGGGGAGTTACTTCCTATTTACATCAGTGTAGCTGAGTGGAGAATCAGATCAAAAGCTAACATTTTGCTCTCCATAAATCATGCTGTTCTACCTATTTTTGTCATCCTTGACTTCAAATGTTCTACGTAAATTGTCAGCTTATCTGATCCTTGACACTGAACTATATTAAAGTGTAGACTGCATACCTAAAGTCTGCATAACTGAAACTCAAATTAACTAAAGGGTACGTTCATATGAATATGTGCCTGTGTATGCTAACCTTTTGCACTTTTAGCAGGCAAAAAATCCAAGGTATAGTTAATTTGTGAATGTTGCTATACAAAAAAAGATAGAAATTCACATATCCAAAATGTCACAAATCCCAATACGTTGGTATGTGGAGATACAGTCATCTGTTTAATTCTACGTGTTTTATTAATTCCAGGCAGCCTACTTTACCCCAGTTAGTTCCATTTAACTTTAATTCATTTTTTGTACATCCCCATTCATTTGTCTTCAATATTTCAGTGTTTCAATTTTTCAAAGGAGAGAAATTTGCACTAAAGTTAAATGTCTTTTCCCTGCATGTCCATGCAGTGGAATGAGTCATACATGTTTGACATCTCTGCCTGTTGCTATGGGAAAGACTACTGTTTCCCACACATACAGAAAGGTGGTCTTTCTGGTACTGGGACAAAACAAGGCCTCTCCCTTCCCTCCCCTCATCAATGAATGGCTTGTAGATATTTTACTTATATTTCTAATGCTAATGTTTATATAAGTGTAATTGACAGAATCAACATTACTGTAAAAACACACACATCTGACCTAGCTTTTTTGCTCCATTATATTTTTGTGTGAATTTAGTGTTAATGAAAGGTGCCCTAAAGATCATTTCCAGATTAACATGCCTAGGCCCTGATCCTGCAAACACTTATGTACATGCTTAGTTTTACTACAGTGAATAGTCTGTTGTAAATTAATGGAGCAACTCAGAGTAAGAATTTAAGCATTAACACATTAGTGTTTGCTAGATTAGGACCCTAGAGATCATTAGAGCTGGTTGAAAATTTTTTAACAGAATTTCTTTTTGTCAAAAAATGGCCCTTTTCCAAAAATAATATTGTTATTGAAGAAATGTGCCTTTTTTCAAAATTTTTCACATTTTAGCGACTTTTTAACTTTTCTTAAACTCACTGCTAAAATCGTTATAGATATTTTTCATTTATCCAAATTTCAGCTGCAAATCAAAATCAATTTTTTATTTGAATCTCAGGGAAATTTTTCATACTGAGGAAAACTAAGAACACTTTGAAAAATACAAATATTTTCCTGAAATTTTTCATATAGTTTAAAAAGCCCCCTTTTTTTCTTTTTTTTTTTTTTGTGTGGACCAAAACCCTTCAATCCATAGTAAAGGAAAGGCACCGTCCCTTCTATGGTGCCAACTAGGGAGGTTGGGCAAAAGGCCCTGCACCAAGAAGAAAAAGACTATTGAGCACAGAGTTGGCCCATGGAGGCTCAGTTTTCATTTGGATTTTTCTTGTTTGATTCACGAGGGAAGCACTTTTTGCTTTGATTGCAGGGCCATAACAATGGGGACTGAGGCCCTGAGTTAGAGGAATCTGAGACAGAAATGAGACCGGTAAGAACCCACTGCAGAGGCCAAAAGCAGTGTTGACTGAGACCACCATCACCTCCTTTCATGCATTCCATCAGACAGACGTTATATGGTAACTATTTAGATACAACTGACTAGGACTGGATTAGTCATGTAGAGATGGAAGAGCCTGTTTCTGATGTCACTTATACCAGTGCCACATTGGCATAGCACCACTGACTTCAGTGTTGTTATTCCATAATTATACTGATGTATGGGAGATCAGACTGAAACGCCATATCCTGTTACCTATTAAGTCCCCCTACTACAGAATTATAAATTAACTATAGTCAGCTCTGTAGTTTGTAAATGCCTTCCCCCTTTAGTCCTGAAAGCATTTTGATCATTGTCAAGGGATAGTAATTCTGAATTTGCCAATGGGGTACAACAGAGTGAATGAATAGCAAGGGCTTGACAAGGTGTCTTGAGAAAGATGCAAATACAAAATATTTTTTAAAAAAAAACAGTGCTAGTAGTTTTAATCTTTAGGTGCATAACAATAGTTAGCATTTCTAATTATCAAAGAGTTTCACCCTTCAAATGTTGCTGTGAGGTACAAAAGCATTATTACTCCCAATCTTACAAGGAGAGAAAAGAGGCAGGGATCTTAAGTGATTTGCCCAAGGCCACAGAGAAAGTCCGTGCTGGAACCAAGATTAGACCTCAGATAGTCCTGGCTTCCACTCCTGTACTCGGAACAGTAGACTATATTTTGCTTAAAGTGGGAGTTAAGAAGCATAGAGAGAACAAATACCCAGCCATATTTTGGATAGATTTTAAGAATGGATGGATGAAACAAGAAGGCCGCCGGCCAGCAGAGCAATAGAGCAGTTGTGAAATGACCACTGATTGAGTGAGCCTAGATTTACAAAACAATGATAAGGAATTGTTGGTCAAATTGATTTGAATAAAATGAGAGCCAACAATCAACCAACACCTACACCCTAAACTCAACCCAAACTTACTCTTCAGTTTGAAAAAGTTCATTTTTAAGTTTGGGTTTTGGGTGGCTAGCTGGTTGTGAATTTTTTTTTTTTTTTTGCCTTCCTCTGTGCTTTTTGATTTACACACAATAGCAGAAATGCCAAAATACCACAAGGCATGTAACCATATCTCATAGTATTTCTAGCTTCTCGAGCACCACAAACTACTTGAAACCTTTCCTTTCCAGATTTCCAGCTTGATTTCCTGGCGAAAGAGATTCAAATAAATTCAGATGAGGATGTGATAATTATTGGATAAGTTAACAACACCAAAACTCCAATCCTTTTTAAGTTGCCAACTACCAAAGAAAAACATTTTGGTAGGGTGATGAAAGCATTGGAACATGGATCCTTTCCCACACACCCTTAACTGCTCCATAGTAGACAGAAGTTCACACTTGCCGCATAATTTTTGACTGCGTTATTAAAAACTGATGGCTTTATGTGCTCTTCCTCTGACCAGCATAATATAGTGGAAGTAGCTTCACAATAAGACCTGGAGTCAAGAATGGCAAGGTGGACCCTTGTAATGCTCCTATCCAGAAAATTCCATCACTTACACAGACTCGGTAGCAAGGGCAATTTCAGCATTAGCAAGAACCTCGTCCAGAACCAAGTCCAATTGGTTACATGACTGAAGTTCCCATCAGTCCAATGAGTGACAGTCTCCAAAACAGTGCTGAGTATTCTTCATGGCAGAGGCAGAACAGAGCATTGCTGGCACCCTGCAGAGAAGCCTAAAGGGTGAGGATGGAAAAACAATAGCCTCATTATATGTATACTCTCCATTTTCCAAACAGCTAATAATTTGGTAATATGCCTGCATACTTTTTGCCTGAAGTGAATGCTATTTCATGTTATTCCAACAAAAATTTTATCAGTTAAAACATTCTTTTTTTAATGAGACTGAGACATTTCTAGGAGATGTGATTGGGTTTCTATTGGTCTTCTCCTATTCAGAGTTAGCAGTTGTTATGGTGTTAATGTATGCCTCATGAGAGATGATAAAGCATGTGTTTTGAAAGCATACAGTGTGGGTCAGCAGGAGGGAGCCTTAGAATCTCCTTTCATTATCCCAGATCTTTCTACAATCTAAAAGCTTAAGCTTTCTTTTACGCACTGAGAAATCCGTTTTACATCACCTCAAAATACATTGCCCCAGGGCTTTGTCAAAACTCCTCCACCTAACCGGCTTTCATACTGTATGCTACCCTGTAAAAACCATATGTAGTATCTTAGGGAAGGGGAATTGTTTGTTTATTTGTCCATCTGTGTGTACAGCACGTTAGACTAGATTCTGAAGTAGTAGTATATTTCTGATTTAAATCTTCCTATGAAAATTCCAGTTAAGTGAGCATTTCCCAGACCAAGTAATCTCATGAAGTAAACAAACTATTCCCCTGCAGAAAGATTGTACTGAGGGGCTTCATTGTTGTAAACAGGGAACAGCAAGTCTAACCTCAGAGGAAGGCTGACATACACACAGTTTTGCAAGTCACTCTGATTTAGGCCACAGGCAAATCAGCAACTTTAAATCAGTCTTTGGGGTACAGCCTTAAGAGGGCTAAACCATCTAGGCAGCTTAAGACATTATCAGACAGATGTGGTTTAATTTTGATCCTTCTGTTTACAGAAACAGAGTGTTGTGATGGTGTGTAATTTCTGATGACAGGTAACATATATATTTATCAGCATGAGAGGGGCTAAATCCAAAGATGCTGAAGACTGAATGCCAGGAATATGGTATCTGAGGCAGGTGACTGTAGGTGTAAAATTGACTCCTTTCATCTCATCTGCCAAGATTGCATCATTTATTTATTTTCGGGGGGAGGGAATGAAAAATATTGCCTGTAGAGAGATTGAGCATGTCTAGAGAGATTGCAGTTATGGGCAGTATAGAAATGCACAGATAATTATAGTAATTAAATGAAAGCTAAGAAACTAAAGCCCATATTTTCAGAAATGAACACTGATTGGTATGGCTCAATTTCAGGGTGTTCAACTTGAGACAAGTAGAGCCTGCTATTCAGAAGTGCTGAGAACATTGACTTCAATTGGTGTCCCTCAGCACCTGTGAAAGTCAGGTTTTAGTTAAACTCATGTTGGGCATCCAAAAACTGAGGAACACAATTACGGTGTTGGCAATTTCTGGAAAACAGTGTTTTTTGTTTCCTCCTACAAGTATTACATTTAGCAGGTCCATACAGCTAGCCAGATGTGCTAACACAAGGTAGAATTTGTGATCTGGAAGCATGATCTGAAAATCATTTCTCTTCATAGGCAACAGACTTTTCAGATTCATAGTTAGCCTTTATATTTAGGTCTGAATTCAAACTAGGATTTTCAAGTCTTTAAAAAGAAAGATATAATGATTGCTAGTTTTCTTCATACATGTACCATTTGTATTCACTAATAAGATATTCCTGACCTCCAGCAGATTAGCACCAGCCTGTAAACTGTTCCTTATTCATAGCATATGCTTAATCGCTTTAAAAAAAAGAGGAATAAAAAGATGATTTTGATGAACTTCAAAAGTGCTTGAAACTGATAGGCATGGGCAAAAAAACTTTTAAAAACATCTCTTTGTCAGATGTCAGTTGGATGAAAACGTCATTTCTTATACTGGTCTGAAATGATTAAAGCATCTTTTACTTTTTTCAGGGATTTGTTATTGTTATTTTGACTATTTAAAAAAAAAGAAAGAGAATGCTGCTTGATGGGCTGTAAACTTTCACAACCATTCTCAGTTTTAGAGAGAAAAATGTCAGGACCAAAAGAAGGAGGAAAAATGCTTGTTTGGTGGAGCTAATTATTGCATCTACACTGGTAAAACTGTAACGATGCACAGAGCACTGTGATCATAGAGTAGGACAACAAGAAAAAGAATATACAACTGCAGAAGCCTATTTTAGCTTTGTAAGTTTTGAGCTGCATTTCATATTACCCTTTAAAACGTCAAAGCCTTTCAACCTGACTTTATGAGTTGAAACAAAGCAGCAGCCTGGACTGTGCTCTCCACTTAAATTGCTGGACAGGAGCTAAAGTTGGTGGAACTGGATAAAGATACAGAAGGGGTAAGCAGAACCTCTGCAGCATGTTCCCTTGTCAGCCTGTAGACCCCATATGCAGGTAGGAGGTAATTCAGGGAAGAAGTTGCTATATACTAATTTACATGCTGCTTCTGTGACTTGGCCATTATACAGATGAGAAATGAGACACAGAGAGATTAAGACATCAATTCCCTACCCAGTTACACATGCTTTACATTGGCATAATTCTTCTGACTTAAGTAGAGTCAATCCTGATTTACACTGGTTTAACAGAGAGAAAAATCAGGCCCTAAATGACTAGCCCAGGGTCATACAATTCTTGGCTCTGCCACTGACTTTATATCCACATTGTACAAATCCCTGTCTAGTGCCTTAACCACATGACTACCTTTCCACCTTCTCCCTTCCTACCTAAAAAGTGTTTTAGTTCAAAAACAAATATAAGCTAATTTTGTTCCCCATTTTTTAAAAAAATCTCTTATATAATACTTTACTTAAATACAACTTGAACATTGCTGCATTATACTAATGTCTACTATGCCTACAATGTATACAGATGGCTACGAGCTTTTCAAATGTCTTTGAAGATGTATGTTGAGCTCCCAGTGAAGTCAATGAGAGTCATATGTGAACATCCTTGCCTAGAATTTGGCCTATAGTCTGCAATACTCTATAAATATTTCAGTATCACTTTAAAAGAAACTAGGTATCCTAAATACACTTAACTAGTCATTCAATTAATTTCTGGTAGGATGACTGTTGTCCATTAAATGCAAATGGATCCCTACAGAAGGGGAGATGACAGCTTCCCTCTAATGCAGTGTTCTTCATTGCAAGGCCCGGGAGCCAGTGGTAGCCCCTATTGACCCTAAATGCGACTCCCTGACTAATTGTTTATATTCCAATTTATTTTATTTTTAACATTAGAATATGTACCAAGCCTATCAAATTCCACCTTCTTTACACATCACATTGACCACGTGGTATGATGTGCGCCAATAAATACATCTAAGTATATCTGTTGTATAATAACCATAATATTACCATAGCAACCAACGTGTTAATTTAGTAGTTGTGGCTCTCACGTGGAAGGCTTTTTGCCAAAGTGGCCCCCGCTTGAAAAATAGTGAAGATCACTACTCTAATGAGCAATTGTCGAACAGAGGTTTTCAAATTGGGGGGCGTACCCCCCCCCCGGGGGGGGATGTGGAGGAATGTTCGGGGAGGTGAACGGAGACACCAGGAAGCTCAGGTCAGCACCACGCCATTTCCACCCCAACCTGCCACCCAGTGTCAACATCTGCTGCAGCTGTGCTGATTTCCACTCCCAGCAGCCTCCCTGTCCAGTGCTGGCTCCACCCCCAGAAACCGTTCCACGCGCCTTCCCCACCCTGAAAATCCAAAGGGGGAGGAACAGGTATTAGGTCTATTTTTGTCTGGGTTGTGGGGGGCACAACCAAAAATTATAACTCAAAGGGAGGGGCTCAGCTCAAAAAGTCTGAAACTGCTGTTTTAGCAACCATCAGATTTCCTTGTTGTTTTTAAATCCTCCTTTTAGCTTGGATAGTTCTCAGACAGATCCAGTTTTATTGATTAACAAGTTCCTTTAATGATGGCAAATGTCAAGCATCCATGTTCTTTCTCTTCGATCTTTCTGGCATAAAAAGATCCACATGGGGTATAGAGTTTTGTTGATCCACATGGGGTATATAGTTTCTCATGTGGGTTGTTTTGGCCTTTCCTATTTGGAAGATCTCAGAACGTAGTTTTGGGAAATTGCTTATCGATTCTGAAGGAATCAGTCATGCTAGATTCTGACACTTTCTTCTGTTGCCCGATCTATTTAATTCAATCATGGGAGATAGTGAGCTCTACGTCTTGTGTGTGTGTGTGTGTACTTGCGTGTGTCTGTGTGTTTGTATCCACCTCTTCATTTCTCCCTCCACCTCATCAAAACAGATGGTGCTGTGTATATGCTTTGTTAGTGCCTAGAAGAGATAGAGATTGGATGAGAATGAACTGACTGAAGTGCAATACAAACAAGACTGAAGTGATTCTACTGAATTATTAATTTGAATTCAAAAACAGAGACTGTCAATTGAACTTGCAAGCAAGACAAGGTACAGTAGGAAAAATATAAAAGGTAAAGGGTAACTTTTCTGGCTCCTCTTAACCCCCCATGATGAAGCATGCTGAAAACTGAAAAAATACCTCTCTGCCTTTAAACCATACTTCCAGCGATCATGAGACTGCTGCCTAAGGAGCTGATCCAAAACGCTTTGAAGTCATTGGCAGTCTTGCCATCTAGTTCAGTGGGACTTTAACCAGATCCTAAAAGCTTAATCCTGCATTCCTTTTGCACTCAAAACTACCAACCCAAAATCAATGGGACTTTAGGGTGTGAAAGAATATCTTAAGGATATTTACAACCTATTATTAATCCATTTTGAACAGGAACTGAGATAAAAATGCTCTGCATGTGACCATAACGCTTTTTCTTTTTCACTTTTATTTCCACTGTGCTTTGATATTTAAGGCCAAATTGTGGCAGTTTGTCACTGGTAACAGAAAAGTATGATCTATGGGGAACTGTGCTGCCCCGTGGGAAGATACTGAGACAGAGAAAGCCACAATCTCTCCCCAAGCAGCCCAGAATGTAGGGGGACTGCTCCCTCCCTGACTTCAGTTTATCTAGCCCACACCAAGGCTTGTGTGGAGGGGGAGGCTACGGTTGCTCCCTCCCCATCCACCAAGATTGCAGCTCCTGCATTTCTCTGAGTTCACAGTCTGCAGCTGTGATGGGCCCTTGACCTAAAGACCAACGAAGTTCTAGTTCGCTAAGAGGTGCTAGTACCAGATAACGAATATTTGCCAAGACGAGGGGCAAGGAGGTAGTGTTGAATACAGCAAGGGCCCAGTTTGTTGCTAACTGAAGTCTATGGAAGTCGTTCCATTGACCTGAATGTGCACTGGATCAGACCCTTCGGGTATGTCTACACAGTGTTTTGGAGCCTGTGGGAGCAAGCATCCCAGCTTCGGTCAACAGACTTGGGCTTGTGGAGCTCATACTGATGCTCTAAAAATAGCTGGGTAGACAATGTTTTGGAGCTGTGGCTTGACCTGGAGCTCTGGCTCTGAAGCCCACGCCCATCCTTAGGCTTCAGATCCCAAGCTCCAGCCCAAACCTCAACTTCAAAATGCTGTCTACGCAGCTATTTTCAAAGCACCAGTGTGAACCCTCCTAATCTAAGTCTGTTGACTAAGACTTGGAGCCTTGATCCTGTGGACTCCAAAACGCCGTGTAGACATACCCTACATGGCTTTGAAAACCTCCAGGGCCAAATAAATCCAGTTTGCGACTTTGAAGGGAGCCGAGATAGAGGACTCAGAAGGTGTGTGACACGATCACTTTGTGCATCCTTGTGAGAATATGCCAGGTTATGCTACAAGCAGCAGAGGAACTGGCTTTCAGTCCTGGAGTTATTGGAGGAAGTAAAACTAAATAAAAAAGATCCTCTGTTGCAATACAATATGAGTCTGCTCCAGGAATTTGCATGTAAGTGGAAAATGGAATTTTCTTTGTCTCATCCACAATAAGTATTTACTTTTTTTAAACTGCTCTGGTATAAAATGCTCTAATTTACACTGATGTAAATTAGATGAACTTTCATTGAAATCAATGCAATTATGACAAGGTAAAAGCAATGTGAGAGGAAAATGTAGGGAAATTATATTTGTAGTGAATACAAATGAATATAACTTGTTCTTGTAAAAATATTGCAGTGCATTATTGCAAAGGTTAGAAACTGATTGAACTATTGTTTGTATAAGTGCAGAAGTGAAATCAATCCCTGGATATCTTTAATTTCCGAAACATATTTTAAATGGTTTAGTTAGAGAGAAAGAGAGAGAGAGAGATGTCAGCCCCTGGACATCTTTAATTTCTGATATTTTATATATTTTAAATGGTTTTGCATTCCCAGATTAGCATTAAATATACTTTTATTCCATACCCAATTCTTTTATCAATCATTCTGTTAGCCTTCTTTGAACTCTTGCAGAGATCCTATCTAGCTTCCACCTGCCAAGTTTTCTACTACTACTGTTTGTACACTGATAAAGGTCATGGATATTTCATACAAAAAATACTAAATATTTTCACTATGGATCTGTTATGTTAGATATATTAAAAGGTATACTAAACTAACTGCATCCTTTTGCTCCTGCTGTTCTGTTAATTCTCACATTTGCCTTATTCATTTCTCTTGGAAACTTCCATCTGCTTGATGAACTTTTTTCTTTCCTTACCTTCCTTTGGAGCTTCCTTTAGCTGGACGTAAGGCTGTGATCACATCAGTAATGCACTCTTTTGTCATCTACTTCTCTCCTCAGATTTGACCTTAATTTTCCCAGAATAGAAAAAAAGTGATGAAGGGAAAGAGAAGAGAATATGCACTTTACCATAAATTACAATTAACTTCTTTTGCTATGTAGAGAAGAGTATCATCAATGGGAAATATGCCTTGCTTTTGTGAGTTGCATTGCTCCTTCAGTATATTTTGGCAGTAAGCAATGGCATATGAAAGAAGATTAGACCCATCATATGTTATGCTTCACAAATTATCTCCATGGAAATGCAGAATTGACGTTCTTCCTTGCTCAAAAACTGTTTTGGGTAGAGATCACTACTGATTTGTAATTTAAATCCAAATTTCCTCATGAATGAGAGGACTTTGTTAGTCATGCATGGCATTATTTTTTCCAGTATGACCTCTGTTTTCAAAACGATGGCTTACTCCCATTCTCAGGCTGATGGATTCTGCAATGAAGGAGGAAGGCTATAATAGCTTTGAAAGAGGTAACTATTTGTCTTGAGTGCTTATTTCAATATTTTCTGATGCGAAAGCAGAAAGCATCAGAAACAATTTCCCTGGCTTCTGTTAGTCTGCCTCACCTGTTCTGGAAGGTGCTACCTGTGGGGATTTATTGGAAAGAATTGCTGCTCTTAATACTGTCCTAAGCATAGCTCTTACTTTCATTTTAATGTGCTCACAGTGTGAGATCATTGCATGGAGTGGAACATCATTTAACATATACTGTATAATATAGTAGTCCTTGAAACCAATGGTGCATGGCTGGATACTACAGTCAACAGAGAATTCAGCCACCATATACTGTTATCACATTTTTTTCATACTACTTCTCCATAGTGTGAAATTGATTGATGTCTTTGATTAGTCCAATTTCAGCATAGAGCAAGGCACAGGCTATTCTAATTTCTTGTCTAGAAATAATTTAAAATGCCAAAAGCAATACGTCCATATAGATATTTGTTATATTTAGGTATTACAATTCCTTTAGTTCCATAACAAATTTAAGGTTTTGTATGGTATAAAACATACACATTCATATTGTAAAGTAAAGCCCACTCTCTTTGTCAAGGAAATGTTTAGGAGCCTAAGTGCCAGAGATAGATAGATAGATAGATAGATAGATAGATAAAGTAATTATTTATTTCCATTCACTGAGAATTATAAATCTAGAGCCAAGATTTAACATTCCATCTAATGACATTTTAATTCACTTTAATTATTTATGTACTTAAACAAGTTTCAGTTCAGTGTTTCTATTAAACACTGCTTTAAAAAGCTCAAATAATTCATATGCTAAGTTTAAATTAAAATGGCAATAAATATTGTCTAACAGTAAAATAAAAGTGGAAAAACTTCCTATGAAAGATACTGAACTGTGAAAAACTGTAAAGAAAAATTTATCAGCTCTTAAAGAAGGTTTTATTGTTTATATTAATGAATAGACTCAGTGGAATTTTCAAAAATCCCCTTAATGAAAAGATCTAAATATAATTATCTAAGGGAGATTACCCTTTCCTTTCTTTTTGTTCATTTTTTCACCCAATACATGTATTTTAAAAAATTAAAAATCTTTTCTGGGAGAGGAATTGTATGTTTAAATTTTCAGTGTGAAATTTCAGTTGGCTTAAAATTAGAAAAACAGGCATGAATGGATTTTTACAGAGTTCAGTCATTAGTCTTAGGATATAAAACTTATGGAACTGTCAGAGGTAACAATATTGTTGTTATGTTTCTAATATATTTCTGAAGAAACAGCAATAGTTAAGGAAAATTCAATTTTGCAATGGTGTACAAAACTATGTTTCTCCTATAGCAAAATGAGCACAGGTGCAATCACAAATAATTCAGGAAGCATAAGTGCACCACTGGAGAGGGATGAGTAATTCAAGTCCATCTTATTCTTTTTGCTATCCTGTTAAAGTCCAACTCAGTGTGGCTGCAGCATGTGATCATTCTTTCCCTTTCCTTGCCTCTTCCCACAAATTCTTTACTTATAGGTTACACCACTGGAAAAGGGGGCTTTGAATTCAGTTTGACATAACTACACAACATTCCAGATGTGTACAGAATTACTTAGCATGTAGTGAACATGTGAAAATGGCCAAATCATGAAAGCTGCTAATCTGCTCCTGTGCCTTCTACTCTTTCTACTCTATCTGTTTCACTTCCATCTGGAGATGGGATTGAACTTTGCCAGACATGGGTAGATCCAGGGTTTGGATTGGGTCCATGTTTAGGCCAATCCAAAATGCTGTATCTGAACAATACAAACTTCAGAGGTGTTCAAAATGCAAATACAGATCAGAATTTGAAAATAGACCAAAACACAACCTCATACTCAAACACTCCCTACTTCAAAGTGTTCAAGATCCAGACACTAGCTCTGAGGTTTCAGTCCATCTCTATTTCCAATTCCAGTAGAGACTGATCAGGTGATTCAAAAAAAGTCAGAATGCTTCCCTCTCCCTTTGAATAAAACCTAAAATAAGCCTTTCTTGAGGCTCCAGCAAGTTTTTTCTTTAAAGTTTGCCTAGTTTTCCACTATTTTTCATTTTTTTGCACCTGTTCTCTTGAAGCTTCCATCTTGATCTTCAGAGGTTTGGATACATTTGAAAAAGTGTCCAAATTGTAAATGTGTAGGCCCTAATTCTGGATAGCATCCCTGTTCAGGACAGCACTTAAATATCATTGACATCAAATTAATTAGTGTTTGTATAGTGGTTTGACAGCCGCAGGTGGGAGGCATACAATTTTTTGTTATTTTCTTTAGTAACATAGGCTTAGAAGGGACCTGCTGGGACATGAAGTCCAGTCCCCTTCTGTTATAAGCAGCCCCTTCATATAATCCTGTTCATAAATCTATCAAACTCCAACTTGTTTTATTAATCAAACAGAAATCCTGAAACATTTGAAGGTTGCCTATTAGCAATGCCGTCATATCCTGAAATCTCCAAATCAAAAGTGTCTCACCCTGAAATAAAAACCATCTGAGAGTCATTTTCAGAGACCTTGTAACTCATATAATTTGTGGTGGTTCTTTTCAAAACCATTGACGTGCAATGGTTGAAGTGTTAGTTTCTGCACATGGCAAATTTCCTCCATGTTTATCAACCTATACATCGGCAGTCCGGGGGAGGGAGAGCCAGTCGAGCTCAATCTTGACTGTCAATTAAAATAGACTTGCAAAGCCAAAGGAACAAGATTATTGTGTTTTCTTCAGTTGACTTTGCCATTAACTTAGAACTCTTATGTTCACAGTTAAATAGAGATTATTTACAATATAAAGCACCAAAAAGTAACTCTGAACTTCGCTCTTAGGCAGTGAGAACCACAAGACAATAATAAAGTAAATGACCAGGTATGCCACTTAAAATAACTGCAACCTCTGTGTTTAAAGGGAGATTGTTGTATTTGGTCAGCTGTTGTATTTGTTCACAGTGCATCTGTAAATCTTTCAGTGATTGATAATTCAAACAAATTTATTAATAAGCTTTCTTCTAAATATCCTGCATATACTTTGTAATAAGAGGAAGATATAGAAATATTTGTATTAGCATAATCACAAGCACAGCAAAAAGGTCATTATGAGGTAAAAGGTAGAAAATCTGAAAAGTAGGTCATTCAGCATATGTTAATTTACCCTTTTCTGGGGAAAAATAATGGAGATTTTTGCATAACAGCTACCCTTTCTAGAAAAATAAAGCTAATACGTTGGAAACATAAAATCGTTCCAATATTATCTTTAGCTCCACAAAATATATATTTGCAGACAGAGGCTAATTGTTTTTAAGGCATGAATACTGTGCAATGTGTGGCATGCAAAAAAGATGTGTAATCCATATAACATCTACCCAGCTCTTACAAAAACAAGCAGTCAAGTGCTGAAGTTTATGAGTTGACCAGTAATTTAAATCTATTGATTTTTATGTATGTTCCTGATTTAGAGAATCTTTCTTTTCTCAAATTTGCCAAATTCATGACAAAACTATGCATTCAGGACCTGATCCAAAGTCCGCTTAAGTCCATAAGAATCTGCTCACTGACACCCACTGAAGTCAGTGAGAAGGTTCAAGCCCTCAATTAACAAGCTGAACAAAAAGTGGCCTTGTCAGAAAACACTAACCAAATAAATTCACTAATGCCTCTTTCTCTGTATTTCTCTCTGATGGTTTCACACATGCCTTGCCAACAAACAGCTATCATTACAGAAATGGCTTTCATTTACTATCACCTGACTAAACTTCATCAGGTGATCTGGAGGTGAAAGGCTGTATATATTCTCTTAATTCCCCTCATCCTATTTTGAAAGGGGTATTTGTCAAGATTTACCTTTTGCTTGGAATATGATCCAAGAATTTAATATTCAGTGTGTTAAAAACTAAGAAGAACAGTAGGTACTTTAGACTAATCTTTGCTTTGAAAACTGCTCTGTAATACAGTGAACAAAATAAGAATTTTTTAAAATAGATTAAATGAAAACTTTTGGTTCAATATTTATATTCCCAACAATATTAAATATAGACACGTTTTGTGACTAAATCATATTGGAATATACTTGTCCTATCTTTTCCCTTTCTGTGGAAGTCTCATTCTCAACAAAACGTATTTTTGTTTCAGTTAAATTCTAACCAGATGTTCAATATTATTATTCTAAAAGATCTCCCTATTGAAAATAAACGAGATTTTATTAGACTCGGAAGTACCTAAATCACTTATGAAAATGAGACATAGCTCCTAAATCACTTAGGCCTTGCAACACTTAGTGGAGTAATGCCTAAATACCTTTAAAAATCTGGGCCTTAGTCTCTCTGTGCCTCAACTGCCTCCTTTAAAATGGGGAATAATAGTACTTCCCTATGTACAGTGAAAAGGGGTTATACAAGTTCCATAAATAGATTTTGATTCCTTTACTCAGGATGGGCAGTATCTTACTCCACAAGTATTCGTATTGACTTCTGTGGAATATTGACTTCAGAAGTATCCCTTTGACTCTTCATGGAATAAGGAAGGGTATCAGGCTCTTACCCTAAATGACTTAGCCATACATTGTTCTAATGGTGTTTACTTTGCCCTGAGATTCTCCAAAGTGGACAGCTGCTGAGGAGAGTTGTAGCTCCTGCAAAAGAGAGAGATATAACTGGAGCAAAGAAGACAAATAAAGAGAGAAAATGCATATGAAAACTTCATAATTTGTGAATTGCCTGTGGGCATTCTGATTTTAGACTAAACAGACAAAGGAAATCACACAAGCTGGAAGAGGATACATGAAGAAGAGGCTTTTTCTTATCAAGACCTCACTTCCTTCTACAGACATTTTACTGTAACTTTATTAGCTGTTATTTATGACCAGCCTTTACTAAACATTACCATTGAATCTCTGTCCTCTTGTTTAGTTAATTTCTCATAAGGCCAATAAGGGATATATCTGTCTTCACTCGCATTTACTGGATTGCTTTTTCCCTGAGACAAATTATTCACTTCTGATTTAAACAGGAATACATGAGATTTATTCTTTGTGAACATGACAGAAACCTTTAAAGAGTAAATGCCCTTAGACAGTTTGGGATCTAGAATCTCTGGGTCAAAAAGGGTAAATATTTTGGTGACTGGTGAGCAATACCTCAGTCCTGACATGACGGCCTCTTCTGGCAATTACAGCAAATAAAAAATATATTCTTTCTCTTTCTAAAAAATTGTTTTTCATTATTTGCAGGAGAGTCTAATCGTAATGATGTGCCTGAAGTAGCCAGGGATTCTTTACATTTAACTTAAAACTTTTTTTTTTTTTTTTTTTCCACATTGGTGTCTCAACTTTCCCCCTCTGCCCTTTTCCCGAGGCATTTGCTGGATATTTTCATCCTATGGGCTAGCTCATTTGTCTCTGTAGTTCTTCCATTCAACTACTGCTACTGCTGCCTGGCACATAGCCCTTCAGCTACCACAGCCAATTAACTTCTCTCTCTTTATGCTAAAAAAGATCTTTCCCCCTCCTCTCTAGTCTTACAATGGGGTTAGCCAGACTACATATTAGTTTCTATAAATATATCTCTTGAAAAAGTATAAATGTACCATGGATTGTATTTATTTTTGTCTTGGAAAATCTTGTTTAATATAAAGCTATAATTTTCAGCCTTTTCTTTGCTTGTCGTTATACACATTATTAGCATATGCCAACTTCTATACGTCTCCTAAAATACAACAGTGTGCTCATGAATACCTAAACTAGCCAGATGAAGTGATGAGATCACAAACACAGCACTCACCTCAGTCTTTGCATTGCCTATTGAAAACCCGAGATCCTGCAGCAGTCTGGGATTCAGATCAGTGGGATCTTGCAGAACAAACAGCACCATATCTGCCAAAAACAATCAATCCCCGAGAAAGCACTGATATCAAATCAGGAGAGGCAGTTATTCTTTCTGTGCAGGAGGAAGGCACGCTGTATAAGCCATGAGGTTTCTTTCAGTTGCAATATTTAACTTATATTTTAATTTAAAATGTAACTCTAGAGTTATGTGAACAATTTGTAAGTGAATACTGTAGCTGGCAAATATAATCCCTTATGAAATTCACCTCAGTGCAGCGGGCCAGCACATGGCCTCTGGGTACCTTAAGTCCCATTTAAGCCCCAGATAAGTCATAACATTTCTTCTAATCATACCACCAATGATAGAGCTGGTGAACAATTTCCAACAAACAGTGTGTTTGGCAAATATATTCCTCAATGTGGTCAACATTGGAAAACTTTTGGAAAATAAATGGGAAATTTTTCAGTAAATGTTCATGATTTTTTCCACAGTGTTTTGACCAGTTATGGAGCTGATCACATTTTAAAAAATTTGGACATTCAAAACAATTTGAATTTTATTTACAAACAGGGAATATTTTTGGAAATCTTTTGCTAATTTTTAAAATCAAAACTGCAGTGTCATTTGTTTTGCATTATCTGCAAATAGGCTGTGAATTCCATGGGCTACAATCTGCTGCAAATATTCACCAAGGCTTCCGGACAACTTCAGTGGGCAGTGGCTTATCCCCTAACTGCAAATCATTGTTCAAGTAATGTGATGGGTCACATGTGTCACGTGGTATTGACTGGAGATTATCTAAACTTTGTAAACAAAGGGAATGCTTGAAAAAAATAATTGGGGATTTAATTCTATCTGGGAAAGGCTAGACTGGAGAACATATCACTAGACAGAGAACAAGGAAGAGTATTTTATTACATTTGGCTAGGTACACAGATTCCAGGTTTTAAAATAGCTATATTCTTTCCTTACTAAGGGAGAGAGAAAGATATAAACCAGATTTAGTAGATGTATAGCAGAATTTATTTTCCCTATTTTTGTCTCCTTCACCCCAGTGTAACTGCCTGTGTGTGCTGTGCATGTGCCTATTCGCAAAACTTGTAACTAGATCTTGTCCTGCTCGTTTAATTTTCTGCATGCTAAAGATCCAGCTATGTCCAGATAAATGCAGCCATGGGTGGGTCAGAGCAGCAGGGCCGCCAGCACATCCACAATTGTCCGTAGGAAGCACAGCATTGTCATGACCCCCCAGAATTGTCCTGAGTGTTGAGAAGGGCCAAAATATGTCCAGGCACACCCCAAAGACCCATTACTACATACTGCCTATGCAAAGATGCTGACACTGTGCAGGCTGCCCTTCTTTTATGTGAAAAGGCTCTCGGGACCTACTAACTTCTACAGATTCGCAGTGGCAGGTACAGTACTCTTTCCAGTATCTTGCTAAGCACTAAAGGCTGCAGTACAGCATGCCTGCAAGAGCCACAAGAGTGGGAGGGCAGGAAGTATGACTACATTGTGTTTGCTGCAGCTAAGGGCATGGCTTGTTTTTGTTGTGGGAGTCTGACACATTTGGTTAATCAGTGAAGCAGGCTGCCCCTGGGAATGGTGACCCTGTGCCTGGGCACATCGGGGTTTCTGAGAGTAAAGCACAAGGTGGAGTGACTGTGGCAGAGACTGAGTCCCAACAGGCCCCAGATGTCTCTGGGCATGTTGCTTTGGGAGAATTTGGTAGTTTTGTTTGAAGTTTGTAGGGGGAAGGGTTTCTGTGTCTGTCTTTTTCTTATTTTTTCTAATGAGTACTGGTCTGATGGATAATTTTGCATAGGGCTCTTGAAATGTGAATGAGTGAAAAGACATTAAAATCATATGGATCTTGTTGAATACCTGTCCCAGAAGAAGGGGGCATTTCCTTTTTGCAAGAGATGCACACAGATGCAGGCAACCAAACCGATTGGCTTGCTGATTGAAGAGGGGAGGTTTTTCTGAGTCGTGGGCCTACTGCAAGTACAGGGGTTGCCGTTCTTTCTGTGGATAGGGTGAAGCCTGATTCAGTAATTGTGCAGAAAGTTGTTCCAGACCATTTATTGACAGTTCAAGCTACTTTTGAGCAATATCCTCTTTTTTTTTTAAATTAATGTCAATGCACCTATTGTAGTGAAAAACAGGATGGGTTTTTCTTTCTTTCAGAGCTTGGGTAATCTTTTGACAAATTGTTTGACAAGTGATATCTTAATTATGTGGGGTGATTTTCATTGTACTCTTAGTGAGAGATTGGATAAGAATCATTTGGAACCACATCCATTATCTGCTCAGAGACTTTCAATGCTTTTATAGGCCTCTGACCTGACTGGTGGTCACATTTTCACCATTATGCACAGCAGTACACCTGGTTGAGCATTAGTGCCAGCTCTTTCTCTGTGGTTTGTTTGGACCATTTTTATGTTTTTTCTCATCATTTGTCTCATTTGCTTTCTAGTTTGTATTGTCCCTCCTGGGATTATATACCATTGTTTGGTTTTATTTGTGTTTTCTCTTCCTTCTATTCAAGACCATCATCTATGCTGATGTTTTAACACTCACCTTTTATAAGATGTTCACTTTTGGGACTCTTTCAATTCTTTGGGGTAGCGTGAGTTGCCTCAAAGGATATTTTCTCTTCCTTGAGGCAATGGTGGGAGATGTATAAAGTCAATATTAATTTTTTTTGGTCAGCCATACACACAGCAGATAGCCCTGGGCCTTTGCCGGAGTATGGAGGAGTTAGAGTTAAGAACTGTGTAACCTGAAAAAGCCTTTCATGGCAATAATAATGCTGGGTTGCATCAGAGCTTGAAATATAAAATAATTCTTGTAGAGCCTGTTGGGTATGAAAGTTCAGGGTGCACTGGTTAAGGCCCAGTTTCAGGGCCTTTCTCAAATGGATGCACCTACTCTGTTTTTCTTTGGCCTGGAAAAAAAATATGCAGAGTGGAAAATGATTGGACATTTCAAGACGTTGATGGGTCAAGTGCTTTCCAAACATGTGGGAATTAGGAACATTGCTGCGAATTTCTTCTCAATTTCTGTATGCCGCAGAGCCTGGGTGTCCGTCTGAGGGCTTGTCTTCACTACCACGCTAAATCGACACCGCTGCCATTGATGCAGTGGCATCGATTTAGTGGGTCTGGTGCAGATGCGTGAAGAGTGCTCTCCCAACAACTCTCCCATCAATGTCTGTAATCCACCTCAATGAGAGGCAGAAGCTATGTCAACAGGAGAACATCTCCCATCAACCTAGCACAGTGTTGACACCACTGCAAGTCGATCTAAAATACATCAACTTAACATACATTATTTATGTAACTTAATTAGCATAACTTAGGTCAACTTAGCATGGTAGTGAAGATGTGCCCTGAGATTCAGCAGTTCCTTGAGGATCTTCCTAAGATCTTAAGTTTGGATTTGGACAGACTTGAACAGGACCTGACACTCTTAGAATTGGCTTCTGCCCTTAATGGTTTTGCTTCAAGGAAGGCATTTAGTACTGATGGTTTACCTGTTGAGTTTTATAAGGCCTTTTGGACCCTTTTTGAGCCTGACTTGCTCTGTCTTTTTCAGAAGAGCATCAGAGAGAATATATTGTCACTCACTTGTCGTTGAGTGGTTCTTACCCTGTTGCCTAAGAAGGGGAACCTTGGGGAGGTGAAGAATTGGAGACCTGTGTTCCTGCTTTGATCCATCTATAAACTTTTTTCAAAAGCCTTGGCAAATAGACTGAAACTGTGTCTGGTCCAGTCATGCACCATCATCAAACCTATTGCATCCTCAACAGGTCCGTTTTTGCTAACCTTTTCCTGTTGCAGGATGTAATTTTGGCCTCAACAATGTTTGATTTGCCTGTTGGGTTGTTTTCCCTTGATCAAGAGAAGATTTTTGATCATTTAGATCATGGATACTTATTTTGCATAATTTGTGCTTTTCGTTTTGGGCCCAGGTTTGTGTCCTGTATTCTGTTACAGTATAATTATATATTTCATCTACTTACGTTGAATGGTGTTTTGAGCATCCCGTTTCCCGTCTGCAGCAGAAACAGACAGTGTTGTGCCCTGTCTAAATTATTGTGTGCTCTTTTTATCAAGCCTCTGTTATGTATATTGTGAAAGTGTCTTTCTGACCTTTCTCTCCCTGTTTCAGTTTGTACTCTGGTAAAGGTCACTGCATATACCGATTATTTGACTGATTGTGATGTCCAGGTTTTGACTTAATGTGAGCACTCTTTTGAGCAGGCTTCCTCAACTCAGATAAATTGGGGGAAAAGTGACACACTCCATGTCAGGGTTTGAGTGATCTTCTGCCCTCCCCCATGACTTTGCAGGTGGCATTATGTGGAGCCAAATTGGCTTTAAGACACTGGGAATTATGCTGGAACCAGACAATATTTTGGGTCAGAACTGGAAGGGAGTTATGGAAACGTTTGAGGAGAGGATGCAAAGGTGGAAATGGTGTTTGCCTCAACTCTCCTACCAAGGGCAGGTGTTAGTCATTAGTAATTTAATTGCCTTTATGTCGCAGTTAGTTTATTGTTTTGGATTCTCCTCCTCTCTTTGTAGAAAAAGTTCAGACATTCTTTTGGATTTTTTCTGGGCTGGCCATCATTGGCTGAGGCAGTGTATTTTGTATCTGACCATTGTGGAAGGGGGTTAAGGTCTCATCGATCTTTTGAGCAGAGTTGCTACTTCTCAGTTACAGCCTTTGCAGCAGCTATTGTTTGTGGATGAGCCTGTTCCTTAGAAGCAACTAGCCTTTGCTTTTCTTCAGCAAGTAAGGGGGATGGGTTTTGATCAGGAATTTTTTTTTGTTCAACCCTGGGTGCTTCAATTTTGAGGTGTTACCCGGTTTTTATCAAAACCTTTTTAAAGCTTGGAGATTTTTTATGCTGAGACCAATTGATATGCAGCTGGAGTTTCCAGGACTGCTTGCTGAACCCCCTGTTTATAACCCTGTCATGAGGATTCCTAGTCTTGTTTTGAGGAGTCTTGTCTCTTCCCTTATTGCAGCAGGTGTAATAAAACTGGTTCATTTAATTGATTTTACTAATTTTACATGGGTCTTAGCAGATATCTTGGCTTTCAAGCTTGGTTTTCATTCCATTCACTGGACTTCTTGGTTTTTATCAGAGGTTGTAGCCTGATCTATAGATTACATATATTTAAGAATCCCTAGTTATTACTTTGAGAGTTGACAGGTTCTTGTCCCAAGATCAGACCCAATATTAGTCAAATTATTATATAGTTGGGAACCCTGATGTGAACAGCCCCAACACTCACACCTATAGGAACTTTCTCTATATTTGCAAATAGTTTATTAATACATTTAACAAAGTCACAAACACTCTAACGCAGCAAGATAGATAGAGATAATACATAATGTACATCTGAACATCCATATACTCACACCATCTATTGTAGAACAACCTGAAATGCTAGCCATTATCTTCCTCATCACCATCCCCTTCCTCCTCATCACCACTGACCATCATTCTGGCACCTCCCAAGGACTACATCTCCTTCTCCTATTGCACACAGGCTGGGACGTAACTTTTATAATATGCTTTCCCTCCCCAGTCTACCTCCAGTTGCCCACTTTTGCCACTTTCCGGCAGGGGTGCAGTTTAGGGATGATGCGGGAAGACACCTCCCCTACCCCCCCGAGTTTCGTACCACCAGCCAAGAGCGACCTGTCCCCCATCATTCATTCCTTTTCCTCCTCCCCTCACTGGCTGGGAGCGACTTCCACTCTGTCCCCCACTCCTCTCCCTGTTCCCCTCACGGGCCAGGAGTTGCCCTCTCCCATACCAAAATCTGAAATGGTGGCCCTGCATTCTGGCCTTCCCCCACCTCCCCAGGGCTGCTCTCTGGAGTCTCTTTGGTCCCTCCCACTACCTGAGCATCCTTCCTGCCTCTCTCTGCTACCGCAGCCCCCAAGAGGCATCGCACTGCTAACTGAACTGTAGTCCAATACTTTCACCTCCTGGCTCTGAGCCCAAAAGTACTCACACTCTCACACTCACACCCTGCTTTGCTGCTTAGATCCCAACCCATACCAATTCCTCTTTCATCCTGCCCCCGTCTCTGCTACTTGGTCATTGGGGGCATGGAGGAACATTTGCAGGAGCGCAAAGGATGAGTGGCGATGCCAGGTGGCTCAGGCCAGCCCCATGCTTCCCATTTTCAGTTTAGGGAAATATGGTCACCTTAGATAGGGAAAGGTGAAAGCAACTCTGCTGGGTCCACACATTACTCAGAATAGAAAAGAGTGTGTGTGTGTGTGTGTGTGTGTGTGTGTGGAGGGGGGGGGGGAATATGCAGAAAGAACCCAGCAACACCTTTCTCTGCTTATTCCTTCTCTCTGCCCCTCCCCTTTTACAATGTGTCAGTCCAGCAGAGCTACTGGGTTATCATCTGTCCCCTTCCCGAAATCTCCTGTCACCCTGAAGATTGGCTTAATTCAGTGGCTGTCTACAAGGGAGGCATTGAGGAGCAGGGGGCACAGAGCAGCAGCACTTGAGGAGTCCCTGGGCTCCCACAGTAGTCAGCAATGTCCTCAGGTAGGAAGGGCCCAGTCTACATCAGTTGTGCCCTGCATTAACTGAGAGATATGCCATTAATTGTGTGTGTGCAGGCAAGCACCCTGCGTTTAATTGTGGGGGCATGGGGAGCTGCTATGAATGGGGGAGGAGAGTGTCTTAATTAATTGTATGGGTAGATGCATTGAATTTGGCAACAGTATGGGCGGGACCCAACTCTTTCCACCCATGTCCCCCTCCCACTGGTACCCTAAGCTCAAACAGGGACACCTCCCAACACCCAACCATCACAACCTGGGCCCCAAATGACTGAAATGTGACACCTGTGTTTTGTTGGACATTGCGTCGTAATAGACAGATTATGATATTTTTTTAAACTATAGAACCTGTTTGTAAGGATGTTTCCTCACCATGTGAATCAAACAAACCTGTAACAGGTTAACTGTGAGTGGGAGGGGTCCTGTCACCAATTGCTATAATGGTGTATTGATTCACACAGTGGTGGAAAAAATCCGTAACCAGATTTTAGACTTAAAAACACAATCTGTTGCTAATAGTATGGCATGCAACAAAATGCAGATGTCACCTGTAAGTCATTTGTCACATATTTCCAGGTTTGAGAGGCATAAAATCAGGGACCACTAATTACTTATCTGTAATACATACAGTTGCAACACTAGTATAAGCATGCCATACTTGTGTGAAACTGAGAAGTTGCACACCTACAGCAATATGTTGGATGAATTGTCTGCTGTTGTCAAAGTGTGATTGAACACATTTTCTCTCTGCATTTGGTTCTTGACCTCAGATAAAGGGTAAAATGTGATGCAGACACGTGATTGCTGTTTCTCATGTGTATTCTATGTTGTGCTTTGCCTCTACATATAGCTTAAGAGGTACCTCATCCATGATCCAAATGATCTGTGCTAACTTCAGAGGAGTTGTATTCTTTGAAAGGTTCAGCTGGTTAAATTGTGAACTTCCCTGTCATCAAATAAAGCAGGAGGTAGTGATTAGAGATGGTTTCCCACTTCTGTTGTTCCTCCCCCCCCCCCCCCCCAAAAAAAAAAGTGCAAAGGGTAATGTCATGACATTTTTCTAAATTATTTTCTGTTTTTCTCAACATTTAAAATTTTGAAATTTGAAACTTTCAGTCAGCTTTAGAGTTGGTGAAATAAAAGGGGGAAAAATCATAAAAATACTGTTGAAATTCTCCCACCTTTCCTCACTATCTTTTTTTAAGTTATTGACATTTTAAAATTCAAAGGTTTCTACCAATTTTGGGATATGAAATTCCACATTCTGCATGTTAGATTAGCTTGGTGAGTTGCTTGCTTCCATTCAGACTTTCTATCTTCATGGCCCCACAAAGAAATATGGCAGGCTTTGTACTGACAGACTAGCCACTAGTAAAGACTGGCCCCATTGAAGTCCCCATTGGCAAAATCCCATTGACAATAATGGGGCCAGGATTTCACTCTCCATGCAGCACTAGGAATGATAATATTTGATATGGAACGGAGATCTCCAGGGGGGATGATGCTGACATGAGCCAGGTCATTTCACTGATCTGCCTATTAGGAGAAAAATACCTGTATTGAGCACTACAAGAAGAAAATGACAAGGCAGGTCTGGAAGTGGTTTGAGAAATGCTGGAGTCCCTGTCAGGGGACCACCTTCTCAGAGAAATAGTCAACAACAGCATTATGATGTTGCTCCATATGTGCCACTTAAAATAACCATGATTTCTTCCACCTGCCTGAGAGAGAGACAGACATAAACCAGTGGAAGGCAAGATTAATAGAGATGATGGCTATGTTCATTTAGCAGAGCCTGAATGCAAACTTCAGGCAGTGTTATGCTAATCAGAGCAACACAGGTACATCATTGGCATCACAACAACCTCTGTATTCACAAATACTTTTTTGCTGTATTCATCTGACTCAATTCTATAATATTATTTCTCTTCCCTCTCATACAGCAAGTGCTTTCTAACACAGTAGCAAATCTGATAACATGGAAGCAAGAATGGATTAAAGAGAAAAGTTACAGTTTCTGTATCTCTGAGTTATTTAGTTGGTAATTTTTACATATTATGCCCCATTATTCTTTGCTGAATCAGAAATCTTCCTAGAACCAAAAAAAAACTAAAAAAAAAAAAGAAAAAAAGAAGCATCTTATAAGCTTGTTCTTTATTTTCCAAGTGAAAAATGTCCAATTCATTTATTAGAGGGGGGAGAGAGAAAACACTCTCTTGGAACCTTCAATGGAGTATGTTAAAAGAGATTTCAGGTTTCTGTTTTGTGCCTATCTAAAGGACAGTTTCCATTTTATCTAACTCTAGCTTTAGCTTTAATCATGCAATGCATACCTCACCCTTTCCCCTTCTGAACACATTAACATCCACTGCATCCATAAAAGCAAAAATACATTACAATTCCATTTTACAACTATTTAGTGCTTTTCCTTTTATATTTCTCAGCTCCTTGTGCTGGAAATGCTCCTCCTACTGGTTCTTTAGTATATCACAGTGCAATGTAAAGAAAATACAGCACTGTCAGCTTGCGTCGCTGCTGCCATGCATCTTGTGTAATCATTTATATCTGCGCAAAATGGTGCTGTAGTTTAAGGTAGCATTTTACACCCACTTTGTTTAGATGTAAGTGATAAGGATTACACAAGGTTCAATGCAGTGGAGAAGAAGTCTTCATTTGTGTTATTTTTGCTGCCTGTCTATGTTTCTTATTTCTAACCAAAACTGCAGAAAAAAATCTGAACCATGGAACACAAGACTTTCTAGGCTCACTTAAAAATGCCAGGTTGGGACCTTTCTTTATTTCCAGATGCAGGTAATGAGTAGAATCTGCATCTACCTCTAATAAAGCTTGGACACAGAATTCCTTCTCCATCTCTTACCTCCCTTCTTCTGTTAGCTGAGCCTGCCACACTTGTTCAACATCAGCGTTGAAAAGACTGAAACTCATGAAGCCAAATAAAACCTGCTAATGTCATGGCCTTTTTGTAGTGACCTCAGAGCAGTATGGAATGGGGAAAATCTCAAGCCTCACTCAAGGGCATTAGAGAAGGAGGAAAATCTGTGTGGAGAGGATGGATCATTGAGGATGGTGCTGCTGGATGATGACAGTTTAAAATACACTGGTTAATAGCCGTGGGAACAGGTGGAAAGAGAGAGAGTGAGATGCAAAATGAAAAGAAACAGTGGGTGGGTGGGACCACTTTCAGATGATGTTTTCTAAAACACTAAATGAAAAAATAGACCAAGACTTCAGACTATGTAGGCATCGAAGAGGTAAGAAGTATTGGGCTACATTTCATATACTCGTATACCGTGATGAGACTCACTTAGCAGTGTGATTCAGGCACCAATGTACGAACAAGCAGTACCACTAGGAAGTTTTGTAAGTTCTATGATTAATGTGTGTTAATTCCCAAAACATCATCCCATCTCTGCTTAACATAAGTTTTAAATGTCTGGCAGTCTCCTTGCATCACAACAGTTTACAGCATCTCCCTCCAATCATACTTAGCAGCCTTGTTTACAATCTCAGTAGAGGCCAAAGACCCAGTGGGAACATAGGTTGAACAATTATCCAACCTTCTACATCAGGATTGAGCCACGTGAATAAAGCATTGTAATGAAACTTGCACTGCCATGGCCTGGCTTTACCTATATGTGGATTAACAAAACTTCACTCTCCAGGGCTTATTATTATTTATATTATGGTAATGGTTACATGCCAACCAACAATGGGCCCCCATTGTGCTAGGCATTGTACAAACATAGAGCAATAGACAGCAGCTGAGGGTTGTGAATTTGGCACTTTTCATGGTAACTCAAATCACATAGCATATTTTTTAAAATTACATAAAGGGCAAGAGGGGGGAACTTTGTAATGCTGGAGATGTAAAATGCCTTTGGAAGCCACAGAATCTTTTTCTGATATGCTGGGTTACACATGCTCCCAGCTCAAGAAGTTCTCCCACCTCCAGTTTGAAAGGATAATCTAAATTCACTTGTAACCAAATGAATTAAAGAAGTTCCTTAAACTTAAACAGGGGGAAATATAGCCTCATTCTCTCTTGCTTCCAATCCACACTTTTTCCTATGCAGAGGCTCCTCAAGCTCTCCTGTGTGCCAGATAAGCATTTCTCTGCAAGGCATAGTTACAGAATAAATTATTGTGTCTAAATGGAAATGGTAATAATGGAGCAATGCAAAGAAGCTGCCAATTAGTGAATCAGGTTAATTCTTGAATTTGTGGCATCTCTGAATTAAAAAGACAACATTCTGCCTCAGCTTTGTCTTACAAACATTGTCTCTAGTGAGAGCAGTGCAGGTCTGAACTGAGTGCGGGAGCTGCCTGGATTGCAGGGAGAAATTGGCTACTACTGCACCCTTTCAGCCTACTATGCAAGAGGAGCAGGAGCATGGCTCAGTATTGGACAGATCGCGCAGAGGAACCCAAGGGTTGCAGACAGTAGTAATGGGAACATTTTTTCCCTAAACCAGTACTGAGATTGTGCACCAGCAAGAATGGAGGGGAACTTTCCTATTGGAGATGCCAGCTAAAGACATAAAGCTGAGGCCCGAGCTATTTGTTCATGTTAAAGTTGCAAATGCACTTTTCCACAAAGCGTAGGTTAGCACCAGTGTTCTGTCCAATTTCTAATTTGGGCAATTACATTCTACATTCTACATTACCTATCTATAATTCTGTGTGGTTTTGTCTTGATCTGATTGTTCTTCACTCCCTCTACTTAGCTGCTATGTAGTGTTGCTGTCAGCTGTTAAGAGGGGCTTTGTTGCACCTAGAGGTAGCTGCATTTCTGGGACTGGGAGCTTCTGTAAACCAGCATATCAGAAAAAGATTCTCTGGCTTCCAATGGCATTTTACATCTCCAACATTACAAGATTTCCCCCTCTTGACCTTTGTGTAATTTTTAAAAATATGCTATGCAAGAAAACATTTTGGAATCTTTTGGAAGACACAGTCTATGTGATGTATATAAAACCTTTTTTAAGCCTCTGATGCTGTTTAATTCAGGTGAAGTACTGTGTAATTACACAAATCACACACACACAATAAGAGTAGCAAAATTACCGGATGGATTTTTTAAGTATATTTTGAAAATTTGTGTTGTGAACAAAACACATTTTTACATTGATGAGATTTTAATTAGACAAAGTTCCCATTAGCTAAGATTAGGAGCTGGATTACATCTCCGGCATTTTTGAAAAATTATATGATGATGAAAAGGATAAATGAAAAGAAAGAATTAACAGAAAAAGTTTTACTGCATGTAGGGATTTTCTAAACAACTTCTGAACAAACATAACTGACTTTCCTCCACTCCTCCTGATGTGTTTGGATTTATTAGCACGAATAAGAGATAGAGTCTGTGTTTATGTATTGGGAGATCTTTGTTTTAAATATTTATAGGGTGCAAGCTCCTTAGGCATTAAAAGGAGACTGTGAATTCATCATCATGTTTTTACTTATTTACTTACATATTTTATTGAAACATTTTGGCATTAACACAAAAAGATCCTTACACTCTATCTCAACTTTACATCAGCAGGTTCTGTGAAAAGAAGGGGGTTCAGTGACACATGCACTGCTGGAGAGTATACCTGACAAACTGAGATAACTTCAAATTCAAAGCAACCGGCTGCTTTTAATAACGTGCAGTGTTGTTATAGCCATGTTGGTCCCATGATATGAGAGAGACAAGGTGGGCGAAATAATATCTTTTATTGGACTAACTTCTGTTGGTGAGAGAGACCAGCTCTTGAGCTTGCACGGAACTCTTCTTCAGATCTGGGAAATAATATGGCACTTGAATCCTGACACCAATGATATAGTTTTATTCTTCCCTTTATCCCTGCCTTCCTAGCTCCCCACCCCACACACACACACATGCAAATAAGATCTACAGTGCCATGGGAAAAGCGGGCCACTGACTACCTATTTCTGTTAAGGTGACCATTGGACAGAAACTTGTTTCCAACCTTATCCCGGAATCCTCCTGTGATTAGCCCTTATCCTGCTTCTTTCCATCCATTGCCTTCAGCTTCCTTGCCCTGCTTTTCTCTGTCCCATGATCCCCTTTTATTTCCTTATATTGTTTCTCTTCATCCTGTGCCCCTCCACTTCCTTCAGTCTGAATGAGATGCATGAAGCTATCAAGGCAAAAAATGTTAAGGATAAGCCTGGAATGTGAGATCCAAACACTGGAATGTGAGATCCAAAATATTCACACATGCAAATGTGGGTTTATGTTAGTAAAGCAGCCTGCTTTTCTTTTGTCCTGTAAGGGGGGGTCCTTCCTTGCCCTCTCCTCAGTAATTATGGGGGTGGAGGAAGAATGATCAACCTTTTATTCTTTCTCCCTTCCCTCTCTAAAGAAGGAGAATAGGAAAGATTGGCTAGCATGTTCTTCTGTCTCCACAGCTACAAGGGAGGATGCTGTAAAGGGCCCTTCTCTGTCCTTCTCTAATCCTCTGCCACTCCTTTTTCTATGTAACTCACAGGAAGAAAGGAGCCTGGATCTTTTAGCAGAGTAAAGAATGCAAACCATTTGGATTGTGCCTCCTGGCCTCCTTGGAATACTTGTCAGTGGAGAACACTCCTGGAAAGTAGTTTCATCAGGGTCACTTGCACTCTCATGAGCACTGTTCCAAAGCATAAATATCAGTCTCAGTATTAGTGATATTTGGAATTCATCTCCCTGTAGGGATTAGCAGTGGCACAATTACCTAACCATAGACACATGAACTAAAGACGCACAGCCTGGCCAGAAAGGCTGCCTTTCAAGCCCACACTTTATTAACATAAATGCTGCCAACACTCAGGACCTATCTATTAGAATGGAAGTTAACCCATTTAGATGTTTTTCAGACTCTTGACCTAGTTCATGGGAGCCATGCAACAAAAAGTTTAGATGCACAGGTTTGATTCAGAAATTGTTCTTTATGTGCTGAAAGCAGAAAGACTTTTACAAGCTGACTGGGGTGCTTTTTGACTGAAGTAAAAAGTAATTACATCAGAAATTATAGGTTTATTAGTGTGTATATGTGAACTATTTTAAATTCCTGTTCTGAACAGAAAAGAACTCACACTGATGAGATTTTAATTAGCCATGTTTCTGTGCCAGGACCAAAGCATCGGCACTGCATGCCTTCATACACTCTATCACACCTGTTGATTTTAGAGTTCCAAAAAAACTCGTAAACAAGACAATAGCCAAACAGCAGAAGACAGGAAAACACAAAGTTCATAAGACTTTGAGGTGCCAAAAAGACAGATGGCATGCAGCAGGCACTTTGCAAAAACCAGGAAAGCCACTTGGTCTCTCAAAGTGTATGTCACAATAAAGAACTGCTCAGAGGCAGGTGAAGAACCTCCACTGACACCTGCAGATAAACAATAAAGGAAATTAATCAAATGAGACATAAATTGGAGGCCACTAATTAAATGGGAGCAATCCCAACTGGTCAACCACAGGGTGTTCAGTGCCCTTGCTCCACGTTCTTAGTACGGTTGTTATTATTATTATTATTGCAAAATCACCATTTTATAAGGTCTGTACAAAACACATAAGACAACAGTCTCTGCCTTGAAGAGCTTAGAGTCTAAATAGATTATATGGACAAAGGGTGGGAGGAGGAAACGGAGAGGTAATGTGACTTGCTCATGATCACATAACATATCAGTGGCAGAGCTGGAGATATAACCTACAACTCCTGAATCCCAGTTCAGTGTTTTCCACTGACTCATGCTGCATCTCAGATGACAATCACCCATGATTGTGCTATACAGGCTCATTAATAAAAGCAGACGAGTTAGTACTTTGAGATTTTTCAGAATGGCAGGTGCTATAAAACTGTAAGATATATTTAAAAGCCATCTGTTGTAAAAAGCAGATGATAGGTTTGGAATGCAGGTTGCATGCATTGGACAAAGGACAGAGACATTGATTTACAGTTCTGATCTGCCTGTATTTATCTGCTAGTTTTGAGATTTTCTTAGGTCTGTTCGGTTGGCTAATTAGTTGTCAAATTGGAAAACAGGATTGACCACAATTCAATTTTTAGGCCTAGAAAAGTGACCTCAGGCATTCCTTCTGCTAATTCATTGACTTCAGTGGAAGCTGTTGAGTACTCAGCACTCTCGTACCTAATTTTGAGTACCCATTTCTGCAAATCTTGGTCTTTGACTCCGTGCTGCAGTCATTATGGCACAAAACCAGGGCCAGCCCGGCTATGGTCTAACCGGGCAACAGCCCGGGGCGCCTGATTGCATAGGCACCAAAATGTTTTACCTTCCGCCTCCAAAATGCAAGGATCAGTGTGATTTTTCGGCTGCTGGTAAGAGGTGAGGAAAAATTCAAAAGCGAAATTGACAAGCTGCCGCCGAAATTGAGGGTTCAGCATGATTTTTCAGCGGAGGTTAAGATGTGTTGGGAAATTCAAATGTGAAACTGACAAGCTGCTGCAGAAATTGAAGGAGCGCACGCCTATGGGCGCAATTATAATGTCTGCCTGGGGAGCAAGAATGGCTCTGGCCAGTCCTGCACCAAACCCCAGTTTTTCAATAGGAATTTTGGTAAGGATGACAGGATCCCATGAAGACTTGAATTAGAATTAGAATTAATTAGAATTAGAATTATGGAGCCCTGGAATTCTGAATTTGTCCAAGAGTGGAAAGCTTTTGATTCTAAATAAAATAAATCTTCTCATACAAATTATTGTTACAGGTTGTATTTTGACAAAGCAATACTCAGAAATATGTGATCTTGTCTCAGAAAATATGTATCCCAAACTTGATTTTAGTCTAGCAGTTTTGGTCTGGGCAAATTCAGTTTAACTGAAGGTCTCAACCAAATATGACAATCATCCATAATAGTTCCTAGCTTATTTGTGAGACTGCTACTTACATGCTATGGGAATTCAAACTAATCTAGAGGATATTCACAGAGTAGTTATGGCATTTTCTACAAGAGAAGCACTTCAAGACCCTGATCCTACAGCTGGATTCATGCAGTAGGATCCCTCCACCTTCATTGAGCCCCACTTATCTTAATAGTGCTCTGCGTGAACTCAGGAATCTGCCCACATGGATCCAATTGCAGGTTCCGAGCCTCTATAAGTGTCTGTAAGTTATTGGCAAGCTAACATAATATATTTGCAAACTCTGGCTGGATGTAAGGTATATATAAATGTTGAGTCAATGAGGCTTCAAAATAATTCCTTTCCCTACATAGTTCAATAGTTTACAAGAAGAAGTTCCAAACCACAGTGTAATTGTAGTAACTCAGAGAGACACAGGTGGCAGCATACATTTTTACATAGAGTAGTCAAATTTCTTCTTGAACTTCACATATCGTTGTATTTCAGATAGAAACTACTTTACTCTCCTCTCTTCTTTCCATCCCAGAGGGAATCCCACTTCACTGAATGTTTACATAGTATGAAATGCTCTTCTAAAGATGCTCACATGTTTTGAGACATTCTTTACATTGCATTTTTAAAGTAGATTTTTGTATGTTTTCTTTCTGTAATAGAAAGTCACATGTGAATGAGAAATGAAGTCCTCCAATTTAAAGTACTGTATCAGCCCACTTAAGATTTAATTTTGTATATGTCCCTGCTTTAAACTTCAGTTAGGGGCTGAGAGCTCAGAAGATTATTTCTGTCAAAGTGTTAATATTTGAGGCATAATAATAATATTTGAGGCATGTGTAATATTTTGCAATCTGCAATAAATGCCTTTTATCTATATTGATTTTTAGAGATGAGCCAACCTAGAAAAGCCTAATGCCCAAGTGTACCTGTCAAATACCCATTGTCTGTAAGCTACTGAAGTCATGTTTGAATATTATTCCAGCAGTCCAGAAAATAATATAGAAATCTGAGTTAATCAATATCATCCAAGGCTGTAATATAAATTCTAGGAATCACATGTTCAGAAGCAGCACTTCCAGGAATGACTCAAAGTGTGACACTGCCAGCAAGTTGAGAGGTAGCCTGAGGAACAGTTCCCAGGTACCATTTCTTCAGGTCAGCATCCACTACCATATTTGAGAGTACTCAAACTTTGTTGAACAGCTTTGATCTAACCATAGTTGACATTTATTTGGTTTTGGTTCACTCAGAAATAGGGAGTATTGATTTTTGAAGCTGAATCACATCTTTTTGATATTCAGTCATAAGTTTATGCAAATTGTCTTACCTGCTTAATGTATTTAAATTTCTGCTTCCCTACATCAATGTCCTATTAAGCTGCACAAATAGAAAATTAAAGACGCTCCAGAGTGCGACTGTGGTCACCTAGAACAGACCATGAACATATAACAACTACATGCCCAATTCACAAATACAAAGGAGGCTTCACAGCAATACACTCTGCTACGCAAGACACAATTATCTGGCTTAACCATCTGAATGTAAAATTCTAGTTGTTGCTCTACATTTACATCAGCCATATGAAGAAGAAGATGATGATGATTGATGATGTTCTATTACTATCCATTGATATCCTTTAAGTTGAAGTACAGGATATTCTTTGGAGTGCTGGTGTTAAGGTGGATCTCTGTCCTTAACAAATTGTGATCAACCTGTGTGATGTCAATGCTGTTGCTGAAGTTGGAAAGTGCTAGCAAGAAGTTACCCAAAAAATATTTTAGGAAGACTAACATCCTTTTTTTTTTTTTTTAAATGAACAAAAAAAGGAAGCAACATCAAAAAATTTAAAGAGTTAGCACATAAAACCAAATAAAACAAAAATTAACAATGAAGGTCTATGCATGAAGGACAATTTCTATGGCAAATGGCAACTGTTAAACCTCAATCATTTCAGCTATAGAGTTGTTTGAAAAAGGTCACCAAAATACTTTTCTGAAGGGAAATGTGGTGGGGTTTTTCCCCACATTTTTTCTCATTCAAAAATGGCTGAATCGTTTTGATTCAAACATTCAAAATTTCACCTTTGGGCAGAAGCAAAACATAATGAAACTTTTATCTTTTGGGTTGAAATGTTCTATGCCCATTTGGAAACAGATTATTGCAGTAGAACTGCATTTGCAAATTTAGCTCCCAACCCCTATTCTTGCAAACACATGTGAATAACTTTATCACCAGCATTATTAGCAGCATTGATTCCAGTGGGACTACTCACATGCATAAAGTTACACACATGCATAATTGTTTCAAGGATTAGGGCTTTAATAGTCTGTAAAGGTTGAAAGTCACTGCCATATCCTATAAAGACTTATGCACATATTTATTTTAAATATGTGAGTAATTATACTCATGTGCTTAAGTCTTTCCAGTCAAGGGACTTAATACATTAATATTTAAATATTTAATTTGTCATCCATTAATAAAAATATCGAATTAAAACATTTGGTGGGGAATTATATTTCCTCATTTTTAGAATGATTTTAATATTTCTATTTCTATAGCACTGTTTCCAGGCAAATCTCCTTTTACATTTTTTTTTCATTTTCCATTTTATTTCTTTATCTTTTTTTCTTTCTTTCTGTATTTCTGGACTTTATGAGTCAAGACTCTTTTTATAGTCCAAGCAAAGCACAGTGGTTTTGGCATTCTATTTCGAGTATCATTAAAATGAGCATAAATGCAGAACTGCACAAAATATGACAGTAATGTCAGACCAAACTCACCCAAACACAAGTGCTACTTCTTTATATTGAAAACTCTGCCGCTATGCAATTAAGAAACATACTGCGTAATGCTGGGTGACATAACAGAAACCGACTTACTCATATATTTCTTTTATAATTCCAATGCAAAAAATGTTGTAAACTTGAAGTTAAGGATTGCTATAATAAACATTATAATCCTTATACAAAGTTCATAAGAGGAGCATTACATTTAAAATTTCATTACATTAAATTTAAAACACTTAGATCTCAATCCTGATACTTACAGGCGTGCAAAATTTTACATACTTGAATAATAATGGGATACTCACATAAAGTAAATTACATGTTTACATATGTGCAGGACCATGGCCTAAAAACATTAAAAAGAATGAAAATATCCAGTTTAGGTAGTGTGTGTAAATATTCAATCTCACAGAACTGCATATATTCAGTGAAATACAATATGATGTGAAAATTCACCTTACAGATTTTGTTATTCGCCAATGCAATTTTCACAATGAGACACAAGATTTTTGCAAAGTCTTTAATGTTTAATTGTCTTTATCTGTTAAACAGTTTGTGAATCTCCTGAAATTTTCAGGAAAAGAGATCTAGTTGTCATCAAGAGTTAATGAATTTTGAATTCATAAACATTTTCTTTTCAACTTACAAGACTGTGTATCTCAAAATTGACTTGTAGTGGGTCCCTGGTTGCCACCTTAATTAGGGAGACACTTTCTGCCCATCCATAATTGTGTGTGTATGAACTGATTATGAAAGATACAAGTTTAACAGCCTTGAAGACTTTTCGTACTTAGAAGAGTTGAGCATCAACAGGGCTACTGAAAGCTTTCTAACTCAGCACCATTATGGCTTAAACATAAACTGGAAAGACTGCTACTGGTCAGTCTGTATGCCCACTCTCCTGCCAACTTAACTAAAAGAAATATTATCAAACACGTGTGTGTGCATACATGTGTAAATGTGTGTGTGTATATCCATATAATTCTCAGCCAGATTCTTAAATTGGTGTAAAATGGCATAGCTCCATTGCCTGAAGTGGAGATATGCCAATTTACACCAGCAGAGGATCTGGTCGTTTTTGCCATATGTAGGAAGCTGCTGTAGCCTCCCCCGGAGCAAGAGCCCGAGGAAGGGCGCGAGCGCCCTGATTGGACCACCTCACGTCCTGCCACGGAGTCTGCCCGGCAACAAGAGACCCGGGCCGTGATAGGACCACTCAGCTAGTCCTATCAGCGGCAGCGGGGCAGAGCCCCGACAGGAAGGGGAAGTATAAAGGTCAGGCCCCTGAGCCCAGTAGGCCCCAAACTGCTGCCAGAGACAGACGTGCAGCCCTGCCCGCAGAGGCCTAGGCCAGAGCCGAGCCGGGGACTGGATAGGGCCTTCACGGAGTTGGACCCGGCAACCCGGCCAGGACGACTGGGCCGAGCTACCCCGACCCCGGGCCCGTGCTCCGGAACCCCCGGACTGGGCTGAGACCCCAGAGCAGCCTGAGTGGCGGGTACCGCCTGAGGCCGGGCCGGATCTAGAGGAGCTGCCGGCCGCCAAGCCCCTCCCTGAGTCGGGGCAGGACTTGGAGGAGCTGCCAGAGGCCAAGCCTCTCCCCGCCTACAATGACCTCGAGGAGCTGCCCCCTGAAGAGGAACTCCCCGCCTTACCCCCGGTCGATGCGGAAGGACTGGCGGCGCTACGCCCGGCGGACTACCCTGGCAGCCCGGAGGAGGCAGGTACTGGGGTCAGTGGGGAGGAAGTAGCCCAGGGACAGCCACGGCCTGTGGCTGAAGCCACAGTATAGTCGGTGTGTTGCGGCGGGAGCCCCGCTGACACAGTGGCAGCCGCTTCTGCCACTACTAGGGCCCTGGGCTGGGACGCAGTGGAGGCGGGTGGGCCTGTGTCCCCCTCCCCTTCCCCTTTTCCCTAGCCACCCTCAGGAGAATCTCTCTCCTGGCTGACTCCATGCTCACTCGCCCTGACTGAGGGCCTGAGCCATTAATTGCTGCTCACCCTGCCTAAGGGTTGGAGCAACTGACTCCGTGCTCGCTCGCCCTGACTGAGGGCCTGAGCCATTAACTGCCACTCCCCTGCCTAAGGGTTGGAGCAACTGACCCCTGGCTTGCTCGCCCCGATTGGGGGCCTGCACGGTAGACTAGGGTGCTCACCCTGCATGAAGGGGTATTGCCAAGACTGCTAACTCGCCGAACGCGAGCTATTCCCCCGTTTGTAGGAAGCCGCTGTAGCCTCCCCCGGAGCCAACACGCTTACACCATATAATATTTGTTTTTACGGTAGCATTCAGAGGCTTTACTGAGGATTAGGCCTCCATTGTGTTAGGCACTGTACAAATACATAAAAAGATATGGGCTTTGCCCCAAAGAATTTACATTTTATCAGATATATTTAGAACAAACATGACTTGTAAACTTCAAAAGCAAGTGAACTCTTGATCTGAGACCATATACATTTCCCTCCTTTTCCCAATCTTTAACCTATTATGTCTCCCTGTGTCATGTCAGGTTGTATGTTACCTAGACTATACATCCTAAAAGGGCAAGTACTGAACCTTTTATCAGTTTGTAACATGTTGTATACACACATGATGCTGTATGATTGATAAATCATAAGGCATACATTTTTAACACTCAGGATAATTAATCCATGGAACAATTTACAGAGTCATGGTGAATTCAACATAACTGGGAATTTATAAAACAAGATTAGATGTTTTTTTAAAAGATATGCTCTGGTTCAAAAGGAATGTTTTGGGGGGAGTTCTCTGATCTGTGTTATACAGAAGATCAGACCAATGATCACAATGATCTCTTCTGGCCTTGGAATCGATGAATCTGTGAATATTACTAATTCGGTCCATGGTCCTTCTCTTGAGATTGCCAGCAAGGTTACCAATGAAAACAATAGTAGCTTTTTTCTATATGGGCTCCTCCCTACTGGAAACTGGACTCGCCACTAAATATATTTCACACAGGCCAACAGGCCTTGGTCTTCAATTTATTTTGAGATGAAGTATTCACAGATAAATTAATGAGATTACTCATGTGAGTAAGTGATACTCAACATGAGTAAAGGTTTGAAGAATCAGGCTTAATAACTTAGTTACCACCAATCTGGGCTGGACTTTAAGTGGTGCCTTGCAGGCCAGAGGCTTGATAGTGCACTAGCAGTCCTCTAAGAAGCCATCCACACTTATCCAAACTTTTAAAATAACCTTCTAAATTAAATTTCCTTACTCTTCTCTTGGATCACCTATTTCCATGCCTTGGAGAAACCTTGTGATCCTAACTGAACCACACTTGTCAAATGTCAGTGTGTTAAGTTTTAAAATTTCTATCCCACAAGTAGCACTTCATTTCCAACAGCATGGTGCAAGTATGTACTCTACATATAAAATCCATTAACCAAAACAGTACCTGATTCCACAGCAACCCTAGAGTCTGCAACTAATAGGATTACCATCAATGAAACATTAGGAATGTCTTAAGCTTGCGAACACTTAATCTCTTGCCAGTAGTTAGGAGTATGAGTAGGAGATTTCAGAGTTATAAAGACTATTTGTATCAGTAGCAGATGTAATTAAAGGAACAGCTCTTTGGTTTAATGTTCACCTTTGGCACAAATTCTACTGAAGCTTAAATGTGGAAGGATATGACTGTGTACGTGAGGAAAATAGCATCTCTGTTTACAGACCAGCTGGATTAAAAACCGCAAACAGGTGGTCCACATGAAAACTATTACCCGCAGAAGTGAAGATCATATTACGTACTGTATGCCTGCATTTTCAAAAACACACAAGCCCACAGTGAATTGCAATAATAAATGTGCAGTTAAATGCCCAATCTATGTGTGTAGTTACTGCTAATGCACACACAAATTGGGTATTAAGAGACCATAAATAGCCAGTTAGATATCTGACTGGGTATTTTGCGCTGCAGGACTCAACTAAGCAGTAAAAGTGACAACATGGAAGGTTTGTTCTCATTTTTCACAGATTGTAGATGTTTTCAGGCCACTTTTTTTCCTTTTGCTTGATGTTTTCTCATCTAGTTGCTCTTTGTTTATGCCTCACAACACCAGTCATCACCTTGTATTAATACTTAATAGGAGAGAGAGAAAAACAGGATAGCTCAGCTTCAAGTTCCATTGCCAGTAATGTCTATTTATCCATGCCTCCAAATGAATCAACTAGTTGCAATGGTGCTAAAAATGTCCTTTTGTCAGAAATTCACAAACTTGCACAGAATACTGTCATGCTACTGACCAACAGAGAATCTAACATCAGTCTAATATCCAGGCAAACTTTATTAGCTTTGGTACTTCTGCTTTTTATATATCTACTGTAAAACCTTAGATATCTTCTCAGTTTAGAGATTTTCATATGATTTAGATGTAAGGAGCCAATTATACTCTCTACAATTCACAAACTGGGTTAGGTAGAAATCAGATTGGAAATGGATGTCTCGAAGACTATTATCTTTTCTAAAATTATCAGCCAAAACCAAAGTCTTTGCATGAACAATATTATAAATAATTTCTATCCTCACTTGGCTAGAACACAGAAAAACTCTTCAAGTTATGGAACAGAGATCTGATATTGGTAAATCCAATCTAGATCCGAGACTGATACTAACTAACCACAATTCAACTCTATTTAGACCATTTTCCAGATGCTTTTAGTGCTGGTTTGGATAAGGATAACTAATTAATGTTGGAGTTGTGATAGTGAATAAACAGATCTTACTCATAAGTAAATACTAAGTCAGAGAAAAACAGCTAGGAGAATAAACATATTGAATGTAGACTTGCCTTTTGCTCCTAAGATCTTTATCACTTGGAGATTTTAATTCTATGATAAACATTAAGGGCACAGAGTATTCCTAGTGTAGAGGGGAACAGATTGGCCTCCAAAGTGCAATGAAGGGACAGGGGTCCATGCAAAAATGAATCAAGGCTACATGGTAACTCTCTTTTCATGATATAGCATCCTATATCCACACTGTGTCTGCGACTTATGAGCATAACTCCACCAGAAGGAAGTGGTGGCAGGGTCAAGAAGTCAAAGAGTAGCCCTCTAGCAAGCAAGTCTCTCATTCAAGGCAACCAAACTCATAACACAAACTGGTTATAAACCATGACTGTCCTGGGAGCTGTAGCTCACAGTCCATGGCTTTTGCCTACTCCAAGAGGGGGTATGGACAGGTAGTTGGAAAGGACACCCTGCCAAAGGCAGCACTATGAAACAGATTGCCGTGATTCCTGGTCTGTGGGAGAGCTGGAGTGGAACACAGATGAACCAAGATATGTAGGAACTAGTTTTGTTCATCCCCTGGATCCTCTTCAGGAAATAGTTACTTTGACCCCTGCTGTTCTATTCTGCTGGCAGCCTTTTCTTGAGAAGGGATAGTACAGAAGAGCAGGAGCTCAGAATAAGTCACATAGTCTCATACGAAGAGAAGGGGAGCAAGGCCCTAAGAGTAAGCAAGAAATATTGACCATAAAAGCAGACCTACGGCTCCTAGGCATTACAATAATACAAATAATAAATAATGATAATAATAATTTTAAGTGGAAAAGAAGTTAATTCTACAAAAATGTAAATTGGCTAAAGAACTTAGAAGAGCTGATTTGTTCTGTATGTATGGTGGGAGTTAGACTATCTAGAAAATAAAACATTTCAAATACAGAGAGGAAAAATGCTGAAACCGCCTCTTGATTTATAGCTATGTATCTTATAATTATTATCATGCTAATATATATTAGTATTCTCATTGTTCTAAATAACAAGATTTTGTTGTTTATGTATACACTCTATTGCTATTTTTCAGCTTGTGGCATCCCCAACACCCCTCCCAGTTCCTCACCCTTGTAACATTAAAATCAGTTCTTCATTTTCCTTTTAAAATAGCCAAATCTTCCTCCCCCATTAAAAAAAAAATAGGAGGATGAAAAGTCAGCTGCAGCCTCCACAAACTCAGACTCACTGAGTTCCTCCTCCCATTAAGTTCTAGTGGGAGGGATCTGGGGGAATATGGACATAGTAGAGGGCTGCAGGAATGAAGCTTCAAAAATCCACAGGGGCTGACAATCCATTGTCAAACCTTGTGGAACTTGGGATCTTCTTGTAATAAACCTGCTCTCCTAAATGAGCTGTCTACCTCATTTCTAAAGGAGATATGCCTCTGTTGGTCTCTCTGTCTATTCCTACATAAAGCCTATCTCTCTATAAGGCCTGCAGGCATGGAATGGAAGTTGGTTCTTCTAAGGACAGCACAAACTCCCTAGTGAATTTCTGGTAGGGAATCCAGTGGCTCCACCAGGGAGCATGTTACAGAGTATGTCTGCTCCCACGATATATCCCCTCCTTCAACTCCAGTCCATGGAATTGGGATGGAGGGTTCTTCACAGGCTCAGAGACGGGAGAGGTTGCTGTACACCCTGCCCCCCCTTGTACCCATTTTTTGCACCTCTCTGCCAGCAGGAGAGAAGTAGCAGGAAACTTTGGTTTGCCCTACCTGTTTTCTTACAGTATGCTCCTATGCCTACATTTGAAAGCCATTTGTTACATCAAAGAGTAATAATAAATAATGAAAAATATTAAAGTTGTGGAGTTAACACTAGTATCCCATTTTTCATATTCAATACCATATCGCCTCTCAGAGAAAGTGAGTAAGCCTTGCCTTGAGCCATAAAACCAAGATTTTAATCTGCCTTGCATCTCATCAGCTTCTTAAAGACACTGTGGATAGTTTTATTTCATTAAAAAAAACACTGAATATTTTTATGGAGGATAATGTAGAATATTAAGTTTTTATTAATAGATTACCATCATCTAATTTATGAATGCATGTGGTATGAAATGAACTAAGAAATTCAGTGCAAGCTACTTAATAATCCTTGAACATAGATCGACTGAGATTTCTAATAATGGAATGCATTGTGTACTATCACAGCCAAAAGACTATCTATTATACAGTCATTTATTTGATATTAGTTTCCGAAGTGTTACTCAAAATTGAAACAATATATATAAAAAAAAAAAGTATAAGCCAGAGAAGATATAATAGACTGGACAGCTGCTGATAACTTCTAGTGCTCCAGAGCAGAAATAACAAGCTCTGGGCTGTTGTATTTATGGTAAATGCAGTCCTGCAAATAAAGAGCCTAATCCTGCAAAGTTTTCTGCTCAAGTAACTTGTATGAATACACCCAAAGGGCCTGATCTTGCTCCCATTGAACTCAGATGGGGTGACCTGGCTCATTACTATTATCATGAGGGAAAAACAGACCTTCTAGCTGGTTTAGTAAATGCTTCTCAGTTTTAAATGTTTCATAGATTCAAAGATTTCAATGCTAGAAGGTTATGTAGTCTCACCAACTGCATAGGACATGCCACAGAATTTCACCTAGTGATTCCTGCAACTAAGTTGCAGGGCAATCTGCAGAAATCACTGGGTGAAATTCTGAGGCATATCCTATGCAGTTGCTGAGACTAGATGATCTTCTAGCATAGAAACCTAGAGCATATTTTTTTAGAAAGACATCCAATTTTGATTTTAAAACTCCAGAATGTAGAGAATTTACCACCTCATTTGGTATTTGTACCAGTAAATAAATACCCTTGTTAAAAATTTGCATCTTATTTCCAGTTTTAACTTTGTGGACTTCAACTCTCAGCTATTTGCTCTTATGTTAGTTTATATTGTTTTAAATTGAACAATCTTTGGAGGTGAGAAGACTGCCATGGTAAAAGTAAATCGCTCAGTTGAGAAAAACTGGCCAGCTTATACAGACAAATATAAACACAATAGTAGCAAGATTTTCAAGTTCATATTACATGGAAAATGCCTCAGTTGAAGGAAATTGCACATCTGGTTTCTGAAAAACATCTTCAAACTGATCAATATATAAATTTAAATGAACATAATAATACAAAACGCATTAGTTACTTTCTTGCATCTAATAAGATACACTTTAAAGATCCAAAGGCTATATTTAAAAAAATGATCATGTATTATCATTAAGGGTAGCTGTTATTTCATTTTCAATAATAATATATAGAAAATGGATGGAAGGGGAAGTTGATAATAGTGAAAGGGAAGCAAAGAGACACAAGGAAAAATCTATGGCCAGCAAAGTTAAGAACAATACAAAGGATTTTTAAAGTGTATTAGAAACAAAAAGAATCATAACAATGATACTGGTCCATTACAGGATTGAAATGGTAGAATCATCAATTAGAATACAGAAAAGGCAGAAATGTTCAACAAATATTTTCCTGTTATATATTTGGGGAAAACAGATGATGTAGTCATGTCATATTATAACACTCTTTCCATTTTATTAGTATTTCAGGAGAATGTTAAACAGCAGCTACTAAAGTTAGACTTTTTTAAATCATCAGATCCAGATAACTTGCATTTGAGAGTTTTAAAAGAGCTGGCTAAGGAGCTTTTTGACCATTAATGTTGATTTTCAATGAGTCTTGGAACACAGATGAAGTTCCAGAAGACTGGAAGAAAGCTAATGTGCCAATATTTTAAAAGGGTAAATAGGATGATGGAGTAATTATAGATCTGTCAGTCTGACATCAATCCCAGAGAAGATAATGGAGCAGCTGATACAGGACTCAGTTAAGGCCTGGTCTACACTTACCTTCAAATTCAGCGGCAGTCGACAGGAGTTACTCAAGCTACTCTGCGTAGCTTGCGTAACTCCCGTCGACTTTGTAACTCCTCTTCTACGTGGCGTCTTCACTGCGCTGTGCCACTTGAGGGGGTGGTTTTAATGAGTCGACTTCTGGATCGACTGAGCGGGTCTTCACAGACCACTCAATCAATCTGCATAGATTGATCTGACAGTGGCAAATTTGCTGCCGTCAGTGAAGATGTACCCTAATAAAGAATTAAACGAGGGTAATAAAATAATGCCAATCACCATAGATTTATGGAAAATAGATCCTGCCAAACTAGGTTGATATATATTTTTAGGAGGTTACACGTTTGGTTGATGTAGTTAATAGTGCTGATGTCATATACTCAGACTTCTGTAAGGCATTTCACTTCGTAACACATGACATGTTGATTAAAAAACTAAAAAGATATAAAATTTAGGTGGCACACATACAGTGGATTAAAGGCTGGTTAGCTCATACATCTCAAAATATAATTGTAAATGGTGAATGATTGAACAGGTGAGTTTCTAGTGGTGTCCTTCAAGAATCAGTTTCTGGGACTACACTATTTAACATTTTTATTAATGATCTAGAAGAAAACATAAAATCATCAGTGATAAAGTTTGCAGATCACACAAAAATTAGGGGAGTGGTAAATAATGATGAAGACAGGTCACTGATACAAGTGATCTGTATCACTTAGTAAGCTGGGCACAAGCAAACAATATGTGTTTTAATATGGTTAAATGTACATTAGGGTGACAGATGTCTCACTTTTATAGGACAGTCCCGATATGCAGGGCTTTTTCTTATTTAGGTGCCTATTACCCCCTACCCTATCTGTCTTGACTTTTCACACTTGTTATTTGGTCATCCTAATGTAAATGTGTACATCTAGGGGAAAAATGTAGGCCATACTTATGGGATGAGGGAAGCAGTCTTAAAAAATATTTGAGGGTTATGACATTTTGGGATCACCCAGACCACTGCCTGTTCTATAACCCTGGATGTCTTAATGCTATGCTGTTATGGCTTAAAGCCCTCACACCAGTAGCCCAGCCTACAAGCAGAAGGATCTCACCCTGGCTTCCACCAGCCTAGTTACTCCTTGCAGGATGACCTCAACAGCCAATCCAGTCCTGAGTCTCCCCAAACTGTCTACTCCAAGTTCTTAACTACTAGACACTCAAACTTTTCCCCTCTGGTTTGTCATGCCTGAATGAGTGAAATCTGCTCCCCAAGATATCAATTCACTTTGGAACACACACTCCATGCCAGTTTGCATAACAGAGACCTGCTTGAAATAAAAATAATGTTTATTTAATAGAAACATCACATATTCAGAAATGAAATAGTAAAGAAAAGCCATCACATAAAAGTTACACAGAAAATAAACATAAAGACACAATCTCAGGCTTTACACTTCTATATTAGCTAAATTCCCTTCTCTGATACAAGTTACTTTTTGACTCTGAACAGTTTCCCAGCATGCCCTCAGTCATAGAAGGGATTCAGTGTTTCATAGACAGCATCCTGCTTAGATGCTGGATAAAATAACAAAGCCTGTTATTTCTGGATAAAATAACAAAGCCTGTTTTTAAAAGATTTTCTCTTTCTCTTTTGTTTTTTGTTTTCTCCTAGCATGATGACTAGGGCCCTACCAAATTCACAGCTGTGAAAAATGCGTCACAGACCATGAAATCTGGTTTCCCCCGCGAAATCTGGTCTTTTGTGTATTTTTACCCTATACTATGCAGATTTCATAGGGGAGACCAGCATTTCTCAAACTGGGGGCCCCGACCCAAAAGGAGGTTGCTGCGGGAGGCTCCGGAATTGCCACCCTTACTTCTGTGCTGCTGCTGGTGGCAGCGCTACCTTCACAGCTAGGTGCCAGGCCAGCAGCCGCTGCTCTCCGACCACCTAGCTCTGAAGGCAGCACAGAAGTAAGTGGCAATATTGCAATCCCCTACAATAGTCTTGTGACCCCCCTGCAGCGTCCTTTTGCATTGGGACCTCCACCCTGAGAAACACTGACTTAACGGCTTTACATGTTTATATTTTGCTGCTTTAAATACATATTCATGCTTTGTTCCAACACTGTGAAATTTAAGATTTAAATATCTGAAACCGTAAAGTTCAAGATTTTTAAAATGCTGTGACCGTGAAATTTGTGAAAATGGACTGCGAATTTGATAGGGCTTTAATGATGGCTCATGGCCACTCAGAGTGTGGGAAACTCCCTCCTTTCTCAGTTTTTCAATATTGGGTTTTCTTTTCAGTTTCAATGTTTTTACAATAACTTTAATAGTCCACCCTTGTCTCTTCCTGGCTGGGCAATGGATGAGTATTTGAAGTTAGTTTCATGTAAACAACTGGCTTCGGAGGAGCCTCACTCTGCTGTGAGGTGTACTTAAAATTTTAATACAGGTCATGAGCATAGAATTCCATATACGTAAAAACAGATTCATAACTACAATCTGTATACACTTCTTATCATGACCAACAAGTTCAGAACATTACAAGCTTTCATAAAAGACCTTACTTGTGACATATTTTTAATACATTATAACATTGTATACAACCAGTTGGTTCACTTGCTTACTTTTTGGGGTTCAGACCTTCTATTCTCCCCTTGGGGTATCAGCACCCTGATTGACACAAGGGCCACAGCGGATCATCAGTTGAACAAGAACTCCCACTGCAACACTGTGGTCAAAAGGACAAATGCAATCCTTGGATGCATGAACAGGAGTCTTGAGTAGGAATGGGGAGGTTATTTTATATCTGTGTTTGGCACTGGTGTGACCTCTGCTGGAATAGTGTGCCCAGTTCTTTTGTTCACAATTCATGAATGATGTTGATAAATTGGAGAGCATTCAGAGAAGGGCCACAAAAATGATTGAAGGATTAGAAAACCTGGTTTACAGTGATAGACTCAAGGAGCTCAATCTAGTTTAACAAAGAGAAGGTTAAGGAGTGACTTGATTACAGTCTGTAAGTATCTACATGGGGAACAAATATTAATAATGGGCTCTTCAGACCAGCAGAGAAACATATCACATGATCCAATGGCTGGATGTTGAAGCTAGACAAATTCAAACTGGAAATAAAGCATAAATTTTTAACAGTGAGAATAATTAACCATTGGAGCAATTTATCAAGTATTGTAGTGGATTCTCCAGCCCTGACAATTTTTAAATCAAAATTGGATATTTTTCTGAAAGATCTGCTCTCGGAGTTATTTCAGGGAAGTTCTATGGCCTGTGTAATACAGGAGGTCAGACTAGATGATCACAATGGTCCTTTCTGGCCTTCGAATCTATTAACATTAGCAAGCAACTATGTCCAATAGTAATTGTTGGCATGTTTGTGCCCTAAAGTGTACATGTTCACTTCAGAATTTTGTTCTTCATTTAACACTGGTGTATCCCATATTAGACATAGAGGGTGAATTTCATACTGGTATTTCAAAGACTGATAGCATTCCAAAATGAGTGGATGAAAGGAATGTGATAGATGTAATATATTTCAATCTTAATAAGGCATTTGATACTATATCACAAAATCTTACTCCCTTCTGACCTTAATATCTATTAATCTGTTTGGATTGATCAGTTTTTATTACATGTATTATTTTTCAACTCCAGTAGAGAGAGTTTGTTTTAGCAGAAATACCTGATGTCATCTAATTACTGCTAAATAACTGAGCATGTTGTTAATTATGTGACCTAAACTAATAATAATGCTTCACAAAACATAAGGTGTATTATAAAATGATAATGAATGATGACTATGAATATTATAACTGCCATTATGAAAATAATTTTAGAATAAATTTTAAAGAAATTCCATTTTCCTTTTGTTTTTACATTTGCTTGTTTTATTCCTTTATCTCCAAATTCATAAGCAGTAGATATGCTCATGGCTTGCAGCACGGTACAAAAGAATCTTCTTATCCTAATCAGTAAATTAACAGAAAATGTATAAATAAACTGTATAATGTTTGTTTTAAGTACAGGAATTTACTATTGGCTGCCTAATTGAAGCACTATTGGTGCTACCCATGATATCAAAATGAAAAGCCTCCACCTGTAGCTTATGGATAGACTTAATGAGGGTTGGTCTACACTAGGCACTCATGTTAGTATAACTATGTCATTCAAGGATGTGGAAAATCCACACCCCTGAGTGACATAGTTATACCAGCCTAACCCCAGGTGTAGACAGCACTATGTCAATGGGAGGGCTTCTCTTGTCAATATAGCTACCACCTCTCAGGGAGGTGGCACTCCCCTGTTGGTGTAAGTAGCATCTTCACTGACAGCAGCACAGCTGAATTGGTGCACCTGCGCTGCTACCGCGTTGTACGTGTAGACAAGCTCATGGAGTCAAACTTCAAGGCATCCATAGGAAATCCCCCTGTGCTTAATGACAGCACCACCCATTTTGCTTGGGAATTTGACTGTTTCCCTAATCACTCCTTTTCTTGTCTGAGCAATCAGTCTGGTTTTATGGCACCATGATACCTCATCCATCTTTAGAGTAAATCAGAGTTTACTAATAAGGTGCAAGGGAACCATCTACTTGAGCTGGTCAGATTTTTTCACATTTTGAATTTTCAGCAAAATAAATTATCTATTTTGAGTTTTGATCTAAAAATTGGAGATTTTTTCATTATTTCTTTCCTATTTTTTTAGTTTAGGTGGATAGTTTGGGGCCCGATCCACCTCATAAAAATTATTAGTAACTTTGCTTAATGATTATCTATTTTCTTCAAATAGCTGTTGCACAAATTTGCAAAGAGATTTAACTATAAGAAAAATTTGAAAATGTAGAAAGAAGATACTTTTGAGCAACAGGGAGATAAAAAAAAATGTTAAATATGTATGCTTGTGTGTATGTTTGATTTGTCTGATCTGCACATCATCACAATATCATTCTGATAGGTTAACTTTCTTTGCAATTTTGTCTTCTAATAGCATAAACATCTTAGAATCATAGAAGTGTAGGACTGGAAGAGGTCTTCTAGTCTAGTCCCCTGCACTCAACACAGCATTAAGTATTATCTAGGCCATCTCTGACAGATGTTTATCTGTAACCTGCTCTTAAAAACCTCCAGTGATGGAGATTCCTCAATCTCCCTTGGCAATTTATTCCAGTGTTTAACTACTCCGTCAGTTAGGAGGTTTTTCCTAATGTCCAACCTAAACCTACCTTACTGCGATTTAAGCCCACTGCTTCTTGTCCTATCCTCAGTGGTTTAAAAAGAATATTTTTCTCCCTCCTTCTTGTAACAATCTTTTATGTTCTTGAAAACTGTTATCATGTCCCCTTTCAGTCTTCTCTTCTCCAGACTAAACAAACCCAATTTTTTCAATCTTTCCTCATAGGTCATGTTTTCTAGACCTTTAATCATATTTGTTGCTCTCCTCCGGACTTTCTACAATTTGTCAACATCTTTCCTGAAATGTGGCCCAGAACTGCCCACAGTATCCAGCTGAGGCCTAATGAGCATGGAGTAGAGTGGAAGAATTACTTCCCATGTCTTGCTTACAACACTCCTGCTAGTACATCCCAGAATGATATTAGCTTTTTTTGCAACAGTGTTACACTGTTGACTCATATTTAGCATTTGATCCACTATAACCCTCAGATACTTTTCTGAAGTACTTCTTCCTAGGCAGTCATTTCCAATTTTGTATTTGTGCAATTAATTGTTTCTTCCGAAGTGGAGTATTTTGCATTTGCCCTTATTCAATTTCATCCTATTTACTTCAGACCATCTCTCCAGTTTGTCCAGATCATTTTGAATTTTAATATTATCCTCCAAAGCACTTGCAACCTCTCCTAGCTTGGTATCATCTGCAAACTTTATAAGTGTACTCTCTATGCCATTATCTAAATCATTTATGAAGATATTGAACAGAACCAGACCCAGGACTGATCCCTGTAGGACCCCACTTGATATGCCCTTCCAGCTTGCCTGTGAACTACTGATAACTACCCTGTAGGAATGATTTTGCAACCAGTTATGCACCCACCTTATAATAGCTCCATCTATGTAGTATTTCCCTAGTTTGTTTATGAAATAGTCATTTGAGACAGTATCTAAAGCCTTACTAAAATCAAGACACACCACATCTACTGCTTCCCCCCGTCCACTTGGATTGTTACTACATCCAAAAAAAAAAAAACCAAAATAAAACTTAGATTGGTTTGACATGATTTGTTCTTGGCAAATACATGCTGAGTGTTACTTATCAACTTATTATCTTCTAGGTGTCTGCACATTGATTGCTCGGTTATTTGCTCCATTATCTTTCTGGGTACTGAAGTTAAGATGAATGGTCTGTAATTCCCTGGGTTGTCCTTATTCCCCTCTTTATAGATTGTCATTATGTCCTTTTCCAATCCTGTGGAATCTCTCCCATATTCCATGAGTTTTTTAAGATAATCACTAATGGCTCAAATATCTCCTCTGTCAGCTCCTTGAGTATTCTAGGATGTATTTCATCAGGCTCTGGCAACTTGAACACATCTAACTTGTCTAAGTAATCTTCTTAGACATCTTTATCTGTGTAGCTGTTTTTTACATTTATTTTTATTTCATCTTTCTTATGCTGTATGTTTTCTGCCTCAAAAAGTGAATTAATAAATGCCATCATTATAATTTTCTGTGACTACATCACATTTTAAATGTGTTACACAAAAGAAAATTCACGTGGTATTATTGGTCATGCTGACCTCACTAGCTGAACACACAAGACAGCATTTGAGAAGAAGATCTCCCAAAGATATTGAAACCATTATTTTATACTGAGGCAAGCCAGGGAGAAGATGTGAGCAATATGGGTAATGAGGTAGTATTGAAGAATCAGAGAGAGGACTCTATTACAGCAATAAAGAAATTACTAGGAAGTCCATCTTGGATTGGAAAGTCAGAAATCAATATAGGGTAAGCCAAAATGATTTAAATGGACATCAACACAAGGATATCTAGCTCCCAGACAGATCCCTATTACAGATCTACCAAAAGAGAGAGCAAAATATGATATACCCAGAAAGTTGTGTCACTTTACCAATGCACTGAGAAATAACTACATTTTCAAGTTATTTACATTTTTGAGTAAAGGTCAAGCTTGAGCCCAAGGAGGCCTTTTGTAGGATGAGATAGCTAACAGTCAGATCTAGCCTTAACAGAAACTTGTTCCAAGACAAAATGCTTAGATGATGAGAATCCGTGGGATTCTGGCATCCACCTGAAACATTATGACTTCTGCATTTAAGATGTTTGAATTTGTAATGAACTGGTGCACACCTGTGGGAGAGAGTGTGTAATACTGTCCTCTCCTGGATGGAATGAGAATTGCTCAACTGTATATCATAATAAGAGATGGGTGAATACTTCAAAAACACTTCTTTGAATATTAATCTGAATTTTTAAACAAATTCGTTTTGGCAATATTCCTACCCCCTTTTGTGTTTGCTTTCTTGACTGCTCTAGCAAATGAGTTTACAAGCAAGAATGATCACCAAAACAGGATTTTGAAGTGACAATTTGTAGAAAGCAAATTGTGATTTCATAATCACAAGTATGTTCACAAGGAACCTGACTCTAATATACCACTTGTCCTGCATGGCAAATAAAAACAGCTTGAATTTTATACTTCAAATGCCCACAATGAATTGTTCAGGAATTAGCTACATGAATTTAGAGAAAGTATTCATCAAGCAAATTTTAATAGTGAATAAATACAAGAAAATATTGAACTGTTCACAGGAAATGGAAAAACAGACAAAACTCTTCAGATAAATGATTTGTTATGAATTATTTGTCTAGTTGTAGCAGTAGGGTAATATTTAAAAAGTGTCATAGTGACTTAGGAGCCTAAGTCCCATTGACATTTAATTAGATGTAGGCTCTTAAGTGCCTAAGTCCCTTTGATAATGGGACTTAAGTACTTTTGAAGTTTTACCTGTAGTCACTAGGGTCTGATTCTGAGCCTCTTACTCATGCTGGGTAGCATCTTACTCCACACCAAGTGTCCTCATTGACATCCATAGGACTATTTGCAGAGCATTCAACATGTGTGAAGGTTTTAGAATCTATTCCTAACATTACTTTAGCTAGTGGAAGGGCTCCTTTTGTTCAAGATGCTTGGATGTGCGCCTTTCAAGAAGGACCTTGAGTTCTGTCTCTGCTGTCACTATGAAGCCCTGAAATGTCAAGGTGTTTTGCAGTACAGTGAGTACTGTGAAGTCTTAGGTTGCTATGGATCTGCTACAAAAAACAAACTGAAAGCATGCCAGCCAAAAAAAGCACCATTTTTAGCACAGCACACTGTTTATGTCTATCTTACCATCTGAAAACTCCTTAGTGTGGTCCATTTAAAGAGTGTAGTATATATTATTAGGTGAAATACTTCATTCTTTGAATCCTTCTCTGTCTGGTAACGTATGTATTGATACATAGAGCTGCTAATATAAAGTTCCCAGTGCAAATTTAAAACACTAGAACATTATGTGGGTATGGACATTCTCAGAAGGATTTTTGTTACATAAACAGGCAAACAAAATAATGATTTTGGCAGCTTGGGAGTTATTATCTTGCTCCCATATATTTCACTGAGTATAAAAGAAATTTTCCTCAAACCAAGACTCCAAAATTTCACAATATAAGTGGTTTCTCTCAGCATGAATTAAAGCTTGGAGATATTTATTCAAAATGATTTTGCATTAACTTTTGAAATGTTGGGCTTCTGGGATGAACAAAATGAGTACAGTTTCTTTTAGCTCATTTACAGTATTATACGAGAGAGAATAAAACCAGAATGGAGTTGCTTATTGAAACTGTGAGAGAGCAGAATTTGGTAGCATGTGGCATGCATGTCAGTAAACTGAAAAGCATGTCAGACACCTGCTTTTTTAAATTGTGCCATACCCCCTAGGTTCTGCCATAAACTAAGAGTGGCATGGCAGAGCCTACAGGCATGGAACAGTCAAAAAGCAGGTGCTTGACACACCTTTCACTGACATGCATGCCACATGCTACCAAGTCTTGCAAACTCCTGATAAAAATAAATCTTGCAAAACCGCCAACCTTATTCAGATAATGCATATTGTTCTACATATTCCTCAGTATTTGAGACTATCCTGACTATCAAATATAATTAGCTGACATAGAACCTGATTCTGCATCCCTTATTCATATTGTTTAGAGAGTGATTCCTCAGGTACGTAGCCCCACAATGGAAATAGGTGCCCGAGGAAGTGATACTGAGTGTGAGTAAGGGTTGCAACATCAGGCCCATAATTATCAACACACTAACGAGGCACTGCTCTGTGGCTCAAGCTAAGACTATCCAAGCCTCTCATAACACAGGGAGTCAAATTTTCTATTTACAAAGCTAAATACGTTTACCCCAATGTCATTGATTAGATCTCAAGCATCTAAGCTTTTGGTGGCACTGACCATCTCTTTGTTATGTACAGTGCCTACCCACCATGGAGTCCTGTTGCATGTTGCCACAATATAAATAAATAAGAAGCCTCAGCATTTCCAATCTCCTAAATTATTTAATTAAATTAAGGCTTGTTTAAATTGGTTTAAAAAATTATGTTGTAAACAACAAAATATCTTTACCTATATTACCACTCACACCATAAATTATGAAAATGGAAAGAACTTTTAAAATCCAATTTAGGTGGCATTATTTGTTTTTTTTTCCCCATAGGTTGGGCAATTAAAATAATTCAAGTCAATTTAACACTGGGCAATATTTCCATAAACAGGTACCAGGCTTTGGGAATAGCCCAGCACACACAATTAAGAAGAGTAAACTTTTCAAAGGTGCTTTTAGGCATTTAGGTTTCATTGCAAGTCACTTTTGAAAATGGGATTTAGGCTCATAAATCACTTAATTTTACCTAGATTTTCCATTCACTCAATTTGATGCCTGAATGGGAGCTGCTGGGTGCTGAGTTCTTCTCCCTAGGGCCTAAAATTAAGCTTCTATATCCATCTTTCAGAACCTGCCCGATTTTCAAAAGTGTATGAGGCCAATAAAAGCTATTTGGTACTCAACATTTTTGAGAATTAGGCAGGTGTCTAAATATGGACTTGGGAGCCTTACTGTAGGCTCATGTTTTTGAAAATCTTGGCCTTCCAGGTTACGTCTGCTGTAGTTTTTTCACTAGATTTTTTTTTTTAATTGTGTAATCATTTATATTAGTCTAAGGATGTATAAAAGCTTGTTTATTCTGCATTTGGGGGTAATGTCACTCTTGCTGCATATTCAGCAGTATTGAGTATTGTTTACATTACAATAGGAATGAACTGCTGATGACTTGATTAAGGAAAAGATTACTACAGAGGTTTAAGGGTGGCTAAAGTGTCAATTAAAATATTATACATCTTTTTTTAAATTACCATGGTTTTTAAATAGGTTTTAAAAACAAATGAGGCAAGAATTTTCCCCAAGACTGACCCTCAAGGAACTCCTCAGTAGAACTGTGTGAATAACCGGTTTCTCTCAATTTTGGGCTAACCAAACAGTTATTTTAAAAATTGTTTCAGGTTGAATAAAACATTTAGTTCAATTCAAAACAAAACATTTTGTTTTGATTTTAAGCTCTTTTTCATTATTTTTTAAAAATAAACTTGAAGGAGCTTTCAAAGTAAAGAGTCATTTTGAATGAAAAAATCAAAACGTTTCATTCTGAAAATGTAAAAACAAAACTTTTAGACTTTTTTTTTTCCAACTGAAACAATTTGGCAAAATTGACACAAATTTGTGAAATGTTTCAGTCAACTTGAATTTACATTTTTTTGACTAAAAATGTTTCAGATGAAAATTTTTGCCCAGCTCTGCTCCTGAGTTCTAAATCTGCCTCTGACACTAAATCCTTCAGTGGTCTTGGCCAAGTCATTTAACTTCCCAGTCTGTTTCCAAATCTATTAAGCTGGAGTAATATTTGGCTATCTCACAGGGGAAAATGTAAGAATAAGTTAGGCACAGATTGTTGCTGGCTCTTAATAGATGTGCAAGATGGAGGTAGGATAGAAGTAGCCATTTTGTTCAGGGCCAGGTACAAACATAGTCCTTGGACATGAGGAGAGTGCAGCGACGTCTCCCTGCTAGTGCCTCCTGGGATGGACACCACTCATAAGAGAAGGCACCATACCTCATCTCCCCTTGCCCAAACCCACTTGTCAGAGAAGTTGGCTGGGTGCGCAGGAGAGCCTACAATATATCTTATGGGCACAGTTTACCTCCTTAAGGGCACCCAAAACTCACCCTATGCACAATATGATGCAAAATAATTTTAAAGCACTTTTTAGATGAAAAGCTTTACATAAGTGCTGTCAATGAGAATTACTATGTAAGCCATTTTCTCCATTTAGAAAATAAATAAACTGCTCTAGTTATAGCAGCTTGAGTTCCACACTGTGTTTTACACAGTAGTAGAATGTGTTGTCAAGGGACTGCCTTGTAATGGGATATGCTAGGCTATTCCCCAGGGAAAAGCCATTTGCTCAACACTTCCTGTCAATAAATCAGTATCCAGTAGAACAGTGACTACTCCACATCCCAGGCTGCATTACTCAGGTCTTGCTCATCCCTTGCTTAGCTCATCCCCTACCTGACACAATAGAGGTAGCAGGGGAACAGTGGAGTTGAACAGCTACTTTACATCCAGACTATGAATAACTGTCCCTGTGCAGTTTTCCACCCTGGATTGAGATAGGCTGCTGGGTTTGTAGCCACAGTATCCCAAGACAGAGCTGGAGGGATACCTGCTTTGAAATTGGGATGGAACTATTTCATGAGGTCACCAACCCATTGACTTCACAGTGAGATTCAAACAACAGGTACTAACCAGGGGAATCCCTGGATCATCAACAATAAATGAACTCCATTTAATGGAGAACTAGTCCCCTTTTCCTTCCAATCACCTAGGATCCTTTGTGATAGCAGATGTGCCAGTCATTCCACCCTGCAACAGATATATTTTCTACCCACTGTATCTTTTAGCAGTTCCATTTTATTTTATATCTTTGCAAAGTTTCCTCTGGAATATTTAATCGTAAATACTACATAAATGAGAGAAAACTTCCCAACTTTAAAAGATTTTGCAAAAAATGCCTAACAAATATCACATGTAGGAAAATTCTTTGTGTATGTGCCACCCAATCGCAGCACCAAATCTGAAGCTGGTGTCTGGAGAGAAAAAAAGCGGCGTAAATAGGCATAGGGCTATTTGCTGTGATTCACTGATCAGTACTGTACATGGTTACAAAACAGGACTTTTGCAAACCAATGTGTGCAACAAGTTACTGGCACACAGACAGGAGTGGGGAAAACACCTTTATAGATAATCTCTGATACTTAGGGCTGTGTTGCGCCTGTTGATGGAGGGACCTACTTGGACTGATAAAGATTGTTGGGAGGGAAGGTGAGGACTGTAGGAAAAAGAGAAGTTAGGTCGTTTTTTTCCCTCCACCACATCAGGAATTAGGCTCTGCAGTCCCCAGCCATGACTTGCCAGTGTCAGCCCAGCAGCAGGACTCATTAGCCTCCTCAGTCTCCCTTTTGTCTGGGGGATCCCCAAACGGATCTCTCTCCCTGCAGGCCAGAGTCCCTTTCATTTCCCTTGCACTCCCACACCCAAGAGCCGGGTTAGTTCAGCAAGGTTTCCCTGGAGTCTGCTTTCTTCACCTCTCCCTGTATGGGATCGTCTCGCTCTTCCTGCATCCTTCTTCCCCGGGGAAGCAGGCAACCACAGCCTAGCAGCGGCTAAACTCATACAGTTCTCTCCTTTCTCAGCTCAGGAAAGCAGGCTCTGCTCTGCCGGACATAGCAAAGAGATTCCTGCCCAGCAATCCAGCGCAGGTTTTGCTGGTATCTCCGGAAAGGCAGAGCCACATTGGATAGAAAAATGTGCCTTAGTCAGGTCTTGACTCTTCGCTCACCAGTCACCGTCCCTGTGTGATCCTCCTCGGCAGAGGCAGCAGAGGCAGAGAGAGGCAAACACCCCATGCACTCTCTCTCCGGCTGCGTCTCACTCTCTCTCACACACACACACACACACACACAGTTCTAAGTTTGTGCTTAGAGGCATATATATTCATTTCCGTGTTACAGAGTCACACTCCCCTAGGCAAAGTTTAGGCTGCTCTTTTTCTTGCTCTGAAAGACTGGGCTCCCAGAGATTTGATTTCACCCAGACAATCCGTGCCCGAGGACTGAGCGCTGAACATTGTGACAGCTCTATTGCTATGTGACAAGAAGGCCTTGGGAAGGAAAAGGAGTGCAGAGCCCCCCTCTGTCCCCTCCTGCCCCCCATATCCCACGCAGGACCGTCAACACTTCACGAGGCCAGGCTTAAAAACAAATTGTGTCAAATTTGACTCTTTCGTTGCAACACATGTTGCAAAACCCTTCATCACTTTATTTTGTTCTGTTGATGTATTAACAGGATAACTTGCAAAAGCCAATATAACCAAAATAAATATTCAAGAAGGAAACCATGAGATATGTTTATATAACACAAGCAGATCTCATCTGCAGCACTGATTCAACTTCATAACTTCTCCACACACCTTTGTCTGACATCCATAGCTGTGCTATGTCCAGTTTATATTTAGTGCAGATAGTTGTTGTGTGTAAAGCAACGTGCACAGCTGATTTTGTAGAAATAATAAATACCTTTTTTTTTCATTGGATGTGTAGGGCAATGCTTGTTCATACATGGGAATATCCCAATTACAGCTGAGCAAAAAATAATTCTCATTCTCTCTCCTCTCCTCCCCAACCTAAGTGACCTGTGGGCTGAGTCCTGAAAAAGAAAATGCCTTTGAGAATACCATATGTATTTGCACCAGCTCTCATACAATGTGGTGGAAGCAAAGTGTTTCGTCTCTGAATTTTGCAGATTCAGTAGCAAATTTTAATAGGTAAGTATTTGCTATCTTGCCTGAGCATTCTGCACTACTGCATACTTCAAAAATGTTTTAAAAAACCATTTCCTCGCAAATTCATAAAAAATGTGGGAATCTCCCTCCCGAGTGAGATTTAACAGGTCTACCATAAAGCGGGATCAGGTGTATATGTGTGAGAAACAGAGCACCCCAATAAGTGACTGTTTCCTCCTAGCTCCTTATGGTAGAAAAAAGCAGGATGGGTGAAAAGGCCAACATTGGGATTTGGATGAACTCTTATTCAGGCCTCCTAACATTTGGATATGTTGCTCCCCCAAATAGAATCCAGATCTGAATGTAAACCTCCCCCAGCCCTGGGGACGGTTCCCTTCCAGGAGCTCATCTTTATGCTGCGGTGGGGAGGGCGGGTAAAGGCCAATCTCCCAGCCCGCATCCTGTGATGGATCGAAAGGAAGAAAGAGTCGTTCATGGAGAGAAAGAAGGGAGCCCCCTTCCCCTGCCTGGGGACCTCATCCCCTTGGCAAGTGGGCTGGGTGGGCAGGAGACAGCTCTGTTTCGGGGATGAGACAAAATTCCCAAGTGGGGGAAAAAAATCTGACCCCTTCCTTTAGAGCTCAGCTACCCTCAACAGCCTTCCCCGTCCAGGTCCTTGGATCCCTCCTCACTTTTTCCTTGTCACCTGGTGGGGGTGGATGGCCCAGACACCTGTAGGGGCCGCCTCCACCCGACATTTTAGTGTATGGGCCTGCCCCTGTCTTTGAGACGGCCCGCTGTGTCTCTGCTCTGTATCGCGGAGCACCCGCACAGACGCTTCAGGATGCACAACCCCAGAGCTGGGGCAATTCCTCCGCTCCAATGAGACAGGAGTGGCCCTGGTGATAGATGAATGGATGGATGGTTGGATAGATAGATAGATAGATTAGATATAGGTGGGTGCGCTTGCTTTATGGTGCATTTGTGCAATTCCTGTAATAAAACGAAGGGCTACTGAATGATTGTGGGATCGCAGGCTGCGGGGAGGGGGAGGGTTCCCCTTTCTCTTCCCTGGCTGGAGGCAGAACAATATTTCACTTCGTGATATTTATGGTACCTGGGTAGCACGGTGATGGGTGCACTGGAGCCAGCTCAATCGATGCCAGGCTTCTCCTGGCTGCATTCCCCCACCCGGGTGGGTGGGGTTTGTAGGGGATGGGGGTGCCTCTCTCCCCAGTCTCCTCCCGGTCAGGCAGGCTCGGCGCTGGAAGCGGTCGCGGGGCACGTCCAGTCCGGGAATCCAGGCCAGGTTTTGCCGCTGTCTCCGGGAAGGCAGAGCCTCCCCTGGGTAGAGCAATGTGCCTCAGCAAGGGCTGCCTGCGCTGCGCTCTCCTGTAGAACATTCAAAGGAGGGAGAGAGGGGGAAAGGCTCGCGCTGCCTCTGGCTCCCCCGTGCACCGGGCTAGGTGTGCGCGTGCAGCTCTCCGGGCGCTACTTTGCGCGCGCTCTTTCTCTCTCTCGCATCTGCAAATCCACGCAGTCCCCAACCGGAGTTAGGAAGATGCTGCTGCCGCCTCTTCCTCCCCTGCGAGATCCAGCAGCTCCCGCAGACTTGCTCTCAAGACTGTGAAATGACCAGTCCTCTTCACCTAGCAGCAGCAGCAGCAGCAGCAGCCTGGGCACCTGACCTTCTCCTCAGCGCAACCTTGAGCAGCCCGGGAGGGAGAAAAGGGCTCCTCTCCTCCCCTCCCCTCTCCTCTGTCTGCCTCCCGCTCTTCTGGTGCCTGGGTGCGCTGGCAAAGCTGTGAAAGCAGCACGGACTCGGGGCAGGTTCGGTTGGTGGCCACCTTTGGGGTCCCCCCCCACGCTGATAGGAGGCAGGAGGAGCAGCCCCTTGAAGCAGAAGAAGAGAGAGGGGCTCTTGAAAAGCGGCTCCCCCTCTCCTGGCCGTCTTCCCCCCTTCCCGCAAAGAAAGTGGAGTGCGGGGCTTGCTTCTTCCCGAGGACTTCAGCTGCGGCGATCGTGTGTTTTTTCCTTTGCTTCTTTCTCGACCCAGCCATGGGGAAAGGCCTGGAAAACACGGCTGCCCGATGCGGCCTGGGGCTGGGATACTTATTGCAAACGTTAGTGTTACCTGCCCTGGCTCTCCTGAGTGCCAGCAGCACCGGCTCCGCAGCGCAAGGTAAGCCCGCCGCAGGCAGCCTCTCCGCTCCCAACTCCTCCTGAGCAGCACGCTAGCGACTGTGCACCTGGGTGCCCGCTCGCCCGGGTTTCTAGCGATCTGCCCCTCTCTCCACCTTAGAGCCGGACGTGTCTGGAGGGAGAGAGAGATTTGCAGATCTAGTCAAAACAGAGATTCTCGCTCTCTCTCGAAATGCATCCAGCCAACTGAAATGACCAGGGCAGCTTTCTCTGGCAAGGAGGCATAAGGAGCTGACTCGGCTCTTACATACCTGGTCTCTACGGCTGTGTAAATTGAGGCATAGAGTGCATGTTTGTGATGGAGTGTGTGTGTGTGTGTGATACATACATTCCTCCGCACACATGCACACCCTCCTTCCTGCCCATGCTGCCGAGTAACTTAACAGGCAGGATCGGGGGGAATTGGCTTAGGTGGACGCTCGGATTCCCCCACTCTGGGAGCGGAGAGAGGGGAAGGCTGGGATTCACATGTGGTGGAGCCCTGCAGGCTACGTGCGTACGGGGGTGATGCGAGACTGAGAAGTCCGTCGTCCTGCTGGACTAGCTGGGGAGGTTCTGGTCGCATTCCTCTCTCTCCCCCTTCCCTTGGCTGACTTGTCTTTGCCGGATCTGGGGAAGATGGAGAAGGAGACAGACCCAAGATGGGTCTCCAATAAGGGGACATCTGGGCTGCGCAATCCTGGGCGGTAGGCTGTCCTCTGTGGCAGAGGGAGCGGGGGGCAGGGTAGCAGTGGCCTCTGGCTGTCGGGGGCACACATCTGGGGAGAGCAGCCCGGAGTTGGTCTGCACTTTCCACACCAACTTGGGCACTCGCGTCGCCTTGCCCCGGCCCCTTACCTCTCGTGTGTTCCCTTTGGGTGAACTGTGTGTGATGTGTCTATTGCCGCAGCTAGTGTGCCTGATGCGTAGCTTGGGTAAACAGATATTGTGATTTGTTTAATCGGAGTCGTTTGCTGGTTCAGATACCTAGTTTATTTATCCACACTTCATGTATTTTCCATTTCACACTGAAACTCAGAATACCATTTGAGCTGTTGTTTGCATCAATTTCTTTGGGCTGCAGAACAGAAAGCTTAATGAGAGCAATGAACTTCAGTGGAAACTTGGGGAGGTTAAAACCAGGCACAATCAGGAGAAAGGTGTGTGTGTGTGTGTGTTTTGTGTTTTATTTGTAAGCGTTTGCTTTCTGCTCTGACAGTGCTGGAAGGAGACCCTCTGAACCTGACTAGGATGAATGAGTTAATGAAGGAACCAGATAAAGACACATCATGTTAAAAGGGCGGTGATCGGGAGATTTGAGACCAGAACTCGGACTAGGTCTTATCACATCAAAATACAGAAAAAAGATCAATCAATGAACAAAGCAAATTCAGTAAAGACAGTCAAACAGGAAGATAAGCTGATTCATACTGGAAAGGTGGGGAGGATGGGCAGGACATCATGAATGGCAGATTAGAAGTGTTGATAGTGTTTCTTTGTATATTCCTTTAGCCATCTCTGTAAGTCTCTGATAGGCTGAGGATCCTGGGAAGTTGATCCTTTCTCCTCTCTGTGCTGAGCAGAAACAGATCCTCCTTTTATCTTTTTCTTCCCTGCCCAAAACATAATATGCCCAAAGGGAGTTAAAAAGTGTAGAGTGTAATGTAATTCTTTTTTATTTTGCGTGTTCAGTTTTCTGTGGATAAATCTGCAACTGTGTTTTTATTATAGCCTGTAGGGAACTGCAAAATGCCCTTTTCAAAACTATCATTACTTCCAACCCTTCACAGTGAATGTTTAGTTACTTCTTGAGTATACCACAAAGAGCACTGAATCTATATGTCACTAATCCTGGCTACTGCATTACAGATAATTTCTGTATAATACTATAATTCTCTCTCATACTGTGACTGCACGTAAAACTTTCCTTGTCCCTTTCTCCCCTCTAACTCCCTCTTATCCCAGGAGTTACATCAGTAATGGAAGGAATGGAAATGGGTTGCTTGTGCTGCGAAAAATTTTTTTACAATGTGGTCAATCAATGGTGGGAATTAGTTGCTCCTGTGTGTGGGTATACAGTACATAATGAAGATAAAATTTATTAAAGTATTTGAAAAAGCTGTTTGCATGGTTACCAAGAAGAAAAAATATTAGAGATTGATACATTTTTCTGTCACAGAAAAGCAATAATATATTTTCGGGATATAGATTTTATATGGGAGTGTTGGTATATTGTATGTGAAGGAATTCTTTAAAAAATGAGCTCAGTGGAGAGGTACTTGAGAGGACTCTGCAGATCTCACCCTGTATAATCACCCTGTGATTAAAATCACACTCATTTGTGGCCTTTTTGACACTACTTTACCAAAGTGCTGCTGTTTGCTCTGGGCTCCAGAGGACTCTGGTGCCCCTGGCTGACTGTCACAGATCTGAGAGCTTACTTGTTTAGGACTGAGTGAAGATATATGTGTTGTATATTATGTCTCTGTGTGTGTCTATTCTGATCAATTTCCTGTCAATACAACCGATCTCTTATTCTAGTCTTAGATTTCCTCATTTTACTGAGGCCTTGGTCTTAGCCAGCATAAGTAAAGTACATCAGAAACATGATCATAAAAAAGAAGTTACAAAAAATGTGAATGAAAAAATCTATTGGGCATCATATTGCATTTCTTTTGTGTTTTGTTGTGCCATCATTTTGTATCACTGGTTCAAGTCTGAGCCACGGCAGGTTACGTGTTATGTACACAGAGGTGTTAATGGTACTGTATGTTTGTAGACCACTATATTAGAGAGTATGTAACAGTGAATATGGTTGTAGATAAGTGTCATGAGGAGAAAGGATCCTCTTAGATGAAATTGGACAGTGTGTAGAAAGGTATTCAGCTTCTAAGCAGTCAGGACAACTATAATTCACATGACAGATGGGATAAAGAGGTGGAGGAGAAACCCCAGATTTCAGCTCTCTCTAACCTCATTTCTCATAGACATAGAGAGCCCCTTGCAATTTCAGGTTGTCACTAACATCTTACCAAACCTCGTTCTATTTTTGCTACTTCTTACATATATTCTTCATAACACAATGATGCATAACAAACACAAAACACATTGGGCCCGATTCTTCTCACACACTAGAGTAGGTGAGAGGAGGATCAGGTCACTAGACCTGAAGAAGGTATCAATGTAAACTATAAAGTGACTAGTAAATATGGTACCTGACACAGAATATAGCTGTGTTCATGCAGTGAGAGAAAGAATGGGAGAGATCACTGGCAACTTTTTCCATTGTCCGCGATAGAAAGTTTGTTACTTGACAGAGAGGAAGAATCCAGAGAATGTGGCTAGGATACATTGGTTTGGTTGGGGTTTTTTTTTTTTTTTTTTTTTTTTCGATTTCTCTTTGCATTCCTTGTTTGTTAGAACCAGACACAAAATTTGGATGCAGATCTGGATTTGGGGTCTTTCCCAGAGTTTGAGGATCTTCAGATTCAATATTTTGCTTTGGTGATCTCTATATATGTCATATTCCATTTTCTAATGATACTGTGTGACAAAGAGTGCTACAATTTAACTGTAGCCTTGTTATGAAGTTTTATTTCCATACGGGGTTGGGCAAGTTTTTCCTCCACTTTATTTAATTCTTTCATTCTTTAGCTAACATTTTAATATTAAGAATATAGAATTCTTTATTTATTTAATTCAACAAAAATATATTATCGGTTGATTTTTACTCAACCCGCAATCTGAAGTCCTTCTCTGTTTTTCTCTATTCCCCTCCACCCGTGAATACCCACACTTTGCATCTATATTGCTTTGAATTGTTTGTGTAACCAGTAACAGAAAATGGCCAAACTGCCCTTTTTCTCTGAAGTGCACATAGTCTTCTGATCTTTGCAGGACCTGGCTCCAAATCACTGATGGTTTTGATTTTGCAAAATCCAAAGCCAATTGATGATATTTTCTAAAAGAAACCTGCCCCTAGTTTTTCCCTTCGTAGTATGTAGCAGTGCTTGTCTTTTGTTTGAAGGAAATAGTCATGGCATTGTTTTAATTTTACTTGGTTCTAATACTATTTCTTCATAACTATCAAGTGCTTTTGTCCTCCCCCTCCTTCATCTTTTGAAGTAGGGTAAGGATGCCTTGGGCATTTTTGGAGCCCTCTCTCTCCTTCTCTTTCCAATGCCTCCTGGAAAATAAATCCACTAATTGAGTAATTGGTGGATTTTTCCCCCTCTCTCTAGAGATGCATATCTCTAAGTCTCAGAATGTCAGTATATACGCCATTCAGTGGAACTACTAACCAACAACAGAAGAACATACACGTCCTACTTTACTAACTTTTTTATTTTATTATCTGGAGCCATAGAAATATTTTTCTCCAGTTCTCAAGAAATCATCTGAAATACCAACAGTGTTTCAGTTAAAGGGGAACTTGCACCAGAGCCCCCAAATCAAAATACCCCTCAACACGGGAGGAGCAGGGGGCTTAGCAAACCAGACTCAAACCCTGATCAAGATTGGCCTCTATAGTGGGCCAAACCAGATAAAGAATTTGGACAATGCCTAGAACAAGAATTCAACCAACCCCAAACTTTGAGATAGGGGATGTCCAAATCTCAACCCAGATCTGAATGAACCAAATCAGGGTCTTGGCAGTAAGGGTTCGTTCTTTTATTTCCAAATGCCTGCTCTGTGTGAATAGACTGATGGGAATCTGCCATTGCACTTACCTATTTACGCCATTTATTCCACATTAAATATTTCAGAAGTTAGACTGCAGCTGCTATCATTTCAGGTATGGCGCTCAGATACCATAGTGATGAATGTTACAGACAGATTTTTGGGCTAGTAGTGATTGTGTAAGAGCTGGGCTGCAAAGTGAAGGTCAAAGGTGATACATATTAAATAGGTTTTGTTTCAGTTGTTCCTTAACAAAACAAACACACACAAAAACAAAGAGAGAAAGAGAGAAGATGTTGTTAAGCTTAATCCCCCAAACTTAATTAAATTAAAGTGATCATTTAAAAAAAAACATATAAGAGCCTTATGTGCAGATATTTGTCCTAACTCAGTATACCCTTTATTAGCAACAGCAGCAGTCTGAAAATGCTTGGTGCAGAAAAAGTGAAATATAACATGTGAATATAACCTTTTGGGGATGCACCTTTTTAATTAAATACCTAAATGCATCTTGTTGCAAAAATAGTGGAGGGGGGGAGACTTAATTATCTTGATGCATCAGTGGACCATTTTATTTGATAGTGTGGATGTAACAGTATCTGTATTAGTAAAGAAAGTGCCAAGTAGTATGTCATGGCGAAAATTCATTTATTTTAAAGTCATGGGCCCTTCCATGTTTCAATGACATTAATCATGTTGGGCCAGATTTTGCTATCCCTTACTCAGATCTTAGTACTGCAGGTAGTCTCCCAGAAATCAAAATAGCTCATTAAGGCTATTTGCTGAGTGAGTGGCAACTTAGTGAAATCACAGTAAAATCAACTGGGCCAGCTCTGGAGTAAGGCATTTCTCATTAAGAATGAGATCTTAATAATAATAATAATAATAATAATTAATAATAAATAATAACTTAATAATAAATTAATAAATAATTGAGAATAAGGAATGCAGAATCTGGCCCTTTGTTTATCAGTATTCAGTCACTAGTACCAGATTACAACAGTTATGAAAAGTATAAACACTGAGCATAACATCGTTTCTGATGTCTTTCCATCGTACCGGTATCCCTTCTTGAATTTGGTTTCCTATATAACCAAAATAGATGGGTTCATTTAATCATTCTGATGATCAGCATTCACCCTTCTTTTGTGTTTAGTCATTTTATGTGAATAATTGATCCCATGGACTTTTTAAAATCAGATTCAAAACTTTGACTTTTTACTGTATTCACTTTGTATGTGACATGAAAACTCAAACAGAAAATAGCATTAAACATGTTAAAATGGTTTTCTTCATTTAATTTTTCAAAGACTATGCTTGAAAGCAGGAGTAAAGCTATATTCCAGAATGCAGGGAAACCAGTTCCATAGCTGGTCTGGAGACCAAAAAGGAAGGAAATGTTTATTATATTTATATTTAAAAGGCATTTTCAAGTGACTATGCTGACTTTTGTACATTAGTGAAAGACTGATGTTGTGAGCAGCAGGATCTTTGGACTCCATCATAAGAGGTGCAGAGCACTCTCAATTCCCACTGATGTCAGGAGCCGTTTAGGGTGCTTAGGTCATTAGAGGATGGTTTCTAAATTTTGCATAAGGCCATTTGTGCATGTGTAAACTTCTGGGCAAATCTTTGGTTTGAAAAATTAACCTAAATGGGGAAATTTCATTCAGCATAGCAACATAGTCATCCAGTTAGCAGTAGCCCATTTTATAATGTATAACATGGTTGTTTCCTGAAATTTAATTCATTCTATATCTTTCTGGAATTCAAATGAACCTAATGCAATTTTTGAAGAATCAGGTCCGATTATCCTTTTGGAAAACAGTACAAACATGGTCTGCCAGAAAAATATTTTTTAATTATTGTAAAAAGTGAGTTGTTTCTTTACAATGGGCCAAATCATGCTTGGTTTACTCAGAAAGTCAATGGGAGGCTGATGTAAGTCAGACCAGGAGAATTTAACCCAATGTAAGGAATCAATTGTTCAAAATCTTAGATAGCTTTTTTTAATATAAAAAAGTGTTGATTCTATTCTTGACATTTGAGTACATTCATCTCTAAAATAAAGGTTTATTTAACCCTGGGTGCTCTTTCTTTAGCGTGTACTATGTTTCAGTTTAAATGTATGACTGTCACTAAAGAACAAGAGGTACATTTTATTTTTATTGTTTTTGGAATTGAGAGAAAAATGTTTTAGTTTGTCAAGTGTACACATTATTAGCCACCCAGTGGAGGTGTTCAAGTTTAGCAGGCAGCAATCTTGGCGTCAGTACTGATAAAACAGTAATTACGTTGCCTGTCATTTTCATTAGCCATTTTTGTCTTCAGTGCCTACTTGCAGTGATGAAACAGTATAAGTTTTTTAAAGTGTAAGTCAGGGATCAAATACAAGGAATAAAAGAGCAGGCAGGGTTTTTCCAGTCTACTATAACCACACTGACATAGCCACAGAATAGTGTTATACGAAGACATAGTTCAGTGCTAACAGCTTTCAAGGACTGGAGAAGAACAGTGATGTTGTGATTTACAGCATGTGCTCTGCAGAGTCCAGTCTCAAGATCAGACATCTTTTGAGCATTCCATCATAATATTGTCTGTCCAACAAGCAATCTTAAGGAAATGACATTAAACCCTTGGGATGCACATTTCATCCAAACAATGACTTAATTTGCATAATTTGCAATCAGTGTTTTGAAAGTTTTTAAAAATAAACATATATTGAAAATGAAAAGAAATATAAGGTGGAATGTGTCTAACCAATAATAACACAATTCCTTTGGTAATCTTCTGATATTATAAATACCACCTTTTCCTATGCCAAATTTAACTGGGGATCCACTTTCAATATTTATAAGTGGTGGGTGAAATCCTGAAGATTTAATAGGATTTCATCCTTTTTTAAAATTAAACATAGTCATTTTGCACAATACCCCTTGCATTTTTTTTTAAATCTTGTTATCATACTGGAATACACAGGCTACGAAATTTAAGTAAGGTAACGTGGCTGATTGTAAACTTGCAGGCAGATACACTATTTGAGGGGAATAAAATAAATCCCCAAACTCTAGCTTAGTTCAAGTCCCTGTCCTCTGGGCTGGCTCTGTTAATACAAAAAAGATTAAAAAACAAGAGCAAAGCAACTCAGAACACTTGCTAACAACCACAAGAGGCCTTTTCAGCTTTCAGCAAGCTAGGAAAAGAGAGCATGCAACCTTCCCCCTAGGTTGCCATTGCTTCTGAAGCTTGGATAGCCCTGTCCCAAATCACTCATTTTATAAGCAAGAAACATGGACAATCCTTGTAACCCATTACACATTGGCATTGAAGGAGCGCCTTTATACATTGTCACACCATTATCTAAAAATCAAAGCTGATTGAAATTTGTAATTCAAATTTTTTTTTACCAATATGGGCATTTTGTTCCCTGGGGGGGGGGGGGGGGGGGGGGGGGGGGGGCAGTGTGGCCCATGATGCAAGTTAGAGTAGTCTCAGGGATATTCTAACTTGTACCAGTTTGTAATAGCCATGTATGGACCATTACACTAGCAGGGATCAATGGAACACAGTAGTGTTCTGGCCATCTTTGCTCCTGCCTGCCATATCCCCTATACAGACATAAGAGAAATGGGTGGCGCACAGATGGCTGGCTGCTCTACACCAGTTGCATATAGTTCACACTGGAGGAACCTTTAGCTGCCTCTTTAAGGACACTTTAACACACCTTTGTGTGGCTGTAGTATGGAATGGGATCTCGCCTAATGTACATTTAACTATTTAATCCTCAGAACATCCTGCTCAGTTAGGTGAGTAGCTATAATTGTTCCCATTCTTGCAGATGGAAACACAAATGGAGAGATGTAAGGCGATTTGTCCAGAGCCATACCATGATTTTGTAGCAGAGCCAAGATTAGAACTCAGGGTTCTCGGATACATTGAAGATTGTGCTCATTGCTTCAGACAATGCTGTTTCTTATCTGACAATTTATAAGACCGTTAGCACAAAAGGAATGCCTCCTTGAAGGATATTAGATTACTTCATGAAATTTGAAATTATCTTTGCTCACTTATGGCTTATTTGTATGCATTAGTAGTGTCTAGAAAAAATTCAGGTATTAAAGCCTAAGGACAAAACAGTGTTTCATAACTCAGAAATGGGGGCTTACTAATTAATTTGATTGCCCAAAAACTGTAATAGGAACCTCAGGCCTGATTGTATTTTTACTTATATCAGTGTAACTCCACTGAAGTCAATGGAGTTACTCAGAATTTGCACAGCTCAGAATCTGGTACAGTGGAGTTACTTTGGTGAAAACGCCAGTGTAAGTGAAATTAGAATCACACCTTTCATCTTTACATTCAGTGCAATAATATTTTATCTGACTGTTTTCTGCATTTTAATCAGTCAGTTTACACTCATAAGGACCTTATTGCTGTACAAGTCATAAACACCAGGAGGTTGCCTAGGCAATTAAATCAGCATCTTTTTCTCTTGCTGAGGTAATATAATCAAGTGTAGTGCTGAGGCACTTGGAAAGGTTCAACTGACCTGGCAACAGCTGAGCATTTGCTCATTATATGGTATCTACCAATCTCCTTTCAGCCATTTTCATGAAGCAAAGTAGCTTTATTTCTTAGTCTCATACTGACTGAAAGGTTGAAATGTTAAGCTATGTGGATTAATGGTGTATCCTTTGAGAAAAGGAAAGCTTGGGTTTTTCTTGGTCCCCTGTGTGCTGGATGTGATTGTTGGAGAAATCTTGTATTTCATCAGTTATATATACAAGGGAACATGCAACTAACCCTTCAGAGATACTTCAGATGAGATTGACTCTCTCTCAAGCTAGTTTGGAAACTTGTTAAAACTAATAGTAGTTCCAAAGATGTTTCTTTGCTTGCATCGGGTACATTTCATGAACGGAAATGAACAGTGGACACTCTGGGAACGTACTTAGCACAAAGATTCTTTGAGAACAATAGATCTACCATAAATTTGCTGAAATGGTTGTGGGTAGACGATAAATTGCACTCTTATGAAATGTTTCATATATTTATTATTTTTTAAAATGCATGGTTTATATTTGCCCAGTTCCAATATATATGTTTCTGTTGGAAAGTTTACAGTTTGAAGGAAAATAATGTAATACCACTGAATGAGGTTAACTGCAGTTCAGTCTTGCAAAATCTAAGGAACAAATAATTTGGACACAGAAATGTCAGTATAACAAATGGGCCTTATTCTGTTCTCAGTTTCACTATCCTTATATTGGTGTAATTACACTTACTACAGTGGGGTTATTCCTAATTTACCCCAGTGTAAGTGAGACTATAATCATGTCCAAGTCTCAGTATGAATTAGTCTAGTTTTTCTTTGTAAATTTAACTTACAGTTTTGCCAGTTGTGCTTTGAATTGGTACAGATGCATTTTTCTCTTCCCTCTTAACAACATTAATAGTGATTTTCTGTCAGCCTTATTACTGCCATTTTACAAATAATGAGCTACCAGGAATAGCGATAAGTAGCCACAACTTAAGCAAATCACAATACCACAAAGGTGTCCAAAATGAATTCTGAGGGTCCTGTGCAGTCAGCAGTGCTATAATGAAGCATACAGCTCCTCTTTCTTGTTCTCCAGGGCGAGGGCAAAACTCATTACTCATAGGTTTTTATTGCCAGTTAACTCAAACAAGCTATTTCTATTAATCTGTTACAGAAGATTCAGGTCCAAGAAAATGTGGCGGGTGTGTAGAGTAATTAAAATACATGTAAATAGACGTGGAATGAGATCGGACCCTCAGGCAAGTTGCCAGTATCATTCTTGGTGTCTCATGATTTGGAAACCATGGTAATAAACCCTCCTAGTCCCCTTTGTTGAAACCCTTTTTCTGTTAGCGAAGTGACTGAGTCTTCATGTTGTTCTGTAAACCTCCATCACTTCAATTCAGAAATAGCTGTCTGCCCACACATGTGGTCGGGATGCATTAAATAGAGAAGAACGTGATCTTCCATTCATGCAATGGGCTCAGTATCTTATTCTGTTGGCGCAGAACCTGCCTGGGTAGTTAGTGTTCCTCAAGATGGGATTTTTGGACAAATATGTGCCCTGGTTTGTTCCAAGCCATCATTCTTCTGACAAACTTTTTTAATGTCTCCAGACTGCTGCTTTCTGCCTCTTCACCAGTTCCTGAAGGCTAGAGTAACATCTTTAGCCTCTAGTTCAACTAAAACTGAGCTGCATGGCTGTCTTTGTATTCTTCACTGCTGAATGGAAATGGAATTAGGGTTCTATTTGGCCTATTTTCTTAATTAAATTAACTATGATCAGAGTGCTAAAAAGTAAGCCAGTTGTTGAAGGTCAGTTGGGATACTGATTAAGTTACATTCCCTACCCTGAGACAGCCAGTGTTTAGAAAGGAAGCCTTTGGTACTTTTTCCTTGGGAATATTAGGTCAGATCTCCATCTGGTGAAAATTAGTGGAGTTCCATTGACTTCATTGCCAATTTACATCAGCTGATGATCTGGTAATATGAATGCAGTCATGATACTCTATATTGGAACTGAGTTATGATAGTTAGTTTGTACAGTGAGGTGCATTATGCAATGAGTTGCTCATATGGGACCAACTTCTTCAGTCCTTGGTTGCTACTCAGGCAAAATATCCATTGAAGTACATGGTGCTATGTTTCAATATGGATTGTAACAGGACTGGAGGATTTTGTCCAGGTTGAGGCTCTGTTCTCCTAACATGCATTGATAAATACATTGGATGAATGTGTACGTTTACTTGTTACAACAGCAGCTCTTAACCCTGTGGCTCGCGAGCCACGTGGGGCTTTGCAGTTCTGTATTTTATACTCTCTTCCTGGATTTGAACTAGGTTTCACAGAGCATCCTGTACTAAGTGGAGAGAGACCCCCGGGGGAAAAATGGAGACTCAGAGAGACTATGCTCTTAGAGTGTGAGTCTGCAACATATAGGACAAGATGTGTCCAAGCTGGTGAAAGGCTTTGAATGGTAGGCCTTTCACTGAGCCCTAAATACCCCTGTTCCTATTGTGGATTTATGGATATAATCATAGTAACTCTAAGATACTTGTTGCATATATTTTGGTTTTCTTAATTAGTACAATTCATCCCCATGCAGACGATCAACACAAAGCATATGCACCACTTAAATCTTTGAAATAGGGCAAAAGGGAGCTGAAGTGATGTATAGGACTTGGGCTGGCCCTCTGTACTGGTAGTATTTCACCCAATAAGTTGAATCATTTTGTGCCTCTCTCTCTGCCTCTGATTCATAGTGAAGTGGCTCTTCAGCTGCTAAAAGATTAATTTAATTGTTTCACGTTAAAAATTAGTGGCCAAATTCTGCTGCTAGTTACTCAGTATCTCCTTTCATGTCTGTGGAGTTACTTCAGATTGGCACCCTAATATGAGATGGCAGAATCTGTCCAACTCAATGTACATAGCCACATAAATATATATTACATATAACTGATGTAATGACTTCCTTTCCGAGCAATCAGCAGGCTTTGAACCCCAGACCTTCAGCACTAAAAGCATGGGCCTCTGGAATTTGAGCTAAAAGAATGACCCCAGTAGCTGGTATCAATAGTAGGCTATTATCCTTTATTGGCCCATTTGCTAGCATGCAATATGACAAACACTTTTCATGTGCACTGTAAAAGACAGAAACTGTTTTGCTTTTGCTAGTTTCTGTTCATTCCCTGCCCTGCAATATTTCCCTATAGATCTTATTTTCTCAGAACAAAATAAATGTGTAAATGTATAATGAACATATCAATTGGATGAAACCTTTCAGCTGCAAAAAGCAGTGCTAATTTATTTACTTTCTTCATAAACATTTTTGTGGTTTGTAGTCTCCAAGGGAAAGTCTTAAATTTGCATTTATAAAAAATCAGATGATGAAAACTGAATTAAAATGACTGAGTGACATTGCATGGACTATTCATCTGCTACATCTTGCTGATGAGCTTAGTCTATGAATATTTAGTTTTCATTAAAAAAGTTCTCACTTAGAAAAGCATTTGATACAACATTTGGACCAAATCCTGTTCTCTTTACTCGTCCACCTAGCTGTACACACTTCCATGGGACTTAGTTGCTTAAGTAAGGAAAGCAGGATTTGGTCTTCAAAGACAAAAGTTTTACCACCAGCAGCAGAAATGTAGAAAATGTATTTTGCTGGCTGAGACTGGGTTAAGGTTAATAAATTGGTTTTAAAGATAACAGCAGATTCCAGCCTCCTTGGATTTGTTTTGCATTCAGTGACAGTCACTAAATCAGAGGAAGGAATGTTCAAACAACACACTTCAGGAAAAGTGATTTTTACAAAAAGGGTCCATTCCTGCTAATAGCCAGTAACTGCACATAACCCCACTGACATTAAAAGTCCATTAGCTAAGCCCAGTTTAAACAGCAGCTGATGCTATGTCAGCTAAATGTACATTAGAATTTTTCATGTAATGCAGCAATAGCACTTCTGTAATTTTTCTAAAACTATGTACATTAAGGAAAGCAAATGCCATCTGATAGTAATAAGATGCAGAGCTCATATTAAAGTGGTGAAGAAGTTATAATCAAACTAAAGTAACCATCTGGTTACATTAATTAGAAACATAAAATGGTAACAAGAAAAACCAAGGGTAACAGGTTTGAGAATTAAAGTTAAATCAATACTGTTTGGAAAAGTTTAGGAAATGTGCTTCTGAAATCAGCACAAGTGCCACAAAGGTGCGTATGAGTTTGTTTTTGCTCATTAAACATACTGTGCCCTAGTTCAAGAAAATCTTCCATTGAAGTCAATGGGAGATTTTTCTTGAACAAGGAGCATTGAATTGGATTCCAAGCAAAAAAAGGTCTCCTGGTGTGTATGAAATATGTCTGATTGCTATAGTTTGAAAGCATTTGAACCTTTCAAGATGCAGTGTTTGTGTTAGAATGATCTTAAATTGTAGTTAATCATTATTAAAGCAATTAATATATGCCCCTGCTTAAGCAGCTGGCAAAAGTTTATTGAGAAATATGTTGTAGAAATGCTTGATGCATGTTTGCTAAGAGGAAAATTAAAATTATAAATGACAATGTAATGAAAATTAAAGTGTTCTCTACAAAGCTTATTACTCATCTTTAAAACCAACCACAACCACCGTGAGATCACAAAGCCCGCTAAAGTCCAAAGACATTAGTGCCCAAATTATACTGGCGCCCAACCCAATTTTGATAGGTCATTTTAAATTTTCCTGTGAAAATAGATAATTGTGCTACAACTATAATGCCATTGTGGAGACAGACTGAGGGTTGTTTAGTAAGCTAATGTGAGAGCTGGGAACAGAGCAGTAATTAATCACTTTCGGTCACATTCACAACTACTGTGAAGTATTACTATAACCTCCTCCTCCCCGTTTTCTATTATCAGTCCATTAGTGAAACCCTGTACAAGTACCAACAAGAGTAGAGTTGTCCTTAAATGTATGACATACCCTTGGCAAAAGCCCTGCATATATGTTCACAGTGATCACTTAAATTCTTAACACACTGTATTAGAATGCAAACTTCTTTACTCTTCCTTTCATTGGCCTAGCTTTCTTTTTTATTTTCCAAATTTGAAGGCGTTTTCATCAATATTGTGACCAGAACAGAGCATGTGTTAGTGAACCACAGAATTTAAGGAGGGTAATTTAATTGCATTTTTTCCCTTCTGGAAATGAACATGTAAACATATTACAGCACTAGAGCCTGTTTTTAATTATAAGCAGTGACTTTTTCATGTTGACAGATATTCACATGGAAACCTTTATTGAATCTGAGAGGAGACCTTTTTGCCATCATTAGTTCTTGCTGCTTAGTGCTTTTATCAAGTACAGTAAAATACCATTTGTAATTAATTCTGAGCTTACATGGACATATTTAATATAATTACCAAACAAAATCCTGTTTACTAAGATATTGCTTGAGAAACCTGTCTGAATAATCTGGTCTCTGGCACACATAAACCAGACACTAATAACAGCTGTAAATATTTTGCAATATAGTTAGGGAGCTTTGATTTTAATTCTAAACCCACTTTAGGATTTTAGGGATAAGGCATAAGTCAGAAGTGACTTGTCCCATGTTTTGCCTTGTCTTTTGAACAATTTCTTCTATAAGAGAATATAAAAAAATCATTATTGTATTTCATTACAAAAGTAAATATGTACACATTTATGAGCTGGGAGAATTATGGGATTGAATTATGTTAGCGCTAACAAGATGATGCTATTCAGATTGGATCTGGACAATTGCTGCATTATAGTCATGAATTTTTTTCATAGCAATATGCATTGCAATGCCAATACACTTTGTCTTTCTGAAGGTTTTACTATATTTGTCTCTTTGTCTGAGTATTTGTATATTATGTATGGAGGAAGATTTGCCTGAAATGTATACGTAAAACTCTGTTAAGTGAAACTGACTGTGCAGCTAGTTCAAGACTCCAGCAAGCCATGCAAACTTTTGATGACCACAAACCAGCTCCTGAGCAGAGTTTACATGACAATAACGCACACACATAATCTACTGGACTGTACAAACTGCCATGCTCAGGACCAACCTACTTGAGGAATTTTAGGCCTGGTGCTAACTATGAAGAGGAGGAAAGGACTTGTAGCCATTCCACAGCTGAGGTTATATTATTACATGATGCTAGCGAACTCATCTTTATGAACCCTCCCTTGCATTACTCATGGCCCACTTGCCTCACAGTCCCCTTTCATCCCCCAAAACAAAAAAACAAAAAACCAACTTATCTTGTGGGGGATTGGAGGAGGTCAGTGAGGAGGTCTTTGCTCCTCCTGCTCCTTCCATTCCCCCAAGATTGCGAGGGGATGGGTGTAGACTCTTTGGCCTGTTCAGATCCCAGGATTACAGACCTATGTTGGAAATGTCAGCTTGGGACTGAGATCATTGGGTCATATGGCCAGTCTGCCCCACGTCAGGACACTGGGAGGTTCTGCACATGCACGATGCATCTTCTGATGTCATCACTATGGAACTGACTGACACGTAGGATGGCTGGACTTGGAGAGGTCTGTTATTAGGGGTGGCCTTAGTTTCTGCAGTTACAGAACCAAGTGGGCCATGTAACTCTAAAGACTGTCACTTTGTAGAAGCCACTGAATGTACAATTTATCCTAATAATAATAATGAATAATTAATAAATGTTTCTTTTTATTATTCAGTTGATGAAAAATGTGGATTTGCACCAGCTGAAGATTTGACCCCGTAACACAATAAGGTTTCAGTGTGATTGTGTTAAAAGTGGATAGATTTTTATCTAATTTTTTTTGCCCCCAAAAAATCTCCCTGAGTGTAGGAATTCTTTTTTTCCTTTTTTTTTTTTTTTAAAAAGGAACAGATGTACCAAAGCACACTAGATAGGAATCCAGCATTAATAAACAGATTCTTTGTCACTAAACAATAATGAAAAAACTTCTCTATCTTTATAAGATCTTGTCCAAGATAAAAGGACCCAAAGAAAAGACATGCATCTAAAACAGCAATTATAGGGTAAAATGATTTTTTATGGCTAGTAATTGTTTTTTTATATTTTAACAATAGTTCAGTTTGCAGAGATTTTCTTTGAAAGTTTTATTAAGCCAATCATCCCCAAACAACAGCAAATCCTAATAATTAAAATGAAAAGGGTAAACATCAGCACTGCCCTCACTGACTAGGACTAGTTGCTCTTAAGAAAGCATCCTATTATGATAAAAAAGTGAGATTAACTTTTCCAGGCAGGTCTCCTCTTTTTAGCTATGGAAATGATGAATAGCTTTTGATCATTTTATAGAAATGAATTATTTAAAAAATAAAGTTATATCTCCCCACCCCCCCGTTTTCCTGAACTAGACTGTGGAAAAAAGCAAATAAACAAGCAATACCTTGTCAGCTTAGTGGTTTAAAAACCTATTTAGAAATAGTGAAAAAAGTTTATTTCTCTCAGGAACCAGAGATTTCTAAGGTATTACACTACTTCTTTTATTTTTCTTTCCCTGTGAAACAAATTAGACAGTGTTGGACATACAGACAAGAAAAATCTATTTCTGAATACAAATTATATAGTAAACAGAAAATTCTTTCTCCTCTAATTGGCGATTGCCTGGAAATTTTGGTTAGGAGTGAACCTATTTACTGGAGTTGGTTTGTGGGGTTTTTGATCCTCAGACTAAATAAAATGTCACCTTGGGAATAGTCTAGTATATATTTGATAGATGATTCTAACTCATGAATCAGACAAAAAAGCACTTAGGCAGCCTTTTTAAGGACACTGAAACATGTTATGGATTATGCTACTTCAAGCAACAAAGGGTAGATTATAAAGTAACTGCTCCTTTTTGTTAAGAATCCAGTAAACACAAAGCTAACTTGTCCTGCGTAATTACCACAGAAATTGTGCAATGTTCTGTTATTGGTAGTTGTAATCAGGTAGACTGAATCTTGCTGTGAGGGGGCCCATCCTCAGTCTAGCAGAGAGGAGGCTATCAAGATCTTCTGTGTTCAGCCAGCACTAACCAGGTGCACCTGTAAAGCTTGCTCTGCCTGGAGGGGGGGAATTTTAGAAGCGGAAAGCATGCCCCCTGAAGGGACAATGAACAGAAAGACGACTGCTCTGCCTCAGAGACTGCTGGCCACAGGGACAAATCAGTAAAGAGGAAGACAGTTATAGACCTTGCCACCTCTGAGATCACACAGGCCTGTATGAAGCAGAGTGACCCAAAAGGAGGGGCTGGAGGCAAAGCCTAACTCTGATTAAAGACACTATACCCGCTGATAAGCCAAACCCCAAAAGTGTGACCAAAAAGACTGCCTTTCTTCTTTCTTTGATTCCCCCACCTGGGGGGAAGGAGAGAAAAAAGGAACTTTTTGTTTGTTTGGAGAACCCCTAGTGTGCTACACATGTGGGAAGGACATTGTAAACAGCTGAAATCGTGGATTAGAGGGGACTCAGGAGAGCCCCCAACCCACCACAAGCAGTGGAGAACACAGGCATAGCTACACCTTGTACAAGGGTTTAAACAAAAAAAAGTCATAGAGGATAGAGTTCAGCATCTCTGAGCAAGATGGAATCGGAGAGGTGGTATAAGTGGCTGGTGGAGATGCAGCAGCAGCAAGCTACTCAGTAACAGCAGTTCCAGCAGCAATTGCTGCAGTAGTGGACCACAGAACAGCAAATTGTGTTTCATGCAGGAACAGAGAAATGACCCTACGCTGAGCTTTGCATATGAACAACCGGTCTCCGTAAATGGGGACGTAACAGAGCCTCAGCGGGGTGAGCAGTATCTACGCTTGTGCTCAAGAAAGAGCACCTGTATCGAATGAAAAGGGATCAACAAACCAAGATAGTGACAGCCCAGCTGCTGGTGCTGCACAAGTACTACCAGACTGTATTGCAGCTCGGGTACAACATCTCATGTGCTGGACACCTGGGACAAGAGAAGACATTGTCCTGGGTATTAGCCCAATTAGCACGCATCGGGACGTGAGAGAATATTGTTCTTCCTGCTTGGAAAATCTGATGCTATGTGAAAATGCAAAGAAGCTTTTAGATAACTGAAAATGCAACTATGCCAGGTGCCTGTGCTCTTTAGTCCCAGTTTTTCCCATGAATTCGTACTGCACACCGATGCCTTGGACGTCGGACTCAGCACTGTGCTTTCACAAGACTTCAGAGGAGAAGAACATTCAATTCTATACCTGAGTTGGAAGCTATTCCCTAGAGAGAAGGTCTACTCAGTTATTGAAAAGGAGGCACTGGAGATCATACAGGCCATGGCATTACCTGTTGGGTAGCCCCTTCTCCTTGATCACGGATCACCTGCCCCTACGCTGGCTTCATACCATGAAAGACACAAGCCCACATACACTGCAACAGCACTTTGCGTTACAGCTCTATAATTTCAGAGTGCAGCACCAGGAGAGAAAGGACCGTGCTAATGTTGATTTCTTTTCACAGGAATTTTGAGATGAAGATGACCCGCCCCAGGACTGCCTTTCCAATGTGAGGGGTGGGGTATGAGAGAGGACACGCCCTCACTAGTGGAGAGGAAGCTTATGAGGTCTTCTGAGCTTAGCTAGCACTATGCAGGTGCACCTGTAAGTCTTGCTCTGCATGGAAGGTGAAGCTTAGAAAAGGAAAGCCTGCCCCAGAAAGGGGAGGTGAACAGGAAGAAGACTGCTCTACCTTAGAGACTACTGGCCACAGCGACAGATCAGCAAAGAAGAAGACAGTCACTGACCTTGCCACGCCTGAGACTGCATAGAGTAGATATAAGGTGGGCTGACCCAAAAGGAGGGGCTGGAGGAAGACCCTAATCTTGATGAAAGTCTTGTTGATAAGCCAAACCCCAAAGGATGACCAAAAAGACTACCTAAGAGACAAGCTACCTTTTTCTTTCTTTTATTTTACTCTGATTCCCCCCTCTCTCTCTGGGAAATGAGAGCAAAAAGGACTTTTTGTTTGTTTTGTTTGGAGAACCCTTTGTGTGCTACAGATGGGGGAAGGACATTGTAAACAACTCAAGTCCTGGTCTGGTGGGAACTCAAGGGAGTCCCCAACCCACCACACTTGCGTTGACATAAAACAGAGGAAGTGGTTAGGAGACAGGCCTGTAATTATCATCAGCAGGTGCCCATAATGGAATAACAGAAAGATGTTTGAAGAGACAAATATTGCTTTAGGAAAGACTTCAAAACTGTCAGGCCAGACCAAAAGACAGCTAAATGAAAACTGGGTGGATGGAGAAAGGGGGAAGAGAGATTTCTTTGAAAGCCAAAGAAAAAGGCAAATTAGTTTAAGTAGACTTTTGGAAAGTGCTTCATTTATAGTTTTTCTTCACTGGAGTTTTTTGCAAGTGTTTGAAAACTGATTGTTATCGTTGAAATTACTATACATTGATGAAACAAATAAAATAAAGAAACTTAAAAAAAAAAAAACAGGAAGAGAAAAGGTTAGCGTTGACCAAAGATTCTTTGTTGATTTATTTTATATGTGCCTGATCCTGCAACATTTTCTCATGTTGGGATTCCTTATTTACATGAGTAATCTTCTTGAAGTCAAAGGGACTCCTGGAGCGAAAAAATATTACTCTCAGAAGTAAGGATTTGCAGGATTGGGCCCATCTTTGCAGTGGAATTGTCTAGATTTAAAAAATTCTTTATTAACTTTGAACACAAGAGGAAGCTGTAGAACTAAAAGAAAATATGTGGGAAGAGTCCTGCAAGCCTTCTGAACAAAGAACTCACATCTATGAGATGGGATGGGATTTTGTTACTGTGAAAGACAGACAGATAGATATCAGTCAGAGCCTTTGTTCAATATTTAACATAGCAGTGGGGGCAAAGAGGAATCAAAGATCATTTTTATATTGATGCATAAAGAATTTTATTGATTCCCTTTTATTAGGCATTAATGAAATCTATAGAAGCCTAACAAGATTGTATAGTCAAGTTTGGCAGAATTGCTAGTCCTTTTCACATGTGCAAAAAATAAAATGCAAAGTTCCATTTTGGCTGTTTAAATTGTGTGGGAGTAAGTGAATTTCATGGAAATGAACACCTCTTAGTAGAGAAAAAGGGCAAGATATATTTATATGACCCCATTAATACCAAAATGTGCTTAGCAGAGATTTTTTTAATACTTTATTTTCCTGCCTAATGGCACCATATATTTATCACTATGAAAACAAGCAAAGAAGTCAATCATTCATTACGCTTCTGTATTCACAATGGTAGTATGTCAAGATCTTGTCCTACTTAAAAAGAACATGCAGGATTTATTCTGGAAATGTACCAATGTGGGCCAAACCTTTGCAATATATGAATCTGAGATCAACTTTACAAAGTTCAAATAAACTGTAGTCACATTTGACCCAGTACACTATGCTAGCAGAGAAAGAAATTGAAAGAATTGGTGAGTCGAAGAGCTGTGTGGAATGAACACTGAATTTGTCAAATTTGGTTATAAGGAAACACTAAAAATAATTGCACAATAAAATTTGGGCAGAATTTGCAACACTTTATATCCTCCTAAATTACTTTCTTATATGTCTTTTTCCGACTATGTCTTAAACTAATGAGAGCCATGTGAAATTTTTACAGCAAAACTCAATACTATGTGAAACTTACTTGATCCTGTTTTCGGGTTCCATGACAAACTCAGACCGCATTCATTAGAAGTTTACTAAGCTTCACCAACATTTTGAGTGAATGTGATTGGATCTATGGTGCATTTTTATCTACGGAAGTCAAAGCTGTTCACAAAGGTGGGCAAGTATCATCACCCCCATTTTACAGATGGGAAAAACTGGGGAGTGCACAGGCAGGGCTTGGGAATGATCAGAGTCTTGCAAGGAAAGAGAAAGGGCTGGTATATCTTACTTCCAGTCTAATCTGAGGAGGAACCAGGGGCCAGGTTGTGATTCTGAGTCACAATCTTCAGCTCTGGACTGCTTTTGGAACAGCACAACTAAGGGCTCATGGTATCTCCACAGTCCAGCCCTTTCTGACTTGTCAAAGCTCATGCAGTGAGTAAGTCAGTGGCACTGTCAGAAGTAGAGCTCAGGTCTCCTGACACCCAATCTTTTGCCTTGTCCATTCGAATGAGAGCTAACACTGGCTGGCCCTAGAAATTACAGGGAAGGCATACAGTTTATACAGCTCTGCCAACCAATTTTAGTACTGATCTGCTATTTTTTTGCCAGTAGCGTGCATCTTTCTCCAGCATAGGCTTCTGTATTAGTTTGTGTGATTGTTTTGGTAATGAGAAAGCTAGTCACTCATTTTCCTTGTGACACCAGCCTAATTTTACCCATTATCTAAGTAAGAATAACCTCTCATCTCTTCTTTCTCCAACTGGATTGGAAGCCCCTCTCAGAGCCCTAAAAAAGCCCACCATTTTTTTCTGTCTTAAGGTCTTGTCTACACTGGCATTTTAGCATCAGAATAGTTACCTCATCATAACTGCACTAGTGCAATTCTCTAGTTTTGCTGCATGAGTATAAACCATAACTTGCACTGCTAAAATATATTCTGTTTTAAAATTAGGGCACACGGCATCAGTTCAAGTCATGGTTCATACTAGTGCAGTGCCATCTACATTAGGGATTTGAACGTAGTTTCAAAGCATGGCGTACAAAAGGGTGGGCAAGCAGGACACGGGCCCCACAATAAAATTGGCAGCGGGGCACAGAGCTCTTCCGGCCCCCGGGGCCTTGGCATGGAGGTCATGCGCTCCTCTGGTCCCCAGGACGCTGGCAGGAACTGACAGTTTGTCCAGCCACAGGGGCTCCGTGGAGGGGCATAGAATGTGCTCCCCAAAAGCACAGCAATTTAAATTCCTGCCCACACCCCTGTTTCAAAGTGGGATAAACTGTACTGGTGCAAGTCATGATCTACACTGGTGCAGCACTCTGCCCTAAAGGTTTGCACCACTGCAGCTGCCTTGGTATAGTTACACAAGTGACTTAAATTCCCCCATCCCCCAGTGTAAACAAGGCATTACTCTTTCTGACTTCACCCATGTGTCAGGTCAGCTGTCTTTCTAGCTAAAGTTGAGGAAGACTGAATGGGTTCCCTCTGTAGCTTGTCAGTGTTGCTTTTGACTTACCTAGAAGGGTCATTACATAGCAGTGCAAGGCATTATATTTGCCTTTTCCTTCCTGTCCAGAGACTGAAAGGTGCCCCCATGCTAGGGTGACCAGATAGCAAGTGTAAAAAATCAGGACAGAGTGTGTGGGTTAACAGACACTTATATAAGAAAAAGCCCCAGATATCGGGACTGTCCCTATAAAATTGGAACATCTGGTCACCCTACCCATGCCCCCTGACCCAGGAATGAAGGACAAAACCCACTCCAGTGCTCCAGTCCCCTCTATCTCTAGATCACTTGGCTATGCAGAGATGTGTTCTAACAATACAGAAGTAGTCCCCAATCCAGAGCTTACTGTTTTAATAGCTACCATGAAGTTCAGGCTAGACATTACTGCATCTCTCAATTACCAACTCTACATTTGTCGGATGGTTACAGATCAGTTCTCTCTCTCTTTATTTTAAATAGTTTTAATATTTGTTTGGATTTTGAGTAATGGTCACCTTGGTGCACTGGTGTTTATAAAATGATGTCAAGGCTGGAAGGCAGAGGCCTGCAATGTATTAGACTCTTTTTCTCCGCTTTGTAAGATATGTCTAGAAAACCCATTGCTTGGATATCCCTGTATGGGAAAAGCTGTGAAATCAAGCTAAAGTAATCTTCTGGGCTACTGTAAGTAAATTGTAGGAATCAGCTGAATAATAAATCCAAACCCCTTTACAAGTTCTAAATTAATCAAATAAAAGGACAGGCAGATACATTTGAACATCCATCCAACCCTTGATTTTCTGAAGTATAAATAATGTAATGAATAGGAGCTGCTGCTTTTTTTGTTGTTGTTTTAATAGAACATTTTGGCTAGATTTCCTCACAGCTTTGAGATGTAGATGCATTTGTAGGTTTATTTAACTGAAAAAAAAGGGGATTTTGATGTCCCCTAATACTTAGAAGAAAGAATTAACTCGTTGCTTTCACTAAAGCTGAGCTACTGAAAACACTTCTTTATTGACCAAACCAGCATTATTTTTATTTTATTTTATTTTGAAGGTTAAAGGATGCCAAGAAGAGTTTGTGAAGATTAACAATCCTGGCATTTTACTGCTTTAAAAATGTAAATAGTAAGCCTAGTATGTGAAAAATATCTGAAATTCTCAGTACAATAGCATTCCCATGAAACCAGACATAAACACGGTTGTAAGAAAAAGAATGATAGAAAGAGAGACCAAGGGACAGGAAGCTAGAGAGATGGATGGGTGGGTGGATGAACGAATGGATTGACAGAGCTGGAGTTAAACCATCCCCCTTTGAACAAGTCATACATTTCCAGTAATTATGAGGTATACCAGAGATACGTGTGTACAGTAAGCAGACAGGTTGGTGGTGGGTGTGCAGGGCAGGAGATAGAGTGCTGAGCTATCTCAAAACTGCCCTGAAAATCCAGCTGTTAGGAGAAATCAATGGAAATAGAGCTGTTCTTAACCATCAGAGACTCACCTTCAAACAAGAATAGCAACATACAGCAATCAGAGATGTTTGGCTGCCAGGCATCGACAGCCACATTTACAATTCTGACGACTCAGCTTTGTTTGCCCCTGAACTGTGCATCCCATGGTTTATGTGTTTGCAGGTAAGTGCACCTGCCGCACATTTGTACTGAATGCTGATGATGTATGTATCTATCAGTGAAACAAAAATTGCAGCAGGGCTTCTTCCATAGATATCGTTGTGCAGCTGTGGGTCTGAGGAATGGCTGACCATGTAAGAGCCAGGTCACCATGGCAACCTTAAAATTGGAAAGTGGACCAAGATTTTCAAAGGTGTCTAGTGAATTTGGGTGCTCAATTTGAGAAATCTCCACAGGTCTTAATTTTCAGAAAGTGCTGGGCACCCACTCTATGAAAATCAGGCCCCTTTGAGGTATCTCAAGTTGAATACCTCAAAATGGACACCCTGATAAACAAAACCAACAAGAATTGCCCCAAATACTGCAATATCACTATTGCAAGATGTAGTGCTTTATATAATTACTGTAAGAAACAGTATTATGGGTTTATAGGAGTATAGCTGGGCCCATGTACTTTTCATACTGTAGAAAGAAGGCCACGCATCCACAGCAAATGGCTCCAAACCAGTAAATGCATTCATTATTCATCTTGCCTAACATATGAGATTATTTTGTGTTTATATGTGGGAAACTCATTCTCAATGGCATTGTGACTAAATGGTATTGCTGTGATTCCAACTGAAATTATAGCCAATGTTAGCTTCTGAAACTGCATTAGCTGAAGGAATCAAACTTGCTGTTGGCAAAGTTCCCGCAGTGGTTCTTGGCATGCGCTCACTGACAGTAGACACAATAGACAGTTTTCCTTTTGCATTTTATATTGTAGCTTTGACTGAATACATTTTGAATTTCAGAAATTTTAAAACAGTGTCTTTAGATTGTTCATCCCATTTATTCTTTTGGTAGTTCATTTCCTTCCTGTTATTTTTAATTGGCACAAAATGATTTGTGTTTCTTATTTTTCATCAAAAAAGCAAAATAAACTGTGGAGGTCTCAGTTTTCCTAAATGTTAGTGTTTTGTGTTTTCCTAAATGTTAGTTTTGTGGCACCCTACAAGTGCCACAAAAGACTCTGAGGTCTGAACACTTTATTTCCTTGAAAGGAAGGAAGTGATGGAGAGAAGGGTAAGTTGGTTAGATAGACATGCATGTGCTTGACTTTTGACTTTCACTTCTTGTCTGCAGCTTTCAGTTGGTAATACTGGGAGTTCTGCACAAAGACTGAGGTTACAGTATAGCACTTGAAGAGAACATTATTAGAATTAGAATGTATAATGATCTTTTAGTAAACGTGAAGATTCAAACTAAGATCAGTGTGAAAGTTAAGAAGGTAATAAAGGAGGCAGGGAAATTAAATTGTAATCTTTGAATTTGTCCTAATGACATTTCACTGTGTTAAATTTACCCTTCTTCAAAGGGTTAGCAAAGAACTATGCACCACTTAGTTGCATAGGCTTTGCGCTGGTCCTCTTATAGAGGTGAATAGCACCCACGAATATCATTCATTTTAAGAAGTTCGGGAAAAGACCTGTTTTTTGTTTAATTTTTAAATATCTTTAATTATGTAACTTTATACTTTAACTCTTATTTTGATATTGGAATTATTGTATATACCTCCATTGTCTTAAATGGCTGCTTTAAATCTCTCTGTTTCTCTCTCTGTCTATTTCATAATAAATCTGGTTTGGGCTATTCATATCTGGTACAGTACTTATACTACAAATAAATCTGGTTCAGTTAATTTATATATTTTATATATATTTATAAAGGGAAATCATATTTTTAGTGCTACTGACCACCTTCTGGTGACATGAAGAAATTGTGTGTTATGGACTTGCATTTCTCTTTCTATGAAATATTCAATGTGTTGGATTAGTCAGTCAATTTCATATTTAAAATGTATTGAAACCAGGGGCACTGGAACAGTTTGTAGAGTGGGGGTACTGAGAGCCATTGAACCAACCTGTATATGATGGAAACCACTTCAAGCCTGAGGGTGCTGCCGCATCCCTCTGCATCCTTAGCTCCAGCACCTATACTTGAACTCAATTATAGGGACAAAAACAGCTTTCTGGAGTAAATAGGGAGTATCATTTCCTAACTTGGATAACTTACTCTAAAGTGTCTTGATGAAAAAATGGTGAGTTTTATGTTCACTGAAATGAACTTTAGCTCATTTATATGGGCATTATAAACAGTTGTGATAAGATAGACGTTGTCTGGATAAGAAGTATGGTCAGAAGTTTCATAGGCATATGCTACAATACAAATCATTTCTACAGTGAGAATAAATATATTTTCTATACTCTTTGTGGGTATTCAATGTGCCATAAGTACCAGTTCTGCAAATCCTTGCTCCCCTGAGTGGTCCTTACTCATCTGAAAGGTTTCATTGCAGTCTAATGGTGTAATAGTTATTTACATGAGTAAAGATTTGCAGTATGCGTTGGACGGCTGAAAAGTACTTGTATTCTATTCTACAATAGGATTGCTTAAAGGATGGTAAGAAAAATAATTATTAAAAACCTGTGTCCAATGAACAGCTCTTTGTTGTTTCAATGTAAAGTCATGCGGAGATGTAAGAGACCAGCCAGGATTTGTGCTGAGAGGAACAATTGATACAGAGCAGATCTAATTTGCAATGTGAAGTATTAAAAGATACTGTCACTTAACTTGACTGTTTAGAAGAACATTTAAAGCAATACTGGCAGAGGATAAAAGAGTAAACTTTGGGGAAAAAAACACTTTCACAGTCACAGAAAGCACTTAATAAAAAGGCAAAATTGACTGTCTGTGTGTGTGTGTGTGTATATATATATATTAACATGGTAAAAATAAAGAATACAATGGTTGTAAAACATTATTCTGACTGTTAAATACTGTCAGTTTTACTTCTAACTGATTCCAATAGAACAAAATATTAAATAGCTTATTTGGTACATTCATGCATATGGCTGATTAGGACATTCATAATGTGTCTGTGTACTGGCATAAAGGTTCTGCTGCCAGGAGTTTGGATTTACCTCCCACACTCATGTCAGTAAAGGTGGGATAGGAGCTGGGTGCCTAGCCCCTCAACATTTTTTTAAATCCCAGCTTAATTGGTTATACCTCTAGAAACCATCTCTTTATTTCTTTGACAGATATTTTACAGAAAAGCAATTTTAGACATTTTTAGAATGTTTGTTTGTTTTTTGTTTTTAATGATGGTCCTGATTCCAATTTCACAGAGACCTGAGGAAATCAAGAGTATCTCCACTGAAGTCAATAGAATCATAGAAGATTAGGCTTGGAAGGGACCTCAGGAGGTCATCTAATCCAACTCTCTGCTCAAAGCAGGACCAACCCCAACTAAATCATCCCAGCCAGGGCTTTGTCAAGCTGGGCCTTAAAAACCTCTTAAGGATGGAGATTCCACCACCTCACTAGGTAACCCATTCCAGTGCTTCATCACCCTCCCAGTGAAAATGTTTTTCTTAATATCCAATCTAGACCTCCACCACTGCAACCTGAGACCATTGCTCCTAGTTCTGTCATCTGCCACCACTGAGAACAGCCTAGCTCCATCCTCCCTGGAACCCCCTTTCAGGTAGTTAAAGGCTGCTATCAAATCCCCCCTCATTTTTCTCTTCTGCAGACTAAGCAAGTCTAGTTCCCTGAGCCTCTCCTCATAAGTCCTGTGCTCTAGCCCCCTAATCATTTTTGTTGCCCTTCACTGGACTCTTTCCAATTTGTCCATATCCTTTCTCTAACGGGGGACCCAAAACTGGACACAGTACTCCAAATGAGGCCTCACCAGTGCCGAATAGAGGGGAATAATCATTTCCCTCAATCTGCTCAATGCTTCTACTAATGCAGCCCAATATGCCATTAGCCTTCTTGGCAATAAGGGCACACTGTTGACTCATATCCAGCTTCTTGTCCACTGTAACCCCCAGGTCCTTTTCTGCAGAACTGCTGCCTAGCCAATACAGTTATACCAGCATATAAATACTGTAAAATGAAAATTAGACTCGGTATTAGCACAGTATTTTTTTTCAGATCCTTCATCTGTTCACTGATGTATCTTAGCAGGTAACTTAGTACTTATACAGGTGAGAGGAAGGAAATAGATAAATAAATAAATAAATAAATTACAACCTTCTCTGTAAATTACATTGTCACAGTTTTAAGGTCCAATATATCTTGTGGTCTTCCAATGGTGAAAACAAATGTTCTGTGGCTTGATTTTGGTTTCATTTCTACCAGTTATACACCAGTTATACACCAGTATAACTCCATTAATTTCTCTGGAGTTGTTCCTGATTTACATTTAACATAAGTGAGACCAGAATCAGGTCCTAGTCTATACCATTGTAAGGCAGGGTTTTTAGCTCTCTGGTCTTTGCAGTGAAATAAGGCTGACAATTTGTGTTGCACAACTGTAGCTGTGGGTGAATGTAACTATGTAGGAAGCTTTGGGGTATTTGCAATATCCTTTTGCATGGAAACTTTAATTACTACAAAAATAATTACTTTTAGAAAATTGGCCCTTTTTGCTTAATTTTTTCTGCTTTATATTCATGTACTGTAGCTGCCAGTTTGCTTTATTCCCCAAGCAAAAACAAAATGGAAACACAAAACTGAACTGCAAATTAGATTCGGCCTAGCGTAGCCTCACTCTCCTTTCGGTTTCTTTCTCTTTCATAACTAGGTGAACCAGTTCTGAAAAATTAACCTCTCCTCTCATGGCCTCTTATCCCCTACCCCATAAACACATCTAGAATTAAACTTGAAGCTTCTGAAATGTTACATTAACTTACATTTTATTTTATTCTATTTTATTTTGCTTCTGTCACATAGGCTCTAGAACCTGAAGGGAAGTATGGAAATAGCAATTCTGTACTCTCAGTATTCTTGAAACAAGAAGGACAGGCAATCTTATGGAATAACTGTTCTCATCAGATTTCCAGCCAAATTTTGCAGACTCAGGATTTTCAGATGCTCTTAAGATGTGTGTCCAAACTTCTTCTTGTTTACCTGGACCTTTTGAGGTTTGCCTAGGGTGACCAAATGTCCCAATTCTATAGGGACAGTCCTGATATTCGGGGCTTTGTCTTATATAGGTCCCTATTATCCCCCTCTGATTTTTCACACTTGCTATCTGGTCACCCCAGGTTTGTCTGTCACAGTTTGTAATATTTTGTACCTCCCAATGCCAATAGAAAAGTGCTAATATTGACAAATGAACATATCTGTCAATAAGTCACTGAGTTTAGATCTCTGTGAGTTGTTGGGTCATTATTTATGAACATTTGGGCAACAGCCAGGTACTATTCAAAATATTTGTGAAACCTGAAAGTTCTGTGAGTTTAGAGTGAATGATTATTTGTCTGTAAATTCATTTCAGAAGTGTATGATTCATTATTTTCAAGTTCACAATGTCTAAGTCAGTGTTTTTCAACCAGGGGTATGTGCACCCCTGGCGGTACGCAGAGGTCTTCCAGAAGGTACATCAATTCATCTAGATATTTGCCTAATTTTACAACAGGCTACATAAAAAGCACTAGAAAAGTCAGTACAAACTATAATTTCAGACAATGACTTGTTTATACTGCTCAACATACTAAACACTGAAATTAAGTACAATATTTATATTCCAGTTGATTTATTTTATAATTATATGGTAAAAATTAGAAAGTAAGCAATTTTTCAGTAAGTGTGCTGTGACATTTTTGTATTTTTATGTCTCATTTTGTAAGCAAGTAGTTTTTAAGTGAAGTGAAACTTGGGGGTACGCAAGAGAAATCAGACTCCTGAAAGGGGTATAGTAGTCTGGAAAGGTTGACAGCTACTGGTTTAAGTTATCCAATCAGAGAGCTGGAACAATATATATGACTTATGAGGTTGGTCATGCAATGCAAATATTAAACAGTGAACAGTCAAAGTGAGGAGTTCATGAACAACTCCTGGTATGAAAATTTACTCATCTAATCAATTCACGGAATACTTACAAATAGCAAATACATTTGAATAAAATCAGGATCATTTGCAAATAAATCTGAGAAAGAAGTGCTGCAGAATGTAGCATGTAAATAAGCACCTACTCACTGTGCTGCTCCTTTTTGTTGCTACTTTATCTTCTTCTCATTGTTATTCTAAGCCATTCAAAATCATTGTAGTTATTTAAAAAGGCATATTTGACATATTGGATTTCAGGAGACATGAGTTTGAACAGCTCCGTTCTCCCCTTTGCATTGTAGTTCACATAGAGGGAAGAACTTCTTATAAAACAAGTCAAAAGAAAAATTACTTTGCCTGGTGTGGAGTTAAAACCTATGTGAGGTGAAAGTGATACAACAGGGATCATGATATGAAATGGAGGAAGGATACACTAGGGGTTGAATACTGATTCCATTGAAGTCAATGGTAAAATTTCTTTTGACTTCAGTGGGGCCAGGATTTCATCTTAGATATTTAGTGAATACTAGTATAAAGTTATAACTGATTGAGTCTTGTTGTGGACTTCCTTCACTTGTGCACATTTATTTTTTAAAGGGGCACCAGTACCACTGAAAAGCACAGTTTGCATTCTGAAGCAATATCAGGTATGCTTCACTTTCTTTTTACCTTGTTGATATATCTACCCCGACCGTGCAGTGGAAAGTGAATCAGTGATACATAGTAAAAGAGAAAGTGACTACAAAATATTGGTATGCTCTTCAATTTTATTTGGAGTCATTTCTACCATTAGATCCTGGCTATAACATAACATAGGGTATACTTACCTCAATTTACAATGAAGGTTGCTACAAACATTTATTTGGAGGATCATGCTGAACCAGTGTTTAAAGTCTCTCCATGGAAGCAGGAAAGAGTACTGTGCTTTCAAAGAAAAATATAGCTCCTAAATTGCACATGAACCTAAATGTTGATTTTAAAAAAAAATTTTTGTCAGAGTATCCTCAGAAGGAGATCTGGTGTTCTCCTCTTTAATGTGTTTGAAAAGGGATAAACAGCAGTGATTTTGCAGCATATGATTTATTGGGCGTTGGAGTATGAGCCATGTTTCTTGAGACACTGTCGCTGAGACACTCAGGCCAACCTGAAAGAAGATTAGGTAGTCTCTATTCTGGGAAAACTGGCAGGACAAGAGATTTCCTCTGATATTTTATCAGTTCTTTGGATCGGGAGTGCGGGGTTATCTTAAGTAACACATTCTTTATCTCTGTTGATTTTTTCCTCTCTTAAGTAAAAGAAGAGCAGCTCTCAGAGTACAGATAGCATGCTCTGTGCTTAGAGCAAATGAAGTTGCTAACATCTTCCTGACGTTTTGAAATCTCATGCATCAGTCTCACAATGAGATGTCACTATCAATTTCTTTTTTGGACTGAATGTCACTGTTCTTAATTTCAGAAAACATACACCGAAATACTTTAATGAGTAATTCCATTTATAACAGACACAGACGTAAATTATTCTACTTTGTCAGTCTGTAACAAACAGTATTTAGGGCCTGCTCCCATTGATTTCAGTGGGAACAGGATCAAATTCTTAGTAAACATATACACATACAAACCTAGTCACAGAAGGGACTCCAGGGAAGTAAGGATTTTTAAAATGGGAATGTGTAAATCAGAGCACTTTCTTCCTGGTTGTGAGGAATAGCCATTTTATTCTGGTAAGAAATAAAATAAACCACAGAGGGGGGAATTATTGGCTTGATAGGTGTCTTATATATTCAAAAGTAGACTTCACCCATTACTTGGTGTGATGGGTGAGGGGAGAAGCAAACTGTGAATATTTTGTGAATGCTAGTACTTTAGTTTGATTCAATCATATTCAAGCCCTTTAGTAGCCATGAATTCGCAAAGCTCTGAAGCTGGTCTGCATGATTCAACAGAATGAATGCATTTGATACTGAATACAAATACTGTACTTACTAGACCAATTTGGAAGCCTAATATTCTTCTTACATGACTTGTTTTGAAGTTTAATAACTGAATGCCAATATTGTATAATTCACAAATAATTCCCCACCTGCCCTTAAGACTGTATTTTCAAAATCAAATAGATTTTCAGAGAACATGACTGGTTTGCAAATACTTCATAATGCCAAAAAATGTCAAAACTCACTGAATTTGTATTCAGAAAGTAATATTCAACCGGCTCTATAGAGGGATGAAATGTTAGCCCACACTTTTGGCTTCCCAAGTTAACATTTTCCAAACCTTTTAATACTCTTCCTTTCATAATATCTTTCATCTCCTAAATCTGAGATACAGGTCAGGTTTCCCTTGTTTTAATTCAAGAAAAGATATTTTGGCATTATAGTTCACAGATTAGTTATCTGAAAATATGTTTTCTTAGTCTTGGGGCATGTAAGAGACATTAGAAAGTATGGGGGATAAATCCAGCCTTCGTGTAAAAAGAGGCAACTCTAGTGACTTGGAGTTATATCCACTTACACCAGTGCTGAATTTGATCCATGTACTGCAGCTTGAGAAAATGTCTTTTCTTGTTAGTTTTATGGAAAATTTTGCAATGCATGCTGGATAATTTAACTGCCAGATCTCAGTTAGCTGAAGAACTATACACCAAAGGACATAAAAGCAATATATCTAGCCATGGAAATTGCTGGTATTGATTTTTGTACCATAAATTGACCTTATTTTTAGTAATAATGGTAGTACATTATTACACATAAAGATTCAGTAGATGTGCTTTTTATGAGCAGAAGTCACTCAGAAATCTTTAGAATTCCTTATGATCAATATACAAATGACTCACAGGGAAGGATCAGGATGTTGCATTGTGAAAAAATACATCCCAGCATCAGGCAGCACCATTCAAATATTTCACCTTTCCTAGGAAAATATGCAATAACAGAATTGCTACAGCAGTTTGAATGCAATAGGAATTTTCAAGCTTTTGTCAGTTAGAATATAGGGCCTGCTTGCTATTCAGATCATTTTAATATTCCTGTAAATTGCCCATATATCTAGGGGGAGATTTTCTATGATTATGTTCCTCTGCAGCGATGCAACTCAGACAAACATAGAAGGAATGCTTGAGACATGAAGTCTCTGCTCCGATTAGTTTACTGATGCTTATACCAGAATTTTGAAGTGAAATCCAGTTTGGTCATGGGTTTCATATTCCACTGGACATGCAGTATGTTCAGAATAGTTCTCATTGTTTTCTGAATTGTTGGCCTAGATCTATTACTGATATGGAGTATCTTTAATCCCCTTGAAATATCACATATGGCAGCTCCAGGAAAAATAATATAGTGCTGCAAACCAGCCTGACAAAGACTGAGTAATGTGGAACACTGTTTTGTGTAGCCCTTTCCCCGCCCGTAACTTTTTAGACTAAGGCACGTAGAAGGTGACACCAACTTACTGCATTACTCCCAGCTCCATCGATCAACCAACAGTAGCAGCTTGAGTTCATCCTTGCTCAAGCTGCTACTGCATTCAGTGCCAGGGAGGCTGCATATGCATTGTTATCAAATGAAGAGCTGCACACCCTTTTTATGAAAGCTCAAGGATCCCGGGTGGCCAGATAGAAGAGAAGCTGTAAATGCAACAGAGTGGCTTGTGTGTGAGCCCATGGAAAACAAGAAGATCTGAGAATGGTGGCGCTGAAATTAAGGCTGTCTGAACCAGTTCAAATAAATTATGCTGTGACCTCAACCTTCTCTCAGAACATGGCTCAGCCCTGATTTTCTTTTTTTCACCCTTCTTTTTTTAAGGTTTAAAACAGCTCAGTTGGGGGGGAAAGGGGAGAAACTGAATGACTTGAGTGATTTATAGTGGGTGCCAGAGCCTTTCACCTCTAAGGCTTTGTCTACCCAGGGATAAAAACCCGTGGCTGGCCCTGGTCAGCTGACTCAGTCTCACAGGGCTTAGGCTCCAGCACTAAAAAAATCGCTATGTAGACGCTTGAGCTCAGGCTGGAGCCTGAGCTGTGCCATTCTGTGAGGGTGGAAGGTCCCAGAGCTCGGCCTGAGTCTGAACATCTACACAGCTATTTTTAGCCCCGTGAACCCGAATCAGCTAACTCAGGGCAGCCATGGCCATGCCGCAGGTTTTTTAGCCCTCTGTGGACGTATCCTCAGTCACCAGTTTGAATCCAGCCTGGGTTAGGAGTGACTGGAAGTTGTTTGGTGGCCTTATGGGATATGAGCTGGTAGTGTTAGTGCAGTTCCCAGTGGACGGGTTTCAACACCTCAGAAACCACAGCTGGCACTAAATGACAAAATGTTGGCAGAGAAAGTGAGGACTGCAAGCCATGAAGATTGAACAACTTTTCATTCTTAGGGATTGTCTTCACTGTAGTGTTAGCTCAGGCTACCCTGGTGTTAACCCTGGTGTTGCCCCTAACCTCCTCCGGTCCACACACAAAACAGTCCCTTCTGAGTTTGGTGGTGCTTTAAACCCAGGCTAGTTGGCCACGCTGGGGCACTGGGTAGAGACTGAGTTCCACTTTCACTTGAGCTGGTAACCTTTCTACAGGCTAAATCACTTACGTACTGAAAGTCCTCCACGGCCTTCCCACAATTCCCCCATGTGCTCAGAAGGACAGATGAGTTATCCCACAGGTCACTGGCAAAGAATCATAGAGCAGCCCAAAGAATCATGGGATATGTCCCCAGAAGACACACACCGTGAGGACACAGTAACTTGGGTATGGCTTTGCAGTATGAATGCTTATATCCAGGCTAGGCTAACCCAGATGCTCAGACCGAGCTGCTGATCACCTGGATTAACGTTGCAATGAAGACAAACCCTTAACGGTGCTTCCTTTACTTCAGAGTTAAAATGCATTAATTGGACACTGTTGAGAAAATTGCACTACTGCTGACTGTGCTAAAATTGTCTGCATATAACCAAAGGACATTAGTTTCCAAGGTTATCTATCTACTGGCTTAGGGCTAGTCTATACTTAAAACTTACAGTGTTAGGTTGATGAGAGAGAGCTCTCCCACCGACATAATAAAATCACCTAAAAGAGCGCTGTAGCTATGTTGGCGGAAAGCGTCTTCCACCGACATAGCGTTGTCCACACCAGTGCTTCTGTTGGCAAAACTTACAACACACAGGGGTGTTTTTTTCACACCCCTGAATGACAAACGTTTTGCTAGCAAAGGTGCTAGTGTAAACAAGATCTCAGATGAACAAATGAGTGTGTGGAAAGAGGGAACAGAGGGTAGTAGTAAAGTGAGATTATAGTAAGTAGTCACAGCTCACCCCCTGCCTAGCCATTATCAGCCATTTAACATCAGAAAATGCCAGAAATCTGATAAGCAGCCTGATTTCATGAAATTACCAGCCCAGTTTTGAGATCAGATGTTTTCTGAAGTTTTGGATAAGCCACCTAAATCCACACTGAGCCCCTGTTGTTTGAGGATGGCCCATCATTGAGTGGAATATAGCACCAGTCCTGCAGTACAGAAACAGCTATGGGTCCTGATTCTGTAATGGCCCCTGGGTCGAGGTGGAGTCCATGGCAGGATTGGGTCCATACGTATTAGAGTGAGGTAAGCGTGTATTATTCTGAATTGTGATGTGCAGTGATACATTGATATATAAACTGAAAATGAAAGTGTCTGGGAAGAGGCTGGAACAGCGTGGTGGGCTCTATTCACTTTGCCAATGATTTGTTATGTTACTTTGATACTCTCCATGCCTCAGTTTATCTTTTTGTAAAATGAGGATACTAATATTTACGTACCTATCTCACACAGAAGTTGTGAAGCTTGATCTGTTAATATTTTGAAAGGGCTTCATGATCTGCAGCTGGGAGGTGCTATATGAGTACAAAGCATTATCATTAAACCAGCACAGCAGTTTGTTATTAATGTAGCACAGCACACAATTTGATCGTTATTCTAATTATATCAACTTCTGAGAAACAATACTCACATTTAAGGATTTGTAGAGTTTTTTTTATTTATATGAAATACTTAAGTATATTTAATGAGGCAGCGCACAGGGAGCAGAAAACTTTAGCAGCACATCTCCCGCTAATTCAATATGATTGTAATGTGCACTGCTTTTACAGCTATTACTGTTGTATAACACAATGAATGACAAACACTACTTAGCATACTGGATGGGGGCAGCGTCTCTAGCTTTAATCTAACTAATGCCCCCACTGCAAGATATAAATAGATTAAGAGAGAAAATCCAATATTTTCTCCTTTCTCCCACCAGAACGATACACATTAGTTGTTTCTGGCCTTCTAATTGCATTACATGGCAGGGATGCGATAAACATTTAATGGGAGTCACAATCATCTGTCACTTCCCTTTAGATGGATAACGTTCAGTATAATTTACGTACAGTGCACTTGTGCAGGGATCATAGTGCTAGCCCACATAAAGGAAGTTGCATTTTTGATGATGGGCTTTCTTTAATTAGGGTTAAAAAAAAAGACAATGAGTACACAGGCCCTCTGGGGTATTTTAATTAATCCCTCATGAAGCAAGCCTGGGTCTTTAAAAAAACCTGAGTAGTTTAGGCCTGAATCACCACTATGTTACTCCAGTTTTATGCTGGTGTAACTCCATCAGATGAAACTGAAAGAACAGCGGTGAATTAAACCATTTGTATTAAGCTAAACAAACACTTTTCAGAAACCTTTTTTAATTACCCCCCCTTTTGTTTGTCATTTTGAGAACTCACAGAAGTCACTGTATTTCAAAGAAAGCACACCCTAACATATATCAGTCCCAGTCCTAGTTAAACCCAATAACAAATAATTGAATTTAATAGCAAATCTACCATTAATTTCAATAGGAGCAGGTGTGGTCCATCCCTTTTAATCTACTGAAAACACAAAGATCATGAAATATATTTTTAATAGTTAAGTATTCAAGAGAAAAGCTAAGGACCACTATAAGTGAATTACTGGCAGATTAGAAAATCTTCTGGGGGGAACACTCATGTAGAAAGAGATAATGGAGATTACTGAAAAGCTGATGGGTGTGCGTGAGTGTAGTGCTGTCTAAAGGTGCTCACCATGCCTGGATACCGAAGACCTCTGAATTGGAGACTTGAACATGGTTTTTCAAAAGAAGTGGGCGGGGGCAGGGGTAAGTGTTTATGAAAGGTTTAACAGAAAATCAAAGTATTATTCATTTGCCTGTCTAACACTGCTCTAACTAAGTCTGAGCCAGAACCCTGAATATGAACTCTCACACAATCAGAAAAGTTCTGATCTGGATCCAGTTTCCCAGATTTCCACCATCTCTAATTCCAACTCAGTTTGACTCTTCTGTTGCTAATGGTTCTCTCTGTGATAGAGAATGGTCCAATGAGAGCTGTAATTGAATCCTGTTGTAACTTGGTTTGTAGAAAAAGATCCCTTCTGAGGCACTGTTTATATACACCAGGGACAGATTTCAAAATCCCCTCCTCTGCTAATGCCACTTCAGCGCTATCAGTGTTTAGCAGCATCGGAAGCTCTAGTTTAAATGGACCACTACTGCTGCCACTAATTTAAGCAATGCATCAATTAGACCTGCTCTGAGCAGGGTTAGATGACACAGTGTTCAAAGTAGCGGTGGCAATCAGTGGCCCTTCGACCCCAGGGTACCCCATATTGCTGAATTAGAGTTAACAACCATGTGAAATTTTTGAAAAATTCTGTAATGTAGACTGGCCCTAAGCAAAGACGGGGGACAACGGTGAGACTTAGTGTGAGTTGTGGTGATGCCTTTGTAATTTTGATACTTGCCGAAATAGGTGTGGGAGCAAGACCACCAACTGATTTCACACAGACAACCAAAAAGCCCTCAGCTGGTAACAGCTTTCTGTCATTATAAATCTGAACTGGATTAGAAATGGCAGGCTCAAGGTGACAGGCTCTGTAGCCCATTAACAATCCCCTGAGGCCTCTTGTCCCCCAGCTGAGCCCATTTCTTACTCCTACTGTGATCTTATTTCATATTCCTATTCTCTGTGCTGCACTTCCAGCTCAGGAGTAGTTTGGAGAGAAAGTGCACTCTGACACTATGCATTAGAGCTCAGGGAGCAGTTTGCCACAGATTTTCACTGACCTGACTTTTCCTATTGATTATAAGAAAGACGATGAATATAAAATATTTCTCAATTTAGCTTTTGCAAGTGGAAAAAACCAGCAGATTTTTTTTTTCAATCTGAATTTCATTTTTAGGCCTCCTGGGACATTTAATTGAGCGATTGAACAAACAAAAATCCAGCACTGGGTCTCCCTGCATTGAAAATAACACCTAGCAATTGTGTTCAATAAGGAAGAAAATCAATCTGACATCAAAAAAGCAAGGGGAGGAGAGAGATTCATTTATTGATAAAATAGCCTTTATAGTTTGCCAGTGAGGTGGTATTGCAGGATTCTGCTAATTTGACAAGGTCAGTTCATGTGGTACTATCTGAATCGCAAACAATTACTAAAGGTTGTAAGGCAGCTTCTCTTATGAATCACTAAATCATTAACTTCTCTGTCACTGAAAAAGTATCCTAGCTACTGTTTGTGTCCTCCTCAATCAATATCCCCAGACCGAGTATCCATGTCCTTTATCTCCCACAGGAATAACTAAACCATTCTACTAGTTCCAAATCACTCAGCTAATGGGCACAGGAGTACAGACCTTAATTGTCCCTGACACCAACACAACCACTTTTCTTCTTTGCATATCAATACTATACATCTCTGTCAGAAAAGAGCCAAATTGAGTTATGAAAATGCTAAGGCTGGTCTCAGAGTACATTATATCGAATTTGGAGCATACAGACTTGATTCTGTTAACATACCTTGGAATTTTAATATCCAACTGAAAGCAGCTATTTGTCATTCATTGTTGAGGTTGTCTAAATTACTCTGCTACAAACTTGTGTGATACAATTTCAGCAAAATCCACTGTATTTCAAACTCCAGTTATGAATCACTGACAAACCTAATTTTTATGCTAGGAAGAAACAAAAATAGGAAAACAAAAATTGATGATAGATCCTCCATAAATAAAACACAGTAATACTTTGTTATTTTTTGCCGAAAAACATCACCTAGTATACATAAACCAAGAACTTTAGGCAACCAAATCAATTTATCACACAAATCAGATTGCAGTGATGATGCCCTCTAGTGGCCTGTCCTGCTGAAGTAACTTGAAGTCTAAAACTGGGCTCTGACCACAATTCTGTTCTGTTTTATTTAGCGTTATTGGGTCATTGAGTTTCGGATTTTAGGTGTTTGGAGTAGTTCAGAGGGAAAGTTGTAATTTTATGAGTCAAAGTATTTTGCTGTGTAATTTGTTGTGTTGCTAGCATTTCTAATAAAGATTTAATATTTGGGAAATATTTTTAAGCATTTCTATTATTATATTTATCAACAACTCCCCATGTAATAATGGCTTTTATAGCTGTTATCAAAACAACAAGTATTACAACTATTATTGTTGATCTCTGTGCCATACAGAAAAAGGAGGAATTTAGAAACAGAGCACAAATTAATAATTATTGAAAATATGCTTTTTAAAAAATTCTTGTTGATAGCAAACTCTTTGGTTCTGTCTTATGTGGACATTTTAATTGCAATGTCTAATCTGTGGTTTTTAAAACAAAATATTAATTTCTTTATATTTGATATTCAAACCAGTAAAACAAATTAGCCTACAAAACTAATATAGATACAAAAGAGATACAAAATCCCCATATTTTTAAGTCTTTCTCATGAATGGAGAAATAAAATCTCTGTTCATGCTAACAACAACCTCAGATCCACTGCTGCTGAAGAAGCTTCAATGAGTTTTCAGGAGATCCTTCACTCTCCTCTCATAGGTTTGTATTTTGACATTATTAAGGGGGAATATTCTTATTTAGCTGAAGAGATTTGCAAGTGTGATTCCCTGTCCATCCATTTGGGAATTTGTGGTTTGACAAATTGGGAGATTCTTTTTCACAAATATCAGGTCTTTGAAAAATCCTCCTATATCAATTATGTCAAAATAGTATTTTTGGTTGTTTTCATTTAATAGGATACATGTGTATGTCTTCTTCCTCCTCTCCCATATCCCATGTAAAACTATGTACTCCCTTCTGCCTTTATGGGAATGTATTTCCCCCAGAGGTGCCCCATGAGTGGGGGAGCCCCGGGCCAGCCCTTAACCATGCACAGGAGGCAGGGGACACAGGAGGCTCTGAGGGGTGCCCCTCAGCACCTCTGGCGCCAGGTAAGTGCGGGGGGGGGGGGAGAAGAAGAAGCCAAGCCTGCATTTGCACCTCCCCCAAGCTTCACACCCCCCTGCAGGTACAGATCCTGCCTCCCCGGGCCAGCTGGAGGGCGGCGCTGGGATCACTACTTCCCTGCACAGGGAAACGGGGAGGGGGCATATGAGGCCTGGGAGGGGTGCAAATGTAGGCTTGGCCCCCAGGCACCAGAGACCCTTTGTACATCACTGATTTCCCCTTGAGATCAGTGGGTGATTTGTGTGTTCAGTGATGCAAATTCTGGTCCCAGCAACGATTCTAAGAGCTAGTCTACTGGTAAAACTTACAGTGGCACAGCTGTATTGGTACAGCTATACTACTGTAAGAGTGCTTGTGTAGCTGCGTTATGTCGACAGAAGAGACCTCTCCTGCCGACATAATAAAACGACCTAAATGAGCGGTGATAGCTATGTCGGCAAAAGTTTGGCTGGAATAAATGCTAGTGTACCTAAGGCTTTAATCACTGAGCCAGGCTCTAGAACTGAGCAGGAAGGAATCCTCCCCCTGTGCTGTAGAATGGCAGCAGTTTCACTCTGAAGTTGCTGCACAGCTTCAGAGCTGCAGTTGTATCTGTAGTTCCAGTGCACCCATTTAATGGGAGGGGGGAGGGGCAATTGCCATGAAGAGCTGGATCCACCAGTCCTACCCCTATCACAACCCTTATCCAGCACTACTAGGCCCCTACAATGCTGTCATTCATAGCAGCAAATAGAGCTCCCACAATACACCTAGCCTGGCCTCAGAAAATCCTGTTCCTTTCTTTACTGCAGTAGAACCCTACTGGTTCAACTTGGTCTGGAACCCTCTGAAATGATGGACATGTGGGAGACAGGGTTCACCCTTGTTCACAGGCTTTGTTGCCTGTTTCTTATTGTGCCATAGGACTTGTTAGAAGTTTTGATAACCATTTATACATACAGACCCATCAATACATTTATTACTCATATGCGTACAGTCACATCAATCATTACATAAACAAATGTGAGCAGCCTGCAGCAGTACTACCAAATTGATTGAAAGACACTTATGGCCTAGATCTGCTATGGGTGTAAATTAGTGTAACTCCATTTAAGTCAGTGGAGCTATGTGATTTACAGCAGTTTAGAATCTGGCCCTTATTCCATGTTCTTTTGTTCAGAGTTTGGGGGTTTGTGTTGGGTTTTTGTTGCTGTTTGGTTTCGTTTTTGGTAATTGCTTCTCTTGAGGTCCATGTCCGAAGAGGTCTAGATTCAAAAATGAAACAAAGCCCCCTATCATTTTATTGTATTTATTACATATCTCAACGGACCGAACATATGCAATAAACCAGTATAAACAGTCTCAGCCTCAGGGGATCTGTTTTTACCAAAAATACATTTTTATACAACATACAAAGCACTTTTGTATGACTCTACCAGAGGCAATAAAACTTTCTTAAGCTGCTGTTTCATACTATGAGAACAGACAGACATAAAACACAGGGTTAGAGGAGAATAGACAGAATGCACTGAGCAGAAGTTATTTAACAACACCTTCAAGAGGAAGTTAGGCCAGCAAATTGAAAGCAAAAGGCATTGTGTTGGATGTCTCCTAACATTGTTATGATGGCGGCATGTCAATCAGGGTAACTGTTCATGGTTTTAAAAAGAAAACCCCTGTTATACATTGGGTTTGGAATTGATGAGTGTACAGCCATTCTTCATTAAGGCTAAACGTAAGAAATAATAATGGTCTCCAAGACGAGGGTAAGCATACCCCAAGTCACTCAGAATCCCAGTGACTTGGACGAAGGGGTTTTGGGTGGGTGGGTAGGTGTGTGCGGGCATGCACGCAAAGTGAGACAGCCTGAACAAGCAGCTGGTAGCACAACCCTGAGAAAAGCCTAGTGAGAAAACTTTTTGGGGGGAGGGAAGGGGAAGGTGGCTGAAAGGAGTTTGACACTGTGAGCAAAGGAACTGTCTCCTGTTATTCTGTTTTCTCCTGTGTTCAGGGAAACAGAACTTTGTACATTCTTTGTCAATAAACAAGATGGCATCAAAAGTACCAGACTCCCTCATCAATTTATTTTCCCTACTCGAAAGCTTACAAGACCCAAATTTTGGCTAACTGCTTTCATATGAAGGAGAAACACCCCACACCTCTTTCAGTTAGTCTCGGAAACTGTTTGTCGGATGACAAAGAATGCCCTATAGCAGGGTTTCTCAATCTATTTCTTTCTGAGTACCCCTTCCCCCCAACATGCTATAAAAACTCCAGTTCCCAGCAGGGGGAAGGAGGGGTCTTGGGGCTCCTGGCTTCAGCCACCGGGTGTGTGGGGTAGAGGGCTCAGGGCTTCAGCCACAGAGGGGGGAGAGACTTCTGCCCCACAGGCACCAGACTCTGGGTGGGGGAGCTTGGGGCTTTAGCCCCATGGGGACAATGGCGTTGCGGGCTTCTGCCCCATGGGGGATGCTGAACCTTGGGGCTCCAGGCTTCAGCTCTGCAGGTTCGCTCCTGGTTTCAGCCCTACGGGACTGCTGGGACTCAGAGCTACGGGCTTCAGCCCCATGGCTCCGCTTCTGCCCTGCTGGGGCTCCAGCCTTAGGGCGTTAGCACCACAGGGAGTGCCGGGGCTCCGGGGTCCACGTTTTAGCCACGTGGCTCCAGCTTCAGCCCCACAGGGGGTGTGGGGCTTTAGCCCCGGGGGAGCGTTGGGGTTCAGGGCTCCCTGCGGCTCCACTCCCAGTTTCAGCCCCTGAAACCGGCTTGCACCTCCTTGGGGGGGGGCCATGAACCCCTGGTTGAGAACCACTACCCTATAGGAGTTCATACCAGAGGGCAAGGTTAGAATGGAATGCCATAAACTACCACCAAGGACATGGTTTTTATATGTCAAAGGTGGTATTTTATTAATAATATACCTAGCACTTTTTGTAAGAACATAATATTAATAGTGCTTAGGGCTTAACATTTAAAGTGTTCTATAAAAGTAACTAATTAATTCTCACCATTTCACAGAGTGGAAAAAAAGTATCCTTATCCGCATCTTACTGCTGGGTAAACCAAGACACACAGGAGCGTTATGTGACTTTTACAAGGCCACGCTGAGAGCAGGAGAATTAAGAATTAGAACTCAGAAGATTTTTGCTCCTATTCCTTTGCTCAGTACATCATAGAGAAGTCTAAAACAATTCACAAACTATACCCACACCCTTTCACCCAAATAGAGACTTCTCTGGGGAGCAGGGAGATATCCAGCCAAACTGCAACACACTACGCAACAGGGTGGGAATGTGAACATTTTGGCTAAGGAAACTGGGGCAAACATGAAAAGTTCCATGAGAATTTGTGTCTCTGCAGGGCAGACAGGACCCTAGTTTAAAGATTTTATTTGTAATCATTTGGAAAGGGTGGTGGGGGTGGGGGGGTTGCTAAATATTTTTCCAATATGTTACCAGACCTACCATGTCTAGCAGTAAAAGTATGCATGCATTACGGATCTATCATTACCTATTCATAGGCGGCTGTGGGAGTCAGCCTCTCAGTCCTCTGTGTATTCTTACCTTTCTATAATGTGTTCCTAAAGTGCCTAGAAGTTTGCAGCTGCTGTGTCCTTGTACTTTTCCAATTTTTGTCAGTGGTTTGTAAAATTATACTTCAGTGATCACCGAAGTTTGAAATCGCTGGCAGCATTTCTTATTATATCACTTTGATGTTGTTAAAAGACTGTTCAAAAACAACAACAAAAAACCCTTTGCTTAGTGCAATTAAGGTTTCTTTAAGACGGTGCGCCTCCGGTGGTTTATGCAATCATCACTCACTTAATATGACAGACCATTTTATAAGATACTATTGGTACAATTTACCAGTGAACAATGCAAATTAAACATTGACTTTAACACACGCCCAAAACACTGACTAAAAACTGTTGATTGATGAAACCTCAAAACACTTCATGAATGCTAGAACATATTCTCATAAAACAATTTGATAATTGCAATGTAGTAGGTTGTTCCCCTTTAGAAAACAACTGACATGAGGCACAAGTGATCTTTCTGAGTGCCAAGGTTTAAAAATCAAATAGCCAAATTATTAGAAACGTGTCTGTCCTAGTCCCATGGAAATCAGAACCCAGGGTCCCGGCTTAATTCATTCATAACTTTATAAATGTTTGACACTTACAAGTTTTTCGGAGCAGATCAAAAAATGTGTTTTAAGGCTGTGTCTACACTGGGGAAATTTACAAAACAGTTCCCATCTGAACCAGGATTAGCACCAGTCGGAGTTCTAGTATAGTTTATGCTCCCATAGCCAGATCAGTTTTCAGCACCATTTCACTTAAATCTACCGAAAGATAGTCTAATTGGTAAAGAGGTAAAAATGTAGTCTGCTGCTTGAGCCTGGTCTACATAAGGGCTTCTCCTGGTACTAACTATGCTAGCGCTGATGGTGGGGTTTTTTTAAATTTATTTATTTTGTTTTGTAAATTCCCCAATATAGGCAACACTTCTGAGACTCAGGGTTGCAGAGGTTTTAATTATGATTATCTATAATAATTTATGTGAAACAGCCTGTTACAAACCATGGATTAAATGTAAGCCAACTCCTGCCATTCTCACTTAGGCAAGACTCCCATTGGAATTATGTTGTTTTTTTTTTAAACTTTGAAGCAAATAGAAGACTGTCTTGTTTGTCTGTTTGTTTGTTTATTTTAAGGAATGCAGTGCTAGTGCGTGAAAGATCCCAGGTTGCTATCACTGGACACTGAAGTAATCTATTTGTCCACATTAAAACCCTGTGGCCTGAAGCCTTAAAAAGTAAAGAGCTCTCTATTGTTACCTATTGGTGAAATGGGGGAAGAGGGGTCCACAGCTGCTTAAGAACTGCAGATGGGCAAGTACTCTGTTGGGGAGGGAACTCTTTGCCAGCATCTGTCGAAGAGCAAGGGGATCGGCTGAATGGACCAGGCCTCCTTTAGATTTTAGTTATGTGACAGTTGGGGCATTTTGAGTAAAGTACAGTTAAAATCTGAGTTCAGGGGGCAATAAATGTTATTGACCTTGTTGGTCAAGACATTGACATTGAATATGCTCAGGGTCACCCTGTCCATCATTGCTTCCAGGCACAGTTGGGTAAGGGAGCTTAATAGAGCTGACAGGAGGTGTAGGATCTATATTTTGCTGAGAGTGTTCTTTGAAGGAGAAGTCTTTGTAAAGGGTTCTAGATGCCACTGGTCCCTCTGTAAAGAACTAGCTACCATAGAACAGCAGACAGTGCAGAGTTACAGTGGTAGCTTTGAGACAACGGATGGCACAGAGCTACGGTAGTTTGGGCTGAAACTGGAGAAAGAGCAACATCCTACCTAAGGACTCTGGTGCAGGTCTCCATACCCAGCAATTAAAGCTGAAATCACTCCAGCTGTGTCAGGTGAAAGAACTCCTGGAGTAGCCAGGCAGCACTGGCCTGCCAGTATCCTTGGACTTCTTCAATCCAGAACAGCTAACTGTGAGAGGGGACCAGGAAGGAGGGAAGTGGCTTGAATGCCCCAACCACTCACCATTGCTAAGAGGACTGAAGTTGCGATTATGGTTAAGACAAGCAAGAGGGTGGGGTCTTAGTGCATAAAATGTGTTCAGTTATTAATTGCTAGTTTTCGCTAGTTTATTCTGTTGTTCCTCCCAGTAAGGTTCTCTTTGTTTTAAACTCCTGGACTCAGTATTTGCAAGTGGGGAAGTATTGCTCATCAGGGATTCCCAAAGTGGCCAATGTAGCTTCCCCGATCTCTGGGTGGGGGCTCAAGCTGGTGTTAATTAAGGCCTTGTCTACACTAGAAAAATAAGTTGACGTAACATAGGTAATTACAGCAGTTGCTGATGTCCACACTACTCTCTTTGGTCAGTGGAGTGCGTCCTCACCAGGAGCACTTCCACCCACCTACGACGGACACTGTGGGGAGCTCCCTGCCAGGAGCTCCACAAGATCTCAGTGGGCTGCCATATCCCCCCCCCCACTGGGAGCCAGCCCTGGGCTTCTCCCCTACACATTCCCCGCGGGGGAACAGAGACCAGCCACCTGGGCTTCTCGCCCAAGACCAGCTGCTCAGCTCTCAGGGGAGCTTTCTTGTCAATTTCACTACTCTCTCTATTTTCCTGTCACTGTGCCTTAACTTGGACTTGGAGGGATCATCTGTAGAAGACAGCTCAGCTCCTCTTTTCCAAAGCTGGCAGTTTTACAAGATATATGGATGCTAAGGACCTCTATGCACAAGGAACTGGGCTCAGTTCTGTAACTCATTTCACATGTAGGCCACCAGCTGGTATTAACTCTGAGTCACTACTTAGGTCGGATTTGAACCAGTGACCTAAGGTGAAAAATTCCATATTCCACTGACAGTCCCCTGAGATATACATTGCCCTTTCCTCTGCTTGTAGTCATTAACCACAAATCACATTTTTCACCTCTCTAGCTCTTGCATTAACAGCTGGGATGAACGCTAGAAAAAGAGAAAGAACTGATAGTGTGAAATTGTATCAATTTGCTATCATTTTCTGAAATTTTCTACTTGATTTTCAGGGTTTTCCCTCCCCATTTTTAACTGATTTTGCTGAGAAAGGGAGGTGTTTTGCTTTTGATCAAAATAGGAAATTGCCATCAAAAATTAATTCATTTTGTTGCTGGCTTTTTGCAAGGCTGATGGAAAACAAAATTTGCCAGATTCACTGTGTGTGAACAATTTCCATGTAGCTCTCCTACAGTGGCTGCAGGTGATGCCTGATTTTAACCTTTGAAATCCAGACAGGCACTTTCTTATGTGCACTGCTCCTGTGCTTGTGCAGTACAGAAAGATGACAACAAAACCAAAGTCTCAGAATTTCCTCTGTGGTTTACATGCTCCTTCATTTCCTTCCTGAAATTGCTGTGTTACGGCTGCGTGCTATTAAGTAGCTGCTGCCTTCCACCCCAGAGGTGGCTGCCCATCAGTATTAGGTCAAATAATTCCTAAATACAAGGTAAAGATTAAGGCTGGACTACACAGATGGAAGGGGAAGGAGAGTGCACACAATGTGGCAGTGGATGGCGCCAGTTTCATTCTAGCAACATGGGCAGTGCTAGTTGGAATGCATGTTGCTCCCATTTAAAAGATGATTTTATTGTGCTCTCTTGGAGCCCATGGAGGGCTTCTGACTGAATCAGCAGTATGGCGTGCATGTGGGTGTGAGAGAGAGAGAGAGAAAGAGAGAGATGCACATACCACCCAGTGCACCTTTGTGCCTTAAAGGCACAGATCAGTACACAGCCTGTAAATTGCTTTGAGACTGTAAATTGGTTTGAGATCCTTTGGGATGAAAAGTGCTATTATTATTAATAACATTACATCATTATTAATTATTATTATTATTGTATCTAAGGTATTTATTTATGAAATGCTGCTTCATTTTTTCTGGAGTGAGGTGAGTAAGCAGTTTTCTGTAATTAATACCAGTCATCTAACAAAATGTAAAGAAGCAGCTGGCTTTATCATAGTCTTAGCCTGACATGCATAAATGGGACTTTTCATAATTGTGTGTGTGCATGTGTTTGCTTTACTTCAAATATTATGTCATGAAATAGCCAGAAACAAAAGATGTTTGTGAGGCATACTGTACAATTAGGAAGTGAATTCCTGAGCTATATAGCTAACTTTGCAGCAGGGTTTGAGCAGCACCATTTCTGAGGCTGAACTGTGGTCTTTGATGAGAGCAGGCTACAACAATGCACTCTTTCAGAGCCTTGCTAAATCTCAGTTTAGTTGCTGAAATGTTTCCACAGTTTATTTTTCTAGGCTCTCTTCCATGGCTGCTTGCTCATAAAGACCTGGCTGTGGAAGGAAATTGGGCAGGAACTTTTGAATTGGCCTCTTGTTTGCCCAACTCTATTGACCTGTATAAGGGGTTGTGGCACTTGTGGGGCCTTGAGTTGTTTGTTCGCAACTGCTTAATCGATAAATTGTTCTCAGTTAATGAATAATTGAAAGTCAAATTCTGATAATGGACCAGCCAGCCTTGCTCAGGAGGTGAAAATCCTCAAGCTGGGCTGCTGGGAGATTGTACTTATAACTCCCTGCCTTAACCTTTTGCTGTGGATGGGAATTGTTTTGACTGGGAAGTTGATACACTGCTTCTTAAGTTTAACTCATGGGTAGAAACCAAGAAAGTTGGAACTAAGTTATGGAGCTAAGTTTTCTTCTGAGAGTTGTTTCATTTTCTCTTTATTTTTACAGAAGACAGAGGCTATATAAACAAAAATGGAAATTTTCTACCTCTCCTGCACCACACACATTTGAATTGCAGGGAAATAAAAATGAGACATGTATTTTTGGTTGAAAGGGACACAGTTTTGGGCCAAATTCTGGTAGGTCCATTGATGAAGTACAGTGGAGTTGCTCATTATTACGCTAGAGTAACAAAGAGCACAGTTTGGCCCATTGGATTTAAAAACACACCATGAAGACTGTGACTGTGAACTGGACTGTGGTCTCATTTACACCATTGCAAATCATGGGTAACTTGTCCGAAATCAGTGGAGTTACGCGGGACTCAAACTGCAGTGAGACCAGAGTCAGGCTTTGTGTGTTTTATGATGTAAAATGAAATTCACTTGGCTCTGTGTAGAGGGCCAGCACAACTGAGCTGTATTTTGATGGCTTAAGTGACACAGTTCTTGTTCTGGCCATCTGCAGAGAGGTTAATTTCACCTATAGTGAACAGTAATCTCTTAAACAGCTGGGATGTGATGCTAAACATAATCAAGGGTCATACAGAATCCTCTCTTTGCATAGTTTCATAAAGGGCAATAAATTAAGTCTTTGGATTTCTGTATCAGGAACAAATTTGTCTCCTTTGTCAATCTGACTAGCTCAAGTTTGTTATTGCTATTTTAGAAGAAGAAGAAGAACCAAACTATTATCTTATAATTATTGGTTTTGCAGAGATGTGCGATTTTCTCAGTCTATTTTTTTCTATCCTGCTGTTGGCCTTTAAATATTAAAGAATTTGATGTGTTGAAAGATGCCCTGTGTAAGCCAAAGTCGTGATGATGGTGAAAATTCATTGCCTATTTTTGAAGCTCTCTTATAAAGTGAGCTTCACAATAATGTATTTCAACCAACAACAGTAAAAATGTTTATTCTAAAACATTTGCAGCTGATAGCAAGACAAAAGAGGAAACTGCTCCAGAGAATGGGGGAAATGGTGATATGAAGGGTAAGGAATAGCAGATTTTTAAGTAATTATTTTCATTCTGTTTTGACAGTGAACAAAGAGAATCTGGCAAGCTATGTGAGTCAGGGAGCCTATTTTCTGGCATAGTAGGCGGAGGAGCAGAGTAGCATGGAAAGAAAGCGAAGGAAATGGTTGTGAAAACTTCCAAAATGCTTAACACCAAATTGTCAAGACTGGACTAATCTCAAATCCCTTCAACAGTGTCCACAAAATCCTGTCGTTTGTGCAAAACTTGTATTCACTGATCCAGGAAGTGCAAGAATAACCTATGGCCAAGGTGATAGGACTGAGGGCAGGAGCTGTTAACTTTTCCTATTCAAAAAAGGAAGGGGTGAGAGGGGCAGGAATCCCAAGGGAGGGGGAGTAATGTAGTGTTGGAGGGATTGAAGGAACAGGTATGTGTTTGTACACTGACTAGCACAGTGGGAGTCCTGGTCTGTGACAGGGCTCCTGGGCGCTATTGCGATACAAATAATAATAAACAATAATACTAATAATCCCATAGGCCATTCTCATACTTCTGCTAAAAAGACGTACACCCAAATCCCCCACACTTGGGCATGCAAACTGGCAATTGAGCGTGCATGACTGGTATTTGATGTCTCATGTGCTCATTGCTGGCACAGGTCCCTCTTTTGCTGTGTGAATGCAAACCCCATATTTTCATGTGCAACATGCATGCATGTACATTTTGCTGGTGCAATTAGATGGCCAGCTGTCAAAGTGTGGCCTGAAGATATTAATAGTACCAGGTCTAAGTAACGCACATTTCTACAGGTTTTACAGGAAATGAGTGGAAATCAGTATTCCGGAAGCCAGGAAAATGTCCTGCACATTATTTCCCTTGCCCCTTCAAAAAAAGAGTGGGCTGCAGTGAGGTCTCTAGGCTATGGCAATTATAGGCTGAATTGCTTAGCGTCAATCATGGAGGAATTATTATGAACTTTTTTGTAGGAATTGGTAGAGGGAATAATACATTGAAAAATGTCATTTATTTAAAGAAGGCTAAAAGAATGAAGAAAGGAAAGTCTTCCTTCACCAAACCCTTAGACTTATCAGAAGGCAATACTGACATGAGGAAAAGAGGCTTATATGCCTTTTTTCATAAAGATTTTTATTAATTGTCAGATATATAAATACAGATTTTTTTTATTAAACCCAAACAACCCAGTATTCTTGAATCAACAAATACAGGGCTAAATCCTGCCTGCTACTACTGCTGCTGGTTCTGCACTCGCCTGCTAATAGAAACGGACCGGGAGTGAAGAAGGTCTGGGGAACTTATTTCCCTTATACAAGTAGCAGAGCATGAACCCCTCCAGGAGCACACTAAGATGCAAGTTCAGATTGTTAAATTAGCTTTCAGCCACATCCCTAAAGGGAGGGAATAAAGGTAAGATACCTTTGGGAGCAGTTAGAAACTCTGCTAGATCTATTTTGAATTATTTGAGACATACAAAGAAATTAGTAATCTTCATCTGGCACTCAGATACAGTACTTAGGTGATAAACACCATAGAAATAATTTAGATGGGCCAGCAGAGCCACTCATAAAATCAATAAGCATGAACATAATCAACATTCCTGCAGTGGAAAGGCTATTTAAAGGAATAAGACTAACTAAAGCAAGATTGCTAGTTATCCAGCTCAAGAAAGGCAAATAATTTATTTTCAGCTGCATTAAGATGTTCGTTGGCTTGAGAGGTAGTTCACTTAGATTACAATAGAGGTTTTCTGCACTCAACCAAGTGTCAGTTAAAAAAAAGGCAGTAGATAATCTCCCCTAGTGAAGATGTTTGGTTAATGTCAGGCATCACAGTATAGGAAGGTTAATAGCTGATTAGGTAGAAAATTGTCTGGCAAACAGGAAGCAGTGTGAGAGGCTGTACATTGTAAATTGCCTGGTTTGAAAGAGGATTCCAGGAGGGTTACCCTGAATGGCTACTTTTAGGAGGCCTGCTTTGTAAACAGATGTAAATGATATGGATAAAAAAGGCAGATGTAGCACTCATTATATGTGGATAGTAGTAGGGAGCAATATAAACAGAACCTGTGGGATTTCAGTCTTATTGGCCAGATCCTGCTGGTAAACTGGCATAGCTGCATCCACATCAAGGGAGTTATGTCAATTTACACCATCTGTGGATCTGGCCCTTTAAAGTGTAGTGGGCAAGTGAACAGAAAATGCAGTTTATCATAAAATGTGATGTACTAATGGGAGGGTGGCAGTAATAAATAAACCACATCTGAAATGCAGCACTTGTGGCTGGAACAAAAAGGTAGGGTAATGGCAGGAAAAAAAATCCTTGAAATTATCAGCGTAGTGAAGGGTTACAGGATAAAAAACAAACATGACTGTAAGATTCATCAATGGAGGGGGGAGAATACAAAGCTGAAGAAATTATATATTATTCAAGGCATTAAGATTCAATCTCATCTGGAATACAGGTTCAGGTTTACTCAAATTTTCACGGGCAGACTATTATTGCCTTAGAGACAGTGTGACACCTGGCAACCACAATGAGTTTTAAGTCTATTTTTACAGAGAAAACCTAAAGAAACAAGAATTTCTCTCTTTGGAGAGGAGAACAATTTAGCATGATCTAACAAGAGTATTTAAAAAAACAACAACAGAGGCTGATAAAGTAAAAGCAAATAATCTGTTCACAAAGGCATGGGGTTGAAAAAACAGTTTGTCTAATCATTAGGAAATTATGAGTAAACAGGGAATTCAGACAGAACTGTTTTACTCCAAGGGAAGTAAACATATGGAATAAGTTGCTGACCAAAGCCATCAAAACTAATGGTATACTTGAGTTCAAGAGAGACATATTTATGGTGAGAGAGAGGATTAAAGGACACAATGAAAAAAGCAAGGAAGTGGGGATGAGATAAATTTAAAGGCACAGACAAGATCTTGTGGGCCCAGTGTCCTTTTACCATCTGATAGCTCCATATGCGTTTGTAAGGAGAAATGTGGAATATATATTTTTAATAAAAAAACCTGTAGTCCTTAGTTAAAGGACTGTGTTTAGAAAATGACTGTGAATTTTAAATGTTTGATTTTCTTTACTTCATTTTATTGAGTTTCATTTCACATGTTATCTATACTAGATACTAATAGTGTCTGACTGATCCTGCAGCCCATGGCACAGATTCTCAGCTGATATAATTTGTCATAGCTCCATTGACTTCAATGGAGATAACTTATACCAGTTGAGGCGGTGCCTCTTATGTGCACATAACTTCCACTGAAGTCAATGGGAGGAGTTCTACCTCTGGGAAGGCTAGGCCCTCAGTAAAAAATATTCATATAGTACAACTGTGGAATAGGCACACTCAAGTAGAATCAAGATAAGTTAACAGTAACAGAACACACAAAGTGGGTTTCATCTTCAAAGTGCTTTACAAATACTTGGTTAAATTCTACCCATTTTACACATGAGAATAGTTGCTCTGCACTGAGCAGAAGCAAGTCTCCATCTTCTTGCTCACTCGTTGATTTGCTCTCAAGCATGCAAACAGCAAGGCTGAGTGTGAGTTTAGAATTAGCCTGCCAGAGGAAACGTGGTCCTAAATGGGATACTTAATGTGTAAGTGAGTATTTCAGCCACAGTACTTGCTTCCCTTTTTGGTTTTGATCTTGTTATGAGGCAGGAGTAATGTTATGGTCCTGAAGCAGTGTTCCCCATAATTATGTTAATTGTGTTTATACATGCAGTGTTCTACCCCTGTGCCATGCAACATCAGGCTTGTGATTAATCAGTTTTACAACCAGGTCTAGGATACAGAAATTGGTGACTCCTAATCCTTTTCTCCAAACACTAGATACTCTGCATATCCCCCCCCCATGATAGCACTGTTTCATTTGTAACCACAAATTAGGCTAATACATATGATATTTATATGGTCTAAGATTTTTTTTCAGCTTTCCTGCACCTTATCAAGAAACTGAGGAGAGGATGAAACACTGTACCAAGTCCTAAATTGAAAAAGTCAGTTTCATAAACATCAACCACCCCCACCCACAAACAAGTCAAACTCAATCTTCTGTGTTTTTAAAGAGCCACTGTTGTCCTCTAAAGGCGCAGTCCTGTCATTTTAATCAATATTCTGATTACTTCTAGTTCTGTTTGTCTGTCATTTTCTAATAAATTGAGGGGGTGTACAAGCACCCATTAACTGCTTCAGCTTTAAGTTTTGTACAAATGACATTGGATGGAAGTAGTTATAGGCTGGCCTTTTGCCAGAAGTTGTTACTCATGTAACAGACATTTCCATCAGTAGCAGAAGGCCTTATAATAATATATTTCAAAATAAAAAAACAGTTAAGTGGACATTCATCACTCTGAGAGCATTTTCAAAGGAAGTGTCAGACTTGTAATTCAAGACAGCTTCAAAGCTGGAATCCTGAAAGAGGAATTAACAGGGGAGAAAAACACAACCGGCACTGTTTGTGTTCTTTGGTCTCTCCTGTTAGCTTTGTTTCTATCACTGAAGATCTATGCTTTGCCTCTTTAGTACAAACCAAGGGCCTAAACCTGCAGCCCTTGCTCAGGCAAAATTCCAGTTAGCTTTAATGAGAACTTTAATGAGAGCTTTGCTTGAGTGAGGCCAGTGGGATCAGATCCTAAATAAGTAGCCACTCTTCTTATTTACTTCAATGGGCCATGGATGATAGGGCCCAATATAGGGAAACACTCTTTTCCCCCCATTGCTCTGCCACTGCACCTCTATCCTGACTTGCAACTTGCATGCTGTTTCAGATGCAGGCCTTTCTTGAGCATGCCTCTCAATTATGCACTGCCTAATGTCTCTTAGAGAGAAAGATGGGACTAACAGACACATTTACATTTGGGAGCCAAGGCAGGTTTTGAACATGAGTTTCCATTGGTGATATACGAGTGCATTAAGTAATCCACTGTACTTGTAATGAAATGGAATGTTTTCTAACATTCATTTCCTTGTAGCTGTTCCTAGTGCTACATTTTCTATAATGCTTGTTAGTGTCACAGAAAGAGTGAAAGACTTTGGTTTTAGTGTACAACATATGGATTGCCATATTGTAAAAATGCACAGTGCCTGTAGACAAACATGATCAAGGTACTGTCAGTGATACTACATTTTGTTTTTAACTTCAGATAACTGGTAAATGAAAATTGCTCTCCAACATTTCAATGAGAAGTGCTAGAAACTATTAGCTAAAAGAGCTTTCTGCCTGCCAGCATTAATTTCCTATTCCTTTCATTAAGGGAACATTTTTGGTGGGGCTTGTAAATTACAGAATGCTCTAGCAGACTAATAGCTTCAGGAAAAAAATGTAATAGCTCCCCTTAATCAAAATAAGGGCAAGAATCATGTTTATCCTGCTGAAGAACTGCAGATTACTGGAGCTTGCTTTCAGTTTTTAATGCTAAAACATTGCACTTTTTTTGAAATGTGTGTAAGGATAAGTAGGACTATATTACAGTAAAACACATATGCAGCCAGTTATTTGTTTGTGCTCTCATTTTCTAGTTGGTGCTCTATGCCATCACCCCTTTGATGGGTTTCACCTGCCTTTCTACTCTGTGACACATACCACCAAAAAGAAAGTAACCATTGGATAAATAAAACAAAGTTCTGTCTGTGCCATACATTGTGCCAGATACCTATAATTGTTTGATTAAAAGTTTATCTTAATCCCTCCCTCAGGAAAAAAATCCTGTTCATCTTGCTCATGGGACTAGACCAGTTAGATCTGATTCACTACTGCCTTGCACTCTGCATAGTCATCTGTCCACAGTGGATGACTACCATGACCATTTTTACACCCATTTAGCACAAGTGTAAATGATTACACAGAAATGCAAGGGAGTGGAAAATCAGGTCTACTGATACCAATGGGGCTTTTCAGGGGAGGATTTGTCTACAAATGGGTAAGTCCCTTAAAATAAACTTTCTAAAATTGTTCTCTTTGCTTGGTACTATATTCATGTTTGGTTTGGCCTGGTCCCATCTCTGCTTTTATTAAACAGGTTTTGGAGATGTTTTGTATTATGGCATTGTGTTTAGAATCTTTCTTCTTATATTGTATCTTCTCTGCATTTGGCAGCTCTTTTCATGTCTATGGCAGCTGAGTTTATTATAGCACTTTACAAACGTTAATTAAGCCACACAGCATGCATTTATTAGAAAAATATTATTTTAGAGATCGGTAAGATGACATACAGCGAGGTTAATAGCTTTCCTAAGATCACAAAGCAAGTTAGTGGCACAGAACCCAGGAATCCTGCCTTCTAGTCCCTGGCTTTCTGTCTGTTTATATATTGTGCTTATCTGGCTCCCATTACCATTGAATCTGATAATGTATCATAATGTTTAAAGTAGTTATCCTCACAACACCCCTGCAAGATAAGGATTATCCTTACTTTAGAGGGGTAACTGAGGTACAAAGGCCCAGTTCCACAAAGATATTTAGGCTCCTAATTTCTGTTGAAGTCAATGGGAGTCATAGATGCTAGAATTAAAGGGGGGAGGGGTGCTCCTGTACCACCTGGCTTAAAGTGGTTTCCATTATATACAGAGTTTACAGTTTGATTCAATGGCTTTCAGCACCCCCACTATAAAAATTGTTCCAGCACCACTGATGGGAGTTAGGAGCCTAAAAACTTCTGTGGATCTGGGCCAGAGAGAATAAAGGGCCAGATTTTTTGTAGGTCTTTATGCGCCTAAAGATATAGATAGATACCATGTATGATTTTTCAAAAGCACCTAACACCTAATGCTTTGAGTTCATTTGCCTTAGGTCATACAGTAAATCTTGTGGAAAGAGGCAATTGAACCCAAGTCCCAGCCTACCACCATAGCCACTGGGCAATCCTTCCTCCCTTTAATTGTTAGTCAATATTACTACCATGTATACAATGACTTACAGAAAAAAACCAAATATAAAAATTCATTCATTGATGAATGAGGACTGGAGAACATGTTCAGTCTGATGTATCATTTTGTTTTGGAACCTTTTGGGTCAGATAATGAGCCTGCAGATTTATAAATCTCTTTTTACCAAATGAAAGAAGAGAGAGGAGCACTGTTAATGGGAAGAGCTGTGGGTTCCTACAGCACATATGCTAAAGGTTAGGGAACATGAATTCCATTTGTGATTAGATTTGTAATGTAATTGTGCTTTTAAGGGCTTATGAATTTAGCAATAGAGATATATATATATTGCATAATGCAGGAAGAAAGCCATGAAAAGCCATAATATTCCCCAGTAGTAGCTTGTGTAACAGACATGTGGTATGTAACGTGTAGCACACATGTCTACGCTGCATTCTCCCATCTGGCTAGTTACTGAAGGCTTAGAATTTCCTGGGCTTCTTTCAGTTATTTACTTTAATATTCTGCCTTTTATAGAAAAGATTATCTTATCCACTATGGAGAATCCAGTTTGTAAGTTTTGTGGTTTAATCCTCGTCTTGCTATCTAATTCTCTTAAATGTAATATTTCCCCTGACATACATAAACCCACACAGGGTTTCTTTTCTTCTCTTTGTTGTAGTGTCTCAAGCAGAAATTATTTTTGTGTTGCAGTTGATTAAGAGAGAGCTCATATATGATACTGAGGATCATCCAACTCCTTTAATATGGGGGACCATTCTTTATTCCCCATGAACTCTGTTCCCCTTAGATGGTGCCAGATCCAAAGCCCAGTTAAGTCTTCCATTGATATCAGTGGACTTTGGATCAGGCCCTTTCTTTTAGGTACTTCTATGGCCCTCATTACTATAGTATTTGAACACCTCACAGTCTTTAGCAGATTTATCCTTCCAACACCCTGGTAGGATAGGAAAGTGCTATTATCCCCATTTTACTAATAGGGAACTCAGGCACAAAGGGTGGGATCTGGTGAAGGGAATGAGATTGCAATGTTGAACATTGTAACACCCAGCTTTATAGGCACCGAGAAAATCACAGGAACAACACAGCAATCCACAAAGCTGAGCTGGGTGCCTGGGCTCCCTATACAACAAATGGGGTGAGAGAGGCACCTAGGAATACCATTGACAAAAACCAGCATGCTTGGCAGGGAGTTGCCTCTAAGCTAGCCAGTGGGAGATGCCAATGACAGGTGGGTGTACTAAACCCTCCCTGGCTCAGAGGAAAGTGCTGAAATCTGGGGTGCAGGGAGGCGCCTTGCTCTGCTTTGTGATCTGTGAATAGGAACCAGCCACCCACAGTCAAGCGGCTTAGATGCCTAAGCTGGTTTTTGCAGAATTTGGTGCCTCCACACAAAACAGCCAGAGGAAGAGATGCCCAGTACCTAGAGCACTCTCATGGGATATGTGAGACATAGGTTCGGTTCCCCCCTCTCTGCTAGAGGGGGAGAACGGATTTGAATAGGAGTATCCCACTTCACAGGGGTGTGCGCTTACCATTGACCTATGGGATATTCTGATGTGGCTCTCTGTCTTTTAGTTTTTCCTGTTGAAGTTGGTCCACTTGTTACCCACACATGTCAGGCTCCCACCCCTACCCTCTCTCCTGGATACTCAGGGACAATGGACCCAACTTTACCCCTCTGTAGGCTCAGGGCTAACACCCCTTCTTGGTGGATTCAAGGTTATATGGGTCTGTGGGATCTTTTCCCAGTGAAAGAGCATTCACACAGTGAATCTCCTTAACATGCACATGTATTTATTGGCAATTTATAACGAATCAACAGAATACACATGCCAAGCTTCTAATGCTCCCCACCCCCATTAAAGACAGACAATGTCTCCTGATGGCCAGGGAGGATCCGATCTCTTCCAGGGCTCTGACCTCTGCACAGTATGGTCGTGCTGGTGTTAAGAGTTCAGGCAGCTTTGGTCTTGAATTGTGTTCTGGAGTTAAATTCAAACCAGCTTATTTTCTGACCCTCATTATATAGTTAAAATGAGAGTCCTTATAAATACCTAAACCCATTATTTTGCTCAAAGCATAACTATACAATAATTCTAGCCAATCATAACCCCTAATGGGCTAAAACAATTTCTGTAGCAACAGCAAAACCTTGTAATTTCTACTTATCAGCAAAAGCAACTTTTAACAAGAAACTCACATGGGTGCCCAATAAGAAATTTGCAGAAACTCAAGGTTAGCTTGTCCATAGTCCCTTCCATTCCCATGAATCTGTGATTTCACTGTATCTATCCCTGTTAGTAATGCTGCAGCTGATATTTCTGTGTCTGTCTAAGTCAAGGCCGAATTCTCCTGACTCTCTAGTTTTTGTTTCCAACTTACATTGGCTGGGCATACAAGATGGTTGTGAGTTATGCTAAGTCCATTTACAAGAAGGCTGTGGATCATGGCAAGTCCAAGCCTCCATACACATTGTAGATAAATAATGAGAGTGATTGAAGCAGGGGGACTGGAGCTGGGATCTCCCACTTCCCAGGTGGGTGCCCTAACCAGTAGACAACAGAATCATTCTTTCTTTCTCTGGCCCAATGTCTGTTTAAGTATTTATCCACAGTCGAATGGTCATTGATAGAGCCTTGCGTGGATGCAAAATTTGTATCTGCGTCCGATCCATGATCCACAAAAATGAACGTGGATATCAAGTGGCTATCTGAGGATTTGCGGGGCTCTAATTATTGGGCCAGAAGGAAAAAAAGAGTGCATGAGAATGATTCTGCCCCACTGAGTCCAGTCCCCCTGCTCCAATCACATTTTCATTATTTATTCACAGTAGAACAGCATCAGCAGAGTCCCCCATGAGAATATCTGATAGTTCAGTTGTTAAAGAACTCTCCTGAGAGGTAAGAGCCCCATTTAAATTCCTTCCCCCTCTCAGGCAGAGGAGGGAATTGAACCTGGCTGTGTCTCAGTACTCTAACCACTTGACTAAAAAGTCACAGGCAAGCACTCTAACCACTGAGTGTCCTCCTTTGGTCTGGAGGAAATTTAGGTGGTCTCAATATTGGCTGATACTGATAGGGTTCTGGGTTGCACTATGGGAAGTACTCATTTCACTAGCCCTATCACCTCCCAATCTGAGGGCAAAGTGCATCAGGTCTGAAATTTGCCTGAGCTTACACCAGTTCCTGGACTCAGTTCCCATCAGTTGTGATTTTGAAACTGAACACAATCCCTGCTCCTTCCCTGCACTGCACCCACCAATGCAGCCCTACACTACTTTGGGAAAGACAAATGCAGTCTCTCCTGTTATCTAGAAGCTTAATTTCAGGCAGAAAAATAAGTTATTTTCTCTTCTTTTCAGGTCAACTCAGTCATCAGTGTAAGGGCCACTTAATGCTGTAAGCATATCACTGTCAGTGTTAGGGTAAAAAGCTTGTGGGAGTGTATTTAGTCTTCTACTAGGCTGAAAGGGGTTTAGGTTTCCACTGATTGACCACTGAACCCCTCCCCTTCTCCTCCCAACTCCACTTCTCTGGCCCAGATCAATGTCAATAGTTAAATGGATCAGTTATTTGAAAGCTGTCTGTTGACCTTTCCTTCATGATTGATTGCATAAAAAGTGCCCAGGAGTGAGGTTTCCAGCTAGGAGAGCAGTCATTGCTGACTGCTTTCTCTCACCACTCCCAGTAGACCACTAGGATTTCCCACAGAGGAATATGATGCTTGCATAGATGCGGGACCTGAGAGTGCTCTCACGTAACAATAAAGAAGCTGAAAGCGACATCTAGTCTTCCTCAATAGCCTAGAGGAATTATTTATGAAGAGAAGACAAGGGTTGAGTGATTTACTGGCCTTCAAAACACTTCCTGACCTGAGGTCTGCAATTGGAGAGTCACAAGAGCCCTGTGTGACAGTAGCCTCGGGGTGTTGGGCTGTGCACTACAAGCGTAAGGAGAAGCGACTGAAGGGGAAAAACATAGGGCATCTGACTCACTCACTCACTTACTCACTCACATACACACACATGCTCCTGCTCACTCTCACACACGTGCCCTTGCAGCCCTGAGAAATAATTACCTTTTTTATCTTTCAATGTGTATTTAAAATATAGAAATAGCCTACAGTGCAAGGTTGTGTTCAATAGTCTTTGTGCAACTCTCTTCCCCATTACACTTTCTTGGTCTAAAACTAATATTGTCAGGGCCTTAATTTGCTTTAATCTCCTGTAACCAATTCCACGGTAATGGTTTTGATGTGTGGCACATGGAATGTTTTAGCTGCTAGGGATTGAGTTAGCAGTATGAATAATAAACCCACCTTTTAATTCTTAAAATAAAGTTTGACAATGCCGTAAGTGACGTTCTGTTTGCATGGAGGCAGAGAATAAAATTACCCTAAATCAGGAAACACAGAGCAGATAGATGGTGATTATGTTATGTGCATCACCCGGTTTTAGTCTCTTCTGCTGGATCAGTAATTCACTGCACGATCTCTCTTTTAAATCACTTACTTAATAAACATGTAACAGCACTAGCCTGTTGTAGGGCACAGTGTAACAAGGCCCTCTACGTTTAATCCATATTTTACAATCCGGCAAGGCGCAGCAAGTAATGAAAAGGTTCCTATGGCATTGTTTGAGTCACATTATCAGGAACTGCTCTGGGATGAACACAGAGCAGTATGGATACTAGAGTTGAACCAGAGAAGTGAAGAAAGGTTTGTGTACCACTGAAGAGCATGGCATGCGTAGATGGACAAATAAGATTGTTTAGATACATAGCTAGATATGGAGGTGTTAGATAGTTTAACAATTGGAGAGCAGGCATTTTATAACTTGCCAATGATTCATCGTCAAGTGCCAGTTATTTGGGTCCCTCCTTTTTTTCCATGTTCTCCTTGTAACTTCCCACATTGCCAGCCTCCACTTCAACAAGGTCAAACCTAGGATTTGCAAAGACAAGACAGAAATAGAAGGGGAGCTGGAGGAGGGAAGCTCAAACAGACTTCTGTAAATAGTGTGAGAAAGTTTTGATGCCAAGCAGAGGGTTTGACAGGCGGAAGACTTTATCATCTTGAGTGGAGAACTAGTGGGCCTCTTGTTGCAGAGGGTGAAGAGGTTTTTGACAGCTGATGGAGGGGGCAGCGGTTTGACCTGGGTGCTGGTCACTAAGGCAATGGGTTGAGTCCTCAAGTCCAATGTAGAATGGGGAGGAGTTATGGTGGGTTAGATCTTAGATGTATGCTGTGAGACAGTGCTGACAGAGTGGGGCCCCTAAACGTATGGGGCTTAGGCATCTGCACACTCGCCCCACGTCTAAGGTATGCCCTGCCTTTCAGTAGTCTAACATGGGCAGGTTAAATTGATGTAAGAGTGTCCACAGAAGTTGTGCCAGCGCCTCAGTTACTCTTTTACTGTGCAGGAGTGGAGAGAGGTTTGCAAAGGTTGCTTTATACTGCCTTTCTACTCCCCAGATTCTGCCCGTCTAGCCCCTGGCATGAATTTGTAATTTACACTCTGCTTTCCATTGTCCCCTCTGGTCCATGTGAATTAGAGAATAGATGCTGTATTCCAGCACTTTCAGTTACCACTCTCCATGCCCCACCCACTGGCCCATCCTTACCATGCCTTTGATGCCAGGACTGGTAGTGGAGCTGGCACAGAACTCTTGCACTGCCTTATGCCAGCAGGGGAGGCTTCTTATGTAGGGATTATTAATAAGGGTCTGTTTCCATGCACTATGAGTCCACCTTATGCAGCGAGAGCAGCATAAAGGGGCCTTAATGTTACTGAGAATTAGGCCCCAAATGTGAAAATAACCTGCTGACCCTTGTGAAAAACACTTGTATCAGTTTGTGAGCACTGATATTCCTCTTTCTTCCGATCCCTGCACCTGCCAAAGTCAACAGCACCATCCTACATGTGGAATTATTTCTGCTTGGTTAGGACAGATGTTACCATGACTAGTGGCTGTACATTTCTAATTAACTGTGAGCTGCTGCCAGCTCAGAGCTCACATTGGCACAATTCCATTCTGGTGCCGTTTGTAGGTGACTTATCCATGACAATGTGTTACTGGTTGCTAATCCGAATAAAGCATTGGTACTGTTAAGCAGTGTCTAAGGTCCATTGTACCTTGCCCATCACCCACTAAATGATCTAATAAGAGACCAAAAAAAAGCTGTTGCAGAGTTAATAAACTTAGAAAAGGTGAAATCAAACAGTGATTTACTGAGTTAGAAGGAAGTGAGATTAGTTCAAGCTCTGAAAGTCAAATGAGAAATAATGGCCATCTTATTCCCGATCTTTCCCTTGCTGTAAGACAGTTAGACAGGGACCCTCTTCCCTGATCTGAAACAGAAACAACAAAAAACTGAAAACCAACCATGGCAACTGGCCTGCTTGCTCTCAACTACATCTGAACCACCTATATGCTAATTATGCATAGCTGTCCCTGACTGTGCTCTGCCAATCCATTTTTAGTTACACATCACATGACAGTCACTTTACTCAGAATGGTTGGCTGAGGGATGTGTTAGACTTACTTTGTCTAACTTAAGAAACGTTTCATCACCAAGTTTAAGCAAGGGTTTGGTGTGTGGTAAAAGATACTGGTAAAACTCTCCACACATCATGCCACACTGAAGGAGTGATGACAAAAAAAACCTCACAGAGAGCTGTTGTTATTTAATCTAACTTATTAAATACTGAGGAAACATATGCAAGATAATGATCTATTAACACTTTATGACTTGATTCATGCTAGAGAATAGCAAAAAATGGCTCTTTGCCATTTGCCAGGATCGCTCTGATAGCGTTAATTTACACTAACAGAAGTGTCTTCAATGTAAATTGGTTTAATAGCCAATAGGAAAAGGACTTCCTCTTCCAGTCCCCTATTTTTGTAGCCCCAGGAATTCCTCTCTCTTACCCTTTTTACTTCCAGCTGATTTAAAAAAAAAGAATTAGAGCACTCTTGGCTCAAAAAGAGAGAGCTAGAGAATGATATGAGATGCTCCTTCTACATCAGAGGCTGAGAGTACTGCCCTATCAGCTCTGTCAGCCACTGCCAAGCTGGGAACATGGATCTAAGCTTGCTACCTGAACATAGAGAGGCAAAAGGGACAGCAGAGGACACCCTCATAGTAAAGAAACAATGTACTGCAAACAAAAAACATGGGGGAGCTGGGACTGCAATCCTAGCCCCTCAACTTTCAGATCATAATATCCTAGCCCTCCGACTGAAGAAGAGCCCTTTTAGGTGGTAGCATTTAAAGATCCCTTATTGTGTCTGTGATCCTGCTATTAGGGGCCACGCTCACACATACACACTGGCCGGATTTTTTTAGTAAGCATTTAAATGTACTGTGAGCACAGTTACAAAAGTTTTTTTTTGCACCTTCTTGTGGTTGGCTTGAGCACCTGTCCCCCATACTTATGACAAGACATTCCACTAGCACCATCACACCTTACCTACCCGTGAAAAGGTAAAAGGGAATATTTTAACTTCAGCCACTATATTTAATGACATTGAAGCCCTACCTCTGCTCATGCTGAAATCATTCCAAGAGCCGTATCTAACACTGGTTCCAGACAGTTCTACTCAGAACCTCAGTCATATAAGAGTGCAGTCTAGAGATAAAGTTGTAGAATTGTTTCACAAGTGGGTTACATCTTTGCCTAATACCCTCCATTTCTAAAGTACATTTCATGCAATGATCTCAATGTGCTTGGCAGAAATTGAGCAATTAATTTAGCTTCCTCTCAGGTGGTTATCCCCATTTCTCCTACAAGAATATGTCTGATCAGAGTGCCTCCTGCTTCCCGCAGATAGTGCTGTTTTACTGGTCACAAAACAGCACTACATGTAAGCCATGTCTCTACGCTGTGTTCCCAGAGTTTTCTGTCTTTGCACTAGAGAGCAGAGCAGATGTTAGTGGAGCTCCTACCCTAAACAGGAATTCTACAGTTTTTCAGAATGGAGACATCAGCATCTCTCCTAATGGCAATGTCACCACATGGCCGCCTAACATCTTCAGGGCTGGTGGACACACACTCCATGTTCATATTTGTTGGCATATCAGCAGATTTTGCAGCCAGGACCTTCACTGCTAGTAACATACTCTACCCTCTGGAGTCCGAGCCTTTTGGGGCTGAATTATCAAGTGTGTGATAATAGTAATTACCTTCATGAAAGAGAGAATTCACCTCTTCCTCTTTGCAAGCCATAATCCCAATAAGCATTCCTACAAGGAACCAAATAGGCCCTCCCTGATATACAGTGAGATAGAAATGGATGGATTTGTCATAAACAGACACAAGTGCTGCCTAATCACCTTCCAGTCTTAACCCAATGGTTAGGATTGCCAGACCCACATGTAATCTTGAAGAAAAGAACAAGTAGCAGGTGAGTCTTTTTTTTTTAATCTTACAGAGGGAGAAACTGAAACACAAGAGAGTTTCAGTGATTTGCCCAAGATTACACAAGGAGTCTGGCAGAGTCAGGGAGTAAACCTAAACTAAGCTAAAATTAGACCAGTCTTATCCTTTAGCCCCAAGACTGTCCTTCTCCTCTTTAATGAATACAATTCTGTTGAACGGACTAACTGCAATTCTTTCTTACTTGGCTTCTCTCGTGCTTTCTCAGTGCACATGACTTTAGAAAATTTTAAAATAAATACAGATCGCAGCATCATGCTTTCTTAATAAAGTTTCCTAGTGAATTGTGAGTACATAATTTATGTTTTATCATATTGAAATGTAGCACCCGCAGTGAGTTATTTCTTTGCAAATGCCAAATCTGATGTTTCAAAGGAAGCTGAAGATGAAATGAAAATGAAAGCAGAGGACTATACCGCTGTTATTAGCCTTGAGGTTGTTTATGAATACCAGAGCTGACCTGCAGATTTAAATGACATTGATTGTTACACTGTAACTTTGAGCTAATAGATTAATGATTTGCAAAGCTCTGAGTAGCCAACAACAATAGGAATTTATAAAAGATGTTGGTCTCAAACTATAGTATTCTGCTGACTTTTTCTTTAAGTGAGTGCATGCAAGGCATTGCACAGAAATGTAGTACTTTAAATATGTAATTATTCCAATTTGTTGCTTAGAAAAGTGCCTTTTTAAAACAGCATCAAATTCTGTGTCTTTAGCACCAGAAATAGAAAACATTGACTGATTCTTGGTACTTTCAATTATAGTTTCTCAACACGAGAGGCAAACCTTGCTGCAGTTTGGCAGAATGTAGCTATCTAAAGCCATCCTTCTAAATTGTTCAGTGTAAGGGAAAGGCAGCTGAGTGAATAAGGATAAAAAAGATATGAGAAATGTCCTGCCTCCCTTCCAGAATTGTGTATGAACTAAATTCTGCCTTCATTTCCCCATTAAAGCCATTACAATTGTGCAAGATATAAGGGAGGGCAGAATTTGCCTTGTGTCCAATACATTGGTGATTTAAAAATTGCTGTTTGCTTTTTCCTTTTATCATCCTGAGTAAAACATGCCACTACAGAAATCCATTCAAGACTTGAAATATGGCTAAAAGGTCACTGTTTAGAACACAGACAATATAGCACACGAGACACTGATTATCTATCGGTTCTATGATGAATATGTTGACAAGCATTTGAATTTTAATAATTAATCATGATAAAACAAAGGAGTGTTAATAATTTAAAGTCTCTTAACGCAGAGTGGTAAACTACTTGGATACACAGTTTCTGTTAAGTTTTGCCTGTGTTAATTTTAACCGAAAGGAGTGCCATCAATTTTAATTATTAAAGAACATTACATAAGAACGGCTATATTGGATCAGACCAATGGTCCATCTAGCCTAGTATCCTGTCTTCTAACAGAGGCAGGTGCCAGATGCTTCAGAGGGAATGAAGAGAACAGGGCAATTTATTGAGTGATACATTCTCTGTCATCCAGTCCCAGCTTCTGGCAGTGAGAGGCTGAGGCCTGGTGTACACTAGAGAGTTTTGTCAACCAAAGTCAGCTTTGGTCGACAAAACAGTGTTGGTGTACACAATTCAATCAACCCCCCACCAACAAAACTGCCCTGTTTTTTTGACAAAATAAAACCACCTTGACGAGAGCTGTAGGGCTATTGTCGGCATAGTTAGGGCGATGCAGTGTCAATGTAGACACTGTGTCCCCTGAAACTATGGTGGGGCTGTCATTCCTGTCAATTTCACTGCTCCAAATTGACAAGAAAGCCCAAGCCTGGGCTGCTGCAAGCCCAAGCGGCTGGTTCTTGCTCCAGGTTGGAATGGGCAGCCATGTCAATTTCATGGCTTAGTCATGTGATTGACAAAGCTGCCTCAGTGGGGAGCAGGTGGAGAAGCACCCAGACATCTAGCCCCGGCTCCCAGCCAGCAGTGGGAACCAGCCAGCCGGGTGTGCAGCAGCCCGGGCTTCTCACCCCGCTTCCAGCTGGGAGCAGGGTGAGAAGCCTGGGTTGCTGGTCTCTGCCCTTGGCTAGGAGTAGTAGACAAGGCCTTAGGGATACCCAGAGCATTGGGTTGTGTCCCTGATCATCATAGCTAATAGCCACTGATGGACCTATCCTCCAGGAATTTATCTAATTTTTTTTTGAACCCAGTTATACTTTTGACCTTCACAATATCCCCTGGCAATGAGTTCCAGTCTGACTGTGTTTTGTGTTAAGAAGTACTTTCTTTTGTTTGTTTTAAGCTTGCTGCCTATTAATTTAATTGAGTGAGCTGTAGTTCTTATGTTATGTGAAGGGGTAAATAACGCTTATTTTCTCCACGCCATTCATGATTTTATAGACCTCTGTCATTTCCCCCGTCGTCCTTCTCTTTGCTTTTTCCAATTCTAATGTACCTTGGTTTGAGGTGGAGTGACTGCATATAGTATTCAAGGTGTGGGCTTGGATTTTTATAGTTGGCATTATGATATTTTCTGTCATTTTATCTGTCCCTTTCCTAATGTTTCCTAACATTGTTAGCTTTTTTTGACTGTTGTTGCACACTGAACAACTTTTTTGAGAGAACCATCCACAGTGACCAAGAACTCTTTTTTGAGCGGTGACAGCTAATTTAGATGCCATCATTTTGTATGTATAGTTGGGATTATGTCTTCCAATGTGCAATACTTTAAGAAAAGGTCTTGGTTCTGGTACTACTGGCAAAAAGGAGGTCAGCTCCAGTAAATGTTAACAACTCAAGCAGCAGATTTGGGGAGAGGAAATGAAATGATACAAAGACTAATCAAAGTCATTAGTTCCTCAGGCTATGCATATGTTGTACTATAATAGTTCTCTATTGAAAAAAATAGGTTAAAAAAAGGTAAAATTATTATGAATAAGTAGAAAATATACACTTGTGATTTTGGATCGTTTACTCACAAAAAGACATAGCATGAAATCCTGGCACCAATGACGTCAATAGCAAAATTCCCATTAACTTAAATCAGGCCAGAATTTCACCCATAATTTTTTTTACTGTGAGATTAATATTAGCGATCCACCTCAGCAGACAATATTTTTCTCTCTGTTCAGTTCATGAAGATGATTGAAAAATATTTTCCCCTGTCATTTTCTTTATTTTTATATTGGTGATACATGTGTAATGTTTTTTCAGAGTTTAATCTACATAACTATGACACTACAGTGACTCACCTTTTCTGAAATGGCCAGCTTGCCATTGGATAAATTTACTTCAGTATCTGCCATGTTCCATAGCATTTCCCAGTGCTTACTGTAGAAAATTCCTGGAATACTAGACCCACTAAAGTAGCTATTTAGTTATTGAAGGCATTTGGCATGTTTTTAAGGGTGACCACTGTAGCTGAATTGTTGTTTTAGTAATTTTACAAATTTCCATGATAAACAGAGATTGACATTTCTAAAGAGCCCTGTTCTATTCACCATTATTGCAGTTAGAGTCAGCCACCTCTCTGGCTAGCTCTCAGGTTACACAAATCAGATCATTTAACAGTCGTTCCAATGTTAGCTGTTTAAATAGCTGGTTTTGTTCACTGTTGGCTGACTTTTCAGAAGGGTGCCATTCTGAAATCTCCCTACAATTTACTTGCAAAAGTCAGGCTTTTATATTGAAAAACATTTAATACATCAACATGATTTTAAATGAAGAAGAACAATAAGTACCCAAAGCATACCATGTGCAATAGTCAAGGTTATCTTAGTAGGTCTCAGTGCTATATTAAAAATACACCTTCCCCCCCAATATTTAAAAAATGTTCAAGAGCAAAAAAAGTTTTCAAGAGCTCTAAACAGTGATCTCTCTTAACCACTCTCATCTAATAGTGTATGTAATCTCATGTGTGTTGTGTTATGTTTGTTTTGGCCAAGATCCAGAGGATTCTTACTAGAGGCAGTTTTGTCACTGTAGTTACCATGTCTCTGTTTTCCTTGACATTTTCCCTGACTGCTTTTTATATCTGTTTTACAGCACAAAATAATTGCGTCATCATGACATTTGTAGCTTTACATTGTGTTATGTCAATGTGTGATGATGCAGTGTTCCGTTATGACTTTACGTCAGTGTATGATAATACAACTTCATGACACATTGACAAAATACTATTATGTGGTGTGATCATGTGTCAACTTGTGCCCTGGTAAATATGCATCGAAGTTTAATGATGGTGAAAGATTCAGATTGATTCAGGACTGTGCTTCATACTAGGCTTGCAGGATGTGAGGGATCTCTGAACATTAGGATTGTCACAGGAATTTCTTTGTGTACCCCATTTGCATGCCTTTCCAGCCTGATGGCATTGTCAGTGTTGCTCTGTGAACTGACCAGCCAGCATAGGTATTGAGTTGCACTGTGTTTGGCATCCATCCGGATAGAGACAAAACATGTAATCTCTGTACCTGATGACCTCCTATCAAATGATCAAGCAGGAATTCTGAATCATCCATTTTATTCCCCACACCCGCAGATAGCCTAGTTGAAAGAATGATGATAGTCCATACAATAGATTGTAGATTGATGGAGTATAGACACTTACACTGTTGGTTTTTTGCAACCTGCTCGAAAAAGCATGACACTCATGATGTGAACAGTGCATGTTTACTGAGAGTGAAAAATAAAGGTGTATCTGTGTTACAGTAAATCAGTTTTAGATTTGGCCATCTTCTGAATAAAAGGCATCGACATTCCTTGGGTAATATATACATTATTTTTTTATGTGAGGTGATGAACAAATGTGTAAATGAGAATTTTGGATGTGTTTCATATACCCTATGAACTCAAGTTATATTTGAGCCAGACTTTTAGAGCTGTGTCTTTATCCCTTGGGTCACCACACCTTGCTATCTTACATTACATTAACTGTATTATCTAGTGATTTGGTTTGTTTGTAGAGATAATTACACATGTCATTACCCTATATCATTGTGAGTGCGTACTATAATTTATTCATTTATGTATAAGGTCAAGGAGAAGTCTGAAACCAGATTAATCTGTTCAGATAATCTGTTCTACTTGATATAGCTACAAGCAGTAATAGCTTCATAACACTCTTATATACTATAGTTTCTGTTAATAGTTATTAGCTTCCATTCTTTAAGATGGAAAAGAAGCAAACAATATTATCTCTAGGAACTGAAGAAGGGTTGGTATCATTTAAAGAACTACCCATTTTTAGTCAGATTTCAGCTATGTCTACATAATTCTGTTCAGGTTTTCAGCGTCTTTTGATTTTTTCGTTTCTCAAAATTTGAGGCAGTTTTTGGAGGCAGTAGAGATTAGTTGAAAGTACAGAATTTAAGGAAAAACTGCAAGTCATCCCTATTGCCAACCCTGTATCACTTTACTGCATATAAAATTCCAGAATTTTTTCTATCCTGCCTTTTAGGTACTGCATAATATCAACAACTCTACATGTATCTTCTGTGCAATCTATGGACTAGAAGAGAAATCAAATCTAGCTTGTTTGTGATTATTTTAAAGGGGAGTTATGTTTGATTTCTGGTCAACAGAAAGCCCTTATATTGTACTTTAACTATCTCTGCCCAGTCAATCATATTACAAGTATTCTCAAGACAGTGCACCATTTAGTATATAAAACAGTGAGCCCATTCCTGCAAACTTACCTAGCTGTTGGTCAGTTAAAATTGCATCTTGTCTTTCAGCTTTTATCACATTTTAACCATTAAACACTTTCCTGTTTTTAAACAGCAAAGCAATAAAATAACCTACATGGTTTCTTTTCTTTTTTTTTTTTAAATGATCAAGCAGTCTGCTGTTTAGAACTTAGATGAATCACAGTCACCAAGCATATATGATGATTTTACCTGTTTTCCATTTAACTCCTTTGGTGCTCTGGAGTTTAGTTAATATTCAATGATGCAACATACTGCTTTGTTCCTTGGAAGGTAGAGTACATAACAGCCTATCATTCTTGCAGTGGAAATCAGGCCTAAAAATCTACGGCAATGGGCATACAACAGGAGGGAAAGAACCCAATACTGCAAAGTGCTGAATGCTCCTGTGATTTGCTCAGTGTCCTCAAATCCCATCAGATTATGGAATTCAAGATTTGTCCCTTATGTAGTAGGCAAAGTTCAAAAGATACCTTCCCGTTTCGCTTGCTTCAACCCTGTAATTGTTTCCTAGTTGTAGTTTTTATTTCCAGATTATTTGTTTGGTTGCTGTGTGGCAGCTGCACAACGGGCACATAATACCAGCAAAAAGTAAAACCAATTAAATAAACCAGACAAAGAAAATATCAATCAGTTCCATCTGAGAGTTTCACTCTTTTAAATTATTTCCATATAATAACTGAAATTGTATGCCCAGCTAAAATGGAAAGCGCTTCCCCAGCCCAGGTACAGTTTATATTAATAACTAAAAAGAACATATTTCCATTTGATTTGTGTGAAAGCTCCCACTGACGCTGCTGGAAGATGCATATGTGGATTGATCATTAACGGTAGAGTAACAAAGTGAAGATCATAAAACACAGTTAGTTATTCCTAACAAAAACCTCAGGCTACAACTAGTGTAACTGCCTGCCAGTTTACCAGTATTTATTAATAACACTTCTTGCAGTAAACTGGACTTTCAAGTGGTTTAAAGACACATTATCAACATTTTGGTTTTGTGTGAAATAATGTGAGAGAAAAATATAATTTGCAAAGAATACAGAAGGGTTTGTTTTTGAGGAAGCAAGGGATCAAGAGGATTTAAATACTCTACAGCACTGGAAACTGAAACATAATTTTGTTCTAGTGCATTATTATTAATTTGTTCATGGTATTATCTACAATGTGGTATAGAGGGAAATTTCCAGACCTTCAAGAAGTGACCAATCCTGCTCCCACAGAGCTCACAATCTAAAGAGAAAGTGTGGAGGGGCAAGGGAAAGGACACAACAATAGGCATCTTTAAAATACAAGTTGACTACATTCACTGTAGATAGTATGGCAGAATTGGTTCTTAATGGGGCATGACAGTGTGTGAGACTAATTGGTCTAGTTTCAGTGTCCAAGTCGAGGGAAATACTTAAAGGTGCAATTTAATCAAAGCACCTAAGCATGTGCTCAACTCATGACTGTTCAGAAAGTACTTACGTAGTCAAAGGGATTCAGCACATGCCTCAATTCAGGTAAGCACTTGAGCAAATGCCTAAATGCTGTCCAAAATAGGGATATTTTCCTGAACTGGGCATATGTACTTTTCTGAATAGACCTGGGCTTGAGCATGAGTGTGATTGAGGAACATTTACATTGAGCACATCACCGGACACAGGCAGTACCGTGAGGAGTAGGCCGGAGCGCCACCGCGAGAAACTTATGGCTTGATGGACTAACCTACCTGACTCAATGAGGGACAACCCACTATTACGGACCTATCCACTCCCCTTAACTACATCCCCTGTAAGCCCCACACCAAGTGATGTTCCCTCATTATTGACCCCTTGTACTCCTAACCGTCAAAACCATCACCCCCCTATCCAGGATACCTCAGATTATCCTCTCGTTGTACTCCCCAATTCCCAACCAAACTCTGTGCCCCCAATAATCTGTATACTATGTCTGGATGTTCAGTAACTATTTCGCTTCAACTCTTTACCATAACTTTTTAAACATTATCTTCAAATATGTGCTTATGTGCTTTAATGAATTTAAATGTAATTAATTAACATTACTTTAAATTCATTAATTAAAAAGTCGTATAAATGATGTAAAGTAAATTGAATATTTAAAATTATTTTAGATTTAATAATTTAAGGTGGAAGAAAAACAGATAAGAAATTGAAAATACATATAGTGGGCCAGTTTCTCAGCTGGTTTAACTCTGCCTAGCTCTACTGACTTCCCTAGTTAAGGATTCAGCCCATTACATTTATCTTGACAATGTCTATTCATGATGGATAATGCTGTCCAAAGAATCATTTCTGCTTTATCTTGTGCGCTGTGATTAAGAAGGAATTTAATAGACAAATACTGCGCCCATAGAAATCAATGACAAAACACTCATTGATATAAATGGAAGCAGGATTGTCCAACATGACTTCACATGTTTTCATTATCCAGAAAGTAGAATCTTCTTTTTTTAATTCTTTGATAATCCTGTGCTTTGAGTGTTCATTGCTTGAAGGACAATGTGATGCTTTGCAGTGTGTACGTAGTATGAACTGTCCTCAGCATCCGAGATCGATAGATGTCAAAGGCAAACATAGGGCTATCTCTGTATAGCTCCTCTGCCCTCATGTGCCCTTCTCTGTGCTCTAGAATCTGCTGCAATTCCATTCTCTATACATGCACTCCATAGGAGAACCATAACTCGTAGGATAAATATGATGTAGTGTGTGTGGTACATTAAGTAACAGATGATGTTAAGAAATGTACTGATACTTATGTCTGAAACGGCCTGGCCCAGTCTGAGTTCTCATGAGCCTCTTTAATACATGAGCATCATGATTTAAATAATACAAGACTGTAGAATAGTCCTCAATAAATAGCTTGTTTATTTTCTGTGAGGAATAGCCTGATTATATATTCTGTGTGTGTGTGTGTGTGTAATATACAATTTTTAAAAGAGAATTTTAAAATTCTCTTTTCTTGAAAATTCTCTATTCCCAGAAGACATCTAGTCATTTTTAATGTGGGTTAGTGGCAGTAAGCTAATGAATTTCTACTTCTTTTTATAGGAATATCCATCAGAGACATTTCACTAATAAGATATAGTACTGAATTTAAATTGGAATATAAATTTTATACTGTAAAATGTCTGTACTGATGGAAGGGAGGGCCGAATTACAAATGCTACCTATTCCAAACTGCATCTATTTTAAGACTACTGGAGTGCCTTTGAAATGTTACATTACTGCAGAGAAACTACTCAGGGTGGGAATGATCTTGTTTACTGTTTGATACATTCTTTCCTTAGTTGTCTGTCAACACAGAACCTTGAAAAAGCCTGCTGCAGTCCTTTTCAAGTGACTTAGGTCTACACTTATAATGCTGCATTGGTGCAGCTGTAGAACTTAAGTGAAGACTCTCCTGTGTCAACAGAAGAGCTTCTTCCGCAGGTGTAGTCTATCCATCTCCACAGGAGGTGGTAGCTATGTCAGTAGGAGAAGCCCTTGGATCGACATAGGCCTGTCTACACATGGGGTTAGGTTGGTATAACTGTGTTACTCAGGAGAATGAATTTTTCACACCTTGAACAATGTAGATTTACTGGTATAGGTGTGTAGTGTAGAACTGGCCTTACGTAGAGTTCCTGTGCTATTGATAAAGCTAGAAAGTGTTACATCACTGCCCAGTTGCAGTTTAACATGTTGTTTAACCCCTTCACAAGTTAACTGATGTTGTTCCAAATTCTGAGGTGCTTACTCGGGCCCCCATTCTCCTTTTCATGAAAATAACTTTGCATAGGGAAAAGGAAATTCCTCCCACATAACATGGAAGAAATAAGAAAGTCGGCCCCTTAACCCTTTGATTCCCTATAATCTATAGGGATCTTGAGGAGTTTACAACATCTCAACTTCCTGGAGAGCAAAGCTTCTGTAGAGGCTGCAGTTTCTCTTAAAATGGGTTTTCTATAGCCTGGGAGAGAAAGTATGCGCAGCTTCACATTGTATTAATTTGGGATGCTTTTCCCTATGGGATTTGTGAGTTGTGGGTAGGGTGGGGAGAAGACTATGCAGGAATTTCACATACCCCGCAGAGGATCTTGGGACATCTACTTTTACTCAGATTTTACTCATCCTTAGTTGGGCAAACTCCCTCTGATATTGAAACTGAGGAAGAACCTTAAGATTTATCTCAGGGTTCATAACATTTTGGCACTAGTCAATCTTACTAAAGGAAAATATTTCTATTTTTCATTTGTGACACTGGCAGACCAGTTGCCAGCTCACACCAAAGCCCCTAGGCCTCACTGAACACAAACAAATGCATAGTTGGAAACCAATCTGGCTCACCTGGTAGCATTGTTAAAATAGGTATTGGGGTTATAACAATGTGTTTAGTGTTTAGACTTTATGGAGTGCTTGTAAATTGGTGCATGCATTAATCTTATTTATAACATCTGTATCCCATGTATAAGGTTATATTGAGTGTTTGCATTGTGAACCTCTGTAACCGTGTAAGTCATCAAACAGGAAAGGAACATTAATGTAAAATACTGGCTTCCTACAGAAGATGTTAGGTCCTGCCCACCAAGAAGGCCCATTGAAATCAAATGAGCCGTTGTGAAATAGCAAAGAACAAAGACTTTGCTGATGATTACCTCCACACCCATGAAGAGGAGACATGCAGATGGACTCCTCCCATCACCTTGAACTCTGGGGGAAGGGAATAAAAATCCCAACAAGAAGGAACTGTGTCTCTGTGTTGCTTCTTGGAGTTGGAGAGGGCAAGATTTCTAAGCATAAGCAAGGGATCCCCACCAGTTGCTTAGGCTGGGTTAGCCGTAAAGGACAGATAGAGCCTGATTATGCTAAAAGTTCTACCACCTTCTGGAACCTAAGATTGTAACTCATTGGTGTGTGTATGTTTACCTGCTTTAACCTGGTAAAATAAGTCTAATTTCTTTTTCTTAGTTAAGAAATCTTTAGATAGTTTGTTATAGGGTTGGCTACAAGTGTTGTCTTTGGAGTTGGATCTAGCGTGGATAAGTGACTGGTCCTTTGGGACTGGGAGTAACCTGAATATTGTTGTGATTTGTGGTGTAAGGGACCATCTATCACAAACACAAGTTTGTCTAGGTGGCAAGATGGACCGGAGTACCCAAGGGGACTGTCTGTGACTCCATGTTAAGGATGTTCTAGTGCTTGAGGAGCTCACAGTTGACACCTGGTTGGTGAAATCTAAGTATAGAACTCACAACCAGTTTGGGATTTGTGCCCTGGTATGTAACATTCTGCCCTGAGGTTAGTACTCATGATCCTGAGTCACAACTGACTGCTTGACATCATTAATCTCTTGTGGAGATAGTCAATACACCCTGTTTACAAGGTAACATCTGTGCTGGCATTTATATGTTATGAGCTGTTATGGCCTCTGGAATTTTTCCCTCTTCTGCTCCAAATCACATTACGTCTTTTGATTCCATCATAACTACTATTGTTTCTTATTTTCCTAAATCAGAGAGTTTTCCCATCAGCATCTCTACCTCCCATCCTCATCCACATACATTTGGGGTAAATGGCATGAAAGATAAGGGAATACAAAGTTTCCTATCACAGTGTTATTTATTACATTTAATACAGTGACCCCAAAAGGCTACATTCAACAATCAGGACCTAACAGTGCTAGGTGCTTAACAAACATGTAGTAAAAAGATAGTACCTGCCTCCGAAGTCTTGGTTAACAAGACTCAATAGATGGATGAGGCAAACAGGTATGTGTGTGGAGTGGAGGTGTGAGGGAGAGACAAGGTAATTCATAAGAGCTCACTTTACATTCATTCAAATTCCTCGTTTTTCTGAGCTGGGCAGTGATCCATGTGTCAACACAAAGGTGGCCTAGCTAGTTACAGATCAGGATGCTGTCTTTCCTCCCTAGTACAGACAGGCATCCAATCTTCTCCTCCCCTCTTTGCAGTCAGGCATCCACCGCTTTTCATCTTTGCAGTACTGGAGGATATTTGCTCTAGGTGTACAGCCCCCATGCCTGGGAGCAGTCCCAGCCTCAAGTCCAGCAATCCTTGGTCTGAGGACAGCAGAGTGGAGGGTGTTCTTGTAACCACTCTTGGTTCAGGCTGTAGCAAATGCCCCTAGTAACTGGTTATGTAGCAGTGTGGCAAACTTAACATAGGGATTTCCCTCTCACAGTGCAAGTGCAGTGGCTGAGGCCAGGCTGGCGCTGTAAGGTTGGGAATGGAAAGGAAAACAGGTGATCCATGTGAAAGGAGTGAGTGACACTTTGGGAGTTTTCCTTGGAGCATATAACTTCCTAATTCATTTCTTGGGGGAGCTGAGGCCTACGTGGTCTCTCTAGAGCAGGGAAAAGTCTATGCTTGGATGCAGAATTGTTTTTCCTCCCCTTTTCTAGTCCTACAAGAGAAGGGCAAAGAGTTCTTTTTGAGGCCTTTAGCGTTATCTCTCCCTTCTGAAAATGTTATAGTGTGAGAGTTATGTTTTCAGAGTAACAAAGCTGTTGCGTTTGGCAATAACACACCAAAAGTGAACTCCTTAGAGTTATGATTTTGCTTATAGCTCCCATAGAGCAGATGCCTTGCGAAACCAGTGATAAATCAGTCAAAAGTCCACAGTGGTGATGAGGCGAGGTACAAAAAAACTGGAACATAGAAGGTGAAGACAGTGGAAGGAGCGTTGATTTGATTTTGATAGCTGCTAAACAAAGTGGGCTGACAAAAAGCATTAATGCCCCTTTCAGTTTGCTCAACAGGAGGTCAACTGCCAAACAAGAGAGAAAAGAGCCTGGGTGAGTTATTTGCTTGGCTATAAGACTGATGACTTATTATGTCTGAATGAAACCAGAGTTGCCTGCCAGTGGATGTCCTAGTGTACCAGAACAGAGGTCTGGGCATTTACTCTCGGTGGGAGGTCATGAAAGAAAGGCAGCAAAGGACTGTTGTTTGCAGTAGGCTGGCAACAGTTGGCATGTGGGAACTGCTACAGCTCCCTGCTGATGTTCCGGTAGATTCCATTGTGGTCATCTGAAAACACACTATTCTTTTCTGGGGCACGGCAAGGGGGCACTTACAGCTGCTGTGTGCAATAGCAGAGAAGCAGTGGAGGGTTGAGTGAATGTAGTTCTGACATGGCCTTTTGAGCAGATACTTAGCACAACAATGTCTCCCCACCACAATTGCATTTTTATGATGGTGTCTTGTGTCCATGAAGGAAAAAAGGAGCCTGTTTCTGAGAAACTGGTTAATGGTTTTGTTGACTGATCGTCGTCTTTCCTACACAATGAAAGTGAAAGATGGTCAATATATTGTTTTTGTCTCATGTACTAATGTTAAGAAGCAAAGGAACATAAGGTGGAGGGAAGAGAGAAGTTGTATTTAACACAGGTGGTAGGACTGAGGAGGGAATAGCTTTCAACTGAGGGCACTTGCATCAAGTGTGTGTTATTTTCACCCCTTTTACTCGGAGACAAAGTTTTCCTGATCAGATCTTTGTGCTTTTGTAAATCTATATCGATTCGTGGCCAGAGGGGACCACTAGGTCACCTAGACTAACCTCCAGTATATCACAGGCCATCAACACCATCCAGCACCTGCACACTAAACCCAACTGAAATGAGACAAAGTATTACAGCCCACAGGAGACTAGACTTTTATGTGCCACAGGCAGAGAAAGGACCAAGAATGCACCAATGCCTGATGCTCCCACAATGCCTGATGCTCCCACAATGCCAGGAAATGATTGTGAGATACACTCAGATAATCCTGGCATGTGTCTCACACCCACATGTTGCAGAGGAAGGCTTCCCCTCTCCCTCCCAGGTCACTGTCAGTCTGACCTGGGGGAAAATTCGTTCCTGACCCCACATATGGTGATCAGTTAGCATGGGACCCCACATATGGTGATCCTGAGCATGGGAGCAAGAACTAGCCAGCCAAGCATTTGAGAGACAGAGTGCACAGTGCCACCTCCGAGCCCTGGCCTACCCATGTGTCAGGAACTCATCTGACTCCAGACATCGTCATCTAGTAACCAATGAGCATGGCTTGGCCAATTAAGCTCTCACTAAGTGATTGTGCTTCCTGGTTGGACAGAAGTGCCAGCAGATCATCATTTAAGCCTTGTAGCAAGCACCGAAGGTGCTCTATGCATTCTATGCCTGCAGGTGCTCTAGACCTGCTTCCTATATCAGTCCTTGCACCAACCCGTGTCTGTTCCCACTCCAGCCTTACTCTCTATCTTCCTCCAAACCTTCTGGCTCCAAGCTTTGGTTTGTCTCCTGACCATGGTTCTGGTTCCACCTTCCAGTTGTACTCTGATCACTAGGTCTAAGCCTGTTCTGACCACTAGGTCACACCACTTACATCCCGGTGTGTGACAGTTTGAGCAGCCACAAATAAGACAGGTGCCCCCCTCTGAAGAAGTCGAAGGGCAGATGAACCCTTCTGCAAATTTTCCTCAAGATACTCCCAGGGGGTCTTCAGCTCTGATTTGGATAGGGTATAAATGTATCCAAAAGGAACCTCCATTCCCTGTTGGAGGTCGATGGGGTAATCGTAACCGTGGTGAGATGGTAGAATGTCCATCTTCTCTTGGTGGAATACCTTGGCATGTTCCTGTATTTGGCATCAATTCCAGGCACTGCTGATGAACCTATGGTTTGCAATTCTGGATCCTTCAGGGGCTGGACCACCATTCAGAGTTCAACTGAGAAGGCATGCTTCATGTGGAACAGAAAAATGTTGACAGCTTGAAAAAAGCCTTCACTTCAGTCTCCATTTTGATCCATCGAGATCCCACAAAGGGCTTTATAGTTGAGATCAATGCCTTGGACTTCACAAGGGGCACGGTCCTTTTGCAATTCAGAGATCCTCGCCAGCTGTTCCACCCCTGTGCCATCTTCTCTCAGAAACTGACTCCCTATAGAGAAATTATGATGTATGGGCAGTCCTGGCCATCAGGGCTGCCTTTGAAGAATGACCTTGCCTCCTTGAGTGCTGCCACACCCCTGTACAAGTCTGGACAGATCACAAGAATTTGGAATATTTACAGGATAACATGAGTCAATCAATGCCAGATTTGCTGGGCCCTTTTCCTCTCTCTTGATTTGACTTTATAGTTACACATCATCTAGGCACTAAAGATGGGAAGGTGGACACCTTGTCCTGCAAGGACGAGTACCATAGAGTAGAGCAGGAAGCTCTCACTGCCATAAATCCTCACACTTTGTCTGTGGGACCATCAGTGATCATCTACCCATTATCTGCTCCCAGATGATCTTCTGTGGCCCCAGTATGCCAGTCTCTAAGAATCATTGGTGCCTTTCCAGGTTCAAGGTTCTGCCTGCAAAAAAACCCCATCTCTATCATAGGGAATCTCCTTTACCTTCCCAAGGGTAGTTTTCAGCTTCAGGTACTAAGGCAGTGCCATGACTCGCCCAATGCAGGACATTTTGGCCAATTTTAAATCTGGAACATGATCGCTAGGTACTTCTGATAGTATTCAACATCAGTTAATGAGGCTGACCATGTTAAGTCATGAGACCTCTGTGCCCACATAAAGAAATCAGAAGCCGGGCCGGTGGGCATCCTTCAGCCCCTCCCCATTCCTCGCATCCTTAGTCCACCCTTTGTACTTCATTTTGGTTTACCATGCAACCAAAGACACTCAGTTATCCTTTCTGTGACTCGACCAAGATAGCCCATTTTATTCTCTGCCACACTGTTCTGTCTGCCTGTGAAACTTCACAAGTCTTCCTGGATCACAGCATGCTGATGTGCATCATTTCAGATCAAGATCCCCAATTCATTTCTCAGTTCTGACAGGAATTTCTCCACTTTCTTGGCACCACGCCCCTTATCTCAACAGTTTACCACACACAGACAGAAGGCCAAATGGAAAGAGTCAGTCAGTACTTCCACTGTTTTCTGAGTTTCCATCAGGATGATTGTCTTCCGCTGCTGTGTTTGGCTGAGTGCGCATACAGCAACTTGACCCATGCTTCATTTTTAGCGAATTTTGGTTTTCACCTCTGGTTTCATCTGGATGTATCAGAAGACTCTGCTGCCCCAGCAGCCACGGACCTGGTATTCCTCATTTAACAAATATACCAGGAACTCAGAAATTGCTTACTTGACTCTGAGAGTCTTAAAAGCATTATGCTGACCCAAACTGACAAGCCACTCCTAATCTTGGCATGGGGATAAAGTTTGGTTCTCGATCCAGTACTTGAGAATGGACTAACCTTCCACCAAGATTGAGCACCAATGCCTGGATCCTTTTTGGATTATCAAACAAATAAATCTAGCAATTTTCAAGCTTCAGATCCCAGAATCCCTCAAAATTCACCCCATCTTTCATGTTTCCCTCTTCAAATCATTCATCGACAACTCCTTCTCTGCTTGGGTCGACCCACCTCTACCCCTAGTAATAGTCCAAGGGCAGGAGGAATAAGAAGTCCCTCGAATTCTAGATTCCCAAAAGATCCGGTGGAATATTCAGTATCTGATAGACTGGACCAGAGGAGTGATCCTGGGAACCAGAAGTAAATGTTCACACTCCAGACCTCCTGCAGAAATTTCACCAAAGATGTCCTGACAAGCCAGGGCCAAGAGCCCCTAGAAGGAGCCCTCAATCCGAGGGGACTGCTAGGAACTCAGCTGACTCTGGGGGTGGTTGCCTGGCAACCCATAGAACTTGACTGGGCCTAATAAGCGCTCACTAAATGATTGTGCTCCCTGATTGGACAGAAGAGCCAGCAGATCATCATTTAAGTCTCATTGTCATTTAAGCTGCAAAGTGGCTGTTCAGTGCATTCTACACTTACAGGTGCGCTAGATCTGCTTCCTTTACCAGCCCTTCCTCCAAACCCCCTGATTCCTGGCTCTGACCATGACTCTGATTCTGCTCTGATTCTGGTCTCTGACCATTAGGTCGCTATGACAGGATATACCCCTGTGTGCACACCCTAAACACTATTGTAATAATTTTTGTACAAGATATGCCTTTTGAGGTATCATTTAAAAACTCATAATTTACTGATCAATAACATCATGGAAAATTCATACAGCGGCATTATATGTAAAGTTATAAACATAAGCTGAGATCATGACTAAAAGTATGCTTTCCAGATAAGTCTGGGAAATAGCCCAACAAGTTTCTCAAAGACAAAGGCTAAGCTGATAACTCCGCCAGGTGTAAACAAGTCTGATGGACCATTACCTACTAAGTGGCCATTTTTTGGCAGGAAAGGGGACGGGCAAAAAATCTACGTCTTAACAAAGAAACAGCATGGAGTTCCTTTCCACACATCTGCCTGTCACCTTTCTCCAAGCTGCACATGCTTCTCAAAGGGGACACAGGACTATAAAAAAGGGTCAGACACCCAAGACATGCAACCCTCTCCCTTCCCCCCACTGCATTCTATGCACCTGAAAAGGTGAAGGAAGTAGCTGTTGGACTCTAGGGAAGGGGTCCTGACTTAATGAGTTTGGTCAGTCAGACTGCTGAAAGCATGTGGTGAGAGAACTTTATTTTGAATCTAATATAGTTTGTTAGGCACCATTAAGTGGTTTATCTTTATTTTTATTTTAACTGTTCTTTACTTTTATGCCTCATTATTTGTACTCACTTAAAATCTATTGCTTTGTAGTTAATAAACTTGTTTTATTGTTTTATCTAATCCAGCGTGTTCAAACTGAAGTGTCTCGGTAACTCCAGTTGGGGTATGGTGTGCATATTATTCCCATAAAGGAATAACGGACTTAATATATTTGTGCTGGGCAGTACAGGACATACATTTCTGGGGAAAGAATCTGGGACTAGTTGTATATTGGCCTCACCCTGCAGCATAACCCAGTCTGGTAAGAGCCAAGGTGTGGCTGACTGGCTGCAGCACACAGACGTACTTGGGAGTGACTTACATGCTGGAAGCTGTTTGTGAGTAGTCCAGGTTGGAGGCTACACCAGCAAGACCTTGTAAAAGGCACCCCAGGTTACAGGGCAGGGGTGACACAACTACTCATTGGTCTGGACTGTACCCTAGTATGTCATAGTCACAATGCCTATGCCCATCATCCAATGTCCCATCTCCAGCCATACCCATATCTGATGCTCCAGAATACACAGGGTAGGGACTACATCTGAGCCCACTTCCTCCAAAAAATAGTTTCTATGTTGCCTGTGAATAAACCATTCATGCCATCATTGGTCTATAAAGATTCTGCCAAATCAATAGGCAGATATTGCTTAAGAATCACAGTGCCATTCTGAGCAAGGTGTACAGTTTGTATGAGAGAGAGAGAGAGAGAGCTGTGTATTGAACATTTTGTGATCAGTAACAGCCATCCGACACCACTAAAATAGGATTCTCTCTGTGCTTGTTCTTTCTTGAGATTTAGGATTTCTGTGGCTTTTGACCATCAAAGGGGTGAGGTTCTGGAACAGCCTCCCAATAGGAGTTGTGTGGGAAAACAACTTAATTAGCTTGAAGAGAGAGCTGGAAAAATTTGAGTGCAATCGTATGACAGGGTTGCTTGTGATGGTGGAGGGCAGGGCTCAAGAGCTCTGGGGCTCACTTCCAGTTGATGATGTGTGTTCCTAAAGCTCATACTTCAGGGTTTCAGATGGCCACTAGCAGGAGTCAGGACGGGTTTTTTTTATTGCCTTCCTCTAAAGCATCAGGTATGGCCATGGCTGGAGATGGGACACTACGCAGGGTGGGCCAGGGCTCTGAGGTAGCCCCAAATATTCTCTCTTAGGTGCTAGACTGGCTGGTTCCTGCTCACATGCTCAGGGTGTAACTGATTGCCATTTGTGGTGTTTGGAAGGACTTTTCCCTCTAGTCAGATTGGTAGTGACTTTGGATATTTTTTTGTCTTTCTCTGCATCATATGGGTGCACGTCCCTTGCAAGGATTATCTGGCATATTTCATTTAATCATTTCCCTGGCTTTTTAAGGGCTCCAATGTATCTTGATCCCTCCTATTCTCTGCCCATGGCATGTAATAGTCTAGTCTCCTGTGGGCTGTAATACTTTGGTCTCATTTCAGTTGTTGAGTTTCGTGTGTTGGTGCTGGATAGTGTTGGTGGCCTGTGATGTACAGGAGGTCAGACTAGACGATCTAGTGGTCCCTTCTAGCCTTAAAAAATGTATGACTATGACTCTGTGACCTGGTGACATGGCAGCTGCATCGACATTTTGCAGTAACTGAGACATATTAAACTTAATTACTATACATTAAGCAACCTTAGCTAAGGTTAAGTGTCATGCAACTGATAGGCAGAGGAAAATCTAAAAGAAGAATGGCATTTCCTTTGTATTTTTTCATTTCACTGCCTCACTGGATGCTTTCATGGTATACACTATGGAAAATTGTTGGCAAGCTGTTACATATACCAGCCACAACATATTTTGGGGGAAATACTAAGGATTTCAACAGTGAGCCACAGTCAGCCTGTTTACTCAGATATTACAAGGGTCAGCTTAGAATCAAATCACTCTGGTCCCAAAGGAAAGTTTGTCTTTGAAACTTCACTTCTCAAGAGACAGTTTGTGGTGTGGAAGACAATGTGTAATTATAGTATATAGCTGTGATTTGTGCACTGACAGCAGGTATCCCGTCTAGGGGTCCATAGATAGTAAGTGAAACAAAGCTGAGTTTGAGAAGGTTGTATGTTTTCCAAGGTAGCCACCAAGTCACATGCCTCCCTATCTTTCCGCTGTTTCTTTCTCTGGCCCACATACATCCCTACTCCTCATCACTCTGATACAACAGTAATGGGCAAGAACCTGGGTGGATGGATCAAGCACGAAATACAGCACAAAATACAGGTGCTTTTATTTTGGGCCAAATGAATACCAATAAGAAAAAGTTACTCAGGTGAACCCTGAAAATATAAATGATGCCTGTCCTGATTTCCTCCTCTAATCTTTTAGGATCTTTTTTTTTATAGCATTATCTTCATTTTAAACCTGCCTTGTTACCTCCCCTCCAGTCTCCTCCACCTTTTTCAGGAGCATGACAGATAAACAGCCTCCACGTATGTGCAGAATTGCTGGCTCCCAAGACTTATTTCCATTACTTCTGTCAGGACAGCACTAATGAGGTATGAAATCATCCTGACCATGAGACATTTTCTAAGCAAAGTTTCCTCCAAAACAAGCAGGCATTGTAGGCCTGACCGAGAAGTGAAAGCTGCATAGCACGAGGAGGGCCTTGGAGAGCCATATATTTGAAGGCTGTGAGTGGCATTTCTGCATTTCTTCCCACATTTGGTCCATTTCTGTTTGGGTTTTTTTTTGAGAGGTTGGCTTATAATGCAAGAGGACAGTGAGGCTTTCCACATACTCTAATGTAAGCAAAATAGCAATGAATATACTTCAGGGAAAAGCAAGGAGGTGGTTAGTTTGTTACACTTGTAAATATGTGAAATGTTTTAGCTGGAGACCTATTTTTAAGCAACCATTTTCTGAACCTGCTTTAGAAAAATGCTGGGTTATAATATCCCACTACCCAGAATTGAACCGAGTCCTGAAACTTTCTAACTTCAAACCATTATTATTTGTATTACAGTAGCACCTACAGGATTTGGCTAAAATCAGGGATTAATTGTGCTTGGCACTGTGCATACACCTCTATGAGAGCTTACAGATTAAACAGGCAGCACAGACAAAGAGTGAGAGGAAGGAAATATTATTACCTGTATTCTCTAAATGGGGAACCTGAGACCGAGAGATGAAGTGACTTGCCCAGGTCACACAGGAATTTTGTGAGAGAGCTGGGAACAGAACTTGAGTCTCTCAAGTCCCAGCTCACTACTTTAATCACAACTTCTCAAAAAAAAAAGCAATAACAGCAGATGTATTTTTCATCCCACAATTGCAGCAGTATTTTTGCAAACTACCCTGTAGTGATATTAAAGTTAGGGTATTTAACACTTGCCAATTAGATCATCGCCCAAGAGGTTTCTAAAAGAAGTAAATGCTGGAGCAACAGAACAAAAAAAATACGACAACCCACCAGTTCAGAATGGGAATTGTTACTGCGGCAATCTGGATGGAGCCCAAAAGGCTCTCTCCATTTTCTGGAGGAAAGAGTTTATGGGAATTGGAGTTTAATGGATTCCTGAGCAGGTTAACCATGTATGGAATAAAAATTAGTGACAGGGAAATCCCCCAAAGAGGTCAGCAGCTTGAATAAGCACCTAAAAATGTTACCTGAAAAATTTCAATGCTTTGGGTTTGCAACACTGGGGTGCAAATCTTCAGATAATGGGATTCCCTGTGAGCTTTCTGGTACTTCCTATTATTGGTTAGGCAGGAAATATGCCAAGAACAGACTCTCACACTGTATTTTGGCATTTCTGTTTGGGAAGAAAAGGGCACATAAAACTGAAATGATGGGGAAAAGAGTAACTGAAATGTGTTGAACCTTGGTTCAGGTTGGAGGTGGTTTTATCACAAATTTTTTTGCACATTTAAAAACACAGTAGCTGATTCTTCTCATATGCAATTTGGCAAACCAAACCAGGAGCAACTTCATTGAAGTCAATGGAATTACCCCAGTATAAAATGAGTGATAAATTAGAGAAGAATCAGGCTCATAATTGACTTATTAACTAGGATTGGGTACTTTACAATGCTTGTCCGTGACAAATTAAAATAGGCTCAAAATGAAAAACACAAAATAATAATAAATTTATGGAATGTAATCATATGGATTGGCATTTAGTCATTGAATCTGGGGGTAGAAAAACATCATAGCAAATGATGTCCTTATTGAGAGGGAGCGATATGCCAGAGAAGAGACAATTCAGGATGGTCCATGATGTGGAACCATGACTGCTCTTCAATAAATTCCAGAATCAAAGCATTAAGCTGAGTTCAAACTATAGCTGATTAGTCCTGTGGTCCTATACACCAGACAGCTGCTGATATGATAAAACTCCAAGAAAGTCCTCAGGCCGCCAAAGGGGGGTCTAGTAGTTTCTTTGGAAGACTAAGGTACCTTTCTAATTTTTTACAAGACTTACCAGTTAACTGTGATTCCTGGCCCCGGATGCCGTCAACCCAGCGCGTGATAAAGAAGTTGCCATAAGTCTAGAAACAGGATATTGAGATTTCACCAGAACAATGTGAGAATGTGGTGCTGCCTAGGAAAATCACAACAGGTGGCCAATACTGTGAACAGGCCATACCTAAAGGGGCCAGCACAAAGAGGTCAGAGGAACAGGAAATCAAGTCCATTATTGTAATACAATACTTTCCTATCTCCATGTAAGGCTCCAAAAGATCCCAAAAAGCAGTGAATCAGATGTGGCATGTTACGAAGAGTAGTAGATCATACTGTAGGACTGACCAGACAGGCAAGCAACACTAACAGAGACCTGGAGTATGTCTATATTGTAATCTGAGGTGTGATTCCTACTTGGGTAGATATACCTAAAAATAGCAGGGTAGATATGGTGGCGCAGCTTTCAGTGCGGGCTATACAAGCACATTGGGGACCTACTCACTCTGCTCACTGGGGATCTACTCACTGAAGCCTATGCTACCACATTGACGCTGTGATGTTTAGCCATGCTAGCGCAGGTATATCTCCCTGAGCTGCAGTCACACCTTGGATTGCAGCACAGCCATACCCTTAGACTGTCACAGGCTCCATTCTTACTCCCCAGTTCAGACTGCCCAGCTATGATGGAGGGAGCAGGGCTACTCACTTGATACTCCTTGCTGTGAGCAAGTGGGAGGGGAAGGATTGGCAGGAGTCCTGGTTCTGCTCCTCACCACACCCACCCACCCATTCATTGTCCAGGACAGCTGGCCAGGTGCATGGGGAGGAAATATGTGACTCCACACACAGGGTTGGAGTGACCTACTGCTCTTCCCTATCTCCAGAATAAGGGCAGATCGAGGAGGAAGTAAGCCCCCACTTGGAGTGTGGGGGGGAACTACGTGATTTTTTTTTCCCTTGTCACGATTGTCTGGTCTGTTCCTGGGATGGTGCAGCTATGCTCTGCCCCTTACTCAGGGCAGAATATAAATTTGCAAGATAGGTTCTTATTCAAATGAGAACGATCAGTAATCTCTGAAGATTTAAAATCCAGTATCATAAATCAAATATTTCACCACCCCAGGAACCAGAGGCATGCTTGAGGTGAACCAGAACATGCATCTGCTATCTTGACACAAACGCTTATTTGGGAGCATACATGGAACAGTATGAGACGTGCAGGAAGTACAGCGGCTGACCAAAAAAGAAGGAACTACAGCCCCAAGAAATTAATATCTTATTCATGTTTAATGAGATGAACAACTTGATCACAAGAGACTACTTCTCTAATTTCTTGCAAGTGGATTACCTCAAGGGCATCTAGATAGCGCTAGTATTAATAAATTCTGTCATGCATATTCTGCCAGATGAGGCATAGCAGATAGGTTATGATCAGACAATGGACCCCAGTACATCTCAGGAAGATTCAAACTAATCTGTGAAAAATGGGAACTCTAGCACAAGCAAGGCATTATCCCTGGATGCATGCAAAGTAAAAGGAAATCATCCCTAGCTAGTCATGGTGGGCAGTAATAGTGTGAATAAAAGACCATCATAAAGGTTGATCTGCCAAAGAATCAAGATAGTAATCCCAGCAATGAAAAACATTTATAACAAAATGGAGGAGCAATGGACAAATCCCCCAAACTATTAATTGTTCTAATTATATTTATTAAAAGAGTGCAAAACAACACTACTGGAATAAGAACCAAAGAACCGAATCCATTATGCATGGAAAAGGAAGTCTGGATCTAACCACTGACCAGTGAAATAAGGAAGTTGAAAATCGGCATCCCTTTAAATTCCAACAGTTCAAAATGGGAATATTTTGATTTGACACACACATCACATGGTATTGTTTCTGTCCCCTGATTAAATCAGAGTAACTCTCTCAAAATCAAGTTTGCAGTGAAGATACTCTCAATTACAAATTTGAAATGTGCTTTCTCTAAACATTCTGCAATAGTCATGTGAAATTCCTGCAGGTAAAACAATTAGAGTATTTTTTCTGGAAATCTAATACATAAAGGGAATGAAGAGAACTGAAGCAAATTTATGTTTAAAATTTTGAAAGAATGTTTTTTTGGAATCTTTATTCTTTTCTGTATTTGTCCACCTGGTTATCAACATGCTGGTGATAAAAAGCTGTGATTTGAAAGCTAGTCCTGTGCTAATGATCTCTGGCCACAGTAAGCAATCAGCTCCTGTAACTCTGACCTTTCACATGCTCAAATAACCTCTATAAAAGGAAAGATGTAACAAGTGACATGAAGACCAGGGGGAGGCACACCACTTTCACAAGGGAAATAGTTAAGGGAATTCCGAGGAAGTGGAATGGGGTCAGAGGGCAGATTGTGAGGTGAGAACTTGAGGAACTAACCTGAGTTATTTGCGTTGCTGTAACATTACACTGAATGAAAACACCCTGTAGTTATAACTGAACATAGGGTCCTCTCTTTATTGCAGCCCTGTGCTGGGTATATGAAGCAATTAGTACAAATAAACTACAACATTACAGAACATGAGCACATATATATTTCTTTAATTTTATTACAATAGACTGGGCCAAATATCCTTATATATTATATTTAATGAGAAAAATTCTACTTTTAATGAAGTCTCTGTGCTCTGCAGCTCACTGAATGCAGATTTGCTAGTTAATAAAGTCCTAACAGTGTTTCTGTTCATGGAAAATGAATCTGAAACGATTGTCAGATTATCTGTTTGGCATGCCTGACTGGTGTCTGGAGTGGCTTTGCTAATGTGCTATTACTCAATGTCATTAACCCATAGAAGTGATTGAAAGGTGAATTTATATTTGCATCAAGCTGCTCAGAATAGGCGGCACTCTGGATTAATAGTGTCCTGTGAAATGATGCTGCACAGGATAAAATGAACCATTCATTTCAGAAAGCACATGTCCCTACTCCACTGAGGTTCCCTTCAGATGTGTATAGCATTCAGACTGTGCAGTGACAGCAACAAAAAGTTGCCTGTGAAAGAGACATATTTGTTTGCTATTGTGTTTGACATTAGAAATCTGAAGTTTTTACAGTTCTAGGAGAAGCCTCCTATTTTGTTCCTCCACAGCAAAAGCCACATTTAAATACTTTAGAAATATGTAACATCTATAAAATTGCACCATTAAAAAAAAGTGGGGCTGCTGAGAGAAATGCAGAATGAAGACTTTTACATTGCTTCATGTGACTTTAAACATGAGTGATTAATTAAGATATCCTACAACGTTTCCCTCTTCCCAAATGCGTGTACTTTTTTTTTTTTTCTCTTCATAAGATAAAGAATCAGTATTAATTTGGCTTAGACTAATTTGTCAGTTGGAGGCTACTTAATGCTTTCAGTCTCATGCTATTTTTAAAAATAACATTCCTCTTTATTGTGGAGTATTTACTCAGTATAAGTCAAAATCCATACCATTCCATTTGAATGCTTTTTCCAACTGAATGGGATCTGCTAGGATTTGTCCAGGCTTGTAAGGAAAAGGGAATGTTCAGTTGCCTATGAAAGGGAGATGAGCCATTACTGTATTCTGTGTTTTCTGGAGATCAACTTCTCTCATTTGATTTTACAACCATGTTTGAGGCCTGATGTGATTTAACATTTTACCTGTTCTGGTTTTTAGAATAATTTGGGAATTAAAAAAAAAAAAACCCAGAAAGTAGCTTTTTTGTTCCACACTTCACAAAGGATGGAAGAATATGATAGACCACGATAATCTCACTTGACATGTGGTATTTCAAATGCTTTCAAGGATCCAGAGAATGGACATTGACTTTACAATATTAGAAGCATACACCTCCAGTCTTTACTCAATCAAAACTCCCATTGCCTTTCGGAAGAGGTTTGCCAAGATGTTCATGTAGTAGGAGGAGTCCACACCCAAATGTTATAGACGAAAAGTGCAAAGATCGGGCGTGTAAGTGAAAATTGTGACATTAACAAATTATAGTAAAGGAAATTGCAGGTGGAGAAAACTTGATCTTAAATGAGAGGTGTCATGGTAATAAATGACATCTGAGAGTCATGTTGACAGGTTAGTGTGTCTTGGGTCAGGGTGTGGAAAACGGCATGTCAGCAGTATGGAGACACTTCTGTGTTATGCACTTGAATATTTTCAGCTCCAAGTTTATTTCCTACAAATATATATATATATCTTATTAGAAAATGTTTTCTTAAATAGTTTAGATTAGCACTGGTGATTTGTTTATAAAGTATAATCTTATAAATGATGGCAATATTCTGTAGACACAAAAAATAATACATCATACCTACTATTCATATTAATTAGTGTTTTATTTATTCTGTTTAATCAGATGGAGACCAGTTTTCTATTGTCATGTCTCATAATAATAATAATTGCACTAATGAGCGTAATTGTTACAGTAATGAGAACTGAAACCTAACAGCAGTAACCCCTAAATTATCATGCTTAAAAAAACAGATGCATGCAGAACAATCTTTAATTTCTTTGCTTGTGCTGGTTAGCATTACAGCTTAAATATACAGACTCTTCTTGTGTGCATTAATTTCTGGTTTATGTGGTGGTAAAACAAAAAGAAAAGAATCTCAAGAAGTTCATCCACATTGACGTGATAGATTGCAACAACTTCTACAGGGACATTCATTCATCACGTACATTTAATACATATATTTAATCTTCTGGTTTTTTAAACAGAGAGTCTATTGCTACCTGCAAGGTTAATTAGCACAGCTGCTTAGGAAAAGAGTTACGCTGTTTTAAAATCTTGTGTATTTTAATTTTTCTTTAAATCTAAATACTGAAATTAAAAGGACCATGTACACTTACCAGCACAAAGTGGATTTAACCCAAATTTCTAGAACCAAAATTGCACTTTCACTATCACTCTGGAAAAGATTTTTATGCCAGGTGGATTTTTATTTTTATTAACCAACAAAATGCTGTCTGAGCTTTGTCAGATTGCACCCAATGACAAGTAAAAAATGACATATTCTATTGCTTAATGGCATCAAGATGAAAGCAGCAGAGGTGGGATACAAAAGTATAATAAATTACATCTAGTTCTGAAAATCATTAAAGTAACCCCAGAATTGTAGTGTTGTCCTTTCGTTGACTCATTATGCCACTGAGAGACCAACTTTGTGTAGCATTAGTATATACAAAGTAAAGACGAAAGCCTTGAAAATTGAAGCAGTTAATTTTTAAAGGGCAAGAAATTAATCAGAATTAAAATGTATTTCTTATTTTTATTACTATAACTTAGTCTCTGAAAACTGAAAGAATGTCAATAATTGCTGCTGATGCTGTTAGTGTACTCTTGCATTTCACTCCAAAAGGAGAACAAAATGAATGACCTTTTCATCTTCCCACTGAAGTCTGTGACTTTGATTTAAATCTGAGCAGGATCAGGCCCCAGACTGTTCAGTTTCATTGTCTCTATTCGGTTATGCTTCCTGCTTCTCTTTCATTAACAAAATGCTATTGTGTTTGCATTCCCTGTGCTGCGTTCCTCATGTTTAAATGGCAAAAAAAAAAAAAAAAAAAATAAAAAAATCACTGATACATGTTAATTATGAAAATAAAAAAAATCAATCCCATAAAATATATTTAATTTTGGTTGGGGGTGGAAAAATAAATTATTCCTGGCTTATTAATGTGATCAATGTGTGTATGGTTTTTTAAAATGTCTCTGTAAAATCTGTTTGTTCAAATCTAAATGTTTGTGCCTACTCCAAGCTGATGTTCCCTTGATGTTCCCTTGACTTGAATAGCTAAACATACAAATATGTTATAAAAAACCCTATGCTGAATACTTCCAAAATAACATTTTTGTGAAATTCCTAAATAGACTAAACTACACTAAATCCTTTCCAGGTTTCTATTGCTGGTGGGGGAGAATGGGGTTATGAGCCCAAATATCAATCTAAATGTATCCCTTTCTCCTACTGTATGCTGTTGTATTCATGCAATTCATTAAGCTTAAAATGTATAAAAGAAAAATAAACTATGATCTGGGATGGAGATGCCTTTTATAGTTCATTTCAGAACAAATTTATATTCACTTTATAATCTCTTGAAAAGAAAGACACTAACCTATTTATGGCAAGACCTGTGTAAACCTTGGTTGTCTATACATTTCCTTTAGTTAATCGGGGTGCCTTCAAATGAAATAGGAAATTTTGTTTGGGAGGGACCCCTCAGTATGAGTGGTGAAGTTTGGATGGATTAAGAAATCCCTGCACACAATTGACTCTTAGCCCAAAACTTGAACTAGAACTTTTGGAAAATTCAGAACTGTTCAGCCTATGGTCCATTCCACTCTCCCCACAAGCGCTATTTCTTTGCTGCAATGGCAGGCCATCTGGGGCATTGCAGCCTGCTTCTCTAGGGTCTCTCTTTAGATTGCTGGCCCCACCCCCTCTTTCTAACCAGATCTTCTCTTTAGGATACAGCTAGGTAAGTGATCCACCTCTCCTCTGGATAGTGTCCTTCTGCAGTGTTCTTCTTCAGGGATATCACTTGCTCCGAAATGTACAACACTGTGATATATTCAAGGATATTAATTGCACCAAAGCCCCCAAAGTTCTTTTAAAGATGAAATAGTAGGAATAGTGAGAGCCTCTGTAGGGAAGGCTTACCTGGTCCCACTGCTGGATGCCATGGTCCTGGAAGGGGGCAGAGGAGTGGACTGACCAGTGGCCATTTGAAGAGGAAACCTGCACAAATGGAAGAGCACTGGCAGACCTTCCGTCCCCGTTCCGCTTAAATCAGATAAGTGGAACTCTGGCTTGTTAGGAGAGGGTGTGTAAGCAAGGAGGGGCCCATACGTGTATGATGAAATGGTATTGAGAAAGCAATGCACAGTGGTGGGAGCCTGTCAGAGGTTCACATTATTCAGATAAGTTTTGGGTAATCACCTGAACTTCAGGGTGCTTGTGTGAACAGTGCCTTGGAAAGATAAGACCTCTTTCGCTAATATAATCCAAGATCCCTGACAACTGTGAAGGCAGCCAATGTGGCAGAACCCCCCAAGAGGCTGTGTTTCACTCTCACTTGGATAGGTTTTACTTTGCGGTTTGAAAGGCCAGCTGGTGGGAGGGGCTGGCACTGATCCTCTTGTCCACATGAGAAACCAGCCACCCATCGCTCTTTCTCCTGAGTGCCCTAGGGGCTTTGTGATTGTTTGATTTTAATTTTTTATTGTTGTGTTAGCTTAACCTGCAGCTGACCCATACAGATTTCATGTGGAGCAGCGCCAGTTAGTAGTAATGCGTTTTCTGACACCCTGTAGAAATTATGCTGCCAGTCTTGTTGTTTCAGCCATCAGCGCTGGCGTAAGTGCTGGCTGGTGCATCCCCGTGTGAGGGTTTCTTTTTTCATTATTTAGCACCTCACTTATGGCATTACATTTGAACTTTAGAATTTTCAAGTCCACTTACTTTCCCCGAATTTGATAGGTGATTGCTCCAATGAAGCTGCATGTGTTCTTGGAATATCTACATATATACATGGTTGAAATATGCAAGGGATTCAGCTCTTGGCAGATACCTTTAAAAGAAGATGGATGGGATGATTCTCCCTCCTCCCCCTAACATACCCCTACACGCCCACTCAGACACACCCAGGAGAGTAAAAGAGAGCAAGCTCTTTGTCCTAGAGTGGATGAATGCAGTTGACGATGATGGGTTCCAGGAAGTGGGTTCCAGGAAGTGGGTGGGCGTGAGCCTGCCCACAGTTGAGGCCCCTCCCCCCAAGGTGAGGAGCTACTGAGCCCAGGAATCAACTAAGCACGGGGGACAACTAATGAGAAAACAGGAACAGGTGTAGGGGTCGAAGAGTCAAACATAGAGAACCTGAAGGGGACACCAAGCAGAGAACCCTGGACAGCACCCACTGCTCCTCAAAGGTGTCTAGGGAGGCAGTGGACACAGTCCAGAGGAACTCTGCCTGGATACGTGAATAAAGGCTGGTTGTGCCCAGGTACCATGCTATCGCCATTAAAGTGAGCGTACTGACGTGTTTGCACTCAGCTTCCAATGACTATGAACATGTGAAATGTCCAAGTAATTTTAAGTTTCAGTGAGGAGGAAACTATTATTTTTTTGGTACATGTATGAATTTTAAAGCCATTAAAGATGTGTTCTAACAAAGCAGTTTAAATGTGATTATATAAACACTTGCAAAATCTACCTACAGTCAAGATGGGCCACCCCAAAACTATGCACAATATCCCTGATCCTGCATAACTATACAGGGGGACCCCCCTATGTCAGCATGGAGCCTCATTAAATTAAGTGGGGCTCTGTGCAGGTTCAGAGATCTGCCCAAGTGGTTCTTGGTGGCAAATCAGAGCCTTATATCTAACTCCACTGCTTTCACATGCATACTGCTTACTTGTGTTCCATCTCACACACACTGAAAGGCTGGGTGATATCCTGACTCTTTTAAAGTCAGTGGCAAAGTTCCCATTGACATGAATGGGTTCAGGATTTTACCCACTATGTCCAACATAATTTCCAGAAGTATATGCTGCGCCTAGAAAGCAGTATGTAAAGGAGTTATTTCATAATACCTGCTGATATGCATTATTGCTTTCTTCAAGTGGGATTTGTAAGAATAACTTAGTAAAATATAGGTGCGATAATGTAATTAATAGTAACAAAACAGGCTTATTATCATGCTGATTGCTGATTATACTGAATGCTTAGCTCCTCCCAGCAAACATGATCCTTTAGGAAATCAATTTTAATTTAGAAGAAAAAAGCAGAAAACTAAAATAAATGTGCCTGTTTTGACTAAGCCTCTGGCATAGCCTTGGGAGCTCAGAAATCAGGCAGACTTAGGCTATGTTTCCATTTTAATATATTTTAGAAATAGCAGCAGTGTGTCTAATTAAATAGATGGCAAGAAAAACAAGTACATCATTAAAATTTCAATGTTGGTGTTGTGTTTCAACTTGGAAAAAATTCTCTTGGTTAATTATAACCTCTGCGACAACACAGGAATAAACTCCTGAAAGATGAGTATGCGCGTGTGTGTATTGACTGAGCCTTTGGAAGGGCTTTGGGAGGCTATAGTGCGCCTGTTTTGTAGTCAGTGTTTTCATTGGGCAGTGCTAGCAATTAGACAGCTTTCACAAGCATTAAAAATCTCACATGAAAGTGAGGGAAATAACATAATTGCCAATATATACTTATTGGAATTTATGCCCCGATTACCAGGGTAAAACTTGTGTGAGGGGACCATGGAGGGAAGAAGCTCCATGAGGTTCCCCTCCTGGATGTTATCCTTCCCACTCCCCTGAGTTCATCCTGTTCTGATTTGTCCACTGTGGAACAAACAAGGGGATTCTTGGCAGCAGAACTCGTGGGTCCTCCAAAATCCACATTGATCCAAGGGGCTGGGCTTTTGTACCAGATCTAGGGACCCTGCTCCCCCTGGCTTCCCAGCATGATCCTGGTTCCACTGAAGCTATGATAACATGGCAGTTGCTGCTGGAATCCTCAGAGGAGAGGATGGGTTTCTCAGACACAGGAGAAAGGTACTTAGAGAGGCAATGTCACGCACAAGAGATGGGAGAAATCTAGGTATAGATTATTCTCTCCACATTCAGGTCCAGCATCGGACCCAGAATGGCTAGAAGCTGTCCAGGCAATAACACCCTTAATGCTTAAACCTCATGTAAGGAATGGCAACAGTAGCGGAAAAGATTTAATATTTATGGTAGATAAATAAAGGACAGGATGAGACATCAAACAAGAACATCTCTAGTTTGGTGATTTATTGAACTATTAACACAACAGATTGCTATTCAGGCAAGCAGAGACTCCTCCTATTACTCATACCACATTCTCAACAGAAGATGCACATGGTTCCAAGTAGAGCTGTATAAGTGTCTAAAAAATTCTATGCATAGTTGCTTGAATTAAAAAATTGAATTTGCTTCACCTGTATTTACACTCCTTGGGCCAGTTTACAAGATGGAGAAACATTCTCTTTTAAATCAAGTTAGCATAACGGAAATTCCCCTTAGCCTCTATGTAGACACAGTTTGAAACCTTTACGTGGTGTTAGTTGTTTCCTAGGTTCCCACATAGGATAGCAAATAACAGCCAGGATATTTGGGGCTGGAGTGACACCCACACAGGCAAGATAGAGGCTCATTTGTGCAGATGCTGTACCTCCTCTCCTTCTTCCATGCCAGTGGTTTTCAAGCTGGGGTACACATAGCACTAAGGTTACGCAAGCTCTTGTAAATCCTGTAATGGCAGATAACACATTTTATTTAGTAAGACTTGGCAATCTAATCTTACTTATATAATGACCCTACCTCAGATGGGGATACAAAGTAGACTGTATTATTTGGAAAGCGGTAGCATCCTAAACAATTTGAAAACTACTGCTCTATGCCATGGGGAGCTAAAGCAGGACTTAAATGAGGTGGAGGGCCTCATGAATTTTATGCTAACCGGAGGTGCTCCTCTGTCAGTTCTGTAATGGTGTGCAATGAGTTGTAAAAGATTATGCAAAAATGCTGTAAATGATTATGCAAAAATAGTAGCAATAAGGTGTTGTTTAATGAAGTGAATTTATGACTAAATCCCTGCAAATGGATCTGCACAGGCAGACAGACCCCTGTGCCCATGTGAAGCCTTACAGACTTCCACAGGGCTCCGCACAGGCTGAGTGGCACACTTGCACATGGTGAAGTGCAGGATCAAGACCATAGTATTATGAAACAAATATGGTAAATCACTAAAGTTTTTAATGTTGATCCAAAGTTACAGCATGGAAAGGCTTTGTATAGTCAGGCTGTCAATGCTTCAGAGAGAGGTGTGTACATGAACACATGCTATGATTGCAGCTCCTTAGTTGAGGCACAGTGGTATTAGCTTGTGGTGGCTGTGAATTGAATCTAACCCATCTATAATGTTAGATAATGCCTTATCACTGGTAATTATTGAACATTATTGCTTTAACTACTTGTGTTTTCTAATTTAGGCTGCCTTTATTATTTTAAATAGGTGGAACACATTTTTTCCTGGCAATATTATAAGTACACCAATCATGCTTTCCAAAACCTGAGACCAATGAAGTATCACAATGAATTGTGTTTTTTAATTCAAATAGAAATAGGTTTTTGGTTTTATTTGGTGCTTAATAAAAACAAATAAACAAACAGCATTTGCAATCCAGGCAGAAGACTGTGAAAGTGAAATTGACTAGAAAATTACTCCAGACAAAACTGAAACTGACTAATAGTCTATTTTCATGGTCCAAACTGAGAGACATAAGTAAAAATATTTAAGCAGTGAAAAATAAATCATATTTTAAACAATATTTTGGTTTGCATCTTTTCAGAAAATGTAAATATTCATTACATGGCTATAGACTTTTTTGTTTTGTTTTAAATGTTTTTTAACCCAAGTATTCTTTTAACATGAGGAAATGCTCTTTGTTTCTGGCACCCTGATAACTTCTCATCCATCTAATCCACATCATGAAACCCACTAAGAAATTGGGGGGCAATCAGTTGGTAAAGTGAGGATCAATGTTCAGTCCGCTTGAGAGTCGCATAACCACAAACATGGAGACAAGAGAATCACAAGTCCATTCCTTTCTGAGGATTTTTTGTTGTTGTTGAATTTACATGTTAGTGTTTCCTCTTGATTGATTAAATAGCTAACTGATCATACCTGCTGTGCCATCTCATGGAGTTTCTCAGAGTCAACTGACAGGAGCAATTTTCATTTTTGATTTACCATATGGTTTGCACTGCAACCTCATAGACACTTTCGAATCAGTTTAGGGTGAGTTTCTAATCAAGAGGATCTTAACCTTAAAAAAGGGAGGGGAAACCTCTTAGCTTGTCCATCAGATCATTTTATTCTCCAAATTTGCCTCTCTTCCACTTCAAAAGGTGATCTCCCACTTTGCAAATTGGAAGTCAAATATGGAATGTCTGTGAAAGAGAAGTGAGGTGGGTGAGGTAACATCTTTTATTGGACCAACTTCTGTTGGTGAGGCAAGCTTTTGAGCTTGTCTCTCAAGCTTGTCTCTCTCACCAACAGAAGTTGGTCCAATAAAAGATGTTACCTCACTCACCGTGTTTCTCTTAATATATTGGGACCAAATGCATACAACAAGGTAAAAGAGGACACACTCTATCCATAGTTTGCAAGAAAAGGCCAACTTCTAGCCAACCTGCATGTTGTTTTATTTTATATAATATAAGACACCAGTGTTTCAGTTGTTTACCTCACAGGAGTGCTTTGGGAATATGATTAATAGTATTTATTTGCTTTTAATTATTTTACTTTTTTAATGTGTATATATAATGCCTTAGGTGTACTTGGTGCTACAGGGAGAATCCCTATGCTGAGTCGTGAAATTGACAAGGCTGTCCTGGCTCCCTGAGGGGAGTGGGTGGAGAAGCATCCAGGCTTCTCACCCTGCTCCCAGCCTGAGCAGAGACCAGCTGCTCAGCTCTCAAGGGGGCTTTCTTGTCACTGAATGACAGCCCCACAGGCAAGGATGCTATATCTACACTGACACTGCATCGCCCTAACTAAAGCAACATAAGCCCTGCACCTCTTGTTGAGATGTTTTTATTCTGTCGGCATAGCAGGGGAGTTGCATCTATGGGAGGAGCATTTTAGTCTGTACACCTCCACTGTTTTGTCAACAAAAGCTGACTTTTGTCGACAAAACTCTCTAGTGTAGACCAGCCCTAATTTTACCACTGCTTTGCCCCTTGTGTAATCATCTACAGTTGTGCTAAGTGAGTATTGAATGGTAACATTTCACACTAATTTAGCACAGGTGTAAATGATTACACCGGGGGCAAAGCAATGGTGGATCAAGTCCCATGAATGCCAAGGTCACCCAGAAGGCATAGTCCAGTGCAGTTTGTTGAAGAAATTCTAGTATGTGATGGGAACACTGGACAAATAGTGTAAATGGCAAAACAGTTTTGTTTCTCTAGCATCTCTTACACAGAATGTTGATGGGACCAGACCAGACTTGTGAAAACTGCCTTCTTGGTGCTTACTACCAGGCCTAGTCCTACTGAAGTTGTCAGTATGACACACTGTACGAAGGCCAACATTTTTAAACTTATGTGCCTGACGTTAATTCCAAGATCCATATTTAGGCATCTAAATAGAAATGGTGTGGGTTTTTTCAATGGTATTGTGCACCCAGCAGCTCCCATAGTGTTCAGTGGAAGCTGCTAAGTGCTCTGCACCTTTGACAGTCAGGCCTCTTCTCTTTAGGTGCCCAAATATGGGTTTAGGAGCCTAATTTCAGGCACATAGTTTCGCAAATGTTTTCCTCAGTGTTTGCAGAACCCAAACCTATTTTGGTAACATATTGTGCATTGCATCTCTCCAAGTCCTTCTTTGCATACTACTTTTGAGTCTAATCTTGCAATCATTCCTCAGACAAAACTCTCACAATTTTGCCTGAATAATAACAACAAGATCTGGGCTTTGACTTTTTCATCAGAGCGTTAGAACTGGAAAGGTCCAGCATTATAAAACATAGTTAATCGAACTGGAGAGCACTGTTACGTTTATGTCAGCATTTCCATTATAAAGCCCTCATTTCAGGGGAAGTGTTATTTATGAGTTCTAACCGTGAAAGTTTCCTCCACACTAAAGATTTCCTCTAGATAACTTTTGTAAAATCATTTGGCTGCTTTCATAATATACATAGTCTGGAAACATGAACAACAGAATTTGTGATTATTTTATTTTTGTGTGTGTGTGTGGGAGGGTGGGGTGGTGGGTTAGCATTCCTGAAGCTGAAAAATGGCTCTCACCCCCATGTTTGACAGTGACTTTCATAACTTTAATGTTAATTACCTCATTTAGAAAATGTTTAAAAAAAAATAAAAGTGATTACTTCTCTTTTCAGAGAAATAGTATTTTTTTCAGAAAAAATTGTATCGTTGACTTTGTATCATGGCAATCGTGTACATGCCACAGATTCCTCAAGTCCTGTTAACTCTGTACACTTCAATGTTTCTAGAGCTGTTGTTGTCTTTTGCATGTCTACAAAGAACATAGTAGTTAAGGCTTTTGGGGAGTGGCTGAGCCTTGGTTTGTTTGGGGCAGTGGTTCTTAACCTTTCCAAACTACTGTACCCCTGAAGCCTGAGTCCCACCCCCACGGGGCTGAGGCATGTAACTTAGTTTCATGGCGCCCCTGTGGCTCCAGGCAATTGCCTTTCTTGCCACCCCCAATACCAGCTCTGCACTTGCGACCCCTCTAAAACCCCAGGTTAAGAAACACTGGTTTGGGGGAAGGAGAGGCATTAATAAAATCAATAAGAGAAATTGTATGTGTGGCTGGTTGATCTTGGCTTCAGTATGTGAGTGAAATTATGCTGCTAGATTTGTTATTTTGTATTAATTGTGTTTTTCAAAATGTGTCAATGGTGACAAGAACCTGGAAAAAACACTTTTACTTCTGCTATATAAATCTACATAAATAACTTTTACCATATCATTATCATAGACTGAAAGGTATCAGGTCTCTCAGGTGAATGTCTTGTATTAGAGAAATCCCAAACACAAGGAAGCCTTACAAGGGAACTCATAATTTACCATTCAGTTCAATCAGATTCATTTAGAAACTCCTTAATATGGGACATGCATTCTTACTGAAATATGAGGGATTTTTTTCTTTATAATCATTACTGTTCTCTAAAAATAAATTTATTAAAAAGACTAAACTTGTGCACAGAAAAGTTACCGTATGTGTTAGAAATAACTGTATGTAATTATGAGTATATACTATAGGTGTATGAGTTATTCCTCATATTTATAGAATAACTCCCACATTGAAAAACACTAATTGACAGCTTTGCTTAAATTATCAACTCAGAGGGTAAGAGTTGAATGGACATGGAGATAGAACTACCTTCTCAGCCCTAGAGGTGGTCTTTGTAGGTCAGGGTTTAGAAACATTGAGCCTGATCCAGAACTCATTGAAGTTGACAGAAAGATAACTAGCATAAATACACAGGGCCTAATGTTGCAATCTGATACTGACCTATATGGACATTTGCCTGCATTAAGAGTGCAGGATTGAGTCTATATTTGGCCCATTCATGCAAACACTGAGCTCAACAGAAGACTCACGCATGTGAGTAATTTAATCACATAAATGTTTCCAGGATTAGGCCGTTGGTCTGTTTGAGGAACCACTCCATACTGCCACTCTAGTTTCTGTGAAGTGCACACTTCACTTTGTGAAGTACACAAAGTAACATAGGGATAATAGTCCAAATTCATTCCAAGTGAAACTTCATTGATTTCAGTGAAGTTACAGCTGGGATGCATTTTACTCAGAATTCAGAACCCTGTGTTTGCTGGTGTTTATGTAAGTCATGCTATTCCTCACAGATTCACAGAGAAGACTGTTCTGCCTTCAATTCACACACACAGCTCCCACATGGAGTGAAATTCACCAGTCTTTGGGCTAGATTCTCTGCTGCTACTCTCAGTAGGTTCAGCTCAAGGAGGTGCTGCCCAGAAAGGGAGAGTTTAAGCCTTTTTAGTGCTTCCTGGATTCTAGGATGCCTCGGGATCTGGGATTCTAGGATGCTGTTTTAACCCACAGCAACTTCTCCAAGGCTGCCTATAAGCTACTTCACAGCCCGGAATAGCGCCCCGCTCACTCCCCTGATGCCCTTCCCAGGCCTTGCCAGCCCTGCCCATCACTGGAGTGATGCACAGGGGTCAGAATCTGTCCCTAAATGTTTAATTTTTTTAATAGTAAAATAAGTGGGAGTTGAATGATGGAATTCCCCTTATTTCCACTCACACAACCTGGGGACAGACAATTGTGGCCCTTTTGGCCTTTCTCTGGCCTGTCCCTAATCTGATCTAGCACAGAGCCCACCTTGGCAGTGTGCAGGGGCTTTGGTAGTTCCCCTTATGCAGCTGTTCTATCCATGGGTCCTACTGTGCGTTTTAAGCAGCACATAGGATCTTGTACTTGCCCCTCTGCAATAGAGTGAATTTCACCTGTGAAGAGGAGACTTGATCTAAATGAGGCCTGATTCTACAGCTGTGCCATGCACAGGACTTCCATTGAAGTGAATGAGAATGCTGAAGGATGGTAAGATCAGGTCATGTGTTAGTGTGCTTAGCAATATTTAAACTGCAGTCCATGAAAGCATGGATAGTGACCTTTTGGTAAATCTTTTCATACTTGGTTTCTTTTAATTCTTGATTCACTGTTGATCAAAAAAAAATTCAAAGAAGGTCTGTTACTGACATTTCAGAGTGTAACAGAGAGAACAACATTTCAGTTTGACCCTGGCACCACAGCTGCTAAAAAATTAACAGCATTAAATGCAGGTGAATTGGAAATGTGTGTGCAGGCCAAAGATTCCTCTAGGCAGTTTTATTCTGGCTTGCTTGTTCCTTCACTTATTGCCACAAGAGTGGAATCTCATCTGCCTCCCTCACCCAAATGAAGAGTGACGGGGTGATGAGGATCGTGGATATTGCAACAGCGTTTCTTTGATAGCAAAAGCTGCCTGTCTGATAAGATTTAACAGGCAATGTGGGTTTTTCAGGAAATACAAAGCCACCTTTCAAAAGTGCAGAGAAACTCCAGGGAGAGATATTTGTACAGTTTCTGGCTGATACAGTCTCTCTCTCTCTGTTTTCATAAAGTATGTGTAACATGAATGCTCAGATTCACTTTTAAATTAAAATATCCCACTAAAGCAGTGTTTTCTAAAGATCCTACTTTTCAGAAGGTTGCCTGAGAAAGAACAAATCTTAATCTCTTGAGAATATGTAGTTGATGGACAGAAGCACAATGGGCCAAATTTGTTTTTGGAGTAACTCCATTCACCATTTTGTTCATAGACTTATTTTTAAGTGGTTTTTGCAGGGTGGATAGTGAGGTTCACATATACGTTGCTGACAGTGAGTGACAGATGTTTCTGAAGGCATAAGAATCTAACGAGGGATTTTCCTTTTAATTGATTTATTTGAAAAACTGTCTCAGGCGCAAATATTGGAATTCATTGTGTTATTTGATTTAAAAATATTTTCAACTGCATACTGTGAAAAGCAATGTGAAGTACTCTCACTACACTACTATCAAGCACTAGGTACTTGTAACTGGTCTATTATAATGGTGCTATGAGGATTAATATTTCAAAATGGACACACACACACACCCTTTTTGCGACCATTAGGATTGTTAATTTCCATGAATGTCATACAGGCTCTCTTGCAGAACCAGTTAATGAGGTGAAGCAATCATTTTGGCATGACCACATTTAGATCATTGGAAAATCTGCTGCATACATAAACAGACTTTTTTTAAAAACAAATTTATTTAATTAGTCTGATTATTTTTTGAAGCATGTAAAATGCTAAAATTAGCACTTAAATGACTAGATCTATGTCCAAGGCATGAATTTCAGTACTGATTACCATTAGGGAATTAATAAAAAAAAAAAAAAAAAAAACAGATTCCAGTGGTTTTATAAAAAGTTAGCCACACAGTGGGTTTGGTTTTTTTTCCAATTTCTCTTTAGCTTTCTCTCTACTTCTTTACCCCATCCTTCTTCCCTTCCCTCCCCCCCAGACCCCTGCTGCACATGAGCAACTCTTGCTAGCATTCTTGCAAAGCTGCCAAGAAACTGTGAACAAATTTAATGTCTGAATAACTGCTTGGTCTCCCAGTGACCTTGAAAAAATTACTTTGCATCATTAAAAATTCATAGAAATGAAATTTTTGTGAGGAGACTGGCACATGCAAAATTAGTACTTGTTGAAATGCAGCTGGAGTAATCCAACCTAGTGAACTTTCAAAATTGTAATTCTTCTGAGAGCTAATTGCACCCACCTTACAACTTGGATCAAGTGTTGCTATTTGACTTTCTAAAATAATATCATTTTATATATCATATATATGTAAGCATAGGTAAAATGCATATACAATTTCATAGGAGCAGAGTGTTTAAAGATTACGCATTGGCAAGACTGTTAAGCACTGTAACAGTGATTGAGGAGGATTGTTGGGAGAAAAAGAAATTATGCTTTGCTAATATCAGTGGATTGTGTAGTAACCTTTGCTGTATATCCTTTGGGATTCTCTACACATGATAAGAAATGGCTCTGAGTTGTGAAGTTCAGATCTGGAACCAAACACAGTCTTTCCCGAGATCTGGGGCTGTTCAGATTTGGTCTCAGTCTACACATAAAAATTAGGTTGAATTACCTAAATCCTTAAGGGCTGTGAAAAATTTAGCAGTAAGGTACCCTGCCCTCCCATCCAAGGAGAGGCAACCTTGGGAAGGTGCCATTTGTAACCAGTTCCGGGGGACGGAGCACGATATCCCTAGAAACCGGGCAGTTGGAATACTATCCCTGTGCACGGAGCGTTCTGGTTTTTATTCAGTCCTTACTCAGACAAAACTCCCATTGAAGTCATTGGTTCCGTACGCATTGAATTAGGGATCTGATGATCTGGCTTTCTATTTTTAACATAAGTTTGTTGCTATAAGGATGTTTCTAAATTCACAAGTACAGGAATGCATACTGGGCTCGATCCAAAGCCTATTAAAATCAGTGGGAATCTGTCCATTGGTTACATGGGCTTTTGATCTGTCTCTATGTGAGCTGTGGGAACAGAAAAATACTCCTTTTTATGATTACAATTAATGGACACTAAATCATGCTGTCAATACCACAAGTGTGAATGCAAGACTTCAGTAGAGGTACTGTGGATTTACACTGGGAAAACTGAGAGCCGAATGTTGCTCTGAACAGAACTGAACTGGTCATTTTCATTCTGGTACTTCACTCTCACTTGGCGAAGGAAAGGAAATGCTGTTCCAGCAGTCTCTTCACTTATCTCTCAAGCAGAGCTGGAAATTTCTCGAAGGATACAGTGAGAAGTGTGAATATTTCTCTCTAACTAGCATTTGTGCCACCAGCCTCGAGATCTGCCCTTGAACTCAGCTGAATTGTTGAATGCCAGCTCTGACTCTGTCAATGTGTTCACAGTGGTCCATTTTGCTGTCACATCCTAATTAAAAAGTCATTGCTCTCAGTAATGTTTACCACCATGGCAGAACTGAAGCGGTAGGCAGTTTAGACTGCATAGGATAGAATGAAAATAAGTTTGGCTTCTGTGTGTGTTTTCATGTTAGGATGATAATACCAGCATAAATTTGGGGAACCAATCTCAATCCCTATTGATTTTGTTTTGTTCTTGGTTTGTTTTTTTAAGTACAACATGTCAACTTCTATGGCTGCTTCTGCTGCTTGATGCCATTAACATATATCTGGGCCACCCGTTGTACAGAACTGTCCCGAGGTGAAACCTCTAGTGGTCTGGGATGGAAAGAGGCTGCAATTTACAGAGTCCATTATCACCTCTGGACGTGTAGAATGATAATGGAAGTGACAGAGGTGCAGCTGAAAATTGGCTCTTAATATTTTATGTGTTAAAGCTGAGAATTGGAAATCTCACACTGCTCTTCAGGGAAAATGAAGTGTGTGTGTGTCTTTTTTCCTCCTCCCTCAGAAACATAAATGTAACCACTAGGCAAATCAACTGTCCTATTTCGAAGGACAAGATATTCTTATTCTTTTAAATATACTTCTTAAGTGATTTTAAAAAAATAATAATTGCATGAAATATTATGAGGATTGAGCACATTTATCCAGCATTTCTAGGATGGTGGCATCTGCAGTGAAGCTTTTCAAGATATACATATAGTGTTGCTTTCTTTTTGCCAGTGTGTTCAATTGAGGGACAAGCTAAAGTGTTTGCCCTGAAGCAACATCTTAAAATTGCTTTCTTAAAAACCTTTTTTGCTGCTCCTAGTTTTCTAACCTGTTCTATTTCATCACTGGTGTACAATGCTTGCAAATTGTGCTCTGATATCAAGGCAAAAATATCCTTACCAAACTATTAAACAAGATTATCATGCATCTATTCATATGTAGTATGAAATGGATACAACAATTTAAAAATAAAATAGTTTCTTCTTTTAAATGACTTCTTACAAAAATAGTAAATTAACTCCCTGACCCTACACCAACCCCTGCCCATAGACTTCCTGCATCTTCTTAGTCCTGATTAGAAACTATATCCAATTATGTTGGTTCTTGCAGATTGGATTTATAAATTGTTTGTTTGCACATAAGTTGGATATTAAGAGTTGAATGCTACTGGTGGATGTGTGTGCACCGACTCTCACTAAAGGAGAGATTGTTTGAATAAGTTGGGGGACTTTTCCCTTTATGCTTAGTCTCTGTGTGTCTGCACTGCAAAAAAATAAAATAAAAAGGTGTATTCTTAATTTGAGTTTGCTAACTTGGGGCAGCTTGGGGTGAAATTGAGCTGCTAACTAGAATTAAATGCAAAGCTGACATAAAGAACATACCTTTTATTTGTAGTGTGGGTATATTCTGATGCAGGGAATCAGGCCACTCTGCTGAAGAGCATTTCCAAGGTGATTGTCAAGTTTCCAGTGATCTGCACCTTCCTCAGTAAAAGTGTAATTAATTTTCATAGTAAGTCTTGTTTTGTACAGAATTGCTTCCCTTGAAGGGAAGGTTCACTCTGGCCAGTAGTGGGACTTACACAGGGCAATGCACTGACCTACTTTAAGACTTGCAGCTGACTGTGTTGTAGAACAGACCAGTATTACACTGTGTCCAATACAGTCAGATGCAACTTTTCATGGTGGGTTTACTGCCTGTCTGTTCACCAAGCCCTAGCTTTGAGATTGCATTTCCTGCTCTCTGCCAATAAAGTCTGTATCAGAGACAGGCTCACACAGAAACTCTTAATTCAAACCATCACTTTAAAAAGTTGCTGTTGCTTTAAGGGGGTGCAGGTCTTATAGTGAATACATTTAGACTAGGATTTAGGAGTCCTGGGTTCTATTTGTGGCTCTGCCACAGACTTCCCATGTGACCTTGGGCAAGCTGCAAAATCTCTGTGTGCCTCAGTTGCCCACCTGTAAACGAGGAATAAAATACTGCCTCCGAGAGGTTTTGTGGACAACATTCATTTAAAGTGTGTGCAGTGCTCAGATACTTCAGTAATGAGATAAGGACTTAGATGGATTACTTACTGCACACCTTGTGTGCACTGTGCTTTAGCAACACGTACGAAGATCAGGGCTTCAAGAGTTTACAGTCTAAAAGGGAGAGGGGGGAAGATTGGAAACTGAACCCAGATCCAGGCATTGTGGCTGACCCTATCTCTGTAAAGAGTTGAGCTAAAGACACAGAATCATCTCTCCCCCATACCTCTCTCTTTCTATTCTCTGCAGATCTAGTCTCAGTTCACTAGGATCATCATTTGTTGTAGCTAACTCCAACTGGATCACAGTGATAGGACTGCTGGTTTGAGAAACAGGGCAAACTGCCAGTATAATGCACATCCTTTCTTCAGCGGCTCCCGACTGACTGGCACAAAAGTTATAGAGGGTTTTGGGGGTTTTTTAATTAAAATTTGTTTGTATTGAAATGAACAACCCTGTGTGCTATATGGAGACAAATAAAATATAAAATCAACACCTTTCATGCCATTCATAACTGTTTTTTAACTTGCTCTGTTTTAGACACAGAACTAAACATCACCCTATTAAGGCTTTAATTGACTTAATTGGAGAAAAAAACATCAACAAAGAAAAAGGAGCAAATAACAACTGCTTTAATCCCAGAAGGATGTAATTCAGTGTACAAATAAACCACTCAGTTCAGACTGTATTATATTTACTGGGTATGGTATGCCTAATTTGTATGTCCCACTCTAAATCCATTGCAAGTGAGCAGGGTGTTTTTCTAAGAGGAAGCCTTTAGGTAGATGAAAGATGCAAAAATAAAATGTGTAGGATATTTCAAGAAGCTTTTGGACAAACAGAATAAGGGAACCAGTAAAAGGAGCAAGGGGAGGAGGTGATGCCCAGGCAGGGAACAAGAATGGGTGTGGAAAACCAGGCTCTGAAATTTGTATTCCATGTCACCATAAAAGTGTTTACTAGAAAGTAAGTTTCCCAGAAAAGAACACAGGTGACTTTTTTCTACCTTTTACAGGCTTAAGACACATGAGTTTACAGCCTCTACATTTGAATCCAGATTTTGAACCCTTCAAACTTTGGGAATGTTTAGGTCTGGGTTTTGGATCTGGGCCCATCTCTTATGTTAACTGCTGATGATAAAACACCTCAGGCTATTTTGCTTTTACCAAATGTGTATTTTGGTGATTTTTTTTTTAAAGCTTTCATTTAATAGATTCAGTCCTGGTGTCTCATAATCAAAATTTAAACATATACATGATGGGGAGTTAATATAATATAGATTTTTACTGTCTGGAAGGACAAGAACTGTAAAATGTTGTCCAGAGTAAAAAATTACACTTTTCCAGCTATAAAATATTGGTGTGAAACTTATTTGAAGAGCTCTACAGCCAGATTACATAGAAGTGGAAAATGGAAATGTGACTTGGTAATAGTTGCCATTGAGGAGCAATGAATTTTATTGATCCAGTGAAAACTGGTTTTGATTTGCTCTAGATACAAGCATTAGGAATCGTTAGCATCAAAAATGTATTATTCCTTACTTGCTATTAGTTATTTATTATTCTCCTATTTTAAAATATTTGCCATCTGGTCAGAGAGGACAAACAATACTATGTGACCTCAGTGACCAGCAAATAGAGGAAGTAAACAGTTTGCAAACAAGCCATCATCTAAAAATGAATTTCCCAAACTATCTGGCAAGTCTTTACAGCTAACACGTTAAAATAATTTCAAGGTGAGTTCACAAATGAGTCTCTCTTAAAAATGGGAAGATTAAATTCAGAACAAATAATGGGAGAAGGGTCTGTGCAGATTAACTGGAATGTGTTTGTATAGTCTTCTGAAAATACCTAGATAAGTAAGTGTTATCTTCCCCCTGTAGCTTGGAGGAGTAGAAAGCACTGAATAGTAGAAATTAAACAGCATTCTCTCTATCCTAGGTCTGCAGCCTTCCTCAGAGTCCAGAGGGGATGGGAGATCCTCAGAATTTAGAAACAGAGGGGAAAAAGTTCAGTATAAACATTTTGTGGAAAGATAATTTTTGATTTAAGAAGAAAGCAAGAGAGGAAGAAGGTACCGGCTGTAGCATCTGAGTTTTCACACTCTTCTAGAACAGATGGCATAATGGTCTAAACATCTGGTTAGAAATATTTACTTTTCTTAGAGCTATCAGCTCAAATTTAGGCGAGCTTGGTTCATGCTTTCTGACATGCTGTCTGGAGTGGCTCACAATGGTGCTGCTCAGGGCAGACTGTCAGAGAACAGGGTAAACACCCTAACTGGTGTATGTTCTATAAGTAGATTTCACCAAGCCAAATAACAAATATGAACTCCTGGATCACTATACCAGTCTTAACCATGGAGTCACAGACAGTCCCTTTAGACTCTCCAGCCCACATTGCCACTCAGACAAACTGGACTTTGTGATAAAAGGTCACTTAAACCCAAAATCACACCACAGTTTTTTTTCCAGTTCCAAGGGACTAATCACTTACCCCAGATCAACTGGTACTCCAGATCTTACACCAAAGACAGTGTTGGCAGCCAATTCTATAGTAAACTAACTAAAGGTTTATTAGCTTAAGAAAAAACAAATGAAAGATATTGAGAGGTTAAAGCGGGTATAATATATGTGAATCTCAGTTTGTAACTCCAAATGGTTGCAGTGATGTAATAAACTGCCAGTTTCCCACAAGTCTTTCAGGGTACCCAGATTGTCTCTGGGGATCTCTGCTTTGCATCTGGTACATTTCCCTGTAAGAGTCCAAACAGTTCAGGGATGAAGAATCTTTCTTTGGATCCATTCTTGTATCTTCTTCATAATTTTCTAATCAAATCTCTGTCATCCATATCAATTTCAGCTGTCAGATCCTCAGATGTGTGGAGCAATTCCTTAGGCCACTTTTGCACTCCTCAGTTCTTGAGCCCATTCTGTGCCAGGTCAGTCCCCAACTCCCCCAGCACAAAGCAGAGCCGTGTGAAGGCTGATCTAACTTGTACTGACTGCCTGTGATCCAGAGATACCACTCTGACAACTGAATATTTCGGTGGCATAGGGAGGCTAGGGTCATACTTTCTTTTCCCACTTCCAGTGATCACCAAAAAAGATGGTGGTGGTATAGGTACCATTATGGTGGCTTTATGTTATCTGAGGATTTGTCTTCACTGGGAGGGGGATCCTTCAGTAACTAGCTTACCTGACTTTAGGCTGGGCTTTACACTGGCAGAATGGCAGAGTTTCCCTAGGGCAGGAGAGGATCTGTTTGTAGTGTTGCATCTTGGATTTCACAGAAGTTTGATAAGTTTTTGTATAATTCTATAGGCAGTACTGCTGCTTGGATTACCAAGTGTAACTTTGCAAGCCCTGACTCAGCATCTGGTAAAGTGGGTCATCTGTTAACAGAATAGGTTTTCAGGGTCCTTCCACTGCAATATTTAGCATGAAGAATTTCTCTTGTGGTCAGACTTAAAAGTCTGCTTCCCAGCACTGGGTTCCTCATGGGCATTACCATGGATTTTCTGCAATCAAAGAAACTAAGAAAGGATAAAAAGGAAAATGGAAATCCTACACAATTCATTTCAGAAAGAATCTTCATTTCAGGAGCTTTCATATTGCAAGAGGAAAAGAAGAAGTGGAAGAACAAATGATTTTTAAAAATTTCAGTGAAATTTGGGATGGCAGGCATCTTCAGACTCTCTCCACTGCCAAAATAAGAAGTGAGAGAGACAAGGTGGGTGAGGGAATGTCTTTTACTGGACTAACTTTATTTGACTAACTTTAAAAGTTGATCCTATGAAAGAAATTACCTCTCTCAGATTCTGAGACCAATATGGCTACAACACTGCAAACAGAAATAAGAAGTGAGTTAAAATTGCAGCAAAGTGGGAAGATGACGAGAGAGGTGAGCTTTGTCATGATTTTTAATCAGATTTGCTCTTTACTTTCATGACTGACATACTTAGTGGCATTTGGACTGAAAACTGGATCTGAACTTTTACAGCTTAATTCACTCTGTAATGGACTTGAACCAGTACCCTAAATCCAACAGACTCTGAACAAAGAAAACTTTGAATTTGGAATATGATCTAAAGTTTACAACTAGCTCCCTCCACATCCTGAGATGTACAAGGGAGGTTTGGTGTTGGCCTATTTTAGTGCACATGCACAGGGGCAGATTAAGATTCCATGTACAACCTTAACTGAGGCACTTCTTGACTTTGTTTGCATGGTTAAGCCCTCGCAAGTTCTTTTAGCTTGGGGGTTTTGATGAAATCTGATTGAACTTGATGGATAGTTTATGTTTAAGGTTAGTTAGCAAGTTCCTGTTAGTTTAAATATTCTTTTCTTTCCTTCCATCATGGATCCCGTTTTGTAGCAACTTCAGGTGTAGTGTTACATTTCCACAATTTAATAGGTAATTAAAAGGCTAGAAGGCAAGATACATTATGATTACCTCTAACTGGTGCATATACTCTCTTCAGAAGAGAAACTAGTAAATCAGAATTTTTCTTTTTAAATTTTGTTAATCTTTTGGCACCTACAAACTCCTTCAAAAAATTTACTCATGCATTGCAAAATGTCATTCTCTCTTGTTAGGTGGCCCTGTTGCTGGGTCCATTCAAAGTGATGACCAACAAAAAATAATCATCAAATATCTTAGCTGATGTGGTTGGACAAATTCTTATTTTACAGAACCATTTTCCTTATAAAATAATCAGCAAAATATTTTAATTGCATATCAGCAAGTTTGGGCCAAAATGAATATTTAACAAGTAGTTAAAAAGTTGAACAACCTTGAGTGAAGTCCCGTTGCTCTGCATGGAAAAGATTTGAAAGACTAAAAATAGAATAAGAACTGCCCCATAAGGTACAGACTATTGCGTTTACTAGGTTCCCAAATGGAATCCATTGTTTTTGCTTTTTGACATTGGTCTGGTCTTAACCTTCCCGGGAAATTCGGTGGCAGTCAACAGGAGATATGCAAGCTACTTCCTAACTTCTACTTACCGCGGCATCTTCACTTCGCTGCGCCAATGGGAAATGCACTCCCGTCGACATAGCTTTACTCTTTTTCTAGGGGTGGATTTATAAATTAACTTCTGGATTGATTGAGTAAGTCTCCACTTCCACTCAATTCATCCCGAAGAATTGATCTGACGGCAGCAAATTCATATCCATAGTCTAGCTTTGAGCTTATGGAGCCCTCTTTGGGTGGACTGAGACAGCCTTACTTAAACTTTATTTAACCCTCTTGGTTCCAAGATCCAGAGCAGAGGTGTCACTTTTCTAAAAAAGGATGTTATCCTTAGAAGAAGTAGTTAATTATACTTAACACACTCCCTCTGTTTTTCCTAGTAATCGAGTCAGTGCAGCTCTCTGTAGTTTGTGGTAGTAGCAGCGTTTTATTTCCCCTTCCACAAATATAAAGCAGAGAGAGGTTTTATTATTTGTTTGTGTTATTTTGGTGGGTACATAACGGATTGTTTATAGTGAGGACTTAAATGATGGAAATGGGGTTTAGCTTGACATCAACATTTAGCTTTGAACATTGTGCATCTGGGAGTGTTGTTTGTCTTACCACATGGCAATGCATAAGGGAACCTCAGTCATTTGTAGGGGTTTAAGAAGCTGAAAAGGTGGGGGAGTGTGTGTGTGTTATTGAATACCTTTTAAAGAAAAGGTGACTAGAAAACTGTCTGTAACCACAGGTGTGGATACTGGAAGGGGAGGATCTAAGGCAGCCCTGTCCACTCACTGTGGACTCCAGCTCACTGTGGGCTGCAGAGTTTCATCAGCTTGTTGAGCTTACAGATAGTAAGAGGGGAGCAGCGGGAGCAGCTGCTAGGACCTTGTGTGGGGGATACCTTTGTAGCAATCTTCACACTGTAGTCCTTAAGCAAGTAAAATATAACCAAGACCCTGTCAAGCAGTAATATGCACCCTTTCTCCTTCCCCTTTCCTCCCCCACCCCCCAAATACAGAACTAGAAGCTGATATTAGTTGTGCAGGTGTGAACCTGGAGCAGTTCCATTCTCTTCAATGGACTTACCCCTGAATTTGCAGCAGTTTCTGAGAACAGAAGTTGGCCCACACACTTGGGTATTATGCAGTTCTGTATTTCCAGCTGCTTGGATATGTCATGGCTGAAGGCAACAGTAAATAAAAGAACACCCAGCCATGAAAATAGAGAGAAGAAAGAGAGGCAGAGACAGGGTCACATCCTGGAACCCGATTTCCTGCACCCAGCCCAATTTAGCTGCAAAGGTGATAGTATGGGGGCCGGAATCTGCCCCGTACTGTTTTCCAGTTCATAGATTCTAAGGCCAGAAGGGACCATTGTGGTCATCTAATCTGACATTCTGTAGAACACGGGCCATAGACCTTCCCAAGTAATTCCTACAGTGTGTCTTTTAGAAAAACATCCAATCTTGATTTTAAAATGATCAGTGATGTAGAATCCACTATGACTCTTGGTAAATTGTTCCAGTAATTAATTATTCTCACTGTTGAAAAAATGTACACCTTATTTCCAGTCTGAATTTGTCTAGCTTCCACTTCCAGCTATTGGATCGTGTTGTTGCTTTCTGTGCTAGACTAAAGAGTCCATTATTAAATCTTTGTTCCTCATTTAGATAGATACTCGTTGACTGTAATCAAGTCACCATTTAGCCTTCTGTTTGGTAAGCTACATAGATTGAGCTCTCTGAGTCTATCACTATACTGTTTTCCAATCTTTTAATCACTCTCCTGGTTCTTCTCTGAACCCTCTACAGTTTATCAACATCCTTTTTCACTTGCCTCAGCTGTGTATTTTGTTACGGCACATTGGCAACTTGACTTTTGTAAACATCTACAATTTTGTCTGTTTGGCAAATTCAGTGCCAGTACCCCGGATTTGCCAAACAAGGGAGGAAGTAGATCTTGTATTTCCTACCTTTGGTGGAACAGGCTAGAAAGGTTAGTCTCACTGCTGGACAGCAGAAGGGTTAATGTGGCACTGGTGACATGAGGGTACATACCTCATTTTCATCATGAGATTTCACGTGGAATGCCAGGTACAGTTCTGGAGATCTTCCATAGGCAGAGGAAAATAGAAATATACTATGTAAAATCAGTTACATACTGTTTTCCTCTGTGCCCCTAAGTGAAGGAGAGTAAAGTCACAGATCTAGGCAAGAAGGTGTGGAAGAGTAGAGTGTCAGCCCTTCCCTTCTGGTTCTATTTAGCTAAAAAAGTCTTTGGGCCAGGGACTGTCTCTCACTATGTATATATGCAGTGCCAAGCACAATGGGGCCCCGATCTTGATTGGGGCATCTAGGGGCTCCTGTTATGTAATACAAATAATAGTACTACTGAATGGTGTTACCAGAATTGATAAATACTTGTTGATATACAAATATTTAGGTTATATTTGGTTTATACAGAGATCAAATGTTGGGATTTAAAGATTGGGGTACAGAGAGGGATTGTGCTATGGACATTAAAGATTCATGTTCCTTTAGTATTTTCCATGGTGCATTTCTATTACATTACATTTCTGAGCTGTGCCTTCTAAACTGAAGGGAACAGAGTGGGACTGGCTGGCAGGATAAATCTGATTTTCCTGCAGTGCTGACAAAACTACTGCAGAGCTGTTCTTTGGCAAGAAAAAGGGCAACAACAATAAATGCTGTTTCCATATAGCAAAGCTCCTGTATTATATTTTTTGTTTTGTTTTGTTTTGTTTTGTTTCGGTGAATGAATAAGGTCTGCACAAATTATTAATGGAGTCAGGGGCACAAGTGAGCTGGCTCTTACCCTGCCATTATCTCTAATGCACAAATAAACTACAGCTAAATTGCAGAATTAATCATGCTAAAGTCCTGGGCCCTGATAAGGATCCTGTCACTCTATTTTTTTATTTATTTTGAGCCTGGAACACAATTTAGCTCCATTCTCCAGGATGTGCCTTTTGCTTCCATTGCAGTATCATATGGTATTACATTAGATCTTATCATTACAGCTATGTTAGTGTGACCACACAGCATTTCAATGATTATATCCACCTTATATAACTTCACTACTAAACGAAGTGGGACAGGAAAGCTAATTTGCTGTAGAGGAAAGGGTCTTATTATCCAATCTACTCATTGTGCAAGAGAAATGTATTCTGTTTGCTACAGTGCTTGATTTATGTACAAATGTACAGCTTGTTCTCTGATGGTAAACAGAATATAGCTTTTTGCTTTTTTGGTGATTTCAGACCTCTGAAGTCTCTCTGGGTCTTGAGAATGATAAGAACTGATAAGATGATAAGAACTGATCTGCAAAATGTTCAAAACCTTTTATCTGAATTTTGATGAAATTGGAAAGGGTCCATATTCCAGTTTGTGGTTCAGGTGTAACTAAAATTTTATAGAAGCAGCTTATCTTTTGAGAATGTCACTATTCAGGTTGGAGCTTTGGGCTGCATTAATTGTCTGCCTTCATCTTTGCAAGGTTGGTGGAGGGATAATACTTATGTCCCCTGAGTCAGGACTGAATAAAAGCAGAAAAATACTGTAACTAGAGCTGGATGATAAATGCAAACAATTCTTTCAGTATATTCATGTGAATTTTTTCAGTGAATCTGTCAGCCGCATTTAGCTTTTTGTAATGTTGTTGGTGAACATTTGAGCAATTTAATTTTTAGTTGAAAATGTGTTCCGAGAGGGTCTGAGGCTACAGGCGCAAGTAATCATTCAAGAAGTACTTGCACGCTCATCCAGTCAGGGAACAAAGGCATGAGTATGGGCCTCATTGTGATTTCACTTACACTAGTGTAAATCAAAGTGACTCCACTGAACTAAATGGATTGACACTGGTGTAAAACCAATAGGATATCGGAATCAGGCTCCCTGTGACCATTTGCAATTAAAAGAAACACAGCTCAAATTTAAATATGTATGGTCATCTCATACACTGCCAAACATGCCAAATTCACTGAAAAAACTATTTCCTGAAAATTATTCACTGAGCTGTTGTAAAAATTGATTAAAGGCCTCAGGGTTTGAGCCCCTGGAATTGCTCCCATGGTGAGTCAAGATTTCAGGATTTTTAAATTCTTGTGTTGGAAAATACATTTTCCCACTTATCTGCATACTGTTAATTTTAGAAGGTTTGCATTCAGATAGATTTATTTCTTGGATTTCAGCTGAAGTAAAGAAAACCCTACTAAGGTGAGCAAACTTTGAGTGAGACTATTTCACACTAAAATGAGCAAGATAAGATATCAAACTTCAACCCTTTGGATGTATGCAGTATTGTGCCAGTCGTTCTGGGATTACATTATGGTCTGACTAAACCTAAAAAAGCAGGAAAATCTGTTTGACTGCTAGTCCATTCTTAATGCATGCTGTTGTACCCAAATATAGTGGCTGATAAGGGATATGGGCCCACTCACTAATGTAATACAGTATGAGAGAGAACCATATGAACTGCAATATCTTGTCAAAACTGGGTTTATTAAGAACAGAATGGAAGACTTAACTCTGCATTTTCCTTCTTACGTGGATTTAAGTCTGACCACAGATATTGTCATTTTAATACAATTTTAAAATGTAATATATATTTTTAAAATTTTAATAGTCTGACTTCCCGTTAAAGGAAATAGCAAGTTTGCGTAATATGTTAGGACTGTAGCGGAGATAGTACATATGACCAAAACCAAACCATCCAATCACAACAAACCTGAACTTTGGAAAGTTCAAATTCAGATCTGCATCAAGCCTAAAATTATACACTTAAGTCTACACCTGTGCATGGTTTTGAATGAGTCTTATACTGCTAAGTAACAGGCCTGATTTAGGGAGTCTAAGGCCTTGTCTACACTTATGCAGGCAAAACTTTTGTCACTAAGGGTGTGTGAAACACCCTGTCCCCCTCCCCCCCGAGCGACATAAATTTTGCCAGCATAAGCACCTGTGTGGACAGTGCTATGTTATCAGGAGACACTCTCCCATTGACATAGCTACTGCAGCTCGTTTAGACTGTTTTATTATATTGGCGGGAGAGCTTTCTCCCATTAACATAATGTGGCTACACAAGCACTTATGCTGGCAAAACTTACGTGGCTCAGAGGGATGTTTTTTTCACACCCCTGAGTGACAAAAGTTTTGTCAGCATAAGTGCTAATGTAGACAAGACCTAAATATGGATTATGGGGCATAACTTTAGGCTGTTTTAACGTCAAACTTTGCCTCTTGCCCATTTCTATTATGTAATGCTCGTGTGCACATACACACACTCACAAAAATACATTCAGCAGAGTTTGCACATTCATAAGCATTCAGATACTGTCACACATCAAAACTTTAGGGACAGTGCTCTTAGGATTTGGCTTCTATGGTATATAGTGTCTTTAATACAAATTGGATTTCAAAACACTTCACAGAGTTTCATAATAGCTACAGAATGATGTGCAGCATCTGCTTAGGGTGACACTGTCATGGTTAATAAACTCAGAACATTTTTTTTTTAAATACTTGCAAATGTCCACTACATTCTTTCCCACGTGTAGAAAAAACCCAAACCGGTACTGTCAAGAAATGAGAATGCAATATAGTTTGGGAGTCTCTGTAACCTCAAGGAACCCAGTAACAAAAAAGTGTGTGTATGCACACATCTCTGGGGGCAAAAACATTCAGGAAAGGAATAGATATATGTTTCCAAATGGTTGGTGCTGACAGCAGTGGGGAAAAAATATGTTTTTAAAATGACCAGAAATACATATTTTGACACTGTGGTTTCAGACACAACTGTCTGCATGCAGTCCATAGAAATACTATATTATTGATTTTACTCAAACTCCCACAAACATCCATGAGAGCTTAATTATTAAATAATAATACTTTGTATACTAGATATAGTTAGAACAATTATATGTATCCACACACAGTTATGAAAAGCAGCTGCAGAGTAGGCTTCTCTATAACTAGTTTGGAAATACAAATCTCTCTCTACCAAGAATGAAGAGGGGGTAGTACATGTTATGGACTAAAGTCCAGATCCTGCCAAGACTTATGAACATGTTTAACTTTGCACACTGTGAGTAGTCACACTGACATATCTGAAATTATTGAGAGGGTAAAATCCTGGCCACACTGAAGTCAATGGCAAAACTTCTGTTGATCTGAATGGGGCCAACCAGGATTTCACCCCGTTGTATGAAGTGAAGTATGTATCTTAATTTTCAGGTTTGGGACCTTAAAGATACCCTCAGATAGAGCCATATGACCCTTCTGAAGTCAATGAGATTGCATAGGTGCAACTGAGGCACTAGCTGTCTGAAATTTAAAAAAAACCAAAAAAAACTTGGTGATGTCAGAACTCCTAAGGGCTGGTTTTGGACAAGCACCCAGAAGGTGGTTTAAACATGACAGCTACTGCTGCTGTGGCCAATAAATAAATAAATTCTTAGTTGATATTTTCTGACAAGTTGACTTCTGCACAAGGGTAACTTAAAAGCAGATTAGGTCAAAATTTTCAAACTTGGTGCCCAAAGTCATGCACTTGCATCCATATGAAAGCACCAAATAAACTGGACTCTTTACAAAGGTACTGAGGACCTACAAGTCCCAGCGAATTCAATGGGAGTTCCAGGTGCTCTTCACATCTCCGAGAATCCAGCCACAGTTTATTTAGGAGCCTACGTGCAGATGAAGTACCTGACTTTAGGCACCCAAGTTAGAAAATTTTGGCATAAACTGCTATTTAAGCTAACACAGGGCAGAAGTAGAATGTCAGAAACTTTACAGCTCTGTTCATATGGATAAAGTTGAGTATGTGAGTAAATCTGTCCAGAACAGGGCTTAAGGCAAGATTTGAACCTCAGTCTCTAGAGGTGAGTGGCTCGTGCCCTAGCCCATTGTAGGATTTAAGTTAATTCTGTGCAGAAGCTGAACATCAGAAACTATCAAGAACATCACAAAGTAGAGGTCTTTTTCTGCAACAGCTGTGGCAGTAAATGTCTATTTTTAAAACATAATTAAAAGCAAATTTGCATTTGGACTGATATAACTTTTGTGCCAAGTTCAGGCATGATCTATGCAGAATGACTAAGTTACATGCTCCTGGAAGAAAGGCGTTTATAATGGAAAGGCTGACAGACCCTTAATTGCAACTGTCTTAAACCTGCAGACAGACTTAATTGAAAGTAATGATCTCATGCTTTCATGAGTACTTTTGAAAATTCAACCAAGCCTTTATATATAAATATCAATAAGCTGTAAGAGTTAATTTTGTTTTCAATGCACTTCTAATCATGGTTCATGTTTTCTTTTATGATGTCATACACCTGCCTGTGAAGAGTTAGGGACATAAGCTACCCTTGATCTTTGCACAAGAGTCCCATTGACGACAGTGAAAATTCTGCATGTGGAATGGATGGAATATGACCTACAGCATATTGCTAAAGCAACATGTTTCTTTGTTGTTTTATCTTTTTTTCCTCTTCACTTCTGAAGACTGTACAATAATTTTAAAGAGGGAGACTCTTTAATTTGTGAATTTTCAGTTTTGCAAATACTGACCATATTTTGCTACTAACCACCCTCCCTGTTACTTTGATTACCCTCCACTTTTGCCGGCTGCCAATTTTCAATTGATATTATTCATTAAACAAGGGAAGATCATGCTGCATCTGGTGCATTTAACACCAGCTAATTGGTGTAATGCAAACAAAATATATAATCAAAGATTTCACAATTTCAAAGAAAAATATATCATCCTCTGTTGAAGTCCTATAAACAACCAGTTATGACCATTTGAAATCTAGAGTGGTATCAAAACGTCTGCACACTGGGCAAGAACATGATGGGTGGATATTGTTTGCGGGGAAGGAGAGTGCATAACTTGCTATGCAGTACTCTTAGGGCCAGATTTTGCTCTCAGTTACAATAGTGTAAATCCAGAATAATTTCATTGATGTCTGGATGTACTGGATTTACATCAGTGTAACTAAGCAGAATTTCAGTCCTGAGAGACTTTTACATGGAACAGGTATAGCAGCTGTTTGAACAGATCTCCTTTTTCACCTTCTCAACAGCAAGCTAACACAATCAAGTGGACAGGCAAATGAAAAAATATAGGGACCAGCAGCAGGTCTAGCCTACTACATCCTATGTCACTGCACCTAATGGAAAGGAAAGATCCATTTCTTAGTCCCTGGTTCTGTCCTTCAAAGCCTTGCTCAAATGAAATCTTGAAATCTAGAGCAGTATCAAAATCCCATTGAAATCAGTGGGAATACTCATGAGCCAGATCAGCCCCACTCGCCCCAACATTTTACAGGATAGGCATGGCGAGTTCCCAGTGTGTGAAGTTCTCCTTTTTACTTGTGCACAGACTTACATTCAAATGATCAGAAAAATCACATTACAGGTGTAGAGTACACCGCAGCAACACCATTTAAAAAAATGCAAGGAATTCTCCATTTTTCTGCAGTATGTCATCTAATAAATCTTTAATAAACAAAAATCTAGTTCTCTTCAACAATGCGCCTTGTGAGCCACTAGGAATGCTAAATTACATATAAAGAGGAGCTTCTGTACGTGGTAAAAAGGCTTAAGTACAAGTGTTCGGCGCTGACACACAGTTTAGTAATAGGCTTGTTTAGTAACATATAATAAACCCATTCTATTTATCAGCATGGTACATTTATGGAAATATAATAGTTATGGCTGCATAATTTATTTATATCAATAGTAGAAATTGGTGATAAGTGAAGGAATTATACAAAATTATATATTAACTCGAGGATGTGCTTTTCTTACCATACTGTCTGAAAGGTTTGGATTTTTATATCAGGTTCTCTTTCCCCTCTTTACTTTGCTAGTGACAATACTGCAGACCTGAATTTTTAAACTACTCTAAAGAAAGAAGAAGGGAAAATCTAAACAAATTACCAATTAAGATTAAGGGCAGTTTATACAGAATTTACAGATATTTCAAAGAAAGCTCATTTTGCTCAAAATGACATTGGAAATTTTCGCATGTGACTTTTGCTTCAGATATGAACTAAAAGATGTATTGGAAAATAGGTATAAAAAAATTAAAACGGGTATAACTGAGTTTATGGCTGGCCCAATGACCATCTTGCTTAAAAAGGAGTTGTATATATACACAAATATAAATCCATTCTGCTTTTATACTGGTTTCACAAGTATCAATCAATCAATGTATTGCTTTTGTGAAGAGATGGGCCTAAATCTAACACAAGATTTGAAGACACTGAAATTCTGGTAAAGTTTGGATCCAAACCCAGACTTGCAGTTGGGATCTATGTAACTCTACAATGGGCCAAAACAAAAATTTGGACCACTTCCAACCTTTGCTCATGTCCAGATACAAATTCTGTGTTTCAGGCATATCTATGTTTTTTTTTTATAGAGTAGGAACCTGCTGATTTCTGTTACAATGAGCTTTCACACTGCCTGTGTCCTAAATTCTCTGTGTGAAATCCTCACCCCATCTAAGTTAATGGGAGTTCTGCCATTGACTTCCATAGGGCTAGAGTTTCACTCTAACTTTCTCTCACTTCCTTACAGTCAGAGGCTTGGTGAAGTGGTCTTAGCATAAACCTGAGGACCAGAAATTATTGAGCTGTAATCACAACTCAAAGAATGATGCTCTCTGTGTCCTTGAGCAAGTCAATTAAACTCTCTCCCTCTATTTTTCCATGTCAAATAAGATAAAAATACTCACCTTTTCTCACAGGGACTTTAAGAGGATTTGTTAGTTAATGGTTGTAAAATGCTTTAAAGAGGGGAAAAAACACTACATAGAAAAACACTATGTGAAGTATTATTACTGTTCATCAATATGGCCGCCACCAGCTGCAATCTTCGAGATGCCAGTTTTAATAATTAAAAGGTTTATTTCCTGACACAAATCACAGGTTATACCTTCTGCTGACACAAACTTGTGGATTTTTCTGCTGCTGGGCAAAATGGCTGCATCTTTGTTTTAATGCAATAGCTTGCTGCCCATCCGGCAGTACTGTGGCATGCGATGCTGGCAGGTTGAAATTCGAATTTCACTGAAAGGCCTAGAGAACATTGGGGACAAGCAAAGACTGCTCTGCCTGCTGAGACTTGTCCCTGTACATTTCTTGGCAAGTGGGCAAATCTGCTGTGTTGTGTTAAGACAGCCTGGCAGAATGTTGCCCAGAGTCGATGGGAACAGGAGTTCCTGCAGGGCCCGGCACAAAGCCCCAGCCACAAAACTGGCACTGACAGTTACAGTGGCTTTTATGCTGTAGAAATAGATTGCACAGGATTGAGCATGGGAGGCGGGGGTGGGGGGGAGATAAATAAATAGCTTCTTTGAGCTGAAACTTCATAGTCACAGTGGGAAACCTGAGAGAGAGAGAGACCAGTGGGGGGACAGATATGTGGCCTCTGCTTTCAACTTTATTGCACTGTGCAGCACTGAAGTTTGAAACCACTGAGTGGGAGTCACTTTGACATTTTAGTACAACTAACTTACCCTCCATGTAAGGAAACGCTTCCCATGGCATGGTGGAAAAGTGAAAGGCAGGAGGTGGAGGTAGAGATGGAGGGGGTGGAAAAGAAAGGTTTGGATTCTGGAATGAAGGAGACACTATAGCTACAGAGCGGTGTTGTTAACAAAGCAATTGTAATTCTTCTTCACTGCTTTCATATAGCCAGTTACGCTGTTATGATTTTTTTTATTTCTTTTACAGATTTATAGAGTGCCTCCTGCCTAGTGGCTCAGTGATTACTTACAAAGTTAAACAAAACAGTAAATGACGTAAGCCCACCTGCAACAGACAGCATTAAAGAAACATTGCTATGTTGTCAGGAAACAAAAACAGATAATCAGTCTGAAGCTAAGCAAAAGATAAATGCCTTATACTGTGGTACCTGGATTTGGGCTGATGGCCTGCCAGGAGGAGTGAGTTCCAAAGGCAGGCGTCCTCTTCTGCCCATCCCAGAGCGTTTAATTCTAGAAGCCCCCAGCAAGACCCTCCCGGCTGATAAATAGTAGCAATGTTGTCATTGATTTTCTTATTGCCAGAAGTCAGGTGCATGGTTGGTATCTACAGGTACTAGAGGTGTTAGCATTGTGATGTAGGTTCTCCCTGTTTGCATCTGATCCCTGTCAAAGATTGGCCCAGTGGGGTTCTGAGGATTTCCCCTTCCCATTCATTCTGGGGTCCACTGTTTTTCCCATTTGTCTCCCACGTTTGTCTGCTAATTGATTGTGAAAATGCAGCATATCCTCTGGGCAATCGATATAGTGGGTAAACCACCCTACCCCAGAAATGGAGTTGAAGAACATTTAGAGCCAGTGTCATCCCCACTGTAACTCTACAGAAGACAAAGGAGTTACAATAGGGATTATTTTTTCCATTTGAATCTGCATCGTGGCTCACACTGGATGGTTGCACAATTAGCCCTTCTGCAGTGAGCCCATTACTGCTGATTAAACTGCCATGCTGGAGAAGATTATTTTATTCTATAAATGTTATTTCCCTTAAAGCACCGTGACTAGTGTGGGATTAAATTATAGAAATGAAGGTAGCTTTATTGGGATCCTGTTAAATGGTCATGCCAGTGCTGGTCCATTTCATAGCTTAGTTTTTAAAGTGCCTCTGCTAACATTTGAGTAATGTATGTTGATTGATACAGAACAGGCAGAGATTGTTTGATAAGTTGTTTCCTGCCAGGAGCAACAAAGTAATGGGTTTAGATGAGTGTCACATAATCATGCTAGGATTGAGGCATTTGCTTGTTTACAATCCCCATACATTTTCAGTGAAAACATTTTCCCTTTTCTGATGTTTGTTCTTACTGACCCTCTCCAATCAGCAGACAGGGTTCCTATATTTTAATCTGTAAATCAGGAGGGTTTAGTTGGCTTCTGCAACAGGAGTTGATCATGTTCCAACTGAAATATGCAGTTTTGACCAACCACCTTGGGGTCTGCTTTTCCAAGTGTGTGACACAGAAGAAAAATACAGATAGGATATTCTCGAGCAGAAAGAAGCCCTTTGTAATTTAAAAGTGCATTCTCTTCTGGTGTGGGCAAAAGGCCAAATTCAGTGTATGACATATAACAATATATGTAGGCTATATAATAATATGTATGTAACATTAGAGAAAAAATGGACACTTGTAGTGTCCCAACTAGAGGGAAAGTGCACAGGGTTTTAAAATAAAACATACCGTAAATTAGATTTTTTAAAGGGAGATGAAAATAAAGTATCTCTCCCTGCCCCCTTAAATTAAATTTAAACTCAGAAAGAAGTTAGATTACTGTTTATGTTTCTAACTATGCAGTGGTACTTCAAGACTGCTGAAGAGAGGCTCCTGTAGTAATATTAAATGGCCTGATGTATATCAGAAATTGATGAGAACCTTTCTAGAGTGCACTGCTGCTAATTAAAAACAAGGAATCAACAGAACAATTGAACAGGACATGCAAGTACCAATTGCAGAACTAACCTAAAGGGTCATTCCATTTTCTAAACTGTCTTCATTAGAATCACATTTTAAAAAAGTCTCCATAGCTGCACAATTTCATTTATTTTCATTCGCTTGCACATCTTTTTCACTTATGCAATGCTGGTATCTCAAGCTCTGTGTGCTTGGCATTCTGAGTGCATGGCACCAAGGGTTGGGAGCTGTTACGAGAGAGCCCAGTAATTCCAGAATGCTTTGTGTTCATCTCCTCCTCCACCACCACCAGCTCTTCCAAACAGCTGCATGTTGGTTATGCCAGTTTGAATCCCCTCAGTGCTTGTGAATCTGGGTTTCCTTTTCTCCTTTGCTTGTAGGCAATTCTTCCATATTGAACATACCAATCTCCATTCTCTTCTTAAAAGCTGCCTGACAGCCTCGACAAACTAGTCAAAGTCAGACACCTAAATCTATATTTAGGCAACTACACTAAGTGGCTGGTTTTCAAGGGTGCAAAGCATGAACCCTCTCTGAGCTTTCCAATATGCAGAGGGACTCAGCAGACTACCCCAGACTTTAGCACAGTGCAGACTGCTCTTGAAAATGTGCTGAGCCCATGTAGGCTAGTGCAGAGCATGCTCCTACCTTCTCCCAACCTCCTTTGGGACAGTGCATTGCTCTGCGAGTGCATGGAGGAAGCACAGTCTCAGGCTCAAAGACTGCAGTTATGACAAGTCCCTATGCAGGGTACACAAAATGGGAGACTCCCTTGGCACCTGTAAGGGCCTGTCAAAATCTCTGTTTAACCTCTATTATGTGCCATTTTTTCCAACAAGCCTAGAAAGGGAAGAGCCTTGAGCCCCGCCTCCCCCGATTCCTGGGTTCCTCATGGAACAAGGCCACATGCCACCAGTACCTTGTCCCAGCACAGGAGAGACACTGATTTTCATCATCAGACTTTCTTAGCATAAAAAATAACAGCAGAGTGAGGCATGTCATATGGACAACTCGGGGAACCTGCTGCGCTAGTGTCTGACTTCTGCTTAACAATTCCCCACTTCACTGGTGATTGAGTGCTGATTAGAAAAGCCAGAGTGATGAGTGAGGACAAGAGCTCATTTGGAGAAATGGCAGTGTGTGACAAAACAAAACAAAACAAAACAAAACACCACAAACCCCAATGCCCCGTGACTCACACACAGCCCTAGTGCAGCTTGCTTTCCTTGGCTGAAGTCTTTATCCATTTCAGGTGCATGTTAAAACAAGTATTTGCTTTCAACATCCCTAACACACCTTTTCAAAGAGAGCAGACAGAGAACAAGCCAGAGTAGCTGGGTGTAAGTTAACCTTCAGGTTAAAGAGCTGACAAAATGGTATTGCATGTCTCGTTCAAGTGTTCCCCACTTTTAATTACCATTTCAGTCTTCCTGCTGACTTGTGTGTGCCTGCACTAATGTCAGGCCAAATACACACCAGAAGCCTATAAATGCAGCTAACCTGAGTCTTTATATGAGGGATATATTGACTCTGCCACTGAAAGCTGAGTGCTTGGCCTTGCTCTGAATCATATCTGTGTACAAGCAACCACCTAAATAAGCACAGAACCTGTCAGAAGTGGAGTGGGATGGAAGAAATCTTTATTTTTTTTAAGGTTGGAAGTGGGTGGGTTTGATATTGATCAGCACATAAAGAGCTGTCACCTCAATGAGCAGCTGCATTTTATTTCTTTTTTGTTTGACTTCTCGATCTGGATTACATCCCTAACAAGGGAATCGCTGCCACTCAAAACAGGTAATGGACAGGAAAAGGCTTTTCACTGTTCAAGTACTTGATATAATCCAGATAGTCCACACAAAATGATTAAACAATAAAACCCACTTCATTGTTAAGAAATCAGTAACATTTGTCATCTGAATGGAAAGATAAGACCAGGCTCCTTCAAAAAGAAAACAGCTTATGTGAGACTCTTCAAAGGAGAAGTTTTGAAAAATGTTAATGAAATGCTATCAGTAATATAGCACCTAATGAACTACAAGAAGATGACTTAGCTGGCAAATTTGCTTTTAGTGTTTCTGCCTCCAGTGAATGGCTTGTTTGGGGCCCCCCGGCCACCTCTGCTTAAATAAACAGAGCAAGGGGAGAAAGCTTTTAGCTTACAAGAAGCCATTACAAGAGGCTGAAAGTGCAGCCCATGAAAGAAAGGAACGGTGATGGTGGGTTTTGAGCTAAGGATCAGGGTTGTGCTGACACAGAATGGGGGATAATAGCTTTCTAGTGGTCAGGCTTTACAGGAGATGGCGGCAAACTGTAGCAGCTTTGTCAGAAAATAGAATTGCTGGGTTTACCCACTTGACCTTTAGTCTGAATAGATGGGTTTAAGGAGATCACAAAAGGCTTTGCAGAAAAGTGGTCTGCTCCGTTCCATTGGTGCCTGAAGCTGTTCTGTGAGACTAGGAAGCTGAAGGCTTCTGCTCTTGTAGACCTTTAGTGTTTGTTTGCCTTTGTGGATTCTTTAAAATCTTTACATCAAAATATATGTACATGTAAAGAAATAAACAACTTGCTAGAAGAATCAGGAAAGGTCTGTGTGCCTGTAATTGCTGTGTTTGTTTCCCATTCAGGAATATGTTATTTAAATAATAAATCAAGTAGATTTATTTAAATAAGATTCAAGTGTAGGGCAATATGTTTTGAATACAAAAGACCCACAGCTTCATGATGCAGATTGTATCCTGACAAGCTTCCATTCATTGTAGCCAATGCAATCTCTTAGTGAGTATAAGGATTGCAGGATCAGCCCCCCTCAAATGTCTAAGCAGCATAGAGGATGTTTCACAATCCAACAAAAAATGTTGTAGCTTCAAGGTTGTACCCTTTTAGATGAGATCAGAAGTTGGCCCTCCAAGTTAACTCACATGGCTGTGAAGTTTAAGAATACCCAAAAAACCAAAACCCAAAAGTGGCACAATAACAGTAGTGATACAGCTAGTTCAAACTTTGTCTGAAACATTTTTTTTTTCATGAAGAATGGCATTTTTTTCAAAACTGAAAACTTTAGTGGAAAACTTTCGTTTTTACAAAATGTTCAGTTTAAAAAAAAATTACACTAACTTTTAAAAAGGTTAAAATTATTCTGCTTTGAGCCATCTGAAATGGAAACAAATTCAACATTTTTAGGAATTGTTTTTTTCAATTTCCCTCCCAGCTCTAACTCATGAGTCAAACTGGATCTTTCATTTGCTGTTTTTCTTGGTTTTCTAAATATATTGTTTATTTCTCTTTAAATTAATTCACAACATGTTTCCAAATTTGCAAGGATTCTGTTCTCCCCCTACTTGTATGAATACACTTCTGACTAACACTAATGAGAGTCATGGGCACATAGGAAGACAGAAGAGACCCATCAATTATTTCACCCCTTAAAAGAGATCTTATATTTATTTCTAATACTAATGTGGGTGCTGGAAAGGAGCACAGGTTGGGTATGTCCGCCAGTATTGCCAAGTTGAGTTTCTCCCCAGAATTTCACCTTTCATTAAAAAGTTGTAAGTTTCTAGCTTTTTGTTGTGGAGGAAATCTGGCTTTGTGATCTCACAGATAATTCACAGTCTCAACCACAGCCATCCCAGGACTGTCCTTTGAAGTACATGAACCCCACACCTGCGGGTACAATGATGTATTTTTAAAAGCACCCCAACTAACTGGCAGATGAGGAGCTGCTGCCACTGGCACTAAAGCTTTTGTGAGCTCCTTCTGGCCACCAGCCCATTGCTTGCAGCTCTGCTAGCTGCTCCGGTGAGCTGCCAGTTTGGTCTCTGGCCATGAGGAGCAGGGAAGGGGGGAGAGCTCATTTTTACCATCTGGAGGGAAGGAAAAGGGAGTACGGTCCCAGCGGGTAAAAGAGAGGCATGGAGTCGGTGTTGTCAACTCCCACCATTTTATCACAAGTCTTGCAATATTTGGTGCTTTTGTTAGAGCCCTCGCTGCTGGAATGAGGTTATTATCTGAGAACCTCCGCTTTCATTTGAAAAAGAAAAAGTAGGTTACTAGTCCTTGTGGCATCCCAGAAAATATTGAAAATGTGATCCCTAAACATTCCCAAACCAGACAACAAATAAAAAGAACCCCACGTTTTTAATTTTTAAACTAGTCTGATGGGAGGGGTTGGATTTTTTTTGGTTTTTTTGAGGGCTTGACTTATGTTTTTTGAACACTGGGGCTGGCAGTGCAGGGCTTGGTCCATGAGGAGCTAGAAGAGGTGCAGGGAAGTAGGTCCATGAGAAACAGAGAAGACGTACTCAATATTTCAAAATTTCCTGATATTTTAATTTGGTTGATTGGCTGGTGATGGGCTCAGTGAAAAATGGAAGGGGGGAGCAGTCACGAGTGCTGTCCAACAGCTTTGTTGCCTCTTAGGGAGCACTGCCCTTCAGACTTACCGCTGAGGTGACTCCGTCTTCCTGGCCCCCAACATTGTCCTGATAACCCCTGGACTACTTTTCTCCCTTCCTAATAATGTTGGTGCTCCTGTACTTGAGCTTTTGAATTTTACTGGGCCTGTGTGTCTGTAAGAGAGAGAGAGCTTTTCCCTCAGTGCTGAAAATTGGTAGTGCCAAGGCTGAGCTCTGCAGTCCACGAACATTTATTTCTTCTAGTTCTATCTGTCTTGTAAGAAAAATAAATAAGACACTCATTGTGCTACTGTGTAGTGCTTTTGTTTTGTGCAGATTATGGAGAATTCTCACTTAGGGTTATTAGAGCATGGTTCTTAATCCCCTGAAATCCCATTATGAATACGCTTATTATAACAAGTACCTCACTGTCATGTATGCAAATGTCTTATCTCCTGAGAACAGCCGGGCACAGAGGGTGCCTTTATTGAACACTTAAAGGTATGTGCTGAGATCACTAGTTTCTTTTAGTGCCAGTCCATCCCTAGAAAAATCAATAATGCTTCTATATTTGTCTCTGAGTTTTCTATCTGTTTGTTTAGTCTCAGCATCTGAAAATCTAAACCGTTAAGTTACAGAAACAGGAAGATAAATTTCTACTTCCTGCTACAAAGAAGCATCTCATTACTCTGTGTTTTGAAGAGCCACAAAGAAACAGAGAAAATTGTCCTTCTCTTTCAATCTGCTTTGTTTGCAATTATCAGCAACGATGTTCTATGTCCGTGTTTAAAAAAAAAGTTTTAAAAATGACTAATTCCCCATCTGTTAAAAAAAATGACTCAAATGCTTCATATTACCAGCGCATGTTTTAGCTTGTCAGGAGCAGGCAGTAAGCATGCAGGACTCAGGCCTATGGTCTGTTAAAGAGGATCTTTTTTCCTTTCCATCAGTGGCATCTTAAACATCTGGATTTTTTATAATGTGTCTCACATGTCCCATGTTCGGCTTGATTTGCTGGAATCCTGCTCCTAGGAATCCTGTCACTCAACTATTAGTAAACCTTAGAAAACCTTTGCTTTTCTTTCTGAAACTGGTGGGAAGAGCAATGAACCCAATAAACAAACCATCATTGGTCATCACTATAAAACTAATGGAGGAGACTAGTGTACTAACATGTGCAATGTGAAGCCAGTCTGTGTCCTCTCCTGAGGTCTCTTTGAGAGAGATACCAGAACTATATTAGGCACACTGTGTCTTACTCTGGACTAACTGAGCTGTCATAAAGAGTAAATCCATTAAGATGGTCAGATGGGTCTCTGTTGTCACAAAATCCACAATTTGCAAAACAGCACTCTTCAGAGAAAATTCTGTCCTCAGTTGCTAGATCTTTGACTGATGGGGTGAGGAAGAAGGAAAAAGAAAGTTAAGAAGAATGAAAGAAAGAACAGGAAAGAAAAAGAACAAAAAAAGCAAGAAAATCTAGGGTCTAATTGAAATTAGTAGTGTTCTCATTTTAGAAAATGTTTTCTTAACAGATTGCTGCAGCCCTGTGCCTCAAGGTTTTTGATTAAATTAATGAAGGTAGAGATAAGCTCCATTAGTGTGACTGTTTCTGGAGGGAAATTTTCCAGTTTCTCTCTTCCCCTCCTCCTCTAAATCTCAGGTACGATGATAGAATCATTAATTGGGACCAGAGTAGGCCAAGAGGATGAACTTTGTATTACTATGCAAATGTAGACAATCTAGGAAATTAATATTTCATGTGTGCCTATTTTAACAAGGAGTGTTTCGATTACAAGCTCCTTGTCACTCTGCTGGGAGGCTGGTTGAGAGGGTTGTTGTCATAAGCAAGATCTTGAACTTATTTTTGTTTCATGCTGGCTGCTATCTCCAGACCAGTCACTGAGTCCAATATGTTGCGTTTTGTTGTCTGCGTTTTGTTGTCTGCGGCTGGAGCTGCATTACCAGTGCAATGGGAGAATACCATCCTCTGTGCCAGGTAGACTATTGTACAGAGCAGCAGCACCTCTTATCGAAGTTGTAAGTCAAGGAAACCAAAAAAAAAAAAAAAAACAAGGAAGGGAAAGGCTTGCAATAATTGTGAGAGCTGTTGAAATATTTTCTCCACATCCCTCCCAACAGGTATGTAGGCAATGCCACAAATGGACATAGCTGTTAATCCAGAATATGGATCTGACAAATTATCATGCAGCATGATAAAACATGGTTATAAATATTTTGTATTTATATAGCAACTGACATTGAAAGATCACAGGCCACTTAACATGAATATAGGGTCAAGTCACTGGTAGTGGGGGGGGGGGGGGGGCGCCGAGGTCTGGAGCTGTTGTAGTATTTTGAGCAAAGGTGCTCCAGACATCCTGTTCTGCTGCCAGATGATGTGCAAAGGGAGGGGAAATCCTGGCCACACCCACAGTGTTGTTAGGCATGGTCCTATAGGATCATGGTTTGCCAGCAGACATGCTGGCACTGCAGTCTAGTGTTCTAGGGAATAGTAAATTATTATGGCTGGGTCCTGCACATTCTTCCTCCTCCTTCTGCAACCTTGCTCAGGGCAGCTGTAATTTTGCCCTAATTAACTAAGCCTCGGAACCTATCTGTGATGTAGGTAAACAGTGTTTTATCAGTTGTTCAGAAGGCATAGAGTTCTGAAGTAACTTGTCCAAGGTCACACAATAGTCAATAGCAATCAGGGACAAAATGAAGGAATCAGGAGCCTAGTTGTTGCTTTTTTGGCAGTATTTTTAATGAATATGCATTATGTAACATCAGGTGTGAGATAATAATAGGAACCAATAATAATGCAGCCTAAGAACACAGGGGCCAGATTCTGCCAAAGACACACTCACCCAGGAGGGAGAAGCCTTTTAATGTGTTTAGAGCATTATTAAGTTTGAGGGTGATTTGAAGGAAAGGTAAGAGGACAGTTATTTAGATATCGATCCTGGTATTTCATTGTTAAATCACAGACATTAAATTGCTCATGGATTATTCTGTCATAGAACTATAGCAGTTAGAGATGGAAAAGCTGTTCAGTTATCCCATTCATCTTCTCGCCAATAGAAGAGTGTTCCCAACAGTACATTCTCTTAGTGGTTGAAGTTGATTACTTCATACCAATTACTGACAGTCTACTAATCGCTTAGGCCTAATTCCAATTTTCGTCATCCCTATCTATCAAGAGGTCTGACCTGCCTCCTTTAGGTCTGTAATTTGTGCGTTCTTGAGTAGAAAAATTAAAAATAAGCCTAAGACTTTTTAAAATATTATTTTCTTGATACAAATCTTGGGTAGTCATTGTTCCTTTTTTCTCTTAGATTGTCTCTAATTGTTTGAATCTGTGTTCTATTTCTTTATTCATCTTCACTTTTTCAAAAATGCCTGGCTAAATCAATGCAGTAAAACAGATGTGTTTCAAAATCCCCAGCTATGATTGTTTTCTATCTTATTTGCCCAGTTCACTTCCCCCCTCATAAACGTTCTATAGTTTTCTAAATAAATTAACATAAAATCTCTTTACCAAAATCTCTAGCATCTGCCCCCAGAGCCCACCTCATCTTTTCTCCAACCAGACAGTTAATTCCACAGCAATCTTTGGTTTTTAGAACTTAGTCTTGATTAAAATAAAACAATAACAATTTCCTCTGTTACTTATTGGCAAACATGCTCCCTATCCAAGCCTCACCCTCCTCTTTCTCCGTAGAACTGATTTACCCCAATCTCTGTTTTAATGTCAGTGGAAAAACTCAGACGTGCATTGGCAAACGATCCAGGGCAATGGCCATTCTCTGCCTTCCCTAAATCCTTTTTATCATTTATTTATATGCTCATGTGTTTGGCTAGAGAGTGTGTGAAACAAGGGTTCTTAATGGGTTTGGGCAACTAGAAAGGTAACAGATGGAAAGGGCAGTGACTGGCAGAGACATAGATCACAGAATAGTAAGAACCAGTCTGAACTATATTTAAAATGGAAGTGTTAGTAATGTGGCCTAGGGGAAAGACTGGCGTGGATAGGTACAGAAGATAAAAAGGTTGATGATATAAAAGGACTTTCTTTTCTAGGGTAGTTTGATTGTTACTGAGGATTGAAAATAAGATGGAAGAAGAAAGACCACTTTTTAAGAAGTTTATAGATGGCAGACAGCCACATGAAAGCAAATATATTGCACAAAACTCAAGAATTCTGCTCAGTCACTAGATGACACAGAGACATGTCAAGCTTTCAGTTTAAGAGTTTATAAAATGGCTTGAACTCTTGGCTTCAGTTTGATTGTAAACATCCCAATTGAGTGCTAAAAGAGAGACCAGCTATGGAGGAAACAGGCTAAAAATAAACAAGTTTGGCAGAGCCTTTGTATGGGGGTCCATGTACTTTCACCAATCCTCAGCTTTATCATCTAACACCTTCTCCACTGGAACGTTTATCTTATAAAGTAAACTATGTGGAAGAAATAATGTGTGATAGGCTGGCGGGACACTATTCAGACTTGGATCCAGTTTAAGTGAAGCCTAGAGTTTAGAGACTGAATCAAGGCTGGGATTCGAATCTTATTATTTATTTAATATTTATATTCTGGTAGTCCTCAGAAGCTCTCCAAGACTGGGGCCCTATTATGCTAAGCACCGTACAAACCCACTGACTTGAACAGTTTACAATCTAAGGTGTTCCTCTAGACCACAGAATTAAAGGGGCCTAGCGTGATATCTTGCTCTGGGAGAATGATATTGCCTGTTACCTCAATTATACCATGTAAATCTCAACTCAAGATTTTGGGAGGAGGGGACGTTTTCATAGTGTGTTGATTTTTTCCCCCCTGCCTGCAATGCTCTCAAAATGTTAATTCTGCTTCCATAAGGGCTACACCTTGGATCATGACATCCCTTAATTAAGGACTTCATATTAAGGAAACTTTCAAACCCACTTATCTATCATTTATTTTTCATGAATTTTCTTGCGACATTTTTTTATTAGATATTTGTGTTTAAACAGGAGCTTACTGCATCCACCATGCCTAATCATTCAGAACTCAGTCATGAGTGGCAACCTAGGCTGCAGTGACCATGAGATGGTCGAGTTCAGGATCCTGACAAAAGGAAGAAAGGAGAACAGCAGGATACGGACCATGGACTTCAGAAAAGCAGACTTTGACTCCCTCAGGGAGCTGATGGGCAGGATCCCGTGGGAGGCTAATATGAGGGGGAAAGGAATCCAAGAGAGCTGGCTGTATTTTAAAGAAACCTTATTGAGGGCACAGGAACAAACCATCCCGATGTGCAGAAAGAATAGCAAATATGGTAGGCGTCCAGCTTGGCTTAAGAAAGAAGTCTTTGGTGAGCTTAAACACAAAAAAGAAGCTTACAAGAAGTGGAAGCTTGGTCAGATGACTCAGGAGGATTATAAAAATACTGCTCGAACATGCAGGATTGAAATCAGGAAGGCCAAAGCACAATTGGAATTGCAGCTAGCAAGGGTCGTGAAGGGGAACAAGAAGGGTTTCTACAGATATGTTACCAACAAGAGGAAGTTTCGGGAAAGTGTGGGCCCCTTACAGAATGGGGGAGGCAACCTAGTGACAGAGGATGTGGAGAAAGCTGAGGTACTCAATGCCTTTTTTGCCTCTGTCTTCACAGACAAGGTCAGCTCCCAGACCACTGCACTGGGCGGCACAGAATGGGAAGGAGGTGAACATCCCGCAGTGCTGAAGGAACAGGTCCAAGACTATTTAGAAAGATTGGACATACACAAATCCATGGGGCCAGATGCAATGCACCCGAGGGTGCTGAGGGAGTTGGCTGATGTGATTTCAGAGCCATTAGCTATTATCTTTGAAAGCTCGTGGCAATTGGCAGAGGTCCCTAATGACTGGAAAAAAGCAAATATAGTGCCCATCTTCAAGAGAGGGAAGAAAGAGGATCCAGGGAACTACAGACCGGTCAGCCTCACCTCAATCCCTGGAAAAATCATGGAGCAGGTCCTCAAGGAATCCATTTTAAGGCACTTAGAAGAGAGGAAGGTGATCAGGAACAGTCAACATGGATTCACCAAGGGAAAGTCATGCCTGACCAATATGATTGCTTTCTGTGAAGAAGTGACTGGCTTTGTGGATGTGGGGAAAGCGGTGGGTGTGATATACCTTGACTTTAGCAAAGCTTTTGATACAGTTTCTCACAGTATTCTTATCAGCAAGTTAAAGAAGTATGGGTTGGATGAATGGACTATAAAATAGATAGAGAACTGGTAGAGCATAGGGCTCTGAGTAGTGATCAATGGCTCGATGTCTAGCTGGCAGCCGGTCTCAAGCGGAGCGCCCCAGGGGCCGGTTTTGTTCAACATCTTCATTAATGATCTGGAGGATGGGGTAGATTGCACCCTCAGCAAGTTTGCAGATGACACTAAGCTAGGGGGAGTGGTAAATACTCTGGAAGGTAGGGATAGGAGACAGAAGGACCTAAACAAACTGGAGGATTGGGCCAAAAGAAATCTGATGAGGTTCAACAAGGACAAGTGTAGAGTCCTGCACTTAGGACGGAAGAATCCCATGCACAGTTACAGACTGGGGATCGATGAGCTAGGCAGCAGTTCTGCAGAAAAGGACCTGGGGGTAACAGTGGATAAGAAGCTGGATATGAGTCAGCAGTGTGCCCTGGTTGCCAAGACGGCTAATAGCATATTGGGCTGCATTAATAGGAGCATTGCCAGCAGATCGCAGGAAGTGATTATTTCCCTCTATTCAGCATTGGTGAGGCCGCATTCGGAGTATTGTGTCCAGTTTTTGGCCCCCTCATTAAAAAGGGGATGTGGACAAGATGGAGACCAGTCCAACGGAGGGCAACAAAAATGATTAGAGAGCTGGAGCACAATACTTATGAGGAGAGGCTGAGGTAACTAGGTTTATTTAGTCTGCAGAAGAGAAGAATGAGGGGGGATTTGATAGCAGCCTTTAATTACCTGAAAGGGGGTTCCAGGGAGGATGGCGCTAGGCTGTTCTCAGTGGTGGCAGATGACAGAACAAGGAGCAACGGTCTCAAGTTGCAGTGGGGGAGGTCTAGCTTGGACATTAGGAAAAAGTTTTTCACTAGAAGGGTGGTGAAGCACTGGAATGGGTTACCTAGTGAGGTCGTGGAATCTCCATCTTTGGAGGTTTTTAAGTTGCGGCTTGACAAAGCCCTGGCTGGGATTATTTAACTGAGGTTAGTCCTGGTTGGTCCTGCTTTGAGCAGGGGTTGGGCTAGATGACCTCCTGAGATCCCTTCCAACTCTATGATTCCATGAGTCCTGCTGTGTGCCTGAGCATGGGAGTGGGGGGGTACACCCCCCAGGCAGGTGAGCAGGGAGGGTAGGGTGGGGAATAGAGGTAGAGCCAGGGTGGGGAATAGAGGTAGAGTTTTGGTTTGTCCTTCCATCCCTACAGTGCATTGGCCCATACACCAGAGCAGGCAAAGAGGGGGAAATAATCTGCACCAGCCAAAGGTGTGGCACAGGTTACTTTCATAGTGCAAGGAGGAAACAAGAACCAGATTGTGACTGAGCCGCAGCTGGTTCCTGCCCTGCTCCTGGAGGAGTGTGTTGCCTCTTAGTTAGCTGGATTGTGAGATTACAATCTAACCCTCAGTGAAAATGCTATATTCGTGGCATCCCACTAATTCTGAGGACAACATATTAAGTAGTCCCAAAGGATTACGACTTCAATACAGGATTAAGCAGAGAAGATGGTTGGGGGGAGAGAGAAGAATCAGGTAAACTTGTGGATTTTTAAAACACTCTTTTCTTTCATATGTGCTCTAGTTGACCTTTAAGCAGTTGAGAGCAGGAGTTACAGACTCTTGCTACCAGTTAAACAACGGATCTGAAGTGTCTTCAATAATAATAATAATAATTAATAATAAAATCCCCATAATGGCTTCTGCATTGTCATAGAGGGTTTGAAGAATGGGGGCCTAACCCCTGCGGCTCTTTATCATGCAAGCAGAACCCTTGAAGCCACCGCAACTTCTGTTGTTGGTCTGGACTCTAGATGGTTTGATTTACAAACACGGAGCCTGGTCCCTCAGCCTTTTTTGTGGGAAGTAGTTCACCTGGAGACAAAGAGAAAATAACTACTATTTTGTTGTGCCTGGCAATGATTAGTTACTTTGTTATGAAATATTTGGTGAAAGTTGGCCCTCTGTTCATGATGCCTTTGATGAGAGCTAGTTTAGCCTCAGCCTGATTATGGGATAGGAAGGGCTATTCACAGTCTCAGTTGCCCAAGATGCAATAATTCCATCGCTTCTGCCTGCTGGAGCATTGACTTTTGAACTACTCTGAGAGCGTATCCACTTTAATTCATGCTCCACAATGAACCTGGTATACAAAATGAATATCTGCAGGTAGAAATGGAAAATCTAAGCAGGCAGCAGTGTCTTTTCAAATGAACTGAACTTTTTTCTCAGACTTTGACTTAAAAGCAAAGCTCTTTGGGAGGTAGGGAGAGAGGGTTAGAATACTGAGCAAGATGTGTGTGCATGTGTTTATTCTAGAAATGATTACTTGTTTCTCGTGTGATTTCATAGGTGAAACAGGAGAAGTCTTCCACTCCCTGCTACACACTAGCTCTGATGGATTGATGTACTATGCACAGGAAGGGGTGTGTGTGTGAAAGCTTGTCTAAAAATTATTTCCCATAGCCTTGAGAAGAGCAGGATGTATTATTTCCCCCTTTTTTATTAACACTGAAAGCTTTACTTTTACTCCTTAATAGATGGCTATGTTTGATTAAGGTTTTTGAACTGCCACAATGGTCAGGTGTCAGAGATATATGGGTAGCTGGTATTTGTTTAGTAAATGATGTTCATGTTATTGTAGTAAAAGACAGGTCTCAGTAGGTTATAAATACACTCTGTCCCCATGCATCATACTGCTGTCCGAAGATTTCATTTCAGACCTCTGGTTGTTTGCTTTCTTATGTGTTTCCCTTTCATTATAGTTCTTCCCTTGCTCCCACTCCCAATTATTTTGCTGAAATGGGACCAAAATCAATCATTCTAGAGACAATACTATTTGCAGAATTAGGTGGCCATAAACATATACGGTGATTTCTATTAAAACTTTTACAGTTGCCATTTGCAAATAATTAATATTTCTGTATTATTTGAATACCATGAATACCAGGGCCATGTTAACTAGGCACTAGGTAAAACTGTAAACATTGTAATGGGGACCTCTATTCCACTCTACTCCATTCTACACACACCAGCATAAAATCATGATAAATAGCAATGTAAGGTTTTCACCCACTTTCCAATGTTGCTTAAATGTCTATATTTTTGGGATGGGAAGGGAAACCCATCTATTCAGGGAGGAGTTGTGGGGTTTCATCAGCAACTGAAGCTGAAGCAGTTTGGTGTGGATTATTTATCTGTCTACCCATCTAGATTTTTATACTATGCTGGTCACAATGATATCTAAGGACCTCTTTATGAAGCTCAAGTAGTTCATTTAAGTTCAGTTCAGAGAAGCTCCCAAGAAATTTGGATGCTTATCCAAACCTCATCTGACATATCCAAACCTCTAAGGTCTAAAAAATTGTGTTGTGAAAGTTATAGAACAGCCTCTCTTTTATGAGATTTTTTCCATTCTTCTTGCTTACAGGTAAACCAAAAATCCTATTACAACAGCTTGTCATATGGTGGCTTGGACTCAGAAATGTGTGAAAATGGGCAGGGACCGTCTTTTGTTCTGTGTTTATACCATGCTTAGCACAATGGGGTCCTGGTCCACAGCTAGGGCTCCTAGTGACTCAAATAATAATAATAATAATATAATAATAATTAATAACAACATGTGTTTGAAAGATAAAGTTTGGGATGAAGGTTTGGAATAAAAGTGTGTAGATGTGTTTGGGGCGTTATTTTATCCAAACCCTTGGAAGTTCCTCAGAGTAGACAGTGAAGGCTTTGTCTTCCTTCTTTTGACCCAATACCACATGATCTTTACCCACTGCTGTTAATCGTCTGTGAGCCCATTTTTTGTCTCGTCACCTATGCCTACCCACTTTCAGATGTCAACAACCTGTGCTGATTTGAACCAGTTTGCCCATCGCTTGTATGCGTGTTGGAAATGTGAGAATGAGTCCAGCGTTTCACGGGGAAAACATTTTTACTTGAGATGGGCCTGAACAGGAACCCCAGATCTGAATCTTCCTGAAATCTTGGGAAAATTTAATCCGAAACAAGATTTGGATTTGAATTTTGCCACTTGGGCGTCTCCCTGTTATGGGTGAAAGAGGAACACAAAATCTGAAAAACTCTGAACATTGGGGAGGTACTTCCTAACTTGGAACTATCTCTGTGTTCAACTGTAGTGACAGTAACTCTGAGATAGTGACATTTCACCGGGTGCCAACACGCAGCCTGTGGAGCGTATAAATTCCACGTAAGCCATTTCCCACTGAAGCCCTTAAAAGTGGAAATTCAGTGCTCCAAAGGCCTTGTACAGACCCTGTGCACAGGGGTGAATTTCACCAGGAATTTTGTTTTAAAACATTTTAAAAGATACTGAAGGCTTGAAATTTAGAAACAATTCTGGCTGAGGTTGGAAGTTCTCACTTTATGGGGGGACTGAGTTTATAGTCTTACCAGAGCTGAAAATGTGAGGACAAAGAACAGTGGAACAGCACCTTGATTTGGAATAAAAAGGTGATCTTAAACAGGGATTTATGGATACTATTCTGCACACATGAAAATAGAACACAAAGATCTTCCTCAGTGAGGGCAGAATGGGGAGGAGATACCTATTTTTTTTTAAACTAGAAATGCTTTCCCTTTAAATGTTCTTCTCAGTTTTAGATCTGTAATAAAATTATCCCAAGGAATATGCAAATCTGCTGTGGTTACAGGTCTCTCTCAATGGCTTATTGCATTTGTTTTTGTTCTTTTTTTCAGTTTTCATTTATTAAAAAACAAAGCTGCTGTGTTCAAACCCCCAAAAGCAGCAGTTCATGTTTGCTCACCTTTTTCTGGGTTAGGTTTCCATCCTTTTCATTGATGTTGCAAATAAAAAATGTTGAGTAACTGGATAATTGGGATCTTCAGGAATACTGATTCATATTTTATGGAAAATGAGCAAAGTCATCATGCCATACTGTGAATACAGCAGGACTCACTTAAAGGGTGCATAAAAATGTAAATAAAAGGGCACTGATTTTTTTTTAAAGGCAAGCATCATGAAAATGACATTTCTCCAACTTATCCTAAAAATACAAAACTATTTTAACAGCTTTCATAACAGATACCATGCAAGAAGACCCAATTAATTTTATCTTCATGCCACTATGCAATCTGTATAATTCTTTTTGTTACTAAAATGTCTTTTACTACATTGTTATTCATACAGATTTCACTCCTTAGAAAAAGAAATCATATTTAATCTCTCTCTATATATATCTATCTGTGGATTGATCTGTCTATGAACAACACCAAACCTTAGCCATAGAAAAGTTCAGGTAATAACCTGATAAATTCTGGAAGAAACCACAAAGAGAAAGTAAGTTCCTGTCAGACACAGACTGACATACAAATAGAGAAGCACATACAGTATGAAGATAATTGCGTTATAGATAGAATGTGCCCTAACTATTACTATATTGACAAGTTGAAATTTGTCAGCATGAGATTGCAATGACCTTACAATTCACATGTGGATAATAAAGGCAACTCTGACAATAGCAAATAAAGTTCACATTCTATGTATATTTATTATATTCAGCATAATCAAACTCTACAGCTCCTCAGGCCAGATTCACTCTCGGATTCCACTGGTGGAAAGCAGGGCACCTGGTAGCATAGTCTTCCCAGAGAGGAGGGGTACAGAGCACTCCAGTAGAGGGCCTAGTGCAGAGCAGCAACCCCCCAAAAAGTATACAGTGTTGATCAGGAAGAAGTTATGGCTAGGGCCCCCAAAGGATGTGCAATTTAGCTCATCACCTGAGTAGCCTGCATTAGCAAAGCTTGTCTGAAACTTCCTCTAGTAGAAAGCGTTGGCCAATGGTGGTAAATTGCCCTTAGGGTGCAAGGATATGCAAACTGTCTTCTCTTTGCCACTAGGGGTGAGTCATCTTCCAAACTGTTTCTTGATTTTAGTCACGCTTGCTGCAGTATCTACTCTAGTCTAGAGTAGTGCTCTGCGAACATTACGTACTTAACACGCTCATAAAGAATACCAAACAAAGCAGAGCTTCCAGAAATGTGGGGAAGGAGATTGATAGAATCCAGTAGAAGTCTGCTATAGACCACACCATGTGGATCAAATTTAATGTATTTAGCACTTAGTCTGTGATCGGTGCTCTGAAAATGCCTATGAGGATGGGCGGATGGATTGATGGGTGGATTTCCTAACTAAACCTGAAACTGTTTCATTTTAGGGTTTCATTATCAACCCAGAACTCAGTCCCAAATTGGCAAAGAGTTTATTCAGGTTAGAAACCTTTCAGTAAACTTGGATTAAGTTTCAAGCAAGGCTGGACTGCATGTCAAGTGGATATGGGCTGAGTTTTGAGCAAATTTGTGTCAATGTATGATTTCAGGTGTTATTTATGCAAAAATGGAAAGTCTTATAAAATATCAACTAGAGATATTTCTAAATCGTGATTCTAGATCTTAACATCCATGAACTTCTAGGGTTGGATGGTCTCTGAATTCAGATCCTGATACAAATGTCATAGTTGGCCCTTTTTTCTGTAATGAGTCTAACTAATACCCTAGATCAGTGTTTCTCAATTAAATTTGGCCACCGAACCCTTTTGAACTCCATAAATAATTGCGGAACCCCCCAAACTCTTAACAGTCTTCAAATGTCGAAATAAGCAAAGGTCAGCATTTCTCAGTTAAATTACACTTAAATTACACTTACACTGGATACCCTCCGCTGGAAAATCCGGGACATCTTCCCTTTTTCACCGGCGCGAAGAACAGCCGCTCACGGCGGCGCGGAGAACAGCTGCTCACGGAACCCTAACACCAATTAAGAAACACTGCCCTAGATCCAAACATGCCCAAACTTTGGGGAAATCAGAATTTGGATCCAAATTTTGGTAATTGGATCCATATTAACTTCTAACCCCAAATCAAGCAAAGCAAGTTGGCTTTGTTTCGGTGAGTCATTTGAACACAAATACCAGGGTGAAATTCTAGGGCATTCAACCCACACAAAATGAAGCTATTAAAAATGTCCATACAAAACTATGTGAATTGAACTCAATGAGTTTCTCTATCTGGTGCCAAGCTGTGATGAACTGACTCTTTGGTGGCCATTCCACAGTTTATCCGTGGCCATTGAGCCCTAGATGTAAGTGATAAAAAAGGAGGGTAAGGGCGGAACATGATTAGACAAAAGCTGATAAGAGAAGAGAGAAAGAGTGTCTTTATCTGAACTCTCAGAGACTGCAAGTTTCTAAGAGCATCGTGACATTCAGGTATTGCGTATTTTCCATGTTCTTATGCAGTGTCAACCTGTTTACTGAACTTAGTGGGGCTCATATGCCTCACACTACAGGAAATACAGAACTTGGACACACAAGTTTAGATTGTCATAGCATTACTTGGCCATGCAGAAAAGTAAGGAGGAGTGTAAGCCCCACCCCTTTTGTCCCGTGCTCAAATTACGACTCCGTATATGATCAAGAGCAGGAGCTACTCGCTCACTGCCCTCCATTGCAAGTAAGGGGTGGGAGGGCAAGAAGCGGGATGAACTCCACCTCTGCCCCCCTTATTCATTGGCCATATATGCTCCCCACATAAGGTGAAGTATTTACTCCCGAAGCAGGAAAGGAGGGAGCAGAAGAGGAATTGTGACTTTCTGAGTTATAGTTCTTTCTCTGGTCTGCTCCTGGCACAGTGCAGTTAAACACTGCCCCTTACTTAGTTTATGAAGTTAAAATCTAGTCCACTGTGATTTTTTAAAATAGCAACATCTCCAATCAGGTCTGTTGTCCACCAGATAATTGTTACAAGGTGGGTGGGGAAGCATGTTGAAATATAGGACAGAGACTCTGCCCTATATTCTGATTTTTTTCCTCTTCTTTTTAACATATGCTCATATACCAAGCTGCTAACAAAAAGATGGGCTGTCTTGAGCAATGCTCCATTTCTGAGCATGCATCTGCTAGTATTTTAAAAATACTTTAAAAGAAGAAAACAAATAAACAAAGATAAATATATTTAAACATGGGTACAAAACACACACAGGTTTTCATACATGTAAGTAGTACTTGGCTCCATCCTCACTGACATTTTATTGGTGCATCTTAAAATGCAGTTTTAAAATGTTTTTTTCTAACAGTTTGCCTGGTCAATACAGCTCAGGTTGTGGAAAAGAAGACTCAGGCTTATATCTATCAATCATATTTCATGTATCTTTTTTTAATAGGTATGATATTGAGGTTCTCCAAGGGTTTGTCTACACTGCAACGTAAGCCTTGTGTTAGTAGAACTCAAGTTAGCAAACCCTAGGTTTGTTAAACTAGGGATTGTGCATCTAAACTCATTTGTAGCCATATGTTAGGAATTGTTGAACCCCGGATCCCAATCTGAGGCTCCAGCATCTACACTGCATTATGCGGTCCCAAGTCCAACCACTCTCCCAAAATGTGGCAACTTTAGCCCTTTGTTCGTGGAGCAGTGTGTTAAAACTTGACTTTCTACTAAAATTGACTGTCCAGAGGACAAAGAGAGTCAGCCCATGGGATTGTGGGATACATTTGGTGGACTCCCAGAGCACATGGCAAAGCAATAGGGCTTGAACTCTGGATCCAGGCTTGACTCAGGCTCGGACCCTTCATGCCCATGGAGTCCTGGGATGTTTTGTCCAAGTCCTGGGTTAGCATGATTTATGCGTAGACAGAAGGGGCATTAGGCTTGAGCCTGAGTTTAAACCCTGGGCATATATTGCACACACAAAGAACTACCCTTCAGAATGACATTACTCCTTCTTGAGAAGAAGAAATCATCTTGAGCCGCTGAATCAAGTCTTGTATTGCTTTAGGGATTCTAAAGAGAACTAAACCCATGTAAACTGCAAACAGCAGAGAAGTTTTTGCTACCCAAAGGTAGATTACTTTATCTTTAATTTCCTGTCCTCTTGGCACCTGATTCAATAAGTTGGGTGTGATAGAAACAGACGCACACACGTGCGCGCACACAAACACACACACATACTTGTATAGTTCAAGGTTTTTCCAGGCCCCACTCCCCCTCAGAACCAGAAACATAAATCTTGTTTCTCTAATAAAGACATTCAAAGCAGAAAGTTATGATAATATTCCCTATATTTCTAAGTTAGGTCTGTCACTGGCAGTAGGAGGCATTTGTCTTTCCTGTCACTCGGTCTCCTTTCTTGGGTCCTTGGGGACAGCAACATTTGGTTTTCCTGAAATTTTCAATAAAGGACAGGCAAATAATGTTTTTCTCTACTCCACTTTCCCAAGCTTAACTCCAGCAAGGGTGTCTTGCAGGGACAATTAAACCGAGCTGTTGCCTCAGTTTAGGTGGACATTGTTATTGCAGCATTTGTCCCCTTCCTGGCAAATCACATTATTTCTGTGCCCTCAGACTATTAGTGGGCCCACAGGGAGCCAGGTGGTGATCATGAGTGGCTGATCTTGCATTCCTCAGCCCTGAGGCAGATGAAGACTGACTTAGAGAGGTCCTTTGATTTCTGTGTATTAGTTAAATGGGGGGATGGAAGAAGGACAAAAAGAAACTCTTTTGAGTGCTGTCCTATTTCTCTGAGCAGACGGCTGTCATCTACTTAATGTAGAGTGTATCTGGTGCTCTCAGACACGTTCAATAAATGCCCCGCTTTTGTGCCTCAGGCTTGACTTTTTTTCTAGCTGAAGGTTGCCATGCTATATCCTCTGTCCCCCTCCTCCTTCCATCAGTGAAGTATCCTCTTTCATTCACTCCTCTATCTCCACAGTAGCAGTTTGCACTACAGGGTTGTTTTAACGTGAACAACACCTCACAAACCCCTCCATTTCTGTCTTTTTTTTTTTTCTTCTTAGCAAATGTATTGCTTCTGAAAAGCAGTGAATTGACAGCCCTGAAGATTGATGTGCTCTAAATTTCCAGATAATGGATAACACAGGTGGCAGCAGCATGAACTTCCTTATGTTGCCCCATCCAATGTGTCTCAACCTTTTCCTGAAGGTGCCACTTTTTAGAAAGAGGATGGATAAGTCTCAGTCTGCAGCAAGACTGCCAGAAAGGGTGCCAGGTTTGTTTGTTGGATGGGCATTTGTCAAATAAGAACTGGACTAATATCATCAAGCTCAATTCAAAGACTACAAAAGCAGCCATCAGACAGCAAACTGTTTAGGATGCTATTAAGCTTAGGCACAGAAGGACAAATTAATCCTGGGTGCCACTGCATAAAACTGCATGGAGTTACACCAGAGATTAATTTCACCTGCAAAGACTACAGTGACAGGGGCCATAAAAATATCAAGAAATAGATAGTAAACCACTGATCTCAAGGTGAAAAATCTCTCTATTTAATTACTAACCTTCTGAGCCATCCAGTTACCAAGTCCCCTTACAGCCCCTTTTGGGATAACTTTTAACTCTAATCCTTCAATACTCCACTAGTACTTGTATAACCCACTGGTCAATGTGTGTTATGTGTCCCCCTCTGAGCCCAATCCACAGAGCCTGTGGCAGACCATGGCTGCAGAGTCTGGATCTTTTGCTTAAGCTATTAATGACTCATACTTTTAGCTCTACAAGCCCCTGGTTCACTTCCTACTGTATTAGTCAAAGTGGCAGGTATCATAGAAATGTAGGGCTGGAAGGGACCTCGAGAAGTCATCTAGTCCAGGCCTCTGTGCTGTGGCAGGACCAAGTAAACCATCTCTGACAGGTGTTTGTCCAACTCGTTCTTAAAAGCTTCCAAAGATGGGGATTTCACAAGTTCCCTTGGAAGCCTATTCCGGAGCTTAACTACCCTTATAGTTAGAAAATTTTTCCTAATATCTAACCTAAATGTCCCTTGCTGCAGATTAAGCCCATTAATTCTTGTCCTACCATCAGTGGATATGAAGAACAATTGATCGCTATCCATTTTATAACAGCCCTTTGCATATTGGAAGACTCTTATCAGGTCGACCCCCCCCCTTCTTTTCTCAAGACTAAACATCCCCAGTATTTTAACCTTTGCTCATTGGTTGGGTTTTCTAAACCTTTATCATTTTTTTGCTTTTCTCTGAACTCTTTCCAGTGTACCTATATCTTCCTAAATTGTGGTGCCTAGAATTGGATGAAGTATTCCAGCTGGGGCCACCAGTGCTAAGTAGAGCAGGACAATTACCTCCTATGTCTTACATACAACACCTGTTAATTCACCACAGGATCTTATTACCCTTTTAAACATCTACATCACATTGACTACTCATATTCAGTCTGTGGTCCACTGTAATCCCCCGATCATTTTCAGCACTACTACCACCTAGACAGTTATTCCCTCTTTTGTAGTTGTGCATTTGATTTTTCCTTCCTAAGTGAAGGATTTTGCACTTGTCTTTATTGAATTTCATCATGTTGAATCCAGACCAGTTCCCCAATTTGTCCAGATAATTTTGAATTTTAAACCTATCCTCCAAACCTCTCCCACTTGGTGTCATCTACACATTTTATAAGCATATTCTCTACTCCATTATCCAAGTCATTAATGGAAATATTGAATAGCACCAGACTTAGGACTGACCCCAGGGGGACCCCACTAGATACGACCTCCCTATGTGACAGTCAACCTTTGATAACTACTCTTCGAGTATGATCTTTCAATCAGTTTTGCACCCACCTAATAGTAATTTCATCCAGACCACAGTTCCCTAGTTTGCTTATGAGAATGTTATGCAAAACGTGTGTCAAAAACCTTATATTGCATCTATTGCTTTCTCTGTAATGTAATCAGTAATGGTATCAAAGAAGAAAATTAAGTTGGTTTGGTGTGATTTGTTTTTGACACATTCATGATGACTGTTCCTTTTAATCCTATTATCCTCCAGGTGCTTACAAACTGATTGTTTAATCATTGGCTCCAGTATCTTTCCAGGTATTGAAATTAGGCTGGCTAGTCTTTCCCAAGCTTAACTCCAGCAAGTATGTCATGGGGGAAACAAAATACAGCAACCTGTGGCTTGTTTTGTGGCTTCATCATTTTAGATGCTTAGGAAACATTTGAGAAGCTCAGCATTTTGTCATGTGTAAGGATTCTGTCTTCTTTTCTGTTTGTTTTACTTAGCCTAGGTATACCATGAACCTTCAGACAGAGATCTCTTCACCCATATCATGTTAGTATTAGTGTTTTAATTCTACCATTCTGCTGTGTTAATTAGGCAAATGGATATCTATCTATAGAATACTTTTTCTTACTCAGCACTCTAGTCTAATGTCTAGACACTATTGTGACACTATTGACACTATTGATTTTTGTATTTGGTAAACAACATATTTGTCATAAAGAGTCAGGCTCTTCTTTAATAACTTTTTAAGGTGTATCCAATCAGGATTTTACCATTCATTAGTATTTTTCATATTTGCATTCATAGATGAGAGACATTGTGGAGAAGAATTGTATGTTAATTGTGCTGTGTTGAGTAAATTTGTGTTCTAAAGGAGAACTGTTATAGTGCCTGTGTGGGTCAAAGTGGTCAGAAATCTCATAGATTTCCACCAAACCTTCAACAACCACCACCCATCTATCAAACCCTCTGTAGAACATCCCATGCCAGCATCAACTTCCTAGACATCACAATAGCTTTAGCAATGGAACCCTACAGACAACTATGTACAGCCAACCCACAGGTCACCGCACCTACCTTCACAAATCCAGTAACCATTCCAAACGTACCAAGAAATCAGTTATCTACAGCCAGGCACGCAGATATCAGAGAATGTGCTCCAAGGAGAAAATCTGTGAAATGCAATGCACTTAAAAGCATCCTTCACCAAACAAGGACACTCCCCCAGATAAATTGATCACATCATGGGACGGGGCCACCCAAATGCCCCAAGAAAACCTATTTCAATATGGAAAAAAAGAAAAATGCTCAGGCCGCACACACACCCCCAGTTGTCACCTACCATCCCACAGTGGAACCAATACATGGTATCATTGAACAATTACAACCCATACATGATAGGGACCCCATCCTGAAAGAAATCTGGCCTTCAAACAACCCCCCAACCTCGCCAAACTCATTATCAGAGGCAAGCTTTCGATAGACCAGGACAACCATCTCATAGTGGCACCAGACTCTGCCAGAACGGAAGATGCAAAACCTGCAAACGTATCTCCATTGCTATGATAATCAACACCCCTCACAACACACCTTTTAAAATCCCTGCATCCTTCACATGTCTGTCACAACATGTGGGGTACCTCATCCACTGCACTGAATGCACCACTTACAAGTACATGAGTGGAACCAGACAATCACTACACTCTCGAATAAACGCACACAGAAAAATGATGATAGACAAAGATGCCATCTCACCCGGGAGCAAACACTTTTCATACTTCACTCAGTCCTCATCCTCAAGAAAACTCACCACACCTTCAAAAGACAAGTTTGGGACCGTAAATTCATAACTTTGTTCTATGCTAAAAATCATGGACTTAATAAAGACACTAACCCTCCTTTGTACTATTACTGCAAAGGTGATAACTGCCCATTTTGCCTTGAATGGTCTCTTAAAACAAGTTAATTCCTTATGCTGCACAATCCATTCCACCTTGTGTTTAACTGTGACCTCTGTCTACCTTTCCCAGAGCTGAAGAAGAGCTCTGTGTAAGTTCGAAAGCTTGTTGATCCATTTAAATATATTACCTCACCCACTTTGTCTCTCAAAGGTCTATAGGCATGTAACAAGAATAACTTTTTTTTCCTTCAGTTCCCTTTCTGCTCTGGCTCTGCACAGTGTGATATTGTGTCCCTAACTGGTGTTATAGTAAATTACAGGTGCATAGTTAAGAATGTAAGTACTTCATAATAGTGATCACTGAAGACACACTATCAGCCTCCGTCTACAACAGAAAATTTCCTGTGGTTGTTAACACCATTCATCACCACTGGTATCCAAAGTTAGGAGCCTTAGTTTAGATGTACCATCAGCTGACCCCATGGTTTTAAGCACCATGTTGAGCTGTGAGCAGAGCTAGATGACATGGTGCTTAGAATGGTGGCAGCAGCCAGATGTCTACTGATGCTAGGGTTCCCAGTGTTGTTCACAGCACAGGAACTGAATTCTTAAAGATTTCCCTAGTGTAGACAGATACAGAGGCAACCAGCCCATGAAGTACATTAGCTATCATTTATAGCTCTATCTTCCAGTTCTTTCTTATTCACCCAAGAAGTTCTTGCTCACACAAGAACCTTCAGTGGCATTGCACGCATGAATAAACATTGCAGGTTAGGGCTGTAAAGTGTTTCTTTATGAGGGGTGAAAACGTGCTTTACTTTGAAAGCAGGGTTATTTGTTTGCTGGGTATGGGCAGGGGTTATTTTTTAAAAGAAACACGATTCAGAATAGAGTTAGCTATCATTGACTGGGTTTAAGAGCACAGATCCTGTGAAAGTGATGTTTTTAAATACTATTGCTTTCATAAATGGGGCCCTAGCCTATTACCTCTTAAGCCACTGAGAGTCTTTAATTTTCTTTAATGGACATGGAATTAGGTCCTTAATGTTCCTGAATTTCAGTTTTATACTGCATCTCTCCTTATGTGTTTTGTGCTGTCACACGACTAAGATAAGTACTTCTGTAGTAATTACATTTTTTTAAAAAAAAGACTTTTTTCTCTGTTTGTACAACACTTAGCATAATAGTATGGCACCTAATCAGAGACTCTGTGTGATAATAAAAATGTTAAAAATGATCATAAAAAGGAGTAACTCCATAGAAATTACTAGCTTTTGTGGGCTGACGATGCTATCCAAAACTAATGTTAGCAGAAATGTTGTCCTCTTCTATTTATTTACTTTAATTACTTGAAAAACAGTTTTGAGGTGAGTTAAACAATCTAGTCACATGTTGGAAAAGCAAATAGGACAATATTGTGTTACTGCATACGATCAAGAAGATTCTTAATTGAGTCTTTTGACTGCAACGGCAATAAAATTAATTAGTACTAATAATCTGAAATGTATTATAAACAAATAAAATTGATCAGTCTATTTTCAATGAGTGAAATGCAAATAGTAAACAAACAGTATTAATGATGTGAAGTAAATTGGATTTTTAAAGTTCTTTTTTAATAAACTTGATTAATTTACTTATGCAACTAGTCTCACTAACCTCAGTGGGACTATTTGCATGAATAAATTGATCAGGATTTAATTTTTCACGTTTCATTAGGAACGTTAAGTCATTTAAAAATACATATGATTTTTATCTTCTCAGTGTCCTTTTCATATATTATTTGAGATCAAAACCAAACAAGATTTCAACATGAATTCAGTAAGGCTTGCCAATTGAGAAGTCATCTGCAGGAAGACTCAAAGCAAAATCATTTGGAAAGTTGAATTTTGCTGGCTCCTCCCTGCGAATGTCCACTCCCTATCCTAAGACACCCTGTAGCTCTTATACTAAGCATCTGATCCTACCAACATGTATGCATATGTGTAAGTTAATTCATGGGAGTATATAATTGAACAGGAATGACTGAAATGAGACAAGGTACACATGTCTAAAAGCCTTGGCAGGTTCTGACCCCAAGTAAATAGTAAAAATGCTTAACTACTTCAAGGAGAATTGTGATAATTGCTTAGAATTAAATTAGAACATCAGAAGTGCTATGTTAGAGCTAAGTATTATTACTGGAATGAGGGTCTGATCCAAGACCCAAATTCTTGATGTTCTGTGGCCCTGACCCTCGAAGTGATTCCCTGTGGGCAGACCTCTAAGCATGTGTGGAGCTCCATTGACTTCTGCCTATGTGGATTCACTTACAGGATATAATTCTCTCCCAGACAAAACTCTTTTTGAAGGTCAGAATGAGGGCCTCAAAAATCCATCCAGCAGTTAGTACTTTAGAAGAAGTTCTTTTCAGTGTCCATTCTAGGGTTTTTATAGTTTGTGGCCATAGAAAAAATAAAAGGAAATTTAAAATTTTTTCAAGTTTTACCCCCACATTGGATCCGGTAGACTGAAATAATCCAGCTGTTCAGTGCGTTAAACATTCCTTATAGCTTAATCCTGTTTACTGGACACATTGGTAACAGGAAACAGAGTAACTTTCTGCTTCTGCTTGTTAGCAGTGGCTAGAAAATGATCTCTCAGTTCATCTCCCAGCTAGCTCCATGGATGTATGAAAAAGCAAAGTTGAGAACAAATTACAAAATTTACTTGGGTCCCAAAAGCCAAATCCATCTCAAGTGTTGCTTATAGAACAGAATAAAAGTTATTGGGAGGCAGGATGCAAAACAGAGATTGAGGGCTATGAGGAAACATGAAGACCCAAATAGCCAAAAATATAAAGAGAAACATCAGGAAAATATGCAAGTAGGTCAAGAGCAGGAAGCCCTCAGAAATCAGCAGGCCTACCAAAATATTAAGAGCTAATCAAAGAGGAGGAGATTAGAGTAATCGTTGCATGGTTTCTTTTCATTAGTCTTCACCACAGAGAACGATGAGGACATGTTCAGTGTGAGTGCACTCTCTACAGATAGCGGCAGTGAGATAGTGTCATTCATAGAGGAATAAAAAGATGGAATAGAACAATTTGCGAAGTGCAATCTCAATATATCAGGACCAGATGGCATTCATTTGAGAGTTCAGAAAGAATTGAAGACCAAAATAGTTGAACTACTAACAAAAATATGTAACATATCATTGACAACAACTTTGTATACTGCATGCTGCACTGTAATCAACACTGTAGCCATTTTTAAAAGACAGGCGTGGTCTAAGAAATTATATGTAAAACAATGAGTTTGGCTTCAATTCCAACAAAAAATTTTGAAAAAAGGTAGATTCATAAAGCATTTTAGATGATAAATTTAAGATAGCATGGCTTCTATAATCTACTAGAATTCTTGGACAGAATTAATTTTAAAAAAATTGTACAGAGGAGAACAGGTAATATAATTTATTTATTTATTCCTTCAAAATACTTTATAAAAAGTTTTTCATCAAAGTCTATTAAGGACATTTGTAACTAGAAAGTGAGAGGTAAAATCAATTCCTGTCAGAGATCCACAACTGGTTAAGAGATAGGAATAAATGCCCACGTCTCAGAATGGAAGGAGGATGTTAATAATATGTGGTTGCAGGGATCAGTACTAGAAAACGTGTTGTTAAATACACATGATATCTTTAGTAATGATTTAGTAAAGGGGGAGAGTAGTGAGGTGGCTTATAACACTATATCAGGCGGCTTAGTTAATAGCGGGAGTTGTGAGGACCACTGAAATGCCTAACAAAACTGGGTAATTGGGCAATATAATTCATTACAGAGTGATGCAAAGTAACATACATTGAAATGAATGATCTAACATTCACATAGGTTCTGAATTAACTTCAGCCACTCAGAGAAAAGATAAAGGGACATATTATGGTTGCTCCATTGCAGGTGCACAAGGGAGTGTCTTTTTAATATAATAGATGAGATCAATGGTGCATAGAACCTTTTCTTCTTACAAGCCTGCAGTGAGCTAGGTAAGGGTAGGAGGCTGGCTGCCTGAACAATGTTAACTGAGGAATTGTATAAAGGCATTGAGGGACACAGCCTCAGGTGCCCCTTATTACATCTGTAGGATAGGGTTAGCCAATGCTCCCCTGGCACAATCCTGCTATGACTTCACCTCACCCCATCCAGACACACTCCCACTGAGGCCCCTCCCCTCCCCTCCATGTACTCTCCAGATCTCCAGCCACATTATGATTGGCCCATGCATGAGTGTGCTCTAGACGTATAACTGATCTCAAAAACATCTAAACATCATTGTAGATCACTGATTGCAGCTGTCCACTCAACACGTAGTGGTGATTGTCAAAAAGCTGATGTTAGACTGAATTAAGATGGAAATAGTATTATAATGCCATTGTATAAATCTATAGTATGGCCTCACCTTGAATATTGTATTCAGGTTTGCTCATTTCATCCCAAAACAACACAAACACATTTTTTAAGTAAAATGGGTCAGTTAAGTTTGTAGAGGATGCCAAAGTGTTGTCTTACTAACCCTTCCCCTGTATATATGTTGAGAAAAGAAAGGATCCAGAGAAGGTTAACCAAAGATTAGAGGTATGGATTGAAGAGGGAAAGAGGATTCCATAATACAAAAATAAGGGGGCACTCTGTGAAATTTATTTCTGTCTATTGTTATCACACCCGTATGCATGGGTCTAGCCTAAGATTTTGGGGTGGGTTAGTGAGTCAACATTTGGGCATCCTTTCCAAACACAATTGACTCATTTTACTTAAAAAGTGTGCAACAGGGATGGAGGAAAAAAAGGTATCTTTGTGTTCCCCACTCCAAGCAGAAGTGGAGCCCAGCTGCGTATTCCTTTAACTCCTAGCAATCAGTCTACATCATTTATATTTTCACGGCTAGCTTCACAAAGAAAAGGACTAGAGACTTTTTTTTTAAGTGAAAGCTGAGATTTTCCCCCTAAGGGATCAAAAGACTAGCCTTTTAACAAGGGGCTCATAGGAATCTCTTCCAAATCATCAGAGCTCAGTTGAATAGGAAAACTGCCTCCTTGGGAGTGTTGGATTGACAAATTATTGCACTAGGTAGAAAGTATTTGCTTTGTTTTGTTGCTTTTTATGTTAGGGACAGGGTATGTTATGTTAGTAGCTTCTCTTCCTATTTGTGTCTTAATTTTGTATCAGACAATCCTTCAGCAATATGAACAGCAGCTTCCCTCCCTAGGATTACAAAGCACATCTCTAAAATGAATGTTTTAGATTTTGGAATTTCATACAGTCAATATTTTCTTCAATAGTTCAGGGAATTTGAGGTGTCAGCAAAGTGCTTTTTAAAAAAATCCTCCATGTTATAAACTGGATCATTTTTCTACTGTGACTTCCTATAATTAGATAAAAACCAACTTTTCATCAGGAGGGCTGCGCCTTCCGCAGTTCCCTCATTCCCACTTAGGATGCACTGTTGGCAGAAAGAGGACATTGCTGAAATTGTTGCTACCAATTATACAGTAAAAAATCATTCCACTGAGAAAGCATAGACCAAGCTTTATCTCATTAAGACAAAGTCCAGATGCTTTGTTTATGTGTGGTTTAAAATCAATGCTCTAAATTCTTCCAGATACATATAATTTGCAACAGAAACAGAGTATAAACGGGTATGGCTCCCCTCTTTTGTTTTAATTCATAAGTGAAATGCTAGTTTATTTTCCAAATACAAACTGTAAGAAGGAAATTAATTGTATGGCATACCAAAGAGACTTCACAGAGAGAAGTTGCAAGAAAGATTATGAAGGGTTCTCCAGTAGGAAGGAGGAATTATGAAGAATGTGTTTCAGACTAGATAATGTTGGATACGAATCCAGATAGAAAAAATCTGAGGAATTATGTCAAATTCTGGATTTGATTGTTTCCTGTTTTAGGGTTTTTGGGTGGGAAGGAAAGAGAGAAACCAAATACTTTCAGGTCTTCAATAAGGGAATATTTCTCCCTATACGTTGGGATAGAAAATAGCTTCTTCTGATTAGCCAAAACTGTCTGAGGGAGCCAAGTTTGATTATAGACACAGAGTCCTTTGTGTCAATTTACAGAGGAAGGGGAAAAAACTGCATTTAGACCATTCTTGTTGGAAAATTGTAGCTCAAGGGTATAATAAAGATGCCAATTGTATGAAACTGAAACTGGCCTTAGACACATTGAATTATGAAGTGTGAGAAGAACACAGACAATTAATAGCAAAACTTCTCTTAAATATAAATGGTATTTAGGATAATGTTTTTGATGATAATCTTTGTAATAGTACAATAAAGTGATCTGTACTCTTTGCCTTGCACATAAGAGCTTATTTAAATATCCTCTATTCCCTCAAGACTAGGCTTAGATTTTTGAAGTGCATCATTATGTCAGTCATTATTTCCTGAGCACATTGACAAAGTTTAACTCTATTTCACCTAAGTGCTGAATTTAGCTGGGAGCTCTATTGGCACCATATTTTACCAGCATGCCTGTGAGTGTAATGTAAAATGATTTGGGATAGCTAAAGTGCTGTTGCTGCAGAAGCCTCTGCTTCCATGTGCAGTGGGTGTCATATGCTCCATTTTGGTCTGGAAGATACCCTTGGCGTATATTAATCAAAAGCACACCTGAGCTCTACATAGAATGAAAGAGAGCTCTCAACAAAAGTAGTAGTTCAAAAGATGTGTTTGTTGGGCAAACTTTGGACAGAATCCTGTAGGTCTCTTTGTTCTGAGTAATTCACATAAGCTTTCTAAAGCTGTCACCACTTTGGGGGCTTGAAGTGATAGACTGCAAAATTGTGTGTAACATAGAGTGACCAGATAGCAAGTGTGAAAAATCGGAACACTTTTTTTTTTTTTTTAGCGGGTGAGGGGGAGGTATAGTTGCAACATATATAAGACAAAAGCCCCTAATATTGGGACATCTGGTCACCTTAGTGTAAAAACAGTGCTAGAGAACAGCCAATATTACTCTTATTTCTGCAGATTTTAGATTTACAAGATAGCACAACAAAAACTAGGGTCCCAATCCTTCTCTCATTGGAATAGTGCCACTGACTTCCAGGAGCATAATCCTACTCCCACTGTGTTTATAATCACTGTTTTCCTCCCTTACAACCAGATCAAGCCCCCACTGAAATCCATGACAAAATTCCCATTGATATCAGTGGAACCAGGATCGGGTCTGTTGTGATTTAAGTGATGTATAAGGATGACCTTCTGCCTTAAAAAAAAGAGCCTATATCTTTTGAAAGTCTGGTTGAATTAATCTTTACTATAATCCAGTACGTACATGATATGCATCTAGTCTAGTTTCTCATAAGTGAGATTTAGAAGATAAGAAGTGTCCAACTTCATGTATTTCTTCTGTAAATCCTATGTCTGCTTAAGGAATGAACAGAAGTTTCCTAAGGTGAAGAAAAAATAACGCTTTCAAACGCTTTCAACGCTTTCAAAAAATTGCTTTCAAAATGTTTTGAGTCCAGTTGCTCTATAACTGGCTGTGTTTTCAGTTCAATTTCTGCATTGTGAGTCTACAAATTGGAAATCTGGGCAGAACTTAGGCGCTGGCCTCCACTCTGTGTATTCCATAATTGGCAGTGTAGAGAAAGCGGCACATCTTTATTATACCAGCAGGATGTTCTTTTTCTAGGGATAGGGTTAATTAGCTTTGTTAGGACAGTGGGAGAGAAAAGACTTAAACTGCAACAGCTGTTACATTAGACAGGCCTTGGAAGAAAGCTGTTGAGACTGTGCACCCTCCAGAGTTAACCTCTCCTGCTTGAATTTCACAAGCTCACTTTATAACTTGTGTTTTGGAAAGGTTGTTTTTTATTTTTAATAATGTTTTATTAGAACCTGTGCAGAAAAAAAATACAATAACTTTACTTTGATGGTGACCTGCATTTTCTCCCTTCATATAAATGAGAGAATGGCTCACCTGGGAAAAAGAAAGAGGGGATTTAAAACAAAATAATAATTTATAAAACACATTGCTGCAAGATAAATACGTTTCTAAGCACAGCTAGTAATCTGCCAGCCTTGCAATGTATAAAAAGCTTATAGCTGAAAGCCATTAAGGGAATTAATACTGTACAATACCTCAGAGCTACTTCATATTGACAGAAGGACTGACCAATGTGAATGATCTATCGATCAAACCAGTTTACTATATCTAAGAGACCACCTCTGTCCCACTGCACTGCTACAGCAACTGAAGTCAGCTAGATGTGCTGTTGCTGGGGTGCCCAGATTTGAATGTTTGGGCATTGCTGGATGGGCTCTTTTGTTCGAAACCCATCTCCTGGAATTTCCTTTCCACACTGATCTGACAGAGTTCACATTTTTTAGCCCTCAGGGGCTGATGCCAAAGTTTTTTGGCTTGAGCTTTGAGAATGGGGTAGGGAGTGTTTAAGCCCTGGTTTGTTAAATGGACACAATGATTTTTTTTTTTTTTTTAGTTATATTAAAGTGGAAACTGTTTGAATTTATACCTGTTCAAGAGACATATCACCAGATTGCAACTCAGGTTACACTGGTTTAAATCCAGAGTAATCCCCTTGACTCTGAATTTACATTTAAGAACAGAAAGTGGCCCATTTTGACAAGTGCATTGTTCAAAAAGAATGTCAGTCCAGCTCTCTCCACTTGGGCTTGTCAAAGGGTGGAAAGCGGGACATGCAAAGGGGTGAGTGTCGTGAGGTGTGGGAGTGGGGGACGGCGGGCTCAGTTTGAATGTTTGCCCTTTGAATTAATTCTAGCTGACCTACTTGAGCAACGATTGAAGAATTTTTTATTCAGTTTGCCCTGATCTATCCCCTGGTGAGGATGTGCTTGTTATTTTTTAATGAAACCATTTTCACAGCCTGTTGTTTTAGGTGTTGAGAATGTAGGAGAGCGAGGAGGTTTTTTTTTGGTTCATATTCTATTTTCTGTTTCTTCAAGGTTGCCAGCACCACTAAGTTGCTTTTAACTGTATCTTCACAGCAAACTTCCTTTCTATCAAAACAGGAGGATTGTTTTCACAGCAAATAAAAATAGATAGAATAAAAAAAAAAATCAATCATTTAAAAAAAAGGCTTTCTCCTATAGGAAAAACAACTGCATGCTGTATTTTCCTATGATTCATATAAAAGTTTATTTGAGGAACAGAGTCTTCCAGGAGTAAACTTTGCTGGCCTAACACATTTCACATCTCTAGATAAACTCTACACAGACTATATGTTAGGCATTACATGCTGAGGTAACTGAGAGAAATATTAATGTATGCCTTGTGTTCTGAGGTTGGACACAAAAGGAGTTGCCGTACTGGTTGAGACAATCTACCCAACTAGTCTTCTTTCCTGCCTTGATCAAAATCCTGGCCCTCACCCCTTCCCCACACTCCAAATACATATATATGCCCAAAACCCAGCAGGACTAGTCTGGTTTAATTGTGCATGCAACTCAGAATTCAGAGAGCCCATGACCCCTTTACACCAGGAAGCTGTACATCACAAGAGTTGTGTTGACTCCACCATGGTGAGGATTTTGTGGGCAAGGTGGCACGAAGCAGAATTGGTGACATGGGTAGTGACTCAGTGATTATATGGATTCACAGGTATGTGCAATGGCCACGAAGTAACAATATTGCAAAGGGAAGTGTATTTGGTGTCACAGCAATAATTAGTACCCTCAAATGAAGGTGAAATCTTCCCAAAAATCTTTACCACACTACCTCAGTGGTAAAAAGCTCTATCAAGGAGGAAATTCCTTCCTGACCCCTCACAGATGACCAGTTTATGACCCCATGATTCCTTAAGAGAATCTCAACTTTCATTAAAAATTAAGAAAAGTTTCTAGTCCTCATGGTTGCAGAGAAAAGCTGGAAAATGTGAACTCTAAATTTAGAGTCCAAAAACCAGAAAGCAAATAAAAAGGTCCCAGAATGTTTTTTGTTTTTTTTTAAATCATGTTTTTTAAGCCAGTCTGCATTGACCTCATTTAGCAAATGTCTATGGTTAGAATCTGGAGGGAAAATTGATCAAATACAGATAACATTTTTCTTACAAAGGAAAAGAAACCAACACACTCTAAAAAAAGATCGACATCATACAGTGTTATTTATTCTATCATATTAGTGTGATCCACCAATATATGTGAATGAATGACCATGTTGTATATTTAATGCAAGTTTAAAGATAAAAAAAAAGTCCTTATAGCAAACAAATGACTATATAGTGCTTTATTCCAGCTTCTCAGTATAACTCGCCTAGAACAGATATCATAATGGGACACCATTATCATAACTTTAATCTTGTTTAAATTCAAAATTCTGCCTGCAAGCCTTGAGGCCTAGAGAAAAGACCTGTAGTAAGTTATCTTAAGAAAGCAGATTGCATTGGAATCACTTCTTATAGTCTATAAAATCCTTTGTAATTTACAGAACAGCTGTCTATACTAAAACATTGGAAAAGCTCCTCTTTGAGTCTTTAAATTGCAATAAATAAACAAGTGCTATAGAAAAGTACCAGTACACCACATATAATTAGAAGTGTGCAAGTGCCAATTACCAACTTTTCAGTATGCCCCTGATATACCCGCTTTGGGAAAGCGAATGTCAGATCAAATAACTGACAACAGAAATCAGGTCAGAGGTATGCCGCGCAAAACAATTACCCAAAGACAATGAACTAGGGCTGTCAGAAAGAAGCTCAGCAGTAATGCGTAGGTGGGAAAACAATGATGTTTCTGAATGCAGGTTTTTGTTGGGTCATTGAACCTCATAATTTTCTGTTATTCTTCCTATTATTTATACAAATGAGTGCCAGGGTGTTTTCAAGATAATGCGAGAGTTGGTGTAACATTTCAAAGTAATGGGTATTCATTTAGTATTTGTTGGTTGCGATGCATGATTTGAATGAGCTGTTTGTAGAACATACATAGTATATTTATCCCAGGCAAATATCTTCATTAATGTATAGTTAAGTTGCTCAAGTGAAATTTCCCATCAAAGCAATCATTAAAAATGAAGGCTATAATTAGTTATATCCACACTGATAGCCACATCATCTTCAGTTCATGCATCACAACAGCCAAACACACTCTCACATACTTGTTTCTACAACAAACCTCCTTACACTTACAACAGATAGCTATCCATAATCCACTGACTGGGCCTAGGACTGATGGGCAGTGAGAGGAGATTGGCTGTCAAACTTTTGTGTGAAGCAGAGCTTGGACTTCCTTCCACTACCGAGGGAGCTTATCCCTCTGATAGAAACTCTGTGGTTTCTCAAAGTAGAGCTGTTTTGATTAACATGACTGGGACCATTGGACTGGAGAGTTGCCTCAGCCCAATTAATGGAAGTGTGAGGGCTAGGAACTTGCATGAGTGGAGAGCTGTCTACGTGACTTGTCTGAGGGCAGATTTGCCAGCCAGCTGAACAGTTGGGGAGACAGGCTGAGCTGGGATTGGACAGGGACAAAGGTTGGGGAGTCAGAGTGCCAGTTGTATACCAGCTGGGAAGCAGGGCAATCTTCTGCTTAGCCTATCTCCCTTCCTCCGCAGGGTCAGGTTGGTCAGAGAGCTTTCTTTGGAGCAGAGTTCAGAGGCAGGCTGAGCAGCATTGGAGAATGGAAGTAACAGTGGATTCAGAGAGATCCATTGGCATTTACAATCACAAAGATTATTATAACTGTTTAATTTTACAACTGTCAAGCTGGCGTACATCCAAGATGTGGTGGTCATAGGCAGGTGTGTTTGAATGCGTATGCAAAATACATGCATGCTGAGTTTTGAGTGTGTGATGATTTTTGGTTGATAATTTATCAGAAGCCAAAAAAAGGGCGATTGTCAGGGCCAAATGGCCAAACTAGCCATTTAATTGTTTTCTCTTAAAACAGTAGCAGCTCTAATATCCAAATAATGTCACTAAAAATCCAGTTGTCCTCTGAACAGCTGAACTGTGGGGAATTCTAATATTAAATTCACTCACTGAAGTGTGCAATAGAGGAATTTTAATTTTTCTGTGAGAGAAAAGCGTGACACAACCTTAGCTTATGGAGCCACTACCAGTGCTTCCAAAGTATAGAACTTAGTTATGTATCCCACACTAGTAAACAAGCTGGGAGCGAGTGCTGGTAGGTGATACTTCTCCACTGCAGAAACAACAGGAGTCTAGATAGAGAAAAAAGAGAAAGCATTCTAGCAAAGTAACACTCTCTATTCTACAAACACCCAGATCATTTTCCCATGTAAATGAAAATTTTAATTATTGATTTTTTTTTTGTTGCAATTTGTCTATCACTTCTTCTCTCTCTTCCCTTCCCTTCCCCAACCGAGTTCAAATCCACACATATATACTAACCACAGCCCAAACCTTGCCAACTGGAGACTGTTTCCTGGAAGGACTCTAAGCTATTTAGAATGGTTGGACCAAGCATTTTCAGAAAAAAATACAGGTATTTCAAAAAAGCAAGATGTTTGGACTCTGGTGGATAGAGCTACCGTCACTGATATGTGGCGTTACCTCATGTGTGAAAGTATCTCCCTAAAGATGGTTCTGCCAGGAAAGATTAAGCCATGCTTGGGATGATTGGCTCAGGTGTGGTGTATTTCTTTTATCGTAGTGTACAATGTCTCTCTTCTTTACCTTTATTACATTTCTCACCATTTGACAATGCTGAGGGTGTTTACATTTGGTAAATACAGGCAAAAAGAGAAGGTTGAATTGGGTGAATTGCAAGGCATACCCATGCCAATAAAGAAATCCTAGTATTTGGCTAGGTATCAGAAACTGATTTGGGGTTTTTGCCATTTTGTAAAAACGATGATTGATTTTGATTGGGAAGAATTGCAATAAATTCAGCATGTACGCACATACTCTCACTCTCACTCTCTGATTCCTGGTAATATTGTTGTGATAATGAATCAATGCTGTGTTCATGACTCCAGATGCCACTATTCAGCACACGTGTGGGGGGTGTGCTGAGCAGCTATTCTTACCTTCAAAATTAAAAGCTTTATGATTTGTAATTGTTTTAAATCTGTCATTAGTCAAGCTGGATAAAATTTTTCTCATTTTTAAATTTTGATGAGATTTCAAGTTCTAAAGGGGGAAAGATTATCTGCATTTTCCTACTTTTTCTCCTCCCTCCCTCTTTCCCGGACTGGATCAGCTCTAGTAATTAGACAGAATTCTTTGTAGATGCGTAAGTTCTATGTGACATCTAAGGGCGATAGTCGGCATCTGCAAGTCTAGGATGGTAGAAGGCAGCAAAGACTCTGGAACAGGGACCTCAGTGGCAGAAAGTTCACAAGAAGGAAGGCTGCACACTACTTCTACTGTGCTGGGGACATTCATTTGGTCAGTGAAGTTTACAACTGGGCAATGGTGAGGCAACTGAGGCATATTCTCATCCTGAGAATCTCCTCAGCCCTCTCCCTCTTAAACTCCCAGTGGAGTGTAAAGCTGTGGCAAATCCAGGGAGATTAATGATGGAAATAACAATTGACCTCTACTTTACTGGGGATGAAATCCCATGCAACAGAGGGGGCAGGCTAGCATGCTGGGGTGTGATTTACAATTCCCTGAACCAGCTAGGTGAATCTGGCCTAATAATGTCAAGGTAACCGTCTATTTATTGTTCCCGCATTCCTGTGAAATTCTGTAGTCTTAGCAGTCACATTTTGCTTGCTCTATAGAAAGAAAGAAAGAACTCCCCCCACTCTGCACTTCCCCTTCAGCACCAGCAACATCTGTTTCATTTTATCAACTTATTTTCTAATAAGGCTTTATTCTGCTCTAAACGATGTTTCTTCAATCAGCAGGTGAAAATGGAACAAGTTGTCTTGGTATATCACACACCTTTATAAACAAATTACTTGGCCTTTTTTTAATTCATCCTATCTGAATTGAGAGGCTGCACAGAACATATGGGACAAAAGCATAGCTCATGTCAAAAGTGATAGGAAGACAAAGCTTAATAATTGTTTCAGCCACAGCTAACGTTCTGATTTTTCCCAGTAGGACTTTGCCAAGTTTCAGCCTTCTAATGTGTTCCTTATGCTTTGTTGGCTCATGCCACCAGCTCAGCCGTGCATTGTAGGTTCCTTCATCTTTAACAACCTGCTCTTTCAAAGTGACTGCTCAAGCGTGGCAAAGTTGAAGTGTTTAGGTGTAATAGCATTTCACTGGAAATGGATCAGCTAACTGTTTATGAGGCCTCAAGAATCTCCTCATGATGATTTTTAGTGATTGTTGCTGGGTTTGGTAATGGACTCCTGAGAGAAAATAAAACTGCTGTGCTGCCCCGGGTATAGACTGAAGCTGTATGAACTTAGAAAAATCCACTGGGTGTGAGCAGCATCTCTGTCTTTTATTTTTTATTTTTTTGAAAAAAGTAAAAAGAAAGGAAAAAAGATTTCCAAACTCATGAGATTGAGGAGGACAATATTAAATTTCCTTGCAGCATTTACTTTAAAATATGTCCACTACTGCTTTGATGCTTTCTAAAGTGACAGATTTAAAATATGCTATTCTTCTTGTGTGCTCCCTTCCCAGCTGCAAAATTTCATCTTATTCCTGTTTTGAAGTCCAGTAAACGTGTATATAGAATAAAATACTGATCTCTCTTTGCCCTCCCATCTGCAGATTGCTGCCCATATGTTACATTTTGAGACATAATTTAATAACTAGAAGAAATGAATATGTTAAAATACTTTTGGAAGTGCATTTTAAGTACTTGTAGAAGGTGCCAGATGGACAAGCAGTGAAAAGTGAAGACCTCTTTTTATCATCAGAGGATCTAAAACATAGGTAGCAGCAGTTCAAAGTTCCCCACATGGCTTGTTAATATGTCTTAACATGAGGGTTGCCAACACTCCCTTATTACAAGGGTCATCCCTTATTTTTTTTCATCTCTGTACAAGATCAGGATTTGCTGAGTGCTGCAAAAAGCAGCAAGAAATACCATTAGCCAATGTAGGTGAGTACTGCTTATTATTATTGTTGTTTATTATTATTATTATCATTTATTATTATTATTATTAATAATAATATCAGGAGGAAGGGTGAGGCGGGGGTGCTAAGAAAACAGTCCCTTATTTTTGAAATACAATGTTGGAACCCTAGGACCATCTTGTAGGCCAAAAAAAATAGAGTTGTTGCAATGCCAATTATCTGCATGGCTTCTATGTTGAGACTTCCATCAAGGGTAGACTCAACAGTGCATTGGAATGTTTTGAGCCCCCAATTAAATTAATATCGAGCCATATTGCATTCAGTGCTTATGCCCAAAGGAGATGGAAGGAAGTGTGCAAACTTCTTCTCTGACCCCGGTACACAGGCGATGGGCTGAGCACAGTCTAATTACTTCTTCTGAGGACTACTCCTGGTGAGTGCTAATAGCCATCTCAATAGGGACAGGGAGCACTCAGGGCATTCATTGCCCTGTCACTCTTCCAAACGCTGGTTGGTAGAACTGGCCCAATGTGGACTGAGGTGTACACTGCACCCTTCAAAGGGTGTAGCTGTGGAAATGCTCCTCAGGTGTGCTGGGAAACTCTGGGATACATTGAGTCTCAGAACTCATGCTGGGGCTATGCAGTTCCTCATCAGACCAATATAGGCTAGTGTCTTTATGATACAGCTGAGTCCATAGTTAGCATGCAAATGCACCTAACTAGATATCCTCCACTATCCCTGTTCTCCACTGCAGATTCTTCTTCCTTAGAATCATTTTGACCTTCAAGTCATAGATTTATTTCACAGGAAATTCCAGTCTTTCCCTCTGTCCTTTCCAAATTGACCCCCACTCCTTTGAGTTTGTTTTCACTCTTTGCTACACCCCCAGATTCTCTCTGTCATTCTGCCAGAAGCAGTGAGATCAGTTTTACAACAGGAGCAAAAGGAATTCAGACAAATGGAGGAGCAAGCTGTACTAATACTTTGCTAATAGTGTGTTAAAATGGGTGGAGGAGACTGGGAACCTCAGTCAATTAATAATGTGAGTGTAAAAGGACAAATGTAAACATAATGGAAGAGTTGGAGTTCTAAGTTCTAGTCTACACTGACACTGGCTGTGGTTCAGTCACATTGACCCAGAACATTATACAGCAGTAGTCTGTTTCAACCCTGTGTTTATAAACTAATCCACTAAAACACTATACATTGGGCTTTTAATCAAGGAGTGGTCTTGATGTCCAGAAAATGATTGCAAAAAAGTCAGTATTACATAATCAAGTTGTATACTTAAAAATCAGCAGCTCAGTGTGTTCTTTTAGTTTTTTTCTATCTGACTGTTTTTTCACCTTTTAAAATCTATATTATCCTCCGGTCTGCTTGGAATGATATTTCTCAGTACATTCTATTAAATCATGCCAGGTATAAGGTTTCTGGTGTTTTGTTTAAAAATAGGTCACCAACAGTAGGTGATTTTTGTTGTAAAAGTAATTCTGCTTACTCACTGAATGATTTTTTTATTTGCACCAGGACAAATGTTTAACCTTGCTGAACTGAAGCTGAATTCTTCTACGCTCTATTTATCTACTTAACTGTCTTGTAATCATTGCCTGCAGTAGCTCATGTATTTTTGATAGCAGTCAACCACTTACCTTAAAAGGTCCTATGATCTACAGGAATCTTTGAGATAATCCAACTGTTTAAAAAAAAAAAATCTCCAGGAAAAGAGTATAATGTAAATGCATCTAAAATCCTGCCCACCTGGCATTCAGGTGCCACTGTCACAAGCACTGAACCCCCAGCTTCAGTCCCTTAAGTTCTGATAGTCTAAAACTGTGTCTGCAAGCATGTGCACTTCATGTGCGGGATAGGGTTCATAGCCAGCTCAGCTATGGATGAAGCAAACGTTTGTGGCCTGGCATGTTCTAGGTATTATTTTAAAAAATCTTTTGGACTGAGCTTTCAACATAGAATGGAAAGGATCATTGTAAAACTCTTCCTTGAGTTCTTGAGAATGGAATAAGGTGTTGTGTCAGAAGGGGACAGGAATTAATATGTAGAATACAGGAGGGTTTTCTTCTATCTTCGTGCAGCTCTTCTGCTGGATAATAAAAATCATAATTCATGCTGGTGAGCTAGAGAGCAAGAGAGAGCACGTATGAGACACTTTACGTAAACAATATGAAAATAAGAAATGAACAACACGATCAATGGAAGTAGGAACAATTCCCAACAGGTGTAACATAGCACACATTTTCATCTTGTACATCTAAGAAAATCATCTTTTGTCTTCAGGATTAAATACATAGTTGTGGTCACTTGGATTGTGTTGCTGTCTCACGGGATCTGTGGGTAATTCCTGCCGTGGCGTCCTTACACTGTTAGAGGGCTACAAATGCCAAGTTCAAAGATGTCCAACCTTGCCCTTAACGTCTAAGTCTCGATGCATGCTTCAGGGGTAACCCTGAAGCTTTTGGCCTAAGATTCTACTGTAATAGAAAAGGAAAAATGGTGCTCAGTTAAGTAATGATGACGTTTTCTAAGGCTCCTAAAGTGAGGTACAGAGCGTTTAAAGGAGGGATTTCCCATTGACTTCACTAGGAGCTGGGTTAGGCCAACACTAAGCACTTTTGAACATCCCACTCCTAGTGATTTACCCAGTTATTCAGCAAGATCTGATTTTGCAACAGGCTCCGCACTGATGGACCCCTGTGCATGTGTAGAGTCTCAGTGAAGTCAGTGGGAGATTCTGGATGTTCAGTGGAAACCACTGGTCAATGTGTATCTCCATGCTCTATCCACAGAGGAAGCAAGTCTGTTACAGCTGTCAGCTAGAGAAGTTGGCAGTTCAGATCAAACTGTAGAAACTCATGATTTTAGCTCTGTAGGTTCCTGGCCAATCACCAGTGTCTTGGCCAAGAGAGACAATAGCGCACAAGCATTTTTAAAAATTGGGGCACTTATTTAGACACTTAAATAGGCTCCTAAGTCCATAACTTTATGATGCCATTTTTAAAAAAAATCTTGGTTAGTAAGTGGGCTGTTTTGAATTTTGATCCCTAATAAATAATTATATTACCATGTTAAAGTGCTGTCATCCTTCGAATCACAGTACTGATGGTGTACCCTTTGTCTAGGGAAGAAACACATCAGACAAAGTTTAGGTTTTCAATTCGCTTTTTTCAATTGTCATACTGTCTTTACTCCAGCTGTGAAGTTGTGGTGTATTTAGACGTGTTGCTTACTGCATGCTAAGTTTGGTTCATATCCTATGCTTCCATTATCCTATCCTGCTGACAACACAGTAAATGGAAATTTTGGCAAATATGTGACAGCAGCGTCGAGACAGTGCTCTTATGTCTCCAGTAAGTTAATCAGCTTTTGATACCTGAAAACTAACTGTAACCTGGCCCACAAGACTGATGGCACAATGCTGCAGTAAATTGTTTCTTAGCAGGAAATCTACAGGAGCAATGTAATTTGGACAATGGAGCGTTTGACAGCTAACCCATCAAGAGTTGTGCACCCGAAGGAAGGAACTCACTTTCAGTTTTACATTCAGCCAAGCACTGATGAAGCAATGACTAAATAGGAGAATCATTTTCCAATCAAATAACAGAGTGGCTATTTATCCCTTCGCCAAAAGGGTCTCTGTCAAATACTACTGTGTCTGTGGGCCATGTATTTGGCATGCTTATCCAAGAAAGCCCTATGCTTGACTGGTTATTCTTTATGCATCAGGTACTATAGACTTTTTTTTAAGGCCAAGGAGTTAGTGAAGATGATAAAAAGCTTTTCTGTTACACGGTTCCATCAGATTCATTAATGCAAGATAGCATAATGACAGATACAGGAAAAACTGTCTAGGATCTGTGTGGGCTGTGAGAAGAAGATCTTGCCTGTATTTAATAGACAGAGAGAGTGATGAGACAAAGACTATACATACACAGACTGATGTGGTCAATCAGTGTTTGGCTTATCCAGATGTCTGAGTATCCAAATTGCTTAAATGGTGACCTGTAAGCAGGGTAAACAATATTATGCATGTACCATTGACTACTTAATCTGAATTTGGATAGGGCTTTTTAATCCAAAATACAACTGTGCTTTAACAAGTGATTGCAATTTATCCATGTCTTAATATAGATATTTCTTTTACATAAAATACATAATCCCTATTCAGCTTCTTCCTGCAGTGCAGTCCACGTATATGAAGAATGCTATGCATTTCTCTTATAGAACTACAAGGTGGGATCCTGAGAGCCAATACAAATTTGTACCATTATATTTTATAGTTGGGAAAAGGTTATGACTTTTACACTATTTCAATTATGCGTAAAATGAAGGAATATGGTAGAAATCCATGTGTCATATTACATCCCTTTGCATGTTTCCCACAACTTTTCCCTCTATCTTAATGTATTGTTCTTTCCACCACTACACCACCATATTGTTTAGCTCTAGTACTGCCCAGGAAATTTTGTTTAAAATCTATTACTTCCAAAATAAAAACAATATTCAGTTTGAGAGGTGGTAGATGAGCAATTCATCTTCCCAACGTTCAGCCACAACTTTGGCAAACTTTTGAGTCTTTCCTTGTAATCTGTAGTGGTAAAGTTCTGAAGGCAGCTACTTATTCTCTTACCTAATCTTACAATTTCTTCTCCAGATACAAATCTTTTAGATTAACTGGATTAAAAATTCTTCTCTTACTTACTATGACATATATCCAGAGTAATTTCTACTGATGAATGCTCATGGCACTAATTTGGATACATATCACTGCAAATAAGATGGAATTTATTCTATTATGTACATACATACATACACACAGAGTTTTTTAAATCTTTCATTAGACAGACAGAAATTGACATTTCTGAGGAACTGTTTTCAGGTGTGATAAGGATTCATACTTAGCAGTGAAATACCTATCCAAACCACCGTCCTTCAAACGGAATTTCCATCTTTTTCCTGTTCCTTCCTATAGCTACGTCACCTTTCACTTAAACTCAGTTCTTGTCCATCATCATTAGGTGTTTCTTGTATGTCACTGGGGCCACAGCCATAACAGTGACACACCTTGTGGGAAGTGACCAGGCTTTTGCATAGTATTGGGTGGTCTACCTGAACCCAGCTACTGTCTGCATGTGAAAAGTTAAGGCATGTCATTTTCTTATCGTTCCCTCTTAATTTGATTCCATTCCAGATCAGATATGACCTACTGACAGATTAATGTTGATATGTCACAAAATTGAAATATTTTTTAAAAATTGTAAAATCAGAGGGATCTTCCCCAGCTAAAATTTGGAAATATCTTATCAACTTCTTAGCAAGCACTTTTGTAACATACTACTTAGCAATTCTATTGACATTTGGATGATAATACCAGATCTCCTGAGAGGTCCTGACTTCTTTTCTTGACAATGATATCACTCATCACTTGGTCTTTGGAGACAAGTATTTCCTAGAGATGAGGCTCAAACCAAAATCTTTAAATCTGACACTTGTATCCAGCTCTGGGTACAGATCTGAGATCATAGCTCAAATCTGTCTCTATAATGTGCCGAATCCAAACACCAATTCAGATTTGGACTCAGATTTTTGAACCGCAGATTGGGAATGCTTGGATCTGGAGAGTAGCTTTTGCTCATTATACAGCTGTCGTACCTTGTGTAAGCATTTGCACATGTGTGTTCTGATTTGGTAGCACTTTGCATTGGTGTAAATGGTGACACAATGTGACAGGCAGTGGTGACAGTTGACACTGAGTGAAGTAACAATATTTCACTGAAAATAATGGTGCATCTTAGTATTATTGTTTGACTTTGATTTGGGGGTTTACCAAAAGTCTGCTGGGACATACTGCATAAATATCTCTGCAAGCTTGCACGTCTAGGCAGTGATTTTAGAAAAAAGAAAACCTAATAAGAATATCCAAGTTTTCTGACAATAATAGCTGGTGCAGGTTTTCTAGCAACCTTTAAAAGAAAGGTCATCCATTTGAATAATCTTCACATGCTTCCACGGGCATTTGTGTTTTTCAGATGATGTGAAATTTGTTGGTTTTGTTTTTTTAAAGATATGAACAGGTTTATCTAAACTGTTGCTGCATGCTATTTACTATATGTCATAACCTTATCTTCTTAGTGGATTTTCCAATAGTGCACAGTGTGCATATGTGACTGAGACAAAATCAATGGTTACAGATTTAGCTGTGTAATCCTATCACTTGTCCTGCTAGATATGATTTGAAACGTAAAGTTTGTTATGGTTTAAATGAACTTGAAGGCCCAGATCTCTAGAGGAGTTTTTAGTTTCTTAGAGAGTAATCCATCTCTTTCCTTATCTTCCCCCACCCCTCTTGTCACTCTGTCTGTTTCTGTCTCAGTCTCCCTCCTCAACTAACAACCAAAAACACTTATCCATACTTGCAGTATTTATTAATACTCTTCTTAAAAGAAAAAGACCATCCATGTTGCTAATCATATTCCCAATAGTTGTAAAAGCATGTGAAGCACTCTGAATCCTGCCACAGGAGTCCGGGTTGGTATGGTGCAAGGGAAAGAAAACCCTTTGCTGCTTTTATCATTAAATCAGTTACAAATCAATTGTAAGGTTTCCTGAAGAATAGCACATTATATCCATCCACTCTTTCCCTCCCCAAAAAATAACCCAACCCACCTCCGGCCTTGCGTTATCCTAAACTATTTATATGAGATGTGTTTTGAATTCAGCCTTTTAAAAGAAGTATTTAGAAGTTTTATTTTTACTAGATTTTATATTGATATTATTATTTCTCTCCATTAAGCTCAGGGAGAACATGCACATCATAAAATTTTAAATGATGGTATTATTAAAGCCAGAATTCCTTAGAGGAAGCAACATAAACCTGGTAGGTTTGCAAATGTCATTAGTCCCCCGTTTGTAACCAGCTGTTACTTACTGGGATTGTATTGGCAAGAAGCCAGTCTTATTTGCATAAGTAGCAAAGTAGAATATTATGTTTTGGATCTTTTGAAAAAGGTCACCTGGTTTTGGCCTTTGGACATCAAGAGCAATACCTGATTATTCTTTCATGTTTTAGTCCCTTAACATTGAGCCCAACATTGAGCCCAAGTGCTGTCTCATTTTACTAATGTTCTATGCTTTTCTGAATAAAGCATGGGATCAGGCCCGGAATTCTAATGTCTGCGCTGCAAACTAAATATTATCTTGATCTTATTGTATGTTTGCTGCCGCCAAAGGGTGATTTTTTTTTTAGTGAGAGATAGTGACCCATTCGTCTCTCTCCAACAGGGTACCAAGTATAACACTGTGTCCAAGATTCACATCAAACTGCAACCCCGTTCACACTGAACCTACGTTTTGCATTTTGTGTATTTGTGAACTTCAGCCATGCTTGGGATAGTTTGGAGAATGTGGACTGAGTTAGTTCCCATCACTTCCTTCTCTCGCTTTCCTCCAACAGCTGACTCTCCCCTCAACTAGGTTACCTTTGAAGATACCTAATGAAGAGAGGATTCAGTGGCTTGTTGAGGAATGGGCAGCTGCATGTCTGCATGGTGGTCGTAAGGAAACTATGAAAAGGCCGGCTGTGAAAGAAACCCTTTTGGGTTTCTTAAATTTGAATCTCCAAATGAACCTACAAAGATCAATAAACTTCTATCCCTGGGGAATTAACAGGTGTCAGTCTCCAAACCCCTTTGTGAACTGAGCCCTCAGAGGTTACACTTCCTTAATCCTCACACCCCACAAAAAGCCTGAGCCATAAGAAACATAGTCCTGATTTTCCCACAGGGTCAGCATCTTGACATCTTGGGACTTGTCAAGGATTCCCAAACTAATGTTTAAACTAGGGAACTCAGTGATTAGAAATTTCACTTTAATTTTCTTGTGGGTCCAAATCCCTTGCCGTGAATCATGGCTAATTCTAATGTTGTTTGAGGTATTTCTGTTTACTTGGCAGGAAGGAAGGCTTAACAAGTATCTTTAGAGGAGGTGACTTGACCTTGTTGAGGGGTGTGCTCAGTTCAGGACATGTCCAACAAGTAGGGCTAATATAATCTGTATGTACCGATGGTCTCAGAATTGTTCCAGCTGGTTTGCTTTTATAATCCAACTAGAGAAGAGTTGTGGAGGAAGAGATAAGGGTGTTTGATGCAAGTAAGTGTCTCATATTATTTATATAACACTCCTGTCCAGTTCCCAGGTGTGATAGCAATTGGAAAAAGATTACTATTACGGTTATTTTGTCTCTCAAAGTGTACTGATAGCTCAGTAGAAAATCTTACTTTGAAAATCATTATCGGTGTGGGCAGATGCCTGCTTACATATATACAGCCTATGGGCTGAGCTTTGATGTAAACCTTTTCACAGTGGCAAGAGTAATCCTCAGAATGACCTTCTCACAGTTCACCAATTTAAACAGCCTGTGTATCGAACACATCTACCACCGTGTACGAAAGGTTCCCCTCTGCATGAATCGTGATGTGTGGGGAGATCAGCATGGGTGGGGAGAGGGCTTTCTCGGCTGCTGGGAGAGGTAATTCACTCCAACAAATCATTAAGACCCATGTGGTGTGCATATTTGTAGGAAGGCAGTAAGCTCTGCTGCTGATTTATTAATAGGGATAGATCCAAGCTATACTGTCAGGTTGTAAATCTTGATATTGAAGCTATCGGAGTTCAAAAGGGGGAGTTTCTAACTTGGGACTTTAATTTGGTGCATTTGTGGCCAGCTAAGAAATATTGAACTGGGTGTGAATTTCAAATCCAAAGTTTAGGAGTTTTCAGAAATGGATTTCTGACTTGGATCCACATGCAGTTAACAACAATTAGCACCTACACTGAGCTTTACATCTTAACTTACTGATCTTCACAACATACTTGTGAAGCAGGTGAGTATGATCATTCCCACTTTACAGATGAGGAAACTGAGACAGAGGGGTTGTGTGACTTGCCGAAGGCCGATCAGCATGCCAGTGGCAGAGCCAGAAGTAGAATTGAGGAGTTTCTGTCTCCTGCTCTTATTTTCAGTTGAGTGCGTATACTATCTCCCCTAAACAATACTTTACGAAAAAAGCAGGGTAGCTGCACCTGCAGTTACCCTGGATGACCCTGGTTTCCACTATCTCTACACTTCAGTGTAAACCTGGGTCTTTGGGACCCAGGCTTGTGGACTCAGTGTTTCCAAGTCCGTGCTTAAGTATCCACACTCCATTGTGAACCCGGGCTTACAATTGCCAGACCCAGCTCTCTGTCATACTAACGCAGCCATGCTGCAGTATGCAAATCTTCTGCCATAATTCTGAGGTTTGAGCTCCATCCACCCTGCAAAATGACAGGGCCTGGACTCAAGTCATAGTGGGACTTGGATTCTGACCCCTACTTCCCCAGCAGGGTCCTAGGTCCCGGGTCCTGAGTGTGTGCTTACCCAAGTCAGACTGATTTGTGTGTTGATGGACAGGGGGGTTGGGCTCAAATCTGAGTCATAGCCCAGGCTTAGTGTGTAGTGTAGACATACTCACAAAGGGCTGGGGTGGGTGGGGGCGGTCTAAAAACTACACCTCAGCTTTCCTCTCACATCAAACCAGTGGCTACATTCTTCTGGAAACTTTCTTCTGGACATTTCTCTGAAAAAATAAAATAGTTGATGCTGTTGCAGCCAGCTGTAGCAGCAGTGGTGTCTGGGATGTAAGTGCTGTTTAAGACAGTGAAAATCGTCTATTTTAATAATTGATTGTTCAATTAGTAAAGCAAATGTAAAAAAGTTAGACAGCTCTTTTTATCAGCGGTGGCATGGAACAGTTGGCTGCAATTCATTATCAGTCTGAGACTGAAAAACAGAGTTAAAAATCTTATTTGTTATTCCTGTTGCTTGTTTTTCCCCTCCTCTATTGTTCTTAGATTGTGCAATATAATCAGACAGCTAAGCACATACTGTGAATAATATTAGATGGTGATTTAGCTTTGATTATTATACCAGTGGTAATAGCATTGGATAAAATGAGAGCCCACAAACTGGTATACTCAGAATAATACTAGACCCTCAATTTTTTCTGTAAACGTCAGGGTAGAAAAGCAGGTGAGATGGAGTTCTTGTGGAGGAGTACTGAATGACCTTCTTGTGCTTGTAATTCCAATTTGCTCTCGCAATGTCATTGTGTCCAAGGTGATTGCATTTTTGCAAAAGAATTCTGAAAATGCACTGTAACCAAATTACATTTTTGACAACACTCAGGTGAATTCATATCCATGATGCAATTTATAGTGTACATTTTAAAAGGTTTACTAAGTCAGTTGCAAGGAGCTTATGATTTTCTTGCTGAGAGGGTTACACAAATCCCTTAGAAGTTACTCAACAGCTGGGCCTTTTCTGGGTACTTTGTTGCAATCTAGAAAATTAATTTGAAAATCTGCATTAAAGATACTGCACATCTAATCGCCCTTCCAAATTATCAGTTACAGTACCTAGGACTCCTATAGTGCTTTCCATACAAGGGTCTCAAAGTAGGTCACAAACATTAATTATGCCTCACTACACTCCTGTCAGATAGTATGGCAGGTACCGTATTATTATACCCATTTTTCAAATGAAGGCTACAGCTGAAGGGAGGTAATAAATGGATGTATCCATATGTATGGATCTCTTCTACTTGGAAGAGTCCTGACTCTTATGCAACACTGCTGTCTGTCTTAGCATTTTTTCAGTCTGCAGCCCAGAGATTTGGGAATTTGAACTTGCAGGGTTTTTTGTTCCTCTGAGTTTAAGAAAAAAAAAATAGAAGCTAGAAAGTTAGCATCAGTGAGTGGAGTACGAAGAAGGGCAATAGGACACACTCACCCACTCACCCCTCCACCAAGTTCACATGGGGAGGCAACGAGGGCAGCACTTTCACAGGGTGACATCAGTGATGGCATGTGACACGGTCAGAAAAAAATCTTAGTAAGGATCTGGTTCTACATCTGTTGAAACCTCTATTGACATAAGTGGTTCAGGATCAGAACTAAATGCTTTTATGCAAATGAATGTTTGGAAGTAGGGCATGATTAAGGAAGTAGCTGAATGAATTGGTAAGTATCTGTGATGGTGAAGAGGTCAGTGAGGTGCATTTTAATTACTTAAAACTTTTTTAAAGGAACAGGCAAGAAAAAATAGAGTAAGATAGTTAAATATAAAAAAATTAAAGCAAAGGTCAAATGCATAATTATAAAACAAACAAAATAAGGCAAGGTTTGTTTTATTGAAACAGCAATGATTTAATTAAAGAATAAATTGAAAAGTGTTGAATAAAAGAGGCAATTAACAAGATAAGCAAGATGACCAGGCTGACAGACTGTGCCTGTATTTTGTCACATTCCTTTTCCCTTTCTCTAAACTCTTCAGTGATGGAACTGTCTTTATGTGTGCTTCTACAGTGTCCAGCATGTTGACACCTAGTCCTGAATGAAATTTTTGAGCATTACCAGAATATAAATAGTAAATAATTATATTAACAATACTCACATGTAGAGGGGGTTTGTAAAATTAGACTAAATCTCAAGGGTGATGAATCTGTGGTCAAATTATGCAGTTGTAGGCATACTGTAAATTGCATAAGTATGGAGGGTGTGTCTCTCACACACACACACGAAAAGTGTGTATATATCACATAAAAATCACCTCCACATATCTGGCATATAAAATAGCTTCTCTGCACATATTTGTATATATATTCTTACATTGGTAGGGGACTGAACATTAACTGTTCTGTTCTTCCAACTGGTGTAATTTTGACAGGAAAATTTTACAATTGCAGACTGATTTTTAAAGCAACAACAACTGTTTGAAGCTGCTCAGATGTTTGGAATATTAGGCTGAGTCTCAGGGCAGATGGATTAGTGGATAGAATGCAAGTAAGGCCATCAAAGGTACATGATAAATGATCACATGGCTCTACATTTTAAATAGCACAGTTCCATATTTCACACATGGATATCTCTACTACATCTTTGTAAATCTACCCATTTATAAATAATAATTAGCTGTGACATTGGCCTCATTTGCTTAAACAGGGCAAAACTGCAAAGAATGGAGTAGGCAGACCCCTAAATATTGGTGGTTTTTCCTTCCATAAGATATACCAACCCAGCAACAAACAGCTTCTGATCCCCTTGCTAGTTATTCAGAAAATTAAAAAAAAAAAAAAAACAGTTACTTAACACCGTACAGCCCTTTGGCTAGCACCCGAACAGCTAAGTCAAATATGATGTGGATTGCTAAAAATCTTTATCCATCATACGTAAAAAAGGTTCTACCAATTCCAAAGGACTGGACACATTACGAAACAGGTCAATTAATAGTTCAGATCTTACCCAAATACAAGCTTAAAGCCAATGCTTATTAACTAAAATAATATTTATAAAAAAGGAGAATGTAATGGTTAAAAGATTATACATACAGTTGAAAATAAAGTTCTTAGGTCAGTTTCAGGTGATAACTGAGTGCAAAGTTCTTAATTTGCAAAGTCTCTGGAAGTTACTCAAAACTGCTTGGGGGTCATCAATCCTTGTTTAAAGCTTTCTTGTTAGAAATCTGGTCCAGAGATATGAAGCAGGACATGAAGACCAACACAGTCCATGTACAGAGTCTGTTTAATTTCTTCCATGAGAAATAGTAGGGAAATTCCAGGCTGGTGCTGGGATCCCAATCTTGTGGTCCAAACTTTCCCTGACAAAGCTAGGACAGATTTGAGATAAAAAAGGATCAGACCAAGGCTTCTTTTATAGTTTAGCAAGCTATAACAGTTACTTGATAGCAGACATCACAGCAGGTAATCCTTAAGTGCGTAATAAGTAATTACTTGTGGCTTTGAAGTAATATCTCTTTTTTATGCACACTGGTAACTAGCTACATCAGCATAAGGTAATCGACAAATTACAACCATTTACAGGTATTTACTACTTAAACTTCAAAGAGAAGCAAAAACAATAGTATTGTTACATTCAAGTTGCATCTAAATCTTAATATCTTTGATTTTTGACTGACAGAATATACTGACAGACAGGAACTATTTGGTTACATCGATAATCGCTAGTAAGATTATAGGTAACTACAGACATAATCTACTCCCAAACTCCTAACAATTCAAGATTTAATCTCAAAGTTTTAGCTATTTACAGTGAATGGCTCTAATTACCATTTTAATACCTTTAAACATGTCCTCAAAGGCTGATTTTTGGGTTATTTCAGCCTGCTAGGCTCAACCCTTCCTGACTCAGTGTCACATTAGCATTTTTCATCTTTAGACTTCAAAGCACTTTACAAAGGAGATCAGTATCATCATCCCCATTTTACAGATGTGGAAATTGAGGCCCAGATATGGGTAGTGACTTCCCCAAGGTCACCCACCAAGCCTGTGGTAGAGTCAGGTCTTAGTCCTGTGCCCTATCCACTAAGCTATACTGCCTGGATACATATATAGATATTTAGCTACAGTAGTTGAAGGGACGATAAATGTTTTGTCTCTTTCCCTGGCAGGTTAATTTAAAATAAAGTGGCAGCTGCTTGAAGCTGCGTAGGGGCTAAGTGTCTTATAAGTAATCTAGGAAGATAGATCAGTAGGCAGAACGCAGGCAAGACTGTCAAAAGGTGTGTGGTAAATGTGTTTATTACAGGCTTCTGCAAGTTATAGATATCCCCGTCACGTATAGGGTTAGATCCTCAGCCAGTTAAAATGAGCTGACTACTGCTTTGTGTAGGCAGAGGATATTGGTCAATCTGACCTTTTATTCTTATGCGTGGTTTGAACTGAACGTGCAAAGTGACTGTTCAGAGGGCTAGTCTCAGTCTGGATACGGGCACAGTTTCAAGCTCTTTTTATAATGAATAGATTAACATGATTTTGATTGGATGGTGATTGTCCTACAATAGTCAGAATTTGGGCCTACTGTAGAACTGCAGGTTTCATGGTAATCAGTCTCCATATTCAGTGTAATTAGCTAGCAAACTGCAAGAATGGATAATTACTACTTAGTTATGTGACCTTTATCTTACAAGTAAATAACAGTTATAGTGCATGATTATACATACTGCATATTGAATAAATTGGTACCAAAGGAAGAATAAATTGGGATGGGTGAGGGATTCTTGGTCTGTATTAAAATAACATTGAAAACCACTGGTTCCTTGAACCTGGATTTTGTCTTTTAGAATTGGATATTGGATCTGTGATATCCTGGGGGGTCTGTCATGTTAATGGCAGTGTTTGTTGTTTAGCTTAATTTAAGCCTCAAAAACATGGAAGCCAAACACTTAAAAAGCAGCTGTTCTTCTAAATATATTAAGCAATTTACTTTAGGTAACATGTAGCCTATAAAATTTTAATTTTGGATTAAATAAACCATATCCTTCAGCATGACTATTGCACCTTGACGTTCAAAAGATGAAATATAGGCACAGTTAGTGAATTTCTTCTCCAGGATGCTCCAGTGGAGAAGGGTCAATAGTTTCCTAATGAAAGCAGTCAATAGCAATTTCTCTTAGTAAACTCAAAGAAATTAGCATTAAACAACAGGTGTCAAGGGCTGGAGTGTTACATGATTATGTGGTTGGATTGCTACCTGCTTGATAGCAAACAGTTTGATTATCCCAGTGCTGGCTGGTGGTATATGTCAAAAAAGGAGTGCAAACAACTTGGCACCAAAGGTACAAATATTTGTGTCTCTGTGCACATGAATGTGTGCTTTCAACAGTGTTGATATTATGCATTTTAATTGTAAAGATTTGAAACTGAACAGATGTTTTGCTGTGCTAGGATGGGAGTTGAAATCCCTTTCCCTCACGGTAATGAGTTATTTCACAAGTACAGCACTCACCCTTAAAAACCTGTCAGTTCTGCCTCAGATGGACTGATAAGGTTACATCAGTATTAACTTCTCTAGGAAACCAGATCCTCAACTGGTGTAAATCAGTGTCACTCCATTGATATAAGTGGAGCTATACCATTTACATCAGTTGAGAATCTGCCCCTCCTGTATTTAATGTGGGGTATACTTAGAATGCTGTAATACAAGCAGAGGTTAGTTATCTAAAGCAGTAACTGAGGCATCTGTTAGCGAGACATTTTATGCTACAAGGTTCAAATCCAATTTCTATTGAAGTCAATAAGAGTTTTTCCACAGACTTTAACCAGCATTTGTATCAGATCCTAAGATAGTACAATAAGAGGTTTCAGCAGGGAATGCAGGTAGTTACAGAAACTGTATTGAAAATATGGTCAACCCTTTCAAGTTTGTAAGATATTACAAATCCCATTTAAGGTATGTAAAATAATATGTTGAGCAGAGAAAGGTCATCTATATCTGCAGCATTGTAATAAATATATGCATCTCTACCACCCACACACACACACAGCTAAAAGTCAATGCACATCTATTAGCTCTTGCTTTTTCATGTTTATTTTGGCCTCAGATTAAATTTTTACTTACAGTGCAATGTCACATATACTCCACAAGTGAGAGATCAGAATTTGACAGATTTCATTGATTTTTGTATGAAATGTAAATGAAAGCTTTAAAAAAAGATCCCCATCCTACAATACATTCCTTTGGAAACTCTTCTCTATTTCTTATAACATATACCTCCTGAAGAATCTTTCTATAGCCCATTTCTAAGTTTGTACAATCCATACTGTAGTATTGATTTGGAATGGCCAGGAACTGTACTATTGGCAAATTAGGGAATGAAGGAGCATTTTTAATAAACCTTAGATGAGATGGTGCCAGGAGCTCTTCATTCATCTAGGTTCTATTCTGGATTAATTAGATCTGAAAACATACATATGTGCTCACAGTCAAAAGGGTGAGCTAAAGCGTGTTTTTAAGATCTTGCTGTTTTGACAAGTTTCTCTTTTTCAAGATATAATTTTGAGATTTGTTTACTCTTCTCTTTAGGTTCATTTAGCGCAGGTGGAAACTGCAGTATTTTCCATCTCTGGGATAAAATTCCTCAATTTATTCACAGAACATATCTTGGGTCTTTCCTGTTTCTGCCTGTGCCCCACAACAGTTTGGTCTCCTAAGGACTGAAATATTTTTGTCTAAACCACATTGTTGGGCTCAATATAGGAGTAACGAGGGGAAATGTAATGGCCTGTGATACACAAGAGGTCAGACTAGATCTAATGATCCTTTCTGCCCCTTAACTCTATGAAACTGTGCAAAAACAAATCCAGCACAGATAATCATAGTCTGAGCTTACATTGCTTAGCTGCCAACATACCTCAGTCTTGACCTGGAAGGTCTACTTTCGAGAGAGGATAGTTCAGTATCTGCCTTTCATTTTGGGTGACCAGATAATAGCAAGTATAAAAAAAAATCAGGGCAGGGGATAGGAGGTAATAGGCACCTATATATGACAAAGCCCTGAATATCAGGACTGTCCCTGTAAAATCAGGACATCTGGTTACCCTATTTTCAATCCTTGGTATCTCAGCACACATACCAGTTAGCGCCACGTGTGGTAATGGTGGGTTTGTTGGGCATACTTGTCCACTGAAAACTGGATTAAAAAACATCAACTTATTTAGTAGTTTATTATAATTTATCCTTTGGATACTAAGCAATTATTGGGGAATATCCATGGAACTTTACTCCCAGCAGAATAGCAGTTCAAAATAAGGCTGTTGAACTCATTTGTAGCAATACTTGGCAAAACCTAACATGAACCTAAATATCTATGGTAGTTTCCATGTGGTTAGGTGAGATTTTTTTTAAAAATGCATCCGGAGTGAGTCAGAGAACATTTCTTTGCATATTTTGGTTTCCTCCTCCCCAGAAGTCTGATTAATTTGAGATTCATACAAACTCAAAATGGCTAGAGAATCTTGGGAGCAAGAACCACAAACCTTCTGTGAGATGTTCAGGAAGAGATTCCATCACATTCTCCCAGGAGAGGTTTGCAAAAACCCATTTGATTACTCATGGAAAATTATGTAAACCTCACAGACACCTCCCTCCCCTTCTTAAACATGGAAAAGAGTATGTTCTTTCAGGTTTATTACAGGTTTCAAAAGCATGCACAATGCCATGATGAAGATTATCTGCCCGTACAGAGAAAAAGATGGTATGCAAGTATCTAGATAGATAGGTGGAGATGCTATTTTTATGTGTATCACTTTAGGGCCTAGAGACCTAGTTCTGGGCAGGACCCTCTTGTGCTAGGTGCTGCACCTTAACATAGGAATGATATAGACCCTATGAAAAAGACCTTGTGCCAAATCAAATATGCCTTTGCCTAAAAGTTGCCCTGGGAAAAAAATGTTTAACTCCTCATCTGCTTGTCCATTCATTTAGAAACTTGCATTTGAGGAGGAGGAGTGGAATAAACAAGGACAAACCCTGTATGAGTTAATTGAGCTAGAGGCCAACTCACTACACACTATTGATTAAATGCTGAACTGAAAGATGTATGAGATCAAGAGGCTAATACCAAATACAGGTGTTACTTCTTGCTTGGATAGCTTCAAGATTAGCTTGTTATCTAATACGATCAAGAAATTCTAACTGTTTGAACAATGTGAAAATAAGACTGCAAAGCAAAATACATTTGGGATGAGGGATGGAAAAAACAGTTTTATTTATATACTACTACCAGTTTTGTCAGTTATTAAGACCCACCCTTTCATATATTCCTTTCTTTGATGGGGAAGGAAAAGTATCATTATATTTCATGTACTTTCAGAACAGTTGTTTGATACAGAAATTCTATCTGAGGCATGAAGGGGCTATTCAGAAGTGTTGATTTTTATTCTTGGATACAGATCCCTCCAACAAAGTAAACTGTTAGGGTAAAATTCTTCAGTCTGATGCATTCCACAGATCTCTTATCCACAGTGCATGTCTGTTACATATTCTGCATTAGTTCTCTGCTGATTATTAATGAAAACTCCACATACAGATCTCTGCCATAGATATTTGCCCAGCTGATCAGAGAGAATTTTGCTCTTAGTCAACCATGATTTTATTAATAACCCGATAGAGAATTACTAATGTCTTTGTCACATGTGGCACTTTTGATATCTACTTCAGATAAGGTTGAGTCTGGGCTATATCTGTCAGAGGAGTGCTGGGAAGAAATGAAGTTTGGAGTTTTCAGGATGATATATGATTCCATGCCCACACAACTTTACTGTCATCTCTGATACTGCATGGTGTGTTCAAATGGACTGAATCATAAGCAGGGATAGAACTCAGGATATTTCATGCCAAAAACACAGGCCCCTACCACTTAAGCTAAAGGAGAATTTCTGTTAACTGATTTATTTCTTAGTATTTCTATCACAGTGGCACCTACTGTATAAAACTGTCCTGTATAGAATACTAGAGATCTAATATATGAAGGCTAGCTCATAGAGGAAATAGTCATAAACTGGAGTATGTATTCTGTACTGTATAGGACAGTGGTCAACATTCCTGATTGCAAGTACATTATAGTGTGTTGGATCAAATTCTTCTGCTCTAAGCTGTTGTAGGACAAATTATTTTAAGTGTTTCAGACTGACTCTTGGTGGGTATAAATCAGCAATTTACAGCAGCTGAGTATTTGGCCCTTCATTACTTGGCCAATGTTCCAAGCTCTGATTGGGTTTGAGGCTTAGGCTACGTCTTCGCTGACGGTGGCAAATTCACCGCCGTCAGATCAATTTCTCTGAATCGACTGAGCGATCAGTGAAGACCCGCTCAGTCGATCCAGAAGTCAACATATTAAGACCACCTTCTCAAGTGGCGTAGCGCTGCATCGACAGGAACGCAGTTCCCATTGGCACAGTGCAGTGAAGACGGCATGCAGAAGAGAAGCAGAAAAGTCGACGGGAGTTACACAAGTTTTTTGCGTAGCCTGCGAAACTCCAGTCGACTGCAGCCGAATCTCGGAGGTAAGTGTAGACAAGCCCTTAGAGTACGTATCAATAATTTGAGGTATACTTGAGTGATGGCGCTATTATCCCAAATCCATTTTTAATTGCCAGCATTTATAACACTTAACATATATGACTTTTTTAAGCGGTACCTTAAGATATGGAAATTCACTACTAGGACCAACAAACAAATTTAACTTTGCCCTATAGTGACACCACACAACAATGTAGGAGTTTGATTAAGGCATTTTAGAGTTTCTTGTCCCAGATTGTTTCTTTTTTTCTACCATCACTGTGTCATTACAGAGTTTTCCCTCTTTCCTGCAGCCCCGTATATTCTCACACACACACACCCACACCCACATACATACAACAGAAAGTTTGTCAGCAGAGGCTGGTGCATAAAAATCTCAAACTCATGAAGAATTGCTCCCTGACAACATCTGCCATCTCCCATTGTTCTCAAAGACTCTGAAGCAAAAGCTGCCCTCTTTTAAGGTGCCCTCTTTCATAGAGACCACTTCCTTCCATTGTTTCCAGTGAGAGTGAAACCAATCCTTTCTAATAGCAGTCTGTGGCCTCCATCTCATTGTGAACAATGGGAGATAGATTCTCTTCTCAGAACGGCCATCGACTGTGGGCAAGGTATATGACCTGAGTCTCACTGAGAGCAACAGGAGGTGGCAGCCATTTTGAAGAAAGACTGTTCTACCTGGAATTCTCTGTAGTGTACGTGTCAGCCCCCACTGAAGAACCTTTCAGTTATAAACAGTAAGAAGAAAAATTACCATTAATCCTAAATATTTGTCATCAATATTTCAGTGAGATTTAACTATAAGAGAGGTATGAAGCATCTGCATTATTCTGTTAAAAAGATCATTAGGGAGAAAGATGTAGTCTGGCATCATATGCCAAATTACTTAAAAGGACCTATTTTAAAATTAATTTTAACTTAAAAACTAGCCATAGTTTTACTTGCATAGCCTCAGGAAATTAATTCTTTGCTCAAAGAGTAAGTGCTGTAATTTTGGATTGAATACACTGTATTCTTCATACATAGCAAAATGGTTGACTCCCTGCTTTCAGTTCACATTCAACTCAACCACTGCTCTAGGTACTGTACATACATGTAGTAAGAGAGTATTTGCATCAAAGAATATACAGTCTAAGCACACAAGGGTAGGAGAGAATTTTACAGGTGGAGAACCAAGGCATAGAGATTAAATAACTTGCCTGAAATTTACACAGGGAGTCTGTGGTGGAGCTGGGAATTAAACCCTTATCTTCTGAGTTCCTATTTGGGCCTTACCTAGAAGAACATCCTTCTGCATATCTTGCATTCTTGCATGTTACATTTTACTCAGGACCTTACTGTCCTACTATGCCACGTTGGGTTGGCTGGGACTTGTTTCCTCTGCAAGAACTTCTTAAGCCTTCCATTGTCACGACCAGTGGAAATCTTGCTTTACTTACTCCTTCAGGGTTTAGTTTTTCAAAGGCAACTTCAGAATGCTGGGGAGGCATATAAGGAATTCACATCATACTTAAGGGCATGATCCACCTAACTGGCACATTATATACTGAATTTACTCATTATTATATCATTGCAGTGAGGGACACAGCTGTGAGAGAACTCTTGGTAACTAATATAGAGCCCTTTCAAATTTCCTGGCAAATCTGATATATTCTGTGCACAGTTTGCTTTACAGTGATGATAATCAGATGTTCCATAATGATGCATGATTGAAAAATGCTGCCATAACCCCCAGCCCGCCCACCTCTACTCCCTCAAGAAAAGTCTTTTATATTAATGGGCATCTTTACTGATTTGTCTCTTGTATTATGTGGAGGTTCATCCAAGCAGCTGCGTTGTATTAAATGCTGAACACATCATAGCCTACTAGGCTTACTCTAGTCTAGGGCAAAAAGCCCAGCAGTGACATCCAGTCATTGGACTAGTCTTGAGTCTCCTCAGAAATATTCTGAGTACCCCACAGTGGTTGCAGCTTTGATGGCCCTGAGTTTAGAGCAAACCTTCAGAAGTCTACAGTTTTGAGCCGTGCCTGAAGCAATAGGGGCTGTCACTACCATGTGATACAGTGATCACATGGAGGCTTTCCCCCACTTTTGTCAAAATGAAGTAAGAACTGTCCTCAGCACCATCACTGCAGGGATAAATAATAGGCAATTCAGAGTGTGCTCTTGTTATTCTGCTGATATTGATTGGCAGTACCAGGACTCTGCAGAATTGGCTTTGTCTAGCCAGCAGCTGATCATCAGTGACAGCCCTAACAGTGCTTATGTCAGGAGACAAGTAAAGAGCTGCCACAAATGGATCACACACATATATAATTGCTTTAAAAACAAATTTGCTAATAGAAGCATAGGAGAAAATTAGCAGAAAGAAATGGTTTATCACATGCTAAATTTCCCCATCTATTTTTAAATTGGGACTCCATCTCTGGAGAATCCTGTTCAGAAAGTTCTGGGGGGAAGTAATAATTAATAATAATTACAATGATGAATTGTGTTTTTCCTAACTAAGGTTTGAGTTAAGACAGTAGAATTTGGCTCAAAATGGGTATATCCAGCTCAGGTCAAGAGTGGTTGAAAGCTGTTACCAGTTGGATGGCTTTTTGGGGTATATTATCACTTATATAGCATTTCAATTTGTAGGCAAATGAGAAACCAAGGTTATTGCCCTAGAGGTTATAAAAGTTAAGGGTCAAACTATGTCCTACACAAATTATCTCTCTGTAGGGTAGTGAAAATGCTGCACATATCGGCTCACTGAGATTTCCCCTTATTTCTACATTAGAAGAGAGTGTTTGCAGAAGTAGAGGATTCTGCTCCCTCAACTCACGATTCCTCAAGATCTGTTTGGACAGGAACATCTGTGTAAAGTCTCTTTTCCTTCCTCAGCCCCTGAACAGCAAAGCTGCAGGGTTACTCATGTGAGCAAGGATTTGCAAGAAAGGACAGTATGTAAAAATGGTTGTGATGCAGTATAATGAAAGAACTGAAAACTGAGTTGTCACAGCAACAACTTAGGGAAAAGGAAAAAACCCTAAAATAAAAAGAAATGCATAGATTTAACAGGTGAGACAATAAGGCAGAAAGTAAATATCGTGAGGGAAACTGTACCAAATACTTGGATCAGTCTTACTTTCACTGACGTTGATAGCATGTTCCGTGTGACATCAGCAGAAGCAAGGTCAGGCTCAACATATATAAAGCCGGAAAGCTAGTATTTATGTGAAAATTAATCCTGTGGTAGTTCTTTTGTTTCAGTGGAAGGAATTTAATGAAAAAATTACCTTTTAAAAAAGGTAACTGCATCCCTCACCCCATTTTTTTTTTTTTTTTTTTTTAACAACCCACAACAACAAATTGCTGTTGCAACAGCTAGGATCTTCCCAGAACAGTGGCAGTATCACAGATGCTGATGTATAAGCACAGATGTTACCAATAAATTGCTACAGAGTTGTTGTAGATACAGGTAATGAGAGCTATGATAATTTACACCAGTGAGGAGCAGACTCGGTATGAATATGTACATTAGTGCTATAAACTCGTTTATAAACACCCACCCAATTCCAGAGCTATTCAAAATAGAAGTGAAAACAGACAACTAGAAACTAACATATTTAGGATGAAAGGGAGCACTTGTAGATGTAGTAAGAAATGAGAGCTTAAGGCCTGAAAAACAGGCTAAGGCCTAAATGGAAAAAGCCAAGTGAACAGAAGTATAAGGGGTTACTTAAGTTAACTAAAACTGGTACAGAAAAGTGCTGATACTGCAAGATTGTAAGACTGCCAAAATATTACTAAAATATGTAGTAGGTATAAGAGGTACCAAAATACTAACTCTACATGCAAAACTAACCCAGAAATACTCTGTCATTTCTCATTGTGCCGCATACAATAAACCTGGCCTGGGTGCCTTCGTTGCTCAGCTAATCTGTGGTCATGTCGACTCATTCGATCGTGAGAGCCATCTCAGTTTTCTGGCCAGAGCTGGGACAGCATCTACACAGGAACACACGCACGCAGCCTACACTGATAAACATCGGTAACCAACGCACCAATTACCACAGGAGGCTATGGAGCATTTGCCCTCCAGGTTAATGGTTTGCATCTAGCCCAAGGTGGGACTACTGAAAATTACCATCTGAAGGATATCTAATGGCCTATCTGAAGTGAATTTGTGTTCTCAGTATCATTTTTAATGGACATTTGTCTACCTCAGCGTCTCTAAAACCCAACATCTAAACTGGCAATAATTGGCTGTTTCAGCGGAGAGGCCACAGATTAAATTGGCTCAGAGATGACATAGGCTGAGATTTTTCAGAGCAGGCTAGGGGGTTTAGACAAGTTGATTTTGATGGAAGATTTGTGTATAAATCACCTAGGCTGCTTGAAAAATCTCTGCCAAAATGAGATTACCCCTAGAGATGCTCCATCCAGGTGAGTAGTAAGGTTGGAGTCCAGAGAAAGCACTGACCTGGAACTTGAGAAACCCAGCTTGATTCCCAGCTCAACCACAAACTTTCTTTTTGACTTTGGACAAGGTATTCCAGGTATGTGTACACTGCCATTAAACATCGGTGGCTGGCCCGTACCAGCTGACTCTGGCTCATGAGGCACGGGCTATGGCACTGTTTCATTGCAGTTTAGAGGTCCGGGCTTGGGCTGGAGTCCAGGCTGTAGAACTTTGCAAGGTGGGAGCATCCCAGACCTCAGTCTGCAGCCTGAGCCCAAACGTCTACACTGCAATTAAACAGCCCTGTAGCCCAAGCCTCACCAGCTGGAGTCAGTTGGCATGGGCGAGCCGTAGGTACCTAATTGCAGTGTAGACAGACCTGAAGTCTACCCTTTGTCTCAATTCCCCATCTGTAAAAAATAGGGATAATTATTTTTCTACGTCACAGAGTTGTGGGGAAGATAAAATTCTTTACTGATTGTGAGATGCTTAGAAAGTATGGTAATGAGGGCCAGAGGAGGGAGGATTGCTGCATATTTTGTAGGAGAGGGACTGCGCTGCTGCTCAGGCCGTACTTGTCCCGTGAATGAATAGAGGACTCTGGAGCTGTCAATCTGGTGTTTTTCCTAGCACTCATTTACATTAAAAAGGCATAAAAGGAAAAAAAGGGTGTTGGGGAGAACAATTGTTTTCAAGCTTCTAAGAGGATATTACAAATATATTATAACTTACAAACAAAGGAAAGTGGAAAAAGAAAAGGAAATAAAAGCTATTTAAACAATATTCCTTGATACTGTTCTTTTAACAAGGATTAAGATTGAAGGTGAATATCTTCACAGCTGACTGCAGTGATTGGTGCTGAAATCATTTATAGTTGGATCAGTTTTCACACTCATCAGCTTGTTTCGGGATTTAGCATTTCAGTGCATTTTAACACAAAGTACAGCTTCATATTCATGATTTCCTTAATTACACAGCCTGTTCCATAGCTTGGGGTTCAGCAGAGCAGTTACCACATGAGCCTTCACTGCTTGAGCAATGAAGAACAATTTGCTGTACATGACTTTTCATCTCTGAATAGGTAGGGACAGTAATGCGTGAGCTGCAGGTGAAGGCATTAATCTCCTTAGCTATCCAGAAATGAACTGTCATGTATAGCAACTTGTTCTTTGCTGCTGCTCCTATGTATTTCTCCTCCTCCCACTCACAGGTTGCATTTCATATACATTAAACAGATACTTGTGGAATTGATGTTTTCTCTCTGAAAGTGTCTTATTGACCCTTTGCTTGCTGGCAGAGCAGTTTAAGATGTTATGTATCCCAGGGAACTGGGTGCTGCAGTTTGAGGGGTCTCCAGCCGTAGATGGATTGAGACACAGCTAGTGGCTGCTGATGCAGGAGGAGGAGCTGTATCATGGATCTGAGGCATTCGCCAATCAGTTCCTTAGGTCACATCACTAAAGAGAAGCTGTAGAAAGGGTTACACTACAGCAAAAAACCTATCTTTCAGCTGGAGATGTAGTATTTTGGGGAGCATCCCAGAAGTTGGTATCATCCTAGCATGATCTCAAATGACCTCTGTTGGTCGGTTGACTGGTTTCCAAGTATATTAATTATCTGTGCAGTTAACATCAAGACACCACTTATGTCCCCTGGTTTCTGATCACTTTGCTCAAAGTTTAAAATACAGTGGTATATCTGGTGAAAGGGAGACTCCAAAGGGATCATCTCCATTCAGAAGTGAATGGTGATTTCCAGCCTACTTTTGGTATTTCAAAATGATAGTTAGTGTAGTGGCAGAGAGATTTTATTCAAGTTTTAAAATTTATATATTATATATATATTAGTGGGCTTTTTGGTGTTGTCAATGCAGTACACCTTGTCAAATAGCAGGGATGGATTTGGGGAAAGGACATACCTGGCTACAGCTCAGCCTCCTGAAGCAAAGTACTGACTACCTTGTTCTTACAATACCTGTTTGCAGCTGTACTTTAATACAGCGTGGCATCATCTTAAAGTATAGTGGAAACTTAATCAAAATACTCTCTTTGCCTTAACAGCAAGTATGTGAGATTTCTTGCAGACTGTGTATGTTAAATGCTATCCAAATGCACAGCTGCTGTTTTAATGTAGATATTAATTTACTTATATGCTATGATTTTGCTACTTAAGATGAAATGTGGCTAATAGTGTAAAAATCAAATAATTGTAAGTGATCTTTTAGGTATACATCTTCACTTTCAGTGACTAATATTATCTGTTCTAGCCCCTCTGGCCCCGAGACTTGGGCAGTCATGAAATGTGACCTTTCACCATATATTAGATATCTGCTGAATGAGACCATGTGACAGGTTCATTCACCACTGTACTGGTGCCACCTGCTGGTCCTCTGGGGCTTAGCTCCAGGCCAACACCCACATCCACAGCCTGCCTGCACACCACAACTCTTTCCCCACAGCACTCTTTCACCTGTAGCTCTTCTCACAGCTGTCAAGAACTGCAGCATCCTCTTCATTCTGTTCATGTCACTGTCTGTGTCCCCCACTTCTGGGGGAGGTATGGCTCCTCAATAGTCCAGCAACTTCCCCATTAGTAACTGCAGTAACTTATCCTGCTACTTCCCCAGTTTCAAATGGGACTTAAGCCCACCCTCTACTCCAGGTCCCAGCCTCTTGCTGTGCCTCAAATTCTACTCCCTTTCCCCACAGCCATTTTCCCACAGCCCTAGAAACTTCTTCACCCACCCTCAGGGCCTGTAGCTAGTCTCAGCTGCCAGCCAGGAGCTCCTCTTGCTTCCTAGTCCCTGCCCATAGTACTTCTGTCCACAGTGCTGCAGGTGTCCCAGCCTCTTCCCTCTTTGAGTTCCCTCTTTGAGTTCCAAGCAGTGACTATTCTGTTTTGCCCTGCATCTCCTTTTATATGGGCCTAATGGGCCCTGATTGGCTGTTCCTGACAGCCCCTCTCCAACTGGCTGTTTCCCATGCAGCCTCCCTAGGGCTCTTTTAACTCCAGATGCCCCATCACAGACCAGCAAAGCTCATGTTAGGTTTTTGCTGTTTTACAGTATTGCCAAATGTCTGGCGGAAAACCAGCTCAGATTGTGGCTGTTCATTTACACTCAGGACTAGATCTGACCTCACTTACACCCGTATGAATCAGGATTAGTTCCCATTTAAATCAGTGATGTTTTACCTGTGTTTACTGCTGTGGATGAGATTAGAATGACACTTGTAGTGTAGTCAATAATTCTGCAGATAGAATAAATTAGAGTGGCTAGAGCAAATTAGGATAGTTGTTGGCTTATAGGGTAGGAATTCTGTCCTTGATCGTTACCATGCTCTTCTTATTGGCTTCAAGAGCTACAAATACATATCTTTATCCCATCTCAATAACCCAGGAAGATTTCTGAACAGGAAGAGTGGCCATGGTACTGGGTTGAAATAGAAGAAAAAAAGGAAAGACAGAGAGAGATAAGGGGAGGAGAGGGACAGGGTATAGAAAGAATGGAGCAAAGAAGGGAGAAGAGGAGTGGGAAAAAGAGAAATGAGAAAAATTGGAGGATATAAAAATGAAGGAGAGATAATGCACAAGGAGGAAAAAGGGGTTAGTATTAAGAGCAGAAGAGAAGAGGTGTTTAGAGTATAACAGAGAAAAGACATGGTGAAAAAAATTAGAGGAAGGAAGTGAGAGAACTTTGCTAGGCTGTAAACTTTTTTTTTTTTTTAAATAGTGTTTCTTGCTTAGGAAGTATCGGAGGCAATCCTCCATTCTCTGTGTGTCAGCCAAAATTTCACTCACCAGTGTGGATCTACATTGCCTATGAGATAATAATAAAAATAACTGTGATCTATACTCATAGCAGTAGGACAGAACTGAAATAAATCATGTAATCCTTCAGCTTTCATCTGATATACTGGGAAGCAAAGAACAAATGAACTAGGACTAAAGAACAAGTCCAGTGAAGACCTTGAATTAACTAAATCTCTGTCATTCCTCTTTTACATTTAATTTTCCTTAAATTTATTATTAATTCATTTGTGTCTTCATCCTCTTATGCAAGTCTACACTTAAAAAAAAAAATGTAACCCATTCATTGTTGCATATTGTTGAGGGCTCTGATAGACTGCACTGGTGCTTTTAATGCAGATGGTTGAATCTCAAGAAGATTTAGAAGTTTGGATCAAATCAAGACTTGAGCAAGGCTGTATGTCAAAGCACCACATTTTCAAAACATGGTCTAAAACTGCAGATTCACAATAGTTGAACAATTGTTCATTTGTACACACAAGAGAGGCAACTGCAGACACAAATGGATGTGCATGCAGAATTTGCGCATGTATATTTACAGGCCAGGTTAAGGCTGTCTTTACAAAGAAAGTATGGTTCTGAATATTTATGCAAATTTTATCGGAACCACTGGGATCTGCAAAATTGAGCTAGAAATCTCATCTCACTATTGATTTGTGCTACTAGGAATGGTCTAGTTAGAAAGAACTCAAACAGCCTTTCTCACACTCTATCGTCATGTTTGCTTTCAGCTGCAGGTCTTGAAATTGGAATAATAACTTTTTACTGTTATGAAATCTAGAAAATCTTTGGGTTGAGTTTTGGGTTGGTTCTGATTTTGTTCAAACCAGGGCACACAGCTAATGACAAGTAGCATAACTTAGAGGATAGAGCACAAAAATGCAAAGTAAGGTACTTGGGCCCTGTCCTTGTAGTTCGTTCTATGCGGGCGGACCTCTGTGCCAACATGAAGTCCTACTGGTATCCATTGACCCATGTAGAACATACTACGGGATTAGGCCCTGTTTTTAACTTTGCTGTGTTAAGAACATTTGCTGTGTGACCTTGATCAGGTTCCATATTCTCACCTTCTTAAAGCATTTTGAGATTCCTGGATGAAAGCTGCTATATAAAAAGTAGTATTCATTATTATTAATTTATCCCTAGCTCTTTGAAGTTGAAGTGATCACACACCTTGTATTTGTGACAGCAGTGACAGTGTATTTTTTCTACATGTACTAGATACATTAGGCAGCAGTAGAACAGTTAACATGATCATTATTTATATTACAGCAGTGCCTACAGGCCCTTGCTGAGATTGGGGTCCCATTGCCAATGTCATCATCAATAGACATTAAGAAAAAGTCTCGCTCCATAGAGCTTTAATTAGTAATAGACTGGACAGGCGAAGGAAGAATTATGAACACAGTAAGTGTGTGGCAGAGGCAGGAACTAGCCCACAATTTCGTGAGTTTTAGTCTAGTCTCTGAACCACAAGACAATTCGTCCTTCCTCAAAAGGAAAGGGCTGGCACTGTTCTCAGCTCCTTCTGAGGCTAAGCATGGGAACTGCTCTTGGGAGCTTCTGCTTACTACTAGATACATCTGTGATTGCAATGGGTACTACTGATTTCTCAAAAGTGACTCTTTTTCATTTGATTTCCCATATTTGGTCTTAGAGTAGCTTGTTTTGGATGGGTCCGGCCAGGGTGTTAAATTGGAAAGGGCAGAGATAGGGGAAGTTGGGGATTTGCTGGCCCAGGCAGGAGAATGTATATTTTTTCCCCTAATGACCAGCAGCACTCTGACCCAGCAACAGTTTTACTGTGAATGAGTGTTCATAAATACTACATCACGAGCCTGTGAATCCTTCTTTTCACAGAACCGTTCCCTAACACTGCCAACAACTTCTGTTTGAGCCAGCTTTTGTGCAAGACTGCAGGAGATTAAAAATATAACGCTGCACAAGAACTTTAGCTGAACCCATAGAGAGTGCAGGTTGAGGCAAAAAGTCAGGAGCCCGCTGTCCGAGGTTGCTCTCCTTGGTTAAGTAAATTGGAGCTGGAGAGTAACAAATCAGCAAGACTTAGCAAGGGAGAATGGATGAAATTAGTCACTGTAGGGGGGAAATGGCAATCTGTAACCAAATACTGCTATACATCAGGCCTTTCATGATCTTTTGAAATAGGTCTATGAATTTAGATTGTTTCTGAAAGTCATATGAGCCATACTGTATTGTACTATCCCACTGTGAGCCCTGAAATCAATCCATTGCTGTTTCCAGCTTTAGAAAAGGACAGGGTATTAGTATCAATGAACTAGCTGTATTGTCCTAACATTTTTTCACTTGCCAAGTCTATTGGTGAGGGCTGGGGAGGAGGTCAGTGAGGCAGGGAGAGGCAAGGATATGCCTTCTTGAAAATAAACATGTCCTCCAACAACTACATTGTCTATACATCTCCTCAAATAAAAAATTTCCTCTGCATGAAGGAGACAAGTGTTTTAAATCATTGTATGTATTCTCATGTTTTGATACTTGCATTTTTCCTCATAGGAAAGAATATATTTGATTTTTTTGCATGAAGATTTCAGTTGCATGCCCACTTTTTTTCCATTCGTGAGGATTGAAAGCCGCAGTGGTTCCAACAGTCCTGTGTTTTTCATCTGCCTAAGGAGTATTCTGTAGTTGCAAAAAGAATTGATAATTTAAAACAAAAAAAAAGTCTACATCACATTTCTGATTTCAGGCTGCAGTTCATGTTCTTCCATCTAGTTGCCTAAGTACCTGGATATCTAATTTAATAATGAAATATTTATCTATTTTTTCCCCTTTACCAAGGCTGGCAGACAGAAGCCATCCCTCTTCCCTCCCCTCACCCCCTAGAATTTAGCTAATGGATTTCTAATGCAATTTGAACTTCTGCTGGGATAAATCAGTCACATACAAAAGAATTTACGATTCTTGAAAAATTGGCCACAGATGCAATCAGATAACTAGTGCTGGGCAAATAATAGTGGTCATTAAGAGCCAAGAAAGTAAGTAGTGAATTGGGGCTTTTAAGTAACACTTGTTCATAGGAAAGGTATAGTTGTGTATCGACCTTTTGACCTGTGGTACCAATAGTTGCCTATGGTGAACTCAGATACTTGGGGTGAAATCCTGGCTCTATTGAAGTAAATGGCCAGGATTTCACTCTTGCTGTTTTCTGGACACCGTGACTTTTGTGTGCTTCCTCCTTAATCTTTGCTCTGGGTTTTGTGGTGTTGGTTACTAATTTCCCATCTACAATAATTCTGCACATTGAAGAAAGAGCTGGAGCATTCAGGTGTTTTCCCCCTTTACATATACAATGTGAGTTGGAGTGTTACCTATCAAAGCGTTTATATAGGGTCCCCCTCACCATAGTACTTGATTGCCTCAGGGCTACCCCTGTGAGGTAGGGAAGTATTATTATCTCCACTTTTATCACATGGGTTTTTGGGCACAGAGATGAAGTGCAATCTATCTCCTGAATCCCCACTTAGTGCCTTAACCACAAGACCATCCCACTGAGTCAGTATTTCAGGCATGGGTAAGCACCCAGAGTATCTCTGGAATACATTTGATCCAACTAAAGAGATCAGCTTTGCATTGCAGATTGCTCATGTTTTGATGAAGATCCACAATGTCCATCCGGACTTCAGTGGTCTTAACTATGTAAAGTTTTTACCACCACCCCAAACTCAGAAAAAGAGTGGTATTGAAAGCAGCAGCAATTCTCTGGATAGAAGCAAACTACAGGGAATCATGCAGAATTTTTTTAAGGCTTGGGAAGGTGGTGGTAAAAATTTTCTCTCTTGGCAGAGCTAGAAGACTGAATTTATAACCCTAAAATGCTGGCTTCTAAACTCCAGCTGTCTTCTCATGCTATTCATTCTATATATGTTCTTATACTGTGCTCACAACCATAGTATCTGAGCTTCTTCTAGCAGTGCATTAAGCAACATGACTAACATCTGTCATGTGGTGTCTGTTCTCTCATCTTCTCCCTTGGGAGCGAAATATGTGCAGTGGAGTTTTGGTAGGGTTTTTTTTTAAAACTATACATGTTGTTATGTATTAATGTTAAATAAAGCAAGATAAAAGAAATTCACTTTGCACTTGGAGAGGAAAGTGGTGAGATTTGTGGTGATGCTTAGATCCTGGGGGAGTTTGTTCCCACTCCCAGGTAAGTTCTTTCTCCTGCACTGATGAGCTTTATCCTTATTGCAAAGAATTCCATTGTGTCAGAGGAGTGGAGTTGTCACCCAATGTCTTCAACCCAGAGCTTTTAGATATTTTGAGTTCACATCGTGGAGCACCTTGAAAATAAGGTCCAAAACCTTGAACTTGAATCAAAATTCAAAGGGGAAGCCGATGCAGATAGATGAGAATGGGTGTGATGTGTTCACAGTAGTTTGTGTTGCTGAGGAAATGCGCTGGAGCTTTCTGTACTAGTTCTAGTTTCCTAATTATTGAAGGCTTTGTGCCCAAAAACAAAACTCATAAACTAAGAAAACATGTGCAAAGTGCAACATAATTTTACAGATCCTTTGGCTTGGAGGACAAGATGGGATGCCTTTCAGCAAACAGCGGTTCTCAACCCCTGCCCTCTCCATAGACCAAGATATCAAACTACATTCTGCCATATGGAGTGATTTTTACATTTGGTTCCAACATCCACATGTGCACAGATGAGGCCTATACAGTTCAAGCTCTAGCATCCCTTCCACTACTGGTGTATCGTGGAAAGTTATATGTGGAAGGGCAGGATCAATTTACTAGTTGTATTCATTATAATAAACTTGGTTTGTTGATCTGGCACTCAGATAAAGAACTTGAATAAAAATTTCTAACTCTAAAAATACACACAGACTTAATCATCCTCAAGTTTTGCCAAAGTTGTGTGCTTTGGAAAAGTCCTAGGAAATCTTTTCTAGTGCATGCTGGGAGCGTATTTTGTACACTATAAATGCATCCTACCTTCTAACCACACAGGTTAAGTTAAGTCTTGTAAAAAGAGATTTTTTTTTCATATTTATATAACAGGCACCTACTTTCATCTTCATGTAAATATGGCAGACTTTGTCCTAAGTGACAGAGTGCCTAAAGGGGGCTTTAGAATGAATAGGTTTAACAAAAACTATTTTACCCTAAGCCTTGTCCATCTTTAATTAGTTATCAGGGTTAAAGGAGGGGTCAAGAGCCTGAAGCTGCTTCAGGACTAATGTGTCAAAGAAAAGTGAAGCGTAACAGTGAAAAGGAAATGATGCTCCTTGGAGGTTTAATAATTTTTTGACCCTGTGTCAACCATTATGACTACTAATGGCAGCTGGGGCAGAAATGTTTCAAATTAAACTTTGCATTGTAGGTGATGCAGATTGAATCCCATGTCACCCACTTTGGGATACACACAGCCTCTTCAATATTACAGTCGCCATGGAAAAATACATTTCGTTTTATAAGCTACCCACAAAAAGGGAATCTTATGTTGTGACGCACAAACCCTCTTACTGTTCACACATTGTTTTGCACATATTCTTCCTTCCCAATCAAATATTCATTATTTAAAGGGAGAGAATAAAAATGTTAATGAGTTGCAGCTAAACTACTCATCATCATCTGGAATGTCCACATCTAACTTGAGTAGTGTCAGTTTTCTAATTAGATAAAGTGCCTGGAGCTCACAGTTTTGGAAGGAGGTGTGTATGTGCTGGATAAAATAAATACTTAAATGTTACTGTTTTTGTTGCATGAGAGAACAAGAGAGATAAAGTTTCAGACACAATTTGTGACCCACTTCCTTTTTATTTTTAATCTTAAATATTTTATTAGTTTTAAGCAAATACAGAGAAGGTGACAGTACAAAAGACAGTATATAGCAGCACTGTAATAATTAGAAGTAACTTTCATCAGCATCTTTTCTAGTTTGTTCAAGCATTTTTTTTTTCAGATACTGTACTTTTGATAACCTGACTCAGTAACCAGCCCATCTCTGTACAGTAGCACTGAAGAGGCGCAGACTAGTTAATTTTCCAACAGAGCAAGTAAAATGTTGATGAACACAACTTCCCAGAATTCACACACTAGGCTACTGTCCTGAATTAAGAGTTTACACACCTTTGTGCTTTGCAGCTTGGTTAATCCTCTATACTTGTGCCAAATGGAGGGGAGCATGACTGTTTTGATGATGTGAGTAAGCATGGAATTCTGATCTTGGTAGCATTTTATATCTACTTCTCATTTATTGTATACAGCTGTAAATGACTATGTAGAGTACAAGGCAGTGGAGAATCCAGGCCTGCAAGTCGTTATCATATATTGGAAAAGCCAGTGTCATTTGTGTCATGGAGGGTCATCACAATGATCTTTTAAAGAAAAAATGTTCCAACGTGTCTTTGATATTTAACTTTTCAAACATTTTAGGCAAGATCCTTCCCTGGGGTAAATCAGCATAGATCCATTAAGTATGCAGCTCAATCTTTTATCTATTGATAGTGTTAAGACCACAACAACAAAAAAAGAAACTTTCAGCTACTCCATTAGATCTCTCCTAGAGATAAAAATGATCATAAAGTTACTTGACCAAATGAACAATTGTATTCCCTCTTATAATGCAGGATGGATTTCCCTTGTCTTATATGTAACCTCATCGAGTGCTACTGTTTACATAGGCTGAATGCAGTGCTGATAAGTCCATTAATGGCTATCCATGCCCTTTCTTGCTTGTTTAGGCAAGAGCCTCAAGTCTGCTGCAATTTCTCCTGAGTCAGTGGTGGACCCTGTTAACAGAGCCTTAATTTACATATTTGTAGCTGCATGTATGACAATGAATCAATCTTGAATTACCAAGATGACATATTGAGGAATGTCCCTCCCTTAGAAAGATGTGAGGTACATTTTGAAGGGACATATGTAGGGTCTGCTTCTCCTCCCAGTCTCGTTGATGGCAAAAGCTCCCATAGGCTTTAATAGGTTCAGGAGCAGGCTGTCAGTTATAATTTTTAATTCAATGTGATTGGGGATGACACATGCTTCATGAACAGTATTAATTAAGCTTACAAGTTGTCTTATAAAATCAGGATGTATAAAGTAATGAAAAATCCTTTTTCTTCCTCTGTTTGGGCCTCTTACACTGGTATAAAGCAGGAGAAATTCCACTGAAGTCAGCGGTGTTACACCAGTTTTACACTTCTGTAGGTAAGAGGAAAATCAGGCCCTTTGATGTTTTTTCCCCTATGCATTAATTGGTGTTAATAAGGCAATAACATAGTACAATCCAGAGGAAAAGCAGAGCGGAAAAAAAAAGAGGAGATCCAGTTCAAGCAAATTACACTGTTGATTGCTGCAGAGAAGTTGGTTGCAAAGAAGTGTCCACAATGAGCGTAACTAGTTAATATTGAATTTCTTTCACTCTGAATTCTTCTATTTTCTGTTTTAAAACGTATCACGTCCCATGCAGTTTAATTGACTGAGATAGCCTTTGTGATTGAAATGAAACTGGAAGTCTGATTCTTCTCTATCTTGCACCTCACATAATCTTTTATTTCTGTGAAGAGGGAATGCAGAGTGGGGTAAAAAGCAATATCCAGAGAATGAAGCCTCATTCCCCTATTATTCAAGCAGATCTACCGTACCTAGGGAGCACCAGCAATAGACTTCCACAACAACTGAATTTTCCATTTTTTGGATTCAGGTTCTCTATCCTAAGGTCAGTAATGATAAGTCAATGTGTAACTGCTGCAAGGAGCAACTATGCTGCTTTTCTTGTCTTTCTCTTCTTCCCAGGGTTCTGAGTTAGGCTGAGCAGGACAAAGTAGAGGCAATAATACTTGCCCATAAGTGCCTGTCACAGGATAAGCCCATCCCATCCCACCCTACCCCAGTAGGGAGGTTTGAGGGGCAAAGGGGTAGCAGAACACCCCTACAGGCACAGTCTACAAGACTGTTCCCAACCTGCCAGCCTTCCGACTCAAAGGTCCAAGTCGGAATGACTGCTCTAGGGCCAGGGCAACACAGCCTAATGGCCAGAGTCAACAGCTGTCCTTGGGTCAGGGTGGAGCAAGCAAACAATCTGCAGCCCTGGCCCTCTGGCAGAGTAGAGAGAGCCAGTGGCCTTTATAGCCCAGGCTCTCAGGCAGGATAGGGCCACAGAGCAGTCTATAGCCCAAGCCCTCCAGCAAGGCCGCAGAGCAGTCTATGGCCCCCAGCCCTCCAGCAAGGCAGGGCAGGCAAGCAATCTGTAGCTACGGCAGGGGTTTGCACACCTCTGCAGTCTGAACCTCAGATAGGGGTTGCTGTCACTTCATGGGGAGTGGCAAGGAGATGCAGACCTGCCCAACTCCACCATGCCCCAGCCCAGGGCTCTGTTTGTGACAGAGGTGGTCACCACCCTAGCCAGCAGAGAGCCCACCACAACACTCTGACCTGTCTCAGGCAGGAGATACGACTCACACCATCCCCGAGGCCATTTCCTATTGTGCCTCCTGACGCTGTCATCCAGGTTTCTTCGGGGCCTTCAGGTCCCCTGGCATCAGTAGCCCTCTGGACGTCTGACTCTGGGCAGTCGCCTGTGGGTCTCCATGCAGGTTTCCGAGGCCTCTGGTTCCCTCAGCCGCTGGTTGAAGCAGCTCCCTGCTTAGTGCCTCCACCAAGCATACTTCCTCCTCAGAATCCACCTGGAATGAGCTGGGCTGCTCGCTTTTATACTGGGGTAGCCATTGGAGCATGCCCAGCACAGCTTGGGGGGAGGGAGGGGTGGGACTTCCGCCGCTCATAGTATGAGTTAACCTTTTCCTGCTCAGTGCAGGATAAGCTCATCCTATCACAGTGTCGTAGATGTCCTTAGCCTTCAGAGTTAACAAACCTGTCATTAGACCATCCCTGGAAACTGGTTCTCCTCACCCACCTGTTGATCCAAAGTCCAAAATTCTTCTCTCATTCAGAGCAGCTTAGAGATTTCTAGATGAGGACTTCTCCTCTGAAGTGTGGACTTTGTAGCTGCAGAATGCCGCCTTCTACTGACAAATTGGCAACACTGTGGTGTGCCACCAAGAAGAATAACACACTTGTTCTCTTCACTCTGTCTTAGATTTCCTACTTGAGGGGCTTTAAAACAGACTCCATATCAGTACCCTTTAGATGCAATATGACCAGATGTCCCGATTTTATAGCGACAGTCCCGATATTTGGGGCTTTGTCTTATATAGGCATCTGTTAGCCCCTATCTCTGTCCCGGTTTTTCACACTTGCTATGTGGTCACCCAAATCAGATCCTAGAGAGTCATATCATGGCAGGGATGTTAGTTCCCATTCTTATGTTGAAGTTTGTTTTTTCTGAAGAGCCCCCAGTATCATCTAGTGACTCATCAAATGGATTTGTCCCCCATTTTCCAAGTGTTCACATGTCCCCCATTTAGGCCCCTGTTGGAAGTCCCCTTAAACAACTGTGTTAAGGTGGTTCTTTTAGTGACATGTGCCAAAAGCTTGGGAGAATTCAGTTCTTTCCTGAGAACATATGTCACTTTTCTCTGACCAGAATTCATCCTGAAGAATGAACATTGCATGCTGCATCAGTCACCTATCATCCTCCCCAGTCTCTGCCAGAACTCTGCTTCTCCAAGGAAAGAGCACTTAATTCCCTGGATGTTAAATAAATGTGAGTTTGAAGTTCTGTTTACTTCATTCACAAGAATTCAGAAAGTTTCCGTAATTGTATTGTGGGCTGCCACAAAGTGCCACCATGATCTCCAGATAGATAACAGGCTGCATTGTATTGGCCCACAAGTGCTGACACCTGCCTCCCAAACAAGTCAAATATCATTCTGCTACAAAGTAACAACTTCCCGAGATGTTTTTATGTAGTGTCTCAGTGTGATTGTCTCAGCATGCATTCATAATGATCTATCAGGTGGATCTGTCTACCTCTGACTCCTCCTCCTCTAGTCATGGAGGGTTTTTAAAATAGGGCCATATGCTCTCCTTCTCAACCTACTGCTCATTGCATCCACATTTGTCCTTGACTGTCTGTAGGGGTAGGATGGGAGAATAGGGGCATCTGACAATGGAACATTATGCACTAGTATTTCCTTTTACCATAGTCCTCTACATATAATTTATATCCCACCCTCATTCCCTCTGAGAAAAGGTTCTGCCTTAGGTTCCCTTTTTCTCATTTCTCTATTTCTTTCTCACTCTCTAAGGCCTAATTCTTATATACACTAAGGACTTGTCTTCACATACAACATTACAGCTTCTCCTATCGGCTTAGTTAATCCACGTTCCTGAGAGGCAGTAGCGCTCCCATTGACATAGCACTATCTACACAGGGAGTTAGGTCACTATAACTATGTCGTTCGGAGTGTGGATTTTTCACACCCCTGTGTGATATAGTTATACCAATACAGGTCTTTAGTGTAGACCTAGCCTAATACCATGTACACTGCTTTGGCAATATGAAGTGGCTGTAAAGTGGGTGTAAATTATATTGTATACAGGGCTTGATCGACAAAATCTTTGCTGCCTTACTTCCCATTTAGTGGCACCATAATGCCATGTGTCCTTGATAGGGAAAGAGGACTACAACCAAAGGAATTATCAGTGACTAATTTTCCTTTATGGAAAATGTTTTCTCTGTAAAACAAACCATTATCCTCACCCTGATAAAGTTATCTTACAGAGCTAGCACCTGCTGTTAATTTCACAGTAAATAAGACTTGTTGCTCCAGAAAGCTTTTTAATCATAACATTAAAAACTAAGCAGAAATCCCATACATATAGTTAACTCCAGCTGTCTTTATTGTAATGCATCATGAATGATCTCACTGACTGATGGGCATCCAAATGCAAATGAAATTAGCTTTACAGCCATTTTAAATTGCTCTTGAATCACTCTGAAGAAAATTTCATTTGAGAAGAATTTGCTTCAAGTCTCAGACAAAGAGATAATGGTCCTATATATTATTATGTAAGCAATAATACTTTAAGTCTTGCATTTCAGAAATATGGTGAGTTATAATGCTGGGCTGTGAGAATTAAAGCTTGTTATATAGTAATAAAACTAGTGATCAAGGGATGAATAGATTGCTGTACAGAGCACAATATTTCCCTACCCTGAATTAGAGCTGGGATATTAGTCCATAAAAAGTGAAACATACCATAAACTCTTCCTTTCTCACATGTTAATACAAAAAGTGCTGCATTATGTACAGTTTCAAAAACAAATGCCCCGAAAGAGGACAGAAACTTCTTAAAAAACAAATGGGCCTTGACTATGACAAGGATATTTTTGCCTAAAATAAAGATGAAAATGTAATCCTCCCACAGGTCCATCCTGTGTATGATCCTTAGGGGTGTAAATTGCTGCAGCTCTGTTGACTTCCATGGAGTTTCACCCATTTGCATTAACTTTGGATGTGGTTGACTGTTTTTTTTTTCAAAACACTGTTGTAGGATGTCAAAGGAGGGGAAGTATAATAGCACCTCTGAATTCCGAGAAGCCATTAAAGTATCAATTCAGAATTAAATTTATAGATGAAGATGGATTTAAAAGTAAATTTACTTTCTTACTATGAATGAATTGCATGAGTGAAACCAGGTTAGCATTTTCATTAATCAGGTCTTTTGTCTTGGCAGTGTGAAGCAGTCAGTAACAACAACTGGCTGGTACATTTTATTACATGAAAATAGAGATGAATGTGACATTTATAGAAGTAAACTCACAGTATGAAATAATTCGGCACAATGGAGTCCTGTTATGCAGGAGAGCACTCATGTCTGAGTATTTGTGTTTGATCCAGGGGGGCATGTTACACAAGGCATTGACACAATAATTGAAAATCAAGCACATGATTTTCTTTTTAGAGGTATAATTCTTTTACAGACCATTCTTGAATGGGTATTTTTCCTGGAATGATGAGAAAAGTTGAGATAAGTGAAGAGAAAATGCAAAGCATACCTCTTTGTTGAATTTCTGTGGGATGAATTTTTACAATGTCCAAGAGATGTACTTTGGGAAGGCTCAGCTCAAAATGTTGGGCAAAGGGCACCCCTTTTTACATGTACACCGACATACAGGCACAGAGACACAGACACACACACGCACACACAAAGTTTGAAGGGTGTTTTAAGTCCCATCTAAATTATAGAAATGACCACTATTGGGAGATCTGGTTATGTCATTACCCCCCAAGATGGCTGAAACTGTATAATAACTTGTTGGTCAGAAAAGCTTTGACAAAACAGTTTTCTACCGAAACATTAAATGCTTTGCAAAAATGTTTCGATTTCCCCAAAACTTCATTTTGGAAGGGAATAAAAGGAAAAAGTTATCACAATCTTAAAATGGGACATTTTAATTTTTCCTTTCCAAAGGATTTTGTTTTTAATTTCTTTTATTTTGTATTATACTATATATTATAAAATAATGTCAATCTAAACTAAAAGCTAAATCCTTAGATCAAGCTGAAACCAATTTTTTTCTTAATTTACTTTTGCAGAGAATTTTGAAATTTTCCAGTTTTGTTCCAAAACAAAACATAAACTAATTTCATAATCTTCCACAAAACACATTTTCCAAGCTCCACTCAGCTCTGATAGTAACTATGTTCCAGAAACATGCTACAGTCATGGGGACATCTTGTAACCCTGAACAAATGATCAAGGGAATGAGAGAGTTTACATTTTTTTTCCTCCCTCCCTGCCAACCTTGCGACCCTGGTAAGATTAGTGTGGATGGGGAGTAGAATTTTTATACCATGATGGCACCACTAGCCTCCCAGAGCAGGTAGTGTGCTGGTTGGATGATGGCTCCAGCACAGGTGGTTGGGAATGTAAGGAATCACATTCTGTACAAATTTAAAGGGTGTCTCAATCAGGATTCTTCTGTGAGACCTCCATCCAGCCCTAACACAACCCTGGGATCTTAGCGAGGTTGTGGCATAATTCTGCAGCATGGTTAAAAGCCAATTTGTTTCCATCTGTACTGCAAGACCTGACACTGTTTTACCTATGGCAGGGACTGCTGTGTTGTAACTTGGTTCCCCAACACAGCAATTTCTACGCTAAAAATAGATGGAACTTGTAAGGCTTCAGTTTCTCTGTCTGGAGGAGAGTGGAACAATGGTTTGCTTTCCTGCAGCAGGAGATCTAATCACTTCTGGGAACTTAGCAGCACAAACTGAGTTCCAGCTCTGATTCTCGCAGCCTGATAAGGCTGCCTATTACCTCTTAGCAGCGTGCAGCAGATGCATAGGTTAGAGACCTTGAATTCTGATAGAGATGAGGCGAGCTCTGTCATATGATTGTTTTCCTTTGTTGAATACAGCAAAATCCAATCATGTTTGCATTGTAGACGTTCCTTTTTAAAGCTTTTGTTCCATATAATGTTAGCTTACTCAGTAATAATAACAATGAGCATGGAGGCCGACAAATGAATGAAAATGCCTCTCTGTGGAAAATGTAAAAAAATTGTATCTTATCTGTTTTGATTCTCTTAAAGGTTCAAATATTAAAAAAAAAAAAACCCTCTATCACTGGACACCAGAGCTTCTGTCCGAGCGCGGTATCTGTATGTGTGAGAATGGCGATCACCTATCTCATAAACATCTCTTTGAATGTGGTTCAGATACAGGAATCTGAAGGTAGCAGAGCAAGAAAGAATAAATTTGAATAGAAAGAATAAGAAGCAAGAAAGAATAAATTTGTAACTTTTGTTAAAATATAATATGCTGTATAATTCCTTATTATTGTTATTAAGGCTAAATACGAAAACTCGCCCACAACAGGCATTTTATGAGCTAGAACTGCTCTGGGCTTCTGGAGGGTTATATCTTGGTATGTCCTCCCCATTTTCCAGTAATCAGGAAGAAAAGTTGAATTTATAGTAAGTAGTATTTAAAAATCCACTTCAAAAAACCCCAGCATTTAAATTCTAGAAATGGGCACCCTCAGCAGAGATGCCCAAAGCCTACACACATTCTTGAGACTGATCAATCAGACCTTAGGAAATATCTCTCCCTCTGTCCCAATTTCTTCTTGTCTGCCTTTTTTAGAGCTTACAGTTACATCTTTGAAAAGAACTAGTTAATTCTTCAGGCAGCATAAGCATTGTCTTTGATAATGTGTTGAGATCTATTGGTGAAAATAAATAATTTGTTTTTCCAGTCACTTGAAATTAGTGAAGCAATACTTGTTTAATTATAAAACATACATGTGCTTTGTAAGTTTCCATCTGTTTGCTCACCAATTTGCAAATAAATGACCAGAAGAAAAAGATATCCTGTGACAATTCAAATGATTCATCTCTAATGTCTCTGTGTATGTTTATCTGTATGTATGTATGTTTATGTATGTATTATCAATAGATGTACAGTAGGGATGGACAAATTCCTCTTGCCTTAGCTCAAACCCACTGTCATCATGAATTCCAAACTCTGACTCAAACTCATGCATTTAACTTCATATTCCACTTTGGAAAGACTGTAGAGAAAAAGGGAGCAGAGGGGAAAATCCAGTATTGGGGGAGCAGGTGCAGGGACAAGGTAAAAACGGGAGCATCAGGTGGTCAGAGTAAAAACAAAATCACAGAGGAAAATAGTGAAAGACAAAAAATCTAATGAAAAGTAAATCTGTTTTTCATACTACGTGCAAGGCACCTGCTTGCAGCAGACTAGCTTTTGATAAGGGAGTGGAGTCCTTCTGTCCCTCTTATTTTAAAGTAGAGGCTTTCGTTCCAAAATAAAAAATACTGGGTCTTATTCACCACTCTATCATTCCTGTTTTGCTGGTCCAACTACATTTACTTCAGTGGAGTAATGCAGTGGTGAATCAGGCCCATAGTTGTTTGAAACTGAAACACCCTAAAGGAGAAAAAGCTGTTTCAAATGAAATGGAATTAGGGTTGTGAACTCAAATTACGTATTTGAGCTTCATAAATAGTTCAAAAGGTTCACAAAACCTCAAACTCTGTAAGATTTGCTCTGCCTAATGAAGATGTACAGTGTAACTCTATACAGCTATGTAGATAGGTACTGTATTATCTATTTCTCCAGTCTCTTTCATCTGTTATTGTTCCGCCATATCTGTCTTTTTAGGAAAGCAGGGGCTGGAAGGAAAGGCTTTCATCCCCTTTGTAATTCTGGACACAAAAAATATAGGTATACCTGGAGTAAAGAAAGGTAGCTGTCTGACATTTAATCTTCATGGAGACTGACAAGAAGAGGATAGCTAACCTTCTGCAGTATTTTTACTTTGATATTCTGTGATGCTTTATTGATCATCGCCAACGTCCATCACTGTGTATAACGATAACTGCTTCAGAGGCAGAAAAGAGGAGATTGAATGAGGCCTTCAGGACTGTCAGCTTCTTGCTGATGTATCTGTCAATAGTTACTGTTCCCTCATCCCTTTGCCACTGTAAGCATCTTGAATGTTGTTGACAAGATTTTTGCAAGTCGATGGGAAGAGGATTATTCTCTAGTGAATTGTCACTTTCTGGATTTGGTGATCTCTGCTGTGAAAGGGGGTGGAGAGATAATGCTTTGCCTGTAAGAAGGGGTTTTATGGAGGGAGAGGCAGGAAGATGTGTGAATTAGCTCATTTTCGGTGTTTCCACTAGTTTATTGGACTGTTTTTTTAAATAAATTCTTTAATGAATTTGATCCTGATGAAAAGGGCTGGATTGACAACACTGAAGAATACCAAAGCTCTCTATTAATCCACAGAATAGGTCCACCTCGTACCATTTGGTAACTTTTCTGTGCTCGGTGTGAAATGAGTTAAGTGGTGACTATCCCACTGCCTTACTGGGCATTGAGTAGGTATACACGCTTCCAAAAATACTATAATAATTTGTTAGCATTCTCAACACAGAAGCCAAAGAATGTATAAAGAGGCATAGACTGGAAACTGACCCAGTCTCTGACCCCTACAGTCAGTTTCAGACTGAAGACCTAGAGGTAAAAGGCTACATATCCCATTATTAACTTCCTAACCCATTTCTGGCCATGTGCATGTCACATATACTTAGTTAGCATGCATACAAAGTGATATTTGTGCATGCCTATTAGGTGTGCAGAACCATATGGTATGATTGTATATGTCGCTATCTAACAATTATGCCCTTATACTCTCAAGTGTCAATTTAGGTTAACATGATTTTGTACTGGGATTTAATAAGTGACAGAACCAAGTGGTAAAAAACTGTGTTCTGTCATTACTATCGCCACTGAAGACAAATAAAAAGGAACCATTCATAAACATACTGTTAGCAAATGAACAAGTAGAAGAAAGAGATGGGTGTAAAGTAGAAACACCTTTCAGGCTGAAAACAACTCTGCATTAAACTTCCCTTATAATTTTTTTTTTCATTGGAAAAGGCAACCTCTTTCCTTGAACTTTTCAGAAACACTTGTAATCTTTGACAGCCAGAATTTCAGTTGCTATAATTTTCTAACCATTCTTCATTTCCCCTCTCTGTCTCTTTGTTACAGATGACGATTTTTTTCATGAACTCCCAGAAACCTTTCCATCTGATCCTCCAGAGCCTTTGCCTCATTTCCTCATCGAGCCTGAAGAAGCTTACATTGTAAAAAACAAACCTGTGAACCTGTACTGCAAAGCCAGCCCTGCCACCCAGATCTATTTCAAGTGCAACAGTGAATGGGTTCATCAGAAGGACCACGTGGTTGATGAACGAGTAGATGAAACGTCTGGTGAGGCATTTGTGTGCTTTGTGTTTTCTCACCATGTTATTGGGGGATATAATAATCGGGAATGATATTAAAACATTATTGGGCCTGATTCTCATTTACACTGACAGAGCAGTATAAAATGGACTTGGTGTAAAATGAGAATGAGGCTCAATCGTGTGCTAATTTTAAAAGACTCAAGGTCTCAAGACCCACTTATACTGCGGCTCCCTACTTCACAGAACTGGCTTCTTTGCTCAATTCTCTAATGCTGTCAATTCCACTCTACTTACCATGTAGTCACACTAGAGGGAGCACAATGTTAGTGAAGTTCTGAGGAGCTTTTGGAGCACTCTTAGGTTGAAAGTTTAAAAGGGGAAACTGCGGAAGAGAAGGAGAAATTATACAGTCAGCTTCAGGCAGAGAAATAATGGGAAGATACAATATTCCTCCAGCCAGGAACAACATATTGACTCCATGGCATGCAACTGGCTGCTGTTCCATTATATTCTGCTGCTTGATCCATTGACTTGGTGCTAGAGAGATCTGTAGTAAATTAGGAGGAAATGAAAGAAACAGGCGAAATGCTCAATCCTAATCTAATCAATGCCAAAACTTCCACTGACTTCCGTGGAAGATTAATAGGTCCCTCAAAATATAAGGAAACAAAGAGGCTTAAAAACTTGAGCTATAAACAAGCCAGTGTTAAAGATGTGATTGTCCCAGTTTGGAAAGACTGATAATCCAATAAGGGAGAGAAGTGGGGCTTATTGCTGTCCTGATGGCTATGAAAAATAACTGGATATCAAGCAAGAAAGTAGTTTTCATTTGGGACTTGCACCACCACTTGGTCTAATTATTCAGAAAAATAACTCCACCAGATGTCTTGAAAGTCTCATGTGAACTGGGTTTTATTTGTTTCAGCTCATTTATTTGCACAGAGTTCAAAAGCATACACTTTTAACAGTACTGTGATTCTCTCAGCTTGAGAAAGAGAGAGAGATGATTGTGGGGAGGGCTGCAGAAAGGAGATGCAGAGAGAAAACCTACATTTGACAGTTAGTCGTAATAGGATCTTCTAACAGATTGTAAAGTGACTGTACAGGAAGAAGAAGGGAAGAGGGGAATACTTCTATTACTTAGTATAGCTCGTATTTTCATCATCCATGTAAGACTGGGAATCCACTGGAATGAACTTTCCCTGGCCTGCAGTGGATTCAGTTTTCATTACATGTCTTCCTTAAGCTTTATTAGCATTAACGTTCAGAAACTGAATAATGCCTAGAATCACTAATACTGTAAAATGCGGTCAAAGGTCACTTGTTAGAATTAGAGACCTGATTCTCTTCTCAGTTTCACTGGAGTAACTAAACTGTAACTCCATTGAAATCAATAGTGCTATGTCAGCATAGGTGAGAGGAAAAACGATTCAAAATGTTTGTTTTTAAATTCCTGCTCTTAATTGCTTCTGCTATTAGAGGAGGAAAGAACACTTCATATAAATATGGCAAATCTAAGTTAGCTTTCTCATTGTAGCAGTGGGTTTAAGGAAAATAACTGTACATCATCTGCCTCAAATGAAAAAACAAATCATTTCCCTTGCTTCATTGCAGGCCATGGTATGGATGAGCACAATAACAGTGACAGTGTTCATTTGTACTCACTCAACAAACCAATCCAACTACTACTGTCAAAATATATTTTTCTGAAGTCTTTTATGCTCATTTTGAACTCTAATTTACCACTGTCATGGCACATAGAGGAAGAAATTACATTTACTAGGGCCACCTTCACCTCCTGCACCCCAAGTAGAAATGGGCAAATCTTAAACTATCCTACTTATGGCCCCTTTTTGGACAGCTCCTACCACGCAATTGGATTTGAACTGAGAAATTTAACAGGGCATTAGAACAGACTAAGAAGTCACTGTTATCTGCAAAGTTCTGAGTATACTTTGATCAATGGTTAGAAATACTGAGCTAAATATGACAATGCAGAGCAGACAAAATGAATCTGAAAATATCCCAAATTTCTGTAGAATCTCTAGCCCAGCTGCTTAGCTGGAAAACCCATGAAGGTGAGCATGTCTCTAATGTCAACATTATGTCTCAGGTATTCAGATGGTGCACTCCTACCAAATAAAGTGCCAGATGGGAAAAAGACTCATCATCTTCACTCCTAAAGCCTTAACTAAAGACAAAAAAAAAAAAAAACCTATGACAAGACAGAAAAAGAGAGTCTGAGAATATCTGGAATTACAACATCTCTTGAGTTTCAGAATGGAAAGAAGTTTGCATTGATTAGGGAAAAATGCTGCTATAAAAATGTTTGGACCAAATAAGAGCAGTTGCTAGAATACAGAGAGAGATGGGCTCTGATGTTAACATGATATATCTCTCCCATCAATTATAGGTCATCAGTAAAAACACAGAAATGCTGATGTGTTTATTCCAGTTGCCAATACATGTGAAAAATCCATTGCAACCTAATCCTATTTTCAAAATCTAATTTTGGAACCCCTTCCCAAAGCTGCAAAAGAAATTGCAGCAGAGAATGTAAAATGTCCCTATCTTAAAAGAAGATAAATCTGAAGGTTGTGTTAATGTAGGTTGTGTTAATGTTATACATCTAAATAATGAACAGCTAAACCACATCCAAAAAATGAGCTCACCGTAGAGAAAGACTCTACCTTGTGGAATTTCGGAAGGGGTTATCAAAATCCTGGCAAATCTGGTTGTTAGTACAATTGCATGATAGCCCACATAGGAATTGTTAAAATGAAAGCTGTCCTCAGAATCGGGATTTTGTGGCCCAGTCTGGATATGGACATAAAATGTGATATGTCTGCTGGTGCATCCTACCATTCTTGGAAATGGGACTGAGAATCCCTGGAAGAAAATTCATATTGACTTTGCAGGCAAGGGCAAACAAAATATTTGAGCTAGCCAGAAGTAATAGGTCTAGATAATATCACCTCTTTCAAAGCCATTAAAGAAACTTGTCTGGAGCTTGCTGACTTTGAGAAAACGTTGCATGAGACAAAATGCCCTCAATTTGTTTCTGATTCTACCACTTTTGGGGCTATACAGCCTCTGTTAGTATCCTCCGTTGGTGCAGTAGTTCTAACCTAGTAGATATTGGTAACTTCTTGGTCTGCTCAGACAGTGGGTTACCTTAAGAACTGTCATTGTCATCCCTTTTTTTTTTTTTTTAAACTACAATTTCATTGAGGTCATTACCCCAAACAGGTTAGGTAGACACCTTCCATAAAGCCAGATTGTGCCCTTACATAGATACGCAGTTGGGAAAGAAGCACGTAGCAACAGGTGTTTTTCCACCACATGTGTCAGGGAGCCTCACGGAGGAATTCTGTCTTCCTGGGGCAATTCAATTCTCCAACACCACTGTCAGTCAATGCCACAATTAAGCCTGTATTAATGAACTAGAGCTCAAAATGATTTCAGTTATTCAACATTTTTATTATGGATGCTGCTTGAGTTTTGGGTTTTGGTTTGGTTTTTTTTTTTTTTCTTTGGAAGAGGCTTTCATCCTTCCATGTCAGTCATATGAGCTGAGTGACTGAGAAGTAGGCGCATTTCCCTGCTGTTATTTTGCCATGCTATCCCTCAAACAATAAGCAGGAAAGTCCTGCTGAGTTGTCTTTAAAATCCCATCTGAGAACAAGATTTTCTCTCATAAGTCCTCTGCTAGCAAAGCAATGACAAGAAGAACAAGATAAAGTGGTAATGAAATCTGAAAGCAAAATAATAAAGTCTTATCATGCATTCTTTACTAAAAAAAAAAAAAAAAAAAGAAATCAGAATGTACAGGAAAGAAAGAAGAATATGAAATAAAGGTGTAATGCTAACTGTATTTGGTGCAGTAACTTATCTTCCAATGTAAAGGTAAAATATTAAGAGAGAGAAATACTTTTCAGCTGTTCATGGACTCTGAAACTTTGGAAACATTGAGAATGGAGCTTATGCAGAAACAGTTGTGCCTTTCCCTGATGTGGGAAATTTGTTTCCATTGCTAATAAATGCTAAGTCTGCACAGCATATGCCAGGTGGTATGCCAGCAATGACACAGGATGCAGAATCAGGGTGCGATCCTACTCCTAACGAAAAAAGTAGATGAAAGGAAATAGTAAATGGTGTAGCAGGGTTAATTTTTTTAAGAAAAAGAAAATATTTGTATTTCTTCTCTGTTTAAGGTGGGGAAGTTATTACAAAGTCGGGGTGTTATATATGCACATGAACTAAACCTAATCCAATCTCCATAGGACCTATTACAACTGGTCAGAGGGACTGAGAATAGTAAAAGGTGACAGGATGTTCTAGACCAGTCATCACCAAACTTTTTAGTTGGGTCAGCCCTTACCTCTGTCTGCTCCCCTCCACCCCCAGCTGGGGCTGGGACCGAGGCCACGGTCGGGGCTGGGGCTTTGGCTGGGAGTGATGCCTCAGTGGCCGGGGGCCAAATCAGGAACAGGAGCTGGGAGCCAAGGCTGGGGGCTGAGGCTGCAGCCCCAGCCAGGTGCTGAAGGCTGGGGTTGCGGCTGGGTGCTAGGGTCACTGAAGCTGGGAGAGGGGCCAGGGACCAAGCTGGGGAACTGTGGCCAGCAGCCAGGGCTGGGGGCAGGGCCAGGAGCTGAGGCCAGAGCCATGGTTGGGAGGTGAGGCCAGAGCAGAGTTTGGAGCAGAGCAGGGTGGCCTGAACTGTTGTCCCCTAGAGGGACACACCCCACAGATTGAAGGCTTCTGTTCTAGACTACACATTTATTTAATTAAATTAGCCTGGTAATAGTACCTTGCAAATACCCTTAGAGTTGATTCCAAGAAAGCAGAAGTATCTTATCTGGAAAATCTTTGAACTCTGTTTTTGCCTCTTTGGAATTTTCTTCCTGTATTAAAAGTTAAGCGTTTTGTTAAAGATGTCCAAATGGGTGCTTTGTTATTATTCATCAGTGCACAGAATATCTGGCCTCCTCATTTTGTGTGTACATGGAATGGCAAGCCAGAATGCAGCCCTTTTTATGTTTTTACTGAAGCACTTTGATATTAACACAAAACAAAATAAAATATATAAAAGTGAACATTGGTGATATTTTGTTTTAAAGAGAAGATGAAAGTAGAAAGAAGGGAGTATATTTCATTGTTTGAGTTACTACAATATAACAGCAAAGGAAGGAAACAACTACAGCAGAACTAATACTTTGGGGGCCAAGAACATTTCATTGCCACAGCACAAGAAGGGCAAGAGCATTAGTAATCATTAATGTGATTTATGCACATTTTTTTAATTATTGTGCAACTGAAAATTATTTTGGATAAGGAATTGTTGGTGTATTTGCTTTTTGTGTGATAATATTTCCCATTTCTGCAGTATAGATAGCGATGCAGATGCACACATATTGAGCTTCCAGCACTTTGCATCTTGTATAGTGCTTTACATCTGTGCAAAGAAAATTAAATGCTACCAAATTAGAATGGACTCTGCACTGGTGTAAATGACTGCACTGGATGCATAACAGAAAAGAATCAAGCCAACAGGGAACTTGGTTTTGTTTTTTGCTCTTTTCAATTTGTATATATTTTTGAAAGGCTATATAGACATCCTTTTGTCTGTTGCAATGCCACTGATACACTCTTCTTCTCCCACTCCTTCAACCAAGGAGAAAATAACATTTGGAACTATTATTTTGCTAATGTTGTAGCTGGTAACTAGATATGTTAGGTCATTTAACCAATGTTAGGGTTTTGCCTATACATTCTCTTGCTCAGGTTCACAGGGAGAAGAGGGAATATGGATTATGTTTACTCCCTCTTCAGAGCTCCCAAGCAGGAGCAAGACAGAATAAGGACCTGTGAGTGCTAGGCAGAGGATCCTCCTAACACACACAGTGGAACTCACTGGCTGTGAAGAAGCATAGGATGTCTGAGGCCTGGCCATACCACCAAAGAGGAGGACCAAGTCCCTTTGAAGTAATTTTGTGGGGCCAGACCCGGACTCCAAATCCTCTGTTAATAAGATGCCTTCAGTAGCAGGCTCTAGTGGGAGTGCACATCACTTCTTTTTGGAGCAGCAGTAAGGAATGGTTCACAGCACATGGCTCTCCTGAGCCATTCTGCCCTCAGCAAGTGGAATGGCTCAGGGAACCTCCACTGGATTACTACATCTCTGCTCTTCTCCCCCAACCCAGATTGCCTACAAGGGTAAGGCCAGAATATGGGTCTTTGTTAGGATTTTACAAAGCTTCTCTTCTCAAATGTTTACCTGGGCTCTTTATTCACCTGCACTGAACTGGATTCATGAAACTACAGTCTGGTGAAAGTAATATTTCTCTCTGTTACATAAAATTGACAACAAGCTAAAACTTCTGAAGTTTTGTTTCTTTTCAAAATATGTCATGTAGTTCCACTGTTTAACTCATACCAATTTCTTTCCCATTAATAATTTTTTCTGAATGACTAAGGAATTTAGTAATGGGTTACTGAGCTTTTCACCTTTTGGTCACTCATGCAAATTCTGTACTGCTCAGGCAGTAACAGAAAGTTGTTACCATCTGAAATGATTTTAATGGTCAGTCCAGTCCAGTTCCCAGTCAACAGGTATCCATCCCACCTAGCAAAATCCTCTACAATTGACTTTTTTTAAGAGAAGTTGAGTTTGACTATATCCTCTCTCTCTTCTGGAGAAGGCCCTTTCAGGTCATTGTTGAGGCACATTGCCCAGGTAGTCTGGGGAAGCTTGTACTGCAATTTCCTGTGTGGTTTCAGTTCTATGAATAAAGACAGGACTTCAGTTTGCAGGGCTGTCACTATGCCATTTGAAACAAGTACGAACTCAGTGTACATACACACAGTGAAAATTGAGCTGGATATTCCCCTCCTTTGGAAGAAACTCAGAAAAAGAGAGAGGCTTTCCTAGAAACCATATAAGGCTCTCTTCTTAGAGGCTCCTCCACATCCTATCCTCCAAGAAAAGGAATTGTCACTCATCTGGTGTGGGTCCAAGAAGAGGAATTTTCACTTATCTAGTGTGGGAAGGGGCTGAAGTCCTCAATCCCCACTGATTCCCAGAATCCAAAAAAAAATAAAGAAGAAGAAGCAGAAGACTTCCTTATCAAGACTTCCTTAATTTATTTAGCACAGCTTCTTTTAGATGCCATCAGTATTCTTTATTTTAGCTACTGCACTAGTCGTCTGGAGTTTTGAATATACAAGGATTGCCTGACTCATGCTTCTTTTGACCAATAACACATTTTTCCTAACAAGAAAAACTGGTTCTAGTTCAGAAATAGATCATTTACATCCATTCCACTCCAGAAATATTTATTCCAGTAACCAGAATGTGACTCTTTATTTCCAGTGTGAAAATAGCCCTAAGATAGAATAAATATAAACAGAAAATGGGCATGAGACCAGGTATTACCATGGTTATAATTCCATTGTAACATCAAGAAAAGAGCTTAAAGTGGCTTGTCATAACATAATCTCAACATGGATTTACCTCTTGTAACATTTTGCTTATTATTTGTGTATACAGATGTCCCTTTTTGTCATCTTCCACACTATCCTTCCAAGCTTATCTTCCCTACTAAACCTCATCTTCCCTCGTCGTGTACTGACATCATCTCATCTCAATTCATTTTATTTTTAGTATGTGTCTAAAGGGCAGAAAGAAAAGCTACTTCCATTACTAAATTTGTTGGTGTCCCTTATTAAAAACACTAAAGAAATGGACTCCCACATTAATGGTCTCAAATGCTAGCGTGTTGCTATTGTAGCCTGTTGTGTTTTGGATCATTAGGGTAGAATACTGTAGTGTTGTTTTAATAAGGGTTGCCACAAATTATAAATTTGGATTGTTGTTTTCATTATGTTATTGTCACTACCTTTTTTACTGTTCATGTTCTGTCAAATCAAAACCTTCAGAAATACCAATCATCCTTATTTAGAATAATCATTTTTCAGCAAAATATTGCCAGTGTTCTATTTCCCCCTCCAGTACTTTCTCCTAGTCCAATACATTTCAATGAAGTATTGAATTAACTATTAATGGAATATTTGGGAAGAAATAAAGGGACTAAAAAGTGTCCCTTTATTTCTTCCCAAATATTCCTATTAATAGTTTTGAAATGTTACGAGTATGAGCACTATACACAAATTGATGGTAACAATGCCACATCAGTAACAATACCAAATTCTGTCTTGAGTGCAGTCTGATGGGAGAGTGCTATGAAAGAGAGAGTGTAAACATATATGGCCCAAAACATTGCCACCTAGTGATGAAAAACTAGACAGCTGTATTTCCTCCACAGAACTGTAATTCTTCAGTAAAATAGAGTGTGTTTTCTTTGTTGTTTTTAATGTGTAATAATAATAATTAATAATAAAACCACACAAATGTTCCCCACCACACACGAAAAGTTTTAGAGTGCTGTCACCTTAAATGTCACTCAAGCCTCTCTCTTCTTCCACATCACTTCCAGTGGCCATATAGGAACCTCTCACGAGGATGAAGATTGTGTGAGAATAAGCATCATTATTACAATAAAAGCTCTATCTACGCACAGCTTTTACAGCTTCAAAACCAGCTGCAGGGAACTTGGCCCTCTGTGGATCAAGACCAAGGTATCAGCCAACAGCAAGACCCCTTTGGCTATTTTTTAAAGAAGAAAAGCTTCTACTTTTAGTTTGAATACCGTGAAAATAACACAACTGTACAGATAAAAAGTAGAATTGACCATAGGGAATTCACAAATTCAAGAGGGTGGCTGCTTTTGCAGATGTGAAAGCAACCTTTACATTGCAAAAATCCTTAATGCTTCACACAGCAGAGGAAAATATCATAATAAAACACTTTATAATTACTTCAGATAAATTAAGATTTTATTACATTATGTAGAGTAAGAACATTGGACCAGATATTCCCTTTCTCTGTAAGAAACTCACAAGAAGAGAAAGGCTTTCCTGGAAACCATATAAGACTCACTTCTTACAGGTTCCTCCATATCCTATCCTCCAAGACGAGGAATTGTCACTCATCTGGTGTGGGAAGGGGCTGAGGCCCTCAATCCCCACTGATCCCCAGAATCCACAAGAAAGGAGAAGGCAAGGACAAGGATCCTAGAATGGTCTTAATTGCCTCCAGGGCCTTCCCTCTCCTGCAGACAACCTTCTGCCATTGCCTATTCATTCCACATCTGTGTCCTACAACGTCTTCATGGGGGCTAGTAACTAATGAGGGTGAGTTAATGCTACTTCTGTGAGGAGCAGCAGGGTTTATGGGATAGGATACTGGACTGGGGAGTCAGGAGTCTTGGGTTCTAAAGCAGACTTTGCCATTGACTCATTGTGTGTCCTTGTGCAAATCACTTAACTGCTCTATGTCTCAGTTTACTCATCTGTGAAATGGGAATAATAATGCTTACTCACCCGTGTAAAGTGCTTTGGTGTGGATAAAAGCAACTCTTTATGTATTATTATTATTTGTTATAGCAGGGTTAACTTCCACTCAGTGATCTTCCCTGTCCGGTGTTTTCTGGCTTTGGTCCTGTTTTTCCAGCAGGGCTTCCAGCAGAGGAAGGTGCATACTGCTCATCTCTCTGGCTGTGTTGTGGATTGAGTCCATGATGTGCAGTAATGAGAGAACAAGTAAAGTTATTTTTGATTAAGAAATGAGCATGAGCAGCACTTCTGTAAAATTTCACATATACGACCAAAAAGGTCTTTTCTCACCTCGAAGTGTTATGATTCTGTGAACAAAATTCTGCACTGATTTACATCCCATGCAGTTCCACTAATGTCAATAGGGATTGTATGGTTGAAAATTAGCACAGTATTATTCTACATCCAGACGCACGCAGACACAACATGACTTCTGTCACCACTATGCTTCCTTTTCACACTCCTTGCTGGTGATAATTCTTTTATCTCTTACAAACGAAGAAATATCGCTTGATGGAAAGGAGGTGGAGCTCTCACTGTAAGCCTGGCTGAGACCTGAGAATACTTTGGATGTGGGAACAGGCGGTAAACTCCCAGAGCCACTGCATATCTGGTGAAAGTCACTTAACTTGACAGTGCACTGGACAAAAGAACCTTTGAAAGCAGCTGCGTGTCTTGTGTTTGTTGTTGTTGTTTTTAATTTGTCAAGATTTCTAAATCAGCTGTGAAATGCAATCCCTAACTGGCAAAAGAAAAAAGAAAGTCTTCTCAAAACTCACTTAGCTTAGGTGCATTTTGCGTGTGTGGTGTGTATGTGTAACGTGTGTGGTGTGTGTGTACATCCCAAACTCAGAGAACCTTGGTATAAAAATCACATTTATTTTTAATTTTTCCTTCCATGGTTACACAAATGCAATGTAAACATGCTGTTCAAAACTCAGAAGCTCTCTGTTGGCTTCCCAGATGGCTGAAGTTCAATAGTTGTTTGTTTGTTTGTTTTTTCATGATTTCCTCAGCCTCGTCTCGCAAAGTGCTAAACAGCCATTATGCCTTTTGCCTGCACATTGAGATTCATCTGCAGGCTCTAAACTGCCTCAAAAGCGCTTCAATTTTACATGAGCACTAAACTGGGGACTGGGAAGCATTACCCGGTGCTGAAGGCCCAGATCATTAGAAAGAGCACGTAAATCCTCTGAACCAGAAATAAAAAGTGCATAGATTTTTTTTGTGAAGTCTCAACTGCAGCTTTATGTAAAACATGAACCTCTGGCAAGTTTTCTTCTGGCCTCTTTTAAAAAAAATTCTTTACTCAGTCACACATGCCTCAGTCACAGAACAAGCACTGGGCTTTCTGTCAAGAGCTAGAATAACTAATACAGTCACTCTCTGTCATGCCTTTCCATCTGAACATTCCCCTCTACCCCCCCACCTCGTTTTAGTGGTACCAGTCCTTCAAAGCATTGTGGGACCACCAAATGTGACCGCAAGTGACTGCTGAATGACTGGAAGCCCTGAGCTGCTATGGTTTGATACAAATGCAGATGTGTTCATGGACCAGAGCCCTACGTTATTTCAGAAATTATAGATGCTAGTGGTAAGTGTAGATGCACACTTGTACTGAGATTTCTGGAGAGATAAATTGTGGTGGGATTATTAATTTGCACCAAGGAGATTGGAAAAAAATCAAAAAAACATGAGCACATGGCACTAAGTATGTGAGAGAATCACTCACTTTTAGTGCAATTTGTAGACATTTTTCAAACGTGGCGTGGAACTGGAAATTGTCTCCATAGAAGGATCTTTGTTATGCATTTCCTTTGTCAGCGAAAATATTTTTAACAGCAAGAATAGCCAGCTCAATGTTGTTTCAAAGATATTCAAACTCATATGTCTGCCAAGGGGAGGGATCTGTGTTACTGGGACTCTTCCACAGCTACCGCAAATATGGAGTAAAATCTGACCCTTCAAATCCTAGCCCTGTCTGCACAGTCCCCTGGTTTGCTGCACAAGGAGGAGGAGGAGGCGGCAAGATTTGGAAAGGAGATGCAAGAAAAGGAGGGCACCTAGCACTCAGCGTGAGTGGCACCAGAGACTCAAGTGCTACCACTAGCCACAAGACAGGATTAGCGTCTGCAAGGCCACTTTGTGACCTGAGGAAAAAGGATGCCTTTTTGATTCCCCTCTGAACATATACCCAGAGTTCACCTCAACTACTTGGCCTCTGGACTTGGCTTAGAATTTGCCCCTGGGCTTACAATTTGTACCTCTGTGCAGAATGTGTGGGAGATCATGATAATAACAATAAAATTATATATATTCCTCTCTCTGATCATGATCATGATGATAATTAATATATATATATATACCTCTTTCTGGTCTTCGGTAGCAGTCCAGATGTGTGGATAAAGTTCCTCCCTGCTTGAAGGTAGAGATAGTACAGTGGATCTTTTGACGATACCATCCCCTTAGACAGTAATGTGGAGCATCATACTGTTAGAGCTGAGAGGAACGCCTGAACACAGGAAAGAATGCAACAGGCCTTACCAGCCTAATAGCATTTCTACCCAGGCACTGGTGTACAGCTGCCTCCACAGTAGCACCTGAGGCACTGGCAGGCGTTGCACACAGCAAAACAAGTCATTTCTCCTTTTTCAGCTACAGAAGCCACCACAGACCTTGGCACAGGAAACATTCCTCCCTACCTTCTCTCAGCTGAGCAGCAACAACCCACTGCCATCAAAGGGAAAAGCTGCAGGAGATCCAGCTGCTCTCTTAGATCTGCCCAAGATCTAGCTGCTCTCTTAGAACCTCCAGAGGGATTTCAGTCCAAACACTGCCTCTCAGTCTGTGGGCTTAAGAAAACTGCCTTTAAGGCATTCAGAGAATAGGGACTAAGCTACGAAATAAAAGGAAAATGAGTCTCTTTTTTTCTGGGAGCCTCCACCTTGTGGTACCCTCAGACAAGACCCAGAACAAGAAGGGGATGGAGAGAGCTGCAGCGATGACAAGGGCCCCGGGCTGATCAAGAAATGCCTGATCTCCACTGCCAAGGGAAACGGGAATTCAGGCTCTTCAAAGTTTTACCTTCACCTGCTAGCTCTTGTCTCCAATTGTCTTGTCTTCACTAGGTTGTTGCTATGTCATGTTAGTTGACTCAAGTTAAGAATGCACCTTTTTTCCAAGTGAGAACAAGGCCATAAAAGGCACAAACATAGCTGGAAGCTGTTCATTTAAAAATCTGAGCTAATACTTGCGGAAAATTGTTTGCAGTATTCACCAAGTTCCTGTGTGTGCCATTAGCCAAGCAGACCTTACTGGGAACTGAAAGAGCAGATGCATGCAATAACAGGGTGCAGGGTTGTTGGGGTTTTTTAAGTCGCTTAGCTTTATTCTTTATTTATTTCCAAATATTTTTATTTCTTTGTTGTTGTTGTTAAGATTGCAGTTGATGTGTTTAGAAAGTAAAGTATACAGGAGGCATGCCATAATGCAATCATCTCTGTCCCAACAGAATGCAGAGAGAGCATTTTTCTCAGAAAGAATCATTATATTTGAAGCAGTCCTATTTATGCTTAACCTATTAATTAATTTTTGAAACACCAGAAATCATAACAGAAGTACTTTGAAGAGTTTGAAAAGTGTTGTTCTATGGTTGTAAGAAATCCATCTCCAAAAGACTATAAACAAGTTTCTGTCGTCATATAGTATTGATTTAACTTATTATTTATTATAAAAAGAATATTTTATTGGATAAAATTATTCAGATCCCTCACCCCAGAAAGAGACGGTTTACTGAGTCTGTGGCTGAACAGTTTTTCTGACTTACTGAATTGTAAATCAGATAGATATTCTGAGACACCTTGAAGTGAAAATATTGGCCATGCTCTGCTTGAATCACTACGTTTTACTACAGGAGACCAAATATAATAACAAGTACTATGTGAACATTTTATTAAGAACTTTGGGTTGTGCTCTTGGCCAGTTTCATAAGATAAGGAAAATTCTGCCTTTTTTAGATGAGGGATAAAGCTTATTCTGACTAACTGCCAATTAAAAATATGAGTAGACTCTTAGATGGAGTTGAACAAATATCCTGGATGAAATCCTGGACCCATTGAAGTCAGTTGCAGAACTCCCACTGACTTCAATGGGGCCAGGATTTCATCCACCTTGTGGCTAGAACAGGGATCTGGGGATCAGAAAACAATGGCTCTTTTACAAGGTCTGGCACTGATTTATTTTGTGACTTTGAGTAAGTCACTTTACCTTACTTGTATCATTTTCACCACACACACACACACACATACACACACACACACACACACACACACACACACACACACTATTGTAGTGCACCTTAAGATCTTTGGTTGGAAGGCACTATGTAAGTGTAAAGTATTACTAATACAGTTATTTACAATACACATCTCACAATATTTCCTTGTCCCAGACATGGTGGGTGACAAGTTGCTATCTCCTGGGAGATGTTCTCTGACATATTTGATTACTAATTGAAGAAGTATCTCTTAGTCAATAAAAACACAAAAGAACACCCATCAAACACATACTAAAGTAATGCTTTCACAAAATTGCTCCAGTAAGGTCCTAAAGAACAGTCTCTCTTTCACACACACACACAGGTTAATATAAAATATAAAGTTGTCAATGTTTATTGTACCCGAAATAACATCAAAATAATTTTTAGCACAAAAAAAGCCCAATACAGTGCAAATACTGTACCTGCTGACCTGGGCAAATTCCGAGCTGCATAATTAAATTCTGCTGTCCTGAAATTCCTCTTGGCCTTTCAAATGAACACAGTATTCTTCATTTCCTATCCTAAGCAATCGTATAGGGTTGCTGTGCCTCACAAAACAGTTGTTGGATTTCAACACAGGAGTGAATGAATTTTAGTCATGGGTGTGAGTAGTGAGATATATAAAATAGTGTGTGTGTATCTATCTATCTAATCTCCTCTGCTATGGAAATCGTTAGGAGTTTGTCCATTTAATTCAATGGGAGCAAGATAGAATCCATTAATTATTATTACTATTACTAATAATATAATACCATAATATTATTTACAGACATTTAAAAAAAGAAATACAGCTCCTGCCTTTGAAGAGCACATAATCTGCCTCATAGTTTATGTAACCAGTTAATATATTAAGCACTTTGGGATCATCTTAAAGAATAGTGTGTTTTCTAGACTGTGTATCTAGAAAGCAAGTCATAGTAAAGAGCTACGTATGTAAACCATAATTCCTTCCTGCTTTCCCTGTGCTCCAGGAGGGGAAGTGATTAGCTGTTCTTCTGTACAGCTGCAAATGACTATCCCTCCAACCTTGTGTGCACACTCAGCTGTACCAGTCAGCAAGTAGACAGATTAAGTCAAGGCTCCATCTATTCTTTGCTTCCCCATTCACAGACGTCCAATTACACTGTGTAGGGATGTAAGGAAAGTTCTGATTATCTCTTACTTGCTTACATGGGTGTGTAGTCCAAGTCAAAATCCAGCCCAAAAGAAGTATAATTTTCTGTTAAAATGTGATAAGATGCATGTAATGCTGGTAAATAGTGCTGGATTGACAGGCCTGGAGATTGAGGCCCTCTCTTCACAGAACTGGTGTAAAACGGGCACATTCAGTGCCAGCTGCCCTGAATCTCCTCATCAGTATGCCTCATTCCTTACCTGGAGGGACAACTTGGAGGGGTAAGAAGATTGTTCAACCCTTGGGATCTCTGCTGAAAGGGCCAAAGTGCTGCCAATTAATAACAGTTTCAGTCTTGCCAAGCGCACTGTTTCCCTTCAGGCTATAGGTTTTTGGCCCTTTCTAATGGGACGTTCCAGCAATGTAATGGATTTTTCTTATGGCAAATTCAATTCTGTGTCTGGGTGGATTGTATGTGAAATCAGACTGGTTTGTATGTGTAAAAACCTCTGGCACTAAGTTTCAAAGTCATCTTCTTTCTCTCAGACTTATTTCATAATTTAGATTATTCAAATCCACAGATCCCAGACTCTTCCACAAGACAGTATTCCTCTCCTTTGTTCTCTCTTTTGAGCTCTCTCATTTAAGTTTCAAAACTGACTATGAGCAGTTCTTAGGCTGCCTTGCAGTTTTTCAGGTTGTTTGCTAAGGTCATAGATCAAATACCTGTGAATTAAAAACGGGAATGCATGTTTTTATGATCCCTTTCTTTCTGGTGTACATTCGTTCAATGTCATTACCAGTTCTTATACAAAACTGATTAAAATGGCTTGACTTTCTGTTTTGACTTTTCACTTTAAGGCTCCACCCACCCACCCACCTGCTGCAAGTGGGGGTTGGTAATGGGACACAACACCCACTCGTTTGTGGATGCCTGTGTCCAAGATCTCAGTAGAAGTGTACATTCCTCTTATGCCCCTAGGTGGGCATGCCGGCCAAGGGACAAGCCCCAAATTAGGAGATAGCATAAGCAAAGACTCCCCCCCTCCACCTCAATCATCTTCTTGCTACTTATTACCATGAAAGAGAGTAGGAGCTATACTTTAACCACAGCATGGAAGCTTTTTAATAAGGACGGTATCTTTATTTATTGAATTTACCCACAGTATATGGCACATATCAAACAGCTTCCCACAAATGCATTCAATTTTCTCCCTACAATTGGGTTCGTTATTGCATAACTTTAAAATAGGAAGGCATCTGCTTCTGATGCTTCATATTTGAATTTATGCAAATATATTAATTTATGCAAATTTGCAATTTACTGGAATTTTGTCAGGTATGCAGTTGTGAATGGGGTTTTATTCTGTGATGTGGATAGCTGTATGCTAGGAACCTGACTGAAACTTTCAAGTCATTTCACAGTAGAAATGAAACATCAGTGGGATGGTAACATGTTTCAAGTATTACTGATGCGGGATGGATTTGAACTTGTGTCCTAGCAGTTAAGTGCTTCATAACCAATTACCAGTTGCTTGAGTGATCTAATCCTCCTTTGTGTGTGTGATCATGTGTGCAGAGGCACAAGGAAAAGTTTTTTAAAATGGTTTTTAATTTTGCATTCACGAATATGTGCATCCTATATAGGCAGGCAGGTAGACATACAATTGCCTGAATCACAAGCCCAAACACGCACACTCAGAATCTGTGTGTGCAAATATAGAAGCCCCCTAAAAAATGTGGGCCATAAAGTGTGGGGGGCAAATTCTATGCTGATTTATGTCCCATGCAATCAATGAGGTTGCTTGAGGTGTAAATCAGTGCAGAATTTGACGCAGTGTGAGTATAAAGGCTGGGTTACCTGTAAACCAGGACATTTGTAGTTCTGTAAAACCAAAGTACTAAAAAGCAGTGGCGGGAGATAGAGGAAATAAGTTTATTCAGCTGTTTCTGTCAGTCTCTTGTTTTCACACAGTGTTTAATGGGATGTTGTCAGGATTTAACACCCACATTTTGACCCACCAACTGAGTCCGTAGAAAAACATTTGTAATGCAAAAGGTGGCTAATGAGGAACATTATGAAATGAATTCAGCTTGTTTCCTGTGATTCAATAGCAGAAGCATCTGCAGTAGTGGAAAGATCAAGATATCTCTTAGAAGTCCTCCTCTCAAGGTTATCATGCTATTATTGTTCTCCTACGAGGTTTTTAAGCCGTACAGTACTGGATGAACGCAGAGAAACTGTATCAGGTCTTCTGTGGGTTTTCAGCATCATTTCAGCTGTAGACCAGTTGCTGTCTCAGATATTAAATGTATCAAACTAAAGGTATCCTAACACAACTAGAAAATGTTATTGTGGTAGGGATTTTTTTTGTTTAACGTAACACCAATAGGATTCAGACCTGTCACAACACAGAAGAAAATTACCCCATTCCTAGTTGCATGAGCCTACAGCCAACTTCTTCCACCTTTTCTTAGGTTGAGTGGTACTTTACTGGGTAAGAAGTTCCTTTTAAATCAGTGGGACTCCTTGTGAAATGAGGCATTATTGAACACGAGTAATGCCAGCAGAATCAGACCCTCAGGGTGCATGTAAGTTCAGGCGGAATCACGGAGACTCACCTTCTGCCACACATGGCAACTGTCGCAAATTAATCGCGAGAGAGGCCATTTCTAAGTAAAATGAAGCCTGACTCATGATAAAACTCGCAAATGTAAGGATTTTTGTTTTCAGCCCCAGCCACCTGGGGCTGACTGACAACGATAGCCCTAGCCGCCCAGCACTGACAGCAGGAGCCACAGCAACTTGGGGATGACAGCAGGACCTCTATTTGCAGGGTCCCCAGAAGGACAGGTTCCCGCTGTCAGCCCCAGGCAGCTGGGACTCCCCATTGTCAACCAGAGGTGTGACCTGAGACACCGTAAAGGCTCCAAAACTGGAAGGGAAATAAACCCCCCCACATTTCATTTAAAAAAGCTCCCAATGATTTTAAAGCCAATCGCATGATTTTTGGAGTCTGACTCATGATTTTCCAATGGCGGGAGCTGGCAACACTATAGCCCTACTCACACTGACTAATACCTTACTCCACAAGTAATCAGTATGGTTCCTAATGGAGTAAGATGCTATTCAGCAAGAGTAAGGGTGAGAATCTGGCCCATAGATTTCTATATCCACTATCTATATCATCCCAGCTGATGTCTCAGCAGCTGATTTGATGTACTGTAGATTCTAGAAAAAATGTTTAGCTTAGAGACAAATGTAACACTGTATTTATGATCACATGCTTTTTAGCGATAAGGTGCAACAACAGAAGATGCCCTTCTAGATGGCTACCACACAATTTGTGAGACCAAAGGCCAAATGACTTTAAACAACCTGAAGCCTGTGATGTTATGAAGCTGTGTTATGTGATGTTATGAAGCTAGTTATGTCCTAGAAAAGCAGTGCCTAGACTAATTTGTTATTAAATGGAGAGTGTGTTAAGAACCAAGAGATAAGTTATGCCAGTGTATTTAGTGAATGTTATTGACATAATGTATATTTCATATCTTCAACACATAATTAGAAAACTGCATTTTCACCCAGAATTTTAAGTCCATTTTGTAATCATTCTTAACCTGTACTCTACTTTCATTATAAGACTACTTCCTTTAGCCCTCTAGTAACCTAGCTTGCTGCTCCAGCAAATTCCATTATAATCAGTTTCATTGTAAAAAAAAAAAAAAAAAAATGGTCACATTCAAACTGCTAGGTTCTCAAGGCTATAAAAGTGGGAATGGACTGCAGTAAGATCTTTAGGCTAGCAGTAGTTGCACTGTGAAAACATAACCTCTTTTGAACATACTTTACATGTAAGCTATAGACAGGACAATGAACAGCTCTGGACCACTTTTGGAGCCAGACGAGCTCTTCAAAGCAGAAGGTGGTGTTTGCCAAATTTCCAAATATATAGGCCATATTTTGTTTTTACTTCGTCAAAGAACAGCAATCAAATTTTGAGTGTTTAGTTTCGAGGAGAAAAGCTTGTCTGTGTTTTCCTCAAAAGAGTGTATAATTTCATGGGCAAACATGTCAAAGATAATGAAACTAAAAAGGTGGTAGGCTATATAATACCCAGCAGGAAAGTGCATCTAATTATAAAGAGTTCCCACCAAAAAATCTGTATGATATTACATGCTTCAATTCCTATTGTTGTTGGGTTTTATTATGTTGTTAACCGAATTTTGGATGCAAACCGTGTGCAGCATAAATGACAGTATACAACTGTGCACAAATAGGAATTAATCACCAGCTTCCTGAATGGAACCTCTGTGAGGCTGGAGCCAAAATCAAGGGTTCACTTGGTTTCCAGAGCATGCAGCGTTCTGTGCTGTACAATTGGGAACATTCATGTTATGAATATCACCTTGTAATCCATGTGGCAGGAGGCTGGGGGTAGCTGGCGTGAAAGGGCTCAAGTCTGTGTTCAGTAGAAAGACTCATAACCCTGTGTTATTCAGTGACAGAGACAAACTATGCGCACTGAGATCCAAGTATCTCTTTAATTAAATTTCCTGGCATTACAGTGAGGAAAAAGAGAATCGGTCACGCTATACAAAATATTTGTATGTGGGATTTATGAACTTAAAGTTCTTGGTTGGACTACATTTTAGAAACGGTGATGATTTTTTTTTTTTAATGGATGGACACAGTCTACAAGTTTATTGAGACGTTCGCATCAGCAACACAGTGCAAATATGTTAACAAGTGGTGCACAGATTCCTCCTCCCCCCCCCCCATACTTTGGCTGCCATTTTAAAACTGAAGTGAAGAGCATTTTCACAGGGTTTGTGAATTTTAAGGGTGGGCTCATGCAAAACACTAAGTACTTCAATTGCTGTTAAAGAGTCAGCATCTTACCAAGAGGTATTGCAGTGGTAGCTGAGTTACCACAATATTTCCTTGTACTTAGAAAAGGAAAAAATGCTGCATATCAGATAGCACTGTGTGGTAACTGGGTAAATGCTAGGGTTGTAATGGCAGTGACAGTGTTATCATCACTGTTGTTATCAGTGCAGATTTTTGAGGATTTCATTAAAATGCATTATGGGAGGATATGTGGGAGGGCATGTTAGAGGGCAATGTAGAGCACAGTGGTGCTCAGCACTGTAGTGCAGACCTTTGTTCTGCACAGTATTTCACAGCTGCAGGATGTAAGACCATTGTTGTAGACAACTGTTGTATTTTTATAAGGCAGTGCACAATTGAGTGTTAGAGTGAACAAGAGTTGCTTCATCAGCACTTCAGTCCATCAAAATCCCAAAACAGGATGATACTTTTTTTAAAAAGGGGGAGTCTTGTATTTTTACACAGCTCCCGATATGTGATATGGGAAGCATGTTTCATATTAAAATTATACTGTGCCAGATCTTCACTTGGTGTCAATGGGAAATGGAAGCAATGGAGCTACTCTGTCTTATACTAGCTGAGGATCTGCCCAATGTTTATATGTATAATGTGTACACGATATAAATGAGTCTTGCAAAATATAAACTTGTTCGCTCACCTTATCATATTGTTGGATATGTAAAATGTTTTTCTTAACAGCCTCCTCTTGATAAGGGCTGGTGAGTAGATTATCAGCCAGAGCTCATAAAATATCATGACAGTTTTACAAGTGCGCTTTTTCTTTCTTTCTCTCTCTCAGATCTATTACTTTGAACAATAGCTTCACCAATTCTAATACACTCGGGATATTAATTGTATCCTGACAGGTTTGATTGTTCGGGAAGTGAGCATTGAGATTTCCCGTCAGCAGGTGGAAGAACTCTTTGGACCTGAAGATTACTGGTGCCAGTGTGTCGCTTGGAGCTCTGCAGGCACTACTAAGAGCCGAAAGGCCTATGTTCGCATTGCATGTGAGTATCTTTTCTCTAGGGTGGAGTGACTCTGGGTTTTTTGGGTGGGGAATTTTGTTTGTAACCACGTACACTGAATAGGTCTTGAAGCTTCTGTGGTGGTTGATGCAGCCTGTCAGATATCAAATCATCAGCATTGCACCTAGATGTGTCAGTTTATCATTTCTTCTGTTTCTGAGAGCAGGACTTGCATCCTTCTCGATCAGGGTTTAGGAAAAAAGAAAATCAATGACATCAAATTATTTGTGAAGTTCTGCAGTGATCCTGACCCAAGAAAAGTGTTTGCAGCTAATAGGCTGGAATTTATCAAAGCAAACCCTGTGATGGCATAAGAACAGTTTCTCTGTGTCTCTGTAACCATTTAATAATGCTGCTTTTGCTTGACAAACAAATACAGACCAAATTTAGCATACCACCTTAATCAGAGAGAAACTATGATAGCAAACATACGCATCTTAACCCTTAACATTTCATCCTTGCTATGCTTGGTTACTAACCTCAATATTTATTTTAAATCTTTTCCCTGCTCTCAGTCCACTCCAGAAAAAACAGGGCAACCAATTTCCAGACAGCAGATCTTCAGTTGACTATACAAATATTTAATGTTCATTAATTTTCAAAGAGGAGCTTTTCTTTGTAATACAGAATTTGCGGGGGGATTCCCATTTCCCTTTCATGTGGATTAAGTGAGTTTCTGTTTGGTACCAAGCAAGCCAGCTACATAATTCACAAACGTATTTCAGCTGCCTTTGGAAAAAGGAAGAAAGAAACATCTTTTGGTGCATGCTTACTAGAAACTGGATATTTGCCTGGCTCATATATACTGAATATAGTCTAACAGAATTCCTCTTCCAGTAAAAAAAACATATCTCTGACCAACACCTTTAAGGAAGAACACTAAGGAAGGAATGCTTGCTTATCATTTTGCTAAGAAATAGTGTTATCTCGTGCCACTTACAAATGAAATGACTTTTTAGGGCCTGGTCCACACATATCTGGTGATTTGGTGGCAGTTGATGGGAGTTGTGCAAGCTACACAGAGTAGCTTACATAACTCCCGTCAACTGCTGTGCTTCCCTTCTGTGCTCCGTCTTCACTTCACTCCACCAATGGGAACTGCATTCCCGTCGATACAGCGCTACACCACTTGAGGGGGTGGATTAACAGTGTTGACTTCTGGTTTGATTGAGTGTGTCTTCACCGACTGTTCAATCAATCCAGATAGGTCGATCTGACGGTGGCAACTTTGCCGCCGTCAGGATAGACATACCTTAGGACTCCCTCCTGCTATCAGTGAAGTCCTTGGGGTGGTTGAGGGTGCTCAGCACATTTGCAAATCAAGCCATTTTTATTTACATGTCTAAATACAGATTTAGGAGACTAATTTTAAGTACCCAAGTTTGAACACTTTGGCCTAAGATACTTGACTAGAAATGAATCTTGCCCGTAAATTTTGGATATAGAGCTGTATCTGGAGAAGAATTTCCTCAGAGTTCAGTGGAGTTTCGATGCAAGATTTTGGCCTCGTCCATCATACAGACCCAGACTATTTGTAATCAGCTTATCAGATATTATTGCATCAGATAATAATACCTGGCTCTTATATAATGCTTTTCATCAGTAGCTTTAGATAGAAGGATCAGTACCATTATTAAAGCTGAGCAAATATTTTCAGACTAATAGTTTATTCAGTCTTGCTTTGACCAAAACCATTTGTGATTTTGGGTTGAATTTAGTAAATAGTTTTGGTCTAAAGAAAAATTAGAACAAGTCAAAACATTTCATTTTAACATTTGCAAAACAAAATGTTGTGTCTTTTCATTTTGAAACACTGTTTTGTTTAGAAATTTAGCTTATTTTATAAAAATAAAGGTAAAAAACACCCAAAAAGAAAACAGAGCATTTCGTTTTGGGTCGCACAATACATGTCATTAAACCTGAAACAAAACATTTTCGTTTTGGAAAGAAAAAAATTAAAAATTTCTGTGTTGGGTCAAACCCAAACAAATTTTTGTATGATTTTTATTTTGATTCAGCTACAGAACCGAATAATCTATTATTCACTCATTTCTAATAATTTTCCCCATTTTAAGGAAGGGGAAATTGAGGCACAGAGGTGCACTGATTTGCCCAAGGTCCTCCAGCAGATTAGTGGCAAAGTTAGGAGTAGAACCTTGTGCAGCTTTATCCACTCACTAGGTCACGGTGCTCTTAGGAGTACTTAGGTACTTTGCTATCACAGTGATAAGTGCACTGCAAATACCTAGATAGCCAGAACCTACATAGAATCTGTATTTCCCCTGATTCTGGAGTGTTTCATATAAGGCATTTTGTATTGAATTCTTTTCTAGAGGCAAACAAACATTTCTAGAGTTCTCTGGAGTCTTTCTGACAGGAAAGCAGTGAACTTTAACTACCCATTCCAAGTGTTAGCAGTCTCATTTAGCAACGTTTCAACAGCTTTTTTAGATTACAAAGCCTGTATTAAATCACCTAGTAGATTTTGGTGCGCTGCCAGTTACACTTGACAGATGGCTATCATATTTACTTCAATTAAAGATCTGAATGTATATCAGATGAAGATAACAGGCCAGTGTTAAAGTTATAGAGGTGTAATTGCCTTTCATGAAATTAGATATATAGATATACAGCAACTGCACTTAAGCCAAGAATCTGTCAGTGATTTCATCATAAACGTCTCTTTTCAGAGGTTTATAATTTAGCTGTAAAAAGAAAAATCATTCTGGGCAAAAAATTGGCATATAAGATCTTTGCTTGTGAGTGATATTTTTGACCACATTTGAGAGGAAGAGAAAGTCAGTCTAGTAATTTTTATAATGCTGAATTGTATTTTTTAAAATGGGAGGAATTGACCCTATGATCTTTCAGTTTTGCTTTTTGATGATAATTTTTGAATACTTTTCCTTGATTTGGGGCTTTTTTGACAATTATGGTCCAGGCCTGTAGCCTCTACTCACAGGACTAAGAGCTGCAGTGTTGGGTCCTTAGCCTGCAGATTTATGCAAAGCAGCAGATGCACAGTCACTGAAAAATCATCTATTTTAAACTACAAATTTTTTAGTTGGTCTTGTAGATAAATAATAAATATTTGTGTAGACTCTAAACACATACAGTATATACATCAGTGAATGGAGTCATTATTGTTTACTAGATAACAATAATTAGCCAAATTCTGTGCTCAATTAGGCCAGAGTTAATCCAGAGTCACTCACTTGATTTCAGTGGGTTGACTCTGAATTGATGCCACCATAATTGAGGCCCTATTTCAGCAAGATACTTAAGCACATGCCTAACAAGAAGGTTCACTGGACTATTCCACTGCTTAAAGTTCCAGCTCAGGGATCTTCGAATCAGCAGCCAAGGTCTGCACTGTCCCAAACCTTGCTGCCATTTCCCTGAATCTTTTATTACTCCACCCCATCAGGCTTCTGCTCTCCCACACTTCTGGGTAAACCCTTCCTGAAAGGCCAGGATCCCAGGGCTTCTATTCTCTCCCTGAATCTTCTCCTTTCCCTCTCTAAGCCCAGAGAGTGACTGCAGGCTTGCACACTGCTATCTCCCGTCCTCACGTCCTGACCTTATATCAGCCCTGCTTGTCCCTGCCCAGTTGGGCTTCATCTCCAGTCAGTGCTTGATCATCAACCGTAACTCTCTGTCGTGGTGGCCTATCCCGTTATTTAACCCATCTTGGGCTTCAGTAATCCTTTCTGGGATAGTGTGGGGCTGAATACCCCATCACAACTGTCTAGACTGGACTTCAAACATACTAAAATTCAACTGCAGACTTACTCACAGAGTGCATGATACAACTATGAAATCTCAAATCCTACATCCTCTGGGCATGCCCAGGTAGGCTTTGTGTGATGAGATATTGCTAATCAGAAAGACCCAAGAGTGCCAAAATTTAAAATAGGCAGTAGGAGGGGTTCAGCAGTGCTGCCTGATGCTGGGGAGGAGACCTCAAAAAGAGATGCCAGGTGCAGCTTACTGCCTCCCATGTGATTGGTGAATTGCACTGGCTGGTGCACGTTGGGGAGCCATGGCCCTGAGTATCACTGAGTTAAGAGAGAACAATCTTCGTGTTCCCCTGGTCATTATCTGGGACAAACAATGGGCAGGGAGGCTCTTTACACTCCCTCATATTGTGCATCTGCATAGGATTCCTGCTGAATCTGGCCCTTACATTTTCCTACAGTAAGCACATAATGCTGTGTTTCAAAGGAAACAAATCACAACACAACTGGCTGTGGTTTTATGACATCAGGCCAGACATTTTTCATTTTGATAAATACCAAAAAATGAAGGCTAATATATTTGGAGGGGGACCCTAAAGTGCTCTGTTTGCAGCAGTTACTTTGCCTTAATAGCCATAGCTGGTGATTTCAGCACAAGTTGTACTTTTCGATGATGACATAATTAGTCCTTTCTAGCATGTTCAGAAGAAAGATCCCTTTTTTTGTCTCTCTCTCTTTCCCCCTTTTTGGCCACTAGTCTTATTGCTTTTCAGGGTTGTAGAATTATTGTATCCTCAGGAGGACCAGTTCTGAAGTCCATTAAAACAAACAAAAAAATTGCATTCAACAACTCTGTTCATTGACCGTGTAATAGAATTAACTGAAAAGTAACTTGAAAGTGTGAAGAATGTGCACCCTGGAAAAGCAGCTTGTATTTGTTTCATGCAAGGTCAGGCATGTGTCAGAAAAAGCATAACAACCTGGTCAATGGAAGTTCTCTGCAAAAAATCAATTGAAGAATCACGTCAGCCAAGTGGAGAACTTCAGTTGTTCAAGAGGGATGGCATCTCTAATTTTGGAGTGAAGAGTGGTGTTTTTCAGAGGGATACACGTGCTGGAAATTTAAACTGGAAGTGAAACTGAATCAAAACTCAAGGTTCTGACTTCCCTGAACTTTCAGAGTGTAAAACTGGATGTTGTGAACTCTGCAGCTATGGACCATTTGTAATTAAGCTTTGAACCATTCTCTTCTATGACGGCTATTCCTGAATAGGGGAATGAAACTCCGCGATTTTTAGTTTCCTTGGAATTCTTCCACCAGAGAGTTTGGTCTCCCCACAACAAAAAGGCTGGAGGGGTTCACCCTCATAAACTGGCAGATTTCCTAGGATCTGTTTAGACCTGAAAATCATAGGTATTTTAATAAGCTAGCAAATGGAAAAACAGAATGAATAATGGTGGAGCTGGAGAAATGTAATTCATTTTCTGGGATGCATGATATTAGATGGTGAAATACAATTTTCCTCCTCATTCTAGGCAGGCCCTAGCTATATTGACTCTAGAGGTTCTCGTATACTTTAGAATGTTAATATACACTGGATCTAAAATATACTTTTCTTACTGAATTAAGAGACTGCAGCTTTATGGAGAGAAGACAAAGGAGTTAGGATAGCTTTTTCCTTTTGTTAAAAAAAAATCCAAAACCATTGCAGCATCTTAAAACTAATATTTGAAAAATGTTAATCTCCTGAAATGGATAAAATCCTACATTCTTTGCTTGAGCAAAATTGCTGTTGAAAGAAATCAGTGAAAGCTGTGCCTGTGTAACCGAGAATGGAATTAAACCTGGTGATGGTTTCACTTGATAAAGACTAATTAAGTACTTCAGGATTTGACCTAAATTAAGAGCCAGTTCCATCACTGGTATCATTGACTTTAGAGGAGCCATGCCAATTTACCCCAACTGAGGATCATGTCTTATCAATTTACAGCTGAATTGAATAAATGCGAAATTAGCCTGATTCTCTTCTCACTTGCACCAATTTTTCATTGGTGTGACTCCACTAGATTCATTGAAATTATACCTACTTTGCCTGAAATTATACCTGAAAAAGTACAATCAGACTCTGGGCAAGTATCTGTATGTCCAACTTCTGAGTTGCTGAAAACCTGCTGCAAAAAATAAATAGTTCCCTCCTAATTTAATCGGAGCAAGATTTTTTGCATAATGAATTTAGATGTCGTCTAGTTTTTTGGCTCCTTACCAGTATCTTGGGAACAAATGGAAACTTAAAAAAAAAATCATTGCTCTTTTCCAATAAGAAATCACTATTTAATAAGGAATTTTGCTTATTAAACTTGTATTTAATTTTATTAGTTTTGTATGGACTTATATAAAAGCCTTTTTCCCAGAATTGCTTTTTTTTTTAAAAAGAAAGAAGTTTAAATAGTAGCTTGTATACATGTGATATACTGTATACAGATAAGATAAATGTAGTACAGGAGAGTGGATTGGTTTACCTGATGGATTATCTCCACTTATGTTGGACAGAAAGACAAATGTGAAAATAATCACATATTTATTACTGGCACTCAGGTAGATAACCTTTTAATACTGGGGCTTGCTCATATGTTATGTTGCTGAATTTATTTTCCCTTTATTTTTACATCTCAGTGTTCTAGAACATAAACAACATTGTGAAGATGCAGTTCCATTGCCACCAAAATATTAGAGAATACTGAATTGGCTATAAGATCTGGAGGAAAGGGGACAATTAGGCTTGGATATTTAAAAGGAAATCAAGAACTTACAGGAGTGTGAAGTATGAAAAAATGAAGGGAATTGGTTATAGATGGTATGTGTACATTGGGCAGTACTAAAAAGGAGGCTTGCATCCTTTTTCCCTGCAGGTTGAGTAATTCCCAGTTAATGGCAGTTACTTAATCCTGTATGGGGAGAACTGGGCCACATGGTCTCGAGTTGAGATTACTCTTGAGCCAAAGATGACTTCTTCCATCACAAGTCACAGAGAGAAAGAAGGCATTTTAGGACTCATTGTGTGCATTAACTCATTTTACGTTATCTCTACATTAGAATCATTCTTGTCAGCAACATTTTCTGGCAGGTCCATATCTCTTTCAAGCTCTCTCACTTCAAAATATGGATACTTTTCCCTTTGATACATATGGCTTTGATTGTGCAGTTGATGGTAAATTAGGGCATTTACAACCAAGTGTGACCAAGACAGTTTTGACTGTGTTGCATCTTTAAAATGCCAGAGCAGACCATGAGCTATCTTTCTCAATGGACATCACATGAAACACCAATCCCACCGGTCTACCTTGGAGTAAACCTAGATAGATCTCTCAGATATCTTATACCACCTGAGGAAAACTTCGATTAAGGTGAGGACGCATAACACCCTTCTAAGCAAATTTGCCAGCACTTCACAGGGAGCAAATGCTCAAATTCTCTGATCATCTGGTTTAGCTCTCTGTTGGTCTACAGCAAAATACTGTGCTTCATCTGGCTCCATTTGTCTCACGAGAAGTTGGTTGACACACAGCTGCAATCAACTATGCACACTGTAACTGGGACAATTCAACCCATACCAGTACTCTGGCTCCCCATGTTAAGTAACATCACTCTTCCACTCATCCATCGCAGGGATGCTACAGCCAGAATGATTGAGAAAATCAGGTCAAACCTGAGCCTACCACTATATAAAGACCTCTATAACCACCCTAGAGTGCGTTTGTTGTTGAGGCACCCATTATGGGCCCACTTGCCCTGTTGAGATTTCACCATGACATCGATGTGGCATGAAAAATTGTCTACAGCTCATGTCAGAAACCAGTCTCCTATAACTGACTTGATCATATGTATACCCGGCTTTGGCTTGCTATACCACTCATGGGCCCTTCTCAATGGATTTCGAACAGGCCAGGGTCAACATGCAACCAGCCTCTTCACATCTGAGGCCAATACAAGGATTCCACATGCAGCTGTGGCCGGAGACAGATAATATCACACATCATGACAATTGACCCTCTGACCAGATTTGATGGTGGTCTGAAGGCTCTGTTCTTCACTTAAGAGGCTGCCGCAAATTGGTTTGGCAAGCTCCACATCCAATAAGAAGAAGAAGGGTTATGATTAGTGTATATTACTAATGCAAGCTTTAGGGTTTCAAATATTGACTTAAACACCCATTGAATTGAATTGAAATGGACATTATTGTCATTGTTAGTGTTACTCTCATTTAACAAATCCCTGAATTTAAGTGTATTAATACCTTCAGTAGTAGCCTTGGGGATGCCCTACATACATTGTCATATCTCATAAAATGAATGTCTTGCAACAGAGCCTGCTTGAACCCTGAAGGTGCTGGAAATATAGCAATCAAGAAGTTAACTAAAGATTTGTACATATATTTCTATAGTGATAGTCCGCTACAAGAGACAGATTAATGAATCAGAAAAAAGAAATGTGTATGAAAAATTAGGGTGTTTTGCTTACATAAACGCCTTTAGAGTTCCTGTATGGCAGGGGTCCCCAAACTATGGCCCACCAACAAATTTTGACCAGCCCGCTCCCCACTCCCGGCCCCGCCCCTTCCCCCTGCCCCTCTCCCACGTGGGTCCAGAGCACCACTCCGAGCCCCAAGCAGCACCGCTCCCCCCTCCCAGCCCTGTCCCTCTCCTATATAGGCCTAGCAGCGCCCTGGCCAGAGCCACACCGTTCCCAGCCTCAAGCAGCGCCACACTGCAGCCACTCCCCTCTCCCAGCCACATCCCTTCCCCCAACCCCTTCCATGTGATATGGGCCCAGTGTCCTGGCCAGGAACCACTCCCGACCCCAAGCAGCACCACACGATGGCCACTCCCCCCTCCCAGCCCTGCCCCTTCCCTCCCACATGATGTGGGCCCAGCACCATGGCCAGGAGCCACTCCTGTCCCCAAGCAGTGCCATGCGGCAGCTACTCCCCCAGCCCTGCCCCTTCTCCCCCTCCCCTCTCCCCCCTGTGTAACATGGGCCCAGCCACTCCAGCCCACCATAAGAGCAAGACTGAGTGGTGTGGCCCTCGCAGCTGAAAGTTTGGAGACCCCTGCTGTATGGTACAACTTTAGCTTCACACAACTAATTGCAAATGCACACCTGAAATCACTACTACGCTTCCTCTGATACATTTATGCTCTTCAAAAAAGGACCTGCCAATACTGTGAAAAACTCACGTTTGGGTTTTTTGTGTTTTCCAAGATAAAACTGAATCTAGTGGCTTTATGGATATTTTTGATTTTTTTTAACTTCACGTTCACATTTAAATTATTATAACATATAGTTAAAAAGAAACTAGAAACATTAGGCTCTGTTTTCAGTTTCTGTATGAAAACTTTAACCCTTTAAAAAGTTAAAAGGGAAAGATGAGAACACTTGTTATGCCTGCTTAGAAAAAATAAGGATGTTTAGATGTATCTAGAAGCTTCAGCCAAGTCTACACTACAAACATGTCGGTATAACTACGTTGCTCAGAGGTGTGAAAAATCCACACTGCTGAACGACACAGTTATATTGACCTAACGCCCTGTGTAGACAGCACGGAAGTGGATTAACTACACTGACAGGAGAAGGTCTTCCATCAGGGTAGGAGCATCTTCACTTAAGCACTACAGCGGCACAGCTGCATCAGTGCCAATGCAGCATTTTAAGTGTAGACCTGCCCTTAGAAGGGAAGGGGAATAGATGGAGCCATTGGTGATTGAAGAGAGGGGTGTGGTAAGTGGGTGGAGTCAACTATCATTGCACTGTAAGGAGAGTGGGTGGGGTTGTGAATTGTTAAGGGAGCAAGCATCTAGCTACTTTTGAAAGATGTGTAGGACATCAGATAACATAGTTCTGTGTTAAGATGGCTAACTCATTACTCTTCAGTCTTTACAGTGCTGAATTCATTAGGTGGCTTTTCCTCATTCTAAGTGCAGTAAATGTGAAAGTTGTTGATCAATTATGCAAATGGCTGATTCTTAGATAGGAATTTATCTGATTCAACATGCCTAAAGTTGAAGGAAGTAGTGGGAAACAAGCAATTAATCTGAGAAAGGGCAGACAATCAGACTCTTCAGCTTCTTCAGCTCAAACAGAGTCCAAGTGGCTGAAGATGCCATTGAAGAATGCGAAGAAGTATGTCAAGAAGATCTTTGCCATTTGTTCAGACAATAAAAATAAAAAGAGTGAAAGAGGAGAGAACTTGTAGAGTCCAGGCACCCTAATTTTCTTACCTATGGTATTCAGTATACAATCTAAACCAAATTGAGAAAGAAGGAGCACCTAGCACATCCATAAAGAATATTGTGTTAATTCAAAAATTATTCTTCAGCCACCATCAGCCTGGCTGGTTAGCTGAAAAAGGAAGATTGATATTCCAGCTTCCCCATGACATTCAGTGGAACTCTCAGGAAAATCGTGGGCCTTATTTTGAGGTCCACTAAAGCAACTGTGTGCCTGTTTGCACAAAACTTTCTGAAGCCAGGGGATCTAGTCAGTGGAAGATTCCCCCTGAAAAGGGGAACCCTTTGGCTTCTTTGCCTCTCTTCTACCAGCTGCAAGTGTTGATAGCGTGGCTGGGGAAAAGGTGTTTTTCTGGGGCATCCTTACATTGCAGCAGCCCTCAGCTGCTAGAAGTTGGGGACCATTGTCAGCTGGTGTCATCTAAAGCAATCTTTATGCAGGGGACTAGGATGGTGCAGAACTGGCCTCAGTATTGAATTTGAGACCCAATGGGCTCTTTTATTTCCCTTCTCCTTAGCTGTGCCTGTTGTTCTTTGGGCCCAGCTGAGACCCTGTGTCCTGTGGTCCTGTGTCTCTACAATTACATCCAACTGGGAGGAGTGTGTTGAGCATTCACTGAGCATGAGGATGACTTCGACCAAAACACAACATGCATTTTACCCAGCAAGAGGTTCTCCAGAGAGAGGCATGACATTTATAAAAGCAATTGATAGAGGTTTCAGAGGGATTTGCCAGATTACAGGCTGATGCTACTAGTGTTAAAGTCTCACTGGAAATCAGGCTTGATCTAAGTAATAACAAAGAACTGGAACCACATAAGGTCAAAATCAAAAAACAATTCAAAGAAGATATGGAACCTTTCTATTATTCTAGCCACCACTGCAACTGATCTCAAATAGAAAGGTCATAGACTCAGCCTTGAACAGGAAGAAGTAACTGAAATGTGGCTGATTGAACATAGTTCTGAGTCTCATTTTTATCTTCTAGCACTTGAAATTGAAAATCCAGATTCAACTCCCTAATCAATGTCTGTGAAATAGGGCGTGTCACAGTTTTATACCAAACTGTGGACAATTATGGAAGCAAAATCATGGAAGACTGGACAGCTGAATTCAGAATTTTGTCAATTGTGTAAAGACCTTCACTCCTGTCCACCCAGCTCAGCACCACTCATGCATGGTTGGAATAATAAATGTAGCATGTAATTCATTTTCATAAGTATGTGATTTGTGGTAACCTGATGAACTTTTGTGGGCGTTGAAGGAAATTAAAATAACACTGGGCCTTTCATCCTTTAGAACATTTGTCTCCAGCAGGACACAAACTTTATCTGCAAATTTTGCTTACTCATGTCTCCACATTAAATAAGGTTAAAAAACAAAACAAAACATAAAACCCTACCAAACCATTACTTGTTTTCCCATTTTGTGGCTGTTGCTTTATATATATCTTCTGGGGGGGAGGGATGTATATGTATATAAACACAACACACAAACACACTTTCTCTTGTAGTAAAGAATTTTCAAGCTCTTAAAAACTTATCTCGCTGAATACATCTCTGCAAAAGTCTGCTTCTACTCTTATATGCCAGCAGCTCATACTAAATCAAAGTTGGGTGAAAAAGAATGTTTTAAAAAGTCCTGCTCATTTTCTGATGACGTTTGTATGTTTGTTTTAGTGGGAAAATCCTAGTTAGAGTTAATGGAAAGAGCACAAAACAGAAGTAAGGAGTCTTTAAGGTCTACCAAGGGCAGAAATCCATCTTTTCCTGACATTAATGCTGCATTGTTCTGTACGTTTCTGGTTTACATCTAATTCCTGGCTCACAAGTGTCCGTTTTTCATGCTTATTCATCAGTCACCCTTGCATTAGCACTGCCTTGAAGGCATTTGCCCTGCCTCTTATCTCCTTTCTCAGAAATGATAAAGGATATCCTTAAAGTTTTACCCACCCACACATCACAGTAAAACCCAGAACTACAATGAAGGAATAAAATACAGTGTGTAAAAATAAAAATAAAAAAGGTCATTCTTTGCTGACTGAAAAGATAAAAGCTAAAAAAGGAAGCAGAATAATGCCAGGAATTAAAAGGACTTGTACACAGAAACTGTTACATTTGGGAGACTAAAAATCAAACATTTGAGTTGTTTTTAGATGAAGGATGCATTACATTTGGAATTTTAAAATTGAGCCATTTAAAAATATTTCACATTAAGGCTCTATTTTTCCTCTCCAAAAAGCAGAAAAATTCATGTGGGTTTACACTGAGAGATAGATCCCTTCATTATGTTAGTCCAGTTTTGCACCAGTGGAAAACAATGGATTTCAATGCAACTCTGAAGGAGTCCCTCTCTCCTGATTGCAACAGATTGTTCCTAGGTATTTCAGGAGTCTTAGAACAATGACTCGCCCCAGAGTTCTATGTGTATGCGTTGTGCTATGCCTGTAATACGTAGCACAAGAACAGTCATTGACTTCACTGGCACTGCACATTAGTAAAGAAAATAGGGTGTGGTGCAGAGGTGCATCCCAGAACTTTAATCCTTAAACCTGGATTTCTTTCAGTTACATCATACCCTGGAAAAGAAGGGGAGAGGAAAAATATCTGTTGTACAGGGCGTGGGTTCTGGCCAAACCAAAACCGCTTCCTTAGAAGCTCCAAGGCAAAGTCCCCACTTGCAGCCATGGAGGCTGCACCTTTAGAAGCAGTTATATAGCGTTTAAATTGTGCAGTGGTATGAACTGTCACCTTTTTGATTCTCCCAAGCCTGATGTGGCAGCTAATGCAACAATCAAGCTTCATGGGAATGACACCAAAGAGGTATGCTGATCCCCTAGTGTCCTAACATAAGAAGTGGATTCTTCCTTGTCCGACCAAATCAGCCTTGGAAGAAATTTTTAAAGGCCCAGCTGATGTTTCCCTGGCAGAGCTCCATGGGGAAGCTCAATGAGCAGGAAGAGAAGGACCACTCAGGGCAAAAACTCTCCTAGCTATCACCACTAACACTTGTGCAAAATAGAGGGAGGGTGATGAATGGCACCAGTATGGTGAGATGAAGGGGTATCCCAAACTCTGACAATAAGTAAGAACAATGGGCAGTCCCACTGACAGCGATTCTGGGCCACAGGGCAGAACAGTCCATGGCCCCGCTAGAAAGGGATGGCTGAGGTCTGAGTGGGCTTCTGCCGAAAATTTTTGCTTCTTTATTATGTGCCATGCAGGTTCCCGGGCGGCTGAGAAGATGGTATCTGCTACTCAGCTTCCCGGATCCTTTGGACTCCCCAGGGAGATTACTGATGAACCTGGGAAGCTGAGTAGAAGATACCACCTCCTCAGCTGCTCGGGAATCTGCATGGCACATAATAAATAAGCTTCGCTCAGGGGAGGGGTGGACAGCACAAGTGGTGGGACCTTGGGAGTATGGAGGAGAGGAAGGTACTTATCTATCCTCCCATCCTTCCGGGCCCTTTTAAATCGCTGGGCCACTGGTCAATTGCCCCCCTCACCCACCTCTGTCAGTGGGCCTGACTATGGGTATGTCTACACAGCAAAGAAAAACCCACAGCTGGCTCATGCCGTTCTCTTAGGCTCACAGGGCTGTTTCATTGGTGTGTAGACTTCCAGGCTCAGGCTGAAGCCCAGGCTCTAGGACCCTGAAGGGTGGCAGGGTCCCAGAGCCCAGGCTTCAGCTCAAACCTGGAAGTCTACACACCAATGAAACAGCCCTGCGAGCTTAAAGCAGCTGACCCAGGCCAGCAGTGGGTTTTTCTTTGCTGTGTAGACATACCTTATATTACCAAAGTGATGTGGTAAAGGGGGTACTCTCATCCCTTCACCTCATATCACTCACTTAAGGTTTGGGGTAGAAGTGGTTCCAGTTTTTCTCATCCACTGAAAACTGCAAAAAAGAACTATTGCAGATCTGGGGCAACTCACACAGTCTCTTTCAGCTGCAACATTTTCTGAAGCTTCTTTCATCCTTCTAGTTTTCAAAATGGATGACATTTTTAAGTTTGAAATTTTCTGATAATATATTTTTTACCTTTTTTCTCACCTCATTTTGCAAACAGTCAAGAATGTTCAAAAATGGTATTTTTAAAAGTGGAAAAATATTGTTTTTGAAAATATTTAGTTTTGAAAAATCTCACCATGGGATTAAGCTGATTCAATCAAAATTGACAGGGAGGATGAGGGGGAAGAACACTCTAAACCACAAACAGACAGAAAATGAAGATTGGAATCAGAAAATAGCAAATGGAGAGTTATACAAAAGTCAAAATGCTTTCACAAAACTTTTTTTTTTAAAGATATTTTTAATAAAAAAACTGATTTGCTCAAAAACAGACCCAGTCCTGCCCCAATGGGATGTATCCAGCTAGACACAGCAGGTGCTGGAGTCCCCTATATGATCTCTCCATCTCCTCAACATTTCTAAAAAGCCTAGGTTAGAACTTTTGTTTGTTTGCTTTTCATAGCAAGCCAACTTTATGTTTGGATAGTTGAATATACTTCATGACCAGTATCTATCTGCAGCTATCTGGTGATTCAGTGGATTGGGAGAACATAGATAGTTCTGGATGGATAAAGCTCTAAGCACACAGGACAAAGTAGAGAGAATGGAGGGGAAGAGCTCCCTAACTTTCTATATATATAATTATATCCTTTTATCAAATGAGTATTATTTACTTGGTAGTCTCTCATGTCTCCCTTGAGGACATTACTGGCTATTACATCAGGGCCTGTACTTAAAAGTATTTTTGAGTTTGTAGATCATTGACCCACTAGAATGCAGGGATACTTTCAAAATATTACAGCATGTCAGGTCACAGAGAAATGGCGAGTTCCGTGTGCATTAATCCCACTTGCTAAAAAACCTACTGACATTTCTGATGGGGAAACCATACTGCTCTATGCTCATCTGTCCCAATTGTTTATAATAATCAGAAAAAAGCTGGTTTGTGTACTAAATGTGATTATTGCACATTATGGGCAAAGTATTTTAATTTGTAAGTATTCAAGCTTTGTTTTAAATAAGAAAGCATTGTATGACTGAGATGATGAATATGTATATAGATAATATATATATAGTGTTTGTGTGTGTTGTGACAGGGCCAGACCTGATAGCTACAGGAGTGTAGTGGAGGGTATATATATTAGCCCCAGGATCAACAAATCCTTGTTCCCTGGGTGATTCAGATGCAGTTACTCCAGGGCAATTAGGTCAATTAGGCAGCTGAGGCCAATTAAGGAGCTTGCCCCAGCAGTTAAAAGCCTCCCTGTCAGGCAGCTGAAAGGGAGTTAAGAGGAGGAGCAGAGTGGCTGGGCTGGGGAGCGATTATGGTTGCTACTACAACACAAAAAGTACCCCAGCCCCATAGGCATAGAGGCCTGAAGGAGGACCTGGCTGCCTAGACACCTGAGTAATGGAGTTGAGGTGGGGACCTCACTCCAACAGGGGAGGATCACAGGGACAGAGAGACCCATGATTGGGGGGGGGGGGGGAAGGGAACCTTTGCCCTGGTTCCAGGAAGTGGACCCTGAGCAGTGGGGCCAAGGACAAGTGACCCAGGGAAGGTAGTAGCTCACGGACTAAGCAGTTTGAGGCTACTCCTTACAGGGCCCCTGGGTCAGGGCCCAGGGTAGAGGGTGGGCCCAGGCTCCCCGCTCCCACCCAACCATACCATCAGCATAGCTGAAAAGGGCACAGGACCCACAGAGGGGCAGAACAGGTCTCCCTCGCCACAGTGTGTAGATGTACCTAATAAATACATAATCTCTCTTTACCTCTGTCAAGTTTTAATATTAGAGCACAATAAACGTGTTAATAGTTCCTAAAATGTATTTATATATACATGTTTGATATAGAATCATAGTTTCATAGAAATGTAGGACTCAGGGACCTTGATAGGTCATCTAGTCCAGTCCCCTGCATTGAGACAGGACCAAGTATTATCTAGACCATCCTTCAGAGGTGTTCGTCTAACCTGTTCTTAACATTTTCCAATGATGGAGATTCTACAACCTCCTTAGGTAATTTGTTCAAGTGCTTAACTACTCTTACACTTAGGGAATTTTTCCTAATGTCTAACCTAAACCTCCTTTCCTTCAATTTAAACTCATTACTACTTGTCCTGTCCTCAGTGGATAAGGAGAACTTTTTATCTTCCTCCTCTTTATAACAACCTTTTACATACTTGAAGATTGTTATCATGTACCCCCTCGGTCTTCTATTCTCCAGACTAAAGAAACTCAGTTTTTTCAATCTTTCCTTGTAGGTCATGTTTTCTAGACCTTTAATCATTGTTGTTGCTCTCATCTGGACTTTCTCCAGTTTATCCACATCTTTCCTGAGATGTGGTGCCCAGTACTGGACACAGTACTTCTGTTGTGGCCTTATCAGTGCTGAGCAGAGTGGAAAAATTACTTCTTGTGTTTTGCTTACAGTACTCCTGCTAATGCATCTCAGAATGATGTTTGGGTTTTTTGCAATAGTATTATATTATTGACTCTCATTTAGTTTGTGATCCACTATAGCCCCCAGATCCTTTTCTGCAGTACTCTTTTGTAGACAGTCATTTCCCATTTTGTATTTGTGCAATTAATTGTTCCTTCCTAAGTGCAGTACTTTGCATGTGTCCTTACTGAACTGCATCCAATTTATTTCAGACCATTTCTCCAGTTTATCAAGATCATTTTGAATTCTAATTCTGTCCTCCAAAGCACTTGCAATTCCTCCCAGATTGGTATTGTCAGCAAACTTTATAAGTGTGCTCTCTAAGCCATTATCCAAATCATTTATGAAAATATTGAATAGAATATATTAAATATATTTGCTATATAGAGGCAGAGCATCTCCTTTGGGAGTGCCTTTATAGGTGCATTAAACTCTATCTTTGTATTTTACTCAGCTAAATGCAGTTATTAATTTTTGCTTGTTTAAAATCTAAAAGGAAAACTGACAATGCACTGCACTTCTGTAGCACCTTTGCTCTGAAAGACTCAACATTCTTTGCCAACATGAATGGATTAAACCTCACAAAAACCCCTGTGAGGTAGTTAGTGTTATATCCTTTTTTTATGCTGAGCAAACTAAAGGCTTGTCTTCATGTTCAGCGCTACGGCAGCGGAGCTGTAGCACTTTAGTGAAGATGCTCCTACACTAATGGGAGAGCTTCTCCTGTTGGCGTAGTTAATCCAACCTCCTGAGAGGCAGTAGCTATGTCAACTGGACGCTCTCCCATAGACATAACACTGTCCACACAGAGGGTTTGGTCGGTATAAATAGATCACTCAGGGGAGTGGATTTTTCACATCCCTGAGTGACGTAGTTATACCGGCATAGTCTGTAGTGTAGACCTGGCCTATGAGAGGTGAAGCAAACAGAGATATGAACTGACTTTCCTACGGTCACATAGCTAGTCCTCAGCACAGCCAGAAATAAAATTTGCAAGTCCTTAATACCAGCCCTCTTGCACCAACCACTAGACCACACTCTTGAGCTTATTAACCAACTTCTGGCTCAGGGTACATTTTTCTGCTATAGTTTCAAGACCCCTGGAAAACACGGTTTTATGAGAACCCTAAAGACTACACGCTATAGTAATGCTGCTGTAATATAGCACAATGTCTTTTCTAATTAAACTACACTTTGTAGCCACTGCCCTGCGCTGAGTGTGGCATGGATGCACACCAAGTTAGCAGGAGCTCTGGCAAGTTATATGCTACAGGGAGCTCTGAGCACACTGTGCTTCAGAGGGCACAGTGCTTTCTGGTGCTGGCCACCCTGCCTGTCAAAGGGGTTCATCGCCCATTCCCCCCTGCGCTGGATAGAGAGGGAGCAGAGCCATGGCCCTTTTTCTTTCCTCTCAGCCCCCTGTGCAGAGGCAGGACAGCGATGTTAGGCCTTGTCTATACTAGGAAAATGTACCAATTTAACTAAATGGGTTTAAAATGTTACCAAGTATGTTACCAACGAAAACTAAATCAATATAACCAAGGGCTAAACTGGTTTAAGTACAACTAAATTACAGCTTTGCAGTGGTTTAACTAGATTGGTTTTTTTAAATCCAGTTAGTTAAACAGGCACACTTTCCTAGGCCATGTCTATGCCACAGAGACTATAGCGGCATAGCTATGGTGCCATAGTAATGCCAGCATAACTCCATAGTATAGATGCAGCCTACAGCAAGGAAAGGGATTTTTTCATCGCTGTAGGAATGCCCCCTCCCTGAGTGATGGTAGCTAGGTCAATGGGAGCATTCTTCCGCCAACCTCGCTGCATCAACACCGGGGGTTAGGTCGGCATAGCTACAGTGCTATGGGGTGTGGATTTTTCCCACCCCTGAATACCATAGCTAGGTTGAACTACATTTTTAGTGTATACCAGCCCTTACTATAGATAAGGCCTTAGTCCTACAGAGTCTTTGTGTTCCCTGAGTGCAGGGACTCCATTGTGTTTGATTGATTGATTGATTGATTGATTTGGGGGGGAAGGGAGGAAGAAGAAACTTGTGTTTTCTCTCTCTCTCGCTCTTTCAGATGAAGCTGCACAGGAGTGAAAAACAATCCAGTTCCAAATATTGATTGTAAACTCTTTGAAGCAGGGACCATCTTTTTGTTCTGTTTGTACAGTACTTAGCGCAATAGGGCTGTGACTGGAGCTCCTAGGCCTACAGCAGTACAAATAAAACATAATAATAAAATTGCTAAGAAATCTTTTCCCTTGTAAGTTCTCAAACATGATAAAATGAAGTGAAAATTCGTTCCAGTCTTTTTAGGCTATGGTCTCTTCAGGGAAGGGATGGTATCTTCCTGTTACTTGGAAAGACCCTAACATATTTTGCTCTACTCCAGTCATCTGTAAATCATTGTAAGACGTATTAATGACCTCACAACCTGGTTTTGGTTTTTACTAGATCTCCGGAAGACTTTTGAACAGGAGCCCCTGGGGAAAGAAGTGTCTTTGGAACAGGAAGTCCTGCTCCAGTGCCGTCCACCTGAAGGCATCCCAGTAGCTGAGGTGAGTGACAACAGCTTCCTGCACTAGCAATTGCCACTTAGTTGTCCTAACTGAGGCCTAATGTGTGGCTAATGGTGCAGTGAATTAGGGTATGGATGATGAATGGGTGGTAATGGAGACCTAACTGCCTGCTGCTTGTAGAATAGATTGATTGGGAGCTGATTAATGACTCTGGAGTCAATTAGGATGCCCCACTGGGCAGAGCCAGAGGCAGTTCAGTTTTATTTTTTGTTCTCTTTCATAAAATCAGAACACAGCAGTGTTATATCTGGCATCTGTAGGACAAATACCTGGTGGGATTTATAAATGCAACACTGTTCTGTCTCTCTCTTTCTTCCTTTCTTTTCCTTTCCGTTTCTTTGTTTAAAGTGAAAGCAGTTGCTGTCCTTGAGGCAACTGGCTTTCATGTGTTACTAAAACATTTATTTTTAATTTGCAGTATTTAATTTTCCTCACACGTTTGTGTACACAATCACACACACAGACCACATAGCACACTACAAGGGTCCATGCTGTGATCTGATAAGGAACTTCTTAAAACTGAAACAAGGTGGTAGTGGTGGGGGCAAGAGGAGAAATAATCCATCTTCTAAAAGTGGCTTATCTCTTTTATCTAACAGCAATTAAAAACACAGGGGAGGGTCCTCTGTTATCTTATTTGCAGGAGTGTAACCCTTCCATTTAGCAAAACCTGTGCCCACTGGCATTGATGGTCTCCTCGGAACAAGTTGCTCACCTTGGCATGGTGGAAGTGCTGGTTGAACAGGGCTTTGAACTCATTCCTCACAGGAGGGGGGTCTCAGAATCGCTGGGGGACCTCTGAAATTCTAAATTCAGCTCTGCTGATTAGTAGAAAAATGTACTGTTAATGATAATGCCCTCATCAGAATTCTCCTCGTTCATACTCGGAAGAAACTAATGCCAATTTGCATTAGGATAAGTTAGTTTGTCATGGTTAAGTAGCAAAGTGGTTGTCATTCACTGTTGTTGACTGATTTCTCAGGAGATCATGCTTAACATGTTATATCCCTATCAAACTAGAGCTTGGATCTAATCTGAATTGCAAAGAAGTGTCCACAAACAACAGAAGGAATGATTAACATAGTGGATTCCTCTCTCACATGCGTTTCAATAGGCTGTTTTCTTTCCTCTTTAAGAACCCCAAAGCTCAAAGAAGTGATTGAGTCTAGTGAGCGAGCTCTCTGACAGCCGTGATATTAATCAGTTGACTTTCCTCAAGAACTTATCAACTTTTGTTGCCTTTTAGCATCCTACCAACCTACCATTGTGCCTTGACAAGTGTGTTTATAACAGAGCATGTCAAGTTGCAGATGCTGTCTGGTACTGGGGACTACATTACCTTCACTGGGAGCTGAGCTTGCTCATGAGTGGCAGGCAGTTAGTATGTGTGCAGTGTTACATACAACTCTGAACCTCTCAGGACTTAACAGCTAATTCATCTCTTCTGTCAAAAACAACACCCCTCACCCCCAAAAAAAAGTAACCCCAGAAAGCCCTGATCAGGTGGAGGAGAGACAAACAGCATGATTGAGCACAATAAGTAGAAAGGGAGCATTCATCTCTGTCCCAACCATTATGGAAGAAGCATTCACTTCTTTAATTGTTCTTTTTCTTAAATCAGGTTAAATGTAGCTTCCTTCCACTGAACTGCTTTAAAGGCTAATATGCCCTGGTTGCCATGTATACTTCATAGTACAGCATATCCCAAGAAAATGATCTCTGAAAAGATTCTCAGAGAATAATTGCACTTTTTCATATTCTCTAACATACTAGTTCACTTTGTTAAGGACTAAAGATTCATGGCTGCAAACTAATTGGCTGTGAATCTTATTTGTACCATGGCCGGGGCAGACACCAATTAACTCTTGGCAGGCTCAGGAGTCATACCCCGTCTGACATTCAAAAGAACTATTCTTAATGTTTTTCCCCTGACTTTTGAAGTCAGGAGGGAGATGAAACACCCAGATTGGAGAGCAGCCTAATGCAGCTTCTTTGTAGACTCCTTTCAACACTATTAAAAGAACAAAGACCTAAACACTAATGAATATGGATACCTTAATGTGACACTTTATTACTGGCACTTGCTAAAGCTGGTATGATAAATTAAAAAATGAAAAGATGAAAGGTAACGTTGTGGGTTGAAGGATTACATGATTATTTTAATTTAGAGATGAATGTGTTCTTTGTTTAAGACTTCATTTATTTGTTCGGAGAACTTTCTGATATGATGATATAGTTAATCGAATAAGAAGGGACTCCAGGAAGGCAGACAATCAGCTCTTAGGCTCTCACATTATAGAAAGAATGTTTTGATTCCTGACATCCTAAGTCTGGCTGGGTAATGTAAACACAACAGCTATTAGCAATATTTCCAGATACGGGGAGGCAGACAAGAGTACCTCAAATTATTCCTCATTACAAGTACTGTTTCTGTGCCCTAAAGACAGATTACCATGCTATCCCAAACAGACCAATTGGTGTCCCAAATTTTCTTGCAATTTACCAGCTTTCAAAATGGTAGATAGTTTAAAAAAAAAAAAAAAAGAATCCTATGATACTATTTTGCAAGAAACATAATTCACATTGAAATCACTATATAACCCTGTTATTGAGTTTTTCACTTTTGTTCTTGCTTTTTTCCTTTGTTTTAACTTGTACTATGAAGTGCTGGCAACAACCCACCGTTAGAAGGATAGAGAATAGATCGCTGTCAATGCAAAGAGGATTTAGACATGAAACTCCTAGCATGGTTAATGGCAGTTAACCACATCAAGCCCCTATGTGGATCAATGGCAGGATCCTTTTGTTTTTAGTAGGCTGAGCCATGGTTTAGTAGGTTGAGCCATGTCACAGTTTTTATTCCCCCCTCCACCTGCCCCCACAACCCTGCTTACCCCCAGGGAGGAAGAAAGACTAAGACAGAGATGGGGGAGCAAACCTTTGAAAGCAGTACCAGCTCCTCTAAGGCATCATGCGTATTACAATAGACTGAAACTATAGAAACTTATAGAGCCCAGGATTCAAATACAAGAGTGTGTGTTACAACACAATGCTCTGAAGGTCTGAGGTCAATCCAAAATTCATCCTGCTTGCTCAATTGGGACCGAGAAAGGTAACAGATTATTTGTTCAGTCACTATGGAAATCAAATCAACTTCTCTGTGGCTGTATATCCTGGCCACCAACTAAGAACAGCATTAGTGCCAGCTGCACTCTGGCAGGTTGCAGAAAGAGAGCTGACGCAGTAGGGGAAATGAGCAGTGATATGGCAAAAATAACAAAAAAATAACAGCTTTGGCTCTTCCTAGATTTCCAAAGCATTGCTTAACTGTCTGCATTAAGGCTTCGGTAAGGATGGGCAACTAGTTTAGATGGAGAACATCAAATTTTAGAACCAAACTCACACCAAACCTTCCTAGAGTTCTGAAATATCTGGCTAAGAGTTGATTATTTCCTGTCTATGCCTCAGACAAGCAGTGGAAATGCTAAAATACTGTAAGTGATATTCTTATGAGATTTCTGCACATAACTAAAGGGGCCAAGACTCCATTGAAGTCATCTTGGAGAGAAATGAGAAAAGAAGATGCAAGGTCCATTGCTCTATATTTGTGCCACATTATATCGTGCTCTTCCTCAGTTGAGACACTGGGTTATACCAAGATGAAAGATGATCCGATACGCAGCATTTGAACTGTTGGATGCTTATTTAAACAAAAAACAAATTCCAGGCCTTTTGAGGGTTTCATTTAAACATCACTAGGCATTTAGGGGCCTGATTTTCAGAGATGCTGGGAACGGTGAACTCCAGTGAGAGTCAATGAGATCTGCAAGTGCATAGCACTTCTGAAGATCAGACAGTCCCAGTCCTCTGGGTTCCATCAGAAGCCTCAGCATTAATTCCACCTATCTTTGGCATGTGGACTCTTTCAGGCTGTTACCAGGTGCCTGGGAACCACACTGAGAATGCCACAATCAAGGCAGACTGCAAGAAATAGGGCAGACAGTCCCCAAAACTGGTGGTTTATTCTATAATTAGATTGACCAAGCCAGTAACAAAAGAACTTCTGCAGTACCACAGTGGTTAACCAGAAGCCAAACACAGTCCCCTTTAGGCATTCCAGCCTCTGGCTCCCATCCAAACAAATCTAATATGGTGAGGGGTTACTGAAAACCTAATTCACCATATGTGAGGTTCTTACTAATCCCAAAGGATCAGACACTTATTTTCAGCTCAATATGTATCTCAAATATCACACTGTCAGCCAGTTCTTAGTAAACTAACTAAAGATTTGTTAATAAAAAAATATTTTTAAATGGTTAATTAATAAATCATATACATACAAATGATTCCAAAGTCCTTATATCAGGTTTGTAGCAGTGATGCAATAGATTGTTGGCTTGCAAAAGTCTCTCTGGTAACTTGCAAAAGATTAGAAGGTCCTGAGTCCATAATTCAAGATGCTCCTTTGTAGCTGTAAATCTACAGTCCAGAGAATTAGAGCAGGAAAGAGGCAAAATGGATATCTCAGGTGTCTTTTATATCCTTTACCATGGGTATGGAAATTTACTGTCCCAAAGAGAGCCCACAGCCTAGGTGCCTGGAAAATTACTGACCCAAGATGGAGTCCAGGGTCACATGTCCTTATCACTTGTCCTTACGTGCTTTGCTGATTCACAGGGCAGCCAATGCCCATATTCTTTCTGAGGCATGTACAGGAAATGCTTATTGGCCAGATGAATTTCTTCAATGGCCCATTGTGAGCTGAGTGTCTTTAATGGGCCATCAACACCTAGCTGTTTAGCCCTGATGTAAATCTATTTGAGGGTGTCACCCAGGAATACAACACATGTTTAAGATAAAAGAACATAGCCAATATTCATAACTTCAGATATAAAGATGATACATGCATATAAACAGGATTAGCACACTGAACAGGTAGTAACTTTTCCATTGATACCTTACATGGCATGCTTTGTACAAGATTTATTGCAACTTTGTAACAATGATGACTGTATTAGTGTAACCAGTCATTTTTATACAGCACCACACAGGCATCTCTGAAAAGCCAAAAAAGGAGCACATTCTTGATAGGAGCACACACTGGGATTCTCCCAAGGTCACGCAGCAGAATTATTAGCAATTAATCTCTTTGCTCATTTCATTGGTTCTTTGAAAGACACCAGTCAGTATCATACTGTGAGTGAGAAATGTACTTGGAGACATGCAGCCCCATCAAATTAGCTCCTTGCAATAGGTTATAGATCAAAACATCAGTGAGATGTAAGATTAGTTAATATGCCATAAGCAGCTAAATGAAGTTTTGCATTGAAATGTGTGATTTGCTGCACCTCCAACAAGGAGATAATTGCTTTTCTAATTATAATTGGGCACAGTGTACAAACTTGGTGACCCAGCTAAATTTAAAAACTGGTATTATATTTAACCATATTTGCATCTTGAATTAGGAAGGGGAGGAAAAAACGCATCAAGATGTCAAATGGCAAATGGAGGAGCTGTTTTGCCAAGTCAAGATAAGTGTGGCATAGACTTTATTTAGCTGGTTTTGCCTGGGCAAAAAGCTGGTAGCAACTAGGGACTGCTCCAAATAGGCAGTATCAGGTGGCTGCTCCATCTAATTGATTATTAGTATGACTGCTGTTTGCTTTGTTTTATGATGGGGGCTTATGTTTTGCTGCAGTTATTCCTTAATTGGAACTTCATGTGCATGCATTTCCAGGCAAGTTCATTGTCATCCAAGCAGTGTTTTATATTCCCTGCAGGAAAGTGAGCTTGTAGAGTGGAGAACAGAGGAGTTGATGGCCATGAATATGGATCAGCTGGGAAAATGGCATTGTCATTTGTGGGCCCTTGGGATATATGCCGGAGTTACCTGTTGGTCAGGTATCAATAGGAGGGAGGCTGGAAGGGGCCGTGTTGATCTGCGGCATGTAAGGAGGCACATCTCTCCCTCTTTCTTTCACTACCAAATGCCAACACAGACTATTTGCAGATTCCTTACTTCCTACTTTCAATTGTTCAAATGTGTGATAAGGGCATAGACAGCCTCTCTCCTTGTCCAGCAGTGCAGTAGCAAGGCAAGAATTCACTCCAGAGGCGAATTCCCATATTTACACCAGTGCAACTCTGCTGGCAGCCAGTGGGGATGCATAGGTGTATGTGTGGGAAGAATTTGTCCCTAGTTTTAAAAAAATGTTATAATCTAGTGAGTGCTCCACAGCTACAGTAGGGCATGGTCTGCTGGTCTGGAGAAACAGTGAGGCCTCTGGGTGTGTCTACATGCAAGTGGGAGCAAGCTTCCCAGACTAAGTAGGTAGACTCATACCAATGGAGATTAAACTAGTTTGCTAAAATTAGGAGTACGGACATGTGGCTCTGGCTGTCAAGACCATCTGACCCCCTAGGCTTAAGACCCTAAAATGGGACATCCTCCCTGCTATTTTTAGTGTGGTAGCTGGTGCCCTTCTAGCATAAGTATGTCTACTCAGGCTGAGGGGCTCACAGCTGCAGTGTAGACCTACCCTCTGTGTGAATACTGTGATGTGCCTCTTTTCTAAAGAAGCAGTGAAGTGCACACCACCATGCATTCTTATCTCATTACCCTGCTCTGTGCTGCTCCGTATGGCTCTGGGACTCACAGTACAGCTGACACCACTTTCCTTCATAGCCTCCAGTTAATAACAGCAGGTTTTTTTGTATATTTTTATGAGAATGTAAACACAACAGCTATTAGCAATGTTTCCAGATGTACTAGTGAGGCAAACATGCCTCAAACTGCTCTTCATTGCAGGGACTGGTCCCATGCCCTAGAGACAAATTGCCCTGCTCCCCCGTTCCATTAGTCCATCAGTTTCCGCTTTTGGCACAGTGACCAGAACCTTATCCCTGCAGGACATAGTTCTCTCCATCTCTGAAGTATATGAGTTGGTTACCGTTAATATAGCTTGCACAACTGGAACTTTTAGGAGCATTCACAGAGTTATCTAGCCACGGTATTTGACTTCCTGGGGCAGTATGTTCTCTAGGTTTAGTGCTCAAACTGGGTGTGGTGAGTGCTGGTACTTCCTGTCTAACACAGGTTACCAAACAGGTCCATGGATCCTCTCCCTTTCTTTCCAGCTATTAGAGCTGTCCAGCCTTTTTTTTTTTGCTCTTAAAAAACCAAATAACTGTGGGTGTCTTTAAAAACAGCAGAAAACAAGGAGGAGGAGCCAATATAACTGTAGTCACTAGGGTGATCATAACACAGTGGAAGGAGAGGGAACAAGTGCCATGCACCGCCAGGATTTTTCTTTCCCATTGAATTTAGTGATGGTGAAAGACATCTCACTCAGAGCTCTGGAGAATGAAGGCCTCCATCTAGCAATGGTATGGACCAGAGCGGAGCAGACTTATCCACACTACCTTGACAATCTACCGAAAGTCACTTCCAGAAAGACACCTTCTGTTGGCTGTGTGTAGTTCAGTCTCCATGCCTGTTTCACGATGAGCCTTTCTCCTTAAAGTGCCAGCACCAGTGTCTAATATTAGTTGTGGACACTCTTCTCCACTAGGAACTGGAATGAAAACCAATTAGTTTTACAATGCACTGCCCCCTAGCAGCCACCACACAATCATGAACTGTCCATAAACCTAACCATGAAGTTTTCCATATCCCATTACCTGAGCCATCTAGTCCATCTTCAGCTGTGAGGGTTTTTTTAAATAAAAGTTCACCTCCATGTTGTGCTTAAAGCGAAGTTGTAACATTCTCAGAAACAACTCGAATTTATATCGCTTCCACAGCACACTCTGTATAGATTGTAGTACTCAAGCAGTGAGCTGGACATATGTGCAATTAAGGAAGTGTTTCCACAGCAGGAAAACAAATCCCCTTTTTGGCAGTAGAAGCAAAAGTAACAACAAGTGAGTAAAATGTTACTGTGATTTGCGCTTGCTGTCTTATTCACAGTATGTGTTTTGCAGTTGCTCATAGCTGTAATTTCAGCCTCTTTGGAGACCACTTTTTTTAAAAAAAGTGTAGAAATCCATTTCCTGTCACTAGCATGCAAAGAATACAGCATCCTATTTAGTGGGCAGTTGATAGGATGAAAGAGTGCATTTGAAATCAAATCCAAAAATCAAATAACTGTAGTCTTCAAAGAGGCATTCAACTCCCAAGCTACTAGAATAGCTGTCAGCTCAATAACCCCTCAGAAATCTTTGAGGGTCTGGTTTCTCATTTGGATAGCTTATGCTCTGTACAGACTGGTAGTTTATTTCACCAATGTATATAATTTTTATTTGAACCAGCAGACATACACTTGTGATTATTATCTGTATGGTATAAGCTAAGTCTCTCTGTGGTCTGACTGTTGTAGTAACTCATCCATACCCTACTTTTGCAGACCAAAGGAGCCATCTGGTAAATGTGCACAGAGATGTGAATAAAATCTAAGTGTTGGAAGAAATGCAAATTTAGTAGGGATACCGTTCAGTAAATCAATATAACTTTACTATAAGATTGCAATAAGAAGTGAGCCCAACTACTAGCATGAAATTGTACAATTAAGGCAATAGGTTGGAAAATGTTCAGTAGTTCCTGTTAGGTACTGAGCAGCCAGCAATCCGATGGTGCCAAATCCTATGGTTCTGACTCAGTTTTCAGTCAACCAAATCTCTCATTGAAGTCAGCAGGCCAAATATTGCAGTCCTTGAGTTTTGTTCATGGAAATCAATAATTGTTTTGCCTAAGTAAGAACTGAATAATGACTTCAAGATCTGGCTATTGTCTTTAGTGACATTTGTGGGTACTCCACCTTGCAGGATCAGTACAGATTTGAAATAAAATAAAATAAAATGCTGTTTCAGCTGCCACAATTACAAGAGAGAATTGTACGGAAAAATCCTACATTGGCAAAGGACAGAGGATCTAGATGACCATAAGTGCCTTTTCCATCTCTTATCTTCTGTGATTATGCTCCTCCCTCTAGCAGTTTCTAAACTAGTCAGAAAAGCTTGCCAAGGGGTTTCGGCCTCTAGATAATGCTAGTTAGTGGCTTGGCTTGGCTGAGTTTGTATCAGTAACTGGCTTCTGTAATAGCTTTTCCCATTTATGTAATCACTTATTTGATTAATGTACTCTCTCTTCTTGTAGTCTGCACTAAATCTTGCATTACTTTGTATGCTCTCATTTCTTTGTTTGTTGCGTTATTTTAGTCCACTGCTCAAAACATCCTAAGGCAGCACCTGATTAGGGCACCAAGATTATCCATTGTGATTATTGTGGGTTTTTCTTGCTGATGGTCTCACATATCATGTTGGGTGGCATGTGGCAGATTCCCTCTGTTAATTAGAACAAATGTGCCAATTATGTTAATGTATCTCCCGATACCATTCAGTGAATAATTAGAGACAACGTGTCTGTCTCTCACCAGGGAGCAGAATGAAAAAGAATAAGGTGCATTGCTTTAAATTACTGCCACCTTCGGATTGGGTATTTCCTCAGCCAGTCACTGTGACAGCACGGGGTCATGACAGGCTTCCAAGAAACACAATACAAACAGATAAAATAGATGGTGGGAGCCATGTGGATCACTGGTCTGAAAATTAATTCCAAAGAACATAAAGAGCTCTGGCCAAAGTCAGGAAACCTTTATGTGTTCTCTGTCCCATAGCACTGCTTTCAGTAGTTCTTATTGTTATCTAACATTTTATATTACTTTAGCACCGAGAGGCCTCAAACAGGCCAGGGTCTTGTTGTGCTACACATTGTACAAACATATAGTAAATGACAGTACCAGGCTCAAAGAGCTTACAAACTGAAAGTGAGTTGTTGTGGATTTCACGTCTACTTTGCTTTGTAAATCTGGTGTGCAAGAATATCAAGTTATAGATCATTAAAATTTCCCATTGGTATTATCTCCACTTAGGAAAACTTGTATTGTTCATGATAGTTATGTCCCAAATTGAAAAATGTCTGGTTTGATTACAGAAAATTGATGTCAAAGTTATTTCAGTGATATATAGATTGACTGATTGATTTATTTATTTCAGAGATATACAAACAGTGTGTGCATATGTGTATTCTACTTTTATATGAGGTTTTGGTTATCACAAATATTTTGTTATTAATAGCTTAATTTTATTTATATATAAAAATATTCAAATGTTGATTATTAAAAGTGCTAGGGACATGTTCTAATTTACTGCAATTTTAAAAGCCAGGAACCTATTTAGAGTCCTTGTGACTACAGCTAGTAAATTTACTTCATCAGCAGAGCTGCAAAACAAATACTCAATTTAGAAATGTGGTTTACCAGAATAAAATTAGAGAAATCGAATGACTTTCTCCATGTATTAGTTTAACAACCTAACTCCTTCAGGAAAGATGGATGGGATGACATGATTTAAAAATCAAATAATCGATACAACTTGTATAATAACAGTATGAATAATTGCTGTCACCAGTAAATTATACTCTCAACTCTGCTCTATTCTCTTACCTTAAATATTTGACAGTTGCTTGATTACTGCTTACATGAGAAAACAAGATATCCTCTCATCAATTCTGTTTACCTCTGATGATAACACAGACACAAACACAAAGCCCTGATTTCCAGAGGTGCTGAGCACGGAAATCAGTGGCAGTTGCAGCTGCTCAGCAACTCTGGAAAAATTAGGCCATTAGTAACTACAAATGTGTGGTAACCAAAACCTTATTTAAATGTTATATTATGTTTTTAATTAGCTAACATTTGTACAAGGTGTTAAACAAGAAAATACAAGATGTACTAATTATTATTGGAAACATGCTTTTTGTTTTTCACAGTACTTGTTGCTGATTTCTAAAATGGTTGGATAAATGTACCTTATATCTCCTGTCTAACCAGACATCCTCTGACTATTTCCTTTCTTGACAATAATAATCCAGTGTTGGTGACATGATACGTCACTCCCGCTGATGTAATTGTGATGTCACAAACAGTGGATTTGTAGCATCCCATAATGAGTCAGGCAGGGTGACCAGGAAGATTAGAAAGATCACTGTGTTTAGATACAAGTTGTTAATCAGCAGTGATGCTGGAGCAGGGACATGACAGCTGGGGGGTTCGGTAAAATATATTTTTCAAACTTTAACTAAGGGTAACAGACTAAGAAATTCCTCCAACTTTGTACATTAAACATTATACCGGGAACAAACTTTGCCGGGGCATTTTGTGAAGAGGGTTCTTTTCTTTGAAGAATTTGGGGAAGAGCCAGAGGCAGTATACAGAACTAGACAGAGAGACCTTTGGTTTGTTCTGGTATGGCAGTTCTATTCTCATATGATATTTTGCAGCGATGAAAGGGGATTTATCTTTGACTGCTCTGATTTAGTCAAATCAGAATTGTCTCGTCACAGGTTCAGACTGAATAAAAATATGTACCATTTTGTGGATAGCTGTAAGAATCCCCTAAGCTTATTTATGTAATTTAACTAATGTTTTGATATTGGGGGAGGGATGCTTTCATGACCAGGTGTATTTATCTGCACATTAAAACCAAAACTATTCTGTAATGAATCCAGGCCATAATTTAGGCCCAGTACTGTTCCCACAGAAATCAATAGGAATTTTGCCACTGACTTCAGTCAGAGTAGAATCCAGCCCTTAGTATGCAGATCACAGAAAGAGGAGCAATAGGATTAAAATTCATTTCCTTAACGTAAGTAACATTTTGTAGAATTTCAGTTTTGCAATCTTGTATTTGTATCACAGAAATAAATATTTAAAAAGCAGAAAGAGCACACTTGTCTGTGTGGGATACAGAGGTTAAGTTGATGCCTAAAATGAATAATGTGGAGAAGTGAGCTTTGGGTTTGTTTCTCAGTCTAGAAGCATGCGTTCTTGATCTGTGGGTGATGCAGGGATCAAACATTGCCACTGACTGAATGGGAAGCTGTCCTTCTTGATTATATCTGATTCCTATTAGGACTCAATTTGGCTCAACACTACTCAAGGAAGAAATGGGGGTGGGGAGGAAACGATTTTAGGCTTCTTACCAAGGAAATGCAGATTACTGACAAAAAGCTTAGATCTTCCATGGAAAATAAAACATGAATGCTGTTGTGACAGAATGGTTTCCAAAATGTTGTACCTCTCTCTCTCTTTTATACACGCGCGCACATGCACACACACAAACACTTTTCCATTTCTGCAGCACTTTTTGCTCCACCAAAATTATTAAACTACAAAATATACATGTAAAACTATAAAAACACTACAGCAATGAGCTGGGGAAGATTGGCACTTTCAATCAAGCCCCTGCAGGACAGGGTCTTTGTATACATTACTGGGTCTTCCTTTGGAAAAAATAAATAGAAGGCAGCCAAAAACATTCAAACCACCCTCCTTGCAGTTGGATTGGGAATCCCTAACTTTTGATAATTTTGTTGTTTTTTGATGGTGTGGAATATCCACGGGAAGGCAGTTTGGTCTGCCCCTCCGATCACACCGTCATGGAATAATGAGAGTTTTAGTTCATGTTAAACTCTACATATATTTTTCCAACTAAAAAGAAGTTTGTTGCTTTTCGTTGTATCACATTCCAAAGGTTTTTCCATCCTCCTGCACCACGGGGAACATAACCTGGAAAGAGGGTGGAGACTCCTGTCCTCCCCAAAAGGTTCATCAAGATTTTATTTCTGGCTGAGATTCCAGAAGAGGCCTACTGATAGAGGAGATGAGCTTAATCAGGATTCCCTTTGGACCCACTAGTCACACCCCATCCCACTTTGTCTTTTGTGTGATCCCCTGGTTTTTGTTCCTAGGAGCCTCACTCTATTCAGTCTTGGCTCCAGCCTTGGTTCCACGAATTAAACCTTGATAGAACAGTTGGCCAAATCATTTGCTGGAAATAAATTAGCTAATGAACTTATCCCTCTTTTCTGTTTGATATTTATACAGGTATATTTGCTCCTAGTGAATGTTAGACAGTTTACATGAATGAAATTAGCCTACAGATTGTTCAGGACTGGTCCGCTTGACCACTTTGACCATCTGCTGTTTGTGGTGATTGGCCACCTAAATTACATGGTATTGTGCTTGCTCTATGACTGGTTGGCGGAAGCTTTTAAAAATAAAGAGTAACAATTGATGAATAGCAAATACTATTATTCGCATATGAATATGTGCTTTCACATCAATCTGGGTATCCACACAAAGAAACCAAAGATGCTCCTAACATTCATTAGGCCAAAAACCTGCTTGTGCTAATATTTGCATACATGGAATAGAAAAGAGAATGAAGGTGGGTCAAGCTGAATAGCCAATCAGAATTCAAACCTATTCACAAACACTCTGTTTTGCAGTATTTGACCAGCTTTGGTCAGGAATGAATTGAGCCTTATGTGATTAAACCTAGGAGGGGCCTTAGCAACTCATGCCACTGGTCACAGTGGTCTGTATGGCTATCATATGGAGTTGTTCAAATATCTTTGGAAAGGTAGGGGTCTGTCAGTACAAGTCAGGCCTGTCTTGGCAGTTAGCACCTTTTAGTTGCAGTGGGTTGATTTTTGTTTTTGTTTTTCTTCCTTTAATTAAATCCTGGGCACAAGCTGAAATGATCTAGTGATGTGAAAGCGCTGCTTTGATCCATCCAGGGCCCCCGTCCCTTCCTCTAGAGCATGCTAAGGTCAAATGAATACAAGCCACTGAATGTTCAGCCAGCTTACGTTAGAATGGCTCTCAGCCACCAGCTGTGGGATAATGGGGTGTTTCTTTAGGAGGGCAGTCAAAGGAACATTGTCTGGACAAACATCACATTTACAAATATTTTTCTGTGCAACCAATGAAATCGTATGTTGTTAAAATGGAAATATTTTTTGAAAATATACTTAACATAAAGAAAGAAAAAGAATCACTTTCTATTCTTCAGTATTCCCAGTTTCCTAGTAACTGTCCCTCTTTTAGTTTGTCCAGATTGTTGCCAAAAAAAAAAAAAAAGAAAGTCACCTCACATTTGGGGTGTTTAATTATCATTATTTCTATTACAGTTTCACCTGTAAACCACAACTGAGCTCAGGACCTCATTGTGCTAGGCACTCTTCAGACACGGAAGTGACTATCTCTGCCCCATAAAGTTTACAATCTAAACAGATAAGACAGACTAAAGGGTTGAAAAAGTACTTTCATTAGGATGCTTGCCAATGCACCAGTGGGAGATTTTTTCCTTAAATTCCCATTTTTAGACAAGGTTTTAAAGAAAAACCAACATCTGTGTCCCTCACACCATCCATTAGACCTTGAAAGTCTATCTGCATGATCTGATTGGTTATGCACAACTGGAAGCAGCCTTTGAAAAGATTATTGATCATTTTGAAGGTGGAAGAAGCTGGTTATAATGTGAGATGGGAGGAAAAAAGTGAACGCTGTACTCCATGATGGCTACCTTGTCATTTCAGTTCAACGTTATATTGGCAGAATAGACAACACGCAGCAGACAAGTTCTTCGTAGTGTACTTTGATTTACAGCAGTTTCTGGCATGAACAAATTAATTGCATATTGCACACATCCAGAGGTTAAAGCTTCTGTAGATTGGCATGCTGATGTCTGATAACCTTACTGTGTCTCTTGTAAACTTTTAGGTGGAGTGGCTGAAAAATGAAGAGGTGATCGATCCCGTTGAAGATCGGAATTTTTACATCACCATTGATCACAACCTGATCATAAAGCAGGCACGTCTTTCTGACACAGCTAATTACACCTGCGTTGCCAAAAACATCGTTGCCAAGAGGAAAAGCACTACTGCTACTGTAATTGTCTATGGTAAGCGAGGCATTGCCCTTCTGCAGACAGATCAAAGTGCAGCCTGTAGGCCGGAAGTGGGCTGTGTAGTTCTGAGATGCATCCTGCAGCTACCACCATCTTAGATGCAGAAGTCTGTGAAGACTGGAAGTCCCTGATTGTAATACACTTAATCAGAGTGTCCAGGCCAATGTGGCCCTCATCCAGTCGAAGTGTGGATGGCCCTATCTCTTCATTCTCTTACTCTACATCCAGGTCTCCTATAAAGTAGGTCTGAGCATGAAGGCTATGTCTGCCTCCCATGAAATTATTCCTCTTGATATTTTTTGAGGCAGAATGTATCCAGAAGGACAGAAGCTGCTCTAATGAGACACCAGCTGACTGTCCTGGTGTTCATTACAATCAATTTAATTACAGGACAGACAAGTGGGAAAAAATCCCTGTGATTACTCTGAGCATTCACTTCATAGCCAGGGTAGCAGTTATGCTTAATTGTAAGCAGTTGCATCCCTAAAGTTACAATGAGGGCTTTTTAGTTCAGTTCTATAGCAAACTAGCTGAATGGAGTTGATTAGCAGCATTTGTGATGCAGAGGAGGGACATGGCATAAGTATTCTGTGTTCTGACCGTGATGAATACTTTAATGCACAGACATTGGGCAAATTTCACTATACATACCCAATCTCTTTTCCAAACACACAAAGCTAAACTCTCTAAGTGTAATTTAAGATGTAGCTGAAAGACTTACTGAGAGTGGGCCATGCAGGTAGGGGGCAAGATCAGGAGACTTGCATTGGGGAGCAGCCATCGCCTGTGTTCTCACTCCCAGGGCTATTTTATTTGAGCAGTTTAAATGCTTGTCAGTACCCAGACTACAGTGTGGAGCAGGACTGGTTCTTATCCGTTTTGTTCTCCATATGTGTCACATACTGAGGTTCATAACAGAAAGGGTAAGCTGTAAACATCTTCCCAAAATAATGGGACAAACGGCATAATTTGTGAGTTCACTTTGAGTAGCCAAACAGGCTGAGTACCTGTCATATGGATGCCTCACCCTATGTGAGCACAGGCTTTCATCAGGACTGGTGAACAAGGGATACCCTTGCCTTAACATTTTAAGAACCCTTCCTGTGAAGAAAGTAACGTGTTGAATTTCTGATAGACCACAGACCAAAAGAGCAGAGCATAGATGATGTGTGCATCTGAACACTAGTTAGTGTACAGTCACTATATACACTGGATATAGTGTATAATAATACATTTTCAGGATCCAAATATTTTGGCTTACAAAGTTCAAGATTGCATTATTTGACCTTATTTTGACTGCAATGATAAAAAGATAACTCAATGCTCATTGCTGGACCATTCTGAGTCTTTATAAAGAGGAGGGCCACTGCATATCCGCAGTAGTACAGCAAACTGAAAGGACTTTTCATTCAATAGTATTTTTTTCAGAAAGCTTTTTTTTGGACATTGGTAAAGACATTGGTTTTGAAAGGTGGGTTTGCGTTTATTTAATGTTCTTTATCACCTGTCACCTTTCAGTCAATGGCGGCTGGTCTACGTGGACGGAGTGGTCCTTGTGTAATGGTCGCTGTGGAAGAGGCTATCAGAAGCGCACAAGGACCTGCACCAACCCTGCCCCACTCAATGGTGGTGCCTTCTGTGATGGCCAAAGTGTCCAAAAAATAACTTGCACCACTCTGTGTCCAGGTACAGTCTGAAAGATTCACAGCCCCAAATGTGATTATCTAGTGTTTTTCAAAATCAAGCATTTTAGAAAGTGACTATTAATCGCAAACACTCCTTTTTTCTTACTGATAATCCAGTATTTCAGTGAATGAATATTAAATTGTGTTACATAAGTAGATAAAACAGTGCACACAGAGTAGATGAAACAGCAGTGGATTAAATCCCACTACCACACAAAGCTTGCACTATCATCTCAGTCCCTGTAATTCATGGGATTTGAGTAACGTTTACCGCTTCAAATCTTAGGAGCTGAAGCTCTTGATCTGTTGGAAGCTATGGAAATAAACTAGCATTTAAGTACAGAAAATATTTTGACAAACAGATTTGTAACATCAGTTTCTGTGCATACTAATTTCTTGGTTTACACTGCAAAGATGAGCACAGCATTTGGAACACCTGGATTATGGACATTAAACTTGACATATACATATGCTTGTCAGCAAAGACAAGAACATTCACACCAAAAATATTAATGGTTTCACACATTAAAATTAAATTTAAAATGCATCAAAAGCCAGAAAATTAAAACATGAAATGTATACTTTATCATTAATACAACACTGCTTAAGGGCTCTGGGTGGCTTTTAGAAGGACAAACTTTGCTATTCCTCACTCATATTGAGTAATACCTTCCTATCCATTGAATGGAACTACTGTTGGAATAAGGTCCTACTCAGCATGAGCAAAGGGCATCAAAATCTGGCTCTTAGTGGTGGGTGAAACTCAGAGAGTTGGAAGTTCATTTCAAATTCTGGACACTTAGCTGAGCCTCTATAGTCGACTAGTTGGTAGATCCAGCTATTGACGTCAGCACTTTTGAAAATCATTTTCAAAAGGCCCCAGCATTGGCCTAACTCTTCTCCCGTTCAAATCAACGGGAGTTGTTGTATTGACTTTCAGTGGGAGCAGGGTCAGAGCAAAACTGCGCACTTACAAAAAATTCCATTCTAGGCAATTAATTTAGGGACCTAACTTCTGGCACCCATTATTTTAAAACCTTGCCTATGATTTGTATCTTCACAGTGTCCCTTTAAATACATGACCATCTCGTTTATAAATACAGATTGTCGCACAGGTAATACACTGCACGTGCAGGGTACATATTCTTGACAGTTTTGCTGATTATGCTTAGTAACCCCTTTTTCAAATGAAATAGTTCAGTGATTTAATTATTTTTCTGAATACCAAAAGTGACGCTCTCATAATACATAGTAATTTCTTACCGTATTTAATCTTTTGTGTTACATAAGTGCTAAAAAGCATAAATTTGTTGGGATTGGGTTTTTTTTCTTATACAAGTTAGCCATGGATAAACCTTCTTTGGTTTCTATTTCAAAAAAGAGAAGAAAAGAAAGAAAGAGAGTACTCTGGGGCAAATTTCAATCCAGAATTAGTTCTTATACCAAAGCTATAAACTCCACACAACAACTGCTGAGTGACTCTTTTCCATGAGTCAGTTCTTTATGTGAATCAGTGGCTCAGACCCTGTTATTGAGACAGAAAGTTTTAAACGTCTCAGTAAGCTATTGGGATCCAACCCAGACAAGTATTAACTGAAAGACAGAAGTTTCTAATGGGCGCTTGGTGGCCCCAGTGGACTGAAGCGATGTCAAAATCACAAAAATCATCACTGTAGTTAGCACTAATTATTACCCTCACTGGCAACCCTGCCCCTAGGACTATGAGACTGAACTACTCCATTCCCCTTACAGTTGGTCCTTCTAGGGCTATGTTGAGGCAAATTAGAAGGGCAGTGTGAGAAAGTTTGTATGTCTATGGTCTATGCTGTACCTGGTCTGCGGATAATAAAAATAAAGATTTTGGTCCTTAGTTCTGTCATTCTGGCACCTTTCACAAGGGCTAAATTCATAAAGATCTTTTGAAAGCAATCATTTTCTCTGCTTCTATCTATATTTGCATCTCTCTCTTTCTGACCTTCCTAAGTCATGTCACTTTCTTGCCACAGTGGATGGTAGATGGACAGCATGGAGTAAGTGGTCTACCTGTGGAACAGAGTGTACACATTGGCGCAGGAGGGAATGCACAGCGCCAGCACCGAAGAATGGTGGGAAGGATTGTGAGGGTCTCGTTCTGCAGTCCAAGAACTGCACAGATGGCCTGTGTATGCAAAGTAAGTGGAAGTATATTAATGCTGCTGTATTGACTTTGGAGTTCCTAAAATATATAGCCATTAAAAAAACAAGTTAAAGCTCCAGTGTTCTCCTGCCATAAAAATCTGCTATAAGCAGAAGCTTGAGAGTATCCAAGTGAAATACCCTGCCCCATAACAACATGGGGAATAAAGCAACATTTAAATGATGTGGCATAAAGTTACCAAAATAACCCATGTGTGGTGCTCCAAAATTGTGCCATCCAGGCATTGTCTGAATTGGGGGTGATGCAAAGCCTCACCACCCCGCAGCAAGCTTAGGGAAGGATTGTGTGTCTGAGGCAAACCCCGCTAAGCTCCCTGGAATGAATGGTGCAGCCTAGTCCTCTCATCATTATGTGCCAGTTTTGTGGGGTGGTGGAGAATGGTGGTGGAGCCATGACCATTGTAATGGTCCCTGGAAAAGCTGCCTTTTCTGGGACTGTTTTCTGTCCCCTGAGGGCACCTCTTTCAAATGACAGGCCTGTGCTCCACTTCTCTTTGGGGTGGGACCTTGTGTTCCATCCACTCTCTGACTGGTTGTGCCAGGTTATGACTGCCCGGTTGACAAATCTGAGAACTAGGATGCCCAATGGGCCTGGCACTTTCCCTTCAGGGCTCTGTAGACAGTAATATTGTGCAGTGCTGCATAAGCATGATCAAAAACAAAAGTATGATTTATTTGCCAAAAGGTTCACAGCACTCAGAGAAATGAATGTATGACAGCCTAGAGACCTGCAGGAATCATGTCATTCCTGTGCTTGGCATTCCCCTCCGGGTCCGAGGTAGTCATGACATAGCCTTGTTAGCCTCGGTTCACTGGCTGGCTGCAGACCCTAACTCACAGTCTCCTTGCCTCCCTGCCGATGCACATGGACATTCACTGGGCAGCTCCTTCAACAAAATCACCCTCCCATCCCTTTCTAGGCCTAGTGTCCACCTTTGATCCTAGGTTTAGCCTTGGGTAGAGTAAACCATCCTAGCTTGGTTGGAGCCTGGAAGGGGGTATTGCCCAGTTAACAGCTTCCCCCTTGTTTCCTCAAGGACTCTTATTTGTGTCATTGTTTTGCCTTTTCTGCTTGTTCCATCTGACAACCCCTTATGATCTTACTCCGTACAAGTATCCCACTATAAACACACACTCAGGCTTGCACCATATGCAAACAAAATAATACAGATATTTCCCAATTCTCCACAGCTCTGTTCTCTCACTGCCACCTTTGGGGTAATTTTGCACCTCCAGGAGCCAGGAAGGATGCAGCCTCTGAACGCTTCCAAGTGCAAGGTCTTAGATTGTCCTTGGCCCATGTATAGAGTGCTTGGGGGAGAGAGGGAGGCTCTTTCCATTGTTCCTCCCCAACTGTGCACCCACACAGATGCCAGGGATAATCTAGCCTGTAGTATATATAATTATACACTGACAAGAGACACCTGCAGAATAAATGAGCTCCTTTATGGGAAAAGGCTGTTCCCTGTGCCAAGATGACATACACAGACTTGGTGCAGGGTGTCTCTTCTGAGGTTGGAGCAAAGTATTCTCCCTTAGTCCTCAGGAATGCACTAGTCTCTGCAACTCTTGTGCCCCCTCTCTTTGGGGGAAACAGCTGGTGAATCCATGGGGCTGGGATCTAGCTCTGTCTCCAAAGCTACTGCTCCTCACCCTTAAATCTCTCCTGCAGCAATGTGGAAGCTGGAGTCTGTGTCATGAAGATATGCAGTGGGAGTGCATCAGTCTCTCTGAATCCAGTGCCCTTTCCATCCACAAAAGAGGAGGCAGGATTTCCCCCTTTGCATAGTATAGATCTAGGATCCTATATCCTTTATAGCATCGCCTGAAGAGAGAGCCTGTTGTTCAGTTATTCATTTGGATATTTACAGCTCTGCCATAAACAAGCACCCATCCAATGCTCTGGGTGCCCTGAACAATTTTTTTTTAAATACAACTTATTAACCAAATGTGACCCATCAATTACTCTGGATGAAACCAAATCAAACAAACTCCCAGGGAGATAAATAGAACAAAATGAATTGGCCTCCCCATATAGCTGCACCAGAATCCCACACCATTGCTACCCAGCTATGCCCATCTCCTTATGGGCCAGGAAGGAAAGATGGACTTTGCAGCACTCCCTGAAGGTTAACAACCTCGGGCTGTTTCAGACCTTAGGGAGAATCAAGTTGAAAAGGCTTGGGGACCTACCAGAGAATATCCTGAGAGTATCCTCTCTGATACCAATGGTGCTCCAGACCCAGGTCTCTGCTGACTACAACTGTGGCAGTGTGTCACAGGGAGAGAGACAGTCTCATGGATAGACACGTCTCGGGACCGATAGAGTTTTTATAGTTCAAAACCAACATCTTCCAAAAAATCAGCCTGGTAAAACAGACTGTAGGCCTTTTTTATATTTAAATTAACCTAGTGCCAGAATGATAGTGCTGGAGACTGAAGCTGTCTGTTCATAGTACAGGCACAGCCCTGGCAACAATGCAAGTTTCAACACGCTGACCCTCCAGTGTGCCTCAACCTCTCAAACTCAGAGGAGAGCTCAGTTTCCAGGACCATCAAGGTCTGGGCCACTCCACTGTAACTGTCAAGAGGATCTCAATTATTGTCAAGGGTTATGCTGGCTTTTTTGTGAATTTGACACCTGTTCTCAAAGAACTGACCATCACACTCAGTCTTTCAGATGATACCTTCAAAATGAAGGTCCTGTCTGCTCTGCAGGTTCATTAAAGATCCAAGGAACTTTTTATAAGAACAGTGATTGGTTTCAATGGCCTTTGCCAAAATTTGCTTTCTTTCCACTCCTCTGCATTGTACTATACTGCTTTCTGGCTCTCCATTAGGTTGCAGCTCTCAGTCACCCAAGAGGCTACAGTTCTATCTATATAGAGGTTGTATGTTCAAAATTTGTAAAGTTCATTGACTTCCTTCAGAAAAAAAGGCACTATATAAAAATGAGTATTTTTATTATCTCAGATATGCCACAAAAGTGCCATTAGCTAGTATGCAATGAATTTTAGTCACTACCAAACAGGGCTAGATTTGAAGAAGTGACCTAGAAGTAAGAGATTCTGTATCCCATTATCGAAACCCTGAACTATCCAGTCTCAAATCATGATTTTTCCTTCAGTTTTTCAAGTTAACCAAAAACTGGCTCATATACATGGCCACATCCTTCATTTGAGTTTTGGTGCTTTGAGTGACAGCTGCACAAAACCAGCTGTAATTCTTCCATTTTTATTTTGTGGTGGAGGAAGGTTCAGACAGCTGAACTTTTCGCTAAAACTAAAAAATATACATATATATAAAAATAAATCATGCTAAAGCCAAGTTTATATAACACCCTGAAAATATGGTTTGCAGGGAGAAAGCTAACGTATCCTTAACTCCAGTGGTGTGAATGAGCCATTATGGTAAATTAGCAAGAAAAGAAACCACCTCCACTCTAAAGAACTCTTTATTACTAGATTATATTTAGACAGGTGTTTTTCATCTTTGGGTATATGCATAAGCAGAGTCATTTAAGCAGAAATATCATGAAAACAAATTTATAATGCTGCTGCAGAATAAAAGCCCTGTAGGGATCCCATTTTTATGTAGATGGTATATTGCATTTTATTTGTGAAAGTGACTGCTGGGAGAAAAGCACAGAACTTCAAAAGGAGAGAGGGTGATGCTAATGTGAATCCTACTCTGCATTTTTGTATGTATATGGAGGGTGGGGTGGGAGAGTGGGAATTAAAAATATACAGTTGCATATTGATTTCCTTAGCTCCAGGAGTTGTGATCATCCCTCATTGTTGGAATTTAATGATGATGTTTTAATACTGCCTTTATACTTATGGGGTTCATATACCTGTAAAACTTACAGCCCTGCTCCATGATCCATCACTGCTGAAAAGATTGATTTACTATACTTTATAGCTCTGTGCCTGGTATTCTTTCTCTCTCTCTCAATTTATGTAAATGCATTCAGAACACTTTTATTTTTACCTGTGTCTGGGACTGGGTTCCTCCAGATGAACTCATGGTACATCTGTGTGCTGAGGTAGGAAGGAACACCAGAACTTTTTCATTTCTGAAACACACTGAAATTCATTACAGATTATTAGGTTTTCATCTGGATTGAGTTGGAATTAGAATTTTTCATAATTCAGAGGCCTTCGAATCCAGATCACACATTTTCAAAGAATTCCCAGCAGCTTTCCCTTGTGGGCAGAGGAATGGTATGGATGAGAGCCAGGGGACCCAAAATCAAGCCCTCTGTGTCCTTGGAATCTTTTCTGATTTCTACTAGGTTGGCTGCTTAATTACATTGTATGTAAATTCTAGCCATGAGAGCAGTTTCTCTCTTCCTTCCCAGGATCGGTCTTGATCAAAAACCGATAGGTTATCAATTAAATATAGTAATGTGGAGGTCAAAAATTAGTAAATAGCTTCTTGTAGCAGGGCGACTAACCCACTGTTTTGACAGAAACTCACTTGTAAAAAAAATATATATATAAAAGAAATATCCCAGGAAATATGGGGTTGAATCAGTCTAATTTACAAGCCCTTTCTCTTCCAGTCTATTATTCACTACTGTAACATCACTGGGCAAATCAATAAGCTCTCTCATCAGACTGCCTCTACTCCAACACAGAACAGCAGTCTGTACCGCTATCGATTTCTGTGGGGATGAAAAGTGTGGAGCCTTCCCCATCCCTTGTAATTACAGTATTTTACACCCAAAGCTGTAGTTTCTGCTTACCGCTAACCGTGGTGTTTCTGGTGCAACTCTGCTGTCACATTTATTCAGACTAATGATCTTGCTAGTGTACACACACTCTTATTCAGTAGCTAGTATTTTTCCCTTAACATGAAAGAATGAATAGTCATTAAACTAGCATGCCTGCAGAGAGACAGGAGACAGATTGAAAAAGAGAAGTAGCTTTAGTGAAAATTTAGGACAGCCATTACTACTATAAGCTTCCAAATACAATCTAGCAGGAGTCCTTACAATAATTTAATAATTATTGTAATGGCATTAATAAACCTTCAGCAACATCATATACTGTATGTGTAATAAAAACTGGCACCGCCCACAGTAGTTAAATTATTTACCACCATATTTGCAACATATCCTATTTGAAGCACAGAGAGTAGGATAGATATCACAATGTTTTGAGATCCTTGTCTGGAAGGCAGTATTGACATTCAAAATATTCCTTATTATTCCGTGTTTTAATAATAGTATTGTCAGTCTAGGAAGAGTGTATGTAACTTGCCATCTTTATGAATTAGAAGGTTAACTCTCCACGTTTGTCCACATTTTCTTGCCAGGCATCTATTATATAAGTTGCTTCTTGAGAAGAAAGAAAGGTTAACCTAGTATTAATGTCTGCTGTGCTTTCTGTGGTAGCAGTTTCTTGCTGGAACATACATAATCTCCAGGTGTGCTACTTGTTCAATGTAATACACCAGAATCTTCTCATGAAATAAGCATTTGTTTCCCTTTTTGGTTTGTTTTGAAGTGCTGTGAAGAATTGTAGCCCAGAGTAACCTGATGAGAACCTAGAGAATTTCTGAGAAGTTTAGTACGTGAAGAGTAAGGGAATGTTTTTCAGAATCAAGGAGGGAAGCAAAGTTATCTCAAGGGAGATCACAACAGAAGCCAGTATGTGTGTAAAAGAACGAAAGGAAATCCTTTATTAAAAGCATGTGGGTCGAGAAACAATTTGAATATGTTCAGCCTCTCTGCATACTAATGTATCCACCTGGCCAGGCTTGCTGAGCTCTTTCAGGAAGAGCTGCTTCAATGTAAAGGATCCTCTCATCCTTTCCTTCCGATCCATTCCTGGGGGAGGATTTCCATAGCATTGGTATTTGATATAAAATTCATCCAGACCTACAGTTCCGTTTGTTTAACCTGTTCATAAATAATGGGAGATTTTCAAAACATTCGAATGAGTTTCGGCTCATCTTGTTGTTGTTGTTTGTATTGCATTAATGCAAAAAGGCCCCAATTAAGAACATGGCCCCTCAGTGCTAGGCACTGTACAGACACTGAGTGAGAAACAATCTGTGCACCAAATGTCTTATGATCTAAATAGACAAAACAGGAAAGGGGAAACAGAGACATAGGGAGGTGAAGTGACTTGCTCGAGTTCCCACAGCTGGCCAGTGGCAGAGCTGGGAACAGGACCCAGGAATTCTGATTCCCAATCCAGTACCTCATGTACTGGAGCACAATATCTCTCCATTAATTTTAACTGAAGATGTTTTTTCTAAAGCCTTTGGACCGCACTGAAAATTTCAACTAATGGTAAGCATAGAAGCATGCATACATTCTCCCTATATATCTTTAATCATTGTAAATTCCCTATCTCTTCTCTTCTTTTCTCTTTTATTCTTCCCTGACACCCCCTGCCTAATAATGATAATAGATAACAATAAAAGAACCTCTCCATTTAGATGAAAAGAAAAAGACTTGTAAACTGATAATAGTGCTATGCTGATGCATTAACCCAGGCATAGAAATAAAATAATGATAATACATAGTGCTTATTTCATCCATAGTTTTCTAAGCCTCTTATAGAGATGGGTAAGTATCATTATCCCCATTTCACTTGGCTTAGCAAGGCACAGAGAGGTCACATGACTAACCACAGGTCAAACAGTAAGTCAGTGGCAGAATCATTCCAATCTCTTGATTCCCAGCCCTATGCTCAACCCAAAGGTTAAACAACTGTGGCAAGATCAAGGTGACATAACTCAGTGAACTCTTGTAATGGAGGAAGAAGTTTGTAGTTGAATAATTTAATGAATCTCAAATAAATATAATGTTGATCCATTAATTCTGAAGGTCCTTGGGGCTCTTGGAGTCAGAAGTAAGAAAATTAGAAAAAAAAAGAATTATTCTGGTCTTTAGTTTATGAAGGTGCATGCTGCCAAACAGCTGCCTGAATATCCTCCGCCTGTGTCAGCAAGAGCCTCTTCTCCAGCATGCCTAGCATCTCATTCTCCTCTTTCAAATCCCCTTCACATTTCATTTCTTTTGCTTAGCCATCTGCCACTCATCTCCACTTGGACACCCCCCATCACCACTTCAGTTCCTGGCCATACTGCAGTTTTGAAGCAAAGCAAACTCCAAGAATTGTTAGTTTAATATGAAAACTCAAATGATTGCAATCCTAGGCTTGTGTGCATGTGCTCTGCAAACCCAATTTAAAGTTTTTAGGCCTTTCACTTTTTGAGATATGACCCCAAAAAACGCGATTAGAATGAGCCAAAAGGGCAAACACTAACATATTAATCTCCTAAATGTCAGAATTGCCTGGGCTAATTCACAGCAAATTTGAGCAAAAAGTTATTCTTCCTTTCCACCCACATGTAATGTGTGTGTTTAAACTTAGAAAGGAACTTTCTAAGGATTTTAGTGAAGGATCAGAAATCTAATTTATAATGAAAACATTAATGCAGCCTTAACTATGGAATATCATAATTTTCCTTTCGCCACCAAGAAGAGATACATTTCCTGTTTAACCTACCCTCAGTAAAAGCCATAGTCAATAAATGAGCAAGCAGTTGGAGAGATTCACAAAACCTCAAACCCCATGCTGTTGTCTCACCCTAAAACTTGTCAATAATTAGACCTTCAGAAGAAAGATAAATTATGGTGAATTATGTCTAGGATGTCTGATGTCAGATCTGACCTTTGACATCATTAGTACAGACATAAAAGGCTTTCTATATAACAGCAAGTGTTTTAGTAATACAGACTGGACATATTTCTTATGGTTGGCTCTTAGGAACTCTAGAGACTTTTTTCACCACACAAAAAAAAATATGATGCCCTTGTGGAGATCACATCATCCACTTATGTGCTATTGCTGCTGGGAAGGGCTATGAATGGCTATTGTAAGAGAAACTGCCGATTATTCTTACTATTGGTATTATTTATTCCATAGGAAATCTACACTAGGAGAGCATTAAGAGAGCAGTCAAAGTCAGAATATGTGATTTCTTTTTAGGATGCACTCATACCCTTAACTCTGCCTTCTTGTGCATGGCCAGATGTTTGTCTCCACTAATGTCTCTAGGGTCATGCCTGTGTTACAAAGGAGATTGAGACCTGCCCTAAAGGGAGAAGCTGAGGAGTCTCATAATGTGAGAAAATCTCTGTGCTGGTTATCCAGCACTCCTTCCTGGTTTTCCGCAGCCTGACAAAGGGGAAATGATGGAAGTGTGCTGGATTGGAAAGGAGCATAGCTGAATTGCACTGGCTCTGACTGGCAGAATGATCAGATAGTGTAACAGAGCCATTGCAATCAGCTGCCCCCAGGATCAAGAAGCCGGAAATCCATCCTTGTGCACCATCCCTCAGAAGTACACTGAGCAGAGTCCTGGCACACCCAAGGAAGTGGCCCACAGTCTTTTATTACATGGGCTCATACCATTTTTCAAATAATATGGCTTTTTGTCATATCATTTTTTGAAGAAGCTTAGATGCAGGTGTGTCATGACCCCTCTTCTTCCCCACCTCAGTGTTACAAAGAGAAGGGGCACACTCTGCAGACAGTTGCAAGGTGCCACAGTGGTTGTATGACTCTGCAATGGCTGTATTGCACAAAACCTAGGACAATGCAAATTTGCGCTGCAAGACTCGTAGCTGCAGAAATGTAACCCTGAGTGTTTATTGGTCCTGTATTTTTTTTAAATACAGGATGTATTTTAGTGTCAAACATTAATGAACGTGCAAACTTAACCATGGCTTTTCTAATGCATTCATTCAATATCCATTCTATTAAAGCAAACAGATAAAGGCCAAAAAGAAAAACTAATAAAATAAAGCAACAATTTTTTTCGATGTAAGTATATTACAACTCCAATCATACCTTTGATTTCATAGAGAAAAGAAATGTTAAAGCTTGATGTAGCAGTGTTTAAGTTTCTAAGAATTTTTTTAAATAGCTTATTTCAATGTATATGTAATTACAGATTAATTACTGGAAATTCCAAGTGTTAGTGCTGCTCCATCAATATTAATTCAACTATTTTGCACATTTAATTTTATACCTTTATAACAAACAAATGGACGTGCATACAGATGTACAATGTGACTGCGTTAATGCTGTCAGAGCACCTTCAGCTTTTGCAAGCTCCTACTCTTTGAGCATTTTACTTGATCTGTCACCTTAAGTTTGCATTAAATAACAAACTCACCAGACTGCTATTGAATTTCCCACTTTGTGTGGAAAGATTATTGAGAAGGTGATGGTGAAGCAGCTATGGAAATAGTTTTTAGTATTCAAATTTCCTTCACCAGGGACAATGAGGGTTTAGATTTAGGTATAGGAGAGAAACTGCATTAGTGATGTTGGTTCAATGCCACAATAATGGGATTGCAAATACTGCAGGGCTGTGTTTATATTTTTTGACAGCTCTTTCCCTTGGAATTTTAGAAAATATTTATGGAAACATTCCTATTGGTTAAAGATTTTACAAAATGTAAATTGGAGTTGACAATTTTAGTTCATAATGTCACTTTAAAGTAAGTAAGGCAGATACTGCTGCTGAGCTTCGGAGCAGCAGGGTATCTTTAAAGCTTTTTTAAAGTAAATAAAAGTAAATATGTGCAACTCAAACAACAACAACAACTTCTACACACCAAAAAAAATAAAAATAAAATAAAATAAAACAAGGGCCTGATTCAGGTGTCACTGGAGTCAAAGAAAATCCACTGATTCTGAATCCGAATTTACTCAAACTTTACAAAATAATTTTATTGGCTGAGACTAAAAGCAGAAAATTTCAGCCCAAAAAGAATTTGTTTGTGAAAATTATGAGCCACTGGAAAAGGAGGTTTGCATAAAAGCTGAAAGCAACCTTGTAGTGGGCAATAGCCTATAGTGTATGATATGCATTCCTAGGAGAAACAACACAATATATGCTTTCCTGAGTAATATTCAAACATTGAAACCAATTTTCATATGTGGGTGCCTTAAGAGAATACCAGGTCTTGCCTTTAGACACTGAAATTGGAATGTATGCACCCACATGCCAATTTTGTATTGCTTAAGTGCTGATTCAAGTGACCATATTTGGACTTAAGTTTTGTGTTTAAGTACGGAGGTTTGAAAATGTGGCCATCACACCTCCGTGATTCAGAATGTATTAGCGTATCACTAAGAATATGTTCCTACTCTATTTACAATTCTACATTACTGTGTCAAAGTTGAGAATGAAATAGCAGTGACTGAATGATCATGTCCCTCTTCTCCACCCTTGATGAAATTAAAGGGCAGTAACTTCGGAATCCAGAAAAGGAAATGCTGTTACATCAACTTATAATCAACCTGTGGAGTTTACTGCCACGTGAGAGCATTGAAGACAGTGTGGTGGGATTTTTTAAAAGACCTGCATAATTTTATTACCATTAGTTACATTTGAAGCCTTGTGTGCAAGGTAAAGTAAAGAACATCTGCAGTTTAAAGATGATGAATGACAGATCCAAATAGAGAAAAGATGGGCCTTGCAATATTCCCTGAAGGTTAGTAAACTCTATTACAGATCAAAGAGGGAAGCAATTCCAAAGGCCTCCCCAGCAGCCTTATTTGTTTTATACCAGGGGAGAGAAGCAGTCTCCTAGACAGGTAATGTCTCAACTGGTTTTTGGTTGTATTGATAAAAACCTACAACTCAGAATCAGCCCCTGAACCAATAGGCAGCTAGAGCAGTTCACAGAGCATACTTAGATTGTAAACTCTTAGCGGCAGGGATCCTCTTTTTGTTTTGTATTTGTACAGTGACTGGCACAGTAGGATCCTGGTCCATGACTGGGACAGGGCTACTGCAGTGCAAATAAATAAATCATAATAATTAACAAAAGAGCAGAAGTTAACGTGCTTGCAAAGCGAAATGCCACTTAGCAAGTGGGCTGCTGAATGTTGCACCAGTTGCAGTTTCAAGGTGGACTTAAACCATAGGTCCATGTAGACCACAGTAGTCTAATCTTGAGATGACAGAGGATGAAATATGATATAACAGTATATAAATCCACATCTCAGTAATGATCAGTGTGGAAAAAAATTTCAGAGATGCTAGGCTGTCTACTATGGACATCTCTGGAAATTTTGAAAAAGGACTCCAGGGATTCAGTGTCATAACTTTTTGCATAATTACCATTCAGAGTGATGAATTTTGCCATTCCCCAAATATCCCATCTCTTAAAAAAAAAAAAAAAAAAAAAGCCAAACAAAGTATCTTTTGCATGGACGGGGCTTTTCTTTTTTTCTGCAGGTAAATTCTTTTAGGGGACTTTTGCCACATGAAGAGAAATCCTCCCTGCTTACTAATTCTGCTACCTTCCCAAAAGAGCAGGCTCTACCATTATACCACATGTCCAGAAATTTTGTCCACATAGTTACACCTTGGTGTCACTTATCTATTGCCTTTGTCATGAATCTGCTTCCTCGAGATCAGGGTGCGAGAAAGGAAATCAGGATACTTGGGTTCTATTTCTGACTTTTGGGGCATATCTACACTTACAAATTGCACTGATTTAATTAAATCAGTTTCTAAATCTATTAAGTTAAATCTGTGCAACCCCTTAAATCGGTTTAAGAATAACTGATACTGAAATTTAATTAACTTCAATAGATATAAGACACTCAAAAAGGTCTTTTCTACACAAAAGTTAACTAGACCAGTATAGTTAAAGTGGTACAACCCCCTAGTAGATTATATCGGTATAAACATGTTTATATCAGTATAGCTATTCCCATAGCGGAAGGGGAATAAGTTATGGTATAAGGCACCTTTATACTACAATAACTATATCCACATAAGAGGTTGTCCTCATATAAATGTTTCAGTAAAAAAAAACTCACCTCCTTCCCCTTCTACTGAAATAATTATACTGGTACAAAAACTGTGTAGGGCAGGCCTTAAACACAAGGGAGTTGCACCAATTTAATCAAATCAATATAGAAATGAATTTACTTGCCTGGGTGCAATTTCAGTGTGCATGACTTTGGGCTAATCATTTAATCTCTCTGTGTGACAATTTTCCCTATGTAAAATGGAGATAATAGATACCTCACCTTGCAAAGCATCTGAGATCTTTAGATGGAAAATCTATGTAAGTGTAAAGTACGATTATTCTTATTTTTATTGTTCCGGCAATAACACACAACAAATAAACAAAGCACCTTTGAAAATGTTATATTTCAGAACAAACCGTGTAAAGAGGCTTAAATTACTTCTCTTAAAGCAAGTTACTGACTGGGAAACCAGATGCTCAATGCATGAGTCTGCAGCAGTAGCAAGAGACTCAAGGCCAACAGCACCTTTCCTAGTTCCCGTAGTTAAAATTTTGTATAATACCAGTAGAAGTCCCCTAGGTACTTGCCAAACAGCACTACAGATACAGCGGATTTAAAAAAAAGAAAAGAAAAAACATTTTGCCCTGCACTCAATCTTAAACTGGGAGGGAAGCCATTTTTCATTATCACAGGTACTAATCTCAGCAGGTCTGCCTCATTATCTGAAGAGAATGTCCTTGCTCATTTTCTGAGAGTGGGATCAGATGGTCCAGCATGAAAACCAACTGTCTAAAAAGATATCCATGTAGTCATTCTGGGAGGGTGGCAATAATCTCCTATCTTCCACTGCCACCATCACCAGTTTGTGTCCTCGAGCCTTCTGCTTGTCACTGCTATTTGAATTCTATCCCTCTGTTAGAAGTGAAAGGAAAAGCTCTTTTTTAAAGCTGTTTAGAAGTGCAGTTTACTCTGAATTGTGACTCTAAAAATGGCATGGAAGGGTTCCATATTTATTGTCTCTTGATAATTTCCAAATCAATTACGCTCAGTTTGCAAGTACAAAAAAATTTGATTGAGTTGTTTGGTTGGTTAGCAGGCTCCCAGTTCTGCAAAATTCAGCCTGGGCTCTGAAAGTCAAGCCTGGAATAAACGTCAGAACAAAAATAAAAATTCTGCAGGCCCAAATTATGCCCTAAGTGACACCTGTGCAAGCCTCAGATGCAGCTGACTGGGATTTAGTAACCAGTTCAGTTGCTGATGCACAGGAAAGAATAGAATCCAGCAGCTTTGTCTTAGATGTGTTGGCTTTGAAAGGCTAGCAGGCCTAATGAGCAGTAAAGCTTTATTTTTTCCATTTAATGAAATAGATAGGGACTTTCAATACTCACACAAAGCAGATCTCTGAATAAGATGATGCCATTATTAGGTAGTTGCTTTTTCAGAAAAGTTCTACTGTTTACATTTATCAGTAGCAGAGTGTATATAGAATTAGAAGTTAGAAGTTGAAAATAAAGATTTTTAACAAATAGAATTCTATGGTAAAGTCACATCAGGATAAATTTGACCCAGAATATTTAAAATCATCTCCATGTTTACATACCCATGAAGACCTGAAGTCAGGTTGCCGCATTTCCCCTACCTCTATTTTGAGTGGCAGTTACCGTATTTCATCAAACATAGCAGGGGTAACACAGAACCCTCAATTCAAGACTTGCCATTTAAAACAAAACAAAACTAGCTTTTCAGTTTCCCCCTTAATGCTGCATCATTTTTTTGCTTTTAGGGAGTTTTCATATTACAGTGCAATCTATTGGCGGGATTCCAGAAGGCATCTTTGTCTGTAGCAGGGAAGATATCTAGGACTGGATTCTTCTCTCACTGAGTCTAATAAATCCAGAACAATTCCACTGATTTCGTAGTAGTTGCTCTGAATTCACACCAGTGTCACTGAGAGCAAATTTAGTCCTACATCACCTCCCCACATAGACCAAGATGTCTTCAGGTTTCCACCAAAACCCTGAAGTTTGCATATTGCATGATGACACTGGTGCAGCTGTAAATACTAGCCTGAACTGATGGTTTCCCAACTATGGACTGATTAACTGTGCTCTCACTGTACCAGACTTTCAGTGCCATTATTAGGTATTTATTATTAGGTGTTATTAGGTATTATTGCCTGATGTCCCTCTTTAAGAAGAGTTCTGTGTAAGCTTGAAAGCTTTTCTCTCTCTTCCCCCCCGCCCCCCCACAGACGTTGATCCAATAAAAGATAGTACCTCCCCCACCTTGTCTCTCTTCTCTCCTTACATCCTTTTCATGTCCTAAACTCCATTGTTGTGAATTCACTAGTTAGTACAAGAGAGAAACAATTATTACTAAAGATCAAGTATGCATGTTAAAAAAACAAACAGGCAAACCTGCCTCCAGGAATCACACAAATGAGCGAGGAATATAATATTTATAAAAGTAAGCACAAGCCTGGAATCATTGCTGGGAAATATAGCATAATGCTGTCCCATGGTGCTGCAGCAAAACGCCTCTATCATAAAGAATACCTCTGCGTGCCTCTAGTACTTCAGTTAACAACACAGTTATGTGACAGGTAGTTAGCTTTCATAAACACTTGATATTTTTTATAGTAAGGGTTTAAAAAGTGCCACAGTCTGAGCAGAGGAAAGGGAGTCAGGACCTCCTGAGTTCTATTTTCAGCTCTGACAATGCCTCCCTCTGTTGCCTGGGGCATGTCATTTACCTCTCCAGACATGACTGACTTCTCTGGGATCAGTCTTGGACTCTGACTCATTTTCTGCCTTGGTAAAAAGGGAATAAAATAAATGCCTACTTCATAGGGTTATTGTGCAAACCAGTTAGAGCAACTGGAAGGGAAAAAGTACTAAGTATTATATTATTGTAGGAGATGGAAAAAGAATACAAGAAGGAAAGAGTTACTGTTTATCTGTTTTGGAACAAAACTGGATTATGTCATGATTTTATCAATATTACATTATGCCTTCAAAGATTTAAAATAAATAACTTTATGACCCAGGACCCCTATTGATTTTATAATGATTTCAAATAGAATACATTCAGTTTCCAGTTCAAATTGCTTGCACCATGTGGAATTCCTATTGGATTCCTATTAGAGACAAGATAAAATAATTCGAAGGAAATCCAAAAAGAGGGTTTTCTGTATGGGCTTTGCTCAGCAAATGGGTATTTAACCTCTGACCAATGAGGACAAGTCTCCTTTAGCTCTATTAGACCATCAGCAAGCCACTATAATTAAATAAAAAAACTGTTTAGAGCCCTACTGAACATGTCCTGGGAATTAAAGCATATGGCAGGGGTAGGGAAAAAAGACTTTCCATATGCTAATGATGCTTGATGTCTGAAATAAATTAGATCCATTAGAGTTTATGCTCAATAAAAAAAAGACTTTAAGCACTCCAAAGTTAGTGACTCGAGACCGATTTTGGCTCTGAAATTCAATCTGCCTACTTATTAATTCTTAGTGAGGCTCTGGAGCAGTCAGGAGATGCAAAATCATAATTCTGTGCTGAATCAGAATTTTAAAGTACCATGGGTTTCTTTTCCTTCTTTTTAATTAAACCATTTTTCATGTTTTCCTTTTTTTGTTCCCCTCATTAATTTAATTTTATTCCCATTTTTGTTTAATTTCTTTCTTTTTAAGGTTTCATTTATCCTATTTCAACTGAACAGAGAACTCAGAATGAATATGGATTTTCTTGTAAGTTTACTGCTTGATTTTATGTTTCTGGATGCTCTTTTGATGCTGTTACTTGGTTCAAGATTTACTTTTAGCCCAGCTACATGCGCATAGGGAAAGATTGGCCTAATGCGCAGAGTGAGTTGCATCCTGCTTGCTCAGTGAGAGGGAAAGAATGGCACGTGAGAGAACAAAGTTGGTGAGCTCATATCTTTTATTGGACCAACTTCTGCGAGTGGAAGAGGCAAGTTTTCCAGCTACACAGAGCTCTTCTGCAGCCTTCAAGTCTGTTTAGCTCGAAAGCTTGTTTCCTTCACCAACAGACAATGGTCCAATAAAAGACACGACCTCATCCACCTTGTCTGTCTCATATCCCAGGACTAGCACAGCTACAACAACACTGCAAGAGGCTCCTGTGGCATGATGATTGTCCTCATTAACAGTTGGATAAAGGAAGGAGAATAAGCTGGTGCTTGAAAGCCGGAAATCAAAGGGCGTAGCCTGTTCATATCTAAGGAGGACTAGGAAACTATGAAATTATTATAAACATTTGATTTAAAAAAGAAAGAGAATAAGAAAGTGATATAGCATTTTCATGCTGGAACTCAAAGCTTTGCTTTCTGAGAACCTTTTGATGGACAAAAGCAGGTTTCATTTTGAAAAATGGAGGTTTTGAGAATATATTATAGCCGAGAGCATATAGAGTTTGATCAGTCCCTTTCAATATCTGCCATAGATCACTTTCACAAGTGGAAGGCAGACTGGCTTACACCTTGGGAAAGAAGAGAACAAAAACTTTCTTTCACATGCTCTAATTAAACCAAAATAGTACATTAGAAAGATTGGCCTGTTTGTAGTTTTCTTTGCTCAGTATGCTTCCTCTCATAGGGGAATATTTCCCTACACACACAACACAACAATTTTGATCACATATTCAGGCTTTTTGAAAACATATCTGGTTGAAAGTTATGCTAGGTATTACCCTAGGATTAGTGCAGAAGTTATTGTACAAATAGATAGTGAAAATCTCATGGGCAGGCCTTGTTCCCAAAGGACAGCTACAGTGAATTTAGCTTCCTTTTGTAAATTACAGTACTCCTTATTGAATTCTCCTTTCTGTACATGGTGCTTGCTTCAGCATTTGTCTGAGTGCATATGTTATTATTCCGCTAATGTTTTTCAGGGGTTTTGTATCAAATGGGATGTAGGGGGAGGTAGGACGTGCTCTGGAAAGAAACTAATGACTTGGAATATTACACTTAGAAAAATATTCTAACTCAGTACACACACATTATCAGGATATGCCAGGCGTATCCACAAAAAGTGGCCCTTTTTTTAGAAAATAAGACTTGTGAAGTAAAAAATCCTTTTGTTATCCAATGTACCACTAAATTAACATTGAACTTTTCGCCAGGAATTGTTAAGATGCTATACCTTATTTAGCTAAATTTCCTTTATAAGTCTAGTTATAAATGATTTGTTATGCTGCCTAGTTACTAGATAGAAAGAGTGAGAGAGAGAGCATGAGTAAATAGCTAAGAAAAATCAAAGATCATTTTTCCAGTGAAAGGGAAAAGCCCTGTTATACAGCTTTGAAGATGGATTTTAAATTAGCCTATAAAAAAGGTAATGAAGGAAACGACAGTAATATGGATGTATACGCTTGAAAATTCCTGTGACCAGATACCATTGAACAATGTTTCATTATTTCTTCCCTTCAGCTGCTCCTGACTCAGACGATGTAGCTCTTTATGTCGGAATAGTGATAGCTGTAATCGTATGCCTAGCTATTTCAGTGATTGTGGCATTGTTTGTGTACCGGAAGAACCACCGTGACTTTGAGTCAGATATTATAGACTCCTCAGCACTAAATGGTGGATTCCAACCTGTCAACATCAAGGCTGCAAGGCAAGGTTAGTTGTCATTTCATTTCATTTTGACCGATTCAGGCAGATGCTGTAAGGAAATGGTCTTCAGGGCTGTACAAATTATATTCTGTACAAACTAGATGCTGGTTGTGCCTTCACAGAAAAGAGAAAGATTATGCTCATTTGTTTCTTAGAGTCAAGGGGTAAAATCTTGCACTGGGATTTTTCAGACCTACTGTAGAGCATGAAACAGAGGAGTATAAACTTCAGGAGAAAGAGAGTGAGTGATTGAGAGTGATATACAGAGATGTGTAGAAATATGGGTCCTGTTCATATGTAAGTCAGTGGCAACAACACCACTGACTGCAACAGAAACAGGATTCATTCTACCATATCTTAAAATAATGTTCTAATAAAGTAATTCCATCACATTACATTTTCCATTTTGCTGTCTGATAATTATGTTTACTGTGACCTCTCCGTGCCTGCATGGAGAGCAGTGTGGGAAGCACTCACTATTGAAAGATGAGACGTTGCTCTGAGTAAACAAGGCGCAAGATTCAGTGGGTCGAGAACATAATATAGTGATCAAAATTTCTGTCACCAGTTAATAATAGCATAATTATCTGCAGACTCGTCAGACAGAAAATGAACACACAAAGCCAAGACTGGCTCTTGGAAGCTACCCATTTGGGCTGAAACCTCTGGCTTTTGACATCAGTCTTTGTGTATTGAAATTAAATCAAGAAAAAAGTAAAATTGGCCAGAGAGTTGTCAAAATGGAACATTAGCAGGAGCAGCACTTTCTTTGCCAAGGATTTGTTTAAAACTAAGCTGCAGAAGGCACTGTACAACATACCATAGGTGACAATCCTGCATTGGCTGAGGGTGATGAGAAAGATGATCCCAAAGGTCTTTTCTATCTCTTATTTCTATCATTCTGTCTTTGGACTGGTTGAATAAATAAGTTAACGATTTTCATACTTAGCATTTATGGAAGGAACATTGGTTAATAAAACTGTTTCTGTCATGAAGAATCTCTTGTACTGAGGCCTGGCATGTCATATTTGAAGTCAGAGTGCAGACTGGAAAATAATACAGGTTAAAAATCCTTGGAATAGGGTTGCGCTTCAATTTTGTGCAGCGATTATATTCCATAGTGATAGGGGCTATGTAACCCCTGGAAGTGTGTGGATAGATAGAAAGGAAGAAGATCATCCCTTAGGGCTTTGCGCCTCATTCCCTTTAATATGAAGACGAACAGAATAGCACAGCTAAATCTTCACCCATAAGGAGGTCCTCAGCAGTGGGGATACAGCCGAGTGTAATACCTTGTTATTCTTTCTCATTTCCAACACAGATCTCCTGGCAGTGCCACCAGATCTCACATCTGCTGCAGCCATGTACAGAGGTCCTGTCTATGCATTGCATGATGTCTCTGATAAAATCCCAATGACCAACTCTCCAATCCTTGATCCGTTGCCCAACCTGAAGATCAAGGTCTATAATACCTCGGGTGCAGTCACCCCACAGGATGACCTGTCCGACTTCTCATCCAAGCTATCCCCACAGATGACACAGTCTCTTCTGGAGAACGAGACCCTGAACATGAAGAATCAGAGTCTTGCTCGGCAAACAGACCCATCATGCACTGCTTTTGGGACCTTCAACTCTCTCGGGGGTCATCTGATCATTCCCAATTCAGGTAAGTACTGCACTAATCGGCTTCAGAGATGCACAATGAGATTTCAAAAGTGGTGGCTGTTTGGTGATCTTAAGCAAAGCCATCTCTCTATTCTTTAAGACAGAAAAAACAAGGTCACTCCTGGGAATCTACCTTTTCTATTTTTACCCCAAACAGCATTTTTTCCGTTCAAGTTTACTCCGCTAATTCACATACACTTTCCCAAAAGTCCTGGCCTTCTTTAACAACAAATCATAAGCCTGAGCCACTTCCTTCAGAATTATTAGATCTCAGAACTTCCCTCCATGAAGTGAGATTCAGCATCCTTGACCTTTTTCTTTCATACAGCTCCAAAAAAAGTGTCTTCATGAAGAGACCCTCACTTTTGTTACCATACCTTAAAAGGACAAATTAATTAGAAAACAAATCAGTTGTTCCAGTTTCAATTTGCTGCAGACTGTGCAGTGCTGAAGCAAGACATTAGAATACTAATTTTATGCAGGTGATTGCATAGTTTGCCTGACACAGATTACATGGCAAAGGAAACCAGGTCATTAGGTGTGGTCTTTTTCATATTTCTTTATTATAAGTGTTTCAGGCACTGCACAAGTTACTAAAGGGGGAAAAAAAAGCGAAATTCTGTTCTTCTTCGAGTGCTTGCTCATGTCCATTCCACTATAGGTGAGTGCACGCCTCCATGCACGGTTACCTGGAACTTTTTTCCCCTTAGCAGATTCCGTAGGGCCAGCTCCGGCGCCCCCTGGAGCCCCGCGCACATGATGCGGTATATGAGGTGCTGCCGGCCCTATGCCCCCTCAGTTCCTTCTTTCCACCCGTGACGGTTGCTGGAACTAGCCTTGCTCTCAGCAAGTACTATCCCCTTGTTTGGACTTGTTTGATATTCTAAGTATAGCTTTATTTAGTTAAGTAATTGTTAAGAGTAGTTGGAGATAAGGCAAGTCCCTGCGGGGACTTCAAGCGGCCAGGCCAGGCCCCGGTCACTGGGCTTCAAGCCATGTGCCTCCTGCGAGAAGGCCTTCCCGCTCAGCGACCCCCATGACTGCTGCCTTAAGTGCTTGGGGGAAGCCCACAGAAAAGAGAAGTGCAAGATCTGCAGGGCTTTCAAACCAAGGACTCAAAAGGACCAAGAAATCCAGTTGAAAGCCCTGCTGATGGAGGCAGCGCTCCTCCAGGCATCCAAGCAACCCACTCCATCTCGGTACCAAGCACACCGTCGGGACTGCCCTCAGCTCGGCACCACGCAACATTGCAGGCACCGAAGAGGAAGAAGCAGGGCACAAAGCGCGGACACTTCCCTGTGCCGACGGTACGGGCAGGGCCGAGTATGGAGATGCACTGGACATGGCCCATCGAGACTTCTCCGGTGCCTGCATCTCCAGTTAGGGAGTCTCCCCTGACTCCTGGGAGTGGGAGAGTGCCCCTGCCAATGCCGTCAACACCGGAGGCTTTTCAGGCAGCAAGAGCCTTGTTGGCCTTGCCTACGCCATCTCCGTTCTCCTTCCCTTCCTCCCACCCCCCCGCCGAGGGAGAAGAGGCCGGTGTCACGGGAGAAACCCACATTGGGTCCCCAGTATAGGGAGGAAGATCTCCCGCTGGACAGTCTCTGAGGTAGAGCAAAGCCGCTCCCCCGGTAGTCGCTCCAGGTCAGCATCGTCATGTCCATTCCACAACTCACCCCCCATCCCTGCTGCCAGAGTTAGCAGAAAGAAGGGACTGAGGGGGCCGTAGGGCCGGCAGTGCCTCATATGCCGCAGGATGTGCGCAGGACTCCAGGGGGCACCAGAGCCGGCCCTATGGGGTCTGCTAAGGGGAAAAAAAGTTCTGGGTAACCATGCCTGGAGGCGTGCACACACCTGTAGTGGAATGGACATGAGCACACAGCTTGAAGATTAGTTACTGGTAAGTAACCTTGTTTTTACAGATGGGAAAACTGCTACCCTGTTGATTAGCTGGATAGTAGAACCCCAGTTAACAAAAATTTTCAGTTAATCCAACTTCACTGTGATGACCAATGGAAAGAGTGGAGGGGAGGGGTGGATGTTCAAATCTGCTAGCATACCAAATCTTCACCACATTTAGGGCCAGCTCTCAAGTGCTCAGCACCTACAACCAGGACTAAATGTTTTTTTTAAAAAAAACCAACTCTGTTCCTATTTAGGCACCAAATGAAATGGGTAGATTTTTCAAAAGACCTTAGCACTTGCTGATCACTATTCTTCTCAATGGGACTTACTGGATGCTGAATGCTTTTGAAAATCTCATCTATTTCATTTAGGGATCTAAATGGCAGCTGAGCTATTCTGAAAAAAAAAATCTGGATTGTGGTTTGCTGAGCTCTGTTCAAAATCTAGTCTGTAGTGCTGCAGACCTGAAGTTCAGGCTCTTCTGGTTAGAGGTCCCGTTCATTCTCAGGTTACTTTCCACTATGCTTTTGTACTACAAAGTCTGTTAGTCATACATAATTTAATTCACATATGTTAATTTCAGTTTGTAGGTGAAGAAGTGCATATCCATTGCTAGGGGTATTTTAAAAAATAATTAAAACAAACAATAACAAATATATCCATCAGCTATAACCCAATATAGTGGGCTGTCTATACAGCCTCCAATAACATTTACCCACCAATAAACAACAGTCAAGAGTCCCTCATATTCTCTCCCTGTACATCTGAGAAAATACATGGGTGAGGCAGCATGCCCAGAACCTCAATGTGACAGAAACAAGTTCCAGAGTCAAAAGGCATTCATGAAAAATGCCTGTCAGCTGTGCCCTCCCTTTTAAAATGGGGGGTGGAGGGTGAGAGGGGACTCCAGCTCAAACACATCCACTGGTCACAACTGTGGACGTACTGCATGGAGAGAAAAGTGGTCTCATGTAGCCAGGCCCCAAACCATTCATATATCGATGAGGACTGTCCAGTGCATCATTTTATAAGGCCATTTCTGTACTCTCTCACTCTCTCTCAAACACATACACACAAATATCCTTTTGAATATTCTGTTCATAGGTTTGTTTCAGCTGTCAAGTTATAATTTTATGCAGGAGAAGCTAAAATCCCTACCATAGATTTCTGATTGCTGCAGTTCAGCAATGGCAGCTGGTCCAGAATTGCCCAGCTCTGTGGACTACTGAGTTCTTCTGCCTTGTGGTACAAAGAAATGTCCATTTTCTTGGGAGTCAATCACTACATTTGTGAAACTCCAATCATGTAGGCACAATACACTAATCAAAGACGCAGCTAATTGCCACTAACTCGTGTTCAGTGCAGGGCATACTTGACTGGCCAAGACTGGGTATTGGAATTCTGGGTCACTCTTCATGAATAGGCATATAAGGGATGTAAAATAGCCCCACTTTTTCCAAACTATTTTATAATTAGAAGCTAAGTACATCTAAGCAAATGGATGCTGACCATATGACCAGCTCCCCCCAGAAATAAATAGCTCCAGTTGTTTCCTGGGACAGTATTCTGCTGGCTTTGGTTTTCGTTGCTTGCTTATTAAATAAGAAATGCCTGGGGAGAGATGTCCCATTACAGTTGTTTAAAATTTTAGACACAGTTGTTGGTTTTCCCCACATTTTACAAGGTAAGTAATAGAGTAACCATCTGTTTGTTCTTTAAATAAAACAAAAGGGGAGGGAAAATATCCCATTCTCCACTCCAGTAATTCAAAACAGACACATGGGAGGCACCAGCAACCAATCAACGGACAGATACTGAAGCCAGGGTGACAGTAAATATTACCTTTTTTCTTGGGGCTGATTGGGAATCTGGCATGTGGGCTTCATCTTCAAAATCTCCTGTCATTCTTCATCAGAGACCTGGTTGCCTTTCTTTCTCCATTTCCTTTTATTTGTGTCTCTTCTGTTTTGCAGGCGTAAGTTTGCTGATCCCTGCAGGGGCCGTTCCCCAGGGAAGAGTCTACGAAATGTATTTGACAGTTCACAGGAAGGAGAACATGAGGTAAAAGTCTCTACTTACCATGCATTTGCTTGAGCACTAATTATGGAGAAGGGGACAGAGAAAATGTACTAACTAAAATCTCTGCTCAGCAGATATTTATGGAAAGCCAATTGCGTTGAGGTTGCTTATTGGTTTTAAAGGAGACATAGGTGAGAGTTGAGAATAACCTGGCCACAGAGCCAGCTCTGATGTTTTCTTTTTGTAATAAAGAGTTAGGTTATGTAAAAAGCTTCCAAGCTTAAGGGAAACTAAATCCAAGCGAGATGCGAGAATAATGCAATAACTAGAATTAAGTTAATCAGGGAGAATGTTTGGCAACCTGTTGCAAAGGGCCTTTGCATGGTTGAACAGAGGAGAGGAGAGGGCTGCATGCTCCAGACTCCCCTGGGGAACACAGACCACATTGGAGGAGGAGGTGGTTGGGAAAGGATAGGAGCTTACATTGGGCAATCCAGAGGGAGGTTGCAGCCTGTGCATTACCTCCTGTGCCCATCAGGGAGGGACTGAAGCACAGTTTTGTGGCACGGTTGTTGCCTGACTTTCCCTTGGGTCACTGCTCCACACTCCCTCCTATTCAGAGTTGAGGCTAAATACCACAATTAGCAGTCACAGGCTTGCCAACCTTGTGTGCGTGCGCTATCCTCCAGGTCCAGACTGCCTCTTCAGCATATCACCTCTCTAGAATTCCCTGCCGCTTTCCCCAGTCAAATGGGAGGCACTTTCCAGCTGATCCTCAGACACCCTCACCAGTCCCATCCCCTGCCTTCTTCTTCAGAAGACCTAATCTAAAGGAGACCAGCCCTGAAAGAAATTCCTTCCTTCCGTGGCTCCCAGCTCGTTTGCAGTCCTGACACGAGCCTCTGAAAAGCAGATGCGAAGCTGAGCAGGATATGCTGAGGGTTAAACCAGGATTATGACACAGGCCTATAATGGCCTGTTCAAATGATTAATCATTATCATCACCATTACATTTCTAGTTAGCTATCATTTTATGAAATAAGAGCCGTTTTAATATAGGAAAATGAAAAGTACTTGCTAGTTAACTCACTAAAATATGTTTCATAATGTGGACAGAGTCTGATGTAAGGTAAAATTTTCAGAAGCACTTTAGTGCTTAAAGAAGACTAAGCCCCTTTTTCAAAAGGGACTTAAGCACTTTGGGACCTAAGGGAAAGACTTTCGAAGGCACAAATGATATTTAGGCGCATACAATTAAGTGCCTACGTGTCATTTGTTGCTTTGAATATCTCCCCTTAAGTCTCGATGAAAGACTATGAGACTTAGGTTTATAGGTGCCAAATCACTAAAGGCTAGATTTACAAATGTATTTAGGTGTCCAAAGATGCAGTTCGGTGCCTGGTAGGATTTTCAAGCAAGTGTTGTGTGTCTGCATAGGCATTTTAAAACCACCACTCGGCTTCTCTCTGCATTTTTCAGTACCTAATATCTTTGTAAATGTGGCTCCTAGGCATTTTTTAAAGTTTTACCCATAATACCTAGTGGCTCTAACAGAGAGCTGAAAGTGAGAGCTTCCAGTCTGATACTCTCCTCTCTTCATCTAACCTGCTCTGTGATCTAGGACAAGTTACTTAGGGGCTAGATTATTACCTTAGGCACAACCTCAGAGCCTGGGGTGAGACATAGGCTACACCACCCCAGGAAGAATGATTCAACATCATGATTCTGAGACACACCACTGAATCACAATACCTTCCCCGCTCTCTTCTTACTCCCAGGGAATAGCAATTTTTGACTGGCCTATACCATTAGCAAAAATATTATCTAACCTGTGCTGGCTCAGCTACTCCAGCCAGTGAGTAGGGAGTAGAACCAAGGCTCTATCTTTTCCCCACCCCTCCCTGCTCACCTGCTCCAGTGAGAGAATATGCAAGTATGTAGTCCTGCTTGCTCCTAAGCACCCAGACACAGAGGCTAGGTATCTGGCACCCTGATATAAAAATGCTTCTTACTCCTTACTTCCCTGCATGGGCATGTGGTCCACATCACAATCTGGCCCTTAATGTTGGCAGAAAGGAGATCTAAAAGGCCAAGGTATTACCAGCAGCAATTTGAGCAAACCCACTGAAGAGAAAGGAAAAATCCTATTCTTTAGGCTGGAATAATGTGCACAAAGCCTGAATGATAAGTAATCATTACATGGTGCTGTGCCTCTTTCTCCTCCTTATAACTAAATTCATATTTTGGCTCAGTCCTTTGATAGCTTTTGTTATGCACTTAGCCACAGTTGTTTATTCACCGTACAATATTGAGCACTGTTCTTTGGCTTGGTAGTCTTTTCCCCACACTAAAAATAATCTGTTTGAAAAAAAATTAAATTAAAAAGACCTTTATGCTTACATTATTCATGTCCTCTGTTTTGAAAATGACTAATTACAAAAATGGCCTTGGTCTATATTCACATCCCATATTGATTTGTTCATGTTACTTTAGGCTATATTTTTTAAAAAAGCTCTCAACCTGTACTGAAAAAGTGTCCATCTCTTGTAGGGGAAACTATAGATAATCCAAAGAGACTTTCTTGTGCCTTCATTTGAATGGTGGGGCTGAAAGAGTTTCCTACATTATATTTCTCTGCCCTTCTCTACTATATTTTACTTCCTTCTGGGTGGCGGGCTTATGCACAAATGAGTCACCCAGAAATTACTCCTACTACTACTACTTCAGATATGGAAGGAATCATTGCCTCTTTTCCCATTCAGTGATGGGTACCCAACATGGCAGGCCAACCCTTGTTTTTACTTTCTTTTAAGGGCCATAAATCCACTCTGCGTGGTTCATGATAGCAGTTGCCTTGCAGGTGATACTGTGCATAGAAGGGCAAGTTAACTGGCATGGAGAGGGCATGTTTTGAGTAGCTATCGAGAAGCAGAATGAATGTGAGAGAGCGTGTATGAAGGCATGAATCGAAGAAAGAGGTCTTACAGTTGCAGGGAAGATTTTATGAGGGGATTTCTCTTACTGAGAGAGGAGAACACTGAGGAAGTCTAATATCCCATGGAGGAAGAAGAGCACATCGAACATATGGAGGTGCCAGTTGACTCGAGGGGGAGTTGGCATAGGCTCATCTCACCAGGTGATCAGACATGGTAAAAAAGCATGCAGGGCATAATGAGATCGTTTGATCCCAGTCCCCTGCTACTTTATCGCCTCTCGCAGCCTCCTCCCAGATTCCTGTACTGAAAAAAAGATACCTCTTCCTGTACTGCAGAAAAGATACCTCCTCTGCAGTATGGTGCTGAGATTCCTAATAAGAGGACCACTGAGTGGCAATGGATAATTCAGATACATATTCAACTTACTTAGTTTTCCAGCACCTCTCTCGAACTCCAGACTCTTCACACTTTCTAAAATCAACTGTGTATACAACATTTAACATGAGCCTCATGAGATTTTTAAAGGTATTTGCGTGCGCTCAGCGTTGAAACACCTAACTGATTTAGGAGCTTAATCTCATTTTCAAAAGGAATTTAGGCATATAGGATCCAAAATCCCATTGACAGTTGACATGTAAGTGCCTAAATCACTTTTGATCATGAGATTTAGACCCCTAAATCAGTTAGGTGTTGCAGTGCTGAGCACAGCAATGCCTAACCACTTCTAAAAATCTGGGCCTTATTGTATATCCATTCCAAGAGCACTTAGAACTTCCCCAGCCCCCTCATATTATAACACCACAGTCACTTAACCCATCGACCTGTCCTCTCCCCAAACACCCAGGAACAGCAAGGCGGTAAATTTAATAGGCGGCACATGGATGGCACAAACTAGCTTGCAATGCTAAAGAACCCCAGAAGAGAATAATACAGAAAGGACTAGCTTCAGACATTTACTTTTTAAAGTGAAGTGGGGGCTTGAGTCTGGTAAATAAACGCTTGGACATCCTGAGGAGTTTAACTTTGTGTGTACCCTACAAAGATCTTTTCAGCAAAACAGAGCAAAATAACTTACGGGAAATGTATTGCGCCTAGGCTGAAAAATCCTTTAGAGAGTTTTCAGTTGATAACATTTGAAAGCATCCAAATATGAAACTATACCATGGGATTTATCATGGAATCTTTGAGCCAGACTCTGCTCTCAGATACGTGAGTGCAACTGAGAATAGAATTTGGTCCTCTTAGCCTTACCCTAAGTAGCAGAACTAGAACAACACAGCATTTCAATCTCCTATATTGCATGCTTGGGGACATAACTGCAGTCCCTTGAGATTTAGTTCACACTTGTTTCAGAAAAATATGAAGCAATTTTTAATAGCTCAAGCTAAATCAGGAAATCTGTTATTCCTCAGTCCTGAAAATCCCTTCTCTCTCTTTCATCCCATGCTCTTTTAAACTCTTTCCCTATGTATCCCCCTAGATCTATTTTGTAGGAGTCCTCTAGTAACTAGAATTTGACAGACTTCCCTCCCCAACCTACTAACATTGTTCTTTCGGTTGACTGAATGGACTGGTGATCGGAGCACTTTGAGGCTTTTCTTTCATTTCATCCCCATTAAAGTGTGTGAGAGCAGGAGGATCTCTGTGAAAACATTACCTTTACTGCAGTGAAGTGGGGCTCTAATGGTTCATCATAATTGCCAGTGCCCCTTCAAGGCAGTCACAGAGTAGTTGTTTTCTGTAAATGTGTGAGGTGGGGACAGGATGTCCGTTCATGGTAAGAGTGGTTTCTCTTCTCCCCGTGTAATACTATTTACAGCTTTCTAGCAGGATGTTTTTATTGCTCTGCTATAAGCTTATACTCTTTGCTCCTATTGCTTTGAGCAGAGTGGGCTGCCAGCTAGATCCCACTGGGCAATAGCAGAACTGAATGAAGCTTTCGTGTTGACCTTGAACCCACTTGAACTAAGCCAGAGTTGAATGTTCGCTATGTTTTGTGAATTGGTTGTGGTGGGGAGGAGGAGATGTGGGGAAATGTGCAGCAAAGCCCACAGGAATGTTCTTCAAACAAGCAGCCCCCTTCCTGGCCAACAGCCACCCTCTTCCCCCACGTCATCAGACTCCCTACATACCACTGCTGCCTTCAGAAGTGCTCAGTGTCCTCTTTCCCTCTTTGCTCCCTCCTGGGGCTAGGTTGCCTCCTCCCTGGACCTGTGGAAGTGGCACATCTACATCCCTACCTTCGGAGAAATCTCATCCAGGGTCCCTCCTGTCTAACGTGTATTTTAGGGGGTCAGGAAATATGCTAGCCCAATTCCATTTAGTAGCAAGAGAGGGAAACGCTCGTGCACTGCAGTGGTTGTGCACTAAGAGGCAGGATTTTGTAGTTTCTCCTAGCGAGGTTGCTAATCAACTCTCAGGTCTTCCCCAGCAATCGTGCTAGTGAATGAAGATCAATTGCATGAGGGTTCTAGGAAATCCATGAGGGTTCCATTGCTATTGCGCTGGGGCTTACAGGCAGCAATCCACTTTTGCAGCTTAGTGCAGAGTTGCTGGAGTAGGAGGTGGAGGGTTTTCCTATCCTGTTCTCTTGAGTATGGGAAGGAATGATTCAGACAACTTCCTGTCTGGCCTCACCACCTGAAGACCCTTCAGATGAAGTGCAGTGACAGTGCTGTGATAGTACATGGGGAGCACCACTCCATGTAAATGTTTCCAGAAGGGTTCACTGGGCCTGGGGGCCAGGAGAAGGAGGAAGAGACCATCTTGTTCCTCCCTCCTTTTCGTAGCAAAGGTCGATGAGGCATTTCTTGGATATGTGTGTTGCAACTTGGAGGACAGCCTGGGAAGTTGGGGGAACATTGCTTTGTGGGGTTGTTTGTTAAACTCAAATCTTCAAATAGACCTTAAGGGGTTGGTTCACTACTAATCCCTCATGCCCCAAACTGCAGTCTTCTGTAGAGCATGTTATTGTGTAATTAGCCATTATGGAGGCTTTATGTCTTCTCCGGAAATATCTGGAACCAGTCATTGCTAGAAACAGGGTTTTGTTCTTGATGGACCATTGGTTTGATTGCGTATGGCAGTTCCTGTGTTCTTATGTGAACCAAACCCTGTAGGATTTGCACAGCTGTAGGAAGCATCTCCTGTTATATAATCTAATCAGAGGCAAGAATTTTATTAAATATGGCACAGTGAAGGCCATCAGGATTTTGTTCCTGCACCAGGCTCTACAGTATAATATGTACAACAGGAAACACTGTGGAGATGCAAATTAGACTGCTTTGTCACAATAACAGGGAAAGTGCCTTGTGCTCTTCGGCACAGCTGCATGAAAGTCCCAGTTTTGTTTTCTGGGTACAGAATAATAACAGACATTCATACAGCACCTTTCACTCCAAGGTACAATCAACACCAATAAAATGCAACCACTGCAACAGTTGGGGAAAGGAAATATTGGCCATTGGCTCTGCAAGGAATACCCATATGAAAAGTACTACTGGAAATCTAACAAACAGGAAGGGCAGACAGGATATTGGTTCTGAAGGTCACACCCAAGAGATCTACTTAAATGAAAAATTGTGCAGATTTCAGTTTACGTCAGAACAAAGAGGGGCTCAATCAGCTGTGTCAGGATTTGAACACATGACTCTGGGTAGTATGGGTATTTCAAACCTTATGTTGAGACAACTAAGCCATCCTCTGGAAAGTGAGAGCTGTGGATTTACTGATTAATTTGCTCCAGGGTGTAAGTGTGCCACTAAACCACCAGTAAACTCTTAGTTTAATGGCAAAGTAAAATAAATCTGCTAATCCCCATTCCCCTCCATCCCATTCTCCCCAACTATCCTAGACAAAATTAATCTCCTAGACTCAGCAGTTTGCCTACTAATTTCAGTGAAAAAATCAAAACAAAACCCAAAATGCTCCAACAGCCAGCAAAGGGGAGAGAAACTCTTCATTTCTTCTTTCCTCCATAGGTACAACCAGAAAGAAGAACCCTGGGATCAATCCAGGACACTAAGATTTAACTTAAAAGGGGGGGAGAGAGCAAAAGCACAGACCAGCAGTAAAGAGAAAATAAAATGTCTCTTTCTCCAAACTTTCCATTAACCTGACTAGAAGGGTTACCATCTGTTGCTATGAGTTATTCATTCCTCTCTTCCTGCTCCATCCTCTGTTTCCTATTTTGTTTTGTTTTTTTGAGAACAGCTATGACTGCCTGTAAAATCTACAGTTAGCACTGCTGAGAGCAATGTGTGCCTGTTGAAAAGGGGATATTTCTCCAAGAGTGCTCCCATCTGCAGACTGAATAGCAGACAACAATGGCAGGCAACAATGGTCGTAACTACCTTAATTTGGAAGTGAAATGCTTATTACAGTGGGACCTACTTGAAGGCATTAAAGGCATAAAGATGGTTGTGAAAACTCTATATATTGTGAATAAATGGGGATATTTTAATCAGAGATTGTTCTTAACTGGCAAGTATAGGAGGGGAAAGTGTCTGGAAATGTTTTAAGAGCTTTCAGTTGTATACTTTTCACTGGCTGTGGTAAACAATGAGCTGAATTCTGCTCTCATTTACAACAATGTAAGCCAGGAGTGGCTCTCTGGATTTCAGTGGAATTACTTCAGATTTACAATGGCGTAGCTAAAATCCCAGACCTGCCAAGCACATAAACTAATCCCATTGACTTCAGTAGGAGTCAATGTTAAGCACATGCTTATGGGTTTTGTTGAGTCAAGACCTGCAAGAAAGATCTGGCCCGTTATTTATGAAGGTGTTGGTAGGTTTACTCTCTTCAAAAAAATAATCCTCCTTTCCTCCATCAAACCTAAATCCAGCACTTGAAAGGAGTCTTCTGTGACCCATAAGAACACAGAAATTGTCATATTGGATCAGATCCAAGGTCCATCTAGTCTAGGATCATGTCTCTAACATTGTTGAGTACCAGTTGCTTCAGAGAAAGGATGAATAATCCCTATAATGGACAACTGCAGAATAACCTGCCCATGGGGGACGTTTTTTCCTAATCCCCAACAATTAGCAGTTGGTTTATGACCTGAAACACGAGGCTTTATATCCCTATTATTTTTATCCTATCTAATGCAACTGCGTCTGTTCTCATTAACCATACTAATGTCTTCTCCTTTTTTTGGATGGAAATAGAGCCAATTAGAAATTAGAGATGAACAAGATTTGTCGAGCCATTTTCATCCATCCCTTTGGCAATTGCAGGATATTTTCTCAATGGTGTACACTCTATCAGGTAGTCCAGCCTAATTTTAAATGACCCATTTTTCAAAGTTTCAACTAGTTGGTTTTGGAGACTCTTCTACAGTCCAATAGATTTCAATGTCCCCTGTATGCAGTAATCTAGATGCAGAGTCATCAGTGCTGTGTAGAGCAGGGATTATCACTTTCTTGAACTGTTACATGCCTTTTCATATGTAGCCCAAAATCATATTGGCTTTTTTTTTTTTGCCACCTTATTACACTGCAAGCTAACATCTATTTGATGCATGCTATCACCCTACATCTTTTTTCACTTTTCCTGCTTTCCTTGCTGTTACATAACTATTTTGGATTGTTCCTCCCAGAACAATTAGCTTGCATTTCTCTAGAATTAATTGTTTGTATGCTTTATGTATTTTAACCTCTCTGAGTCCCTTTGCATTATTTCCTTGTTTTCACTGGTGCACACAACAACTGCCTTATTATGATTATTATCATCATTTGCAAATGTAATGAATGTGTTATTATTTATACCTTCTTCTAAATCACCATTAAAAATGTTGGGTGAAATCCTTACCTCATTGAGGTCGGTGAGATTTTTGTCACTGATGTCAAAGGGAACAGGATTTCATTCATTAAATGACACTGACCTCTGTTGCACTCCACAAGACAGCTTCCCTACACCTCTTTACATTGCTATTTGCAAAGGCTTAAAGTGGGTTAGGTTATCTGTAGTCATAAAAGTGGCCCAAACATTAGAACACACTGAAGTGAGTCAGTTGTTAGCAAACGGTAGATGATGTGGCAGGGTCAGGAATCAGGGCCGGAAGCACAGCCAATCTTCAGGCAACCTATGGAGTACAACTGGCCTGGAGTAGGCTGCCAGACTGGTTATCCTAGCTGATTGGTAGGAAGAGTCAGCAGACTGGCTTGAAAGCCCAGCAGCAGCAGTTCAGCAGCTGCTCAAAGCATTTGCCCATGGCTGCGATAGCTCCTATGCCTGCTTGGCCACAGCCTTGCCTCACTTTGGTAACCGGTCCTGACCCTTGGCTTTGCTTCCTGACTCCTGACTTTGGCTTTGACCCTTGGCTGTAGTATCTGGCCTCTGACCCTGGCTATGACCCTGTGCTCCGATTCCTGACTACTGGCAGCTGCTCTAACCATTGGACATGTCCGCCCACATCCCAGTCACTGACAGATAGAGTCTGAGTGTGCATTTGACTGGCAAATAGGGAGTGCAGCATCAGTTGTCCCCACAGCGGCATGTTTTCTGTTCTTTTCAGGGCCTGGGGCTATTGGTGATGGTGCCATGGTGTATATGCCCAGGACAAGGGCACAAGCACTGAGAAAAAGTTTTGTGTACATTTAAGGTTGGAGATAAATCTCATAGGTTTGGTTTTGTCTTCTGGTTTTTCAGCTCTGGGATTTGCAAAGCTGCTGTTTAGCTGCTGGGGAACTGCATGTCAGACTGTTATCAGGCCAGTACCAGCTTGCTCCTATGCAGGCTGATGCAGGTAGCCTGACTTCCCTGATAGGCATATTTAATCCATTTGACCTTTCCTCTCTAGTGTTACATTTGCTTCCCACCCCACTCAAAGACTATTTAAACCATGCTGGACCTGGTTCTTCCCCCCGCACATCCCACCATTGCATCTTGTATAGTAATTTATTCTTGTGCAAAATGGATGTTAAATGGTGCTATTAAGACCCGATAGTATTTTATGCTTAATTTGCGCTCAGTTTGCACAGGCATGAATGGATGTGTACATTGCAAAGCAGAACAGAATCAGGCCCTCTCTCTGTCTGAGCCCTTAAATTTGTTCGATTGTAATGAAAATCTGTCATTGGGCAATGACTGACAGTTCTTCTCTGAGATCAGTTTAAGCCCTGCCATCTATCATTCCTTTTTTTATGGCCCTTCAGCCTCTTTTTATTCCATACAACAGTGCTTACATCCAAGCCAAATTTTAACAAACCTTTCAGGCAGTATTTCTTAAGACACTGTTCAAGAGGCTTTACTAAAGGCAAGGTACATTATACCTATTGCATTAATTTTGACCACTAATTTTGTGGTTCATCCAAGAGGTTATCGTGTTTGTCTGACAGGACTTGTTCTTTATAAGTCAATGCTTTTTTTCCTCCCCTCATGGCTCAGTAATCCTTTAGATGGAGTTAAGTTAACTGGATGATTAAGTCAGTGGGTTTGCCACAGCTGTGACTTTCAATACAAAACCGTGATTTTAAAGATTTTTCTAATAACCAATCATGGTCTTTTTAATCTGCTGAGCAAGACTCCTCAAGAAGTTTTTACAAATCTGAATCCATGAATTTCCAAAGTAGTGAAGTATGAGAGAGAAACATAAATCTGTGAATGGTTTTAAGGTATTAGTTATTCACTATTAAAGTATTTAAATATTATGTATTGAAAAATAAGGACTATTTTGTTGAACATGTGACCTTGTGATTTATTTGCCTTTGGTAAGGGGCTTATCCAGTTCCCAGTGTAGGACTGCTGATGGGGGGAAGGGGGAAAGGAGAGCTAGGGTGGAATTGCCCAGGGGCCCGGCGATTTAAAAGGGCCTGTGTGAATGGGAGGATAGATACGTATCCGCCTCCTCCACACACCCTTTTCCCCTGAGGCCCCCGACGCTCACGCTCTCTGCCTCTCCCTGAGCCAAGCTTATTTATTATGCATCGTGCAGGTTCCCGGGCTGCTGAGGAGGCAGTATCTGCTACTCAGCTTCCCAAGTTAATCAATAATCGCCCTGGGGAGTCCAAGGACCCAGGAAGCTGAGAAGCAGATACTGCCTCCTCAGCCGCCCTGGAACCTGCATGGCACATAATAAATAAGTAAAAACTTTTGGCAGAAGCCCACCCAGAGCTCAGCCATCCCTTTCTAGGTGGGCCATGGACTGTTCTGCCCTGGGGCTCGGAATTGCTGTCGGTGGGCCTGTCCCAATGAAATCAATGAAGAGACTCCTACAAAATTCAGCAGGAGGTTTTTTTCCCCACGAGTGGTTTGTTTGTTTGTTTGTTTGCCATGTCAAAACAAGCAGACTAACAGATGAAAGTTGACAGAACTGCTATATTTTATTTTTTGAAAGATAGGTACTACATGTGTTTGTTTTCAGTCCATGGCTTTTAAAAAATAATTACCATTAGTTTAGTAAATTCATTAGCTATTTCTTGTAGGATCCACAGATACATATAGGATCCAGCAAATCTGGATTTGCTAGTTTATGTAGATTTCAGCTTTTCTTTATCTGCTTATTACCAACAACTATACTGACAAGGGATAGAATTTTCAAAAGCACCTAAGCCCCATTTTCAAAAGTGACTTTCAAAACTTGGCTTTCACTTAGGTGCCTGGATCACTTTTGAAAATTGGACTTGGGCTTCTAAATCACATAGACCCTTCTGAAAATTTTACTCATGGCCTACATTCTTTTTTGCATTTTTCTTGTTGAGATAAAGGCCCCGATTCTGCAGAGACTTACACACATGCATACTTTTACTAATATGATAATAGGAGTAGTCCCAAAGAAATCTATGGCAATGCTTGCATGAATACAGGTCCATACATAGTGTTTGCAGAATTGGACCTAGAGGATTCAACTGTGAGCCACCCGGTGTCCTGTGAACCCATTGTATACTATGTTACATTCAAGTATCTTAGCTGCACTAAACCATTTTGGCCTCACATTCTCATTCACTCCTTCCCTGTTTATAAGAACTACATCTAGGATGGTTTTTCCCATGCTTGGATTTTCTGTTTTCTGGATCATGAGTTTGTCTTCCGTATAATTTTGGGATGTCTTTGATGTTTCAGTATTTTTGTCACCCACCAGATGTTAGGGTAGTTAAAGTCACTGATGAGTACAGGATCTTACGGTTTTAAACTCCTCAGTAGTTGTTCTGGGATTTTTTTTTTCCATTCCTCTCCTCCACTCCTGGTGGTCCGTTGCTAAAACCTATTGCAGATTCTTCTTTGTTTTTAATTTACTGTATCCTCATCATTAACATTTCACTACCACCCTTTTCGCTATTACATTGTATGTTGCTAGTCTTGTAAATACGTATGACATATTGCACCTATCCCTTCACCTTTTCTTTCTCCCATACACACTAAATCTATCTACCGTGGACACATTTAAAATTTTCATTCTGGTTGTAGAGATATTACTGGTTTTAGCAGAATTCTCTCTTTTAATTTAAGGAAATATCATTGGAATATTGGTGGATCTAAAACCAGAATGCATTTTTTTTAAAGTGTGCCCACAGTATATGAAGACTCCAGTTACAAGAATCCTTTCATAAAGTTTCAGATGTGCTCATTACTTCATACTCTTCCTGTGTTCTTTGATTCTTCTTGTCTAGGCAGTGAAAAATTCTCACCCATAGTGCTTTCAAGAGCCCACATTCATTTATTTTCTATGTTAAACAGTGGTGGCTGCATTTCAGTGGTGTGTGAAATGATGCCTGTCTACAAGTTCTGCACACCTTTGGGGATCCTTAGGAATGAAGGGTTCTCTGTAAAGATGAAGTGTTGTTATTTGCTATTTATACTCCCCACCGCAACAAACAGGTGCTTTTACAAAAATCTTTGTAAAAGTGGAAAACTGTAGCATGTGTTTCCAATCCTTTTGCAACAAGGACCTTTCCTTTACACTGTATATATTAGGGAAAACCTTCTATTCTGGCTGCATATGGATCCCTTTTATTCAGCTAACAAACACATCTTTCCATAATCTTGTCAGGCCACCAGTGGAAGACAGTCAAACCCTTTTGACCCCAGTGGTGAGCTGTGGGCCTCCAGGAGCATTGCTGACACGGCCTGTCATTCTAACTATGCACCATTGCGCAGAGCCAAACACAGAGGACTGGAAGATCCAGCTGAAGAACCAAGCAGCCCAGGGACAGTGGGAGGTGAGTTCACAGGGAGATCACAGACTTCCAGCATATGCCCTGTTTGCATTCACCATCTTTGTCTTACGGAACCAAAATACCCAAACGTATGTATAACTTTGATGCCTAAAGTTTTGGATTTTCTTGGGTGAAGCACTTTGCTGGCAGTGGACAAAGCAATGCCCTCAAGTACCTATGTCGTATTACAAGCACTGGAAATAGTTACCTGATGCACTGTAGTGCGCAGGCCTCTTCTCAGCTCTGGAGAATTCAGTTCAAATATAATTATGTCAAAAGTGAAATGAACTTGGGGATCTGAACCAGTCTTTATTGCCCTTTTGTTTGTCACATGCAATAAATAGAGTGGCATAATTCAGCATGACTAGCCAGGAATGCTCAGAAGAGGGCTAGAGGTGCTTCAACAGAGTTGTTTGGAGAAAACTTGCACCCTGCTTTCTGCTTACCCTTTCAGAACAGTAACCTTCACCAAGCTGGTCTCATGCACAAGAGAAATACTTAACCCTCAGGCTGCCAGCTTGCCACAGCTCTTAAAGACAGCAGGTTTCATCATGAGCCTTCATGGAAGGTTGCTTGCATTTTTCTTTAGCTTCTCTCTTCCTCTATCTCTGCAGTTTGCTCTGTACTGAGGAGCGTTCCTGGTTGATGCATGCTATTTCAAACGTACACCCAAGCAGGAGGGATGGAATTAGAGCTGTCTTTTTGGATTTATCTCCTCTTCCTTTACCCTGATTACCAACCAAGGGAGGACATTGAACATGCCCTGCAATATAGAAGGAGCTTATAACACTTCAGAGCTCTATGTGAGACAGAGAAAGAAATATCTGTACAATGTGAACCAGCAAAACAGCAAATAGTTTTACAACAGATATATGAGGACCGTTTTTTAATAAATACAGAGTTTCACTAATACTAGAACTGTGTGCTAAAACTCAAAATAGTGAGTGGGAGTGCCATTTTCAGATTACAGTTCAAATGACAGGAAAACTATTCATTACCCATTGGAGGAATCCAACTCCCTCTTTAATGGAGATACATTTTTCCTTAGAAGTCTCTTTTACATTGTTTTAAACGTAGCTTGCACTACTCACGAATGAACCTCAAAAGATATAGAGTTTAGGCTCAGTATGGATAAAAGTCTCAAAGGTGGATCTTTGGACAAACCAAGAAGACTTCATAAGCAGTTTCATAAAGACAAATGCTCTCAGGAGATTTAGTGCCTCCTGCTTCTGGTTGGGCTAGATACAGTAGCACAATGTCCTTCTTTGTGGGATTTTGACACATCAGTTTTCAGTCTGAGCTGGCCACAATGGTGAAATGAGGGGGGGGAGGACAAGGAAGGGAGAAAGAAAAGACAAATGAAAAATATTGGGAAAAAGTTCAGTTGTGGATCAATTCTAGAAGAGGGAAAATATTTTCTAAACAGGTTCATACTTCCCTAGTTTGTACTGCTGCTTTTAACAGGGTAATAGATGATAATAATGCTACAAACAATACTAAGCTGCAGAACCTGGGCTATATGAGTGTGTTTAATATTGAGTATAGTCCATCTCTCTTCTTTGCTATTCTCAGAGGTGCAGTAAGCTGCTCACACTGTTGGTGTATCTCTGCTTCTTGATCTGAGGCATGCAACCAGAATGCACCATTGCAGCCTCGTGGAGTATTAGGGCAAAGCACACCTTGATGAGCTTGACAGGATCCTTAAAGTCAGTGCTGGTATTGCTGAAGTAACTGGATCCCTAAGTACGATGCTCCTGTGCCAAGATTTTCTTTATTTTAACAGGAGGGAGTTTGGAGTATAGTACAGAGTATATACATTCTGTCAGATGCCATCTGCCCTAACCTTCTCCTGGCAGACTTGTTCGCTTCTGAAAAGCCTGTTCTGCTGCCATCATTAGTTCTTTGACTCTCATTACATTTGGCACCCTATGCCTTCCTCCTCTGAATAACTTTTAAAGAGGGCAGTGTGACTAACATGGCACCTGGACTGACAGCAGCAAGCACCCATTTCCAGGGCTATCCTTGAAATAATGTTGCCTGTGATACCAGCTTTTCTCCACACTGGGATGGTTTGAGGACCAGTGAATACAGGCACATCTAGCTGACTAATCTGCACTCCAGTGAAGTATCTCTCTGCACTGTATATATGTTTCTAATTTGTTTTCTGTTCATTACTGGCATCCCCTGCTTTTTTCCTCCAGTCTCCTTTCTTGTCCTTGAAATTGCTGTTGCCCTGCTTTAAATGTCTATGCTGACACCAAACTTTCATGCTATCTGCAGAGTTCCCAAGGTTACTGGCTCCAGCACAGTGAGTCTCATCTTCTGCTCTCTTCTGGAACAACTCTTCCATCTCTATCCCCCAACAGATGGTTGGATTGCCATAGGCAAGGTGTTCCTGCCAGATCCCATACAAATATTTCATGACGTGGCCAGTAGGAGAATGTAATCAGCATTGCAGATGGTAACCTCTCTTTTGCCCTTGAGAAGGGTGATGTCGCCTTTGCAAATGTGCTGCATTTGCCCTTCCTCATCCTGAGATCCTGAATCTGCTCCTAAACATTGGTTGAATCCAGCTGCTCAGTCCACTGCCAGATACCTGCTCTTCAGCTCATGACAGCAAAGATAGGGTGGATGAGTTCTTCAGAGCCTCGTGCATCCCAGAGCTGTTCTTGCAATGCAGAATCACAATCTATTACTGCTACCTTTTTTTCCTCAAGCCATTTAAAGCAACTTGTGCCATATGCAGACTACAATATACAGTGTTGACTGGGGAAAATAGTGGTGGGGGGAGCTGTTTTCTTCTAAGCACAGGGAAGAAGGTGAAAAAGCAATCTGTCTGTATTTGGTTTGTATGTGTTTTGCCTTGGCCCTGCAGTTTTGTCATGGGGGATTAGTCTGATGAAGCAGTGGGTGATATGCTTTGTAGATGTGGCATTCAGCCATCACTGGGGTTACCTCTCCTGTCTGAGTCCTAACAAACCACTGATTATGAAAATTAAGAAATTCAGACTCTTATTATTCACTATATTATATTTCGCATATGCAATCTGGTCAAGCCAAACCACAGCATCCTTAACAACGATATTCAAGGCACGAAGACCTTCAGGAAGTTGAGTCATTTTGCAGTCCTCAACGATGTGTCATAGTTTGTGGCTGCCCACACTGACATTATTCACTTAGATAATGTATTGAGTGCCCCTGTCTGGAGCACGTCAAATAATATTAATCAAATGGCTCATTCAACACATTTTATTGCATTTTTCTTGCAAACTTTTGGTGATATTTTTCATTATTTGCCCAGCTCTACTCATCACTCTAAAAGCATCTCATTGCTGCACATAAAACAATCCTAAGTTTTATGTAGCCAATGGCAGAGACTCAGCACCCAACACCACCTCCCTTTATCTGCCCTGAAGGTAAGCTAGAAGCAGGGCAATTTTAAGTGTTGGTTAATAAAATGATCCAAACAGGAAGGACTTAAGATAAATTCTGGGATTTCAATGAGCATCTAAGGAGATGGAGTTCTGCAGTCAAGACTCTATCTCTGAATAGGCTTTGTCTGGCCCCTCTCCCAGTCCTGATTAATGCAAAACAAATGGGCTTCTCTGGTGTCTGCCCTTGTCTCTCTAATTCTGCCTGTTTATCCTTTAGGATGTGGTGATGGTTGGAGAGGAGAACTTCACCACCCCATGCTACATCCAGCTAGACCCAGAATCCTGCCATATCCTGACAGAAACACTCAGCACCTATGCTCTGGTGGGACAGTCAACCACCAAAGCAGCAGCAAAACGTCTAAAGCTGGCCATCTTTGGACCGCTCTCCTGCTCGTCGCTGGAATACAATATCCGAGTCTACTGCTTGGATGACACTCAGGATGCCCTTAAGGTAACTGCCACTCTCTTTGCCATCTAAATGTATCAGGATAATGGTAACTTTAGTGAATAGTTCCTAAATCAGTGTGCTGCTGTTTGTCATTTATATTCCCTAGATAGTTTTTTAATTAATTTTAATTTAATTTAATTTAATTTAATATTTGATTGGGTGAAGAACTTGACAACAAGCCACTGTTTTATACAAAGAAAAAGACAAACAAACGAACAAAATCCCAAACCCCATTGTCTTTTGCGTAATGATTTCACTCAAATGCTAAACTTATTTCCCCCCCAGCATTCCCTGTTCCTTTGTTTACCTGTATCATAAACTGAGTTCTAAGATTTTTGCATTATTAAAGGGCAATAAGGTGCAGAAGGGCTTCATTCATTATTCATGTATTTTTAATGGTAAGTGCCAGCTCCCCAGAGATGATGAAATGTATAAATACCACTTTGTAAATAGCTGATAATGATAAAAAAAGTTCCTGGGTTGTTAATCATTGCCTACTCTTATATTGCTTTGTTATACTTCTGTGTGCCGTTTTTGTGCTGAGAATCTGCAACTGAAATACACCAAGGCTGTTGCTTTCTACAGCAAATATATACCTAAAAGTTTCTCTGTATATAACTCTAACATATACATAAGTTTAAACATACATTGTGGATAACATAAATATATATACATGTGTATATACAGTACCTATAATAGACAATAAAGACAGATGCTCATTATAATAAATATACTAACTCATGTGCAAAGTTTTCTGTAATCATAACCAGATCTACAGATGCCATCTATGTAGCAAGAAGAGTTCAAAGCCTGGACACTAACTGATTAGCTGCACTGCCAGTGGTATCTAAGCAACATTAAGTGAGTGCAATGTACAGAAGAACACTGTTAACAGCTTTACTTAGAAACAAGACTCATGTACATGTTTCAACATGGGAGATGTTTGTGTTGACTTTCGCGGTGGCTGGAAAATTCCATTTTCATCTCAAATGTTGTTTGGTATCATGTCTTCCTGGATGTTACAGTTTATTACTTTTTTTCACTGGGCTAATGGGAGTACTTTCTATAGTTATCAGAAATTTAGCAAAGCAGTGCACTGAAGAGCAGAGTAGAGACTAGCATACCATGGTCTGTTGTTCACCATAGGATTTGTTTATAAAGCAGCTGGGAACTTTATATAGAAAATTACGATTTTGTCAGAGCTGAACCCTTTTGGAAACAATGATTATTTTTTCATAGTCTGATTTTTTTCTCTAAAAGTTGGAAAAAGGGACTTCTGTACCAACCAGGCTGAGGATCGCCAAAAGCCAAGACACCCTTATGCCTCTATTCCTCTTGATTCCCATGGCCTTAATGGAATTTTCCATTGGTTTATTAAGCTCTGAGATGAAAATAAGAGATTCAAAGCTCCCTTGTAGCAAATACTGAAGCTGTTTGAATGCTGTTGTGAGTTTCAGTGTAGAAACCTTGGGCAACAGGAGATGGCTGAATTTAATTAGACACTTTTGAGTGGATTTTTTATTTTAATTTGAGCATTTGGAACGGTCCAGTAAAATTCACCTGGATAAATAAGACTGTGCAAAGGATCAAAGAACAGTTGAGTAAAATGGAGGGGGAATCCTTTATAACATACCGTGATAATGAATGGAAGAGAGAGAGTTTATGACTGTAAATCACTGGAGAGATTGTGTTGATGTTAGGAAGCCAGAATCCAAGATTGGTTTGTAATTTGGTGGTTAATCCCTCACTTCCTCTCCAACTCCCAGTTATTTATTCAGAATGTACTACAAAGGGCTCAGTGTTGGCAGTGTTGTGTCTTCTGGAGTTGGATCTTGCAAGGGTTGGTAACACCTGACAGACAGTTCTGAACAAGTGCCTCATGGCCTCCAGTCCACAAAGTGATATTAGCATCGTCTGCTTTCTTCAGCAGAGGACGAGCACTTCAACCACAGTTTATGGAAAATAAAGAGTCTTTGGAATGGAAAAAGTAGGTTGGCCTCAGAATGAAGGATTGTGAATGAGCCCTTGCAATGTACTTCACTCTGGCAAGGCTCTGTGTGACAGATTCTACCACAAAGATTAAGGGAGAAGCATGGAACAAGTATTTAAAGATAACCAAAATCTGTGTTGTGGGACTTGGTTCTATAGCAGCGCTTTGCACTGCCAAGCATGAGACCAGAGTTTGGGTCTCAATCTTTCCTTCTGCAGAATAACAAGGGCGGGTAATGCTTTTGTTCTGGCAGCTCTTCTGGCTGACTGAAGAGCAACACTGATGGGCTGTAGGTGGATTATAAGATTGTCGGGAAAGGGGTCATCTTTTTATTATGTGATTGTAGAGTCCCTAGCACTGTGGGGCCTGGATCCATGATTGGGGTCACTTAGCACTACCAAAATACAAACTAATTATTATTATTAATAGTATTATTACTAATAATAACAATTAATAAGGGATCCCGTCTGTAACTGGAAGGATACTGGTTGTTTCATGGGATCCTGAGGGTTTGGGTGGAAAGTTGGAGGATAAGAACAAGGACTGCTCAGGACTTTGCAGTGATTTGAAGTATGTCTGGAATAACAATCATTTGGGGATTGGGTAGATTAGAGAAGTGCCAGCCTCAGACGAGACAAGGGATGGAATTCCTCTCATCCCAGAGAAGAGGTTGCTGAATCTGCATCTCCCAGAGTTGAATTTAGTAACATTAAAGAAGAGCAGGTAAAAAAGGGGGAAAAAAGCAGAGTGGGGGCAGTTTCCCGTTGCTGCTTTGGTGGGAGCTAAGAATGTGTTGATAGACCAACAACTCTGTGCTGGAATGGCTGAGGTTTGGGGAGCCTTTTTAGGGGGTATGTATTTATTTTAATAGGCAGCCAAATGTATTCTATTATTATTTACAAATAAGAGAATCTGACACATGCTGTATCCATCCCAACAATTACTAAAGGACGGTGAGCAGTTGCTTTGAAAGCACAGTGATGTATTTATCCAACAGCTTTTCCCTCTAATCATGCAGAGTAAGCTGTCTCCCCAGAACTGCCTGAGGAGTCTGGAGACTGTAATGACTTGTCAGAAATAATGGCTTGTGAAATCTGCTTCTTTTCCTTCTGTTTGTGAAGCAGAATTGCTTACCCCTGCTTCAACGCGGATCCATAGTGGAGTTTTCTTTGCTCCACAGGTCCCCAACGTTAAGGTTGTGACCCCCAAGGGAGCTGCAAATAGGTTCGGGGGGAATCACAACTCCTGTCCCTTTCTTTAAGATTAAATGTGAGGGGGGACTTGAAACTTTTCGGTTGTAATATGGGCTCACAGTATGGATGTGCTTGAAAATCACTGCTTTACTCCTGACTGTCCATCAGTCCACTTAAATGGCCCCTGCCACTGTAGTAGCTGAGCTCCTTTACTCAATATGGCAATCATGGAAGAGACTGGTCCATAAGACAGCTACCAAACTGTATCTGTGAAACAGGTCACAATTTAACAGGCCTGCCAAACTGCTTTTACCCTCTGCCCCCAGTATGATATTTGAGTTTCCAGTAGTATATTATTTATGTTACCTTCTATTGGTTATTTGGATTCATGCACGTCCATCCTGTCTCATGGAGAAAGGCAAATCATATATCTTCTTTCTGAAGCCACAAACTTATATTAACTGTAAGTTCTTCCTGTTGTGGTTTCAATGAGCTGGCAGCTTCAAAATATTGGTAGCCGCTGTCTTGCTTACATGATCTGTGTGAGAATAATGAATTAGGACCATTGCTGAGCAAAGATATATTTTTTTCAGCCCTACAAGATAGCATGACCAGATGTCCCAATTTTATAGGGACAGTCCCAATATTCAGGGCTTTGTTTTATATAGGCTCCTATTACCCCCATCCCTTGTTCCAATTTTTCACACTTGCTAGCTGGTCCCCTACTACAAGAAGACACCTAAGAGGATATAAACTCATATCTTACTGCTGGTGTCATGAAGGTGTTTATACAAGAAGATTTGAGACACTTTCCCAGGCACCCAGAAATATGGGTTGACCTTGTTACCCCTCTGCCTTAGCAAAAGAGAGACTTGCTGGAGCTAAACAAAGAGAATTTTATTATCAAAGATAAAGAGTCAGTCAAGTGATAGAGAGTAAGGGTAGAAGGAAAGACGGTCACAAACAAAACAAAAATATAATATGCTTCCAGGAGACTAAACTTAATTTTAGCAGGTTAAAATCTCTGTCTAAGTTGAGTTTCTCAACTAAAGTAACCTCCCAGCATCTCCAGCCCCCTGGACAAGGATCCAGCTTTCCTGGATACAGAAAGTGCCATCCTTTTTGCTCCCTCAGTGATGGAGCACCATATCATTCCTTTTCCTGTTCCTCATAGTCCAGAAAACCTTTGAAATATATCCCTTTAAAGGGTACAAAGTTCTCCCCCACTGTTTGTTATTCGGTGTGCTGATGCTATATTGTCCTTCTCACTCGCTTGTTAACTTGCTTTTCCTGTTGACTTAATATGCAAATGTTGGAGACCTAAGCAGATGGGTAAATCAAATCCTTTGTCTGGGAAAAACTCATTTATCTATCCTACCTGCTTACATAGTTTATACATATTTTTAGTCCATATCTACAACTTCTTGAATTACCCCATACATACATCTTGCAATGCTTATGATGGCCAATATCATATAGCCTTTCATTTTACATCCTGCACAACATTCTTTATAGATAAATACTATGACAGCATTTAGGTGTAGTGAATTTGTCAGGGGTTGCATAGGAGTTGTTGTTGCATGACAGGGAACCCTTTGCCAGTGGGCATGGAAGGGAACAAGGTGGGAACCTGTTAATGGCCAGGATTTGGCACTAAAGACGGAAAGACACAGGCTTAAGGTTTCTTCTCTTAGAAGGTCATGGCTGTGTAGAACAAACAGCCAAAGAGGCAAGTAATTCAATAAATGTAAAGGTAGCACCAATAAGATCTTAAGGGCACACAACATGTCTGTGCCAGCCTGCTGAAAGGCAGGAGATGAACTGGGTATACCTTCTCCCCATCCTCAAATTAATTCTCAGTTTCAGTGGTTTAGCCTGAATTTGACCCGGAGCTTTGTTCAGCAGAGGTTTACAGTGGGTTTTTTCCATTCCCATAAATGTATATCAGGATAAAGACAAACCTTTTCAAGCTTGGATGCCTAAAGTTAGATACCCAAATCCACAGTGTCTTCTTTTCCCACTGGTAATACTGAGCACCTGCTGCTCCTCCTGTAGCCCCAACTCTAGTGTTGGGGAAAGTAGATGAGTGTCATCAAAGCTGCTGTACATGCACAGGCCTTCACAGTGTCTGTTGTTTAACTGTATGTGCAAATATAGTGTGTATGCTTGAGACGTTGGTAGGTACAATTACCGCATGAAATACCATGAATCTTCTTTTAGACATCCCAGGGAGATAATTTGAACATAATGAAGATCTATAGTAATCAGATAATTACTATCGATTGCTCTTTAGACATCTTGATGAGGTAATTAGGGCACAGTGGAAAGAAGCTGGAACTGATTGATTGGCGCAACCTTAATCTAAAAGGTTTCTAATTATGTTTCTTTTCTTCTAATAGCTGATAAACAAACATCATTTTAGCGTTAGAATTTCTCAGGTGCCAGGTTCATTGGGGACATCAGCTTTCTCTATTATGGTAACTACATATTGAACGTGATCAACATCAGCTTATTATGTCTCGCAACTGAAGTAGAAACAACTTCAATTACCCCATCTTTTACTTTCTCTTCTTGGTTTCAAAAGCCCCTGCTTTGTTGTTGGTGGTTGGTGCTCTGTGTTCATGACACATTTTGTGGGTATATCAATGCTACTGCTTGTGTGTGATCCTGGGTCGGGCTGGGTTTATGTACAAGAGCAGCTATTTGTGCATTCGTGCTGTCATCTTTCATATACACTGCCATTGGCTTACCTGTGTACATCAGTGTGGGAAACATGCAGAGATGAGGAAGTGGCCCAGTATTGACTGGGAGTGTCATTGCTCAAAGACATATTAATTTTGTGTATCAGAGCAAAAGCCTTTCTTCCCTGTCTCTCAACAGCTGTTGATCAGTCACTGTTTTAGTCGCTCTCTCAAACGCTGTGCTTTCACACTTATATACACACCTGTTTAATCACGCTGTTCTCTCCACTGTTTTGCATTTTTTCAGGAGGTAATAATAGCCCTGTGACAAACAGGTTTCTAATTTCTGTTACATACCCTGATTCATAGAAGAGTTTGAAATGAGGGATAATCTGATTGGTCGGTTCCAATCACCAGTTGTATATTGATGGAACCACACTTTCATGAGTAGGAGCTCCTTAAGGCAAAATATTAAGGCTGCTGTTAAATGCCTTCAGGATGTGCAGTGTCCAGGGTGACACTTTATCAATATGCCAGCATTGCCTGTGTCCTTCGGCTTTGACCTAGACTCTCACAAGCAATTAAGCAATCCACATGTGGGACCCAACCTGTCATGTAATGTATTTCCCAAATGGAAATATGGGTGTGTGCAGTCCTCTTGGATAATACAGGCCGTACTTGTGTTCTTGCACTAGAAGTGCGATGTAAGGCAGAAAGAGTTATCTGTGTGCTTATTCTCAGACCCCTTCATACAAATGTCTTTCCTGTAAGAGATGTGTGTTTACATGGTACTATTATTCCTTACAATATGTGTGTGCATTTACTCCCTGTTCCACAGATTAGAACATCCATTGCAGCTGATCTTCAGGAAGTAGAAGTACAGCATGCCCTTTTATGGCACATTTGTAAATAATATTTATTTAATCACAAACTGACTACTTTCTGTCTTTATACTGCCTCTTAGGAAGTTCTGCAACTGGAAAGGCAGATGGGAGGACAGTTACTGGAAGAACCAAAGGCTCTGCATTTTAAGGGGAGCACCCACAACCTCCGTCTGTCCATTCACGACATTGCCCATTCTCTCTGGAAGAGCAAATTGCTGGCTAAATACCAGGTAAAAATCACCAAATGCCTGGACGATGACTGAAATGCATAGGTCACAGTAGAAGGGCTTAAAGATATGTAGTGACACACCATTGCACAGTGCTTTTTTAAAAACAAGACACAGAGACTGTTTAGGTTCCTGTACACTGAAGTTCTTGAGGCTGTTGCCCATGACCAGCGCTCTCTCCTCTGTTACACACAGTGTGTGTTTTCAATGTCGTTGAGCAATGGAGAGGAGTAAAGGGCTGGGTTTCTTTTCACCCTCCTCATTAGTGTCAGGCCACATAACTGGCATGGGTTCATTTTATTTTTGAATGAAAATCCAAAATTCCCTTTTAACAATGCACTGGGTGAGAAACTTTGATCAATACAATCAGAAAAGCTGCATCTGGCAGGAGTATTCAGTGCAGAGAGGACAGGAGTTAGAGTCCGGGTTAGTGCATGAGGTTCCTACGAGCCAGAATACACACACCTTTCTGCCTGTTTCCAGAATGTGGCCCATAGGAGCCCAGTACTGAGAGGCATGGGCTTCACTGAGAGTTTAGAGTGCCCAGGTCTTTTGTACTCAAGCAGCAGGTTCAGCCTTAAGGAAGAGGGAAAACAAATACACCCACCTTCGTAAAGTGTGTGATAGAGCAGCTGAGCATCCTGGAATTTGTGAAGGTTTCTCATCACTGAGGGGCAGGGGAGGATTTTGCCTATTTTTATTCTGTCTGTTTCCATTGCACAGTTCAGTTGCTAGTCTCCACTGCAACAGGAAGCTACAATGGGGACCACCATCCTGAAGAGCAAAGTCAAGTGCTTCTTCCTTCTTCAGAGAGACTGCACAGTATCTCCTCACAACACTCATGACCCCCCTTTGCCATATTCATGCCAGAGCCTTTTGAGAGCTCAGCTGAGAATTTGCTGAGGCTATGTTTACACTGGGGTTGGCAAAATCACCACCGCCCGATCGATCTTTCATGATCGATTGAGCAGTCAGTGAGACCCGCTCAGTCGATGAGGGAGTCGACTTAATAAGTCCACCTCCTCAACTAGCATAGCGCTGAGCCGACGGGAACGCTTTTCCCGTCGGCTCAGCGCAATGTGAACAGCTCGCAGAAGCAGTCGACGAGAGTTACGCAAACTACTCTGTGTAGTTTGCATAACTCCCGTCGACTGCCACCGAATTTCCGGGTAAGTGTGAACCAGCCCTTAGCTACATCAAAAGTGTAGGTGCTCATGATCATTTCAAATTGTTCCTTCATTTTCCTCCTGCAGGAAATTCCCTTTTACCACATCTGGAGTGGGTGTCAGAGAAATCTACATTGTACCTTCAGCCTGGAACGGTTCAGTTTGAGCACGCTGGAGCTGATTTGTAAACTCTGTGTACGGCAGGTTGAAGGAGAAGGACAGATCTTCCAACTCAACTGTACAGTATCAGAGGTAAAGGGCTTTGCCATCTCCTTGCTGCCCCGTGAGGAGGAAAAGTAGCAGTACTTTCCCAGCAGACAACCCTTAACCTGCTCACATTCCCAGTGTTTGTTTGCCACACCCATTCATTTTCTCCTTCCTCCTGATGGCGGGGCAGTAACAGGCTTCCTAACTTCTCTCATGACTGCTGTAAGTACTTTCCCTTCTCATGGATGCTAGATAGTACGTGTGGATTCAACTGCCTTCTTCTCTCTTTCCTCATGCCCCTCCTGGCTGCTCTGTTGGCTCTCCTCTCCCTGCTCTGGAAGGAAGCATCCTTCCTTCAAAAGAGACAAGAGAGGAACGGTAGGCATGTTCCTGGTGACTGTGCCTTTCTCCCTGCAGCTCTGCCTTTCCCCTACACACCGGGGATCTGTCCCTCCAGCACACTTTGTCATGCATTATATTGCATAGGATGGTCATGTCCTCAGCCGTCCACTCATTCTTCCTAAGTCCCTCGTTCTCACAGCCGCAGGTGCTCATGGGGGTGGGGGGAAGGGAAGCGTGCTGGATTGATATGAACCGGTTCACTCTGAGCCCCAACAGTAACTGCTATGCAAAAGGGAGCATAAGGCATTAGATCTGTAATGGGCATTCCCTTCAATTTTTGCTCCTGCCAAGTTCTAGGGCTTGGCTTACTGCATTAAACTGCTCACGGCTATCTAAAGGTGGAGCTGTATCTCGGTGAAAGGGGAATGACTAGCCGTCCCTGATGACCATTCTTCTGAAAGGCACCCAGCCCTCTTTTATATTTAACTATGTTTAGTTATCTATAGATGTCTAAAGTACACCAATCAAATGTGCCTTAAGCACATGCTCATTCTATAAAAACCAGTATACAGCATTTACTGACCCAGTGCCAATTTTCAGTGTCTTCTAAAACATTTCTGTCAAGCAAAAGCCTCAGGAAATAGATGAGCCTTACATCTTACTTTGCAGATATGTGTCATGACTTTGATGTATAATCAGACTCTTTTGGTCACTAGAGGAATGGAGAAATGTTGAAGGTACAAAAGGCAAATAACCCCAGGAGCAGCACTAGGGAAAATAATCTGTAGATTTTAGAGTGGATAGGTGCATCAGCACAGGGAAAAGAGTCTGAGGGGCTGGGTCTTTTGCTTTGTTGTGTCCCAAAATTAATACCACAGGGGGAAAAAGTGTTAGAGATGGCACAGGAGTTTGGGAGTGGTACACTGCTCTGGTCCCTTTTTTTGTTGACCTTAGTTCTTGAAGGACTTCAGCTCTCTGGGACAGTAAAACTTAGTGGTAAATGATGCTTTGAGGTTGAATATAAGGGCAAGTTTTACCACTCTGACCAGCCACTGCTTCACAAAGAGCCATTGGTAGCTTCTGTGAGCCAGGAGGGAGCACACACCTAGCCAGGTTAGCTGCAAAGTCCTCTGATGGGAGTCACACAGAGGAGTAGCATTGCTCTCCATCTGGATTTTGGCAAGCTTGTCTCATGTCATACCAGCCAGGTGCCCAGGACACTCAGTGTCCTGAAATAACTTGAACAACGATGCGGCATCAGAAAATGATGACATATGAGTCAGTGTGGAAACCTTATGAGATTACCTCAGGAAATTACAACCTAATTATGAAACCAGGAGTAATGCTATCATTTGTCTAGGAAGCAAGCACGTGACAATAACAAAAAATGGGGAATAGGTAAAAAAGTGATTGGAGCATGCTGAAGTTGGTGAAATTGTGAGGTCTCCTTATACTCTGACCTTTACAAGTAGAGCAAGTCTGAAAAAAGAGAGCCCAGGTTCAGATACCAGAAAGGGGTAAGGAAACCCACTATACTAATAAAAACAAATCTCATTTTTCTCCTGTGTCCTTTGTCCCCTATGCAGTATGAAATGACAGATAGGTTATATCTTGTTCCTCTGTCTCATAGTTAAGGATAGTCCTTCTCTATAAAGCAATAAACTTGGCCTGCAGAACCCTCTCTCTTTTCCACAGCCTGCTACAGTGCGGTCACCATTTCCTCCCAGAGTTTCATGAGCCTTTTGACTTACAAACATCTTTAGTCAAAGGCCCCACTGACATTAATAAGGAATGTCACGATACCATAGCAACCACTGGCACTTTCCAATCCACAGGCCATATCTCTGAGCCACACAGCTTCACCCCTGCTGGCTTTGGATGGCGTTTTCACTTTCCAGGCCCAGCAGGTCTGCAAAGTTCAATAACTGTACAGCTCCAAAAACAACAGAAGAAGCAGAATTTGGGAGGGGGGCCTATCCCTTTGATGACTGCCTTCTGTTGGGAGTGCACATATGCCGGCTGATGAAAAGGATGGTGGATCGGGCATAGAAATAAATTAAAAGGAAGTTAAAATCCCCCTTTTGTGGAGAAATGATCCTTCAAATAGCGTGGCTGCAACATAAAGACTTTCTGTCAGTTTCCTCAGGATAAAGAAATTGATTTCTTTCATGGTTCTACTGCAGTATGATCCCTCCGGGTAGGATGGGTGGGAGAAATGTCAGTGAGGTTTCTCCACAGGTATCTGACAGCTTAGATATATAGATAGATAGATAAATAAATAAACAAATAAACCAGTGTAAACTAGATAGTTGTGAAGGTTGGTAAGGAAAACAGAGAGCCATTTTTCTGTATGTCACCAGTTGAGAGTAACACCGGGTTGGTAGTGACCCAAAAAGTCCTCGTTGTCATCAAGTGGCTGTTGACCTATGTGAAAATGTTGGTGGCCTTCACCCCCAGTTCTTAATGAATAGTGCCTAGATACTGTGGTTATTGGCACTCCAAAAGCATCATTAGACCAGAGAGATAAACAGCATGAATCCCACACCCTCCAACAGGCACTAATTGCGGTCTAGCTGGCAAAGACTGCCAGGCATGAAGGATGAACTAGCCTTTCATCCCTAAGGCACTTCTTTCCACTTTTAAGGATTGAGTCACACGGGCAAGGTATTTGCAGGAGCTTTCCTTGAACCTCCCTATGCTGTACATGCTCTTTGGATAGACAGACAACTTCCGTCTCCCTGGCTGACAAGCTGGCACCTTTTATCAATGGCTATGTTCATTTTTAAAACTTACCTCTTCCCCCCCCCCCCCCCATCCTCTTCCTGAATTATTAGTTAATTTTCTGTATTATAAATCTGTATAAAGGAAGCGGTCAAAGGGCCAAGATCAGCCAGGCACAGCTACAGTAAAATAGTCGTCATTACTACATTGTTAGAGCAGCTGCTCAAATGTAACCACTATTTTGGCTGAGAAGAGAGAGTGGGCAAACTGAACTGTGAAATCATGGAAAGTGAGTCTTGTGAGTGACTTTCGGAAGGGCTGTGAGATGACTCCATTACCCATAACATCTGCTTGGTTATTGGGTGTAAAGTTGTATATTCAACTGGGGACAACATAACATTAAAGACAGATGGTAAAACTACGATCATAAACAATTACTGTCTAAGTGCTGCATTGAGGTAATCTCTGATTTAACCTAGCAGAGAAGTGAAAGAATTGGTGGTAGTTTTAATGAAACGCAAGTGCACACTGTAATCATCTTCTTCTGCTTATATGTAATATAAGTAATAGGATCTAGTAGTAGAGTCAAAGGGAACAGAAATAACACTATTGTCTTGTGCTGTGATTCCATCAAGCAGGGACTAATGCAGTGAGAGAATAGTACTCATTTAGCAAGGCTATGGATTGTGAGAATTGCTCATCATGGTTGGTATACGGTGGTGTTCCAATCTCCACCGTGTAAGGGGCAGGAAGAGCAATCAGTGCTAAGAGCTGACATGCAGGACTGAGTCACCACATGAGTTAGCTTTTTTTTGCTATGCTAGTTTTGATGGCAAGCGGCACGTGGCAAGGGGTGGCCCTTACCCTGCCTCACCCAAACTAGGCTGTAGTACAAAGGTCCTTAGATGAAGAGAGAGTGAGTGTGTGTAGTTGTCTCCAGTTAAGAAAAGAGTAATGGGCTTGTGTGGTTAGGGCTTTGAACTGGGAGACAAGAAGTCAAATTCCTGGCTCTGCCACAGACTCCCTATGTGACATTAGGCATGTCTCTTAATCTCTCTGTGATTCAGTTTCCTACCAGTAAAGTAGGGATTATAATGCATCTTTCTTCTACCCCTTGTATGTCTCTGTTTAGATTACAAACTTTTCTGGCTAAGGACAATGTCTTACTACATATCTGGGCAGAGACTTCCACAATGGAGTCTGATCTCAAATAGGGATACTGGAATACCCATGATTATAAATGATAATATGAGAGAGAATGGGAGGTTTTCAGTCTTTGCCCAATCCTTAATTCTAGAAGACCCCCAATTCCCCACAAAGAAACAGGCCCAAAGCAGCCTTATGCAAAAATCTTTATGAACCCTGAAATATTTCTGAGTTTCACAAGGGCAAACATTCAACTACAGTGCCAAAGCCAGAGTGCCTTGAGAGCTGTGTCCATTGCATGCTTTGGCCTACAGATAGAGAGGGAAAGTGTTACCTCTGTGATGCTTTCAGTCACCACTGCCCTGAAGAACCTGTATTCTGTATCTCCCATGTTCCAGGACACAAATCTCTATTACAGAGTTAATAGCTCCAGTGTTGTAGAATTTATTTACACAGGCCTTTTACTCACACACACCAAGCACTGTAGTTTGGTCTGTGATTAGAGACTATAGTCAGTAGTTCTTTGTGCTTATTAGTGTGAAGATATTCTGTGAGACTTCTCTAGACTTCTTCAATGGCTATCATAAAATGTCATTATGTAACGTTTAAAAAAATGGATGGAATGTACTAGATACTAAAAGGAATAGATAGGGGAATGAAGAGAAGGGAAATACAGGATAATTCCACCCAAAGACCAAGGATTGAGCTAGAAACATTGACACCTGCTGTTCCCACTGTATAATAGTGTTTAGGGAAACCTAAAACTTTGAGTTGTTGCTGCTAAGATGTGATGTGTATGCTAATGAGATGTCCTGGAAGTTGTGTGATGGCAGTTTGGGCCAAGTATTATAAAGTTTTGAGACTGTTCTCTGTTGTGTTTGTGGGGAATCTCCTGTAGCCAGTTATACAGAGCAACAAGTTTTTCGTAGAAAAATAAAGAAATTGACATTTAAAGTAGATTTTTTTATGGCTTTAGTAGTTCACAGGCAACATTTGTATTTTGATTCTAGTAAGCTAAAGTAATTATTAGACTCACTTCTCTTGTGCTGCTGCAGATGTAAGTTAGATACTGTATTGATGCTTTTTTATTGCCTTCATCTACATTAAATGCCAATTTGGTATTATTCATACTTTAAATTGTTTTTTTTTTAAATTCCCATTTGGTGTTTGGTCCATATTTGGTCTTTTTGAAAACAAACTCTCCACCCATTACTCAGCTGAGAGGCTCAGGTCTTATTCATGCACAGTTTTATTTGGAGCCATGTCTCTTTTCAATTTAGTGATCACAGAATAGACCTGGATTCTGTCCTCTGCCACTCATTTTCTGAATGACCTTAGGCAAACCACTTTATGTCAATTTCTCCATCTGTAAAATGGAGACAGTGTATACTTTGCTTTCTCTGTAATGTGCTTTGATATCTACAGATGAAAAGCACTTTGCAGGAGCTAAATTGTGCTATTAGGTTAGCAGATTGCCTGGTAATGTGGACTGATTTTGGTTTGGATTTTAGTGAGCCCACATGGTTTCCCTAGCGCACTTTAAATAACTTGTGCTATCCCCTATACATCCCCTTTCCTGAAAGACAGCTCCCCTCACCTCAATCTTCAACACACTCTAGGGAAATTTCTCTCATGCTGCTAATCACCTTCCATTCCTGTTGTTTTCAGAAGGTGTTAAGGGCACTTAGCACCTTGTACAATCTGGCCTGCTGAGATTACTTGATGGTTAACTTCATTCCTGAAAACCGCAAGGGAACCCTAATCATAAAAATATAAGAACATAAGAATGGGCACACTAGGTCAAACTAGTGTTCCATCTACCCCAGTACACTATCTCCATCAGTAGCCAGTACCAGAACTTCAGGGGGATTGTACAGAACAGGACAATTTTGGAGAGTTCCAGCATTAAGAGGTTTAGGGTTCCTCAAGCATGGGGTTACATCCCTGACTATCTTGGCTTATAGCCATTGATGGACCTATCCTCCATGCACTAAATTAGTTCTTTAATTAACCCAATTATACTTCTGGCCATCACAACATCCCATGGCAATGAGTTCCACAGGTTAATTGTATGTTGTGTGGAAAAAGTACTTCCTCTTCTTTGTATTAACCCTGCTGCCTATTGATTTCATTAGGTGACCCCTGGTTTTTGTATTGTGGGAAAGGGTAGTAACTTTTTTGGACACCAGTCATGATGTTAGAGACATCCCTCATATCCTCCCTTAATCGTCTCTTTTCTAAAATGAACAGCCCTAATCTTTTTAGTCTCCTTGTATAGAAGCTGTTCCATACCCCTGATCATCTTTGTTGCTCTTCTCTGAACCTTATCCAGTTTCACTATATCCTTTTTGAGGTGAGGCTCAATTGACCCAGTATTGAAGCTGTGGGCACACCATGGATTTATATTTTGATATTTGCTGTTTTATTTTCTATCCGTTGCTAATCATTCCTAACATTGTGTTAGTCTTTTCAACCGCTGCTGCATATTGAGCTGAAGTTTTCAGAGAACTATACAGGATTACTTCAAGATCTCTTTCTTGAGTGTTACCTGCTAATTTAGAACCCATCATTATATAAGTGTAGTTGGGATTATTTTTTTCCAATGTGCATCACTTTCCACTTATCAGTGTTGAATTTCATCTGCCATTTGTTGCCTAGCCACCCGTGTCAGGTAGATCGCCCTTTAACTCTGCGCAGTCAGCTTTGGACTTTACAAAATTATTCAAGTTAGTTTCAACTGCAAACTTTGCAATTTCACTCCCTTCATGCCCTTTTCCAGATCATTAATGTATTGAACAGCACTGATCCCAATACAGACCTTGGGTAACCCAGCCAAAACTGATCATTTGTTTCTATCTATTGTTTCTTATCTTTTAACCATTTACTGATCCAGGGGATGACCTTCCCTCTGATCCCATGCTTCCCTCTGATCCCATGCTTACGAGTCTTTGGTGAGGGACCTTGTCAAAGGCTTTCTGAAAAGCCAGTACACTGTATTAACTGGATCACCCTTATCTACATGCTTGTTGACACTCTCAGAGAATTCTAATAGATTTGTGAGGCACAATTTTCCTTTACAAAAGCCATGTTGACTCTTCCCCAACAAATATTATTCATCTGTGTGTCTGATATTTCTGTTCTTTACTACAATTTTTACCAATTTGCCTGGTACTGAAGTTAGGCTCACGAGCCTGTAATTGCCAGGATTGCCTCTGCAGCCCTTTTAAAAAATCAGTATTACATTAGCTACCTTCCAGTCATCTGGTACAGAGGATTGTTTCATACTACAGTTTGTAGTTCTGCAGTTTCATATTTGAGCTCCTTCAGAACATTTGCATAAATACCATCTGGTCCTGGTCAGAGTTTAGGACCTGAAAAGGATGTAAAGAGAAAAGAGAGACAAGGTGGGTGAGGAAATGTCTTTTATTGGACCAACTTCTGTTGGTGAGAGAGACAAACTTTAGAACTTACAGAGAGCTCTTGGTGACTTATTACAGTTTAATTTATCAACTTATTCCAAAACCTCCTCCAGAGACACCTCAATCTGGGACAGTTCCTCAAATTTGTCAGCTAAAAAGAATGGCTCAGGTGTGGAAATCTTCCCCACATCCTCTGCAGTGAAGACATGCAAAGAATTAATTTAGCTTTTCAGCACTGGCTTTATCTTCCTTGAGTGCTCCTATAGCACCTTTGTCGTCTAGTCACCCCGTTTCCTGTTTGGCAGCCTTCCTGCTTCCAATGTACTTTTCTTACTGTTAGTTTTTGCATCTTTAGCAAGTTGCTTCTCAAATCCTGTCTTGGCCTGCCTAATTATACTTTTCACATAACGTGCCAGGGTTTGTGCTCCGTCCTATTATCCTCAGTAGGTTTTGACAGCCAAATTTTAATGTATGCTTTTTGGTCTCTGACGATCTCCATTACTCTGCTGCTTAACCATGGTGACATTCTTTTGATCATCTTATTATCTTTTCTGATTCAGGATATACCTTTAGTCTGAGCCTCTATTACGGTGTCCCCATGTGGCTTGCAGGCATTTAACCTTTGTGGCAAAGCTCCTTTTAATTTCTGTCTTAAGAAGCATCCTCATTTTTATGTAGTTCCCCTTTTTGAAGTTAAAAGTTGCCATTGTGGCCTTTGGGCGATATTATCCCTCCTATCATGACATTAAATTAAATTATATTATGGTGACTATTACCAAGCAGTTAAGCTATAGTTACCTCTTGGACCAGATTCTGTGCTTCAGTTAGGATTAAATCAAGAATTGCTTCTTCCCTTGCGAGTTCCAGGACTAGCTGCTCCAAGAAGCAGTCATTTATGTTGCCTAGAAATTTTGTTTCTGCATCCCATCCTGCGGTGACACATACCCAGTCAATATGAGGATAGTTGCGTTTCCCCCATTATTATTGTGCTTTCTGCTTTTGTAGCCTCCCTGAGCAGTTCATAATCACTGTCACCATCCTGGTCAGATGGTCAGTCATATATTCCTACTGCTATTCTCTTCTTGTTCAAGCGTGGAATTTATCTCCATATAGATTCTATGGTACAATTTGTTTCATTTAAGATTTTTACCTTATTTGACTCCGTTTTTTCTTTTACATATAGTGCCACTCCCCCACCAATGTAATCTACTCTGTCTTTCCTATATATTTCAGACCTGGTATTACCATGTTCCATTGATTATCCTCATTCCAACAAGTTTCCGTGCCTATTATATCAATATCCTCAGTTAATTTGAGGCACCTGAGTTCACACATCATAATAGTTGGAATTCTAGCATTTGCATGTAAGCATGTGTACATTTTGTCGCTATTCAGTTTGCTTGCTTTCATGTGTTATGGGACTCTTACATTTGACTGTTCCTCACTAACTCCTACCTGTACTTTATGAACTTCCTTCTTATCCCCTTTACTAGGATATTGAGTTCCCCCTTCAATAAATTAGTCCCTAAGGGACGTCTCTTCCTGAACTGTGTGCTATTCTGCACCTGTTGGCTTTCCCACGACCATTTAGTTTAAAAAGGTTGCAGAATATTCTGTAATTATGTGTGCCAGCAGCCTGGTTCCATTTTGGTTTAGGTGGAGCCTGTCCTTCCTGTTTAAGGAGGATCCTTAAAGGGATCATCTATCTTCTAAAAGGGTGATCTGACTGGGATTTTAAAAAAATTGAACCCAGATGAATTTTCCTGGACTTCTAAAAACGTCTGGCTCATTTTTCCCTTCATCCTTTTTCATTTATGCATCATGCCCTTCTGGGTTATGACTGGGCCAGAATACATCCAAAAAGGACGTTCTTGAGGTGTTTCCAGACAAAGGACCTCAGATCTCATAGGCCAACCTGTTCTCTGGACATGGGCAACCGAAATTTAATCACAGGATTTGTTTGGATAAAATCTTAAAAGAATGTAACCTCCAGAGTTTCCGAGAGTTATCCTGCTGTTATTAACTCTGTATCCAAAGCATGCTAAAACACTTTTCAGACAAGGAGATGGACAAGGTCGCTGTCCTGAAGCACTCAGCACTTGTCATTCATAGATTATTCAGTTCTGTATGTCAAATGTGTACACTTGGAGTGTAAAAGAATAGCCTGAGGTGGCTCCATTCCCCCCATTCCTGCCAGCCAGAAGACAACACAGAGGGGAGTAGAACTGCAAAGTAACCCACAAGGGGTATATATAGGGGAAAGGTGACTACCAGGACACTCCCTTCTCTGTGTAATCGCCTCTGTTGCTTTTTAGCCCATGGCTTTGTGTAAAAGAGAGAGTAGAGGAGTGGGGTGGCAGCCGGAGCTGGGGAAAAGCCATTCCAAGCTGCATGTTCCATGTCATAGTGCAGACTGACGTCCGCATAAACATGAGAGATCAGCTAATGCCTGGAGAGGCGTAAACTGTCTCTCCACGGTTTATCCCCCATCAAAAGAATCACAGAGCACAGGTGCTGGCTGAGAGATAATAGCAGCATATCCACCAAGCTGCTGCAATGCAATTGCTCTGTACCTGTGTCTCTCCATGTGTGTGAGGAGAAGGAGATTTTAGAGAGAAGTGTCTTCCCTTACTACCCCACAGGGGATGTCCTACCTGTTGGTACTGGCACACCATGGTTAGCCCCACATCAAAGAGGGAATGAATGGTGCATCAAATATACCCCTTCCCCCAAGTCCCATGCATCTTTTTGGGTAAATGCTTCACTTCGAACTCCATATTTTCATTTACACAGGGGGGAAACATAGGGCCCTTGACGCTTTTCTGTCATCTTTCTCCAAATGCTCTTCCCCAAAATTTATCTGTGATATTCCTTGCTTCCTATATCTGTGACACCCTCTTTTGACATCACGAAAAGTTTCACTCGCAGAAGAGGCCCTGAGATCTGCTGTACAGCTCTAAGTGCAGCATTTTGCCCTAAGCAAGAACTTGGTCTTGTATCCTTAAATGATCAAGCTGGGCCCGAGGTTTTCATCTAGTCCAACCTGGAGTGATCAACTTGCTGCCTGTACAAAGTTAGCTAGAAGTATTTCTGTTCCTTTCAGCTGACTGACTTAAAGCACATATACAACTTGTTTAGCATGAGGCTGCTCCCCCACTAAGGGGAGTAATAGGATTCTGCCTTTGTGCTTGACGATTGCTTTTGTGTTCAGTAACAATATTGCTTTATTTCCACCGCCACCATCCCTTCTCCAAAACCTAGGAACCTACTGGCATTGAGTATCCTCTTATGGATTCAGCAAGTACCATCACCACCATAGTGGGACCGAGCGCTTTCAGTATTCCCCTGCCCATCAGACAAAAGCTCTGCAGCAGCCTTGATGCCCCTCAGACCAGGGGCCATGACTGGAGGATGCTGGCCCACAAACTGAAATTGGACAGGTGGGTGTGTTTCCTGTCTGACTCAACAACGTAGCTGCTGTTATAGAGTTATTCCAGGTGTGTGCACGGGAGGGGAGCTCACTCAGCGTTGTTCTTGTTAAGGGCCCAATCGTGGTCCCAATTAAATCAGTGGGCAATTTGCCATTGACTTCTGTGGGAGAGGAATTTTCAAAGAGCACTTTTACAGAGTAAGTGACCCACAAAAAAGTAGAACCACATAGGTAAGAGGACAGTACCAGTTCTAAACAGGTGGGGCAGATCCCCATCAACTGGTGTAAATCGGCCCAGCTCTGTTTAAGCCAGTGGAGCAACCCTGATTTACACTAGCTGATGATCTGGTGCAGAAGGCTATGGCACACAAATGCAGTACAATGACCTACAGATGTCACAATGAATGCAAATGCAGAGTATACGTACTGGGTGTGCTTTGTGGATAGTTTGAATCAACATTGACGTGGCAGCCAATCTTACAAAACCATGTCACTTTGTTCTGCTGCAGGTACCTAAACTATTTTGCTACAAAATCGAGTCCTACTGGTGTGATCCTAGATCTCTGGGAAGCGCAGAATTTTCCGGATGGCAACCTGAGCATGTTGGCAGCAGTCCTTGAAGAAATGGGAAGACATGAGACAGTTGTTTCTTTAGCAACAGAAGGAAAATACTGATGCAACTTTGGAATGAAAAAGAAGGAATGGAAATAGGGGAGTGGTATTGCCCTGTCAGCTATGAATAAGAAACGAAATGAATACCCAGACCAATGAGTTCTACAAGAGACATTTCAGAGAAGAAAAAAACAGCCCTGACTTTCCCATATGTTCTCCTTGTACATTATCACAGGATCTAAAAGAAATCATGCAAAGTTGTACCTTGAAAATATAAATCAACCTAACGTTCCTCTCAGCTTGGCTGTACACTGCTTGGTACAGGATTTTACAGTTTCCTAGGAAACGCTTTTTATTGCTATCCAGCTATATGGATAAACTTTCTTAACAATCCCAGTTTCTATGGACATTGTTTACATCAAATACTGGACAGGGGTAAGGAGACTGTCCATGGCTCTTTATATTTTTGTTTAAAGCCATTCTAGACAAAGCTGTGGACAGTTGGTTGTGGCTATTTCAAATGATCAATTTCCAGTGAAATTCAGACTTTTGCTACAAATGCGTGCAACAAAGTGTCTCAAGATAACCCTCCCGTCATTGTTCTGTTTCCTAGATCAGGTTGTAAAACAAGTGTTTTGAAACGTGTGCATCTGGAAAGCAGATAAGTTGGGTGCTAAACGGGATAGCATGTACTACTCCCTGTCTCCCCCAAGGGAATTCCACGGGTTCTGTGTAAAAAATAGCTGTAGGGCTGTAGGGAAAATAGGGATTCATTTTTCAACTCACAATATAACCCACTCCCTTCTTAAATTAAGAGTGTGTGTGTGAGAGAGAGAGAGAGAGAGAGATGCAATTTGGAGTGTGTGGGCGGGGAGAGGGGGGAAACAACCCTGCAAAAAGATTTTGCTATAATGATTATTTACTAATAAGTACCCAGTGCGAGGATTATTATTATTTTATTTTAATTTTTAATATTCTCAGCAGTAGCACGTATCATTCATGTGTAGGCAGAATCTGCTCTCTCCTTTCAAGAGTTGCAGGGGTCCTTCTGACACACTTCCCCTCAAATGCCACCCTCTCTCCCCTTCGCCAGGCACTGTGCTCATCCAGATGAGCCAGCTGGGCCCACTCACATGGTTAGCATATACTGGATCAGATCCTCCTCCACTGCTGTAAATCAGTGTAGTTCCATTGAAGTCAATGATTTACACAAACAGAAGGTCTAGCTCAGCGAGTGCCAACTACCGCATGATGTGAGTGTCTGCATCACCTGCTATTTATTAATGATTTAGGGAGCAAACATCCCATTGTTATGCTCAAAAAGGAAGCTGCCCCATGCCAATGCTGTGATTACTCCCTCTGAAACCACACATAGCCCCTAATTTTCAGAAGCATGTGCAGCAACAGTACTTCTAGTGAATACCTGTCTTGCATATTCATGTGTGACATCAGCCAAAGTGTGTGCAAAAACATGCAAGTATACGCTGGAAAATTAAGAACTTAGGCTCTGATTTTATTTTTTTTTTAGCGGTCTTGAAGGGCCACCACCCCCATTTACTTCCCTTGGGATTGTGGGTGCTCAGCCCCACTGAAAATCAGTCCCTTCACTTTTAATCAAACGTGTATGACAGTGGAGGACAGTCATGGAACAGGTAGGCTGCTCCATTTTATGTCTGGTCAAATTCTGCTCTCTGATCCATATGGTGGAGCTTTCCTGTTGCTTTCACTGCACGCAGGGAAGTGCCACTGGAGATCATATGCAGGGCAGACGAATAATGGAGTTGAACTCTGGTCTACAGCAGAGCTTTGTCCTTGCTATTTCCACACCCTATAAATGCTCTTCAAAGTTGTCCCAGAGCTGCTACTGCTGGAACTCATTTCCACTGTAGAACACGCTCATTTGTTTTCATCTCCTTCTTGGCCATTTTGATGTGCACAAACAGCTGATGTGGGGCGTTAGGCAAGTGAAACTAACTATTGTTTTTCCAGTTGTCATTTCTTTGCAGGCTTGTTTTGCTTTAGTGAGAAGAGTGACTCCTTTTTATGATGCAGGGCATATCATTTCAGTGTTTCTTCCTAACCTTTCATTTCACTTCCAATGCTTCCATCCGCTTGGATGTCCAGTAATCTGAAAAAATCTCAAGTAACCCAGTGTAGGGAAAAAGGTGCTCTTCACTTCACTTCCCTTGCAGTAGGTTCACAGGGTGACAGGGTCTAATGACACCATATCTGCTTTTGGTCTAGTCCAAATGTTTCTTCTGAGTGGTCCAGTGTAAATGGATTAGTGATTGGTAACTGGCTGTACTTTATCTCCTTCGATAACTGATTCGGGACTCAGGTGTCCCTCTGAGCCCCACCCAGACCTGATGCTCTCTCACTTTAGCTTCCACATCAGATCAAACTTCCCCCTTTGTTTGGGGGGTTTTCTTTCCACTGAAAAGGACTAAGTAGTTCATGGATGGCAGAAACTTGTGATAATTTTTCAGCTCACAATCCAGCTTTCTAAGCTCCACTTCGAGTGCTCCATATTCAATATGTATCCATTCCACACTGAAGAAACGAGGGGGGGGGGGTCGCTAAGAAGGGGAGTTGGTTAGTTGGTTCTTTGGGAGACGGGAGATTAATTTTCAAAATCTCTTGGATGGGAGAAAATAGAAGCAGTCCTTACCTCTGAATGTTTGTACACACTGCCATCTAGTGCTATGGACCACACTCTTTATGTAATACTGATACCAGCTTAAAAACTAATAAAGATTACCTTATGTACTACTGGAGGGAAATATATTTTCTGAGCTGGCTGTTTAGAATGGCAATTCAGTTGTGCAGATATTACCACCTCTTAAACTGTCATAACATTTACAGCAGGTCACACAGTTTTTTTAAAAATGACTGCATGTGTCTTATCCTCAACATACTCTTTTTTTTAAAAAAAAAAAGCTTAATATTTTCATTGCTCACCTCATGTTTTTGAGTTATGGCAATTTTGCTGCTCATTATGCCACTTTCTCATTACATGTTGGTTGCTAATGATATAAATAAAATATATATTATATATAAATATATATAAAAGTATCTACAGACTTTGAAGAAAATCTTTAGTTTCTGATTTAATATCACTATTGGATAGAGTTGTTTTAGCCTCATTGCTTTGAGTTCTTTTGTGTTGTCCTCGTAAAGATGGCTTGTCAGTATATTTGATAAGTCCTTTGTAAGTTTTATGTGGACACCAGCTATATCATATTGAACAGTGTGAGACCTGATGATTATTATTTTTCTGAACCATGTATGTGCTGAAGTGGTCAAGGTCTCTTCAGACAGGATATGATTTTGTAGGAAATGGTTAGTGACCAAGACTCCTTTTTGACATCTGCAGAAACATGAACATTCACAGGATATTTAGCAGTTTGGGATGCACATAGTGCAAAGACATTTCTGTTAACCTAAGTGTCTTGTCGTTTCTGTTGCTCACTTACGGATGTCTTTACATAGAGTAAACCTATCTCACGGCCAGTGTCCTGGTGGATTCTTGTCGTGCTACCTACCCAAAAGAGGTTTGGTTTTTTTAACCCATTTGAAGTCGTTGTATGTTTTAGCCGAGTAGTGACTGCAGCACTTAGATTAATTTTATACAAGCTAATGTGGTTTAATCTGTTTGATCCTAAGTTCATGGCACTTTGTAAACTACCTTACTGAGCATTTGAAAGTCTTTTCAGGTATTTTTCTGATCCGCTAGCTGGCCCTGAAGTGATTAGTCACCCTCAGAGCTCAGTCAGAAACTTGAGGATGCAAGCGGTGTATGAATGAAAAAAGCCTTTGTACCTTCTGCTGTGAGGGACTCCAAGCAGGTATTCACTATCAGGGTCACCCCGACTACTATTTCTAGTCTCTATTTTAAACATGTAGTTTGCAAAACTTTGTAAGGCACACTGCAACTTTTTAAACACAAATCAATATTACATTCCCCTCAAGGCAGGACTTACACAACTGCAAAGTTGAAGGGGCAGGGCAGGGGGGGAGGAATAAAGGGTATTTATAGTAACTGGTCCTTAGCTATTATGTCACATAATGGTTGAATAAGGGATTACTCCTCCCTATTTCCTCACAGCCTAGCTGATGCTTGTGAAATGAATGTACAGTGAAGTTACAATCCCTTGTCTGCATCCTCTATTTCATTTCAATGAAAATAAATGATGGTGATGTCCAAAATTCAGCTCAGTAGCATCACTGTAAGCTCAGGTAAGCAGAGCTGTGGTAGGCGGGAGGCAATGATTTCAGTACCAACCGTGCTGATAACGGGCAAGACAATGCAGGGAAGAACTAGAGATGGGCCTTCGCTAAACCCCCAAAATCAAAACACTCTGTTTGGTGGCTTGAGCTCGTCTCTGCATCCAAACGCATTAACTTACCGAACATGTGTCGGAAGTTTCCCCACCACCATTATGAAAGTAAGTCCCTCTTTAAGCAATGCCTATTCAAAAATTAGTAGATTTCATTGATCTCTATAGCTGAAAGGGTATTTAGCATTTCCTATGATGTTGGTGAAAGTGTACATTAGTGGTTTAGTCTTCGCTATTGTTTACCGAGAAATTAATTGCTATATGCGTATTGTACGCTGATTTGACCTTCTCTGTGAAGGATACTCAATAGTTCTGGCATCTAGCTAACTTCTGGGTTTTCTTTTAAGGACCAAGATTTTACAGTCAACATCATTCAAAGCAGTCTAAGCTAAGCTTGTTGGCATCCAGTGATGGAACAATAGGCCTTAGCTGAGACCAGCTTGCCTTGTGTGCTAGAGCTTACGTGGTCATTTCCAAAAATCTACAGTAGTGTGTAAACCAAGGATCCTAAAAAGAAATAACCCTGCAAAATAATGAACTACACGGTGGAGGTCCCTCATTCTCCACAGCCTTTGTAAATCACCCCCTACAAAAATAAACACCAAGCCATGCATCAGCTACCAACTCCTTCAGAGCAGGGCATATAACACAATCAGTGTGAAGAATGTACATGTTTGACTTCATTTACTGAAATGCCCTCTTCTGATTGAATACTGAACAGTAACATGTAGATCACACAGTCAATGCCTTTTTAAAGCACAGAGGTCTCAACAAATGAAAAGCTTGCATGGCCCCCAGCTTAGAAGGAGTGGCACGGGTCCACTACAGATGTTACTTAAGGTTCCTGGATTTTGGGTTTTTTTGCATGTTGATCCAGTACAGATGTATTTTCTTGGGTTTTCATTTTCCTATTGCTGTATCTTCTATGCAATTCCTTTTCTAAAGAATTACTAACAGAGAAGTGCTAGCCATTGCATTATTTGTATTGCTGTACAGTGGAGCTGTGGTTTACTAGTTCTGAGTGTGCCTCTTATCCCTATCCCTTTTTTCTCCTTCCCTCTGTTTGTAAATGCCTTCATTTATTCTATCAGCCTGACATGTACAAAGTGTAAGAAAGAATTTTTAAACAGGTAATAAATTATATTTATAAGCAATAGAAAAATAACCTTGTGTGCAAATGTTTGCTTCTTTAAAAAGAGCTTCTTTTCTTGCACCTTGAACTTTTGTCAGCTTGCAAGGCCGGAAGAGCTGTTCATTTTATATTTGTGGAAATCTATGTTCTCAAGAGAAGTGTTCTTGCATATAACTACATGCCACGACCCAGTCTTACTCATAAGATCCTGCAAAAGACAGCCGTAATCAGCACAACAAATATATAGGGTGGCATCTATTTCCTGCAATTTGACGTTAAAACTAAATTTTTGTGAAAAATTGCAGTGAAAAGATGCAGTGAGAGACATTTTTATTCTAAAGCCTCCTGTCAAGGCTACTGCAGCTGACTGTTCCTTGCCCTCCACCTCAGTGGGGTATACAAGCCAGAAATTACAAGAGGCTGCAGAAGCAGCAGCATGCGGTTATAACTCTTTGAGTTAAAGTCCAATTTAGGGACCAAACGTGTGTTGAACCAGCATTTTCAAGTGTTTTTGGTTATTGTACCTGCACCAGACTCATGTTACAAAGTTTCTAGCACTAGAGCCCGTCTACCTCCAAAGTGAGTCTCATGAACCCCCTGCTTGATCCCACAGTACAGGCAGCCTTGCTGTCTGTGTCCCTGTATGCCCCACTCTGCCTCCAAATTGATGCATCTTGCTCTCTCGATAACCTCCCAGTACCATCCGCCCTGCTCTGGGGTTCTCTGCTCGGTATTCCCTTCTGGTCCCTCTGTTTGACCCTTTGACCCCCAACGCCCATTCTTGTTTGTTCTCCGTATTCAGTTGAGTTCCGGGCCCAGTGACTGTGTCCCTTAGGCTGTGGGCGGGGCCTTTAGCAGTGGGCGGGTTTGTGCTCACCCACTTCCCGGAACCCAAAGACGACCATCAGCATTGCGCTCGGTGACCTCATTTGACCCTCAGACTACAAATTGACCTCTGCATGACCCCTAGGTGCCAACAGCCCTTCTCTCTGTAACCTCATGTGACCTCCAAATTGATTTTCATTGACCTTTTCATTAACCCCCCCATCAGCCCTGCTCTCTGTGTCCCTGGATGACCACTCTGCCTTCACAGTGATCTTCCATGACCTCTTCAAAAACCCTTCACGCCTGCAGTCTGTGACCTCGCTGCATGCACTTTTATCCTTACTGATCACTGCATAACCCAGAACTACACCATCTTTGCTTTTCAGCCCCACTGCTTGTAAATTTATTTTCATTGACCGCTGCTTGACCCACCACTACCGCCTCCCTTGCCTCCTCTCCATGCCCCTACTGCCTTTAAATTTATTCTCAATTATCTCTGTGTGGCCCCCCTCACCCCACTAGCTACAGCGGTGAACTCCAGGAGCCTGTTTGACTCCAAATTTATGTTATTTGACCCTCTGCATGACACTCTTCCTCCAGCCTTGCGCTCTGTACCCCACTACGGCTGCAGTGCCGCCAAATTTATCCTCAATGACCTCGCCATTAGCCACACTACGTGCAGCCACACACTGTGTCCACCCTTCTGCCTTGCTACCTGCCCTCATTTACCCCTTCCTGACTCTGATTGTGTCCTAATTCATCATTACTGACCTCTGTGTAACTCCCCCTCTTTCCCCAGCCTTGCGCGCCATGACCCTTTCCTTATTCACCCTCACCTCCCACCAATCTGTTAATCATTGATCCCTCTCTCGCAACATTCCCTCTAGCTGTGCCCTCATTGACTGTTGTGATTTTCATAGTCCGCAAGGTTCCCCTGCATGACATAACTAACTCCAGACTCACTCAGGTATGGCCCTCGTTACGCATGTGTACGAACCAAAACCAGGAGAGTGAAGCAAGTCAAACTCAAGTGCTTGCTGCAGCTCTTGAGAAGCTGGGTTTGATACAATCAGTGGCTCCCTTAGTACAAGGGCCTTGCTCTTTTAACTGCTATAGCCGGGGGGGGGGGGGGGGGGGGGGCAAAAAAAGGAGGCAGGACAGAGGGAGGCCACCTTGGGAGCAGCGACTGAAGAGCACTAGCATCACTCATATTACTTTTTGCATGTGAAGCAATGGCTCTATCATTTGGGCTCATGCTCCTGACTGGAGACTCTCCCTGCCATGTCATGCCATAGGCCACAAAGTTTCCTTGGCAGCCTGTAGTTCCTGTCCCAAACAGCCATGGGAGGCATGCTTCTTGTGGGCTGGTTAGAGTGTGGTGCTAATAATGCCCGTGTTGTGGGTTTGACTCCCCAGGGTGGGCACCTGGTGACTGTGGGCCTTGGGAGGGTGACTTGTGCCTGACAGCTAGGGGGAGAATGTGGGTTGCAGAGAGTGCGGGAAAGTCCACCCTCTTAAAAAAAAAAGGCAGGTGACATGCAGGATATTCATCTGAAAAGATGGAAGGGGAAGAAAAAAAATCACATTCTGAAGCCTGAAGATTCCCTGAGCAATGGCACAGCAATATGCCCCAGGAGAGGGGTTGAAGGTAAACCCCGTGAAGGGGCAACAGACTGAGTCCTTTGAGCGGACTTTGAGCGACTGGTCCTTGTTCCACTCAGACCCTCCCCCCCTTGCAAGAGAGGGGCTGAGCAGTAAACAACCCCTGGCTTGTGGCTGGCAGCCTGCAGAGAGCTTCTCCACAGGCTGCCAACTGGGGGGGGGGAGGAGGAACAGGCTGCACAATGGATGAGGGAAACTGGGGGTGGGGTGAGTCCCCCCCACAGGGAAGTACATTGGAACAGCTGCTGAGTCTGAGGGCTCTGCAGCATGCGAGTTTGTTATCTCAGCAAACCCGTTCTGCCCTGGTGTAGTTCTCAAAGTGCCTCTCAGTCCTTTAGCCTCTCCTGCAGCAGCCACTCTCTCCATACCCATGTTTAGATGGTCCTCCAATCCCTCTGCTCACCATCTGGGGCCACATCTGAGAGCACTGGAGGAGCTCACAGAACAAATCCTCCCTCGTTCTCATCTTTCTCTTCCAGCAATATAAACATGAGCAGAAACTGTTAAAGAATTGAGCAGACTAGAACCTGAACTAGAAATAACCGCAATAGTCAAAAACGTATGTGAAAATCAAAGTCTAGCTTCTGTTCCTGCAACTAAACAAATTGATACCTAGACAGAAATAGGGCATGAACAAGGATGGTTGTTCTGATCTCCCCTCGGACACTGTTGGTGCAAAATTTCAACTTTCAATTGAACCTTATTGTATTTCTGTTATGCCAAAGAGACTGAAAAAAGGAGCTGAGAGAGAAAACATTCCATGGGCAAACAGGATGAAAGTAGAGCAGGCAGAGTAAAAGCCCAATTAAGAGACATTGTGAGGCAAAGTGTAACAAAAAGTTTGAATCAGCTTTGGCAGTGGGTGTGGAAGAGGGCTGGAAAAGGTTATTGACCTCGCCAGTCCCGTACAGGCAAAAAGAACTCATGGATTTGAAATAGTTTTGCAATGCCCAAAATTACTTGACCAGGCGCACAAAAATCCAATTCCACAAGATTTGCACTTCTATACTATTTACAAAGGGCATGATTAACAAGAACACTGCGTTTTATCTTTTCCCAGTCCTATGACATGTCATGCTCTTGTCCCCAGTCACATACATGACCTGAAGCAGAGTGAGGGTATGTCTACACTGAGAGTGGCAAATTCGGTGGAGTCAGCCCCACTCTAGACTGAGGAAGAGATGGAAGACAGCAGTGCAATCGCAGGGCCACCTATCTGCACATGGCTATAGGTAGTTTAAAAATATCTGAAGAATGGAATTTTTCTATATAAAGGTATGTCTTAAGTGTAAAGGACAAGAAAGTCTCCCTGGAAAATGGACCATTATAATAAACAAAAAGCTCTTTGAACAAACAGATAAGAAAATAGCTATTACTATTTTTTTTAAATACACGTTAATTGCTTTCGCAGAAGTTGCCATGTGTCTCAGTTTTTGATTGGACAGCTGTCCCAGCTATGCAGAGAATTCTTTCCATTGATCAGTTTGCGTTTGGCAAGAAGACACAGATACTCACACAAACATCTAGATCTATTCCTTGCATACTCTCGACACATAACTTATGATAGGTCAGCCATAGATGGGGTTGTTCTAACTTTGTTCAAATCTTTCTAGTGCAGAAGGACAGCCCTCCGGGTATTCAGATGGAGCAAAAAAACTCCCTTTGTGCAGACAAGTTCCACAGAACTTGTATAATTGTTGGCAGGGTGCGAGGTAGGGCACTTTAAATTGGCTCAAGAACGAGCTTTTTATTGAAGGCCTTCTTAAATTTACCATGCTAAGTGGTGTTTATGCTCTGCAGCACACCTCACAAAAAAGGGATCATTGATTTAGTCATGATAAGTATTTGATATAGCCTAGGCTTGTGTGTGTCATCGGGATTTCATAATCCACACGAAAAGTGGGCATGAAGGGTCCGTTAGGATCACAGTTGGGCCAAAATCATTATTTCTTGTTGGATGAAAATAGAATTCCATTTTGCCCATCCTGAAGGCATACATCATGTATTTTTCCAGGCACTAAAACCTTCAGCCACCATGGTTTATTGAGGCATGTAGGACACAAGACTGGCACTAAAGGCCCATCAATATGTCTGGCACTGTTCAAGAAACCAAGCTGGCTAAATCACTTAATGATTTCTGGCACATTTTTGGTCACATCACAACAGCACTTACCATGGATAATGATGAGTGAGCTGAAAATACCAAAGAGAGAGAGACCATTAAAACAAAAAAATATTGACATTGTATTATGGGGGTACCATTAAAAGCAACTAAATATCAAGGCTCTGAAATTAGAACACCCCTCAAAATGTATTGGCAGGAAAATTTCTAATGAAGTTTCTTTGTAACAATTCACAGCAAAACTGGACTTTGAATGAAAAACCAATCTATAAGAAGATAAGCAATGCTATCATTCTTTAATGTCAACATGCTCTCCAAACTCCTCTCCCTAACTAGATTAAGGGGCTAGTATGTAATGACTTAAATGGTAAAATTAAAAGCTTTAAGCTCTATTTTAGTGATTTGTAATTATGGGTAGTGAATCCATTCAGATGAAGTAACACCTAGGCCACACCCTTGCTGGCATAAGTGTGGCTTTGCCAGTTCTTCTTTTTACTGATCTGCTCCACATAAGGGAACAAAGGTAACATATTGTGCTGGAAGTTTTGAGGGAAAAATACACAAACCAGTAACAACAAAAAGCCCTGTTTATGGGAAGACCCAGGGAAAGGTGGCATGACCCAGAAACTGGAAAACCATCAGGAAAAATGCAGAATTTGGGTAATTGACGCTTGCACATGGTAATATACAGTTGACCTAAATGCCAACAGTTTGATGGATAAAATGCCAGTTGAATAAAGATTAATTTATAATGTAGAGATGTATAAAAGACCTAAGTGCACATGGACCCAAACTGGGGAAACATGGGACCAGAAATTAAAGGACAGGTCTGAAGGACCAGAACAAGGATCAGACAATCATAGAAGATAGGGATTCCTGGTGCCTCAGAATGTATGTCCAGATGCAATCAGTGACAGTAGTTTTGGCGGAAATTGTATAAATAAAGGTGAAAAGTGATTAGGCCTGAATTGAGTGTACTTGTGACTCATTTCCAAACTTTTACGCCCAGCAGCATTGAGCCAAATCACCGATGAAAATGGCCTTTACCAATAAAGGTACTCAGTAAAAATTGGATCGCTTTCTTGTACACCACAGCTGATTATCCTTAGCTGATTATGCCAAAAAACAAAGGGCCAGATCCTCAGTTGCGAGACGTTTAAACTCATTGCAGCTGAGAAGAGCAGGGATAGGAGTGGAAAGCTGTCTATAGGTTACCTTTTTAACTCACTCAACCTGGGCCAACCAGGAGCCAAAACAACCTGGGTATAATTTAGGGAAACCTAGGATTCCTCTAAACTATGCTCGATGCACCAGTCCCAGAGGGACACGGTGCCAGCAAAATATTTGGCAGAGTGCTGTGAACCCTGCGGTTCACCCTCTTACCACCTTCTCATGCTGCTGGATTGATTCCTAAATTTAAGCGGGAAAACAGTTGGCTCCACACCAGTGATGACTCAGTGATTCTGCTTTGTCCTGGGGACTCTTTTGGCAGAGTTTTAGCTACTTTGAAGCAGAACAAAGTAGTGGTCAAAGCCAGAGTTCAGAATCTAGATCCTAGTTAGGGTTCTTAATGTTTCTGGATCATTATCTTTACCCCATGTAACCTGACACCAGTTGTGCAATCAATTCTTTTACCTTTCTACCAGAAATAAAGACTCAGTACGCATTCTTTTATTGCATTTTTATCTGAAAATTTAAAGCACAGAAAACCTCTTTAGGATACATACTATATTGGATATCAAATTGATGTGGGTGAATGAAGTCCAAGAATGATTAATTGGATATGCGTATAATTCGTATTTCAAATGTATTAGGAGTCCACCTTGACCCTGGAATTACCAGAGATTGCTTTGATACACTGACACATCATTATCCCACAGCAATGATGACTAAAACCATTCAATTAAAGAGTATCCCCTATAGTACTCCTGAGACAAAGTCCCCTTGTCTTCTCTGTATCTGCTTTTATTAATAGTTCAGAAATAGCATCTCCAAAGCATTCTCCACATCTAGTGGAGTAAGCCAGATTTGGTCTTCTGAGTTGCTCACTTGAGCATACCCTGATCCCAGAGATGTAAAAAAAGTTGGAGAACTACTAAAAGAAAAAAAGTCACAGGATTTCAGTTGCCTTGGGATTGCAGAGATGTTGGATATTGAGGCTGTTATAAGACAGCTGACGTGAAGAGGAGCATGTGACGGGTTTCCACAGGGCACAGCTTAGGACTGGAGCACTGCTGTGCCTCCTTAACTCTCCTATCTAGGCTGTCCCTCATAATGCTTTGCCAGTGACAAGCAGCAAACCCCTCCAGGTCTAATCTCACTCAGCCCTTCATGTGAAGCCCCACCACCCAGGTAGAGTGCATGAATGCTGCCAGAGCCGCTCATGAATCTTAAAGAGGCACCTGCCAGTTCACTCCAGCTCCCTGCCTTGCATCCCAAAATTGAACTGTCCTTCCCTGGCCAGAATCCTGACCACTAAGTTTATTACCTAGTCTTCCCTTCCCTTAGAGGATATATACCAGCATTTGTTAACTAGGCTTAGATTTTCCATATACTTCAGCCAAAACACACTGTTTTTAGTAAAAAATAATGAAAACAGATTTATCAACTACAGAAAGACGGATTTCAAGTGGTAAGCATAAGCGATCAGAGATAGCTACAAAGCAAAGATAAAAATCCAATCTAAATCTTTTAACAGTAAGTGGCATTTAGACTAAGCAGTTTACTCACTCTACTAGATGTTATAGTTCCCAAGGCACAAACGTCTTCTTGAAACTTGGGGGTTGGGGCGGGGGGGGAACCGTCTCTTTCAGTCTTTCCAGCATCTCTATTACTTTCAGTGTGGGTGGGGAAGGAAACAGGCCAAGACATGCACCCCTGTTCTTTATTTTCTCTCTCTCTTTTGACCATGTGCTTATTAGGCATTAGTCCAGGTGGGTGCTGTGGAGTCACGAAGTTGCTCAATACCCCTTTATGGGGCTTGCAGAACAGTAACGGAATGGTAGCTCCTCTGATTACAATTACAACTTCCTGGATGGATAATAATCTTTTAACACCCTCCAGGGTGGGGATCACCACCCTTGTAGAAATGGTTCTCAAACTTGCAACATAATTTCTTACAACTATACAGCAAAAGTCTTATAACTTGATACACACCAGCAATATTGTAACAGACTATGACCTTTCATTAGATAAGTTCTATGCCATGCTTGGCACGCACTATTAGAACCATACAACAATGATGAATATGGGATTTACAGGTTGTTGCTTTCGGGTACAGGGTGTTACAGGGCATTAGGTAAGGTTTTAAGAGACCTATTTTAATTAATGGTGAAATAGCTAATTAACTGTAATTCAATCTGGAAGAAGATCCATTTGCTGGATCGTCACCTTCCCACAAGCTTTGCGTTCTTTCACTCATCTCTGCGTTTTGGCCTAATGTTTGAAATTTTTAGCTCAAATCAAAAGAGGTTCTTAAACTTGTTTGAATGTTTCCCGGTTTAGATAGGCCCAATTGACACAGCAGTAGAGGGAAGGATTAGTAGATATTTTTGTTACTGTGTTGATTTGACAATGTGACCTCCATCACCAACATTTTCCAACTGGGATGCCTAAATAAATAATAGATTCCTAAGTAAGTCTCATACTGATTTTCTGAGCATCCCCAACATCCAGTAAGGTCAATGAGAGCTGTGAGCAGCCAGCATCTTTCAAAACCCTGTGTTCTGGGAATTGGGTTGTGAATTCCCCCAGCTGTGTGCTGTATATACACCACTTGAGAAGATTTTTTTTCAAGGTTACCAACCAGTAGTTATAAAAAAAATTTTAAAAAATTAAATTAAATCATGAGTATTGCAAATCAACATGTCAATAGGTTATTAATGACACCATTAACGTTATACATAGACCTGGGCCCTGAAGCCTAAATCCAGATTCCAGGTTCCTTCAAATTTCAGGAATGTTTGCATTCAGAATTCTAGTTCAGTGCCATTGTATAAATAGGCAGAAGCCTTAGACTTGGATCCTGAGCTCAACATTGTCAAACCGAGTGAGAGGAAGGGTTTCATCACAGTTCCCAGTTCATATCCCTCTCTGATCTCTATCAAAAGTGATGGAGAAATGACACAATCTTACACTGGAAATTCATGTAATAGACACTTTAAATAAAAATGTCACCTTTTCCCTGCCTCTACAGCTGTTCCAATCCTTAAATGATTTTATCAAATGGCAAGGTGTGGGTTATTAATGCATCCAGGATACGTCCCCCCTGCCATGTAAGATGACACCAGCTCAGGAAAACAAGGTTACTTACCAGTAACTGATGTTCTTCAAGCTGTGTTGCTCATGTCCATTCGACTATAGGTGAGTGCATGCCACCATGCATGGTTCCCGGAACTTTTATCCCCTTAGCAAACCCCGTAAGGCCAGCTCTGGGGCCCCCTGTAGTCCCACGCACATGCTGCAGTATATGAGGTGCTCTGCTGAATCCCGCGTCCTCTCTTGCCTGGTGGATGATGGCATAGTGGTACATGAAGGTATGCACCAACGACCAGGTGGCGGCTTTGCAGCTGTCCTGCAGGGGCACTCTCTCCAGGAAGGCTGTAGACGAAGCTTGAGCTCTGGTTGAGTGATGGTTCCCAGAAGCGGCACCCTCACCTGCTCGTAGCAGAATTTGATGCACAATGTAATCTATGAGGAGAGGCGCTGGGTGGAGATAGATGAGCCTTTCATCTGGTTAGCCACTGCAACAAAGAGCTGCGTCAATTTCCGGAATGGCTTTGTACGCTCAATGTAGAAGGCCAGGGCTCGTCTCATGTCCAGTAAATGCCATCTCCGCTCCTCCTCCGAACCGTGCGGATTAGGAAAAAACACGGGGAGAAAAATATCTTGGTTACAATGAAATTGGAAAACCACCTTGTGTAGGAAGGCTGGATACATCCTCAGCTGAACCTTGTCCTTTTAGAATACTGTATAAGGGGGCTCCGAGGTCAAGACCCTAATCTCGGAGACTCTCCTGGCTGAGGTACTGGCCAACAGGAAAGCTACCTTCCATGAAAACATGAGCAGAGGGCATGAAGCCATGGGTTCAAAGGGGGGCCCCATGAGTCTCGAGAGGACCAGGTTGAGATCCCAGGGAGGCACTGGGTCACCGACCTGCGGATATAGCCTCTCCACCCCCTTGAGGAATCTGACCAACATGGGATGGGAGAACAGGGATCTCCCCTCTAGCAGCTGATGGAAGGCCGAAATGGCCACCAAGTGAACCGTCAACGAGGCCAGTGCCAGACTCTGGAGCTTTAGCTGGAGCAGGTACTCCAGGATCACCTGCTGGGCGGGATGCCCTGGGACTCCTTCCAAGAGGTAAACCGTTTCCACTTAGCCTGATACACGACCTGTGTAGAAGGTTTCCTGCTGCCCAGCAGGACTTGTTGGACCTGCACCGAGCAGGCTCGCTCTCCCTCCATCAGCCACAGAGCCTCCAGGCCGTGAGGTGCAGGGAGTCCAGCTGCAGGTGCAACATGCGACCATGGTCCTGGGAGAGAAGGTCGTGCCGCCTCGGGAGCTCCATAGGCGGAGTGATCAAAAGGTCCAACAGCATGCTGAACCAGTGCTGTCTCAGCCAGATCGGAACAATGAGCATAACGTCCACCTTGTCCCTCTTTATTTTCAGCAGAACCTTGGGCAGGAGCGGAATGGGTGGGAACGCATACATGAGGGTCCCCATCCAGTCGATAAGGAACGCGCCGGAAATTGACCCAGTCTCACAACCCTGGAGCAAGCAGAATCTCAGGCACTTCGCATTCCAGGCCGATGTGAATAGATCCAGTTGGGGAACACCCCACTTTTGGGGTAATCCCTACCTCCGGGTGCAGCAACCAGTCGTGGCGAGGTAGAAATGACCTGCTAAGGCGATCCGCTTCATCGTTCCTCACTCCCAGGAGGTGAGAGGCAGTCAAGTGGAAGTCGTGCCTCATAGCAAAGTCCCACAGTCTCGCAGAGAGCCAAGGAATGCGCCACTCCCTGCCTGTTTAAATAAAACATAGCTGCGCTGTTGTCCGTCAGCACCTGCACCACTCTGCCTGTCAGGAATCAAAGGAACATCCTGCACGCTAGGCGAATAGCCCTCAGCTCCTTCATGTTGATGTGCAGGCGCCTCTCCTCCCCCTACCAGAGCCCCTGAGTTGGCACTGATGTGGGCTCCACATCTGAGACGTCAGAGATTAGGGTGACTGACGGGACCAGTTTCCTGAATGGAACACCCTTGAGACCTCCACCAGTCTAGGGAGGATAGGACAGGTGGGGGAACTGTGACCACCCAATCCAGTGGGTGTCTGCTCGGCACATATACTGAGGCCAATCACGCCTGAAGTGGTCTGAGCCTCAGGTGACCTAGTCTCATTACGTACGTGCAGGCCTCCATATGGCCTGACAGCTGTAGGCAGTGCCTGGCTGTTGTCGTGGGGCATCAGTGCAGCTGGGAGATGATAGAGACCATCGCCTCAAAACGTAGCTGAGGCAGACAGGCTCTGGCCTGGGAAGTGTTGAGCATAACCCCAATGAACTCTATTTGTTGCACTGAGGTTAGTGTGGACTTCGTTTATGAGTAGTCCCAGCCTGCTGCACATGGAGCAAGTGAGGGTCATGCTCTCCTGAACTTGGGACCTGTACCTGCCCCTGATCAGCCAATCATCCAGGTAAGGGAAGATTTGCACACCCTTTCACCATGCATTTGGTGAACACCTTTGGAGCTGAAGATAGGCCAAAGGGCAGGGCTGTAAATTGGTAGCGGGAGCCAGCCACCGTGAAGTGGAGGAAGCGCCTGTGGCTGGGAACGATGGACACATGGAAGTATGCGTCTGTGAGGTCGAGGGTGGCATATCAGTCTCCTGGATCCAGGGAAGGGATTATGGAGGTTGGGAAACCATGCGAAACCTGAGTCATTTGACGTATTTGTTTAGACGACGCAAGTCTAACATGGGTCTCAGACCCTCCTTTTCGTTGGGGATGAGGAAGTACCTTGAATAGAACCCCTTCTGCCTTGAGGAACCATAACCACCGCTCCTTTGTTGAGGAGGGTGTCCACCTCCTGCAGGAAGAGTTGCTCGTGAGAGGGGTCCCTGAAGAGGGACAAAGGGGGGTGATTGTTGGGGGGAGGGTAGAAGTAGACTGTATGGCATAGCCCCCAGAGACTATCCCAAGGACCCAGCAATCCAACATAATCTTTGTCCATTCGGGATAGAAGGCCTCAATCTATTTAGGAAAGGGCGGATCCAGGGGAGCAGTAGGGGTGCCACCCTCAGGCGCACCATCAAAACTGCTTCTCCAATTGCCCAACCCCCTAAAAGCCCATGCTGGGGGCTGAGGACGAGCTGGGGGGCTGATTTCGTCTTCTAACTCCCCTTTTTCTGTCCCTATTTCTGTAGGGTTGAAAGGGCCTAGGCGGAGGCCTTGGTTGCTGCTGTGCCTGGGGCCGTGACTGCTGTCTGGGGATAGGCCTGAGGACTGCATCCACAAGCACCTCATCATGAAAATGGCGGAGGCTATGGCCCTACCCGCTGAGTCAGCAGTGTCACTGGACATTTGGAGAGCTGCCCTAGCCACCGTGATTCCTTCTTCCAGGATGGTGGTGAAGTCTGTGACCTGGTCCTGGGGCAGGGCCTCAGCAAACCACATGAGGGAGTCCCACAAAATAAAATTATATCTTCCCAGGAGGACCTGATGGTTGGCATTCCTGAACTGCACGGCTGTCATGGAATAAATTTTTCTCCCAAACAAATCCAGCTTTTTGTTCTCTTTGTTCTTGGGAGTAGAACCTGGCTGACTTTGGTTGGCTGAGTCTACCACCAGAGTTCCCAGGGCTAGGTGAGTGAACAAATACTCGAACCCTGCGGCCGGGACATAATGCTTCTTCTCAGCCACCTTCAATGTAAGGATGACCAAGGAAGGGGTTTGCCACAGGGCCTTAACAATTTTGAGAACCCTATCATCGACTGGTAGGGCCACTCTCGCTGGAGTAGCTGCTGCCAGCACATTGAAGAGGTTATCATTGGCCTCCACTAACTCCTTGACCTCCAGCCCCAAGTTAGAGGCCACCCTCTTGAGCAGCCCCTGGTGCGCCCTGAAATCCTCCAATGGCGCCATGTGGTCCTGGGAAACTGCCTCATCCAGGGAGGAGGAAGAGGACTGCCGAGGCGCGTCCTGTGGGTGCTCCCCCGCTGGATGAAGGGATGCACCAGTAGAGGGTCCCTCCATGGGGTCCGACTCCTCGTCCAAGGACCGGTGTCTATGGGCCGTCTCCTGTGCCAGGGACACAGACTGAACCCCCGCTGACAGGGTGGATTAGGGCCCCAGTCACACACCAATAAGGCCATTGTCCCTGGGGACCAGACTGGGGCTGACTACTCCATCTGCTGTGATGCCGTGTGGGGGCACCGGTTGGTCCAACGACTGTTCCCCCTGTGGTACCTCGAGCCATGCCTGTCCTCGGTCCCGGGTGCCGTGCCATGCCGTGAACCATCCTCTCAATGCCTTCGACATCGAGGATGATGAGGACCGCATCCGTCGCCGCAAGCGGTGCTGACGGATGGAGGAGCGCTCCGAAGAGCTCTCGGTACTGGAGTGCCGTCTCGGTACCAAGGACTTGCTTGCCCCTTGATGATTGAGACCGGCGCTGCTCCGAACTCCAAGGTGCCGAGCTAGACTCTGGTGACCGGGTTCCGCCTCAGGGACTGCGCAATGCAGGGTCCTCGTATGGCGAGTGGGTTCCACACCACCTTGGTGCGGGCAAACCCATCGGTGCTGAGTCCTCCGACGGTGATCGGGTTCCATGCTGCCTCGGTGCGGGTGAACTCCTTGGTGCCGGGAATCTGGAGCTGTCCAAGCACCACCTGGTGGACCTCGACTGGTGCCACCTCTTGGCCTGCGGTGCCTCCGGTGCTGGGGACTAATGTCGGTGCAGACAGGGAGACTCCACATGCTGAGTCGAACCAGGCCGGCTCGATGACGCTGACCTGGAGTGACTGTGGGGGAGCATCCTCGCTCTACCCCCGGTGGCCGTCTGGCGGGAGCTCTTCCTCCCCATACCGGGGATCTTCACCACCCTTCAGGGGGTCCCAACGCGGGCTTGCCCCGGGACACCGGCCCCTTCTCCCTTGGCAGAGGGGGGTGCGGAGGTGGTGTAGGCAAGGCCAATAAGGCTCTTGCCGCCTGAAAAGCCTCTGGTGTCAATGGCGTCAGCAGGGGCACTCTCCCACTCCCAGGAGTTGGGGGAGGCTCCCTGCTCGGAGATGCAGGCACCAGAGAAGACTCAACAGGCTGTGGCCGGTGCGTCTCCTCACTCAAACCTGCCCGTACTGACAGCACAGGGGAGTGTCCGCGCTCTGCCTCTTCTTTTTCGGCACCAGGGATGTTGCTCGATGCCGAGTCGATCACGGTGCCGGCGGTGCACTCTGCATCGAGGAGACACTTGGAGCGTGACGGCTTGGACGCCGGGCAGAGTGCTGCCTCCATGAGCAGGGCTTTTAACCGGATCTCTCGGTCCTTCTGAGTCTGTGGTTTAAAAGCCCTGCAGATCTTACCCTTGTTTTTTCTGTGCTCTTCCCCCAGGCACGTGAGGCACCGATCGTGGGGGTCGCTGAGTGGGAAAGCCTTCCCGCAGGAGGCACACGGCTTAAATCCAGGTAACCAGGGCATAGCCAGCCACTCCAAGTCCCTCATCTAACTACACTTAACACTACTTAAAACTAACTAAAGTACTCCGAATAACAAAGTTCAAAGAAGGGGAATTGTACTTGCAGAGAGCAAAGCTAGTTCCAGCAACCATCACGGGCGGAAAGAAGGAACTGAGGGGGCGTAGGGCCGGCAGTGCCTCATATACTGCGGCATGTGCGCAGGACTCCAGGGGGCACCAGAGCCAATCCTACGAGACTGCTAAGGGAAAAAAGTTCCGGTAACCGTGCACAGTGGCGTGCGCTCACCTATAGTGGAATGGACATGAGCAATCACTCGAAGAAGAAAAACAAACAACTTTTCAAATCCCCCCCGAAAAAGCAAATAATGCCCTATTAGTATATATGAGCTTACGTTTATTATAGACAGCTAGGAAGTCTCAAGTACCATTAATAATACAGTCTTATAATAGCTGCTAGTACCATGTGATTTCAATTGCTAATAACTCTGGCACACTAACAATTTAGGTTGAAAATTTCCATGCCAAGTGTCTCGATCAGGCTGATTCTTTTTTTTTTTTTTTTTTTTTTTTTTTAAAGTTACAGCCAAATAGCTCGGCTATTTCCAAGTCACGCTTATAGAAAGATATGTTGTCTTGCAATCTTTACTTTTAGTGTCCCTGTACTTTGCAGCAGATGTGACATTTGGAAGTGGAATGGCCATTGTGTCAGGAAGGTGTGCTTTGCTTTTCCTGTGGAAATCCACCCCAATTTGACCAAGTTATAAATCATTGGAAAAACTTAGTTTGCACATGCTCAAAGGCCTCATTGCTGACCAGACAGTCCATGTGCCATCCCCACAGTATAAACATGCATACTCCAATGCAGGGGTACAGAGGTGAAGTTGGACTTTCCCTGTAATTGCTGCTGTCGGCTGCTCTGGGGTGTGGCTGCGTACCAGCACAAAGCATCAGGAACCTGTTTCTCCCCCTGTTGGTGCCCAGGTAACAGGAAACTATTTGACTTGAATGCAGAGGGAACCTGAGCCAACTTGGGAGGAGGGATAGGAGTAGATCAGGACAAGATGCCTTGTGGGACTGGAGTGGAGGAAGAGAAAAACCTATAAATGGGAGTTGAGGTGTGGGACGGGGGGGGGGGGGGCAGAGGAGGGAGACCTGGTTAGGTTGGGCAAAGAGACAGACTGGGAACATGCAGAGCTGCGCCAAGCCCCCTGACCTCCCCTGAGCCCTCCTGCCCTGGCACCTGCTTCTTCCCCCACTGCAATTCAGGCAGAGAGGCTACAACGCTGGGCTCTCATGTACAGTGTCGCCTCCCACTGAAGGAACGCCTCTTTCAAAATGGCATTGGCTCACTGCGGAGGTGCACACGGTCGTGCTTGATTCTGGGAGGTGTAGTTTACCTCCTCCGTCCAAGCAAGCTGGGGACTACAACTCCCAGAATACCCAGTGGGCTAGTGCCACATCATCACAGCCCACTGCTGCATAATTCAGAGAGCCAAGCTGGACAGGTGCACCATTTAGGTGGGGCATGGGGGAGGCCTGAAGCCCTACCCAATTTTCGTAACAGCCGGGAGCGAGTTGTTTCTCTTCCCCCCTTCCCTCAATGGCCTAGTCTTTACCCAGCCAATAAGAATGTGGCAGAGCCAATAGGCGGGCTAGTGCCTCTGCATCACTTTTTTATTCCTGATTTGAAACAAAACACACTCAGCTGGTGGGAGGAAATGGGGAAACTGCTCTGATACTTGCTTAGGTCTGAAGAATAAAATGCTGCAGATTTCATCGTGATCTGCCCCTCACCATCACATGCTGACATGTTTAAAGAGTCAGGAACAAGTTCCTTGTGACAGTGACACCAGTAGACACAGGGCTGCTGCCCCAGGCACATTCAGGGGATAATTATCCTCACAAACAGCCCAGCTTTGGAAGTTACAGGCTGCACTGAAGAATGACCAGCCACCTGTACTCTTGCCCTGCTGTGAAAAAATAAGCAAGTGCTGTCACACCACAAAAATTGTTTAAATTACACTTAAAACTTTCCCCTTTTTTTCCAACTCTCTAACTTTTAGTGACTGGCTGTAGCCCAATGTGGCCATTTATTCTGCCATTTAATCCCACTTGTCTGTGACAATCTTTGGACTTTGGGTCAGGTTACTGGTTAGGTCCACATAGGCTGTTACACACAAATGCCTTTGAGTTACTGCTGGTCCTTACAGGTGCAGATAAAAGCAACTGCTGCCCTCAAGCAACCATTTTGTAGCTGTTTGTCTGCTGTGCTGTATGTCCTTCTTCCAATCTTAGCTTCTCTTGTACTTATTCTTTAATAGTTCTGAGATGGGGGACAGAGTCTCACACTTGAGTAACCTCAGTGAATTTCATTGACATGATGTTTGGTCTCTCAAATCCTTACAGCAACACCCTAGAAACCTCCGTCCAACATAATCCTTTGTATTTATCATAACTATGTGTATAAAACCTTCAGGGCACATAACCCCAAACTAATATGAACAATTTGTAAGATTTGGTTGCCAACGGTTGTTCATTATAGATTCATATTGCTAACATTCATCATTTAATTACACTCCAGACAGTGATTTTTTAAAAGTTGTTTCTTTTAATGTTTGGTATCTCAACTACTTTTGAGCCATCAATTTCATTCCCCTCCTCCACGTGTTAATTAATGCACATACTTTGTCTCTAATACTACTTTCCTCCTTGAAAAACTTTTAAATGTTCATCTTAACACCTGTAGTTTAGAATCAACTCATTTACGTTCGTCATGAAAGATCACGTTACAACACAATCTGAAAATTTCTTTCATGATAGATTAGAAGGATCTTCAAAAATATCATGCCCAAGAATAATCTAGAGATCATGCAGCTACTGTGCTGGCTTTGTATATGTTGGAAACCACTTTAAGCCATAGACTACAAAAATGGTTCCAAAACCTTTTTTAAAAGGCTACGTATGTAGTTCTTAGACCAAGATTCCTGTGCAGTGCTTAAAACCCAAATGTTGGCGCACCTACTAGGACACAAAGTGAAATGAATTAGAAGTAATAGAACTGATTTTTCATTGTCTACACTTAGAGAGATGGAGAAAGTAAAGCACATAAGTAGTTACCAACTGCATTACATTTTTAAAATGCTTTCATTTGCAGTGGTCTAAATCAGCTTTGTCATTATTATCTGCCTCGTCAGTTGTACATCGTGACAAAGTGGGCGAAGCATAGAAATAAATCAATAGATTGGGCTAGTTTGTAAGTGAGTTTGCACTATTGGTTAAAGTTACCTCCATCAAAATCTGAAATGGATGGGATTGGGCCAGTTTCTAAGTAATTTTGGTCTATTGGTTGAAGTTGTCCCCCCTTCCCCACCAAAATCTGAAATGGCACCCCTGAAGCTAGTGCCTGAGCGCTGGGTGACAGCCACTCCATTTGCGTGAGTGTGTGCTGCAGATACTACATCCTTATCCCCCTCCGAGCTACAAACCACAACAAAGATCCATGGCTTTGCAGGGCTCTATACACACGCACAATAGGCTTGAATTAGAGTTCTACAGGCAAACTTAATTCTGGCATTTCCTATCTTTTTAACACTGGCCTTCATAACCTTATGTTCTTTTAATGTAGATTTTTAAATATATTTAATACATAGCATAGACAGCTTTTTAACTAGAAAAATCAATAGGGTTTTGTTTTTTTTTAAAACTACCTACCTTTGCAGAGAAAAAATTGTATAGACAAAAAAGGCTTATGACCAACCTGATTGCCTTCTATGAAGAGGTGACTGGCTCTGTGGATGTGGGGAAAGTGGTGGATGTGATATACCTTGACTTTAGCAAAGCTTTTGATACAGTCTCCCACAGTATTCTTATCAGCAACTTAAAGAAGTATGGGTTGGTTGCATGAATGGACTACAAAATGGATAGAGAGCTGGCTAGATCATCGGGCAGTGATCAATGGCTCCATGTCTAGCTGGCAGCCGGTCACAAGCATAGTGCCCGAGGGGTTGGTCCCGGGGCAGGTTTTGTTCAACATCTTCATTAATGATCTGGAGGTTGGGGTAGATTGCACCCTCAGCAAGTTTGCAGAAGACACTAAGCTAAGGGGAATGGTAGATACCCTGGAAGGTAGGGATAGGATACAGAGTGACCTAGACAAATTGGAGGATTGGGCCAAAAGAAATCTGATGAGGTTCAACAAGGACAAGTGTAGAGTCCTGCACTTAGGACGGAAGAATCCCATGCACAGCTACAGACTGGGGACAGACTGGCTAGGCAGCAGTTCTTCAGAAAAGGACCTGGCGGTTACAGTGGATAAGAGGTGGATACGAGTCAGTAGTGTGCCCTGGTTGCCAAGAAGGCTAATAGCATATCGGGCTGCATTAGTAGGAGCATTGCCAGCAGATCAAGTGAAGTGATTATTCCCCTTTATTTGGCATTGGTGAGGCCGCATTTGGAGTATTGTGTCCAGTTTTGGGCCTCCCACTACAAAAAGGATGTGGCCAAGTTGGAGAGAGTCCAGCGGAAGGCAACAAAAATGATTAGGGGGCTTCAGCACAAGACTTATGAGGAGAGGCTGAGGGAACTAGGCTTGTTTAGTCTGCAAAAGAGAAGAGTGAGGGGGGATTTGATAGCAGCCTTTAACTACCTGAAAGGGGGTTCCAGGGAGGATGGAACTAAGCTGTTCTCAATGGTAGCAGATGACAGAACAAGGAGCAATGGTCTCAAGTTGCAGTGGGGAAGGTCTAGGTTGGATATTGGGAAAGTTTTTCACTAGGAGGGTGGTGAAGCACTGGAATGGTTACCTAGGGAGGTGGTGGAGTCTCCATCTTTGGAGGTTTTTAAGCTGCAGCTTGACAAAGCCCTGGCTGGGATGATTTAGCTGTGGTTAGTCCTGCTTTGAGCAGGGGTTGGACTAAATTACCTCCTGAGGTCCCTTCCAACTGTAGTCTTCTATGATTCTACGACTTATTTAGATTTGCAGATGCCAAAAATAATGTGAGAGGTCCAACAAAAATCTAAGACTTCATGACATTGTCCCCATCACTAGTTTTTCCCAAGCCAATAAATAGTTGATTAAAAAGAAAGCCACCTTTTATCTGCTCTCATTCATACGGTACACATCCCACATGGACTGAACTAGTGAGTGTGAAAAGTGCTGTGGGTACACAGTTTCAGAGGCATTTAGTTCAGCTCTGTAGTAAAGTGCAATTGCATTTACAGATGAATGGAAGTGTTTTCATAAGGGGAATTTAAGGTATGCATTCAACTGGAATTTGAAACTTTTGGACCTGTCACAAGTTAGCTTTCGAAGTAGTTATACGGATTCAAAAAAGCAGTAGATATAAATACGGATAATAAGATTAGATACAATTATACTAGTTATTGCAAAACTTATTTGATACAAAGTTTCATGCTTCAGAACACAAATTGCTAACATTGGAAAGGAACATTGCTTCCTTCATACTTGTCCATTACAGAGGCTTACGTTTGCCTCCAAAGCACCACCTATGGCCCACTGCTAGAAAAAATATCCCAGACTGTAACAGCATGCTGCAGTTTGTCACAGCAATAGTGGGAGTGGACCTCTGGGTTGTTCTTTTTTTACACTCACAGGCCTTGCCCTAAGTGACCGCGCTTTACTCATCCCAGGCAATAACAGATTTAATGGCAGATCCCGGACACAATTCTGTCATGGAACAGCCAGCAACTCTGGGATCATTTTCTGATATTCAAAAGAATGAGTCGGAGGCAAAACACTTTTCTTCCTCCAAGGTTTATGTTAATATAAAAGACCAGTACTACAATTAACAAAATATGGTGGTTTGTAAAAGCCTCTTCAGCCTCGCTAGGCCTTTGCTTTATCAACTAGATCCAAGGTTCTATATCTTTTCTGCTTATGTGACCAGCAAATCACAGAGAATCATCCTGTGACTCGCTATATTCTAGAATACTTTGATAGAGAAGCTTGTGGCAATTGGATCACAGGAAGACACAATGGGAAGCTTTTGAATACAGTAGTCTAGGTGAAAGGTGGCTGGTTGTAGGGCTGCAGGGACTGGGTAGTGTAACTAACTGCCAGTGCATAGTGGTGGATGTCAGGTTTTTAAGCTTAGCCTGTGGGATTAAAACATACTATGATCTCTAGCTATAAGAACACAGAGCAAAAGAAAAGATTCCATCACTAGTCCAACCTCCATGGATATAAATAGTTACAAAGTCAGGGTGTTAAATCACAGTTCAAAAGTGTTTGAGATTATAGCTATTGTTATGTTCATCTGCATAACCCATTAGCCTACCTGGAAGTATGAAATGATAACAGTGGAGTGAGGTGACCAAGTTAACTTAGGGTCACATTACAAGGTCTAACTCCACCTCTCACATATAGCTTTCATCATTTCACAAACCTTGAAGTTACATCATAAATTTAAAAACCTTCTTCACCCATAAAAATGTTTTATTAACCTAAAAATCTTTTCAACTGTCATCTGGTCCCAGAGCTGTGCAAAACGAGGCCAGAATCATGCACAGCCTTTCACAGCTCTTCTCATAAATAAAAAAGGGAAATTACTAAATTACTAAAGAGTAGATACTGGATCTGAAGCTTTGAAATGTTAATTTACGCATATCTCCCAATGCTCTGAACCTTAAGAGAAGGATGCTGCTAATATTGAAAACATAAAACAAAAGTAGTAAGTTACAAATGCTGACACGTAGTTAAAAAAAATCCACAAATATTTTATTTGGTTTATGACAATCCCACCTTCCTATTTCACAAACATATTCTAACCCAACTCTGTCAGCAATGCCATGAAAAAAGAAATCCATGGTCTGTCCATGCTTTGAATAGTATGCAGTTTGGACACCGCCTCTCAAATAAGATATTAAAATTGGAAGAGGGGCAGAGAATGGCAACAAAAATGATTAGGGGTATGGAACACTTCCATACGAGGAGAGATTGAAAAGACTGGGACTGTTCTGCTTAGAAAAAGAGACAAATAATGGGAATATGATAGAGGTCTAGAAAATCATGGATGATCTGGAGAAAGTTAATAGGCATGTGTCATCTACCCCTTCATATAACACAAAAACTAGATTGGGGGCGGGGGGAGGGGGGCACCCAATGACAGTAATAGGCATCAGGTTTAAAACAGACAAAAGGAAGTCTTCACACAACACATAGTCAACCTGTGGACCTCATTGCCATTGGATGTTGTGAAAATCAAAAGTATAACTGGGGTTAAAAAAAAAAAAAACTAGGTAAATGCCTATCCTCCAGGAACTTATGAATCTGTTAGCCAAGATGGTCAGGGATATAGCCCTGCACTTCAGGTATCTCTAAACCACCAACTGCCAAACAGTCAAAATTGCCCTATGTGTTCATTCCCTCTGACGCATTGGCAGTGGACACTTTCTGAGACAGGATACTGGGCTTGATGGACCATCGGTTTGATGAAGTATGGCTGTTCTAATGAATGAACTGATTGCAAATGTTGAAGAAAACTACTTAGGGGTTCTCAAACTGGGTGTTGTGACCTCTCAGGGGATCGGGGGGTGGGGTGTTATCACAGCCTGAACATTTTCAAAGGGGGGTCCCAGCAAAAAAAGGTTGCGAACCCTTTGTTTAGAAGCATAAAGCAACAAATCCTTCTACTTGAAGTCTTTGCACTCCATCTTCCCCTTTTCTTCTGTTCCTGACATTGACCCTTTTGGGTATCCTTTGCCATGGATTCACCTTCACCTGAATTTTTAGTAACAGATTGAAAGGAGGATCTTCATTAGTTAATATACAATGCAAGTAATTCTAGAAACTATGCAATTTTTATGGAACAATGACACCCGTCAAGTCTCATGAGAAAGCTGCTGCATCATAACATAAGTCTGATGACTCCACTGAAGAGACATTCTCAACTCTAGAGGCTCACAATAATAACTGCGAATCTGATGCAGTTTGCCCGGACAAAACACCATTACACTATTTTGACTGCTTCAGTCTTTTAAAATTGACTGGCAATATATTTGAACTATACTGAATTTTACATGCAAGTGGCATTTGTTATATATAATTAAAATTGCACCTCTTTTCTGAATGTAAATCATTGGTTGTTTTCATCAAATGGTCCTCTGGGGGTTATTAGCACATCTGGGTAAATTAGTGTCTAGTAAGACGGAGAGGAAATTTAGGGATAGAATCCTTCATCTGCCAACTTGGGGAAAAGAAGCCACATGACACACAGTTGAACACACATTTTCAATAAGTAATGGTCAGACTCCTTGTCTCATCCTGAAGCAGCGTGTGAGAATTTAAAGCATTGGGACACGTATGTGCTGACCAAAGTTCAGTGAGAAAAGAAAGTGAACACCTTCAGCAAGTAGATATGTAAGTGTACTAAGCAGTGTTCTGCCATATTCTCCAGTGCATACACAGTATCAGATGCCTGAGAGGCACTAGAACTCAAATGCCTGCGCTTGTCCACCTGTCACATCCTGTCTGATACCCGGATTCTAAGCTCACAGAGGCAGCAGCTGTCTTCTTTGTAATATGTTACTACACTACCAGCACAGTGAAGCCTGATCCCCGATTCAGGTTGGTAGTAATTTCTGTAATACAAACAGTACACCATACAGTTCTTGCTAGGGCAGAGCTTTATTCTGAGAAGGTTCTGATGATCCACAGGAAATGGCTCATCTGCTTCACTTTGCAGGTGCTGGTTGTGTACCATGAGGTTCTGTGATTCAGAGAGGCTGTGAGGAGACATGACTAATCTTATCAGACTGAGTGAGATAAAGGCAACAGGAATCTAAACAAAAATCACTGTCTTCAGGAACAGTTGGTGTCAGGATTCAAATAGGAGCTGCGTTCCCCACACTGGGGGCAACAAAGAAAAATTAGGTTGTCTCCTTGGAAAAAACCCAAAACAGATCTTAAGTATCTGCTGAACAAAAGAGACTCCGTATTAGCCCCCAGGCAACAAGCCGGCTGTCTATTGCAGCTTTTCAGTCAAGTTTTCAGAAGACAGCATAATACACAGAACAATGCTTTACCTGTCAGCAGGAGATTGGAAAGCATCATTTTCAGTATTTTTTAAAAGTGTATCGCAAGGAATTTATTCATGAAGTTAAATAGCAACTAAGCTTTAAAAAATGTCAGTCTAGTATCTTTTAAAGAATTCTTGATAAGTTGGTGTTATTTATACAGTTAAAATACTGAATCAAAGCTGAAATATTTTTCTTCTTAAAACTGTTAAACTATAGGTCCTGTTACCCAAGTTTCCTTACATTCCCCCTCCTTGGAATAGAAATAAATGTTGCATTATGGCCTCCCAGTGCTCAGTAGATGAGAGTCAGCAGTTCCCTCTACAGAGGGAAAATTTTGAGATTGCTTTTTACTGAGAAGGCAACCATTTTGAGTAATGTTTTAGAATCTGATTGAGAGAACCAGAAAAGGCCTTAATGAGATTGTCTCTCTTCCCCTTCTCTGCATGCTGATATAACACTAATCATTAAATTAATGTGTATATTAGAAAACTATATTTTGACTTCATATTTCGACTTTAAAACTATATTTTGACACAATAGTGGCTTGTTCCCATTGAAGTCAATGGTTAAAAACTCCCATTAACTTCAGTGGTGAACAGGCAAACCGCTTGTGCAGGTTACAGACAGAACTTTCTTGTCTTCCATTTTGAAAATTGAATCATGTTTTCCCATACCTGGTTTCACACATCACCTTCTCCATCACCTTCATAGCCAGGAATAACTGGGTCATCTATATTTGGGAAATAGCCTTTCAGAGCACGTAGCTCCCTGTGGCCATTATCTGTATGGAAGTGAAAGGACACATCAACTCAGTTGTTACACAGGCTTCTGTGTATTTATTGGCTTCTGTTTTCATTCCAGCAGGTCTCAGTGGTCTGTTTATTAGCTTCACCTTTGTAGAGACCCCAGCCTTTCCTCTTCTGCCCACATTTGATATTTGCCATCAGTTTGGTCAGCCTGATACTCAGAAGTGAGCTCCTCTTGAGCACAGCTAAGATGCCTCCAGTTTTTAGTTTTCTAGAAATCAGAAGTCCCAACTGTGAGTACACCCAGTAACATTGCTGACAAATTGCCAGGAACGGAACAAAGTGCTTTATAGTTTATTGGCATGAAAATTTGATAGGCTAATAGAGAATTTCCTTTGTAGACACATTGAGAATATTTGTTAGCACAGACGACCATAGGAGATTTCAGGTGGCTAATGTAATACCTGTACATTTGCATGGCTATATGCCAAGTGGATTAAGTGCCTGAATTTTAAAAAGATGCTCAGTTGCACACCTAATTACAACTGCATGCACAAATCAGGTAGAAATGGCAAGTTTTGCATCTAAGTCAGTTTACTTCCACAACTAGCCAATTCACGTGCCCAATTACCATATACCAAATTCTGCATATTCAATTACAATACAAATGATTTCACAAATCAAGCCCAAAAAGTCTACCACTTTCCTTCACAAGTGCTAATTTCAAGTTCTATTCTCTGCAGGTTTTTATTGGTGTTTAAAATGTCATGCCTTTTTCTGAGATCAATGAACATCCTATTTTCAATGCTCAGGGCCTTTTTACACTAGAAGGTTTTGCCGCTTTAACTAAAATGGCATAGTTAACTGCAGCCGTTCCCCTATCAACACAGTTAGCTATACTGTTGTAATAGATTATTCTGATTCAGAAAGCAATATAAACTATAGCACTATAAAGCACTTTTATACTGGTGTGACTATATTACTATAAACAACCACAACAAAAATTGCACCCCTAATTTATTTAATCCCAGGATAACTTTTCTAGTTTAGTCTAGCCCCAAATATTTGCATCATCAAAATACCCTGCATCATTAGATTTCTCCTGGTTAAATATTATGTGGTGATTCTTCTACATTAGGATTTTGGGTTCCTCACTGAAATCAGACGTGCTCAAGAAGAACAAAATACCCAGCCTTTGCGTCCAGTACAGTGTTTGCCATGAATTCCTGGATTACATTGTGATGCTGGCTGACCAAATTGCAGCTTTTAGCCTCAGCCAATCACTAACAAGTTTATTGCTGGAAACCCAGCTCGTGTGTGTGTTGGTATGTCTAATATGGGTATTGGATTTACTTGTTCAGTCTATGAAATGTTGGTGAGCGGCTACATGTATGAATCCTACTTCTGTCTATATCCCATGCTGTAATGTGATACTTAAGTGTTCGCTATATAGCTTTAAAATGTTTGTTCTGAACCATGTAACTTACCAAACAAGAAAATACCTTTAATTAGTGCTAACCACTAAATCACTAGGAAGGTCGTTCCTAATGGGCAAGAGGACCTATCAAAACTAAATGGGCCATTGTGGAACAACCACAATACAAAGACTTGTTAATTGCCCCTGCACAGGCAATGTGAAAAAAGGCTTGTCCCATCAACTTGAATTCTGGATGAAAGAAATAAAGATAGCGGTCATGAAAATTGTTCATCTTTGTTGTTTGGACTCCCAGGACTGGAGCTAGAAAGCAAAAGCAGAGATCCGTAGGGTCGATCTGCATTAGCCCTAAAAAGACATTCAGTGCTGACAGCTGACTACAATTGTCACCTTTTAAAGCCATAGACTAACTCATTTGTGCATTTATGTTTGTCTGCTTTAACCTGTAAATAACACATTTATTTTTCCTAGTTAATGAATCCTTAGTTGATTGGCTACAAGCATAATCTTTGATGTGAGATCTGATCTAGGCTAATTTGTCCCTTGGGACTGGAAGCAACTTTTTGTTCTTTGGTTTATGGCAACCAGCTATCACTAAGTCCAAGAAGGGGGTCATGACCCTATCCTCAATCCTGGCAGACCACGAGGCCGATGGGATGCTGGTGAAGGCCAGATTGAGGAGGTAGCTAGGGACTGTGGAGATGTCCCAAAAGACAAGTAGCATGTGAGTCTTCATCTGTACAGAAGGAGTTTGCCTGGGATCTGTCCGAGAGGAGCCCAGGTGAGTACTACGTGAGGGGAGCTGTGTTGTGTGCTAGAGGTGTAGGAATAAAATTGTAATGGTAACCCTGTAGCTTAATTCAGAGCTTTTAATTGTAATTGTAACCCTGTAGATTAATTCATAGCTTTTAATTCATACCCTTATTTGTGTCAACCTCTATATGGTTATTATTGAAATCATGTAACATTTGAACTTCTCTCAGTCATACTCCATATTGTGAATGTAAAACCCCATTTTGACCCTATGTACTCCATCTTGTGTAAAAACCCCATTTTGACCCTACGTACTCCATCTTGTGTCAAACCCTTTCTAAACCTTTAGATGAATAAGATAGTTATCTGAACAAGGTATGAATGGAGGGGGTATGTGTGTGTGAGTCAGACCCAAACTGCCAGCTTGTCCTGATGAAGTTGTCCTGATGAAGTGTGAAGTCCATCCTAGGCTGAAGAGTGTGAACACAGCCCCAAAAAGCAAAGAAGGATCCACCCCAGAAAAACTTAATCAAAGGCATCAAAGAACAAGCTGAAAGTCACGTCTGCTATTGTACCAGCAATCAAGGGTCACAGAGAAGCGATGTGACACAGCAGAACTGAAAAACCTATAAGAGACTGGGTGAGATTTCAAGGCTTTGGGGGAAAAAACAGCGTTCTACACATCATCTAAAGAAGAGCGTCGGTGCGCGCCCGACAAGGACCCTGCTCTCCTCGTGCCCAGCTTCCCTGGCCAGGTAGCTGCCACGAGCCACGAACTCCAGCAACGGACCCTAGCTACGATCTCAAGCCACAACCAGGACTGGTAGCTATATATAACTATAGAACGCTTTCTGGTACGTTTGGGCGCGTGTATGTGTGTGTATGTGTGTATATGTAGGTTTAAGTTAGTTATTACTTTAGTTTCTGTCAATAAATGCGGCATACTGCCTTTTCCCCTTGAAAAAGTCCCGAGTGCTTAATTTTGCACAACAGAGGGGTGAGTATCTGAGAGACCATTTGCATGACTGGTGCAAGTTACAGCTGACTGTGTGTGTGATTGATTGATTGAGTGAGTGAGTGATTGAAAAGTGTGAATTGGGAGTGCTTTGTTCCAGGTGGGCCTTGAGTGGTTGATTGCAGAGGGAGGCACGGAGGCGGGGCAACTGCTTCAAGTCAGCAGCCTTCTAAGAAGCAGCCATTTGCAAACCAAGTGAGCTGTGAACAGAGGAGAGGCAAATAGAAGGAGTTTGCCTGGGGGTTTTTGCCTTTCAGACTTTGCTAAGCAGTAAATACAGCATCTGAAAAGGCTCTCAGAGGAAAGATATGGAAAGTGAGTGATCTGCTGTTGTCACCTGCACTGGATGTGCTAGGTTTGTCTTCCTCCCACAGGATAGAGCCGACTTCATCTGTACAAAGTGCAGGCTGGTTTCCATATTGGAAGAGAAGGTTAAAGGATGAGGAGACCCAAGTATCAACCCTGCGTTGCATTAAAGAAAACGAAGTCTTTCTCGATCGAAGACATGATTTGCTATTGCAGGCACAGTCTGAGGAAAATTCAGAGAAGGCAGTGCAGGGGAAACTGAAGAATGGGGAAGAAAATTGGTAGCATGTGACCTCCTGATGAAAGAGAACCTACATGCCCACCATGCAGATAGAGGAAAGGAATCTTTTTCAGGCTCTCTGCATAGGTACTACAGCGGAGAACGATTTGGAAGACTTATCTGAGGGAATGGATCAGGAGGAGACCCTGTTGATCAGAAGGCAAGGGATGCATTGTCCTAGGGATGGGGGTTCCACGACCAAGAGGAAGAGAAGGGTGATGGTGGTCGGGAACTCCTTCCTAAGGGGGATGGAGTCATCCATCTGCTGTCCGGACCGGGAAACTAGAGAAGTGTGCTGTTTGCCTGGAGCTAGGATTCAAGATGTGACAGACAGACCGCTACCCCTTCCTACTTCTCCATGTGTGCACCAATGACACTGCCAAGAACGATCTTGAGTGGATCACTGCGGACTATGTGGCTTTGGGAAAAAGGATAAAGGAGTTTGAAGCCCAAGTGGTGTTCTCATCCATCCTCCCTGTTGAAGGAAAAGGCTGAGGTAGGGACTGTCACATTGCAGAAGTAAATGTGTGGTTATGCAGGTGCTGTCGGAGAGAGGGCTTTCGATTTTTCGATCATGGGATGTTGTTCCAGGAAGAAGGATTACTAGGAAGAGATGGGATTCACCTAATGAAGAGAGGGAAGAGTATCTTTGTGGACAGGTTGGCTAACCTAGTGAGGAGGGCTTTAAAGTAGGTTTGATGGGGGATGGAGACCTAAGCCCGAAGGTAAGTGGGACACCACAAGGAAGCAGAAGGAGGAGGATGCAGCAGGGGAGGCCTCCTGATTCATACTGAGAAAGTAGGGCAATCAGCTAGTTATCTCAAGTGCCTATACCCAAATGCAAGAAGCCTGGGAAACAAGCAGGAGGAATTGGAAGTCCTGGCACAGTCAAGAAACTATGACATGATTGGAATAACTGAGACTTGGTGGAGTAACTCACATAACTAGAGCACTGTCATGGAGGGTATAAACTGTTCAGGAAGGACAGGCAGAGGCGAAAGGGTGGAGGAGTTGCACTGTATGTAAGAGAGCTCTGATTGCTCTGAGCTGCAGTATGAAACTGGAGATAAGCCAGTTGAGAGTCTCTGGGTTAAGCTTAGAAGCAAGAACAATAAGGGTGATATCGGGGTGGGTGTCTGTTACAGACCACCAGACCAAGAGGATGAGGTAGATGAGGCTTTCTTCAGTTAACGAGGGAAAGTTTCCAGAGCACAAGAGCTGATTCTCATGGAGGACTTCAATCACCCTGACATCTGCTGGCAGAGCAATACAGCAGAGCACAAACAATCCAGGAAGTTTTTGGAGAGTGTTGCGGACAACTTCCTGGTGCAAGTGCTGGAGCAACCAACTAGGGGCCAAGCTTCTCTTGACCTGCTGCTCACAAACAGGGAAGATTTGGTAGTGGAAGTAGAAGTGGGTGGCAACCTAGGCAGCAGTGACCATGAGATGGTCGAGTTCAGGATCCTGACAAAAGGAAGAAAGGAGAAAAGCAGGATATGGACCATGGACTTCAGAAAAGCAGACTTTGACTCCCTCAGGGAACTGATGGGCAGGATCCCCTGGGAGGCTAATATGAGGGGGAAAGGAATCCAAGAGAGCTGGCTGTATTTTAAAGAAACCTTATTGAGGGCACAGGAACAAACCATCCCGATGTGCAGAAAGAATAGCAAATATGGTAGGCGTCCAGCTTGGCTTAAGAAAGAAGTCTTTGGTGAACTTAAACACAAAAAAGAAGCTTACAAGAAGTGGAAGCTTGATCAGATGAGAGAGGAGTATAAAAATACTGCTCAAACATGCAGGAATGAAATCAGGAAGGCCAAAGCACAATTGGAGTTGCAGCTAGCAAGGGACGTGAAGGGGAACAAGAAGGGTTTCTACAGGCATGTTGCCAACAAGAGGAAGATTTGGGAAAGTGTGGGCCCTTTAGAGAATGAGGGAGGCAACCTAGTGATAGAGAATGTGGAGAAAGCTGAGGTACTCAATGCCCTTTTTGCCTCTGTCTTCACAGACAAGGTCAGCTCCCAGACTATTGGGCGGCACAGGATGGGAAGGAGGTGAACATCCCGCAGTGCTGAAGGAACAGGTCCAAGACTATTTGGAAAGATTGGACATACACAAGTCCATGGGGCCAGATGCAATGCACCCAAGGGTGCTGAGGGAGTTGGCTGATGTGACTTCAGAGCCATTGGCTATTATCTTTGAAAGCTTGTGGCAAATGGGATGGCCCTGATGACTGGAAAAAAGCAAATATAGTGCCCATCTTCAAGAAAGGGAGGAAAGAGGATCCAGGGAACTACAGACCGGTCAGCCTCACCTCAATCCCTGGAAAAATCATGGAACAGGTCTTCAAGGAATCCATTTGAAGGCACTTGGAAGAGAGGAAGGTGATCAGGAACAGTCAACATGGATTTACCAAGGGAAAGTCATGCCTGACCAACCTGATTGCTTTTTATGAAGCGGTGATTGTCTCTGTGGATGTGGGGAAAGTGGTGGACGTGATGTACCTTGACTTTAGCAAGGCTTTTGATACAGTCTTTCATAGTATTCTTGTCAGCAAGTTAAAGAAGTATGGGTTGGATGAATGGACTATAAAATGGATAGAGAACTGGCTAGAGCATAGAGCTCTGAGTAGTGATCAATGGCTCCATGTCTAGCTGGCAGCCGGTCACAAGCGGAGTGCCCCAGGGGTTGGTGTTGGGGCCGGTTTTGTTCAACATCTTCATTAATGATCTAGAGGATGGGGTAGATTGCACCTTCAGCAAGTTTGCAGATGACACTAAGCTAGGGGGAATGATAGATACCCTGGAAGGTAGGGATAGGATACAGAAGGACCTAAATGAACTGGAGGATTGGGGCAAAAGAAATCTGATGAGATTCAGCAAGGACAAGTGCAGAGTCCTGCACTTTGGACGTAAGAATCCCATCCACAGCTACAGACTGGGGACCGATGAGCTAGGCAGCAGTTCTGCAGAAAAGGACCTGGGGGTTACAGTAGATAAGAAGCTGGATGTGAGTCAGCAGTGTGCCCTGGTTGCCAAGAAGGCGAATAGCATATCGGGCTGCATTGGTAGGAGCATTGCCAGCAGATCGAGAGAAGTGATTATTCCCCTCTATTCAGTGCTGGTGAGGCCGCATTTGGAGTATAGTGTCCAGTTTTGGGTCCCCCACTACAAAAAAAGGTGTGGCCAAGTTGGAGAGAGTCCAGCGGAGGGCAACAAAAATGATTAGGGGGCTGCAGCACAAGACTTATGAGGAGAGGCTGAGGGAACTGGGCTTGTTTAGTCTGCAAAAGAGAAGAATGAGGGAGAATTTGATAGCAGCCTTTAACTACCTGAAAGGGGGTTCCAGGGAGGATGGAGCTAGGCTGTTCTCAGTGGTGGCAGATGACAGAACAAGGAGCAATGGTCTCAAGTTGCAGTTGGGGAGATCTAGGCTGGACATTAGGAAAAAGTTTTTCACTAGGAAGGTGGTGAAGCACTGGAATGGGTTACCTAGGGAGGTGGTGGAATCTCCATCTTTAGAGGTTTTTTAAGCTGCGGCTTGACAAAACCCTCATTGGGATGATTTAGCTGAAGTTAGTCCTGCTTTGAGCAGGGGATTGGACTAGATGACCTCCTGAGGTCCCTTCCAACTCTGATTCTACCCAGAGGAGCCAATTGAGGAAGCCCCTGATGAACCCAGGGAGAGTCTTAAGTGATGTCAGGAACTTAACGCCCCCAGCAGGTAAGTTACAGTAAACCCTCCCTTTGACACAGAAGCCTATTGGTGGTGTCGGTCATTCTCATCAGGCCTGACATACTCACTACACCTCTTGTTATCTTATGTATATCCAAAGGGTGGCATGTAATACATCATTGGAAAACCAGTAATTCACTGATCATTAATATTTTCGCATGTAACTTCGTGTATGAAGTTATACATGGGCTAGCATTAGGCTCTTAAAATGTATGAGACAAGCAATGCATAACACAACCTGTCTTGGTGTATTTGCTTGTCTGACCAGCTCGGTCAGCAGGCGGAGACAAGGGAGGTACAGTTACATTTAAAAAAAGCGAACAAAACTTAGAGATGAAAGGAGATAGCTGATTCATTTAGAGGGTAATTGTATACACTTTTACTGTACGCGTAAGGCCCTGCTTAACTTGCAATATTGCACATTATTCAATATTAGGCTTCTACTGCAATTTGGGCAGTGGGAGCCTTGTGTGGTCATGCTTAGCCCCAAGCAGCAGACAGCAGAAAGTCACAGAGAAAACAATGGACTTCATTACTACAAATAATAAAGTCTGTTATTACTTTCCTGCAGTTTTCGCTGGCTTGGCCACAATTCGGGGACTTTTTTGACAGTCAGCCCGTAATTCAAGGATGGCTTTATGTATTATAACAGTGTATCAACGGAGGTCGCGTATGAAAGCCTGAGATACATAGGTAATTAAGATAGTTTCAAAGTCTCTATACTAGTCCTTCATGAGGGATTATGGATGCTCACTGACATAGTTTACAGTGACCAAACACAGAAAAAAGATCTTTTCACCCAGCCAGGAGGGGAGCCAACTACGTAACGGTCACCAGGGTAAATTAAGCAGTGTGCAATCAAAACAATGAAAGTCTCATTTGCGTATCAATCAGCAGGGGATGGGAAGTCCATCAGGAAGCCACTGACAATGAATTTTGGGGTTATATAAGGGAGCTGGGGCTGTGACAGGGTGTTCTACTCACCATTGTGTAGCACCTTCTCCTGGCCATTCTGGGAATTAGCGCTGCCAGCTCAACATCCCTTCCCACAGTTGCGCTCTGTCACTCTTGCCACCTGGGCGCTATAGCTTCCTCGGTGGGACCCAGCCCTCCAGTCAGGTCACTTAGTGGTTTTACTTTCCAGGGTAGAGTCTTTATGTCCAAGCAGTATCTGGCATTCCTCACACCCACCACCATGACCCTCTCACTCCTGCAGAGACCCAGGTAGCCCTTTCATTCACTGCACCAAATAATAGTGTTCAGCAGTGCTTGGGAGGGAAACCCAGGTCTGCCCTCTACTCTGGGTTCCAGACCAGGGCCCCTTACCAAACAGTCAAGAGCCACAGCTTCCCTAACATTGTTGCTTTCAACCCCTAGACTACAGCTTACCTTGTTTCTGCTCTTCCTAGTCACACATTGCTGTCCTAGGACCTACTAGGGCTCAGAAATGCTTTTCCCACTTTCAAAGACTATAGTCTTCATCCTACAGCACTTTTTCTACTGCCACTCTCTTAGCTTAATGTAAGCCCTGCCTGTTCCCTCACAGGTGAGCCTGTTTCCAATTAGTGGTCTCCTCATAGCCTAAATCTCTCCCGTTTGCTGTTTAATTGGTTGCTTGGGCCTGCCTGGCCAAAATTAACCCTCTCAGGGCTGCTGTGGGGAGTATACCCCATCACAGGGACAAAAAGCTATATGAGTCATCCATCACTTGGGGGATTCAAAGGGCCAGATCTCTTGAAATCACTAATCATTGGGTCATTCAGCCCAGGGGGCTGAAGTCTCTGGGAACTGAATGCAGTTGAGAAACCTGCTTAGGCAAAGATTGTAACTTGCATATTTTAGCTTTTGTTTGTTTTTCACCCTTTCTGGCCTTATTTTGGTAAACCGTTGACCTTTTTTTAGTACGCTTATATTACTTTTACTATAGTCAACGCCGTGCTGTGCTTAATATTGGAGTTCTTGTTAACCGCATTTAAATCAATAAGGCATCTCTTTAAAGGAGCAGCAACCGTAATCATTTCTGTGAGTGTTCCAGGAGAGGGTGGGCAAGGTTTGGTCTGGCAAAGTCCTGAAGAGTTCCCTGACAAGACAACTGGCATGCCAGGGAATTATCACACAACTTAGCAGAGGCAAAACTCTCCCTTTCTGAGGGGGAAACCCAATAACGCACAATTGTGAGAACCTCAGCAGATTGACAGAGTTTTGGGGAAATTCAGGAGAGAGAGGGCATTGGTGTCACAGTGCAAGAAGCAACTGAATGGTGGAAGCCAGGGTGTGACCTGCACACTTGTCTGGTGGCCGTTGGTGTCCGGGCTGGGAACCACAGCAGCGTAGCACTTAAGACACCCAGAGCGGCAGGGCAGGGGTTATACAACCCTTTACTGCTCTGAGTTGAACCCCAAAATGTCAGACCCCTGCCCTCCCACCAATAGCCCCGCTTGCTCTGGTGATCCAATCCATATTTTAAACTCTAGGGCATGTGCAGTGGCTCTTCCTCCCTGGATAATGTGGCATACAGTGCTACATCTCTGTGAGTTTGAACTGCAGTGGTGACGCCACAGCATTGTCAGACCCCCTGTCCCCTCACCAGACGCCTCCAACTTTCGCTCCTCCATCTAGTCCCCGCTCTGGTCCACCCCCGAAATGGTCCGCAGGCAAGACATTGTTATAAATCAATGATTGTCGTGGTTTCTGATGAGGCAGTATCATGCATTTACCTGAAGAAATGTCTTAAAAACGGATTATTAACTAAAAATAATTTTGCCCCATGCATTTTTCAGCCAGCACTCAGGCAGTGTGATAAAAGGCCCCCATTATTTTAAGATTAAGAGGGTTAAGACCTGACACTGTTTACAGGGCAGTAATTTTGCCAGGCTTGGCCAAGTGACCTGTGGCTAAATAAGCATAGGAAAGGTGACCCAAACCCTTTGGTCATTAGACAACAGGTCTGAAAAAAGGCCAGAGCCAAGAGTGGGGAAAAGGAGAGGCCTACATTCTCTCAGTAGCAGTTGCCTGGGGCCCAAGCGAAGCTAGCGAGGGCGAACCTGCATGGAGAGGTCCGTCACACAGGGTATGTAAAAGTCTCGGTCCCAAAGGGCTGAAACATAGAGGGACCTGATCCCATATTTAAGCGTGGTCCTTGAGCATCAGCTATGTAATGGATCCCCAAATCACTTGATTGGAGGCAAAGGACTTTGATCACTATTTACAGGGATGTCCTTCTACATTGCACTTGTATAATTCCACTGAAACAAGTGTGTAAGACCCGAGCCCTCATTACCGGGGTGGGGGCATGCGTGCAGTATGTTTCCATCCTCTCTCCATGGCTTTGTCCTCCCTTCTCTTTTCCTGCAATTCCTTTGGTGCTTTTGTGATTTTGTCTTTAGAGTTTCTAGAAAGTGCGCTAGCAACAAGATTAGGTCTGGGCCGAGTAGACACCATGATTACAAGGTCAATTTAGGTTAAGCTGACAAGGCTCTCCTGCCTCCTTGAAAGTACGCAAACTCCTAGTCATCCGTACCCAGGGGGACCAGCTTGGCTTTGGAGGAGGGGGTACTGCTGGGCTGGAGATCTGCTCATAAGGAAGAGGGCCAGGGGTGTCACAAAGGGTGGCGGGGAAAGGGGACACGGAGCATTAGGGAACTTGTGGGGGCTTGACGGAGTGGAGGAGGCAGAGGCTGGGGGGGGGGGGGGTCATGGGGGCACTTTGGGTTTGGGGTACTGGGAGAAAAGGTAGTTAGGTGTGGAGGGGTCTGGGAAAGGGAGGGGCACTGGGGTATTGCAGGGTAGGGTGGCACTGGGGGATGGGGGGCACTGGGGAGGGCATGGAACCTGGCAGCCAAGGGCTGCCTGGCGAAGTCCTCAGTATCTCCGGCCCCCTCACACCCGAACGGGCACCAATTGGTGCCTGACACCAGATCTGACCTTTCAGGAGAGCAAGGTCACAGCCAGCCCAGAGCATGACATCGCCGGGGCGCTAGCTCCCATCCAGCCCCAGGGCGGGGAAACAGACCAGTTGGGTCAGGGAGGGGGTGGAAATGCGACACAGGATCTTTCCCCTCAAGGGGCCTCCACAGGTGCTAGCTCTCATCCAGCCCCCGCAGCTGGAAGACAGGCTGGCTTAAGGGGTTGGGGAATAGGACATGGGGCCCTAGCACTGAGCGGAGTTTGGGGCGGGGGGGATTTACTGAAACACAAAGATAATCTGCTCCTTGCAGGTGCTGTACCCAAGTCTCTGGCCCCCCCAACTGGGCGTAGCAGTGGCACAGGTTGTATCTGCCCAGGGAAAGCGTCATGAGCATCACTTCATTCACCATCCCCACCCAAGCTAGGGATAAGCACCTAGGTGTCCTGGCTCCTTGCCTCCCCGGCTCACTACACTCTAGTCTCTTTTCAGAGCCAGGGATAGAACCCAGGCATCCTGGCTGGTACCTGTTCAGCTCCCTCAGTAGGGCCAGGCTGGCATCTCCCTTGGTATCTCGGACCTGCTGCCCCATGGCGATGTCGCAGCACCCAAGATCTGCGGAGACACGCTCTGAGCAGGGGGGTACAGGAAGCCAAGTGCTGCACCGGCCTCGTCAGTGCCTGCTCCCAGGCAGAGCCCAAAAGGTACCGTGGCTAAACGCCTCTTGCTTTGCCTGCTGTGCTGTCCCTGAAGGATTAAATTAAATTATAAACTAGAGAATCCCTGTATAAACAGCCCCTGCCTCGCACTGGAGGGGTATGAGGAGTCATGTCCCCCTCTCCCCCAGACTAGGTGGGCATTAACTGTTGTCATGCTAGACAGTGGGGCTTCAATCTATCCCAGACCTGGGTGTGTGAAGAGCCTTTCTTTCCAGCTAAGTGGAAGGGACAACAAATGCCCCATTGTGCAGCGGATACCTGTGAGCAACGGGGAGCTACCAGCGGAGCTACTGGGCCGCAGGGCACAACCGATCAGCAGCTGAGCTGTTTGGCCTGAGGGGGGGGGGGCGGTGTCTCTCTGGGACTGGTTTCAGAAGCAGAGGCTGGGGGATTGGATGTGTCTTAGGCAGAAAAATCAGCAGACAGTGAAGGAAGCAGCAAAACGTCTCTTTTGGGCACGGGACTGGCCGGAGAAGCAGGCCTGGGTTTCGGAGCAAGGAAAGGGCCTGGGTGATTTGAGTCCCTCAGGGAACGGGACGCTGTGTTCTCGGTGAATAACCCGGAGTGCCAGCCTCCAGCCTTATGGGATCACATCCTCTGCCAGCTGGAAATAGCTCAGCACAGCCCCGCGTAACAGCAAACCACAGGGGCCAAAGGGGCTGTTGTAATGCTGCCCATAATGTGTCCTTCGTAATTCCCCCACCCCCGGGTGCTACTGTAATGTTGCTGACAACAAGCACCATAAAAACGGGGGGGGGGGCCTGATACTGTAATGCTGCTGATGTCTGCTTCATAATGGCCTCCTGTGTGCTACTGTAATGCTGCTGTTCACGTGCACTTCATAGCGGGGTCCCCCCCCCCAGGCACTATGGTAACGTGCACTTTGTTTTGGGGCAGGTGCTCCCATACTGCGGGCTCTGTAACAGCACTATGAAAAAGGGGAGCCTGTAGGCACTACCGTAGTGCTGCCGATAATGTGCACTTCATAATGACCCTTCTCCCGTGCTCCCCCTCTCAATTCTACCGTAATGCTGCTGCTAATGTGCATGCCATAGAGCCCCCTTCTTGGTTTTGGGTCCCTGTGCTACCATAATGCACCTGCAATAAGTGAGCCCTGATTTTGGTTGGTGCTACTGTAGCCCAAACAATCATGATCCCGAGCGGCTGAGCTGTGGCGGCTCCTGGCTGTCGCTGCCCCCGCCCCACTTTTACTTCCCCTCTCATTGCTGATCTTAGGTCAGCACTCTATTGTTCCAGGAGAGCAGGAGTCCTGGTGTCATCTGAAGTGCAAGCCCTGCTGACCTGAGTGGTGTTACTGCTGGTGTTACTAGAGCAGAAAAGGCTGAGGTTGCAGTGAGGTGTCACTCCCCCAGAAAGCCCAGCAGCTGATTGAAGCTGAACTGGATTCTGCTTTTGATTCCTGCAGCGTAACCCTCCTGTGACGCTGCTCAGGGAGACCATTTATACTGTTGTTTAATATCCATGTTGCAAAATTACAATAATTCACAAGATAGGCTGTCAGGCACCACTAGATCGGTTATAATTTGCTCAGTATGATGATATTGTTTGCATGTGTGTATTATTTGTATTGGAAGTTATGTATATGTTTGATGTATATGTCTGCATTTCAACTTGTGCTGTGTTTCTGGGTGACACCCCAGAGTCAGGATGGCAGCAGCAATAAGCTGCTTAATGGCCCATTAAGGGCACTCAGTGGTACAATAGGACCAGGGAAAGAAACCAGGAGCTATGCCTTATGAGTCACCAGCACTTGCCCAGGTGACCCCGGACTCCATGGTGTTTCTGTAAATTTCCACATGCAGGAAGCAGCAAGCAGCATGGGAAAGGGACATAAAAGGCCGCTGCACCGATCACATCCTATTGTCGTCTTCAGTCTTCTGTGCTGATTCTTACTACCTCCAACTCATCTGCAACTGAATGTGTGAAACAAAGGACTGAGACCCATCCAGGTACAGAATGTACAGCAGAGGGACTATACAAACTTGCAAACTCCACAATGCTACTGGAAATCTGATATATATGGACTTTCCAATCATTTGTATGTAGCTGATTGCTTTAACACTTCTCACCTTGTTTGTTGCTTTCCTTTTATAATAAACCTTTAGTTTTAGTTACTAAAGGATTGCCTGGCAGCGGGGTATTTTAGGTAAGATCCAAACTCATTAATGTGGCTGACCCCTGGGGGTCAGGGGAACTTTTTGGCAAAGAACATAGAGTTGTAATAACTTATTTCTTTACTGGATCTAGTGGCTAATTGGGACACAGAGACTAAAATGCAGTAAAGGGGACTGTGTATTTTTTGTTTTAGCCTCTTGATAACTGGTGTGGGGAATCAGAAGCACTGTTTGTGGCTGGTTGGGAAGTCTAACTTCAGTGTTACCCACCAATGCTGAGAGAATCTGGTCTCCTTTTGCAGCCTGGCCTGGCCTTGGCATTTTCAGATGGTCTACCTAGGCACGGATGGGTCACACCCCCGGACTCCAATGTAGCCTGGATTTTTATCGTGATTTTCCCTGACCTGTGTCTCTCCATTTGAGTGATTCTGGTTTCACAGGGGTCTAGTCAGAGCATCATCTGCTGCTGTATATCCAAGGCTTTCCATGGGCCACTCTGGGACGTGGGTGCTTTGCTGAATCGTCCCAACATTTTTGTAGCCCCCCTTTTTTTTAAATTCACAGAAATAATTCTGCATGAAGATAGATGCTGAGATCAAGACATATCTCCTTCCAGTCAAAGTGGACTCAAATGCCAGGGGGAAGGGGGCCCTTATTTAATGGCACAAGGATGAGGGGAAGCAGAGAATGTAGCAACCATTTAAGGCCAATGTCCCAGGGTGGCTGGCTTCTTAAAGAGGTGCCAGGGCCTGTTCTATCCAGAATGGACTTTTTTAAGAAGGAGCCTACCTGTAATTAACCACCTATGGGGCTGGTGGGCAGTGTTGATAAATTGTATGGTCAATTGCTTGGTTAGGGTTTGGTTTGTTATGAAATCTATTGTACAGGCCAAATAATCAATATCAGTCAGGTTTAATTCAACAAGATACTGCGATGGAACACACCTCTGCATTCACACACAACATGCTACTGTAAAAATCTTTGTACAGAACATGCCTTGTGAGATATCATTTGAAAACTAAAACTTGCTGCTCAATGAAATTATGGTAAAATGTATATAGCAACATTTATAGGTAAAGTTATGCACATAAGCTGAACTCAAGACTGAAATGTGTTGAACAGATTAGGGGCAATGGATATAATATCTGGACTGTGCAGAACCGAAATTTTTGTGGGAAAATCCAGGACTGGGCGTGTGGTGGAGTCACCCTGCATGTGGTAATCAAGGCTGCCAGAAGCCAGAGTCTGGCTGGTGTTTGCTAACAGACTGCTGGGGTCAGAACTGCTGGACCAGGGCTGTGGTTCTACACAGATGCTCAGGGTGTGACCTGTGTGCTGTTGGCGAGGGACCCAGTTGTTCGGGAGCCACACCAGCAAATCACCATGAGGCACCCACCGTTGGAGGGCAGGTGGTGACACAGCCCCACACCGATCTGGATCGCACTCCGCAATGTCATAGATACCAGTTTCCGGGAAGCCGACTCCCCTTACACAGAGAGTTTGATCCCAAAGTTTCACATTTCAGCTGGTGGTATTTCTAGGATGATTTTACAAGTTACGAAATTCCTCATGAGTCACTAAAATCCAACCCATGAGTTTGTTCCAAGTCTTTCAATTGATCAAAATCTTTCCTTCTCCTTGTTCTGGGTACCAGCATTCCAGGTATTGGCCCCAGAAGGTACCTCCGTCATTTGTACCAGGGCAGAGTTTAGATTTTGACAAGTTTCTTATCTGCTCATGTATTGCAGGAGGTAGCTTAGCTGCTGTGCGCTCTGAGCAGCTTGCCTTCTGGTTACAACACAGAGCCATCCAGGGACTGCTGCAATTCCCCTCATGTTTCCCAAGGCCTGGGAAGTTTGATGGGTTAACCAAGGGCTCAGTGGCAAATTACACAGCGCTGCGTTGGCTCGTTTCCCCTGCTATGGTGTGTGTGACACAAGCATCTCTGAATGACAACTAGCTGGTGGGGATGGAGAGAGAAGGGGCAAAGGAATTACCGAAATCTCCTGAGGCTGGCATGGACATTCTGGTTCTCCCAAATAATCTTATGTGAGGTCTCAAATGAAAGCTGTGGAAAACACTAGTCACTAATACTGTTGTGAAAGGAGGTGTGTGTGTGTGTATGTATATATACACACTGAAAATAAAAACTGTATCAGTCACCAGCAAAGGTGAAAAACAGGTTTTCCTCCAGACCGGAAGTAAGAAATGTGTAGCTTTCTGCTAGTGAAGTCAACAGAAAAGGAGCATGCAGGCAAAAACCAAGCACTGGCAGATTATCCTACCTCATAGTGAAGACAATGAACGTTGGGGGTATAGCTACAGACAGCAAAGACAACACCCCTTCATCTAGCACCGAAGAAGGGAACAGACAATGTGGGATGCAGGTAGCCTCGGTTGAAAACACTGCAGAGGACTTTGGGTGAGAAACCCTTTCCGACAGGAGGTTAACCTGATAGTTTAAGTAAATGTCTAGAAAGTGTACTATGATTCTTGTACAGGTAATGACTTGTTTCCACTATTGTAACGAAACGCTGTTCTTTGATGAGAAACCTATTCTCATTTTCACTCTGAATATATCTCACTGGCTGTGGTGGTAAGCATAGTGCCAGTCCTGAATTGAATCTTACACATTGGTGTGTTTTTGTTGGGAACAGTGGGCCTAGCAACAGATCAGGCTGGGCACTGCAGGGTAGGCTAAACGCTTGGCAGTTGGTGCATGCCTATCACTTTCCGTTCACAGAGAGTGCAAGGCCTGGAAGGCAATGTGCCTGTTACCAGAGGCTGGTGGAGTCAGGGAGCTGATCCACAGTTGCCACAGGTGAGAGAGCGGCAAGGGACCTGGTCATCGCAGCTGGGAGTGTCGGGGGGAGAGGGGCAGTTTGAGGGGGTGGTCAAGGCTGTCACAGGTGAGGAAGAGCAGAGAGGCAGGCACTAAGCTCAGAGGTTCTCAAACTGGGGTCAGGGGTCACGAGCTGTCAGTCAGAGCCCTGTCAAAATGGGTGGCCAAAGAGCAGGGGCTCTGAAGGCAGCCCTGCACCCCAGCAGCAGTGCAGAAGTAAGGAGGGTGGGCATCACAGTATGAAATATTTTCCAAGCGGTCTCAGGAAAAACACGTGTGAGACCAGCTATGTACATGAGTGGCAGTGAGGGAAGACAGACCCGTGTGTTCAGCTACCTGTCAGTTCTGTTAATGAAGTATTACTTAATTGTTCCCCAGCTGAGGAATGAGGGAGGGGGTTGGGATTTACATTAATACTTTCTTGTCTCACTAAAATGTATTTATTTAGTTGTTTCCTTTGGCCTGGTAAGAAAACAAGCCATGTCACTCTCCCTAACAGACACCTTGTGTTGTTTTATTTCTTGCAGATGTTTGGACGTATTCTTGACACTATGGTGAGGAGTTACTACCCCAGCTGATGTTGTGCTAAGTTATATATATGTGACCCTACAGTGTTAAGAAATAAAAGAAAAATATCTTTAAAGGGAGACAAACTATTTTAATTGGGAATGTAAAACAACCATATACAATCTGAACATAACTGTTTGTTCCCTCATTCTTATATTTACAGCTTTCCATAAGGCACTGGTTCCCAGAAAAGAACACAAATATTACTCTCAGCTCTTTACATTGTCACCCTTTCCTGGTTTCAAGCTAATTCAAGAGGTTGCATTTTCATAAATAAACATTATGGCTGTCTCATTTAGTACTTTAATATTTTTACTCTTAGTTAACATTATATCAAACCCTAAACATCTACTCTTAACCTTCTGAAGCTGAATGCCACAGGTCAATCAGTTCTGTGTCCAAAATGGGAATCCCCCTGGGGCACTTGCACTCATTTTCCTTTTTAATGTCACACCCTTTCCTCAAAAAACACAAGGTTTGGGGGTGCGTAACTTTATAAATTAAAAAAGTCACTTTGCTTTCATCTTCAGTACAGTTTTTTTTTTTTTTTTTTTGATGTAACAATACAGGTCTGTACTTCTAACCACAAGTTTCATTTTCATAAAATTTAAAACAGTATCCTTTTTTAACAATCAAAAAATAAAACAATAATGGGCTTTCACAGAAAGCAACATGCATAATCTTGAACCAGTTACTGAAATGGTATTTCCCTATGGTGTGTGTGTATTAAAGTCCTCTGATCACAAGGGAAAGTCAGGCTTTTTTGTCACTTCAGAGTTTAATGTCCTGTGACTCTGACATTTTGGCAAGTGTTTTCTTTACTCGCAGGGCTGTGAGCCGAGAAGCAGGATTATGAGCCCAACATTCTGTCATGAGTTTTCCCATTTGTCTTAGACACTGTGGAGAGAAAATATTATAAAACAGGATCATAGCAGAAACATCAGGAATGCAAGATGGTGCCTATCCTGAACATAGTATATGGTAGACAGCTCCTGTCTGCCACTGTGCCACCCAAGGAAGTCTCAGAGCATAAAAATCACAACAGGGAATCTTTTCTGAAATGGACTTTGTGTTTGTAACTTCTAATACAATTTTGCTTCATTATAAATTCTCAAACGGCAAGGAGTTCAGATCCTCTCTTCAAAACAGCTTCCATACTCAAAAGCTATGCTTGAGAATCTCACCTGTCTGTTTGCTTTATTTTAAAGGACCGCTTACCTCATCACTACTCCATCTATTGGGAAATGAGGGACGGAGCCTCTTGATGCACACAATCTCCCGCATGTCCTCATATGAGGGGTCAGTGGGCACAAGATCATGGTATGGAAGCTGGTATTCTTCAACTATTCCTGAAAGAAACATTTTCTAGATGCATTATCATTGCAGGATATGAAGTACACTATAAGGTAAAAGTCTCAGCAAACAAACAGGTTGTGCAGTAAGAGAAACTGAATCCTCAGTGCCAACCTATGCTGGCTGGCAACTGCCTCATGTATGGAAGAAACCTGTAGGAGGCAGTCATCAAATATTCAAAGCTGTTCTCTAAAGATACATTTTGGTAACCTTTCTCTCTATTTTCATCAATTCTCTCTCTCTCTCTGTCCCACGATTCAACGGCTATACAAATTGTTCCAGCACCCCTGCATGAATCTGCCAGGAATCACAGTTATAGATCGTTACTAACATGCCCCTGACTTCCTAACACACAACAAGTAACTTCAGGAAGGCTTACTATAATTTACTGGTTCTTGGCTAACCTTCCCATCTCCCTAAATTATACAATCCTAAAATGCTATTTAATTCCCCTTGTTAATACATTCAGCTCTGATAAGCATATTTCTGTGGCTGGGCTATATGAGATTCGGAAGATAAAAGTAAACAAAGCCTTTTAAAATAACACACACACACCACAAGAAAATTAATGAGTTAAATAAAAGTGAATGTAATAACTATCAACAATTTATACATCTAATTTCTCTAATCTAAAAATAATTTTAAAAAAACCCAGCAGTATCTCAGATGTTCGGTGTTCTAATTGTTGGTAAATTATGACTTTTTAATGGTGATCACTCTAACTGCTAAATACTAATAATAATTTTAGTATCAGCAGAAGCAATTATTTCTCACCACTGGGGCAATATATGTGGTGTCTTACACATTCCACTGCAGTAGTAGCTGGCTAACATTGATGCTTTCATGATGATCGCTTTGTATTTATCAAGAAAGTACTTCACAAACAATTAATTCTGTATGCCCTTTTCAAGGTGCCACTTCTTTTATATAAATAATAGTAGTTTATATTATTATAACTGCTTTCAACAGTAGGATTACAATATACTTTCCTTTGTGTGTTTTTTCTAAGTTTGTAGCCTATAACAACACCATTTAGGATTCAGATCTCACACTCTGAGCATGAGTGGTCTTAGTACCCGATCCACATGGGTGGCTTCATGGGCCTACCAGGAGCCTCAATGGCTCGACTGTAATTCTGCCTGCCTAGTAAGCAACTTGTTTTTTTTTCAAACAACAATCAACTTCATCATAATTGTCTGTTTAAATAATTTAACCATAAAACAAGCAAAATCTCCCCCTTCTCTTTCTGCTCAAACAGCAGAGTGTTCCTGCTCCAGGAGAAACGTTTCCCACTCTGAAAGAGCCCATCAATTAGCTCCTTGCCCCACTACAATGATGAATCATTGCATCTTTAAATAGGGTATTGAAATATAGTGTACATCTTTGCTGTGAAACTAGGACTGATTGAAGCTGAAAAAACCCTCACTGCAAGGAAGCAGACATTAATAGGCTTAGAACTGCCAATGTGTTTACCCAGGCTAGTTTATTATTGCAACAAAAACTGTTACCCAGAAAGAAAGGATGGAACTGAAGCTCCAGGTTATAAAGGGACTTTGCTGCAACAACGAAAAGTCATGTCCTAGGTACCGACAATATGTTTGCCATTTACCTCCTGACACGCATCTCCTTGCAACCTCCCAAAGGATAAGTCCAAAACTGTACATATCGGCCATGATATATGACTGGAAGTGATTCCTATTCAAGCTTTCATCCAGCACCTCAGGAGGCATATAGCGTTTTGTTCCTACGCGGGTGTTTGGTGGTATGTCCACCTCATTTGTATCACTAAAAGAAAAAAAAAGAAGAATCAAACATACAAAAAAGTTGCTTGAAGAAATCCCTCTTAAAACCCAACTGGATGTAGAAAAAAAAGCAAATTCAAACAAAAATCGTTCTTGAACAAGGTCAAGAATAACGCATAATCTTAAAGGAATAATTCTTATAGGGAAAGCAGCTTAGTGTGAAAAGCAACCCTTCTGAAAAGGCTTACTTGCCTGAGGGTGTACTAAGCATTCAAATGCAGAACCACAACAGAGATAAAACTCAAAGGGATGCTGGTAACATTTGTGAGATTTCATTATCATTAGACTAAACTCTTAATGCTGGGGCAACAATCAAATTTTCATTAAATGTTGTTTTCTTAGCATACCCAATGCTTTAGTCATAACAATTATCGGAGGAGACTAAAAAGCTGGGGCAATTATTTAACTCTCTGCCAAGCCAGACCTGTGAGGAAGAACAGACTAACCATTTCTTGTGCATTATTCCTGATCTCACCTAGGATGTAAAACACCTAGATATAATGCACAAAAAGTCTAGCCAAATGTGTCCCATGTCATACACACACAGTGAAGAGTGGAGATTTAATGCATAAATAATAGAAAAACATAGACACCTTTAACATACACCACTGGATTTTCTCTTATTCACCCACATGCAGCCATATCAACTTCAGTGGTTTTCAGTTCTAGATATGGCATAATTTGTGGATTATTTAAAAAAGTCGGTTGCCTCCCCATCACCCTTTAACACCTACTTGGTTTATATCTGCTAAGAATGATAAAATCTGATAGCATAACCATAAGACTTTTAATGCATTTTTCCCCAATTCAATTGCACCCACGACTGTGAAAATAACAAACAAGCAGATCCTTCATGATATGTGTAATTGGTCACCTACATGATCATTAATGCATGTTGGGATACTGGTTGACTTCCTGAAGAAAATATGACATAAATCCAGGACCTGTATAGTTTCATGAAATTTCTAAGAATTATAAAGAAACTGAGCAAAACAGGCAGATGTCATTGCTTTTCCCAACGGAGAACATTCCTGAACACATTTCTTGTGAGTGTTGCACAAGTAAAGACTCAGCAGTAGAAAGAGTTAAGTATATGATATAAATTTTGATTGGTACACGATAGAAGAATGGTATTACTGTGTCTTGTTTTAATGGTTGGCTCTAATTCTTCTTGCGTTATACCCTTTGGGCATGTTACTGCATTTAGGCTAGGTGACACATACTGGCAAAGGACAAATTGCCTTCCTTGAAATTTACACACTGGTAAGCCATTACACTGATATTCCAAGTTACTGTTTCCTAGGCACTTAGCAGCATTATTCCTTTTTTCTTTAGGAAGAGTCTAACCAAAGATACTGGTGCAGACGAATCAACTAATTGAGGAGAACAGAAGGCTGCCTTTGTCTGGACTCTAAATAATTTCAATTTAAAAGCCGGTACAGAATCTTTTAACACCTAAGGGAAGCCACATTTGTCAAATGATCTCTTAAATTGCAACCTGCAATTCATACCCCCATTTCTGTGCTGGGAAAAAAAAATCACTGACCTGCTAACATGAACACAAACTCTTTCTAAACCAACCAAACAGCTGTCATATGGCAATGACTCCCTAACCAATCCTGTGGGACCAATTCCTACATGTTTTGGCTATCTATACGTTGTTTAAACACACTTCCATTTTCAAAAATTGAATTTAAAAATCTACACTGCAACAATTTGATTTCTTGGAAACGAAACAAAAAACAGCACAACCAGCATACTTTTCAATAAATCCCAATTAGTTACATGTGCAGATTATTTCAATTATTCTGTATGTGCTGTCAGTCAATTATTCAGATTTTGGATCACAGCTTTAACCCCCCAACCTTGTCTCTGCTCTCTCATTTTAGCATGCAATAATACTGATCAGTTTTCTATTAAGTACAACTTTACTGAAAACTGAATTTGTGTGCAAATACAATTAGATTAACCATTTAGATACAAAACAGCTATTTATAAACATGCAATATATAATAAACCTGCGTCTAGTATAGTATAAGCGTGTGTCATATAGAGAATGACAAACAAACAAGGGAGAAAAAACAAAGAATGATACAAAAAGAACCATGGTATCTCTCTGATTCATCTCTTTCAATTAAAAAACACCAATTTTTCTGCTGACATTAAGAAGTCTGGGGTCGGGAAAGAATTCCCACACAAAGAAATGCACCTAATTGTACTCACCTAATAAATTTAACTGCCAAGCCCAGGTCTGCTATACAGCAGGTGCCATTCTTTTTCACTAGAATGTTCTTACTTTTCAGATCACGGTGGGCAATGGCCGGTTTGCCTTGAGTACTGAAGATCTCAGTGTGCAAGTGGCACAAGCCACTAACGGAGGAATAGGCCAGTTTTAGCATGGCTTTTGTATCTAAGGTAGTGGATTTCAGATAATCATACAGGGAACCATTCTCATGGTAGTCTGTGATAAGATATAGTTGGGTCCAAGATCCTGTACCTTTAATATCTGCAGCAATGAACCCTGTGGAGGAGAGAGGGGAGAAAATATTTTCAGATTAATGTTTTTCAGGACTTCCGAACACCACACATGACTCTAAATTGTCTCTCAAGTACTTATGTGTTTTAGCTACAAGTTCAACTTCTTTATCCTATCTACAGTGTATTCAGCTAATAAGGATATGAACCATACCTACATCAGCACATATTAAAAATTTGGATTATACTGCATGAAAAAAGCATGCCTGAGTGATTATATGTCTAATTTAAGATCATCTCATGCTAAAGTTTGTCAATGTTTTCTTTCTAATCCCTGATTTAAGGGTTAAATTGTGATCTGGTTGCTCAGGAGGGGAGGGGACTTTATAAAAAAAAACCCTGTCTCTCATTAGCTTGTGCAGGGCAGTTCACACAAACATCCAGCAGCCAGGAGACAGACACACACTCATTGAGCACAAATCTCCTCAGGGCTCTTTCTGGCACAGTGTGACCCCCAACATCGCCCCCTACAGATAGCTCTGTACAATGTGCATAACAGTCTTAAGTAAACAATCCCCTGAGAACGTCTTCAGTGTGTCTTATTTCTCAGTTCTACGCTGTGCCATTTTTTAACGTCAATTCAGTGGTCTGGACTTGGCTTTTTTTTAAAAAAGTCCAGACACAGGTGGGTGAAACAGGTGTCTGGTTGTTGGGGATTAAGTCTCCCAAACCCAGTAATTCTCTATCTGCTGAGAAACCCTTAAAACGGTTTGCTTTTCAACATCTGCCCCAGGGAAAGAAGCATTTTGTGGTTAATTGCAAAGCATGGCAGGTAACAAACTGCATGAAGAAAAGGACATCAGCAAATACAAAGTTATTAAACCTAAGAAACTTCAACTGTTTCATCCCTATCTTTAATTTCACTCACTCACCCAAAATGTTTTCATGCCTCATCAGGACAGTCTGATAGATTTCTGTCTCTCTGAACCAGCTGGCTTCCTCAGTGGTGAAGAACACTTTTACAGCTACCTTTTCTCCACGCCATTTTCCCATCCAAACTTCTCCGTAACGACCTTTACCTATCTGTTTCACCATCTGAATCTGCTTTGCTATAGTCCTTTGGACCTGTAAAATCCCAAAAAATGCAGTTTGAATATACTCCACAACATGTGTGTTTCTCATCTCTCTTTGTCTGTCTCCTTTTCTCATGCTAAATACAGGCCTCACAGAGGGGACATTGGCCGAGTTGTGGGAGATGGAATCTCCAGCTGCTTCCCAGAAAATGGAGTACTAGTGCAGGCTTGTAGTCGGGGGGAGGGTGGGCGGGAGGGCAGGGAGTTTAGGGGGATCTGGACACTCCTACAAGCAAAGTCATAGATGCATTGGCTACATCTGACAGGCCAAGAGTTTCAAACACAGGAGCTTACGATCAGGATCCTAAATCTATATTTAGGCACCTACATAATCAACAGAGCTGACAGAAAAAACAGAATTACCATCCCAGGAAATGGTGATGTTTTGACATTTTCATACGAAAAGTCAACATATTTAAATTTTTTTTATAAATGAAAAGTTCTGGAAAAAATCAATTGGGAAATGTTGAAATGCAGCACTTTGATATTCCCAAACAAAAATGTTTCCTTTCAAACTGAAACCAAATATTTCAGTCCAGGTCAGTTCAACATTATCTGCAGCTATCTGAGATGCCATTGTGCCTCATGCTCCCATTTTCCCCTAGGGACCTGAGTCCCCAGGTGAACTCTCTCTTCCATGATGCATCGGCCAGAGGGAAGATCCCGGTGCACCATGGAAGATACAATCCAATCAGGGAGTCTAGCCCATAGGAAAATAGAAAAATTGCAGCAAAATGTTGTGGAAATCACATTTACTTTCGAAAAAACATTGACAGGAAATTCCCAACCAGCTCAAGGAACTATTCTGATTTTCCAAAATGCTGTGCACCCAGCAGCTCTCATTGACTTTAACAGGAGACAATAGATGCTCAGCACCTGTAAGAATCAGGCTGGGATTTTCAAAAGCACTGAAGGAAATTCAGCCCCCAACAACTAGTGAAGTTTATTGAGTCTCTTTAAAAAACCCTACCCTGGTTATTTTTATTTATTTATTTATTTTATGAGCCCACATATGGATTTGGGTGCCTAATTCTGGGCTCCTATTTGTGAAAATGTCAGCCACATGTGTTTAGCTGTAGTTTGCTATGGTGTAGGAGTTAGGAGGCCTGCGTGGCTACAGATGTATCATTATTATTCATAAAGAGTATTTTTTCCCTAAAGATCTGATTTTGGAAGCACAGTTTATAATCTGTGTTTGTGCAGTGACAACATCAGTTTCGTCAAGTAGCTGCTCTCTGAATTAAAGATAAATTCAAAGCAACTGTTGACATATACCAGAAGCAGCAGCCAGCAGCATTGCAGAGTTCTCTGATGAGGATGACAGATCAGAAACAGAGCTGGGGATGGAAGATTGATTGCTCATATATTAAACAACTAAACCTGTTATGACTAAAAAATCCATGTTGGGCAAATACAGACTAACTTACCCTCTCGGGAATGAGACATGTCTGGAGCCTATATATTCCTAACAATTCATAGAAGGAAAAACTAAAGCAGAAGTTGTGATACAACCTACAAATGCATGGATGTTCATGGCTGAGCAGCTAATGAACCTGTTTCCCAGCCACAAGATACTATAATAGGATGTTGAAATGACACCTGCTTGTGTCTCAGTATTACCAATTCAATCGTGAGCTGAAATGTTCTTACTTTCATAGGATATTTTAAAAAATATTTTGAAACAAAAAACCTTGACTCCAATGCAGCTGCATCTTCCCACATCAGGCCTTAATTTGGCCTTGATAATTAGTTTTAATTTTCTAGATATTTAAATATTTAAGTCTAGCTTTTGTCTTCACCCACGTAGAATTCTCATGGAATTCAGTGCATTCAAATAGCAGTGTTATCTGAACGCCAGGTTCTGATAAGCAAGGATGCTAAAATAAATATTTAAAACTGATTTCAAAACCATTTGCTAAGCTTTCATTTTCTCTGAAACTGACCAGAATCCAGTGAAAGCTGTTGTATTACTCATGGTCCCAGCAGGAGGCCATAATGTAGAACAGGACTGAGACTATTCTGCACCAGTCTGAATGCATGAGAAAACAGGGGCATTTCAAACCCGTCAGGTAAGGTCTATTTTCATTTATGTTAACCTATTATGTATAACTTTTTTTTAAATTGCCTAGAATGAAAAACAAATACGTGGACCTTTGTAACAGCAACTCTAAAAATTCCTTCCCTTAGTTGCATTCAGATGGAAGTTGAATTTTCTCAGCCCTAGTATCATCACACTATCAAGATGGTGGCGTTAGTGCAGTTATTTTGATTTATACCAGTGCAAGCCAAGAACACAAATTGGACTTAAGTTGTTTTTAAACTGATATATTCTTCTTTAAATCCTGAAGTAGTGATTGACCAGTTCTATTACACTGGAATTTTTCTTTAATATTTTGTAATCTAATTTTGGTATTGTTGCTTTCCAATTTGCCTATTTTAAAGAATGCATCCTGAACAATAATGTAATTACATCAAATAACTTAATTTGTGTAAACATATGTAATGGCATCATAAAGCACGTGCAATTACAGTATTTAATGATGAAAAGTTCCTTATTAAATTATATTAAGAAAATGAAAATCACATTTCTGTTATGAGTTTTAAAAAGGCAAAATACTACTTGGAAGACCTTAGACTGATTACTTCCTGCTACAGCTGGTCAAACTATTTATTGTGTACATTTTAATTTATTTTATGCATTTAGCTCTTTTTCTGTTCATAAACTGCTTGCTGTTTAAAAATATGCTTATCATTCAAAATTGTTTGACAAACAGATTTTACAAACTTTTTTTGTGATATGGATTGATTGTGAACTGTTCACAGTGAATATTCCATTAATTTTTCAACATTTGGATTTCTCTACTTGAGCTTTGAGACTGGTCAGCTAAGGTAATATGGTATTTTGCTTCTCTTCTCTGATTGGATGACCTGAAAGTTTACAAACTATTTCCACTGTTGCATGAATAGAATTTTGTTTTGTCACAAAAGTGATTTTGCTTCTTGATTGAAAACATCTTGGCTAAAGACACAAAACTTGCTGTTTGTAACATTCATACAAATAAAGTTTTGGTCATACAAACCTTTGCGAACAGAGAATTGTGTGACCACAGCTGTGATGCATTCAACCAAAAAACAAAATTTATTTATGTATATAACTGTAAAAATGTGTGTGTATAAAAAGTGTCCCATGTCTAATGTAGTACAAGCTGCACACGCTATTGGAATAGCTCTACCTTCTTATACCTTGAAAAGGGCTTGGTTCTGTGCTTTTGGCCCTGATTTTGCAGCTACTTGGAGGCCCACTGAGGTAAATGGAGCTTTGCTTGGAGGGAGAGGTTTGCCTGTGCCCCCAGCTTGCAGGATAAGAACCTTTATTTACAAGTTTTTAAAATGGTTCAGCAGGGCTTAGAAGTTGAATGGCAACATTCAACCCACAGCGAACTTTTATGCTAGAGATACAATCATCTAAAAAAAACCCAACAGTTCACAGTGGTTCATACCCTATAACAGCAACATTTACACTACCTTAAATATATGAGCCTGACTAAAAACCACCATATAATTATGAATAATACAAATAAATCTAACAGAGGAAATCAACAAGGTTGAATGTCAGAGTAACAATAATATCTTGATTATGGTTTGGCTTTGTTGTAACCTTTGCATCCAATATAATAAGCCAGCTACAAAGGAAAGACAATATTGTTCACCATAAACAGACATTTTCCAAGTTCTACAAAATAAAGTATGGTTTACTTTCTCTGAAACAACTTTAAATGTTTTATAAAGGAAATAAAGAAGCTGTAAATAAACACTTCTAAAATGAAGGATAGTGCATTTCACCAGACATTACTGAACATATTTGTTACAGGCATGGGCATCCCCTCTGAGACCATAAGCATCAATCCTGGCACTTCTCAGATGCCTATTGCTCTGGTAACTACATTATTATATTATTGTGTTCACCACAGCAAAAGCTTTAGGGTTGCAGTGCAACTTCCATCATAAACCCATTTTTGCTGTCTATAATTGTCTTAGAAAATCACTGTTTGAGGTAAAAAGTTGAGGAAAATCTGCTTATGACTTTTTAGTTAGGCAAAGGGGCAGGAGTAAGGGAGGAATATTTCCTGATGTATAAGACTTGGACTAGTGATTACAAAGCCACCAGGTATGGCAGAACACAGTTGGGACAGGAAAGAGGACAGATGTTTCCTTTACTGAAATACAGGTAGGGCTACAGGCCCCAACAGCTGAATCCTGTGCTCTCTCAGCAGCAGATGCTGCAGTCTGCTTTGGAGAGTGGGGCTCATGCTGCTAGCGGGATTTTAGTACTTGAACAGACTGATGGAGCTGTGGTTAAACATGCCCTGCCTATGCCCAGTTTAAAAAGAAAACAAAAAACTTAGGGAGGTGGGTAAAAACACATTTGGAAAAACCATATTGCTCCAACCAGCTTTACTTGTTCTTTCCTTTTCTCCTTTTGTTTATTTCTGTCTTTAAAAGAGCTAGGAAACAAAATGCAAAAATCTACATTAATGCTGTGCTCAGGCTATGGATTATATAGTAATATGCTATGTCCTGATTTGAAATGCAGCAGCCCGTCTGCTTAACAACCTGGGTTGCTGTGAACACATTTACTCCAGCATTCTGCTCTCTGCACTGGATCCCTGATGAATATAGAATCTAGTGTACAGCCTCTGTCCTGTTTTTCTACTCCCTCTATGGAAATGCCTTTGGCTCCCTGAGAAGTTGCCCCTCTCTTGCAATGGCCATGACCTCCCATGACAGCTATGTTTCACTGGAACAACAAAACTGCCAGTCAATACGAGGAGGCTTGCGAGAGCAGCAGACAGAGCTTTCGTAAGAGCTGGATCTACACTATGGAGATCTTGCCTGCATCTGGTAAGAATGACCATGGAATCAACTGCAAAATTCCTTCTTCTGCTAATCATTCCCTCGCTGGCCATGTTGACATTTGGAAAACATGTTGTGTTTCAAAACGTTAGCGAATATATTTTAATTAATGTGATTTTTAAACAGGACTCTGTAACTACCAGAGACTGGGCAAGTTGTATTTTAAAGCAAGTTATCTGGCTGTGGTCAACTTTGAACTCCACCCTAGTTTCAAGATGTAAAACGTGATCTATACTCCTGGTCTAGATGCAGCCAATAAGTTAATACAAATATGAATTAATCAAGCTATTCTCCTTTAGGCAGTGAAGGAAGACAGAAAGAGTAACAGTTATTGTTATTTCTATTTTAAAGTATTTGGAAGTTGCTCAGATACTATGGTGATGTGTGCTTTATAAGTAGGTAGGTGGGAGTGACGTAGAACCTCTCAGCTTTGCATTTGGAAAATGATAAGGAAAAGTCAATAGTTTTCAAAGGCCGTACTTAAAACAAGTATCTTGAGTCTTCTGCAATGCCATGAAGTACAGGAGGTTCAAGGCTGTCAGGTTCTGAGAAAACTAAAACACAAATGAATGGAAAAGCCTTGAACTTTCCTCTGAAATATAAACCTTCTAGCTGAAACACAGCCTTCTTTTTAATACATAGGTTCTTGGGTCTCAGTCACAGTTACATGTGAGATGACTCATAAATGATATACTTCATTCACCTGCCACCCATTCAACCTATAAGACTGCTGTAGGGCAAAATACACTGATTCTAGTCTTAGCTTTTTAATGCAAAGTGAAGCCACGGTGTAAAAGGATTCTGTTTAACCATTTTACAGACCCATCTCTCAAAATAACGTAACAGTGTGTGAAATGTAACTGTGTGTTTATAAAAAACACGGCATTTAAGATCCTAGACCAGATTCTGATCTCATTTACACTGGTGTAAATCTCACTGAAGCCTATGGGGTTAATCTGGATTTATGTTGGTGTACTTGAGATCAGATTCAGATCCCAGAACAGGAAATAAAGGGCTCTGATTCTTAAGTATTTATTCTCCAACTGATATCCTTGTCATTTCTGCAGACAGACCCTCAGAACCTAATTATTCCTTCAGGTACTAAGTTAATTCCCATTAAATCCCCTTGAATTTTTATGTGTCTTTGCCATATAACATTATATCTAAATTACATTCCTTTCTTACCAGAAGAGGGAGCCCAGATCCACTCCCTGAGCTCTGAGATTGTTCAATCAAGTCTTTCAGGGATTCCCCTGGAGGAATGTAAGTCTCATCCTGTTCAAGTCCAATGCTGTAACGAGGTCTAGTTTCTTGCCTTTTATACCTATGTTTTAATGAAAATTAAATTATTTGACAATACAATGAGGAAAGCAAACTATGTAGAAACCACTACTCATATTTAATTCTTAGTCATGCAAAAGTTCCCAGCAACTACCATGCTAAATTCATCAACGAATATTTTCTGATCTATTTGCAACATTAGAATGCTTCAGGCATAAGAAAGGGGCTGGCTATCATCCTGTGGTGGAATCTAGTATAATTTTGCATAGCCAGGTAACAACATGAAACCTCTAATCCAGAGAATAGAGCTTAAAACGGAGATGAAGTAAATGCCTCGCCTTTTTGTTATGAATGTTGAGAGTCTTTTATGACCAAAGAAAGGGAGAAGTGATCCATGGTAATATGAGATTTTGGGCTATTTTAAGAATTGCTCATGTTGATTACAATCACACCCAGGCATTTTTACTAAATTGTTTATGTTTCTGAATCTATCTCATTGGGTATAGTTTGTGAATTTGTGTGCATCCTTACATTGTGTTAATAGCCTTATGAGCTTTAGTTTATTTACTATGCAAAGGCTTTACACCATTGTTTTTTTCATTTTCACTGTATACTATTCTGTATTATTTCCCACTGGAAAGCTTTTTAGGATACACTTTCTATGAAGGATGCTATACAAAAAACAACTATATTATGTAGCACTATATTGATGCCTTTGTGATTTTAACATTAACAAAATTAACAATTTTTCCCTATAATAAAAACACAATTTTGTTTTAATCTTTCCCCAACTCCCTCCTGTTCATTTTTTTTTCAATTTTACAGTTCATAAGCTAGGGGGAAAAAGTAATGTTGGGAAGAAATGTGACACAGACAAAGCTTAAATACACTTCAGACTTACCTGAAATAACAGAATATGATGATAAGTACCAGGAGTATACTGCAAACACTCACTGAGATCAGCAAAGCCTTATGGTGAATGTTTCCTTCGACAAAATCTGGATTAAAAAAAGAGAAAAGAAAAAAAGAGCTCTGTATAATGACTGTATTTTTGTCTCAGAAGTCACCACTACTCTTTCACGTCTTTCACGTTAGGCTGTCTTTCACGTTAGGCTGGGTGTAAAATGCATCCTGCCTTTCTGGGTTTAGTTTCACATGTAAGAAGACATACAAGAATATAACAAGCAACAAAATTGTTTCCTTTCTCTTTTACTGAAGCATTGTGTAACATGTAGAATAGTTACTTACCTTGTAACTGTTGTTCTTTGAGATGTGTTGCTCATGTCCATTCCCAATTTAGGTGTGTGTGCATGCACCGGTGACGGAAAACTTCTTCCCCTAGTGGTAAGTGTAAAAGCCAGCTCTAGCAACCCTGCAGTGGCGCGCACATGCGCCCGCATATAGGTGCTGCCGGCTCCTCCTCCCTCTCAGTTCCTTCTTGCTAGAACTCTGACTGAGGGGAAGGAGGGCTGGTGTGGAATGGACATGAGAAACACATCTCGAAGAACAACAGTTACAAGGTAAGTGATCGTTCTTTCTTCTTTGAGCGCTTGCTCATGTCCATTCCCAATTTAGGTGACTTACCAGCAGTGTCTCCGGAGATGGGCAGGAGTTCATGGACGTGACACCTGAAGCACTGCTTTACTGAAGGCAGCATCGTCCTAAGCTTGCTGCGTCAAGGCATAGTGGGACGCGAAGGTATGTACCAATGACCAGGTAGCTGCTCTGCAGATGTCCAGTATGGGGATGTGCGCTTGGAAGGCCGCAGATGATGCCTGTGCTCTCGTTGAGTAGACTGCCAAGGATACCGGACATGCGACTCCAGCCTGCTCATAACAGGCTCGGATGCAGGCAATGATCCACTCTGAAATACGCTGTGAGGAAACTGGTAGACCCTTCATCCGGTCCGCAACCATCACAAAGGGCTGTGTAGAATGATGGAAGGGTTTAGTTCTGTTGATGTAAAATGCCAGGGCCCTTCTCGCATCAGAAAGTGCAGACGCCTCTCTTCACTGGAGCTATGAGGTTTGGGGCAAAAGACAGGCAGGAAAATCTCCAGATTCAGGTGAAAATGGGAGACCACCATAGGCAAAAAGGCTGGATGTGGGCATAGTTGGACCTTGTCCTTACAGAACACCACATAGAGTGGTTCTGATGTTAATTCACTGATCTCCGACACTCGCCTGGCAGATGTGATAGCAACCAGGAAGGTGACCTTCCAGGACAGATGCACGAGGGAGCATGAGGCCATGAGTTCAAAAGGTGGTCTGGTGAGCCTAGATAGGACCAAGTTCAAATCCCACTAAGGAGAATGTTCTCTTATCGGCGGGAAAAGCCTTTCCAGACCCTTAGGAAACCTAGCTGTCATTTCATGTGAAAAGACTGTTTTACCTTCCACCAAAGGGAGAAAAGCACATATGGTTGCCACATGGACCTTGACTGATGAAAAGGCCAATTCCTCTTGTTTCAGATAGAGCTGATACTCCAAGATTGTCAGGATCGACACCTGTGTTGGGGACATGCCATATTCGGTCACCCAGCAAGTGAAGCACTTCCATTTAGCCCTATAGGCCGATCTGGTTGATGGCTTCCTGCTTTTCAAGAGCACGTTCTGAACTTGGGTTGAGCAGGCTTGCTCCTCCTGGTTCAGCCATGAAGCATCCATGCCATCAGATGGAGGGAGGCCAGTTCCGGGTGGAGTAGGCAACCTTGATCTTGAGTCAGGAGATCTGGGTGCAGCAGCACGGTCCAATGCCTGGGTCCCACCAGCCTTATAAGCATCCCAAACCAATGTTGCAGGGCCACGCTGGTGCTACAAGGATGACCCGTGCTTTGTCTCTCTTCTCTTTCAGGAGGACTTTGTGGATCAAAGGTATCGGTGGGAAGGTGTACAGGAGGCTCCCTGACCAGGAGAGGAGAAAGGCATTGGTGATGAAACCCGCACCGTGGCCCTGACGGGAACAGACGCAGCAGGACTTCCTGTTGGCCCTGGTGGCAAAGAGGTCCACTCGGGGATTGCCCCACCTTTGGAAGATGCGAGCCGCCACCTCTGGATGGCGAGAGCAGAAGGACCTGCTGAGACGGTCTACTGGTTGTTGACCCCAGAAAATGAACTGCTATTGGGAGAATATTGTGACAGATGCTGGAATGTCTCTTGCCTTCGCAAGTTTTCTTCGTTAAACCTAGTGGTTTATTCATTGTTTTAGTGTATATAGTTACTTGTTTGGTTACAGTTAGCTCTAGTTTGTTAGTTGTTAGAATCCTGGGTTGGGGCCTGTCCCGTTCCCCAGGGTTTAAACCCTGTGCTTTCTGTGAGAAGCCTGTGCTGAATTGCGACCCTCATCCAAAGTGTCTGCAGGAAACTCACATCTGCGAGAGGTGTAAGATCTGTAAAAGTTTTTGCCCGCAGACTAAGAAAGACCAGGATATCTCATGGAGTTGGCTCTCACACTGGTCTCGGAGACTGGCATGTCAGACTCAGCACCGAGCATGACGGCCTCGATGCACAGCGCCCCTCCAGTGCCCTCTTCCTCCGCTCGGCACCGATCTCCCTCCCCAGTTCCAAAGAAAATGTCGAAGAAGATCCGCGCAGAACGGGGACGCTCTCCTTTGGAGAAGGCTAAGGGGGACCTAGCGAGACCTGCATCAGGCCATCAGCCCTCCCCACCTCAGAAGGGTCCCTCGCCTCTGTGAACGTCAACCCCGGCACATGCTCTCCACTGACTCCAGGTAGTGGTAGAGGCCCTTATAGTGGTCTTTTCTCTTTCCACCATAACAACTTAAATCTCTAACTGTGTCATCTCTACCTGCTTAATCATTAATACACCCACGAAGGCACGTTTGCTGACACCTGTATTAGTATTTAGTATTCTTGCAGAACCAGGACACCAGCAGCACAAGATGTTTCTTACTAGGTCTGACAAGGGAAGAAATGAACTAGGACATTGCCAACTCACTGCTGCATGTGTGTGAATTTGTTTCCACTTCTCCTAATGAGGTATAGGGGCAGGTAGTGGTGCTGTCAACTCCGGAGGCCTTCCAAGAGATGAAGAACCTCCTGGTTCTGCCAGTACCAGTTTGTACGGGTACTACAAGGGGAAAAAGTTTTCCAGCACCAGTGCATGCGGCGTGCACACACGCCTAAACTGGGAATGGATGTGAGGAAGCATTCAAAGAAGAACACTTGATTACAGAGCCATTTTACGTGCTCCTTTTTTAGCCCTCATTGAACAGGGCAAACTTGGCACATGGAACAGCAATCAAGGGCCTGACTGATCCTGCAGTCTTTACTCATATAAAGCTTTCATTGGTAACATTAGGGCTTTTGATTCAGTTTGCAAGGGAGGATTTAGCCCTTCATGACCAATCCCCTAACCCCAACCCCCTAAAGCCTGTGATTTATAGTCCTAGATGTTACATATCTTGTCAGCTAAGACAAATACGGTTTGGTGCCTCTTTATCTTAATTAACATGAAGTGATTTCAGAAAATGACGAGGGTCTCAACAAAAGCAATTATTATAAAAGGGGTGATCCAAATGTATGTATCCTTGCAGAGAAGACATACAGGGATGTCTAATCGGTGCTAGCGCATAAGGTTAAAAACCTTAAAAATAATATTTAAATCAAGTTAAGGAACTCTGTGTGCTTGACTCTCTCTCACAGCACTTCAACAGGAAAATTATTTGTTCTTTATTCTTGCACTTGTGGAACAGTGTGTCTTTGCAGATAAGCCATTCTTTAAAACCCCTTGAAAATGCAACATTACCATGCAACTTGTAAGACGTGATTATATAAAAATAACTGAAAGTTCAGATTAATCCTTGCATGTCATACCCATTTTCTGCTCTAAAATTTAGCTGTCATCTCCAAATCTGAATTCCTATTTCAAACAGATGAGTTGGACCATCGTGCATATTCACATGCTGAAAACTGAAAAAACCCTACACCATCTTCTTTTAAAAGTATATGCTTTATGATGTTTTATGCTCTATGATATTTTAGCACCTCCCCATCCCACACACACCAGCCTGTAATGCAGATAAGAATGAGGTTTTCTGACGCCCTCACCTCGCCAGTGTTGCATCTTCACACTAATGCTGAGCACACAGTAAACTGCGAGAACTCTACCCTTATCGACTCATCCTGGAATAACACTATTATGTTTCAGATTTACTAGGGTAATGAGACAAGGAGGATCCTAGGGAATTCTTGTCTTACTGTCATGCACTTTTATTTTCAATATCCAGTTCTCTCTCCCATCTTTTCTTCCAACTATTTCCTTACCTCCCCTTTGCATCATGAACAGAGATTTCATACCATCACCTACCTTGTGAGCACACTGGGCATGTTTTAATCTGATATTACCTGCTCCTGGAGCATTAGCAATGTAAACATTCAAGACATGGCCATCGCCTTTGAAAGGAGACACTGGCACAAGTCCTATCAGGAAAACACTAGAGCACATCATTCTTAGCAGAGCAGCAGATTTCTACCTGGACTGTCACTCCAAGTGCGCTAGGAACTGAAACTGAGAACCCACTGGGGAGTCCAGTTCCCTCTGTGAAAGAGGTGGTGGTGAAGTGGGGGGAGGGGGAGAAGGTTCTCTTTCATGGTTTATTAGCAGTCTGTGTCTGCCAGTCATTTCCCTCTAAAATGTGTGGTTTGTAACAGTTTAAGATGTCACAGCCTATTAGCCTAGGCGAGGCTAAACAGAGCATGCAGACTGTAGGGGGAGAATTCTTCATTCTCTGGAGAATATGGAAATATGTTTCAGAGAGGCATTTCTGGTTTCATAGAACATGTGACAATAAGAACTGGGCTGGCAGTTTTTGTATTTCTTCAGCACAATGGAGCATACTTCATAAGAAAAAAAACCAGTGATGTGATTTCTAAGCACCACACACGGGTGTGTCTGTTGTCTTCAGTTCAGGGAGGGGGAGATGATGAGAGAAGCAACAAGCTAGGAAAAAATGTCTCTAGAAAATATCTTCAAGAATGCTTAAGAGCCTTTCAGACAGTTCTAGTGCTTCCCTCTAGCCCCATCGCTTGTTTAGCTCACTTTGCCCTGTATGGCACTCTGCTGAAATGTGTATTTAAAACTCAACACAATGGGTTTCAGGTGGAGTCAGCATAACACAGGCATGGAAGATTCTTCTCCCTCGCCAGTTTCCTCTGGTTCACATTATTCATGTTATCTGGGTAAAAATTGCAGTGAAATCTGAGGCTTGGAGACTTGTGTGCACACATCAAACCCCATCATCATTCCTCCAATCATTCCCTTGCCCGTTCATCACTAGCTCTACAGGCAGGGAGCCAGACATGGTGGCACCACCACTTCTGCTTATAAAGGCTTTAAATCAGTAAAGACATATTTGTTCTCATCTGCTTTCAGGCTGCACTTTCACTGGGATTTCCAGTAATATTTTTATTGTTTAAAAGAGAGGTGTCCTATCAGACTCTATTATTCTTCTCATTTCCTTAATAAGGCGGCTGCATGACTAGCAAGGGGACTCCATGTTATCTCCAGGGTATTTTTATTCTACTAGTACTGCAGGATGCACAGAACACTATCCAGAAATGGATTTAGCTGCTGTGTTTTTCCTTCCTGCTTGACAAAAAGATAATTCTCTGGTCTGATTCATTTTAATTCTTCTGTCTGATATTTTCATGTATATGGTGCTTCGTTCTGTTTATGGTTAAAAGAGTGAGCCCCTTCCAGGAAATGCTAGGAATGGAAAAAACACTTTCAGAACACAAGTTGAACTCATTTGTAGATGATACTTCTGTGCATGGGTTAATTTCTATTTAGCAACCTTTGACCTATGGCTAAAACACCTCCCCAGACTCCAACTTCCCCTGAGATATGACCTTGGTCATAAGTTCCTGATCAGGAGCTAACTTTTTTGTATGTTTTAAAATACCAAACAACATACGTTTTTGCATGAAATCCAGTGGAATTTTTGTTTCAACAAGTCCATTTTTTATTTTAGTTATTTATTTTAACCTCACTGTTTATGTTAAATCCCAATAACAATTCTGAGAGTCACTGCACCATATTTACAAAAAAAATCCAAGACAGGAAGAATGACTATGAACACAGAACTCCTCAACAGTTATATATAGCTGCACGTTCTTGGATATGGCTACTGGGAAAATTCATGGTCTACATTACTGCCCCTTTGGTGAGTATTGAGATTGTGATAGAGCAGTGGCAAGTTTCCCTAGCTTGCCACCATGGCACCATGAATCACAACTGACCAGAGAGCTTTCAAAAAGGTGCTGATTTTGGTGCTGTTCCATAACTACAGACCACAGAGCCATGTTTTCTAAAGCAGGCTCTAAAATTACATTCACAATTTGCTGTCTAGCTACTAGTGTTGAAGGAATTACTATCCATAAAATAAGTTAAATGAATATACTGCCATTTGTTTGTCAAATAAATTAAACAACTATTTTTGCAGTGGTCAAGCAGCTGCAGAGCTGCACAGACTCTATAAATCTAATAATATCTCCAAAAATATTTCTCTGCTATTTGGTGTTTATTAATCTTAGCTATTTGTCTCCTTAGTATGTAAGTGTCCTCCACTCCAGCAAAAAAAAAAAAAAAAAAAAAAAGAAATTTGGCATTAGCAAAAGAGCTGGAGTTCCTGCATAAGCAGTAGATAGATATCTGACTATGCTAACTACCTGATTTTTACATTTCTATCCAGTTTAGAAGGAAAGGAAAATGCAGTATAAAACCAAGGAGAGAGACAAGTTAGAACAAGGTTGCTCCATTTTGAGTCTGCAGGGTTAACTCAACCAGCCTGTGGGGGAAAAATCATGGACTCATTTTCCAAAATAAAATTATATTATCCATAAAGTAATATAAACATGGAGAACAATGTACTTACTTGTGAGATTTTTCTCTCCGTTCAAGGAATTTTTTCTCTTAATACAGATCAACAAAATTACATAGAACTCTTATGTTGGGAGTCCGAAATATATGAGGTTGCAGTGATTTTATGTTCACCAATCAGCACTGAACTATTTTACATATTATATTCTATGGGTCCAAGCCTCTAGCCCTGCTGTGCGGAATCCCAATGAAGTAAATGCCTTATATATACAAGGACTGCAGGAATAGTCTCTTTCTATACCTAAGCGTATGTGTGTGTAAGTAAGTAATAAGAATTTATCTGTCAGTTTAGACTGAGATTTGAAATAGGTCCTAACTTACTGTTCAACCCTATGGGCCACATTTTGTTCTCAGTGTTAAACAAGCAATACCAAAAGATTGGAAACTCTGTCTCCTAGGCCCAAATGTTATGCTGACCACACAAATCTGGCACAGCCGCTATGCCAATGTCTATAAATGTAATGCTTATCCAGGAACTGTCATATTTTAAAAATAAATATGTTGTATAACTTCCAAACAAAACTGGAACTGCATCTGTGCAGAGTGTTACTGTATTGTTTGTTCTATCCCTCTGAAACACAGAATTTATGGAAATGACAATAAATAAACGATTCTCTGAGGGCCAGGTTATCAGCTGCTATAAATGGTCATTAGTTCCACTTCCTTCCATGGAACTATGCTGATTTATAGCAGCTGAGGATCTGGTCCCATGTGTCAAACTGAAACTATTATGTAGCTACAAACTACAGTCTTTTGCAGTGATGGAAGTCATTCATTATTATCATCATTTCATATTTGTATGGCATGAGCACCTAGAGGCCTCAGTAAGCTCCCCCCACCTTGCGCTAAGCACTGTGCAACCAAAGAAAGAGACAATTCCTGCCCCAGCCTAGCCTAGACTGTGAGCTATTTTGGGCAGGGACTGTTATTTTACTACATACATGTACAACCCCATAGCACAATGGGTCTCTGATCCTTGACTGATGCCTGCAGGCATGATTGGAAAACAAATAGTAGCAAATACCAGGAACAACCAAACAGATACTGTTTCTGTACATTATCAGAACAGCTACAGGATACATAACATTTTGTTTTTCCATGAAGCTCATCCAAATCTCTTTTCTTTTCTAGGAAAAAAAATATGCATCTACTGGTTTAAGGATAGATTTTCTTCCTTTCCTTACCTCTATTTTTCAGTGGTGGCAGTGTAGGGTGAAGGTTTTCATTACAGAAATTTTTGTCTGTGCAGCATGCAATAGTTCTTCTGTGATGTATTATGGGTGTATCCTGCAACAGAGGAATTCACAGAGAACTGTGTGAGAAACTTTGTCCTTTGAAACTGACTTTGGTATTTTGGCCCTGCAAGAAAGAGCTTGCCCTGCATGGTGAACAGCATCACCACCAGTGAGGGATTTCAAATATGACTGCAATAAAGATTTGGGCCATCCTAATAAATCCAAACAACACGTCATTTAAACATTAAAGAACAAATTCATTCTTTGTGTAATTCCACTGAAGACATTACAATTATACCAGGGATGCATGTGGCCCTAACCACATATGGGAAAGCTGGAGAGTACGTTCGTGTTAATATTACATTATTCAGGCATTTCATTTGAATTTGTGGGCAGACAGATTTCATGTTTACGTACAATGAGACTAAGGGTCTGCTCCTCTGTCCCACTTTCCAGAGCAAAGCAGACAGAATTTTGCCCCAAAGCCAAGATTTCCAGAAACAGATGCCTAATATCAGGCCTGAATTCTACAGAGACTTTAGGGTGCTCAGCATTTTGGAAAATCTGGCCATTTATTTAGTAAGCAGTTAGGTGCCTCATTTTAGACTCCTATTTTTTAAAATCTTGGCTTTAGGGCATGATTCCCTTCATATAGGGGAATCCTCAGGTGGCTTAACGCCAGTGTAGTCAGTTCCACCATCTGTTCCCCCCAGCGAAAGAGATTTGTGAAGGGCATGGCAGGGAGCAGGAAGGGACAGAACACAGCACACTATGCTTTGGAGATACTTATTGGAATAATGGCTCCTAGGAGTTTATTACAAGCAGGTGCAAAGTAGAGCAACCCCGAGGCAGCTCTAACTTGTACCAGTACCTGGTTTGGTCCTGAACAGGCCCATATTTGGGCATGGAAGCAGAAAGATTACTTAGGGTACATCTACATTGAAAAAAAAAACCCAAACTAACAAAAACGTGGCAGCGAGTCTCAGTGCTTTGAATCCCAACAAGGGGGTGAGTGTCAATGCCTGAACTCCTGCCCGATCAGGAGCATCTACACAGCTATTTTTAGCCTTGTAGCACGAGCCCAAGTACGTTGACCCAGGCTCTGAGGCTTATTGCCACAGTTGTGGTTTTTTGGGTTATTTTTGCAGTATAGATACACCAGTAGAGACATCTTCATTCCATCCCCGTCCTCCCTCCACAGCGATGCTAAGCTTTGTGCTGAACAGCTGAGGATTTAAGACGGAGAAATCACTTGGGGTTATGTATGCTAGCACAAAAGAGAATTGCTTTATAGAGTGAGAAGTTTATTGCAGTACATGAAATGGAAACTTGGCATTTCTCTACCCAGAAGTAGAATGCTTTCATGAAGATGGATCCCTAAATTTACTGACTGAACTGGCTCCTCATACAGGATTCATATCACACACCAATTATATGTAACAACTTCTAGTGTGAAAGCAGCATCTTTTTTACTGCACACTACTGCGCAGCACACAACAGTTCAGGAGAGGAAGTAAAGAACGTCTTACCTACTTCAAGCCACAGGTGGAATTGAGAGAATCGGAATATAATTACCCAAGTTACAGTTTCACCAGGATAGCAGGGGCTAACATTAGTTAACTAGCAATACGGTGTGCTTGAAGAAATATCAAGAGTTGTGGTGAGCAGATGCCATTTCCTCAGCATTCAATGCAGAGTGCACATCTCCCATGTGAACAAAATTCAACGCTGCAGATGTAGTCATTCCTCCTGACAACACTGCAGTGGAGTGAGAACAATCACAGTAGCCACACCAAACTCTGATCACCACCAATTTCTTACCCGGCACTGGAAGTCTGAGCCTTCTAAGCCTAGACATCCTGAAGCGATTGTACGTCCTCCAGATTCATCTTCTTCTACCATGGTGAAACAGTAGCCATCAGTCCTGAAGATTGGAAAGAGCGAGGCAGAATTAGTTTTTTTTAAAATCCAAGACTGCTATTAGAGGCAGACTTTGAACAGCAATGTAACAAAATGCGTTTGACTAAATTATTATCACGTGTAAAATCTGATTTGTTTACATAGTCTTATTTCAACAAACAAAAGAAATGAATGCTTATCCCAGGCTCCTGGCAACCACAAATAGTTAAAATTAAATGCAACAAAGACAGACCAGCAATCACAAACTGATAACGTTTCTTCAAACAAAAGAAGCCAGTCCACAAAGCTGACTTTTTTACACAAAACCCAAACCCCTGTAATTAAAAATCGTCACTCACAGCCCATCCCCTCTGCACAAATCTCTATCCTAATAGACAGGCTTTGCACCTCTGGAGATCCATCTTAGTAAAAGCATCAGGTCCACTTGTGTGTGCACACACTGTATAGAGATTTGCAATGTGGTGCAGACTTGAAGAGGCAAGCGTCACTGAGATAATAACTGTGAAACACTATTAAGAGTGATTTGTAGTCCTTACTTTTACGATATTACAAACTGTAACATTCTGTTGTGTATGAGTCCTTGAGTTATCGTCAACATCCTTCATAACTGTTTACTTGGGTTATAAGCCTAAAGTGATCCATAGTACTTCAGTGTACAAGAATATGTACAACAGAAGACAAGTATACTAACAGATGGCTAGATGGTGCTGGTGATAAATGTCGTACTCTAATGAAGGTCAAATGCATGAATGTTATCAGGGAAACAAAAAGAGTGCCTGCATCTGACTGAAAGTCTTTCCTGCTAATTTCTCATCACTTTCATGGGGGCTCACTTGTCTATCAAAACGAATGAAAACTGTCTTGATTGTAAGAAATAAAACAAATAATTTAAAAAAAAAAAAAAGAAAGAACCGTTTAACCCCAAACAATTAAGTCATATAACAATAGTGTTTTATTTATCTCTCATTTTCTTTCTAATGTTTATGTTTATTAACTATTTTCACAACAAAATAATAAATGAACAAGGACAATAAAAGGGAAACAGATAAAAGAAGCAACCAAATGGATTTAAAATGCTTAAATAAAGCAGAATTTCAGATGATTGTTTTTTTTCTTGAAAGAAAACTTAAAAAAATCCACCACCCCTCCCAAAACAAAGACAATAAAGAAGTTGTAGGAAAAGGGGAACATTCCACTACACACTGAATGCATAAGTACAATTTGTAAATATTAGCTATGGCACAGAAGGATGCTGGATAGGGAAGCACCAAACATATGCTGCAGCACGTTTTTAAATTAACTGTGAGAAATCTAGTCAGAGCAAACTTGTTTCACAGTTCCTTTGAATAATAGTCTATTACAAGTTGCCGACTGCTGGATCTGAAAAGTAATCTCTTGCATACTACAGATTACTTACTCATAGAAACACATGATTTACTTTTATACTACTTAGATGTTGTGCATAAGAGAAAGGTAAGGAAGACAACAACTCTTTTGGGTAACAACTACCGCCACTTCATTGCTCAGGTTCAGGATAGGAATGATAGGATTGCCAAGAAAAGAGACTGAAAGGAATCTATTAGAATACAGTATTATAGTATATTACATTTTAATGTTTACATTGTGCCTTAGATTCAAAACAATGAATAAGGGTGACACAGTAACCAAACAATAAAGTGACACAGTAACAAAACAATAAATTGCAATCAATTGACAAAAGAAGTCAACAATTGATGGTCTCCGGTAAAGTCAATATACAAAAGGAAGAGAAGAAAAGAATCATGTCATGAGAAGAGGTTCTATTAAGAAGGGAAAGTCATTTTAGTGACTTTCAATAGGACAGACTTGTAAATCACTTTTGAAAATGGGACATAGGCTCCTAGTCACTTAAGCAGTTGTGATAATTTTACTCCTGGTTTAAAATGACAAAGGAAGTTAGACCATGGAAAGCAGGGGGGTGAGAGCTCAAAAACTTTGAGGGATGGAGGAAACCATTCTTTTTCGAGAGAGCAATAGAAGAATGTGTCAGAAGCTTCAGATCATGATACAATGAATGAAGAACATGGAATGAAATTAAAAGGGGAGTGTGGTTTTATTTAGAAAAAATGAGATTTAAGAGAGAGAATTTTCTATGCAAAAGTTACCCTCACCCATTGGAAAGCCTCCAGAGATCTGGGCAAGAGGGTAGAAGAGACAGTATCTCCTACAACTCCTGGAAGATCTCTACTGTGGTGGTGGGGATCAGATCCTCAGAGGTCACATATAACATACTCTACATACACAGGAGTGCATAGCATACTCCAGCTGCACAGTTCAGACATGTCAGAAATTAAAATCTTTCCACCATCACTAAAAACAATCATGTGCCACACCTAATATGCCAAAGTTTACTGAATATTTCATGTAAGTATGCATGTATAACAGAATGATGAATACATATAAAGCAGTATAAAACTAAACAAAATTATTATTCAGTTTTAATAATTTTAACATTTGTGGATTATTAAATAAAATTACATTCATTTAAAAATAGAAACATTCATTGTGTAAATGTAGAATTAAATTGGGTGTTGTAAAATGTAGCCATGTAAATGCCTCTTTCAATGAAGCAGCATGTTATACTACCGTACAGAAAATACATTAAACATATTTTGGATGTGATAATTTACAAGCAGAGATCTGGTGCAACACATTTCGGTAATAGTGATTTTTTTATAACCAAGTCAAATGTCAGGGGGGGAAAAAGAGGTTTATAGCAGAAATGCTGACAGATCCTGAACTAGAAAGTGCTGCTATAATTAAAGATTATCATAATGAAATAGGTGATCTTAACTGAGACCTTTACTAAATGTCAGAAGACAGGCATAGGGACCAAGAGCTTTGCAGCTGTTCAAGCAGATGTTCTTACTGGAGAAGAGCCATTTCTCACAAAAAACACAATACCTTAGCTACCAGACTTTGATTGTTGAAGATTTCCTCCCCTGGCTTCCCTGGTAGCATGACATCAATATCTGTTTACTACTTCTCTCTCCTTCTCTTGCTTTTACAATAAAAAACAAAAATGCTCTAAATAAACATCCACCACAGAAGGACCTTAAAAATATCAGGTATAATCAATCCTTAACTGTCTTTCAACGAATAAGCTAAGTAACGTGGGATAGCAAAAAAGATTTGTACAGATGAAATTATTCCCTCATTCACTTGCTACTATCTGCAGGTTGGTTAAATTCACTGATGACTAAACCAGAAACCTCCTACTTTTCAATTTATTACCACAATCTTACTTTAGTCTAAATGCTGCCTGGAGGATTTTTTTTAAAACTTCATCTCTTGTGCACATTTCTGAATACATTGGCAGCATAAATTATTTGGCCCATATGGTCCCAATCAAATCAACAAAACAACTTCTGCATTCATTCTTAGTAAAGATGGGGAAACTTCAGTTATGGTTTGTATACAAATCTGACCATTCAGATGTTTATGTGAAGCTTTACTGACTTTCTCTCGCTTAGAAGCTGTACTTAAACTCTCAATGTGCATCAGCCTAGGAATATGTTCATAAAAGCCAAAAATCATAAATCAAATCAAATAAAAAAATCCATAAATCAAAGAGCCACTGTAAATTTGTTCAACACAAACACATTTTCCGGAAAAAAATAATTCGGTAAGTGACCGAGCATCAGAGAAGCAATATGAAACCCTGTTAGAAGAGCTGCATTACACTACTGCTGAGCCAAATTCAGCCTTCAGATGGGTATGCGACTACTTTGAAGTCAGTGATAGCCATGCACATGGAACAAAGCACAGAATCCGGCTCATAATGGGCCAGGCCTGTGAAAGGACCACACAAGCCTCAAAGTCGGCAAAGCTGATCCTGTTCTGCTGTGTGTGGCACATCCCAGCTGCCAAGAAGCCACAGAGGGACACTCTCCCTCCCCCATCAGTGACAGCCCTCTCTACAACATTGCACAGAAAGATTTGAGAACACTCTGCTACAGCGAATGGAGGATTCTCCCACAGAGAAGCACCTTTATCAAGCCCATTTACTGAGTTAAGTATAGGGCCTACATATACAGTTTCAAATCTGATGGTGACAATGGCACGGCAATAATACCAACCACTGAGATATTCCTCTGCATTTTTGCACAGATCTTCTGTCTCTATCATCACATACAAAATTCATGTTAACAGATGCCTGGGTTATTTACAAATATGAGTGGTCAGAATATAGATAATTTCTTTTCTAGTTTTTTGGTTGAAAAAACAAAGCACATTAAAACAAGTCATTTCCTGTGCACATATGCTAGATCTTAGACTGAGCCAGTGAATACACTCGTAGGCTATACAACCTGGTCCCTTTTTTTTTATGGTGCAAAATGAAAAAAGACACATGTAAAGTGAGTATTTGCTAATTTGAAACGTTTTCTTGATTTAAGTAAATTCCATTTACTGGGGAAATCTCATTCTCTCTGAAGCTCATTGTGCTAATCCGGGCACAAATAACAGAGAAATACCTCAAAAACAACAAGAGTGCTGTAGCACCTTAAAGACTAACAAATTTCTGCGGGCATAAGCTTTCGTGGGCTGTACCCCACTTCGTCAGAGAAATACCTGATATGCTGGCAAGTTTGCTGTGATCAGTGCAAAGAGGCTCAGCAGGGATTGGAGTATTGTCAGTAATTATTTACCATCACACATAGAAACATAAAGGTACATGGGCACACCTTTTCAAAAAATGGTTAATGATTCCCTGAGTGTCCAGCTTGAGACACCTTAATTTTAAAAAAGTTTTGAGCAACTGCACTCTGAAAATCAGGCCCCGTTAAGCTGTCTCATGTTGGGTACCTGAAAATTGCTAACCACTGTGGAAAAGTTAGGCCATGATGCTCTTACAAAACACAAAGTTAGACAGTTCCCATTCAAAGATCTTAATCAGGAGATTAAGGCAGGATGCAGAGAGAAGAAAGCAGAAGTCATGAATTTTGAGAGTGCAGAGGAAAGCGAGGCAACACAGTACTAAATTTGGACTGGGTTCCTGGATGGAGAAGGAAGATTCAAGACAAGGGCTTGTTGTGACTGAATCATTTAGCTCATGCTTAATATGGACCCCTGCTCTTCTTTCCTAAGGGATTTTACGAGTTACGCTTGACCTGGACAGTGCTGGATTTTAACAAATAGCAGAATATTCTTTTTCGTGTAATAATATGAATAAAAATAGCTGAGTGATACAGCTCCCTACTTTAAATCAAAACAAAAGTTTGCTTCTGACAAAAGACAGGATCTTCACTTAAGTATTATTTGGTACTTCAGCTGAAGTCATTTCCCTATACATTTGAAATTAGAGATACTCACAGCTCCACAGTTTGGTAACAAAATGAGAATATAATTGCTCGCATGTCCCATGAAAAGATCACCTGCTAGTTCTGGTAAAGCAATTTTATTCTCTTTTTACATTTGATAAACTAAAGCTAAATGTTTTATGTGCTTTAAAACACCGCTGTGTAAAAAACACAACCAACATAGACCATTACGTAATATCTGAGAAACTAGACAGAGCTTGCTTTGCATGGCAGTAGGAGAAACGCTATGGGACAGATTTTTTAAAACTGCAGGCACATGTTTGTGCATAGAACATTGAATATACGACTCTGCACCTAACCAGCAAACATGTTTGCTGTGATTGCATTGTGCACATTCCCAGTTAAGTCCAAACCTTTTTTTTTTTTTTTAGTATGCCATTACCCTACGGGCATACATGACAGCAGTAACTGTGCATGCATTTTGTACATGCAAATGCAGCGATTCAATTTTTAAAATGAGACCCAATTTGTCTGGAAAGCAGCTTTGAACTTCTGCATTGAAAACCTATTTTGAACCCTTCAGCAGAAAGAGGGTTAAAGTTTCAACAGGTTGCGAGTTAACATAATCTTTACAAGCACGGGCATATAAAGTTCTTACAAATACTTTCACCTCTTCCTGAGAAAGGTCCTTGTTAATCAATCAGTCTTCCAAACACCTGCGTGCTTAGCCACTGTCTCCCTCAGTTAGACTGCCAACATTTGCATATCTTTTGTGATAATGTAAGGTAACAAGGATACACAATACCCACAGACTTGAAAACCTATCGGAGTCTGGGGAATTCATGCTGAAGGCCAAAAACAAACATGAAACTAAGCCCTCTATCCTGTCTCTGAAATCTAGGAGCAAAACAACCATTTTCAGGACCAAATTACTAGTTAACTACCTAATACAGATGTGACCCTTGAAAATGTGCCAATTGTCTTAGATAACTTAAGTCAATATCTGCAGCTGGCTAACCTCAAGGTTTGCAGTATTAAAGGTATTACCCTACAGTAAAAGTATAGGCAAGTAGGAGAGGCATACTGCAGATGATGAGCTAACCGTAGGCATTTATTTTAGTTGCTAAATGTTTAAAAGGGCCACTATTGTTGCTATAAATGAGAGTAATAGTTTATTTTTAATGTTAAAATCTTGCTAGGTTTAAGAGAGAATAATTAAGACATTAAACTTTAAATGTGCTCTTAACTTATCTATAGAGCTAAAGTATTGCTGAACATATGCTATATAAAATTGCCAATTGTTCACTGTATTATAGAGCTATTATGAACGCAGCAGGTTGTTGATGGATTTGAATCACACTTACTTTTGGAATATGGACATGAAATGGAAGTAGCCATATAGGCTCTGCAAAATTTATAAGAAATACAATCCTGGAGGGGTTTCTAAATGGCCACAAGATGTCCTCATTTTTATACAAACTTCCAGAGGGATAACAGTACAGCTAGTTGGCAGTTGGTAGTGTCATACCACCCAAAGTTAATACCTATGAAAGTGGACCAACATTTTCTGGCAGGGAATCTGGTTGCTTTTTTCAGAAGGAAATTCAATACTATACCTCACTGTAATTGCTAGAGGGCTGTGCTCTTAATTTGAATACACCTGGAAATGCTTTCTCACTGAACTTTCAGAAAATCTGTTCCCTGACCCGTGAAAGGTCCCCTGCCTTTGGTAGTGTTCCAACAAGAGGGGTTTCAAGCCTGAAATTTTGCTGGACTCTGGCCAGCTGGTCTAATGAAATTTCACTTGCTTTGTTGGGTCAGGGGTGCCCTAAAATACACTGCTCCAACTCTGTGCACAATGAAATCTCATAACTCATGAGACCTGAAGGCAGCCAATGACCTAACAGATTGATAGCGCTGCTGAGAGACTGAGATGGATTTCATAAAAGGTAGGAACCCATTCAGTGATTAGGGAGAGAGTGGAGATAATTAACTGCGCTATTGAAAGAAGATTTTACCAGGATCAGCTCATCTACACATCACACAAATACAGCGGAATCAACTTAATTTGAACTCTGATAAGGAGAAAAATCATTTGTAGAGAAGCAGAATGAAAGTTCCTCATTGTTTTAAGGCATTGCAATGCACAAACAGTAATTCAGATGATAGTAAATGGGGAAAATAAAAGGCTCTGTGGTATGAGGGTCCCAAAGTGAAAGGAGTCCCAGTTTAGCAAGGTAAGCTTGGCCGAATCTCCTGAGAACTGATTACAACACAGTCAGCTGACTGGTTACCTAGCAACCTCTCTCAGCTGTATCTCCTCTACCTGAGTATCAGGACAGATCTGAAGAACTCTGTGTAGCTTGAAAACTTCTCTCTTTCACCAACAGAGGTTAGTCCAATAGGAGATATTATCCTCACCCACCTTCTTTCTAATATCCCTCACTCATCCTTTCCAACTTCGGAGGCTGGGCACCCCTCTTAGTACAGAGGTCCCTTTACATCTCTTTTCCTTAATTCTGTATTATGTACTGAAGACTTTAGAAAGAAAAAATATTTAAAATTAACTGGACTCTGCAAATAGAAGGAAAATCAATGTCATCTGGAGTTTATCATAGCACCTACATTCTACAATGATGGCAGCTATACAAATATAAAATAGTCATTCTTGAAAAAGGTCCTTTCAAATTGTATTTGGAAAGTGGCCCCTTTGAATTACATTTTTACTTTATTGCTGATAAATCACAGGGTACCCTTTAAAAAATATATATAGTACAGAAATATGGTACAAACTTCTATTTTCCAGGTACTGGCTCAGCAATTTTTTCTTTTTATGCCATTGCACAGTCTGAAATTAACAAGGAGTACTGTCTTCAGATGACATATGAAAAGGCAACTGGTGGGCAAAAATGAAAGCTTTCTGGGGGTGAAGGTTTTGTGCTGGGCTGGAGAGAGAATAAGATTTTGTGAGGTAAATTCCAGTTTAAGCTAAACACCTGATGCCTTACTCAAAACTGGAAATAAAGCTCCAGAGATGTGTGACTCCAATAAGCATGACTTTTGTGACCGGGGTGTTTAACAATGTGAGAACCATGTTAACAGAACATAAATTTAACCTTAATTTCCCCTCTCATTTAGACTGAAATGACATCAGGCTTTTGCATTTTACTTTTAAAAAAAAAAAACTGTATGTGGTTAGCTTTAGGAACACATAGATGAAAACAGCTACAGTGTAGGATTTAAAACTAAGGGGATATGTTTTAAAAGTGTCACATGGACAGGCTCTGAATAAATCCTGATGTCTGTTACTGGGATTTGTGCTCATGGCTCCTGAGCACTATTTTAAAAATACCTCCAAGAGCTGGTCTACACTGAAAATTTACATTGGCCTACCTCTGTCTCAGGGATGTGAAAAATTCACACCCTCGAGAGACGCAGCTATGATGACCTAACCCCGGTTGAGACGGTGCTAGGTCAACCGAAGAAAGAATTCTTCCATCGATTTCACCACTGCCTCTTGGGGAAATGGATTAACTCCTAGGATAGGAGAACCCCTCCTGTTGATGTAACGAGTACCTATATCGCAGTGCTACAGCTGTGTCACTGTAGTGTTTTAAGTGTAGACATCGCCATAGGCTGGTCAACACTAGAAAGTTAGGCCGATTTAACTATGTTGGCCAAGGGTTTGATAAATTCAGTCCCTTGAGAGGCATTGTGAAGCCGATCTAAGTCCCCACGTAGACCGTGCTAGATCGGTGGAAGAATTCTTTTGTTGATCTAGCTACTGCCTCTCAGGGAGATGGATTACCTACAGTAACAGGAGAATCACTTCCATCGGTGTCGGTTGTGCCTACACTGAAGCATGACAGCAGCACATCTGGTGCCTCTGTAGTGTTTTAAGTGTAGACGAGCACTCAGAAACTTCACATTACACAGCTAATGAGGTGTTAGCTTGGTGGTAGGTTATATGTCTAGCTAGCTGGGATGCTTATACCAGCCAATTGAATCCTGTTTCTAAGGGGGACACTTCAGTGTTTTCTAATTTTCTAATCATCTGCAACATTTCAGCTACTGATTACAAGTCCTCTGCTGTGAAAGTTGGCATATGAAAAACACTGGCTCTCCTTAGGCATTAACAGGAAATGCCTGATTCACACAGAGGAGAACCTGCAAATTGGTGGCAGAGAGTGGCGTTTTAAACCCTTAAAACAAAATACCATGCAACAGTGGTTAAAAATGCTGCTTCTGGACAGAGCGTCAGGACTTGGAGGAAGAGATGAAATTGGGAAAGAAAAATATTATCCATAGCCAAGGCTTTTAGCAAAACTTTGGCGATTTAAAATTTGACAGGTCTTGAAACTGCAGGCTGTGCAGAGTAGTGTTGAACTAAGAAGCAAGTGTGTTTTAAAATATCCTCTATCAACATCTTGAACAACCTTGAAGATTCCTCGCACCCTGCCCTTTTATAACACTTCTCCTTGAAAAGTAGCCCAGTACTGTTAAAATATCAGACTCCCTCTAACCTCCCCAGATTGAACTACATACCTAACTGGAATGTCCACGTGCAGTAATTATACCTATGTCCCAGTTCTACAATTATTGCATACAAAAAACTCCATTGCATTTTGATGACAGCATAAAAGCTGTAGGAGCTTAACACTGAATAGCAAAATCTTCAGTATCTCCTTTCCCTACAGACGCAGAACTGTTCCACATATACAGGGAAAACAGAATAACGGAGTTGAAATTCACCACACCAATCTGAGAGAAACATTTCCCCCTCATGTTGCTACAAGAAAGGCAAAGCATGCAGATATCTCAGGCTAGACTGTGCCATTATTTAGTCACTAACCCTCCAAAGGGTCAGTGCATTCCACTACTCCGAGAAGAAGCACAGTTTCTCTAATGCTGTTCTTTATGCACAGGAGGAGAACAATTTGCTCCATCCATTAGAGTAAGTTATATTGCTCCATGTCCCCAATGTGTTGGCCTCGTTCTGGAGGCCAGGGCCGAGGGAGAACACGCCCCTGCCCCTTTTTGGAGTTTTGCTTCCCAGGAGAGGTAGCAGTGTCTGCACTCCACTGAATGTAGCAACAACTGCCATTGAGAGTGGCCTGTGCACAGATGAACATATGGGGGAAGAGGCAAATGCATCTTGCTCACCCCATCAGAGAGATCGACAAGGGCCCCTCACACACTTGCAACATTCTGAGAAGAATCCAAGATGATGAATTAGGAGAAGTTTATCAGGAATCTGTAATCAAAACTACAAAAGGAAGGAAGACCGCAAAAAGGAAACCGATATTTAAAACTCCACCTTGAGAACAACAAAACAGCATTTCCCATTTACAATGTAAGCACCAATAAAAATCATTTTTACAAGTCTCAAAGGATTTAATTAAACATTTTATACATATCCCACAGGGGACTTCCTATAATGTGTATGTGTGTGTGTGTATACATATAATCTCTTCATTTGTACATAAGATATGGCCTGTACTTTTTGATAACTATTCATAGTTCAGCTATGTTTCATATGCAAATGATTAAGACAAGTATTGGCCTAAATTTTCAAACTTGAATGAATCAGGTTAAGCACCTAAATCTATATTTAGGCACTTGAATAAAAATGGTCTGATTTTCAGAGCAGCTGAGCACCTACCACTCCCATTTAATTTTACAACTGCTTGTTTTAAAGGTGCCTAAAGAGATTTAGATGCCGAACTTGAGGCACCCAAGTTTTAAAATATTGACCATTGTACATGGCCCCCCCCCCCCCCGCCCGAATATCTGAAATACGAGCTGTTCCATCCACCTGCAGGTGCTGTCGATTGAGTCCTCCGGACAGTGGTGATTGCAGTGACACTGCAATGGCTTCTGGGGAGGAGCAGGTGCCGTACTCTCACCATCTTCCTTTCTGTTCTCCAAGTTCAACTTTCCAGAACTCCGCAAATACATTTTGTCTAGACCATTGGCTACAAAAGAAAGAAGAAATGTAAGTTTCCAAGTGGGGGGAAGGGGAAGAGATGCAAGACTCTGAACATGTCTCAATTTTTTTTTTTTACCCTAAAAAATTTTAGCCAGTTCTTTATTTCGTATTGGAGATTAAAGTGCAGTTTTAAGCTGAAAGGTGACTCTAAAATGTCATTGTGGGGTTTTATGTTTATTGTGTCTCAAGGATTCGATATCAAATTTGCTAATTTTATAAATTTCTTAACAGCCATCCATACAACCTCAAGTGGGAGCGGAGAATCAAACTTTCATGAATCATTACCAGTAGCATATTCTGTAGTCCGAAATCCAACCTTGGTTACACCTTTGCTATCTCCTTGTCTTTATACTTTTCCCTCAGCTGTAGGGCAAACTATATTCAGCAGGATTGCACAGTTGTAACAGGGGGCAAGGCTTGGTCCAGTAATTTTAGTAATAGTTTATTAAATGGCAAGAATCCAACGTTCTCTCCCAAAACTATGTTGCCACTTCAATTAAAACAAATTTTTGTCACTGAAGTAAGCAAATATTACTTTGAATATAAGTGCCAGTTTTATAAAGAAACTATAACGTAGGAATGCACTTTAGGATGAACAATTCAAGCCTTAAGGAGATTATTAATCCCATCTCAAACCAGCAAGCATGAGGTGATTTAGGGCTCTGTCTTCTTGGAGGGTGGGTTCAAACGATTTTCTCTCTCTTTTTTTCAGTATTACTTACACAGCACTTAAAACTAATGTATACTAGAATTTCAGTCTTAAGGACAAAAAATTAGCTTGGCTCTAAAACAATCATTGGCAGTTTCTCCCTTTTCATTTCGCCCCCACTTCACCCCCCATTATCTCTTTCAAATGTCATCCAGAGCCAGCTCTCTCAAACTGTGGGGCTTAGACAGCATCTGGATAAACCACAAAATTCTTATCTTACTTGTTTATTTACAATCTTTAAAAACAATTTGCATTTTCATATTTTTGATGCCCAGCCTATTTCTCCACATCCAACTAAACTCTTTTTCTCATGCATCCAGCAGATCTGTATGAATGAGCATAGTTTCCTCTGCAGTGACTATTCCTAACCATTTACAGCTGAGATGTAATTGAGGACAGGCCAGGGAGAGTAGCTTTCCTCCTCTGCTCCCTCCACTGGTGCCCAGCCAGTGTGGAGCTGCTGGGCAAAGAACTGGTGAGAAAGCAGAAGTGGTGGAGGAAAGCAGCCGCCTCAGCACTTTGATGGCAAGGGGGTGGTAGGGTCAGAATAGGATGGCAGAGGCTGAAGGGGTAAAAGGCTAGGAAGACAGGAACTATCGGGTTATCCCCTTAGCCTTTTTCCCTTTTAGCCCCACTCTCCTCATGGGATTCACAAGTCGCTCTCGGGTTTCAGACTGGATGAATTTCTCTGCATTTGGATAAGCTCTGCATGCAGACTTCAGCTTTTCCATCTCAATGAAACCTGTCCAGATAACAGCTCTGATAACTGTACAAGCTTTAGTATTCTCTTAATTCATTAATAGGTGATATAAATGAACATTATCTCCAGCAAACTTGGAAAAAGGGGTGTGAGCTCATCAGCTTTGATAAAAGTGTGACCTGATAAGTAAAGTGCCTGAGAACCACTGATCTAGAGCGAAAACTATTAGATTTGGGGAGATTATAGCCCTTCCATTCCAATTTCACCTCCAATGACCATGGCAGAAAATATCAAACTATCCCCATCATGAAAAAGATTTGAATAATACCACCAATATAATGCATATGAAATATGAACAAAAGCCCACAGAATGTACATTATAAAGCACATAGAATATACATTAATAGGCTGATCTTCGGAGAAGCTCAACACCCCCACACCCCACTGAAACCCATGAGAGTTTTGAATACTCAGCACTTCTGAAAGTCAAACCGAAAAATCATTGTGAAGCATCCATAACCTAAAACATTTACATTTGGTGCACAATATGTCTGGCTTCCCCTCAGCCCCATAGTTGCTTTTACTTTTTTTTAATCGTAGCAAAATCAGAAATTAAAATTAATTTACAGAAAGAATTCACTGCATCTGATATATTCTCTACTTTCCCATAGCTATGATTAATTATAAGTATTTTTTAAAATAAATTGTATTTGCATTAGGATTTGCTTCTATTTCTCTAAAAGGATTACAGTTGTATTTAGTATATTTTTAAATTCAGCCTATGTGCAACAAATTAACATCAACTCACTTTGTGAGTCACTAGAACACAGATTTTTAAATGAAGTCCTCTTTCAACAAGCAGGTTTTCTGACTATATTACACTGTTATTTGTGGATAAGGAATGAACTTTTAAAAATGTTCCAGTCCAATATTTTCAGACATCTGGCTCATAGGGAAGCAAAGCTAAATGAAAATATTAACAGTGATACTGAGTGAAAACACTAGGCTCTGTTTTAATCAACCATGACATTTTCTGAATGTAACCAAAGCTATTTACTAGCCAGCCGGGGCTTTGCTATGGCAAAAATGATAAAATTGTTATGTTCTAAGTCTAACCTAAATAATGAGGATGGAACAATTAAATATCATGTCTCTGAAGCTATCAAATTTAGACAAGTAAAATGCCTTCTTCACTATAAATGCAACCAGATTTCTTTCCTTTCTCACAAATATCTGAAGACAGTCCACTGGGCAGACTGGTGTGCAGACATCAATACAGTATAACACCAGTCGGTTCTGATCTAGAACAGCTACTGTAGAATTCACAGTGAATCCAGCATCCACCTGCATCAATGCATTCTTTGGATGTTTATTTAGAGGTGGACCTGAGACACAAAGAAAGGATCTGAAATCCAAACCCAAAATTAACAGGCATATGAATTCAGAGTTTAGGTTTGGCCTCACAGAAGAGGGACAAGACCAACGTGCACATCTACATCGTCAAAGTTTGAGGGTCGGCACATAGATCTGGGGTTTTGGCTTGGACTCATCTTTCATTTCGAATCAGACCAAAACCCTCTGTAGTTTAATGACCAATAACTGAAGTGAAATATGCTTAAAGTGACCGGAGAAATTTAAGATTAAATCGAAGCTGATCCATGAAAATGTCAGGGCTTCTGAAAGAAAGACTTTCTTCCTCCATTCTCTCTTTCCTTCCAGTCTCCAACTTCTTGGCTGTTAGTAGGAAGGATACTACAGTCTTAGCTCTTAAGAAGGGGAGACTGCTCATTCTCCCTCTCTCTTGGGTTAAGACTCCTCCTTCTCTCAGCTTGACTGCAGAGTACTCAGAGACTCCTCTTACTTCTCCCACTCAACTTCTTTCCCAGCTCCCATTTGATGTTGGGACTGGGAGGTTCCCAGCATCACTTTCCTGCTGCTTATTACATGAAGTCTATTGGTTCCAAATCGCCACCAGGTCTTCGTGCACAGGTGGTGATCAGTTCTCCCTCTGCTTGCTCTCTGTAGTGCGAGCTGAGCGCCCACTCATTTACACCATAGTGAAGTAGACAGACACATAGTAGAGCTTTCACATTTCTGATGGCAGATCCTTGTAGCTTAATGCTTTGTGGTTCCAAATTTGGAGGCTCCTATAAATTGGGCCTCATATCACCATGCTCCAAGGATATTGCCTCACTTCACCATTGCGATTCCTGTTGAATGATTCCACATCCAATAAACGTAGCAGGAACACCTAATTGCTAAGGTGACTAGATGTCTTGACTTTCTGGAGGCTGCCTGGATTATAAGGAGATCAATACTCTTATTTTTAACAAATATATATTTTGAGTTTAAATATATCAATCGGATGGCCAACCCCCTCCTAACCAGAAATCTGCCACCATGCCATAATACATCCCTGTTGGCCTAGTGATTCTAGCTCTTTCTGCATCTGTGCAGTGCAGTCTCCCCATTGCAGTGCTTCCCCCTTGCATTTTGTGGGATGCAAAAGGTGTATCTGTCAATATTCCCAGTTTGGCTAGAAGAATCTCAGGTTCTGGAAACCCTCCCAGGGAACTGTAGCCCTGGATTGTATTTTCTGGACTGTGTTGCACTAGGTAAACACCTATTTTAACTCAACTGCTCCTCTCATACTCTACTGGTTGCCTCAGTCTGCTGCAGGTAGTTGGCTAAAGTCTTCTCACTCCTACTGAGCTGAGCACAGCACAGCTCAGCTCTAGCAACAGCTGCAGAGATGTAGTGGTGTCCAAAATGGAAGCTAGCTGCTTTTCAGCTGACAGGCAACTGGCAAGGACCAACAGAGGGGGCGGCTGAGCAACTGAGAGAGCAGCCTGCCTGTGGTCAGAGGTCAGTGGTATTAGCAAAGGAGGGGAAATCCATGAGGAGAGAGCTAGGGAAAGCCACTGGGGCAGAGATGACAGAGCAAGCCAAGGAAAATGGAAATCCATAGCAGCAAGGGACAGGAGGAGAAGACCATGTGGGGAAAGAAAGGAGGAAGATTCTCTTTCATGAAAGGATTATTCAAAATAGCTGAAGGCCTGGGGACCACTAGAGGATTTTATTTGCATTCTGGTAAATTTTAGTTAATTTTTGTCTTTCTTTCCCATCTCCTGCTAATAAAGAAATAACTAACCTGAAATTAACCAGAATGTGCACACAACTTTCCACTATCAGGAGACCATCATGACCCTCAGCTAATTTGGAGAATTGTCCCTGATACATTTTTTTTCATATGTTAGCAACTATGAATGCAGTTTGTGTACACTGGTCTTGTGTACACTGACCCAATCTGGAGTGCCCCAAACCTAATAAGCGCATATCCCAAGATAATCTTTGTGGGCACTGGGAGAGAATCAGTGCAAACATCTGGAGGCAGAGGGAAAAGAGACTGGAAAACCATCCATGGGGGACCAATAGAAGGGGGAACATTTCATGGGAGGGCATCCTTCAGAAGAACAAGTACTCCTAGCCCCAGGCTCCCTCTTAGATATTAAATAACAGATCCTCCTGCACCTCTTAGAAATAACCACTCCCATTTTGTCTCTCCTCCTAGCTGCTGAATTTTCCTGTACCTCCCACTGTAAACCACTCCAACCCCTACCACCAACCAGGGTTAAATCCCCTCACACACTTTCCCTGTGGCAAGCCCACATCTACTTCAAGGCCTGCACACATAGACCAATTGCTTGGTGGGTATGTGATCCTATCAGTATACAATCCTGGATGTATTATGCTCTTGGTATAAACAGTGCTTTTGACCCCTCTCCCTTTTTTGGGTGGAGGGGAAGATAAGTGAACTTAATTCTTGTGAAATGTGGTCGCTTAACAGTCCTAAAGAAAGAAGTAAGCTGGGCACAGAAAAGATACATCAGCCATATAAACATATCTGTATTGACCCTTCAATATGCCTAAAACTTGAGCTGGAGGGAACATCTTCTCATGCTCATTCAAACCGCAGGCTCTCTGCTGAAGCTGCCAATAAGGACTCCAATTTATGACAACAGTAGCAGTAGTTATGTGATGTGGACAGAATTTTCTGTGCTAGGATCTGGAAAGAAACCAGCAACTCGTTTCACACGGGCCAACAGTCATCAGATGTTAATTACTTTTGGGCACTACTCTGATTCAAACAGATCAGGTCATGTAGGAGGTGAAAAGCTGTGTATTCTATTACCTTATTCCAATTCCTGAGCCATCCAGTGGCCCAAGAATGAATTATTAGTACTAGTCCTTGCACAAGTGTTTGATTTCTGCACCATGTCAACTGTGAAAAAATAGAGCCTGTGCATCAAGGAGAGAAGAAATGAATGAGGATGCCTCTTGTCTATCTATCCAGGTATGTAGGTTGTTCCTCATCACCACAGTATCATCCATATAGGTTTTGCCATACCAGACCAAATAAACAGTACAGCATCCTGTCTTTAGCACTGGCCTGTGTTTAATATTCCAGAACAGGTACATCTGGGCAATTTTACAATGCTGGATATGGTGAAATACCTATCCTGCCCATACATTAGATGGGACATAAGACAAATTTAGGCAGAAATACATAAATATGAGTAACAATCAATACCTTGCAATCTGTAATTTTCAATCAAAATGTAAAAATAAACCTAGGCAATCTGATGAATTAATTTAGGGCTCAAGAAATATAACACACAATTTCTGACATTTCTAAATCCTGCACTTGCCCATTCACTTGCTAAATTATTGTTCAACTTCATTGTTATAAAATGTCTATTTTTATTAAAATATGAAAAATCACCTAACGCCTCTACTGCATGAACTGCAGAATGATTACATCTGAACAGGCTAAAATTACAGTACTGAAATGATTGTTTTATGGGAAAGGGAAATTGTTAACTGTTAACTCATTGCACTTTACAGTCAGTCATCAGATAACAGAATTTCCACAGGATTTTTTTTTTTTTTGGGCAAATAGTCAGTGATGATAATGCAGCCCTTAAAGAAAGTTGTAATAAAGTATGCTTCAACACAGCCTGATAGAGTGTATAAAGAAGTAAAGAGGTAACAGTAAAACCACAGAACTACTAATGAGATTCATCTGTAGGACCCATAGATCTTGAAAGACATGTTGTGGGGTGTATTGATCATCGTAGCAGTGGAGATGTGTCTGTAGGTTTTGCCTTGTTGTTCTGGAAGGGTCTAGTGCTACTTTGAGTTGGTGTGTCCTGAGGGGACTACTTCCATATGGATTATCACCAAACAGTTACAACCCATGTTTGTTGGGGACCATATCTTGAAATCTTTTCTGAACCCCTCTTCTGGCCTTCAAACAACCCTCCAGCCCCATCAAGCTCATCATCAGAAGCAAGTTCCCCACAGACCACCACTTTGTCTTGTACGGAGCATCAACCATAAGGACCTCCCACTCCCAGCAAGGCAATGTTTATAGATAAGTGGGTCAAAGAGCATGATGCCAGGTTTGAACAGAGGCCTTGTTAATCCTGAGAGGACCAGACTGAGGTCCTAGGGTGAAGTAGGTTTTGTAACAGGAAGGAAAGCTATGACCAGATCTTTCGAAAACCAACAGTCACAGGAAGATGGAGTGGTTGCCAATTGGAAAATGACAGGCAATGATAGGCACTAAGTATACCCATAGGGAGCTAAGTGAAAGATCTGAAGTCTTTAAGGAAAGAAAATATTCCAAAATGGTGGGGAGGTCAGAGTCCTCTGGGGTTTCTTGATGATGCTGACACAAGACAAAGAACCTTTTCCACTTAGCGGTGTAGCACTTTCTAATGAACTCCTTCCTACTATTATTAAGAATGGCCTGAGCCACTTCTGAACACATCCTTTCTATGTTCAATGACTATCCAAATTCCAAAGATTGACCACCTTTACACATAGCGGGGTGGATCTCACTCTCCTTTGCTGATATTGTCATGTTGTCTGACATTACTTGACTATGCAGGGTTCATCTGAATCATAGGAATTGCTTGCAGGCCTTGTATACTGCATGTAGTTCTTGGAGGTTTCTATGCATTCAGGAGTCCATGTCCCTTGCAGTGTATGTTTGTACAGATGTATGCCTCACCCTAACAAGGAGGCATCAGTGATTAATGTCTTCTTGGGCAGTGGTAGGGAAATGAAGGGGACCACCATTCACATTTGCTCGCTGTTCTCCCACCAGGCTATCGAAGCCTGCACTGTTTGGGGGAGCAAAACTAGTTGTCCATACTATATCTGTCTGGCATGTACACCGTCTGAAGCCAATCCAGGAGGCAACAAAGGCAGGGTCTGGTGAAAGATGTCACATAGATACAGGAAGCCATGTGACCTAAAAGGATAATACATGAATGGATTGATGCCTGCAGTCTCAGTTGGAGCTGAGTGACAAGCTCCTTTATAGACTGGAATCTGTCCTGAGGAAGGTATGCTTTGGCACTGATAGAGTCCAGCGTTGCCCCAATAATCTGTATAGTCTGCATGGTGTGGCAAATAGGCAGCTTTGCCCTAATGGGTCTTGCACTTTTGCCTCTTGTAATGGGCCAGGGCGTCACCAGTTACCCCATCTCCCTGGGGGAGGGAAACAGTCCCTCTGGCGTGGTCCCATGGACAGGGGAAGAGGGTAGAGACCCAGGCCCGCCTGCTCCTCTGGATCCCAGCCCAGGGGCCCCTATGAATAGCAGCTATGTGCTGCTGGTGCTGTATTCACGGCTGCAATATTTTCCTTTGGGCTAATTTCCCGCCTCTGTCCTTTCGGCTCCTAGTGCCTTGCCTGGGCTTCCTTACTCAGGCCCGTGTCTGGGGAGTAACTCAGTTCTGCTTAAGCAAGCTTTTTCCCTCCTGGGCCCAGTATCTTTCTCCAAATTCCTCTCTGCTCCTCCGCACAACACTCTTCTCCTCCACCTCCAGCTCATCCCCCATCTGTCTGGAGCAGAGGTTTTTATCAGCCACCTGGCTGGGCTGTAATTGGCCTCAGATGCTCCTAATTGCCCTCAAATGACTCTGGCTAGTCTGCAGGGAACAGAGCCCTGAGCATTCTGTGGCTTACATACCTCCCTTAGGTGAAGGTGCAGATCGCCATGGCCAACGCGCAGGAGCTGCTGCAGTGGATGACTGACAAGAGTTTCCGGAAGTGCATTGGGAAGCCGGGCAGCTCGCTGGATAACTCAGAGCAGAAGTGTATTGCCATGTGTATGGACTGGTACATGGATGCCTGGAACACAGTCTCACGAGCATACAACTCCCGGCTGCAGAGGGAGAGAGCCAACATGTGACCGGCTTCCAGCAGCCCTGACAACATTCTTCACTATGGCCCCCTTCTCTGGGAGAGTGACTTGATCCCTGGACTAGCCAAAGTGGCCCTCTAAGACTGAAAGGAAAGGTGTTAGGAGTGAGATCCATGTGATTTGGCTAACTTGGCATTTCCATCATGGCAGAGCAATAAACCACTCTCCTACTGCCCTCTGCCCTTACTATATCACAATGGGAACTGAAATGAACTTTTCTGTGTTCACGCAGCTTCTCAGAGAGCCTGGGAGATTGATAAGGGTTGAGGTTGCTGTCAGTACCTCCTGCTGAGGTCTCCCAATCAGTATCAGTGATTCCTTATTACTTTGCGACAATACCATTGATGTAGGAGGCACTCGGTGCTTCTCTTTTTATGGTATCGTAGACAGTTCCACTTGTTCAGATGGTGCTGGTCTTGGAGCACTTTTGCTTTTCAGAGCTGGGAGATTGGTACTGTGCCCCTTGTGTACTCCTGAGCCTCCTGTTGTGGGGTGCAGAATCTCATCTGACTTTGATGGTGTCAGAGAAGAAGTCATCTTCTTGGAAGTGGAGGAAGGTGGAGATTTCTCTCATCTCTTATGAAAGTGTTTGCGATCCTCTTGATGTCCCTGTGTGGAGGCAATTCTCGCTATATTCCTATCATCCCCATAATCGGAAGTCACCATGCTTGAAAGCAAGCTTCTCCATGCCTCTGCCTGTCATACAGGAGAGTCTGCCCAACCCGAGTCAGACTGGGGCATGATTCATAAGAAATCTTTGGAGCCTACAGGCACAGGCTTGGTGAGTCCTCTTAGGGAAGGATCAACAAACGTTACACTTAGAGGGGACGTGAGTTTCCCTGAGGCAATTTAGACACTTTGGGTAGTTGTTGTTGACTGGGAAGGCCAGGGCACAGGAGAGACAGTTCCTGAAACCCAGGATCTTGGGCATATTAGTCACCCTGTATGGGCTGAGGGCACGGACCCTCAAGCCCTAAACTTATCCTGACTAGCTAAATACTAAGAAACTAGTTAAAACTATCTAAAAAAGAGCACACACAAAAAAAGAGTATTCACAATTATTTACAGGTAAAATGTTGAAGAAGGTAGCTAATGCTGCAGACACAGACAGGCTGTCTCAGATCATGGGCAACAGGAAGGAACTAGAGAGGCAGTTGGCCTGTACCGCCCCTTACTCCCGCAGTTTGGAGCAAGAGGAGGAGAAGGGCACAGACACAGATCAATGGACACTGCTAGCAAGAGTCTTCTGATCCCAGTAGCATGGAGTGCCATATGCACCCACAGTGGAATACGCATAGAGACCGTCACTTGAAGAAGAAGCTGTAATTATTTCTATTTTCAAGCTGCAACTCCTGAAGCCTTTCCCAGTGTTTTGGCAGGGTCACATAGCAAATACTGAATGCCATTATCTCCAGATTAAATAAGTATCACTTCAAGCAGAGTCCTGACAACTATTCTGAATACCAGCATGTGAAGAAAATATAGACAAGAAACAATGCAACCCAGTGCTCTTGCTACTAAATTATGCTTTGAAATCTGATCTTAAGGAAACATCAAAGATTGCAACAAGCACAACGCAACATTTTACTGATTATCATTTCAGATGATGATATACCAATTGGCAGAGGCGTTAAGACAATGATATCTGAGAATAAAAGTAATACACGACCTTGAACCTGTGCTCTTATTACATACAACTGATATATTATCACAGCTCTTCTTGCCTTTTTCAATAAAAAGTGATCCAGGACCATCTCACTAGTATTCAGGACAAAACACTAACTACAATTCAAAATATCAACTGGTATTTTTTCCCCCAAAAAGCAGAGATTATATTAAAATAAAATTACAGCATGTATAAGCCAACCTTATGAAACACTGTCTGAATATTATTCATAATTGTCACTGCCCTTCCAACTAACTTTGTTTTAGCTGTTCATGGCTAGAACTAATACAGAGTTCATTTTGAAAACAGGACCCTGGCCTTCCACGATGACTGAGCTCGAAAGATGGAGAAATATGCTCCTCTGGCCGATGCCTTGAGAGGTAGAGGTTACGAGGTTCAAACACATACACTGATCGTCGGAGTCCTGGGCGCACTGGATCCCAGTAATGACCGAGTGTTGCAAGAATGCAGAATCAGTCAGCGCTACGCTCAGCTGATGCGGCAACTCATGTTGTTGGACTCAATTACTGAGGGACAATCTACACTCATTGCTATATTTGCTTTCCGCAGGCTACCCCTAGTATAACTTTTTTTATGAGTGAGGTATCTGAATATCTGGATGCTAATACTTAAACTGTATTATTAAATGTATTAACCTAAATTTAAAATATTTCAGATTATATACTCTATATATTTTATGACTTAAAACCAAACTTTTGTATTTTTGGATAATTTAAGCATTATACCCAGATGTATAGAACCTTTTTCTTTAAACTGTATATTAGATCATTTTAACATTAGCTTTAATAAAAATTTTAAATCAGTTCACTCTGCACCACTGAGTAACTAGGACTTTTAGAACCAGATTTATATTCCATATATTCCTTTTTCAGCTTCATGACATGAGTAGTTTCATCTCATCTCTCATATTGACATATTTTCCAATGAATCCCACACCACCTGCTAAATCCATGCATGCAGAATTTAAATACACGCTGCCTTAGTTTACATAAATTGTGTCCTCTGTGCATGCGAGTGTTTATATGCGTACAACTGACATTACAAATGTAGAGGAAATTTCTGAAATTTGGCTCACTGATTAATTCATCCTGAATCTTTCCCAAACCCTCTATTCTTTAGCATTTTCAGATTCTCTTCCCTTGATGACTGAGACTATGGCTACACTATAGGGCTTACAGCAGCACAGCTGCAGTGCTGCTAATGCAGATGCTCTAAGCCGAGAGGAGAGCTCTCCCATCAACTTAATCACTCCAGCCCCCATGAGCAGCGGTAGCTATGTCGGCAGGAGAAGCTCTCCCACCGACATACCACTGTTCACACCAGAGCTTAGGTTGGTGTAACTTACAACGCTAAGAGGGGTGGTTTATTCACACCCGAGTGACATAACTTAAACCGACTTGAGTTGTAGTGTCTGTACATAGCCTTGAACCTGTACATAGCCTTGATCCACCTGTGGGTGGATCAGTTCATCTTTCCACAGAGCGCGCCAATACAATGTGATGAGTTATTAAAAATCTCGTGGACTTCTGTGACGTGCTGAGACTTCCATATATTACTGAATTAGCTGCTCAACCATCTGCAAGAATGTTAACTACCCTGAAGCAAAGGCCACTCTGCCAAGTCACCAGGCCAACTAGCAAGTCAGTATTTTAAATAACTGAATAATTAACAGTATAAATTCTTGTACTGTTTAGGTGCCCAAGTAGGGAGTGAATTGAACTAACTACTGCTCCTGTTGGGCTAACCACACACATGCTGAACAGGGATGTTACTTTTTGACATGCAATAAAAGTCTCATTTTCTTGTCTCCTGCTATAAGAATCCTTTGAACTGCAGGTGTGAAAATAGCAAACAAGGAAAAGAATCTTTAAGTAGTCAGTGGGTGTTGAGGTACAAAATGTATCTCTGGCTGAAAAGATGGGTGAATTCAAAGTGCCACTGACTTACTCTATTTAACAGGAAGCAGTTACACATTACATTTCAACTGTGGGGAAAGCTGATCTATTACACACCAAAATTAATTGCACACATGAAACAACTATAATCAATTCTGACCACAGACAGCAGGGGTATAATTTGCTAGAAGCGTTCAAACAGTCTAAAAGCATTTCTGTGTTTGAAATTCTTAGTGCCTCTGTTCAGTTCGGCTGTGCTGGAGTGGAAGCACATTCAGCCCTGCATCTTCTGACAGTAACACCAAGGAATCAACTAGCCCTTTTGGCAGACTGCCATGGTTATGTTCTGGTTTTATTTAGTGGAAGATGCTGTATCAACTGTCTGTTTTACAGGGTTTTTTTTTTTTTTAAAGTAATGCCAGTCTTTTGAGGTATACAGTGTAGCAGCATTTTCACCCCCTGATATTAAGAAAAAGAAAGCAAACTGCAAAGGGATTCAAAACTTCTACCCATAAAGCAGTCTAGACAGAATGGAGCACGAAACTATCTTGAAGGACATCATTAAAGGTCAAGAGGTATGATTGTTCCATGAGTTTCAATTATGCCTTATTCTATTTGATAAGACATGGCCAACTAATTATAAAGCCCCAAATTTAGATTTTTCTTAAAGTTAAATTTCAATGGCAACAGCTTCTGAGGGAATTTGACTGTTCCTCTGTACCACTGGGAATGCAGTCATTTTAAGCATTGTGCTACTGCATAAGGACCAGAAAGTGAGAACTTGTGCAGGTCATGTCATATATATGTGCCTCAGTGTTCTATAGAATGGTTATATTAATACATGCGTATATTAATACATACATATTCCATGGTGGTAATAGAAGTCCTAATTAATTAGTGTAATATTCTGCTCCCAGATCATAGAGACAGGGAAGAGGGACCACCAACCCAAACCCAACATAGATATAGTAGAGTATGTCAAACATCAAAGTCAATAGAAAGATAACATATATTATATTACACTAATATATGTGGGGACCAATCTTGTTCACAATGAAGTTAATGAAAGTTTTGCAACTGACTTCATTAGAAGAATGATCATTCCCCTTCTCTATTGATTTGTCTCTAATAATTTTTTATTTGTATTTTATACAATGCTTTCTTAAGCACTTGAAGTTAGAACTAATTTGTAAGACTCCATATAGCAATGAAAAGGTTCTAACTTATGTTCTGATGCAAATATTCTTTGAAAGTCATGAGGACAAAATGTACATGGTGCCAAGATACAACAAGGATGAGTCCTTCCAATGCTGGGAATAATTTCATCGGGAGTTGTAATAAAAAAAGGCTGAGGGTTTTTTGACTGCTTTTGCTGATCTTTTCTATAATGTTGGTTTATTTAAATATGATATGATAAACATGATATTGATATTTCCTTAATATTTCCATGCAATTTGACACTTTCCTCCCAAAATTCCAGAGTAATGGCCAAATGGAGAATGATATGGACAAAAGTACATGGATCTCCTTCCAAACATAACCAGCATGAATCCAAATATCATAATTCAGCTCTACAAATCTTGATAGATGCCTACTTGACTTTGTGCAACAGAAAATTCTAGGACTGTGCAGCAAATGTCAGGTCTGAATGCTATGCTAAGTCCCACATTCTGCTCTTCTTACATGAGCAGAACTGCCACAGACACTAGTTCAGACTCCCACTTCATTTAAAAACTTAAAATAGCATGGTCTTTTTCGCTTCGGTTTTAATCAATTTCTACTAAGTCATTCTTTGAAATGAGTCACTTGATATGAGTATTCTATGCACATCTTGCCTCTTTATACATATCGGTGGAGAGCAGAATATCAGAGTCCAGGTGTACATAGCACGCTCAGATCAGCTTCACTATTTCAATGATTAAAGCACTTAATTGAGAGTCAGGAGTTTTGAGTTCAACTCATCTCTGCCACTGATTCTTTGGGTAAGTAAGAGCACTCTGTCCCTCAGTTTCCATATCTGGAACATGGAAATAAATAAATTTTACTTCATCTTTGTAAGGATTTTGAGATTTATGAATAAAAGGCAATTTAGAAATGTTAAGTCATAGTTTCTTATCATTATTACTACTACTAAAAAAAGATCATAAACAAAAGTTATAAGACTGATCTTTTTTCATTATCCAGCCATATAGAAATGCACAATAAATGCAGGCAGTTTAAAGGGAGAAAAAAAAATAAAACTGTAAAATTATCTAAGGTTTAATCATTTATAGTATTATTATGAAACAGGTTAGGTAACTTTTAATATATATTTTATTTTCCAGACATATTCCCCCTTCTCTGCACACACGTTGTAATGATAATGTTCCTTTAAAATAGAAAACACTGTTAAATTCACCCATTACTATAGCTAAATATAATTCCAAATACTATAATGCATCAACAAAATACAAACTATCACAGCACTGCAACAGCTAAGAATTACTATTAATACATCCTCTCATGTTAGAAAGGTTTTTAAGTTTTCAAAAACAGAAATTGATAACAAAATGAATGAAAAAGCAAGTTTCTGAAGAACAAAGACAATAATATTTCATTTCTTGCCAACCTGGTTCCAGTTATGTCTTCTAAAAATCCCTTACATGGACTCTTCTGTATCAGCAAGTGAAAGGCATCACTCTCTGTGATTTTTATAATATTCTTTCTTTGAATTTATCTCACCCCCTTTTCACAAACTGTGCTAATAAAAGCGTGGATGGTTAACCTTGTTACTGAATGTTTATGAATTCTTATTGGTCTGACATGTATCCTAAGAAAGTACACTAAAATTCAGAATGAAGGTCATTTAAGCTCTCAGAAATACTTCACCACAGAACTAACAGATTTGGATTCTGAAAAATACTTCTGATATTATTAATATAATTCTCTTGGGGAAAGTTAGCAGAGGAACTAAGAGAAAGTTGTAGAAATACATATATAATAAATGCCCGTCTATTCTTTGCTCCATGGGATTGCTCTGCATCTACACACCAGTTAAACTAAGCTGCATTCTCCAGTCATGTGTTTCCATGTTTGACCTTTTGTCAAAAACCACTGAACTTTTTTCCTTTTTCAAAAAGTGGCCAAACTCTGAAAACCTCTTTAGAATTCAGCTTAAATTATTCTTTTTTTAATCAGTGTTTTGTAAGAGAAAAAGCTGACCCTTTTCCTTACATTCAATTTCCGTAGGCTTGTTATATCGATGCCAGATTCCCCCTGGATGAGAGTCATGTGAAGAGGTACAGAGCTGCTAGGGGGTTCCACTAACAAAACATAGCACCGTATGCTGGGCTAATCCTGCACCTGTGATGTGTTATTCAGCAGTTAAGAAATGCAGTCCAGACCGTGGTTGCCTAATACAGCTCAGCTGTTTTTCTCAGTACTCTCTTTGATTGTAAGCTGGCAAGCAATATTATTCCAGCCAGGCACAAAGCTGTACTCAGAATACAGAGCATATGACAGTAGAAAGGTGAAAGAAAAAGAAAAACCCGGAATTAAAAAAAAAAGGGGGGGTTCTGACCAATACGGTATTCATTACTATTTCCAGATGGTTAAAAGCTGCCTCTGATGAGTGAGTGTGAAAAGTTGGACTGTAGTCCCACTCTATTGCTACAACTCTTTGCAACTCCTCTTTTCACAGTGGAAACTACATGTGATATATAATAGGGGTGGCCAAATTTACTGACCCCCCAAACCTCCCTCCCGGCTGGGCAGAATCTTCTAGTCCCACCAACCTGCCACAGGGGAGAAGCTCCGAGCTCCCCACACCAGTCTGATAGGCGGAGAACGGGGAGGAGGGGAAAGGAGGGGCCCACAGGGGCTCCATTACTTTAATTGTAAAAAGAGCCGCATGTGGCTCATGAGCCATGGTTTGGCCACCCCTGCTATAACATAATTTGTTGTTCGGTCCCTCAGAGCATTTAACTCCATAGATTTTTCAGTAACAAGAACAACAACTGCAAGGCATCAAGCCTTCTTCAACTTCCCTTTTATTTACTTGTTGGGTAATATTAAAAATGCAAGTTGAAAACTGAGTATGGTTTATATAATGGTGCAGCATACAATCAGTGATTTATCTGCGAAACTCCTAGAGGGAAACAGCCACAAAAAAAGGCCTTCAGGTTGTGAACTAAGATATATAATATGTCATAATACAGTTAGCAAATGACCAGGCTAACTGCAGAAAAAAGAAAAAAAAGTGCAGAGGAAAATACAGTTCCTTGCTGGAAAGTACAGAATAGAGCCAAGGAAGAGATGCTACAGTTTAGGAGAAGGGTTTCCCTGTTTCTGCACCTACAAATCACTGCATATAGTCCCCCCCCAATTGTGATATACATTGGTAGTTCACAGAGCTGTATAAAAAATTACAGCTTAATATTCTTCGCAGTAAGTCCTTGAAATCATTTAGTTGGAAAAAAATTAGTTCTAATCCTAGAACAAGTATGCCTGGACACAGATTTACCCTGAAAAATAATTACAGGATCATTTATGTACTGTATCTCTTTAATCCAACAAACAGCATGAATCAGTGCAATCTATGCCTGTTTGGCTGCTTGTAGTAATCAACATTTTTCTTGATGATATTCATCTGAAAACATCTGACATATCATCACCCGGAGCAAATTGCTTTCAGCACTTTGCACTTAACAGTTATACTCCACAAAATGACACTGATTTCTGTTCCTCAGTATCTAATCTAATTCCAACCTTGGATCACAATAATTAAAACAATAAACAACTATAAATTCAGAAAATGTACTGCTCCTGTTGGTTACCCAGGGGAGCCTTTCCAAAGAAACATTTTATGCTTATTTCCTCTACAAAATGAACGTTACAGACTTGCTAGCTTTCCCAAGAGCGAATGCATCGCTCTCAACTAAAGCCCATAACCTGGAACCAGAATTTGAGGTTGAAAAACTGTGATACTTCCTCCTCATTGTTTTTGGCTGACCTGGATCAGCCTTTCTTTTGATGTACAAGGCAATAGCAATGCAGTATTATCAACACCTTCATTCTCAGAGTCTGATTCTAATACTCATATAGGTTTAACCAAAGTCTCTTTGTTCTTTCCACTGCATTTTGCAAAATGTTTTCTCATATGGTCTGCCTTCCAACTCACTTTTTCTTTGCAATTTCTGCATCTAAGAATCTCTTTGCCATCTTTATGAACTTTCTCCACATTGCCATGCATTAGATCAAATGGTCCTTCCACCTTTGTTCATGTGGAAATATTTTTACTTGAGTCACTGTAGTCACTGAGTTCAGTTGTCGAAGTTGCACTTTAGCTAGCCAGATCAAGAGACGGAGAACTGGACTGGACAGTTTACCTCGGACAGAGACTGAAACATCTGAATCTGGGAATTCCTCTTCTTTGTTTGCTACACAAAAATGTAATTTTCATTGCTAAACCAAGAAATTGAATTCCCAGATTCAGAAGCTTCAGTGTTAGTTTGAGGTAGCCAAGACAATAGTACATAGGTTTTTTTTGTTTTATTTTACTTCCTTTCATTAAAATTAAATAGATGATATTACTGCAAAACTTTTATGAAATTGCTAAACATTTTTCAGTAATTTTCATCAGCGTATTCTAATAATTATTTTATTTTCCCCAGTTTCCTGGTTTAAACCAATTATTTGCCAGTGCCCTATCCTAAAAGAGCATTTTCAGGGACAGAAAAGACAGAATCCATTTGTCTGACAAATTTAGTGTGGTGGGACAAATCCTTCAAAGTGCTGAGCTCTCAACTCCCATTTACTTGAAAGAGAGCTGAGTGTAGCTCAGCACCTCACGTGATCAGTCCTGCTCTAGTTAGTCAGCTATTGATTTTATGGCCCAAGCTTAATAATTCTTCATAGGCCACATCCAAAACTACATCAGTCCAACCTCCAACTTTGTGCCCCTTTCAGAGACAGAGCTCCCACTTGCCTTTAAAGATTCATTGCAGTAAATCTTTCTCTAGGCTGGATTGCTGGTGCCTCCCCATTTTCAATTCTCATCGACACTGGTGCACAATGTAATCTGTGAGGTTATAAGCACCAAAGCACTTGATATGCTGACAGAAATGAAAAGAGAGATCTCTTACATCTGAGAAAGAGACAGATGGACCCAAATATGGATCTTTAAAGGTAAAAGGGATGCTGCCAAGTCTTGCAGAGGGTGGATTTCTTGGGAACGTGATGTGACAAAGACTTGAGGGATATTCCTCGAAGACAGTGATAGGAAAATGTGAACCTGTGATCATGCACAGAAGTGGCTTAGGGCACAGCAGTGAATCTTACAGGAAAGAACCAAGGTGGTTACTGGGAACTGAGTAGGAAAGTTTTGACCCTCAGGTTTGGATTCGTTATTCAGACTTACGGGACTTAGCCAAAGTGACCATTATGGGTCTAATCATTGCTAATACTGAAAAGGTCCTTATAACTGCAAAGTAATGAACTGACACCAACACATAAACTTTAAAGCAAAGGTTATCATCATTATACCAATTTCTTTAAGGTATTTATGGTAATAGTAATTGCACTGTGTTGTAAATTTCCGGTTATATCATTTTTCACAATTGGAGCCTTAAAGAATTAGGTTTAGAGTTGTCTTGAGGAGCTGCAAAATAATGTACTGCAATTATATTTCTTTAAACCATCAGACTCTTGTTTCTTCTTTATTACAAGGTATCGAACCAGTTTCTAAGTTCTCCGCAACTTGGAACAAAAGCATAAGGGGTCAGATCCTTAAGTCCTGTCAACTGAGTTATGTTAAATTACATCAGTTGACAATATGACTCTAGAATTGAATGTGATACATTTGGGGCAGAGTAAGAAAGAAAAATATTATATAGAAACATGAGCACCAAATTTGTAAGCAAATCACCTTTTTGATGTTTCTGAAACTCCTTTATTCCAATAATAGGTGTGATCCATAGAAAATGACAACATGTATATATTTTATTGCCCACAGATGCATTTTATTTTCCCTTTTCCAAAGAGCCTGGGTCACACTTACTTTTAAGCTGCTCTTCGCTACTGACACAGTCTTACCTCTCCTTTCTGGAGCTGGAGGTGCAATCTGCCCTCCTCCATGCTACTCGGTCTTGCTCTCGGTCAGCCCATACACTCTGAATGCTCCTCAAAGGCAATCTGCTAGTGTGTTCAGTTTGCTAACTAAATGTCTACCATGTGCAAGAGGTGCTGAGTTACGATGGCCAATCACCCTCTCCTAATGTGACATTTCGATAAGCCCTGAAGAAGAGCCAGGACAGGAGCCACCTGAGTCCAAGGTATTTTCTTGTTATCCTCATTCCTTTTTACTTGTCCCTGAGACATGTTATCTACTGCTCTCCTCAGTTCTTTGGGCTATAACATTACTCTGTTTGAATGGTTGGAAATGGAGACAGCGCTACCTCTCTCTCCTCCATCTCTCCCTGGATTCTAATTCTGGTTTTTCCAGCAGCAATTAGTCATGAAGTGTGCCATCCACTGCTCCTCTCCTGGCTCTGCTATGCCACTATCAGCTGCTCGGTCTAGCTGGGGAAAGAGCCCCCACCTGGTTCTGTACACCAGAGAACTACTGTTAATCCACCACCGCCAGTGCTGAATGTTCAGAGGTGTAGCATCAGAAATACGGGAAAAGTTCAAAGATGCAGGGCAATATCCATTTTATGAGCACAATAATCTCACAATTAAAATTACCCTGGGGAAAGAGGAACAAATTACACAGGACAGAAAAGACAAACTAAGGGCCAGATTCACTCAGCATCTATGGAATAGGCTCTGCCACATATTCACAGTAGCAGAAAATCCACCTGGAGACAAGTTGTGGAAATGAATCCTACTCAACTACCCCTTCACTGGCTCTCTCAGGGGACTAAGCGCAGCCTTGAGAGTGTAGTGCAGGTTGAGAGAAGACTGAGCTAATGAGCAGCAGAATTCATTACATCCATATTGCCCCTTCTACTGACAGAGCTACTACCTACAGAGCTTTCAACAGAACATAAACTGACAAATCAATAAAAATCAGTGTGGACATCTGGTCTTTGCCCATCACGAGGAGATCAAGATGACAATATCCAACCAAGATGCAGAAAGGTTCAGAACAACTGAAACAGTAATTAGGCGTATCAATGGGTAAACCTCTAAACATTCAAGAATTTAGTTGGATTAAGCATCCTCATATTTAGGCAATGGCTACTGTAGAGAGCTTATAGCGGCGCAGATGCATCAGGCTGCTGCACTGGTGTAAGCTCTCTAGAGTAGCCACTCTACGCCGAGGGGAGAGAGCTCTCCTGTCAACTTAATTAATCCACCCCCAATGAGTGGTGGTAGCTATGTTAGCGGGAGAAGATCTCCCGCGGACAAAGCGCTGTCCATGTAACTTATGTCGTTCAGAGGGGTGGCTTATTCACACCCCTGAGCGACATAAGTTATACTGACGTAAGTGGTAGAGTAGACATAGCCTAAGGTGCTTATCCAAACCTATTTAGTCAGTGGGACTGGGCTAGAAATCTCCTTGAAGATGAAAACAATTGAAAATTATCATCTGCTGGCTGTTTGATTTGTAGCCAGTGCTCATCTAACAAAGTCCATTGTTGCAGTTGCCAGTAACTGCCCCCCTTGCAGACTGTCTCAGCAGAGAAGCAAAGAACTAAATGGGCAAGGTGAGAGAACGACAAAAAGGTTTAAGCTCGTCAGAGAGAGCTGTGTGGCTTTGTTGCAGGCTGCGTTATACATGGGATTAAGGAAAGGCCTTCTTTCCAGAGGTATCAATGTGACACTTATCAGAATTGCTAAATCGACTTTTTTTTCACGAAAGCTCCTTCACTTGGGACGCACTTCACTCTATTATTCAGAAAAGTCCTTTGACCAGACTCTAAAATCAAGCAAAAGGCCTTGAGGCAGGGAAAAATAAAACATCATCTTATGTTCATTAATATATTAAAACGTCATTAAAGAAAACCTAGCAAAAAACACAGCCTCTGCCAGCTAGCTCCTTAATTATTTTCTCTAATTCCCAGTACTCAACCTAATGCATCCTTCAGGATCTTGGACAGCGCTATTCAGAACATTAAAAATATCTGCAATTCCTGTAGATTTATGTTCAATGACAAACAAAACTCAATCAAGTTTAAAGGCAAATTGATGCTACTTACTTTAAACCCTGAAGGAGAGGAATGTGTGTGAATTCTGTTGTACGGTTTGCTTCTGCTCAGGCTTGTATCCATATTCATAAGCAGAACAGTTCAAAGACAGGAGGTTAGAGGTGATTGAGGACAATTTTCTGTTCCCAATTAACACCAGTGAGCAATGAAAGCCTTGACTGCCAGGCGCCATCACATGCAAACTATTCTCCTTTTGTACAGGGCCCTTGCTCTCTGTAGAGTTCAGTGTCTCCTGACAGCTCTACAGTGTAAGCAGAGGGATCATTAGTTATGACTAGTAGAGTCTAGCAGATAATGATGACTCTTATTTCAGGAACTATTAAGCTATAAACACTGCTCTGAAAGCCATTTATCTGAATTTTAGGATAAACAGTAGAAGCTACTCAATTAAATAGATTGCACGAAATAAGCTACAGATGCCAAAGCAAGGGACACTTAAATTTTGAAGAAGAAAATCTGTGCATTTAATAAATGCAATCTTATATCACAAAATTATTGACAAGGAAGATCATATGCTATTAGAGCATACACCCCCTTTGGGGTATATGACAAAGAAATCCAAATCAAACTGCAGTTATGAAATGGTTAATTCAAAGCTGCGCTAAGTTTATATATACTTATATATATATATATATATATATATATATATATATAAAATTCACGTGTTCTCTCTTTCCATCCCCATCCCAAGTGTAAAATTCTAAAATGGAAATCCTTGTAGAAAAGTACATGTTTCTATGTGCACACTACTACCATTTGAAAATCTGATGCTACTATAGCACTGTGTAAATGAGATAAATGTTAAAAAAGTCATGCCTGCATTTGCATTTATTATGAAGACAATTTCTGTCTACAGGCAATAGTGTATTAAATTATTTTCAGGAGAGGGAGTGACTAAAATGGGAATTTATCAAATGATGGTTCTTTTGCTGGTCTCTAAGAATTTGCATATATTAAAACCCTAAGCAAAAATATCAATGAAGTATATTTGCAAATAGGGTGATTTTCAGCAGTGCAGCCTTTACACCCCCTTTCAAAAAGGGCTGAGGGTAAAACATATGGATACCCAGGGCACCGGATGGAGGGGGAAAGCAACACCACCAAAAGATGGTAGTTATTTTCTTCTTGTGTCACAAAAATAAAAGCCTGCTTTCTTCACACTTCCAGAAGTCAAGGGATTTTCAAAACAGTTTGGAGGTCAGAAAAGAGAACACACAGGTGTGCGTTATGTCAGTAACTTAAAGCAAGCAAGATTAGGCTGGAATCTGATCCTGCCACTGACACATTCCTGAGGGCATTATAAACGCTCCCTGAAGGAATATCACACTAATGCTGACTAATTTTCACAAATATCACAAATCTCATTAAACTTCCTCTTTATCAGCATTATTCAAAGCTGATTTGCTGGCAATATTGAACTCATTTGTACCTATGTGAAAAAAAATCCTTTCATGTTCTCTCCAATGTCATTTCTTCTATTCAGTTCCACTAACAATGCACAATGGATTAAATAAAAAATATTCAGTTTCATCATACACCAGCCTTTCAACTATGTCCTAGAGACTATGACACAGAGATTAAGAGAGAGGTTATGTATCCATAAATAAATATGCTGTAAGAGGGCCATTCTCCAATCAATGTTTGATAGATTTATATGGGTAACTAATCACAGCTATGAGGCAGCCACAAGTCCCAAGTGAATTAATAGGATGGTGCTCCTAAATATGGAGGTTGTTTACTTAGTACTGTAATTTTATTTGCGTTGATATTGATCCTGCTTTCTTTCCCCCAAACAAATCTCCCTTTGACTTTAGCAGGAATTACATACACACATAAGGCGTGTCGAATAGAGTCTTAGTCACCCAAAACCTCTAGTAATACACATATGGTAGATTAAACTGGACTGCAATTACAATATATTTAAAATTTTGGTTATGTTATTTTCTCTAAAAAAAATTCATGTAATCTGAACAACATTCATTTTCATTTAAGATATCTATAAATTATGGTACGTTTGCATACGGCTTAATTTGTGCACAAAAGAATCTCATCTGTGCACCTTTGAAGTGGGAAGAGAAGATGGCATCCTGCATGCATAAATGTGGGGCAGGGCAATGTTACCTAATGGTGAAAGCACAGGATGGAGAAATCAGAACCAAGTTCTATTCCAGACTTGATCACTGCTTTATTATGTGAGTACTGGGCAAAATTTTCTGTTCCTCAGTTTCTCCATCTGTAAATTATGGACCAAAAATATTTGTTTTTTGATTTCAAATGAAAGATATTATTCAAAGATTAGTGCAAAAATATTCTTTGCAGAATATTTTGCACCCACTCACCTCAAATCATCTTGCAGATAGCCAAACCCCAAATACAACACAGAATATCATACAGAGAAACTAGATACAACCAAAGGAAAGAGCATTTCTGACTTTTGTAGTCACAACAAATAAAAACAATAAAAATCTCATACACCACCACAACCCTGAAATTATTAAGTCAATTTTATAGTATTTCTGTTACTACTAAGGAAAGCAGTAAGCATTACAATACTCTATTTCCCATTAATTTTGCTGTCATTCACTATGCAAACAACAGAGAGATCACAGGCAATAAGCCTACTTTTGAATAAGGAAATGCAGGCAACATCAGACTGGAAATGTCAGGCCAAAGATCAACAGACTTTTGGGATGTTCTCTTTGGGACGTTAAAAGTTTATCACATTGAATAAAAATATAAGCAAATAACCAACAAAAGAGTAATTTTAGCTCCAAAGTTGGAAGGGCAAAGAGCTAGTTCCACAGACTGTTTCCCCCCCTCCTTTCCATATGAGGCCCCCAATAGCAGTACAGAACTCTCCACCTTCCCCATGTGTTAGCATAACAGCCCCTTGACATCTGCACTTATAGCTGAGGCCAGATTGTCCCCAAAAAAGATCTGAGTAACTTCAGCTTCAAATGGAGTTTCTTGCATCCTAGAGGAGAAAAAGCATCTGGATATTAAATTCTCTCTCACTCACACACACATTCCGTCCCCGTAAAAAAGAAACATTTATCATGATACTATCTTTGTATGAAGACCATTTTTTTTAACTTCTGACATGGACTTAGACATAATTCTTCCAAAACTAAATGTTGTGTCTTTCCTCCCAATTTCTTCCTCTTCCCCTATTCCATCTGTTTGTGATCCAATCCTCCTCCTCATTATATAGGGTCCTAACCTAGGTATCCTCTTTGACCACTCCCTCCCTTCACATCCAGATATATCCTGGCTTAAATTGTGCCATTTCTTCCCCCAGAAAGTTTCTAAGAATTGATCTTTTTTCTGTCTCTGCACAACTAAATGTATTGTCATCTCACAGGTATTCAACTGCAACATCATCCTCTTTGTGATGCCTATATCACCTCACACCATTCCAATCAAAAGACAGCTCCTAAAATAATCTTCCTTGCTTTGACCAAGTCACTCCCTCTTCATATATTTCCATCATCTTTCCCTTTTCCATTTTATCAACTTCCATTGTTCAACTTCTTGTCCTTATCTTCAAGATCTTCCCAAATCATGCCCTTTCTCCTTATCTACTCTTATCACCAAATATTCTGTTCCTGCCTTCCCCTTAGTGTAAACGCTGGTCCAATGCTCCCAGGGAGACCAATGTTATCTCTTCTGCTTCTGTCATTTTCCTGCTAACTGTGATGACAGGTGAGGAGCAGAGCAGGAACAAGTAGAAAACTTCCAATTCTCTCCTCAGCAGCACTTCTTCTCTTCTAAACTAAACTGCTGGGGGTGGCTATTAGAATGGGAAATGGGTATGCACCACACTCATTATGTTTTCCCCAAATATACTACTTGACTAGACGATGCCAAGCCAAAAGCACAACAGAATCTCTCCTAATATATCAGTGCAAATTGTTGCATATTGTATAAGAGGGAAATATTTGCTTATCATTGGCTGATAAATGTCAGGTGATATATCAATCAGTACCTCCTCAGGAGTCAATTATACTGTGGTGGTAAGAGCACTATAATGACGAGCAGAGGGGACCCACAGTGGGAGTGAGGGACAGGAGGAAAAGGTCCATATCCACTGAGGTCACTGGTCAACTCACAGTGGGAGCAGGATTGGGCCAAAAGGAGAGAATTGACTTAAAAGGTTGTATAATTTTTCTCCCTTTTACACTGTTGCGCCATCCCATTTTCTTTGCCATTTGGTATTTTGTAACTTTGCTTTCATGCAGCTTTTTATTTTTATTTTAATTCCTTTGCCTTCCTTTGGAGGGAGCGAGAAGCTGAGGCAATATCTTTACTATTGACAAACAGCCTGACAACTCTGATTGCAGGAAACAAGCAGACCAGAGGGATCACAGTAGGTAAGTTTAAGATATTTATATATTCAAGCTTTGCTTATTCAGAGGTAACAGCACAGTGATTCTGAAAATCCTTGCACTTGGATTCACTGATGATTGTCAGGCAGAGTAACAGGGTTTTGTATACTGAATGGTTATTGGGAAATGACGTTAGAATGATTATGCAGATGAGACACCTAGAACCAATCAGAGCATAGGGAACTGCATTATAGCGGGAGAACAATATAATTATACTTTAACAAATGCCCAGCATCCCTGCACTACAACTGCCTGAGACAATTTATTTCAGCACAGTGCAGCAGTAATGCAAAGGATCATACTCTGTGATACAAATATGTGATTGCGTATCTTACTAAAAAACGGTGTTTGCTTGCCTCTTAAATAAAATGTGTCATGTATTTATCACACAGTTTTTTATTTTCTTGAATCACAAGGGCACTCCTTTTAGGGGGTTAATCTGTGATATATTTTTTAAATTAGTTATATTTGGGAGTATGGTAGGATGCTTGCTATGTACTTCAATTGAAATAAAAAAACATGTCATAGTAAACTGGGCATAAACCAGCGTAAAAATCAAAGTCAATACTGCGCACAAGTTAATTACTTATCAGTAGCTCCAAAGCCAAGCTGGACACTTTGACCCCCATTGAAATCAATGTATGTTTTACCACTGACTTCAATCAGGCCAGGATTTCAACCTGGGTGTAAAATTAATTACCAGTGAATCAAATATCAATTGATGAGGCCTTACTTGAAGTTACAAGATAGTGACTTTCATGGATATAAATGAAAAAAAAAACCAATCCCAAAATCAGCTGTATTTCCTTTCCCTTTTCTGGTTGTTACTTTTTTTTTTTTTTTTTTTTGTAAACAGATGGATATTGTTCCCTGACAGCAGTGTCATTTAAAATATCCAGACAAACTCTAAAAATGCACTGAATAACAAGAACCTAGACCCTTAAACCAAATATGTGTTTCATGTTGGGATACTGTATACTTTCCTGAGAGAAAGGAAAATATTTTTGCAAGCTGTTAACTTTTCAAATTATATGTAATAGCTTATTTCATAGCTAGGCAAAGCTGTTAAATTAGAGTAAACTTCTTCATTAGTGAAATGTAGTGTAACTTACTATAAATACTGTAGTCATAAGTAAATGCACTAATTGTGCAATATTTTTCATCAGAGTATATATTGAAATATATGCCAAATATAGGGTGAAGAAATATAAGAAGTTATTTTTCTTCAGCAAAATATTAACACTGCTGAGGAACGTGTTGGTGGTCAAACCTCTGACAAACAAGAGTTATTTGTCTGATCAATGTTTTCCATGGAGCAAAAAAAAAAAAAAAAAGGTGTTTGGATATACTATAAATATGCACAGGGATTATTTTTCATAAAAGTCAGTGCAATTCTTTTTCCCCCAACCCATTCTGCATGTTTTAGTTGTTCTAATGCAATGCTTACATATTCATTCTATGGTGAGCGGAATGTTAGAGGAACTAGCCTGTCCATACCCCTAACCACAGAGAATACTGGACTCAGCAGAACCAGCATCACTATACCCCGGCACATCAAGGGAGTTCAAGGGCAAGCCAGGTTAAGCATGAAAGGCTGGATCTGGGGATTCTGTGACTATGCAGACACACTATCTTCCCCACGTATAGTTTACACTTCCATAGTGCATTCCTTTCCAAAGTAACTGCTCCATGAGCTGGGGATGGCACATGGGGATAAGTCACTCTATGGACTGGGGGACTGCTCAATTTCCTTACAAGCTTCAGAGAAACACTGTGGAATCCCATTTACTTTGAGACAGCACATGATAGGGTATTTTGCCCTAAGTTACTAGTGGAAACAACCCCATTCACTGTGTTTTGGAAATTATATATAAATTTAAAGTAAACTCATATTAAGGGGAAATTTTCAATTACGTATGATCTAAGGAGCGATGGGTGAAATCTGTGGCTCATAATATTTACTTCAGTTCTGCAGGGGGACCCAAATCCTTCTTCTCAAAGGTAATCAGGGAATGAGCCACATTTACTATAAAAATAATGAAGTAAATCATTGAAGCTCAAACCTGAAATCAGCTACCAGTAGCTCTCAGTTGCATTATAGACAGTTCTCTGACAACTGTGGAGTAACTAAAGTGAACAAAACAGACAACGTCCGCTTCCCAAATAGTTCAAAGGTAGCTGTGCAGAAATTCAAAGTAAAAGCCTTAAAAATGTAGTTAACATCAGAAAGTATAAGGGTTAGCATTAACAGTTCTCTACTGTGCATAAGGTTTGTCTACAGGTTACTAGCTATTCCTGCTCAGTGTTTATTTCTCTATAATACTCCGCTTACAGATCACATTCATATGGTATGTAATCTGTTTCACAGCTAATGTTGACACACAAAACAAATGGCAGAAGAAACAAGCATGTTAATACAATTCTGAAGCAAGTATTACTAACCTTCTCCAAATATAAAGGGATTTGTGGTTCTTGTGATCTTGTTTAAGAACACAACTGTGAGTCACTTCACACAGATGTTTCATTTCCTGATTTGTACCCAGAAAACTAAGATGGGGTATTATTTGGGGGAAATGTCAGATACACTTACACTGATAGCTGTGTTTTGGCATTCAGCTTGAAGTTGGAGTTTAGGGACCTTATTTCTAAGGTAAGAACACTCTGAATCTTCATAGTCAATCCTACAAGCTTTGGACATGTCAATAGATTATATAGTGCCTTTATTGTACTGACCATCAATACAGTGCTGAACATGTACCCTCAAAAAAAAAATAAATAAATAAAAAAAGCAATAAGACATCCATTACTAATTATTTGAAAAATAAGTCTAAGAAACATACTTTTCAGAAAAGCCTCTGACATCTCTTTATGAGAAAAATATTTTATTGTACAAGGTGTATATTTTTGTTTCTTAGCAATATAATCTTTTATGTGAAAATAAATGTCAAATGAACAAATCCTGGAAGATACATTAAAAGGAGAGTGTCAGAGATTAATCAGAATTCTAAGTATGAAGAAAGATATGTAAACATTGCCCTTTAATTACTTTCAAAAATTCATCAGCTAAATAGAAGATGCAAAAGGAACCAAATACTAAAGTAACTAATTCAGTTATACTATAATCTGTTTAGCTAAAATCCTGTTGCAATTTTAATATGATACAGGTAATTCAACTTCAGATTTTGTCTTAAACTGTTGTGGTGCTGTGTGTTGTTAAATTGCCATGATTCATTCCAGAGGTGGCTGTATTTCAGGGAAGAATAAAGTGATTACTGTCTAGTTTGTAACCATCTGTCATAGGCCCTGGTCCTGAAAACTTTACTTGGGTAAAAATACTAAACCTACAGGTTGCAAGCCTGGCCCATTGAAGTCTATGAGGATTTTGCCACTGATGTTAATGGGGCCAGGATTTCACAGTCCAAGCTTTATTAGGGCAAAATTCCCACTGTTTTCACACCAATCAAATTAGAAACATACATATTGAGTTCAGTTCTCCCTTTATTTACATGGGATGCCTGCAGCCACCGAAGGCATAACTGTAAGTGAAGGCAGAATTGGGCTCAATCTGTATTGTCTAAAATCTGCTGGGTTCCCTCAAGCTGTCACAGTTGTCACTATCCCATACATCACGACTGTCGAGCACAGGGAAGTGGGGACAGAAGTCAGAATCTTCAACTCCAAAACCCCAGGCCTCAATCACATGATCTAAAGGAGACTCTCAGTAAGCAATAGAAGGGCAATGGTGCGCCAACCAGTTCATTACAGTATATTTCTAATTTGCTTTACTATTACAGTAAAGCATCTTTTCACATTCAGCAATAATTATAAAACCATTTTAAGGGCGTATTTCCTTCCAACACAAAACTCCTATTAGCAATACCAAGAATTAAGAGCACAGTGTAGACTATTTTGTTAGAATAGCTCAAATGAGCTATTACAAACCAAAATACAGTCAAATTAAAAACCGAAAAGCAGGTTGTTCAGCCATGGTTAGAAAAACAATTCTTCTCATAAATGGATAATTAAAATAAAGTTATTTGTCTCTGTTCAGTGTTTCGTATATAGGCAAGTCCAATAAATCAGACTATTACTCTGACTTGCCTAAAGTCACCTGAAAAGAAATCCATAAACTGTTAAATATGTCAAGTAAGGAAAAGAGCCCGTCCTGTCTTCAAACGTATTTTATGACCACTGTACCATGCATCTAACCTGTCACATGTGGGCAGCTGCCCGCTTGCTGCCTTACCAAAAAATGGAAGGAAATTGTCTGCAGCATGGCACAAACCAGAGGGCTTATTGAGTAAAACACAGTATTTGAAAATCCAGTTAGCTTGCATTCACAATCTATTCATCTTTATTTTGATGGACAGCGACTCATTTATCACTCCCCCAACTCCCCTCCTCTAACAGAGAGTAAAACGTCACAATAAACATTGTTTTCAATCTCTTCACACTTTTCATAAAAATCGGAACCTGTGATCCCCTGCAACTTGGCTGCTCTATGCAACCAGCAGGCTCATAGGACAATCACAAGGAACCACCTGGCAGGCAGAGGGCAGAGCCTTTCCAGCTTCAAGTCAGCCAGAGGATTTTAAAAAGGGTGACACTGGATGTCAGCTCAATGAAAGGTTTCCAGACTCCAGAGGTCACTCAAGGAGAAGAAATGGAGGACAATGCAGTCCAGCTATTAAACCTTGTTACTTGCTTCTCAAAACCTAGCAATTAGTTAGTATAAGGACAGAGGACTTCACTCTACTGCCTTCCCACTGTTTGCGTGTAGGAAGCGCCTTATCCCCACAACAACAACAACCAAAAAAAAAAAAGGTGACTAAAAGAAGCATTCCTTGTAAAATTCCTTGGAAATCATGGGTGAACAGACACTCCTACCCCTGGTATTTCCTAGACCATTGGTTGGGGGAATCATTCATCTTCCAATCCGAAACCACACATGGGGGTTTATTAACTGATAGTATTCTAGATTGTGGAGTTGGGGATCGACATTTCAGATTAAATCATCACAAGAAATCTTTTTCTTTTTTTTTTTTTTTTACATTTGTTTTCAATTGAAAAACAAAATGGATCTTACAGCCTATGCAAATTCATTATCCTTCATACTGATGTGAGACTTTGTGCCCTGGAGGATCTGAGTTAGAAACAAAAGAGTAATTTCCTGTTTACATATTTTTGTAAACGAGGCTAGTGCATTTTATCCTTGAAATTCCCTAATACCTTTCAAACACTGTTCTGACATTCATTGCCTAAAACAAATGTAATGACTGCCACTTGGTCAGTTGCTGAACTCGATATACCAGTCATTATGACATTTACAGATGAGTTTGCTTTCAGAGCAAAAGATACCGTATAGAGCAAACTCCCTATCTCCCCAGAAACAACTGCCTTCCCACTGCCAAGGTTCAGAAATTTGTGTCTTGTGATGTGGCACATTTGTTTGTTTCAACTAGCAGTGCCATGATGCAACCCAGAGTCCTAAGGAGATGTAAACTATTTACCATGGTTTAGTGTAAATTATTTTTTCAGGCGGGCAGGCTTCCATGGATCCTTGTTTGTTTATAATTCAAGTATGCTGGTGCTCCTTTAGGGGCACTAATAGGAGAGGAAGTCTGAAAGTTTCTATTTGAGGAAAACCTCTGATTTATATTTCTAGTGTGGAAAATGTCTTGTTTAATTTAAAAATAGTTTTGGAAGGTAGAAGTGAATCTGAGCACAGCAAGTAACTGTTTTTCCTGAAGAACTTCACATTACAAATGATAGCATAATACTAATAAGAGGAAAGGTCAGAGCTATAATGCAACACGCTAATAAGAGTTTATATATAGCAGCTTGCAGACACTATACTTTTCTTTAAAACCTTCATAATTTGGTTTTATGTACATTTTATGTGTTGGACTTATCATTCCTAAGGTGGTAGTGCCTAGTTTCCTTTTGAAATGCTTGAAACATACTGGACCCACCCAGTATCTGTCCTGACAAGTAGTGTTTGTCCGAGGAAGCAAAATGAAAACAATAATGCCGAAATTAGGTATTTGCATGCATCTATGAATGAAAAGACTTGCTCCTGTCAAGCATTAGACATTTCACAAAATTAAATTAAATTAAAATGTCTATTTTCCAAAAAACACAAATAGTTTAGAATTAGCACAGAGAAGACTGACAGCAATTCACTGCAGGGTCCTACCACAAAAAAAATCGGATTGTCATTTAACTCCAACAGATTTATGATACAAATCCACTTACAAAGTCACACAAATGACCAAATACCACAAACTGAGACCCACTGGAAGTGTGTCCACTTATCACATTGTTGGTATGCCAAGTATTTTAACAGAAGACACTGTAATGCTTCCGGTATTCCTGATTAGCAAACCCAACTTACAAAGGTGAACTCAAGAAGATCCCTATGACTTCTTTAGCGATAATCATGTATTTTAATAGAACTTACTGCAAACGAATCTCTCTTCTGCATAAATAAGATTGCAATTCCACATAAATGGTTAACATGGAAGGGTGAACCAAGAATTTCAGCCACACAGAAACACTACAGAGAAAACTCAAAAATAATGCCTTTCCATCATTCCATGGAAAAATATTTGGTAAGAAAGGAGAACTATATTCTTATAGTTTTGCTTCTGTAGGAAGTGTTGTCCTTCTACCAATTAACTGAGTCTCCTCAAAATACATTAGTAGGGGAAGGTTGGCTTTCCCTTTCTTGTATGTATCTATAAAAGGCAATATAATTGATTGTTTTTAAAAGATAAATAGTCAACATAAAACTCACGTTTATATAAAAAATAACCCATGTTTCAGCTAAGAGTCTCCTTTTCTCCTTCCATCTCTACTGGCTGTTTGTAGTTGGCACCATTTCACTCAGCTTGCAAATTGACTAGTTAGCTTCTCTTTTGTTTCTAGGGCAGTTTTACTTTCTGGTTCTTATTCATCACCACAGTCATGGTTAGGATTGGATTCATCATTGCTGGAGACTGTTCACAGCTGCCAAAAGCTGTGTAGCTGTGTGAGACAATTGATATAAATTATCTAATAAGCTAATTTCCTTCTTTACAAAAAAAAATCCCTCTGACAATAAACTTCAGCTTCAAATATTATGTGGATTTTGTGCTGGTGAAAGGGCAGCCCTGGGGCATGAAGTTCTCTGGTAATCTACCAGGCAACAAAAGGGAAAGCTTCCCAAACATAGTGCTCTGGCAGCATGTCTCATCCCTGAAAAAATTTGGGTAAGATTTTGTGATATATTATCAAATGACTTATTAAGATTGAAATATATTACATCTATCACATTCATTTCATCCACTCATTTTGGAATGCTATCAGACTTTGAAATACCAGTATGAAATTCACCCTCTATGTCTAATATGGGATACACCAGTGTTAAATGAAGAACAAAATTCTGAAGTGAACATGTACACTTTAGGGCACAAACATGCCAACAATTACTATTGGACATAGTTGCTTGCTAACATTCATAGATTCCAAGGCCAGAAAGGACCATTGTGATCATCTAATCTGACCTCCTGTATTACACAGGCCATAGAACTTCCCCAAAATAACTCCCAGATCAGATCTTTCAAAAAAACATCCAATCTTGATTGAAAAATTGTCAGTGATGGAGATTCCACCATGACTTCGTAAATTGTTACAACAGTTAATTATCCTCAGTGTTAAAAATGCATGCTTTATTTCCAGTCTGAATTTGTCCAGCTTTAGCTTCCAGCTTCTGGATCATGTTATACCTTTCTCTCCTAGACTGAAGAGCCCATTATTCAATATTTGTTCTCCATGTAGGTACTTATAGATTAATCAAGTCACCCCTTAACCTTCTTTTTGTTAAACTAAGACAGAGTACCCTGCGTCTATCACAAGAGGGCAGGTTTTCTAATCTTTAAATCAAGGTTGCAATGAGTAACTCCAATGAAGTCAATATGGTTTCTTACAGTCGTATGTACTACTCTCAGCAATAAGTGTTTATTTCTAGGATTGGGCCCTTATTATGCAAGATTCCTGACTAATTTATGTCAAATAGGTGTGGACATGGATTATACATTAGTTTATCTTGTTAGGATGAGATTTTAGGATGAGAACGGGAAGAGCAGATCTACACCCCTCTCTGTTCAGTTAATGCCACGCGTTTTTGAAGGATGAAGTGAACGTTACCAGCATGAGAGGTTAAATAGGTTCAGAGAACTCCTACACACCAAACATTTACCCATTCCAGTACAAACATTAGATCTGCTTCATATTTACTTTAATAAAAGTTGCTACCTTTAAGATTTGTATAAAATAACTGGGTTCACGGGATATTTCTTGGCTGATATTACAATTTTCTATGATTAAACTTGCTCAGATTGTAAATATTTTTGTTTTTACAAACTAGTTTTAATTTTATTTCTGTAATATGCACACTGCAAAGAACAATAGCTAAGGGGCAAGAAGGATGGGCTCAGATTAAAGGATTTTATTTTATGGTAGAAAGATTAGTTGGAACTGCTTTGGTGGTAGGATTTTTTCCATGCCATACAGGTCAGAGGTGAAATAGCTGTCAGGATTTTTTTTTTCTCTTTCATACCACCTTCTTTTTGTCACTGGAAGCACTGCATTCACACGTAAAGAGAAGGATAACCACATGGATTTTGGGCAGAATTCTGTTCTCAGTCACTTGCTCATAACACAATTAGGGCATGTGTATTTGAGGGCACAATACTGTCCTTTGTGAGGATTTTATACTACAGTGAAGGCCTCAGCTTTATTTTTTAACAAATTTAAATAAAGCATTACATTCTTTTAGGTGAAAAACTTTGAAATGTTATGTGGGTGCGTACATTTTATTTCCATGATCTGGAGTTCCTGTCTTATTATCAATGGAAGTCGATATCCTCAAATCAAATACCCTTTCGTAATTTCTGGATATTGAATGGACACTGGCACCACTGGCCATTGTTGCAGCCATTGTCCCTGGGGCCAACCCGGGGCTGACTGCGCCACAGGCTGTGACGCTTTGTGGGGATGTCAGCTCGCCCAACGATTGTCCCCCTGGGAGACCCCGAGTCCTCCATCAACAGGGCTTTCAACCGGATTTCTTGGTCCATTTGAGTCCTCAGTTTGAAAGCCCTGTAGATCTTGCACTTCTCTTTTCTGTGGGCTTCCCCCAAGCACTTAAAGCAGCGGTCATAGGGGTCGCTGGGCAGGAAGGCCTTCCTGCAGGAGGCACACAGCTTGAATCCCAATGACCAGGCATGGCCTGCTGCTCGAAGTCCCTGCAGGGACTTGCCTTATCTCTAACTAGTCTTAACAACACTTAACAACTACTTAACTAACTAAAATTAACTTAGAATATCAAAAGTTCCAGAGGGGTCGCTGGTGTTAGTCTGTATACAGCAAAAACAATGGAGTCTTGTAGCACTTTAAAGATTACATCTGTTAGTCTTGAAAGTTCTACAAGACTCTCTTTTTTTTTTTTAGAATACCAAACAAGTCCAAACAAGGGAAATAGTACTTGCTGAGAGCAAGGCTAGTTCCAGCAACCATCACAGGCGGAAAGAAGGAACTGAGGGGGCGTAGGGCTGGCAGCACCTCATATACCGCAGCATGTGTGCGGGGCTCCAGGGGGCACCGGAGCCAGCCCTACAGGATCTGCTTAGGCGAAAAAAGTTCCGGGTAACCATGCACAGAGGCGTGCACACACCTATAGTGGAATGGACATGAGCAAGCACGCGAAGAAGAACTACTCATTGAGACAGGCAGGTGAGTAGGGTTTTTAAGTCTGAATTTGAGTCTTTTTAAAAAACTATATATTTTACACAAGAGTTCTCACATAAAAGGACTAGAATAGGAGCAAGACCTTGAAAGAGATCACTGATTCCAGGTAGTTCTTATTAAAGCATTGTACAAACATCTGGCTGTTTTGTTCTTTGGAAGGGGAATCCATGAGCCCAACTAGGCAAAGCCTTCTGGGGGAGGAGTCAACTTATTATGTAGGCTATAGATTCCTTATACCAGAGAGAAGAGCGGGTTGTACTCCTCTGCTAATTCAGCCAAGCATGATACTTTATTCCTTATGAATCAGTGAGATGAGGGAATGAGATGCTGAAGTCTTGAGTGTCAGCAAGAGCAAAATGCCTACCACATGCCAAAGACACTAAGCATCTTCCTTTCTAAGACAGTTGAGAATCATTTAGTGGCTGGTCTTCATGGCTGTTCCTGTCATTTTCTTTTTTTAAGTGCAGCTGTCACACACACTTGAGTGAGCCACTAACTCCTGTCTGACATCAGAAATGACTGAAAACCACCAAAATGGCTGCTATGTGCATAATTTACAACTAACATGCTGCACCACCTTTTGCAGACCATCGGGAAGATCTGAGTTCTGTCCTCATTTTCAAGGAAGGAACAACTGCCATCTTATAACCAGTCTGCCTGCAGGCAAAGGGAACCTGCTAGGTGAATTGTGCTGATAGAAAGCAGAGCTTGTCCTCCCACTTCATCAATGTTGGTACTTCATGACTTAGTCTCCTGTTCCTGATGCCCCATCCCCCAAAACATTACCTGCTAGCTTAGGAAACCACAGCTGTAGTTTCCATGTACATTAGGACTGGAATCCTCAACACTTTTCTTTCTTGAAAATTAGCAAGGTTAAATGCCCTCATCTCCAGCAAGATTGTTCGGAAGTGATCTCCTGTCTTTTTTACCATGTTACTGAAGCAAAGTAGAGTGCAGCTGCGGCTGCTAATGTATGCTTCCACAGAGGAGGAAAAGAGCATGGAAATTACAGCAACCCTTAAAGTTGGATGCCTATTAACTGGCGGCTAGACGCAGCAGCTCATGTTCCTGACTGGTGGGCACCCTGGCTGAAACTGGTGTTATCCAGGATTCTGTCTTTTTAAAATTAGGATCTTTAACAGATGAACACGGCCAAGAACAAGCACTCCAACCAAACATAGTATTAACGTGTCACTCTGTATAATAAATACATGACTTACTGTACAAAAAAATATAGTTGAATGGCTTTGGCCTTGTCCAAGACTTATTTATTACAAGTCTAAATATAAGTCCTTTGACAATGAATTGTGTAATGTCTACAAGATAAAAAAATGGCACACTTTGTTAGCTACAGAAAGACAGGTAGACAGACAGAAGCTTCCACTTACTGCTTTATTGGCTGCCAGCCATTCTCTGAATGGGGGCAGTTATGAAAAAAAATGAGTACATGGCTTTAATAAGGTTCACTATGGATTGCTGTCTGATAAACACAGATTTTGACAATAACCTACACAGGGTCTAGCCCTTTCTACTGGGAAAGAATGTGTTATTCCAGGAGACGTAAATCACATACTTCTTGTATGTATGTGAAGAGATTAGAGAGAATACTGGCAGTGAAAATACGTATGATATGAAAAACTCACAGAATATATTATGTCTCCCAAAGTATGAGAGATATCAGTCTAGGTCTTGATTCACTTGTTTGTGCTTGGAATGGGATTCATACACAGAAAAGAGCAGAGATTCCACCAGAGATGGGCAACTTCGGTATAATCTATGGATGCAGCTTAATAAGAGCTGCTAAGAAGAGGCTTTTCAGGCACGTGTTTAATTAGTGTAGTGTTTTTCCAAAAAAAAAAAAAAAAAAAAAAAAAAACCTGAATAGTGAGACCCTTCAGGTCAAAGAAACCAACCCCACAGCATGTGTTTAAGGCCTACACATTTTAATTTATGTAGCTTCCACACTGATGTTGACATTTAAAGTAGGCACCCATTGAAATGAATGGGGGCAGATCACCCCTCAGAATGATTGTTTCAGGCTCCGCACAAACTCAGGGAAACATGCTGCAGCAGCGTACACTTGATTCACATTTTGAACATTCACAACAGCTAGAACCTTACATGGAAGCTGAGGCTCTGAAGAACAACTGGGACATCTGTCCATGCCCCAAATAATCCTTTATATCCCTGGGGGGCATGCCCCACACTTTGGAAAATACTGAAATAGTGTATCCTCTGAACTTCCTGGAAAGATTCCTTGGCTAGCAAATCTGACCTTTTAATCTGTTCTAGCTGGAACTAGGCCTATAGGACAGGCAAGGCTTGAGGGTGCCTTGTATTTCTATAACCTTAGTTATATTAGCCTTTCCATATGGACAAAGGTTTTCTTCACCAGCACTCTGCATCCTTGTTTGGTCAAACTGCAGGGAGGCGGGGGGAGATAAATAAATAATTTGCAGGTCACTCCATTTTAGAAGTTTTTCACTGTTTTGGCTGCTTTGTAAAATACTCTGCCAATTCTAAACTATCATTTAAAAGAAGGGTTTCTGGCATTTCCCATTGCTGTGATTCAGTTGATGCTTGCAGCATAAATAGATGGGTTGTTGCTACCCTGTTTACTGAGGGCTGCAGGTAACTTTCCCTAGACAATCAGCAGTAGCAGCAAAGATGAAAATTCAACCCCCTTCTCTACCTTGCTTCACCAACTTCAAAGTGGTTTGAACTTCAAACTCTACTGACAATTGGAACCATTTAAATGTTAACATATTAATAAGCACAAGTATTTCCTCCAATCTCCCGCCCCCACCCTTTTTTAAAAATAAACAAAGCAATTAAATGCTGTAAACCACATGAATGCAACATTAAGGTAGCACATTTAAAAATAATAAAAAGTTAAAAAATCAAAAGGGAAGTTCCATTAGCAATGATTCCTGTTGCATATATTTAGTATTTTCCTACTAGTGTTTCTGTGGTTAAGTGCGTGGCATAACATGTTATTACTGTTTGGATCATAACAAACCATACCACAAAACACAGGGCATGTGGCCAACTTCATAGTGCTATAGAAACCTTTTATGTGTCCTGTCTTTGTAATTTTAAAATTATTTTGTGAGATTTTACATAGAATGAGTTCGTAAGTACACAAAATTCCATCCATTTCACCTCCACTCCCTATTCCCATCCCTTCTGATGGGATTCATAGATCCCAACGTCAGAAGGGATCACTGTGATCATCTAGTCTGACCTCCTGTACAACAAAGGCCATAGAATTTGCTCAAAATAATTTCTATAGTAGATTTTTTCAAAAAACACTCATCTTGATATAAAAATTGTCAATGATGGAGAATCCACCATAACCCTTGATAAATTGCTCCAATGGTTAATTACTCTAATTGTTAAAAATGTACGTCTGAATTTGTCTAGCTTCAGCTTCCAGCTACCGGATCCTGTTATACCTTTCTCTTTTAGATTGAAGAGACCATTAATAAATATTTGTTCCCATGTAGGTACTTAAAGACTGTAATCAAGTCACTGCTTAACCTTCTCTTTGTTAAGCCAAAGAGATTGAACTTCTTGAGTCTATCGCTATAAGGCAAGTTTTCTAATCCTTTAATCATTCTTGCGGTTTTCCTTTGAACCCTCTCCAATTTATCAACATCCTTTTTTAATTGTGGACACCAGAACTGAACACATGATTCCATCAGTGCCAAATAGAGATAAAATAACCTCTTTATTCCCACTTGAGATTCTCCTGTTTATGCAACCCGGGATTGCTTTAGCTCTTTTGGGCACAGTGCCATACTGGGAGCTCATGTTCAGTTGATTATCCACTACAACCCCCAAGAGTCAGTGCTTCCCAGGACAGATTCCCCCATTCTTAAGTATGGCCTACATTCTTTCTTCCTAGATGTATACGTTTACATTTAGCCATATTAAAATGCATATTATTTGCTTGGGCTCAGTTTACCAACCAAGTGATCTAGATTGCTCTGAATCAGTGACCAGTCCTCTTCATTATTTACCACTCCCACAATTTGTGTGTCAATCTTTATCAATGATTTTATGTTTTCTTCCAGGTCATAGATAAAAATGTTAAATAGTGTTAGGCCAAGAACTGATCACTGTAAGACCTCACTGGAAAAACTCAATGACTATTCCCTGTTTATAGTTGCATTTTGAGACCTATTGATGACAATATTGTATATATAGACAATGTATATATATTCTATGCATAACAGTTCATGTATAAACCTATGTTAATGCAAGGTGAAAATTAAATTCAAGTTGCATTTTATATATAAACAAGGAAAGAAATATGCCTATATTTAAAGTTACTCAAAACTCTTCATTATAACATCCTGTTTTTAAAGTTTACCAAATTAACCATGTAGGCTGAAATTTCCCTTGTTGGATATTTGCGCCTTGGGCTCTTCCTCTTCTTTTTTTAATGTCAGCAACAACAAATCAGGTGTTTCAGAGAACAAGATTAAGGGGAAATATGTTGTTCTGCCCATGTTCAAATTTTTTTTACAAGTGGTGTAGATAGGGGTCCTGTAGAAAAAAAACAGTTATGTGATCATGTAATTAAAGCAGGGCTCGACAAATTTGCTTTGTAGCTAGGAGCCAGCCCAAAAATTAAGGAGCCAGACAACGTGGTCCCAGCGGCAGGGCACCCTGGCCGGAGTGCAGTGGTCGCTCTCTCCTCCTGGCCCCGCCCCTCTCCCTCAACATGAACCCAGCGGCAGGGCGCCCTGGCTGTAGTGCGGCAGCCTCAGCACTCCGCCGTCCTGGCCCTGCCACATGGACACAGTGGCGCCCTGGACAGAGCATGGCAGCCGCTCCCCCCGGGACCCAGTCTTTCACTGGGAGAAATACTAGGCGCCAGAATTAAATTCCTAGGCGCCATGGCGACCTGGCACCTGGGGTTTGTCAAGCCCTGAATTAAAGGCTATATCATAATGTATACACATGAGGGAGGGGAATTAAGGCTATACAGAAAACCATAACTTTGGGATTTCCCAACTTTTGAGTGCTTGACTTTGCAATCTTAATGTTCTTTTAAGTACTTAATTTTATGTGTGTGTGTGTATACACATATGCGCACACACAAACTCTCCCCCTATAAGACACATACAAAATAGATTATTTGGTGATAAAGGCATATTTGACTAGTTATATCTACTTCTGCAGTTAGTAGTGAATATCAGTATTCAAGAAGAATATTTCCAATCCAATGCAATATGGAGCGCTACCATTGAAACCATGGAGACCAGTTATTATATTCTCCATTTAATAAACAAAGAAAGAAAAAAGAGGAAGACATAAAATGTTGTTCCATACAACAATATCTCTTGAGACATCTAGATAGACTTGTGTACAGTGCTGGGGAGGAGTCGGCGGTCGTAGTACATGTAGGTACCAGTGACATAGGGCAAGGTAGGAGAAAGGTCCTGGAGGTCAAATATAGGCTGTTTGGTAAGAGAGTAAAATCCAGGGCCTCTATGGTAGCATTCTCGGAAATGTTTCCAGTGCTACATGCAAGGCCAGTTAGACAGGCAGAACTACAAGGTCTCAGTTCGTGGATGAGACAATAGTGTTCAGAGGAGGGATATAGGTTTATTAAGAACTGGGGAATGTTTGGGAAAGGAAGAAGCTATACAGGAACCAAAATGAAACCAGATTTCTGACATGTAAAATTAAAAAGGTCATAGAGGAGTTTTTAAAGTAAGGACAACCGAGGAGCCAAAGGAGCACTCTAGGAAGATAAAGCTATTGCTGAGAAGCTAAATTAATTCTTTGTACTGGTCTTCATTGCAGAGGAGGTGAGGGAGATTCCCACACCTGAGCCATTCCTTTTAAGTGACAAATCTGAGGAACTGTCCCAGATTGAGGTGTCAACAGAGGAGATTTTGGAACAAATTGATAAATTAAACAATAATAAGTCACCAGAACCATATGATATTCACCCAAGAGTTCTGAAGGAACTCAGATATGAAACTATAGAACTACTAACTATGTTATGTAACCTATTACTTAAATCAACCTCTGTACCAGTTGACTTGAGGATAGCTAATACAGCTCTTATTTTTAAAAAAGGCACTGGAGGCAAACCTGGCAACTACAGGCCAGCAAGCCTAACTTCAGTACCAGACAAATTGGTTGAAACTATGATGAAGAATAGAATTATCAGATAAATACAATGTGGGGGAGGAAAAGTCAACACAGATTTTATAAAGGGAAATCATGCCTTACCAATTTATTAGAATTATTTGAGGGTGTCAACAAGCACATAGACAAGAGATATCCAGTCAGTATAGTGTACTTGGACTCTCAGAAAGTCTTTGACAAGGTCCCTCACCAAAGGCTCTTAAGCAAAGTAAGCTGTCATTGGATAAGAGAGAAGATCCTCTAATGTATCAACAATTGGTTAAAAGATAGGAAACGAAGGGTAGAAATAAAAGTCAGTTTTCACAATGGAAACAAGTAAATAACAGGGTCCCCCAAGGATTTGTCCTGGGACCAGTGCTATACAACACATTCATAAATGATCTGGAAAAGAGAGTCAACACTGAGGTGGCAAAGTTTGCAGATGATAAAAAATTACAAGATAGCAAGGTCAAAAGCTGACTGCAAAACATTAAAAAAAGAACTCACTAAGCTGAGTGACTGGGCAACAAAATGGCAGATGAAATTCAATGTTGATAGATGCAAAGTAATGCACACTGGGAAATATGATCCCAACTATACATAGAAAATGATGCGATCTAAATTAGCTGTTACCACTCAAGAAAGAGATCTTGGTGTCATTGTGGATAGTTCTCTGAAAATGTCTAGTCAATGTGCAATGCTAGTAAAAAAAAAGCTAACAATGTTAGGAACTGTTAGGAAAAGAGAAGATACTAAGGCAGAAAATATCATAGTGCCACTATACAAATCCGTGGTATGCCCACACATTGAATACTGTTTTCAGTTCTTGTCATCCCCTGTCAAAAGAGATATAATAGAATTGGAAAAAGTACAGAGAAGTGCAACAAAAATTATTAGGAGTATGGAACAGCTTCCATACGAGGAAATTAAAGACTGGTACTGTTCAGCTCAGAAAAGAGATAATTATGGGGGAATATGATAGAGGTCTATAAAGTCACACAACGCACTACCAACCTGTGGAATTCGTTGCCGGGGTATGTTGTGAAGGCCCAAATTATAACTGGGTTAAAAAAAGAACTAGATAAGTTCATGGAGGATAGGTCCATCAAAACAGTCAGGGGCTCAACCCATGCTCTGAGTGTCCTTAAACTGCTACTGCCAGAAGCTGGGATTGGATGATGGGATGGATCACATGATAATTACCCTGTTCTGTTCATTATCTCTGAAGCATCTGGCACGGGCCACTGCCAGAAGACAGGGATACTGAGCTAGACAGACCAGTGGTCTGATCCAGTATGCCATTCCTATGTTCTTCAAACTCCATATGGACTTATGTCACCTTGTGAATGGAAAGCTAACAGGACTGTAAGTGATTCTGAATGACATTGGCCTTGACTAGTACCATGTCATTAGAAGCAGTGTTTAGCTGCTTAATTTACTCAGCTATGATAATAATAAAGCTATTTCTCATTGAAAATTTTAATTTTAGTCAACTGAGAGAATGGTTAGAGTGACTATTAATTTCTGCCTAAATTGTTCCTGCTGTCTGATGTACTGAAGATATGCTGGAAAAAGGTGACAGGTTTAGGAGTATTTTCTGGCCAATTATTCTTAATATAACTAACAAACAAACATAATGTAAAATAAATGAGTAATATGCAGTTTATTACAACCATAGATGCATTTTATGTATGAACAGATGCAAATTTATCTATATGTGTTAGTCTTCTTTAGTATTTAAAAGTTACCCCAGCAATTGTCATATAATTTAATTTGAATCTCAACCCAAAATGCCTCATGTATTAAAAAATATAATGTATTAGGAAAAATCATGCTTTCTATATTGTTTTCAGAGAAAATTGTTGCTTTCTATCATGCTTTCTATTTTGTTTCTATCATGCTTTCTATATTGTTTTCAGAGAAAATTTCAGAGAAAAATATGCATACAGAATAGCTGAAGGGAATAATTCATTTTGGTGGTACTTTGCAATCATCTCAATTACCACACTCACTTGATAGTTCACAGCCAATGATAAATAAAGGGGAGATAGTTGCAGAAAGGATGTTAAAAGCTTGCAAAAAGTGTTTGCTTTGTTTGTTTTTTATGGGATGATGACTAATCTAATTTCTGGAAATAAAGAGAGACTGTAGATAGTGTTATTTTGTTTTTTCTCAACTCTGGAGGTTAGACGTATGAGTGCCAGCAAACAGCTGGCATAATGAAAATGTACTTTATTAGTTACATTTATTTTTGTCCAAGCAGAGCCAGATTCATCATTACATTAACTCTGGCTTTATGTAAGTGTAATTCCAGCTGAGTAAGACAGTGCTGAAACTAGCCTCATGATTCGATACCCAAATTATCTTGTCAACATCCAGATGATGTTTTTAATGGAGCACAAAATAATTGTTTTTCCAGAAAAAGTAGTTCACAGAATCTCTTTATTTCCAGAATTCAGATTATTCAATGCAGTTTATAGGTTTCTGTCTTTGAAGGTGATTAGTTTCATATGCAATCATTTAATTTTTGAATGACTGATAAACAGTAACATTTTAAAGGTCAAAAAAGAAACGAAAGATGTTTCTTTAAATAATTTAGAAAGCAATTTGATTATTCAGATGATTAAAAGTAAAATGATGGCAAATAATGGAATTTACTATATTATTCTTACCTAATAAACGTGAGTATTTGAGAGTGCTAACTTCTGCCTTATATTGGATTGCCACCTTTGGCTGTTATAGCTATAGAACTGGGTATTCTAATTATAATTTGTTCTTTTATCATTATACATTTCTGGAGGTCTTTATATTAATAGAGTAATCTCCCATGATGTTTACTCCCATATATGTCTACACTGGCGACGGCGGTCAACGGGAGATCCGCAACGTGCATAACGTAGCTTGCGTTATCTCCCATCAATGTACTTACATTGATGTACTGTGACGTCTTCACGGTGCTGCATTAACAGGGGACGCCCACCCATCGACACTGCCTTCTGCCTTTTGGGGAGGTGGACTAATTGAAGTCGACCGCAGAGCGATATCTGATCGACTGAGCGAGTCTACACAGAACCGTTCAATCAATGACTCTGCATTGATGCCTGCCGTCGCAGCAGTGTAGACATACCCTGGGTTGAATTGTTGATTATTTGGGGGTGAAGTGTGAGGTTACTTTCTTTTAAGTGATATCTTTTTTTTTTTAAAGAGGAAAGGGCTATCTACCAACAGTAGTCAATTTGTGTACAGGAAAACAGAAGTTAATGCTTGATGAGTTGGGGGTGGAGTGGGGAGGAGGGAAGGTAATAAAGAGAGTCAAGTCACATAGAGCTGAGCAAGTGGTATTCCTTCTTTACCAATTAAAAAAATGCTACACCCAGGTGAACTAAATCTGTATAAGCAAAAAAACCCAAAAAAACTCCCAAAACATTGTTTTTGCCTGAGAGAGTTCCAGGAATCAGATGCCATGTGTTTTGAGCTTCGCAGAAATGTTTTGAATTTACTTTTTGGTATGTGTCTAAAGGGTTCCAGTGACAATTCCAAAGACTAAGCTCCTGGTAATCTGTTTGGAGGATCTTACGGCAAGGACACTGAAATTTAACCTTATGCTTTGAGAAGAACACAGGTGTTTCGTTGGAACACTTAGCCTAAAAGCTGCATTTTGATTATGCTGGCTTTGGACTCTTTCTGGAGAAGGAGATCTGACAACAGTCCTGGGCTTTGTTTAGAGAATTTAATCCACACTCCCCTGGCTGATGACAGGAAGAGACCATGTTTTACTTAACTCCAAATTCCTCACGCAGAATCAGAGACAAGAGGGTAGGGAACAGCAGATGGAGATTTTCCCTTATGTAGTACAGTTAAAAACATTGTACAGATATAAGATATGTTTAATCCTGATTTCCCATCCTCCATGACACCAAAAAATGGCTGAGTTTCTGTTCTACAACATACATCAAAGTCAGAAATCTCTAATAAAACAAATGACAGTCATTATTGAGGTTCTATAGGCATAGAAAAAAAGCATCCAACTAACAGCCTGATCATGTGAGATACTCAGCATCCTCAACTCTCACTGACATGAATGGGGGTTTGAAGGCACTCAGGACCTTGGAAGATTGGGCCCTTAACCACACACTGGGGTTTACAAGTCACAAGTCATTTTCATGCTATGTTCTAAGGTTTATCTTAAACCTTTGCAAAAATCTGACATTATTCATTTAGGGCCAAACTCAAATCTTAGATGCATTGGACACACATTTCTATGTAGCTCAAATTACTATTACTGTATTGACACATGCAGATCTGAATAGCAGAATTTTTAAGGTACATGATAAAGGGAGATTTCTTTAATTAATTAATTTATTTAAGATAAGTTGCCGGTTCTAAGAATATGGCTATTAATTCACTTTAAGTATTATAGTCAGGGCTGGTACGTTGTTTTTTTTAAAATTCTGGCAACCTTTTCTTTAAAAAATTACCTGTCCATCTGTAATTTGGCCCACTTGTGTGTATGCATTATAAAACAGTCTTCAATTACATGATCACACATTATTTTTCCACATGTTCCCCGGCCTCATTCAGTGAGGATGAATTAGGGTGTTGTAACGAAGGAGGAGATCTGCCTCATTTATTGCAAGAGTGGGAAAGTGTGTAGTGAATGAGGCAGGGGATTACAGAAAGAGAAGAGAGGATCTCCTGGTTATGGCAGCTGTATACTGCCCTAGCGAGCTGGATTCTACCCCTGCTTCTGCTCTGAGTTCCTATAGGATTCTAGTAAAATTATATAAATTTTTCACAGGTAGTCACAAATTGTGTGTTGCTCAATTTCTTAGTGCCCAACTTTAGATTGTGCAGTCTAATTTGTAGGAGTTTTGAGTGCTCTCAGCTGCAACTGAAGTCCTGGGAGCTGTGCTTTGAACATATTAAGAGCTTTATAATGCTAAGTACTTTAACAAATCAGGTACTAGGTGCCTCAAAGTGGGCACCGAAAATTAGTGAATACTTTTTACCTTAATCTCTCCATGCCTCTGAAAAATGTGTATAAACCATTTCCTCACCTCACAGGGATGCAGTAAAGATTAATGAATGATTATGAAGCACTACAGTGATGATTGGCATAGAAACGCCCCGGAGGAAATGAACAATCTGTCTTCAGAGCAGGGTTTGAATAGTGGGGAGAAAATAAAGTCTAGGGCCACACACTGAACAACAAGGAGGAAACAAAATATTGACTAACAGCTCACTAAGTGAATACCATCCATTTTGTGCAGTGAACAAGGCAAAGGGAGTGTGAAAAAAATAATCTCTTTCATAATGCACACGTATAAGGGGGCCGAATTAAGGTCGCATAGGCATTTCCTAACGTTTGAGTGTTTGACTTTTTAACCCGAATCATGTTCTTTTAACATAATTTGTGTGTGTGTGTGTGTATTACTAAATAGTGACTTAGAATTCAACTTACTAAGGGATGTGGCAGATTCCATATCACTCATAATGTTTAAATTGTCTTTCTAAAAGATATGCTCTAATTCCATTACAACTTATTGGGCTTGGTACAGGAATCACTTGGTGAAATTCTATGGCTTACTTCATGCAGGAGATCAGATTAGATTATTGTAATGGACCTCTCTGACCTATCAGTCTAGTTTGGACTATTTATGTTATTACAAACACTCTTCTCATCCACACCCCTCCCACAGCTTTTGGGATGGCAGCTAGAAGGCTGTTGTCCTAATCTTCCAGATGTGGGTGAGTTCATAGCCAGGATTGTGGGGGGGAGTAGTCCATAGGGAAAGACTGATTTGATTTTAGAGTGAGCTGCCATGTTGCTCTTGCAAGAAGAGAGAGATGGGCATCTAACAGGAAGCAAGCTGGTAGAAAGAAACTGAAGTCAGCCATGAATGAGCTGCCATAGGGTTGCAAAAACCCTAACAAGCAGGTTGGTTCAATTAGCTTAATGAGAGATGTGGCAATGAACAGCCCAGTAATAGGGCTATTGTTTATTTAGATATGGCCTTTGTCACTATAGTATGAGAGTGCCACACAGTTAATTTATCTCACAATAATCCTATGAGATCAGGCTGCATTATCTATCTCTGTTTTATAGATGGGGACCTAAAGCACAGAGAGAGAGACTTTCATAAAATCTGTGGCAGAGCTGCCTGATGTGGATTGAACCTAGGGCACCTAATTCCCACTCCAATGACTTAACTGGAAGAGCATCTTTCAAGGTCACTAGGGGAGATAGAACAGAAATTCATGCATTCAGGAAGTGAGGCAGTAAGAAGATTTATTTTCTTGGATAAAGGCCCTTCTCTATTAATACAGAGAAGGGTAACAATAAACAGACAAGTAAAATTTGAAAAGCATTAGCATTGCCTGACTTACGACATTTGATTCTTGATGGAAAATAGTTGCAGTAACAGGCATGACATTTCCTTTTCCCACTTTTTATCTCTTTTTTTTTTAATGCTGTCTCCTATACCAAAAGCAATAACACATTTAAAACCACAGGAGCATAAAACACAAGGAAATGTTTAAATCTGACATACAATAAGAAGAAAAAAAACCCTTGCCATTTTAACTAACGGCTTCATATGCACAAATTGCTGTAAGGCATTCATACTACATCTTTAATTAGCTCTTAAAACCTGGAAGTATCAAACACAAGACTTAAAGCTGAACCGCAGAATCAAAAAGAACACACTCCCACAGCTGTTCAGATCCAAAGCTGGGACTTGCACTCCGATTAGAAGTAATGTATAGTTTGGAGAGGCAGTGAAAACAGTACACCATTTATGGTAATTTACTCACTAAAGCCACTTGCCAAATGTTCATAAACACGTCTACAGCAAGTGCACAATGCTGTCCTGAAATCCACCTCTCTAATTCTGTGGGATCCAAATACAATTTACCAAAATAAATAAATAAAATATATCAAAAATCTGTAGGCACGCTACAAAGAAAAGATATACAATTAAGAGGGTACTTTTAGTATTGAGAAATAAAATGTAAAGCTGCCAGTGCTCTTTCTCAGCAAATTATGCAGGCTACGGTTTTAGAACTGCAGATGACATTCCTTGCTTGCACTCTAAATAGTGAGGAGAATTTACAAATTAATCACTTTCATTCTTATAGTACTTGCAAGAAAACAGAAGGTTAGGTCTCAATTTAAACAAATTTGTTTTAGTAACAGAATTTTGTTGTCCTTCCCCTGCCCACCAACACTGCCTGTCTTCCCGAGAGTACCTAAAATAAAAAGCGGAGTTATTTTTGGCACAAAGGGAACAAAATGGTATTTTACTGCATTTTAACTGTGTTCATGCCAGTAGAATGATGGTTCAGTCTCCGTACAAGATTCAGGTGAAGTGCTTTATGCAGCAACCTGTTTGGTAATGTAAAGAGAACTAAATAAAAACAGAATTATTCAACGACATTGACCGTGCACTTTATAAGTAATCACAGCCCTGTGGCGTTGTTGATGGCTTTGGTTTATTGTTCTCTGATGGTGATACTTGGTTATCTATAGACCATTTAAGCAATACAGGTCCACTATACAGTTGCACAGCAAAAAACAGTCTAGGTTTCTTGTTTTCTAAAGGAGCTTTTTGAGTAATTCATGAAAAAGCCACAAAACCATATTTTAAAACCTAAAGGGGCACTGTCAATTTAAAATTCATGGGCCAAATCAGTTAGTGTAATTTCCATTGACTCAGAGGTATGTCAATTTTCAAAAACACACAGCATTGGCCTAACTTTGTCTCCACTGAAACAACAGGAGTACTACCACTGAAGTCAATAGAAGCAATGTTGGACAATCCTGAGTACTTTTGAAAATTGTGTTCTAAGGGTTTGTCTACATGGGAACACTGAATGGCAGAACTTCAGTGGTATAATTATGTTTCTATAGCTATGGCAATAACTTCTCACATAGAGAAGCCCGTTCCTGTCATGGATCATAAACAAGGCCTTAGAATATTAACAAATAAATAATTTTTCTGTTCTAATTTACTCTTCACTATTTATATTGCTTGTTTACCTTTATATTTCTCACCTCTTGACCGATAAAACTTTCAACTTTTGTTTATAGTCAGCTTCCAGTCAATTACACATTCCTGTGCTCCTGAATTACTAGGGAAATGTAGGTATGTGCTATTGTTATTTAAAAAACAAAACATGTTTCCACTCAAATCATCCCCCCCAATAAAAGTCAGAAAATGTTTTAATGATTTTAGGATTATTAAGTTTACAAAATCTAAAATTTAGGCCAAACTGGACGTGCTAGTCTCTCTTTAATTTTCCCCAAATGTATTATATACTAAACTATATTGTACCCTCTGACCAGTCCAAATGCTTCACTGACCCTCAAAGTATATCTAAAAATTGACTAGCTGAAGAATGCAAGATCAGAAATAGAAAAGATCTACAGTGTAAGGCCATCAAGTCCATTCTCCTTTGCGTGTGTGTTCAACTGCATAAAACTTAACTTCCATAATTCCATTCTTCTCTTAATGAACAGTAGTTAAAAAAATGGGGGCATCACCAGGTTTATCTCTAAGGGTGGAATTTTCAAAAGAGCCAGAATGACTTATATGTACAAGTCCATTGTCACTCCAAGGTATTTGCACTACTGAAGGCATTTGAAAATTCTACCCTGAAATGTTAAACATTAATGAGGGCTAGATACACCTGGATGAAGTGGGAACCATTTTTATTCTTAAGCAATAAGACATTATCAACATTGCCAAGCCCAAGTATTCAAAAATCATGAATCCATTCTGCCTCCTGCCCCCAAAGTGGACCAAAAAATCATGAAATTGTAAAAAATATATATTGCCGGGTGGGGGGAGGGGTTGACTTCTAGTTTTGGGGCCTTTAAAGTACACTTGGTTCACATTTTCAAGCATTTCTCATCGTTAGAGCAAGACACTTTTTTTTAAATGAAAGTTGAGGTTCTCATGTAAACCATATAACTCCAGGAGTTCAGGATTTAAGAAAAACAAAATATTGTGAAAACTGGCAACATTGCATAAACTCACTGGTTACAGATTCTCCTCTGTGCAATCTGCACAAGATAAGAGTTGTTACAGCCACTCAGCTACAGAGCCTTGCCTTTTTAGCTCAGGCTGCAGCAATTCATGCTTTTCACTCTGAAGATTCCCAGTTCAACCCATGCTGTGCTGGGCAAGATGGCAGCCGCCACAACAGCAATATTCTCATTTGCAAGAGAAAGCTTCTGATATGAAGGAGATGGCTGCATTTTTGCAATCCCTCCCCCTTTTCAAACCTAAGAAACGTTAAGATCTTTTGATGATGTACTAGAATAGCTAGAATAAGCCACAAAATGAAAAAGCCCCATATTAATTACTGCAGACTGTTTCCTCTCTACCCCCTAATTTTTACTGTAGGTGCTGCTCCTTAGTGAATACATTTGGTAAAATTAATATGAAACAATAAGCAGCCCAGGTCATGGAAATAATGCAAATGCTTCTTTAAGTGGCTATTTAGGATTGAATTCTCAAAGGAATGCAAAGAAAATCCATTTAACAAATAGCGGAACTTGTGAGTGTATAGAGATTCCAGTCAACCTCTTTGAAAACTGACTCTGAAGAAAATGCTGACCCACCTTGAAACGAAACCTCATTCAAAAAATTAATGCCATTAGTGAAAATTTTAAAAGTAGGACAATGCATTTCATAGATTTCTGAGTCCCTTAGTATTTTAAATTGTTAGCTTTCAATGGGTGGCCTTATCCATTAAATATGCATCAAAATCTGCTTGATTGCCAAATTTTAAAAAAAGGAAAGAAGGTAATTTGTAAAATTATATTGAGATTTCCTCTCTTACCCAATCACACAGGAAACGGAGAAGTATAAAATGATACTGATTTAAACAATGTGCACTCTGACAAAATAAATATGCAGAAGTATTTTGGTTCCGCTTCCAGCTGCTAACTTGCATTGTGATGGACTAAACCAGAGCAAATGCTAAAAAATCTCTGTATCCCCATATGAAGTGGATATGGGGTTAATCAATCTAACAAAATAGCAAACTCTATGACTTGAGGAGCACCCTGATGCCAGATGCTGCTCTTCTGCATGAAGGTGCTGTGTAACTACTGCTGGGTCAAATTAGCAGGTAGATAATAACTTCAGCCATGTAATAGGGTGGGTACGAGTATCCATCTGGGCAGAGAGAACTATGATAAACTCAAGCAGAAACCAAAACTGGGGAGGAAATTTAAGATTATGTTTATGTTTGCTTATTACTTAAATTTCCAATAAAGCCAAATCCAGAAAAGGGGTAAATTTGGATTATATATATTTTGCACATATTCTGTTCAGAGCATGGTGGGATGGATCTACGTCTGATTATACCCAGTACTTTATTTCTTTAAGTAATGTATTTAATTATAATACAGATGTAGCATGATTTTTTTAATACTGTGCAGAAAATAGAATCAGACGGGTAATGCATTTCAGAAAATGTTGCTTAGGCACAATACAACATTCTTCATGAGAAGCCTGAATTTTATCCACTTAGTAAGAGAGAGAGAGAGAGACTGAGACACTTGTTCCTGAACCTGAGTCTTATATGCTGCACCTCCCAATGCTGCAGCAAGCCACCAAGCCAACCAACCAATTCTGCTGTTGGCAAGAAATACAAATTTGTTAGAAACCCCTTGCAAATGAAACCCAGCTGCTTAAGCAGAATACCAGATGTCTCCTACATTATGTGGCTTTGATAGATTAAATTGAGCATAAGAAAGAGATGAAATATTTATGAAAATTAAATTTGTAGGATGCATGTCTGTGAGCCTGAAAAACACTTTTTCGAATGAAATCAGGAAACCACATTTTTCACCCAAACAGGTTAGGTTATAGCACTGGTATTCACAAGTCTCTGATATGCTTATGTTTCATGCAAACTGCTTAGCTCTTATTCAAACCATGCATTCCAGAAAAAAACACAGAAACAGAGACTCTGATTCTAGTATATCAGGCATTTCTAAACTACATGCATCAATGAAAGTTTATGGATTACCTTTTTTTTTTCTTTTTTTTTTTTTGGGGGGGGGGGGGGCGGGAGAGCACAAAAATTTAGTATTTTGGAGCCTGGCACACAGTCAAAATCATATCAGGTAGTACTCATGCTGTGATACTGTACATTTGACATCCAGTAAAATGAACTACTGTACATTTAAAGGAACATCATTAGTTAAGCAGCTAATCTGATCAAAATGTATATACTTGACTTTCAGATGCTCTCTTCATCAAATGTCATATAGTTTTCATTAAGTGACTTCCTAAAAATAGCTATGAAACCAAAAGAGAATATTGGGAACAGGTAGAGTGACAAAAATACAAACAATTTAAATAAAATCTAGGACTAAATGGCTCAGAGGATTGATAATAGGATATAGACCTTTTTAACTTTGCAGCACCTTTTCAAAGATCAGTAATTTAGCACCCAGTTGCTTTATGGCGGCCTACTTGAGATGACCATGATGGTATCAATCAATTTCCCACTAGAAAATGTTCACATCAAAGGCCAGCGGCACAACTGGCATCTCTACAAGATCTGAGTTCTGCCTGTCTCAGCACACCCTCTCCTACCTATGCTAAGTGTTGTCAGTGAAGATGAACTATAGCTCATCTATTAATGGCCCAGATTTGAACTCTTTGGAACATTCTTATTAGAAGGTCTGCACTGATGCAATTCACTTCCTCTATTGGATTGACCAAGCACAGAATTTTTGATCTTCAGTGTGTGCTGGTTATTTCTTTATTCAGATTTGTGCTTGAGTTCTGGCTTAACTGAATGAAAGATTCACAAAGATTAACTCCCCGCGTATTATATCACCTGATGTTATCTTTGGGGAGTTAATTTTGTGGCTATTCAGCAATTTGTTATTTTGAAAAGTTTGTTTGGTATAAATGTCCAAGTGCTATGGGAATGGACAATGGATGCAGTTTTATTAATAAAAAAATAAGATATGAAATTAAGAAAAAATGAGGATTAAAAGGGGGAATGTAGACCGGAATATCTCTCACCTCTAAGTGGTCCTTTATATCCAAGGCACATTAAGCAGGTAGTGTGGGTAAACATGCACTGATACCACTAATATTATACCTATTTTGTTAATTAACAGAGGGCCGCAGTTCCCAAAGCTGTCAGTCCAGTACTTTTCACAGAACTTAACAGGCCCCTGATCTTAATGAACTAGAAATACATAAAAATCAAATACTTCCCACTGAAATTGTAACAACACTTGAACTGGAAAAACTCCTTCCACTGATTTTACTGTGCATCTGGCCATTAGATGAACCTGGCCATTGGAATAACTGCACTTTTCTCTCCACAAAAGGTCAACTATTTATACCAAGAAACACAGTAGGCAACATACTCTGTAGATTCCAAATCTCTTTCAAAAGAAATGTACAAATGTTTAATTTTCTTTTGATGTAATGTTTCTATAGTAAGAATAGGATGCATTTATCCTGCCAAGCCAATAGGGTGTCAGGATTCAGCAGAGTAAGAATAATATGCATTCATACTGCACATTTTCCGTTCTATTCGCATTAACATTTTGTGGTTGAGGCAATATTGTAATAGATTGCTGACGCATCATCAGTGCCACTCTCATGATATCAAACCAACTTTCCAGTCCAACTAAGATGTCACTGCAATCAATATTAGAAAATGATTCTTTGTAGTATGCAATATCGAATACTGAAATGCATTCAACACTTGTGAATGGAAGCCAGTAAGCGTATTAGTTTGGTTTCTTTCCCCAAACACAGGAGTCTATTCTGCTCTTGATATGCAGTAGTGCACATTATTCTTACTACTTTTATTGAGAGCGAAGACCCCAATTCCGTGAAGTACTTAAGCAAGAGAGTAATCCTGTTGGTTTCAATGGGACTACTCACAGACTTAAAGCTACATATGAGCTTAAATACCTTGAGGACGCAAGGCCTTCATGCATATCTACAGGAGAATTGCCACATGAAAGCTCAAGACCACAGACAGAAATTCTAATAATTATTAAAGGCCAGATTTTCAAGGGCCTTAAACCAGCTTCCTTGTTTACACTCACAAATGTAGAGCATGTAAATCTCAGATTTATTCATGCAAGACTTGAGCTAGCTCTGAACCAGGGGTTCTCAACCTTTTTCTTTCTCAGGCCTCGCCCAACATGCTCTAAAAACTCCAGGGCTGCGGGGAAAGGGGGGCCCGCAGGGCTCCTGCCTTCAGCCACTGGGGGGGGGGGAGGGGCGGCAGCCTCAGCTGTAGGGCGGGGAAGATCAGGGCTTCTGCCCTGCAGGATGTTGGGGCTCCGGGCCAGGGGAGGAGCTCAGGGCTTCAGCCCAGCAGGGACACTGGGGCTCTGGGCTTTAGACCCATTGGGGCGCTGAGGCACAGGGCTTTAGCCCGGCATCTCTGCTTCCAGCTTCATCCCCACTGGAGCGCCAGGGTTTGCAACTTTAGCCCCACGGCAAGCACTGGGACTTCAGTCCTGTGGCTCCGGCTTCAGCCCTGTGGGGGGGTTCCGGGGATTTAGCCCTGGGGAGAGCACTGGGGCTCAGAGCTCCTTCTGGCTCTGCTCCCAGTTTCAGCACCGCATGGGCGCCAGAGCTCAGGGTGCCAGGCGTCAGCCATGGAGTCCTGCGGCCCCCTGAACTGGCTTTCAGCCTCCCAGGGGGCCGCAGACACCTGGTTGAGACCTGCTGCTCTAATATTAACACATGTAAATAGGTAAGTACAAAAATTCAAAAGTCACATGAAACCGTGGCGATGAAAGAGCAAACGTCTTAAATCCTCAAACAAGACTGATTGTACAGTTTTGTTGCATTAAAATTAAGCTATTTGTTAAACTAGCCTTTTGAATATTATATATATAGACTGACTCCCTGCTACTTTGGCTAACAACTTATATATCTAGTTTCAATCATAATTTTTCATGTTCCAACTAAATTGCTAACAAATGGAGCTTCAAGTAGAACTTGTATGTAGAGTTTGCCATACTGCAATACACCTCTGGGCCTCAAATCCAGCATCCTGCCCTCGGCAAGACCAAATAACTGAGGGCTGGGCACTCAGTGGTGCTACACCCATGCCCAATACAACCGAGGGGTGGGAAAGGCAAAAGTATGCTCCGCCTCAGACAATTTTCTGCCTTCTTTATCTTGGGCTGAACCAGCACCTGACATAAATCAGGCCAGCCACTGGGCTAGCCTGACTGAACACCACCTGTCATAGCTATCAAAAATAGATCTTCCTGGTCCACGGCAACGATCCTCCCAGCTCTGGTTAACAGACTTGGGTTTGCAAGGTTTGCGCTAGTGCTCTAAAGATAGCTGCGCAGACAGTGCTGTGAAGCTGCGGCCCAAGCCAACCCCCCTCCTTAGAGCCCGCATCTCTAGTCCGAGCTGCAACTTCAAAGCACTGTCCAAACAGCTATTTTTACAGTGCTAGCACAAGATCTGGTCTGTTGACCCGGGTTGGGAGGCTTGTTGCCATGGGCTATGTAGACATACTCCAAGCAAGGGATTATTCCACTGGGCCAGGACTGATGTAGTGCAGAATGTTTTGACCCGGCCCCGTCCAGTCCCCATCACACGCCCTCCATGGAACCTTTTCACCAGCAAGAGATTCCACTACATGGCGGGAATCTCCACACTGTCTCTAGGGCAGCAATAAGTCACCATTTTACTACTAGCACAACATAAATGGGACTTAACTTGAACCAGGGACCCCACCCAGAGGTCACTGCATCTAGTCCAGGGTAAAACTGCCTTCTGGCGCAAGTGACAGACTTACATGGATCAGCATGATTAGTTATTGCTAACCAAAGAACACCTCTAAACTGGAAAAAATATGGTAATCGTTTTATAACAATATTTTTCACTTTATCGCAGCTTTCATTCAAGGATTGCCAAGTATGTTGCATACATTAATTAAGCCTCATAATTCCTATAGGAACGAGAAAGAAATTACATGACTTGTCCAAAGTCATACCGTGGAAGAGATGGTCCCTTCTGGCCTTAAAAGGTATGTCTACACAACAATGAGACCCATTGCCAGCCTGGGTCTGTTGACTTGGACTTGCAGGGCTCAAGTTGTGAGGCTATAAAATTCCTATGTAGACATTTGGGCTCAGGCTGGAGCCCAAGCTCTGGGACCTCAGAAGGGGGGAAGGTCGCAGAGCCCAGGCTCCAGCCTGAGTCTGAATATCCACACAGCAGTTTTGAGTCTCACAGGCCGAGTCTCGCAAGCACAAAACACCTGACTTGGGCCAGCCATGGCCGTCCCATGGGTCTTTTATTCCAGTATAGACATACCCAATATATACAAATCTAAATAGAACCTAGCAGTTAGTTCATTTCATTTCACTAACCCTAAATGTCTCTGTACTAAGCCAACATTTTGTTATCCCACTTGAAGTAATGTGCATTATTTATGTAAAAATACCTGAGTTTACAATGCACAATGTTCTTTATAAAAGTGCCAAGAATTAATCCTAAATTGTTTCAGGCCAGGTTTTCAGTGCCATTTTTCTTTTTACACCCATAATTTGTCATACACAACTACCTGTGGATCTAATTGTTTTAATTTAGACACCTAACAACTTGAATGTGCCTGTGAACATATTAAAGGAGGCTGGGCTTTAAAAATATGCCCTTTACGGATTCCTCTGCTATCACTTCTCATGTGACCCTTATTTTGAGTCTTTGTCCCATGTAATTTCTGGGCCTCAACAGGTTGAAAAGCACTAACCATACCAAATATATAGAAGCTGAGTTGGGACAGCCTGGAAGTTTTCATGTAGGGTATATAGTTACTGGTACCACAAAGCAGATAAGGAAATGATGCACAGTGCAAAAAATTGATTAGAATTCTCTCTTTTGTTTATTTAATTTAGGGTAGCTAAAAGAAACACATAGAAATCTGAACAGTTTGGAGGATTACACAGAAAAAAAACCCACATTCTTTAGAAAAAGAATAAAAACACGGTAAAAAAAGTCAAAATAGAATATCCAGATACTGTAGTTGGAGACAAACATGAAATAATAGGCATTAGATTCATCTGCTTAATTAATGTATTTCATATAAACCATATCAAATTATTTAGTCTTAATATCCAAATTTGCAAAATCAAGTAATGTTTCATGTGGATATTTTCATTATAAAAATGGGGGGGGAAATGTATGCCTTTGTACTGTCTCCAGTGAACTACTTTCAGGTTAACATCTATATTTGACATGAGAAAGAAAGAACGAAAGAAAGAAATAGCTGAGATGCAAAACTTTTGTCATTTTCCCCCCAGGTGAAGCGCAATGGAGATTAGATTTCGAGCATCTGTGATGCTCACTACAAGTTGTTTTTACTGCCGATTAATAGCTGGAGATTAATAGCTGGGAAAGCCACATAATAGCTATAGTATAAAACTCTTAAACACACAACCATGCTTATGCATTTAACAGCTGTGTCAGCCTTAACTGTTCAAACTTCCAGTGTATTTTGCCATATGGTAACTAGGATCATTTTACACTTAAAAATTATTACTTTAAATGCATGTCATATAAATATACTGCATACCTACTTCTAAAGCAATATATTCTAGAGACCAAATATCCTCATGTTCCTTGATTCATCCTTCAGCTTTCAGGTTACTGAATAAAGTCAACTTGTATATCATGATTCTAAGAGTTCCTGAGTTTTCAGCTGAGGAGTTTTACAATACACTAGCTATGAGCAAATATCACAGTTTGGGAGGAGGCGGTCTGGAACTTCGCCAAACAACAGCTAGGCCAGCAGGTGAACATGAATTTTTTGGATCAGACTGAAGTGTGGTACTGCCTGCTAAATCCCTCGGGCAGTGAACTGCATGACAAGTAATTATACCAAAGAATTTTGTTGCATCAGGTTTATATATTCACTAGATTGCTATTGTAATTAACAACTGGTTCCCTACTCACTGTCTACGTAGCTTTAAGACACACGCAATACAGAACTCTCAGTCCTAAAGGTGGTCTCCTTCCAAACACAGGGATAAGTCTACCAAAGGGAGTAATGCAGGGGTAAAGCTTGGACAGCCAGTGCCCACAACATACCTGGCTCCTGGACTTTCATCCCACATTTTCCACAAACACTACATTAATTTTAACTTATTTTTAAAAGCAAAAAACCCCCAAATTTCTCCATGGCTTCCAGATAATGATTCAGGACCAGAGTGTGGTATATCCTGCATGCCCAGGCAGAGAAGCAAGGCACTTTCTTATGCCCCAGTGCTGGCTACCATCATCACGGGTATCAGCATGGGTGAAAAGAGCCTCTGATGAGCCAACTCTTTTCCCCACACTCCCTCTAAGTGGGCATGAGAGTGATTAGAGCCTGGGCTCCACTCCCACAGTGTGCTGGGGTGAGGGGAGGGGGGGCTGTACGTTGTGCCAGGTATGGGAATGATGCAAGGTACATCATCCTTTGGAGCAGAGAGAGAGACACACACAACCACAAGCCAGATCGCAACTCCTGAGTCACAATCAGCTTTTGGTCTGTTCCTGGGTCACTTCAACTACGCATTGCCTCCCATACGTGGGATTGTGACAAAGCAACAATTTAGCCCATAACATATCTTTATAACTCAGCTTCCACTGCAGTTATTTCTTACAACAGCTTTTTTCTTTCTAGAACAATGAGCTGGGTTTTGTAAGGGTTACTGGGTGCCTGTACTTTTTCTAAGATATGAAGCTGTTTCAAAGAGAAGACTTTTCATCATTTTCCCCTTTACAGCACAGCCCTTCATACAGCTCAGTAAGCATTTTCTCTTCTTGGTGTCCAATGAGACCAGCTGCGTGCTCATTTTACATTCTGGAATTTTCAGCCAGCAAATGCATTTCCTAAGTCTCTTTCTGAGAAGCGAAACATTCTTCACAAAGCAGACTCCCAAGGTTTAAATATCCGCTCAAATACTTCTATGAAAGATTTTTATGAAAAATTAAAATGTTAAGTAGCACACAATATAAGTCCCAAATTCCAGAAAATAAGTTCCACAATTTGATCTGATGAGCCACTCTGTCTTCCAATTCAAGATGGCATTTTGGCCCTCTATATAATAAATAAATAAGATAAGATAAGCCCCATGGGACCAAGTCTGCTATTAGATACATGGCACAACTTGCCTCTAATATTAGCAACACAGGGAAATCAATGAGAGTCACACAGGCATAGTTACAGGTAAAATGTGGCCCCAAATCACACTAGCTTCCTAATCCTGCCACCTATTAGGCTACAGAATAACTTTCTTCCAAGGGATACAGTGGAAGCACCATCTCTTGAGACATTTTGAATTAGATTGGACAAAGCTTTGGAAAATACCTGGCAGAGAAGAGCTTTGCACCATCCAGATGCACAATGATTTAAAATGTCTTTTATTTAGCCTATGTGCACGCTGCAAATGGAGGCATGGTTGCATCTCACACAGGCATATTCTCATGCTAGCGTAAATCTAGGTAGTGCAGCTAAAAATTGCAGCGAAGCTTTGACAGCATGGGCTTTAGCACAGGCTCTACAAGTCTGCTCAGAAGCCTGAGTACATATTCATGTTTCCAGCCCATACCAGGGTCCACATAGCCATGTCTTCACTAATATTGTTATTCCAGCAGCTGAATTAAAGCTAGTGTGTGGATGCCCATGTGAGCTGCAGTCACACCTCTGACTGCAATGTAGACCTACTTTCAGATTGCAAGCTCTTTCGGGCAGGGTCATCTTTTTGTTCTGTAGTTATACAGGACCTAGCACATGTCCCTGATCCAAGACTGGAGCTACAGCAATACAAAATAAAAGTATAATCTTTACTGTACACCGCCTACTTCTATAAACTTCTTTAAAATATATTTCCCCATGAACTACCCAGAGGCTTTATTTTTCACAACTTCAGTTGCCAACTAGTGTGTCACCTTTTCAATTTGTTGAAGATTTGGGGACAGATCCCAGCCCAAAGAACAACTCCTTTACATTGCTGAAGTAGTCTTTTGCTTCCATATTTAAGGGCAAAGGCCAAGTTTTCATTCTTGGGAGCCTGAGGTTAAACTCTTAAATCCATATTTAGACACCTAAATAGAAATCAGCTGACTTTCAAAGAGGAGAAACATGTACAGCTCCCGCTGATTATGTGGAATTTGTGGGTGCTCAACACAGCTGAAAAAATAAGGTCACTTGTCTAAGTGATTACATCACTATTAAGGAACTTAACTTCAGGCATCCAGGTCTGAATATTTTGGGCAGAGATAGCACAATATTTAAATGATAAAAAAGACACTGCAATCCAGTCTACACCTTGGTTGCACAAGTGTACAAGAAATAAAGAGAGGAGGAAGGCATTGTAACACACAAGAAGAACAGACGCTATGCCATCACAGCATGCAAGAATGTGCCAGCACCTATGCTATATGAAGGATAGTATGCACCAGGATCCAATGGAGACATTGCTTGTTGTACCATTAAATAGGTTTGTGGTTAGAAGCTGAGTAGGTGAGTGAACCTGCTGTAATGAGCATAAGCACTGGCTGATAAAGATACCCAAGAGCAAGCTCAGAGGAAAGGTAACAGCCAATATGCAGCACCTTGAAACAAAGAGTTCTCCAACAAACCACCTGTTCTAAGATAGCAAGATGCCTCAAGCAAAGCATGCTGCTAGTTACTAGTCACTACAAACATTGTGTAGGCATCACCAGTCAAGGCAGCATTTTACTCTTAACTGGCAAGATGTAGAGACAATGTTCAAATGTAACACGTGGATTCATAAACAGTTGTGCGTGAGATTATGGTATGAGGTGGTCTCCTGCCAACATATGTAGTTAAGCTATTGATAAGCTGAATTATTCTAGTTTTTTATTTTCTTTTGGAGTCATTTTTATCCATTTCAAATGCCATAACGCAACAAGCAAACTGGGATTCTTATGGTTGAAAAATGGTGTGCACATCTTTCACCAATCCACTGCAAGTTTCCTCTATAAATCTGTCCATGCCACTACCGATGCTTATATCTCAGAATACACGTCTTCCTTGAAGGTCAGCCAAACTATTAAGATTTTGTCTGTCTTTTACAAAACGGCCAAGGATCTGGCCCTGAAATATGGTCCATGTGTCCAAAACCTATCGGAGGTTAAATACTTTTATTGAAGAAGTTCCTATACTTTTTGGGTAACACAAGAACCTCCTTTTCCCAAGAGTTAATTATAGATAAAAGATAAGGGGAATTTGCATTTGTATCCCCGAACTTTAAAAAGAATTGAGGAAAAATAAAATTTCAGACACAATTAGAGATATCTCATAGACGACATTCTTCCTTGGTTTGAGAAGAGCTGATGAAGTCCTTCATGAGAAGATGACTAGAATTAAATGCCATGAACCAGTAGCAGGGGTGGCTGAAAACAGAAGTAAGTTTTCCCTACACAAACATACACTGGAGACCAAATGTGACATCCTCAATTTGGTCAGAAAAGTCCACTACCTCACTCAGGTTCCATATTGGGCTGAACAGTTTAACACAATGCTTTTAACTGAGATACATAACTGGATTTTGAAGCTTTACCCTAACTTTGAAGCTTTACCCTAACTGTTACCATGCAGAATTTTAAAAAGTAAGATGGCTTCTGTGCTTCAGAAATAGCTTCCCCAATATAAACTGGAGATGGGTCCAAATCACTAAGTTACGAACCAGACTCCACGACAGTTCTCAGTAGGGAAGGGTCAGCTATTGAGCTGAATTTCACCATAGTCCAGGGATGCTGGGATCCAATGTTTTATTTGGGCTTATCTCTAACACAGTTCAGACTCGTTAAGTTAATTTTCTCCTACCAATTACTACCCCCCTACCAAACATTAAATCTTTGAGAGCAAAGGTACTACTGCTGTTTCTTCAGGCCATTTGGTTTAACTGTATCATGTCCTATTAGGGAGCCAGAGTAAGATTCCCTAAAACATCAGGGAAGAAACATGTTCAGTACTGAAGGATTGTAGGTGAGGTCACAGAAAGTTTAACTGTTTAGTAATCAGAAATGACTAATATATGGGGAGAAAAAAAACCCTTCCTTGTTATGAATATTTATTTTTCTTTTTAGATGTGACAGTCTGCTTGCTAACTGCCGCATTATGAAAACAACCACCCAAAGGAAAAGGATCAAGACAGTTTCATAAAATTATTTGCCATCTTTTCTGAAAGTATACTACTTAAAAAAAAAGTCTCTTGGAAGATGGCATAAAATTTATAAAGAACAGCATGTGTAGAAAGCAAATTACTATAAGCACATTTATCTGCTATTAAAAACATTTTCTCAAATTAGTGCACTTGATTTCAAATGAATGGTACTGCAAACATGTGAAACTCATGCAGATTCCTTATCACACACTCTGTAATTTATAATGCTATTGTGTCTTTGCTGTCAGTCATTCGCAATTCTCCCTTGTTACCATCTCTGCTTATTGCACTTTTTGACTGGTAAATACTTCACTTTTATAATTAGCCATATTCTTCATTTTTGCCTATTAAAAGTGAAGTATGAAGTTTACCAGTCAAATAGTTATAACAAGAAAAATGTGTGTCCTAATACTTGTTTATTGATAAATCCTGGCCAGTAAATTGAGTGAAGTTAAGGAACAGTCTGTTAACATTATGAAATGTTCAAAGATAAAACTATATAACCCTATATTCAGCAATGTTTAACTGTTTTAATATAATGCATTTGTTAAAAATGTTCTTTTTTTTAACTGTGCAACAAATTGCACAAATAACTGCATCAAAATGCTAATAGAAAACATCACTTGGTGCTGATATGTGCTGCATTCCTAAATATGTTGGCTTATTCTACAACTGTATCTATCAAGAGCATCAATTGCATATTCAGGTCCAAATCAGATGAAAAAGTAACTTAGACAACTACAGTCTCAATAAAAAACTTCTACTGTATTTTTCTGTATCTAATCTACTGTACCTCTTCTCTCTAACCACCCTTTGAAATTCTGATTCCAATTCAGGCATGTTACCTACATATACCATACCGGCAGTTAAAATACTGTACTTTCACACACTGCACTGTGGTTTGGAAATTCTTAAGCTGTGATTCTCCATGCTAAGCTTTTCCTTTCATAATAAAATTGAAGAGTTAGCTGTTACCTTTCAGCTCATCACCCTGTCTGTCATAATTACATTGCAAAATACTTTTTCTTCTTACCCCTGGGATGCATGGATAGTAGCACGATCAAGGAAATGTGAAGCTGCCAGTTTGATTCTTCTAGCCAACCCATTGCTGCAGGAGAGTAGTGATTCTGATTCGCCTGTGTTAGTCTTCTGTTTCTTTTCTTTTCTTATTTCACTGATAGTCCTTTGCTTCGTCTCTGTCAGATCCTTGGACAAGTCTGCCAGCAAGCCTGAGATGAGAATGTGAAAGACAAGCCTGTTACAAACTGGTTCTGTCACCACATAGACCTCAATTGATCACCTCGTGGGGAGGACAACAAAAGGGCAGCAAGGATCCCAAGCTGGACTGGATTCCTGAGACAGGAGCATGGATTGACTGCCCACACAGGGATTTGTGTAAACTTAGAAGCTGCAGCCGGAGTCTTTAACTCCCTCTTTACTTTACACACTTTACACATACAAAAAACAAAGCCCTGAAATTTCATATGAAGTTTGTATTGCATTTTTCAACTGGATGTAAGCAAACCCTTCTTGTCAGACTACTTATAAATTGTTTGTTTTATAAACTGAGCACTGCCTTTGGCTTTTTTTTTTTTTTAAAGTCACACCAGAGTTTTCCTGTGCATTTCCAATATTAAGAAAGAAATAAGGCTTGCTCTGAAGCAATAACTGAAGACAACTAAAAAAGATAAAGAGATAGAGAATGTCTGTGTCTGCACACTGTGTCATTCAAGATGAAGTTTTATTCCACCCCTGCCCCCGAACAGTATTTATTGAAAAATTGCAATAAGCAGAATTTTTCAAAGTCAGTGGATTACTCATGTAACTGGACGCCTTTACATTTAAATAAATCACACGGAACTACTGTAAGTATACTAAAGAATTAGAAACGCATACAGATTTCATTAAATCTATCAATTGTGTGCCTTTGGTCACAGCTGCAATACACACTTTTTGCATTCCGACAGAGCTACACAGGCTACTTGTGTGTGTCAGAGTTTTAAATTATTGCTTTCTCCATTTTTATACAGATAAATGTTTATCTCAGTTTATTTGTTTTCTATTTATACTTGACTACATACAGTCCTGGGGACAGATCCTCTGCCAATATAACATAGCTCCAATAGACAGATTACATGCGCTAATGATCTGCTGCCTGGTTTTGGTAAATGGCAACAGGAAGTAGATGTACAAATAAACAATGTTACAGTATCAAATATTAAAAGTTTGCACTCTTCACTTATGAATAAAATTCAATAAAAACACTAAGTACTGAAAAGAGAATGCAACAGGACCTCACTAATCCACACACAACAAAATAATTGATGGTCTCTCACCATCCCTGAGCGAAAATTTAATAGCAGAGTGCTCTAGTGAGGGCTCATATCGTTCACATATATATTTACAAATATACTACAGTTCTGTACAATTACAAGTACATATTGATGTATTATCATTAATAATTAAAAATTGTCTAAATAAATGAGCCAAGTACTTTTTTGTGATGCATTAGTCTTGCTTTTTTATAGTCTTTGTTCACTTAAGAGCTGATACTGCCTCACTGAAATCAATGGGAGTTTTCCCATTGATCTCGAAGGGTCAGATCCTGTCACTCATACTTTAATAGTACCTTAATCCACAAGTCATCCCACTGAAGCTCTTCAGAGCAAGGACCATCTTTTTGGTACGTCTTCGTACGTCACCGGGCAAAATGGAACCTAGATCCATGACTGGGGCCCCTAGGTATTACCACTATACAAATAAATATTCAACAACAACAATGCAGTAAAGTGCTACTCAGTGTGAGTAAGAATAATCTGGCCCAACACTGGCAGAAAAGACCCTTCCCGGCCAATTAAAATGTGAAAATAATATTGTCAGCTTCCCAGACATTAATCTGAATTAGTGAGATCTTACTGCATTGTATTTATTTTTTCTTTCCTTATACTTTTTATTTTACTTCTTTAGCGACTAACTAGATTACCACCAAATACACTAACAGGACATTCTAGTCATTTCCTTCATATAGCACTGGAAAAGTACAGAAATAAAGAAACGATTGTTTCCAACCTCATCACTGTCTTTTCTGAGCCCTAAGTGCAGATTTGCTGCATATTTTACACTATTTTTCATGGGAAAAACATGATCCTACCTCCTAATTTTTAATATATGTGTGTTTTGCTGCAAAGGCATCTTTAAAGTTTCTCTCTACAGCTCACATATTAGCACAAGTGGAGCTTGGAATAATGGTTCATCAACTGCTGACATTTAAGCATGTTTCTTTTACTGAAAAGCAAACTGACTCATGAATACACCATTAAAAGTCTACAGAACAGTGCAGTCAAAACAGTAAGTGCCCAGATGAAAGGAGAGATCCAAATTCAAGATTTCAATTGATACATTACCCCCAAAGGGATTGACTTGAGCTGTTCTGGACCAACGTTTTTGGGCTAGAAGTGTTGATGGGCTGCAGAGGGGTGTTGGACTTGGATTTGGGGGTTTCTGTTGGTTTTTTGGTCAGTAGGATAGTCACCATGATATCAGTTTTTGTGAGTGAAGAGGATGTCAACGGGGGGTGGATGGGAGCTATGACATTATACTGTCATTAGCAATAAATGTCCATTAGTCTGCTGCCATGTCAGTCTTAAAATTATAGCTGTCAATCTGAAAGACAGCTATCAAATGGGGGTAAGCTAATTTGAATACTTTAGAATCCAAGGAGGACACATTTTGTCCTCAATCCCACTAATATCAAAAGAAGTTCCACATGCAGACCACAGGGAGCTTGGGTCCCTAAGATCAATGTTTTAAGTCGTGTTGGCATCCATCTATAGATATCATCTCCCAGGGCTGCACTAGCGTAGGATTCGTGGGCTCACAAGATACGATTGAAGCAATCTTGAATGAAGCAGCAAGGCTGAGCCACAGATGAGGTTGCAGTGGCCAGCTGAGTGCTACTGGCAACCTGTTGGGATTGGCTTGAGGTAGCTGGACAGCCTGAGTGAGCAACAAGATCAAAGAGGCAGAAATAAGGAAAATACAAAAGTTCAGAGTGGTGGTGAGCTATGAGGAAGAGCCAAAATTCTGATGTCTCCAAGTACCATTAAGCACTAACCCACTCTTGCCAATCCCCTTTCTGTATAATTAAAAACCACAGAGGTTGTTGGTTTATTATCCGGAAAGGATGGATTCCTTTTATGCGTAATACACAGAGTGGGGAGTCAGTTGATCTCTCTGTCTAAATTAGGCATTGCTAGAGTGTTCATCCCTGTATCATGTGAGTTATATTCCTGACTTTGCTACCGACTCACTCTGTGACCATAAGGATCTAGGGAAGTGACTCTGATCTGTGAAATATGAATAAAATTGTACAGTACCTCAAAGGAGAGTTATCATAGAGTGAGCTGTGGGACACAGATGCGGGGAGGGCTCTGCTGGAGACCCAAATTTTCTTTCAATGTTTGCTGTTTCAGAATATTGGTTATTAGTAGTAGGTGAGGAATCTGTTTATTTCATTGTAATATTTTAAATGACTGTCAAGGTTGCTCTTTTTGGTAGGAGTTGCAAATAAAAATGAATACAGTAATAAATTACAATAATTACAAGATTTTTAGACAGACTCTAGGGTTTATGGATCTTCCATTCAATACCAGAGATTTAACAGGCATTACACAGTTACCCATTGTACAACATACAATCAAGCAAAAGCACTGCAAAATGCTGTGTGGGTGGGGTCATTATATATCCAAGAATGGAAAGAAACTTTTCAAGATATCACAAATGTGGAAAAAATCTCAATTATTTCCACCGCTTGGAGAATGACATCATTGTTTCCATAGTTGTTAATGTCATCAGTGGTCTAACTCTAGATTTGATTTCTCTACTGCTAATTATCTATTATGTATACATTTTCTTATTTCTAAAAGCCCTTTACCCATAAAGTAAAATTCCTTTCTAAGTGAAACCACCAACTAAATGTGTCACAGTTGCAACATTTAATAGAAAGAGACAGAAAAACAGTTTTTCCCCTTCCAACTGAAGGAAACAACCAAGCAACTAAACTAGAGTAATCAAGCATCATCCACATAGCTAGACAGACACGATTCCCTACATTAAACTTGCTGTTTTGTTTTTTTAGAGAAAGACTGGCAGTGAATTGTTGAAAATAATCTTATTTTATTATTTATTTGTATTGGGGTACCACCTAGAAACCCCAACCACGGACCAGAATGCCATTGTTCTAAACTCTGTCCCAACACAGAACAAGAAGGTGTTCCCTTTCCCAAAACAACTTATGATCTAAGTAATGGGCCCACCTAAATACTATGTTAAAAATGCTACCAGATCAGTATAAATAGACTTGTAAAATACTTTAAGACATATAGTTAACTATTTACAAGGTACTAGCAGTGGACAATGGAATTCAGAAGCCCTGCTGATAGGGGTGGTGTAGGTACCCAGCCAGCTATCTACCTAGGTGTTAGCAATGGACAGAATTTTCACCATAATTTTAAAATAAAAAATGAGGGAGGGTAAATCTGAACAGAATCTGTTCTTCCAGATCCTGTTTGACTCCTGACATTTTTATTTTATTTTAAATTCAAACACCAAGAGTTGTGAAGTATCCAACAATTTCTAGAGGGATAGGGAGAGTTTTAAAAACCACAACATTAGTGAGTTTGTTGTATTTCCCCAACTTTCTTTTCTTCCCACTCCATTCCCAACTTGCAGCATTCCACATCATTAGACATCAGCGACTCAAAGAGGAGAAGCTCACTTCAGCCACTCAGTGAAAAGACTATCACTTTGTTACAAATAAACAATCCCCATCCCCCCACTCATTTGAATGAGTGGTATAGTATTCTGAGCACGTATTCCTTTGGCTTTCAGAGCTCCGCCAAAGTTTCCCCTACTCCCCCCATCCCCCCCTGGGTGCCCCTGTAGAGAAAGGGGTAAAACGGGAGAAGGGAGAAAATCCCATAACTTGTCCAAAGCATGCAGAGGATGATTTGTGTTCTCACTTATGGGGTATGACTGTCACTGCTGATCTCTTTCAGGCCTAGATTACATGTGATAAGGGCTGACCTTATTTGAGTATTCACACATTATGTACTCATGGAGAGCAAGCTGGACACAAAAGTCCCTCACATATTCTGGGCATCAATCAAGCTCACAGCATGAAGGCTGCCAAACTTTTCTTCCATTTAACTCAGGAGAGGAAAGGCTAGTTTAAGACAGACTTAATAAAGTTTAAAGCTGTGCCACAGTACATTTGGGGGCCATTGTCTTCTAAAAGTGGGCTTTTCGACAAATTCTCAGCAGTTACCATTGGCAACAACTCATTTTTAACCAATTTGGGAAGGGGGCGTGAGGGGGACACAGATTCTTAAAAAAACAAAAGCAAACAAAAACCTCTTATATCTAACTGTTTACAAACAACTAAATAATTTCTTGATGTATGAATATATTGTTCATTACATAGGATTTTAATCCCAAACTTGTAACCTTTTCCTGTAAACCAGTGCATGCTTTAGGGAAAGAATTTATCATGATCATAACTAATTTTAACACTAAAAACTTTTATTGCAGGAAAGACTGACACCTAACACAACACATTTTCTGTTTTCACAAGGACTACAAAAATGTTTGATGAAGTCCCTCACTTTCAGTACTCACATTCAGCCTAAAATCAACGACACACAAATAGTAGGCAAAAGGGTGCACACAGCATTAGGAAATGTGTGTGTATTTATAGAATGCACACATCAGCAGGGCTCAAAGTGAGTCTAAATATGCCAGAAAGCCGTTCCAATACTTCTATTATGGCTACAATCAGTTCTACAGAATTTAAGCTTTCACTTTAAAAAAAAAAAAAAAAAAAAAGCTTCTAGCCTTTATACACAGTTAATTTTCAGATTCTACCAGCAACCTGACACAATAGCTTAATGAGAAGAGGTGAACTGCTCTGCCCACCCAGCACATAATGTTAACTCTCGAGTCTAATTATGACAATGGGTCAAATATTGTTTTCTCTTTCTCTGGAAATCATTTTAACAATAACCTACAGTGAATGTGCTTTTCTGGCATGGATGGAAATAAGGTAAATTAGAAATGAATAATACTTATCCCCTAGAGTTACTGCTGGATTGTTCCATACAGAATATTTTCCCATGCTTTCTCCAGTCTAGTTTTAAATGTCTTGCATTATGGAGCCTCCACCATTTCCCTTGGGAGACTAGTCCACAGCCTGATAGATCACATCATGAGAAGGTTTTTCTGCTTTTTCCAGGTTTAAGTTTTATTTAACTTAACTTTAATTAAATCCCATTATGTTCCAGTTATACCCAAGGACTCAGACTTAACTATGGAACAAGGAAAGTATACTGGGGGGGCAGGGGAAAAAAGCAAGCTACCAAGAGGAGTCAACAGACCACTATGGTAGTTGCACCAAGAAGTGCACAGAGGGAAGTAGCTATCAGACACAAGGAGATCCAGTAGCCTCCAAAGAAGATGAGGAACAAAAAAAGAGGGCAGCCTCTAACAAGAGGAGGAGTGGGAAAGTGAAAGAGAAGCAAATGGGTATCAGGATAGAGTTCCACCAGACTACTTCATGGTACCAACACAGCCACAACTATATGGCAAACATATATTTTACACAAGATACATGACCATAAATTCAGAAATAAAATTTCATAGCATCTATAAGCTGTACTTGGCATGACTCAGTTGAGCTCCAGAACTAACCATTCACAGTAAGATAACATCATGGTTTCTCTTTCTCTCTCACACACACTCACACTCTCTCTCTCCCCCTCACCCTCTCAGTTTTGACCCCAAACTTGTAAGCAACTTTTTGTTCAGAAACCTTCACTTATGAACAATACAGAGAACCTCCTAGCACATATATAAGAACAATTCTGTAAGCAGATATATTTTACTCAAGTGTAAGCCAGATATGAAACTAAAGGAAGTTCAATTATAGGTCTGAAACGGAGTCATACATAGTCCTGTACTCTGTAAATTTGCAGTTAAACCATTTTCAGCACTAATTCAACTGCCGACACCCATTGTCAGCAACAGATACATTTTCTATTATAGACACACCGTGGCTATGTATCACGAGCTGCGAAGCATTCTTTCCATACAGTAATCCATCACTCTCATCACATCATGTTTAAACCAAGAGATTGTAGTTACATGCTAATGAAAGATTAAGAATTCAGTCCAAGTGTTCTGCCTTAGCTAACGTACTCTTTTGAAAGCATTAGCTGTATAACATTTGGATCATGAGAATATAAGAAATGGTAGGTCCAAAAAAGGTATGTCTACACTGGAATAAAAGAGCCAAGGTATGGACGCAGCTGGCCCGGGTCAACTGACTTGGGCTCAGGGGGCTTGGGCTGCAAGACCAACTACTGTTGTGTAGACCTTTGGGCTCGAGGACCCTCTCCCTCATAAGATACCAGAGCTCAAGCACCAGCCCAAGCCTGAATGTCTACACTGTAATTTTACGGTTGACTTTAGGGCCTTTTAGGGTACGTCTACACAACGATTAAACACCTGCATCTAGCCTGAGTCACTCAACTGAAGCCCAATGTTCCTGTTTTTGTTTCTGGTGCGGAACTGATACATCAAAGATCATTTGAAATCTTGGTTTGTACTTGTTATACGTGTAATGACAACACCACGCCTCCCCAGCATTACAAATTCATTTGTCAGCTTCAAAGGCATGCCTGTTTTATAGAATGAAAACAATTGTTTTAGACAAGGCTGAACCCACAGTCTGAACTTGCAAGGGAAGAATTTATCTTCAGCTTTGTAAAACTAAAGCTCTTCCCTGGGCTCACTGCATTTCAACAAGAAACTAACATCATAAAAAAGTGCCTGTTTAGAAATGTTAAGGGAGCTCAGAAATGTGTTTGACTTATGAACCCACAGCTATGACTATTACAACATATTGTACTATTTCCTGAAACCATCTAGCACATGAATAATCACTGAAGACTGGAGCCTGCAATGGGATTTCCCTACACAGAGCTAAGTGTGGGATTGGGACCAACGTTTGTAATTGTTCTGACCAGAATTTAGAAAAAATAATTTCCCTTTGAACTTTGACTCATGAAAGTTGCTAACCTGATTGACTTTTGAAGGTCACCCCCTCTTTGTCCACAGGTGAAACAAGGGGCAGCAGTAAGTGCAGATTTCACTCCTGAGCTATGCCAATGTGCTTCCACACACATCATAGGGCGCCCTTCTCTAGCGATAAATGGCTAATTCAGTCACCTTCCCCATTCACTTCTTGGCTGAGCGTGGTTGAAGTAGATTGAAACAGGAGGGGTAACTCTCTCAGCTCCAACCAAGGAGGAAGATGAGCTATTAGGGATTGTGCCTTGGTCAATCCAAGGAGAGGAGGAGAACACCCAGAGCTTTTAGCAGAGGAAAAGGAGTTGTTCTCCTGCACCTACCGCTTAGTTTAACAGCTGCTGTTGAGACTGCCAATAAATACAAGTTGTGATGGTATTTGTGGTGATTTTTGCAATGCGGTTCACTGGAATCGGAACTGAGATGAAGAAAAGCTAAATTTCAATCACTTCCAACCTGATTTGATAACCAGTTCAAATCCACCTTGGTTTGGTAGCCAATTAGGTTCCTGTTTCTGGACTGGATGAACATACTCCATGTGGTCATAAGGACTAGCCAAAGACTTTCTGACTCATACTCTTAGAGGATATTATTACATTTTGTGTGTTATCTCTGAACTAATTGGAAAAAACTGTGGGCAGCAGAAGCAATGAGTGGCTGTATGTTTCTCTGCAATGCAGCATGGCCAAGAGAGCTGGAAGCTAAGTAAGGAGTACGGTCTAGAAGAGAAGGTACTGGATAATGGAAATGAGTTCAATTCCCAGCTCAATCACAGATCATGTTACCTTAGGAAAATAATAATCTGCTTTACTTGTGCCTCAGTTCCCCAACTGCAAAATGGGGATAATGCTTCCCTACATCACAGAGGGACAAAAATCATTAATAATTGTGAGGAATTCAGATATTACAATAATAAGGGCCATGTAAATATTTAGATAGATTGGCATTTAGAATTGACATACTAGATCAAAGCAACCGCTCCTGGCTCCAACAAAAGATATTTCTTTTTATTAATCTTAAATGTGTTACTTTTTAATTTCAATGGGATGTCTCCTGTTCTTGTATTACATGAAAGGTTAAATAGGAGAACCCAGTTTGCCCTCTCTTTATGTATAAATTTTTGTTTACTTCTATCATGGTTCCTCCTATTCATTTCCTCTCTAAACAGTCCCAATATTTTATATCCCCCCTCACAGAGCAGTCTTTCCATATTTCATTTTTGTCACTCATCTCTGATTTCTATTTCTGGTTATCTTTTTTGGAATAGAGTGGCCAGAAATGAACGCAGTGTTCAAGAGAGGGTGGACATTGATCTATATAATGGCATTTAGATATTTGCAATATCTATTCCATAGTTTATACAGCCTAACTTTTTGTTTGTCTTTTGACTGTGCTGCACGTAGAGCAGAGGTTTTCTCTCAACTGTCCACGATGACACCAAAGTATTTTTTATATGTTTACAGTTCATTTAAAACTCATGAATGTGCATGAGCATTTAATTCTATTCTTCCAACATGTATTACCTGGTATTTGTCAAGAAAGAGTTTCGTTTGCCTTTTCACTCAACCAGGTTAAGTCCCTCGGAAGTTCACATGGTTCCCCCTCCAGCTAAACTTTCTTTAATAACTTGGGTCATCTGCAGCAATTTGTGAAGGGCGGTATTCCTACAGTGTGCATGTCCTCTCCTTACCACCCTGAATATACCAAAGAGGAAGGCAATACCTCTACCAGACACTATAAGAGAGAGAGGTATCAGGCAATGACTTCAGGTAGGTGTGATATGAGTTAGTATGGGGGAAAACAGAGGTCTGTAATCAGGCCTCTTAGGTGGAAGGGGATTATGTGGGAACTCTGGCCCACATAGTTTGGGTCATATATCTTGTTTAAGTACCCAAATTTAGACTTTTTTGAAGTTTCCTCCCTGGTAAGACCTATAGTTTGGGTGGGTTAGGATGGTTTCCTGCTTCATGTATATGTGGTTGGCAAATACTAATGCTGAGATTTGCACTCCAATCAACTGCATTGTAGGACATCAGTCTAATTGGACACCAGCAGGGAGGGCTGACTCATGCCAAGGGGCCAGAATTCTTAGTAGTTTAGTGCCTGCTCTTGCTGAGTGAAAGCAGTTCTAAAATGACAGAACACTACTCTCACCTGGGACACCACCTGCTTTCATGCAGCAGGGAGATTTGGCAGCTGCTCTCCACGCCCCATCCCTCTTGCAGCTCTCACCACCTGGGTTCCTCAATTTTGCCCTCTGCCCTGGCCAGAAGAAAGGGTAAAGCTCTAGGGTGCAGAACCCCGTGCCACATCTGGAGGTGTAACCAGAATGCACGTGTCCCTGGGAACTTTCAATCCTGCCTGACCCTGTGCATGTGCCACTCTCACCTACTGATAAAGGCTGCTGCAGTACGACTTTGGCTTGTGAGATCCAGCTAAACGTTAAGATTTGAAATATCGTGCAAATCTATTGTAAATATTGAAACTTTCGGAGAAACGAAAATTGGTGGGTGTGAAAAATATGTAGAGACAAACTAGTGAATGGTTTTTTAAAATAATTTCACCACTTGCAGCAAGTCCTATCTGTTGTTTGGGGGAAGGGGATTTCACAGTGTTTGACAAAGCCTGTTTCCATATTTAATGAGATCCTTTCATCACAATTAACATTTCAGTGTTCAATTTATTATTCTGTGTAATACAGCAAGTTGAGAAAATCCAGTCAGTTTTATATGACATCTTTACTCATAACACACTTCTAATGAAATTAAAGTACTTGTATATTTACAATGCTGAGATAGCTTTATTTTAAAGTACCTGAAAAAGAGCTCTGTGAAGCTTGAAAGCTTGTCTCTTCACCAACAAAGGTTGGTCCACTAAAGATGCAACCTCAACCACCTTGTGTCTATCTCTAAAGTAGTCCTGGAACATAATTTCCTTACATACCTCTGTTTTTTTCTGGTTAACATTTTCCCACTTTAAATAATTTTTCAAACTATGCACAACAGTCCAGTTACTCCATTTGCAATCAGAATTACTCTATGTCCCAGATTATGTAAAAATATTAGAGTACAGGACCATAGTGGTCCCTTCTGGCCTCAGTAGTCTGTAACTCTCTGGAAGTCAACTGTGTAACATGCAAAGAATTGTTCATGGCTTTGCTGTAATGGCGAGAACACAATGCAGATTTTAGTTAAAAATGGTATCCAAACAAAATATAGCAAAATAAAGCAAATGTAAACTGTGAAGTACCAAGGGAATAAACTGTATTTTTTAGCCTGACACAAATAAATATTTTTGCTGTGTATTCAGATATTATTAAAATATTTAAAGACAATTTTCCTCTACTGCTGGAAAATACTTTTCTATTATAATTGGAGGTAGAACAAAATCAAAATCTCAAATCAAGCCTTAATCTGATCTGGACCTTAACACCAACTCTTCAGCCTACTTCTAACAAATACATTCAACTTTAAAGCAAATAAAACTATCTGCTGGCCTAGCAGATGCCAAAGTAAGAATCTCAATACCACATCTCTTCAGCATAAATGGGCAGAGAAAGTAATATATCAAATATCAGATAAAAATGATTTGATTTCTACTGCATGACAACATAAATTATACTTGGTGTAGTTCTGGTAGATTAAAATGAATTTTAACAAAAAAAAATTGACTGTCTCTTGAAAAAAATAGTTTCTTTATTTCCTCAAATTCCTTCACCTGTCCCCAGTTATAAGCACAGCTGCTTGGGGTTTTGAGATTTTTTTGTGAAGTAACAGTTCATGATAATCTCATTAAATCCTTTCTAACACTTTCCAGTTCATACAGGATTTCCTCAGCCTGGGTGACTGCAGCATGGATTGGTTGTTTAAACAATCTCCTTGCAAAAGAAAGTAAAACAAAACCATACTTGCAGAACAAACCATGGCAGTGACTGACACAGTGCAGAGAAAACAGAGCTTAGTTGAAAGTGTGAAACTAAAACAAACACTGAGATGCAGAAGCTGTCTTCATTGGCCCAGCTATAATACAGCACTAAAGACATAATCCCTGATATCTCCTGTGTGTGAAACAAATCAAGTAACAATGGCAGATTCCTTTATCTGTAAATAATTTTGCTTTAAAAGAGGAAAAAACTTGACTTGTTAATTTATGAAGGACTGATCTCAAAGTAGCAAGGGGGAAAAAACCCCACAACTGTACTCCTTGCTCACAGAAACAGACCGTATATATTAAACTGAGCAAGAGAGAAACATGTTCTGAAAAGGAAGAGACGGTGAAACCAGAGAGGTTAAAATGATCTGAGACTTGACCTGAAAAGATATGTCCTGCATCAACCTTGAAGACAGCCTCAGGAACTCTGGCAGGTATTTTCAAAGAGGGAATTCCATAGACAGGATCCGTGGGCTCTAAAAGGCCTTGTCTGTGACCATATTCAAAATAAGACATTTGGAAGAGAAAACAAGAAAGGCCAGGATGTTATCATTTGCTCCAAAGGGACAATTTGTCCAAGGGACAATTTTCAGAATCCATTAAAAAATGTTTTAGAGGTAGTACTTCTATTGCCTTTGTACATGTTGACCATCCCATTGTTGCAGAGTCTTGTCCATCTAACAGTTTAGTGAATGGGGCTTGCTTCATTTAGATGTACTTTAATTGCAAACCCACATTTCCTGCTCTAATGGCCAAGAAATATTTTTTTAATGTTTGTCTGTCTAAACGTATCTGAAAGAACAATGCAAAATTCATAGTTTCATGTTTAGAATATACAAAGGTGAGGGAGGCTGGACAGCTCAGGGATATGGTCACAGGATACAGAACTTTTCACGGGCTCAAATCCAGCACATGTAATGAATGACAGTTATTTCTCTCCAATATCATTTTGGCCGCAATACAAAATGTGCGGCTGGTAGTTTTTAGTGGACACTTTCCACATCAGCATTAACTGGCACCATAGCTGGCACTCTCAGTAAAGAGGACAAGGGCATTGATGGGGCATGTAGACTCTAACCTCTACATGAGGATTAAGTCCCAATGATAATGCAACGTGCAGGAGCTTTTCTCAGGCATCTGTTCACTTCATAAATACAGGCGGTTAATTGTTCAGGGTTGTCAATCCAGCACCTTTTATCAGCTCTGCATGCAGTTTCCAAAAGTTATGAAGTTTGCCTTCTGAAGGAGTATTCAGTTAGAAAATACATAACTGGAAGTGGTACAAAATCAAGACGGTCAGTTAACTTCCTCCTCTCTTACCTGATGATAAGAGCCCTATAGCCCTAACTGCAAAGAAACACACACCCATCATGGCTTAATCTGTTTGTTCTCTGTTCAAAAGAATTTTGCTGACTGAGACTTCACAGATGCTATGTGGCAGGGAAGAACCTTTCCTTGCCTCCTGTACAGTTACTATACCTAACACAAGACAGATTTGGAACCAAACCTCAGCTACTGAAACTCTAGCAATCTTCCATCCCACTTCCTCTACTACAGGCCATCAGTAAGCAACTCTGACCTGTGAGGATATGACTGGAGAAGAGGACATCAAGAGGTTACTACAGTGATACTCAAAGCTAAAAACATTATAATGTCCTATGAGGCTGCTGATACGAATGGTCTTCTCCAGAATCACCTCAAACAAAACTGGTTGTATAAATCTCTAAGCATGGTGCAATAAAAAATGTGTCTGCATCCAATGGGAAAGGTGCATTCTGCCCTCAAATAGCAAGCTGCAGTGAGTCCATGATGTGGACTTCTAAACCCCTCCCAACCCAAATACCATATCCATTGAGCCAGAGACCACCTGGGATAGCTCAATACTTGTCATGGAAGGTACAGAATTTTGAGCTAACGTAGAAGAATCCGAATTCACATGGCTACTGAATTAATTCAAGACTGTCAGCCTTGGTGACCCCAGTACCACAATGGAATGGAATTCTGCCAGCTGAGCCAGAGACTTTGTTAAGCAAAGGCCTATCTATTCATCAAGAACAGTTCCACCCATTTACCTCATGTGATCACATTGGCTAGATACATTCTATGCATCTAGCCAACATGTATCAGTGTTGTGCTGGTGGAGGCTCCTGGGAGCTTCTTGCTAAAATTCCAGCACTGAATATAGGGAAAGGTGGAATTATTTCCCTGCCTCCAGTGAATTCAACCCATCTCTGGCTTTTGCTAAATCTTCAATGACAGATGGGGACTATGCTTGAGCATCATAAAGTATACTTCTCAAGAGTAATGTACATAAATCCTGCTTGTCTTGGATGATTCATCCACATATCCTTGTAGCTAGATCTTCAGTTGGTGTAAATCAAAAGAGTTCCATTGACTGTCCACGGGCCTTTCACCTCCACTGGATTGTGATAGTTGTCATCCTGTTACCACAACCTCAACAAGACTAGAAACTCATAAATCTGAAGCAGCCAAACCACTTGTACACAGCAACATTGCTTTTATCCTAAAGTTACTCTTTAGTAATAAGGGACCTGATTCAACAAGAATTATTTTATGTTCTCAACTCCTATGACTTTAGTGGAAGTTTAAGTTAATGAATACCTCATGAGATTAGATCCAATGTTTCTCTTTTCTACTTTAGTCTTGACTAGTGTATGTGAGACAGTGTATGTGTATTATGGTGCATTTAAACACACACACTATCTCAGTCCTCTGAATGCAAGAACAATTAAAATAAATACACTAATCTACGCATCTGCAAATATACAGATGTGAAACAAGGAGTAAATATAAGAGACTAGACGCCATCAGGTTACTTTAAACATGCAGCTGGAGAGTGTCACTGTGACATAAGATTATTAAATTAAAATTAAACCTTCAATTATATAATATCATCAAATAAATAGCACAGCAAATAAAAGGAAACAACATGTTTCCATAGGAATACAAATGGTATCCAAGTAACAATTCCACAATAATATATTTTCAATTAAAGAATTACAATAGACCATTCTTATTTTCTCTCTAATGCTAGGTGGAAATTAATTACTGTGCAGACAGCTGAACATTATTAACTTAAAGCTTCTGTTCTTTGTCTTCATAGTAATTAGGAAACATTTGGAAGAGCAAACCTGATTGTATTAAAAAAATATCTACAAACCAAATTTCAAAAGTTGAGTTTGTCTTGTTGCCCTTTTATTTGGTTGTGTAACCTGAAGTTAGTTTCTTGATACAGCAATATTGTTAACAACAACTGCCAGATTGGCCCTGGTGCAGTAGAGAGTATTAATAGCAGAGACACAAAAATTGTTCACGATTATCCTGTTCCAGAATCACAACAGATTACTTTGATATAAAAATGATAAAATTCACAGGATTTAGAAGGCAAGTAAATATATAATCAAGACTGATGCCTGCATTAGACACATAAATCCATGTGGTATGTTTTCACTGCCACGGCATGGCAGTGCTGTGGCATTTATCAAATGGGTCTATGTAGACCCGCTCAGTCGAGCGGAGAGCATTCTCTGCTCGACTCAATTAATCCACCACCCTGAAAGGAGTAAGACTACATTGACAGGAGAGTGTCTCCCAGCAACGCAGCACCATGAAGACGTTGTGCTATGTGAACGTAAGTATGTCGACAGGAGATACGCAAGCTATGACCATCAACTGCTGCCGCCAGTGTAGATAAGCACCATGTTTTTGGCACCTGAGTAGGAGGTTTGGCGTGAGATTCCGTGCTGCACCTCTAAGACCCCCAGCCCACAACTCACAGTCCCAAAGAAGGGAGGGGGCCTATGTTGGCTTTAAGCCACCTTGCCTCTTGCCGACTGTGGGCTGCAGCCCCTGGTGTAACAGACAGTCCTAAGGTCTGTCTAACTTGTGCCTGCCGCTTGTCACCGGCTGCCCATGGGATAAATTACTTCGGTCTCAACAGAACTATATGCTGTGGCTCGTCCTTGACACATCCTTCCTATGCCAGCCAGCCCTCAGGAAGAAGACCTATGCTCTACCTTGCCTCCAATGGTAGAATCTTCCTGCCATATTCAAGGACTTTGAGAACCTCTTTCATCCACTTTAGGGTTTTTAAAGTTAGTGTTAAAGATTCTGAGCAATCAATTTCCACAAACTTCACTGGTGGTACAGGAGCTGAATTCCTCTGAAAATCAGGCCACTTTTATGTAGGGGCTTAAATATGGATTTAGGTGCCTGAGTTAGGTGCAGAAGTGCGAAAATTTGGGCCCCCAGGTTTTAATGAAATTCTGCAAAAGTCTTACACCTATAGCCATCAGTGACAATGCATGAGAATACAAAGACATGGTTAAATTAGAAAATGACTTCTCATATTTGCTAAATTTCCATCGCTATAACCCTGTTTATGTAATTTGTGCTCAGTATAAAGATGAATATTTAATACGAAACATGCCTTGATATGTCAACCTGTACTGAAAGAGACCCAGTAGCACATTATATTAGCCAATTCCTCATGAATGGTCACAATGCTTACCCCTAAGATTAGAAACAAAATCCTCAATTTGAGACAAAGATTTATTTTCAAATTTAATAATAAATAAATAGATAAATAAAAATGAAGCAAGAACCAAAGAATTGTTCCCATTCTACAGTACTAAAGGGTTATTTTTGAAACTAGAAAACTATCAATATATGCAAATTTATTACATGATGAACAGTAATTTTTGCTTCCCATGAAAGCTATCTGCTGTAAGTATGTACGTAATTTAAAAGGACATTCCTGGGATTGTGTCAAGTCAAAGGAATCCCCACTAGAGTAACAGAAATACAAGATCTCTTTACTCTGGCAGAAGAGGGCTCTAAAATGCACCTCTGAAGACACGTACAGCATGAGCCTACGGACCACAGGAGTTCTGCTGACATGTTAAATGTTTATCACAGGATTTCCTCATCAAAGGGCAGGGACAGTCTTTTTGTTCTGTGTTTGTACAGCACCTAGCACAATGGGGTCCTGATCTATGACTAGGGTTCCTAGGCGCTAGAATAATACAAATAAACAAACAAACAAACCAAAGGATAAACTCTAGCAGGGATATCATTGACAATATTCTCACTTATAAATTCTTAGGATAAACATAACAGCAGTTTCCACTTCCATTTGTTGCAAAGTGGCATCACGATCAAAAGCAATCTCTTCTCTTTTCACAACTCTGTTACATGGCCAGAAAAACTTAATCACAATGCACTTGGTCCCTTAATGCAAGTTCTGTTACTGACTACATTGGAAGCAGAATTGGGCCCAGTTTGAATTAAGTACTCTACACCATTTTCATTCTCTAATCAAACCCAATCAGAAATACTTGATGAAAAAAAAGAACCTAGGATTAGAACCATAATGTGCAATGCCTAATAAGAGAGAAGAATAAAATAGTAGCCTATCTGCCAGCCCCCGTATTTCAACAGTCCCTAGTCTACTGTGTGAGCAAATTCAGATTGCAATTATTTTCCCCTGGGAACAATTAAATGTTGCATCCAGTGTTAATAATAAACACAATTCCAGTAATAGGCAACACTCAGATGACCAGTTCAGGTTCAAGGGTTCACTGCACATGAATATCCATCAATGCCACTGACAGCCTGAACAGTATAATGAACCGCGCAGCAACCCAGGCGGGAAAGCTACGCAATGCATGAACATACTGCCTCTGACTCAAGCCAGTCACATCTAACAAGCAATTCAGAGCAACTGTTACAGTCATATAGGCTCATATTTAAGAGCTATTTACAAAATTAGCCCCACTTTGTCTTTAAAAAGTTTAGAGCTGCTTCGCTAGCGTGTTTATACATTTTGGAAACAACTCTGGAAATGCACTGTAAAAATCATTGATATGTTCTGAATGTGATATTCAAATTGCCAGCCTAATTAACAACTTATTCTTACACGAGTTAATTCAAATGTGAGCCATACAAATGAAATACCCTTCCCCTTTTAAACAAATGCTTAATATTTTATTATCTTTAGAAATGTTTACTTATTTTTTTAAACTTTCAACCACTGTCAACAGTGCTATGCGTACCCTCCTTAACAGCATAACTTTTGGAACTTCTTACAATGTACTCCTTGCGCCCAGTTTTAGAACCGTATATTTGTTAAAGGGACACAGTCAATTTGAAATCCAGTGATTATTTTTCAAAACGGGTTCAAATAAGTTTTGTATATTACCCCATCCCTGAATTCCCAGGCTAACTATATATTTCTATTTTAAAAGGTTTTTCTTTTCCCCATTTCTCTGTGAAAGAATCACACAAACAACAGAGGAAACTGATTCAATGACTATATGGCCTAATGGATAAAGCATGGGATTAGGCTCAGGAGACCTGGGTTCTTTCTATTCCTGGCCCTGATGTTGGCCTGGTGAGTGATTTTGGGAAATCACATCCCCCTTCTGTGCCTCAGTTTCCCCAGCTATAAAATCGAGATAATGATGCTGAACCCCTCTGTAAAGTGCTTTGAAATCTACTGAGGTAAAGTGCTAGATAAGAGATGAGGAGTATTAAAATTAAATAGAGTATTCAAAATAGCTACATCAAATGCTCACGGGGCAAGCAAGCAAGCTTGCAAATGCAAATGCAAGCAAACTGAAAACAGTATTTTTTCAATACCCTCAATACAATACGTTTACTTGAACCAAGTTGTGAATTCAGACAGGTTTTTTTTGTTTTTGTTTTTAAAGTTAATGGTGTCACTTTAAGGTACACTTTTGAAGATGGTCCTACTTAAGTTATTCAACATTTTCTTCTCCTATTTTCTTGACTAACCTATCCTTCCACTGTCCTATTCAGCATTGCAAACGGCTGAATGTTATTTCTCATATGTTTAATGCAGACTAAGAATTCCAATCACGAATTAAGGCAAAATGCATTGACTGATGTGCATTTGTCCCATACAATATTTCACCAATAACTTTCACTATCTTGCTTTAACAATTAGCTGTCTGATGGTTGACTCTACATAGTAGGTCCCTTTTCCTGATGAACCTGTATTATTACCTGTTGACAACAATCAATAAGCTGATCTCAACAGATCTAAAATGAGAAAATAAGAAATTTGTCTTCTGAGAAGTCTGAAGAAAGATTGATCATAAATACCATTTTATTCTTTGCCTCATAATATAACATATTAGCAAAGAGAACTTGGTTCAAAACTCAAATCCAGAAATTCAAAACTTCAATCCCTGAAATCTGAGGCCATATACATGTACAAGATCTGTACACAATAAATCCTATCCGTGGCACTCTACTGGCAACCAGATAATGTGGATCACTAGGCTACCCTATGAGTTTTGTTTTAAAAAAATAAACAGTAATATAGCATTTTAAAGTAATACTTCTGACAGTTACCACAAAACATCTCACATTTCAAAGAAAAAAGAACTGAGGCAATTGCTGTGAATTCAATCAGAAAGAGGGAATAGGAGGAGTTAAGGGAACCAAAACTATTTTAATCCCTTTTCAGAAAAAAGGGGAAAGAATACAGGACCACTGAATTGTCACTTCAATTAATACAAGTACATTGTGTCTATAGATTTCTGAGTAGGACTAGGACTTCCGAGGGGAAATAGCAATCCAGAGCAGAAAAGAAAACCAGCCATTGTGTAGGGGCACCAAGGTATATCCAGTGTGACACTGACAGGTTCAGAGGGGGTTATTGTTTTGCCTGATGTATTTAAGCCATGAAAGGGAGAACCAGTACAGCTGGCTACTCCATGGGCCTAATCCTGCAATTCTCTCAGTTTGCTCTTCCTGCTGAAGAGCTTTCAGCAGTTTCTCACAATGTAAACTATAGTACTGAACACAAATCAGAGATACTTTTCTCTCTCATTTGAAAAACACAATTTAAATAAGATAATTTTTTATATAAATATATGATAAAGGTGGAGTTGGTAGTGCCGGGTGTCTGTGCGGGCAGGCTGGATTGCTTCCAAAGATCAGCAGCATGGGGGTGCAGACACACCTGTGGTGGAGCATCCATAGGGACATTACTCGAAGAAGATTCTCATGATATTTTGGGACCTAATTTTTGAATGCTTAAGGTTGGCAACACTGGATACTATTAAATAGCTGAAAGTCCACATTTGACTTCTTTTTAAAACTGTAGTTGTAGCAGGGCTTTAAATATAGCCAATGATCACAAAGGTTTCCAGAGGCTTTTAAAATGCTAAGTAGGTCTGCAGGGAAAATATGCATTAAACATCAGTTAATGGTTATTCTTCTCATGGCAGAAACAGGTTTAAAAAAACCAAAAACCTTCTTCACTTCACTCCCTTCCAGGGTTGCTGCTCAACCATTCTGACCAGTCATGGTTCTGTCTTGAAGAGCAAAAATATGTACTTTTCAATCATCTGAGCTCAGTCCGTTTAATTTAACATGATTGAAAAGCCCTTTTCACACACATTAAAACTCAGGCTGCTAACATGTCTGAAACCATGTTAGCTGGCCATCTTGTAGCCTAGCGGGAATCCAAAGTACGTGCTGTCAAACACTTTTCTCCATACAATCACTCCATTTTCTCACCTAGATATGGAGGTTTTCTGACACAAGTGCACATCCATTTTTTTTGTGTGTGTATACCTGTTGCTCCTGGTTTTGAAAATATATCCCACTGTTAAAATTACACATATTCTATATGGCATGAAGACCAAAATAAGGAAACCACTTTCTTATACTAGGGCTTGAGAGTCCATAGCATTTTTTTTAAGTCTCTTGGATATCCAGACATGGTGGCTGAACACAAAACTTGGGTTTAATATCAAATCAAACCTCAATATTTGGTAAACTATGCAAAACCATGCTCTGAAGTGTCCCTAGCATCTGTTTGCCAGAAACTGACAGTCTATTCTGTTCATTCCCTCTGAAGCACCTGGCATTGGCCATTGTTGGAAGACAGAATACTGGGCTAGATGGACCACTGGTCTCACCCAGTATGGCCATTCTTATGTTCTATGTTCTTAAACTGAACTATGAAATTGAACAAACCCATGTTTCATCAATAGTGTGGTATGGAAAATCTGAGAAATCTCATTCTAAATGTAATTTGGATTTACTGAATATTAGAACTACAAATTTACATGCTACCTGGGAGGGTTGCATTAAAGTAACTAAACTATTTTTAAATATAGTTTCATATGCTTTTACTAGGATCTCTCACTCTCTCTGATATTCATAGGACATCAATACGAACAAGACATTTTGCTTTAAAGTCTTGAAATTAAGAGAATTTAAAAAGTGTTTTTTAATAAAATCATATGGGAGTTTATACATTTGCCAGTGAATCAAAGATGTACTTAAAGCTAGAGACAAGTAGCTGGTCACCTCAAAGCAACAGAAAGAGTTGGCCAGGGAGGAGAGAAGGGCAGAATGAGAGCATGAGAAAGGCCAGAAGAGAGGCCTGCACGAGTGTGGGGGCAAGAAAGGCAAGCGACCAGTGGCCTAATGCGGTCCTTCATAGCTGCCAGAACAGTTGCAAAAGTTAGAATCTCTGATGAGCATTAGCAGTCAAGCAGCAAAATCAATGCTGCACAAAGCTGAAAAATGCCCTTCCCTCCCCCAGTCACTACCAGAGGGTGGTTGCTTGTTCGTTTTATTTTGTTAAATTCAGCTGCCTTTAAGTAGTGTTATTTTTCAGATGACCATTTACAAAGAATTAGTTGACATGTTCTTATAGCTGCAATTATTTGTTTCATTTTTTAAAAGAATCATCTTACAGAACAGAAAGTCAGCCATGATAAAATATTTACAATTTATCTCTTCAACATAATGTAACCATGATGTTTTCTTTTTAATTTACACTGCATTATTAACACAGTACTCATGCGAAAGAAATCACGCTACAAAGCTCATAAAAGAGAATTAACCTGCTGTAAAAAAATTCAGACTATTTTGATCTAAAACCTCACCATTTTATAAGATCTTTCCACCTACACAAACCCAACAATCTGAAATGCGCTTTCACCATTGAAAAACACTTCTGTTCTATGAATTGAAGCTTCTGAGAAATATATTACTATAATCACTGCTTAACCATTAATAGGACTCACAACTCCTATGCTCTTTTGAGACTTACTATTATATTTCATTTATCCATAAAAATAACATTACTAAACATCAAAATGGTAGTTTTAAGGGAACAATCCTGGAAAGTGCTGAGTGCCCTCCATTTCCAATGGGAGTTGAGGGCACACAACATCTTGAAGGTACAAATCTGAATTTCCTTAGCATTAGGAATTCAACTCCATATTTCTATGGAACACCAGAAAAAGTTAATGGACTTGCATCTTTGAGATCCTAGCTTGAATCGACTCCCAAGAAAGTTCACAGTCAAGTTGGAAATAAATGCTAAATATTGGTGATGGCTCAATTTATAATGCAGAGAAGTTATCATCAGAAAGACAAATATAACAGGCAAAATTACCATTACATTTAGCAGCAAGGCAGAACTTGAAATAGCTTACACACTGAACCATCCCCTCTCCAGACAGAACAGAGAAGCTTACAGAATGGAGAGCCTGTGTAACTGTTGCTGAAACAGGTATACTATGAAAACATTTCAGAACATTATTGTTCTATTCGCTAATTATACTCTCTGACTGTCTATCACTATTGTGCTCCCCAGGGTGATGGGTCAGTAGTAATGTCATGCTGCAGTCCACTGGCTGCATCACGTGGACAAAACATGACTGTCAAACCTAGCAGTTGCCTGGTATTTGTCATTTTAGTTACTGGCCATGACACCCTAGCCTGCCAGACGGCAGTCTTTTTAGAGACGACACCTCAGAGAGAAAAATTCTAAATGAATTTGCCACAGTCCTTATAAGGTGTCTCCATGTCCTCCAGCCTAATGCAACAGTAAATAATTTCACACCATTTAGTAACCTCTCTTCCTTTGCTGGCTACCTCTGCAGTATAGAGCTGCTTCTAGATTACATACCAGGAAGTCTGGATGATGCCATTGTGGCTCTGAAACTCTATATTTGTGCTGGTTCCATGTGGGTAGGTAGGGAGGAAAGAACCTAACAGCAGGGGGAAGGGCAGGACAGAGTTAGAGTACAGGTCAGAGGAGGGAAATGGGCACTGTCAGGAATTTCAAACCAGCCTCACCTCCTATCAGGCCACAGACCTTCCTCTCACACCAGCATTCCCCAGGGGACTCACAGCATTTCAACAAGCTGGTCATTCTTGAAGTTATAAAATAATAAAAGATTGGCTATTCTACCCTGTACTTAAATTCTTAAAGAATTAGACTTTCAAAAAAACAAAAACAAAAACAAAAAAAAACCCAGTCCTAACTTTAAAATAATTTGATTATTTATGGGGCCCACTAATATAAAGGGCAGTTACTTGGGACCATTTGAAAATTCTCATCTGTTGCTATAACATGTGTGACACTAGTAAAGATTTCTTATTTTCAAATAAGTAAAGTGTGCTTCTATAATTTGCGTATAATTTTGTTAGGCATTAATACAAGAACAGGGTCAGTATTTCAGCTATGGAAGGCCCTTTTCTCAGGACATATTTAATCTGAATCTTTAACTATGTGAGATGGCTTAAGCAACTGTGGTCTGGAGCATTCCTTTGTTTTTATACCACTCTTTCACCACTGCAAGATGCTTCTCGCTGTTCTGCGATGTGTTTTGACAAGGTGGTGTCGAGGTGGTAAGAAGGGATTTTTGCTGTTTGAAGTTTATAGCAGCTTCATGCTCACACATGGGTCATGTCATCCAAGAAATTAATAAAAAAGGAAGAGAGCAAATACCAGACTTGACTCACTAAGTCTAAAGCTTGATCTTCAAGCCATTAAGATACGTTTTAAAACAGGCAATGTATAACGAAAATGACAAGAAAAAGCTGATTACATTTCTAAAATAAATAGAGAAGCACACTTCTTTAGAACGTTGGTCTCCAGCAGTTGTCCAATAAAGTCATGGGGACTACAAGTATCAATGGCTTACAGAATTCTAGAAATACCTCTAGAGAATACTGAGATCAAGGTATTTAATTCATGCAGTTAGAAGATCCTTGTCTTAGGGAGATGCTTCAATACTTTGGTCTTGTGGATAGAGCACTGGAATGGGACTCATAATTGGATTATACTCCCAGCTCTACCACTAGCCTGATGGGTGATGTTGGGCAAGTCACTTTAACTCTATCTCAGTTTCCCTATACATAAAAAGGGGATAGCGATATCTTCTTTGTAAAGTGCTTGAGATCTATGACTGGAAAACATGAAATAAGAACTAGCTGTTACTGTTCTCTCAGTAAATGCACTCATCTGACAGCAATGGAGTACAAAAGGTTTTCCTTTCTTTCAATAGTGTGACTTGCTTTCCCATTTCAGCTAATACTCTTCTAACTAATGTAACAAAGCAGTCCTTTAAAAAGTTATATGGTCCCTAGCATTCGAAGAAAAGTAATTTAGTGTTTATTTTTAGAAGTTTGATTTAAAAAGATACTCTAGTTACTAAGGTAGCTGAGATTGTGAATACCTGCTCAGTGGAAAAGGTAAAGTTACCTTCACTAGATCAATGCAACACTGCTCTTCATCTGCCTCATTCATCAGTGCTTATTTTAACAAAGTTTATTTCTGGAAAGATTTAGGACTTTGCCTATTTATGAGATATCACAGAAGTCCACATAAACTCAAAATTCTTATGCCTCAATCTCTTTTCTGTCTTTAGGCTCCATCCTGAAAGGGGTCAAAGACCTGGCCTACCTCCTCCAGACATCCATTCAGCATCTCACTGCTCCATTTTTGTTTCTCTGAAATCAGTGCGCCATCTTTTAAGATTCAATCATGGAAGCAATTGTAAATACAGACTCGTCTTTAGCTACTGTCATTTGTTGCTTCTATACAATTATTGTTTTGGAATCTATGAGTTGCTAATTTGAAATCACACACTTGGCATAAAGCATTCTCATATAATATCTTTTAAGAAGGTATCATCAAGTAGCCCAATTTTGCTCCTAGTAAAAAGAATTTAAATACAAAAAGCCATGTAGCTGACCTTCAAGATGAGTCCATTGCTAACCAAAACAAACTCATTTCCTATTGCTATACTCCCCACTGTCCTCCTTCTCCATCAGTATTTGTTTCCATTACTTGGGTTATGCCAGGTCTTCACTGGTGCCCTAATTGTACAAATACTTACTACCCACGGCAGCAAGCACAGTAGCAAGTGCTCTCAGGATCAAGGTCTTACACATTATCCTCTCTGGGGGTTTTATTTGTCCATGAAGAATCAAGCATATTTATGCCACTATATAAATAACAAACAACCACAACAATAACTATATGGAATGCAACAGGAAGAACCAATCTATTCTTGGACTTGTGCCAGGCTCATCACTGTAGTATCTGAGCCCCTTCGCCACAGTAAAGAGTCCCTATAACCAGAAACTAAAGGTTTCTAGGCAAAGTATTCTGAGTTTAAATTATAGCAAATTAGTTAAAGTTTCTTAAAGAGCCTCAACTGCATGTAATTAATCTAGTACATCATTAGCATTGATACAGTGCAAGCCTGAAAACATACCTAAGCTCTTGGGAAAAAAACAGGACACTGTTCTACACATTAATACACATACATAACCTGGTCACACAGCATTTTATTAATGAAAGGAAAATATTTTTTCCTATCTGACATACATTTTTTGGGAGTTACATGAACACAGTTATTATGTGGAGTTACGTGAATTAATAACACTTTCACATGACTCCTCAGTTCCTGCCTCTGCCCCATCCCCTCAAATGAGTAGCTGGTCTCCTCTCATTTATGTATAAAACCAGCGGGAGGAAGGGGTGGAGTGATTTTAAAAAGAGGAATTATAAATACATCATTTACACAGTAGAGCTGAGTATTCATAGAAAAATGTAGTAGCATAGACAGAAATAATTTACACATGCACAAAACCATGTGTGTTGTTTGCCTATTTCTTCCACTAGACTATTTGAGCCAGTATACAGTATGGCACAGTACTATAACCAGAAGATACAAAGCACCCTTGAACCATCTTACCATAATACTTAGATTTTTTTTATCATCATCATCATCATCATGATGTATGAAGGAGAATAACAACATTCAGATGTATATGTGTTTAAAATCTTTATTCTAAACTTTATTTGCTCAAAATATTATTTGCTCAAGTTGACTAACTCCCTTCTCTTCATTACTAAACATCTTATTATACAATAAAATAGAAATAATTACAGTAGAACCTCAGATTTACAAACCTTGGGAGTGGAGGTTTTTCATAACTCTGAAATGTTCGTGACTCTGAACAAAACATTACAGTAGTTCTTTCAAAACTTTACAACTGAACATTAACTTAATACAGCTTTGAAATACTACTATGCAGAAGAAAAATGCTGCTTTCCCTTTATTTTTTAGTAGTTTACGTTTAGCACAAGTACTGTATTGTATTTGTTCCCCCCCCCCCTCTCTGCAGCTGCCTGATTGTGTTCTTCTGGTTCCAAATGAGGTATGTGTGGTTGACTGGTCAGTTCGTAACTCTGGTGTCCGTAACTCTGAGGTTCTACTGTATAAAAATCAAAATTTATTTTTCACCATTTATACTATTGATGTAGGCCTCCATTCTGCAAAACGTTAGGCACTATGAATAGTCCCACCAATGTGAAGTTAAACATGTATAAATCTTTTCAGGATTGGGATGGTGGGGGGTGTTATTTATTTAAAACACCTTTCACTCAGGTTGGACAATTTTTCATGGGACAATGAAAAAGACCCGTAGTTTCACTTTCTGGTTCTTGTTCAATAACACAATTAGATTTTGCCATTCTGCCAACACAAAAAGTGTTCAGAAATTATGAGTCAGATCCCCAAAAATAATGAGATTGGCTTAAATATCATGATTTAAAAATAATAAATTCTAGATACTTTTTTATTTGCTTTCTGGTTTTTGAGCCTTTGGGGTTCATGCTTTCAAGCTTTTCCCCACTTTGTTGGATAAGAGCTAGGAATTTTGTTTTGTTTTTTAAATAAGAGTCTCAGGAGCCGCTGGGGCTTTTCAGAAAAACACCAATATCATGAGACATGATAAAATTGCAAGAGGAGACAACTCTTTGTTTGGATTCACAACAGTGTGGGGAAATGTTTAGATGCTTTCTGCTTACCTCCCATCCTGAGCCCCAAGCAAATTATTTTATTTACATTTCAAAACATTTTAAGAAAACATTTATGTTCCAGTTAGGCTTTTTAAAACCCTCTTGTACCAGATATAAACATAGGACTGTTTCCCTGTGGTGTGACTACCACTGATATAACGAGACTGGTGTGTTTTCTGTTCTCAGCCATCTTAGCCTGAGGCACCTGCACCTTCTAGCCAGAGAACAGGAACACTCCCATCCATCTGTACCACTGGCAATCATGCCACAGGAAAATTAGTTGAATATATGCATTCAACTGAAAACTGAAGGGAAAGAGTTAAATTTAATGGTGGGAAAAACCCATGAATCTGTGAAAAAGATGAAAGGTGGGCCAATGAAGCAGCTATCTTTCATGCCACCCATTTGACATCTGTTGGAAGAGACAGCAAGAGACGCTGCCTTTTGCAAATTTTCATTGTGTGGTCAGTCTCTGTGAAATACCATTGCACACTGGATCCATCAGGTTGTGACCAAAACACAGATCCACAGTATCATTTATTTACTTTACTCTGGACCTGCTCCTCACTGCGTACTAACAATTAAGGCATTAAGACCTTACCAAAACAAGGGTTGTTTTTCATGCATAGCTCCAGCATACCTTCGTTAGTATAAGCTTCTGAAGAGAAACAAGGGTAACGGACAACTGCCTTCCACAGTGGCTAGTAACAGCAACCATCAAAGAGGAGACATGTCAGGCCACTGCAGAAGTTTAGTTCCAATTCGAATTAGTGCAAGATATGAGAACTTCTTGACCCAGTATATAAAGCCAAACTCTAACATTTACTTTCATATATTTGTAATATCTTTGTAAAACGAACGTTGTATTTTGTTCTAGCTTCAACAATTTTGTGTTCTCTGGCTCGGAATGCCAAGTTTAGCTGGACAAAATAGTAGTGAGAGTCCCCAAGGAAGCAAGAGACCTTTTGAACCCTTCACAGAAATTCTGTGATCTTAAAAACACCATTAAATATTTATATTTTAGAAAAGGGACTTTCACACATGAATAAACTTTGGGAAAGAAAAAGTTAACACCGCAGAAATTTATTTTGCTGTGTGCTCCCCATGCTGCTATTAAAAGTATTCTTCCACTCTTAGTCTCATATCAGAACTCCTCCTCCTGACTGATCCTATAGTGAATGACTATGACACATTACTGTCTAATACTATGGAAATTACTATGACCTCAAAAATCAAGTATTAATGTTGAAATTTAGACCTTGTATTACTGGTCATGACATCTTTGACTCCACACACTTTTAAACAGCAGAAGTACAGGAGCGCAACCTCTTATTTAAGCAAAGACAGGTTTTGTAATTGTTACAGGCACAGGCAGGCTTTAAGAAACACATCAAGAAAAAATATGTAAGTAACAAATGTTACATGTATCTATCTCAGCATGGATTAAAAGTTTTAGCTGGCTATATCTGAAAGTACCACTTTACAGGGCAATTGTAAAGAATTTTAGTTAATTAAACAAAATTGACCTAAATAAAACTTTCCCATACCAATAACGTTTTGCAAGTAATAGAGGCTTGGATTTTTGTTTATTTTGTTTTCCAGTTTTAAGTAACTTTTCCTGTAGCACCAAAACTTGAACATCATAAACCTAATTTCATGGGCAGTCAAATAAAAGCAAACCAACCTGCACATCCTGAAAGCCGCTCTCCCATAGAACATGTGGACTGGATCTCTTAGTAAATAGAGACTTTTCAATGCCAAATTTCAGACTTCAGTTAAGATTGTTTTGTTTTAAACAAAGTAATTCGCATTGCTGGAACCACAGAATCAAATTCAAGCCTTAAAAGTCAGCACCATGCTAAAATAAAAAGGACGGAAGATTATCTTTAAATATAAACCTACGTTTATATAAGATAATTTTACCTTGTTAGTGCACAAATGAAACCTGGAAATTCTTGAGTAAATTATCTCTATTTATTTTTGTAATCCTCATCTAAAATCTTCCTCTCAGAAAAAAACATTACAATACTATTTTTGAACCATTAAGTACTTTGCTTTTCAAGCAAATTTAAATTTTCAATGTCACTTGACTACTTTTTAAAAGTGGGGAAAATGTTTTATTTTATCCTTTTAAGGACATGCTGAAGAACTGTCTATTTAAGAGAAGAGCCATTCCTCAAATCAATGGCATACATTTTTTAGGATGTTTTAATGAGTCAGGACACATGAATAGAAGTGCTAGACTGGCAGCAGTATTTATGTGGTGGTAGTACAACTGCAGAACTGTCCCTGACTAGGGAACTCCTACTGGAACAAAACAAAACAAAAACAAAATAAAACAAAAATCTGTTAAAAGTTCATGTACCCCTATTACACATTCATTTTAATTAAACAAAGAGATTACACAGATGCTGCTGACAAGGATTATCAAAAAAGAATAGCACCACCTGCCCCTTACAACCTCTTTAATTAGTACAGAATCTGAGGTGACAATTAACACAAAGAAACACAGAAGGATCAGTAAACATCCATCCAGGCTAACTTGAGAATTAACTCTTTCAGCTTAAACTCCACAATTTTATGCACAGCCCTGATGCATTTGCTATGGTATTTTAAAAAACTTTCATAAAAAAAGCAGAAATATAGTTCTCCTTCTGCATGCGTCCTATGATTTTCTGAAGGATGACAACAACTGCTGCTTTTTAAAACCACTCATGCAATGCTTTGTGGTTTAAAAAATGTATGATGCTCAGAGGTTTAACATAATATTTCTAGTGCTTAGGTTTACACAGGATATTATAAAAGGTTACTGAAGGGGAAGGATGGCCTTGTTAATAAAGCACAGGACAAGGAGTCAAGGCAATTCAGATTTATTCTTTGCTCTGTCATAGGCTGTGTGTAACCTTAAGCAAGTCATCAAGGTTTGATTCATTCTAAACTGAAGTAAATAGAAAGACTCTAATTGACTTCACTAGGAGTTGAATCAGGCCCTTAACCTCTCCTCTGTTTTAATATCCTCCAGTGCAAGGTAGGGATAAAGGGCTTGATTCAAGTCTGTTGGTAGATCCCAGGTGGCAGACCTCCAGCAGTGAAAAGTCCACCTGAGAAAAAGAAAAAGTACAACAGTCAAGTTGCCTGAAAACCCGCTCTGTCAGGGGGCCCAACATGACGTCATGTCTGATGAAGCATTCCAAAGTACTGGCAAAGGCTGACAAGGGAGGGGCAGGGTACCTGGGAGCCACAAGGGTTCACTTAGCAGAATTTGCCTCGGGGCTCAAAGGAGCTCTGATGGTGCCACTGTGAAAAAGCACCAGTCCTGTTTCTTGATCTTTTCTGGCGACGACTACCCCTAACTCCTTCAGCAGAGCTGCTCCTCCTGGTGCAGGAGAGTCAAAACTGCATCTCCTCTTTGCCCATGGGAAGGAATCAAGCACTCAGGGTGTTGCGCAGCTTAATTCACTACTGTTTTAAAACCATGTTATTTAACCTTTGGACGGATGCAATTACTACACATTTACGTTACTATTACCGTAGTGTGCATTTGTTGACCAAACTGTTAAACACTAGCTTTTTCAGCAGAAATTAGTATGCTTTTCACAACCACCCAGCCAAAACACAAGCCCACCACACAGTTTCCTGAAGGTCATTCAGCACATGTGAAACGATAAAGTAACTGCTTGCTTACATTTGCCCAGTTAAGAGCTGCATTAATGATGCCTTTGCCAATATCAATAGTTACGTGCCCTGAAGGATGACTTATTTCAGAGAATGTTAATTTCCCTCTTCCCATATGTTCAGTCATTACTTGATTACATTGACAGCAGTTAGAGGTATGACATGGAATGAAAAAAACGTGACCACTACTTATTTCTGTTAAAATAGATAGAGAACTTAGGCCAAATTTTGCTCTCAGTTTCAGACTGATATACATTCAGTGTCACTGCATTGTTTTTTCAAGTGTGACTCCAGATTCACATTGCAGTTACTGAGAGTAGAATTTGGTCCTTAATCTTGTCCAATTCCTTTTCTGTAAACACTGATAATGTGCATGAAAAAAACATACTTTGCATGACAATGCAGTAACATTTTGGATGAAACGGCAGGTAAAAACTCCATTGATTCAATAAACATCATTTGCATTTTTGACAATTCCATTACTATTTTCAATAAAATACAACAGTGCCGATGTCAGAGACATGGACAGGAAAGCCTTCAAGCAAAAACCAAGAACTTCCCTCTGGAACTGTACGTTTAGAGTTGTAATAACAATGCAGTTACATGAGTCAATTACATTTCAATTTCTGCTTTAAGCACTGCCCTGCAAATACAGAACAAATCCTCAGAGGTTTCACTGAGTGCAAAGTCCAACAGGACAGTTTTAAAAAGCGTATCTACTTGTAATTACAAAATGCTCTGTCTGGGAGACAATATTCAACTGTTTTTATTGTTTGGCAATCAGGAAGGTAGAGGTTCAGTCCCAGGCTACAGGACTTCTCTCTTTCTCTCAGAAAAAGGAAATGAATCAAAAGGGGAAACATTTGCCTTTAATTCACCACACCAAATAACTGGCAACATGCTTCGCAGTATTTGGAAGTGCTGAAATAACAACTAGTCACAACGGTTAACCGGTCAGACCTCCACACGTACCTCTGAGGTGTGAAAAGGCCAGTATAGCTCATCATTACACATCAGGATTGAGTTCATCTCATCAAATGGATCTGTGGGTGTATTGTGAAGTAATTTACCAACTGAAAAAAATATTACTATTTTTCACATCATTTACTTCAACAGTAGCTATGTGATGTCAATAGTTTTAAACATTTAATTAGACACACCAGGTTTTATGCTCTACTAATTAAATAAAATTGTGCCCAATAGTTTTCTTCCCATTCAAACAAACTTTAAGCAGCTGTGAAAGCTCTAATTGGGCAAATACTTCCACACACTGCATTTGATTTCATGCCAAGTATGTTTTCCCCCCAATGGTGAGCAGAGTTTTTCCAATATTCATAATGAAACTGTAAACACATGTCAAACCGTACACTACAGTTGAACCAAGGAGTGAATTCAAAACATTTATTTTGGCTGTTGCCTTTAAAAACCAACATAATGTGTACAATGCAACAGTTTAGAAAAATGTTAAATTATATTAGGCTTTTAATTTTTCCTGCTCCAATTTCTACTCCTCCCAGAAAGGACTTGAATGTGATACAGAGGTTGTGTGTGTTCAAGGCATCATTTCAGATCATTTAGACTCTGATCAGTTAGACTCATAGACTTTAAGGCCAGAAGGGACCAACCATCATGATAATCTGGTCTGACAACCTGCACATCACATGCCACAGAATCCTGCTCATACAAAACGCCCATAATCTCTGGATGAGTTATTGAAGTCCTCAAATCTTGCTTTAAAGACTTCCAAGTTACAGAGAATATACCATTTACTCTAGTTCAAACCAGTGAAGGACCCATGCCCCACACTGCAGAGGAAGGTGAAAAACTCCCAGGGTCTCTGCCCGTCTAACCTGGGAGAAAATTCCTTCCCAACCCCACAGGTGGGGTCAACACATTTTAACAAATCCGATCTTCACTACAAAGCTTAAACGGAGATAGATGTAAACTACGGAATATTTCCCCAATTTTACCTGTGTGACTCATCAGGTGGCTAGGACTGTTACTGATATTCTGTTTTATGTTTAAAATGCTCAGTTGTTTACAAATATGTGTATTATAATGTGGACTCTAAATTTAAGCAACAGTGTTATGTACGTGCAGATGGGGGGGTTGGTTGGAGAAAGAAATGTGGGACACTTTTTTCTACCCACTATGCTCTAAATACGTTTCAGAGAGGTTATTTTCATCTCTCAAGGACACAGAATTATTACAATATCCTAACTCCCATTGACCTGAGACAGAGTTAAACTGAGGCTTCTGAGGTAAAAATTAGGCTTCATGGATCAATTTAATTTAGAGCAACTTCATTGATTTCAATGGAATTACACCACAGATGCATCTGCTCCGCAGTCAGTATCCATGGGTGTACAACTGAGAGTCAAATGCTGCAGTTCATATGAGGAATGGGTTCTGGTAATGAAAGGGATTGCCAGCTGAATCCTGCAAACTTTTCTGATGTGAGCAGTCCCAGGATTTGTTCCCCATCTCCATAACTAAAAAATATCTCCCTGTGACCTGCAATTTTATTAATGATTATTTCAGATTCAGATTTGGAATTTTTGTCAGGATTCTTAAAAGAAAATTATTCCCTCCCCCCGATATTATCCTCTACATAAAATAGCTCTATTTTAAACTGAAAAAGAAAGTGCCATGACAGAATGGGCCTCTGAGAGAGATTATCAGTTTTCTAATCAACATAATCCCCTCTATGGGATTATTATTTATATAGCATGACAGGTATACTTGGCACTTTACATAGAGTGTTTTGTCACATTTTTAATTTAATAAACTTGAAGTATTTTTAGCACAATAAATTTTTTAGCAACTTCCGTGGTGAATTATTCACTTGTATAATGGGCCTTTAAAATGCAATAAATCTGCATATTCTCCAAACTACTTTAATTAATTAATTTGATCATTAATTATAGTTAGAAGAATTATTTCCTTTGATTATCTTAGGTCCATTTTTACATAGCCTTACTAACCCCTAATTAATTTGCACACTCTTTGACATGTGACCCAAGAAAAGCATGATTTCCTGTAATATCGATGAGAAACCCACATGAAGGCCTTTGATTTACTTATAAGCACAGACACTGTACTGCACATAACTACAGATTTGCTTCAGAGACTGGATATAAACTGACCATGTAGTGAAACTGAAACAGCAACAACTTCACAAAGGCCTTTAAATTACTACTTTCCTTTGTATGCTATCTCAGTTTACAATACCTTGTTTGTGAAGACTTGGCACTGAAAGGCAACCAATAAAGCAATTTTCCATTAAAATCTATCTGAAGGATGAAAACTCCTCTGGGAAACTTTCCAGAGAATCTCTGCAGTGGACAGGGTGCTTGTCTGAGCTCCCTTATCTAATGTCACAGTCATCTAGCCAACATATTACATACTTGTATTTTGTATATATTTAACCTGGCTGCCTAAAAGTTAGGCACTTCAAACCACATTTAGACACCTAAACAGAAGTGTCCTGATTTTCACCCACAAATCCGCTTCAGTTAGTGAAAATTGCAGATACTCAACACTTACAAAAAGCGACCTGCTTTTCAAAGGTCCTGAATGCCTGCAGTTCCCATCCACTTCAGGGATAGAGTTTGTGGATGGAAAGCAGGCCTGAGGAACGCATGCACGCAGGAAATATGTACCAAGGAGTTTAAATACAAGCACTCAGGTTCAGAAAAATTTGCCACAATGTATAAGATCAGGGATGTTTTTATTATTATTATTTTGGTTTTTGTTGGGCAGTAAAGGGTGCTGAACTGCACCTCCCCCATTGTTGTCACTTCCCTTGGATATGTGTATGTTGCCTCCTATATATGTCGCCCCCACTATGATTTCTATTACTTGCATCTGAGGAAGTGGGTTGGAGCTCACGAAAGCTTATGCCTGCTGAAATTAAATTTGTTAGTCTTTAAAGTGCTACAGGACTCTCGTTTTTGTAATATTCTGGCATTCCTAACTTCTCAGTGTTTGACTTCACACCCATATTGTTCTTTTAACACAGGGTGTTTTAAATGTAATTTAATAGTATATAGCAAAAACAGTATCTAGAAAATGTAATTAAAAACAGAAAATAAGATATTACAACCACATTTTAAAAACTGCAGTTTATACAAGCATTGCACAATTCTTTAAGTCTAAACTTACACAGTGATTTGTGTATTTCATTTTATCTGCACACACCAATAAAAGCAAAGCATGAGTCTATTAAATAAAAAAACAAAAAACACAAGGTAAGAGGGTGGTTTCAATATGAAGTGTGAAGAGTTATTCAAATGTAGAAGAGCAAATGCAATTCAGTCTCCAAGGACTCAATTCAATAAAATTTTGTCCTGCTTCTCTTTTGTGAAAAAAATCTATGCAAGGCTACAGAGTCCATGGACAAAATTAATTGGTGGTGATCTTCCTTGACTTTGTACTGTGTACGCCTGGACTAGTGTTTTTTCTATTAAAAAAAAAAGTATGAGACCCTGCTTTTTTCCATATTATGTTCTGGTCTGTGCCATAATGCGCCTTGAGTAGAGAAAACAGAACAAACAATCTGTGGTCTGACTCGATTATTAAAAAAGAATGTTAATAAGCAACGACTAGCATGCACTGTGGCCTTGAAGCAGCGTTAGCCAATCATAACTAGTATGCAAATGTGTCTGTCTCTCTATGCTTTTTTGTATTGTCCTCATTCTAGTAGTGTGAGAGAGCCTGGTGCGTATGTCCATGAGTTTCACATCCATTAGCCTAAACAGATGGAGAAGAAATAATTGGAGAAATTTACAGGAAGAATTTCAGAGCATGTCAAACAAAGGGTAAAAAATATGTAAAAATTAACCCTGAAATATGCAGCATTTAGCAAAGGCAGATCCAAAGCAAAGGCAAAAGCAAAACATATCGCTTATAGCAGCACATCTACATACCAGTGATCTCTTTTACCTATATACAAAAAACTTGGAAAATTCAAATACTTTAAGGTGCTTCCTGTAAACAAAAATTATGAGAACTACCACTGACATACTCTGAAAGAGATTAGACTGTAGACACAGTGTTCATTGATGTAGGGGGCAGCCACACACATACATACAGACCACACTTCACTTCTTATACACCAGTACGTTCTTTATGCTTTCCTGTTGCATAAAACCTGCAGATTCATCGGAGTCAGGCACACTCCACTGTGTATTCCAGCTGCAGTGTGGCCATGTATCCATTTTCTGGGAAATGTGTGTATAGTACAAAGCCATTTAGATTTTGGCTCTTGATGTCTGCCATCTAAAAGTGACTTATTAATTCTTACTATGTCTGCACTACAGCCTATGTTGGCAAAACTTATGTCACTTAGGGGGGTGAATATTCTACCCCCCTGAGCAACATAAGTTACACCAACATAAGCGCTTATGTGCACAGCGATATGTTGGCAGGGGAGCTTCTTATAGCTTCTGCCTCTTGCTGAGGTGGTTTTTTATGCTGATGGGAAAGCTCCTTCTCTTCGACATAAAGCATCTTCACCTGACGCAGTACAGCTGCGCCACTGCAACACTGTACATATCATGGACCTAGAGCAGTGTTTCTCAATTATATTCCCCCTCCCCCGCGGAACCCTTGCCCAGCCATGCCAGACCCTCCGCCAAAAAGTCCAAACTATCTACCCCTTTTCGGCAGTGCGGTGAAGGCAGCTTTCGGCGGCGGGCTATCTGAGCCATTTTCGGCGCCGCGATCAGCTGTTCGGCGGCGTGATAGCAGCTGATCGGCGGCCCCATCAGCTGTTCGGTAGCGCGATAGCAGCTGATCGGCGGCTCACTGACAGCTGTTCGGCGGTGCGCGATTTAGGTTTATTTTGGGGGCGCGGTTCCGCTTTTTTGCGGAACCCTTCGACTTGTCCCGTGGAACCCCAGGGTTCCGCGGAACACTATTTGAGAAACACTGCCCTAGAGAGACCACCTTTTTTATTGGACCAACTTCTCTTGGTGAGAGAGACAAGCTTTCAAGCTTACACACAGCTCTTCTTCAGGTCTAGGAAACGCAATCAGTGTGTCACAGCTAAATACAAGTTGGAACAGATTGTTTAGCCTAAGTAGTTAACTCACATTTCAAGGGACCATTTCAGGTGCAGTGGTGAGGTAACATCCTACCAGTCAGAGGGAGGAAAGGAAGTGTGTGTGTGTTGGGGGGATGGGGAAAAGCAGTTGGGGAAGTTGTTAGTGGGTTATAGGTTGTTGTAATAAGCCATAAATCCAGTGTCTCAATTCAGTCCATGATTTTTAGTGTCTAGCAAAGTTATGAATTTAACTCCCAGGCTCATCATTTGAATGTGTTGTGCAAGTTTCCTTTGAGGAAAAGGACTGATATAGAGTGATGGCTTTGTGAACCGTGTTCATCCACAGGTGATGTGATGATTTTGTCTTTTATTATTTCCCTGTTTGAGTTCATTTGAGAGCATAGTGATTGTCTGGTTTCACCCACATAGTTGCTGTTGGGGCATTAGTGCACTGGATGAGGTACACCACATGTTAAGATAGGCTTGTGTGGGACCCACAGACTTGAAAAGTGTGTGTGTGTGTGTGTGTGTGTGGGGGGGGGGGGGGGGGGCAGTTTTGATCATTGTAGTAGTGTGAAATACATTACTTCACCCATCTTGTCTTTCTAATATCCTGGGGCTGACATGGCTACAAGAACACTGCATTCTTAATTCTTCTAATTTACTGCACACAACTTTTCCCTACAGCATTCCCACTTTTCAGCTGAATGGCTATCATTCCATGCAGGATGCTCCTTAGAAGCTAGAGACCACACAGCTATTCTCCCTTTTCAGGTTTCTCTAGTGCTTCCATATTTACTTTAGAAAAGTTTCCTTATCAGCCACATTAATATATTTATAAATGTGTTCTTGGCAGGCAAGTGCACAAGCACCAGTAATTTCAATAGGATGACTCCCTACTTTTATGGGAGTTATAGGGTCAATGACCCAAACCCTAAAATCATTAAAAAATATGTTTTTCTCACAGAAATTTAACTGTGCTGCTTTTTTCTGCAGTAGCAGAGGCAGCATCTTATTATAAAGTTATATTTTTGCCCACACTAAAAATTCTGCATTCAAAATATACTAAATGAGGGACAGATGTTTAAAATAGCGGTCCTACAATGAAGTACTAAATATTGTTGGCATAGCAAACCCTTTGGTACAATTTAGTCTGTTTTCGCAATAGGCATGTTTTCACAGCTGTAAAAGCACTAAAAACTACTGTCTCTGTTCCAGTATTAATATAAAATCAATGAAAATATATGCCAGACTGCTGAATAGATTAGACTATTGTTCACATACTGTACTATTAAAATCATTCACTTTTAAAAATTAATTCTAAGCAAGAGCGATTAAGCAGTTAAATGCTTTCAGGTTGTTCAAGAAGAACACTGTCACTAAAAGGAGTCTATATATTTCCCTCATAAACGTTACAATGCAACTCTTTGTTGAAACAAAATGGTGACCACTTCCAACAAACTAAACCAACTATAACTAGTTTTGTGTTGCTGCTAAATGTAGATACTCCTCCCTCCAAAGCTTGTATAAAAAACGATGTGATGGGAAAAGTCAAGCTCTTTTCCACAAGTGCTGGCCATATTCTTAGCACTCAGTAGTAGAGCTGGGTGAAATTTTTCAGCCAAAACATTTTTTTCTGTGAAAAATGCAGATTCAGCAACAGAAAAGTTTTGTCAATTTTGTCTAATTGTTTCAGCCAGAAAAAAAGAATTAGAAATTCCCCCAAAATTGAAACTCTTCAGATTGACATTTTTTAAACGAAGTATTTTGATTTTTTGGTTCAAAACAATTTTTTTATTCTGGAGTTTCCTTCAATTTTATGAAAAATACATAAAAAACATTAACAATGTTTGAAATTGAAACAAGACTTGTTTTGTTTGACCTGCAATTAAATTTTTTCAATTTTTCAATTAGCAAATAATTTCATTTTCAGTTCAACCCAGAACTGTTTTCCCCACCCATTTTTTTGAAACTGCCAGCAAACTGAAAAATCTATTATTGGCCGCGCCCTACACTGCAACTCCATTGGGCTATTTCTGCTATAGGCTCTGATATGGCATGAAAATGCAGATTCCGTGGCAATAAGAAGAGTGCCCCCACAGCTGTTCATCAGCTCCCAGATCATCTGCTACCAAAGGAGGGAGCGGAGAGAGTGGATCGTCATCATCATCCACTTCCTTTTTAGCTCTTCCATTGTATTAAAGATTCTGTGACTGAGCACAATTCTGAGGTTCAGACCCACAGAACCAACATACGTGCTATTGGCCACCTTACATCCTTTATGCAAGTCCATTTATTTCAATGAGGTTGAAAGGGCTAATTGAGGGAAGCCTGGAGAGACCTCTCAATTTCTCTCCAGAGTCTTAGTTTTCATTTGATTTTTAAATAAGTCTCTAGCTGTTATGGTTGTGAAACATGATCCCAATGTACTTGATGCAGAAATGTTTACTTGAGTTTGCAAACAGCCTGAAACAATAACTCTGAGATGTCAACTGGCCCATTTTGTTTCAATGTGTGCTAACTCAAATGCCAATAACAGTTAATGTTGACATTTGAAAGTATTTCATTGTAAGAAAAGAGAGCAAGTATGTTATGAAAATCTACACCAGTGTTACATACAATGTGGAGTGAAAAGGACTAGCCTGGGACTGTGTGGGGCTATAAAGGATGTGGGGATTATGTATAAATTAGGATGTTTAGGAACCTTCAAAATATGGTGGTGTTCTGATGGAAGGGGTGGAGTTGAAGGTTGTTGTGGACATGATTTAAGAGATCTAAGCTTTTGTAAGTGGGAAATGCTATCCTAAGGGCAGCAGAACTGAAACAGAGTGCAGGGAGCCTATGCAGGAAAAGGTATATGCAGGGAACCCAAGAAAGGGCTCTGCACCATCTGCAGAGATTCAGTGTGTCCTAAAGTGAGGGGAGGATGTGAACACTGGAATTTTCTAGTAAGATGAATATGGGTTTTGGGGGCCCAGCCACCAGAGGAACTACTGTAGTCCTGAGGCTATGTTGCTGCTGGTGCTCCATGGCCTGACTGGAGAATTCCCCAAACTCTCACACAGATCATTTACTCAAACTGTGCCCAGGAAAGATTATTTTTCTTTTGAAAAGAGTGTGCATGGCTAAATTTTTATGTGCCCTCACCTGAAATGTGGAATGCTGCAACCATTCAGTGGCATTTAACAGGAAAAGGGGAGAGACATTCTTTATGTATTTTTATTACTTTATATGTGTAATAAACGAATAACTCTGCAGATATAATTCCAAATAAAATATTCATTTTCATTGTCTACAAACTATTTTCTTTTGCAGCCTCAAGTCAGATTTGTGGGTGAGTGAGTGAAACCAGGTTTTTTAAGTTAAGGTTCTATATTAGGTGAACAGTTTGTTCTTCATTTAAAGGAGGCATCACATTAAAAGTTTGACATTTGCTAAACTCAGGGAATATCTGCAATAAAATGGAAATACTGAAGACCCTGAACCTGTAATTGACTCTTCACAGATGCACCCCTGCCTCTGCACTGAGCTCCACTGAGGCAGGGCTGCCTCACACAGAAATACATGGGTTTTAAAGGGCTTTGGATAGGGATATGTACACATGCGCTCATTGGTAGGTGAGTAAGAGGTGTCATTATTTTCATAGCAACCAGCACAACAAAGTTCATGTAAAAAAACAAAAAAAAAAAACCCCTTTTTTCTTTTGACTACAGAAAAAATAGGGACAGCCATAAACATGAATATTAAACATGGAAAAATCAAAATCTGCAAATATTTTCTGAGTGGAAAACAGGCTAAATTCATTGACTCAATTATTCATTGGAATTATTCACTTAGCTTCAGTGACAATCTAACCATCTCTATCCACCATCTGCATTAAATTATATAAAAAAGCCTCTATTAGTTTCACGAATGAATACTGTAACTTGGTGCCTGCTGATTCACTACAGTATTTTGATTAAGAAAACAAAAGCCTGACACTATGTAACCTTTTACTGAAGTTAAACTTGTGCACCTGTAACTAGACAGTGTCATTTTGAGAATTTCTCTGAGTGTGTGTGTGTTTGTAAATGTATTTATGGTGCTAGAAGAGATTTAGGACACCAGAGAAAAGGCTTCAAATGTCAAAATGGTCTTAAAACTATAATCTAGCAACTTCCTGAGTAGTTTGACATATGTTCTTTGCTAAATATCCACATATAAGGCTGAAAATGTATAAACTTTATCCTTTAAGCACCATGTCTCTTTACTGAACTTATGCTTTATGATTGCTTTGAATGAAAAAGTCTTATTGTACTTTAGCAAAAGTTGTCCTTGGCATACATATGGTACAGGGCTGTACTTTGGAAAACTAATTATACCTGTAGATAGCAAAAAGATTAAAACGAAGGTTGCTTTATTATGTAATGTATAAAAACAAGCTTGTTCCTATAGCAACACAAGACTGATTATTTGATAGGAATCTCATAATTTGCAGGTGTGATAATACACCTGTGGATTATGAGATTCAGACCAAGCGCTAATCACTGTCACAGATGCTCTGATGTAATTGAAAGAAAAAGCATGGGTGGAGGGGTAACGTGTTATTAAGACAACTTTTCCCAAACTTTTGAAAACTGAGCCTCTGCCCGCCTCTCGTGTTATGCTAAATTATCATAATTATACCCCGTTACAACCCATCATGTCATGTTAAATGCCCACCTATCTTAACTTATCTTCCACGCCCCCAGGAGACATCTCTCATACTTTGGGAAAAGCTGCCTTACATATTCATAATATGATATTTCCTCTCCTTTCTTAAACGCTTTGAGTAATGAACCAGTTAATAACATGGATATTTACAATATCATCACTGCAATCTGTCTGAGCTAGCATCCACAGAAATGAATGAGGAAGTTCGTGTCTCAGAGCTATTATTTCAGGCTATCTGCAAACTCAGGAAGATATTGCTGCATCTGGTGTGCTACAGTCATATTTTGAAGTTTTCTTCAAAAGTATGATAAGAAACTTTTTTTTAAAAACGCAAGGCTGATATAGAGGAAAAACAAGGAAAAGCTGGACAAGAAACAAAACAAGAACGTTACAGTGTAAACAAGTCAAGGCTGCTGGGAAAGCAGAAATAACAAGCATTATGCAAAGCAGTGACAAAAATCACAAAGATTGGACACGCAAAAGTTCTGGAAAGAAAATACCTCCTCTAGTTGCTGAGCCTCAAGAAAACAAAATATTGAAACGATATACAAAAAGGTTAAATTGTATGGAAACACAGTCAGGCCAATGATGCAAGCAGTAAGAAAGGCTACTGACGAACAAATGCTGGGGAGGTGCCAGAAGTATAGAAAGAGCATTTTGACGAAGTGCAGAACCTGTAATTTATCCAGATACAAGCATTCGAGACATGCTAGATGAAGATGGCGGCTTTTGAGGCAGAATGGATATCAGCAGTGAACCACCATCAGGAGAAGAAAGAGCAGTGAAGCAGTTTAAAAAATGGGAAAGTTGTAGGAATGGACAATATAACAGCTGAGCTGCTGAAAACCAGCAAGACAAGTACTATCAAAACATTAGAAAAATATATAAGAAGGTATGGGAGCAAAAGGTGGTACTGAATGACTGCCTAAAGGCAATAGTTGTACCAATCCTGACGAATGGAGATCCTGCCAATCTAAATAATTATAGAGGCATTCGCTTATTATTAGTACCAGCAAAAGTCATGAAGAAAGTAATTTATCAATAGATTAGGCCAGTTTTAGAGGAAGTAGTAGGTGAGGAACAGTATGGCTTCAGACCAGACCAATTTTGCTCTTGTCTGATAGTCATGCTCCAACAATTGGTGTAAAAAATGAGAATAGGGATTAAAGACATTTGCTGTTTTCATCGACTTCACAAAGACATTTAATTTGTTTTGGAGGGAAATATTATGAAAGTAGTAAAATCATATGAAATTCCAGATAGGATAACTGCAATTATAAAATTATGTATGAACATTCCTGTAGTGCCATAAGAATTGGTGAAAAATTAAGCAACTAGCTGAAGTTACTTTGGTGTAAGACAAAGGGTGATGGAACCACTGTCACTTTTCATCATGTTCATAAATTGGACATTAAGAATAGTAGGTGAGTTGGAGGGTATGACACTGGGTGATCTAGAGGTAAGCTCTTTACCTTATGCAGATGACATCATACAGCTGGCAGACATGTTTGAATTAATGATGATATTTTTTGTTATGTTGGAAAATTGGTATATTCCACTTGGACTTACAATAAATGTCAAGACGACAAAGTGATTGCTTATTGGAAATGGTAGAACAGATCAAGTGTTGAAGCTTGATCAGTGCTGATGGTTCCATCAAGGATGAGGTTAAAAGAAGATGTGCCTTAGCTACACGTGCTTCACAGAAGTTAATGAAAACATGATGTTTGGTACCAAAGTGAAAATGTATCAAACCAGTGCACTAACAGTATTACTCTATGATCTGGAAGCAGCTGCATTAAATGAAACAGACATCAGAAGGCTGGAGGCAGTAGAGATGAAAGTTCTTTGGATGATGGCAGGTATAAAGTGGAATGATTTTAAGACAAATGAAGTTAGGAGAGTAGGATGTGAAGCCGGGGGTATGGTATTAGCTGCAGTAGAAAAGATTATGATGGAGGGGAGACCGTAGAAGACAAACAGATGACAATGAAAATAATGCAAACACAACCCAAGTCAGCCAGACCTAGAGGCTGACCACTGACTAGATGGTGGGATATCATACACAGGGACATAGCTAGGCTGGGCGTAACGGAGGAACAAGCCATGGACAGGAACAAATGGCAACACTATTCGCCATGTCTTTAAAGGTGCTTTGGAATGAGAAGAGGAGGAGGAGGAGACTTTGGAAAACAACTGAAAGGTCTCTCTGAGTCTATCTGCACCTGCCAACTATTCCTTTGCACTATGCCGGTGGAATGGGAACTAGGATTTGGAAAATGCTGTATAAGCACAGAGAAAGGATTTGTCAGCCAGACTCCACATCCAAGGATTCTGAAGAGACAGTAGCATGATTTTTTGGAGGAGGGAGCAAGATCTTCTGGGTAGCTAATTACACAGATCCATATTACATACAATTTTAAAATGTTAATTCTGTCCTCAGACATATACATGAACACCCACTTCCCCCAACCAACTTCAACAGAAACTGCCATGAACATCTGATGGAAGAATTTGGCATGGAAATTCTTACAGGGCCTCAAATCCACTACAGTTTCATACTAAAAACAAAGCTTTAAGGGCTTTGATAACAGCCCTGCTATTCTTCCTGCTTCAGAGACTCAATATAGCGTGAGCTCAGCTATCTTGAAGAGTTCCAAAAAGTATTAGTCTACCTGAGGCAGCATTAAATAAAACATTAAAACGAAAAATATAAAACACATTCTCAATATAAAACACATATTTTATTCTTATATGTTTAAAGTAATAATCCTGATCCTCGACCATGTCAAAGATGCCCTCTGAGTAGCTGGTGGTAGATACAAACAAAGGTTTAAGTAACCTTCAGGATCCTCAGTCTAACACCAGTTCACTCCCTGAGGGCTGCTTAAATTAACAATCAGAAGCTCAAAGCACCAAATGGCTGTGCTGGCACCTGAGAATTGCCAGAGCACAAGGATGCTCCAGCTACACCTCTTATACAGACTCAAGACCACCTGAGGAATTCCCCTTGTACAAGGAGAATTACGAAGTCACTAGTTAAGCCAGCTCTCTGAATGCTTTTGTGATTTCAGAATGGAATAAATCAGTGCAATCACATGGGATGGATCATGGCTAATATTAGGAACATAACAATGAAAACTTCAATACAAATCTGTACACACACTTCAAGGATCTGAAAACACCATAAACTCCTTCAGTTTGGTTCTTGTAGTTACCCAGATGTCATCAGAATCTTATGTCTTGTGCCCTATATCTCAGAGTAACAAGAGGAGACTAACTAAAGCGTACTTTCTTATTATGCAGAATACTAAATAGAAGTAGCACTGAGTTTGATTTTTCTTTTTCTGACATGGACAAGGTCTCTCTAGTTAAAAGTGCTGCTATAATCCTAAGAAAGATTCACCACCTCTTCTATGTACAGTTTTATTGCTGACCTCTACCGCTATTTAAAGAGTGCTCAGCTAATCCAAAAGCTATATGCTTAGCTAGTTACCAGATCCAGTATTAGATGGATAAGCCTGAAATATTTCCGTTCCTAGCCTATCAGAAACCAATTTACAGAATCTAATAAATTTAAAATGAATGATCTTCAGCAACCACATATTTCACAATAAGTGTATGCTCTTTGATCACAACTGACTGCACTATGTTCTAATTAATTTTTGTAGAGTAACTTTGTTATTGCTTCTAAACAGATTTTCTACACAAGATTAGTCAACTAACACTTTTAGCTTTTCCTTTTGTCTTTTCACCTCATACCCAAGTTAAAAATTTACAGCATGCTAATATTTATGGCATAGCATTCTCTACATATGCCTTTTAACTTCATGGGAGCAAAACCCTCTATTTTTTTGCTTTCTTCATCCCAACAGGCACATTATGAAGAAATGTGCGTCAATATAGCTTTCATGTTAATGATTGGTCTCTGGACGAACAAGTTGTGCAATCAAGTCCCACACCAGATTTTGATTAACTTCTTATCCAGTGGAGAGCAGAGTCATGTACTGTTACAGAATTAGACTTGCTATATCAGTGAGACAGGATGGAACAGGTACATCCTCCACCTAAGTGTTCTGAAACATGCATGGGAAATGAAGTCATATACATCAACATGCTGGTATTTCTTTTGTTGGAAAGTGGGTGTTGGAATGATCCTTCATATAAAAAAGGGACACTTTCTTTTTTGCCCATTCAGATACATCTCCCTTCTCTGGAAGCTTCTCTACGTCACCTCACCTTTGCTATAAAGTAACTTCAAAATGTCTTTTGTTTCATTCCACCCTTGGCTGAGAAATTATCTGCCTACCAGCCTAAAGCTTAGCCTTCTAGACAGATGTTCAAAGGTCCATATTGCTTCCCCAGACTTGTATACCTACCTGCCTTGGTATCTGGGATCTCTAATGCTTTGCACCAGCCTTAAGGAAAGAAAATAACAGAAGACACACATTGAGGTGGTTATAAGAATGGCCATTCTGAGTCAGACCAATGGTCCATCTAGTCCAGTATCCTGTCTTCCGACACTGGCCAATGCCAGATGCTTCAGAGGAAATTAACAGAATAGGGCAGTTATTGAGTGATCTCTGTCCTGTCACCCAGTCCCAGCATATGGCAGTTAGAAGCTTAGGAACACCCAGAGCATAGATTGCATCCCTGACTATCTTGGCTAATAGCCATTGATGGACCTGTCCTCCATGAACTTTTTTTTTTTTAATCCAGTTATACTTCTGGCCTTCACAACATCCCCTGACAATGAGTTTGACAGGTTGACTGTGTGCTGTATGAAGAAGTCCTTCCTTTTGTTTGTTTTAAACCTCTTATTAATTTCATTGGGTGACCCCTGGGTTCTTGAGGTATGTGAAGGGGTACATTACACTTCCCTATTCACTTTCTCCACACCAGTCATGATTTTGTAGACTTCTATCATATCCCCCCTTATCCATCTTTTCTAAGCTGAAAAGTAATAAGTCGTCTTAAACTTCCTCATATGGAAACTGTTCCGTATGCTTAGTCATTTTTGTTGCCCTTTACTGTACCTTTACCTCTACTTTGCCACCTCACTGTTCATACCCTTTTTCCAGATCATTTATGAATATGTTGAACAGTACTAGTCCCAGTACAGACCCCAAGGGACCCTGCTATTTACCTATCTCCACTTTATTCCCTACCCTTTGTTTCCTGTATTTTAACCAGTTACTGATTCATGAGAGAACCTTCCCTCTTACCCCATGACTGCTTACTTTGCTTAAGAGCCTTTCATGAGGTCAAAGACTTTCTGAAAGTCTAAGTACACTATACCCACTGGATTGCTCTTGTCCACATGTTTGTTGACCTCCTCAAAGAATTCTAATAGATTGGTGAGACATGATTTCCCTTTACAAAAGCCATATTTATCTCTTCCCCAAAAATCATGCTGATCAACATGTCTGATAATTCTGCTCTTTACTATACATTCAACCAATTTGCCTGGTACTGAAGTTTGACTTATTGACCTGTAATTGCCAGGATCACCTCTGGAGCCTTTTTTAAAATTGGGGGTTATACTAACCATTTGGTACAGAGGCTGATTTAAGTGATAGGTTACATATCATAGATCGTAGTTCTGCAATTTCACATTTGAGTTCCTTCAGAACTCTTACATGAATACCATCTGGTCCTGGGGACTTATTACTGTTTAATTTATCACTTTGTTCTAAAACATCCTCTACTGACACCTCATTCTGGGACAGTTCCTCAGTTATGGCACCTAAAGAGAATGGCACAGGTGTGGGAATCTCCCTCACATCCTCTGCAGTGAAGAGCAAAGCAAAGATTTCAATTAGCTTATCTGCAATGACCTTGTCTTCCTTGAGTGTTCCTTTAGCTCCTCAATCATCAAATGGCCCCACAGATTGTCTGGCAGGCTTCCTGCTTAGGATGTACTTTAAAAAAAAAAATTGCTGTTAGTTTTTGTGTCTTTTCCTAGTTGCTCTTCCAATTCCTTGTTTGCCTGCCTAATTATACTTTTACAGAAAATTAGACTGGATAGGAAAAAAAAGTGGGGAAGGAATAGTAAGGAAGTTGGAGATCAAGATGGATGTTGGATGGGCAATTTCCCATAAATTACACTTAATTGAACTGGAATTTTGCACTCAGTTTTGTTTGTGTGATGTCCATTTTGACCACTTCTGCTGCTGTCCAGTTGCCAAATAAAGAATCTAATTGAAGAGCATGAAGGATAATACTAGTTTCCTGGCCAGCATTCTCTCTCCGTCATTTATATAGATAAGTATGTCCAAGGCTGCTTGCAAACCACTGCATAGCACATAATGGTTGTTGTATTTGCCTACCATCAATGAACTGCTCATATCTACCTCATTACTTTGTAAAGTGCTTTAAGGTACCAGTACTTGAAATATGAAAGCCACAGTACATTTTCCTAGCAATCTCTGGTATATCTGCTTAGAGAGACAACTAGATACACCTTAAACAAGTTGATATAAGTGTAAAAGCTTAATTACATTGTATTCTCCATAAGAGAGAAAAGTGCATTTAACTTTAATGCCAGGCAACACCATTCCACACACAAATAAATTATTCTTGCCCAGCATGGTCTAGAAAAGTTAGGAAAAGCACTTCAAGTTATTTATTTGGGGGAGTGAGCGGGGTGACGGGCAGGGGAAACAGGGTGTTGCATGCTGGGTGGAAGGACTAGATAGAGGTATTCTACAACTTTGACTCTTGGCCTGCTAAAGGCTAGTGTCTCAAAGAGTAAGTGGGAATGCATGAAAAAAGAAGCAATACACTTTTTATTTTAGACTGAGGCCATAAAGGATCTTGTATGTTAAAATCTCAAATATTAAAATTAATTTTGTACTACACACAGGAAACTTTTGCAATGGGAACCAAATGGGAGTAATGTGGCCCAGCTGGTTGGAACAGGTACAAAAAAGCACATAGGCAGCTGTGTACAAATTGAAGCCTGGAGTGGATTATACCGGGAACCCTCCAAAATAAAGAAGGCTGTAAACTAATATAAAAGAGTTAATGGTATCAGTCAAAATATCTCAGCATTTGAGATGTTAAGAAAAAGGAACAATCTGATTTATTGATGCATTCTGAAGTATTCAGGCTGTAAATACATCCCAGTTAGGAATATCTAAGTGTAACACAGCATGTATACAAATATTTTTAATCTTGATTTAAACAAGACCTGAACAGAATGGACATGGTTCTCCTCTCACAACATTTTTCCATGGGTACAGCTCTGCTGAGTATACTTGAATTGACTTTGGATTTACAGAGATGTGGGGAAAGAGTCAGGTTCAATTTCCCTCCTGCTCATCTGTAGCAGGAAAGTTGGTGGGAGAGTTATAAATACCTTTAGTACCTCAAAATCCATACAACAAAGAGTCAATCTTCCTATAATTTAAGTGGGGATAAGTACACTCAGATGAAAAGGATGTACAAAACCCGGGATGCACAAAACACTTTCTCGTGAAAGAAAAAACATACTTCAAGTAGTGTGAGCATGCATGAATCACTGAAGTTTACAGGTGGTAGCAACTAAACTAAATCTTACTAAATTCCAGAAAGGATTTTATTCCCTTGAAGATCTAGCACTAGACATGTAAGTTATCTTAGAAGATAACAAGCTAATTTAGGCTGTGATCCTGCAAAAGAATTATGCACATGCTTAACTTTATGTACTGTGAGTAGCCCCATTTACTTCAATGAGACTGCTCACAGTGGGTAAAGTAAAGTATATACACACATCTCTGCACGATATGGGCTTTAGAATGTGGTCCAGCAGCACATGTGACACCATGATAGCGTACTGGTATCATGGACCCTGAAAGTTATTTTAGGACCCTTTAACATCCTGTAGAAATACTGTGAAGAGTGGTTAATCATTTCAGATACGGCTGCTCCTTTAGGATTTTGGTTTTTGTTTTGTTTTGTTTGTTTGTTTTAGGAGTCAAACTAGGAGAGAAACTGCTCTTGTATATACTATTCCTGACAGTCATCATTAAGGGTCAGTGTGGAACTCTTACGTAAAAGCATATATAGACATCCCATGCATTTTAAAAGCACTGCATGGATTTCAGCCATTCAGCTTCCTTTACAAGGAATAAGGGACCAGAAATTAATTAAATAATTATGAACACAAACAGGCGTAAGTAATGGAAAATTCTTTAACCTCTTCAATTCTGACTTGTCATTAAAAAAAAAAGGGGGTGGGGTGTCAGACACACCATACAAAGACTGAAGTTATACTTTTCTTCTATTTTCCATTCTGGGTTTACTGCCCATTTGTTTAGGTGTATTGCCTTGTTTCTTAATATTTAAAATTTTATTAAGGTGACCTGAAGCTTTTGGGACATGTGGCACAAATATATATATATATATATATTGTGAAGGAGTAGAAAGCCATTTGCAAACCACATGGAAATTTCACAGAGCTAGCTGCAGATGTGAAAGGAAACATCCTAGGGAGGAAACAAAGTATTCAAAGACTGGTTGCTGGAAAAAAACAGCTTTCAGACTATAATAGAAACAGGCCAATAACACTTTTATATCAACATAACTGTATGAGCAAAGACAGAAGAAATACAATGAAACTCATTAAGAAATGATCTTTGGGAATACTGGTGCCTTAAAAAAATTCTCCCTATTAAATAATAGTAACTTACAACCAAGGAGATCCCTAAGTAAGTAATATATAGCAAACACCAGCCAGCCAAAAAGAGTGTGACTTGCATCATTTCCTAAGTTGACACACTTCCTAATACAGAGACTTATTAGACATAAGTTATCATTTGACCAACAAAAAGGAAGAAATACTACCTATAAGCAGAACAGTTTCAGAAATGTAAGGTATCTTAATTTAAATGCATCTGAAAGCCTGCAGGTTGGATGTATATTAGCCATAATACTAGCTTGCCATCACACAGCAGGCAGTCGTTATCTGCACATCCAAAAAGAAAACCTGCTCTGGAGAAAAGTCTCTGGAACTATGCTGCTATTGCTGCTGCTGTTCTGAGGATGAACTGGCATTTTCAGAAGTAACAACTTCCAGAGGCAGTTGCAAACAGGCATTCAGGAGTGATGTTATAGCACAGTTACTTAGGGTAATAAGTTTAGGCTGGAACTCTCTTGGCTTTTTTTGAAAAACACCATGCACATCAAGGTCACTACATAAAACAGCAACCACAGTATCTGATGTTTAGCTGGACATAAGAAACTAGATCATGGAGTGTAGTGGATATTTTGGATCAAATCTTCTTCAAAGTAAAACAAAAACAGTAAATGACAAAAACAAGGGTCAGAATTTCCAGAGGAGTTCAGCACTCACAGCTGGGCCGGTTTTTAGAAGTAACAATCTAGCTAATTTTTTCTTCAAGTGCCTAAATGGGAGATGAGCTCTTTTGAAAAGCTGGTGCGAAGATGAGTGGGTGCATAGCACTGGAGCTGGCTGGGGTTTGAAAACCTTCGAAGAAACAGTCCAGGATGGGAGAAAGGGGGTGGGGGGAAATATAGCCCTGCACCCCTGAATAGCCTGCTCTTCAGGGCACTTACCTGGATGTGGGAGACCCAGGTTAAAAACTCTGATCTGAATCAGGCAGAGCAGGAACTTGAATCCGGGCTTCGGATACCCCAGGTGAATGCTCTAGCTATTGGAAAAACTTTGGGAGGTCTCTCTCTCATTTTTCATCAGAAAAGTTACAAAATCTCTATTTCGTCCTGTGTTTAGCGGGATGGAAAAACCATTTCCTGACCAGCTCGTGAGCTCCTTTGAAAATCTGACTCCACATGATTTACAAAGTCTTTTCTACTTCAGTTTCGGTTTCTATTATTTGGCTCAATTTTCCCATTTCTAAAATGGACATACTACTATTTTTCTCTCTCACAGGAGCATTAGCTAAAGCTTGCAAGGTGCTTTAAGGATAAAAATTGCTATCTAAGTGCTACATATTAAATTACTTTAAAAATGTATGGGTATGGGGAAAATAAAGATACTGTATTACACAAAATTTCCAGAAAACACTACCAAAGAAGCAAGACAAATTTTACAAAAAGTGCAAATTTTACTCTGAAAAGTGGTTTGGTATATAAACGACATAAGGAAGTTCAACATTTGTCTTTCAATGAGTCCAGTGTAAATTTTCTCAGTTTACATATGAAAACTTTCTTCTTCTACTTGCCTGCTGTATAAACTCAACCTGAAATCAAGCTGTGCTCTTTCTAACTAACAGTTAGTTTAGTTAACACTTTTGTTGATGATCTGCAAACCAGAATAGAATCCAGATCACTTTCTCATAGAACTACAGAGCCAACAGGAATAAAATGTCATCAGCATTTATTTTTGAAGTAAACAAGCAGATATGTCTTGGAATATCAAGTACAGATCTGTGGAGAAAAAACAAAAGGTTATTTACCCGTAACTAAGGTTTTTCGAGACAGACTCTGCACATTCACACTCTTGGGATGTGTGCCAATCAGTGTTGTTGAATGGTGCAGCCTTTTAGCATAATGGCACACTAAACCGTGTTGTACGGTTCAGCCAGTAGGTGGCACGGTGTGTAACATACTTTATTTACACTAACCATAGCCATACCTGGAGGAACATTAAAGGATCTTATAGTTAACACATCTCTGAGAAGGAAGCTCTTTGACCAGTCCATATCTGGCATAGAAACATGAATCTGCTAGTTGCCGTCCTGCAACCAACCATGTACAAGTGGTACATGAGCACTAGCAGGGTTTATTCGAGAGCTCACATGCTCCTCCCCTTAGTATTTGAGCACGTTCTGAGGATGGAGCTATAAAAAGGGACACAGCAGCAGTTGCTGCCTCAGTTCCTTCCATCGCTAATTCCGAGCCCCGAATAGTTAGAATTTCACAGAAAAGGAGAAGGAAGGCAGAGTCAGTGAACATGAAGAGTCCTTCTCAAAGAACCTTGGTTACAGGTAAATAACCGTCATTTCTTCTTTGAGTGTCCCCTGCATATTCCCACTCTTGGGACAGTTTAGTCAGCAGTATGTATAAGGAAAGCAGATGGTGGGTTAGGAGTTCTAACTAAACAAGGACTGCCAAACTGATCTATCAAACGGAGCATCTGGTTTAGTTACAATATCTAACGCATAATGTTTAGTAAAGGTATGTATTGAACTCCAAATGTCTGTTATTGGGACCGGCCTTAGACATGCTATAGATTCAGCCATCATTCTAGGAGAGTGTATTCTCAGTGTAGCAAGGGGAGATTGGGAGGCAGAAACCGCTGTCGCACCCCTTTTGTAACCTACCCTTAGGGCATGCTTGAAAACTGAGGGGAGGGAAACCAAGGGGGTATGTGAGTGCTCCAATAGGCACTGCTAGTAGAAGGCTGTACCGATCAACTGCACTGGTCAGACATATCGCAAGAGTAGAAAAATGTAGCGGACACTCGTCTTTACTCCTCTCTTGGGTCTATACCACAACTACATTGTGTTCAGCATAAAGGACGGTGGACCAAAAGTAGCACAGCAGGTAGTCCCAGAGACATACATCAGGGAATTTATGCACAGCACTTTGTAAACAGCGCTGAGGTCAGCCCTAGGTTGGTGCCTGGTATTAGAAACTACTTGGGGCATGGTACCCCTGAAGCACTTAAAATGGAGGCAATCCTGCCAGTTCAGTATCAGGGTGCTGCCAGACAGAGATGTATGTTAGCCTCATCCCAGAGCCAGCAGTGGCTCACTGCATAGCAACGTACTCAACGAGTGGGGGGAAGGAGGAATAGGGTTGAACACTTTGCATCACTTGAGTGATCCCATTGGTACTTGCAGGTGCTGTGACTAAAGAAAATCAGAACTAAGATTCTACTTACATAGGAAGCAGATTTAGTGCAATCGCTTGAGGAAAAGGGGAGAAGGGGGATTAAACAAGAACATCTCCATTCTTATTATTTTTGGATCAAGAGTGGAGTTAAGCAGGTGAAAGGGCAAATTAGAGTGAACGGGGCTGCAGGACGCACACTCTCCTCTGTCTCTATTAACGGGTTGGGATTCCTGACCAGAAGTGCTATAGTATAACATACAGGTGATATAGTTATTCTTTTGTTTCACTCTAACCTTCTAATCTGTCAAGTGAAGGGCACAGTTTAACATTTCAACCTCAACACACCCCTTAACTACAAAAGGCTTAGAAACAGCCTTGTTGTTAATTCTCAGCACCTTGTCTCAAGCTGCAAAGATAAGCAAGAGGGATGACAAGTAAGGCTTCCTACAGTAGTACAGTTCCTAACTTCTAACTGGCCACTAGAGGGTGCATACAGAATAAATTTACTCCTGAGCAAAAGACTGACTTGTACAGTGATATCATAACAGAAGGTCAAATCAGTATCCATGACCTCTGGTACTATCTTTTAAATTGTAGCCATTTTAGCTAAAGATACACTGAAGTCTAGGAGAAAGAATATATCCAAAATAAAAATATGCCATTAATTAGCATGAGTTACAAGCCCAAAAATCCACTGGTTCCACATTAATAATTAGCTAACAAAACTAGCTCCTCACTTTGTAATTTGATTCACTCAAAAAGAAAACGTATTGCAAGAGCCTTGGAAGATTTTAGCAGAACTGTGTGTCCTAGGTCACTCTGCTTTCCTCAGCCTTGCCTTCTGATTGTCAAGATCAATTTGCCAGTAGAGTTCTGACAATAAACGTAGAAATATGTTTCAAGGCTAGCAGACAAAACTGCTACTGGATGTAATGACAGATCATTGGAGTGATGAAGTTAAGGAGATGAGGTGATGGAAAATAATACTGGTTTTTGCATAGAGAATTGCATAGCTGTATTCAATTATTGCCAGTCATTTATTGTACCTTGGCTATTAATAGTGAACATGTATCTACAAATTCTTAAAAGTGAGGAAACAGAACATGGCTGGGAAGGAGAAGGATATTATTTATAGCTACTTGGGAGAAAAGAATGGTCTGCTAAACAGTACATGTACTGATATGCAATTTTCCAAGTCAAAGCTCTGGGACAATGTGCTTGTTAATTAAAAATCATACTTTCCACTTGAGCTTTCTGGAGTGGGATGAAATACAGTAAATAAACTACAATTTACGGGTTTATTTCAAGTTCTACTTGTCCTGCTTCAGTGCTCTGGCACACAGAGCAAAGTCCAAGCAAAGGCTATGCTGACCTTAAGAGAAAGATTTTAAACATATGGCCTGTGGGACCAAGAAACATATTCTAGACCACTAAGGATTAAGAAACATCAGTGTATTTTGTCCCCTGCTGAGAGGGAATGCTTTCTACAGTGCCAGCTCAAGATGGTAGGCAGCAAGCCTTTCATCATCATATGTATGGCTTAGACAACCAGGTAGCTGGCTCGCTCTTCAACGAGGCAGTTAATTTCTAAAGCTCCATGTGTGTTCAGGTTACAGAGTAACCCTCCACCTTCCTGTCTGCTCAAATCCAGAAAACAGATAAGAGGTGTACCATCTCCAACTCATGAGCAGATCAGTGGATCTGGTCAATTACCCCACACACTTCCTTCTGTGAATTCAAGCATGTTTTTTGTACTCCTGCTCATTCATGAGATATATCAGAACTGAAATTTACATCAGATTTCCACTGTTGCTTTGGGGTACCAGTTTTATTAGCACTGGTGTGGCACAGTCACAGACTTTTGACAAATGTGATTTTCAATAAATAAATATTTTCAATATTTTAGAAAAGGGAGGGGTTGCAAAGTTGTGTCAGCATATAGAACATTATGTGAGATTACGGTATATCCTGCAAAGTCAGAGGAGGGATATGGGAAAGCAAAAGGTGGATCATGTAGATCTATGAAAAGTCTGGGAGGGGGAACCAAGGTCAGGGGTAGGGGTGTAACTGTCTGGCTTGCCCTATTGCAAAAAAAAAAAAAAAAAAAAAAAAAAATCCTGTTTCAGTGTGTAAGAAGAGGGCGCTCACCTTGAGTGCCTCCTGCTGCTGCATGCAGTACTGCAGTTCTTTTCATGCCCTCTGTAGGTTGTTGACTTTGCCTAGCAGGTCTTCAGTGGCTTGGCCCTCTGGCCAGGTCACACAGTCAAAAATGAACCCCTTCCGGGGTAGCAAAGAGTTCAACAAACTGTCTGCCTGGTCTCATCAGGGCCCTCAGCCCCAGCTCCGGGCCCTTTATACTCTGCCCTTCGTTGGGCTAAACGAGTCTTATGTCCTCTTCTCAGGGCTTACAACACTTTGCCAGTGGCTGGTGGGGAAACCTGGGCCCACCCACTACTGCACATTCCAACCCATGGACCCTACAAACAGTACCCATGTACCATTCACTGCAATTTGTTGTTGCTACTTCCTTGGGCTTCTTACCACCCACCCCTTTATCGTCACCCCTTACCTTAAGGTTAAAGTTTTCAGCTCTTCTCCCTCTCTCAGCTTAAGCTAATGCAGCCAGTCGAAGTCCTGTGGTGAGAGAGGACCACCCTTTTTTGTCCCTCTGGTCTCAGCCAGAAACTGACCTGATAAGGGCCTGCAGCTCCTTTTATCAGAGCTGCTGGTCTCTGATTGGCTGCTCTCATGCAGCCTTTGTAGGCAGGCCTGAAGGACCCACCTTGGTTGCTACTTTCCTGGGAGAGGGTAGGACCACAGGAGCCTCCAGCAGGGGCCCAAGAATGGCCTGGTACACACAATACCTCCAAAAATAAACAAACTCTACAGCAGCGTGAAATATTGAGATAATCATTCTGATCAGACCACTTGATGTTCATGCAAAAGCCTGAATAAAAGGCAATGGGATGTTTGACACTGCAGATGTTTCGAAACCAGGAAACTTTAATGAGCGAGCCTGTGTAATTCTTTGCATCTTTGATCTGATCTAAACGAGAATTACTTCAACCCCTGGTTAAGCGACTGAGGCTTAGTCACAAAAGACTGGACTACCTACGTGAAAGAAAAAAGATTAAGGTCAATGATCAAGGAAACCTGATGCTCACAAATACTGCCTTCTGCCAATAGGTAGTCCATTAAATGTGCACCTGCATGCATGCTGAGGAGTCTTTTAGTCAGATATTAAGGCCTCTTGTAGTCTCTACATGTTATGTTGCTGTTACAGATTCCTGAAACTGAAGTTTCTATTTGTTCCTGTATCAGAAGGAAAGCACTCTGATTAGAGAGACTTTGTAGTGATGTCTAAGTACAAGTCTGATGGCCAAATACCCTTATTTTTCCCCTTTAAAACAGCTTTCAATGTTAATTCAAGTTGCTGTAATCCGTAACGCCACACCATATGTGTATACCACAGCAGGGGACACTTGCAGGGAAAAGGAACTCTGCAAGAGAAGAGCACTTCTGGACCACATGGCCAGGTGGGTGAAACAGAGGGAACACATAAGCAAAAGCAGTAGAAAGGGGTAAACCACTGTTTTGGAGGCTGCCAAGTGGGTCTCATATGCTACGTAGGAGCATAACACCAAATCAGTCCACAAGATAACTCCTTTTTTCCCTGATACACAGTAGCATGAGCTCTCTTTAATGTGCTTTACCATTTTGCTTCCAACTGGTCACACGGTCCCCCATTGTGAAAATGCTCCCAAAGTCATAGGAAGGCAAACTGAGTAGACAGAAAGAGACAGGTGCACAGACATTTCTCTGGAGTTAGGGAGCACTCAGATTTATGTGGCATTTTGGTAAAAGGGAAAATTATATGACCATTTGTTCAGCTGCATTACGGAACATCACCTAGGGACCTGCCTAAGTACACACTTAGGTCCAAAGATGCAGACTGACCTGAAGATAGAGATGATGGAATAAATACTAAGAATATTGAAATAAAACCACTCAGACCATTAGTCCCAAGACAAAACAAAAGAAACCTGAACAGAGAAGGCCTGACAGTCCCTTTCTACAGATGCCATTGAACCCACAGAGGAGGTTTCCACTCAGCATCTAACAAGTGAGCTTATTTCCAAGTTCCTGGTTCTTTCAAGAATGGAGATTTAGAGAGACAGTTTTATGAAGAATCAGAATTTATATATAAAGCACACACTATGATTAGACAAATCCTGAGTTACTTGATCGTCACAGCTTCAGGAAAGGACATAAAGGTTAGGAAAATAAAACTGATAACCAAAATACTCTTTCCCTTTATTACCTGCCTCAGCTCTATTCCACAGCTCCATATTGAGGTGTTTTCTTCACATGAGTACTCACACAGTCTTCCCCATACTGACTTTGACCTTTGCAATACAGCAGAACAATAGCACTCCTATCTACAAAAGATGCACAAGAACTCGCAACGAACAGCACATCCTTGTATAACTGGAGGTGCCAGAAATGGACAAAAAAAAATCTAAATAGGTGATCAGTTCAACATTCTAGTCACAAGGGCTCACATATATTATTTGCTCTGAATACCTTGTAAAGGCTCCAAAAAGCTCTGATATAAAATAATAAATATATGAATAACGCTTATATGTATACCTATATGCATATGCACACGCATGCATATGTTACTTTTGTTCAACTGTAAGTTCTTTGACATAGGGATTGCATTTTGCTTTGTGTTTCAACAGTTCCTAGCACACTGAGAATGCTAACGGAATACAAACAACACTAACGTATACTACAACCTTGTGGACTGAATCCCAACCCCAGTATATGTTTGGAAAAGGAGCCATATTGTGTCTGTACAGTTTTAGGCTAATTAAAACAAAGCACAAAATTATCAGCCATCACAGTCAATTACCATGAGGTTCTGCATTTCACAGTAACTGGAAGTGAGGTAAATAACCACAAGGATAACCTCTGACACCAAAAAGCAGCCTTAGCAAAACAGGCAGAAGAAACTTCTCAGCAGAAAGTAGTAAACTGTTGAAACATGTCACTTAACATTTCACGTCACAACTGTAGACACAGCCAGGAACAAAAGGCAAAGTTCTAGTGAGAATTATTGAGAGAAATGCATTTTTCTGCTGGATACCCACTGTCTGTACATATAGAAGCTTAGATGGAGCTGCCATTCCTTCCCGATCAGCTAGTTATATGGAATGACAGTGGACTGCACAAATGGAACATGAAGGTAAGTGAAACAAATCATCTATATTTCACAATCCTAGCATGCACAAGTGCTTTAAAGCTATCTAGGTTTGAGCTCCCGCATGACCAAGCCAGAGACTAGCCTGGTCTGACATTCAAGAGGAACCAAGATAATCCAGATCCAAACCCAAGCATTATAGAGCTGTAAAGAAGCATTGCAATTCGCAGTGCTGCCAACTCTCACAATTTTATGCAAGTCTCATGATATTTGTTTTGGGTTTTTTTCCATAAACTTTCAGCTCCTGGAGTCAGATAATTATGTGAGAATCTATGTTTTCATTACAAATGGAGGTTTCTAACTCTTAAATTTGCAGAGGAAAGTCTGAAAACATGAACTTGAAAGGCTCAAAAACCAAAAAACAAATAGAAATAACATTTATTAATTTTTTAAAATATCAAGACTTTAAGTCAAATTTCATGATTTTGAGATGATAACAGCTCTAGCACTTGAGCAATCTCATAAACAGCACTAGCGTGGAACAAGCAGGACGAGAACCTGATGGTCTTTTTTCTTAAAGCTAATAAAATTGAGGATTTTGTTTTGGAGGGGTTTTACTCTCCCCCACTTCTCCTCTGATTCCTAGAGACTGGTGGTCCCACCATTACAAAAACCAGACTCCTTTCTCTTCCCATTACTCCCATTGTCATCGGTTTGATGAAGTTGTGGGAGGAACACTTTAATCCTGATTGGCCTCTTCCCTTACATCTGTTTCAGGAAGCAGCCTGCTCAAGAGTCCTCTCAAAGGTATTGATATCAGTCAGTCAGGCAAGAACCGATCCTTGCATTGCCTCATCACATCATCATTCCTACAGTTAGTCAGCACGGAATTTGTGACTCTCTCTAGCCCAACCCCAGGAAAAAAGTCAGACTTAGGTGACTGTGTACAGATGAAACGGGCTTTTCTTGATTGGTACTGACTACCTGAGTGAGAGTCTCTCCCTCCACCATAGCAATATTTCAGTGAAACTACTGACCAGTAGGCTACCTTGCTTCCTCCCCCTGAAGATAAAGCATCTATATGTAGGCTTCTGAAGCTTAGGAGGGGGAACTCCTTTACAATGAAAAGGTTACCTATAAAGGTTTACAGCTCATACATAATTTGTACACTTGGTTATACCAAGATCTGCATGAATACAAGCTGTAAAATAAATCAAACTTGAGAACAGTTAAACTTCTGGTGTGCTGATACCACTGCCCAGCATGCTGACCAGTATTGTCCCTCAGTTTCCTACTACTCCCCCATCTGTCTGTATCCAACTGTTGTCTATTGTCTTATACTGAGATTGTAAGATCTTTGGGAACATCTTTTTGTTCCATGTTTGTACAGCACCTACTACTATGGGGCCTGGTTCATGACTGGGACTCCTAGGCACGATGATCATACAAATATTAATTAATAAAATTCAAACAAGAGTGTTTTAGGATGGGATATTAGCAATTTTTAACACACTTCTGCTTTGTTTGCTTGCCCAAAACTCCCTCTTAAGCCAGTTAAGTGCACAAGGCAAGCAGGATCAGGCTCTGCGCAAAAACACAAGAACAAATCCACTTTCAGAGCTTGGTGTTGCTAGGTCTACAGAAATATGGGGACCTACTCAGTCACAACTTGTGAAATTCTGAGGCTGCTGGGCCCAGTCTACTGGCATGTTGTGCCCACTTATAGCAGAGTACAACCTCTCACAACAGCTACATCCTCTCTCACCCCCAATCAGCTGCCTCTCAGCTATGCCGCTGGGAACAGAGGAGACATCCACATTGACTTTAAATGGTTAAATACATAAATATATTTTTAGGAGGTGAAATTTTGCTGGTTGTATTTTTATAAACCTCAAAAAGTGATGTGACACCACTGTTTTATTAAGCCCAGAAGCCACCAGACAGATTTTTTACACACTTATTGGTAATGCCCATCTTCTGCAATAACTTCCATACCGAGAGATGTTTATTTCGGCCTACAGACTGATCAGTTTTGTTATTTGTAATTGTCTTTGTACCATAAGCATATTAGTTTCTTCTCTGCTGGATTTTCCTATACAGCCTCTCAATGTTTCTAGTATCTGTGATGTCAACAAGTGTTCCAAGAGTTTAGACTTGGGCACATCTTGTATACATAAGAGCATGATTATTAACTATGCATCTTTTTTCCCCATTCTTTATCTGGAATTCTCGAAAATCATTGCAGTTCATAGTTAACTGAAAATTTCAGTAAGATTTTAATTATTTTTTTCTTTCTAATTTCCCTTTCCTCCCAAACCAACTTATTTTTACATCACAATAAAAAAATAAAGCATCATAAAGGCTACAAATCCAAATAGTCCCAAAACCCAAATACAGACTCATGGCTGCTATCTTTAACTCGTTTTGCTGTCCTTCGGAGTCTTAACACACTGGATGATACATGATATTACTTTATATGTTGTAAAAAGTTGGTGTTAACAGGTTATGTTAAGGATATAGTATGAGCCCTAACCCTGCAGTTCCTTGTATTTGTTAGCTTGTGTCTCAACCTTAAAATTATTTTAATACACTTTTGTTTTTAACATATATTCACAGTGTGCAGTGTAGTGTGTATGTCTAAAACCCTCTAGAGCTGGCGAGTTACTTTTCCAACCAGACCTCTAAAATCTTAAACCAGTGCAAAAGTCTGTATTTTCTTAACTTAAAGAAATAATTTCAGGGTTGTCAACTGATAAATTTCATTCAGGAAAACACCATGTTCTTTAAGCAACAAATTAATCTTCACCAAGCTATGAATGGTAAACATATATACATAGATGTGACATGTTGCTGCCAGGAAAGAGGTTTGGAAGAAATATTCCCTTTTTAGGTAACCCAACTTTTAAAATGACACCCTGGAATATGCAAACAAAAAAGACTAATGAACTCAGCAGCTCATATGTGTGGTGGAGGTTGCTGAAAAGTTATTGCGTGTAATGGAAAGAGACTCATTTTTCAAATGTTGTATGTAACTGCCTGTGTGAGGGTAACAGGGAAAGAATCTTTCTTCCACCTGGTTATAGCAGTTTGTTATGAAAACTCATTTCCTTTCTATTATCCAAGAACGTCCTATAAAGGGTGTATGTTCTATATCACCTTAGAAGCATCCAAGCACCAGGGAGAGTTTCTCTCTCCTTCTAATCACATTACATGAGCTGTTTGAACATGGTATTAACTACTGTCCTATTCTTCTTGCATAGCCATCACAGCAGTGACTCTGACTGTCAGCTTAGATAGCAGTTCACTCAGTAGGGCTTACCCAACATTTTCATTTTGCTTTCTGCTATGAAAAAGAACACAGCATATACATAAGAACAGCTTATGGTGCAAATGCAAGCATCTAGATACTGCAGGCCGTAGGGGCTTTAAAAACAGCAATTAATACATTACTAATAAATATTCTCATTCCCAAGTTATGACTTTCTGCTGTCAGATGAGTGTTCGCACACCAGTGCCAATTGCCAATGAAATTTTCAAGTACATTACTAAATGAAGAATCAAAATGACAGTCCCTGTAACTATATACAAAATAAACACATTCCCAAGCACATCCAGTAGGCAGTATTACTTATTAGCCAGAAAACATACCCCAGGTCTTGCTTATTGATGCAGTGTCCTCAAAGGGCAGCTACACAAGCAAGGACAGAAAGAAGTGACACTGAACTAGGTAATTACTTACCTTCAAGCTTCTTGTTTTAACTCTGTTTCCCCCTAGTCATAGCTTGGAGCTCGACTGTTAGGATTCGCTAACAGGTGATTAAATCTGACAGTGAAAATTTTTTTTTGTTTTAAAGCAAAAATCTGAAATAAAGTTCCCTTCAGTTCAACCAATGATTTCTCTTTCACTCCTATCTGTGTGTGTGTGTGTGTCTCTCTCTCTCTCTCAGGGCGGCTACGTAGTGGTCTATAAATATTGGCCCCAACACTTGCTCAGTGCTTTACTTGATCATGGCACAGGTCTGTGTTACTGTACACCGTGGTATTACTAGGATGAAGTTCTCAGCTGCTCAGACAAAGCCATGGATTGGCTCTCTACCCTGCAACACTCTCTCTGCCTGGAAATACCATTTTGCTGCCAGCTTTACAGATGCGGTAGGCCCTTCCTGGAGGCCCAAATCAGGCACAGAAGGATACTTATGAGGCTTGTCTGAAGAAATACAGCTTTCTGCAAGCAGGTAGGAAAAGGGGGAGGGGGAAAAGGGAGGAAACGTTTGTTTAGGCCGAACAGTATAATCTCCAACCCCCTTAATAGCTCTTTATATCTAAATATTATTCAGCTAGGATCATCAGATGTAACTACTGCATAATGTGGATGTCAAAAATTTCTGTAAAAGCATTTTCTTTAAAATTAGCTTCTTGAATAAAAATAATCATGTGTTTTTAATAGACTTACAGGTGTGCAGAGCTTTCATAATTGGCAGTAAAGCACCAAAAGAACACTGAGTATATTTTCAGTGTGATGGAAATATTCATCTTTAAAGGACCTCTGAAAATATTTGCCAATCCAGGTCAAATGCTTAGTACTCAAAGCTATGTTAATATACAGCATGAAAGAATTAACACAAGATAACAATGAAGATACCAATCCAAAGCTAGGTGAAGAACGGCACTTTCATTTCAGGGAGGATTTCAAAATCTGGTTTCATTCTGATTAGGAATGAAAACAAACACTTCTAAATTCTCTGTGAAATTCATTTACTTCTCTCCACCTGCTCTACCGGAAGCCGCAGACTGTCCTCCCTAGAGTCAGAGACTCTAGAAGGCCCAACTTTGAAGAAGCCCATCTGGCAGGCTGTCCCGGAGTCAGGGAGCACCGGGACTGCCAAGAAGCTGGGGTTCTGGGAACCAGGACTCCCAGGTTCCTGGTCCCCTGTCATTCGCTAGGTGGGCTGCTAACGAACTGGGTGGATGAGCTGGGAGGAAACCAGGCAGATTTTGAAACCAGGTTTCCATTGAAATTTCATTGAAATCAACAGTCCTGGCAGAACCTTTTGATTTTGATGCTATGGCAAATTCCAATGAAAAAAATGTTTTGACTACATGTTTCTGCCCAGTTCTAGTATATACATACTTGTGGGTATTGTTTAAAAAAAAAAAAAGAAAAAAAAGTCAAGTCAAAATTAATTGTGTCACATTGTTTTACTTTACTGCCGTATTGTCTACTACTTCATACTAGACCAAGATTTCTTTGCACTGGTGGGCAGCAGGTGTGGAAGATTCATGGAGCCCCTTCTCATGCGGCATATCCCACTTCTTGGGCACTGGAGATGAGCTATACTGCACACCCCAAAGGCACAAGGATCTAGAAGGCTGGGGATAGGGACAAGAAACTACTGCTGAATACCTCGCTCGGATGTGGAGGCAAACACAAGAAAAACACATGTTATGCATGAAGGGCACAGCAGCCTACCTCAGTTCCTCCAGACGCATTATGCCTGCCTTTACCATATGCAGATATGTTTCCAGTCACTACAGGTTGGCTGCTACACATCTGACCACACACCCCAGTACAAATGGGAAACACCACGTAAATCTAAGTAGCATGCGTGATGGTGATTGATTTGCATTATAAATATACTCCCCACTATGAATAGGGACACTTTTCTATGAGGTAAACATGCCTTGATTGTGATAACCCTCCCCCACCAGTTTTTTTTTAACACAGAAGTTTGAGCTAAAGTCAATGGGAGTTTTACCTATGGAGGAAATAACACCTTGCACAATGGGCCCAATCCGATTCAGGCCTTTAGGTAGTAATAGACTATAAATAATAATAGTCTGAGGGATTTTAGTTCTCTTTGCAATCATGATGTTTGATATAATTTATGAACATGGAGTTTAAATCAATCCACACCCTTACACCACATTCACATTTCCTTTTTTAAGATGCAGCTTATAAGGTTGATATTTTTTGTGCCTTCATTGTTTTATTACTACATGGGCATGAAAAATTAGGCTTCCCATTAGTCACTTGCTGATATGGTACATCTATTGTTTCTGTTCCTCAGAAAACCTTGTTTTAGCAAGCTCTTCACTGATACCCCAGCCCCATTTCCCATTTAAAAAAAGTGAATTGTGCTTCCATGAGTAATTGCTAACCCTTGGTGAGCTGCCAGATGGAAGCTCTTCAAACTAATTTTCCTGTTATAAGTGTCTCCGCGCTAAAACTACTGCACAGAGCACTCATCCTAAATGCATTTAACTGAATGGGAATGGTATCATTATATAATACAGTCAAACTTTAAGCAGCCACAAATAACTCACTGGATAACCAGAAAAACAAACAAAATGGCTTAATAAAATCAAGCAAGCTACTTACCACAGCTTGCTGTGTAGTGTAAGACTGAAAACATATTCTATAGCTTTAGAATGATATTCTTGAACATCTAGATCTTTAGAATAATATATTTTGTTAGGGACTGATATAAGAGAAGCCAGCATTCCCACAACAAAAAGCACCCAAGACATCCATTCTCTATTACTGGAAACCAAAACACAGGATTATTAGTCATTAACATGCCATTCAACAGATAAAACTGAGACATTGGAAAAAAAATTAAGAGCAAGAAACCTTAAAGGTGATGGAAATAAATTGTGTTAGAAAAGCTTGGTTTTTAATAATACATTTATATAGCAGTTCCCATTCTGAAGGGTCCTAAAGCAGTTTATGAACTGCATACAATAGAACCACTGATGTTAACCCACTACTGAAGGCCGGCAGCCAAGCAGACAACAAGAGTATAGAATTCTGCACAAGGTCATAGAGTGTGGTGTGTTGGGGTGTGGTGTGGGCTTAGGTATCATTTTAGCCAAGGGTACTGGGGCAAACGTCTAATTCTTTTACTTAAATGCAATGGGATCTTTGAAATCCATGCAGAGTATGCAAAACCTCAAAAGGCTTGCCCAACCCATAGTCCATTCCCCACCATGTGGAACAGTTGAACATTGAGCTTGAGAAACAAGGCTTTATTTATTTAATCCCCCATCCCCATCTGGCACTCAAGCAGCCGGTTATCCTGATCCCTGTCAGAGAATTATGGCATAGATAATTTGAGCACCATGCCCCACAGAGGAATGAGTGGGTGATATCTTTCACTCTTGCAAAATATCATGGCTGCCTTTCTTATCTAACAAGGACAGAAACAGAGCCTCTAGTGGCTTCACTGTTAGACACAGTTGCTGCTGCATTAAAATCTCATATCCACAGTGTGCACAACATATACATTGGGCACTCACTAGGTACCACAGGAATGCTTCTTAAACCTACTGAAGGAATCCAACAAAATCTTCACTGACAGGAGAAGCTTGGGCATGTTACAGGATAATAAAGAGGGCAAGAAAACACACTGGACTGGAGGAAGCCTCAATAAAGTGACATGAGCTATGATTTGGATTCCTTCATACATCAAGCTCCACATATTCATGAAGTCATTGGTACTAACCACATTACACAGAGATAATAGCATGTGCACAAGTCACTGTCCAATCAGGGACCACAGTTTGTAAAAGTAGTGAAGTGTAGTAATCAGTGATGTTCAAAAAGAAAAGTGAAGGTTACATTATTCTCTTTCACTTGCATTTCAGAAGTGAAATAAGTCTGAGATTTTAAAATGTATTAACTTTTAGGATAATGCTACTTCAGCGGAAGACCTCAAACTGTAATCATCACGTGGCACAGCACCAAACCTGAATTCTATTACTCTTAACAGGTGATCAATAGTTTCAGCACTTAAAACATAAAAGAAAGTTGAATAGTTTGATAAATGATATAAATTAATAACTTAAAATCATATAGGATTGCACATAATCAGGACATAATATGGACAAAAGCACACACAAAAATTCTCAGTTACCCATTCTTTTTTCTAAGGTTTCACATCCTTTTATGGGCATCTATGATGTGGAAACAAGGTTCTTTTAAAACATCTTTTTTAAAATATAGTTCGTGGTCCTTGTTGCTAGTGTTAAGTAACATTTTTAAATGGAAAACTGGTGGTATACAAACTTCAGCTTATTTGGGAGGGGAAAAGAGGAGGAATGATTTGCATTATTAAGAAAAGCAATATAAGGAAAAATTATTTCCAGTAATGTTATAAAACTAGAAGACTGTAACAGATAACAAGGTTTTAGCCTACAAGCCTGGATTTCGCAAATAAAAACGAGTTAACACATTGAAAAATTTCAAATATTCTATATATTTTTATTCCATTTTCTTTTATTACATTTGTTAGCATACAGTAAATCCATGCTAAAAATTCTAATATATTGAAAAAAAGTTCAGAATTTGCAAGAACAAAAGCACCTTTAATATAAGACGATTACTTACCTTGTAACTGTTGTCCTTTGAGATGCGTTGCTCATGTCCATTCCATTGTAGGTGTGTGCACGCCTCCATGCACAGTTACCGGAACTTGCTGATGGCCCTGCGCCCCCTCAGTTCCTTCTTGCCTCCAACTCTGGCAGTTGGGATGGGGGGTGGGTCGTGGAATGGACATGAGCAACAGATCTCGAAGAACAACAATTACAAGGTAAGTAACCATCTTTTCTTCTTTGAGTGCTTGTTCATGTCCATTCCACTGTAGGTGACTCACAAGCAATACCTTGGAGATGGGCCGGAGTTATGGATGAACTGCCTGCAGCACGACTGCCGAAGCCCGCGTCGTCCCACGCCTGCTGGACAATAGCGTAGTGGGACATGAAGGTGTGTACAGACGACCAGGTGGCAGCCCTGCAAATGTCTTGCACAGGCACTCACACTAGGAAGGCTGTAGACGAAGCTTAAGCTCTGGTTGAGTGGGCTGTAATTATCCATGGAAGTAGCACCTTCAATTGCTCCTAGCAGAACTTGATGCAAGAAGTTATCCACGATGAGATGCGCTGGGCAGAAACAGGTAAGCCGTTCATCCGATCAGCCACTGTGACAAAGAGTTGTGTAGATCTCCAGAACGGTCTTGTGTGCTCATTGTAGAATGCTAATGCCCATCTAACAACTAGTGTGTGCCACCTCCTTTCCTCCTCCGAACCATGCGGTTTGGGAAAAAACACGGGGAGAAAAATATCTTGGTTATAATGAAATTGGGAAACCACCCTAGGCAAGAAGGCTGGGTGTGGCTGCAACTGAACTTTGTCTTTATAAAACACAGTATAAGGGGGCTCCGAGGTCAGCGCCCTAATCTCGGAGACCCTCCTTGACGAGGTAGTGGCCACCAGGAAGGGTACCTTTCATGACAGCAGCAGTAAAGGGCATGTAGCCATGGGCTCACAGGGGGCCCCGTGAGCCACGAGAGGACCAGGTTGAGATCCCAGGGAGGCACTGGGTCATGGACCTGCAGATAGAGCCTCTCCACCCCTTTCAGGAACTTAATTGTCACAGGGTGGGAGAAAACTGATCTCCTCTCCAAAGGCTCGTGGAACGCCGATATAGCAACTAGGTGGACATTCAGGGAGGCCATGGTTAGCCTCTGCAGTTTTAATTGTAACAAGTTCTCTAGGATTGCCTGTAACAGTGACAACCCAGGCGAAATTCCCTGGGACCCCACCCAACAGGTAAATCGCTTCCATTTTGCCCAATAAGTGAGCTGCATGGAAGGTTTCCTGCAGGATTTGCTGGACTTGTACCAAATAGACTCGCTCGTCTGCATTCAGCCACGGAGCCTCCATGCCTTGAGGTGTAGGGAGTCCAGGTCCACATGCAGCAGGTGACCATGATCCTGGGACAGGAGATCATGCCATCTTGGTAGCTCCAGCGGGGGACGATCGATAGGTCCAGCAGCATGCTGAACCAGTGCTGGTGTGGTCAGGCTGGTGCAATTAAGGTAACATCTGCCTTGTCCCTCTTGATTTTCAGCAGTACTTTGTGAAGAAGAGGAATGGGTGAAAATGCATACATGATGCTCCTCCACCCACTGCAGAAGGAAGGCGTCAGAGAGCAACCCGGCGTCCCAACCACAGAGAGAGCAGAAGTGTGGGCATTTCTTGTTCCATGCTGATGCAAACAGGTCCACCTGGGGAAAGCCCCACCATCAGAAAATTATAGAGACCACATCTGGATGAAGTGACCAATCATGGCGGGGTAAGAACAACCTGCTGAGGCGGTCCACCTTGTCGTTCTTCACTCCAGGGAGGTGAGAGGCTATTATGTGAAAATTGTGCCTTACCGACGAGTCCCACAGACAAATTGCTTCCTTGTAGACGGCTGAGGAATGGGCTCCCTGTCTGTTGATGTAATACATGGCCGCTGTATTGTCTGTCAGTGCCTGCACCACTTTGCCCACAATAAAAGGAGGAATACTCCACAGGCTAGGCGAATAGCCCGTAACTCTCTCACGTTGATGTGCATGCGCCTCTCCTCCCTCGACCAGACCCCTTGTGTGCCAAGATTGACGTTGATATGGGCCCCCCGAGGCGTCCGAGGGTGACCAAGGGAACTAGTGTCTCGAAAAGCACGCCCCTCAACACTGCCTGGGGGCTCTGCTACCAGTCTAGTGTGGCCAGGATCTGTAGGGGGACTGTGACCACCCATTCCAGAGAATGTCTGGTTGGGGCATAAACCGAGATGAGCCACGACTGAAGTGGTCTGAGTCTTAGCCAAGCCAGCCTCACTGCGTAAGTGCAGGCCGCCATGTTTCCTAACAGCTGCAGATAGTGCCTCGATGGCAGAGGTGCAGGCGAGCAATGATGGCAGACATCACCTTGAAGCGCGGCTGGGGCAGGAAAGCTCTGGCTTGGGAAGCATCCAGGACTGCTCCGATGAACTCTATCCGCTGCACTGGAGTTAATATGGACTTCTGCTCGTTTATTAGCAGGCCTAATCAGCAACAGGTGGTGAATGTCAAATCTATACTGTTCTAGACCTGGGCCCTGGACCTTCCCCTGATTAGCCAATTGTCCAGGCAGGACAAGATCTGGACCACCTTGCGCCTCAGGTGTGCCCCCATTACTGCCATACATTTTGTAAACGCCCTTGAGGCCGAGGAAAGGCCAAAGAGTAACGCTGCAAACTGGTAGTGGGATCCAGCTACCACAAAATGGAGGAAACGCCTGTGGCTGGGGAAAATAGAAATGTGGAAGTATGAGTCCTTTAGGTTGAAACGCCTGCGACTGGGGAAAATAGAAATGTGGAAGTATGAGTCCTTTAGGTTGAGGGCAGCATACCAGTCTCCTGGATCCAGGAAGGGAATGATGGAGGCCAGGGAGACCATGTGAAATTTCAGTCTCTTGAGATATTTGCTGAGATGACACAGGTCTAGTATAGGTCTTAGACCCCCTTTCGCTTTGGGGATGAGGAAGTACCTTAAGTAAAACCCTTTTCCCTTCATTTCCGGGAGAACCCTTTCTATGGTCCCCAAGCTGAGAAGGGCCTCTACCTCTTGCATGAGGAGTTGCTTGTGAGAGGGGTCCCTGAAGAGGGATGGGAAGGGAGGGTTGTTGGGAGGGGTAGAAGCAAACTGGAGGGCCTAGCCTGCTGAAACTATGCCAAGGACCCAGTGATCCGAAGTGACCTTGGCCCATTTGGACAGGAAGGGAGCTAGGCAGTTCAAGAAGGGACGGGGAGGATCCAGGGAACAGATTGGAATGTCGCCTTCGGGCACATCTTCAAAATGACCTCCTTTGATTACCAGATTGCCTAGATGACCCCTGCTGGGGGATTGAGGAGGACCCTGGCGATGGTTGATGTCTCCTAGACCTCTGATTTCTGTCCCTTTGTCTGTAGGACATGAACCGCTGTGGCTGTTACCTCTGCTGTTGCTGGCCCTGAGGAAGAAACTGGTGGCGAGAGGCCTGGGGCATATAAAGACCCAAGGAGCGGAGCGTTGCCCTCAAGTCTTTCAGACCATGCAACTTCACATCCGTCTGGTCCGAAAACAAGGCCAACCCATTGAAGGGAGGTCCTGGATGGACTGTTGGACCTCCTGGGACAGCCCTGAGGATTGCAGCCATGAGCACCTGCGCATGCAGATGGTGGAGGCCATGGCTCTGCCAGCCGAGTCTGCTGTGTCGAATACACCTTTCTCCCGAACAGGTCCAATTTCTTGTCTTTATTTTTGGACGTGGAACTGGGCTGTCCCTGCCTATCCCACTGGTTGGCAGCATCTACTACTAGGATCCCGGGAGAGGGGTGGGTGAAAAGGTACTCAAATCCTTTGGCCTGGACATAATATTTCTTCTCGGCCCCCTTAGAGGTTGGGGCCACTGAAGAAGAGGTCTGCCGCAGGGCTTTCACTATCTTTAATGCCCCCTCATGCACAGGGAGGGTAACCTGGGCTGGGGAGGCCACTGCCAGGACATTAAAGAGACTGTCTGATGCCTGCTTCAGTGCCTCCGCCTTCCAACCCCAAGTTGGAAGCCACCCTCTTGAGAATCTCTTGATGCACCCTGAAATCATCCTGGGGGACCACCTCATCAGGGGAAGAGGAGGAGGACTGGAGAGGTGCGGTGGGTGGTGGCATCCCCTCCCACTGATGAGGGGCCCCAATAGAGGTCCCTTCCTGGGGGTCTGAATCATTATCGGAGGCCGAACCGATGGCCCTTCTCCAGCGCCAATGGTGCGGACTACACCCCAAATGACCTGAATGACTCCCAGGGACCCCAATACAGCCATGATGGTGTCCCCTGCCCCTGAGTCCATCCCAGGGCTGTCTGAGAAGAAGGGTGCTCCAGCATCTTTTCCCTGGTGGCAATGATTTTCTCGGTGGCCATCATCTCGAGAGGACACTGATTCACTGTCAGATGACCATGGTGGGACTGCATTGGAGGCTCCCCCTGTACGATGCCAAGTGCAGGGGGAGTGATGACCCCATCTATAGGTGCTCTGGCGCTCTGGAGAATGACCTCTCAGCATCGTCTGAGCTGCCATGCCAATGCGAGGAATCATGCCCCGACTGCAAACTGGAATGCCCGGGCAGTGCCTGGGTACCAATGACTTATGGTGCTGTTTCCCCCTCGGTGCCCAGTCTGCCTCCAGCGACCAGGTTCTGCACCGTGCTGGTGCAGTCGCTGCTCCCCTCTTGGTGCCAGGGAGCAGGAGCGATGCCAACTTCCTTCTGAAGAGCAGCCTCTTGTAGGTGACCCAGACAGGTGCTGCCTCCTGAAATGAAGTCCACCTGGTGCCAGGGACTGTGACCAGTGCCGGGAAGGTGACCTCATTCCATGCCCCGCTGGTGCTCTGGCAACCGGGACCCGGAGCAACTTCTCAGGGAGTGGTACCATGATGACTCTTCCACTTGGGGTGACCGGGTTGTTGGAGACCGCCCTACAGGCTCCGGGGATTGCCTACGCCAACCAGGGGGTCCCAACGTGGGCTTCCCCTGCGACACCGGCCCCTTCTCTCTGGGCAGAGGTCCAGGGTGGGGGCAGCACGGCCAAGGCCAACAAGGTCCGTGCCGCCTGAAATGCCTCCGGTGTCGACAGCCCTGGCAGGTGCAGAGATGGTCTCCCACTCCTAGGAGTTGGAGGTGGCTCTCTGGTTGGAGACACAGGCTCTGGCGGTGGTGAGCAAGTGCCCATTGTCTGAATTCGGTGCAGCCCCATACTCGATCCTGCTTTCTTAGACGGTGCAGGGGAGCAGCCTCGCTCTACGCGCTGCTTCCGCTGCTTCTTCCTTGACAGAAAGGAAGAAGTCCAGTGCCGAGATGGGGCTGATGCTGACAGTGCATTCTGCACTGATGCCATGCTTGGTACCAAGGTAGAACAGGTTGGTTCGGAGGCTGGTCTGAGTGCTGCCTCCACTAGTAAGGCTTTCAAACGGATCTCTCTGTCTTTTTGGGTTCAAGGTCTGAAAGCCTTCCAAATCTTGCATTTGTCCTTACGATGAGCTTCCCCCAGGCACTTTAGGCAATTATCATGGGGGTTGCTCAGTGGAAAGGCCCTCCCACAGAAGGCACAAGGTTTGAAGCCCAGTGACCAGGGCATGCCCCATTCCTGGCAAAGTCCCAGCCAGGATTATCCTAAGCGACTAACTATTACCTATTAACCTATTAACAACACTTAAAGACTAATCTACTAAGACAAACAACAAATGATTAAGAAAAACAAAAGGGATTGAGAGCACTTGCGATGCAAGTTGTAGCAGTTCTAGCAAACGTCACAGGCGGAAAGAAGAAACTAAGGGGGCGTAGGGCCAGCAGCACTTCATATACCGCAGCATGTGTTCGGGGCTCCAGGGGGTGCTATGGGTACTGCTAGAGGGAAAAAGGTTCCAGTAACAGTGCATGGAGGCATGTGCACACCTACAACGAAATAGACATGAGCAAGCACTCGAAGAACTACTGTTGGAAACTGTCTTTACAAATTCTATTTCCACAGGGAAATTAAACTACCCCTAAATTAAATACCCCTTTGTATATGTGCATCCGCCTGTCAGGTTGCACACTGTTAGCTGGGTCTTCTCATTCTCTGTAATGAAGTAAGACAGAGACTACAATTTTAGCTGTATTTAATGAAGAATCCCACCCCCAAAAAAGATTCCTGTCAAATAGAAAGAATATTCCTGATGGAAAACCAAATAGAGATTATGGGCCTAATCCTGCAAAATGATTTGAACTCATTTTGAGATATTTAATTTATAGACAGTTACAGCCATGTGTAAAACTATGGTGCTATCTTTCAACATCTTATTCTAATCTGATAATTTAACAAATACAAGTTGACATTATTTGAGTTATCTTGTTATTTCTGTTCCTTGTTTTTTACATCTGTAGAAGACAAATGCCTGAAGTGCATTCATAGGACTGGGGCTTACCTGTAACATTCAGTAGCCACATTTTTTTATTTTTAACTAGGAGGCTAAATGAAGATGTTTGTATACAATTTGGTCATTAAGCAGGATGTGCTGTATGAGAGATCTGATGTTCCCTCACAGCTATAAATCCAAGATATTAATCTTCCACAAGCCATTTTGCTGTTTTTCCTGATTAATACATGTAAAACCTACAGTGGAAACTCCAGGAAAGTTTCTTGAACAAGCTATTGAAGCAAAATGACCAACCACTATGATATTTCACCGTGTTACTTTGCAATAGGCCAAGAAAAATAAGAAAATAAGTGCCCCTCAGTTTTTTCGCAATGTAGCAGAAAACTTGGGAGAATGTGTTTTAACACACAAGCACATCTGTCATCTAGAATGATAAATGTTCAAATGCAGAGGATATGTAATTGTGGTTGGTCTGGGTTCTTACAGTCTTTATCATGGCCTACTCTTGTGCTCATATTAGATGGTGAAAAAGAAATGAAGCAGCTATGCAAGACATTCAAGGAACATGAGCACATGTTATGGGTGTGAGGTTTGGGGAATTTAAGGACAAAACCCAAGAGTCATTTATCACAAGGAACTTGAAACAATTGCTACAAAGAGTCAATACTTTTACTGTTTCAGTGGCACAGGGCAAGCAATCATTCAGTGTAATGAATTATAGAAAGTAGTTCTGTCAATGATCCATTTTTGTCAAATTACTCTTTTTTATTTATCCAACTTGTTGGCCCAAAGCCAAAGAAGTTTGATTCTGAAGACAAGTTTTAGTGTCAGTAGCTGCTAGTGTGTCTCTCCAGTCACTGGGATGCTAAACACCTGAAGAAACAGAGGAGAAAGAAACTCATGACAGTCATTATCAGGTTGTCTGGTAATCGTGGGCCTAATCTTGCAGGATTTACCCAAGGAAAACATGCACCTGACTCAGTGGCAATTTGCTTTGACTCAGAATCCAGCTGCTACAACTAACTTCTGCCTTCACCTCACAGAGGACTTGAATTTTAAAGTTTTAAATAATTTAACAGTATTTTTGTTTTACTTGAATTAACACCTACCATAGCCTCGCTTAAAGTTGTATATTAATATATTACACACACACACACACACACACACACACACACACACAAAATACAGGTGATTGTTTTGTGTCAGGAAGGAACGGTGGAGAGAATGGTGAGAGAAAAGAACAGAAAGTCATAGAAAAACAACATATGCAAGATTGAAGGGGGGAAAGGATTTAAAAATGGAAAAAAGAGGGGTAAAGCAAAATAAGTTCAGTAAAATGTAACCATTCCTACATCTATATTTTATCCAACTTTACGGATACAAAGAAGGCATTTAAAGAAGATGGAGGTGCAACCTCCATGATGATTTGAGCCTATCATAATCTCTTGTACACACTACAAAAAGTTAAAATCACATAATTACCAACCAACATGTCATGAAAGCATTGAAAGGGACAGAAACAGTTTAGAAAATACTTCTCAATCCAAAACAAGCACCAAACCCTACACTGCCCCAAAATACCAATCTCCAAACTTCCTCTCGAGCTTGCAAGAGCTTACACCAAATCATCACAGACAGTAGCAGTAAAGGAATGTTTTTTTCATCTAACCAGGACCCAAGCCATTTATGGCTTCATACACTCAAGGGGGTCACGACACAAATCCTGATGCATTATTTTATCTATATACACCTACCACATTTTCCTATTGCATATTCCCACAGACTCTCTTGTATATGTGTGCATGTATTCTTCCAGAATCCCTTGTATACATATATCTCTTGTATATGTGTGCATGTATCCTTCCAGAATCTAGCGCCAAAATTTGTGTAGCTCTTTAAATAATTTCTAGCATATATCTAAACCTAGAAATAATGAAACTGAATGATATTATAGTTGTTAAAGGAAAGGTTTGAAATTGGCTAAGCACCTCAGATGATGTCATTTCTTCACTTTGACAACCAGTAAAATTTGTGGAAATTATAACAAGGATTTTCCTATATAGTACATTAATTTTCCATAAATTAGGCAAATTCATTTCTGCTTCATGGAAGCATTCCATTTAAGAAAAATTAAAAAATAAAGTACTCTAGGTCATCTCATATTGAAATAAACTACATCTGTTCGCCCCTTCGCTCCCCTTTCTTTATGGCCAAATAGATTAAGAATTCACATTTGTTTAATCAAAAAGGGAAGTGGGCATGACAGTAAAGAACCAGATAAGCAGTGAAGTGTAACTTGTGACAACAGCTAAACAGGATTTAGAAAGAGAAGTTGCTAAGAACAATTCAAAAAGCACTTCATACTTGTTGTTCTCATTATCATGATTGATCAACAGAAAGCATATCACAAGAATAAGAAAATACAGTTTGCTTCCAGGGTCTCAAAAGGGCACAAAAGTAATTCTGCTCAATTTTTATTAAAACAATACATATAAAAAGGCATTTGTTAAAACAGTTAACTATCAACAGCCTCAAATCCTATCAAAGTCAATGCGAGTTTTGCCCTTGACTTTGAAGGAAGCAGGAATGGATGCCAAATATTTCTTTAGTGGGCTTAATATTTTATGTATTTTTAATGTTTTATATATTTGAAACAAAAAAAACCAAAAACCTAGAAATAAGTTTAAACAAATCTAACACGTAAGGAAAAAATAAATTTTTACAACTTACAAGATATTTTTTTCTCAAAAACAAACACTGGAAAGCCTAGAAACTCCAAGTTTATGTTTAGCTTCAATTTGAAAAAAAAATCTGAGATATTCAAGAAGCATTCAAATGCAAAGTTAAAGTTACACAGCTAACCTTAACTCTGCTCCGTAGTGACAATCTCAGGGTATGTCTATACTGACGGCGGCAAAGTCGCCGCCTTCAGATCAACCTACCTGGATCGATTGAGCAGTCAGTGAAGACCTGCTTAATCGATACATAAGTCGATGCTGGTAAACCACCCCCTGAAGTGGCGTAGCGCTGCGTTGACGAGAACACGGTTCCCGTCGGCGCAGTGCAGTGAAGACACCACGCAGAAGGGAAGCACAGCAGTCGACGGGAGTTATGCAAGCTATTCTGCGTAGTTTGCGTAAATCCCATCGACTGCCGCCAAATCACCAGGTCAGTGTAGACCAGGGATGAGAATTATCAGAAACTCAGAATTGTCTGAGATTATGAAATGCAGGCTTCTAAAAAGCAGCTCTTTGCACTAGAAAATTACACGTCAATTTTTCAAAAATCAGATTCCTAAAATTAGGCTCCAAAGTCCATATTTAAATATCTAAATTAAATGACACAATTTTCCAGCATTCCAGCAGCTCCCACTAAAAATTAATGCATCGCACACAACAAATTCTGCCTGATGCTCATCAAAATGCAGCCACGTGTATACAGTGCTTATGTGGTGTACTACTCTTTTGCTGCCTTTAGGTAGCTATGATGGAACAAAACGATGAGAAACATTGAACTTCATTCATATAGATAACTTGACAGAAAAACATGTCCAGGGTGATTTAAGGAGGTTCACCCTGTAATACGGTAAGACTCTGCAAAAAAGAAATGTGATAAATATGTGATTGTATGTTGTTTCGCTAAACAAAAGTATATGGTTATGACTCGTAAACTTGTTAAAACTTCATAAACAATCACTTACAGAACTGTAAACAAATCAACCAAGGAATTTAAAGACACAAATTATGCAGCCACCCTAAATTAAGTTTATTTTATTCAAGTCAAAAAATAGTGTCATCACTATTTTCTCATTTTCTATCTATCCTCATCCAAATATACATACATAGAGAACTTGAACCTGCTCTCACTGAAGCAGTGGCAAAATTTCTATTTACTTCAGTGGGAGCACTCTCAAACCCTTAGAAACTTTAACTCTTTAACAGAAACTTCTTTCAGAGTCTGTTCCAGGTCCTACTAAAAATCAATGGGAGCTGACCCTTAGATAATAAGTTTAATGAATCTTAGCATATAGTAAAGTATACTGAATTCTGCATTTTAACTGGAGAGGAAGGCATGGGACTAAAATGTTCACCTGCATTGAAGTGGATATGTTAGATATGTTACTAGATATCACAATGAAAGATTTTGGAGTTACTTTTATAGAATTTGTAACTTTCCATAGATTCATAGATTTTAAGGAACTAAGCGACAATTATGATCTGACAACTATGATTGGTCTGTGACCTCCTGCATAGCACAGGTCACAGAATTTAACCAAGTGATTCCTGTATCTAGCCCAGTAACTTGAGGCTGAACTAAATCATATCTTTTAGAAACTTCTCCAATCTTGTTTTAAAGATTCTGGGTGCACAGAACTCACTGCCCCGTAGGAAAGTGGGGCAAGGTGACTAAGACACCTTTGTATCCTCCGAAATCTGGGCTCCTCCTCAACCCCTCGTATAATTAAGACAAATCTAAGGGCCTAAGTTATGACAGGCTCACAGGGCTGCCCAATGGGACACAGTGGTACCTGAAATCTCAACCCCATCATGCCCTTTCTTTTCCAGGATTTGCAAACAGGCCCTTGAAAGACAGCCTCATGGCCGTATCTTCGAAGCACCTGGACTAGAGAATCCCCCCAAGCTGCAGATGGGTTTTTAGAGCCCATTTTCATGACTCCAGACCTTTTACATGGCATAAAGGAGCTAGAGCAAAAGTGAAGATCTTGTCCTCCAGGTAATGGCAAATTTATAATATCACTTGATAACCTGCTCCAATGGTTAATGACTTTTGCTGTTAAAAATGTGTGTCTTCTTTCCTGTTTGAATTTCACTGACTTCAAATTCCATTCACTGGATCTTCTAATGACTGTCCTCCCTTGCTACAATCACTCTGTTATGAGTTACCACTTTCAGTATAAATTGCATCACTGCTATAGTATAAACCTTATTCACTGAAATAATTACATATTTCATATAAACACACGAACAGTTCTAAGCAGGCACGCAGACAGAGCTAGATGGTGGGGTGGGGGGAACCATGTAATATATACAAAAAACTGTTTTTAAATAAAAAGCAGACCTTGACAAATCTAATGGAAAACTTATTGTTATTACTTCCTCCTTGGTTTTGCTGAATTTTTTTTCTTATTTACTATAATAAAGTGCTAACCACGTGCTTCCAAAAACAAACAAAAAATCCTAAAATCCAAACATAAGTTACACATATTTTCAGACCATCTCCAACTCTGAGATTCATAATTATATCCAATAATTGATTTATCCCTTACCATAATCCCTCACCACCACTTCTTTACTTCACTAAGTTCTAAAATTCAACATTACTTTTTTTTTTCGTTAAGGAAAGAAGCAGACACTAAAATCTCATTTCTGTCACTGCAATATAGTCCCAAAAGCTTGTTTGCGACATTATTTTCCAGTTAATCCAATAAAAGGTATTGCCCACAACTACTTGTTTTGTGTCTTTTTTTGTTAGAAGTTACTTTTCATTCTAAAATCTCGCCACTGCTTGATTAGGATTTTCTTTTAATCACCACAACCATTATTGGCTTGCTCCTGCATCAATTAAATCAATAGGGGTATTGCCATTGTTTTGAATGGGAGAAGGAGTCATATACAACTCACTTCAGTTACTAACCTCATAATAAGCCCCATAATAATTATAGAATCATAGAAGATTAGAGTTGGAAGGGACCTCAGGTGGTCCTCTAGTCCAACCTCCTGCTCAAAGCAGGACTAACTTCAGCTAAATCATCCCAGCCAGGGTTTTTGTCAAGCCGCAGCTTAAAAACCTCTAAAGATGGAGATTCCACCACCTCTCTAGGCCACCTCCCTAGGCCACCTCCCATTCCAGTGCTTCACCACCCTCCTAGTGAAAAACTTTTTCCTAATATCCAACCTAGACCTCCCCCACTGCACCTAGCTCCATCCTTCCTGGAACTCCCTTTCAGGTAGTTAAAGGCTGCTATCAAATTCCCCCTCATTCTTCTCTTTCACAGACTAATCACCCTCACTATGACACCATTTCATAACACAAAATACGCTTGATTTTAAAGGAGGAGGATGCAAAAAGAACTTCTCAAAACGCAACTACTTCCAGGAAATATGAAAGTCAAAAGGAGAAACATACTCAATACATGCAATGCAATGCATTTATTTAGCTTCAGATATAAGAAAATTTTGTGAACTATGGGAAAAGAAGCTTGAGCATACCTGAGCTTTTATGGCCTGAGCTCGAACATAAAGAATGATTAACACAACTCATAACAACAGGACCAGATCTTTACACTTTTCAAAAATTATTTCCTTATCTGTTAAAATCTCCCAAAATCCAAGGAAAAGTTGCTGTGAAAGGACTAGCAGGTAAATGGCTTAATGATAGTTTCATTTAATTATGCTTTCTGATTCACTTACTCGCTTAATGTTCTTGGACAGACTAATACATAAAAATCAAGTTAGTCAAAACATAGTACTGAACTTTCTTTTAATCCAAAATTAATTTAACTGCTTAATAAAAAATGTATTCCAAATAATTTAAAAGCAATATCCCAACCACAACACTGCACTTCCTAACACATAGGCAAAAACAGCGCCAGACAGTAAGATACAGATGTAGCAAAATAGGCAAATCAGTACATCATTAGATTGGAAGCAATCATGAAAATGAACATTTTTTCACGTGCTGAATCATTGCCTATAAATGTAACGTCTTTAAATAATTTCAGCGATTGAGACTAAACTTCAATATCGTACCCAGTATAACCAATTATCCTCTGTACTTTTCCTTTGGTGTCCCTCCCACTCCTTCATCTTTTGGTCTCCAATACTGTCTGGCAATATCAGGCACTACTGACATTTTCACAAGCAACATTCAGGTTTCAAACTGTAATGAGGAAGGTAGCAAGCTCACACACTGGAGAACCTAGGTAGTTCTCCCCTAGTTAAAAATCAAACCTCCAGTGCCAGATTTTATTGGAGTGACTGAGTCTCAGTCATTTATTTACTAAAAATTGCCGCTGATTTAACATTACACATGCCACTATTTACTAATGAGCTCTTCTAATAAAATAAGGTTCAGGATGCCATGGGACCAGGCACTGAATTGAAAAGCTAACAGCTCCTCTAGATGATTTTAAGTTTTTAGAATTGAATTTATCAGACACAAGTGTCACTGTTTCCTAACTTCCTGTACAAGTTTAAAAGTAATTACCATAGAAACTGGGGAAAGGTGAGGAGAGAAATGGGCTGTGACAGACTCCTTACAGAAATGTATATGCACAAAATATATTTTTGGTACAGCTCATTTTCTACACTCCATATGTGCATTGCATATCCCTGCATACATCATAACTCTATGAGCATACTCCGTGTACCATAGCTACATAGTTGAAAACCAGCAGGCAGAGAGCGTAGCTTGATTATAGTACCATACAGTAAAGTTTATTTATTCATGCCTCAATACTGGTGACACAGCAGAATTTTCAGAAACTGTCTCGATTCATTACTAACTTCAACCCTCAGTAGCTGGCTTCCCACTGAACTGCTGCATACTACCTATCCATCTTCTTGCTGGTTGCACCCTACTATGATGACCCGCCACTATTCCTTCCATGGTCATTTTCTCAAGGTTATTTCCATCTCTAAGCCTGATGTGACCAAAGTGCATAAATTGGTACCTGTTGATTTCTGATAACAGAAACCATTTCTCTCCCATAATATTTCCAACATAAGCGTTCATATTCTTTTCTGTCCAGGAGATACACAAGAGTCTTGCCACCTCCCCATCTAAAAGGCTTCAGTTTTCAACTTGTCAGAAGTATTTTCACTTTCCTTGATTATGGCACCTCCTAAAACCCAAGGAAAGGCTACTGTGGAAGTACGTTTCTGGTGCAGGTACATGTCTATGCACATGCTCCTCCAACACACCAATGGAAACAGCTGTCCCCCTCCCACATTAAGGATTATAAAATCATCTAGGCAGACAAATAGACTTCTGACATATGGACTCATACACACTTCAAATACAACTAAATCAAGAGACCTGAATACAATACAGCTAAACTTTGTTGTGTGGGTGGGACAAAACCCTTGTCCAAGATGTCAGTCAACGTAAGAAGAAATGGCTAGACTCCATCCATACTGGAAAATTTAATTCTGTTGTAACCAAGTGCCCTGGATCAGTAATATTTACAGGGCAAATGTATCAACAGAGGAGTTTATAAATGTAAGCATTTGCCAGGGTTAAAATTCAGAATAAGTTAATCAGGCCAATACAGAGTATCTACTGTCTCCAATCCATACTGAAATTTACTCTGGTCAATCAAAAGCTAAGAGGTGGGTTTTAAGTGAGATTTATAGAACAGTATAATCCACTTTCGTTCAGTAGTTTTGTTTTCCAACATCATTAACCATTATTAAAGGAGTATTACTATTTCATTCAGCTGACTGGTCCATTTGAACTCAACAACCCTGCCTTTTTACTAGATATTGACTCCTAGATAAATTAGATGTTGTATATAGGAGTATTATCATTTTTTTACCATTAGATATTGATTCACAGATAAATTATATATAGATAAATTATATATATATGTATAGGAGTACTATCACTTTTTAAGTAACAGCTCTTATTATATAATGTTGTCCTTTGAAAAGGCAAACACTTCTCCAAAGGGAAACACCAACTGCTGTTAACAATCTGAGCTTATCAAACAATAGTCAGTTTTAGGAACCCTCTACTTTTTTGTCCTAACCACAGAAATGAGTTTTACTGAACATTCTGGTAGCTTAGGGTATCAGATATTTTCTTATGTTATAGCATCTTCACTGGACACCACAATGGCTTACAAGCACAGTACCATTAAAATGCGGCTATCACTGGGGTGAAAAGCTGCAACATACTTGTGCAGCAGGAGAGGGAGATGATTTGTGGCCAACACCACCAGGACAAGAGATTTATCTTATGCAAAGGGCCAGGGGATTTTAGTTTCCCTTCAGACAAGAGTTATGGGTCTAATAATGTAATTTGAAACTAAACTAAACAGAAGCAATCAATTAATCTATTCCAGAAGATGAACATCTGAGTTAAACTTGGTGAAATTTGCACTTGTGATTTTAGAGATTCTAGTTATTTTGAAACGGTCAGTCTGTTCTCCATTAAATCCTTGTCCTCCTGAGGCACCCTGTTACAACTATGCTGATTATAAATGTAATTAGGTGTTTTGTTTGTACTGTGTGTACAGAAGCTCAACCCTGAAAAAGAGGTTCTGAAAGGAAGATGGTTTCACATCATTGTCAATGCATTTGATTTTACAAAGGGTTTTAACTAAACACACCTAAAAAATGTACATCTGTTTAAATGACAAAGAAAAGAGCAAGTATGTTTCTCCCTTTCACCTTTCAGGATAGACACCCTAACCAGGTGTTACCTGCTGCAGGAAGGTTTATAGTGTTTCATGCATTCTCACACCAAAGTTCAGTCTCACAACTTTAACTCATACAAGCCATCCCATTGCACATCCAGGGGCTTACTTATAAACAATAGTAGATCCAACAACATCTTCACGTGGAAATGTCATATTCAGGTTCAGCGAGTCCCTGTAAACTCTGCATTGTAATATTTGTAACCTTTTGCTTACAGAATTAATGCAAATAGAAAGCCACATTTCATTCACAACACTGTGAAAATGTTCTCTCTTTGAAACTTTCCCTGATCATGAAGCAGATCATTATTTCCTTCTCCACAGCAGACTATGATGAATTAAGATTTAAAATGTGCAGCGTGACTTAAAATCTATGCTTAAGCATATAGTGTTATCAGTCTCTGATATAGATGAATTGTCTTGTACAACTTATTACTTACTGTTTGCACTGTAAGTGTACCTATAGGTCTCAAACAGGATTGGGGTCCCATTCTGCTAGACACAAAGGAAGACAGTCCCTGCCAAAGAGTTTATAATCTAATGAGATGAGATGCAACAAATTACTGTAACAAAGAATGAACAAAAATAAGAGCTCATGGTTACATGGGTAAGTTATTGCACCACTTGAGGACAACATAAGGGTAGCAATCATTGATGGACATATGCCCAAACCATCACTAGATAGCTGGGTTCCTGTAAGCTTTAGAACACAGTTAGGACATGAGGAGGGATGTGAACACAGGAAGTGTTCCATGCACGAGATACAGCACTGAAGAGCTGAGAAAGTTGTGAAAGAAGCTAACAGCAAGGCTTGGATGTTAAATGAAAACTCTAAAAGGTTGTGTATAGCCTTTCAACCAGATACAAATTAAGGGCCCAAATCCACAAAGCAGCAAGCCTACTCCCAGTTATTAACTCTATATGTTTGGCAAAATGATCATGACACCGTGTTACATTCCTCACAGTCTAATGAACATGTGTAGAATATATACGTTGTGTGAACTCGCTCTGAGTATGACCACAGAGAACTGTGACTTTTAGATTAAAAGGCTTAGGTAGGAATGGGTGGGAAGAGAACACAGAATACAGTGGGCCCTGCTAGAGATCCATTATTAACTGGTTTCTACCATGCTCCAGTTTACGGGCATGTTATTGCTCTTTCAGCACACAGTGGCTTACCTTTGACTCTAAGGTTCTTTGTTTCCAAGTAATAAATACTTTGGGCTCCTGGGACTAGACAGGAAGATCATACATGACTCCAAAAAACCTTGACTGTTGACAGATTATTGTAAGTGCTTATTCATTAATAGCTGAAACAGTGTTGACTGAACTCTTAATAAATAGGCCATTTGTTCTTTCCAACTGGAGCGATACTGTAACATAACTACTGAAGAAACAAAAACATTTAAAAAATAAATACACCAGAGGAAATAATCTGTGGAATGCATTTTCAGTTTTCCATTCATCCTAGCTAAATTAATAAATAGTGTGCTAAATGAAACTGAGTTGTTATTAAACCAACAGAAATTAAGTGCATGCAGGACATGCATAATCACAAGTGATCTATGATGAAAATGACGCTTGAATGTAATTATACATATCTTGGTCCAGTATTATGGGTAATGTGGCATAAAAAAGTGTACTCCATTGGCGTCAGTATCAACAGTCTCCTCCTTCCCAGGGAACAACCCCAACCCTTGAACGTGATGAGGTGCAGTAGTGCAGCACCTCCACTACCACCTTTCCTTTCATTGCACTACTCGTCTGATGGGGCCGATGTACAGCATAGTCTCTCTGATCCGGATCAGAGCAAAGCCTCATAGCCTTCTCCATAATCTAAACTCATGTTTAGATTTAGTTTTTTAATCTAAACTCATGAGCTTTTGGAGTTCCTGGCAGAAAAGTGTGACAGATACTGCATTCTGCAGCAATATGCATCTTTCCCAAACAGCAGAGACAACATTGGTGATCATAGGTCATGGAAAAAAAACGAGGGCAGGAGATACTACTCTTGAAACCTGGTACTCTAGGCATAGTCCCAGACTGTGGAAAGGGAGTCCCCGGTATGGGAAAAACTAACTATACCAAAAATTCTAATTATGCTAATATAAACTTTTTACTGAGTATAAGGATAAAAGCTGGATAAATTTCTGGACACAGGGATTCCAACTATAAGAAGGAACTGGAGAGGCACTGGTCCTCGCTGCTTCTTATGCCCTCACAGTTCGGGAGCATGAGGTTAACTACTGCGCATGTGCGGGTCAATGGACCCTGTTTGTTAGAATTTCTGGACTCAGGAACATGGCACACATGCGCACCCACATGTGGAATACACGTATGGAAAAACATTCCAAGAAGAACAGATAGTTTTATTGTGTTCATGTTTGTTTTCTGTGGATTCTTTTCTTTTCTTTTTTTTTTTTTTTTGGCGGGAGGAGGGGGGAACCCCAGAAGAGAGGAAGGATAGTCCAGTGGTTAGGGTTCTAGCCTGAGATTTGGGAGACCCTGGTTCAATTCACTTGTTGACCTTGGGCAAGCCGCTTAGAATGCCTATACTGCAACAATGGGATGCGATTGCAACACATGTAGAAATACCTGAGCTAACTTCAATTTAGCTAGCTTGGGTACTGGCAGCAGCACGGATTTCAGTGTGGCCTAGTCCTCAGGGTCCCGGCAGTTTGTGTAGACCAGCTGAAACCCACTGCTACAGGTACCTCAGCAAGCTACATTAAAGTTTGCTCTGATACATCTACATGAGCTCCACTCACACCCTGTGACTGTAGTGCAGATGTACCCTTAGTCCACTGGTTCCCAGCCTCTGGCTCAGGGGTCAAAAGTGGCCTGCAGGGGCTTTCAAAATGGCCCGCAGCTCCTCTCCTGCTGGCTGCAGAAGAGAGCCACTGCCTAAAAACCCAGGCGAAGCACATTTCCATGGGGCTAAAAGACTGGTGCAGGCTCCTTACTGCAGCCAAGGGGATGGGAGATCATTGCTCCCCTCCCCCTGGCTGTAGCAGGGAGCACAGCAAAGTACTCTGCCTAGGTCCCTAGGCGCTGGGGTCCCTGCTGGAGCCAGAAGGAGAGGAGCATTGATCTCCCTGGCTGCAGAAAGGAGCCACTGCCTAGGGACCCAGGTGGAGTGCATGGGGCTTCACGATGCATGCAGTTTCCCTGCTGCAGCAAACCAGACGGGAGAGCCTCCTTGCTGATCTGCTTCCATCTGGCTGTGTGTGTGTGTGTGTGTGGGTGGGGTGGGGTGGGGATAGACTGCTGGTGGAGACTGCTGACCCTTCAGGGTAGTAAAAATTGTATCTGTGGCCCTTGAGCCAAAAAGGTTGGAAACCACTGCCTTAGTCTGTTGGTGCCTCAGTTCTCCATCTGTAAAATGGGGACAACAGTACTTCTCTACCTCACAGGGCTAGTGTGAGGATAAATACATTGAAGCCTGTGTGGTGCTTAGCTACTATGGTAATGGGAGCCATGTAAGTACATGCGATAAATATGTGGGCTGGGAGTTCCCCCAAAACAAATAAATAACAGAAATACCACTAGTGATCAATACTACTATAGTATTTGCTAACATAAGTATGGATGTATCACCACACACACATGGGGCTTCTCTCTACACAAGAGTTTTAAGCTTGTTCAAATCAAGTTAATCTGCTTCTAAAACACTAGGGTACCCATGACGCATTGCACCACAGTGCATTAATTCCACACTTTTCTCGAACTCTGGAGTCCTCTTGCAAAGTGGACTAAGTTTGCTGCAGATTAAATTAGTTCGGTCTGTTTGTGCCCCCTCAACAGCTGCACATGCTTGTCTGGATGCCTCCAATTGCTATCCCACACTGTTTTCAGTCAACCATTACTGACATGCCTGCCTGTGTGCCTTGCTTTGGTGTCAAGTTCCCAGGAGGACACCTCCCCTGATAAAAAGCTGTAGCCGGGAAAGATTTTGCCATGTGTTCCTCGATTTAAGTGTATCAGCATTCTTATGATACTACCCATGATCTCCTCCACAAACCCAACAACATGCTTTGTGCTGCTGTTTGGAGCTGCACTGAGAGCTTGGATTTCCACTGCCATCTAAGGAGACTTAACGGTGCAGAGAGCTCTTGTGGTCAGCCATCATAATAAAGACCTGTTTGTGGAAACTGCAATGCAGATGTCCGCAAGTGGTTACGACTGGAACACCAACCAGTGTCTGATAAAGAGCATGTAGCTCAGGAGGATCTACATTAAAATGAGGAATGCACCATGTAACCTGTCCATTTTCTGAAGAACTAGATGGGATTTTAAACATAACTAGGTGTGAAATATTTAAATCAATTAAGGTGGTCGGGTATGATTGGCTAAAGAATTATTTTGCAATATGATTAGTTAAGGTATAGCTAAGCAGGACTCAAGTTTCACTTTAAAAACTGGGGTCCAAGCGGGAGACCAGCTGGAAGAAAGGGGAACAAGAAAGAAATACCTGAAGGAAGAAGAAGAAGAATCTACCTCCAAGACACAGCCCAAGATCAGAGCTGCTAGAATCCTCTGCACGGACACGCAGCAACCAGAACCCAGACAAAACTGACCTTGGCTGGCCAAGAGGGAAAGTCCGCCTGCCTGATCAGGATTGGTGAGCATAGATTGTATGCTTAGCATGTGTATTATGTTTGATAATTGTTAATAAATAGAGGTTACGGTTAATAGAGGTTACGGTTATTATGGTGTAAGACTCTCTCACTGGTCAAAGATCCTGCAAACCCTCAGTAGTATATACATGGAGCCCTACGGATTGGGAAAGGGTGTGGGTACTTAAATTAATTGGGTTCCTGTCCATTTTCTGAAGAACTAGACTGGATTTTAAACATAACTAGGTGTGAAATATTTAAATCAATTAAGGTGGTCGGGTATGATTGGCTAAAGAATTATTTTGCAATATGATTGGTTAAGGTATAGCTAACCAAGTCAACCTCTGGGCACAGAGAATACTTACAGCTGGGAACCCTTGAAGACCCAGAGGGAGAAAGAAATGGAGCTCTTCCTTTGAGCTTTCCAACACCCCTGACAAGTTTGTGTCCTGCCACTCCATCTCAAAAGCTCCATGAACAAGATGGGAAGAGCAAAATAATATACCTACCTCTGACCTTAACCACCTCTTAACTGCCCTGCACTGTATTCTGAGTTTTGGCTGTGCTTTTGTTTTGGTTTTTTAATTTTTCTTCCACAGTTGGTGGTTGGTAGCTTGGTTTGTTAAATATATTTGGAAACAAAGTTGTTTTAATCTTGCTTCCAACTTTACTTTTGATTTGTTACATTACTGTTTGTTGTCTCATAATAAAAACAATTCAAAAATCATCTGTTATAACTCATCACTGCATTGAAGCCAGAAATCCCTTGATATAAAGATGAAATAATTCATGGAGTTTTTAAAAAGTACAGAGGCAAGGTCCCATGCCCAAACATCCATAGAATACTCTACACAGCTCACAATGAACCTCAAGCCCTCACAGTTGGATGTGCAGCCACACATTTTCAGGAATGCAACTCAAAGTAAGAACAACAGACATCCCTAACAATATTCCCTTAGGTATTTCAGTTTTCTATGGGACTCTGTTGGCTGCTCGAACTGACAAGCAAGGGTCTGTACTTAGCCACCCCTTGTTGAGCGTTTCTCCGTTAGACTATGTCTACACTGACGGCAGCAAGATCGACTTATCTGGATCGACTGAGCGGTCAGTGAAGACCCGCTCAGTTGATCCAGAGGTCGACATACTAAAACCACCTCAAGTGGCATAGCGCTGTGTCGACGGGAACCAGTGCAGTGCAGTGCAGTGAAGGCAGCACGCAGAAGAGAAGCACAGCAGTCGACGGGAGTTATGCAAGTTCTTTGCGTACTTTGCATAACTCCCGTAGACTGCCGCCGAATCACCAAGGTAAGTGTAGACCAAGCCCTAGTCTCTCAAATACTGGGAACAATACAACATGCAGCTATAATAGTTGCACTTTTTTTCTGCTGCTTCCAGCCTTTTCCACAAACAATAGCATCTATCTCTATTTCAAATAACTAAATGCATACTCCACTACCATTGTGAAATTGCAGGGTTGGTAGTTAAAAAATTTCTTCTTTTCCTCCAAGAAGCCTATGAATGTCTTAAGTAACCAAGGAAGCAAGGAATAAGTTGGGTCTCCAGAATAACTGACGAAACCCCAACATCATTAATGTCCTGGGGGCAAATAGTTCTTTCTCCATTACTGCAAATACAGCTGTGTTCTGAACAATCCTAGCATCATGGGCCCCTCCTAATAAGCCTGTATTTATGTTTATTAGCCACTCACAGTGGTCAACCACTTTGGAACACCATGGAGAAATACCTCTTTCTGTGGATAAATTCTGAACCCTACTGTGGGTGGGGCAAATGGTAGGTACCTGGATTCTATGAATTGCCCCAATACAGACTGAGAACCCCATGCGTGCAAAGTCAATAATAATTTCCTGAACATAACCCAGCTTTATAACCTGGTGCAACCGTACTTTTTCCAAGGCATGACACACCTGTAAAACAATGGCCCCAACAGTCAGTCTCCCCACACCAGACTGGTTGGCCACAGAGTAGTAGCATTCCGGACTGGCTAGCTTCTAGACGGCAAAGGCAACCCACTCCTCCCTGGGCATGGGACTCTGCATATAGGTATGCTGCCACTACAGCTCCAGGCTCAGTTCAGTAGATATCTTAAAAAAGACAGCCCTTCTGATCCTGAAATTCTCATGCCACTGCTAGTCATCCCAAGTCCACAGAACAATCCTTTCCCACTGATCCATGGTGATCTCTTGAGCCCAGAAATAGCACTGCACAGTGTGTAGCTGACCTAAGAACTGATTCACTAGTACCAACTGCTTGGTGTCCTCGTGTTCTTCATCACCTGTATCCCGCTTCCACAGCCACTGCCACATCATACGGTTGGTGGTGTGACTGGCAGTGTCAGGAACTCAGCTTGCTCCAAGTGCTCATCTGGCAACCCAATTAAAGCTCAGCTAGGCCAATAAGCTCTCACTAAGTGACTGTACTCCCTGATTGGAGAGAAGAGCCAACAGGCCATTATTTAAGCATTGTAACAATAGCTGCACAATTGCCACTCAATGTATTCCATGCCCGCAGCTGTGCCGGACATGCTTCTTCTCCCAGCCTTGGCTCCAGTCCATGACTTCTGGCTCTGACCATGACTCCATATCTCTCCTGACTCTGACCATTGGTTTGTCTCCCAACCATGTTCCTGATTCTGCCTTCCAGCTGTGCTCCAACCATTAGGCATGACTCCTGTTCTGACCAGTAGGTTGCACTGCCTACACCTTGGTGTGTAACAGGGGGTTGCCAAAGCCAAATTTTCCCAGCTTTGAGTGCTAAAATACATCCCAAGCAGCCTCTATGTATTCACAGCTGCCAACATAGTGGAGCAGAGCATTGCTGGGTCCATATTGGCTGAGAGCAAGACAAAAATAGTGCTAGCCCACCCCGAAAGTAAATGGTAGTCGGAGACATGAAATTTAGTCAACTGGCTTCCCCCAATTCACAGCTAAAACAATCCCAGGTTGCGCACTGTTGTGTAGTGAAGCAAAGGACCATAGGATATCCTCTGAGAATGCAACAACATTAGTTCACAACAAGCCACCACTATGTGTACACAAAATGCAACTGAAAACTGGAATGGGTGTTCCATGTACACAGAATTGGTGTGACTTGCATACAGCGCTTTACCAGATGTGCAGCAAAAAGCTTCACATCAATCCCACTCCCCATTCAGACAAGCCCACACTGAGAGGAATATTAAGCATTCCTGCAACAAAATGCATCAGGGAACCCTACCACTGGACACCAGTTACAACTCAGGCTCACTTTACATTCAACAAGGTAATTAGAATGTTATAAAGTAATGCTATCAGCTTCTGATGCAGAATTCCCTTCTCCCCACCATCTTTGATAGAATTCCTAAAGCTATCACATGGAAGATTAATTTGAATCCTTGAATCCAGCAACTAGACTGGCAGCAAATGACAGTTCACATCTGATGGCTGTTCGGTAATCTGAGCAAAATGAGTTCATATCATAACAACAACAGCATTGCAAATAATTAGCATTGCTGTTGGCAGACTAGATAGACAAGCTAAGGTCTGAATGGACCCGGAGAATGAGCTACCTTTTCATTCCTTGGAGCAGACCCCCCAGGTCAGGGTTGACCCATGTTGGCAGGGCAGTGGAGGAAAGCTTGCTCTGCCACTGCTATCTCTGTTGAATCTGTTTGTGGACAAAGAGAGGGCTTCCATCACCAGGACCACAAAGTCAACACCTTTAATGAACACTAAGTTAGCCCACAGAAAAGAATAGAAGTGACAATATATTTTATGTGACACTCTAAGTATTCAGAGTTCTGGTTATCCCACAAGATATCAATAAAGGGGAAGTTTTCAGCAGCATGTATGAACCGACAACGTACAGCCCTAATTATTAAGTGCATATGTACAAGAGTGGGCACTCATCTGATAAGAATATTGTGAGCCAACTGACACACCCTTAAAGCTGAAAAGGCTGTTATCTGATAAGAGGCATAGGTTATTCACATTTGAAATAGAAACATCTCATTTGTGGGAGGGTGGGGGAAGAGCATGTGGTTTAAAATACAACACAAGTAATGGAATCTGCCAGCTCCTTCCAGCACAGTAAATAGAACATCTGATGTATGATAAAACATACATAAAATCAACATTGCAAACCCAGCAGAATGTTGACTGCATTACGGCCTCTTTTCAAAAATAGAATTAAATAGGGCTGACTTCAGCAAAAAAAATTCTGCATAAGAATTATATGATCAGCTCCAATCACTCATATTAGCTGATCATGCTTTTTGGACTTGCTGAAGACAACCTGACTATTCAGTGACAGAACATGACAGCTTCAGACATAGCAACTGTTTGAGCAGAGATCTGTGATGATATTTCTAAATTAATCCATATTGATTCACGCCACATCTTCCCATATGACGAAACAGTCTATCTTGAAAAAAATGACCAAGAACCACCAGAATCACGAAGAGCTTCCTGATGATTGTTTTGTGGTTTGTTCTGTAACAAAGTGATCTGTTTAAGAAATTTTTCTTTTTTAAAATCAGTGGTGGGCTTCTGGAAGAAGGGGTCTTAGTGACCTGCATGACAGTGTTCAAGATTTCCTGCTAGTCTTTTTTGTTTGTTTTTAGGGACCTATGAGAGCAGAGCTCAAAAAGGAAAGTTTGGGCATTCCTGATTCCTTGCTGCATACACATCAATCCCCTCTCTTGTTGTGCTCTTGTGAGATTAAAAGGGGTATATTTAACTATCCCTCTAGCTCACTTTAGCACCTGATTTTCCTTTCTTTTCCCAATAAAATGGGAAATTATTTTTCTTACTACTGGAGGAGTTAACTGGGTAAGTGAGTAATGCAGTGAGTGAATGAACCTTAATTAAGTTACAAGGAGAGGCTGGTGTGTCCCAGTGAAAGAAACAACCTGAGTTTAGTTTGTTTCTTTTTCTACCCACACATGAAGGGAGAGGCTCTTACTTGGTTGGAGCAAATAGCAGTTATTCTACTCGCCAGCTTGACTGAAAGGGGGAATTAATCTCTGAACTAGTGCCTAAAAATCACCTTCTGTTAAAATTTAAGGAGTCACCGGTGAAGTAATAAGCAGTCAACAGGAAAGAACTATGGCTGTATATTCTCAACTATAAGACCCCTGCAGCAAAAGTCTGGAGTTCACTTCAAGATGGGAGTTGCAGTGAGTAAGGATAGCGGTGATGAGAGCATACTTTAAAAAAATACCCCGTTCCCTCACTACCTGTTGATTCTGTAAGCTCCATGCAGAGATCCCTGCTCTGCTGACTTCAAAGGGACCTCTGTGAGACACAGGCTTTTACCCACAGAGAGTTCATTGGAGGATCTGTGGTGATCATTGACTTTATTACAGTTTCATTTGCCGATATACCAGATCTGCATTTGGACCACAGAGTCTGAATATAGTCTGAATTTGGGGAAAACAAATTCTTCTTTTAATAAAGAAAGCCTCTATTTAAATCCTGTTTTCCATCATGCAGTCAGCTCTTCTCTGAACTCCAGATAACTAATAATAAAAAGTTTCTTAGACACCCTATCAACATCACAACATACTTAAAACAAAAGTAAATATAGTGGGATTTTCAGAAGTGCTTGTGAGACTTGGAACTTGTGTTCCTAAGTCACTTAGGCCCAGCTCCTCAAAGGTGTGTCGGCACCTAACTCTCATGTCAATGGTAGGTAGATGCCCGAACATCCTTGAGGTTCTGGGGCTGCAAGCTTGTCTAGATGAACGCATAGGGCAGGCCTACGTTAGAGCGCTACATCGGTGCAGTTGCACTAATGCACATCTGGTGCAGACACTGTACGCCGATGGGAGAGCGCTCTCCTGTCAGCATAATTACTCCACCGCCGCAAAAGGCAGGAGCTATGTCGGTGGGAGATGCTCTCCTGACGATATAGCGCTGGTGTGGACAGTGCTTAGGTCACTGTAACTTGCGTCACTCAAGGGGATGTCTTTTTCACACCCCTGAGTGACAGAAGTTAGTTCGACTTAAGCGGTAGTGTAGACCTGTCCTTAGTAGGTGTGGGAATCTGGGGTGTAAGTCTACAGTGCTCCAGCATGTCTCACCCTAAATGTCCATGTGGACTCTGCTGCTGCACACTAAAAGTTCCCTTAGTGCACTTTGACCTACTGCTGTTTGAAAATCTACACAAACCCTTGTCAGCAAGTGGCATTTGGTAATATCTGATCTTAGGCAGTTTTCAGTGCTGCATAAAACATTCTTCATTTGAACTGTACGTTACTTTTACCAAATGAAAGAACAACATTTGGACTCTAAGGGCTTGTCTAGACAAATACTTGTGTGGACTCTGCTTCTGACTAATGTCCTTTAGTGCACTTCGTGTACTGCTGTTCTGGGGAATTTAATGCACAGCAGCAGTGTCCACGTGGACAGTTAGTGAGCGGTGTGCTATAAATTTACACTCCAGCTTGCCACACATTAAATGTTCTTGTAGACATGCTTTAAGCTCCAGAAAACTGGGGAAAAAAAGTTAATCTTGTGCCAATATTTAAGAAGGGTGAATGGGATGACTCGGCAAATATAGACCTATCATGCTGACATTGATCCTGGGCAAGATAAAGGAGTGGCACTTGGTTGATAAAGAATTAAAGGAGGGTAATATAAATAATATAATAATAATATAATAATATAAATAATGCCAGTCAATATGGGCTTATGAAAACCAGATCCTGTCAAACAGACATGATATCTTTTTTTAAAAAAAGAGATCACAAGTTTGGTTGATAAAGGTAATAGGGCTGACGTAATATACTTAGACTTCTGTAAGGCATTTGACTGGGCACTGCACAACATTTTGATTAAAATTAGAACAATACAACATTGATATGGCACGTATTAAATGTATGAAAAACTGGCTAACTGAGAGGTCTCAAAATGTAACTAAATAGAGAATCATCATTAAGTGGGTGTCCTGTGGAGTCTCTATGTCCCATTTAACATTTTTATCAGTGACCTGGAGGAAAACATAAAATCATCACTGAAAAAGTTTGCAGATGACACAAAAATTGGGGAGTGGTAAACAATGAAAAAGACAGATCGTTGATTCAGAGTGGTCAGGACTGTTTGGCAAGCTGCATGCAAGCAAACAAAGTGCGTTTTTAATATGGATAAATGTATACATCTCCATTACTGGCAATTTTTAAATCAAAATTGGATGTTTTTCTAAAACAGGGATTCTCAAACTGATTTTGCTAGGACCCCCTTTCATAGAATCATAGAATATTAGAGTTGGAAGGGACCTCAGGAGGTCATCTAGTCCAACCCCCTGCTCAAAGCAGGACTAACCTCAGCTATATCATCCCAACCAGGGCTTTGTCAAGCCTCAGCTTAAAAACCTCTAAGGATGGAGATTCCACCACCTCCCTAGGTAACCCATTCCAGTGCTTCACCACCCTCCTAGTAAAAAACTTTTTCCTAATGTCCAACCTAGACCTCCCACCCTGCAACTTGAGACCATTGCTCCTTGTTCTGTCATCTGCCACCATTGAGAACAGCCTAGCTCCATCCTCCCTGGAACCCCTTTCAGATAGTTAAAGGCTGCTATCAAATCCTCCCTCATTCTTCTCTTCTGCAGACTAAACAAGCCTAGTTTCCTCAGCCTCTCCTCATAAGTCTTGTGCTCCAGCCCCCTAAACATTTTTGTTGCCCTCCACTGGACTCTCTCCAACTTCTCCACATCCTTTTAGTAGTGGGGGCCCAAAACTGGACACAATACTCCAAATGCAACCTCACCAATGCTGAATAGAGGGGAATAATCACATCCCATGATCTGCTGGCAATGCTCCTACTAATGCAGCCCACTATGCTATTAGCCTTTTGGCAACCAGGCCACACTGCTGACTCATATCCAGCTTCTTATCCACTGTTACCCCCAGGTCCTTTTCTGTGGAACTTCTGCCTAGCTCGTCGGTCCCCAGTCTGTAGCCGTGCATGGGATTCTTCTGTCCTAAGTGAAGGACTCTGCACTTGTCCTTGTTGAACCTCATCAGATTTCTTTTGGCCCAATCCTCCAGTTTGTTTAGATCCTTCTGTATCCTATCCCTACCTTCCAGCATATCTACCACTCCTCCTAGCTTAGTGTCACCTGCAAACTTGCTGAGGGTGCAATCTACCTCAAATAACCTCATGACCCTTTGGGGGGGGGGGGTCACAACCCCCAATTTGAGAACCCCTGTCCTAAAAGATCTGCTCTAGGAATTATTTTCGGAAAGTCCTATGGCCTGTGTTATACAAGTGGTCAGGTTAGATTATCACAATGGTCCCTCCTGGCATTGGAATGTATGAATCGAAAAGATTAGTACTATATTTATAAAAATCTAACATAACTTACATAAAATGCCTTTCATTCTGAAAGATCCTATATATGCACACTATAGACAGGAACCATTTCACTCACCTCTGAGGTACAGCCACCTCTAGGGTGAAGCATAGCAGCTATTTAACAGTGCACTGCAATAATACACACAGTAATTTAGGAAAATATCAATCTAGAGAAGTAGAATGTAGATATAAACTGGAGGATAAACTGTAGACATTCCTTGTTATTTTTTTCTCTCCTCCCTATGCTTAACTTCTCCAATACTTGCCTCTTGGTGTCAACTTCTTTCACAAAAGCTTTAGTTTTCTCCCTGAATACCTTTTACAAGTGAAAAGCCCGACTGGTCATCTTTCTGCCTTTCATTTTTCCACACAATTGTCCATCACTGTTTGTAAGAACCACTGGAATTAAAATAAATAAGATAGTTGCCACACTAGCAATACTTATTTCCTTATTGCTTTGTATAAGAGCTTCACCACAGCCTGAGTGATAAGCACTACCACTAAATGGTATAAACCAAACACCATGCTTTGAATGCTTTCATTGATTTATATTTTACTATTTAACACACACCATTCATCTCCTTACTTCACAATTATACTAAGCAATGATGCTTTCAACTCTGTTAAACTGTAATCAAGCCAAAAGGCAGCATAAATTGTAGTTATACTTATTTTATAGAGGTTAATGTTTTACAACTTTACTACAAAGTGGCAAATAGGTTTAGAACCTAGGTATTTTTTCAATAGTAAAAGACCACTGCCGTGTGTGTGACTGATGCCACATTTATAAAGATACTCAGACCTCGCACAGGTAGCTCATTTTATTTCTGACATCTAACTTTCCCAAACAGCTGCTTGCCTGCCCCCCCAGCTGGATGAATACTGCAGGGTAGCTATAGTGCTCATGGCCGAGGGAAAAACAGAAGTAATGAAATGCAGTGAATGGGGTTCACTTGAAGCAGACTAAACATTTGGGTTAGAGTCAAATTCCTTCTAAAAACACATATTGCCAGCATATGTACCAACAGTCAGAAGAGAGGTTCATTGGAGGGGAAGAATAAAATAAAGCCTTACTTAACAGCCCAACTGCTGGAAAAGACAAATTAACTCTACACGGTACTGCAGATTCTTAAATACACTTAATTGATTAATTTCTTGCTGTTTCAAATAGATTTCAACTAGTTTTAGTTGTTCTAGCCTCCTATCACTCAAACCTATATGCATGGCCAGGGACAACCCATACAGAGCAGTTACAGACCGAGAAAATACTTGTCTTGTTTCTCCAGATATACTCTATCAGCTTGTCTCTTTGTTTGCCATTCTTAGAATTCCACAAGCTAACAATAACTATAATACATTGGAGAGAGACTGAATGACCTCAGTTTAGGACAAAGAGCCTTTGGGACAGATTCTATCCTTATTTATACCAGCATAAATCCAGAGTAACTCTGATGCTGAAGACACAGGTAAAGTTACTCTGTAAAGCAGAATCTGACGCAGGAGCTCCCATCTTCTAATCTTAACTCTCACACTGACTCTTTCTTGCAGCTGAAGGCAAATCACTCTATTTCTCAATTTCCCCATGTGTAACATAGGGGATATCACTCACAGGGATATTGGGAGGGTTAAATTAAAGATGAAAAAGCACTGTCTAAGAGGTTTCGAAATCCATATAGTGTCACCCACTTTCATTACAATGCTCCTTTACACTTGCTGTCCTCTTGAGTCATATTTATATTTATATATATGGTTTAGAAGAGCAACGTGCTCCTATATACAACATGGATTTCTAAACTAGACCACTATTATTTTAGGAATCTAATAAGCCAAAGCAATTAATGTATTCAGTTATACATCATGGGAAAATGATGGATCCACTCACTATACATCACACTGGATGCTGGCCACAATCCAATAAGCGCTAATGCCATTTTAATTACTCTTTAAAGGTCACAACAAAAGATTTTAAAACAAGCACCCATACATAAGAGTGATTCATTAAAGTTTGCTAGTATTGTTGAGTTTTAAAAAAATTAATATTTAGGGAATTTGAACACTGATTAGTTGGTGAGCAAATCTGAAGATCGTTCATATAAGGGAGCTCCTTACAATTCAGAAAGATAACTATATTAGCCCCTTGAATTGTTCAACCAATCCCAGTGATAAATATAGTAGGAGTCTTTGTACATGAAACATAATCAGCCAAACTGCGTTTGCTAATCGATTTCCTTTTTCAACTTTTCTACTTGTGCAGAGGATTCTCTCTCATGTTAACGACATACAAATCATATTACTGAATTCATCTCAGCGCTGGTGCAGAGTCATTTTACAACGGACACATTTATTAATCAATCATAAATCTCACTAAGCAGCCTTTTGTATTAGCATCTTTGGTATTTTGAAACCCTTTTTTGGGTATTGATTAGCTCTCTCGCAGACTTGTATTGAAATCCAGAAGTAGGGAGAAAAGAACTAATGAAACTACCAAAAGTAAGCATAAGAACCCATAAATATAGGTGTCCAAACCCACATACTGTAGAGGCCAGGCAGTGGACTACTAAGGGAGCAGTAAGTAAAAATATTAGGAAATGCATGGAAGAGATTTTAAGTGTGATCAGCAATTCTTTGATCAAAGAACATAATTTGCTCAGAGTCAAGTAGGGTTGTTTCCACACTTATTCACAGCCTTACAGTACTCATAGATCTTTCTCTGTCACTCTTTGCAGCAAGTCCTTTGGAAAGTACTAATATTTAATGATAAAGAGCCCATGTACCAGAGTGCAAAGTTATTTAAAATGAAACTTCAAAGTTTGAGAAACCACTGGTCATTTCCTTTAAAAAATAACCTTTTGTTGAAAACTTCCCTGCTCTATGCCTAAATTGCTACTAAATCTTTGATCCAGTGGCTACTAGTTGAAAAGAAAACAAAAAAAAAAAAAAAGGAAAGTATGTTCAGAACTCTGTTCCATGCAGTTGCAAAACTGATTTTATGACTGCACAGTGAGGGCGCACAACATGTGGCCAGAAAGCCAATTATGGGCCATAGGGTTATAAAATGAAGCCTTCAGCCACCTCTCTCTCCCTGAAACTGTGTGACTAATTAAAAGCTGATTAACTGCAGGTTAACACAAACAAGCAAATTCTATTCAGCTATTAAGGAAGCCAGCAGCTCAGGGAAGGATGGTTGTGTGGCTTTCTTGTGATTTTTAAAAAAAAAAGTAAAAGTAAAGGGAAATGAGTGGCTTGATTCAGCAAGTCCATTATGTGTGGTATTCCAGTAATACCAGTGGAATTCTTGCACTTTGAAGGCTTGCAGGTTCAGGCCCTCAGAAATCTGCCATTACAGTATTTGGTGTCACAAGGCTGAACACCCCTGATCAATAGGCTTCCCTTATGTCTTTCACGCTGAATGCTGTATGACTTGCTTCTCAGGGGTGGGCTAAAAAAATTTCTGTTCACCAGGGATCCTAGTTTTCTGTGATTAAAAAAACCCAACAAAATTCTACGATAAAAAACCGTAAAAATCTGTGTTTTTCAGTGATTAAAATGAAACGCTGAACTTTAGTTTCCCCAGCCATAACCTATATAGGTTTGAGTTGAACTCAATGTTTTATTGATATATTTACAGTTTTTAAACAAGTGCAAAGCCTACCATCAATGTGAAATTTGTCCTTGCCGAACTCAGTGACACGGTCTTTAGGGGGTGATTTTTAAAGTTTTCGGCATCTTTTCATAACTCTAATTACTCACGTCTGGAGGCTGAAGTGAAATTTGAGATGCATTAAATTTGATGCATTTGAAATTTAAGATGCGTTGAGTAACCTCTATACACCGGAAAAACTTCACTGGAGTATGCTTAGCTATGTAAATTTAAAGTGCATTCAAAAATCAACCACAAGAAGGGGAGGTTGTGCGCATCGAATAAGTGAAACTGGTACTTTCAGTAAAATTTAGTTAATAGTTAACATGTTTTTATTTTTTCACAAAATGTAAAAACTAAAGATTCTTTGTAAAAATACATATTCCGCATTTTTCCATGGCAAAGGATTTCCAGGATTCAGGATCACTGTCCCCAGAGCTGTGCTTGGGAAAGTTTTCCAACACCGAAAGCATTTGAACTGGCCTATGAAAACATTTCTGGCAGGTCAAAATAAATTAGGCATTAAAAAGAGTGGGTGCTACAAAATAGCTCTTTCCAGTATTCGTTGTACCAATGAATGTCAACTGCATAAGACCTTTACACTCTGCAAGAGGGTGTTATTTACAATTTGTGTCCGAGTATTTGTGCCCAAGGGGGGGTTCACTGATGGAGAAGAAATGTAGTGTTTCCTCACAATTGGTAAATACAAAAATCCCAGGAATTGTCCTTTTAGATACACCTTTAATGGTGTTACTTTGCCCATGCTTTTAGTGTCTTCTTATAAGGAAAGAATACTACTAATTAGCACTAATATAGTGCTCTGCATTTTCCAAGAGATGAATATCCTATGAACTTAAACAATCACTGATTTGGACTAATTTAGACCTAATATTGGCCAGTTTACAAACACACACAAAAATACAATTTCAGCCCCATTCAAGGACTCCACTCCCACTACTATCCAATCCCAGCATGTATGTTGAAAACTGAGAGAAGTTAGATTATTTTTCTGTGGTATTTTAATCTTCATTGAAAGAAGCCATAATATGGCCAATGCTCAATAAGCAGAACTTGAGTAAGCATGCTTTGAAAGGTAAAAGTCAGTCCAGCTGCAGTATCTGGAAAAAACAAATCCTATTTTTGTTGCTGATGTGTGATACCAGATTTCAAGAACAGAACAGCAGATTTTTAAATTGAGTCACACTTGTTCTAAAGACTTCTTAAATTCATAGTCTTCTACAACTGGAAGCTGAGACAGAGTGAAAAATCACTTTAGTTATAGGAGTTAGATATAGAATAGGTCTATTAGACCATCAAACCTAGCCCCCACTGGCCATAATATAGAATCCAGATAGAGACATATCAAATATCAAACTTGATCTGAGCCAGAAAGCTTCAAAACCCAAAGAAACATTTTATATGATAGTGTCAGTGTCTTAGGGTAACCAGATAGCAAGTGTGAAAAATCAGGATGGGGCTGGGGGGTAATAGGCATGTATATAAGACAAAGCCCCAAATATTGGGGCTGTCCCTAGAAAATCAGGACATCTGGTCAATCTGCATTGCCTACAAAACTTTAATTCATGTTCCTGGTGTTAAATTAACTACATCTGAATTAGTTCTTTGCCATATGCCACTATTGCATTTAATATGTTCCATTCTCTGGTGTGCAATGAACTATTTTTTTCTTTGTTTGCAATAACTACACATTCCCCCTTATGGGAAAAATGGTCTTTAAAACCCACTATTTGTGTTGGGGCACTGTAACTGTCAGAATGAATCATAACCAGAACTTTTAATTTCATGTCGTCCCTTCAATTGTCTCCTTTAAGGTCACAATTCAAAATCATGGCACTGCAGCACAGTCTAAGTATTCTTCATTTTTTTTTATCCCATTTCTTTTTTTCAGTGTTACAAAGATAGTGAGATTGAGTTTCTTGAACGCAAACTGCGGCTGTTTTATAGGCCTGATCAAACTGAGGGAGCTCAGCACCTAAATGATCAGACCCCATCTCTACTACATATTGTTGCCCCCTTTCAACCAAAGTGGCTAGTCAAATTTCAGGGTCCTGGGATGTTCCAGTTGGAAACAGAAATTGATGGGAGTCTGGTATTTTCTTTGATGTAATCTTGTTTATTTGCAAGGAATGTACAAAGTCCTGCTTCTGTGAACACAGGAGGAACCAAGAACAAAAGGAGGAGCTTCTTAGCTTTAGCCCCAAACCTCATCAGCCAACACCAGACGCAATAACTCTTGCTCTAATAGGTCATGCTCTAATAGGCCTTGTTTTAGGTGTAGCTCCTAAAACAACAATCTTTAACAACAAGTCTCTAACAACAATCTTAAATGGAGGGCATTAGTTTGAATGAGTTTTAACAACACAATAACAAGGTTTCACCCAGCTCATAACAATACCTTAACGTATGCAGGAAGACTCCAATTTGAAATTTGCCCTGCTCAGGGGCATCAGAATCTATTAAACATGATATGGAAGCAGAAGTTATTCCAATTCTTTCTTTACTAAGAGAAATAAACAAGTATAATATCTATGTAAATATGCAATCTTTTGCCATACTCCAGAAGTCCACTAGGGACTTCACTACTGCTATTGATTTTACATAGAAGGCACTCAGATACTATAGTGACAGGCAGCAGTATGAAACCCTAACACAGATAACACAGTAAACCATACCATTTCCAAAAATAACATCACCAGTAAATCTACTCAAGTCTAAGAAGAGTTTGTTTATAATCTTCATGTGAAAAGCATGGCTGTGGCAAGTATCTACTGCGTTAGAGGAAGACTTAAAATTGTACAAGGCTACTGTACTTGGGGGAAGGGAAGGAAGATTACATCCTGACCTCTGAAAGTGGTGACTTTATAGCTTGAGCATGAGATTTGATTAGCTGGATCCAATTATGATGGTGATAACTGGGCCTAGTCCTGCAGCCCATACTCAGGAAAAACTTGAAACTAAAGGGAGTTTTGCCTGAATCTGGATTTACTGGGTTCAGTCCATTATCTCGCTCTTTTGTAAATCCAGACACAACATTTGACTCAACTATTGCTTATCACAGTGATTTCCACAGATTGACTACATGCTGTGTAAAAAGACACCACCACAAAGAAACAACATTCTAAAAACATAGAAGCCAAGCCTGCAGCGTTTTTTAACCCATCTTTACTATCCAAGATTATAAATTAAACCAACAATGCCCAAAGGAAACACCTATGAAAACTCGCAGTGTAAAACTCCATTCATTTTTTGAAAATCAGGCTGGGCCTAATGGGCTTGTCACATATACTAGTGTAAATCAGGAGTAACTCTGCAGAAATTAATCCAATTACTCTGGGATAAGTGAGAAGAGAATCAGGCCTGTTGGATTTTGACTTGCCTAGATTAGGGGAATACACTCACAAACTGTCATTTTCTTTTGGATGTTCATCCTCTCCAACCCAAACAGACAAAAAAATGATGATTATTAATCTAGGAGAGCTCCTTTCTTCCCTCCAGCTAGAATGTAAGGAAACTCCCACAACAGTTTCACTCAAGACCACTTTTCATACACAGCCATTAACAGGGAGATGCCTCTTCCCGTCTATGTGCAGAGCAATCAAGTTCATAGCTGAGAGGTAAGGAAGGAAGGGGAACATTTAACTGTTGGCTAGCATATGAACAATAACACCAGTCCCTCATTTAATTTGCGCTAAGGACTTGGGGTCGGTTGGGGGACTGCCCCTCTCCTATTACTTTAAAGTATCTGAGGCAAGAGATGCCAAGCTGGGAAAGCAGACATGTCCCCTTTTGCTGTGGGAGGTGGCAGCAGGGTCCTGAGTCTAAACCTAGGACGACAACTACAAATCTGGAGAGCCTGTTGGAGGAGGTGAGTTTTGTAGGCCTTCTGTGTGCATGTGCGTATGCATGCATGCTTTGAGGGAGGAAAAGAGGGACTCTTTCATAAATTGGGGGGAGGGACAACTCCTGGATGTTTACTCAAAGTCCAGACATTCTGAGGTGATGGATTAAGATATTCATGTTAAAACTAACCTAAAACTCATCACTGAAGGTGAGTTTCAGCAGACTCCAGACCACTAATTTACTTGGAGAAATTATCCCTGAAGGGGAATAAATATAAATGTTGTCAGTTATGGGGAAATGATTGTACAGAGGATGCTCACTATAGTGTGAGGCAGAACTGAATTTATAACTATGGATTGAAAAATTAAAAGGCATATGGTGTTAGAAAGTCCCTCTAGAAAAGCCAACACATTATATTTCCATTGCATTTGCTGAAGAGAACACACTCACATTTCATTTGTGTTATAACAACATTCAAGAAAGCTGATCTCTAATAAAAGGTGTCATGACATTGCAGATGGCAGGCTTACTTTACCCTCCAACTTAATGCCTTTTCCATTTCCCAAGGAGCATTTTGTAATTAGCACTGAAAACCAGAAACTCAAGAGTAGAAGTTATTTGTATTAATTGAAAGCACATTATTTATATTGTAATACTTACCAACAGGGTGACCAGATGTCCTGATTTTATAGAGACATTCTATTCAGGGTTTTTTCTTATATGGGCGCCTATTACCTCCCACCCTGATTTTTCACACTTGCTATCTGGTCACCCTATTTACTAATGACAGGTCATTTAGTCTTTAATTTAATATGTCTTCAGCTATTTAGGGGACACAGTCAATCTAGAGAAGATCTTGAATGTAGATGAGCACTTAGCCAATCAAATAGTAGAATGGGAAACAGAATCCAGGTTTCTGAATGCCCAGATTCCAATGCCCCTGCCCAGTAGGAATTTTTGTGTGGAGCGGCCTCTGTTCCATTATTCCCTCTCACAAAACAACCTGTCTCCCATTTTTGCACCTCCTTCTCCCAGAGCACAGGCAGTGATGACCTCAGTGTAGCCCTGGAACCCTATAAAAATGACCACTGCCATTTTTCTCACTGAAGACTGACATTGGAACAAGACAATCTTTTGCTTATTCAGTTAGGAGGGGAAGTGGGTTTAGTTGCAACTAACCGTCTCAGCCCAGAGCCATGGTTAGAGGCTCTCTGGGCTATCCTGAGCTCAGGCCAGATGGACCCTCACACGTGTGGTGTCGCAGAGCCCTGAGTGCTCCGTAACTATTACCTTTGGATTACTCTGATGCTCAGTGCCCACAGGGGCTAGGCCAATGGTGGTCTTTTAAGGGAAGGAGTCTTCAGTATAGTTCAACAGCAATCCTTCTTCTCCAGGAGATTAAAGAATGGCACTTATGAACTCTGAATGGAGTCTGATCCCATTCTCCTTAGCCAGAAGGATGGTGGCAGTAATACAGGGTCTTGAAGCTAGTGGAATAATGGGAAAAATATTCAAGGATCCATAAAGAGATGCCAGGATCCACCACCAGTCTAATTGAACATTTACGTTCTGTTAAATATTCATTCTCACAAAGTAAGCGTAGAGATTTTTCTAGCTTCAGATGCATGATGCTAGCACTCACTTTAATTTATGTAGGACCAGATTCTGCCACCCTTACTCACATAAAGTAGTGCCCTACTCCATGAGTAGAATCTTTGAAGCCAGTGCTTGGACTTCTGAGATGTCACATCTGTGGGTCATATTCAGTAACTTAACTCATCACCATTCACTGCTCAAGGAGCCAGGTACTTCTCAATGTGAGTAAAAGTGGTAGAATATGGCCCACAATTTTATGTGTCAGTCTCTGCTTAGAAGAAACTCAGGACTAGCCTTACAAGAATGTTGGAGTGTTATAGGTCAGGACTGGTATGCGTTATTTGGCAGAGCTGTTAGATATTAAATTTGCTCAGTATCTGTCTGCCTGGTTCTGGCCAGTGCTATAAGGCAGTGAATGCCACACCTAAACCCAATGTTTAATTAAGATAAATATTAAGCTTTAAAAAGTTCCATCAGACATCTAATGAAGTCAAGATTCTTCCTCTCGAAGCTTACATGTTAAAAATATGTCTTTTACTTTTACTCTCAAAAGCCTATTCAACTAATATAATTTCTCCACCAAATGTATCCAAACCCCAATTCTCTGACTGGTTGTTTTTGGTCAGTCTCTTTAACACAATTTTCTAAAGCCAAGTCAAGAAGGAGGCAACACATTCTGTCCTTGCATGCATTCAAGTGTCTCCCCCTGAAAGAAGGCAGCCACATGTGAGCATCAGATGGCAGAATTTGTCCTTCTAAAATACAAGAGAAAACCCAGTAAGGCATTCAGGAGGAAAAGATGATGGTAGACAGCTGATACACTTGTGTACAGTAATGTATATAAAGATTTCACTTTAATCCTGACTGACCGTTTTCTTCTGCCAACATACTGCAAATTATTTAAATTCAAAGGGCCAGCTTCTGATCTCAGTGCAAAACATCATCAGTGCAAACATTACTCATTATTATTTCATTATAGTAGCAAAAAAGGTAGCAGGATACAGAGCATGTTAAATTTAGAAGTGAGTTGGTGCAAATTTCTGTCTTCTAGTCCCTCTTTGGCTGTGACTTACAATAACTCAAAGTCCCTTACCTTCACTCATTGGTGTGTAACTTACATGTCACCTCTTAAGATGGTCCCTATAGGCATTCACTTTTTTGTTTTTTAAACAGACGTAACTGTATGACAGACCTCCCCTCCACCAGTGCACCTCTGGCTGAGTTTTTGTCTATGTTACTTGGTGCTCCATCTACACAAATCACACAGTTTTTCTCCATTCTCTCTTACTCATTTGCAACTCTAATGAAGCTCAGTCCAGTCACATCTGTAATTTTGCACTTCAGTCTCTCTTTTATTTTCTCTCTCTCTTCGCCCCAGATGATGCTTCTTCATGGTCTCCTACAGTCTTGATCTCAAGTCTTCCAATATCTGCCCTTGCTTCTTTCCACTTCAGTTCCCAAATGCTTCTCCAGGCTTCTACTTTAGTTCTGTGCAGCTTCTCTGAACTTTTGCCTCAATGCCTCTGTTTTAACCAGAGCTTGAAAAATCCACTCACTAACTCAATCATGGCAAGAAGGAAGCTCTCCAGGGCAAGTGCCATAAACCTCTGCAAAATCTAAGCTTCCTTTTGGTTGCAAAGAAAATCTTCCAAATGTGACTAGAGAACAAACAGTACAGTGTGAGCTTCCCAAGTCTACAAACAGATAACTCCAATGCCTCTTCAGCCATATATAGCTTGCCAAACTGCAACAGAGCACTGTTGCCATTAAGAATCCTGTGGGAAGCAATGAAACCAATAAGTATCAGGTTGATTTCACTCTGCTGCTACTTGGCAAAGCTATTCATTAGGCAGGAATCCTCAAAAACTGAAACTGTAAGAAGGGTAGTTTAATGAAGACACCACCACCGTCTTTGCAGCAGTCAAAAGATTCCATGCTGGGAAAAAAGAGAGAGTTCACGTCTTCCTTCTATCACCAGAAGTGGTCAATGGTTTCAAATATATCAGTCACTTGCTAGCCAGAGGCTGATATGGAAGACTAAACCCCTCTTCTTCCCATCCCAGCATGGCCTAAGGACAGCATGCCAATGGAAATGGTAACACTTCCCTTGCAGATTATGACACAGGTAGGCTTTTCACCTAGGTGTTGGCCTGTGGATAATTTTCCTCTCCCATCTTTTCTGTAGTAGGCTTAGTCCTCTGGCCGTTAGGTGTCAGGTAACACTTCCAAACCCTATGTGGAGGAGTAGGATATGTTAGAAAAGAGAAGTACAGTATTGAGAGAGAAATTTGGGAGGCAAGGAGAAGAAAGGAGAGAAAAAAAGTGCACAGGAGGAGCAAAGAAGCAAGTGTCAGGATAAGTAATCAAGAAAGTCGAAGGTGAGAGAGGAAAAAAGGGAAACGAACGCTGACGACAACACCACCATAGAAGATTCATAGGAAAAAAAAAGGGGAGTGAAGCCTAGAGGGACAAGCAGGTACATTTTAAAAAGTGAGTCACAATATATTACACAAAACTGTACAAAACAGAGTGCTGATTAACATTATACCACAATTGGATACAGTAGAGCATGCAGCTTTTTATTCTTTACCTTTCCAGGGCAGTGGCTCTGGGGAGGATGGCAACTATTCAGCCTGGCTATTTGGCATCGGGTACATTTTTTAAGCCTTGGCTTAAACTTCACAGAGTTCCCCTGCTCCAGCTCCTCAGAAAGACAAGAGAGCTCATTCTCACCTCATTCTGCAATGTTCTGAGGGAACTGTTTGTTCTCTTCCTCCAAGAGCATAAAAGGCTGAACTATTCAGGACTCTACTGTAGCCCTAACTTCACTCTACAGCTGTAATCTAGTGCAATAGCCTGGCACTAACATAAAGAACTAAAAACAGACAGGAAACCAAAAGAAAGAATGAGGCACAACAGCGGGCACACTATTGGATTTCATTGCTTTAATGCTATTTGTTTCTCCACGAGGCCTAATGGATCCAAGTTTCAGCCTACACCTACAATTATCCTACTGCACATGATAACTCACCACCACATTAAGCAAACAATGGGCAAATGTAGTTAAAGAATTTCAAATAACTTGGTGGTACTGCCATCTTCTCCCTGTCATCATCCTGCACAACGCCTGACAGGTTTAGCACTAGGGTCTATGAAGGGGTGGGGATGGGGATGTGGGGGGGAGAAAGCCTCTGTGCAGCTGTACTACTGCTACTACTACAGCATGCATATGTCGCCGTCTGAAACTGCATCAGGCCTGTGGAACGACAGTTCACTCCCCACATCCCCACAAGAGCCCCTCAAATGAGTGATATGCTGCCATGGTGAGATGCAGCATAAAGCACAGCTCGCTCTTCTGCTTGCATACAGTGAAGCCACATTGTCTCTTGGGTGGCCACTTCACAACTTGCCTGCCCCGGCATCAGAACCACAGCCATTTCACTGCATTTAGGACCTTCAGGGCTTGCAGTAGGGACCGGGAACAACATTGGGCCCTTAATAGGCAGTAAATGAAAGTGGTGTATTCCCTACACAAGTCCTTTGCTCCCTGCGGCAAAGAGATTTTTGTTTTGCCCATTGCTTGATAATCAACCTGCACAAAAATCTCTTAGTTCCTGAAAGTCATTCAATGAACTGTTTTCCTTCAGTCTGTAGTAATAAAACTATAGAACACTATAAACATTTTCCACGTTTGACTCCAAGATATTTGGCCCTCTGGCGAGAAACACTACTTCTTTTGTTTTTAAGTTACAGCAGACCCCTTCAGACCTAATTTACCACAGGATGCCAAATATTTTTGTCTTCTGTTTTGCAATATTACAAATGTTTCTAAAAAAATGACAGATTGCAATGTACACTGGACCAGGGTCATTCATTTGAGCAAGGCATATCACACATAAGATACATCAGAAAAATAAAGAGATGCCCAGAGAACAATTTTCTTTTATGAGTGCCTCTCAATACACAAAAATAAGATTAGCAGTAAGAGGAAGTATACTCCTAAGTCTCCCAAGCAGTGAGAGGGAAACAGATCCCATGGAGAATAAAACTTACTTTTCATACAAAGATCAAATTAAAGCTAATCAAGGGGTTGAGAGAACTGTCAAAGGAAGTCAGCGTTTTAGGTAATCTATACTGAAGGGTCTATTTTGGGGACTGCAGATGTTTAATCACTGTGCCATCCATCCAGTTAAGCTGGCCTTGGAAGGAGCACACCTCCACTGGACAGAGGAGCTAAAGCACCATGCTCATTTAACTCTCGGCCTTCCTGCTAAGGCTGCCAAAGAGAATGCTAATGTTTCAGGTGCGATGGTGATTTGCGATGTAGACTTTTCTTCACTAGCAACTGGACTAAAAGCCATCAATGTGTTTCACATAGCAGCTGATAATAAATTGTGCTCACTACTAACCTGAGACAGTTTGAAACTGGCCCAGGTTGGTAGAAGTGAACAGCTTCCATTCTCATTTACCTTAGCCATGAATATCCCTTCCAAACACCACATCATTAAGAAACATAAACAGGACACAAATTCTCAAGAGGTTAACCAAAAAATGCAAAATAGCAAACTTTAACTAGGACTAATAAAGAAAATAACTATGTTTTATCAAATAAATGCTACGATGAAACGCAACGATAATACTGCCAAGCTGATTTTTAATGATGTTAGTAGGTGGTGTTCTAATATAGATGGAAGAGAAAAGCCTTGTTCTGTCAGTCTTCAGGCTGCCTGTATTATAAGTGATTTATCAAGGGGGATGTGGATTTATATTTTAGGGTAAAAGACATACTGAGGTAAACATAGCTTTCTGGAAAGTGTGATCTCAAGAATTTGTCTACATCATTGGTGTAATTTGCTGTTTTGATTTATTAGGTTTTGAGGTATAGTTTAAGAATAGCTGACTGAACTGTTTGTAGCATGTGTCTGCTCTGGCATTGGGGCTAAAAGGAAATGTGATAAATATTTGAAAACACACTTTCAATTAAAATATGGGGATGTCCCATTTTACTCTATTAACAACATTTCTTAATAAGCAGACCCAGTGAAAAATATGCATAGTGTAACAAAAGAAAGTAGCATTTACCTTTACTATACAAAGTCCTGGTGTGATTTTAAAGTGCCTTGATGTTAAATCTCATCCATGCCTTTCATAGCTTATGTAATATGGACATCATTGCGATCATGGGCTCTGACGATGACATAGTCAAGAAGATATCAGTGTTGGGAACATGGGTGTTTCCAAATGGTTTTTATATTTGTCCCTCTCTCTAAGGATAATATTTGTGGCAAGCAAATCATGCACCATAAATTTACTGAGGAGAAGAATGCCATTAGAGTTAACTTTCCCCGCTCCACCTTTCCCAATGGTGCCGCTACAGAGTTCAGGATATTGTCCAGCTCTTGCATTGATGTCACCCATGAGGATAAGCTTGTCTTCCTTGGCTGTGGCAATGAGAACTGCATCAAGAGCACAGTAGAATTGCTCTATGTTGTCTTAGTCATCATCACGTGTGGGAGCATACGCACTGATGACTGCGGCATACTGGTTGTTATTAAGCTTAAGACACAGAGTCATGTTAATACTTGTAGGGAGTTCAAAAAGCTGGCTAGCAATCTAGTTCTTGATGGCAAAACCAATCCCATGAATATACCTCTCTTCAGACAGCTTTTCTTGTCTCACAAGTCCAAGCACAATACGACCGACATGCACCCGCCACCTGCATGCAGATTTGTGATTAGGGACTCCCAGAGATCATTGCTCCTGTCCCCACCACCACCCATCTATCACCGCAGAACTCTGTTAGTGGGAGATGTTAACATCCTTAGCAGAGGCCTATGCATGAAATCTTTTAACATGGGGAAGCTGGAGCACAGGCAGCAACCTCATGGATCTTGACAGGGAGGAGCCCTGGACTTAGTGGCAGGGAAGTCCGAGACAACCGGAGATCTCCTGCCAGCTGCAGCCTTCATCCTCCTTCACAGCCGCAGAGAACTGACAAGTCATCAAATACGCCTGTTCCACCATTGGGCTCTTTAAAAGTTTGGACCACGCTTCATCTGGAACCTCACCTCAGACGCATTCGCCAAGGGTGACCTACCAGGAGTACAGAACTACGGACGACATAATTCTCAGGGTCATTGGGACACACAAGCCTCTCCACCACAACCAGGTAGCAGTCCAAGGAGAGGGCTCTTCAAAATCACGCTAGTCATAAAACTCTTCAACAATGCCTCATTGAGAGGCTCTCTGCCCAACCTAACATCAATGACATCCAAACATACTGGGGGGAGTTCAAGACCACCATTCACAAAGCATGTGCTGAATCGACAGAATATTCCACTCACTGCCATCAAGATGGGTTTGATGAGAACAATAAGGAAATCCTAGCACTTATGCATCAGAAGAGAAGCGCATTTTGCACTTGGCAAAATGAACCCTCTAATTACCAAAAAGGAGAGACTTATCAGCTTAAAGCTGTAATTCAAAGGAGGCTGTGTGATGTCAAGACTCAGTGGTGACAAGCAAAGGCCATGGAGATCCAGAGTTTCATTGACCAACATGACATGAGAAGCTTTTTTCAAGCAACAAAAGCCATCTACAGGCCACGTTCAAATGGCATAACCCCTTTGCAATCCCAAGATAGCTCCATCCTTCTTAAGGATAATGTAGCCCTTAAGTAATAATGGAAGGAGCATTTTGAGACTCTGCTGAGTCATGAATTGGAAGTCCCAGCTGCCACCATCGAGTCCATTCCTCAGCACCCAGTAATAGAACCATCTTCTGAAGAAGTTTGGCGGGCCATCACTCAGAGTAGAAACAACAAGGCACCAGGCCCAGATGGCATCCCAGGGGTCTTCAAAGCTGGTGGAATAGCACTCATGCAAAAACTTCATCAACTCCTTGGTAGACTTTGGGTTAATGAGGAAATTTCACCTGACCTCAAGAATGCCAATATTGTGCCCATTTTTAAGAAAGGGAACAAGTCAATATGCAGGAATTATCGGGGTATTGCCCGCCTCGCCATTTCTGGGAATGTCCTTGCTCGCATCCTTTTGAACCATCTCCTCCCTCTTGCCGAAGACATCCTTCCAGAATCCCACTGTGGTTTCAAAACATCTCAGGGTACCATCGACATGAATTTCATTGCACGACAGATCCAAGAGAAGTGTGGAGAACAACATCAGTCATTGTTTATGTCATTTGTTGACCTAAGTAAGGCCTTTGATTCCATCAATCATGAAGCATTATGGAAGGTGCTCTCTAGGTTTGATTGTTGAAGTTCATTCGTGTTCTCAGGCTACTTCATGATGGAACAACTGCCACCATCCTCTGAAATGGGTTGGAAACAGATCAATTTCCCATTCATACTGGTGTTAAGCAGGACTGCATTATTGCCCCAACCCATTCCTCCATCTATCTTGCCATAGCTTTGATTCTTATTTGTGATCACCTTTCCTCTGGAATTGCATGGATGGCCAGCTTTTCAATCTGTGGCATCTTCATTCTAAATCTAAGGTCACCAGGACTGTTATTACCGACCTTCAGTATGCTGACGACTGTGCTATCCTTGTACACACTCAGGCTGACTTGCAATCCATCCTAGATCTCTACTCAGGCACCTATCATAGCCTAGGACCCTCCCTCAACATTGGGAAGTGCTCCACGAGCCTGTCCCAGCACAAGTTGCCTCCCTTCTCCCACAAATTGTCATTGATGATGAACCCCTGGAAAACGTTGAATATTTCCTTTACTTTGGTAGCCACCTCTCCCAGGCAACCAATCTTGATGTGGAGATATGACCTAAGATCCATTGTGCCAGCGTATCCTTTGGAAAGTTGCTCCGTGATGTCTTTATTGACAGAGCTCTCCAGATGGAAACTAAGATCCTGGTCTAAAATGCAGTAGTCATCCCCACTCTTCTTTATGGGTGTGAGACATGGATCACATATCAAAGCCATCTTAAGCTTCTGAAGTGGTACCAGCAGCACTGCCTTCGGAAGATTCTCAGTATCAGATGGGAAAACCGTCGCACCAATGCCACTGTTCTCTCTGCAGCTAACATCACAGCGTTAAGGTGAAGATTATGAAACATCAACTTCGATGGGCTGCTCATTGTATGCAGATGGCTGATACTAGTCTTCCAAAGCAAGTCCTCCTTTTCAAAACTTAGTCATGGTAAAAGGATTTGCAGGGGACAGAGGAAACACTACAAGGACACCCTGAAAGTATAGCTTAAGTAGGGAGGCATTGACCCCACAAATTGGGAAGAGCTGTCTGGCAATAGGCTGCAGTGGCATCACATCATACATCAAGCTTCAGCCTGTTTTGAAGAGAATTGCCTTGCTCAAGAGGCTGAAAAATAGCAAAGGAGGAAGGAAAGTGTACAGCATCCTGGCCAGCAGTTGTGCTCTCTCCAAGCAACCACCTGTCACATATGTGGGAAAATCTGTAGACCATGAATTGAACTCCTCAGCCGTCTTAAGTCTCATCAATGCCTTTCCCCCAGACATCATCCTCGTATTGAGGGATAGGTGACAATGACAACGACAAAGTCCTGGTATTTATAAAACATGCTGATTTTCAATATTCTCCCTTGTGTGTCGTCTCAAGCAGAGATCAATATCAGTACAGGCCTAGAGTAATACTTCCTTTGGTAATTATATGGCTCCTAGTACTGTAGTACTAGCACAAACATTTCAGTTTCACCATGATTAGGGGCATTCACTAATGGACCACAAATTAGATCATTTTTAGAGCACTACATTATTTGCATTTATTCTGTTACAAAATGAATTCTCTAAATATTTCAAAGTTCAGACTATCATATGAAGGAATTCATTTAGCAAACAATTCATGTAAAGATGACACTGAGGTTGAGGATTGGAAGTCTAACATTCCTGTTCTCTTGGTGTTCAAATTGCAACTCTATGGTCATGTTTTTATCTGTTGTAAATATGTATTAACTATATTGATTTCAGTCAAATTAGCCCAGATTTTAACTGGTGTAAAAGACATCAGAATGTGTTCTATCATCTTTAAATTACTTGGTTCTTTATATACAATATAAGTTGTAATGAAAAGTAACTGCAGAATCATATCGCTTACTCCAGTGTTCATCAATAGCAAATAGCTTTGGATTTGCCATGTTTCTTTTACAGAATCAAATGTACTTTAGTGAAATATTTTTATAGGTTTCTTAATGACTGTTTATATTTCTCAATGGATACTTTATTCAAAACCCAGTATATGAATATATGCAAAACTAAATTGCTCTCCAACTAGAAAAAGAAAATTGGGCATGATTTTTTGGAAAGAGAATTTAAAAAGCAGGTTATTTAGGATGTTATTTATTTATATAGAGTAATAAAACAATCCACATTGCCAATGAACCACAATTTCTGTTGCAAGCCTTGACAATTCCTTGACTGTTTTGTAAAGACAAATGATCTACAGTTGGTACAAAAATCAATCCTGATCAGGCAGCTTGCTCCATATGGGTTAACTTCAGAGTAAATACATGCAGGCGCAAAAGACCACTCACACTGAGTAAATTGCAGGATAAGTGCCATAGTCTGAAAATAAATCCCAAATTTAAGGATTTTTTAAAAGAATAAACTATAGAAATAAATTGATACTTATACACAAGGCTCCCAGTGAAATTAATGGGAGATTTGACACATTTCAATGGAAGCAGGACCAAGCCCACAAATAAATGATTTATATAAAATATTGAAAGGTATAATGAGATTGAATTTGTGTTAAATGTATAATTCAGATAAGAGTTGATTTACAAGGCTGTGGGTGTGGTTACAGTGTTTCATATTATACCATGTACTAGGTCGATATATGTCAGACGCTATCTACCCTTTTATACCACACTGGTCCCTGTGGTACCTGAATGCTTCACAAGTTTTAAAAAGTAACATTAGCTTCTAATATGTACCGGCTCATATTCTGCAGTCACTCCCACTCCCACCCACAATGACTTAAGGTTCCTCAGGTGTAAATCCACATAGAATTTTGCCTCACTGTGTTTAATCAGGTATTATAATTCCATGCAGCGGGAGATGGAGATGTACCCTTTCAATTTCGCCTATGGGCCTTAAGTGCAACATAGAGGAGATCAGCCACTCATTCTTTTCCAATGATGATTCCTTTTTTAGTTGAATGTGAAGGGATGATTCTTGACATGTCACAAAAGATAACAGTCACTTCTTTTTAGTAAGATCACATGCACATCAGCACATCCATAAACCATGCATAGGTATGGGAACATTCATATAGTTGGTGTAGTCTGGTTTTTCACCAAGTTTGTCTTTGCAACACCAGCACCATGTTTTCAGTTTACCTATTGTAACCTAAAAGGGGTTCAGATAGCTCTCTGCAGTGCATACCAAATAGGATGGGTAGCTGCTGCAGAATTAAACCTTTTTCTCATCTGTGGGGGCAGAGTAAGAAAGAGGAGGGAGACAGGGATTGGTAAATTGGAATCCAGTGTTAGATATCAAGTATTCAGCATTGAATATAATGGACAATATAGTTGTTTTAAGCCACTATAACTGGAGAAGGGAACCCACAGAACTGTTCATCAAAATGTACGCAGGAATGTGGACCTCAGTGGCACCTAAATTTTTTTCAAGCATTACATTTCTCCTTCACCTCTCTCAGCTGGCCAGTACAGTGTGGGTGAAGGATGAGACCGTGGCTCCATTATTGCCCTCAGCTCTTTCAGGAGTCTAGTATCATCGTCAGCACTAGGTTACCCCACCACTCGTTGCACCTGAAAATCACAAAGCCCTGGTCTATGCCTGGACGATGCACAACAGCACCGGCATGGAGAGAAAGTACTTTATACCCTCTCCCACCTCCTCTGCACCCCACATTTTTTTGGAACCTACACAGGGCTGGAATCAATCTACTGCTAAACTCTGACTAGATGGCTCCTCATTTTCTGAGCCCCAGATGGAAGTGACCTGTAGAAAGAGGGGTGAGGGGACCACAGACTGTCTGGCTTTGCCCATAGAATTAAAATCCGCTTCTCAGGTGGACAATTTGGTTTCAGGAATTTACCTCTCCCTCTGAAACATCCACAGCCCATTTAGAAAAAAAGTTATATTCATGATGGCCTAAATAATATTCCTGCATTTAGGAAAGAAATATGTCAATACATTACCATAACGAGATCCTTGTTAATTTCCATCACAAGACTTCTAAAAGAGGAGCACCTGTGGCAAAATGGTTCCATGCAACAGGAGTTTGCAGTGTAATTTTTTCCCATAGACATATTTAAGCTCAGATTGTCAGTTTGTTTTTTCAAAATATTATTGAGAAATCATGTAATCAGAGAGCTCAGTCATGGCTAATAGCACACAACATCTCCAGGGCCACAAGGAAAGCTTCCGTTTGCTCACAAAAAATAACCAGTGAAAGGAGATGGTAGGTAGGGCCATGGCTGTGTCCCCTCACCTCTTGTGGGGAGACAAGTACCACCAGCAGTACAAGCCTAGAATAGTGCTTTCTTTGGTATTTATATGGCCCCCTAGTACTGTAGTATCTGAAAACCTCAAAATCTTACATGTATTTATCTCCACAACATCCCTGTGAAATAGTATTTGCCTATCATCCCCATTTCACAAATGGGGAAGAGAAGCCTCAAGAGATTTAGTGACTTGCCGAAGGACACACAAGAAGTCTGTGGTGGAGCTGGGAATTGAACCCAAGTTTTCCAAGTCCCCTAACATCATATTCCCTTTATATTTGCACTCTGGGGAACAAAAAAAGTGACAAAGACTGATCCTGTCAGCAGAAATATAAACAACAGTCAAGTTTAGGGTATTTTGAGTTAAGACTTTAAAGTAAGAAATAGGTACAAAGGAATTATTCTGCATTTGGAAACCAGAACAAGGCACTTTGAGGAGGAAAGACACATAAGAACTGTAGAGTGTGGTTCAAGAATTTGGGGAAAGAACCAAAACCAGAAAGTAAAGGGGATCCCCAAAATGAAAGAATTTTGCCCAATATATCATAGAACCATAGGGATAGAAGGGACCGCAAGGGTCATCTAGTCTAACCCCCAGCCAAGATGCAGGATTTGTTGTGTCTAAACCATCCAAGACAGATGGCTATCCAGCCTCCTTTTGAAAACCTCCAGTGAAGAAGCTTCCACAACCTTCTGAGACAGTTGGTTCCATTGTCCTACTGTTCTTAAAGGTTAGGAAGATTTTCTGATATTAAATCTAAATCTCCTATGCTGTAGTTTGAATCCATTGCCTCTTGTCTTGCCCTCTCTGGCAAAAGAGGGCAAATATTCTCAGTCTTTTTAATAGCAGCCTTTCAAGTGTCTGAAGGCTGCTATCATATCCCCCCTTTAATCTTCCCTTTTCCAAACTAAACATACCTATCTCCTTCAGCCTTTGCTCATATGGCTTGCATTCCATCCCTTGGATCATCTTTGTCGCTTGCCTCTTGATCCTTTCCAGTTTCTCTACATTCTGCCTACACATCGGTGACCAAAATTGGACCCAGTACTCCAGTTGAGGCATAACCAGCACAGAGTAGTGAAGTATTATCACCTCCAGTGACTTGCATGCTATGCCTCTGTTAATGCAATCTAAAATTGCATTTGCTTTTTTTTCCAGTAGCATCGCATTGCTGTCTCATGTTGAGGTTGTGATCCACCATAACTCCCAGATCCTTCTCAGCAGTGCTGCTGTCAAGCCAGTTTTCCTCCACTCTGTATTCATGCATTCGGTTTTTCTTCCCTAAGTGTAGCACCTTTGTTGAATTTCATTTTGTTGTCTAAAGCCTAGTTCTCCAATTTATCACGAACCCTCTGAATTTTAGCTGTTTCCTCCAAAGCATTGGCAACGCCCCCCAGCTTTGTATCATCTGCAAACTTGATCAGTATGCTCTCCATACATACATCCAGGTCATTAATAAAGATGTTAAACAACACCGGACCCAGAGCAGATCCCTTTGGAATCCCATTGGAGACCTCCCTCCAATCCAACATCATTCCATTAACAGTTACGCTTTGTTTGCAGTTGTTTAGCCAATTATGTATCCATTTAATGGTAGTTCTGCTAATGGCAGTTCTGTTAAGCCCACATTCCTCCAGCTTACTTATCAAAATGTCACGTGAGACTGTCAAAAACCTTGCTGAAGTACAGGTATATTATGTCCATCACATTCCTCCTATCCAACAAATCAGTTACCTTGTCAAAGAAGGAAAGTCATGTAGAAATAAAGGAAGAAAGTTTCCATTGATTGGGTTAGAGAACTTAAAGGAATGGGCTATCTATGAAAGATCTGAACAACAACATTGCAAAAAACACAGCAAAATTCTTCAGGTGAATTGCCCATCTGTGCTAACAGTCTGGCTACAATATTGTTTTCATCTTCTTAAATCATGCACAGTTTAGTGTAGGGGGGAGATGAGGGAACAGGACCAGCCTTTAACCAATGTGACAACTGACTCTGTAGTTCTATAAGTTATCCCCCACTGCATTATGAAATGCTTCATACATGGGGACCTGTTTCATTACAGGTCTGTTAACAGCTTCACAGCTCTGAGTCTGGCTTCATTCACTTTGTTTTGCATCAAGCTGGTCTATTGCCATCATTTGTGAGGAACTGAAACGCTGCTACAGTTTGTAACTTAAAACACAGAAAAAAAAAGTACACAGCAGCTGTTCATATTTTCAAGGAAGTCTGTTATAATAATGATGTCATGGAAAAAGGCTGGAATCTAGTAAAACATGTCAGACAGGCAGGTCATTCAGGCCCTTTTAACAATATGTGTACACATGTTGCACCATGTACATTACATTACATTACGGTATAAAAAGGCAAAGACTGGAGCACTTTAAAATATTGTTGAGGACAGGCAATTAGGGTCTTTTCATAGTTGTACTTTAATAAATTCAGTTTACTGCTGGAACCAGGGCGGATAAAAATCAATGATTTTTTTTTTTTTTAAAGTCGGACTTTTTTATTTAAATAGGATTTTTCTTTTTTTAAATCATCAGTAAAATACTAAATTTCTCTCTCATTTAAAAAATAACAGTTACAATTAAATCTCATCACAAACGTACTAAACCTACACTTACAGTCTCATAAAAATGAATTAATGGCTCTAGTCTGTCCAGCCTACCTACCAGCTCTTGCTTCTTGAAAGTTCTGGGCTTTCAGTTTCTGTTTCAGTTTGTTTCTCAGCAGACTAAAGACTTTTTTATTTAAATAGGATTTTTCTTTTTTTAAATCATCAGTAAAATACTAAATTTCTCTCTCATTTAAAAAATAACAGTTACAATTAAATCTCATCACAAACGTACTAAACCTACACTTACAGTCTCATAAAAATGAATTAATGGCTCTAGTCTGTCCAGCCTAACTACCAGCTCTTGCTTCTTGAAAGTTCTGGGCTTTCAGTTTCTGTTTCAGTTTGTTTCTCAGCAGACTACATGTGGAAAGAAAGACACAGGTCAGATAGGATTGTTGTTGTTCTGTGCTTATGTGGTGGTGGAACGGGGCCAAGCAAGGCAGAGGAGTTAGTTAAGACACTGTCTTAAAGACAGAGAGACAAAGGACGGAGGCAGAGTAGAAAGGAACAGTGAAGTGGACTGGAAAGAAAAAGGGAAGACATTATTCAGTACACACACAGCTTCTATATTCCCCACACTTTTGCCATAGAAAAACTGTCATGGCTTCTGGGCATGAGAGAGACCCTATCTGAGAATATTTTGAAGAAATTCCTTCCCTGAGTAAAAAAGGAAAACGTGTCAAGTGTAAGCAGTGCAAGGAGGAGATGCAGGGCCTAGCTGCAAGAATGAAACATAATGAAAACTGCTTATTGGGAGAAAATGATGTGGATGAAGATGTAGATATGTCTGAAGAACAATGTGGATCAACTGTTAGTAACTAAATAATTCACTTTGCAATGCATCATCCTTCAAGACTCTCACTATGCCTTTTAGTATAAATGTGATTTAACAAGTAAATTCCCAAGCTGTTTGCTATGTTGGATGTTGCTAGAAAAAAAAATTTAGCTTAGCTAATCCTTATGGCTTGTTTAATTAGTTAACTAGGTTTAGAATCTATCACCGAAGTATATGATATAGAAAGCTGCAGTAAGAGAAATCTAGAGTTGCCAGTTGTCACTGGGTGTCATTTTCTTATTTTATATTACATAATACATGCCCCTTATTTTGGAATATCATGGCCACAGACCATAATGATGATGCCATAAGTCTGTTCCCTATTTTACTTCAGCATAACTCAGCTTTTCCAAGGGAACCCCATCCTATACTGGTTTCCTCAAAAAACAGAAGTACCAGTAAGTCCTACGGTGCTTACTCCAAAATTAAGTGCACTCTAAGTGCAGTCAGTCTTAGCTTTTTTGGTCATTTGGAATCGAATCTGCATCCTTGCTGAAAAAAATATAAATGATTAACTGAATAATAGAATGAGAAGAACTGAGAAGAACGACTATTCAAAATCATTTTTGAATTTTGTTTCAGGATCTCATTTAAGCATAAGACACTTTGACTGTGACTGTCTATCTGCAATAACTTGAGAGTCATCTGGTGGTACTTTTAGCAGCAGTGCTAAAACTAAACATATTCAGACAACAAAGTATCGGTAGCAAGCAAAAGATTTCAATCATCCAGTAAAACCACCACCATGGATGGGTTTGTAGTAAGGACCAGCAAATACCAACAAGACACCATAGATGAAAAGATTGCTCAGTTCATTTATACCACAAATTCTCCTTTTCGCATTGTTAACAATAACACTTCATTGACATGGTTGAGTCCTTATGACCAGGCTACACTCCACCTGGTAGAGCAGACATTGCTGGAAGGTTGCTAGATACAATGTATGAGAAGAAACAAACAGTGTGCAAGAAATACTGAGGGGAAATTTGCCAGTTTAAGTCTTGATGGGTGGAGCAATGTACAAAATAATCCAGTAATATGTGCCTGTGTGACAACAGAAGATTGGGTTGCATATCTTTCAGAAACAATAGATACATCGGGAAATGCCCACACAACAGAATATTTAAAAGAAGTGGCAGTGAAAGCTGTAATAAACTGTGAACAAAAATTCAACTGTCACGTGTGCAGTTTTGTCGCAAACAATGCTGCAAATGTGGAAGAGATGAGAAGATACTTAGAAGAATAAATGGAAGGATGCTCCTTAACAACATATGGCTGCAGTGCCCATTTAATGCATCTTTCGGCCAAAGACTTAAGTACGTCTTCTCCAGGAATAAAAGAAAATGTAGTTGAAGTCGCAAAATACTTCCATAACAACCGTTTTGCTTCAGCTTCCCTGAAGAGAGCAGGAGGATCCAAAATAATTCTCCCCTAAGATGTTCGATGGAATTCTGTGGTTGATTGTTTTGAACAATGTATTAAGAACTGGCCTATTCGCATAAAACTTTGTGAAGAAAACAGTGATAAAATAGATGGAAGTATCTCATCCAAACTATCTAACATTGGATTAAAGAGGAATGTAGAGGATATGCTCAGTATACTGAAGCCTATATCTAGAGCCTTAAACAAACTTCAGAGAAATTGTTGCTGCATTGCTGGTGCTGTCAAAATTTGGAAAGCACTTCAAGAAACACTGAAAAAAGAAATACCTCACCAGAAAGTTAAACAGCAGGCAATAAAGAAGTGAATGGATCAAGCACTAACTCCACCTCATTTTCTTGCGAACATTCTCAACCCCAAATATGAAGGTAGATGCCTAATTTCTGAAGATGACGATGCGGCCATGGCCTGGGCATCTCAAAATCACTCCTCAGTTATGTCAGTCATAATAAATTTCAGGGCTGGAGCGGAACCATTTAAACAGTACATGTTTACTGATGATGTTTTGAACAAAGTCACTCTCCTAAATTGGTGGAAATCATTAGCCAGGAATCTTGAAACAGAGTTCTTTCAGTTGCTAAGCCAACTTTTCACAGCAGCAGATTCCTCTGTAGGCAGAGAGAGAATATTTTCATTGTTTGGTATTATTCACTCAAAGCTGAGAAATGGATGGGGAGTTGAAAAAGCAGAAAAACTCATATTTCTGTTTCAGTCTATGATAAAAATGATAGTGGGAGTGGGGAAGATGAGAGTTAGTTGTAGAAGTTTTAAGGACAGCATGCGTTTAGTGTTGTGATGACTTGTCTGTTAGAGTTGTTAAAATTTGAAAATTAAAAAAGAGTTCAAGGACAGCCATCAGCTGACAACTCAGGAGACTGCTGCAACTGCAAATGTGAAACATTTATGTAACATTTAAGATTTAGTTTAATAAAATATAAGTGCTATTGTGTTCGTGTGTGATTTAGTTCTTACCATTCTTAATGTACCGCTGCTGCATCTGCAGCTTGACACAGGTATTATGTACTATTTCCTAAATTAATAAAAATCAAGTTATCTAAAAAATTACACCTGGTATATCCTCCTAGGTGTTGAAAAATGCTGTACTGAGTTGTAAATTAACATGTTTTAGTGATCAGATTTGCACCATTGTTTAAGAAATATGTGAAGAAGTATCAGTGGGAAACTTGATTTAAATCAATGATTTTCTCTTGGTGATTTAAATCATGATTTAAATCAATCCACCCTTGCTGGACCTACCCAATAAAGCAAGATACAAAAGCTACAGTACAAATTCCATATCAATCAAACCCATTTTGACTCAACAAACAGTTTAAAACTATTTTAAGCTACTAGCTAGCTGGGACTGTGAGGGAATTCAGAACATTTCCCATAGAAAGATTCAGTACACAGAAATACAAGAAAGAAATTAAAGACAAAGAATTAACTTGAACATTTCTTAAGCGGTAAGGAGGATTGTGGCTCAAATTTTGCCTTTACACACATCAGTGTAGCCCTCATGCAGTCAATGGGAGCCCTACATGTGTATCCAATTGGACCTATTCTTATTAATCAGACTTTCTACAATCACATGTGTTCCGCTATTCCATCTCTTGCAGCAGCCTGCTTATACACTACTTTCTCAGCTCAAGCAGTCTACACGGCATTGCATCAGGCCTGGACAAATTGGAGGACTGGGCCAAAAGGAACCTGATGAGGTTTAACAAGGACAAGTGCAGTCCTGCACTCAGAACAGAAGAATCCCATGTACTGCTACAGACTGGGGACCAACTGGCTAAGCAGCACTTCTGCAGGACTTGGGGGTTACAGTGGACAAGAAGCTGGATATGAATCAAAACTGTGCCCTTGTTGCCAAGAAGGCTAACAGCATACTCGGCTGCATTAGTAGGAGCATTGCCAGCAGATCAAGGGAAGTGATTATTCCCCTCTATTTGGCACTGGTGAGGCCACATCTGGAGTATTGTGGTCAGTTTTGGGTCTCCCACTACAGAAAGAATGTGGTGTGGCAGGGTGCGCCTGTCCCGCCCTGTGGATCCTGCGCTTCAGCGGCTATGCCAGTGGTGCGGCGGGGAGGGGAGTGCAGGGGGAGGGGGGACCCGGTCCCGCCCTCTTCCCCGGGCCCCCGACCCAGGGACCCTGCAAGGAGTGGTCTCACCCTGCTTAGTCCTGGAGACCTACTACCTTCCCTGGGCCGCCTGTCAGTGGCCCCACCGGCCTGTAGACTGCTCCCTCGTACCGGCGTGAAGGGTTGTGGTGTCTTCCCCGGCTGGAGCCTCTCTGTCTCAGTATGGTAGCGGCCGTGGATGATAGTCCCAAGCCCTGCAGCTATAGTGGCGGCAGGGCAGGGCAGGGCAGGGCAGCTCCGCTTTGCTTCACTTCACTCCTCTTCACTCTGCGTTGCTTGCTTGCTTTGCTTTGCTTTGCTTTGCTTTGCTCTGGCTGTTAACTCCCTTTCAGCCTACTTGGCCTGCCTGAAATGGAGGCTTTTAACTGCTGGGGCAGCTTCTTTGATAGGCTCCAGGTGGCCTAATTGGCCCAACTGTCTTCAATTAGCCCCAGCTGGGTTACCCAGAGAAGAGGGCTTTATGGAGCCTGGGGCTAATATACATGCCTTCCAGTACCCTTTCATAACCCTGCGGTCTGGCCCTGTCACAGTGGACAAACTGGAGAATCCAGCAGAAGGCAACCATGATTATGGGCTGGGGCTCATGACTTATGAGGAGAGGCTAAAGGAACTGGGCTTATTTAGTCTGCAGAAGTGAAGAGTGAGGGGGACATTTGATAGCAGCCTTCAACTACCTGAAGGGGGGTTCCCCAAAGAGGATGGAACGAGGCTGCTCTCAGTGGAGGCAGATGACAGAACAAGGGGAGGAGTAGGTTGGATATAAGCTCTCTCACTAGGAGGTTGGTGAAGCACTGGAATGAGTTACCTAGCGAGGTGGTGGAATCTCCATCTTTAAAGGTTTTTAAGGCCCGGTTTGATAAAACCCTGGCTGGGATGATTTAGCTGAGGTTAGTCTTGCTTTGGAGCAGGGGGTTGAAATAGATGACCTCCTGAGGTCCCTTCCAACTCTAATCTGCTATGATTCTATGCTCAACCCCTCATGGATCTTCTAATAGAATTAAAGAGGGGAGGATGTGCAGTGGAATGTGGTGTTATCTGAAGCAGAAGGAGATAACTGCACATATTCTAGTTATTTTGGAGCCTACTGTAGTATTTATTTTGCCCCATAGTGCTCCTTACAAAGTTTGTTCTGCAGGGGGTATGAAGATGTTTACATGACATTAATGTGGTGATGGGCAGGATAACTATGCTTTTCTGATCAGATGAGATCATATTTTGTTCCGAAATTTACTGAGAGAATTTAAACATTCCAACTGACTTTTGCATATTCAGCAGCTGGAGAAGTAAAACAAGGCTGACCCCTGATAAAACTTGTAGCTAAAACATTAATATATAGACCTAAAGGAACCATACTCCTCTATGTTTGGACTCAAGATACACTGGATACATATCCTGGAATACACTCAGTAGCTGGAATATAAAATGAATTAAAATGTGATATAAATTAAACATAAATCCTGGATCTGACATGCTTTGATCTGAGCTCAAACATAAATCCTGGATCGGATATCCTTAAATTTGTTGTTCTTGTTGAGGAAGGAAGGTAAAAAATCCAAACTTGGAACCAGATCACAATTCATAATTGGTCCAAATTTCTAGAACAGGCTGAGCCAAAACCTCAAGTCCAAACTCTCTTTCAACTTTGGGGGATTCAAAACACAGATTTTGCAACCTAGACCCTTCTCTAGTGGGGGAAAAAAAACCCCACACAAAGACACAAAAAATCAGGCAAATGTTCTCTATAATTTACTGTTGGGACTCTTGCAATCCTAATTATGATTCTAGGAAAATAAATTTGAGCTAGCTGCTGTGGAGCATCTCTTCACAGTGCTTTGTTGTCTGCAACTGCAACCAGCAGCCACAATTTACAAAGACACTTATAGGACTAGTGAAGGTTTAATCATATGTCTAAGTGTTCACAAAACTGAACCCCAAATGAGGAAAGACTTCACACAATGTAGAAATACTGTTACTACTGCTTATGCAATACAGACGCTCTTAGAAATGGCCAGATACAATAAATCTGGAGTAACTTCACTGACTTCAAAGGAATTAATTGAATTTACACCAGCATACCTGAGACCAAAATTGGCCCTATGGTTTGTAGCAAAGCAATTTTCTTATGTAATTTGCACAAGACAATGGAAAAGAAGATCAAGAACAGTAACTCAACAAAAATGTCTCACTAATGCTACCAAGGTCAGTAACACGAGCCCACTGAATGACACTTTACATTTATTTGGGTGGCAATTTTCCTAATTCGTCTGTTAATGAATTGGCTTGTTACTGCTACACTACCTTTACAATTCTTGCTGGCTTCTTCCCTCTTCTCTTGTAGGACTTAGTTAGCTCATATGTGCACTAAAACATTGCATAATTGAATACCTGATTGATGAACTGTGTTAAAAAAGAATTGCATTACATCATGGCTCCTCCAAGCATTTGATATACAATCTGTGTGTTGTAAATGCTGCATAATAGAGTTCAAGTTGTGGGTGGAGAGGATGGATGTGTAAATGGGATGGATGTGTAATAAGCAGGCAAGACCAAATAGCTATGACCCTGCTCAGAGCTTCCTACTTAACCCTCAGTGAAATCTTCCATTTAGTTCACTATCACTAAGACTATAAATCTAATAAATATGGATGGCCCAGTTCTGCAAATCAAAGTGGACTTAAACGCAGCAGAAATAGCCCATGTAGGATGTCTCTTGCATATGGGGAGCCCAGCTTTGCTGAGCTGACATAACAGCAACTGCACCGAAACCACTTTTGCTACCAGTACAAGGGGTATGGCCAGTGCATTCCTACTCTCCAGCAGGCCAGGGGGCAGCCAGCATAGCACAGAACCACCAGAAGACTGGACCAGTGCCCATCAGCTCCGAGGTGATATAGGGCTTAAAGACTACTCAAAGACTATTTTGTACCCACAGAGCTGCACTAGTTGCACACAGACTGGGTGCTAGGGTCTTGCCCCTATATTTATATCAGGCGACCTGCAAGGGAAATATAAAAACTCTCCTCTAATTAATAAAATATGTATTTAAGGCTCACAGTTTCTCAGTTACAGTGCCATTGTTCTACTGCTTACCATGACTTAGTATACCTAGTACTGCAGGATCAGGGTCTAACTTTTTAGCCCAAGTTTTATAGAAAAGCAGTCACTTAAACTACCCAGGGAACTGAACGGTAGGTTGAGCTGAATCCGGTCTTATTTCCTACTGAATTATAGAATCAGTTCTAGTACCATATTTTGTAGGTTATACAACGCCAGCTACTAACAAAAAAATTAAAATAGCTTGATCGGCTCCAAAAAATGAAAACAAAAAATACAACTGTTATAGTATAGACATTTTCATTTATGCATTTTCAGGATTCTCCACTCTATTTCAAAATACTGGTTTGTTTGTTCTTACGAAATAAGCTTGAATTATTCTATTTCTCATCACCCTGAATGACCACTTTGCAAAAAAATGAAGTTAATCCTAATAAATGTGTTTATTTTCCAATCTTCTGGATAAAACATCGACTCTAAATAGAAAAGCACTGGCTTTCATATGCATGTGTACACACACACACACACACACAGACAGACAAATAATCTGGGAAACATTTACAAAGTGTGCACCAGTAGCACAATCAAAGCTTAAGTCTGAATATTTCAAAAATGGATGATTAAATGTCAGCACCTACATCTACAATTAGACACTTAACTAAGGCCCTGATCCTGCAACTGAATACATACAGTTGGACTCCAGAGCCCACACAGGTCGAGTTACAAGAACAGGGCTGTAAAGCACATGTAACTCTTCCTACGTGACCAGTCCAGCTGAAGGCAAGGAGACTCAAGAAAATGATCTTGGAGTCATTGTGGACACATCCGCTCGATGTGAACCAGGAGTCAAAAAAGCTAATAGAATGTTAGGAACCATTAGGAAAGGAATAGATTATAAAACAGAAAATATTGTAATGCACTATATAAATCCAAGGTACACCCACACTTGGAATATTGTATGCAGCTCTGGTCACCCCATCTCATAAAAATATGTTAGAATTGGAGAAGATAGAGAGAAGGGCAACAAAAATTATTAGGGGTATGGAACAGCTTCCATTTGAGGAGAGATTAAAAAGACTGGGATTCTTCCATTTAGGAAAGATGTCTATAAATATGATAGAGGTCTATAAAATCATGACTAGTGTGGAGAAATTGAATAAGGAATTGTTATTTACCCCTTCACATAGCACAAGAACCAGGGATCACCCAATGAAATTAATAGGCTGCAGGTTTAAAACAAATATAGCGAAGTACTTCTTCACACAATGCTCAGTAAACCTTTGGAACTCATTGCTAGGGGATGTTGTGAAGGCCAAAAGTATTACTGGGTTCAAAAAAGAATTGGCTAAGTTCATGGAGAATAGTTCCCTCAATGGCTATTAGTCAGAATGGTCAAGGATGCAACCCCAGGCTCTGGCTGGCCCTGCACCTGTGACTGCCAGAAGCTGAGGCTGGATGACAGGAGATGGATCACTCTATAATTGCCCTGTTCTGTTCATTTCCTTTGAATCATCTGGCACTGGTCACTGTCAGGGACAGCATACTGAGCTAGATGGACCAGTGTTCTGACCCAGTGTGCCCGTTCTTATGTGCTTATGACTACACATGTGAGTAAACCTGTGCACATGCCTAAGTGTTTCCAGGACTGGGGGCATAGTTAGGTGCCCAATATGATTTAGGTGCAATATAATTTGTGCAAAATATCATATGGTTTGATATCATAAGATATCAGACAACTTTAGGCACTCATTTTTGAAAGAATTGACCTGTGACTTTAAATTATTGTTTTGCGCAATGAAACAGTTAACATTTCAGTGGAAGTTGCATAATAAGCACCTAAAATTTCAGTGATAAATCCCATGTGTCTCACGTTTTCAATTTTCATTGCCACTGAAGTCTCACAGAATGATGTCAGCTCTTTCTTTCAACCAAATCTAATTTAAACTTATGATATCAAACCATATGGTATATTGCACAAATTAGTTTTCCCTCTGCCACTCTCTAGATTTCACATTATAGTTTTACTCACAGACTAGAAAAAAAAAATGAGGGCCTGTGTTGAAGTGTATAAACCCCATCCATAGGTTGGAAGCAAAAGGGTACATCTTCTCTATATCCAGAACCAACACCACAATTGTCTGTCATGAATGCAGGAATTTGCAGTGTAGAAGGCTGTGTAGTAGCTGACAAGCTGTGAGGAATTCATTAATTCCCTCATGAAGGTTACAAGAGGGATGTGTTGTGAGAAGCTAGGGAATGAATCTGGTAGCAGGGAGGAAAGATGGACCTTTGGAAAGAGGGCTCCAGTAGGAAAGCGACCCATGGATGCATGATCTCCCTGTTTGAATCTCATCTGAAAAGAGTCGTACTTCAGAGCCACACTTTGGTCGCAGCTGAAGCAAGCCAGATCTTATTCCTTTTTCTTTACCTTCTGCTTGAGAAACGCCCTGTCGTATTGTTTTGGGACTTTAAGGGCCAAGATACTCTTCTGTTTTACAATAAAGTTCACCACAAAGGCGTCTGTACTCCATTTAGGGCAGTGTTTCTCAATCTTTTAAGTAGCAAGTACTCCCTAACTTCTGAAAATTTTAATAAGTACCCCAACACTCAATTTTCCACGGGATTTTATATTTACAGACTAATGTGAGCCATATGTTGGAAGAAGGGCTCAGTACATAAGGCTGTGATAGGACAGATGTCCGACCTAGGGTGGGTAGGGTTACCACCTTTACATCAGGGGTGTACAACTCAAGTATGTACCTGGGCTAGAGGTGATGTTGGCCAAAGCTAGGAGGCTTTGAGCGGCATGCCAATGCTGGGGGATATAAAGCACAGCACCAAATTTTTTGACATAGATTTGAGAGGAGGAAGGGGTGAGAGAGAGATAGGAAAAGACGGTAATTGATGAAATCTGGGGCTGTCATAATTGTCAATTTCACGGCTCAGCTAGTTTTCTGGGCACTGGGTTTTGAGCCAGGGATGGGGGCTGCCACCTGGCTGCCAGCTCAGGAGGTGGGCGACTGCTACTCAATCCGAGCTGGGGCAGAGGAGGCTTCTGCAATGGCTGGGACCAGGGATGTGGGCAAGCGGCTGCTGCCCATCTTCAAGCCAGGGCTCTGGAGGCTGTCCCTCGGTTTGGAGTCAGGGAATGGGTGGCTACCAGTCAGCTGTGAGCCCAGCTCACAAGACACAGGAGGCTGCCCACCTGGGAGCTGGGACCCGGCAGGAAGCGGGGGCCCCAGAAGCTAGCAGCTGAAGCCTGCCTTCCAGCTGGGAGTTGTGACCGGGTGGGAAGCAGGCTGTTGCTGCCCGCCTCCCCTTCACTCTGTTATTCCCCCGATACCCCCTGCCTGTGTCTCGCGTACCCCCAGGGGTACGCATACCACAAGTTGAGAAACTATGATTTTGGGGAGTACAACCATTTGCTGCTCCAGCTAGCTAGTCACAGAGCTAGTTTTGATCCTATGAAAATTAACCAATGAGAATTGACTGACATCAAAGAAATGCTAAAGTAGGGTGGAATTTGCACCTTAATTTAACTGTTTCAGAAACTGCTGCATCAGTAAGATGACAGGGCAGGTTAAGGGAAATGGTCAACAGATTAAAAATAGCTCTACTTAATATATCCTTGTTTGGTTATTTCATGTCACAATCTTAAGGCCTGAGTTTGCACAACTTACTCAGGCAACTCCCCATATTTACTGACTCTACTAGGAGTTATGCTGGATGGTTTGTCTCCACAGAAGCTGCAACAAAAACAAACTACAAAGGTGGTAATTCACACCTTTCATTACTTGGTGCAAGTTTGTGTAGAGACTTGTATAGAAATAGGCCACTTTTTCTTAAATAACTTGAATTGGCATAAAAAAATAAAAAATTTAAATTATACATATTCCCTTTTTTCATATAAATATGTACATTTTTAATCCCTCTAAATTCTTGGTCTGAAATTTAGACCAGTGCCGCGCACCTTTGGTCCCTCTCGGTGATGGGGCCCGCACTGAGCTGTGGGACCGGGATCGTGATCGGTGCCGGGTGTCATCCGGCACCGGGATCCGCGCTGGGCTGCGCGCCGGGGATCAAGTCCGGTGCTGAACGCATCGGGTCTGGTCAGGCATCGGGATCCGCGCCAGGCTATGTGCCGGGGATCTGGACCGGTGCTGAGCGTGTCGGGTCTCATCAGGTACTGGGATCCGCCCCGAGCTGCGTGCCGGGGATCAAGACTGGTGCCGCACTGGGCTCGGTGCCAGGGTGCGAGGTCCCGAAGTGCGATCCTCACAGGAGGCGGAACTGTAGCAGCGGCACCTTGCGCATAAGCCTCTAGACCACCCTCGGTGCCACAGTGTCAAGGAGCTCGACAACTCAGAGTCGGAGCTGGGAGGAGAGCCCGCACTATCTACCCTCCATGACCATCTGGGAGGAGACCTGGACTCCTGCCTCGACCACCCACCAGGGCAACCCAGCGCGGGTTTACCCCGAGACACCGGTCCCCACACTCTTGGCTGAGGGGGGAAAGGAGACGCGGGCATGCCCATCGGGGCTCGAGCTGCAGCGAATGCCTCCAGTGTTGATGGCCCTTGCAGGGGCGCTCTCCCACCCCCAGGAGTCAGGGGAGGCTCCCTGCGAGGAGATGGCGGTGCCGGAGTAGTCTCCATGGCACGTGGTTGGGGCATCTTCGAACTGGCCCCCAGCCCGACAGGCGGCGCAGGGGAGTCTTTGCGGGCAGCCTCCTGCCGCTTCTTCTTCCTCGGCACCGAAGGTTGCTGCGGTGCGGGCGGTGTGCTCCACACCGAGGTTACGCTCGGTGCCACAGGGGATCGCGTCAGTTCGGAGTCCGATCGGAGCGCGGACTCCATCAGGATGGCCTTCAAGCTGGCGTCTCTCTCCTTCTGGGTCAGCGGCTTGAAGGCCTTACAAATTTTACATTTGTCCTTTCTGTGCTGCTCCCCGAGACAACGGAGGCAGCAGTTGTGAGGATCGCTCACAGGAAAAGCCTCGCCACAAGCAGCGCAGGCCTTAAAACCGGTTGAGCCAGGCATGGCCCAACCCTAAGCCCCTGAGGGCTAACTATCTATTGTTCTAACATTTAACTATTCTTAATTAAACAACTATACTTAACACTATCTCTAACAACAAGAACGATGAGAACAGGGATTGCTACTTGCTGTTCAGCAAGGGGCAGACATTCCAGCAACCGTCAATGGGCAGAAAGAAGGAACTGGGGGCCCTCAGGGCTGGTGGCACCTGCTATACCGCGACACAAGCGCGGCACTCCAGGGGGTGCCGAAGCCGGCCCTACGGGGCTTGCTAAGGGCAAAAAAGTTCCAGGAACCAGTGCACGGGGCACTCATTCACCTATATTGGAATGGATATGAGCAATCACTCGAAGTAGAACAGCCCGCATACAATCATGAGTTTTGGAAGAAGGCTATAACACTTGCTGACCTCGAACAGAAAAGTGGTAAGAAATTCAATGATGACACTTAGTAGCCCTGATCCTGCAATCAGCACCATGCAGGCAGACAAACCCATGTAGATTCAAAACCAACATGTCAAAAGGAAACATTTCAGAACTTTGCCTTTAGAAAGTGCTAAACTTTTTTTTTTTTTTTTTTTTTGGGGGGGGGGGGGGGGTTGACCGGGGGCATGTTCCTAGCAAAGATGTGAAGATGATGAGTTTGGAAAGAGAAGAGAAAATAAACTACTATTTTAATGCTCTCAAATATATTTTACACTAGCTTTCTGTACAAATATGGTATAAAGTTGCAAAACACCTCTTAAAAACAACACTCTCTGTATACATTCTATTTACTTACAATGTAAGATTCTCAAGGCAGGAACTGTCCTATGTCTTTGAAGAGCTCCAAGCATAGCATTGACATTTAAATCACAACATGCCTACTTTTATAAGGGAACATTACAGTTTTATTTTAAACTTAATAGACATCCAATTTTTCCTTTTCAAAACCTGGGCCTAGATAACAAAGCACCGGAGTCTTATAAAGTTTCTAACACCAAATGTAAATTAAGCAGTGAAATTGCTCTAGGAAATGTTCCAAGAATGCAAGCCCAGTGGAGTCTCAACATAATTTCTATATCTTAGGCTCTGATTTTTCATGACATTCAAACAACATAACAAAATATCATACTTCACTATGGAAGATTTTCAGTTATTTCCCCAGTTGCAAGAAACTAATGGCCCTTTGCATGTAAATCTCAGATTAGTACTGTAAGAAAAGAAATGGAAACAATGGTAGATGCACTGTTGATACAGTAGCTCAGAAACTGAAGATCTGCCTGAGATGCTAGACCCTAAGATTCATATTTCATATACCATCATAGCAAATACTGTATACTATTGTGAAATTTGTCACTGATTGCTAGGGAGGAGTGTATGCTGGTTACCGGCATTGTACCTATTTACATAGAAAAATGTCAGTGTTACTAGTGTAAAAAGACAGGATTCAGTTTTACTTTCTGTGCCAGCTGTCATTACAGGAGTTTATATCAGCATCTCCAGTGAGTACAGAACCTTCCCAGTAGCAATCTCAAGTAATTATTTTATCTTTCAACAAATCCACTGAAAAGCTCAAAATCTTTCCTCCCTTGCACAAGTCAGGGTTTTCACTGTTTAAACAAAGAACTACAGGTTTTTCCAGGACAGAGCTACTACTTGTTTATCTGATGGGAAAGATCAAAAAATGACAACCTCGTTCTGAACAAATGCTATTATTCAGCAACACCACCAAAGAGGAGGAAGAATGTTTCCTGACTACAAAGTGTAGATCCACCAATTCTTGTCTGAATATCTAAAATGGACAGTGACAGGCAGGTTAAGCCTGTGCTGCTGATATCCTCAGTGCTAACTGCGGAGCCACAGTACTGATATTTACACTTCGAAGATTTAAAAGTGTAACTTCTCAGTTGGTTCTGATTATTATATCTGAATGCAACATCCTACCCTTCATGCTTTGGATGCCAGCCCATGTATAAGAACAGAAACCATCTCTACCCATACATTTTCATTCCATTACAAAGTGGCATATTTTCAATGACTCTTATTTAGTTTTTCTTACTGCAAGTCATCAACTGTAATTCTTCTGTGTTTGTTTCATGCTGGTGCTCAATAATAATAGCTATATTCCTTATATAAAAGAAATGATGGCTTCAATTAAATCATTACAGTCCTTACCTGCAGAATTCCCAATGTTCAAGAAATCTTCTTGTCACTTTTGCGTTTAAAGTAAAACAAGAGCATTCCCCAGTGGGTGACCTATAATAGAACAGAAAGACATATCAAGACCACATAATACGGTACATTTAACATGAGCATCAAATTACACTTTAATAAGAAAATTAACAGTTAAACAGTTAGCTGTTATTTTGCTGTAGTATGCCTTTTATGGACACATGTGCCAAACAGTAAATGTTTGGCAGGAATCACGCAACATGACATGCATATATTAATAAGAGGTACCTTTCCCCTCTTTCAACCTGTACGCTTAGACACAGAGATGTTTTGATTGCCCTCCATTCCCTACTTATAAGGCTCACGTTGCAGTTATATAAATTAAATAATTAAAATCATGCTGACAGTACATCAGAGTATTTTTATAACTAAACAACACAATCAATAAAACTAGTCACTTGAGTAAGAACTGTATGATTGAGACCAAAAAATATTCTAAGCTGCTGTCAACTTCTAATGAGCCTTGCCAGAAAAAAAAAATCCTTCTGATTTTAAATTTATATCTGATTACATTTTATTGAAACCTAAATATTAGGGTGACTGAAGCCTAAATATTATTTCACAATCTGTAATGTAGCTAAACAAAATAGTATTAGCGCCAATTTTGTTAATGCACAAAAACCAGTAATCACACTGCAAATAATAGACTTTCAAATTCAGGTACCAGGTAGAGATTTAGGTGTGCAATCCCCTATTAAGAACGGAAGCTGTGAGTTTAATCCTTCACTTGTCATGCTGGACATGTTCCTAGGTATTTCAACCAGTTTCCTGACTGCTATTTAAAATATATATATTCAGTGCTGCTCCTGTATAAAATAAATTTCCGTAGATTTTCAATGATCATTTACCATTAGTTAATGGACATTTTAGTTGACTTGACAATTATGGAGTCACAAGGGACTTGATTGTGACTGTTACATTGTGATGATGGTTTTGTTTTAGTGCTGCTCTTACCAGACAACTCAGATCACCCGTTGTGCTCCATTTTTTTAAAACATGTTTTCCAAACACAAGAAAGTAACACACACAAGACTTAGGACCAAATGATAGCTGTTCCAGAGTGCTGGGAGAGAAGCCCTAAAAGCCCATTTCACACTAGATGCATCCATAAGGAGGCCTCTTACACCCTCTGAGAGACCGGTTCTGCCCTCCTATTAGTGTTGAGTAGAAGCTTAGACCATGATCCTGTAAAAACTTCTTCACATGCCCAACTGTAGCAGTGTAAGGAGTCCCACTGAGGAAGCCACACAAGAATGTCTGCAGAAAGACCTTACTCTGCAAGTGGTCCCCTGAAGACTCATTATATAGTTAGACAGTAAGCTCGTAACAGCTTTAACTCCACTGTAATCAGTTGAAAACAATGGGATACTTATGGGAGTAAGTGTCTACTTGGTGGGAGAGTGTGAAATGACTGGGCCCAGAGCATGAGGGGGGGAAGGGGAGAATCGAAGTAGACTAGAGCTGCTGGAAGCACAGCGTATTTATTTCCTGATTTTTTTCAGGCTGGAGGGGGAATGGGGTAAATCAAAATGGCTCTGAACAATAAGATCCAAAACCAAATGAGTAAAAAAGTATAAGATCCAAAATTAAAAGTTTCAGTTACATCAAAATATGGCAGCACACAAAATATGGCAGCACACAATCACAAAGTGAGGGATGATCTACCATTGCCCCACGAGTCAGGAAGAAATGTAGATGTAACTACAGTACAAACACCAAAGAAAAGATGACACTTCTTTCCTGCAGTATGACTGTTTGTTAGTGAAGCCCAGTTTTAATGGCTCATCTCAGTGCAGATCAGCAATCATAGTGGAAGGCCAAAATTAATAGGGCACCATTTCTTTTCTCTAAAACGAACCATTTCTGTTGGCCTGTTCAGTGTCTAGCAATGGCATGACTAACAATTGTGCTGAAAGTGTTCCTCTTTGCAGCTAGAGGGCAGCTAAATGTCTAATTCAAATTCAAGTCTTACTCAAGAAAGTAACATTTACAGTACAGCAACACTACAAACAGGGACATGATAGTGTCGTAACATTGCTCTTTTAAGCAATGTAAGAACAAAACAGTCAATACTGATTTCTGAAGATGAATATATACAAAAGAGTTGTCTGGTACATTAAGGCCAGGTCTACACTAGAAACTTTGGCCAACATAGTATTGTCAATCAGCAGTGTAATTTTTTTACATTTCTATATCGGCAAAATTCCTAGTGTAGACACATTTATACAGACCTAAGAAGTACTTTTGGCAGCATAGCTTATTTTGTTCTGCAAACTGGTCTAAACTACACTGGCAATAGAATATTTTTGGCAAGATGAATCTACACTAAGAGGGTTCGCCATCTTAGCTATACCAACAAACCTTTTCTAGTGTAGATCTGGCTTAAATCCACTAAACAATTAATGTATTTTCTCTTTTCTTTCCCACTTCCTTAATTTTCATAAGTCAATAGTACTCGACACCCTATGTAATTCCCAGCCCTGCCATTCATGAGACAAATTAATTAGGCTGTTAAAACATCAGTTATATCCTGGCACTACAATTCAGGTTAGCACCTTTAGCAACCAAGTTCTGACTCTATAATTATGCTGGCATTTGCTCCTGGGAAGTATGGAAAATAATTACTATAAATCTCCAGTTGACCTGGAGGCAGAAATAACCACTCAAGTCAAGATCAGATGGACTGAATTAAGCAGGATCTCACCTTCAGTCAGTTATCTCTACCCTCATCACTAGATGACCTCAGAAGAAATTGGAATAAAAAGACAAAAAGGCCTAAACAAGGCAACAAAAGGCAACCCCTAACATGCTTTAAGGAGAAATACGCACTCTTATAAATCTGGATTTATAATTATGTGGTAGTAAGTTGTGATAGACGAATACGAATATTTATAGGAGTTCACTACAAAAAGTATAGAATTCTGAGAGATCACATTACTATGCCCATATCAATTAGCTACCCCAGGGTAGACCGAAAGCATGTTTTAAGGGAAAAAAATAGTGATTTCTATATTTAATACAGCACATTCCTAGAATATTATTATATAACAAAACAAATATCTACCTTTTCTTCTGAAAGATAGTTGGGTTCATTTTCACTGAGATAATGGCATGGCAGATTGTTATACTGTAATATTTTAAAAGTGGAAGGAGACATCCCAAGACCATGAATGAGACTGTTTTTCAACTAGCTTTTTGCTTTTGACTTATCATCCATGCCCACAAGAGAGAAGATTTTGACACACACATGCTTTACTGAGCAGTCAAAAATGATTGCATACAAAATTGTGAGAAGAAATATTTGTGTGAACAGCATGGATGTTGAAAATGATAATTTAGAATAGAGGTCAGTTTTTATATTTGTGGCCTTTTTAATATTAAGAACAAAAGAAAAATTAAACGGGAAAAAATACACAATCATTACTTTAAAAAGGAGACCCCATCATGGGGCATACAGTGGTGGAGATAGATTTATTCTATTTTATTTAGCATTGAGGAAAGATGTAGGATTGGCAACCCCAGAGACTACAGTCCTATATTTTTTCCAAGAATAAGTACAACAGAAACAGTAGCAGAGACACTGCCCTACAAATGTACCTCAACACTGCTCACCTCTGAGGGTGAGGAAACTGTTCTTTCCCCACGCCTTTTTAAATTTTCAGCATCACTGCAGAGACTGCTAATAAAGGTGAAAATTACAATCAAGTGTATGTGCTTCTTGAGATGCGGACACTATCTATAAGAAACTGAAACAAGGTAATCAGATTACATAACAGTGTCAAATTTTTCAAGCTTGCATTCAAGCATTTTAAATAGAAGCTTGAACTACACCCACTACCTTTTTAAAACGACATTCCAACAACTCTGTAGTGGGTGAGGCATAAAAATCTGAATAGGATAGAATATTAGGGGCATGTTTTAAGAATCTTTTGCTAACTCAGTGGCTCAAGAGATTAGAAATGGGATTCAGAGCCTTTCACCACTTGAAATCCAAGCCAGGTTCATAGTGGCTTAAAGGCATAACCATCTAATGGATATTTATTGACAAATGTGAAATGAGTTGGTGGTTTCAGTCCAGTTCTTAGCAGAGAGTATCTTCATCAGAAAACCCTCTATCCCAAATGGCACTAACTTGTTGGCAGGGAGGGCCAGGGATTACATGGGAATTTAGAATTTAACTACTCTCCGAGTCTCATTTCCAGAGATGGTACTTCTAGGTTAGCATGCAGGTGCGTTAACAATTCGATATGGAGAAGGAAGTGCAAATTCTGATCAATTTTCTCACTTTCAAATACTTTCTTTTGTCATTAAACTCCTGCATTAAACATGTTCAAGCTCAGAATACTGCAAAGGTGCAGATAAAAGGAACTCAGTCTAAAACCAGATAGTGTCAACAAATTCAAAATGTTAGTGTCATGCTTTTCTTGCCCGAGTTAAATATATATAATGGGGAGAATAAATTGTGACTATCCACAAACATTTTTAAATGCTTTACCCATGCTAGTGTCTCTTTTGTGTTTGCTTCTGCTAATATTCATGCAATTGACTTTAACATAAATGTTCAAGGGAAACAAATTTCAAAGCTGCTTATCCAAGAATACATAAAAAAGGTTTTTTTTTTAAATTCCTATTGAAAGTTGTGCACTCAGTGAGCCAAAAAGAATAAATGATATGACTTCAAACCATTCACTACCAAACAATACATTTTTAAAAGAGACATACTCACATAGAATTACTTAAGTAACAATCAGAGTAGAAAAAAGGAGAAATATTTCAAACAATAATTTTGAGAAAACTGCAATCTGAATAAGGATATGCTGCAACCAATGAAAGAAGCTAAACTCAGACAAATTGCGAGTTGTTCAGTTGGAGCTAGTCTCTATGCTGGTTTGTTAAAATCATTGTAGTCATAATGCTGTATTTACTAGACTGTACTACAGTTGTAATGTTGGTCAAATCTGAATGTAAACAAGTGAAATTCTGATACAAATATACAAATAAAAATCTTCAAGTATTTCAATAGCACTTAGGAGGCCCCAACCTCAGAGATTGGAGCCCCACTGCGCTAGATACTTGTACATGCACATTATAAGAGGCAGGCCCTAACCCAAAAAATCTTACACTCAAAATAGACAATACAAATGAAGGATGGGAGAGTGGAAGTAGTATAATACCCCCACTTTATTTTAGAGATGGGGAACTGAGACAGAGGGACATTAAGTGTCTTGCGTAAGGTCACATAGGAAATCTGTATGCTCCAGAATTGAACCCAGTCCCAGTTTACTGTCTTAACCACAAGGCACTGAAACCATCATCAAGTACGGATGCTCTAGGAGCTACATAGGATACAACATTGCTCCACTGCTCTGAGCAGCATTTTGTCATTAGCTACAGCTTCTGACAGACCAGCTTATCAATTCCTCATTCACATTCACAATGCACATGCAGGTCTGAAGTAAAGTGTGTTAGCTCCAAACGTTGTGATTTGAGGATCCCTCGTTTGTTTTAGCAACTGAGTAAGAACTGAGGAGGGCCTTTTTTCCTTTACAGTGTCATACATGTATCAAGATCTTCACAAAAGACACATTTGAGACAAATTTATTAATTCTTTTTGGAAACACCAGGTTGGCTGAGGGTTGACATTTTTTTGGCATGAACTTCTAAACTTAAAATCTACAGAAGCTTGGAGGAGACAAATTTTATAGTCCCTGATGCCGGTTCTCAACCATCCGTAGTTCTTTTTACCCAACAATATCAGGGAGGTGCAAGGGCCAATACATGCATCCTGTAACTGCACTCAATGATAATAAAGTTATAGTATTTACTATTAACTTTTGCCAAAATACACCATAAAGTAACTACAGTTATTTTCCTATTCTAAACATATCGAAAATCAGGACATCCTGGATAAGTGATAACTGTTGGCTAACACTGCTTTTAGCAGTAGAAAGCCCTCTTTTAGCATTTGAGAGAGTGTGTGGGAATGTACAGGGTATTTATAAACACAGACAACAGATTGCACATTTTCCCACTAGCAGAAGTATTGTTCACAAATCAAAGGAGTGTCACAGCTTGAAGCGTCAAATTTCCTTTTATGTGCCATCGTCAGCCAAATAAGGCCAAGTAGTTTTATTCTGTATCTGATGACTAAGCAGTAACATTTTCAAGTTCCCTAAGTAAAGAAGTATGTGAAGGGAGAACAAAGTTCTTCTGACTAGTTTGGCATGCTAACAGTACAGGAGCAGAATCTAGCAGAAGAGCCAGGAGATTAGGAAGTCAGACTGGGAGTTGGTCTCCATTTAAACTTTCTGCAGCTCAATACAAAATAAAATGTAATTGTTTTGTTATCAAGAAGAGTTCATTCACAGAGATTCTGATCTCACACTGATTTTATCCGAGCATGACCAAATCAGCTCTACTGGAGTTGCAGCTGTCCTCTTGGTTTTTCTGCTGTGAGCGCAGGCTCAGACCCCTAGTCTTATCTTTGTCTGCAGATTGCACACAAAAAAAATGTGAGAAATCAGATATAATAGTGCTTGCATCAACTGAGGTCAATTTTAAATGCATCTTTATAGTTACATAAAAGTTCTTTAATAAATAATAATACCATCTAGCTCTTACATGATGCTTTTTTTCATCAATAGATCTCAAAGAACTTTACAAATGGTCAGTATCATTAACTCCATTTTCCAGATTGGGAAACTGAGGACAGAGAGGTGAAGTGACTTGTCCAAGGTCACCCAGCAGGCTGCCAGTTTCAGAGTCAGGAATAGAACTTATATCTCCTGAGGCCCAGTCCAGTGCTCTATCCGCTAGGCAAGAAATCCCCTTCCCCCAACCCAAGCTGTAAAACTTACCAATACAAATAAAAGGGGTAGGAATTTCTACATATTGACTTGATGCTTTAAATCATGATTTGAAACAGAAGGATATCCATTTCGCCACTCAGTATGGCTGTACATTTTTGCAGAAGGGATGACTTTGTGTCCATTGTGCTTATACTTTATGGACAAGCAAATCTAATATTACATTTTATATATAGCATAAGCACTAGGGCCAGCTGAACAGTGTCCATGCATTACCTGTCTATTGGTGCATTTATTTCTTTCTATTTTCAAAATGTGCGCCTATACATCTGCTCTAAGTATTCATAGTATGTGTATTTCAAACTTATCAGACTAATAGGAAAGTGAGTAAGTAATATGACATGCCTAATAGAAACACTCTCATCGACTTTTATCAGACATGCTATACTCTTTTTTTTACCAGCAGTTACCACACTATTTCATGGGGAATAGGAAGTAACTATGGTATTTCAGATATCACTGTGGAGTTGTCTGTTCATAAGAGCTGACGTTATTAGTGACCACTGTATATTACTTTTGATGATGGATGTTTTGTATTATTCACTTGCAACCTCAGATAACTAGCTAACTAAAGAAATATCAGGTGATTTTTTTTTGGCAACATGTCTATGTAATACTGCTGAAATATGGAGGTTACTTATAATGATATGAAAAATATCTTTCTTTATTCCATATACAACATTAGTCATTTTCTCCTTGACCCTCTCTCTCCCTTCCCCCAAGACACACATACGCAATCATTATAATATCCACAAAATGGCTGTCAATATAGTGACACTTTAAATAAGTCATAACAAAAATGAATCAAATAATGTCAGTAACTCAGCAAGGAGTGCTGACTTTGGACACAATTACAAGCTTTAACAAGGCACTCAACAGAGAAATAACAAAATGGATCCTAAAACTTGCAGACTAATTGGCAGGTGCTTCTCAACCATGAGACACAGTGTAAAATGTAGAATCTGAACATTTCTCGTGTTGGTATCCAGTGTGATATGAATAGCGAAGTTTGTGCAAACATAATCCATTCTTTCAGGATATGCAGAATAAGTAGTGTTTATACTACAGTAAATAGAAATGTGTTCATAGATGTATGCACACGTAGATTATCAAACTCAATCTGATTGGCAGAGCAAAGATGTGCCTGAGGTAATGTGATTTTGATCTAAAACACAAGGTTCAGCACACGATAGTGCCAATAATGCAATAGACATGAAGTCTAAACAGCACTTAAATTTACACCCAAATTCTGCATGGCTCCCAGTAACTTCAAGTGCTAGCCCCTCCACACGCATTCACAAGGGTTGAATTTCATCCTGAAATTAGTCTACCCTAAATGTAATATCTGTGGCATATTTCCTTGCTCCTCTACTGTTTGTAGACTTCTTAGCTACATTAAGCGTCTTCTACATGATCATTTAGTCCATACAAGCTGGGATGTAAATTCTAGTGCACACTAACATGTCACACACTAACTGGCCCATGTGGACCCTGCTGGAACACACTAAAAATTCCCTTGTTCGTGTTAATGTAGTACTTTTGCAAATGGGACTACATTAATGCACACTAGTAGGGAACTTTTAGTGCACACCAGCAGGGTCCACATGGACCAGTTAGTTCACTTGTGTGCCCTAGAATTTACACTCCAGCTAGGGAGAACTAAGGGACCAGGTAGATAGTCTGTAACACACAAAAGCAATGTAAACTGTAGTGCTTTAATAACGTTTTCACAGAATCTAGAGACACATCTCTTCCCTTATCCTCCCTTTCTATCTATGCAACTGAAATATTCATTATACAGTTTAGAATGAAAGACACTACAATATGACACAGTACAAGCAGAAATAAATGATCTATGTCAACACGAAGTTTAACTCTCTCTGCTTTCCCCAAGATATCAAGATTTCAGATAGCCTTCACGTTACTATTTCCAAATCCCCAGAGAAGTGCAAGGCATCTTACAGACAAACCAGAAAGACAGGTCCCTATCTTCAGGCACTTATAGCTGAGAGACTCAGTTTGCACAAACCAATTTCCGTAAGTAACTCTCTCTCATGTGAGTGGTCCTGATGTAGTCAACAAACCATTCATATACAATTGGATAGTACTGAGGGATTCAGTGTTATGCTGGAAGATGGAGGGCTTCTATCAGCCATGTCTTTGACCTACGGGCAATCACAAACCTTGCTGAAGCTAGGGTGTGCCAGCCACCTGCTAAATGAGGGAACAATTAAATGCCCCCTTTGTTCACTGATAACTGAAACAATAGAAGCCACCACACAAAGACTAGAATGAATGCAAATACAAGGGCTTGGGATTGATTTGATTTGCAGCTGCTTGTGTGTAGGTAAGAAAGAACCAAGACAGAAGACAGTGAGAGCATCAGGAGAGCTAAGAGACACAAGAAATGCACTTGTCACATGGCCATGAGTGAAAGCCAAGAGAGAGAGCTCTTTGGGTAGAGTACTGGCTGGAAAGGCAAGCTTCGAACTGTCAGCAAGGAAACTGACTCCAGTCTGATGCTATCGTGTTCAGCAGAACAGGACCATGTGTATATTCTTTGTACACAAGGTTGCATCAAATAAATACCTGACCACATCATCAATTTCTTCTTCTAATGGAAACAACCTTCAAGGCCCCAAATATTGACTAACCACCTAGGCAAAAAGGGGAACAGTACCACTGGTGAGCAGCTACTGACACAAATGATCCTATTCATCTCACCAGATTTGCATGTATGAGAAATTGCTCACCAGTGGGAGCAAGAGGTTCAGAATCCAGCCCATAAGTGAGTGTTTGAAAGTAAGTAAGAGTGTGATGGACCTGCACCTAAATTATGCATAGCTTTGATTTCTTTAATCGACTTTAACAAATGAATCAATCCCACATGGAATTAGAATCTTCCATTTTAGGTTATTAATTTAGGACTTTCCCCCAGATCTCAGGGCATCTGAGTAGTTACAAAATGAAGTGCCCTGCCTCCTCTACATCTCCAGGAAGGAATGATATATCAGAAAGTCCAAGTGGACCTTACTTACATGTTCCCCTGCTGTTGGTTTTCCCATGGAAAATGCACAACAAAGCCCTACATGAGAAGCAGATGTATTGTTCAGCATGGATTTTACTAAGTGAAAATCACACTGGGGCATGGTTTGAGAATTTTTTTTAAATGGTGTGTTTTTATAGATGAATATAAAATACATATTGGAAATTGTTACCTATAATAATCTTTGCTACATATTAAAAGTCAACTACAATTACATAAGAAAACAAAATCAAAAAATAAAAAAATATCCATCTAAAAACACCCTATAATATATTCAAGCTTGAAATCCGTGTTTAGATCATTAGAAGAATACCATTTACCTCGGGAGACAGTTACTCTTCAATTACATGTATATAAACAGTAATACAACTCAACAGCACCATGTTTTCCCCACATCTTTGTTTCAGACAGTTGACAAAGACTCTGCTGACAAGCTTTGCAGAATGTCTGGGCTGCCAAACCTGAATAAATTTGACAGACTGCTCCAGCAATGATCTACAAGAATAAATTCTAGTTCTCTCGCTCCAAAGATATGTTAAAAAAAATGTGTGAGGTCATCACTAAGGCTATTCCAATTTGTAATTTGCACTCTATAATTTTGGTCACTTAAATATGTCATCTACTACATGTTTACTTGAAAATTCTTGAATTTTCATGGTATGGTTAAGACTATAAGCAATTTACTCCTGTTTCATAAGCTTAGCAAACAAATGGCCCATATACCAATGCATTACCAAAAAAAACTGTTCAAATTTACAGGGAAATAATACTTATTTGCTGTGAAATGTCTGAGCTCATGCCCTTCACCATGCTATTTACTCCAAAATGTTCAAATATATATGATTTCACTATGTTCGTGGAAACTCCATACATCACTTGCTCTCCCATACCATACTCCCCACTTTCTCTTTTAAGTTCACAGACAGGTAGGTATTTCTTCCTATTGGTATAAATGAAAATGTTGTAGCTAAAACTCATCTGTGTTGGGAGGGGAAAAAACCAATGATCATGACACTGAAATGCTCGTGCAAATGACGGTGGACTTAAAAAAAAATGTTTTCAAGCATCAAAGTCTCCAAAAGTAGGAGTCATCTTGCACAGCAGGGAGTAGAAATCTGTAATTATTATCAGCTTGTTGACATGCTCAGCCACCTTAGACCACAAACGTGTTCCTCAGGCATTAGCTGTAATGGTGACTTGCTACCAAAGAAGCCAAAACTACATGGGTCACTGTCTTTTCCTGCTCTGCAGGAATTGCTACAGCCAACCTACCCACTGAGAAGCTGGAGCAGAGACATGTCTTGTCTCAATTCCCAGGCAAACTGGATGGGGGCTAGTTTGACCTGATATCCCAATTTTATAGGGACAGTCCTGATATTCGGGAATTTGCCTTATATAGGTGCCTATTACCCACCACTCCCTGTTCTGATTTTTCACACTTGCTATCTGGTCATCCTAATGGGGGCGCACATCAACAGGTTTTTCACTAAACACTGAGAAGGCAACGTAATAGAAGAAACCAGAACCTTTGGGAGGAAAGGGATGTTTTAAGTTAAGATCATGCCTATCCAAACCAATCCCAATATATGAAACCTTGAGGTTCAGCCAACACTTATTTTACATGAATTTCTGCAATGGTTTTGCGTTTTATCTTATGTATTTTCCCAATGCTGCGTCATTCTGACAGAACATTAATATCATAGTACAATACTCTACAACAGAAATAATAAGTCACAATCCCTATATTGCAGTGTGACATCAACATGCCATTTTGTCAATGACTCACACTACAACACTATATGACAACACACAAAACCCCCAAAACACCACAGCAAAATTAACTTGAAACAAGTGTTGGTTGATGCCCACAGCATTCTTTGTAAATCAGGAATTGGTGTTGGTCCAGGTAGTATTAATTAGGAAGCAGATCTTTAAAAATAGCCTGGAAAACTATATCAGTAATTTTATATATAAAAACTAATTTCACCAGAATGTGCACATAACTCTCTAGTGAACAGGGAGCTAGAAGAGGCCTACCCCAGACACAAGGCCTCTAGATTATTTGGAAGATGATCCCCTGAGCAAAATTTCATGACCTTAACAAATGTGTCAACCTGTTTGAATTGTTGTGGTGGCTGGCCTGAGCATCTTGTTCCTCAGATCATTATGAGAAATTCCTTACCTTGTTGTAGTCATATCTAAAGGACAGGAGTCAACTGGCAACAGTTAACACCATCGATTGGTGTCCCATGGTCAACTGATTTAAATGCAATGTTCAGGGAGCTCTCCAGTGACAGGCCCAAGTCAGAGTTCAGACCCCAAAATAAGATCCAGATTTGAACTTCCCCAATGTTTGAGGGAATCCAAATATGGTTCAAGACCATCTTCAATTCCACTATCTCTACTCACCGTTTCTATTTTTTAATTTGAATGTCTGATTCCCCTAATCAATTGTCCCTTTCACACAGCAGCAGAGGAAGAAAAAACGTATTTTAAAATACGCCAACATGATGAGTGAGTAGGATCTGAAACTACTTTTAATTTTGTTTATTTTTTTAAATGGATGAGATTTGATTCTGACAGTGTCTTTCAAAATTATCCTGCTGGTTTTCAAAGCATACAGGCCTAGTTATATCTGAAGCTCATTCTAGTGATTATCTGTGCTTGAATCTCCCAACCTACCATGGGTTTCATCATCATACCTAAAATTAAATAGGTGATCATACTGCTCTTGTGGTCCCAAAGTTACAAAACACTTTGACTTACTTCTCACCTAGATATAAGTCTCAGTCCCACCCTCACAAATAAAAAAAAAACAACCAATCTTAGAAGTCTTATTTAACTTGATCACTGTCTGCCTCATTTTATTAAAGATTATGTTTTGCTTATTTCGCTTTTCAGTAGTCTATTCTTCCAAATAGGGCTTTTTTTTTTGCTTTTTTTTTTTTGTGTTGCATTTTAGTGGAGTAATGTGTTCAGTATCTCTGACGGGGAATGGTTTCTAGTTAGAATTCTATGATATTTAGCTTCGTCACCATCCTTTTCTATTTACCCACCGGAACAAAAATACATATCGCTCAGTACCTATTGTTGGTCAGAAACAGACATACCACCATTCTGTGAGTGAGGGGCCCAATTTGTCACTGCATGGTGCAGTCATTTACACTGGTTTGAAATGGGTGTAAAACACTACCCAATCAGATGTTAGTTTTTTACATACATTTATTTACACCTGCACACAAGGAGGTGTAAATAACTGCACCACACAGTGGAAAATCAGCCAAGCTATGTTACTTGCTTTCCATTAGCACCTCTGCTACAGAGCTCATTGAAATTATTGTTATGCCTGATCCAGTACGCTCTCTGTTACTTCCAGCCCAGAGAGAGCTAGGCCCACATAATGCTGTCAGAGGTCACTTTATATCTCAAAAATATCCTGTTACCAACCCCAGGGGGAAGAGAAGTTGAGTGTGCCAGGAAGTAGCTTTACCAGTACCAAAGGCAACAACTCCAGGGCTCTTACAAAAAAATGGAGCTGCAGAGAAAGCTGATTTCTACTCATGTCCTGCTACAGAGCTTTTTTATTGTTGTTGTTGCTGTTACTTCAGCTTTCTAAACATAATGAAGCAAGTGTTCTGAGCACACTATTTCAGACCTAAATGTTCAGGGACATCGATGAGTTATCTTAAATCTGCAGGATTACACTACAAAATATTTGGTTTCATGAAATTGTATCCATTTCAGGAACAATATTATATACTGGAGTGTCTGGAAGCAACAGAACCTACCTTGAAGAAGCAGTAATTGATTTTTAGTTTATATTTTAGGGGCCAAATCTTGAAGTCTTTATTCAGGCAAAACTCCCATTTAAAACAGTAAGATACAGATGGCTATCAGATGTTGGCATCAGATTATCCCCAATTTTTGTTTGTACATAAGGATACATAAAAGAAAGAATCTGTGAAGCTCTGTGATGCTTCATGTTTTATTCAGCAAGTAGGTTATGTTTAATTTAACCAGACAAAACAAATATTTAATCATTTTAATTGGAAAATCCCTCACTCAGACACCACTAGAAAAGGACTACACACCCAGGGGGTTCATGGATGGCAGGGAGCTCATAAATGTGTTACTGAGGGGTCCCTGTCATTGTATTCAAAGCTATTTTTAAGAACTAATATGGTAGGCTGTGAAAGATATGATGTGTGGGGAGCCCCATAAAACTCTAATAAAAACAGTTGAGCAAAAAGTTTCAGAAGACTTGCATGCCAGTAGCGTATAACATATTATACAGTTTGCTAACAACATATAACAAATAGTCCAACAGAATTATTAATAGCTCTAAAAACAAGGCAAACAGTTTTGTGCATTGCCATATTCGGTAAAAGACTTAAAATTTTAGCAGTCACAATTCAAACAAATGGCATCTATATCTTGTCAATAAAGGAATTCTCCCTCTCCCCTCCTTCCCCCCATTCCTTCCCTTAAACCAGTGAAGGCAACATAAGTTTAACTTAAAAAGATAATATCATGACTCTCTCTTCTCTTCTGATGCTCCTTTCATTTTTTAAGTATGGACTCTCAAAAGACCTCTTTTGAGTACTAAAGTGGCATTGCTCCTGAAAGTACAACAGGCTGGCAGGCAGCAGCAGGTGTGTGGGGCAGTGGCTTACAAAGAAAAATCAATAAGAGATCAATCAGTAAGATCAATAACAGATCAGCCTAGACTACACGCAAGAGAGGAAGATGAATATCCTAGACTGCATGCAAGAGAGGCAAAACAAATTTAACAGAAAGGCAGTGACTGACCCAAGGTAACTTAACTGCTCAACACCTTCTCAATAAATTACTGTTGAAGAAAGAAATATCAAATATAATTAGCAATAATAATAAGGAAAACCATACCAGGCAACGGATTTGATTACATTTGCAGTTCTCTTTTTCATTAATTTCTAATTTAAGCACCTTTTTCTTATGAGCAAAACTATACAACTTTCTACTAACTATTATTATCTACAGTGTAGTAGAACCTACAGTCTTGTAGTTAATTTCAGAACACAGGAGAAGACATAGTCCCTGCTTCGAAGTATAAACGGGGCTGAAAATAGCATCAAACCTGGAGGATCAGAAAGCATTACTTTAATGTCATTTCAGTATCTATATACAGTAACTATACTTATCCCTACTTGAAAAGACAAGAAACAACATGGTCACTAGGGAATCACCTAATTCAAAACCAGAAAATCTGGATCCATGGAAGAAGGAAGGAAAAGTTTATATGTTCACCTTGCTTGTGTCTTGCTATGTGTCAGTCCCAATGCATTCCCTAGCTTTCCATCACACAGAAACAAAAATTGCCTTTTCACACAGAAACTAAAATTGTGTTTTTATAAAACCATTAGTCATTTCTTTATGATTCAGTCAACAGTTTATATTTGCAGTTATGGGAATAGATCCTTCTAAACAGACCTTTTTCCCCATTGAAAAAAAAAAATGTCTGCAACTCCATAGCAAAAGTATTATCCAACACTGCTATAATTCACTGAAAAATCCTAAATTCCCACAGAGCAACATTACTATAAGTCCAAAGTTAATTCCAGCCAGAACTGCAATTTACAGGTTATACTGAAATTATGAGAGATTTCCTTATTAACATAGTATATATTATATTACATTCAAACTAACTGTAGGCCAAATCCTGATCCCATCAAAATCTAAGGCAAAGCACCTTTGACTCGAGTGAGGGCAGCATTTCACCCTATAAATGGTTCTGCTTTCAATGAGAATGTGATTCATTGGATATTGTCCATCAAGAAATCATGGTTGTTATGGTATTGGAATTAGTAAAAAAAAACAAAACCCACCATCACTGTAACCTTAAAGCGATGACTGAAAGATCCATTGCCTATCATTTCAGGGTCACAGAGCCAAACTCCCAGGGAGAGAGAACCATTAACATGTAAATGAAGAACATTTGCAATCTGACCAAGGTGTAGACAAGTTCAAAGGAGCATTTTAACTTCCTGGTTTTGGGAAAGGAAATTAGTAAAATTATTCCAGGTTTCAAAAAGAAAATGTATTATTATCACTATACAGTTCAATTGTTACTGTATTGAGACAAGACAGAAATCAATTTGTTTCCTAAAACAGGACATTTGAACAAATGTTCTTTATCCTGACATGAACATAAGCTAAGAACTCCAGAGTTTATATGCTAACATATCTTACTTCCTTAAGATATATCACGAGGAGGAAAAACAGAGAGGCAGGTGGTTCTCTGACACCAAACAGATTTCATGCCAAGGAACACAGGAGTCAGAAGCTCCAATGCTGGAAGGACAACAAGGCTATGAGAAAATAACAAACAGTAACTGGCCACCAAGAAGTTTAGACTTGAAATTAGACCAAAGTTTCTAACCATTAGAGAAGTGAAGATCTGGAATAGCCTTCCAAGGAGAGCAGTGGGGGCAAAAAACCTAGCTGGCTTCAAGACTGAGTTTGATAAGTTTATGGAGGGAATGGTATGGTGGGACAGCTTAATTTTGCAATTAACTGATCTTTGGGCATATTTACCACTAGTAGTCAATGGCCTGTGTTGGGATGAGCTCTGAGTTATGACAGAAAATTCTTTCTTGGGTGTCTGGCTTGAGAGTCTTGTCCACACGCTCGGGGTTTAGCTGACTGCCATATTTGGGGTCGGGAAGGAATTTTCCCCCAGGGCAGATTGGCAGAGGCCCTGGGGGTTTTTCACCTTCCTCTGTAGCATTGGCACAGGTCACTTGCTGGTGGATTCTCTGTATCTTGAAGTCTTTAAGCCATGATTTGAGGACTTCAATAACTCAGTCATAGAATAGGGGTCTATTACAGGAAGGGATGGGTGAGGTTCTGTGAACTGCGTTGTGCAGGAGGTCAGACTAGATGATCATATTGCTCCTTTCTGACATTAAAAGTCTATGAATCTATGTGTCTATGAGTAACACAGAGATGTGAGCATTAATTTTTTCTTTTATACTTTCTCTGTTATCTAGTGCAAAACAGGATAGATTTTTACACATTTTCCATTTGATTTCCTATGACTCTCTCATACTCCTCGCCAACTTTTTTAGTTGATTAGAGATATTTAGGTCTGGTATCATTTTGTGTTAATTCCTGGCAGTTCCTTCTTGGAAAGAAGGAAAAGGAACTCATGATCTCTGACAAAAGGGGCACTGAATCAAAGAAGTAAGGGTTTGTCTTCACTGCAGAGTTAACTCAAGTTACAACTCAAAATCCATCCACACAAAAAACCCTTGAGTGTGGTGGTAATTTTAACTCAAGTTGGCTGGCCCATCACGGAATACAGACTAACGCTTGAATTAGTGCAACTCATCAGCCGTAAAGAAAATCACTGTGTGCAGCGCAAGTGTTATTTTGCAGTGATGCTGCTCTCACTCAAGCTAGTTTCACTTGAGATAATTTTGCTTGAGTGATGATAACTTAATTCTGCAGTGAAAACATAGCCAAAGGCAAAACCTGCCCATCCCCAAGAGGTATTGCCAAAATGTTTGCTACAATCAGTAAGGTGTATGGGAAAAATTGGTGACTAACATAAGACAAAAGCATAGACGACCGTGACTGACAAAACCATAGACTTAGCAACAAACTACCATGTAAAATTATTTATATGCCTAGTGTGGCCAAGTTAACAATGCCGTGGGAACTGTAACTCCACATATGCACTCACTGCTGTCTTGTACAATAGCACACGGTTGCACATATAATCAGATAACGTAAGTTACATCAGCACTGCTAATCTTTTATAACATTTTGTGCTTGCTTTTGAAAACAGAATATTAATAAGATTAAGAGGTTTAAAACATTGGTATATTACAATTATTGGGTGAAATTCAGTGGTGATATATAGAGGTGTACGTCAGACAGGAGGAAAAAGTGCTATTGGGTTTACAAAGAAAAGTGTAACTTACATACAGAATTTCTAATTGGTATAACACATTAGCCCTGACCTAAGCAACGTGCCCACTTAAATCAGGTTTGAATTTGCTCTGGGAGCATCGCTCATTATGTGGTTCAAGTTGAGGGTGGAGGAAGGATGCCTATTTTACATGCCATGGTCTTCTGTAAACTTCTACATCCCTCTCTTCTATATGCACAACATGCAAGTTACACTCATTGTGTACATTCAGGTACAACTTTGCCACCTAATTTATGACCAGTCTGCAATGAATGTACCATTTATTAGCACCTCACCCTTTAGTCACCATGGGATTCGGACTGTGATATTGAGAACAGATCATATTCTGAGGAAAAAAATCTTGATTTCACTAATTAACATTCATAGCTGCTGCTTAACATCTGGAGAAATGCCTGTTTTACAAAAAATGTAGCCATATATAGCCTCTGGTAAAGCTGCATGTTGCTAATGTTTAATTTTTAGTCCAATAAGGCTACTTGGCACTGCTGAAACTGGTCAGATGATTCACATGGTTGGAATCTTAAAATCTCTGGTTATAACCTGTTTAGGAAGGATAAAGTGCGCTAGAAGAGGCTAGGGGTGGCTCCCTTCATTAAAAACACTATTACCTACTAAAGTTATTAATAACTGTGAACCACAGTATTTTGTGTATATATATAAATATGGAACAACGTGCTAACTAACAAAGCTCAAGAAGGGTGCTGGTGAGAGACTGCAGAAGACAACACATCAAAACAGAGAACAGGTTGTGTTACTCCTTAAGCACTTATCTGCAATAGGGGAAAATGTGTTGTTTTGGGAGATTTCAATTTGGGTAATTACAAGTCATTTATCCTGACAGCTATTCCAGGCAAAATAATGGAAAAGCCAATACAGGATTACTTTATCAAAAAGACAAATGAGAGTTGACCTGATTACACTATGTATGTATCTTCACAGGGAGAAGACAGAAGGTATTAAAACGTTCTATAATCTAGCAGAGAGAAGCATAAGAACCACCAACATCTGGAAGCTGAAGCTAGGCAAATGAGAAATAAGGCTTTTTTTTTTCCTTTTTTTTTTTTTTTTTAAACAGTGAGGTGATTAACAACTGGAACAAACTATCAAGACAAGTGGTAGACTCTCTCGCTTACCGTCTTCAAATCAAGACTGGGTGCCTTTCTGAAATATGTGCTATAGATAAATATGAGTTATGCTTTAGCCAAACACAAGTTATTAGGCTCAATACTGAGGTAACTGGGTGAAATTTAAAGGCCTGGGATATTCATGATCTCAGACTATATCTAATGGTCCCTTCTACCCTTAAGTTCTATGAATCTATAAAAGATGATGTAAAATAAACCGTTCTAAGTTAAGGAGGCAGGATTCAGTGCTGATAGCAGTATATCCCTCTTTACACAAAAAGTAAAAAGAGGCAGAGAAAAATAAAAGCAAACACTCCTACACCTGCCCATGTTAAATTATCTTGAACTGTTATCTTGAAATGTTGATTTGCTGTTACTTACTGGATGAAAATGAAGTATATTATGATGTACAGTACAGCACAACATGAAACTGATAAAATTATCTTACTTGAATGTCAAATTAGCATTGGTACTGATTGTCTGATACGAAGCCAGAGAATAAAAAACCAAGTCCAACCTAAAAAAATGCTAAAAAAAAATTCATTGAAGAAAAATTAAAATTAGTGCAATTGATCTTAGGCAAGACCTGATGTAATCATATGTTAAGCAAGTGCCAGTATGTCCCAAGTAAACTGGATCATCTTTGCATGTGATTAAATTGTGGAAGTGAAGTTAACTTATCTCCTGATGTACTCAGTTATTGGGAATACAGCTAGGAAAAGAGTATCAAGGAAGACTGGATTAGAGGATAAGGAAGAAGACTCAGGCAGAGGTGAGCAAAAAAAGAAGGCAGGCCAGGTAGCAGGATGTACTGGGAGGAATAGCAGCACTGGGAAGAGAATGCTCAAAAACAGAACCCATCAGGCTTTATATAAAGCAGCATATGGAATGAATCATGGGAATGGCTTGAGAGGGAAAGGGCTTCAGAGCAGGCTAGTGAACAGAGTGCATACCCTGAGTCCATGGCTGGGCTTCTTGAAGCCTGTGCTGTGCTGCCTTCACTATCATTACCCACGCTAGGTGGATTCAAGTTAGCTCCGATAGGCTAGCCTGCACACAGCTTTTTCTGTGTAGACATACACAAAGAATAAGTATTCTTGCAGGCCACTATCTGAGCGGAGTCGATTTCTCTGTTGCACTGCTTGCATGGGACAACTGCCTGCATCAGGAGCTGGACATTTTTTTCTCTCACGCTATAGCAAAACATATTCCAGTGTAAGTCTAATACACTTTCCACTAACTGATGGCATTAACAACACAGGTGCTGCCAAAAACACTGGGTATGCTGCAGTTTTGCCGATGCTGCATTTAGGCATGGGACCTATGCCTGGCAAAATAAATCTTTTCCACTTCATGGGGTGCACATATATAATATATTATTCACAGAGATACCGCCACACACACACAGAACAGGAATGAGAGAACTGTTTATGGAAGTAAAATAAACCCAGATAAATCTGGATGCTAAGGCTTGAATATACATATATATAAATCTGATATATCAAGGCTTAGGGGAAAAAAACCTGTTTGCCCAAATATTGTTAAAAGTGTTTTTCTTTTAAGGAAACGCCATTTCCTTGGGTGATCTGCCACTGTCTCCATCCACCTTCCAGGTTGTCTAATATTAGCCTGACCTTTGCTGGTCATTCAACATATTACCTTAGCTTCCTGGTCCAAACTGTAGTGCTGTCTTCTGATCAGATGTAAAACCAAGGACTTTGACCATGAGTAGCCATTAAATATAACATAGCAGATTTCACAAGAGTGGGGTGCTAGCCTCAATATTTTGGCCAGGTTTCTACTCAGGTAATTACTTTCTGCATACCTATCCTCTAGTCTAGACTTTAAATTGGATAGACTATTCTTCTTCACTTCCTGAATTAATTACTGCCTGCTATCATTATTTTATATAGATTCCCATGCACATCTTTGGGACTATTCATAAAGGAATATCAATTAATTTGTTTCTTAATAAGGTAACTTCAAAAATTCTTGTATGAAGAGTCCCAAAAGCATACATAGGATCTTGCAGCAATAAACTCAAACCATGAATGATCACAGCACTTTGGCCAGGATAGTACCACAATGATGTATGCAGTAGGCAAATATTGCTTTGCCAGAGGAGGATCAACCTAATCGAGGGCCAATGGCAAATCAATAGTGCACCAAATATGTCAGTGTAATTTTTTAGCTCTACAAGGGATGCAGAACAAGCCTGAACTAAATAGAAAACTAGTCTGGATCCTGACTGAATAGTAATGATGGTGCAGAGCTCTCTCATCTCAGCAACATGCCCACTGATAGCATACGCCCTAGCCACAAGAAGCCCACAGATCCCAATCCTTATTAGTAAAAGTGCTGTCTCCATGCCCCACAACCCCGTCCCTGAAAAAGATGCTCTTAGATAGAACTGTCCTTTGGATCATCCAGTGTAATTTCTGTTGTGTCCATCTACTTACATTGTAAACTCATAGAAGCAGCACTTGGTTTTACAAACTTAATTTTTGGGTCAGATTTGACCTGACGTCCCTTTAAAGCAGAATATGTGTAGTAAAACATGTTTCTAGTAAATAATCTCTGCAGAGTCTCTCTGTTTCAAAATACCATTTCATTTTGCACTTGTAGGGTAAACCATAGTAAACAACTGCTATATGGAATTTATATATGTTCACTGATATTAATGTTCTCCCTGACCAGTTTCCAAAACTAAGAGGGTAGTTTTATCACAGACTATGAAAAGGATATTACAGAATTCAGTAAACTTGTTGAAAATCTGGATAATTTGATCCTATTACTGTGTTCTCATGTTTCAGCAAGATACAAAGAATTCATTTTCACCTCTGCCTTTTGAATGAAATATGTGTGAGAAGAATTCTGGAGCAGATGAAGGATCTCCCAGTTTATAATTCACACTGTTTTATATATATATGTTCCTCCTGCTGTAAGCATACCATAAATGCTGACTTAGCAACATTTATCACTTTACATGCATGGATTATGATGTTTGCAAAATATAAAAGGTTCCCACTGCAAAAGTTGCCACATCTGCTGAAATATGAAGGCAGGTGGGTTTTATACGAAAACAAAATATTATGGAACATGTAAAAAAAATGAGAAAACTACAGATATTTCAAGTTAAAAATAAGAAGTCTCCAAAGGCCATTTACATGGAACAGACCAGTCACCAATGACATTTGTTTCCCATTATTTGATATTATGTATTTTCGTTTGTGAAAAGTTAAGAACATAAAATTCTGAATAATTTAGATGTGCCCAGGAAGAAACAAAATAATCCTTTCATTATCCATTTCACAAAAGAATCTTGTTCACAGCTATCTTTTATGACTGGTGTCCTCAAGTAGAAAGTTAATACTATGAAAAAAATCCAACCTGTGAGTACTTGTGCAAGCTGTTGTCTGTTTACCTGTAAATGATAAAAACCTCAACAACTTTTACAGCTCAAACTTAATATAAACATTTATGATCCAAGGTGCTAACTGATTTAAAGTCTGCAGACTTCAAGGGGATTTGCGGTGCTTAGTGCCTCACAAGAGGTGCTCAACATTTGGCAGGGTTGGACCCATATAAAAGTATGTTTGGATTTTTTCTTAAATACATTTTCATCTGGATTAAATACAGCAGCAGCGGCAGACAGAGAAAGAAGATAAAATGTGTTTAATTTAAAGTAATGAAATACAGTTGATTTAAGGCTTAAGGGCCAAATCACAGTGTTCCTTTGTGTTTGAATAAGGGGAAGGACACAAAGCAGCTCTTCCCCAGCACAACCACGTAGAATGCATGGCTGCAAAGTCCAGGGGAATGCAAAGGATACACAACAGTGCTGTATTGAAAGCTGGCGTGAGGAAAACACCAACTTTCTCTTTCTGACACTAACTTACATCACCTCTGCTCCTAGCTATACAACATGCTCAATAATCACGTGACTTTTCACATCACATTTTACAACAATCAAAATGTTTGCCTCTTTAATACTGTGCCCCACTCCCCGCCAAAGCCAACAGGCTTCAACTCCCATGAAAACCTTTACTAGAAAACAGACACTGGATATTTTGCTATATGTATGATTGTGAGTACGTTAACGAAAATAGTGGCAATGTGAGCAAAAAGATGGATGAAGACTAAAATCTCACAACCAACAGGGGAGGAGGAAATCCTTTTACCTCACTCATAGTTTTAGCCTCTTAGGTATTCCTATCTCTAGGAATAAAATAATGGCTTCAACTGTTAATTTTTCTTTTAGAACAGGCTAGCTTATTGAGATGTACAGCATTCATGTCTTCAGCCACAGGTGCCCTTTAAATGATCCCCCCATTACACGACTGAACTTTTCAAACATGACTACCCCAGGTTATAAGAATGAATGTCTTGCTTCTGTTACAACATTTGTTACAACATGAGGGCCCCTTGGGAAACTAAAGAAAATGTCCCTGATACCAGAGGTCACGACAGTACCAAAGTTGACATTTTTCACCTCACATGTCAAATGCTCCAATAAGCAACACACTTCCCAATTAAATAACTACTGAGGAAGAAAACAGAAGTTATCTGTAGGCCTCCATGTAACTGATTACATGGTATTACAAGCCAGCAGGTCATTCAGAGGTCAAATTCTAACTTGCATTCCTGTACTAATTAAAATAAAAAGCTATACAGAATTTGTGGATAGAAACTGATAACTGAAGCCTAGGAAAACATTCTGGTTGCTTTAAATTAAAATAAGAGTTGTCGCACCTCCTGTCCCACCCCCAACCTGCAACAAAAGCTGCTATACTGCCAGCCACACCAATTAAAAGAACTTAAAAGCATTCCCACTATAAGCTTTTGGCAGGGAGCCTTCAGATGAGAGATCTCAATTCAGAATTGTATCAATAAAATCAGAAAATGTGATGATGTACTAAAAATAAGACCTAGGAAAGACTTGCTGCTTATCTAGTGTTTAATGCACTGTATGTGCTGTGCCAACAGGTACGCTGTACGCCTTGAATTCATGAAACTGGCACCCCAGTGCACAAGGCTGCCCTTTGCTGATTCACTCCTCCTTTGAGAGCTCACTTCCCTTTCTGAGAATAAATTACTTGACTTGAAAAAAGTCATTTATACCATAGCACTGTCTAGTTTATAAGTGAGAAGCATTTGGAGTGACTTTGGCACTGATGGCCTCTGTTTCACTGACCTTCATTGCTCCTAAATGCCTAAGTCACTTTTGAAAATGAGACTTAGTTTTGCCAGATGATAAAATTTTCCAAAGCATCCATTTGGAAGTCTAGGATCTAGGAGACATTAGGATGAATGGGAGTTTTGTCAGAGGAAAGCCTCCAGGTTTTGGTCCTAATTTAAAAACAAGAGAGAAAATATATTACATATACTATGTGCGTCAAAAGAGACAAAGACAAAGGCAGAGGGAAAATACGGTATGATAGAGTCCACTATAGTTAGAGGTGTATTCCAGTTTCCATCTGAACCCCTCTGTCAGATGTTCATAACTTTATCAAACATTTCTTCTGAATCATTCTCTTAGCTCAAAGTGAATGATTTTGCTAAGCCCGGGTAACATTAATTTATGTGTTACTGAGTTATCAACAAGTTCCCAAACAAAATATTTTTAATTTGGCTCGTTTGTTAGATCTCATTGAATAGGTCTACACTGCAAAAAATCACCCATGGCTGTGAGTCTCAGACACTCCAGCTCTCACTATGGCGCTGAAAATGGCTGTGCAGACATTCCCATTCAGGCTGGAGCTTAAGTTCTGAAATCCAGGAGAAGCTCCATCCCTAGTGGGAATGTCTACGCAGTTATTTTTAGCACTGTGGCATGAGCCTGAGTCTGTAGACTTGGGTTCTGAGACTTGCTGCCATGGGGATTTTTGTTTTTTGCAATGCAGCAGAATTCTTGCTCTCTCGCACTGGGGATCCTGTGAGTTAACCCCCCCAAAAAAGTGTCAAAGTCATCTTAAGGAGGCAGTACCATTAGGGAGCTAACACCTTCAACAGGGGCTGGTTTTCTCCCATGAGTATATAGACCGGGGGGGTTGTTGTTACAATGAGACAGGAAGTTCCTGAGAAAACATAAGATCTATCCTGTTTTGGTGTTTGTTTTGTTTTGGTCTGTATATTTATTTGTGCTTCTGAGGTGTAATGCTACATGAAAGGAATGTCTCTACAAACACTACCACTTCATATTATTTTGGTTAAAGCAGAGCTACTCAAACTGAAAAATGCAAAAAGTTTGTTTGTGTTTGTTTAAACTGTAAACTATCTCTCCAGCCACTCATAATCTGATCTGGCCAGAGTTTGTATTTCTTTCATGGTGGACAAAGCCAGCAGACTAGTCAGTTTCACATCTGTTTATGAAGTCAATTTCTACTCAATTTCACTTTCAATTTCTCATGCACTAGCACAATGCTGCAATGTATACAAGGTGAATGCTGTAGGTAGGCAAAAATTGAAATAAATATAAATATAAATAAATCTTGTGTGCAAGATTTATGAGATACTGATATATATTGGGCCATGCAGGAATGAGACCATTTTTTAAGCAATATTAATGTTTTAGAAGCATGTTTAAGACAAAGTATTTTGTTCTAAGGGGGAATTAAAATGGGAGGTATAATCCCAAAGTGGACCATTGCGGGGGCACTGTTTATTTCAACTCCCATCTGGCAGACCAGCAGCACCACTTGGCGACTTTGGAGAATGGGAACAAGCAGGAAAAGCCAAGCCAAGACACAGTGAAAAACAAGGACTAATTAGGATGTGGGGAGATGATTGGGTCCTTCAGCCTAATGGAGGGGTGGGGGAAGGATACTTTCCCCTTTAATGGATAAAGTGGTGGAGAGTCAGAAAAGCCCTGTCTAAAAGGGGTTCAGGGTAAATCAAGGTCTGAAATCTTTATGTATAGAAACAAGACCCCAAGCTCAGGGAAGTTAAAGATGAACAAGAAGTTACTGTTCCAGTCTTATTGCAATAAAGTTCTGATGACCTTCTCAGAAAAGTGTCTTTGTGCCTGTATATTTCTCCCAACCTTGCAGTCTGCTCAGAATCTAACTTGTATACACTGGTACCGAGGAGTCAGAACTTAATGCAATATTCTAAGTGAAATCTCACCAGAGAGAGTAGACACTGTGAGTATTTTCTATGAATATGTTATCTTGCAATTTCCTAATACACCACCACCTGCCCCGGTAAAATCCAGTATCTGTAATGACATAAATGACAATGACACACATGAATATGTAGGTCCAGGTAGAAACAATACACTATGTTCCCTATGTTCATACAGCAAAAGGACACTCCAACTGATACTGTGATACTGAGGATCTGTGCCTTTATGGGCTCAGCTTTCCAGACAGTTAGCTAGTTGAAGCCAGATTCAGAATAAAGTAAACCTCTTGCAAGCAAACACATTCCACTCTGTGTGATCACTGAACACCACAAGGATGATTCTTCCTCCTTCACCCTGATCAGAAGCACGTTACTACCTCAAAATACTTGCTAGCCATCTCCACAATTATACTTATTGACCTTAATATGAAAGTGTCCCTTGAACAACAGGCAAAAGCCTGAAACTAAGGATTGGAGTGGCACTAAATGAATACCAAGAAGCCAACTAAAATGTCACCTATGGGAAGATCTCTTACACAATGCATAAGCTGAGATAGAGAAAGAACTAGTCACCAACATTAGGTCAAATTTAGATGAAGCCAGGGAAAACGTTTTTTTAAATGAGATGTACAGGCAATAGAGATATGACTTTTTTATGGTTAAGTCAACAGAAACTATAAGTGGATATTTGTGGGTTATTAAAGAGCCATAGGGCATTTTATTTTCCTGGTCCATAATACTCCTATGTTCCCAACTGATATAGTTTTTGTCTCCCCAACACAAACGAATATCACTTCATAAAAGCCAGGTTTAAATAGCAGCTTAAAATGTGTGGCCAATTAACAACCACTGAAATTGCTTTATTATTACTTCTCCCCTCTGAAAAAAGTGAACAAAGGAAATTAACATTTCATTGAATTTAATATTTCTTTTCCTGACAAATACTTCAGAGATATAATATTGTGAAGTCTGTGGCTTAGAATGTACACCTATAGGAGGACCCAGCTCAGGATGAAAATACATCCAGCTTTCGTGCCACTTGGCCCAACCCCACAGGAGCTGATTTTTTTTTAGGGTTCCCCAATGCAGAATCTACATGTGTTTTTCCTGAATCATCCCTTAAGTTACATTTTCATATTTTAAACACGTGTAGCATATGTAACTGTGATTTTAAGAACTGCAGTATTGCAATAATGCATCTGTTTTGGTACATTTATTGTACCTACTGCTGTTGGTTTAAGTACCATACCTAAGAAGAAATAATAAACCTGTCTGCGGTGAATTTGAATCACAGTTGTGTTGGCAACAGAGTAGTCTGTTTAGTAATGAAAACAGAAGTTGTCCCTGGAGAGAAATTTGGAGGGTGTGGGAGGGCACGGAGGGAGAACTGGAGCTATCCCATACTACAAAGGAGCCAGATGCACATTTGCTGACTCAAGAGTAGTTCTGACAAGTACCGGCTACAGAAAAAAACAAATGCTTCTTTTGATAATTTTAAAAAAGAAATTCAGAAGCGGCACGGAGCTAAAATGGAGAACTAATTTTTTTTCCACCAAAGAAATTCTACTGGTATCTGCATTTAGGATTTGTTTTAGATTTTTTTTAAATGAAGAGAAGAATTCCAAAACCCTGGAAATGGCTTATTTATTTTACATGCTTTTTCCCCCTAGCATTCCATTGCATGCACATGGAGGGTTGTTTTTAGACTAAGGAAAAAACAAACAAGAGGAAAATATACTTTCCTTGAAATGTAGTCCAGAAGTGGTAAGTGTTAAGCTGCAAAGGCAAAGCAAATTAATTCTCCAACAGTGACTATGAGGCCATACAATATGTTTCTCAAGCTCTCAAAGGTTTCATACAATTCCTGAGAACCTCCCATTTCTGCAAGATCCCAATAAGTTATTTTTAACACTTTCTACCCAAATATTCATGCAAGCGCCCTTCTTTCTTAACAAGTTTATACACAATATAGTATTAGCAATTTTGCTTTAGCTATCATCTCACTCTCATTTCATTTCTGAGAAGAAAGTGACTGTTCTATACTGTGGTGAGTGTTTCTTACAACAGATGTCTGCTTGCTGCATTGTCAGCAACTATTGACTCATTGCGACAATTGACTCATTGCAGGCGATGTTACTGAAGTCTTATATACAGCTGCCTTTCAAACTAACAATGAAAGAGTCCCTATTTTTTAAAAACTGAAAATGGGAACTTTCATATTTACAGTATGTCACGGTTTACTTCCTATACTCAGTAAAATGGGTCAAGTTTGCCACCAGCCAGATTTCAACCTTAAATAAAGTATGCAAGCAAAAAAACCAAAAACAAAAACAAACACACCCCAAAAAAGCACACATCAGTTTTTTATGGGAAATCCTGCTGTGCAAACACATTTACACACAAGTTGGAGCATCATTTTCATTATGATCATAAATTGGACACTTTGGGTATATACCGGAGGAAATTACAGAAGTGAGCCAACTATATGAATGGATACAAAACTCAGTGGCTCCACCTCTGCCCAGCCCAGCCTAAAACCAACAAACACTGCAGGGCCCCTCACCCCTGTGTGTTCCTGGTTCAATGGTAAGTGAGGGAAGACCTCAGCTGTCAGCTCCCCCTGCATCTGGGCTTCTGCGCTCTTTACTCGCCACCCCTCCTCTTCTGTAAAAGCATGAGGGCTCTAACTTAGGGCTCCCTGCTCCCCTTTACCCTTAAAAGAGCGGTGACTCAAAGGCAGGAAACAGCAGTGACTCCAGCCATTGTGTTCCCTCATTCTCAAAATCAACTATTGGCACCACTCCTCACTTCTTCTTGCTAAAGAAACATGGACCTTAGGCTACTAAGCTCCCTGCCTTCTTTTTCCCCGAATGGGGAGATGACCAGATGTCTTGAGGTTTGACTAAAATTGGTTTGAAACCTCATTTTCACTAGAATCTACCAGGACAACTGGGCAGTCCCTCCAAAGTAGGACACTATGGGGCTATTTGGTCTCCATGAAGGCTGATCCTATAGTTGCTCTTTGTGGGTTGACTCTTGTACCCTCACAGAGCCCCACTGCAGTGAATGGGGTTCTTCATGGACACAGAGGTCTCCCCACACAGAACTATCTGCAAGATCAGGGTCTAAAGTCCATAGGAAGAGAACTCTTTAGGTGGTCCATAAGAAGAGTTACTACTGCTACCATGGGATTTTCCCCTCCCTTCCAAAACTAGATGAAACCAATTTCCTTCTTCATGCTGAAGCTAGGATCAGATGGAGGCGGGGGAATAGTTATTAGAGTTCTTCTAACTGTGCTAGCCACCAATCTTAAATGGTGTGTAATATTTAATGGTATGAGCATTATGCGGTCTGATCTTGTAGAGGTCTGAGCACTGAGCTCTGTGGGAGTTAAGCACGCTCAGTACCTCACAGGACTGAACTCCGTATTCGCTGCGGGGCCTAGGGACAACAACTGAGGTAAAGAATAACATCAACTCTAACTCTGAATGTCTGTGTTCTGCTGTTGAAGGCAGAATCTTGATATTATTTAAACATAGTTATTTTTATAATCCATATAGTTGAAACTCAATGTATTTCTGACTTTTAAAAATACTATTTTAGAAATGATGAAAGCATAAATTGTATCTTTTGACTTTCTATCACAAACAAGTACCTAGCATTCAGATTAAACATACGCCCTGTTCTTCCAATTTACTACTGTTATCCTAGCTAATGCTGCTCCTCCCCCTTCCCATGTCCACTGACTTCCCCTCACCTCCTTTATGGCTGCAGTGTTAAAATACACCACCAAGCAGACTGACGTAAAATGTTCAGGCCGTACACAAAGCAAGCAGTGAATCAGTTTGTGGGCCTGATCTACGACACTGTAGTGTCTTTCTAAAACTGTGCATGTAGCTCAGCATGGAATGTTATGATTGGATACACTACAGGTTTCCAAATAAAAAACTTTGTTTTCATTCCAGTCTGTTTATATAAAGGTTCTGAAGATTACGACTGGCAGGTTATTTCTAACCTCCATTTTTTCTTCTCCTCCCACACCCCATATCCCTACTCAGCCAGCCCACACTCTGAGCCTGAAAAGTAACAACCTGTCATTCTCTGGAGCTGTTATAATAAAATATCTGGTAATAAATCATCAGTACTGTACATGCAAAAATCATAACTGTGCAACATAACTGGAGTGGGGAGGAAGGAATGATTAATTGTATATAAGTCCTATCACGACTGGGCATGGCAAATGTAGTTACCACACCATCATTTGGCATCCAGGAGAAATTAGCCAGGTTAACTTTAGCTTAAGTAATGTTTGTAATAAATTAGCCAGTAACTGTCTGCCTGAATCTAATCTGGGTCACGGAATTTAACCCAAATTCTTCTTACAAAACAGTGTGTGAAATATAAATGGCAGTTTCTTGTATTATTATACATCGTCAGTTAGGACACACCACATTTATCAGGAGATAAAACGAACAATTCAGGAAGGATAAAGAATTAAAGTTTCATATATGCTCTTTGGGGATGGGAATGTCTTCTTGTTCTGCATTTGTACAGCACCTAGGACCAGCATCTAGCACAATAGGGTCCTAGTCCATGGCTAGGACTCCAAGGTGCTACCTCTATACAAATAATAAAAATAACAGCCAATAAGTGTCAACATTTTCATATCTACTCACACGATTTTCAATGCAGTGCTATTTACATACTTTTCACTTATGTGAAATGTAAAATATTTTGGGGTTAATCTTGGAACTAACATGAGTGAGGGATGCAGGAGCAGATCCAAAAGAATAACTTAGATTTGAACTGAACCTTGCATGGCTCCCACAGCACGGCCGGAGCAGAAAACTCTCCATTATACCCTAAGCTAGGATGGCACGTAGTATGCACACAAAGTGAGTCCAGTCACTGAAAAAGAAGTTAGGCTAACTGACAGAGTCCAGTGGTTTCTGGTCAGCTGCTGGCAGATACAACATGAAGCAGAGAAGTTTTTTTGCGAAAGGCAATCAGTAATGCGTCTTTAGTAGCTGTTATGTTCATGGTATACAAACAGAAAGTAGATAAAACACAAAAAAACCTCTTTCTCTAAGGTTGCAAGATAACACAACTTTTATTTTTAGAATCCAGAACACCACACAATAATCAAAGAGAGACAGAGCCAGAAACGCACACACAAAGCAAGCTGCTTTGCAAGGCAGAGAGAAACAGATCACTCATCCACCCGGCTTTTTCCAAACTAACTGCGACTCCCAGATTAGATCCCATGATTCACTACAGAGCACTCTAGCCTGTAAGCAGGACCAGGAAACACCCCCTCTCATTCTTTAAGCAGTATCTTGCAATTCCAATGCAGCTCTCAATACACCAGAGTAACATTTGTAAAAATATATTTTAAAAGTTAAATAAATAAATATGGCACCACATGGAATGTAAATTATATACATTTGACTTCTTAAGGCCCGATTCAGAGTCCAGTGAGGTCAATGGGAGTCTATTAACTTTATGGGCACTGAATCACGCCCTGGATCATTAAATGTTTTCAAAGGAAGCAGGGGTTGTTGGCAGGGTATTTTCCATAAATGGCCCTCAAATCTGGAGGTCGCTTCCCACCTCTTGGTTCAGGAGAACCTAGATATCCGACCTACAAGGCTCATCTGGTATTTTGGACTTTTGAAGAGGTGCAGGACTGATGGACACTGATGTGTGTATGGGGTGGTTATTACTTCTGGGATTAACATTATTCCTAATCTGGGTCACTTTGCATTTATTTCATATTTCTGGATTTTTAAAGTTAATTTTGTATATTTTAAATATTAGCAAAAGTGCCTGGAGATACATGTTAAAGAAGTGCAACTATAAAAAGATAAATACTTTAAAATGTCTTTGATAATGTTTTAGACACTAATTACTTCCCACTTCCATCTACAGCACATTTTTCTGTTTTCACTTAAAGATACTTATTTTCTTTTCCCCCTCTATTTTTAATGGAAATGAAATGAACATTGCTACTTGTGATTATTAATTCAGTGTATATATAAGGTTTTAAGTAGCCAGCCTTATATAACTGTGCAGTTGGAAGGAAGGGAGTAAACAACCTCCCACCCTTGTGCAGCCAGTGTAAGGACCAATCAGAATTGCAGTCCTGCAGTCCTAGAACAAGGTCTTAGCAACCACCTGTTGCCCCTCCTTCCTCCGCCAGCCATCCCATCCCCCCCCAATCATCCCCTGATGAAGAGTGTCTTTTTGGGGTGGCATGGCACTCCCAGGCAGGGTTATCAAGGCAGTTAGTCATTTTAATTTAATTTAAACATGCTGACTGAGAACCATATTCATATAGGCCTTGAAAATCCAGAGAGGGAAATCACACTGAGATATGGAATAAGCCTTTTTTCCCCTCTAAAGGCTTGCCCACATAGTGACTAGCAGGAAAATTAATCCAAATTAATTGAAAGTATCCATTTGAAGTGGCAATAATTTATGTTCTCTTAATTCACGTAAATTAAACTAAATCGAATTAAGGCCACTTTAATTCTGAATGAGGGTGACCACGCAGGGATTTAATGCAGTTTATCAAAGTTTAAACTAATACGCTTTATATTCACATTTAGTTAATTTGGATTAATTTTCCTGCATGCACTTGTGTAGACAAGCCCTAACTTGTCCAAAATAAAATGAATTGCTGCAGCATAATTAACCTGTTTTCTTACAGAAGTCGATCAATATACTGTTCTTCTCTTCCCCCTTAATGAGGCTCTTCTTTGTCCAAGACCTGTAGAGACTTCATTCATCTTTTGTGGCCTATCACAGACAGGATTTCTGATGACCATACTCTGCACACATGTACAATTAAGAAGTGGTCCCAGATACAGCTCTGAACACATGAAATATCAAAAGATCAAACAAGCTATACTTTTTCATTTGACTATTGAAAAATCAATGTTCCTCAGAAGTTGCTTATAGCAAAAAATAGTGTTACAGAAATGTTACGTGGTTACCCTATTTATATTTGAAACTGCCACTTCATTAGTAAATTTCTGAATCTCCATTTTCTGCAATTTACATTAACAGTTAATTCTTCAACCCATAAGTCACCTATTTCTTAACCCAAACAGCAATGCTTTTCCGTTTTTTTGGGGGTTTTTTTTTTAAATCCACAGCTCCTAGGGCTGAAAGTGTCCTGCTGTGCCATCTGTATTTGTCTCCTATGCAAGTATTTATATTGAAAACTAATCAAGGTAGGGGCCTGGTATGCATATTTGACTGTAAAATGCCACGTACACACTTGGACCTGGTCTACACTGATCCACACCCGAGTGCTGTTGCTATGCTGACCTAACCTACTGATAGATGCAGCAAGATTGATGGAAGAAGGATTCTGTCGACCTAGCTACTAATACTCAGTGAACGAGTGTTCTTTCAGCGATGGTAAATTCTGTTCCATCACTATATGCTGCATCTATACTAGGTTATGCCAGCAGAGCATAGTTATGCTGCTATAGTCCCCACAGTATAGACATTGTTTGGGTACAATATAACTAACAATAACAGTAATAATAAAATACTGGAAAAGCTTAAAAAGTTCAACCATGTAGCAATTCTCAACAATATTAATATACAAGAGTATAGCTATTTTGAAAACCACTAGAAGTGGAACGTCTGTACTTTTTTCAAGAACCAACAGCTATCTATTCCACTCACTTTAATCCTTTATACAATCTTTACCTTCAGCCTTATGAGTTTCTTGTCAGAAAGCTCTTTGAGGATTTCTTGAATGATTCCAGAATGTTTTAATGAAAGGGAAAGAGAATCTGTCAAATTTTATACTGTGAAGGTCCCCTAGATAAGTTTATTATAGTTCTCCTGACAGTTAGTCGATAACACTCCTGCTAATTATTTTTTTGGCTTGGATTACAGAATTTCCTTTATGTTGCTCTTTTTTGTGTGCCTATTAGGATTGTGAACTGAGGAGGAAAGATTTTTGGTAAGTGGAAAGCTCCTCTAAAATTGGAGAAGGTATCCAATAATGAAAATCCTGGCCTGCAGCTATCACAAAATGATTCAAGATTGCTAGTTAAACTGACTTTGCCTTGGGTACCATATTTCCTTCTGCTGGTTCAGTAAGCCTGCTGCACGCAAATCCATAAATGCTCAAGAGATGTTTTACTGCTCATGTCAGGACTCATTGGGTTTCACAAATACTTCATTTGAAATTTGACCGTCATTAATTGTTGATGGGGAGCATTCTTAACAAATGTCTTACTGCTCCAAAGGCCAGGCAGATGTTTTTAGCATTAAGAGCACAACACTGGCCTTCGACCTGTTCACAGGCAAAATCTAGGGATCGGAGAAATCCATTTAAAGGCAGTGTGCATGCAGTAAGAAGATGTCACAGAGCACCCACAGCAAACAGTCCAGAAAGTAAGACTTTAGGCCTTGTCTGTACTTGCGGCAGCAACTAGGGTACATATAGCTACAGACTGAAGAGAAAGCAAGCTGCAGCTACACTGTGATGTGTCTATATGTGGCAGTGAAAGGCTCTGGCAGGGGGAAGACAGCATAGAAAGGCTCTGCCAGCAGTGAACTGCCCGAGTCTTTCCCTGCTGCCTCTCCACTGCCAGAACCTTTCACTTTTGGTGGGGAAAGACTCCAGCAGCAGGGAGGCAGTAGGACACCAGACTGCTAAAAAAAAAAAAAGCAGTGTAGACATGGGAACTCTGGCATGTCTATACTCTACTTGCCTAAGCAGTGCCTCACCATCTACACTGCTTTTATTTGTTTTGTTCAACATCTTCATTAATGATCTGGAGGATGGGGTAGATTGCACCCTCAGCAAGTTTGTAGATGACACTGAGCTAGGGGGAGTGGTAAATACCCTGGAAGGTAGGGATAGGATACAGAGTGACCTAGACAAATTGGAGGATTGGGCCAAAAGAAATCTGATGAGGTTCAACAAGGACAAGTGCAGAGTCCTGCACTTAGGACGGAAAAATCCCATGCACAGCTACAGACTGGGGACCGACGAGCTAGACAGCAGTTCTGCAGAAAAGGACCTGGGGGTAACAGTGAATAAGAAGCTGGATATGAGTCAGCAGTGTGCCCTGGTTGCCAAAAAGGCTAATAGCATATACGGTTGCATTAGTAGGAGCATTGCCAGCAGATCGAGGGAAGTGATTATTCCCCTTTATTCAGCATTGGTGAGGCCACATTTGGAGTATTGTGTCAATTTTGGGGCCCCCCACTACAAAAAGGATGTGGACAAGTTGGAGAGAGTTCAGTGGAGGGCAACAAAAATGATTAGGGGGCTGGAGCACAAGACTTATGAGGAGAGGCTGAGGGAACTAGGCTTGTTTAATCTGCAGAAGAGAAGAATGAGGGGGGATTTGAATATTCCTTACGAAAAGTAACAAACCAACCAACCCAAAAATGTATATTAGGAGAATGTTAAGGTGAAGCACCTGAGAGTCAGGAAATAACTAAGTTAAGGTTCCCCACACAGCTTTTGTGCATATGAAGGTAGTCTTTAATTACACTACCACTTGATTTTTTTTCCTGTAGTATCTTGCCTCTTTCAGAGCCTAATCCAGTTCCTATTGAAATCAGTGGTAGCTTTGCTACTGATTTCAAAGGAAGAAAATCAGGAACTAAGAGCACAGAATGGATGTGGCTCAGTGAAGGCAGCTGCTCAATATTTCTTTTCATCCTCTTCATCACCTCATTCAATATACACCATCCAAATGATGCACTGAAATCAAGATTTTTTTAAACAGGTTTTCCTATAGTGCTTCTTGCACTGCGTGCATTTCAGACATAATGAATTTATTCTGAGGTTATTCTCACAGAAATACTAATGGGCTTGCCAAAAGTTACACAAGAAGAGGAAAAATGGAACTCTGATCTCCTGGTCAGAAGCTTCAATCTCAAAACCATTCTTCATTTCCACTGGACACCTAAGCCATTCATCACACCTCATAAAGTGAACAGACCAGGAATGCTCTGCAGCCTTAACTAGTTCACTATGCCACCCTGCCTCATTCTCTGTCCATCCTATGCACTGATGGAGGCAGGAGTCCTGCAGAACAAAATAGTACATGATCATGTAATAAAAAGACAAATACAATACATATGCACAAGAGCACAGAGTGTATTTTTGTTATTTTCTAACTTGGAAGATCTCACACCTTCCCTTTTCATTCTTAACATCCTTTCAACATAGGTGTTTTATGGCATTTCCTACACTTTTAAGAAGAAAATTGACTAAACAAAAACAAAATGCTCCGTACTGAGCAATACTGGCAATGCATGAGACAGGAGCCCTTGCTTCATTCCAGGCACACCTTTCTGTATCATATACAGCAATGATCCCTTGACCCTGGCCTTCTTCCACACTCACTCATACTTATCTTACTGAAGGAGACAGGGCTCTTTTTAGGGCTTCTTTATTAATCAGACATAAGGAGGTCAAGATGCTTGTGCTAGACATACCAACAGAATGTTGGCAGACTGTTAACACACTACATTAAAAGACTTCAGGGCACATGCCCAAACTCCTTTTCATAAATACACATAATTTTCACAAATTGCAACCAGAGCCACACATACCTGTGACCTAGGGATTATCTCCCTATCCAATTCAGAAGTATAAATCAAACCACTGAAGCATTACAGTTATTGAAAAAACAAGTTAAAATACATTTATTTTCATGAGGAACATGTATTTTTTCCACTCTTTGCTCTTAACAAAATCCCACCCCCAAAACACACACAAACACACAGCTGAAATTTACCAACATAATGATTCCTGGGCTGAAAACAAACCTGCCAGATTTCAGCCCGAAAAAGGTAGAAAACCAAAAAAGTCATAATAAGAATCTGAAAATGACTACAATGGAAGTGTTTTTGCAATTGTAACTACAGGCATCAATCCAACACTAATAAAACAATGAAACTAAAACAACAAAAGGAAAATTAAGTGTATCATGCAGAAACACAAACCTCCAAATATCCCAATAAATACAAAAATGACTTCACCACCTAAATATATAGCTGCCATGGTTTGCACACTTGAGTTCTGCCCAGGGGATTGGGGTTTCCCCAAGACCTCTTCCACTCGGCTCCCCAAGAATTCAGTTAAAGTACAGCCACTTCACTCAGGTTCCTTTATTTGTCATACAGCAAAGCTATGCTGAGTTAACCAGACTCAAGTGTAGGAGGTAGGTATAGGGCGTACCACACATCTGATTACACAGCAAACCTCCTTCTTTATATACATTTACGTATATGATACATTGCATCCAATACATTTTGGGATTGGCACGGTCAGTTTATAAGAACCAATCATTGTACTGCATGCTCTATCCATGCACAACTTACTCTTTGCCTCATCTTATGTTCCCGACTTATCTTATCCATTGTAAATGATTCCCTGGGTGTTTCCGCCTTATGCTAGCTAGTACAGACATTCTGTTTCTGGCCTGCTGATCCATTTACCTCCCTAATCCTGTATCCCAAAAAATGAGGCATCACCCATGTCCAATTACTCATGTCAAGCCAGGCTTACACGGCGAAGCACTCTCAGATTTTCAGTCCCCACCTTTGACCTAAGGGAAGGAAAAAACCTCTGTACTTAAAGGATCAACAATTCTGTATCCCTACCCTCATCTGACTCCTCAATGCCAGCTGGCAAGAAGGTTACAAGAATATCCTAATCTTGGTACTTATATTCTGGTTCACCAAACAGTATCATGTGAAGTCTTAAATGAAAGTCACAGTCAGGGTGGTCATTAATATTGTTGTGAAATGTAGGTACAGATACCATGTAAGGAGTTATATATATGCTGAAAATATGTTCCTGAAGGCAATATCAAGGCAGAGTTGACTAACAGTTTTTCTGCCAGACAAAAGTTGTTTATTCACCAATCACTCAGTCGGCATATAAATTAATCATTGTAAACCAACACAATGGAAGCCCTATTCACACATGAAGTCAACAGCGGGATGTGAAATAAATAGATAAGGCGCACATCGAAGAATCAACTACAGGGGGTTATCCTCACTCTTAGCTACAGACAATGGGATTTGTATCTGGGAACTCTGGGAATATAAAGAGAAGGCAAGGAAGGCACCTCTTTATCCTGCACCTGAGGAAGTAACTGGACAGTGCACTTACATTTATGAAAACAGGATCTCTACCTGGTTTGGCTGATAGGCTGCAATGGACATTTGGGGTGAGATGAACTTCTTTAGACAGAAGGTTAGTTTGTTAAGTTTAGTCTCTAGAAATAGTGTAATGATTTTGTTTATGTGAGGGCAGACTTTTCCATGTTAAGGCAGATCCCAAGGAATTAAACAGAGACAGGGTCTTGCTGCTTGTTGTCTGTGCTTCAGGAAACGAGCAACCTTTCAGGAGCCAGTCATTCAGATGGGGGAACAAGCTTATGCCTATCTAGTGAAGACAGCTGCTGTGGCCAACAGAACTTTGTTAAAGACCCTTTGGCGGCAGAAAGGCTGAAGGGTAAGACATGGAAATGGCAAGAGCCCCATTTGTGTGAGGGATGTATAGCGACATGAAAATAAGCATTCAGAATCTTGACAGAAACAAAGCAAAGCAATCTTCTTGATCCAGGGAGGGAATTATCATTGCTAACAGCACCATTCCAAACTGTTGGGAGCAAACACGGTGTTTAAAATCCTGAGGTCCAGATTTGGTCTCCATTTCCCACCCTAATTTTTTTTTTCAGGACAAGGTAATACCAAGAATAGAATTCTGGCAAAGTCCAGTGGAACAAGTGTGATCACCCCTTGAGTTAGGAAGGTTTGTACCTCCAGCCTTAGGAAGTCTGTATTAGAGGGGTCCCTGAAGATGGAGGGGAATGGTGGATGGTAAAGAGCAGAACTGGATGGAATAGCCTACAGAAATCACTTCTAGGATCCATCTGTCCAACATGATGAGCTCCCAGGAAAGTAGGACATGGTAGAGATGATCCCCATAAGGGTGAGGGGGGATAGATGCAACCTAGGATTTGGGGTAGATAGTTTTGTGACTCTCGACCAATGGGTCAAAATGGGCAATTGGAGGATGTTGTTGACTAAGATGTTGCTGTAGAGAAGGGCTCTTTCTTCATAAATCTGGTCTTTTTGCTGGGGGGGGGGGAGTGGGGGTATTCAGCTGGCCCAGAGGGCTAATAGGGCACTGGGAGACACCACTGAATCATCTGCAATTTGCTGTATTTTCTTTTCATTGTGGATATAGAGATGCCCAAAGATTGTAGTGTCATCAGAATGAAAGTACCATCTGTGGAAGCACTAAACAACTTGGAACCTCAAAGGGAAGATCCTCAACTGTATTTTGTACTCCCTGGGGGAGGCTAGAACACTGCAGACAGGAAGCTCAGCACGACTACTGCTGTAGCCATGGAAAATGGAGCTATCTCGGCAGCATCAAGCGAGGCTTGAAGAAACATCTCGGCAACTGTCTGGCCTTCTGTAATGAGGGCCTGACATTGTTCCCTCTGCTCCTGAGGCAGGTGTTCAATACAAGATGAGAATTTTGAAGAGACTGCAAAATCATAATTGGCTACTCTGAACTGCAAGGAAACTGAGGAGTAACTCTTGCATCCCAGAAGATCTAATCGCTTTAGCTCTTTAATGGATAGAATTCATGTTGCCTATTTCATTCTTTAACAGCCTCAACAATCAGACGGAAGTAAGGTTGGAGAAAAATACACCCAGCCTCTGAGCTTCTCAGCCTTTTAAGGGCTTTTAAGTGCTCTGGGCCTGCGGTGTGGGTCGGCGCTATGCCAAGCTCATGCGTCGCCTCATGGTCTCGGACTCCATCCGGTGGTCTCGGGACATCTACATCGAGCACATCACCGGCCACCGACAGTACCACGAGGAGAGGGACGGAGCGCCACCACAGGACCCTTCTTCCGGACCGACGGACCCAACCCACCACCACCACGACGGACGTGGCGGGGGACACACCAGCGGACGCGGCGACTGCTGAAGCATCGGACCTAATGAGGGATGCACCACTTTGTATGGACTTATTTGCTCTCTTTGTTAAACACCCCCAAAAGTAACCCACAGACATACTTAGTAACGTTCCCCCATTCCCATATATTCCCTTGTATCTCTTAGCGCCTACCCCATCACCCCCCATCCAGGACCCCACAGCTTATCCCTTGTTATTCTCCCCAGACTTTCAACCACCCCCCGTGCCTCCTGATAACCTGCATGTCGTCCCTGGATGTTGTATAACTTTGCCCCCTTTAACTCTATGGGTTACCTGTTTGCTATTTTTTGAAACATTTACTCAATAAAAAACTTTAAATCTGTTCTTATCAGTTTAATCTGATAAAATTTTTGTAACTCCCCACCCCCTCAGCTTAGTCTGATCTGATGCATCCTCCGTCTCCATACAAGGATTTTATATATACACTGTGTTTCTCAAAATGATACTTGATCTGGCCAAAACATTATCTACAATTTTAAATCTGTTCATGGGTGGTTCAGAAGGAACTGGAGTGGCATTTTGTCCTCCCCTCCCTATACACCCTCGTGCCGCAGCACAGAGGTGTCTACGGCACAGGCATGGAATCAACCAATCAAGAGTGCTTGGGCATGCACAAATCCTGACATAACGTGGTGGACCCATAGGGATACTACACAAAGATGAATCAGGCATTCTGATTGGTGATAAAACCCAGAAGCCTCTGGAGAGCCAAGTGGAGAGAACAAGAGAGGCTCAGTGAAGCAGGGCTGGAACCCAGCTATTAGTGGGCTGGGGAGCTGGCTTCAACACTGCATTGCCCTAGGAAGGAGGACTGGGGAATCCCTTGACCAGAGGGAAGGGTTTCTGACTGAGACACCAAAAGAAAGTCTGTATTTATAAAGACTTAATAAATTGGACACCAGCAAGGGGAAGATTACCTTAAGTAATTTGGGCTGAGAAAAAGTAATGGAGAAGCCAGAGGGAAAGGAGGGTGGCATACTCCTGGGATGGCACCCTGCTGCACATCCCTATTTGCTCAAACTTGCCCATAAAAACCAAGTTAGAGACAGGATGACAGCCAGTGGGTGAGACATAGGTGAGTGAGGTAACGTCTTTTACTGGACCAACTTCTCTTGGCGAGAGGGACAAGCTTTCAAGCTTAAACAGAGTTCTTCAGATCTGGGAAATGTACTCAGAGTATCACAGCTAAATACAAGGTAGAACAGATTGTTTAGCTTAAGTAGTTAACGCATATTTCAAGGAACTATTCAAGATGAAGTAGCCCCTTAACGCTCTTCTAGTCATAGGAGGGAAAGAATAGGGGGGAAGGCAGTTGGGGGGTGGGTGTTAGTGAGTTATACATTGTTGTAATAAGCCAGAAATCCAGTGTCTCTATTCATCAATCCATGATTTTTTGTGTCTAACAAAGTTATGAATTTAAGTTGCCAGATTCCTCTTTTGAAGAGGAGACTTCCTTTGAGAATGAGGACTTTGAGATGACTTATAGAGCAATCATTTTATGAAAAGTAGTCACCTTCAAGTGATATGGTGCTTTCATCTTTTATCATTTTTGGTGAGTTCATTCAAGAGCATAGTGATTGTCTGGTTTCACCCACACAGTTATTGGAGCATTTCGGGTATGTTTATACTGCAATTGCCAGCTGACTCACAGGGCTCAGGCTACAGGGCTATTTAAACTGCAGTTTAGACGTTAGGACTTGGGATGGAGCCTGGGCTCTAGGACCCTACAAGATGGGAGAGTCCCAGAGCTCGGGCTGCAGCCCAAGTCAGAATGTCTACACAGCAATGGAACAGCTCCTTAGCCTGAGACCCACAAGTCCCAGTCAGCTGACATGGGATAACCACCGGTTTTTAATTGCAGTGTAGACATACCATGAGTATACGGGATGAGGTACACCATATGTTGTGATAGGCATGTGTAAGACCCATGGGTCTTAAAAGGTGTATTGTGTGGGGTGTTGATCATCGTAGCAGTGGAAATATGACTACAGGCTCTGCATCTGTTGTTCTGGCAGGGTCTGGTGCCACTATGAGTTGGTGGGTCCTGGTCCGTGGGGAGCTTGCTTCTGATGATGAGCTTAGAGAGGCTGGGGGGGTTGTTTGAAGGCCAGAAGAGGGGGTTCAGGAAAGATTTCTTTCAGGATGTGGTCCCCATCAAGTATGGGTTGTAATTGTTTAATGATACGCCATACAGGTTCCAGTGTAGGGTGGTAGGTGACAACTAGGGGTGTGTAATTAGAGGGGATTTTATTTCCATATTGAAGCAGGTTCTCTTGGGATATTTGGATGGCCTGTTCCCGCCCCCTTTTTCCCCCTATGACTGGAGAGGTGTTATCAAGCAACTTTACCTTGAAATGTGTATTAACTACTTGTGCTAAACAATCTGTTTGACCTTGCGTTTAGCTGCGACACACTGAGCATTATTGCCCAGACCTGAAGAAGACCTCTGTGGAACTCAAAAGCTTGTCTCCCTCACCAACAGAAGTTGGTCTAATAAAAGTTATTACCTCACCCACCTTGTCTCTCTAATATTCTGGGACCAACATGGCTACAACAACACTGCATACAGCCAGTGAGACAGCCAACATCAAGAGATGTTGTACTAATGCAGAGGCCTTATGGTCATTTTTTGCTAGCACTCTACTATCCTTTAGGCAGGTATAAACAATCTAAGCCAACTGCAATACTTTCCCCATATCATTTTACTAGCCATGAGAAGCATGGATTGAACTGTAAGGTCTCCTCAAACCCCCTCCACACCACATACATACGGCCTCTCTGAGGAAAACTACTGAAATTCAACATGAGACAACACTGGACAAAGATCTGCCCCTATAAAAATAGGGTGAACCTGATCTGTCTTGCTCATGAAGAACCTGGTCTCCTGCTCCCGTCAAGACTTATGGCCTGGTAATACTCCCAGCTTACTGTGCATGCCTAACATTTTAAAATTAATGCATTATAAGAATGCAGAGATACAGTGGGCAAACGTAAAAAGTGCATTCCAGTTTTAGCGGTCTTATCAGTTCCAGTATTTTCCCAATACTTAAATGATGAATACTGTTGGAAGCAGTAATACTGCTAAAACTGCAGTGAGCTTTTTAAGTGCACCCACTGTATTTAGCTATCAAGTGCTTAGTCATGCCAAAATAAAGGTGACAATTATGCAACCAAAATCACATTCAATAGACTATAGTAAGCCTCATTTGAACATGACATTTGTAATATGCTTAGTCTGCTCTGTAATAAGCTTGTTATATAAAACCAAGTTGAGGTTTAACAACAACAAAATCTTAAATATATGACCATATTATTCAACAACTATGCAGAAAAAGGCAGAGTATTTTGTGGGACGGGTATTCACTAACATTTGCAGTCATATTTAAAATGAAAAACCATTTTTACTAGGGCTTTACTGCCAAGTTCTCTACACAATAGCTACCTTCTCTTCTTAATAGGTGTCCTTTTTTCCTGTGGATCTGTGTGAGTAAAGGGGAGACTTTGAGAAAAGTAATAAACTTCTCTGTGCCTATTTACTTACCCATATGTAAAATTGGTATATTTACCAGCATCACAGAAGTGCTGGGTTTACTGAAAAGTGCTTTGAGATCCTGAGATGAAAGGCTCAATATAAGAGCTTCTATGTGGTTTGCAGGCTGGGTGACCTGCACAGTATTCTACTCTACGTACTTGAGAATTATGTGGTTATGTACTTAGGCACTGATGCTGAAATCCATTGCACATAGGCTGAACATTGTTCCTGAGTGGATCTCCGGTGAAACCACTGGTCTCCACACAGACAAAGCGCACAGCAAATTGCAAGATTGGGGCTTTATGTAGGGCAGTACATAGCATTTATTCATAAAAGACCAAAGGCTAGATCCCCTCAGCTGGTACAAATTGTGCACATGAAGCTATGACAGTTTACACTAGGTAAGGTTCTGCCTCCAGGAATGTGAAGTACTGTAAAAAGGCAATGGAACTTGGTGCTTTAGAGACTCCCTTCCTATAATTCTATGTTACTTTAATAGGTATCGTTTTCTTTTGGTCAGTAATGCTAATGTTTGGAAGTAAAGTCACTATCCAATTATTCTTGTTTTTTCTTCCTTTTTAAAGCTGATGCTGCCAATTCAATTTTGAAACCAACTTATTATAAACTCATTGAAAAGGCTAGTCTAATTGTAATGGAAAAAATTGGTGGAAAGAGAAGATATATGTGCTAATGTCAAAGAAAAGCTTATTTGGGCTGGATACATTGGAAAAATTGTTAAAGAACAGTTTTTCCACGTGAAAATGTGACCCTGTAATGCTGCCAAGGTCAGTGAAACCTAGGGTGATTTGCAGCATACAGTATGTGCCAGTTGCTCGCTTTAAAGCTGCTGGAGGCTTTCTTTAACTTACATTGTGCACCCCATTTCAAACCTTTTGGGAAAGAAGAATGTTTGTAGCATGCTTATTTTCTGCTCTTTTCAGCCTTCCATTGCACACCTTACCTTGCATGCCTGTCACCTTTCCCAACAGGCACTGCACAGTACAGCCAAGGTGGGAAATACCAGCAGTAAGTTACTGAAATGTGAGAATCCCATTACAGCTGTTTATGGATCAGTCTGAAATACTGTACAGCTGATTACCTTTTCCAGTGTTTAACATGCTATAACACAGAGTAGGTAGTAGCCACATTGATACAATTTAGCTTAAAATTTGACAAACTGCCTGTGATATCTAAGTGTAAAACTAACAATTTACTGTGCTGCTGCTGTTATACACTCAAAATTATGTATTATGAAAATGAGTAGCTCGGGCATTTCTAGTTAAATAAATATGTATCTTCTTTACCTGGAAATGGACACTTTTCAAAAGAAGGCAGACAATTGATAAGATTTCAAATCAGTTTCCATTATATCCCTTTTTTCAAACACAGACTTTCTGCAAAGTTAGCCCTTCTGTGATTAAACTTTCCACATTTGATTGCCGGAAAAACATTAGAATCTCTAGAAAATGTTAGTATCCCTTTTGAGCCATTTTTTAATTATGTGAATTAGAAAAAATATATACACTTCTCAAGATTACCACTTTATATCATTAAAAACCATTTTTTTTTGAATTAACATAGTTCTTAATGATTGAAAATATCAAATTGACAACGCGCAGTAGAAAATTTTAGGCAGTTTAAAGCGCAAGTTTCCAGATAAAGACATTCTGCCTTCCTCTTCAGCATGGAATGCATCCTCTTGGGCACAAGGCAAAATCAGTTATTATTTTCAAGAAAGTGCAGGGACTGCTCCCCTTGTGAACTTAATGGGACAGCAGGTGTCAAGATTATGTCTCCCACCCCTTAAATTCACTGCATGGAACAGGTCAGCTTGCACCAGGGAAACTTGTTTCCACTCTCAGTCAGGACAGTGCAGCCTCAACCCACTCCATCCTGTCCACCAGAGAACACAGCTCTCAATGGAGTTTGAATCCATAACCTTTAGAGACCCACACCACTGGAAGGGGATCAAAAACCCACATGCTAGCAGGGCAGATTCTTTAACAACTGGGAAATCTTGCCTGTTTTACTTAGGTGTGTACCCAGAACTCTCACTCCTCAGGCCAGCGGAATGAAGGTCAGTAATACAACGAAGAATCGTCATGAAGAATGCCATAAGGGGTAAAATAAATTTGATTGCACTTAGCCTTTCTGCATAGGCTTGTACTGTACTTTCTGCATAGGTTGTACTGTACATCCTGTATAGGAAAAAGGATGGTTTAGGGTTTTTTCTCCACCTCTAAATTCTATGGGAGAGATTTTCAGAAGTGCCTAAAGGATTTAGGAGCAGTCCTGTAGAAAGTCAGTGGGGGTCATGGTGCTGGTGAGAATCTCAATGATTATATAATTCTGTATTACTTTAACGTACATTATTCTCTTTCTGTTGCTCCTTCAAACATTAGCATGAAAGCTGCTACCCAATTTTTTTTTTTAAAGCTGATGCTGCCAGTTCAATATTAAAAACATGTAATTACAGACTTTTGTAGCAAGTCAATAAAGCACTTATTTGCTTCCTCATCACAATCCTACCCACACCTTCTCCATCACACTGTTTTAAATATTTTGTATAGTTTAGTAAACAATCTGTAAATTAGTCCAACTTCTGTGTATATCTTCTGCTGCCCTGAACGACCGACCCCAGAATTAATCCCAGTGTTTTCAAGGATTTTGAACACTAAATCACACACTAAATTTTCTATCTATTTTCATTCCCTTCCCATAAATCCTTCTGACTTTTGGTGTCACACCCCGAGATCATCTGATGGCTTTGGGAATCACACACTGACCTCAAGAGGAGAACACGGTATTGTTCACCTCAATGCATCTGCAGAGAGAAAGATTAACCATATTGGAAAGCAAAGATCAAAAGGTATTTTTTTTAAAAACTAAAAGTACTATGAAAATGTGAAATAAAGAGGGAGAGATGATAGAAAGGACAAAAGAAGGAGATCTGCTGTTTTGTTTGTTTAAGAGTTGCCATGGTACAGTCCTACTCAGCATATATATAAATAATCAACACTAGAAAATAAGCATAGGAGTCATATACACAACTGTATTAACTTCAATGAACTCTGAAATCTCAATGAGTAAAATTCTTCCCATAAATATTTGTCACTATGTCCCTTAAATATTTCCACATACCTCCACAAAGGCTATTCGTTCATTTCACCTTTGATATTCTTTGAAGCTTTGTCTTCAGGTCTGAATTTTCAGCTTAAATATCTGAAAATTTCAGTATTTAACAAGATGCCTTTCAACTATCATCTGTCTGACTGCATATCCGTGTTTCATATACACTGAGAACAGCTCCTGAACATTTACTTAGAGGACTTAAATGGTTACAACTATATAGTGATTACTCTTTCGGTTGGTTATGAAATAAAAATCCAGAAAGGAAACCATCATTTATCTTAAGAGAGTTAAACAACAGAAAACACACACTTATGTTTGGAAGCTCATTAGCAGGAAGTACAGACATACAGACATTCTGACACAAAACCTCTTTCAGCAGTCAGAAATAGAACACTTTCTGCATTTGTCACCTTTCAGGTCCGGGTTTCCAGCACGCTTCTTGTTATACGCAATTAGCTCCATGCCAAGATTTGGCACATTTCGTAATAAATCCCTTGACCACATTTGCTGCAGGCTTGGCAGCTGTGGAAAGGCTCTATTCATTAAGGCAGCAACCAAGCCACAGAACTTACCACACAGCACAGCTCACTTGCAGAATTCCAGCACACTACAAATTTCAACAGCCATCACTCCGTCCCTTCTTGCTTGAAAAAGCCTGACATATGACTGTGATTAAGGAGGATATGGAAAAGCTCCAATAACTTTTCTCTTTTTCATCCCTCACCTCCCCCTTTCCACCCCTCTCCCCTTCACACACCCCCAAAACCCCCTCCTCTCACAGCATTACATATTAGGGGGTTTGCCTCCATTTAAAACAGTAACCATCTGTTTCTTTCAGGAAGGCTGTCTCCCCTTCTCAGGTTTCTTCAGTTTTGGAACACTAACATCATGGCACAATATAAAGCTTGCTCTAGGCTGGGAAAGTTCTCTTATGAGGCAAACAAGAACAGCAGCAGCAGCAACCACTGGCCATGAGGCCATATGTTCAGAGACAAAGCAAGCAGAAAAATCTTACATTTTTCCAGCTGCTACTCTTCAGCATTCCAACAACTACAGCCACAAGAGCCAGTTGAGGAGCAGTAGGAGTACATGCAAGTGTGATTCATAATTGTGCTAAAGAGTGTGGGGGGAAAAACAATCCTTACCTAGACTTTATGTCTGCACTTCATCCCATCTCCCCAAGCCATTTTGTTGCAGCCAGTGCTGGGAAAATCCAATTCTGGTGCCGAAGAATTAAACAGCAGCAAACAGCTAGTGACCTATGTGTAATCTGTTCATATTGTGTACATATTTTTGAGGTGTCTGGTAGCATTGGTATGATTAAGAGTCTGTAGGGCCTCTGTTATAACAGAGGAAGGGCAAATACATTCAGAATAACTGGCTCTACTCATCTTTCTCTGAACCCAACCTGTTAAGGTTTGAATTGCTCAGTTAAGGAAGCTGAATTACTGCAATGAACTCTACATAAGTGTACACCACAAATATACCCGGAAACTTAAGCAGCCCACTTGATAAGTGGTGCCCTCCCAGTGGCAGCACATTACCTATGCTCTGTGATGTTCACTGACTACCTGCTTGTTTCCAGGCAGAGTTAAAACGTTGGTTTTAATCTACAAAGCCCTAAATGGCTAAGAAACTGCAGATTAATTGCCGTTGACTCAGACATCCTGCTGCGGCTCATCAGACTTTCCCGCTTTAGTATAAAGGAAATGTGCATAGCCTTCTGGCAGATGGAGATAGGGTCTGAGACAGACAGGACCAAGCAAGGAAATCTAGGAGCACGCAAAGCAGAAGAGAGAGCTATGCCAGCTAAAGTAACCTTAAGCTCAGTCAAACCTGTGGAGGAGACTTTGTTAATTAAATGTCTCCCTTCATGCGGTCTTCTTCTGACTCTACACGGAGCTTTCAGCTGGAGTTGGTGAGGCAGCCAGTTTATACTTGCCCATTGCTGTCTTTTTGCTATAACTATTCTGACTGCTATATGGTCTTTGTCTAGATGTAGAAAATTCCAAATTTGACCCATTTCCTAATTCGTCCTTGTAACCACGATCAAACTTGGGTCTTCACAGATATCCCCATTCATTTACACTGCTGAAACACGAGGCATATTGCTCATGGCCATTGCTGAAGTGACTAACGTATTCTGCTTTTCTGCAATAAAACATTAAGTTAGTAAAAACAACTTCCCTTTGAAACCAAGTAAAATGTATCAGCCAGGAAGTCTTTTGCCATGTAACAACAACTTCATTGAACTTAGAAGCATAACAATAATAGCAGATATTCAGATATACTAGTAGATGATATTCTTAGCATTAGTTACCTACAAACACTGCCTAAGAATACTTTACTTCCTGTTCCAACTTTCGACAGTGGTAGTCAAGTTGGTATTCCCCAGCTATGCAGTAGGGCACAGCTGAGCAGGGAAGCAGAACACTTGGGTCTAGTTTGCCACTGCCTGGCCACTTGTATGCACAAGTGTAAACGACTAAAGTGCACGTGAACTGCTACCATTTTGAATTGGTGCTGCTTTGCTGCCACTTTGCACACTTTTTGCAGGTGTAAATGACTATATAAACAAAGGCAATGGAGTATAGCTAGTGTAGGAGTGAGCTGTTCAGCAGTACAAAGCCACTCAGGAGACGTACAATAACTACACATTCTCAATTTTCCCCAGTGTTCTTTCCTATACGCTTGTATTTCAGTCAGTCTTTACATTACTTCTTTCGTGTTCAGTTGGTCTTACTTGGATGTGCTGATGTTCGCTCCCTGTCATGATAAAAGAACTAAAGCTCGGCTCTGTGAGCTTCTGCCCAATTTTAGCCACTCTTCTGCTCACATTCACAGAGGCCTTTCCAGGATCCCAGGACATCCCCTTTCTCTATCCTTCACTAATGAAGCAATTCCCTTAAAATGAGGAACTGAATGGTCCATCTGATGTTTCCCATGATGTACCAAGCCCCTAGAGCAGTGGTTCCCAACCTTTTTGGCTCAAGGGCCACAAATATCATTTTAACAACACTGAAGGGCCACCAGTCTCCACTAGCAGCTGTCCGCAGCCGCCCTCCCCCTCCCCCTGCCCACAGCCAGATGGAAGAAGTTCAGTGAGGAGGCAGCCTGACCTAGGGAAACTGAACGCATGCTGTAGCTCTGTGCACTCCAGCTGGGTCCCTAGGCACTGGGTCCTTTCTGCAGCCAGGGGGATGGGAGATCAGTGCTCCCCTCCCTTTAGCTCCAGCAGGGACCCCAGTGCGGAGCGCTTTGCTGTGCTCCCTGCTACTGCCAAAGGGAGGAGAGCGCTGATATCCCATCCCCTTGGCTGCAGAAAGGAGCCTGCACCAGTCTTGTAGCCCCACAGCAACGTGCTCCACCTGGGTCCTTAGGCAGCGGCCAGCAGGAGGGGAGCAGTGGGCCACTTGGAAAGACCGCGTGGGATACTTTTGGCCCATGGGCCACAGTTTGGGAACCACTGCCCTAGAGTTTGCAACGAATAAAAAGTGAAACTGGAGAGTTCACACCCCAGCAGTGGACTTAGTTATTCCCAGTGACATTTCCTTAAATGGTGAGGAAGTCAAAAGCCTTTAAGAGAAGTGAAAAATGAAGTTTTGGGGAGTGGGATTGGAACTGAAAGGAGGATTGTGATAAGGGGGAAGTGAGATTGAGAATAAAGTTAACCTCGGGAACAATTTACCAAGGAATGTGGTAAATTCACCATCATTGTGAGTCTTTTACATCATGACCAGATGTCTGAGTTATGTTATAGTTCAAACTAATTGTTGGGTGAAATGCAGGAATATTTGGGTTAAATCTGTGGCTTGTGTTATACAAGAGGTCAGATTAGATAATCATGATGCCTCCAGCTGGCCTTAAAATCTGTTAATCTATTTCCTCATATCAAGCTCCTCTGGGAATACTCAACAGGGAAAGAACTGAAGCACCCAAGAGTTGCATGATCATGATCAACAGAATCAAAGGCTGCTGATAGATATAACCGGGTAGATTATTTAAATAAATGGATTCAAATCACCAATTCTAATCAGAATAGCAAGCAAGAAACCTTGATTTAAATAACTGAGTTTAATTGTTTTGCATTTGTACTTTTTAGTTATTTTACTAAAGAAAAGTTCACTCTCACTGGGTGGGTGATGGTTTGCTCTCTCTATCCTCCTCTCCCTCAAACCAGTGCAAGAGAAAGCAACTGATAGAAATAGAGAAAGACATTTTAATTTTATGTTCCTTTCATACAGAAACTTTGGTACACAGTGAAGTGTCTGTATGATGTTCTACAGCTGGATGATATAAGCTTTCCTAAACAAGCTTTCCTAAACAATTTGAAACACTGAAGTGACTTTACAGCCTTCATCTTCTTCTATACAGCCAGCAATACTTTTGTTAGCTGATGTCTTTTTTATTTTTTTCCATCAAACAAGCTAGCCTGTGCATTGATACAGCCTATTTGTGATCACATCATAAACAGATTCTTCGCATACCTCCTATGTAATCAGACTCAAGTTTATGGATAATCAGTAGCGCTCAGAAGGACTAGTGTGTGAAAGTCTCCACTGGTGACAGCTACAAGAATAGAAGAGTCCAAAGGTAGAAAAAGCAAAATCTTTGTTCAAAATATAATGATCCAAGGTCTGATGCTCTAGTCCCTACTAGGGCAACACACCTCATTAACATCACAGGCTCTGTGATGCAAAAACAAGCTTGTATAATGAAGTGAGAGTGCTGCTTGATTAACAGCTGCTGTTTCAGACCTTAAACAAGAAACACTTGGAAATGCTTAAGACTCATACAGTTGGATTTCAAATATGACCTGTGAAAAACAAAATTATTTAAAGTAAATATATTTACTGGTGTAGATCTTTTGAGTGGCAGCTTATAAAACTAAGGCATCTAAACACATTGCCTCGTCTTCACCCCCAACTAATCCTGCCCATGGAAAAAGTGTGAGAAAAAGAAAACTATTTTCTCCCAACACCATTTCATCTCTCCCTTTCCTAAATGAGCCTTCTCCAAATCTACTCCCATCTCTCCCATTTGTTTACTTTGAATAAGCTTCCATAAATAGAGATTAAATGAGAGCCTTCTCATCCACATTCACTAGTGCTGAAAATGTTTAAGACCTTACGGATCTTAGCCAGCACTTCATAAAAATTGAGTGTTCAGTTACTAAGACATTCTATAGGTACGTTCATTTTAAAATGTGAAGTAGAGCTGATGGAGTATTGATTCTCTCTCCTTAAACAGCCTCTTCGAGCATTGCCATATGCATTCCAACAGAGGTGAGTGCGGCTCCGGCGCTTTTTCTGCCCCCCCCGCAGGGTGGAGTGCCGCGCTCATGTCGCGGTACATATAGCGCCGCCGACCCCGCGGGTCCCCAGTTCCTTCTTTCCGCCCGTGACGGTAGCTGGAACGCTTGTGCCCCTTGCAATTGTATGCAAGTAGCAACCCTTCTTCTCATGTAAATAGTTAAATAGTTGTTAATTAGTTTTAGTAATAGATAAGATAGTTTAGATAGGAATAATTGTTAAGGACTTTGCCCTTCGGGGCCGGCACAGCCATGCCGGGATCCACAGGATTCAAAGCCTGCGGGCTGTGCATGAAGGCCTTCCCGATCAGCGACCCCCATGATAGGTGTCTTCGCTGCTTGGGAGAGCTGCATCGCAAAGAGCGCTGCAAAATTTGTAAAGCCTTCAAGCCACGGACGCAAAAAGAACGTGATGCCCGCTTGAAGGCTATGTTAATGGAGTCAGCGCTTCGCCCGGATTCAGAACCCTCCAGGTCGCCGGCGGCACCGAGTGTCTCGTCGGTGCAGAGTGCCCCGCCGGCTCCGACCACATCGGCACCGACCACATCGGCACCGACCACATCGGCACCGACCACATCGGCACCGACCAAGACGGCACCGACCAAGACGGCACCGGCGAAGAGAAAGCGGCCTAAGGCCGTGCTTATGGACTCCCCCCAGCGACCGGAACGGTTGGGGGCGATTCAGGAGATGCCCCAGCCTCGTGCCATGGACTTGTCGGCACTGGCATCTCCTCGCAGGGAGCCTCCCCCGACCCCGGGGGGTGGGGTAGTGCCCCTGCAAGGACCGTCGACGCCGGAGGCGTTTGCGGCTTCTCGTGCCCTCATGGGCATGCCCACGCCTCCGTCCCCCCCTCGGCTGAGGGGTCCGGGAATAGCGTCTCGGGGTAAACCCGCGCTGGGTTACCCCGGTGGGTGGCAGAGAGAAAGGTCTCCCCCCAGACGGTCAGGGAGGGGTAGTGACAGCTCCCCTCCCAGCTCCGACCACGGGTCGTTGAGCCCCTCGGCACCGCGCCGGCAAGGGCGGTCCCGAGATGCCGGCAAGAGGCATCATAGTTCAGCCTCGGAGGGTTCCCGATCCCGGGACTCACGGCGCCGATCACCAGACTATGCTTCGGCACCGAGGGAGCGCTCCGAGAGACGCAGTTCGGTGCGCTCACCCACCAGAGGTCGGCACCGATCTCGGGGGAGATCCCGTTCCTCCAGGCGCTCTACGCCTAGGGACACTCGGCACCGATCCCGCTCCCGGCACCGATCGGCTTCGAGGCGCAGCCGGCACCGGTCTCATTCCCCAGCTTCCCGGTACCGGTCCCGGTCCCCAGAGCGTAGCCGGCACCGTTCTCCATCTCCGGGCTCGATACCAACGCGGAGCCCGGTGCGGGTCCCGGTGGCCGAATCCGAGTCACGGCACCGGTCTAGATCCCCGGTGCACACCCCGCGTAGCCCGCAGACGAACAGGGAGGCGCGCCGCGAGACCCCTAGCCCTGTCGGCACCGTGGCTCAGAGCGCTCCGGCACCGGCAGATACTCGAAGGGGCTCCACATCACCAACGCACAGCCGGGTACGGGCCCCGGCACCGGATCACGCGGCACCGACAGTCACGGCACCGCATACAAGGGAACCGACGCCAAGACATCGCTCCAGGTCCCCACCTCATAAACGCCACGCCAAGTTAAAGGCGCATAGGAGACATTCCTCCTCTTCCTCCAGCCGCTCCCCCCACGCCGGCGTCATCATTACCGACGGGAGGACTCCGCATCTCGGAGTACTTCTCGGGAGCGGGGAGATAGGAGCCGCGGATCTAGGAGACACCACACGCACGGCTCCCTCACCCAACCAGTCTCCTCCTATGCGGCACCGGGGCCGGCACCGCAAGGGTCATACCCGGCACCGGGAGCGGTACCGGCATGGCCGCAAGGGCCTTGGCAATGGCCGTATTGGCAATGGGCACCTCAGCCCACACAGGGCACTGGCTCGGTACCCTCTATGGGACCTCACCCCCCACCCCCCTACAAAGCCAGGGGGTGGAGGAAGACTCTTCAGAGGGAGAGTCTGATCCTCTGGAAGGCCCATCCACGGGGCCAATTCCCCAGTCTTCCTCTTCCTCCCCAGCAGAGGCAACGGCGAGAGATCGGGGGACCCCGTTGCCGGATTTTAAAACTCACCAAGAGCTCCTCAAGCGTCTGGCGGAGAACTTAAAGCTAGACATCAAGGAGCTGGTAGAGGAGGAGGACCCCCTCTTTGGAGCTGTCGGGCCAGCAGGTCCAACCAGAATGGCACTCCCAGTGCATGAGAGTGTACTTAAGCTTGTTAAGCCCCTTTGGGAGACCCCAGCCTCAGTGGCTCCTACCTCCAAAACAGCTGAGAGGAAATATTATGTGCCACTGCAAGGCTTTGAGTATTTGTTTAACCACCCAGCTCCTGGCAGCCTGGTCGTGGACGCTGTAAATCAGCGGGATAGGCAGGGGACACATGCAAATACTCCCAAAAATAAAGAGAGTAAGAAACTGGATCTCTTTGGGAGAAAGATATACTCCACAGCGGCACTGCAGCTCCGTATGGCCAATTATCAGGCGCTACTGGGGCGCTATACACTGAACCTGTGGTCCTCCCTCCAGAGGTTCCTTCCTGGCCTGCCCCAAGATATGTTGGCAGACTTTAATACGTTGGTCCAGGAGGGCTCCTTAGTAGCCAACGCGGCCCTGCAGTCGGCTAGTGATGCCACGGACGCAGCGGGGAGGGCCATGGCTTCGGGCATAGTAATGCGCAGGGCATCCTGGTTGCAGTCCTCTGGACTTTCGCCTGAAGTGCAGCAGGCCATTCAGGACTTGCCCTTTACGGGAAGTGGCCTGTTCTCCGATAGAACAGACGAAAAGCTGCACGCCTTAAAGGATTCCAGAGCCACTTTGAAATCCCTTGGTCTCTATGTCCCACAAGCAGCTAGGAGGCAAGGTCGACCACGCCCCCCTAGACAGCAACACCAGCAGGCTCCCCCGAGACCACCTCCGAGACCCCCTCAGTCGAGACGGGGCAGGGATCGGTTCCGACAAGGCAATCGTCGGGACCGCCAAGGCCCAGCAGGGGGCTCCCAGCAAGGGCCACAAAAGGGTGCCAAGCGGCAGTTTTGACGGGTCGCCCGAGGGTGGCGCCCCCCATCTCCTGGTCTACTCGGACTTTCACGAACAGACTACGTCCGTTCCTTCCCGAGTGGCAGAACATAACCTCCGACCGCTGGGTGTTGAGTATAATTCGAAGAGGTTATGCCCTGCAACTCTCTACCTTCCCACCGGACCTTCCCCCTACCCCGTCCCTCTTCAGGGACCCCTCTCACGAGCAGCTCCTTATTCAGGAGGTGAAGGCCCTCCTCCTCCTGGGGGCGGTGGAAGAGGTTCCTCTTCAGGACAGAGGCAGGGGGTTCTATTCCCGATATTTCCTTATCCCCAAGGCAAAGGGAGGCCTCAGGCCTATTCTGGACCTTCGGCGTCTAAACAGGTTCATCAGACGCCTCAAGTTCCGCATGGTCTCCCTAGCCTCCATCATCCCCACACTAGATCCAGGAGATTGGTTTGCTGCCCTCGACCTACAGGATGCCTACTTTCATATTTCCATCCTCCCGGGCCACAGGCGGTTTTTACGATTTCAGGTAGCGGGTGCCCACTACCAGTTCTCGGCCCTCCCCTTTGGCCTTTCTTCGGCCCCAAGGGTGTTTACGAAATGTATGGCGGTGGTGGTGGCCCACCTCCGCCGCAGGGGAGTCCAGATCTTCCCTTACCTAGACGACTGGCTAATCCGGGGCCGGTCCAGGACCCATGTCCAAAACAGCCTGGCTCTAACTTGCACGATATGCAGCAGGCTGGGTCTGCTCATAAACGAGCAGAAGTCCACCCTCACACCAGTACAACGTATAGACTTTATAGGGGCCACTCTGGATGCAGTTCAAGCCAGGGCCTTCCTCCCCCAGCCCCGCTTCGAGACAATGACCACCATTATAGACAATCTCCACAGGTCGCCCACGACCACAGCCAGGCACTGCCTTCAACTGTTGGGTCACATGGCGGCTTGCACCTATGTCGTGAGGCTCGCTCGCCTCAAACTCAGACCCCTGCAGGGGTGGTTGGCCTCTGTATACGCTCCGGCCAGGCACTCCCTCGGACGGGTAGTCACTGTCCCAACTGCGGTACTGAGCTCATTACTTTGGTGGACGAACCCCGGGGAAGTATTGCGAGGGGTCCCCTTTGCAGAGTTGACACCCTCCCTAACCCTGATTACGGATGCTTCCGATGTGGGTTGGGGGGCCCACATGAGCAGAGGCCTCAGCACGCAGGGCCTCTGGTCTGCACAGGAAAGGAACCTGCACATCAATATACGGGAGCTCCGAGCAGTCCACCTGGCCTGCAAAGTATTCCTCAAATTCCTGAAGGGTCAGGTGGTTCACGTCTTGACAGACAACACTGCTGCCATGTTTTATATAAACAGGCAAGGGGGGGCTCGCTCATCGACCCTCTGCCAGGAAGCGATGCAGCTGTGGGATCTTGCGGTGAGACACGATTTTCACCTGTCGGCCTCTCACCTCCCGGGGGTCAGGAACGACGAGGCGGACCGCCTCAGCAGGTCGTTCTCACCCCGCCACGATTGGTCACTACACTGGGAGGTGATAACTTTTCTCTTCCGCAAGTGGGGTGTTCCCCAACTAGATCTATTTGCATCGGCATCGAACAAGAAGTGTCCGAGGTTTTGCTCCCTCCGGGGGCGAGACCCGAACTCCATTTCAGACGCCTTCCTCATACAGTGGACGGGGACTCTCATGTATGCCTTTCCCCCCGTCCCACTGCTTCCCAAAGTACTTTTGAAAATAAAGAGAGACAGAGCCAATGTTATCCTCATTGCCCCGGCGTGGCCGAGGCAACACTGGTACAGCCTCCTGTTAGACCTCTCTATAGACACGCCAATACCACTTCCGAAACGCTACGACCTGCTCTCCCAGGACCAGGGTCGCCTGTTACACCCAGACCTGGACTCCCTACACCTGACAGCATGGAGGCTTTGTGGTTGACGGAGGGAGAGAGAGCCTGTTCGGCGCAGGTCCAACTAGTCCTGCTGGGTAGCAGAAAACTATCTACCCAGGTCGTGTACAGGGCCAAATGGAAGCGTTTCACGGGTTGGGCGGCCTCCAGGGGTGTCCCACCCAATTGTTCGCCCATTCAGGCGATCCTCGAGTATTTGCTCCACCTGAAGTCGTTGGGCTTGGCATTGGCCTCCCTCAGGGTACACCTAGCGGCCATTTCGGCCTTCCATGAACCTCTGGAAGGAAGGTCGATCTTCTCTCACCCTATGTCCATTAGGTTCCTCAAGGGGATAGAGAGGCTATATCCGCAGGTCCGTGACCCGGTGCCTCTGTGGGATCTCAACCTGGTACTCTCCAGGTTGACAGGACCTCCCTTCGAGCCTCTGGCTACATGCCCCTTGCTCGTCCTCTCATGGAAGGTAGCCTTCCTTGTGGCCATTACATCGGCCAGGAGGGTCTCCGAAATCAGAGCACTAACCTCGGAACCCCCATACACGGTTTTCTTTAATGACAAAGTGCGACTGAGACCTCACCCAGCCTTTTTACCTAAGGTGGTGTCTCAGTTTCATTATAACCAAGATATCTTCCTTCCCGTGTTCTGCCCTAAACCACACGGTTCGGAGGAGGAGCGGAGATGGCACTCACTGGACGTCAGACGAGCCCTAGCCTTCTACATCGACAGAACAAGGCCGTTCCGGAAGTCAACACAGCTATTTGTAGCAGTGGCGGACCGGATGAAGGGCTCACCTGTCTCCAGCCAGCGCATCTCCAACTGGATCACCGAGTGTATAAAAACCTGCTACGAGCTGGCGAAACTGCGACTCCCAGGTCCAGTCACCGCACATTCTACCAGAGCCCAGGCCTCATCAGCGGCCTTTCTGGAACGGGTACCCCTGCAAGATATCTGCAGAGCAGCGACCTGGTCATCCGTACACACCTTTACGTCCCACTACGCCATCGTGCAGCAGGCTAGAGAGGACGCGACCGTGGGCAGAGCTGTATTGAAAGGGGCTGCTCGTCTGTGACTCCTACCCACCTCCAAAAGGTATGGCTAATTAATCACCTCTGTTGGAATGCATATGAGCAATCACTCGAAGAGAGAAAACAGGGTTACTTACCAGTAACTGTTGTTCTTCGAGATGTGTTGCTCATATTCATTCCAAACCCACCCACCGTCCCCTCTGTCGGAGTCGGCAGAAAGAAGGGACTGGGGACCCGCGGGGTCGGCGGCGCTATATGTACCGCGACATGAGCGCGGCACTCCAGGGGGCGCCGGAGCCGACCCTGCGGGGGTTGCTAGGCAGAAAAAGCTTCCGGAGACTCGTGCACGGGGCGCGCACTCACCTCTGTTGGAATGAATATGAGCAACACATATATGTGGATTTTAAAGGCTTATAATTTCAAAAGCCATGGTGTTTTTGGAACAATTTTCCAAATCTCCATATTTCCCAGCTCTAATTGTCTAAGAATAAAAGTACTATTTCATCACAAGGATATGATGGTATATAGGCCAAAGCACAAAAGCCCCTTGGGACTGTCCAGCAACTGTTGTACTACTGGACATTATCCTGTTTGTAATCCATCATTCCTCCCAATCAGAGAGGATCCCCCAATACTGCAACCCTTTGTCTAGAACCTTCACTAAGTGTCCTTCAACACAGCTTGGCCACTGTTTACAACTGTGAAAATGTTTTGCACAAGAAGCTGGAGCACGTTGTTATGTGCTTCAGGGACCCAAATGCCAAAAACTGACAACTACATGAAATGGAAAGGTGCGGGAGGAATGGTTGTTTATGAACCTGGGATTTCCCCAGCTAAAATAATCACACTTGCTAAAATATTTATTATTCTCTGTTTCTTCTTTGGTAGATCAGGATGTCTTTGAATTTTATTTTGCCAGCCACCTCACCCATCAAGAGAAGTACTCCCTTATTCAAAAACCTATGAAACAATATTTAAGAGCAAAGTCTCTCAAAAAACAACACCTCGTAATTATTTCAAGAACTTTAATGGTACACTATATTGTGTTTGCTTTTTCCCTCGGATATGTTTAGTTATGTAAATGTTTTGTCTAAATTGTTGTGGACTGGAGTGTATTATAAATGTTTTATGTTCAGTTAACCTACTGAGTTAAAAAATAATGCTTTAAACTAGTTGATTATGCTGGAAGAGACCATAACATTTTCAGCTCCAGGAATATTTCTAATATGGGATCCTTCACTGTAACATATTCTGTTGACTGGATAAAAATAATTTATATAATACATGAATTAATGTATTACTTTGCCTGTTTATAGGAGAATGTTCTTGTGTTCTCTGTGCTAATGTTGTGTCCTTTGAAAACTTGTTCATTAGGAGACAGTTTATTTCAATAACATACAGTTAAGAATTTCTTTATGAGTTCTATTATAGTGTGCCACACAGGCTTTTAAGATCAGTTGGGACAGTGACTTTTCAGTGTCTACATCTTCAAGTGTTCCAATTGTAATATACTAGCCGGCATATATATCAGTACAGCTGCCATATATAACTCTCAGTCTCCTAAACGCCAATGGCCTGAATCTCTCACACTGGTGCAAAATCAGGAGTAACTGCAGTTAAACCAATGAAAGTACATTATGATAAGCCCAGTAAGTGAAGGGGATTATCAAGCCCCATCTCTGGTTTGTTTTCACTTATTTCTCTACTTAGCGTGCATATCTCCCGTCGACTGCCGCCGACTGCCCCAACAACCTAAGTGTAGACCAAGCCTGTGTAAAGCAGACTTCCAAAGAGTGTAGCAAAACCAAGATCACTAACCAGTGGGGGGTTTATTTTGCTACACATACAAAAATAAACACAGCATGGTTACGCCAATGCAGTCACAAAGTTCATTCTGGTTTTTAAGATACTAGTTTCCAGAGATATTTCTTGCTGTACTTAAAATGGGGAATACTACTAAAACTGGCAATACTTCTAGAACTCGAATGAACAAGTACACCCAATCCAATACTGAAAATAGACATTTTTCAAGTTTTAGAGTGAAATGCATTTTACAGTGCCTGTTAATTTGCATTTATCTAGTTATTGGAGTTCGTCTAAAAAAGTTTTAGTCAGAAAAAAAAAAAAAAAGATGAAGCTATCTGTGTAGGAAGAGGTCTTACTTAAATATAATTATTAAATGCAAAGCCATAGTTCTCTGTGAACCGTTTACATAATTAAAAGTTAGTATTCTACAGCTACAAGTTGTGAGCATGATATTCCCTTAAGGATTTATGTAGTCTCATAAAAGACAGTTATAGTTACTACAGATCTGCTAATGATTTCAAGCAGAAAGCCAGTATTATTAACCTTTCTATAAGTTGAAAAATGAAATATGTTTATTACTTTATCCTGGAGTCAAAAATGTATGTACTGTCTAATGCTAATTTTCACATTTCTAGCTTGTGTTAGAGAATGTATGTAAAGTAAGGATATTCAAAACTTTATGTGCATCTTTCCATACTTTTAATGAGTAAGTGTTTGATTTGTTTTTTAAATCTGTAACTTTTTATATTTATTATGAAATTTTAATTTTATGTTACTTCAGCAACTTCAATTTTAAAATGTACAACTTTTTTTGTTTGGAAATAATATCACAGATGTTCTTTAGTTTTAACAAATGACATGATGGCTTCTGTTTATGGGGATATGTATTGAACTTTATTGCCCTTAGATTTATGTTATTTGTTTCAGAAGGGTTACAAATCTGTAATTATTTAAATGCTAGTTAGAGTTGAAAATCCACTAAAATCCAAATGATAAGAAACATATATTACATCTGCTTTCCATAGCAAAAATTCAAGACTGGATAAAGATTACACATTAGTTCCCATTTATCTAACTCGGTGCTCCCAATATTCAAGCCCAACTTCTGAACTTAAATTGTTATTACAAAACAATAAGATTTCTTAGTGGCAAAAAACTTGATAGTGAGATAAGTTGCAAAATCCATGCTCCAGTTAAGTATGTCTAAAGTAAAAGTAAAAAAAATAAAGTACTAAACCTAAACTTTAAAAAAATGCAAAGAAAAAAAAAAGAACTTGAAAAGTGGTTAAACCCTTACAGTTACATTTTATGTGAAATGCTGAAGATAAAGAATCCCAAACAATTTGATGTCTGATTTTAAAGAAACCCCACCAACCTTAGTGTTAACGTAGTCACACCTATAGAACTTATATAAAGGAAGGAAATGGACAGAGTAAGCATACATCACCTTGTATATGTTGCTGCAGAAATTAATGGCAGAACCTTTTAGTAACTGAGATTGCAATAGATACACATACCACACCACTATCACTCAACATAGCAAGAAAAACAGCAGCACACATCAGTATGGCTTGTCTTCATAAACTAACCTGTACCAATATAAAATATCTCTATTTGTTAGAGGCTCTGTTCTAAAGGCTGCTAAAGTCAATAGGTGTCTTTCCACTGACTTCAATGGACTTTGGATTAACCACAGTGAGCATCACCCTCTCCTCCATGAAGACTTCAGGTTTTAAGGGACCATTTAATACAGCAATCAATTAAAAAAAAATTATAAACATTTACATATGCACAGATATCAATTAAAGTAGAGAGTGAGTAACAAATTTTACTTTAGCCAAGTTAGAAAAAGTTCGATAGGGCTAATCCTAACAGGGAAATTGGGATAGTGACCTGACAACTAAACATCTTTACGGTGGAATGCACCGGTGCAGAAGATCAGTACAAGGCCTATGCACCAAGTAAATCCTACTTAAGTCCTCAAAAGGGGGCTTCTCCCCAAGCCCCAAAGTCTACTCTAACTAAAGCTCTGATTTTCAATGAAGCTATAACAGTGGTATGTTTTATGGAACCTGTCACCAAATAATCTTAAGAAAGTTGGCTAGAACTCACTGAAAAGCCAGAATATAACCAATTATTTCTTAGGACCTGCACATTTGTATTTCTATTCTACAGAGGCCAGTGAGAGTTTGCCTGGGAAGGGACAAAGATTCAGATTTAAAATCCTAATTTAGACTCCAGTTTTCCATTCCAATAACTTCATTCTGCAATGCTCATATCCACTCTGATACTAGAAATTTTAAGAAACTTTTCTTGTCATTTTACAGGCATAAAGCAGCCTGAAAATGTCACCCACAATCATTTACTATATGTTTTAAGATTCATACTGTATAACTAGATACCCAATTTGTTGATTTGCTTTAAGAGTGTAGGCTAACATTTTCAAAGGGGCCTTACCAGAGTCAAGTGTCCAGTTCCCATTAACTTTCAATGGGAGGTAGGAACGTAACTCCTTTAGGCCCCTTTTAAAATCCCAGTAATAGTCATTGTAAGTTTAATCTGTGATATTAATATGTAGGCACCATTTCAAGTCTAACAATTTTAGAAGAGAAAAAAAGATCAATAAAGACTAATCGCTTAACACTGCAAATTCTGACACAGAAAGGAAAAGATATTATCATCTAACTAATAAAACTTTCTTATAGCACCTGGATTCTGTGCTTCAGAAAATAAAATCAAAGACTGCACTGAAAAGAAGAACAAATAGGTAGTTTTAAAATCAGAGCCTGCATATTTACCCACACCAATAAACTGTATGAGGATCCCCTTTTCACAAACTGATACTTGTCTCAAGAGAAAAGAGTTATGTATGTAATACAGTAAATACAGTTCTATTTAACAAACATCTTTGAAATATTTAAGGAACAAGGTATGTTAAAAACTTACTTTCGAATGCCAATTACATCCAAGATAAAACTTAGCCTTTTCTACATAAATTAAATCTAATATATTGAGTAAATATTAACTGTTCAATAAATGTTTAAACCTCTCAAAAAGCACAATATTTTGAGAGCTATTAGACATTAGCAGTTGCACAGTTATTATTATTTTCCCAAAACAGGAATAAGCCTCGCATTTTATAGAAACTAAGAAGTTACCGGTCATTTAATTTTTGTCACTGTCAAAAAAAATCTACTTTTGAAGTTATACCAAAATGAGTTAAAGAACATTGCATTAGTCAATCTGCACCTTTGCTATTTTATAATGAATTCATTCAATACAACACAAGCTTGATCATTTTCAGCAATCCTTCATAGCTTGGTTCAATATCCCACTCTGGATTTTTAAAAATACATCTGTGCGTGCGCACACAGAATATGTTGACCATATTTCTTCTGAACTCTGTCAACCATCATTTAATCACAGTAACAAATGTTTTTGATATTTTACATCAGGAAGAACCATACTATAGCCCCTCCCACCCCCTTTGGGAATAAACTCCAACTAATTTTAAAATTAAAAATAAAATAAATTTAAAAAAAATCTCAAGTTTATACCAGGGTTAGCCTCCTTGACCATCATCATAATGGTAACTAGCATCGAGAAAGGGGAATGACTTTGTTCTTGAGTCATTACTTCTGAATAATTGATTTGTTCCTGGAATTTAAACAAAAGTCAACAGAAATATATACATATATATATATAAACATTAAAATTAAGGGTAAGCAATAATAAGAGGGCCATGTCCACAGAGAAAGATAGAGAGAGATTGCATTAGTCAGAACACTTTGAATGACTTTTTAACAGATGTCGCTACTTTTTCAAACATCTGTGTTTCACAAAGGCATTATGCCCCTATTGCTCAAACTACTTGTTGTTTCTCAACACTTATTTGATAAATTGTGTCTTCAGAAAATAAACATGTTTGAGACTGAATTACTTATATGCCTGCTGGGAATAATTATAAAATTAGCTCATTCTAATTAACACCGGTGGGGTTTAAAACATAACAAAATACCATAGTGAGTCTCCTGGTGAAATAAAAATCTGAAATGTCAACCATGGTTTGGGCCAGGTACGTGAGACTTTGATTTTCTCAATCCAACAATATGATCTCTAAGGAAGGCTTAGTCCTTGACTTTTGTTTCATAATTCTGTAAACAAGTATTCCCATTTCTCAGATTCCTTTATTTATTCAGCATAGCAACAGACTGCATATTATTTAAATATTATTATGTCAAAGAAGTATGAAACAATAATAATCAGAATTTAAAATTTTGAAACACAGGCCAAGTCTTAATTTCATAAATTAGCAATATTCTGATCAAAATGCATGGTTACACCTAAGCAATAACACATACACAAGAGGTTTGGTTATTATGGACACCCGAATGTTTCAAGTGTATGATGAGTAGGGTTGCTAGTATTTAAAGGAATTTGAAGAAAGCACTTGAGCATGTGCTTAGATCCATACCTACACTCAGGACAGCATGTGCTTAATTGTAAGCATGTGCTTTAGTCCCATTGACTTCAATGAATGTAGGTCTAAATTATGTCCTCAGGTATTTATGGGTAACACAGTTATATTCTGAGATAAATTGTAGTGAATGCTATTGATCAGGTATTCCAATATAAAATAATACTTGAGAAAGACAGTATTATAATACTAACATGCCAAAGTTCAGTAAAAGTAGTCAGAGTCAATTCAAATCTTATTTGTCTTCTCTCTCGTTCCAGACCTTCCACACATTCTTTTCAGTAGCTAACTCACAGCTTTACGGTCCCAGAAGATGTGTTTTCTTAATGAAAATTTTCCATTGTTTGCTTGGACTGCACATATTTGTTCCAACTCCTTCTGCTATAAATGCTGTTTTACTTCTGTCGGCTCTTTTTTGTCCAAGTGTCAAGACTAGAGGTTAGGGAATACCTTTCTCTCCAAATACTTCTTTCTCCAGGAAGATTTTTGTGTGTCTTGCTCTCGATTCCGAAGTCCATGAAGATTACCTTATTAGTGCCTTCCCACACCCAGGTTATTTTTTCACTCTGCTTCCTCAATTATCAGAAATATCATTTCTCCATGCAGAGTGGATCATTTTTATATTAAAGTTAAATAATCTGGGCGGCAGCAGCTTTTCCGTTAATGTTGCATGCTCTAGACCTTCCCTCACAGCTAGAGGGCTTAGAACATGTATTTTGGTGGGCTCCTGCCTGCTGGATGTTAAACCCCACTCCAATGTGACACTTTCTATATCACAGCTTGTTCTGAGAAGTGATTGATGCTAAGGAAACGGTAAGGTTTCCATCTTCAGTTCCGATTGTTCATGCTTAGTTCCACCTCATTTATTCCCTTCCCTCTCCCTCTGGTATTCATTCAACATTCACTGGGCCAGATCTTCAACTTACATAAGTTATCATAACTCCATTTAAAAAAAAAAAAACGAGAGTCCTGTAGCACTTTAAAAACTACCAAATTTAATTTCTTAGGCATAAGCTTTCATGGGCTGTAACCCACTTCGTCAGATGTAAGGAATAGAAATCAGATAGGAGGTATATATATACATCCAAGGCTAAGGAACAACAATGGGGAAGGTAGGTATAAGCAAAGTCCATTCAGTTAGAGTAGCTGAAGCCTATTCACAACCACTGATTAGGAGGTGAGAATGTGTGAACAGTGACAATTATTTCTTGTAATGAGATAACCATTCCAAGTCCCAATTTAGACCCAGTTTGATTGTGTCAAGTTTGCAGATGAGTTCCAGCTTTGCAGTTTCTCTTTGAAAAGGATGGTCACATTAATACCACCCTATACCAAAAACGAACTGACCACAATACGTATCTTCATGCCTCCAGCTTCCATCCTGGACACATTACACAATCCATTGTCTACAGCCAAGCCTTAAGATACAACTGGATTTGCTCCAATCCCTCAGACAGAGACAAACACCTACAGGATCTCCATAAAACATTCTTAAAACTACAATACCCACCTGGAGAGGTGAAGAAACAAATTGACAAAGCCAGACGGGTACCCAGATGTCACCTACTACAGGACAGACCCAACAAAGAAAACAACAGAACCCCACTGGTCATCACCTACAGCCCCCAACTAAAATCTCTCCAACACATCATTAAGGATCTACAACCTATTCTAGAAGATGATCCCTCACTCGCTCAAGCTGTGGTAGGCAGACCTATCCTTGCTTACAGACAGCCCACTAACCTGAAGCAAATACTCACCAGCAACTGTACACCATACAAGAAGAACACTAACCCAGGAGCCTATCCCTGCAACAAACCCCATTGCTAGCTCTGCCCACACATTGACTCTAGTGACACCATCACAGGTCCTAACTACATCAGCCACAGCATAAGGAGCTCATTCACCTGCACATCTACTAATGTAATATATGCCATCATGTGCCGGCAATGCCCCTTTGCCATGTACATTGGCCAAGCCGAACTGTCACTACGCAAAAGAATAAATGGACACAAATCAGACATAAAAAATGGTAACATCCATCCATAAACCAGTCGGAGAGCACTTCAATCTCCCAGGACACTCTGTAGCTGACTTGAAAGTTGCCATAGTTCTACAAAAAACTTCAAAAACAGACTGCAGAACTAGAACTCGTATGCAAACTTGACACAGGACTCTCGTTGTTTTTGCTGTATATAGACTAACACGGCTACCCCTCTGGAACGTAACTCCATTGACTTCAGTCGAGTTATGTCAATTTACACCTGCTAGGATATATCCCACTGTTTCTAACTTTTCCTCTCAAGGAGTTATAGGGCCTAATTTTCTAATGCTTTGCCTCTTGTGCAGCCATTTACACTTGTACAAAGTACATGTAAAACGCTACCACCACTGTAAGAGAGTGGAAAATTCTAGTTCGGTAGTGTTGCATTGCCCTCTTTTCACAGATGCCAGGCACTGGAAAATCAAGCACATAGAGTCTTGCCATTTACCTTCTCCAGAGAGCTATTTTTCCCCCAGCATTTTCCTGATAGTTCACTGTCTTCCTCCATCATCACTCCTCCATTTTCACCAATTGTCACTATTAAGCATTGCATTTAGCCAGAGCTGCACACGGTGTTTTATACAAGGTTACAGTATTTAAGTCCACTTGAATTTGCCCTTGGGGTGGAAATATTAAAAAGGTTTACTTGCTTGGAAGTAGCAATATATATAGGTGAAAATTTCCCCTTTTCAGAGCGCAATACTACTGTAATAAAATTTAGTTAATTGATAAATTGAGCCAACTTACTTTGCAGCTACTCCATCTGCAGCTAAAATCTCCTAACAACCCCTTTCCCCCAACTGTACCATTTCTTACATAAACAGTAATGCAAAACTTAAGTTGAGGTGAATGGGTTATACTTCATTTTGGTACAAAGTACAATAGTATTGGTAGTCTGAATCAATTAATTTACTATCCATATAGATGGTATGTCATATACACTTCCAAGAGAGAAGCAGTAAGAAGCGCCGCTGGCCTCGCACTTTCTCAGTTCCTTCTTGCCATTAACTCCAACAGAGGGGTAGAACGGTGGGTCATGGAATGGACACGAGCAATACATCTCAAAGCACAACCGTTACAGAAAGCTACTAACCATTTTTTCTTCTTTGGGTGCTTGCTCATATCCAATCCATGCTCGGTGACTCACAAACAGTACTCCTGCAGATAGGCTTGGAGTTCATAGATGCGCTGACTGCAACACTGCTCTTCCGAAACTGGTGTAATCTTGGGCCTTTTGGGTGATAGCGTAGTGAGATGCAAAGGTATAAACTGACGACAGGTCATGGCTCTGCAGATGTCCTGCACTGGTACCTATGCGAGGAACATGGCTGACAAAGCCTGGGCACTTGGGGAGCAGGCGGTCAGAATGGCTGGAGGCAGAACCTTCACATGCTCGTAACAAGCTCAGATACAGGGGGTTTTATCCAGGACAAGATTCTTTGGGATGACACAGGTAGCCCTCCCCTCCTTTCCACTACTGCTACAAAGGGTTGTGTGGACTTGCGGAAGGGCTTACTTCTCTCAATATAGAAGGTGAGGGCCTGCCTAACATCCTATGTATGAAGCCAATGTTCCTCAGCAGTCTAGGGAGGTTTTGGAGAGAAAACAGGAAGAAAAATGTCCTGGTTATTGGGGAATTGCAACACCACCTTTGGTAGGAATGCCAGATGGGGCACAGCTGGACCTTGTCCTTGAAGAACGACATATAAGGGGATTCTGACATCAGGGCTTTGATCTCAGAGACCTTTCTGGCTGAGGTGATCGCCACCAGGAAGGCGACCTTCCAAGAGAGAAACAGTATGGGGCACGATGCTAACGGCTCAAAGGGAGGTTCTGCAAGCCTCAACAGGACTAAATTTAAGTCCCATGGGGAGGGGATCGGATCGCGAACCTGAGGGTAGAATCTTTCCATCCCCTTGAAAAACCTGACCATCATCTCATGGGAGAACACTGATTTATTTGGTTTCTGACATTTTTCCATTCAATTACAATAATAATTCATTATTAAATCCAAACCATGTGCTCCACGCTGCAGATGACACAAATATAGAGACAGTCCCTGCCCCAAAGAGTTTTTGATATAAAAGACTGTCATGGAAGAGAGAGTTAACACTGGATGATCTACAAGTGGGAGTTAAATTAATAAGAGCAGAATATTGCTTTTGCATTGAAAGTCTGTGGGTGTTTCTCCATCATTTAACGGCAGTTCTTAAGAGCAGTCTTTTTTGAAGAGAGAGTTTTTTTAAAAAAACATTAAAGAATTGACTCTTCCTGAGAAATTTCCCCAATCCTGCAGCTACTGCCACTGCAATTGTAAAAATGATTCTTTCCAGAAAGGATAAAATGTGCTACTTAGATGCTTGTGTTAACTTCCCTCTTTCAATCAGCTGGCTGACATTAAAGTCAGTGGAGTTAGGCCAGTTTATCCCAGTTTAGGATTTAGGCTGCATAAGGATATCCATGTGATAAACTGCAGAATCTTGGATCACTATTGTAAGATTTGCCAACAGTGATCACGTTTCTTTACAGTTAAGACAAATATAATCCACAAAAGCATAACTGACTATTTTGAGTTTTAATTAACTGCACAATATTCTAGAGATTATAAAAGAACAATACTATAACTAATACAGTAAATAAATGTATACAATCCCTACCCAAAAAAACAGTGGACAAATGGAGTTGAAGATGGTTTAATCAGCATCTTCTTGTGGAGACAACAAATGCAAAAAGTCAAACAATATAACTCTGGATATTTTGTTTTATAATAGCAGAGGAAATCATGGTATCTCCATAGTACTGGAATGCAACTTAGTGATTATGGTGCTATTACTCTTTATTGGTCTATTTGGAGATTATCTAACTTCCCCATAAAGTGTTTTGCTCCTTCTAAAAATATCCATTAAATTGCTTCCTTTAAAGATGTTCTTAATATGCTGACAGAAATGGTGGACTTAAAACCAAGTTTAACTCTGTAAAGTTTATTTATGGTTTCAATTTTTCTCCATTTAACTTTTTTTTTTTTCTTCCCTAAACAAGATATCGAGCTATCCTTGAGGCATAAGAACTGCTCTCTCTGTGCACCCTTTGGGGAGCAAAATACTCCAAAAGGGAAAAGAAGAAAGCAGTGGTATTGTTTTATCCCCCAACAGCTAACAGAGCAAACTGGGTGCACAAGGGAGAGTATGCTGCACCCTCTGATGTGTTACTTCCACTGTGCATCTGGAACAGATCAGATCCGCAATGCCCCCAATGGAGGCCTGGGCATTAAAGTCTAATTGAGTCCTGCACAGGCATGACACGCATTAGTCACATACAAATAATTTAGTACGCTAGGTAACAAGTACAGTTAGCAAATTAGGTACCAGAATTTTGTGTGTGTAATTTTAGTTTATTGGTATAAACAATCATATCATATACTCTAGAAAATACACACTATGGGCTCAATTAAATCCTGACTCAAAATTCCCATGTAATTCAACATGAATTCTGCCTGAATGAGACTAGATTTGGGCCATATTAGTTAATTTGCAGATTATTACTGGTACCTTTTCATCAAGATAACAAGGCAACGCTCTCCTCTGCACTAACTGAATGTATGACCTTACAGTCATTAGGTTGCAATTCTAAATACTGAAAAAACACATTATTGCTATAGCAGGATTCCCCCCGACCCCTGGCTCAATTCATTATACTTAATTGACATTTTACTAGACAACAATTTAACTCTGAGCATTTGAGGCTAAACTGAACTCAGACTAAGTACAATGTGAATGTTTTGAATGAGTGGCAAAGATCTGTCTTTTTCTTCTTTTACATTGCAAAACAAAGAGTTAGTTTTTGATCTCAGGTACACCAGGGTACATCTGGAGGGACTCCACTGCAGCCAGTGGAATTACTTACATTTAACAAGATGCAATTGGCCAACATTAAGCTTGATCCAATGCCCATTGACATGAATGGAAAAACCTCTATTGGCTTCTGTGGACTTGATCAGCTCTCTAGCATACAAGCAATCTACATTATTTTTTATAGCAGTATCAGATATATAAGGCCTTGTCCTCACACTGTTTTGGGTAGATGGAACTGCTATGGCTAGATGTGTGATTTTCTACCAAAACAGTTAAAGACGTATAATCCCCTTGGTGTGGCTGCAGTTACAGTGGTATGCAGGTGCCTTATACCATTATAGATTATTCCCCTTTTCTACAGGAATAAGATTTCCCTGCGTAAGGCACCTTTATACAGATACAACTCCAGTCACACTGTACTGCTTTAAATATACTGATATTTTTAAAGTGGTACGATTTTTGTGTGCAGACAGGCCCAAGACTTTAACCACCCACCCCACCTCCCCATACACACTTTTTGTGACCGCAAGTTCTGCATTGCTTTGCAATACTGTGTTTCATGTTGTTTTCTCTTGTACACTACATAACTTTTGAAAAGTATGAGTAGGGTTTCCTATCTTAGTAGCTAATCTAAATGTTAATATAAAAATGGAGTATTCATAGTGCAGTGCAACCGAGGGGATGCGAATGCAAGTCTAATATGGATGTTCAGTTGTGTGCTACAAGCACTCTTCAAACAAGGCCAAGTGGAAATGAGGAAAGACAACGGGGTTATGAGAGTTTTCAAACCCTGCACATCTTCTGTTTATCAGTTTGGCCATTGTTGGGTACAGTCGCAAATTGTAATATTTTAGAGCTACCGTGTGCCTTTTGGCACAGACCTATAGGCTGTGCGACCCCAGGAGTAGCCCTGGGAGACACTGTGGCTAAGGCACACCCTTCTGAGGCACAACTCCCTCCCTATCTCCCATTCATCCAAGGAAGGAAAGAGGTAGGAGTTTGCTGCTGTTGTAGGCCTGCAACAGTTTGCTCCAGCGCAGTCCCAAAGTTGCAAATATCAGGGACATAAGTGAGGAGAGAGGGGATTACTCTCCCTGAACAACCCTAGGCAGGCATGTAGTCAAAGTCACAATACAGTCCTTAGAAAACTTGTCTAAAACTAATGTGCTATCATCCATTAATGCAACAAAGGCAAAGGACTAGTACATGTTTCTGTGTGTTTTTTAAGAAGTGCCTGATAGAATATGGAATTCTCACTTAAGAACTCTTACAGCTTCTGCAAATGTTTCATGAAGAGAACCACAGCTGAACAAGCCAATACTTTAAATTCAGTGAAGGATAGGAAATGCCACAAGTTACTAATCATATAACAAATTGATATTCACTTTGTCATGTTGATCTACACCTACTTTCTTATCTCCAGGGGTTTTACTGATACCTGTGGTAGAAGTACACATTCCATTCATTATACAAATTATGTTATCAAACACTTGACTTTAACTTACTACAAAAACACTAAGTAAAAAAAAACCTCATAGGCACACACCTCCATTGACAAACTTACTATAAACTCATAACAATGAATATTATTTTATCTTTATCAATAGATGTTGTCTTACCTTTATCAAGCTAACCTGAAATGTCCCTTTCTCCTATTCAGCTCCCAGGAACAAAAGAAATGAACTCCACCCTATGAACAAAGAAATTTTTAAAAGTGATAGGCAATGTGCTGAAAGTGGTTTGATTATATTACTGCCATTAAAAAAGACTTTATACTGGGGTGTCAAACATTTGGCCCACGGGCCAGATGTAGCCTGCAGAACAGTTTCATTTGGATTCCCATGAATCTTTGGGCTTGTCTGAACGACTCTGGAATCTGCACTATAGGAATGTGGTTTGTAGAGCATACTAGTGTGTTGTGCTCTAACTCCCCTATGAGCATGCACTGAGGTTGTTTGAAACAGGACAACAACAACAACATATGCTAAGGAACCTTTTTGTATATGCCAGCAGGGTCCACACAGGAGAGTTAGAGAGTAACACGCTGGTGCGCTATCCAAATCGCAAAGTATGTCATCAGCCCCATCATATGAAAATTGTTTGACACCCCTGTCCTATATTGTCTTGCTGTAGCCATGTAAAACTATAATGTTGACTGCAGGAGAGTCTAAGGACTGTACATAGCTAGTTAAATAGTCATTACAGTTTTTCAAATGTGACACTTGAGGACAAGCATTCGATAAAATGCAGCACTTTGATGATGAAATATTTAACAATACTCTTATCATTTATAGGGAAAAGCCTTTACATTTTGCAATTTATGCTTATAATCTCATCTTCCAAGAGAACTTAGCAGTATGTATGCACTGCAACTCATCCGGTATTCTTTGAATGGACAAGTTGCCTTCATGTCTCAGCTTCCACATGTCTATAGTAAACCATCATATATGCCATTAAAATAATTTCTATAGCACTGATTATTCACATTGTTTGCAAATCAAAGTCCTCTTTGATTCTCATGATAACAAATGGCAGAACCCCACAGATTTCACTGGGAGTTGGATCAGAATTGTATTGCAATACAAGTCATCTGTCCCAAACAGCTGTTTGGGTCAGTATGTACACACTTCTTAGGCTACAATTTGGTTCAAAAACTGGCTAGAGGAAAACATACTACTTCCTCTCCAGTTAAGCACCAATAAAAGAGGTTTCTTCAAGACTATAGCCTCACAAGAAAATTATGAGAGAACATTATTACTACTGCTATTGGCACTGAAGTACAGCCAAGTGGCCCTAATCAAATCATGGCCCAAACGCATAGTACATTGTATGAGGTAGTTAGTGCCTCCAAGAATGTAAATAGCACAAGGGAGTTAGTGTAACAAAGAGCAAACAGTTTACATTAACATAGGATGTGACAAGGTGGTGTAACAAAATGGAGGGAGTTGTGGAAGGTGGACAAAGATAACAACGTAGTTACAGAGGCTCGCTAAATCAGATTTAAAAAGAAATATAATGCAAATAAAACAGGGGATATTAAGGATATCAGTAGTCTCTGCTGGCTACTGTTATCAGTTGGCAGTTTACCATAGGCATCATGACAGAAGTAGGTCTTGAGAAGGACAGAGAAGTGGCTTTACAGCTGCATTTACGGAGTAGTTGCCCCTTGTGTGTGGAGTCGTGAAAGAAAATGTGAAGTGGGAAAAATGAACAAATAAGCAATTTAGACTAGTGTCATTGGTGAAGTTGAGTCAATGGAAGGACTCAAAAGGGGATCACATAGTCAGAGGCACAGACCAAAAATATTTTGAGAATGCACCTGAAATTGGTAAGATGAATGTGAGGAAGGTCAAAATGGAGAAGTTCCCGCACAAGAATTTTAACTATTTAGAAAAAGAAAAAGGCAACTTCTCAAAAATGTTCTAGAGCAAGCAGAAGCAAGATTTGGATACAGCTTTAGATGCATGGGCTAAAGTGAGGGCAAACTTGAGGAGGACACCCAGGTTTATGGGCCTGAGGGGATGACAATGCTGTAAACAGTAACAGAGAGAAGGGAGAGGGAGGGTAGGACAAGGAGCTTAGTTTCGGCTCTGCTAAATATAAGTTGAGAGCAAGATATCGGCAAGGGATGTTAGAGACAGGATGAGCTGCAGCCGTGAATGGAGGGAGTCAGACCAGGAATGGAGAGACAGATTTGAGAAGCATCAGCATAAAGTTGGTAAATGGAGGTATCTGAGCAATGAGATCAGCTGAGAGAAAGGAGAAAAGAGCCCAGGATGGAGCCCCGCAGGTGCCCCAAAGAAAGTGAGAGAGGGGAGGAGGGTTCACTAGACAGAATCCTGAAGAACAGCCACAAAGTTAGGAAAGGATGGACTCAAGAAAGTCAGAGAAAGAAATATTTTAAGAATTAGCGAGGAGGTCACAACATTATTGAAATCAGCAGAGAGATCAAGGAAGATGAGAATCGAGAAGCGGTCCCGAGAATGGAGTATAGGTCCATAAAAAGGTTACTGCAGACCTCAGTGAGAGCAATATCAATGGACTAGAGAGAGTGAAAAAAGTTTGAAGAGTATCAAGGACAAAGTTGGAGAAGGATGGATCAGTCAATGAGTTTATAAATGTCATGAGGAAGCTGGATTAGCAATTACAGTGGGAGGGCAGGAGGAAGGGTGGAGGCATTTTGGATGGGGAAACCAAAGCATGCTTGTATTCTGAGAAGCATCTTGACAAGAACATGAGGGTAAGGAGAAAAGGGAAGTCGAATATGGCAGAAAGAGCAGTAATGAGGGACACTAAGACCAAGGCTTTCACTTCTTGTGATTCATGTAACTAGTTCATGAACCACTATATTATTGCCTTAGAAGCTGACTTCACTCATTTAGCCTCTCTAAAATCTTTTACAATGCCACTGCTTATCTTATCTGAAGTAGTGTTCCACATATCAACATGCATTCAAAACGTAGGGATTGGTTCTCCCTCATTTCCGCCCCAAACATCAACCAAATATTTATCATCTCCTTCATAATATTGAAACAGCCAGAGCTACCACAAAGGACATGGAAAGAAGTGGCATTCTGATAATCACTTGATTCCAACAGCATGTCCTTGGTTTTAAAACTGCATGTTTTCAAGTCTGAATTATCACTTGGGCACCCAGTAGCTGTTTCATTGTATTGTTCAGATGAAGAAATTAACTGTCAGGGTTGGGGGCTGGGAGAGGGAAGGATAAAAATCTAGCTAACGTCTATGGATATAAAATGTCTGACACATTATCTTTATACAGAAATTTTAAAATGTTGCAGCTGGTGTATAGCCAATACAGCTAATCCACAGTGCCCATGACTGGTTTCCATACCCAGCTTTATGTAATTTAAAGAAAAACACCACGCATTTGGCTGATGACAGCTATCTGAAAATTAAATGAAAAAAATCTTCTTTTCATGAAGTGTAAAGAATAAACTGCTGAAATGAGTTTGAAGGCTTTTTTAAAAATGAATACACTGATGGCAAACATCTCTTGCTAGAAAGTGACCTAATTTTATGATTGTAGTCGAGTGGCCAGGTGCCCGGTTTTCGACTGGAAAGTGTGGCTGAAAGGGGGGCCTGACAGTGTCCAGTCAGATCTACTGACCAAATACCCAAAACCCTGTTACTGTGGGCAGTGGAGGGGCCAGGCCAACAACTGTGCCAGCCCCTACTCAGCTAGGGCTGCCTCCTACCTATGTCGAGCAGCTGCAGCTCCCAGCCCTGGCTATGCAGGCAAGTCCCTTCTGACCCAGACAGAGAAGGAGAGTACGGGAGGAGGGGAGAAGGGAAGAGCAATGAGCGATGGGGTGAGGGAGAAAAGAAGTGAATGGGGTTAGGGCCTCAGGGGAAGATATGGAGTGGGGAAGGTTCCAGCACTCCTGCTGGAGTGTTCAATTTTTATATATTATAAAAAGTTGGCAACCCTAGTAGCAGTCTGGGCTGCCTGTATATGAGGCTGTAAAATAGCCTCCGGCCTCTGTTAACAACCAGAAGAATAACTAATGACCTACATTTTCAAAAGTGACTAAAAGTTTTGAGTGCTTTGATTTTGGATCTGACTAAAGGGCCTGGTTTTCAGAGTAGGTGTCCAACACCTTGGAGTGGGATGGAGGGGGGAGGAAATCAAGACTTTTAGATGCTTCAAGTTGGGCATCAAGATCTCTAGCCCTTTCTGAAAATTTAGGCCTAACGTGTTTAAACATCTAAGTTTATTATTATTAACCTGCTACAGGTTTTATGTTGTATTTAGATTCATTCACTTGATTATTTTACATCCGAAGTGCATTGTCTGGTTTTAAATCAAATTTGTAACACATACCTTAAAAAGGAACCTTCATAAACACCAAGTAAGCCTTCCCATGCTAGAAAAGCGCCATTAAAATCTCCTCTGCAGCCTCTCACAAACTTTCTCCCAGTGCCACTTATTCTCCCTTCAATACTGAGCTTGAGAAGCCATGTGCATCTTGCAGCATGATCCAAACATTGTCTAATCCAGGGCATGAAATCAATATCAGACCATCCCTCAGAACACTCCTCTGTGAGTTCTCCATGATTATACCAAGGGCCACTCACACAATCATCTCAACAGAGGGGATCCAAATCATTTAGTGCTATGACCCTATGAGTTACAAGTAAAGAAAGAAGGTAACTGAAGGTGCAGCATCTTTAGGACAAAACAATCTTCGTAAGAACCTAAGAAAAACAATATATGGTAGATGAGATTTTCCAGTTTATAGGGCAAACTATTACTCTCTAAGCTGAGTAGTAAACTCCACTGCACAATAAAGACCCACCTCCTCTCAGTATAATATGCATGCCATAGGCCAAACATACCTTTTCATGGAAAACTTGCAGGAAGGTGGGGATAGAAGAACAGCTACTGTTGCATTCTCACCTCAGCCAGAAGTGGGTAGTAGCTATTCAGAAGAGACAGGCTACTTAAGGCTACACAGGCTACAAACTTCAGAGCTTGCACCCAATTCTACAGATATTTGCAGTGAAGGTCTTTAGCCAGCCACTCCACACTGTTTCCCAGCCTCCCTGTTCCCTCCTACCAGCATAGCTCACCAAGCATCCACTGATCTCCCTGCCATGCCTGTGCCCTCGTACCGCCAGAAAAGAGGGCCGAAGACATGGAGATGAAGTTATTGTTTACTTGAGCAGTGTAATTTCCACAGGCTTCTCTGGAGGAATTTAAACTGAGTTACTTAGGAGACATGATGCCTGCAGAGTGACAGCTCCCCAGCTTCACCTTCCCCACATGGAACTCCAGTCATGCGTTGCTCATGCACAATGTGATTCCATGGGCTCATGAACAGCAGGGAATTTGCTGCACAAATTACAAGGCTTCTCCCCCACCATCCACTGTTGCTGGGATCTTCCTGCACCTTCCTTGCTCCCCTCTGCAGTGCAGAATTCAGCAACTGGCATGATGCATGTATACATTAGAAGAGAACATACACAATGGGTACACTGTTATTGGGAACAGGGGGAGAAGGTTTCAAGATTTAAGAAACAACATCCTAAGTGGTGGGACTAAGCACTCTATGAATTAGTTCTGAAATCATCTGTAATGAGTACGAATATATCCACTGTGAACACTGAATCTATTGTATATTTCTTTAAACAACACCAGTTTAGCTATTTATCTTCAAACAAATATAGTTGAGAATTGTTTTCCACCTAAAAAAGAAATTACAAACCTTGGCAGCAGAGTGCTGGAAGGGAATGAAAAGCTATGGATTGTTCTTCTTGATACAGGCTGCTGATTTTAAAGAGTGTTGAAATAAAAGGTTTTATATGAAGAGAGGGTTCTGATATACTATTTCATCACTTTCACGGTCAATAAGATAAAAATGGATTCCTCAAGCTGAATTTATCCATTAGCATAAAATGATATGAACAATGATGTATACACTACCAAAATCAAGACAGATAGAGTAGTGGCTTTATTGTGTAATTTTTCTTTCCCCTGACACTGGGGTATTCCAGATAGACTACAGCTTTGAAAATAGGTAGTTTCTAAAGAATTTATACACTTCTTGTTTCATTGCATATTTCCCCACTATTGTCCCTATCATGCTCTATATATGTAGGGAAATGTACTATAGTCAGGAACATCTGCATTTTTGATTTAGTAAGATACATTAGCTACCTGACAACAAGACATTATTTAGGTCAACATGCATGCATTTTACCATGGCTTTCATAAATGGGTCAGGTGCTTAAAGATCACTTCTTCACTCCCCCAACCCTTCACAAGCCAAACCACACAGAGAAGTAGCTATGTTCCTATGCACAAAAAGGGCAGCACCATGTACATTGTGCTTTACTGCTTGTTTTATTTTAGGAAACCAGTGTGGTTGGGTTCTGGGCTGGCAACCACATTGCAGGCCATATCATCAGCACCTGGCCTACAGAGAAGGATGTGTATGGCCACAGCGGAAGAAGCTAAAGAGGCTATAAGAACTTGAGCTAAATTCAATCATCATTTATTGTAAACCGCACATAAAACACTTTCCTGACCCGATTTATCATTTCTCTAAGCCTCCCTAATAACAGAAACAGAAACTTAAATTTAACACTGGCTGACAGAGTCAAGGACCCAGTCTGAGTAAAATGACACAGGTGCACCAAAAAAAGTTGGAAAAAACTAACAACCATTAAAAGGTTCTGTTCCAAAAGATAAGGAAGCTAATTTCTGCCACAGGTTAACATTTATTGTGTATTTGATTTGCTATATTTCTCAAAGCAGTTGAGTTGTATTTTTATCCATATTTGACAACACATCCTTTCCATTCCTTCAAGAAGCATGCATTGCAAGGCAGACTACAAGACCAAAGACCGTTCAGCCAATAACAGGAAGTTGGCCTTTTCCCCTTCATACCCCTTATCAGGCCTTCAAGGCAAATGCTGAGAAAGGGGCACAGCTTGGAATCATTACAAAGACAGCATTAAAATAATTAAACACGTTACTTGGAATCAGTAGTACTTAGTCTATTGAGAAAATAAATAGAATCCATCAGGAAACATCTTGAAGTGAGGCACATTACAGAAAAGTGTTACAACATGAGGAAGATGAAATTTCATTTGATATCTCTTTGCAAGGCACAGAGACTTTGTCCTTATTGAGAAGACTTGTAAGTAAAAAATAACTATGTATACAAATACTTAACGTGATCCCACAGAAACCCACATGCTATCTTTCAGAGTACTATAACTCACTTTTTGAACAACAGTTTGGATTCCTGGTTCTTCCTAGGAAACAAAACTATGCTGATTTGAGAACATTGTGAATGGGCAGCATGTGTGTGTTCTCCTAGAGAAAGAAAAAAAAATGTTCTGGGTAAGGATCTGAAACAGAGAAGTGCTTCTAATTAAGGACTAACAAACTGGTTCAGTTAAAGTAGAATTTCAGCGAAACTGAATCAATGCCTCCATTCCCTTTTAGCTGTTCTCAGTGCAACACACTGGACAAACGCTCCAGAGTGCCTTTTTAAGTTTTAAAGAGACAGAACCAGGCCCACTGAGATAAATTTGGGGTCCTGGTACATCTTGCTCCCCTCCCATTTCACTTAATTTACATAGATGTTACAGATTTGGGTGGGGGGAGGGAGCACTGAGCTCAGGGCCCCAGTACCACTGTCCCCCCTTTCACTCCCTGGGAAGATCAGAAGGTCCCAGGATTATGTGATTCTGAAATACGTAGATAATAAAATTCACAGCTGATTTTGTGAGAGGGGAAGGAGGGCAAGTACTTTTTGGGCAAAATCTTCCCTTGCCCTTTTCTCTCTCTCTCTCTCTCACACTATTTTTCTGTATGTATTGCTCTACTCCTGCCAGGCACTCTCACACTGAGCCTTTTCTGAACTCAGCTGAATTTAATTTTCCCCTCACCGGATTAGAGTGATAATTACCCATTTAAAAGATCTAGTATGAAATACGAACTTTTTGTTTTCAACTGAAATCCACTGAAAATAAGAGCTCAGACTGCTGTGTGGAATAATAAAACTCAACACCTCTCTGATGAGAGAAGAAAAAGACTAAACTCCTGCCTATCAGGGCAATTTGAAAAGCCTCCCTAGAGAAAAAAGGAGAATTATATTTCAAATATTATAACAACCAACACCACTTCACACTTTATTAATATTTACTGTTACTATTCCAGTAGCATCTAGCAGCCCCAGTCAAGATTGGGGCCGCACTGTGCCAGATTCTGCATAAGCACATAGGCAAACAAACTATTTTTCTTTCCCCTGCCCTCAACAGCTTGCAACCTCATTTGAAACAACATACAAGTGATTGTGACAAAACACTGTTAGTGACTGGGAGAAGGAAGCAATTCTGCAAGGCTGCTATAATTCATAATAGCCCCAGGGGCTACTCTAACTTACTCCATGACAGCTTCCAGAGCAGCCCAATATCAGAAATGAAACAAATGTGTTTTAGAGCCATCTTCTCTTTCCTTGCCTGTGCTGTACTTCCTATAAGAGGCCAGGGCCCCCACTTGGAGGAGGGGATGGAAAGGGTAATCTTTATGAGGGCCTGGAGGCCTTGGGGGGCCCGGTCATGCTGCAACCCCGATTACCATGAAGAAAAAAATGTTCATGGCTCATGAGATTGTATGTATGGGATGAGGGATTGTGGTATGTGTGTGGGAGTGGGCCTGTGTTACAAGTTTGTCCTGGGCCCGAAAAAATTATGCTTGGGCCCTGTAAGAGGCTCAGCACTGATTGTTTTAGAAGGTTTGAATGGACAATCTACATTGCAGCTTTTGTTTAGTCAGGAATCAAGGGTATGAAATGGAGACTCTTTCCATTAACTTCAGTGGGCTTTGGATCAGGCCCCAAGAGAGGAACTGGTGAAGAAGCAAGGTTTCACTCATATTCTTTAACTGAACAGGTCAGAATTATAAATTGGATAGAGACTTTTGAATATGTAGAATAGTTCCCCACTGCTTAGATCACACAGCTCTCTCACATTCTCAGTTGAGAATTTATTTTTCCTTATAAATTTTATGCAGTTATATATTCTTGTAATGTACTGATTAATTCCTCTTTCTGCATTTCAACAAAAGAGGAGATTGCTAAGCACCATCTCCTCAGTACTATTAACAATCCATTGAACCTAAGAGAGGTACATTACCTTTACACAAATATTGGCCAATACTATCAGCTGAAATTTAGTACCATTGTACATGTTCCAGATATGCTTACTTCCCGGAAAAATGTAAAGAGGCCAAACATTGATAAGAAATTAACTGCTTAAAGCAAAGTCAACTTTTAAATGTGTTATATATAGTCTTTCAAGTACAAATGAAATTAGAGAAAGCAAACATCACGTAAGGGCATAAGATTCTAATGTGATTAATCAGATTAATTAAATAGCTCACTTTATCCAAAATTAACTCTGATATTTTATATATGCCAATATTTCCCTATACTTAGAAGTGAGGGGAAAAAGAGGAATCTCAGACATCGGGTAGTAACCGTACTTTTTTTTTTTTAATGGTAAACACTGTAATTTCATTTTAAAGAACTCCTTGCTGAAGTCTTAATGTGTGGTCCTATATTGAATAGTGACACTTTAAATGGCACTGTAGGAATCCATGTTTATTTTATCTCACGTAATTCCAAGACCATCTTTGCAAATTAGAGGACATGGGTTTTTCCCCATACTGCCATACACACAAAGCCCAGAATACAGGATATGAAAGTCAAGTAGTGTTCTTCTCATCTAGTGTGTCTCATAATCAGTAGCTGTGGGCCATTTACAATGAAAGAAAAGTCTGATGAACATGCATCTGAGGTGTAATCATTTGTACACTTAAATCCTCCATTTGGAACTTTCGCTAGTTAATAACCCAGTTGATGATGCATCAATCAGAATAGACTTTTAGCTTTGTCAAAACCCTAGAGAAAAACACTCCAGAGTGCAGCAGAGAGACAACAGCAGGAGAGGAATATGCTCCTGGTTCACTCACAAACATTGGAGCTAGAGTCCTTCCTAGAGTGAGGGTGAAACAACAATCAAAGAGAAGTAGAGGGCTTTGTATAAGACTCTTAAGAACTACTTTAGTGTCACAGGTCAGGGAAGTCTCGCAAATGGCAGGTATAGATGGTAACCAATACTTACAGAAACAATGGGATGACAGAACCTTGTGTATAAGCTTAAATAGAAAGGTGACAAACTGAAATGGCAGCTGCCAACAAGACAAAAGATTACCCCTATGCTAAACTAATTTAACTAAAATGTACAAATAGTTACAATTGGATTAGGCTTAAGGTATTATGGGCTAGCGGGCCTACACTGCTGAGACCCATCTCATTGCCACAGGTGGTAAGAGGTAAGCTGTCAGGGCCACTCTGCCTACTTACGCCCTCTGGTGGAGGGCACTATAACATTCAAGGCAGAGGTGCAGACCCAACTGCTGATCAAAAATTCCAATCTCATGTGCATAAGGCACACATGCACCAAAAGTGGAATGCATGAGGACAAAGCCTCAAAGAACCACCCTAAATTCTCCGCTCATGCCATCCTTAGAGCTAAGCCTCTCTTACCTACTGACACCAGTTTCAGATAAGTATTCCCCAGCATGAAAGGTCTCTCAATAAGAACAACTTATCTTAAGTCTCCTTGAACTAGTTTTCACACAGAGAGCCAAGACTTAATTATTACTATTAAAAAAACACACAATTCTCCAAAATATCAGGGTCCTAAATCATTTCCAGATCTGCCTCTGTATGTGCAGAATCCCTTTGCATTACAGTAATAACATAGCAATAGTGAAATATGTTGACCTCGCTATCAATTTACAAGACAGCTACAACAGGAAAGAAACCATACTTAAAAGGGTAAAAAAGCAACAACGTAACAAAAGTTAACAGCAGCTCACTTAGACTTTGGCCTGTTTGTGAATAATTTAGAAAAATCTAGATGAATTGAAAATAATCTCAAGAGAGAGAATTACAGTTTGATGTGCTGAAAAATAAGAAGTTAAGAAATCCAGCATAATAATTAGAGCAATCACAAAATCACTCCTTCCTTTTCTAATTTACAGCACCTTAAATTGCCAAATTTTAAATAAGCAGAGGCTTTTTAGTTGCTTCTCTCATGCTTAATCCATAATTTGTTTCAGTATTTTGTTCTAGAATTAACCAGTTCACCACCTACTACTCATCATCTGCTGTACATTCTACATTTGAGGAGAAACAAGGAAGAACCCCTTTCTCATACTGTGCATCCAAATTGCTACATGAGAATCAGCAGGCATGTCATCATCACATATGCCAAGGCACCTCTTTGTAGCCAGTGGTTACACTGCAGCAGTCTGCCTGTTTTTCCCTCTTCAGAGCTCCATAAAACTGCAGACTCTACTGTATTGAAAACATTCCCCTTCCAGGGTCCAATTTATTCAGTCCTCAGGTGAACACTTTGGCTTTCTAAGCCCAGCCCCACTTCAGTATCTCTCTTTCTTCCTTAGGTAGGGAGTCAATCCCCCACCCTTCTTTCCAGGACTGGGTCCCAATTCAATCACCAGTTTCTAGCAGGCTAGACCCAGTCCTTCCAACTCATCTAGTCTTCCCTGCAGGAGCTTTTCCTCAGTCTCTGACACAACTTCCTATGCTTCACCCCTCTCTTCAGCATCCTGCTGCCCTTTATAGGGGAATTGGCTAGCCCCCATCAAGGCTGTTAACACAGCACTGGTGGCTCCTTCGTTAAGCAGGTTTGGCTGGCCCCAGGCCTCCACCACTTAAGGATCAAGCACCCGTTACACTATTCAGTATAATGCAATATGGAAATCAGATGGCCAGAAAGAATAACGCTTATAATATGATTTTGTTCCTCAAAATGAACAGATGACTTAAAATTTGTTGCTTTCTTTTTGAAATCAGAATACACGGAGAAAGTTTGTCATCTATTGCAATAGAAAGTAAATTGTGGATTGAGCTCTACTGATGGGCAAATGCACCTCTCCTCCTACTATTAAAGGTTTATTTTGGGCTTGAAAGCTCCTGAATGTAAAGGCTCCAGACAAAATAATGATAATTAGAAATCAGCTAAAAATACATTGAAATTGTTTTTAGATTGGGAAGGTTTAGAATCAAGTGTTATCCCACTAAAGTTTTGCATGGGCATGAGCAGTGTATAATATTTCAGTTAAACAATCTGGGATCAAAAGCTCAATACGTGTGTGCAGCTCTTGCTCGTCAGATAAAGGTTACAAAAATGACCTCTTCAAAACTTCCTGCCTCCTGATGGTTTTTTTTGCCAGTCAGTCTCCATTCCAAAGGTTTTCCATAGAGTTGGAATTCTGCCTGTGATCTCCATCTCGCCAAAGAAATACTCTTTCCAGATGAGTTCCCCAGAACAGAGCCGTGTTTCTTAGAAGGCAAAGGGATATTTATAAAAAGTACAACATCCTGAAAGGTGCACCAGTTGGTTAATACATAATTATTCTATAATCTGACATTAAAGTCTGGTAGCAATTTACAAATATTATGAAGAGGCACCAATATTCAGACTATAAGGCTGTTTGGATTCTACATGGCAAACACTCAATACTTTCAAATAAAGGGGATCCTCTGTGTTAGATTTCTTCTTCATTTTGTCTCAGTTCAGATTTTAATTTTCTAAATAAAAACTATGTTAATTTACAACCTTTGAAGTTTTCTCCAACGTTGTTGTTTTTTAAATGCGACATTCTAATGCCCTCTAATAAACATACAGAATGGTCCAATAATAGAGTAGTTCCTTTTCTTGATGTTTTATTATATTTGCTGATGTTAATGATTTGCTAGTTTATTCTCTTTCAAATATAGCCTACTTGTTTCTCAAAGTTCTTTAGCAAAAGCACTTAACTGACCTCAGGCATTAATCTGAAAAATACATTTTGACACAAAGATGAAAGGAAAGATAATTTAGTATATTATTTACCAATTGAAGGGTCACACCTCAACACACATAGCTGTGCCTATAAGCTCACATCCATCCTCTACAGCACAACCATAAAGACAAACAGCAAAAGTAACACCCCGCTGAATGAAAAAAATGCTGTTTAGTTTTGTTCAGGTTCCAATGTTACTGATCCCTCTTCATATGTATGCTACTTCTCAAATCACCTAATCTATGCTTTGTATAAGTAAAATTGCATTCTGCACAAATGGTAAAACCAGGATTTTTTAAAATGAAGCTTTGTAACATTAAACTCAGATTCAAAACAAATCAAAAGGATATGATTTTGTGCCCTCTCGTTGCACAGTCATAATTCCTGTTAATGCAGATGGGTTCTAACCAACCAAGCATGTATATCAAGAGAAGACTATTTTTCAAAAGTATGTAACTATAATGAAAGCACTGTATCTGAAAAGTTACTTTGCACAAACATATTAGAAAACAACATTTTAAGGGGAGATTGTCAAAGGGATGAGTGGTAGTCAGGGGAAATTGATTTAAATCAGCAAGCGGGAAACCTTGATTTAAATAATCTTATTTTGCACTTGTACTTTTTAATTATTTTCCTAAAGAAAGGTTCTTCCTCATTGGGTGGAAACCATTGAAAACACACTTATATGGAACCAAATGTAGCTGTTGCCTAAATTTAGTACTTCTTTTTATTAACTTAAAGGATTCACTGTATCTATAAATGTATTTAATATCGATACTTACTTACTTAACTACATATACTTAAGTGCAATACATGACATTGTGACATATTTATAAAGCTTGATTTGACCTCAAAAGTTAGAGATGTTTTTCTCCTGATTCTATATGTAACTACAAAAGCCACACCCTTTAACTCACTAAAATTTGAGGCAGGTTCATTGATGCAGCATATTATATTTGTTTAAATGATTTTAATAGGCTATAGTAAGTTTAAGCCTTAAAAGTTGTCATAATTTCAAATTTGATTTTAAAACAAGTTTATTTTTTAAAAAGAAAAATGTAACATTTTATTTTAAAAAAATCACTGGATGTTTATCCACCCTACTGAGAGTTATGCACCCATCTGTCACTCACTTTTAATAAGACTAACTTCCCTTTGTGTTTTTAATTTTTTTCCCTTAGTATGGAATCTGGAAACAATTTAAGTTATTGACACAAATGTGGGCTCTGTTTCCTTTGTGTTGTCCTGGCACCAATATCACCTAGTGGCTATACACAGTGGATTTAAAGCTTAAGTCAAGGGCACACACGGGTTGACAAATATCATGGGAGATAGAATTCTGGTCTCCTGATTCCCAGTCCTGTGTCTTAACCACAAAACCATTGTTGTTCCTATGACAGAACACAGAACTGGAAACTGAGTCCCACACTGACTCTCTGTGTGAGACTGGGTAAGACTCTCTGTCTGAGACTCAGCTTCCTCATGCCTTCAATTTCCCACCTAAGAAGTGGAATATTTACTATATCTGCCTTACCAGGGTATTGTGAAGCTTTGTCAGCTACTTAATGATCTTAAAGTTTTTTGAGATCTTTAGAAAAGATGTGCTACAAATGTTATGTATTTTTAAAGAAGAGTATGTGCTTTTCTAGATGGGGGAGATTTTCACAAGGCCCAATGAAGGTCTGCCCCTTTGTAACTCCACTGCATACGCTCTCTTCTCCGGGACCAAAGTGCAAATGCTGTTTTTGGTAAAACTGGCACAATGAGGATTTTAAATGCCTCATTGAAAGTCACACAGCAGAAACTACTTTAACATCTGCAATACTAAAAAAAAAAAAAATTACACTGCCTATGATAAGAACCCACCTGTTTGTCTGCATGTTATGATCTCATTATAATTTTAGCTGAATTCTGAAGTTTTCTTCAAAGTGTAAGTTTTCATTAAAAAAAGTGAACATTATCTTTTTTTCTGAAAATGAGGGCAATCATTCAATATTTCTTCTTAAAAAATCAAATCTGTTAATTTTTCTGTCAAACCAGTTAATAATAAAGTGCTGCTACTTGAAGATTATGTATTATGCACACGCTGAATACACTTTGCCAGGGCAATGTTTAAAAAACCACTTTGAGCCTATTGAGCATTAAACATTTTTCTTTAATTACCTTACATTTCACCATTTATGTTGTTTTATTAATTTTTGCATTTCACTCCATTTGGGCAATGAAAATAAATTAGTGAGTTTCACTTTTATTTATATTGTAACCACTTTGAGCTTCCAGCTCTCATGGTCTCACACAATATCCTAATGTCTGGGTTAAAATGCAGCAGGGTAATGTCCAAAAAAAAACCTGATTTAATGGAAAACCATGGAAACAGTTCTATTACTATTATTTTCTGAAAATAAACAAAAAATCTAGTTACTACCCTTTTTGTTTTGCTTTAAATAGAATCAACTTTTGGGGCTAAACTTCCTGGCGGCGTCACTCTAATATACATCTGTATTGAACAGTTTACATAACATAGAAACCAATAAACATCTCTTCTTTCTGAAAGAAAAATTTCAGTTATTGAGAATTATACACCAAAGAATGATGGTATTAAATTGTGTCTGTGTTTGAGTATCTAGAGAAATCATATAAATTAAACATAAGGTAACAGTAGCTTAAAGTAATTCCATTAATGTCTATGAATAAGCTTTTCATTTGGCCATTTTCACATCCTGTAATTATTGCAGAGGAAACACAGGTTAAGGGTTCAACTAGCACTTAAAAAGTGTAATTACATCTACTAGATTTACCCTAAAGGTAAAAACTTCATGACCTAAAACACAAGGCACCTAATTCCTCTTACACATGCTATGGAGTCTAATGTTTCAATGGATATTTTGATTATCATCATAAATATTCAAGAATTTGTCATCCTGAAACAGAAGATATATATGATCCAGAATTTAGACCCACATGTCAAGATTTGGGAGAGGATAACAATGTTATTTATCTATAATAAATTATGAAAACAGTATGATGAATATATTTGCTCAAATCCATTCATTCAAAGACAACATCTGAAAATGTATCAACACGTGTAGATTCCTCCATGTGTAGTACTTGAAATAACATTTTAAAAATAGCAAATGGGTGGGTAGGTATTTTGAAAAGAGATAAGTTTGTGTCAGGTTTCTACTTTTGATTTCTGGTAAATTGTAATTGTACTAAGATCACAACTTTTCTTCACTTTGCCTCCAGAAAATCCAGTAAAAGTTTGTTTTCCAACATTTCATTTTAACAAAAACTAACATAGAAAGAAACAAAAAAATTAAGGTCCTAAAGACCAAAGGGATTCCACTTATGTGGACAGACATGGGAACATTTAAGCATCACGCACTTAAACAGACTATCCACTAATTTGAAGTAAGACAGTTTTGTAGTAGGCTTTTGGCTTAGTGCAATAGGCTCAGCAACTGCCATCTCTGTTTATCAAATGTCCACCATGGTTTCAGATAACACCAGTTCATTGAATTTTATGTATTTACTCATCTGCAGACAGTACACAGGGCAAGAAAAATCTCATGTAGGATGACCAGATGCCCAAATTTTACAGAGACAGTCCCGATATTCAGGGCTTTGTCTTATATAGGTACCTATTACCCCAACTCCCTGTCCTGATTTTTCACACTTGCTATCTGATCATCCCACTCACAGGCTATTAGGTACACAATTAGCTAAATTATGCACGTCCACAGGGATCACATAAGATCCAACGGGTGAAAGACTGGAGGCAAGTGAGGGCTATGCCGTAAACAGAATTTGAATGTAAGTGGAGTGGACTCTAATATCATTGTCACATATAATAAAAGCCCAATCCTGCAATTCTTACCCAGACAATTTCCCATCAAATATAAAATGCATTGTATTAATTGCCTGAGCACTCACATTTTAAATTTTTTTTGTTAAATTTCAACTTCAAGTCTAGACGATTTATAATAGCTGGATTACAAAGGACATGAGTAAAAGGTTGCTTGTTTGCTGTTCCTTAGATTAACAGGGCTCTGATTTTGCTTGATTAAGGTCTATAGAACTCCCATTGAATCGATTGCTCAGTATCAATGGGATTTTTCCCTGCGCAAAGCTTGCAGGAGCCTACTCAAAGGTTCTATACAGAAATACAACTTCACTTCTCACTGAAAGAGGTTCACCTGAGAGAACTTACTAAGCAAGTTTCCAAAAAAAAATTATAATATATATATATAAAAATAACATACCAAAAGCCAGGTAAAAGAACATTAAAATTACAAAATAAAGCACTCAATAATTAGTAAATGCCAGAATTAAAGCTGTCCATGCAGTATGAATTCAGAGCCCTTCTATATATGCATTATGATACTCTTGCCCAACATTACAAGGAAAATCTTCAGCAGAGCCAGGAAAAGAACACGGGGACAGAACCCAGCTCTCCTATGTCCAAGTCTAGTTCCTTAAACACAAGCCCTCCTTTCTCCTTGCAATCCTCTGCTTTATTCCCTGTCCAGCCTATGTATCGAATGAGACTTGGGTGCAGTACAAGACATAGTACGTGATCATGTAACAGTCAGCATGGATTTGTCAAGAACAAATCATGTCAAACCAACCTGATAGCTTTCTTTGACAGGGTAACAAGCCTTGTGGATAGGGGGGAATCCATAGATGTGGTACATTTTGACGTTAGTAAGGCTTTTGATACTGTCCTGCATGACCTACTCTTAAACAAACTAGGGAAATACAACCTAGATGGAGCTACTATAAGGTGGGTGCAAAACTGGTTGGAAAACCGTTCCCAGAGAATAGTTATCAATGGTTCACAGTCATGCTGGAAGGGAGTAATGAGTGGGGTTCCGCAGGGATCAGTTCTGGGTCTGGTTCTGTTCAATATTTTCATCAATGATTTATATAATGGCATAGAGAGTACACTTATTAAGTTTGCGGACAATAACAAGCTGGGAGGGGCTGCAAGTGCTTTGGAGGATAGGATTATAATTCAGAATGATCTGAACAAACTGGAGAATTGGTTTGAGGTAAACAGGATGAAATTCAATAAGGACAAATGCAAAGTACTCCACTTAGGAAGGAACAATCAGTTGCACATGTACAAAATGGGAAATGACTGCCTAAGGAGGAGTACTGCAGAAAGGGATCTGGGGGTCACAGTGGACCACAAGCTAAATATTAGTCAACAGTGTATTGCTGTTGCAAAAAAAGCGAACATGATTCTGGGATGTATTAGCAGGAGTGTTGTAAGTAAGACACGAGTAGTAATTCTTCCGCTCTACTCCGCGCTGACTAGGCCTCAACTAGAGTATTGTGTCCAGTTCTGGATGCCACATTCCAGGAAAGATGTGGACAAATTGGAGAAAGTCCAGGGAAGAGCAACAAAAATGATTAAAGGTCTAGAAAACATGACCTATGAGGCAAGACTGAAAGAACTGGGTTTGTTTAGCCTGGAGAAGAGAAGACTGAGAGGGGACATGATAACAGCTTTCAAATACATAAAAGGTTGTTGCAAGGAGGAGGGAGAAAAATTGTTCTTCTTAACCTGTGAGGACAGGACAAGAAGCAATGGGCTTAAACTGCAGCAAGGGAAGTTTAGGTTGGACATCAGGAAAATCTGTCGGGTGGTTAATCGCTGGAATAAACTGTCTAAGGAAGTTGTGGAATCTCCATCATTGGAGATTTTTAAGAGCAGATTAGACAAGCACCTGTCAGGGATGGTCTAGATATTACTCAGTTCTGCCATGAGTACAGGGGACTGGACTAGATGGGCTCTCGAGATCTCTTCCAGCCCTATGATTCTATGTTATCTACACACTTTATGATAAGGCCTACACAAGACAGCTGAATTAAGGCTGTATAACATTTAGATTTGGTCTATTTGAGAGAAAATTTCAGACTCCAAACTTAGATCCAAACCTAGAAGATACTGGGTATGGATAAGCTCAGTTTCTGTTAAAGCATTCCATTTATATTTAGAAAAATAATGTCTGTATATAAAGCTAACTATAGGTGGTCATTCTTTGGATTGTAGAAGACAAGACCCCACACTGTTTTGTTGGGCTCTATTTCACTGTTGAAATCTTTTTGAAGTAAATTGTATATGAAATATCTTCCAAGGATAGTTTATGGAATTTATCTTCTTTTAAGGAAAATACATCTTGAAACCTAAAAAGGTTGACAGAGGCCCTACTGTTTAGGCACTCTTCATCTCACTAGCTTTTACAAGTTTTAACCAGTTCTAATTTTCTGTTTTCTTTGCAATTTTTCTTACAAGTTGCATTAGCATCTCACTTATCATCAAGGATACTTAATGGACCCATGAAGGCATCTGCCAAGGAAGACAAGACCTAACCTAGATGCAATGTGACATAATGCAAGACATTTTCGACTTCAAACATTGCTGCTGAACATCCATGCAGAGCAACAGTGAAACAGTCAATATCCTTAAATGATTCATCAAGCTGCATAGAGACTTAGGTTGCTCAAAATGTCAGTTCTAAGAATGATTCCCTTCTGATTATAATTTACATTGATGACATTTGGGGAAAAAATAGACATAGCAAATTGTTCCTTGAATAATTATGATGTCAGAAAATGTTGTCCATCAGCACATAAAGCAGCAGATATCTTCAAGGTCTCCTTGACCTTTACAGCATTATGGGACAATCTTTACACAGGACGAACTGTTCTCAAACAATTCCTCCAATGTACAAGGCACTGATCTTTTTGTCAACACTTGGCATGCAGGTCTTCTTGTTCTACTTTTCCTGAATAAACTATTTATTATGGACAGAATCCCAGGGCAGTGAGGCAGCACAGGATCCTGTTCCAAACTCGAATCTGGCTTTTTGGATCTCCCCTTCAAAACTTTAGTGTCAGAGTGACTGGGAATGTGCGGTGACTTTTTGCACCAGTGATCTTTTAGTTTTGACAATAAAACTGATCCTTCATTTGTGACATATGAAGATGCCTATTGCCTGCCAGAGTCATGTCCTACTGACTGACAGTATGAGTTCCACCAGTAGCAAAAGCAAGTGTAAGTAAAGCCATTGTTTAGATAGAAGGAAACACTATGTGGGAAGAGATTTCTTCCCCTCACCTGTATTGTAATAACAGTGATTTTCTGTGCATTACACATGAATGCAAGCAAATTACTGTTACTGAGTACTTTGACAAGTCCACAGTTAGCATTACAAAGATTGGTTTTCCCTTCCAAGTCAGAAAAGAGGAATTCTTTGGCCACACTGGAAATCTGCAGAGGGTCAGCCAAAGTCCAGGTAGTTGTTGTCAACTACTGAAGTATACTAAATGATATTCTTGCCAAAAGACCATACAATTAACACACTTCTCCTTCTGAAGGCAAGATGCATGCAGAGGAAAAGATAGATATACAGAATCAGAGCTGAACCTACAAATGCCCAACATTTGATCTTGTACAGCATGCAAAAATTTTACCAGAAATAAATGTTCTTAAATTTAAAAAAAAGGAAAAGAAAAAGAATAAGTTTTTCTCTTTGCAAACTACAAAATATTGTTTGGTAGATTTATTTGAAGGAAGGGCTTGGGGGTGGAGGACATTGTCACAGCATGCTATGGTCTAAAATGCAGCTCATTAGAAACTAGTGGAAAATATACATTATAATCTAAAAACAAATCTACCACTCTGCTACCAAAATGCCAGCAAATATCTTCACAAAATGTCTTCCAGTCTTCAAACAGTTCTAGTGAATTGCTATATACCAAAAGAAACCCTTCATGCTATTCTGTGGCACCAAATAAGGCCCTGATCCTGCAAACACTTATTTACATACATAATTTTACTTGTGTGTGTACTTCCATTGAAGTCAATGGGAATACTCATATGAAGGAAGATATATGCTGGCTTAAGCATTTGCAGGATTGGAGCCAAAACCAGTATACAAAAATCTACCATGTTATTTCTGACATAGTGTTATCGGGCTTCTAGTTGGAGTTTAATGCCTGTTTTTAACTTATAAATCACTAACTAGCTTAGAAATTACCTATTTAAGAGACTCTCATACCATGTGACTGCCAGAGTTATGAACAGCCAGGGTTCTTAAATAGAAGCTTTGATTTATAAAAGAGGAAGCTGATGGCAAGGCATTTGCCATGAGGGAGAAGAGTTCCTTTGGTTTTATAGATACTGCTGCCATGACTTTCTCTTGTTATATGGAAGAATGACGTCCCTTGATATCTCTCAGGTGGCTTTATTTTATTGTTTTTAAACACAGCACATCTGGAACAAGTCAGAGAATGTAACACTGCCACAAATTGCCATGGCACTTTCCAGAACTTTGAAATCATGAACAAGTACAGGAATGTGACCAAAGTATTCATATATATCCAGTATCCACAATAATCATTATCCTCCAGGACATGGTTATAACCCAGGAACTCCTTGGTGCCAACTGCCAGAGGCCACAGGGGATGCAGAGGGTTTTCAGGGACCCCCTGAGTCAGATATCTGCATAATAGTTCACTGAAGGGTGGCAAGTGAGGTCTCTGCTGAGAGCCAGTCATCACAATCATTGTGAAATGTATGTACAGATAATATTTAAGAAGTTATGCATCGGTACAGAAAAGTATGCTCTTAAAGTCTTGGAGTTAAGGCAGATCACAAGGAAGTGACATAACTTGGAGATGTTCCTTTCAAACAGGAGGTAACTGATACTTATCTCCCTATCTGGCCATTTGTGGATTGTACTGAAAGGTTGCAAAATCTACAAGAGAGGAAATCTACAGGAAGAAACAAATAGTGGGGGGATGGAGGGTCCTGTTTATAAACAAAGACAAAGGATTGGTCTAATATACCTTGGAGTGCAAAGAGACGCACTGAATCCTTCACCCAGTAGGCAAAATGATAGCCTGCATGGGTCATCACTGAAAGAAGGGTCATCGCCAGCCTGTCTGCAAAGTGCTCCAGGGTTTTGTGTGGGCAATACACTGCTAGACATGAGTATCTTGTAAATTAAGTCTAGGCTGTAGAATGAGTGTTATGATTTTATTACGTATGTAATCACTTGTTTCCTGTATTTCTACTTAGTACTATTTAAATCTCTATGCTTTGTGAAATAAACCAAAAATTGATTTCACTATAAACAAATGTATCTACTGTGTGTTAAGTGGAGTGGTGATCTGAGATGGAATAGGGAAGCTGGGCCATAGGCTTTCTTTGGAAGCAGCCAATCTGTGAATGTCACGAGTGTCCAGTGCAGTAGGGGCTGGCCATTCCAGGGAGATGCTCAGAGGGCTCGAGTGTGCCAACCACTAACCTGCAAAGTGACAGTGAGGCCTAGCAGGGAGGGCTTGTGTTGCCAGTGGGATTAGAGAGCTGATCCTTGGCAAGCACAGATAAGAGCTTCCTCACACTAAGGGCAGGTGGTAGCGAGGCGCCTCACAACTCTGGGTATCCCCAGGAAGTATCACAAGGTTACTCTTCATTTACATGCAAAAGTCTAGCTAAGTCAGAAACATAAGATACATTTCTCTTGACATTTGTGCAAGCAACGTATAAAAGGAAGAGAAAAATAATTATCTGCAAGTGAAATACACAAATGTTACCCTAATTCTAACTTTGTGAAGGAAAAATCCAAACCTACCGAGCTGGAGTCAGCCTCCAAATGAACTAACAGGTCCATAAGCCCTCTTCCCTACTCTAGAACTCTATAATACAGTGTTGTGTGCCTAGTTACCATAGCAACTCCTGGTGTAAGTTCTAGAATGTCTTTAGGCTGTGGAAACTAGTTAAATATTAGTGGTTTGGAAATGCATACTATAAGCAGGAAAAATAAAAACCTGTTACACCTGTTCATGCTAACATTGCCTTAAATCCCTGGTCACAAAGAAAGGATTGTTGGCAGCATATTTAATTTCTTATAATGCAGATTAAAAAACAAAAACAAAAACAAAAAAACAATCCCAGTAGTTCTTCAGATCTGTACCACTTACAAAAATAAAAACAGATTTCACAAGTTAATTGCGAAAGATTTATAAGCTAATATTTATGAACAAAAAGAAGCATCTGCAATCTTCTCATATTTCATTTTGTCAGAGGAGAACTGTGATAGAAGTTATTTCCTATAATTTTGTTCATAGTTAACAACATTCAAGGCTACATTATAAAGGGCTTGATTCACATAGAACACTGCATTTACAGCCTTTCCATCACACACATACTCACAGCTTACATACACAAACCATTATCTAATTCTCCACTCGGTTACACTAGTTTTACACTGGTGTAATTCCATTATAAATACTGGTGTAAAGAAGTTGAGACTCAAACCACGTAAATCTTTCATAAGAATATATTTTATGTCATTGCCAACATTGCACTATCAATGTCATATATAAGATTGAAAAGTGTTTTCCAAAACAAACAAATAAACAAAACCCTACTTTACTAAGTCATAACATCTGTCAGGCTGAAATTTCCCATGTTTGAGAACAAATTTTGTCTGTTTGATTTTGGCTAAGACTCACAAAATATGGATTGGCCATTTCAGTTTTACCTAAACATGGACTAACTTTGCCTTATTTTTAAATGACTTCTCAGTATTTAAAATGAAGTCAACCTAATCCCCTCCCCCCGCCCCATACACACACACACAATGGTGTGACTCTATGAAAGTGATATAAACAGCAACTTCATTTTCAAAAAGCTAGAATTTGCTTGCCCTTACACAGATGTGCAATGGAGGGTGGAAGGAACCTTCCTCTCCATGCAGCCTGTGGAAAGTAAAACTGCAGCCCCTGGAAAGCACTATGTCTACACGGCATCTGTGAGCAAGCTTCCCAGCCCAGATCAACATACTTGTGGTAGCAGGTCTCATGCAAGCATGCTAAAAAAAATAGCTGCGTTGACATTGCTTCAACATCCTACTTTGGGCTGCCGCTCAGGCTCTCTACACACACACGCACAGCTTGAGAGTCTGAACTCCAGTTGAGGGGTTGCAGTGTCAAAACAACATCTACAGAGATATTTTTAGCATGCTATCAGGAGCCACTAGCTGTGGACCCAGCTGAAAGGCTCCCTTTTAGATGCAGTACAGACATACCCCAAAAGGTGTAGCAGTAGGCCTGCCCCACCTGCACCTTGGGAAGTGCCAAAGGAACACCTGAACCAAGTTAAGTGTCAGTTAGCTCATGACCCTCTTTACTCTCCCCCACACACTAGCCATGGTCAGTGGAGATTATTGGACTGAGAAAGCCCGCAGAACATCTCAAGATGACTGGGGAGCAGGACAGTCTTAGGCTTGGTCTACACTGGTGGCTTAATTCGAATTAAAGTCCCTTAATTCGAATTAATTACTCCCGCGTCTACACTTTGTGCATTGTTAATTCGAATTAAGTAGCCTTTAAAATCGAATTAATAAAACCACCTCTGCAAGTGGATTAGTGTTTGAAGTGCATCAGTTAATTCACATTAGTGTGAGTGTGGATGCAATGGGACTTAATTTGAATTAATTGGCCTCCAGACTATATCCTATGATGCCCCATTTCAGTATCCTCCCCCAAAGCAGCCCCGGGAAGATTTAAATCTTCATTTTCTGCAGTGAATGGGTTTAAAATCCAAGCTGAGATCACCCCCCCACACACACACACACAACAAGCCCTTTGCAGTTTGTCTCTTTAAGGGTTTGAAAGATTTCACCACCCCCCTCCCCGCGTGGTGAATGCACTTTAACTACCCAGCAACCCCTTTGCAGTTTGTCCCATTAAGATTTGTCCCTTTGAAAGTTTAGCCCTTTAAAGTTTGTCCCTTTGAAAGATTTCACCCCCCACCCCCCTCCCCACCTGGTGAGAGCAGTGAGAGGAAAATGCCAGCAGTGAGAGGAATGCCAGCAGTAAGAGGAAATTCTTTGGCCACTGAAACAATGTAGCAATCATGGAAATTGATACTTCTTTAAGAGTTTATTCACAGTGCTACATGTGGATACCTTATATCATGCTTTCCATCAGTGAAATGGAAACATTTGTATCACTGTATTAATATACTAACTGACTCCCTTGTTATTTATCTTATATTCTACAGACACCTGTAGAATCAAAATCAAAGGCAAGCAATATACAGGGGGTGGTGTGGGGAGCATAAAAGGCAAACAGCATACAGTTCTAAAGTAATCCAGGATAAACTGTGATGTATTTGTCATGGTCGAAATGAGAGCATAGTTCAGCTGGCTCCATGTGCCTGCAGCAATGGCGATCGGGGGAGTAAAAAAACAGCATGAAAATCCTTTTCCTGTTCGTTTGGGGGTGGGGGAAGAGGGTGGGGGAAGCAGCGCTGCATCCTGGGATGATGACAGTCGTCACAACACCCTCTATGATTAGTTGCACTGTGGGATAACTTCCCAAATTGCACTACTTTCTAATTCGAATTAAGGCTGGCCAGTGTAGACGCAAGAAACCAGCACAAACACTGTAATGTGGACAGTCTGCAGCACTTTCTATAAATCGCTTTCTGTAATTCAAATTAAGCTAATTCGAATTAGTGCTGCAGTGTAGACATAGCCTAGGTCAGCGGATCTCAACCGGTGGTACTTCGAAGAAGGCTGGATGGCACACGAGCTGTACCGCGCCGCCGAATCTGCCACCGGAAGTGCCGTGAAACCCTGCCGCCGAAAAGGGGCAAACGGCGGAAGGGTTTCGGCGGAGGGCATTGTTCCCCCCATGTAACCTGCCGCCGCTGCAGGTTCCCTCCCGCTGCCGCCATGAAACCCTGCCGCCGCCACAAGTCCCCCCCGCTTTTTTTCCCAAGTGGTACTCAGGAAAAAAAGGTTGAGAACCGCTGGCCTAGGTGAAAGATATGTGCTTGCTGAACTTCCACAGGACGTCAGACTGAGACCGGATCTCAGCAACTTTAATATCCACTTTAAGAGTCACCCATTCAAACTAGCATTCCCTCAGACATTCATGTCATATGACATTGTGATACAGCAAGCACAAAACAGTATGGCAGAATAAACTACAACTGAATAAACTACAACAGAATAAACTACAACAGAATAAACTACAACTGTCATTGTTGGGGCAATGATGGCACAGTATCCTCTAGAGTACTAGTCAATTCAATTTTGACAACAAAGCATTAACATTACAGTTTTTCCCTCTTTTAGGGACATTTCTTCCTGTTGTTGTGCATATTACATGATACACTACTACTTTTGTATCTCTTCAACTTATGGGAAGACAATACTAATCAATAAATACTAATGGGCCCAATTCTCCTTTTTTTTGTTTTTTATTTAAATACTAATAGTGAGTAGCACATCACTCTGCAAGTTGTGGAAGAATCTGACCTTATAATATTATCTGTTTCCTCTATGAGTACATGTGATATAGAAAAGTTCCTAAAATATTTGCTGATAGTCATTTCCTAAAATAGATTTAGCGTTTTTCCTAAAACACAGAGACTTCTGGTAGGAGATGAGCTGTTTCTTATCCATCTGTTTCCATTTGTTTTTATTTATATTACCAAACTTTCCAGATGTTATATAATTCATTGTTAACCCCATGGGATGATACACTATGTCCTCCTCATAAGTTCTTTATAACCATCATCACATTTAAGCACTGAAAATAATTTTTAATGAGAAAAGTGCTAATTCCCTATTCCTATATAGAGAATTTCAAAAACTGTGTGCACCAACTCCTTCCTGCAAACTCCTTAACAGGAGAAAAACAGGGGTGCATTGGGAGACAACATGTGGTGAACTAAGCAGGAAATAAATCTAGATACTCCTGCCTCCAGTGAGCCTTTTATGTATATTGGAAGGAGGAGAAGGAAAGAACAGAACAATTGCCAGACGTGCAGGTGTGCTAACAAATTAATATTGGGGCAGAAAAAAACATTCCACCTCTGCTTTGCCCTAGCATTCTTTAGGATGCAACCTTTATTCTGGACAGAACTGCACGCAATCAACCTTGTCAATTCTACCAACAAATCTAGAATGGATGTCTATACAGGCTGGCGGAAATCTCCTGCTGCCTCATCATTGCCAATTCACATAGATTACACCAGTCCCAAAGTTGCTTTAACTCACTCTAGGATGGAGACAGCAAAGCAGCAGAGAACTGTAACCAGCTCCCTGTCAGCCCATAAACTCTAACTATAGAATTCTCATTATAGAGACTAACTATAATGACAATAAAATATGCCAGTCATAAAAGAACTTTTTAAGAGCACGTGGTTAGGACATGTCCACCGATTCCTTCTTGACAAAGTCATGAGCCAATATACTCTGTACAATTCTCCATAAATATAATTGCTCCATTGCTGTATTGCTCTCACATAATGGAAGAGAGTGAATACTTCTAGGGACGTTATATATTGTGTGTTAAAATAAATTTTTTCCCCACAGTTAGAAACTGAGAATTTTTTGTTATATCTCCAATTTGCTGTTTTATCTGTTTCTCTGCATTTCATCTCAAAGTCTATTTCCACTTCTGGCAGTAACTTAGGTTTTTTTGTTTTTGTTTTTTTTTAAATAAAATACAGTAGAATCTCTATTTTACAAACTAATTGGGGAATTGAGGAGTTCATAATATCACAAAGTTCATAAAATTTAACATCTCAAAATCACAGAAGGGTATGGTGCATAAATTGGAATATGATGTGATGCATTTTTTTTTTGTATCTAAAACCAATACATTGAAGGCATAAGACTGTGAAGCGATATCAATTTGTTATTCAACATCATTTTCACTACGTGATTCTTCTCCCCTACCCACAACCTGGTCTGGAAAAATGGTTCCTATAACTGGTTATGCATAAGATTGGTGTTCATAAAAATTGACGTTTTACTGTAAAACAATAATCTCATGTTTTGTTTTTTAATATAAAAACGTTCAAAAATTCCCATTTCTCTTTGCCAGAGACTTTTGGCCTGTCTACTACAGACATAATGGATTTTGCGAGAAATTAGATCATCTGCAAGCAAAAGTAATTTATGATTTCCCCCTTGCTAGCCTATATCCTTGTAGGTCTAGATTATTATAGAGCACCCATGCCAGATGTTTTAACAACACATTAAGTAAAAAGGGTAGAAGATACAATCCATTAAGGACCATGAAGTGGCGCTCATGCTATTGCCCAAAGCTGATGTTCACAGTAATCCATAGAGGGAAGTGATCCAGTACTGGAAAGTTCATTTAAACCTTGGACTGAGAATAAACAAAACAGTATTATTCAGACGAAGAGTGAAAGTTCAAATTAATCCCACCACCTACCATTGCTCCTCCTGTAATGGGAAATGTTTAGAATGAATATCCAAGGCCAAAACTTAACACAGTTTTTTTATCCATAGGGATAAAATTCCTCCCTCCTAAAACAACCTCTCAGTAAAGTCCTTGTAGTTGGAATGATTTAGTACAAAAATTTCTGCCAAAATTATAGGAAGAATTACTCATACATTTAATAGGAATTACGTGGATTTTCTCTTAATAGGTATACCTTCTAAAGCAGAGGTGAAACTCAATAAACTAGAAGGGTCAAAACATTGTTAATTTGTCAGGAGCCTTTAGGCTGCATATAACCAGCATGTAAATTTCCCTTTAAAAATATAGTGATTTTAGTTCTGGTAAAAAAGTGTATTCTTGACTGCCCTGGAGAGTGAAATCACCTATTCATCCAAAGAACATAGGGCCACATTGTGCCCCCCCCCCATCCATGTATAAAAAGGACCCTCTATGAAGCAGGGGGTCCCTGTTGCCATCCAAGTCCACAAACACATATATACAAACAAGAATTTGCGTCACAAGAAGATACAAATACTACCATATTTTCCCCAAAAAATTATGTTGTCACATGTTATGAGGACTATCTATCTGTACTTCTGTTCCCTTCCTGGTCTCTCTGAGTGCACATCCCCAGACATCAGGTCTTGTGCCTTTACCTCTCCTGGGACAGAATTGCAATTCTCCCACTCTGTAGTCTAAGCCTTGTTCTACAGCACCCTGTGTTTCAACCATGCAGAGGTCCGACTGGGTTTATCACCTGCAGTTCTTCCCTTCAGCAGTCTGTGACCAATAGAGAATATAGTGTCCATATTTCTTAAAACCAAAAATATTGTGTGTTTTAATAGTCAGAACAAAGCCTTTAGAGAACAAAAAATTAAAACAACCAAGGGTCTACACTCATATCTATCTTAAGTAAAGCCCTATCACCCTCTGATGATGGCCTAAACAGCCAACCTTCTTCAGACACACCAGCAAGTGTCTAATGTCAGTCTGGATTCCCCAAACAGCTCCTCAATAACTACTTCCCCTCTGGGAAGTGATGGAGTCTTTATATTCCAGTTGAAGTCTTTTTGTTATAGTCAGTTCATGGGCTTTTGGCACTTTGGACAAATCCAGTCTTGTGGGCTCAGAAGGAGGTTTAGCCAGAATCCTCAGTACCAATGGCTCTTCCATTGTCCCGCAACAACCCTCCAGTTTTTACTCTGGGGGGATGGCTTATCTTGAGCCACTGTTCCTTTTTCTTATAGCTTCCTATTAAACTAAACCAGTATAGTCATAGAGTAAGCATCCCAATAACCAGAGCAGCTACAGTTCCATTCCAATATGCCTCCTTTAGTTTGATTTGAAGCAAAACAGACTTCTGGCCCTGACTCTCAGTTTGTGTAAATCAGATGTTGACCAGCACCATCTGAGAAAGAAGCCTGTGTATATTATGGATGTGATTCTTTGCTGGTTTAAATTAGTGAAGGCAATTCCCCCCAGCTAACAGTCTGGCCCTCAGTGTTAATCTGAGTCCATACAACAGGAGGGCTTCCTGCTCTTAAGTAGACCTTGATAAAAATGATATGGGGGAATATAGCTGTTATTATTATTACTATTATTATTACTACTTTTCATATAGAAGACAATATTTGTGGTCAGTTTGGAAACTTCTGTTTTTAACTCCACATTTTATAAATCTTTTAATCAAGACTTAACATGGGCATCTTACCAGAAACAGAGCTACAATGGCTTGAGAGGCAGTAAGAGGATTTCAATCTTGCTTTCTTACCACAGAGAGTTGTATTAAAATGGCTGTGTGCCGGTGACTTTTCCACCTCCTCTGTAATAAGGTGACTAAAACCTTCAGATCAACACATTGGCACACAGTTCTTTGGCAAGGTCTTCCCATGCTGGCAGAGTTGGACAGCTACAGCTGTATCAGCTGCACATTTAAAGCTGTGCAGGGACATGGCAGCAAGCTTCCACACTGGCTCCCAACCAGCATAATAATGTGTGATCTGGGCATAACAGGAAAGGTCACACATTGCACAATCAGCAAACTGAGGACAATGAGTGGACAGCAAAGAATGTATGCAGCCACATACTTACACAGGCTGCCCATACATACACAAGGTACTCTTCTGAGTGGCCTTAATTTTTATTTATTTACATTTTTGTCTCAGAGGGCTGCAGTTTGAGTGGTCCTGCAATTCAATGACGATAGTATATTAAGTCACCTGTATGTAGCTAACCTACACAGGAGGTGAGCCATAATTTGGCTCCAAGCTCTGAGAAATGGAAGGTGTGCCAGTGACATCTGCTGCCCCAAAGAAGAGTTTCTGGGCAGGATGATACTTGACAATAGCACTTCCTGCCTGCACACTGGAGGCAACTCCATGGCAAAGCATTGGCTAAACTATTAACAAGTATAACAAGGGATGCCCTACTCCATAAACATCCAAACTTCACACCTCTCACAGAGATGTGCTTTCTGCCTCTCCCAGTCATGCCAGAGCCATCACTGAGATCTAACTAAGCAATGCTAACAGCAGAGTCTCCCACAGTAAGTGCCATTGCCCGCAACATCAAATTATCAGGGAACACTCCCACTGACTGGCTTCCTGATGGACAAGATGAAAATGGGTCCATATAGCATACTAGATAAACTAAAACAAATAGAGACCCTCCCACAAAGTACACAATGTAAAGACATGAGCAGGTACAGAGGTGTGTGGTCTTTTTACCAAAGATTCTTTAATTACTTGGCAGAAAAGATAGATTTTCAGAAATACTATGAAAAAAGAGGATGATTGATGCAAAGTAATTGGTTCCTACAGTAAAGGATGGTGACACAAAAGAAGATGTGAAACCTGGAATGGATGTAGACAAAGGAGTGGTTAGGAGAGGGATATGAAATGAGTATAGGAAGTTGGAAGGGTCATAGGAGATGACAGAAAAATATATATAGGATATAAGTTACTCTGAATGGGAAACTTTGAATGCTTTGAGTGCTTTGAATGAGAAACTTGTCTTTACAAAAAAGGAAGGGAAGCCAGAGACTGTAGGAGGAGGTAAATAGTGGGAAGGGGAGATGACATTGGCAGCAGCATTTTGGATGGACTGGAGTAGAAGAAGATGACAGAAATAACTTCACAGATCACCTTGGACCTAGAGGCTTCAAGTTTCACACCTCAGTATTAAAGAAATGTCCCCCATTAAATCTATTAAGATTAAAACTCCCTAATAGAAAATGTAAAGGAGAAATGACAGCTTGTCTGCCAAATGACTACTTACTCAAAGATTTTAAATTTCTGGGAAGTACACGTTATTTTTTACTGTCAGTTGGCTTCTGTTTTTTTATAGCTCCTTTGGTAAAGTTAATAGTCAAGTGAATAGTGTAGACTTTTCAAGAATGTTTACCTGGTCTTTCTCAAGATTTCTGGGGAACAGTAATAACCAAATGCATGTTTTTAATTTAGTAGATTAAATACAATTACTGTGTTATTTTCTCTGAGATTCTGCACATCAGTAAAATTTAATTTTAAAAGACATGCCATGGTGCATGGAACTCATTAGGGTGGGGGGAGGGGGAGAAAGAAAGAAAGACATGTAAGCATGGAATTATAAAGTATTAATTAACTACAGTAGCAAAAATATTCAAACTTGGATGCCTCAAATTAGGTTCCTAAATGCATATTTAGGTACTTAAATATAAATGGCTTGATTTTCAGAAGTGCTGAGCAGTCCTGCCTCTCTTTGTAGGGGTTCCCAATTCCATGTTTGGTTGATCAAATAAGTACCTATATGAGGTACTAAAGGGCTAAGATGAGACCCTAATTGTAGAACTGGGTGTCCTAACTTTGCTGCCCATGTTTGAAGACTAATTGTAGACAGAGCCTCAAAAGGTTTGATTATTCCAGACTGTGAGCAACTTCAGTTCCCATTGAAATTAATGAGGGTGCTTATAACCTGGCAAGAGAGACTTAGAACTTCACAAACTAGGCCCTAATAACCAACAACTGAAGGGCAAGATTTTCAAGGGGCCTGAGAGAGTTGGACACCAATTCCTATTGATTTTCAAGGAACGTTGTGCACCTATCTATCTTAGGCCCCTTTGGAAATTCAAGGTGCAATGAATACAATTTTTTTTTTAATAATCCCCCAACAGTGTATGAAAGGGTGTTTAAATCTGTCTGTTGTCCAAGTAATATGATTATTCTATCCTAAGTTAAAGTATGACTAGTCCACCTTTCAAGAAATCTGTTTAATAAATAAGAAACCAAGTAAAAATTGTTCAAACTGGGGTCCCTCCAAAGTTATGTTCCTAAATCAATATTTGGGCACCTCAGTAGGAATGACCTGACTTTCAAAGATGTTGAGAAACCTCAACCCCAATGGAAGTCAGCGTGGCTTGTTTCAAAATCTGGTTGAGGTCACACATGAAAATGAATCTTTTGATCTCATTTCAATGCTTGTCTGGTGCTCTCTGCTTAGAAGAGCCATTGGACTAGGAAAACTGGGAACTACAAGTTAGTCCTGGGGTACATTTGCAGGTCTCTGTGGGGAAGCTTGCACAACACTTGCCTGCACTATGGGCCTACTCCAGTGCCAAATTTGAAGTTAATGGAAGGACTCTTGTTGACTTCAATAGAGTGCATCAGGTCCATTGTCCAGTCACACCAAATGACACATTTTAAAAAGGACAATCTTCTTATTTATTCATTGTAAATTATTCACCAACTTTCCATTCTGTTCTGCCTCTTCCTGACCAAAAAAAAAAAAAAAATACCAGTCCAACCTATTGCAATGACAATGAAAGGTGTGTGCCTATTTTTTTTCCTCCTCAATGCTCCTATTTATAGCACTGAAATGCTGGTTGGCATGTAAGCACTGACATGAGCCAGACCTATTGTGAAAAAAACACAAACATTAAATATATACACAATGTTAAGATTATCTTTTTTAAATAGTAGAAATAAATTTTGCTTTTCAAATCGTGAGGTTTTTTGGGCTCCAATTTGAACCATCAAAACTTAAAGCAGTGTTTTGATTTGAACTACTCGTCACCAAAAACTGGGAAAAAAAATAGTTGTGATTTTTTTTCTTCCTTCCAGCTCTTGTTCAAGACTAATTCACTAAGTACTTCTGCAGTTGTTCCCAACAAAAAAATTCTGAATTAGACAGTGGATTTCAAGTGATGGATTCAAAATACAGTTCTCACAAATGCAGTCCTTTGACCTATTTTACTGGACCTCCTTTTAAACTCGCTAATGCCAGATATTAAAAAAATTAATTCTCTTTGTACTGAATGTGAATGTTCAAAGCAAACAGATACTGACACTGAGCTTTAAATTCTTAATTCCAGATTTTCATAGAGAGCATCCTAGCACTGGGATGGGAAGAGAGAAAGTGAAGAGTGAACAACAGGAAAAAAAGAAAGTGTCAGGAGATGAAAAACAACAAAGGATAAAGGACGGGAGAAAGCAGAACAGATCATTGTATATGAGGTAGAAAACATAAAATAAGAAGGGAGATAATCTCTAACTTGTTTTTCAAAACGAAGTTTTCAAAGAAGGAAAAGAAGACAGCAGAGATGAAAAGGGAGAGAATAAGAGAAACAAATTAAGAAGAAAATCAGAAGTAGAAAAAAAATATGACTACACACAGGGTCAATTTCTACCCTGTCATAAGCATATGCAACATCACTAATTCATTAATTCATGGGTAGAAAGGTTATGCTAGAATGTTGGTGCAGAGGTAAATTGGAGCTATATTGTGAACACTGATGTCATTGGGACTGCTTGCATGAGTAATATTGAACTGGGACCTTAAATTGCTACATATAGTTTGGCATGTTAATACTGTACATTAACAGGGCAGAAATGCTTAAAAGTAGACAGTCACAATGGCAAGTAATTATTGCCCCAAATTTCAAACGCTGCTAAAAGTTTAAGGACTGCTATGTTTTCAAATCTCTTTTAAAAATCAAACCTTAAAGATAAATGGCAAGAAATTCTGTAAGAGGGATAGCAAATTTACAATATTACATTTATCAACAGATACAGCCTCGTTAATTAAATTAATTATTTCTTACAACATAATGATCCTGAATTTTACAATGAAATCTCTTTCTTTCAATGACCAATGTGTGTACATCTCAGAGCTAGAAATCTTCAGGACAGAACTCTCTGCTTCCCACTAGAGGACAAAGAGGAAAACCTAGTTCTGATAGGCTTAATTTATATAGTATGATTTCAACCTGGTGCAATTTCTGCATAGTGCTTTTTACTATATCATTGTTTCTGGAAATTATATTAAATGATGCATATCAAAGTATTTAAGAAAGGTGGAGGGGGAGATAGATTATGAAAGGTATAGTTTGGGGAAAGCAGACCACCCTAAGTCTGAAATAACAGGTAGAGGGCTCTGGTTGGGTAGGAAATTCCAAATACAATCTTTCAGTTCTACTGGGAGAACCTTTTGTAAGCTAGAGGGCTCTGTCTAGTTTCCCACAAGAGATTTTAAACCTTGGGTGGAGCTGACTCTGCAGAACTAGACCTGTAGAGGTGGAATGGGCTCTGTTCTGGGTGTGAAGGGGGTGGTTTTAAACCTCTCGGGCCTAGGATCATCTTGGCCACACTAACAGAGAAAGCCCATTATTTCCCTTTTTGTGCTCAAAGAGGAAAGGCTCCAGGTGGCTTCTTCCTAGTTGTCATAGTTTGTGGTTCCCTTTACCCTGAAGGCTTCAGAGAGGGAATGGTATCTGGCAGTGCACCAACCTGACCTGTCAATTTCTATACCAACTGTGATAATTTCATCTTGGCACTCATGTCACCAACCTAGGTAGTTACATGCGTAATATACTGACTAGCTCAAATGATTTTTGGCTGACAAACATCTTTGATTGCCTGCTTCTCCTCCTCTTCACTGACCTCTGATCCATTGTGGGGAGTTAGAAGGACTCCTCAATTGTTCCCTCTGATGACATCTAAGCAGCATCAGTTAATCATCAACGCATCCCTCTCAACATGTGGGACACTCTTACTTGGTCCACACTTTCCTGAATCACTGTTCCTTTCACAACAACTTTTTCTAGCAGTTTCTCCAACCTTTATGTCTAGATGGAGAGATTTTCCCCTACTGTTGATCTGAGTTGGGAAATATGTACTAGAGAACCAGAACACCCTCCATGAGACCAAGCATATTGTCCAGTGCAATAAGAGTCGTAAACATTGATCTTCAGATTGCTGACTCTCAGGGTTCTAACACCTGATGCAAAATCCAGGAGATTTTTCACTCAGTACCTTTCTTTATTCTATAGACAACTGCCATTTCTGAATTATCTCAGTGACATGCTCAAGCCATGTGTCTTCTTCTCCAAACAATGCCATAGCTCTATCAGAAACTTGAACTAAAAGGCAATCTCTTGCATATCTTCTCTAATTTGCATATATTCTCTAATGCTTGTCCCAAAACTTTTGCCAACACAGCAAGTGATACAGTAGCACCCAAGAATAGTATTTTAGGAGTAAGGTCCACCAAGCCCTTCTTGTCAGCCAGGGTGTTTCCCTTTTTGCAAGAAAGCTCACATTTTACATGCACCATTTCATAGTGTTGCCCAAAACAGAACACTAGCAAATGCCAAACAATATAATACAATACACTGTACAGAAATGTACCAGAGTTAAATTAGAATATGTAAACTAAGCTTCCCTGCGTTACTGTTTTCCTTTTCTCTGAGCTAGGAAGCAGAGGGTTCTGTTCCTCTAAGTGTGATTAAAAATACAAAAGGAATAATATGAAATAATTGACAAAAACTAGTTTCTATGTGCCTTAAGAAAATGCTTCCAAAAATCACATCAATCTAAATCTATGCATCATTCCTCTGTACTTATTGCTTCTGTAATAAACTAGTGAAAACAAACATAATATTCTGTTCATTCATGAGAGTGCCTACTATATATTTTACTCAGCCACACTAGCATGGTGGTCTACCACAAATCAAGACTCCAATTTAATTTGCAGATTAGCTCTGCTGACCCGCATGTTTGCTGCCTGCACAGGGTTGGGGGTTGTCCACAAATTAAGATGCAATTGAATTTATGCCATAGAAATGCATGCCAAAGAAAGACACGAAGCAGTGGAGATGCAGCGTGTTTCTAAAACAAACAAAAGAAAACAAAACCTTTAAACTGGCTCTGAAAGCTACTGGAAATGCGAAGGATTCCTGAACTGGGTTACAACTACCAGGAAGTGTCAGTGCTCAAAGACTAACAAATATTCATCAGAGATACAGGATTAGCTTTGTGGAACACTTAAAATGCTCTGAAGACCACAATAGTCTGTGAATCTGCGTGAGAATCACTGACATCATAAATAAACATCTAAATATGTTCTGGGGGAGTGACCCTATATTTAAGTTGCTTAACATTTTCCATTATTAACGAGTCTTGTGATTTTTACTGCAGAAGCTCTAATAACTTCATTGTTTGCAGCAGGCCTTTGAAATTTGACAGGGAGAAAGCCCCTGGGCAAGAGTACCATTTCTTTGTCCCATGAAATTATGACTGCTAAATCTGAATGGAAACTTGATATAAATTGCCATTTCCCTTCTCATGTTGCCATTCCTCGGGAAGATTTCAGCAGCATGCCAAAATAATACCTGATTATGAACATTCTAAAGAGCCAGGCCTATATTGCTGCCAAACAGGCAGCTTGCATATAATGTACTAGGAATACCTGGGAGTTGCCAGAGAAGTTGTGGCACTAAAGGTGTTGGAGAAAACAATGTCATGATGAATCAGGACTGACTGGGCTTCCTCACCCGGGTATGTGAACCTAGCACTCCATGCAACCAGAACATCACTTGGGGCAGGAACTCCAGGAGGGAGAAGGGAAAGCTGGACCTCACATAACTCCTTTGGACCCAGAACATGGCCCAAACTGCCCATGTCTCACTTCAAGGACACCAGAAAGGCAGAGCCCTTCGCATCTCAGGGTGGGATGTAGGGGAGACAGCCAACCACTTCCTGACCCAATACATGGTACCACGAATCCATTCCCTTTCTGGGATAACAGCCATATTGCTAGCTAATGTGGTTAGTCCTGTATCTAAAGTAATAGCAATCTGTGCTGCAGTGCCCCTGATGATGTACTGGTGAGGTTGTTCAAGTTAATACTTCTACTTTTTCACTGTTGTCACAAAGAACATCTTCTACACGCATATTTTTACCATTCTTTGATTATAGTGCCTGGTGACATCAAGATTGAGAAAAAGGAGGTGGTGATGGTGGAGAAGGAGAGTAATCTTTCCAACCTAATTTTCAGACTGAAAATGATGTTTGGAAAATTCAGAGAGGCATATACATTTCTAGATGCTTACCTGGACCAAATTTCTGAACCTTTTACATTTTCTCTCACCACTAGTCCATATGTGTATGGCTCTCTCACTATGTTGTTAAAACATTCGACAGGATGAGTAGATGGACACCTATACCAAGGATAGTATTGAACACTAAGGTTTATAAGTATATTTATAATTCTCTTGTGTGAACAGTTCAAGACAAGAGCAGGAAAAGGAATGTGAATGCAAGTACAATGCAAAATTTTGATGCAGGGAGTGAGCTGTCTACGGGATAACAGCAACTTTTCCTGGAAGTTAAGAATTCCATTCCATGGAACTGATTAGTTAGGATGGTGCAGCAAACAAACAATAGAATGACATTAGGATAAGGGTGCCATTTCTTGAGAGAAAGACAAGCTGATCCTCTGACAAGTTAATCTCCTGACTTGACCTCCATTGAACTTTGCACAGAGCTGTCCCCAGCCCTGAAGTGCATAAATACTCAGTTGAGACCTGCTTTGACAGTGGAGAAGAAAGTGGCCATTGCACTACTGAGGCTAGCAACTCCAGATTGCTACCGGTCAGTTGGGAATCAATTCAGAGTCAGTAAATCCACTGTGGGAGCTGCTGTGATGCAAGTTTGCCAGGCCATTAATAGACTTCTGCTAAGAAGGGTAGTGACTTTGGGAAACGTGCAGGACATAGTGGACAGGTTTACCACAATGGGGTTCCTAAGCTGTGGCAGGGCAATAGATGGCACGCATATCCCTATCATAGCATCGGACCACCTTGCCACAAAATACATAAACTGAAAGAGATACTTCTCAATGGTGTTGCAGGCCTTTGTGGATCACAGAGGACATTTCACTGACATCTATGGGGGGTGGTCTGGAAAGGTGCATAACGCATGCATCATTAGGAACTCAGATCTATTCAAAAAGATGCAAGCGGGCACTTTCTTCCTTAACCAAAAAATAATTATTGGTGATGTTGAAATGCCAATAGTGATTCTGGGGTCTCCTGCCTACCCCTTGCTCCCCTGGCTAATGAAGCCCTACACCACGCACCTGGACAGCGAGAAAAAGTGTTTCAATAATAGGGTCAGCAAGGGCAGAATGGTGGTGCAATGCGCATTTGGTCACTTAAAGGCCTGATGGCACAGTTTGCTCACTAGGTTAGACCTCAGTGAATGCAACATCCCCACTGTTATCTCTGCCTGCCGTGTACTCCATAATGTGTGTGAAACAAAGGGAGAAAAGTTCCCGCAGGGTTGGGTCGTGGAGGCTGATAGGTTGGCCGCAAATTTTGAGCAGCCAGATTCCAGTGCTACGCTGAGAGCCAATCACAGAGCGCTGTGCCTCAGGGAAGCATCAGAAACCCATTTTTGCAATGAACTGCAGAAATGTATGTCTCTGTCAGTGCTGTGCCTTCCCTTCCCATCCCCCACCTTCACGCCATTAGTCCCCTCCCCATTTTTCCCTGCCAACAATCCCCAAGCTCTCAATGAATAAAGAGTAATGATTTTTAAAGCAGTACAGTTTTATTGGTGACCCATTACAGTGTGGGGAAAGGAAGATAATTTGACACTCTCATAAGGCTGCTTAGCTATTCAGAGCAAAGTGTGACTGTGCAAACAGCAAAGCACACACATTCCCAGTTCTTAAAGGGGCCATCGCCTCTTTCTGCTCCACTCCACTAGCATGTTGTTGTTTGACCGTTTTGGAGGGGCTGCAGAGGGAGTCTGTCCTGCCGCTGCTCTTCCTGGAGCTCTACCAGATGTCTCAGCATGTCAGACTGATCCCTCATAATACGCAACATCTCCTGTTGCATTGCACACTCCTGCTCCTGTGCTGATTTTTGGTTTTCCATGTCCATGTTTAGTTTCTCTGATAAGGACATTCTCCAGGCTCTGATCTCTATGTCAGCAGCCACAGAGGCATTCATTAGTTTGTTGAACAGGTCATCCCGAGGTGGTTTTTTTGCTTTCTAATCTGGGAAAGGCGACCTGGAGGAGTAGAACCAATCAGTACCTATTGCATGGGTCAGAGTGGCATTCCAGCCTTGGTAAGTAAGGGGCCCTTGCATACATTATAAGGAAGGCTCTGTAGCACTAAATTCCACAATCCACATTTAACCAAAGAGCAGGATCATTGCGTTCCCCTTTATCATCCCAAAGACAGGTTTGGGAGGAAGTGGTCCAAAGGGATTGGAGGAGGGAGTGGGTGAAGTGTTGCTGGAGAAAACATAGGGACACCTGTCCCCGGACCCCTAACACCCATGCTAACAATATCATGGCTAGGAATTGTCTGTGTTGGGGCCCAGGACACCATCCACGGCAGGGGAATAACACGCAGTGACTATATTGGTCGGGTACTGTAAACTTGTGCCATCTTCCCGAGGTGACTATGTGTGATATCAGTCTCCTGAGGGTAAGGCAGAAGGAAAGGGAAGATTTGCTGCAAGCTTCGGGGTACAGGCCTGGCCCTTATGCTGCTATGCTGTGTTCCGCAATGATGCCTGCTCATTTAACAACAGAGTGGTGGGGAAAAGTGTCCTGCCATGGCAGATGAAATAAGGCTGCCCTCCTCAGAAACCTTCTGCAAAGGACTGCAGAGTACCTACATGAAAGTTTCCTGGAGATATCCACGGAGGATTCTCGGAGCATCCCTGTGCACATAAATAGAATGTTCTGGGGATAAACCTCTGCTTCAGTGGACCAACACCCAGGAAGCCCATCCCCACAAACACACAGACTCCTTTTTTCCCCACAAACAAGAAGCTGGATGGGGAACATAACCACAGAAATGCAATTTGCTATACACACTCACCAGATGTGCCTTCTCCGTCATCTTGGTCAATAACTATGTCCTGTGTCCGGCTGGGCTGCTCTGGGGAAAAGAACAGGTCCTGGCTCTCTGGGAGAATAGATACCCTGCTCTCCTGCCTCCTGTTCTCCTCATCCTTCATGCTCCTCATCCAGAGTCCTCCTCATTCATCCTGGACTGGGATTCTGTGTGGCACAGTAGTGGGTCACCACCGAAAATCGCATGCAGCTCCTCATAAAAGCAGCATGTCTTCAGTGATGAACCAGAACGACTGTTCACCTCCCTACTTTTCTGATATGCCTGCCTCAGCTCTCTGATTTTAATGCAGCACTTCTGCGCATCCCTGTTGTGGCTCTTCTCCACCATACAATGCAATATCTTCTCGTAGATACCTAAATTTCTTTTGATGGCTCGGCGCTGAGCCAGAACAGATTCTTTGCCCCACAGGCTGATGAGATCCAAGATCTCAGGTCGACTCCATGCTGGAGCGCGTTTGGGGCGTGCAGTCTCCATGAGCAGTTCAGCTACAAAGCTCTCTCCACACTGACCAAACAGGAAGTGAGAATTCAAAATTTCCCAGAGCTTCCGGGGCAGAGCTGTTTCCTGTGCACGTGGCCGTGGTGCAGCAGAGTGCAAATGTCCAGAGCGGTCACAACAGAGCATTATGGGATACCTCCTGGAGGCCAATGACGTCGATTTACATTGCATTCTCCCCACACTGCCGCTCATTCGACCCATAGAATTCGATTTCAGCACTACACCACTTGCGGAGGTGGTTTTATTAAGTCTAATTTTACCACAATTTAGGTCGGCAGAACTGACATGCCGGTGGTTGACAGAAGCTGCATTGTCAGTGTAGACCAAGCCTCAGACAACTAAATAAATGACTTGATTCTGAATGAGAGCTATTAGGTGCTCAGGACATTTGAAAACCTGGCCACATTTTAGGCACCTATAAATCTTCAATCAGACCATTTGATAATTTCAGGGAATGACTCCAGCAAACACCTGACTTGATCCTCAGTTAAACAGGACTCCAACAACAATGTATTGCAGAGTAACAAACCTTGATTTATTTATTTTTGATATCTTCACTTCAGTGTTTTCTGATTTCCCTATATTAAGTATAAGAAATACTGAGGTATGGCTACCTAGTTATCTCTAACAACGCTGGCAAGTTTTTGACGACTGACCGATGTACAGTAGACATAATTTCACTCCTACATCTCCACAACTTCTTAGGCAATGTCTGCACCATGAATCCTATGTGGGAAAGCCCCTAGCATTGACCCAGCTGACATCAAGGGAAGAAATTTTTTGTGGGTGTAGGAACATTATCTCCCTGAACATTAGCTATGTCAACGGAAGCCCTCTTCTGTGGACATCACCGCATCTACACTGGGGGTTTTGTCAGCAAAGCTATGTTGGTCAGGGGTGTGGATACCTTTGAAAATCTGGCCCTTGGTCTAACTCCCAGGGAAGTCAAGAGAATTTGGATTGGGCCCTAATTATGTCCTTCTTTTTGGGTACAGAAATTGCACCAAATTTGATTTAATAATCAACCAAACTGATTTAATTTTCACTTCATAACTCCTCTAGCAAATAGCAGCACTTGGATCAGAACCACCAAGAGTAATATTTGAAAGTACTTTACTTCAGAGCTGCTGACATCAGAAAATGCAGCACAACCTCTTGTGAGAATACTTAAGCACAACACACCACACTTCCCAGCTAAGCTTTACTCTCTCTCTCTCTCTCTCTCTCTCACTACATGTCATGTTAACTTCTTATTAATCTGAACACAAAATAGCACGAAATGAACAAAACATTTTTTAAAAGGCTAACAATCTATAAAGGTTAACAATACAAAAGAAAAAACTCAATACATAAAACAATCACGAGTTACTTAAAATCTATTAAAAATCTCAGTGAACAATTCTTTTTTCATACAACCCATATATCAAATTATCATAAACCCCTGAAAATCTGCCTCTTCTTTTTCCCACCCCATTACCTCCATACCATGGAGATGGCAGCTACATTATTTTGTGGAGAAAAATACCATTCTGAAGTAGATAATATACACACAACATTCTGAAATGCATCAATACTTGGTGTACCATGACAGAGAAGTGTCTTGACGTTTTCTGCTTGTAATGAGTTCTGGATTGACAGTATGTAAACATAAATATCAGTGGTACTATACCTTGAGATTGCAGAAAACTGATGCTGGGAGTCCCAAATGACTGGATTAATTTTGTCTGCAGCCAAGTACAACAACACTTTAGAGTCTCGCATTCTATCAAGGGAGAAAATTCTAATTGCATCTAACAAAAGGGTTCACTACTGAGGCATGTGTGTTAGAAAATAGTTTCCATATCACAAACTCTAATACTAAGAACAGTTAGAAAGAAACATGTTCAAACCCATTGCGTAAGGATGCAGAACACAATAAAATATATATTCCATACATTGCTTTCAAATATACTGCCTTCAAGAATTTATTTTAAAAAAAAAAATCTCTAGTGCAAAAAGAAATAATTCACTTACTAGGATATCTTTATATTTTGTAAGATTAAGGACAGATTGTGACACCTTTACTCATATAGATTAGTGCCTTACTCTACACTCATGCTACTTGTGAAGCAAAGAGCTACACAACAACATGAAGAAGGGCATCAGAATCTGACCCTTAATATTTTTCACCCAAAATATACAGCTAGAGAGAAAGACGGGGAAGGAACAAAAGGAGGAAAAACAAAGTAAAGGAAAAGAAACAAAACAGAAAAATATCCCCACACCAAAAACATCCTTTGTGTCCCTCCCACATCCAACTCCTATGACAGGGTTCCCTGTTTTCACTTTCAGTAAAATACAGGATTTTACTAAGCTGCACACGCAATGAATATATTCAACTGTATTTGATACTATTCTTTAAATGTATTTGTTAAATACACTTTTTAAGAGGTATTGTATTTGTTATAATGTAAATAAGCAAAAACCTGCCCAAGATTCCAGGTACAGATGTACCTTTGGTTAATATTTAAGAGTTATAAATTATGGACCTGATTCTCTAGTCCTCTCACTGCATCGCTCTTAGAACATAAAGGAAGCAGAAAGCAGCTGGATTTCACCTGCTGGGATTTCCCCCACTTAGGAGGGATCCCCAGCAGACATAGGGCTGTCTCCTACATCACAAACTCTACAGTCCTGGGTATATTGGGACAAGGCTGAGGCTATGCTATGCTCCAGCTATCTTTAACTGATGGAGGGCCGCTTGGGGACCTACTCCAGGTTTGGTGCAGTACTGACTCCAGAATCAAAGAACTATATTGTAATTAGCTCCCTTTTGCCTCTCACCTTTTTCCCTAAGCTACACTCAGCAAAAATTAGGCACAGCTGAGTATCCGGCCCTGTGTGTTTTGGAAACTAGTCCATGTGGCATGGAGTGCCTATGGGAGCCAAAAGTGTGTTCTATCAAAGCAGGAACAAACAACACATACACGCCAACAACACAGATACTACTTGTGAGCAGGTAAAATGTCCTGAGGTCAAAGGAAGCAGCCCTGAAAATGTGAAGGAGACAACTGGAACCTCTAATAATCCCACTCTTATTTTAAGAGACTGGGAGGGAGGAGAAAGCGATTGTTACAATAGTTTTACTACACATCACCATATTTGTTTGCTATAGCATTACGTCTAACCCTGTGCCATTTTATCAACAAACTGAAATGTGCGCGTGATTATAATGGAGTAGGAGAATACAGTGTGATAGTGACAGTTGAGTAACAGAACATGCACTGTTTGTTCATCACAGCATTGCTGGGAAGCTTGACTTGAAAACCTCCATGACACACAACACCCATGATCCACATTTGGGAATTATTGCAATACTACACAGCACTAGGCTTCTGTTGCTTCCACTGGAATTCTAATTGTGAGGACACATATACAGAAACTAATTAACCTTAGAGGGAAGGGAAAAAAAAATCAGAAATTTTCTAGTCTGGCTCTAAACTGAGGACACTGGCCTCAAAACATAAATCAAATCTTTGGCTTGCAGTGTCTCTCCCTTTGTCAAAGCCATGGACTACCAGCTGCCTCATTCCCATTCCCCACACCAGCACTCTCACTGACAAGCAAATGTCACTATAAAAGTTCTCATGCAGTGGGCTGCAGCAGCTAAATCTGCGGAACGCCAGTCAATAAGTAAAAACATATGTGAAGAGTGATGTTGGCCTTGTCTGTCAGGGAAAGAGTAAAGCAGTAGCATAATGTGTGGGGAGCTGCAGCACAGCAATGCCAATAGCAGTCTATGACACAGAGAGGTTTTTCTTTCCTTCTCTCATTATCATTGTCTTTACCCAGATGGGAAGCAGTTAGTTTCTAATCACAGTTACCTTAGGAATGGAAACTGAATGCCAAAGCTGGGTGACCTCATTGGTGTAAAGGGTGAATATTTATCATATCTGCTTAATTTGGTGCATCCCTCCACAAAATATTCCCAAACACTAACCCAGGGCACAATCTGACCAAATATCTCCCACTCCCTTCCTTAAAAAAAAAAAAAAAAAAAAACAGGGTTACTTACCAATAACTGTTGTTCTTCAAGATGTGTTGCTCATATCCATTCCAATATAAGTGAGTGCAAGCCACCGTGCACTGGTTGTCGGAACTTTTTTCCCCTTAGCATACCCCGTAGGGTCGGCTTAGGCACCCCCTGGAGTATCACGCTCATGCCGCGGTATATGAGGCACCGCCGACCCTGCGGGCCCTCAGTTCCTTCTTTCCGCCTGTGATGGTTACTGGAACGTCTTGCCTCTTGCCTTCTGGCAAGCAGCATTCCCCTTTTGAACTGTTTTGATGTTAAAAAAGTTGCTGTCCATCCTCGATTCAATTAGTACTCCAGACTGATCATTTCTGAAAGCATACTTAAGAAGAATAGAAAAGAAGATGCCAAAGCTGGTGGGCACTAAGATGCACTATCAATGCTAAACTCAGTAAGATGCAAAGACGCAGTATCAATGCTCAACTCAATGCTAAACAGCATCAATGCCAGTACCAATGCTAAACTCAGATGATGTTTCCCAGGGAATGGAACGCTAAATATGTTTAAATCTCTCCTTTTCCAAATCAATGTCAACGTTCACAACTACTAAAAAGAAGTAATGAAAAGGTAACACTTTTTGCATATAATGGGCCCCAATTTCTGCTCTTAGTTACAACAATATAAAACTAGAATAACGTCACAGAAGACCATGAGTGAACTCCCGACTCCACTGAAAGCAATAGGAGTTTTGCCATTGACTTCAATGGTATCAGGAATCAGGATATCACCCAATGCGAAGAGAGTGCAAGTAAATTCAGAATTAGCCCCAGTGATTTCATATGCTGTATACCTCTGAGCACCTCTGAACAAAGAGTTGCTTTAGGATCATAGTCTTTCCTCCACTTTAGTTTTTTTTTTTTTTTTTTTTTCTCTCTCTCTCTCTCTTCCTGAATTAAAAATTCTTTGTATAGAGTTCATCTTAAAATAGTGGGGTTTCACAGGTGGTCAAACCCACAAAGCTGTATGGGCTTTCACAGACCCAAAACTTTAAATTTTGTTCTGTATCTACACAAATTACATCAACTTTGCAAAATTCCAAACCCTTTAGGAACATAAGAACGTTTAGGGGAAAACAATACCACCGAGCATGGGGGGGCACTGGAAGTGTGGGGCAGGATCATTGTAACCATGCTACTGCTGCACAGGGATGGTAACTACTTTAAAATGTGGGCTGAAGGTTTCCTATTCTTCATATAAGCTGCATAACTGCTCTAATGAGCCTTGGAACATGGCATCTGGTTGGTGGAGGTATATTGGTGTTTAAACCCAGCAGAAACATCTGCATTCTACAAATTGCACGGCCAAAGTAAGCATTTCACATATAGGAACCATATAAATGAGATAACGTAAATGAGAAAAATCAAACAATACTTTCCTGGGGCTAAGTATTTTTCTGAAGCCAAAGGGAGAATTTTTGTACAAACGGTCTTACCAAACCTCTCTTCACATGGAGTTACAAGTTCATAATTTCTCTTTTTATTTAAAATTAACCAAAAATAATCATACGTAAAGATATGGGCTGAACAATTATTATACCACAATTAAAAATTGAAATGTTTGTAGGATGCTTTTTATGTTTTGTAACATGAGATATCATTTCACACTGGTACTACATCTTTGCTTGCAAACACTCAGAATTAAATATGTGAATATATTCAATAGCTTTGATAGGGAAATTATTCCCAAACTCTAACTCTGAATGGGAAAATATTTAATTTACTACATTCCCCATTCTCCATATCAATAATAATAAATGGGCAGGACCTTACATACTTAAAAGGTAACCTGAAAAAAGGGGGTAGTAAATGAGTTATTGCATTTCCCCCCCTCCCCCCTTACGGTGTATAAAGAATCCTTATATAACTGGAAGAAAGGGTTAGCAGAGAGGTTTGTTATATTCTAAGCCCCCCCCCCCCCCCTTTTTTTTTTTTTTTTTTTTTGTTAAACTTTAGCAATATTTGGCTGATCAAGTGCAATCTCCCCTGATTTTGCTGGAGAACTCATTGGAGGCCTCAGAAATGTAGACTGCAGGTTTTTACAGGCCTTTAATTGAAGTGGGAGGATTCATTTCTAAACATGTATTTTTCTCCTCAGTGGTTCTGAGGCCACCCATACAAGGGTGGCAACTCTGGCATACTCGTGGCACCCCAAGCCTCCACCCCCATCGCTGCACTTTCACAGACAGCAACAGCAGGTTTTCTGATGCAGTAATTTTTAATGTCACTGATTGACTCTTAGAAAAAGGAACGGTTTGAAAACACAGTGGGCAGACTGGTTTGTTTCAAACAAAACTGACTATTTAATTGACTGCTGTGTTGGAAGATTTGAGCAATACAAAGCACTCAACAACGGAGCACATTACGACCACAATATTAATCATTTGCTGATAGCCTGGGGAGTTAGAGTGTCATGAATATTTTTTTAAATGGCATTTCAAGATGCAAACTGCCATACTACTGTACTATAAAGAGTTATATGGCCTTTGCAAACTGAGTAAGGCAAAATATCAGTGAGTAAGGGTGTGGATAATAAGTAGTCAAATTTTGAGCCTGCCAAACAAAATTACAGTCTTAATTCTTGGTTGGTGGGTGTTATTTGTTTTTAATCATATAAATATAAATATCTTGCAGTGTTTTGTAGTAGACTAAATGGGGTTCTTAAATGAACACTTAAAACAACAAAATCAAGATACACTTTCACCTCAGACATTCTTAAAAATCTTTTCCCTTTATAGATTTTTTTCCCCAGCAGAACATAAAACCCCCACAGAAAGTCATACAGCAGGATAACCCAAACAGCGATAAACATTCTAAAGAAGTAATTAAGCCCCTTTCAGGGCAATATGGGACCACTCATACCCACACCAACATTAAACAACATTTACCAAGTATAGCACTCAATTTTCCCTTTGATACTCATGCATCACTCTCATTAGTTTCAATACACACCATGCACAAGTTCTTGAAAAAGAGACTCTGTATTTAGCAGCTGCTAAACAGGGTTTTTCTGACTAGGAACTGGCATCTAAATTATACGGGAAGCATCTAAGAAAATCATTGAGCAGTATGACCATTCAACAAACTCCCTGAGCCTAGAACTTGTACAGTACTGTTCTCAGAGTAATCTGCAAAGTTAAAAGGACTAAGAGTCAACATAAATCTTGTCATTTTAATAGCAAACAAAGCCATAACATTGCAATAAAAATCAACCAATATTAAATTAAAAAGCACTCTTCTATCTCTACTGCAATAAAATCCAAAATTCACACCTCTGATGTCTGAGACAAAGTTCTTATAAACCTCCTTCTGTCACTGAAGCACTGTCCCACACAAAACAGGAAGGCACTTTCTGCAGAGGAAAGAAATTTAAGCAGAGCTCCCAGAACCAATATTAAGTTTTGTGGGAGAAGAGCGAAACATATTCTCATTCTAGAAATATCTATATACAGGATTACTGTATTTAAGTATAGGAATTAATCAAGAAGTACTTGGAATTTCTTTTGGCAATACCAAAACACTCTAATATCTCTGGCTATCTGTTCATGTTTATTCCAGAATTATAAACAGTGTGGCTGATCAATCCATTATAGATCATCTTTTTTTTAAGACGCCATCTCAACAAATCCAGGCAAAAAAGCCCTGAGCAGTACCAGATGAACATCCTCATACAGAATGGCAAGAACAATTGGAGACAATTCAGAGAATAACCACCAATATGCTTAAAGGGCTAAAGGAACAGATTTATGAGGAAAGATTAAAAGTTAAATATGTACAGCTTGAGTAAGAGATAGCTACAGGCGTCAACAATTGTCTTCAAATATCTGAAGAGTACAAGCAACAAGAAAGAGAGAATTTTTAGGGTGTGTAACAGAGTAAACTCATGAAGAACAGAAAGGGGTCCCAGAGAAGAAAATTCCAAGTTCCTCAAAAACCTCTACTTATTCTCCACAATTACTGTTAAGGTCCCAAGGGGCTTCCTGAGAGGAGGAGCGGAAAAATCAGGGCTCCTCTTTAACCCACAGGTTGACATTTCTATTGAGGACAAACTGGGAAATATCTCCTGGGAAGTTTGTTTCCACCTCAAAAATGAATTGAGTGAATCATGCAGAACAGGCTTTGCCAAATGAAAGTGAAGGGGAGCAGGCAGGGGGACGGCTAACTACTAATTACCTTTTAGCAAGGCAGGCTGGGAATGGGAGGAATCCAAGGCTCTATTTAATACAATCTCTTCTATCTCTCAATCCATGTAGAAACAAGGGGATGCTTTCCAAACAACATTAAAGCCAACTGGAAACAAACAGGTAGGGCTTTCCTGTTAAATAATAGCATTTTTCAATGTGAAGATTTAGTGATCAAAATGTAACGGATTCCCACAGCATCTATGGGGGATTGGGTTCTCTGTATCTTTGCATCTCTGTTGGGGTAACAAACACTTCTTCCATTTCTACCATCATTTCTATCAACATTTCTGTGCATTCTGACTCACTGGTGTGGCTGGGTAGAGAGTGATACAAAGGGAGATATAACCAGGAGTAATATAATTAATGTAAAGTAAATGTAAGTGTACTCTGTTTGTCTCTGTGGAAGTCACTGCCCAAGACAAATTGTGCAAGCAGTGTAATTTTAGACTTTTTTTTTAAAGACATGCTGGACAAAGCATTAGGAAATACACAATAGGGGTATTCTTGCAGTATCAGAGAAGTGGATTAGATAATGTACAGCAATATGAGATTATACCATCCACCATAGCAGTTTTGATTATTTTGATGTTTATTCGTCAACTGGAGACACCATCTCTCATGAATAATCTAAATCTGCATTTTCATCATCTGATATTGTCGTCATATTTCTGGGAAATCAAGGTCTTCAGAGAAAAATTGGAGCAAGATGCAATGACCTTCCACCTTGTGAGGTCATCCCTTCTTTTGGTAGGGTCATTTTGACCTGAAAAAAAAAATCACCTACTGTCTCCATTCAGAGACCACCTTCCAACTCTTTGGCCCAGTATTTCTAGAACTCTAGTTACATTAAAGGCCCTGTCCTTGTCCTGCTGAACACAAAGGGAGACTTACTGTTAACTTTAGTGGGAGCAGGTCTTAAACCTGAACAAACACATTTAAATCTCCAAAGCTCCTCCAATATTGTCATCGGTGGGTAAATTTTGTAGTGTAAAAAAGATCCAGTGAGTCCTTTCAGCACCCTCTGCTCCCCAACCACCTGACCACAGGGTAGTGATGGTATACCCTATACCTCTCTGCATCAGTATAGGTGAATCATGGCCAGGGACAACCATTAGGCAAATGCCTCTCCTACTCCCCATGAGGAGAGCTTGTGGTGGATCATGGGAGTAGTCCAGCATACAGAGCAGAACAGGAGCATGAGATATCTAAACTACAACTCCCACCATGAGCCATCATTTCCTAATTGAAATATTTAGGATTTCAGCCACAAAAAAAAAAAAATCGGTAAAGATTTTATTGGAAAGCAAATCTTTTCTGTGGAAAAAACAAGGTTACTTACCAGTAACTGTTGTTCTTCGAGATGTGTTGCTCATATCCATTCCAATATAGGTGAGTGCACACCACAGTGCACGGTTCCCGGAACTTTTTTCCCCTTAGCAGCCCCCGTAGGGCCGGCTCTGGTGCCCCCTGGAGTGCCGCGCCCATGCCGCAGCACATGAGGCACTGCCGGCCCTACACACCCTCAGTCCCTTCTTTCTGCCAACTCCGACAGCGGGGACGGAGGGCGGGTGTGGAATGGATATGAGCAACACATCTCGAAGAACAACAGTTACTGGTAAGTAACCTTGTTTTCTATCTTCGAGTGATTGCTCATATCCATTCCAATATAGGTGATTAAATAGCAATACCTCGGAGGTGGGTAGGAGTTACCGGTGAGCTGCCCTCAGCACGGCTCTGCCGAATCCTACGTCCTCTCTCGCCTGCTGAACAATGGCGTAGTGGGACATGAAGGTGTGCACCGACAACCAGGTGGCTGCTTTGCAGATGTCCTGCAGGGGCACTCTCTCCAGGAAGGCCGCAGAGGAGGCCTTAGCTCTGGGTGAATGCGCTGTGAAGACACCCGGCAGCGGCACATTCACCTGCTCATAGCAGCACTTGCTCACTGTTTTAAAGCCTTACTCTTGTCTGCTCTCCCCCCAGGCACTTAAGGCACCGAGTGGGGGGAGAGCATGGGGGGGGTTAAACCCAGGCGGCCCGGACATAGCCCAGCCACCTTAAGTCCCTCAGGGACTTCTCCTAAGCTACAACACTTAACAACTACTTAAACTAACTAGGTACTTGGATTAACAAAGAGATAAAAGAAGGGGAATGGCACTTGCAGGGAGCAAGTGCTAGTTCCATCCGACCGTCACGGGCGGAAAGAAGAGACTGAGGGTGCGTAGGGCCGGCAGTGCCTCATGTGCTGCGGCATGGGCGCGGCACTCCAGGGGGCACCAGAGCCGGCCCTACGGGGGCTGCTAAGGGGAAAAAGTTCCGGGAACCGTGCACTGTGGCGTGCACTCACCTATATTGGAATGGACATGAGCAATCACTCGAAGATAGAACTGAGAAAACACAAAATGTTCCCCCCATTCCCTCTGCCTCCATAATTTCCACAGGAAAAAAAAAGCCCATTCTCTAACCAGCTCTACTAGCAATGTCCTTAAAATTAATTTAAAAAATAATCACAAGCTAAGCTTAAGATCAAAAAAAGTCAGAAACCAAATTCTGCTCACATGTATGGACTTCAGTGAATTTGCACAGATGTGGCTCACAGCAGAATGTATCAGACATTTTGGAAGATTTTTCTCCAGATTCTAGAAAATATTTAAATTGTATACGTAGGTTAAATTTAGTTTGTTTATTTCTCACTTGAAAGTGAATTTAAAGTTGCCACTGTCTTCTTTTTATGTTGTATAAGAATGTCTTTCCTTACAGTACCAACACCTTAAGTCACTGAAACTGAAAGAAATTTTAAAAATCAGGTTTACTTGTCACTGTGCTCTTTGTTTGCTTTTTGCATTTCTCCCAGTTTGGATAGTGTCAATTCACTTTTAGGTTCTTAGGTGTTGCAATGTTTGTGTTTCAAATACTACTGTGAAAAAATTAAAACAACTGCTTTTACTGTTTGTTTCTTTTTTAAGTTGTGGAAACATTTCTATTATTCTTAGGCTTTATACAAGCCCGTTTTTTTAAAAACTTGGTTTCGGGCCATATTTAAATTGACAGTGTCACGCTGGCTGGATCGGGGGGAGGGGGGGGGCATTTATGATGTTATTTAACACCAATATGTCAAAATCATAGTAATTCATGTGAGATCTGCCATGTCAGGTACTGTTAGAAAGGCTATAATGTGCTAAGTAAGATGATAATGTTTATATCCATGTGTTATATGTGTAATGAAAGTTATGGATATGTTTGATATATCTGTATTTCAAATTGTGCTGTGTCTGGGTCACACCCCAGACAGGATGGCTGCAGAACAACAGCCTGCATTAATTCCCCATTAAGAGATCCACAGGTACAAGGGGCCAGGGAAAGAGGCCAGGGATATACCTGATGAGTCACCAGGACTTACTCATGTGACTCTGGACTCCATTTTGGTTCCTGTAAAATTGAACAAACAGCATGACATAGACCAAACGACATAAAAGGTAGCTGCCCGGGATCCATTTTGTCTTTTAGTCTTTACCTACCTCTGGATCATTTCATCTACAACTGAACTGAAGCTGTGAAACAAATGACTGAGACCCATCCAGGTACTGGATGTATACCAGAGGGACTATACAAGCCTGCAAACTCCACAATTCTACTAGAAACCTGATATATATGGACTTTCAAATCAATTGTATGTGTCCGATTGCTTTAATCCTTTAACATTTCTCTTATAGTTTGTTTCTTTTCTTTTATAATAAATCTTTAGTTTTATTTACTAAAGGATTGGCTGGCAGTGTGGTATTTTGAGTGAGATCCAAACTTATATTGATCTGGTACTGTGGCTGACCCTTTGGGGTCAGGAGAAACCTTTTTGGTAAAGAGCATAGAGTTTAAATAACTGGTCTCTTTACTGGACCTTTACTGGATTGGGAGCCAGAGACTGAAATGTACTAAAGGGGGCTGTGTGTATTTGTATATCGGCTTCTTGATAACCAGCGTGGGGAATCAGAAGCAGTTTGTGGCTGGTTGGGAAGTCTGACTTCAGTGCTATCCACCAGTGCTGGGAGAATCTGCTCTCCTTTTACAGCCTGTCCTGACCTTGGCATTTTCAGGTGGCTACCCTAGGCACAGATGGGTCACAGACAGTGTCTCTTTAATGTGAAGTGTTGGCTTGAGCCAACTGTGGTGAAGGTCTAATACATGATACCTTCTTCCCCTGTGCAATTCTGGCAGTGCACCTCAGTCAAATCCATAACATCCTTGCCATTCCATTCCCAGGCCTCTTGTGCAGACTCAGCACAAAATGCTGTACAAATGTGGGTATTTTATACCCATTTTATTGATGAGGAAACTGAGAACAGCCAGTTTAGGGGCCTAGCTTTTCAAAGATGTTGGGCACCCACAGCTCCCGTAGATTTGGATGAGTCCTTAGCATCTTTGAAATCAGGCTAAAGTCAGTGGAAGAGTGAACAGAAGCTTGGAGTCCTGACACCCAGGCCTGTGTTGTAAGTAGTAGATCACCTGCATCCCATAAGTCACATGATACAGGAAACATACTAGTACTTAGATCAGTCTTTCAATTTAACCCAACTGGTTTATATCAGATCATCATGTATACTGAACCAGAAAAGCATGCAGTGTTCTTGGCTGCTCCTACATTTTGCTCTTATCATATGATAAATCCATGCAGCTAACCCTACTTTATTTCCTTGTGGGTTTGATGCATTTGTGTAAGATTACTTGAGACCTCAATACACAAAGCAGGCTGCAGTAACAGGCTTTGTAATTGTCACTCAACAGCCAAAAATGTTAAAAAACACAGACAGATAAGGAGTATTTCCAGCTCAAGGCAGAACTGAAAAGAACTGTCAATACAGCAATTATGGAAATTCCAAATAACTCAGGCATACAAACAGCTTTGGTTTCACTTTAAAAAAAATTATATCCATTTGCAAGTGTTATGGCACAAATATCAGAGAAGGAAGTTGATGCATTTAAACTTTGACACTTCTTGAGTTTTCTGATATTGTCAAGCCATGTTGGTCTGTATTTTAATGGCGTGTACTCTAGCATGCAACAGCACATGTTACGGTTTATAATTGGTCTTAGCAGATCCAACATAAAAAGCTTGTTTGCACTGACCAAATGATTTACCTCCATTGCAGTGAAAACCAAGGGCTTGACCCCTCCGAGGTGCTAAGCATTTCCTACAAAAATGGTACTGAAACCAGCCAGTCAAGAGGAACTTTACACATAAATTTGTACCAGTTTCTAACTGCAGCAACATTTGGAACAGATGTTTATCCAGTTACAAATCCAAACTGGATGTTGGTTTACACAGTTCAATAAAATTTTAATTATGGTTCTGCAAGAGTGTAAACCGATCATGTCATGCAACTAAATACTTGTTGTTAATATTAACATCTCTACTGCTTACACTAGAGCTAGGGTTAACCTACCTTCCTCAGACAAAAAGGAGGCAAAATAAATGCAAAACCACCACTTTTAATTTTTTAAAAGATAAGGAGCAAAAATCTGCATAAATCAAGATTCTACAATCCTATTTTTGGAGACACGTGATGCTTTCCTCCCCCTCTCCTCTGGATTTGTGATACAAACATCTTTAATTTAATCCTTACCTGAAGCCAATAGAAAAGGGAAAAGGACAGACAATAACATGCCAGATTCGGAGACATATCCTTTCTCCCCTTGAGACAGACACATAGAAGGCAGATACTTGCACAGAAGAGTCTGCAATATCAATATGTTCAGAAATTGTCTTATATCATGCTCTTCATTCTGTACAGAAGGCTATCTGATTGAAAGGGCAGTAACCAAGGCCAGAAAACTGTGTGTGGGCAGAAAGGCTGCAGGGGAGAATGGATCAAAATCTCTGAGATGAATTACTTCACACATGCATCTGTGTTCCTGACCAACAACATATTCCTCCCACCATCAATACAACTTCTTCCCTCATACATTGCCAATGGATGTAAGGATTTGCCTATCTGATATGTTCTGCAGATGCGTAAAGCAAGCTAGTGTTGCCTCCAGTGGTATTAACTTGAGAGAGAAAAGCCATCCTCTCATTTTCGGATATAGGTGGCTTCCAACCTATGACCCTGTAGATCAGGTTCCTCCCACATTTTAACTGTGCTACACACAGTGTAATGACTCTTGGAAATGTACGGATTCGACTATGCTGCTTAGACAAGACTGAGTTGCTCTGCGGGGCTTCCCATGTAATCCAACCCGCCTTTTCCCTCTGTGGATAGTATTTGATGGTATGACATCCCACAGAGAATAAGCAGTTACAAAATCCATTTTAAAGCAGCTGCTCAATCACTGCGAGATAAGTTCTAACATCCACAGAAAAGATGCCACTAATTATCCTGCTTATTGGCTTTGGTCGCTCCTCTCACTTCTCTGCATCCCCTCTCATTATGTAGCTGGATAACATTTGTTAGAAATAGGATGTTCTTACAAATAAACATTTGTTTTCTCTGAAAAGACCAAGAGACAGATCATCAGCTCGTGTAAAATAGTGTAGTTTCACTGATTTCACTGGAACAATGCTGATTTAACATTAGCTGGAGCAACATCCCAAGTTCCTCCTTCAACTTCATGGATTTTCTTCTGTCTCCTTGGTACTGTTTTACCCTCTACACAATAGCTTTGTTTCCAGTTGTAAGGGCAGGTGAGAATATCCTTTCCCAGTACTAAATACAATCACCAGTCCTTGCATTATCTGAAAGGTGCTTCAAGGCATTAAGATGGGATCCCTGAAGTGAAAGACAAATCTCCTTTCCCATGTTTTCTTTGGCATAATTACATGATATGATTCTCTGCACTCCTATCAAAGAACTTAATACTTTGGATTTCTAGTGCCTTTCATGCAACAAGCTCAAAGGATTTCACACACCTCAATTAAGCAGCCAGGCAAAAGAGGTAAGAAAAAAATCTCATTTTCAGATATGTTCAGCACTCATATTGCTCACTGAAGTACATGGGGGCTGTGGGTTCTCATGGTTTGGGGGGGAAGAAAAACAAAAAAACGGTTTACCACTGGTCACACAGAAGCCAGGTCTACACCAGAAACAAAAGTGGTGATGCAGTTATACAGCATTGGCTGTTCTATCTTATTTTGTTCACCAAACCAGTACAAGCTACACCAGCAAAAGTACTTTTTTTGCCAATGCACACCAGGAGGCTTTTGCCAATATAGCTATAATGGTGCAGCTCTACCCACAAAACTTCTAAGTTTATACTAGGTCAGAAAGTTGTTAGGAATGGAAACAAGGACTTCTGTGTGCCCTATTAATTTTATTGTTTTTTTCCACAAATTCATCCATACCCCATATTTTACCGCTTCCAGAACATTGCACATTGCTATTACCTTGGCCTCACTGATGAAATCCTTATGCAATACACAAAGCAAAAGGAGGTGAAGGCATGTAACTCCTTCAAGCCTGCCATTTTCCAGCACTTTAGTCTCTGCAGATTACTACTTATCCTTCACCTTTCGCATACAAAGCAGCACAATAACATCACTACTCATCTTCAGAAAACTCTGAGGATTCATTTCAGGGTACGGTTCAAAACTACCCTATCTGGCCCTAGGCCTGCAAAGCGTTACACATGAGTTTTACTTTACTACCAAGGGTAGCCTCATGGAAATTAATCTATCACCACAAGAAGCTTGGTTATTTCAATGAGACAATTCATGGTAGCAAAGTCAAACACACACATACAGCTTGGCAGGATCAGGCCTTTCTTTGTAAATTCTCCTTGGACCTTCCCTACCTTATCTCCCAGTGCCAATCTCCAGATGCTGTCAATACAAAGGCTTTCCCCAGAATGCTGGAGCTGCTGAAGGAAGAGCCTTCTTCCATCCTTCTCTCCATTTGACTTTTCATATCTCACCTCATATCTCATTTTATTAATTATTTTGTATTACCGTAGCACTTAGGAACCCCAGTAATGGACCAGGACCCCCCTGTACCCGTCGCTGTACAAACACAGAACAAAAATACAGCCTTGGCCATCGCCAGAAGAGCTTATAATGTATCTTGACTTAATTCTCCCTCAATAATTAGTGTTTTATCTTAACACTACTGATTTTTGTCAACCATATTGTATACAGTCAGCTCTCTTTTTCTTAGCTCTGTAGAGTTTTCGAACACGGCTTGAGAAAACTATAAAAAAGGCCCCAATCTTATCATGAGGTTTGCACTGGCAGACCCATGAAGAGCTCCACTGACTTCAAAGGGGATTGGTGTGGGTGATAAGACCCATAGGAACAAATCCAGTTACAGGGTCAAGACCTGCAATTGTGCAGTGCTGTCTGTATTAAATTTAATTTGTAATAAGAGGAAAGAGATGCCAAAACCAAAAAGAGTTTTATAAACATGTTTGAATGCTACTAAGGGCAGAAATGAGATTGGGATAAATATTTCAAATAGACGCACCCATTCTGAAAGTACAAGAGCAGCATGAAAACATTAGATTGGACAGATGCTTGTGATAAATCTCCTTTTTTGCACACCATTCCAAGTCATATTGCATGAACTGGCAGGGTGCATTAAAAAAATGTCAGGTGGGCACAAAGGATGAAATCCCACCCCCTCTGCAGAGGGCCAGTAAAAGGCCTGTGCATGGCTTAAATCCTCAAAATAAGTAACAGTGTACTGCCAACCTCAAATGTTCAATAATCATGACACAGGCCTCAAAAAATCATGAGGTTGGTTTATACAGCCTGAGATTTAAACAACAGTAATACACATGGGGCTCTTTTTATTTGCCTTCAGGTTTCCGAGTCTTTAGGCGGTACGCAGATCACCTTTTCAAACTTCTTTCCACAACCGTTTTTTTTAAAACGAAAGCTTATTCTCACGTAATCACAGACATTCCATGGGACCCTAAGAAAAATACTGTATCTGAAATGACATGGCAACACTGCGTGGTGCTCTACAACTGGGTGAATTTCACCCAAAACATGATAGCCCTGACAATAACTTACTTTGCTTTTAAGAAGAGCATGACCTTCTTTGCTAATAGTATTGAGCAAAATTTAATAAATGTTTAAGACCTTTATTCTCTTCCAACTTAGATGGTCAAGCTGTTCATTTCTGTAGATTCTTTTTTTAGGTCAGCAACTTGATGCCAACAGTGACAATTATCTTGACAGGCTAATAACTGCACACTTCTCATTGCTAATGTGAGTTTGTATTATTCTCTGACAATTCCTTTAAAATAATCAGATTAGTTTCCTTTGATCGCCATCTCTTTTTTATTTGTAAGTATTACTTTTCTATTTTTAATATAACCTTCATCTTGCTGGAAACAGAGAAAACAAATTGGAAATTATTGATGGAGTTCATCCAACAGTTCAGGAATGTTCTGTCTCCTGCTTGCTTGCAGAGAGGGAGCAGTGGGGAAAAAGACAAATCTCAAGTGTCATATACTGTGGGAGGACTCAGAAAAAAGTCATAAGCAGGTAAGTTAAAATGTACTCATTCTCAATTATTTTCTTCTAATACACAACATGGATCTGCTGCTGCTTTGACTGCTGTTTGGATAAAATCCTCTGCCACTGTTGTAAAATATAAATAATATATGCTTATACTATTACAGCTCATGTACTGCTAATAGTTGGCTAATGTATTTACAGAGAAATCCAGCTAGAGTTCACTGTGTATTTCCTATCGATGCCAGAATCCTCACTAAAAATACATTTGCTAGTATAGCTATTGCAACTTATTTTGCTCCTATACCAAAGCAAACTTGGAACAGGAGATTACTATCTATGCCAGGAAGGTTTGCTGCCATAAGGTATGTATTTACTACAAACAATACTCAAATATACTACAGTGAAGGGTGTCCAATAAAAACCATAGAGTTAGACAGTTTGTAATTTTTGTGTGTGCGCCGCAGTGACAATGACACTCAGCTCCATGACAAGGACATCCGTTCATCTCTCTTCTTCTCCCAAAGATAAATGAGATGACAAAGATGGATTAAGATCCAATCTTGCAACATAGATAAATACATATTTACATAAGTGGTCCCACTGCACTGAACTCAGCAGAACTGCTTGAGCTATTACTTTCATGTATAAGCGCATCCCAATAAGGTACTCATTTATTATTATGCATTGTGGGTTTTTTTGTTTGTTTGTTTTTGTTTGTTTGTTTTATAAAGAAAATGTAACTCTATAGAAAATAACTGTGAATCTGCACACTATGCATAGCAGTTTGTTAACAGTAATTCCTTGGGTTCAGGCATCACTCTGCATCCAAGGACCTCAAAATGCTTTACAAAAGGTATAGGTCGCATCTGGCAGAAACCAAGGTGCAAGAGACCTTTAGGTCCCAATCTGGTGCTGACCCATCAAAGCCAATGAGATGGCACATGGGCTTAAGGGCTGTCCTGCCTGGATTCCACATTCAGTATTGGCACGTAAGACCTGCCTCTTGACAAAGTGAATCAAGGGGGTTTTGTATGTGCTTTATGACATTCCCCCAGGCTACAAATGCCGGCATGAAAGTTATTTATAACTGAAGATGAATGTCTTTTTTAGAAAAATTTGTATCACCAAATTGGTCACCCATACAGATAATTAACCTTATCTCAGTTACAATATCCTGCCTTTACAACACATCTTGCATTGAAGCAAGATCAATTATGTTGGTCCTGTCCAATCTTTCACATGTGCATACGCACACAGCCTACAAGCACCATACGTTTTGAACCAATTTAGGTAAGGAAGATGTAGCTTGTAAAAATGTTTATGCTTTGTCTGGAGAAGAGGGGTGCACATGTGTGCCCTTGAGTGGGGGAGAGAGAAAAAGAATCATCTCTTGGAGCAGAAAAGAGGAGCCTTCATCTAAAACTCTGCAAGCACATAAAGGAAGAACTGATTTTTAAATATCTGACTACAAATAATCTTTTCTTTGTGGGCTTAAAACTTACACAAACAGGCTAAAACTGGTTCAATGTTCTCTCACTAACAATGCAACTGCACTTAGAATCATAGAATCATAGAATATTAGAGTTGGAAGGCACCTCAGGAGGTCATCTAGTCCAACCCCCTGCTCAAAGCAGGACTAACCTCAACTATATCATCCCAACCGGGGCTTTGTCAAGCCTCAGCTTAAAAACCTCTAAGGATGGAGATTCCACCACCTCCTTAAGTAACCCATTCGAGTGCTTCACCACCCTCCTAGTGAAAAACTTTTTCCTAATGTCCAACCTAGACCTCCTGCCCTGCAACTTGAGACCGTTGCTCCTTGTTCTGTCATCTGCCACCACCGAGAACAGCCTAGCCCCATCCTCCCTGGAACCCCCTTTCAGGTAGTTAAAGGCTGCTATCAAATCCCCCCTCACTCTTCTCTTTTGCAGACTAAACAAGCCCAGTTCCCTCAGCCTCTCCTCATAAGTCCTGTGCTCCAGCCCCCTAATCATTTTGGTTGCCCTCCGCTGCACTCTCTCCAACTTGTCCACATCCTTTTTGTAGTGGGGGGCCCAAAACTGGACACAATATTCTAAATGCGGCCTCACCAATGCCGAATAGAGGGGAATAATCACTTCCCGTGACCTGCTGGCAATGCCCCTCCTAATGCAGCCCAATATGCCATTAGCCTTCTTGACAACCAGGGCACACTGCTGACTCATATCCAGCTTTTTATCCACCGTTACCCCCAGGTCCTTTTCTGCAGAGCTGCTGCCCAGCTCGTCGGTCCCCAGTCTATAGCTGTGCATGGGATTCTTCCTTCCTAAGTGGAGGACTCTGCACTTGTCCTTGTTGAACCTTCTAATGTGGGTAAAAGGAAGCACCATTTAATCCACATTCTGTTTGTAAACTGAGATCATAAAACCTTTTAAAAAAAAAAGAAATTCTTTGTAGTTAAACTTAATTGCCACAAAGCAAAACATTCGAACTTTTATTCTGCAGAAATATTCTACTACTCCTCTACTACTGAAACAAAATTACTTCTACTAATAGTTATATTCAACAACAGCAATTTCTTTTAAGAAAACAATCTGCATATTCCATTGAACAAATGGGTTGCCTATCAAATGATTAAAAACCCTCTGGTCCATTGGTAGTCTCTCTCCTATGCAGTTTTTCAAACATCTCCATCTGCAGTTTTTGAACAATTTGGGCCCAATCCTCCGCCATACTTGTACAAAGAGTAATAGAAGATAAGGCACATAAAGGAAGTGACAGACATATTGAATATGCAATAGCTATCAAAAGAGCTATTTTCAATTGGCAAATTAATCACAACAGTTAGGACCAACTAGTCCTCTCTCCTTGTAATCTTTAATTGATCTGGGTTCTCTTAATCTGGAAAGGGAAAATCAAGTTAATCCTAATTAAACACTGATTCCGCAAACACATACATAAATGATTTTACTCACCAGTAGTCTTCAGTGAAGCTGTGCACGTGCAAAAGTGCAGATAGCTTCAGGGAATAAAAGGGCTCTTTTCTAATGTGGATGCTTTTACAAATATATTTTATTAGGCTTACCCTTTTTGACTTGGCTTTTGCATTTGAAATGTTCTAGGTCACCTTCAAAATTTTGTTTTCTTTTTAGAAAAGTGGCAGGAATAAATGAATTTATAAATCCAATTCATAGAAAAAATTAAATATAAATATTAATTAAAATATATTTTAAATTATTTAACTCAATATCTTTGAAAAATGAGCCAGCAACTTCATTCACTGAAATACACGGCCTCTGGTTTGATGTTGTACAAATTGAGAGTATTATTTCACCATTGACAGGTCTCCATATATTGTATTTCCACTTAAGCAAAAGAAACACTGCGCTGCTTTTAAATTTTTATTTTAAAAAAATAAATTTAAGGGCAATAAAGTTCAAAGTTCAATTCATACAAAGAGTTAAATTTATTATTTAAAAAAGCTGCCTTACTCTGCATTTTATTTTGACACGTGAGAAGAAAATGTTCCTAAGTTTTATTTATACATTTTTCCATAAACCGGACACCTATTACAAGAATTTTCTCTGTATATTATGTTGATGAAAAAATTCCAAATGTCAAATTAATTGCATGGAAGTCAACAATCAATCTCCATCTCATACACAGGACTGAAAAAATTAAACAAAAGAAAAATGAAGATTATGAAAGAGAACCAAGATTTTCCTATATTTTAGTTCAGTGGTTCTTAACCTTTCCAAACTACTGTACCCCTGAAGCCTGAGTCCCACCCCCACGGGGCTGAGGCATGTAACTTAGTTTCATGGCGCCCCTGTGGCTCCAGAACCTTTCTTGCCACCCCCAATACCAGCTCTGCACTTGCGACCCCTCTAAAACCCCAGGTTAAGAAACACTGTTTTAGTTGCTGTTCTTTCAAAAAAGAAGGCATATATTAAAATATGGCACTCCAAAAACTAGGTATGGAAGGAAATGCAATTCTCCTTGTAAAATTATAAATAAATTGGTTCAATGTATGAGGACATGACAAAAAGAAAAGAAGTCCTCCTTTTCTGTTCAAGCCTTCATTTACAAGCTCACCATTCTGCAGGGAAATTGTCAACTGAGCTGGCATTTCCAGGTGATGCTTGGATACAACTTTAAACAAAACCAAACCTGATCACCTAGATATAAAAATATCACACAATTTATATGTAGCATATCATAGCTTACTCCCTTCTAGTCACTGTCTCAGACCTGCCTTACTGCCAGAGACAAGTTTCACTACTGTTAGCACTTAACCTCTAACAGCAATGAAACAGTTAACTGGGGTCTGTACTGCTACTCTCTATGTACCTATTACCAGTCACTGCAACACTATGGAGCTCTTGGCAACAACAAAATTATCAACTACAGTCCTGCACCATTACCACCAGTGCTGATGTAAGTGGCAAAGAAAACTGCTTGATTTTCAGAGTTTTGACTGTTAAACTCAACAAATTTGATCTGGAATCTTAGATAAAGAATAAATATGGAATCTCAAGATGTCATTTTTACTGGCACTTTCCTGAGTATAACCACAATTTCCTGCTCGTTTTACTCATGGGAGAAGTTCCATTGACTTCAATGGGACTATTCATGGGAAAAAGGAGAACAGAATTTGAACCTTTCAAGCTGTTTTGTAAGCACGATGAAAAATCCCAAGTCAATACAGAATACAGAATTTCACTTCTCTTTGCATTACTGTTTCAGAATAGCAAGGTGTAAACTCAACAAGACAAGGGAGAAGGCCATCTTTGCAATCTGAATGGCTAAAATCTTTATTTAAAACAAATAAAAAGCAAAGTAAGACTAAGCAATCCTGTGGCGACACAAACTCCTATTTTCTGTGGGCCTGATTCTGATCTCAGTTTTTAAACTGGTGTATCTTCATGTAATTTCAATAGAATTACAAGTCAATTTCCACTGTGGACATGAGATCAGAATTGCTCCACCTGACCCTGCTCATCAAGGGATGTAATGACATCACGGTAAGGACATGAACAATCTTGAGTGGTTTATCTTGTCATATGAGGCCCCCTGAGATATTCAAAAATACTGAGGAGAAACTGCTTTGGAAAAATTTAAATTATGAATTACACATCTAAAAGCTTAGCATTCAACATCCATGAGATATCTGCAAGGTGAAAACGGTACCCCAAATGTAGGTGTGCATGATGCTCCAGACTTTGACAACCTTCTTATCACTTTCCTTACAAGAAAGGCAATCTTAGTTTCTTTGCAAAGAGATTCGGATATTCAGCCAGATGAAATGGTGCAAGTTCTCCACACAGCCCAGTGAGTGACAGGAGATACATTGTGTCTGATAATCCCCATCATAAAGAGATCGGAAACAGAGATGTCAGACTCCCTCAGTTCATCACTAGCAAAAAAATAACTGGTTAGAATTAAAGCCCTTGCAAGAAAAGCAAACGCTACAGTTTTACTTTGCAGATCCAATGTGCATTGCCTACTGACAGGCGATACAGTGATCTCTCTGTAATGATTATTATTAATCACCACATTTATTATGGTAGTGCCTAAAGGCCAACCAAGTATGGGGTGCCATTGAGCTAGGCACTATACAAACACAGAGTATAGACATTTCCTACGCCAAAGCGCTTACAATCTAAATAGACAAGGGGTAGGCAAAGGAGAATCTACAAGCAAAGTGGACAATGTGATATCACCAAATGTCATGTTAGTTCCAAGATTATTGGCATTTCAAGTGTTTAGTTAGGAGAGGATAAGTGAGATGGAAAGAAAAGGGAAGGGGGGGACACTGAAAAGAAGGGGAATACAGGATAAAGGGGCAGGTGTGGAGTGAAGAAACTGTGAAGACACTGAGGGTGAGGGAGAGAGACGCCTGGAGCAAACAACCAATCAGCGCAGGGCAGAGAAAGTCTAGTCAAAACTGTAAAAATAAAATTCTCTGAGCATCCCTGGTCCCTGCTTTGGCTATTTCTGCTCTGACCAGCTGGAATCTCTATCTGGTTCCTCTCTTCTGTTTTTCCCCCAAAGTGGGGGCGAGGTACCACATAGTTCCTACTGTCCCCAGAGTTGGGGGTCTCCCCTGCACAGTTCTGGTTACAAGAGGGTGCGAGTGACAGCTGTGGCTTTGGCTGGGCCCATTTTACTCTCTATCCCCAATGCAGTAGTCCCTGTTTTGGCTCCTTCTGTTCCTGTTGGGGGAGTCTTTAGCTTGATTCCACAAATTTTAGTAGGACAGGAGTGGGTCCTCCTTTTATGAAGCATACTGACTTTGCTAGTCATTTAAAACAAGGTGTGTGTATAAAAAAGGAGGATGTTGTTAAATCATCTGTATTCAGCTATGCAAAACTGCTCAGAAGAGTAACTAAAACTGCCCACTAAAGAAAATAGTTCAGAGAAGCTGAAGCCCCCAAGAAGCTTAAAATGCATCAAGAACCATGAAAGCTCTACATTTGGAAACTTCTGAAACAGGATCTCTGGAATTTGTTTCTTACTATGTCTAAAGCCCCAAAATCTACATAAAGTTTGCAGCCTGTATTAAATCTAAAACTTTTCTATATGTTCTAAGCTTAAAATATTTCAGGATGGATTGATTCCTTAAATATTCCAGGGTAACAATTTATAAAGGAGATGTACTGGTTAAGCTAGGTCCAAGTAATGATTCAGAAATCCTATCTAGTCCTGAAAAGTGAAAGGTGGTTGTGCAATTTCTTTTTCTTTTTTTTTTAATACATGAAAACACTTTGTTATCAATAGCTATATTTCTGCATTCAGTATTGCATAGTCTGAAGAGCCTAAAAATCAGAGTGCTAAATAATAAAGGTATTATTGTATTTGTTGCTCCTTCACAGGAAGCAGTAAAATCTTGAATCTGACTACTGAATCTGACCACTTAAATCTGACTATTTACCTATTAATGTCCTTAAGGTTTCAAATTCATTGAAAAATTCATGATGTGTACATAAATACTTGCAGATTTTTGGAGTTAAGAACAGAATCAAAAGTCAGGCTTACTATTTACCTGTTATAAAACAGGGAGTAAATTGTTGGACTAGAGGAAGTAAATATTGGAGTCCAAGCTAATATGTCAGTGAGATCTAATGCAATGTGGTAGAAGAACATGCAGCACTACATAACAGTCTACTGACAAAGTATACTAGAGCTACTTACAAAAAAAAAGATATCACACACAAAAATTAAAAGTAACTCGAGCAGATCATAAAGAATAATTAACAATCCTGTAGGAAGCCACCATTTCTTGACAACTTCATGACGTGCTGAAGTTTTAGACAGAGGACATGCAAGCTCAGCATTTGAACGCATGAAAGAGCAGAAGTAAACATACACCAAGTTGTTGTTATATTTTCAGTGTTTTCCAAAACATTCAGAAGACTTGGCAAGGTGGATATGAAGTGCTGTATTATTTATAAGAGATATTTGAAAGCTCATTGGGAGTTGGGCACCAAACTCCCCTTCGTGCCTTTGAAAATCTTACCCTGTATCTTTTATTCTATTTCTTCTCCTTAAGCCACACTGGGATAGAGATTGCTTGAATGAAGACTAGGTGGTTCTTGTCAGGGTTAAGCAGGCTTTGGAACTTGTATCAGGATAGAAACTAGTTCGCATACGAATGGACTAGAACTGCTACTTTTATTAAGAGTTTTCCATCACCTCCTTCAAAGTTTTGCCCATCAAGACCAATATATTTATATTATGTCTGACAACACAACACTAGTAGTTTATCTATACAAAAAAGGAGCTACTGTATGATAAGTCAGTCTGTTTCAGATCCAACTTTAAGAAGTGTTAACAGTTAGATCAGAATCACTCATTTCCTGTCAGCAGTTTGTATTACAGCCAAAGATAATTCCAGGCAGATGACCTGTCCAGAGTCACAAATATATAGGTGGAAGTATGTTTATGAACATGCTAAAACAAGCCTTTCTACATTTGCTGACAGGTACAAAATATGGCCCAAATCTTTGTGAATGCTTTGGCGTGTAACTTTCCTCCGCTGAGTAGTTTCTCTGAGCTCAAGGGAACTACTCACATGTAGAAAGTTACTAACCTATGTAAATCTCTGCAGGATTAGGCCCTGTGTTTGGCCTCAAATATTTTAATCCAGACTACAAACAGAAACACATTGCCCCTAAACTGGGGGGGAAACATTTTATATATACACTCCATCTTTCTTTCATTTCCCCTCCATTTCAGTTAATGGCTAATTAATTAAGGAGCCACTTCAAATGTTTTTTATTGCTTAAACCTTTAATTGTCTCAGATTCTATTTCCTAAATTGGTATATTTCCTAGTTATTCTGTGTAAAGTATCACAAAAAAGGTAATATATTCAGATTCAAATCTCATTAGCAACAATCTCCATTGTAATCATGTTGGGCTCAAGAGATCAGATGACAGAAGTCTGTCACAAGACACTACTAAATTATATATAACAGGAAATTCCTATAACTGAACTGAGGGATGAGGCAACATGGGTAGAAAATGAAATGTTACAGCAGTAAACTTCTGTTTTATTTGCCATTCAAATTTAAGCTTGACATTTCATGAAATAAAGACCTAGATTAATTCAGTTTTAAAAAGCGGCAAATATTGGTATATCAAAATTTTCTAACTCCTGAAGTGGAATAATGATAGCAATGTGTTATCCAAGTGGATTAGTGCAATATTCTGCCCTTTGAGCTGCCTGATTACAGAGAGAAAATACCTTTTCAGAAGTTTAATTGAGGTCTTCAGAAGCATCCAAGGATTATTTCAATTTGAAGGCTACCATGTACTGCAGAATGTTTTTTATTACTCTTTGTATTATAGCAGTGGTTAGACACACCAGTCCTATTGTACTAGGGCACTGTGTAGCCACAATAAAAAGAGTCCCAGCCCCAAACAGCTTACAATTTAAGAGTTGCATATCTATTTTAGGAAGTAGTGAGTCATTAGTTCTGTCAGGGAATGGGGAAGTCTATAAACAACATGCATGAAAAAGTAATCTTATTTCTCATTAATAGTAACTCAGATATCTCACCTGAAAACATGCTTTCTTCTAACTCTCTCACTGTTTCCACACACCTGGCAATGGATGTGATCACTTACGCATTGTTCTTTGCATTTTCTAGGAAACAATGCACAGGGAACAGTACAGAAGCAAACAGACTAAAAAGCTGTAGCTCTGTGACCTGTCCTTCATGAATCTGTCCTTTAATGTTACCATCAAGTAAGTACCCTCTTGTAACTGAATTTCAAGATCTGATGGCTCAATCAGGCAAAATAGTGGGCACTCTGGCCTCCATCCAGCAAAGGACTTAAGTACACGCTTAACTCTAAAGTATATAAGTAAACCCATTAACCCCAATTGGACTACTCACACGCTTGAAGTTCAGCACGTTCTTAAGTGTTTTGCTCGCTCAGGGCCACAGCACTCAACACACTGCAGGACTGAGCCCTATTCCATAGCTGTTCCACACAAGGGAATCATATTACAACTAGGGCTCTACATATGGTGGAAGTATCTACAAAAATCAGACTCGGAAATCCTGATTCTCCTCTCACACAAGCGTAAATCAGTAGCTCAGCTGAAGTCAATGGAGTTACAAAGATGTGGGAAGAGGGTCAAGCTCCAAAATTTACTTTATTATTTTGTATTCCTAACCCTAAAATAATTGCAAGGTCTTGTTAATAACACAAAATTTAAATATGGTGAGCCATATAACTTAAATACATCAAGTCATCTAATAATGAATATATTGCATTCTAAAGATTTTTTTTTTCAAACCTCTGGGTGAAACTCACCCCTGGGCAGAGGGACTACGCACCAGGACAGAAGTTGGAAACAAGTAGTGCACAGACCTCTTGCTGGCCCTCTGCATGAGGGGAATTTTACCTTCTAGTAGCAACAATGCAATAAGCACTAAGTCAAATTAATCTGAATGTATAACATGTCTGTGCATTCTTTGACTTTTCCACAAGCCATAACTAGTTTAGGGTCATTTTAATTTTTTGTTTTTTATTGTATGAACTTTAAAAGTTGTTCAATGTGATCATTTGTCAGGAAATAAGGCTGGGTGCAGCAGGTACGTATTTGTTCTGAATACACAGTTTTAACTATCTGCCTTTTCCTGCTATAATAGAAACCCTCTTATCTGGCTCTTCAGTCACTTAGCAATGAGTTGTGAAAGTTTTCACAACAGAACTTGAGAAAATTGAACACTGTAACGTGATTGATGGATCAGCAGTTTATGTCAGCCTTTTACACAGGGCAAAACCTATTAGTAAACAATTATGACAGTATTCTTAAGAGAGAGACAGATATTACTTTTTTCATAAATTCACAGCATTCTCCATTATCTTCCTCAGTAAAACCAGTTTTATTTTGACAAACAGACATTTTGATTTAAAAGCACATTTCAGTATCATTAAAAATTCATCAACAGCTTTTGACACATGAGTAATGAGATCATATCAAACTGTGTAACATGGGACCACAAGGAAAGGATCCAGTGGCTTACTAATCAGCCTCTCAAATTAGACAAATAACAGACTGTATCAAATTTTCTTGCACTAAGTTAAATGTAACTAAAAAAAGCCCTACTTGCATGATTGCAAAAATATGTCTTGAATCATGGTAAATTAAACTTTTGTGTAATTTTAAGTATGCTTTACATTCAAAATATCACTACAAGAATGGCAAGCTTACAGAATAGAAGGCAATTATTTTGCATGATTTTACAATGACTTAGCAAATGACATTAAAGCTCTTGAAGCCCAAATGCAATATTTTCAATAAACATCTCTATAGCAAATGTTTCTAAAGGGATCAGAAGAACTCTTTGCCATATACAATTAATAACAAATCTTTGAATATTCTTTTTTTATTTAGACCACAGCTATGAACACTGAAAATGTTAAAGTAATACAAATGCAACAAGAACTTGGACATGGACAAATGTTTTATACCTATATTTTGGCTTATGGTTACTCAAGGTCACTAGATGAGACTTCCATCGCTTTTTCAAAATAACGAAAAGGATTGAAGATTTCACCAGTGTAGCTGCAAAATTAAGAAAGTGTATGTATATTTGGTGAGTACAAATGTAGGAATTCCATTAATAGCCAGCTGTTGATTTAAGATTTCAATGGTAGTTCCACATAAATTGCTTAAATTCACTTCTACATTTTTTAGCCAATATCCTATCCTTTAACAGCCACTTATGCATTGTTGAGAGTTGAGAGCTCTCTTCAGCCGATTCTTCTTTGCTAACGTTGCAGATGTTTTTGCAACTTTAATATGTTTATATATGTTTTTAATGTGTTTATTATGTAGGTGTTTTTGGATAGTTTAAAGATGTTTCTCTCTGTGTTCTTTCACAGGCACGGTTGAGTGCACAGTGAGTCATTCATTCTTCACCTTAATAATGTTGTCCCTCCAAGAGCAGTCCAGCTCATGCTGTTTAAAGGGGAAGCTCTCCCTCCTAAGTCCCTGGGAGCTGCCAAAAATCACGATCACTGATGTGATTTAGTCAAAGAGGCAGCTCGAGGCGGGTTGGAAACACACAGACAGACAATGCTCCAGTACTAATAAAAAATACAGCATTCAGGTCTCCTGACCAAAACAGCGTGGGAGGGGGGATAAGGAGGACAGGTGCAATTCATTTCTGCAGTCTTTCAGGTCCTTTCTGTGGCACGGTTACCGTGCAATTAGGAAGCTATTAATACAATGAAGGTAAGAGTGACAGGATAAGAAGATTACAGTGGACGGGGGAAGGAGAGGAGAAACGGCGTAATCGCCAAGTCTTCGCCAGTTACCAAACCAGCCGCTGGGCCGAAGACGCAAAGTCCCAAATACTGACCTTGGAGCTGATTTGATCTTAGGCACCCAAAGATCTCAGCGACCCCCCCTGGCACTTTTGCCCGCAACACGGCCCCCATGCAAGCCACACTTAGGAGCCACTTAAACACCCCAAACCGCCAACAGTTCCCAACCCCGGGGGACCTACAGGGAGGCTCCTAAATGCACGTCTGGAGCCCAGGCTAGGAGCCGTCTGGTTTGCAGCGCCAGCTGAGAGCGGGGCGCCGCATCAGCACCTGTGCAAAGCCGGACGCTTCTGCCGGGGCTGTCTGGGGCCGGCGTTCAGCGCTCAGGCTGCAGAACTTCGTCCGGAGCGAGTAACTGGCACCCCCCCGCCTCCCGGCCCCTTAAAACGCCCCGACACAGGCGGGCAACCACAAGGGGGGCTCCGCTCCCCTCCCCCGTCCCACCTCCTCCCTCTGCTGCAGCCGCTCTCCGCCTCCCCTCCCAGCCCCACCCCAGACCGCCGGGAGCCGCCGCTGCCTTTCCTTGGCGGCAAGGCGCCTCCAGCGACGTTCCCGGCTCCGGCTGGGCAGCATCCTCCCCACTCTGCTTCGCCACGGCACAGGTACCGCACGCAAACCGCAGCCGGCTCCGGAGCAAGCTGCCTGCTCCTCCCCGCCCCCAGGGCGTGCAGCGGCTCCCCCACCGCAGCCAGCCGCCCCCGCCGGGCTTTGCCGTCTCCCCCCAGCCGGGGCTCACTAGCCCCGGAGCGCGCGCCGCGGGGAGCGGAGGCGCTCCAGCGCGGAGCTCGCTTACCGGCTGCCGGGCTCATGAACGCCGTCCCCGCCTCTGCAGCAGCCTGGTCCGCGAGCCCGGGAGCAGACGCCGCGCGCCCCAGTGCAAGCTGCTGCTCGATGCCGCCTCCAGCTCCGCGCCACAAACTTGGGTCAGCTGCTGCTGCTGCTACTGCTGGAGATCGTGGCTCGGCCCCCCTCCTCCCTCCCTCCCTCCCGGGTTCTCTGAGGCTCCGCAGATTTTTTTCCCCCTCCGCTTGCCCTCTCCAGCTCCCACTAGTGATTGCACAGCCCGAGAGTCAGCTACTTAGTAAAGCGGGAATAGGCTTCACACCCACCCCGTCTGTAGCCAGCGCTGAGCTGCTGGCGCAGGAAAGGGCTGCTGCCTAGCCCATGCCCCTTTGCGTCCCCAGAGCCCCGCTGTTTGGTGGGTTTGCTGCTGCCGCCAGAGGGGCGTCATTGCTTTGGGGCTGCCTCCACGCTCCTTCTAAGTCTGCAGCTGAGGGGTTTTGAAAGTATCTTTTCTGCAGCATAGGGACATAGGCACAAAACAATCACAAACTACCATAGCACGGACTCTCCCCCTGCCACCCACTGAAGGTACATCTCTCGCCACCACATAACAGAACACCGCTAGCCCCAGCTCATTCCCAAACAGCAGCAAACCCCATCCCCACGTGGGTGACAAGGCCAAGGGATTTGAGAGAAGTGGAGCAATTTACTGCCTGGGTCAGATCAACAGCCAAACTGTTTGAGGGGGAAATGGACAACACGGGGTTAATTGATTAAAAACAAATAACGTTTATAACAACGTGAATTTTCTGCAAATCATGACCTATCCTGCCTCGTACCTGCTCTGTTCCCATACTAGGACTTGTCTGGCCTTAGCACCTAGAGGCCAGAATCCCATTGTGAGGGCCCCACAGAAAGTTTTTGGGGGTCTGGGGCAAAAGCTGAAACTGAGGAACCCCCCGCCCCTCCTTCCAGAAAAGTTACCAGGACGACAAAAGAGTTTAAGAAGAGGAGAGGGGAGGGGCAGTCAAAGAGGACCTAGGCTTCTGGGGTTGTTGTGTCACTGCAGGGATTTGGGGGGGCTCTGCTCTGCCCCTGCTTCAGGCCAGGAAGCTGTTCCCAGACCCACCTCTCCCGGAGTCCCGACCCTGCTTTTACTTACAGGCTCTTGGGTTGGCAGGTTGCCTCAGGCTCAGTGCGACAATGCCAATGATGGCAACATTGCTTGGTAGGGGTTGGCACCAAAAACCCAAGTGACATTGTGACCCTGTGTGCCAGGTCACAATGCCATTCACTGAAATTTGGCTTGGCCACCCCTCCTTCATTTTGGGGGCCCTCTCAAAGAAGAGATTGGGGCAAATTGGCCCGCTTCTCCCCCCAGGCAGCCTTGCCCATTTTGTCTATACAGTACCTAGCATGAAGAAATGGTCCCTGTCCCCAAGAGTTTACAATCTAATCTTTTATTACTGTTGCCTTCTCTTTTATTTTATAAGAAAATAACTCATACTGTCAACAATTCTATTTATCATGTCAAAAGCTAATAACTAAAATGCCAAGAACCTCACATCACACCCTAAAATTAGTCTTTGACAGTCCACAAGAGAGAGTATTCCAAAAGCAAGTGTTGAGGTGGTCTGTCATACAGGGAGGAGTTATTTAATAATAATAAAAATAATAATAATAGAAAATTATTTCCTTTTAAAATCACGTATGCTCCCCAGCCTCACTGGAATTAATTTATTTTTCATCTGGTGAAAATGTTTCATTTATGGGAGAGGTGGGGAACAGACCGTCTCAAGATTTTGGGAAATTTATATCAAGAGTGGGCAAACCAGTTTCAAAAACAAAAACAGCCTCCTGCACCTGACCTCTGACCCATTTCTAGGGCTGAACCTTTCTTTACATTCCTGAAATGTTGGGCTAAATCTTGTTTGTTTTCTCCTTTTCATGCATCTTTGCACTTCTGGGTCCTGGCTGGGACCCACGCCAGTAGTCCTGAAATACTGTGAGAAAGGCTTATTACTGGCTATGGTAAGAAACGAAAAATGCTGGCAAACACGCAAGAAAGCTGGCTCATGTAGGATTTCCAGCTCACTTTTGTGAACTCCATGTTCATGAGTTACTCTCAGACATCTCAAATTCCACACATTTTGGCCAGTTTCCTAGCCATGGCCCACCATAATACTGGTGGATCCCATATTGTGAACCTGCATTTCCCACCTCAGCAGAGGAACTTCAGCTTCCTCTCTTCTGGAATTCTCTTCTATTTTTCCTTCTCTGCCTACATGCTACAGAAAAAGAACACAAAGAAATAGCCAAAAGGAGTGGAGAAGATCTGCCATTATGGAAAATGCATGAGCAGCTCTCCCAAACAAAAAGGCAAGTGACACCAGGAGAAGGCGGGGGGGGAGGGGAGGGGAAGATGGGATAGAGGCATAGGGTGACCAGATGTCCCACTTTTACGATATTCACAGCTTTTTCTTACATAGGCGCCTGTTACCCCCAACCCCCATCCCAATTTTTCACACTTGCTATCTGGTCACCCCACAAAGGAGTGAGAGGAAAGAGATGAAGGAAATAAAGAGGACGGGGGGGGGATGAATGGAGAGAGGGAAAGTTGTAGGAAGAGATGGGAAAGAAACCAACAGGGGAAGGTTGGGTAAAGACAAAGAATAAAATAAAGAGAAGTAATAAGAATTGAAGGCACAGTGAATGAGGTCCAGAATTATGCAGGCTTTTTCCCCAAATTGTAGCAGAGGGAAAAGGAGAGCGTCTTCCTCAAGTCTTGTAGGTAATTAAATATCTGCAGGACAACTAGACTGGAAAGAACAAGGATTTTGCCCTGAATTAAAGATGAATGCAGCCACAAAAGAGCAGGAAATATTTATTATTTTTTCCCTTGCAAATGCAGAACTAATATCCATAGGGGAAGAGCACAGAAACTGTTAATTCCTGAACTGACTTATAAGACAGAAGGATGGTTTTCTCTTATCATTAGAATCTCTGGCTAGTCTTTTCTGAAGGGATCACTCCAGACACCAATCGCTAGCTCCCAATTATATCAGATCGCATTATAACAACAGTTTTATAAAACACTCAAAATACGTTGTGCTCCCAATAAAGGAGATGTAGTATATTTGACAGAGGCACTGTTTGGGGTTGTCAGCGGCACCAGCAGCCGAGAAGTAATTGTCTAAGTTTTCTGTTACTGCTAAGGTAAACAGATGAAACCACAAGCATCCTGGCAAAGTTCAAGCCTTCTGGCAAAGTTCGCAGCATGCTTTCACCTCCCTGACCTCAGAGCACTGAACATCACAGTGATCCTCCTTCAGTTCATTCAGATATTGTGTGTGTCAGTACAGGAGAGTTTCCAATAATCACATGTGAATAAACATTCCAGGGGAGACAAAAATATTCCTCTTCTGTCTGTGCTGACAGAAGACAACATAATCCTCACTCTTCCAGAAGCTTATACTGTGCCTTTTTCCAAAACAACACTTCACATTCTGTCATCTGAAGAACTAAGTGATTCTGAGATTTGTGCATTGCTTTCACTCTAACAACCTGATCAAATCTATTTGTTATTTGATAGCCTTACTTACTTCACAATGGGAAGTCAGTCTGCACAGCCAATTTATTAATTTATTCCCAATTGCTGACTCGAGATGTCACTTTTATCCTGCTATACTAAAGTAGTAGACTTATTTTTTGGGTCCTTTTATGCAGCAAAATGTATTATGTCATAAAACCAGATAATAATGTAGTTTGGTCTTTCCTAAATAGATAGGCTCATGCTATGTTAAAATAAAACATGCTACAAAACCTGCTACATGGACATCCTATGGTTCCATAACATATATTTTCCCATCTTAAGAAGACAATACCAAATTGGATTTGCTCCTGTTTATACACATACACACACAATACTAAACTGCGTTCTCTATAACGTGGTACTGGCATATTATAATGCAGTCCCCCAAAACGGTACCTTTTGCTGCTTAGAGCAGCCCTTAGTTCATAATGAATAGAAAATAAAGTAGCTTCATCAGCCAGTTGGAAAAAGCTTCCGCTGCTTAGGGAAATGACAGTTGCCATATGCACTTTGTCAAATATCATTATTTTATTCAGCAAAGATACTGATCTCCCACTTACTTAATATATTTTACAATCTCCTCATTAAATCTCTCAATAAAACACGATTGAATGTCCAAGACTCTGGGCCAGATTCAATCCTGATGTAATCAGGCACAACTCCATGAAGTCAAAGGCTACATTTGCTACTGCGTATGGTAGTTACTGCTAAGCACATAATTACTGCTGCATTTTCTGTGCAAACTCTGCAGTATCAGGATCAAACTCATTGCTATGGAAGCCATTTTGCCCTACTATGCTATATAATGCATATGTACATGCATGTATCTAAGCATGTATGTATATTATATATTTATTTTTATATAGTATTATATACATATGAAACACTAACAACATCTTGATAAGGGGAGAGGAACAGGAAGAGAGGAAATTCTACATCTTGACCATATGAGATAGCATGAGGATTGTGAGATAAGACAAAGAGTCAGACAGAACATAAAAGGCACTATATTAAAACAGAATTATTTAAGTGAGAGGTTCCCAAACTGAGGTCCAGGAACTTGCATGCCTCTTGGGGAGAATAGCTGGCTGGCTGCCTCAGCTTCCTTCACCAGCAAGAGGAGTTGGCAGGCAGTCATGACATCTTCTGAATGTTTTAATGCACTTGGGGCCTTACCCTGTAAACTTCTGGCATTTTCAATTCCCACTGATTTCAGTGGAAGTTGAAATCACTCTGAATCAGGCCCTATAAATCTTTTATCATGTAAGGAAGTTTAGTGTGGAGAAGTCTTTCAAGCAAATCCAAAAGGATAATAAAAACAAATGATTACTGTTTCCAAGACAATAGTAGTAGTAAAAAAAAAACATCCTTGGGTGAAAATAGTTCCTTTAATTGTCTATAATGCTGTCACAGCCTTTAACTACAGGCAAAGTGCTACAGATTTAGGACCTGTCCCACAATTAGATATGCACATGAATTATGAGCAGCCCATTTGACGTCAGTGGGATTACTCACATGAGTAAAATTACATATATCCCTTAACGTTCAATGGTTTGGAACTTAGAAACTCTGGTTTTGGTTTTTGTTACTTGGGGGCAATATTTTGTTTCTTTTGCCCTCTGGGCCACTCACTATTTATATAATCTGGACTAATCCTTTTTTCAGTTGGAAGAAACAGCTGAGATAGCAAACTTTACCAATTTCATATTCTGAACTCTAATTAGTTTAATGTAATATTATTTGTTCAGGAGTGCTAGTTCTTTAGTCAGGTTTCAGTATGATCCCAACATAATCCTATTTTTTTCCTTTCATATTTCATACTTCTCTGAAACATTTTTGAAATGTTTTGATATACTGTATAAACATTTAATATGTGGCTTATTTTATGCTGTCATTTTTTTTTATTGTTCATTTGTAATTTAAACTGACAGATGGTATTTTAATTGAAAGTAAGGATATCATCTTTATTCTATACATTAATAAATATAAGTGTTATATAGTATAATTTACAATATCTAACACACTCAAGTGTTTTCCTTCTTCCTCTTCATTCCTTAATTTAGGATTGATCTGGGAATTGTGATTGTTGTATATTTCCCACTTATTAATTTTCTGGGCATCATATATGACATATTTTTTCCTTCTGCATGAACTGCTCTACTGTTGACCTGTTATTTAACATAAATGGAATTCTCTCATGTTTAGATCTCTTAAAGTGGCATGCTTCCTTGAGAACATTAATTGGCTGAGTTAATACAATGAAAATAAGAATTGTCCCTAAATTCAACTCTATATTTACTATGGGTACAATGCCCCAGCCTGGGTCACACTCATACCATTGGTTTTTCTTATATATAGCATAGAATAAGAGAAATGCAAGAATAAGTAAAATATAAAGCCATATTCATTAGTCATAAAATAATCATTTCATTTGTTCACTGCTGTATGTTACAGGGCAAAAAACCCACTAAGCAAAAAAGAAAAGATAATCAAGCCGTAGGAAATAAAAGAAAGATGACATGCAGGCAGAACCACCACCACACAGAGCCAAGGAATTGTCACCAACCACAATAACATCAGCCTATAGTGTCTCCAGCACTATTTCACCAGATCTCCCCATAACACTTTAGTGTTCCATACTTATATGTAAGTCAAACAACTCTAAAAATAACAGCCAAATATCGTATTTAAGATTTCTTTCTTTCTTTTATATGCTTCTCTTTCAAGAGCTGGATCAATTTTCTCTTTGGGGAAGTGTAACTGATCAGTGTTGGAGTATCATCTATTTTGCTTCCAAAGGGACTCCTAGGAGTCATCCTTTTTATGAATCAACGAGTAAAAGTATCAGGTGAGCACCAACATAAAAAAAATCTGTTTGGAACAATAGAGAATTCCCTACTATTAAGTTAATTTTTAAGTGTTCTGTTGCCAAAGCATTCCTAATTTTTTAACAGCTTCAGAAAGTATGTAAGGAGGATTGACCAGATCCCTCATATCTCCAGCACTTCTCTATTCCTGTGGCCAGATTTTGAAGTTTTCAGCACTCTACAGCTTCTCCACTGTTGTCTTTGGAAGTTGGTGAGTGCTGAGGATTTTTGAAAATTTGGCTACTTTATTTAGGGTCTAAATCGGAGTTGTTGGGTGCTGAGCTTCTTTGAATATAATATTTGGACCAAATCCTGCCAATATGCAAATCCTGCCAATATGCTTTTTGTTTTAAATAAACAAACAAACAAAAATTACATGGAAGTTGTTCAGATACCCTGGTGATAGGTGGCAGTATAAAATCCTAAAACAGACAGATAATAAGCAGTTGTTATTAGCATTTAAATTGGTTTGTTTGTTATTTGTATTTCTGTAGCACCTAGAAGCTCCATTGTGCCGGGGTACTGCAGAAATTTATAGTAAAAAATAGTTCCTGCTCCAAACCTGCGAAAACGTATGTAGGTGCTGAACTTCATGCACTGTGAGAAGTGCTATAGACATTAATGGGATTATTCACAGTGCATAAATTTAAGCACCTATATAAATCTTTGCAGCATCAGGGATTAATTAAAGGAGTGAATTGATGAAGTACAGTGCCCTCTTCAAGTACATTGTGACTAATGATTTTTACACATTTCAGATTTTCTACCCTGATAAGCAGTCTCTATAGAATTACACAAGAAGTGAAAAGGCATTGGGATATGTAATCAATAGTGCAGAAACAGCAAGCAGGTTTGTTTAGTTTTTAATTTACAAACTTTTCATTTAACAACTGCAGCATTTCTGTAAGGAATGCATTTTATGTCCAGACTTGATGTCATTTATAAAAAAAATTATCACCTGAGGTTCCAATCTCATTTTCTTCCCTTACCTTATTTAGCAGCTCAATGGCCCCAGAATATACATTTCCCCCTCCTGAGTGTAACAGTGAGATTAGTCAAGAAAACAACTGAGGATCCATTCCCTTCCATTAGAAAGGTGGTCTTATGCAAAGCAATGTCCCTCTTTTTGGTCTATGTGGCTAGGCTAATGTGTTTGGGCATGAAAATGGCTTTTAGTTGATACAGTTGAATTATGACATTAAAAGTAAGTGAGAGCTCTATGCCATTTCTTTTTCTAGAAGGCCATCAATACATCCCTCAAAGCAAACAAACATGCTCATTTATTTTCTTTCTGAATCACACTTTTTCTCCTCTCCAGAAAGTAAGATGTCCCTTCTCTTTTAATCTAAGAAAACATGTATTCCTCCTCCTATTCACCTGTCACACAGGGATTTATAAGATTTAAGGTTTGTCATAATATACAGTAGCTCTCTCCCTTCTATCTTCCTATTAAAGCCCATATATTTTCATAATATCAGGAACTATGGGCCTGATTCTGTTCCCACTTAAATAGGTTGTCTACTGGTTTAGTTTCACTAATTTCAACAGAATCACTCCTGATTTACAACAGTATAACTGAGATCAGAGTCAGGTCCCCTTTATTTCTAACTAACGGTGTCATTTCTTCTCATTGTCTGAATTCACATCATCATCTGGACTTCATCAGGAACAAGTATAAATCCCCTGTGCAGTGCTTCCAATGATTAATGCTTAGATGCTTGTTGTTCAAAGTCTTTGCCAAGGAAAACAGGATATTTATCATTCTGATAGTAAGTACAGTAGTTGTGGGTCCTGCACACAAAGTTTAGATCTGGAATCTGATCTAATGTTGAATTTCTCCAAAGATTGTGGACTGCTCAGTGTTCTGGAGTTGTCCCAGACATGGCTAAGTTGTGCAGTTTGGATCAGATCTTACCTTTCCCAAAGTTCGGGGTATTCTGATGCTCTACCCTTTTACTATCTTTTTGAGTGGGACTAGAAAACAATCAGAGTTTTACCCAGTCACTTTTAAACAGTTAGCTACTGCAACTCAGTGGCAGAAAGAGTTGTGAGCTTTTCTGAGCAGAGTAGAGTCCACTGGGGCCTATGTGAGGATGTTGCCACACACTTCGAGGCCATGAAGTCACCTAGTTAGGACTGGTTGTGAGTCTTGGAGAAGATGGACCACAGAGGTTTTGAGATAACCCCGTTTTCTCAGTGATCTGGCTACACGCTTTGACTCAGTGTCAGATAGGCTGAGTGGCTTGCTGGGTCCACTCTGAGACCCAGACAGTAGGGAGACCAATGGGTCTGATGATAATGGAACAGTATGCATGGAGGTGAATCCGCACCAGCTATTTACACTGATAGAGATGGTGAGCCATCAGAGAGACCACTCTTATGGGTAGGAGTCATATGGGAAGACTCCAGGTGAGAATATCCTGTTCACTCTCCTGTCTACAGAGAGGAGGAATACTTCCATCTGGATTGACACCACTTTCTCAAGAGAGGAGTCAGAAGGTTGGTGCAGAAAGAGCCCAGCAACTTGGAGCTAGTTCTGCTCCCCCTTTTCCCTCTCCTCTTGTGAAAAAGCCTGCTCACTCCTTCCATCCTCCTCTGCTGTCCAAAATCTCCTGTTGGCTTCTTAGCGGCTCTCAATGCCTCCTTAGAGGAGAAAGGCAGTGGGCTCAAATTTTCCCCAGGAGAGTCTCCTCCTCCTTCCCTCACTCAAACCAGCTGCTGCTTGCCCTGGAACATCTCCTAAGAATGTGGCCCAGAGAGACAGGAAGGCAGAAAGAGCTCCAGAGCAGCATGTACTTTATAAATCTTCAGAGCGGTGGATGGGACCATGTACCCCGGGATATAGTTAGGAAATTATCTGTATTGCAGGGGATCTTAGCAACAGAGGGAAAGTTTAGAAAGGCTTTGTCATCATCAGTAATGAAAATGTATATATAACATACCTATTATAAATTATGTAACATCTTGCATCCAGAAGATTGCATTATGGAAATAAACAATCTACCCCAGAACAGCCCGCTCTGCACTAGGATATGGAGGAAAGAGTATTTTTCTTTTCATCACTTTTTGTTCCTGAGCTGTTTCCCATTTTACTGTTATTACAATAACTGCAAACAACAGCAGCAGCTTGGGGCCCACCTTCTCTGTTTCTCCAGCTATCATAAAAGATATAAAAAAAAATTGTTCATTTTACTTCTCGTTCCAAACAAAAAAAAACCCACAAAAGAGCTACTTTATCTAAGAGTGATGCTTCCTTTCAATTATGGTGGTTGTTTTATAGTATTGAAGGCTAGTTTTTCCTTGCTACCAAAACAACCTACAAACTGCCCTATTCTATTATGATATTGATTCTTATATCACACTCATCACTGTGGTAGCCCTCTGTTAGGTCCTGATCCTGGGAGGATCAAGCCTACACTTTCTCAGTTTGAGTGACTGAAATTCACCCTGGTGAAGACAGGCTATGCAAGACCTAGGCACCATTTAAGACCCACTCATACTCAATTTGGAGTACTCAAGTGGGATTTGAGTAGTACAAAGGCCTTATATGAGCTCTCTGCAAAGGGGTAAATTCATTCGATGGGAGCAGCACCTTTCACCACTGATAAAACTCAGTAGCTGAAAATGTTAAAATAAGCATAATTTCCCTGTTGACCTAGCTGTGTCCTTCACTGAGATGCACAAGCTTTCCTGCTGAAAACTGACATACTTATGGTGAAGCTATAAAACTTGGGAAACCACTGCAAGAAAAAGTGACTTCTCCCTCACTGCACACCAAACAAATGTTGCCAGTTTTGCTTTATGCACAGAACACTTTTCACAGCTTTTTTTGAAAAGCAGTTTCCAATGTTCCACCCATCTCTATTTGTTACATGTAAATCTCTCAACATCCTAGAGAACACAAGTACATTGGGATTATAAATCCATAGATGAATCTGTACAGCACAAACTCAGTGCCAGATTTATTTCATTTTTGTAAAACTTGAAAAAGACCAAATAGTCATTTGGCAAAATTATTACGTGCCTTTCATTTTGTGACCTGAAGTTTAAAGACCGTCCTGTTTCCACAGCAGTATCATTTATAGTCATTATTTCACAGGAACACTGTTGAGATTCCTTTCAAAGGTGTTGACACATCACTGAGAATGCATCTGTGATCTTATTTATCCAAAACTCACTCTTTTTTTCCTCTCTCTAACTCTCTTTACCCTTTTCTCTCCAGATTAATAAAAACTACAAATGCTTTGTGGTCTGCAATACCTCTTGGAATAATGGCAACACACAGGAGAAAAAAGAAGAAAGAATTCTATTCTCGCTTAATATAATGATCATATGTGAATACCAGAGCCATAAAACTTAAGTCAGTAGCTGCTATTCTATTTCAGTGTATCATCAGGATGCAGTCAGCTATGGGTAAATACTTAACTCATATAATTTGTAACTTACATTCTTTCTGAATGAGGTGGTGTGCCATTTGGATAACTACTTTTTTTTCCCAATTGTTATTTGCCAAACAAGGGCTTTCATTGAGCTTTTGATTCTAGACATATTATTTAACCAAATGTTTATTTGACACCTGGAAAATCAATTTCTTTTTGAAATTTTGTGATGGAAAAGCATTTAGATTTTAAGCAGTGTTTCAGAGTCACTTCCCAAGAATCCTCTGGCAGCAAACCTGAGCTTTCTTTGCTGTTTAACAATCTGTTTCACCCACTCCCAGATATATAATTTTTAAATGGTTTAAAAAAATAACTAAATTTGAGAAAATGTTGTACATTCCAAGACTGTTCAGTGATTGGAAGTCAGAAAGAGATTAGAATGTGGTTAGTAACACATTTATTTTGTCAGGATTAATGTTTACATTTATATGCCGTTTATAGACGAAATATGGTCCGAGTGTTAGGTTTTTCCATACATTAAGAGCAAAAATACATCCCACAGAGTGTTCTGGTGTGGCACAGATCAACTTCATCTTTTAATCAAAGGTGCAACTATAAGTCCCGGCATGCAAAGTGCCATCTTTATCCAAACAGCCTTCAACTCAAAGATGGCACATTACATGCTGGGACTTGTTGTCACTGTGGGCTACACCTTTGTCTTTTTCTTCATGTGAAAAAAGAGGATGGCTGTAATCTATTTTATATGAATACAGACTTGAGTCACAACATACGGATACAGATACTCAATATCTCAAACTGTGAGGATTTTCTGATAGGGGATTTTGTTTTGGCCAGAAGCAGAGGGACTAGTGGTGAAATTCTGATACCGATTTACTGCCTTCCTAAATTCAGCAGTGTTAAATCCAGGCTGGGTTTTTTTTGTTTGTTTGTTTGTTTGTTTTAAACTGTTTTTATTGTTAAAGGACCAACTCTTAAGTTTATACAAAATAATTTAATTTCTCAGGCTTCCCAGCAGAACAAGATAACGTACTGTTGCAGCACCACATGGCAGCAAGACATATGAAGACAGCCACCAAAACCAGTGAGAGAGCAGAATCAGTCCCTTAACTATTTTTTATACATGAAAGCATACATTCTATAAAACAAAAATGCTAAAAAGTTGAGGTGATAGGTGCCTCCCTTCATGCCGTATGGGCACAATACCATGGCTCAGTTGGGGACAACTTAGGTGAACTTTGCCAATGGCATTGCCTCTAATTATGTCTAAAATGTAACCTAGTGACTGCAAGATAATGCTATCCCTTTCCAAGAAAATGGATTGTAAACATTGTAGCTATCAAGGAATCAATCTCTGAATATTCAGGAAAGTCTAATTTGAGTAAAAAAGGCCCCATTATAACATTCTGTATGGGTTGTGGGTGGAAGTCTCAATTTAAGAGCAGATGGACACATTATACTGGAGCAGTGAAAAGAACAGAGTGTGCTATGGAGACTGGCATACACACACTTGGGTATTTTACAAAAGACATAAGACAGATTCCAAATGTTAAGTTATAGCAGGTGCAGGATTCGTGGCCAATTTCGGAGGTTTATCAAAGCTCTGCTACGCTGGGGGAGGAGGGGAAGCTATGATTTGGTCAAGGTCAAATGCTTTTATAGAACATTCCAACAGTAACTATCTAACATTCTAATTCTTGGATACGTCATGAATAAACAATAAGATTACCTTCCGGATCAGTTGGTTTCTGAAAATAACTTTACACTCTGCCAGGGGCAATTAGCAAATATAAAATCATCTACCCATTAGAAAGTACAGTATATCACCCTAGTATCTGAGGACTGTGTTAAAAAAAACCCAAGGTTACTTACCAGTAACTGATGTTCTTCGAGATGTGTTGCTCATGTCCATTCCACTATAGGTGTGTGCACGCCTCTGTGCACGGCTACCGGAACTTTTTTCCCCTTAGCAGATCCCCTAAGGCCAGCTCTGGTGCCCCCTGGAGCGCCGTGAACATACCGTGGTATATGAGGCACTGCCGGCCCTATACCCCCTCAGTCCCTTCTTTCCACCAACTCTGGAGACGGGGTGTGTGTGTGTTTGTGTGTGTGTGTTGTGAAATGGACATGAGCAACACGTCTCGAAGAACATCAGTTACTGGTAAGTAACCTTGTTTTCTTCTTCGAGTGCTTGCTCGTGTCCATTCCACTATAGGTGACTAACAAGCAGTACTGTGGAGGTGGGCCAGAGTTAGCAGTGAGCTGCTTGCAGCCCAGCTGTGCTGAAGCCCACTCCTTCCTGCACCTTGGACAGAGGCGTGGTGGGAAGTGAAGGTCTGTACCGCCAGCCTGGCAGCTGCTTTGAATGATGTCCTGCTCTAGCACGTTCATTAGGAAGGCTGTAGATGGAGCCTGTAGGGTGAGCTGTGGTGGCGCCCAGAAGTGGCACCTTCACTTGCTCGTAGCCGAACAAAATGCAGAGAGTTATTCACAAGGAAATGCGCCGGTGGAAACTGGTGAACCTGTCATGCTGTGAGGAAGAGCTGCATCGGTCTCTGTAACGGCCTCGTACATCTGATGTAGAAGCCAGGGCCCCACTCGCGTTGTAGCGAGTGCTGCCTTCTCCTCTCCTTCAAGCCATGTAGTTCGGGGAACCTGGGGATAATATGTGATTGGTCCAATAAGACTGGGCAACCCCTTGGGCCAGAGGGCCCAGTGAGGTCTCACTGAACTTTATCTTATAGACTACAGTATGAGGAAAGAGCTCTGGGGTCAGAGCTCTGATACTGGAGACCTTCCTTGCCGAGATAAACTCCCCCAGGAAGGCCACCTTCCCGGACGGCCAGAATAGAGGGCATGACACTGTGGGTTTTGGGGGTGGGGGGAACCAATGGTCCGGGAAGGACCAGGTTGAGATCCCAGGGAAGCCCTGGGTCGCGGGCCTACAGATAGAGCCTCCCACCCCCTTCAGGGGCCGAACCACCATCCGACAAGAGGGCCGCAATCCCCCCTCGAGCAGCCATAGTCAGTCCCCGGAGCTTTAGCTGCAGCAGGTATTTCCCGGCTCGCCTATACTGGCGAGATGCTGGGCAGAGTATCTTGGGACTGCTCCCAGCAGGCAACAGCCACTTCCACTTAACCTGGTACACAGCCTGCGTGGAGGGTTTCCTGCTACCCATTGGTACACACTGGGCTTGTTCTGAGCGGCTCACTCATCGCCTCTCAGCCACTGATCTATCACTCCCCGAGATGTCAGGGATCCAGGTCTGGACACCACTGGTGACTGTGATCATGGGAGCTGGAGTCACGCTGGCTCGGAGGCTCCCGAGGTGGGCGATCGAGAAATCTAGCAGCATGGTGAACCCATGCTGGCGTGGCCAACCTGAACAATTGGGATGGCATCTGATTAGCCCTTCCTAGTTGAGCAGAACTGTCTGCAGGAGGGGAGGGTGGGAGAGTGAATATAAAGGTCTCTGATCGCTGTGGACGAATGGCATTGGCGAGCACCCCTGCCCCTTGACCGTGGAGGGAGGAGCACCGTGGACACTTCGTGCTGCAAGCCGATACAGCCTGATTCCCTTTGGGGAAAACCCACCTCCTCACGGTCATAGACGCCCTTAGTAGGTGTAGCAATCCCTCGTGGTCAGGAAGAGAGACCCCTTGACGTAGTCCGCCTCGCCGTTCCTCACCCCGGGAGGTGATCACTGCCAGGTCCCAAAGATCGATAGATTCCCTTCATAAGGCTCATGAATGGGCTCCCGCCATCTGTCGGTGTAGTACGTGGTCGCTACACTGACTGACAGCACCTGTATCTCCCTGCTTTTGATAAAGCGGAGGGACCTTCTGCAAGCCCTACAAGCATTTCGCAGGTCTTCTCATCGGTGTGCCAACGCCTGTCCTTCCTTGGCCAAACGCCTTGTAAGCCGAAGTGAGCGCTGATACGGCAGTGTACTCTTTGCTCGAGGTGACCGCTATCAGGGTAACTGAAGGAGCCTGTTCCTTGAACGGAATGCCCCTTCACACATCCCAAGAAGTCATTCACCAGACTCAGGATGCTCAGGCTTGTTGCTGTTGGGTTATTACTATTATTTTTTTGGAGGGGGGGAGGAGGAGGAGGAGAGTGGGTCATAGCCCCTCGGTGTATGAACTGCCTGCTCAGACTGTATCCTGGGGCCATGACTAAAGCAGCCTATGTGTCAGGCTAGCTATCCTCACCGCATAGGTGCAGGCCATCCTGTGCCCTATCCACTGTCAGCAACCTTTGGCTGTTGTTGTAGGGCGTTTGTGCATGTGGCCCATCCTGAGGGACTCTGACCCTCAGCATGGCTGGGACAAGAAGGTCTGGTCTGGGAAGCAACTGGTCACGCCCATGCATTCCGTAGGCTGCACGTGACTTAACGTGAGCTTTGTGTGTTTACCAGCAGGATCCCGCCAGTCGCAAGACGCCTGACCGGCTCACCCTGCACCAGGCTTGGGACCTGGGCCTGTCTGGGCGGACCAAGCCCATCAAGCGTGTAGCTACCGCCGCACGGCCTTCAGTAAATCCCGTTGGCCAAGTGACAGACTGCGGGGTAAGCCGTAATGCGTTAGAGGGGGTCACCCTTACGAAGTGTGGGAACCTTGAGGATGTGCGTCCCTGACATCCGGGGCAGCATACGGGGCTCCTGTTCCCACTACTGGAGGTGGGGGGACCATGTGAGACTTAAGCCCCTTGTTTGGTATTTGTGCAACGACATAGGTCTGTCACCATCCTCAAATCCCCCCTTTTTTTTTTTTTTGGTGGGGGGATGGACGAGGAAGTACCTAGAGGGGGACCTCTTCCACCATCACCTGCGGGACCTCTCCCACCGCTTCTGGCTGAGGCAGCCTAGTCCTCCTGCCCTAGCTCACCGAGCTATCTCAGGGGCCCAGTGTGCCAAATTCTGGCTCACCAAAGCCTAAAGGAGGATATAGGCTAGGGCACTGCCCTTACATTCACCAGCAGGAGGGCCTTTCCGATAGCCCCGTAGCCAAGAGGATCTTTATTGAGGGCCTAAGGAGCCAGTCATGGTGGGTGGTATTTCATAGATCCCCTGACTCTGTCCTCTTGCCCGTAGGTCACGAGACGGCTGTGGCTGGCACCTCTGCTGCTGCTGTCCCTGGAGACCTGCCTGACGCCTGAAGGTCTGTGGCGCGTAGCAGCCCAGGGAACGGAGCATGGTCTAGGAGTCCATGAGACCATGCAGCTCCGCCTCCATGCGAATGAAGAGAAGGCTGACCCATCGACGGAAGAGCCCCTGATGTACTTGCTGGACCTTTTCGGGATAGCCTGGGATTGCAGCCACTAACCTCCGGGCACGCCAATGGTGGAGGGAATGGCTCTGCCCACCAAATAGGCAGCAACTGAGGGTAGCAGGAGCACTGCTCTATCTGCGCGGTACCCTGCTCTGCAATGGCCTACAGGCTCCGCATCTGCTGCCAGGCAGAGCCTCAGCAAAGCGGCTCACTGAGTCCTCCGAGGGGCTCACCTTCCACTTGGTGGCAGTGCTATTGAATAAAGTTTTCCCAAACAAGTCTGGCTTGCAGTCACCCTTGTTGTCTGGAGTAGAGCCCGTCTGCCCCGCCTATCCTTGTGGCTGGTGGCAACCACCACCAGGGACCTGGGGCGGGATGGTGAACAGTGTTCAAACCCCTTAGCTGGGCGTAATACTTTTCACTGCTCATTTAAGCATCGGGGTATGGAGGAAGGGGTTTGCCACGAGACCCTCACTATGTTGGGCACCTCTCTGTGGAGCCCCTTGGTAACATATTAAAGGTTGTCTGACACCCCTTTTGCTCCTTCGCCTCCAGCCCCCAGGGGGAGGCCATCTCCTGAGCAGCTTCTGGTGTGCCCTAGAAACAACCAGGGCTCGGGAGCATGCTTCATCTAGCGGGGAGGAGAGAGGGGGGCCTGCAGGCCGCAACCCCTCTTCCAACGGACAGGCGGTCCCCACAGAAGTCGCTGCCCGTGGGGCCGAGTCGTCGTGCAAGGGTGCATGTTGTCCTTGTACTTAAGACACTGAGTGCATCTCTGAGGGGTTGACGGACCATGGTCCCGTCCCCCCTCAGGAAACCCTTTAGACCTCCACACAGCCATTGGGGTGACCATGGCCTTTGAGGCCATCTGCCTGGGGTTCCGGCACCTTTGTTGATGGTTGCTCCCCCAGGTACTGCATCCCCAAAGGGACACTGAGACACCATTGACAGACCACTGCTTGGGCTGCCCGAAGCCTCTCACTGTGTGGTATCATCGCTCCAGAGAGTGACCCTTCAGCGATGACTACCTCAACTACCAGGTTCATTGTGGGTGCCATGGCCAGAGCAGGGGTATGGACCACGCTCCGGCAAGCTGGGGTGACCCAGGCATCATCCCTGCACCGAGGACTTTTTGCCCTCTGCATATGTTTCGCCGCTGAGTCAAGCTCCAGCGACCAGCTCTGCCTGGCCTCAGTGCAGGGCAAACTCCTCGGTGTGGAGTCTGTCTCCGGCCACTGGGCTTGGCACAGCCCTGGTATGGGGGTGAAACCTCAGTGCTGAGGCTGTCTTCGGCATCTGGGCTTGCCTTGGTGCAGGGTCGAACTCCTTGGTGCCGAGTCTGTCTCCAGCATCCGGGGTTCATTGTTGCCTCGCACGAGGGGCGAACTCCTTGGTGCTGAGCCTGTCTCCAGCATCCGGATTCTGCACCACCCAGCTCCTCAGTACCGAGACTGTCTCCAGTGACTGGGATCAGCACCGTGTACTTGCTGGCAAACTCTTTGGTGCCGGAGTGGTGGGATGGACCTCACCCAGTGCCGGGGGGTCGAGACTGGTCTTGGGTGGGCGACTTCGCTCTCCGCCTCAATGCAGGTCGGTCCAGCAACCGCGACCTGGGATGACTTCTAGGGGAGTGATCCTGCTGTGCCCTAGGAAACTGGTCTCCAGGAGATCTTCCTCCCCATACCAGGGATCTCCTGAGCCATTCAGGGGTCCCAACGCAGGCTTCCCCTGAACGCCAGCCCCTTCTCTCTCATGGAAGTACGCGTGGTGACGGCGTATGCAAGGCCAACAAGGCTCTTGTCGCCCTTCAGCCACCGAAGCCGGTAAGTGCCGAGGGGCTCCCCTACTCCTTGAGTCAGGGGAGGCTCCCTGGCTGGAGACACTGGCTCCAGCAGCAGGTCTCCACGATCTGACCTCAGTGCAGATCAGTGCTTCACTCCGCCTGCTCCGATGGTGCAGGGGAGTCCGAGTGCTTCCGTCTCCACGGTGCCGTGTCAGGTTGGTGCCGATGGAGCTTTCTGTACCAGCGGCACGCTGGATACTGCAGCAAAGTGGTTGGCTCGGAGCCGGCTCAGGGCTTCGTGAGCCAGGCTTTCATGCGGATTTTCCCGGAGTCTGAAAGCCTTATCGATCCGTTCTCTTACTTACGAAGAGCTTCCCCCTCCCACGCTTTAGGCAATGGGGGTCAGTTAGTGGGAAAGCCTTCCCGTCGGAGCGCACGGCTTGAAGCCATGACACCAGAGCATACCCGCTCCCGGTAAAAAAAAAAAAAAAAAAAAAAACTCAGCTACACTATCTTCAACTGTCTAACTACCACTACAGCAGTTACTAATCTAACTAACTAATTAACACAAAAAACCTAGTTTAAAGTTTAAACACAGAGAATAAAGCACTTGAAATGGAAGCTCAGGCAGTTCCAGTAACCACCATGGGAAGAAGGAAGGAACTGAGGGAGCATAGGGCCGGCAGTGCCTCATATACTGCGGCATGTGCGCGGGGCTCCAGGGGGCACCAGAGCCAGCCCTACGGGATTTGCTAAGGGGAAAAAAGTTCCTGTAGCCATGCACGGAGGTGTGCACACACCTATAGTGGAATGGACATGAGCAATCACTCGAAGAAGAAGTATTTGTCTCACCCATGGATGCACTGTAACATCTGTACACTCTTAGGTAGATCTTTGTATTGATCCTTCTTCAGATCTTCAGTCTTTTTAAGGTAAAAGAAGAAAAGGGAGCGTTGTTCTCTTGGTCTAGTTCCTGGCAAGATCTCAAGACATCCTCTCTTCTCAGGAAAGACCCTTTGAAACAGTTCCCACCCAGCTTGTCTGGCCTTCCTAGTCTGCTCTCCTCACCTTTCCTACTTCTGATTTAGACCCTCAAAGTCACACCTAGGAGGAAATACAATAGTAGTGAATCTGCTGCTCATCAGATTCAGTATATGTTATTTCCCATCCACGCCTTCAGCTGATGCTATTTCTGCCATCTAAGCTATTCTGGAGCAATCTTAGTTAATTAAATAGCATTTCAACAGGTTAATGCCTCTCACATTCATGGGGCTGGATTAATTCGTGGATGCTTCAGTGTGTTAGTCCTTAGCAAGCCGTTTAACCAGAAACATCTTAAGTTCACAGTGATTCATTTATGACCTTCTCTGACAAATACCATAGCCTTTTCCATATAGAACCGCCCTGGATCAGAAAATTTACTTAAAATAACATCATTTACTGGCAGATCTGGCAATAATACCAACTTCTCTACAGGGCTGCTCCTTCTGCAGACCTGTGCCTCTCTTGTCCAAGTCCTATTGAGCCGCAAAGAGGAGTAGTGTTGTGTATTTTGTGGCTTGCCTTATTGCCGAGGTTGTCGTAGCAACAGAGCATAGCTTGTTGCCATAGCAACAGAGTTAGATTATTAGGGGATAGCTTAGCCAGTCCTGGCTGGTTTTAGTGTAATTCAATAAAGACTTTTCATGGGTTTGCATCTCTCTGTGTTCCGTGCTGATTTCCCTCTGAATACAAGTACTTTCCAAGGATTTAACACAAGTAGCAATCAATCAAATAGCTTCAGATCAATATTTACAAAAATCTTCTATAGATGTTTATGGTAGAAGTCCAAAATACAATAGTTTACAATAGCAATAACACCGTTTCTGCTATTCCTGTATGGACTGAATACTTACAGTCTGCAAGATGTTTCTCACATCTTCTGGTTGACAACTCTCTCTATACTGGCTCTATGGAGTGAGATAGCAATAATAATAAGAGATGCCCAAAACTCAGTGCAGTTCATATTTTACAAGTTTTAAAATCTGGCCACACGGGTATTATATTATTGCCAGATCTTCTAGTAAATGATGCTATTTTAAGTAAATGCATTTTCTGATCCAAGGTGGTTCTTTATGGAAAAGGCTATGGTATTTGTCAGAGAAGGTCAGAAATGAATCACTGTGCACTTAAGAAGTTTCTGGTTAAACAGTTTGCTAAGGACTAACACACTGAAGCATCCATGAATTAATCTTGTCATACTGGACTATGCCACACGATACCCAAAAGCCATTCCCTAAGAAGCCCCACGTCCAAGGCAATAGCTAGGGAATTACTCCAGGTTTTTGCTAGAGTGGCCATCCTGAGGAGGTCCTGACCAATCAGGGAACTCCCTTTATGTCATAGTTAATGAGAGACTTATGTACCCTGCTCCACATCCAGGCCCTGTGGATCTCAGTCTATCACCCTCAAACCCTGGTGGAGCGGTTTAATCATACCTTCAAGAGTATGATCCAGAAGGTGGTGGCACAGGATGGAAAAGACTGGGATGCCCTTCTACCGTACCTCATGTTTGCCATATGGGAGGTCCCCCAGGCATCCTTTGAATTCTCCCCCTTTACGGATGCCATCTTTGTGGCATATTAGATATTGCCAAGGAAGATTGGGAACAATCCAATCCAGGAAAGAATGTTATTGAACATGTGGCACAGATGCGGGAACATATAGCCTGAGTGGTCCCCATAGTACGAGACCATCTAGAGAAACCACAAGAGGCCCATTGAACCTAGTACAACTGCCAGGCAAAAGCACAGAAATTTCAGCCAGGAGGAAAAGTGATGGTACTAGTGCTGACAGCAGAAAGCAAGCTCCTGGACAGCTGGCAAGGACCGTATGAGAGAATGGAAGCTGCTGGGGAAGTGGACTATAAAGTGAAGCAGCTTGAACGCCGAAAGCCAGAGCAAATCTACCACATCGACTTGTTGAAGCCTTGGCAGGGCTGAGAGACATGCCTGGCTACCCAGAGAATGCCGCTCCAGGCAGATACCCCACGGGGGTGGAGGGTGAGCATAGCCCCCTTGTTAACCACAAAACAATGAACAGAGGTCATTGATATGATCCAGCATAACCAAGACATGTTCTCTATGCAACCAGGCCACACATTGGCAGTCCAACACTATATTGTCACTAATCCTGGAGTGAAGGTGACAATAAAACCGTACCAAATAACGGAAGACAAAAGGGAAGAAATAAGAATGGAGATGAAGAGAATGTTGGAACTCAGGATTATTGAGGAATCCCAGAGCCTGTGGTCCAGCCCCATCATCCTTCTACCCAAACCTGACGGCTCCCTAAGGTTTTGCAATGACTTTCAAAAATTGAACGAAGTATCCAAATTCGATGCCTACCCGATACCGCTTATTGATGAGATCATTGATCAGTTAGGCAAGGCCCAATGCTTGACTACCCTGGACTTGACCAAAGGCTACTGGCAAATCCCACTAGCCGAGGTCACAAAGGAGAAGACCGCCTTCTCCACACCTATGGCCTTTTTCAATACACTGTCCTTCCCTTCAGTCTACATGGGACCCCAGCAACTTTCCAGTGCCTAATGGATAAACTACTACCGCCCCATGCCAAGTATGCTGCTGTCTATTTAGACGATGTAGTCCTCCATAGCCCTGATTGGGAAAAGTAGAGGCAGTGTTAGATGCCCTCAAAAAGGCTGGCCTCACCACAAACCCTCCCAAGTGTGCAATCAGTCTAGCTGAGGCCAGATACCTTGGATGTGTAGAAGGGAGAGGATTGGTAAAACCCCAATGGAATAAAGTAGAGGCAATACAGGACTGGTCCCAATCGGTCCACAAAATCAAGTCAGAGCTTTTCTAGGGATAGTGGGGTATTACAAGAGTTTCATCCCTCACTTCATCACTAGAGCAGGACCTTTGATTGATCTAATAAAAGCTCGGGGCCCAGATATGGTAAAATGGATGGATACAGCAGAAGAAGCATTCACAGACTTGAGGCCAGCCCTATGCAGTCATTCCATGCTCTTTGCCCCAGACTTCAAGAAGGAATTCATCCTACAGACAGAGGCCTCGGAGGTAGGGCTAGGGGCCATCCTTTCACAGATGGTTGGGGAGGAGGAGCACCCAGTTCTGTACCTCAGCCGGAAACTCCTCCCCAGGGAGCAGAGGTGTGCTGTCATTGAAGAGGGATGTCTGGCAGTTAAATGGGCTATGGAGACTCTCTGCTACTACCTACTGGGGCGGAGGGTTCACCCTTGTAACAGACCACGCTCTGCTCCAATGGATGCACAGGGACAGAAAGAAGAATGCAAAAGTGACCAGATGATTCCTATCCCTGCAACCCTTCCATTTCCATATACAGCATAGGGCAGGAAGCCAACCCGCCAAAACTGAGGTCGCATCAGCACTGCCTCTTGTCCCAAGTAGCCCAACCCATGGTGTTGAGTGGGGGGGAGGGGGAAGATATGTGAGACAGCAGGGCCAGATGGCAGCAGGAGGGTCATAGAAGGGAGATATACAAGTCCCAGAATGTTCCAGGCCTTGTTCCCTGCAGATTGAGCAGGGGTTACTACAGGTTAATTAGGAGCATCTGAGGCCAATTAAGGCTCAGCTAGAGTCTTGATAAAAACCCCTGCTCCAGCCAGATGGGGAAAAAAAAGGAAGAACTGGTAGTAGTGTGGGAGGAGTGTTGTGATCAACCAGAGGAACCAGACCAAGAGCCACCAGAAAGGTACAAGAGAACAGAAAGGAAAAGAAAGGGAGAAAAAGAAAAGAGAGGAGAAAGAAGTTCAGCTGTGAGCAAGGTCAGCAGCGCATAGCTGCTATTCATAGGGCCCTTGGGCTGGGGCCCGGGTCCCTTCCACCTCCCCCCTCACTGTGCACTACAGAGGCACTGACATCTAGAGACAGGGGCAGCAGGTGGTGCCCCAACCCACCACACGAGTGCAAACACAGGACCCACCATAGCAGAGCCAGCAATTTATTACAACCCAGATAAATTCTATGTGCTTTTGGAAGGGGAACAGCTCACAGCTTGGAGAGTTGCTGCAGCTACATGTCGGGTATGCATAGCAGAGAAGCTATGTGCCAGCCACCATTCGTATGTGGTGAATGCACAGGGACAAATGAAGAGACTGAATTTGGGCAAGGGAAAGCGAACAAGTGAGGCAGCTCTCTAAAAAGAAAGGGATGATGTGTGGTGAGATTGCATTAGGAATACAGTGGGTGTATGATAGTTTGGGCCCATGGGCACACATTGGGTGGATATGGTCATGCCAGTATAATTTTTTTAAACCCAGTTGTGAACGTCAATGTTTTTTCAGGAAAGTCCTCAGTGAGTTATGTATGTGAAAAGTGACAACCATCTGCTATCTCATTCTGATTTGCTGCCTCTAGGCTCCTGAAAAGTTGCCAGGTAAGCTTCAAGATTCAAAGGCCTTCCCCATACGCTAAGGAACTTTTTACCCATTTCCAGCAAAGGTGCAGCAGCACCAGTTCTAGCATCAGCATAAATGCTAGTATGGATGGCCTCAACTATCTCTACCACTGTGTCATGAAAGCCTGCTCAGGGTAGGGCCAGATTTTCAATATTGGGGAAATGCAATTATTTGTTTTTCCCTAAATTATACTTGCAAATACGCACTGCACATGTGCAAAGCATCTAGCAAAGGATCACATAACTGCAGTGGACAACTTGTAGCCAAGTGCAAGTCTAACTTAATCAGAGCAGATGTTCACACAGTGGTAAAAACACCCGATCCCTGTCTATGCTAGTGCTTACACTATTTCTAGCAAAGTTACAGTTGCGTGTGAGAGGATAATCACGAACATGACAGTGCTGGCAAGTTGTGCTCATTTGGAGGAAGATGCCTCGTGTTGGAATAAGATTTAGGCTGCCTTCAAATGCTCTTGGGATGAGGGATATGAGTGTATGTTTCAATGAGATTTAAAAATCTCCCTCAAATGGTCACAGCTTGAGAGCACTGAATCTATCTGGAGCCAAAAGGAAAAGCTCGAAGAGAAGTTGCCTAATCATGAATGCTATAGATCAGCTAATTCATATAACATATTGGAACAAATATGTGATGGTGTATATATAGACATCACAGTCAATAGCTATAGCAGACTAGATAGAATTCACACATCCATGAGCCAGGACAGAATTCAAGATTTTTTTGTGGAAAAACATAGGCCTCCATAACAGGAGATAAACGAGAACCTCCATTAGCTGTAATAGTATTAAGGCTAATATTCTCTATGGTCCAGCTATTGAATGGAGAACTTCACACACACACCTTTGCCTTCTGTTACCCTGTCTATCAATGGCTCTCCCACCTAACTGCTGTTTCGGATCCATTTTATATACCTTGCTAACTGCACATCAGGACCTACATTTTTTTTTTGAATTTATCTTCATATCAAATATAGTTGGTCCCATCTGTACTAGCAAAATGTCAGCAATGCTGGTTGCATTGAATTGTTGTACCATCTTTAATATGGACCTTTCTAAACATAATAAACAAAAGCACCTGAGCAACAATGAAAAACATTACATCTGCATCCTTTTGGCTTTCCATTATAATATTTTTTTCAGCCAAAAACTGTGCATTCATTGATGTGCCCTTTTTGATGATAAAGTACATGAGATCCTTTGGTAAGGAACACTGTTCTCGAAAATTCTAGAGAACGTAATAGAAAAAAATATTTTTATAAATTTTTGGACCACCTTATTGAAGTTAATAGAGAATTACTAACCTGCTATAGAATTTGTTAGTATGGGTTAAACCAACCAACCGACCTATAGAAAGACTGTCATTTGCTATCAAATTCTATAGGTTTTTAGAGCATCTTTTAACAGAAACCTGTTCAGTTTCTAGAGACCCCTGTTGGTTTTATCCCTGTCATCATTCCTATTACATGCTGTCATTCCTTTCCACAAGGAGAGAGATAGAAAGGATGCTTGAGCCTCTTCTTTCACGTGCAACCAATCTCCTTGGTAAATAAAACAATAAAGAAATAGCCCTGACCTGAAATGAGATTGTCATCTTAAGTTAAGGGAGGCAGCATTACCTAGTGGAGATGGCACTGGACTTCAGGAGTCAGTGACCTGGGTTCCGTTCTTGGCTTTGCCACTGACCCTCTGTGTGATCTTGGGCAAGACATTTCCATTCTCTGTGCCTCTGTTTCCCCTTCCATCCTGAGTTTGTTTGGTCTAGTTGGATTGTAAGCTCTTTGGGAAGGGACCATCTCTAACTGTTTTTATGCAGTGCTTAGCACAACAAAGCCCTGATCTCAGCTGGGAACTTAAGGAGTACTATAATAAATAATAACTAGCTTCTTGGGCTGCTGTGATATGAGATTACTGGCTCTATGAGGTTACTGGCTCAGCATTAGTGTTTGGAAAAGATTAGATGAACATTGGAGGGAAAGGTCAGCAACTCCGGGGGCACTATACCATCATAGGTGTTGACATTATGTGGTGAAGTAATATTGCATCTACTTGTGTGATGGGACATGTCAAGAAGAAAATAAAAGAGGTGACAGAATAAATATATCTGAAAGGGACAACATCGCATGAATCTATGCCTGCACAATGTGAAGCAGTGTAGAGGAAAACCCATATCACCCTCACGCTCCCCAGTGGAGTGCCAGGATGGGAGCGGGAGCTGAGAGGGACATTGTTTCCCCTGGATTCTGCCTTGGGCGGGAGAAGTGACAGGGTTTCTCTGTTCTCATGGACAAGGAGGAAAGCTGAAAAGTGGGCGCTCAGTTTCTTGCACTCCAGGCCACCTGGAGGGGAGTGGGAACCTGCAAGGAGACAGATCTTTCTGCAGAAAAAAAAAGCAGAGGAAGTGTCATGCCTTGGGCAAATTTTGTCCCATAAGGCACTGGTGCTGCTCTACTTACTAGAAGCAATGCTTGGAAACCCAGACACTTCCCAGCCAGACAACATCTCCTTCCACTTGAGATTATCTTGCTTGATGAGTCCTCATTTCACCAGCCACTGAAGAAACAGGAGGAGGGATAGCCCCTTCTGCTTTATTCTCTGGGACTGTTTAAGGATATTCCTACATTGCAAGTGAGGGTCTGATTATATTGGGGGTAGGCATATCCATTCTAGCTTTCATCTGGCTAGTACAGGTAACAATAGCAGTGCAGATGGGGCGGCATGGACTTCAGCACAGGCCAGCAACCTGAGTACAAGGCTGTCGGGGAGCCTTGGTATACGGGTGTGTTACTAGCGTGTGCCACCACACTTAGTTGCCATTGTTACCCATGCTTGTTAGATTAAAGTTAGCACAGGGTATGCTTACATGTGCTACAAACACACCTCCTCTTGCAGTGCAGACGTAGACTTTAAGCTCTTTGGGGTAGCAGCTGCATTGCGTAAAGTGCCTAGCACACTTTAGGCATTATATAGATATTAACAAGCAGTCTCTCTACTTGTCTGTTCATCTTTAGACTTGGAGCCCCTTGAGACAGAGACTGTCCTTTCCTGAATGGATGGAAAGCACTACCACAAATAAGCAAACAACAGTGACAATGATGGAATAGTAACGTCCCTGTTTTGTATTCCAGAGTCTACTTACCCTCCATTACAAAGACATCTTGGGATTTGATTCTGTAACAAAAAAGCACACATTCACCTAGGGACATCAATTTGTTAACGTTAAATTATAAAATTTAGGAATAGCATAACCGTCCCTCTTGCCACACCCAACCCCCTCAAAATCAGCACTATGCACCGCTCAGACTTCTGTTCCCAACACAGCATGCAATGGGGTGGATGTAAATTACTCCTCCCTAGCGCAGTGAGATTCCTTGTCCCCAACTAGCATCCATCCTGACGGGGCTCAGGCATTGTTCATGCCACTGCCTTTCCATGGCTTTGCTGCTAAGAGTAGGGTGCAGCTTTAATTCTTGCCAGGGGCCCAACAGGAGCTCTGCCAGTGGAAACTTCTAAAAAGGGGCTCTGGAAAAGTCTGGCCACATCCCCTTCCTAGTGCCCTATTCTCTCCTAGCAGAAAGGAGGTAGCAGCTAATTTGGGCCACTGAAACTTCCTCCCCGGCAGACTTTCCTCTGCCGAGAACTGCACCAGGTTTCATGTCAGAAGACACTATAATAAACACAAGGGGAGTCCGACCCAAAGGTTATGTATTTATTATACATAGTTTCTCACAACTCTTTATGGTTGCTCCAATTCCTACTGAGCAGCATCACTTTTTCTGGAGTATAAAACAGGCGCAACCTGCAGCATTTGGGTCAAAAATTCCTCAATATCGTCCTCACCAGTTGGCAAAAATTGGACAGATTTTCTTTTTTATTTCTATCTATATTTATTTATAGGGCATAATTACAGTACATATATCTTATCATTTAGCCTTCACATATAGGAAGCCTCCCTCAGGTTTGTGCTGCCTTGCTCTAGAAAGCACTGGGACTTACTGGTGCTCAGTTTTCTGTTTTCACAGCTTGCAGTAGCACCTGTTCCAAAGGCAATTGGAAAAACTTGTCCATATCCAGATTTTTAATTTCCAGCACACAAGCAACATTTTAGGGTTTAGGGCACAGTACTGTATTTCACTTTGTAAGAACTGAAGCTTTTATGTGAACTCTTACTATTCAACCCACATGCAGACAGTCCTGATTCAGCTGGAACACGGGAAGGAGAAGGGTTCTTATAGTACTTATCAGAAGGCCTAGATACTGGGGCATCTGAGACCGCCTCTGTAATCATGCCAAACTTGTGATGGTATTTATGGTGCAGGCCATTCTTTTCTAAATGGAGAAACTGGGGAAGATGTGCAAAGTGAGCTGCACAATCATCTGTCCAAAATGACAAAAGGGAAGAATTGCAACTTAAGGACTGACTTGGCAGAGGCTCAGGAATTGGCACAGGAAAAGGGACCCATTTGCGATGAGCTGGTCCCTCACAGTCAATACTGAACTACCGAGTTGAGAGATACCTCTACGGCTGCTGCCTGTGTTTTGTCATTTCTGTAGCAAAATGTGGGACTTCATGTTCCAAAGGTCTCAATCTGGCACATTCCACCGGCACTAAATTCTTTTTCAATTAGGACAGGACTGATTCATGTTGAGTGGTGATCTGCCTGCTTGTTGTCTTTTACATATAATACACACCAACAAACAAACACAGCATGAGTTAAGAGTGAAACATCAGCCCTTACTTCAAAACCACTGGCATCTGGCAATTTGTCTCACTATAACCTCAGAATTGTATATATTTGTCTTCCTGGCCTTTTTCCTATGTGTTATGTGTATGGAGCACTAATATGTCACCTACCTATAAGATGACCATGAGTTTAAAAAGAAATCAAACTAGGATATTTTTGTGGCAATATTATTAAGGACACGAAATAGTCCTTCAAAAGATAAAAGTAGATTTTTCTTAGTATGTGTTCTGGTGGGTTTTTTTGCCAGCTTCTGGGTCACTAGTGACACATGCATATTACGTAAGAGAGGAGGATTTTTTTAGCATGAAACACTGAAGGAGCACTGTGAACACGCACTTTGACCAAAGAACAACTTTGATAGTGGCTAACCCACTTGGACTTTACTCTTCACTTCAAATGCTGCTCATCACAGTGAGCACTCATTCCACTAAACTGTTTCTTCCTGGTTATAAGAGAGCTCATTCTACTTGCTATAGCAACATACCTTAAACAAACATAGAGCAGTTATTAAAAAAAATTATATTGGTAGAATGCAAAACTAGAGCCTTTCAATGGTCCCAAATAGAAGTTCCTCAGATCTCAGGACATCAAATAGAGTCTCTCCCAGGAAAACTAAGACACATGGTCATTTTGCTCAGCTGCTTTTTCAAGTGTCAAGATAAAAATATTTTAAAGGAACAGATGGCATCATGTATTACAATTATCATCTTGAAATCAACCCAGCTAGCCAGAGGGGCTTACCATCAAACCAATATGCTAAAGGTGCTGAGTCAGTGATGTCAGAGACCTGTGCCTTGACTTCAGTCCAGCAAGTCTACAACTGATGAGCCAGTGAGTTCACAAAGCCCCATATCTTGATATCAGGCCAGCAGGCTAATGAGTCAGTGACTCACAAAAGCCTGTCTCTCAATATCAGACCAGCAAGCTGACATTATGCCGGAAGTGCTAAGACCAGGATGTTAACCTAAGCTTTAGCTATAGAACCAATAACCTTACAGAAAAGGAGTCTGAGGTGTGGCAGAGGTTAAACACAATTTCCCCAGCCCCAGCTAGCTCTGTCTAGCTGTCCATGGTAAGTTAATACAGCTATACCTTGGAGATAATACCCGCAACAATTAGAGTCCCCTTTTAAGTACTTTGGCTTCAATATAGTCACAGAAGCAGGAAGTAGCGTGGGGTGTTTCATCAGAATCCAAAATTGGCAGGGAGGTGTTGAAGCCTCAATACATATTGGCATAGATCTCCGGTGATTCTGGGGAGATCTATGACATTTGGTGGTTGAAGTTCTTGTTTCATCTGTTGTTGCATTCCCCAATGGAAGACTACACATGAGGAGAATTTCACTTTGTTTCCTACCCTACAAGATTATTAATGTACAGGTACACACACTGCCTCATGGACTGAAATAAAATTTTTTTAATGATTAAAACAGAAGCCCTCATCTGAGTCTGGGTGACTGAAAATAGGGTGTTTAACCTTGAAAGATGTAAACTTACATTAAGGGACTGATTATTAATCCCCAAAACATTAGTGTCTATGCAGAGACTGATGCACATTGTATGATGGTTGGCTGGTTGTCTTTTACCTTTAACAGTGAACAGAAAATGTCACTGTGCATTGCCTGTCTTTCTTAGTTTTGCCAATAACTAATACTTACCTGGAAAATGGTGTTCAAATGGTTCAGGTGTTCATAGGTGACCTTAGTGCAACATTTACAAAACTGTTCAAAGCACCTTCTGCAACATGTCCTACAAGAAGTGTGAGACGTCCCAATTACAGGATGGCCAAAAAAGTGCAAATTCAGTCGTCTTCTCCATTTTTTCCATCTCTGATAAATTAGCTCAGTGTGACTTATACCACGTGCAATACTCATTCCTTGATTTTCCCCCATGACTTTCTACCCAGATTTCTTCAGTTTGCTCATGAAACCCATGATAATAGGAATTGTCTGAAGCAAAGGCTCCTGGTAGCCAAATGGATGAATCACAAATTCAGAAAGTTATAAAATTCTGTGACATTTATGAAATGAATGACAAATCAGATCAGACATACATGCCGCTATGACATCTAGTTCTCATAATACTAGTGCTGCAGAGGAAAAAATTATGAGCAGTATATTAGGAACTTTTGTAAAAGTATTAACATTACAATACGTAATTACTTAAACTAATGTCCAGAAGCAGCTCTGACTTCTCAGATGACTTCCATAGTAGTCATCCACTCAACATTGTTAGCATGAAAGAAATCCAAAAGCACTAGTCATTTAAAATGGACCTCATTTTGTATCTGCAGAACATGAAGAATTTCTGAAGGGGAGAAATGTTAAGCACAGATGTTCTTCAATTTATTGTCCTCAAGACAATGATTATAAATAAATAAAGTTTTGAAAAACTTTTTACCAACCACTGATGTAGAAGAAAAGCCCTGCAGATAATTTGCCATAGATTTCATACAGAACTACTAACTGACCTGAGATGTATCAGTGTCTTCTGCAGAATTGTTGCATGGTAAGGAAAGGCAGACAAGGTCACAGGTTAATTTATGACTGCCCCTGCCTAGGTACACTGGTGGGAAGAGAAGATGCAGAGCCGTTCCTGTCAGTGTGCCTACACACACAGGTGTGTTATGATGCTTTTTTTTGTTTGCAAGTGGCAACTGAACATGAGACTTTAGGTGAAAGCACAGCCTGCTACCACTTGAACTAAAGAATTAATTCATTTGCTGGGGGCTGTCATATGTGGATTAACCCACCCAGGGGACATAAAGCATGTTTTTCCAGTTTCTCTGCAATCTCATTCCAACTTTCTGCAGCATATAGTTGTTCAGATCCCCTTTGGGCTACACTATTTGTAACTCCCCTTTGATTATGTCATCACTGAGAATAGAACCCAAGACCTCTAGCTTTAAAACTCAACCTACATCACTTGAGCTAAAGGATCACATCCAATAGGTAAGGATCAGAAGCAGGCTACTATCTTTTGTGGATTAGTCACAGCGGGGATATGTAGCATTTTTTACCATTGTGTCAGACAGCTATAATTGGTCTCCCAGCACGGCAGTGTGCAAGTGAGAGGGCTTGTACAAATATGCATGCAAAGAAATGGATAGGATCTATCTAATTGTCTTAGATTAATTTTAGGGGTCAAATATGTTTTTTTAATTTTCAAATAACCTCAAAAGATTCCCTTCAGAATGTGTATTTACCCAATAGACTGTCACGTGTAAGAAAAATTATTATTGAATTGCTTTGAAAAGTAATTACAATCTATGTAGAGCAGCTGTTTTTCAAAGTTTAATATCCTGTCCATTTATATTTTTTACAAGATACCAAAGGTAATTAGATAATGCTATTAATTAATTCAGTGACAAATCAGGGGCTTAATCCTGCAGACCTTAACTCAGGCAAAACTCCCATTACAATTAAGGGGAGAATTGCATTAGTAAGAATTGCAAGATCAGCCCCTGAATTGTTCATATAAAGTGTGTTTTTCCATTATACTTGTAAAAGTGCACAAGAAGTTTCTAAAAACAGATCCTGGGTAATTGAAATGTAACCAAGCCAAATTTCTTTTAAATTTAATTAAAGAAAATAATTTGCACCTAAACTGAGAGCATGCATAAGGAGATTCATCTGGGACTAAAGTTTCATGTCCAGACCATAAATCCCTAAAAATAGGGACATATAATGGAGGTACCAACATGTCCTTAACTCTAGTGGTATGACAGTGCCAATGTAATGAAATCCAACACCACAAGATTACAACTATATAGCAAAAATATAGAAAAATAAACAAGAACATGTTGAGAAATTACACAGAAACCCTGTTAAACATTTTAAAGGGTAATAAAAATGCCATAGGCCCATTAAAAGTTTTCTCCTGACTATAAGAAACAGTGCCAAATAATATCAAAGCTTTTACAATAAAAGAAAATTTAAAAATCCAAGAACTACAGTACAGGTTCCTGTTCAGTAATTAAACAAACGTACTGGACAAAGACCAGAATACACATACCCACCCACACACCACCCACCTGTGTGTGTGGAAGTGATACCCATGTGATAATTTGACAGGAATATGATATTCTGTCCTTACCTGCTCTCTGCCCACTAACCTACCTCCCTGGGATTTATCCTAAATGTCAACATGTCTGAGCAGATTCAAATTCCATTTTTAAAAAAACTTAACCTGCTACAAACATTTTTTCCTTTTCCCTCTAAATGTAAAAATTTGCCCCCAGTAAGTATCTGTCCTAAGACAGTAACAGTTTTGTAAGAGGTAATTTGTTTAAAATCTAGTATCTTGTGGCATCACAGGGCTAGCAATGGACGTTTCATAGCCCTGGAAAGGAAATATTCTCAGCTTGACAGTAGGGGACATAGCATTGCTTCCAATGCTGGAAGGGCCAAAAACATTAGACTTAAAAACAAGACATTTTTATTCATAGATAAGTTATTTTCAGTCAGTTTTAGAGGAACTACATTTATCTATCTTGGGGGGCATTTTTCTCTCCCTCTGAGTACAACTGGATTCAAGGGGTGAAAACCTGACCTCATTGAAGTCAATGGCAAAACACCCATTGACTCCCATGGTGCCAGGATTTCACTCATTATAGCTGAAGGCACCTACACTTTTCAGGAGCAGAGATACAAGGAATAGTCCAAAAACTAATGCCAAGCCCCTAACCCTAACACCAATTTTAAACCTAACCATACAGTTAACTCTAGGCCTACCTATAAATCTAACCCCAAAAGCAAACCTGAATGCTACTGCTACATCTATCTTTAATTCTAACTCGAAAACACATCCTGCATCTGTCTAACCTTAACATCTTACTATCATCCTATCCCAGACTTCAGCTTCAACCCTAACTTTACCACTACCAACTGTTCCAGCTGAGTTTTGAGTGATTTTTGGTCATAAAAACATTTGCTCAACTTTTCTTCTTACCCCTCCTCATTTTTTCCCTCAATATTGAACACTATTGATTTTTAAGAGTTTTACCATTTTTAAGTAGTTTTACCATTGAAACGTTTTTATGGAAAACCAGAAAATTTTAGCATGTACCTCTGCAATGAGGTTAGGGTAAGTTATGTGTGTGCCTGGAGGTGAGATTATGGCTTCTTCCCTATACTTCCTACAAACAACTTTGACTAAGAGAAATAATATTTTACTGAGTATTTTGAAATATTAAATTTAGGCATAGAATTTAAAATTTTATCTCGAGCATCAATTTTCCTTTAATTAGTTATATTTTTGGAACCTTACTTCAATAATAATGCCACATGAAATCACTGATGGCAAAAATTCTGTCATGGACTTTAAACTACACAGAATTAATCTTATTGGCCAAACCAGAATTAAAACAAAATTAGATAGAACTGGCAATTTAGCAGGAACATCTGGTAATTAGTGTAAGTCCATGGCTGAATCAATGTGGTGGTCCTAGTACTGTTCCAAGTCTATCACTAATGTGTATCATAAAAATTACCTAAGAAAAATAAATGTAAATCTCAGTGACACTGTTGAATTTTGGCACTTACTCTGTATGATAGAGCTCCAAGGTTTAACCCCCATTCTGTTCTAATCGTAGTATAATTCTACCATAATGCTTAACTGATATATTATGTTACTTAACAATGTTTTGCAGTTTATTCAAAAGTAGACACATTGCACTATCTATAATCTCAGAGTCCTCAACGTTTATCTTACACAGAGTATTATCAGCAAGACACATAGGCAAATCTACTTGAGCTAATATTGTCCACCTTGGTGTGTTACTTCTTTTTTCCAAGCTATTCAATCATTAAATGTTTTTACTTTTTCATCATTTATTTAACTTCCATGTTTCACATTCATACCTAAAACCATAGAAGTCTATTAATGAAAGGAAGGTAGTTGGATATGGCATTTTCATCAATATTTCCTGGAAAAGTGTATATAAATCTGCATGACACCAGCTATGCTATTGTTTTGCATAAAAAAAACAAATCTATCCAGTTTTGCTAGAACTGTAGGTGATTATAATCTTTCAGTTTGTTCACAGAGCAAATCCATGTCTATGTGGCCCACAATTTGAGGGAGAAGAGAATTAATTTTGCCTACAAGCTAAGGTGTACAGCATCTTAGCATCAGGACTGGCCCTAAACCAAACGGAGCCCCAGGCAAGGAGCACCTTCAGTGACCCCCCCTCCATTTATTAAATTTTTGAATACCTTATTTTTTATTGCATTTGTAGCCCATTTCATGACTTTGATATATGATTTGCATGCAAAATTTGACAATAAAGTTGAATGCTAGGATCTGTAAATTTGTATTTATTCATGCCATATGTAAGCAAATAAAAAAATTCATTTTCTCTTAGCTTGTAGAAACATTTAAATTTTAAGTATAACTTGAAATATACTAACATCAAGAAATTGAACTGTGCACCAACATTGTTGTATTTCCCAATGAGCCCTACCAAACTGAGGCAATTTCCATTATGTTCAGTGAACAACTTTTCTGATGAGCCCTGGAAAGCCAAATTATTCTTTGCAGGAAAGAGGATAATTGAGATCAGACACTCAAGCACGTTCCTCCAATGCTGGGTTTCTATATCAATAATGTACTGGTTTTCTGCATCTATGCATTTATTCAGCTTGAGCCTGGACTCAACCTCCATCCATTTGGAGTAAGCTGTAAAATGGCCAGGTGACTTTTCCTGTTGCTTCAGAGCATCAGCTAAGCTATGCCAGTAATTGGAGCCAGAAAGCGCAAACAGCAATTTAACATTCTTGTCAAATATTTTGCAACACAAACAGAATACTTAGTAAGTTGATTTTGAGTAAACTAGCCAATGCCGATTCAGTTTCTCACCATTCTCAAGTATTCTTTCGCAATGTGATTTTAAGAAGTGTCACTGCTGCTCATTTACTGGAAACGTCATATCCTTGATTTTGTCCAGCCCATTCAAAACTGTATGATCAATATCGGCTGAGTTTAGGATCACCGGCCATAAGGCATGTATTGATTTGTGGTGTGCAGTTTTTCTCACTGCTGTTTCTGTCATCTTGTGAGGCTGATTCTTCATCATTTCTCTCTTTTTCATGTAAACCAGATTTTTCTTTGTCATTAGTCTCCTTTTTATGTGAGCCACATTCTTCATCATCACCATCTTTTATGCCGCCAGGGAAACTGGATGATTCTCCATCATTTTCCTCACATTTCCATTCCTTATCTTCAGGTAAATCTGCTAATTCCTTAGTAATAGGACTTTCATGATTTACAATTCACTCCTTAATTTCTTCTGCACTGGAACGATCACTACTGCCTAAAGCCTGATATATGACTGACAACATTCTAGGAGGTTCAAAGAAAATGTAGTTCTTAGAAAGTCTGGAAGGTTCCATGAAATTCTACAGTGGTCCAGAACATTCTAGGTTAGTGAAAAATGAATCAACATACAGAATACCTGAAACATTTTATTTCAAACATCATATTTTCCCTTTTGTTGCTAACAAGAAAAATAGCACGCCAACCCTGGCGTTCCCAAGCCTGGCACCCCAGGTTGCCTGGGTTTCCTGCTCCTAAATCAAGCCCTACCCAGCATGTTCCCTCCAAGTCAGGAAAAAAGATGAAAAACATTTCCTATCTCATGCCTCTGACTTCCATTTGAATTAATGTTTAATTATTTCACTGACCAAAACTTAGTTAAAACATTAAGTGCTTGAATTAAGTGGGCTTAGTCAATCAGTTTCACTGGCCGATAGCACTAATGCACCTCATGTATTCATGTGGAATTTATTTTATTATTTTTAAACATTCAGTTAATTCTAAAGAAGCCAAGCAGATTTCAGTAAAACTTGCTGAGGATGTCCGCTTCTGAGCTGATACAAAGCATGAGAAATTTCAGCTGAAAGAAATAGTTTTTATAGACAGTGACTGAAAATTGGTATTTAGATAAAGGCGCCATTTTGCTCTTACCTACATTATTACTGTGCTTGGATAATCAATGGCATTTCTTAAATAGAGAACATTAGTTTAATTAATTGGTCTTGTTACATAGAAACTCAGATGAAATCCATTTTTAATTTCCACCCTCTGTGGGGGAGGAGAATGTCACCTCTGTGCTCATATCAGTGCAAGAATGTTTGTAGGCATCTAGTTGGTGCCTCCTCTTGCATATGTCTGATCACTTCAAGGGCACATTTGTTGGCAAAAGTCTTTCATGCAGCATGCAAATGCAATCACTTCAAGTTGGCTAATGAGCTTCTCCTGGGACAAGCAACAAGTGTTGAAATGTATTTGACAGAGCTCATAGTTGTCAAATCATTGCCTCTGTATTCTTTACAGCCCCACAGCTATAACTTCTTTTGTTTGTGTGGGCAAGGCATGACGTCTATAGATATAACAAGTGGAGTGGCAGAAAGACTATGCTACAGGTAGAAACAGCTATAAAGAGCAAAAACATGCAGTAATCGGTTATAGGTGTGGAGAGTTGAAATAATATTTCTGAGAAATTGCATTATTCTCATTTGTTACGCTATTATGTATTCCAAGAAAATCCCTGCTATAGTATCCGTTGGATGCAAAGAATGAATCAGGCTTTGAGCAACAGCTGAATTAATCTTTTTTGCCCTTTGGGGCAAATCCGATCTCATCTTCAGATGCAGAAAGTCCTCATGTAGGAGAGCTGATGTAGGAGAGCTCATGTAGGAGTGCAGGGGGCATGCGGGATTCACAAAATCCATGCACAGGGGTTGCACATCTCACAGATGCTTCAGACTACCTGTATGGATGGGGGGGCTTCCTGTGCATCAGGAATTTGAGGGTGGGTCAAGGAAGCAGCTGGGCATAAGGAATCGTGTGTAACATTAATTACTTGTAAACTGCTACTGTAACAATTTTAATGGCACCAACTATACAGCTCTGGTATTTTCATAGTTGATAATCTTTATACAGGCTTGGGGATCTACTGGAAATATAATACATAGGATTCAAGGTTGATTCCTTTCCCAAGCTGGGAGTGCTAAAGAGGTTGAAAATTCAGCACATGAAGAACTGGACACACACACCCCTTTAGAACAAACTCTTTTGGTTAAGTGGCAACTGTCTCAAATGACAGGCACATCCAGTGTCCAGGAGCAGGAAGCACAGATTGTCCAAGCAGAGATATTTTGAGGGTAACTGATTGATATGGAAAGCAAATAAACACAGGGAAATAGGAAAATGCCTCTCCCATTCCGAACATACAGCCACATATATTTTAGCTATCAATTATGAATTTTATCAATTAATTTGTAAACAATATTAAATTTCTGGGACAGGAACTGTCTCTTCACCTGTATTTTGACGTCACCTGGCAAGATGAACCCCCTCCCCCGAAACTTTTGGGCTATACTATAAAGATTAATAATAATAAACCTAAATAATGTTTACTTTGTTTGAAATTCATGCAATACCACATAATAGACAACAAGCGAGCAGAAATAATTTTACCTAGTAGTTAGGAGACAAGTTCAGAGCTCAAGATTTAGTTTCTTTAGCATTTGACAAATACATATCAAAGTTCTTGTCCCTTCTTATTTATTATCCACATAAACCTGAACTGAGTGTTTTTTAAGAACACTTAGAAGCATTTTTACGTTAGCCATCTAGTGTCACGACCCAAGGAAAAGCACCCTAATCTCAGACCACTTGGGTAAACTCACTATGTAGTTTTGTAATTCTGGGAGAATATAATAGAATTGTATATGGCCTTCCCCCGCTTATCCTACCATACCAGGGCCATTGCCCAGTGCTCATTCATGGCATGGGGCAGTCCTGCCATATCCCTTCCTCAGTTTCCCCTCTAACATTGGTGCCCTTGGCCTTCTCCACATGGGTCCATGTGGTGATGTGGGTTGGCTCCCTGGCCAAGTCACTGAACAAATTTAATCTTTTCTGAGATAACAATAGTCCAACTAAAAGTCCAAACAAAGAAAAGGTTCTTCTATCCCTCTTGGGTTACTCTTCAGCCTGGTTTCTGGGCTCAGTTCTTGGGCCAGATGGAGTACCTTCAATTCCTTTCCTGCTCTGTTAAAGATCACTTACATCCATGCTACTTACCCTGGAGTTCCTCTCTCAGTAGTTCCCCTGCTCTTTTCCCCTACTCCTGCACCCTCTGGCATTCCTCCATGCTCTTTTAGTTGAGCACAACCTCCCAAGGCTTTCTCCATGGAGACTCTTTGCTAGCATGTCCCCATTGCTTCCACCGTGTGACTCTGGCAGCTTCTCCCAGGCACTTCCATGCTTCCTGTAAACCTTATCTCATGGCGTTCCACAGGAGCCTAATCTGCTTCCTATAGCTCCTTACCTCTGAGTTCTCTCAGCTCTTTTCATGAAGCCCAAGTAGTCATTTGGCTATCACCTGACCCCATTAATTCCACCCCTTCAGGCTGGGAGGAAGCTAATTGTGGCACAGCTGGGGCTGGCCTGATATCCCCTTAAAGGGGCCAGCCCCACCCTGAGACACCTACCACATTTTGTCCAGTAACTACAAATTAATATTTATTCAGTGGTTGCCTTTTAAAAAATGGTCAACAGACTTTGTAACTAAATAATGTTACCTCAGTATTTACCAAGTATTCCCTGCACTAAGCATAAGGGCGGTATGCTGGACCGGTATCTCATTATCTAAGGCAAGATTGGGAAGTTTTAAAGAAAACTGTAATGGGAGCTGTGTAATGGTTACATCTTTAGCAGGGGCCACACATTTCATTCATAAGCTCTACCTAGTGGGAAGAAATCAGGAAATGCTGTGAGACAGACGAGAGAGTGTCACTCTAGACCTGGCAGCCAGATCCTTCTGTCAATACTCTGTTAACACACTTAGGGCAGCCTGAACACACAGTTCCAACTAAGGGATGAGAGGTCCCAAACAATGTGACAGATTCAAATTAACCTGGGCATACAAGAATCGTGAACTTCAGGGGACTGTCCTGAGGTTCAGTAAAGAATGTCCAAGGGACCTACTAAATGGTGAATTATGTGAGGTGTTGCTAAGGAGCTCATCCATACATCATATCACCATGTAAATAAAACAGTTATTTCCTGAAGTACTTTCTGTGCCATGGCTATAGAGTCTTGTTTCTTAGCAAAATTCCAAACATGTCCACGTCTGATTGCATATTTTACCCCCAAGTTAGTAAGAAAACAGCAGCCTCTGGGATATCCTCTTCATCAGAGTTATGCTCCACTTAACTTCATTTCTTTTAAAGCCTTTTCTTTCTTATGGTGCCTTTGTGTATTGGGGGCATCTGAGGCTTACTTGTTAAACTACAGGATACTGATTTCTTTCACACAGTATAATTCTCACAATGGATATTTAAAATTTATTGCCAACTCTCCCACATGAAGGTGATCTGGCAGCTGTAATCCCCCTCCCCCACCCCACCCATTTAAATGACTGTTTGGCACTATCTGTAACTGAGTGTGATCTATTTCGATATTTTGTTTGAAATATTTCCAGAAATAATTTAAGACACTGCTTTTGACTCAGCCATGGCTCTATATAATCCAAAACATTTCTGTGGTAAATAGACTGATGACCAGAGACAGTAACACTGTGCATAAAAATCCCTGCAACACAAACACTGAAAAATGTGACAAAACACAAGACAATTTGTTTTGTTTGGGTTTCACAGTGTGTTGAAAGCTCCCTCAGAAAATGGCATCAGTTTCCTTACAAAAGTACAACTGTGCCTCTGAATGACAGCAATGTGAATATATAATTTATCAGACATACATGCCACACAAGACATGCAAACTCTTATTTCAGTTCAAACCAGCCTTATTTTTGTTTAGTTTAAATTGATTAGGAATTGGTTTAGGCTAAACTGAAATAAGATTCTGTACTAGTGTCTACATAGGAATTTGCATCAGTTTAACTAAACCAGTTTGGAAACCCATTTAAGTCGAACCTCTGCAATTTTCTCATGTAGACAAGGTCATATATGGTGTTGATATCCAGGTGCTAAATTGCAGAACCATGCATCTTTCACCACTTTACCTGTTCACATTCCAGTATCTTCCCTGGAGCTACTTCTAACATTTCAACCCCCTGAGGAGCTTCAAGCAATTATTTTTCCCTGCAATGGTGAATCTGCTAAATATTTCCCTCTCTGTTCCCCCCCAAGTTACATCCATTTGAAGTTCATATTGAATTCTGGGCCAGTGACATGTTGAACATTTGACATCTTAATGCTCTACAGAGTGAGAAACAGCAACTTGATATTACTGGAGAGGGAATATTCTCAGCTTCCTGAAAGGCTCTGGACAGGCTTTCAATGTCTCTTGAACACTTACTCACATGAGTAATCTGGCTGACTTCAGTGGTGCCACTCATATGATAAAGGGCTCATCATCTTGAGGAAGGATTTCACAATCTAGCCAATAAAGTGTAACATAAAATTATGAGGGTACGAATAATTTTGCAAATAGAGTTCTATCACAAGTGATAAATTTGAAAAATTTGATGTGTGCAAGTGTTGTATGGATCTGAGGGGGAAAAAAAAAAGTAGACCAGCCATGCTGAATTTCAAAACATAGAGATTTTTAAATATTAGGACTATAAAAATGATATTATATTACAAGTATTATACGTAACATTCATATGGGTCATGCCATATGACCTAATCCAGCAAAGCACTTGTCTTCAGAAGGACTCCTCAGAAGTTTAAGTGCTTTCCTGGATCAGGGCCTAAATGTGATATGGTGACCAACACTTCTGCCAGCTCTCATCTCCTCATTGGTCTTTTGGCTTCTCACCTTGTGTTCATCTACCACAGTCTAATGACCACACAGATCATTGGGAATGGACACCTCCATCCATCCCTTGACTGAGATGCAGGATACACGTTCAAATTTGCCGCCGTCAGATCAATCTATCTGGATCGATTGAGCAGTCAGAGAAGACCCGCTCAATCAATCCAGAAGTCAACGTGTTAAAACCATCCCCTCAAGTGGATCAATTAGGGTGCCTTAGTTTCTTAATATAAGACTGCACACAGGGAACATATAATATGATTGTGATATCCATGTTAGACATTGTATTTATGATATACGTTTGACTGCTTCGCCTGCACTCTGCCCACTAATCCATCTCCCCTGGGACTTACTCTGACACATTAAACCCTTGAACAGTTTGGGACAGATTCAGCGCTTTTATATACATACCATGGCATGATATAGTCTTTACTTTACAGATTATACTCCATCATACTAAAAAAGGACATTAAAAAAACATTTGTAAGATTGCAAAATCAAGGACTCAAAAATTAGGAAACCCCCAGCATTAATTTGCCCCCCTCCCCAACATGCACGTTATGATAGTCTTTAATTACATGATCACATTTTTTCCACAGGAATCCAGCATCATTCATTGCCCAGGATGGATAGTGCTCACTGAATGAGGCCTCAATTGCTGCAAAAGTTGGGAAGTACATAGTGAATGAGGCAGGAGGCTGCAGGAAGTGAAGACATGGCCTTGCAGTTCATGCACTGGATTAGGACACAGGAGAATAATCACCCGGAAGAGTTACCTACTCACAATTCTTTTCTCAGGCAAGTAGTTTTTTAAGCCTGGTGTATTTAGGTACATTATCCTGTATATTATTAGCAATTGAAAGCAGAGTTTTATAATGGGAAAGTATCGAGCTACCGTAGCTAGTGGCAGTACTTTTAGCTTTGCCTGTAATAAATGTTTCCTTTGTCAACTAGTCATCACCCTGGAAACTCTTCTTTTAGGCAAATCGTGGGAAGAAGAAGTTATTTTAAACTACTGGATTTTAAAATATGTACTGTGGATTTAAGGGGACAAGTTCCTTATGAGCAATCATGTCAAGTGATTCCCTGGAAGGTATAACAGAGAATAAGTAATTGCCAGATTAATTCCCCCAGGTACATTGTATCTCGCCAAACTCAAGGAGAGCTTTACATATTAAAGAATTTATTTCTTAACAGATTGTGTGGAATAGGTGTTGAAATGTTTGTGATGCAACTAAATATGTATTATACATATTCTCCAAGAAGCCATTGTATTAATGAAAATAAAGACCATAGTCCCAGAGGAGACATGCTCTCTGGCACAATATATTCCATTATTTATCCTACATGATGCATCAAGTAAAGATTTATTAACACTGAATGAGTTTCCATGCGACAAAGAGGAGGGTGATTTTGAAACTGAGGGACAAAGGAGAGAAGTTTTAGGATTATCATCACAGAGGGCACTAGCCCAGAGCACTCATTACCATTTCTCACTCTTCGCCTTTACACAGGGAATGAATACATCTCTCTCATATTTAAAGGATCTCAAATTGCTTTCAAAATTATATATGCTATACACAAATCACTTACTGCCTTCAAAGAAATGCCTCTCCCATCATATCTCAGCAGGGAGGGGAGGGAAGAAGTTTGATTGGACAGGCAGGGGAAAGACCCTTCCCACCTCGCCCTGCCCAGAGCACTTGTGGAAATCATGCTTGGGTGGGATAAGAGGAGAAAGAGAGAATTCTCTGCCTCTGCCTGCGCCCACTGGCTAGAGTGGGAGGCAGGAGGAAGAGGAGGAAGTTGATTGTCCCTTGTGCCCTTCCCTTTTCCACATATGAATCCCTCCAAGCGTGCAGCATCCCTTTTGGTGCAGTTACTGCCTGTCCCTTCCTGCCCTACAATGGGGATATGGTTCAAGTGTGTTTCCAAAATGCTTCGGGTCTGACCAAGCACCATTTTTTGGGATAAGAGGAATTTTTCCCTTGAGGCAAGATTGACAAGGTGTTCAGTCATTTTTTTTTTTTTTTTTTAAACCTACCCTACAGCAGCCTGGAGGCCCTGTTTTAGGATAATAAGGAGTAAGAACAGAATACAAAAGCTATGAATAAGGTGGCAATTTCATCATAACTTGCGTCCAGTATTCAATGTCATGTGAGAAACTCAAAGGGGCCAGCTCCCAGAGATCATCACGAACCCTGGGAGATAACTGCTGGACTTGATTAAGCCACAGGAGGAGGGAGAGACCCTAAGTCTTCAAAGACTGAAATACTTTTCACATTTATCCCCTTTCTTTGTTACAGAAGAAAGGCAAAAGGATTGAGAAAGGGTTGAATCCTAGAGGTTAGCCTGAAGACGTCCAATCAGTATGAAAGCATTTACTACCACACTGCAACTATATAAATGTCTGGTATTTTTGAGGGGTGGGCAATTAAAAGTTAATAAAATTGTGGTCTTCTGATATAAAATCCATCACACTGTGGTGTTCCACATGTCTTGATCAAGGCAGTCACCTCTGGGGTGAAACTCAGCTGTCGCCTAGCAGCACACAGCCATTTGACGCAACAGTTTTGGACAGAAAGTGAACAATATGGTGTCCAGCTGAAAATCAGGGGGGATTCTGTTAGACAAAATGCAGTTGTTCGAGTTCTTTACGCCCTATGCTACAAAACTGTAAATATTGCTGTAGCTGGTAGCACTTCAGAGAACAATTCCAGATGGACAAGAATTTCAAAACAACTCAGCAGTATGACACAATGACAAGGCATGTACCAAACTGAAGAGTAGGTCTGTGGATCTTAAGCAATTATTCATCTCTGGCTGTCATGAAGGAGCATATGAAATCTATACAATAGGGAAGTACTGGATGAAGTACATAATCCACATACCAGAATGAGCAGTGGATTTGTTTAACATTGAGCCATGGCAACAAGCATTACCAGAGCAGCTAGATCACACTCCTCCTAGTGTATGCTATGTTGCTCTAGACTTCGCTGTGCCATTTTACTGCATTTTAAAAACACTGCAGTTTTAGTCCTTCAGCACAGCATACAAATAAAAGTAGTCCTAATCTTCACATATGACCACAGATAAAAATCTCAATTTAAAAATTATAGCTATTTTTCTCCTCCATTACAACCCAAGTGCTGCTGTAGCGTTGTACAGAGGCCCTAGCAGCTGATGGAGTATTTCCCCAGTATGGGTACTGTTTAGAACAATCACAGGCTGCTCTACACAGGTCTTCTTGCAAGCCCTAGCACAGGGATTATGCCAAGGGCAGGAAGGAGGGTGTGGGGGATGCATAGCACACTGGAGATTCTGGGCAGCACTGCTGTTCATAGGCAGCACAGGATAGGCGGCTGTAATTTAAAGATTCAGCCCTTGGAATAGCCCGGAATCAGGAGGGCACAAAGGTGACAAAAGCCATTTCTTCACTTCCCCCTTCAGGGCTGCGAGCTTTAGGCTGCACCTCCAAGAGCCAGACATTGCTGACTGACAAGCATGTAAATAATTTATTATCTGTATATTTGGATGTATGACAAACTGAGGGGACACTTAAAAGTTCCAGTCCATCAGCACTAATGACTTCTCATCTGCTCTCTACCCTGCTTTTTTTCTTCCATTAATATGGTTACTGATTACATGCTTCACTCTCTTCCATCCTTTACTTTTTTGCCCTTCTCTTCCATAGCATGGTTGGCCCCGCCAACCCCCAACATCCATTTCCTCCACCCCAGCTCTCATACTACAGAACGTCTCTAGTGGAAACCGGGCTGATTTCCTCCACTACAAATTCATTCTCTCCTCCTTCAGTTCTGCCACCTTCCTAGCTAAACAACGCTGCTTCTCCAAATTAATTGAATCCCTTGCCCACAATCTCTGCCCCCTTTTCATCACTTTTGATTCACACCTCAAATCCTCCCCCCTTCCTGCCTCCATTTCTCTGTCTGAACAATATCTTGCCAATTTCTTTCAAAATAAAATTGACAAAATACATGCCCTTCTCCCTTCCTGTGGCTTACCTCCCCTTACCGGTTTCCCTTTTACAACTCTCTTGTCTCTCTCATCCCCTTCCATGGTCATAGGCACAGAAGTTTCTTGTCTGCTGTCCCCCTCTAACTCCTCCACTTGCCCCAGTGACCCCCATCCCATTCCCTGATCAGCCTTGTTCCCACTCATCTCCTCAAGCTTTCACTCTCCTCTGGCTCTTTTTCATCACATTACCAGCATGCTTTAGTCTCTCCCATCTTACAAAACACACCTGGACACCATTTGCCTCTCTAACTACTACTTCATGTCCCTTCTCCCTTTCATCACAAAGCTCATTGAACATGCCATTTATAGTTCTTGTTTAGAGCTCCCCTTCCTTCAATTCCATCATGGACCATCTCCAATACTGCTTCCAAGCTTTATGCTCTATTGAAACCGTACTCGCCAAGTCTCTAATGACTTTTTTCTAGCCAAAGTTCAGAACCAGTACTCCATCTTCCTTCTTGACCTGTCAGGCTCCTTCAACAGTTGACTTGCCGTTCATGAAATTGTACCCTTTTTTGGCTTCTGTGACACTGTCCTCTCTTGGTTCTCCTCCTCCTTCTCTAATCACTCCTTCATAGTATCCTTCAGAGGATCATCCATCTAATTTTCATCCTCAAATTTTCTCTGGGTGTTCCACAGGGCTCTATTGTTGGTCCCCTTCTCTTCTCCCTCCACACCTTCTCTCAGGGTAATCTTATCCACAAACACAAATTCAACTACCATATCTACACAGATAACTCACAGATAACTACCTCTACTCCAGACCTGTATCCTCTGTCCAAACTATAACTTCAGAGCATCTCGTATGTCTTGTGAATGTCTAGCTGTCAGCTCAAACTCAACATGACTAAAAGAGAGCACTTAATCTTTCACCCCAAGCCTTCCCCGCCCTCCATCCATCCGGCATATGCCCTTTTGCATTGCCTCCATGGCGCCAAAAGACTGTGATGGGGGAGATATTCTGGTTCGAGGGCTCCATCTTATTTAAAAGTCTTCCCTGGCAAAGAAAGTAAGAGCCACAGCTACTGCATTAGTCCTCTACCTGGGAGAACCAAGACAAAAGGCCTGATCCAAAAACCATTGAAGTAAATGAGAATCTTTCCATTGACTTCACTGGGGTTTTTGTTAGGCCTCACATAGGTTAAATTATAAGGGGAAGTGAGTTTATCAGTGTCTCTATATTATTCTAACAGATATTTGTCCATCTCACAAAACAATGCACAATGCATCACAAATTGGATTCTTTCCTGGATGATGTCAGGGATGGAATAGCAAGAATATAGTTATAGTAGCACTGGAGCAGTTGTATGAGGAAGATTGTGAAGCACCAACTTATGTTCCATTTTTCATACCATCCACAGATATCATTCACATTGATGATCTAAGATAGAGGATACTGGGGGGAGATGTGTTGCCATATTGACCAACAGACTCATATTGATAGACTAGTTCCCTACCTTCTTGGCCCTCAGCAGTTATTGGCCTCTAACTTCTATAAACTCAAAATCCAACTCTTACTAAAAATGTCTTGATCAATGGAAGGTTTTTGTAGGAGCAAGATCATTGTACCCAAGTGACTAGGGCTGTACAGTGAGAGGAGGCAAGTGCTGAATTTCAGTGAGTCAGGGCCACAGAATTAACCAGTCGTGCAAAATGGTCAGTTGCTATCATGGACTGGACTGGCTGGGTTGCCTTGTTTGGGAGCAAGATCGATATCTCACAGCTGTGAGAAGACAAGACTAGACTCCATCCATGGTAAAAGAGAGGAAGAATCTCCAGGAAGAAATATGTGCGATGGTCCTAATCCAACTCCCCATTACATTCAGTGGAAAGACTCTCATTCACTTCCTTAAGAACTGGTTTGGGCCCTGCAGTGAGAAGCAGTCTATATCAGGAGAGTAGGGTGGATTTGGAGGATTTTGTAGATCTGGACTCTGTTTAGCCTTAATTTACTCTTGGGTGGCAGTGACTATGGGAGGGATCTAGTGTGGAGAACCCAGGCATAAACTCCTTTCTACACAATCTAATTGTGTGGTGACTTGCATACACGAAAACCCCCCTTCTCCCCAGCTGACTTAAACATTACAGCTTTGATTCATACTGTGTGCACACAGTTACTGCCATTAAAAAAAAAAGTGAAAAATCAATACTTACCCCAGTCACCAACCTAGTGCAGTTATTTCCAGTCCTAAGTAATGGGAAATTTATTCTGTGGTCCTGAGAGTAAAACCTGCTTTTTTAATGGCCACCACTGTGTTTAATTTACAAAATGCTTGCTTCTGAAAGAATGGTAAATTCTGGACACTGTAGAAGCTGCCCTCTTAATTGACTGTAACAGATTTCAAACACTTTGGGCCGACTCATTACAAAGCTTTTATGCTTTGGCACTTTAAAAAAAATTTAATTTAATCCAGCCTTTACATTTCTAAGTAAGACACCCTGGCTCAATAGATCAACTCATAACATTCATGAAACTATAAGCTATAAAGATGCAAAAGCCAAAATATTTCATAAGCTATAGCATATGCCCATCTATATTTTACAATACCGATCATATAATATAAAAAAGGGGTTAACAGCTTGAGTGCAGGAAGCAGGTGTGATTGCTAATGGTGGTTATGGGCTTTTAACACAACATAAACTTACCTGTAATTTCTGGGCACAAGACACAGCATGCATGGATTTAATTTCACTATTGTATAAGCAGCAGTATTCCAAAGAGTGACATACCCATATCCTACCCACACATTAATACATACATTATATGACTGGCTATAGAATACATTACATAGCATAATTTGTGTGTGCGCATCCATTTGAAAAGTTGTGTTGCCTGGTATCATCACACCTATTTTTTTTCCCCCCAAAGTATGTCTCTGTAGGTTAAATAGTGGTGACTCTTGTGCATTCGGTACCAGAGCATTGTCCGACCAGGCAGCTAGTTTCTTTACAGTATACTACAAGCCACCAACATTGTCATTAAGCAGACAAATATAAATTACAAACAAACTGCAACCACTCATAGTATTTTGGAAAGTGAAGCCATTGCTATGGGTCCTGATCAAGGGCTCTGCAGGTTTACAGATGTTCCTGTGGGTAATCCTTGGAGTATTGTTAAGCAAAACAGCTCCACCAGCAATTGAGGGGTTCTAGTTCCAACCAAAAAGGGCCTCCAGGAAAGGGAGAAAAATGGCAGATGAGCTAGAAATTAGGGAAAGCATCAGTACTTTAAAGATGCTTGTGATTTGCAGATAGATTGCAATTTGATTTGCATCAGTTTACAGCCATCGACTATGGCAGAGTTCCTTCTGATTTACAGAAGCATACCTGTGGCTTCTAGAGAGGGAAATTTGCGTAGTCCCTTCTCCCCAGATACAAATGATTAGAACTACCCAATAACTCTCTAGTGACTGGCGGTGGGTCACCCCTGAGAAAACATACATAGCATACATACAGCACTTGGATTGTTCAAAGCCTTTTCTAAATTTCCACTAATTTGCAAATAGGAAATGTCAGCATTTACCCAGTTACCACACAGTGGTATCCGAGACATTGCAGTAATTGCCCTCTATTTAAAACAGGATACACTGACATCTCACAGATAGTGACTGGGAGGATAGATTAACTTTTTAAAATGATGACCATTGTAAATATTATTCCCATTATATAAATGGAAAAACAGCAAGGGAAAGTGTCTTTTCTAAGGCCACCCAGCAAAGTGGTGACAAAGCTAGGATTAGAACTCAGGAGCTCCTGACTCCGAAATCTGTGCTCTATCTTCTAGATAAGTGGTCCCCAAACTGCAGGGCATGCCTCAGGCCAGCCCCCAGATGGGGCGGGGAGGAAATGTCAATCAGCCTCACTGCCTCTGGCTTCCATGACCTTTGGCCCCCAGCTCCCGGCCTGGCCTTGACCCTGTCTGCAGCCCCAGCCCCCAGTTCCTGGGGGGTCGTGAACCAGGTAAAGAAGGGGGCACAGACCAATCATGTTTGGGGACCACTGTTCTAGATCAGCTTGTCTCTTAGGCAGTGATGGGTGCAATACGAGAACCTAAGAAGACAAACGTGCTCTGTGACAAGCACCATTCCTTAGAACTTCAGTTTGTTCTTTACCTGGAGTGAGAGAGGACTGAATTATTGCAGTCTGTTTTCTGATCAACATCACTTGAATACTGGGTCTTATGCATCGTTTGTGAAACTGTTCGCATGCATACATCTTGAAAAATGCTAGTGAATTTAAAACAATGCTTACAAAAGCAATTTCATTTGCAGATATCTAAACCATTTCTTCACCTGTCCTCAAAGATGTATAGTTGAATGAGTTTACATATACTAGCACTGGGTTTTGTAAAGAAACCACCAGAAGAGTCTGAATGTTCTATGAAGTAAATGAATAAAGTCACAGTAAGTGTTGCAAATTAGAGATTATAAATACTGAAAATTAATCTTTTATACATAGACTAATTTTAATTAAGGAATCCTTCATCATCTATTTGATTTCACAGACTATTGACTCACCTATGGGATAAAACATAAATGCTACATACTTACCTGGTTGTGAAATATGATACTGAAGTTAAAGGTTACTGAATCAGTATCCCCAAAATAGCAAAAAAATAGCTATATTAAATATCAGTTACGTAAAAGCTTTTCTCACAACTAACCGAAGATGTCAATTCACAAATTATTTTAGAGCTTGTCTACAGATTTTTAAAAAAATCAAAGATTCAGGAGACAAAATGTGCTATTTGAAGAAGTCTTGTATCTTTTAAATGACAATTGGAAAGAGCTCTATGTGTCATTGTGCTCAGTTGTTTATATTTTGTCACCTAGTCTTAAAATTATTTTATTTCATTAAGCAAATGTATGTTGTTACTGTAGATCCTATTAAAGACAATGGGCCAGATCCTCAGCAAGTATAAACTGTGGTCATTCCATTTACTTAAATGGGAATATTCAGATTTACATCAGCTGAAGATCCAGAAAAAAGGGCCTAGTTTTGATCACACTTAATGGTTACGCTCTAGAATAAAATTGGTACGATTACCATGGAGTTACTTTTGATTTAAATATCTGGATTGCACATACTTTTGACCCAACACATACTCTTGCTTGTTCTGTTGCCTTCAAGAGGACACAGGACTTCATGTGGGAGGCAATGTCCATTTATGTCTGAAAGGCTGAATCAAACATAGAAACTTCAAGGCAGGAAAAACATGACATTCTGATGAATGACTCACCAAAGCTCAGTTCAAATTTATGTTTACCAAAGGAACATTTGACATTTCACTGATGTACTAGGAAGAAAAATACAGACACACCTGATGGGATTATCTTTTATTGCAGTATTTTAAACAAATAAAAAACACAATGGTGCTTTCTAGTAGGTAGGAAAAGTAAAGTACAGGTGTGTGTGTTTAAAAAAATCCTGTCTGTTTGGAAAGTGTGAAAGCAGCTCAGAGCACAGTGCTTGATTTCGTAATATAGCAGTAGTCTTTAAAAACACACAAGATAAAGGGCACGACTTTTACAAATGCCTACGCCATCTGGAGCATAAATTCTAACGGCTTTCAATGGAATTTGTGCTCCTAAATCACTTCAGCACATCAAAAAACTCCCACCCAAAATATTTTTCCAGGTCAACCAGCTACAATTTTTTATTCTTTAGTTCATAAGAGTAAGCAAGGTTTTGGTTGCACTTCACTGCATTATAATATTCTGTTCAGATGCAAAGAAAACACTCCTTGAATGTGCTTTCCACTGAACCACACAGTTATTGCCAATAACCAACAGTGCTTTTCTATTCCCAAACTGCCATGTAAGCTGTACATTTGGATGTATTAAAGTGTGGAAGCCATGCTTTACATATCAATCATTAATGTAAATTTGCTACCTACCCTGAGCTTTACTTTTTAAGCCAATACATTAAAAATGGGGAGCTTTTAATGGAAATAAAATTCAGTACAATAGTCTGCTATTTCTAAAGCCCTATTCATAAGGTCAGCCATAATGTATGATATATGGAAGGAAAACTGAAAATCAAGTTCAAGAACACCAAATAAGATTATAAATTTATAGCTGTTTTTCTGTCTGCATGAAAGGGAAAACGAGTGTTTTAATAAGCCTAGGAACTGAGTTAAATACTTTCATTTATAAGTGCAAGAAAAAGCCATGCCACTTTTGAGACTTCTGCTGGGCAGCAATTTCTCCTCCTCCCTCTTTTCCCCTTTTAAATTTTAAATGCTGCATAGGAACCATTTGCCCTGTGAGGGTCCCATAGTTAGGACCAAGCCCTTCTCAGAGGAATTTTGGTACCTTATTAATTAGTTGGTTATGAGTAGGAGCTGCATTCTTTCAGTGACTCCTATTTTGCCATCAGTAAAGTGTGATCCTATAATAAATTTCCATCAAGCAAACGATTTCTGGTAATTCCCCCTAATTAACACCAGACTGCTAATAATAAATTAGGCCCTATGTGTTTCTGATATAACCAAGATCTTGTCTCAGTACAAGAAATTAACCAATGCCCCAAGAAAGTAAAACTCAAGACTATATTAAGCTTTTGCTGGTAAAAGGATTTATATGCAATTTTGTGAGAAAACCTTTGAAGATCTTATGCAGGGCATTTTGACCTGCAAACATTTTGAGTGACAGAAAGATTTGTTCTGGGTTGAGCAGTGAAAGGGGATTTATTGTGAAAATACACTGTTGAGTTTTTAGCCTATAAATCTTACACTGGATTACAGTTTCTTAATGAATGAATGACAGATCTCTTATTTTTGTCGGTGCATTTTAATGTCAAATGATGTTGTGATTGATAGAAACCAAACGTCTCCTATTAAAATGTCAAATTGAGACCTGATGCCTTTAAGAGTTTGGCTTCTGGAGTTTAATATACTGTTTGCAAATAGACTTGCATTTGTCTTTTAATAGCCTAAACATTGCAGCAGAGGCAAAATTTCTATAAAGTTGCCTCTAAATTTTATACGGCCATGTGTAGTATTTTTTCTGCTTGTACAAATAAAGGTAGAAAACAACAGTTCATTTGCCTAATTAAGAGATATCCAACTCATAAGAATCTTATGAGGCTGGTATTATCATGAAGTAATTGACCATGTTACAGTAGATGGTTAAGTATCCCTAGGTGAAAGCAGAGAATGCTTTGTACCAAGGCTAAATCCTGTATCAGATAATGCTCGTCATAGGAGATAGTATTGCTATGAAAAGCCACAACCCAAAGAAAAATGCCAAACACGCTTGTAAACACACAGCAAAATATTCTATTCTGGCCAATATTTTAAAATAAAGAATGCTCATAGACTTATAGACTCTAAGGTCAGAAGGGACCATTATGATCATCTAATCTGACCTCCTGCACAATGCAGGCCACAGAACCTTACCCAACCACTCTTGTAATAAACCTCTAACCTATGATGAGTTATTAAAGTCATGAAATCATGGTTTAAAGACTTTAAGGTACAGAAAATCTACCAGCAAGTGAGCCATGCCCCATGCTGCAGAGGAAGGTGAAAAAAACCCCAGAGCATTTGCCAAACTGCCCTGATGGAAAATTCCTTCCCGACCCCAAATATGGCGATCAGTTAAACCCTGAGCATGTGGGCAAGACTCACCAGCCAGACACCCAAGAAAATTCTCTGTAATAACTCAGAACCCACCCATCTAAAATCCCTTCACAGGCCATGGGCATATCTATCACCAGCAGTCAAAGATCAGTCCATTGCCAAACTAGGCTGTCCCATCATACCATCCACTCCATAAAATTTATCAAGCTCAGTTTTGAAGCCAGCTAGGTATTTGGCCCCCACTGCTCCCCTTGGAAGGCTATTCCAGAACTTCACTCCTCTGAAGGTTAGAAACACGCATCTAATTTCAAGTCTAAACTTCCTTATGGCCAGTTTATATCCATTAGTTCTTGTGTCCACTTTGGTGCTGAACTTAAATAATTCCTCTCCCTCCCTGGTATTTATCCTACTCATTAATTCCTATTAATAGGAATAGGGTAGTGGTATTGTTTTGGGCTACGTTTCTGCTCTCAAGTGACCTTAAAAAAATATGAAGACCAAAAATAAAAGAAAACAACCCATATAACTTCAAAGCTGTTTATTAATACATATACATAATCATATTGCTTTGCTGACTCTGCTTTTCATACATCTTTATCCAGAAATTAAACTGAGAACAGGAACAGAGAGTTTTGTCTTATGAAATTTGCAAATGTGAAGTCAAAAGCAGAAGCCAAAGCATCATGAAAACAAACAAGCAAATCACCAGTTTTCTTTAACTGATATTTTTGAAGCAAAACAGGGTGAAAACAGGGAAGTTAGAGCAATTCTAATCTATGAATGAAAGTATTTTCCTTTTACTGCTGTTTGCAAAGCCATTCATATGAATAGAAAATGCTATTATTATCTCAGCAAACACAGCAGGTAAAGACTACTGAATGGATCAACATATACTGTACCCACTACCCAGCATTTGTCTTTAAAATTGTGACAAAGTTCTATTAAGCATTCATTATTATATTTACAGACAAGGCTGTATTCCAAGTTTAATTACATCAAGCAATGTCTGCCATCATGGGTCAATTATGCACCCCTAACCCACTTCCACCTCACAACATTTAAGTTCAATCCTGCCCTTCAACAGGTATAGTTTGAGAAATCACTTACAAAGCATGAATGTAAAAAGCGCAGTTGCTGATTTTCCAAGTTATAATGTAGTATCTGCCCTGTTCTAGAAGGCAGGATTGAGCCTATATAAATTCTAACATTTGTTCAAAAGCTGAACACTGTATGTTGTTGATATCCCACATGAAAAATACTTTTGGAAGTTGAAAAGTCCCCAGTTGAACTACATCAAGCCTGTAGTCAAAACAAACGAACAAAAAATACACCTAAAGATTCTGGAAGTAAATAAGTAAGTCTTCCTTAGAAGTAAAATGAAAATATAGCAATCTGGAATATTTCCTAACCAAAATAATAAATATTCAGTGAGATATACAGCATTCTTATAAAGTGCTTTACTACAATCTCACCTATTAAAAACACTAATAATCATATAGTTTCTTTGTGTGTGTGCTTGTTTATATAATTTGTTTTCATCATTTGATATGAATTATTTAACAGTGACTTGAGGTTAAAAGTACGTGTGTGTGTTTTTTATAACACAAATAGAAAAAGCACAAATTAAAGGATAAAATTGCTGTATAAAACAGCAGTATTAGCCCCTTTCAGACTGCTGGTCTAGAATTTCTTAGCAATTGGGAAATTCCAAATCCTGGTCCACAAGAGGTTAAGAAGAATCACTACAATAAATGTTTAATGTGAGTTAATCTCAGTATAACTCCAAGCAGGAAAACAATACAGAATACTGTGTATCTATTGAAATGTTTTCACCTCTCCTCTAAAATGTCGACTTTTTTACTTGCAGAAACAAACTACTGTACGTTTTAAACCGGTCCATATACATCACCTTCCTATGCATGGGTTATTTCTTCTCTCTTAGTGAGCTAAGACCACTAAGTTTTCCACCTTTATATTTCAATACAGTAGTTTATCTCTTTCATTCATATTTTATGCAAATATTTCTTTTCTGAACCACAGCAAACAAATGGATGTGCCAATTTTTTATTTGACTTTCTTTATAATGCCACAGATAAACTTCCTTAATATCAGTTCAAAACTGTAAATGGTTAATTTAGATGTCTAATAGCAGGACTAAGCAATCCATCTAACAACCCTCTCCTAAGTAGCATGTGACTAAGTTCCAGCAGAATTCTAATCTGGTATAGAGAACTCTGTTGAGCAACACTTACTCATTGCACTGGGTGAATTTCACCCAGTGCAGAGTCAAAACTTCTTGCTTACACACGCAAGTCCTATTCTGAAAGGGTAAATGGGACTTAGCTGGGACATAAGCCAGGTGCTCCAAGAGGTTAATTTCACATTGACTCTCAGAAGATATTGACAAAGTCTGCCAGTTTGCACTATATGCATAATTACTGTAGTGACTGTGGCTGTTCTCTTTCAAGATCCAAAAGATGCTGAACTGCTTAATGCAATATTATATTATATTATCCAACTGTCTACTCCTTATGTCTCTGGAGTGACACAGAAGGAGAGAGAGAGAAGTTAAACTAATCACATTATAGCAGATGACAAAGAAAATAAGTTTTCAGTATACTAAATGGCAAATCAACAATATATATACATATGTTTACATATATTTGTGAGTTACATCAAACATTGTATTGGGGGGAAAATAACATCCTTAGTTGCACTTCAAAACTTTCCCATAGTATACATGCAAGTCTCTCATTCTGGATACAAGAACATCTTTTCCACACAGAGTCAACATACGTTCCTCCCTTTTCCTCTTACCCCTTTGCATTTTTAAGAAGTTCTCAACAGTGAAAATAAAAACATAGAAAATCTTAAGTTTAAGATTTGATCAGACATTTCTCATCAGATGCAATTTCACACCCTGCCTTTTATTGGCTAGCATTCTGGAGGTATGTACCACACTTTGAAGAGCAGTGTCTCGTGTTTTCTCTGGTGGCTCAAGGGGCTCCTTTTAGATACCTATTTTCCAACTGAACACCAATTACATCATTTGGTGGCCATGTAAAATCTGAGATGCCCTTTGCAGATCTGCTGAAGACTTAATCTATTGAAGACTTGACTACCAAAGAGAAAACTCCATATAAATGTAGCCTGGGCTTAAAGAATATGGCTATCACAGCAAACATTTCATGCATTAAATTATGATCCAAATACTGCAATTATCTTTGATTGCATTTCTTTTTAAAAAAAAATAATTCCTATAAAACCATGTATATATCTAATGCCAAACCCCCCTTTTTTCCTGAATACCAACAAAAGCAAGTTTCATTATATCAGGTCTCTAAATCTGTACGCTTCATTTCTAATATTTAAACAAATATAACTTCGGCCATAAAAAATCATGAGACCAATACAGTAATGTGCTGTGACGTGTGTATTTTTACACTCAATAATTTACTGTTGGTATACAGATAACCCTCCCTCTCTTTTCACTGATACAAAAATGTTCACTGATAAATATGTTGAACATTTATATGTAAAAAGCCAAAAGTTCCCACCACTTCTCTCTTCAATTTCTAAAAATCTTATATAAATAGTTTAATAGCCTATTGAAAATGGACAGCTGAAGAAATTTAACCTTCTTCCCCATGCCTTATGTTTGTTAACAATATGTAGCCGAAGCTTCAGAAGTTCACAGAGTGAGCATGTTTCTTGCACAGTGGCTTATCCTTTTTGGAGAAGAACGTCTGACCCTCCAAACTGTCACAACATACCTGAAATGGGATTGAAAAAAAAAAACAAAAACCAAAAAACTATCACTCAGTGAATTATTCTGAAAGTGAAATAATAATCACATGTTATTGACACACAATCGTGGAATAAGGTTCATTATGCATTGCTCAGAACATCCTTTCATGGTGGGATATTAAAAAGTGGTCAGTATTGGTCTAAATTTGTTCCCACTGAAGTCAGTGGGAACTTTCTGATCAACTCCAGTAGGAGCAGGATTAGGACAATGCTGAGCACTTTTAAAAATCCCATGCTTAGTGTTACTTTCCTGTTCATGCAATATAGAAAGAAATATGCTTTCATTTCAGCTACAATATATTTGTCATGTCTCAATATGTTTATCTTGGGAATACAGAGAAGAGATGTCAAAGTTTCTTTGTAACAGTGTTCAACTGAAGTGGAAATTTTAATATACAAAATAGGAGCAAAGTATAAGCAGAACATTAAGGAAAATGAGACAGATACATTTGATTTTTAGCCAACACATGATGATCTATACTGTGGGTAATATTACAAATCAAATGCAGTAAAACAGAGAGCTGTAAACTCGCATGTCTGAGTTAAAAAAACTTCCTGTATACATGAAACTATGAACACAAACAATACACTTGCCCATTTTAGAAATATGACATCTTTTATGGACTTAATGCTATATTCTAAGAGGGTCAAAACATCAAGGGTTAAATATTAGAACACATGGCCATGATCCAGGCCAAAAGATCTCTAAGAGTGCCAAAATACCACAATAGCAACAACACCTTTGATGCAACTGTGAAAGTACTTTTTGTTTGGGTTAGGAGGATTAAGTGACATTTTAGCTGTTATTTCCACATCGCTCAGGTTAGCACAAGCACTGATGCCACTGATTTGTTTAAAATGCGGAATAATTTTAACTTACCGAACACACAAAGCAGGTGTCATGCCAGGTGTGGCCCAGGGCTTCAAGAAACCTATCTCCAGCTTCAATGGGGAATTCGCAGCCATGGCACATGGTACCAAAGAGGGCATAGTAATCTGTACCACAGAAAGTATGAAGCATGAGTGGAAATGCAACAATTTCCCTTAGAAATAATTTTGTTTTTCACTGTGTTTATATTATTACCTGCTAAGTTCCAGGAATAAGCAGTCAGGGGTGGATACACTAAATAGGGGCCTGAGAGATGTGAAATCCCCCTTTTTCTCACCACCCGATGTTCATTCCCTTTCCTTTCTATCTCTCTTTTCTTCCTTCTGTGTTTTTACTTTGAGACCACTCGTGTGTTATGGGTGAAATTTACCCCATGCAGAGGGTCAGAACTAGGTCTGTGCACTACTTAAGTACCACTCAATTCAAATTTTGAGATCTTACAAGGTGCATAAGCCTCAGGCATGGGTGTATTTCCTTCTGAAATGAATTTCTTTCACTTACACTCCAGTACAACACCACTCACACTTCAAAAATACAGATCTGCTCTTTAGTTTTCTTCCCTAAACAAAGACCAACTTGATTTTGAAATAGTTTCCCTTTAAGATTTTCAACCCATTGTGATTTGCTCACAGTGAGCAGTGGTTTTTTTTTTTTACAAAAAATAACAAAAACAGATTCTGCCCAACCTCTTCTCTCTCTAAGTTTGTATGTTCGTTATAATATGCATTTAACAACTGTTTTAAATATATGCTCCGCATGGTCAGTATTGTCTCTGAAAGTCTCCTCTTAAAGACTGAAACTCATCCCTGTCAGATGGCCATCTCAAGGGCTATGCATCACTTACATCCTATGTTGTGTTGCTCAACTGACCAGGGCCAAATTTCACCCTGAATTAGTTCACCTTTTTCTTTTATTATTTCAGACCCATCCTCCTCCCTACCCCCAATAACCAAGTGTAGGAGAAAATACATTTTCATGTTCACAAGAAGAACAGCAAGGTAGCTGTAACAGATTTTGGATCACTGTATCAAGATGCCAAGTGTACCATGTGTCACAGAACACTAAGTTTCCATTTAATGAATTACAGCCCAAGTGCCAGCTATAATGGAGTTTCAGACATCATCCTTTATGGTAACACTGTGGCCCTGAAGGAGAAGGGATGTCTGGGGATTGTTCTTAGGGAGCCCAGGAAGTAGTGGCAAGCAGCATGCAAGTAGATTTTGTTTCTCTGCGAGATAACATGGACTTGCTGAGTCTCTCTAATGCTTGCTGGAGCACACAGTGCCAACAGGTTCCTTTACACATATGAAAAGCACAAGGGGCAGAGTTCACTAAAACGGTGTGCTAAAACATGATGCTTAAAAGCATGTTGTGAGCACAAACACAGTGGAGCAGTAAAGCCCTTCACTGGTTGACAGTGGCAAGAGGGCTGTGTCATTTTACCTGATCCAGGATCTTGATGCTGGGAAAAAATAAGTGTGTGTGTGTGGGAGGGGAGAGTTGGTAAAACAAACAAACAAACATCAAATAGGAGAGAACTTCTTTATCTCACAGGACCTGTAAATCCTGGCTGCGACCCTGGTGTCACAAGCATAATGCTTCAATGCATCTGTCATGCTTAAAATAGTCAAAGCCCTGTTTAACTTGGCTCCTGCTTACAGTGTCAAAAAGCTACAGACTTTCCTTCTGAGGAAAGAGAGCAGTAGCAAAGGCAGAATGGAAGGCTTCAGTTTTCTTTCCCTTTCACCCTCCAGAAATTGTGGAGTAACAATTTCTTCTGGGCAATATTCTTTATACAGAAGTATCTCAAAGTGCTCTATGTTCAGCAACTTAATACTGATGGTCACTTAGCCAATCTTTGGTGGATGCAGATCCTTCCATTTAACATCTCATTAGAAACCCAGTACTTTTACAACATGACACTGCCACCCTTGTCCTACTAGTAGTACATGCAGCCCCAGCATGTCCCAAAGCTGACTTGTACTTACAATCTTATGGCTCAGTAGTAAACTTACTAGCAAATGTGTCATGCTGATATTAATGACATCATTGTCTGCCTACAGTTCAGAAGAGTGAGCATTTGAGCTTGGAAGACTTGTAAAGTAGTACAAATCAATGCATTGCATAACATGGAGGGTCACTTGATAGCAGGAGCAAGAAATCAATATTAGCAGAACAAATGCTGTCATGAATTCTCCACCTGGAGGTGAGTTATTGATTACTTTAATACTGGTTTTGATCAGTCTATTTAGATATTGTTAAGTGTTTCTAAAGTTCAGGGACTTCAGATTCCAAGAGGATGACATTTCCCAACAGTGTCATATTGACAACACTGTTCATCTGTCTAATTGCAATACTCTATTCCTTAGGATACTCCCAGGGTTCAAACGGGAGCAAGATGCTACAGTACTTCTGACACTGTTACTGGGAGAATAATATGTACTTTTTCTATCCCGCTCTACTGCCCTTTCTTCCACATCACCAAATCAATCCTGACAGCAGAATTTTGAATGATCTTTCTCTGCCACTCTGGCCTTTGTTACCCCTTCACTATCTACCAGTTTCTGCATCACTCTGGACAGCTCTACCACCAACTAGAGGCGAAGAGTTGGCTCCAATAAAATCAATGAGAATTTTGCCATTACTTCAGTGGAGACAAGATTTCACCTGAGGTATCTTCTTTGATTTAGTTGGGGTTGGTCCAGCTTTGAGCAGGGGGTTGGACTAGATGACCTCCTGAGGTCCTGTCCAACCCTAATATTCTATGATTCCCAATCAATCTGCTTTCACTGTCTATCTCCTGCCCAGGCTAATCACCCAATTACTCCTATTAGTGAAATTACTCTGTACATTACAGGGGGAAAAAGCTTGAAAAGGCACAAATGATGACATTTATAACGTGTATCTAAATACCACGCAAGAACACATACACACAAAATTAAACTTTTCATTGGTGATTTCTTTCACATTTTGTGAATGTTTATTATAAATATCAGCCCATTTCTTTCCTAGAGGGGGGAGTCTATGTGGAAAGTTTTAAACAAACTAGGAAAGCAAAGAAAAAAAAAAAGAAATTATTTACTCCTTCAAGGAAATAGTTTGGCTGAAAACGTGGGGGAAAAAGAAAGTTCAAAGGATGCTGTGTTTTTTACATTAATATCACTCTTTAGAGTTTCAAGAGCTATAATCAAATCATTGTATTTCACTCCTACCAGACTTTTGATCTTAAACTTGTGTTCTACAGATGTTATTCCTTATCCTGCAAAACACTTCCTCCTGTGCACATCACTTATTGCCTTCAGTAGCGTACTCATAGTAACTTACACAAGTATTTTAAGTAAATAAAAGAGAATAATACTGATCAACCAAAAACCAACATGAGAATCTCTTTAAAATTAGCATATTGCTGCATTACCGATGCCTACAGCTGGGAGCTGAGCAAGAACTGCAACTAAATAAAACTATAACAAAGAGCCTACTCCTACTAAAGTGGTAAAATGGCAGAATTCCAACTGACCTTATTATGGCAAAATCCAGCCTCAAATTCAAAGGTGCTATAAATACATTGTTACAAGAGCTAGTTGGAAAATTTCTCTTTCAGTGAAACTGGTTTTTAGGGTTTTTTTTTTTTTTTCCCCCTACCAAAAACATAGGTTGTTTTGTCGCTGCTCACCTGTTTCACAATAGGGATCCCCATCTTCCAAATGGAAGACATTATTGCGAATGGGATTATGGCAGGCCACGCACACGAAACAGGAAATATGCCAAGTTTGTTTCAGAGCATTGATTACTTCCTGTTGGGAGAAGAAAAAGGGAGTATTAATAAGTGATTTTAATATGATGGGTGGATCATGTTCTGTACTGTTTTTTTAAAAAAAACCACTTTGTTTTCATGCTCTCTCTGCAATGTTACTTGAAGATCTTGTTAAATAAAATAACATAAGCTAAGTGCTGCATTTTTTATAAATATATGTCAATCTCCTTATCTGGGATGAAGAACTGTTTAAATTATCATCTCAACATTATCAACTTGTTATTTCAAGTCTTTGGCAGCTGTCAAAAATTAAAGCAACAAAAAAATCCCAAATCCAGGATCAGTTTGGTTACTCCATCTTTTCAGGGATATTCTTGCAATACTCTGGAAGTCACATGCACAGCTTAAGTTCAAGAAGCATAACAGTATCATTGCCTCCTGCTGGGGGTCCCCAAATCTGTCACTATAAACAGATTTTGAGGCAGATTCTAACATCCTTATTCATGCTGAGTAGTCTGTTACTGTGTGAGTAGTCCTATTGATTTCAGACAGACAATATCAATATTCATGAAGATAGGGAAAAGTTAATTAGAGGACATCTCAAAGGAAATTATGACAATTCCATTTCGTTTTGGAAGATGAGGTAATGCCAAATGTGACTTGAAATTGGGACTGCTAAAGCCATGAGATGTATGTTCAGCGTTTCCAGCTAAACCGGGGAACAGACTTATCTTTCTGGATCAAAGGGTTGCAAGTGGAAACTTCAGTCTGTGAGAGGAGCAAGGGCTTTTATACATATCATACTACAGGGAACATTTAAATACGTTCTATTTTATGCCTAGTGCCAGACAAATGATGTGTTCTGTGGTACTCAGCTAGGCATAATCATTTGTACATATTTTACAATTATTTCTTTAATTCTGTAAAAAAAGCACCAATAAAAAATCCTTTCACTTAGGACAATCTAAGCAGCAGTTACCAATGAGCAACTTGGAGAGAGAAGATGAACTCCAAAGAGGCAAAGCCAGAAGAAAGGCCTGGGGTCCAGGTCTCTGGCAAGAGGGGGGCTGCAATGTCTCCCCTTAAACAGTTCTGGGGATAAAATGGAGATGTCTATTACTGGCATGGGCAGAACTGCAGCTTATTTTCTTATCTCTATGACCACAGCTATGGTGGTACTATAGCGTGAATCTGCAGGAGGAGAAATTGGCTATGAAAAGGGGATCCTCGGAGTTCTAGAAGGGACATGTGAGATGCCCTGTAAATTAAAAAAAGCTTTATAATCTGCAACAGTGTGTTCCATAAGGAGCAAATATTTCCATTACAAAAAAGAGGAAAAGATTATGGTTAACATTCACCTTTTAAAAAAAAACAAACAAAACCAAACTAATTTAAACCATGCACACATAGTTTAATTACTTACTCCAAGTATCTTCCTCTGGCATCGAGAGCATTCAGGGGCAAAGAACTTCTCATAGCAGACCTCGCAATAGAGAGCTCCTTTCTCTTCCACAAACCCAATGTAAGCCATGGAGGTTCTGCACTGAGCACAGGTAAACTCCTCTGGATGCCAGGATTTCCCCAAAGCCACCAAGAAAGGTCCTCTGGTTAAAGAAGAAGGGACTACTTTAGTCAAAGCAGTGAAACTTGTGGGGACACTGACAGTTGTAAATGTCTATCCAAACTATCCTTGTGACATTAATATCAACTACAAACCTTTGCTGGTAAACACCTCTTACCTACAGCAGTCTCCAATAAACCACTGAATAAGTCTGTGCCCATTTCAGCGTATTCCAGTAAATGCCTGGACTGATCTTCGGTCACAATATACACTAATGGCTTTTATTTCACATCTTATCTTAAACTCCATTAAATATAGTGCTATAATACTGAAGTGACTATTAGAAAAAAAAAGTTACTATTTTATAACGTCTGGTTAAATTCCAAAATTTTCTATCCATTGCAAAAGATATTTTATTTAATTTAAAATTATACCATCAACTTTTTTCAGTGCATATCTCTGTATCAAGGTTACAAATGTTAAAATAGATTTGACTCCACAAAGAAGTCAAGATCGGATAAGATCAATTTCTCAATAGATAAGAATTCAATAAAGTTCCTTATCCGTTGAGTCAGTTGCAGTGATTAACCATTCCAGGTGAGACAGCAGTTTTCTACAGCAACCAATTAAGAACATTTGGCATCAAGAAGGGAAAAAGTCAAGCCATCACTATTTAAGAAATGCAAAAATACTTCTAAAATATTCATTTTGATAAGTCAGCTAGGCTTTTGGACAAGACGAAGCAACCCAGTTTATAAGTAAACTACATTTTGCCAGATTATAAAGCTCTCCCTCACACAGTTATATTTATCATCATTTTTTAAACATATTTAAAGAGGTTAATTTCTATAATAAATATTTATTTCAATACTCACAAATATTTGTTTTAGCAAAGATAGAGTTTTGATTTGCGACTAAGTTCAAACCATTCTCAAACTTTGGGGAAATTTGGGTCTGGAGCAGAACTGTGTGGTTCCGGCTCATCTATCTCTTAGCATACCTTTAGTTTCTGCAACCCTGATAAAGGTTCTAGCGTACCTTGTGGCTGTACTTAACCTAGTTCTGATCATGCTCAATATAAAGCACTTAACCTTTGTCCTTCACCAAAACACAAAAACCCCACACTACAATGTAAATGACAATCACCACGTTTCCAAGTATTAAAAGGAGTTATGTAAGGAATTAAAGTTAGTGTGTGTAAAATAGCAAGATTTTCTTACCAACAGAGCATCTAGGGAAGGTAGGGAGAAAAATAGGAAAGAATTCTTGCAACTAGCTTGCTAGGGTAGGGTATCTGCAGGATGAAAAGACGAATAAGCAGAGAAAGCAGGGAAATTCATCAAAAGGAGCCGTGGATAATTCTTTTCATTTCCCTCATCTATTTGTTTTCTTGATGGAACACAAATGGGAGAGGAGAGCAAAGGAAGATAGGACTAAAGCATATTTTAAATAGCTCATGGATCATCTTGAAAAAGGACAGAATTTATTTCATTTACAAAGTTATTGCCTGACTATGTTGACCACTGGAGAAAGTATAGGAAACAATTTTTTTGAAAATTGTATCTGAACCTGGAATACAGAATTAGTGTAGCCATAAACTCCAGACTCCCTTGTGGATGCCTGAATAGTGCAAACACTGACCTAACCTGATACCCTACAGCCTCTGTACAAGCACCTTTTTACATCAATGCCCTTTCAGTTATGTACAGATCAAACAATACAAGTTCTTGTGTACAACAAAGTGCTCTCTTCTCACAGTGTCAGCATAGACTAATTTAACGGATTCATTAACACAGGACTGACACTGAAGAGGTTCTTCTAAGCTCCAGGTAAGATCAAGTTTCTGTTTGTCTGTACTAAAATGATAGGCTTGGATAGTTGCAAAGTGGGAGGAAAGTATTCTAGTAAAAGCAGGAGAGAGACCTCAACATCTGTTATATTTAGTTCTCCACAGTTTACAGTTTTGACATTTTTAGACTAACCATTCCAGATAATGTGCTGGAATCCAGGTGGACAGGAAATGGTTTAAAATTGTATCTAAGCAGTTTTCCCTCCCAACAGTCCCAAGACAAATATGGTAGCACACTGCACAATGTCTCTTAGGATTAAAGTTTTTCCGTCAGTATGCTTGTACTCACTATATACGTATGTTCAGAAACATTTTTTTTTTAAATTTACTTTTAACTGTGTCACTGTTTAAACATGTTAGTAGTTTAATCACACCCACAACCTTAAAAAGAAAACTCCGAAGGACAGAACAAAAAATAATTGAAAAGCATACAAAGATGTGATATTCAGAATTTTGGAGGTGTTCCTGATCTTTGCATGTTTTTGATGAAACAATTTAATCCAACTGACAGATTGCAGTAATGAAAGATATTTATTTACCATTGGATCTAAAAGGGACTTACCAACCACAAGAGGTCAAATTTTGTAAGGGGTATTATAAAACCATCACCCACTCCATCATGAAAATTACAGACACTCCCACAAGCCAGTTTGCTTTGAGTGAGCCCTCCCATCAGCTCACTTTGAGGAGCTAAGGATTTCAAGCTCAATTTTCAAACACGACTCTCTATGTGTGCAAACCATAGGTGTGCGCAGCACATTTCATTAGGGTGTGCACCCAGGGAATTTTCGGGCCACAATGGATTACAATTGACTCTCCGCCGAAAAATCTCGCTGCGTCATCAGTTTCGGCAGCAGCTAGTGACGTCTTACCCACCGCCAAAAAAACTACCGGGGTCCTTCTTTTTGGCGGCAGCTCACGATGTCTTGCCCGCCACAGAAAAAACTACCGGGGTCCTTTTTTGTCGAGCCCTGCATTAGGCTGTGCCTGGGCACAACCGGCACACCCCGCACGCACGCCTATGGTGCAAACCCTACCAATGGAGGTAGAAACGTACACTAAGCCAGATATTTACTCTTTTGGCACCCTGCTAGGATCACTGCATGTGCAAATTAGGCAGCCATTTTTTAAAACTAGGCCCTATGTGTACTATACACAAATAAGCAATATAAAAGGGGAAGTAAAGACTTACTAGAAATTAAGCAAAATTTTACTATTTTGATACCGTAACTGGATACAGCGATGTAAGTATATTCATGGGGTGCACCAATTGTATTAATCTAGATGATCATGTGGGTTGTACTGCACGATCAAGCCAATAGTGGAATTTAGTGATGGGGAGATAGAAAGGATTTTCAGATCTGCTCAGTATGTTAATCGCTTGATAGTTAACTGAATGGCAGTAGAAAAAACATAGGAAATATTTCTTCTTTTCCAGTCACTTGCAAACCCTATGATATGTAATTTTTTATACAAGAGAAACAAAGAATAATGGTACTCTTAATTTTGCCCCTTGCCCCTTCCAAATAATTAAATTCTGTGAAAAGAGGTCTTAAAAATAAATCTTTTATCACACTTGCACATACACACACAAGAATAAATTATTAAGAGAGACCCAGGAAATACTAATTTGGATTTCAAAATGACAGCCAGTTCAGCATCTTGATATTCAGAGACTGAGTTCCAGAAGTCTTTGAAAGCTATCAGTGAAAAAGTCTGTCATTACAAATATTACACAGGTGTTTTAAATAGAAAATAAAGCTTATGTTTGGTTTGGATGCAAAGAAAGAAAATGTTATCAAATGAAATCTAGGAAAATGTTGAAGTCGTTAGAAGATAAACATATCAATAATTAAGGGTATAAATTAAAAAGTTATAAGATGTCTCCATTTTTTTTTTTTTTTTTTTTTTTTTTTTCTTGACAAGCCATGGTTATTCTATGCCTTAGTGTAAAGTAACCAACTCTACAGTGCATTTTGGCTGCAAATCAGGTGTACAATGGAATGTCACTTGATCCTGCTCCTACCTTTTCATAGGTAATGCTGCCACTAAGGGCATGAACTGTAATTATGCTAAAACTTCAACTCCAAAAGCTATTCCAATCTTCCAAAACCACTATCGCGTGAGAGTGCTGGGTGAACTCAGTATACTGATTACTGTACTGTCAGTTGTTCTTGACATGAAATTATCCTTGTTCTTAACAACACTGTTGGCATTTAAAGACAAGAAAGCTTGGCCTATAAAAAGCACCAGAATAATCTGAATTGATATACAACTGACTGCTGAAAGGCAGATAAATAGTGGTCAAACTGAAATATGAGATACAACTACTGTGTTGTAACTATGTACCTATGTGCCATGTATGCATGACTAGCCAACTTATCTTCTAATTAAAATAAATACCAGTAGCAGTAAGCTTAAACTGAAAATGGTATGGCAAATTCAGCTGCAGCTACCATATTTTTTATTAATGTCCAGAAGATCATTTAATCCAACATCACAGGAACTAATTCTTCCACCAGAATACATGTAAGAAATAATTAGCACTAATGTAAAAGGACCCTGCACACATGGGAAAACAGAACCTATCACTTTAAGATGCATTATAATTCAATAGCTGCAGAACACCATTTAATGTGTGGGGGTAGCATAGCTTTGCCCCCCAACTCCACCTGACCCTCTCCTTCCCCTCTCCAGCACCTCCCACCAGCAGCCTGATCCCTGCAGGCCTATTAACTCCTACATCCACGCCCTCCAAATTTGAGGGAGTGGTGTTGCAACCTCCCCACAGGTTGGGCATGCTGGCCCCTCTGTTATGAGGGGGTGGGTGGGCTAAATTTGAGTAACAGGTCTTGCAACCTGGCGTGCTGTCTCACAGCATCTATCAGGTTTGGCTTGGCCAAAAAGTGGTCAAGCCATGGGCTGATGGCCAACCAGCTTTGCAACCTATGTTGTAATTCATTAAGAAGGTAAAATCTACAGTAGGTAGAAACCTACACACAAAATCTACAGTAGTTGATGGTAAAAGTACTGGTGATCAGAGCTCCTTGAGTTTTTTCATTCTCTGGACCTCACCTTAACAGAGACTGTTTCACAGACCACACACTCTCCAGTTCAGTTATATAGCTCATCCCCCATTTCATTTATGATCAGTCATCATCCATGTGGTAACTACAGCAACTGGTTTCATAGAATTTATTTGTATTATTTGTATTGCAGTAGTACCTAGGGGTCCTAATCATACATCAAAGACTCAGTGAGCTGCATATACATGTTACAAGACAGTCCTTGCTCAGAGAAGATTGCAAGCTACATAATATTAGGAAAGTATTTAATGTATGTTTAAATCCATTTAATGAGATTCAGCAGCTGGAAACAAGGGGAAACAGCACCATGTGACCATCTGATTCTCTGGACTACAGCGTGAGAGCCACTGGTATAGATAAAAACATCTGCTAAACCAGGAACCATTTAAACAGAGCTACAGTTTCTCAAGTGAGAGATTATAGTGCTACATCCTAAAAACAAAATAATTACAGTAGTGGAAGACTAGCATATTTGTCTGTCTGCATGTAATTTACTATATACTGATCCATTCAGAGATTTCTACTGGCCAGATAATGAAAGAGTTAAAGGATGCAGGAAAAAGCATCGTCTTACGGGTCAAACTTTTCAGTACATCCTTTTAATTGCACCCATATGACTTGTGAGCACTATATATTTTCAAAACAATCTTACATTTTTATAATGCAGCATAAAATTTGAATGGGAAAGAATGCCGATCTATGTTTGGAATTAGCACATGTGTACATATTTCATTCATTATCGTGATAAGAGGATTTTCAGATTACACACTTCTAATGAAATAGTGAAGAAATAATTTTAAAATAAATCTTTCCAATGTATCTCACCACATGATTAATCTAAAGTTAGTTTCCTACCTGATCATTTTACATTAGGCTATCAAAAGGGTAACCCAATGGGTCAAACAGTATACATCATATAATTAGAGTTGTCTCAATTCTTTTGACTTGGATCCCAAACCATGATACAAAGATATAGTACAGTCAACAAGCTATGATAGAGAAGTTGATTTCCTATTATATTTTGAGACTTCATATATGAAAGAATAATTTTTTAAAATTCTGATCAAAGCAGCCTATTGGCTCAACCATGCTGAAAATTACAATGAATTTTCAATTTCATTTACTTCTATAGCTGAAAATATGGTTAATAAATTAATAAGTTAAGATAAGAGGGGGACCTGTAACACAGATTCTCATTCTCATGATAAATTATTGAACAGCCCAGATAAGTGACACTTTTTTTTGTGGGGGTTACTTTTTAAAATTTGACAAAGAAAAGACCACACATTAAGAATTTTTTTTAAAATCCCAGACCATGACCTAGCTCTTAGGGGATTCATTCCCGCTTTCTGCTTAGGGAAGGAATAGCAGGAAGGTTCACACATCAATATGAGGTGGTCCTTTTTACATTTACTGCCCTTTCGGTGAGAGGTCCGTCAACTAATTAGCAGAAATCACAGCTATGTAATATAGCCCAGCATCATTTCTCTCTTCCTCTTGCAATTTGGCCCAAATGAAGATTACATCACTGAAGTGAATGGAATTTATTTAGCTTAATCTATCAACAAATGTGTCCTGATGAAATTTCTTTTCCATCCATATTACACAACTCAAAGTCACTGGACACTAACAATCAAGGGCCTGATGGTTAGTTCTAGATTATGATTGGATAGATTTCAAGATCTGACATTGGAAAAAAGCTATTACTATAGTCCTAGCAATAATTAAACTTTTGTTCATTTCTTCTCATGTGTGGGAGGGTCTTATGTTTCCTCCTCTTTTCATTTAATCATTCTGGTTTACCAAGTATCATTAAAAACTGGTTATTCCTTACTTGATTTCCGTATCATCTAGTATTTGCCTTTCAACTTGTTACTCTTCTGGGGTTGATTGAATAAGTGTTTGATTTAGTCACAACTTGTTTATTTGGTTTAGGTTTTATTTTTCTCATGTCCCCATCAACATTCCTATTTTCAGTAAAACAGGTTTGAAAAGCACCTTATAATGGCTTCCACATTTGCTTCCTCTATCACCAGGCTCAGACTCATGTTTTTAAATGGATCTCATGCATGAGAATGATGTATAAAATGATATATAAAACCAAATCTTGTTATACTGAAATGTAGCCCAAAAGCATTTGTGACTAAATAATTAAAAACAAAACAAAAGAAGGCTATGTTGTCAGAAAGATTTTCGGATAAAATCATTAAAGAGTACAAACCTAATGACCTGGTCACAGTGAGCACACATAGGAGTACGCTTTCCTGCTGGAATATGCTCTGCTCTCTGCACCAAAGTGTCTTGCTCTGTTAGCTGAAGCTCTGGCACAGACTTATCGATTGGTGCAGTTGCTCCAGACGGTGTAATATTGTTTGATGTCCATCCACTTGCAGGAGCTACGGAAAATAATGTAAAGAATATTTTGAAGACTGTGTCAACCTCAATAAAACTACATATATACAAGATATATACAAGTGAACAGAACTCAGTTCAGTACCTGAATTTGTATGTGTAAAATATGTGCAGTACATACATTATGTTGAAAAAAAATATGGCAACAGGATACATGATGGATTGAGTTTACTCTTTTCACCCAATCCGGCAGGTTACTAGCCACTAAAAGTACCAAACCAAACATTACCATTATCTACCAGGATAAAACTTCTGTGAAACACAGAATGGTTTTCAATTAAGTGGGAACGTAGTGGACAATATTGGACCTAACGGAGCAATCAAATGACAGAATGTGTGACATGTTAAGATTTCACTGTGCTTTGGATGGGTCAGGCTGAAACTAAGGCTGCAAATATTTGAGTGGTGGCAAAACAGCATGACATACATCTTCCTAAAGAGTCAAACTGATTCATTATTCATCATTATTACCAGGATAAAATAAAAAAGTATGTAAAGAGCACAACTTGTACAGGTTCTTAAAACACATTATTTCATAATGAAAAACACTTCCAAATTAAAACATTGACCTGGATCATTCAACATTGCAAACCCAAAGCATTACTCATCTCTTAAACCCTCCCCACCCCAAACGTTATGAGATTGTTATTTTCTTAAACTTGGGATTCATTTAATTTGTCTTCTAGTTTCTGAACTTTTAGGGTGCACTAGGACCAGGCTTTAAGGCATTTCTGAAACAAGAATGTTTTTTGAAAAACCATGGAAGCTGAGATTCTCACATCATAACTTGCCTCCAGAAGCTGAGCTTTTTAAAAAAAATGCCAAATATCATGGAGTCTCATGATAAAATGAGAGTTGGCAACACTGAATTCGTTGTCCCATGCCCCCCTACCCTTCCACAGATCTCTGCTATACCACCTCCTTCAGACAACACTAAGGGTGACCTGCTCCTCTATGAACTTGACTACAGAGAATGTGGAGACTGGGTGGACCAGTGAGTGTAAGGAAATGCTTATTGTCACCCGTTCACCATGTGGAGTTTAGATGGAAAAGATAATACAACCAATAATATTATCTTTTCCATGGATGTCTCCCCTCCTGGGACAGAGGAGACGCAGGTGTTGAGGACACAGGATCGCCTGTGAATGGTGGTCTCTGGAAAAAACCCAGTGAAATTGGGAGTTGCACACTATTCCTGCATTCATTTAGTAAAATTCGATCTCAGAAGTCCTCCCTCCACCACTGCCAGACAGAAAGGAGACCCAATGGCAAGTCTAGCTGCCTGAAGGTAGACGGAGGTACAGAGATGAGAAGAAGTCATTATTTGTAGGCTCAAGCCTGCCTCCAGCTTTAGAAAATATGTCCCGAAGAATTCTCTGAGTTATTTTTGAAGAATTTAGTACTTTGTTCTAGCATCAACCAACATGGTTCGGGATTTCTCATCAGGTGGCTAGACAGCAAATCCAAAATTGTTCTTAATTACTACAGAATTGTCCCAAATTACTCAGAAAACAGCTCTATCAATTAGTTTTCCCAGGTCATCGATAATATGCTCTTTGGGCAGGGTGCACCATCAATAATGATCATCACCAATTCTTTAATTGTTCACATTTTTCTTCCTGATTGTAACAGTATGGCACCCACCTCTCCTGAACACTCCCTTCTGGTCAGGTACAGCCTGGCATCGGGCTGTACCCCCAGGGCTTCTTCCTGGAGGCAATGGTTTCGCCATTTCTGGTCTGTTCTGGCCCCAGGTCTCCAAATGGGCCTCTTAACATTTCAGATCCCCTTCTGAGGTGTGTCACAGTTCAACTGTAAGCCCACTTCCCCAGTGGTCTATGGGGGGGACTCAGGCGCACCCACTACTCCAGTCCCAGACCAGGGACCCTAACAACTGCAGCCACATGCCACCATGTCCCTTTAGAGAAATTGACTTAAATTCTCTCAGCCACTTCCCTACAGCCCCAGCCTTCGCCAATGCTTCACCCTTACCTCAGGGCTCTCCTGCATTCAAGTCCAGCAGCCAGCCAGGAGTGCTCTCACTCCCCTGGTCCCTGCCAGCACTAAGCTATCCATAGTGCTGCAGTCCCTTTGGCCAGCCAGGAGCAAAACCTGAACACCTCTGGCTTCAGAAAGGAACTGCCTGTCTCTTGCTCTGCCGATCCTTTTATATGGTCCTCCTGGGCCCTGATTGGCTGCTTCCCTGCAGACTCTCTAGGCCACTTGAAGACTTAGCTGCACTGCTCCTTTCCTGGGCAGGGCAGGACTCTAAAGCCTCCAGTGGGGGGCCTCTGGGCCTACTCCACCCCATCACACTGATAAAGAAACAAACGGGGAGGAATACTTTTCCTTCATCTAGGGGATACTAAACTTAGTCACTGAAATTTAAAAACAGCAAGTTATTGTAGGATGGAAAATAATAAGCTATATTAAGTACAATAAGATAAGAAAAAAGGATATGGCATTCAGAACAACCTAGAGCCATGTTCATTAATCACCCAATAACATTTGCTAACTGCTTTCTTTTGTAAGAAAGCTTTGAGAAAAAAAACCAATGCAAAAGAGAAGGAGTTCATAAGAAACAGGGGAGACGTTACACACACAACATAGCATGTCAGGCCAAAGAAATACCACACAGAGCCAGAGAATTATCATCATACAGTAGTGACATCAACTGTAACTGCCTCTAGCAATGCTTTACCAGATCCAGCTGTACAGAGCTCTATTCTATAGTTATCTGTCAAACAACTCAAAAACAAACACCACTGTCAATCTGTTGGACCAGTTTTCTCTTTTGGGAGGTGCTGATGATTTCCTGTGTTGTATCAGATGTCTGGCTTCAAAGGAGGCTCATAGGATCAAGGGTTGATGTTAGCAATACTGCTTATTTTTTTCAGTCTTATTACTTAATGAGATATACAGCACATATTTTACAGTGGTTGAAAAGCTGGAGCCTGTGACTGAGCCACAAAAGAATTAATTTCCACTCATAATAGAGCTCCCTCTGCACACTGGACAGGAGTGCTTAGTCCTTTGCAGGATCAAGCCCCTAATTAATTATGTATTTCTAATAAAATAACGTTACCAAATTTCAGACTTCTAGGGTGAAGTTTTGGCACCACTGAAGTTAGTAGCAGAACTAGAACGATAACTTTACTGGGGCCATGATTTCACTCCTCACCCCCAAATCTACACTACCTTCTCAGGCTATGTATATATTTCAGGATGGGGAGTACTTCCCAACCCAAAGAGACATACCTGCACTAGCTCCAATTGAACTCTTGCACTAAAAACAGAGTGTAGCTTCAATGGCACAAGTGGCAGGAGGGATTAGCCAGACAGAATCATACTCAGGGTGCCTAGCCCCTCCGGCCATCATGGCTGCACTTTTATGTTTAGCACACTAGCTTGATGAGAGCTAATGTGGCATCTCCTGAAACCAGGAATTAGGCCCCCGGCTTGAAGAGCAGACATCACCGAAATGTGTGCCTTCTAAATATTAATGGAACATCTATTACTGTTGAAACTTACTGAAAGGATCAGACTTCAAAAATTGTACTAAAGTCTACTCTGGAGCACTTATTTAAAAACCAACGATATCACTATATAGTTACAAAAGATAAAAGAATTAACCGAATGTACACATATTTAAGAAAACAAAATAAATCAGATTTAAAGTGGTTGATGAATTATAACATTTATTATCTGTAGAATTCCATTATGGACAAGAGAAGCAAGAGATGCCAGAAATTTTTAATACCCCCTCAAAACAAATAAACTTACTTTCCAAGTTCCTCAACTGATCAGCTTCCTCACTTCCCTGCAAGTTTGTCAAAGGGAATCCCACACATTTATTGAGCAATCTCACAAAATAAAAGTGCCACTACATACCTGAATATTTGAAACTGCAGATTCAGATACTGTATTGCTATGCATTTCAATATAACGAAACATACACACTTGTAAAGGCTTTAAACAATCACTTTGAGAGCCGCTGTGTTAACAAATCATGTAGCCACCACAGCTATGAGTCTGGCTCATGAACCAAAATACATTTACAACTGTACACCCTAAGCAAATAAAATGCAAGAGAGCAACATGCCAACATTTTAAAACTTTTTAAAAAATAGCCAACAATAATAAACGTCAGTGCTCTATAAAATAGACATGAGTTTTGCATGAAATATGCCAAGGAGTACAAGGTCAGGAACGAAGATTCATAAAGACACAGGATTTCCTCCTTTCTGCCCAACTTTTAACCCTTGGTTACAGAGTTTACATGGCTGTAGTGAAAGAGGCCAACTCCAGCTTTAAAACATTAAAGCATTCTCATTCTTGCTCCGCGAAAGGTTGGAAATCGAATGCGGCAGTGATTTAGAGGAAAGGAGTGGAAGGGAAGGGGAAGAAAATTGAGTACCATTCACACTCCATTTGTATCACATGTATTCAGCCAAGGACAAAAAAGAATGATTAAGGCAGGAGAGCTGCAACAGAATAAAACAGAACAATCCCAAGGGGAGCGAAAGGGGGGGGGGGGGGGATGTCCTGTGTAAATGAAATTTCCTACTCTTCTGCTTTCAAATCTCCCTAAAACAAATCATGGCAAGCAATCTTGTTTACAGCAAGTTAATTATTATTGTAACAAAACATACTCTGATTAGTTATAGGCCTTGCAGGAGACAAAGACAGTATTTTCCTTTTGGAGTGGGCATGCAAGGTAATCCACCTTGTCAGATACACTGTTTCCTCCCTTTTTGTTTTTCTAATACTGATAAACTAGTCATCACAAACTATCATCCTACCTGATATATTTTCACTGCAGTGCATATCTTCACTACTTTTTGAAAGCAAAGGAGAGTTAAGAGCTGAGTTAAAAAATAAACAATTTCCTGGGTGGGGAAAAAAAAAAAAGTAAGGGGAGGGAGATATGAAATGTATAGAAGATACAGTCTTCTGTTACTCAGGATAATGAACAAACAGTCCTCCACTTCTCTCTCTGTCTATTGCTGCGGCAAACTAAGTGTATGAAGGTGGTTATTTGCTCCTTTCTGGTTTTGAAGTCTGGGGTCTTTTTTGTTTGTGTGTGTTTGTTCTTAAGCACACTGACAAAAAGTAGTACAGCAACCTTTTACTTGTGATTGCAGGGAAGAAAAGGGCTAACCACTGCTTGCTTTGTGTTCTAGCTTTGGTGTAATGATCCTGAGCCTTGTACGCTGGAAAGCCACTCAATATTGAACTGAGTTGAAAAGGGGCAGGGAGAGGGGGAGGAGAAAGCTATTACAGAGTGACATCTTGACACTGTATTGTGTGTTTGTGTTGTGAAAATATAACACATGACACAAGGTCATCATGTATGGATGTAATTCTGTCCAGACATTTTAACAAGACTAGTTTGTGCACTCCTACCTCTTTTTGATAATCTTGCAGAAAAATAATGGGCGTGCCTCTTCTCTCCCACCTCCTAGAGAGGAGTGCTGATCGACCCCGTGGACTATACAAGAGCAGCATGGATCTTTAGCACTCTAGAGCTTTTAAGTGATATAATGACTTACACTTATGATGAACCCTATTATATGCTAGTATATTCACTCATTAAGGCAAGAGTGATATTACAGGAAATTAAATAAAAAGGAGTTTCTAATGATATGAGGGAGGTAACATAATACACTCTTTACTGGAACTAAAAATACTTATTCACACATGTCTGGGGGCCAAAAATTACACCTGACCGAGAAGTTCTTTTTGGCACCAGTGCTTTGGTAGGGCAATTTTGCTGTTATTAATCCAATAAAATGGCCTCATTACCCACTTTCCTTACTCCTTCCCCATTTGAAGACCAATACAGTCACACACATTTTCTGTCTAATTAACTCTGAAGTTTGATAAACTGACAAGAGCCAGGTCATTTGGAGATAAGGCTGACACCCTTTTGGATCCTTTCCAACTTCTGAGGCAGTACAAAGTATACAAGTTAGTCATTTTTTCATACAAGTATGTTACTGTTAATCTTTATGTATAACACCTATTAGAACAAGATCAGAATGGATGACAGTCAACAAGTGTTAAAAATTTGTATCTTTAAAAAAAATCACTTCTTAATCAATCATCTGAACAATCAGTATTCCTTGAAAGTGGCTACCTCTGAAAATTGTCTCTCCAAAACACTTTATCATGAGCAAGTCACTGCTCTATTGTAGTTTATCTCAGATTATTAATGCCTGCTGAGCCTACAAATAAATGCAGATAAGGCGGAAAAAAGCTTTTGGGAAACATGAAAGAAAAATATTTTGATTAATGATACTTTCTACCCCTCTCCTCATACTTTACCTTCTAATTTGCAAGTACCAGCTAGTGAGAAGACAAAGACACATACTAAAAACTAATTTCTTTGAAGATTGTTTTCTTCACAAATCAAATTCAAGCACAGCTTCTTATATACCGCTAATGTGTATTTGAGTTGCCAGTGAAATACCAACGCCAATTCAAACACATTTTCTAACTTTGTTTTCATTGTGTATTTAAGAGAAACCTCTTGCTTTTTAATTTTTTTTTTTTTTTAACTTCATGAACCAACACAATGTTCCCTTTTCTTTAGTCTCAATGCATAGTAATTATAAAGCCTGCTTTTGTGTGGATTGAACTGAACTTTAAAAGTTATTTTTGGTCCGAAACAAGATATCTGCATGTGAAAAATCTCTCAACATCGTTGGGAAAATCCAGTGGTCACTTCTGAATTATGCAAATAAGAGAGAAGGAAAGGAGTGTAATCAATTCTAGTAACGTTTACTTTCTGATACTGTCTTATGTTAACAGAGCATCTTTCATATATAGACAAAAATAATTTGAAGGGAAGTTTAATACTATAAAACAACACTGAATAGTATTAAAGAAAGCCAAGAACTCAAAGTTGAAACTGGTGCTGTATTCTCTAATTTAAGCCAATGTAAGCGGACAGGAAAAGATAACAGGACATCAACGTGAATTAGAAGGCACAATTCTGCTTCAATTGAAACTAATGGCAAAACACTGTTGGGACTTCATGGATGCAGGAGTCCACACTAGTACATCTCATTGCAGGATCAAGGCCTAAGAATATTTTTTCCAAGAATTTCAAAGTACTGTTTAGAAATTCCAATCACTATTTCAGTGACTAGTGCTCGCTCGCTCTCTCTCTCTCTCTCTCTCTCTCTCAGTGGGGCTGATCTCTTTATGTTATGTGCCAGCAGCAGTCCTTTTTGATGATGTAAAATAGGACAGAAAGAATTGCTTTCCCCATTAGTAATCATTTCAAAGCAGATGTTTAAAGCTACTGGTAGATAAATTCTACATTTAAAACAATATCCAAAAATACCGTTGGTTAATTTGATTCTCTAATGTTAAAGAATAACCAAAAATCCATTTAAAACTAGAGTTTACTTCACAATTTTGAAACTAATTTCCAATGCTTTGTAATAAGAAAGTATAACCCACTTGTGAGTGTATGTGTTACAAAGACAAGTTGTTACAGCTCCCACCTACAAAGCTTTGGCACTTAAAACTCAAGCTGTAGAATCTCACGCTTAATTCTGGAGATTGCTGGTTCAATCCCGTGTGTGTCGAGCAATAGGGCGGCCCATCACAAAAACAATACCTTCCAGTTATACTTTTGCCTCCTGTTTTAAAGTCTGTATAAACATTGTATTGTGAAGATTTTTGTAATTTGATAGCTTTTAGAGTAGCTTTTCACCCACTGAAAATTACTCTCAAATAGTACTAGAACTAGGGTGACCAGATACCCGGATGTTATAAGGATAGTCCTGATATTCAGGGCTTTTTTTTTTATATACAGATGCCTATTACCCATGACCCCTGTCCCAATTTTTCACATTTGCTATCTGGTCACCCAAACTAGAACTAGGCCCAGACTAATACATTCAATCCAAGCATACCCTGCAACTTGGGCTCTGGAACTGATCACCAGTTTGGGCCCTATCCATAGTTTTTACAGTATATAATGATTTTTATTCTGTTCACCTGCTCTCAAACATATAGATCTGCCACAGTTTATACCCTTACTTCCCCCACTGAGGCAAATCAGATTGCAATGCTTTAAAGAGGAGGGGTGGGGGGGGGAAGGCAATTGAACTATTACATTACCAAAAATATGTAAAAAGTTAAAAAGAAAGTTTCAATCAACAAAACAGAAAACAGAACATAACAGTGTAGGTTAAAGGAGAAATGCACAAGTTCGACCCAATCAAAAGAGAACTGAAAGTTGCCAAAGACAGCATGACAGGATGTTCAAGTAGCTTAAGAAGTTGCTGAGCATTTTGGAGGTGCACCTTTTTGGTCCCAGACCTGTCAAATGCCCTGAGTGCAGAGGGGAAAGGAAACAACCCAGCCAAACCCTGGAAGCTTCTCAAGGTACTTGACTACTTTGTCACAGGAAGTCTTAAGGGTTCCACCTAATTTTCATAAAATGGAGTAGACTGCAGCCATCTTCATCTATAATACGGAGAGACTATAAACTCCAGAATGGAATACTCCATCTTGATCTGAGTGGCTTGGAAATGCTGCATGCAGGGATCTAGCATCTCTGAATGCTATGAGGGAAGCTGAGGGCTACATTTCAGATTTCTACAGGCTTCACTTTGCCCTCATTGCCATTCATACTCCTTTCTAAACTGTAACTAGGGGGGGGGAGGAGGGATTTTCCATTGTTGTAGTTAGCTTTTCTAAAAGGAGTAACACTGTGCACTATATTATTAAGTTTGTCCTTAAGTATTTACTTTCACAAAACTCCTTGGTATGGCTAGTTTAATATTTAACTAGGTTTGAAGCAAGGTAAAGAACGGCCTTTTTCTTTCTGAAAATCCCAGTGTGACTTTGCCCTGGTTCTATTAACAATAGCATGTTCCGATGCTGAACACATGGGTGAATACAAACACTAATGAAAGATTTCTAAGACAAAGGCGGATATATAGTGGTGCCAAAGTCACTTTGACAGAGGTTCGCTGGTGCATAGCAACAATACAACAGTCTGAACTGTTTAACGCTCACTTAAACATAACATCAGACTTCATGCAATATCTATAAATAACAGTGCTACTTTAACTCGTGGGAGTGCCAGAATTTCATTTTAAAGTGCTGTAATCCAATGATTTATATAATGCTATCAAACTACTGTATGATAAATGGAGAATATAAAGGTTCCTATGCACAATTATCTAACTCCTGTTAACATACTGTATAGTAAAAACTCTTCCAGTCCCTTTCCCTCCAAACCAAACAGATGGCCGGATGAAGCAAAGGGTCTGAAAAATTCTGCTGTCAACTAGTTATGTTAAACTTATGCAATACCCTACCCTGTATGAGCCCTGCGTGAAATTGCACAGACAAAATGGACAGAACTTCAAGATAAGCAGCAGAGAAAAAAGCATTCAATAGTCTCTCTTTGGTTCATACAGAATTTGTGGACTATAATCAAAGCTAAAAAAACCCCACTGATGAAAGGCAGAACAGGAAGGATTAAACCATTATCATTACATTAAATGATCAAGTATGCTGGTATGTGCACCATGAAAAATCAGAACAGGTGCAACCAAGGCCTAATTTCAAGAACCTCTGCAACTTCGGGGAGTTAGTTTCCTGTGTTAGCAACTAGCCTTTCAGCTAGAAGAACTCAGATTAAATTGGCTGTAAAGTATCAATTGAAAGGAGTATAGTGGTTTTGACTTGGTTCAGCTTGTCTCCTTGTGATTTGTTGCATCTTATACCATCACAAATTTGGCACAACTGGATTAGTTTGCTGAAAATGGGCCCTGGAATGAAAGAAAGCATACTCTCTTGCACAACAGAGTGCAGTTATGTTTGGTTGGAATGCCACATATTGGAACCCACAGAATACTTTTTTGAGGAGGGTATTTTTTTCTTTGTCTTCACTGCTTTCAGTTCATATAATATTTGACTGTAAGAAGTAATAAGAGTGAATATAACTTTGTGAAAAAATTAACATCCTAGACTTATGCAACTGAAATACACACTGTATATCCTTTTCATCACACAGATATTTAAAACATGAGCAATTATATGGCTAATATTTAGTAAAAGTATCATGCTTTACATTTTCAAAGCACTCTACACAAACACTGGGCATGATTTTCCATTGTTCTTTATCTAATATAATCATTTACATCTTGCACAAGTGCCTCCTAAATGCTACCGGTTGGATCTGGTGTAAACAACTACACAACATGTAAGGCAGTGCAGAATCAGGCCCATTAACTAACTAATTCTCAACATCTCTGTGATATTATTCAAGTTTTATAAAAGCGGAGGAATGGGGAGTCTTCATTTTCAAAATCACATGTGGAAAAATTATGTCCCCAACTTGCGTATGCAATTACAATACTGCAAGAGCAAACAATGTATTTGTGTCTGTGCAAACAGCCAGATAGATACATCACTGTAACTGCATGAAAGTTAAGTGCAATGATGTGCAGGTTTTGCAATACCAAATCATATTTAATGTCAAATGTCATAAAGGATCAGTATCGGAGCTGGGCTTCAGGACAGGAGATCCTATAGTGAAGTCCACTGGACCATGTGTCTCCAACAAGTATTGGGCATAAATGTGAATCGTTCCTGTGATCCACTCCCTTTTTAACCACAAATATTCAAATTTCTAAATATATTCTGCTTCTGACCATGTTCTTAAGCGTTAGAATTTCACACTACAAGTAAATAGTTTAATTTGAATGGCTGACAGACATTTACAAATTACTTTACTGTGGTTTCACAATGGGCTTTGCTTGGCTAAGTCTGAGTTCACATAAGTTAACTTTAAGATAATAAATTATTGTGGTTTGCTGTCATATGACAACATAATCATTTAGATTAACTGAAAAATTACTAAAACAAAAACAGTCTAAAACCCGGATGAGGAAGTTCTGTTATTTTCATCCATCAGTCATATCACTCTTTATAGACAACTGGTTGGACAAGGTTTTTATGTTTTCACTAACAACGGCCTGCATTATACAATGGCTAACTTTCATTTCAGTGAAAAGGACAAGATCTTATTAGATTCAAAGACTCATTTTTACCAGATGTCAGTATACTAACATACAAGGTTCTTTATCTTAAATTTGTAAAGTTGCTCCAGTTTCTTTTCCCAATATCTCACCGCACACAGATAGTCAGTCACTCCCTTTTAATTAGCGGAGTCTTTAACCATACTTTAATTTTCCTGTTCTATAAAGGAAGTGAATAGAGATGAGCTGAACAGATTTGTCACTCAGGAGTACTGAACCTTGAAAACAAAGGTGGTGTTAATAGTGAGGCTAGTCTAGAGTCTCCCAATCTAAAGCATTTCCAAGAAACATGCTCCATCCAGTTTGCGATCAGGTCTGACATGGCACAGTATTGCTAGAAAGGACACTGGGAAAAAGCAAAATAAGAAAGAAATAAAACACTGAAAAGTAGGAGGAAGAGAATGTGTCATGGTCATTCTATGTACTTACCTCTAGAGAAAACTCTGAAAGGATAAGCATTTTATTGTAATACGTAGCTCTTAGCAGTAATTAAACTCAGGATCTCTGAACCTGACACTGTGCTGTCGGACCTAATGGCAAAAATCCCACTAGGACTTCAATATGGTCAGGATTTCACCCTAGGTTCCTCAGTAAGAAGACTGTAGCAGATTCAAACCTCTACCAATGATATAGCCACTAGTGGGTGGGGATAGTGAGCATTCGCCTGCATTACACTGTCATTATACGTAGAATAATCTGTCACATCATGGCTAGTGCCAGGTTTGAATTTTCTCACACATTGGAGGTTCTGCCTAATGGTGCCAAGGGAACAAGCAAGAAGAACGAACAGCTATCAGTTTGAGAATTACAGAAGGATGATGCCACAAAAAAGTGTTAAATTTATGCCCAGCAAACATATGAGGGCAAGGGCAGGGAAATAACAGAATTTTTCAGACAAAAATCTCTGGGGAACAATTCTTCTATGTTTAAAGCCAGCTTCCAAAATGCTTTCTCCATCAAACAGAGCATGTGCTTAACACATGTTGCTGGCTCAGGATTAGGCAACTGACAGTTGTAGCAATTGAAGAACATGCTAACATTCCGATCTTGCTTCTGCTGGAAAGAGATTGTGTATCTTAGTGGGTTGGGGCTGAGAAATAAGATGAGAAGAAGATATAGTACAAATGAGGAAAACAAAATGAATATATTCTGCTAGCAGTTCACTCAGGATTACACACATGAAAATTAGTTTTTCTTCTGAACCCTACATCACAAACCCTCCCTATCCCATTCTATTACTCAGCTACAAGGCCTACAAGGCAAGAGGGCTGCTGACTAAAACGCAATACTCTTTCTCAGATAGAAAACTGATTTTTATGACCTGCATCATGATCTTATCAGATCCCAAAAACTAATCCAGGTTGTGCCATGTCAATTCTAGGGTGACAGATCTCAGGAAACGGTATTGGAAATCCTCTGGATAGACCTCTTCCTCTTGAATCAGCACTGCCACCAGCAGCACTACCTGACGTCCTCCAAGTTCAGTGCAGGTAGGAGGTTGATCTTTCATAATCAAAAATATAAAACAGAAGCCCTCACTATTTCTGACTATTAAAGATCCCACTAGATTTTCTACAAAATGGGTTTCTGCCCTGGCCAAATTCCAATTTGGGTAACCAAGGTTACTGAATAATTTTATCTTCTTAAAATGCCCCAGCAGTTTCAATTTGATACAGTATTATTCTTCACTTCCTCTCAAGATACTGTGGACCGATACTGTATATTGTCCAACAGCTGCTACATTTCACTTTAAAAGTGACTGCATGTCAGTGGTGAACAAATGCAATTCCTGAGTATGTGCTGTGTGCATGCAGTGGTGGTGTGATGGAGTTCTTTTAGGCACTTTGGGAATTAATGTTTCCATATAATATTTAGCTAATGAATAGTATAATGACACACTGGAATGTAGTTAGAATTCTGTCAGAAGTAATTGGTTCACAAGGAGATTCAAATCTCGGCAAGAATTTCTTCCTTTGGCCATTGAGGATAAAATGACAAGTTCATCAGCTAGACCTGATATCAAACCATGCTTAACAACATATTAGTAGCCACATTTTCCACTCCTGGTTTGAGATATGGAGGTTACGTCCTCTATAACAGGAAGTTCTTTGAGGTGTGAGGTTCATATCTGTATTCCACACATGGGCATGCCTGAGCACCATGCACCTGAGTCCAGAGATTTTAATAAGCAGTGTCCATTGGCCTGCACATGCACAGTGGACCTCTGCTCCTGAATGAGGGTATAAGAGGCAATGTGGCTCAACAGCCCCTCAAATTCCTCTTCTTACCATGAATCCAACCAGATCTGAAGCAGAAGGGACAGAGGGCAGGTAGTGTAATACAGAGAAGGACCACAATCTTGAAGAACTTCATTACAATAAGTAACCTCCACTTCTCCTTTGAGTGCTGGTCCGTATCTGTATTCCACACGAGTGATTGGCAAGCAGTGCTCAGACTGGAGGTAGGTGCAAGGAAGCTGGCAACAAAGATGCATGCAGTCCACAAATCCAACTGCTGCATTTGCAGCAAAAGGCCTGGACTAGTGCGTATTGTATAGCAAACATGCGTATGGAGCTCGGGTGGTTGCTCTGCATATGTCCTGCATAGGGACCTCCTGCGGGGATGATACCATGACAGCCTGTGCTCTTATAGAGTGGGCCATTATACTGCCAGGAGGCAGGATGTAAGCTAGCCTGTAGCATTTGATAATATAGCCAGAAACCCACTTGGAAATCCTTTCACAGGATATAGCCACGGGATCTCTCTGCTATCGCAATGAAGCGTCTTGTTGAAGAATCACCCTGAGAGTGGTGCCCGAAGGGGGACTGGGAAGGGGTTTTGTGAGGAGGGAAGGAGAGGGAATTCTAGCGAGTATCCCTGGTGGATAATCTCCAATACCGGTCTGTTGTGATTAGCTCCCAGTTGTGGGAGAAGAGAGTATGACGGCTCCCAAAGGTGACAGAAGAAGGGGCAGTTGGTATCAAAAATGGTAAGTGGTGGCTTCTAGCACTGGGCTGGGAATGGGTTGTGGTGGCAGAAGGGGCTGATAAGTGGGGCCAGAAAGTGGGATCTCTGAGTCTTTTGTCGCTTGCAGGGAGGCTTGTAAGGATGCTGGTAGTAGAAAGCATGAGGAGTAGGCAGTGGTGGTTTTGATGTATAGGTCTGCCTTTGGTGCTTCCTCCTTGGGATTGGTGTGTAGATCCCCAGGGAGTGAAGGGTAGACCTTGAATCCTTTAACGAATGATGAGAGTCATCAGGTTTCCCCTTAAAAAGGTTTGACTCAAAGGGAAGGTCTTGGATCATATTCTGCACTTTCCTGGGGAAGCCCAAGGATTGCAACCATGAATTCTGCCCCATAAGACCAGTGGCCAAGCTTCTGGATGCTGTATCCGCTGCATCAACTGCAGCCTGAAGGGCTGTTTTTGCCACTAACTTGCCCTCCTCTAAAAAAAGAGGACTTGGGCTCTGTCATCAGAGAAAGTCTGTCTTGAAAGGCTCCCAGCCTAAAGCTGAAGTACTTGGCTAGCAGAGCCTGGTAATTGGTGATGGGGAATTGCAAGACTGCAAAGACGACCTTCCTCCCAGTCTCTTGGAGCCCTTATCTGGCAAGGTGGTCCTTCGGTATTGTGACCTATTTTGTGCCATAGCAGCCTGTACTACCACGGAGATAGGAGCAGGGTGGGAGAACAGAAATGTGGCTCCCTTTACCAGGATGGAATAGCTCCTCTTGGCTCTCTTAGGTGTAGGGGTGCAGGCCACTGGGGTATGCCAGACCAATCTCGTCGGTTCCAATATGGCCTTGTTAACTGGGAGGTCACTCACTTAGTTCTGCAGCTGCAGAATGTCCATCAGATGGTGGTTTGGGTTTTGGACTTTCTCCAGGGATATTTGGATATCGTTAGCCACTCTTTTTAGTAAGTCCCAGTATTGCCTAAGGTTGTTTGATGGAAAAGGGGAAGAAGGAGAGTGTGCCTCACCTAGGATAAGGAGGAACTGACGGGGAGTCGATCCACACCACCTTATACCCTCATTTGGGAGCACGAGGAGACTTACTGGCCAAGTGTGGGCCAGCAGACACTGTTCAAATCTCTGGACTCGGACGCAGGCATGACCACATGTGGAATATAAAGAGGGACCAGCAGTCAAAGAAGAATGGATTCTTTTAGCCAGTTTTGGCCATGCCTGCACTCTGCATGTCCATGTGGCCCCTGAGAACATAAAGGACAGAACACGACCAACTGATCCTCATTTCCTTTGCTAATACAGAATCTTAGATGAGTAGGAATCTGTAGAAGAGGTGAAGGGAACTCGACTGCGGAAAAACTACAGTTCCTGTAGGGTAGTAACTATTCTTTCTTCAAGTGATTGTTCACACAGCTTCCACCTTTGATGAGAAACAGCTGTCCATTCGCTTGGAGGTGAGCACTAAGAGTCCTATTTAAACAGCAACTGCAGTACCATCCTACCAAAGCAAGCATCTCATATGGAATCTTTCACCAATGAGTAGACACTTGTGTATGTGTGGACCCAACTCCATGTAGCTGCCCAATAGATTTCAGAAATAGGGACATTCCTCAAACAGACAGGATAAACAGAGATGGCTAAGTGGATCTAACCTGGCTTACGTATAAAATGTCCTTACACAGGTTAAACAGGCCCACTTATATATAACCTCTGAGAATACAGCCTGACCCCTAACCCTCTCTGCAAAGGCCACTAATGTCTAGGTGTGTTTCTGAATAGACTTATTCTATCTGTGAAAAAAAACAGACTGCCCTTGTTATTGCAAGTGTGTGAAGTTTAGCTTCGCCGGAGGTTGAATGAGGCTTGAGGAAAAACATTGGGAGATGAATAAATTGGTTCATGTGGATTTCTGAAACAATTAGGATGAAACCTTCGAGTGAGCCTGTCCTTACAGAACACTGTATAAGGGATATCCATCATGAAGAGCTGAATCTCCCTTATCCTTCAAGCCAATGTCAACTGTCAGTAAAAAAGCCATCTTCATATATAAATAGTAAAAGCAACAGGTTGCTAAGGGTTCAAAAGAGTGTCCCATTAAACCAGATAACCCTATATTGAAGTCCCAAGAAGGAGGGGACTTCCCAGATTGGGGGAAACAAATGAAACAAGATCTCTGAGGAATCTAGCAACTGTAGGGTGAAGAAAATATGGTATCATCATGAACTGCAGGATGATGTGCCGATATTGTAGCTAAGTGTTCTCCTGTGGAGTTGATAGACAGTCCTGAAAAGTTTTACGGTTAGCAGATAGTCCAGAATAGCAGAAACAGAGGCTTCTAACTGAGACAGATGACGCTGTGCTACTCACATAGAAAATCTTTTCTATTCTTCTAAATAGATCAACCTATGTATTTCTTGCACTACCTCCTACTGGTATTGACTGAAGATGACCCTCCTGAGTTAGACCTATGATGGTTTTTTTGGGAGGAGGAGGAGAGGGGGATTCTCAGGCCTGGTCTACACTGCCTCCAGTGGTCGACAGAAGATATACAAGCTACAGCTTGGGGGATTAATCGCTTCGACCAGAGAGCACTTCTGGAATCGATTGAGTAGGTCTTCACAGCCCGCTCAATCAATCCTGCTGTATTGATCCACACAGAGCCAGCAGTGTAGACATACCCTTAGTCAGGAGAGGAGGGGTTACTCTATTTCCTGCTTATTGTAGGTACAGTACGTTACCCTGACTTGTGATTGATCTGTGTAGTCTGAAGTTATATAAATAAAACCACATATAATGCTCATTCCATGTATATAAGACCTGTGCCCAATCAGACGTTTGCAGCTTCTTTGGACACCACACCAAATCCTACAGCTGTGTTTCAATTTTGTTACGGATATAGCATGGTATGGCGTACAATATACAATTTAAAAAGTGCCCCAAATGCTAATACTACTACAAGCTGGTGCTTGAAATAATCTTCAAATGTTATAACCTGCTATTAATAGAAAATTAATATAGGCAAGACTTCTGCCTTTTAATTAGTTCATACTTCCAACTTTTATGGCAAATTTGCTGCTTAAAAGTATGAAATATATTATATTTTAACAATGCTGTATGAATGCATTTGATGTTAGTAAAAACAAAAACAACCAGCTTTTGTCTTAGAAAGACACTTAACTACTTTCATTAGGTGACAAATAGGCAACTTTGAAAATCCTACTTGGTGTGGATCTGCATCTTTAGGCTCTTAGATACCTTTATAAATCAGGCGTGAAATGTTTTTGGACTGTGAAGAGCAAGTTACTCACCTTGTGTAGTAATGATGATTCTCGGAGATGTGCGTCTCTATGGGTGCTCCATTGTAGGTGTGTCTGCATCCCTGCGCTGCTCATCAGAGAACTTTGGTAGCAGTCCATCCCGCCCACACATGCACTGCTCGCCTGCCACGAGACCAGTCATTGTGTGTAGGCATTCCCTCCTCAGTTCCTTCTCTACCTCAGAGTCAACTACTAGAACTCGGAAATAGCGGGGAGGAATGCAGATGGTGGAGTACCCATGGAGAAACATCTCAAAGAACCATCATTACTGCACAAGGTGAGTAACTTCATCTTCTTATTCGAGTAGTGTCCTCCTATAGGTGCTCCACTATAGGTGACTCCTGAGCAGTAGTCACCACTGGATGCCAGGACTTTGGAGTTGAATCTGAGACAGATGACAGTACTGCAGCACTGAATTTGGCATCCGCAGCTGAATCCCCCAGGATGGTACAGTGTTCTGCTGTAGCTGCTCTGCAGACTTCTGATATAGGGATACCCTTGGAGAAAGCAATGGACGAGGAGACCAACTTTGTTGGAATGTGTGCATATTGCAGATGGAGGAGCTATATTATGCAGTTGGTAACAGAGCTTAATACAGCTGGAGACCCATTTAGAGAGTCTCTGAGCTGAGATCGCTATGTCTTTTGACCTATCTGCAATGGATAGGAAAAGTCTCAGGGATTTCCTGAAAGCCCTTGTCGTGTCCAAATAGAATGCCAAGGCTCTTCTCACAAAGTGTATGGAGGATGTCTTCCCAGTTATCCTCATGAGATGTGGGATAAAAGACTAAGTTAAATAAGCTGATTCATGTGAAATGCAGAAGTCACCTTGGGAATGAACTTTGGCTGTTGTCTAAGTGTGACCTTATCCAGGAAGAACATAGTAAAAGAGGGGTGTGCCAAGAAAGCTGCTATCTCCCCTATCCTTCTGGCAAAGGTGATGCAATGAGGAATGCCGTCTTCATGGAAAGGTGAGTTAGTGAACAAGAGGCCATGGGCTCAAATGCCAGTCTAGTCAGTCCTTTTAACACTAGATTTGAGATCCCATTGGGGAGTGGGGAGCCTGGGTTGTGGGAAGAGGTTTGCTATGGCCTTAAGAAACCTCTTTGTAGTTGGATGGGAAAAGATTGAGTATCCTTCTACATGCTGGTGAAAGGTTGTAACTGCTTCCAGATGAACCTTCAGCAAACTAATAGAGAGTCCTGACTTTTTTAAAGCCAACAGGTAGTTTAAGGTAACTCTTAGGGTGACTGCAGTAGGGGTCACATGCTTGGGCTAGCACCAGATCTGGAACCTCTTCCATTTCTGAAGGTAGGTATGACGAGTACTTCCATTTTTACTGTGTAAAACACCTCCTGGACCTCCTCAGAGCAAGATGTCTCTATGTGCAGGAACCCATGAAGGAGCCATGCTTTGAGTTGCAGAATGTGCAAATTGGGACTGGAAATTCTGACAGGAGATATGGAGTGATTGGGAGAGTCATTGGTGGACATAATGCCAGCTGTGACTGATAAGGGTACTATATCTGTCTGGGCCAGGTAGGAGCAATCAATATGATGTTTGCTTTCTCTCTTCTTATTTTCATCATGACCTTCAATAATAGAGGCAATGGGGGAAAGGCATAAAGGAGGCCCTTGTCCCAATAAAGAAGGAGAGCCTCTCCCATGGAGTGTTGTCCGATCCCCACTCTGTAGCAGTACTGTACATATTTTTTGTTCTGGCAAGTAAGAAACTAATCTAATATCGGTGTCCCCCATTGTCGGAATACATTGTCTAATATTACCAACTATCTCCCATTAGCGGTTGTGTGAGAATTTATGGCTGAGACTGTCGGCCGTTGCGCTGTGTATTCCCAGTAGGTAGGCTGCTGATATGACAACGTTGTGGGAGATGCACCAGTTCCATAATTTTAGTGCCTCTACATACAGGGAATGAGACCTGGCACCTCCCTGTCAGTTTATGTAATACATGCAGGCCATGCTGTTTGTCATGACCCTTGCATAAGTGTCTTTGATTAGTGGGAGAAAGTGAGCACATGCATTTCTGACTGCTCTGAACTCAAGCAGGTTGATGTGAAAGGATGTCTCTGGGGACCATTTGCCCTGAGTTGTGTGACCACTGAGATGCGTGCCTACGAGGGATGCATCTGTGGTCAGGAATAGAGACGCGGAAGATTGAGCAAATAGGATTCCCATATGGACATTTGCCGGGTCTTTCCACCACTCCGAGGATTGCCTGACCCTGGCGGGTATTGATAGAAGTTTGTTTATATTGTTTCTCTTTGGTCTGTAAACTGAACTGAACCGAACCACGTTAGGCGGCATCTCATGTGTAATCTGGCATGAGCAATAACCGATGTGCACACAGCTATGTGCCCCAGAAGCTGGAGGCAATGTCTGGTTGAAATTTGTGGGCTAGGTTGCATTATCTCTATCAATGAGAAGAGACTGAGAAATCTGTGATGTGGTAGGAGTGCTTTTGCCTGAGTGGAGTTGAGGTCGGCTCCTATGAATTCTAGCCTCTGTACAGGTATTAAGGTCGATTTTTGTTCATTGATCTGTAGGCCCAGATTCAGAAACAGTTCCTGTTTTGCCTGAGTGACTTGTTGGGCCTTTGGGAAGGATAAGGATAAATCATGATGCCTTGAAAGCATAAGTGGGCCGCCACTACCAAAAGGACCTTGGAGAATACCCTGGAGGCTGTTGAGAGGCCGAAAGGGAGTACCCTGTACTGTAGTGGTTCTGGCTCAGAGTGAATCTGAGGTAATGCCTGTGACTCAGTATAATGGAAATATGGAAGTATGCACCTTGAAGAGCGAGGGCTGAGAACCAATCTCCTTCCTCTAACACTGGACTTATGGTTGAGAGGGTGACCATCTTGAATTTCTGTGGTTTGAGTGCTGTTGAGTGCTCTGAGGTCCAGCATGGGTCTCCAACCTCCCTTTTTCTTTGGTAACAGGAAGTAGCGAGAGAAGAAGCTTTTGCCTCTGAGATGTACAGCCACAGGTTCTATAGCTCCTATGCTGAGGGATTGGTTTTCCTCTTGACGTTGTAGACTTTCATGAAAAGGGTTCCTGAAGAGGAATGGGGAAGGGTATTTTGGTTGGGGGAAGGAGAAATGGATGGCATAGCCATTCTGGATCTCCAGTACTGACCTGCCGGAGGTTATCCGTTTCCAGGTGTTGTGGAATGGGGTATGGCAGTCTCCGACAAGATGGGCAAAGTCTTCCAGTGCAAGAAAAATGTTCTACTGGCACCTCGACCACCCCAAAACTGATGCTTCAAGGAAGAGGGCTGACATGCAGTTGGTTGGGGTCTCGATTGCTTTCGCCTAGAGAACCTGGGTTTCTTCCTCTGTGGCTTGTAAGCCCTTTGTGATGAATACTGAGACATGTATTGTGATGACCGGGGCTTAAACAGTGTCTGAGAGCTGTATTTTCTCTTGTAGACTGGTGTGTACAGCCCTAGGGATCAAAGAGTTGCTCACAAAACCTTCAACGTATGAGGAGACTTGTCAGTCTTCTCAGTACCATGGTTTGGACCACTTTAGAGAGGCCAGATGAGTGCAGGCACAAAGCCAGTCTCATAACAATGGCTGTGGAAATCGAACATGCCACCGTGTTGGCTGTGTCTAATGTGGACTGAAGAGACGTTTTAGCCACCAGCTGGCACTCGCTGATTATGGCCTTGAATTGGTCTTTATCGGAGTTCGGGAGCTGTTCAATAAAAGGAACTGATGATACCAGTGGAGCTGGAGATCACTTCCGGCTCGATTGGGCCTCACTCTAGGGACTCTCACCTTTTCTTGGCAGCCTCAAGTGAGTGGCTCGTCTCTTTGGGACCACCTGCCTTCGAAGCAGAAGGTTGCAGTGAGAGTTCTTACCAGCAGTCCGGGGTTGAATGGCTAACTTCTTAAGCAGGAGTGTGAGTCTTAACTCTTTGTCTTTCCTGGACTTGGGTTTTAGTTACTGGTACCAACCATACCTTTGTGGATTGTACTTTTCTCCCAGGCAGCGAATGCACTGTGAGTACCCGTCAATCACTGGGTCAGATTCCTTGCAATTGAGGCACTTTTTGAAGCCTGGAGAGCTAGGCATACCCTTGGCCAGAGGGGTACCCCCCACCAAAGTTGGTGGAAGGCAAATCCTTTCTTCCTTTTTTTCTTTTGGCATGGTCAACAAAAAAATGAGGTAAAGGAAAAAAGCTTCAAAGGAAGCTAAAATTAACAAAACTTAAAAGGAGTTAGCGATCTGTGAATGGACAGCTCTGAGCTCCATCTCTAACCAAGGGCAGGTAAGAAAGAACCGAGAAGGTAATGCCCATGCACACTGGTTGACCTCGTGACAGACAGGGAGCAGCATCTGTGTGGACTGGACGGACTGCTACTAAAGTTCTACGATCAGCAGTGTGGGGGCGCAGACACATCTACAGCGTAGCACCCATAGAGACACTATTCAATGAGGAAGTGTCAGAAATTTCACTTACCAAGGATGCAGACAAAGCTTCAGGTACACAGAACGCAACCAGGAAGTAGAATTAGTGCCTGAACACAAAATATGTCTTGAAATGGTTGAAGTTCTTTGTTCTGTTCCTTAAATGCGTGATTACTTTTGTCAAAAAGCTGAACTCCTGAGCAGTTGTGCTTGTCAGAGAAAAGTTACTGGTCTTAACGTCAGTGAGTAACTTTAAGCTCATGGAGACCTTGAAGGTTTCCATTTTGTAAAATATATGCCTGAGAAAAAAGAAGAAGATCCAATCTCTGTTGTAATGCTGTTGTAACCATGCCTAGATCTCTTTCATCTGCTGGTTTTGCATTACTACCTTCTTCAAAGACTTCTGGGTAATGCATGCTATATAAAACCACAGGTGAGCTTACGTCAGGTTTAAAGGGCAGATCTCAAACGAAACCTGTAATATAATCTCTGGTCAAGCTTGAGATACCTTGGCGGCCGTTAACATTTCAATCAAATCATGAAATGCAGCCTCTTCATTATTTCTCAACACAGTGACAAGTATACCTACCTATACTGCTGCTCCAGACAAACTCAGATGGTTTAAAAAAAATTAAATAAAATAAAAAATATTTAGAAATGGCAGAAATACTACTTTTTCCACAATATTTTAACAACCAAATTGCATTTAGATACAGGACAGAAGGATAAGTAAAACAACATGACATAAGGAAATCTAGAAAGCCTCACCTTATGCTACTTTTATCCCAGCCTTTTATTGGAAAACATAGTGACCTGAGATGTAGCTCCCAAGGAAACTGGGTACATTTAAAGCAATCTAAGCCTGGTTCTCCAAATATAATCTATCCCAAAATTTTACAGCAGGACAATAGGCTAAACATGACTGTGGTCACTGTCTACATATAACTTCTCTATAGTTAGCTTCCTTTGTCCTAGTTCCAGATAATCTGTTTTCTGGTTTTTTTGCTTTATTGTCCATGGGGTTAGGTGTTCATTATTCAACATACCTCTTCACTGCACCAGCCGCTCTCTTGTGCCTGCTGGCACACAGAATGAAGTTGCTTTCATTCAAATAGAATATCTGATTCTAACAGCCTACCTGGGATTCACACTAATAGCGGCTTTTGATCTGGCAGAATCACAGTTTATATGGCTCTTAGGATTGTCAAATGTTAATATGAACACTCTCAAGGCTTAATGATGTTAAACTGGAACACTTACAGATGCAGCCCTCCCTCCACTATATAGATGTCTCGAAGACTTGTAATTCTTAGCAAATGCTTGAATATGAAAAAGCAAAAAAAACACATCAGAGACTCTAAACTCATAAGCAACAATGTTAATGTGCAATGGATTTATAAAAAGAAATCAGGCTGTCTTTCTGCTTTGCATCACCACCAAACACGACTAATTTTTCAATGGGTGCAGTATATTAATATATTTACAGAGAAGACTAGCGAGAAAGGTGATTTAATTAATCCTTATACATCTTTCTTTCCCCATGATCATACGGCACTGATCATGCCTCTCCTCCCAAAAATCCATCCCAAGCATTAATATTTACAATGCAGCATAGTAATGGGATTTTGCAATGAAATTCCCATCAATATAGTGAAAATGAGTGTTGTACTGCTGAAACCCCAAGTACTGAAATGGATCTCTGCAAGTGAAATAAATCAATCATCTTGTGGAACAAGTACTAGTACACTGTGAAAAAAATTCATAAATAAGACAAATATTTAATGTGATGTCAGTATTTAATAGTCACACCAATCCTTGCTACAACTGCATATGATTATCTGAAGAGATAAAAATATCCTCTTCAAAGTTAAGACAGCTAATTGAAAGAAAAAAATTCAGTAAAAATATACAGATTTACATTTAAATAAATCTTAATTGTATCAGTCATATTCTGCTGCCTTAGATCCTTACTCTGTGACAGTTCTAACAAATAAGTATAGAAGTGAGAGTACTGCCATCATGAGGCTGTTTGGTAGTACAGCATAGTCAATCCAGAATGTGTCATTTTAATTAAACAGACAATAATATGGCCATATGTTCCAAAGATCCCAATATAAAACATACAACATTAACACCGTATGTTCTTTCTCCATTTTTACATTGGGCTTATTGAAATTTATTGTCTCGCCTATAAGGACTTTTTTCAAAGAGGGAAACTCCCTGAATAGTAGGATAAAAAATGCTACTTAATGGCTCATGTTCAATCAGAAGCATAAGAGAGAAAACCCATCTCATTCTTACAAGGCCACTGATGGTTATAATTTGATCATCAATACAAACTTCCCTGGTTATTTACAAACGAATGTTTAAGTTCAGCCTGGGACCAAGGATAATTTCATTTTGGGAAGCAAGGTAATTAAAAAGGGTTACACCATCTCAATATATTACACGTCTTTACCACAAAATAAATATGAATATTCATGTGGTATGTTTTTTAAAACAAATACTTATTGAAAACAAACACCTTTTTTCCTAGATCACACCACTGTCTTGTTATTTTATTTTTTTAAAAGTGACCATCAGTGTATTCTCCATAAGTAAGATATCTCAGCATTGGTGCACATGGATAAAATGTACTAAACCATGCTCAAAGTTAATAAACTTTCAAATTGTTCCTGCAAAACCATCCATTAAAATCTGCACTACATAAACTAAAAATATTGCATAGTCTTTTTTTTGGTACTGAAAGTAACAAACCCAGAAATGCCTGACACTTAAACAGCTCCAGCTGATGTTGATGAATGGTTTTCAAAATGTATAAAATTCAGGTGGGAGAAGGGCATTGGTGGTGACATGCTATATATATGTTTCTTCTACACTTAGACAAAATATTCCTTCATTTTCCTTAGATACATCTGGGAAATGCCCACTTGTAACATTTAAATTAAAGTCAATAAATGATATTTAAAAAAAACCTAGGACCTGAGACTTCAGCTTTTATTCACAAGAGGAAAAAAATCAATTAAATCTATGGAGCTACTCACAAAAAAGACACAAGATCAGGCCCACAAGTACATTTAAAATAAAACTTACTAAAAGGTAACCGCAAGTATTATTATTAAATGACAAAATTGGATGAGCAATGCTAACTAAATAATCTGAATTTAAATATTGTTTTAATTATTTATGGTAAAATAAATGACTATTTTATTAAGGTGTCTAAAAGTTCTCTAAGTAAATAAGAAAAAGGCTTCTTTAAAATTACCTGCTTGGTTCAAAGGTTGCCAACCTGAGTATTTGACAGCACTCTGAGGTCCGGTTGGTTTAAAGGCTTTAGCAGAGGTGATATTGGCTGCAGCTGGTCTGGCGTCAGTTTTCTCTGGACTTATGGGCATGCTCCTCACTGAGGCAGCGGTATAAGCAACAGGCTGTGAAGCCTCCAGCGAATCACTGTTTAGAAACAAAAAGAATACTTCTTACCCGAACAGGAACACACTGAAGTGACGGTATATGTAAGACCGAGATGTAAAGTGTTTTCCATTCATACTGAAGCACGAGTTGCATGAGCAGTTTTATCATAATCATACTTAAAACTACTTTGCCCTATGCAAAATGTCAGAGATTGGTCCCAAATCCTACAAAATCTGCTCTCAAGGCCCCTTTAAAAACAAAAATTTATTTAAAAACTAAGGCCACCAACCTTTTCTCCTCTCCATTGGGTAATGATCTCTCCCACTGAGGGTTTTTTTTTTTTGGTTTGTTTTTTGTATACTGTATATTTAGAAATTAATGTTACTGCTAAGACTAGTTATATATTTTTAAAGCTATTTACTTAAAATTTCTGTAAATAGTCAACACAAAAGTCATCTTTATAGCGTCTTTTCTAAACACAATTTTGTCATTGAATAGGAGTAGAGGTAGCATTCTTTACCGTAAACTCAGCATGACTCAGAGACTATTCCATTACTGACTTTTAAATATTAACATTTTCTTCTTGGATAGGGGATAAATGTCCATATGTTCAAGTTTTATTTGTAGCTCTCCATAAAAAGGTCAGCACAAAAATGATTGAACACACATAAGTGATAGGCAACTGCATTTCAGATTATTTTAGTATTTGAAAAGAGCTTTAGTTGTTTCATACCATAATGTATTTAATATTTTACATTGCTTTTCTAAAGACGTTTAAAGCTACCTCTATGTCTCAAAGTAGGTACAGTTCTGCGATGTTAAAATATATATATTATCCATTGACAATTGCAGTTAACTGAAATTCATGTACAGTGTAAGTGGCCACTAATTAATCTACTGGAAGAAGATGCTTCATTTCTGATTTCCATAAACTATTCGAAAGCAGAAACATCTCAAATAAAAATCAGTGTAGGGTTACTTTTTTATAAACTAAAGTATTTGTCTTTGGAAAATGAAAAATATTTTAGTAAGAAACCTTTAAAATAATACTATACTTGCTAATGAAAATCATTTGTAAACTAAGAATCACAAACAGCAGGAAACATAACCATTTCTGTTACACACAGACATGGCAAAACACATCAACAGAGCCAAAGCCAAATCCATATTTCATCCATCGTTGAAGTCAGAAAGGCTTTTAAATCATATTTTCTCTCTATGGGAGTTTACAATGCTACAGCACATATGGATTGATTGACTGCCACATACTGAAGCACAGCCATGCTTGGAATTAGCATATTGTAGCAACTTTAGTAGTAAAAATTCCTGAGACTTTTTTAGTGAAAACTAGTTTAATGTATGTGCACAATAACGATTTGTCTATAAAAAAATTAGAGAATTTTAATATTCCCATGCACTATCCTACATTATGAACTAGTGACCTGGCCTTCTTTTGCCAATGCCAGTGAAGTGTTAATATCTCATGTGCCTAAGACCCTTCTTGTGGATACATGGCAAATCCACAAACAAGGAAATTCAGGCTTAAAATTCTCAATTCACTTCATTATATTTACAGCAGCTATTTCAATTACACAAAGCTTTAATTACAGAAATAGTTGCGATCAGCTGTCAGGGTAACTGATTTACTATTCTAGTGGGTTTGCTGTGACAACAGACAAAGCATAAAAAGTGAGCTCCCATGCTCTATAATGTTAATATGTATTTCAGGAAAATTGTATAGTCTTGGTGGAGGCATAAATCCAAAGATTACTGATTCTTCAGAGGCTTAGAATACACATCCTTTCAACAGTAGACTTTAAGAAGGTGTTAAGGATCTGTGGTATCCATTTGTGTGTATTTGAAGATGATCAAAAAGGCCATGGTACAAGTAGCCCATCGACTGATGAGGATTAGACACTTTAGACTTCTTTTATAGAGAAGATAAATTCTTTCTTAACTTAAGGCAAAATCCTAATGAAGATAAGACAATTTGTAGTTTTCACATGAGTGAGTTGTTTTAGTTAAACCCCAGACACCTCCATAGTCTTAAAACTTGACCAGCTAACTTGCATAAAATGACAAATTGCCTTGTCCTCACTAGGTTTTTACCTCAAGTTAGCCAAGTCTAATTCAGAACACACATTTTTTCATAGCAAAGATGAGGCCTAAGGAGAAAGCCTGCTTTGGTCCCTTTATAGTGGGTAAAAGGGCCAGAGTGGCATAAGGGGCATAAAAGCCCTATTTCCAGCTGGGAGAGAATTTCCCTGGGACAAGCATTGGGGAAGACAGCTGTAAAGATTTCTTCCAGACACTCACACAAGTCCTGGCTTAGGGGGAGTGTCAAGGACAGGGGAGCAAGGGGTGAGAGGGCCACATCATGGGCTGGACTGCAGTATACAGTGCTGCGGAGATTTTGTACAATGTTGTCTGGGAGTGCAGCCTGGGAAGGCTCCTGTAAACTAAATAGTCTCTCAGTGCTTTCTAAATTATTCTGAAGTCTCTCTAGGCCCTGGTACAGCCTGGGATTGAGAGAGTACAAAGGAGGATTAAAGTTATTTTACTCTGTGCCCTTCCCTTCTCCACTTTACAGTTCAGCACAGTCTCACCCTAAGAGCACACCACAACACTGACCTTGATTCTACAACTGACTTCTGATCAAGGCCAAACTCATTCAAGGTCCCCATCCTGATAGTTAAAACTTTTAATGATCTTGTACCAGACTAACAATTCTCAATCCACTACTCTCCTGAGACCACTAGGTTCTTGTGTCTGTAGTGAGCTACGGTAACTCAGGAACTGGAGACAAGGCACTTTCACTGCCGAGTCCCATGCTGTGGAAATTCCCATCAGAGAAGATAAGAACATTCTCTAGTCTAATCGTTTTCAAAGGCCAGTGGAAAAGTCACCTTTTCACAAAAGCTACGATGAAGCACATTTTATATTTAACTTAGATTAAACAACAGAAAAATTTAGCAGTGATCATTTGACCTTAATGCCACAATTTGGCCTTCTTTAGGAAGATCCTGTGACAGCAAAAACAAAACCACCTTTAAACAGCAGATTATTTTTCCAGGGCATGTCATAGTTAAAACACTGTTGCTGATTTTGATTTTCTATTTTCATTGTATGTTTATGATAAATTTGAAGCCCGATCATGGATGTGTTGTTTGTTTATTTGGAAGTTATTTAGTATGCAATTCAGGGGATGAGGGCAATGGATCAGCATTCACTTCGCAATCCCCATCAGTACCCAGCCAGCGCCAAGGAAAATAATGAATCAGCCATTGGACTGGTGCTTCAAATTCTTCAGCTTAATGTTGAGAGCCTGTCAGCAGCCAAATGCAGCATCATTAGCCACTAATCACAATATTGACATGATCAGTTTGCAAGAAACTCATGTTGCTAATAGCATAGCAGGATGTTATGGCATAAACAGCTTTGACCTCATTTGCCACAGACGCCAAATATACGTGCAACATACATGTGCTCTGACATATCTGATGCTGTTTCACTTTCCTCATCCAGTTTTTATGACGTGATCCAGGTTGGTGGCTTAAGGATTGCCAACGTATATAAGCCATCGAGTGTGCTGAGATCTGGGACAAGCAGGTCTTCCAACATTTCATCATCCAGCACTCTTCGTAGGTGATTTTAAAAGCCATCACTCTGAGTGGAGTGGGCGCTGATTTGGATGATGATGGCAAATGGTTGATCGACTGGGTGACTAACAATGACTTCCTGCTCATTCACGATGCAAAACAATGCAGAACATTTCTTTCAAATAGTCGAAAGAGTACTCACCCGACCTTTGCTGGGTCAGTTTGTCTGATGGCTGTTCACAACCAGTGAGCTGTATAGTACTTGATAACTTATAGTCAACACAGACCATCACTTATTCACCTCGGGATCCAGCTACCCATCATTTGAAGCTCAATCAAGCATCGGTGGAATTGTCTGCGATGCACTGAAATGTAGCGTGGTTACCATTACATCACGTTGTATCCCAGTTGATGAAGCCAGTTGATTCCAAGAAGCCATTTATAAAGCTGCATGCTTAGCTATACCATGAGGCTGTCATCCAATTAACACTCCCTGCCTGAGTGCTGAATGCCAAGACTTGTTCAGGAAAATTGAATTATCTGGCAACCTGGACATTGCTGACCATTTGATTGAGTCTCTGGATGCCGCCAGGCTCACTTGGTGGAAGGAATCTATGGAGAAGCTTGACTTCACTTATTCCAGCAGGAAGAGCTGGAACTTGATCCATTGTCCGGGTGCTGCTCAACTATGTCCAGATCAAAATCATCCACTGGTTAAGCCCAGCAAGATTGCAAGCCAGCTTCTGGGGGCTAGCAAAGGTCCCGCTGGAGAAGCAATTCAAATGCAAAGTATATGACGAATGGCATCAACTTCAACATGGGTAGGAGTCAACCAGAGCCATTCACGGTCAGCAAGCTAAATAAGGTCCTTAACTCCATCAAATCAGGCACAATGGTGAGCTCTGATAACATCTTGCCAGAATTCCTGAAGCACCTTAGACCAAAGGCATGACAGTGGCTTACTAACTTCTACATGCAAGTCATTAATGAGAAGGAGTTACCATGCACTCTGGATCAAGCAAAGATGATTGTCATTCTTAAGCTGGGCAAGGACCTCTACATTGTGTTGAGGTACAATATTCTCGACAATATCCACCCAATATCCTTGCTATCTGTCTGTTCCAAGGTGTTTAAGCATTTGATCCTCCAACACAGCTCTCTGGATTTGGACAATGTCTTACAAGTTGAGCAGGCAGGACTTAGGAAAGGACGCAGCACCTGTGACCAACTTCTGGCTTTGACCACCTTTATTAAAGCTAGTTTTCAACAAAATCTAAAGATGGGAGCTGTCTTCTTGGATTTGACCACCACCTATGACACAGTTCGGCACAGAGCCCTTTTGTTTAAACTCTCTTTAATTGCCCCCACATTGGGTGGCCGAAGTAGTAGAGCTCTTTCTCCAAAGTAGGCAGTTTAGAGAAACACATGGGCAACTGCTGTAGCTCTTGCAGTGTGTCAGATCAACAGCCTTCCTCAAGGCTTAGTTCTTTCACCGATACTGTTCAACGTGTACATCAATGACCTGCCAGCTCACTCTCGCGCAAGTTTATCTATGCCAATAACATCTGCTGCAGCTACCAAGCTCAGTCCTTCTCAGAAATTGACACCGTCTTGAATGAAGATCTGAAGCTTATGATAGACTATTGTAGCAGAGGGCGCCTGCAACTGAGCTTTTCTAAAACAGTTTCTAATGTACTCCTTCTGCATAATGCAAGCGCAAGCTGTGAGTTCAACCTTTTCCTAAATGGCCAACGCCTGCAGCATAATCCAAACCCAGTTTACCTTGGTGTGACATTGGATAGGTCATTAACATACCACCACCACTTGAGGAAGATGGCAGCCAAAGTCAGCACTCGAAACAACCTGCTCAGAAAGCTGGCCAGTTCGACCTGAGGTGCAAGTGCCCGGATGCTTAGATCATCAGCTCTTGCCCTCTGCTATTAAACAGCAGAGTACTGTGCTCCCATCTGGTGTTGCTCGTTTCACATGAGGCTGGTCAACATAGAGCTTAAGAAAGCTATGTGTATTGTCACCAGAATTTTACAGGCAACCCCACTGCCACCGATACTTAGCAACATAGCACTGCCTCACATTCACTAAGATCTGCGGGAATAGGGACCTGCTGTTGTAGGCAGACTTCTTCAATCACCCAGGAGCTCGCCTGTCTTCTAGACACCCATTATGGTCATTTATGCCCACACAGGATATGATGGTGGAATCTGCTTGGTGCAACGAGTGGTCAACAATGACAGTCATTAATTACTTGTCACTGACTCAACCATCTGTCCACCAGGTTTTGATCTGTCAAGGCATATGTGGTCATCTATGAACCGTTTTCAAACAGGACAGAGCAACCGTAGAGCCCATCTTTTTCTAATGACTCGTGATGCAGCTATGGTCAACTCCAGACTATGTCGCATATTATTGTCAAGTGCCTACTGACTTATTTCAGCGGTGGGCTACCAGCTCTCCACCTGGCTGATGATGATGCCATGAAATGGCTACGCACACTGCACATAAACCGATATAAATGTGTAAAGGCTGGTCAACACTAAAATCTTATATTGGCATAGCTACGTGTCTCAGAGATGTGAAAAATCCACCCTCCTCCCTTAGAGACGTAGCTATGCTGCCCTAACCCCCAGTGTAGACGGTGCTATGTCAATGGAAGAATTCTTCCTTTGACCTAGCTGTTGCCTCTCGGCGAGGTGGATTGACTACCGCAATGGGAGAACCACTCCTGTTGCTGTTGTGTTGTAAGTGTAGACATCACCTAAGTCTTTTGGGTTTTGGGAACACAGCCTCCCTTTCTGCATGTGCAACTATCTGTGGATATAAATGTTATTTGAATGCCTAAGCACCTGATTGATCCAAGAAATCAGGCAGGATTTCCAAATGATGTAAGGTATGCTGCAAACAACTGTGGAGGCACAAAGAAAAGGGAGGTGAGGTTAAGGCCCTGTTTAAAAAAATCAAGGACCAATATAGTAAAAACTTAGGCTCCAAAGCCCCCTGAAATCAATGGGAGCCTTTTCACTAACTTTTGTGTGTTTTGGCTCAGGACCCTCAAAAAAAAAAGTAAACTTACTCCCATAAAGTCCTAAGAAAAATGGAAGTTATTCAGCAAAGCTAACAGCAATTTGTTTTTCTGCTCCCTTGGTTCTTCCATGTTTTCCCCACATCAGTAGTTTTACACTACATTCATCTTGTCTTAAAAACTCAGTAATATGGAAACCTGTCTCACACATGCTAATTTTCCCCACAAATCCCTTTCTGATTTGAGTCCGTGTTTCAGTCAGAGATTGATTAATGGGGTTGTGTATTTAGGGAAGACTGAGGACCTCCCTAATGAGAGTGCTCAAAAACACATCTCCTAGACAGTCAAGTTGGTTTGATATACCCACCATCACAGCTACTCAGGCAGGAGCCCCATTATAACCTGAAGATTTCCTCAAGAGACTTTGTTTCTTTCTCTATAAACAAAAATAGAAGCAGTTTTCTTTCCCTCCACTCCAAAAACCAATCACCACCTGACAAACCACCTTTAAAGAAAAATATGTTCCCTCATACAAGAGCACACGTAAGAAAATCCTGCCGAATTAACAACTTCCTTTGCACAAAGACAGCTTTGTTTTTAAAAAAAATTAGCAAGGTGGAGCCAGATTCTGAGTGGGTGTCAATGAGCTCTATTGACATTCCACTCAATTTGCACCATTGGAGAAAACATGGCAGCTTGCTGTATTATAATGTCCTGTTTTAAAAAAACATTTGTCTGGGATGACAGAGGTAAACCCAGTGGACAATTCCAGTCTTCAAGGCCTTTTCAGCTGCTGCTTTTATTTGATGGGGAAACAGTTTGTTTATTTTTGTTTATCAAGTGACACAAGTCATCCTTAACCACACTAATCTCGCAATATGCACAGAATTGCAATTTGGAATGCCTAAAGCACCTAGAATAGAAAAAGTGAAGTTAGATAGCTGTGATTGCAGTTCTCTGAAGATACACATTGTGATGCCTCTGGGTCTGTTACAGCATTGCCAACTGTTGGTATCTGAATCACAAATCTCAAGGTATTTTTAATAAACCTTCAGCCCCTGGAATCATGTGATAATGTGAGACTCCCAGATTTCATTTACAAAAAGGTTTCTAGCTCTTATGGTGGCAGAAAAAACTTGAGAAGGTGAACAACAAAAGCTCAAAAACCAAAAGGCAAATAAAAAGAACCCAATAATTATTTTTTAAAGAAAATATCTTGTTTTTGAGCCAGTTTTCTGATTTTTGAATGTTTAGAATTGACAATACTGTGCCCCAGATGTAACCAAGGGAGTAACTTAGCCTTGGTCCATATTTACCTGGAAATTCGGCGGTAGTTGATGGGAGTTATGCAAGCTACGCAGAGTAGCTTGCGTAATTCCCATCGACTGCTGTGCTTCCCTTCTGTGTGCTGTCTTCACTGCACTGCACCAACGGGAACTGTGCTCCCGTCGACGCAGTGCTACGCCCCTTGATTACCAGCATCGACTTCCTGATCAATTGAGCGGGTCTACACTGACCGTTCAATCAATCCAGAAAGATCCATCTGACTGCGGTGACTTTGCTACTGTCAGTATAGACATACCCTTAATAAGAGGAAATTTCCAAGCCAATGGTTTCACTAGCGCTTTAGTTGGAACTCAGACACTTTTTCCTGCTCCTTCTGTCTGTTCCTATCAAATGCAAGTTGAATATACTCCTTATAACAACGGTCAAAAATGTAATTGACAGGCTACTACTGCTGCTGCTTTTATGTGAAAGTCTCTGTCACAAGGTTCCCCACCTAGCAACAACATCAGGGAGCGGAAAAGGGACCAGCTGCTACTCACTGAGGTCTCCCCAAAAAGGAGATTTCAGGGAGTGGTCTCCTTCTCTCTGTAGGAGCTCGTGCTGCTCCCTGGGGACACAACACTTTTTAAACTCTAGAGGGGGACTCCCACTGTACATGAATCATTCTAAATTTCATATTACCCTTTTCTGCATCAGAACCATGGTTATTTTGATTCACTACTAGTTGGTTTTCTCCAGCTCTTCTCTATTTACTACAGTGCATGACATTGTCAAAAAGTGACCAAAATCTGATACAAAGTCTTTCATTTCAGTGGCTAATACTAAGGTTACAGTCGAGAATATTTTTCTAGTAATGTCAGATTTAGAAGTCTGACCTGATTGCTTTAAGAATAAATTAGACTTACTATCTGTAAAAATGTCTGATATGGAGAGAAAAATACAATATGCAGAAAAGAGTACTAATGAAATTGAAGAAAAATTAACAGCTATGGTTGTTAATGAAGAAAACACCAAATCACTTACCAGTGTACTAATTAAAAAAAGACGAATGTACTGAGTATAGGAATGATTAAGTCAATTTTTTTAAAAACCAAGATCTATAACATGAGTGGCTCTGAGTTCTCCTAACAATGTTCAGGGTGAAGATCTGTATAATTCTATGTCAAAACATTAAAGTCTTGCCAAATCTAATCCTTTCTTTCCAAATATTTTTAAAAAATAGAGCATCCGTTCCTTTTCAAAATAGAAAGTTTTGCATATTTCTAGAAGTAACAGAACACACATTGACTGAAAGAAAGATGCTACTGCTTCTAAGAACTGAATTTTTTTTATGTTATTAAGTCTGTGGTAGAGATTTTCAAAACTGCCCTAAGGGATATAGAGCACAAGTCCTACTAACCCTTTAGTCCTAAAACCCTTGGTACTTAATTAGTAAGTAAGAGGAGAATAAATTTTAAGAAAGACCTTCCAGGTTGGGAGGGTGAACAGGTTAGTGTTCAGAAACAAACGGATGATGACTACTAAGTTATGATCAAGATCTCAGTCCTTATCTTCAAAGTGCCCAATGTCCTGGGCCAAGCAGACCTAAAAGATTACCTAAAGATCAAAGATTAAGACAAAGGTTGACACTCCACTCCTCTGGTACAATGGAACTTCCTACCATAAGGATAAAGAACTTCTGTGCAGAGACTGTGGAATTAATTCCCACTGGGACTATGAGTCATCACCAACCTTTTGTCTGAAGGGCAAAATACACTTCTTTGACCTGTCCTCTCTAGCCAAATCAGAGTAAGATGTACACTGAAAACAAAACTAAAAGAGCAATGAAACCCCTACCAAAACAAAACACTACCCTGTGTACACAGTTCTCACACTGCTGAGAAGATAAGAGAAAACAAACCACAGGAGTCACCGTTGCTTAAAACACTGCTAAAAGGTACTCAGAAACTATGGTAGTTGAATGGAACAGAATAAAATTATAGGTGAAGTGAGAGACAACTACAAGCACCAGTTTTCTCCCAAATTGCTTTTGGATCTTTGCTGTAAAGTAAGATTAGGAGAATGAAGACAAAGCTGAAAAATTATCAGACCCTGCTATCTAGCTTATGTACTTAAGCTGAGAAATATGAATAAAACTAAAACGATATAGTGGACAGACTGACAAGTTTAACTGAAAAATCAAGAGAAATAAACTCACAATGTTTAGGGAATCAAACTACCAGGACTGCACTCTTTATTGTAATTACATGCACATTAGAGATACACATTTCAAAGATGATTCTTAAATCTGATTTTTTGTTGTAAAAAGCATGAGCTGCGGTCTTATATGAGGTATGAATACACCATGTGTTTGTATAACTTCTAATACTAATGAAATGGATAAATATAAGGTAGAACTTCACATGCTTCCCTGCACAAACTCCTGAGGCTTGATTCAATTTCCAGAAATTATGTATTACAAGCTCACAGGGAGAAGTGACTAAAATTGTACACAGTACAATGTTCCTTTCATTGGATGTCATTTTGTGGGGATTAACTGTTTCATAATCAACTGCTGTTTCCTCTCAACTCTGATTACAGAAATAAGAAGCCAATTGATTTACCTGTAAACACAGTAACGTAAAGCACCCGAGATTTAGGCTTTCCCAATTACATGTGTAACTAGGAATGCCTCAGTCTGGTACACACCAGTTTTCCACAGGGGGCAGCCAATAAAACCGTTCAGACTTTCACAGACCTGAAACAAAACTGCATTTAGACAGACGTTATTGCTCCCTGGCGTTTCCAGCAGCTAGAGATCTTTTCAGAGCCACAAAAAAGGGGAAGTTTCTAAATGCTGCAGAAGCTCTTTTGAAACGTGTGGAGCTGCACTGTAACAGTCACAAACTCTGAAAATGTTTTAAGTTAAAATATCTCCTTTGTTACCAGCTGACAAAGGTGTACATGGTTTTTTGTTTTTAATTAACAAAACCTACTTTCTTGCTATTTCTTAGGAAAGATGAGTTTCCTCAAGAGTGAGAGCTTTGAAGGAGTAGGTGTTCTCCTAAAACAGGTAGATTTGTATTCCCCTTCTCCCCCATTTCCACTACCATTTGTCTTCTCTTCCACTCTGTCTATACTCCTCTCCTTTCCTTCATTTTGCCCCCCCCCCCCCTTTTTTTTTTTAAATTTACTACTTTGTGTCCAGCTAGACCAGCTTACTACATGTCATTTTCTATGGGCAAAGTGCATTCCTAAGTGATTCCTTAAGTAGCTTTCTGGAAGTCTCAAGTTTCTGCATTAATCGGCATTATGTTTCAATCCAGTGAGTTAGGAATCAAAGAATCCTTTTTGAGAAGATCAGTATAGAAATTTACAGCTACTTATTCTCAGTTCAAGAAATTGTTCTGAGGTAAAGTTCCTAATTTCTTTGGTTATGCTAAGAATGACAGTGAACTGTGTCATTTAGGGAGAATGGGGGTAGATTACGGAAAATTCATTTTAGTTTTCATTGAGACTTAATTCCAAGCTTATAGCAACAGAAAGGTAAGGTTATACAGTGCACCTTGTACTGACTTCTTGGACTGATACATTTGATTGACCACATTGATCCTGACTTGAAGATTGGATGTGAATTACCGTCATCACCATCGTCATTGAAAAGAGTAACACACTAAACTTTACGTTAAGAGTAACATATTTTGCTAGCATCACTCTGTATGAGTGATGTTTTAAGTCCAATTCCTAGCCTAGAAGTAGTGTCTTATCAGAAACAGCTCCCTGCAGCCTTGAGCAAATTTGTACAAAGGGGTTATGGAAAGTTTAAGCATCAGTCTGCAAATGTCTTCTCCATATGACCCGGCAATCTGTGTAGTTAATTTCCCTGAAGAATACCAAATCCCTTATGAAAAAGGAGGGAAGTTATAAAAACACAAAAAAAATGGGGCACCTCATCCTTCCTGGAGCCTCACAAATCCAAATGGAATCTAATCGCTTTGATTCAGTTTCATTACTTCTAAACCAAAATAGTTTAATAAAGAAATAAATCTTCCATCATATTAAATCTTACTGCATGATAGTTAAATATGAATTTGAAGCAGAACAAGACTGTGTTGCATACAAAGAGATGTTTGAATAAACTGCTTATGTGATTTTACTAATGTTTCGTAATTCTAGGAATGCTTATCTTAATCTAGAGATGGAGAGAGAGAAAGAAAGAGGACCTTGTATCTGATGTTTTCATACTAAATTAACTTTGCAATGTCAGGGTGGGCAAGCATTATTTTACCTTTTATTACCGTTGAATGAACTGAAGCACAGATCATTGCAATAAGTCTCCCAAAGCCACACAGCAAGAAACTGGGATAGTTGAGAATATCCCCAAGAATCCTGTCTCTCCATCACTCGTTGCAACTATGCACCTACTAGATCTACAGTCTAGCTATCTGTGCAGTATCCTGGGAAACGTTTTCACTGGTTTGGAAATACATATCAACTGAAAGTATATGCAACAGTAAAGAAGGGACATTTACTCCACTTGGTTCAGCACTCTTGTGACACTTGCATTTATCAACTCTTATCCTTTGCAGTCCAAATGTAGTCTCACTGTTTTCACAGAGCACCTATTACAAGTTGTGTCAAAGCTACCAGATGGCCTACAAGACTGAAGATGGGAAACCTGCTTTTGCTGTTCATTGCACTTCTCCATAAAAGATATGCAGTTAATTGTATAGCTAGGCCACATCACTGAGTTCAAGCTGCTTTTCTTTGGCAAGTGAAGGGAAAAGTGGAGTTTTAAGTCCATGTTCCAGAATATTTGGAAATTTCCATTAGACCTGAATCCAGCTGAGAAAAAACTAAGACATATTAAACACATAAGGGAATGAGTTAATGTAGTACATTTTTAACTGCTGGACAAAAATCCTCCCTACCACCTTCATACTTCCGAACTTCATTTTCTATCCCGTTCTTGCTTAATCAACATGGCTGTTTTAGCCCAGAATGGATCTCTAATTTGGATAGCTAGTCACCCTCCTTGAATTTTTTAACCAAAGTAATCTTTGCTGCCTTCGTCTGCCAGCCTTCTTCCCTGCCCCCGGGAAATGTGATAATCTTCTATAAAATGACACCACTGTAACTTTAAAGTAAAAAATATGCAACAAGATTTTTCAACTAAAATTCTGGTTTAAACATGTAACTTTTGGGGGGCCATACAGACTACTCCTGTGATCTGAAATGATTTGTCATGCTGTGGTTTCTCATGAAAAAGAAACCAAGCATGAGGTGATGATGAAAACCCATATATTATAATCTGCATGTGGTTTGCAACAAAGAAAAAGCCATTACATAATGTTTGGAGATGATATAGTTTGCCTGCAGAATGGTTTTGCAGAGTAACCGGTGCCAAGAATATGGAGACAAAAGTCAAGCAGACAGTGTAACAAATTCCCAATCATATACCACCCCACCCCACCCCCCAAATCCCATTCATCTTTATAGGAAGATGTTTAAACTTCATATTCGGAATGTAAATATTTATATGTTGCTAAAGGTAACAATGACTTGTCAGGGAAAAACATGCCAGGATCAAAAAAGAAATAGGGTGGGTGGGGCAATGTTATTCACACTCTGTTTTTCGCATCAAGTTCTCTTAAGGGGCACACATAATCCCAACATGAGCAACACTCCAAAATCATCTTCAAAGCTTCTTTCAGAATAAATACAAGTCTACCGCCTCAGGATATGCATCAGTTTTAATCCTATGAGGACATGCTACATTCCTTCTGAGTAATTTTGCATGCCGTAACGTACCAGGTACGTGAAGCAGAAAGCGACATATAGTGCTGCATCATGTTCCAATTATGCTCCCTCTGAAATGCTGCCATTCAGCAAGAATTGTTGCCATAAGGATTAATTTTAGGAAAAGATCTGATTACTTGCAAATTAAAATAAAAAGCATGTCACTCTTTTGCTTCACATACAGTGGGACAGGTCTCATGACTGGAATATCAGTATGAAGGGATACAGCATGATCAGAAAAGACTGACAAGGTAAAAAGGGAGCAGGTGTTGTATATATATCCTTGATCTATAATGCATTTGTTCTGAGGTAGACCAGTTGAGACTCTCTGGGCCACGATAAAAGGGGTAATAAACAGAGGTGACATTATGGTAATGAGGTCTACCACAGAATGCCAAATTAGGAAAAGGTAGTGGATGAGGCATTTCTAGAACAAGAAAGAAATACCTAAAACACATCGTAATGGGGGACTTTACCTACCAAGACAGCTGTTGGAAAAGTAATATGGCAAAACACAAAATTTGCAATAAATTCTTGGAATGTATTGGGGACAACTTTTTAATTCAGAAAGTGGAGGAAGTAACCAGGGGGACAACCATTTTAGACTTGATACTGACCAACAGGGAGGAACTGGTTGTGAATCTGAAGGAAGAAGGCATTTCATGATTCTAAGGAGAGGAAGGAGTGAGAGTAGCAGAATAAGGACAATGGACTTCAAAAAAGCAGACTTTAACAAAAACTCAGAGAACTAATAGGTCAAGTCCCATGGGAAGAAAATCTAAAAAAAGGAGTTCAGGAGAGACGACATTTTCTCAAGGACACAATATTAAAGGTGCAACTGCCAACTCTCCTAGTTGAGAAGGAAAGAGGAATAATGATAAGAGGCCAATAAGGCTCCATCAGGGGATCTTTAATGACCTGAAAAGCAAAAAAGGAATCCTACACCCTTGTTGTTAATATTAGTTGTGTTGAGTATCTGGTCACAATTAACTTTTTTAGTTCCAGAGGGGTAGCCGTGTTAGTCTGTATACAGCAAAAACAACGAGTTGTGTGGCACTTTAAAGACTAACAAATTTAATATTTGCAGACATAAGCTTTCAAGTGACTTAGCTTTTAAGATGCCTCTGTGTTACCTATTTTCTGTATTACTGCTACCCCTCTGGAACTAAAATAGGCAAAGAACAAGTTAAAGAATATTTAAACAAATTAGATGTATTCAAGTTGGCAGGGCCTGATGCTATTCATTATAAGGTACTAGAGGAATTAGCTGAAGCAACCTCAGAACCATTAGCAATTATCTTTGAGAACGCCTGATGAGGTCACAGAAGATCGGAGAAGGGCAAACATGATACCACACTTCAAAAAGAAAAACAAAGAGGACCTGAAGAATTATAGATGAGTCAGCCTAAATTCAATACCTGCAAAGATACTGGAACAAATTATTAAACCATCAGTGTATAATTCTATTATCCTCCAGGTGTTTACAAAGAATAGCTAGGATGGATTTATCTAGAACAAACCATGCCAAACCAACCTAACTGCCTTCTTTGACAAGGTTACTGGCCTAGTGGATGGGGAGTTTGGGAGGGGGGGAGTCGGGGAAGCACTAGAAGTGATATATCTTGATCTTAATAAGGCTTTTGACATACTCCCATGTAACATTCTCATAACCCAAAAAATGGGGTCAACATGAAATTACTATAAGGTGCGTGCATAACTGATTGAAAGACCATACTCAAAGAGTAGTTATTAATGGTTTGCTATCAAACTGGAAGGGCATATCCAGTGAGCTCCTGCACAGGTCAGTCCTGGGTCCAGTACTATTCAATATTTTCATGAATGACTTGGATAACGGAGTGGAGAACAGGCTTATAAAATATGCAGATGACACCAAGCTGGGAGGGAGAATTTCAAGCATTTTGGAGGGCAGGACCCTGACAAATTAGAGAATTGGTCTGAATACAACAAGATGAAATTCAATAAAGACAAGTGCAAACTACTTCACTTAGGAAGGTAAAATCAAACACACAATTACAAATTGGGGAATAACTGGTTAGGTGGCAGCAATCTTGAAAAGGATCCAGGGTTTATAGTGGATCACAGATTGAATGAGTGTCAACAATGTGAAGAAGTTGCAAAAAAGACTATTATTCTGGGGTGTATTAACAGGAGTGTCATACGTAAGACATGGAAGGTAACGGTCTTGCTCTACTCGGCACCGGTGAGGCCTCACCAGGAGTACTGTGTCCAATTCTGGGCACCACACTTTAGGAAAAATGTGGACAAATTGGAAAGAGTCCAGAGGAGAGCAACAAAAGCAAGCTCAGGCTTTCTAAACCTTTTATATGAGGAAAGGTTTCTAAAAAACTGGGTATGTTTAGTCTTGACAAAAGTAGACTGATAACAGCCTTAAAATATTAAAAGACTGTTATAAAGACTACTGTGATCCATGTCCACTAAAGGCAGGACAAGATGTTATGGGCTTAATCTGCAGCAAAGGAGATTTAGGTTAGATATTAGGAAAAACCTAACTAACTAGAAGGGTAGTTAATATGTGGAATAGGCTTCCAAAAGATGTTGTAGAATCCCCAACACTAGAGATCTTTAAAAACTGTTTGGACAAACTCCTGTCAGGGATGGTTTAGGTTTGCTTGGTCCTGCCACAGCATGGGGCTGGACATGATCACTTCTCAAGGTCCCTTTCAGCCGTATATCAGTAGGATTCTATATAGACTCATAGGCTTTAAGGTAAGAAGGAACCGTTGTGATCATCTATTCTGACCTCCTCCACATTGCAAGCCACAGAATCTCACTCACCCACTCCTGTAAAAAGACCCCTAACCTCTGGCTGAGTTACTGAAGTCCTCAATTCATGGTTTAAAGAATTCAAGTTACAGAGAATTCACCATTTACACCATTTAACCCTGCAAATAACCCATGCCCCATGCTGCAGAGGAAGGTGAAAACCCCCCAGGATCTCTGCCAATCTGACCTAGGGGAAATGCCTTCCTGACCCCAAATATAGCGATCAGTTTGACCCCGAGCATGTGGGCAAGACCCACTGGGGAAAGAATTCTGGTACTTCAAGGAAAAACATACTTTCAGTGTTGCCCCACGCACCAATGGAATGCCAGCACTGTAAATCAATGTGTCTTCATAGATTCAGACTCTGTGTGGTGGTGCTACAGCAACAAAACACTCCATCTCCAGGGAGATGAGGCGGGAATAGTTGGAGAGAAAACAAATGGATCTTAAACAACCACCCTAGGGTGGCTGAATAGTAGCATTAACAAACTCCAAAGGAGAACCAGGCTAGAGCTAAAGCTAACCTGTGTTAGGTTATGAAAAAGCTCAACATTAAGACTCTGGGGGATGGAGAGAAAGGAAATAAAAGAGAACAAAATGGTGCAACCTCAAAGCAATGCTACCTACCCAAACCCTGGTTTTGTTGTGGCCACAATCAGCTTGATTTTCTTGCAGCTAACTCTCATCAACCAGCTGCAATTGCCACAATACAATACATTTGTTCCTTTCACAAAATGGATTCATCTAAGATGGATCCAAGAAAAACAAAACAACATAGCTGTCCAAACTGCATTACCCTCATTATGTTCTAAGTTGCAACAGTCCCATTTTCAGACGGGTTCTTCTACTGTATAATTGACTTCTCCTCCTTGGCTAAGGATGCACACAATTCCTATTACAACTGATTACTAGCCATTAAGTTGTGCAATCATGTGGACCGCTGCTTAAAATAACCATTAATCTTCAGCACTACATCCTAGCCATGTATTATTTCAGGACAATGTAAGTTGCAAGTATTGCGTATGTATTCTAATAGCTAATTTCTCATATCTGCTAATTTATTTCCTTGAAATCTCATAAAGGGCTTTTGCCCCATGTCACATTCACCTTTTTTACTGTAGGGTGTGCTTATCTTAAATGGAAGATGTTTGCTTATTTATGCTAATTTGGTTTGAATAATTTTTTCCTTCCCCCATTCTTCCAAAACCCAAGATGTCTGTGAACTATAGGAGTCAGCTAAGTGATTCTCTTGTTTTATCAAATGATGACACGCAGTTTTGTTTCCTTGGCTCCATCTGCTGGTTAGCAGTCTTTTTTATTCCTATGTGTATTTGGATTTTAGGATGTGGGTAGAAGTTTAAGCACCATGTCTTGTCCTGAAGTGTTACACTTTAAAAAAAAAAAAAAAAAAAAAAAAAAAAGATTTATGGCCTAATTTTTTCTTTCATTATGCTGAGCTAAGCCTCAAAGTTGCAGTTTAAATATAATGTTCTCAAACAGACAGATTATGTTATCTTAAATTTTCCAAATCTTGGTTCATGTCCATTCTGTAAAATTAGTAAGAAGCTCTGTTGTCTTAAATCAACTAATAGAATAAAAATACATGGATGTATTTTTGTATACACTAGGATCGCACATGAAAACCTGCCTGTAGAGCTCAGAATTGAGCTAGGCCAGAGAATGCAACCTGCTTAATGGGGCATGATCATCTGGAATTTCTTTTTAAAACTATCTAATTAAAAAGAATTCACAGCCTGAAAAAAGAGTCTTTAAAAACAAAGTCTGTTGATCCTATTTAAAGTGTTTTATTCAGGGTTTCCTGTTCCCTTGGTATTAATCTGAAGAGTTTTTTGGGAAGGTCAATTGCCAGAGTGACTAGAGCTGGGCAGGAAATGGTTTTCCCATCCTGAAAGAATTTTTCAGATTTTCAAACATGTTCCCATCCTCAACTGGAACAAAGTTAAAATCTCAAAAAGTTTCATGAATAAACTAAGCAAAAACAATTTACAATTTTGGTCAATCAGAATGTTTTCTTTAAACAACTATGAAACTATTTCAATTTCAACCTTTTCTTTTAAAACATTATTTTACTATAATGTAAGTTAAAATTTCAAAACAAGAAGTCATTTTGAACTGAAAAAACAAAATTTTTCACATAGAAAATGTCAAAACAGAAATTTGCCAACATTTTTTCAAGTCAGACATTTATTGAAATTTAGCCTTTCCCACAAATAGTTAGGTTTTGATGGAGTGGCATTTTTCAGTGGAAAAACAAAAAAAAATTATCTGAAAAAGTCAACTCTAATAATGACTAATGTTCCCATAGGTTTGCCCCTCATTCTGCCTGCCTCTACATATGCTGTTTCCCAATTTCACTTCCCTCTCATAATGTTTGAGTGAGTCAGTAGCATAATGTCTAAGAACCTCTCCTCCTCCTGCTCTTCATAATTTAACCTTGAAAATTACAAGATCCCTGTTTACCCAAAAAGAGGGCAGAGGGGAAAAAATTCCTGAATTAACTGAAAAAATATGCTGTCTCTTCCAAACAAGAGACACACTCAGGGTATTCACCCAAGATGACATGAACACAATAGAATCAGTTCAGGAATTTCAAATTAGAAATAGAAAGTCATAATTTCTCTGTTAAAGCCTACAAAAAGCCTTTTAGAAAGAAAGAAAAGTGATCCTCCCATCACAATAAAAGTTAGCTCAATAAATAAAGGTTAGGTCAATACATTTTCAGTATCAGCAACATGAATGGCCGCATGGCACCCTTAAGCGGATGGGAATCTTGTCTGACTGGCCAAGTGAAGGGAACAGTGCTTTATGGTACAGGGGGGAGAAGAAAGGTCAAACTGATGTAAAACGGGACAAAAGGCCAATGGGGCAACACTGATTCATCCGCTGGCAACCGGATGGGTGGAAGGGTTCAAAAGGGGCAGCTCTGTGCGTGATGACTCCTTTCAAATGGAGCGGGCTGAGTCAGCACCCACCCTCCTTCTCCTTTAGGTGGTGAAATACCAGGTTTGGTCAAGACCTGCTGTAGGCATTGCGCTAGCTGCCCCTTTTCTAGGGGGCTTGAAAGGAATTTTTCCCTTTACCACCAGATTGACTTAGGTGGAGTTTTCTCACCTTCCCCACATTGGATTCAGGAAGGGCTTTGTTCATGTGTGGCATAAAGGAAGGTACGCTATACGTTGCAACTTATAGGTTATTCAAGTGTGGGGCGGATATCCAGTGCAGGTACTCCATATTAAATGGCTTGGAAAAGGACTTAAAAAGGAGGTGTTTGTTAAAGGAACGGAACAGTGGGTGACAGAGGTTGGGGCTCCAATGAATGCTACAGCAGGGAGCCAGCCCCCGTTTCTTATAGCTCACTTAACATTCCTATGGGGGAGGAGGGGATGGTAAGGCCCCAGCATTGGATTGGCTGGTTGGAAAAAAAAGGAGGAGCTGGTGGAAGCCCCCAAGGTCATTATTAAATGAACATGGGGTTACCTGCACTGTACACTTTTATCTGCCAGGTAGCTCCAGACATCTAAAAAAAAGATGCGGCCTGATTAAAACCATATCATTTATCTCCTCTCCCTCTTTCAGTGTAGCCGGACAATTACCTCTAGTTTACATTCCTTGTTACTTCTGTTTAAATTCTCATAACAACTGCAGTTCGCTTGCTGATGGGACAGTTGGGAGTGTCATAGCCTAATCTCAGAGACAGAATTTCTTCCCACAGTTAGAGCTTCTCGCTAAAACTCAAATAAATCTCTTTGTGACTTCACAATGAAAAAAAATTCCTAATTCATTCCTAAAAACAACTGGTTATTCCATAAGACTGTATATTAGAAATAGAAACAAGGAAAAACAACAAATCGGTTTAGTTTTATTGAAGTCAGTGCATTAATTATAAACACCGTAACAACTTCCAATTCCAGTATTGATGCAGGGAATACAGACCTGGATGATATCCTGGTTCTACTGATGTCAATGGCAATACTCCTATTGATTTCAATAGAGCCAGAACGTCACCCATTGCGCTCAGATGTGCTACAAGCATTATTAAAGCTTTCAAAACCTCTAAAGGTCTTTTCCTTTTGCTGCACATACAAGACTAATCTCTACAGGATGTCACAAAGGAAAAAAGACAGCTGGTTCTTAACATTTTACTGTATGACCTCAAGCCTGTCCTAACAAAAATAATTTTGTTCTTTCCTGTTTAAAGTTGATGCAGCAAAAAATGAAACTTTAAAAATAAGTGGTTTTCAGGATATTTTTCTGACATGCCCACAATTTATTATTTATTCCCCAAAAGCTGAGACAGTTTTAATCTTGCTGGGGTTCAAAGTGATGCCAGCATCCCCAGAATAGGGGAGAAAAATATCTTTGCCTTACTTCCCCCCTGCCCCATTTTTTGCACCAGGTGTAGCTCAACTGCACCTAAAAATTGGGTTCTGTCTCCTTAAAATTCTCTATCCAAGAAGAACAGTGCTGGTAAGTGCACTGTTATTCATCTGGAAGTTCCCCTTAGATGTTTGCTGAATACAACTAAGGAGCCATTGCCATTTAAAAACACCAAAACAGATTTTCTGGCTTTTAGGATGAAGTCCATTAGATAGATAACAGTACCTTCTGAGGAAGTTGATTCTAACATAACTGCCGTCAGGAAACAAGAACAGAAAATTCAGGCACATTCAATACCACCAGCACTTGAACAAACAGTATACATGGCATTACGTTTACAAATATCTATTTGCTGCACCAAATGCCAGTTATTTGCTTTTATATATGGAAAGTAAACTTTTGAGAAATAGAAGCTCTTTGTTCCAATAGCATAACATGTGGCTTTCTTGCTTATGAAACTGTTGCAAATATCTCATTCAGACAATAAGTTCCAAGTAGTAGTATTTTGTTTCTTCTCCAGTAAATTAACAAGTGGTCACGCCTCCATAAAATTCACTGTGCATTACAAACAGTACCATGTTCCTAAAAATCACACAACTGTAAGAAACAAATTTTTGTTCAATTAATGGGACTTCAACTATGTTAGGAGGACCAAAGTTCAGATTAGTTCTGCAAAGAGGTGGATTCAACAGTATATACTGGTCCAGTGATATCATGCAGGAGAGCATGTCAGACAGATCACTTAGAAGATGCAGTCAGCAGAAAAGACATCAATACAGAAACTAGCATCTTACTTGCCTTCAGTGTCAAAAGAGCATCACTCTGATACAATACCTCTCATTCAAAGCACTTGTTGATTTCCTTGAGGACCTGACACTTTGTAGAGGAGGGGGTTTAGTGATAGGGGTGATCAGAAGGGCATCCAGGAGCGGATGGTACACATTAGGATCAGAGAGCCTAGCAAGCATTTAGAAAGACCTGGTAAATACACTAGCTATCCACATGAAGTTGAAAATTGACAGGAACTACTAAAAACGTGAGAAGTTTGAACTTCCCAACTGTTTCCATAATCATGTGACAAGAATTATAACTTTAAAGTGATCACACACTTGAATTAACTACTGAAAAACCACTCCAGGGTCTAACTGAAAATACAACAAATATTTTAAAAGTAATCAAATGACCCAATATAGCCTACAGAATCTACAGATCTAAAAACTGTTAATAAATATCAATGAATCCTCAACCACCAGGCAAGGCGGTATTAGTTTATCCAGATATAAAATGGGTATCATGAGGCTCAGACAAGTTCATGTTATTGCCCAGAATGCTCAGTGAGCCAGTAGCAGAGCTGGGAGTACACCACAGGAGCCTTGGCCCTAATTCTAACCCCATGCAAATACCGCTAACATGAAAGTTAACCGTTTCTGATTTTAAATATCTCCCAGTAAACTCTTTTATGAGCTTGAGCTTTTTGAAACTCATTTATAAAAATTAAAAGGCTCTGTTTTATAGCTGATTTCTACCTGGCCCGTACAGCAACAGCAGCAGACACAATGGCGGCAGCACTGCTCATAATTTTTGACCTCTGCCTGGAAGGAGAAGGAACAGGAATGGGAGAAAACTTTGGCAGACTTTCCAATGGATTTTCAGGCAGTGCAGTGTAGAAGCTTTGATTGAAAAAGGGAGAAAACAGAAAGAAAAGAAAGAGATCTCAACGAAGAAATAGTACAAGTAGCTTAAAGTAATGACTGAAAATTGTTCCATCATTAAGGTCCCATTTCAGCACATAAGTGGATGGAAAAACTTCTGTTGACTTCATTGGGCACTGCATTGGGCCCTTAAAATTAATATGGAAAAACTGATTTTTCTTATAAACAAAACTCTTAAGTGATTAATTCAACTTTCAGTAAAAGCACCAACTCAGTACAATTCACAACCTTCGGTCCCTATCCTACAACTAACTCAGTGGGGGTGCAGCGGTGCACTCACACAGAGCTTGTTGTAGGACTGGGGTCTTGGATTCTATCCAGTTCTCCATGTGAGCATCAAAATGTGTTTGAAAGCTATTCCGCTGATCGCCTTAAGATCAGAATCAGCATAATATTAAACCAAAAACAGTGTTTTAAAAAAGATATTAAGATACAACAAATAACTAGAGCACATCACAAAAACTGACTTTTTCAGAAAAAAATCAATGATATTTTCAGGTTATTTTTCTCCTTTTTTTCCCTCTTCCCCAACCACTGCCCCCAGGGAGGGAGTAGAATAAAAAGTGATGATGGAGAGAGAAAGAAAAAAACCCAAAGATAAATATATTTAAAAATATTTTGAAAAAATAAAAAATGTTAAAAGGTCCATTTAGAACCCTGGAAAATAACAAATTAAAATTTTAAACACAATTAATTGTTTTTCCATTTTTCAGTATGTTTCAGAAATAACTAAAGCAAACACCTAAGTGACAGCAGCATTTTGTGGCAAAGCTTTGATTTAAATAGAGATATTGTCATGCTTATATCTAACAGTCTACTGTCTGCACACCGTAAGGTTTACTTTGTATGACTTAAAGATAATCTAGAACAGTGTTTCTCAAATAGTGTTCCACGGAACTGCGGGGTTCTGCGGGACAATTCCGCAAAAAAGCGGAATCGCACCGCCGAAATAAACCTAAATCGCGCGCCCCCGAACAGCTGTCAGCCAGCTGCCGATCAGCTGCTATCGTACCGCTGAACAGCTGATGCGGCCGCTCATCAGCTGTTAGCACGCCTCTGAACAGCTGATCGCGGCACCGAAAACGGCTCAGATAGCCCGCTGCCTTCACCGTGCCACCGAAAAGGGGTAGATAGTTTGGACTTTTCGGCGGAGGGTCTGGCATGGCTGGGCAAGGGTTCCGAGAAGGAAATATAATTGAGAAACACTGATCTAGAACGAGAGCTTGAGACTTTTAACAGAAGGACTTGCTGTTTCAGAAGGCAGCACAAACATACCATGCCTGCCCAAAGACTATCAAGAGAGGAAATAAGCATTAGATAAACATCTAGTATATTTTAGGCAACAATAGCAAGGATCATGAAATCCAAATGCAAATGACAAAATAAAGCATGTGGCTTTCAGAAAACAAAGTGAAGTACAAGGTTACTGTTGCAAACTAATCGCAATAAGCCTTACAAAGTTTCCTTGCTGCCAATTTGTCTGTCTGAAAATTGAACTCAATCACTGCTATTTAAAAATCAACTTCCCCCAATTTTTCTGTTCACTGCATTTTTCAGAAGAAATCAAGCATTTCACTACTAGGTCAACATGTCATTTTGGTAAGAGACTAATTCCTTTAGGGCACTTCATCACACAACCCAAAACCGAATTTTGCTGTATTTTGCTCCAATAACTCCACTTTAGTGGATAATATGGCAATGCACATTTTATAGAATCACACCCTAAAATGAAATGAAACCACATTATTTTAATTCCAGTTTTAATGTGGCCAAGATTTGTATACCTGTCAGGAACGGGAGGCACCGAAGGTATGGATTCCACAGGTTGAACTGCAAAGGGTGGCTCCACTGATGCAATTGTGAGCAAGTGTGGCTCAGAAGTCTGCGTAGCTACTGTGTGCTTATCACATAGAAAATTTTCTTTACCAGCTTCATTTGTCAATAAGCTTGCTATACTTGGAGCACTCAACTCTGCAGATAGAGTTATTTGCCTGGTTGAGATTAATTTGACAAGATATAAATTATTATGAGGCCAGATATGCAGAAGTATTGCAACTGAATTCTTTATTTAATAAAGAGAAAAACAATAGCTATTATCTATTTCTAACAAGGATTTTTATTTGTGACAAGGTGCTCCTGGTAAAAGGCAGCACAACATAGGGACTCTTATCTTTCAGATTAACAAAAAATTCAGCAAGAAAAATATAAATAGTCACAAACTGCTTCTTCAGGACAGTAGCTTTTTTCAGGGTAAACTTTGACAGCTTACAAACAGCCTCATTCAACAATAAAAGCAATGTATGCACAGTTTTGGGTTTTTTTTAAATTGTGATTCCTGCAATATATGATACACTTGAAACAGAATATGTGACATAAGAAACACTACCTAGTGTGAGTAGATGTCACTTTAGTCACTGTGGCTACTTGGCTATTGATGTTTAAAACCTGAACAGCAGCAGGTGGGTGAGGTGCACACCTAGGTAATGATTCCAAAGGATTGTCAAACAAGAGTTTTCTAAGGTAAAAGAAAGCAGAGATGTAAGTAGTACACTAATCAGAGAAAATAAGTATAAAAAAAAAATCACAGTATCACAGTGTACAGCCTCCAATGAAAATAATTACTTTGGTTATGTGATAAAGGAACTATAGTAAGTTAACAGAAAAAGATACACATCTTCTAAGTCTTTGGGAATCAGAAGTCTCCCATCGCCCCTCTGTTTACACACGTCTTCCCATTTAAACAAAGTTTAGTAAATTTAGAAATTTTGATCCCATTTTAGATTTTGGAGGAGGGGTGGGGGGGCGGGGGGGGGGGGGGGAAGGTGGGCACTTCATAGAATTTTTTCCTCTTGTTTTTAAATTAACCAAAGAGATGGCTGAACTGAAAATATAGAAAACAATACTTTGGCAGACCCCCCTCCACCTCATTTTTTTTTTTTAAACCAGCCCTAATGACAGAGGGATTTTGCCCTTTCCAATTATTTTCTGAAGCAGCCCTTGAATTCAGTGCCTACAGTCCCATTGATTTCACTGGGCTCTGTATCAGGCCCTAAATGCAGAAAAATAGTTTGACATTACATGAGCTTGTTCTCCTTTGGGCAATTTTTCAATCATGTTTGGATTTACACTCATTTCTGGTAGAAATATAATATGTCATTCTTTTTTCTTCTTTGGTGGCTAGAAAAGGGAAGTAATTATTTTAACACTTGCTGGAGCACCCAATGAAAACCTGAAGATTACCAATACTGGCTGCCTCTTAATCAGCAAGAGCACCAAGATTTGACTATTCATATTTAATGCCATATATTAAGAGGATAATATGCAAATTTGTGATACAGTGAGAATACCTAATTCAAAATATTTCTTATACCATTTGAAAAGTAAACACTAACAGTCCAAATTAATTACTTTGCACCCCTATTACTTTGGGGTTATGTATTTTCCCTTGTTTTAATGGGAACATTCACACTGACAATTTACACTCACATATTTTTTCTTAAAGCAACCCAAGTATTTTTTTTAATCCACCCCAAAACCACATCTGTGACACTATTAAAACATGGTAACTTTTCACATATGTAACTGAACAACCTAAAGAATCTTGTTGCCACTGACCTGCTTCGTATTAGACCTATTTCCAGATATCTGGGACACCTATTCTTTTCTTTTCCGCATTCTGAAGTTGCCTGGGAAACTATTGCAATAAGCGATCCTTGTAATGATCTTGAATGGGTAATCCATAAAGTAATTTCTAAATTAGTTATAAACACTTCTACATTAGGAAGCATAAGGAATACCCACAAAACAATATTTTTATATGGGGAAATAAAATAGACCAAATAAGACACAGTAGTTCGGTATATTGCCTCATGATAATTTATGCTTTAATTAAAGAAATGAAACTACAAGCATTATACGTTATATTGTGAAATCTGCCATACAGGCAGTAGGGCTGGCATTCATTCAGGAATAAGGTCCAGCTTCTTCACAAGCTGTCACGGCAATCAAACTCTTTCCTCTTCTTGGATTCAGAAGTGGGTGATAGAAGTGACTGATTTCAGCCAAGGAAAGAGCTAGACCACCAGGAAAATGAGCATCTATGCTAGCTTAGTGACAATAAATGCAGGATATAAATGATGAAATCAAGTCTACTGACCTTGGATAGCCTCTTTCGGTATTGTTAAATATATCATGGCTTACATAGCAATTACTCATTAATTTGAGATGGTCATGGTTTTGAAAATAGGCCATTTTTGGAGATCAACTTAAGACATATTCTCAAAGAGTGTCTGAGACAAAGGCCTTTAACTGCTTAATGAAAACAATGAGCTCGATTCAATAGAACACTAAAAGTTGTCAATTATTTTCAAGAGTCTTTACTACTACACACCACAACACATACACACAAATAAGACAATAAAGCAGCTCATATCAAGAATGTGTCAGTGTTCTGGATTGCTTTTCCTTGTAAGTGTGAGGTGATACATGAATATAACATACCAACAAATAGGTACTTTGTTTTGTGTAAGATGGATTTTAAAAAAAAAAAATTTTAAGACTTGTGAGTGCTTAAAGACTAAGATCAGATTTCAGCCTGGCATATGGCATGTTCTAGTCTCTTGAGAACGCATGCCCATGACTCCCCTTAAAAGAAAGAGAGTCATACACAAGTATCAACTACATTAATTTCCCTTCTCTACATTCAGAACACTTGCCCACACTACAAGCTTACTCCATGGATATGCCAAAAACACTTCACCCCTCTGCATTTCTGGAACACACATAGCTATTTTCGCAGTAGTGTACCAAACTGTCTGCTTTGCAATACGCACAAATATTGGGAGTCAGGGGGTTCATCCTAGTACACCATTTCAGAGTTATCATCTATACTGGAATTTCTTCGCAATCAGGCTAATGCAGTAACCTTTAGGTCATTTAGCTCCCTTAGTGGGGATGGATATTAGTTCCCCCTTATTTAAGCACACTTACTGCATGCGGTATTTCAAATAAAGTAGCTGGGGCATCAAAATGACAAATGAATGAATAAAAAAGAAAGTGAGCCATGGCATTACATGTCTTCAGTATGATGACCCAAATGTGCCTGTGCTTAATGACAGGTACAATAGCCATCTCTCTGTTTGTACAACACTTACCGTAACAGGGTGGTGGATCCTAACCAAGGTCTCAGAGCACTACTCTTACTGAAATATTAAACCAAAATGTTTCTAAATGTTATTACTGTTAACCTTTACCATAATCCTCCTCCTCCTCTAACCTCACTAAGATAAAAAAAACCCTGCTACTAATTTACATCAGAGCGGTCACATTGAAACAAGGATTACCCTGCTTTAGAGGAGAGAATGCTAGGAAGTTAACAAGAGGGAAGGACAGTTTTATCTATGCCATCCTAAGAGAAAGCCTTCTTAGCATGCACCAGAAATGAACATGAAAGCTACCCCTAACCTCATCTTGCTATACATCTGGAGATAGTCCAACCTATGAAAGGTATTGATGGACCTTTTAGCTTGATCTAGGGGGGAGATGCTAACAATTCTTTCACTACTTTGTCTAAACCTTTCAAAACAAAAACATCAATTTGAAAGGATAGTTATACTATGATTTTAAAACTTGTGGATGTGTCAGTATACTGCAAATATAGGTAAAAGCAAATGTTTATTTTTATCTTATAGAAGTGCTAAAAAGGGCACCCCACCATATGCTCTAAATGGTCATGACAAATTAAAAACCAAAAAAAAAAAAACCAAAACAAGTGTAGCTACATAACTACCACATTACTAATCCCTTCCCCCCCTTGAACAAATCTTTCCCTCCATATCCATTTTTACGTGTCTGCGGCAAAAAGATGAGCCTTGCAACAAGCCAAAGAGGCAGACAAAGAATGAATACTGCCATTCTCAAGTTCAACAAAAGCCTCATCATATAAAATGCAAGCCACCTGATCAGGGAAAGGAAGGAGGGTCTCTCTTCCCAGAGGCCAGCAAAGGGATTTTAGCCTTCAACAAACATTAAACATCAGGCTGTTATTGTTTAATGAATAGCTGGGATGTGGAAGACAATTTTGTTTTCATAACTGAGTCCTGGATGGGAGCGTCTTCCCATCCCTACATTGGGGTAGTCTGTTCACAATGAATATTGAGGGAATGCGGCTGTGCTTTCCAAATTTGATCTCCTGATATATATATGTCCCGTACCAGAGAAGGCCTCATTTTAAAGTGCCCCAATGAGTAGTCACTACTACAATATAGTAAATGTAGGCATGTTGATAGAATACAAGCTGGGATTTAAAATTTCTTTTGCTGGACACTGATTCATGGCACATACTTCTAAATAGTTCATTGCTATTGAAAGTACAGTATTTGTAATAGTAATCTGCTAAAGTGTTAATAGCTTAGCAGCTCTCAAGATACTATTAATTCAGTGGTGGATGTGGCAATTTCTTAAAATAATTTAATTTTTTTTGCTGCTTTATTCCATGTTTGGTATAAAAGTCTCGACAGTGTCACAAAACATACATTTGTGACCCCTCCCTCTCACCGTTCTGATAGACCATTTGAGTCTGATGCAGCTGCAGCTGTCCTAACCAGCTCCCACTTCCACAGTGAAGTGGAACTTCAATGGTACAACTAAATGGAGATTATCACTCAGTGACTGAGTCACAATGTCTGTGGCTTAAAGGGAATACGGTCATCTGTTCTTCATGACTACTCACATACTGACACCTAATCAGCAATTTCCTTGTGTGGTACTTGGGAGTCACTATGATTTATAGATAGCCTATACCATATTAAGGAAAGGGAGATTATTTGATTGGTCATCTGACATTCTAGTCTTATCTCCTTAAAACTTGGCTGATGCATTTGGACAGGGGAAAACTGGCTGAAACTCAACTCTTCGTGTGGGCAGAGGCAACCCTATCTTCATCCATTATTCAGGGTGTACACTCATCTGTTGCCTGAATGGTTCTCAGTCTAAAGATGTAAATAGATCAATCATTGTTCCTGGATTCTCCAACAGCTGTTAGAGGTGTAAGCATTATCTACTACAGCAGGCCTGGAGGCTGCAAACCTGCTCCAATATTGACCTCAAGACAGTAACATCCGTAGCTTCCCCAGGTAAAAGTCATTGTAATGGACTCTATGTAGTAGTATACTTCAAAACCAGCCACAAGCGTCATTTGGTGCAGAACATAGCTGAGTGGGGTGGGCTGGGCTCTCAGAACACGAGACTATGCTCAAATCTCTGCCATGGCTTCCTCATCCCCTTTAGGCCAATTCATAGGTGTCAATAATGATCTTTAAAGCCCTGACTGATGCAGTAACTGGTTATTGAAAGTCTGCTTTGGAATGGGTAGAAATTGGCTGGGTTATGCTTCTTGTCAGCTCCTAGTGTAAGACTCGTGCTGGGCACAGGGCTCTCATTTGAGGGAGTTCTACCTTTGCAATTTGCTCCATTTAGCCATTTGCTGGAGCCTGAGGTGGTAAATGACAGAGAAGAGACAAAGCCTATTTATTACAATTTAACAACTGTCACACTTTTCTGTGTATTTCATTTATTTTTTGGTTAATTATAATAAATTTGTATTGAAGCTATATCCACTATGAAAGCATAAGGATATGTAGGGATAGTAGTGGAAGCTTAAGAATCATCATTTAGGAGTGGCTTCTGTAATTTATGCATCAAAAACACCAAAAGTATATAAATGTGCTGGCACTAGGAAAATAAACAACATAAATAAAAGGCAGCAACATACTGCCTTCAAAAGTCTTCAGTCACAGCAGAGAACACAAAGAACTTGTTTCTATTTCTTTAAAGAAAGGCTGCCACGGAAAGCATAAAACCCAGAAACACGCTGTTCAGGTGAAATGTCTGACAATGGTAGGTCTATATTTTGAGCAAGTTAATTAATTGAGCAAATTAATACAGAATGGTACATTATATTTAAAAATAAATAGTGCTTATATAGTGCTTTTCGTCAGCTCAGAGCTCCACACTCTCTAATGTACATATTCTCATAGCACCCCGTGAGACAGCGAGATGCAATTATTTCCATTTTTACAGATGAGGAATTGAGACACCACAGGTATGGTCTACACTGCAATTAAAAACCCACGGCTGGCTCAGGCTGTGGGGCTGTAAAATTTCTGTGTAGACATTTGTGCTCGGGTTGGAGCTTGACCCCTGGGACCCCACAAGGGGAAAGGGTCCCAGAGCCTGGGCTCCAGCACAAGCCCAGTAAGCCCAACTCAGGTGACCCAGACCAGCCGTGGCCATGCTGTGGGTTTTTTATTCCAGTGTAAACATACCCAGAGAGGCTAAGAAACTCACCTAAGATCACTCAGGAAGTCTCTGGCAGAACAGGAAACTGAACTCTAGGCTGATGCCTTAACCACTGGATACTCCTTCCACTCCAAAAAGTGGGAAAGGGTAACAGAACAGATCAAAGCACATATCTTAATCACGCTGCACTTACAATGTCTGCTTCCCCCATCAGGACACTGACCTGCTGCTGGTTGGTGATCTAACTACAGTCTGTACACTTAGGGTGAAGACTAATAAAAATTTCCATTCATGTCAGAAAAGCTGTCATGGCAAAGAGGGTGTGGAGGAATCTCAGAATGTTTGCACCCAGTATCCTTCATTAACATATTTTAACGCAGAGCCAATATTATGGCAAAACAAGAATTAAAACAAATAGAGCATAATTTCCACACAACAATGACCATGCATGCAAGCACAAAGTGCTTAATGAACCAATAAAAGTCCCTTGCATAGGTATTACACCTATTTTACATGTGGCTAAACTGAAGCAATAGCTTAAGTGACTTACCCAAGGTTACACTGTGAACAACACCGGAAACCACTGATTTCAGTAAAACATTCAACTACAACATCATGGCATGTATGGTACTGGTGCAGCAGTTAAAGGGACTTATATTAGAGACAGAAGCACAAGTAATGGAAAACCATCTGTTTTATGGCTGCTAACCTTTGTAAACAAATTGTCAAAAAGAGGACATTAGCAAGTCAGTTAATGATTTCTATTACTAAGGGAGGTGAAATCTGCTGTGTTATTGTGAGACCAACCGATTCCATGAGATGAGCGTCCTAACACAGAAGTTATTAAAACTGAAAAGTAATTCTTGTAAAATTCATCCTAAAGTATTTCATAGTAGTTTGTTTTAGAGGTAAACATATCCATCAACTCCCATGTGCATTTTAACAATTAAACAATCACTGACAAAAGCCAGGTCTTTCAAAATAATGAAGCTGAAGAACAGAAACCACATTCCCTGCTGAAATCTAAAACTCATTTGGTTTACCAAGGTCACACCTGATGCCCTAAAGCTTAGCTTTGGAAGAAGACCACGAGAATAAGCAGGATCCAAAGGCAAGAGCCTTCTATAATTAACTCCCTACCACTTGTAACAGAGTAATCCAAATTCTGCATAGAGGCTATGGGTCAAGAGCAGTTATACCTAAGACTATGGGAACTGTGGAATCGTCAAGAAAAAGGACCATTTTGATCATCTTTTATGTCTATCTGTCCACATGATACAGATAACATAATTCAATTGAATAACTTTAGGATAATGTACAAAAAATGAAGGCCTTGTTTGGTGTTTGTTTTCTCTTCCAGATAACTGGTGTTTATTAGCAACAGAGCCACACATCCCCACTACAGTATTAGGTTATGAAATACAATACACCAGTGTAACTTATTCACCTTAAGGAACAATATTTAAAAAAATTTTCATTTTCACTTTATAAACCCAAAGATGACCTCCAAAAAGAGGCTACAGTCTGCCAAGAAAAACATGGTCTAAATAGTGCCAATTGAGGTATCCAAGGTCAGTGACTGGAAGTTTGCCATCTCGTATTTCATCACCACATAGCACAGCATTCCTTTAAGAGCATGCCATAATTTTTCAATATATTTAATATGGTTCTGCCTTGGTGGGAAATATATTTGAATTAACTCTCAACCTGTACATTAACACTTCATTGTTATCAATTATAGCAGGTCATGGGAAGGGTCACTCACTGACAAAGTTGATCTTTCTGAACTGTTTTACTACATACTATGTTATTTCTTATTCTAACTAGTACTCATGAAGTGTTTATGGGCCTGGTCAACATTTTTCTGCTTCTCTTTTCCTACCTGCCATGCTCAGAAAAACTGGTAATGTCCAATTTAAATGGGTGACAATCAAAAACAAAACAAAAAAAGTAGAGGAACAAAGCTAGTATAGATTTTCCTGTTATAATTAGGAAGAGGACTACCGGTAAATGATTTACCTCCCATGGGGTGAAGTTGAGACATGTCCAGAAAGTCTGGGAGAGGGAACACTGACAGGAGAAGACTCTGCTAATGGTGAACTGGCTGAAGTAGATTCTGGTCTGGTGAACAGTTTGCATTTCATTCAAAGGTATCACAAAATCAAAACAACATAAAAAAGATGTTTAATCTACATTTATGTGGCATTATAAAAATGTTAAAACAGTGAACAAAAATATCAGTATCTTGAACAGGAATCAGGGTTAAAGTGAAAGCCAGAGAACTTTTATCTAAGACCTTTCTTGACTTTGGGGAAGACTGAAAAGCATACTACTGCTGTTTGTTCAGTAGCTGGCCAATTATTATATTTACAAAGATGAGACATACATGGTTAATGTCACTGAACAGCCTGACGGAAAATAACTTACAGTAAGTACTAAAAATGAGATTCTCAGAAGTTCCAATGTGGGTTCATCTCATTGTTTTACCCCCGGTTGTGATTTCTTTATTTTAGAAAACTAGTAGGATAAGTTTTGTTTATGCTGCTACCTCTGCCATGTATTTTGGGTGCTACAGCAATTGAGCAGGGTGGGGCTGGACCTTCAAGTATAATTCTTAACATTTTCTCCATATTATGCCACCTGCCCAAATATGACAGAAGTAACTACAAATGTGACATTTAATGCAAGAAAGATCTTCGGTCTGAAGAAAAATGCACATCACATTTCTAACTGCAATGTCATTTTGTGACAAACAGTAAGTAGGAGTTACAGGTGAGTGTGTTAACATACAGTAACACATTTGTCTTCCACAAATTTTGACATATAGCTACCTATCTGAGAATGTATTCTTTATTTTTAGTATCATGCAGATTTCAATATCTTAACAAGTTTCCAGTCTTAAGTGATGTCAGTGTAACTGATTAGCAATGAAAGGAAGCAGACCTCATAGCTGGTAACGGTGTTGATGGAGGTTCTGACGCAGGCATCATCTCGATGGTCTGAGTAGCTACTGAATGTTTGTTTAGAACTAAAGCGGAATTCTGGGCTTCTATTCCATTAGGTAGATCTGCAGACATGCTTTACAGATAATCATCATAAAAGAAAAAAAAATCACATAGATGGTGTGGGAATACATGTGTGGAAATTTAGAATTGACCAGAAGTGGGATCACTATTTCCCGGTGGTTAGGGATTTGCTAATATAAAAATCCAGAAAATCTCTACATTAACCTGCTCAAGATTAACAAAAAGTTGAACAGTAACCAACACAAAAGATTTCATGGATTTGGAAGTAGCATGATTATAAAGATCTATTTTAACTTTAGATTTCAAGCAAATAGACCAACAAAAAACAGTGGCACAAGGAGAGATTGATGGTTTATAAAAATAACAGTGAAAAACATACACCAGGATTCACTCAGCGTTTCATTAATGTCCAAAATTATGTTCCTCAGCATCTAAGAGATCAAGAATATACTTAAAAATCGGAAAATTACTTTATTACTAGATGAGATGTTGTAACCAAACAAAATCACGGCATACACCAATTGAAAGTTTTAGGTGCTATTTATACATTCCACGTCAGTTCCAACTTTCCATGATCACTGTTACTCTCTCAAAAGCAAAATGCATTTTTATCTAGCTAGCCACATTACAGTAACAGTTTTTACAGGGATAGATGAAACTCAAAGTATTTGGAAGTGTGTTTTAAAGCAAGTCCATAAAGCTTGGACATTTATCTGAAGTTTATTCATAACTCTTGAAATTCTTCACCCTTCTTGGATTACATCCCCTTTGCCCAGTACGCCCATTAATTTTAGGCCTATCTCCAATATAGTTGCAGTCAGTTCCTTTTTAAAAAAAAAATAGGTCAGGACACTTAGTATTTTCCCATATCACAGGAACAAAATATATTCTGAGGCCTGATTTGAATCAAGCAGTTAGCTAAATCCAGATCATCATATGGACCAGAGACTGGAAGCTCCTCTGTCTTTTTCAAGGTTAAAGGTATACTTGGAATAAGGTACATTATTCACATTAAAAAATAAAAGCAGTCTAATGTTTCTCCCAACAGTTTTTACTTATTTCAATTTTTTTTAAATTAAGAAATGATGTCATGTTGCAAGTATAACGTCATAAGTGTGGTTGGGGGGTGGGGTGGGAGAGACACCCGGCTATGAACAAATATTGTGACATTCAAGTCTGTGAGCAAAATATCTTCAGATACATTTGATAAGAGAATGACCTCATCGCACATTCAACAGTAGGACTCATTGGTTTGTCAGAGAAGGTGTTGTCCCTTTAAAGGCTGGAAAGTCAGACAGTTACTTGCTACACAGAGGCAGCTCCATACTCGGACAGCAGGCGGATGCTGACCCATTCTCCCACCCCCCTAAGGTGACCAGAAGAGAAGGGGATTATTTATGCCCATGTCCATACAGTAGAGGCCCTCTTTTCTACTTGGACTAGGCTGAGCAGCCCCCATCCTCTGATCCATTGAAGCACTATATGCTAGTCCGTCTTTTGGGGGAAGACGGGGGGATTTGGGAACACATTTTTCACTCACCTCCAGATTGGCCAAGGTGAAGTTTTTTTTCTGCCTTCCCCACAGCAGGGGGGTTGCAAAAAACTAAAAGGGAGTTATATAATAAATCGTGCCATCATAGCTTAAGTGTGGGGCAGATTTTCAGTGCAGGTACTCCATAGGGAATCGATATGGTGATCAGATAAAATGGATTGGGAAAGGAGGTATTCTTTAAAGGAGTGGAAACAGGGGTTGTTGGAGCTCTTATGAGTCAAGCCTCCCTCTCTTACAGCCCATTATCCATCACTTGAGATGAGGTGTGTGGGACGAGGTCCCAGTAGCGGGGGGGCTGGAGAGTGGGGATGGCTGCCAGCAAATCTCCAGGTATATGTACATGACTCGAACTACCTACACTGTACCTACCAAGTACTCCCAGACATTTAGGGATAAAGTTGCAGCCCAATTAAACCATAACCAGTGCCTCCTTTCCTTTTTTTCTTTGTATAGCCGCACAATGAGAGTAACGAGAAGAGGAGCAAACACACTGAAAACATTGCTGCAGAGCATTTAGATGAACAGACTGTGGACTTCTGCTACTCAAGGTGGGTGGAGATCAAACTGATTACAGGAACAGCACACAGGCTCTCACTAAATCTGTTCACACACTGAGCACATAGGTGCTTTAATTTAAATTTAAATTAAATTAAGATGAGGTCTCCTCTGTTGCTACTGTCGACTAACTATGGCAACACTTTTGAACAGATATAGTGGGAGAATGTGAAAATAGGAGTCCAAGACTTTCCTGGCTAGTGAAGGTGGAACAAACAGACTAAATGGAGGCAGGCAGGAAAATAATAGATGGTTTTAAGAAAAACATTAGAAGTCTTTTTAAGAGTTTGGTTGCTAGTTTGCATAGTTGTAATTCTAATGTAGAAAGTCTGAAAAAGCTGTGTTGAATTGCATCATTCAACTCCTTATATTCTCTTAAGCCAAACAAAGTAAAAACAGTACTTTTCATTTTTTGTTCCTGTATAGACTTAATTTTTTTTTTAATAGAAAAGAGAGAATAGACACTTAATACTACACTACTAATATAAGGACAACCACCAGATGGTTCTAATTTAGAACCAATATACAGCATTTTTGCCTATCTAGAAATTTGGTTAACAGCCCGGAATATGTTTTTGCTAAAGTAGCTATTACTTTAATAAAAAGTGTCATCCAAATATTTACACAGTGGCATACCATAACATATTTCCAGGTGGCCAGTGATTTGTAAATCAGGATTTCTGGGAAATTCTTATGCTTTGGGGAATTCTTCTTGAATCTGGATATACTTATCACTGGACAGACTATGAGGATATTTTTTCAACTCATGGGCTTTGTATATTTATTTTCACTCATGCTAAACAAGTCTATGTTTTCGATTATTGCAAAGACATTTTTTCCATTTCTTATTGAGACAACTCAAGAGCTAAATCCTAGCAAGATACCCAAAATGGCAAATTAAACAACAGGAAAATAGTCTCATTTTCTATGAACATTTGCAAAAAGAAATACATATTATAAGGTCAAACATTATCTTCTCTCATAAAGAATGCCTTACACAAGTGCCCATAAACAGTCATCTCATCTAGCTTATTTTTAACTGTATTGGGTATAGTCTGTAATAACCTTCCCTTCCTCCCCTGCATAACAAAATGCTTTAAACCTGCCAAACAACTTCAACACTTCAATATTCCTATTTCTGAACATACACATTCAAATTCAAGCCAATAATTATAGTGTACTGTATGTGCATTGAATAATGTGCTTAGTTTTAGTAAAAATGTGACACACAAACTGAGGTATTTGAAACAGAAGATAAATTATAATTTGCCAGAACTGCCAGAGCAGTTCATTTCCAGTTGACAGATTTTTGTCTGCAGTGAAACTGTTATAGTGAATTATTTTCCCTAAAGGTCATTGCGTAGTTTTAATGTAAACCAAACCAAACAATGACTGGACATAACCGTTTTTATTCTGTCGTTTACTGGATGAAAATTCTTCTGTAGTTTTATTTGTACTTTGATGTCATTCCTTTTATTGTGCACTCTTATTTTTCCACACAAGTGACTGTTAGTGTTAAGACAACTTAGCATTTACCTGGGGTCTCCATTTTCTGTTTGACTCTCCCTAAAGATAAGATGACAAACACAGTGAGCTACAGCACTGCTAAGCTGCAGAGCTTTTATTACTGCAAAGTAATGCTTTTGAAGAGGAAATGCAAAGTTCAGAATATTAGAATGTTTCTAGGACCTAACCTCAGCAATAATTTGTTCAAAGGAAAGGCTCTATTTCAATTAAAACACCCTAGTTGATATACACAAAATTTATACAAAGTGCTATGTAACTTGCACGTAATTCATTTTGCTTCACGATTAACCTTTTAAGTTTCGACTTTTCGTACTTCAATAGGTGTTAAAAGGTAACAATTTGTTTCTCTAAATGAAGGAGTTCTAGGCTCATGTCACATACTTCTATTTGTAACAGCAAGAAACATCAGCCATTTTGTAGCTTGCTGCAGATCGCTTACAAATCAAAAAGTTATAATAGAAAAATTTTACAATGGAATTAGGGAAAACTCCTCTGCATTTACTGTACAAATGCCAGAGGCTCTTAAACAGCTTGATTTGTTTTTATTGTCTCATCTTCTTTCAGATTATAATTATAAGATTATAATACTGGAGATACAGTAGTTCTGTATGAGAGATCTATGCATAGAGTCAAAAGGCCTCAAAGAAAAACCAGACAAAACTAAGTTAAAAGCAGCTTTTATTAAAATACTCTTCAAACGTCAAAAAGTTTAAGTTAATGGGTGTGTCTACTATAATACATTATATTACAGGATAATATGCATTACCATGGTAGGGCACTGAACTGCCTATAAAACACAAAAAACCTTAGGAGTTTCACCCTACAATAAATAATTATCACTGTCTATGACTTCAGCATGCAACATCAAATGAGATTAAGATGAAGCTCTTACATGTACACAGCAATCTTTTGCTCATTTTTTGTATAGTCTTTCCATGGTCTGGATAGGATACCTCTTGAACAGGCTTAGTACTTGTACTGCACTAGGATTTGCAACAGCAGCAAAATCCCTTTTGGTGGGGAAGCCATTTGACTTCTCCCTCTACCATTTTAAAACATTTACAACCCACTGTAAAATATTTCTGCTGAACTTCTATTGAATTTCAAGAAAAGTATCCTGGAGAGTACAACAGTTTCAGTATTCACAGGCCTCTTTTCAAGCAACACTGTATACTGCTCTTTTGCTCAACTTTCTAACAACCTACAAGAACACAAACTCAGCAACACAAATAAATCTTCTTTGTCAAGAAAGAACCTCAATAGCCACCTCCTCTATCCATGTAAAGATTCGGTTACCCAAGTCACTTTGTGTTGATTATGTATGTTTGTTAACTATTCATCAGCAAAAAACATTCATCTCATTCTTTACACATCAGTAGGAAATTGTTAGAAAAGTATAGAAAAAGCTAGAATTTCTTTTTTAAGAAAGCTAATAAAATACTTTTTTATGCGCAAAGCATTTGGAAAAGAGAAAAGGAAGAAAAGGTTTGTGTTTTGTTTTTGCAACTTGGGTAAATCACTGGACATTAAGGACACGTGCTGAGACGTCATGGTGCCAGTCACGTAATTTTGTATATTTTGGGCTAAAGATCTGGATGGGAATCTTTTCCCTGTGAAAAGAAGTGATAGAAGAAACGTAAGAAAGGAAAGAAGTTTGTCTTACAATCCAATTCACACAAACTGAAAACATGCCATCTCCATGCACTACCTTACAGGCCTATATATTTGCTCATCTGTCTTTTAAGGCCTGACCCAATGCTAAATGAAGTCTATAGAAAGACTCCTACTGACTTCATGAGGGGTTAGACTGGGCGTTTAGTCACCACTTTGATTAGCATAACTCTTCAAGAGCAACAAGATAGTTGCTATCTGTTCAGATCTTAGAAAGTTAATCTGATCACCTCTTAAAAGCTAAAAACGCATGGCTACATTAAAGAGAAAACATTAAATTTATCTGTTTGCAAACTACCACCCGACAGAGAACCAACTGTTACATGCACTGAAAGCGCCTACTCCTGCACAAACCTTCATTTGTGTAGTCTTGTATTAAGCGCCTAAATAAAATCCAACCACAGCACACAAAAATCTTGATCTTACATGCGATTCATTTACTAATACATTTATAACACACAATACTAACAAGGAATAACATACAAATTTCTGCAACTTTAACACCAATGCACCAAACTGTAATATTACAATATCAGTTAAAAATAAACCATGCAAAATATTAAATACTCAAAATAGGGATTTCAGTTAAACAACAAATCAACTTACTTTGTTTTCTTTGTAGTCTCATCTTCTGGTTCTTTCACTGCAACGAAATAAGAATTTTTAGATTTCTAAATCATTACTTTGAAACAATGAGTTAGGTTGATCGTCCTCCAAAACAGTGCCAATAAAATCTTTGCATCCCACTATCATGTATTTTGTACATGCTGAAGAGAAATTATTTTACAATTTTTTTTTAAACGTTACTGGTACTATTTTTCCATTTACCTCATCCTGTAATGCCATAAGGCCAAAATTTTAAAGCTATTTAGGTGCTAAAGATGCAGACAGCTGCCTAGAGGGATTTTCAAAAGTGCCTAACTCCTATTTGATTTCAATGGAAGGTAGGTACCTACACTCTTCGGAAAATCCCTCATCTTTAGGCATCTAAATATCTTTACAAATCTGGCCCTTAGTAACAAAAATCTGAACATAACGAAGTTACAGAGTGAGAATAAGGTTCATTAATCATTTTAGAATTACCTATAATTTCATGTTATGTTATGATTTTAACATTTGATATCTTTAGCTCTTCCAAAGCAGAAGCAAGTGCTGTACTGTTCTGCTGGAAAGCTCCTGTTTTCAACAGTAAGAAACTTTCACTTCTAGCGCTGAAGGGTCATAAGGTATCAACAATTAAATCCATTTGTGCTCTAATATGGAATACTGCTCCACTCTGAGCCTCAAGCCAGTGTGATTTTCACCAGAAATTTCCCCATTTGGTGGTGGTGGTATGGGAAGGGTGGGAGGACATTTTCCTGGCAGGTTGATTTGGGAAGGAATAGGGTAGTTGTTTGAAAGGGACCCTGTCAGCCTGGAATTTAGACAGGTCAAAAATTGTTTCAGGCATTCCACCTGCCCATAGTCCCCTCTCTCTTTCGCTGTTTGGATGGTTCACACCAAAAAAAAGGTGTAACTGACTACTGAACGGATTATCCAAGGGAAGAAATGTTACAATTAGATTACATATCTTTACTGGTTATTGTTTCAGCACCTTATGACAAGTTCTACCAGGACAGTCTTATCCTTATCTAATACTGTTCCACCAAACAATTACTCACTGTGTTCAGTACCGGTGATTTGGGCAAGGATCCGAAAAGAACGCGACTGGGTAGTTCCTGTCCTGGGGTGCCAGTCTTCAGTATCTTCAATCAATCGTTTTTTGCTGGCATCACTGTGAGTGGGTGTGTGGTAAAACTCTGTATAGGTATCCACAATGTGCTTCCTTGGTGGACTATTTCAACAAAGAATAGTTGTAAAGGGAAAAATGTGAAATTTCATCAGGAAATCTTAATAATTTAATCAGTGTCACAATGGCATTTAATACTTCACCATGCACCGTCAAGGTCTGTAAAAACAGGTTAAGCATTTGAGTGCAGGATGTGCTTTTGTGAAAGCCACAACATACAAAGTGACATGAGCTCAGCTATCTAAACACAGATTCGAGTCTTTTGTTTGCAAAACAATTCCATAAATTTAGTAATTTAACTCAGATTTACCATGAAACATTTAAAACATTTGTTATTGTCACTATTGTAAAATATGAAATAGCACAAGTCAGTGTTATTACCAAGTAACATAGATTTTTAAACATTTACCGTTTAGGTGGATTTTTCCTTATAATTGAAGGAGTAAGATAAACAGAAGAAACAGTTTTCCAATGTGAACAGGAAAGAAAGAGGAAAAGAAAAAAAAAGTAAGACAAATGAAATGAAAGGTCTGGGTAAGTCAAGTGGTTCTTAAAATACTTTAGTGATAAAGTGCAGTGGAGCCAACTAACAGTGACATTTATATCCTGCTACAAAAAATTGGTTCTGTGGAATGCCCATGATTTTTTGTAGTGCATCTGCAACTAATTCCATATATATCCAGGGGTAAGAAAAAAGTAGTCATAATGTGCTTTCTTTTTATAATGCAATCTCTGAGACATGGTATATTTAATGCTGGTGAAGGGTAATGGGCTGACAGCCCTGGAGAATGATTTCTTCTCCTTGTTCACAGAACAGACAGAGCACTAGCTGAAACAATGCAAGCTTCATCACACTGCCTGTTAGTGTACCTCAGCTCTGCTCTGGAACATCTAGTGCTGCAGCTACAGGGATGAAAAATTACAGCAAATTCCATGCCTCCCAATTGAATCTACCAACCAAGGTGCCAGTTGTGGTGGTGGTTCTTGAGATGTGGACTTCTGCAGCACAGGAAGTATATTAAGGGCTTGTCTATACAGTGGAGTATTGCACTCTATGGGGATATGATTTCTAAAGGCTGATTTATTTTACATACGTCAACCAACAGCCATCTGTTATAGTAACGTCTTGCGTTATCAGTCGGGGCTGGCTTGGAAGTGGGAATCCTAAAGGTGTAGACAGAGTTTTTCAAAGGCACAAAGGCCAGTTAGGTGCCTGACTCCTACTGAAAGTCAGTGTAATTAGGATGCCTACATCTGATATGTATCTTTGAAAGTCTCCCCCATAATGTTCCCTATGCTATTACCATTCCCTGAACCAATAGTCTCCCAGAGAAATTGAGTTTTTGAAACTATACTTGTGGCAAGCACATGGAGATGTTCACCACTTTGGAAAAATAGCAAAGTGGATTGGTACTCTAAGAATCCACTTTTAAAGTAACAGGTTATTTTTGTTTTTACATGCTGTATAGGAGATGTATAATGCCAAACTAACTCCTTAGATATATGGCAAAACCGCAAGCTGTTTGTACCAATGTCAGTGACAGACTAGGACTAAAAATCGCCCTAGCATTTAAAGTATACCGGCCTGGATGCCGCTGGGCCCATGTGGTGAGAGAGGGACGGGGCCGGGAGCAGCCATCGTGCTTCAGCCAGGGCGCTGCTGGGCCCATGTGGTGGGAGAGATGGGGAGAAGGGGTGAGCCTGGGAGGAGGGAGTGGCTGCTGCGCTCAGACAGGCCCAGCTGGAGGGCCTGATGAAAGGCTTCTGCAGCGGGCCAACCGGCCCGCCAGCCCTAGAGTGCATCAACCCTTCTGGCAAGTGCCAGAACTGCCAGATGGCCAGTCTGCCCGTGACCAACGTACATATCAAGAAAGCCAAAAAATAGTGGATAAGAAGGATATTTATTACTAACTTGTCAAAAAAATTAGAGACAGGACTATTGAACAAAGCTCAATTAGTCATTAGCTAAGCTACAGCAGCAAAAAAAGTAGAGAATAATGTGGAAGGCATAACATAAGACAAGATTTAATAAAAAAGATAAGTTATATTAGTGAAGTACTTACAGCTCATCAAGGTTAATGAAGGAGTGAGGGGTATAGTAACAAAAGAGACAATGGAATTTCCAGGATGACAGAGTACAGATAAGAAAGACAGACAAAATGAAGTGAAGCAACAAGAGAAAGTGAATAGAAAGAATTAAACTGGAAAATGAAAGCTTATATATAAAAAGGCGTGAATTTAGCCGCAATATGGAAATGCACAGAAACTAAAATACATGCTAATTAAATGCACATTAATAATTAATACAGCTAAATAGCCTTTCATGTTTGTTGAAAACTAGATCACAAACAAATGTTCTGCCAGGTTTCCCCCTCATTTTCTTTGCTACAGATTAGACTCCTTCCCTTTTTAGAGTTGGAGAATCTTTACGGTAATTATTCAGTGAAGCACAAGATGGTGCCAGAGCCAAAGAAAAAGATAGCTAGACCAGGCAATTCTGCAATTAACTCAGGCTAGCGTTTTGCATTTATTTGAAGGCTGGGGGGTAAGGAGGAAGAGATGTCATTTTAAATCAGAATATAACCATTATTTAATTTAAATACATTCAATCTAATATATCAACAAATGGTATATATGTAATAATGCTGATTTAACAGTGTGATGCCCTTCAACCCCCAAACTAAACACTTCTCTAAAATGTAGTTAAACCCCACTCCAGCAGCAAGTTATATTACCAAATAGCATTAGGTATATAGGAAGAGCATAAAAAAACCGTAACAGTACATGCATGAACACCTCATAAATATTTTGTGAAATAAAAGAATGCTGCAATATTTAATATGATGAAAAACAAACAAAATCACACCATGTTCAGCGTAAACCAAAACAATTTACTTTAAAATGTGGTTATTTGGAAAGATTAAGCTGTATTGCAAAATATTAATTTTGCAAACAATAAACAAACATGCTGGTTATTTCAACAACATAAGCCACCATAATTCAACTCCAGTGCTGTTGATACTAACTTTGTCACTGTTGTTACCTGCAAAGGAAAAAGTATTTAAAGCATTATCTCAATGATTTCCTCTCCCTATAATTCAGAGAATCTTCCAGCTTCAAGTTCTGGAAAAGCCTTGTACCTTCTAGGTTCAAGCTGGAATTTGTCAGAAACCTATAAGAAAAAGTTTCAGCCCAACCCACTTGGGAACTGAGTAAGAATTGGAAGTAGTCTTTCCTGTTTTAAGCAGCAGGCACATTCTCATGCGTGAGTTGGCAAGAAGGTCTTTGTAAAAGCAAAATTGCATACAGCCACATGAAGCAAAGGAGCCCCTCTCCCTTTAAGCCATTGCTAAGAAACAGAAAATAGACCTCTCTTCCCAATCCTACGGTGGAAGCAAAGCAAATCAAGAAGCAGACTATTTGGTAAGACTGCAGTTTTGATGTTTAGTAAGGTTTTCACGAAGGTTAAGTGTCATATTTTGAATCACACCAATCAAACCACACCAATATTTCCAGAAGGGGAAACAGAGAGAGGTGCTAAGAAATAAGGCTGTCTGTGAATGCCTACATAATAAAATGATTTATCAGCATCATCCAGAAGAAGCGAGTTCCAGTTCTTGATGCATGTAAGGTTGTGTGAGTGAGTGACTTATTTGGTTTGACCCAAAAAGAAATTTTTGACTAATCAAAAAATTGAAAAGAATGGTTTTAGGTCAAACAAAATGTTTCGTTTGACCCAAAACAAAAAGTCTCATTTTGATTTTGAGATTTTTAAAGAAAAATAATTTAAGGAAAGAAAATTTCTTAAATTTAAAGAAAACTAGAGATTTCTGGGATTTTTTGAAATTTAAGGGACACACTAAAAAAACTGAAACAATTGGGTTTAATAGACACAAGTTTGCAAAATATTTCGGTTGATGAAAAAAGATTTTTTGCTGAAAAAATTGTTTTGGCCAAAAAACAGCTCAAGCAGTTGTGTTGCCAGGTTAGTTCAATGAACTATAGTTTGTAATTGTGGCAGTGTTTTACATACCGTTGAAATGGGGGGAAGCAATCAGTTCCTCATCTGTAGGTGTATCAATTCACCCAACCACAACTGGACTGCTAAGAGTTAAAAATCTGAACTCCTCTTGCTTGCCCTTCTCCCAAATTTTAATATTCTATCGTCTGTTTTTTAATACACACCCCAGAGTAATATACGGTTTCAAAAATCTGCTATACAATAAGAAAATACCTACAAGACTTCACGTAGCCAGCTCTGCTTTTAATTAAGAACAAGAAATTGAATTTTTAAAAATGGGACAACTTGTCTGATTTAAACATAATGGGCTAGATTCAGCTCTCATTTACACCTCTGTAAAAATCCAAAATTGATCCCTTCACTTCAGTGGAATAACACCTGATTTACATGGGTTACAGTGAGAGCAGAATGTTTCTGTAAGTATATTATACTCTCCAGTTATAACAGGGGGGGAAAAAAATCACTGGCTTGCAACTATCCCCAAAATACACTACATATAGAGTATGATGTGCTACTGGATAGGAAAGCCTTTTGTAAAGGGACTAAATCACTCTAGTCTAAATGTATATGTAAAAAAACAGTGTAATCCCAGCATTTCTTCATCATTACACCTCTTTTATGTGTGAGCAAATTCTTCTTGTATTAATAAGAGTTTGATCAACATTTGAAACTAAACTATTTTGAGTACAGCAAAGTCCAACAAGTCTAGAACTGCCTGACAATGCTGTACATGTACAAGATGCAGCACTTACATTTGTATTGTTATAAAACAGAATTACTGAACATGTGTATCGGAAAGGATTTAATTTCAGATGTTCCCATTACTTCAAACTTGCATCCTTCTGCTATTTCAAAAATTACCCAACACTTTTGGGTTAAGCAAGGAACAACTTTATTTGTTAATTAGCATGGTGACTAGGCAAGCTGAGAGTATGGTTCACTAACAGATGTTGATTTTATATGTTTTTGTCATTTTCACTTTAAGGCTTTCAGATTTTTACAGGGGTGTTTAATCAAGTTGTAGTCCAAGTATACTAGTCTGTCACCCTTAATATAATAAAGTATACTTTCACAACCTTACTAAAACTTTTCCAAGTTCCTATACTAGAACTTTCTGCTCAGATTGGTAAGAAGACAGGGATTTCTTCACGCATCTGTTGACATTTTCTTCATATAGTATTCTTCTGTCATTAAATCTATCATGATGCATTTATGCTGCTGAAGCAGCCATCCTATCTTGACTGCTGAAGTGCTAATTCCAAGCCTGCAGCACTACTTCCCTGCAGGAGAGCTGATTTTGTTATCAGTCTGTGCGTTTTTCTTCAGTGCTAATTACTGTACCTGAAAGCCAGTTCCCTGTATTCTATTTCCAAAAGCATCCTTTCTATGGATGGCTCACCAAAGCACATTTAAAAGTCTCCTAAATATGGAATGAGTATTTAGGACCTCCTGCTTTTTCCCTTTTTAAAGCTATGTGGAATCATGCCATCATCTGTTTGAAAGAGTCCTAAAAATTGCCATGACAACAGTGCGATATAAAAGGCATAAGGCCTGTATTATATGAATGAACATGTGGAAGAGATCAGTTTGAAATATAAAGGGAATATATATATATAATTAGTTCAATTATTTTTTCTTAAAGTGGAGTAATTGAAACCATAATACTATATTTTAGTTCAGATACAGATGTTTATCTCTTTGTAAGATACTGCTCACGTTCAGCACCTAATTCAAGATGTACCAGAAGAGCTTTGCATCATTACTAAATTTTTCTTACTGCTCTTCTGATGACCTCTGAACAAAAATGGAACAACAATGATAGTAGCTACCTTGGAAGTCTCTGGTAATGATGCAAAGCACTTCTTGAACTTCACAAGTTACGTTTTTAAGTTTGCAAGAAAGCAAGAGTAATATGGCCAAAATAAGTAAAATACATTAAAACAAGTGTTTCTCTAAAATATAGCTCTATGGGCTTGATTTAAAAATTTTCTGAGCATCAGCCATGCCAAAAACTATCCACTAAGTGTCTTTAAAACATTAAATATCGGCAGACATATTACTGTTTTAACTTTCAAAATGTCTAGAGTGTATGCCTTTTTGACAATTCTGAAATGCTAAAAATATTCTAGCACTTGCATTTTAGTGCTGGCTTTTTAGATTAGACGGACACACTTCAGTGTAGCTGAACTTTCCAGAAAAGTGGCATTAGTCCCACTGAGAAACTAGATTCAGTTCAAATTTTATCTTCTCCCCATATCAACATTCGAATTTCCTGTATGTAGAAAACAGAACAGTTCTATATTTTGCCTTATTTCCCAACCTCCAGATGAAATGCTGTAACTTGCACTATGTGGCCATCTATTGCCAAGTTTATTCTTCCTTAGCGTCCTATTCCTGGCTTTCCCCAATTCTAGATGACCCTTCTTGACAAATTGCCTTGCATATTTTGAGTGCCTGCTGCTTTCTTTACCATGCTGGGACTTTAAAATATACTACTGAGCTTGCTATAAAGTTCAAAACGCATCAAATAAATTATTACAATGGCCTTTTCAAAAAAATCTCACATGCTTCAACCCTATAACAGACTATATTGCAGACACAAAATGCTTTTAAAAGATCCTCTAATAAATGAGCTCTCTTTAGATCTAAAAACTGCCCTTTCATATTTACCTTTTTCACCAAGTTGTTCAGTGAAAAGAACCCAACTCTTACAAGATGCGTTTTATCCCCTTAAACACAGCCCAGTAAATTGTCCAGATGAAAAGTCCCTCACAGCAAATCAAGTGCCCTGAAGCCACCTACCCATTTTGCTGTTTACTGTCAACCTGGCTCTCTTTGAATCCTCTTCTTTGCCCCTCTGCCACTTCCTGGGCATTGTCGTTGGAATAGGTGTTCAGGGTTGTATTGTATGTGTTGGGCTGCCATGGGATATTAACTGCAGTTTTAGCAGCATTCAGTGCAGGTGAACGCTGGTCAGTATTGGATTTGGCATTAGCATGCAGTCCAGATGCAGTGAATGGGGGAGGAGTGACAGTGGCCAGTGATGGAGGGGAAGCACATGATGGAACAGTCACATGGGCTGGGGTGAAGGCAGATGTCGGTGACGGAATGGAAGTGATTTTTGAGGAAGAGACAGCTCCAAATGGCCTTGGTGTCTTATTGTAGGCCACGTTCACTGTGGAAGTAACTTTGGGTGCAACAGCAGATGCAATGGGCACAGGCTTAACTACTTCTTTAGGTTCTCCCTATATAAAATAAACACAAAAACAGAAACACACGAAGCACGCCAACCACATGCAAAATCCTGAGTAGACATTTTCATTGAAAACAGAGAAGATCCCTTTGTTTCAAACCAAGACAGATGTTATTTTTTTAAAATTTTACTGATACTGTATTGGCAAAAAATTGATATAGGACACATGCATAAGTGAAGGATCCTAACATACACAACAAACTTAGAAACCCTAGATACTAGTTTCTCTTATCTCATCCAAGATTTCCATGCCTCAATCAGATTTAAAGATTAAACAAAATGACTCACTCAGATGTAAAGGCCACCGGATTATTCACAATGGAATAAATTTGCTTAATAAATCCGTTGTTTTTTTAAAAAATTCAAATTCCATCTCAAACCAAATTCAACACACACACACACAAATATATATATAACATTACATTTTATATTGTATGTAGCAATTTGCTGCTGTGTCAAAGGATATGGGGTACATGAAGTAGTATTTCAAGGGGCACAGAAGCAGCCGGCAAACAGCTGAAGAGGAACAAGGCACACACTATGAAGTCTATCATTTCCTTTCTGGTTTTGGTGATGTGTGTTTCAGAGATGGAACAGAATTCCTCAACCACTTTTAGGATCTGAGTGGTGCAGACAGTTATGATGCCTCTGTTCTATAAGGATTTCCTACCTGCCGCCATCTGCTTAAAATGTTGGAAAAAGAATATGCACCTGATGTTCTGCAAGGGATCCTAAAGTTTAGGATACAGTGTTGCCTAAAAGTATTTTCCAAAAGTGGGTGAATTCTGAAGAGCAATGTTCTCCACTACTGTGAAGAATGCTTAAGAACTCTACATGTTCTCAAGTTAGGCTCTTTTCAAGAGCACAGAAGGGTTAGAATAGCCTCTATTTTGGAAGAAATTACAGTGGTTTCTCCCTTCAGGATGGGGCGATGTTGCCATAAAGGCTGCCCCTAATGTAAGAAAAAATGGTTAGAAAATAGGCGTTTGGGGATGAAAAATCTGGAAGGTAATATATTCCTTTGTGGCTTTTAATGGTTAATCATTGTACACGTCTCCTTTTTTTTTTTTTTTTTTAAAAGAAGACCAATACACTAACAGAAGTAGTGTGGTTTCTTGGAGTACAAGATCTTTTCATAACATAGGAAAACTCAGCATGTTGTGCTTAAAAAAACAGGTTGACTACTAGTGTGTATCAAGAACAGGGTTTGAAGGAAGTAAAGAAACTAATGGAACACATTACACCTCTGGGTAGAAATAATTAAAAAAAAAAAAACATACCTTTTGTACAGGCACAGGATCAGGTTTTGGTGCAGAATGCACTCTGAAATAGAAAAAGCACACAAATTTAAAAATACATGTACTTCATTGATACATTATTGAAATTTTCTACTTGTTACAGTATATTTATCTATCTCCTTCCCCATTTAATGTGGGTGAACTTTCACTATGCTTAATTATTTTCTACAGAGAAAGTGAGATTATTGGATTTGAATCTACAGTATTGCAGCTAACATATGGCAAAAATAGACAAACTGGATTCTCTTATTCCAAAATAATATTTAGGGCACAGCCCACCAAAACAAAACAGCCAACCCTGTATAAGAATGCAAGAAACTACACAAATTTCAATTACTTTTCCTTCAGATTGATTACTAACTGGCAGCCATGACAACTGTATTGGACAGAAACTTCACAGGCTGCTGCACAAACAACTTTTACATTACTTCAGTATACATATAATAAAGGACCCATGTCTCCACTTAAGGCTTTAGGTTTTTAAACAAGAACAAGTAACTAAAATACAGAAGTAATTTTGATCTTTATTTAAGTTTTAGCTTAACTACAATCTCTTATGAGCCATAAACTCAACAGTTTGCTTATTGTTTTCCTTTCGCTTTATATGAAGTTACTTTATTTAACTCAACTGTACCAGACAGACTGTATTTTACCACAGCACTATCCTTAGAGCAGTGTTAAAGCACAATGATTCTTTTCATTACTAAAAAAGGCAGTTCTGCTTTTGAAGGATTATAGCCAAATGAAGTTGTTATTGATACTTCATGTGTACTTTCAGGTTTTCAAAGGTAAGTTTAATGCAACTCCAAGTCCTTTATGAAAGCAACAAAAATTCTTCCAGACAGATGTAAATGACAGCGGGGAAAAGGGAAGGGGTAGTAATGGACACAATGAACAATATCCAAACTTTCTGATACTGAAGGCTGCACTGGCAACATGCAGGAGTGTGAGGATCTCACCTAAATTGTGTGGGTGTGTTTATGTTAAAAAAATAAAATAAATGTATATAATCATAATAAAATATTTGCATATATGCATTATGCAGCTTCCTCTAAAGATCACAATGTTAGAGTTCACCTAAGATGCTGCTGAACAATTTTAGCCTTTTTGTTATTTGCATTTGATATGAAAGAATGGCCAATGGCCATATTTTAAGACACTGTTGGTTGTATCTGGTACTTGAGCTAAAAGATTGGCACTTCAGGAAGTATCTAGGAAGCAGCAATTATATATCATCCCAAACCATACAACCCTAATTTTCCAAAAACGTTTGGAATATAATTTTCAACAAGGGAGGCTGGAATATTACTTCTGGAATTCAACTGTCTAGTGAAGAGTTTCCATTAATTGGTGAGCAGACAAGCTGAGGTTGCAGTTTAAGTGTGTTAGGCTCTCCAGAAGATCAGCACTGTATCACCAGCAGGAAAGCTGGAAACAGAGTTAATCAGTATTTCAGCTGAATCTATGTAACTGATGCTTCCAGTACTGTTTATGTACAGCCTCAACTTTACTATGCTCAAAATATTTACCCTTCCATTTAAGCCATTTTATTTCAGGACACATCAGCTTCAACTAATAAAATGACTGTGTACCAGTTAAGTCCTCAGGTAACAAGTATGGCTATTAGTTATTAACTTGTACAAATGGAGATATGTGCATTATGCGTATAATATGTTAGCTAAAGAAATATGCAGTATGTGCGCACGCGTGAAAATTTTTTTGCCCTTTGTCTTCAGCATTTGTTCATCACCGATGACACAATATTATGCACACATCAATGATCATTCTGAACAGAGAGAGGTTTTTGTCCCTTTGGAAGAACAAGTCTGCCCTCCCAGTTTCCCACAGAATTTCCAGCCTATGAGACTACTGACCTCAAGACCTATAAAGCACTGGGGTGCATCATTAATCACTTCTAATTGAAGAGTTGTCAATTTACAGCAACAAAAGCAACAAGAGAATAAATGCCAAGACACACAGAAAGATTTCTTTTAATTATGACCTCAGCTAGCATGAAACACGTCATTCTACAGTTTGATACACTTATCAATGAAAAAGACATTTGCTGAAAAATTGCTATAATCTACGCTGCCCCAGCAGTGTAAAATGAAAAAGTCTGAGTTTTGTACCTAAAGATTCAGCCAGATTTTACATTTTACTATTTGCTATTGTTAGACATGGAAGTATCACGATCTTAGAAGGACGAAGAGCAATTCACAACACCATGCTGATCAGTCTCCTTCCTAAAACTCTCCTGGCAAAGAATACCAGAGTGGATGAAGATTTTCAGGAAAATGGGAAAGCAAAGAGACACAAACTCTTCCAATGTTATAGTTATGTTTGCGTCATCCTTTCCATAACAGCCGTCTCCTACCTTTTCAGGAGATTATAACTTGTCCTTAACTTCAGGCTGGGAGAAAAATTTCTTTGACAGTGCATTAAACATTTTTAAATTAAATTTTAGTTTGAGATGCATTTTTGCATACACTAGTTTGAAGTATTAAGTGTTATTTCCTAATGATCTCCAAACCTATTTTGTGTTCAAAATGAACATTTAAAAATACTATTCTCTTAAAAAAGCTAATTCAGCTTCTGATCATTAAAATGTTCACAATGTTCTTTTAACATGTGGAGTCAGACAGCATACCATTATTTAATTTTACCCTATGCACATTTGAGACTAGGAGATAAATTTGTGTGTCCAGATATACTTCAAATAGTTTTACTTGGCTTTGTTGTTTTCAGATCACAATCAGCCAGTCTGCGATTTATCGAAGATCACATAAAGAAACTGCTCACCAAGAAAACTGAGCCACCAAGATGTGAATGAGAAAAATGTTATGATGGTTATGCAAGTCAGTAAAAAAGAAAATTCATAGTTCAGGCTGAAACGAAAAACATTTCCAATACTTTGACCAATGGAATGCTTCCTTAAGTACTTTAATAAACACAACTGCTCTTAGTATTGTGATAGATGTTAACATATTTAAATAGTTTTTAAAAGCCTGTCTGTCTGCAGTATCTTACATGTCCCTTCTAAGTACAGTTGATTTATCTCTTACTTCGCTGTGTTAGGACTTAACGTCATTTTGAAGATAGCAATTTTAGTGGGTTAAGTGGGCTGACGGAGGACAACAGATGATCAACGCATTCACAAAACAGTAAATACTTTCCTTGCTGTTAACCATTTTAAAAAGTCAGTTAATTAGGCTTGATGGTACTAATCTGAAAGGAAGGTTGCTTGCTCTCCTTTGTATGTAACTATGAGAGCCTGCTGATCAGAATATGCACCAATATAATTTCCACAACAGTAATAATCTTATGCCAGGTCTTGTTCACTATAATTCAATAAAAGACCACAAAACTCATTCATAAGACGGAGTCCCCAAAATGTTTTTCTTGCAGTAGTTTGTCACCATAACAACAATTATAAAATCAATATACTTAGAGTGTTTTTTCCCCCAGATTTTGTTTCAGGAGAATTTCTGTACTTCCAGCATGACAGATTCCAACAGCAGATTTCTGTCATAATCTGACTTTGCTAGTTCAGAATCCAAGCTAAGGAGAATGTATTTGTACTGCACCTTTGGTGAAGATATGTAGTTAACTATCGTAAGGCACCTGACAGAATTAAACTGCTCCATTTCATATGGAGTCATGCTGTAATTCTGAGTCTGGTTTGTGGTGATTAGCAAATCAAATGTTTCTAAAACTGCAAGATTGCAAATCATCAACAAATTTGCCATGAAACTAAATATTCTTCCTGCATCTATTCAGTCACCTGTTTCTTCTAATATAATATTTCTAGTTTCATATCAGGCAGTAAAGATAGATGACTCTGCTCAAGTAAAAGAAGAACCCAGGGTTCACTCAAAATATTAACAAAAACAGATGCAAAAAGAATTTAACATCTCCTCCCAGCTACTTTTCCACATATCATGTTGTATTTCCCGATTCCATTCAGAATTAGAAACAACAAAATACAACGAGAAAGACTTTGCCATATAGTACTTCCAGTCCTACAAGAATTCTCTTTTGAGACTTCCAGCCTATTTTTGCAGATTCAAGAGATTTAAACAATTAACACTGGTTTTGGATAAATGTCTGAAATACTGTATGTATACTGAAGACAATGAACCTTTGAAAACTGGCTCATCACTATTAATTAACCAATTTGTATGTGCTGCTTATGTTGGGAAGTGAAGTATCATACGAACATATGGGGTTTTACAAATCAATTTTTTCAAATACACTGAAAGGTCATTGAATTTTCATATCTACTTTATGAAGAGTATAGAGAAGGAAAAGAAGAGGTGTTTAAAATCTTACATTTAAATGTTTATTTCAGAGGTGTCAAACATACGGCCCGTGGGCCGCATTTGGCCCACGAACCTTTTTGATGTGGCCCACGTGAGTCGCGCTGCCGCCGAAAGTTTATCTGCGTATGGCATTGCCCCTTTATGAGAGGGCCCACTTTAAGAGAGTCTTAAAGCGGCAATACCATCCTCCGCAGAAATGCTTTAAAGTGGCAACAGGGTCCCTCGAGAAATCCCGCCGCCGAAAATGGAATATAGCCCGAATTTTTCGGTGGCGGGTATTGTACGGCCCCCATGAAGGGTACATTACCTGAATTTGGCCCGCCACCATGAGTGAGTTTGACACCCCTGGTTTATTTAAAAGGAAAGAATGTGAAAGATTTGAAAAGACCCAGAGCTGAACCTGTATTTTCCAAGTTTCCAGGGGGGCTGGGTGGCTCAATGGAACAATAGAGGATGTAGTGTCTCCATAAGGCACATGTTCAAATTTGGCCCAGGTTTTTACGAAAAATCATAGCTTTCGGATAGTTATTCAGTGGTCACAGCGAAATGTGACTGTGATCTTAGCGTAGATCGTTGTGGAGGATGTTCATACCACAAAATGCAGTAGACTTAAGACTGTCCCATCAATATCAAGGAGTTTAGTACTGCTAGTGCTAGTGTTGTACTCCTTCTGTGGATAAATTACTTCAATGTCCAGCTCTGTCAATCCAGCAGCCTTCTACATTTCATAAACAATACATTCAGTTTAAAAACAGTTTCTCCTGGTTTTTGGTTTTTTAAAAACTATTTCAGTGCTAATTTGCAACCCTATAATAAACCCACCATGCATACACATTCTTCTCTATCTAAGTTGTTTCTTCTTTTTCAGAGGAAACTATATTCTGTCTGGGTAGACAGTCCATTTAGACCAAACCAACAAGATCAACTTTGTTCTATAAAACACATGGCAAGCTGTTCTCATGTGATGAATATTTTTATGACATTTAATGCAATTCAAAACATTCCACCTTCCAGCCCTACCTTATTAGCTAAATCAATTAGGTTATTCTTCCCTGTAGATGATATCTGGTAAACACTATTTCTTCTTTAAATTCTCATTTTATTCATTCCCTTTCCATTTGTTTCACTTATAAAAATGGATTAATACAATATTAAAAAGGTTCCGGCTATAGTTAACCAGAGTCAGGAAATTAATGATTAAACCTGAAACTGTATTATTGCATACTATTTTCACTGAAGCAGAGATAAACCTCAATATGAAGAACAATAAAGAGCAAGCAATTTTATTATGTACCTAAACTAAATAATTAGGCACAAGCTGTTTGGTTAAGGATTAAATTGAATCTACAATTTATAGGTTTTAGACAATATGAATCAGCCCTTAACAAATCCTCCTTTGCTCAATATCCTAAAGATTTATCTTTCTTGCTGAAAGGGCTCAAAATGCATACAGGGTTGGGGTGGGAAGATGCTTAACTGTCCTGAACAGATGTCATCAAAACAGAGAGCCAGATCTTCAGCTGATATAAATTTGCAAAGCTCCATTTAAACAAAGGAGATACGCCATCTTACACAAGCTGAGGATCTGGTCAGTAACATTTTACGTGCTTAAATCCAAGACCCATAGAGAGGGAGACTAGTTAGTATCACAGTGAGCCCTTTAAACTCCTCTTGTTTCAGTCTATCTGCACATTCATGAGAAGACCATTTTACTGGTTTACTTTTTTTTTTTTTTTTTTAAGCAAAAGCTTGAACTCTGCAGAAGCTGAGGGGGTTAGGCAAGTCCTCCTCACCTCTCTGACAAAAAGTTCCCAACTTGCAAGTGCCAAGAGATTAGTTTAATTTCTCAGCCCTGGTTAAATAAGGTTCATATTCACAAAATGTTAAAAATGTAATTATTCAAAACTTTTTTACACTTCCTTTTAGTTAAAAATTTTAAACCTGTGTAAAGTGTATTTCTAAATTATGACAATGTAAAAATGGCCAAACTATTTTTTAAACTGGTGGACAAAACAAAGGCAATGTGCTTACAGTCAGAATCAGTCAAGTTTAAGCCTGCTGAAAGATTTTTATGGCCAAATTATAAGCCCATAAAAATTGGAAATGCTGACATACTAGTCCAAGTTGCTAGTGACCCTGTTCCAATAATGGCCTTTCCTACCACTACTTCTAAAAGCCAAACCAGGCTGGAAAGCTCTCTGCATAATTCTAAGCTTTTATTTTATTTTATTTTATTTTTTTTGCATAGTGGGAATGGGGATCCTTCCTAAATGTTATTTTTTTCTGGCTAAAAACAGTAAAATATTGCATCCTCAAGACCAACCCATTTTTTCCCTGTCTTCCTTGATCATCCAAAGGCAATTCTTAGTGTTAAGTATTCTATATCTGAGCAGCCACTGATGAAATCCTATATGCACCTGCAATAAAAACAAATTCCTTAATGGCTTTGCCATTTTGGCCTTTGGTATGAATTGTCTGCTCAATTTTATTTCATGACAGCAGTCTATTGATGGTCAGCTTACAGTGCTGAAGCGTCTTAAAAAAAAAAAGACAGGTTAAAAATGTTGAATGTGCATATGCCAAACTATGACTTTTGCTAAGGATTAATCTGAACAAAAACAAAATCAGATATAATTTAAAGCAAAGAAAAGTTTTTAAAAGTATTTTTTTAAATGAGCATAAAGCAATTTCAGGTACTAAACCTGCCACTGAGTCTGCTTGCCAATTTTTGTGGCATGTTTTCCTAGTTTTCAGAAAAACGTTTGTTTTGTTCTTGCCCAGGGTTTCACCATCATGTGTTAAAGCTGACATTTTAAAGGAGAAAGCTGCTGCCTCCTTGTTGGTATTTCCCCAAGCAAATAATAATGGGCTGTTTTCATGACCTCTCAAAGCCAGCCACAGCTCACAGTCCCATTCCTGTGGTCTTGTGGCAATCCCACTGAATACATTTTTAAAGACTAAGTGCAGCTAGACAATAATGTTATCTTACTACATGTTATTTAAAACAACATTAAACCATCAAAGTAAAAAAAAAATAATAATACGGAGAGCTCCACAATTTATTTGCTCAAAAAAATTACTTCTAAAGCCATATCTGCTAAGGCTGAAGATTCAGAAGTTATTGGGATTCTCTCCAAGACCTTTTCCACTTGGCTTATCCAGAACACCTTGCCCAGTACTGAGAGAATACTTCATCCAGTTCAACTCTAGATTTTGTCACTTGGTTTCCTTTATTTGGCATAAAGCAAAGCTATGCTGAGTTGATCAGACTCAGGTGTAGGGGTTGGGTACACCACACATCCGAAGTTACACAGCAAATCTCTTCCTTTATATACATTTACATATTACATTGCTTTTACTATACATTGTTTTCGGATTGGCTTGGTTACTTTGCAGGAACCAATCTTTGTGCTGTATGCTCCGTCCATGCATTCTCCACGCTTGACCTAGCCTTCACCTCATCTCTCCATTCTTAATTTGTCTGGTCAATTGTTAATAAATGGCTCCCTGGGTGTTCTCCCTCTTAACTTAGAGCTGGCTCAGACATTCTGTCTTTTTAGCTTACTGACCTATTTACTTACCTTATTTAGCACAAACTTTGTATTCAGCCTAATGATCTGTTTACCTCTCTAATTCTATCTTCCAAGAAAGGAAGCCCCACTTCATGTGTTAATTACTCATGTCTGAGCAAGCCTTAGCTACAGAAGTCTTCAGATGTAATGCAAATGAATTAATACCCTATTTTGCATATTCTATGGGTACATGAGGGACTACAAATGCCATAGTTACTACAAATTAAACCTGACCAGCCTGCATGGAAGAAGCTTGAGGAAAATAGGAATTTCTACACTCCTGGCACTGGCTTCAGCTGCTTCTTCCCCTAGAGTGGGTGGTGTGAAGGGTGTGGCTGGGGAGCCTGGACCACAGAGCTGGCCGCCACTTGCTCTAGACTGGGAGACATGGGCACTGACATGGCTCACAGATGGCTCTCTCAGGCCCCCATGGCCAAAGCAGAGATTGTGAGATCCCTACTCCACAGGCTGTTTGGTGAAGGAGACTATGGTTTAGCTTCTCTCTCTATGGTTATAGTCCTCACAGCAAGAGTCGCAGAGAGCTCAACATAGAACAGCTCAGACCACATCTCCTCAACCCCTTCAAATCAGGTGAGCTAAAACTGTTGGTGGGAGCAGTTCAAAAAGACCGAACAGACAGAGGTGTCACCATTACACCACCCATGAACAATGAGGCCACCAATGCATCCTCCTATGAGGCCTAGTCATGGATGCATTACATTCAGCGATTATACAGATTTCAATCAATTCCTGAAAAATACATACTTCTTACTGATTTATGCTTGTTTCTTTAGTTCACTGTAAATTCTCACCAATTCCTCGAATTGCCTTTGTTAAATATCAGCATCCACATAATGATTGGGGCAAACTACAAGAAGGTATCACAAAACATAGCCCTCAGAAACTCTTCCCAGGATTACACAGGAGTAATACCTCTAAAAACCCTGTGCTCTGGGTGTCCCTAAATCTCTGACTTCCAGAAGCTGGGACTGGACAACAGGGGTTGGATCACTTGATAAATTGCCCTGTTCTGCTCATTCCTACTGAAGCATCTGGCACCGGCCACTGTCAGAAGCCTAGATGCTGGGTTAGGTGGACCATTGGTCTGACCCAGTTCGGCCATTTTTATGTTCTTAAGAATATTGTTTCTCCAAAGGCATTTATTAAGAACTAATTTCAGCAAAACTACCCTTTAAAAGAAAACAAATCTAATGAAAGTCGTATCTCTAAGTTATCCCTGGACAAAGCAATTCTTCAAGAACCTGTAAAAATGCTAGACATAGTGCTGACATCAGTATCCTGTCAACCCTATCTTATAATTCACAGGACTGGATATTACAATCTAAACTATTTTTTCCAGTGCTTGCACGATACGGGTGACTAATGTTCAAGTTACTTCATTTGTCTAAAACAGAGCCCAAATAAGTCCAACAGAAGAATCACATTTACAAATACTTTAACTGGAAATCATCAAGATAAACAGAAAATTGTATTTTCCCCATATGACCATATTTCTTTACTTGGGAATACTTGCAACCACACATATCTGAGAACATGTGATTTTATATTAAGTTCTTTTTCATAAGTCAAGCAGTTTTGCAATTTTTAGAGCCCTAACCTTTAACATGAGGTTGTTTTGAGTGAAGCCCTGCAATCTACCCTTATCCCACCTACAGGGTTCGGGTCAGGTTGGAAAACAACCCAATCCTCTCAGCTGCCCCTGCGTTGGCATGGTGGAGGCCGCATGTCCCGCTCCTGCCAAGCGCCACCGCCTCACAGCCATGTGTGCGCTGTGGAGTGAGCATGTCGAGGCATTGCAGCACCTCTCACTCCGCAGCGTGCACACAGCAAGCAGTGGGTGGCAGCCAAGAGAAGGGCACCAAACTGCAGCAGTGGAGGCACTGACTGAGGTTACGGGAGAAGGGGTCAGATTGGGTGGGAAAACTCTCTTGGGCTTGGGTCCTGTTCCAGCTTAAAAATTATGCCTAAACAGACCTCTAATACTGAGGCTAAAATAAATCTTTTCTGTATAAAGCACCTCAGCATTCATGCAAACCCCTTCACAAAAAACTATGATCTCTCTCCCCATCAAACAAGTTTTATAGAACATCGTTAATCAAATGGAACTAATTCTCAACTTCCAAAAGGTCAGGTAGCTCACACCAAAAATATAAGCAGGTCCTTCATTCCAATATTATTTCAGCCGACAGTGGCATGTTTCCAGTAGTTAGCACCAAAAACTATCAGACACTTTGACTATTTGAGCCCCACTGACTGTTAATGAAGTGAAATGACAAAAGTTGTAGTAGTAAAAAGGTTACATAACAGGAACTGATCAGTAGCATGTTAAATTAAAAAGTGAGTTGTAAGAACCCAAACCAGACTAGCATAAGCAGCTTAGGCAAGAAGTAGCTGCATTTTTTATTCCATTTTATTTAATTAATTTAATTTAATTAATATTTCTTCCCGTCTGAAAAGGAAGCAAGATTAATGAAGATGTTTAGTCTCTGTGCCAAAGGAACCTAGCAGATAATATAGATCATGCTAAAATACAGAGCAAGTAAAGAAGGCTTTTTTCTCATCACTCAGAGTTGCTGCAGATAAACGTCTAGATCAACCACTTTATTAAAAAAAAAAAAGAAGGACAATATTGGTATAAACAAGATGCTGCTGCTTGAGCCTCAAAATGTCCTGAAGTGTAAATAAAAATCAACATGTTATAAAGAGTTATCACTGGATCCTGCCTAATAGGATGTGCACTTCCTACTTAAGTGTACAATAATAGCTTTGTTGACTGGCCGATGCATACATTTAATCTATTAACTCCTCCCCACCCCCAATCAGGCAACATCATATCTCATCAGGTAAAACAGACAGATAAAACTGTGTCTCAAGGTCAACACCCTTAGAAAGAAGTTCCAGAGGGGTAGCTGTGTTAGTCTGTATACAGCAAAAACAACGAGAGTCCTGTAGCACTTTAAAGACTAACCAATTTAATTTCTGCAGGCATAAGCTTTATGCCTGCAGAAATTACATTGGTTAGTCTTTAAAGTGCTACTGGACAGTCGTCGTCTTTTTTTTTTTTTTTTTAGGGGGGTGTGGGGGGAGTGAATACTTTAGCTGAGAGCTTTATACTGAGGACACTAATCTCCAGTGTAGTTCATTGCTGTGGACAAGCAATTGCCTAAGTCCTCATCTGACCTCAACTGTAGCAGTTTCATCTCGGGAGAGAGGTGGTCTCATTTACCACTACCCAAATTATGGTCCCAGTCACATTCAATTATATTTCTGTCCTCCCATAATCCTCAAGCATTTGCTACCAAAAACAACTTTACTGGTGGTAGTGGAGAAAAGGTCTTAAAAATTGTAGTGTGTCTATTAACAGATAAAGTTTAAATAGCATTACCAGCTAAGGATACATTTAACATTAGCACTGTACTTCCTTGCTTTTACTGGCCTTTATCATTTCAGTGTATTGTTTATATATTTAAGGTGATAAGTTTAGTGGTATTGTATTGCAGATCAGACATGTGTAAGAAAGTTATTTGGGTTTTAGTATATTGGCCTCCTACAATTGTATGCGTGTGAAGACTTCTACCTGAGAAAATCTTGCAGTAATACCAAGTCTCTATTGCTTACTGTTGTGAATGGCCTCTCTTAAGCACAACTGACATGTCCAGCCACATTTCTAAGTGCAAGTGATGTGAAAGTCACAATGCTTGCCAGAGAAGCTTCCAGTAAAGACATATTTTTCATTTATTACAAATACTAAGCAACAAAGAAGAATGCAAAGAAATAACTATCTTAAATGTTAAATTGAAGCTACCCCTTCCCTAGAACAAATAGATTCCGGTTGACAATAAACCAATTGTGGAAGCATTTATAATGAAAAATTCTACCACCACCTTAATTACAGGAGCAAAAAATGTGCTACTGTAATTAAGCAATCATTTGCAACGGTGAAAGGGGAAAAAATGTTAACAATCTCATCTAAACTAAGCCATTCATCCAACTTAAGCTAGTTTAGCTAACTAAAGCGTTTCCTCTTCCCACATTTACATCATAGAAAATGAATGAGATTTTTTCTTTTTTTCTGCTTGAAATGCTATGGGGATAACATTCATGGCAAAGCAGCGTATGAAACAATTAACTGCTTTTGTGGGTGACTAATGCCTGAAGCAAAATTGAGACATTTGATAACCCCGAAGATCTTTTGAGAGTTTTTCACAACATCATGAACATTATTTGTGTTGTACAGCAAGACAAAAAGATTAAGCAACCTCAAGAACAAAGGTTTTTATTGCCTTTTGTGGGTTTAAAGTTCTGTGCCATTGACCCAACTTTCCACGGACAGCGTTCCGGGAGTTGTGATTGCTCAAAGATCAGATGAAGTCATGAAAATCTTTTTGCGAGAATCAGTTGTGTGGGGACAAATTTACATGACAAGCAAACAAAAACTGGTGAGCATTTGAAAGAAGGGATTTTTTCCCCCTAGACTCACTGGCTCAAAATCACAAACACCACCAAAAATATGAAGATTCCCTATTGGCTTGGGTCGTTTATTCAAGCTTTCATTTACCAATGCACTATAATTAATTAAACTATACTTCTTCCCCTGTGGAACTCACAGCATCACCCACCACAGTCAGGCAATTACAGCCTCATGAGTAAGACACCACACCGCACTGCTGGCTCCCGACTGGCGAGGAATGATCTTGCATGAGATCATAAGACTCTGAACAGCAGAGTTAACCATTTTAATTTGTTAATTTTTCCTGCATATCTAGATGCACACAGACACTTTTGAGCAGCTTGTCTAACTGCTTGGTTCATCGCCTTGGTCACTTATTTTTAATCTTCACCTCCCTAATCCATAGAGGTGCAATAATTATGATCTGAAATTTAGAGTAAAAACTTGCATTTGCGTTACCTGTATTTTAGATATGTTATTTTGATAGATATTTCTTTTAGTTAATGTGAACTATTTGTAGTAGTTGGAAGACATAACCCATTTTTAAGCCCCATAAACTCTCTTGAATCCATTTAGAGACAATAGTTCTTTGACAGTAGGTCACCTATTCTATTATAAATTAAAGAATCCTGAAAGTTAGCAATGAAAGATTTCATGTTTCCAAGTACAGTAATAGGCGTGGGGAATGTTCTTTAATTTAGAAATAAAAAAGTATAAATAGACAAAATGACATCACTTAAAGCACCTAAACTGTGAGATAATGATGAATGGTTATTATAAAGGGAAAGTGACTGACACAATATAAGCTATAATGAACATCTATCAAATAAACTAGAGCTGAATAGTCTCCGAATCCCAGGCTTTAGGCTGATGCAAGCACTGCATAATGATGAAAATGCTATGAAGACCACTTCTTTAAGATTGCAGAACCAAGGCAAATCACTTTTGAAAACAAATATTGAAACAAAACCTACAGATCTTTGTAATGCACAATCCTGGAAAAATAATTTATCAAGTTAAAGAGCAAATACATAATTTCTGGAAAAGGTGTCAAACTTTCAACTTCAAATCTACTTATCTACACTTCATGTGACAAGTAGGTACTGTCCTATCTCAACATTTGATCTATCTTGAAACTGAAGGATTTCCATTTATCTAGGCTTGGCCAAAAGCACAGGAAACACTAGTGAGTTTCAGGACCGCCAAATCCCACAGCTACTTCTGTTTCTGGGAAGTAGACCAGTTGTCTTTAAAACATTTTGATAAGAAATCTTTTGGACCTGGATAAATTAGATTATTCTTCAGGTTGAAATCCCACTTGCAAACTGATATTGTATTTAGTACACATATGACTAACATATTATTAGCATTACAGAATCAAGAGAGCTAACAAGGATGACTTGTTTAATATTGTCTTTTTTCATATAATGAATAAAAATATAGTGCTTACTGTATCTCAAAGTGCTTCAAGCTCTACACACCTAATAATCTCATGCAGTTTTTAAATCACATTTAAACTATCTGGTCAGATAGGCAAAATTAGATTTGTATTTCCACCTTCTGAGGCAGAATACTGGAGGACATCAATGGATATTGGACATCCACTGTGAAAGCCCTCACACAAGATAGTGAAAGGAAACACCAGCAGAGGTGGCTGGCTGACTCACCCCTTGTCTCATCCCTTGTCTCATCCCTTGCTTTGGGAACTATTCTTATGCAATAAATTCAAATGTCCAGAAGATAAAAGATTCCCAGTGAATAATAAAACAGTGACAATACCAAACAAAGATACTAATTGCTCTCAGGTTAAAATAGTTCCTTCAATTTTACAATCTAGCCTTCACCCTTTCAGCTTCAAGCAATATATTAAAAGAACAGATTATCCCTCAGATGCTCAGGTTACCTTTCAGGGGTTTTTACAGCTGCATAGCTTTAGGCACTGATGTCTAGAGCAAGGAACTGCAGGTGGGAACATCTGGATTCTAATCTCCAATCTTAGTGTCATGCAACTCCATAGAATGAGGATAAAACCTCTGCTTAAAGCTTTGAAACTGACAGAAGAAAAGTATTATAGGAGACCAACACAGTATTTATTGTTGTATTTATAAGTGCAAAAAAATAGCATTAATGCAATGTTGTAGATGAAAAATAAAACACTCAGGAAGTTCTAGCATTTGCAGTGTCTCTCATGATATTGACTTCAGCCCATTGCAAATTCTGTGCATTTTACTCAAATTCACAACAAATAGATAAGGTTTACATTTAACAAGAAAATGGATATATGAAATTGTGTTCCAGATAGTGTAAGGCTTTAGCCAGCCAAATCCTGAGTGTTCTCAACTTCAACTGCAGCCATCAGGAGTTGAAGGTTTTCTGTGCCTCACAGGAGGTACTCAAACCTCGCAAATTTCAGCCCATACTGCTCACAACCACAACTGCCACACAGATAAATCCACTTTCGTAGATAAAACTTGGCAGCTGTTTCAACATGCACAGTAATACTATACAAAAATTTAGGACAGGAAATGAAGAACACCATGTAACAAAATACAAAAAGCAATACTAGGTCTACCTAGATTCTACCATACACTAGAATTTGACAAGAAATCGTTAACAATTGCAAGCAGTTAGAAACATCATTTCTAGGTCTTCCATGAAAGACACCACATCCAGAAGCAATGGGTCTCCTCCAACACCATTCACAAGCTCTTGGCTCAGTACTGAACTTAAAAAGGGAGGAGTGACACCTATAGAATCAGCTACACAACATCTGGAGTTTACTCTGGAAGTCTCCCATCTACACACTAACCGGGCCCAGCCCTGTTTAGCTGATCTGACAACATCACAGTCCTAGGTGGCATGAATACATTGTGGACAGATATGAATTTGAGAAGTATATATGAGAGATTATATTCTAAATCAGAGTGAAGGAAGGGGATATTCTTTTGAAGCAAATTAATTCCCTTACATTTCTAAACATATTACTAACCCCATTAACATGTCCCTTTAGGAGGTTAAGTTACTGAATCCATCGGAACGTGCCAAAAACATCCCCTCACATACGGATCAGTATTAATTATCTGGATATATTTGACTGCCATGCTCTTTATTATCCACCCTACTCAAAAGTTAATTGGTCTAAGAGTTGGTCACTTTATAATATATGTCCTTTAAAAGAAGTTAATTATATTTTTCTCTAAAATCTCATCTGGGTTTATACACTGGTAATAGTTGTGTCTAAAGCTGTTGATCCAAGAAACAAGAAGTATCAAAATGGTACGTCTATCAAATTCAGTCCCTAGCCTGATTTGAAGAGTATCAGTTTGACAGTAGCTCTTCCAAGAGCTATGCATAAACATTCTAAATTCAATCATGCCCTAAACCTGGCCCTAACCCAGCTTACAGCTAAAATGACTACAATTGACTTAGGAGGTAAAAGGTATCCATGAACAGTTTAAAAAGAAAATTAAATCCCAATGTAAAAATCAGACAGAAGATTCTGTGAGCGCTTTATTCATATTTATATTACAGGTATGTCTAGAAGCTCCAAAAGGGGTTGGAATCCCATTGCGCTAGGCGAGTAATAACAAGGACAATTACACGTAAGTAACAACAAGGACTATCACCAGGAATTAGTTTGTATAAAGCAAAGACCCCACAACTGCACAAACCAATCTTTAAAAACCGAAAGAGCAGTTGGGATTTTGCTTTGCTTGTTTTTTATATTTATACCTTATTTTTTACTTCCATGGCTGTGCATACCTCTTCTATTGCCTTTATTTATTATCAAGCACACAGTTCCCAGTAGTACATGTCCCTGATGTCTTTGAGCAGCCTCACGAAAAGCACAGAGATAAATTTTACTTTAGGCAAGCATACACTATGAAATAAAAGCTTTAATGTCCTTGGGTGTGGAACAGTTTTTACAACAGCTGCATTGTTCTCATGTGGCTGCTGACAATTACTGTCATTACAAGAGGTAATTTTGATTGAAGAGGTAATGTCTTATTTATATACAACTTATTTTGCAGTTTAAAAATTAGGTATTTAGACAGTAACTGCAAAGCTTCAAAACTGAAGTCTATCTATGGTGTCCCAGCTGGCTATTTTACAGTGTGCCAACAGAGCTAAAATGTCACTAGAGATCATGCAACTCTGAGGCATCTATGTTATTTTAAGAAGTGAAGATAAACTCCAGCCAACTTCACATTGTTTCCTCGCATCCTTCACTCCATGGCCACGGACACTGCTTAAAATAAACATACAAGAACAATGGGACCATCTTTTAAATGCTTGCTAACAAGTCTCTTAAATTCCAAATCTTTATTGACCTACGCAGTCAGTCCACATTAGAAAGGGTCTGCAAATTTGCACTGAGGCAATGAGTGGTAAATCATTCTGACCTACACAAGAAATATGAACTTTCTCGTCCAGATGATGTTAACAACTTGAGAGTGATGTGTTTGTGGGAGACAGGTTGTGTTTTGTTTTTTAAAGTTGTTACTTTTAATATGAAAGCACATGGACGTTTGCTGGATCGTAAACTGAAGAGAATACAAATATTATATCAATCGTACATATGTCTTGATCCAACCCTGTAAATCTGTACCCTGTAAATCTGCAGGAATTAGTTTGATAACTAAACAAACATGTTCATATAAGTCAGGAATTTTCACTAAAATTGTTTGCCACGCCATGCTTTATGGTGCCCAATCTTTAGGACTTTTTTCTTCCAAGTATTCAAGTCTTTCGTTTTAAATGATTCATTTAAAAAATGATGCGTAACAAATAAGTTTGTGTAACAAACATTTCATATGATGAAAAACTGAGATGCCTCACCCACTATGGACCAATAGCATTACTGAGGAACACATGATTCAAATTGATTGGAAGCAATCTGGGTTAATCAGGCATCTTAAAACCCTGAATAATTCCAATGATGGGACTCCACAGAGCCTATGATGGAGGAATCACAGCTTCCACCACAGCTGTGGAAAAGGAAAATCATGATGCTTCAGGTCACCAACAGACTAACTGCAGAACCTCTGCCAGCAGTAACTCCATTCTCTCCCTCTCTCTTCTCACCCGCTTGTTAGCAAACCATGGCAACCTGTGAGACTAGTACAGAAGGAAGGAAGTGGCATCTGGACTAGGAGAGAGCACTGATGGGAGAGTTTGGCTTTCCATTTCCACATCATTAGCCCAGTGCCATTCTAGAAAGCAGCAAAAGCCTGAAAGGCCCATAGAAGGAATATTAGAAATACAAAATAAAATTAAACATGGATTCCCCAATATGGTATTTCTATTGTGTCACTGTTCTGTTTTTTAGTAACATTCAAATACGCAGAAGGAGAGGCAAATGATAATTTAAATGTCTGGTGAGACATTATGAAAAGAACAGGTAAAAATGAAATGAAACAGGTCTGCCGTAGGTATTATCATTAGCATTTTCTTTTTGAAGTAAATTAATGTAGGTTATTCATACAATGAACAGAATTAATGAAGGATAAACATCTGATGTCTGCAGCTAACTTTGCTCACACTTCTACTTCCTCTTGGCCCCAAACTATGCAAATATTACTCACTCTTTTTCTCTTCCTAACAGAGAGACAGTCTCAAACATTAAATTTACAGAAAGTCAGCTATTGCAGAGACAATACACACATTTAAAAAAGCAAAGAATTAAAAGTATAAATTGATTGGTAAAATGCATCTCCATGGAAAATGGCATTGCAAATTGCCTTAAAAAAAAAAAAAAAAAGGTCAATGGTTCCTTCATGTCATTTATTCTGGCCTTGAGAAAAATGTGTATTGTGTGTGCAAAATAGCAGCTAATATCAGAAGTGGCTTAAGGCCAACCCCGCAAATGTCTCTTGAGAGGTGCTGTACACCCTGAACTCTCTAACTTCAATCATAGTTGAAGGCCATCAGTACTTCCTTAGGAGAAGCTCTGCACCTTCTATGAGTCTCATATTTTGTAGACTATTTATTGCTCCATATCTCTACAGACAGACTAATGAGAACTACCATGTTATATGGGCAGCAGTTTTAAACAGCGGAGCCAAAAGGAGCCTACACTGTGTTATGAAAAAATCTGGAAATTAATTTCACCTTAATTTCACTCTATATCAGTAGCAAACATTAATATGCTCAACTAGAGAATGGTGAAGGTATTACTCATGTTACATGTAGAGAACACAGCATTTTAAATTTTCATCTTTTGTAATTTGTTTTATTGCCAGCATCCTTGATGATGAGCAGAACTAAAAACTATTGATTTTTTTTTAAAGTGCATTTTACTTTTTACCTGAAGACTTATGTAATTTAGAGACACAGGAGTCCATCCTTCCTGCTAAGGCAAAAATCTGCTAGTTTAAATACAGCCTCATGGTTGTAGGAAACAATTTTAAAATTTCCCCCCAAATGATTATGTTTAAATTCTCATCCACCACATTGCATTAACATGCTTTAGCAAGAAGTTTACTTAAAGCAATTGTATAACGCGATTGCACGTGGTACCTATGTATATGCTCTGCATCTGTGTTTACTGTAACAATTTCATATGTGTTCAACACTACCTTTTGAACATGCCACGAATGAAGATCTAAAGATGAACAATAGGAATTACAGTAGAAGCTCAGAGTTATGAACAACCTCCATTCCCAAGGTGTTCATAACTCTGAAGTGTTCGTAATTCTGAACAAAACGTTATGGTTGTCCTTTCAAAAGTTTACAATGAACATGAACTTAATACAGCTTTGAAACACTACTATACAGAAGAAAAATGCTGCTTCCCCTTTATTTTTTAGTAGTTTACATTTAGCATAGTACTGTACTGTATTTGCTTTTTTTCTCTCTCTCTCTGCAGCTGCCTGATTGTGCAGTTCTTGTTCCAAATGAAGTGTGTGGTTGACTGGTCAGTTCGTAACTCTGGTGTTCCTAACTCTGAGGTTCTCCGGTATCCAAGTGCCAAGCGAGCATCTGAATAAAGTTTTTGGACCAAATAGATGCTTCTCAAAAGGGGCTGCACCTATCCGGACATGGTCCTTCAAGTGTGATTTTTTTTTCACGTTCAGGTAAAACTCAGCTGAGCTACATTTTACAGAACTACTTTAAAAAAATCCTCATTTGAGTTAAACAAACATTTTCATCCAAAAAGCGTACTACTGACAAAGTCAAAAGGACCAAAATTTAAAGTTTAAGACAAAAATGCTTCCTCGTGCATAAACAACATTGTTACTGTTATGCTTAGTGTGCGCATATTTTCAAAACAGAGATGTGACTGTTGTTTTGTCTTCCCTTCTTTAGTATACTGTGTGTGTGTCTGTTTCTGTTTTCTCCCACCCTACCCAACACCCTATGCCCTTCTTTTTGTTGTTGTTGGGTTTGTTTGTTTGTTTTTTATCTCCTCCTCACATCTCTGCCTTAATCCTACTTTATTTTTCCTCCTCCTCCCATTTACCGTGTCTTATGTTTTCTCTTATTTTTCTCTCCATTCCCCTCTCCCTCCCCCCTGTTCTGCAGGCTCTCTCCCTGATCTAACCGGATATGAAAAGATTTTTGAATGGCAGCCTGTGCTGATTCCTCATCCAGACCTCCTTTCCTCCAGGCTTTTCTGTCAAGCAACAGTCCCAGATATAATCTGGAGTACCAGAGCCAGTATTGTTGTAGCCATGCTGGTCCCAGGATATTACAGAGACAAGGTAAATCAGCTTGAAAGCTTGTCTCACATCAACAGAAGTTGGTCCAATAAAAAAATATTACCTCAACCACCTTGTCTCTCTAATACCAGAGACAGACCCAAGTATCTGGCTTGCTGTCAAAGCACAACAGTGCTGTTAAAGCTAAGCAGCACAACGACAGGAACAGACATTTTAGGATTATATGGAAAAAAAATCAGGACAAAATCCCAGTTTCATCGTAACTCAGGTAACACAACACAACTGTTCCTCAAAATTAAGAAAAATCAAGTATGTGTGAGGTCTAGTTATCCTATACAAAATGCAAACATCTTCCCAAACATTCATTTAACTGTCAAATTAACATACTGGTCTTTTATGGCTTAATGAGAATCTGTGGAAAACAAATGTCTTGTAAAGCTGTTACCCTCCTCTCGACACTTGGAAAGAGAATAATAGATAACTTTTTGCAGTCATAGGATACTAAGATAACAGCTGCAGGCACATTTATGAATTCAAGTGTTTCAAAGACTTTGAACTGAAATTATATATTACGTTTGCAAGTATAAAATTTGTAAGACATCAATTCACAAAGCTGTTTCACATGAAAAATATAAAATTGTATGTCAGACTTCATTAAGAAAAAATAATACAATAGTGATCTAAAGTCATGAGTAATATCTGTTATGATCACTAAAAACATTCTTCAGGTTACTGAAAATCAGCAGTGCATCTCTAACAGGCAATTATACACACTTAATTTCTAGTCTCTCACTGTGGAAGCATATTAGTTGAAAAGTCCTAGATAAAATGTAAGTATTGTTTCAGTTCTCAGTTCGATCAGCGGTTGAAACGTGCTGTACTTCTCCCCCAGAGCACATTTATGTGAACTAAGAGTGAGACTAAGAATCTTCTGTTAAAGTTTATGAAAACTTTCACAATTCTGTTCATGTTACAGTGTATAATACTGTCAACCCATGCTGCTTTGTAGGGCAGAGGTCAGTCATTTTTTCCTGCCTATATTCTGCAGTGGAACTAACAACTGCCTTTTTATAAAGACATTCAATTGTCCTACTAAAGTTAATTATTCAAATCAAAGAAAAACATTTGCTTGCAAACTACAACACATGCAAACAGAACATAAATTGGACACCAAGTTTTATGCGTACAGATGTGATGTGAGACACACATATAAATACACATTCTAAGGGTCATACTCCTTTTTGAACACTCACATCCTCTTCCACATTTCGTACATGCACCAAGCTAGTTCTTCCAATATTCATGTTAAACATTTCTAGGTTTAAAATTACATTTCATGGCAAGAATGTTACGTTAGCCAAATTTGCAGCCTGTCAAAACTAAAGGAAAAATGATGAATAGTCACTGAAAGTTTAAGGTTCACAGGGCCCTACACAGAATATTAAGATCCAAAAATGTTAAAGCATGTAAATCTGTTGTGAATTTAAATATAGTAAATAGATATTCAAACCATTTCCTTGTTCATGTTTAGTAGAAAGACTGAACTCAGCTGAGTTACTGATTCTACAAAAATGCTGCAAAAACTTCAAGACCTAAATTTACTCTAAAATGTTACAAAGCACAGAAAACGAAGTTTTGGTGGTATCAACTTCAATTATCTGAACTCATTACTTTCAATTTAGTGGGAGGCTGTGCAAGTTCCTAGAGAGAGAAAGTGCCACAACATTTTCAATTTTTCTTTTATGCCTACCATTCCTCTCTCCTCTTTTATTTGGTATTCACACATTGTTGAGTTAATGCCTCTTACTCTTTGCCATATTACATTATTTTCCCTATTGTTCCCTCCCTGTTCTGTCCCTCTTTGCTCCCAATTCTAATCTATCCTTAATCACCCTGCTTTCATCTACACCCTGCCCCTCATATTTTGCTTTTCCCATTCCCCACTTGAAGTCCACTACACTGCTAAAATTAAATATGTTTAATGTATTGGTTCATTGAATTAAGGTATGAATAGCATGTTGATGAAGTTTGCTGGTGACAGTCAATTTTTCAGTTAAGTGCTATGAAGGAAGATTGCAGGGATGGACAGACGGACACACACACACACATACAAAACTACACAATTGCTGGCAACTATATCTACGTTGGGCAGCCACTACACAATTAATATAGAAAAGAAAAACAAAAGTCCATCTAAGTCATTTTAAATAACCATCACCTGAAGAATAGGGCACATTCCCTTAATCAAAGGAAAGTTTCAACAAAGTGATGAGCATGTTGTAATGGTTTGATAAACCATTGAACACATACCTAATCTGCAGGATTCTTTATGAAAAGAAAAGACCGAATTACAGTCAATGAGGCTATGAACTTTTCTTCAACAACATATATCAATAGCAGAAGAAGTGCACCTAAATAACTTATACCTGGAAAATTGCACTGAAAATAAGAGCAAAAAGCTGCAATGTACAAGAAGCTAAAATGCTGAGTATCCCATGGCTTTGATTTGGGTAGTATTTTTCGGATACCAAGTTCCAAAAATTCAAGCCTTAAAGGCTTCAAGGCCTCTCTCTGCATCTGCTTAAGCATCCTGCTCTTTCCCCCCATTGCAGAGGTGGGGGGGGGGGGAGGAAAGGAAGGTAGTCACAAAGCAGGAGTCTTGTATAGCCCCATGACTTTTTAACAAATTGTATTGCAGCTGACTGAATGTCAGTCAGCTGGGAAATACAGGCTGCCTTTGTTTAGGATGTCAGGTGAATGAGTCCTTGTGTCACTGCAACGAATATCATGGCTATATATGGGAACAGACCAGCTATGGAATAGCTCATCTGGCATTCCACAGCTACTACAGAGGAGATACTTTCTCCTCAGAATAGGAAGTTGCCTCTTCTAAGTATAAAGCAGAGGCTTTGAAAGATTGCTATGGGTCAGACTGAATTCCATGTAGTTTTAAAGAGATTTATTAGATGTGCATAATGGAGAATTTTTTTTAATGTTTTAAAAATAAAGCCTGCACAATAACGTTATAGGCACTTCTAATTAAAGAGCACTTAGATACTAAGGGAGGATGCTGTGAACCTCAAACATCTAAACACCACCAGTATTAGTACTTACTTTTGTTTGTATCCAAAAAAACCAATGAAAAACATGTTCCAAACTAACAGGAATGTAAAAGCAACCTCAAAAAAACCCCAAAACTGACAGAGGTATGTCATCTGGAGAGAGTAACTGGGCAGTGGTCACAATACGAGTACTAACACTGGTTACTATTACAATCAAGTTAGACATTTTTATATTAAATTTCAACTTGCAAATAAATTAGTTCTTATAAACAAACAAACATAACCATGTGGAGTGCATTAGATGATTCCCCACTGCCCACAATGATATTCTCCCAACTCAGCTTTTTAGAATTTCGAAACACAGCCGAAAGTTATTTGAATTTGCAGAAAGTTATTCCAACTAAAAACAAGTTTATCATTAACATGCCTTTGTATAGTTCTCACTCTGCACTTAGAACACAGTAAGGCTGATTCCTCAACTGGGGTAAGTCATTGGAGCTCCACTAAAAAGTTAGTTGAGTATGCCAAATCAGATTCATCTGAGGATCTGTCCCAATATCTTGGAAATTCGCTATGGACTACACCAATTTGGCATAAAATATTAGTAATTGAATATAACATGGTTTGTTCCTGTATACACAGCAAACTCAAACATGTTAGAACAAGGTTGGAGTACAATTATGTTAACTTGGTGCTTCACCACACTTTTAGTATACACAGACCTTTAAGCTAACAATTAAAATAATTATCCTAAGACTTGTATTCAAAGCTAGCTCTAATTTTCTCATAAGCTCTCAACTTTCCAATTAGCAATACTACCCTTCAGTTCTCATCTAGCTCCTTAGCATGATACCGCTCAGGGTAGAATCTGAGCACCCCTCCACGCATTTGAAAAAAGGAACTCTTTCCTCCTCCTCAGCCTATGAAAAAACAGCTTGATTAGTTTACAGTTTTATTTGTTTGTATATGTTTGTGTGGACGCATCTGTGTGCTGGAGAAGTGTTGCTAGTTCCATGATCATCCATCTATTGTGAGACTAAGCTACCGCGTCTAGGTCTAGCTCCTGTCAAAGTTCTGCCCTCTGTGTTCTCATCCCTTCTCCATCAACAATTTTATTCCTCCGGTAGAATGTGGCTGTCATGGGAGGTCATGACTGCAGATGGAGAAGTGATCTCTCAGTTGTCTAAGGCCTGTTCCAAGGAGGACTCCGAACATCAGGGCACAAACCTTGACTGGACTTAATTCAAGGAGGAGCCAGTGCAGACAGCAGAAAAGTGAAGTAATATATCCACAGGCTGCTGGATTCATAAGCCTAATTACTTTAACATGGCCTGTTTATTTTCACTTGTAGTTAGCACTACGTGTTCTTGCAAACTGGATACCATTTATTCATCAAAACTAAATACACTAAATTCATTAACAGCTGAAAGATCAAACGAGAATGACTAAAAACATATAATGTATTGGACTGAAATGCACACTATTTCTGCATCTTCCGCATCCCATTTATATACCTGAGGGACACAAGTTCTTTAAACTAGTGTAATGAGAGCACTGCTCCTAGGGCATGCTACACATTGGATTGGTTTTGCATTTGAGAAGATTTTATTCCAAGTAAATGCAACCAACATATATGGATTTAATTCTGTCCAAATTATCCCTAATCAATGACTACAATGGTTTATCCTATCAGAATAATGTATGTGCAAGGAACCCTTAGAAGTAAAACTGTAAATCTGTCTAAATTACTGTAACTTGGAGGGGAGGTGTTTAAATCGCTCTGCCGACTTCCTTTTTAAATCTCCAGAGATGCATCAAAAAGATGAATGATTCAAGAGCTGTTACTTTCACTCACTCTTTCTTTTACCCCACCACCACTAGTCTGGTATTTTCATAGCCCCACTACCATCAGTCACTGAAACAGCTAGATGAAAACATAATATATTCCTAGGTACAATAAAATAAGTGTGTACATTAATTTAGAAGTTGGAGGGAAAGTTTTAAAGTTCTGTTAACATTCTTCTCACAGTTGGTGGTATTCAGAGTTTTCTATAAACTCAGATTCTATTTCTCCTTTTTTTTTTTTTTTTTCCCAGTTTAACTCACCCTTCGCTAGTGTTTTCTACATACATTTATACTCTACACCAGTGGTTCCCAAACTTTATTGGTTCACCTATCACCTTAAAAAAAAAAAAAAAAAAAAGAGTTGTGAAATCAATTGATGCAACGTCTAGCTCACATGCCACAGTTTGGGCCTCCCTACTTCTACACCTTCTGCGTCTCTAAAGATTAATGCTGTACCCTTGGCATGTCATAACACAATATGACATTTGAAGAGCTGGTACAACTTTCCTCATTCCCACTACCACTTATTGTTTGGCAGATGTGTAGAAGTATCCCATTAAACTGCTGACCTTTCATTTCCACTCCTCTCTACATATCCCACACTTTTCATTTTTACTCTACCAAGTCTCCTTTTGAACCTAACTGCAAGTCTTTGGTTTGTCACGTTCACTTAGTTTCAGCATGTCTGGTGGTTTTTCAAATTGCTAGTTAGTGTGAAGCAAACATTGTTCACCATAAAAAATATTTTAATCCCAGCTGGAAAAAAGAACTGTGCCCTTCAATTTATTTAATTTGCTAGGCAGACTTTCTAAGTCACAGCATTGTCAGCAAAACTAGTTTGGCTGTTGAATTAAATGGCACTAACATCAGATAGCGCCTCAAGGGAAATGTGCATAAGTTCATGTCCTGGGACAATTTGGCATGCCAAAAAAAAAAAAAAAGGAGAGGAGAGGAAATATTTTCAGCTTTTTAGTTAACCTTGTACTCTTTTAACTGGTGTTATATCCCAGATCACTTACCTATCATGTTCTGCTAGTTTTAAAGTTAAAAGATATCAAAATTCAAGTATTTGGGTTTAACTGAATAAAGAAAACACAAAAGCCTGTAGACTTTAGAAAATCCGTCTGAACAGGAAAAAAAAAAAAAGTCCAGTTCATATAAGAAACGTACAGGCATGATCATCAAATTAGCTGTCGATCTGTGCTACAGTACACTGATAAGCAAAACAAGAACTATTCTTCTTCAGTTACATAACAGTCAAAGATGTTGTTATGGTTTAAAAAGACAAGCAACCTATGCTTACAGAGAAGGAGGAAGTCTCAGACGGTAAGACTGGTAACAACAAGCTAAAGAAAAGCCTAAAAGCTAATTTTCTATTCCAATGAGTGCTTTTGCTTTCACAAGGGCTGGCAGCTCCCTTCCCCCAAATCTAGAAATTGACATACACAAAGTCATGTAACAGCTTAGATAGTATAGACTTCACAAGTATTATGTGGAAAGATGTTTCTGTGGTGGAGGTCTGGTCTATGCCAACAAGAGAGCTTTCTCCTGTCATCTTAGAGCATCTTCATTAAAGCACTACAGCATCACCAATGCAGCGTTTTAAGTGTAGACTTGCCTTTAGATTCTTCTGCAATATGCAGAAGCCAGACTAGAAGCTATTTTGTAACCAACATACAGTACTATACATTCCTTCTGCCTTACCCCAGACTGATCTTGTCACCATGTCCCCTGATTCATCCCCAGCCTGTCCCACTCTGCTCCTATTCCCCATTAACCTGTCATATGCTCCTTATCTTTCAGCAAACAAGTCAGGTAGCTTACTACTTTTCATGGGCTCTGGCAGAGAGAACATTCATCATACAAAAAAGATTGCCCCTCTGCTCTGATTTCTGGTGCTTAGTACCACAGCGTCATCCAGAAACCAGAAGAAGCAATTCCAGGAAAAGTGTAGCTCAGCATCTAAACCTTGGACCCTAGAGCATATGCTGCATGAAGGGAGTCTTTGGAGAATTTTGGTGCCAAACCTCTAATGAACAATATGCAAACAGTGAGTTTCAGAGGTTTATAACTTGGCCAAATTTGGGTGGATTTCCAGAGAGATGGCAGAAGGCACTCTTTGAATTTCAGGTTCCTGCTCCAAAATACAGAAGAACTAGAGCTTCTCAATAAAATGGTTGTAAGAATTTAAAATGGGCAAAACTTTTTGTCCTCAAGTTATTTTCAGAAATGGCTGAACAGTTTTTGTTGAAACATTCCATAAAAGCTTGAGGCAGCCACCCAGCATAGAAAAATTTAGCATGAATGGTTAAAGTAAAAGCAGCAGTGCTGCCAGTTCTACTTATAATAAAGTCATCTTCCTCAAAGCACAATGGCAATGTTTAAATATTATAAGTCATCTTTGGGAATTGTGTTTATTTTTCAGTTGATCCATTTTGCAGAATTAGTGCTGACACTTGGGGCTTAATTCAATATCCTTCCACTGAGAAAGAAAGAATGTTGGATATTGGATTTAGATCAGGACATTTAGTGACTGAAGGAGATATTCACAAGACTGTGAATTAGAACCTCAATTCTTTACTGGGACTGCCACCAACTTACCATGTGACCTACAACAAGTCCTTTAATTTCTCTGTGCTTTCACTATAACGAGATAATATTGCTTACTTCAAAAGATATTGTTAATTACTTAATGTTTCTGAAGAGCTTTCAGGTCTTTGGGTGAATAGGGCAACAAGTGCAAAGTATTAACTATTATACTGAAAGGTGGATTCCAGGAAAGGCTGGCTAGCCATGCATTGTCAAACTAAAACAAAACCAAAAAACAACAAAACACCTTGCAGATTATGCTCACAACTGCATTATCTGAAACGAGATAGACAGTGTCTTATTTTCTATATGTGAATATGTGCACAACCATTTTTTTAATAAAACTTTAAAAATAATTAAAACTAAAATAAATATTCCTAAGTGAAGACAACTAGTAAACCAATGTTAGATGAAAATAAGAGTACCCATAACTTTCTTAAAAGATGAATGACCCTTATGCATCTCATGAAAATAAAAATCCCTACACAGCAGCCCAAGACTCAAATCTGATGGTAGGAGGTTTAACAATCATCTAAAGTGAAATGCATATTTTTAATAATTTCAATCTATTCAATAGCTTGTTTTCTGTCATATTTTATACGCTTATTACATTGACTCAACCTGTCAGAATTACTTAGCTGTTAGAATGTTTTCAGGACCTTCTAAGATGGGGTAGATTTTGAACACTTTAAAAGTTTAAACACTTCAGTTTCCCAAGATACAGTTCTATTAAAAACAAACAAAAAAACAGACTACAAGAGAAGCAACAGGGAACAAGGAGCAGATAATCTCATGCAGCCTTGGACAAATCACAGCCTCACTGTGCCACAGTTTGCCATCTGTAAAACGGGGATGCCACCTCCTCTCTCACCGCCTTTATCTATATCATTTAGTTAGATGGTAAGCTTTTCTGGACAAGGAATGTCTCTTATTGTGCATTTGCCTAGCAGAAGGGAACTCTGAGCACTACCATGTCACAAGTAATAATAAAAAAAATGCAGAGTATTGATGAGGTCTTACTGAGCAGCAAAGAAGTGAGTTATGGGAAGAGTATCCTTATATATCATGGTTCAAAACATCAGACTGGCCACGTGGAGAACCACCATTTTAGCAGTGACTGTTGGTGCCAAAGATGCTGTAACAATAGGCCTTTTTCTTAGGCTTGGCAGGATTAGAACAGGTTTCTCTTGTTATGCTTTGGTTACATAAAGAACCTGAAGGCATCAAAGAGGAGTCCAGTTAGAAAAAAATCACAGTGCTGACAATTTCCAGTTTTATCATGAGGCATGTGACCTGGTGTTTGGTGTTTTCCTTAAGACTTTTACTGTTGGATTCAGACCTCTTGAAGATATTACATCCCCCCCCCTTTTGTTTTTTTTTTTTTTTTTTTTTAAAACAAGAGGAAAATTCTAGTCTTGATGGTTGTGAGGAAAAAAAGCTTGAAAACATGAAGCAAGTATACAACAAAGGCTCAGTATCCAGAATGCAAATATAAAGATGTATTTAAAAAAAATATCATGACCTTCTGAAACCTGATTCACGATTTCTGAACACTTGAGATTGGCAACACATTCAAGAACAAATCTGGATTTATGTTGCTATTACAATGAGAGCTCAAGTTCCAGAGGCACCCAATCAGAACAAGGTTCCAGCCTCACCATCAGAGCAGCACATAGTATAAACTAAGTTTTATCATTAAATGTTACTTGAATGGTTTAATTAGCCCCAAAGGGACTTAGGCACCTCACAATACAGATTTAGGTACAGCCCTGTGTGGATGCAAAAATTTGGATCTGCAACTAATCCACAAGGATGGTAAAAAATACAACCGCATACACATTCTCAGCTGCAGATCTCTGCAGATTTGCAGGGCTCTAGATATAGGACATCATCCCTTCCCTGAGGAGTTTACATGCTAATTACAGGCTTGACACAATGGAGGATGGGTTAAAAAGAAAATGAGAATCAGTAGTAATTGTGCCTGATCAATGAGAGCTGTGGATGCTCTGAACCTCTGAAATCAGACTGCCCTGGCATTCATTACGTGTGAACCAGTAAGGGACCTAACAGGATCCTACAGACAATCTATGCTCCCACAAAGATAAACCATCACACAGCCTCACTGGTTGCTTGCGGCTCTTCAAAAACAAAAAAACATACAGAATTGAACTGATCTTGTCTGCTTGGATAACGAGCTGTTAAGCAGATTCTAGAATACCACACATACAAAAAAAACATTGGGAGGGGAAGAGCACTTTAAAATTCTGCATATATTATTGATTAGAAATATTTTCAACTGGACTACTCACATGCATAAGTGTTTATAAGATCAGGGACTCAGTAAGGAGGACTTATATAAAAGAAGTTTGGTTTTTACTAATGGTACCTTAATCTTTATTCATGGAATCAGTTTCCCTCCCCATAGAACCACGCCCTTCCATGATAACACACAAGATAACCATTCTAGGGAATTAATGTAGGGTTTTCACAAGCGCTCACTAGTGGACTAACTGTACTCACCACTGAAGCCAAAAGGAGTACTTTTGAAAATTCCATTCTTAAACAGTATTTCATGGTTAAAGGAAACTCATCTGAAAAGTCACTTCAGCATATGCTGCTTTAGAACACTAAACCTTACTGGACTACCTTGTACTACATAGTCTCTTTTTAATGTCTGTATGCTTCCATTAACAATAACAGAATAACACATTTTTCCAGAAATGTGATGGATATGACCTCACATAATGGTAAATATCCAAGTTCTTCATCCTTCTGACTTGAGAACTGTAAAAACATGGAGACAGGGATTTTGTAGAAATATTCCCCCCAAACACATTTAAAATAGAAGTTCTGACTAGCTATACACTTCAGTAGCTCACGTAATTATTTACTCAAGTCCATGCTAAATTACTGAAGTTGGAAATACATAAAAAAGCCAGCATCTGGTTTCCATCTGTCTTCATGGGAACCAAGAAAGCACTTGGACTGAAAAATAAAATATCGGGGAGCAAAAGAGCTACAATGTCTTTGGGAGGAGGGTGAAGAAGAGACACACCCCATAAAGGAGATTTTCAGAACTTACAAAAAACATTTAATTTAAAAAAAAAAAAAATGTGAGGAACAGAACTGCAAGTTCTACAAAAGCCAGTTATTTAAGCCACTTATGGTATGGGTAATCAGCAAAAAAAATTATAGCCCCTAATGAAGAATGCTGGAAATATGCCCTAATGGGAAACCAATTGTGAGTGACTCCTTTTAATATATATTAAAAATATATACCTGAAAATATTTTTAATAGTATGTAAGTATTAGAGATTTACTACTCTGCACGTCTGGCAAGGATGATATATACAGCTGTACTTAGGAAGCCTCTAGGAAAGGATCCCTTTTTAACTGTGACTTGTAATTCTGACTCCTTCCAAGGATAGCAAACAATTACATATTTGACCAATATATGGTACTGTTTTATTCTGAAAAAGAAAGTAATTTATTTTCCCTACAGAGACATACTCTTATGAAAATAGTTGAGTGCAAATTAATTGAACTGGTTTTCCATAGAAATTGTTAAATATTTATTTCAGGACTTGAGGAAATGTTATTAATGCGTCTCTCTCATTTGGACTGTATTTGAAGGTTGCATTTTCTTAGGCCCTGCTCCCACCACCATAGAGCCCAGTCCTACTGACTTCAGAGTCCATGCTAGTAGTTCCCAGTGCAGGACAAGGACCTTAGACTATACATTCTCTGGACATTGATTCTGTCTTCCTGTATGCACAGCCCGTGTAAGTGCTACAGAATATTAATATTGCATTAAATTGCATTATTTATGTGCCTTACCAGTTCTGTAACTCGCTAGAAAATAGGACTTGTTTTTTTATTCAAGGGTATTTAACCTTAGAAATAAAAGTTGCAACATACAATTGTAATGACAAGTAATGCCTACTAAAACACAACTCAAGAGTTTTGTTATGGTAGTCAAACAGCAGCAGAAGTATTTCTGACAACAATAATAAACGGAAACAGCTTTCTCTAAAAAAGCATCAAATTTCATATTTCCCCTGATTTACTAGAATATCTCGTTTGTCTGCAATCCCTTTCTGCATGTCACAAAGCCACCATTTCAACAGCATTAAAAAGGAGCAATGACCCAGCATCTATAAAATGCCCTTCCCTATCAGCTGGGCAAGCTATCTCCCTGGCGTCATTCAATTCCTCTTAACTTCTCTCCCAAAAGCCAACCAACCAACAAAAAAAAGACACCTTACATCTTCCCTCTTGCCTATGAGGAATGAGGGGGTGGAAAAATGTTAACAGCACAGGTGAGGTGTCTAATGAGTTACCATGTGATATTATTGTAATATTCTATTCTCTCCCCCCACGCTGCTCTGTGTATAACCCTTGCTCATTGTTTTATAAAATATGGATCCCACCCCCTCCACTAAGAACCATGCTCCTGCACCCATGTAGAGCCCCAATGACTTTAAATAGGACTCCACACAGGCTCAGGGATATATTAGTTTTCAGTGCAGGATTGGAAACTTAAAATTATACACACTTAAGAGCAGGGACTGAGTCTTTGTTTTTGTGAGTTGTCCCATATTTCAAATTAAAATTTTAATTTCAAATTAAAAACAGCAAACTGCAGGACCAAGATAACTTTTTAAGATTCCCAGCCTCAAGGAAGATATTCCATCTGGGTGGGTGGGTTACGCAGACAGTATTTTATCTCCTTATGAAATATCTAGTGTGTGCAAGCAATTACATCTTTGGAAGGCTTCCCAATTTCAATTATTTTAAGATTTAGACAGATTATGTCAACCTACATCAGCAGACAACTCAGCTATTGTTACCTTAATCTCAGAATAAGCAAACCATGTAAAATTGTTTTACATTACAAACAGCAGAGTGAAATGCAGAAATTGATCAACGTTTATAGATCATTTTATATCATTTAGCATTGTCATCGAATATTACCACTAAATAGAAAAAGTTTTTTGAACTACAAAGCATATTTCAGTCTTTATTCCCTACTCTTTCACCTTTTTTATTACTTCCATCTCAGAATGCAGCATATGAACATTACATTCGGAGTACAATACCATTAGTTAGAGACATGATACCTCATATACCACATCTACAAAAATACCTTACCTCGATTTCTGATTTGTCAACTCAAACAAGTGTTTTCCTTTTTTCTCCTCCTTTAGTTTAAAAAGGCGGTGTTGACCTTAACATTCCTCTCTAGTGTCTGAAGTCAAACATTATTGAACTGTGCTGATCCAGAATACTAGATCAAAGTATCTATTTTCATTGTCCAAGCTGAGTGAGGAGAAGAAACAACCCAATACATGATGCAAAAAGTATATTCAACCTTTTAAAAAATAATTGTCACATTTTATAAACTCAGGCCTTAGTAACAGGTAGGAAAATTTCTTAAAAGGTCCACATATAACATGACCATATCCTTTTAACCCCTCTGTCCAGTGTAACTATCATGCTGCAAAATCTCTCTCGTTTATCCAATTTTTGGGGAAAATATAACTATTAAGAGGCCCTTCAATTTTCATTTTTAGGGGGTTCTCAGTTAGGTCCTTTCAACAGGTAAAGGAGAAGTTGCCAGAACAGATAGTTAATGCTGAATATATATTAAGAATCATGCTCCAAAATTTTCACCTTAGAAATACAAGGGTGGGTAGCTTGAACTCAGCATTGAGAAACATGGAGTTGTTATTAATTAGGACATTAACAAAATTCATTAAGCAAGATTGTGCCATTCAGTTTTTCTTCATTGATAACAAAGGGTAGCTCCCATTAGGTGATGGCTGCAGGAGCTGGGTGACCTCTGAGGTGCTCTGACGCCTTGAAATTAAAAAGGCAAATCTTCGGATAAGAGCTATTAAGCTATGTTGTTTGGGCCTCCAAGACTCATCCACCCTACTCTTGAGAGACTCAGAGAATTCCAACTAGTGACATGCAAGCCAAAGAAGCACGGGGATAGGCAAGAAAGCTCCCCATAAAGTAAATTATAGTCTATGGTTCCAGTTTAGTTGAAGAAGGTAGGATGACCCTGAAAGGCAGAGCCATGGTAGCTACAATTTTGGGAATTCCCTTAGGCCTGCTTATCTGAGGCTTGCAGAAAGGCTACTGAAAAGAAGCCTGGCTGATTATCAGTGATTGTAGCAATACCATAGACATTTAGAAATAGAGGAACACTGTGGGAGATTTCTGTGCTGCCAGTACTGACTCTGATGGCTTCCGAGAGCTTCACTTCACAGGATGGAGTACTGCCCTCTTTTCCTCAGTTTACTGTTGATATGCTTTGAAACAGAACTTATTCCAGCATAAAGAGCAGGAATAGGTTTCAGGGACCGATTAGCAGAGATACAAAACAGGAACTGGTAAAAAACAGGAGAGAAACCATTGCAGTGTCCTTAGCACCAGAATCTTTGACACAATTTGATTGCTGCTTCTACCTGACAGGATGCCTTAGAATGACGCAAGAGTTCCGGACTGATAGCAGAGATCACCCAAGATACAAACAGTATGTGTGATGTGACTATTCAGACAACATGTACATTTCAAACAGATGTGTGTGCGCATGAGCACCCACACATGCATGGGCCAATCCATTTCTTCGCTGGTCTTGCAAAATTTCTGGAAGGGGATCCAGACTTGGTTAGAGTCCTGAGCTTTCTCTCAAGGAAACTGAAATTAAATTTATAATCCAAGTAAAGCAAAACAGTAAGTATTAGTCCCAGTATCCACTTTTATAGTCTCTGGTCATCTTTACTTTACCCATTCTTACTGTTTGAGCTGGACATCAACTTCTCAAGCAAATACAGCCTCAGATAGCATGAATAGCACTGTTATATCTCCTGGCACTTCTTCATAGTCTGCCGTGAGTACTTGTTTAAAAAAGCATGACTGGACTATTTCCTTTTAAAAGGCTTTATCTTTTTAAAAGATTACATTTCTGCATAGGATTAATGGCCTTCTCACGGCAGCTTGTTCAAAACTTTTACTTGAATGCTCTTTGGTATATACTCAAAATATAAACATAAGATTGCAAACAGGCTGGCAGTGTTTGTCTGAAACATTGTTTGCAGATGTTGATCCATCTGGGAAATGCTTTGCTGACTCAAAGGCATTCTCTATACTCTTCCTCCTCCCTAAAATTCTTCACTGGTGCGAACAACTGTGGGTCCAATAGCATAAGCTTCCCACTAACGTTTTTACCACTGTCTCCTTTAACCCTAACTCAGAACAGATCTAGAAGACACATTGGTCTCCCCTTGCTGCTGCTAGCACCAGTGGAGTTTTAGGGGGAAAGCAGTTTTTTGCCCCAGTCAGACATAAGGGATGTAGGAGAAGCTCAAAAGAAAGACAATCTAGGGTGTGGGCTGAGCACACAGGAGGGAGGAGCTCCAGGAACAGACAAGCCTGGGAAGCGAGAAATTCAGCTGATCCATTACAGTTAGTTATTATTAACAAAACCAAAACTCCAAGAAGTGGGAGAGTTTCAACTTTACACCGTGGCAACTATGTGTATCCACAAGTTAGGAAAGGCTCACATTTGTATCTAACCTTTTTGTAGAGGCAATGACTCAAGATACCATTATCCTTCAGTTATAGCCACCAAATGATTTAGAGGTGGTCATTCTTAAAACAGCAGATATTAAAGGGAAAAAAAACCTTACCTTTGCAGATTCATGTTCAAGTTGCCTGCACAGGCCTTGATCTTGTTTTGTGCTTCCAGATGAGTCATCCCCTCTGTACTTGTTCCATCAATGGTGAGAACCACATCACCTATCCCCACATGTGCTCGAGCTGCCTTGCCACCATCGCTTAACTGCAATGTCACAAATGCAGAGAGTAAGTAGCATTCTTCTTTGGGTCATGTTAGCTTTCTTTGAATACAAGGACACAAAAGGTTATACACATATGTACCTACATCTTGTATTCATAAACATAGATGGCATATGCACACACCTCTTACATGAGAGCGCCACCACTCCATATAAGATTTTTTATTGTATAACTGCAAACTGTCTTCCTCCTCTAATAATGAAAGGAACTATTGTCATATTTATCATTGTTTTGCATATCTAGAGATAGCTGTGTCACAGAGAAAGGAGTTTAGGGCTTAAAAACACCCATTCTTAGAAATCAGGGCCCAACTTCTGTTTCAGAAACTGAGGGCAAGGGAAAGTGAGGTACACATCTGTGAAGGAGAGGAGAGGTGCCCACCAAACAACCACTATCAAGAAGTGGCCTATGTTGGAGAGCCCCCAATTTGTAGACCTTGGGTGGTTATTTAAAAAGAGTTAGTATATTATACAAGACAACAATTACTTCCATTTAAAACATTTTTCTGTGTTGAATCACTCCAAATTCTGCCTTCTCTATAAAAACAGATCCAGATCTCTTTCAAAAACAGAAAATCCCTCAGGAATTTCAACTTTTTTTAAAAAAAAGTAAATGAGTAGAAATCATAAGAAAGTCAGTGTTTTAAGCATCAAGATGTCTGGGATTGGACATATTGCAAGACCAGCAGCACTTAAAGTACATACTGGAAGTATTTTTAAAAAATCTCTACAACGTGTGTGCTGGTATCATGCTACCAAAACATTTTGTTGATAGAGGGTTTAAGGTACATGTGCCATCTAATCAATAAGATTCAAAATCCGCTGTCCCAGAAAATTGCAGGTGCATACAACTGTTCCCCCCCCCCCCATTCAAACTAAAAGGAATAGTGAGAAATAGAGTGAAAGTCAAAATACTGAGTGGAGATAAATGTGTGTGTGTGTGGTGGCGACGGCGGGGGGAGGGGGGCGCGGGGGGCGTGGGGACAAACAAAAAAAACCTTGCTTGTTCCAACATTTTGAAATTAGTATATGCGGCTGAATTGCTGTTTGCTATAGAAACAGATTTTTTATCAATAGTCAAAAAGGGGACCTATAATTCATTAAAAAGTTGTTGGACAGACCAATCTTTTGCTCACTCTCCTCCACTAAGTGCACAATACAATAAGAGAACCCAAGTCACAGTAAAATATTGGCTGAAGAGCCCATTGTGTGTGAAGAAAATTTTGACCATGCTATTTATACACGACTCAGACAAAATTAAGCACAGCTTCCTGCCCATCCTAACCAGCATTGATAAGTTTGAGCTCCTCACACAAAATTTGCTGAAAAGGATTACTAATTCCCAGCCTGAAGCGGGAGGTGACAGAAAGGAGTCCTCCTTCCCTACATGTGCCTGTTACACATGGTGACTTTATGCAGGGAGAGGGAGATTGAGAAATATCTGTGAATGTTTGACCAGTTTTGTTATTTCATTAATAGTAATACATAATTCTTATCTTTTGTATAACACTTCTCATTTGTCGATTTCAAAGTGCTATAGCTATACAAGTACAACACTCAACCCTAAATACAGAGTCAAACCAGCACCTACCTACTTTATAGGGACATTAAATGAGACGAATAATCAGCTAGACAATAGAGTCAATGGGCAAGAGGAACAGAAAACAACTCTGAAAAAGCTGAAAAATCGTAGGAGGAAGGAAACCCTCCCAAGATGTGTAAGGTTTTGGTTTTGTTTTAAAAGTTGCCTTTTACATCCTTTCAATCACACCCACATCATGTGTTTAAGCATGGAAGAAAGAGGATATGGAACTGAAACAACAAATGAGGCTAGGTGCAAAGCCAGCTAATTTCCATAAATCAATTTCTCTCAATCCTTGGGTTATTAGTTTCAGTGCTGTATTTATAATATGAACCAAGTTTCCACCAAATCTGAATTACAGCTGTAAAACCTAGTTATATTTCACAATATGCTTAATAAGAAAAACACACTGTTCACAAGCTTCAGAAAGGATCTGAAAAAGAAATGTGAAAATTTCCCACAACTTAGACCAAATATATAGTCTGGATAGCTCATTTCAACTAGGAGTGGAGAGAGATTTCATAATCCATCACCTGCTGAGGCCAATCATTGCTGACACCAGCCTTCATCAGCAAACCTTTCTCTGGCCCCTCCACAGAGATGGACTTCATGGCTTGCAGTAAAGATCTAGTCTTTGCCAAACAGAAGTGTTCTGAGCATTTTCCAATAAGCACAACAAAATCATGCATCAAACGTCAGATTTAGCCACTGTTTGATTCTTAGAACACTAAAAAAAAGTTTTTAAATAGGGAGGCCATTTTTTTTAAAATCCAACATAATGCTAGTTTTCTCAGAAACGAGAACGTTGCTCTAAAATGTGTGTCAAGTAAAAGAATTTAAGAAAAACTAATTCTTGATTTGGGATCAACTTCAAAACTAACATTATAGAAAATGTCTTTGGTGCAGTTCTATGGCTCAAGTGTTTTATTAAATAGTCAAAAAGCTCACAGAAGCAGTTACATGTTTGTTTTGCTTTTTAAAGTACACATAGTCTATATGGCAGCCTATTCATTTTGTAACATGTAATACATCAAATTTGCAAGAAACGAGTTTCTTGTCCCTATCTCTGTATTGCATGTGTTTAAAAAAATCATTTCCCTAGATAGATGACCCTCTCCAGATGAAGCGTATAAATCAGTGTCAGTGGATCAGATTTGCCTCAATGGTTTTTACGGATTAATCAGTAAAAATTGGTTAGTTAATCCAGTAATCATTTATTTAACACCAGTGAGATCAGAATCAGGCCAATGTCTCCTCCTTCAAATAGATAAAAATAGACAGGAAGCATTCATGAAATAGCAATGAATTAGAGACTGAAATACATACTAGGTAGTTATTGAGAAAACAAAAAAGCATAACAGAAAATAGAGATGGAAAATACCTGTTATCTTTTCCATCCTCCCTGACAATATGGGATTGTTCTGTACAGAATATTCTTGAATGCTTTGTCCAGTCCAGTTTCAAACAACTTGCGTGATGGAGTTTCTACTTCTTTTCCTAGGAAACTATTCCACAGTCTAACACATTCCTCACACACGATATTCAGTCTAAATTTTCCATTGCTCACAGTTTCATCCATTACTCCTAGTTGTAAGGGCAGGTCTACACTACGAATTTACGTCAGCACAGCTCTATGAGTCAGGTGAAGAGGCTCCAAGCTGCCAGGAAAGAGAGATATCTCCTATCGTCTTAATAACTCCACTTCTGCCAGAGGCAGTAGCTATGTTGGTGGGAAAAGCTTTCCCGCCAACATAGTACTGCCTACACGGGATGTTAAGATGAACTGTTAGTGCAGGGCAAGCCTGGGTGTAAATCCACCACGAACTAGCATGCTGCACACAAATGGCTTGTGTGGACCCTGCTACCATGTACAAAAAGTTCCCTGGTGTGCATTGACCTATTCCCATTTCTAAGCAGAGTAGGTCAATGTGCAGAGGGCAACTTTTAGTGGATGTCAGAATGGTCCACATGGGCACTTGATGAGTGGCAGACTCCTCCAGGGTAGATTGACACCCCAGTTAGCGCAGAGCAAGCGATTTGCCTAGAAAGGACCTTACATTCAGGGACCCTGAACATTATGTAAAATACTAAGCAACAGCTCAGCAGTGCCACAGAATGAGTAGATTGTCTCTTGTCTACCCAGTAAAGTACTTCCCCTCCATCTACAACTACAGTTGGGCCAAGTTTTTCAGACATATAGTTTTATTTGCAGTTTTGGGCCAACCAAAGCGCTTTGCAATTTTGCCATTACAGACAAAAGTTCAGGCTAGATTCACAGGGGAATTAAAATGCCATTCACAAAACAGAAGGTGGAAGACAATGCCCCCTTCTACCTAATAGACTAGTTAGTGGTTAGGGCATTCTTCTGGGATGTAGGAGTTTGAGGTTCAAATCCCTGCCCTGGAGAAGGGATTTGAATGCTGGTGTCCCTTCTCCCAGATGACTGCATTAACCAGACTAGAAGGCATTCTGGGGTGATTCTCTCTGAGTCTCTCCCATTGAAGGAGTTCATCTTTAATTATTTACGTAAGTTGGAACAACTTCAAAAGGAGAGAGAAGAGACAGCCCACCCCTAGAATACCCAATAGCATGGTAGTTAGTGCACTCACATGTGAGGAGGGAGACCTGGGTTCAAGTTGCTGCTCTCTCCCCTTCCAGTTGCTTTGCACCACTCAAGTAGACACCTGTTGGATCCAGCTCCTTGAGGACTCTCCAGGTGTAGAGGAATCCATAGGCACTGTAGGGGCAACATAAACCACCTGGCAATACCACCTTTCCCAACCCCCAACCACGTAACACATCTGTGCTCCAGCAATCTTCTGCCACTGGAATGGCCTTTGGGAGCTGTTGCATCTAGGGTCATTTAGAGCAGCACTGAGGCTGCACCTAGCCACAATCAGAGAAGAAAGTTACTAAATATCACCTTTGTGCTACCCACACCTTCCTCCCGAAAACAGCAGAACATAGGAGTCATGCAGGCTCTGGTGCAGTTCAGGATCTGGCCCACTACTTTTGTCAGAATAAAAAGTTACTGCAAGATACATATACAAATAACTGATCTTTGCTAAATAAGCTTCTTGTAGACACTTTTTGGAAGTTAAGAGCCATATTATATTATTACAGCAATACTACTGGCACAGCCAACAGGCCAGCTAGGCAGCCTTAACACTCACTTCCAAACCAAGACATTTTATGCCAAATTTAAGTCCAGATCACATTTATACAGCTGAGTTATAGGAACTCTAATATGGGTTTTATAATGGAAATGCTGACACAGCCAACTATTAAAAGGTGTTATGTGGCAGCTCTGTAAATAAATTCAACATTCCCCCAATCTATACAGGATTGTACGAGTTTAGGTCAAAGCACTGTTAATAGAGAATTTTGTTCTGCTACACATTCATTAATGTATACACATCTCATCAGCCGTAATTGCTACACTTATGCTTCCACATGCAGCTATGAACTGTGTGCTTAATGAGATGCGTTTTGCCTACACTTTTAGCGGTGTTTAGAAACTGATTTACTGACAAAATCTAATAAGAGCTGAAACAACCTTAAAGATGTAAACAATGCCCAGAACAATAGTGGCACATAAAATATAAGGAATAAATGCTGCAAGTCAAGTTAGAAAGGAAGTTAAAAGACACAGTAAGATTTTTTTTTTAAAGTTGATATAAATTGTATTGTTCTCAAATTTATGTAAAAACACCAATGTGTTACTTTGGGATTAATACTGCATTTGGAAATAAATAAGACTTCTTTTTTGTGTTGGAGAGGTTTGTTTGTTTTTTTAATAGAACATAATGGTACCATAAACCTTTATAACTATATGGAGCTGAACTCATCCTTAAATTTCTATAATGGATATTAAATTCAACAGTAAGCTAAATTCTTTTGTATACAATACAAGGCAACATAGTTTGCAACTCAGTTTTGTCTCGGGCATTTGCCAAGCCTGCAGTCTCCTGGGCTTGATCTACACTACCAACTTATGTCAGTATAACTACATTGCTCAGGGATGTGAAAAATTCACAGACGCTATATCTGTAAGTGAATGTAAGGTGTTAAAGCTGGTAGAGGTAGACCCTATTCAGCCAAGGTCCAGAAGGCAATAAAAATGAAACTGGATGGGTAGGAAGGAATTTAACTTATTCTTAGACCCTCCTGTTATTTGCTTTTCCGGCTACTTTCTTTTCTTAGCTTCTCAGAATGTAAAACTCAGACTCCCTTTGACATATCAATGGGTACCTTGAACTTCACCTCTGAATTTGTCCCAATGACTCAAATGACCACTAGATTTCAAGACCTTGGTTTAATGGCTGATCTGAAAGAGAGGCACTATTCAGCTAAGTAATTACAGCAGTGGCTGATGTTCACACTGCGCTCCTGGGTCACTGGAGTGCATCCTCACCAGGAGCACTTCCTCTGACCTAAGTGGCAGTATTGGGATCGGAGAGCCCCGTCTGTCAGCTCCCGGCTGGGAGCTCACAGACTTCTGGGCTCCCTGTGGGCTGTCTCCCCACTCCTCGGTCCCAGCTGGGAGCCCAGGGGAGAAGTCCAGTGCTTCTCCACCTGTTCCCCACTGGGGCAGCCTTGTCAATCACACTACTGAGCCCTGAAATTGACATGGCTGCCTGTTCCAGCCCAGAATGGGAACCAGCCGCCTGGGCTTGCAGCAGCCAATGTAAGGGGACACAGTGTCTACACTGATACTGCATCGCCCTAACTATGCCAGCAAAAGCCCTGCAGCTCTTGTTGGGGTGGTTTTATTTTGTCAAAAACAAACAAACGGTGGTTTTGTCAGCAGAAGGGTGGGGGTGTTGATTGCAGTGTGTACACAACCCCTGTTTTGTTGACCAAAGCTGACTCTGGTCGACAAAACTCTATAGTGTAGACCAGGCTTAACAGCAAGTGACTCAGATGGCCATAAACTCAACTACCGGTATAAGTTCCTGAAGCACCTGGCTTTTCCTGGTGAATCTTATTGAAGCATTTGACCTATCTTCTGCTTTGTTTGAAAGATCTAATGAGAACACAGACTAAGTTAGTGCAGCCACTGTCAAACTAATAAGGATATATATTTTACTGCTAAAGAAAGCACTTACTGTGCATTTTTAGGATAGATCCTTTGACAGCCAATTGCCCAGTTTAACTTCAAAGGAACATAACAGATTCAATGCAACACGTAAGGGAAACATTAACCCACATCTGCTGCCACCACAAAGTCTACTCAAGTACATTTATTTTAAACACAGCGCATATGAAGTGTATGATCTAATTAATTTTACTGCAATATCACAATATAAAACTATTTAGGTGACCTCATGTGCAGGCTCACTTTCACAAATAATTCACTGGTGGAAACTAATTTTATAGGGAAGCGCACCCTTGCAAAGCTTAGCTTTTATTGTACTGTAAATCTATTTTCTTCATATGCACCCAGGTGATTGGCAAACACATATGAAAACCGTATTCCGAAATCTTTATTACTGAAGGCTGACATATCAGCAAGGCATCTGCCTAACGACATTTACAGTACCTGTAAATGTCATCATGCTCTCTCCCCCTCACTGGACTATGAGAAACAGGATTCACACAGACTCTTTAAAAATAAACCCCATTATAATATACCATGCTTAAGCAACTGTTGAGCTGCCAATGCCAAAAATAACCAGCTGGCATTTCATCCAAATGGATCCCAAAGTGCTTTACCAGCCCCAGTGAACATCAGAATCATATCATTTTTGTTCACCAGAGCCGTACAGGCACCTCCACGCTGAGACACGGCAACATTAACACAACAGGCTGAACAGGAAGTGAAGAACTGTGTATAACAAACTGCAGGGGAAAATGTTGTAGGCAGAATGTTGATGCCCGATCTGTAATTTGGCCAGGACACTAAGGTTAAAACTGCTATTCTTACAAAGAGTGCAGTGGGATTATTAGTGACCAGGTATAAGGCCCAAAACTAAGCAAGAGCACTCCTTGTAATTGTACTGTATATTAGTTTCATTTCCACTGAAAGATAAACATGAATCTAATTCTGTTCTCTGTGAAGTCTGAGAACCACAAAGACAGACTCCTGTGCTTAACTTCATGCACCACAAAGCTAGTAAGGCTGCTCTCTTGACGCAAAGCAGGCACACAAGTCTGCATGATGAGGGCCTAAGGTAACAAGTTTCCCAAACTGAACAAAAACAGCCACCTGTTAACAGCCCAAAGAATTCTTGACTTTATTAGTATTCAGACTTGTAAATGTCAAAGATAATGCTTGGAAAATAAGATCAACTTTACAGAATAGGTCAGTGACACAAGTAGGTCTTCCAGGTATGCTATAGCTTGTCACTTTACAATTCATCACCACCCCCTATGTAACAGGTGCAAATCCCAAGCAGAGGAGGAGGAAAGCTGCACTGGCCAGTCCTAGAATAGGTTGCTGGGCAAACAGGCATTTGTTCAGTGTGCAGGTCCTAGAATGAGATCCTGAGCTAGCGCCGTTCCCTGCTCTACAAGCCCAACAATAGGCTGGACTGGCTCTCAGACAACATACCCCTGGCCATTATTGCACTGCTTGAAGGGATTCCCTTTTGTGCTGTGTCCCACAATGCCAGGCATCACAGAGCTCACCTGGCATCACTCAGTCTGGGCGGAAGGGGTGGTAGAAGAGCAAAGATGCATACAAGTTTTCCCAAGGGGTTGATTTTAGATTTCTTACTTTAGAAATAAGGCTAAGATTCTTCCATTATTCATATCTTCAGCATCATATGTTTAGTGAACACAGAGTAATACTTTTTAGTTTAACTTCACTAGATCATTTTATAATCTAACACAATGAAGAGCAGTATACAATTACTTCATGAACTGTAAATTTCAATACAATTAAGGTGCTTTACAGATAGGTCCTGAAATGGAGGTTAGAATTGCTTCTGATGGAGAGAAGGAATTAGCTAAAACTTGTTTGTTTTTACTTATGGCTGCATTCCCACTGAAGTCCATAGGACTACTAACAAATGACTTATGCACATAGATTGCTTAAGTCCCTTTTAAAATCCTACATGTCAAAGTCACTTTTGAAAATGGGACTTCGGCACTTTTGAAGAGTTCCTCAATATTATCTTTTCAAATGACTAAAAGAATTATCTGGTCAAATGCAAAATTGTTTGCAGATAATTTTAAGATCCCACTAAATTTCACTAAATCTTCTTTCAAGAAACTCATGTGTGTTCTCATACTATAAGCATGGCTCAGAGCTCCAGTTATTTTAACTGGCAGTCTTCTCTCCCAAGGTTTTGTTGATTGTTTGTTTTTTGTTTGTTTTTTAAATTGAGAGTCTTTAGTATTAATCGAGGCTTCAATCTGAGAAACTATAGCCAAGTGGTAAAAAATTACTGCCTAGTTTATTTCTCAGAGAGGTGCAAAGAAAGTGGAATGCAAACCAAGCTAAAAATCAAACTGACCTGAACTTTCTACAGCAGCTCTAGTTTGTGAGGTGCATATAAATCGGTACAGCATCTCTCTCAGATCTTTTCGAACAGCCAGCATAAATTACTTCAACATCTAAGCATGTGACTTTTTGGAATTGCTAAAGAGGCTTCACTTTACAAAACAAACAATTTGCATGAAAAAGGAGTTTCACATGTCTGTCACTTTTATTGCAGAAAGTGCAACTAGGGCTGCTGACAATTTAACATGCACTTGGCAAGCAGCATCCAGTCAGCCATCATCTGGCTATCACCAGAAGTAGCTGCATATCATCTGCAAAACCAAAATTTTTTTGTTTGTTTTAGGAGATTTGGAATGTTCCAACAAATAGCTTATGGAATTACAAAAGCAAGTTATTCCTGGGGGTTTACTTCCCTGCCCTCCCTCTACCTATCTTCCTTCTGAGAGATGAAATATTTGTGTAATTGAGAACGTACACAGACAGACGTACATAAAAGTTCCTGACAAAACTAATTGTATGTCTGTTTTTTTCTTTAATGTCATTACTGTTCTCCAATGATGCTTAATTTAAGTGTGAAGAGAGGAAAGGGAGTATAAGTATGGTCACATTTTCTCTGAAACCGTCCAGATCCAGCTTCTGCTCTTCTTAAGCCAGTTTAAGACTGCATAAGCAGGAAATACACATTTTCCTGCCTTCTTTTGCAGGATTATTTGTTTTTCTTAAAAAATGATTAATCTAATTCAAAGGAGCAAATGCCCATGTGGACTCTATGACGCAGTTTATTAATTAGCCTGATACGTGCTACCTAGTCTTGCCAATTTTGAGGGTATATGACGTGAGGAACCTCTCTCAATCAATAGATAGGCTTTTCACTGTGACCTTTGTGTGCCTGACTTTTTGCTATCTCACCAAGCTGCTCCCACCGGGAGTGATCCCTTTGCTCTCCTATTTAAGAAAGGAAAAACAAGTTGCACAACTCCATTTCACATGTTTCCAGAACACAGCTTGAAAATAACCCATTTTTTATGAATTCCCATTAATAGAAGAATTGGCTAGAGTACAAAGGGGATCCATAAAAGGCTTTGAAAAAAGGGCCCATGAAGAAAGGTTAAACAACTGGGCATGTTCAATCTGGAGAAAGACTTGACTGCAGGGGAGAAATAGACAGTTTACAAATATGTAAAAAAAGGAAAGTTAAAGGACAGAGATCCATTATTCTCATTTGAAAACCAAGACTGGACAAGTAGTAATGGGAGTAAGCTGCAGCTGGTAAATTTTAACATTACATTTTCCCTAATATTTAACCTAATCAATGGTTATGGAATTGACAGTGCTAGAGAGGCACCAAAAGTCCAGTTCAACAATCACTAGGGATAATTTATGACAGTGCTTCTCCAACTCCAGTGGCTCCCAGAGCTCTTTTTTATGCCCCATCCCCCAGTGGAATAGAGAGGAGCGCTGGAGGATTTGGGGTGTAAGGAGGACCCCTTCAATGGTGGCAGTGGGTTAAATGGTGTGCCGTATGAAGCAGTCTGACAAGAGTAGGAAAAATGACCCTGGAGCTCCTATTCCCAGCAGCCGCAGGTGACAGCGGCCTATGTAGCTCATGTCGCCTCAGACAGCTCTTTGAGCTCATAGCCACCACAGGTGGCGGGGGGATCCGGAGCTCCCAGATGCCACTGGTGGCCCCTGCAGCTCCCAGCGGCTGTGGGTGGAGCTGAGCTGCAGGACCTTAGAGAAGTGGGGGGTTCACAGACCCAGAGTTCCCAGCCTCTGCAGGCAGCGGGGGGTGAGGAGGGAATCGTGCCCTGCTGCTCCCATCCCACCCCACCCCACCCCAAGTCAGCCCCATTTTGTAATAGACCGTTATTTTTAGTAAAAGTCAGGGAGAGGTCACAATAACCATGACAAAATCTTAACCTTACCCATTACCTACTTCATATTAGTGGTACTTGGACACTGGAAGAGCCAAAACTCAAAACAATACTTAAATACTCTGAGGAAAATTAGACTGTCCAACATGGGACAACACATATAGGTTCAAATTATAACAGCTTCGGAAGAGCCACCAAAAAAAGGACTGGAGTCGAAGGACTTATGTGGCTATAATAGTACAATTATTATCCTCCTCTATAATGCACTCTCAGTATGCCCTTCTGAGATACGGACTGTCATGCCCTATAAAGTCTGCTCTTATAAAATAATCCTCTAGATCGGAAAATCATAGTACTCTGGCTAGTTTTGGTCTGAGCCCAATGACTTTAGCACCTCTCAGGCCAGTTTCTTATTATAAGCTGAAGTGAAAAAAGTATAAAAAGCTGAAATGCTATTTCTTTAAGAGGATACTTTTTCAAAGCTCCAAGCATTTATAGATATGTCAAAGAAACAATCACCGTACTATTTATTCCTAAAAGGTAGGAATTTCACACTGCAATGCTCTAATTGCTAGGAGGGAAGGAAATTGCCATCAGCCTGGTCTACACTTAAAAGTTTTGCTGGACCAGCTATATCATTTAGGAGTGGGGGGGGGCGGGGGGGGTGTTAATATCACAGTAGTTATTGTGATGCCAGCTCTTGTTACTGCTCTCAGGGCAAATGTGCATATGCACAGCCACCATCCATTTCACTTATACTTGTCCTTTTTAAAGTTACAAATGATGCCCATTTCTCCATTACCAGAAATGAAGGTTACTAATCAAAAAGTCAGCTAAGATTTCAAGATGACTGATTTTTTTTTTTAAATTCATATCTGTTTTATTTTAAACATGTTATGAATTGTGAAACAAACTTTAAAAAAAAGCAGGAAAGACTTTTTTAGTTTTAAAAACGTTCCTTATGACCTTTTCAGGTTTCTATCCAAAGGAGATAAAAATTCAAAACAATCTCTGAGTTCCAGATTGTTTAGACAATGCATGATTTCAGCCCTATCACTAGGACAGAACATCAAGATGTACTGATGTCCAAGAAGAAAACTGGGGAAAACATTGCATTAATTATTCATGTCTTCCAAATTCAGTAGTGCATCATTACACTGAGAAGGAGCCTGGTTATTTCCAAATTCGGATCTGAACGGAACCTAATATTTAAGGTGTTTCACAGTCTTTTACACACTGGGAAATAGTACAATATTCAACACTTTTACACACAGAATAAATACGGATCTTTACACAGTTTTCTCTTCCTTGTTCAACCTCTTGAGTCCGCACTATGTAACTCTTAAATATCTCTGCAGTTATTTACCAACAAAGTCGGCCTAAAAGTGCATATAGAAGCATGAGCCATGTGATAAATACATTACAGGCACAGAACCCAGCTTCATTCCTACAATGCTGCAGTTACATTTTTTAATCAGCCATATTGGGTACACTTGGTGTTTTTACTACTTACATTGAGGCTGCACTGCAAGAAAGCTTAAGCTAGACTTTAAGAATTATTTTAAGTATTACTTTTACATATGCAGGTAAAAGCACTAAAAGAAACAGAAATGGCAAGCTGGATAAGGGAAAAAAACTACGACAACTCAGTGTCAGGTAAAGTATTCTATTTGTTTTACATTTCAATCCAGTATATTACAATCACATCAAATGAACAGCAAGTCAGAGAACCCCTAACACTGTGCAATTGCCCTATCTGATCACAATTAGGGAAATATGCTTTAAAATATTCTTTACCAAGACAGCAGAACAGTGTTTAATAGTTTTCCTATTCTCTCGTCTCCTGTCTACCAAGTCTCCTCCTCGGGTAGCTGTCTCTTTTCCTTTTGTACCAATGTGGTGCTCTCCCATACCTGCAGCTTACAGGGAATGCTACTCCTCCAGAGATGCCATACACTTCCAGTTTCTGCAGGCCACCATACTGATCACTTACAGGCACGTGGTGTTGCAGATAGATGAGTCTAGAAATTGGCTTATAATAGATCAAGAACTGTCTACTCCACTCTGGAGGAGACACCTTTATTTAAAGGGCAAATAATAGCAACCCAAAAACGTGAGAGATCAATACACCTCTGAAACAAAGACTCAGAGCAAGAAAGGTAAAAATAGTTCAGGTGAAAAAAGAAATGGGTTAGAAGCACAAAAAATAAAGGCGGTATACTGAGGAAATTTGTAATGATTTCCACAAATAAAATCTAACTGTTAAGAAAAAGTGCCTTAACAGAGGCCAAACTCAAAAGGATGCCACTAATACAGCATTCAGGCATTTGGATGTGGCAAAATAGAAGAAAGGACTGGGTAAAGCTTGGTAGCTTAGGACTTTGTCTACACAGTATTCAAATATCTTTTCCAGGACAGCTATTTCAGAAAGTTTTCAAGTATGGACAAACTCTTTGTTGTAAATGCTCAGCACTGCTATCCAGGAAAGTTAGATACAACTTCTATTCCAAGACATCCATTCCTAGAAAGGAGTGAAAGAATTTGAAAAGCAAGTGCTTTCAGCCCTCCCCCTCCAAGTGAAAAAGAGTATTGTGTCACAACTGTGATTTTGCAGCAGAAGGATTTTTTTTTTTTTTTTTGCGATGAAGAAATTGACTATACACAAAAGTCCTGATCCAGCAAAGCACTCAAGCAAGTGATTTAGCTTTAACAGAACGTAAGTGCTTTGCTGAATACGGATGGACTTAAATACATGCTTAAGTGTTTGTGGAATTGGGATCAAAGTAAATTAACTGGAAGTACGGAAGAAGAAAAAATCTCTTTTTACTAACTTATTTATAGTAATGTTAGGTGCGGTTTTTCCCTTCACCTATAGTGAGTACAAAGTTATCAGAAAGAAACGCAATTTTTAAAAGATTTTAATTATAGGAAATGCCTCTGTAACATTGATTAGGCAACAATGCAAAAAAAATGTGAAAAATTCTAAATGCTTCCAAAACACATTTAATTTTTCACAACTCTTCTGTAGTAGAAAGAGAAGAGAAACTGGGAAGACCCCCAGGTCCTCTGTTATTTGGAGAACGTAAAAACCTTCCTTTTAAACAAATTATTTCATACTGAGCCATAGTATAACATGCCATGCCACCTGTTTAAAAAACTTTAAAATGGTCAGAAAGGTACATTTCCTTTATTTAACATATACTACATTCCTAGAGGAATTTAAAATCTGCGTTCTGAGAAGAGGAGAAAACCATTTTGGAAGATGCGTATGCTCTTTCCTTACATTAGAAAAGCACATAAATGAATCTCACGTGAAAAACACGAGAAACACAAATTAAAAACTCATTTCAGAATCTATCTGTTCTTCATTAACCACCACCAATCAGAGATAAAAGGCATCCTGACTTCCATTTAAGGTCTGGCTCCAGCACCACAATGAACTCCAAAGAGGAACTTGAATCAAACGGAGGGAATCTGTTAAATCTCTGAAAACTTTACTTGGGATGTCCTCAGATACCACCACCACTTGTAAAATAACAGCCCTGCTTCTATGAATGAAGATGAACACTACTAAGAACATGGTACTAAGAACACCATGTTTATAGATTATTTACCACTCCCCCAATTTTTGGGTCATCCTCAAACTTTAATCAGTGATGGATTTTTTTTTTCTTTCAGGTCATTGATAAAAAAAATGTTCAATAGCCTAAGGCTAAGAACTAATTCCAGTGGGGTCCCACGGTTAACATAGACCTGCTCGATGTTGATTCCATGTTTACAGTTACAACTGGAGATCTATCAGTTAGACAGTTTTAAATCCATGTAATGTTTGCCACGTTGATTTAAGGTTGATTTAGTTTTTTTCATCAAAATATCATGCGTTATCAACTCAAATGCCATTACAGAAGTTTAAGTTTACTGAACATCTTTAGAGGTGTATTGGTATCGGGAATGAGTAACAGGCATTTTAGTGCTTAAGAAGAGAGACTGAACTGGTCCAGGACTTTTTAATTGGAGTTTGAGTAGTCTGTACCTCCCCAAACCTACTCCCTATTTTCTACATCACTGTAATTAAATGTCAACACTTTGCAAAAGGCAGCCTAACAAAATATATATTTAAGGCACCCTTTGGTGTTTGGAAAGGAACATTTTTACACACTAACAAAACCCCCCTTGCCGCCGCCGAATCCCCCCCCCCTCCACTGCCGCTGCCGAGAAACCATGTCGCCGCCGAATCCCCCCCTTGCCATCCCCCTCTTGCCCACCCACCCTGCCGCCGAAAACGGTCAAACGGCGGTAGGGTTTCGGCGGCAGGGTATTGATCCCCCCACGCAACCCCGCCGCTGCCAGGAGTGTTCCCCCCGCTTATTTACCGAGTTCTACTCGGGCCAGATACAGTCAGGTGAAGCGGTACTTGACCTGACTGTACCTGACCCGAGTGGTACTCGGGAAAAAAAGGTTGAGAACCGCTGGTCTAGAGGCTTTGGGAGGAATGCTTAAATATTGACAGAGTTATGAAAACAGTATTTAGAGTGAAGATCTGTTCTTTCTTGATCTTATTGTAGAAATTATTTCAACTTGTACAAGTTTTCATTATATTTACACAAACAGATCTGAGCTTTCTTGGAACTACCACATGCAAATTAAGAGATTCAATCCTACTTTCATTGACATCTGTGGGAAGTTTGCAATTGATTTTAACGGTAGCTGGGTCTGGTCCTTTGTTTGCATAATTCTTTGAAAAATCCCTGTCTTCTCCAATATTGTTTTTTCTTCAGGGGTACAATTGTCCCCAAGCCTTCACAGAGAGTGGGTTGGAAGATGTTGCTGTACTTGATTCATGCTGTGTACTATTTTGTTTTCTCTGCAGTGAAAGACGCAGTCACTCTGTCCAACTATGGTGAGATATGGTGTAGATTAGCATTGATGGACCCTTAAGCCACGTATTAGGCATAATGCAGGCCCTTGAGGCTCCTCAGAACTCCACAGTCCTGTAGTGAATAATCCTCCTGATCCTCTCCTTCAACCGAAACAAACAAAAATTAAAGGGAAATGTTGGCCCTACTGGAGTCACCGGTTATACTCCTGTTGACTTTAACAGGGACAGGATTTCACAATGAATTCAAGTACTGCTTCTCTCAAGGAAATAAGACACCAAAGGCTACAACAGTTCATGTTATTCAAGTCTGATTATTGGCAACAAAAATTGTATTCAACACAACATCTGTACATTTTGTACATAGAGATGAAAAGGAACTAACATTAAAGATGCACTGCCCAGACCCTGTCCCCCTGAAGAATGAAGACGACAAATGTGACAGAAATCTATGGGTCTTATTTAAGAGATTAGCAGCAAACTAAGAATGCTTAAACTTAAAAATGCAGACGCTTCTCACCTTTACCCCCCCTCCACACTTCCATCTTCTTTTAAAAGAAACAGAGCGAAAGGCAAGAGAAAACCCTCTGCACATAAAGCAAGCAAAGACATCGCAGTAGCACAGTGAGTTAGTACACTGACTCTTCACCTCAGATATCTGGGTTCAAGTTCCACTGGGTCACAGACATAAATGACACGGACAGGCTCATTCTAGCCTTTGCTTCTCCATATCACAGAGATGGCGCAACCGGAACTCAACAGTTCTAGGTTTGGAATAGCAGGTCAAGATGGAGTTATACTCAGCAGATCTGCATGGAAAATCTTGTACAGCCCCAGCTCAGACAAAATAAAAAATATTTGCACTGACACTACAGAAGTTAGGTTTTTCTTCTTCTTTAAAAGTATGAAAATAAGTAACTGAGCACAGAACATAAATGGAAAAAGAACTTTTATGCTAACTGTCAGTGTAGTGGTTAGGAAACTTCACCATCATGATAATCAACATAACAGATAGGCATAATTCAAACACATTCATTCCAGAAAAGCAGAGAACAACATCCTCCCCTTCAAGGTACTTGTTCTAAGAAAAGCCTGCTGCTATAATTACAAAATGGAAGAGACCAATATCTAACAAGGACTTTGGGGGGAAAGGCGCAGGGAGGAGGAGCACTGCTCCAAAGTCAAAGCATTGTAACTGTAAACACAAATGGGGTATATACGCACTTCAGCAGTTTCATAGTACAGCTATGAAAAAATTCGAGCACTGCCTTTAATCTTCCACCAACTGAGGTTCACAGCAGAATATTAATTTGAAGCAATTATGTTTACTGGAAAATTCAGGGCATCAGTATTCAAATTTTTCATCCAAGGTCCACTAGTCAAAACCCAGATTCATGTCAGCAGTGACAAAAAACCTTACCATCTAATGTCTGTTCAGTTGCTTATGTGAAAAGAGTTCATAGTCTCAGTCTCGATGCTAGTAGGCCACATCAGAAAAACAGCCTGCACCACAACTGGCACTTTTATCTCTGGGATGGGGCAAAAGAATTTAATGGGCAGATATACTGAACTATTTGCTGAGCCTCTGTATCCATCACCTATCCAGTGAACAAAGAATTTCAGTCTCCAACATTTCACTAACATTACATTCACATAAGAGTGTTTACTTATTACAGTAAAACACTTTACATTTTGCATGTTAATTGTAATGCATGGCAACTAATCATTAATAATAAATCATATTTAAAGGTTAAATACTAAGAACACTATGCATAAGTCCTTTAGATTCTATAGACAAATTTTAAGGCATGTGAGGTTTAGCCTTCTGACCCAGTACAGTTAACTGAAATCAAGAAGCTAAAACACTAGAACACTGAAAACATATGAAGTCAAGGTAAAGTGACAGCAGAGTATGTGGATAGTGATGTGTGGTGGCAGACAGCATTTCCTGCACAGTCCTTTTAAATTGAGAGAGCTACCCCTTTCTAAGCAGAAGCTTAAAGCTAAACATGATCTTTCTTCAAGACTACCTAACTGTGTATAGAAGTATTAAAAGATGTCTACAAACTGGACATACAAAAATAATGCTGCAGCTGAAAGTTTGCATGTAATGTCAATATTTAAAGTGGCTTAGCAACCCTGAGGCCTCATTTGGCATTTGTTTCTTTGTAGGGTTTTGAGAAAGTACTATACATTAAATGCATTACTCATTGAAAGCCAAGTGTTGTCACTCCTCCCACAAATGGCTTCAAAAAGGCACAGATGCTGCTTTTCAGTTCTGAAGATCACAGTATTTTAACAACAAATTAACAGCTTCAGAGACAAGCTGAATACAGGAGTTAGTTCCTTAGCAAGTTATACCTAATTATGTTTGTTGATATTGATGTGGGGAGGGGGAGGAGGAAACATTCCTACACATTGCAGAAGAGTGTGGGTGACAGCGTGCACAGGAAGTGGGGGAGGTAAAAAGAGGGGATTCTTTGTAAACAATCCACTAACCGGATTTGCAAGTGTATGCACGTGGGGTCAGGGAACAACACAGTGGGTTGCACAGCCTTTTACCAGTCAACCAGTGATTTGAATCCAGCCGAGGTCAGTGGCAAGTGAAAGTAGTTTTGCCAGAAAGGCTGTTTTGTGCTCAGAATTAAACTTGTTGGGAGACCCTGTCCAGTCGTGAGAGGCATCCACCCCACATCACAAAGGAATAATAATTAAAAAAAAAAAAAACACACTAGCCCGTAACACTAACTTCTAGTTCCTAAAAACATATAGTTAAATCCGAACACAACCAAAATAGCAGCCATCTCAGGTTAACACTATTCGAGATCTCATTCTAAGGGATAAACATGAATTAATCCTTAAACAAAAATTGATGGCTGCCTAAGTGAAACTGATCACAATCTAATCTTATTCTCTGTGTACAAAAAAAAGGTGCATTCCTGATTATAATATATTATACTTGGGGCTTTAAAAACACTAATTTTCCAAAGCTGGAAAACAATGATGAGGAAAACTGAGTGGGAACTAATATATAAACTTCAGTGTGAATGACAGGTGGGAATTGTTTAAGAATGCTTTATTAGGTGCCCCCAAAAAACCTAATTCTGCCATAATGAATGAAGGCTTCTTGGTTAAATAACCTCCTGATTAAGAGGGGAGTGAAAGCAGCAATAAAAGAAACCTAATATATAACAAATGGAAAAAGTGGGGAAGCTGATAGCAATGAATAGAAATCAGCAGTCAGGAAATGCCATTAGTTGGTAAGGAAAGCTAAAATGTGTCAATGAAAAGCTTACGGTCAGTAGGCTTAAGGAAATAAGGAGGAATTATTTAAATATGTCAGGGACAAATTAGCAATGTTATACATCCTAGCAATGTTACACATCTGATACTAGATAAGAATGGTAAAATTATCAATCATGAGGCAGAAAAGCCAAACATACCTGAACATTTATCTTCTATATTTGGAAATAAGTGGGATGGTGTAGTCATGTCTTTAAAAGTATTTCATTAATACTATATTCCACCACTAACTACAGAGGATGTTAAACATCATCTTTTAAAGTTAAACATTTTTTTAATCTGCAGAACTTCACCCGAGTATAAAAGAATTGACTGAGACGCTCTCTGAAACATTAAAGATTTTTTTAATAGATCATGGAACACTGGGGAAGTACCAAAACTGGGGGGGGGGAGAGAAGGGAACTAATGCCATACAAATGTATTCAAAGTGTAAACAAGATGACCCAAGCAATCATAGGCTGGTTAACCTGACATTCATCCTGGGCAACAATCACAGAAATGCTGATATGGGACACAAAAAGTAAAGAATTAAAAGATAGGAACATAATTAATACCAATGCCTATCAACATTCTTATGGAAAATAGGTCTTAATAAAAAAAATGATACCAAGTTTGACAAGATCACAGGTCTGATTGATGAAGGTAATTGTCCTGACTGTATATTTAGAATTCTGTAAGGCATTTAACTTAGCCCTGCATGACGTTCTGATACAAAAAAAAATTAAGAACAACATATCCCATATTAAATGGATTAAAACTGATTAATGATAGATCACAAAAGTAACTGTAAATGGGCAATAGCCTTTGAATGGGAATTTTCCTAGTGGGTCTCACAAACAAATGCTATTTAATATGTTTATTGACGATACATGAAGATCTGGAAGAAAATATACACAAAGTCATTGCCAAATCAAGTTTGTGGAGAACACAAAAACAGATAGAGTGGTAAGTAATGGGTACAATTCTGTCAGTATAACTGAATAAGCTTACATTTGTTTCCCATGAAGTATCTGTTGTGTAAAAAGTGAGAGACTTCAGTCTCCACTGTCAGTTAAGCTCTATTAAAGAACACAACATTCCACTGAAGGGGTGGGGAAAGGAAAGAATTAATGCAAAAGCAGACCCTGCAAAGTTGACACACACCTATACACAGAACTTGTGTGTTAAGCAACGAGCTCTAATTTCAGTACTAACATTAAATTTGGGAAGACTAAACTTTCACATAATACTCTTGCGAGAGTGAGCAAAGTTATTTAAAACCTTGGCACACAGAGGTAGAATGTCACTTTAATACATTGCTTACATATTATATTACAGTTCTGTTTTACAATGAATATTGAGATTCATCTCTAGCTCTCTGGTGAAACATGGCAGACAAAGTGCCATTGCATTATATTTTAAGAGACATGGGATTTATGTAACGCTTCTGCCAAATCCAGATGTGCAAAAATGATTCCAAGAAAGTGAAAAATGGCAACAGTTGCTTGGCAGCTCAGGGTTTCACACTGTAGGGATACAAAATGTACATTGTACATCCTACAGTGAAATGAACTGATTCATATTTTCCCCAAATACTTTATTTGCAGCAGCTTTTTATTTACACAAGAATTACTACATTTTTAAATGAAAATCTGCAAACAAGCTACTGTTTTGTAAACTAGGTTAACTTTCCTTTTGGTTTGCAACTTTAGTTTTACATCTTTTCTGCTGTTAAGCAGGAGTCCAGTTTTAAATAAAAAAGCAGTAAATGCCACTCGTAATTATCAGCACTTTACTTAGCAACGAATGGAAGTGCTTTTGCTTTATTAACAGAGACAAGACACAACCCATAAAAACAAGTATAAAATAAAAAAGCAGAGCACTTGCACTGCATATTGATTGCAATGTTCTTTGCAACTCTGGAACCTAGATAGCAAAACAGTGTACACAGAGTTGGGTATATAAACCAACATCATTCATGGACAATCCCACAAATAGGAACAGAATGTTTCACACTGACAACATTACCAGTATGCAAACTTCACAAGAACAAAGTAAAAACAAATGCAACCTTTTCTACTGCTTTATATTCTAATAAAAGTAGTCCCATGTTTTTTCTGCTTGCTAATTTTTAAAATTTGAAGTAACAAATACTCTCTTTTAGGATAGAAAGGGAGAGCTACACAGCTCAGATCACACCTTGTAGTACTGCACTATTCGTGTCCTCCAACTGAGAGAGAAAAGCAAAGACCTATGAACTTAAACAAAGGAAGGGTTTTCTTACTGAATCTTAAAGCAGTAAAGATTCATTTTTTTATTGGGGGGAGGGGGGTGAGGAAAAGATAAAGGGGCTGTGCAGTTCATTTTTAAGAGCATAGTATGACAAAGCACTTTGGTGCCTCTTGATGTCCTAGAGCCTTCATGCACATACTAAAATGCCACCTTAAGCCCAAAAACTGCTTCTATTTGCTGATAATAAAGTATGGTCACTTACATGTTAATTGCAGGTATGCAAAATGTTTGTAATGTTTGTCTGTTATGGCAGAAGTTTCCAGATGGTGCTGTTACATACACACATATATTCTTTTTCATTGTGTGAGGGCAAATTTTTAGTCTTGAAAGAAATACTGTGTTGGATTTTCTGAGGCATATTCTGTGGCAAACTGTAAAGGGAGTTTGCTTCACGAATTGATGCTAGCTTGACAGATTAAGGAAGAGGGCAGAGTTGCTCCCTGGGAATTGGGCACTGGTGTTTGGCCGAGAGTCCTGAAAGAAAGGATTGCCTGCATACTGATTATTGCCATCTCTGTTCCAAGACTGGTGTGTATATACATATGGAAATAAACCAGTTACACTACAAATATGTCCATACTCTGACACCAGTTTCTCCTTCCATAAGAAGTTGATGTGCCAGGGCCACCCCCACCACAACTGTTACCACACTCAGCAGAGTGATAAACAGGCTGGAAACTTGTTTGCAACTAGGGCATCTCTCTGAATTTCACCTTCAAAGGCAGAAAATGAGAAACAATTTCCGATATTAATGTTAGTCTTTGACTTACTCTTTTGATAATCTTTATAGTAAATTTGTAGAGCAAACTGTCTTTTTTAATTCACACCCTGTATTTTGAAGAGCAGTAATTGGGATATTCACAAAGCTACCTTATTTAACAAACAAACAAACAAACAAACAAAAACATTCTCCCTACACAATGTTTCAAGGTCCTTTAATGGCTTAATTTTTTTTAGAAGAACTGAAATGTTTGATGTCTAATCTGCTTGGGAGGAAAAGCTCTGTTACAACATGTATTATTTAATCTTCCCTACAGGGCATGGGTGTTTTTATTTTGGTCCTTGTATTTATTTTTTTAAGTTGGGCTCAGTAGCTAAGATTTCTTTTTTTTTTTTTCATAAAATATTTGAGGCCTGAGGTGGATTCCAAGGCTTAGGAGAATGAGAGGAAATTGACAGGGAGAGGAGCAATTTATATTTAACATGTGCAGTTTAAGCAGTGTTCCAAAACAATAAGAGAAATATGTTTTAGAACTTAAAACAACTTTATTATTTCAGTTGTTTAAAAAAAGAAGCTCTTTGGGGGAGGGTGAATTGAGAAGCAGAGAGAAAGAGCAAAGCAAAACAGTTGGGGAAAATGGTATGTCAGAATTTTCTTTAAAAAAAATTCACAGATATCCTTATTGAATATATTAGCTGTATTAGAGTAGACCAGCTATGTAACTGCTTGTAGAAAAAATTCCCCCCACCACTGTCAGAAAGATGTTTGTATGCTTTATCTACATTTTCCAGCTACCCAAGATATTCAGGTCTTCAGACAGGACTAAAGGAATGCAAGAGCAACCTCCAATGTTAGTTTGTGTACTAAAGGTGGGGCCCTAGAAGCAGCATTTCTTGCCACTTAGGACTGGTCCATAACTAAAAATTTTGTCCATCTATCCAGATTGCTCAGGGGTGTGAACCCTGACAGATGCAGTTAAGCCAACGTAAACCTCGGTATGGACACCATTAGGTCAACACAAGAATGCTTCCCTGCACCTAGCTGTCACCTCTCAAGGGGGTGGATTTACTATAGCACCAGAAAAAACCCTTCTGTTGTTGTATCAAGTGTCTACACTTCATCACTACAGAGGCACAACTTCATTGCAGCCAGGGCCTCAGGCTCCAAAAAGCCTGGGTTAGATAGCTATGTTGGTCAACAGAGTTAGAAGGAAGTCTGCATTTGAAAGAGTGATTCATTTAGGTCTAAAGGGTTAATACTAACTGATTGGAGAGACGAGGATAAGGATGTAGGGCCAAGTGTTAAGACTGGAATTTATAATACATGGTACCCCCCTGAGTGTATGATTATAGAAACTGAATGTGTGGGTCTTCAAAGTGCAAATATTATTAGGAAACACACAGACACATGGCAGCCTTCTCAAAGAAAGACGTCACAGGTGGCTCAGAGCCTCTTGGTATCAGGCAGCAGGTCTACTTGCCAGAGTTGAACCGATATGGATCTTTGTGCACAAACAAGAATTACTCATTTAGCCTCCAGGGCTAAAGAGCTGTCACTCAAGAGCCAAAGCAATTCTATTCCATTCCTTTCATTCATCTAGAAGCCTTTGAAGCCAGAAAGACAGTAATACGACTGAATAAAAAAATCCTGAAAATATATGAACCTTTTGTTCATAAATCAGCAAAATATTTTAGGTGTATATTTTGATTTATGAAATATATGAAGATCAGTCTTCGAGTCACTCTGAACTTCATTTAATTTATTTACTATAGTCCCCACAAAACAGTGGCTTGACAAATGTTTATAAATGGACTTTAGTTAATTCAGTTTGGTGGGAAAGTTGTGATGGTCATGGAGCTCTTTTAGTATATCTATCTTTTGCTGTATACCAATAATGTAATCATTTTTGTTATAAGTTAAATTAGGGAAAAAAATAAAAGTTTTCAGTCTCACCTATCAAGTAAACTTGAAAGAAAAAAAACAACCGTTTTTAAGAAGAGTCCAGAAAGTATAAGATTTTTACACTTTCAAAACATTTTTAAAGAATAAACAATTTAGAATTAACAAAATTCTGTTCTTTTAATACTGGAATAGTATTTAGAATAACTTTGCAATAGAAGAGCCTAATTTTGGTCAATTTAAGGTAAAAAGTCCTGACTACAGGCCAATTAAATGTTTAAATTATATTTTAGATACCAAAAAATTAATGATGCAGCCCAGACATAAGAAAACCCAACAATACAATCAAAATTACATCACGAAGCCCAATTTGTAATTTTGAGCTTTCATGAGAAATGCCTTAAAGAGCAGTATAGTTAATATAGTACATGAATGGACCACCACTACACCAAAATAAAATGTAGAATATATAATGTTGATGTATGGAGGAGACAATGTACATGAAGTGCTACAGTAAATTATGGTGTGGGTGAACCAGAGAGGGGGAAAAGTGCAGTGGGTGCTAAAATTTTTCTAACTGATGAAAAACAGACCACAAGAGGTATGAGAAACATTTGTGTCACTTTACAGCATTCCCATACATACAGAGCTGCCAGAATTGCTAAATTGCACAATTCTGAAAAAATAATTGGGCATCATGCCAGCTGTCATATCCTCATTTACAGAAAGCTAACCAAGTTCAACTGACAAATGGGAAAGTTATTAAGTTCAGGGCTTCAGCTTACAGAAAATGTATTCATTTCATTCCTTTATCACAATTAGTCAATTAAAAAGGTTTGTGCATATTATCCAACTGCACAATATAAAATGGTAAAATTGTATATAATCAAACATGATTATAGTATAACCATCAGTTATGATATATTGCACTTATAGTATTCTTTTTTATGCCTGCACTAACTCATTTACATTCCTCCATTTATAAAAAAGATTGGAGTGAAAAATACCACATTCACTATTCTTCTTGTTTGTGACTGATAAATGCAGATAGTTTATCTATACTATAATCCAATACACCCTGCTGTAACCAGCCCAACCCACTGAAACTATTTTCTGTAAATTCTTCCTCAAACTGCCAGGTAACCCGTATTATAATTTACATCAGTAGATTTAAATTTTACTGCATTTATAAATATTAGTTTTTATTATTCTTCAATAAATAATATGGTAAGAGCTCTGCTTCTTTGCCAGTCAGTCTCTCTGCTCATTATCAGCAGTTTATTTAGAGGAATTTCAGTGTATGTTCAGGGATTCTCCCACCAGGTTCATTCCCTAATTCCATGGAGTCCCCAAACGTGAGACACTCGCTTGTTAAGGCAAATGAACACAAAAAACAGACCCGAGCCAGATGCTCAGCTCGTGTAAGTCAACATAGTGCCAGCAAGATAACAAAACCAGACTGATTTATACTAGCTGAGGATCTGTCCCCCAAGAATTAGCAACATCAGGAAAACAAATCCATCCAAGATTTCTTGGAGCACAGAGAAAGAAGTCTATCCTTCCCTTAAATATTTAAAGAAATTAATAACTCTAGTTTAGTAAATATATGTTTTGTTTAATTTTAATAAGGATTGTTTCAGATGAGTACCCTCATGCTAAATCAGTTCTAGAAACACAGTATGTGCATTTTTCTATTTGCAATATCTTGTTATGAAAATAGAAGTATTTTATTTATAAACAGTGTCCAGTAACATATTCAGAGTCATCCACTCTGTTCTTTTATTCTTGCTTATAGCAGAATTCTACTCAACCTGTTCAGATGAAGATATTTGGTTTGAAGGCAATGGAGTGGGACTATTAGGAAGTAAGTTTCTCACTTTAATACAGAGAGTTACAAGTCCCTATATATAAAATATGATTCAGAACTAAGTTTTAACGTGATGTGCAGACTAATACCAAAAGAGCACCTCAGAAATTTAATTTGTTACAAGGGGATTAATTCATGATTTGACTGCAGCAAGTGTCAGTGCATTGCAGTTCTGTTTGTCAAACAGCAAATCAAATCCTGAAAGACAGGAAGGAGCACTGAAATCCCCCCCCCCCTTTTTTTTTTTTTTTTTTTTCCAAATGCTGCTTCTTGTGCTATGGTCATGGGAAGCTAAAGGCAGAGTCAGCAACCAGACACTCTGCACTATTTGTTTTTCTGACAGGGTGGAATTCTACCATGTACTGAGTATTTCTGAATGTCTTAAAAGCCAGCTGCTGCACAATATATTTTATTCTAAGCAAAATACAGCAAATCATAACACAGTTGACCAATTTCTGTTGTATTAAGCTACATTCTGATCATTTTTAAAAAGTGAGTAAATTGATTGATTTCAGTATGCACTGGATTAAAGTACATTTAGCTCTGATAGTAAAGCTCTAAAAACACACCACTGTTAACAATTTTCCCATTTACATCTAAATTTATGCGTACTAAAACATCGCTAGCAGTTCGTTAAAAAATACTCGCCCACACCCACACAGACACAAAAACATGTAACAAGCCACACCACGGCTGTATCTTAAAGCCTGGAAATATTTATAATGCTGTCTGACCATGGTACTTGGTATTACCATCACCATGCAGTGGGGGGCGGGGCGTGTGGAAATCAAGAGATAGGACCCAAAAGTCATGAGATTTTGACTTTTTATATACTTTCTTGATTTTGAGCCTTTAAGCAGTAATGTTTTCAAGCTTTTCTCCTCAACTACTAAGGCTTATTTATTTTAAATTGAGAAACTGTTTTCACCGCACAAGTCCCAGGAGTTCAGACTTTTAAAAACCAAAACACAAAACCACCAAATGCTGTGAAACTGGTAATAAAGTCACAAGAATTAGCAACACTGTTCTTTTATATTCCTGAACTGAGTATGTCACTGCACTGACTTTCCGGTCAAGGACCAACACTTTAGGCACCTCCCATCTACTTAAGGAGGCTGGGAAAGGACTTTGTCTTCCCTCTGGCCCCCCCCCTCGCCCTTTCAAAGCCAGTCAAAGGTGCTTCTTAAGACCAGAAAGGGTCACTGTTGAGTAACTCGAACTAGCCCTTTTTAGGGACTGTTTTGCTTCCACCACATTCCAAAAGTCAGCTAGCCTGTAAAACGAACTCAGCTCTGCTACACTGCAATGCAGCCTCTCAACTGGCCCCAGCGTATCTATATTTTGATCTTGCTTAGATCAAACCTATTAAACAAGTTCCGATCTCCCTTTCAAAACTGACAAACTGAGTGGACTGGGAATTGACACATTGAACTGGTAATTTAGAAACTATGACTTCAAACTCAGTTAATACTATCTAAGAGTTCTTTTTAAAAGCACTGCTGGCCACAAAAGACCGTACCTTCCTGAAAAAGCAACATACCAATACTACAGCAGAATATTTTTTATAAAGGGTGAATTCAATTCAAAAGTATAATTTTCTGTTGAACCAAGAATGAAGTAAAACCATGCCAAAGCAAGAAACTGGTATTGTTTTAACAAACTGAGCTTTGAAGTATTGCTGTGATCTTGCCACAGTCTGGATATCTCTGTCTGCAAACTATTAGAGAACAAACACAACACAACACGAGACCATAAAAAAATTGTGTCAAACTGTCTTAATAGATTTTAAAGTCAGAAGCAATCATTAGGCTCATCTAATACCACCCCCTGCATAATTCAGGACACAAAATTTCACTCAAAACTAATAGAGACATATGAGAAACTCTGAAATCCTAGATGTTGTGTCAACTGACCTTTTGATTTATCATAAAAAAAATCAAGGCAACAAGGTTAAATTCCCATTTGTAGACCAACAATTAATTTCCCCATGCAGAATTTTTGGTATGTTTGCAGGAAATTCAACACTCGCATTATGTCTATACTGTAATCAAGGGATGTAGACATCAAGTAGACATACCTGAGCTATAGCTTTTCTCTAGATAGCTCAGGTCCCAGAGCTGTGAAACCATGACAATACCTTCATCAGCACAGAGTATACAAGCCTATCCAAAATCCTGGTTAACTACTCATGGGGCTAATCCACATTGAAAACACACACTGCCTAAGCTGCCTAAACAAACTTCACTACCTAAGCTAACTCAATTAAAGCTAGCGCAAGTATGTCTACTTGAGCTTTGCAGTATAAACATATCCTCAGTACCATAGCCTAATTCTCCTTACCAAACCAAAAAACCCAACAGGCTTCATGTTTCATCTGGTAGATAGCTGGGACAGGAGGAGTAAAAAAAAAGGAAAAGGGACACAAAATACTCAGAGCTGAAGTTTCTTCAGGATGACAGTCACCTAATGATGGAAATGTAGGCAGATCCTCAGATGGTATAAGTCAATGGAGCTACGTTGATTTTACTCCAGTTGAGGATCTGGTCCTCTATGTGCAATACTTTTGCAACGACCAGAAGAGAACAGAGAGGGACGTAGGAGGAAGAGAAAAAGGATGGCTAACCGACACTGAAATACAGGGATTCCTACTTGGAGACAAGAGAGTTTATTGAGCTAGAGTGGCAAGTGCTTTTATCAAATCAGCTCTTTAAAGATACACATTCATAGCACCTGGCATGCAGAGAACTGAGTTCTCATTAGTTGCCAGCTGAAACTTTTTGCCAAGTATCTTTTATATTAAAAAACATGATTTGATAGTGGACTTCATGATCTCCTTTATGCTGTCCTATCTTATGCTCTCCCTGTCCCTCCACTATGTTAGGACAGAGAGTTATCATGACTTCTGAAGACAGCTATCAGCAAAAACCAGCGGGTGGATTTCATTTTGTCAGCATGATATTTTTGCCCAGAAGACTTACTAAATTAAAGCAGTTCAAATTGTGTCCCTCTCAGATTAACCTCCTCTCCCTGCTGAAACAAAAGCAAGTCTCAAGTTGAAAGCAATGAACTGTATTTGTCAAAAGAATAAAAAAGGCTCCCCATTAGAAATTTTACATTGAGTAGTTTAATCGAAACCTGATTTCATTTAATTGGATTACATGGACAATTTTAAATGCAAAATTAAATAGTTTGCCATTAAACTTTTTACATGCATATGTGATTGTCATCATAACATCATTTGGTTTACCAATAGGAATATTTCCTCCAGCTCTACCTCAATCATTATTTTAAATACAATATACAACAGTAGCTGTATATTAAAATAGATGATCTGCTTCAATGTGATGAGAAATTAAAAAGCATTTTAAGAAAATATTTATTTTGAAAGTTAAAAAACATTAACTTTTATTACTCTTCCCTCTCCCCCTAATTTGATCCTTTTGTAGAATGGAAATGTATTCTAAGACCTTGAATCAGCAGCAGAGTATACAGACACTTGCTAAAGCTGAACTTGTAATTTAGTTATTGATTATTCTGCGTGAAAGATTAATTGTATTTCTACATGCACTTGTCTTATTGCATTGGGAGTGACAATAACCGTTTAACAATACTTAAGTAGCTCCTTTTAAGTATAAAGGAATGTAAAATATAAAAAAAAAGACTAAAGAAGCAATTATTTACCAAAATATCATTACTATTTATTATGGCAGCACCTAGAGACTCAAGTCAGGAAAGTCCCCATTGCTTTAAGGACTGTGCAGACAGAGTAAGAGCTTGGCTCTGCCCCCAAAGTTAAAAAAATATGCAATGAAAGTAGAAGGCTCTATGGGTATGTCTACACAGCACTTGGGAGTGACTCTCCCACTCCAGGTCAACAGATGTGGGTTATCAGGCTCCTGCTAGCACTCTAAAAATAGCTGTGTAGACGGTGCTTTGAAGTTGCAGCTCAGGCTGCAACTGGGGCTCTGAAGCCAGCCCTCATCTGAAGCCAACCTGCATCCTAGGCTTCAGAGTCCTGGCTGCAATCTAAGCTGTAACTTCAAAAAACTGTCTACACAGCTATTTTTAGAGGGCTGGTGTGAGCCATGCTAGCCCAAGCTGGGAAGCTTGCTCCAAAAAAGCAGCGTAGACATACTCTAACACAGTGGTTCTCAACTGGAGGTACACAGAGGACTTCCAAGGGGTACCTAACATATCTAGATCAGTGTTTCTCAACCTGGGAGTTAAGGGGGTGTCACAAGACAGGTTTAGGGACATCGCAAGTGCAGGGCTGGCATTAGGGGTGGCAAGCAGGGCAACTGCCCAGCACTTCATAGCACAGGGGGCCCTGTAAAGTTAAGTTACATGCTTCAACTTGCCACCAGGGGCGTATGCTTCAGACAAAGCTCACAAGTGAAAGTGAAAAGCAGGCTGAAGTATCACATTGAAATGTAAATTCAATATTTATATTGCCATCAATTTATTTTATAATTATATGGTAAGAATGAGAAAGTAAGCAATTTTTTCAATAACAGTGAAGGAAGTAAAGGGTAGTGTTGTGTTTACTTGGCTGTTGAAACTAGCTATATACACAGTTTGCAAGGTTGTTTGCTTATAATAAAAATGTATAGAACAGATTATTAATGTCAGGAAACCCAAGAGGAGGATAATGCAGGAGTGAAGATAGGAGATAAAGGCTTTGAGTAGAGGTTCAGATATGGACTAAGAGTAAAGGTTGGCTCTTGGAAACATTATAGAGGAAGCAGCAGCGGATTTAGATATGCCTGGGACACGTGTGGCAGAAGACACTGGTTATTGGCCTAAATGATTGAGAGGGTGGTGGTTTTGTCAACAGCAATAGAAAAAGATGAGGAGGAATTGCAGAAGATAAGACACAGAGCTCAGTTATGACAACATCAAGTTTGTGTTGATAGCAAGGCATCCCCAGGAGATGTTAGATAGTCAAGCAGGGTTGTGGGATTAAACTGAGAAAGTTATGTTGGGAGTAGAGGTAAATATGCCAGTTATCAGTATAACTTGGTAGCTGAAGGCATACAATTGTGCAATTAACTAAGTAGGCAGAGAACAAGTTACAGAACAAATTTTAAAAGTGCAGTGTTAATTACTGAGCAAGAGAGTTATGTAGTGGGAAGCCAATAAGAATGCTGAAGGCATTAACTGACGATAAGGAGGGTTGAAACTTGGCAACATCAGCAGCCCAGTAATTGTACTGTTGTGTCTACCGCTGTGGTGAGAATGGCACTCTCCCATCACAAAGAGGAGCAGGGGGAACATGGCAGCCCTTACCAGCCGACAAAGGAAGCTGTCAAAGCAACAAGTCAATATAGTCCATGTTTCCTTAATGTTTTATTTTAGCAGGCTATTGTAGTAATTACAGTGATTTCAATGAGCTGTTATATAATCCCAAACCATCCAGCACAGAGTTATGGAGCTGACCAAGGCTGTTCTCTTAATACTATGACAGCAGCAGTTTTCATCAGGTCACATAACAAAACAAACTCCTGACACAGATTTGTTTCAGCAATTTCTAAGTTTAAAGTTCAAATGTACACCAACTAACAAAGGGAACATTCCCACAGAAAAGGTTAACAGTTCAACAGGCCAGAAACAGAATAAAATCTTCTTTGATTATCTAGTGAAAAGGGGCTTAAAGGTTTTTGAAAGCTCAAATTTATAACAAAATTTAAAAGCACTTAAAATCTTCAGCAACAGTTTACAACTGTTGTTAACTCTATAGACTGAATGTGACTTCGGTTTCCAGACATCAGATTTCTCTTTCAAATAGCAAATTCCACCACTATCTCTCTTTAAAAAAATGACAGTTTTAGCCAAAAATGTCAGCTATCACTATTTGGTTCTGAAGTTCAACTATTTGGTCTGTAGCTCAAAATAGGAGACTTTCACAAAATACCAAAAAAGGAAATGTCTTCTTGTTAGACAACAGTCTGCCACTTGAGAGCACATTCTACAAAAAATAGTTACCAAAGTAAATGAAAGCATCTCAACTGTGTTTACAACTGGGTCAAACCAATAAATAACTGTTCACTACATTCCTTTAAACAATGCCACTTTTCTCATCCAAAAGGCTCCCCCTTACCATTTCATTTACTGCATTCGCCTCTACTGTATTTTCAGTGATGCAGAATGATTAGCTAGTCATGCAGTACATAGTCAAAAGGCCATCCTAGTTGAGTTGGAGACAATATAGCTAGGAATATGGTCATGTCCCCTGCAAAAAGCTCACTCTCTTCTTGCAAACCCAAGTAACCAAATGAGTAAGAATATAGACTCGATCCTACAAGGGGCTGAGCAGTGAAGCACTTAAGGAGTTGTTTAGCATGTAAGGAGACCAGGGGGATGACACACACTTAAAATTGAAGTGACAAGGTGGATGAGGTAATATCGTGTATTGGACCAACTTCTTTTGATCAAAGAGACAAGCTTCTGAGCTGAACAGAAGCTCTTCTCCAGATCTGAAAATTAAACATGTGCTTAAGTGTTTTGCTGAATGAGGGTCAGAGTACTCACCAATTTGCAGAATCAAACCCAGTAAACACGCACTAGTAAAATATTATGATTTGCAGGCTGAACATGTTTTTGAGTCTGCCTTAAAACAAACCACTATTACTTATGATTCTTTCCTCACATTTGAAAATAGCTGCCAAAAAGTGAGATAGCTAGAACAGGAAAGAGAGACTCCCCTATCTATAGCTGACAGAGAACAGAATTTGTATAAGCCAACTAGTGATATGTTGAAAAGATTTAGTTTGTAATATTAACATATTTGGCTAGTACCTTCAAAAAGCATCCTATTGAAGAAAACAGCTCATGTTATGTCATCCACATGTGGAGATACTATACAACAGAACTGACAAAAAAGGAAGAACTGAGCTGCATTAGAATAAACTGAGATGCCAGTAGATGTCTGTTCATTCCTGAATAATTGCTAGTAAAAATACCTTTAGGCACTGTAGAAAAAAATCCTTATTTGGTATGAATATAAAACATTGAGATATGCTACATAGTTGAGAAAACCAAAAGGAAACCATATGATTTACCACACACACAACTTTGATGGTGAAATGTTTACAAGCCTAGAACTTCCCAGTTGGTCTAATAAAAGTCAGCCAGTCTCTTCTCCCACCAGGCCTCTTTTCATTCAGTGAAGGGGGTGCAGGATCCTTCTACAGATGATAGAGGCCTGAAGTAAGAATTTAGATACTTTTAGAATACCATAGGAAAAGTCTGGTCAAGTAATTGTCATAATTACACTGTCACTTTCAAGAAGAACTGGCCCCAGAAATACATTACATACTGCTTCTCATTTTTAAATATTCATTTTCTGTAAGTAATTACTATAATTTAACCACTGCATATGCAAGTTTTAAAACTTGTCACATTTTATAAATTATAGAATCACAATGAGTCTATACTGTAGACAGACGCCTTTCAAAGCCTGCTATTCAGGCTACCACCAAATGACAAAAATCCTGAGAAAAATAAATTTCAGCTTAAAAGTTATAACTTCTCCAACTCTTTTGAACCCAATCTAGGCTTTCATTTAGGTTAAAAAAGTTAAGTATATAGGCTTTTTGGTTGGAAAGAGCCTTCTCCCTACTCCTCAGCTCTTGGCAAACAGCATTTTCACCATTTCCCAATCACTGATTTTGACAGAATCTTCACATTCACCATGCATTCCCCTTGGAACTCTGCTCTCAATGTCAACTAAGTCCCAACACAGAGAAAATCACAGTACCTCAACCACCACCAATCCCTCCCCCCACCATCACTGATTTCCTCACAACATATAGGCAGGAGTCCTTATGAACAAGACAGAGAGGAGAAGACAATCTCCTACAAGCATCCTGGATACTGATGACAAAGGTCTTAAAGAGGCAGCATTTCCCCCACCTTTCTTGGCCTCGGAACCTCCTTCCAGGAGGCTCCTCATTTTGACAGGATCCTCTCAGTGCCAGTAGAGAACCAATGCTCTCCTGCAGTAATGGAAACTGTATCCCAATATAGGGAAAGATAGAAAGCAGCCTCTGCAGTCAGCATAGCGACACTGCAGTCCCCGTGAAGCGTCAATAAGAAAGGGAGCTTAAGGGGAAAAAAAGGAACATCATGGAATTATATAGACAACCCAGCACTGTAACAAGCTTACTCCCCCAGCAACTACACAAGACCATCTCTGTACATCTTCATTGTTAAGGAGTTACTAAGCCCACACCCGAAAAGTGAAGATGGGGCAGCCACTGACAGCAGAGCATAGGCTGCTAGGCTCCAACTTGCTTCAAGGGAGAGGAAGGGTCTTGCCAAATATATTGGCCCTACTTTTAACATGTAGACGTGCACAAAATGATCAAAACAAACATGATTAAGGAAGAACCTCACTTTTTTCCCCAAAAGCAACACCTGTGCTAACACTACATTTTCAGATGACCTATCCTTGCTCATAGAAGGAATGTCAGGAGAGCTCCACTCTCCTGCTAGAACCTCCAAACAAGAATACCATGAACCTCAAGTATCCACTAAGCCAAAGGACAGTGAAGAAGTGCATAAATCAAAATAAATAAGGTACATGACCTGAAGATTCTGCCTTTGCTCTGCAAAATGTTAAAGAAGCAGCCCAAATAAAACATACCACATTCAGCAACTGAAGCTTCTGCTAAGGAGAGAGACAAAATTTTTTTCCAGCCTCACTGCATTTCTTTGAGGTTATAGGATCTCTTTACACAACCCAGACATAAGCTTGTCATTAAATGAAGTGTATATTTATTTTAGCTCAGATGGCATTCTTACACTCAAAAAGTAATTACTACCTAGCTTGTTTTAGCTTTTTAAATATAGCTAAACAATCTCTCAAACTTTCAAAACAAAATATGAAATAACTAATGAAAAATAAATACAGCATTCTCTCTCCAAGGTAAATGTGTCAAATTGTGATGGTCAACCATGGAAGTTAGAGACAGGACTGAATACCACATTAGGTCATCCCTTAATATAAAACAGACTAAGTCAGACCCTCCATAGTTAGCTCCTGGCCAAGTCATTTGACCTTTCCAGCAAAGCAATTACAAAGATCTGGAAGCAAGATTCATATTTTAGCTCACTGGGATTTCAAATAATACATCATATTCAGCTGAGTTTCATTATTGGCACAGCAGACAGAAACACCTATAGCTAGGGTTGTCTAGCACTTTTCATTGTAAGACGCTGTTTTGTCTTCCTTATAATTTCACTAAATGTTTAACTGTTTAGGTCAACATTATCCATGATGGGTGTCTGCCTCTGGTTAACATTTTTGGAAATTTTCAACAAACAGAAGTTTAGCTGTTTTAGATACCAGGATTTGGGGGAGGAGAGAGGGAGTACATTTTTTTGGCCAATGTTAAAAGAAAAACGTTGACAACTGTTTTGCTAAGCAGCTCTAGCACTGTCATACTGTGGAGTTGGGTTTTGCTGTCACTTTGGGGAAAAATGCACCCAAATTTATCTGAGTTATAAACCTCTGAAAGAAAAACTGCTGTTTCCACACACTCAGTAGAGGTCCTTTAGAAGTTGGCAACAAAACTCTCTCAACATTCCATTTCTACTGATTACTTTCTACACCAAATACACTTTGCGTATGCTCCATCCATTCAATCTTAATTCAGCTCTCCAGTGAGTACACAGCATGATACAATCTTTAATTACATGATCACATTCTATTTTTGCCACAAGTCCACTGCCTCATTCAGTGCACTGGACAGACTGTGCTCTGGGAATCAGCCAGGACTGTGTTGTCAATGAGGCTGTCTGTAAGACCCATGGCTCATTAACTAAATACCTTCCAAATTATGCAGTTAATTGAGGCAGGGGACTGCAGAAAAAAGAAAGAAGAGACTCATGGAGAATACTATCTTGGAAAACTGGATTCTATCCTTATTTAGCATCCCATAGGAAGTCTGTGGCAGGCAAAAGTCACTTAAACCAAACTTTTCACTGGCGGCCACTAATAGCATTTTCTTCATTTTCCTAATCCAGCAGCAGCCAAACAAGATCATCCAAACAAGTACAGATAAACACCAAATCCATTCAGAGGTGCAATGAATGCACCCCACCTATCTATTATTTTTGCTACACTAATATATAGAGCAGAACCCACACTGAAAACCTGATGATGCATTTGAGTTCACCTAAATTAAGACAAGGTATGTTTTTAAAAATCACTATTTTAGCTATCATTTATTATGGTATGCCAGTACAACATTTACTAAAACAACAGATCTGTTTGTCTGCTGAAAACTCCCCTTGACTGCTCCAGTTTGTGGGAAACACAGGGAAGGGGAAACTACAAGAGATTTCCATCTTGGATTAAGCAGATGCAGACAGAATGACACATCTGCTACTTACTGCTTAACTTTCCCCTCTGCCATTTAATGGTACTACAAAGTTTTCTTACTAGTGGTTTCATTTTCAGTCCTTTCTTTGCCCCAAAAACAGACTAGTACAGCTTCTTGCAGTCCAGAGAATGCAATATGACCCTTATCTTTTCTAATCAGAACTGATCACACAAAATAAAGGACCCTGATGAGACTTCCATTCCATCTCCAGTTTAGGAGACTGCAGAGCAGGGCGTGTGTGGCTAAGTACGTGCACATGTTCCAACCACCTCCCTGTACACATAAGCAACATCAGCACCATCCCTTCTCCGTGTGCCTCAACTTTGTTCTGAGGATCGAGATGATTTTTTTAATTTTCACAGCTTCAACCATCAGCCTCTCTTCAGAGACTACTAACAAGAGAGCCGGTTTGTACAATCCATGATGATGATTTGTGGCACATATATCTCCTTTAAGAGTTAGAGACTGACAGCAAGGTTCCTTGCCTACAAAAGAAACCTACTTTGACCTAAAAAATAAGCTATAATATTAAGCTGTTTTTGTCTAATGACAGTGGTAATGTCATCCTTTCAATAGTCCCAGTGCCTGAAACATGAAGGACAGTTTTCTGTTACACTTTCCCTTAAATGGATAGCCTGATAATATGAGATCTGTTCTTAAAATCCCCCAACAAAACCAATGTTATCTCCTGGCTCTGTACCAAAACAAACCAACCAACCTTTCAAGGCTATGTCTCCTCTCACCCTGCCCTCAGAGATATCCATCAGAGAATGAATAGTGAGAAAAGCAGTTCCACTAAAAATAGCTCCTTGAAATGGTAGGGAAGTTGACAGAAATTGTCAGGCCCCTGGCTCAAATACAGAGAAAGCAAATAAGTCTAATTCTTTCCTGTTAATATTCAACAGAAAGTCCTATTTCATGGCCTTTGCAAGGAGAGTTCCAATTTTTTATCTCCTGTAAATGTCCAACCATGTGCTACTTTTTGTGCCTAGTGGCACAAAACGGCCATTGAGCCATTGGCCAGAAGAAGCTCAATGACCTGCTATTCCCCCTGCCTTGGCACATTTCCAAGGGAAGTTAACAGCCTTGTTCCGCTACCTATGGTGACTTCACAGGACATCTATAAAAGTAAGTGTTGCCAAATATTTTTCATATGTTGTTTTTTTACAGAGCTATTAGGACACTCAAATGCAAACTACTGTACAATGAAAATTTGTTTTAAAATGCCATATCCCAAACTGATAATTCTCAATGTCTTGCAGGAAAGCGCTGCACACAGTTACCAGCACTACTACTAATGTATTTGCCAGGAGGGATCAAAAGTTACTCTACTGTTTCTCTTAGAGTATACTTGCATGAGTGAAATTCCATTTTATTTGCTTTGATTTCCCCACTCCCAATCATGATTTTTTTTTAAACCAGGCAGAACACGTGTGGTCTAAAAATAAATAATATATATCTGTATCTATATCAAACAGGCTCAGCAAGGTTCTAGCCAGTGGAAACCGACAATCCCAAGCGTCAGCTCAGTCAGAAGTATCCTGTTGCCTTATTCCCTTCATTTAGAATTATCTTCACAGATGTTAGCATTTTTTAAAATAGATCATTTCCAAGTATTAGGAAATCATATGTGGCATTAGAAGTGTCACAACCTATGCAGATCCCTAGTCAAGGTTATATTAACAATACAAGGGTGGGGAGAGGATTTGGTTTTTTAAAAATTATGATTTTTCTGTACAACATACAGCATCCTCTGGATCCAAATCACATACATGGGTTACAGGGATACGGTTATGTTTTTAGATACTGCAACAGGGGGAAGAAGAGAGCACAGAATAAAGGGGAGGCATCAATCTCCTAACTATAATCTTCTGACACTGCTTTAAGGGAGTGGGGGAATAGATCCTCTGCTACATTAACAGAAGATGTTATTAATTATTTGTATTCCTTTCAGTAGTACCTACAGGTAGGGTTACCAACAATCCCTTATTTTTTCATCTCTGTACAACAAAATTGGGAGTTGGGGAGTGCTGCAAAAAGCAGTAAGAAATACCCTTAGAGAATGTAATAATAAGCAGTACTCACCTACAATGTTGGCAAGTCTAACTACAGGCCTTAACAAGATTAAGTCTACATTGTGCCAAGCACTATTCAAACAAAGAGTGCCTACTCTGAAGAGCTTACAACCTCAAGTAGATACAACAGACCAATTGAAGTATTATTACCACCATTTTACAGATGGATGATTCAACTATTCTTTGCCTCTCAGTTCTCCCAAAGTCACACGGGAAGTTTGTTGCAAAACTGGGAATTGAACCCAAAATTCTCCCAAGTACCTCGTCGTAACTACATCATTTTACAAAAATGGGTACACCTTTAGAGCCCATGTTAATATTAATATATGCTATCTAGGTATATACAGATATACAATATTTGATTATTTCTTTGTTATCTTTGTCCCAATTTAGCAACATCATTAACGTTGTGTCATGAGTGGGGATGGGATGTTTACATTTTTTGAAGGGCAGGACACAGGAGGAACATTGGGGGGGAAGAGAGAGAGACAGACAGTCTTCTTTCATGTGCTTTGGTGCCAGATTCAGGCAGTTGAGACACTGCAAGAAGCTGGGATGCTGCTGGTGTACACAGAACTTATCAATCTAAGTAAAATGTATAAAGAAGATTGTTCTTCAAAAAAGCTGAAGAAGAATCAAGCCAGACAGAGAAATTTCTTTTGCAAGAACTCCTTTGAACAGTATTTGCAATCAAACAAAAAGTTAATTTTATATTTTTCCCATAAAGGGGCTGCTTTGTCATGTAACTTGTAAATTGTCTTAAACGTTAAAAAGCTATAAAATCCTTATCTAACTTTTCATGTTAAGTGTTGCTATAGAACACTATTAAGCGATGCCTGAAAAACCCTGTCACCTTCAACAGTTTACAATCCCTATTCAGGCATGTTACAAACATAATCAAGCTTACATTAAACATAAGATCCAAATGATTAAAGCTATCTCAGGTAATCATAACATAATGAATGCAACATTGACACCAAACACCATTATGCATTACATCCTGCAGAGAACAGCAATTTTGACAACTCTAATGTTACAGTTGTATCTACTGAGTTTTACCCTGGTGATGTTAGTCAACTATAGAGCTCAAATCAACTATCAGAATCCTAATGCAAATAAAAGAAGTTAATGGAACATCTGAAGAACTCAGATTATAGCAAAGTTTCTACAACAATGCTAATTCAACCACATTACACATATGCAGCATATTCTGTTTTCTTTTGTTATATGTATTGCTTATACATAATGTTTGTGTTGTTACGCACGTTCTTTATGCATATGAAAGGTGTCTGAGTTAGTGCTACTGTAGAAACCTTACCTAACATATTTAGATGCAACTGTACATCCTTAAAGTTGCATCAATTTCTTAGATTTAAAAAAAAAATTTAAATGGGGAATGGTGAAAAAAACCTGTCCTTACGTCCACAACCAGAAGGACCAATCCAGCTGGCAAAGGCTAAATGGCATGTATCAATGTCATTCCCAAGATGTCCGCTCAATAGTCATCAATCAACAAGACTGCCTGAGAACATGGGATTACACAAGTGTCAGTGATGGCTAATTTGTCCCGCAGATACTTGATTACTGGTGATTGTGTTCCAGATTAAAGAGAACCAGTTTGATCATCAGAGTCCAGGCCGAGTTTGCAGGGCTGGCAGTTAACAAAATACCTTTTTACTTAAGATAAAATTTTATATGAAAATAATTGAGACAATAACCATCGAAATCCATGATGCCACTTTTACGGTCACGTTACCATAACCACATACAGAATACTGGGCCACTTCATCCAGTATCCTGAATCTGGCAGCAGTCAGTACTTTAGAAAATAGTATACTAACATGGGCAGGGCTGTACATTTGACTCACAGGTGAACAGTTTATAGCTTGAAGCAGATTTCATTATGGCTATAATCAGCGTGCATAACTACCAATGTTGTTGATAAACATAAAGTCAGGTAGACTTTATTATTTTAAATACAGCAAAAACATGGGTCTTGGTTTCCTCTGGTAATAGCTTCCAGAAGCTAACAACCTGCATCAAATATGATTTGCTTTTATTTGCTCTAATTTTACTGCTCTTAAGTTTTGACATGTGTCTTGTTTTTGGATTATGCAACAAGGTAAAAAAGCAATTTTTATCCTCTTCATCTTCTCAGTTTTATTCATTTTATTTTGCCCTGTTTACTTTGCCATACGGAAGAAGTGAAGTTATACTGCGGAAGCGTCCTATCTTTGAATTCCCCCAGTCAAGTAATCTCCATCTTCATTTATTGCAGGCTAAATAGGCTAATTTTTGCATTCTCTCCGTATGAAAGTACTGCCATAGCATTTATTTGTGACTCTCTGTTAGAGTTTTTTTCTCAGCTATCAGCCCAGTCCTGCTGCCAATGAGATCTAAAAGGAGCAGGATCAGTCTTTTATAGGGGACGCAGCAAAAAAACAGAATACCAGATCAGCACAATTGTATCTGTTTTCTTATACATATCGGGTTCGATCCTTAACTTCAGTCATGGGAGCAGTCCCACTGGACTAGTCATACGCTTCAAGTTAAACACATATTTAAATACATTGCTGGATGGGAGCCAGAATGCTCAACATCTTGGAGCATCAAGTCCATAGTTCAAATTTCTCACTTTGAAAGTACCCCAAAACTCTTATCCTGCATACGTCTCCACCATCTCCTCCCACAACCCCTTCCACTTCCTATACCCCACCCAAGTTTTTCTGCCAACTACTTCATGGGTTTTTTCCACCCATTCCTGTATTTTTGCCTGGTTTTATGTCACCCTTTAGGTTCAGAGCAGACTCTTGATTAACGTTTATATATAAACATTTTTCAATAGTAACATTTCTGTATTACTTGAACAATGTCACTCAGTCATGGCAAGCACTACAAATGTTTTACGGGATTCTAATTTAAATACACAGTGTACAATGTGTAGTGTCAAATATGTCACAAACATTTGGACTCAAGTTAAAAAAGCCTTAATTCACACTTGCAATTGCAAAATTTCAATGGACGAACACAGGACAATTAGTATATTTCTAGTGACAGCAACACTGATTAATTCCATTAAAACTGCAATAGCAATAAGAATTAACTTTAAGAAAAGCTTTCTTGAAACAGTCACGTGAGATGCAAGTTTGTTAAAGTTCTTAAGGAAAAGACTAACTTACATGTCATTTCAATACTGTTAGGAGATCACCTTACTATTTGTCAACTACACAGAAAAATGTTGTTCTAAGTATTGTGTAAATTTAATGCAAGGAGTTAAAACAAAGCTACAGCAAGATATTCGCTGTCAACACAATGACTAGAATGAATTCCAGGCATGACTGCAATAAACCCAAGAAGGTCACAACAGACAGCAGGACCTTTGTAAGGGAATAGAAATAACTCTGTTGCTTTGTTACTTTTTTTTTTTTTATATCAATGTGTTCTAAACTCTTTAATTAGCAGTCTAACTACACAGGGAAGGCATTTATGCTTCACTAGGAAGAGAAGGATGGAGTGTTGTACATGCTGTGCTAGTCTATCAGGAACACAAGACTGAACTCTTCAAATTATAGATAGGAGGAGGATTCACATACCATAACTAAGTACATTTTAACTCCAGACCAAATACATACACACTCTCCAACTTACAGTGAAAAGAAACCATCTAGAAGGGGTGGAGCTCATGCAGAAGTGTCAGTTTTTATCTTTCCTTTTTAAAAATTTTTGCTCTGAGATTATTATGGCCCCAATTCTGCAACACAAGCTACTCAAATGGGGTCTTAGGCATGGGATCACAGGACTGGGGCTTACAGATTCAATTGTTTTAGACCAATTTGTATATTTCTTTAGCTCATCCCAATACAACAGCACATGTAAGTATGCTTGATCCATGTGGCATAATGCTAATGAAAGATAAGTGTAATAAATAGTCTTAAAATATCACTCCCTCTCTCTGCAAAGCTTCTGGTTTAAATCTACCTACTCTCGTTATATGGCTGCACTCTGGTTCCCAAACACACTAAAAGTAGTAATACTATTTTCTATCATTTACCATGGTTTGATAGATATTATGATGTGTACCAGATAAGAGTCCCTGAACAAAAAATATCTAGGATCTGCGTTTCAACAACTTTGAAATCAGTACTTCCCATCAGTACTTCCCAGCTCATACCTGCCAGTCAAGGATTAAATCTCTAGGTGCAACCACTTGCATGCCAGGGTTTATCACAGTCATAGTTCTTTGCCATGTAAAATGACAGCCATCAAATCAGAAGCCCCACTGATACCTAGCTTGAAAAAATCCAAAGCCTGAAGTGACAAGCATGATTCAAAAGCAAGCCAATAACGTTGAAGCATTTAGAGGCACTTTAATATAACCTACACCTTAAGAAATGTTGTGGTGCTTTGAAAAGTGACTGTAAAAACAGCACTCTCAGATTCCACATTTATTGTTTATCAGTAGCTCAAAATCATTTGTTGATATTCTCCTGTCAGTCATACAAACTCAGTGTAGGTTTAAAAAAAAGCAGACAGTACACTCTCTGGCTCAGGCATCAACGGTCATAAGTTTGTATTTATTCGTGGTCATTTCTATAGTACTGAATTCTGTATTATTTATATAAAAAAATGCTGCAGAGTCAAAATTCCACTTTGATCTCAACAACATAACTCACAGCTGAATAAGGTTACCTAGGTCTAAATGAGCCAGCAGTATTTGGACTTGCAATTGAAAACGCTAAGTTTGACGATGCAACAGAATCCAGATCCCTCTCCCAGGGCAATATCGACTCTGCTGCACTCATAACATGTTGTAAGAAGTAACTTATCTTTGTCACTGAAGTAAATAGTGTGATATAGGGAAAGTGCAAGGGGGGGGGGGGGAGGAGAGAATCTGTTAAATAAGGAGCCATTTTTACATAAATACTTTTATTGTAGAATTGCCCTTCAAAAAATTGGTTTACACAGAGGAAGCAGATATTGTTAAAGTAAAATGAACTCTTCTATAACTAGGATTCCTAATATTCTGAAAGCCTCAATATTGCAAAATTTATATGAATATGTCATACATATACATGCCTCAGCCCTCAGACATTTGAGGAAGGTTTTGAAACCCAGCTCACATTCAAAGAAAAATATTCATTAAGTGCTATTTGAGGCTAGTGAACTCTAGCTAGACACTGCATTTCTATTGGTACAGACAAAGATTTTATCTGTTCTGACTTAGCTCCTGAAATCCTTTGAATAATAGCAGTTAAGCGCACAAACACTGTACAACACCCGTGAGAAACTGGCATGTTCATTCAGGAATATTTTAATGAAACACCATCTACAACTACTGCACATAGTTTAACTACTTTTTTTTTTTAAATTGTAAACAGGAGGGTTTTGCAAGAATAGATACTGAAAGACCATAAACTCAATTAACATATGCTGAAAGATATGAGGCAACATGAGTTATTTTCTGATTAAATATCCATGCCCCCTCACACTTGAGATATATGCATCCACCTCTCTGTCCTCCTCCACCCCACACAAAAAAAAACACTGAAAAAAACAAACAAACACATTCTGCTGCTCAAAAGCTAACTTTAGTATAAGGCATGATAGAATTTATGTCAGCAGCTTTCCACCTCTGTTTCACATCTATGAAAACAAGGATGAAAGGAAATAATTCTACCTGATGCATAGAAAAAAGCAAAACACTGTTACAAACATTTGCTCTCCCCAAGGGAACTTGGTGGGAGGCCTCAAACATTAATGAAAATTAATTTTCTCAACTGGTTTAAAAAAAAGCTGCTCCACCCTAAGGGACAAGGTGGCACCTACTGTACAAGTGATCAGTCCTTGCGTTCAGCAAGAGGATCATATTTCAGAAATACTCATCTTTGCAGGTTTCAGGTACCACATGATGTAGTAGACATTTCTGGAAAGTCTATAAAGGCAAATATGCTCACCCTTGAGATTGTCAAAGGCATGTTGAAGTCTTTTCCACCTTGAAGCCTAAAACCCCAAGGAGCAGGGCCGACCAAAGATACACTGTAGTTGCTCATGTTGTTGGATGCTCAAGGGCTAATTCCAGATAATCAGTGTCTGTGGAAGAGGATTAAATTTTAATATAAATCTTAACAAGACATGTACACAGTGAAATGGAAATGCAAACATAACTTAAAAGGGGCACTGTCAATTTAAATATATGTTGCAAACATTTGTTTCTGTTCTATACCACCTTATATTATTAAAAATGAATGGACTTTAAAAAGTCAGGTTTGTCACTATTTGTGCTCTTTGTTGACTTTTTGGCTTCAGCTTAGAAAAAGAAATAAAAATCAATCAATCATTAGTTGTACTTTCTGATTCTTAGTACTGCAATATTTGGGTTTCACACACTGCATGGCTATGATCTTTTAGCAATTGTTTTCTTTGGAAAAAACATTGCAGAAATATTTCCTCTAGGTTTTTGTTTGAAGTTTTTTTAAGCTTGTTTTTACAAAATTTAAGCATTGGACCAAATTTAAATTGACAATGGTCCTAAAAATTACTTAAATTCATTAAAATTTTAATAGTTTAAGGAAGAGAAGTTAGCACTTTAATTTCCCACAAAATATATTTCCTGTGATATTATATACTTAGCCACAACTACACTGGTACAATTATCACATCAAAACTCATTCCCAAGGAGTGTGCATGTTTTGGGTAACACTTTCAAAATACCAAAATCTACACATTTTAATTTTAAAGCTATTCAGAGGAAAAATATGTTATTTCTTGTTGGCATTTTTACCTACAGTTTAATGTACATCAAGCACCAATTCCAATGTCATATTACGCACATACAAGTGTTATAGAAGAAATGAGAAAAAAATGCAAAAACTTGTAACCAGAGTAAGTTCTGTATCAAGTCAACTTCTTTAAATGAAGAAAAATTATTTTAAGAGTATCCCAATATTATCTTCCCTCCTCCCCAAACAAGGATAAAGGATTACCTTTAAAAAGCACGCTGTGCACTTAATGTTGTTGCTCACTGTCAAAGAGAACAGCTTCAGCTGCACCACATACAGGAAATATCACAATGACATCTTAGGTAGTAACTGCCTTCTATTTTTATATATTTGTGGGGAGGGAGGGAAAGTGCACACACAAGGGGGTGGATTACTGTAAGATTACACCAAAGCACTGTAAGATTCCATAGTTACTTAATATAGGAGATTTAAGGTGGAACTTCGGTCAAGTAAGAGAAAATGTGTTTCAAATATTATCAAGTGCTGCAAGAATTATTTTTCACTATGCTTACGCTAAAGGTGAATTTTATTTACAGCAACAGATTTAGGGATAGTGTACTAATAAAACAATTTTATTTCTTGGGAATACTAATACCTGGAAAGTTCTACAAAATCTCTCACCGGAAGTCTAACACCACACTAAAGTCCTTTCTTGAGGAAATTAGAATTAAAATGTAATTAGATAGATTTCCAGATACATCTCACCAAAAGAGTCTAGCTGTTCAGCCTTGCTCCCCAAGAAGTGTCAAACTGTGATAGTCTTATTCACACCAGTAGGTCCACTTAACTAAAGAAAACACGACTATTGGGCTAAGGCAGGCTAACAAGATCACCTTTAGGAACTACTACTCTAAGCTAACAACAGAAATTGTTTCAGAAGTGAGGCAGCTCCTGAACTACTTACTTACACCCCTGTGCCAGAAGCCACAAAAAGGACCATTGCTCCCACTGAACTCTGAGGGCAGAACTCCAATGTCTACCTAGTTCAAATGTTCCTCCTCTTCCCTTCCCCTCACTCACCCACACAAAAGGGAATGTCCACAGAGTCTGACACATGATCCTTATAGGACCTGCTCACTAGTCCCAGCAAGAACTACAACTCACTGAACTATTCTGTGTACTAAACGCTGACTCCCATATAAATATGGATTTTAGTTTACTAAAGATTTTATTACCATAAAAAAATGTTTTGCTCCCCCTAAAGTAACCTCACTACAATCAGCATAAATTAATGACTGTGGAAAAATGAACCTCATCTCATGTGTTGTGGGACACACTATTCACCAATAGTGGTTGACAAGCTTTTTTTTTTTTCCCCTAACTCAGAGCAAAAATCAAGTGTGTGAATGATTTTTTTCTGAATGAGTTAAAAGGAGTGGGGAAGGGAGGAACAACCAACAACAAAAATCCAGGAAAAGATACTGTACTTTTTTTGTAACTGTAACTGCAAAGGAAGGGGAAATGATAAAGTATAATGTGCCCCACCACACACTCTCCCCTCCCCCAGGCTTTGAGCTTGCAGTAAAACATCTGCATTTCATAAATTAGATTATTTGGGATGGGCGGGGGGGGGGGGGGCGGAGGAGAGAAGAGAGGGATGATGATGACCAAAGGAACACCCTCGGAAAATAGATTTATTCTTATGATTATGTTTTTGCCACTGTTAGAGATTCTATACCTGGTACAAAGGAGAGGTATCATACAGTGAATTGACTTTGTCTCAAACAGAACATTGTGTATTGGACTAGCTAAGGGCTAAATTGTGAAACTGTCACTCATGTTGATGAGCATTCAGTGATCCCTCTTGTGTAAGGGCTCATAAACAGAAGGGTTTCACAATTGCATCATAAATGAGTATGTGCATCATCACCCTCTGTTGGAGGGAATAAGAATTGCTTAACTGTAGATCATATGTCCAATAGTGCTAATAGATAACAGAAATGATATTTCAGCTAAAATGATTGGGGCGCCTGAGCTTTCAGGAGGCTCTGATGTTCTGCTGCAGTAAAGATCCCAGATACCCTGGTGTGCAGAATAGTGATAATGACGACATCCTAAGTGGATGCATTTGTTATAGCATGAAAGCATAAAAAGTAGGTTTGCTTTTATGAGTAGTCCCAAACCATCCATACAATGCAGAAAAAGCAGCATTAAACACCTCACCATTTAAATTTTTTTTTAAAAAGGCCTTGGTGTATGAGTGAAACTGCTGCCTTTACTGTTCCAGTAGCTATCTCCTTACAAAAGTCCAGACAGGCAGGAGAAAATACATGGCCATGATCAAACAATTACACACCCTAAACCTGCCCAACCCAGCTCAGCTATGAACTGTCCTTTTCAAAATACTCCCCTCCCTTTGACCATTTTTGGTGCTACTTTATGCAACATGCTTGCATTTAAGTAACCAAAACAGATTCAGAGAGCCCAACCCAGGCATGCACGCACAGACACGGGCTTGCAGTGTTGGCACCTACAACGACTTGGTGGTTTCCTTCCTTAATTAGAGTTCTTGAAAGGAGAAACAATCGGTTACCCGGTAAATAGTAACAGCTCGACGTTTGTGGTTTTCCTTAACACACACACCAGAGCATCCAGACTGCAAACGGGCTCCGAAGGGAAAAACCAAACCAAGAACCGAAGTGAGGCGCAAAGCCAGTAACAATTCGGATCAGCTCAACGGGACCCTCGTTTAGACACAGCTGCTTTTTCCCTCCTGCTTCTCTTCGGAGGGACTCTCTCCTCCCCACTTCCCGGGGGGTTCTGACCTGCCCGCCCCCCGCCCCCCGCCCAGACCCTGCCGCCCAGACCCCTCTGCCTTGCACCCCAGGCGCCTTCTCCCTCGCTGGCAGTGGGGGAGGGATGCCTCCCTCGCTCACAATGGGGCAGCCGACGCTCCTCTGCGCCCCGGAGCTGCACAGCTCGGTGCCGGGGGAAGGCGGGCTGCTCTCCCGCCCCACGCACTGAGCCTCCCCTCCCCGGCTCCTCCCGCAGGTGCCCCTTCTTCCCTCCAGCCGCGCCAGTTCTCAGCACCTGAGCGACCAGCCCCTTTGCAGGGAGAGGAGACCGGGCTTCGCGGCGGGGCAGCCCAGAGCCGGGCGTCCACGTCTCCCCCCGCCGCGGCGCGGCGCGGCACGGCGCAGCGCGCGGCACCTGCTCACCTGCAGCAGCCGGGAGGGAAGCGCAGGCGAGACCCGCAGAGCTCGCAGCGCGCGCGAGGCTGGGAAGGCTGGGGCTGCGCGCGTCCCGCGGGGCTGGTTGGTTTTCACTTCCGCCTCTCTCTGCTCCTCCCCCCACCCGGCCCAGGAGCGTGGAGGAGGGATGGGGAAGTTCTCCGCTCTCCAGCAGAGAGGGAGAAGGAAGCCGCGGCAGACTGCCTGCGGGGGGAGGCTTAAAGGCCGGGACAGCTAAGACAATAGCTTGCCCCTGCAGACGCCCAGGCCCAGGCACAAAAGGGCAGCCAGAGGCGCAGGGGCTGCGTCCTAGTGCCAACAGCAGCCCCGTGCCACTTTCCCTACGTGGCACCGCCCTGCCAAAGGCATCCTGGGCGCTTGACAGCACGTGAAAGACAACACAGCACGCACAGGAGTATGACATCATTTAAATTCTAGACAACAGCCGGCCTGGAGAAAGAGCCAGGGGTAACCAGAGGAGTAATCGAGTCAATGGCAATAGAATAGCAACAGTAGGGCTAGGAGCGAGGGTGAGTTGTGCTGGGCACAGCAGGGTACAGGCACACAGGTGGCTTCATGCTAGTTGTGCCCCACGCTTCCCCACCACTGGGATCAGCTGGGTGGGGCAGTTCTGCCACGGATGGCCAGAGTGTTCAGCCATATGTCCCTCCCCAACCCTGGGGCCATAGCTAATCCCAGATACCCACCTTGGGGTTCTTCTATGCCAGGCAGAACAGAGGGCTAACATCTGGCCCAATGAGTGTGCACTGAATAGTAAGAGAGAGATTGATAATAATACAGCTCTTTTCATTTTCAAAGCACTGTGAACACATTAACTAATTAACACAATACTTCTGAGTAAGAATTATCCTCTATTTTATAGCACAAGAAACGGAGTCAGAGAAGTTAAGTGACTAACTCCAGGGTGCAGTGGAAGTTATTGTCAAGGCCAGGAAAGAACTGGAAAATTTCTGGCTTCCAGGCCCCGGTTTCAACCACTGGACCATACTCTTGTGCATGTGCCTGGGCAGGCATCAGCTCTTGTATTTACGTATGTATAATTACAGTTTTCCCCCTCTTTTTGTAAACTCCCTACCTTATAACCTCAACTGGGGTCAGCAGAGATACTGGAGCTGCAGTCTCCTCACTATAAAAGAGAGGGTATTTATTTTCCAAGGGATTTGTTAGCATTAGCACTCACTGCATCTCTTGGTCTGAAATAGGACAAAACTGCTGCCTAGCAGAGAGCACTGCATGGCTCAACCATTTACCAAGCTTTTAGGGAAGGAAAAGCCCTATAAAGGCTAGTATTGTTAGATAAGGGGGTGGTGGTGGTAAGGGACTGTTTGATTTCATCTGTAGCTAGTTACTTCCTAATTTGGAGGTGAGGAGAAGCTGCTAGGTTGGTCTTATTATATTTTGCTTTGGTTTTATTTGCTTTGGTTTTTTTAACCTGTGGCAAAAGCACCTAGAGACTGGGATAGGCACTTTTAAAATATATTATTAAAAATAAAAAGAATTTTAGTGAAAATGACTTAAATTTTTTTTTATCCAATTAAGCACACTAAATAATATACTATTAGAGTAAACTTGGTCCCTGATCTTGCAAGGTGATCTGCATTCAAATTGCGCCTTGTTAATTTCCCTGGGGCTTTGCATGGATACAAGTGCCACCCACACAGAGTAGCTTGCAGGATTACAACCTTGGTTTCCCATTTCTCACCTTCAGAGTTTTTTTACTTTGGGATGCAAGGGGGCCAGGACCTGATTTTATGAGTTCCAGTAAAGCCATGTGTGAGTAAGTGCTGTAGCACTGAACCTTAAGTCTGCTTTAATTGTCTCTTGTTTAGCTTGACTATTAGTAACGGTTATATTTTCCCCCACTGTGGCTGTTTTTATAGATAGTAGATATTTACATGGCCGCACTGCTTTTTTAGTAACCATTCCTCTCTGTCCTCCTTCCCCCACCCCCCCCCATTAAGCATCTCTGCTCAGGCTAAAAAGAAAATCCGCATTACGCACCAGAGACTTAAGCTCCATCACATGATTTTTAGTTCCCCATAACAATGATTTTTCTTTCTGTCACAAGGTTTTTAGGTCAATCTCACACTGTTTTATTTATTAGCATGGAAGGAGCTTAGCACTCCCACCCCTGCAAATGTCACACATGACATCTCCAGGGGCAGGAGGTCCCACACAGACCCAAAATATATCCAGGTAGTGCAAAGCCTTGGGGTTCTGTTTGATTTTGCTCTTAGCCTAGAATACCATGTAGCCTCATTAATGAAAAATATCTTTGTCCATTTCCAGTTTACTAGGAAACTTCAGCCTTTCTTCCCAGAGGAGGATATGGCCCCAGTGATCCATGCATTCAGCACCTCCAGCCTGAATGACTATAACAGCGTATCTGGAGACTGAAGGGGGAAGCAACACAGAGGCTCTTGTTCATGCACAATGAGACAGTCTGCCTCCTCAGTCAGATGGACTGCTGTAAATACATCATCCTTGTATTCCATTCCTTCCTTTTGCTTCTAGTCTAATTCTATGGCCAGTTAAAAGCCTTAGTTCTGACTTCCAAGGCTATCATTAGGGTCATGACCCACCTACTTCATAACAAAGCCCAGGTTGCAGCATCTGAGAAGTGGAGACAACTCATTCTTGATCTGTTAGGCTACACTGCAAAGCCCTCCAATTTGCCAAAACTTTCTATTACAACCAGATAAAAGGGAAGGCTAAAATGGAACACCCTCTCCTCACAAAAAAAGTCCTCCAAGCCTCCTCATATCTCAAGCACAGCTTCCTTTTCCAGGGATGAAAGAAGAGCAGAGATTAAAACCCACTAAGGACCTACCTTCGCAGACCCAATTTAGAGTCATAGAAACCTCAAGAGATCACCAAGTCCAATCCCCACTGCTGTGGCAGGAGCAAATAAATCTAGACCAGGTCCCCAAACTACAGAGGAACCTTTAGGAGGCATGGCACGGCAGGACTTGGGCCAGCCCCTACAGGGGTGGAGAGGGAGCACCACCCAGCCCCGCTCTGCCCCACATCTCCACTCCAGCCCCACGCACTGGCTGAAGTCCCAGCCTCGGCTCCCAGCTGCAGCCCTGCACCCCACTCCTGGCCATCCCACATGCCCCTGTCATTCCTGGCCACAGCCTGTGCCTGGGCCCTGGGGCCTATTCCTGGCCCCAGCCCCATTCCTGGGCTGAGGCCCTGCAGCTGCAACTCCAGCCCCTACCCTGGCCCCAGGCACAGATTGGATCCCTGCTCCACTCACAGCCCCCAACTGTGGCTTTGGCCCCGCTCCCAATTGCAGCTCCTGAGTTGGTGCGGACAAGGTAAGGGAGGGGCACAACCCCAAAACTTTGGGGACCACTGATCTATACCATCCCTGACGGGTGTATGTCCAACCTGTTCTTAAAAACCTCCAGTGACCGGGATTCCACAACCTCTCTTGCAAACCTATTCCCATACTCAATTACCCTTCTAGTTTGAAAGTTTTCCCTAATATCTAACTGAAATCTCCCTTGCTGTCGATTAAAGCCTATTACGTCTTATCCTATCTTCAGCAGACATGGAGTACAATTGATCCCCGTCCTCTTTCTAACAGCCCTTAACATATTTGAAGACTTATCAGGTCCCCCTTCAGTCTTCTTTTCTCAAGACTAAATATGCCCAGTTTTTTTTTAATCTTTCCACATAGGTCAGGTTTTCTAAACTTTTTATCATTTTTGTTGCTCTCCTCTGGACTTTCTCCAATTTGTCCACGTCTTTCCTAAGTATGGCACCCAGAATTGGACATAGTGCTCCAGTCCTCACCAGTGCTGAGTAGAGTGGGACAACTACCCCTTGCATCTTACATACGAGACTCCTGTTAATACACCCCAGTATGATATTAGCCTTTTTTGCAACTGCATCACATTTTTTACTCATTCATTTTGTGATCCTCTATAATCCCCATTCTTTTTCTGCAGTACTATCCCTTAATCCATTATTCCCCATTTTGCAGCTGTGCATTAGATTTTTCCTTCCCAAGTTAAGTACTTTTCACTCATCTTTATTGAATTTCATCTTGTTGATTTCAGACCAATTCTCCATTTTGTCAAGGTCATTTTGAATTTTAATCCTGTCCTCCAAAGTGCTTACAACCCCTCCCAGTTTGGTGTCATCTGCAAATTTTATATGTATACTCTCCTGCTAGGTACTCACTCCCAATTTGACAGCAAACAATTTGAATATGGTTTTTCAACCAATTGTGCACCTACCTTACAGTAATTTCATCTAGACCACATTCGCCTAATTTGTTTACAAGAACTGTGAGACTGTGTCAGAAGCCTTACTAAAATCAAGGTATATCACCTCTACTGCTTTCCCCACCCAGTAGGCCAGTAACCCTGTCAAAGAAGGAAATTACATTGGTTTGGCATGACTTGTTCTTGAGAAATCCATGTGGCTATTCCTTATGACCCTCTTATCCTCCAGATGCTTGCAAATTGATTGTTTAATAATTTGTTCCAGTACCTTTCCAGATATCAAAGTTAGGGTGACTGGTCTATAATTCTCTGGGTTCTCTTTGTTTCCCTTTTTAAAAATAAGTACTATTTTGCCCTTCTCCAGTCTTTTGGGACCTCACCACAGGTCCCTGTTCCCCAAGAGTTATCAAAGGTATTTGCTAACAATTCCGAGATTGCTTCACTACTTACTTTAAATACCCTAGGATTAATTTCATTAGGCGCTGCAAACTTGAATACATCTAACTTTTTAAAATATTTGTTAAAATATTCTCTCTCTATTTTGGCTTGCATTCCTTCCCCCCCTTTTTGTTATTAATTGTGGTGAGTATCTGGTCACCATTAACCTTTACCTGGGAAGTACTTAGACACTGGAATGAGGAGTGTAATAGAAAACCCTAACACAGATGGAATATTAGCTCTGGTTGTGAAATGATAAATTAGCATACATTACAAACAGATATTAATGATGCACTGTAGAATAATTACTATAAAATCATTTATTATAGTTTCAGCCATTACTTATAGGCTATAGCTGTACCAGATCAGCACTTTCAGTTTTAGTTTCTATTTATGAAGTTATGTTCAATGCAATTATTTAAAATCCTAGAATACAGTTGATTTTTAGTCCAGAAAGAACCTCTCTTTAAAGAATCTATGATTTAACAGCAATGTTGCCAATCCCAAGCATTCAAAATAATCACAAGTCAGGCCCTAAAATCATGAGATTTTTTTAAAAGTCAGGAGAACGTAAAAAAAATTGAATTCTTGTTATTGTACCCTTTGGGTTTTTGAGCCTTTAGGCTTCACATTTTCAAGCTTTTCTGCACAACCATGAAGGCTAGAAATCACATAACACCAGGAACTGGAGCTTTAAGAAGGAAAACAACCAAATATCACAAGACTAGAAATAAAAATCACAAGCTATTTTGTAGCTTGTTCGTTCCTTCCCTCCGGTATCTGCAGGGCACGTACTATTGTAACACTTAAGCAGCATTTTATGATTAGTGAAATCAATGGAAGTTTCGCTATTAACTTCAATGGGGTCAGGATTTCAACCAATGTGTTTATATTTAAAATGTACATAAGCCTAGGGCAAAAGGAGAGATAATTTTCTCCATCCAAATCAATAAAATAATAATTGGAATTTGGGAATCCAGAGAGATGCTATGATGAACTGCTTCAAACTAGATTTTTGTTTGTCAAGTTACATACAACCTATCTGTCACTGAAATATCTGAACACCTGACAATTTTTAAAACCCACTTATGCTCATCAACTCCCTGTGGAGGTGTTATTCCCATTTTACAGCTGGGGAACTCAGTCAGTAAGTAAATTGTCCAAGGTCACACAGAGGGTCTGTGACAGAACAGGGAACTGACCCTAGATCTCCTAAGTCCCAGGCTAGCACCCTACCACTGGACCATCCAGCCTCTGACTGAGGCTAACAGTTCTGTTCTATATTAGGTTCTTATAGCATGCTGAGGCAAGGAAAACAATTCAGAGTTAAGCATATCGCCTTCTTACCAGGGCCCTACAGGTAACAAGAGTGAGTACCTCAATCCTCCTCTCTCTTTCCAATCCTAATGACAGCTGCTTTGTTTAAATTTCCTTGCCCTTGGCAACAGGGAGTGGTTTATGTATATCTGTGTGTGTGTGTTTTAATTATAATCTCACCAACTGAAGATGGTTTTGTTACAACTTGTACTTTAACGTCAAACCTGCCATATTTTAAGAATACCGATGATGAAGGGTCTTGCTGACCAACATCAAAATCTTCCTAACAACTGTATTTATTTATTTATTTTTAAAATAGTGCTATGGCAGGAGAGGTGAAGCTTTGCTTCTAATCCTTTACATAATATACTGCTCTGGCAAGAGAGAGAAAATGTACAAGCTATAGCATAAAAAGCATTCTGCTTGCAAATAGGCAACACTAATTTACTGTGGTTTAGACTAGAGTAGATAAAAGCTAGAACGAATTTCTCAGAATCAGAAAAGGGATGAACCTGGATGAAGAATGACAACATTTTTCAAATGATTATTGTCATTTATAAGTTGTTAAGCATCAACAGTATGCACAGATCTGTACAAGCTATAGGTGGTCTCATGGTGAAGGCACAGGGACTCACAAAGATCTGAGTTCAGAGCCAGCTCTTCCACAGACTTCCTGCATCACCGGAGGCAAGTCATTTAGACCTGGTCTATGCACAGTTTTTGCACAAATTTAACTATAAAAAAATCAATTTAATTTAATTGCTGCAACTCGTCTGGCTGCATGTATGTGGATTTAAATTAAATTATACCTCTATAAACACTTTTAAATACATATAACAATTGTATATTAGGGAATGGCACCAACTTTACTAAATTGGATTTTGTACCAATTTAGCTAAATCAGTGAAAATACTGAGTGTATACTCCCCACATTCTCACTATATTTGAGTTGCCCACCTAAACAATGAGGATAACATTCCCTTTCTCCTACTTTTATTTTTGTCTCTGTAGACTGTCAGATCTTTGGGGGAGTGTCTCTAACTCTGTGTATGAACAGGGCACAGCATATCTGGACCCAATGCTTGGTAGGAGCCTTTAAGGCACTATGACAATACAAATCTTAATAAAATTATTTCTTAATTTTTGAATGTATTGGAGACAACTTTTTGTTTCAGAAAATAGAAGTAGTAACCAGAAATTGATTAGGAGGAAGAGAAAGGCAAACGAAAGTGTAGGTTCTCTACTAAGTAGGGAAGTAGACCTAATAACAAATGACATCAAGAAGATTGAGGTATTTAATGCCTCTTTTGTTTCAGTCTTCATTAAAAAGGCTAATGGTGACCAGATACTCAACAGAAGTAATTTTAACACGGGGGGAAGGAACACAAGCCAAAATAGGGAAATTACATGTTAAAGAATATTTAGATAAAGTAGATGTAATAGAGTCAGCAGGGCCTGATGGTAGGGTTGTTAAGGAACTACCTGAAGCAGTCTTGGAACCATTAACAATTTTCTGTGAGAACTCCCGGAGGATGGGTGAGGTGCCACAGGACTGGAGAAGGGCAAAAATAGAACCTGTCTTTAAAAATGGGAACCAAGAGGACCTGGGGAATTATAGACCAGTCAGCCTAACTTTGATACCTGGAAAAATACTGGAACAAATTATTAAACAATCAGTTTTTAAGTACCTGGAGAATAAGAAAATTGTAAGGAGTGGCCAAGAACTAATCATGCCAAACCAACCTAATTTCCTTCTTTGGCAGGGTTATTGGCCTAGTGGACGTGGGGGGGGGGGAAGCTGTAGATGTGATATACCTGTATTATTTTTTAGACTCCTGACATAGTCCCAAATTACATTCGCATAAGCAAAGTAGGGAAATGTAGTCTAGATGAAATTGCTATAAGATAGGTGTGCAGCTGGTTGAAAAACCATACTTAAGGAGTAGTTATCAGTGGTTCACTGTCAAACTGGAAGGGTGTATCTAGTGGGATCCTGAGGGGTCAGTCCTGAGTCTGGTACTAGTCAACATTTTCCTTAATGACTTGGATAATGGAGTGAAGCATATATAAAATTTGCAGATGACACCAAACTGGGAGGGGTTGTAAGCACTTTGGAGAACAGGATTAAAATTCAAAATGACCTTGATGAACTAGTGAATTGGTCTGAAATCAACAAGATGAAATTTAATAACGACGAGTGCACAGTATTTTGGAAGGAAAAATGACGCACAACTACAAAATGGGGAATATCAGATTAGGTGGTAGTACTGCAGAAAAAGAATGGGGGGTATAGTGGATCACAAAATGAATGAATCAACAATATGATGCAGATGCAAAAAAGGCTAATACCATTCTGGTGTGTATTAACAGGAGTGTCATACATAAGACAAGAGGTACCTGTATCACTCTGCACAGCACTGGTGAGGCCTTACCTGGAGCACTGTGTCCAATTCTGGATGCCACACTTTAGGAAAAATGTGGACAAATTGGAGAGAATCCAGAGGAGAGCAACAAAAATGATAAAAGGTTTAGAAAACCTGACCTATGTGGAAAGATTAAAAACAAACTGGGCATATTTAGTCTTGAGAAAAGAAGACTGAAGGGGGACCTGATAAGACTTCAAATATGTTAAGGGCTGTTACAGAGAAGATGATGATCAACTATTCTCCATGCCCATTGAAAATGGGACAAGAAATAATGCGCTTAAATTGCAGCAAGGGAGATTTAGATATTAAGAAAAAATTTCTGAGTATAAGCATAGGCTTCAAAGAGAGGTTGTGGAATTCCCATAATTGTAGGATTCTTAGAACAGGTTGGACAAACACCTTTCAAAGATTGTCTAGATTTACTTGGTCCTGCCTCAGCAGAGGGGACTGGATTTGCCTCTCAATGTCCTTTCTAGCCCTACATTTCTATGACTCTATTCTGTCCTAGCCTTGGAGAGCTTACAATCTGAGGCCCAGAGAGACAAGATGTACATGTTGATTCAGAGGAAGGAATTACTTTGGATAGTTTTTAAAATCCTTAATCTGTTGATTTTTGAGATTTTTTTGTATGTGGAGAGGCCTCGTGGAAGAAATGTCTTTTAGGAGGGGGTTTAATTAGGGAAGAGGGTAGGAGTATGGTGGACTGTGACTTGCAAGTTCCTCCACCAGCATGGAAAAAGATACAAAGTTGAAAGTGATAGACGGAGACAAAGGGGAGATATAAATTGGCATTATTGGCAAAGATATTGGCAAGACCTGATAAGTCAAACATGCACTTAAAAGAAAAAGAAAGAAACTTTTTAGGCTAAAATCAAAGCTTTGATTTTACTCACGGGCACCTTCATCTAACTGGACTTGAACTGGAAAAATGACTAGGACACCTGATCTCCTATTTCTAAGCAAGCTAACCAAGAAGCTGGCAAAGAGTTACATTGAAAGCCATGTGTATCTACTGTCAATATCCTGGATCTTCCTAAATGGACTTATAGCTGGGACACAACAGAATTGTCATTTATTTCATTGATAAATATTTTCTTCTTTTCTTTTGAGAAGGTGCATACGTCCATACTAAACTTGGTGGGTCTCTCTGCTGTACTGGATACTGTTCAACCTTCATACATGGAATGCTGCTCTCCCACCTTAGAGAGACATAGCAGAAGTTGGTGGGAATGTGGTTGTCCCCTGACAAGAAAGTTCATTAAGATAGCTCTACTCTTTCCTCTCACAAATAACCTAGACTAGAGGATCATAGTGGGCAACTCCTTCTCCATCTGAAGTGACTTAACCCAGAGGTTTCACATCGTGTTTAGCAATTATGTGAAACTCCTAATGGAGGTTATTAGACAACACAGATTCAAATGCCAGCACTATGCAGACACTACTTAAACTCTATGCCTTCTTCACAAATACATAACGTGCCATCTCCAAGCTCTGCCAATGCCAAGAAGACATTCACACCTGGAGAAAAATCCACTATCTTAAGCTCTCCCAGGTTAAGGCAGAGGTGATGGTATGGGGAAAGGAGCACTTCAAAAAACTTGCCAGGACCACATCATCATTTTGACTATCTGAGGCAGAGGATGAAGTTCTTCTGGCTTCCTCATTGCTATGGGATATCTAATTAGCTATGGCTATGAAAAATATTCCAACTATAGCTGGCCAGAAGATTACACCCCATCCTGGTAGACTCAAACTTGGCCATGGTGTTCTTCTCATTTGTGACACGCAGGCAAGATTAATGAAATGCACTCTACTTTAGGAATGTAATCACCAACCTTAGGAAAGCTCCTTTTGGTTTGGAGAGCAGCCACTGACCTTATCAACATCAGCTACATCTGTGCTTTCAAAGACATCTGTGTTGTCGAAAGTTAAAACTGCACATCCATACTAGATTGCTGAAACACTGCATATGGTCAACCCTCCAGTATGGATGTGAGAGGTGGGCACTTAGCAAGGACACAGATGACTCAGGGCATTTGAATTTTGATGTTTCAGAAGAATGTCAAAAATTAGCTGGATAGCCAATATTACAAACAATGAGGTGATGAGAAGGGTGATTTTAAAAAGAGCACAACTATTTGAGATCTTGGGAAAGAGAATAACAGCTTTCCGTGGTCATATTGCTTGCTGATTGCAGAGTGACTTGGTTTCAGAACTCATACTATTAGGCAAGATCTTAGGCAAACGAGGAAGAAGAAGAGAGCCACTTATGTCAGGAATTTCACCAGATGAACTTATATCCAGGAGAGTGGAAGTTTTATAACTGTGTTGCAAATGTGGAAGACGGAAGATGGGTGATCAACCACCTCTGTATCGGAGATATCCCTTGAAGAAGCCATCCCCTGGGCTGCACTCTCTGTACTTAGTCACCATTGAATACCAAGTTAAATTCAAGATCTGAGTCCTAGTCTTCCAAGTCTTCTAATCCTAGTCTTCCAAGGTAATCACTCTTCACAACCATGACAGTTGTGTGTGTCTGGAAAAAATGGAACTATCAACCAGAATAGTGAGACTTGTGATTATTTTTCAGCTGCTCTTCAAAGCTGTGGAACAACTAGTAGCTGCATTCCTCCCATAAATAAAAATCCTAGTGGAGGGGGAGAAATGGAGAGAGAAACAGAGAAGCTTGTCCTTATAGTGTTTAAATTTGTACAATGCTTGCATACACCACTGATGAACATATTACACATGCAGAGATTGGATTAGATTGATTTATATCCAACCAGACTATTTGTCAAAACACTGATTGTACAGTTAGATTTAGTGAGTTAGCTGTCAAATAGATCTGTGTATTATGCCAGTATTTCTGACTCAAAGATGGTGTACAAAAATGATGGGTAACAGCAGGAGCTGAAATTGAATCCGTAGCACCCAAGAACATCCAGCTCTCCTAGCAGTGAAGCAGAAAGGGCCCATAGAACCATGCTATTGCATACTGGATGCACAGATCATGCAAACCATTTTAAAACCATGCCAGAAAACAGTCAGAATTGCTGCACCCACAGACTGTCGTGGGGTCTAGCCTTGGTTCCACAGTGTCAAATGGCACAGAGAGCTTTAAAATAAATAACTTTATGACCCAGGACCCCTATTGATTTTATAATGATTTCAGATAGAATACATTCAGTTTCCAGTTCAAATTGCTTGCACCCTGTGGAATTCCTGTCGTGGGGTCTAGCCTGGGTTACACGGTGTCAAATGACACAGAGAGCTTCAAGTAAAATGAGAATTGATAGAGAACTAGCATCAGCATTTAGAGTAGGGGAGAAGGTAATTTTAAAAGCTTGACCGGAACAGCCTGTGAGGAATGTTTATCTTGGGGGGAGGAGGGTGATGATTCCCCTAAAACTCAGGCTAACTAAGGGAAAATTTCAGCTCAAGAGAGGGGACTGTGTCTCTGCACTTTGTTCTCACGCTATATAGTTTGTAAAGAAGTGTGTGTGTGTGTGTGTGTGTGTCTCTCTCTCTCACACACACACACACACACACACACACACCCTCCACCAATATCTCTCTTCATAGTGGGCTAAACCAGGGATCTGGTTTTGGTCACAGGAATTTGATGAACCCCACCCTGGTCTCCACCTTTTGCATGAGCTCTCAGGGCCTGGGAAAACAGTTATTCCTTGCCTGCCAACAGTGCATGGAGGATAGGCTTTCAGATCACAGCACTCTTCTGGGACAACAGTCTGACCGAGTGATGACGGCACCATTATGTTGCTATACTGCATCTGCCAAACCAAATATCTCTGAGCTGGGTTTGGCAGACGTGAACATGGCTGGCCTAGGCAGACAAAGATTACTACCCAAACCGCTTGCCTGACAGTTTTTTGTGTGTCCCCCCATAGAGTGGCTTGTCCTTCTGTACTTGCTTCATTCAAAGTCTCATTTCTTTGCTGATGGTCCTGCTGCTATTGGTTACATGCTCACTTTTAATATTATCAGCTTTTCCTTTCTTACCTCCAGTCTGAAAGTGATGTCACCCAAACAAATTATTCTCATTATCATATAGATTTGTTACAGCTACATATGCCCTGTTTAGAGAGAACCATACATGTTGATCTGAACTTCTGCATGCAGCACTCAGATGGCCTGTCCAGGTGCCCGTATCTGAAATCAGGTCTCATGTTAGTTTGTCTTCTACAAGGAGCACATCAAGATTTGATGAGTGATTTGCCAAATGTCTTCCTGATACACGTTCCAACATCTGTTTATTTTGTAACCAATGCACCGAGTGCATTTTTGATTTTTCACCAAAAGGTTTATCCAGTTTCAATAGTTATACTTCACTAAAATGTGTTAGTCCTTTATTTACTTACTGAAGAAATAAACTGTTCAGCAGAAATACCTTATTGTAGCAAATTTGTGGCCAAGTATGACTTTACAGTGGTCACCTGGAACATCAGAGAAACATCAGGGAAGGAAATGCCTGCTTCCAAACCAGGCCTCCAATCTGAGTTAAAGGACAATCTCCAGTTCAAGCCTGTGTCACACAGTTTAGCTGTTCTCATTCCATTCAGCAGAGGGCAGGGGTGTACATATACACCAGCCAGTTCATTACAATATTGTAATTAGAGATAGGTTGAAGCTGCAGAATTTAGATCTTGCTATCATCACCTCAAAGTCTGAGTGGGTGTTCAGGTAAAGAGAGGTCTTCAGTTCCATCCATTATAAAAAGAGTGTGCCCTTGAAAAATTTGGATACAAAACAAGTTTGGGATTTTAAAGAACTCCCATAGCATAAGAGTGTTTGAAGCTAGGGGCTTGGTTCAGGCACATGGATACTATATATAGACTCCAGGGTTAAACTAACATAAAAATATCTGGTAATTTGTGAGTGTAACACACCTTTAATTTACGAGATTTCCTCTGTTGTACTATCCAGGCCTCCAGAGATGAGGAAGTGGCAGTAAACACTGAAGGCCAGCTCCTTAGCTGGCATACATTGTAGTAGCTCCATGGGAGTCAACAAAGCTACATTGGTTTACAGCAAGTAAGGATCTGGCACAAGGGGTTTCCACAGTAGGCAATGAGTGCAAATCTGGTTGAAGACAAAACTCAAGGAAGGGAAGAACCAAGGAAATGGGAAAGGGCTGGGTGTTATCTGGCAGCTCTGTGTTCTTGGGGAACCAGGATGCAAAACCCCTACTCTCTCTGGCTCACCTGAATTCCCCCCCTCTCCCTCCCAAGCCCCTGCTTGAATCAGAAACCAAAGACATCTCAATATGGAAAGGCAGTGGAAGACACACCTAAAACCCTCCCAACAAGGGTGATGGAATTAAGACAGGTCCCCTAGCCTCATCTACATCGAAGATGTAAAAGGGAGGAATCTCAATTAGCATATCGAATGGAGAACAGAAGCCTCAGCTACATCGAGGATGGAACAAGAATTAGCATAGCGAATGGAGAACCAAGCTCCAAAGCAGGAACCGCACTGAACTCTGGGATTTGCAAAGCAGGGACTCACTGCATGATGGGAGATCTCTGCTCCTGATGTAAATGAACTCACACCTGTACACACCCAGCTCTGCAGTTATCAGACCATTCTAGTTATTGATATGCAAAACACTGAAGTTGCCTGATTGCATTGTGAGCTCCCTCAAGGAACACTGCCCATAGCCAGGAATGACCAGCTCCTGTTGTCCAGCACAAAGACACTCTGGGATACTTGGGGTACTCCCTTGAGACATTGTTTACCCATAAACAAACCTGATGGTCTACAAAAACCCCTACCCAAGTTCAAACCCCGTTCTGATGCCTGGATCCCAAATGCTGCATCAGCTCCACTGGATCTTCCCCTCTTCCTGACTGATCATGTTGGGGGCTCTGCCTGTCTCAAGCGCTCCAGACCCTAAGCTGAACAGCCTGTCTCCTGGGAACCTTTGAGCTGCACAGAGTGGTGAGACCCCCCCCCCCCGTTCTGCCCCCAACACTCTCTCTCTCTCTCTCTTTCAGTCCACGTATAACTTCCTACTTTTGTAATCAAACCTGGGCTAGCTTTCTCCAATACCCCAACTGTAATTGTGTAGTATTGTAAGCATTTGATTGTTTTTCCCTCCTTGTATGGTATTACTATTAGGATCATAAGTTTTATATACCTGGCAATAAACTAACTGTTATAATCATGCTGGTTGCCAGTCTCTCTCTCTCTCCAAATTCATTTACTTCTTTGTAGTCTTGGTCCCTATCTTGCTCTGCAGCAACACTTCTTTTACCTCAGCCAAAGATCCTTGGAGTGCCCAAAAATCCTATGGGGTTTGCTCATCAAGGGGGTTACTGCTAGAATAATTGTAGCGTGAAGGGGGAGGCAGTTGAGAAGTGCTGCTCTGCCTAGCCTGATTGAGTCCAGGGGCATATAAGAGGGGCAGCTGAAAAGTGCTGTTTGAACCCAGTCTGCTTAAAAGTGTGCTCTATTCTGGTGCATTGCAAAGAGTCATATAACAGTGGCCGCTGAAAGTGCTGTGTCACCCAGCCTGCTGAGTTCAGGGACATATAAGGGGTCAGCTGATACTACTGATAGCCCGGTCCACTCAGACGCACTCGGTTAATCTGGAATGTGTGTGTGGATATGTGGGGGGTTTATTTGAATCTGGGGCTGGAGGAACCCAGTCCTGAAAACCTTATGTCCTGCAGGATAGCTCCATTGGGAGGGGACTTGTAGCCATATAAACACACAAGTAACACAAGCAGTACATTAGTAGAATCACACACCCCCTTCCAGGAAGGTAACCCTAATAAATAAGCATACCCTAAGGTGATGGGCAAATCTAGTAACAGGGGGCAGCACAGAGGAGTGGGGCATGGCAATGTAAAGTTATTCAATGTGTAAGTGGTTGCAGGATTGGATCCTAAGACAGATTGAAAGGTGGAAGGAAGATCAGCAAAGAGTGGAGGAAGAAGTGCACTCTTGTGCAAGGTGTGATTTGGAGAGTTGAATTCACACACAGTTTGACATAAAATAAGGAATAGGAAAGTTAGTTCTAAGAATCATGGAGATAGAGATATATTTCAGGGTCTGAGGGACTATATAAATCATGTCACTAAGTCACTTCTGGGGTGTATTTTGTTCTCAAAATCCTTCCATGAGCTTTGGACCCTCCCCTTCATTGTTACCTGTCATTTATTGTGTGTAGCATATAACTAGCTTTTCCAGTGAAGGTGTATTTTTTTTTCCTGATTTTCAGCATTTATATTTCAGCAAGTTCTGGTTTTTAAATGAGTTATTCTCTCCGGTCTCCAAAAAGTGTTTAAAAAATTCGTTTCCATGATCTGTATCAGTGACTGGCTCCCTCTGCTGCCTGGTGCTCTGGGGAAAGAACTCTTGATCCTGGGAAAGGTTTAGAGGTGCCAAGTGTAGTTATCAAACGTTGGTTTTGGTGAGGAACCCTGAGTGTAGCATTTATAAGGGCCCATAACAATCAACAATTGGTCTTACAAAGAATGGCAATGAGACAGCAGAGAAGGATAATGGAATATTTTAACAGTGTATTAAAATAAGGCAAAGGATTCCTTTTTTTTTTTTTTTTTAAATCTTTGATACATCCCTAGATACTTTGGAGTGACATGAAGGATCTTGGGTCTCTGTCTCCAGCCTACCAGCTCTCTCTCTAACCCCTCCATGCCCTGCTCGGGAAGAAGGTTTTGATACATAGTGATACAAAGCTGTTGGACAACATTTTCTAAGCTTGTAATTTAGAGGAAGTGTAACAGTGGCAGAGTATGTCTACACTGCGGAGTGAAGTCGATGTATTTTAAATCAACTTTCACCTGCCAAATTTTAGAAGTCACAGGAGCATGATCATACAACGCTCATTCCCCACTAGCTGCGCTGGGGTCGACAATCAAAGCAGTGGACTGTGGGTAGCTGCCCCACAGTGCAACTAGCCACAGAGGCTTTTGGGAAGGTTGTCATCCTCCCATGATGCAACGTCCACATACCAATCTCTACCTATCGCAGGGGTCGTAGTGCCATTCCAGCCATGGTAAGTAATAGACTGGTGCATCCATTTCAGAGAAATCCCCATAGTGCATGCTGCATAAATCCAGAGTTCCCCAAACAGCAGGATTGTTGCACCCCCCTGACCCTCCCAAAAATTGGATTTTGAAAAGGCGGTACACAGAGGGTGTGGGGGGTGGTGGTAGTGAAATTTCCCTGGGTGAAACCATATGTGGGCACCTGTCTTGCAACCCCTAAGGCCCATCAGAGTCACATGCTGTCTTGTAACTCACAGTTTACATACCCCAAAAAACCTCCTATGGCAGAGAAAAAAAATGATCGTATGGAGTGGGTGCTGCAAATTTGCGCCATCTTCCCTAGATGACCATGAGTGATAGTTTCCTGAGGTGGAAAGGGAGGATTTACTGCAAGCATCTGGGTACAGGGCTTGGCCCTTAAGATGCTATGCTGTGTTCCGCAACGATGCCTGCACAATTAATAAGAGAATGGCGGGAGAAAGTGTCCTATTGCAGTGGAAGAAATAAGGCTGCTCTCCCCAGAAACCTTCTGCAAAGGATCACAGAGGACCTAAATGAAAGTTTTCTGGAGATATCCATGGAGGATTCTTGGAGCATCCCTGTTCACATAAACACTCTTTTCTGGGGGGGGAACCCCTTGCTTAGATGAACTAACAATGAAGAAGCCCATCCCCACGACTGCATTCATTTCCCCTCCCTCCCCCCCCCATTACAAGAAGCTGGACTGGGGACATAACCATAGAAATGAGTTTTGCAGTACATATTCACCAGGAAAGGCATCTTGGTTGTCACGATGTTCTGCATCCAACTGGGCTGTTCTGGAGTTACAAACAGCTCCTGGCTTTCAGGGAGAATGGATTCCCTAGTCTCCTGGCCCCTGTTCTTCTCCTCCATGGAGTCCTCCTCGTTCATCCTGGATTCCTCTGAGGTATCTATGCTGCGTGGCAGTACAGTGGTGGGGTCAGTGCCGAGAATCGCATGCAGCTCCTCATAAAAGCAGCATGTCTTTGGTGACAAGCCAGAAAGACTGTTTGCCTCCTGAGTTTTTTGATTCGCCTGCCTCAGCTCTTTGATTTTAATGAGGCACTGCTGCGCATCCCTCCTGTGTCTCTTTTCCAACATGCTGCATGATATCTTTTCGTAAATATCTAAATTCCTTTTGCTGGCTCGGACCTGAGCCAGAAGAGACTCTTCGCCCCACAGACCGATGAGATCCAAGACCTCAGGTCAACTCCAGGCTGGAGCGCCTTTGGGACGTGCAGTCGCCATGATCAGTTCTGCTAGCAAGCTCTCTCCATGCTGACAAAACAGGAAATGGGGAATTCAAAATTTCCCAGGGCTTGAGGGGAGGGGCTGTTTCCTGTGTACGTGGCCACAGTGTAAAAGAGTGCGAACGTGCAGAGCGGTCATAGCAGAGCATTGTGGGATAACTCTCAGAGGCCAGTTACATCAAATTACACTGTGCTCATTCGACCCAAACAATTTAATTTCAGTGCTATGCCACTTGTGGAGGTGGTTTTAATACGTCGAATTTTCCAGCTATTTACGTCAACGGAACTGACCACCCAGTGAAGGTGCATACATTATGTGGTCGATGGAAGCCACATTCCATTGACCTACCTTCACAGTGTAGACCAGGCCTCAGAAAGGTGGCATTAAGCTGCTGCTCTTTGGCACTGTATATGGGGTCATATAATTAACTCAAGTTACATGATAGTGTCAGGCATCTGTGTCAGTGTTTTATGACAAACGTGCATCAGAAATCTTGAGCAGTGAGAATTAAAGCTGGAGAAAAAAGTGGAAAGAGACTGAGATATAGCAAAAGAGAATGAATAGACCCAGCAGCACCCCTATCGGAGAAGTCTGAATAACATGTATTCTAAGATGCAGAACCAGAGTGCTGACAGAGAATGCTGCAAATAACCAGTGCTGAGCATACAAAGGGTACAAGGAGGTGCCCACTGGCAATCTACATACCAATTGAATGTTGGGGTTGAATCATATTGCCTGATTTGCCCAAATGCACCATTAGCCTGGCTAAGGCTTCAAAGCCTTTTAGAATCAGACAGGCCCCTTCTACAGTTCCAGTATCTAAATTTGAAATTGGCATTCACTTCTATCTTGCATTTAGAATCTTCCCCAACCCTGTAGCTTGATATCCCTTGTTGCAGTAGCCAAGATGGTTTATATGTATCTATCTCAAGAACATTTGTCATCTATGCCTATTCCAGTGAATGTTTACTTCGTAGAGAAAGAATTTTGGCACTGATTCACTGACTTAAGTTTGTGGGCCTTTCAGCCTGTTTGTTTGCCCTCTGAAACTAACTAGCTAATTGAAGGACAACTGGAATTGTAGTGTTGCCTTTTTCCAACATGCAGTCAGTCAGCGTGATAGCAGTACCGGTGTCACTCATCCTGTTTTGATAAAAGAGTAGTTAAAGATCTCTGGAATGAGAAACATTCCACCAGAGTCCTATAGAGGAGACGTGTGTGTTCTAATAATACACATACTACGTGGGTTTCATGCAACACAGTGGCTGTTCTGCTGTGGCTTTATTTCCCCCCCGAAACTAAAAAGCAATGTGATCATTTCTGTAGTCCTCTGGGGTATATGAAAGCAATCAGCTTTTTTTTTAAAAAAAAAAGACAAGTTAACAGTTTCTTTACTGATTTAAAGCTATACTGATGACTTATACTCAACTCAAATATTGTTTCATCTCCCAAAAACAGAAACTATGTAAAAAGAATAAGGGATATTATATGTGATGAATACCTGTATGTCAAATTGTGCCTCTGCTGTGCTTCTCTGCTTAACAGAGATAGCTTAAATCCAGTACTAGTTATATGGACTTTTTTGTGGAAGAGGGAAGGGTCTTGAGAAACCTGAGAGGCTCATAGAATTTATTTTGCAAAATCAAATCCTGATTAATGTTGCTTTGTAAAGCCAAAATTACACCTTTTTTCCCCACCAGATCTATATTTATAACAGAGAAGGAACCAAAAGGACCATTTAGCAGAGCGCAAACCCCATGCTGAATTTTGGGGGTTCAGATATGTAAGACCCAGATCCCAATCAATTTAAAGTTCGAGGTTTGCAAAACCGATAAGAAAGCCCCATTCCACTTTTGCCCTTCTATAGCTACGAGCTGGGAGATCTGTAGTAGCTGCTCTCCAAGCAGGAGAGGTAGCAAAAAAAACTTCGCTTTGTTCAAAAGTGACTCCCTTCACTTGACACAGATGTAACGTTCACGTGCCCTGAAGAGAGTCATTTCCAGTCCTCCTGTGTTGTAAAGGGCCTCTAAGGAAAAACCTTAGGGGGGAGAAAGGAGGAAATTCCAGAGAACACTAACTCTAAATTTTCCCAAAAGCTTATTCTGAAGTGTAACCATCTTAGAACGTTTGTATGTTTCAGTGAAGTGGCTGTTTTGGCAGGTTGGGTTGGGGGGGCGTGGGACTGCCTTGATAGGGCAAATCCTAAGCAAAGTGGATACACCAGCATTACCGCTGATTTATGCTGCAGGAGAAGGGCTCCTGATCTGATCCATGGAATAGTGGAGCAGGTATTTCTCTGTCTACTTATATATCTCCCATCACCATAGTATCTGAGCACCTCAAAAACATTACTGTGTTATCATCTCCACACCTCAGTGATTCAGGGTTAGAGTAAACACGAGATTCTATTAGATCTTATGACAGAATGGCACACTACCCCTAGATCTCTTTAGGGCAGGGACAGCATCTCCTCATGTATTTGTTTAGCACTGAACAAGCAGAATCCCCATCCTGAAAAACAACTGAAGTTGGGGATCAGCCCAGTCCTGGGTGTGGAGCCTGACCTTCTCCAAGTCATTAGCCCTTCTCTTTTCTCTCAAGCAGCCACGCTCATGGCATGTCTACATTGCAATCGGAGGTGTGATTGCAGCACATCTAGCTAACTCAGGTACCAATAGCGGTACAGCTGCAGCAGCATGGACTAGCCACTTGACTATGTACCCAGAGGTCTCGGTGAACTTATACCGCTCATGCTGACCGCTACTGGTACCCAAACTAACTAGGTTAAAGCTAGCTCAGAGGTCCTATACAGGGCAAGGGGAAATCTGAACTGAAGTTAATTCCTTGCTCTTTCTGGATCAGATAGTGGACCTATCACAGGTGCTATATAAATACAAGAAACATTGGATTTTACATTTACCAGATTACTCTTAAGGGGCTCTTTTGTATTTTTCATCTATGTTAACTGACCCCTCCCCCCCCCCCCCAAAAAAAAAAAAAAAAACCCCAAACCCCAAAAAACTTGATTGTCAATGGCACTTTAGATTCATCTAATGTGAAAATGCTACATCTGAATTAGTTCTCTTTGGTTATATATCATATCACCGCATGAGGCTTCTACTTAATTTTGTCATTTTTCATTTTTAAAATTGTATCAGAGTCTTCGGGAACATTTAATCTTTGCAAACAGAAGCATGGTGCTGGCCCAGAGCCTCTTTAAAAATGCCTCGCTGGGGGCCATCTCCAAAATAACCTGCTGTAAAAATAGTGTACAAAACGTATTGTTTTTATCATAAACAAAGATAAGAAATCTGCACAGTAGCAGTTTTAGACGGACTTCTACTGCCATTTCATAATTTCAGGTTTTAAGAGAATTGTGGGAAGAGCTGGATGGAAAAAGAAAATATATTTTCCATTTATGTTTTTATTTGGTAAAAATGTTTCCAATCTTCTCTAATTATGAGAAAGAAGAACAAGTGAGATTATTAGTTATCCTTTTTTTTTTTTTTTTTTTTTTACACAAATCAGAACCTGACTGCAGAGAACAAAACATTTGTACTGAAGTTTTAATCACTTTATAGCTGCAGAGACTGTACTGGAAAAGGCTCAGGAGGCAAATAAATAGTTCCGAAGTTAAGCACCTTCTCATCTATGCACCTAAAAAGGAAGAGACAAATACTGAGTGCAGTGCTGGTGCTAGCCCATTGGGGCCCTAAGCAGGAACACTTTACTCCTCCAACACATATTAATAATTAATAGGGGGCCCCTTAGCAATTGCTTAGTCTGCTTATGCCTGGCACTGGCTCTGCTGAGTGATGGCAGGAATTTCACATAACATTGCAATGACAAATTTCGACTACACCATTTTATGCGTCATCATAGGTGTAACCGCTCAAATGGAGTACAAATGACTACTGACTAATGAAAGTTTCACCTTGTAAGAAGACAAAGTCCTATTTTTCCACTTAAAATAAAAATTGTTCAGTTAACAGGATCACTTGGCCAAAGTTATTTCTTGTCTAGTTAGGTACTTGTGTGAGCCTTCATTCCCATAGTATCTGAGAATCCCACAAACATTAAGGAACATGATACCCCTGTGAGTAAATAAGTGTTATTCCCCTTTTACAGTTGGGGAACTAAGGCACAGAGATTAGGTCCCCAATCCTGAAAAGATTTATGCACATGCTTAACTCCTTGCGGACAATGGGATTACTCACAGACATAAAATTAAGAACATGCAGAATCAGGGTCTAAGCGACTTACCCAAGGTCACATACAGGGTCAGCGGCAGAGCCTGGAATAGAAGCCAGATCTCCTGTGTCCCAGTGAGTCTTGTACATCATGGGATCGTGGCAGTATGAGCTTAGGAGTGTGCTTCATCCATGACTTGGGAAAAAAACTGCTAAGACTTTGAAAGAGGAGTAGATTCAAGTGCAGTAGGGAACTTTTAGCATAGAGCAGCAAGGTCCACGTGGACACTTAGTGTGCTGCTGGCCACTGTGGGGTAGATTTACACCACAGTTTGTCATGAACTAAGTGTTTGTATAGACTAGCCCTCAGAAAATCAGCTCTTTTCACATACTCACCAACCTCCTAGCATGATAATATTCAGTCATTAATGTGCAGCAATAATTATGCCAGTGCAGAGAATTTGGCAAAGAGTTTGTAACTTTGATATCCTTCAGATTGAAAGGTACTGTATAAAAGAAGATACTGTATTAATTATCATTAATAATAATGCCCATGACCCTCTAGGTGCTATTGATCAGTAGGTGCACCAAGATTTGTCATAGAGGACAATTATTTTCACAAGGGAGTGCCATGCAGTTGTTTTATATTGCGCTTTGTTTTAAAAATGGAAGTGTATTAAGCATTGATTTTTATCTCAATGCATAAACATTTAAGATATGGTGAGGAAATTATCAGATGACGACATTTTCATGTAGGTCTTTGGATTAGATTAACTTCATTAGTTAAGGATGAGACATAAAATACATCATTCCAGTACTGACCTTTCTTAACATTAAACTTGATTATATGGATTTGGAAATCTAGATTATCTCTGGCTAAATTAAAAAGACTGAATGAAGCAATGAGTGTTAAAAAAGTAACATTGCATCAGGTAAACAAACTTTCTGGAACATAGTCTGCAAATAGAGTCATGGCTTTGAGCAGAGCCCTTTTGCAGATGCTTTGATTGGTGTCAGGAATAAAATGGCCACAAGCTATTTTATTTTATTATCTCCTAGGTTTATGGAAGATTTGTTAGCTCGGAAAGAATTTTTAGAAGGATTGGCAAACGGAATTTGCATAAGCTAAGATTTCTGATACAATTCTTTTCATATACAAACTGGAGCCAGGATTTTGATTCTTGGTCTGAGTGGGTGTCTAGGCAGAGGGTCCAATTTTCCATTAGCTTATGTGTTATGGAGTCATTTACACCAGTGCACAGTGAAGGTAAAATTATACTAACCCAGAAGGGTAACATTTTACAGTTACCTTTGCACTGTTGCAAATGACCCGGCAAGGTGCAGGGCAGGGGAGGCTTGGGACTTGAGAGAAACGACATGTTGGTTAACAAGGAAGCAGAGAATGTTGTATTAGCAGTTTTCAGTGAAAGGTGTAAAGAGTTATATTTTCTGTTACTCAGACAATAAGCAGTTCTTGGTCAAGGTAGTGACTTAACCGTGCTAAAGGATGTTTATGCTCTAGGAACGAAAAACTCCAATGCACTGCAAAAATGCTTAGCCTTTATAATGGTAACATCTTTCAGACTGCCGTTCAAAGCAATGTTTAGGAAACACGTATATATAGTATGTCCATGGACTCCCTACAGCTCTCTCTCTCTCAAGGTTTGATTTATTTGGGATGAATAAAATTGGAGTGACTTTGCTACCATTTGGTCACATGCCTTCTTTCCCAAGGACAGTGTTCCGTCACAACTTCCGCAGAGGCTTGGCAATTAGCAGCCTAATGGCCTACTGGAGTGGGCAGAGTGAAGGTGAAAATCAGAATACAAAGTTTACTTTTCTGTAGCTGTTTCGAATAAAATGACTACAGAATGTTTCACAGGCAGTTGCATTCTCTCTATGCACATAGAAGTAAAATGACACAGGTTATATTAATATACCATACATCAATAGCAGCGATGGCTAAATATGCAAGGGTGGAGGCTCAGGAAGTAAAAGTGGACTGGTTTTACTAGAAAGAAAGATTTGTTAGGCAAAGAAAGGTGTGACATCCCCCAGGGTACAATCTGGACTGATGGACCGCTGTGTCCCCTCAATTCTCTAACATGGGTGTCTTTTACAATGCTTTGCTGTGAGAACTATCACTCCTGATCTGTTCACACATAGCCTGCAACATGCAAAAATCACTCCCAGCTGAATGATCTAAGTGCTTCAGTCAGGACCCCTTCCCCAGTTCAGTGTTCCATCAGGTATCGTTGATGCCGTGAGCTGAGAGAAAGGGAAGAGGGGCGAGTTGTGTCCTCTTTTCCTCATTTTTATCTCTTTTCCTCCTCTTTGAGAGCCGCCAGCTGGGGTTCTGGTGACAGCAAGTCTGTCTGCCAAGATGTACATTTCTTGCTCACCCCCTTCTTCCTGCCAAAGGATGGCCACTTACCCAGATTATTGTGCTTGATTTTGATGACACCAGGCTGAGGTGACGACTAACCTTTTGTCTCTGAGGAACTGGTTTGGGCGGCTTCCGCAGGTTTAGAATATGCCCTAGTAACATCATACAGTAGAATCTTATAACTTTACATACAATGTTGCCACACATATTTTATTAGGACAATAATGACCAGTGAACTATGAGTTTTCAAAATGATACCTCATAAGGCAGACTTTGTACAAAATTTATCATAGTCTTGTAAAAGTGGTGAACAGAAGGGTATAGTCTGTCATGGAAGGGTACTCCAGATGATGGAAGTGACAAGGGAAAAGAAAGTAAGAGAGATTGGAGAGAAAGGCAAGAGGTACAGAGAAGTTAAGTGTTCATGGAATATAGGTACAGAAAAGGAAATGAGATGAGAGAGACTGAATGATCTTTTCAGTCAATTTCATATATTTTTAGAAATACTGTATTTTTTGCACTTATGCTAACTAACTCCAGTCACGTCAAGCTTATGGTGAACTGTATATCACCCGTTTGGATATGCAGAAATGTTTGGAAGTAATGCCAGATATAAACAATATTGATTATTTTCTAGGATTAATTGGAATATTTGGTATGTGTCCTTGAGTAGATAAAATGCAAGAAGTACTTGGTGCAGGTGTTGGAAACAATTGGGATAGATATTCCGTGTACCTTGAAAAATCAAGTATGAAAACTAGATAAGGGAGAGGATGAAAGGTTTGTGCTAATGAGGTAGAATTTAGGGACTTTCCATCTGCCATAAATAAGTGAGGAATAAAAGAAGGGCAGGACTGAGATCCCTTTGAGACAAGAGACATGAGATGCAAATCTGTTCCCCAGATTGGTATGTATGTACCTCTCTGTGTTGATCTAGCTATCTATGCTTAATAAACACTGACTGAGCCATAATCTAAATCAGATCCTCTTACAATTTTGGAGACAAGGCGTCCACTCCTGCTCCCCCTCAAGTCAATGGGAGTTTTGCCGTGGACTTCTATGGGACTAAAGAACAGCTTCTGGAATGGATAAGTTGCTAATGAGCATTTCAGAGGATATGGGTGAAGTGTTCTTTTCGGGAACAGGTGGAGATATGAGTCAGCCTCTTTTGGACAAATTAAAGTTTGGAAAGTTGGAGCCATAATGGGAGGGAATTACATCAGTCAAGATTAGAGGAGATAAAGATGTGAATAATATCAGTTATGCAGCTGAGCTAATGTCTATGTGTGCAGTGTTTCCTAGAGGACAGTCTGCATTTTTACTGGTTTGTGCGGCAGGAGAGCTTTCAGGGTCAAGCCGCCATATTGGTTCATGACAGTACTGAGAACTGAATCAAAGAAGGAGATGGTGATGGCAAAGGATTAAAAAAAAAACCAAAAAACTAGGAAACATACACAAAGATGTTAGTTATCAGGGGTAAATAGAAAATTGAGATATGCCTGCTTCTAAAAGCAACGAATATAAAACATATGAAATTGCAGCAACAGATGTGAAGTGAATACAAGAGATTGGTTTCTGGGGAAAGAAAATTGAGTTATTGAAAAAAAGCAAGAAAGTGACATTAAAATAAACCATAAAGGATTGGACTGGATGACCTTTCCTTAGGACTGGGATAGGAGCTCCTCTGGCATTTTGACGGTTCTGCTGATAGACGTTTCCAAGAATCGATGACACAAGCATCAGAAAATTATGTGATAGAGTAATTCATGCTAGGGAAATGAAACAGAATATGGGGAAAAATAACTGTGGGGTGTAGTGAAATGACATTTTAAAAGGCTTTTTTTAGTTAAGAAATAGCCACAAAACCCAGTAGTCTGCCTCTTGGCTAGGACTAGCTGCCCAGAGCACAGCATGCTAGCGCTCTTCAATGCCCTTCATTTGCTCCTCCATTTGCTCCCAGGACCAATTAAAAGTCCAGTGCTAACTTTAAAGCCTTAATAGTGGGATCTGGTTGTCTTAGAGGCAACCTTTGCATTTATGATCCTGGAGTCCAAAGCATTCATTAGGGACATGGCAGAGGCAAGGAATTAATTTTTTTTCCCCATTGTCACCTTATGTAAATAAAGTGTTCTTATCTTGTCTTGCAGGTGCTGCCATTTCCTTTGCTTATACCTTAGCTACTGTAATTTCCTGCACAATTTTCTACACGTTCTTCACTGTTGCTTTTCTTATTTTAACTTTCTTCTGTAATCTTTGAAGACAAAAATTAAACCAGAAAATAAAGGTGGGTGAAATGCTATGAATCCTTGTTGGCAGTCACATTACTGTTTGGTATGCAGCTGCAATCCTGATGTGCTTTCTCACATCAAGACTGAATAAAAGTTCCAAAGAGCTCCGCTTTTCTTCCTTGCTTTTAGAATTCTACAAGTCTCCCCTAATCAAGTCCCAAGATCATAACTTTGATCAGAGTTATCTTTCTGGAGATTCCTTGGCCTAGTCTCTTCTGAAAGGCTTTCCCAGACCCAAATTAGTCTGACCAAAGCTTGGTGCCAGGCAGTCAGACAGAACCTTCCCTTCTAGATGATTCCTATTAGACTCAACGAACATACTCCATTTAAGTTCTACTGACAGCATCACTGTAAGACACACTCCTTGTCTAAGCATGGCCTGAGGCTCTAGGCCAGTCGGGAGGTGGGGGGTTCTGTTATAGCCCAGACTCTGAACACCCAAGGGCTTGAGGACTTTGTGAACCTGAATAAAGACTGGATTCTATGGGTGCCAAGTCACAGAAATCTCTGGTGCCTCTCCATCTGACACCCACAGAAACTTAATTTAGGATGAAAAGAGCCTTTGGTGATTGTAATCCATTAATATAAATGAATGAGACTCATCCATTCTTAACATTTCCAATGATGGCTACTTAAAAAGAAAAATCACCAACTGGAGAGATTTTTCATTTACTGGAGTGCTGAACAAAGACTATATTATTTGCTAACAAAACAGATGCATGTGCACAGCAGGCTGGGAATGAAAAGAGAAAAGGCAGAGACAGTGATACTTCTGCATTGTGTCTAGCTGGGGGCAGGTGCCCCCCTCCACCCTTGTACTTCTAGTACGAGAGATGAGCACAGTCTATTCCTTGCCCCATCCAAAGAAAAAGGACTTCACTGGACTGCAACCAACAATGGACCACCTCCTCTGCGAAAATCCAGTCTTTCTCCTGCACTTGGAGGACTTCTGCAGGAAACACTGATGTGGGAACATAAAGGTGCTATAGGACTTTCATAATTTTTGCTGTATACAGACTAACATGGCTACGTCTCTGGAACTGATGTGGGAGTAGCAGCAAAAGGAGCTTTTGGCTAGGTGGGTGGTTTAGAGTCTTCCCATCAGTAGCTGGAGCAGCAGCAGCAGCACCTGATGAAGTGTCCAGGTTGGGAGTCCTTTACAGGAATGACTTCCAGAGGGGTAGCCGTATTAGGCCGTTTTTAGCAAAACAGTGAGATTCCTGTGGCACCTGAAAGACTAACAGATTTATTTGGGCATAAGCATCGGATGCTCCAACGAAGTGGGTTTCTGCCCATGAAAGCTTATGCCCATATAAATGTGTTAGTCTTTAAGGTGCCACAGGGCTCTCACTGTCTTTACAGGAATGTCTGCCTTCCTGCTGGTTCCCCTCCCGTCTGAGATGCAAAGGTTGAAAGAGAGAGAGAGAGAGACTGATGTTTCCAGCTCTCCCTCTGAGATATTCTCCCCCTGCAGTCTGGACTGGTGTGTAGCTGTGTCACCCCAATCCCTTACTCTGCTTTGCCGTGTGAACCATCCACTCCTGGGTCGGCCCCCATCCATCCTTCTGAGAGTAATCGGTCCCTGACCTAGTGAAGGAGCGCTTCTGGCCAGCCGCTCATGGGATTGAACCTTAGCAAATACCCTCAGTCCCAGATGCAACCCAAGGAACAGCTATTTTACAAGGTTTGGTGCTGTACACTGCACTCTGCAAGCTCATTACATTTGTCCATCAATTTATCAAGGAAATTGATATGCAGCAGCTCTGTCACTCTAAAGAGTCTCTACACACACTCCGTCCACATGCACTGTTTTAGATAAAACAAACATAAGTTAACTGACTACAGCAAGATTTTAAGTGATTATAAATCAGAATATGAATCAAGGATTTGATCACAATTAACTAAAAGAATAAATTGCATCCTAAACTAAACTCAGCAGCCTTTCAGTCTTGATGTTAACTTACTCACAGGCTGGCTGAGATGACTCCTGCAGTCAGGTCCCCCCACGTGGGCAGTCAGACAATGTCCTTGATGTTGTATTGCAGATGGATTCCAAGGGAGTGCTCCAGAGACAAAGATGCCTCTACCTTTAACAAGTTTCCTTGACACCCCCTGGGGTCAGTGATCGGTCATGTCTGGCAATGGGCATGATTTCCCTCACCTGAGTCAAATGAGCCTCGCCTTATCAGGTGCTCAGGCCAGTCCATTGTTCCTGTATGCATGCCTCTGCAAGGTGTGAACCCTCACTTTGCTTGGTGTTTGCCTGGATCTATTCAAACCATGTGAGACACATCTTTGGGGATATTATATAGCAGAATTTCATCTCTGTACATATATGTGCCATGCCAGGAAACATACCACCATACCAATAATGTTCAGTATGTCAGAAGCATTCCAAAAATACCTTACATGACATACTTTGCATTAGATAATACACAGTTACACGAGAAGGGTGAAGATGAAGGATACACAAATCACAGTATAATGGTGTACATGGGGTACAGCGTGTCACAACCTCTCTTGTGCCTTTATATCAGGCCAACAAGCTATAGAGGTGCTGAGCCAGGGCCAATCATGGAGCTGATGCCCTGACATCAGCCCAGTGTGCTTGGAATCACCACCCTCTTGTGGGATGGCTGAAGTGCAGTGGTACACCAGTCTCTTCTGTGTGCCACATACTCAGAAGCAAGTAACGAAGGGCAGCTGAACTCTAGGCCCTCTGGACTTGAATAGCTGGTTGGTTTAATACACATTTAATCAACTGGCTTCAACACCAGACTCTTCTCAGGACCCCCAGACACCCTGCCTCTGTGACCCAGCCTCACCAACTAACCTTTCGTTCCCGATTATCATCCTCCATTCAGGAGCCAGAAGAGCAGCCACAGATTCACCACTGGCAGATTTATCACCCTGCCCTGTGCTGGTTCATCTCATGCTAAACCTGCGGGCTTAATTGTCTCACAGAAGCCCCAAGTCTCTGACATCAGTCCAGCAAGGTAGAGTTGCTGAGCTGGTGTGATGTTACAGAGACCTGCGCTTTGACACCAAGCCAACAAGTCAGAGATGCTGAAGTGGGTGTGTCACAGAAGCCTGATCCTATTTACCAGACAGAAAAGCTACAGGCAAACACCTACGCTTTGGTATCCGCTCAGCAAAGTTGAACGGCTGAGCTAAGAGCTTGACATCACCAAAGCCAGGTCGAGGCCTGTAAGCCAGTTATTTTGCAAGCGCCTATGCCTTGAGAATAGCTAGCAAGTTGAAGGTGTGGAGCCAGTGACTTCAGAAAGGCCAATGACTTGACATTAGCTCAGCAATCTAGAGTTGCTGAACAAGTATTAAAGTAAATGAGGGAGAGAGAGCTCTCCCTCTCTTAGGCTGGGATGGGAGCCCAGGCCCTTATATCAGCATTTCTGCTTCCACTCCACAGCAGTGCTGCCTCAGCATGTTCAGCAAGCCATGTGGAGCCTTTTCAGTGATGATGCCTCAGTGCACCGGGGCTGGTCTGTTCTCCAGGCCACTCCAGTACAGCCCCCTTCTCCCCCTCCCACCTCTTTGCCACACATCCCTGCTAACACTCCGACCTTCACCTCAAAGCTATAAAACCCTGAAAAGGACATTCCTGATTTTAACAGATACATTGTCACTAACAAAAGGGAGAATTCACACAGAGAGGTGGACTAGAAATAGAAAGAGTTGGAGAAAGACAAAGAAGAAAATGAATTTGCGGCAAGAAATCTCTGCCTCTTTGTATTTTTTTTAAAAATGTTTTGATTTTCCATAAATTGGATCTTTTTCCTAAATACACAGAGAGAGAGAGAGCGCGCACGCAAGCGAGCGGGAGCAAGCAGCACAAACATAATCCGGACATGATTTTTACTGGATAACTTGAACTCTTGGCTAGACTGTCTGGGACAGGGATTGCAGACATTTTTCCTGGCTCTCATAAAAATGCACAGTAAACTATTTTACCAGGAAAGTTTGTACAGTGCATTCTAAATTCAGATGTTACTGCTAAACAGAAACCTCACTGATGACACCTAGTGTTTCACCAAATTACAATAAGGGTTTTATAATGTTTAATTTTCACAGTAGTCACAGGGGGTTGGAGATGGACCCAATGCAAACGAAGGAGGACATAGGTGGTTTTCTCTCTACCTTTTCCATTCCTGGGGGGTGCAAGTTTGAGCAACCTTAGAACTTTTCTAGCCTGTACTACAGGAATGGTTCACAAGAGGGCATTTGTGATGGCCCAGGACTGTTAAAATGCAGTAAGCTTTGGCCATTCACCCTCCCACCCCAAAATGCCCCTGATACTAGGGATGGTCCAGAGCAGTTGCCATAGAGCCAGCTATGCCAGCTTTACACCACATGGGGATTCTCTACACAGAAAATGCCCCCGTTGGCTGTTTAAGTGAGCTTCCATGGTGGCACACAGAGAATTTGGAGCAGGGGCTGAGGATCTGGTCTATGGTTTCCAGTACCAAAGCCTGCAAATTTTCATGGCAAGTTTGGTCTCTTTGGAGCAACAAGAAGCTGCTTGTTGAAAATCCTTCTCTGGCTCTGTCAGGAGGTCTTTTAATCTTTCTCCTGAGATAACTGGACCTGTTTCCAAGAGAAAAGGAGTGCAACAGCACAAAGTATTCTTTATCTGTACAGCACCAGCTGTACCAACAAATGTGGGGCAATACTGTAATATAAGAAAGAAATAATCCTAAACTTTAAAGAAGGGGAAAGGGAACCGAAAGGAATTGGAGTAGGGCTTGATAGCAGTTATAGTGAAATTAAAGGTCAATATGTTCCCTTCAGTAGTTCCCCATGCACAGGCGGTCTACACCACCAACGCAGGGCTGTGTCTATAATGCACAATCTGTTCCTAAGCCTCCTAACAACGCCTCCAGGTCGGAGATAAGTATTATCTTTGTTTTACAGCTGTGGAAAGCGATTCAACAGAGAAGTGCACTGACTTGCCCATGATCACTCAATGAGTCAGTAGCAGACATGTGACCAACCCTGACTTACAGCTTCCTGCTCTAGATACAACAGCATGCTTCCTCTCATATATTTTTTGGAGCTCATAGATCTTCCAAGCTCTATCTGAAAGCTGGTGCACTTTATAATCACTCTGCATTCTTAATTTCAGGGTTTTCCAAGTGTACATGTTCCAAAGGGAAGCCAGCGGAGATTATAGCTCACAAGAGTAAGGCGTGAAGACTCCTCACTCTTACCACTATGAAACTCAGGAGTAACTACTGAAATCAATGAAGTTGTACACACCAGTGTAGAACCAAAGGGAAAGGAAAACGGTCAAAGAGTTAAGAACTGCTGGCACTGCAAACATTAAACACACACACATTATATGCACTGCCAGTTTCCCAGCAGAGGCTTAGTTGGTCAAATCTATGAGCCCTGAAATGAAGGGATTATAGAGTATAATCACTTACATTTGTAGGCTCATGGGAATCATGAGTGATAACAGAATCTTTTGGTGAAGATTGCATGGAAGCATGCGAATATATAACTTTTTTTTAACATTAACTTTATACATGACAGAGCAGCCCCATCCCAAAACCAAAAATCTCCAAAAATGTTCCCCTCAGAGTTTTAATTAAATGTTATCATGGAAGTCACGAACTCCTCAGCTCAATTAGCACGGCTAGTGAATATCGTGATCCACAGAATATCAATCTCTCCTTTTCGCGCTGTAAGGCTATGCTTCGATTGCGTTATGTGACTGCAGAATGGGCAGGTATACCTAAATTAGCTTTAAACTAGTTATTCTGGTTACCAAAAGCATTAGCAGCATGGACTGTGGGTACGTACTCAAGTGGCTAGCCTGTGCTGAAGTCCTTTGCTGCTATTGGTACTCATGTTAGCTAGATTAAAGCTAGCTCAGATATATCTATATGTGCTGCAAGCACACCTCCAGCAGCAGTGCAGAGGTACCCTAAGACTAGAGGTTATGCATACAAGAGAGTTTCCCTGTGTAGGGAGCAAATGTCACACAAAGAATAGCATTTCACAGAATTTACAAGCAATTACTTTTATAATAAACTTTATTTTTATAGCACATATCTATGCAAGAGAAGCATGTAAAAGCAGGCAAAACAGTTTAGTCTTCATTGCAGCACTGATGTGACAATGCTGTGTAGAACAACAGACTGGGAGTCAAGACACCTGGTTGTATTCCCAGCTCAGTCACTATTTGGTCTTGGGCAAGTCATGCTCAGATCAAATTTTTCAAAGTTGAGTGCCCAAGACTGGCATCCTAATTCCATTTTTAGGCACGTCGATAAATGCAGCCCAATTTTCAGAAGTGCTGAACACTCACAAGTCCCTCTGGGGTGCGCAGGTATTCAGTCTTCAGGCACCCAGCTTTGAAAAGTTTGGTCTTTGTGCCGCAGTTTCTTCATCTGTGAAATGGCAATGACACAGCACTGTTTTACCTTTGTGAGATTACATTCATGAATGCTGACAAATGCTAGGATGAAAAGCACTACAGAAGTGCAGAGAATATCACCATTAAAGATCAGTAAAAGAAACAGGGCTTGTGATTGCGGCTACATGATGAACATAAAAACTTCCCTGTTTACATTAATTTTAGCTGATTTTTCAAAATGGCACTTTGGTTATTTCTAGTGACAAGCATAAAGCAGTGTTCTCTAGCCGAGGCTGACTATCAGTGGGAAATAATGGAATATAAATGTGGCCAGGCTCTTTTGTGATGAAATAAAGAGCCCTAAAATATTGTTTAAAGGACTCTATTATACTGAGTGATAAAGACAAAAAATAGAAACTAGAAAAACTGAATGCATAAATCCACAGTATTAGAATCCCACTGATTCCTGCTGGGAGTTATGGAGCGGATTCTACTGGTTCTCTGGAAAACAGGATGCCAAAAATCAGTGTGCTTCCATCACTGTTTTTTATGCTCTCAGATGTTTGGAATCAAGTCAGACCATAGGGAGAAGCATGAAGACAGAGTGAAATAATTTACGAAGTCTCTAAATTTCTCCCCAGACATCAGCCCTATCACACAAGGAAAAAGACAACTACTAGCTGTGAAACACGTATTTGACGTGGAAAGTACCCAGGCCAACACAGGATATCCTACAAAGTTACAAGTATCGGATGAGGCCCACAAGATCTGTTTTAGCACAGAGTCAGCTGAAAACACTAGTAAAGTGCAGGAGAACACAAAACTAACCCAGGAGGAGGAAGACTAGGAAAGTGAGGGTTTGTCTATATTACAAATGCTTTGCTGATACAGCTATACTTGTACAACTATGCCAGTAGGGCTCCATAGCAGAGATGCAGTGTAAGCGGACAGCAGTTCCGCTGGCATATCGAAAACACCTCCCAAAACTACTGTAGCTATGCTGACAAAAGCACCCTTCTGGGGCTGTAGTTCCATTTACACGAGCGGTTTTGGTGGCATAGCTATGTAAGCTCAGGGTGGGTGAATTTTCTTGCTTTCCTACTAGAAAGACTTCATAGTGTAAGCTAAGCTTTGAGACTCCTTCCTTCTTTTGTTCTGAATACATATGGCAAGAGAGTCTTTGGGCCCTATTTAACATTTTCCAGTAAAGCCTACAGGGGTTGTTGGAGGGAGGGCTGGATTTAGGGGCAGGTGTCCCAGGCTTGTGGTGCTGTTTTTGTTGATAGGATTTACAGATTCTAGCATGCAAATTTATCATCTTACATGAAAGGGGTAAATCCTGCATGCAAATGGTGCATCAAAATTGCATAATAGGCTACAAATGCAACAACATATAAGGTATTCAAAAGTTTAATAAATGGAGGCAGGGGGTGCTGAAGACATTCCTCCTCTGGGGTACCATTTGACCTAGGGCTGGCCCTGGTCGAAGTAGTGCAGAATAAGGCCCTATTTTCAGTTCATGCCAGCTTCCTTAAACTTCCAACGTGCAATTGCATGGCTGTCCCCTCTGACTAAGATTATGTATAGACCTAGGTGCAGATGAGGAGACAACTACATATGCAGGAAGTTACATGGCGGGCTAAATCTATGGAGACATTTCAATAGATGTACAAGACTGGCACAGCATCATATGGCGCAGCCTAAGCCTAACTGATGAATCCTTCTGGCAGCATATTCTTCTCTCACCACACCCACAAGTGAACGGATGACTCAGTATATTTACGCCTAGCTCTGACACTGGATTCACAATTCAGCTGATTTAAAGTGCATTTTTACTAGGAAAAGAGACTACAAAAATGATACTACAGCTTATTGACTTCCACATCAAATGTGCAACATGAACGGAGGCCTGATCTACACTACCAAGTTTTGCTGGCATAGCTACATCTGATTGGGTAAGGTGGGGGAAATCACACCTCCTAGCCGACACAGCTATGCCAGAAAAAAAAATCCCAGTTTAGAGGCAACCATGCCAACAGAAGAATGTAATGTTGATGCAACTAACATTGTTCAGGGCAACTGTGTAGCTATGCTGGAAGAAGAACTCCAGAAAAGGTGGGAAGTAGCAAAATGAAAAAGCAATCCTCCTCCACCGGACATATCAGTCCTTTTATCACACACATTGACAAAAAAATCAGGAAAAACAACTGAAATTTTTCAAAAAATGGAAATTAAAAAAAAAAAAAAATCAATGAAAATTGTAGCAGGCAAAACAGAAAAAAGTTTGAAATTTTTCCATGAAGTTGATTTTCCTCTCCCACCCCTCCGCCCCCCCATCAGCTCTACATAGGATGCTGAATTTAAATACTGATCTCCAAATCCTCCATGTCTCAGCCCTGGGTAACATTGGCTGCTCAGATGCTCTTAAGGCAATGGCTCCTTTCTTTATACATTAATAAGGTAACTAAATAAGAGGCTTATAGTAGTAATAAGGTAACTAAATAAGAGGCTTATAGTAGCTCCATGGGAATGCTACTCCTTAATTGAAACAGCATTTATGTGCACAGTTCATGTTGAAAGATTCATCCTTAAAAAAAGGAGTGTTTAATATAAAAAAAAAAGACATTTTGGGTTTCAGCTGTTCCTTGCTTTTGTTTGCTGTATTTCTAAAGCACTCAGGAGTTGCTGGTTCTCTTCTGAACCAGTGACTGTGAAACTTGAGATTTAAAAACAACAAAATAAAAAAAATAAAAAAAAATGTTTCCCCTTAAGCCTAGATTTCTCTGCAACTCACTGTTACTTTTCTTTTGACATTCTGGTTCATCTCTTTCAGCAAGATGAATGACAGCCTGTACCAGACAAAAGAGGTGCTGAAAAAGATTAACTGAACAAGTATGACTATTATTAATAATTATGTTTCACAAACCTCTTGTCCCAAAAGCCATTCTTTGCTACTTCTTGTCCACTGTTGTCTGGTAGCTGGGTAGACCTGGGTGCTCATGAGTCCTAAGGAGATCAGAAGAATGTTCTGTCACTATGCTGAAGAAACAGTTCTGGTAATGAAAAATGGATGGACATTAAAAAACAAAACAAAACAAAACAAAAAAACCAAGCATATTCACTTTTCTACCCCATTACTCTCCTTCATCAACTCGCAGAGTACCTTCCACCTCATACTGTCTAAGTCTGTACCCAGAAATCAGCAGTAGTAAGATGGGGATGACCAGTGGCGCACCGGGAGATGGCAATGGAGCATCATCTGAATATATCAGTGGGTGTCAGGCAGAGTATGATAGTATGGTGGAAGCTTAAAATGTCCTTGCCCCTGTTGTACACCTGTAACAGGTAGCCTTTTGTTGGCTTCCTGGGTGTGTGATCATATGCTCCAAGAGGCCTTTGAAGCCACCACAGAAAATGCAGAAGTTTTTTTTCCCTTAAAATCCTCTTAAAATTACAGGATTTAACTGTGATTGTCTCTTGACTCACCTCACAGCAACAGTTTGCTAGAAGAGTTGAACCCATTTCAATCCTTCTTACTTGACACCTTTTGGCTGAAGTAAGTGACATCATAGGCTTAGAGGCCCTACTTGCAGAAGAGCTTTAGCTTAGCCTCTGATTTTGAGGCCACCAAATTTAATTGCAGGTCAATTGCATTGACTTTTGTGGAAGCAGAGTTAGGCCACCACTGAGCACTTGTGAAAATCTTTCTGATTTTCAGCTGTGATGAAGAAGGGAAAAACAGTGAAAGACACTCAACAAGGTGATGCTAATCTCTGTCCCAACTCTATTACTTAATGTTTTAAAGCATTTGAAGATGAAAAGGAATAGAAGGCTGCATTGTCCCTTTTGCTTGCAGAAGGGGAATTGGATCCCATGGATCTCTTGGGGGGCATGGAAGGAGCTGAGCAACTGGTCTGTGTCCTTGACCTCTCTCTCTAAGACAGTTCCTCTGCTGGAGCTCAGTGGGGTAAGTACTCCACAGAAGCAGAAGAGGGCAAACCGTGGGACAAGCCACTATGCATAATCTTGTCTTGCTGACCCCAGACTCCCAGGCAGCATTAACTCCCACCAGGTCCCATTCATAACTGCTACTGGGCAGCTGCCGGAGGAGTCAGCCAAAGGCTTAGGGCTACTGCTTAGGAAGAGTGTTGCTAAAGGACAGGTGGAGCCAGCAGAGCAGTATGGAGAAGCCAGCCCTCCATATGGATTTCATACCTCTAGATCAGTGGTTCCCAACCTTTTTGGCTTGAGGGTCACAAATATCATTTGGACAACCCTGAAGGGCCACCAGTCTATCAACTCATAAACAACGTATTGATGGACCCGGGTGGAGCGCTTTGCCATGCTCCCTGTTTCAACCAGGTGGAGGGGAGCGCTGATCTCCTGTCCCCTTGGCTGCAGCAAGGAGCCTGCACTGGTCTTGTAGCCCCATGGCAATGCACACCCCCTGGGTCCTTAGGCAGCGACTCCCTTCTGCAGCCAGTGGGAAGGGAGTGGCAGGCCACTCTGGAAGACCCCGCGGGCCATGGATTGGGAACCACTGGTTTAGATCATCTCTGCTCCACGGATCCCCAGCATACACAGGTTGGGAGCCCACACTCCTATGCACTCCCAAAGCTGTTCCCACCTGAAGGGATGGCTGTGAACAAGCTCATCATCATCTGCCTTGCTAAGTTTCCTGGCCCTTCTGCTCCTCTCCTGGGTGTCTCATCCAATGGAGAAACCGTCTAGGTGTACTGTGGTGGAGATCCTACACTCCTCTGAACAGAATATTCACACTCCAAACTTACCACCTTCTAGGGATGTAGTTTTATTGCTAACTCGAATAAATAGAACAAATGTAACCTTTGCCTAAACTTTCTCCCCAAGCGTGGCTGTGGTGGGGCTCCATGAAGGACCTTTCCTGTCCCAGCCTCAGCAACACCTCCTATACTCTGACTGGTGTTAACAAAATTCATCTACTATTAAGCTGAGCTGTAACCACATTGCATCTGTAAGAAGAGTTCAAACAGTTGAAGGGAACCTGCATTTCTATGCACAGTTTTGCGGGTATGTCTATGGTGCAATTATACACCCATGGCTGGCCTGTGTCAGTTAATTCAGGCTCTTGGAACCCAGGCTATGGGGCTGTAAAATTGTGGTGCAGACATTTAGGCTCGATCTGGCGCCCAGGCTCTAGGACCCCACAAGGGGGGAGGCTCCCAGAGACCAGGGTCCAGCCCAAGCCCCGTGAGCCTGAGTCAGCTAACCCAGGTCAGCTGCAGGTGTTTTACTGCAGTGTAGACATACCCTTACAGCCGACACCCTTGTTTGCTAGCTCTGAGTACTGTACGTGCTCATTCTTCATAGTGGCATCTTCTGCATCATTTTCTTCTGCACTCAATGCTCTCACTTGTTTTCTTGTTGACTGATCACAGCTCTGTAAGTGTATATTTGCTATTGGAATGGTCAGCTCATGCTGTTGAATTTCTCTCTCTCTCTCTGCCTTCTTGGTTTGTAAACTTCATATTTTATACTATGAAGTTGCCAAAGGCACAGTCAAATCTCTAAATTCAAAGCCATGATTTGCTAATGTGTACATAGAATGTTGTGTAAAAAGAAGTTGCTGTGAACCTTGATTGCATTCCTAGCTGGAACACACTATGCCTCAGAAACTCTGATTATGTCAGCCAGATTCAAGTTTCACCTTCCGTCAAACTAAAAATTGCTGCAGATATCTAATACTTTCCCTGTTGTATATAAAAATAGAGAGAGACCTTTCCCTCATCTGTTTTTTCAACTACTGCAATTGATACACAGTATAGTTGAAACCTTTACTGAAAGTGTTTCTGGTTTTCCATCAAACTACCAGCCAATTGCCTGTGACTGGAAGGCTGGTTAATTCATCCATTATTAATGCCATTAGAGACTGGAAGTTCATGCATTCTCATTCCCTTCGGTATTGAGGAGTTAGATATAGGCTGTGTCTCATTTGAAATTCAAGAGAATTGCTGTGGCATGTAGTGTTGTATATTAGCAGCATGTTCATTCGTAACATGCTTTTCTCCTTTGAGCGCTTCAGAACAGCCCCAAAAGAAAAGGTTATATTTAAAAAAATATGAAACAACCCACCACTTCCGAATACATTAACATACGTGGCTTTCCAACTCCCGCAGTCCTCTGTTTTAGTCTATAAAATGAGTAGTGGAAGGAAACAACCTATCTCCATCTGTTGTTCTTGGAACAGGAAAACTGCAAGTACTTACAAGTGAAATTTTAGAATTCCCACCAGGTCCTGCTACAGACCTGGCTACAGAAGATGATCGATAAGGTGGTGACAGTGACTATTTAAATGATATATAATGGAGAAATTATTAAATATGCTGTGGAGCACGAGAATCAGTGGGCCACAGTCAGGGTCTCAAGCACGCTAAGGAGTTTGAACCAGTCATAAAGGCCATTAAAAATGTGAGTACCTCAAGAGAAACCACCACAGAAGGAAAGAGGACTAAGTAGAATCCTGCTCTCACTCCCCAAGTCCTTTTTGGGGCTGCAAAGACAAAATATATCAGTAAAGGAGTTTTGCATCTGAGCAGGTCTCTTGGTCATGATCTCACAGTCACTTCTCTCTTCCCCTTAGCAGCCATGCCAGGCCTCCTCTATCTGGAGGAAGACTCCCTAATTTTAGATTAAAAACATCTAAAAAAAAAAATACAAAGACTCCTCAACCTGTGGCATGAAACACATTTCACCAGAAGACCTCAGAGATAGTCCTAGGAGTCACTGCCTGGTTTTCTGAGTTCACAGTCTGTATAAACTGGTGAAAGTTTTCTTGTTGTCAATAGCTTTTGATTAAGTCAACAAAGATGCCTTTCAGGACAGGAAAAGTATGGGTTGCTCTGTTTTAAGTCCTGCATATGATGCAGTGAGGCATCATGGGGGTCAATCTGTTCAGAATACCATTCAGCATATACACCCATAATCATCATTAACCTCTCCATACCTGAAGAAATCAGAAGTCACCAGCATTTGCTGACTGATTTTTTGCACCCTCCTCCATTCTCTTCTTTCAGATTTCACATAAGCTGACAATGACCTACGTACATTACTGCAGTACCCTTCTGCAAGGATTCTATGAGGGAGGACAGTGTATGGTTAAGAGACATTTATTACACAGACTAATATTTCATGTAATGAATTGCAGGCAAATATGCCTGTCGTTTTGATAGATGTTATTCAGACTGGGAACTGTTACTATAGCACTTTAGATAGGAAAGAGACCAGATAAACATAACTTATGAAGTGTATCTAGGTACTTGTCTGGTCTTCATCACTATGGCATCTGACTAGTCTCTAAAGTATTTAAAAATAGAAACCACCACCACCTCCCCTGTTTCTTCCTTTTCAGTCGGTAGGGGAAATGGCTTGATTCATTTGCTTGTTTGAGAGAGTGTGTGAAGAAATTATTACTGAAGGAAAAGAAAGATCAGTGACATAAAAGAAATACTATAACCTGTGGGCTAGTCTACATGGTGCTTTGGTCTGCACTAGGGGGGTTTCAAACTGCGCTACATTAACACACACTAGGGAACCTTTAGTGCAGGCCAGCAGGGTCCATACAGGCCAGTTACTGCATCACACACCACTCTGCATGAGAATGTATACCCTTATAGTGTGGACTAGCACCATGTAGACAAGCCCTATTATGCTGCAAGGGTAGTAGCCAAATTAATTTTTGGCCCTACTATTGCAGGAGGTGCCAGAGGAACTTAAATGACCACAAGTGGTCAGGCCCCAAATCTCATCTGAAAAATGGCATCTAGTGGGTCCCAAGAGGACTTTCATCTACCGAGTCACCAACATCTCTTTCTGCAGCCCCAAGGTGTTATTCAGGACAGGCCAATCTTGCCTTCTTGCAAGATCCATCCACTGGGATTATTGCCCAGCTGGGATAGATGGAAGAAATGTCTTTATAAACCAAGGACACTTTGCAATACATTTGTGATTTTTCTATTTGCTTATGATGGGAGAGAAGGCTCCTCTACTCACCATAAGTGGTGCCTCCTCCTGGTCATTCTGGGGAGTAGCTCTGCATGGTCAACACTTCTTCTTGCGGTTGTGCTCCATCGCGCACCCGCTCTCTCTTTTTTGTCTACAGCCCCCATCTCTCACACCATGAACTGCTGCTGCCTTTTCATGACTCAGGCCTCTGGCTAGGTCACTAAGTGGGCTCCTCTTCCAGGGTAGTCTTTCAAAGTTTCTTCAGGAAGTCTTCTTGTTCATTACCCCCAAATAGTACCAATCTACAGTGATCGGTAGGGGAATGCAGGCCCATCCTTTACTCTGGGTTCCAGTCCAGGGCTCTGTAGTGAACAGTTAAGTTGTGCATCTTCAACACACCTTACTGCTCTCACCCTTGGACTTCTTCCTTCGAGGCGGCTTCTCCCTTGCCTCAGGAAGGAGAACTGCAGGCTTCCTCCTTACTGCCTGTTGCCAGCCCCCTTGCTTTGTCAAAACCCCACCTGTTCGCTCACAGGTGAGTCTTCTTCTAATTAACTTCCTCCAGCTTGTCTCCCCCATTTGCAGCCTAATTGGGCCCTCTTGACCTAATTCAGCCCTCTTAGGGCTAATGTGGGGTGCACGCTCCATCACATTGCAATTCCAAAAGTGTTATATTCTGGGTAGAAAAGGCGGTTCCTTTCCTAGTCTTATTACATTGTAGCACTTTTTGTCCTACACCTGTTCTCAGCGTGTCAGGGTCAGCTAGCTCTGCTCTGCCTGACAAAATTAAAGGCTAGTAAGCAGCCTCTGATAATTTTCATACTTTCACCAGGTCAGTCAGAGGACATCCCTGCAGGCACAGTAATCATCATCATCCTGACCCCATGCTTGGTGGTGGAAACATTGTTATACTGGTAGTTATTGATATCCAGTGAATTTCAGGCATGTGAACAACAGATTGCGTGGTTCTGAATGCCTTGCTCTCTAGGTACAAGTAGAAGCCAACTTTGTAAGAGCAGGGACAAAAAGTTTTGGGGCTCTTCCAAGGACCACGAACAGCAAACTTGCAGTATGAAAGTCAAAATATGGTCTGAACCACAGCACTAGTTTTAATTGTGTGGTGACTTTCAAAATTGCCACCATATTCTGATGGAGGGTGCAAGCTATACCTATTGGAGGATCAGGAATTTTTGTTGTATTATTATGGACTCAGCCACCTTATGGAGAGGCCATAATTTCATCGTTTCCCCATGTTTGGTAAAATATGGCACTATTAATGGTTTCCAGAAATGATAGTTTTTAATAGTGCTGCTACGGGCTTCTGACTAGTTCGGAACAATACTGTCATCATTTTTAAATAGGGGCTGCAGAATACTTATTAAGCTGTGAACATTAACAAAAAACAAAGCAAGTGGGACAAAATCAAGGAAAGCTTGATTAAAAAAAGTACATTAAACAGATCTGAACATACAAGTATAAACACCCCCCTTTTAAAATTAATTACAAAAATGTGTCAGAAGTTTTTATGGCAGAAGTCCCTGATTTTGAAATACCATTTTGTTTTGTTACAACTATTATAAACTACACAGGATTAAAGGAGTGAAGGTAAATATTAATCCTATGTTGGCTGCTCTATACGTATGTGCTACTGCTTCCCAAGGAACTCTCTTTTTACTGTACATTAGACAAGGGACCCAGCTGCAGATTTCAGTGATAGGTGTGTATATGTGCGTCTGGATCCATAGTGTAAGTTTGGCATGCTATGATAGGGACCAACAGCATAGTTCGGGTTCAAATTGAGATCCACGTGACCAAAATATGAGGGGTGTTTGGGTTCATGGCTTTGGTTTGCACCTACCTCTACTTTTATATGCTAAGCCTATATTTAGAATCCAGATACATCAGCAACTTTGCATGTACACTGCATTTAGGGAGGAAGGATGGGCTTGTGGTTAAGGAATTGGACTGGGATTCAGGAGAAGTGGGCTCTCTCCCCAAGCTGCCACAGATTTCCTGCATAATACTGGGCAGTCATGTAATCATGCCATGCCTCAATTTCCCCACAGGGATAACACCATTTCTCTATCTAAGAAGGCACTTGTGAAGCTGAATCTATTAATGAGGCATTCATATAGTATGGTAATTCTTGCAACTTTATCATTTGCCTGTTGGGTGGTTTTCTAAAAGCCCCAGTTCCTGGAGTCATGTGAAAATGTGAACATCTCAAGCTTTCATTTCAATAACAGGATGTTTCTAGCCCTCTTGCCTGCAGAGAACAGCTTAAAAACATGAACCACGACTGCTCAAAAAACAGAATGCAAATAAAAGGAAGTATTTTTTTTTACTCTCCTTTTTCAATCTCCCTAGATTCAACCTATCCTCCCGAGCCCTTCCTCCACATAACTAAGTTGTTCAAAATCTGGTTCCAAATTTTGTGACCTGAACCTTCTCTTTCAGTACAGTTTGGAACTGCCACTACAGTAAAAAAAATATTTTAAAAAGTGTGTGTATGTGGGGGAAGCCTGTGGGAGTTGCTTATCTGGATATCCTATTGGCTCAATTGCTACCTTGGCCTGACAAGAACAATGTGCCTGCAAACTTCACCCAACAAGAAATATATCATTGTATCAACAGCACCAGAATGTGCTATTACCACCAAACTTGAAAGACTGTCTGCGAAACACCTTCAAAGAGTGCTTAGAAGCTGTGCCAGGAAAAATATAATCACGCAAAATAATAAATCCAGCCCAGCACAAAAACAACAGCTCTCCGAGGAAGCAGCCTGTGCCAGAAAGGACACATGCCAGAGCATCGTAAAGAACCACCCCAGCCACTCCCAGAGTGGGCGACATCATAAAACAATACAGTACTACCCTCTGCTTGCCTAAGTTCCTTGGCCTAATAGACCATCAGAGGCCTAGAAGCAAAAGACTCAGGAGGAGGCCAAACCAGACCATTAATAGACAATGCAGTTATTTCAGTTTGCAACTTTGAGGGAGCCTTTGTGGAGTGAGAAATATTTGTCCTACCTAGCTATGTGTAGTAGATAGTGCCCCAGTGGGCAAAAGGCAGGCACACACAAGATGATGAGCTCAATCTTCAGCATTACTACAGCAGAACCCTTTCCAGCTTACAAATACATAGCATTGGGGGAATTCTCTTCCTGAATGGGAATTAGGCACCTAAATATCTCTTTGTATCTGGGCCTTAGTAACTGGACAGGTTTGATGAATGTTTCTTGTTAAGAAAGAAACGCACTATATCCCATTAATCAGCTGGTAGAACATATGCATATTGTTTTACTGAACCACTACTTTAGGCTAAAAAAAAAACAAAAAACCAAAAGTATTTCAACTCCCAGTAAATCACTCACCTGAATACTGAGTCTGGCAGCAGGGTTACTTTGGGATTTTTTTTTTGTTTTGTTTTTGTGCCAAACTAATTAACTGTCCAAGGTTGTCCACAGATGGATATCCCTTTAATTAATCCTTCTCTAAGTCTTATTTATAAGGGAAGATTTATTCAGTTGCAGCCTCTGGAGAATACTTTAGAAAGGATTTCAATGTGGAATTTAAAGAGGAAATTAGTTTGTAATCAGCACATTCTACTAGTTGTGGCAGGGATCCTCACCACTTTTACAATTAATTATTATTGGTATCAAACATTATCCAAAAGCTTCCTTTATACATTCAGAGTCAACTGATCAGATAACTTCATACAAATTAATTCAGAAACCACAAGCAGGTTTATCACACTTCAATCTTCAGACAGAATGCCTAGTCTTTAACTTTCTTCTTATAGGTGGAGCTAGCATCGACACCCACAGTTAAGATTGCCTAACACTTCCCATTATAAACTCGTTTTTGGTTGTTTATAGATTTATCAAACTTTAACCATTCCACCTGACATTTTCCACACTTGCTGTCTGCCAAAGGCTGATTTTTTTTTTTTATTTATAAGTTTCAGAAAATATGTTTTGGCTGTTTCCAAAAACACTGTTATAGAAAAATAATTGGGCTGTGTTAAATATTTCCAGCTGTTTCCTTCAAGAGCTTTAGAACTTCCATGCTTTGGAGCAGGAACTTAAAATTTGGAAGGGGGATACCTCAGGGAAGTATATTTTGCTGTCCCCATGAAAACCCACCCAGAGCTTAAACCTCTGAAAACCACCATTTGCATATGTGTAGTAGAACTTATTAGCAGCTTACTGCTCAAACTTTTGAACAAGCTTACTGTATGGAGCATGCTCTCAGGCAGAGGTAAAGGGCTAGCACTCTTATTATTTATAATTTTTATTAATTTTTTCCAAATACAATATACCAAAATATCAGATTCATCATAATACACAAAGTAAATAAAGAGGGTTAGGATAAAGGAAGGGAAAGGAAGGAACATATTTCCCTTCAGGGTCTATGTTAATTATAGACCTCTAAAATGTCAGCCCAAATTGCTTTGAATTTTTCAGGAATTCCCATTCTGTGGAATGCCAGTTGTTTGTTAGCTACGACGTCAGCCATATCACTGAGCCAGGCAGCAATATTTAGCAGGAATCCACTTTGCCATTTTTTGCAGGATTAATTTTATAGGGATCAAAGATGCACGTTAGAAGCACGCTGCCTTGTTGCGAGGTAATCTCCAGATATCAGGAATATATCCAAGAATTAAATTTAAGGGGAAGGGCCCCAATTTAGCATCCAATATCAAATTGGTCCCTTGACCCACCTCACACCAAAAGTCTTGATACAGAGTCATTTCCAAAACATATGAGCTATAGCACCAAGGGAGTTACATTTCCAACAGCAGCTGGCATTTATAAGGTTCATTACCAGTATATGTAAAAAAGCTTTTGTTGAATAAGCTGTAGTATCTGGTGTAAAGTTGCTTTATTAGGTTTAAATACAATTGTTTTCCATTGGGTCAGAGATAGTTGTGTTTCCAAATCTCTATTCTAAACTACTTTCATATTATTAACTTTTGGCAGAGTTTCTTTGGGCCAGAAAATAGTAAAAGGATTCCACTGACTGAGAAAATCCAGGAAGTTTCCCCCAAAATAATACAAGTTCTGGAGGTTCCAATGCATCTGGTCCAAATACATTCGTAAGTAAATACTTTAAGTTTAGCTGGAGATAGTTCCATGCTCTGGAGCAGGGCAAGCCAAATTGTTGCTGAAAATCTACAAATGGTTTAAATTTATCATTGTCAATTAGCTGCGAGAGTCATAATTCCTCCACATCAAGGTTTTGTTACCGATTTTTAAGACAGAATTGCTCCATAAAACCACTGCTACATGGAAGAAAGGATGGAAGCAGCACTTTTTAGCCAGGTTTCACCAAGCTTGCCTCACAGCCGTTACTGTGACATGATGCAGCAGCTGCCCTTTTGTCCTTGTTTCATTAGCTTTAGTATTTGATGTACTCTCTTTAAGCTCAGTGACTGGAAGTGATGAGTTTCTTTTGAAGGCTCGTTTTAGAAGAAGGGGGAGCAAGCAGGAAAAGCACAACTAACTTTTGAAATTAAAGAAAAAGCAGCAAATATGCAAGCAATAAACAGCAAACATTTTGGGAATAAAACTTATTTTTGGATCAGATTAGAGGATTAAGATTTTTTTCTCTGTGAAATATTTTACAACGTGAGATAGTTTTAGTTTAAATAGTAAGGGAGTATGTCCCCATCCTGATACTATTTGTGTACTCTTAGGAAGAATTAGTGTTATGGGTATGTAGCAATGGATTTACATGTGATTTACGTTTTCTGTGTAGTATAGAGTTTGTAGCACTAACAAGAAAAAGAAATGTGGCAGGACCCTTGCATGATTGAGATTTGTGAAAATATGTGAGATTCAGGAAGGATGAGCATCCCAGCAGAAAAAAACATTCCACTCATATAATTGTTCAGTGCATACTGGGATATTCATGCATCATACCAGGCTATGAAGTATAAGGAAAATATTAATCATTGCCAACTTCTGTTTGACCACACATGTGGAACATCTGCAGATTCAGCTGCTGCTCCCATGCCACCCTGTAGTTTAACTGTCACATTCATTTGCAGTATTAAAGGGACATTATCAACTTGAAGCATGGCTAACACCCCGTCATTCCCCAGTTTAAAATAATTGCATATTCTACACCTATAGCTATATAATCCTGCCAGATTTTAGGGTGTTACAATTAGTTTTCTTATTTAAAAGAAGTTTCTCTCTCCTCTGTGTGAAAGCATACCACAAACAGAGGAAATATTATTTATAAAGGAGAAACTATGAAATTGGTTGTGCAAAAAGTGCTGGTAAATGCATAAACAAGCAGAAAAACAGAGGAAAAAAGTGTGTATTTTATAACAGGATGTAAACAGTTTTCTGACAGTAGTCTGGTTTTTGGTTTTTTGTTGGTATCACTTTAAACGAGAGGTGTATGTATGTTCAGGAACATACATTGCAGATTTTCCAGGTCTTTCCAGGATAGGAAATCAGCAATATAATCCCTGCTAGTTGCCCCATCTGAACCAGGGAGAAAAATACTTCAGCATTCAAAGAATTTAAATAAATACTTATTTCAAACCTTTATTTTACTATTGTTTTAAACTAGAAACAGATTGAATTCTATCTTCTGTGGCCCATTGATTCATGGTAAAAGAAAATGTGTAACAGATCTGCAGTCTAAACCTTACATTACATATGAATCCATTGGCAAAAATGCATGTATGGTACATTTATTTTAAACAGAGAAGTCACAGATCTGAACAATTGCTAATTAATTACTAGTAAGATTCAGGAATAAGATCAAAGAGTTTTGCCAAAGTTATTTATTGATTTTGGTCAGACTCTTCAAACCTGGGTGCCTATAGTTGGACAGCTCAATAGAAGTAGTTTGATTTTCAGAGCTGAGAAACCAGGTTTCACAGAAATCAATGGGAGCTGTCGGTGTTCAGCACTGCCGAAAATCAGGCTCCTTCTAACTTCAGTTGCCAAGAACTTAGCCTCTCACAAACTTCAGCATGTTCCTAGTGAGTGCATGCAAGAGGTCCCATGAACTTCAAAGGGACTACTCACGTGAGCAAAGTTAACAAATATACTGGGGGGGGGGAGGGAAATAGACCCCAAGTGTGAAAAGTTTGTCCCTTTTACTTTCACGTGCTCTCTCTCCAGCCATTCTTTAAAAAAAAGAAATTAAACATGGTTAGGACTTCCTCCTTAATCCATTTGAATGAAGTGATACATATCTTTGCTAAAAATGGAAGACTGAGTCAATATTGTGAACTGCTATACTGTTCCTAACCCGAAAGTGCAAACACAGTGGTACACAAAAGACTTCTTGTGAGTTACTTTAAGCAACCTAAGACATAGTTACTCTATGACTGATATTCCTGAAATATCACGATGTCAAAAGATCTGATACTTCATACTCATTTTACAGCTTTATTTTATGACTTTATTAATATTAATTCATTTTGGTCCCTATCCTGTTTCTACTGAAGTCAGTAGTAATCTTGGCATTGATTTCAGTAGTCACAGGATTGGGCCCTCTTAAAGAAATGGAAAACGTGTACTCTTAGAACAAGAGATGCTTGTAAAAAATATTCACATAGATGTTTACATTTGTATTATAGGGGATCAGCGGTATCTAAAAATCCACCTTTCATTACCTTACAATTCACCTTACAATTCATAATGCTACAAGCCTATTAGCTTCTAAGAATACTACTCTCAGTGCTTTCTGAGACACCTTATTATTACTACCCTATATACAAGAAAGTATTGTGAAATCACTTTGTAAGCTAACAGCAGAAGGCAAAATGATGTGTCAATGTTTAAGAACCATTTTATTATTGCTTTATATCTCAATTTCTTTATCTTGATGAAAACAATGGGCCACATTCTGCTCTCAGGCACACTAGTTCAAATCTTGCACAACACCACGGAATCCTGAGAGTACGTTTTTATACTTTGTAATACTGAATGCCTTGGTTATTGTTATGGTCAGTAATCCAGACAATAAGGGATGGGAGAAATGGGGCATGTAAATGCCAAAGAGGAATGTGAGAGGATACTTCTAAAACCTGTTGAATGGAGAAGAATGGGGGATAGAAATAATGGAGGATATTAAACACTGGAGGAGATAAAGTCACTGATTGCATAGATGAGGCTAACAAAAATCAACAGGCATAGTCAAATCTTTCCAGGAAACACACTAGAGAGGATAAAAGGGCAAAACCAGGACAGGATTACAACTGTTCCCCACTTCCACACACACTGCATTTAATTGGTTTTTATATTACACATTATGCCCCAAACCTCAGACCCTCCACCCAAGTACTAGGTGCACTGGAGTTCCCAGTGAAGGAATGCTTTTTCCCAGCTCCAGAGATCGTTTTGTAGCTCCTTTCGCATGCCCTAGTTTCTCAAGGGAGAAATGGCCTGCTGGATCTGTGTAGTTGTCAATTCATAAGTCCTAGCTCCTCTCCTCTCCGATATGGCTCCCACTCCAAACTGCCCCACATAGTTCGCTGTTCCGCACTGTGAAGACAACTGCCCCGCATAGAGCTAAGCTCCACACTGTGCAGAGAATGTGGACAGTATGTACACAGGCATCAGCGGCCTGCCTCCCCACGCAGTAGAAATGCACTGGTTGTGCTGCATCTACGTCCATCCTGCCACCAACTGTTAACACCAGAGTTGCACATATGTAACTGAAGGAAGAATTTGGCTCTGACATGCCTGCAGGAAAAAGGATGAACTGGGTGGGAGAACAAAGTTGCTCACCGGCACTGGATAGACAGGTGACAAGCCAATCATAATGGACAACATCATAAGGAAAATACTTGGAGGGCTAAAGAGACTGAGGTGAAAACTGTGGATGCTACAGATTGATGGGCTAAAACCTTAAATGATTGGACCTTTATGGCCTTGCCCTCTTCCCTCTCACTCATCTTAGCAAACTATCACTTTCCTTGCTTGTCCCAGTACTATGTCCAGGAAAGCTTCATACTTTTCAGCTCAACTATCTGCAAATCTTCAGTTCCTGGGTGAACTGCAGAATCTTCTGTAGCAGTCATGCATCAGCTAGGTCAGTGGAGTCTGAGGTGTGTCTGAATTGCAACTATGACGCAAGCAATAAAGAATTTTCAGAGATGGAATTGCAGAGAAAGTTACTGTAGGTAATAGATCACTTCATGATGCTACACAATGAACAAACAAATTATCATGAACTTCAAAATTAATTATTGAGTGTTATTTTAAAGCATCCTCAGGAAGTTCTTTTCTAATGGTAACTTGTAACTTCTTAAAACAGCTGCTCGTCTTGTTTAGATTGTAAGCTATGCAGGGCAAGGGACTGTCACTGAACATGTGCTTGTACAGCGCCTAGCATTGTGAGGCCCTGGTCCTGACGGGGGCCTCTGGACACTACTGTAAGACAAACAAACAATAAGAAGATATCCTGAGAGTTCAGGATAGCATTTTATAACGTTTTATAGCATTCAATGTTATTTTAAGTCATGGCAGCACTCTGAGTCCAAAAATAGCACCACATGCTCCAAACAAGCTACAGGGACCTGTCTAATTCCCTCAGCTATCCCAGTAAGTCTCTCAAGATTTCTTACTGATACCAATCAGCACTCTATATGATGCCAATGTGTACGCATTCCAGCCGCCACCTTGATTTTTCAATTGTAGTTTACACTTTAGGTGCATTCCATCTTAATTGACTGTTAACACAGGTACAAACTAGAATTGGTTTGTTTTTGATTAAAAAAATTAAGCCTCTGAGGTTTCCACATTAGGAGAAAATAAGCAAGGGATAGCTCTTAAAAGCTATTAGTGTGTGCACAGAACAGGGAAATGCGGTCAGTATAATGTACAACACAGTCACTGGAATAAAACAGGACATTTTTGTGAAGACAATGGAAACAAATTCAGAAGGTCAGCTGCTTGCTTGACATGTGAAGTCTGTTAAACAAATTATGTTCTGTTACACCTGTGTCAATCTACAGTAACTATTTTCTTCAGTGGAGTTTCACCCACATAGCAGAAAGCAGAATTTAGTCCCATTGTGTGGCCCACCTGTGGGTGTGGCAGAGTAAATGAGAGAGAGTTGGAGGATATGTTTAAAAAAAGAAAACGGGGAAAGAAATAATGCCCCAAGGAACAAAATGCTAAGCTAAAAAGGTATTTTGAACCCAAGGAACTAGTCTGAATCAAAGATGAAAGGAACAAAATCATTATCCACAAATAATCCCACATTTACAGTGGGAAAGCCCTGTGCTACTATACTCAACCCCCCACTGGGGCAGCTGGGCAATGGCAGTTGGGATAGAAAGACAAAGTGGGTGAGGTAATATCTTTTATTGGACCAACTTCTGTTGGTGAGAGACACACGCTCTCGAGCTACACAGAGCTCTTCTGCAGGTTGGGGTAGGAAGTCCATCAGGAAGGTTGGTCACTCACAGTAAAGTTTAGGAATCCCTGTTCTTTACACTGGCAGCTGAAAGAAAAAAGCTCTGCATACCTCCTCCTGCTCCTTTAAACCCCACCAACAAGACAACTGAACTATAGCAGTTGGTGTTTTATTTTCATCAGTGAGTTTTCAAGTCAACTGAGAGAATCCATCCTTTGAACAGAGGATTCATTACAGTCCACACATGCTTAAACAATACTGTGCACCTGAAGACACTCTAAAATGCCTCTAAAGTTTGTTTTTTGGGGACAGTTTAACACCTTGAATCCTGTCCGTAATCTTTGGAATGGGCCTGGAGGCTGTCATAGCACTCAGCTGAAATCCAAGCCTCTCTCTCTCACCCTTATTAAGTAATCTTCTAAACAAATAATCACTTTTTTATTGAATGATCCATTCACCTATCTAGTATAGAAAACTGCCTACTAGAAAAAAGAGACTTGACAAAAAGATGTAGGTGCTTCTGAGTGTGAGGTATATAGACTTGCAAGAGACAGTGGTACAGGGTGTTCACATGACTAATGAACTCAGTGCTTGCTGCTATACGGTCTGCCCATAATTTTTGGCAGTACTACCTCTAAAGTCAATACTGTCAAGAACAAATTTTGGTGTGTGCACTCACTACAGAACTTAAGCTATGATTACATTCCAGGAACGACTGCCTTCTAGAGATAATAGTACTTGGAATGACGCTGAATCATAAAACTCCATCCTGGGTACCCAGGTGAGAGAAATATTCAGTGGGTGATAGATATTTCTTTGCTGGCATCTACACATCTATGTTAAATACCACGAAGTAGCAGGTTTACTTGAAACATGCCTTTCTAGTTTGCCACCAGATATCCCACAGCTCATTTTCACAGTACCATCTAAAAGGCTGTTTCAGTGTCTGAAGAGGTCTGAACAAAGATGGAGTCAAAGATTGCCTAGTGACTATAATATAAACATACAAAAAATCTGATGATTTAATCTAGAAGGCTTTAGTTATTTGGTATAATAATGTGGAGAAGCAGCCATGAAAATAATGACTAGCAAGTTTTCCTTTTTTACACTTATGACAGAAACTTCTCAAATGCTTCAAGGAAATCTGTGGAAGAGCTAAGCCCTTCTATGTCCAACAAATTATTTTTGCCATGAAAGTGGAATAAATCAATCTCTTCTTCTTCTCCATTTTCATGTTCTTCTTGTCCTTCAAAGAGGTTGGTCTCGGAAGTAGGAATGATGATGATGCGTGGAACTGCAGTACTAATGATGGAGTCCACGCCTCTGTTTATTTGAGTTTCTCCTTGCGAGGTATCTGAGCCTCTTCCTTTGGTGACGCCGTTCAAGCCAATGGGAAGAGAAGCTGCTTTTAAGGAACTGGTCACAAGTGCTTCAGGGGAATTCTGCAGGAATGACCACCCAAGCAGCTTCTGGAAGTAGCTGGAGGAGAGCAAAACCTAGGGTAAAAAAACCCACTAAATCTTTAGTACCATCGTTTGATATATAACAATTATAGGTTATATCATCTCATTGAAACTTCTTGTACCAGTCCATTACATTTTATGTCCCGGTTTCCTTGAGCTGTTTCCCCATCAAAATTTGAGTCACTGCCTCAACATAAAGTCAATATCATGTGATCAATGTATTAAAATGTACCAAACTGTCAGTTTTAGAAATGCACAGCATATACAACAAAATATTGAATGAAGTAAAGAGACAAATATTTGGTCAAACATTTTCAAAAATTTGGAGGTAGTGGACATTGGTCCCATTTTATGCCATGATCAATGGAGTAGCACATTCTGAAACACATTCAAGCATTATTTATTCATTACTAATTTGGAATTGTATTGTACCCATTCTGCCATATGTTTTTATGGTTAATGGGCTAAATCCTCAGCTGCTGCAAATCAGTACAGCTCCAGTGAGTTCCACTGGAGCTATGCCAATTTGCACCATTTAAGGATCTGACCCACTTCCTGTTTAAAAAAAAGCCTTCCAAGGAACACATTTATATATAAAAGGGAGAGGTTTTTTTTTAAAAGCATCCGAGTGGTGACACAGCATTATGCTGCTGCAAGAAAACTCTTTGGGGATGAAAGTAGAAACTTCCATGTGCTCACTCTCCAGAATAAAACTGAGGTTTATTCCACAAAACTTTCTATTCATTCTGTTTTATACAACTCATACTGCACTCATCACTGCAGTAGCTGAGGCTGTATCTACACTGCAATAAAAGTCCTGGTACATGGCTGCAGGTGGTCCAGGTCAACTGACTCTGGCACACATGGCTTAGGCTGTGGGGCTAAAAAATTGCAGTGTAGATGTTCAAACTCAGCCTTGAATGTGGCCTCTGAGATCCAGTGCATGGGGAAGGCTTCAGAGCCCGGGCCCCAGTGTGAGCCTGAATGTCTACACGGCTATTTTTAACCCTGCAGCCTGAGATCCCCAAACCTGTCAGCTGACAAGCTCTGGGATTCGATGCTACAGGTTTTATTTATCGCAGTGTAGACATACCCTGAGGGTTTTAGAATAGCCTCTGCCCCCTCCCTTAAGAAAATTCCAATCCTGCATGAGATGCCTCATACATGCTTTAAATGTTATTTCTCAAACATTTTAATACATTTCAACCTGTTACATCCTGGCACCTTTTTTTCCCCCCTGTATAATGAACAGAGAAGGGTCTCAGAGGAAATATTTATATAGAACAGTTTGATTCTTCATATCTCTATTTTCTCAAAGTTCCATTTTCCCTGTCACAACCACAGTAACAATTTTAATAGTTGTGTATTGAGATGCTTCCTTTGTACCTTGTCCTGCCAATAGGTGGCTCTGTAATCATAAAATATATAGATAGTACCATATTTAACACAAATTAGGGAAAAGAAAAATAATCCCACTTCTTTGGCTTCAGAAGCTTTTCACTTTCTATTCACTCTGATCTATCTATAATTTCATGATGACCATTTTAGTTTACCCAGGACTCAAAAAAGATCAAATATCATCAGGAGTATAAAAATCAATCACCACCATTGCTAATGCTTTGAAAAACGTAAATAATAATAAAGCAAATTTTTGTAATGAGGCTAATCTAAAGTATAATTAAATAGGTTTGTGTTCTTTCAGGAGAACGTAAATCTGTTAATAAGTTCATCTGAAGAAAGAGAAGGCAGATAAAAAGACAGAGAAATTTCTTTTCAAAACCTATTTTATTTCTCTTTTCTGTCATATCTAGGAGCCAGGGACTCCTGAGCTCTAAACCTGGCTTTGACAATGACTCCCTCAGTGACCTTAGACATGTTGCATAACCCCTCTTCCTCAATTTTCCCATGTGCAAAATTATGGCAATCCCTCCCAGGAATGCTGTTGAAGATTAGTTAGTAAATGTTTGCAAAACATTCTGAAGGAGGTAAGCGTGACATATTAATACTGGTTTTCCTAAAATAATTATAATGATGATTATAAAAAAACACTTTGTGAGAGATAGCAAGGAAGTGGTTAAGGAAAGATAAGAGTCCCCTCTCTGGCAATGAGAAACAACATTAACAAGAAAAATATAATGTATACTTCACTCCGCTGAATATTTCTGTGAAGACTGATAGAGCGCAGGGCAGGGAACAAGTCTTACTCTGTTTTATAAAGCATCTTGTACATTTATGGTAATATATACATCTATTTATTATTAACCTTGAGTGCCTCCTTCGGACTCCTACACTCAACATACATTAACTGTCTTTTTTCTATTGGAGGTATTTCTCTAGCACCGATAAACCATAGTACCTAAGCCCCTAACATTAGTACACTGCAACATGATGGCTAAGTGTATCTTTATCTCCTTCTAGTGGCTGGACCCAAGAGGTCTGCTGAGTCTGCTAAAGCCTCGGAGCTGACCGACTAGATTCTTTAGCTCAAACTATCGTTGCTCATGCAGCTACAGTGATGGTCCTTTTAAAGGCATGCGCTCAAAGTTGACAAAACCAGAATATGACACTCCCTAAATGAATGCTTTAAATATCCCTAATACTGAAGAAAAGTCCAGTCCTCCAAAACAAGGATAGCTAGAGAATTAAAACCCCAGTTCTCCAGCTGCATGAACCATTCACTGCACAGCAGAGAGCTGTTTGTAGTGACTGTGGTTGCATGTGCACACGGCCCCATTTCCCAGCTCTCTGTGCCTGCCTTGATCCTGTGAGCAGACTGCTTGTTATTTATAACGGATCCTGCTCTTGAAAGTAGGACAGCAGAATGCTTGTTAATTTCAAGTCCTGCAGACTCTCAAGAATGTAAAGAGCAGGGAGAATAGAAGAACTGCTTAACTGTGACAACAAATACATTAGCCCCAGTGACAGACCTTGTCAAGCTGATAACATTGTAGCAGTCCTTATCTTTGAGAGCTCATGGCTTTCTAAGACTAAGGGGAACTTTTAAAAATGTACCATTTGGAGTAGTGTTAAAACATGGACTTTCAGTATTACTACAGGTCTTCTGCCACATATCCATTATCATTCCTCTGCCACAGGTATTTTTGTAGTGCCCATCCCCATTGTATCTCAGCTAACAATATTTGCATGCAAAGCAGGTATGGGGACTGCCCTGTGATATATGCAATATTACATGCCACCTGCACATAGTAATTGTCTGCATTTAGGATTAGATCCTCATTTCACACCACCAACATAGCTTTGTCATTGTCACCTGACACATCGCTTTCCCCGACCTGAAGAAAAGCTCTGTATGGCTCGAAAGCTTGTCTCCCTCACCAACAGAAGTCAGTCCAATAGAAGATATTACCTCACCCACCTTGTCTCTCACATCTTTTAGTGTCATTCTAGATTTGATCTGTTTCCATAGACCACTAGTCTGGATCACTCCCAGGTGCTAACACAGAAGGCACACGCTCCCACCATGGTGGGGAACTCTGAGTGGCATTGTACCTGAAATGGTAATTAACTGCCACACTCTGGCCTCGGTTATATGTCAGCAGCCTACCAACAATTTTGCATCAAGCAATCTTGATCTGACTCAATTTATGAAAATATCTTAGGATACAATAGGTTTCAAGATCTTGACAGGATGGGCAGGTTTTAGGGTTTTTATTTTAAGGTGGAGCAGAGGAAAAGTGAGATTATTCTCTCCTTCAGAAACTGTACTATATTGATAAATCCATGGACTAAATGATCCTTGAACTGACTACACACTACACCTGGGACACTCAATATTGTGAAAGCACTATACACTATCTATGTCAGTGAACAGTACTGAGAGCAATAGAGTGCAAGGACCCAATCAAGGGCTACTTATCAAAACTACCTGACAGCCATCCTTCGAGGACAAAGTCAGTATAGCCTCTGATTCTTCCTGTGGAGAACAGCGTGGCCAACTGACAGTCATTAAAATAATTCATTACTATGAAGAAAACCTCAGAATCCCTCCCCTCTGCTTCTCTCTCAGAGAGAGAAGAGAAAAAAAGGAGAGATTGAATTTGGAGTCGCAGGTGTCTGGAAGGAATCCTCAAACTCTGCTTCCTTTCCACTGTCTTAGGTGTTATGTCCAGACATGGAGTTAGCGAGGGAGCTCTGAAGCAAGGTCAGGTCACCCAGGTTGGGTCTACTCCTGCTGGTAGGAAGCTGGGCTCCTCTGGAGCTGAACATTTCAGGCACCCCAACCCTGTGACAGAGGGTTAGAGGGAGACTCCACAGTCAGGGCCCTTTTCCCACTTTCTTTGGTATAGAGGGTGTAAGCTTTTACCATTTTCCATGGCTTCCAAGGCCAAGGCTTAAATATAGCACTTCAATATGAGACACTTGCTGCCTTCCTCACCAAGAAACAGGAACAAACTGAGGTCAAAACCTCAGCTGTTGTATATCAAAGTATTGATTTATGTGGAAATATGCCAAAGGTGTGGCCCAGGGTGCATGACAGAGGTGGGATTTGGCGCTAAATCTCTTGCTCCCAATTGTTCCTGCACTGTCTGACTGACGTCAGAGGAACAGAATTACTCATCGTCCATACTGGCTCACCAAACCACAGTTTGCTGGCCTAAGTGGTGGCACTTGATCTCTGTCATCGTCTTTTTTTTTTTTTTTTAATTTTAAAGTGATGAAACTGATTGATGGGACTTTTGCAGTGGCACTACCTGGAATGAATGAAAGGGATGATTATTCTTTCAACAGAAGGGGAAAGGAAGTATCACACCACACTGAATTATCTAATTTATGTTGCCCACGATTCCACAAGCCTTAATGTTACTCTTCAGCCAGCAGCAATGTTTCATTGGGCCAGATTCCCATTTACATTAAGGCCCCTTTACACCATTCAGCAGTGTAAAACGGTCTTAAAAGTAGAAACAGATTGTATTTACCCGCACTTTAAGTCCTTTTAACATGGCTTTAGCAGCATACAGGGGCCACAAATATGAATGAGGATCGATCCCATTATTTATACAGCAGCAACGGTGCAGTGGATGCTTTTACAGATGAGAGTGGAGGTCCCGGCCTCAGACAGTTTGCAATTTAAACAGATAATAAATAGATGAAGCACAGAGATGGGATCCAAAAGCACAAGCTGACAATACCGTACAACTTGTCAGTGACACAATCATTCTTATGCTGTTCTATTGTTTTGTTTTTTTTAATTTATTTTCTACTGCCTGCTTTGTCAACACTTTATAAAGAGGAGGACTAAGGTTTTATAGGCCTTGTGGAAGAAGAGATTTTAAAGAGACATTTGAAAGAAGAGAGAATGGATGCATTCAAGAGTAGGGGAAACAGTTCCCTGTGATTCCCAGCATAGCTTCTCTTTTAAACTATACTTTCTTTAGAGAAACAACCAGAGATCCAGAAGGAAAGAAAGGTGACAGAATCAGGTGACACTTCTTATGGTGTATTATTATTTCAGTTAGACATGTCATAGGTACCCCCAAGAAGATCTGGGTACCTACAAACTTGGGAGTACTAGCCAACCTATTAGTAGGTTGGGTATTGTGAGTTTTATGCCTTTGTCTACTGAAGGTGTAGCATTGGCATATTTTCCCATGTGATTCACAGCAGTACTAAATCTGAAAGTCCAGTGATACTGAAGTGTTGGCAACAGCTAATTCAGGGGTGATATAAGGTCATCTTCTGAAGTTCCACCTCTGGAAGTGTGACACTTCTGAGAAAATGACACCAAACTGCAGTAGTTTGGTGTCTGGTTTTGTTGCATCCACAAGAGATGCGCTCAGTACTCACCATCTCCACATTCAGGGAGAGATGGGGGGCAGCTGCCAGGCTTTCCCACTCTCAAGGAGAAATGGGAGTTTCTTTCTCATCTTCCCCCTCAAAGAGAAAACATTTTTTTAATGTATACTAAAATGAGGGTGCAAAAAAATGGGGCTTCCACTATTTCTGAATCTGTCTTGAAACCCCAACTTTGTAACAAATGGAGTCTGCAACATCATGGAGGTGAGTTCCTTAGATTTGGGAGTGGTATGAGATGAATCAGGGCTGGAGGCGGTAAACATGCTGAGACGAAGAGGACATGTTCTTACATTCATCCCCACTAACTTACTGAGCTACAAGTCAGCATCTGATTTGGCATGTTGCCTTATTTTTCCAGAAAAGGCAAAGCAGCTGGGAAAAGAGTTAACAGTAACTATTTTAATTTTAAATATTAAAAGCATTTATAGATCTGTAATGGCGGAGTGGGGGAAACCTTCAAAACCACAAATATAGGTGAGGTCTTCAGGAGAAGCAAGATTGAGATGACTTGCCAAAAAAAGATTAGACAATAAAAACAAGACGCAAGTAAGTCCTCCTTTTACCTTTTCCTCAGTTATTGCATTGCAGCTGTGGGCCTTCAGAAGCAGTTCCCTCTTCTCCTCCTGTCTTGGGCATGATGAAAAAGAGTTACTTCTGGGAGGCTGCAGTTTCTTATGAACTGGCTCCACTGAGTCAAGCTCTAGATCACTCCAAACCTAAACACCAGGTGAGAATTATTTCAGACAGCTACATTCTTTCCAGCTTTTTAAATATTCTCTGTTGGTTAGCAGGCTGCTTTAGCATGTAGACAAAATGAGGGTTTTCTAAAATGAGACTATAACCAGCCCTGATGAATCTCCCATTAGACAAGATTTATTCCACATACTCTTGATTTTCAATCTTACTGCTCACCTGAGGTTTGTCTCTTGGGAAGCACAGAGTTCTTAACACACAGTGCATCCATTTTCACCAGAACTTTTTATTCACCTTTTGATCTCTGTGGTATAATGACGCTTGTAGTTTCTTGGCACCTAGACATGAGATATCCATAGCAGAAAGAAAGCACAGCCTCGAATGTGGGCAGACACTTTACTTATTCTTCCTGTACCTCATTAGCAGTGAAGCTCAAACCTGACTTGCAACAATCCAGATGATTCCATTTCTGGGCCTATCTTGTGCAAAGATTACAACTTATGACAAACTATATGTTGATTTTGTGATTCGGACAAAAGGTGGAAACCAACAAACTGTTTTCCACGTGCACTTAAGTTAGGATTTGAAATGAGGTCCATGAAGGCTTAAAACTAATTAACTTTAACATCGCTGATTTACTTAGCTCCCTCAGCTATGAACAGTCTTTTCATTTCTCCTTCCTTGTAAAATTAAAACAATAGATGCCATTTTATTTACATTAGAAACGCGCACACACTAGAGATTTGTTCAATGGAAACAGTCACATTTCCTATTTGATGCTGTCAGTGTCATTTCTATCAACTTGTGCATTAGCTGCAAAAATGTCACCATGAATTGCTACAATGCAATATGCAAAATCCACTGGGCTAAGCTTTTATTTCAGAGGGCATCTACACAGCTGTACTAAACTTGCATTTTAAAACCACGTTTCCTGTCAGCCACTGAAAGAATAACTGCCTCTGGCCGTGTCTAGTCAACACAGCATGACATTATAACAGCAGCAGCAGTTTTGTTTGAGACCTATAAGCAAAGGTAAGACCACAGGCTGACACCTTTAAACAACAACATTATCCCATGTCTCGAAAGGAGAATACTTTAAAAACAAAAAACTGAGTTTACAGAAAATGAATAGTGACTACCAGAACAAAAGAAACTGCTCAGGCTAGGATATGCAAGGTGCTATAGAATGACTACAGTGAATCTCATTTAGCATCCATTGATCTACTCATCCACAAAAAACTTGTTCAGAGAGAAATAAAGGAGAAAATGAGAGTCAAGGAAAATGAGAGCCAAGAACAGAAAGATATAGAGGAGAAGGGAAAAGAAACAAGTTAGAAGCCATTCTTTCTTCCTTTGTTTTTAGCTCTTATTTTATCATCTCCAGAAACAACACATCTCCAGTGCCACCCTTGCATAAGCACTATGAACAACTAGTGACTTAGGCCTTGATCTAGCAAAGCACTTGAGCATTTGCTTAACTCAGAGCATATGAGTTGTCCTAGTGACTTTGCTGGATATGGATTTTACAGCAGAAAAGATACATGTTTTTTTGTGTCAGAATGCTTATATATTTTATACAGCGGTCCAGGTTTTTGAGAATAATCTTAATACTTCTACAGAGCCTCCAGTGAAATTACATTACTATCCATTCTCATGAGCAATAGCTTAATGTATCATCCCTATAGTCCGAAACTTAATGGCCTGTGAGTGTAAATTAGCTCAATGGGCGAAAGTTTGTACATTTAATTTACATTATAACAGAATTACGTATACTTTTTTTTTTTTTTTAACAGCTTCTGTTGCTATGACACCCGTAGCACTTCATAATAAATACAAAAATGAGTCATTCATAGGGATGGTTCAATAAACAATTGCTGTGGTGTTTCTGCCATGTTAAGATCCTTCATCCTAACACGGTGACAATCAGTTACATTTCTGGTTGAACAGGAAAGCCTTCAAATTTGCCCTGAAGACTGAAACTCCCTGGTTCTTATAGACTTTAAGGTCAGGACCATATGAAGGAGCAAGTTCCCAGGGGATGGCGTTCTGCAGAAAATACTCTGCTTCTGGAAAGTTCTGTTCCATTCAGCAATTGTAAAAGCACTGGAACGAATTTTAATTGTTGCAGTGAGACATTCAGGGTAGAGGCATTCTCACAGGTAGCCTTGACCCAAGCCAGTTCGTGCTTTTAGATGACAGAATTTTTGTATGCCTGCTAAAAGTTTTCATTACCTAAGCACTGAACAGGAAGATTTTTTGACCACACACAAGAATCTCAATGGGTACAGATATTCTCAGTTCAGTGCATGTGGATTTAGGTATGTAGTTTCCTGTGGCTATGTCTGCGCTAGTGTTTTTCAGAGAACTGGTGAAACTCTATTAAATTAGCTACGTATGACAGATTGCTAACGTAGGGAGGGGACAGGTTTTTACTAATTTGTTTTATTACTCTTTTTTTAATGCACACACCAAGATCTAAGTGACAGAGTGATAAAATGACTGTGCTCTGTCTATGAAAGTAGGCACCCCACAACCATTGCTACCTGTAATGGTGGGAGGGTCCGCCCAAAATACTAGCATAGGCAAAGCTTGTGTGTCAAGGACAAACCAGTGTAGAATACTACCAAATACAACCCTTAGCCTGCAAAATAATAAACATGAGAAACACTGTAGGTTGGTGCTATGTAACAATTTTTAAAATATAATCATTTGGCATGTTATTCATTTTAATTAAAAAGAAATGTACTGTAAATGTATCATATAAAGGCTAGGGGAAAAGGTTACCACTTATCTATTACTGAATATATAGTTCTACAATGAAGAAGGGCTGGCCAACAAACAACTATTTCTATTCTATTCTATTCTGTCACCCTGATATTTGAATGCCTTCCAAGAGTGCATTAAGCAACAAGACTAGTGTATGTCACTTGTGGTTCTTGCCATATTATTATTTACTTGTATTATGGTAGCATGTAGGAGCCCCGGTCATGATCCAGGAAGCCACTGTACTTGGTGCTGTACAGAACAAAAAGATCTTCCCTGACCCAAAGAGCTTACCATCTAAGTCAGTTGTACTGCTGACAGTACCTAATAAAACAGAATTTTCCATTTCAGTTGGATGTCCAATTAAAATAGCTGCATGGTCTGTCTAGAAGAGTTCCAAAAGCAATGGGCCTAACACCTAACTTAATCTGGTCTATAATTATAAATATGACAGAGCCTAATTTGATTGCGGTCTTACCAAAGGATCTTTTCTTAAGGGAAGAGACATATTATTTCACTATGTGTTCTGTATTTAGTTTTTTAAAAGATTTTTACAAATTAAAGGCCTGATCTTGCAATTGACAATGCCTGGGCAGAGTGTTTTGCAGCACAGAACCCCACTGACTTCAGTGGGGTTCGAAACAGGTGCAGCAGTCTGTCTGTGTTCTTTCAATTGCAGAATCAAACCATGATGACCATCATGGATTTAAAGAGAATAAAGAACATAAGATGTACTTAATGTCAAATATTTGAATCTAAAAAGGTTAATATAGACCTAGGTTGGATGCAAAATGATGGTCAGTCAATTTAGTCTAGAGCTGCAATGAACAAATATTTTGATTATTCTGAGTGGTTTTCAGGACTAGTTGGAATGTGGGAAGAGAAAATCATATTGTGTAAAACAGGATTTTTTTCCAGGGTTTGGACTGTGTTAGAAAGTGCAGAGGAATGGATTCCTCCAATACTTGGTGTTAACCTTGCTAGCTACCAAACACAACTTTTCTGTTAGTGCTTATGAAGTTACACAGGAGTGCAATGTGTGCACGGGAGGGATTGAAATGTGTGCATTTCCCTTTGCTGGGTCACCAGAAATCTATGACAAAAGATTTTGTGCATCTCTGGAGCCTTGAATGGGATTTCGTCAATTTGCCAATGAGCATTGTCTTTTTTACTCATGTATGTGTGTTTTCTTATCTGTTTACAATACTGTTCTTTAAAAATCTCTCCGGTACTGGGATCAGTTCTCTGAGAAGCAGATTTTACATTCCTAAGGGTAGACTGGAGAATAAAGCAAAAAATAAAGTCCTATATTTCCAGTTTCTACTCAGACACTTACAACTTGAAACTGTTGTAAATCTATTGGTGAACTGGCAAACAAGAGATTACTATGGATAATGATGGAAATTCAGTATTTATTAGCTTTCTGAGAAGTAATGCTATATAGGAGAAGAAAGCCACTCAGGCCGCTTTATAACACAGAATGGACAGTTTTTGACCAGGTTTTTGAGTAATTTATTTTCTAACCTGTGGGGAAAAAGGATCATCTTCAGGCCAGATTTGTCATACTCCCTGGTTTTGTTGATGTTCATCAACCCACTTCCTGGATCTATCTTATCTGAAGGATTTAAAACATCTCTTTGAATATTTGGCAACTTGGTCATGTTATTTTTACTCTGATATTGGTACCCTGGAAGAAATAGCTTGTAAGTTACACACTATACATCTATGAGTCCTCATCCTTGCCTAGATTATTGCCATCAAACTCAAAGGGGTAAAAGCCTAACTTACTCTCAAGTTCAGCCTGTCACAGTGCTTTGTATCTTTGTAAATGATCCTAATGATAGTTTGAGCTCTTATGGTGGTTCAGTGAAGTGTGAAAGAGCTGAATAAGTAGGTTCATAGAAAAGCCTAGCACTGGTCCCCTATGCAGACCACGGATGTGCTGAATAAATGCTCTAATAGGCACAGCATCAGTACATATGAGGCTGACTTTTTAGGAGTTGAAAGGAATGGTAAGAGGTCACTCTGTGGAATGGGATGTTCCCCAAGGGAACTTTTTATTTTTTTTAGTATTATTCTATATGGTCCTATGGATATGAAGCCTACAAGGCATGAGCTCTATTGAATTCTACCTGACAGATAAAGAGTGAAAGGATTGAGAACACCATTTTCACAATTTTAACTAAAAAAAATACACATTTTTGTAAAATTAATGTGAATTTAAATGTGATTTTTCCACATAAAATCCCTCTGCATGGTCACAGCTATACCCCCAGGCAGAGCACCAGCTGCCATGACATCCACGATTCCACTTCTACAAAACCACCACATCTGTATGCATGGTAAAAGTCAGATAAATACATCAAATTCTGAACAACAGTTAATTTCCTATACAGAAACAACTTTGTTTTTCCAAGACTTTCAGAAACAGATGCAAAAGTATGATTTTGGATACGTTTTTAGAGTACCGGGTAATTCACTGAGGACCTGACTTGTCTCAGTCAAGCAAGTTTTATACCCAGTTCCTTCCATGGAAACAAGACAAAGACTTACTGCTTCTCCAGTGGAAACTGATGAAACACAACTACTCTTGTTCCTGGAGGTAAAGGAGCGATGACTGGAAACAGAAGCCCTGAACGATGATTCATTTATAGAACCTGATGAGAGATCACTCTTCGATATCCGTATGAAAAATCGCAAGCATGGAACAGCACTGTGAATGGTTTTCCTGATGGGGGCACAGGAAAGTAAAAAATTACAGACTATGTAACACCACAAATACCGGCAGCACTGTTTGGAAAATGATCTGACAGACGTTCTCTCTCTATTGGTAACCTCAATATAGCTTTTTTTTTGTTTTATAAAGGTTAAAGATTACTTGGAAGTAGGGCAAATATGAACAGTTAACAAGACAAAGGGAAAGGCATCAGGGGGATTCAGTGGCTTTAAACCAAAAAGCCCGTTGCAAGCAGGCATGGATGAGCAGTGAGAATTGAAAATACAATGCATTTTTAGTAATATGCTCAATTTTTAAAAAATGGTTAGTTGTTCATTTGATTATGAATAAAAGATTAATACTGCAGACATACAGACCATAATGGGCCAGACTCTCTCCTGTGATGAGATCGGTTCTTTGCATGGGAGAAGGGGAACAGCACTGGGGAGCCCATTTTTATTTATTTGTATAGTGTCTAGGAGCCTCAGTCACAGACCAAGACCTTACAATCTACAAGCACTTACAATCTGCATAATGTTTAGTAGCAGTCTAAGGGCCCCCCTACACAAGCATGGCAATGGGTGAATTCTGAAGTGCACCAGTGTGTTGTGCACTAGCAAGCCTGTATAGCCCTGCTGGCTAAAAGTTCCCCAGTGTGCGTTAACATAGCATGGGGCCAGTTAGGGCACATCTATACTGCAATAAAAAGCCTGTGGCCCCAAGTCTCAGAGGCCAGGTCCATTTGCTTGGGCTCGCAGGACTACAAATTGCAGTAGAGCTGTTTGGGCTCAGACTGGAGCCCGGGCTCTGAGACCAACCGTCCTCATGAGATTTCAGAGCCCAGGCTCCAGCCCAAGCCTGAACACCTACACTGCAATTCTGTAGCCCCGCTGCCTGAGCCTGGGTCAGCTGACTCAGGCCAACTGCAGCTCTGCTGCGGGTCTTTTATTGCAGTGTAGATGTGCCCTTCGTGTGCAACACACTGGTGTGCCTCAGAATTCACATTCCTCTAGTGCACATTGCTGCGCCATGTAGACAGGCTTTAAGTAACAGTTATAGCTCCCTGTTTCTTTGGGCTCATCTGTGCTAGCCCAGCCCCAGCACAAATTAGACCAGCCTACGGGGCTCCTCTAATCCACGCCACCTGGCTACACTCCACAAGGGACCGTATGTCAGTTGAGAAGTGGCAGAGGAGAATTGGCAGAGCACTCCGCTCCTTCCTCCAACAAACCCCCACCTCACCCCAGGATGGGGTGGTCAGTTGGCAGAGGAGCCAGGTATATTGACTTTAAGCCAACTGATGGTTCTTCCTTGCTGAGGGTGTTCTCAGCTGGCTAGCTATGACTAGATTCCAGCTCCTCTGGGCTGCCTGTGTTGTGCAAAGCAGATAGTTCAAGGGCAGATAATCTGGCCCCATGCCTTTGCACTTGGTACAATAAATCTATAACCCCATATCACTGTAGATTAATTCTAGGACAATCAACAAAATACCAGCAAATATTGATACAGACACAAGGAATAAGATAGGACAAGCCACATATAAAATGGATAACCAGCGCTCTGCTATGAGCACTTGTGAATCACATATCAGCAGAGAAAGCCAAGACACATATTAAACTCCAGAGGCACAAGTTAGAGCTGGATGAATATTGCAACAACAATAACAAATTGCTTGAACATTAATTCAATTTTTTAAACAAATGTGTTTGACTATGTTTGCTCCTCTGTTCCCATTTTCTGTAAGTTTAACACTGAACGACTTTCAATGCAAGAATGTGTGAGAAAGCAGTGAATTTTTAGCAAACACTCCAATACTCACAGGAATAAAATATTACAGTTGTAACAGTGTACATCGGTCTCAGAAATCTAATTCTGAAAGTTACTCTCACATGAACAGGGAACAAAAATCTACTGTATGACCTGAGAATCCAAAAAGACAGCAGCATATTCTGTAGTCTGAGGACCCCCAGATCTTCGTATACGTCATCTCTGATCTTGCTGGGACAATGGAATGGAAGCCTTAATGTCTACAGGCAATTTGGGCCCACATGAGTGCTAGCAGGCTGAGTCTGAGATTCTGTTCCTGTTATGAGTCCTGCCCATGCAATTGGTGAGCCCCTCACTGAGGTCAGTAGTACTGAGCGGATGCAGAGATCTGCCCCTGCGGAGCTTGTTGCAGGATTGAGACTTTAATCCAGATGAGACAGAGGTAACGCTGATGGGGCGGAGGGAATAATGGGAAGAATTATCAAAAGTTTTATTGGTAGCTGAGGGAATGCAGCCAGTGACTGACACAGGTTCATGGTTGAGATATTTTCTTGGACCTCAGGTTGCTGCTGAATTGTCAGGTAGGCCCTGTGGCAAAGAGCACTTTAGTTTGTCTGCAGCTGGGAAGAGAAGTGCAACCACCAGTGCAATTTATGCTGTTGTCCCACTCGGACTAGATTGTTGTAATGCACTCTCCCTGGGGATACTTTTCATCACTATTCAGTAACTAAGGCTGGTGGCAACCTGCTTATTAAACACTGGAACTACATCAATTGTGAATTTCAAGGTAGAATTTAAGATCTATTTTAACCTTCTAAAGCCCTGAATGGCTTAGGACCAGGTTACCTCAGAAACCACCTGTGCTATTCAGCCATAGCTGCAATCAGACTGAAGGGACTGAGCTGAACCCCCATTGGTATTTTCTTCTCCTTTAGTCTGCCATTCATTATCCATCAGGACACATTGCAAAACCCAGCTTTTTCCTGAGGTATGTGAGGAACAGGTGGATTAAGGAATATGATTTATAATTGTGTAGATCTTCTGAAGATTATTAGAATAGGACATTGAAGCTAACACGGATTTTGTAATGCACTTTCATAATGTACATTTTTAGAATTTGAAATGGACACAACTTGTGATGGGTACTTAATGAATGATGATTTTACTGTAAATTGAAACAAAAGAAACTAATAAAATTTCAAACTCACAAGAGCTCCTTGAGAATAAGCTACAACCAAGACTTCTTCATGGAAGTTTTTTGGTGAATAATTCTGAACAACAAATCCATTCGAGAAAATTGTCATCCGTTTGAGGATGATTCACAAACACAGAAAGGAAAAATGTTGTCATTTGTTCTGAATGAATGAATGAATCATTTAAAAAAAAACAAAAAACCCTCCCAATCACAGTGAAAGTAGCAGTAATTATTCTAAAATGAAATGAATGCCAAACTTTTAAAATTAAGTAATATTTGTTTAGCTTTGTTTACAGGATTTTTTTTTTTTTTTTTAATATTTAGCTGTTTTAAAAAACAAACAAAAAACAAACAAAAAAACAATTGTTACTTCCAGTGATCTCTCTCATGGAGAGATGGGTTTTTCCAAGTCATCAGAATGATCATTCAAATTTCAAGTCTAGTTCTTAGAAGTCATACTATTACTCATTGTACTGGCATAGAGAAAATTGGTGAGATGTATTAGGAAATGTAGATGATAATATCTCAAGTGGAGCTGGCTGAAAAACAGGTTTTTTTCATTCACACTTCAAACAAAAAACGGACAAAAACTTTTAAATTTGAAATTTTTTGACCAATTCTAATCTTCAGATCCTGATTCGACACCAAGTTAATTCTGGAGACAAAGTAATTTTTAAAAAATGGTTGAACTCCTAGTAATCCCATAATGAGTAATGTTTAGATATTGCCTTTTCAGCATGTATCTGCAGTTTAAAAGTTCTAGGAATAAACACCTGATCAGTTCAACTAATAAACTTCCACAGGATTTACTGGATCCCAGCAAGGCTAAAAAGAACATGCATGTCATTAATATTAAAGAAATTCCTGAAGTTACCAGTGCTATGACTGTAATTGGAGTCAGCGTTATTTCCTCTATTATATGCAGTCATTTATTTTTTGGCTTACAGTCAAAATATATTATAAATACATGTTTCATTTCTTTTTTAAATGTATCCCAATACCAACAGCAATTCTCAGCACAAGGAAATGTCCTGCACTCTGAGCATCACACTATCATTTTCAACTGTTTGTGAACCCTTTAGTTCACTATTCTTGAACTTTCTGATTTATGTGTATCATCCAAACCTATCAAAGTCAAAAAAGGAAAAAGTTGGTTTCACTCAAGTCAAAAGAGAAAGACAAAATTGTTTTGTTCTGTTCATGGTCAAAAACTGAACAAAATGTTTCATCTTTGTGATATTTAGAGTTAGATAGATGTTCTTTTGCAATGAACAATTTGATTAATTCAACCCATTTTAGCCATTTGTGAATTATCCATAAACAGTCTTTGATCTTTGCATATTTGCTCATTAGTCACACTTATTGGGGAATGATATATGAAAATATATTTCAGTCAATGGACTGCTTGCAAACTATTCATTGTGTTTACTTATTCGCCATTTGTATCTTTCTAGTTGGTCTGCATTATTAAGTCTCCTAAGCGGATGATTCTCAGACCCATAAAGTGCTTTCATAATGATTTCATGAACACTTCTGGTGTCAGTTGTCATGGAAATACAGATGGGAAGGGAGGATGAAGATTCGCACAGGGTGGGATTTTCAAAAGTGCTCAGTGGCAGCCTAACTTTGCTCCTATTTAAATAAATAGAATGTTTCCACTAACTTCAAAGAGAATAAAATAAAACCAATGCTGAGTACTTTTGAAAAGTCCCAGCCCCATAACGTTTTGGTTCAGGAATTCTATTTAATATGCAAAGACTCTCAAAAGCAGTTCCCACAGTATAGTACTTATTTAGGGAACACTAATTTATCTCTATACAAACATAAAATATAAATATGGAATCATGGAAAAAATAGCTTTGGGACAGAAATTCCTGCTTCATACTATACTTGCTGGTCATGGAAACCTTCCCACTACTTCCACAAATCACTGGAGGCTGGTGATTTCTGAAAGTAGACAGCGAAATCTGATATATCCCCTGTAAGCAGTCGGGGCAGATGCCATTCCAAAAAGATGTTGGCAATTTTTGATTCTCCAACAGTTCTGTATTTATAATAGTTATGTTTCCTATAGGAGATAGATCTGCTCTGTGTGTATTTCTTTCTTCCCCAGGCTTTCAACAGTTTGGTTCCCATAGGCAGAGAAATCAGTGCAGAAGGGCTAGTCACCTCTAGTGAACACCAATTAACATGTAAAGTGGTACAAACATTTTTACTTTAAATTCAAGACATTTGACAGTCTTCTGAAATTAAGCAGGCACTCAAAATTTTGGGGGTGCAAAATTGCCTTAATTGGAATGGCGAACATTTTCACCAACAATATTTTCACATTTTTGTATCAATCTTCTAACATGCTAGAAATTTATATTTTCCTCCAATATCTTCATTAATTGCACACCAGATATTAAAAGTAACTAACTATCTGGTTTTCCCAGACTCCAACTGTGGGAAAATCACAGCTTCAAGTGAGACAATGTTGCAATTTCCCCCCTCTACAACAATAAAATCCTATAAGCAATTTACACTGCCATCTAGTGGTATAATTATTTACATATTTATCATCACCTCACACATCTACTTTGCCCCAAAGGCTTGGCTTGCTGTATATATATGGTCGCTTTGTAACAACTACTCCTTGAAAGAACTGTTGGCGAGTCATGTGAAATATTAAAAAAATAATTATAGTTAGAAGAAATTCTCCTTCTAAAAATTCACATATTTTCTATTGAAAATGGGTTATTAGGACAGAAAATGTGTGAAAAAGAAGTGTTTTCACAGGATTCTTGGAAATCAAACATTTTAGAATATTTAAAGGTGGAAACTGCCTTATCAGCCCCTTAACTCTTTCCTATCAAGTTAATAATCATAACAGAAAAGAATAGTGAGGAGAAATACAGAAAAAATACACAATGAAATCTTCTGCTTTTCACTTCCAAACTTGATAGAAAAAATACTATTGCAATTATTCCCATTTACGGTTTGTTTTGAGTTTTCACGGCCCTCTTCTTTTAGCCATGGAGATGAAACTGGTGTAGATGGATAGAACACAGGCTGAATATCTTAGAAAATGCTGAATTTGGGATAGTGGTTGATCCTGGCTATAACTATTTGTAGTAGGCAAAATCTGAGTGACCATTATCCAGTGAGCTTTGCCACTGTTAGCTGGGACAATTATACAGCATCCAACATAATCAATGACGACAACCAGCCATATTTTGTGTTCTAGGACCCATGCCATCTTTAAGGCCAATGGTCTATCTGGGATGAAATGTCATGGCAGCTCTCAACTGATTTAAACCAAGTTTCTGGTTTAAACCAAGCCTAAGGCTTAAGCAATTGCTGGGAAACGCAGTGCAAGTTTGTGCTAACTTGACACCATTTAGCTGGACATCCCACTTGCTCACCCTTGGGTTTAATACTTTTTAATTTCTTTTGAGACTATACCAGTGAAAGACCCCAGCCCTTTGATGTATTTTGTCTTGGATAAGATGAGGCAACACTTCTGTGGAAGAGACTCCATAAAAACTGCCAAAGGATTTTCAGTGTTTTAAAAATCACCTATTATGCATTTTTCTAGATTCTGATGGGTTTTCAAGAAGCCAGATGGCCATAATACCACAAAGAGTCCATCCCCATTCACAGAATTCTCCAGATAAGATTTATTGTAAAAGATACAACAATAAAATAGTACTTGCATTTTCCAAGCAAATTCAGTGTGAAGCACTGACCCTGGGACTGAAAACTTCTTACTTGTCATAAGTGCAAACCCCCAGGCCTGTAATGTAATTGCAATAACTTCTTTATCATGTGGCCCATATTTTACAGCTATTGGACCACTGACAAAAGGGGACACAAAGCTATTGATGTCAGTGGAGCTGTGCTCACTTAATCCTGCAGGGAGATCCCATCAATAGAAGGAATTATTGTAATGTATACAGTCGTATATATAGTTACAGCCAAATGTATGTGTTTACTGTACCTGTATCTTGGGTGAATTATTGCATAGATGATAGGATTGTAGATTGCAGAAGCTTTGGCGATAACAGCTGGCACAGATTTAGAATATGGAGTTAGAGTATTGCCATGGCTAAAATAAAACAAAGAACAAAAAAACCCCCCCACAAAGGTATTTAATGGATTCGTGTTAACTAAATTAACAAAACATACTACTCTTTCTTGAATGACTACGTGCTGTGATCCTTTGACAACAAATAGCTTTGAAAAGTTAATTAATTACACTGCATTCCTTGCTGAGACTAAGACCACCATTATTTGGCACATACTGGTTACATTTATTTGGAGAAGCTGAATAACCATCATCCAATGAGTTTTCTGTTTCTAGGAATGACAAGCTCGCAGAACACACAATCAAAGGGGAAGCGGGCTTTAGCCTTTTTTGCATCAAACCCTCCCAACAGCAAGGAGTCTAATTTCCATTGATGGTGTAACTCCCACTAATATCAGTGAAGTTGAATATGTATCAATAGGGGAAGAGGTCCCCCTACGGGGGAGAGCAGGGAAAGGGAGGAAAACATGATCTCTGAATTAAAAAAGTTGGAAATTTAGCTCCCTCTACTAGTCACTGTCTTGAGAAGAGGGATTCTCAGGAGATCAGATATGAGGAGAGTGATCATCTGCTGTGACGCCTAGGATTACTCTGCATAAAATCACATATACACATAAAAAAAGCAGCATGAGGGAAATGATAACCGAAATCTTGCTCAGAAAATAAAAGCACACAAAGTTTCATGTAAGAAATGAAATAGACACTCTTCTCTTTTATCCATGGGGGTATCCTGAGGAGTGAAATATCACCTCTAATCTGATGTCTAGTTTAACTCTTTTTAAAAGGAAGATATGCTCCTGGTGACAGCACTGATTATAGTTACAATCCAAGGAGGAGTCATATCTGAAATATCTCAGGGCAGATTCAGGCTAGATCACTTGCTCCTTATTACTAACTTCTCTTGACTAAAGGCCAGCAGATTTCTACTTACCCCGCCCATGCAATCATAGTGACACAAGCATATGGAGACCAAGACAAGACATACACAATGATGACCACAAAGGCAATTTTTGCCAGCTTCCATTCGTTCTTCAAGGACTGTGAGAGATAGGATTTCCGACCACAGGACCCTAGCTTCTGAACAGCCCTGTGAGAGGAAGAACAAGGGAATTCACCAAGTGTAAGAAAATGTTTGGTACAAGATGCCCAATGTCTTATTAGCAATAAATAAAATGGAGCATACGCTTTATCTTTCCCTGCCCAAACATATTCAGTTATATAACATCTTAGGGATAAAGCTCTTGTTCTACTACACCTTGCAAAGGGGAGTAATCATGCAAAATGGTCTCAGAACAGCAGTGGAGTGAGGAGGAAGAGAGACGGTGCCTCCATGACATCCTCACTCCCTGTCCTCAAGAATTGCTCAGACAGGGTTCTGGAGCTTTGAGGGACAGGACAGACAGGTAGGGAGCAGCATGGTCCTTTTGGAACCAGACAGATCTCCAATAGCAAATGAGCAGAATTCCCACTCCTTGCCCTCTGTCAGTGCAGAGGCACAAGGGTGTTAACTCAATGGTAGTTCATGTCCTTGAGGAGCCATGCTGCTAGGGTTGCGTGAGAGGCCAGTCAGCAGAGCACTCTTCAGGCCTGATCTAATATGTCTAGGGATTCCGTGCATTACACATGGATTCACTTATCACAAGGGCAGCATTTCTTGTGGCCCCCACATTTCTACTGACTCCTCCCTGTCTCTTGAGGAGATGATGTCAAATGCACTCCATAGATTCCCACACCTTGAGTCAAGTGCATTGGGATGGTATGCTGGCTGCTTTGCAAAGCAAGAGCATGGGTGAATCTGGCACATAATGTTTAGGGGGCCTGTTTTACACTCCTGCAAGTTTATCCATTGGACAGTGGTATCTGAGCCAATGAGAGAGGACATTCTTTTTGCGTGGAAATAATTTCTGGAGATTGTGATTTAGCTGCAGATATTCCAAAGGAATCAATAACACAAGCCTGAAGAAAGTCTTGCAGCTATTGTTAACAGATATGTGCAGGGATTCTTCAGATACCATCATCACTTTCTTTTTTAGGGCAGCAAAATCAACTAACATCCTGCAATTCATAATAAACTGGTTTGATAGGATTTAGCATAAAAACAAAAACAAATTTTAGTGAAGATTTACTTAAGAATGAAGGCCGCTATTGTAAATCAGCAGTGTGATGACTTGCTTCCATACAATGATAGTTCACAAATAGGTGCACTATGGAAGAAGCCTGCAGAAGACACTTACTGTGTTAGCAAGTAGAATACATATTAAAATCTTGCAGCAGTCATGCTGAATGCTCAAATGTAGTGATATTGCTTTATGGACCAAGGTGTATTCCATTCTCTGTTATCAAGTTTGCAATTGTAGAGAGCACGCACAAGCCCCCATTCAGAAAAGCACATAACCATGTGCTTAAGTCACACGGTAGTCAATGGAGGTTAAACATGCATTTAAAGTTAGGCATCTGATTAGTTACTTTGCTGAAACAAGGCAACGGGGCCTGATCCCGTTGAGGTCAGCGGAAGACTCTTATTGACTTCAACTGGATTTGGATTAGACCCCTAATAGTGAGAGGAAAAACAATAGAGAGATTTCCCTTTTTGATCTCTGACGCCAAATTTTTTGTTCAAATATTTACAAGAAGAGGCTGAGACCTCTGTGTAAAACAATTTGTACTTGCCTGTATTTTTGCATGAAATATGGTCAAATGCATGCACGAATAGGTATTTGTGTGCACCACTGCCTGTGTCATCTCCCTGGGGTCAGCTGTAGAAGCTGTGATCTCTGGAATATCTACCATAAATGAGACTCTTGAGGCAAAAGACTTTAATGAGTGCCCAAAATCAGGTGATGCCCATTTTGCTGTATAATATCTTTATTCATTGTCATAATCTCCTGGAGGCTTAGATGATGAACCCAAACACTGGAGAAAATCAAAAGTAGCTTTGTATGAGAAAATAGCATTTATGTTCTATCACATGTAAGCAGGGAGTTCTCTGTATTGTGATTCTGTAGGACATCAAAGGAGAATACAGAGTCAGTGTAAGCAGCACCATTAATATATCTACAGCACAGCTTGATTTTCAACCAGGAGCTACAGAATATGCTTTACATCAAGAAGACAAGAGATTTAACTGTGCTTGATACCCTGCTTACCTGCCAGTACTCCTTATGGCCAGAAACATGAATATATAGCAATGGAATATTATAACCAGGGGAATGAAAAACACACAGCAACATAACATCATGGTGTAACTTCTGTTTGCTGGGGAATAGGTTACATAGTCCCATGTACAAGATATCATCAACCCTTCAGGCACATAGGAACCTAAGAAACATGAAAAGTAAATATATATATATATATATATATACACACACACAACACATATATATATACACACACACAAAGTTTGTACAATTACTGGTCAAGGTCTAAGAATTGGACAATTAACAAGCAAATAGTAATACTATGCATGTGAGCCTCCCTTGCCATCCTGTACTGTACAGTCACTTAACTGCTGTATTATACAAGCCTGTCCTAGCATATGCAAAACAAATAGCACCAATACAATGTTGGCATGGATCTTGTCTCCCACCTAGTCAGAACTCATTAAAAAAAATTAATCATGCATAGACATTAAGAAAACCATCCGTCTTCCATGAGCAACCTTTTAAAGTACTCCAGGTCGTATATGATGGCATGCTGAATACTGGCTAGGAGAGAGGCAATCTATCCAACTGCCCCCACCTCTCAACTACTTGCAAAAAGGTCATTTTCAGCAGACACATTTAAGAATCTTTAACAACAGCAGACGTGTTAGAGGCGCATCTACTAAAACCACTGTAATTGAGGATCTTTTGAAATTACCTTGGAGAAGGTCTCTCATTTAAATAATGATCTCATAATGTTACCTGTGCAAATTTGAAACAGGCTGAATCTTGGCAAAGTTTCATCTTAGAAGCAACTTCCCCCACCCCTATTTTACCAACTGATATATCCTAAAAAGACATGTGTTGGATGTGGATTGGCAGCATGAGAAGCAGAGACTCGCCAAAGAGCAATTCCTCCCCATAGCCCTGTGTATCATCTCAGATATTTGTGATGGATCTCAGCAGCCACCCGCAGGGAAAGATGGTGGAAGGGACTGTGTGTGGTGGTTAAAACTGGACTCACTGTACACAAGACAGATGCCAAAACTAGTCCCACTAAAATATTCAAAAACCCCTCTGAAGCATTTCTAAAGTCGCTTTCCTGCAATATCTGCATACAGAACACATGATGGTGTGGTGCACTTGAAAGGTTTTACTGGCACTAATTTAGGATTTGGGGCAACCTAAATAAGTCAGTGTGTATGCTCCACTCCTGCTCCCTGCCTCTGACATGGGCCTACGTTGAAAGTGGAGGGGGAGAGAATGGCACAAAGCTGGCTAGAGCAGCTTCCTGCCAGCTGAGGACTTCCTTGTGCTGGGGAAATTCTCTGAAGCTGGCTTGAGATGGCTGCAATTGTCCTTCGCACCAGTGAAATATCTGACCCCGGATATTGTATTAACTCCAGGTCCATGTACAAGTGCATTAGAGCAGGAGGAGCAGTGAAGACTGCATAAACATTTCCATGCTAACCATTCCCTTCCAGTCAGCCAGAACTGTCACAATAGCTCAGCGGAAGGCCTGAACTCTGCATGGGCAAAATCTTACACCCACAGGGAGTTCTGCTGCAAGCACATACCCATTCAGATTCCTTGGCACAGGCAGGAGCTCAGGCCTTGATCTTGCAAGCAGATAAGTGGAGGCAGAACCGTATACTCAAGCAGAGCATCACTAAGGGCACGTCTATACTGCAAGTGCAGGTGCACTTGTAGCACGGGTAAGCACACTCGTGTTTTGCCTTAAATCTAGTTAGCGCTGGTAAAAATAGTTGTGTAGATGTGGTGGCATGAGGCTCAACACTGGCTAGCAACCAAGGGAACCTGGGTATATACTCTAGTTGTTAGCCCCTTGCCACTATGTCTATGCTGCTAGTTTTACCTGCGTTAGCCAGACTGAAGCTGGTGTCTGCAATCACTCCTTCACCTGCTGTCTGGACATACCCTGAATGGGGTTCCATGCAAGCTCATGGGTCTGCTGTCAGATCTGTCTGAAGGATTAGGCCTTAGATTTTAAACATCTTAGGATATGGTCCAAGCAGGGAATGACCTGTTTTATAGAGTGCAAAACTTAACACATAAGAAACAATAAAACAGGTTATGCACTAACCCATTGTTCCATCTAACTCTTTTGCAGGATTCTGAGCTGTAGATATAAGAGACACAGTGCGGAATACCAAAAGCAGAGCTGTAGTGATTACAGAGCGAGCACAAGCTTCGGAATGGATATAAGCAGAGATGCTAATTAGAAGAAAAAAATCAATGAAGGCAAAGGAAAATAGTTTGAAGAGGCTCAGTATAATTTTTCTTTAAGCTATTATTTTTATTCACTGCATGTTAAATGAGATTTTGTCATTGATTGCCTCTTTTAGCATCAGAAAATCCTCTTCATTAGATAAAAGTAATTCAATTAGCATTTGCATGCTAGCTATTTTATTATGCTGACAGAATTTAGAGCATTCTCTGCATCAGGGTAAAACTTTCCTGTTTTTGCTTTTCAGAGACTAGTCAAGGGAAACTTAACATATGAATTAAGCTTTTTTCTTGTTCTTGCTGCCCAGCTGTCACTATCAACAACAAAAAAATTGCCCACTTCTATTTCTTCACTCAAGAAAGTTGAACAACAGTGGATGATATCAGCTGCGCTCTTTAAGAAGTTTTTAGAGAAAGATCACTAGCATGCTGGTGCACTTCTAACAAAGGCGCAGTCACTGTTGTGGAGGATGTGTGAGCTGCTTGTAATATTTTATGAATGTTATGTGTCTGTTTGATGTTGATTGTATTGTTTGCTATATGATTTCAAAGAGATAATTCAGGCTTCCGCTGACCTGCATGTTTAACCAGGGTCAAGAGACACAGGGAGACAAAGAGCAAATCTAAACAACAAAAGTAAGTCAATCTAAGGCCTGGTCTACACTAGAGAGTTTTGGTGACCAAAACAGTGGTGGTGTACACATCGCGATCACCCCCCGCTGACCCAACTCCTCTGATTTTGCAACAAAATAAAACCACCTTGCCGAGAGGCGTAGAGGCATTGGAAAGTTATGCAGCCTCTGCTCATCATCTCAGACCTGCATAGCGATGCAATCCTACCATTCAGTGCTTGTTTCACGTGCCCAAAAGTGGCGGTGCACCATGTGCAGATACTCTATGAATGCAAACAGTAATCCAGAGTTGTTTGCTTGCATAGCACACAACAGGTCAGGTGCCTCCGATTCCAGTTCCGACTGGGAGCTTATGATATACTGCATGATCAATTGCAATGTGTTCAGAACACTGATAACAAGCAGATAGAGATGGCGGGTGCACAGGAAACTAGGGCTGTTGAAAAATGCTGCAAAACACAGTTGGAAACCCATGGAATGTCAGGAGGGAAATCACTGCATCATGGGACATTGAGCCCGCACCCAGGATACATTGTGACCCTCTACACCTTCCCACTACCCCTAGCGGCACAAGGTGGCAAATTGCACAGTGAGATAGCTGCCCACAGTTGCCTGCTCTCACTGTTAATGCTAGGGCACCAAGTGTGGATGTGCTTTGGCGACATGAGTGCTGTGTGGACAGGCACAAGCACTGTAATTACAGTGCATTTTGATCATCACTGTAACTTGCATCAACAAAACATTCTGGTGTAGACAAGGCCTAAGTTTCCCAGATCTGAAGAAGAGCTCTGGGTAAATTCAAAATCTTGTGTCTCTCACCAAGAGAAGTTGGTCCAATAAAAAGATATTGCCTCACACCACCTTGTCCCTCCAGTATCCTGTGACCAATACGGCTACAACAACACTGCATGCATAAGCTTTAGGTAAGGCAGTTATGCTCTTTGCCTTGCTCCTACTGTTGAGATTAAACTATACTTTGTTCTGGAAAGGCTGTTTTATGTTGTCATGGGGTCCCCGCACTGATAGGGTGTCTCCTCTTGGCTGCTCTGGGGATTAGCTCCTTCCAGGTCCAACAGCTTCCTCTGTCACTCATTCATGCACCTTGCCACCCCCTGGGCAGCTCAGGATGTTCTCTCTTCATGGCTTGGCTCTCCCAGGCAGTTCACTATAGTCTTCCCCTTCTGAAGTTTTAAAGTCCCATCATATGACTGCCCCAGCTAGTCTTCTGCTCCCCTGCCTAGTCTATGCCACTTCCCCCAGTTGCTGATAGGGAACCTGGGCCCACCCAGTACCCCATTTTCAGTCCAGAAACTCTATGTCTAGCAATTATGTTCTCCTTTCTCCCAGACCTGTTGCTCTTTCCCTGGACTCCTTTTTACATCTCCTGATTCTTCTCTCTGGGTTTATCAGCCCAAATTCCCTCCTCCCAGTGAGTAACTGCAGACTACTTAGCTCTGTAACTCCCATACTACCTACCTACCTTCTCTCAGATGGAGACTGTAGACTACTTTCCCTGCAGCTCCCTTCTTAGCCAACTTCCTGGCTTTATACCAGCCCTGCCTGTTCCTTCTGAGCTGGGCTCTATCATCAATCAGCCTCTCAAACCATGGCTCTCCCTCAGGTGCAGCCTATCAGGTTTATTCACCTAATTTACCCTTCTCTGCCTTAGGTGAGGGTGAACACCCCATTGTCTATGTCACTGTGTTCACACACTAGTCACAGCTTCTGAAGGGAAGACTTGTAAGGCTCAAACCCATTTAGGCCTGCTAAGGAATCACTGTTGGTACACAGAGTGCTGTGCAGTTTGAGAGGCAGAAAATTGTGTAATTCCACCTTGAGAGGTGAAGGCATAGGCTTGTTACTTGATCAAGTGTGCTCAAAAAAACTGAGCAGGTTCAAAGGTGCTGATAGCCCTGGACTATGACAACCATGTTTTGGGAAATTAGCCGATGTGGCAACTACAGGGCTGATCTGGTTTATTTTCTTCTACTGGTGCAACAATATTGTTTTCACTCACATATTAGGAATTCGCGATGGAAAAGATCTATCAGGTCACGCTGCATTGTAAAGAATTTATTCCTGACAATTGGGCATCTGTGTAAATTTCAGTGCAAAACCTCCTAGTGTAAATGGGACTAAGACCCAAATTTGTTGTTGTGGCAGCTCTCATGATTAAAGATCTTACAAAAATTTTACTGCAGGCAAATGAGTGAGTAAAATTTTCAAGCCTGATTTAAGGCAATAATCTTATATTATTTTATTGGCATATCCAAGGCTTTCAATTAAGCAGATCATTGCTTACTATTACAAGAATTAATTGCCACAGATATCAATGCTAAAGCCTTATTCTGAGTTAAATCCTACACAGTACACTTAGCTGTAAAGCTATACATTACAGGCAGATGTCTTTTGCAGTGCAGCTCAATTCAAAGCCTAAATGCAGGAAATATGCTATGTTCTATGATCACAATAATTCAGTTTTGGATACTGAACAGAAGAGCAGCAATGATGCGATTTTTGTGGTTATTGGGATATCTAATTATCACCTAATTTGTTTTCTTTTAAAATAAAGCTGGTTAATAAACAAATCAATACAGTAAACCAGAACAGCAAAACAAGGCATAGGATTGAGTTATCTTAATATTAAAATACAAATTCTATTGCCAGTTATTATACTGCAACTTCTCTTGCAGTGAAAGGAATAACAGGCATTTAAATCAGAATTTATAAGATTCTGATAAAAGGGGATTAGAAGGCTAAAATGCTTCTGGCTTTATAGTAGATTAATAGTTTAGGATAATATAAGGTCTGTTTCAAAAATGGAATGTATTTTCAGTTAAAAATTAAGAAATTTAAGTGTGAGTTTGGCTTTTTTTTTTTTCCAAAATGTGGCAGAAATTTTAATTTTTCAATGAAATGAAACAAAAGAAATTCATTTTGATTCAAAATGAAACATCTCAACTTGATTCAAACAGGAATGATCTGCCTCCTCTCCCCATTTTTGGTTCTACTCTGAGAAAGGGAACAAAGGAGAGGGAAAAGGGGCAAAACCCACAATAATCAGATTACTTTTTGTTTTGACAAAAAAAGTCAATTCTAAAAATACAAACAAAATTTCAAGAAGAAAATGGCATGTTTGTCTCAGTTACCCAAGGAAAAGGTAAATAAACAGATTTCATTACTATTTGTGATGAGATTATACACTATTGTTAAGTCTGAAGAGGTTGTTCTGCTTAATCAAATACTAAATGTGAAATATTCAAGTGTTGTTCTACTCTGAAAGGTGTCTGTGAACATAGTGTCATGGTCTCTCAATAATTTCCATAACAAAGCTGCTCTGCCTATAAGTAAAAATCCATTCCCTCCATACCCGTTCCCAACTACCAGCCCTGTAAACTCAGCCTCAGTTTTTTCTTTTTTGTGCATCACACCATCAATAAATGTCCTGCTGGCTAAATTATGTCCTCTGGTACATCTTTGCATCCCAACTGCCTTTGTTGGTTTGCACAGGTTTAACTGAATGGGATTTAACAAAACGTGTCTGTGAATGAGGCACAATAATAAGCAAAAATCCAGCTCATCCAACTGTTTTGAGACTACCTGGGCTAATAGGCCTCAAAAGTAGTAAGAGGCTATTTTTATTACTGAAGTCAGTAGCTATGACTCTGAATAAACACAAGGACTCAGATCCTCAACAAGTGCATATCACATTAGCCCCACCAATTTCTGTCAACTGAAGATCTGACTCAAGGAACATTTCTGTTCAGTACGAAGGTACAATTTTGGATAGGTCATTTTTCACATTGGAACCTCACTTTAAGGTCATGAGGTAAAATCCCAAAAGTAGAGAAATTTACAGCCGAAAGGACAATATTTTCAAAGTTTAAGACCAAAAATCTGATATGCTAAATATCTAGATTTAGACCAAGATTTTCAAGAGGGGCGAGTGACACTTTAAATATCTGTAAAATACTTTGAGATCCTCAGATGAAATGTGCTACAGAAAACCAACTTAATGTCATTGTTACTGAAGGCTGACATTTTCAGAGGTGACCAATAATTCTGAATGCCTTGATTTTTTGGATGCTTTAAAGAGGCCCAGTTTTCAGAACTCTAAAAATATTTTAAGGTGTCTCAAATGGGGTACAAAAAACAAACAAAAAAAAACCCCCAAAAAACAAAAACAAGCACCCAAAACTGATAGTCATTTTTGAAATTGTTGGCCTTCAAAAATATTATTTTCCTCCACTGTAGCACATTTAATCTGAGGATCTTAGAGAGCTTAATAAATATTAATAAATGACAGCCCTGTAAGATTGGCAAGAAGTGCTATCCTATTTTTACAGACAGGAAAATTAAAAGACAGTGAGGTCAAGTTATTGGACAAGATCAGTCAGGAGTTGAGAGTCTAGGAACAAAATCCTTATCCACTCTAGCTCACAGGTCTGTGCCTTAACCACAAGACTATACTTCTTCCGCTTTTCTCACTTCCCCTGTCACACTTTGCCAGGCTGCCTGAGATGGAGTAGGGGGGGAAAGGCCCTCTGAGAGGCCAAGCAGGGGACAGCAGGAGAGATAGATACTCAAAGTCCCAGCATAAGAGCTTGAGAGTGGAGAGAAGTTTGCGAATGACCCAACAGAGGGAGGAAATAATGACTGCTGGGTGATTGGATGTATGTGTGGTGGAGAGGATATCTGACAGGTTGTAGATCTGTGGGTGGGTGTGGTGTAGGGTGACCAAATGTCCCAATTTTATAGGGACAGTCCTGATATTTGGGGCTGTGTCTTATATACACACTATTACCCCCCACTGTCTTTCCTGATTTTTTACACTTGCTATCTGGTCACCCTAGTGCAGGGCTCGACAAATTTGTTTTGGAGCTAGGAGCCAGCTCAATAATTAAGGAGCCAGACAACACAGGCCCAGCGGCAGGGCGCCCTGGCCGGAGTGCAGCGGCCGCTCTCCCCTCCCAGCCCTGCCTCTTCTCTCCGCCCCTCTCCCACAACGTGGACCCAGCCGCAGTGCTCCCCCCTCCCAGCCCTGCCACATGGGCGCAGTGGTGTCCTGGCTGGAGTGCGGCAGCCGCTCCCCCCGGAGAAATACTAGGCGCCAGACTTAAATTTCTGGGCACCATGGCGACCTGGCACCCGGGGTTTGTCGAGCCCTACCCTAGTGTAAGGACAGATAGGTATGCTGTGTGAGTGTGTGCACACGTGTCTGGAGAAGTTTAGCTGCAGAGAGTATGAGAAGGTTGGGGCATGTGGTGGAGAGAAAGGAGGAGAGAAGGGAGAGGCAGCAGGAAAAGGAAGGAGGAGGGAGAGATCATTTGGAAAAGAAAATGGAGGAAAAATTGGGCATCAGGAGGAAAGCAGGAATTTAAAAAAGGAAAGAGAAAGGAAACTACAAGCACAGGAAGCTAAAATTATTTATGATCAAAGTTTAATTCCAAATTAAATAAGTTGAAGCGAACACTGATTGATTTTAGATGCAGATCTAAATTTTCAGCTTGGCAAAGAGGTGAGTAATGGGGGGAATACGGTAGAGGTCTATAAAATCATGAATGACATTGAGAAAGTGAATAAGGAAGTGTTCTTTACTCTTTCACATAACACAAGTCACCCACTGAAATTAGTAGTCAGGAGGTTTAATAAAACCAAAAGGAAGTACTTCTTCACACAACCTGTGGAACTCATCGTCAGGGGATGTTGTGAAGGGCAAAACTATAATGGAGCTCAAAAAAGAATTAGATAAGTTCATGGAGGTTAGATCCATCAATAGCTATTAGTCAAATTAGTCAGGGATGCAACCCTATGCTCTATCTGTCCCTAACTTCTGATTGCCAGAACCTGGGAGTGGACAACAGGGGGTGGATCACTCGATGATTGCCTGTTTTGGTCATTCCCTCTGAAGCAGCTGGCATTGGCCACTGACAGAAGACAGGATAGTGGACTAGATGGGCCATTGGTTTGACTCAGGATGGCTGTTCTTATGTTCTTATCTACACAATGTGATCATAACTCCTCTCATATATATATCGGTATGCTTGTGCATAACATTTAATACAATACTTAGTTTTAGTACAATTTAAAGGAGTTATGAATACATTTTGCAGGCTGCTCAAAAGATATTGACTTTGCTATTTCCACCTGCTAGTCTAGCCCTACACTTGTGCGTGCATTGGGCATCACATAAGCTGGATAGAACTCATGGATTTCTTTCTTCAGATGGGTGAAGAGAAGATTCTCTGATCACAATGCAGGATGGAACTGTTACTTCTCAGCTGTGCTGACTTGCCTTTTCATAGGAGCATGACAATTGCTAAACAAAATTAGAATTGCCAAACACTTCCAAGGAAAAGTTCAGAAGTCAGACCGAGATACTCATTAGCAAAGACAATAAGGTAGATGAATTTAGGGTCTTGATCCAAACCCTATTATAGTCAATGAACTGGGTCCCCCTTTCTTCAGTGGATTTTGGATAAATCCTTAAAAATAGACTCCCAATATTGCATTAATATTTTTTTTTAATCTCTCTCCAGGCTGAAATGGAGATGACAAGTTTTTCTCATTGAATATGAGGACAGACAGATACTATTTTTCAATGTTATCTTTCAAAGTTGCTTACTTTAAAAATGGGAACACTAAATTGTTTTACTTCTCCTGAGATAGCTACTTCAATTCACTTATATATGGTCAGTACAGAAGGAAGAAAAATATTAGGGACTAATTCTTGGCCTTGTCTCAATATGGCCTCCCTTTCTGCGTACCCAATTTTGTATGTGCAAATAAATAGTCACTATTGATTTAATGTAGATAACCAACTACCAGGTTATATCTTCACCTCAGATATTTACGTGATGTCAATCACTCCTGTCTTTATTTGCAGGCTCAGAAGGGAAGGGAAGGTTTTAATAATCCGTCACTTAGTCCTGTGACATAAAACTCACTATCTGAAGAAGTAAGAGCATGCTGGCAACAACTTCTGAAAAGAAAAGGTACCTACCCCTCCTGGCTTGACAAGTGCTGAGATATACCTATTATTCCATTGGGGAATTTGCTCTGCTTGAGTGTACCTGTACTGCAATAGACACAGATATACTATACTAATGCAATCCGCCAGGTACTAGCTATATATACTCAAGAATAATGCCTATGGCTATGTTACACATCTCCAACAAAGCAAAAGCGCCATAATGTACAAGCACACACACAAAAGAATAAAAAACGTACTCCACCCAAGAAGCGGAGCCACGCTCCATCCCAGCGAGTAGAGCCAGACAACAACAATGATCTGCGATGTGCGTTTCTTTGAAGTCCACCGCATTGATTGCAGAGGCTTAGTGATCACAAGGTATCGATCAACAGAAATAGCTAATAAAGTCATCATTGAGGTTATTCCAAAGAGTGCCCCGCAAAAAGCATACAGGTCACAACCTAAACAGAGAAGTGGAGCGTAAGATTTTTAGTTTTCTAAACAAATGAAGAACTCTCTCTCTCTGCCTGATGCAGTAAACTTCCTATTTGTGATCATGTGGTTCTTGATTCTTCTTTCATCATAACAATTTTTACAGCCTCCCTGCATCAGTGTTTTTGTTTTATTTTGTTTTGTTTAATACGGAAAGTATAAAATTAATATAAAGGTAAGGAGGAAAAATGTCCCACCCTCCACTGCAGGCTATAACTGAGAACCATTTGTCAATGGAAAACTGCCTCAAAGAAAATCCAATACAATTAAAGTTACATTTTCCTGGAATGTTGCCCAATTTAATGACCTTAACTAGGCTGAAACAGACATTTGTCTCCTATATCAAAAAATCAACAGGGTTTTATGCAGTGTTGTTGTAGCCGTGTTGATCCCAGAATATTAGAAAGACAAGGTGGGTGAAGTTATATCTTTTAATGGACCAACTTCTGTTGGTGAGAGAGACAAGCTTTTGAGCTACACAGAGCTCTTCTTCAGGCCTGGGAAATGTACTCAGAGGGTAAGTCTACACAGCAATTAAAAACCCACGGTTGGCCCATGCCAGCTGACTCAGGCTCATGGGGCTCGAGCTGCGGTGCTCTTTAACTGTGGTGTAGATGTTTGGGCTCAGGCTGCACCCCAAGCTCTGGGACCTTCCCACCTTGCAGGATCCTAGAGCCCAGGCTCCAGCCTGAGTTTCTACACTTCAGTTAAACAGCCCCTCAGCCTGTGACCCAGGAGCCCGAGTCAGCTGGTATGGGCTAGCTGTGGGTTTTTAACTGCAGTGTAGACCTACCCAGAGTGTCACTGCTAAATACTAAATACCAGGTAGGACAGATTGCTTAGCATAAGTAGTTAACACATATTTCAAGGGACTATTCAAGGTGAAGTGGCCTGTTAATCTCTCTCCAGTCATAGAGGGGAAGGGACTATCCAAATACTCTGAGAGAACCTGCTTCAATACAGAAATAAAACCACTCCGACTGCACCCTTCTAGTTGTCACCCACCGCCCCACACTGGAACCCGCATGGGATATCATCAAACAATTACAACCCATACTAGATTAGGATCACATTCTGAAAGAAATCAGGATGAACCCTTCTTCTGGCCTTCAAACAACTCCCTAGCCTCTCCAAGTCCACCATCAGAAGCAAGTTCTCAATAGACCTGGACACACCAATTCATAGTGGCACCAGACCCTGCCAGAACAGAGAATGCAAAACCTGTAGATTTATCTCTACTGCTATGAAGATCAACACCCCTCACAACACATGTTTCAAGAACCATGGGTCCTACACAAGCCATGTGGGTGAAATGAGAATCACTGTGCTCTCGAATTAACTCACATAGGAAAATGATAAAAGACAAAAACACCATATCACTTGTGGGTGAACACTTTTCAAAAAATTATTGCTCTATATCTGACTTCACAGTCCTCATATTCAAAGGAAACCTGCACAACTTCAAAAGATGAGCCTGGGAGCTTAAATTAATTACTTTGCTGTATACCTAAAATCATGGACCAAACAGAGACATTGGATTAATGGCTCATTACAACAATCTGTAACCCACGCCGCCCCCTCCCCGACTCTTTACCTTCCCCCTTCCCTCTATGACTGGAGAAGTGTTAATGAGCACTTTACCTTGAATGGTCCCTTGATACATGTGAAAACAACGAAAGTCCTGTAGCACTTTAAAGACTAACAAATTTAATTTCTGCAGGCATAAGCTTTCGTGGGCTGTCACTCACTTCATCAGATGCAAGAAACAGAAATCAAATGGCAGGTATATATATACATCCAAGTTTAAGGAACAACAATGGGGAAGTAGTTGAGGCCTATTCACAACCATTGATTAGGAGGTGAGAATGTGTGAATAGAGAAATTTACTTCTTGTAATGAGATAGCCATTCCAAATCTCTGTTTAAACCCAGTTTGATTGTGTCAAGTTGGCAGATCAGTTCAAGCTCAGCAGTTTCTCTTTGAAGTCTGTTTTTGAAGTTTTTTTGTAAAAATGTGGCAACTTTTAAGTCGTTTTCAGAGTGTCCTGGGAGATTGAAGTGCTCCCTGACTGGTTTATGGATGTTTCTATTTTTTATGTCTGATTTGTGTCTATTTATTCTTTTGCATAGTGACAGTCAGGTTTGGCCAATATACATGGCAGAGGAGCACTGCTGGCACATGATGGCATATATTACATTAGTAGATGTGCAGATGAATGAGCCGTGTAATATATGCCATCATGTGCCAGCAATGCCCCTCTGCCATGTACTTTGGCCAAACCAGACTGTCACTACGCAAAAGAATAAATAGACACAAATCAGACATAAAAAATAGAAACATCCATAAACCAGTCAGGGAGCACTTCAATCTCCCAGGACACTCTGAAAACGACTTGAAAGTTGCCACACTTTTACAAAAAAACTTCAAAAACAGACTTCAAAGAGAAACTGCTGAGCTTGAACTGATCTGCCAACTTGACACAATCAAACTGGGTTTAAACAGAGATTTGGAATGGCTATCTCATTACAAGAAGTAAATTTCTCTATTCACACATTCTCACCTCCTAATCAATGGTTGTGAATAGGCCTCAACTACTTCCCCATTGTTGTTCCTTAAACTTGGATGTATATATATACCTGCCATTTGATTTCTGTTTCTTGCATCTGATGAAGTGAGTGACAGCCCACGAAAGCTTATGCCTGCAGAAATTAAATTTGTTAGTCTTTAAAGTGCTACAGAACTCTCGTTGGTTTTGCTGTATACAGACTAACACGGCTACCCCTCTGGAACTTGATACATGCGCTAACTACTCACGATAAAAATTCGTTCCATTTTTTATTTAGCTGTGATACACTGAGTACCTTTCCCAGACCTGAAAAACAGCTCTGTGTAACTTGAAAGCTTGTCATCTCACCAATAAAAGTTGGTCCAATAAAACTTCACTCACTTTGTCTCTCTAACTTTGTTTTATATGAATTAAAAATGCAGAGGTGCTTTTCATTCCTCAGCTATTTAAAAGCCTATATGGAAAAAAACAGCCTGTGAAATATGGTGGAAAATGTTCTTTTAAGTTACAATTTTCCCTTTGAAGCAGAATGATATTTCCTTTGTCTATTCTGCTAATAGACAAAGACTGACAGAGATGCAATTTGAAGAATTTAACCTGGAAATCTGTGTCAAATAGCTGTTTCTAGGGATTTTCTGTGACACCATGTCATCACACATGATGATACGCTAGAGACAGGACATAATTCAAATGCCACTGTTGACACCAAAAGTAACCATGTCATTGTCAGGAGCATGGAATTAATGGATCAAATCCTTGGCTCACTCATGCAATTGTTCCATTTATGATAACAGGCTGACTTGTAGAAGCAAGTCAGGCAGGATTTGGACTGATATCTAAATAACAAAGTGGGAGAGAGAAACAAAATTGTGAGCCCAAAGAAAAAATCTTTTCTGCTAGGTTGTTTCAGGACCTGATTCATCACTGTGCTACTCCAGTTTTATGTTGATTTTTTCTGTTGCTATCAATGGAGTTATGCCAGCCTAAAAGTAAAAGTAACGCAGTTGTGAATCAGGCCTTTAATCGACACTTGCAGTATTTTCAAAGGAGCTACAGTTTGGATCTCACATTCTCACATTGCTTGTTTTGGGGAAGAGAGAAGCAGCTGAGGCCTTCATTTGGCTCTCTTATTCTGCAGTTCTCTTTATTGATGTAATGCTCCCAGGGGCCTCGCACTGTGTACCAGGTATACATTTCTAAATAAATTAATAATTCACTGTCAAATCAAGAAAATGAAAAAAAACTCTATACATGGCTTAACAAAACTGTCCTACCTAATTAATTATTATACCCATCATCAAGCATGGCAACTGGCCTTACATGCTAAGTGGTCGTGTGATCATTATGTTGTTGCTCTTGAAGCCAGAGGTTTGATTCCTTTCATTCAAAGAACTGGAAGGGGAAGGAACCAAACCTATAAAACACAAGAGGTTAAGGATTCAGTGACTGTGTGCCAGTCTTGTTGGTTGATGATGCCAAGACTCTGGCTTGTGCCTCACGAGTCTTGTGTTGCTGGCTAAGACAGGTTCCATGCAGTGCAGGGGAGAGGGAAATAGGAAGTGGCATTGAAAAGTACCCATTTCTCCAAGTATCCACTCTTTGTGCAAGCTGTTGATAAAGCAAATGGGGGCCTGAGAAGCAGACATCAGGAAGTCACTCACAGCCAAATTCATTATAAAGTAGTTTGGTGGTGTCCTCAGCCTCTTGTTGCTTAAAAATAATACAATAAATAAGTAAGTAAATAAAACAAGCCAGAAAGTTAACTTTGTTTTTACTGTTTACTTCCTAAAAGAAATGGGTGCTTGCTAGGTCACACTTTTATGATTCATTCATCAATCAATTACCACAGCTATGGATGTCAGGATTTTGAAACAATGCCTAGCACGGGAGTGTGGGGAAGGGAATCTATTTTCCAACATTTTAAAAATAAAAAGGTAGAAATATATTGAATACACCTGTACTTACCGGACTCCATTTTAACAGAGTAGGATCTAACTCTAAATTTCCTGAGAAACATGTTTTTGCTCAAAAGTCAGATCCTGACATGTGCTGAGCACCCTCAGCTGCAATGGACAGCAGTAAGTATTGAGAGTGCTCACCACTTCACAGGTCAGATCCTAACGGAGAGTACAATGTCAAAGGCTGCACATGGGTGATCATTGAGCTGAGCTCAGTGAGCTGCTGTGTGCTCTAGATAGTCACTGTATTAGCAGGATCTAACTAATTTTTTGCAAAGTGCTTTTTGATAACCTAAGCATCAAAGGAGATCCACGAGCCCAAAGGAACATTATGTTCACTTGAAGTCTCACATTATAGAGCTGTTTATAACAGGCAAAACTATGGACTATGTAGTTATAATTGAAACAGTAATTGTGTGCAAAGAGACTAAATACCATAAGATATGAACAATTACATATTTTCATTTCTTCTGACTAACACTGTATGATGTATAATGTTTGTCTTGCTTGTATGCCAAATTTCTGCCTGGGAGAATTGTTACATCCAAGTTATAAATCCTTGAAGATACACCTACAGAATGGAAACGATGAGACAATTTTAACTGCTTCAATACCACCTAATGTAACATTGGCAAAATACACTGTTCTCTGTACCTACCATACTGATCACAGATGAATTAATATTGCAATGGAATATCTTTATGATGTGTTTCAACAAAGAAGCTGAAGCACATCACAGCAGGGAAGCAGCTCATAACTACTGTAGCTCATGGTGGCTACCATAATTATATCTCATCCCTCCATTGTAAAGAAGCTTGTATACAATGCTAAGCTTACTTTCTCTAGGTTTCTAAAACCATTAAACTGAAAAGTGACTGTAAAAATGGCACTGTGGAGCTTTCATCTCAATGATTTTCTATGTAGTTTCTCATTTTCATATTCATTCAAACTCAAGGCATATGCCAAAAGTTGCACTCAACTTCTACAAGGCAGTGACTTGTACAGAAAAGCCTGACCAAGGTTTGATCCACATTTTCTGCCCCCTGTAAAATACTCTCTCATCTTTCTCTCTCTCTACGCTCAATCTTTGTTGAGAATTTTAGCTGTGCCAGAAGGATCCTCCCTTCAGCTATCAGAAAGTGCAGACATGCCATATATTAACTATCCACCATAGCTGGGTACAAGCATCAAAAGCCTGCAATATCAGATGTGCTGTTTTCATACACTGTCATGCTCTGGCCCAACGACTGACTTCTGAGACAGAGCTTGAGCTATGACCTCCAAAGGAGTGGCATGTGATGCTGCATTATAAAGCCTACAAATGTCATTCTATATTAAAGTTGGAGTCTGGCTCAAAGGACTGGTAAAGAGACATGGAACCTTTCTCTTCTGCATTAGGTCACTGGGTTGAATTTATACCTTTTGGTATGACCAAAAGCAGTCATCATCTGACTCCTAAATGAAAATTAGTGGTAAACCAGCCCTCCCAGACCAAGCTCCAGCTCTCAGCCCCAGGAGGCTCAGCTCAGCTCGGCTCCAGCTGTCAGTGCCCAACACTGACAGTTAAATCAGCGGAAGCAATCCTGGTGAGGATGTGCACCGGTGACAGAAGGAACGTAGTGTGCACATAAAAAACTGATTTAATTACTGTGGTGGCTGTACGTTAATGTAACTTCAGTTGACTTATTTTTGTTGTGTAGACTTGCCCTGAGTGTAAACATGACCATTCAGATTTGGTTTTATACCCACTTTGTACTGGTGTGAATGACTACACAAGGGGAAGAGCAATGAAGAATCGGGTGCCCAGCTCCACCAGCAATAAAACAAGGGTGTCTGGCTTGTTGCGACTGCACATGTATACTACTTGTACCTGCTTCCCCAGCCTGTTACATTGTTATGAGCTATCAAAATATAAATATTGACAGGAATTCTACTGTCTGCCTGCAGGCATGGAGAGCATTGATGGCATATGCTCATTTCATGCTCCATGGAGTTTCCTGGATCCAACCCACCCCTACCCCAGCACCTGGGGGTGATTGTCTGAGAGTCAGTCTTGACAGTATCTTTTACATATTCATGAACGGTAGAGGGTGAAGGAAGTCAGGGAGAGCGAGAGAATATAATGGTTCAATTATTAAACATTCCTTCAAATTTGTAATTTTAGTTAATCATAAAACAAGTCCCATGTGTTTATTTTCTCATAGTTTTGAATTACTCAATGGAAAAGGAATTTACAGTGATGCTCCCTGTGGTGATATGCACAGGGTCATGTCTGCATCTTATGTCATCAACCAATACTTGCAGAGTTAATAAAAGAGGAAACTGATTCAGAATATTCTCCCTCACACATACACACACACACACTCTACTGTACAAGCTCAAGTCATTGGGCTTGCTAAATCAACCATGTATGGAACTGAATTCCTGTACCTGTAAAATGCGTAGAGAACTAAAAGGTTTCCTATAACTCCAACAGATCCGATTAAAAGAACACAGGTTCCAGTAGCATAAAGTATAGGACCAGGAACATCTACTTTTGTCACAATGTGGTGTTGAGTTCCCATATCCAGGATCTGGAAAGAAAAGCAAAGGAAAAATTAAAGTTACCGCAATCACTGTTTTTAATCAAGGGGACAATTAGGCCATACACTTTACCTCTCTAAACACATGCTACAAATTAAAGCCAGATTCTTACATATATAGTTGAGACACTTTTGTAGAGCCACGCAGGGTATTTGGCCTTACCATTCACAATGCTATATTTGTACTATGCATAAACAGAGCATTTGACCTTCCAAGCCTCTCTGTCCAGCACCTTTCACACACAACATACCTTCTTTTTTTTGCTTGGGGGCATGTGGATAATGCTAAAAGAATATGGAGTTTAAGGAGAGGTCCTAATAAAAATCTGTTTTATTTATATTATTTAATCTTTATGTATAGTGCCATGATGCTTGGCAGTCACTCCCTGTCTGGGTGTCAAGCTGAGAACTCAGCTTTTCTGCAAAGCTTTGTAATCTCATCCTCTCAACTCACCCCCATCCCATTTGTCTCCTGTTTGAGTGTAGACTGTAAATCCTTAGAGGGAGGGACTGTCTTTTTTGTTATGTGCCTAAACAGTCATTTGGCAATCCCTCAACTCGAGGATGATCTCTACCACAGGATTTACATGCGAGTCCTGACTCAGGAATCCAATCCTGGAGCCACAGATCCACCCGCAATAGGTACAAACATTTCCCAGTGGGTTAGCTGCCTTCTGGAAGAAAGTTATTTATTTTGCCTTCCTTCTCTCTCTTTTCAGCTTTGAGGACAAGACGCTTCTCCTTGAAGCGGGCCACTGACTGATGGAGGATATGGTGCCATACAGGTCGGTTGGTAGCTTGCTCCTCCCAGCTTATGATATCCACATCAGCTTTCTTGAGATGTGCTTTGTGTGTATCTTTGTAGCATTTCCTCTGACCACCTCAAGATCTCTGACCAGAGGTGAGCTGAGAGTAGACAGCTTGTTTTGGTAAGTGAAAATCTGGTATCCGCAAACAATGTCCAACCCAGCATAGTTGGTGCATAAGAATCATTGCTTCAATGCCAGTGACATTGGCTTCAGCTGGCATTAGTGCCTGTACAGTGCCTAGCACAATGGGATCATGATCTTGATTGGGATTCCTATATCCTACCATAATATAAATAATAATGTTATATGTGTGCATGTTGCTTTACAGAGGGACTTGAAAGCACAGTACCTGCCCAAAGGAACTATTGAAAATAAACACATACAGTCTTTTTCAGGTCACCTGTTAATGGAGTTAAATTTCCATCAAAAACCTGAATGACTTTTTTGGGGCTAAATAATACAGATTTCAATAAAAAGATGTAAGAGGAAATATTTTAAAAACTGTTAGAGGCACAACATACAGGTTCAGAATAATGAAATTAATCTGATGATATGAAAAGGGCAAAGATGGGTTTGTATATAAATAGGTACCATATTTGCTGAAACAGAATCTAAGTTAGGGTGCATTCTATATAATGCAACATAAGTCTCAATAAAACAAACAAACAAAAAGCTCATCATGCATCTGCTTTTATTAGTAGCAATGCCAACTGTCAACATTATTTCTAATCATATCCCTTTACTTGACCTTGGGAATGACAAAGACTAGTTTCCTATGTTTCTATTCCCCCGCCCTCCCCCAATCCTCTTGACTGACGATACTGTGAGTCCTGGGAACTCTACATGGAAAAACTGGAAGAAAAGAGGAAAAACAGCAGCTGTAGCAATGCTTGTGTTCGTACAAGCATGTTAAATAATTTTGACATTCCCAGTACTGCCACTATCAGCAGTGCATTAATAACAAAACCACCAAATCCCTGTGTATTTTTTTAAACAAGTTTAAGTCTATTGATGGCCAAATTCAGCGAACAAGACAGCCTGCAGCTAATCCACTCAGCTCTTATTAGCATTGTCAATGAGAAGATTGTGAACTGCAAGTCTAATAGAGATTATTATTTATTAATTGCTAACAGTGTGTTTATCAATCTATAGACATACAGGGAGCTTACATACTAGTTAAAATACTAACAGTTCAGATAGATAGGGCCCAATCCTCTGCTAGTGTAAACTGACTTAGCTCCACTGTAGTCAATGGACCTCTGGCATTTTAGACCAGCTGAAGATCTGGCTCACAGAGCCAAATTGTGCCCTCATTTGCACCCAGGGTTATACAGGATGTAAGGCAGGGCAGACTGTAGCCCATAAGATCTAAACCAGGTGATGATACAAGCTTAAGAAGGTCAAGAAGTTTTGGATTCTTCAACCAAAGATATTACAGATCTAGTGGATTTAAAAAAAAAGAGAGTGAAGCCCTTATTTTCAATTTGCCTGTTCCTAGTTCCACAGACCTCCTACATCTCTTTCTCCTTCTGACCTCTTCTATTATGTATGTCCTATTGCCTCAGTTCTCCACTCAACCACCATCCCTCCTCCCCAAAATTAATGGAACCTCCAAGGCCTGGACATAACAACCATAGATAATTGTGTGATCTTGTTATTGCCACCACAACCCACTGCTATCCTATTATTTGCTATGGTATCGCTCATTGCAGCTTGCTAGTAATGAGATAGTAAACCCTTTGACACAGGCATTTTTATTTGTTCTGTGAGGTGTCTAGCACACTTTGGGGTGATCTGAAAAATATAATAATAATAATAATAATAGGGCAGGTATGGGATGTGCAGGAAAGAAAAGGGCATCAGAATATAGGGTGTCCAAGGGATAGCAGAGAGCATTAGGAGAGAGACCCTACAGTCTAAGGCTACAGTCAAAGAGGAGAAGATCTTTGCTGGAGAGCATTTATTTTGTCTTTGAGTAAACTAGCAAGAACTTGGACAGGCTGGAGGAGGGTTTATGCATGGGAGATCATTTTATGGAACATCTTGACAATAGAGAAGCCTCACTAGAAGTTGAAGCACAGCAGGAGAAGCAGGTGTGACCCAAGAACTCCTCAATGCCAACTGGCAATGGGTTACAGAAATATCTTGACACGGGCATGTACATTCTGGTTCACCAAAGAATGTCAAGTGAGATCTTAAATGAAAGCTGGGGTCACACTGGTCATTAATATGGTTGTGAAATGTATATACAGATACTATGAAAGATATTATGTATATATACTGAAAATCTGTTTTTAAACTCCATACCAAGGCATTAGTCACTAGCAGATGTGAAGAACAGTTTTCCTCCAGACAGGAGGTCAGAAATATATATCTCTGTCGGGATGTAAATTAGCTAACACAATGGATGACCATGAAGTCAGATGTTAACGAAGAGATGTGAAGTCAACCAGGAAGCAGCACAAAGGAAAAACTAGCCTTGGGTAGTTTTTCTGTCTCTGAGATCAATGAACTCTGTGGGTGTATGTAGGAGGGAAAGAAGACACCCCCTCATCTTGCACCTAGGAAGTAAACACGCAGTGCATTTACATTCATGAAAATGAGATCTCAGGCAACCATGGCTGAAAAGGCCACAGAAGACTTTGCGTGAGATCAAACTTCTTTAGATAGGAGCTTGTTAATCTGTTAGTGATATTTAGCCTCTAGAAAAGCATGCTGTGATTTTGTTTTATATGTAACCATTTGTTTCCAATATCCTCCCTCACAATCACTTGAATCTTCGATAATAAACGTATTCTTGTTTTCACTATAAATGTATCTAAGGTGCTGTGATATTAAGTGAAGTGCTGCTCTAGAGCTGAATGTTAGACACTAGTGTGTATATTGTTCCTTTGGGGACAGTAGAACTGGTGTTTGTGTGTGTGTTCACTGGATAAGCGGCTGAACACTACGGGAGAATGCTTCAAAGAGGCTCAGGGACTTGGTTGGACCTATTGTTAACCTGCAAAGCAATGTAAGAGCTGAATGCTTGAGTGGCTACAAGCCTGGCTGTATTAGAAAACTGACACGCATCTAAGCACAAGTAAGACTCGCTCATGTTGGAAGTAGGGGGTAACAAGGTGATTCGCAGTCCTGGGCACCCTGAGAACCATCAGAGCAAATTTGTTTAGAAAGAGAGCAGGAGTTGTTAAAAAAGTGAACAGCTTTCTAGTCACTTTTCCTCTGGCTTTCTCTAAAGGAGCATAGCATTGTGAGAGATAGAGCCCATGAAGTGGACGTGAGGGGAAAAGCTGTGTACAGGGTTAAATGGGACAGTTTTGATCTATCCTTCACCACATACAACCGTGCCACTACCACCACCGTGATCAGCTCATGGATGAGGAACAGCTGGTTGAAGCTGAACCCAGCCAAGACAAAGGTGATGGTAGGTGACAGAGGAAAGCATTTTGATGTGTTTGCAGCCACAGGGCAGTCTCCTTTGGTTGAAGGTCTACACTCACAATTGATAAAACAAAAACAACGAAAGTTCTATGGCACTTTAAAGACTAACAAATTTAATTTCAGCAGGCATAAGTTTTCGTGAGCCTTAGCTCACTTGACACATTCAAACTGCGTTTAAACAGGGATTTGGAATGGCTCTCTCATTACAAGAAGTAAATTGCTTTGATCACCCATTCTCACCTCCTACTCAATGGTTGTAATCAGGCCTCAAGTACCCGACTTTTATCCACCTACCCATTGTTCTCTATGCACTTGTATATGTATATGATGCCTCCTATATATGTTACCTATTTGCTGTATCATTTCTACCTACTGCATCTGAGGAAGTGAGCTGAGGCTCACGAAAGCTTATGCCTGCTGAAATTAAATGTGTTAGTCTTTAAAGTGCCATAGAACTCTCGTTGTTTTTGCTATATACAGACTAACACGGCTACCCTTCTTGATTTGAATTGATCAGTTCAGTCCCCAGGTTAGGAATCCTGCAGGATGCCTCACTGACACTGAGCTCTCATATAGCAGCAATCGCAAGTAAAACTTGCTATCCTCTCTGCGTGACTACGGGACCCCATCGCACCCTGACATATGATGACCTGACCTCAGTTATTCACGTCTTTGTCACCTCACGGCTGGACTACAGCAATTTCATATACCTGCATGAAGTCTTCGTCACTTAGGAAATTCCAACTGGTTTTAAGAAAGCGGGCATAGGGGTGAGAGAGAGAGAAATCTTTGCAGTCTTTATAAATCTAAGTACTGAAGAGCCTGCTACTGAAGGAAGGGAAAATCTTCAAATATACGTGAGAGATGTGGTCAAGGGCTAGGCTTTTTTGGTCTTCCCCCCTGTTTTTGGTTGTTTTTGTCTTTCCCCCTGTTTTTGGTTGTCTTGAGACTGAATCCCAAATACCTTGCTGAACTTCCATTAATTTCCATTGACCTTAGAGACTCTACCCATGGAAGATGTCTCTCACTGCACTGGGGCCAGTTCTTGACATGATATAATTATATCTTATATATATTATCCCCATCTTATAGTTACTTTGCTGGCTCCTTGAAAGTCATTCCTACACTATCTTCCAGTTTGATTTTGTCAGAAATTTGACCTGATAAATCATGATAGAGCCAATACCATTACCTACAATGTGAATAAAACATCAAATGCTGCCCTTTGTAACCCACAACATTGCATGAAGTGGTTCACTCACTGGACAGTTAGAAGCCCTGCCGACAAAACTGAAGATAAATAATTAACAGCCATAACTTAATTGTCTAGCAAATAAATCAGAGGTGAGACAGGAAAACAAACTTGGCCCCTTACTCCCAAAATACAGACCAAAAAAAAAAAAAAGTTGCAGATGAAAAGAACACATCAGTTAAAGCTTTTGTAATTTTATTTTTGAAAGATGAAACAATGCTCAACCAATTAGCCCCTGCTGTTTCTGCTTTTCCAGATCGAGGAGTAAATAAAGACTACAAAGCTAAAAGGGAAATAATTTTAATGACACCCCCGTACCCAAATATGCACACACCAAGTGTGGACACAAAAGTACGGGCCAAATTCAGAGGTGGCTTAGGGTGGTGTGAATGATGTATTAGTAGGTGCATGTAAGAATGTCTAAGGCCTTGTCTACACTGGAATTTTGGGCACGGGTGCAAACCTCTATTGTAGACTTGATTTGAACCGATACAGCTCACCTTAAGTTTCAAATGGACCTAACTAAGTGTAAGGATATTTTCACTTGGTGTAACTTGATTGCCATAGGGCCACAAAAAGGTGCACACTGAAGTAAGAAGGGTCTACTTTAATTACATTTTCTTAGACCGTCCTGCTTAGTCACTTTTCCACCTAAACTTCCCTCCTCTGTTCCCTTGGCATGCACGTCATACATGCTTCCATTCCTTTTTCAGCCACTTCCCATACCTCAGAAACTGGCCTAATGTGTTTTGTATTCACACTTGCTGTGAGGGTTTATCCTTCTTTTTGTCTTTTGTGGCTTTTATTTTGCAGGATTTCCCTTTAAACACTTGAGTCAATTTGTCATTTTGATTCCTTGAGCTTACTTCAAAGTTCCCTTCTCCCCAAAACTGTTTACATTTGATCACAATCTTATTTTCCTCATGCCCCAAATGTCAACAATTTACTACCAGACATCATTCTTGGGCTTTGTCTACACTATACCATCAAATGCTGCTAGTGTAGACCCAGATTACACTGGCAGAAGAAATCTTTTTTTGCACTTTTATGCCAGTATAACTATGACTACCCTACACCCCTAAGCGATATTACTACAATGACAAAAGTTTCTAGCACAGACCAGACCTTGGAAAGCTGAACAAATAGATCATTACTGTTTTGATGTAGGAAGCACAATTAAACAAACAAAAAAAAAAAAAAGACAACAAACAACATGAAATTACTGCTCAACCACTCTTCTTCCCTATCTCACTTCTCTGTATTTGAGTCAATGAAACGGATTTACTTCATCAGCTTCTGGATGTATTTTCGTATTTGTTTAGATGCGACTCTTGCTTTAGGGGCCATTTTCCCTTATTTTCCTCTAGGGATGTTGAAAGTGACATTTCAATAAACTCCATGTTACAAAGAGACAAAATAAAAGGTCACTGTAGCTCTGCTTTGCATGTATATTCACTTTAGGGCTTTTAGTACAAAAAATACTCTGTGGGCAAAAGAGGAAGGTGCTGGCATCACTAAATATAAAACAGGATGAAAATACCTACAGACAATTGTATTGGAAAGCTGAAATGTGGTTGTTCAGTATAATCAATGACAAAAATCTATTGCAATCCTGCACTGTTCTGACTAACACTCATCAAAACCTTCTGATAATGAAACATTTAGAGAGAAGAATAACTAATAAATCTGATTAAAATAGTCCAGAGTGACTAAGCTTTTATGTTTCAATAACTGACTAATCAGTGAAGTCTCCCAACATAATTTGTCTCATCTTTCAGTTCCAGTCCCTGGAGGGAAATAGCTATTCTAGTAAAGAGAGATGTATTTATGGGTGAAATTACTCTCGGCAAGAGTGAGAACAGAAATGCATTTTATTAACACTGTGCATTACCTTTTCTTTAGAATTGTTTACTTGTTTTAAATATTGGGCCCAATGTGCTCCTTTCCAAAAAGGTCCCAGAGGGCAATTCAAAAACTTTATAACTCTAACAGGGCCCTAGAGTCTGTATGTCCTCCCTCAGATCTACAGGATGAAATCAGCTGCAGACTAACTATGGTGGTAGAGACCAAACTATGAGGAAAGTTGCTACATTGTAAATCACTTTTGAAACTTATCTACAGCAGTCACTGCTGTTACTTTATTATTTACGTCAACAAACCTGTTAAGGCCTGTCTACATGGAAACTTGGTCTTTGGCAAGCTAGAATGTGAATCTACAGCATATCAGCTTGACACATACTAACTGGCTTTGTGGACCATGCTACCATGCACTAAAAGTTTCATAATGCACTCTGACCTACTGCTGTAAATTTTTGACATGCAGTTGCACGGTCACCTTGCATACAGTGCATCTTGAGGTGGTTATTGGGTCATCCAGTTGAAGGACAAGGGATTGAGCACTCATTTGTAGTGCACGTAACTACGAAACTGTGATTACTTTGTTTTCTGTGTATTACACCTTGACATTTCTAAATTTTGCCTGTGTGCTAAGATCAGAGCCATTTTGTTATCAGCGTTCCTGCAGCCTGTACAAAGGAGACACACACATTAATCATTCTATACTTCCTTCTTCATTGTTGCTGTTTTTCTTAACCTAAAATTTAAGACATTCTGACTGAAAGTTTAGAGTGGGTTTCACTTCAGTGAAAACATTAAGTATATAATGTTATGTTTTGAAACCTGACAGGAAACATAAAATGACAAGGGTAAATTTTAGGTGTGGTGCATATGTGTGTTAAATGTTGGGCCTATTAACCATGAGTATGGACTATTTGTCTGACCTGTATTACTCAGCTGCTTTCAGAATTCCATGCTAGTTCTAATAGAGGGCAATAACTTTTACTATTTATTTTTGCATCAAATCACATTTGTAAAAATTCTTACTTTAAAATGACACTGAACACTTGAGCAATCTGACCTGCTGCTGGTGAAAAGTACTGCAATTATGACACAACAAAGCATGTTCCAACCGTGCCTCCATAACATCTTTCCAACTATTTACCATGAAAGATTGACTTATTCAGACTACAGATCAAGTTAGGCCATTACTCAGTAATTCATAAAGTTTAAATCCTCAAGTGTTAACATGTGGAAATGTTACATTACTTTCTAACCTCAGTGCAATCTACATTACTTCATTGCAAAAATTACATTTTATCAAATATAAATCCTAGCATACCAAAATTGAAAGTAGTCACATTATTATGTATATTGTGTATCAGGATCAAGAAGAGAAGTGGTTTAGTAAAACACCTGAGAATCTTATCTACTACATCTGCTAATGGTAAATGAGGGCTGTCAAGTTATTGTACAGCAAATAAGCAGGTACTGTATTGTACAACTAACCCATTAGCAAGGATGAGCAGAAACACCATGCCTGACATACGGTCCAGTCGCAGGCCGATATGGGTCCAAGTTGTGGACATACACTGGGTGATGGTCTATGTATGGAACTATAAGGGGATTTATAATCCATTTCTGCCAGGTGTGGGTTCCTCCTGTTAGTTCCTGAGCAGCCTCAGTGCTCCTTGGCCATGATAGGAAAGGAGGTTGCTCAGAAACTTTCAGGACACACTAAGAACCTTGCAGCACTGGACATAAAATGAGGACCTGAGGGACAGTGGATACTGGAGGATTTTTCTAAAAGACAGAAGTGGATTTGTAACTTCTCTTTCGGATTTGGTTGAGTGTCTGAGCAGGAATCTTAAACAGAAATCCAGTTACTGCCCATATTGACTCTGGAAAAAACACAGAATTTGAGAAGCTTTCAATAATCACCTGAGGCTTTTTTCCTTGTTATGCAACATATAGGCTTTTTATGCTGGAGTACGTGCTCTTGTGCTGTAACTGAAGCTGCACAGCAAAGGAAGAATATTTGGCTTTGTGATTCACAACTTAATTAGGGACATTCTGTTTTGTGACTCCTAAGGGGCACAGTACAATAGGCTCAGCTTGAGAACTGGGGGGGACAATGGCAGCTTTAAACTATTTTTGTGCCTCCCAGATTCTAAGCTGCTGTAGGGACTGAAATAACATGCTCCACTCCCCTCTACCTACCACCACCTCCACACCACAAGTTAGAGCTGCCTCAGTTAATTAATCTGGTCACTCATTGTTCTGATTTTATGTTTATCATGGCAATTGCTTCTCTAAGAAAAAGTAGCTATAATGCCACTTTAACTTACAATTTCTTCCAGTTTCTCTGTATCTATGTTACACCAACTTAGACTTCCTTATTCATTCACAAATGGGTTTCTGTGTGACTAAAAGAATCTAACGAAGTGTGACAGTGGATTAACTATTCCCCAAAACAAACATACAATCTAAAAAAATTCTAGTGCTCCATTTCAAGTTGACAAGACCATGAGAATAAACCAGTTATATCCTCAACATTACCCATCAGCAACCCTAAATTCCCTGCACATCCAATCTCACGAATCAATGTGGGGAGGGGAAATTACTAAATTCAGTTTTGCAATTAATAGGACCTGACAGCTATAAATGTGATTCATATGAAAGCCTCACAGTGCACAGAACTAATCAATAATAATGAAAATGTAATGATTGGTAAAATTGATAATTTTGTTTTGTCTGTTACAATACTGTATAATTTTTCCACATACCTCTGAAGTTCGTTTTATTAAAACCTAAATCCCTCTTACACTATTTAAGAATACGCACACAGGTAGAATTTCAAACGTGATTATATGCCATAGTGTGGACAGGGCCAAACTGATTAGAATCATATGCTTTCTCTTTGCAGCTGGTTTCCTTTGCAAAGTACTGCTGGAGCCTTGCTTTGGCTGCTCTCGTTAATTGGATGTTCATTTTTCAAGGTGCATATAGACAGATGGACAAGCATGTAAGAAATGTGGTAAAAGAATTTTATGCCTGGTGGGGTCTAACATAGGTGACATACTTACAGTACAGATTTTGTGGGGAAATCCAACTAGCACATTTCGTAGCCAAATTTCAAGAGTACAACCCCTTTGAAGTGTTATTTTATATTACAAATAAAAACAACAATTTAAATGATCAAACCTTGAATTTTCAGTATCTCACATGCACCATCCAGCTCAAAGAAGCTGTACATAAAGCATCCAGTTATACCCAAAAATCCAAATAGACATAATCTGAGACGTACTTAGGTAGTCAGCACGAATTTATACAAGCTCTTTCTTTACATTGAAAACAGCTTGCGTATATTTTTTAACCCACTAATCAAAATCTAACCCAACACACAGCAAAAGTAAGCATCAGAACAGAGTCTGAAAGTAACAACTCAAGCCAAATTACAAAAACAACACTATCCATTGCTAGCTATACCTGAATTGGGGGGCCCAATCCTGCTCCTATTACCAAAACTGTCATTAAGTTCTTTGGAAACAGGACCAGGGCTTTGAAGTTGAAGCTGAGGCATTTCTCTCATAATATGCAGCATTGGATTTCTAGTCTTTTTACATCTGATTCTACTCTCAGACGCATTCCTTCCTGCAACTGCTATTAAGTTAATAGGGGATGCGCATGCATATATGAGGGCAGAGTTGTGTGCTCTGACAGACCTAATCTACTCTAACATCATATAAACAATAGTGCTAATGATTATGATTGCTTCTCTCTATCCTCCATGTTTTCTTTTACACAAGTGTCCTTACCCCAGAAAAAGCGATGCTGCATCCTGCTGCCATACATAACAGCAGGGGAAAATCTTTGGAATTTTCTCTTTGAATTTCTATATAGATTGTTTTCATGTTTTATGAATACATGCTTTTATTACCCTGTACGAGTGAACACCCTTCAGCAGCACTTTAAAGCACCGAAGTTTAGAGAGAAGTTTCACTTTTTCTATGACTTTTCAAGGTGTAGAAGAGAAGAGATACAAGTGCCGAGTTAATGGAAGAAAGAGCTGGTTTCCCATTGAGAATATGAGACAACAGTGAGTTCTGCCTTTAAACTTAAGACATTTAATAGGAACTTTAAACTAAGGGTAAATTTTAAAAGTGCTTAAGTGAATTAGGAGCCTAAGTTTGATTGAAAGTCAGTGGTACTTGTGTTAGTAAATGTCTATGATGCTCCCACTGGCACTGTAAACCTTTGGTGTAACATATCCCCTGAACCCACCTGCCCTCCAGTCCCATTCTCTCATCACTGCCTTCTCTGATTCTGTAGCCCATTCTTCCAGCTTCCCTAGCTGCCTGACCTGCCAGCCCACCACCGGTTCCATTCCACATGACCTCCAGTCTGCCTCTCCCCTTCACAATTCCAATCCAGTCTATCCACCCCATTCTCAACCAGATACATAGGATCTTCTCCTTTCCAACATCTCACCTGATCCCGCACATGCCACAAGTCCAACCCACTTCTGCTACATCCAGCTGCATGCCTCATCATGCTTGCCAATCTGGCTGACCCTTCTTCCCACCTCTGACTCCAGCAAACCCCCGAGATTTTTCTATTTTACCTGACAAGACAGCTACAAATTCAGGCAAGAGTGCTTCCTCCCAGCCCTCCCCCACTTTCACGTTATTGTTTTCAGAATGTGCATACAAAAAGCAGGAATTCTGTCTGTTAAGGGCGGTACAGAATATATAGAAAAATGCAAGCAATCTTCAAAACAAAAAACAGAGGCAATAATATGTATTTAATAATAGGCAAAAAATTACTATTGCTGTGTTTCAGAATATAATAAAAGACTTGCCAGCTAAGCCTTGTAGGCCTCTCCAGCAGCAGGAGACAGGCAGGGCCGTGAAGGATCCACTCCAACCAAAAAGGAGAGCTATCAGCTTCCCAGTGAGGGACACCAACCCGCCTTATTGACCTCCATCTCCACCAGACAGCTACGGCCTGTGGAGCGACTTGGGGGCATTTTTGTTATTTGACTTTGTTTGTGGGCATTTCGTGTTCAATTATTGCTGTGGGATTGGTTGGTTATTCATCTGTTTGATATAATAATTCATTTGCCTGTCCTCTTTTTTCTTTCTTTTAATTTACCCCCTCTCTTTTCCGGGAATAAAATGTTGTTTATCCTTATCCGTTGGTCCTTCATTTCCTCTCATCATGAATAGTGATGTCCTAGAGGTCATAGGGGTTTTCTGTTCGTTTACACCTGCAGCCATTAGATAAAGGCACTAGTAGATTGAACTTCTTGCTATTTTTGGATACCTCTTAAGCCATGACTGCAAAAAATGTTCTTGTCTACCTATCATTTTCTAGGAGATGGTGGCATATTCTAGTGGGTTTGAAGTTGGTCATTGTGTCCATGCATTTATGAGTTCTAGACTTCACTACTGTAATGTAAATCTAAGGATGACACCACTGACCTGAATCAAGCACTGATTGGTTCAGAATGTAGCAACCCATTTGCAGAACAAAGACCACCAAGCGCACTTCCACCTCATCATTCTACTGGCTCCAGATGAATACCACATCAAACTCAAGGTTTCAAACTTCATCTTCACAGCTCTCCACGTGATTGGCCCAAGTTACCTGAGGATCTGCCTCACGCTGCATCATGATTATGACTACCTATGCCTGTTACATTCCTCCGGAACCAAGGAACTGTTACACCTTCAAGAACAAAACTTGTGTGATCAGGAAATAGAACTTCTTAGGCAGCTGGCACAGGACTGTGGAACTCACTTCCAGATGAGATTATAATGACAACCAACCTCAGAGCCTTCAGAGCAGAATGAGCTTTCTCTGACCTACTTTCCCATAGTGTCACCACAACTATAACAACAACAACAAAAACCAATCCTGTGCACACACTGGAAAATGGAGGGGAAACCAAAGAATTGTGCATGTTCACTTTAATACATTTATAAAGCTCTACTACATTGATAAGAGTGCTGTACACACAGATTGATTTGTTAATGGCACCAGAATCCAGAGATGGAATTGCAGTTTTATAGGAAGAATTATAGTTCATTCATCACCATCATTTTGTCTTATTCCATTTAACCTGCGTAAGCCAGTGGTTTCAGTGAGCTTTCCCCTGCCTTCTACTGATGAATGGGGGGAAAAAGGCCTCAGGGGCATATTTACACAGAAGCCTATTTTACCTAGATCAGCAGATATGCTTGTTTGCCAAATTTATCACTTTTCACTGGTTTGGGCTTAAAATTCATTTACGTCATGCAAAGGGTAAGGAAATGTTGTTATCCTTATTGTATGACTAATGGGCAGCAGAACTGTAAATAACATACCCAAACTGAGTGGGAGTCATGCTAAATTTAACTTCACTCACTAAACGGGTGTAATGATGCCAAATCCAAGTGAAAGACAAAGGGGGTGGAGACAGGTGTTCTTACCTGGTCACAGGCACAGTGTTTAAAGGGTCTTAGATGTCCTTTGACTTTCCCCCTCTAGTGTTTAAAGCCAGAGCTGATCAGACTTAACTGGGAGTCCTTGTTTCTTCTCAGTGATCACTGGAGCTGAAATCACTGATAAGCTGGGGCTGAGCTGTAGGGGGCAGTGTTGCAGTGAAAGACAACTCAAAAGAGGCATCAGTGAAGTTGCCCACTACCCAGTTAAACCACGAAGGGCTGGAATCACTAATGACTGGAATAGGTGGTGGAACCTCAGAACAGACACAGCAGCTAAGAGCAGCAGCAACTGCAGTGAGCACTGATGGAGACAGTGATGAACAGTGGCAGCAGTGGTGTGCTGCAAAAGCAACAGCGAAGTGGTGGCAGCGACAGCAGCGAGCACTGGCAGCGACAGAGGCATTACTCAACCGTCACCCTACCTCAGGAGTGGGAGATGAACCCACCTGAACACGCCCCTGAACTCTGGGATGTTGCTGATCTTGGACAACAAACCATGAGTGGGAAGCAGCGCAGGGAAGGGGGAAGTGACATGTTAAAGGAACATTCATCTGTTGGACTTTCACACTGCATGGAGGGAAACTGAGGCAAAGGACAACTGTCCAAGATACTGTGGGGGTGGGTGTTTATTTACTGTTTGCATCATTTTGAATAATTGTGTTGCGTTCCCCAAATTAATGCTGTGCGCCTTCTCTTAATAAAAGTTTTCTCTTGTTACACAGAGACTCAGTGCTTGCAAGTGGGGAAGTATTGGGACTCAGAGGTGTCCAGGAGTGGTGTTTAGTTCTCCCAAGTTTCTGGATGAAGGCTCAAGCTGATTCTATTTTGTAATGTTAAGATGAACCCTTACACATTGAATCCACCCCTTGTTGCTGCTGACTCTACCTAGCAGAAGGGACATGTAACATTTTATCTCACTATGGCTTTAACTCCTTATGTAGTAAGGGACAGATTTTCAAAGGTATTTAGGTGGCTAAAAGATGCAGACAGGTGCTAATGGAATTTTTCTAAAGTGCCTAATCAGGTTAAATGCCTAATTCTTTTTTAGTTCAGTGGTGGTTAGGTGCCTAATCCACCTAGGCACCTATTTGCATATTTAGATGCCTAAATGCCTTTGAAAATCTTGCCCTAAGTGATTTATTTATATATATAACTTTCTATGGTCTTAGGCCAGATAGCATACTGTCCAAGTAACTTTTGGTTTAAGGTCAATGGATGCTCCAGCAGCAGTGGATAATGTTAAGAGTCTAGAAGGCTGAATCAGCAATTTGTCAGGAGATGAACCCTGCTTAATTAGTATGCAAATTTATATTTGTTGTGTGTTTTTAGTTTATATATTTAAATTACAAAACTGTGCTCCTCCATGAGACAAAATGACCTCTAGGGTGAATTTGAAATTAACATGTTGAAGGTCTAGGTCATCCATTGGTGCCAGCAGACTATTTTGCATTGCCACAGGGAGAAAGAGTTTTATGGAGAAAAAACAAGTGTTTCAGTGAAAGAAAGGCAAATTCCTTTGAAATTAAATAAAGCTAACAGTGTAGAAAGTATAAAACTAAAACGTTGCACTAAAGACACATTATAGAGGAAGCTTCAAACAATGGTGGGAAACAGATAAGGAAGTTAAACGTGTGTATTTGGGGAATAATTCTAAACACAAAATAGATTTTTAAGGATGGTTAAATCAAATGGTAAAATGTACTTTAACACCTCTTGTAGGAGTGTCTATATACATAAATTAAAACTGACTTCTGTATAACTAAGAAAGCTTTATTAGCACACAAACACATTCTTTGTGGAAGGACATGTGACGCTTCACATTGATGAAAGAGAAAGAACGACATAGCTTTGAGCTGCGGGAACATCCAGGCAGTCCTAAAGCAGCTACAGAGGGGCCATGGAAGAGTCCTTACTCCTGTTATTATCCTGTGCAGCTGAGTTAGCGCTAGGGACAATCAAGCTTATAGAGCCAGAATTCTAAATGGCTGTCTGTTTAACTGCAGTAATTCAGGACATTTCTTTAGCTCCCTCATAATAGGGATGTGGAATCTATATCCCAGAAACAACTCTTGCATTAGTTTTCCAACATCAGCCCAGAACTTACAACAAAATGCTGGAGGGAACACTATGGTGGAAGCGATCTCCATTTTCTGATTTAAAAGGAGCTTTACAAAAATAGAAGCCCACCAATCAATTCAGCTAGAGACTGTTTTTATTATAGGATACATCACAAAACCACCAGCCAGTCCTCATGAGTAATTTCCAGCACTCCAACACTATTTTAGAGAGACAAGGTGGGGCAAGTAATATATTTTATTGGACCAACTTCTATTGAGACAATCTTTCAGGTTTACACAGAGCTCTTCTTCAGGTCTGCAAAAGATACTTCGGATGTCACAGCTATATACAAGGTGGAACAGATTGTTTAGCATAAGGAGTTAACACATATTGTAAGAATCCATTCAAGATGAAGTAGCCAATTAATGCCTCTGCAGTCACAGGACACAAGAGGGGGGATTAGTGGGTTACAGATTGTTGTAATAAACCATAAATCCAGTGCCTTTATTAAATCCATGATCTTTACTGTCTAGCAAAGTTATGAATTTAAGCTCTTTTGATGGTGTTGTGAATGTTTCCTTTGAGGATGAGCACTGAGGGTAAGGTATGGCGTGATCTCTTTGTGAAAGTGTTTACCCAGGGATGATATGCTATTTTTGTCTTTTATTGTTTTTCTGCATGAGTTCATTTGAGAGTGTAGCAATTGAATTATTTCACCCTTCTTCCCACAGAGCTCGAATACCTACACTGCATCTCTTCCGCCCCTGTACCTGCCCACACTCCACCTCCTGTCTGCCCCAGGCTCCACCCCACCCAAGGACCTGCCCTTTCCCCTGCTCAGCCCTGCCACTCACTGTGTCCCTCCTTTCTCCCTCCCCTCTTCCACACTTCCCTTCCCTGCTTGGCCCCCCCTTTTCCACACCCCTTTCCCACGAGGCAGAGAGCAATGGTGGGGGAGCTGGGCAGGGAGGAGGGGAGAGAAGGGACATGACAAGCGGCGGTGGGAGAGGTGAGCGGGGGAGGAGAGGAGGGATGCACACAGTAAGCAGCAATGGGGGGGGGCTGAGTGGGGAAGACGGACAGAGCAAGCCGTGAGGCTGAGGGGGTAGGGGAAAGGACACTGTGGCATGCGGGGAAGGGGTGGGCCTGGGGAAGAAGTGAGGGCAGAGTATGGGCAGCACCGTGAGTGGAAGAGATGGGACGGGGAGCTAGCCTCCCTGAGGGGAAGCTTCATCGACCACCCAAGGTATCTATCCCATCTTCCCAGACTCTTTTAAATTGCTGGGCCCCTAGGCAATTGCCCCCTTGCCTCCCTCTCACCCCTTTAGCGGGCCTGCCTCTGAGTAGCTTTTCCAGACTTGAAAAAGAGCTCTGTGTAAGCTCAAAAGCTTGTCTCTTTCACCAACAGAAGTTGGTCCAATAAAAGGTATTACCTCTCCTACACTTTGTGTCTCTAATATTCTGGGAGTAACGGGGCTACAATAACACTGCAAAAAACTATTTTATCTCATGCAGAAACTTACTTTCCTTCCATTATTAACAAATGGCCAGGCAAATAAGCAAAAGGACAAGCCATAACAACCACTAGGATGTGAGAAGAGACAAGTCCGAAAGGTTACACTAAAGTTAAAAAATTAGGGCCATGGAATCAATGGAGTTATACCAATCTGTGACAGGTGTAAGGAAAAACAGGCCGTTACTGCTAGCACAAGGATCCTCTGTATATTATTAAAACGTAGAGTTCAGTCCATGGAAGACTACTCAACTCTTCAAAGAAGTCCTTCCAGAATTTCTCAGTAGCACTCCTAACTCAATCTCGGCTCAAAAGCCAAAAGACCTGGAGAAGATTTACTAAAACTTATCAATGAATGTTCAATTCTGAAAAGAAAGCTCAAACAAAATTCCAGTATGCACTGGGTTCACCTTACCATAACTTTCTCCTAAAGTTCCAGGGGATTAATATACAGGCAGGCATTAAATGTATTGCTTCCTTTCTCCTGGATGCAGACTTGCAGACCATGTTGCTAGGTTCCATTGCCATGCCACCCCACATCTCCACCTCCTCCCTCTGCCTGGCTGCCCAGTCCACACCTTGTTCCTTCACAGTTATCCATGGGATTTTTAAAAAGGGAGGGCCCCCTCCTTCAGGAAGGAGAGAAATATAGATGGATACTCTTCACCTGTGGATTATAAAGGCAGAATTTGGCCCCATTTATTTAAGAGAGTACTGTATATGAGCACATAACTAAGGATCCTATTAAAATTTTAAATGTCCACCAACAAGTTACTCTAGAAGCTTGCACACTAACAGTAATCTCCTTCTGCTGGTTTTGTCATTATTGTCCAGTGGTAATGCTAATAATGAACAAATACCCTCTTTGCTAGAGGTTACGGTATGATTATATTTCTTGAGCTTGAATATAAAATCAATTGCTTACTGACTGTCTAAAGGTCTACAGAGAGTTACCCTTAAAGCCACCAAAACAAAAACTTGACACATTGTCAAGAGAGGAACTGAAAATATTTATTCTGGTCACTTCCTTAAACAATTCAGAATTCTGCACCTTTCGCTTTAGTAGCATTTTTAACAGAGAATACGACTGGCCTTCACCTATAGAGAGACCGCAATGTTATAGATCTTTCTAAAGTGATGCTTTATTTTAAAGTGATGCAAATTCTGCGGTGCAACAGTTTTGAACTTACTCATCAATAATATCCTTCTCTTTTCCCCAATGTTCCATCTTCTCTGTGTTTATCTTTAGATGGCAAGGGTGGGATTTATGTTGACTTTAATGAGAGCATAGTTAGGTCAATCCTGAGCATTTTTGAAAATCCCACTTCATGCTCTTCAGGATGAGGATTATCTTTTGGTTTTATGTGCTGTACTGTCACAAGAGCATTGTCATTCATTACTAATAATAATTCTTATATCAGAATGAACATTTACTTTAGCCAGCTGGATTTTTTTTTATGTTATTTCATTTTAAATCGGAAGTACTGCACATGCACAATAGGTCTTAGATTTCATAAAGCATTATTGCAGACACACACAGGCTCTAATTCAGCAAAGTACTTACGTGTATAACTTTAAGCACATGCTTAAGTGCTTTGCTGAATTGGGTCTGACTGTACTTACACCAGCACTTACTCAGCCATGGAGCTTTGCTGATTTTACACCAGGTGAAGATCTGGCTCACTGTACATTTACCCAATAGACCACAACAGCATTGATCAGGGCAGTGATTTGCGAATTAAAAGATCTCTAAGTAGTACCATCCATTATAACACTATAATCTCTCTCGGAGCTGTATCTGCCATTCTGAGATTCAAAAGTAAAACTTTCCTGTTCACGTATTTATCTGTTCTACTTACTATTAGGTATCTCAAAACTATGTAGTTATGTATCTATCCAGCAATATGCTAAACTTACATTTATAGTTGCCTATTTTCTTCTGTTTGTGGCAGTTACAGAGACTATCAGGTCAATTCACAAATAGGGGGCTGGATTCTCCAGTCCATTAAAGTTGCTTTATGATGCTTTGATGGCTCAAAATTGCCATAAATTCACGTTAACTAGCCAGTAGAGTAGTCCTTCAGCTCAGGGGAATCCTCTGCCTAGGGTCTTATGCCATCCCATTCCTGGTCCCTGTCCACTGCAAAAGGGACATATCACGTCTCTATGCTCTCCCATCCTCTCAGCTACTCTGATGGCTCCCTCTGGGCCACTGGCAGCTGATGCAAATACTTCTTGTTTGTTTTGTTTTAAATACTGTAAAAAATTGAAATAATTTAAATACCAATAAATAAACTCTGTTTCAACATTATTAACCATTCGATTTAATCACACAGAATCAAGACAAAAATAAAAATGGCTAATCTGGCTCCAGTCCTGCAGTTTCAGTTAAGTTTGTTGGGAATTCTGATTGACTGCCGACTGTAGGATCAGGCACAACAGCTTAAACAGACCCTTTTTGTGGCTAAATATTGCAGCACCTAGAAAGTATGAAACATCACAGAGTCACCTGAGACAGCTACAATCCATAAATGTAGAAAGGCAATGGAATGTGGGCAAAGACTTTTTAAGGTTTAACTCTGATTTGGTCTTTTAGTTTTGAATTGTACCCTGAAGTATTCACACAGATTCTTATATAGCTAAATGTAGAGGGTGCCGAGAGATAATAATAATGAATGTGACCTGTTCAAAATATGGCAAGAATACAATGGCTTGGAACAAAACTCAGAGACAGTTGGGTTAGGATATTTCATAGAAAATGTATTAACAAATACATACCATATTATTAAAGAGGTGTGATACAGCCTGACAAAACCAATTAAATAAGAAGAGAAGACCCAAAAATCAGTCTTTAGTAGTGCCATTGTGATTAAACGTATTCTTGGGGATCCAGGCATTCAGTGCATTTAGGCATTTAGGTAAATGGTCTACTTTTCAGAAGTGTTGACATCAGCATGAGCTGCTGAGGGCTCAGCACTTTTGAAAATGATGCCAGTTATTTAGGTGCCTATAAATCAACTTAGCCTAATTATAAAAGCCCACTTTTTAAAAATCTTGGCCCAAAAATACTCATCTGGGTATGCTAAGAGAATAACCTATTGAGATTAGATGACATGTCCTTATATAGTACCTCAATTTTGAATTTCTTTTACTTTAGTGACTGTCATAACCCCTTCAATTACTAAATTTTGGCTTTTATAATAGTAGTTTACAGAAAGAAAAGAAAATATTTACCTTAGTGGACATAATGATGGTAATTTCAGGCTGACAAAATTAGTTTTGTGGAAACTTTTAAAGATCACTGCATTTTAGGAAATGTTTTATTCTAAAATGTTTATAAAGCAACATGAATTTATTTAGATGGGAAAGGCATTCATAAGTTTATAGAAAGAATAATATAAGTAGTTGGGCAATGCTACTCCATTTCCCCCTGAAGGATTAAAAAGCAATTTGCAATGCATTCACAAACCCCTTTTCATTATAGATTTAATAAGGGTTATTTGAAAATTTTCTTAAACAATATACAAACCTTCCCACAGGTTGCTTTGCATTACATTAATCAGCTCCACACACGGATTACGAATCTGAAGTCTGCTTTGGGTCTTCTAATTTACACTCTTAAATCCATCAACGCTTTCTGGCTATTATCAAAAGCTCTGATGAGCCCAGATCCTGCTGAGCAACAGGTACCTGAGCTCATCAGTTACATGGAGAAGGTTTAACTCAGAGAATCTTTTAGAGAACCTACAGCCTTAGTTCCCGTAACAAAATCATTGTATCTTATGATAAAGAGGGCAGTTTTTCCCCGTTGGAAGATTCAGATTAGCACCCCATAAAAGCAGCCGTCAACATTTATTAAACCAAGACATTGATAAGATTCTTCAAAAATACATAAATAATTTGAGCATTAAAAAAGCAGAACAGAGGAATCTTTTTACACAACACACATGCCTCCTTCCCAAATCCCAATCCTATGGAAGGGGACTCCCTCTCCTTTCAGATTACTTTAAAATGTAGTTTTTTATGTCTCTCTCTCTCACACACACACACACACACACAGAGGATGGAGGATTTCTGCACTGTGTTTCAAAGTATTGAACAATATAAGGAGAGAAAGAAGGAGCCCTCGTTCCAGCTGACACCACAGCCTGACAGCCCTGTAAATGGGCTCAGTTCAATGGCATTAGCCCACCCCAAACAATAAACCTGATATTATTCCGCCTCACCACTGCCATTTAAAGTGCAGAGGGACAGACACAGAGCAGGAGAGAGGAAATTCTTCCCAAATCCTGCCCCGCTCCCTGAACTTCTCAGCCCCAGCAGGGAGGGACACTGGGAAGGGTTTGGGGTGTCTGCCTCCTGCCGTCCCCTCCACATGCTCAGCGGGGCCGAGCGTTTGCATCTCCCAGTGGCTTCGGCGGGGAGCCACCAGACCCGTCCGGATTTAGCCCCGGACACCAGAGCAGCTGCCTGGTGCCCCGCGCCCGTCCTTACCTGCTCCGGCGCCTCTGCCATCCTGGGCTCGGCGCTCCGCAGCATCCAAGCCGGCCGCGCAGGGATGCTGGTGGCGGGGGCAGTCCGCAACAAGGCGGCTCGCTCCGCCCCGCAGCGCTGCCCCACAATTCAGGCCCCTCTGCGCCGCTCGCTCCTCCACCGCGGAGGCCGGGTGGCGGGTCGGGCGGTGAGCGTGTGCGCGGGGCTCGGCGGCCTCTCGCAGCAGCCGCTGTCCGTGCCAGGAGCAGGGAAGGGCAGGGGCGATGCAACTGGCCGGCTGCGCTCGCAGCTATTTAAGCGGGCAAATTGGGGGGGGGGAGGCTTCCCCGCCTCCTGCTCCCACCTCACTAAGCGAGCCACAGCTCCTGCCAGGGTGTTGGGCCCCTGGAGCCCTTGAACCCCTGTTCCTTGCTCCTCCTCTTCCTATTTCTCCTCCTCCCTGTCTTTCTCCAGCATTAGATTTGCCCTTCCCGCTCTTTTCTTGTTCTTTCCTCCTTAGCTTTCAGTTTTTCCTTTTATCTCATTTTCTTATCCTTCCTCCTCTCCTTTTTCTCCCTCTTTCCTTCACTAGGTTTCCCCCCCTCTCTCTATCTCCTTCCCTTTCTCTCATCCCTTTTCTTTCACACTCTTTTCCTTCTTCTCTCTTCCTTGTATCCCTCTCTCTTTCCCTTCCAAGTAACGCTCCCCATCACCTTATTATCTACTGTGCATATTAAATAAAATGCAAATAGTTGCTGCTGTCTGTCAGCGTCCCACATGGCAAAATCAAAAAGGAATTGACATAGTGGATTTATCTAATTGTCTCCCCTCCCTTCTCCACAAAATGCTTTACAGTCTATTTGTATTGTGGTAGCCCCTAGCAGCTCCAGTCACAAACCCTATGGTGCTAGGTGCTGTACAAACATGATAATAGTCCCTGACCCAAAGAGCTGATTGTTCTGCTGGCAGACCAGGTGCCAGTTCTTGCCAAAGATTTAGGCCTCAGCCAAGCACTAACAAATTCGTTGCAGGAAAGTCTGTTTCACCTGTGTGTTAGTATAGTTAAGATGGGTATTAGATTTATAACAATATGTTTTGTGATTATATTTTATGAAATGCTTGTAAATTGTTGCATGCATTAACCTCACTTATAACATCTGTCCCCCATGATATATGATAATATTTAAGTTTTTGCTTTGTTGTAACTAAAAACTATTTTCTCTGAAACTGTGAACCCAGTCGAGAGGGATCATCTCCTGCCCATCAAGACGGCCTATCAAACCTAAGTGGGCGATTGTGGGACATCAGAATACAGATTTTGTTAATTGCTCCTTCACATCCCTGAAGAGGCTACGTATAAAATGGGCTCATCTCATCAGATTGAATTCTGGAAGAAGGAAATAAAAATATCTGACAAGTAATGTTTTCATCTTTTGCTGTTTGGACTCTCACAAGGCCAGAGCTACAAAACAGAAGCAGAGATCCCGAGGGTCAAATGGGTTAGCCCTAAAAGACATTCAAAGCTGACAGATTACTACACCTCTGTCGTCTTTTGAAACCATAGTCTGTAACTCATTTGTGTATATATGCTTGCCTGCTTTAACCTTGTAATAACACTCATTTCTTTTTCTAGTTAATAAATCCTTAGACAGTTTACTATATTGCCTACAAACATTTCCTTTGGTGTGAGATCTAAGGTACAGATTCATCTAGGGTAAGTGACTGGTCTCTTCGGACTGGAGCAACTTGAATATTTTTTCATCTTTGGTGTATATAGCAACCATCTATTACTAAGTTCAATTTGCCTGCATGGCAAGCTGGACTGGAATGCCCAAGGTGACTGTGACTCCATGGTAAGACTGTTATACTGCTTTAGGATTTCACATGTGTGACTGCACTGGTGAAATCTAATGATAGAATCTACAACAAGTTTGGGGTTTTTGTCCTGCTTCTTGACAGTCTGCCCTGAAATTGGCACTCATGGTTATGAGCCACTCCAGACAGTTTACTATATGTTTTCTCCTGAAAGAAAAGGAGAAACATTTGGTATGACAATTAGAAAGGTGAAATCTAGCTAAAATGCAAAATTTAAGATATAAAAAAGTGGATTTCTCATAGTATTCCCACAATGTAATGTAAAAGGAAGAGGGGAAAACCCCATCTTTATATAAGTGAACCTTTCTGGCTGAGATTTTAAGCACAAAAAAGTCAAAAAACTCAAAGTTAAGATTCTACAACAGTGTCTTGGGCATAGTTAGTACTGGTATTATTAATAAAATAATAATAATAATAATAAATCCTTTGAGCTAAATTTTCTAGCCCAAATAAGGTTAACGGAGGGGGTATTTGGAGAAAAGCTGGAAAGGGCAGCTGAAAAGCTGCTGGTTGCAGATCAACCAGCCATACCAACTCCTATATACAGGGGGATACAGTGATTGCAGTACATTCACATGTACAGTGATGCAATGGTTGGAAGGGGGGTGGGAGGATTTTGTCCTCTATTTATTAAGGCTTTGCCCAGGAAAAGTATTTGGACCTTCATCCACATGTATGTCTGAGTTACAATAGCTATGGGAACAACAGGAAGTCAAAGGAATTATCCCCAGCAGATAATTTAGACCTAAAACTGCAAATGTCCAGATTTCATGATAAAGGTGGTTAAAAGGCCAAATGTAAGTGTTGCATTAACAGAGTTTTTTGCACAATGTATTGCTGCTTCAAAGCATTTCTCATGTGCTGGGACCCTAGATGTGACAAGGCCGTCTCAAAGTCAAACTTCAGTACATCTTTAGTCTACAGTATGCAATGCCCTGTAAACACACGGACATTCCTAAAGAGATTGGATAGTCAAATAAAACGCACACCCCGTATGGAATAGAGTTGAAAGTGCTGGTATTGACCAATACAGTTTAGGACTTTCTCACCAGACAGCTTCTCGCTGAGATCTGCAGTTACCTGAGCTGGATGACCCGAGGTATAAAGGGATGAGAGAAAAGCTGGTAGCAGGGCATTCTTTGTGAAGGCCCTTTCCTTTGGAATCTGCTCCCTCCAGCCGTTTTGTCTATAGTAACCCAAATATGTTGACCTTCAGGGCATAACTGAAAAACATCCTTGGGCAGGGAGGGAGGGGGAAGCTGCTGAAGAAGCAAATGTTATTGAGGATGATGTTTTAGGGAAAGTGGAAAAAATTAATGTATTTTTGTGCTGCCTGGTTATTGTACATTATGTATTGTGTTTTTGTTTGTCTGATTAAGTATCTTGTTATTTTATCAATCCAAATAAAGTAATAAATAAATATGGTGTATGATAGGTGTATGTACTTTAGCTGTGGATAACCAGATATATCCACACTCATTTAGTTGGTATCTACAACAACATGTAGTCAGTGTGCATTTAAATCAGTGAGGAAGATGTACTGAGTGTGCACTACATTATTTTCACTCCTATATAACTTTATTTTGCAACCAATTTAAGGGACAATGTCAACTTGAAAGTAACATTTATTTGAAAATCTTTAATCGAGAATAGTTAGAGAAAACCTCAAATTATGATGCCTGAAAGAAATTAGCAAAAACAAAAAAATCCATCACTTTTTTCCTTTGTGCATTTGACATTGATTTAGATATAACCAGGCTCAATATTCCTGTTAAATAAGGTATGTGCATACATATTGACAGGACTGGGACCTTAGTTAATTTCTCCCTTCCTGAAAAAGACAAATATTAACAGGGGAGCTGAAAAATCCATGTAAATATTTTTGTAACTTTATTTAAAGGAGGGCATCTATGTAACGGGGACTATCAGAAACTGGGATTTTTCTTAAAGTTAGTCATTTTAAAAATATATTAAAAGTTGACAGTGTTCCTATAAGCATAGCAAATACACACATTCTTCTAGTTGGGGCCTGCTACTCTTTTTTTTGGCATACAGAACTCCTGACATGGGGCCTGATCCTGTAGTCAGAACACAGGCAGAACTCCTATTGACTTCAGCGAGAGTTCCAAAGAGAGTTGTGTGCGCAATACCTGTCCATTTTTCTCCTTTCCTACTACTCACATCCTTGTCTTATCTGCCACCTCCTATCTCCTTGGTTTCACAGAGCTTATGTCTATACTGACAGTGGCACAGTCAGCGCTGTCGGATCGATTCATCAGGATAGATTGAGCGGAAGTGGAGACCTGATCAATCAATCCGGAAGTCAATGCCACTAATCCACCCCCGCCAAAAAGAGTAACGCTGCGTCGATGGGAGGGCATTTCCCGTCAGCGCAGTGAAGTGGAGACGCTGCACTAAGTAGAAGCTAGGAAGTCGACGGGAGATATGCAAGCTACTCTATGTAGCTTGTGTATCTCCCGTCAACTGCTGCCGAATTTCACGGCGAGTATCGACATAGCCTGATTGATTCTCACATTGTCCCCTCTGCAATCCATCCAGAATTCAAACAGCCTAACATCATTTTCTTTCCCAGCCATGCAAACAGTGGGTGAAATTCTGGCTCCAATGAAGTCAGTTGCAAACCTCCTTGTGACTTCAATAGGGCCATGATTTCATCCAGCATGTCTAAGTTAAGTCATTTCACTAAGTACCTAGCATCTTCAGTATCAGGTGTTTAAGTTCTTGATTCTTGTCTTTGAGACACTTTGCAACTCAGTTCCTGTCTACATTTCCCCACTTATTTCTTCCTAGTTCCCCTTCTTGCTTTACTCCAACTCAAGCTTTCTGATTAACCAGTCCTTTCATTTCCTTCTCTCACTTTCATCTTCATACCTTCCCTATGCTGCTGTATTATCCTGGGACGTTCTCCTATGCACCATATAAATAGTCCCTCCCTCAAATAAAAAATCACTTCTTCCACAAGGCCCATCAGCTCAACTTTTCCATTGTAGCATAATTCATTACTTTCAGGAAAGGTTGAAAGATTGGGCATGTTTAATTTAGAGAAGATTGAGGGGGAATAGCAGTCTTCAAATAAGTAAAAGGTTGTTATAAGGAGGACAGTGATCAATTGTTCTTCATGTCCACCAAGGGTAGGACAAAAATAATTGGCTTCAATTATAGCAAGAGAGATTTAGGTTAGAAATTAGGAAAAACTTTTGAACTGCAAGGATAGTTAAACACTGGAACAGGTTACCTAGGGTGGTTGTAGAATCCCTGTCACTAGAGGTTTTAAAGACCAGATTAAACAAATACCTGTCAGGTACGGTCTAGATATACTTTATCCAGGGCAGGGGATGGATTAGATGACATCTACTTTATAACCAAAAATCCATGATGTAGTCAGTCTTACCTCTCATTCAGTGTGTCCCCTCTGGCTTCTTCCAGCTCCTTTCATCCACCTTTATCTCTGCATTCTCCATGTCTGTTATATCTCTGGTGTAACTTCAGAAAGCAAACTCCTTTGGCTTGGGTATTCATTTTTTTATTTTGCCTGTAAAGTACCAAGCATACCATAAATAATAAAATGAAAACAGTGAGATATTCAAGTGCACAAAAGCCTCTAAAGTTTTTAAATGGCTGAACACCCTTTTATCAAAACCACCACCTTTTTCATGTTGAGATGATTCAAATATGGTTTAAGGAATTTTGGTCTGAAGAATAAGGAATTCTAGCCCAAAACAATACATCGTGGTGAAAATTATCTTTTAATGGTGCAAAAGTGGTACAGAATAACAAACAGGGAATCAGAAAAGGTGTTTTGATTACACCACAAATGTGTGTGTGATACAAGACCTTGTATGGTTGAATAGCTCAGAAAGGTTGAAACCCATCACTGAAAAGATTTTTTCCCCCTCTTGCTGAAGATTCATTTTCAATACTCTTCCATTGAACATTATTGAATTGAATACTAATACTATCAGTAATAAATTCCACCAACATGATGGATGATTAGTTGAACTAGCAGCAACTATTTAAACTTTGATTGGGCCTCATGCCAAACGAACCTCGAGACCTTATTCTAGAGTTAAGCATTTAAAAACTGACTATCTTGCAGAGTCTAATGATTTAAAATCCTTTAAGAACAAGTAATAGCATATATTTAGTTGCCAGGGAGAAGTTAGACACATTCATGATGTCAGCAGACAATGATTTACACAAAGCAGATACTCAAGGATTAACAGAATGCACCCCTAGTGGTGCCATTTGAATGAACATTTTGTGGATTAACTTTTCCTAACTACCATCTTTCAACTTCCGTACAACACTATTGAAGTTAACCCATTGAGTACTATCAAACTTTAATATGGTAAGGAAAGAGAGAAACCTTGCCCTTAAAACAAAATATACTAACTTTTGCATTCCATACAGTGCAGAGGATATAGCTACATGATATTTACATATACACAGATGCTGAAATTCTCTCTCTCTCTCTCTCTCTCTCTCTCTCTCTCTCTCTCTCACACACACACACACACACACACGAAAATAAAATGAAAACAGAATAGTGCAGCAGAGGGAACTGAGAAGAACATTGATTTTTCTTTGCTTTTAATATTTGTGACAATATTCATCAGATGCTTATAGAGTCTTATTTCTATACAGAGTGAAAAAATATGGATCACACATGTTCAGACTCAGTTATCCAGCCCTCCAAGTGATATGAGGCCTTCTTCAAGGTTCAACATGGTGTTAATCCACTTATGGCATGCACAAGATCTTACTAATTTCCAAATACTACAGTGCTGAGGAAGCTTATAAGAACCTAGATAGACAGACTCATGATTATGAGGCCTTTGACTATTCACAGATATATCTTTAAAAACTCAAGACTAGCACAAGTATAAGTTTGTTCGTTTTAATTTTTAAGAAGGGACCACTCAGGATGGCATGAATAAAAAAAACTTCATCATAGAATCAGAGAAGATTAGGGTTGGAAGGGACTTCAGGAGGTCATCCGCTCAAAGCAGGACCAACCCCAGCTAAATCATCCCATCCAGGCTTTATATTAAGCCGGCCTTAAAAACCCCTAAGGATGGAGATTCCACCATCTCCCTAGGTATCCCATTCCAGTGCTTCACCATCCTCCCAGTGAAAAAGTTTTTTGTAATATCCAACCTAGACCTCCCCCACTGCAACTTGACCATTGCTCCTTGTTCTGTCATCTAGTACCACTGAGAACAGCCTAGTTCCATTCTCCCTGGAATCTCCTTTCAGGTAGCTAAAAGCTGTTATCAAATCCCACCTCATTCTTCTCTTCTGCAGACTAAACAAGCCTAGTTCCCTCAGCCTCTCCTCATAAGTCATATGCTCCAGCCCCCTTAATCATTTTTGTTGCCCTCTGCTGGACTCTTTCCAATTTGTCCACATCCTTTCTGTAGTGGGAGGCCCAAAACTGAACACAATACTCCAAATGAGGCCTCACCAGTGCCAAATAAAGGGGAATAATCACTTCCATCGATCTGCTGGCAATGCTCCTACTAATGCAGCCCAAGATGCTGTTAGCTGTTTTGGCAATAAGGGTGCACTGTTGACTCATGCCAGCTTCTTGTCCACTGTAACCCGCAGGTCTTTTTCTGCAGAACTGCTGCCTAGCCAGTCGGTCCCCAGTCTGTTGCAGTGCATGGGATTCTTCCGTCCTAAGTGGAGGACTCTGCACTTGTCCTTGTTGAACTTCATCAGATTTCTTTTGGCCCAATCCTCTAATTTATTTAGGTCCCCCTGTATCCTATCCCTACCTTCCAGGGTGTCTACCACTCCTCCCAGCTTAGTGTCATCTGCAAACTTGCTGAGGGTGCAATCCACCCCATCCCCAGGTCATTAAGCAAGATGTTGAACAAAACTGGCCCCAGCACCTACAGCTGAAGCAGTCCTCTTGTTACTGGCTTCCAGCTAGACATTGAGCTGTTAATCACTATCCGTGGAGCCCAATGATCTAGCCAGCTTTCTATCCATCCTATAGTCCATTGAGCCAACCCATACGACTTTAACTTGCTGATAAGAATACTGTGGGAGACCGTATCAAAAGCTTTGCTAAAGTCAAGGTATATCACGTCCACCACTTTCCCCACATCCACAGAGTCAGTCATCTCATCATCGAAGGCAATCAGGTTGGTCAGACATAACTTGCCCCTGGTGAATCCATTCTGACTCTTCCCGATCACCTTCCTATTGTCCAAGTGCTTCAAAAAGGATTCCTTGAGGATCTGCTCCATGATTTTTCCGTGGACTGAGGTGAGGCTGACCAGTCTGTAGTTCCCCAGATCCTCCTCCTTATCTTTTTTGAAGATGGGCACTCAATTTGTCTTTTTCCAATCAACTGGGACCTCCCCCGATCACCACAAGTTTTCAAAGATAATGGCCAATGGTTCTGCAATCACATCAGCTAACTCCTTCAGCACCCCCAGATGCATTGCATCTGGCCCCGTGGACTTGTGAATGTCCAGCCCTTCTAAATAGCCCTGAATCTGTTCTTCACCACTGAGATCTGCTTACCTCTTCCCCATTCTGTGCTGCGAGACTGGGAGCTGACCTTGCCTTTGAAGACAGAGGCAAAAAAGAAGCATTGAGTGCTTCAGCTTTTTCCACATAATCTGTCACTAGGTTGCCTCCCCCATTCTGTAAGTGGCCCACATTTTCCCTGACCTTCTTCTTGTTTCTAACATAGTTCTAGAAACCCTTCTTGATGCCCTTCACGTCCCTTGCTAGCTGCAATTCCAATTGTGCTTTGGCCTTCTTGATTTCACTCCTGCATGCTCAAGCATTATTTTTATACCCTTCACTAGTCATCCACTTCTTGTAAGCTTCTTTTTTTGTTTAAGCTCAACCAAGGACTTCTTTGTTAAGCCACGCTGGTCACCTGCCATATTTGCTATTCTTTCTGTACATCAGGATGGTTTGTTCAGAAAGAATAGCAAGTATGGCAGGCAACCAGCGGGGATTAACAAAGAAGTCTTTGGTTAATTAATGTTAAGTTATCAGTAAGATTTTTTCCAAAGATAAACTTGGAACATTGACCAAAAATATGGAGGAAAGTACTCTTCTGAACTTTCCAAAGGGCAAGTTCCGAGTCCTTACTGTATGTAGCTAGTTTAGCTTAATGAGAGAGACTTTATGAAGGATTTTACGGCATAACACACTAAGAATGGGTATCTAGAAATTGTAGAATAGGTACATTATGAATCTGTGGATGGGATGTTGGTTAACACAACTGAAACTTGCAGAAATGATTCTTACCACTTCTCCCCATTATAATCTTCATTCAAATCAGTAGCTAAGCAATCTAAAGTTTTTAAATTATCTTTGTGGGCAGGCCAACTAGTAAACTGAATATACTAGAGTGAGCAAAAGGTATATATTCTGGACACTCCGACTGATATTTTTTCTCAGGGAAGGTAAATATTGATTTCTATTTAAGCCACTGTGACATTTAATTAGAACATGTGCAAACTACAAGTGCTGGATAAAATATGCCTCTTGGATATTCTAGTCAAGACGATTGCTTAAGAATTTTAAAATAATCTGTGACCAGAGGTCTGGTAATAGCAGTGAATCTGTGGGGGGTGAATTTAATTTAATTAATCCACAAATGGATCAATCACTTTTAGGTGCTTATTTCCAGCAAGCAAGTATGAAGAATTCACTCAGCTAGATAGCCTAAAATATTCCTACAAGCCTCCCACAGTACAAGTGACCACCTGGCCACATCTCAGGAATTTGTTCAGTGAAGTGTAAAGTAGTTCCCCTCAGCAGAATATTACCCTCAGCCTTTTGTTCTAAATACATCACAGTCAAGTGGCTGTCAGCCTGGAGCCAAGAAAATAAACAAAGTGAAGGTCTGATGCAAGGTGCAGCAGTATAAGGAGCCATTGCTGGGTTCTTATTGTACAAAGAACCTCCTTAGGAACCTCCCCAAAACATCTGTCATGGAAACCTGGAAAGCACTTACGACTAATATTTGATACTTCGTTGGCCCAATAAAAAAAAAGAACAGAAGGCAAATTACAAGATTGGTTTTGTTGTGTGTTGTTTTCTTATTAGATAGGAGACAGGGAGGATTTCCCTCTCCCCAATAAGAGAAGGGTTGTCCACCCTTAAAGATCAGCCATTACTGATATTAGTAGGTGACAATGTGCAGTTATATCATGAAAAGGGAGCTTGTAGAAGTGTTACTGGGTGGGTTCCATGTTTGTCTCTTAAGGCCTAAGATAAATCCCATTTAAGTTAATGGAAGTTTTTCTACTGACTTTAATGGCAATTGACTTGGATCCTTAATGACAAGCAGATCAAGTTTGCTCAGCTGACAAGTTGAAAAACTGACTTTAACTGCCAGCCTTACAAATTCAAGGTGAGATATGAAAGTCAAAACTCTGTTCCTTCTGACTTAAACATCACCAAGAGTAATAAAGATTCTAACACTGGTGGAGGATACCTATGCCCAGAAAAAAGAATCCAGCTCACTGTCTTTCAGCCATATTGGATCAGCGTTGCTAGCAGGAATAAAGAACAGCAAAATGTACTCTTCGCTTTAGTCTGTGTAGACAACTACTGGAATACACTTAAAGGTGAAGTTTATTCCTGTGCAGTGGGCCACCACAAAGCCTATACAAGAAGCAGATTTATTGACCATTTTCCAAACACAATCACATTTTAAGGTCATATAACTCTCCATTATTGTAAAGCACAATTGTTCCAGGCATTTCAAAGTGTATGAAACTCTGAATGTCAAGAGAAATTTCTTTTGAGTATCTCTATTTCATCTATTTTATATCAAGGATAAATTTCTCAACTCAGATGCCTGTGGTGGACCTGAAATTCAATAGCCAGCTTTCCCTATGAGGATTAATGGCACGTAGAAAGGTCAGAATATCGCAGCAGAGATCCTCCACGAGTATTTCAAAGAAAAATTTAGATTTTATGACAAGAAAACAGACCAAATCTTTCAGTAACTTTCATAAATTGTGTTTCCAGGAGTTGGATGAAATCATCATATTGTTGTTAGCATATAACACTACACCAAAGTGTACCATTTTGTTTGTCAACAAGTTATTTTATCATCCAAGTTTATACTTTAGCCAGTCTCTAAGGTAATCATAATTTATATTACACACAAAAACATGTTAAAAGAATACGAATGAGCACTCAGAAGTTAGGAAATGCCAGAATTAAGGTGCATACTTAATTTGCCCCCCTTTTGCATATGCATTATGATATAGTTTTTTATTACATGATCACATACTATATTTTCCAGAAGAGCCCTACCTCATTCTGTGCACAGGATGGATGGTGCTCAGCTAAAGAGTAGCTGTTCTATATTTTGCTTTATTCTTATTCCAGGATGTAGGCCCTTGCTTTATTTATCATATTCTATTAAAATCCTATTCTGAAGACAGAATTATTAATTTCTTCATGGGCTTCTCTATATTGATCTGAGTACTTCACAAATATTAATGAATTTATTTTCACAACACCTCTGTGAGATGAGGGAGTATTAGTACCCCCATTATAAAGATAGGAATGAAGGCATAGAGAGCATAAGGTCAAAAGTATCCACTAATTTGGTGTGTCCAATCTGAGAAACCTAGGACCTGATTTTTCAGAGTATTTAGCATTATAGGTATTCAAAGCACAGGTCTCATTGACTTCACTTGCAGCTCAGCACTTTTGCAAATCAGACTTCAGTGTCTCAAGTCAGGCACCCAGAAAATGAGGAACACATCACTAGTGACCATCTGAGAAAAGCTTGGTTTAAGTAACTTGCCTAGCATCTTATAAGAGCTCTGAGGCACAAGCAAGAATAGAATCCAGTTCTCTAAGGCATCATTCTACTGCCTTAGCCAAGAGACCATCTTTTCTCTTTTTGCAACTGCCTGCTTCCTTTACACTTCTCCTCCTCTAGTCCCTTGTCCCAGTTCTCTTCCTGCACCCTAACTACTCATCAATCCCCTCCCCCCGGTTCTCAGTCTCAGTCTTCTTGCCCAGCCAGTCCCAGTCCCTCCCCCCTTGTTTCTCATCTGAACTCAGTCCCCTTTCCATTTTCCTCCCTGGCTGGCAGTCTCAGGCTCCTTGCCCAGCCATTCCCACTTCCACCCTACCTCTTTGTCCCAGGCCCTTTGATCATTCTCCCTGGCTTCCCCGGCTTCTCATTTAGTTGGTCTCCCCCCTCAAACTCCAGTCACCACCCCATATTTTCTATCCCTACTAGCTCCCAGTCCCAACCTCCTAACCCAGGCTCAGCATCCTCTCCTCAGTTCCATTTCCTAGTCTCTTTGTCCAGCCAGTTCCAGTTCTCCCACCATATTCCAGCTCCTCATCAGATGAGTCTCTCCTCCCTCCTGCCACACTTGTTCTCAGTCCAAGGCTTCTTTTTCAGCCAGTCTGTTTCCACCTGGCTCCTCATCCAATCTTAGTCCTCCTCATCTACTGACTTGACTTCCAGTCCTCCCCAGTCTCCACCCCTTAGCTTCCAATCTTCCTCCACACCCCACCTCCTAGACCCAGTTTCCTCTTCCCCTTTCAGTCCTGTTTCTGACCCACCCTCCCCAGGCTCCTTACCCTAATCTAGTCCCCTTCCCCCACATCCAGCACTTGTCCCATCTGCATTAGAATCAGTCAGCTTCCTCCTCCATGTTGCCTGGGTATCTGCAGGGAACACGTTGAGAGTATAGGAAAGACAAGTTCCCTGTTCTTAGTTCCAGTGTCTGGACCTGGTTTATCCCGCAATAGCCCAGAGGAAAGTCCTGCTTAGCCCCAGGCTGGAACATATTTAGTGTAATTGGAATCTTCAGGATTTTAGCTGTTAAGCTTTATCAACTCTTTACTGAGCATGTGCAAACTGCAATTTTTTCAAAGGCTTATAATTTGGGCAGATTTTCATAGTGATGGCAAAAGGCATATCCCTGACACAAAAGACACTCCTGCCAAATTTCAAATCTTCTGAGGTGCTAGAGCTTCTCAAAGAAAAGATCATCAGAATTTATGTAACCAGGGCAAAACAATATATTTTTCTCTAACCTTGTTTTCCGAAGTGGCTAAAATATTTTGGCTGAAATTTAAGGAAAAAAAAAAAAAAAAAAAAAAAAAAAAAAACTGAAGCTGACAGTCAGCATGGAAAAATTTAGCTTGAATGGTTAAAGTTTTGCAAAGCTATAACAAGCAACTGAAAACTGCATTTTCAAATGGGAACTAGTAAGTGATGCTACCTGCCCTGCATATAACGATATAAAGATAATGGGAATTCAATAACAAAAAGTCATTAAATGTTTTATAACCCCGGAGAAGATAGAAATATATAGAGATTTTATAAATGAGAAAAAATATAGTACAGCCAAATATATTTTGAGATTTAGATTTGCAAAGTGAGGTTAGCGCTGGTCACATTAGTTATCAATATCACAAATGTATGTTAAATATATAAATAGAAAAATATATGCAAGCACGCTGCCAGTGTTAAGTAATAAGAAGCTTCTCGTTATGCTGATATATATCTTACAGTCACAAAACCAAAAATCTTTATAATATATTTTGCTGGAAACAGAAAAGCAGTCTGCACTATACAACTATAAATTAATTTAAAAAAATCAATTCAGTAGGAAATATATAGACAAGTATATTTAAAATGTTTAAAATACTATCAATACACAATTACAGTATTTAATAAACTGACCCTCTTATCTTTCATGCACTCAGGGCCAGACCTAGACCAAATGGCATACCAGGAGAGGAGCATCTTTGGCGCCCGCTTCCCCTCCATTTGTTAAACTTTTGAGTACCTTATATTTTATTGCATTAGTAGCCCATTTCATGACTTTGATGCACGATTTGCATGCAACATTTATCCCTGTCATATGATAAATTTGCATACTACGATCTGTAAATCTGTATTTATTCATGCCATATATAAGCAAATAAAAAAATTGTTTCCTCTAAGCTTATAGAAACTATTTAATTTTAAGAATAACTGAAATGTACTAACATCAAGAAATTGAACTGTGCGCCAACATTGAGTGGGGACCAGTGTTAAATAATGTTACAGTAGTTGAAGCCTTAGAATGTTAACCCTAGTTCTTTAGTTCAAAAGGTTGCTTTTCTCACCTTTGGCTTCATCAGCTGAAGCACAGCATCAGAGAGATCCAAGGACCAGCCAATGACATTTTCAAGCGATGAAATAGCAAGTGATGCGAGTCTCTCAACAGCCATCATTGATCAAAAATAGGTTTTAATGATCCTGAGCTTTGAAAAGCTGCGCTTACCACTTGTGACTGTGATTGGCAGTGTGAGCAGAAGCCTCAAAGCTATCCACACTTAGGAAAAGTATCTTTCAGCTCCGCATTCATGAATGAATTGGAGAACTTCGAGTGGAAAGTGCTTGCTGGCTGGCAAAATGTGATGAATGTTGTCCAATTTGACAAAGGGCTTTATCGCTGATGTCCAAACATTCCCCGTATGTCAGCATCTGTTGAAGGTCCAATTCAATTGTTCAAGAGTGTTTTCCTGAATTTAGTAAGATCATACAATCCTTCCCCTCCCGCAAATCTTTTCATGGTGCTTCGTTTGTCCAAACCTTTCTTTAATGGACACTCAAGCAGTGTCAATGAGCGAGCAAAAAAAATCTCCCTCAAATTTTAATTCCGAGCTTCCCATCACCTCATCTCTGCCCTTGTAACCAAACTCTCTCTTCTTCTGATGAATATGCATTCCCTTGAAGACAGGCCCAACTCCTAAATTTTTCACCATTTCTTTGGCAGCAGTCCGTTGTCTCTGTAGGCCACAACGAAATCAAGGCAGCTTGTCATCAAAGTAGTAGCAGTCACAATGTCCATTGACTAAGTTTGCAAAATGCCTTGCTTACAACATTTACTTGGAACCAGATATCCTGCAGAACCACAACTGAGACCAGAAATTTGAAGTCAGTGATTTTTTGCCAGGCTTTGCGCCTCATGTCGGATTTTGAGTTGCTTGCCTCTAAATCCAGCCCTGAATGCACTATTGAACCTAACCATCTTGTTTCCACTCTTTTTTTGGCTTGGCAGTCTTTGTTTTTGTATCCTGAAGATGCTCCATGAAATAGAGGATCAGTTTTTGCTCTATTTCTTACAGCCAGTTCTGCCTTATCTTCTTGTTGCTTTATTTCTTCACTCTATCTGTCCACAATCTCCATGATCTGTCTCTTGTAATTTGCTTTTGTATTCATTTACAGTTCTCCCCATTATTCTGTTTTGTTTGCTCAAAACTTGTATCTACTGCATGACACATGCTTAGAATGTACTAATGTTTTGATTGAGAGTATCTCCCTCTTCTAAAGGTTTTCCCTGACTGATGAAATCTTGTTATTATCTCTGCCATCTCTCCTTAGAAACATTATCCTGGTGTCTGGCTTTCCAGAGAGATAAAGCTCTTGCCTTCTGCTATGACTACTTGCACATGAACATGGGTTTTGGGCTGAAGTTTGACATAGAGGGTCAAATTCACTTCTAGGGTAAATCCAGTGAAATTAATGTAATTGGTGCCTGCTCTGGATGTGACCCATACAGCATCAGCCTGTGAGCACATTTTCTTTACAGCACATTTAAAAAGCTAATTTGAAGTGGGAGTTAAGATTGCAGAGCAGAAGTAAATCTGAAAACTGACATTCAGAAACATTCAGAGGTGCATCTCCTTTTCCCAACCCCACAACTTCTGCATCTGGTGACAAGTTATTTTATTCTGTAAAATGAGAGCCAAACCTCAACCATTTTCAAAGGTTCTCTGTTGGTAACCTTGGATGTTCAAGTGTCCATCAGATAGTTATCCCAACCTCTTTGCTTTGCAGATTAGGAATGGAAAATCTAATGATTACAGAATACTTCCTGGTTTGGGCTGGGTTGGAATTCCACGAGAAAAGTGTGTTATTGTCTGATAGTCCAACAGAAACCAGGAAAGAAAGAGCCATCTGAAAGTTCAACAAAGTGAGAGAGATTAGGTGGGTGAGATAATATCTTTTATTGGATTAACCTCTGTTGATGAAAGAGACACGCTTTCGAGTGCCGCAGAGCTCTTCTTCAGGTCTCAACATTGAAACAAAGTAAGTTTTTCAAACTTCAGGAATTAAGCTGGGTTCAGACTGAGTTTTGGATGAAAGTGTGGGTTGGTTCTGATTTTATCTCAACTAGTCTGTGCATCTCTAACGAAGATTGGGACATAAGGTGGTGTGGTGATTTTCCTCAAGTTAAAGCAACCAGACACAGTAATAGGGCTCATTCTCACAATACACTGAGCAATCTGACTCTGTTATGGCAAAGTACTTGCCCACTTAAAGTTCAGCACATGCTTTTGTATCCCCACTGAAGACAGCATTTAACAAATGGAAAAATTGAGTAGATTTCTATGGCCACACAATGAGGACAGAAAAGAGGAGCATTTTGTGAGGAAACCATGGCTGAAATAAGCTCCAGGCAACACACCAATAGGTTGTTTTAACAATTAATAACAACAACAATCCCAAAAATGTGCAAGACTGGGTTTGAGGTTAACTTGGTGAGACACAGCATTGACTCTGGTGTCTTGGGAAGCCAGCACACAAGACCACTGAAGATTATCCGTCAACATGACCCCAGAAAAGGGGTATGGGCAGAACTACCCACATATGTCAGATTAGATGCAGACAGGAAAGGACAGCAACAGGTAGAAGAGTTCCCAAAGGAAGTTCTTTAAAGTGAAGGATGTGAAATGATAAAAGTTTCCCCAATTTATGGGATTAGCCAAACTAACCGGATTTTTAAAAAAGTCTAATTGGCACATAAAATACTGAGAGAAAGTATGAATTTTTGGAAAATAGAACACACTGATTTAGGATGTATAATGGAATTTTATATTTATATAGCACCTTTCATCCCAAAGGTTCCTAAAGTGCTTGGCAAATTTAACCAACTGATGTACACTATAAACCATACACAGGAATCATTTTATCTGCCACTGAAAGGTATCCCCATTGGGGTGAAGAGTTGCAGCTGTTTAATAGCTTAGGCTAAGTTGTGAAGACTACTGTATCTAATTAAAGCTGCAGGGACTTTCAGTAGGCATAATATAATTAACACAGCTGGAATTTGGCCAGAACCCTGGGGTTAAACACCTCTTGCAAAAAGCATTGTAGGATTTTTAAACGATTTCCAGTGGTCAAGACCTCAGTTTGCGGACTGCTTTGATAGCCCCAATCACTAAAGCATTTGAGTATTATCCTCATTTTACAGATAGGGAGCAGAGGTACAGACAGTAAGTGTTAAGGAAAAGATTATGGCAGAGAGATAAACCTAAGGTCACACAAAGTCTGGCAGAACTGCAAATTGAACTCAGTTCTTCTGTGTCCCAATCCAGTGTTTTAACCACAAGATCATCCTTCCTCCATCTCATCTGAAGGGTGGCAATTCCAGAAAATCTTTATCCCCACCACCATAATTTGGCATTAGTTCACTGGAGTTTCAGACAAAAGAACAAGAACTGAAATAGCAGCACTGTTTCCAGTGGAACCAAAGATTGAAAACACTGTGCCCAATCAACACATCAAGAAACATCAAATACTATTAATATCATGAGCAAAGGCAGACAGAATTGAGTGCACAGCTATGAAATAACACACAGACTGGACATCAAAGGAGCAGTGCAGAAACCACAGAAAAGGTCCTATGGGGCATAGAGTCAGCAGGATGAAGAGTTTTCCTTTCAGATAGTAATGTCAGGAGTCTCAGTCCTTTTAAGGAAATGGTGTTTGCCCATGGCCGATGATGCTATTTTCACTGGAGGACGCAAGACATTGTGCACAACCAGAGCCTGGTTATTAATTTACAAAAAACAGCAGTAGAATAGTGTTATAACCATGCACTTCGCCTTCCTATTACAGAAGGAAAAGAAATGGGTCTACAGACATAGCAGGATGTTTAATAGTCAGAGCCAGAAAGAAGTTAGAGCCCGAGCCAGAGAAATGTTACCTTGTCAGAGATCACAATACAATTGTGATGCTTTTGTTTTCTATGTGCTGTACCACATGGAATTATAAAGCAGCATATTTGGAAATTAATCTGTTGATTGGTAGCCTAGAGCAGAAGAGAAATGTAAAGTAGGCATACCACCATATGTCAATGGGCAAAGTGAATTAACCCAGTGGTTGGTATTTGCTACTGATTAAATTTGTCAGTGCTTTAAAATAGCTACAGGTTGAGCTACAAACAAATTACCATGAGCAAGGCTCACACAGCCAAGATTACTGAAAACTTCAAAATACTTCTACATATTTCATGAGGTATCTATCATATTTTCACTTCCAGGAAGTAGAATCAAGAGTTGACAAGAGCCAGCATCCGCACATAAAAGAAATAGGGAACCAGAATACATTAAGGTCGCGTTCATTTTTTTCCTTACAAAGAGCTAATTTCTGAGATGTATTCCAAGTCACTGCTGCATTAGACAGCCAGCCTGATGTCCACTGTGTGACAAGGCTGTGCTTTATAATCAGCTAGCCCCTACTGAGTCATCAAGCTAGATTTAGCTGAACTCTGGATATCTATCAGGCTACACCCGATATTCACTCAAAGTGTATTGAAAAGCACATCCACCTTTATGTGTCCTGACATAGACAAGGCAACTCACATGCCTAGCATGTAGTCAGTAAAGAAGGCAATAAAGTTTAAGTACGTTTGCATTATTTGATAGCAATATAAATTTGTCAGCAACGTCTAAAACGATGGATTTCTGTTCCCCACAGCATTTTGGCCAGCATGACCCACAGCTTTTGACATTCCCACTGCAGAGTGCAAGTCTAAACTGAGTGCATTTAGTCTTCAATCCTCTGATGTATATATATATATTTTAAATTGTCACTGCAGTGTACAAAATTTATCAGATAACTTTGACTACGTAGCAGCTTTCCTCTCGCCCCCATCTACTGAACTCTCATCGAGGCTTCTGACAGATCTGAAAGCTAAAATATTTCTTGGCGTTTTGATGTAAGAGGTAACATGCTTTGCTGGGTTTTTAGTATGTATCGATTGCAAACTAAAGCTGAGGTGTGCCCTTTGCAGACAGCATTCCAGGAATAGCACCTCATTGACAAGGAATTACTTTTCAAATGTTAAGCAGCCAAATCCACCTTTAGGCATTAAATTCTCATTACAGGCACCCAAATTAGCCACTGGTGCTTACATATGGATGTAACTGCCTAACTTTAGGACCCACATTTGAAGAATGATCCCTTAGGATGCAAGTCAACTATGTATGAAGGCCTTTGCGGTGTCCTGGGCATTACTTGTCATGTTGCCTCTCTTTGGAATTGAGAGCCCCACAAGCCTTCTGCACTGATACAGGACCTCCAGGACATCTCCCAACAGATGAGTAAATAGGGGAAGGGTGAAAGAGAAGCTACTACTGCCACAAGGAGACCCCTTGTATTTTGAAGGCTGCCTACTCAGGTGCCTGGCATTAACAACTTTTGGAGGCCAGACAAGGAGCTTAATGGACATGCTAGAGCAGCCACTGGTAGGCCCTGGATAGCCTGCACATGACTGGGACTACTCAGACAGGTGAACTGAGCTTATAGAAAATGTGACCAGGGAAGGGAGCTGTGACTGCAGGGAGACAGGTGCCAGCAACAGGAAGACCAGCCTCTCAGTAGCTCATGAGGGGAAGGAGAAAAGGCTAGAGTGACCAGATATCCCGATTTTATAGGGACAGTCCCGATATTCAGGACTTTTTCATATATAGGTGCTTATTACCTCCCACTCCTTGTCCTGATTTTTCACATCTGCTATCTGGTCACCCTAGAAAAGACACACAGAGAACCCAATGCCTGCTGGACCCGAGGTGGTCCACAGAGCCATTGAGAAGAGAGGAATTAGTGGACCTTGCCATTCCTGGAGATCAGGGTGATTCAGGAGCGGGTCGGGCACATTTCTGCTGATCCAGTGGTTTAAACCTGCACAAAGGGAGCATGGAAAAGCAGAAGCTGCTATTCAGTCCATAGACTGGAGCAGCATACAGAGGATGCACTGCAGCCCTGAGGCATGTGTGTGTCTGAATTCCCACCTTCCCTCAATTGGATTGCACAAGCATTGTGGGGAGACAGTTGGATTTCACTATTTGGGTTTAACCGAGCCATCCACCTACATTCGCAAGCAACACCCACTGACTTTAGTGGGCATAGTCTGTGTGTGGAACAGCAGCAGGATCTTTCGGCACTGTCCAAGGAGAAGAACACACCAGTCACTAAACCATTTCAGAGAGTCAAAGAAATAAATGATAGTTTTACACTTTCAATAAAAGAGCATTACTTGCTTTTCTCCCAAAGGAGCCCCTCTAAAATTCGTCAGCAGAAGAATTTGTCTCCCTTTGACATTTTGTTACAGTACAACAGTGTAATGACAGTTATGGTTGAAGTTGCCTCAGAATTTCCATTTTAAAGGGCCTTTTTTAATTAGAACTGAGGGTGGGGTGACTGCCTGTGTTCCTGTGTGTTCACCATTTTCACAGAATTATGATAAAATGTTGTACAAAGTGGGACTTGAAAACTCATAATTTGCTGATCATTGTTGTCCTAGTAAAATATGTATGGCAGCATTGCATGTAAAGTTATAAGGTTCCACTGCATGTACAACTGAGACACGTTCCAAGTCTGGGGAGCAGCCACATACCAGTCCTCCAGAGACAAAAGGCAAGCTGTGTCAGCTATGTGTCAACAAAATCAAATGGACCATCACCTGGTTAAGTGGCCACTCTTCAGCAGGGAAGAGGGCGAGGGCAAAAAAAAATCTACAAATTGACAAAAAACAGCTTGGGGTTCCCGTCCACACAGACTTTCTGTCTCCTGAAGCTCAACTGGAGATGCTTCTCAAAAAAAGAGAAAGAACTATAAGAAGGGAGAGCCGACACCCCCAAATCATTCTCTCTTTTTTCACTGCCCATCGTACCCATGACACCTGAAGAACAAAGGAAGCAGCATTGGTTTAGGGGAGGGATCCTGACTGAAAGAATTTCAGCCAGTAAGACATGTGGTGAGACGTGCTGAAACCTGTGGTGAGAGAGACTTTGCTTTGAATTCACTGAGATTGTTAAATTAGGCATTAGATTTGTTTTGCTTTTATTTTCTTATAACCTATTCTGTCTCTTATACCTCATTACTGGTATTCACTTAAAAATCTCTCTCTTTGTAGTTAATACACTTGTTTTATAGTTTTATCTAAACCAGTGTGGTTGAACTGAAGTGTTTGGGCAACTCCGTCTCAGGAAACAGGATTTGTGCATATCATTTTCTATTAATAAAATGATGGACTTTATATGAGCTTGTCTTTGTCCAGGAGAAAGCTGGGTAGTATAAAATACACATTTCTGGGGAAAGTCTGGGGCTGGGAGTTTGCTGGTGCTGTCCTGCTGTGGAATTCAAGAATGGCTGGCTATAGCACTCATACAATATAACTGGCAATAATTTACATGCTGGAAACTGAGAGAGAGCAAGCCAGGAATGGTAGCACTCACAGCAAAGCAAAGTGAAAGGCACCCCAGGTTGGAGAACTGAGGGACACAGCTGTTCATCAATCCAGATTGTACCCTAGTTATGTCACAGCTAGCTATTTGTCATGGCAAAAAATTGAAAGATAGCTCTGCATGCTCCCAGATATAGTGTAGACACACCCGAAGAGGAGAATGGATGCACGAGGAAGCCAAACTACAATTCCCCTAAGGCACTGCAATAGCTCAGGAACAGAGATTAATCTCAAACCAAGCCAAAAATAAATGTTTCATATCCTTCAGTTCCCTGTTTTATTAGAAGTGTTTACTTTTCACCCAAATCTGGGATTAAAACAAATTTCATATTATCAGAATTTCCCACAGGACAGAAATTCTAATTTCCAACAGGATCCACAAAATTCCCATTGACTTCACTGGGAGCAGGATTTTACTCATGACTTAAGTGACAGGGGCTACAGGAGGGTAGTAGAAGGACGCTACATTAGCCCAAGAATGACCAAAGCCCTGTTCCCCTAACAGCTGCCCAAGATTTCCTTCAGGCTGATTAGGGCCAGCTGAGGCCAAGGTCAGCTGAAACCAATTAGGGTCAGGGAAGTCAGGATCAGCTGAGACCAATTAAGGGCTACCTAGGAGCAGATAAAAGCTCCCTGCCAGCCAGGCAAGGGTCTCCTGGAGTCTGGAGGTTTGGAGTTTGGGGAGAGTTTGGAGAGTGTGGAGAACGGGGGAAGGAACTGCGAGCGGCAGGAGCCAGAGAAACGCAGGGGTTTGGCCGTTGGAGTGGTCACTTAGCCCCGATGGAAACCAGAGTAGGGAAGCAGCGCAGAGAGAAGATTTATACAGAACCTTATAGCAGCAGCCAGCCACTGCTGTCAGCCAGGGTCTCTGGGCTGGAGTCCGAAGAAGAGGGAGGGCTCGGACACCCCCTACCCCACCGTGGAAACTAAGGTCCCAAGGGCACTGCTCGGCTAGCGAAGGCCTGAAGGGAGACGGGGCAGAAGCAAGGCGGCTGCCATCTTAAGGCTGGTGGGAGCCCCAGGCGGCCATTTTGTGTCCACTGCACAAAAAGAAGCGCTCAACCCACGGGAGCACGAAGGCCACCTTACCACACTTATGAAAAAGTCCTAAAAGTCATAATCTCTGCCAGAACAGTTATGACTGTGACAAACACACACTTGTGACTATCATACTTTCAGCTTCCCTACTGAAGATTTCCAAGCCTAGGCACATTTTGTTTTCACATTGCAACAGTTTCATTTTAATTGTTTTATTTAAAAAAATATCCCTTGGGTAGAGACTAGGCTAAGAAAATTTCACCTGAAAGGTGAATGTTTCAGAATGCTATAAGCACAGAAAAGGGGTATTAGGAATGGAAACACTTAGGCTGGCTACCTTGATATGTACATCCTTATTCCAGCTACACTGTGACTCTATAGATTTCATTAGGAGCAGCGGAGAAAAAAAAAAAGAGAGACTAGAAAAGCTTCAAGTTCTACAGAATAAAGCAGGTAGAATTATACTTGGATATGAAATAAGAACCTCCAGTGTGTCCTTGAACAGTCAGATTGGAAACAGTTAAAATCCAAAAGCAACATACCTTTAACAACAATGATGTACCACTTCTTGAAGGTCTTAGCCCAGAACACTTTGCAGAAAAGCTTCTACTCCTGTAAAGTGTTAACTCCAGGGAATTCCTCACCTAAGAGAAATCTCTACCATCACCAATGTTGCAGCAAAACATCAGTTGCACGTATAGGTCTTACACAGAATACTTGCCAATAACAATCCAGTATCTCCTAAATGTGCTACTTTCCACATTTATAAAAGAGGTTATAAAAGCTTTAGTACATCTGAGACCTTCTTGTTGTGTGTTGCCCTGATGAATATCTCAGTGTTCAGATACCAATTCTATTTCAATAGACCCTTTACTGTTGTAATTCAATAAGGGATGGGCTATAGAGTGTGGAACTCATTTCCTCTTTGACATTTGTCTCACTGATATTTTCAAATCTCCGAAGGGATTTGGACACACAATTCCCATTAAAACTAATGACATGAAATGGCTACAAATTTCAGTCACTACCTACCTCTGCTGTTTTGCAAATGGGATCTAGAAGTGAAAAGACTCAGATAATATTCAGTTCCCTGAACCATATAGTCCCCATAAAGGCTATGTTAGAGTTGATCTCTATATTATCCTTAAACCAAAAGCAGAATGAAAACAAGATGACCTTGGAAGGCCAACACTCCTAACCATTCTGATTTTTTTGTCTGTTTTTCCCTACTAAATGAGAACTTTACTTGTCTTCAATACTTGACAAACATATAGGAACTCTGCACCTATTCTGATCTCATTTACAGCAATGAGAATCAAGAGCAACAGTGCATAAATCAATGGAGTCACATGGGTAATAAATCGATTGTAAACTGATAGGAGAATCGGGCCTTGTATCTTTAACTTGAGCAGAAGGTTGTCACTAGTGATTCCTGTGTGACGACATGACTCAATCTGAGATTTGCTTCAAATCCACGTGCTAAATTGTAAAAAATGTCAAATGATCTCTCGATCACTCCCTCCATAAGTATTCTTTTGTTCACTTGTCTTCACAATCTGCAGCTTAGCTCTAGTAAAGCAGGTCACAGGTGGCAATGAATTAATTAGAAAGACATCCTCAATGCCCCCTCAGCTAGTCCTTCATGTTCTTCAAAGAGATCATGCCCTACAGTTCCACATTCTGCATGCATGACCACGTGTGTGCGAATAACCCTTCCACCTCCCCACTCAACACACACATTTGGCTAGATATAGGCCTGACTGAGGGCATGGATTTCTTTCAGGGACATTTATTGCCTTTTGCCTATTCTTTTCCATGTGCTATATACTGCCACACATTAGTTACAGTGCCACTTCAGATTTCAATATCATAGTAGCACCATAATTGGAGAGCTCCTCCTTCCTTTTTTGATCTGCTGTAATCTCTGTGCCTCTGGTAAGTAGAACCATTGTAGCTCTTTGCACTTTAAAGGAGTCCTTTGGGGAAAAATAGGATCATATGGGAGAACATTTGAATTTGTTATCTGGTGGACAGTTGTCAGTATGGTACATATTTTAAACTGCATCAGCGGCACCGGTAATATACGATATATATTGTGGCACACTGCTGGCACTACTCTAGTGGGTCTCACACTTTTTCCTTTTGTAGCGGGTCAGGATGCCATCAGTTATCCCATCTCCAAGTGGGGTCCCTCCAATAATGACCCATGGGGAGGGGAGGAAGAAGAGACCCGGGCCCGCCCGCTACTCTGGGTCCCAGCCCAGGGGCCCTATGAATGGCAGTTATGCACTGCTGACAGTGTCCAAGTCTGCAACTCTTTCCACTGGGCTATTTCTCCTTCTGCCCCTTCAACTCCTTGTTCCCTGTGCCCCCTCTCTGCCTGGGCAGGGCTTCTTCTCTCAGGCCTCAGTGCCTGGGGAGTGTCTCCACTCTGCTTGCACCAGTCTTCCCCTTCCTGGTCCCAGTATCTTTCTCAGGATTCTTCTTTAGCACAGCTCAGAACTCCTCCTACTCTGCCTCCAGGTTGCTCTCCTGCCTGCCTGGAGCAGGGGTTTTTATAAGGTACCTGGCTGGATCTTAATGAGCCTCAGGTGCTCCCAATTGTCCTTGTAATTCCTGCTTAGTCAGCAGGGAACAGAGCCCAGATCATTCTAGGGCTTACATATCTCCCTCCTATCACTCTTGGCTGCCCCTAGTCCTGCTGTCTTACTATATATATATATTATATGCATGCATTATGTATAAAAGCTCTGGTGGTTTTTTCTCCTCCTGGTGGATAAATGTAACAGCATGTAAACACACCTATTAAACTACATCACTAGTCACAGTAGTGTGATTTAATACAAGTACTTACATCTATTCAGGAGAAAAAAAATGAAGTCTGACACTATCCGCTTCACCTCTTCACGAGACAAGCTCCAGTATATAAACTGTTCTCTGTCAGGAGTGTAGTTTTAGTTTCTGGGCTTTGCTCAATCTAATTCTAATGGGTTTATGTAATTCTTATTCCATCTGGTGCAGCACTCACCAACACAAGTTTAACTTGTCCAACAGAATAGCTACTGCTGAAAACACCCCACTTCCCAAAATGAAACATACTATGAAACCTGCTTCAGAGAAGCAAAGAATGAACCCAGTTATGTCCACAGGTGTTGTAATATATGGGTATTGTATCCCTTTAAGTGATCTGTGAACCTGCTAGTGGTGCTCACTATGTCCTGTGTTTTAAAAGCCACCAGAATCCTGCCATAGCAGTAGTGTCTATATGTATCTAGGCCTCGCAAATTGTGTGTACTCAGTGGACACAGTGATTTGGATCCCACCCTGAATGTGTTGTTCCTTCAGCTTGTGCTTGCTGTGTAAAGAGAAAAAGACACAACATATATACCTGTGCAACTTCCACTGTCTCCAGTAAAAATTGCACAGATTGACTTCAGAGCCTAAAGAGCAAAGTATAGCAGAAATAGTAAAAGTAAAGACAGAAGGAAATAGACACAAAAATCCTTCAAAAGAACAATACAAATTCCTCAGAAGAGGGAGAACATTGAGGCCTAGAATCTTTGGTTAGACAGCATTTTCCTGCTTTAATCAACTCTCTCTAGTCCATCCTTCCTTCCCTGTGGGGAGGGAGATTGATTTGTCTTGAAAGCATCCTGGCAGGTGGGAATCAGCCCTGACTGTTTTAGTGATGCCTACTCCACAGCCTCACACAGTTCAAAAGCAGAAAGCAGGTGAAGCCATGATAAAATGACAGAGAAGCAAGCGAACAAAAGGATTTTTAAAGGGTGTGTAGGGAGAGGCTGTGGGTGAAGCAAACAGAGGCACTTCCAGGCCTGAGTAAAGTACTTTTTGTATTCTGCTTTCCAGGTGCATTGCTGCTTCCTTACTTAATACGGAGGATATGAATCTATAGTTTTAGTATATTTAAAATAAATTTTAAAGATCCTAATTATGGTCCCAGATGCACAGATGGCAATGAAAATTTTGGACTAAACCTCTAAAAAAACATAAGGCACCCTGGGCAGTGAGCCCAATCTTAGCTTGCATGTATATTGGAAAGAAAAAAATTACTATATAGCCTATTTCAGCGTAAACTGAAGCATAGGACCATTAGCAGAGAATAGATCTCATACACACAGCAGGAAATCCATAGATAAAATCAGTTTGATGCCACTCAGTTCTGATTTTTCCTTCTTTTGGCAAGAAAAATCATTTCCTATTGCAGTACATTTTCCATATTGTGATGTTTCTTGAAATCAAAAGTATTTACACCTCTATTCAATGGAAAATTACCCCTGGCCTTCCAATGGCTGTAGTTTTGGCTCTTCAGTTGACTGATCCTATTCATCAGAAAGCTGGTTGGCCTACGGAAACCTTGCTGTTTGCTATTTTAATTTCCCATCCATTTTTTCAATCAACAGCTCCCCTTTTAATCCCAAGTGTTGGGCTAGCATCTCCACATATAACATCTTTTGGATGAAAAGAAGAGAGCAGAAGAAGAATGAGAATTAAGAAAAGTTAGAGATAGAAAGGACCTATTAGATTGCCTAGTTCAACCTTCCCACTGCATGCCCTGCTGGTCATATAAAGATATGTTGGTCCCAGATACAACATAATCCTCCCAAATGAACCTAAATAAAGCAATCAGCATGGGTTTTGTGTTCTGTATATGACTAACACATGCTCACAAACTGCCAAGTGTATTTAAGAATGCAGTACTTACCCTACTGGTCCATCAAGTTAGGTATCCCAAATCTGTCAGCAGCCAGCAGCTGATGTGACAGAAAAAGGTGAAGTCATTTTTCGTCTTGTTCTTACCTGTTGGTTTCCTATTGATTTTAAGGTGTTGGTTGTGAGATACTGCCCAGTTGTGATCATGGCAAGTGAACTAGAGTTTGACTGGTAAAAGAGGAAGGGATCTGCTGGCAGGGCATTCTCCATTACAGTGCCAAGGAATTTACTTCCCCTCTTGGCCCCTAATATTTCAAGCATGTTAACTTTCAGGGCATGTTGCAAGGCCCATCCTTTTTTTCCTGGCTGGTAAGGAAAGGGTTGAGGCTGGGTAGCAGCATCAGAGGAACTCTGGTAAGGATTCCGTTGCAGGGTTGTTACATTTATGTTATTGCCAGTGGTACTGTAATCTGTGGGTAAGTGACAGTCTGTTTATTTTAAGAGTTCATTTTTGAAGATAATGTGAGCTTGGGATGGGTGTTCTTTTGCAGTTGAGTAGTACAAATTGCAACAAATAAATAAGTGGCTGGATCTAAAGCTGATAAGTGTCAACAACCAGAGCAGTCTTGGAGTGCAATTCAAAAGAATGTTACTACACCCACATTCCGCACTGTTCATAAGAGATGAGCAATAGGTTAGATTTAAAGAGAACTTTGACATCAAATCTGGCATGCTTTCAGATGGCCATTCTGCACTGCCACTGAAGCCTGGTAAAGTCTCCTCCTAATAAACTGCTGTTAAATAATCTTGCACAGAAAATTCACTGATGAAATTCCTGAATATTTTTTGATCGCTGATGTGTTTGGAATATACTCACAAAACCTATTATGTTGTGCAAAATTTGCAAGTGGGATGGATTCCATTTGAACCAGTTATTAATTGTCTAAATAATCCAGATTGAAGTGAGTTTCCAAAATAAAATCCCAGTTTCTGCATAATTTGTGTAATCACTGACACTACTTCTGTCTTACATATTTTATGGTTCTACCCTTTTCTGTTCCTTTCCTTTTCTTGCTTGAACTTCCACATGGTTGACACCATCCCCAGTGCCTGCTCTTTTCAGCTGATGACTTCTTTTCCTGCTAAAATTTCCTGAATGTTTCTCATTCTCAACATCTGCCCACCTTCCCCACCTGGAACTCAGACATCAAGCCACTCAGAATAGGTAATAAGGTCATGACAAATACATCAGCCTTTGCCTGTTTATCCTATTCTAGCATTTTCTGTACCTTTGGTGAGACCACATTGATTTGGAATCATTCCATGTCATGACTGAAACACAGTTATTCTAACTGAGTACAATAAATGGCACTCTTGTTCATCTGATGTATTTCTATTTTAACTAATTTTGCTAGCAATCATAACCTGGCCATGTTGCACCATCAGGATTTTAAGCTGCACTCCCCCCATTGAATTGAATGGTGAGTGCTGTTTGAAAACCAACAGCACAATATTGACCTCAATTTCTGTAACATATTTGCATTACCTAACAGCACAAATCAATATTCCTACAGTACCAACATTTTATACACATGAAAATGAGGTAGTCACCAACTATTTCTACAATTCAAAACCAGCCATGAAATAAAATTAAAAGTAGGATGGTCACCACCTCACTCCTGTATCCAGAGTGACTCTGCTCCCACACCTCAGGCCTCTGTGAGGTCACTGCCTTAACCCCTGTACCCAGCAGGTGTGTCTGAAGGGCCCACAGCAGCAAGCCTCCCAGTCCCGGTTGCCAGGGTTGGACTAGAGGGGGCTCATGCTAGCACTCTAAAAATAGCTGTACAGACAGTGATTTGAAGTTGTGGCTCAGGCTGGAGTTTGGGCTCTGAAGGCCAGGGAGGGGAAATGTCAATCCTTGCATTCACACCAAAGCTGCCTTACACCATTACTGGTCAGATGGCTGTCGTCCTTGAATCGGTGCTTCATCAGAGCAAGACCCTCAGCTGGTCACCTGCAGAGTCAATTCTGGAGAGTCGGTTAATGCGTGACGGTATGGTTACAGGTGGGATTAAGGGTGGGGGACATTTCTGTGGGCATAGCGGAGAGCTAGGAGGGGACTTTCAACTAGCAAACTAAGGTGGTGCACTGCCTGAGACAGATGTCAGTTCCAACTGCTATTAAGCACTACAACAATACTGAAAATCCATTGACTGTGCCAGTGGGTTGGATCCATACTGACACATAATGGATTGGGCATCAATTCATTGAATGCCAAAGCTTAACTCTACAGATTTCAAAGGTATTTCGCACTATGTAATTTGCAGGAGCGAGCTGTGGGGCTCAAATGACTGAGGCTAAGTTGAGAGTGTGACATTGGGTTTGCAACTCATTCATATGGTGCTTACAATATTGAAACTTTAATGGAGGTAAGCATTTTAGGCTTTACTTGAAATAAGCAGTCAAATTTGAGTCAAAGGAATGAATCACAGAAATTAGAGATGGAATGGATTGCTTAGGCCATTCAGACTATCTCCCTACCCATGCAGGACATTAATGTTTTGCCCAGTCTAGCTTTAAACATCACATGTAATGGAGTTTCTACCACTGCCCTTGGAAGATCACTCCAGAGCCTAATACATCTCACTACACTGCTTGAAGTTTTTCCTGATATTCAGTCTAAATATTTCTACCCTTAATTTCATTGCATTATTTCTAGCTGCACCCCTCCTTTTAAAAACATTCAGTGCAGAAATGATCTTTTATCAGGAATTAGTTTCACAGAAAAAGATGACGTAGAAGTAAATAAAGAGGGGTTTGGTATTTTGAGAAACTGGATCAGACACGCACCTGATTCCTTTATCTGGTATGTAGGGCTTGGAGCTGAACATGAATCCCCAATATGAACTACTACAAATCTCTTTCTAGCAAGAACATTAATAACAGCTTCAGCGAAACACAACACCAGAAACTACACTGTTTGTATGGAACAAACCTACATTGATTATTAGATGAGCTGAATCATCTGTTTTTTGTAGGTCTTCTTCTCACTTCTAAAGCATGGTGAGAAAGATTCTTTTCATTATGTTCCTTTGATTCTCAACAATCACACATATATAAAAAAGAAAACCAACACCAGTTAAAGTCAGGAATTAAATAAATGAGAAAGACACAAATGAAAAAGAGGGAAAAGATTTACATTTCAGAAACATGATTTGGAACCATCAAGTTACATACCTACGGCCTGATTACAAAACCCATTGAAGTCCATGGGAGTCTTTCTATTGACTTTGATGGGCTTTGGATCAGGGCCATAACTAGCCAGGGTAAACAGATGTTCTTATTACTTACCTCACCTGCTTTGCGGTGGTATGCATGTCTGGGAGATCAGACAGAGCAGTCCCTGCACTCCTCTTTGTTCAGATGTTGCCTCCACAGATCTGTTTATATTTGTCAGAAGACAAAGCTACCGGAAGAGCACATTTGTTATCATCGATTTGATTTGTTCAGGCAGCAGGAGCACTTCAACCAAAATCTGTTTAGCAACAAAACTCCACATTTGTGTTAGCTGATTGATTGGAGAACTGAAAGAGCCCAGGATGGGGATATAATGCTGTAATCCCAGTTTGCCTCTTTAGTCCTCACCAATACAGAACAATCAGTCATACAAGCAAATACATTTTATATTTTAAAACGGCTCATGGCAAGTTTGCTATTCGTTGAAATTGAGAATCTGAAATTATTTGAAATGTCTGACAGTATTGGTACAGCAACAAAATGGCTGATATTATTATTTATATTATGATAGCATCTACAAGCCCCAGTCATGGACCAGGGCTCCATTTTACTGGGCACTAAACAGAGAACAGGAAGTTGGCCCCTTGCCCCAGGAGTTCAGAATCTAAGACCAGACAAAACAGGTTGATACAGACGGGAAAGGGAGCACAAGGAAACAAGGAAAAATATGCACAGCTTAAAAGATTAGCCGCAAGCCACACAAACGTTTTGTGTCTGTCAAGCTGTTTTAATGATTTGCATATTGTGAAGCACAAAGAGAGGCGGGAGCACATGTGAAATATGCAATATCTGTCATATATTCCTTACATATCCCTGACCAGAGCTTTGGAACAACCAAAGAAAGAGTATCACCCACAGAGAATACATCCCAGATTTTGCAATGAGCCCAGTGCTTGCAGGTGCAGGACTTCTGGAGCTTAATGCTGTGTCAATACACTTGGATCAAGTGATCAGTGAAGTGATCAATAAAGTTCAGCAGTGCTTTCTAGTGGTTCCGTGCATAGTTTTATGGGGCTCTCAGTAAGCATGCAGACAACAAAATACATGCAACTGTGATAATGGCAGAGCTATGATACTGACTTTCATCCAACAGAACCACAAATCCTTTATGAACTATGGCTCTGATCTTTCAATGAACTCAGGGCAGGCTGATACCCACATGCATATGGAGCACCATTGATATCAAGGAGTATTTTACCCAACAAATGCCATGCAGCACTGACAAACATGCATATTTTTAAAGGAGACCCTGGTTAAAAATGGGAGTCAATGGGTCTCTGCAGGGACACAAAGGCATACTGCAGAACTCCCAATTAGTTCGGCAACAGCAGGATCTTGACTCTACCACCTTTCCTACTTGTGCACTGCTGGAGAAGTGGCAAGGGTGATGGGGAGTACTGGAGGGACGACATGCCTGGCTTGCTAGTGGAAGACACAAGATGGCAGCTCTTCTTGCATCAGCTGCTTCAGCCACAGCAATAATAGGCACGCAGGAGGCAGCAGCTGCCTGAGTCTGCAGCAACTGGCTCAGTCTTTTAACAAGCTTGAGCAGTTTTGGACAAGGCTGAAAACATTCCTTTTTTGTTTGCTATTCTTCTCTGCACTTCCTTTCCTCTTCTCATCCTCTCCACCCTCAAAAAACAATTGAATTCCAGTCACCTTGATCACACCACTGTGCACAAGGCTGGCTAAGGGTTTGGGAGAGGGTTGGCAAAAACCTCTTGAGGATAAACACTAAACTTAACTGACATACTTTTAATTTAAAGAGTCCATGTAGGGCGGACAGGGTTAGATATCTTTTGGTTCTCCTGCTCAGCCACCCCAGAGCTTCCTGCTGCGGAAGTGGAGCTCAGCTCCTTATTCCTTTCAACCCTAACAAGCGATTTACATTTTCAAGCATTTTTCATGGGGAAAAGGGTTGGAGAATTATTTTAAGAAATGAAAGTCAAGACTCTCCTTTGTGGGGTGCAGGTGCCAGTTCTGTGAAAAAGGAATTCACATCCCTTCCTCCCCTGATCATCAATACCTTGAAGACCATGACAGCTTCTTCCCTTTGACTGGTGTGTAGGTGCATCTCCTCACTAGGACCTTACTTTGGAGGAGTGACTTCAGGTTGGTCCCTTGAATATAGTTCCTTGCCTTCAAGGGAACGAATTACAGTTAACAGCTTGCAATGTTTCAGGACAATAAATTAGTTGGTCCCTTACTTCAAGGTCTCTCGGGGTAACAAAAACAAGATCAGTTTTCAGGAAAAAGAAAGTCCCTACCATACTCTTTCCCCAATACCAGCTTCAGTCCCAGAAAAATCCAGTTTATCTGGGTCCATGAGGAGACAGAGTGTCTGATATTTCATTGTCTTGCCCATTGTGCAGTCACCTACACTTGTGCGAAGTGTATGTAACCCCCTAACAAATCAGATAGTGGTGTTTTTCACTAACTCCACACAGGTGCAAATGGCTACACCAGGTAGTGGAGAGTCAAACCAAGAGTCTCTCTATATAAGCCAGTTTGACCTTTGACTTGAAGCTTCTTAAATGTAGGCTTCTGATGGACAGGGAGAAGAGAGGTTCTACTTTTCTACTTGAAAGTAACCACATTAAGACATCCTAACAGGCCTCCTCTGAATGGTTCTCCTTCTATGAATGGCAGCCTACAAAATTTCCCTAATATAATGTAAAATTCCCTTTTCTCACTCTAGGATTTTAATCCCTACTTTGCTTTGCCTGGATCACATTGACAGAGCTATAATCAATACATGTTTGGGGCCCATAAAAATGTTGACACAAAATTTAGATTTTGTTCTGGAACACAGCCAGTATTTATCAAGCCCTGACAGTGCCGTATGCACTCTGGGAGGCAGTGGACCAAAATCTATAAAGATTGGGACCCACTGAGTAATTATGTCCGGTTGCTGCTGGTCTGCACAAATAATCACACTACCAAAACCATACAAGTCTGTCCAAAGATGAAGTGATTATAAGGTCAAAGTAAAAGCAGTGCCACAATATGAGCTCTCTCTGAAAGGTCAAGCAATATGGCCCAGCACAGAGATACAGCACTATTTTACTAACTCATCTGTGCAGCAAGAGAAGGTGCGTCCTAATAATGCCAACTTAAGAGTATAAAGGGGTTGGAGAGTTTCTGAACAACTAAGAGAACTTGGGGAGCAAGGACAGAGAGAGAGCAGTTCTGCAGGGAGACAATCTTAGGAACTGCCAGGCTCAGGCTGTAATGTATATTGTTTGTTAATTAAGTTAGCAGGAAAGGAAATCCCAGTAAAAAGATCCATTTGGACAATATTCCAAGTGTGTATGTGCATTGTGGTAAGAGCAGGGTGAGAATGCCATTTGATTATACTATCCTTTGTCCACCGTGGGAGATTTATTTGCAATGCAAACAGGGATCACTTATTCGAGTAACCTGATTTGTCAGAATGCTTACCTGTAATGTAAACTAGGTCTGGACTTTGAGGTGTAGCTGACAATAAATATTCACCAGAGACCGTATGATACCCTAGACTGCTGTATAGTTTTACAAGTGTGCCTGGCATATTTCAATCGGTTACAAACAAGAACTTACAAGGACTTGATTTTGCCATGTGATAATGATAAAGAATTACAGAATGTCACTTTCTACTAACAATGAGAAAGGAGCAGTATCAGAATAAGGAAAGTAGTATTATCCCTAAACCAATTCATTCACTGTCTGCTTTACTACCTAGTGTTCCCGAAACTCTTCTTCCTGGAAGCCTGACACAGATATAAAGAAACAGCACATACCTGTTTATTTTTCCTGATGATAAATTATCTACAAGGATCTCTGTAGAGAAACACCTGCAGATTCCAGAGAAGTGCCTACTTTCCTAAGCTCCAGAAGTCAGAGAGAAGCAAAGTAAGTGCCAATTTTACCACCAAGTATGTAATATCAGAGACACCACAAATAGTGAAATATTTGCAGTCATATTCCAAGCATCCTAGGCAAAAACGTTTCTGAACTCCATTCACTGTCAGGTGTTTTAATTAAGTGTATTTGGTCTGCTCTTTAAACCTTTCATCTATAGTATGTTAAGACCTTTATATCCATTGGTACAAAGTGGCAAGCACTGGAAATGGCCAAAGAGGTGCAAGATTCAGTTATTAAGTCAGCTGTTCACCAGTGAATTGTGACAATCAGAAACCATTCTGTCAAGCCTTTGACAAATGGCCATGTGCAATAAGGGCTATGGTGCAAGGTGATGCAAAGTGAAATTAACTGGCTTGGTTTCTAAAACTTTAATCATCGGTGAAAAGAACTGCAATTCGGAAAAGAGGTATAAAACTTGGATTTGGAACCAAAATTCAGGTTCCAAGGTTTTGTTTCAGGCCTGTCTTTATTTATAGGCTTCATTTGGGCAATCTCTCATTTGAATATTGCGCCTCCATAATCACTATATATGGATGCAGAAAGCAATGCTCTTTTCAAATAAGTATGTGCATAGAAACAAAAACTTCATCCTGCCGGGATACACACAGAATTCTAACAGGAATTTTAATTCAAAGCAGGTTAATCATATTGGCTTTGATTAGCACTTCCACAGCTAATTTTTTTTAAAACTTGCAGCCAAATGGCAATCCAAAAGGTATGAAACTATTTCTGTCTCTGAAAACAATTTGAAAAACCCGACCTCTCCTACTTTAAGTTATACAGTCAGAAGCTTTGCTGATCAGTGTACTGATAAAAATGCTAAGCGCAGTGCACATACAGCAGAATGATCACTAAAAGCAGTAGTCAGGATAACCAGATTACATTCTAAATACCAATAAAGTGCCATGAGCCTAGGAGCAGCTTTGTAAAGGATTACTGAATGTTATTGTTATTATGTAACTGTGAATGAACCAAATCTTAAATTAATTAATTTCAACTCATTGAGCAAATTCTAGCAGAGGACGTAACTGCCAAATTTAGCCCAGGCAGAGAATAGCAGGAAAAAATTAAATGTCATGTTCCCATTTTCTTACCCATCATCCTTCTTCAAATTCGTCTGTTTCAAGCAGTGGGGTTGCTCCTGCCACACACGCCATTCACCAGCAATCCTGGGGGTCGGTCTCATCCCTGGGGGGCAGGGTGGAGGGTGGTCCCACAACTCCGTTTCCTTTTCTGCCTCTACTCAAGTCAGACATTTACCATGTTAACGAACTCTGTAGCAACTGACATATGAAGAAAAGCTCATTTCTGTAGAGAGATTCCTAACTGACCATTTCCACTGCTTCCAGCCACTGATTTTTCTTTTCAACTACTCTAGAAAGGGGATGGTGCTTCTTTTCCACTTGGTGCTAGCGATGGCTCTGAAGCTCAACCGTTTGCAATATTCTTTTTCTTCATTTTCTCTTTATCATGAAGGCTTTTTTAAAATAAAGGAAATTATTGAGCGCTGCCAATCCTTTGCATTGTACGAAACATGATTTTGGTCCCAAGAAACTGACATTTTAATGTCCAGATGTGTTGTCAGTTACACCAAAGTACATTTTAATGGAGTTACATTGCATTTATAATTACATCACTAACAGCAGAATACTGATCTAAGCTTTCACGTATTAAAATAATGTTTCATCTGTCACTGGATTTGGATTTTTAAGTTCACTTCTTCCTTCACCTTGAAATTTACCATAAACCTAAAGATATATACATGCTCACATACATAAAGAGGAGGAGCGAGTGAGTGCAGCACAGGCAAGAGGAAGACATAGTCTGGACTTGAAGCAATAATGATGAAGCAAAAATATCTCATCCACTCACATATAAACCCAAACATAGGAGAAAAGACATGGGCAGCCCAATATTGTTCCCACTAAAATTAGTGAGATCAAGACTAGGACCTATGTCTAAACATATTCTGTTAGATACGGAAGAAATAAGGATTCAAAGTTCACAAGAACAGAGTATGAATTCTCAGGGAGCTAATAAATATCTGTATGCACGTGTGCTTGATTCATCTAAAAGGGTAGGATTTGCAATGGATTCATAGAATGCAAAGCTGCTTATCTTTAAACTTCAATTTAACAACAGGAAATGAACACACTTAGCCGAGACATGGTTTCTCTCTAGTCTCTAAATGTTTCAGTGGAAGCTCAACAGAAAGCGAAATATATGGGCCATATCGAGTGCCCTCTAGCTAAAGAAATAAGGGAGAGGTTTGTAAAATAGTGTCAATTTATGTGCCAGCTCTCGAGTAAAATCTGGGTCCTCTCTCTCGTACTATAGGATAACAAGAGGCTCCCTAACTGGGGCTACTGTTTTAAAAATAATAAACAATTTCCATGGTTCCACTTTTAAGACATTACTACAGTAAACACAGGTTAAGTATTGAAACACAGGTGTATTGTGAAATACAGTTACATGCAATGTAATAATTACTGAATAGATTCACATGAAATATGTGCTCCTTCTGGGTGGCATATTCTACTGGTTTATGTATCTTAGGTTTTATTATAGTGCTCATCATCATAGTATTTTAAGTGCAGCACAAATAAGTCTGATAGGCTGTTGTCTACAATAGACTTCATAGAAGGTTCTGCTCTTCATCTGTCCCACATACTAGAAAAAACCAAACCAAACAGGGCCTGCTGTCGTCCTTCCCTTTTGACTTCAGTTATGGAAGGACAGCTTCAGCAAACAAGTGGGCATTGCAGTGTGCTCTAAAAGAGGCCAGATTTTGTCTTAATTTAACCTCCTGTGGTAGTTTGTCCCATATTTGAGCCCCTTTGGGTGGGAGTGCTTTATTCTCCTGCTTTCACAAACTTCATCCTTGGTTTTGTTGGGTGCTTTTTCCCAAAGAAGCACAGTTGTCCCATTGGGTCATGGATGGTGAGGAAGTCTGAGGTAGTGGGTCATGATCTGTTGAAGACTTGGGAGATCGGGATCAAGGCCTTGAATTGGCATAAGCGGCAAAACAGAAATCAATGGAGGGTGGGCAGCACCAAGGTGACCCGCTCATGCCTTGTCTCACTGAGGAGCCACACCACCACACCACACATGCTTTTTTGTGTAGCTTCCAACTTTTGCATTAGATACAATGAGCCACCGTAACACGATCAGGTGGTGATGAAATCAGGATACCTGCAGCAAGATCCTCATCTGTAAGCAAGGATCTGAGGGGGTATTTACCCCCACGTAGGTTGCAATGAGGTTTATAGGGGCTTGAAAGACCAATTAACCAACCAACGGGGGGAGAGCAGGGTTTGTCTCCATTAAGATCTCGATGAACTGAGTTGGAGGGAGAGGATGAGATGAAAAACTGCCCTCTTTGTGGGGATAAGCCTGAAAAAAAGGCCGTGATGAGGGAGAAAAGGAACCAGATAGGATTCGCCAGAGGTGAACTGGAAGCCTGATAGAGGCAGAGGCCACAAAGAGATGGAGCCTGCTGTAAAACCCTGAGTGGGGGAGGAGTGTGCCTACCCCTGGACTGAGGGATTGATTCAACCAGGGGGGAGGAGGAGCAGCAGCAAGGAGGCACACCTGCACCGAGGTGATAGTCTGCCAAGCCCGGCCAGGCTGAAGGTTTGGGTTGTATACCTTGTGTGTTGGATTTTGATAAAGGAAGAGTGGCCTGGAAAGGGAAGGACTCTATAAAGTGGTCTGGATAGAGGGCCAGGACATTCCTAAAGCCAGAGTATGCCAAAAGAAGGTGGGGGAAACTGCGGCAAAAGGTGCTTCAATGGCACATTCAGCCAGATGTTGGGGCAGCAACTTTGCCACAAAGGGGAGATTCTGCCAAACCATTTCTCACTAAAGTGGCTGTTGGGGCATCCAGAGTTAGTGGTAAGTCCAGCAGAATCCTGAGGCCTTGCCCCAGGCTGATGGATGGAGGGTCAAATTCCCTTCACGTAGTTTCTTATGAAGTTCCTTGAAACATTTCCCCCTTCTCATCAGCATCACTTTGATCCTCTTGAGGTTCCGTTTGCACAAGGTCTTCTTTATCCAGCTGCAGAGCTCAGACAAGCATTGTAATGTCTTTGGACACACCTGTTCCAAATGGAATTGGTGCTATCAGTGTATTGTTGGCAATGGTGTCTCTCAGATTTCCCGAGTGAATTCATAGCTATTGAAGAGTATTGGGGAGAAAGGTCCATCCTTAAATAAAGCTTAAATTTAATTAAAATGAAGAGAAATATTCTCCTCACTCTTAATGAAATCCAAGAAACTCTAGTGCAGTTGTGTAAGGGAAACTAAAGCTTCTTTATAGACTGCTGCTAAGTCCACTTTTAAAAATTTATTGCAAACTTTTCTTTCTTTTTTTTTTTTTTTTTTTTTTTTAAATGTATGTGGTTAACTGAAGAAATACACACAGTAGAACCTCAGAGTTATGAACACCAGAGTTACGAACTGACTGGTCAACCACACACCTCATTTGGAACTGGAAGTACACAATCAGGCAGCAGCAGAGGGGGGGAAAAGGGCAAATACAGTACAGTACTGTGTTAAATGTAAACTACTAAAAATAAAGAGAAAGCAGCAATTTTCTTCTGCATAGTAAAGTTTCAAAGCTGTATTAAATCGATGTTCAGCTGTAACTTTTGAAAGAACAACCATAACATTTTGTTCAGAGTTACTAACAGTTCAGAGTTATGAACAGCCTCCATTCCCAAGGTGTTTATAAAAAGCCAGCTTTGCTATCTTCAATCTCCAAGGGTGAGCTGCTCACTTTAGTGAATTACTAAATTACTGTCTAGGTAATACAAAAGAAACTACAGTCATCATTCATCTTATTAGGAAAAATTCTGAAGATGGGAGATACAGTGTCTCATGACATGCCGCCCTCAACATCACAAGAAGAAACAAATATTTGGTGTGATAAGGGAACATCTCACAATCGGGTGACTGATTGATATGTAAGAGAAGCTCCCTTCCTTGTGCCAAAATGATGGGTTCAGACTTAACCTGTGATCTAACTCCTTAGCTGATCAGCTACACAAATCCCGGCATTTTCAAATACAGAATGATGAGTACTGTTGCAAATAAAAAGAGAAAGTTGGGAAAATGCCATTGGTGTCTTTCATTGTAAAGAGATTGCTGCAAGGTGCCTCTATGACAGTGCTGTCACTGAGGAGGGACTTCTTGCAGAGGAGATGACACTTGACATGTTATGTAGACTGCCTTCAAAATCCATCACTGTCTAACAGTTATGCCCTTGGATAAAGATTCAGTTATCCCATCCAAGCAGATAGACATATGCAGCCAAGAGACTATGTATAAATATGAGTGTTAAGGGCATGATTCCCAGCTGTGAATGTCAAAACACTTATCTGTCCAGATTTTAAAAGCCTCTGGTTAAATGGAGGATGAATCACTACAAATCTAGCTCTAAGCTGCGGGTCAAATGACAAATATGCTAGAAGCAGGTTAAATGAATAACTTTATTGCACCATTGTTTACCATATAAGCAAGTTTGCCAGGTGTCCACTTAAGAAGTCTCTGTTGTTTTCTGAAATGTACTTCACATCATTAGTATCATCAGGCTAAATCTCTAATACATTTAACATTTCTTTTCATTTATAATTTTAATATGTTATTAATAACAATTTTAAAAAAAGAGTCAATACAATAATAAAAATTGAAATATTTTCCAAAACATCTCAGGATTTCTTAAGCACAAGAGATCAATGAAATAAGTCAATTTTCAGAAATAGGAAAAAAAATCTCTACGGTGCTTTCTGATGTAATAGTTAGAGCTGGTTAGGAATTGTCTGTGGAAATGTATTTCTTACAGAAAATACAGTGTCTGCAAAAGTCCAGACAATTCCCCAAAACAAACGCACGCCTCGTCTCCCCACACACACAGACCTCTGCCCACATTTTTTCTGTGCTTAATAGCCAGATGTGAGCAGGGACATTCTGAATACAAACTTTCTTATGAGTAATTCAGTAAGAAAGAGGTATTATGTGCCAACTGGTCTGTTGCCATAATTCCATTGATGTGAATGGACTTTGACCAGCAGATACCCTGGACAAGTAATTTGATCAATAGCTATTTTTTTGTGTCTAATCTTTTGTATAAGTACAGTTGTTTCATATATGATCAGCAAAGACTTCCTTTTTCTTTCTTTCTTCTAAGCAATACCCCACAATTGCTCACTTTTAGGAAAAGGTGGTTAAAAGAGGTAATTTTAGCTTAAACATCAGTTTTCCATTAGCCATTTAAGTGTATTTATTAGGTACTTTTCCATTTGGAGGACCAGACTGAAGCATCTTTTCCCATTATAGGGTTCTTCAGAAAAAAACAATTTTGCAGTTAGTGTAATCTGTAGCTAGGATATGTATTCTTAATCATTGGGCTAAGCGTGACCCATCCATGCTTAGTGTAGCCCAGCTGAAAATCCTAAGGGCAGGGCAGGCTGCAAAAGGAGAGCAAATTTTCCCAGAACTGGTGGGAAACATTGAAGTTAGATTCCCTGACCAGTCACAAACAGTGCTCCTGATTTCCCACACTGGTTATCAAGAACCACACAGCCGCCTTTATCACATTTCAGTTTCTAGCTCCCAATCAGCAACTATGACCAGTAAAGAGATAAGTTACTTAAAACTCTATTCCCTTTACCAAAATATTCTTCTGATCCTAAAGGATCAGCCACATTACCAGACAAATATAAGTTTGGATCTTACGTAAAATACCACGCTGCCAGCCAATCCTTTAGTAACTAAAACTAAAGGGTTATTTGAAAGGAAAGAAACAAACAAAAAGAGATGTTAAATGGCCAAAGCAATCAGATACCTACAAATGACTTCTAAGTCCATCTATATCAGATTCTCAGTAGAATTGTGGAGTTTGCAGGCTTGTACAGTTCCATCTGGTGTACATCCAGTACCTGGATGGGTCTCAGTCCTTTGTTTCACAGCTTCAGATGTAGATGAGATGATCCAGAGGGTAGGTAGGATGCAGGAATGAAGACAAGATGGAGATGGTGCAGCTGCATTTTATAGTTTCTGCCATGGGGCTTGTACTTCCTTTGTCCCAAACAGAACCACACAGCACATGGCATGGAAAAGCCACAGAGCCCCCTGTCCATAGGCATGTTCTTACATATCCTGGTAACTCATAAGGTGTAGCCCCTGGATTCTTTCACTGGATTCATTGAACATTTGAGTTCCCTTGATGGGCCATTAAGCAGGCTTAGTGCTGCTGCCAGCCAGTTTGAGGGTGTCACCCAGAAACACAGCACAAGTTTGAAATACAAATATGCCATACATATTTAGAACTCAAAGTCATGCATACATATAAACCTGCTTATCAATCAGCAAATCATGACTTTTCTAGCGGTACCTTGCATGTGATGATGTGAGCTTCTCTTTCAATACTTGATCCCCATCACATATAAGCTCTGGTGAAGATGGGGACTTTTGTGTGAAAATAGAATAGAGTGCTTTCAACATATTCCATTAGATCGTTACTTGGTCATTCAACTGGTATAAAGTCCAACTGTTTTCTTGTCTTTGAGCTAGTCAGTCAGAGCTATCACCTGTATACTTTCCTCACATAAGCCTCCACCTTTGTTCTTTAGCAAGAAAGAGGGTATTTTGCTAGTTCACATGACTATGCAGCATGACTAATAGAAGAAATGTTTCTACAAAGCTTGGTCTTCTCACTATGCAGTGACTTGTTTAGCTGTTAAAGGGGATCCAACAGAACTTCACAAAGCTTCCAGAGTCAGCTGTTAATGTAATTATTCTTTGGTGAATTGGGAATGGAGACTTGATTTGACCAGAGGTCAAAATAACCATAAATCTAGAAATAGTCTCTTAGCAGCCCGGTCAATAACGCGAGTCCCCCATTTTGGGGACAAAATAAAACCATGAAGGAATTGTATAGGCCTCAGTCAGGAAAGAGGTAAGTTTCATATTGTGTTAAAACTTGCAACATTTCTCTCAGAAAGAAGATGTTCCAAACATAGGCAGGTGGGACACAGTCAAAAACAGAAAGAGCCAAAAGAAGCAATTAGAGAGTAGATAAAAAGGAAGGTAATGGGCAAAAAAACCAAAAAACCGCAACAAAATACAAAACAAACAAGAGTGCAAAGTCATGTAAAGCACTGAAGGTGAGAATGGGAAACAATGGAAATGCCAAGGACTGAAGCTTGATGAGGGAAGAGCTTGTAGTCTAACAAATATTTTGTCCATAAATCCTTAACAGGTATGCTACAAATCCACTCGTTTCTCTCTCTCTCAGTAATGAAGACAATGATCTAAACCCATCCTAGGATTTATGTAAGTAACACTGACTTCCCATCCTTTAGAGTGCAAAAACGTCTCCAACACTCAGGCTCAAGAGGCTAGGCTGGTACTCAGTGGTATCATTTAGAACCATAGAATCATAGAGTTGGAAGGGACCTCAGGAGGTCATCTAGTCCAACTCCTGCTCAAAGCAGGACTAACCTCAGCTAAATAATCCCAGCAAGGGTTTTGTCAAGCCGCAGCTTAAAAACCTCTAAAGATGGAGACTCCACCACCTCCCTAGGTAACCCATTCCAGTGCTTCACCACCCTCCTAGTGAAAAACCTTTTTCTAATGTCCAACCTAGACCTCCCCCACTGTAACTTGAGACTGTTGCTCCTTGTTCTGTCATCTGCCACAACTGAGAACAGCCTAGCTCCATCCTCCCTGGAACCCCCTTTCAGGTAGTTAAAGGCTGCTATCAAATCCCCCTTCATTCTTCTCTTCTGCAGACTAAACAAGCCTAGTTCCCTCAGCCTCTCCTCATAAATCTTGTGCTCCAGCCCCCTAATAATTTTTGTTGCCCTCCGCTGGACTCTCTCCAACTTCTCCACATCCTTTTTGTAGTGGGGGGCCCAAAACTGGACATAATACTCCAAATGCAGTCTCACCAATGCGGAATAGAGGGGAATAATCACTTCCCGCGATCTGCTGGCAATGCTCCTACTAATGCAGCCCGATATGCTATTAGCCTTCTTGGCAACCAGGGCACACTGCTGACTCATATCCAGCTTCTTATCCAATGTTACCCCCAGGTCCTTTTCTGCAGAACTGCTGCCTAGCTCATCGGTCCTGTAGCTGTGCATGGGATTCTTCCATCCTAAGTGCAGGACTCTGCACTTGTCCTTGCTGAACCTCATCAGATTTCTTTTGGCCCAATCCTCCAGTTTGTTTAGGTCCTTCTGTATCCTATCCCTACCTTCCAGGGTATCTACCACTCCCCCTAGCTTAGTGTCATCTGCAGACTTGCTGAGGATGCAATCTACCCCATCCTCCAGATCATTAATGAAGATGTTGAACAAAACCGGTCCCAGGACCGACTCCTGGGGAACTCCTCTTGTGACCGGCTGCCAGCTAGACATGGAGCCATTGATCACTACTCGTTGAGCCCTATGCTCTAGCCAGTTCTCTATCCATTTTATAGTCCATCTAAATCTCCCTGAGCCAGGATCTCTACATATGGTCCCATAAGTGCTAGAGGTTTTAAAAAGAGGCTGTTAAATTATGTCCTGATCCTACAAGCAAGTTAGCAGGGCTGTGTGTGGGGCATAGGGAAGCTTTCAGGAAGAGGGCCATGAGGGTCTTGGACTCATTTCTCTCTACTTTATGTAGATCTGTTTGCTGAAGCCACTGAAGCACCAAGCAAAGAAACCTAAGCACAAAAGTTTAAGGAGATGCATTTTCCTTGACTCTATTGTACTTGAAAATTGTCTGTGAGCTACATTTGCATTAGACATAGAACTCAGGAGTCTACCACCACCTAAATTCATTCTGCATTTTACTTTTCTATTTCTGTCCCTGATTCTGCAAAGCACATAAGCAAGTGCATAACATTAAGCCTTTGAGTAATTTCCCAGTCCTATTCCACAGAGCACTTCACCCTATGTCTAAGGTTATGCACACGCTTAAGTGCTTTGCGGTCCCATTGTTTCCATCACGAGTCCAGTCATAAGACAAAAATGAGGTTTTGTACAGTATTTCAGCAAAGAACCCTAAAGTAACTGATAAACTTCAGTGATAGGTCCTTCTATGTAAAACTTACTAAATTATTGGAGTGCGGCTAAATTAAAGCTGATGACTTCTTTGCTAATAGCTGCTGGGCTCCAGCAAGCAGCTAATGGCATTGATCCTAATCAGATCAGACATCAGTTCCTCTTGAAACTATCAAGTTCTATTTGATTTCACGGGTTTATTAGAAAATCAATTAATTGTTTCATTGCTTAGTCATTTTAAAGAGTTATTTATAAAACGTGCTGGATATTCAAAAGATAGTATAGTCGTCAGCCAAAATATTTTGACCAGCTAAATGTGTTTTGGACATGCAGTTGTGTGTGTATGAAAAATGGTATTAATTTCAAAGGATGCAGCAGCCATGAAATGATGCCAGAAATCAGAATTTATCTGATCATGCAAAGCCTCATGATCAGTGGTACCACCCACCAAGCATTTACTGCGTGCCTGCTGTTTCACAGAAGTTTCAGAGATATATAGATATATGGATGTGAATGGCAGATCCTGCCACTCTAATATATATATATGTTTTAGAATGGCAGGGTATATCAGCCTCTCCACTTTTACTCTCACAATCTTCTATAGAAGTCTTTAAATCTCTTTTCTGTGGTGAAGTACATCTGCTCAGTGCATTAGATATTTAGAAGTTATGTTAGCCCCCATGAAACAACAGTCAGCATATATGCATGAATAAGACACACAGACCTTTAGAGGCCTCACTGTGCCAAACACACGTGGCATGTCCAAACATTGCTGAGAGCTTCTCTGCCCTTGAATTCTTTATAAGGAATTCAAATGACTAGAGCTCTTTAGTGTGGATGATTATGGGAAAATGTGCCATACACCCAAGTGGGACCTTCCAATTGTCTTCTCATTTCATTTTGAAGGAAATGGCATTTGTGCTGTACTGTACACTGGCATGCTTGTCATTTAGGCCTAGATTCAACAAAGCACGTAAGCATGGGCATTCTTGGCAATCTCCGTCTTAAGTGCCATTGAAGAAAACAAAGCATTTCTTCATGACCTCGACACGTGAGTTTAAAATGCACTTTCCATGAATATTTACCTGGATTGAATTAATTTTAGTATTTTTTGAAAATAAGATTAGCACTAAAACTGGCTATCACATAAATTAGCCCTTGATCCTGCAAATATCTATGCAAATACTTAACTGGATTGAAAGGGCATATCTACATTGCATCTGGGAGCAAGCCTCCCAGCCCAGGTTCACAGGCTTGTGTTAGCAGGACTCACACTAGTGCTCTCAAGATAGCTGTGAAGACATTGTGGCTCATGTACGGTATTGCACAGCTATTTTTATCTCTCTAGTGCCAGCCCCGCTCCCACAGTCTGGGGACCTAGGCTGGAAGGCTTCCTCCCAGATGCAGTGCAGATACATCCATTGTGAGCAGACCCTGAAACTAGGGCTGGCTGGAAAAAGAAAATTTCCCTTTTGGCAGATATTTTAGGTTGTTGAGGTTTTGTTCCATATTGGAATAAACTGCTGACATCCCATAATTTCTGGCAAAATGCAAAAAGCCAACCCGTCCGCTCCCTGCTGGGTGGTCTGCTAAGAGACCAGAGTGCCAGAGAGCCCGCCAGCTAGGCAGCCAGCTTGCTCAACTCACCAAGATGGCAGCTAGACAGCCTGCCTACCCACCACATGGATGCCTGGGGAACTGGCAAACCCAGCAGCGTGGAGCTGGCAAGCTAGTCAAAACCCACCTTATTAGCCAGCCTGGTTTCAATCAAAAGTGTAGACAGAGTAAACAGGTTCCTGGAACGTTTCGATTCTCCCAATGGAAAATGGTTCTGTCAGAAAACAATCATCCCTACTTGGGATTACCCATAGTAGTAAAGTTAAGCATGTGCTTTATTGTTTGCAGGAACAGCACTTTAGTGCATAACTAATATCTGTAAAAATCACTTGAACCAGTATAGAATGAGAGAAAAAAATATTTCAAATATCTGGACAGTCCAAATAAATCATTGCACCAGATGATTCAAATTATTCAAATTCACCACGGATTCAAATTATTTTCAAACGTTGCCTCTATTTCCTGCTTACGCTATGACACCTCAAAGGTTCTTACTCAAAAGATATGTTTAGCTACAACATTATCCAGAAATGTAAAATGTTTTCCTTGATAAATTACTTTTAATTTTGTTGAATATAAAAATCAAAGCTTCACAATTCAGCTGACACAAATCTGATCTACATACTGCAGGCTGTTGCCTTCTATTTTGGTGGCATAAAACCAATATTAAAGTATCTGATTCCCTCTTATTAGAGTCAGAAGCAGTTCTGTCTGGAGAATGTGATTTCAGTGGGATGGGAAATGCTTTCTCTATAAGTGTCAAACCGCTCCAGCAAGTTTATCGACATACTTAAATGGCCCCACCATTGTAGTATCTGAGTCTTTCGCAAACATTAAAATATATGCACTCACAATACCCTTGAGAGGTATGAATTCTCTCCAATTTTAAAAATTAGTTACAGATTCAGTTCCAATTACTATGCACAATTTAGAGATTCATTACATTTGTTTTCCTGAGTTAGAGTACCCATGCTTGACTCAAATTGATCAGAGGTAATTCGCTATAGTCTCTCTACTGTCCTTTAATTTTACTTATTCACTACTTCTGTGATTCTTAAAATATTTGTCAGGCAGCAAATTTAATATACAGAGATTGTACTAAATCTAATATCTAGTTCAGGAAAATATTTTAATTTTGTACACCTTCTACTGAAAACTTACCTTGCATAAGGGTAGAGTGGAGTGATTGTCTATTGCAATGTCCCATTCCTTCAACGCTGCCTTCTTTTAAAGGTAGAAATCATTTCTGCAACCCCTGTTCATAGTAGTTCTTTGTTTTCTCCCCATTAACGTAAGAGTTGCTATACTGAATCAGACCCATAGTCCATCTAGCTCAGTAGCCTGTCTTTCACAGTGACCAATACCACCTGTCTAAAATGTACTGGGCTTTCTGAAAACTGACTGGTCACTGGTAAACACAGTCATTTTCCTTTGAGAGAAAGCAAATCACAAGTGCTGGACTAAGGTCATCCGCTGGAACAGTCACAGTGAATTACAGAGGGCCTGCAAGCCCATATCCCAGGTCTGGGAGGGAGAGGGACAAAGGTCCCTGCCCAAAGAGAGGTGACAGCTGGAGGCCCGAGACCTAAAGGGGCATGCCATGGAGCAGACCACGAAGGGGCAGAGGTGCAGTTAACCCTGGATCTATGACAGGATACACCTGCTTTACTGAGTAGACAGCACACTGCGCAGCCAGCTGTGCCGGGGTAGACCTAGAGTTAGATCTAGTCTTGAACAGGAAGTAGCAGATTTGCCATGATTCACTTAAAAATAAATCAGTTAGTAAATCACAAAGAATTTGTTCAAGGATCTTGTCTAGATGGCTGGAGAACATAACTGGCAGAAAAACCATGCCACACTGTGCCAAAATCACCCTGAAATTATTCTCATTTGATTAGCTAAACCCCAGAAGAATAAGGGTTGCTTGCCCACTTACAAATTTACATAATTCCATGGATTGCTTTGTATTTTATTTCAGCAGCCATCAGTGTTTCGATTATTAAAAATAGGAAGCACAAGTAATATGATGAAAGTCTGACACAATATACAGATTACATATCAGAAGAGTCCAGCAATTCTTAATATCTTTATTATAAGTTTGGCTGTCTGGAGAGTCTTATATGAGAGTGTTCACAGGGCCTCCACATGGCGGTGGGTGTGGGGGGGGGAAGGGTACACTTTACCAGGGCCCAGAGTCCTTGGGTGGGCTGGCCCAGGCTGCAATCCCCATTATGTGTGTGGGAGGTGATCCGTGTTACAAGTTTGTACTGGGCTCGAAAAAATTATGTCTGGGCCCTGAGTGTTCAGATGCACAAGATCCACATCCTCTTTCAGAACCTTCCTCTTCAGTTAAGCATCTGAACAGGATGCATATGTTGCAATTATTTTCCTTGGAAAAAGAAAACCTAAGCAACAATGCATTGTGGTGAAAAGTATTTTGTGAATCTTGGGTTGCAAGATTAGTCACCCAAGCAGACTTTCTTCTTTTCTTTTTGTCTAAATAAGACAGCACTGTGCCTGTCTATAGAATTAGATAAATCTACTCTTGACAACTTCATAAAATGCCTAATTTGATCTGAATCCCACAGTTCAGTCGTGTCATACATAACTTCATACCATCCTTACTTCCAGGCCTTTGCCTTTACTGTTACAGCACCAATAAAGGATGGTTTATTACTTACCTGATACAGTATTTTTCCTCTGTTTGATCAGAGAGATAGCCAAGTCAATATATTAAAATTCTGAGAAAAGATTTCTGAAGGATATTGCTGTCTATAGGGAAAAGCATACACAAAAACTATGAACCTGTTCACCATTCAATTGTTTTCAAGTAATTTATTGACTTTTGAAAGCTATTGAGTTTCTATAAAATGATAACCCTTCCTCTCCTATAGATTGTTTTATTTAATGTCTCTGTAATGAAAACCCAAATGGCCAATTACTATGATGCTAATAAACAGAACTCAAAATTTGCCAGAGACTCCAAAGCTGCCAGTAAATCATGAACGAAACAGAGATAAGAAAAAAAGCATTGCCTGGCAAAGTCTGCAACTTTCCCAAGACTGTAAAATTAAAGAGATGGGTCTGTCATAGCAAAACTACTTTACCTGCATCTTAATGACTTCTCGTAAAAGAGACCTTTGACACAATGGAGCAAATCCATCCATGATGTAAATCCACTGGCTTTGGTGCAGTTACACCAGAGGTACATTTTGTCAGTGAGAGTCACATTAGCTGGTCAGCTACACATTTATATTAGGGCTGGCTGAAAGCAACAATTCAGTTCCACAAAAAAAATTCATGTTTTCAACATTTCATTTTGTGCTGCATCAGAATGAAACCTAGACCTATCAAAGTGGTGTTGTACAAAAATAAAATGAGACCTGCCTTCCCCTCCCCCCAAGTAAAAAAGCTAATTGCTCAGTGAGGTTAGGGTATGTAGGAGATACCTGGGATGTAGGAGATGCAGGTTCAAGTCCCTGCTCTGAATCGGGCAGAATGCTCCAACCACAAGCTATAGAGGCAGTCTCTCTCAATCTCTTCTGTCTGAATTGTTCCACTTGATATAAATAATTAAATATTTATTTTGAGAGAGACAGACAGACAGACAGACAGACTGTACACCCCAGTGGTTAGAGCCTTCACCTGGGATGTGGGAGATCCATTCAAGTCCCTGATGTAAATTAGGCAAAGCAGTGACTTGGAACTATATCCCAGGTGAGGGCCCTAACCACAGAGCTATTGGCTAGTCTGAAATTGGTTGGTCTGTCTGTCTCTTTTTGTCTGTGACCAGAAATGCATTCCTTGACCCGAGGAAAATTCCCAACCAAAGTCTTGTTGAAACAGATATATTTCCATGGAAACATTCAGTTTCGATGAATTGATGTTATCATCAAACCGTGTCTGACCAGCTCGAATTTTTATTTATATATTAAAAAAAAACATTTTTTTTTTTTGGACAGACAAAGGTCTTTTGTATTCAAAAAAATTTGTTTCTGGACAGCTTTCTGTACAGGTGAATGCCAATGTTGACAACATTACAGGGAATCTTCTTCATGGAGGTGGTAAACCCCAAAGCAATATCACAATATTAGGCAAATCTGTTTGGCTGTTACAACGATGACACTTCAGAAAAAATATTTCCAGCTGTAAACTAATTCAGGATGGCGGGTCTGGGTATCTGAAGTAACTACAAGCAGGTGGATTACAGCTGAGTAGCCTAGCGGAATGAGAAGCTCTTTCTAAGGGCTCAGCTCTACAACGTGCTGGGCACTCTCAATTTCTAAGAGTTGAGGCTGTGCAACACCTTACAGAGTCAGGTTCTAAATCTGGCCACTTCACTCAAACTGGTGGTCACTGGCTAGCCTTTTGCCAGGAGCTGGATACATCATAAAATCCATTTTCAAGAAAGAGCACAAAGTTTCCATTTTTTTTTAGACTGAATTTGGTAGCACCACAGCCAAACGAATCTAACATCTTGCACATACACATACGAACACATTGATTTTCACATCATGCATGGCTTTCACTGTACTACAAGTAACTACAATTAGTTCTCATTGATTAGCTCTGAGTTAGTGGGTAATTTCAGGAATCTAGGTCAAAGAGAGCTGCAGCAATGCAACAAACAGGTCGCCTGCTGCACTGCTATGCAGTTAAAATGTGTGCAAACAAAGTCAAGGCATAAAATGGACAATTTCTTTCTTTTAAACACCACATTGTGTTGGAAGGGGTTCCCTTGTGATTGCTGATGATTACACTGGCTATGTAGCACACAACAGTCTATGTTAAGCAAACCTTGCCAAAGTTGTAAACCATGATGCCAACGTGCTTCAATGAAGAGTGTCTGAATATTTGTCATGGCTTTTTTCCCTGAAGAAAAAGAATATAGATGCATGTTAATTCCTGGGTTAGAGAGTAATTGGTCAATTCACATACTTCTGAATGGTGAAATCAATGCTCTGTGTGAGAAATCATAACAAAATCCTTCATCACGTTTAAACTCTACCACATGTACAGTCACTCACTGATAAAAATCACACAGTGCTTTGGCTCCAGAACCTACTAACCTCTTTATAGCACATTTTAAGATGGCATAACAACATTATCCTACATTGTTTAGGCCCAGACTGTGGCTGACTCCTGTGGGGAAGGAAAAAGGAACCTCCCCATCCTGTCTTATTAAGAATAAAAATATCTTAAAAGCAGCTAAAAAATATCAGCACCATCAAATCGTGGTCTGAATGTAATCTGTTGACTGCTTCCTCTGCTCCTTTCCAGATGCGAGTAATCCAACTCATAGTAAAGGAGCACTGGTATAAGAAGTGTGGGGAAACAGGATTGGATTTTTTTTTTGCACTATCTTCCTTATAAATGATCAAGAGACTTGCCTCTTCATTACTTTTACTCTCCAACTTTTAAAATCTTTAAACACATTATATTAACCTTCAAGAGAATGAAAATCTTTTCAAATTTTCATTAAACTGTCATAAAAACAAAGAACAAAATTTGGCTACTAATTGTTAGTTCTTTACAGGAAAAGAGAACTGTGTTACCAGAAGCACATACAGTACAGGAGAAACACCAGTCTGCTTCTCTGGCTGAGAAAATGAACCCTTCACATTTAGTAAGATTGCCGAGATTTTAGCAGGGGTAGAATCATAGAATCATAGAAGATTGGGGTTGGAAGGGACCTCAGGAGGTCATCTGCTCAAAGCTTCTCAAAGCTTCAGGACAAAAGAGAACTTACAGGAAATCATGCCATTCCAAGAATATATGACACTCATGCTTATTACTAACACATTATTATTATTTTTTCTTAGTTATTACTCATGTGTCACAGGATGTTTCTTCAGCTATCCAAGAAGCAGCACTGCCCAGCCTGTTTTCATGGTCTTAGTAAGAAACACACAAAGTTTGTTTCTTTTCCACCACATGTGCCTTTAATTCTCTGTTTTTAAACAGGGAAGGATGTAGCACAGGTATCCACCAGCAGGAGGAGCCTTCCACACAGCTTCTCTACTCCATCAGCTCCCTCCTCCCATGTCCTGTTCCCCCCAAAGATATATCCTCCCAGTTACTGAACCAATTGTCTCATTAGCTCAGCAGTTACGATCATGTGTCAGCAATACCCGCTAGAAATGAGTTGGTTGGCTCCAGTGAAGCCTACAGCCATCTCTGGGCTGCAGCAACTTCAGCGACCAGGCTGCTGCACCTAGTCCTCTGTTATACCATGCTATTGCGTGTCTGTGGACAGGACATGTACTTATATGCGCACCACATATCTAGTGGTTGAAAGAGTTCACCATTTCTAGGCGTTCCATGTCACTGTGATGGTGACGTGAGGAAATGACATTTTTTATGCGATATGGTAGGGAGAAGAGATTGGGAACAAGGGAATACATTTATTGGAAAAGAGTCCATGTCCCCAACTAAGCACACAGCCACCCAAACAGAGAAAGAGTGTCTGTTCACACACAGAATGTAGAACCATGGAGCACAACTGAGTTCAAACCACAGGCCTACAAGTCTCTATATTTGTATTTGATTATGAATTGAACATGTCCCACCTGAGCCATGCACAGATGTTTTTAAACTCAAGTGTTTGAATCAGGCGCATTGTGATGCACGGGTGGTATGGAGAGCCACCTCCCCAGCTGTCCACAACTGCTTCCCCTGCAACCGCAGGAGGAGTTCGCAGCCAGATCTGAGCAGCTGCTGTCGCTCCCTTCCAACCATCTTCCACATTATGGAAGAGAAGTAATTTTGGCTATACCACTGCCTGCTTCCTTGCCAGGCTGAGAGAGTCCCAGGGAGAGTAGGTTGGGAGCTTGAGTGACTCTTTTTGAACCTAGAGGAGCATCTAGCAAAGGACAGCTCTCTAATCCATGCAGCCACCACCCACAGAGAAAAGTAAAGAGAATAAGCTGAGAATCAATAGCCCACTTGGCAAGAAGCCTGCAGGCAAGTTGTAGGACTCACAGTTTGAAATTTAAATTTAGAGATACCTATATTTTATTATATCTTCCAAGTATACAGCCTGTCAGCACAACCACACATCCAGTTTCCAACACCACTCGAAATCTAATCAGTTCTTCCAAAGATCCACGTTACAATCGGCTTTCTTTGGGTTCCATACGTCTAAGTCAGCAAGTTACTGAACTAGTGAGCAGTAGTGATTAAGCATGTCTTTCAATAAACCAAGCACTAGCAAATGAAAATGAGAAGACAATTTATTTAGCTGAGATTTCAGTCCTGTGTAGGAAGAGAAGTGTTATAAATGCCTCTGTCTTGTTGGTGGACTATATGTGTCCATGGTATAGATGCTCGGTGTGGAATGCCATTATAAGACCAACCATCCATCATGTGATGATAAGTACCCAATTGGGTCAGACCAACAGAAGAAACTAAATGGAAGAAGTTGCTTCAAATTCAACCATTTTTGGTAACAAAAGCTTCAGAGGACATTTAATTATTTTTGGCTAAGAAGAAACATGTATGTTTATGGATGAGGAAGAGATTGTGAAATAAAGCCTTGTGATTGCAGCAAATTAACTGGGTATGACATCAATGCAGTTGCAGTTCAAGGAAATTGCTCTCTTTCTTGTCATGCTGTCAGGAGGTTGGATGAAATGGTTCCCGATGTGTTTGAGGAAATCAAATGATTCATTGGGAGCTGACAAAAGTATTGTTGTCTGCAAAATGCACAGTTCAGTATTTTCATATGGTGTAATGACAACATTTCTGATGTCATCAAAGCACCTCTTGACCTACAATTGTATCACAACAGCAGAAGGCAAAGATTTGTTTGAAGACCTAATAGCAGGTCTACACTACTGCATAAGTCAATCTAATTTACGTCACTCAGGGGTGTGAAAAAAACCACACCCCTGAGCAATGCAAGTTACAGTGACTTAAGTGCTGTCCACACTGATGCTGCGTCGGCGGAAGATGCTCTCCTGCTGACATAGCTTCCGCCTCTTGAAGATGGAGAGTAATTATGCCAGTGGGAGAACACTCTCCCATTGGCATAGAGTGTCTTCACCAGACGCGCTGCAGCTGCCCCAATGTAGTGCTTCTAGTCTAGACCTACCTTAAGTGTTTCTGTTGAATGTGCTTGTAACACTGTGTCTGAGAACAACACCGCAGAAACTCCATATTCACTGATGTCATGTACAAAGTATGCTTTGTTTGGTGTTATTTTAAAAGTCTTGATCTGCTAAATATTAATATCTTGTCGGATTGTATATGAGGTTATGAAACATTGTTGAACATTCTATTAGAACATGTTGCAGGGTGGGAATCTCCCACAAACAGCCTTTCAAGCACAACAATGGAGTGGGCTAGACAGCATTAACAGCTCTCTCTCACCATTCAAGAATAGATTTCACTAACAGGAATTGTTTACAGTGAAGGCTTCGCTGTAGGAAGCACATTCACAATGGGCTTGACTGACCAATCAAGACAACTGCCCGGGTCACAATCCCAATTGTTCTAGCAAGCTGAAACAGACTATGAAAGGGTGAGCATGACAACATCACTCGGCTTCTCTCTCCCACTAACTCAGTACCTGAAGGAGCATCTGGAAGTAGGGTTACTAGATGTCCCTATTTTATAAGGAGAGTCCTGATATTTGGGAGTTTTTCTTATATAGGTGCCTATTACTTTTCACCCCTGTCCAGATTTTTCACATTCGCTATCTGGTCACCCTATCTGGGGAACAAAGAACTTTGGACTGATGGATGGGTAGTCCCAGGCAAGGAAGGTTGCCCAGCCTGCATTTAAGAAACTGCTTATACCAGCTAACAATGGTGAGACATTGCTAAGTCCAAACCTGTTAGTGTGTAGAACTTAGACTGAGACCTTAGGTCTGATAATGACTTTTAATCTCTTTACATTTGCCACTTATAATCACTTAAAATCTATTTTTCTGTAGTTAATAAACTTGTTTAATGTTTCATCTTAACCAGTGTGTCTTTGAGTGAAGTGTTTAGACAAACTGCTCAGTAACAAAAGCTGGTGCATGTTCCTTCCAATTTAAAGGAAGGGTGGACTGGATAATAATCTCAGGCTTATTCACCAAGCTAGATGGTGTAGTCCTGGAGTCCTGGGCTCAGGAGTCAGATGGAGCGGCTCTATCATTGGTTTGTGAGTGGCTGGAAAGAATTCATTGAACTAAGCAGGGTATGGTTCCTGCCTGTGGAGGGCTGTGTAAGTGCAGTGCCTGTCAGAGGTTTGTGTCCTGTCATAGCATCACAGTGTGAGAGGGAGCCCAAGCTGGTCAGAGCGTTCAGTGGTATCCCAGCTCCCAGACAGTACCCCAGGGGTTCTGCATACTGTCATAGTCCTATATTGCATTGGTCTAATTTTAGAAGCATCTGTAATGATGGGGCCCTAACTATTACTGACCAATATGCTGGATGTGTAGTTGGAAAAATTCCTCAGTGGATTGCAGTTCAAATACCATTGCATTTTGATCAAAAATCTCTGTTCAGAAAGTATTCAAGATTCACAGAAACAATTAAAGTCATTATCAATGTGTCAGAATATATGCAGGAACCTAGCATCACTGAGCTGGGCAATGTTGCTGAAGAAATGGAACCTGGTTAAGCATTCATTAAACTAAGCAGGGTGTGGTCCCTGCCTGTGGAGGGCTGTGTAAGTGCAGTGTCTGTCAGAGGTTTGTGTCCTCTGTTAATAAATGGTAAAGTGATATGGCTGCCAAAAGGGAAAGGTTCTCCCTACATTCTGGTTTCTTAACATTTAATCATGCAGCTTATAAAAGAAAAATGTGAAGAAGGGGAACTGAAAGTATTAGAGGAGAGTGACTATTTGAATGATTTTGCATTCTTCAGACACTACCTCACACTTGAATCATGGAGAAATAAACTTTTTCTTAACCTCTCCAACGATGATGAAACATTCAGAATTAAACTAACTTATTTTTGCGTCTTTTACAAAACATGAATATTGACCATGTCAAGCATTTACTATTGCAACATGTAATGGACTTTAATCATAACAAGAAAGTGTTACAAGAAAGTCTGAATTCTGCTTTGAAGGCTTCTCTTTGGAAAGTGATGTTTGTTTAAAAATATATTCTCCTATATGCCAGAGAAGAAAAAGAAAAACAAAGTGGTCTCCAGCCTTCATATGGAAATACTAGTGTTGAAGTGTAATTCTGCACTGAAGTAAAAGTACAATGGTGGCAAAAACAAAGTAATCTTCTGACAAACTGGTTTCACCTGGGAAATTTTTACCTAAAAGTGACTTTTTTCCAGCTATGTAAATTCACTCAATGCTACATCAGTTACTTTAGCTAAACATGTTTAGCTATCTAATAATAATAATAAAAAAAAATTGGTCATGACTCACCTATGTGAACCTAGCCAAGGTGTTACCTAGCAGCTCTGTGTTCTTGGGGAACCAGGGCGCAAAACCCCAACTCTCTCTCTCTGGCTCACCTGAATTACCCCCCCACCAGCCCATGCTTGAACCAGAAACCAAAGGCTGCTTGAACCAGAAACCAAAGGCATTTCAATATGAAAAGGCAGGGGACACAATTGGAACCCTCCCATCAAGGGTGAGACAACTCCCCATGCCTCATAAGCATCTCAGTTAGCACATGAATGAAGAACAGAAGCCTCATCTGCATCGAAGATGGAACACGCACTGAACTCTGGGATTGCTGAAGCAGGGAAGCACTGCATTTTGGGAAATCTCTGCTCTCAATGTAACTGAACTCACACCTGTACACACCCAGCTCCGCAGTTATCAGACCATTCTAGTTATTGGTATGCAAAACACTGAAACCTGGTTGCATTATGAGCCCTCTCTCAAGAAAGGACGCCCTTCCAGGAATGATCAGCTCCTTTTGTCCAGACATTGTTTATCCATAAACAAACCTGGCATCTACAAATTCCCTATCACAGCTCAAACCTCTGTTCTGATGTTTGGATCCAAACTCTGCATCAGTTCCACTGTAACCTGTCTTCTCTTCCTGACTGATCGTGTTGGGGGCTCTGCCAGACTCAAAGCCCTCCAGACCCTGAACTGACAAGCCTCTTCCTGGGAACCTCTGAACTGCATGGAGTGGTGAGATCAAACCCCTCCCCTCCTTGTTCCCCCAACACAACTTGTCTCTCTCTCTCTCAGTCCAGGTATAACTTTCTACTTTTGTAATCAAACCTGGGATAGCTTTCTCCAATACAATACTACACAATTACAGTTGGGGGTAAGTGTTTGATTGTTTTTCTCTCCTGGTATGGTATTACTATTAGTATTGTAAGTTTTATATACCTAGCAATAAAATAACTGTTATAATCAAGCTGGTTGCCACTTTCTTTCTCTATCTCTCCAAACTTTATTTTATTCCTTTGTGTCCTTGGTCCCTATCTTGCTCTGTAGTAACGCTTCTCTTACCTAAGCCAAAGATCTCGGGAGTGCCCAAAAATCCTATGGGGTTTGCTCATCAAGGGGGTTACTGCTAGAACAATTGTGGTGTAAAGGGGCATATGAAGGGGACAGCCAGGAAGTGCTACTCTGCCTAGCCTACGGAGTCCAGGGGCAAATGAGGGTGCAGCTCAAGTGCTGTTTGACCCAGCCTGATTGAATCCAAGGGGCAATTAAGGGGAGTAGCCAAAAAGGTGCTGTTTGGACCCAGCCTGCTCTATTCTGGTGTGTTGCACAGGGGCATATAAGGGTGGCCACTGAGAGTGTGGTGTCACCCAGCCTGCTGAGTTCAGGGACATATAAGGGGTCAGCTGAGAGTGCTGATAGCCCGGTGCGCTCAGACGCACTAAGTTGAGTTGAACTGTGTATGTGTGTGTGTATCTGTGGGGGGTTTATTTGAATCTGGTGCTGGAGGAACCCAGCCCTGAAAACCTTAGGTCCTACAGGATAACTCCATTGGGAGGGGGCTTGTAGCCCTATAAACACACAAATAACACAAGCAGTACATTAGTAGAATCACACCCCTAGAATCACACCCCCCCTTCCAGGAAGGTAACCCTAATAAATGAGCATACCCCAAGGTGAAGGGCAAATCTGGTAACAAAGGTGCATTTTGGCAACATCTCCAATTCAACCAGAAATCAACAAGTGAGAGACAAGCAAATCCAGAAGGGGAGGGTGAGGTAGGACAATTTTTCTGTACTGAGTTTACAAGAGAGAACATATTGATTGTGATCCCTGACCTTTTGGAAACAATGTGTTCAGCCATGAGGCTGAGAAGGTTGGACCCCACTGGTATTGGGGAACATAATTTTGCTCTGACTCACCTATCTTGGTGCCAGCAGTAGAGAAAGAACTCAAATGGCCATTCTGTCTCTTCTAGAATCTGGCTGCTAGAGGGAAAGGGCAGACTTTCCCATTTCCTCTGGATGGGAGGAAGAGCTAAAAGCAGAAGACTTCTTCCCTCTCTGCCCCCTGGAGAGGAACGAGGGCCAGAAGGGTCACAAATAATAATACAGAAAAAAGGAGGCAGATGGGTATTCCCAGACTGGAGAATTCTAACTTCTCCCAGCAGGTTCTGGTGCTGTTCCATCTCCTGGTAGGAAAGGCTTTGAAACTAATTCCTCAGACAAGCACTAACTCCTTCTGTTGCTCCCACTTCAGATTCTCCTACCCAATGCATCCTTCTTTCACTAGACAGTGAAGACAACATAGGAGGATAGTTTGGAGGCATGTGAGCGTCCCCAAACTGAACAGAAGTAAAGAAGAGGAGTGGAAACTGCACTTCCCCATGAACCCCCTTTGATACCTATTTAAGAACTGTGCTGGCTGACAGGTCTCTGTGTGGTGTGCTCACTTAGCTCAGCTATTGATGCTAGAATGCTAGTCTGATGAGAAGCCTCTGGTCACTGTGAGGTTGCTGGCTCAGCCGTTCTAGCATGCTGAGTGAATTGTCAAGGTACAGGTTTCTGTGACACCACAGTGGCTTGGCTGATGTCAAGGCTCAGGTCTCTTTGTGGACACAAGCTCAGCAGCTGTAGAATGGTGGGCTCATGTGAAGGCCCAGACTTCTGTGATATCTCAGGACCTCTAGTTTGACAAGTCACTACCAGCTCCCCTATAATAAGGGCCAGTCTGCAGTTAAAAGTTTTTCCAGCATAACTATGTCGGTTAGGGGTGTCATATTTACTGGCATAATTATGCTGGTAAAAGCCCTAGTGTATATGTAGTTATACCAGCAGGAAGTATTTTACACTGGTATAGTTTATTTCACTTTGCTGACTCAGAATGAGCTATGCCAGTAAACGCACTGTTATACCAGTATAACTATGTCTGCACTAGGTGTTTTTTTGTTTTTGCTGCTTTAGCTATGTCAGCAAATCTTAGGTGTATACAATGCCAAGAGTTTCTGAGCCTATCTCTGGTTGTTTGTGACACTGTTTGAATTAATTGCATAACTCACTAATCAGTTGTGTAACTTTGTTTCTCAGACGTGACAAAACACATTATTCACATGAATAACGTAAACATGGGAAAAAAGCCTGTGTTAACTGGATTCAGGCTGCTGCCATCCATTTTTAAATATCAAACACAAAATACAAGATATCCCAAGTCAAGGTTCATTCACAAAGCTTCATTTCCTTTTACAAACATAATACCTCTATCAATACACTCATGTATAAGTATGATTAAAAACAATTCACATAGAAATCCTAACCCTGATTACAACATGCATAAATTCAACTTTTCAGAACATAGAATTCAATATATTTATGTGCTTATGTATCTCCCTTTCCTGCAACCCTGCTGCACTCAACACAGAGCTATGGTCTGTTTCCGACTTCTAGTTCCAGAGGAGGTAACGAACACTCCTGAATGGTTGGCCCTCCGCTGCAATTTGATTGTAAGTGAAATGCAACATCAATTTGCACTAGACTGAAGAAATATTTAAAATTAAATACTAACAGTAATGTAATGCACTGAAACAGAAATAGGAACCAAATCATATATATCTCATTCTGTACAAACAAAGGTGCCCTACTGGAAACACAGCCATGTGCTCTCCATGTCAGAATCCCTCAGCCTCAGATTCTCCCTCATAACAGGTTTGATTTTTTTTTTTTTTTTTTTTGGCAATCAAAAGTACCTGTTTCACATTGGTATAATTATCTCGCTGTCAAAGTGTAGTGGAGACAAGGCACAGGTAGAGGTAGCTACTTGAGGTAAACCTCAGGTGGAGGTTACAGTGTTGATCTCAACTACCTACTTCAAGGCAAAAACTACTTGTGTCTTGTCTGGACTCGGTATTTAATCAAGTTAGATATCTCATAAGAGTACACATTTTTCCAATGAAGACATAGCCTCTTCTGGACATAGCCAAAATCTAACCCTTTCTGTTAGAGCCAACCGTCCTTTGTTTCTCAGATCTGTCAAGTCACACACTCACCCTCCCATTCTCATCAAAATGGCTGCTCTCCCGTCAGGCCTTTCCAGACGCTCATCAAAACCTGGGTGAAGTACTAGCTACAGATATTGAAGAGAGCCAAGATGAAGCTGAAAGACTAAACCCTTTCAAGGGTTAGACTTGTAACATGTTCAGGTCATTGGTGAGAAAATTCCAGGTTCTTAACAACTGTTTTTGTACAACACGGATTATAATGCAAGTCATCTACAGCTACTAAATAGAGTCAAATGACAATGTAGTGAATATATCAGAGAGCACTGTTGTCACAACATATATGTATTACCACGCAAAATAATCACTATAAACCACAAGAAACATTTCAGAATGCCACATATAAACAAAAGATAGTAACGTCTGATTTACACTGGACTTCAAAAACAACTTTCTGTTTCAGACATTATGAGAAAGAACCTGGGTGTGGCTAAAATGCAGAGAGCTCAGATCAGATAGTGGCAAAAACCTTCACCTTTGCACTCCCCTGAACACAGAGCTGCTCTGTGCAAACCCATTCTCCTGCACTGAGCTAGGGTAGTCTCAGAACATGTTCAGGTCATTGGTGAGAAAATTCCAGGTTCTTAACAACTGTTTTTGTACAACACGGATTATAATGCAAGTCCATCTACAGCTACTAAATAGAGTCAAATGACAATGTAGTGAATATATCAGAGAGCACTGTTGTCACAACATATATGTATTACCACGCAAAATAATCACTATAAACCACAAGAAACATTTCAGAATGCCACATATAAACAAAAGGTAGTAACGTCTGATTTACTCTGGACTTCAAAAACAACTTTCTGTTTCAGACATTATGAGAAAGAACCTGGGTGTGGCTAAAATGCAGAGAGCTCAGATCAGATAGTGGCAAAAACCTTCACCTTTGCACTCCCTGAACACAGAGCTGCTCTGTGCAAACCCATTCTCCTGCACTGAGCTAGGGCAGTCTCAGAACTGCTCTAACTCACTCAGGGTGGCAATGGCCATAAGAACTCAAAACTGTGGGTGAAAGCTGTGTAGCAAAGGGGTATCTGGCCTCCCTCTCTTTCCTTCAGCCATGCTCCCCTTTTCCCCGTTGTTACAATTACAACTGTAGCCCCTTGCAATTGCATTAACCAAGAGTTTGGCATCGAAACTTCAATTAGATCAAATTTCGAAAAGATCATAAAGAGCACAAAAGTCTCTGTTGCATTCAGGAGTACTGGCTGCAGTAAGATACCATTTTGACATTACAATTATACTATGGATCTTTGAGGTGTTCAAGGGCTTGGAACTTTATCATATTAATGGTTTGCAAGCTTCCTTTAGAGTAGAACAAACTTGAGGTCTTCATTTGTGGGTTTGTGTTCAGCCCCAACCTTTCACTTTAAAGTGACCTGAAAAAAAAAAAAAAAAAATCAGAGGTTTCATTTGTTTCAGAAGTCTATGCTGAATGTCCCGAGCTAATCAGGATTAGAGGAACATTCAGCACATCAACTGAAAATTAATCTTTTTTGTTGTTGTTGTTTTGAGCCCTCAGTGTCATGGTACTTTTGGCTCTACATTCACGAGGCTCCAGAATGCATTATTCTGAGGCATTACAGACAACAAAGAAATCCTGCTGGAGTGTGGAGTTGACCAGCTAGCTCAATGGGTATAAAAGTAATAACAAACAGTGTTGAAAACCACAACCACCATATCCCTCACCATGTCCCTATTGCAGCTTGTTTCAGTCACTTGACTAAGACCCTCAGTTTGCTATATTGAGGCTTGGACACCTGGCAAATAACCACTACTAGATAGAAAGAGCAGCAAAAGTTTTAAGATCAAAGTTTCAGATGCAGCCTCCAATTTTGTGTGCCTAATTTTGTACCCTTGCTGTTGGAGCATGTCCTTTTTGACTCCTACATTTAGGAAGCTGAAAATTTGGATGTACAACATAGTAGCATTTGCAAATTGGGAATATTGTTATCTACCTGACACCCACTTGCACTGACACCTGAATTTTCTACATCCATAACCTTAGAGGCATTGAAATGAAAGTTTCCAAAAACTTAGGGAGAAAAATTAAGACACACAATACTGAAGGCCAGTCTGAGGCCTCTTTGAAAATCTGACCCTTCATATCTAAAATCTTGTAGACCAATACATCAAGGGGGAATAAAAGGCTTCAAACCACTGGAAAGCTCGTAATTGTAGCTCTCTTTTCCAACAGTATAGCATAAAGTAATTGTTTCTAGTTCTATTTAAAAATAGTCTGAGGTATTCATTCCCAGTCAGAAACCCCTTGAGTTAAAAGTCAAAGCTCTGATTTTTATCTGAACAATGATATTAGTTCAGATCCAGTTAGCAAGTGGACAGTGAAAGTCTCATGAAACACAGGTTTAATTTTTGCAAGATTTCTCTCTTCCTTTCAACCCAACCCCTCCCCCCCAGGTCTCCTCTTACAACATGCAAGTCAGTCACCATTAGAAGTCCTTAATAAGGGGGATCCAACTTCCATGTTGCTGAGGATTCCAGGAGTGCCAATTAGCCATTCCCTGCCATAGGCAACTTTGTGGGAGAACGCTCTTAGATTCGCAGTGTATCTAGTGGCAGGCAGAGGCTGCAGCAAGACACAGACTGTTCTGCTTCCTGCCACTTGTATATGCTGAGGTGGGGGAAGGGTTGGGCTGCCCATCAGCTCAGGCAGAATACCCCAAAGATTAAGAGAAGGTGACAGCCTGACCTAATAGCCTCCCAATGGTGCTAGGGGAAGGTGGAAGCAGGGGGAAGCAGCTAACCGGTGCCCTCTTTCAAATATTCAGGAAGATGGCAGGAGGTCGAAGCTCTGAAGTCTCATCTTCCTCCAAGGCTTCTGGTGATGATGCACTGATGGGAAGGAAGGTCTATGAGGGCCAAGAGATAAGAGCAGTAGAAAGAAAGAGGAATCTGTGGAGGTCATGTCTTGGTCTCAGAATTTAGAAGACTGAAAAGCCATTGTGGGTTTTAGACCTGGGTTGGCTCCAGAGTCAGATGATTTCTGATCTGGAAATTGAAGTCCTAGCATTCCCCAAGTCTATGTGGATTTGGAATATTGATCTGGGCTTCTTGATTTCCCCTGTGATTTGAACAGCTGCTGTGTGAAGAACTACTAGAATTAAAATCCTGTGTTTTGCTCCATTTAAAAGTCAATTCCCAGTTTTCAATCAGGATAAAGTATTCACTTTAACCTGAGTGGTTTATGAGCTCTCTGCTGTTAAATCACAATGGTAATAGACTTACGGTTTGATCTCTTGCCTCCAGCCTACATACAGTTTGGCAGATCACATCAGATATTTTCAGGAACAGTAAACTTTTCCAAGCATGGGCCCAGGAACCTGGAAGAAAACACCCATGATTTCACTTACCTATCCCTCCATGCTCCAGCAGGGTTTCCGTGGTAGCTGTCACGTTCACAGGATGGTGCATTTTGTTGCATCACAAAAAGAGTTGAAACTGGCTAGCCTGGTGCAGTGTAAGCAGAAATCTCAAGTTTTAACAGGGTTGATTTGCAATGGTTACTATAGCCAAGTTTTCAAATGCTCATATTTGCAATGACTCAACTTGCAAAATGTGCCACAGAGAAGCTGAGCCTGTATGTGCTCACGGCCCCCTTTGGATCTGACTAGTGAAAGCATTCAGCACCTATTTCTGACCTAGATGAAACTCAGTTTTTAAATGAGGGACCCCCTTAAAAGCTTTTGATAATTGCTTGTTAATGCCCCACATTTTTTAAACTCTGTCTCTTTTGACACTGGTGGGAGCTAAGGCAGTGAGAGTTTATACAATACAGTAGCTCAAAGCTTAACATTTACCTAATTACACTGGCTTACTTCTGTGAATCAGAGAAATCTCTTCTTTGGAAAGCATATTTGATTTCTTTGTATAGCTTCCTGTGCAGTGTAACAACATTACAGCAACTTGCAGCGTGTTAGGAAGTTCAAGAAACCCCATGACTTACCTGCGAGAAGAAAGAGTTATAACGAGTTTCAAAGATTTAAATTTTGATTGCACAGTATAACAAAATAAAGAGCCAAATGAACTTACCATCATCTCTCCCTTTTATGCAGGGAAATGAGGTGTTTCCTTTTGTTTCCTTTGCTTTGTGGGCTACTGCAAATGTTGACATCACAAATGTGTCTTGCAAAACCAGCTGATTTTTTAAGCCAATCTCCTGATTTTTTGAATACTTGGGATTAGTAATACTGAGTTATATCATTCTGGGTGAGAGGTATTCCACCTACACAGTGCTCAGGTATTCAAGATCTACATGGGTAGAATAGGAGTGAAATCCTCACCCTCATTCCTGTAATCTCTCTTCAGGCATTAGGCCTCAGCCCCTTCATACTAATTTCACAAGGCAATGAGTCCACTAAATCTGTGGCCCACCTCAAGTAACTCATGCTATCTTATGTACACTCCTTTCATTGAGATGAGGATGCACCTCCACTGCCAATGGTACCCTTCACAGCCCCATTGTGAGATTTGCCCTGTGTACCAGGAGTGAATTTCATCCTTTGTGAATTATTATTAAAGCTGAGAGTAGAATTGTTTGCTCTGAGACACAAAAAGATTGACAAACTCCTTTTATTGGTATTATTTTATTTTAGGATTCAGCAAACCAATAAAGAGATCAAATGACAACAAACCTCACCCAAAAGGGCATGCAGCACAGAAGATACAGCTGAAAGGCTACAAAATTACTGCTATGCATACTGCCGGGAATCTGTAAGACAGTACAGAATTGCACAAATACATTGTGCTCTCTCTCTCTCTCTCTCACACACACACACACACACACACACACACACACACACTTCAGTTGAGCCTGGAATTAAATAGAAATTTAATTAAAAAAAATTTAATGTTTTTCGTCCAAATATAATATTAAGAAAACACCTCAAATCTCTGTGCAGGAACATACTGAAAGGAATAACTGATAGGATATTCTCTGTAATGATGCAAGATTGCTTAGTTGAGATATCTTTGTTTAGATCACTCTGTCAATTGTACTCTATGCTAATTACAGTCCACTTTGTAGCTGTGAAGAACAAGAAAACACAAACTGAATTAATTACACACTAAACTTAAATCATACAAAGGGGAAGTACCTAGCAACAAAAGATAAGAAGGGAGAAGTAATGGCAAATTAAAGTGTGAAACAGATACCAGCTCGGTTAACAGGAAAATAGCAGCAAAATGGGAAGGAGAAGTAGATGATAGGAAATAAAGATAGAGTTTCAAATTCAACCCTGGCAGCATAAGTAGCTACAACTCCACTGAGTTTAGTGGATTGACACCAATGCTGTATTTGGCTCACAGCACTGACACATATACGGGAAAAATATTAAGAAATAAATTCAACATTTTAAAATATTTGTGAGCTTCCTCCCTTGCCTGCCAACCAGTAATCTCTGGCTTGAGGGGGGAAAAAAAAAAAAAAAAAAAAAGGTCATGCGTCATTTACTTAGGATTTTTCTCATATCCAGCGCATATAGATTTTTACAATTCCTGTGGTTGCCTTAGAGACTCAAGAATTTAAATGGCAGAAAGAGAGAAGAGGTGACTAGCTCTCATCTATTCTGAGCATCCATTATGATAGCAGCTAATGAGGCTCCTTTTTCAATTTGTGGAGCTCAGTAATAAAAATTACTGATGCATAAAGGCTCAAATGTTGGGTTGCTTATCCAAATCTAGGGGGGCCCTTTCCCTTTTAAGAAGCCAGTGTGATCTTCCCTCCTACCTAATAGCTCACATTATACCTTCCCTCATCCTGACAGTCCGGGCCTGAGTGACCCACTTTCTCTTTCCTGATGGGACTCATCACCCAGTAAGGGCCAAAAACACACCATTACCTTCCGGACCTGTAAACTTATTTCTTCTTCAGGCCCAGCTTCATACCACTCAGTTCTTTCACAGACAAGTAGCACATGTCCTGTCCTTTCTTTCTGGGTCCCAGAAATCCTATTCTTTCTTCCTATCCAGGGTCATAAAATCCCTTTTTCTTTCAGCAACCAAACCATAGTGCTCTTCCCACCTCACGTATCATCTCAGGAAAGTCTCTCTTGGGTTTTGGCATATTTCTTAATCTAAGTATCATGATGTTTCAGGGCCTCCCTGTTAGTTTCAAGGATATATTGCAAAGCTCTGAGGATAAAATTTTGAAGAGGCATGAGATTTAAAACATTAGATGGTCCTAGGCCAAGCAAAAATCCCTTAGTGCTTTACTAAATGCGAGGTGGTTAAAGTTATAGGGAGTTAGGCATGGAAAGAGTGTATTTAACCAAACTGCTCTGAACACGAAGGAGGTTCAGAAATAAAGCTGAAGTTCAAGATTGGACATTTCCTAAATAAAAACATAAATGAAGGTTGTCTCTTTTACTCTCTACACAACAAACATAAAATGAAGTAATCACACAGACATAGAGAGGTCCAAATAACTGTGTTTACAAACTATGCACAACATCCAATATCTAACTACATATATATACACACTGCTGCTTTGGCAAGGTTTCTAAACATAGAAACTAAGAATGTGTAGATGGCAAAAAACAAAACAAAACAAAAACAACCCCCTCTCCTCCCAACACAACCTTCTGGCATTGAGACTTAGAGCCTGGGTCAATTGACTCAGGCACACACTATAGGGCTAACAATAGCTGACTCGGGCTGAAGGCTGGGTCTCAGAGCCTATGTTCCAGCCTGAGATGGAACAGCTACACTTCTATTTTTAGTCCTGTAGTAGAAGCCCTGTGAACCTGAGTCAGTTGACCCAGGCTCTGAGACTTGCTGTTGTGTGTTTTGGGTTTTTTTTGCAGTGTAGATCCACCCTAAAGGGCTTACAAACTATTAAGGGTAAGTACCCAATTCCTATACATTATAATGACCTACTTGAAAAGCTAACATACATTATGAAATTACTATATTATTAAACCACAAGAAGAAATTATTATGTTAGGGTGGAGGCGAGAACTGAACAGAACTGCTTCTCTTTTTAAATTGGATCTCAGACAATAAAAGTGAAGAAAAAACTCTGGGCCAGATTCTGACCTCATTTACTTTGTTGTAAATCCACTGACTTGGAGTTACTCTGGTTCTACACCAGTGGAGCTGAGATCAGGCGATGGCCCCATCCCTGCATTTAACCTGTTTCTTTTAAGAAGCTGTCCTTCTTCAAAGCCTGGGAGCCCTGTCTCGTTTTAAAATGTACCATGTTGACCCCCAGTAAACCAACATTTGGGGGCGTGGTGGGGGGGAAAAATCATCCACTAACACCAACCCTGAACTTTTAAGAAGCTCAGATCAGATTCTAGGCCAGAATCTAGAATAAATCTTCAGTTAAGTATTGCCAACTTAAAACACTGTATGCTTATTTAATTAGGGTCTTTAAACGGTACTTGTGGAACACTGAAAATGCAATAATGGAAAAGTCAAAATGAATTCAATAGGGTATTGCACTGATTTCAAAGATATAATTAATTAAATTAGAATCCCTTGTCTCATGATTAATATTAGACACAGAGAGTATCCCAGTGGTAAAAAAAAGTAGGTTTGGGTTCCCCCCTTCGTTCAGGTCTGTTTGTACCAGGAGGGTGGGAAATCTGCTATAAGAAATATTCTACTGTACTGCCCCAGAGTCGATCAGTTGATAGGAACTAAACTGAAGAACAGAGAGGAGAGTTTAGGATAGTGATTTACAAAATGGGCTGTTTTTATAACTTGATTCTTTTGTATTTCACTCTTTGGGAACTTGTGGACTAATCAAAAGTGGAACTTAAAGGACTGACAATTTGCTGTTTCCCTAAATAAACCCTGGTAAGTTATTATTAATATTAGAAACATGACCTTCCATGATCCAGCCCAAATCAACTAATTTTTTCTTCTCAGGTTACTTAGAGGAAAAACCCCATTGCAGTCCTGATTCTAAAGAAGATTGGTAGGTGGCTGCATCTAATTAAGGGTTTACAAAAACTGGGTTTTTACTCTCCCCCACATACAAATGTAGTTGGACATATCAGATGGCTTCCTGCCAGTGTCATGTATATGGAAAGGACTGCAGTAAAGTTTTAAGAATTTAAAGGCCCATTCTGCCCCATGCTAAATTCCCTTTGTGACATTATGACAGTACAAAGGTGACTTAAAGCTGCCCAAAATGGTCATCTGGGGATTCCCCTTGCATAGGAAAATCCCCAAGATGTAGGCTCCTGGAACCCCCTTTATAGAAGGCGGGAGGTTTCAGGACTGCGCACTCTGAACTCTGTTGATCCTTGCAAATGTGACTTCCCCCTAGGCTACTCTAACCTACACAAGGGGCAGACTAGCTCCTGAGTGTCTCTCAACTCAAGCGGGATGGTAATAGAAATGTGATTTAATCCTACCTTTGCACTTCCCAGCTGTGTCAACTGGAGCTCTGGTGCATCTGAGAATTGAAGCCTATGGTAAACGAGCTGTTTGATAACAGAGACCAAAGTACACCCAAGAAAGAGTGCTCCATTGTGTTTTTGTTTAACTACTAATCTTGGGGTGAGGAGTAGAGCAGAAAGTGTGTGGAGTGGGGCTGGGAAAGGGATCAAGGTAGTGATTCAGTAACATTCACAGAATCACAGAGAAAAAGGGCTGTAGCACTGCCACATGATTTACTGATCCAATAATAGCCCATGAACCCATGGAAATAGACATCTGCCATACTAAATCTTGGATTTAATTTTAATCCATCTGACTTCCTCTGGATTTATCTCGGGCTTTCAAATAAAGAGACGAGCCCCAGAATTCATCAAGAAAGAATGTCATTTAATTAATGTCCTCATCTCCCTTAATACATCCTTCCCATACAGTCTCTTAAATATGGCATTTAGCTGACACTGTGACTGGAGCGACATGATCTGAAAGCCAGTCACCCTCTAATGTTGCCCATGCTGCTGTGTTTAATGTGAGTTTCGGCGCACTTTGATTAGTTCTGCTGTCACACCACAAGCAACCCAGGCTCCATTCTGTATTCAAAAAGACAGGCTGCTGAGGTGAGAGCGGTACTGTCGCAATAGGTTAAAACTGGAAGCTGCGAAACAGTGGCATTTGAAGAACCTCTCATAATTAAATACCTTTGTTATAGTTCAGCCATTACATTGACTGATTTGGATGGATGTTCTCTTTACTAGACTAAGTCCATGTATTTTTAATATATATGTGTGTGTGTATGTATATATATAAAATAGACTACCGTCTTGTTTTAGCACTTGTGATAAAGTTGCCTACCCTTCATAAATCTGGAGACAAGTAAAAGTTCCCTTACATGAAGCATCTCTTGCAACAGACTGTAAAACACAGTGTTTGCTTTACTACACTGTAGAACAAGGCAGTTCAGTGCTCTTTTTCATGCTATAAACATCTGTTGCAAGCTGAAATGGAAAAATATATAAAGAGCTTACGCAGTAGGAAATCATTATCAAAGGAAGCTAAATCCAAATCAGTTCATTGCATTACCAACTGCATTGTTTTAAATGTAATGGTATAAATCATTCCCGTTTCAGGAATCTAGTATAATTACTTTATTGTCCTCAAATAAATTAAGCAGATACCTTTGGGACTGGGAATGATCATAATCTAACAGAAAAAGGGATTATTTTATTCTTCAGAATGATAAATCTACTGCATGATTCTGCAAAAACCCTTACTCACTTGTGCAATGTTTACTCATCCAAAGCATCCCACTGAAGTTAATGAGAGTATTAATGTAACCGTTTGCATGATCAAGCTTTCCATTAGTCCATTGGACTTTCAAAACTGTAGTGGGGGGAGACTCCACTTATGTAGGTATCTTGTACAATGGGCTGAAGGTGGGTTCCATTAAACATGGACACATTTATATAGACTAACACATAGGTGAAATCCTGGCCTCACTGAAGTCAACAGGAGTTTTGCCATTGACTTCAACCTGTGTCAGGATGTCACCCTTGATCTCCACTGGAAGCTTTCTGCGAACAGCATCAGGGTGTATCTTCACTAGGAAAAATGTTTTCTTACCACGTTTGGTTACCATGTGGCAAAATCATGGTGAATAAAGGCTGATTGTAACTGGCACATTCAGCAGATTGAGGTTAGTTCTAGGGGAGATCCTATGGTTTAACTCAACCTACTAACTTATGTTAAAACTACAGAACTGCCTGTCTTCACTAGGATTTTCTCTCATGTTAGATACTATGTGTTAGCTAACAAACACAGCTTTTTCCTAGTAAAGGCAAGTTCCACAACCTCAATTCCTGAAGAATACCCTCGATTTTTCACTTTTTAGGAGAATCAGCATAAAAAGCCCACACAATATATGTCATATTAACACAAAAACAGTCGACTCCTTTATGGCTCAGTAGATTGAGAACAATCATCTACTAAAATCTGTATCACATTAACCTAAAATAATTCTTCAAGAGAGAAGTTTCTAGGACAATAAATGCTACTGCATGGAAATACAGTGAAATCAGTTTACAGTGAACTTTGATGCAGTTCAACTCTTTTTTCATAGTGAAATGGAATAAAGATGCCCAGTTGCTTCTATGTAATTAAAGCAACTGTCACAATACATAGGGTTGGTCTACACCGTTCTTGTACTGATCTAACTGAACTGATAACCAAATAGATTTTTCCTAAGACGTTGCAATCCCCTAGTATGGATAGAGCCGTGCAAGTAACTGATTTTTCATTTTCCTGTATGCAAATGTAGCTCTGTCAGTTCCAGGATATTAGAGACAAGCTGGGTGAGGAAATATCTTTTATTGGACCAACTTCTGTTGGTGAGAGAGACAAGCTTTCGAGCCACACAGAGTTCTTCAGGTCTGGGAAGGTACTTCCAGTGTCACAGCAAAATACAAGCTGGAACCGATTGAAACCAGACAATCACTATGCTCTTGAATGAACTCACTTGGGAAAATGATTAAAGCCTAAAACACCCTATCACCTGTGAGTGAACACTTCACAAAACAATCACTCTATAACTGACCCATCAGTCTTCAACCTCAAAGGAAACCTACACAATTGCTTTCAAAAAGTGAGCCTGGGAGCTTAAGTTCATTACTTTGCTAGACACTAAAAATCATGGACTGACCAGAGACACTGGATTTATGGCTTATTACAACAATCTGTAACCCATTAGTCCCCCCCCCCTTTGTCTCATGACTGCAGAGGTGTTAGCGGGCCACTCTCCTTTGAATGGTCCCTTAAAATAAGTGCTAACTACTTATGATAAACTATCTTGAATTTTGCTGTGACCTTGGGAATACATTTCCCAAACCTGAACAAGAGCTGTGTGTGGCTTCAAGGCACAACCCTCTCACCAAAAGTTGGTCCAATTAAAGATATTACCTCACCTACCTTGTCTCTCTTTTCATTTTGCTGGCAGTTCCAGGGGAAAAAAATTGGCTAAACTCAAACTTTTTCAGAATTTTTGGGAGAGCAAAAAGGTTGGAAAGAAGTCTTTGAGACAAATTAAACATTTTGGAAAGGAAATGAAAGGCTGGATTCACAAAACTGAGGTGGCGGAGGTCCCCTTATAGCATTTAGCCCAGCAGTTTGGACACTTACCTGGGACATGGAAGACTCGTGTTCAAATCCCTGGTCTGGAGCAGGGGCATGAATCCCCTCTCAGTCCCCCAGGACATAAGATAGAGGCTGGCTTCAAGGCTGTAGGATATTCTGTAATAGAGCTTTCACAATCTCTCCTATTGAAGTTGTTCCACTTTGCATAAATAATCAAATATTCATTGCAGAAGGGACTGGAACTCATGTATTCCTCTCCCCTCACCGTCCCTGATAAATGAACTAACCACCAGCTTAGTGTCTCTTTCTCTGGTCCAATGAATATTTTAATATTTAATTATTTATAAGAAGTGAAACAGCTTGAACAGGAGAGACCCGTCCCAGAATATGCTATAAGCTGAAGTTCAGGACACTCATCTTGGAGGATGCAAACCTGGGTTCAAAGTCCCTGTTCCAGAGCTGGGATTTACACCTGGATTTCCCACTTCTCAGGTAAATGTCCAAACTACTGGACTAGAGTTTACCAGGGGACGGGCTGGGTTGAGGTGCTCCATCTCCTTGATTTTCTGAATGGCACCCAAATCTATCCCAAAAATAACAAAGTGTTTTATTTTGGAAATGTCAAAAGGAACCATTTTTCTCTTTTCTTGTTTCGAACAAGACAAGTTGCTGAAGTCAACACAAATTCACAAAACATTATGGTTGACATGAAACTGCATTTTTCAGCCAAAAAAAGTTTTGGCTGAAAAATATCATGCAGCCCCAAGTTATACCAGTATAACTTACTACGCTGATATTACAAACAAACATTACCAGCCTATGACGGTTGCAAAAATCAAGCACTCAAAAGTCAAGAAATGCCAGAATTAAGGTTTCTTGCACAAATTGGCTCAAAAAATTGGCACTATGTATCAAAGTTTCTCTTTGTTGTAAAGGGTGGTGGTAAGTAATGGGGAAAAGTAAGGGTGGGAAAGAGGCAAAGCATGGTGCTAATGCCATTGGAATGCACTTATTATACGGTGTGTAGCAGATATATGGCAGATGATTAGTGCTGCTACCCATAGGGATTAGCAACTCCCCCGTGAAGGAGAGAGGTGCCCTGGTTAGTTCCACTTCCTGCATCTGTGAAGAATGCAGATCAACATTTACAAATATTAATTAGGCCACACAATGTCCCTGTGTGGTAGGTTTTATGCCTATTCTTATATGGCAGATGTCATCAGGTGGCTCTGTTGCACAGTATTCCAAATGAGTCCTATAAATACAAACCTGTGTCTAATATTAATCATGAGAGAAGGAATTCTAATTCAATTAATGATATCGTCGTAGCACTATAAAATAGTTAAATTTCTTTAGTAAAATCAAAGAAATTTGCAATCATGCAAAAAATAAGGGAGGCAGTTCACCTAACTGGTGGTACTGTGAAAAGACTGGTCACAAAAAGACGTGGTATAAATTCAAGGCCAGCCAGGACAGAACATCACAAGTACATAAAGATAGTTCATCACCCAGTTTGGGAAAAACAGGCTGACAGCAAATTGAAGAAGCAAAGCATGGTGGTACAGGGAGTAGCCCTCAGATTTTATTTAGATATGGACAGCTAACAACAATAATAGGATCATGGACACTGAATGAGTGACAGGAACTGTGACTTACACAGGACTTCTAGACAGTGGCTCAAATATAACTCAAATAGTTATTAGACCAAATATAGTAAAAATGCTCAATGATAGAGGGCCATAACTGAACAACCTAATTGGTCTCAGATTAGATTACTGTAATGCATACTTAACTGGGATACACTTAAAACACTTGGAAACTTCAGTGGGTGCAGAATGTGGTTTATTTTTTCTAAATTGATTAGGAACAGGTTTAAGCTAAAATAAAATAAGGTAAACTGGAATAAGAGTGTCTGCACATGGATTTGCATTGGTTTACCTCAACCAGAGCAAGTTAGTGTATAGACAAGGCCTTATGTGCTCTCTCAAGGCAAAACAGAGCTAGAGAAGTGTCCTTCCAAACACGTTGCTGCAATTTTGGCTAATGTCAGCACTCCCTTTCAACTTGAGAAATGCAAATATACAGTAAACAATACCAGACTGTCCCTTCCCTTAAGCTTCTGTTGAATAACTATTTAAAGATCAAGTTGCCTGAGAAATGAGAAAGAACTTTAAGCACATAGTGTTCGTGGTATCAGGAGGAGGAGCAGTAACCCTGATAGCAGTCCAGTGAAATCCTTGTGGAATGCCAAAATATGCTGTAAAGGATCAGTGGAGAAGATTCTGCCCATTTCTTACTTTATCATCTTCATTACAATAAATAATAATAAATATTTTAAACTACTTGGCAGTCCTGCATTGCTTTTCATCCAAGGATCTGAAAACAATTTTTACAAACACTGAGACGCACACAGCTACCTACCCCTCTGGTAAGGTATTGTTATTACATCCAAGTTACAAAAGGATAAACTGAGGCACAGTAAAGCTGAAATGATTTGTCACAGCACAAGCCCCTGGCAAGTTAAGTCTAGGGGCCAGATCCTCAGATGGTATAAATTAGTAGAGCTCCACCGACTCAAATGATTAATGCCAGTTAATACCAGCTAAGGATCTAAACTTGAAACACAGGCATTTTCACTCCCATTACCTGCTAGTGCTCCAATCTCTAGAATACATTTTATCAGATGAAGATCAATTCTTTCTACATACATTACCTTCTACCTGAATTGCAGCAGAATGCAAGAGGAAATTAAGTGGGCAGAAATCTCCTGATAGTTTATGTACTAGTGGCTATCATGGGTGAAAAATGTTAGGCTAAATCTGAGCTAATGTTCAAGTTGGCAGAGTCTAAATCAGTCTGGCCATCCACTTTCAATAAGTAAATAAAAACATCTGTCCTATGTTTCTATGCTCATGTAAAAATCAGGAGCTATGCTCAGCTTGGTCATATTGAAATGTTTTAGTTTTATGCACATTTTCTGATCCTTCTCCTACATAAATGCCTTAAAACTATCAAAACACTTCACAGTGGATTATAAAAGCTTTGGGATTGTATTAATTAATTTTTACTTTTTAAAGTTCCTATCCCTGCCTCTATCTAATGAGGAGGCTGTTATTTAATGCGTCACTGTATAATTAGATAAGATACTGGAGGGATTTGCATTATTTGCAGATAACCTATGACAGCAGCTTCTGAGCTTCAACACTTTTTATACCAATAAGAAGATATGGTTTTGCTGAGTTCTCTGGTGTCATTGACTTTTGTGTTGTATTTTCTGACCTTGTTTCCTACAGCTAACCTTTAGATGAAACGGCTGACAGCTCTTACATGATATACCAACAGAATTCTTGTTTACGTACTATCTTTATCTGAGGAAATGATGTGTGTCTGCTATACTTAAAATGTATTCATGTGAGTAAGTGTAAAGAATCTTATGACTGCATAGTCGGAACTACTGGGAGTGGTCTGCATGTTAACACAGTGATATATATATAACCCTTTCCAGCGCAGACTATCATTCAGAGAAATTCCTGTTCACTGAAGGAAGGATTACATTGACTGCAATAGAAGTGAGTGATATTTAAGAACTGAATTTGACAAGGAAATTGACTTCTCTCTCCTCTTTTCAATTTTCATTTTCCAGTCTTATTCTGTCTTGTTTAAATATATTGTTGCTACTAGATAAAAAGGGCTGTTTTCTCCTGCCATTTATGACACTTTACAGCAAGTACTGAAAATGTATCATTACTGCAGTTTGGTGAATCAGGTATAATCATTAACTACGTGCAACAATTCCTATACATACTAGCTTGTAAGCGTATCTGAAACATACCTGTAATATACCTACTATTCTGCCTTTGGGCTTCTTTTGACTACCTGTTACACTGAACTGCCTGAGGTTTTGTGATCTGGACAAACAGCAAGTGCACTACAAACTAAACTAAATTTATGAACTACAGTAGTATCCAGAGGTAAAAAGTCAGTTCAGTAACCTGCTGAGGGAGATAGAATCAGTTAAATGAGGACGAATAGGGGCTATTTGTACTGATCCATTTTGATAGTCAGGATACTTTTCTAATATGAGATAGAGTGATACTGCAGAAGAGGCAAAAGCATTCAAACAGTGAAAGAACAGGTTAGCAAGAGAGAGCTGCTCCTGTCTGGGGTAAGTGGCTTCAAAGCTTTTTATTCAGCTAAAGCATTATTCTATTATAAATAAAAGCTGATCCTCTGATACCTTCATCTATGTAACCAGTCCTAAGGCAGGTTAATGTCAGAGGAATTAAATAGCTATTAAGTAGAACTGAGCAGTGCCTCTGGGCTTTTCACTGGTCATTTCATACACTGTCCTCTCTCTTTTCATTCATCCAGCCATATTCATAGACCTTCATATGCAGAAAGACAAAGAGCTAAAAGAGTTTGTTTTAGCTGTCTTTTTCTTCCTTTTCAATTCAGCCATGGTTATATACAGTTTTTAAAAATTTGAAAATCACACTGTAAATCTTTGCCCAGCCTTACTTTTCTCCAAATTCTAGCTGACTCCTGCTTTCATTCACTAATATACCTATGCACAGACTCCACCTGAGCACGTCCTCCATTAAATAACCACTTTCATTTAGTAGCGGTACCATAAACAGACAAAACTTTGCATGATGTCTTTAGCCAGAAATATTCTGCCATTGCTTTCTGTGCTCTGTGCATTTACATTTCTGAGAACTCCACCTGTGTGCAGAGACAGCAGCCATTTTGCACTCAGACTTGCTGAAATGTTTGCAAGAGATGCACATACTGAGTTCTTGCCTGGAGATTTTCCTTTTGTTCATTCTTGTTTTTCTTGATCTAAAATAAAATACACCTACATACCAAAAATATGCAGTTGCTCTTTGTGTAGCCAAAAACATAACACTTAAAATATGTTTTCATTTCATATACGCTATGAACCAAAGTGGTTCTGTACAATAAGTTCAGTTTGATATTTCCAGGAAAAAAATGACTAGTTTAAGGTTCATGCTATTCAGCTGAGCTTAGTATCAGATAATCATATGTATCAATGGAGCCATACTATTTCCATACCTTGTCATTTAGTTTCCAGTCTTTTTTACTAGAGGCATCGCTCACTGAGATGATTCAGTGGAAGTGGAAATCTTTTCATTGCATTGATTTTTTTTAGGTAGCCATCACTCTTACCTTTTGGTTGTGTTGTTCAACGGGGGAAAGTTATTTAATATAATAGGTCAGAGCTATGTGGGAGTGGAACCTGAATAACTGCATATATTGTCCATGAATCCCTATGCCAGAATGTTCTTAAAACTCTGCATTCCCATTCTCTGCTTTGCATCTCCAACAATCTTTTGCTAGTCTAATTCTTGCTATGTTTCTGCAGCAGTCTGAATAAGTACAGGAAAAGGAATTCTGGGGGAAATAGGGCATTAAGTATAAATTCATGTCCTTTGTAGTTGACCACGTGAACTTTTTTTTAATTCCACTGTTGCAAAATCTCTGTTAAAATTTGCAGTCCATGGATTTTAGATCTTTTGTCTCAAAAAGCAAGTCAGCACGTCAGAGGGGGACATGAAATGAAACAGAGCGGTGTAATCTTTCCAGCTTGCACTGAGATGCAAGGACATCAGGAGTGTGTAGCGGAATGTTCTTGGCCACTGTTTGGTAGTCATAGATCCCTGCTGAGCACGTAAGGGGGAAGGAATTAGATGGAATACAAGCTATCCTCACTTTAAAAGTGCCCTGGAATTAAAGCCTGCTTGGGAAGTAATTACATTTCAGAGAAACCATGGTTTCTATAAAGATGAAGCCAGATCTTCACCTCATAGGACTACAGTACAGCTATGCTGATTGACACTAGCTAAAGATCTGGTCTATAATGCATATGCTATTTCAAATGGGCTAATATTCTGCATCCTATAAATACTGCACCAGTTAACTCAGGTGATCTTTTTTCTAGTTTAATTATATATATTTTTAGATTCCAAATACTCATTACATACACTATAATATTGATAAAAGTAAGTAATTTATACAGAGCCAATATGCCCAGGCTCTCTAGGAATCTTATAAAACAAACAGAAAATATTAAAGCAGATCTGGGGGACATGGTATCCTCAGCTCTAGAAAATGCAAAGCCTTTCATATTGCCACTTTATACAGATGGCTAAAATCCATGACACTGCCAAGATCACACAGTAAGATATTTTGAAAAGGTCCAGTGAAAACAAATGGGCACTGGCAATATTGTTGTTACAAGCTTTGGAATCTAAAGCACCAACCCCTCTGACCTGAAAGTCGAAAACAGGAGAGACAAACAATTGGTAACAGCGTACAATTAGAATAGCTTTGCACCTCTCTATGTTTAACAACAGCCAATAGAAAAGGACAAATAAATACTTGAACATTAACAGAATATCAGACTATTCATATGTTATGCATAAATAGTAACTGTTAGGCTGCTTGTGTGCTGAGATCATATTGAGCCATACCATTTCACTGTTACCTTATACTCTTCTGTCTGTTGTCTTGTCTTATCCTCAGACGTCAAACGCTTTGGAGCAGGGACCATCATTTTGCTCTGTGTATGTACAGGGCCTCACACAGTGGGGTCCTGGTCCATGACTGGGGCTCCTAGGTGCTATGAATATACAAATAATAAATAATAATAATTAGGTGTGTGAATACCCTGGCCGGGCCTGATCTTCGGCTGGAGCAGTGAAGTCAATGGAGTGTACTGATTTACACTAGCTGAAGATATGTCCCAGTGATTTTTGCTCACATGAACAGAGCTAAATCAACTGCCCAATATGGGTTCAGGAAGCCATTTGTATTGAGAGGGAGCTTGGTTTTCCTGCCTGCCTTTGGAATATTGGGCAGGTGTTACTTCCTACATGATTACCATCCTGTCCTGACATGAGGCTGCAATGTTGTTGGACCTCAGGAGTTTGCATCACCGAGGTATCAAATTTTAGAAAACAGAAAAGGATGTCAGAAATGTATAAAGTGTACAGAGCATGCTTGCGCACAGACAGACAGACAGACAGACAGACAGACAGACAGACAGACAGACGTCCTATTTTTACCATTCATTAAGAAAGAGTGTTTACATTTATGTGGTCAGAAAAAGATCTGAGGCCTTTCTTCTCTGCCTCTAACCATTTAACCCAGCCCATTGACCTTATCTTTCATTTACAATTAATTTTTTAAGCTGGTTCACTTCATTCGGCTCTTAGATACCAAGGTGCTTTAGAAATGGCAGACAGATAGTTGGTTTCCTTATTCCTCTTCATCTTCCAGATTATCTGGGATGCTACAGAGAACAATTTAAAAACAAATTTTTAACTGGGGCCAGCCAATTACCAGCCAACAAAATTGTGCAAATCCAGAAGGAACAACTGGGGTCAAAAGAAAAGCAAAATTGTCACTGACATTCCAGCCTAAAATGAAAAGCCTTGCACTGATTCTGGGCTCAAAGGGAAAAAGCTGAAGCTTCAGCAGAGTCCCAACACATTATGGTCCAAGATATTAACAGCAGTATACCATAGGCCTTGGATCAGCAAAGTACTTAAGCACATACCTGACTAAGTATGTGAAAGTCAGTAAGATCACTCATGTGCCTAAGTGCCTTGCTGAATGGGGGACTTTGGGGTACGTCTTCACAATTAAAAAAGACCTGCAGCAGCGAGTCTCAGAGCCCAGATCTACTGACTTGGGCTCACCCCGCCAGTGTAGACAGTCAGGCTCAGGCTGGAGCCCAGGCTCTGAGAATCACCCCTCTTGCCAGGTTTCAGAGTCCGGGCTCCACCCACAGCTCTAATGTCTAACACTGCTATTTTTTGCCCCACAGCATGAGCCCAAGTCAGTTGACTCACTGCAGTGGAGTGTTTCCACCCCTTCCCCCCATATATAGCTCCTACATAGCCCTTTTCAGTCACAGATCTCAAAACACTTTACAAGGTGGTTGGTAACACTATCCTCATTTTACAGATAGGGAAACTGAGGCACAGAGTTGCTGTGACTTGCCCAAGGTCATTCAGCAGGCCTGTGGCAGACCTGAGAATGGAACCCAGTTCTCCTGACTCCCAGTCCAGTGCTTTAACAGGCCATCCTGCCAGAATTATTTTACAGTGTCCTACCTGTGTGTAGCACTAAATTTGAATGTTTAAGGTGGATTTTTAAAAAAAAATCAAAATGCATATGATGGTGTATATGAAATGAAAAAGCTACATGTGTGATTTGGGGTTTATTTAAGGTTTTCCAAGTTCTCTGATGCATCAGCTGCAAAATGCACAAATCGCCACTAGGTCTCTGTCTCCAAATCACTATTCATATTAGTTGTTTCTGCTACCTCTGAAATTTTTCTATGAAGTGATGTCAGATATAATCTATCACTTTAGTGTTATATAAAATTATATGCAAATATACAAGATAGAAACTTACTTGTGTAAGCTTGAAGCAGTTGTTTCTCCACAATAGGCTTAGTTTATATATTCTTCCCATCTGAGTAGAATAGAAATGCAATTCATCTTCAGTCTGGTCCAGAGTTTGTGAGGCATTTAGTAGTCAGCATTATACTTTGATGTAAGCCCATGTCATTTTACCTTATGGTATAAAAGAGCACAGTGGAAAAGGCTGGATTTGTATTAAATGTGATTATGAACTTAAAATGGGCAATTACTCCCATCTGCTGGGAAAACAGCTACAAATTCATTCATCAATTGTACTGAAGAGACAATGAGCAATGTTGCTGTAGTCTAAAAGCTGCCTAGCCCACTCAGTTATCGCTCTGTTCAAGTGGAATCCTTGAGTATCATTTGATGTCAGTGGAGTTGTACATGTGTTGTTGAGGGCATACTCTGGCTTGCAGTATATCTACTATTGGTGATGATGACAATTAAAATGAAGATTTGGGGGGAAATTTTTCTTTTGGGCCAACACTTTCCAGTTTTTAATCAAAAACAAAAAAAAAATGATGATTTTTTTGGTAAATAATTTCAGTTCTTGGTAATAGTGTTTTAGTTTTTAATTTTCAAAACCTGAATATTTTTATGGAGAACCAAAACATTTTTTTTTTTTTAAACCAAAAATTTTTTTTTAAACCAAAAGTTTTTCTGTTTTATTTAAGGAAATGCATACATTGCATGTGTGTGTGGGAGGTCTCTGACAGAGTTCTCCACTCTGTTACCCATGCCGCTGAAGTGCAGAGGGGTCTGACTAATGCCTGCTCTGCTCTCCTCTCAAATCATGCAGGATTTTGGGTGTGGAGTTACTAGATCCTGCTCCTCGCCCATCCTGTCAGCTGCAAAATCGTGATGCCGACCCATTTCTTCTACATACTCATTCTGGTCAGCACCTGCTGTCACTATCAGGGAGCCCTAGATGTCTCATGTTCAGATATCAAAGCCAGAAATGTGGGGGGGGGGTCTTATTCCTGGTTTGGAAGGGGGAATCCCAAGGGCCCCTAAATCTCTCCCTCAGGCTTTGCCGTTCAAAAAAACACACCATGCTGGGCAATTATTAACTATCTGACTCTTACTTTTTTCAGGGGAAAAATGGAAGTCAACCATCCTTTAACAATATTATTTGTACCTGAATAATGGCAGACAGCAGCTTGTGTCAAGTGCTACATTATCCTACTAAGACATTCCTTTTATATGGTAGAGTCACCAAATTAAATTCAGCCGTACGGGCTTCTTCACAGTTTCAGACATGACAGACTCAGCCCCAGCCATGTGGCTGCTTTTACAAATACATTATTTGTGCCAGCAAAACTTTTGTCGCTCAGGAGTATGAAAAAACCCACATCCCTGAGCAACATAACTGTTGCTGGCATAAGTGCTTGTGTGCACAGTGCTTTGTTTGTGGGAGAGTATCTCCCACTGACATAGCTACCCCCGCTCGTTTAGGTGGTTTTATGATGTCGACGGGAGAGCTCTCTCCCGTTGACATAACGTGGCTACACAAACACTCAGACACCTGTGCTGCTGTTAAGCACTAGTCTACACTCAAAACTGACTGTCCTATCAAGATTAACCTCTTCCCCATTTAACTCGTTACACCCACCCACACCCCCCAGATTCTCACAAGAGTTGCAGGTGTGTAAATTTTCATTGTATTTCACTTCTAAGCTTAAATACAACCTTTGGAAAATCATTCCCTAAGTCAGGGAAAACAGCCGTCTGGCTGCCGCCTCACAGACAGATGTTTGAGTCATCATCAGAGAGGGAGAAGTCTAACAGCACATCTCTGTTTGCTGTTTACAATAATAATTCAGGTCGTGTATGCCCTGGTTTTCTCCCATGGAAAATTTGACTGTTTAATAATGATTTCTGAAACTATGGGGAAGGAGGCTGTTGTTTTAACCCCTCTGTTCCTTCAATTAAAGAGATGAGAAACTGCCAAATCCAAAGGAGACCTCCAGCAAAAATAGGCAAAAGAAGACTAGATATTCCTAATATTTCAAAGGTAAAAATCAAGTAAGAACACCCTCCTCTCTCCCTTTTTAAACTGAGTCCCATTTCACTTGCCTACCTAGCATAAACATTAGCAATTTGTTCCAGAGGGGTAGCCGTGTTAGTCTGTATACAGCAAAAACAACGAGAGTTCTGTAGCAATGTGTTAGTCTTTAAAGTGCTACAGAATTAGCAATTTGGAACACAGTGACTGGACTGGGAAAGGGAGGTGAGAGTTTCCCTTTGAAACCGCACTGCTAGCATGACATAGGGCTACATTGTGTTTCAAGATTATGGTGTTTCAAGACTATTGGATGTCTCTGAACATGATGACCCTTCTGAGGCACTTTGATAGTATGGTATAGAGCACCACGTGGGTAGATATAGTTTTAGTTGTCTGAAACCTAGACATGAACGGACTCCAAGTAACTGATAGTGAGAGTAGGGGAACAGTTTTTAAAACCCATTTCACAGAACCTGCTTCTGGGGTCGTAGAAATTTTTTAAAATCCAGCATCAAGGCTATTTTGCTGTGAAGAATCCCAAGATCCCAAGAGGAAAGACACAACAAGCAATTTCAAAGATGCAGCTACACCCTGATATAAACAAAAAGTCAGAAATCAGCACACAGAAATTAAAAGGTGACCTTCCTGGATGTCAATAAGCTTCTGTCTGTTTATACAATGCTCATCAACTATGTACCGTCCTAAAGGCTTGTCTTCCCTTGTGTGTGGGAGCTACTTGTTTACCACTTAAATTCAAGGTACTTAACTTGTTTGCAAAGGCTAGTGCAGACACCCCCATACATACGTTCCAGGATACACACAGGTATAGAGCAACTGTTTGGAGAAAAGTATATACAGTAGATAGTGATTCTAGATTTTATAAAAAATTATGTGAAGTGTACACTCCTAACAGCTTTCCTTGCTGCTGCTGTTCATTTTGATGAAGAATGTCAAGGAACTCTACAATATGTTGTTTTAAGATAGCAATAATGAATTATGCTCTGTTAATATAATTGCCATTGTTAGGGATAGATGTGCCTTTGACCCCCCTTCACTTATTCTTGTCCTTGGCACCCTTTTCCAGTGACAGGCCCAGTGCTTGCACTTCTCTCAGAGTAGAATCCCATGACTCACCCCACTTTTAGATTGGGTCTCCGAGCTATAGTCCCCATATTTAACAAATCATATTCCCCTCAGCAGATCCAACTGGATTTGTCCCCTGCTATAGACTTCTCTTTAGGACCTGTAATCAGTAGATAAATGCCAACTCAGAACAGCCTTGTCAAAATACAATATTATGTATTTATCCATAGGAATACAGCCAACCTGCACCTCTCTTACTTCTGTGGTGAACATGAAATCAGTCTGACTTAAAGCTCCCAGTGGTGCCATGTTTCACCTTCCTGGGAAAGTTTATAACAAAGGATGCTCCTGAAATCACCCTCCAAAAGAACAAGTTAATTGTCATCCACAGAAAGATCTATAAATGTGTCTGGAAAGATCATGGACTTAAAGACATCAAGTTAAATGTTCATCAGACTAACCACTCTGCTTGAGATTTTCAAAATTATTATTGTTTTTGGATGCTCATTTTATGACATCTTAAAGTGCTGAGCACTTTCTGAAAATCAGGCACCTTTAAGGTATCTGAATTTGGAGGCCCAAAAATTGAGGTTCCCAAAAATCACCAGTCGCTTGGTTCTAGTTTAAATATATTAAAGACACCTTGTTGTGGGCTGGTATGCCCCGTTGTGGGCATCAGATCAATTGAGCTAGGAAGTCAGGAAAAAAATGTTGAGTTGGGGTCAACAAAGTGGCGCTCCCATTCAGGGCAGAGCGGCCTAGCAGTCAAAGTCAATAAAACAGCCCTTTAGTTGGGGTGGTGTGGCCTACTAGTCTTTTGAGGTAGTGGGGCACCACCAAGGGGGGGGGTGCAGTGCCCAGAGTAGGGAGGTTCGGGCCCTTCTTGCTCCTCCGAGCCCCAGCCCAGGACCCTGTCAGGGGAAGGGTGGGATTACAAACCAAGGGGGATCCTCCCAAAACACACTGAGTGGTATCCCGAGCCACCCACTCTGTCTTCAGTGGCAAAGGTCCATGATTTCCCAGGGTTTTTGGGGTCCCCATCTTGGTCTCTCTTTGGGGTTCATCTAGCAGCCTAGGATGCACCTGGGGCTCGGCATAGCTTAGCTCTGGGACCAGAGTCTGCAGCAGCTCCCTGGAGAGAATTGACAGTCTGAATCCTTCCCCTTCAGCAGCCAGCCCACACTGAGCTGGGTTGTTTCCTTTTATACTTGTCTTCCAGGCTGTGCATGCCCAGCAAACATGGAGGGACATGGCCTCCTTAGCTTGCAGTGCATCTTTAACCTTCTCCAGGCCAGAGCAGGGCTGGTATGCCCCATCACACACCTACCCAACTGTCTCAGCCTTCTTCAAATATTAAAAGCACAACAAAAGGAGACATTCTTACATTTTCTACAGCCCAAGCCATTTCACAACACAGCCTACTTAACATAACTGCTAAAAGCCCATAATAGTAACACACCATGATCAATCCTAGATCCTTCAAACCCTTCCGTAACAGTCTAAGAAAAATAGGTGAATCTTGTAGCATGCTCTGAAAGTTAATTATGAAATAAAGGGGGGTGGAAGTGAGTTCTGGATTAAAGGATTCTTTCTGGAAAATGCTTTTCCACTTGCCCCCTCTCTATTAAATCATGGGACTAACAGCACAAGGGCCTCCTCTAATTACAACTGCCAGATAGCCATAGAGTTTGCCAGATAACCAAAGCCCACGTCATCTGAAGCTTTATAGTTAAAAACCAAACAACCTTAATACTCTGTCTGTGTAGGTTTTTATGTTGCCCCATCACCATTTGAACTCTTCCCAAGTATTTTAAATAAAAATCAAACCCCCCGTAACACCTTTTTCTTCCGTTCGTGTAAGGAATCAACGGCTAGCTTGATGAGAGAGGGGTGAAGGAGAAGTAGTGTTTAATTTTTTTGCAAGTGAGAGACTGGTATTAGATGAGGCAGGAAGTGAGGAAACAGAAAAATGGTGGAGAAGGTAGTCTGGTACAGAAAGAGTCCTTAAGAAGTTTTTACAAACCTATGCCAGTCTCCTGTTTGGAAGGACACTCCTTTTCCATGGCACACCATCAGCAAAATCATGCTCCATAGAACTTTTCCAGACTGTAAATTGCTTCATAAACCCAGTCTTGCTTCCATTCAACTCCAGAACCTAGCATCTCTCACTGTAAGGAACTAGCTTATTTCACTGCATCTGGAAAGCTCTCATGAGTTGGGAGGGGGTGCCTTGGCCAATTGCAGTAGTCTGCTAATGGTTGTGGTGCTTCACTAAATCTTCAGCTTTTCGATCTCTTTGTTGGGCAGAGTTTACTATAAGTAAATTTTCAAGTCTAGCAGCGTCCAGGTGGATTCAATGAATGGTGATAGATTACTCTTGCTTGGCAAAGGGAAGGGAGGGTTAGATTTTCAGAAAGAAGATAGTTTTACCAAAAGGTAGGTTAATTTGTTTTAAATATATCTATATCCAGGCCAAGAAATTACTATCAGAAAGTAAAAACAACTAAAGGAGACTTTTTCACCATAAGGCACTTCTTCACCTGTGGAGAGAAACAAACCAACAGCTGAACTTAGCTATGTTCTCCTTTCTCCACAGCCTAGGGAAGAGCTCATGGCTGGCCATCATCTTGAATCTAAATTTATTTTCTTAAAAAGCATCTTATTGTGTCATCTGTGTCCAGGTTACTGTATCTACGACTGGCCTGAGGAAAACTTCCGTTTCAGGATGAATTTTCAAAATTAGGGATGAAATCTTGGCCCCAAATGAAGTCCACAGGAGTTTTGCCATTGACTTCAATGGGGCCAGGATTTAACCCTGGGTGTAAACGGCCCTCTCCTATATGCACTGAAGTCAGAGGCAACGTGCAGAGAATGTTGGATCAAGTCTGTAAACTGAACCTGCACAAATAGGTGTATATTTAAAAAGAGGCAGCCTGAGCATGCAAAATGAAAGCTGTAATCTTGGGAATTACTTCACAGCACAGCAGGGATATGAATTGCCCCAAAGATAGACACAGATATTGCACGTGTTTAACTTCATTGTGCTTCTAGAAACAGACTCACACCACAAATCTGCTCCTGTAACCAGTGATTCCATGGTCTTATAGTTTGAAGTGTGTCAGAATTTTTACTTGGCATTGGAACTCTGTGAAATTCAGCCACTTTGGTTTTCCAGGATTCATACTGACTCATTCTTGGGCTTTGGTTTATGTGGATTCTCATCACTCCAATTCTGCTTTTGAGTCTGGGGTTTGAACAAATCTTGGAGCCCAGCTGGAACTTGCCAGGCTTTGCCTGGTTTTAAAATTCAAAGAATGCAAAACCATCATGGTGCACAGTTTGAAAATTGGCTCAGGCTTAGTGAACAGTTTAACAACATAATGTGGGTTTGCAACATAACCTGAAGGGTGCAAGATTTTTGTAGTGCTTTACTATTTACATGCACTTTTTAAACTCTGCTTGGCTGTAGTGATTTTATAAAGTTTGTGGTAGGCTGACTAGTCATGAAACATACTTATCCATTGTTTAAAAGTATATTAAATTAGTTTAACCAGTTTAAAGCTATTGCAGAGGAATGTAAAATATGCATAAATCTACCAATTTAAAATGTGCTTTTTTTGGAGGATTAGAATTCTTAAGTAAGGCAGATGAAGAAAACCCCAGTTTGCTATTTTAAAAATAAAATGAAACAGAGCTAGGAGACCGGGACTTTAAAAACACACTGTGCATGTGTAGTAAGTATTTGAAAGTTAGTTTTTCAGTGAATTTTATGCTCATGACCATGGACGTATAATAGCACAGGCTAGAACACAAAGATACTGCACCAAAATGCTACAAACAGCCCCAAGCCTGCAAACACCTATGCATTCAAATTAATGAGACTACCCATGATAGTAAAGTCAAGCATGTGCTTCAGTGTTTTCAGGATCATGGTTCAAGATGCCCCATACTATTCTGCCAATACCTCTCCTTAACTAAAATGGGTCAAAACAAATTTGCAGAAAAAATTCCAATTCTGAAGTTTTAATTTTTTAGGCTCAAAATGGACCTGTTTTCCTTTTTTAAACATAGTATTTAAAATATTTTTGGTTTTTCTTTTTATAATTTTTTTCCTATTTTCCTTTTTCTTCCTTCCCCCAATCATTTTTATGAATTGATTTTAAAGGAAACAGAAAAAAATTTAAAATAGATTTTGCAAAAAAATATTACACATCTTTTAAAAAATGAAATTTTTTAGCAAAAATTCCTATTTTGAAAAAAGGCTATTTTTAATTGAAAACTTGTGTGAAAATATTTAGCAAGCTCTAGTCTGCATATCCATCCACTCTAATACAAATATAAATAATTACAACAATAAACATTACAGAACATTGCTTTTAATAAAGCAATAGAGGTAAAACAAAATCACAAAACAAACATCAAATGTTTTTGGTAATTCCCTCATGGGCATTTAATCAGCAGAGGAAGTAAATGCATAAGATAAAATTTACCTTATGAATTATTCATTTGACTTTACTACCAATACTGGATTTTCCTTTACAGTAATTTACTAGAGGTCTATCTAGCTTGGTTTTAAACGGCTCAAGCAACAGAGCTTCCACTACTTCCTTCAGAGAACAAAAATGTTCCACAAACTGATATATATGTCTTAGGAGAATTCTTGTGATGTTCAGCAAAAATTCCTATTTCCAGTACTCCCTAATACATGTTATTATACTACCCTGAATAATTAAGTCATGTTGCTGTATACACCACCTTGAAATATTGCATACTATTATGTCACACTTCAATTATCTCTTAGCTATTCTATTGCACCCTTGTATTCACACCTTGCACACTATTGTAATAATCTTTATACAAAATATACCTTGTGAGATATCATTTGAAAACTAACAACTTACTGGTCAATAATGTCATGGTGAAATGTGTTTAGCAATGTTATATGTAAAGTTATGATCATTGGAAATTATGACTGAAATGTGTTTACCAGACAAACCTTGGGAGGGATAAACCTGTTTTTCAAAGACAGAGGACGAGCTGATGCCTCTAGCCAGCTCAAAGTGATTGGCAATCACTGGTCAAGCAGCCACTCTTTGGCAGTGGAGTGGGGCAGAAACAGACTGAGCTGCATGTTAAACAACAACATGGAACTTCTTACAATGAGACTCCATGTCTCGGTCCTCAGAGTGTGAAGGAACTTTATCTACGGGTAGCACTCAGGAAAATGCATTTTAAAAGGTGACTGGACTATGAAAATGAGGGGTAAAACACCCAGAGATTCTCCCTTTTACCTAAGATTACAAAAAAAAAAACAAAAAAAAAACAAAAAAAAAAAAAACCAGCCTTTGGACTTTGGGATGGGTTTTGACCTGAGAATTTAGTCAACCCTATTGATGGGAACATGTGGTAAGAATTTTACCTTGAACCAAGTGTAGCTGGTTAAATTTTAGCTACTAGAAAGTGTTTTATCTTTCCCTGGTAACCATTTTTCATTTTATTATCTTATACTTGCACTCACTTAAAATCTCTCTTTTTGTAGTTAAATAAACTTGTTTTGTTCTTTAATCAAAATGAATCCAGTGTTGTGTTTCAACAGAATTGTATGGTAACACTAATTTAAGAAGCAAGCTGTTAAATATTGCCTCTTACATGGGCTACAGACCTCTAAATAGTTGAATTGTCCAAGAGAGGGCAGACACTGCAGAAATTACTTTTTGGGGGGAAATCCAGGATTGGGTGCATGTTGGGCTCATCAGGCAAGTGATAATAGAGGCTGGTGGAAGCCAGAGTGTTACTGGAGTGTTGCTGGCAGGCTGCAGCTATACACAGACACCCAAGGAGTGCCCTGCATGCTGTTTGGCTATTATGAGGGGCCCAGGTTGGGAGATTCAGCAGCAAAGCATTGTGAGGCAACCAAGGTTGCAGGGCAGCTGGTGACACAACCCGTCCCAAGTCTGGATTGAACCCCACAACATGATAGCTATACGTATTTATCTATTAACTTTTCCATATGTCAACATCTCTAGCTTCAAGATCTTTTGTTCTTTTCTCAACTCCTTCCAGTTTGTCAATATCTTTCTGGTAGCGAGACTGCCAGAATTGAATACAATATTTGATGCATCTGAGCTATGCTGGAGAAGTGCTATTAAGTCAACTCTACTTTTGCAAAAAAGCATCATGGAATCTTTAATGATTACAAATATTCAGGAGCTTAGGTTTGTGTGTCAAAAATGGTACCACCGGCAGCACAGTGGACCTTATTGGTTATTAGTGGAAGTCGACTTCTCTAGTTTTCACCAAAATCAGTAGGATTCTGGCTTTGATGCCTAGAACATTCCCCAAAGTTTTGTAAAGGTTCTTTTTCAAAAGTTATTGCATCACAGACAGACAAAAAGTTGAGTGCAAGACCTCACTTTCCTTGGCCAATGATGACCTGATATCCTCTGTTTCAAGTGTCATTTCTGGGGCTGCATCTGCCAAACAGCACATACAACCATTGTGGGGTTTTTTTTGGTCAATAATATATGTAGAATAATAAACGTGTTTTTAATACGATTTCTTTTGGCTTTAGCACTTCATTTTTCTAGAGGTGGAAAAGGCAAAACTTTCCTTACTTTGGAAATAATGACAGCAGCAACTTTGTTTTGAAGCTATTGCAGGCCTCTGCATCCTTTAAGCTCCAGATATCTGCAGCTTCTTCCACTCCAGGCCATGGCCTTTGAAAATCTTAATTTATCAATAATACGTTCTGTCCCTGCTGTGTGCTGCAGGGGAACAGATATCTTTCACAGTAAACTTAGCAAACTCCCATGTGCTTATCTGCCAGGAAAATTATTGGGTTTTTTTGACTGCTCTCTCCCTGTGATACAAAGTAGATCCCTGAATCTTTGAGGACGGAACACATACTTTACTTGTTTCAGAAATAATCAAGTACAATCACTCTTTATGTTTCCTAAACAGAGACCCCCTTCTTTCAAGTAAAGAGCTGGTCTTTCATTTGCTCCCAAGAGCATATGTTTAGTATCATGATGACTAAATGGCTGCCATCTTGTACAAATCTAAATACCACAGGTTTACTTAGCAGAGTTAACTCATTTCATGAAAGTGTTCCCCTTTTCCAGTTATGTCATTTATTACAAAGACTAGGGCTGACTGTTGATCACTTCGATATAAATGGATGTGTAATTAATATACATCTATGTATATGCCAGACCACTCTCCCCCATCGATTAAAAAAGGAATTTTTAAAATGATCTATCTATTTAAATAAATGTGACCAACTCAATAGTATCTAATCACTGTATCATGATTTGTCTCTAGAAAGGCTTTGCCTTTCCACCAGTCCCAATCTATGCATGTCATACAGAAATTCTCACGGTCTCATCTAACATTGTGTTCCCTTCCATTTCCCTTTTTCCCTTTGTTTTTCCAATTATCTAATCACTTATTCACAATGGATCAGAAAATGTAAACAACACTCACAAAGGCACCAGGATAATTGGGCATACCTACCAGGGCAAAACTGCAAGAGTGGTCATTTCTGACTGGGACGACAAACTAACATAACTCAAATGGTTGTACATTCTTAGGAATATTTCACAGAAGTAACTCAAGAGCAAGCACAACTTTTGTTTGTTAATACCCTAGGACGTATTTGGACCCTAAAAGAATAGCACTGACTAAACAGGAAATCTAAAAGAACGATTGGATTCAAAGTCAGTGGCTGTAGTGTGCAGCGACACTGGCACAAAACTGCACGCCCAGACATCTTTGGACTGAAAAAAAAGCCTTGTGAGATAATCAAAATGCAACATCTTTACATTTGTAGCTGCAAAAGAACAACTTCTCCCACCATCTAATATATCACCACAATGAAGCAGACCCAAGAAATTAATTTCCCTAAGCTTATATAAAACTTTACATTGTATATAGTGTCTTTAAAAATATAACCTCTAGCTCACTCCCTGCCCCACCCAACCTCACATAGTAAATACAAAACCAAACAGTCTAATGAGGAAGAAGTGAAATAAAAACTTACAACATAATCTTTAAAAGAGACTTACCCCAACCTTTTAAAAATAGCATTTGCTTGTTTTTAAAGTTTTGCCTAACTGAATTGCTCAACCTGGAAATAGTGTCAAAAACGAAAGCTTCGCTAAATGCAGTTTAGAAAGATGGAACATAATTGCATTGTGTTCTCATCATTTTTAAATTGTGAAGTGTTTCAGATTGCAGAGAACAGTATGCAACTCCCTCATTTACAAATGCCTTTTACCATTTTTTTTAATTGTAAAACGTAAGTCATAGCTTTGTAACTGCATGAAGGAGAGAGATAAAAGCTGTAGACTGACATGCCCCTTCCTCTTCTCTTCCTGACTCTCTTTCTTGATCTAAAATGGTCATCATCTTAACTTTAGCCAAAATATTCAAAGCTAGTTGGTTATAGAATGCAGAACTACTTTTTATTACCATGTCACAAACACTTAGGCATATGTTCTATATCAATGTGGCAGGGTAGTTAACATGTTAAATAATCAGCATTACTTTTCTTTTAGAGATCCAGCATGCCACACTACAAGCTTACGTATTTCAACCTGAGAGGAAGAGCAGAAATCATTCGCTACCTGTTTGCCTATTCAGACATAAAGTACGAGGATCGCAGGATAGAACAAGTAGACTGGCCCAAAATCAAACCAAGTGAGTAAAACAAATTCTTGCATCCAAAGCTTTACTAGAAATCCAGTCAGCACACAAAACAACATAGGGTGGTGCCTATTTGCTGATTTAGGATTGGAAGAATAAACAAATGCTGAAACTCCTGAGGTAAAATCTTGGCTTCATTGCCATCAGTGTGAATTTTATTTCTGACTTCAGTGGAGCAAGGATTTCACCCCTTGTCTCTCCACCAGGGAATATGAGCCCAAAGACCAGATCCTCAGTTAATGTAAACTGGCATAAATTTCCATTAACTTCATTGAATATGCTGACACCAGTTGGGGCTCATACCCCTAAGTTTTCAAATGCTGTCAGCTAGAAACTGATGGAAACAAGGTTAGTATTAACACACTAAGGCTCTTAGAAAAATTTGGTCCCAAAGGCTACACTAAAGCCCTTAAACCAATTTCAGAAACAAACTGAAAATGAAAGCAGCAAGAGGGAACTTCTCCTTGTGACCTGACAAGTTCTTTAAGAGGGGAGGCAACAAGGGAGACTAAGAAGGATCATGTGACCTGGGCAGAAAAATCAACTGAAAAGGGAAAATGATAGAACACAGCCTTCCTCTGAAAAGCAATATACAGCCTACTGAGAAGCTAACAGTGCACAGAAAGCTACAAGACTCTTTTGATGTTTACATTTAAATTAACTTGAGATTGACAGAATGAGAATAAAATGTCGAAAGCTCAAAGTAATTTCACGTATATATTTTGTGGAGAAGACACAAAGCCCTTTGTTTGCATGGCTTAATTTCTATCCTTTAAAACTGTTTAATATCTCAATTCATCAGTGAGTCTTACTCCTGATAAGACTGACCTCAGGCTGGTAGTTTGGAGATAAGCAATCAGAGGCTTTGCCAATTTCTTCAGTGTCCTCACTTGAGGAAATTGGCTTCTATTTTGTTACCTTCAGAATAGAAGGCTGTAGTGCTTTCTTCTACATGAGGCTGCACCTTAAGATTAGAGAAAAACTTCAGTGGGGGAAGAATGTGGCTCTCCATTTGTGAAGCGGTATTACCTGGTAGGAACACATTACATATCAGCACTGGCTTCCAAATTCTTTCTTGGTGCAATCAAATGTTATCTGATCATAAAAAAGCACAAATGGTTTGAATCTTGAATGCTTTAGAAGTCATTTTCTCCTGAGTGATACTGAGACACTTACCATTAACTGGCTAAAATAAGAAGGGGCATCAGGGGGGTAAGAAGGGAACAGAAATATAGACAGTTTGTTTTCAGTGAGGGGCCTTGGATTTTGGAGACTATTTCTCCACCAGAGCCTTATTCTGTTAACCATTATGGCATACAGTGTAAGTTGGGTGTCCCAAAGGCATTTTAAGGGAAGGAGGGGAGAGAAGTGGATGGTCACAAAATTGGTTTTGGAGGGATTTAGGAGGACTTTTAGGGCAGGGCTTTTGGATGTTGAATTTGTGTGTGTAAAATGAAGTTTATAGATTGTTCACATTTTCTACATGTATCTAGAATTTTGGATAAGTGATTTTTAAATAAGACTAACTAAAACAGAAAATCTAAATGGAGACTTAACTATTACAAATGCATTTACATCTTAAAATATATGAAAATCAGACTTACCCGCCAAATCCTGAGTTCAAGGTGTTGTATCTCCCATGCGGCAGTAGAAGACATCACAAATAAACCAGTTAGGCAGCAGGGCAGGAAAATACCTTCCAAGATACTTTTAGCATTCAGGACATGAAGTCATCAGTGACGAAGCTTTCACATTACCCAGTGTCTGTTTGCCACTATGCCTGACTGCTGTCCATCTGCACTACCACCACCACCATCATCGAACGATTAGGGAGGCAGGGTGTGTTAAAGAAGAAACTGGGAATCAAGATTTCTAAGCTTTTCTTCCTGGATCTGCCACTTACTCTAGGGCCTTGGGCAAATCACTTAACCTTTGTTTCTCTATCTATTAAATGAAAATAATACCTACCCAACTCACAGGGGCATTGTAGGATTTGATTCAACTTGTAACATACTTTGGGAATATATGTGATGAGAACTGCTAAATATATATAAATACATACACACCCACCCCCCCACACACACCCTCCCCCCAGTAATATTACTGTTATTACTATGACTCTTACATTGGATTCCAAGGTACATAGAACATTTGGTAAAGTGCAGGGGAAGGAAGGTTTAGCAGGTGTCCCAGCTGGCGCCAGATTCCCTTTGCTTGGAACGCCCACCGACTTCAGTGGAGGATCTATGTATGGCAGAATCAGGCACAGAGTGCTTCTCAAGGTCACATATTTATTTTAGAAATACAAGTGAGAGTAAAGAGAGCAGGGAGATTTGACAAATAGCGGTGATTGTCATGGGAAAATCTAAGCCTAGAAAAACCACCGGACAAACACCTGAAAATGCCATTTCAACCAAGAGTTGGATCCTGAATCCTTGCCTCTGGATGGTTCATGGCTCTCATTAAGGACAACTGGGTGAGGGAGAGCTCATGCAGAGATAATGGCACCATTCCACCTGCACTATGTTTAAAAAAAAAATAGTTGCATAATTTTCACTTGTATAAATGAATTTAACACTGCTCAAAATATTGTCAGGAGATCAGCCAGCTACAGAATATTTGCGCAGTATGAGAAAATTTGCTCCATGGGAAATCATAATTAATTATTCACTCTTTCAATGTTTCTAAACATAGCATGATGAAATGTGTCATGTTGTATCACAATGGTAAATAGGTGCTGATGTTTAATGGATATTTAGGTGTGCAGGCAACACAATCTTCTCTCCGCTCAAATGCAAGTGGGTATGTCAGATTCAAGATTCATCTCTCTGAAGAGAGAGTAGCTCTCTGTGTGCAGTTCTGGTCTCCCATGTTTAAGAAAGATTAACTCAAACTGGAACAGGTGCAGAGAAGGGCTAGTAGGATGATCTATGGAATGGAAAACCTGCCTTATGAGAGAAGACTCAAAAAGCTTGGCTTGTTTAGCCTAACCAAGAGAAGGCTGAGGGGAGATGTGATTGCTCTCTATAAATACATTAGAGGGATAAATACCAGGAAGGGAGAGGAATTATTTAAGTTCAGCACCAATGTGGACACAAGAACAAATGGATATAAACTGGCCATCAGGAAGTTGAGACTTGAAATTAGATGAAGCTCAGGGGGTGACGTTCTGGAACAGCCTTCCAAGAGGAGCAGTGGGGGGCAAAAAACCTAGATGGCTTGATAAGTTTATGGAAGGGATGGTATGATGGGACAGCCTAATTTGGCAATTGACTGATCTTAGATTACTAATGGTAAATATGCCCAATGGCCTGTGAAGGGATGTTAGACAGGGTAGGTTCTGAGTTACTACAGAGAATTCTTTCTTGTGTGTCTGGCTGGTGCTACCTGCCCACATGTTCAAGGTTTAACTGATCGCCATATTTGGGACTGGGAAGGAATTTTCCCCCAGGGCAGATTGGCAAAGGCCCTAGGAGTTTTTTGCCTTCCTCTGTAGCATGGGGCACAGATCACTTCCTGGTGGATTCTCTGTGCCTTGAAGTCTTAAAATGATTATTTGAGGACTTCAATAACTCAGTCTTAGGTTAGGAGTCTATTACAGGAGTTCCAGAGGGGTAGCCATGTTAGTCTGTATACAACAGCCCACAAAAGCTTATGCCTGCAGAAATTAAATTTGTTAGTCTTTAAAGTGCTACAGGACTCTCGTTATTACAGGAGTGGGTGGGTGACATTCTGTGGCCTGCGTTGTGCAGTAGGACAGACTAGATGATCATAATGGTCCCTTCTGACTTCATAGTCTATGAGTCTGATGCTGTTTAGTTGTATTTATGAAATAAATATAACCTCTAGTGAGGTGCACATATATAATTATCAAGATATACATACAGTAAAAGGTTACAAAGCTGATTGTCAAATCAAGAGAACTCTCAAGAAAACCCCAACAAAAGAAACTCAAACAGCCCTTCCAGCCAACTCCTCAGGCAAACATTCCTTCTCACTTCTCCACAGGCAAAAGCCTGACTAGACAGGTAGGTCAAATAACATCTTGGAGGTAAACAAACTTGGGCCGTGTTTGTCTAGCAGAGGAAGCAAGTGACAGACCAAGGGTCCTTCAATGTAATTGCACTGCCTCCATCCTCAACAAATAGTCTCTAGAAGAGTCTAGATTTGTATCAGAAGAACAGCTTGTGACTCACCCATGCCAAGGGTAGCCACCTGAAAATGCCAAGGTCAGGGCAGGCTGAAAAAGGAGAGCTAATTTTCCCAACACTGGTGGGTGACACTGAAGTCAGACTTCCCAACCAGCCACAAACAGTGCTTCTGATTCCCCACACTGGTTATCTAGAAGCCAAGACAAAAATACACACAGTCCCCTTTACTGCATTCCAGTCTCTGGCTTCCAATTGGCCACTACATCCAGTAAAGAGATCAGTTATTTAAACTCTATGCTCTTTACCAAAAAGATTTCTCCTGACCCCAAAGGGTCAGCCACAGTACCAGATCAATATAAGTTTGGATCTTATCCAAAATACCACGCTGCCAGCCAGTCCTTTAGTAAATAAAACTAAAGGTTTATTATAAAAAGAAAGACACAAACTATAAGAGAAATGTTAAATAATTAAAGCAATCAGACACATACAATTGATTTGAAAGTCCATATATATCAGGTTTCTAGTAGAATTGTGGAGTTTGCAGGCTTGTATAGTTCCTCTGGTATACATCCAGTACATGGATGGGTCTCAGTCCTTTGTTTCACAGCTTCAGTTCAGTTGTAGATGAGTTGATCCAGAGGTAGACTGAAGACAAAATGGATGTGGTGCAGCTGCTTTTTATGTTCTTTGGTCTTTGCCATGCTGCTTGTGGAAATTTACAGGAATAAGATGGAGTCCAGGGTCACATGAGTGACTGGTGATTCATCAGGTATATCCCTGGCTTCTCCCCCTGGGCCCATTTTACCTGTGAATTTCCTTAATGGGCCATTAAGCAGGCTAGTGCTGCAGCCATCCTGTCTGGGGTGTCACCCAGAAACAGTACAATATGAAATACAGATAAAAACATATCTGTAACTTCCATTACACACATAACACATGAACATAAACATCATCATCTTACTTAGCACATTATAGCCTTTCTAACGGTACCTGACATGGCATATCTCACAGGAATTATTATGATTCTGACGTATTGATGTTAAACAATATAAAATGTCCTCCCCCCCCCAAATCCAGCCAGCGTGACACAGCTCAGCTGATTTTAAACATCAGGATGGAGCACAAAGAAAGAGGCTGTCTCTTAGCTGGGACCTAAGAGGGCTTCATACATCAGAATGATAACTCTAACAACACACAGAATCAAAGTGGAAGCCAGTGCAGTTTTCAGAGCACAAGTGTAAAACTCTCCATGTGAGACACAACATAGCCATGTTCTGCACAAGCTGAAGTTTCTGAAGTGTATTTTGTTTGAATAATGTCAAGACATAATTAGTGAATGTAATATAATATAAATATAGTAATATAAATAAAACAAGACAGTCAAAACAAAATAGCCTTGGCATGAAACAAAATCAAAATTAAATACTCCATCTTGCTTTTCAATTGTTTCAAAACCTTTTTGTTGAAAATGTCCAAATCAACACCTACACACACAAAACATTTTGATTTAGATGCAACAGCATTTTCTGATGGAACACTGTTTTATTGAAAAATTTTCCACCAACTCTACTTAAAAGTAGTCTGCCACAGACTTCACCTACAAAGAGAATACTGACATTACCAGAAGATATGCCCATAGAAATCATATGCTGTATGTTCTTCCTATACCCTCTTCTTAAACTGCCTAGCCTAAGAGTAGAAGCAATAAAAACAGTTATATCCTGGTGTTTCAGCTAAGCATCCACAATAAATCCTGGATAAAGCAAAGTCACAATGCTATGTAACCATTAAAGACCTTCTGCTCTAAAATATCAGCTTCACAGTTGTAATGGTAAGATGACTGCATCAGCTGAAGTGAAAGGCTTTTACCAACAATTAGCAACTGCACTAGTTCTGTGGTTATCATGCAGTTTCCTCCTTCACATCTGCAATATTTTGTATCTCAGTTCAGACAGGTCTTTAAATATTAGGAGACTTTAGAAGACTACAAATGTCAGCAAAGGGAGATAGAGCAGCAGTGTGGTGCATGGCTTATTTGCAACTCTCTGAAGTATTAATTTCATTTATACCAGACAACAAATCCTACATAGATCAAAATATTTTTGTGCAGATGCCCTTTTTAATCACATAAAAATTATATCTGCAAAAAATAATCTATACAATATTGCAGACCTCTGTATTTCTGGTTGCTACAAATTATGTAATCAGATTATTGAAAAAAGGCTGGGAGAAAGCACAGAAGCTAAATTTCCATGCATGACAACATACACAAGAATGTGTGTGCATTTCTACACTTAATTATGTGCACAAATCAGGGCTCAATTGTGAATGCTGAGATCTGAAATCAGGCCTACGGTCAGTGACTCTTAAACCATTCTTTCAAGGAAAGAAAAAGGTCAAACTATCCAGGGGAAAGAACAGCATCTCTTCTCTCCTCCCATAATTGTAGACAAGGAACAGATCTTGTGATTCAGAATTTAAGGGAACTCCTCAGGAAACATTTCAGATTTTAAAAAAATGTTTGGAAAACAACAGCAGCCATGGAAGCATGAAATACCACAAAGCAGAATTTTGTTTCATTAATGAGGATGATCCAAAAAATATTACAAGACTTAAAAAAATAAAATACAAAAAACCCCAAACAAACAAACCAAGCATGTGACAAAAAAATTTACTCCCCCAGCCTCACAAGCTGAAAAATTACTGAAAAATAGCATGCACACATCTGACTAGAATAGAGTTTGAAACTGCCTTGCCCAGAGTTAGAATGCATTTTAATTCACCTAGGAAGACCAAAGCAAATGAACAGTGCAGGATGTTGGGAGTTAATCTTAACATGCAGGACAGGAATTTAGAGCACTGCAGCCTTTACTTTTGAACAGGATTAAACAATATGATGGAGCAGTTTGGCAAAAATGGCCACTCAAAAATCACAATCTTTGAGCATTTCTCTTAACTCAATATTACTTTCAGCAGCTTTGGCAGGACAATTTATTCCTTACTCTTAATGCTATTCTCTCTCTCTTTCTTTCGCTCTGATTACTGCAATGTGTTCTTAGTCATAAACATGAAAACTTTGCATGGTTTCATTTAAGTACTTTGGCAACAAAATATCTATAGTTGTACATTCCATTTCTTTCCTTTTGTCACCAGTCAGACAATCTGCTGTAGGACTTCAAAGTAGTAATTTCAGGCAAGAGTTCCTTAGCATCAATATTAAGCTAATTCAAGCAGACCAGTAAACAAGCAAAGCTATGGAAAAGCAACTCTTCAGGATTGCTTTTCAACAGAGCTGGCCAGAAATGGGAATCTCCATTTTGCAGGAAATTCCGAGTTGCCAACATTTAGTTTGGTGTGGGAATTTCTGACAAAATGGAACAATCCATCTCACTGGCCAGCACACCTGCCAAGTGGGCAGTTGAGAAACTGAGAAGACCCTAGGCTGGCAACTTGGGAACCAACAAGGCAAACCCCTGCCTGCCAGGCAAGTAAGGACCCTGACTGGTTTCCTTCCACCCCAGCCAGCAGATTGGTTTGATGGTTTCCATCAAAAGGTTCAATGGAATTGACACACACGAAATATTTCAGTTTCATCAGATTAGCATTTTCCAACCAAAAACTGTTGCATTGGAAAATCTCCAAGCAGCTCTCCTCTTCAATGTCCGTCTCAGAGCCAGTACAGACCACCTTTAGGCTAATATCCCAAAAGCGGGAAAGCGTGTGAGTGTGAGGCATTTGATCCAGAGACGCTTCCTAATCTATGCTGGAGCCCCACAACTCGTCATAAGCAAATAAAGCTTAACACTTACATAACACTTCATTTTCGACACGCTGTACAAAGTCTAATGGGCTTCTGGGCATGATGATTTAGGGACAAATCCTGAGAGAAGCTGATCCCTGCAACTCGCTTTGATCTCAATGGAATTATGGGCTGTCAGTGTCTCTCAAGATTTGGCCTGAAATCATCACACATGCAGGCTCAGCAAGCACCAGGCACCCCACCTGTCAGCCTACCTCCTCTCTTGGCTGCCACTCTCTCTTCCCTGCATGGAGACTCTCTGAGCGCCATGGTAAATCCACCCTGACAGCCTGCTGAGCTGCTTCTGAGACCTGCCTCCTCACTACTGGGGATCAACCAGGAACTTGCAGCAGCGGGAGGCATTTCACATAGGGAGTGCAAGTTATGGGAAGGGAGACAGATCCAAGACTGGGCAGACACTCCTGTGTGGCACATGCACTATCCTAGATTCTTAACCTGATTCTGCCTCCAGCAGTCAGAAATCCTTCCCATCTCCCCAAACGGTGCCTCTGGATAGCCACCAAAATCTTCCAGAGAAACTATTCACGTCCCACCTGAAAATGACCCAGTTCCCAATGGCTTACATCCACTAGGAAACTCCCTAGCTCACAAAGGGTTGAAAATACTGCCGGACAAAGCGGCAGAGGTTTGAATTGTGAATTGTGAGAATTTGAATTGTGAGAAAAGAAAACAAGAGCTGTGGTTTGGATCCAGGCTCCAGTGTATTTGAACCAACAAGGTAAAAGGATCTTATTTTGATCTGTCCCTAATTAAAATAATGTAAATTGCTAACTACTGCTAGAGAGCAACGCAGTTCAAAGTAGATGCAAAATGTGGCTAACTGCAATTACCGCCTCACAAACTATTTTAGCTTTAATCTGAAGCCATATCTAGACGGGAATTTTTTATCTGAGCTCTATCTTCATAGTTCATTGAACCAAAATCCCGGGTCCGTATACTCCCACAACTGTAGGGTATTTGCAGTCTGAAAAACCCATTTGGGTTAAACAATCTGAGCTCGCCTTGTATCATTCATGCCCTTTTAAATAGGTACAGAAATTTAAGTCTGGAGAGAGAAACTCTTCATTCTAGATCCTGCAACGCTTGAGGAGCAAAATTGAGAGGGAGGGTTCTTCAGATTTAAATGTAGCATTTAAATGATGGAATTGAAAATATTTCTATCATTAGCAGAGGTGTACTCAATTCACGACCTACATTGTCACATAAGAGATCCTTTTAAAAACATTTATAATTCTTTGGTTTGGAATACATTGTAAAGGAATGTGTGTTACCATTTCATTGAGACAAAGCTAGCCGCATTTGCGGCATGCTACATGAACAATTACAGTGCATTTGCACTTCAAGGGGAAAGTAATGAAAGTTAATAGGCACTTTCTAGAAGTAGCAAGGGATATTTTTATTTCATTCACTGCTAAATATTTACCATCTCTTCCCAGGGAATGTTCAGGGGTTGGAAATGTGCTTGAAAGGTCCAGAGGCATGTTTCTGCATGGGTCATTATTGTGATGAAAATGAATTCTGCAGCAATGAAACAGATGAATCTTCAGAGATTTAGTATCTGACAGCAGAAGGCAGGCAGGAATTCCTCAGGGGATGCTCATCCATTTTCCTGAATGACTGTTGTGGGAATGCCATAAAATAGCTTTACATAACACTCACACTGAACAGTCACCTTAAGAAAAACACTTAGTATAGTATTACTTGTATTATAGTAATATCTAGAGGATCCCAACTTCGATCAGGGCTCCATTGTGTTACAAACATATTTTAAGGGTTAGCTCCTGCCTTAAATACCTTACATTTTAGGTACACAAGACAGACAGGGTGGAGGAAAATAGTATTATCCCTTGTGAAGTACTCGCAGCACTCACCACCGGACTGGTGCCACCTGCTGGTGATCTGGGGAGTAACTCAAGCAGCTGACCCATCCATGGCCTGGGCTCCCTCACTCTTCCCCGGGGTTCCCCGGTAATCCTTCTCGCCGCTGTCAGGACCCACAGCATCTTCTTCTGGACTCAGCCCTCTGGCCGAGCCACAACCCGTGTTCCCCCCCTTCTGGGGAATTTGACAACCCTGACTCTGCCACTTACTTCAGTGGCCACTGCAGTCCACCATCACTCCATCGGCGGTCTGGAGGAGATGGGGAGGGACTCGGGCCCGCCCACTTCTCCAGGCCCCAGCCCAGGGACCCTGTGTGCAGCGACCTTGCACCACCTCTTCCCCCAACTCCTTAACAGACTTCCCTGGGCCCTAGTACCTCTTCTGCCCTTGTGTCAGGGCCTTTGGCTCGTGCAGAGCCCCAGCAGTCAGCTATTGCTCTGTCCAGGGTGCTGCCTTCCTGTAGCCTGCAGGGCAGCCAGCTTTCCCTCCTGGAGCTGCTGGGAGTGACTGCCCCTGCTTTGCTTGGCAGCTCCCTTTTATACTGGGTTCCCGGGCCCTGATTGGCTATCCTGCAGCCCCTTCCCATTGGCTGCCACTCCAAGGGTCCTCTTGACCCCTTCCTAGCCAGTGCGGGGCAGATGCCCTGCCACATCCCCTTTTTACAGAAAGAGAGCTCGAGCACAGAGAGATTAAGTGACCTTCTCAAGGTCACACAGAGAATCTATACCTAAAGGGCCAGGTAGGGAGCTGTTCTTTATCATTTGTTATGAGTGAGTTGTTGTATCTTGAGTTCCAGATTCCTTCCTTTCTGTCCCCTCCCTCGGAAATGATCCTTTCCTCGAGCCAAAGTGCTTATTGGAAGTCACCAGGTGTTAGAGCCTGTAGGAGCTAGCAGATGAAGCACCTTCACATCTTATATCTGAATTGATGCACACCCAGCTCCCAAACCCCTGTGAGGTGCACTCAATGACTTCACTGGGTGGGAACAGTTACACATCTGCATTTGTTTGTAACATGCTCATTTGTCATGCACCACACCCTGACCTCTCTTCTTGGCATCTGGCACCTAGACCTACTCACACTGTAGAAGTTACAAGTGACTAACCAAGCTGGAGCCTCTGAGGCTGTAACTTTGATGTTTTTACAAGTAAACTAATCCAAAGCTTGGAAAACATGCCCCATTCACTTGATGCAGATGCTTCAGTGTGCTCTTCCTAAAGTGATGAGAAGAGAGCGCAAAGTTCAATTGTACCATGAGTTGCACTCACGCAACCTCCTGGACTTCCAGGCTTCCCACGCTGAGACTGACTGTTAACCCAAGATTTCTCTCTGGCTCGCTGAGGCCCAGAAACCTCATCTCCAGCCTACGGAGGCTTTCCTCACCTCACACTATCACTTACCAGCCCTGCCCCTCATATTATAGCTGGCCAGCTAGCCTGATCCATAAAAAAGTTGATGGTTAGTGGGAGGGACTCAACTTGAGTAGCAACATTTTCATAAAGCTTCTGCACAAGCCCAGGCAGTACAAGTATAAATTTTAACATGCTCCTTGCATTTTCATCTGTTTTGTGAATTCAGCAGAGCTATTGTGAGGGTCATGCGAGGCCTGGAAAGGTCTCACGGTTGGCCATTAAGAGCTATCTACACTGATGTAACAGTAACTTTTAAAACTCTTTCAAGCAGTGCTTAAACTCATTTGCCGTTGGATCATATTCTATCATGTTTTGGCCTGGCCCTGAGAACGGGGTCCAGTCGTGTTTGGACCGGTGCTCAAAAAACATGCACTAGCTGCAGTGCCTCTGGAAAGCCGTTGTACCATGCCTGGGCTAGGTCTTCAGCAGCCCATTAAACTGTGACAGCACCTGAGTAAGCTATTGCTGATTTTAAACTGTGTTTAATCACAGTTTAGAAAGTCCATTATTCCAGCCCTGTAGATGGGGCCTTAGTCCATGGCCTTGCTCGTTTGCAGGGTTGCTGTGTTCTAGAGTAAGGTGTGACGCTGTCCGGAATAGAAGTGATCATTTATAACATTACTGATATCAATATTGCAAAATTACAATCAGTCTTACAAAATATGCTGTGTCAGGTACCACTGGAAATGTCCATATAATAATATTGTTTACGTGTATGTATCAGTTTTGTATTACAAGTTCTAAATGTGCATGGCATATTTGTATTTCAAACTTGTGCTGTGTTTCTGGGTGAACCCCCCCCCCACAGGATGGCAGCAGCATTAAGCCTGCTTAACGGCCCATCAAGGGAGCTCAAAATGTGCAATGAATCCAGTGAAAGAACCCAGGGGCTTATAAGTCACAGGACATGTCAGAACATGCCTAGGGACAGGGGACTCTGAGGCTTTTCCATGCCATGTGCTGTGTGGTTGTGTTTGGGACAAAGGAAGTACAAGCCCCATGGCAGAAACTATAAAATGCAGCTGCACCATCTCCATCTTGTCTTCATTCCTGCGTCCTACCTCTGGATCAACTCATCTACAACTGAAGCTGTGAAACAAAGGCTGAGACCTATCCAGGTATTGGATGTACACCAGAAGGACTACCCAAGCCTGCAAACCGCACAATTCTACTGAAAATCTGATATAGATGGATTTTCAAATATTTTGTATGTATCTGATTGCTTTAATCATAACACCTCTCACCTTGTTTGTTTCTTTCCTTTGATAATAAATCTTTAATTTTCATTACTAAAGGACTGGTTGGCAGTGTGATATTTTGGGTAAGATCCAAACTTATACTGATCTGGTATGTGGCTGACCCTTTGGGGATCAGGAGAACATTTTTGGTAAAGGGAATACTTTTAATAATGTATCTCTTTACTGGACCCGTTGCTGATTGGAAGCCAGAGACTGAAATGCAATAAACGGGGCTGTGTACTTCTTGTTTTTAGCTTCTTGATAACCAGTGTGGCAGATCAGAAGCACTGTTTGTGACGGGTTGGTGAATATAATTTAAGTGTTACCCAGTACTGGGAGAATCTGCCCTTCTTTTGCATTTTACCTTTTACCTTTTGCATTTGACCTTAGCATTTTCAGGTGGGTTACCCTAGGCACAGATGGGTCACATAAGGACCTGTCTACACTGTAAAAACATGCAAGTGGGATAGATCAGGGCATGGTCACAGGACACCGACAAACATCACAAGGTTCCATGCATGCTAGTTTTTTAATCATGTTGGGGAACACTTGTATTGCAATCAGGTTCCCTGACAACTGCTTTTACAAAGAGAATGGCCCTGAGACAGCTAAAATGAAAACTTTGAAAGCAGGGTCGAGAACGTTTCTTTTTATTTCAATCACTTTTGAAAAAAGATCCCTTTATGGAAAGGAGGAAGAACAGAGAGGCAAAAGTGAGGGAAGGGTGAGTGCAATAACCAGGGGCGGGTAGGTTGGAAAAGTCTGACACCAGGAAGGAGGGGAAACAGCTGTTGTACAGAAGGCAAGTGGTGGAAAGAGAGAAGGAAGGGTTTTTTTTGTTGTTTTTTTAAGGACCAAATTTGGCCCTCTGGTACCACTCCTATTTAACATCAATGGGAAAAGTGTCTGCATACCTGACAGCTGAATTCTGCCCAAGCTGCAGGTGATAAGAGACATGAGAGAGAGAGAGAGAGAGAGAGAGAGAAGGATGTCAGAAGGAGACAAGCCAACTCAGTAGAAGCAGGGCTCTTGTCAAACAGGCAGGAATTGTTGCTTCCAGAAAATCTAATTCAAGCAGCAAAATAGTCACTTGACTGAGAAGAAAGAAAACTTATAACAAAGGAAAAAGTTCAAAGGAAGCTGCAATAGGAGTAAAACAGAGTTGGCAGCAACTCCATAGGAGATGTCTCCATCTTTCTGTAGCTTTAGAGCATTAATGCTGGGTTTACTGAAGAGTAAGGTGCATTTTTAAAACATCTTCTAGTAGTTTTGGCTTGGTCTGCTCTGCTTCTTTGGACTGTAGAATCACAGCAGAAACCATTCTGGAGCGACCGAGGCAGTTTTGGGTGTGCTGTGGGGAGGCAGCTAATGCTGAGGGGCTTTTTGTTTGTTTGTTTCTTTTTACATTTGCCTCTTGTTTTCCTGAGGATGGAAATGCCATCAGATTTCCCCATCCCATCCCAGCTGAAGTGGGACCAAGGGGAAGCCATGTTGATAGAGCTAACAGTGTTAAAATGCCATTTGCCCTGTCTATGCTAGGGCTTTCAAATATGTTAGTTAAAACATGTTAACTTATGTGTTCTTTAAAACCACCTTTTCTCTTAGTGTGGACAGGCTCTGTGAGGGCAGCAGAAGGAGAAACAAGATCCTAGGATGGAGAGGTTGAGCAGTTAATACTTCACTTGTGGGGGAAGGGCACGAGAGCCTGCTAAAGCAGAACTTACCCTAAGTGCTGAGGACAATGGTGCTGGTGAAGTGTAGCTGCCATAAAGATCCCCTAGAAGCAGGCTGCCTGAGGGAAGTTTCTGGGTCAGAGGCACGAACAGAGGCAGCAACAGAGCCGGCCATCTTGTTAGTGCGTAATGGCTCTCAAAGATAGGAGAGAGATTCCTTTTCTCTTCCTGTGGATGGAGGGGAGAGGAGATCTGAAAAACCCTGTCTTGGAGCCCTAAGATATGGAAGGAGGAGGATTAGCTCTATTTGTCTGGACCCTGGGAGTGACGGTGGCAGAGAACTCAAAGGCAGAGATACTATCCTGTTACCAAATCTCTCCATCTGCTTCTCTCCTTTATTCTTCCTCTTCTCTTCTCCCAGGAGTGGGGAGGGATGGGGAAGAGGCAGAGTTAGAAAAGGAGAGAGCTGGGTAAGAAGACTAAGGCCACAGACTCCATCCTTCTAATCACAAGGAAGCAAAAGAGTTGGAGGGAAATGGATGCATTGTGTGGTATTGGGGACTGTCTTTAAGGAACTTCCCAAACACAGTCTGGATGGGGTGCAGTGAAGCTATTGTTATGCACAGCCATTTGGTAGCGGTCACAGAATAAAGCAGACCTCTTGCAAGTTCCTAAAGCACTGAGTGATCACTGAACACTAGGATCCAGGAATAAAAAGGGACTAAAATTCCCTACATGGAAGAACAAAGCAGATAAAAGCTCCAGCCAGACTCAAAACTAGTGGAAGACAACTGGAGAAGGTTTAAATAGTGCTTCATCCTGCATCGTCAAGCAATTTGTGCCAGCAAAAAGACAGTCCCAAGGTCGCCTGATTTCTGACCATAGCTGGTTCTGAAGCACTTAATATGTTCAACAGTTTTCAGTTAACTCAGGCAGAGGAGGATAACTATGAAATTGTATTACAGGGCTTGATTGACAGATCTCTGGTCTCCTTGCTTCCTGGTAGGTGGAGGCATAACTGGAGGCACTGTGTTCCAATGGGTAGGTCACTGGATTACTAATCAGAACTACTGGGTTCTGCTCTTGGGTCTGATCTTATCTGCTGTGTAAACTTAGTCCATTCATCTAACTTCTGTACGTCAGTTTACCCATCTGTAAAATGGGGGTGATGATGCTTAGTCACGTTGGAACATTTTGAGACTACTGATGATGAGCTATGAATACTGCCTGCCCTTTGCAATCTCTTAGGAGGGTAAAAGAAGAGGGACACATCTTTACTAGTGATTTATCATTCCGCATATAGGTCACCACACTTTTACAATCAACTGTCTAATAAAAATATACTACAGGGGAGAGAGTGGAGCAATTGCATAGTTTAAAAAGGGGGTCCAGGATGTGGGCCAAAGAATTTGGGGTGCTCAAATGATTTTTGCTCAGGCTGCTTATATCCCAAGAAGCTGAAAAATATGAAAAAAGCCTCCACATTAGTTCTCAAATATAAGTTCAGTGAATCTCTCTCAGGACTGAGAATTTTGAAGTGTCCCAGGATATATTTAACTCATAGATAAAGGAAGTGCTTTCAGATTCAAGTGAATACTCAGCCAGCAGGGAAAGTTTCCTTCCTCTTTCCCAGCAGTGAACTATATTGCTTCAACTCACTTTTCCTCACTGGTAAATGGTGATTTAAGACTCCACATGGCGCCAATCTCTGCCCACAAAATTCAGCTTTACATTTAAAACTATTCTCCGGTGACGTCTGGATTTTATCTGGACCAGAAGTACCCTGTACAATTAGCAAGAGAGAAAATGTGTGTGTTATTTCAGGTGTTTAAAAGCTCTGGCATTTCCGGTTTTATCTTAGGTCATGACACTTCAAAGGAAAAAGATGTTTAATTTTTCCAACATGAAGTTGAAAATATACCAGAGAAATTTGAACTTTTATAGGTCTACCTGTGCCAAATTATTTGAAATAATTGCATGTATTGTTGATATTTTATGGCCCTTACCAAGTCCCTGTTATTCTGAGGGAGAAAACTGTAAAGCAATTGAAGTATCTGCCACAAACTCTGGCTTGATACACTACACAGGGAAGGATCACTGACGAAATGCCAGACCTTTACAATGGTTTATAGCATGAACGTGTTTGTCTTCAGATGTATCAAATTAGTTCCTAAATGTGTGGATTAGAAGAGAATAGATTGGTTATCCCTACCAAACATATATAGTGCATAATTCATATTTTTGTCATACATACACATACTAGAATCACAGACAGGAAAAATTTAATGTTTTCTGCTTTTTCCTCTTTCCCATTGTTTACACAAAATCACATTTTGAAGAATATAATATGCTGCTGATTCAGACAAATCCCTTATATTTAAGGGTTAGATGTTAATATTTTCTGTTTTCTTTTTTTTTTTTTTTGGAAGTTCTTAATTCATATTTGCTCATTTTAGGAGGGTCTGTCATCCTGTTTATGTCCTTAGATAGTTGATTTTTACTGATGGCGACGTTATCTGTAACATATCCTGTACAAAGATCTACTCCTCTTAAATTCTGATTTTCAAAATGGTAAAAACATTTACAACAAAACTATTCAGAAGTGATGGCTTTTGTATTTGCACTACTAAAAAAAATGGTCCATTTCCCATATACGAAAGAGCCATATTTAAACAAATATAGAGCTCCAAAATGCACGTTTTTCCAAGAAAAATTAGCTGATATCTAAGCAAAGGTGCTTTACAAATGTGAAGCTTGACATTCCTCATGTTTTCAATGTGAAAATAACCAGTTCATGGAAATCTGTGCGTAAACAAAATTTGAGGCTCTATGAATTGCCTGAAACCAGCAAAACAACAGAACTTCAGTACTTACCAGCTTTGCTTATCTCAAGAATTCCAGTGATAAACTGCATTTCCTGTATCTCAGTCTACATTCTCCAACTGTCAAGAAGATAATGCTTGTATGAATCATGTTCTTTTGTACCAACTGACATAATTTCAAAAGTGATTGACCCTTGTTTGTAATTTGTGGCATAGAACAATTTTTTCAACCTTTTTTTATTTGCAGACCTTTAAAAAATTTCGAAGAGAGGTACGGACCCCTTTGGAAATCTTAGACAGTCTGCCAACCCCCAAGGATCTGCAGAACAAAGGTTGAAAACCATCATTCTATGGTAGCCGACAACCTTTCATGGACCCCTTATACATAGCCTGTGGAACCCTAAGGTCCAAAACTTTCATACTGTGCTATGCAGAAAACAGGAAAATCATTCTTTTCTCAATTCAGTTTCCAGATTAATCAACTCTGGTTTCATAATTGCCAGAAGCTGGGGCTGCACAACAGGAGAGGACTGCTCAATAACTGCCCTGTTCTGTTTGTTCCCTCTGAAGCATTCAGCCTTGGCCACTGTCAGAAGACAGGGTACTGGGCTAGATGGACCATTGGTCTGACCCAGTGTGGTCTCTCTTAATATTCTTAGGATTTAAATTAAAAAAAGATCAGTTCCACTGTATTTTGTGGCTTTTTTTTTTTTAAAAAACATCAACTGCTAAAACTTAGTCACACTGATCCACTCATGTACTGCATGATTTCAGACACGTCAGCTGAAATCTTGTGCCTCTATCATTTCTTCTGTTAACTCCTTCGCTGCTGATCATCCCCTGCACCCGATCTGGTACTGCTGTACTATTAACACCATCAAACATTTTTGAATGTAACCACTTCCTCAGGGCAGGGAAGTATTGTACAGTGCTGGTCACTAAGTACACAACAACAATGAATAATAGCGGCCTTGTTCCACTGCCTGCAGCACGCTCTGCCTGGATTTACTTGGAAGGTTCAACAGCTGGTACTACTTTTCCAGTTTATCTCACTGACACAAAGAGCTTTCTCTTTGTTATTCCTTGTAGATAAATCTGTTACTTGAATATCACACAGCTTTAAACATATTGGCAGTTAGGGAACATTGCATTGCTAGTGCTCATCACAAGGCCAAGCACTCTGTCAGCTTCACAATCATGGGGTTTTTCAATTTAATATGCAAGGATATGGCTTTCTCTATGATTCTAAATTCAGTAACACATTGTTTTTGCCTGGAGGAGCTTGCTGCTCTCTAGCTAATAAACATAGGAAATCCTGTTAGCAGAACAACTCTATTACTGCTTCAGTAGTAACTAACAGCATGTGCTTCCTCAGCGAGACAAAGCAATTCTAATTTTCTCTTGGCCCTCCTCTTTCTGTCAACAACATCATCATCAAAATTTGTCCTGGCACCCTGCGATGCTGCATTCAAAAAAAATTGCGGTCATTGGTACTGTGTACCTGAAAACTCTTGATGTACCTTGTAAAAGTGCATACAGGAGCCCTTGAAGTTCTGTGCAGCTGCCAGCTGGGTCATGCAGAGGTAGATTTGACATTCTCTTACCCAATGTGATTTGTGCACTACATGCTAAAAACAGAGCCATGAGGTAAATGTTAATCAATTTTCATATCGATTGAATCTTTGGTTCTTTTCCAAAGTTGGAACAGTAGTTCTGAGTTGTCTTCCCATCAGGAGTTATGCTGAACTACATCCAGCAGCTGCTCTTGGTTTGATCTGTAACTCAGAAGAGCAAGGAATGGATCTTCTTGCTTGTCTGTACAGCTCTCTTAGCCTTTCCATTCACTTGTGGATAATATGGGCTGCTAGTAATAGGATCAAAATCATATTTTGTTCGGAATGACAAATTCTGTTGCAGTGAATTGTGGTCTGTTGTCCACCACTAGTTGTTCTGGAACACTCAAGTGAGCAAAAGTGCACTTTAGTTTCTTGTTAACGGTTCAATGTGTTATTTCCTTCAAGTATCTTATTTCTATATTCCTGAAAAAATAGGGCACGACAAGCAAGTAATGATGTTCTTTTAATTAGCATAAAATAGCAGCTAGTCTCTTCCAAGGTCTGTCTGGTAGAGGCGCTGTTATTAAAGGTTCTTTGTGTTGTGTTGGTCTGTTAGTTCGACAATGGTCACACGCAGGTACTTTATTCTTAATGTCCTTGCTGATGCATGGCCACTCCACTGACTAGTTGGCCCGTTCATGGTATTTAGTCCATCAGGGATGCGGTTTAGGATTTCTCCTCCCATTTCATTTGGAATTATGATGCATCGACCTTTAATCATGAGTCCATTTGACTTGTTTAAATTGTCCACGCACCTCAAGCTAGTCTCTTGTCACTACCTTAGTGTCCTTTGGATACTTGGGCCAACCATCTGTAATGTAACTTAGAACTTCTTGAAGTTGCATGTCTTTTGAGATTGCTTTTCGTAGCTGGAGTAGTCTCTTGTCTGACACTGGTCTGTATGTGTCAGCAGCATCCATTTACACCCTTATGTCATATTTGAGCTCATGGGTGCAGTTGAATGTGTGCTGGACTCTGTGACAGAATGTATGCTACCACTAGATTTTTCTCAGGAATTTATTTAGCAATTCGGTTAAATCACATTAATCTTAGCAATAGACATTGGAAGCTCAGTGGTGCTTGATCCAGGCAGATTATGGTCTGTTATCACGGTAAATGAATCCAGTCTACACAGATATCTGTAAAAATTCTCATGTGCCCATACACTTGACAGGCACTCCCTTTCAATCTCTACATATTGTTTTTCAGCTGATGGAAGCATATAAGAGAAAAATGCAGTTGGCTTCCACTCAAAGCCATGTTGTTGCAACAATACACCACGGAGGCCATAGCTGCTTGCATCTGCACTGACTATTGTGGGTTTGTGCATATCGTCGTACTTGAGAACTGGAGCTGTTGAGATAATATCTTTTATCTTTTTAAAAGCAATTTCTTGATTTGGCTCCCATAGCCAAGTTGTGTCTGACTTTAACAATTCACTCAATGGTTTTGTCACTAAGTATCAACCAAGGTCATATACCACCCCCAATCTACCTATCAGCTCTGGTACATTAGTTGGTGCCTTCAATTCTTGAATTGCTTTTACTTTCTCAGGGCTAGGACTGATTCCATATTTGTTTATTCTTTCTCCCAGAAACTCAATTTGGGCTAGGCAGAAAATGCATTTTTCCTTGTTTAGCTTCAGTTCAGACTGACTGATTAGGCTTTGGACTTTGTTGCACTCTTCCATCAAAGATCCATATAGCAGAATATTGTCCACAAAAACTACAACTGCATTTGTGTTCAACAAGAGTTTTGCGATCTTTCTTTGGAAAATTTCAGGTACATTGATAATCCCAAAATGTAATCTTCGAAAGCAAAATGTCCCAGAGGCTGTGATGTATATAGTCAGTTTAGCACTTTCTTTGTCTAAAAGAATTTACCAGAATCAGATTGAGGCATCCAGCTTGAAGAATACCGTAGCTCTTTTCTCTTTGTGAAGCAAGTCATCCAGGTTGGGAGGATATATTTTTCTCTCGCTTCATTAAGCCTTTTAAGATCCACACATATTTGTATTTTCCCATTTTTCTTTGTAGCTGGTACCATTGGGGCACAACACGCTGTAAGCTTAGAGGTTTTCTCAGTTATGTCAGTCCGCTCCATTCTCTTCAACTCAGTTTCCACTTTATGAAGCTTTATGAAGCAATGGGATAGAAATCCTGCAAGGTTTGTATACACTATACAGTTCAGCAATGTCTCTTAAGGTTATTTGTACTAGTTCTGCTGTCAAAAGTCCTCTGTCACCAAATATTCCATTGAGTTCTTCCACCTTTCACTAGGTCCATCATGGCTGCCACTCTGTGGCTGAGAAAGTTGTTCTCTGTGGTCCTCTAATCTGTGGTCCTTTGATCACATATGCTCTGAATGCATAGCTTTTGTCTTTGTAAATTATTTCTGTGGTGAACTGGCCCATGCAGTTCAGATTACCTCCATGGCTAGTCAGAGTTGTGTCAGGTGACTTCAGCTCTGGGAGGGCAATTTTAAATCCCTTCTGAGTTGACTGTGACTTCCACTCCTAAGTCAACTTTAAAGTCAACAGTCTCGCCATGAATATTCAATTTCACTTTCCAGGCTTGCTCTTATGTCATCACAAGTGATAGATCCCTGAAACAATGGCTCTTGATTGTCTGTAAGATGAGTCAACTCCCTGGGCTGGTTCACACTGACCGCGCGAGTCAGCGGCAGTCGACGGGAGTTATGCAAACTACACAGAGTAGTCTGCGTAACTGACATCGACTGCTCAGCTTCCCTTCTGTGCGCTGTTTTCACTGCGCTGAGCCGATGGGAACAGCGTTCCTGTTGACTCAGCGCTACACTTCTTGAGGGGGTGACTTACTCAGTCGACTTCCTGATCGATTGAGTGGGTCTCACTGACCACTCAGTCGATCCTGAAAGATCGATCTGGCAGCGGCAATTTTGCCGCCGTCAGTGTAAACGTAGCCCCGACTGCTTTGGCGTGACAAACAGCAGCAAAATTTCATGCATGTATTACACTCTGTGCTTCTGTCTGGACATGAATAGTCTCTTGGGAAATAACTTCTTCTGCACAGCATGCAGATCAGCTGAAATTTTTCCCTCTTAGCCCAGGGGGTTCTCTTTCCTGGCCTCAAGGGTTTTATATAAAGACTTACCCCTCAAGTGTCTGTTTACAGCTTCTACACTAGTTTCAGGTTTTTCAAGTTGCTCCTGCCATTTGTTCTGTTGTTTGACTAATTTCAATTGCTTTGCTATCTGTGTAGCTGGAGCTAGGGTTCAATCTCTCTTCAACTGGAGTTGCTGTGAAAGGTTTTTTTCTGTTACCCCAATAACCCGTCTCTGATATTTTCATGTTTTGCATTCACAAAAAAACCCAAAAAAAACCCAAACAAACCACCACACTTTTGAGCCAAGTATGCAGAGCTCTTATAAAACAGTCAACATTTTCTCCTGGTTTTTGAATTCCCTGGTGAAAATGTGCTCGTTCATAAACCATGTTTTTCTGGGGTATAAAGTATGCATCAAACATAGCCAGATCCTTTTTGTAGTCATCTTTGTGAGCGTCTTCAGTAAAGTCAAAGGATTTAAAGATATGCTCTGCTTGCTTTCCCATAGCATAAATTAAAGAAGATACCTATATATCTCCAGTTGCTTTGTGGAGTTTGTTTGCAGGGCAAAATCTTCTTCCCAGTCTGTGCATTCTGAAGGGTTCTCAAAGCTGAAGTTCTCTGGGGGCATGGAAGAGTGGCATGCTGATGAATCCAGTAACCTTTGTTGCTTTGTTCTCCTTCTGTTTCTGTTCTTAGTTTGCTCCAGACACCACATCCTGTCCTTCTGTACCAAATATAGACTGCTCACAGAGCTTGCTTATACTCACTAGATGCCCTTTAAATGCTGTGCCATGGATGGCTGGGGTTAGTTTAAATATGGCACTTTATACACAGAGCCACCTAGTGGCTCAATATTATAATACAGTTTAGTATTCCATTCCATTATTATTTACATGATGATCTCTTTACATTGTTCTGACAAGGCAAAGAGGCTGTAAAATGAGCATATATTATGTTTACACTCACTTTAAGGATCCCTAGTGTAAGTGAGAATCAGACCTAATGTCTTTTGCTATTATGAACACTGATGTAAACTTGTAGTTTACCTGAACAGCATTTTCTGTAGTGCTTGAAATTTAAAATTCCTTTGGTAGGTGAGCTGAGAGAATGGTGTTTAGATCCCCACAGGCAGATTCTTGCCAGCTTAAATGCTTAGATCCTTGTTTTAAATATTGACACCCACACTACTGTGTAGGAGCAGGGTTTCCCTCAACTTTACATCATGTAGATAGAGCATTTCAGGAGATCCTCTCAAGGACCATCTCTCCACATCTCTAGTTCCTCAAATTTTGGTCCTCAAAACATTTTATTCTGTGGCTCAGAGTTTGACAACCTGCACCTCAGAGCACTGAAGGCTACTATAGTGGTCAGTATAGGCCAGGAGAGTACACACTACCAGTATCTCCTCCTCCCTCTCCTAAAGAGAAGAAATCCATCTCAACTCCTTAGACCCTTCACTCAAAGCCAAAAGGTAGGGGGCCCGCCTCCTCTGGACTGCCTCATCTTATACTTCAGTCTCCTTCCTTCTCTTATCCACCCAGCTACATCCTAATTCTTCCCCATTCCCAGCTTAACTGAATCTCCAAGCTTTTCTATCAAACAGGTTGAGTCTTCTGGATACAACAAAAAGAGCCCGAGTTTCTAGGTACATTACACTACTGGACCAGTGACATTTTTATTTAATTATTTTTAAACACTGGTCTCATCTAAGTATGAGTTGCACTGTTGATGGGGTCAGAGAATAACCCCTACCACCCTTCATAATAGCCACATTAATTTTGTTTTGGTTACAACTTTGCTCCCTCCCAATTTCCTAGACTTTGTGGTTGTCCTGTAGTTGCCTCTGTTTTTTCCAACAGTTTCTGGAATGGAAGCCAGGTCATAATGTACTGCATTAGACTTGGTATTTGTGTCTCCGTGTCAGAAGCAGCTTGCCCTTAACCCCTTTCTGCATCCGTTATTCCTCTGTTGGTGGACTGTCAGCTGAAATGCTTGATATATTTCCTACTGCAATGTATTTTTTGGAGGAAAAAAAAAAAGTCTGAGTCAGTGCCTCTGAATATGATTTTTTAATCAGTAACAGCATAACAAAACCATCTGTGTTAAGCCCTTGCCCTCTTCCCCACTGGCCCCTCATCTTCCCCAGAGTTATAAAGCCTAGACTGGCATTTTGTCTAACATCCAGACTCTGTCTTATTAGAAGGGGAAAATATTAGAAAATTAAACCCTACTGAAAGGTCTTCTTGCATGCTAGTGCATCTGCAGAATTTCAGACGTGGTAGCATGGCTAGTTATAAGAGGAAAAAAACAGGCGCTTTTCCCTGCTCTACCATTACTTCACAGAGTGACCTTGGGAAAGTCACTTAACCTTGTACCTTTGTTTATCCATTTGTAAAACAGAACTTTATGGGGTCCTGTGAAACAGTTAAGTGCTTTGAGATTCTCAGAGGGAAGGCACTATTATTATAAGTGCAAACTATTACACGGGTGTTAAGTTTAACATTGTTCTAATGTTTTCCATTTGTGATTTTTTTTTTTTTAAAGCTATCCCATTTGGAAAAATTCCCATTTTAGAAGTGGATGGCGTTACCATTCATCAGAGTCTTGCCATAGCCAGATACCTAGCCAAAGAAACAGGTAATTTAAAACTGCTACTCTCTTCCTACTTTTGACTGCTCCTTTGTTTAATGCTATCTACTAGTGCATGTTGAGTCATAACAAAGCCCAGCCTGACAAACTGAAATTAACAGAAATTGATGTGAACAGGACAATATAGACACAAGTGATCTTCACAGAATGTACCTGTTGTCAACCTCTCCTACTGCAGCTTCATTTCATCTATCACAGAAATTTTATGGACATGCTGCAGGTCCTGATGTGGTGTAGCTGTGTCAGACCCTATACTAGATCCTACAGTTGATAGTGATGGTTTAAACCAGTGGCTCCCAACACGTGGGCCAGTAAGTGGCCCATGGGGTTTTTCAAAATGGCCTGCCGCTCCCCTCCTGCTGGTGGCAGAAGGGAGCCGCTGCCTAAGGACCTAGGTGCCATGCATAGCCACAGGGCTACAAGACTAGTGCAGGCTCCTTGATGCAGCCAAGGGGACAGGAGATCAGCGCTCCCTCCCCCTGACTGTAGCAGGGAGCATGGCAAAGTGCTCCACCTGGGTCCATAGGCGCTGGGGTCCCTGCTGGAGCCAGAAGGAGGGGAGAACTGATCTCCTGTCCCTCTGGCTGAAGAAGGGAGACACTACCTATGGATCCACGTGGAGCACACGGGGCTACAAGATGCATGCGGTTTCCTTGCTGCAGGCTGCAGTGGGGGGAGGGGCCTGCTGGCAGAGACTGGTGGCCCTTCAGGGTTGTAAAAATTATGTCTGTGGACCTCCAGCCAAAAAGGTTGGGAACCACTGGTTTAAGCTAAAGTACCTTTGCACCCAGAAATGCCATGTGTATTTGGCAGGATATGCTTCTATAATTGTCCTATAGGATGCTAATCAATGTTAATCAACTCATCAGCTCAGTACCAATACTGAGTTTACTTACTTTATTGGAGTTGCCATGGCATTTCAATGTGGCCTCAAATAGCATCTGCTGCACTCCTGAGATCTGAAAGAGAAGAAAAACAGACAGAAGGACATTAGTTATAGGATACACAGCAAAACTGTAGCCCCCCTCTCCCGCACATGCCTCCATTGCTCCCAATCCATTTGTCTTGCCATTATGCTCAAGCACCCATTCTTCACCTGTCCTCCAAGGAGCAGTAAATTATTTGTGTGGACAAGGGGATGTTAGTGGAACCATGTGTAGGGGGCCTGGAGGGATGTCTTCCTCCTGGATCTGGGCATGGACCATTCCCATATCTGGATCTCAGAGGGAAACAGGAGAAGAAAATTGCTACCTTGACTACCAGTAAATAAAAAAAGCACTAAACCAGAATAGGAAAAATCATTAAAAACCTACAAAGCTTATAGACAAGGTGCTCATCCAAAGAGACCTAGAGTGGGGCAGCTCTGCCATGTCTGCTGCATTGATAAGAAGAGAGCATAGATCCTGCCCCTCACGATGCACATGTGGTAACTTGTGTTGGATAGAATCATTTGCAGCATCCATTGGAACAAACTAAACATCGTGACCAAGTGCAAAAAGGTACTCTTATACTACAGAGGATAAAGATCTGCTCCAGAGTTAATACAGCCAATGGTTCAAACAATAGGGAGATTTATGTATGATTGTTACTAGCACAGCTCCAGAATAGTTTCCTGACCAATGCAGATAGGATAGATTGCTTTCTATTAGATGTGTTAGACTAGTCTAAGGCACATTTTTACTACACAAATATCAGAAGAAATCCCAAGTGTTGCCAGCCAGGAGAACTATGCTAGAACTCTGGTATTAAATCAAGCTTAACTACAGGGGTGTGCTAGGTGGATTTAGTGCGGGTAAGGTTAAAAAGATATATATACTCACAGACTTCTTACACTGGTTTCTATCTTGCATAGAATTTAGAGAAAGTACAATCCCATTACCCAGCTCCCAGATAATGCCAGTTTTCTCTCCCACTTATTATAACAGAGTACTATGTCTGCTATAAGTAAGGTTAAATTTGCTAGTGTTTTATCCAGTCTAACTTTAAAATTCCCAAGCAATCTGACTTCCACAACTTGCCATGCGAGTCTAGAACTATCAGAATCCAGTCCAGTTAGAAATCAGTGCACAATAAATGAGTGTGAGATTTTCTCACCAACGTCAAGATAGGCTGATGCAATTTGGAGAAAACTAGAGTAAACTATACTAAATTAAGATGGTAAACTCTTCAAGTCAGGGACTTATACAATACCTAGCACAATGGACTTGCCAATCCTGACTAGGGCACGTAGGCACTAAATAATACAAATAACTTCCTTCCTTTCTGCTGATCATTGTTCCATCTGCAATGCAGACACATCCCATCTGAAATTCCAACCTTCTCCCCTTTACAGCAATCAGAAGATATAAAATTTGTAAATTCTCCACAGTTAAATTGCTTAAGGAATTCAGAACAACTGCAGCTGTCACCCAGCCAAGTGGTATTGCCTCTGTTTTTCAAAAGCAACATCACCAAAGCATCCTCTGACAAGATCAAGCTGTACATCATCTATAAATTACAGCTACACAGTGAAGATCAATGAGATTATTAAAACAGTGTTTAGTGGCCATGCAAATACTACAGGAATTAACAAGTGCCTGACAGCAGTGTCAAAATGTTGCTGTACTTGGTGTATAAACTCTATGCCAGTGGTACGCACTTTTTATGTCAATCTAGATAGCTCCAAATTTGCATATAAATTTACATGAAAAAAAAATCAATTATAAATGATACCCAACTTAATATCTGCTTGACCTTGTATCTCCTTCAGAGATAAGTACAGTGCTTATTGTCTGAGTTTCCCAGAAATACAAATCTTACAGCTTTTTGTCCTCAATTTTGCTTTTTTAAGATGTTGTGGGCTGTATTCCATCAGGCTAGTCTTTTGGGTTCTCATGCTGTTAGTATTGGGGGTTAGATTGGGTACCCCTAAGTGCATAGTAGTGTGGAACTGTCTTTCAGGCTAGAAAGTCTTGTCTGTGGAAACTGTTAAATTAAACTAGATAGAGCATTTAGAAAAATGCTTGGGGCAAAAATCCCACTCTGGCTAGATCACCTGATAAGATCACTCTTAACTCTAAATTTTATGTTCTATGAAAGAGATTACTCAGCTGCCTAGATAATGTGAAATAAAGTGCTTGAGTAATATCAGTAATAATGAGAGTTACAATAGCCAGGGTTTGTTTTAGGAGTTATCCATTTATCATCATTCAAATCTATTTGCAAGACTAACATGAATGAAAGAGGATATTCTCAGCGTGCACTGAATTTATGCAAACAGATAATGGGAGCTTGAAAACAAGTAATACATTTCTGTTGCCTCTTTCATATTGTGAGCAACCATATGTAATCTTCCTTTTTAAATATTTCCAAACACTGTTACATTTTTAATCTGGAAAAAATGTACAATAAACTCTTTAAAATATAGTAAAATATTCTTACCCATGTCTGCTTTCTTGAGAATGCCTACAGACCCCTACAGAATTCCTTTTTGATTGATAAAATTGGATCATTTTGAGAGAAGCACTAGCATAATCCATAAAATACACCAAAAATGCTAAAAGATTAGACACAATACAAGTGTTATAATAAAAAGATAGTAATCTTGTATTTTAATGGTTAATACAAACAGGAAAAGGAAAGTAATATGATTGCAGAATGGAAAAGCAAATAGGATTATAGATTCTACCTAGATTATCTATAAATCATTACAAATTAGACAGAAGAAATTAAATAATCCACCTGATCTGGTAAGAATTTTAGCTCTATGTAGGCATCTATGTCATACAGCACCAACCATGGCTCATTTTCTTTACAAACTGCCACTAAACCCCATACAGGACTTCTAAAAGGCATACATGGCATGCTTTGCATATGGTATCAAATAATTCAGAAGCGAAGAGGATAACAGTAGATGGGATGGAAGAAACCAAGTGACCTAAAGGGCTGATAATGAATCAGTAAATACAGTTCAAGGGACCTAACCTCTATGAGTCATTTTAAAATAACTTTTATAACCGCAGTAAGATCCCCAAATCTGTGTTGATTGCACTTAACCCTTTCACCTGGTACCTAATCTCATTCTCAGCATCAACAAACAATCAATGCCCTGCCATTTCTTATTGCTTAAAATGTCAAGGGCAAATCTCTTTATACATAAATAATATTAGAACTCTTCAAAATGTTCATCGCAAAACCCCAAACATCCCACATGTCTGGGCCAGCCCAGAACTCTCCTTCCTCCCTTTCAATCACCCCCTTTCCTTCCAAAAAGCCCAAGGTTTCCCCTCAATTTGAGCAGTTTTAAGGAGAGCACGAGAGGTCATTTGGCCTTCTACGTCTCTCACCTCCAAATATCTTCAGAAGATGGCCCCCTTCCAGATCCTGTGACGCAAATGTGGCAATTTCCTTAGCCTCAGTGCACTTAGAGATCTCTTAACCCCAAAGCTGAAAAACAATGCTACAGCAAAAACAGTATGCCTAGGACTGTTTCCAGTGCTGATATTTTGGAACAGACTGCTGGAAGACTGCATATGCCTGAGACTGACATATGAAATTGGTCTAAAACCGTCTCTGCTCCCTGCAAAAACATGTACCGGAGAGAAGACTGGACCAACTAGCTATCATCTGAAAGTTGAAGGCCACTGGCTTCTTCCTTCTCTCCTACAATTGAGGAGCTAAAAGTAAAGAGAGAGTCTGTGCTTTTCAGGAGAAGGGAGGATGTCCTTAAGAGTTTTGCTGTATGATTCCAGCTGCGTTTCTCATTTACTTTTTGAGTTGATTGGAACCCAAAACTCAAAGTGAAACTTGCGGGGGCTGGAACTGCATTAATCCAACCTATCAGTAAGGTTTGCTGACACCTGTGAACCTGAAAGTAGCAGGAATCAGGCAGAAGAGAGGATTTTCACAGGAGCAAGTCTAGGTTATGGAATTCAGGATCAGAAGAAATAAGGATGACCTGACCATGGCCAGAATGAAATAGAACTGCTTTCTTAAACCTATTTCTTCCACAGTAAGTATTGTATGCCTGTCACCCCCCCTCCGATTCCACACACCAACGTCAATCTTAATTCTATTCCAGCATTTAAGTCTTACCTGCTGGGAAATAAGAGCAGCCAGTTGTCGTCTTTTTAATGCTCAGACACTGCAATAATGGCATCAGTATGAAAGCAGACAGGATAAACACACAAAAGAGTACACTTAAAAGTACTGCTAGGATTTTCAAAGCAACCCCAAAGAATTAGGTGTCCTAACCATTATCAATTCAATAATGTTTTCAATGTTGCCAAGCTGTGGTTTGGTGTTTTTCATAAAGCCCCTGCTCCTGGACTCAGCTTTCATTAATGCAGTAAGTTTCTAGACCTCAAGGATGCAGAGATAAGCTTCAAAATGTAATTCCTAACGGCTTCAACAACAGGAGGCAGATAGAAAGAACACAAAATGTATTATTTTAAAACATCATGATATTTTGGGGGTCTAACCCAGAAAGTCTGAATGCTTGGGGTGGCAATAAACTCCTTCAGAAACCCCAGCCTGCACGTAAATGTACATCTTAACATTATTTCATATCAGTTTCTCCTTCACTTACCTACTGGGTCCTGTGTTCAGGAGTCTAAAAGTTTTCTCTGCTACAGCTGTTGACCTAGCTCACTCCAAGCAGAGAGAGGGATGCAGTTTCCAGCTCAGACTGGGGTTCTAATGATGCTGTTAGCTCTGGCAGAAAAACACATGGAAAGTTTTTTTTGTTTTGTTTTTTTAAAAAGCCTTTCAGTTCATATTGAAAATACATCACCAGTACCTGTTAAGTTTACATTAATCATTTTTAATGTAGGAAACAGCATTTCATGTCCCTTTTATTGCTGAGATTCATTTATGTCATGATGTAGGTTTACAAGGCTTTACAAACAAAGAAAGAGGCATGTCCCTGCCCCGAAGAGCATGAAATCTAAATAAGGCAAGAGAATAATTCAGCAGAGGGAGGATGTGATGTGAGGGCTATGGGTGGAGAGAAAAGGGGAAAAGAGGTTGCTTGAAGAGAAATTTTCAGAAGGAATTGGGAAAAAGCAAGATGAAACTGGGAAGTCTGTACCGGGCAGCCTGAGTGAGGGCATAAGGCTGGCAAACAGGAAAAGAAGACAAAGGGAAGAGTAAGGTGAAAGGGTTGGAAAGACCACAGGTGGCAGGAAGACAATGGGGGACAAGGAGAGCAGAGCTGGAGAAGGGGACACGGTTAACCTAAGGAGCTTAAATATAATGCATTAAGACACAGGAAGCAGGTTTCAACCAGGAGGTGACATCAAAATGAACGGGAAGGACATGGACTTGAACGGAGGAACTTTGGGGGGAGGCAAGAGCCAGGAGAGTATGAGAGTACTGGCAGTTGGGACAGGAACGGGTGGAGTCTGATGATAGTAAAAAAAAGTCATATCAAGGCTTTGTGAAGGTCTAGTGGGATGGTAGGAGGAGAGGAAAGACTCAAAGTTTACAACAAGATCGTGGGGCTGGGGGACAGGAAGGACAGACTTTTCAGTGAGTGAAGATGGAGCAGAGAGGCAGGAAGAGGCAAGATAACGAGTTCAATTATGGAACAAGGGAGCTGAGGTAGCTACTGGCTGTGAGGGCTCAGACGTTTGAAGGATTGAAGCTAGGAAGACTGAAAAAGGTCTAGAGCATTTGAATTTACATTGGCATGTGCACAAACACCTTGTTTTTAGAAATAATCTATTTGGGCAGATAGTGCCTCTACACCCTCCCTTTCTCAATTTGAATCCCGTAGGTCTGGCTGGTCAGACGCTTCTGGAACAAGCTCTGGTGGATGCCATTGTGGACACCATTGATGACTTCATGTCAACCTTTCCCTGGGGAGAGAAAAATCAGGATGTGAAAGTAATGTGATCACTGATTTAAATCCAAGAGAAAAATATAAAGGGTGGTTGTATAATTGCCAAAGTGTCTCATCTGCAGTGACAGCTACACACTGGTCTCTGATGTCACACTGTCACTCACCCAGCTCAAATGCCATTCAGTAAGTGAGGTTTCCTCTGCAGTTCTACCTCCAGACTACTGAGCCAAGGATTTCTGCTTCCTCCCACTTCCTCTCGCCATATAACACTGCGGGAAGGATGATGCGGCCACACCTTGGCTTATCTTGGATGGAAGATGTTATCTAGACAAATGCCAAATATTATTAATACATTATTATTAAACAGGGAAAGACAGTGTGAAGCAGAAAATGCTCCTTCACTTCACGGACTACTCAGGAGCTGTATTTTGGTGCAAGCTAGTAGCTAGAAATAAATTGGATTCTTTTTTAAAACTAACTCAAAAAGCATAACAGCTTTATACCATCTGATTCTTTCTGTACTTCTGACTTGCTACTACTTCTGGTGTTCGTAAGTATGTATTGTATTCCCTCACTCCTGCTCTGGTCAGCTAACTTTAATGACAATATAGGTTTTTAATTACAAGTGCATGTTAAAAAGACAATTAGATATGATCAAGTTCTATATCCACAATGTAGTTTAGTGGCCATGGATGTATTTAGTACCATTTCCATTAGCTTCTAACTATATTCAATTTTTGGTTTGTTCAAATTTACAAAATAAATAGCATTCCAGCTCCCTCAAAGAGAGCAGGAAACAAAATCCACACCTTAGCCAAAACTCTGGAAATAAGACAATTGAGGGATACTCCCTAGTTAAAGTTGGTCTCTAACCTCTGTTCTTCCTAAAGCTGTAATGACTGGCATAATACAATGCTGTGTCAAGGGTAGTTATTAACAGCAATAACTGACACAGGACGACAGATCTTGATAGGTGCTATATAACTTTTAAAGATGTCCTCATGACATTTCCAAGGAAATGAAGCAACATTTTATATATCCCTTTTGTTCTAGGAATTAACTGAGCCTAGAGAGGGTTAACGGCTGGACACTGAACTGAACAGATACGTTGGGAGGAAGTTGAACTGACTGGAATGAATGGTGGAAGGAATGTCTGAAAAATAAGTGGGACAGAAGGGATGTTCCAAATTATTTCAGACAGCAAGCATTATGGTGGAAGCAAAGTATAAAGTGTCTTCTAATCAGTATTTAACCCGCAACTCTATCCCTCCAGTCCCCATCAGTTGGGAAGTCATCTTAATGTGAAGAATCACAGGTCAAAGATGATGGTAGGGAAGACTGTAGGATGGATAAAAGGAGAAGAGTTTATGAAGCAGTTACCTTTTAAGTTTACACTTTAACACTTGCTTTCCTGTAATGCTTGGAGATCGTTTAAAACATCCCTATAGTATCTACCGCCATTAAGTTACTAATGTGTACTGAAAACCTTATCTCCATTTTACCATGATTTTTATCTGGTAATTTCCTTTTTTTTTTTTTAAATTAAAAAAAGGAATTTGTGAACACCAAATAAGAAAACCAGAGAAAATTTTACCACATGAAATTTCTAACCATTTGATGAGAAGCATCAACCTTAAGTCATGTGTTTTATTTTCCCATAAGGGACCAGATTCAACATACTGGTCTAGCTGATGAACACCATGCTGGAACAGGGCAAAACATTCCCAGCATACTGGCTGGTTAAACTGGGTTTACAGTTGCTTTTCAAAACAGTTCAAAACAGCCAAAGTGAACTGGTGAACCCAAAGAGATGGAATGTTCCCAAGTTTCAACGTTTAAGGGCCCCTCTGCCTTGCCACAGCTCATCTGGCAGTGCTGCCTCAAGCACTGATGCCCAAACTAACATGGAGCCAGGGAAACTTTAAGAAGCAGTCACAGTTGGGTCAAATCCTCCACCAAGGAGAACCTCTTGACAATTCCAGTCTAGCTCATACCATTGACTCATTACAACCAGAACTGTAGCATACAAATTAGCTGTAGAGGAAGGGTGATGAATTTATAAGCCATCTGTGGCGTCACAATAGCTCTAGTTAAGAATGACCCAAGCTCTTGATCTGGTTGGGTAAATTTCAGAGGAGGGGAGCACTGTATTCTTTGTATGTTAAGAGGTTGAATCCCTCCTGGAAGTGCAAAGCTTTACCTCAGTGTTGTCAGCTATCATGATTTTTTACTATAAGTCTCATATTTGTGCTTTCCTCAAAAGCCCCAACTGGGAGTCCCATGATTATGTGAGAATGGCAGCTTTCAGTTGAAAGAAAAAGTTTCTAGCAGAGAAATGCTTGAAAACATGAACCCCACAGGCTCAAATTCCAGAAGGCAGAACATCCTCAATCCCAAATTCATTCTTTTAAAACATTATTTTGGAGGGGGGATAACATGTTTTTTAAAAACCTTTGGGTTAGCAGTAGTCTTGCCTGAACTACTGAACAATGACCACTGCTTCCATAATAATTGTGGGACACTTGCGTGACGCTGGCCTATACTGCATCTGTTTTGCGGCTGGAGTTTTTAGGCTTCCAGGGCTAGCTGTCATGTTTATCACCAGCACTAAATTTGCTTTAAAAAAAGAAACGCACACAGTGCTCAATTTCTGTGCGTGTAGGAGGGAATGGGGCGGTGAGTGTGAAACAGGAGAGATTGGGGGTGCCAGAATATTGTTTCTTCAGAAACTTGCTAGAAGAGCTTTTCTTCCTTCAAGGCACAGCCACTCTTCCTCCCCATTCACTTTCCAAACTTTTTTTTTTGGGTTGGACTGCTGCCACCTAATGGTAGAAACAAAGCCTAACACATACTGTTGCCAAAACAATTTTGTGCTTTCTGGAATGTCTTAGATTTGCACCATCTAAATAATTTACACTGCATGGAACAACACTCATTTTACAATGCACAAAACCAGGCAGCATTCAGACACCTGAAAAGGAACTGTAGAACAGCATACCCCTTGGAGAGCCTTATTAATGCTATAGCATGGATGTGTTAGGGAAAAACACCAGTAACTAAATACGGGCACTATGATGTAGTGAGAGGTGGCTAGGAAAAGCCCTGATTTACTGCTTGTGATTTGTGTGCACAGCTTTTTTTCAACCTGTTCTCCCACCAATGCTAATGTTACTGCAGCCGTGGTGAGGATGGCCTTGAGAATTAGGAAGAGTCCATTAGATGGTTGAGCATGCTGACTTGGTCCCTACCATCTTAGGGAGTGAAGGCATCTGGTAATCATGGGCTGGAATAAGCTCACATCCATAGGCAACCCACAGGTTTTAATGGATGTAGTGCAGGGTACTACATAGTAAACCTGTGAAATTGCTTCATCACAAGTGCACAGCTATAACTCACTATCAGCCCATAGAAGCACTCAGTTACCTAATGCAATTTTATAGTAAGTATATTAACACTGAAGACATTTCCTATCTGGAGCATAAATATGTGCAAGAGCTACTTATTTACTTATTGGCCCATTTCAAGTAAGTGAATAAATAAAAGCAAGCGGAGCTGAGGAAATGTGCATTTTATTCCACGATAATACGATATAAGCCTTCAGCATGTTTTTTTTTTAATCTAACTTTGATCTATTCTCATTACACTTCAAAGCTTTGGAAAACAAATCCATGGTAATAAAGTGGCTTATCACAGATCATTTCCCAGTCATTTCTTATGGATGATAAATAAGGAGAACTTTTTGGTAACTATATCAGTTCATTTCTTTCTTCTTCTGCCTAAACAAACATACATCCCTTCACAATTGGTAGTAGGATTTCACCTACTAGAAAGCAAGTAAACAAAAACTACCTCTCTAAATAGCCTCAACCAATGACTTGTCAGTTACATTACTTGAAAAATTAAAAAAAGGCCACCAAAATACAAAACCTTAAGGTTTCTTCAGAGGACAGCAGGAAAACAGAAGAATGGCTTGAACAAACATCATTACCAGCAAATAATTTCTCCTTGCTGTACATTCCCTTTCTTTCCCAAAGGAGAACAGTCCTTACAAATGACAAAGACAGCAAGCAATATTATATGAAAATGAGCCTAACTAGCAGCTTATAAAGCTGGTAAAGTCTGCATCAGAGAATGAAAGAATTCCAGGAGTGTAACACCATAAGCAACGCTGAGCAGGACTCATGTCTTTACTTTTTATGTGAAATGCCAGGCACAATCAGGGTGCTACTTAACAAGGATCAAAGAAGAATAAATGAATACAAGTAATAAGAATTTATCCTTCAAAGCATGTATTATCAACACCTCAACCCTCTTTGGCAAGGAAATATGAAAATGCCTAGTAAACACAAATGATAGCTTGAGCCAGATTTTTTCCTCTGACAGCTTCTGAAAATCCAAGTTACCAGCCCTTTTCTTGTCAGACAGTAATGGAAGGTTAGACTCACTGACTGCTCCGTTTATCAATGGCCTGGGCTGTTAGTGTTATGGCTCCATCTCTCAGGATCTCCTCATGTGCAGGACTCTTAGCTAACTTTGGGTTTGAGACTGCAGACTATTGAGAAGGTTTAAGAGAAACCTTCCGCGCTCCATTCTGCAGCTAGAGCAGCTGAGCCAGTGATGTTACATCAGACCAGCAAGTTAGGGGTCCTCATTGAGTCCTCTGCCTTGATATCAGCACAGCCCGACACAGGTGCTAAGCCAATAACTGCACAAAGTTCTGTGTCTTGTCATCTGCACAGCACAATATGAAGTGACATCACCCAAGCCTGAGCCCGCAAATCTGCTCAATAAGGTGTAGCAGGGGATATGAGAGACATAAAACAAACTGGTATGGGAAAGGATTATCTAGGAAGTTGTATGGCCCAATCACCATGGTATGTGATATCCAATTAAAGTTCTTTTTTTGTTTTTGTTTTTTTGTTTTTGTTTTTAAACTGATAAAGGAAATATTTTTTACCCAACATATCATTAACCTATGAAACACTACACAAGATATTATCATAACATAACATTAAGCTCAAGAGCTCAGTAGGGCTCAAGAAAAGATTAGACATTTATGAGAATATCCACTAGTATATTAGATAGCATAACATGCAAAAGAGATACAAACCTGCATGCTTCAGGGAATAAGCCAAGTGTTAGCATGAAGAAAACTTCACTTACAAACAGGGTATTCCAAAATCATTTATTGCAGAGATTCTTGCGCCTTCTTCTGCAGCTGGTGGTTGGCCACAGGCAGAGGCAGATGACTAGACTAGCTAGACCAGCAGTTCAGCCCATTTCGCTTGCCGGTCCGACGTCAACGGATAAGCTTCTGTGACATTCCAGAGTTGTTGGTTTGATGGCAAGGTGAAGGTCTACGAAATCAAACCCCTTCTCTAGGTGTCTGGCTTGATATCAAGGCAAAGGACTCGCTGAAGCTAGATAGGCTCACTGGTCTTATGTTTAAGGAAAGGACGCAGTGCACAAACGCCCTTTTTGACATCAACGTATCAGACAGCTCATCAGTTTAGCCTTAATGAATATTGCTGTACCTCCTTGCACGCTCAAATGAAGGTACAACTACTCATTTTTCTTCCTCAGCTTTGAGACAGAGTTACTTTGCTTGCTTCACTAATCCTCAACTGTATGTTAATGTTTTTGTACTGTAAAGATTAGGTGTAGAACCACTATATAATTATCAGATTAGGAAATATCAGTGAATATTTTTCAAGCCACACTTATCAAATCAAATGAGTCCACTGCAATTAAGTTTTCCAAATCCATATTTATGCTTTATCTTTTTGTTTCATAGTGGAAAAAATCAGATTTGACGATCCTCTCTACTTTCATGTGCTTTTTTTGCAGCAACAGGCATTTGATGACCTCCTCACTAATACAGCTCCTGGACTACTACGAGATCTGAACAGTTTCTTAGGGGATAATAAGTGGTTGGTTGGGAACTCTGTGAGTATCTTTTTTTAAATTTCAAATCCAGTTGCCACTGTAGCAAAGTAACTGGAAGAAATTAAACAATTTTCACTTTCACAGCCAGAGATCGGAGAACATCCTTTGTTGTGTGTTCATTTTAATTCTTTGCTTTTCCTTATGCTTTCAGGCCTTGACAACACTCAGTTTAAATTCCCATTAGCTACAGGCCAGGACCCATGTTTGCTGAACCAGTTTTGAACCAAATCATTTTAAACATAGCTCCACCCTCACTAACCAGTGGAAGTAAGCTATGTTTGATTGGAATTTAGAATAGTTGTTCTAACCTTTGCTTAAAAGCCTCAGGATTCTACACTAGAAATTTCCAAAGTCAATTTGCAAAGATTGATCCTGTCCACATTGGCTGACCAAAGCATATTTAAGTTGATTATGAACCAAACTGGTTTAAAATCACATTTTAAAATCAATTCAGCAAACAATTTCTCAACAGTTCAGACTAAGACCTCTATCTATAGCTACAACCAAGTCAGTGGATCAAGTTGCAACACGGTTACAATTTATAGCATGGATAGGATCTAAACATATCATCTTAGGCTAAAAGCATTGGACTGTACCCTAATCAGGAGATAACTGTTTAAACTAGATATAACTGGCTGATGTAGAAGGGGCCAAACCAAAAGTTAAAGTGTGGTTCTCTATCATCATTTTAGATCCATTATAGACCAGGTCTTGGATGTTAATGCTTCCGCTATTTGATTGTATATACTAATTTAGTTATTTTGTTTTTACCTTTTTCATTTTCACCAGGTAACCTGGGCTGATTTCTACTGGGACGTGTGCAGTACTACACTTCTGTTCCTTAAACCTGGCCTGATAAACAACCACCCTAAACTTTTAGCTCTGAAAGAGAGAGTACAAGCCCTTCCTGCTATCACAGCCTGGATTAAACAAAGACCAGAGACTACGCTGTAGATCAGATTTTCTGGTTCTGAAGAACATGTGCATGTGTATTTTTTCAGCATAACTCAGCACCTCTAATTTCTTCTAAAGTGACTAATTTACAAAAATTAAAAAAATACTCAATGCCCATTTTGATTCAGTCTGTCATACCTGCTTAGAAAATGTTTGTGGACAGATTACATTCTTTCGCTTCTCTGCGTTTCATTAAGTTTCAAGGGTAAGGAAAACAGTTGTCAATACAGAACAAGTTTAAGAGTACTTGGCATTTAATTTTCTTATGCAAGTGTGATATTGTAAGATGCAGATCAAATTAAATACGGCTGTAATTGATTATAAAATGGACTAAAAAGACAGACTATTTTTCCTCTATGACTGTAACATGGAAATATATACTTTGAATGCATTTCATATTTGTTTAAGCATATACTGATTTACTATATCTCAGTGATTGATTATGCTACACGCTGTACAAAAGCAACATGATCAACAAATTAGCTCTGCTTACAAAAGATGCATGAAAAAGTCAACATGGTAGACTGGGAATGCTATGGTGAGTTTGGCAACTACCAGCACTTTACATCCCTTCCCCCCACATCCAAAGATTTAAAATACAGCAATTCTGAAATTGATCAGTCCAACTTTGCATTTATTGCACTTTGCAGAGAAACATGTCGGGGTGGGGGAAAAGGCACTGAGGAAAGTTTCATAGAACGAAATCATTTTGGCAGTACTATTCTACATCTTTATGAGTAGCTCAACACGTGGAGTATTAAACTAGTTCAAAGAGAGGGAGAAAAGTGAAGGGAGGTAGGACTACACAGACCATCAGTGTGGATAGTGAAAACTTCAAGAACCCAGAGCCCTGTGCATACACAGAGCACACACTATTTGGTCCGTAGGTAAAGCAGGTTACTCTTTAAAAAGCAGCCAATTTTACACATCTCTCCTTCCACAGGAGAAACTCATATACAATGCTGCAAGCTGAAGGTGCAGCAGCCAAGATTCTTTTTAGCACTGGGTGGCACCAACAGACACCTCTCCTCCCCCCCCCCCCCCCAAGGGCACACCATGTACCTGTCTGATGAGTGGGGGAAGTGGAGCTGTAAAAGGAGGGGCAGAGCAGCGAGGAGAGAGAAAAGCCAGTAAAAGAAAGGAAGAAAAATAAGGGAAAAAAATTATGGAGAGAGAGAGAGAGAGAGAAGGAAAAGGATAGAAATGAAAGACATACAAAATAAAATGGCAGCAATCACTGGGAAGAAGGGGCACACTGATTTGTCAATCCAATCCAAGATGGGGCTGCAAAAGAAGCCGTGAAACTGATATACACAATGCCTTTTACTTGGAGATTCTTAAAGCACTTTACAAAGATGAGCTATATCCTCATTCTACAGAGGGGGAAACAGAGCTCTGAGGTAAATGACTTAATCTGAGGCTACACATTCAGCATTTGGCAGAGCGGGGAACAGAATCCAGATCTCCTGACATTCAAATCCCCTGCTTTAACCCTATGTTCCCAATTTGGTCTCACTAGCACCAGTAACTTTTCTGAAGATAACCAGAGGACCAATTATCCCTCGCTGTTCTTCCATCCTTCTGCCAGTTTAACACTGCAGGCCACAAGTAATGAGGCATGTTTTCCCCAGGATCCTCAATATGTTTATTTATAACATCTACAGGATCACCACTTCACAGTATTCAACAAAAAACAGAAGCAACAAAAACTACAGCTTTGAGCCTGTCTACAACTAGTCTGATGCAATAGGCAGTATTAAGTTAACCAAAGAGATAGGTAAAAGATAGCTTGAATGAAAGCCTTACTTCTCTCACATATCAGCTGTGGCACCAAACTGGACTAGAGCTGAATTCTCCTTCAAAGCTAAGGATTTCCTCAGTACCTGTTAACCATTCATTCTGGAATCTGGTAAATTAGGTTCAAATAACTATTCTGGAGCTGTTTTAGAGATTCCTTAATCTAAGATGTTTCTTTTAGATTACTACAGATGGGGGAGCCAGCTCCTTCTGGGAAAACCTCATTTGTACTACTTCTGGACTCCCACTCTAGTCTTTTCCTAAACAATATGAAGCTCAGTTTTTCCTTTCAGTGGCAGGTTTTTTGTTCTTGTTTAATTCCAAGATTAAAGGAAAGACACAGTAGATGTCAGAATAGGTTAGGGCAGCCCCTCCTATTGCAGGTAGGAAACAAACCATACACCTGCCTCAGTTTCCCCTACATCCACCTATGCAAAGGAATATTGTCTCTATTAGCAGCAAATCACAGATTCAAACCCTTCTGATCACATACAGGGCTACAGTCCATATGTCCCTTGCAGTAAAAAAAACAAACACCAAAAAAACCACAGAACAATTCCTCTCAAACCCTCAAAGTAAAACAAGGTTACCACACAGCAGCTCTTCAATCCCATTCAGAGGTCACTGTCCCAGGGCACCAGCCTGAGTTGTGAATCGCTCTTTCACAGTTCCTTTAGTCCCTGTTCCAGGGCACCGCTCTCCAGGTCCCGCTTCTCTCCCACAAGTCTTCTTCCATAGCCCCAAGTCAGCTTTTCTGCAATTTAATTCCCCCAGGCCTCCCTGTTCCTCCTGGGCTCCTCTTATAGCCCTTCACTCCAGGTCTTCTGCCAAAAGGATCCCTGCAGTGTTACACTTCCCGGATGTCCTTGCCTGTGAATCCTACTCCTGCTCCTCTGGACCTCCCTCTAAAGTCACCCTTACTTCTGGACCTGGCTTACACTGACCAGGCTGGTTTTTCCTCCTCATTCCTAGGGGCAATTGCACCAACCTTCCTTCAATGTGGCAGGGTTCCCCAGCTCTAATCCATCTTTTAGCAGTTTCCTTTGAACTCATCTCCAGCACTTCTCTCAGTTACTGCTCTCCTTAAGCTTTCCTGCAGCTCTTTCCCTTAAGCAACTTTCTGCTGCTCTTTCTGTCTCTTCTGTTCTCAGGCTTCTCATCTGCTCTTTTCTGTCTTCTCCCAGGTGTCTTCTCTTAAATCCAATTGTGAGGCAGCTGTTGAGACACTGGTGCACTGCACCTCATTCCCTCAGGCTCGCCACCCAAGCACATACCCAGGAGGTCAGATGGGGTTGCACTTGAGTGGCTAGCGCAAGATACTGTTCATACATCTGCAGCTACATGGCTGTTTTTGGCATGCTAGCTTGTGCAGAGGTATCCTGTGTATGTCTTCCCTGACCTGGCAATCACACTGCCCAGCTCCTGTATAGACATACACTTACAGACTAGCACTAATGGACTAGTAACTATAAGGCAAGACTAGGAATTAAGGGAGTTTGGATCAAAATGCTATGAGTTTCCCTGGACATGGAGAGGTCAATGGTGGCAAGTTCCAGCCTCAAACTACAGCAAGGAAGGAAGTGAAGTGGCATAACGTTTTTTTTAAATACTTCCTCCAAAGAGCACTGTTTTCCAGAAGGTTCCCAAAATTTAAGGTCATCTCAGATGCCACTTAAAAAACCAACCTTATTCTTGTAATCCTATTAGGATTCCTTTGTTCTCTTTAGCTTTGGTTGTTTATCTCACTTGTACCGTTTATAATCAAGTCTTTGCAGAATCTGGGCCTTACATGCATCATTTTACACAGAGCTGTCCCACTGAAATCAATAGAACTACTCTGTACTCACAGTGCATAAAGTCTTTACAGGAGTATGGCCTTAGGTTGAAACCTCTATAGGGCAGGAACCCAATCTTTACATCCATGTTTCTCAGCACAATTTTGAGTGCTGTATAAATGAAATATTAGCAATAATATTTCATTTAGGAAAGATCAGTTAGAGTAGAATGTCTGAAATAGTTTGAAAGCTGCTACCTTTTATTTTTTATTTTGTTCCTAGTGGTAAAGTAGAACATTGTTTCAAATAACAAAAAAGACCCTGTTCATCTAGACAATTTTATTTGAACAAGTTGATACAAAAACAGTACGGTACTTCAAATGAACAAAACAAGCATAAACAGACATGAGCATTGTCAAATAAGGCACATGTAAAAAAAAATCTACACACATTATCCAGTGAAACAGACAGTTCTTATATATATTTGGAGGTAGAAATAATTACAAAAATACTGACAAATCTTAAGCATTAGCAGATCTGGTAAAATGATCACTAACTAAGTCCCCATTTTCAAAACTGCTTTGTAAAATATGGAATATTCAACATTTTATGCACTACATATTTTTGTGGCATTTGCATCTTTTGTTGTCAAGCATCTGGAGAATTCTATCAGTGTTAAAAATCTTCAATACCATGAGAAATACAGTAAAGGAATTACAAAAAGTTATAAATGTTCATAAAACTTATGGTCACCAGTAATGGAAAAAATCATGGGTGTACCACATTGCCTTTTTCTCCCCAATAAAATCCATAGCTAATTTTATTTACATTTTACAGACCTAACAAAGCTTTTAGTAATGTGGCTATATCTGCTGGAATGGTTCCTTCTTCTCCTGCAGAATAAAAACAATGTGTTAGTGATGCATTAATGAAAACATTTCACATGAATAAACACTGTTCATCCATGCAGATAAGGCCCTGTCTAGTTTTTCACTTCAACAAGAAGTCCCCCCTCTTGACTTGGCTGAAGCTCTTTCAATATGTATAACACCATGGTTTTTCACTACTAATATTATCATCAATTAATCACCCATCATCAGGTTCAAGGCCCAGTGTATTCTGAAGCGAGCTCGATTTCCATCCCCAGCATAGTCCCTGCATTTATGACATTCTAGTATTGACTTCGGGGGCAGCTTTCAGTGAAATAAAAATTACTATTTTTATTGAACTAACTAGGGAAGCAAATATAACCAGTACAGTACATCTTGTAGTATTTTTAATATTAATTACTATTTTCCATAAGTGCATTGCAGAAGTTAAGAGAAAGCTAGATGACAATGAGATAGGGAACATAGGAAGGAGTTTGCATTTTTAACACCAAGGACTCAGTTTTCAAAGTAAAATTGCACTTTAAGGAGAAGTACTCATTTATTTAATTCTATACAGAGGACAGCTATGAAGTATGAAATGAACTAGTATGAGTAAAAAAAGACTTACCTGAATCTACTGCAGTCATATCTTGTTCTAGCTTTAACTTCTGCTGACTGATTTTGAGCATAGATTCCTCAATAGTTCCTTTACTGATTAGCTTTATGACTTGTACTTCTCTAAAAACCACAAAAGAAGAGTATGGAGTCAATTTCTATCACTAGTACGAATTAAGAGTTAGTGCAGTGGTATTATAGGTGAGACTTGTTACTTTCCACAACAGTTGTTTTTTTTTTTTTTTTTTTTTTTAAAGGAGGAAATGATGCCACTGGATATTGTAAGTTCTTTGTTTGGAATTATTTAGCTTGACACCTCCCAGAAAGCTATCCTGTCTAACCAAGGCCTCCCAAAATCTCTCTAAAATGTTTAGAGAGCCTCAAAAAATTGTAATTTGATAAAACAAACAAACAAACAAACAAAAAAAACCATATGCAAAGTCATACTGCACATGCATGAAAAACTGATTTTAAAAACAGGTCAACAATTGTTTTCATGCTTGCTTATTCCTCCTTGAGATTTACAACGCAAGTCAATTAGTTACTTTCTAGCCTGAGATGTTGGTGTTTACCGGTGCACAAAGTTTCTGATCAGAACATAGAGGAAAGAGTCCTTTCCTGCTGCTTTCCCCCCCTCCCGTCCCTGGTCATGCACAGCTCAAACTGTCCCAAATGGTTTCACATTTTGTCGGAAACAAATCACGCTATTAACAAATAGCGTATTTCAACCCAAAAGCAATTTGAGAAAGTTATGAACTGAAAAAAGAAAACGAGCTTAAATTCAGCTTTACCAACAACATATGTCATGTCCATTATACTTATTAATTGGTACAACATAGATTTGGTATAGAAAAAATGATTGAAGATTCAAGAATTTGCTTGGCACAATTTCTTAGGTCTTGGAATGCCAGTCTTTTTCTCTTAAAACTTCTCTTGACAGAGTCCTTCCGTCAGATCCTCAGTCTTCCACAGCTCTTCTTGTCATCTTCCTCCCATGCTTGGCTGATCACCCTTCTCCCATTTTTATCACATGTTCAGTCCATCTCAAACCTGCTTTCTCCCTAATTTATTCCATGCTCACTCTGTCTACCCTCTGCTTGCCTGCCATTCTCCTCAGCATGTTATTTTCTACGATCTGTATCTTCTTTTCTTCCATCTGCCTAAGACCCATCATTTCCAAACCACAGAACAGGCAGAGACAAACACAGGCTGCATACACTTCTTTCAGTTTATGTTTTAATATAAACTAGTGTATTAATTAAAAAAAAAACCTTACCTGGTCTGACCTACTCTATGGCATCGATCTTCTGCTTGCTTGTCATTGTAGGGGTTGCAGTCAATGTCATGAAGAATGACAATATTTGCTGAGGTCAAATTTATTCCTAGGCCACCAGCTTTGGTCGAAAGCAGGAATACAAAAATACCCATATCTGTATTGAATTCATCTATCAGATGTATCCTACAAAATTAAAGCACAAATCATGCCTTGGGAAAAACAATATTTTTAATTACAATAGCTGTTTTCCAGACAGAGGAAGGAAGGGGGAGCGGGGGGGAAAATCAGCATACAACCAAAGCAGTCAGGATGAAGAGTGACATCTTTTCAGTTCCACTTTTTAAATATAAATACACTCCTCCTGCCCCCATTTAAAAATACATCATTCCCAAAAATCTCACATCCTAACCAATTTTAGATGGCTGAAGACTAAGGGAAGAGAGGTTATTGGCCTTGCAAATCATCTCAGAAAGGGCATTCTACAAATAGGAGGTGACAGAAGAAGGAATAGAGAAGATTGTGGAAGAAGCCAAGGAGGGCTTTGACTAGCATCAGTGAAAGGATGATGCTTAAAGAGACAAAAGGTTAGATAGGAAAGAAGAGTATATCAGGGGACCAGATGGTAAAGACAAGAAACTTGAATTTGGTTTAGTGGAGAAAGGGGAGCCATTGGAGGGACAGAGAGGTGAGTGATATGGTCAGATCCACGGCAAGGAAGATTATCTTAGGCCAGGTCTACACTCAAAAGTTAAGTCGTCCCAGCTATGTCACTCAGGGTCGTGAAAAATCATCATCCCTGAGCAACTAATCCCCCAGTGTAGACAGTACTAGGTTGACCAAACAATTTTTCCATCAACCTACCTACCATCTCTTAAAGGGAGTGGATTAACCCTGCTTACTGCTGCAGTGAGTGGAGTGTCTACACTTGAAATTCTAAATGTTGTGGGAAAAAAAAGTTGCCCATGTGCATTAACTTCCTCTCACACCCTGCTAAGAAAGTTTCACTTACCTTTCAGAAATCTGTGTCTTTCCATCCAACCTAATATATCGGTGCTGCTGCTGTTTTAGGAGAACTTCTAAAATGTCCAGCATCATAGTAAACTGGCTAAACAATATAACTCTATCACCCTGGGGAAGGAGAAAAAAAATTAGCTAGGGAAGATATTAACTACATACGTGCTTTATTAGAAAATCACTTACTTGCCTGTGGGCCTGAATTTTCCAACTTAGATGCCTAGGTCAGGCACCTAAGTCCATATTTAAGCACTTAAATACACACGGTCTCATTTTCAATAGGAGGTGGGGTGTCCAGCACCACTGAATAGCTCACTTTTATTTAGGTGCCTACATATCTATTTAGATTACTAATTTTAGACACCCAAATTTGAAAAATGATGTTCTTTGGGCACTAGCAGTTAAACGCAGAGATTTTACTGTAACTGCAAACACACAAAGAAAACACAAATAATACTTTTAGTATAAAAGAATTATTTTGAAATGGTCTTCTTTGTAACAGAGACATAGCCTTGTTGGTCATTCCTGTCTGAGGCTCACGTACAAAGGTCTAAAGTAATGAAGAGCATAATCTTGTCTTTGTAATCCATCATCTTCTTCACCCCTCCTTCCTAGCTCCATGACCACTGGGGCACAGGTAGTAACTAGAGCTAGCCCCTCAAGTACAATGCTGCCTGACATCGTGTGCACACTTGGCAGGTAGTCTGAGCTGTCACCCGTGCTACCATGGTCATGCTGCTATGTTTAGTGAGCTAGCTCGAGGACAGCTAGCACAGGTATGGCTACCCATGCTAGGAATTACACCTCCCAGTTAATGTTTAGACATACTCTAAGAGGCTATGCTAGTGTTCCAGTATGAATATTCTAATTATGAGAGAAAACAGGGAAAATATTTTAGTTTCTCCTAAGTTTTAAGTATTATTTTAGCACAGTTTTAGATGCACTATAATATATAATTCCATTTATTATTACAGTGGTAAAAACAGCTTTTCAAGAAAAGCAACATGATTCACTACTGCTAGCACCGGACATTTAGCAACCTAAACACACTTGTTTCAACATGTCTGCAGGACTGCACATTGAAATAGGCATTGCAAGCTTCCCTATCCAACCAACTGCATATGTGACACTGCATAGCAGTGCAGTTGTATCAAATATGTGCCACAAAGTCATAAGATACACTGTAGTATTCTACAGAAAAATCAAGTTAGCATGTAAAAGCCGCTTGTAAACAAGGATTCAGTAAATCAGTTTTTTAATGGTGGTAAACTAAGTTGTGAACAGTAGAAGACATTTAAACCAGAATATTCTTTTAGTGCAAACCTTTTCTTTAAGGTCAGAGAGGATGCGCTCTAGTGTTCTAAATTTTCCAGAATCCAAAATTTTATCCATCTCTAAGGTAAAGTCACTGATACTAGCATATTGTTTACTAAGCAAATGCAGCTCAAAATCTGTCATCACGGACATATCTTCGAAGATGAGGTCAGGATTGGCATCACAATGTGTGGGTTCCTAAAAGCAAAAAAGGTAAAAAAAAAAAAAAAAAAAAAAAAAAGTAATATAATGCATTTCACTATTCCAGGCATATTCATATTTACATTAAGAGCTAGTAAGACTATGCAACTATAATTGCATCCTATAGTTTTGCAGAGAATGAAAGTTCCAGAAACTCCAGACATTAATTTGGTTCACAGAGGTGTAATAAAAAATGAACTCTGCAAGTTCTGCTCATAGAAGATGGTGAAGGATTGATGTCTCTCATCTGAGGTAAGGTTCTACAGAAACCTGAATTGTGAAGAACTTCTGAGCATACCTTTTACTTCACTAGTCACCAGTCACTCACCCTCAAACCCTGTAACTCTTTATCAGACCTTTTCCCTTGAAGAAATATTTCCTCATGGGGAGTCCAATCCTTGGATGAATGATAGCAAACTTGGGAAGCTCTGCCCAGGATGCAGTGCGGATAGAGGTATGTTGTGCTTGGACAGAAGGAGGAAAGGAAAAGAGCCATATCTATAATGTGGGAAGGAGAGACTGGGGGAGGAGAAAAGGGACAAACAGCTTCATACCCCTAGAGCCATCTCCCGACATTAGGCTCTAGGTGTAGCTGACGTGCACATTCAAATCTGGTTACAGTCATACTTTTATTATGACAGCTATTATATTTTCAGATTGGTTCTTAACTTTGTTTTAGAAAGGCATCTAATCCAAACACTGTGTGAGTTAATCAAAGCCAAGTTAGGAAAAAGACAGTTCATATTATATGTATATATATATATATATATATATATATATATATATATATATATATATATATATATATATATATATATATATATATATATATATATATATATATGCTGTCCCCACTTCGGTTTTCCACAGCCCACATTTGGTGACCTTCGGGAAATGCTGGTAGACCTATCTGTTCTCCCAAGTTTTTCAAGTGTAAGGAGAAGGGTCAATTGAGAAAATGAGGGGGATGATGAAAAATAATCTAATGTGGGGCCACAAATGTCTTCTCCTAAGCAAGTCTGTTCTCAGCCCTGGGCTACACTTACCTGGAAATTCAGCGGCAGTAGCTTGCGTAACTCCCGTCGACTACTGTGCTTCCCCCTTCTGCATGCCATCTTCAGTGCACTGTGCCGACAAGAACACAGCGCTATGCTACTTGAGGGGGTGGTTTTACTCAGTTGACTTCCTGATTGAAGGACTGGGTCTACACTGACCGCTCAATCGATCCAGAAAGATCAATCTGGCAGTGGCGACTTTGCCGCCGTCAATACAGACATACCCTCAGAGCTGATTTGGAAGTTTATTTTCAAATTTTAAATGCTTACAACACAATTTGGACATTGGATAGATTCAATTGGAAAAATCTAAAGAAATAAAAAGTTTTACAAATACGTACTTTTGATCAAGTGATTGGCACCCAAACCTTTTTATTCAAAAAGCTGAAATGAAGAATTCAGAGAAGTTACAGTGTGTTTGTGAATCCTATGAGCTTACCTTGAGCATAAGTGTTGACATCATCTTCAGTTTGTCAGCTGTGTAATACTGGCGGTGTAAGAGAGGATGATTAGCCATTTTTCGAAGCTGCATCATGACATTGCGCATTTCTGAGTTCTTTTCTATGACCAAAAAACATATTGCAATAATCATTTCCACATATTTGACTTAATGAAACAAATCACAAAATTAAACATTTAATCTCTATAACTATGACCTGAGCCTGTAAATTTTTCTCAAAACGAATATGTTTATTTTTAATAAGTAGTGGATGTTTCCACAAATCAAAAACTTAGTACAATTTAAGAGACAATTTGGGGAAAACAACCAAACCCTCACATACCTTGGCTGTCAATAGATTTCTTTAGTTTGTTGAAGAGGTCATAGTATAGCTGTTCCTGTCTCTCTGACATATCACACAGCTCAATAATATCTTTTTTGGGGGGTAGTTGTTTAAGGACCTGATGAGACAAGATAAAAATTTAAAGTGACGAACGATTACTATGAATTGTTTGAAATTGTGCATTGCCACAAGATGAACTGCAATGACATGTATTTTAAAAACTACTCTTTAATTGGCTATGGATCAGGACCCTAAAGACCATTAAGACTTTTTCACTGGCCACAATGGACTTTGGATCAGGCCGTAAGAATTCAAGTCACAAACCGTAGACTTCAAAGTTGAAAAAATATTGTAAACAATACTTGGAAAGTATTTTTCTCCCTATTGGACAAATATCTGCTGAGGGTTCATTGATTAACTAGTAAAAGAAGACACTAAGCCGTGAAAGGAGCACTCTAACACACAGGGAAAGAAGAAATATCAGCAAAATTAAGTTCAAATTTCTATAATTTAGAGTGCTAATGCTGTTGCAAATTTGTCCATTTATTACATGCAGGCAACCCTACATGGAAGGGGTCAGCGAGAAGCTACTTTTACCAGGAACAGAACCAAGCAGTCTAATAATCTTTGGGTTTTTAAACAGAACAAAAAAAGCCTTGAGGACACCAAGGTATTTTAAATCCACATTTGCAGCTATACTATATATATACGCAGTTAGTCTTTTGATGAAAATGGTGTTCCTGTGAAGCTGAATAGGTATTTGTGATAAGCACGCTTAGCACAGCAAATCTCAGAGATGCCATCCAGACCATTATTTACAATGCTGTAAACAGACAGAAGCAGAAAGCAATGAGCATCAGAAGCAGAAGCAGCAAAAAGTAAATTTCTCACAGGAAGAGAAGAGTGACAGGAGACTCAAGGAAAAAGAGAAGCAGCTGAAGCCTAATTATTTTTGGAGACAAGCTTTTGAGTTTCACAATGACCTGAGGAAAAGCTCTGTGAAGTTCAAAAACTTGCCCTTCAACCAACAGAAGCTGGTCCAATGAAAGATATTGCCTCATCCACCTTGTCTTTCATATCCTGGGAGCTACACAGCTATTATACCACTTCATGTTCATTAGCATAGCTGTAAATTAACAGAGATTTACCTCATCCTTTACTCTTCTCAAGATAAATGGCTTTATTATCTGCTTTGCATGAGCAATCCTCTCCTTTTCATATATACTGTGTTCTTCAGCGGTTTTCTAAGAAAAAATATTTGAAAAAATTTCCAAGTTTTAGAAGGTGAGAATTCTCAACTCTATTAATACCATTATTAATACTTCATTTACTTGCTGTAACCCTGCAACACAATTACCCAGGAGCTAGAGAGGGGGGAAAAATGTCCTCCTTTGGTCTAATGTAACCAAAAATAACAACAGTTTTGGGACCCCAAGATAAAATATAACCTCACCCCCATTTGGTTTTCTTTGTACCGATGTTTTCAGAGGTGTACCAAGTTCCCATAACAGGTTAATAACTAAACCAAACCTCATTTAAAACAAAACAAAACAAAACAAAACAGTAGGACCACAATAAAAGTATGCTTTTGAAAGGAAGAGTATTTTATTGCTTACTGTTTTTGAAGAGAACATCCTCCGGATTTCACTGGTGCTACTACTGAACATATGTGGCATGATAAAATTCAATAGAGACATTAATTCCAACAGGTTATTTTGGACTGGAGTTCCTGTTAGCAGCAGACGATTCTTTGCCTATTCAGCCAATATGAAAAAAGTCAGAAATACTAGTTATTAAAAATAAAATGAAATAAATACTAGAAGGAAATTCTTTTCCTTCTAAAGAACAGCTTAGGGAACTTTTGTGCTGAAAAGTCACAGAAGATAGGAATTTAACATTCAGTTCTATCTCTTTTTTTCAACTATATATTTAATGCCCACAATATGCATCAAATAAATTAACCTCCCTTGGAAACTAGTCTATCAACAAAGTAAGCAGAGCATGCCAAGTGGATGTTTTCACAATGGCCCATCCTAGTAACATGTCACAATTTTTCTGAATGGGTTATCTTTCTTACAGCCACATTTTGCTTCTTCTTCAAGAAATGCTGGGTAGACAAGAACTTTTAAAAAGGGTTATGTTGCAAATTTACCTCATGAGCTTTGCTGTATACACCTTATCTACTGATTCCACTACCTTGCTTAGTTATAAATTATGTACTTTCTCAGTTGCAGCAGTAATGCCAATTAGACAACAGATTCAAATAAAAAGGAGAAAAGAAGGTGTATGCGTTTGTTGAGACTCTCAACTGTAGTAACAAGTGGCGCTCAGTGGCACAGCTCTACCTAGTGCTTCAGTGAAGATGCTACCTATGCTGATAAGAGGGCTACTCCCATTGGCCAAGGTACTCCACCTCTGCAAGGGGCAGACGCTATGCCAACAGGATATGGCGCTGTCTACACTAGGGTTATGTCAGTTTAACTGCATTGCTAAGTGGTGTGGATTTTTCACATCTGAATGACAGTTATACTGACCTAATTTTCTAGTGTAGACCTGGCCTTACCAACCCAGATACCTCTCATTGACAAGAGTGAGCGAAGAAGAGGATATTATTTAAGCTTCACCCACTTGACTCAAATCCGTCCTTAATCTCACAGTAACTGAATGTTTCTGCTAAAATGATCAGAAAAAACATTTAATAGTGTTGGCATTTGAATAATCATTAGGCCTTAGAACAAACATTTCAAGATGAATAGAAAAAGTTTACACTTTTAATAGCTATCATTTCAGGCTGTCTACAGGAGCAGGCAACTGCTTGGCATAAGTTGATATTCATAACATTGTTTTTGCACAGAAAGGATCACAAACCATGCAAAAATTAAAGCTTAAACTCTGCAGAAACCCATGCGGTCACTCCAGCATATCACCTCATATCTACTTCTAGATATTTCCAACCTGAGAAGTGAAGTGCTGTTTTCTAAAGCACCTTAATGACTTAGAAGCACAAGTACCGCTGGCTTTCAAGACACTTAGCCACTAAACTTGAGTGCTTTTTTGAAAAATCCCACCCCAGGTCACTAAATTCCAGTACTAGATTTAATCCCCCCCACCAAATTGCTACAAACATGCCAAACAGCACTAGACACAAGTTCTGAGTTGTAAAAGACCCATGATAATGCTTTAAATTAAAAACCAATTTTTTATTTTTCAAGTCACATTTGAGCAGAATATAAACATGAGAAATTAAGGGCTAATAATTTAAGTCAGTGTTTCTCAACGACCGGTCTATGGATCCGCACCAGTCCCAGGGTGGATTGATTTAAATCAAGGTGAAAAATCATTGAGAAAATCATTGATTTAAATCACCAAAATAAAATCATTGATTTAAATCAAGTTTCCCACTGATACTTCTTCACATATTTCTTAAAACAATGGTGCAAATCTGATCACTAAAACATTTATTTACAACTCAATACGGCATTTTACAACATCTGGGAGGGTATATACTTTGTGTAATTTTTTAGATAAAAATCAAGTTATTAATTTAGGAAATAGTATATAATACTCATTACCTGTGTCAAGCTGCAGATGCAACAGTGGTACATTAGAAATGGTAAGAACTAAATCACACACACGAACACAATAGCACTTATATTTTATTAAGCTAAATCTTAAATGTTACATAAATGTTTCAATTTGCAATTGCAGCAGTCTCCTGAGTTGTCAGCTGATGGCTGTCCTTTAACTCTTTTAATTTTCAAATTTTAACAACTCTAACAGACAAGTCATCACAACACTAAACGCATGCTGTCCTTAAAACTTCTACAACTAACTCATCTTCCCCACTCTCACTATCATTTTTATCATAGACTGAAACAGAAATATGAGTTTTCCTGCTTTTTCAACTCCCCATCCATTTCTCAGCTTTGAGTGAATAATACCAAACGATGAAAATATACTCTCTGCCTACAGAGGAAGCTGCTGCTGTGAAAAGTTGGCTTAGCAACTGAGGGAACTCTGTTTCAAGGTGCCTGGCTAATGATTTCCACCAATTCAGGGGAGTGACTTTGTTCAAAATGTCATCGGTAAACATATACTGTTTAAATGGTTCTGCTCCAGCCCGGAAATTTATTATGACTGGCATAACTGAGATGCCCAGGCCATGGCCGCATCATCATCTTCAGAAATTAGGCATCTACCTTTATATCTGGGGTCGAGAATGTTCGCAAGAAAATGAGGTGGAGTTAGTGCCTGATCCATTCACTTCTTTATTGCCTGCTGTTTCACTTTCTGGTGAGGTATTTCTTTTTTTCAGTGTCTCTTGAAGCGCTTTCCAAATTTTGACAGCACCAGCAATGCAGCAACAGTTTATCTGAAGTTTGTTTAAGGCTATGGATATAGGCTTCAGTATACTGAGAATATCCTCTATATTCCTCTTTAATCCAATGTTAGATACTTTGGATGAGATACTGCTATCTATTTTATCATGGTTTTCTTCAATGTTTTATGCGAATAGGCCAGTTCTTAATAAATTGTTCAAAACAATCAACCACAGAATTCCATCGAACCTCTTGAGGGAGAATTAGTTTGGATCCTCCTGCTCTCTTCAGGGAAGCTGAAGCAAAACGGTTGTTATGGAAGTATTTTGTGACTTCAACAACATTTTCTTTTATTCCTGGAGAAGACGTATTTAAGTCTTTGGCTGAAAGATGCATTAAATGGGCACTGCAGCCATATGTTGTTAAGGAGCATCCTTCCATTTCTTCTTGTTTGCGCGTTTGCAGCACTGTCTGTGACAAAACTGCACACGTGACAGTTGAATTTTTGTTCACAGTTTATTACAGCTTTCACTGCCACTTCTTTTAAATATTCCGTTGTGTGGGCATTTCCCGATGTATCTATTGTTTCTGAAAGATATGCAACCCCATCTTCTGTTGTCACATATTACTGGATCATTGTGTACATTGCTCCACCCATCAAAGCTTAAACTGGCAAATTTCCCCTCAGTATTTCTTGCACACTGTTCATGTTTCTTCTCATACACTGTATCTAGCAACCTTCCAGCAATGTCTGCTCTACCAGGTCGAGTGTAGCCTGGTTATAAGGACTCAACCATGTCAATGAAGTGTTATTGTTAACAATGCGAAAAGGAGAATTTGTGGCACAAATGAACCAAGCAATCTTTTCAGCTATGGTGTCTTGTTGGTATTTGCTGGTCCTTACTATAAACCCATCCATGGTGGTGGTTTTACTGGATGATTGAAATCTTTTGCTTGCTACTGATACTTTGTTGTCTGAAATGCGTTTAGTTGCAGCATTGCTGCTAAAAGTACCAAGGGATGAATCTGAAGTTGTTGCAGATAGACAGTCACAATCAAAGTGTCTTATGCTTAAATGGGATCCTGAAACAAAATTCAAAAATGATTTTGAATAGTCGTTCTTCTCACCTCTATTATTCAGTTAATCATTTACATTTTTCAGCAAGGATGCAGATCCGATTCCAAATTACCAAAAAAGCTAAGAGTGACTGCACTTAGGGTGCTCTTAATTTTGGAGTAAGCCCAACAGAACTCACTGGCACTTCTGTTTTTTGAGAAAACAGGTATAGGATGGGGTTCCCTCTTGGGGAAGCTGAGTTATGCTGAAATAAAATAGGGAATAGACTTATGGCATCATCATTATGGTCTGTGGCCATGATATTCCAAAATAAGGGGCATGTATTATGTAATATAAAAAAAGAAAATGACATCCAGTGACAACTGGCAACTCTAGATTTCTCTTACTGCAGCTTTCTGTACCGTATACTTGGGTGATAGATTCTAAACCTAGTTAACTAATTAAACAAGCCATAAGGATTATTTAAGCTGAACTTTTTTTTCTAGCAACATCCAACATAGCAAGCAGCTTGGGAATTTACTTGTTAAAAATCACACTTATACTAAAAGGTATAGCAAGAGTCTTGAAGAATGATGCATTGAAAAATGAATTATTTAGTTACTAACAGTTGATCCACATTGTTCTTCTGACATATCCACATCTTCATCCACATCATTTTCTCCCAATAAGCAGTTTTCATTATGATGTTTCATTCTTGCAGCTAGGCCCTGCATCTCCTCCTTGCACTACTTACACTTGACACGTTTTCCTTTTTTGCCCAGAGAAGGAATTTCTTCAATACGTTCCCAGATAGGGTCTCTTACGCCCAGAAACCATGACAGTTTTACTGTGGTAAAAGTGTAGGGGAATACATAAAGTTGTATGTGTACTGAATAATGTCTTCCCTTTTTCTTTCCAGTCCACTTCACTGTTCCTTTCTACTGTGCCTCCATCCTGTGTCTCGGTCTTTATTTAAGACAGTGTCTTAACTAACTCCTCTGTCTTGCTTGGCCCAGTTCCACCACCACATAAGCACAGAACAATAATCCTATCCAGACTCTGTCTTTCTTTGCACGTGACTTTAGTCTGCTGAGAAACAAACTGAAACAGAAACTGAAAGCCCAGAATTTTCAAGAAGCAAGAGATGGTAGTTAGGCTGGACAGACTAGAGCCATTAATTCATTTTTATGAGACTAAGAATAGGTTTGGCATGTTTGTGATGAGATGTAATTGTAACTTATTTTTTAAACGAGAGAAAAGTGGTATTCTACTGATGATTTTAAAAAATATTCAGTATAAATAAAAATATTCTATTAAAAAAAAAAAAAAAAAAACCATTGATTTTTATCCACCCTGCCGGTCCCTGAGATCTCCCGGACACAGTATAGGAAGCCAGTCCCTGGTATAAAAAAGGTTGAGAAACACTGGTTGAAGTGACTTCTGAACCATAAGTATATTGTTGCTATAGAAACTCTATAATATTAATCAAAGAAACTAGGTAGCGATAGTCTTCATCTATCTTTTTTTTCCCCAGAAAAGATTCTTCAGTCATGTCCTAATGTGTACCAAAATATATAATCAATTTAAGATGTTTTTAGTTTGTTCAAATCAATCTTTGTTTCTTTGAAAACCACAAATCTTCAATAGAAACCATATTATCAGGGACTAGCAGTGATTAGTAACCAACAAGAATTTGGCAGTCTAGGCCACTGTGAAATAAGTTTAGTTTAAACATTTACTTTAAATAATTTCATGTAGCCTAACCTTAGATCAGCAAAGGGATGGATCTGCTTAAAACTGTCGCTTCCAGAATTTCTGTCTAGTCTTACCTGAATTCAGATATTCTGTGTCAAACTAAATATATAGACTGCAAAATTTTAGGGCAAGCTTTGTGAAAAACTAAAACAAAAAACATTTCTTTTCAAGTCAATGGTAGTTGAAAAGTGATGCCTGAAATCCTCATTTGTTTATTTCTACACCAACTTTAGCCCATGACTTGTTTTCAAATAGTTTAACAAACAGCTCATCATCATAATTATTGTTTATTTTCGGAATTATACACACACTCTTCTTACACGGCTTAACTGGTATGATTTCTATTAACCAGCGTAGTAAGCCCTTCACACAGACCCTATGCCAAAATGATATGGTAACTATCTCTTTTCTACAGTTTGAGAACTACTTACAGGTTATTGCATCTTAGACCATTTATATTTCAGTGTAATACTTTGAGATTAATTTTAGAATTTTGCTCAAACTACTATATTAGAGATATCCCATAAGAATAAGATTCAGAGACTTTCTGTTTATTTGGGAAATAAATCACCACTTACAGGAGGAATCAGTTCTAGATCCAGACTATCATTAAGTTACATGTTCCTTCATGTTACACGTAATACCTTATATAAAGAATTGTATTTCTTGTTTCAGCCCAAAATTTTACCACACCCCCAGGAGAAAACAGAAGGTAGGATTATTCTTAAAAAAAACAAAAACAAAAAACAAAATAAAACAAAAACAAAAACACCACTCTCTCACATTAATTGTCATTAGGTGCTGGTAGCGTACAGAACCCATGTTCTTTAACATGTGACCTTCATCAAAGATTGCATAGTTAAGCTTCAGCCGGCGAAACAGACTACGGTCATCTGGACTGCTAATTGCAGAGTTATACCTGTCAGAGGAATATGTAATAACTAAACGTTAATACTTCTGTTAGCACATGGTATATTTAATTTAATTTTAAATTCAGTTAAATTATAAACTCTAAAAGTATGACAAATATTTAAACAAAATGTCCCAATAAACAGTATTTTGAAAGAGATGAACCATTACAGTGTGGGGCTGACAATTATAATGTACCAAACAAGCAGCTGTATTTTCCATGGTCACTTCTAAATATAGAATTTTAATGTTTACTGCAGCAAATATAGGGTAGTATCTATTACATTCTGAGCAAAATCCTTCGGGCCATCAGAATTCTGAGCAGGTGAAATACACACACACACACACACACACCTTACCTCAAAACATTTAAATTACTTTGTTAGTTAATTTTTTCTTTTTCTTTTTTTTAAAAAAACAGGGCTATAACATTTGAGGTTTTAAACTCAATAGTCTTTATTGAGAATGTCGCAAGGCATAAAGAAATTGAGAGAACCAAGTTATGAATGTTTACAAATTACTGAGCATGTGCAGATATTTAAGTTTTAAATATGTACTTAAACACTGTACACTAGTTAAATTAAAAACAGGTTGAATGACTCTTTCCCATCTCCAACAGCACGACGGATAACTGGTCTTGCATTTGCACATTCCTCCATCTAGCTAGGGGATGGTTGTTGGTCCTGTCTGACACCAGAACCTCTGCCATCCACCAACTGAAAAGCCCCAATTTGTCTGTCTGGTGAGTAGTCCCCATCTTTAACTCTTCATTCCTAAAGTGAGTCACTGACAGGTGTCTTTTTGAGGAAGAGGAAGTGAGACCAAGAAGTAGTAATCAGGAAAGGAGTCACATAAGAAGGAAGAATGAAAGAGAATAGAAGTGAAAGGAGGTTTAGATTAAGGAAAGAAAAATCTAACCAGCTGGAAATAGGAAGCAAAGTAAATGGCAGAGTCAAACAAGAAATGGAAGAAGGAAAAAAAGGTAGAAAACCCATGAGATTGAAAAATATTTAATGGAAAGTTTACTGGAAAAATACTAAAGACAAGACACAGGACTGTTTGATTTTCCACCTGGAAGCATGTTTCTGCAGAACAAAGGGGCTTGAGAGACAAGACAAACAGACACACACATCCCAATATTTTTTAAATAGATGGGATAACCAACTTTGGGCTTTTTACCTCATTCATGCTTGCATTTTACAAATTTTGTGTTTCCAAGGGGCACATGAAGAACTCTATGACACAGTGATGTTGGTGACTTTAGGGTAAAGCAACTTTTTGTTTTTCGTTGTAGGACATAACTTGACTCTGGCAAATTACAGATGAATGTGAGTTTACTTTTTTTAGTAAAATCTTCATTTTGAAATGTCTAACTTCCAAACAGGAAGGAAATTGGACAGGATATTTCAAAACTTTCCAAAGGAAGAGACTTCCTAGGCCTTTTATTTTAATTTGTATTTTCAATCATTGAAAATTATCCATAATAGTCAAATCTAGATGGTGGCATGTACAGGATCGTATGCACACACAATTTTCCTCACTCAACTCCCCTTTAGCTGTCATCCATTTAAGGAGAAATGCCTCTGATACATTTCTTTCAGTAGCCTTCCCTTCCCTGTGCTGTTAGTCACCATAAGACAATATCTTGCAGTACTTTGTGACGTTAATATTCAACATCACAGTGGTCCAAGTGTTAGAGCTCCTCCCACCTACCTTGAGCTACCAGTGATGAGGGCATTCCTTGAGTAGCTCCCACAGCTCTTAGTTGTATTCTAAACTGTTCCTTCTGTATTGACTAAAGGCAAAGAAAGCAGTAGAAGCTTCTACAGTACCATGCTGTGGGTCAGAGTGGTTTTACATATCCACTACAAAAAAGGTGCTAAAGCACCACCATAAGCTTTGACAATGGTCATGTAAACAGATAGATTGAAAAAAATCAACTGGCAGTACTCTCTGCTCCCTCAATTTAACTCCTTGTTTGAGAGCTGAAATACGATTCTATATTCCAGAACTCGATGATGTTCTGTAATACCACTAGAGATCAGTAGAGCAACATTTTTATTTCATGTACTGGTTTCTTTTAATGACAGTACTTACGTGGTCAGAATCACATTGAAATGTACAACTTTACTATTAATGTCAATTCTGAGATGTTTACGATCCTCTTGGGATCCTACAAGGGAAAAAAATGGATACATTAGTGCAATATTTTCTGTGCAACTATCAGTATTTAAACTATTGGACAGCTTTCAAGATAATGTCTATTTCATGTTTTATGATGTTGCACATGCAGTCTACCACATTATCAGATTAGCCTTAAAACTTGTTTTTGCTACAGTATTTCGAGACTAATGGATTTCTTACCATAATAAAAAAGGACATCAAGAGCAGGACACCAGAAATTAACCTCTCTTATCCAGTTATCTATAAAAAAAATTAGAAAGCAATATGTTAATCTTATATAAATTAATACAGATCGCAATGCATTTTAGCCTACTTCAGCACTAGACCAAAAACACAGTTAAAAAAAATCAAATAAAATCATACTGAAGCAAAAATCTGATGTTTCACAAATATCAGGTATTTACCCATGTTATAAAATCTTGCAGTGTTAAAAACGGGTGACAAAGCAGGGGACAGCTGATGCTAAAGATTTCCCACATTCACTGGAAGCTACTACACAGGAGCTTGGGGACTCAGAAAAGATCAGGTTTTTTTAACATAATTCAAGGCAACACTTTTAAAGAGGTTTTTCCATTATTACTGTACAGCTCACTTTTTAGACATACATTTAAGAGGATTCAAATTATTTCTGCTCATTAACATCATGGTGTTTAGTTCCAGAAGGGTAGCCGTGTTAGTCTGTATACAGCAAAGACAACGAGAGTTGTGTGGCACTTTAAAGACTAACAAATTTAATATTTGTAGACATAAGCTTTCGAGAGACTTAGCTCTCTTCTTCAGATGCAGTAATACAGAAAATAGGTAACACAGAGGTATCTTATAGGCATTCTCAATGCACCTGGATACTTATAAGATACCTCTGTGTTACCTATTTTCTGTATTACTGCATCCGAAGAAGAGAGCTAAGTCTCTCGAAAGCTTATGTCTACAATATTAAATTTGTTAGTCTTTAAAGTGCCACACAACTCTCATTGTCCCCATCATGGTGTTTGATATCAAATAGCATTAGTCAAAAGCTCAACCTTTCAGTGCCAAATACTTGGACTCTAGGATGAATGGACACTTATTTCTCTAAAAAGATTATTTCTAGAATCCTTTATTTACAAGTGCTTCATAACAAAACTTGTGTGAATTGAAGGAAGGATAGAAATTCTTTCACATCTGAAGTCTAGACTGATCATGATCAAAAGTTGTAGCTGACAACTTTACTGAGTCAAACTGACATCTGTTTGGTTGGATGTGACACATGGGTTGATCTCAATGGACAGACGCCAAAATCACAAACCATCACAACCAGCATCTCTGCATACAGACTTAAGGACCAAATGGGTATGGAAACTGATCTAACCTATAGCCCCTGTAAGTGACACCTTTAGGACAGGATTGAGGCATCTTGATAACGTAACTATAGGTAGCTTGCACTTGCACTACCTGTTTTTTGGCAAAGGACTGCAGTCTCCAGGGCTGTCAATTTGGCACCTTTCACAAGTTTTAAAAATCACTTAAAAATCCAGAGAAGATCTTTCACTGTACATCTTTCAGGTGTAAAGAAAATGTATCCTTTTAATTATTAGAATAGATGGACTCCACTGTATTTTAAAATGCACATTTAAATAAAAATATTTTAAGACAAACAAGTAAGTGGGTACAGATTTTAGAAACACTTACCAGGAAGTCACAGCGCATTATCCCACTTACATTTCAGACAAAGTATCAGCTTTGTGATCATTAGTGCTTATGCACCAACACTCAAATCCAGCCCCAAGGAGAAAGATAAATTTAATGACTCTTTGTATCAAGTTGTCAAAAGAATACCATCAATTGAGCAACTTTTCCTACTCTGTGACTTCAATGCAACAGTCAGCACAGATAACTCACGGCCAGTTTGCCTAGGACATTTTGGCACTGGCAAAATGAAGGAGAATGGCCTACGACTTCTTGAATTCTGCGTCCACAACCAGATGTGTATTACCAATTCATATTTTGCAGGAAAAGACCACCACGAAGTGTCATGGCGACATCCACTGGCACCAATTAGCAGCACATTGGCACCAATTAGACTTTGTCATCATCAGGAGGAAAGACCTACCCTCAGTGCAGAACACTGGCATGTTTCACAATGCTGATTGTGAAACTGACTCCTCTTTAATCATTAGCAAAGTGAAGACTACAGCGAAGAAACTATATAGAGCAAAACTTGGGAACAAGCTGAAAATCAATGCTACTAACAAAAAAAACAGAAGAAATGCCAGGAGTTTGTGAAGGCTTTTGAACTTAGCATGCACAGGAAGTCACTACCTTGGGACAATCTAAGAAGGACAATTCATTAAACAGTTTTAGTTCTATTTGGAGGAAAGATATAATCAAAAAAGGATTGGTTTGAAAAAAATGAAATGGAACTATTATCCTTTTATTAACACTAAGAACACAGCCCATCTGGAACACAAGGCCCCATTATCAATAAGGTAGCCTCTCAAATTCCAAAGTGGTGAAATTATTACAGATAAAATAAAGTAGCTGTCTCACCGGGTTGAACATTGTTCTGAGCTATATGCACAAAAAAGGATCATCATCAGTGAATCACTGGATCAAATACCAACTCTACAGATCATACCAGAGCTATATGTGGAGACCACTCTGGAAGAGCTAAGCAAGGTGACTGATTTGTCATCAAGTGGCTAGGCTCCTGGAAAAGATGGCATCCCAGCAGAAATTATCATCAAGTGCAGGAAAAAAAGCCTACTACCATATCATTGTCAGTTGCTACTTCAACACTGGAAAGAGGGTGAGGTGCCACAAGAGATGTGTGACACGAACATCATCTGTATAAAAACAAAGGCGAAAAAGACGACTATCAATTACAGGGGTCTCTTTCTACTAAGTGTAGCAGGAAACGCTTTTACAAAAGTAATCTTACCACACCTACAATAAATGGCAAATTGTGTCTACCCCGAAACACAGTATGGATTCCGGGCTGAAAGGTAACTATAGACATGATATTTTCTCTGTGTCAACTTCAAGAAAAGTGCAGACACCAAAACCGACCGTTGTACATTGCCTTTGTGGACCTAACCAAAGCATTTGACACAGTCAGCAGACCAGGTCTATTTGCAGTACTAGAACAAGATTGATGGACATCCTTTCTTTTAAGTCTTATAAGTTCATTTCATGACAACATGAGAATAAATATCTAGTTTGATGGATCTACTTCAGACAGCTTTGTGATGAAAAGCAGAACGAAGCCAGGATGTGCTCTTGCCCCTACACCCTTTGGAATCTTCTTCTCTATACTCCTGAAATGTGCGTTTAAGGATGTGAAAAATGGAGCATACCGCAACACAAGATCGGACAGGAAACTCTTCACTCTCTCACGACTTAAGGCAAAGACTAAAGTAAAGAAGATGCTAATCAGGGAACTTCTATTTGTTGCTGCTGCTTTATATCCCATGATGAAGATCTAATACAAGAAAACAGGGTTACTTACCAATAACTGCTGTTCTTTGAGATGTATTGATCATATCCATTCCAAAATAGGTGAATGCGCGCCACCGTGCACTGGTTCCCAGAACTTTTTTCCCCTGAGCAGACCCCGTAGGGTCGGCTCAGGCACCCCCTGGAGTACCGCGCTCATGCCGCGGAACATAGGGCACCGCTGACCTGCGGGCCCTCAGTCCCTTCTTTCTGCCGACTCCAACAGCGGGGACAGAGTGCGGGTGTGGAATGGATATGAGCAACACATCTCGAAGAACAACAGTTACTGGTAAGTAACCCTGTTTTCTACTTCGAGTAATTGCTCATATCCATTCCAATATAGGTGATTAAATAGCCATACCTTGGAGATGGGTAGGAGTTACCGGTGAGCCGTCCTCAGCACGGCATGTCCAAATCCCGCGTCCACTCTCGCCTGCTGCACGATGGCGTAGTGGGACATGAAGGTGTGTATTGACAACCAGGTGGCAGCTTTGCAGGTGTCCTGCAGGGGCACCCTCTCCAGGAAGGCCACAGACGAGGCCTGGGCTCTGGTTGAGTGCGCTGAAACAGCCCCTGGAAGTGGTACATTCGCCTGCTCGTACTTGATGCAGGCGGTGATCCAGGTGGAGATGTGCTGGGTGGAGACAGGTGAGCCCTTCATCTGGTCTGCGACCGCCACAAACAGCTGTGTAGACTTCCAGAACAGCCGCGTCCTCTCAATATAGTAGGCCAGGGCCCGTCTCACGTCCAGTGAATGCCATCTCCGCTCCTCCTCCAACCTGTGCGGTTTTGGGAAAAACACGGGAAGGAAGATATCTTGATTACAGTGAAACTGGGAGACCACCTTAGGCAGGAAAGCTGGATGGATCTCAACCGCACTTTATCCTTATAAAAGACGGAATAGGGGGGCTCTGAGGTCAGAGCTCTTATCTCGGAGACCCTCCTAGCCAACGTAATGGCCACCTTCCATGAGAGGACGAGCAGTGTGCATGTAGCCATGGGCTCGAAAGGAGGTCTGTTAATCTGGCGAGGACCAGGTTCAAGTCCCAGGGAGGCACCGGGTCACGGACCTACAGGTATGGCCTCTCCACCCCCTTGAGGAACCTCACTGACATGGGGTGGGAAAACAACAACCGTCCCTCCATCGGCTGGTGGAAGGCCGAGATGGCCGCCAGGTGCACCCTCAGAAATGCCAGTGCTAAACCCTGAAACTTCAGGTGAAGCAAATACTCCAGGATCGCCTGTATAGGCAAGCCACTAGGTAGGATGCCCCAGGACTCCGCCCAACAGGTAAACCATTTCCACTTGGCCCAGTGCACAACCTGAGTGGAAGGTTTTCTGCTGCTGAGCACAACCTGTTGGACCTGCGCTGAACAGGCTCTCTCCCCGTATGTCAGCCACAGAGTCTCCAGGCCGTCAGGTGGAGTGAGTTCAGGTCCGGGTGCAGCAAATGACCCTGGTTCTGGGTCCTCGGGAGTTCCACGGGCTAGGCAATAGACAGGTCCAGCAGCATACTGAACCAATCCGGTCTTGGCCAGGCTGGGGCGATCAGTATCACGTACGCTCTGTCCCTCTTGATTTTCAAGAGGACCTTGGGCAGGAGCGGAACGGGGGGAAAACGCATACATGAGGGTCCCCGTCCAGTCTATAAGGAACACGTCAGAGATGGAGCCCAACTCGCGACCCCGGAGCGAGCAGAACCTCGGGCGCTTCCTGTTCCAGGACAACGCGAACAGGTCCAGTTGGAGAACACCCCACTTGCGGAAAATAAAAGTTATCACCTCTGGGTGTAGTGACCAGTCGTGTTGGAGTAGAAACGACCTGCTGAGGCGGCCCGCCTCATCGTTCCTGATCTCCGGGAGGTGAGAGGCAGATATATGGAAGTTGTGCCTCACCGCAAAGTCCCAAAGTCAAATGGCCCCCTGGCAAAGGGCTGAGGGGCGTGCTCCCCCCTGCCTGTTCATATAGAACATGGCCACTGTGTTGTCCATGAGGACCTGCACCATCCTGCCTCTCAGAAACCTGAGGAATACTTTGCAGGCCAGCCGTACTGTCCTGAGCTCCCAGACGTTGATATGGAGGCTTTTTTCCTCCTCCGACCAGAGCCCCTGGATGCTCAGGTCAGTGCTGATGTGGGTCCCCCACCCCACATCCGAAGCAACCGTGATTAGAGTGACAGATGGGGCCAGATCCCGGAATGGGACCCCTCTCAGTACTTCCCCGGGGATCCTCCACCAGTTCAGGGAGGTCAGGACCTGTGGGTGAACCGTGACCACCCTGTTTAAGGAATGGCAGGCTGGTGCATACATCAAGGCTAACCACGCCTGGAGAGGCCTGAGTTTGAGGCGAGCCAGCCTCACCACATATGTACATGCCGCCATGTGTCCCAACAGTTGCAGGCAGTGCCTGGCTGTCGTCATGGGGGACCTGAGGAGTTGGTCGATTATGGCGGCCATTGCCTGGAAGCGAGGCTGTGGGACGAAGGCTCTGGCCTGAGTGGCATTCAGGGTGGCCCCGATTAAATCTATGCGCTGCACCGGGATGAGAGTAGATTTCTGCTCGTTTATGAGCAGCCCCAGTCTGGTGCATGTCGTGCAGGTGAGGGCTAGGCTGTTCTGAACGTGGGTCCTGGATCTATCCCGCATCAACCAGTCATCCAGGTAGGGGAAGATCTGTACTCCTCTGCGGCGCAAGTGGGCCGCTACCACCGCCATGCATTTTGTAAAGACACTGGGGGGTGGACAAGAGCCCAAAGGGGAGGGACGAGAACTGGTAATGGCAGCCATAAACCTGAGGAAGCTCCTGTGGCTGGGAAGGATGGAAATGTGGAAGTATGCATCCCTGAGATGCCTGATAAACTTGTTTAGTCGGCGGAGATTTAATATGGGTCTCAGGCCCCCTTTTGCTTTGGGAACGAGAAAATACCTGGAGTAAAATCCCCTCCCTATTTCCTGTGGAGGAACCACTTCCACCACCACAAGGCAGAGGAGGGAAACGACCTCCTGCGAAAGGAGTTGCTCGTGAGAGGGGTCTCTGAAGAGGGATGGGGTAGGGGGAAAATCTGGGGGGAAAGCCGTAAATTGGAGGGCATATCCCCTGAGGACTACACCGAGGACCCAAAGGTCTGATGTAATAGCTTGCCACTTGGTATAGTAGGGTCTGAGCCTCTCTGCAAATGGGAGGTGCGGATCCAGGAGAGAGGTCTCAGTGCCACCCTCAGGTGTACCCTCAAAACTGTTTCCCCAGGGTTTGGCCCCTTATAGGGGGCCTCACTGGGGGGGGGGGGAGGGGCCCCGGATCCCGGGAGGTCGTGGCGTCCAAACCCCGTTTCTATCACGGTCTCTACGGAGCTGCAATGGTCTGGGTGATTGTCTAGGGGGCGGTTGGGCCTGGCGCTGAGGCTGTGGCCAAGACTGGCACCTCGAGGCCTGGGGGGCTGTAAAGGCCCAAAGAACGGAGGGTTGCCCTAGAGTCTTTCAGGGCGTGCAGCTTCTCATCCATTCTGTCCGAGAACAGACCTGCCCCATCAAAGGGCAGGTCTTGGATGGATTGCTGCACCTCTTGGGATAGCCCTTAAGACAGCAGCCACGAGCAGCGGCGCATGGCAATCGCGGAGGCCATGGCTCTGCTGGCGTTATCCGCAGCGTCGCTAGCAGTGTGTAAGGCCGCTGCTGCCACCGTGGCGCCCTCTTCCAGTACCGTAGCAAAGGAGTTCCACAGGTTCAGGTTATAGCGACCCATGAGTGCCTGGTGGTTTGTTATTCGCAACTGCATGGCCCGTGGAGTAGACCTTGTGGCCAAACAGGTCTAGTTTCTTGTTCTCCTTATTTTTAGGCATGGTGCCCTGTCCACCTTGCCTATCCCTTTGTTTGGCTGCATCAACCACCAGGGTCCCGGGTGCTGGGTGTGTGTACAAAAACTCAAACCCCTCCTGTGGCACATAATATTTTTTCTCGGCACCCTTAGATGTAGGGGCAACCGAGGCAGGGATTTGCCAGAGAGCCTTGGCCAACTTCAGGACTCTCTTATGGACAGGCAGGGCCACCCTGGATGGACCTGCTGACCCAGCCACCCCAAAGAGGGGGTCCTCCTCCTCAGAGAGCTCCCTCAGTTCCAGGCTGATGTTGCTCGCCACCCTCTTTAGGAGCTCCTGGTGAGCTCTAAAATCTGGCAGGGATGCCCTATGGTCCCTGGCGGTCACCTCGTCAGGAGAGGAGGAGGATTGTGGAAGGGCCCCAGTAGAGGGTCCCTCCTCAGGGTCCGATTCCTCCTCGGAGGAATGGCCCTTGTCTGGCTAAGTAGGGGGATGACGGGACCGAGACCGTGCCCTGCCCCATCTGGGCCCCCCATGACCCCCAGCATGGCCACTGCCACGGTCCCCATGGCCATCCCGGTGCCGGTATGGGTGTCGGCTGTGACGCGTCCTGTCGGCGAGCACAGGACCCCTAGCCGCTGGAGCAGTGCCGGTGGTGTCTATGGCTCCTGCCTGCCCTTGTCGACGATCTGCTGCGCGAGGACCCTGACGACGATGAGGAGTGCCCGTGTGGTGCTGGCAGGGAGGCGTGCGGCTGAACCAAGTTGAGTGCGACCTCCGTCTTGGTACCGAGGTTTTGCGGTGGCGCTTCCCCTTCGGGGACTGGGAGTGGTGCCGGCCGTGCCTCCGCGGTGCCAAGTCTGAGGAGCTCGAGCGGTGGCGTGGAGCTGTCGGTGCCATTTCCTCCGGCACCGGGATCTGCACCGGACTGCGATCCGGGGATCGGGACCAGTGCCGTGGTGAGGGACTCGGTGCCGAGGAGCTGCATGAGGTGGGACTAACGACTTCGACTCAAGTGGGACTTTTCCGGTGCCGCAGCTCCTCGACGGTGCCGCGGTGCGGAGGACCTTGACGACCCGGAGTCGGAGCTGAGAGGGGAGCCTGCACGCTCTACCCTCTCTGACCGTCTGGGGGGAGACTTCGACTCCTGTCTCTGCCACCCACCGGGGCCACCCAGTGTGGGTTTACCCTGAGATGCCAGTCCCTTCACCCTTGGTCAAGGGGGGGACGGAGGCGTGGGCATGCCCATGAGGGCACATGCCGCAGCGAACACCTCCGGCACTGACGGCCCTTGCAGGGGTGCACCCCCAGGAATTGGGGGAGGCTCCCTGAGTGCAGATGCAGGTGCCTGAGTAACTTCAACAGCTCGTGGCTGGTGTATCTCCTGACTCCCCACAGACCGCGGCCACGGTGTGGGGGAGCCCTGGCGCTCGGTGACCTGGCTCTTCTTCTTCGGCACCGGTGATTTGCGACGGGTCGACTCCAGTACCGGTGGAGCGCTCCACACCGAGGAGATGCTCAGTGCCGTGGACGAACGCATTGGTTCGGAGTCCGGGTGGACTGCGGACTCCATCAGAATAGCCTTCAAGCACGAGTCCCGTTCTTTTTGCATGCATGGCTTGAAGGCTTTGCAAATCCTACACTTGTCCTTACGGTGCTGCTCTCCCGAACAGCGGAGGCAGCGGTTGTGAGGGTCGCTCACGGGGATGGGTTTGCTGTAAGCGGCGCAGGACTTGAATCCTGTTGTGTCAGGCATGGCCCAACAGTAAACCCCTAAGGGCTTCTTATCTGATCTAACGCTAACTAACTATACTTTAACACTACTTAACAACTAACTCACTCACTCTAAATGTTCAATTATAAAGAACAGTTCAAATGGGGAAAAGCTACTTGCTGTTGTCAGGCAAGAGGCAAGACGTTCCAGTAACCGTCACGGGCGGAAAGAAGGAACTGAGGGCCCGAAAGGTCGGCGGTGCCCTATGTACCGCGGCATGAGTGCGGTACTCCAGGGGGCGCCTGGAGCCAGTGCAGGGTGGCACACACTCACCTATATTGGAATGGATATGAGCAATCACTTGAAGTAGAACTCCAGGATTACTTTTCAAGTGCTTGTCAGGCATTTGCTCTCACCATAAGCATTAAGAAAATGGCTATGTTAGGACAAGGGGTCCACAAGATCCTTTAATCACAACCATCTAGAAGTAGTCCAAAAGTTGAGCTATTTAGGTTCTACAGTGACTACCAAACTCTCATTGGATGAAGAGGTAAGTGTTCACCTTGGAAAGGCTGCCAACACCTTTAGTAGATTAATTAAAAGAGCATGGGACAACTCAAAGCTTACCATCACAACCAAAATGCTGGTGTACCAAGCTTGTGTCCTCAGCACTCTCACAGATGGTGGGGAGAACTTATGCTCATCAGGAGAAAAGGTTAAGCAGTTCCCACTTATGTTGTATACTTAATATCAGGTGGCAAGATAAAGTTACCAATGCAGAGGTTCTTCAAAAGGCAAATGTACCAAGTGTGACAGCCCTGATAAAGCAAAGATGACTGCGCTGGCTGGATTATCTGAGCAGGTTGAAAAATGGATGCATACCTAAGGACATATTATAGGGGGAGCTATCCAGAGGGAACAAGAACAACAGGACATCCCAAGTTTCGCTATAAAGATACATGCAAGCGAGATATGAAAGAATTTGGAATTGACCCTGACTGATGGGAAACCTTGGAAAATGATCGTAACAAGTAGCGTCATCATCTCCGTCAGGGAGATCAAAGTCCATGACAGGAACTGACTCCTATAGCTTGGGAAAAAAAAAAAAAAAAAAAACGAACTTGTAGGAAGCAAGCAGCTTCCAACCAAGACACACATTTGCAATAACTGCCAAAGATTATTCAAATCTTGGATTGGACTATTTAGTCACAGGAGACATTGCAAACCATCTACAATCAGACTGCAATTTCCAGTCTCTCACAGATAAAAGTATGCCAATCTACAGATTCAATTCAGTTTAACAGCTTTAGTTTCAATCATTGAGGGTATGTCTATACTGCAATTAGACACCAACGGTAGGTCCATGCCAGCTAATTTGAGATCACAGGGCTTGGACTGTGGGGCTGTAGCTGCAGTGTAGGCATTTGGGCTCAGGCTGGAGCCTGGACTACAGGATCCTGTGAGGTCGGAGGGTCCCAGAGCTCGGGCTGTGGCCCAAGCTGGAAAGTCTACACTGAAATGAAACTGCCCTGCAGACCAAGTCAGCTGGCATGGGCCAGTCATGGGTGTCCAATTGCAGTGTAAACATACCCTTAGAAATCTCAACATTATCATAAAGAAATTACACCACCAACTTTCCACTGTAGTAAAATTTATTATATATATCCACGGGTATGATTTTAAAATTTGAGTTTGCTTATCTTTTGATGAGTGAATCAGGATTGTTTTGTTCTATTATAAATACTTGTGAAATACTTAGCTTACCTAAAGTTGAAGCTGGCACAACAATCAAATGAGGACCTTTATTACCCTCTTGGTAGAGGTATGCCAGGAATGCAATAGCTTGAATGGTCTTTCCTAAACCCTAGGAAGAAACATTAACAGTTTAAACTAAAATTAATGCAGTCATCGGAAAAGTAAGACTAGTTGGGACTAATGAGTTGATGATAAATATTAAGCTGAGTGTTTACACATTTCTGGAGGAAGGGTGTAACAAAAATAAAAAAACGTTAGTGTTTATCAGCTATATTTTAGAAAATATACTTCCGGGAACTCACTTGAATATGAGAGTAATCATCCTCAAATCATTTAACGACTCTCTTCCCCTTAACCCCTACTTTAGAACATTACAGATTAATCTGTCTTTTCATTCATTTAGAATGTTTTCATTTTAGTTTAAATTTTACTCTGTCCCCCCCCCACACACACACGCAGCCTGCGGTACTGATGTGCAGACCATTATTTGGAAACTAGAGAATTCCTTTCAGTGCCCAATATAAGAAGCACCATCTTTATAAAGTGTATTCCAGATATTCATAGGTATTTAAGTCAAGAGTGATATGAACTAGGATTCTAGAGAGAAATTTGGTAGAAAGCTGTTTGCAAATGGAGTACGCTTTCTAGCAACTTTTACTGTACTTTCTTTTTGTGTTTCTATTTAAAATACTTATCTACCACACACACACACACACACACACACACACACACAGGTAGTAGTAGTATTAATGACAAGTGTTGGGTAAAGTACTTGGAAATCAAGGAACATTATTTGAGTCCCAACGAAATATCCACAGATTTTTAGCAGTAGCATCCATCATACCACTTGAAAATTTAACCGAGAGAGCATCAGAATTACAGGTGACAACCACTTAAGAAATCCATAACCGTCTCTCACAAATCATTTCAAACCCAACCAGGAACACAGGGAGAAGGGAGTTCACAGCTGACAGCCAAATGCTGTGGGGGAAGGTGGGAAAGAGAGGGGAGAAGTTAGGTAGAGGGAATTCTGCTATTCTATCTCAATCTTCTGGCTTTTTTAGAAGTGGTGAAGAGGATTTGAAAGATTTTTTATGGATTAAATTACAACCTGGTACTAGACACCTGAAATGTATGATGTCACTGCAGTGAGAAACATCCACTTGTTCAAGAAAATTGTTTGCTATGTCAAGTGGCTTCCACTACCCAAAACCATCAACTGATCCCCAATTGTCAGGGGCTATGAAATTCAATCCTTTCTCTGGCAAAAGGATATTGCAACTGAGTAACTCTAAGCAAAAGTAAAGAAATTTGTGGTTTCCAAATGAATTTTAATTTTACAATACAGTAGGAACAAAACTGTCAATCAATCTCATTTCTAGTTCTGACTTACAGTAGGTATTAATGGTACAACCCTCAGAGTATTTAGTGCCACTTTTTATTGTGAGATTGCAAGTAATAGTTCAGTAGTTATTGATACAACTCACAATTTATTTAAGTAAAAAATTTGAAAGCAACAGTTAAGTGATTTTCTACTGGTGAAGTGTTTCACTCAAATTAACATCAAGTCACTAATTTGTGGTTATGGAACACAATTTAAGCACAGTATATGAGCTATTTATACACAGTAGGTCAGACCAGCCATTTAAAATGTCTTAAATCTTCAGTTTTCTCCTTACCATTTCATCAGCTAAAATACCGTTCAATCCATGTTTATGCAGCAGTGCTAGCCATTTCAAGCCTATCTTCTGATATGGCTTGAGCTCCATACTGGAAAAAAAACAATAGTTTACAATTTTAGCTCCTTCTAATTGTTTCCATATGAAAGACTGACAAAAAATAATAAATTTTTACAGTTATTACACTAACAGATTATTGTCGTGTTTTGAACCTTTTATTCCATCCAAGGCCCACTTGGGAGCCAAGAACTCACTTTCAGGACTCCTGAAGTCTCACCAGACCACGATTACAAACAAAACAAAAATCACTTTGGTTTAAATTTTGTTTTTTAGTTGTTTGAATCCATTATACATTTCAATGATTATTTAAAAACAATGGAACTACAATGTTTTCCTTTAGCCCGTTTATATTTTGTCTGTTTTTCTTTTTTAATCATTAACTGACTTACAATAGTTATTTAAAAAAATATGGAAAAAACATTTTAATTCTAATATAGAATCTGTGATGCAGCTGCAGTATTGGTAAAGCAGAAAAACTTATCAGTAAACCTTTCATGCAGTTTATTTTAACAAGTAAAAGCTGAAGATGACAGCCTGCTTTTCTTCTGCATGTAATCAAGAAGAATAATCTATTTTTCAGACCTGAACCAATCCATGGAAGTGTTAGCTCTTGACTATTTTTAATACCAAAACCAATTAAACAAAAATATTTATTTTTATCACAGGTGTTAATAGTCCATTCAAAGTTATAACTATAAACTAGCCAGGGGATTTTTTTGATGACCCTACAGAGCAACGGCTCCCAACCCGGGCGGGACCCCATTAGGGGGGCACTAAATATTACAGAGGGTCCATGAGGCTTCAGTAATAGAGGTAATTTAGCCCCCCGAGCTCCACGCCAGGTGCAGCAGCCTCAAGTTCTGCACCGGCCGGAGCGCAGGAGTAGCCCCCTCACCTCCATACTGGCCCAGGTGCCTGGCCAGAGAGGAGCAGCCACCAGTCCGTGGGGGCCTGGAGCCAGAGCCCACCTCCATTACCTTCAATCCACGAGGGATGGGAAGAGGCAGGGCCACACAGGGCATGTAGTTGCGGCTGAGCCAGGGAAGGCTTAGCTTCTTATTCAGGTAAGAGTAATTATTATTTATGTAATTTAGTGTTATCATCATCATGTGTTTATATGGGTTGTGTGTGTTTATGGCTGGTGAGAGGACAGGTTGGAAGGTGCACGTGTTTTACCTAGTGTTAACCAGTGAGGCATTCACTCAAAAAGGTTAGGAACCACTAGCGCACACAAGACCTCTGGCCCAATTCCTGAAAATTGCTCCCTAGGGGCGAGCCCCTCTGCCACATACAGCACTGAGGCCAACAGAGGCTCCTTGGTGGGTTTAGGCATCAAGCTGTGCAGAGTAGCTTGTAGGATCCAGGCCTCAGTTCACAAGATCTCATCCAAAATAGAGTCATGCAGCAAACTGCACAGAAGTGCCTTGGAAAATTGAAGAGGTGAGTCAATTTTCAATGGGGGAGCATTTAGGTGTTTCGACTGGGTAGTGCAGAATAACCACCAATGGCTGAAACTCTAACAACATTTCAATAAAACTTTTTATTCATAATACGCAGAGCAAGTTCTCTTATTTACTTCTGTCATTCCTTTAACTTTTTTATTTCATCCAGTGTATGAAAACGTTTGGGGTTACCACCAGTTGATGCATGAGCAAGTCTCCCTCACACTTGAATGGCAGAAACACCCATTTTTACCTTCTTTTATGTCCCTCCCACACATTTTTTGGGGGAAATTTATGACAGCCTAGTGCATGTAATTTTTAAAGCATGAAGGAAATCCTTTTGGGTCAGATGTCCAAAAATGGGTTCCTAACCACTCAACTCTGTTCAGTAACCTAAGGTAAGTAGGGACTGATTCCCAAAAGTGCTGAGCACAAAGCAATTCCTATTTAAGTCCAGAGGGCCTGCCGGGTGTTGAACAATTTTGAAAAATCAGTCCATTTATTTAGGTGTCTAAATATGGACTTGAGTGCCTAATTTCAGGTTCACATTTTTGAAAATCTCTGCCTTCACATGTACATAGTATCAAACTTTTTTTCTGTATATCAAAATATTAAGATGTACCTTTGATTTAAAATAGAAGGTTGCTCTATGTTCCATCCGCATCCTCCATCTTCAGTGATCCCAGTTACTTGCTTTGTCAATTTATTTGAAATGTCTCCACATTTGTTCATAAGTTTTAGAACCACCTCTCGCTCTTTGAGCAATGTTTTGCAGTTCCATATAACATCTTCTGACAATCCATTTGTCTTAGTCATTTTTGTAAACTATTAAAAAAAAAAAACCAAAAACTAATTGACACTGACACCAAACTTAAAATAGACAGCCAAGTAGCTTAAACGTTCCTTTGCATCTCTAATCTTTCATAAACATTGTACTAGACTTTTTTTTTTTTTTAAAAGAATAATGAATATAAAGGTTATTACATCACGGCCAGCATGTACCTTTTCTTTCCGATGCTAAATGAGCTGAGTGAGCTTTATTTTATCCCTGTTGGGAACTGAAGGAAAAATCCATAAACCTGTTTCAAAGAAGGGGCTGTTTTTGTTATCCTTTATTAATACTGTAATGTTTTGCAAAATTCAGCTCACGTTCCCCAATTTCTTAAGTGGTTTTGAGAGTACAGATGATGGTGTTAATGGTAAGAATTATGGTATCATGTGAGCAATCTGGCTCCTATCCTTTATACCCAAAAAATTGTACGAAGAGCATTCTTAGACCAGAGAAACAAATACTAAAAAACGAATCTTTTCTTCAATATTTCATACTGACACTATATAGGGCCACTACATTAATTTGCTTAGGGACCTCATTTTCTTCATGGCTTCCAGATTGGAGGTGTCAAACTTGTGCTCTTCAGGTGCTATTTTTATTAAGAAAAAGATTACTTATTTATTGAAATTTGGTTGATAAAAGAAATAGTGACATAATATACTTGGACTTCAGTAAGGTGTTTGACTTTGCACCCCATGATATTTTGATATAAAACTAGAATGATATAAAATTAATATGGAAGACATTAAATGATTTAGAAATTGATAGGTCTCCAAAAGTATCTGTATTCAGGGAATCATCATAGAATAAGTGTGTTTATCGGGGGTGACATAGGGATCAGTTCTTGGCCCTACACTCTAACATATTTATCAATGACCTAGAAGAAAACAAAATCATAACTGATAAAGTTTGCAGATGACACAAATTGAGAGACTAGTAAATAATGAAGAGGACAGGTTACTGATTCAGAGTGATCTGGATCACTCGGTAAACTGGGCGCAAGCAAACGTGTTTTAATACAGCTAAATTTATCCATCTAGGAACAAAGAATGTAGGTCATAATTACACGATGAGGGACTCTGTCCTGGGAAGCAGTGATTCTGAAAAAGATTTGGGGGTCATGGCGGATAATCAGCTGTATATGAGCTCCCAGTGGAACACTGTGGGCAAGAGAGCTAATGCAATCCTGGGATGTACAAACTGCGGATTCTAAAGGATGAGTGGAAAGGTTATTTTACCTCTGTATTTGGCACTAACGTTACAACTGCTAGAATACTGAATCCAGGTCTCATATCCACAATTCAAGAAGGACGTTGATAAATTGGAGAGGGTTCAGAGAAATGGTTCGAGAATAATTTAAGGATTAGAAAACATGCCTTAGTGATTGAGCTCTTTGAGTCTATTTAGCTTAACAAATAGACTAATTATTCTATTAGTACCTATTTGGGGAACAAATATTTAATAATGGGCTCTTCTACCTACCAGAGAAAGGTATAACACAATTCAAAGGCTGGAGGTTGAAGCTATATGAATTCAGACCAGAAAGAAGATTTAATTAACCACTGGAGCAATTTACCCAGAATGGTGATGGACTGACCATTTTTAAATCAAAACTGGATGTTTTTCTAAATAATGTGCTCTAGAAATTACTTTGGGGAAGTTCTATGGCCTATGTTATCCAGGTGGCAAGACTAGATGATCACAATAGTCTCTTATGTCTTTGGAATCTATCAAATAGAAACATACAAAAATATTAAATATGAAAATATAATGAAAGCTAGCAGAATCTGAAGACATTTTTGTTCCTTTCAGATTTTAAACACTGGATATTGTAACAAATGAGGATTATTTAATATACTTACACATTAAACTGAGCAAGTAAAAATTACAAGCAACTATAATACTAACTACCAAAAGAAAATGCTATAAAATTGGGGGTAATATACTATGGTTTCCCCAAGCAGAATTTATAAAAAAAGATTACATTAATAACATGACAATTTAGCAGGTAGTTCCCATTCTCCAAATGTAACATTTTTAGTTTTAGATACTAAGTGGATTTGAGACACTAGCAAAATTAGACTAATTTTCACTTTTCTCCAACCATTTCCTCACTTGAGCCGTGGGCCTGACTACTACTTTCACCATCTATTGGGCAGCATATATTTGAACAGCACCAGTGAACTTAGAACTCAAAGTCCCAGCATGTGACTTTTTTTTTTTTTTTTTTTTTTTTTTTGTGTGTAAAAGGAAATCTATTCCCCCTCCATTAGGAAGCCAGGATTATTTTGTGCTTGGTTTTGTGGGGAGCAAACAGAGGAATTGGGTAGAGGGTTCCATGAAGTCTAACCATGCTGGCAGGAGTGGCAAGAGATGGGGTGCCACCATGACAATGGAACTGCTGTAGGCAGCCAGGAATTTATTTTAAAGAGTTCCACAGGGGGAAAGGCTTTTCCATGAATGTCTCCTGACCAGCTGCTGGGGCAGCCTCCTTACTCTGCATTGGTGTGCTGTTTTTAATAAGAGTTTTAGGGATCATGTAGAAATGTTGAACTAACAGCAGCACTACATGCTGCTCTCAGAAAATTTATTTCAATTGTTTATTACTAATTTATAAGTTATAAATAATTACTTTATTACCAATAAACAGAAGTGTAACAGTAATGCACAAAGGTCTCTACCAGGATTGTGACCCCACTGTCCTGGGCACTGTACAATCACATGCACAATCTGTGCAGTAGAGGTCTTACAATCTGGGAGATAATAGTAGCACGTTTTAAGCCAAGTCACAAGTGAAATGTGGCAAAGCCAGGTGCTGGGGCACAGTACTACAAATAAAATGCATCCATAAACTGAAGAATAAGTGTAAGAGGTACAAAAATAGTTATTCTACTATATAAAGCTCTTGCTGGACCTCATTTGCAATACATGCAGTTCTGCATAATATATTTCTAGAAGGACAGTGTGCTTTGGAAAAGGTTTACAAGTGGCTAAAGAATAAAATTGTGTGTGTGAAGATGCAGGAAATGTCTTCAAGAGTTTTAAGAAATTAACACATTCAATAGTTTCATCACCTTTTATAAAGCCACCCAATTTAACTGTGCACATCTGGTCTATACAGACACATGTTCCTATTCCTCTTTCCTCATACTCACTGCTATGTTTTTGATTATTTTAGACATCTACAAGCTCTTTGGAGCAGAGACCATAACTTACTGTGTGTTTGTACAGTTGTGACCCAAGGATCTTGGCAGAGGACACAGGAGTGCATAAAGGTAGTTAAAGGCAGATCACCCAGAGTTAGTGTGCCTTGAGACAGACTCCTCCAGACAGGAGGTGGGAGACAACTCTGTAGCTGACCATTGTGTATTGCACATCTTAAAACAGAAATCTATTAGCATTCTGCATGAAATGCCATGAAGATATTACAGGGACTTCACAAGAAAAATTAACAGGAAGATGTAAACAGTATGTATGGGTGGCGGAGAGCGGGGGGTGTCCCTGTTTGACAGGTGAAGAATGAAGGACTGATCTGATACATCTAAAACTGCAGAAAGATACCCCTGATAACCTCCATCTGGGGAGACAAGTTGCCAATGGGCTTGATCTTATGAAAAGATGGTTTCGGCCATCATGGTTAGAAATGCTGTGTGAAGCATTTTGGGGTAAGCAGAACATCATTAGAGAAGAAGGCATCTTGTTAGCGAAACGTAAGTGCTAAAATGTGTGTTATAATTTGATTTTATATATAACCTTTGTTTTCATTAATCCCATTTGCTATCATTTAAATCTCCATTCTTTGTTTAGTAAATTTATTCTTGTTTTCACTATAAACATATTCTTATCAGCAAGTTAAAGAAGTAGAGGTTGGATGAATGGACTATAAAATGGATAGAGAACTGGCTAGATCACCAGGCTCAAAGGATAGTGATCAATGGCTCCATGTCTAGCTGGCAGCCGGTCACAAGCGGAGTGCCCCAGGGGTCAGTCTTGGGGCCGGTTTTGTTCAACATCTTCATTAATGATTTGGAGGATGGGTAGATAGTGTCATCTGCAAACTTGTTGAGGGCACAAAGTAAGTGGGAGTGGTAGACACCCTGGAAGGTAGGGATAGGATACAGAGGACAAATTGGAGGATTTGGCCAAAAGAAATCTGATGGAGTTCAAGAAGGACAAGTACAGAGTCCTTCACTTAGGACAGAAGAATCCCATGCACAGCTATAGACTGGGGACTGACTGGCTAGGCAGCAGTTCTGCAGAAAAGGACCTGGGGGTTATAGTGGATAAGAAGCTGGATATGAGTCAGCAGTGTGCCCTGGTTGCCAAGAAAGCTAATAGCACATTGGGCTGCATTAGTAGCATTGCCAGCAGATCGCAGGAAGTGATTATTCCCCTCTATTCAGCATTGGTGAGGCCACATTTGGAGTATTGTGTCCAGTTTTAGGCCCCCCACTAGAGAAAGGCTGTGGACAAGTTGGAGAGAGTCCAGCGGAGGGCAACAAAATGATTAGAAGGCTGGAGCACAAGACTTATGAGGAGAGGCTGAGGGAACTAGGCTTGTTTAGTCTGCAAAAGAGAAGAATGAGGAGGGATTTGATATCAGCCTTTAACTATCTGAAAGGGGGTTCCAGGGAGGATGGAGCTAGGCTGTTCTCAATGGTAGCAGATGAAAGAACAAAGAGCAATGGTCTCAAGTTGCAGTGGGGGAGGACTAGGTTGGATATTAGGAAATAGTTTTTGACTAGGAGGGTGGTGAAGCACTGGAATGGGTTACCTAGGGAGGAGGTGGAATCTCCATCTTTAGAGGTTTTTAAGCTGCGGCTTGACAAAGCCCTGGCTAGGATGATTTAGCTGAGGTTAGTCCTGCTTTGAGCAGGGGGTTGGACTAGATGACCTCCTGAGGTCCCTTCCAACTCTAATACTCAATGATTCTATGATATCTAAGTGCTGTGTGTTAAGCAGAGCTAGAACCTTAAGGTATAACCAGTAAGCTGTACTGGTGTACCATTCCTTTGGGAATGGCAGGTCTGGTAATTCTGTGAGTATCCCATGGATAAGGAGCTTGACACTCCAGGGAATGGTCAGAGGATTTGGGGCTGATGCATATCTATTACTCACCTGCAGAAGGACAATGGAACACACTTGGGCTGAGAGGAGAGTGCTTGTGTTGCCCATGACTAGGGGTGTCAGAGAACTAACCGCTGGCAGGCATGGACAAAGCTCCCTCACGCTAAGGGCAAGAAGTAGAAACCTGCCTCACAACCCTGGTATCCCCAGGGAATACCACAACAGTACCTAGCACAATGGGACTCCTAGTAGCCACCCTAAGATAGTACCCTAACTATGGTATGTTAGTACAGTATCTGAAGTGGATAAATTGAGATAATTCCCGCCACAGGCTATATCAAGTTTTTGCAGTTGCCAAATAACTGACCTTTCCAAAGCATCTGCAAAACATTGGTTCCTTTATCTCAGCTTTGACTTTCCTTCACATTTCAGCTTTAGAAATCCTCAGTCATGCAGGTGCTTGCCTAATCTTACTTTCTGCTGTGATAATAACTTCATCCTCTAAGTGAGTCTTCTCATCAGCACCCTTATACACGAAAGCTCAATTTTCTAGTCCTTGCCTGAACTTTTTCATTAAGGTCACACTGCTTTATACTAGAGACATTTCATAACATACCTTCTTCGGAGTGGCTTTCATATTCTCCAATTACTGCTACTAGAACAGTTTTTCCATCTATAATTCTAGACCATGTTTCCAACTTCACAGTGCTACGCAACCTCATTTAATTTTATTACTGTTATTACCACTACTGAACATTTATAGCCCCTTTCAGCAGATGCTCTCAGAGTATTTTGCAAAGTTAGTAATACTCCATTTTACAGAGGTGTGAAATGCGACACAGGTTACCTTTCCAGGTGTCACACCAAATTAGTTGGAAGAACACAAGTCAGAATTCCAAAACTATACTCTAAAAGCTATACAATATACTTTCTTTCACCAAAGTGCATTTCCTTTGTCATCTTTTGTTTTTCTGGAGTTTACCATACATTCAAGATATAATCTTGGTCTGGGTGCCTGAAGCATGCTCTAAGTTAGACAAATAGAAGCCAAGCAAGAACAGCATTTCCTAGTCAAGGGGTTCTCAACATGTTCAAAAACAAAAATGCTTTAGGACCTCCTTGCCATCTATCCATTAAAGAAAGGAAGGGTGGTCACAATCCCCCAGATCTACTTGTGACCACCAGGTTCAGAATCCATGTTCTAGCCTCTGTCACACTGATTCTTTTCAATGTCTAATTTTCATTGCCTTATTCTGAACTTGAAGTTAATGAAATGGAATCAAGTGAGTAACCAATTACAGCCAAAAGGAACCCTATTATAATTTCACACTATATTTCTACCTTTAATCAAAGCACAAAACGGTTTACCTGGGAATAGTTCTTTGGTCAGTCAGGCACTATTTAGTGCAACATGTAAGCCTCATTTCTTCTGTTACACGCCTGCTTAAAAATTTACAAAAGCCACATAAAACACCTTCATTTATTTCCATTTCCTCAGCACTTTGTATAGTATCAGAGAGAAAAGATACTAAAACACTATTCTTAGGGTTTTAAATAATATGTTTAATTGCCTACCAGCAGAAAAAAAATGGTTATTAACAATAAACCTTGGCATGTGTCACTATCCAGACTCGTATGCAAAGACAGACTTGAAGTAATGACTGGCAATCAGGAGAGGTGGATTCTGTTCAGTTCTGCCACTTGCACTGTGTTTGACTGTGCACAATACTTACTTCGTGCATTAGCTTCCTTAACTGTAAAACTCATAAGGCTAATCTGCTGAACAGGGGTGTTGAAAGGCTTAATAAAGCCACAACCCTGATTTTTCAGAGAAATTGGAGGAGGACCTTTGCATCTGCATGAAGCAGAGCACTGCAGTCAACCAACACACCAATCACTGTTGGGGGCCATGTTTGCAATCAGTGAATTCTCAGACAGAAAACACTAAGTGCAAAATGTATTTCAGTTTAAAAAGGGAAGAAAGGAGGTTTTTGGTTTTTTTTAACTTAAATATTGTAAAATTTAGAATGCCTAAGAACACTTAGATTTGCCAGTTGTTAGTATTACTACTACTATGTTAACTTTTCAACAGGTTCTTCATAAAATTATAGGTAATGGGGTACCGTCGTAAATCTTGGTATATTACCCTTACTTAAAACAAGTAGCATCTCAACATTCTCTACAACTATTCCTTCCTTATACAAGATACCCAGTGATCATACAACAAAAAATCTGACCGTCCCCCCGCCTCCCCATCAAGGCAGAGTTTATCCATAAAGAACTTATATGAAGCCTGGTTTGGTAACATCAATTCAACAGTCAGATCTCACTTTAATTTAGTGAAAGTTCCCATAAAAGGATCTCTTTCAATGGCAGTTGGCGTGTTTGAGGATTTTTTTTTTTTTAAAGAAAAAAGTGGGAAAAAAATCTTACTGCATCCCTCTAATTTAAGCAATACTAGGATCTGCATGTAGATACCTGCAAGTAAGTTTTCTGAAAAATATCTTTTATTAAAAACAGCCATGAAGAACATGATTTTTAATAAGAGATTAAAAATTTCAACATTTGCTCTAATGCCTAAAGCTCTGGTTGGCATGAATATAAATCCTGTAATCTATAAATAAATGCACTGAAATTGAAGCCATCTGTTATAAAACCACACATTTTATTTCATGTCAGCATTCATCTCCAAGTTACAACAAGAAGTACTTTAGCTGCTGTTCTAAATTATTTTACTGTGTTGTTTGTTCATTTCAATAAACAAATCTGAACTCTTGTATGTGGAGTTTCTACTTCTACCTCTTCATTTGCCCCTTCCATTTTGCTAACAAGATTTGTGTTGGGACAAGTGGGTTTTCTTTTAGTACCTCTAGTCAGCCAAGGAGATCAGATTATATTACAAAAATATCAATAAAAAGACTAACAACTCAATTTTAATAGTTTCTCTCTCACTCAAGCACTTTAATAGCCTTGCATTGAAAGCCTGAGGGTGCAGAAAGTAAGCAATACATAAAAAGGAATATTGCACAGCCAAACACTCAAAAGAAAATGCCAGAATTAAGGTTGCCTGAATGTGTTATGACACAATCAAATACTATTTTTTCCACAGGATCCCAATCTTATTCAGTGCACAGGATGAATGATACTCACCTAATGACCAGTTATTCAGTATTTTGTTTTCTCCTCATTGTTCAATGTTTGGCCCCATGTCTCATTTCCTGTACATTATTCAAACCGTACTCAAAAGACAGTATTATTAATTTCCTCGTGGGCTTTTCTAGGGTACTCATCGCTGTAGTCTCTAAACTCTTCACAAATATTAATAAATGTATCTGCACAACACCCGTCAGATGAGGGAGTGCTGTTCCCATTTTACAGGAGAAAAACTGAGACAAAGAGATTAATGTAAAAAAGATCCACTTTGTATGCCCAACTTGAGATTTCTACGATTTGATTTTTTTAAAGAATATTCACATTAAATAGCAATTTATATATTTAATGTACAGCTCCCACCGAGTTTAGTTGCACTTGTTCGTGTTTGGCATTTTTGCAAATTAAACCACAGTCTCACATCAGGCACCCTGAAAATGAGCAACGCAAAATGAGTGATCACCTATGAAAAGGTCAGTTAAAGTGATTTGACTAGCATTGCACAGCAATTCTGTGGCAGAGACAAGGAGAGAATCCAGTTTTCCAGGGCAACACCAAATTGCCTTAACTATCAGACAATATTTCTCTTCCTGCAATCCCCTGCCTCATTCAATTCATGCCTTCTAACTTCTGCAACCAATGATGCATGGGTACTTTATATCACAGTCTCCTTCACCACATGACCCTGATTCGTTTTGAGTAGATTAATCCCATGCTCTGAATGAGACAGAAATCATGTGGAAAAAAATATTATGTGATCATGTAATTCAAGACCATCATAATACACACAGACAAGGGGGGCTAAAATGGTAGACAAGATAGGAAATGTTAGAATGAAGGTTGCCTAAGTGCTTGACTTTGCACCTTTCATAATGTTCTTTTAACATTTTCATGGTGTGTAGCTTACTAAGTTTTTTTAAAAAAAGCAAACATTCCATCATACTGGTCACCCATATGATTCATTAGCAATATTGGAACCCTTAGAGCACTGCACAGACCTCTGCAATTTGAGATGAAGTCGTACCTGATACAAGTAGCAGGTTATCATCCTCTATATAGATCAGCATTAGAATGGGATGGGACATTTTGCCAGTGGGTTTCAGGTATTTGTTGACAGCAGAGGAATGGTGAGACTCAGGAATCTTGGACTCCATTCCAAGCTCTGGAGGGGTGTGTATTCTAGTGGACCCAGACATCTGCTCATTCCACCCAAGTGTGACCTTTCTGTTCTATCCCCTCCAACCTGCCACTTCCTCACCCCTGGCTCCTTGTCCCAGGCCCATTCTCCTTACCTAGCCAGTCCCAGTCCTCACTTATCTGGCTTTTTGATCCCAATCCTCCCATCCCAGCTTTCCCTCCTTTATCCTGGCCTCCTCTTACTGCCCCCTCTCTTTGGGCGCCTCGTACAGTCTGGGGGTATGTCTATACTGCAGTTAGACCTCTACAGCTGCCCATGCCAGCTGACTTGGGCTTGTGGTGCTCAGGCTAAGGGACTTGTTTAATTGCTATGTAGACATTTGGGCTCGGGCTGCAGTCCACGCTCTGGGATCCTGCGAGGGGGCAAGGTCCCAGGGTTTGGGCTGCAGTCTGAGCCCAAATGTCTACAGAGATGAATTCACAGATTGATAGATTCTAAGGCCAGAAGTTACCATTGTGATCATGCAGTCTCACCTCCTGCACAGGCCATAGAACTTCCCCGAAATAATTCCTAGGTCAGGTCAGTGATGAAGAATCCACACAACCCTTGGTAAATTGTTCCAATTGTTAATTATTCTCTCAGTTAAATATTTAAACCTTATTTCCAGCCTGATTCCAGATGCCTCCAGCTTCCAGCCATTGGATCATGTTATACCTTTCTCTGCTAGATTGAATAGCTCATTATTAAATATTTATTCCCCATGTAGGTATTTATAGACTATAATCAAGTCACCCCATAGCCTTTTCTTAGTTAAGATCAATAGACTGAGCTCCTGGAGTCTATCACCAAAAGGTATATTTTCTAATCCTTTAATCACTTTCGGGGCTCTTCTCTGAACTCTCTCCGATTCATAAACATCTTTCTTGAACTGTGGGCACCAGAACTGGACACAGTATTCTAGCAGTGGTCATACGAGTGCCAAACAGAGAGATGAAATAACCTTTCTGCTGCTACTCAGGATTCCTGTTTCCACATTCCAGGATCTCATTAGCTCTTTTGGCCACAGCGTCACAACAGGAACTCAGGTTCAGCTGATGATCCACCATGACCACACATCTTTTTCAAAATCACTGCTTCCCAGAATAGAGTCCCCCATTCTTTAAGCATGGCTTACTTTCTTTGTTCCTAAATGGATACATTGACATTTAACCGTACTGAAACGCATAGTTTGCTTGTGCCCAAATTTCCAAGAGATACAGATTGCTCTGAATCAGTGACCTGTCCTCTTCATTACCTATCACTCCCTCAATTTTTTGTATCACCTGCAAATTTTATCAGTTATGATTTTAAAAGCATATTGAAAGACTATGAAAGCTTAATTTATTCTAATGACTATTAATGATATTTAGAAAAAATAAGTTGTGAGCAGAGTGACAAAAAGCATTATATTTTTTAACAGGGAGCAAAATATAGAACAATGGATTTTGATACTGTGTAAACATTTGGATTTGAACCAAATTTCAATCAGCTACATTTTGAAAGAGCAATAGTAACATAAAAGACATCGTTAAGAGACAAACATATTGTCCTTACCTAGAAAGCCAGTATACTACCACAGAAACACGAAGAAACACAGAAACACATTAAAAAAACCCTGAATTTGGAGAGAAAGTGGTGTAATTCCTGTAACTTTCTGAATTACTGGAAAAATAAATTATATTAAGTTTTATGCAGTTTTCTTTCACCCTGACTTAAACTAAAGCGTACACTATCACAGGTTTGAATAAAATAATCAGAAACAAGGAACAATATTGAATATACAGTAAGATTAAAATTAATAGGGAGAAAGTTCTCATTTAGCAGTTAGCTGGGTTTCTGAGAATAATTTATAAAACCTCCAAAAATCTGTAACAGGAAAAAAAGAAACGAATCCACAGACTACAAAAATCCTGCATTTCCTACAATTAAAGAATAAAGTAACTTTACCAACAATCTCAATATTTGTAAGTACTAGGTGACCCCAACACATGCTCCTTGATTAGAAAACTGCATCCCAATGTATTTCATTACCCACTATTTTCACTATGTGAATGTTCTTACACTCTAAAAAACCACAAGGACTTTAATGTGAGAGTATCAACTACATGAATGAAAGTAGGTACACCTAATTAAAATTCCAAGGAAAACATTCAAGTTGTAACTAGGCAAGATAAGTAGCTGAACGAAAATCCATCTTGACAGTTATCCATATTATCCAAAAAGTACTATTAAATGGTTTCTTTTAAAATCTGTAACTATACCCCTGTAGATGTAATTGAATTAGTATGTGCGCACTTAATTGTTTCCACAGAAGGAAAGCCTTGTTTTTATGACCAGGGACATGGACTTTTTTTTTTTAGGTTTAATGCAACTGTTCTACTGTTGTACTCCATATACTTTTACATATTTAACTTCACCATGTTTACCATTTAACTGCCTATACTTTCCTTTACATGTTTAACCACCTCCCCTTTAATGAATGACAATTATTATTCCAGCATGTTTTTCACTATTATATCCTTATACTTTCTAACTTTTATCATGAGAAACAGCTACATAATTTGCCTCAGCTATTAAAAGTTTCTATTTTAAATAATTTCAAAAATATTCCTAATAGTTACAGGAATCTGCAGTTCCTTAGACAAACTACATTTAAAGACTATTTCCCAGTACAGTGCAATTAAGATGCTGATTTTTCAGAACAGAAAAGAATATGCCCTTCAATTCAATTTCCAGAAAATTAACTTTTCCACCTATCCCTAATACAGCACTACTCCTGGTAACTCAACTGTAAGCCTTTCTATATTATGAAGCTTTTACTACAGTTTGAGGATGTCTATTTTAATGCACTACTAGCCCTGAAGTGTAGCAGTTTTGGATTATAAGTATTTTAACTAATATTGATAATTTCTAATAGCGTGTTAAATGTGATAAAGCTTGGAAAAACAAAACTCTAAAAAAATATTTGGCTTAGTTTTAAATTGCTATTAAAATGAAACTATCCAAATTGTTATATTATTCCAATTTATTAGTTAGTAGAGAAAGTGTTGGGTTGCTGAATACTTGATCTTTTAAAAAACAATTAAAACTATATCCCTATTAAACATCTGCTAAAAACTTGTTTGCTGTATGTTAGTTACCTTTTGGGCATGTGGCTACAGCAACTACATAAACATGTGGGTGATGACAAAGGCAATCCATATGAAAGAAAGATTTTGAATTCAAACAAGCCCATACAACTTGATTCTGTAAAAATATTTTAGCAAATAGAAAGGGAGAAGGTAGCCCTTTAGCAAATACTTTCACAAAGAATCAGCTCAGGCAAAACCCAACAAGTTTGGAAAGGAACTGCCTTATGACAGATGTTCTTTAAGAAGCCAAAAGCTTCAGGCAAAACGGATTTCTTTTGCTGCATATTTGTAAAGCAGTACTTCTATATTTTTTGAAAACTTATGACTTGTGATTATTAATTTATTTTTCTTATAAACCCAATCCAGATCTCATATTCTTGTGGTATGTAAGATTTGCGCACACAGTACTGCAAGGTTACATTATATTACTTTCGTTCTTTAAGTATAAAAAGATAAAAAAAAAAGCTAACAGAACTCATTAAAAGCATGCACAGAATAGACTTTAAAAAAAAAACAAAAAACCACCACATACTGATGAAAAATCATCATCTGTCTTTAAAAGGGCCTGTAAACTTATTTGCTCCAAAAAGCCTGTGCCGTCAAAGTAGATTTAGAAAAACTTTTGAAATCCACATTTCCTGTCTGAGTGCTTCGAATTTCCTATCACACTGCTGCGCTGATCAAGTTTGATGTCTTTCACTTTGTTGAAACACACAAAACTCTAAGAAAACAGACACATTATGAAACACATTTCAAAATAAATAAAACCCAGTAAGTGACAGTACATTGTGTACTTACCAGTGACTGATGCTTTCCTTTTCAGTTATAGTATGTGTTTTAGGTTTCCTGATGCTTTACTTTTATTTAAAATACAGCTGATTACTACACTCCTTAAAATGGCCGCACAGCTTAGCCAGCAAAACCATGTTAGTGACTGAGTTGCAATATTAAAATAAAAATAAAACAAAACAATTGCTTCTCCTATGGTGAAGCATAAAAAAAAAATCCATGCTGGCATCTTCAATCATGGAGCTACCTTGGAAGTTGCTGCTGCTCTTAAAGTAGCTGCAGTAAAAGTTCTGCTACATTCTTGCCTTCTGCATGGTTTTTCAGCTAAAGCAGATCAGAACAGGCTAGCAAACAACTCCTTCCTAAATGAAAGCTCTAATTTCTTCTTCTGCAGTGAAATGAACCAAGTTTCTATGCTAAAGAATGAGTGACAGTATTGCCAGCCAATCAGCTTGGGTTTTTCAAAAAAATCACCCCTTAATTCATTCAAAATTAGGTCATATGACACTATTTGAAATGCTATTGGCTTAAAATTAATATAGTGTTTTAGCCTAATCAGGATAAGGCCACCCATCTATGCCTCCCTAGGCTGAAGACACCTTGACTATAAACATACTAAGAATATTAAAAAAAGAATGCAGACTTACCAGAGCTTCCCAACTATTAAAGGGCCGGAGCTCCGTTATCTTCTGAGCCTTTTTCTGAGAACACTGAGGCATCAAAATGAGTTCGCCTAGTGAAGCATCTTGCAGGAAGCTAAGTATTTTAGATTTGTAACCATCCTCCATCACTTCATCACCACTGCTGTAGTCCTCATCAAGGCAGCTCCCACCTTCTGAAGCTGACTCGTATTCTGAATCTTCTGTTTCTCTTTTAGTGCTCCAAACACCTTTTTTACCTTTATATTTTTTCCTAAAGCCATTCTGAGCTTTTGCAGAAGATTTCTGTTTCAGCTTCACTCTAGTATAATCATTATTATGGTGCTTTTTGCTATTTGTGGTGACTTCGTTCCAATTAGAAACTTCACTTTTGGAAGGATATTGCACATCTGTGTATGTAATGTAAAAAAGTAAATGACAAATAAGATGTATTGATCAAGAGCGTAAATCTTCGTAACTCCTTCCTTTCAAAATAAAGGCTTCTGAACACCCACACTCTTTTCTGCTTTATATACAACATGAAACAAATTTCAGTTTCCTAACTGTAAAACTTCATTCAAGCTGTGTTTGGAACTTTTCCCTGTATATTTGGAAAGATATCATAATCATCATTTTAAGTACAAAATTATCAAGTAACTGGAATCACAATGAAAAGATTTAAAATGTTCTAATCTTACGATTTATACAATGCTAAGTAAAAGCCAGGTAATTTCAAATATGTTAACTATCATTAATTCAGAGTATAATTGTAGCTAAATTAGGAGGATTTAAGCTACACTGCCAGTCACAGCAGTTGTCTAACTGCATCAAGGCAAAAATGGTCAAAATTGTAATATGTATAAGGTAACCTTTGATACTCTAAGCATTCTGCCATAAAAGTTTAGTTTTGATGGACTAGTTCCCACCCCCAAGCCTTTTATGTTAATAGATTAGCACGATTTTATCACAAAAAGCATGAACCTAATCTTATTTTACTGCATCTCTCTGCAGCACTATGGGTGGGAGAACAAAAGCATGCACCTGTTACAATAACTTGAACTAGAGCTTTTAAAATAAAACAAAATATGTTTGGTCCAGTTATGAATGTCTGATTTGTTAAAACCCTAATCATGTTTTAAAATAATGTAGCTCTTTCTTTTGTTTAAATAAATTAGTAACTTTTTCCTAAAAGAGAATGTGTATCTTTTTTATCTCTTAATTTAAAAATGTACTTTAATACAATGCATGAATATTGTAATTTTTTTCCCTCCTGCCTAACCCTGCTTTAGGTTCAAGAATCCTAAGCAGCTTTTTTTCCTCATAAGGAAAGGCAATATGCACCTTTTGCCAAGCATCAAATGGAAATCTTCTCTATGGAGGAGATCACATAAAGGGCACTATTCTATCCAAATGATTCTTTGAGAAGCACACTTAAGTATAAGTTATTACATTCATGCACAAACCTATTATAGATAGTTTTCATAAGATATATAGCACATTTCTCCACCTACCAGACTACAGCAACCAAACTGCCCATTATATATGGTCTAAAAAATGTATTTTGTTGTGTTGATACACCCAGAGATACAGCCTCTGTGATGCTGGGAGTAAGTTCTCACCACTCTTCCTGGAAGCAAGTGCACAGCTCTGCACAATAATATGCCCCTAATCTAGAATTTTGATTCCTTTTTTTCCTCATGTTTTACCAACATTTTCTGCTAACAAGTCTATGAAAACATAAAAATTCTTTAACAGAGAAATTATAGAAACGAGAACTAGAGTTAATAAAAAATGCTGGTAAAACAGCATTTTGCATATATAAAGTCTTGTTGCTGCAGCTGTGCCTTGCCTTTTAGATGATCAGATTACGGAAACTCAGTTTGGAGATTTTTAATCACATCTCCATACTACAACTTGATTTGTTTATGTACTTGTGACATGAAATCTAATTTCAATTAGGATATGTATTTTGTTAGTTCTTTGGAGCAGGAATTCTCTCTACGTTTGCACAGTAGCGTGCATAATGCAATTCTGGATTTTAATTAGTGCTTCCTTGCACTATTGCAATATTAAAGAAATAGGATATCTGCTCATATTAAATATGGTGTATTTCCACTGTAATAGTCTGCAGATTTGTCAGTGATGTAATAATGGTTATTTCATCAAATGTCATGTACTGTTATTTCTCTGGATTTAAGACTATTGTTTGTACTATTTCACCCTAAATATATTCTAAATATTATTTCTATACTAAAAGATTTCTTACGTAGGATAAGCTGATTTACTGAGGCCACTTATTAATCACTTGCAATTAGCACTTTTTAACTACTCAGTTCAAAGAGACTCATGCTTGATTTTTTCTTTTCAGTTAGAATATGTTTTCATATTAACAAATTTGCACTTAACAAAAGAATATATTTGCCTTAACTTCCATATAAAAGACATGCTATTACATAGAAATAGGATGGAAACTCAGCATATATATTTTCTTTTTAAACATTAAAAGCCAGTTTCTTTTACATTCTTTTCCTTTTTTCCCCCCTTAAACATCTTTTTGCACATCACTACAACTTTTAAGACGTTATCTTAAACCCTGTCAGGACTATCTTATTCAGACATTAGGGAAAATTTACACTTCTTACAGCTGTTATTTTATTACAGAATAAAATGGACTATAAATCTGTTTTTACCCTGTTGGTCTTCTGCAAATACTTTTAAAGACTCCAGTGCTTCATGAAACACCCAGTTATGCTCTTGAAGTACATCTCTCAGTTCCTAGTAAAACAACATTTACATTATCACACCATTATGCAAAAAAAAAAAAAAAAAAAAAAAAAAAATCTTTTAACAATTGAAAACAAGAGCAGCACTTCTCAAACAATTAACTCATAAAACTTTTGATTATCCATGCACTGGATGCAGGATGCATACTACATATATTGTAAATAAGCACCTGATTCCTTAAAACTATTCCTAATTTTAATTATCTCCCTATGATGCAACAGGTCTTCTAATTAAAGTTAACAGTATTTCAGATGAAAACACAAGGAAACCCTATATACAAACTTCAGAATACTAAACATTAGCTTACCACTCTCCTAACAGGTAATATACTTGGCCTTCCACTTTTAAAATATAAAACCAGTAAAAGCTCACTGAATTCTCTGCTTGACTGCTGATCTACTTCAGCTCTTTATATGCCCAGTTTCTAATAATTCTTCTAAAAACCAAGCATGCCAGATAATGACCTACAGAAATAAGTCAGCTCCTGTTTTATTCAATAAGATAAAATGAGTTGAATTCTACAAACAAAATGAATATTTCAATGATAAAATAATGTAATATGCCTGAATAATTTCCACACACATTCATACTGTGGGCCAGCCTCTGGTCTGGCCAAGCCATGCTTAGTGCAGGACCAGAAGATGGGGCAATAGGATTTATTTGTGTCTTACTGCTCAGGGTCTCAAGAGACCATGTCAACAGCAGCACCAGCAATGTGTTCCTGCCATTTACCCTTTCCCTGAAAACACTGCTTGTGCTGGGGTTACTTGACTGGCTCCAGGCCACCTAGTAATTCCCCATAGCCAGGAGGGGGTTGAGCACCTGGACTTGTGTCTAAAATCTGGTCCTAGGTACTGATCCCATTTTTACATGTAAACTTGTATAAACTGTAGGTTTGCCCCCAAGAGACACATACTAGCTTACCTCTTTATCCAAACTGGGGAATTTATTTTGCAGTTTCTTTACAAGTGCTTCTTGGTTTTCCCATTCTTTTTCAGTTTCTGGCCCTTCTAGCTATGGTTCAGAAAAGATGCAGCAATTTTAGAGTTCATTTAACTTAATGCATCATAATACTACTACACAAACCATAAAGAAATAACACGCCTAACTTTGCTTACCTGTTAGTCACCCTTTGACCCTTTGATAACGATTTGCAGAAATATCTGAGCTGTGCAGATAGAAATTAATGACTTATACTGTTTTCTTCATTTATAACTCTGTTCAAAATGAGACAAAACCCTCCAAGAATGGTAGAAAATTCTTAGAGTACTGAAAGAGGAAAAAGTTTTTTACCCAATAAGAAAGACGACAAATTTTAGGTTCTTTTCCAAAATAATACAAATGGATCTTTGCCAACTTAAAATCATTTAAGCTGCTCTAAAAAAATAGAGTGGCTTTAGATGAGTCATGTGATCCTTTACTAATAGTGTTCAATCAGGTTTTTGGGTTGTTTTGTTTTGTTTTAAACATGACATTTTGGAGAATATAATTCAGTTTTAAACAACTTGTCTTGTGGGGAGGAGAAAGGATGGCAGACATGCTTAAAGAACCGAAACAGCCAATTACTTAAGTGAGAAAGATTTTATGCAACCCATATCATCAACAATGGAATTTTGCACATTAAAAAGCCATTATGCCCTTTAAAAGCCATCATGAAGCCTTGTATCAGAATTTTGGCAAATGGAAAATCCTAGGAAATGGAATATTGTGTTATGGCACAAAAAAATTATACTAAATCTTGATAAAAGATTTCCTGACAAAAGATTTCCAACAGTTTTGTATAACTAAGGCTCCTACTGGTTCACAGGAAATGGAGAGTGTGGTCTAGCGGTTAAATCTCATAAATGGGAGCCAGGATTTCCAGGTTTTAGTCACAGTTCAGATATGGACCCACAATATGCTAATAGGCAAATCACCATACTTCTCACTTTCTCTCTCTCATCTGTAAAATGGTTATACTACTACTTACCTATGCGTCAGAGGTGTTATGAGGCTTAATTAATGTTCATGAAGCCCTCTCAGATGTTTAGCTGCATGATGCTAGAAGCTATTGAATTGCCCAAGAGTAGCTGTCAGCTCACCCGCTAGCACTCCTGCCTATGGAGCACATGGGTCCCAGGTTAATAACTACAACAACATTTAAAATGAACACTTAGCAAGTCCAGGCACTACATCTAGTTTCTAGTCACCAATTAGCAAACCAAGGTGAAGTGGCAGCCCTTAATTTGTAATTCTCTCACCTCTGTTCATTTAAGTTGAACATAAATATTTTATGAAGGCATTTTGTGAAGTTGGTTAGAAAAATTCCAACCAACTTTTTTTTGGTGGAATATGATTTATTTAAAATCAAAATGTTTCAGAGAGATTATTCAATTTCTAGGTTCTGACAGAAGCCTGCCTGCCACGCAGTTTTCAAAACTTGGCTGCCAGGTTTCCTTTGGAAGCCTGCCCTATTTCCTGCCAGCTCACCAACCCAGCTCCTCAGTAGCCTGCACTTCCAGGTTCATGGCTACCCAGCAGCCTACCTGACAGGCTGAGAAGAAACCAGGAGCCTGGAAAGTTGGAGTTCCAGCTCCCAGGCTTGTAGCTCCTTGGGAGCCTCCGTGGTTCCAGGGCAGTCAGGAGCCAGGGCTCCATTCCCTTTTGTGGAGGAAATTTGTGGTTTTGTTCCAAATCAGAACTAAACCCAATTTCGAAGTACAGTAGATTCCACTTATTTGCAACCTCTCAGCTCCCAGCAAAAAGTTGCTGTTTTCCAGAAGTTGCCAATAAGCAGAAGGTATTATTTTCAAGGGGTTACATAGAAACATGACTGTGGAACAGTGATGCATTGTAAAACAAATTGTTTATTAACTTTCAGTTTGATACATCTTAAAGAAGAAAACCAAACATGACATACAGAAATGGATGTACTTTATAGCGTATCACAATGATTAGCGCAGATTTAGGAAATCTTAGTTTGCTATATGTCACAGACTACAGCAGCACACAATTCTATCAAGGCAAGCATGTAAAAAGCACCAAAGAAAACTGACAATATACTTACAGTATCATGTATAAGCTGAACAGCATTGTATTTACAGCTAGTGCTCCTCATGTGTCACACAAAGTAAGATAGTACAAAATTTTACTATATTTGAAATGTAAAATATACAAAAGTGTTTTTCAGAACATAGTTTGTCCATTGTTATTTTCTTTTTATTGTTTGCCACTTCCACTTGTAAATCCTTCTCAATTTTGCGTGCAGCCTCATAATCTTTCTCAAAGCCACGATATTCTGCAGAAAACGTCCACCGCCTGTAGCTGTTCCGAAAACTCTGCCAGCCATCATCCAATGCACTATCTTCTTGTGCCTCTGCCTGTAGGAGCTTGACAACTGCTATCATCTCCAAAAGTTCAGTACCAGTGAACTCATTTTCTGTCTCCAAATGACTGTCAAACTCAACAATGGCCTCAAAACCCTCTGCTGTTAGATTGTCAGGAACTAAAACATAGGCCAGCACATCGATGTCCATCAGGCCAGCATTTTCTGTTGATACAAAACCTGCCCTTCTGAAGCAGTTTAGGACAGTCTTGGGGCCACAACTCCCAAGCAAGATGAACTGCATCAATCAGAGTTGGTTTTTTTGGCAACATCCACCGTTCATAGGTTGGCTGCATGATAGAAGCTGTGTTCTGAGGCAAAAATTTTAACACAATATGCGATAGCTCTATATTAATTGAATGAACTGGGCAATTGTCCATCAATAGCACACAGGACAGTCATGTAGCTGCAACTCCCTATTCCAGTTCTTTAGCTACTCTTCAAACACACTTGTCACCCAGATATTGGCTGAGCTTCTCTGTAGATCACGGGCAGCTTTGAGTGGTCCTTAGGAAAACAACAAGGGTACTTGCTCTCCCAATCACCGTAAGAGGCAGTTTCTCTGTCCCACCTATGTTTGCACAACATAGCAATGTGATGCGGTCCATAGCTTTTTTTCTTCCTGCAAACACTTTTTTCAGCATGTCAAGGCCTCTCCCAGGAAAGCCTTGGTAGAAGAAACCAGGATCATCAGCACTGAAAACATCACACAACTGGAACTCCTCTAGAGTGATGCGTAAGGCATCCTATCACCATTCATTAGCCTCCAGCATCTTGTTTCTTGCTGTGCTCCTTGTGCTGAATGCCATTGTGCTCGACTTTCCACCGACTGAGTCGGTCATCTAAAGGGTTAAACTCCTTCCTCTGCTCTGCTGCCAGCTGACTTGGTTCCTGTTTCAGCATCACCCCAGGGTGTAGAGCACCTTGGCCAAGCTTATGCTGAAACCAGAGTCCCAGAGCTTCGCCAACATTTGTCTCCTTTCCATTGCCTTGACGCTTGCGGCCTCTGTTTGTGCTGGTCCTGTAAAATGTTATGGCTGCTCTTCAGAATGCATGAAACAGCCAACTTTGAGATAAACTTCTCAGCTACTTGCACTTGCTTAGCATCAGGCTCACGTAGGGCCTACAGAACCCAAACTTTCATCGGTGAGAAATAGATCCATGCATTTGGAAGCCATGGCACATATCATAAGTCCTCAGCTGTGCATGCTCAGAGCAAGGAAATTGATTACAGATAAGACCTCTCCTCTAAAAAATTGTTAATAAGCAGCATGCCTCTTACGAGTACCTGAATCCCATTAACATTGATGTTGGTAGGCTGGGATTTCCTTGCTGGTAATATGTTGCCATTAACCAGAAGTTGATAATGATCAGGATTGCCATTAAACGGAATCTACTGTAACAAAATCCTGAAATATAATGGCTCTCTACACCCAACTCTACTTTTGACAAAACAATTCTCATCCTTGCTACGCAACAGTCTATTGTTATCCTTTTGCCATGACACCTAGTGCTTTTCCAGGGATTATAGAACTGTGCATCAAATACATCAGATACAAGACTGAGTGGGTCACCTTAAGAATATAGTTCTGCTTTATTAGCTAAGGTCATCAAAATTTCCTAAAATTTGACTTACTGTTCCAACTTCCTTGTAAACATTTCCCCAAAACACAAATAAAATTACCATTTTATTTAATATATCATTGTCCTTTCTCAGATAAATTATACAGAAAAACTTACGCAATTTCTTGCCCTAACTTAGGATCTGATGCTGACAGACTCCGCACACCCAACAGCTTCCACTGACTTTAATGGGAACTGATGGTGCTCAGCACATCATGGGATCATGTCCTTAAAGACTGTTCCCTTTCTCCTATGACAATACTGCAGTTGGCACTAGGATATAATTCAATATACATAGAACATTGTAGCATATAACCTTTAAAAATTACCAAGAAATAATGAAAAAAGGAAGTCAGTAGTGTTGTCAGAGAGGGGGAAGTGGAGCTATTAACTCCAAAAATGAGAGTTGGGATTTCCTGACATAAGTCACTAATTCAGAAGGCTACTATGTTCCCAAAGACAATGGGGATCAATTTATTTGGTGGCTGTAAGACAGAAAGGATAACACTTACAGAGTTAGTTTTTTGCTTTTTTGAAATTTGGTCACCACTGTCTTCAGAGTTGTTTGTGGGTGATTGGCCTAGTTTCCTTTTTCGGGAAGCAGCTTTAAAAAATATATAAAAAAAGCAGAATTGTAAATTACATCAGTTAGAAATTCATCCTGAAATAACATAATTATTCAAATTAACGTTACAGAAGCTACCAATTATACAAACTTTGAGAAACACCAGAGTTTAACAAATGTGAAAATTTGTTTGGTTATAACAAACACACTCCATCCTTTTCATACAAAATAGTATAGGAATAAATTATTTTTAGGCGATAAAGAATTAATAGGGTTTTTACAACAGAATTTTAAGCATGTGGGAGCAGAAGCAATGAAGCATTCTATTCTAGAATGGTGACAAATTTAAAAAACGTGCTCCATTTGAATTATGCTTTTCATCTCTATTAATGTTAATGGGTAGAATCAAATACTGCATGAAGTTTAAGAATATGCAGTTACTCTTTTACTATTGTAACAGATGCTTTAAAGGAAACCTGAAAATAGCTCAATTCATGTTTATGTTCACAATGTGTCTTTTGTGTGACACTTCAAGAACCCAAAAAGGACAGGCAGCTCGTGTAGGACTCCAAATTTATGTTTTGTAAAGAGGAATGTTTTAAAAAATGTAATATCAAAAGATTGTAATATTAACAGCAAACAAGATGGCAATGAAAAATAAATGTTTCTCTCAGTAATAACAGTTGGGTGTTACAAAAATAGTATGTTCAAAGTACCAGGATGACAGTGTCCCATGAACACATAACTGTTACATAATCTGACTCTTAGCAGCTATTTTGTATACAAAATGAAGAGTGTGTTTCAAATACATGCTAAGTTTTTATTTATAACTTTTTCTGAATTTAATCAATAATTATCCTATTTATATAACACAATTAGAACACATTTTAACATCCATCAGGCATATTTTATATATGTCTTATGAAAGTATATATAAGCATATACTATGGTCTCTCTCTAAAAAGAGTTTTCAGATTTGAACCCTTTTTAAGCCATCCATTTTGGAAATCTGCTGCTGCTTTTTACTTTGGCAAGAACCTTGCGCTTAGTTTGAAACATATGTATATTTTTTGCAGTTGTAAAAATTCAAAAAGCTAAATATTTTTGGTTCTGATGTACACTCAGAAATCTTAAGTCAAATACAATTTCCAAAATAAATGAAAAGTTCATAAAAGATTCAAATTATCCATATTAAATAGTCAGAGATAACTAAACATGCACAATCAATTATAAAAAGTTTAAATGAACTAGCAAACCCAAGGTTATGGGCCATTGGTGGTCTTCTTCATAGACTACCAGCAAGTTCTCAGAAGTGCCTGGTCATGTGATGCCAGTTTTGTTTTTCAACAGCTACACTTCATTAAGTGAAGCTAGAAAAACAGTCCTAATATTACTTTCCCGTGAAATGACTTTTTGCTGTTAGAGAGAAGTGACTGCAAATGGGAATGGACGTGTCCATTAGACAATTGTTTAACTGAAGAAATTGGCTATAACTAAATTTCTGGCTATAAATACAAACTCATCAGCTAAAGAGAAAGAGTCTGAAAAACCTAGGTTATTACCCAACTAAGCTATTCTCCAGAAAAAAAGATCAATTCCATTTTGCCTATTCTCTCTCTCACCCAATCAACTGTAAACTTCCACAGAAAGAAAAAAAAAAAAGTGTGTTGAGGCAGGAAAGCAGGTGTTCAGTGATGTCTCCTCTTCTAGAAACGGGCCCAAAGTCAGATGATTTATGCCATTACATTCAGGCATGCTTACTCCTGCCTAAATCTTTTAAATGGGAGCAACAGCCGTCATTTATGTCAGAATTTTGCTGCCTAGAACACCTGTTTCTGTGGGCTTGTAGGCAAGGACATGAAATTGCATTTTTACATTAAAAAAATGGCTAAAAGGCAAAGCCCATACACTAGATTTCAAACTTGGCATGAGCTCATAGCAAATATTTTGGTACAAACATTTTTAAAATGTGATACTGACGTTTATAAAGTTATTTTAATTTAAAATCAATTTGGTGGTAATAATAAAACCCATTTAATTTAGGATTAATTTTTTTTCAGGTGGGACTTCACTTATTTCTTGAAACAGGTCTCAGATAAGCATTCCATTTTCAATTTCTCTCCAAGTTTTATCTTACAATTACCAGCATCACAATTCTCATCCTCAACATATCATACATATAATAGTAATTTCAAATGCTTTTTGAGATCAGAAAGCATAAACCTGCAATCAAACATCATAATATAGAAAGTATTAAAACCATATGATAGTACTAAGCATGTCATAGCTATATTAACAGATAAAAGTCTCAAGATGCACTGAGGATCACTGTACAAAATAATTTACTTCCTAATGTAAGCAAGCACAGTGCATGGGAGAAATGAAAAACTAGGATTTTTTTAGGGCATAGGGACACTGAGTTGTTGCTCTGCTGATGTCACAAAACACCATGAAAATCTTTATCATGAAAGGACAGATTAATCATTTAAATTAATCTCCAGAGAATAAACTGAAAATGATCTTATTACTTCTCACTGTCAACCTCCAATTCATTAAGAACTCTGGGTATAGTTCCTGCAACTAGATGGAAACTGCATAACTAAAACTTGTTATTTCATCTCTCCTATTATTTGATCTTGCCAACTCATACTCTTCAATTTTTGCATAAGCAGTAACCAATAAAATGAATATGATTTAATACTGGGGGAAACAGTTCGACTCTGGATTTATGGTGAGGACACCAAGAAAGCCAGGAAGTAAAAGCTTCATATGTTCGCTGCTCTGTACCATTCAACATCCTGGGATTTTCCATCATATTCCTAGGAGTCTCAAATGCCCATAAGGCTACATTAAAAAACCTCTAGGGCCTAAAGGCAGAGTTTGCTAGAGCTTCCACAAATCTATGGAGATTTGCAAGATGGCTAACAGTCCAACAATTATGACTCAGTATATTTCAAACATTCATCCTAAGTAAACTCAATTTCACAGGATGAATTTACTCACAAAAAAGCCTTGAAGGAAATAACTTCTTCATGCTCCTTTTAATAAAAAATTATCTGAATCAAGAGATATTTATGCTGCTTCCCTTGTATCATTGGCAAAAACTGCTGAGCTAACGCTTCAAGATGCCCTTTGAGGAAAACTTTAGGTCTTAATTCACAGCAAGCCATGAATATATAATACTATAGTTTGAACAGGATCTAGAGGTAGAAAGCTATGGTACTTCATTACGGTTCTCTTGAGTATGACATTTAAAAACTGGCCAACAAGATCTCTACCCCAATCTGCAACTCAGATGCCAGAAATGACGTATATAATTTTGGGTTCATAAAATAAAGCAATCCTGAGCTACAGAAAAGACCAAACTCTCCTTTTATTGTGAGACCATGGAAAGAATCAAAAACAGTTTAAAGTGCAAGGAAAAACTAGATGATGTAAATATTTCTCTTTCGATGCATGTCTTATTGCACTTTAGTTTAAATATCCTCCCCTCAAGTTTGCTGCAGTGTGAAAAATCTTCCAGAATAATGCACAATTGGTATAACATGCCAGTAGTAAAGATTACTGAATACCTTCATCATTAAACTTCAGACCAGCAGCTATAGCTTCATCCATTGTGCTCGTTGATTCTATCAACTAACAAGAGAAAAATTAAGTCACCAGTGATTAGAATTTAATCAAACAAATTGAACAGAAGAAAGCTGCTAAGTAATGGTTGAAACTATTAATTCACCGTTTTAAAACATTTAAATTTCCTCAGTATACAAGTAAAAAGGAAGATTTCTTACTATTAACTAACATCCTTCACAATGATGCTCAGCATATTCACACTATTGAGAACATGCACCTATAGCTGAGCAGAGTGGCACCTGATCCACTTGGAAAGATACTGGGCAGTGAGGACCAAGATAAGTTTCAGGAAGGACCAAGGAGGCTATGGTAAAAGGATATTCAGTTTGGCTGACTTAAATGCCAAAGCTTTAAAAACTAAAACTAGCAGAGTTATTCCCTAAAATTAAACTCAAACAAGTAAAAAGAATAAAATGCAACCGCATACAGGCATTAAAAGTTAATTTTTGTTTTAGACCTAAGTTTGAGTTAAGACCAGTCAGAATTTCCAGGTTCATACACTATCACACTTGGAAAAAACTAAGGTGACTGAAGCACCTTGCCCCCTTTATAGCACTGCCTGAAATATTCAGAGCTATGGGGTGGGACATGCAGTACCTGTTGGAGTACCTACTTCTAGAGGGTTTCACTAGTTCTACTGTACCATAAGACATATCCCCAACAGTGGCAATGTGCAGACGCTATTCCAAGAACTACCCCTGCCTCAAACAACCAACTCTGAACATTCACTGACATCTGAAGTCAAGACGAGTGCCTTCCTATCTACACATCACCAGTTACACCTGTGCCATCTTCCAATTAAGCCGTCAGTTATTATTTAAAGTTCTCAGAAAGGAAGGATATCCCAGTGGTTAGTGTGTTAGCTTGGAATCAGAAAAGCACAAGTTTGATTCCGTGCTCAACTACAGCCAAATTGTGTGATCATGAGAAAGTCAATTATTTTACCTGTAAAGTGGGGATAATATTTCCCTATCTCACAGAGGTGCTATGAGGATAAATACATTAAAGATTGAGTAATGGTAATGGGGGTCATATTAAGTGCCATAAATAGATATGTGTAGCTTCACTCAAGTTGCACTGGTGTGACTGAAGCCTTAATTTGAGGAAAATGGCCCAGAATAAGTTTCAGCTAAAGGAAGGTACAGTTGTCAATCATTTTGTGGTACAGATAGGTTTCAAAACAAGCATCCATACTGTGACAACAGCAGCCGATAAACATCAGGCTGCCCAGCTGAGACTAATGAGAAATATCACAGATGCAGCATTATGTCATGAATTGAAGCTATATGGAAATTCTCTTTCATGAAGTCCCGAAGCAGCAGCCTAGGTTTTATTTTCACTGCAGAGAACTAAGGATTAGGACTAGGGGGAAAGAAAAGAAAAGTTATAGGATAGCCTCTGGGACTGAAGTCTGTGCCTTTGACCATAGCAGAAAAAACTATAGAGTGTGTGATGGTCAGCAAACATGGGTAGCTTACTCTGCATTTACTCTGTTAAAATGGGGCTGAAGAACATTTTCACTGATACAGAGCAGAGGACTAACCTCTGTTAAAAAGGTGTTTCTTTCTGTAAGTTTTTTAACAAACAGTTTGGCCTGGTTTGCACTAACATGTTTTAAATATATTTAAATTAGAATGTAAATACTTTAAAGAGGGATTTTTTTTTTTTTTTTTTTTTAAAAGAAGTGTGGTAATTACATTTTAAATCTTATCAAATGGAAATAAGCTTGTGCTAATAAGAATTAAAGTTCCTCCTCCATACATACTGAAGGCACCAAAACATATATTGCCTAGAAAATAGGCAGCAAAACCAAACAGTATTACTTGTAATAATTCCTGGTCACTTCTTTGCGGAAAGAGTTCCTTCAGCGTTTGGAGTTTAGCATCTCTGATGTCTTCCTCCTCATCCATGTTGGACGACTGGTCTGCATCATTTGTGTATGTCAATCTAGGCGGTTCATATTCAGACTCTTCTTCATCAGACTGTTCAGAGCTACCGTAGAAGGAAAAGAAATAATTAAGACGTATTTCTTCTTAGGTATTCAGTTTTAGCATCATCATAGTTTTTCAGTATATACTGAAGATGTAGTACCACATAAGCTGAGTTTTATATAAGATAGCAATTAGTATGCTACCATTCTTTGAAAGAATCTGGAAACAAATTTAAAAGAACTGAGACCACACATCACAGAGAGCACAGCAGGAAAAAATTCTCTTGGGGGGGGGGGGGGGGAACCTATTTTGGGCCTTCTTCATTCACCATAAAGCAGGAAAATAACAAACCCAATTTTTTGAAAGATATCTTTGAGACTTGGTAAGCTATTATTATCCAGCATAGCAGTGAATCTTGTTGTGTCCTACTTGTTATCTACTGTTCAGAACAAAATGAAGCATCTATAATCCACAGAAACCTACTGTACATGAGCCTTACAATACCAGTGAATCCTTTTCAGATTTGAGGGGGGCACACCAGGGCGACGAATCCAGGATAGGGCTGTTACCTATATATTGTGTCACACAGCCAGCCAACATAATGCTTTACATCAATAGGTAATGTCACTATCTGTGTCTTGTCAGAACACCATCAGAGTTCACTTTCATAAATGGAAATAGATTAGGGCATTATCAAATCTCAAATTCAAGCTCAAAAGGTCTAATATTAATTTCCCCCAGAGATCGGAAGATAGTTCGGTCTTTACAAACTCACCTCGGGCAAGGATCAAGTCCATATCCAAAATACCATCTACGTTACAAAATGAACCATGTTGAAAGACCTTACAACACTTCAAATATATTAAAACATGGCTCCATCTTGTAGTGTAGACAGAAGTTAACTTTGTTTTAACAATGTCCCTGAGATATACCAAAGCCTTGGATACACGCAAATCTATAAATCTATGAAGGCTTAGGCATAACTCACAATATATTTAGGCGCTACCAACCTTACAAAATGGAACAATTTCAATTTATATTTAGTTTTGTAGTATAGGCAGGACCCAAGTGCAAGTCTCCTACTTTACTGTCTTATTTAGCTACATAGATGCCTAGTTTCTGCTTTGCTGTGCTAAAGTTGACTGTAAAAGTAAGTCATTTTTAACAGAGGATAACACCACAGCAACTTAATTTAGGTAAGGGTCTGCATAGAGGTGGGGACTGGGGAGAGTAAAATTACTGTTTTTCATTGACTCTGGCTATATACTTTTCTATTAGACTGCAATATGTGAATAACCATCATGCTAAAAAAGTGTAATAAAATACCATCTCTAAAAGATGCATGCAAAAATTTGGGAAAATATTTTCATTTTTCACCGAATACTACCCTGTTCTTGTCTACAACTAGTGCTTAAAAAGCAAAGCACACCTAAATTGCACCTGGCCAACAGGAAAAGGTGTAACAAAAGCAAAAAATTCCTTTCCAACTTCAACTGGGGATCAGTTTATTCCCTTAAGCAGAAGGATAAGTAGCACTTGTAACATTTAAAAACAGTGAAACTGCAAATGATAATTCTATTAATACTTAAATCCTTTTCCTTCAGTCCTGCAGGAAAAGAATATTTGTGTTAATTCCAAAGACAAAACTTGAAAGGTTACATTTACTAAATCACAAGGTGCTTACCAATCCTATGTATAAAATCCAAATACTTGACAATATTTAAGAATACCATAAAATCTTACATTGCCCACATAATCATTCTTCTTGAGCATAAAGAAATGCATACTTCATCACAACATGGCAAGTTTAATTCTGACCCATGAACTGGATTTTTTTTTTTTTTTAAATAAACATTCTAGGCATCTCAGGTAGTGACACCTATAGCTAAGGTTGCCTGATACTTTCTATTATAAAGACTATGTTTTCAGTGGTTTACAACTTCAAACTAATACTTAAGGCTAAAATTTTCCATGCTAAGTGTTTGCTTCAAGCTGACTATGCTGACAAAGTTATAGATAAAACAATTTAGCTCTCTCAGTGAATAAGTTTAAGGAAAAATACATTTTAGCCATGATAATAAAAATTCTTACAACCATTTTGCTGCAAAATTAACACCAAAGTGCATTAGAGCAGGAATTTGAAATCTGGCAAGGGTAGGGGGATGGATCGCTCAGGTGCCAGGGTTACCATCCCTGTAAACGTTCACCCAACTTTGGTCAGGTAAGATCCCTCTGAAAAAAAATTGCAGTTTACTCAGCTAAATTCTTGAAAGACTGTTTGCACAAGCATGCTCCAACTTCAAACAGCTCCTACATACCAACCTGACTACCTGTGCTATCCCACAGCACAACTGAGCATGCTCCCAGCCCAGGAATTCAGGGACTGAGCAGAACTTTCACTGCAGTTGTTACTAGCAAAGGCCAGTATGGCATCAGACACTGGAACTGAGAGCAAAGAAAGATCCTCTCTCCTGTACGCTCAATGGTCCCCATGCTGGCACCCTGGAAAAGATCTATACAGCCTCACTCAAATGCAGAGAGAGGCATAAGGAACAGAAGAAAAGGAAGGAAAAAGGGATGAGGGATAGGAGCTTGGGGGGGAAGGAAGGAAGGATAAAAGCCTTGGGGAAGGGGAATTAAAAGCAGGAGGAGGGGCTAATAGGACAAAGCAGGTGGAGAGAGGATCACTTCTCTACCTCATACACCATACACCTTCCAACTTCTGCAAAAAATGAGGCAGGGATCCTGTACATAATAGCCTCATTCACTACATAGACCCAATTCAGTACACAAGATAAGCTGTGCTCTGGAGGACTGTGGTCCTGTGAATCATGTAATTAAAAACTGCACAGGAAACCTTACTCCTGGCATTTCCTATCTTTTGAGTGTCTGATTTTGCAACCTTCATGTTCTTTTAGCAAAGGAAATTATAAACAAAACCAAGTTTCTAAAAAAAAGGGCAAAAAGATCCATTATACAAAATCATATTAAACAAAACTACTGTCATGACCTCATCAGTAGTCTGACATCATGAAGTAATGCAAAAATTAAAATTAAAAAAAAAAATTAAAAACAAAATTTCTAAATTCAATAAAGAGATTTTTCCAACACAGAAGACAAATTTCAAAATTTTTCACAGTAAATGAGAATTCAGAGAAAAACTCGGTTAGTCAAAACAGAAAACTTTTGGCAAGTTTTCTGACAAGCTTTAGTTGTACCCTTTAAATCCCCAGCACACCTCTGCCACTTGAACTAATGGAGTACCCAAAAGCAACAATAGGTTGTCACCCTCTATGTGGCTTCACAGCTATATAATGGACAGAAAAGAAATGTTGAGACTCAGGAATCCTGGCCTCTATTCCATGGTCTGGAGGGGCCTGTGTTCTCATGGCTACAGACCTTTCTGCCTTTGTCTCTTTTCTCTGTCTGCTTCTGTTCCTATCCACCCAAGAGCTGAAAGCAGAAACGTCCTATGTAATCTCTCTGATCACCTGAAAGAGTGTTTTGAGATGGTGTAACAGCATCCCCAGTTTCACTGCAGATGGAAAAGGCAGCAACAGTAGAGGGAAAGAACAGGCACCATTCTGCTCAGGCTTTTCCATTCCCCTTTTTGACATATTCTTGATCTAATTTTCAACAGCACTGAAAACCAAGCAGTTTCCACTGATTACAATAGGACCTATGCAATCCAGTTGTAGCCATATTGGTCCCAGGATATTAGAGAGACTAAGTGGGTGAAGTAATCTCTTTTATTAGACCAACCTCTGTTGGTGAGAGAGACAAGCTTTCCAGCCAGACACAGCTCTTCTTTAGATCTAGGAAAGTAAAGCCGAATATTACAGCTAAAAGGCAAGATAGAACAGATTGTTTAGCGTAAGTAGTTAACACATATTCTATGAGACCGTTCAAGGTAGAGCATCCCTGTGTGCTAACTACTTAAGCTAACAATCTGCTCCATCTTGCATTTAGCTGTGATGCTCACAGTACCTTTCCCAGATCTGAAGAAGAAGAGCTGTGTGGGGCTCGAACGCTTGTCTCTCACCAAATAGACATTGGTCCAATTAAAGATATTACCTCACCCACCTTGTCTCTACAATAGACCTGTCATACATTCAACACTTCTGAAAATCAAGTCATGTATGCGTAAGTATTTTTGTGCTGAACTCTTTTCATTATATAAAAAGTTTATTACATATATTATGCCCTGAAGGAACACCTGTCCTCCTGCCAACAGTGCTTCCTCAGGGGCAGAGGAACAGAAAAGGATTGTGCAATTCTGAAGATTTCCAAAAAATATAGTAAAGGAATAACTTCCATTAACTTCAGGCCTCTGGGTCACTCGACAATTTTGGCACTACATAAAAACTAATCTTTCCATAAAACCAGGATGAAAGCAAGCAAGCTAAAGCAAAAGCCAATATATAAACACTTTAGCTAACCTTTTAAAATTGAATTTTGTGAAATCCTCTTGGTGATGCTTGAATTCACTGAAAACTGCCCATAATTTGACAAATAGCAGAAGTACCATTGAAATTCATGTATTCTGGGATTTCTCCAGTGAACTAGGTAGTATTCAGAGGAAGACAACTCTTTAAAGAGGTGAAGCTTTCTGAGATGAAAGCTCAATACAGCCTGGTTAGTGGAGACATTCAAAACCAAGATGGCATTTAGTCAGCACACATGAAATTAACATTTTTAAGTAGGACATTAAAATTCATAAATTCGCAAATGACAATAATTAATATACAGAAGATTGGTATGATAAAGACTTACATTACAATCACGTCACTCAGGCAACTACTGTCTTGTTTTGTACTGGAATGATTTGGTGGTCTTTGATCCTCACTATCAGAAGACACATCAATGTACTGTATCCCTCTTTGATTCTTGAATGATACATTCATTTTCCTCTCTGCTTCTGGGGTTTCTGGGACGCTGGAATCTTCTGTAGAAGCCATTTGGAGGATGGAGAGAAGAATATAAATTATGAATTCAAAACGTTTCATTACAACTAAAGCCTCACCACAAAAGTTATGATTTTTCATTGAAAAAAACAATGACTATTCAAATAAAGTTCACACCATTATGTGTGGGCGACTCCCCAGAATCCATGGGTTGGAAACTTCTCAGTTAAGTTCTCTAGTTGACCAAATTCCTGTTTGAATACCTAATAGCTTTAAATACAAAGCCATTCAAAATTATTAATATGGATGTTGACGTGAACAACTGTAGGGTTAAAAGCCAAACTTGTATAATCCACTTTGTGACACTTGTGACTTCATGATTAAGCTGACCAATTAATTACTTGACTACCCTGGTCTTGGATTTGCTGAGACTTACAGCAGACTTCAATTTCCACATGAACAATGACTCTGAATCAAACTCAAGATCTCATGACCAACCAAGAAGTCATGAAACTATTCCAAGTGGCTTTTCACTCTACTCAACGATGTCCAGACCACTTTATTCTTGGTTTGGAAATCAAGTCCCTTTGATTTGAAAAGGAGCATGTGTAGAGAGACTGCAGCCCACAGCTCTGTTTTCCAGCTGGCTACCTATATCTCCTTTCCTCCTAAAATCTTTAGTGGTATAAGTCCAAGATGGGGTCAGAGGGAGCAAATCCCCATTCACACCATACCCCCCCACGTCTCCAGTCAGTCCTTTTTACTCATTCACTTGAATGGATGATGAAGTGATGGTAGGAGCACTATGGAATGGTAAATTTGAGATTTAATGTATATTTGGAGAGTGTGTTTACTTGCACTACAAGTATATCTATAGCTTAGATGTCATCTCTCTGTGCTATTTGTTCTCTTTCAGATATCTGTAGTCTGGAAGATGTTGCTCAGGCAGCTCCCATGCCAGTATTTCATACTCAGGCTACTGTGTAGTATGCACATTGGTCTGTTTTCCAAACTGTTTTTTTTTTAAATTTTTTGTTTACTAACAGTTAAGTTATGCTTGTTACTATTAAATAGCCTTTTTACAAAAGTTTAATATTTCAGAACTTTTATACTTCAAATAAAGTTTTAGTTAAGCTGATTTCAGGGCCTCCTACTTATTCATGATTTTTCCACCCCAGCAGATATTAGACCATCCCAGTAAACATCTCAGCTGTTCTTGGGCAGGCCAGAATGAGAACAGAGGTGGCGAATGGGGCAAGCCAGAGACCAGCCAAGAGACACATCTGCTGCCGTCACATTTGCAGAAAGGGGAGATATCAGTGGAGAGTAAAGTGCAGAGGACAAGGAAACAGCATTGCAGAACTTACCTGGGATGAGCTGCTATACCCCTTCAACTGCAATGCATTGGTTCACTTGGTGGACCAGTGCAGGATGAGCCAGTGCTGTATGTTGGCTCTCTTAAATTGGTACTTGTAACATCTGTGAAATCTGGAAACGTATCTGTGTGTTTGAGACATACGTTGCCAGAAATTTTAAACACTGCTGTGTCTCAGAGTCAGGTCCCAGCCTGAGCCCAAATGTCTGCACTACAATTTTATAGCCTAGCAGCCCAAGCCAGCTGACATGGGCCAGCCACAGTTGTTTTATCGCAGCATAGACATACCCTTGCATTCCATACCAAAATGTGCTCTTGGAAGAGGTGGGAATTTGCACATTCATTTTTCAGATGTGTTAACTAAAGAACACAGTTTAAAGTGGCTTGCCAAAGATTACAAAGGAATTGTGTTAGATCAAAAACCCTGATCTAATATAGAAGCCCCATATTTTAATCACATATTCTAAAACTGTACTGCTTCATTTATTTTAAATGAACACAACTAGAAAAAACTGAGCACAGTATGACAAGTAACTAGAATAAATTAGGACAGAAACTGTATGATTTCCTTCAATACGATAAAAATTACAGACCCTGGAGGCATGCAAAATAGGAGGAGGAACAAGAGAGTATGCAGTGGACACTATGACAGCTGCGGAAGGAGTCTGCCATACAAAAGCAACCCTGCAAGAAATAAATTTAAAAACCTGCAAGATACTGTAGCAGTGTTTGACAGAAACTTAAACAAACATTAAGTATATGACCTCAAGCAATTTACCGACACTGTGGAAACTTCTAAAAAACAGTATCAATTTTAAGACTTGAGGGGGAAAAACTGCCCACTAAATTGTAAAATATATTGCTGACACATAACAGGGCTTTGTACAACAAGACAGACACTGAAAAAAATCAAGTTAAAACTTGAACTTGGCTCCTGGCAGGGGTTGAAGGAGTGGAGTGTGGCCATAACCAAGACCCCTTCAATATTCAAGGGGAAAACTAAGTGATCAACCATTCATAAACGTAACCTTTGCACGGTCCAGGGTCAAACAGCAATTGAAAGACTTAAGATAACACTGGAAAACACTAATACGAAAAGGTTCTATAGGAAAAAAAGTTTTGGATCATTCCTGACATTTGTCCATTGAGACGAAAAAAAGCAAGAAAACTCCTAATGTGGAGGATAGCCTTCTGTAGAGCTACAACATGAGACAACAATCCACTCTTCTCACTAAATTAGAAAGTAAAAATAGAGAAGAAACTGTTTATTTCTGGGATCCTACTTCCACCAAGAAACTCTTGTTCTATCAAACTGATAAAGTCCTCTATATCCTGGAATGTTTAGACTTGTAGTGAAACTCTACTGCCAGAAGTTTGATCTTTCTACCATTTTGTGATGTACTTGTTTCCTCCAGTGACAGTATTTTTTTCTATGTGTTGAAGAGTTTTCTTCTTTTTCTATACACTGCTGTTCATTCTATAGCACCTATTAAGTGCCCATCTTATGACGCTTAATCTGATATAAAGGTACTATTAAACAGAAAGAAGCTTCGGAAATATAACCTAGTTTGTGTGGATTCAAACTAGCGCACACACATGAAGGAACCCATGCTTTCCAGCATTCTGCTGTCAAGTAACAGGCTGCAGAATCCCAACTATGCCATGAAATTTGACTGTAAAACATAAGCTTCTGTTTTTAAAGTGTCTAGACAGGATGACTGCAATATGGTACCCAAATGGGATACAAATAGAAACCAAAACAGTGGCTTCATGAATCTGCAAGCAGTTAGTCACAATACCAAAGTATGAACTGTTGCTCAATTTAGCGTTAAATCTCATCTTAATGACAGAAGTTTATATATCAATATTCTTATCTTTCACTGCTGCTGATTTTAACAGAATACAGCTATATGCCTACTCATCATTAAGGGCTGCAGTCGCAGATATTGGGAAGGCAGTGAAATGGCTGGTTGCTGCCAAAGGTTGATGTGATGGGAGACTAGAATTTAAAGTCCCCCAAAAGAATTTCTAGCCACTATAATCTGTTCACAAGGGACAAGGAGTAGGATGTATCCTCTTCCTAAAGCAAAAAAGCTTCAACTAATTCCTAATTAACACCATTCCACCTGCCCATAAGTGCAAAAGCTTAGCTGACAAAAATCAATCCCCTCTTCCTTCCCTATACACCACAGTTAATATGCATGATCAATACAAAATCCTAAAACAATGAAAAAACAAATTATGAAGGCAGCATAAAAATTAAAAAGCATTCCAAATTTGAGATCTGTATTGAGTTGAATATCAGTATCAACCACACAAGAAATATTACTTCTATAGCTCCACATATATGTATAGCACTTTTGGCAGTACGGAGCCTGTTTCTACTTTATGGAGTCTACAAAAGAAACAAAACCACAAAAGGGACTAGGAAGAATGGATTGCCAAGGGCAAAAACTTTATGATTGTGCAGAAGCTTGTAGCATATGCAATTGTTTTTTAAACATGAATGATTAAAATTATAAGCCTCTTGGAGGAGGTGAGTTTTGATGATGGACTTGCAGTGCAGTTCTGCTCTAAAAAAGGCATCATGGAGACCACGTTTGTGTCAATCTTTTTCAGATTAAAATGTGCTAACCTTCCAAATAAAGAGATACTTTTCTACTCCAAGACCTGGAAACTCAACCTGGGATCTGAAAGTAAAATTGCTTTTTTCATTTATACCTTGCAACCAGCAATAAATAGCCTACCTATCAAATAATGATTTCTATGATCCTCTCCAATCCCTGAGCTTTCAAATGTCATATTCAAGTCAATGTGGTGGGTAAAGAGTAAAGGAAGAGGAACCAGGGATGGAATTAAAGTATATTTGCACAAATAAGACATTCACTAGTCAATTCATTTCTGAAAAAGGACTATTTCTTCAACTGACCTACCCCAGGCATGAAAGAAACTAGACATTTACGTCACTTGCAAAGGATACTGTCAAGGCTGAAAAATCAATTGTTTCAAGTTACATAAAATATTCCATCTAATGCAGTATCTTAATCCCTGGAAAAAAAACACCTTTAAAACAAGCACTAAAACTGTATTTCAACCATTAGTACACTTTAGAAAGCTTAGACATCACAAATTTAGGGCACTAGCTCTCAGCACATGCATAACTGCAGCCAATGATTATGCACTGGTACTTTCCCCAGAACTCCTTCTGCCCAAGTGAATATCTATATATTTGTGAGCATACAGTCTGTTTTACTTTACATAATTGGTCTTCTATACCTTAATACCCCTATACAGACATCTACAGAGGGGAGCAAGTGAAAATACAAAAGGAAAACTCAGGCATGCCATTAAACATTCTCACTGAGTTTGTTGCAGAAAAGCAAGCAAAATGATCTGGCAATTCCACTTCAGCAAAACCAAAAGTAAACAAAAAGTTCCCTCTAGCATGGAAATGGCAGTTGATGTTTTGAACAGTCAGAGAAAGAAGAGAGAAACCTAAACAAAGTGGTAATATTAGCAGGATTACCATAAAGAGAACAGAAATAGAAATAGTCTGCGAAGGGACCTGAAAAGATCTACATGAAAGTGAGGCCACCTCTATATTGCATGCTGCTCAAACCAATTTTTGTAATAGTTACACTGTCAGGTAAAAGGCATTACAATATATTACCACAACAATACGTATCAAGACGTCCAGACTGGATAATTTTAGCAACATCAACAATCCCATAAGCTACATATCAGAAATTCTGTTAAGTGATCAAGGACAAGGAAAAAAAGTATTACCTTTTTTACCGCATAAAGGTAGAGAAAGGAAGCTAGAGTTATGAAAGGGATATTTACTGTTTATAGAAGGCTTTTTAAGTAAGGCAGGATGTTAAACTTTTATATTAAAAAATATGTAGCAATTCCTGTTCCTTTTGAAGTCTTGGAATTGATTGGAAAGGACGTCTGTCATTTATAGAAGAGAAAAATGTCCTACTTTCCTTCTCTCTCACTTTGTTCCTGATACTTTACATTCTGTGAAGTAAATTACCTCCAGAATAGAAGAGGTCCTTCCCACATATTTAGAGCAAGTTAGAACTTTGAACAGGAGTAATAATTTAAATAGCTATTACTATAGCAGTCTGCTATTCCAAGCAGAAAACTATGCTTATGAGGGATTAAAACAGGCTGCTGTGGGACACCTGTAATCAGAAAACTAATACGTTTACATGTTTACAGGATAACAACAACAATCTAAAAATTAAATATTCCTGAGTGAGTTTTAAAGCAACAAAGTGATGACTGTTTTTGACTATCATACAATAGTGAGCCAAAAGAACAGATGAAGGACCAACACCCTGTGTCCATCTCTCCATAGATACAAATTAAGGACAAACCTGCTCAAATGCAGATTTGTACTGCAAGGTTAAAACAAGCATGTTGTCTTGAGAGATCTATCATTGAATATACCAGTATAACATCAAAACTCTGAACTTACATACATTTGTACTTTTAAACTGTACCCATCACGACATTTTTTGGGATCATACACCCAGCCCTATTCCTCCCTGACTGCAATCCAACATACAGGGTGACTGTACATTATGCTGGTCATACTTAAAATCCTTCATTTAAATGGGGGCACTATCACACTTGCATAATTTTTCTTCTGCAATTTCAATAAAAAGCTATTACAAAGCTTGAGTGTTTATCATCATAGATCACTTATTCACATGTATTTTTACAATATTTTATGAACAGTCATAAGAATGGCCATACTGTTCAGACCAATGGTCTGTCTAGTCCAGCATCTTGCCTTCTGACAGTGGCTCGTTACAGATACTTCCAAGAGAACAAACATAATGATAACACAACAGTAATGGCTGGGTAACTTTCGAGTGATTCATTCCATCTTTCACTCCTAGCTTCCGGCAATCAGAGGTTTAAAAACCCAGAGCCTGGGGTTGCATCCCTGAACATTGTGGCTAATAGCCACCTTCCACAAACTTACATAATTCTTTTTTGAATGCAGTTACATTTTTGGCCTTCACAACATCCCCTGCCAATGAGTTCCACAGGTTGACTGTGCGCTGGATGCGTAAGTACTTTCTTATGTTTGTTTGAAAGCCTACTACCTATTAATTTTATTGGGTGACCCCTGGTTCTCGTGTTATGAAAAAGGGATAAACACCACCTCCCTATACACTTTCTTACTATCCATGATTTTATAGACCTCTATTATATCCTCCACTTAGTTGTCTCTTTTCTAAGATTAACAGTCCCAGGCTTTCTAATCTCTCCTCATATGGAAGATGTTTCATGTTTCTAAGCATTTTTATTGCCCTTTTCTGTACGTCTTTCAATTCTAAAATCTCTTTTTGAGATGGGGTGACTAGAACTGCACACAGTATTCAAGGAGTGGGCATAGCATGGATTTATATAGTGGCATTATATTTTCTGTCTTATTAGCTAACCCTTTCCTAACTCTTAAACATGGTTAGCTTTTTTGACTGGCAATGCACACGGAGCACATGTTTTCAGAGAACTATCCTGAGGACTCCAAGATTTCTTTCTGGAATGGTAAGAGCTAATTGAGACCCTATGTTTTGTATCCGTAGTTGGGATTATGTTTTCCAATGTATATTACCTTACATTTATAAACACTGAATTTCATCTGCCATTTTCTTTCCCAGTAACTCAGTTTTGCACGATCCCTTTGTAACTCTTCACTTAAGTCCAAAGCGACTATCTTAAATAATTTTGTATCACCTGCAAACTTTGCCATCTCATTGTTTACCCCTTTTTCTAGATCATTTATGAATATGCTCAACAGCACCGGTCCCAGTATAGATCCTTGCTGGATTTCTATTTGCCATTCTCTGTTGCTAGGGGAATTCTGCTCCAAAAAACTCTGCCAAATTCTGCATATTTTATTTGTCAAAATAACAGAATATAATCACATCAGTTTCAACTATTTTGGTAATTTATTTTAAAATACCTGTCAGTAAGTGTGTCTGGAACAATACAAACAACAAAAAACATTCAGGAAATGTTTTTTGACAAATAGATTCCTCACTAGGCATACTAATACAGAATTTTGAGTAATAATTTATTTAAACTACAATACAGAAACCTATTTCCCGCATCACTCAGAAGCAGTGCAAAGGCTTAAGGGAGTCAGTGGTAAAAGAGGAGCTGAGGTAGAGGGATGTAATTACTGGGAAGGAACCTGGGAGAGAACCTGGAGAGTTCTTGGGTGTGGGAGGGACAAGTACAAAACACTTTTGGGGTCTTTTTTTGGGGGAGTTGGGGAGCCTCTCACATGCAGACCCTGGCTGATCCCTAGCCACTCCCATTCAGCCAGACATAGTTGCCCCCATGCCCATAAGTTTCTGCACCACCACTCCCATTCAGCCCCTAGCTCAATATTGTCACCCCACTAGCTCCTGTGCCTCTACCCCAGTTTGTCTCCCCTCACTAGCCCTCCTGAACCACAGTCTGTGTGACCACCCAACTGTCCTATGTGCCCCGTTCTGTCTGTCCCCACCTCCCCTGCCTCCTCACCTGGCCCCACAGGCAGAGTGATTTGAGGAAAGCAGCCTGTACTCCCTCTCTTTCCACAGCTGGCTGCTCTGGCCCATGAGCCAGCTACCCTCTCTTCTGGCACCACACAAAGCCCTAGTAGGTGAAAGGTATAATTCCAGCTTCCCTTCTCCTCCCCACCAGAATCAATTATTCTTTTTGGGGAGGGAGGAAGGGAGAATCTCCAGGGGACATTAATTTTGTGCTTGCACAGTGGCATAGAATTACCCCAGGAATAATTCTTCACTGTGAAAACATACCCTTTGTTTGATAACTTTTAGCAAGTTACTGACCATAAGAGGACTTTTCCCCTTTTCCCCGACTGCTTATTTTGCTTAAGAGCCTTTCGTGAAGAACCTTGTGGCTCTCTTGTAGCTACCATTTGCTAACTGACACTATATCTGATTTACTTACACTATGTACAGAACTACTATCAACACTGTGGCTTAAAGTCACCAATCCTGTATTTTGATAATGAATACATGAACATACAAACATGGCCGGCATTAAAGACTGCAAAGGAGGAGAATAGATATATGAGTGCTGTGGGTGGCCAAAGGGCAGAGGCTGTGAAGGAAATAAACAACCTTTCCTCAAAGTTAGTTACGTTTTTTGTGAGAGAACAACATCAGTGACACTGGGTCTTATGGACATGTATAGTTTTGACTCTTTCTTAAGCTGACTAGATTTTATGTTGACCATATTTCTTTGTAGATTTATATTTCAAGTAAAACAGGCAGAAATTAAATCTCACATCACCATGAACTTTAAAAAAAAAAAAAAAAAAAAAAATCTTTTAAAAAAAGCTGTACCTTCCTGAAAGAGGAACAGGATTTCAAAATATTTTAATAGTACCCACGTAATTAAATTAGCAGGACCTAGATAAAAGACAAAAGGGAGGTCTCAGGCAATATTATAAATCCAGAAGTTTTACCTCCCCCCCGCCTTTAAAAAAAAAAAAAAAAAAAAGATGCGAGCAGAAACATGCCTTTCCAGAATTTTAGTTGTATGAATCAACATGCAAAAGGTTTTGCATCAATCAATTCTGCTGATGTGTGAAGAAAATACTAGACTATATGTTTTTATGCAGATTGGTTATTGAGTCTGTAAAGACAGCTATAGTTTGGTTAGTAAACAAGTATTTTACATGTCAAATTATCTTGATTATTTATAAAAAAATACTGACCACTTTTAAAAATATTTTTATTACAGAAGTGTCCTAAATGGACCATCTAGTCCTTCCCCTGGCCAGTGTACAAGTATTCCTTAGAAATCTTTTCCTAATGATCAGTCTAGTCCAGTTTTAAGTGGCCCAAAGCAAGAAGGCTTCCACATTTTCCTTTGGCGAGTTATTCCACAACCAGATACCATTGTTAAGGAATATTTCCTGCTCTTCAGACTATTTTCTTTTTCATAACTTTATCACAAGTTATAGCTTCCTGAAAACAAAACCTAGGAATCCATGTTTCTAGTTGGCAGCCCTTAGTACATTATTTACTTTAATGTAAGATAATTAACTCATTTAAACTCATGTATTTGAAAATAATATTCTGGATGATGTGCAGACAAGTGTAACTAACACATCTCACAATCTCTCTTTTTAAGAAACGTATTTTTGTGCAACAATTTAAAAATGTAAATCATTATGCAAGTGTGAAGTACGGATAATTATGTAAACCCCTTAAAACTGTTGCTAATTAAGGCCCCAGTCCTGCCACTGGATCTGTATTCATGGACATCTTCATTTTTAAATGAGTCCCACTGAAGTCAATAGGGCTTGGGGCAGGCATAAGGGTCCACCTACGCAGATCCTAATGCAAGAGCAAGGACCAAACTAGTTTTATGCATCTAGGTCAATTTATATAAAAGAAAATAGTGGTATCAGGCTTCTATTGGCTAATGCCAATATCCTTTGTATGAAGTGAAGAATGTTAACATTTGCTTTCCAGTAACTCCCACAATACATAAGGTAGTGACCAACCACATGAGAGAATTTCTGAACAACTGACAGTTTGTTATCCAACTTCTATGTAAAAGCAACCACCATCAACAGCTTACCTTTTGCTTCTCCTGCCAGCAACTGACTTGCAGTTATAAAATTTAACAGCTGCATAGCTCAGTTCTCTCCCTCGAATTAAACATCTATATGAAGCAATGCTAGTGAATGCTAGTGAGACAGCACAGGCTGAAGTGACAGTAGCGAACAGACACCCAACACTACATCTCCCTGCCAAACTATGCCATGTTGCATGGGTGGCCAAACTGTGGCTCTTTACCCACAAGCGGCTTTTACAATTCAATTGTGGCTCACAGAGCCCCTTATATCCCTACCCATTTACCAGACTGGGGTGGGGAGCTCAGAGCTTCTGCCCTGCGGCAGAGTGGTGGGGCTAAGGGATTCTGCTGAGAGAGGTCCTGGAAGGTCAGTAAGTTTGGCCACCTCTGCCATCTTGAGAAACCTGCAACGTATTGCAGAGAACACCAGGATGAAAAAGTAGCTGGCTGAGGCTGAACACAGACAAGACACATGTATTTTGAAGTACTGTCCTCCTTCATTACAACTCCATCTATCAAAGGGATCAGTTCTTGGATTGTTACAGTGGTCTGAAGCTCTGGGGCGCTTAGATGCCATACTGCACTTGCTTACCTAAAAGAAGCTAGTTACATAAATACCCACTTTCATCTGGGTCTGGTCAGAAGACTGCACCTATTTTACACCAATGTGCCTGAAGACTCATGCTTCTGTAACAACTAGGCTCAACTATTGCAATTCTCTACATCTATGAATGAAGCCTAATGCCATGAAAATATCCAACTAATTGAGAAACCAAAAGCCCATCTACTCACCAACAGAGGTCACTAGGAACACGTATCCCTATACACCACACTTGGCAAAGGCTATCCATTAAACAGAGATCAAATTAAGATTGTTGTCCTGAATTTCAAAGCCCTGCATTAGTTTAGAGTGCAGGGGGAGAAAAGGGGGAAGGGGACAAGGAGGATCCTCCAAACAAGTCTGAAGGACAGATTGGAACAGAAGAACCACCATGAAAGGACACAACCACAGAAGCCAAGGGAGAACAAGATTTCAAAAAATGAAGAGCATGGTAGACTATTAAAGGCAGCTGACACGTCAAGGAGGGTAAGGATGGAGTACTGCGTCTTAGCTTTGGTTAAGAAGATGTCATTTGAGACTTTGACAAGAGTGATCCCAGTGAAATGCAAGGCGCAGAAGCTAGACTGAAGAGGGACTAGGATGGAAATGGAAGAGAAGAATTGCAGACAGTAGTTGTAAATAGGGATGTAAAATATTAACAGTTAAACAGTTAACCAATAAGTATTAGTCTTACCAGTAAGACCACGTATGCAGTAAGACCACCAGTAAGACTAATACTTAACGGTTAACTGGCAGTGTGGTCTCTGTCTCCATGGTGATGGCATCAGGCCATGGGAGAGGCAGACAATGCTGTCAAACGCTGGGGACCATAGGTCCAAGACAGGGGGGTTCCCCATGGATCCGGGCTGGGGACACTATCTTGGGGTTGGGGAAGGGGGGGGGGGGGGATACAAAATTATATTAGTTAACCATTTAACCAACATAATTTTACTATTTTAAACAGTTACCTTTTTTAAACGAAATTTACATCCTCAATTATAAACACCATATTTAATTAGCTTAGAAAAGAAAGGAAGAAGAGAGATGGGGCAATAGTTGTTGGGGCAAGTGGAGTGAAAAGTGGGTTTTAAAATGGGAAGGCTATAAAATGCTTATATACGGAGGCGAAAAGCCATAAAGAGTGAGAGTTTATGGAGATGAGCAAATGTGAGCAGGGGGCGCTGTGGCAAGTGGAGTGGTTAGAGAAGGAGAGCAGATGACAAACTTCTGAATCAGTAATAGCAGAGATGAAGAAAGAGGTATAGGAGAAAGAGGAACTTGCATCACGTTTTGTCCATTTTCCTTGTAAGAAATCAGTGAAACCTGTGTGGAGAAGTGAAAGGAGGACGACACGAGAGTTTGAGGAGTGAGTCAAAGATGACAAAAAGGCCACTGGGATTCAATTACATTGCTGAAGTACAGTTGTTTAGCTAAGAAACTGGCATAACTGAAGAAAGAGAGAACAAATTTGTACTGAAGAAAGTCAGCCTCGTCATAGGAGTTCTGCAAGACGTGTTCCACAATGCAAGAGCAGGAGTGGAAAAAGATGACACAGAGGAATCAGAGCTGGGAATAGACAAGGCAGGCCATTTGATGGACGAGAGGAGAAAAGAGTCAAGGATAGAGGAGAGTGAAACATGGGGGAAGTGAGACTGAGAGCAAACAAAAAGTCATCACCATTAATACACTGAAGTCATGGACAGATTGCACGCCAGGTTGCTACACAGGGGTGCTGACATATGATGCTGAAAGAGATCGGGAACTGAACAGCAGAGCAATTAAGGTTTTATACAGTTCATATTAGTGAACTGTAGTGTTAAAAATATTCCATAGACAAATTAGATCTGCATAGTAATGTATATATAGGATATCACATGTTGTATTTTTTTTTTAAAAAACACAGTTCTAGGAAGCTTTCCCAGGTGTGTGTGATTACATATATGTTAAATATAAAAATACTTTCAGTTACAATGGAAATACTTATACAAAAGGGCTTGTAACGTTTTAAAAGTTGTCTAGCTTTGGATTGGTCTTTAGTCAATGAAGTGCTTTATTACTGATTCTCAGTAGGCTCCAAGCCTGACTTTTAAATCCCAGTTCAGCCCTCTATTCATTTTTATAGAAGAAAAGGTTATGGCAGAGTCTGATACTTTTAAGGTAGTTACCATAAAATAGTGGTATTTGAGAAGCGGGGAGATACTAAAGAAAAGGTAGAAGTGGGGCATACATTGTAACTGTACTTATGAGTAAAATGTGTTTGTTGTGCTAGACACAAATAAAACACGTGACTCACCAGTTTTCTCAGTCATATTTGATACTGGAGTATCTGGCCTGCTGCTGTCATCTGTAACCTCATCATCATCGTCATCATCACCACCACCATCACCTCCACCACCAGCACCCTCTGCTGCAGCAGGAGAAGGAACAGCTGGTACCTCAGCTATGTGAAGAGAAGGAGGTGGGTTTTCCTGTTCTACTTTTTTAGTCTTCTTCTCAAAGCGAAAGCGGTCCAGGTTAAAGAGACTCATAATCTCAATCTATAGCTCCTGCCACCGTCTGAAAGAGAGGAGACAAGATTAATTCTACAGTCTCTGTGGGAGAGAGAAGAGAAAACAATCAGCCATGGCTTACTCGAAAGGCACGGACAGAAAAGAAACACACAAACTGCTGCGGAAGAAGGGAAAACAAAGGGTCGCTCGCCCTCCTGCCAAGCTCTTCCCCGGACAGGCCTTGGCCCGGACACAACGTGGAAACAAGCCCATGTGGGGGAGGGGATGTAAAATACGACACGGGGAGATGGGGATGGGGAAGGGAACCCAGTCCATCCTCAATCCGGCCCCCCACCCCCAATCCCACCCCGCTCACCCAGGCCGAGCCCCCTGGCTGACAAAGACAAAAAGGAAGCGGGGCGGGTGGGGAAGCACCGACGATGCGGGCGGGAGGAGGGGAGAGGAGGAGAGTTGAAGCGGAAACCGGAAGCGGCTAAAACCCGCCGAGCCCCGGAGACGTAACCCAAACCCTAACCCAGCTACCGCAGGCGCGGCAGCGCCGGCAGCGCCCTCGCCTAAGGCTCGCCACCTACCAACCAGCGCGGGGCGGACACCAGCAGCGGCGCCGGCCCGACGGCCGAGGTCCCCTTTCCAAGGCAAACCGAAGCGCGGCGGCGGCACCTTGAGCGTGGCGCTTAATAATGACGTCACCACTTCCCAGCGGGCTGCGGGCTGGGCCCTTGCCTGCCGGGGCTGGGCCTCTCCAGAGCGCGCGCGCGCCAGAGTGATCCACCTGCCCTCTCCTTGCCCCGCCGCAAGCGCGCGCTTTCGCTCGTCCCCGCCCCCTGTCTCCGGTGAGGGGCGGGGCTTACTCCTCCCTCAGCCTAGTAATGCCCTGCTGAGCTGTGAGGATGGGATGTGAGCGCGAGCTCATTGGTCTGCCCCCTAGAGCGGGGGGAAGGGAAACTCCCACCCCCCCCCAACTACCTGACCTGACCACCTGGCGAGGCTACCACCCCTTGGCCTCTGCTTGCAGCTGGCTGCACAAAACAGGCCCTGGCTCCTGCTGCAGCAAAACTAAGTGCAACACCCCAGCTGGCCCCTTACCCCCGCTCAAGCCAGGACCCCGGTGCTGCACAGAGCATGCCCCACAGCGCTGGCAGCAGGCAGTGGCACAAGCATCAGGCCTGAAAGGAAGGGGCTGGGATTTTCTGTGCAGGTGCTTCTGGGATGGGGTCATGGAGAATTGCATTACACCCTCAGAGTAGGCCCAGGCCTGCTGTTACTAGGGGCAGAGGAGGAGACTGCAATAGCCCTTAGCTAGTAGGCAGGGCCAGGGATCCACCTACAGCAACAGCTGCCAATTATTCAAGGTGCAGGGTTCTGTAAGAATGTGGAAGCCCAACTCCCTGTCTCAAATAGCTTATAGTCTCGCTACAGACAAACAGTAGTGGATGGACCGTATGTAAGCCAAATGACAGATGTTACATGATTTCCCCTCTCCAGAATAGGCCTCTCCCAGGATGCCTGGAGACTGGTTGCTGAGGATGGCATGGAAGGAGGTGGGGAGGGGTTTCTTCCCAAATGGCAACATCTTTAAAATGTCTTCTCTGTACATCATCCACTGTTTCACTAGCAAAGCCTGTGCCTGGTAAACATAAGGCAATTTCTTCTACTATCCCATCTCTGTGTAGCAATGGAAACACATTCAGAACACCTGGAGTGCCTCAGTGTTGCTGCTGAGACTGGCCACTGCAAGCAATGTGTTTGCTCCTACCCTGTCAGCAGCGTCGCCCACCCTGACACAGGGTAAAGGAGGTATCCTTAATGGTCCATCATCTCCACAACAAGACTTAGCTAATATTGTCTAGCTTAAAAGAGATGAGCTAAAACAGGCACCAGCCACATGTAAGTCTCACCTAACAGTGAACAAGGACAGATTCAACGCTGTGGGAGTATAAACACAGGCACGACACATTTGCAGAAAAGGTATAGGATAGGATAAGAAGTATGTCAGGATTTATGGAAGGGATATTTGAAAACTTTCAGAGGATGTCAGTACAGGAATGCTTTGAGGTTATTATCTGAAGAGCATGAAATGCTGGAAGAATCAAGTTGATTAGAAGTTTTTTCAGGGGGCAAAAGAGGACTGGAAATGGAATGGATTGTACAGATCTGAGAAACAGAATCAAGTGTGGGGAATACGTAAGAGGAAGGAGGAGGCAGGAAAGTTAAAATGTAGCACAGGCTGGGGGGAGTAAGGAGTTGACAGAGCAAGGAAGAATGTGATCAGAAGTTAAAAATAGGACGGGCTGGAACTGAAACGGCTCCAGTGATACTAATGGATGATCTCCTGCTGACAATGGATAAAGACCAGATGTCAATTTTCATGATCCTAGGCCTCTCTGAGGTATTGGATGCTATCAACCATATAAAATACTGCTGTCTCACATGAAAGAGGTGGTAGGGGATGGGGCAATAAGCTACAGTGTTTTGAGTGCTTTTTGGAGGGATGCACCCAATGATTAAAGATAGGAAACTGCACCTCCACTAGTAGACCCCCGCACCTGTGGAGTCCCTCAAGGATCAATGGTCTCTCTGGTCACATTCAACATCTACATGCATCCACAAGCTGAATGTGTCAGAGAACATGAACTCAAGTGCCAGCACTATGCAGATAAAACAGTGCTCACCACTGTCATCAAGATGGCCCACTGCTTGGATGAAATCAGCTTATACATGAACCACAGTTGGTTGAACCTAAGCAAGACAGAGGTTTTGCTGGTAAGCAAAGAAAGCACTATGAAGAGTTTGCAGCCACAATGCAGTCTCCTATAGTTGAAGGTACTGTTCTACTAGAGTTTGGGTGAAACCTCACTGAAGCTGGTTGGGCATTATAGCCACCATACATTCAGGAAGAATGTAAAAGGCAGTTGAGCTTTTTGGAATAAGATAGCTGAATCTATAAGAACCACTGCCCAAAACACAGGCCACATGGAAGGCTAGTCAAAGCTGATTTATGTGGGCAGAGGAGTTTCACTGAGGGCTGAATGCAAACACAAGGGGTTAGATACCGTTTTGGTGAAGCGGTGGATATGTCTATGTCTATGCTGTAACAAAATAGTCACAGTACTGAGTCTCAGAGCCCAGGTTCATTGATGGGCTCATGAGACTTGGACAGCAGGTTTAAAAATAGCAGCATAGACATTCCTCCCACCCCAAGCTGGGGCCTAGGCTCTAAAACCTAGCAAGGGGGGAGGCTTTGAAACTCCAGCTCCAGCTTGAGCAGGAATATCTACACTTATCTTCAGCCCTCAAGCCTGAATCAGTAGACCAGATCTGTGAAACTAGATACTGCAGGTTTGTCTTTATAGTGTAGACATACCATGTCTGAAAAGAAGTAGTCAAGGAAGGCAGCAGAAAGCCAAGCAGACAGCAAGAGAAGCATTGGCTACCAGTGGCGTACCATGGGTCTCCGGCACCTGAGGGCCAATACTTACATTTGTGGGCCCCCCCGTCGGCAGCACCCCATGGGGGGGCCTGCAGGCTCATTTCCCACTCTCCCCCATTCTCACCAGCCCCCCACTGTGGGGGCGGGCAGGTGTGGTGGGAAACACAAGTGGGGGAGAGCAGAAAACGGTCCTGCAGATCTCTCCCCTGTGGGGCACTGCCACTGATGGGAGTGGGCCACCCAGCAGCAGGGGCCTGCCAGGCTCTGCCCTAAAGCCCCATCTTCGGCTGCCTGGACCCTGCGTGACTGGAATCCCTATGGCTCCCTCCTTGTGCCCAGTGTGGGGGCGGAGGGACTTGGAAGTGGAGGGGCCGTGTCAACGCAGCTCCTGGGGATGTCAGCAGGGGGCTGCCATTCTGTGGCACCTGGGATATCTAAGAGATTGAATAATGCTCCAGAACCAAGACTGGTCAACAACTTCGCTCCTCTGGTGCAATGCAACGGTCTAAAGTAAGAGTAAAGCATATCTGTGCAGAAGACACAGCTTTCTCAGCGGGTTAGCCAAAGACTGTGGAATCACCTCTGACAGGAAGTAAGGCTAGCACAAACTTAACCACACTTTCTTCTGCTCTAAGTGCAAGAGGCCTTTCTCTGACCTTGCCTTATCTACCTTACAAATGGGTGTGTAAAAAGTGTTAAAAATTCCCAAACAATTCATTGCACCCATTTCTGTACCCAGTGAGAGGATGAGAGAACAAACACGTGAGAGATGTTAGTCACTTTGCTTAATACACGACTGGTAGGTGCTCAGCTACTATAGTGATGAGCACAGTGTAAAAACACATATAGAATAGAATGAAATAAAACAGTGGCTAGTACAAGGTGAGATGCTGAAGAAGGGAAGATAAATAGGTAGTTGCAAGAGAGCAATAGGTAAGGGAAGCTGAAGCATGTGGGGAGTTCATTTGGAGACTCTGGAGGAAGCAGTTGGGTATCTCAGCAGCCAACACAGAGAATTCCATAGTTTGACTCAGTTAAATATATTGTACCACCCACAAAGGTCTGAAGCTCTGGAAAAAGATGACAGGATTTTGGAATGTAGCGGAGAAAGGAGGAGAAAGTTAAGAAAAGAGTAAAAATGCAAGTAAACCAAGTGGCCAAAAAAATACAAAACAAAAAAGGGGACCCAACCCCACAAAACATGTTTGCGCTTGAAAAATTTTGTATTAATAGTAGCTTAGAAAATCCTGCGGTAGATTAGTTAATGTTTTTACAGTATTTTGAACTTGTAAAGACTACATAATTGCTAAGTATTATTATCATAATCACCACCACCTTTAGTGAATTCCTGGCAAGCAAGGCAGGCAAAAACTTCTGTTTGAGGTGTTTATGACACCAGCTAGGCAGCCTGTGCTTACTGAAGAACAAATAGGTTGCTATCTGCTGTTACAAGGGGGTAGATTCTAGGGGTTGCAGTACTAAGGGTGAATTCTTGCAGAGGAGCCCTAAGATTTCACATAAGAAAAAGCGTTAATTCCAGATCTTAACAGCACGAATTTGAGCAAATTCTTGTACAAAGAAATGTTTTACACACCAACTTGAATCTGTATATTGTGTATTTTTACTAAGTTATGATTGTGTTGCTGAGATAGTAATACAGGTGTAATAATTGTTCACAGGACTGAGGAGATGGTTCAGAAAAGCATCAGAAAGTTAATGTAGGACCCATCCTTCTGATATGGAGATGTGGTTAATGATCATCATTACTAGTAGCCTTGTTCATACTAGGAAATGTACTCATGATGGACAATTGGTGCAAATGAAACATTGCTGAAAAGAGGTGTAAACAGGACCAAAGCATCTTCAACAGCATTTCAAAAAGCATGCCAATGAAACAGTGCTAATAGAGTTTGTTACCACTGTTACCAGATTTGCCCATCACCTTGGGGTATGCTCATTTATTAGGGTTACCTTTCTGGAAGGGGTGTGTGTGTGTGATTCTATTAATGTACTGCTTGTGTTACTTGTGTGTTTATATGGCTACAAGTCCCCTCCCAATGAAGCTATCCTGCAGGACCTAAGGTTTTCAGGGTTGTGTTCCTCCAGCCCCAGATTTAAATAACCCCCCCACACACACACACATACACGTTCCAGTTTAACCGAGTGCGTCTGAGTGGACCGGGTTATCAGCACTCTCAGCTGACCCCTTATATGTCCCTGAACTCAGCAGGCTGGGTGACACAGCACTTTCAGCAGCCACCTTTATATGCCCCTTTGCACCACACCAGAATAGAGCACACTTCTGAGCAGGCTGGGTCCAAACAGCACTTTCAGCTACCAGCCTTATATACCCCTGGACTCCATAGGCTAGGCAGAGTAGTACTTCTCAGCTGCCCCCTTTATATGCCCCTTTGCACCACACCAGAATAGAGCACACTTCTGAGGAGGGCGGGTTGAAACAGCACTTTCAGCTGCCACCCTTATATACCCTTGGACTCCGTAGGCTAGGCAGAGCAGCATTTCTCAGCTGCCTCCCTTCTCACTCTACAATTGTTCTAGTAGCAACCCCCTTGATGAGCAAACCCCATAGGATTTTTGGGCACTCCAGGGATCTTTGGCTTAGGTAAAAGAAGTGTTGCTGCAGAGCAAGATAGGGAAGCCAAGATCATAAAGGAGTAAATAAAGTTTGGAGAGAGAGACTGGCAACCAGCGTGATTATAAGAGTTATTTTATTGCCAGGTATATAAAACTTATGATACTAATAGTGATACCATACAAGGAGAGAAGAACAATCAAACGCTTACAATATTACACAATTTCAGTTGGGATATTGGAGAAGGCTAGTCCAGGTTTGATTACAAAAGTAGGAAGTTATACCTGGACTGAAAGAGAGAGAGAGTGTGTGTGTGTGTGTGTTGGGGGAAGATGGGGGATCTCACCACTCCATGCAGCTCAAAGATTCCCAGGAGACAGGCTGTTCAGCTTAGGGTCTGGAGCGCTTGAGACAGGCAAAGCCCCCAACACAATCAGTTAGGAAAAGGGGAAGTCCCAGTAGAGCTGATGCAACATTTGGATCCAGGCATCAGAATCCAGGTTTGAACTTGGGTAGGGGTTTTTGTAGGGAAGAAACAATGGTTCAAGGGAGAACACTAGGTTTGTTTATGGGTAAATAATGACTCAAGAGAGTATCCCAGAGTGGTTTTCTTTATGCTGGACAATAGGAACTGATCATTCCTGGCTATGGGCAGTGTTCCTTGAGGGAGCTCACAATGCAATCAGGCAGATTCAGTGTTTTGGATATCAATAACTAGAATGGTCTGACAACTGCGGAGCTGGGTGTGTGCAGATGTGGATTAATTTACAACAGGAGCAGAGATCTCCCATCATGCAGTGAGTCCCTGCTTTGCCAATCCCAGAGTTCAGTGCGGTTCCTGCTTTGGAGCTTGATTCTCCATTCAGTATGCTAATTCTTGTTCCATCTTCGATGTAGATGAGGCTTCTGTTCTCCATTTGATGTGCTAATTGAGATGCCTCCTTTTTACATCTTTGATGTAGATGAGGCTAGGGGAGTTGTCTTAATTCTATCACCCTTGTTTGGAGGGCTTTAGGTGTGTCTCCCACTGCCTTTTCATTGCTTTTGGTTTCTGGTTCAAGCAGAGGCTGGCGGAGGATTCAGGTGAGCGAAAGAGAGTAGGGGTTTTGCACCCTGGTTCCTTAAGAACCCAGAGCTGACAGGCAACACCACCTACACTTGTATTTGTGTTCTTGCAACAGAGGCAGCAGAAATTATACTGAAAACAGTTTTAACTGTAAGACCTTCCTTCAAGACCAATCAAATGCAGAAAAAAAAAATATACAATACAACAATATGTAATGAAGATGGCACTGCTAAATAGTTTGTGAGGACAGCCATGTAGAAAGATTGTGAAAAGTGGATTTTGAGAGGGGAACTGAAGGAAGATAGATCAGATATATCCAGCCAATTGATTTAATTTCTAGAACATCCATCACTGAAGTATATAGTTCCTAAGCACTAGTTTAAGTTTTAAAATGGATTTGTGGGTGTTGTGGAGGGTAGGGGATTGACACATTGAAAGAGAGAGAGTGTCAAAAGAATATCTAAAAATAAGTAATATTCAGATTAGACTAGATCCTGCTCCCATTAAAATAAATGCAAGTTCAAACATTGGTCCTACTCCCATTGCAGTCAATTTTAATAGATTCCTAATAGATGTTAATATTTGTCCAGCCATAGAAAAAATTCCTACTTTTAATTCTGTAATGTACTTTCTACATCAAAAAGTAAACATTATTAATGAAAATGCTGCTCATCATTTAATGACTGAAGAGAAAATATGTTCATAGCCACTGCTGACTAAGGTATTTTATTCCAATGATCATTCTTTCGTCTTTAAATCCTGTCATTTCTATGAATATTAGCACAAATACAACATTCTATAGTATTATGGTATAAGAGGGAGAAAAAAGATCTAGTTAATTCCAGTTTGAAATCATTATACTGCAGTGAGCATTGTGGTATAAAATCCACAGGGTCTTTGACAGACTCTCACAGCACATCTGTTTGGGCCTGCCCCCGAATATTGTGTAGCATTAGTGGGAGGTGTTTCTGGTTTGTTATAAATTGTGTGCAACAAGACAAGCTGTCAACTGCAGATGGGTTTGTACTTGATCATAAATAAAAAATAAATCTAATAAAATGTTTAAACTAGCTCACACATCTGCAGTTGGACAAGTGATGGGAGTCGCATGTTGTACATGACGTTGCTGTAGCAACCTCACCCTACCTTAATTCATGAGTATCCAAACTGTTTTGATGTGTGAGCTGCACGGTGATTACTGAGTAAGGCCTCAGGTCGGAACTGTCCCAGAGCTGTCTCCTTTCTTTCTTACCCAAGAGTTTGTTCCTTTTTATTGTCTGTTGAATAGACAGTGTGTTCTATTCAGGAGATGATAAAAAGGAACACCCCTTGGGTAAGAACAAGAGGATAGAACTGGTTTTGGAAAACAATATAGGTGTTATTTTAAATTATTCTCATTTTTTGTCTGAAGATATTCTCAAAGTGGCAGACCTTCACACTATCAAGTACATAAAGCAGTTCTTATTTACTAGAAATATGTTTTTGTAGGATTTTGACCATTTAAAGAAGTCAAGGTTTTGAAAAATTAAAAAAAAAAAAATCAAATTATCTAAAATTCTTGTGAGTACTATTGTATCAACATCTATTAGTCTAAATGAAGATTAGAGTAAATACATATCTCTCTAATTTTCTCCTTTATATTTCATTTGTGCATTTGACAGAACTGTGTGTGTCTACATTTCCATCTTTTCTTCTGAATTAGTTTCTGCTGTGGCTTTTATGCATCTCTAGCAAAGCAACGGGGAAGAGAAAAAACTTTTAAAAACACAGAAGTGTGATTTTTAACCCTTCCCCCCAAATTGTCAGAAGATTTCAGGGGTTGTATCTGAAATTACATTGATCTTTTAAAAATCTGACTAGATTTCAAGTCGTCAGGATCTTTTAAAATACCATTTATCTTACTTTCAGTAGATTACTTGGCATGCTGAGGTTCATTCTCATTAGGATTTCTGAAACTATGTGATCTACTGTTTGATCACAGAATGAGGAGCCAGGAACTCATGACCTCTAATTCTTGGATACTGACTTGCCCCCTCCGGGTACAGTCCACAGAAATGAGTCTCCCAGTCCAGGTCGACAGACTAGGTCTTTCAGGGCTCACAGTAGTTGTGTAGACAGCACTTGGAAGTTGTGGCTTGGGCTGGAGCTCAGACTCTGAAGCTCAGCCCTGTCCATAGGCTTCAGAGCCCAAGCCACAATGTCTGCACAGCTACTTTTAGCTCTGTAGTACAAGCCCGGCAATCCCAAATGTGTCAATCTGAGGTGAGAGGCTCATTGCCACGGGCTAGGATCTTTGGCAAATCACTTAATTTCTTTGCTTTAGTTCTACGCAGATAGCATTTTGACAGGTGACCACTCATGGGTCTACATTCCTGAACATGCCACTGATGTCAAAGGAAGTAGGATTGGGCCTTAAGAATCTATTCTTGCAAAGCTCTAAGCACTCTCCACTTCCAGAATGGAAGCTCAGCAGTTTTCAGAAGCAGGACTCGTGTGTAATGTATATGGACTTGATTCCATGCCACTAAAGCAAACGGGAGTTTCTCCATTTATTTGAATGGGAGCAGGATCAAGTCCTATGTGCATCACTGCTCTTTACCACACATGGCCCTTATCCTTCAACACATATACATCTGCTTACCTTTAAGCACATAAAGTGTCATTGAGTCCAGGGACTTATGTGTCTGGTTCTATCAGTCTCTAGCAACCGGACAAGAAAATATAAAAATTAATACTATTAACAACACCAGACATTCTCCTAGAATAAATTGCATTTTAAATTTTACAATGTAATTTGGCTTTTTACAAGACTATGCATTTACAATAATCTCAATAGAAGACAACAGCTAAAGTTTAGAGAAAACTACTGGAAAATTCAATTATTTATGCTTCTTCATATACACGTAGTATCAATGATTTTTCATTCTGAATTAAATATTTGAGATGACTGGAAACAAAAAAAAAGAAAAAGAAAAAGAAAAAGAAAGAAAGATCTGCATGAGACAGGACAGTGTGTTTCCTGTGTTACATGATGCATCAACTGTGACTCATAAAATGGGAGCTGCCACAGGTGATAAGCAGACCCATTCGCAACTTTTGAGGATTAAAACAGAGGAAACAGTTATAATAGTTACAAAGTCACATTCATTATACAACCTTATTTGGGGTGAACCCTGCTAGGTGTTGAGTGACTTCTGCATAGGACACATAGAATTTTTTTTTTGCAGGATGAAATTCACGATTCCGATTCTGCGCTGCATCCTTAGTAGGTACAGCCCAGGGACAGAGGTGATATAATCATAGCTTTATGCCACTTTTGTTCCCTCTGGGTGCCAAAAGAGCACTCTACAGAATTTATGGCAGCCTGTCTTGGGTGGCCAACAGACTGCAGTGCAGTGCAGAATCTTCATACCATCATGCATTACAGGCCTGTCTCCTCTTGACCTGCCATACTTTCTAACTTAGGGCTCACAAAGGATGCATCAATATTGTGTTTGCATCAGAGAAATTCTTCTTTGGCCAGTTGTGACACATGAACAGCCCCTACACGCTGCCCTAGTAATCTCTAGTGACTGGAGAAGACAAAATCTGTCCTCAATTTTAAAAAAAGTTCTTACATCCAATACTCATTAATAAAGGCACACTCATCACAGTTTCGAGGTTACTGCATGTAACCTCTCCTTGATCTCTTGAAGGCACCCACTTAAGGTTTCAGGTTCCAAGCCATCAACATTTTTAGGTGGAGATCCATCTCTCTCTCACTCCTGATGAGGAGTTTTAAGGCTGCACAGCCACCTGCCACACACTGACATGTCCAGCAAGCTAGTCTTATATGACCAGCCCCTATGCATTGCTTTCTCTGAGGAGTACAAACAGCATATTGCCAGCAGTTACAAGTTACCACACCGCTCTATCTCATCAGAATACATTTATTTTAAGGACAAAAAGCATTACACAAAATATATAAAAATGAATAAAAGTTCCTACATACTTACTAATCTATGTACTAGAAATTGTCCATCAGTTTTATTGCCTAGTAGTCCAAAATCATTCCAATCCTTCAGCAGGATTAGGCCCTCCCCTTGGACAGAATGTTCTTCCTGTTTGCTCACTCAAAACGAAGGCCCTGAGTCTGTTTAAACTTAACCTTTATAGATCCCAAGGGCTTACTTTGTCCCTTGGTCTTTGAAAAACCCAGCCTGAATCTGTATATGCAAACCACCCCAGACTGTGGTGCTTCTCTAAAATTGTTTACAATCCTACTCTTTTAAGTTTCTGTAGGAGCTGTGGCAACCGTCTCACATTGTGTTCTATTCTATCACACATAAATCATTCATAAATATAAGTGGTCCCCCAAAAATACTGCATGGGGTTGTAATATAAACATCTGTCACAATACTTAATATTTATATAATGCTTTATATGTGGGTATTTCTTCATGCAGCTGTGGGAATTGGGCATGTAAATCTGGATTGGGCATGCAAATCCAACTTTAGGCATTTGACCTGCTTGTCTATTCCTGAAAGCAGGAATAGCCACTGAGGCAAACTAAAGGAAAGTTAACCCATGCATTGAAGTCCAGTCTATTGCCTGATCCAGAAATAGTGAAATTCCAACAGGTATTTCTTATAGAAAATTTTCCATTTATGAAAATAAGATGTTCCTTTTTACAAATATGTAGAATTTGATTAAAAATTGTTGGAATTTTCTGTTAAGAAATGCTGTATAAATTCAGCAGTTTATATACCGTAATTATACCGTATACAGCAACAATACCAGAGTCATTGTTTAAATGATGGATTCAGTCCAGGGAGGGAGGCGGGGGGAACTGACTGCTTTCAGTAAGTGTTGAACTGCTGCTTTTATTGTATGCAGCACTACCAAGAAAGAGCAATGCCACTTTCTTTTTACGTACTTACTGAACCACACCCAGTGAAAATGCATCTGTCTTTTTTCCTGATGTTCTATAAAATGAGTGTTTACTAGTCTGAACTGGCCTAAATGGTTGATTGATGAAAAATGTATCATAATGAAATACATCTTAAAACAATGGTATGTGCCAGAAGTCTTTAATATCTACTTTTTCTTAATACACGTTCAGCAATAAATATCCATTTGAGGCTAAAATATCAACCTCATTGGAACAATATTTTCATCATGTTTCATATTTTAATCCGATTCTGCAAAAACCTGCAAGTGGGCACAGGAGTTCACCGATGTGGAGCTCATTGGAGAATCAGGGCTTCAGACTACATCTTTTGACAGATCTAAAGCATTTTTAAAGGTCATTTTCAAGCATGGTTGGTTACTCAAGATTTGCTCTTAACCCTTAACATTTCCATGATTTGCTAGGAATTATCTTTTGGATTCTAAATACTTAAAATTATTTTTTAGAAAGAGCAAACAGTAGCTACTATTTATGTAGGATTTAAGGAACTAAATAATCCCTGGTGTAACTCTATTGAATTAAGTGGAATTTCACCAAAAATTAATTTAGCCCCAAATATTTTATGCTTGGCCACTGGCGTGACAACCAAAGAAGCATAAATGTACTAACAACCTTTATTCTCACATGTGCTGCCACTGACATTAACTAATTATGTTCATGACCCATAAGAAACACAAAAGACCTGATAATAAATAATTCCAAAAGAGATCGTATTGTACATTACCTTTTAAAAGATTATTCTAGGAGAAGATGGTATTTCAAACAATGGGTCTGATTCTCTACTACATTGGGGAACTTTGCGCAGCCACTGCAAGTTTCCTTTGGTGACAAAGAACTGCCATAGTAGTTCCTATGCCAACCTCTGGCTGCTGAAGAGGAGATCGAGCTAGAAAAATAGGGATGAGGTCACGATTGACACCCAGTTGATCCCTGTCTGCTGGAATGGTGTGTCAAGGCTGCTCTTATTTAACCAGTGACAGTATTGGCATTCAAACTGAAACTTGGTGGAGTAACTCACACGACTGGAGCACTGTCATGGATGGATATAAACTGTTCAGGAAGGATAGGCAGGGGCGAAAGGGTGAGTTGCACTGTATGTAAGAGAGCACTATGATTGCTCTATGCTCCAGTACGAAACTGGAGATAAGCCAGTTGAGAGTCTCTGGGTTAAGCTTAGAAGCAAGAACAATAACGGTGATATCTTGGTGGATGTCTGTTACAGACCACCAGACCAAGAGGATGAGGTAGATGAGGCTTTCTTCAGTTAACTAGTGAAAGTTTCCAGAGCACAAGAGCTGGTTCTCATGGGGGACTTCAATCATCTTGACATCTGCTGGAAGAGCAATACAGCAGAGCACAAACAATCCAGGAAGTTTTTGGATAGTGTCGCAGACAACTTCCTGGTGCAAATGCTGGAGCAACCAATTAGGGGCCGTGTTTCTCTTGACCTGCTGCTCCCAAACAGTGAAGATTTGGTAGTGGAAGTAGAAGTGGGAGGCAACCTAGGCAGCAGTGACCATGAGATGGTCGAGTTCAGGATCCTGACAAAAGGAAGAAAGGAGAACAGTAGGATATGGACCATGGACTTCAGAAAAGCAGACTTTGACTCCCTCAGGGAACTGATGGGCAGGATTCCCTGGGAGGCTAATATGAGGGGGAAAGGAATCCAAGAGAGCTGGCTGTATTTTAAAGAAACCTTATTGAGGGCACAGGAACAAACCATCCCGATGTGCAGAAAGAATAGCAAATATGGTAGGCGTCCAGCTTGGCTTAACAAAGAAGTCTTTGGCGAACTTAAACACAAAAAGAAGCTTACAAGAAGTGGAAGCTTGGTCAGATGACTAGGGAGGAGGATAAAAATGCTGCTCGAACATGCAGAAATGAAATCAGGAAGGCCAAAGCACAATTGGAGTTGCAGCTAGCAAGGGACGTAAAGGGGAACAAGAAGGGTTTCTACAGGTATGTTGCCAACAAGAGGAAGATTAGGGAAAGTGTGGGCCCCTTGGAAAATGAGGGAAGCAACCTAGTGACAGAGGATGTGGAGAAAGCTGAGGTACTCAATGCCTTTTTTGCCTCTGTCTTCACAGACAAGATCAGCACCCAGACTGCTTCACTGGGTGGCACAGAATGGGAAAGAGGCGAACATCCCACAGTGCTGAAAGAACAGGTCCAAGACTATTTAGAAGGATTGGACATACACAAGTCCATGGGGCCGGATGCAATGCACCCGAGGGTGCTGAGGGAGTTGGCTGAGGTGATTTCAGAGTCATTGGCCATTATCTTTGAAAGCTCGTGGCAACGGGGGGAGGTCCCTGAGGACTGGAAAAAAGCAAAGATAGTGCCCATCTTCAAAAAAGGGAGGAAAGAGGATCCAGGGAACTACAGACCAGTCAGCCTCACTTAAATCCCTGGAAAAATCATGGAGCAGGTCCTTAAAGAAATCCATTTTAATGCAGTTGGAAGAGAGGAAGGTGATCAGGTACAGTCAACATGGATTTGCCAAGGGAAAGTCATGCCTGACCAACCTGATTGCTTTCTATGATGAGGTGACTGGCTCTGTGGATGTAGGGAAGGCGGTAGATGTGATATACCTTGACTTTAGCAAAGCTTTTGATACTGTCTCTCACAGTATTCTTATCAGCAAGTTAAAGAAGTATGGGTTGGATGAATGGACTATAAAATGGATAGAGAACTGGCTAGAGCACAGGGCTCAACGAGTAGTGATCAATGGCTCCATGTCTAGCTGGCAACCGGTCACAAGCAGAGTGCCCCAGGGGTCGGTCCTGGGGCCGGTTTTGTTCAACATCTTCATTAATGATCTGGAAGATGGGGTAGATTGCACCCTCAGCAAGTTTGCGGATGACACTAAGCTGGGGGGAGTGGTAGACACCCTGGAAGGTAGGGATAGGATACGGAAGGATCTAAACAAACTGGAGGATTGGGCCAAAGAAATCTAATGAGGTTCAACAAAGAAAAGTGCAGAGTCCTCCACTTAGGACGGAAGAATCCCATGCACAACTATAGACTGGGGATCTACGAGCTAGGCAGCAGTTCTGCAGAAAAGGACCTAGAGATAACAGTGGATAAAAAGCTGGATATGAGTCAGTAGTGTGCCCTGATTGTCAAGAAGGCTAATAGCATATTGGGCTGCATTAGGAGGAGCATTGCCAGGAGGTCACGGGAAGTGATTATTCCCCTCTATTCGGCATTGGTAAGGCTGCATTTTGAGTATTGCGTCCAGTTTTGGGCCCCCCACTACAAAAAGGATGTAGGCAAGTTGGAGAGAGTACAGCGGAGGGCAACAAAAATGATTAGGGGGCTGGAGCACAGGACTTACGAGGAAAGGCTAAGGAAACTGGGCTTGTTTAGTTTGCAAAAGAGAAGAATGGGGGGGGATTTGATAGCAGCCTTTAACTACCTGAAAGGGGGTTCCAGGGAGGATGGGGCTAGGCTGTTCTCGGTGGTGGCAGATGACAGAACAAGGAGCAACGGTCTCAAGTTGCAGTTGGGGAGGTCTAGGTTGGACATTAGGAAAAAGTTTTTCACTAAGAAGGTGGTGAAGCACTGGAATGGGTTACTTAAGGAGGTGGTAGAATCTCCATCTTTAGAGGTTTTTAAGCTGCAGCTTGACAAAGCCCTGGCTGGGATGATATAGCTGAGGTTAGTCCTGCTTTAAGCAGGGGGTTGGACTAGATGATCTCTGAGGTCCCTTCCAACTCTAATATTCTATGATTCTATGAAACAGCAACAGGATTGGAAGCGCACAAACAGGGGACAGAGTCCTGGAACAATTTGTAGAGTGGGGGTGCTGAACCAAACTAAACTAACCCCTGTATATGATAGAAACCACTGCAAGCCAGGGGGTGTGGCAGCACCCACTAGTTCCAGCACCTTTGCTCACAAAGGTATCTTTAAGACACCTTTCTGCATCTCTTCCTTCTGCACTACACTGAACACTGTTCAGTTGCAGCCTGGGATTGGGCCCACCATCCAGTAATAAAATGTATAAATATGAATGCCCAAAGTTAAACCTCTCTGAACAGCAGGTATATGCTAATAATTTGTCAGTTAGACATAATTCCCCTGCAGGTAGTTCAAACTGGATGAGAAAACAAGTTCCTCCCTTTTTGTGTTTCTTTGTACAAGTTACTAATACAGTAGAACTTCAGAGATGCAAACGTCTCAGGAACTGAGGTTGGTTGTAACTCTGAACGAAACATTATGGTTGTTCTTTCAAAAGTTTACAGTTGAACATTGACAATACAGCTTTGAAACGTCACTGTGCAGAAGAAAAAATTCTGCTTTTCCTATATTTTAATAGTTTACATTTAATAAAGTGCAGTACTGTATTTGCTTTTCTTTTTTTTTTTTTTTTTTGGTCTCTGCTGCTGCCTGATTGTGCACTTCCAGTTCCAAATGAGGTGTGTGTAGTTGACTGGTCAGTTCATAACTCAGATGTTCATAACTCTGAGGTTCAACTGTAGATAAAAATCCAGAGGTCATAGTTGATGACTGAAGAAATATAGTAAAATAAATACAACAGTACTTTACAAACAAACTAGCTAAGATGAGAGGCCAAGATTTGCAAAAAGTGACTAGTGATTTGGGGTGCCTCTGTTTTTGGATCCCCAGCACCTTAAAAGGGCCTGATTTTCAGAAATTGCTGAGCACACACCCTCTTACATACCCCCAAATGGAGACACTATCACTAGTCATTTTTGAAAATCTTGGCCAGAGTCAGTTTTTCAAGTAGCTTCTGGAAGGGCGGTCACCATGGGATTTGGATTGCAATGCAGCAAAGAACTTAAGCACGTGATTACTTTGAGCAGGTGAGTATTCCCACTTCCTTCAAGGAGACTAATCACATGCTTAACGTGTACTTTGGTGCTTTCCTGCATTGGAGTCTACGGCCTCCATGGTATAGTATTTTATTCTGTCTTTCAAATTTTCAGTTATTGTGCACCAACATGGCAGAGTAGAAATGAATAGGGGAGCAACTGCCTCTTTAAATATTCCCTTGCATTTTTATTTGTTGTTTTTATTAGTTGTATAACTGCTTGCCCAAACTTTGTTAATGTATTTTCACAAATTTTTAATGTTTTAAAAAAATATTCCTATTAGTAATTCTTTGTCCTTCCATTTCTTACAAATCACCTTGCTGAGGGCTGGGGTCTGGGGATAGACTGGCTTTGACTTCAGTGGGAGCAGTATGCCTCCAAGGGTGAAGTGTGCCCCTAAGCAAATAGCTATCACAGGTGATTTCTACAACATATTATTAATTTTTAAGAAGTAAGACAGAAGTGTGATGTAATGTTCCCAGTTTCTGTGTAACTCAGGTCAGGAATATGCACTCTTTCATTAGACATTTCATGTTACAGACTTTCCTTTGTCTTTACTTTGTGGTTGTAAATTAATAGCCCTGAATTTATAGCAAATAAGGTGCCAGGTGAAATCAGGTTAATTAAGGCCTTGTCCACACTCAGATACAAACTGTGGCAGCTCTAAGCATGCTTAAAAATGGTTCTCTCTATCAAGGTTCTGCAAGTTTACCTGGATTTTTTTTTTTTTTTTTAATAAAGACAATTGTTAGAAATATGTTATAGAACTGTGCTACTAGGCGTGCGCAGCACATTACATTAGGGTGTGCACCCAGGAATTTTCGGGCCACACTGGATTAAAATGGACTTACCCTCGCTGCCTTACTCTCCACCGAAAAATCTCGCTGCGTCATCTGTTTTGGCGGCAGCTAGCGACATCTTACCCGCCGCCGAAAAAGCTACTGGGATCCTTCTTTTCGGTGGCAACTCGCGTCGCATTATGGTTTTGTCGAGCCCTGCATTAGGGTGTGCCTGGGCACACCCGGCACACCCCGTGTGCATGCCTACGGGCTACAAGACTTATGGGGGTGGGCCACAGTCCAGTAAAGAACTTAAGCACATGCTTACTTTTAAACCTCTGGTATACACACGGAAGTCATTAGGACTACTATTCTTTTGGCCCAGTTCAGTTCTTACTGAAGTCAATGGAAAAGCTCCTACTGACTTCAGTGGGGACCATAATCAAATCCGTGGACTTAAAGTCAAGGAAATTCCTACATTTTTGCAGGATCAGGGCCTATACAATAAATAATGTTAAGCACAACTACATACTGCTATACTTCTTAGCATACTTCTATTACCATTCCATAATTTAGTGACATGAGGCCAGATTCTACACTAAGATATATCCATACAATTACTGTTGACTTTGTAAATGCTATATTTACTTTTTTCAACTTTATTATTTGTTGTTTGACTTGTGATGGTTTCTAGGGGATCCAGGCAGATTTGGGTCCTCACTGTGTTAGGCACAAGAAGATTGAAAGATTAGTGTGCATGCACAGCATTATTATTTCCATTTTACAAATGGGAAAACTTAAGGGAAGGGAGTCAAGTGACTTGTCTAAATATATACAGAGAGGCAGTGACAGTGCTGGGACTAGAAATGAGTAGTTCCTGATTTCTAGTCCTGTACTCAGACAACTAGATTATGTCTTTCTTTAGAGAAGAATGATTAAAACCATAAATACAAATCTTAGTCTCCTGAATAAAACGCTTGATGTCAAAATCCATAATCTGGCATTTACTTTGGGAAGTTACCTTAAACACTTTGAGATTTAAGAAAGCTCCCATTGTTAAACTGGCATTTATTTAACTAATTGTTCAATATTAACAGCTTTACAATTCATTGTGATGGTATTATAACTTTTCATATTAGAGGATACTATTAAGGTTGCATAACTGCTTACATTTAACTGTTTTCAGACACACATACATTTATAAAAGCATTTGGGGAAGGTGTGCTAAAACTTTCTATATTTGTTATCCACCCAAATGTAGTTGATTAATTTCAAAGGGGAGGACATTTTGCTCAGCCATATTTGAGGCTGTTGGAGGTGGGAAGGAAGACTGTCCATATTAAAACATTCTCACCATATTTTTTGTTCAGATCTACAATAAAAACAACTGTCTGAAAAATGCCAAGTTACTAATATTTTTATAAAGTAAATTACAAGTAACTGGAAAAAAAAATCTCCTGAGCTTGCTTAGAGGGTTTGTGGTAAGATTGCCCTCCCCTGTCCACCCACCCTCATTATAAATTATGCCCTGTGCCTTTTGTGAACCTTAACTGGGACCATTTAAACACTTCTATAATTCATTAAACTCAGAGAGTTGTTGTCAGGGTTGTTTTTAAAAAGAGGAAAGAAAAAACAAATACCCAGGAAATTCATGTAAAGGAGGTCCTGAAAACACAGCTTTCAATCCTTCTGTGTGAGAGATCACCACAACAGTGTTTTACTGCTTCCCAGTCACCATGGAGCACCTCAGGTCCGGTCACCCACATGGAGGGACTATGCTAACTATAGCTCCATGGAGATCAGGTTGCATTACAGCAGTGTATAGGAATATGGTACAATTACCATTTCCCCAGCTCCAGTCTGTGGTAGGAATCCTCCTCAAAATGAGTATCCTGGGAACAGTTTTATGAAGCCACAGTGGATCTCTGCTTCCAGAGAGGAAGGAGAGAGGAACTTTGGGGACACAGTGATGACAGAGGCACATGACATCCATGCAAATTTTTTCTCTGGAGGTGTTGTCCAGCCCTGTGATCTGTTTAAGAGCTGCAAAGTCTGTCATGTGAGAATGGTAAAGTACCACAAAGAGAGAGACTTCCAATGCTGAACCAGGAACTTTATTAATATAAGTAAGAGTAGTATCCTAAAATGATTAAAACCATACATGCAAATCTTAGTCTCTGAAGCTTGTTTGTCTCTCTTTACTTTGCAGTATAGTTTCTTTTCCCTCCTCTCTCATACCTGGTTTTCTGGCACAGTTTAAAGAAACAGTATACATATTTTCACAACCACGCCATCCCAGCACAACAATTCAGCAGGATTACTGCAAGGTAGGACCCAATGGAAATTTTCTTCACTTAGACCCTCCCTTAGGTTATAGCGTGTACGAGGACTAACAGGCCTTATGGTAATAACTTTAAGGTTGCATAGTTAAAATTCAAAGAGACCAGGAAATGCAAGTTAAAGTAGTTACATGAACATTAACTTTTCATAGATTCATAAAGTCTAAGACCAGAAGGGTCCGTTGTGATCATCTAGTCTGATTTCCTGAATAACACAGGCCATGGAACGTCTCCAAAATAATTCCTAGAGCACATTTTTTAGAAAAACATTTTAATGATTGAAATATTGCCAGTGATGGAGAATCCACCAGGACCCTTCATAAATTGTTCCAACGGTTAATTACTCTCACTGTTAAAAATGTACACTTTCTTTCCCATTCTGATTTTATCTAGCTTCCAGCTATTGGATCATGTTATACCTCTCTGCTAGACTGAAGAACTTATTATTAAATTTTTGTTTCCCATGTAGGTATTCATTAATTGTAATCAAGTCGTCCCATAAACTTCTCTTTGAGAAGCTAAATAGATTGAGCTCCTTGAGTCTTTCACTAAAAGGCATGTTTCCCAATCCTTTAATCATTTCAGGGCTCTTCTCTGAACTCTCTCCAATTTATCAACATCCTTCTTCAACGGTTGGCATTAGCACTGTACAGAGTATTCCAGCAACTATCGTTCCGGTGCTAAACAGAGGTAAAAAAACCTCTCCTCCTATTTGAGGTTTCCCTCTTCATGATTCCAAGGACCACATTAGTTCTTTTGGCCTGTCTTCTTTGTTCCTAGATTTTTCAAACTTACATTTAGCCATATAACAAGTCACATATCGTTTGCCTGCATCCAGTTTACCAAGCAAGCCACTTGACTTTGAATCAGTGACCTGTCCTCTTTGTTATTTACCACGCCCCAGTTTTTGAGTAATCTGCAAACTTTATCAGTAATAATTTTATGTTTTCTTCTAGGTCATTGATAAAATTGTTAATGAATGTAGGGTCAATAACCAATCCCTGCAACGCCCCACTAAAAACACACCTGCTTAATGATGATTCCTCATTTACAATTACATTTTGAGACCTCAGTTAGCCAGCTTTTAATCCATTTAATGTGTGCCAGGTTAATTTTATATCATACTATTTTTTTTTAAATCAAAATATCATATGGTATCAAATCAAATGACTTATGGAAATCTGAGGGTATGTCATGAACTTTATTACTTTTTCAATCAAAGTTGTATTCTCACAAAAAAAGATACCAAGTTAGTTTGACAGGATATATTTTCCATAAGCTGGTCTTGATTGGCGTTAATTATATTATCATCCTTGAATTTTTTATTAATTGAATTCTATATCAGCTGCCTTTGTTATCTTGCCTGAGGTCTATGTCAGACTGACAGGCCTAGAATTACCTGCATCATCCCATTTACCCTTCTTAAATATTGGCTTAACACTAGCTTTCTTCCTGTCTTCTGTAACATACCTAGTGCTCCAACATCTATTGAAAATCAACATGAGAGGTCCAGTGAGCTTCTCAGTCAGCTCTTTTAAAACTCTTGCATGCAAGTTATCTGAACCTGCTGATTTAAAAATGTCTAATGCTAGTAGCTCCTGTTTAACATCCTCCAGAGATACTAGAGCAGTGGTTCTTAACCTTTCCAAACTACTGTACCCCTGAAGCCTGAGTCCCACCCCCACAGAGCTGAGGCATGTAACTTAGTTTCATGGCACCCCTGTGGCTCCAGGCAATTGCCTTTCTTGCCACCCCCAATACCAGCTCTGCACTTGCGACCCCTCTAAAACCCCAGGTTAAGAAACACTGTACTAGAGGAATGGAAAGAGTGTTGTCAACTTAACAAATGACTAAATTATGTGTTTTCCCCAAATGCAAAACAGAAATATTTATTAAACAAGTTGCACATCCTGTCTGGTTAATATATTAAACCACACATTTCAAAAGGAAAAAGAGGAATATAAAATACAATATATGTGCAATGTGAGCTGAAGTCAAATTAATATTGCTGTAAGAACTGGTCTCCCAATTCTCAGTTCCTCTAATCCTGCATTTGAGACAAGAGCAGGGGAGTGGTAGGGCAAAGGTGATATAAGCCCTTTTGTGCTCTCTGTATTCTGAGCCTCGCTGGAGGTCTGCCCAGTTCCTGGAGTCGGTATGGAGTGCAGGGGTGATTTAACTTACATTCTGCCTCCAATGGATCCCAACAGGCCATCGAAAGCAGAACATTAGTGGATTCCAGCCACATCCCCAACATATCACCTGCAATGAAGGCTGGGAGCGGGGTTGGCATAGAGCATTTAGCCAGCTTTACACCAACTGGGTGAGGCCCCCTGCAAAGGAAGTATTCTCACAGGTTTACCATCACCTCATTAGGTTAATAAGGCCCCTTGATGCTATGACAGCAGGATAAAGGGACCTTAATATAATTGAGAATCGACCTCTATAGTTTTTTGTTTGTCATTTTAACTGTGAAGCTTGTAATGTTACATTAACAGGGTTTTGTTTTTTATTTATTAATGGAGGTGCCATTAACAGCTTAATATTTAATGTTGTGTTTGGTTTTTCCACTGAAGTGGGGTATAAATCCCTTTGGGATGAAAACAAATGTTTTATCATAATCAGTGTTATGCCATATAGTAGAATGCTGATTTAATTTTCTGGAAAATTGCAAATACATTGTGTTGCTTTGTAAGCCGGTGGCACGGTCCAGGCAGGGCGTTGCGACCCTTCCTCGGGCTCAGGCTCCAAGGAAGGCCACAGCGCCTTCCTTTAGGGGAATAAACAGTGCCAGTTACAAGTCATTAGCCCCAGCTCCCAGTGGGGCGGGCTTCCTTCCTAATCTGTAGCCCTCCAGCCTGCCCATGGGGCAGGGCTGATACAGGGTCTGTAGCCCCAGCCTTTCAACAGGTGGGCTAGCAAGCGGTCTGGTGCCCCCAGCCCTTAGGCAGGGCGGGGCAGGCAAGCAGTCTATAGCCCCCGGCCTTCTCACAGGCGGGGCTAGTAAAATAGTCTGGAGACCCCGACCTTGCAGGCAGGCAGAGCTCGGTATCCTCTGTCTCCTAAACTTAGAGGGTGTCAAGCACTCTCAGGGTGGCTAAGGAAGGGGGTAGGGGGACGCAGGCCCACCCGACTCCATTGCGTCTCAGCCCAGGGCCCTATCAGTGGCAAAGCTGTTTGCCACTGAGTCAGCAGGGATCCAACCGTAACATGCTGACGGGGGCTTAGCCCCTGACTCAGCCACTTGCTAGTCGGCTGTCCCTGGGCCACTTCCTCCCACCCTGTCACTGGGTACCCACAGATAGCAGTCTCCGTCCGGGTCGCTGGGGTAGAAGGCAAGCGGCAGTCCCACAAGTCCCTCACCGTTGACCGGTGGCAGGTCTGGAAACTCCTCTGGCTCATCAGTGGAGGGCAGCTCCTCCAGGTCACAGGGGGTTCCTCTGGTCCACCAGGTTCAGTCAGCTCCTGGGGTTCCCTGACGTCAGGCAGCTCCTCCAGGTCAGGGCCGGCCTCAGGGGTTTTTCCCACCCAGTATTCTCAGGTGGTTCTTCCCAACTACTAGGGCTCAGCAGCCCTCTCCAGTCACTCGGGCCCGGAAATCCGGGCAGGTTTTAGAAGCTCCAGTCAGTGGAGCAGTTGCTCGAAACAGCTGCTGAGCCTGGATCACGCCTCAGCCACAGCCTCTGGGAAGACACGTCTGCTTCCAGCAGCAGCAGCAGCTTCCCCTGGACTGAGCTGCTAAGCCAGCCTTTTATAGTTCCCTTCCCTGCCTTGGCTCCGCCCCTCTGTTTCCAAGCAGTTTGACCTGTAGGGCACTGTTCTGCCCAGCAGGGGCGTCGCAACTGTTCCTCGGGCCCAGGCTTCGAGAAAGGCCACAGCACCTTCCTACATGCTTATATTGCAAAAGGAGAAAAGACATCTTCAAACTATTACCTACTGTTACTGTTGTATATTATTTTTCTAGTTCACTGCTATACCATTATATCAAATCTAAAATGTTTGACATTTCAATTTTAGTTTATAAGAAACAAAGCAAAGGTATATTTTCTTCTTTATAAAGGTATAGAATAATGAAACAGATAATCTTAGGCCACGGTCCTTTTTGTGAATATTGTAAAATTGAAAGTTAAGGAATTAATAATTTGAGATGCACGGATATCTATGCAAAAGTCATTATAAGCCCAGCTTCATTATCTGCCTTAGAAACATTCTATCACTGCTAAACTAGTTTCCTCAGTTCTAACCTGGAAAAATTTTCTCTTCTAGAACAATTTGGAATAAAGACTGACTTCCATTCCAAATTAGGGGCACTTCTACTCTCACAGAAATCAATAAATCAATTGCCTGAATAAGAATAGGATCAAGACCTATGGCTGTTTGTTTTTTTTTTTTAATTATGTTTTAATGTCCACTAGGGGGAGAAAACTAATGAAAATTCATACCATTCACATTTATGACTCTGAACATCACCTTATTAAAACCTATTTAAGAAACCACCTCATTCCTTAATTTACAAGGCCTTTTAGGGACTGGATGCATCAATTATAACATCATGCAGACTGAATTAGCTGCAAAAAAGGATTAATTCTATCTTATTCTAACATATTTTAAATAATTATTTTAATAAAAAGTTAACTTTCTTTATAAATACATTGAAGTAGTTTAAATAATCTAAGGGGCAAATTCTTGCTCCCTTACTCATACTGAGTAGTATCTTACTCCGTGTGTAGTTTATTGTTTTCAACCTAAGTGTTAAAGAATATTGCTGTAACTGGTCACAGCAGATCTATGTAAATCACCTCTGAAGTGTAACATGTATTTTCTCTCTCCTTCCAATAACCTCAGAGTAAAGAAAAGACAAAGAAACCTAACCAAAAAAAGAAATGTAGATTAGTTTAATATGAAATCTATATGTATAAAAAACATTGGTTTTTTATGCATTACAAAATTTAAAGGAACAATTCCGTGATCCAACTCTAATCTCAATATAGTCATTTTGTTGGTGGCAAATTTAACACTAATTTATATCTCAATAAAAACAAGGACTTGGTTCCATCCTATAATATTTATTAAAATACTGTAAATAAATCTATATTCTTCTCTTTCTAAACAGTGATTCAAGAATCCTCAAGCTGTTTAGTTTCTAATATTGTTTTACCAAATATTTATATTCACTGAAAAAACTATTTTGAAAAAAACAAATAAGTTCATTTCTTTGAAATGCTGAGAAACAACTTACAATACCTTTTTTAAAAAATTAAAAATTCTAAAGTATTTCCTAAACATAAGTGGTTTATCAAGATTCTGGTACTTATCCTCATGAGTTTCTGAAATAATTAAATATAGAACTGAATTTCCTATTGATTGCAATGGACACCTATCTCAAAATTTAGCCTTATTTTTAGCCTTATTAGCTGGAGCTAATTCTCACTGACTATTAGGTGGTTATATTCAAATCTGGCACATTCAACTTAAATCTGAAAATCAAGTTTGAAATACTAATACTAGAATTTCCTACTAAACAGAGATATAATGATAGAACAGCTGAATGTCCACTAGATGCCAGACTTCCTTTACAGAGCAGAGCAGTTTTGTAGGCTTTTGGAAAGCTTTATGTAGAGGCCGTCTTTATTCAGTCTTTCCCCTAACTTCAGTGGACTTTCAATCAGGCACTTAGTGCCAAATCCTGACCGAATTGAGCGTATTGATGAAATCCCCTTTGATCTTATTGGGACCTGGATTTGGCCTTGAAAGCTCAAAGTTCAAATCTGAACAGGAAAAATAAATTTGGAATAGTTTGAAAATGGGGGTTATCAATGGAAAGGATAAGAGTATTTTCTACGTCTAGTAAGAGCAAATTCCCATTGAAAGTAATGGGGCATTAATGAGTTTTGCTATTTGCTTCAATGGGTCTTATTCCTGTTACTCTGCAAGCAAGCAGAGGTGAGCAGCAGCCACACTACTTGCTCATTTTGCTTTTTGTTCTGCCGGTGATGATATAAGCAAATAATCTGTAAATTCTGATCATTATTAGGGAATGAAGACAGCAGCTAAAATATGGCAAATTTAATGTAGCATTATATTGTGAAAATATTTTTTTTGAAAACCTCAGATCAGGGTTTAATAGAGTGTGAGAGAGAGGAAGACTAACAGTCAGGTACTTCCCTTTAAATGCCCAATTGTGGTTATCCCCGTACTCATGTTGCTTAACATCTTATTCTGTGGTGAGATTTTTCTGTAACCTTCTTTAATAATGTAACATTGCTGGTTCCCTGAACAATGCAACATCCAAAGGGGATGGATTAATGATCTAAGCGTCAGTTTCGAAATATCTAGCATCTCTAGAACCACAGAGTCAGATCCACTGGGGTTGAATCAGCCCTTTATCTTTTTGCGGTAAGTTGAGTACCATTCAGTTTACATGTGGAGCTATTTCAAATGAGTCCATAAAAGCCAGTCATGTTTGCTCTATGTGGACATTAAAGATCCCACGGAAATTTAAAGAGTAGCAGATTTGTCTCAGTGTCACTGACCAAACTATGTCTCTAGGGTCGTGCTGCATACAAGGTAATCGCTATCCTCCAGCTTACAGGTGGCTGTTGTGCTCTGTATACCAGTTTTTAGTTTGTGAAATTCTTTGGGATCTTTTATAGATTGTGAGCTTGATTCTTGGGTGGGTGTAGACAAGCTGCACTTGGTGAAGGTCCTGAGTGGGAGAGGGACAAATATGGCTGTAGGCCACGGCCAGTTCAACTCCTGGCACAAGTTAGGGAAGCCTCTGAGTTTCTCTAATTTGCATTGGCTAGTAGTGATCCCCAAGGGGCTTTTACACCTGCTAGGGATCACTGGAATGTGGCAGTGCTCTGGTTACATATCTTCCTTCCATCTACACTTGACACACACTGAAGGCGATGGACTGGGGAGAAGGGGGGAAAGAAGGAGGAGGATATATAGCTCTATGCCACTAGGGTTATCCTCATCTGACCCATTAGCATCTAGCTCCATAAAGTGTTAATGGGGCTATCCATCCACTGTGCTCATCACTGTAGCACCTGAATACCTAACAAAATTCTAAATTTATTATTTTGTGCCCATACAATGATCTTACATGAGATCAACAACAAACTTCATAAACCAATCAACTGGAAAATGTTAAAACTTACAGCTTTACTTTTCAGACAAAAACCCCTATAAAATCAGCTACTGGCATTGCTGTCAGGAAGAAAACACCAAACATTTTATTCTCAAACCTATTAGATAGCAGCTGTTTTACACTGGGAAGATCCTTAGTAGATAGAGACATTTCTTTATTCATGTATCACAGTGAGTGGTAAATGAGGCATGCTCACACAAGTTATTTGGGATGGAAATGAGTCTAATTAGTCTATCCTACATAGGAACTGTTAAATTACAGTGTGAGGCAAGTTTGCAGTAGCTACGAATTAACTCTGCTTTGCTATTGTCATTGTAAAATATTTTCATACTTACATAGAACATTTAAGTATTAAGACTTCATTTAAAGGAATAAAACAATAGATAAGAAGGTATTTAAAATTGGCAAACAGTTTTCAAAACATCAACTTTGGAAAACATTTCTAATTTTTTTTTCATTATTATTCAGGAACTATTCTACAAGTGACTTCTCCAGTCTCACCTAAGTTTTCAATTGCAGCTTTAATAGAACAATAAATAGTAAGTGCTGAGACAGTTACTCAATTATTTTCAAGTTCTGAGACTGGAGCAGGGAACTGTGCCCTGAGCTTGATTTACACTAAAGGAAACAAGTACCTTTCTTATTCCTAAATTTACTGAGATCACAATAGATTGTTTTTTAAATGGGCTCCCAGAGCATGTATATGTATTTTATACGCTGATGAATCTTTTAATCCGTAAGAATCACTTCCAGTAATGAATCACATTCTTTGAGTGAATAATTCAGCCCTTGACGCCAACCTCTGAGGGAGAATATTGTGGTCATGGTGTCTGAACAGTGTGGTAGCTATGGCTACCTATATAATTCTTAGCAATGGAAAAAAAGTGACAATGACATTAAATTTAATCAGGTTCCCCTTTTCTGTGGTTCCCACTGGGATGAGCCACTAGTGTCTTGCCTTAAATATTCAAAGCCTTCAAAGTTTTCATGTGTTCATATACTGGGACAATATCCTGCTAATACAGAACAATAGATCTGTCATGTATTTCTCCTGTGAGTAGCCGTAAGTCTGAATTTAGTTAGTATAGGATATTATGATCGCTTCTCCTTTAGCAATTGTCTTTACATTAGTCTTCACTTAGGAGGAGGAAGGGCAGTGGTAAAATGAACAATGAACTTGGCTGTTTTGGTTTGGAAATATGGAGCAGAGACTGTGTCCTCTTAAAAAGATCCAGCTTTATTTCCAGTCACACTTCATCTGATATGAATGAGCTAGTACTAAATGCCACATGGCTGAATATATTTGGGAAACATGATCTAACATATTTAGGAAAAGGAGCTTAGATTCAAGTAATTTTAGTACAAATGCATGGAATTTTGAGACAAATTTTCAGATCCTTTTTTCAGAGCTGTGAAAAAAAAGTGTGTTTAATATTAGTTATTAAAACATGTACCTACATCCAGATGTACCTACATCTCTTCTAAATTTCAGTATCATAAAAGGTTGTGCCTGACTAAGTAGTTGCAAATATGTACTATCTGTAGGAATTTAGAATCATTCTCATAGAGAGTGCCAATATGGCATCAGTTTCTTTTTTAAGTGGGAAGAGAAAACAATATATTTTTGTTACCTGAATTTCAGCAGGTATAGTAGCAAGTAACTACCTGATCCTGAAAATAGAATGAGTTTTTCCTCAGTTAAGCACCCTATTTAGAGATCCCCTCTCTTGGCTTATGTTTCCATGGACCATATTTGTGACTAGAAACTGATCAGATCTCTGGAAAGTTTTTAAAAAAAATCTTTTCTCAAACCCTAGTGGCACCTGTGCAATATTATGCTCAATTTTCATTTTTTTGACGTACACGTACAATTTAGCATGTATAGTTTTCAAAATCTGGACCTCATCACTCTAGGGAACATCAAGCTCTACTTTTGTGGATTCAGCTTCAAACACAGACTGGTGTTCAGTCCAGTAACGTGGAGGTAAAAAACCCAAAAAGTTATGCACTCTTTTCTAGTCTTCTAGATTATTATAAGATTTTATATAGCATTCATTCTGGTACCTGAACACTTCTTATAATTATAAAGTGTTCATATAAAAATATATTTGTCTCACTTGTCCCTCCATTCACAAAGGAGCAGGGACACTGTGAGAAAAAACATGCAAGAAATCTTTCATTTATACTTGTATTCTTGCGTCACAAGTACATTCTAAAGTCAAAGTGTTATTGAAAAGCTTTACATCTGTTTTGACTGGTAAACCAGGACCAGTGGTAGGAGATGCAGGTTTAAATAATCTAGTAGCCTCAAACTACAGTACATAGTATATGATGCAGGAATAAAAGTAGGAATCAAAGGTTTAAATAATGCTTGTTAGAGCCTTCTGTAAAGGGTTAGGTGGAGGTGCATCACCCTGGAATACCAAGAGGCATTAGCTCCTAGTGCCCTCAGATTATGCTTAGGATCAAGTAATTTAAGGGACGCAGCATACTGCTCTGTTCCCACTGCACCCTCTGCCCAATTGCTCCTGGGTCTTGCTTCCACTTTCCTACACAGCTACATGTGGTTTAGCTTCCCTAAAGGAAGGAACATTTTTAGATCAAACCAGGTTGACCATACCATTTTTCTTCCACATGCCTCCCACTTACTGATTCAGATTTTGAGGAGAGCTGAGCAAAATGCAAAAAGTTTAGTTTTTGTCAACACGGAAACTATATTTCACATCAGCATGTTTAATTCCTTTTTACTTTGTCCATGTGTCTTCAAAAAAATTAATTTTTGCTATTCAAAAAACTTCATGTTCAATGGAACATTTTTTGTTTTGTGTCACAAATATGCTTATCTGGAAAATTCTCTTCTTTTTCCCTACCTGGGTAGTTGGAATACCATATTCACTAGTCCCAGAGTATGTCAAGAGCATACCAAAGAGCTGTTCTTCTCTGCCCTCTAGAATTGCCATCCCTAGGCTTCCTAAATTTTAGGAAGTAGTCCTGGCATGGTCTTCAAATTGGTAGAATTGAGTGGACCAGCACTCTCCACTCTCTCCACAGGAGTAACTGGCACTGTGCTAGGTTTCACCATCAATTTGAAAACCATGCCAGGACTACTCATCTGGAGAAGAAGCCATTGTTCAGACATATCAAATATTTCTGCATGCACCTCATCCGGCTTCTTTGATTAGACAAGAGCTTTCAACACGGCCTTCCTACACAAAAAGATTTCCACAATTTCCAACCTCCTCTTTTTCCGAGTTCAAAAAAGGCATACATTTTGTCCCAGTTAGTCAAAGTGTCTGAAACAGACTGCTGCTGTTCTTCAGCAAATTACTTTGTTCCACATTTTACAGAAATGAACTCTAAGCTTGTGTAACATTTTGCTGAGGGAATGGAAGAGATGGAAATAGAAAGCAAGGCAACTGATGTAATGGCATAGTAGGACGTCAGTTAAAACAAATGCCTCCAATTCACTCCTCAATATCTCAATTATGCCAGTCTAGTCTCCTTTACAGTCACTAGTTGATGTGTAATCTACAATAAATTTACATCTCACATCTGAAGGTAGCTCAGAACAGCTGTCTTTTTACCCAAATTGGTAGGGATGCCTCTGTCACCTGGCAACTAAAGTAAGGTGTTTTAACAGTTGCACAATTGACACCACGTTCGTTTCTCAGATGGTAATGCATGACCATGCTACATAGATTAGAAAAGCAGCTGAGAATATTCCATTTGCTATCAATCCTGAGGCTCAGATAACCCAGCCCCCCCATTCTGAATATATACACATACAGAGATACGCATAAGTCCTTCTATAGCCATAAAAGGAGAAATTACACTCCATGTGTTTTGGGAGTGAGGGGAAGAACTCCCAAGTGGAATGTAGAAAGACAAATACATTAAACTAATTTGAGTTTTCACAGGTGGTACCTACAGAACTGGTCAGAAGAAACGTTGACTAGCCAACTGATTGTTCCAAGAATATATTTGCACTTTAAGAACGACACCTCAGGGAACATCCTTTTTCTTGTGGGTTCAAGTCAGTATCTTGGTATCAATGTATTCAGTGTTTAACCTCCTTAGGCTTTTAATCATAGTTTGATGTTGTGGTTTAATTTCATTCTGACCTTACAGTCAAGTCTTTCCACATGCTTGCTTCAAAACATTGTTTTTCTATGTAATTGAACATTTTGTAGGGTTCCCCCCCCCCTCTTTTTGTCAATGCTGCACAAGCATTGCATCTGCCCAAGACATTTAACGTATTACTAAATTGTGAGTGCTGGGACTTGAATCAAGATTCTCCCAGTCTGCACAAGTGGTGATGGGTGCATTGAATTGACACGCACGAGTTGGTGTGCCATATGTAAACTGCACTAATAGCATGCACATGGACTGGCTGTGCCATTGCCTTATGGTATAGAGATGGCGGGAGCTTGGTATTCCATGGTCCTTTGCTTCACGGGTGAGCTGTACGCATTCTGGGATTTTTCCTCGCTGCTCACTGTGGGATGCATAACAGAAGCTGTGTGGAAGCCAGTCGATTTCTGAGACTTGGGAATAAGTTTTAAAAAATCCCATGATTCCGTTCCCTCCATCCCGTGCTTCCTCTTTCTGGGCTGGCTAGCCCAGTAACAGCACTGCACCATGCATATGAAGGTGCTCCAGGAACAGCTCATGTAATAAAACAGTTTCTCAGTGTAATCCTTGTCCTCCTATCTCCACCGCTGCTGCTGCAGAAGGAGCTGCAGTGTTAGCCACTCATCTGCTTGGTGGTGCCGTAGGTGAAGTCCAAAGCCAAAACCACCTGGCTCGAAAGCTCAAAGCCCAAACAGCTTCTGAATATTCATGGTTGCCAGCATAATGGTGTGGAGCATTGTTAGGTTTACGCTGGCTTGACAGCAATTAAAAAATGGTGCTAGCCAGCCCAGAAAGGAGCAGCATGGGAAGGAGGGAGCGGAATCATGATTTTTTTAAATATGACCCCAAGTCTCAGAAATCTACTGGCTTCCACACAGTTTCTGTTATGCTCACATCTGTCAAAAAATAGCTCTGGCCATAGGGCACCTGTCACAGAAACTAGTACAGTAGAATAGCATAAGAAGTTGTGAAGACAGATAATTACTCACCAAGGTTCCCTCAGTAGGATCTGCCTCTTCTGGGTTTCTGGCTGGAAATCAGGCTTGTGTCCTAACTAGTCACCTTCAGTGTCTTGATTCCCAAAGAATCCTGGCTGTCCAGGGACAGCTCTTCATTGCTCTCCTCGGGTTCCTCCTTCACTGACTCTTGCTACTTGTTCTTGCGGTGGGGCACCTGCACGAGTGCCACAGACTCCACAACCTCCTTGGTTTTGGTACTGGGGTAACTGCATAAAATCCTGTCCACCTCCTAAAAAAATGGACAAGTTCTATTTCTACAGCCTAGTTTTAATGTAAGTTCTAATGAACTGATTGTTCTTCATCAGACATTGATCAGTGTCCCAATTGTGACCCCCTTCCCAATGGACATCTGACTAGCGATGGTGGTAAACATGTTTATTGGGGTGCCTGGGCCCAAGAATTTGCTGCGCCAATGCCTCTCCCCATATGGCAAGGAGATCTAGGATCTTAGCACAGCATCCAAGCGACTGCTTGATGCATATGGTCAAGGTTGAGGGAGTAATATCCCTGTCATGCCAATATATTGGAATCCAGGAATAAATGGGCCGGTCCTGACACCATGCCAGCTTTTCAGCAGGGGCAGGACCATCAGGTCAACTTGACCTCAGACTCAGAGCAGTGGAGAGCACACAGGTAAACAAACAGGTCGGTCATGGACACCCACAAAGCAGTGTGGGATAGCAGTTGTAGGACTGCCAAAGTGACGTGCAGCAGCACTGCATTCACATGAACAATAGATCACACTAACTCAATTTACATCAAATTTAGTATGCTTTGAAAGAGGACTCCAGAGTTTGCAATACATGAGGAGTTAGTATGCTGAATGAATTGTTCTGTGTATATGCAGGCATTTTCAGACCCGTCTAGTCTTCGATTAGTGCAGGCTAGGCTCCACTGTGTAGACATGTCCTTAGCTGCAGCGTAACACTCAATGTTGTATTTTGCTGTTGCGTGCACATGTGCAATTCTCAGAGAACTCAAAAAGGGGCTGTGCACACTCATCCACTGACAGAATTTGACCATTTGATATTACTCCAGTTTTATTATCAGTACTTCAATTCAAAGTTATCTAAAAAGAGTGCTGTGAAACCTCAGAGCAAACCTTTCACTCATTAGAAGTGACCTGGTGTTTGAATTCACTCTGTTTTGCAAATCTCAGGAGAGGGTGGACATTTAAACAGCAGAGAAATTTGTGAATTTTGATTTTCCTTGTTCAAAGTGGTCGTCTCCTCTTCTCTCCACCAATCGATCAATAATCTGCACTTGTTCTCCCCACTTACTTTACCCAAAGCCCCACTTGCATGGTGGTCATCAAGTAATCCCAGTAGCCTTCTCAAACTGCCTCCCTGATGACTTGCTTCCTGAGATCCTTGGGGCACCAGCTCATTACTCCCCACCTATATTTCTGAGGGAGGCCAGAAGGTTTTCTCCCTCCCCCACATCCCCAGTGCCTTCTAGAGACTTAGGAATTATTACTTCTTCTCCTCTCCTAACACACACAAGGCAGTGAAAGGAGGAAATTCTCCCTCTCCCACTGCAGCCCCATCAGGCTTAGCAACTTCTACTTCTAGATTCTAGCAACTTCATACTAGGAATTATGAAGCTGTGTGGTTGCTAGGAAACCTTGAGGGGTTTTACCCCACTCTATAGAGTATGTTTACACTGAAGTCAGAGGTATGATTGCAGCCCACATAGCTAGCCCTGGTAACAATGGCAGTGAAGATGTGGAGGCACAGGCTTCAGGACGGATTGCACAAGCCACCTAGGAACCTGGGAATATACACTTGTGTTGCTAGTCCTTGCTGACCTATGCTGCCATGTCTTCACTGCTATTTTTAGCTGTGCTAGCTAGATTCAAATTAGCATGGATACGCCTACACCATGGACTGGGACAGCAGTTCAGTTTTCTAAAATTTCTTCCAGTCTAAAAGATTAAAAACCAGACCAACTATGAATCCCCATCACCCAGTGTTTCAAATTCAACTCCTCACACAGTGGGAGGCCTAGAGGAAGGATGATTCTGCCACAGCCTTCCTATGTGGCCTTGAGCAAGTCACCTCATTTCATGATAGTTTACGATGCACTCAGTAGGGTGAGGAGCACCACAGAAATGCTTAATACTAATGCCACCACGAGGGTAAAGCTATGGAGGCCTAAGGAGGGAGATTGTTTCTGTGTGCTGGAGTTCCCTGATCAGTATGCAGACTAACATGGGGAACTAAAGCAGCAAATGCAAGGCTGCAGTGTAACTATTCTTAATAGAGTCCCCAGAAGAGATCAAGGACATCTCTCAGGAACACAATGCGTGAACGGACATGGACCCTACTCTTCAATTCAGTGCAAGGGCAGAACTAATAAAATTGCTATTGTGCATTATTTCAGTGGCTACCAACTTTATAAATGAGATCTAGTTGGATCCTTCATTAGCTCAGCTCTCTCCAAATGAGTAATTCAGTACAACATGAGCCAAGAGAGTCAGGAAGTGGTGTAGCTGCGTTTTTTGTATCTAACATTTAACGCTGAAGGTACCACATTTCAACTAAGGATTCATGTAAGTGTTCTTGCTTTGTGGATGAACCCTGGGATAGCATTAATATGTGAACGGGGTAGTTCACAGATGTACTGTTGCACCTCTGTGCTGACCAACTTTGTTTGGCCTCATGCTAGAAGCATCCAGCTTTAATATTCAGAGTGACTTCAACATGGATGATGCCTTTTCTGTTATACTGAGGATGTTATGGCCACCATCATGGTCACTGATCCTAGCATATAATTTGGCACCTTTTAGATCTCATTTTTGGGCAAGGTTTGGTGACCGACAGGGTGAAGATTGTACCTGGTCATGACTGGATCGCTATCTTCTGCGGTATGAGGTGAAGGCACACCTTCCCTCCCATTGGGGACAAAGGGTCTATTTCAAGGATACATCTGATGAATGCAATGGGGTTTTAGACCTCTCAAGGCCTGGCGTTCACTACAAGATTTTACTGTGGCTTGAACGTAGTTGTGACCTGTAGTGCTCCTTACATGAAGCTGAACCCTTTTTTTTTTTTAAACCAATCAGGGCAGACCAGGACAAACTCTGTTCTGTGCATTATGTCAGCTAATTGTGATTGAACACGCAGCAGAGCAAGGTTTAATCACAATTAGCTGACAATGCTGAACATGATATGGCCTTATCTACGCTGACTCCTAAACACAGTTCATCATCATGTCTTTTTCCCTGCTGCCCCTAAATGACGTCCAAATCCAAGTTCACCAAGTCACCACACTCTTCTCATTCAAATCCCTCTACAAAACTCATTTCTTTTTTTGACACCCAAAGGAAGCAATTTCTAATACTGTTGTGTCTTTCGCTCTTTGCAACACCACCGCAATATAGAGGAGCCCCATGGACACAGTGGGGTCCAAATAACTGAGTTTAATGAATGTACACGACTTGCAACACCTAGCTACATATACACATTGCTACTTGGCTGGGTTCTGGTAGCTTCTAAAATACAGAACATAGTGAGCACCAGTAGAAGTCTTAAAACTATTTAAAGGGATAAAACCCTATTCCTATACACTACAAATACATTTACAGGTATTTAAAAAGAACCACCAAGTCCACCCACCACCTTTGGCTTTGCCAGTGCAGCTTATCTTTTAGGCCACAAACTCTTCAAAGCAGAATCTGCTTTTATCTGGTGTTTTGTGCAGTAGCACCATGTCAGGGCTGGGTAGCACCATGCTGGGTAGCACCATGTCAGTGTTAAACAAGTGATACAAGCTCCTATGGTTCCATGCTTTTTATTACATTGCTGCTGCATATTTTGGTGGGTCTTTAGCTATTAAATCTCTCTTTGAGTATTTCCATTCAGCTACCTCTTTTGGCAGGCTGTTCCAATTTTCTAATATAAAGTATTTTTTCCTTATTGCTCATCTCAAGTTGCCTTTTTAAACATATTAGACAAGAATATTTTAATCTCTAAATAGCCTAGACTATGAAAATGTACATAGCATTCAATGCTGGTGGCCTCATAGTCAAATTGGGTAGCGCTTCATTCAATTTATCAAATCTGTCTCATTCTGTCATAGCTGCATTGGTTCCTCAGGGTCAGCAGGAGGAATGAGCAATACAAACAAACAGTCTAGTCACTGGTCAGCAGATATTATGCCAAGAACACATGGGCATAGATCTGATGAAGATGGCCCTGTTTTTAAATTAGCAGCTTTTCAGTATTTCCTAGTGCCATTGTAATTCTACCTCAAAATCCCCTAGCCACATCCTCGCTCAAAAACCCATCAGTCTTGTTGCATTTGTTAGTCCTCATTGATTCTAGTGGTCAGGAATATTTTAAATTATGTTTCGTGGATAAATAGAAAATCATTTGCTACAATAAACCACAGAGTAGAATCTCAATTATCTGAACTGCCGCTACCAGAAAGTCCCCTTCTTAATCACCAGCATGTCTCTCTGCTCTGTTGACTCTTGATTATTCAAAAATTTATTTCTGGCCATATGGTTCAGAGAATGAGGATTCAGCTATAATATCTTTAAGGAACACAATTTCCTCCTCAGCTGAAACTCTGAAGCCAAAGTTTGTGAGGTTGTACCAGTAAGTTGGTGCCAGAAGTTGCATCAGACCAAAGGGGTTACAAGTAACATGGGCTTTAAAGCAGTAGACTTCCAATGGCCATCTGCCATATTTATAACCCAGCTTTAAACTCTGTCTAGAATTCCACTGGAGCTGTGCCAGCAGAGACTGCCTGGGACAGGCACTGAATCAATATATCTTCTCAGCAGCCTGCCTCTGCCGTGCTTGGGCTGCCCAACCCACTTATGAAACTCTGCTGGCCAGTCTCATCGCTCCAGCAGTGGGAGGATTACACATGTGCTCCATGGTCCTGGTATACTTACTGCCACTGGGGACCTGCAGCCTGGGTTGTGCTGGCACCCAGGAAGCTAATTGTTTCAAAACAGCTGAATAGTCACTTTTGCTACTTCTCTTGTGATTCTTCCAGATGCTACAGCTTTAGGGCTGCTCTCCTCAGAACCCAGTAACTGTGCAGGAAAAAAGGACTGGCTCTCCCTTCAAGCTTCAGGAGCCAGCAGCAGTTTTATTTTATCCCATGCTTGAGAGAGAAAACATAGTGGTGGGATGTAGAAGGAGAATGAGAAACTGCGATGGATGCCCCCGACATGTGTTTTGTAGGGAGTTGGCGTTAATTTCCTATTTGAGTTTTTAACCTTTGCAAAGTACCTTAATACTCCCACTACACATTGACTCACAAGGGGTTTCCTACATATGCTAGTTGGCACGTGTTACTAAGAGCTTCTGGGAAAAGGCAACTACAATTGTCCGTTAGGAATCTGAAGGTTACTGTAAGTATGCTTTGCTGATTGAATAGCCATGAGCAGACAGATAGCTTGTCATTTCTCACATATGTTACAACCTTTGAACATGCAACCCTAAAAAAGGCTTTATGCGATGATATGGTTGTACAGCTGATACATGTCAGTCAGGCAAAATGACTAGCTTGAGGGTTTGTTTTTAAACTCCCTATCCTCTATGGCACTAACAATGATTGTACTTGTGTGACACTGCGTGACTTTTTTTTCCCTGGTAAATAATAAATCTTAGTGAGCATTACATAATTTAGGGACATCATATTTTAGTTAACTGAACAGGACCTTGGAAAATATTGCAAACTGAAATAAGAAACAGTGGACATCTATTCTGCGTTGCCTCCTAAATAAAATATTGTGAAGCTGAAAGAATCTTAGATTGCTGGATACTTTGTCATGGTAATGGCAACATAGTGCATATAATTTCCTTCCACATTCTCTCCATTGCTTTCATCCAGTTTACATCTGAAAGAGTTGCTTATGTTGCACAGATTAATGTGAGAAATTCTGCAGATGAGCTGCTCTGTTTTCAGAGACACTGGAGAAGCCGAGGCACCTGATGTCTGTCCTTAGAAGACATTGACAAATGGCCCTTTTGCAGTGCAGGGTTCAAGTGCTGGGATTCCTGGCTCACATGCTTTACATGACTCCTCACTCAGATGCCCTATCAAGAGCTAATGTGGCGACAAGACATGCCAATCCCTAAGGTTCAGTGTCTGGTGGTCAGACTCATTACAATTAGTCAACTTGATATATTGTTTACAATTTACACCAAACAAGCTTGGGGCTAATTATGACTTAGACAGTTCGTCTCTTTGATGTCAAGGCCCACTGCAGGAGGCCCAACTAGTGAGGAAAAATTGCAACCAGCCTTAGGCACAGGTACAGAGACACAATATGGCCTTCAAATTCACTCATACTTCTCCAAGTCTGTAAACATTAAAAGTGATATGATTATAGCAGAAAGTTACCTTTTAAAATTATTAATTTATATACCAATTTTAAACAGCTGATATCCAAGTAAGCCATGATTAGACAGAAAAAAACTTCATCTATTGTGAATTTTGTTTACTGGTTAGTTTATTCAGACACAGCAAGACTCCATCTATAGCAAAGTAGAATCAAAGTCCCAAACGGTTTCATTGCACTGAAGTGTGTAGATTGACTATAGCCAGAATTACAATCTCTCTGCCTTACACTGAAAGTGGTTTTATAAAGAAGAGTAAGGCTTCCCCTTTCTCATTAGAATTCTAGATCAACTGTATATTATGTGGCTAAGAAGTATTTTATATTTATGTTATAATCCTAGAGTCAAATGTATATGATCAGATGTGATTTTTTGGCAGTAATCAGAGAGTTTTCACTATTTATAGTTAGTGCTACTAATGCCCTAAAGCTAGATCTAATGAGGAAAGCAGGGAGGGGCTTAAGTGAAATGAGAAGACAAAGTATTTCCATCTTACAAAACGTAGCACTCACTCTTTTTAGGAGAGTTCTAATCACAATAATACTCTTTGCCATCTGCACAACTGTCAGATAACTGACCTTGACTCTCACTCTCACCTTTGGCTCAGGGTGCATAACTCACGCCATAGCCAATTATCCCATAGTCATGTCTCCAATGGTGAGTGCAGTTCCAGTGAGAACAGTGACTATAAATGTAACATTGTGGAGTCCCATATTAATTCTCTCTCAGTGACTTCCAGATCACATTCATTCACTATATATCTCGAGACTCCCCCTCCCCACACACACACTTTCAGGCTTGCTACTCAACTTAGAACCCAAAAAACAAGAGGGGTTCATACCTCCTTTGACATCCCCACCAATAGTACAGATTCTACAATTAGATTTTAGTTACCAATTTAATGATCACGCATGAGACAGAACAGAATTCCCCTTGTTTCTCCACAGCTATGCTTGTTCTGCAGTGCTACTAGCTGGAGGAAAAAATATATTTGTGTCACTAGAATAAGCAGATGCATTTATCTGTTAATTTGGATTTTAGATTGCTAGTCACACACATGGTGCATTACAAAATTTAAAACAATACTCAGTACTAAAATTCTGACCATTAACAAATTAATTGAACTGCAATATTAAATCCCCCACTCTCCACCAGTTTAATCAACCTGTCCCTCTTTAATTGCTCATGAGAAAAGTTGGTCTTGGCAGCATGTCTGAATTAGTAAGAAACACGGGGTGTGGCAAACCAAGAGTGAGTGCAGGGGAAGTTCATTGTGAAGTTGAGAGGCTTTTGCAGAGAATACCTTGCCAGCAGCCTCTTCCCATTTAATCCAATGCACCTGAAGCTCAAGGGCCTATACTGATGGTAGAGAGATATGTGAAAGAGACACAGGGAGCAGAATTATTGGGTAAGGCTCTTATCCTACAAAGATTTATGCACATGATTTGTCTATTTGAAATAAATGGGACTACGTACATGCACAAGTCGTGTTTGTAGGATCATAATCTAAGGTAGTCATGTTTTCATATAGTCACCTTTCTAACAACCACTACACATTAGGGCCAAACTTGGGTGTCTAAAGCTAGGTACCTCCATAAATATCCTGATTTTTCAGAGATCAGGAATTCTCATAGCTCTCACCAACTCAGCTGCTCTGAAAAATCAGGGCATTTTTATTTAACTAATGTACATTTTTACATAACTAATTTTAGAGAAAATTAAGTTTGAAAACTGGTCTAAACAGTTGCCACCTTTGCATTCTGAGCTTTGCAAAATTAAGTTTCCATGGAAAATCTCCTATGTCCTGTCTGCGAAAGAAATTCAGAGTAATAGTTTGTTAATCAGGATTTCCCTATAAAATCTATCCCATTCCTGAAAAGTAGTTCCTACCGCCGGTGTCAAAGAATTAGAAAGAAAAAATAAATGAGATATTACTTCAAATGGTAGCAAGCTTGCTTAGCATGCAAGAAGCAGCAGGATCAATGCCCACATTCTGCAATGGTAGGGGAGCACCCTGGCCTTCTCTTCTAGCACAGGTCCATCAATGGCTATTAGCCAGGAGAGATAGGGATTGCTATTTGCTAGAGGCTGGAAATGGCTGACAGGATGGATCACTTGATAGACATAAGGCCAAATTATGAACAATTCACTTTGCAATAAAGTCATACTCGCCTTATATCCCTACTCATATACCATATAATAACATCTAATGTTCTATGCCCCTCCTTAAGAAGGATGTTCAAAAGTATTTATAGAGCCAAAAAATTAGGCCAACCATTTGGATTTAGAATGTGTTCAGAAAAACATTAAACAAAATAAGAGGGTACTTCAGAAATCAAGATGCTTGTAAATGCCACTTTCTTGCCTACATGCAAAAAACACAACTGACTATCACAGAAGAAGAAAACTTAACTCTGATAAACCACCTATGTGTGGTAATGGACACTCAGAAAGTAGCAACACAAACACAATATATTTTGCAGACTTTTTTAAGCCAATATGGTTCAGGATCTATTCTTTTAATACATAAAGGAAGAGCTGTGCTCCCAAGCACATAGTCTGGATTTGGATGTGAATATTCCCCAGCATTTATGGTGTTCACCTCTGGGGTGCTGGTTCACTTGATCACAGAGATGGGGGATTATCCACAACTTTCAGGTGTGTTCAGACCTGGGGTTTTATGTCAGTTCCATCTCTGTTATACAGAGAAACTATATGTTAAACAGAAAAAGCCTTAGTAGTACACTGCTAACTGGAACTACAGTGCCAGCAAACACTCTATAACCAGCTTTCTTCATAGGATTTTAAAACAAAAGCAATGCCTTGTACTGGAACCCTTTGGCTGACATCTCTATGGGCCCAATTCTGCACACTAACCAGTTTGCAATCCTATTGAAGCCGCACGTGTATATTTACGTGAGGACCTTTTGGTTCTGACAATTTTTTCACTGTTAAAAAAGTAAGTTTGAACATTTCCACCTCAGGTACATTATTCAGTTACAGACTTCTTTCCTTGTCTTCTGAAGCTGAGAGAACCATTGTATTTCTGAATCAGTAGCTATGGTTGCTGTTATCTGATATGTTTATTCCACCTGAAAATCTTTGACCTCTGCATTACCTGCGTAATAAAAAGAATGGAGCAGTAGAAATACATTGACACAAGACTCTACCTATACTGACCAAACAGTCACAGGCATAGAGAATTTGTATTAAAGTAGAAAAGCAAGTCCTTTGAGACCAAACTACTGTTTTGTTTTTTTAAATTTTCCTGACTTTTTTGACATTGAATTACTAGTTACCTGCCCTTCTGTTAACAAAGTCATGCCATCTCCTCCTCTTAGACGCAAGGGTAAAATTAGAGGAATTTTATAATTACACTGTCCAGGGTATGAGAGAGTGGCAAATATGAGCCACCTGAGTTCTGGCTCCCCAGGACAATGATAAATGGCCTCTTGAAGTGCAAAGATCAAGTGCTGGGACAGCAAGGTCAGATGCTTTACATGACACCCAATGTGACTATCATTTCTCAGAATCACTAGCCAATGGTGATGTGGCGACATGATGCACCAGTCACTAAGGTACCATGTCTGGCATCTAAATTAAGTGCAATTTCCATCCATGCCAGATGATTAGAGATCTAATTGCCATTGCACAATGATTCCTTTGTGTACATTCAAATAAGCGTTCAACTGAGTCTAGGCATGAACGGTTATTAAAATGCAATTGTTGATATAAATTCCCATTTTCTATTCCTAAACATTCTCACAAATTAATAAAAATAACTAGATAGCCATATCTATAAATCGTGTAAGACTGTTTTACAGTTTTTGCTGGGAATCACCATGCTGCATTTCCTAACACTTGACTCTAGGGGAATAATACTGTCAGTATTAAACTCCCATCATATATCATTATAATTATAAGTTTAAATCCTTTACTCTAAGAATAATCTATAATTTTTTTAAGATACCATCTAGTTAAAAAAAGGGAAGTCCTTTAGCCCATATTATATCAGTGGTCAGACTAAGTGATCACAATAGTCTATCTTTATAATCTAGGAAAATCTGGCTTCAGATCCAGATTCAGATTTCACCACAAACTTCCCCTCCCCCCAAAAATTTAGGTTATCCAGATCCCTTGTTTTGTTTTATCCCTGTTTCAAAACTTTGCTAAAACAAATTAGACAAATATAAAAGCTTGTCAAGTGAATATCCAAGAACACATATATTTCTCTCAGCCAAGTCTGCCTTCTCCAAAAACGGGGAGGTCTTCCGAATGCCTCTTCACATTTTTTTTTTTGATCTTCTCCTAAAGGTCAGATCAAAGTGTACAAATGTAGGCAGATAAAGTCTAATGCAAAGAGGAATGAGCTTTCTTTAGATCCTGTGATTGACAGCTAAGGGCTTGCACAGTGACAGTGTCACTTGAGAGACCTAAACTTTTTTTTCCCAGGTTTTCTGCAGTGTCTCTGGTGTCATAGGGGGACAACCTCCTGTGGTACTGCCAGGCTCCTCACTGTCAGGGGGCTAGGACCTGGACTAATTCATTGCAGTGCAGTTTAATTAAACTGCACCGGAGTTGTTTCCTTGGTAAAATAAGTGTGGGAAGAGAATGTGTGTCAAAAGAGACATGCCTCTTACTGTGTGTGCTTTATTGTTACACCAAAGCTAATATATTGTGGGAATTCCCATGGAGTCAATGATAAACTGTATTATCAAGCTCCATAAAATAGACATTCTACTAGCGCAGGTTACTGTAGCCCGCAATTCCATTAATCCTCCTAATTTATTATATTATAGCTGTATGTGAGGTCTCAAATTTATTATACCCCTTTCATCTAGATAAAAATGCTTGTTTCTGCTCTCAAATGAATCCCCTTATTATTTGTTGGGTCTCTAAAAAAGTACATGCAACAGCCACTTGTAAGAAAATATCATTACTGGCTGAGAAGTGTAAACTGCATTTGACATGTCTTCTGCCATAAAATTAAAGCATTTTATTAAACCTTGTTTACTGAGTACAAACACCAGCATATGAAGGCCAATTGAATTTTTCCATTTATTTTTGAGCATTACATTCTCTATATATAGCTTACAAAGATTTTGTTTTTCTTGGGTACAAAAAATACGATTATTGAAACCTTTAAAAGTGGGAATGTTGGCTCCTTCCCTTTTGTGAAACAGGTCAAATTTTAAAGATGCAACAACAGTGAATTGCTATAGAAAATTGATCAGTGCAGCAAATATAAACTGTTCCTTCTTGGGAGCCTTTTAATATGATTAAAGTATATGGCAATGGTTTAAATTATTGTAAGCATACATGTATTAAACTAATATTAATTTAGATAATTTTGTGCGGTGGACGTTTAAGTGATAAACTCTGTCCACATGGAGTTTAAGCACCAAGTGCAATTTATTTACAAGTAGATTTCATGTCCCCTGCAGCCCAAAGAGTAAGAAAGAACGCTGGTCTTAGCCAGAGTCCAAATAAACAGGACAAGGCCAGAACCAGCCATGATCCAAAATAAAATATAAGGAAGGTCTTGCTTTGGTACTTGGCTTGATGCAAGTAACGCCAAACCTGGTTAGCAGGTGCCTTCTTGGACCTACATTGTTGAAAAACAATATTAACACCCTCACTCTTTTATATCTCCTTCCATGCCGACTCATATACCCCAAAACAGCAGGGAGTGAATTAATCTGCTATCTAAAAGGCTTATTAGCTCCTGATGTGGTGCATCTACTTATCCTCCATCCATGTTAGCGGAGCACAAGGGAAGCGATTTATCCTGAGAAGGCTTCCTTCTGGCTACTTGGACGGTGCAGCAGAAAGCTCCATGGACCACTAGCTTGGTCAGCCAATCTCGTTAGCCCTAGTACAGTTAAACAGGCATACCACAGTGGTCACTTCAATACTCATGTTACTGCAACAGGGTATTCTCTACTTGCTTCCTCGCTCCTTCCCATGATTTCTTTGTAGCAAATTTTGTCCTCCCCCACCACTACAGAAGCATCCACTCCTTAGGCCTTCCATTTATTCATCGATACGATGGAGCAAAGGAACAGTCCCTCCTTAAAAAGGTCTACAGTAAACCTTACAGAAAGCACTAGATACATCAGACAAAAGGTAATCAAAACCATAATTAATACTTTTAAAATGAAATTATGGAACCAGTTTGATCCTGCATCCTTTTGTTGCCTTTCTTTCACCATCCTTGAATGTTGCCTGTTTGGTCCTTGATCCTGCAATAGAGTCCATGCAGGCAGCCCCTTGCCCATCCTGAGTAGTCGCATTTAAGTCATGGGGATGCACGAGGGCCCTTTGGGCAGAGAATTCTAGCATCAGCACCTGAGATTGTGAACCTTTTGGACATGTGACAAATCCAAGAGGCCACAGGCTTTCTTCTCTAACAGTCAGAAGTAACCCAATGTTTATTTATCCTTAAACAAGAAGGCCCAGTGATTTAAAAAAAAAATCAAAACCAAACCCACACACACTAGGAAAAGCTAGCTGTTGTTTCTGACCTTAATTGCAGCCCAAGATCCTACATGGCTGTGACTGATCAAGGTATTCAGTATAGTAAAACCTGGTAGCCTCCTCACCTGATTCCAATGTGAACCGACTAACAATGCTGCTCGCCACCATAGTGAAGGGAGATCATTTTTTTCAGAAGCCCTAAATGTACTGAACAAGAGAGAGTCTCTACACCTTTGGGATTTAATAACAAATGAATCAACTGATCAAAAACTTCCTGAACGGCATATCTGGATGAGTAGTGAAGCTACTGAGTCATCTGAATCTATAATTTGTTAAGAGTTAATTCACGTTAAAGATCATTTACACAGAAAACACAAAGCGGGGCAAAGGGGAGGTGAAAATGTGGAGATGTATAATTTTTCTTTAAAAATATATCAGAAAGACAGGCATGAAAGGGCCAGAGAAGGTTCTAGATAGAAGCTGTACAGTGAAGCAAAGATTTAGAGATAATGCTGTTTTCCTTATTCTATGTTCCTTTGTCAGGGTTAGAAGAAGCAATTCTGTTTGTTTGTGTTTACCATTGTTGCAAAACAAGGATAAAATTATTAAATCTGACTAAGGAATGCTAGATTTGGCCCAGAATAATTAATTATAATTAAATAATTAAACAAGAGACAATTTATAGGAATTAGCAATGTGTCAGAATCTTCAATTATGCTTGTTTATATGGTTAGTGGGTTACCTGAAAAAAATGGAATTACCATTTTAATAGTTTGACAGGTACATGGTTGATACGTGTTTGCTAAATATGTCTTTGCTAGAAATCTCAAGGGGATAGGAAGGTTTAAAATTATATTGGAATCACAGGTATGTGTACTGGAGTACATTGGTGAGCCTGTTTAATTGTTACGAGCAGAACCAGTACTAACAAAAGTATCTAGTATCCTAGCTGAAACTTAGCCAGTGTCAGCAGAGAAGAAAAGAAAAAAGTTACTGCTCAGCACAGTTGCAGTATTTTGTCACCCTGTGGGAATAGACTTTGTCTTCAAATTGCACAACGCAAAGTGAATCACTTTCTGTAAATCTATATTATAAAATAATTTGGAATATGAAAGTCAAGACAGGATTCCTAGCTTCAGATTCTGATCTCAACTATTTCATTGTACATTCAGAGTTAATCTCAGTTTATACAGAGTAACATATTAGAATTTGACCCAGTAAATAAATTCTTGATGTTCTAGGAATAGCCTGCAGTTGCTGGAGCAGGCCAGGTACTGGTCTGCAACCCTGCACTGGCTTGAAATGTTAGCTTAATGATGAATTACTTCCATCTTTGTTGAGCATGGATTCACAGAACTTTCATAGTAAAATTCAAAAGTTTGAGTTGTCTTAAGGATGTATCAGAAGAGGAGTTTGCTACATTATTACCTTTGATCCACTGCTCTGTCCATGTGGCAGAGCTGCTTCCAGCCTAACTTCCCGAGTTCCCCGTTTCCACTGGTGTCTTGTCAATAACCGTCCCACCAGGGAATATGGGCCCTCGGACTACAGTTCCACTGATGATTATACATCTTCCCTATTTTAGAAACATCTAAACAAACATTAAAAACACATACTTGACACCCCCCCCGACTCCATGACCCTTTGGCTAGAGATTGCTAGCAAGTTGGAATCTTGTCTTTACCACAGACTGAGCTACAGACTATGTAGTCTTTGAGATAGAGAAGTTGCTTCTAGTGTGGCTGCCTGTGGAGAAGACCAAACTATCTCTCTGTCACCTGTTTTCCAAGTCTAGCAAACTCTCCTTCTATGGAATCTCCTGCCTTCCTGTGGAGTTGGCCTCTGAAAGGTACTCTGTGTCCCCATTCTGTGATGATCTCTGCAAGATCTCCCTGGGCGTTTGTCTGCTGGCTCATGTCTCCTATTTCTTTGGATCACTTGTCCCTCTTGCATGGTCATGTCATGTCACCTGGGTACCACTGCAACTCTCGCAGATCCTTTAGTCCGCTGATTCTGGTGCCTCTCCAATGGCCAGATCCTTTGCTGACCTGTCATACTCTAGTGCTTGTTTTCTCTGACTGTTGGCCACCTCCTTGCGGCAGTCTCTCTCTCTTTTTGGCTGCAACTGGTCTTCCCTCACTGGAAGCAGGATTTTAGTCCTTCATCCCATCAGTATCTGCGCTGGACTGTTTTGGTGGCCCGTGAAGGTATTCCTGTGTGCCAAAATGCTAAAAAGATCTGAAGCAGAAGCAAATCTTATGCAGCAGTTTTTAGCTGTTTTCACAGCTGATTCTATCTCACCATTACTCTGTGGTAGACTGGGAATGAGAGGTGGTGGTCAAACTCCCATTTGCATGCAAATTCCTTTAATTCTTACAAGGCCAATTGGGGTTCATGGCCACTGAATGCAGTGTTGGGAATGCTATATCCCGCAAAGTGGGCCTTCAGTTTGCCAGTCATTGACTTGCTTCCTTTATCAGGCAGGGCATCAGTCTCCCCAAGGTGCTAATAGTAGTTTACTGTAATTGAGTACTGCTTTTCCTTGAGGAAAAATAAGTCAGCTCTCACCTTTTCATATGGTGCAGTGGGCAGCTCATGTATTAACAGTCTCTTTCTGCTGATGGTTATCACATAGTTGGCCAGCATCTCACCCTTCTAGCAAGGAGTGGACTTATGTATTAATTCCCAGCCAGTATAAACACGCTCAAGCCAGTCTCAGACAGCTGACCATATGCAGGGGTGAGGCATGTATTTTTTGCATGACATCCTCATGTAATGAGATGGGGACAACAGGTCTGTCCTTGAAATAGGATTCCATCCTACACCCAGTTCATCTTTAATTTGAAAATAATGTTCTTCTCCTACCCATACTTGGCTTTTGCCTTCTGGCCACCCTGCTCAGATTGCTCTCTTGACTACCTTTATTTGGGTGTCCTTCTCTGTAGCGTCACTGTTGAAACTGGGAGATTGAATCCATTAACATGCTGCACTATGGTCTGATCCCCTCCCCACAAATTGCTGATTCTAGACATCTATGCTATGCTCAGGCATACACCAGTAATTGTCATGAGGACTGTGATCTCCACCTGGTAGCACTGGAGACACATCAAGAATTGCAATCTCTTTTAAACACCAATATTGCAGGACCCTAGGTGTACTGATGAAATCACTCCATTCCAAATACCAGAGCCAGAAGCTTTTGGTCTATTTGGGTTTACCCCTATTCAGGACTCTGCTAGCATAAGCAGCCTGCTGCTCCTGCAGAAGAGCTACATCCAATCTTTTCTCCAGTGCATCACATTGCATTGTCAGTGATTCTCCTGTCTGGTAGTACTTCAGGACAGGGCCATCCATTGTCACTTGTTTCAGTATGTGCAATGATTATTGTTGGGGACCTGCCCAGGCCCTCTCAACATCCTACTTTGTGAGCTGATGCATGGGTTCTGCTACTGCAGCCAAGTGGCCCTACGTCTTGGACAAAAAATTTGTCATTGCTTTGAAGCACTGTATCCCTTTCACATCCACTGGAGCTGCATGTCTGACTGGCTTGATCTTGTTGGGATCTGCTTTCAGTCTCTCTGCTGTGAGCAGATATCCAAAATGTGTCACCTCATGCTGTTTCAGTCATTTTTTCAGGTTGAGTTTTGTGTTCTGTCCCTGCATCACTATAGAAAAGCAGGTCACTGTCATATTCTCGTTCAACTTCTGTATCATTGCTCCCTTCATCAGCAATACAGAATATCATCTGCAATTATTTTTACCCCAGGCAGTCCTTCCAACGCTTGGGTGAGTCTCCTCTGGAACAACTCTGGTGTTGAGCTTATGCCCATTGGCACGTGCAGTAGTCTGCAGTGAATAAAATGTGTTGCAAAGGTTGCCAGCATATTGGACTCTTTATCCAGGATTATATGCCAAAATCCATTCTTCTCATCAGAGACCATAAAGAGTCTGGCTTTGGAAGGTTTGGCAAGAGGTCATCAGTTGTCAGCAGTGGCATCTTTTCACTGTCCCGTTCAGAGACTTTGGGTCTATGCAGATGCATGATTTGTCTGATAGCTTCTGTTCCCACCCCCACCACGCTGCATCCCCTAACTGTATTGGCTGATACAGGTGCTACAATACCTCTGCTCTGCAGCCTTTCAAGGTCTGTGTATACTGGATTACGTAGGGTCACTGGAATTTTCCCATGGAGTTCGCATGCAGATTCCACTGTGGGAGCTACTTCCAGTAGCAACTTTCCTTCAAGGTACCGGTGCCTTTGAAAGCATCCCCATATGCTTTCAAAATTGTCTCTTGTCTTTGCAATGACTCCTATTTCTTCTTGCACTGCAGCTATAAAATCTGGACACTGCCCCTGATCAGATACATGATGTGTATGGCTATATTCCCCAAGAGGGAATGCTGGCTTACTGCATATACCACTGGGCGTGTTATGCCTTTCAGGACTTCCATCCTCTCTTTTGAGGCTTCTGCTGTACACCCCACATTTAAGTATCAGTCAAATATGAGATCAGCTTCCTGGAGCAGCCACTCCCATGGGTTGTGATCCCAAGTGCTGCAGAGTATCCTGACCCAAATTAGGGACACTAAAACTGCATGCAGCAGCCAGTGCACAGCTTTAAACACATGAATGTTGCCCAACAGCTCAACTGCGCGCCTTCCAGATTCAGATTGGGCCCTAAATGCCATGAGTTGCGGTAAGATTATGGGATGCTTTACATTTCTATAGATGACTATTATACTCTGTATAACAGTTCTTAGAGCACAGAGTGATTGCATCTAATATCCAACAAGGGTTCAATACAACAATCATGACTTCAGACATGGGGGGAACTGCAAATGGTATACAGTCTGAAAATTCAGAGCATCCTATCCTTCCCCTCCATCTCAAGAACTCCTATTCTTCTTCAGGCTTTCACAGAGCAGGATACTTGGGACCAAATCATGTATACAGGCATCAGCACTTGGCTTCACATTATGACTAATGCCTTTGTCCCCCTAGCACAAGTCCAGCTCATCAAATTAGTTCTCGATCTCCTCAGCCAGACATCAAGTGTCAGTTGATCCCATGGGCCAAATGTTAGCTTTCCTTAATAACTATCTGGTCCCTACCATCCCTATGCTTTTTTCATTCTGAGACTGAGGGCTCTGTTACACCTACTTTTGCATCTCTAGAGGCACGCATTTCCATTATCCTCAAAGACTACAAGGTTAGTGCATTCCGGGAAAATAGTTCCAATCTCTCACTTTTTAGTGAAACTCATGGACTACAGGAAACAGGATTGCCATGTTACAAACAAGCCTCCATCTTCCCCCTATAGTGTGATTTGCCTTCTATCAAAAGTGATTGTTCTCCCCCCAAATGAAAACATTACTGCTTTTGATTCGGACAACTCTACTGCACAACAAGGGCCTTTGTCAAATTATTTTGTAGAATGTGTGTAATCGTTCTACAATGTCCATACAGTGGATGACAAAGCAGATTATGGAGCCGGAGAGAGTATGGAGCCATGTGGGAGAAAGGGTGTGTGCTATTATGCAAATTAAGTCTGAGAAATCACCAGGGGCAGATAATGAACCAGCAGAATTGTTAAAAAGTTATTGGAGGCAGTAGTATTGATCTCACATGGAAAATTTGCAACAATGTACGCCTGACTAGAAATTGGCTAGATGAGCAGATGAAGGAAGTCTTAGTACCTTTACCAAAGAAAGGAAGTATGACAGACTGTAGTAACAATCAAATCACCTTCCTGATATCACACACAAACCAAGCTCTGCTCTAGATTATCCAGAATTGCATGAAGCAAACAGTAGAAGCAGAACTACCGCCACCACAATATGGTTTCAGAGAGGGATGAAGCATACATGATCAAATTGCAAGCACCTTTCACATCATTGAAAAATGCAGAGAATAAAACTAACCAGTTATCACGTTTCACTTACTGCTCAAAAGTGTTTGATACCACCTGACATGACCATCTTTGGAAGACATGGGGATTCCAGAGCATCCCATTGAACTCATCACAATTCTCTAATGGCAACAACTGACCATGGTGCTAACAGCAGCAAGTGACCAAGTGGTTTTCCATGGGGCAGGGTTGGAGACAGGTGTATTCTGTCCCCAAGCCTTTTCAACATGTACACGGAATTTATTTTGAAATAAGCCCTGGAAGGTTTGGACAAAGGGGAAGGAGCTGGGCCACCTCTGAACCAACCTTCAATATGCTGATGATACTCTTTGCTACAACCATAAATACAAGTTGCAATCTATAAAAACCTTTAATGAGGACTGTCCCTGAATCTGGTAAAAACAAAATGCATGCACATTGACACGATTAACAAAAAACAGGATGCCAGGAGACATCACAACTAACAGTCAAGTTGAAAAGACAGTAGATAAATTCAAGTTACCCAAGGTCAGACATATCCAATCAAGGAGGCTGTTCCAAAGAAATTGGAAGACAACTAGGAAAGGGTCACATGACCCCCTCTTACAAAAGTTTGGAAAAAACTGAGGCATCTCAAAAATATACGACAGCTTGATGAGTGAAAAGCTTAATTTTTTCCATAGCGACTTATGGATATGAATTTTGAGAAACCAATGCTGCTCACAAGAAAAAAATTGAAGCCTTCAAGATGGTCATGTTGGGAAAGACTTTTGCGTATCTCCTGGACAGAAAAGATGACGAATGTTTATTTTAGAAATATTATCAGAGAGAAGCAGACCCTGCTGTCAGAAATCACTTGGTGCAAACATATACTTTAGTGACATCAGGCATTGAGAAGGAAAAAGGGGAGGTTATCCTAATTGGGGATGACAACCAATGAGCTGGAGTGCAGCAGAACATGGGGACATCAGCGGCTGAGTGCTTGGAGCTAGAAATGGATTAAGGAGGCTTCAGAAAATTCTGCTATGGTGTTACCAATATTTAGACAGGAGTAAAAGGATTTTATTTACTTACTCTGCAATGTCAGTTCTGGAATGTGAGTGGCCTGCAGAGGGGGTCCCACCCAGAAGAGCCTATTGTTTACAGCACATCTCCTGAACACTCCCTGGGATAATATAAAGACATCACAATTTGCCAGAGAGACTTTCACATTGTGGATTATCATTGGAGCTCCTTTGCTATTGAACATTATTCTGTGGTTTTGTTTCTAGGATTGGCTATTAATCCATTGGATTTAGCAGCCAAATAAATCAACACTAGCAGAAATCTTAAATCAAATGCCAGTGGACTTGTTCAACACCACATTTAAAATAGCAATTCTCCTTTAATAGAGCAGAAAGTACATCTCACTTGTCCAGCTATAAAAAGTGTGCCTCAATATCAGTTGGATTACCTGTTGTGCCGTAGCTATTAAACAGAACCATAGTCCCTGGTCATCTCTTGCACTATTAGTTTGAAGAGAGTTTTTGGTACTGAATAGAAGCCTGTTCAATTCCATTACAGTAACGGATTCACAACATTTTTCCCCACATGGAGGATACATTAAACTACATGTGTGCTGCTTTCTTATTTATAGGTGTTGAACTCAGCTGGGGACATTGGAAAGTGGAGATGGATCTACGAGATGGTGGGGACATGCTTCTGAACAAAAAGGGGGAAGTTTCTCATTCTAGCATGATGCAGAAAGGGTTAATGCCAACATTTTAGCAGCTCATGAAACTGGTCTGTGTGGTATGCACGGTTCTACTGTTTTAGGATACTTGTATAGTATCATGCTTAGCTCTAGCTTCCATCACCATCTAGAGACACTAGAGGAGATTTTCACGTGTCCAAAAAAAACCCTCTCTAGCTCAAAGTATTAAAGTGCTCCTTTGCTCAGGAAGGGATTTGCTTTTCAGGGCCTTTTACATCAAAGGAGGGAATAAGCCAGTCCAGAACATCAAAGTACTGATAAAGTTAAGTCCTGATTTTCACCAACATCTCCAGCAGATAGAATGTTAAGCCACTAGATACACTTACATGATAGATAGATATATAGTGAGACAGACTGCTAAGGGCCTAATCCAACTAGTGCCTTCATCTTCCATTTAAGTCAATAGACACTGAGGAGGCTCAGTACTTGTGATTCCAGTGAAGGCCTAACTTCTAAGGCTAGCACTATGGACATGAGTAGTAGAATCAGTAGGCTATTAAAACCTTGTCTTCTACAGGAAAAAAGGTGTGTTCTTAACTTGAGTTAACTAACATGAAGTATAATCCTAGTGAAGGCAAGGCAGTCCGCAGTTTTGCAGTCCACACACTGGACACTTGGTGTAGTTTCATTTTCTATTTGCACAATGAAATGCTATAATAGATGGCTCATCACGCTCCAGCAAACAAAAGCATTCACAGATATAATACACTGCAGATGTTAATAAACTCCTCCAACCTTTAGCTCTCCTCCTCCATGGACATCTGGGAGAAAACGTGGACTTTGCAGCATGCCCAGAAGGTTACATCTGGGCATGGTCAGAGGAAGTAATTTTAAAGTTGTGAATGCCGCATGACAAACCCTATCTGAACATCAAGTCACCTCAAGGCAAAAATAAAGTGAGCTCCTCTGCTGATCAACGGTGGCAGTGAAGCATGTGAAGAAAGGAGTTAATATATCACAGTTCCTCTAGTCACAAGCAGTGGTAACATCAAGCAGCTTGTATGTGAGGATTCCCTTTGGCTTAAAATGGTAGAACTATCCTATTGGGGTTTTTTTTATTTGGGCCTGGAAATTTAGCTGAGAAAAATCAAAAGGAGGTGACCTGGTGCTGAGATGTGGAGGAGACAAATGAGGCCAACCATTCTGATAAAGCATAATTGAGAAATTTCTAGCTCACATGTGTTCAACTGAGGCAAAGTAGTTCAGTTTTTATTGGCAATAGCCCTGAATCAACAGCCAGTAGTGACACCTGAATTTAAATGCCCTCTGATGACAGGAATTTGAAGAGGTTGTTCAGTTTAAAAACAAACTGAAAAATAAAGTTATTCCTCTCCTTGTGTGGAGAAAAGTTCAGGAGAAAGAAATAGGATCAATAGAGCTGTACAGTCAGGCAAGTTAAAAACAAAAATCTAATAAATCTAATACAGCTACATTACAGAGTTAGACCTTGTGCTTCCTGCCATGGGGATAACACTAGAATTTTCTTTTGGGACAAATTCTTCCACAAGTACCACTTGGCAGTATTTTCTCGTTAATACAACTCTGATCTTCTACGTTATGTTATTGAGTGCTTACAGCATACTTGTGCTAGACAAAAACAGAGGAAGCTAAGGTACCTGTCCCAGGGACATTTAATCTTTACAAAATATTTAATATATATAATGAATGTTTGTCTTTTATATCATGCAATGTTGCTTAGTGGTTATAGCAAAAAACTAGGCATTGGGACTTGAGTTCTTTTTCCAGCTCTGCTACCGATTTGCTGTGTGACCTTGGGCAAGTCATTTAGCTTATCTGATTAAATTTACTCATTTGTAAAATGAATACAATTTCAAAGGAGTGCTATCAGACTTAATATTTGAGAATGAGAAAGGATCCCTCAGAAGAACAGGTACTGCATATATTTGTAGTCTGGTTCTTTAAATTTTTTTGGAGACAAGGAAAGAATAATTTCTTTAATTTATTCTGTTCTTTATGTGGGTGTGTCTATGTATTTGAAATTCTACCATGATCAGTGAGAGCTGCATACAGATCCCAAAGTCAGACATTTCCCACACCCTAATGTTGATGGCTGAACTTCCTAGTAGGATTGAGCAAACAGCTTTCTGTAATGGAGAGCAGTGCTCCTCAGTTGATAGCAAATACTCCAAAAACAATTCAACTTGGATTCATCCTTAGGAGGCCAATTATTTCATCCCCTGGCAAATGGAAAAAAATAGTTCTGAACTATAATCACTTCTATAAAAGCAGGCATCCAAAGGAAAGCATCTTTCTATCCAGTGACCCAAATAGAAGACCATCCTTTCTCTTTGTACACCCTTTTCCCTCATTCAGTACTCAACCTTGCTTATTCAATATCCATCCTCTGCACTGACTGTTTCAGGAGTCCTGTGTAAAAGAAAAGGAGGCAGTCATATAATTAAAGACAGTCATAATACATATGCACAAAGGAGCTGAATTACGGTTGCACAGGCAACCTTAGTTCTGGCATCTCGATTTTTGTGGGCTAGACTTTTCAACATTACCATTCCGTTTCAAGGAGGTTTTTTGTATTGTCATTCGTGTCTTTTAAAAGTGAACAAGACAAAAGCACTAGAAATTATATTGCAGACAACAGTCCTGACTCTAATTTCTATGATACTATTCACAAGAAAACATTTCTCTGTAAACTGTAAAATCCACATGGAAAATGTAAAGATTTTCAACTATTTTTTGTTTTGTTTTGCCTTAAAGCAAACAGACCATTTCCCTGTAACTGACATGCTCATGATCTCTTCTGCAATAAATAAATCCAAAGCAAACTAAGATGTATTAGACAAAATTTATTTTCACATCTCCACCCTGCCGCCAGGGCTGGTATGAGCCTTGTGTCTACACTGAAGAAGTCCTTCCAGGGGGTGGTGACAGCTCTCAGAAGAAAACAGTGAATGAAAGGGGTACATGACAGGGGGTTCTGTCTGACATGGACCTTAGCAGCATGGGATAGGTTGAGGGAATAGTTGAGGGAGTGAGCACAGCCTAGCAGGGGGACAGGGACAATCAACATTAATTCTCACCAACAGACATAGCCTTCTACCAACAGCCTGAATCAAAAAATGTTTCTTTTTAAATCATCAGAAAAAGCTTATGGGTCACAAAGCAGCTAATCACATAGCATGTTAGTAAACAACATACTCTATAATAAAACAGCAGTTAAAACTGATGAACACGGACATTCTTTTAAAAAAACAAAACAAAACCAAGGTTGTTTATTTTAACCTGTTTATATAGATCAGTATTTTTGGATAACCCACTCATCTTGTTTCAGAGACTGGTTTTGTACATTGCTGGTTTGTTTAAAACATGTTGTTGGGGCTATTAAGAATTTACAGTAGCACACAGCTATGGTATACTCCAAACAGATGGTTCCAAGACATCCTGATACTGTTTATGTGGAACTGACCAACTATCCCTTTCTAGAAGGACAGAGAGTCTAAGAATGCCTGTGTGAATTTTCAAGGATGTAAGTTTCAGCTCTCAAATATCAAAAAAGGATTTTATTTTAAATCATAAGTCATAACTAATGGATAATTAATAATTTAACTCCAGCAGTTAGTATTTGAGTTAAATTCTGCAATAATGATTTACTTGAAAAATGTGGGGGCTAGCTGCTATTTTTTGAGTATAAAATATACCTCCTTGCTTAAGCAATGCTCTTTGGCTCAAACTAGAAAAAGAAAGTACATACTTTGGGATTTTTTTGGAGGAGTTCCCTATCACACACCACTCCCGTGCCCCACAGGGATATAACTAGTATTTTAAAAACAGTAACTTCCTTAAATGGAAAGATAGTGCATGCTCTTGTCAGTGGAGTATTACTGAATATTAAAAGGGAATCTGTATATCCTGGACAATTCTTGGATTTCCCAGAACCCTGCCTGCTCCCACAAATGAAGCAAGCAGGCAGAGCAGAAGTAGCACAGTCATGTAGTGCATACACTTATTTGTGCCACAGACAAACTTATAAACCAAAGAACAGCTGGCATTATAGGTCCAGTGTTGGATTTAGCAGCCTAGACACTGTCCTTTTAAAATCTCTTTGGAGAAATACATAGAACTCTGACACAAAACTACATTACGGTGGGGTTAAAAGTTGACAGTACATATCAGTAAGTTAGGGCAAAAACACATTCCAGTGTATTTCCATACCCTGTAGCAACCAATCACCCTTAACTCCATTCAGTCATGACACCATGAAATAAACTACACTATTATAATTATGGTATTTTAGTGTTTACAATCCCAGAAAAATGTAAGATGATTTTTAAAATTAGATATCCTTCCTTCCACAACCATGAGGTCACTCACGGATAGAGTTCATGTTGTTAGGGTACACAAAGTCAAAAAGAACAGCCCTCTTTCAAAATAGACAATGGACCAACTTCTGTTGGTGGAAGAGAAACTTTCAAGCTGCACAGAGCTGTTCTTCATGTCTGGAAAAAGTCATCAGTGTCGCAGCTAAAACATGATGGGACAAATTCTTAGGCATAAGGAATTAAGTTTCAGGAGACTAGTTAAAGTGAATTAACACCTCTGCAGTCATAGAACATAGGGAGAGTTACTAGGTTACAAATTGTTGTAATGAGCCATAAAACCAGTGTCACTGTTGAGCCCATGATTTTTGGTATCTAGCAGCGTTATGAATTTAAGTTCCCAGGCTCATCTTTTGAAGGTGTTACACAGGTTTCTTTTAGGGAAGAAGACAGATTCAATATGGAGTCATCTATTTTTGTGAAGTGATCGCCCACAAGTGATGTATTTTTGTTTATTGTTTTTCTGTGCGAGTTCATCCGAAACCATAGTGATTGTCTGGTTTTATCCACGCAGTTGATTTTGGGGCATCTGATGCATTGGATGAGATATACCACATGTTGTGACAGGCATGTGTAGGACCCATAAATCTCAAAAAGAGATTCCAGCAATTTTGAAAAGAAAAAGGATAGTTTCAGGAATTCTTGAGGGTAATGTTATGCACCAGCCTTTGCTGAAGAAAAATCTGTTATAAAACATCCCATAAAAATGACCATAAATCCTTAAAAAAATCTTCAAAAGTAGCATATGCATAATATTTCAGTGAGTTTTAAAAACTGTAAAAGGAAGTTTGAAGCATCTGTGTTATTCCATTAAGATATTTGAAGGCAAAGTAATGGTCTGATACAGGGTGCTACATTTGTTAAAAGGACTCTTTTAAAACATTTCTTTCAACTCTAAATTGTTAGAGAATTCATTCTACATTCAAAGAGTAAGTGTTGTAATTGTGGGGAAGATACAGTATTTTTCATACGTATAAACTAGAAGTCAACCTCTGTTTAGTACAAAACCCCATCTTAACTATGGAATCACCATCAGTACTGCCTCAATAAAAACTACATGAAGCCTTATTTTTGGAGGTGCCGGGTGGCATCAGGGCATGAGGGTGATCTGGATGAGACTAGGTCCTTGGCGGACCAGTAGAGGACTATGGGTCTGTTGTTTTGACAGTAAGTTCAAGGGAGTGACTGTCTACTACAATGTTTGTAGAGTCCTAACACAGTGGGGGGCCCCCCATCTTGGTTGGCCCTTAGGCACTACTGTGAACTAAATAGTTAAAAAAAAACTACCTAGGAAATAAGCTTAAATGCCAACAAAATGGCCCAGCCATCTGATAGGAGTGCATTGTGCTGCTATGTTCAGAGAGCAGAGCTGAGTCCCAACATTGCCAGGGTTAGGAAGATAAGAGAACAGTGCCAAAGCAACACCTGAATCTCCTTGGGGAAAGAGCAACTCATGTTGTTCTTCAACCAACATCTTTGGCCAGCACTTGAAATACAGTGAATAAGCTCCACACAGAGGCTTCATCCTGCTCTCCTTGCCAGAATAAAACCACCACGGTGTGAACCCAAAGTTGTGAGACGGTGGTGTGAGCACCTGGTTGAGGGGTCTGGGGAAGCTTTATTTAAAAAAAAACCCCAAAGAATAAGCATATCAGAGGGCCTCAGAATCAGTGAGCATGTCCAAAAGCTCCCAGACTCAAGTAGCCTGTTGTGCACTCCATAGGAGTCTCAATGGATTTTCACTTCCAACCTTGCGGCATGCTGAGTGTGCTTGGCCAATATGTTTGTTGAAAGACCAGCATCTCAACTGTGATTTTGAGAAGAGATCAGAGGCCACTGACTCTAGGTCCATCCTGGATGAGTAGAAAAAGGAAGTTCTCTATATGTCATATATCATAGCATTACTATAAAGCAGGTGCACAGCAGTTTAAAAACCCATACAAAGTAGTTATCAATGTCCAACTGGAAGGAGGTATCTAGCGAGGTCTTGCAGCAGTATGTCCTGCGTCTGGTACTAGGAGAAGGATAAGGGAGTGGGGAGAGAAGAGTATACATATAAAATTTGCAGATGCACCAAGCTGCGAGGGGTTGCAAGCACTTTGGAGGACAGGGTTAGAATTCAAAAGGACCTTGATAAATTGGAGAATTGGTGTGAAATCAACAAGATGATATTCAATAAAGAACAAGTACAAAGTACTTCACTTAGGAAGGAAAAAAAATCAAATGCACAACTATAAAATGTGCAATCACTATTTAGGTGATTGTACTGCTGAAAAAAAGATGTGCAGGGTTCAATGGATCATAAATTGAAAATGAGCTGAAAACGTGACAGTTGTGAAAAGGCTAATATTCTGGGGTGTCTTAACAACAGTATCCTAGGTAAGACATGGGAGTTAGTTGCTCTTCTCTGTTCAGTACTAGTGAAGCCCCACTTAGTGTATTGTCTCCAGTTTTGAGCACCACACTTCATGGACAAACTAGAGAGTCCAGAGGAGAGCAACAAAAATGATTGAAGGTTTACGAAACCTGACCTATGAGGAAAGGTTAAAAAACTGGCTATACTTAGTCTTGAGAAAAGGATACTGAGGGTGGGCCTGATGACAACCTCCATATATGTTAAGGGCTGGGGATCAATTATTCTCCATGGCCACTGAAGATAGAAGAAGGAGTCAGTTTAATCTACAGCAAGGGAGAATCAGAAAGATTTTCCTCATATCTAACCTAAGTATAATGATGGTTAAGTGATTGAAAAGGTTACCAAGGGACATGTGGAATCCCCATCACTGGAGGTTTTTAAAATAAGTTAGACAAAAACACCAGTCTTGGGTGGATAAGGTTTACTTGGTCATGCCTCAGCACAGGGGGATGGACTAAATGACTGAGGTCCTTCCAGCCCTACTTTCCTATGATTCTAGAATCATGCAGATTCATAATGGACATGCTCAGCAGTTTAAACACGTATTAGTATAGCCAGGTAACATGATGCCTACCAATATAGCTATTTGGATAGGAGCCCCAAACCTTGCTGGTTTGATTTTTTTCGAGTCAGGGGCTTATGTAAAAATTGGCCCTTTGGAAAGTGGTGTGTAATTAAAAATTTTATTTAAAAAAAAAAAAAAAAAAAGTCAACCCATATTTGCAAATCTGGCTCAGATTTCAGAGTTCACTTCTAACAAAACCTCAGACCAAGTGCATTTCACACAGCTCTAATTCTGAACCCTTGAGCTCATTAAATATCCCATTGCACTTTTGAAAGAACAGGGCAGTCGTTAACCTGGTTTTCTGGCAAAACTCCATATAAGGTAATTCCATTCCATCTACTTAAGTTCCCCTGTAGTTTCAGTTGGATCCAAAATAATTACTTGCCTGTTCTAACTTGTTGAGTATTATTGTTTGGTGATGTTAAATGGCTGCAGTATTTCACCCTAGAGATAGCTGCATCATAGTGTTGTGAGAGTTTGTCTTCTAAGCATAATTTATAAATCATCTTGTGAAGTTCTTCCACATCCTTTGGGATTCAAGGTGTAATATAAATATTAGATAGTCATTGGAAAATTATTGCCCTCCCCCCTAGTAATCAATATGCTTTCAGTGTAAAGTATATTAGGTAAGGCTGGCATTGTACTTTCTAACTTTCCCTTTTCTTAATTCCCACACTAGTTCTTCAAAATATCAAACGTTTGTGGGACAAACTAGGAGTTTAACAGAGCAAAATTTGGCCCTGTATGTTTTAAAGTATTTTGGGGGAAGGAACTAGAAGAGACATCCACTTAAAATAAGTCAGCTGGACTCCAATCACACTGAAAATGGGCTTGAATACAATGTGAACAACAGTTCTCCCAGCTGACCTTTGTATAAGGAAGTAAATGTTAAGACTTGAAATGGGAAACTGAAAGAGATCACTCTCCTTTTATTGAGCTTTTCCTTCTTGTCAAACCAGTAGGCTACGTGTTTTATTCCTTGTGGGTCACTGATAGCCTATCACAAAGCCCCTTCTGTTTGGATACCATCCCTGAGACGTCTACTAGCCAGCAGAGCATAAACAGTAAGGCGGAGCTACCATCCAAAAAGCTCTCTCACACAATAGCGGCTGCTGTCACAGCAGGACAATCAAATGGATTTTATGTTGGTATATTTTTCTCATCATATGCATGACAGAAAGTCTAATGGGCCTTGTTAGATCCCTAGTAGCTTTTAAGGCCCTATAAAATAGCCCAGTATCAGTTCCATCTGTGTTCCCAAGATGTCTACCTGAATGTCAGAGAGCATTGGCAATAGCTATGTTTTTATTTCCTCAGTCTGCATGGAATAGATAAGACAATTAGTTGAGTAATTAGAGAAGGAAACTATTAACATCACATCAATAAAAATGAAAGCCCGATTAGTCTTTTCTGATGGGGAACACCCCTCAATGACTTTTAGATGATTTTTGTTGCATATATTTTAGATGGGAATTCAATTACTAACAACTGTACACAACAGTAAAGGATTCATTTAGTATCCAGTTGTGTTTATGTCTAATGAAAAAAAGCAATGATTTGATATTGTATTCCACTCACAGTAGAAATATGTAATTGCATGGGGAGTTGTAGGTGCCTGTTTGTGTCTGAAACAAGGTGGAAATATACCTCAGAAATAGTGATGATAGACCCTCAAGATATTGAGATTTAGATAAGCAATTTTTTCATTAATATTTTATGCTCCACCACTGAAGCTATACATCCACCCCCCTAAAACTCTCACACCCTCCAAGATGCTCTGTATCAGTTTTCACACAAGTCACCTCCACCCGATGCCAGCTCCTTTTGTGTAGGATACCAAAACTTCTGATACTTCCCTCTAGTAATAAGTCTTTTGTAAGGCAATGCTAGGCAAACTTCTCCCTGGCCTTTGGTGTGTTCAGTGGGCCAGCCAGGTGTCCGACTGTATCCTAGTCCACGGACAATAATCTGGATGCAGAAGGCAGATCCACTCAAATGCACCACAAACCAAGAAACTCCAATCCTAAATCCAGACGAGTTCTCTCTTTCAGCTTCAACGCACGTTGAAGAATGGATGCTATCATGAGAATGTAGAAAGGACTCCTCCCTCCCTTCTGTGTCCTGCTCCCAAAATAATACTCAGCTATCTCTTAGCTCAGTGAAAGGAAATAAAATAATTGAACATGACTACTGTCTGAACTACTATTCACACTGGCCCAGATTCTGCCATGCTTGCTCACAGTGAGAGTACCTTCCTCTGTGAGTAATCCCAATTACTTTGTCAAGGCTACCTGAGAGTAAGGTACAACATATGAGTAAAGGCAGCAGACTTTGGCCTTTTAGTATCAAGAAGCTGGACTGAAATAAAAGAATGGCCCAAATCAAAACAGCTGCTCACAATGATCTTGAACTTCTGGTGAGTCTCAGTTTAAGCCTGTCTCCAAATGGCCCCAAATGCAACCCCCAACTTTGGGGAAGTCCAGGTTCAGATTCATTTCCAGAGGTGACTTTCATAACTCTGACCTCTCTAGTCAGAAGCAAGCATTGCAGAAAAGTTTCCAGGGTGATATGATAGGCCAGGTCTACGCTAAAATTTAGGCTGACCCAGCAGAAAAATTCACACCCCCTGAACAACCCAGTACACTAGACCAATCCCCAGTGTAGACAACACTAGGTCAACAGAAGAATTCTGCCTCTCAGGGAGGTGGATTAACTACGCTGATGGGAGAACTCTCCCATAGGCACAGGTAGAGTCTACATTGAAGCACTACAGCAGCATAGCTGCAGCCATGTCACTGTAGCATTGCAAATATGGACAAGGCATTATTAGCAACAGGTTATAGTTGTACTATAAATCAGGCATATCTAGAGAGCTCCCTACCCTGTCATTTGCGTATCAATTCTTTAGAAATCGGTTTGTTTTTCTATGAAGATTCTGTTTTGTGGGGTAAAGGATTGTGCGTTTCGGTGATATGATATAGGCTGACTTGGTTTAAAAGTTGGATGAAAGGAATAGACATGCTTATCTTCTCTAAAATAACGCCAAGAGAATTTGAAATAAGAAAAGAAACCAACACAAAGGTGAATAGGTAGAACAAAAACAAGAATCAAGCATAGAAAACGAGAGGTAAACCCTTAGGAAGGACTGGCTAGCGAAGGAGACTGCCAATTCCCAAGCACTTCACCTTTAACCCTTCTAACATGTGTCTTTTTCCCTGTCCCCCAGGACATACAAAGCATCTTGGTCACTCCTAAGCACATCTCCGTGTTGCCTGTAGCCACCACTCTTGAAGGTAACCACAAACAGCATAGTTAGAGGGAGCTGTGGCCAGCAGTAGCCCCTGCAGTTTCCATCGCCCTTCAAGTGCTGACACAAATTGCTCAGGGGTAGGCAGTCATATGCTAATAACATCAGAGATTGTCATCTATCTTCATAGCACTGCACAAATGTGTTACCTCATCAGGTAACCAGCTAACATAAGCAAGAGGTTCACATGCAGACAAGATATCCAAAACCCACAAACCACAAACTAAAACAAACCCTTTCCTGAGCAAAACAGCTCTCTTCCACCCTGCTTTTCACAGAAACTGATTGCTATAGAACAATAAACGCAACGTAAATAAAAGGATTTCAAGCCCAAGACTTATCAAATCACGATCTGTAGGAGTACACAGAATGGAGCAAGCAAGCATAGGGAAAGCGGGGATGCCATAAATTCACATTTTTCAGATGCTAAGAATAAATGCAGATATTGGTCCCAATTAAAGTTAGGCATGTGCTTACAGGCTTTCCTGAATGGGAATGGACTGAAGTGCGGTTCAAGGGAAGCATCAATTCAGGAAAGCCTTAGTGGGCGGGAGAAGGAGAGAATGTTTCCAAGAGCAGGTGAGGTGGCTGGAGACAACAAGAAGCCGGGCCAGATCATAGAGCAGCTAAGAATTGTGCTGACTTTTGTTACCAGTTTCAGATCGGTCATTAAAAACCAGTTGGTTCTGCTTTGATTACATGAAAGACAAGCTGTCACAGCTCTGGCAACTACATCTCTATTTCTCCTCCCTGGTCCAACAAGAGCACTCCCTCTGAGGCTTCTAGCTCCCTAGTCATTGCCTTTACGGGTGGAGGCCTTTGCCTCTCTCCTTTCAGACCAGGGTATACCTGGGATGCACCGTTCCCTGCTTCACTGTGTTATCCCCAGCACAGACAGGTTGCCTAGAGACACCTACTTGTTTTCTCTTCAGAGACAGAACAGGTGAAACAGCTACAGTTATTAAGTAGCTAACAGCCCTTGTTGTGCAAGTCTGCTTTATTCTTAAAGTAAAATACATTGAAATCAGTAATATAACCTATGCACACGCTGATAAGCTTACCAGGGTTCACCTTATCAACGGATTCTGGCAGGATCAGTCCTGCAACCTCCCACCCAACAGGTTCCTTGTGGTTAGAAGTTCATCATAGCTTCAACTCAGAAGCAGCACCCAGTTTTATGGGACCTCAGTAGGCCCAATCCTTCTAATCCGACCCAAGGATTGGGACCCTCCGTGGACCAGGATCCTGTCCATTGGCTGGATCATGAAGGTGGCCATAAGCCAGTCTAGAGCCAGACTATTCATCCAAGTACCTTTCTTTAACTTTTGGTCCCTGGAAAATCCAGTTGGAACTAGTGTATACACACCTTTACAGGGAAGCACCTTCTCTGGAGATGTTACAACCTGAGTCCATGTATCTAATCACCCTCTGCTGTTATCCTATTTACCCTTTCCATGGAAATACATACAATTCCACAACACCACATTCACAATTGCATTTTTAATACAATGTACCCCAAATATATTAACCCTAAATCAATAAGGTTTAACTTAATTCAGTAGCATTTGTCTTAATTCCATAAGGTTTGTTCAAGGTATTACAAGATAATGTCAGTGTCACAAAAGCTACCAAAAAAAAAAAAAAAAGAATAAAAAGTTGACTGATCGGAAAATACTGAGTGTAACCCACATGTAAGAGATGCCACTTGTCTTAAACTCTGCCTAAACTTGGTAAGAATATGGTTTCCCTTTAGACAGTGATGATTAGTTATACTGCCTGAACTATTTACTACATAATGAATTTAAAAGGTAATTCAAGGCATTTTTAGAAATATCCTGAACTGTTTCAGTTTAAATACGTTGCACTTTAAAAAGGGGAACAAAAAAGAACCATGGAATTTCATTTTGGGGTATATTAATAGGAGTGGAAGTAAGACCTAGGCAGGAATGGTCCTGCTCTACTTGACATTAGTGAGGCCTTACCTAGAATACCATGTCCCGTTTTGAATGCCACACTTTAGGAAAGATATGGATTGACCGTAGAGAATCCAGAGAAGAGTAACACAAATGATAAAAGTTTTAGAAAACTGAGCTGTCAGAAAAAGACTTAAAACAAACTGGGTATGTTTGTAGTGCTCGCAGACCAGGTGCCAACTCATACACAGGCTCCTAGGTCTCAACCGAGCTCTGACAAATACATAGCTGGAAATCAGTCTGGCTTACCTGTGTTTTGGCATTGTTAAATTAAGTATTAGAATTATCAGACTGTTTTGTGTTTAGACTTTATGAAAGGTCTATACATTGCTGCATGCATTAATCTCACTTATAATATCTGCATCCCATGTTATAGGGTAATATTAAAGTATGTGCTCTGTAACTGTGTATCACCAGACAAGAGAGAAGCATTAACAAGTGTTAAACACTAGTAGTTTCCAACAGGAGGTGTTATCTTCGGTCCGACAAAGGAGGCCCATCAATACCAGACATATGATTGTGAAACATCAGGGGACAAAAATGTAATTGTTTGCTCCCCTGGCCCATGAAGAGGAGATGTACAAGTGAATTGTAACAAAGGAGGAACTGTATCTTTTATGCTGCTTGGACTCTAATGGGGCAAGGATTATTAAGAATAAGTAGAAGATCCCCACTGCTTGCCTGGGTTAGTCCTAAAAAACATAAGGAGCTTGTTTATTATAGTATCTTCTATTAAGTTCTAATCTTAAATTTAAAAAAGTATTTCCGTGTGTATATGTATTGACCTGCTTTAACATTATTTGCTTTTCCTTGTTAATAAGTCTTTAGCTAGTTCATTATAGCATTGGCTACACGTATTGTCTTTGGTGTAAGATCTAAGTTGCAATTGACCAGGGCTAAGTGGGACTGGGAGTAACCTGAATATTGCTGGGAATTGTGGTGTAATGGACCATCTATCACAAAGGTAAGCTTGCCTGTACAGCAAGATAGAGCAGAATACCCAAAGGGACTGTCTGCGACTCCATGTTAAAGCTGTTGTGGTGCTTGAGGAGTTTGCTAATTGGTTGCTGAAAAAGTAAGTATGGCACACTCAGCGAATTTGGGATTTGTGCTCTGCTTCTTAACAGCCTGCCCTGAGGTTGATATACATGCTCAGGAGCCACTGCAGGATAGCTTGACAATGTTAGTCTTCAGAAAAGATGACTGAGCAGGGACCCAATAAGAGTCTTCAAATATATATATTAAAGGCTGTTATAGAGAGGATGGTGACCAATCCCCATCACTGGAGATTAAGAACAGGTTAGACAGACACCTGTCAGGGATGGTCTAGATATATTTGGTCCTTCTCAGAGTGGAGAGGGGGAGGGTGATGGAGTAGATGACCTCTTTAGGTCCCTTCCAGTCCTACATTTTTATGATTCCATGAATTGCTTTATAACTGGGAATAGTTTTGGAGACTCTCAAAGCTACTCCAATGTCACAGAACATGAAATCCACTATTGAAGGCCTGACAAGTCATTAGCCTTTCAAAAAGTATTGTAACTAAGTTTCTTATTATTTTGATTAATCCACCTTTACCACGGGTCCACAGAATCTAATCTTCTATCCAAGTGGTTTAGCTGATGTTGCAGCTGACACAGCATAAGCACCAACATAGGGTGAAATCCTGACTCCACTGACTTCAATGACAAAATTCCCACTGCCTGCAGTGAAGTCAGAATTTCACCCTGAATCTGTAACTTCCTTTGAACTGAAGGGTTTTAGCGGATTCATTTTACAAACTCCGTCATCAATCATATATTTGTATAACTACAACATTTTGGTGAATGATACCTGCTGGCGTTCTTCATTACAAATTTTAAAGCGTCCAAGGTCTCAAAAAGAGTAATCTAGGCTCCCAAAAATATGTAAAGGTTCTATTTCTGAAAGAAGATAAATATTAAAAAAAAGTGGATTTTCTAGATCAGGTTTGTTTAAAAAACAAACACACACGTACCATGTTCCAGAATGAGTTAAAACAATTTAAGGAGTGAAAAACTTCACTGTGACAGGGTCGTATGCGATCTGGCTTAAAACCCTGCCACTTCCTCAGTTTCCCGGGACAGATGGTGCAGGTCACTCCTCCTGGTGTTCCCAGCCCACTCCACCCACTTTGGAGTAACGTGTGCCACCCCCCGAGACTCACAGCGAAGTTTGCTACATTACCTAAACACATGCATTACAGTTATCTCCTGGCTCTTGCACAAGATACATGAGGGCAGGGTGGTTGCATACCCCACTCCTCCCCCTTTCCCTCCCACATTGGCACCTGTGCAAAAGATGGGGCCCAAAATCCCACAACAGTGCTATTGAGGAACAAGGGAAAAGCTGATGTTAATGAACATCTCTAAATACTCCTTTGAAAGGACAGGAAATCTAGTGTCAGCCTTTGAAAGAATGAGACTTCTGTTGACTAGTACTTGTATTAAATTTTATATATATATATATATTTACATAAACATTTTGTATATTTACCCTTGGTTTGGAGAGACATGATACGCAGGTCAGTAAAGTCAACAACATTTTAATTGCTAAAGAATTTTTTTTTTCAAAGTCACCTGGGAATGGCAAAACAGGATACTGTCTTTTGTTCCTATTTCCCTTCATGAAACATACTCCACTCTGTGCTGTACTCACAATAGTTGCTATGCATACAGATAGAGTCTTAACAATGCTGGTCTGACATTTAAGTGTTTCACCCTCTGTGCAGAACAGCCTGTTTGTACTTTTAAACTTGGTTCTTGGGCCAAACGCAAAGAAACCACTGTGTGACTTTCAGCTTATCTTCTGTACCTGAGTCTAAAAAGTGAGTGCTTGGGTGCGTCAGGTATCACCTAGGGATTTAAGCAAGAGGCTTTTTGCAGTTAACCCAATCCCATGACCTGAACTGCATTGCCTTTGATTTGAAGGCAGTTTAGTTAACTACCAAGCCTACCTATTCCATTAATCGGAATCAAATTCACCTGAAATGTGGGCCTACAATAATTCCTATTTTGCCTCATAATGGCTTTAGACATACTCTATTACACCCTAGTGCAAATGTGCCAATGAGAAACAGGTGGAGGGCTTTTGGGGGGTTTTGTTTTGTTTCCTCTCTTAAATCTAGTTCACTTTACTGAACATTTTCATCATATCAGTATCTAATTGTGCTTGCCTTCTTTGTAGGCACACTTTTTTTTTTTGGCATACTTTACAAAACTGCTTTCAGTGTAAAGAGAAATAGATCTCATTAAGATTTTTATTTTACATCCACTATTATGAACTTTCTGCTCTAAAAAAAAGAAAAAGTCTGGAGACCCAAGAGGGATGTATCACCTCTCATTTACCCCAATACCAGACTGACTGGACGTTTCATAGCCGAAGTGTAACGTGTTGTGGTCCCAATCCTGGGTAAGTACCCACATCAGAAAACCACTGTTTCAGCTGACAGCCTTTTTCCATCTATAGTTCTATATCAAACTCAAACAAACACTATGCTCTCTTTTTACTTCAATAAAGTAGTAAAGGAATGAATGCTCAATTTACTTCACTATCTTGTGTTCTCACACACGCATTTCTTGCCCACACCCCCAAAAGGAAGCAGAAAAATCATAAATGCTTTTAAGCAAACTGTGTGAATAGTTCCAGAGGAGTAGCCGTGTTAGTCTGTATACAGCAAAAACAACGAGAGTTCTGTGGCACTTTAAAGACTAACAAATTTAATATTTGCAGACATGAGCTTTTGAGAGACTTCAGTTCTCTTCTTCAGATGCAGTAATGCAGAAAATAGGTAACACAGAGGCCTCATATAGATATCCAGGTGCATTGAGAACAATGGGGGAGGTGGAGTCTGGTACTTAAGACCTAATGACGACCATTGAGTAGGAGGTGAGAATGGGTGAGCAAAGTAATTTACCTTGGGTAGAGAGATAGCCACTCCAAGTCTCTGTTTAAACCCAGTTTGAATGTGTCAAGTTTGCAGATCATTTCTAACTCAGCAGTTTCTCTTTGAAGTCTGTTTTTGGAGTTTTTTTGGAGAAGTACAGCAACTTTCAGGTCAGAGACAGGATGCCCTAGGGAATTAAAGTGTTCTCCCACTGGTTTATGGATGTTGTTATTTTTTATGTCTGATTTGTGTCCATTTATCCTTGTACGTAGTGATAGTCCAGTTTGGCCAATGTACATGGCAGAGGGGCATTGCTGGCACATGATGGCATATATAATATTAATGGATATGCAGGTGAATGAGTCCCTTATGGTGTGATTGATGTTGTTAGGACCAGTGATGATGTCATTAGAGACGGTGTGTGGGCAAAGCTGACAACAGGGTTTGTTGCAGGGATAGGTTCCTGGGTTGGATTTTTTGTAGGGTGTATGGTTGCTGGTGCGTATTTGCTTCAGGTTGGGGGGCTGTCTGTAAGCTAGGATGGGTCTGCCGCCCACTGCCTGAGCGAGAGGTGGATCATCTGCTAGGATAGGTTGAAGATCTTTAATGATGTGCTGGAGAGATTTTAGCTGGGGACTGTAGGTGGTGACCAGTGGGGTTCTGTTGTTTTCTTTGTTGGGTCTGTCCTGTAGTAGGTGACTTCTGGGTACCCGACTGGCTCTGTCAATTTGTTTCTTTACTTATCCAGGTGGGTATTGTAGTTTTAGGAATGTTTCATAGAGATCATGTAGGTGTTTGTCTCTGTCTAAGGGATCAGAGCAAATCCGATTGTATCTTAAGGCTTGGCTGTAGACAATGGATCGTGTAATGTGTCCAGGGTGGAAGCTGGAGGCATGAAGATATGCATTGCGGTCAGTTGGTTTTCGGTATAGGGCGGTATTAACGTGCCCATCCTTTATTTTTATTGTAGTGTCCAGGAAGTGGATTGGTTCAGGCTGAGGTTGATAGTGGGATGGAAATTATTAAAATCCCGGTGGAAATCTTCAAGGGACTCTTTCCAGTGGGTCCAGATGATGAAAATGTCATCAATGTAGCGTAGGTAGAGAAGAAGTGTTAGGGGACGAGTTTTGTATTACCTATTTTCTGTATTACTGCATCTGAAGAAGAGAGCTGAAGTCTCTCGAAAGCTTATGTTTGCAAATATTAAATTTGTTAGTCTTTAAAGTGCCACAGAACTCTCATTGTTTTTGTGTGAATAGTGAAATTGTGTTACAAGGTAATGAAATTTCATAGTGAGGCAATGAAAGATCCATCTCTTCTTTGAAACCACTTTAAACCTGAAGGTTGGGACGTATGATGACCACTGGCAAGCATCACACTGTGATCCCATGGAGGTGTTGTTTTCCTTCCACTGTCGCTATCAAGGGTAAGGTAAAGCCCACCTTTAGTCAAAACATAGTGAATTATTTTCTCCAAGCCCTTCAATGGGGCTGCCGTGTTATCCCTGTTTAAACTTTACCTCTACAAGAGATGTCCACAATAAAATATGAAATCAAACTTGCCTCATTTGGGGTTTGTAATGAATGCAAAACTCAGGTCAGGCTCATCAAAAAACATTTGCTAGCATTCACAGGTCTCGAGTGCTTAATTTGTGCCAGGGCTGAACCCCAACAGCACCTCTAAGCTTGCCACATCAGTTATGAAAGTGAAAAAGTTGCTTGAGCCCTGGCACCTCTTTCATTACAAATTAAGCACTGCACCTCTCTCATGCAATCCTGGGATAATTTGTGGCTTCGTATACGAAATGTGCTATTTTGCCTAGTTTCAGTGTGAAACCAAGTTGAACTTGGCAGTTTCATTCACTTTTTGCTTTGAAGTTTGGACATATACAACTGTTACAGTGAAGTTCAATTAACTGAAACTGAAGAAAATATTCACACAAATCCCCCCTGCAAAGTGAAACCACTGAGTTTTGCTTAGCTGTAGTTTAATATACCTCTCCATACTGCTAACAACTATTTGTTCTCCATACATTTCTGACTGAGAACAATAAAATTTATAAAGTCAAGGTAGGCAACATCATATATGTGACAGAATTTTGCAGCCTTTCAACTGTAACTTACACCATAAAAGGAACTACTAAGGTAACAACAGAATGCTGCTGTGGGTATATCTTTTAGTGGCAGATTCTAGAAGGTTGGAAACAGCTGGAGTTTAGCCCCTGCCAAGGAAAGCTGGGTATTTAGCTGAGCTTGAGTTGAAGCATTTAGGGTCATGATTTGAAGCTCTTTGGGGAGTTAGAAAACTCCAGAAAAGGAGAAGTTGAGTTAAAAATAATGCACAAACGTTGGAGATCCACCAATACTTTTTAAAAAGGCAATACTCAGAAGAAGAACCTTCAGGGAAGGTGTGGAAGAAGGTTTTTGGCTGGGACTGGCAGTATACTAGAGATACTCTACATGCAAGTCTGAATAGTGGGAAGGAAAGATATTCACTCCCACATTGTTACATTTGTATACACATTTAATGTTTTTCATGCAGTTATATACAACACTTCTCATTTTGCTCCATCCAGTTCATGTTTTTGAGTAGCATTCCTTGAGGAGATGGGAAAAAGCAAAGAAGAGATTAACTGTAACATTAACTTCAAAACAACCTCTAAGGTAAATATGTGTGTATGCTGTTGTACCTTGCTCTCTCAAACTTCAGCAATCAGTTAAATGGTGTGCGCGTGTGCACATGCATGTTTAAAGTAAATAAAAGAGAGGGGGTGGGGACACAGATCATTGGAAGTCTCTCACTGTCAACAAGATTGAGCTCTAAAAGAGTCAGCATGAACTATTACAAAAACCTTCTTTCAACTTCCATGTCAAAACTGATTTCAGAAGAAAGTTTTGGATTTTTTGGGGGAAGATAGCGTCGCTGGCCTTCTCAAATGAAGGTTGTTCTGGTATGATCTTTGGGACAGATCCAGTCATCCTTAATCATGTACAGTAGTACTCTACTCCACAAGTACCTCCGCTGATTTCAGTGAGGCTTCTCACTGTGTAGGATAATTCTGCACATGAGTAAGGATGGCAGAATCTGTTCCATAACCTAGGAGGAGGTCCATTAAGACTATCAGAAACTGGCCCTATATTTATAAAATCAAATTATACTGTGAATGGCAATGAACAAGTGTTTCTTCAACCCATACTATCCAACTATCTTTTATTAAGTCATATTTTTCCCCACATATTTGACTGTAGGCAATATCTCTTTTATGAGATTGCTTTATTACCAGCTCTGCAATATACTCTTACAAATCCCTTTAAGGTCCTCTTACCCCCAAAAATGGATTTTAAGTGAACATTCTATTTAACTAAAAAGAGAAAATGGTGACTTTCTGCTTCGCTCGTAGAAATCATAGCCTTTATGGTTTTATTCATGTCAACTTTGGAGGTTTGAAAGTGTTATGGTATACTGTCTATCTTACAGTTTCCTTCTTCTCACAGTTTGCATGGAACCCACAACTGACATCAAGGAAGAATTTTAATCTTGTCTGTACTAGAAAATTCCACCACTGCATGCATCTTCCATCCCTTAGAACACACTTATATGGATAAACAAGAGCATTCGGAACAGTGCAGGAAGCATTGCCAGCCTTACTGCAATACTCTCATGGTAGGCAAGCTTCATCACCATTACATCCTGCCCCGCGTCATTCCCTATTATTGCAGAACTATTTTAAAACGGAGTGTTATTATAGCTGCACTGTTACAGTGGTCCTCCCAGCATAGCACTGTGGTGCTTTTGCTATTACTTCAGTGACTGCTCTATCCATTGAGGGGTGTGTATGTTCCTGATTATTTCGTTGTTTTGAGCTAAACCTTCTCTAAGAGTTTTCTGTAGTATCATGTACAGCGCAGGGGGATCTTAAGGCTTTTCTTGTTTCAGTAAATAAAGACTTTTTATGCACACCATGCCATTCATTTTTTACAAATACTTGCTAATTTGTATGGTAGGCAGAACTAACTCTGTTCTAAAACCTTGGTTAGGTCCAAACCGAAAAAGCAAGAAAAAAGCAATACCAGCAAGAACTGCATATAAGGACTCTGAGTAATTGTGTAATACCATAAGTCTCTGCCTCCTTTTTCTACTCCGGTTTGTTGCTCTCACTAATTGTGTCACATCTACCATTAAATTGTAAATGACTTGGGTCAGTGACCAAGTCTTATTTGTTCTGTAAAGTGCCTCACACACTTGAGGCAGTGTATAAATAATACATGTTGGATATTCTACCTTTCTCAGCTATTACAACTGAAATGAGCACAGAGACATTACAACAGTTACTCACAATGTTCATGAGGGCATTTTGGAGCTTTAACCATGTCGGTGAACAAGAACTGTCATTTTGTCACACCTTAGTTCTTCTTTGAGGATCATTTCCTTTAGTTTATTGTCCATTGAGTTCTTAGAAGCGAAGAGATTGCAGACTATATTTAAAATGTGCATTACATATAACTTTTGGTAAATTAGTGACACTGCTGGAAAAACCCTGGTAAGAGTTTTCCCCAGAGTGCTTCCTTTGGGGGAGGCTAACTCAATTTTGTTGATTTAAAGGTTCTGTCTAGTTCTTTTAAATATTCCTTTGATGTTGTATTGCTCTGCTTGTAATAGACTGTTATTGCCCTATATTGAGTTTGCAGAGTGAAGGTAAATCTTTTGTGATGTGATTGTGCTGCCCTAAACTCAATATTGTTCACAGGGTCCTTTATAACTCTCTGGTTTCACTATGGCAAACAGGACAAATTTTCATTTTTACCCTTTTAGCTTTTTATTCTTTGTTCTGAAACTGTAAGGAAGTACGTTTACATGCAATCTCTAGTGCACATTTCATGAATTGAGAACTCCTACAGTACGGAGGGACCATTGCAATTTCCCCCTCCCCCCACAAATTGTTGATTTTTTAAAAATTAATATATAGAGGGCTTTTATTAGGTTCCACAAGGCATTCTACAATATTATTGCTAAAGCAAAGTTATTGTGGAACACTAAAGCCTCTAGCTACAATATCAAGTGTACTAAGGTGATGGGTGCTTTAGAGAAACATGTAATACAAAAATAACAAATCCAGCTAGAGAAACTAACATTTTATTAATAGTATTTTTAAAAATCATGTATATTGCTAAAGCACCTAAAGGCCACAAGTAGACTGGGACCCATTGTGCTAGGTGCTGTACAAACATGTAACGAAAAATGTTGCCTCAAAGAGCTTACAGCTCAATCCAAGAGTCCTTAGACAAAACTGCCACTGAAGTTTTACCTTATGGCTGACTATATTATTCCTAAAACTACTGTTTCTGCCTCACTGTAGAGCTTCCACCTGAAACCTTCACCCCGTCCACTCATGCTACCTGACTTTCTACTACAGACTTAAACAGTTAATGCAAACATACTTCAAAAAATTTTCAGTTCACATATTAACATGTTTTCCTCTCTACGATATAAAGCAAGATGGGATTTCGCTTTAAACTATAACCTAAGACTTTGTGAACTCTTGTACTAGAATAGTTTCATTTGTTATTTAGCCAATGAGTTAATTTGGGAGGCAATATGAACAAAACAAAACAATGCTGCTACTAAACAGCTTTGAATGAGTTCACTTTAATGATCTTACCAAAAATATTCTTTTTGGTTCATAAATATTTTGACTTGGTTTTTGCTTTTAAACTTCCAAGTTTCATTTCTAAACCCACACAGCATCCGAACTAATTCATTCCCCCCCACCCCTCGAAATTTGAATCAAACTTTGAAATAAAAAGAGGAATTCTGCTTTTAGACACAGATTAACTATCAGTGATTGAATAATATTATTTAAAACAGAAATATTTAATGTTCCTTGTCTTTGATCTTTCTTTTAACATCTGTAGCAACTGAAAATATACAGGTGAGAAACTGGAATTTTATGTATGTTAACGAATCAGGCAAAGAAAATAGAGTTTATTGCTATTGTGTTTCAAGGTCTTTTTGTTGCATTTAGTTTTTCAGCTGGTTTCTCCTTGTGTGTGTGTGTGTGTGTGTGTGCGCGCGCGCATGCGCATGCTTAAGATAAGGTAGAATTTCATTAGAAATGCTAAAGAAAACCCATCTTAGTCAGTCTGAAACATCAGTAAACTCAAGCTTGCTGGCCCAGGGGCTTATAGTGTGAAAGGCCAACATTCTGAGGTCAGTCATTGTGAGTTAGCAGTTTAGTAAAACTCCCATGAGTCCACCTCTCAAAACTTTAAGTGGTCAACAAGACAGAGTAGCCTTGATCAGAATTCAAAGTCATGCTTCTCTGGCCAGGATGGTTAGTTACAGCTTTCTGCCTACTGCTGTTCTAATTGTTCCTGGAGCTCTTTGCATGCTGGAGCTCTTATTCCCAAAAGTTTGGCTCATGCTCTTCTCCCAGGTGAGTGCACTTTGACTCTGTGTAACTTAAAGGTCTTTTGTGAGAAGTTGCTTTGTCTTTGATAACATGATCTCTCTTCCAGTCCTTGAACCTTTCACAGGACACTGTTGGCCAAATTTATGTTTGAAATGGAGCCAAGACCAGGGGGAGGAGGAGGGAAGATGGCTTTAAGCCTCCTTTGCATCTCTTCTGTGCTAGGAGCTACTTCAGCTCAAGAATGGCACATTCCAGGAGATGAACTGTTGGGATTCAGTTGTGGTGCAGGCAGTGAGGTCACATAATGATTGTAATAAAGGTCTCTATTTGAACCTTCCCAGTTCTCTCTCTGTTACCAGTTTCCATGTCGGATACCAAGCCAGGGATGATAGAGTGGGGGAGGGAGCTGGTCTCAGTCCAGTCCAGTCACTGCCAATGGTATTAAAAAATAGTGAGTCAGCCCACCCACCCCCAAAATCAGAAGATTAAAAAAAAAAAAAAAGATGAGTTGGTGTCTTTGTATTTGCCTTCTGGTGTTTGAGCCTTTAAGGTTCACTTTTTCAAGCTTCAGTCTGCTACCATGAGGAGTAGAAGTGGAGGGGGATGGTTGGGGGGAGGGGGCAGAAGAGAGAGAAAAGCCAAGATTCTCATGTAATCACCTAACTGTAGGAGCTGGGTCTTTAAACCAAACCACAAACACAACCTCCCTCGCTCCCTCCCCCACCCAACATCACAAGACTCCTGATAAAACCATGAGTTAGCAACAGTGTTTGAACCTAATGGACAAAAACCATCAGCACTGCTTCTCACCATCACAGGTGGCACCACCCTGGTTTCAACAGTGTGAAGATGGACTGGATAGGAATGGAAACTAGAAGCAGATGGAGGTTTCATATGGCCAAACCAAAATTTAAAAGATAATGAGGACAGGAGTTGTATTAAACTCTCCTCCCCACACCCGTCCCCCACCAAATAGTTAAAACCCCTTTCATGGGGAGTTTTAGGGATAACTGGCAGTGCGGTTACAATGGCACTAGAGAGGGAAGAGGGACCCCAGAGCCGGTGTGGATTAATCTGTGTTTTGCCTGGGTTTCTTTACTCCTAAATCTATGTGGAAATCTCTTTGGTTGATGTTTAGCTTTTTTTAAAGTGATTTTATCACCACTACATAACACATCATAAGGCATTAACAAAAGAATAAAGATGCTAGAACAACCCAGCCGATAACCAGGCTTTGATATGCTTAGCCATCATTCTCTCTCTTTTCACCGAGAGAAATCGCTGAAAGGAAGTTGGAAATGAAAAGCAAGGAGCAAATGCCCAGCGGCACTACAGGGACTAGTCTAGAAAGATCACCTAACACATTTTGCTTTCCTTTTTTTGTTAGCTGTGTCTGATCCTGCTGCATAGGCGCTTGTAGGCAAGTTGTGCTAGTGTCACTCCCCCTCTTCACACACTACATTTAACCCTTCCATTGCCCAGCCACAGCAAAGTAATAACCTCTATATGCAAAACTTTCAAGAGAGAAGGTAAACTGACAACTCAAAAAAAACTTCAGTTTTAGAAGAAGTCTTGTGGATGGCAGAAATATACTGGACGCTAGAAAGAATCTTTTAAACTCTCCATTGTGTCTAGCTGGATCAGACTATATATACACCTACCACAAGATTCACAGCTTTCCCTTTTGTTCTTTAGTTTGTATGAACTACCAGAGCTCTGAACTATGAAGTGTGGAAAAACCCACAGAAGTCAGTCTTTATGTAATGGGCAGTGCAAGATTGAATGGTGGTGGTCCTTTTGCTAATTTGCACCTTCCCTTGACCCCTTTGCATCTGTTACCCAAAGGGTTAAACCGGGTGGTTCTCAGGGGTTTACAACAGAAGTAACTATTAGTGAAAAACAATCTGATACATTCAATTTACTAAGGCCCTGTTCTTTCCCTCTAATCTTTCATCAGGACCCAAGGGAGGCTAAAGTTTAGATCAGTCTATTCTCCCCAAGAACTTTGATTCACTATTAAATTCCGTTTAATGAAGATGACTTTGCCATCTCACGTTCATCAACAGGCTGTGCGTGGAACAATGCAGGACCTACCTTGTATAGAGGGACATTGTTCCTTCCTCTTGGTTACCCTGTTTGAGTCGAGTCACATGAAAATTCACACACAGAGGAGACCTGTGAAGCCAGTAACTACTATTACTCTCCAAGGTGCTATGGTGAGTCATGTTAAGGGACTAGCTATTTTGCTAAGGTAGACACTTGCATATTGTATGTCATGTCGTGTGTATAACACAAAACAAAAACCAAAGAGCAGAGTATAAGGAGATAAAAGTCTGCTGAAAGTAAAATGCAAAGATGTGACTAGTCCCATCACTGAAGTAGCTTTAAGATCAGGTCCTTATAAAAAGTGCTCCATTTGGCATTTGTATGTACATAGATGACAAGGAAGAATTTTACAGCCATTTGTGTACCCAGTTAAATGCTTTGTAAGCAAGAAATCTTTGCCAGTTACTTCACTACATTCTTCATTAGCGGTAACGTCTCTATACATTTTTTTTAAGCAGATGTGCAAATTATGTTTCAGCATTTAGTACCCAATCCTGTAAACACCTAGCACCAGGTATAGTGCTTACTACCACAAAGGAATAACCCCATTGCTTTAAACCAGACTGTAGTAAGAACTGTGTAAGAATAGCCTTTCAGGCCTCAATCCTACAATTTACAACTCATGGGTGGACAACTGCACTTGCACATTGTAAACTGCAGGATCGGAATCTTAATTATTACTGTGATAGACACAATGTGACGATAAAAGCCAAAACCAACACCTTAAGTAGAATTATAAAGCCATAGCATTAAAAATAAATTTAATGGCATATACAATTTTCCCCTAAATTAGTATTTATGGTCCCAATTCAGCAAAGTATAGGTGACTTAATGAGAGAACACATATTTAGTTGTTTTGCTGAACTGGGGCCTATATTTTTTAAGCAATATAATACCATTCCTTACCCTATCCCAAGTTCATTAAAAATGACATCATCAGGTTAAAGATCATATTTTATTTCAAGGTTTCCTTGTGTGTGTTACTTAAATGGACTTTGGATCAAGCCACAAAAAAGTAAGTTAATAGGAGTATTTTCATGTACTTCAGTGGCCACTGGATTTGCTTTGAGAGCGACGTATTTGGAACAAGGTTGCTCAGCTTCTGGTCAATTTAATTTTTGGTTCTCATGCACTAACTGCTGCAGAGTTTTGGTTTCAAATAATCCAGTGGGAATTTTTATTTTGTTTTAAAAAGTCATGAAAGCATGTTTGAGTTTTTGTTAAGATTTTTCTTTACTTTAAGGCAAGCACCTACATCATGACTCTAAACTACCCAACGTCATTTTACATAATGTACTGTGGAATACTGTGCAATTGGTAGCAGAATTTGCAATTTGCATGTGGTATTTTAATAATCTTTAACTGCTACTGAAATATCAAAGTAATTATAACTGCACAGCCTAATACTACTAGTTTTGTAATGATAATAAAATGTGTTTCATTTAATGGAATTCCAAAGCTTTATTAGTAGAACTTCCAAAATACAAATGAGCAAATAAATATCATTGGGTATGCCTGCAACTCATTTTCTTGGGGGGCACACAAACCTCCAGTCTGGAAGATAAACCGTCACAAGCCTAGAGCATTAGAAAATGAAATCTGTGCTAGACAGGTGCTGACATCTCAATTTTGAAAACTGCATCAGAATGGGGAGACCCAGTGTTTGAGCTAGCTTTTCTATGTATTTATAAGAGACAGCATGGCCTTGTGTGTGTGTTTGTTTTCCAAATCAAATGTTTTAACATTGGAGGGTTATTTCCTAATGAAAATAAAAACAGCACCCAACATCTATTAACAACCCTGCAATAAAACAAACTACTGCACGTCAGCCATGAAAGGAGGAGAGAATGAAGAAAGGCATAACAAGAACTAATGACTGGAGAGTAAAACCAGTTAAATTCAAATTACAAATAATGGTATACATTTTTAATAATGAGGGTGATTAAGCATTGGAACCAACTACCGAGGGAAGTGGGAGATCCTCCATCTCTTGAAGTTGTCAGTCAAAACTGAAAATCTTTCTGGAAGATATACTTTATCTAACAAACTACTGTGTTCAATTTAGGAGTAGCTGGATGAAATTCTGTGGCCTGTCTTATACAGGAGGTCTGACTAAATAACCTTCTTGCCTTAGAATCTAGAATGATCTCAAAATTTCAATTAGAAAACAGATTTCAGTTTCTGATTCCCAAGAGAGAAGGTTACTACAAATGTACTTGCAAGCTTCTTAGAAGTTGTAAAAAATGCCTCAGTGTTGTCTTTCTAACTCACTTGGTATTACAATTGTATGAATCATTTTTAACAAAACTACAGAACACCCTGGTTTCACATTTCATTACAAACCTGACCCAGTTCACAAACCCTTTGGTACATTACAGTTCTGCTGAAAAAAATCAGGAAAAACTTGACAATTTTGAACCCAAAACTCAGGAAGTGAAAACCTACATGAACCAAAACAGAAAGGATAGCATGAACTCCTGTGAAATGGAACTTCCGTGCTTCAAACAATCCTACTAGGGCAAGAGTTAACCCTTTATTTTCTACCTGCTCAATTACAACAGTCACTGTTCCATAGAGAAAAGAATGTTTATACACCCTTATAACAGCATCCATGAAAAGCTCAGTGAAATCTGATTTTTTTTTTAAATACAGCAAGAAGGAACAAGACTTTTTAAAAACGTCCTACACAATGTTCAAATGGAAAGAGCTATCCAACGCACAGACAGCATCAAAATGAATCAGAAGTTAAGTAGGCAATGCATGTCAAATGTCCTATGTAGTTTATAAACAGCGGGAGGTGTAAACTCATCTACTTGACCCTTGTCCACACTGTGGTTTAAATGGTGCTGACCACAACCTCATTTTAAAAAAAAAATCTGAAGAAAAGTTCATGCCACAAAATAAATCTTCAGCTGACCTTCCCTGAAAGACATGGTGGATGAGGTAATATCTTTTATTGGACCAACTTCTGCTGGTCAGAGAGAAAAGAAGTTGATCCAATATGAGATATTACCTCATCCACCTGGCCTCTCTAATCTCCTGGGACTGACATGGCTACAATATCACTGCATGCTTCCCTGAAGGAAGAAGCTCAAGCTTGGGTTGGGCTGATTTTTCAGAAAGTTGGTCAGAAGTCAAACTGGGATTTGGATCCAGATTTCCCTGGAACTCAAAGGTGTTTAGATTTGATATTTTGGTTTGAGACCATCTCTAGTTTAAATAACAGAGCCAAGTTTTGATCTCTGTTACACCTAAGTAAATCTAGAAAATGCTATCGACTTCCGTTAAGTTATTTTGGATATTTTGGTGAAACAGATCAGAGTTTCATCCAGAGGGCCAAATTCAATCTCAGTCAGACTAGGCATAACTCCTCTGAAGTTGCACATCCACCTACATCAGGGTTGATTCGGATCCATAGTGGAGTCAGCACTTTAATAGAATTAGTGAGGATTATAAATTAGAAATGGCACTGGATTTGTTTGTTCAGTATACTACATTTATATTCAGAATCAGAAGTTATGACTCATCTGGGTAGAAGTTGAGGTCACAAGCTGGCTTCTTTATTCCTTAAAAATCCCAGGGTTTTTAGCTCTTATTTGGTGACAGAAACAAAAGAACAAAGAAGGATCTGAATGCTGGCAAAGAATGTCTTAACCCATGTTCAAGTCAAAGGAAAACAAATTACTGTGTACCTTATCTTTGAAAGGAGATCCATGTCAGAATAACGTGGCCTCATGTTAAGTGTACACAATACCAAAAAGGAGAGCGCCAAAGAAAAGCAAAACCATTTGGCTTTGTACTTATTTTTTATTTTGTTTTCCTCTCCCCCACCCCTCCAATCAGGCACTCAAATGTTAGTAATTAATTTACCCATCTAATAGATGCCATTTTCTCCCCTTTTTTAAAAAAAAGAAATGAACTCACTCCAATCCACTTAATATTTATCCATTAAAAATGACAGCGATAAGACACAGCCCTCATGCAAGATTACCTTTTAGGGTTTACTTATAGAGCACTAGAACAGAGTGCATACATCCAAGACTCTGTGCAGCACTAAGAATGGCATGTTTCATTATAACCTGCCTTTGGAAGCTAAATGTATATTGCATCTGAGGTGTGTTACCCTCTCTAGTCCCAATGTCACTTTTTTGTATTAAATATTGTGTGGCTTTTTATGTATTTCATCCAGTTTCTGTACTAGTTGTTTTAGTCTTTTTAACTGTATTTTAAAGGATGTTTGATATTCTGACTTTTTCCCCCAGCTAAATTGCTGCTGTAAATTTTACTACAATAATGGTCTGCACTGTCCATTTTTAACAAAGTTATATTATGGAATAGCAATGCATATGATCAAGTACATTACTGTTATGTTGCAGTAAAGCAATGCATTTGGGAAGCTCATAGAAATGAGACCAGAGATAGGAAACCAGTGGTTCTCTCTTAGCTTCACTGTACCAAGGGAGTTTAGTCCCTGGTTCCAAAAGACCTAGGGCCCAATCCAATGCTCATTGTGCCCACCAAAGTCCACTGGAAATCTTTAATAGGCACTGGATCAGGCCACTGAGTAGGGTCTGTTGGGATTTAATCTTCAACTCTCCATTTTACCTTACATCAAAAGGTAGCATCTCAGTCTACCTTTGTTCAGCTCCAACTTTCCTGCACCAGTTGGGCAGTGCTTCTCTTGGGCACTGAAACTGGGAAGAGACTTGTCATTTCTCCAACTTAAGTGCAGTTTAATAGTCATACAGATTCATGATCCTTTCACTTCTAAAACCGAACTCTGCTTTCAGTTACACTCCTGTTTCCTCACTGGTTTCAGCGAAGTTCCATGTGTGTAACAGCAGAATTTGGCCCTTAGATAGCAACATACATTACCAAGACATGTCACAGTTTTAGTTTCATTTGACCAAACTGTAAATTATTCGATCAAGATGTTTTGTCTGTCTTTTCGGCAGAGCTGTTTATCCTTGGTTATTAGAGCACAGGCTCATTTAGAAATGAAGCATCTCTCAGTTCTCTAGTCAACTTATTAATAATCTAAATCTCAAAACTCTAATCTTTAGAACAATTGTTCACTGTGCAGAAGTAAAAAGATTTCTGTAATATCATGTTTTCTTCCATCTTTCACTCACTTTCAAAACTCTGATGTGAATGGATTTTTTTTCCTCCCAAAGCCTCTCATTTTAAATGTGTGTTGTCTCTAACACTGATCATGTTTCTGAGAAATTGCTTTATGTAAAAGATTGAGCAAGATAAAGTTGCCACATTCCGTTTTATCTTTTTGGTTGAATTATTAGGACTTTAAGTTGTGGTGACAAGATTGCTACATTCTAATAGGCCTTGTTGCCATGGAAGCAGGCTTTTTGAAAAGAACAAGGCCAATGGCCACCAAGGCCTCTTTACTATTATCTCCATGCTCGGCCAACACACAAATCCTTAGTCACAGACAGGAAAATGTGGGGTAGTATACACAGTAACACTTGCTGACAGTGGAGTCCTTTGAAAAAACAAAAGCAGAGAAAACTAATACGCAGAAGGCTGAATTGCATCACAAAACTACAAGCAAAAGCATTTCTCTCCTATACAAGAAGTGCTTTGTGAATAAAAACTTCTCTCACTCTGGTTTCTTCAAAGATAAAAACGGAGAAAGACTTATGCATACTGGAACCAATAGAATTTTGTTCTGCTCTGGGAAAAGGCATCGGTGGCAAAAACATGCAATGAAGCACAAAGTGTCAACATCTGAAATTGTCTTAAGTTGTAGGAACATCGGGTTTGCCATACCCCATCAGTCCAAAGATCAATCAGGTCTGATACCCTGCTTCCAGCTCTGCTGGATGCCTTAGAGATGGTGGGAAGACACGAAAATGGAAGTTACCTGGTTAATTGCATATTGTTGTATATGAGGAAAATTCCTTCCCGACTCCTGCAATGACCAGCCTCTACCCTGAGGCAGGATACTTAATTTTCCTTATCTTAGTGCCTACATTACTATAAATTTTGTTGGTCATAATATATCCAGGACCTTTTAAAACCCAGATGCAGTATTTTGCCAGTTTTTTACTTGTGAAGGTGAAGACAGCAACTCAGAAATGTGTAAACTAAGTTATTCAATGTATGGCCACTTCAGCAGTGGAAAGTCAGAACTGAATCTACACTCCATTAAAGTTAAAGGGACTTTTTCCATTGATTTCACTGGGCTTTGGATCAGATCCTTAGGCCTTATCTAGACAGGAAAGATTTTTCTATGTGGTTTTTCCACCATAATTAGATAGGTATAACTAAACCAAGAAAGAAAGTACATCTGCCCTGCCTTGTCTATAGTAGAGCTGGCTGCAAAACAACAACTCTATTTCGTGAAATATGTAAACGCTTCCAAATGTATTTTCTTTCCAAAACAGCTCAATACCCACACTTTAATAGCCAATAACCTAGTGGCTAGGTCACTCACCTGGGGTATGGGAGACCCAAGTTTAAATCCCGGCGCTGCTTGATTTGGAGCAGGAACTTAAATGTGAGTCTCCCACATCCCAGGTGAGTGCCGTAACCAGCAGCCTGTAAAGTGAGCTTCTCTGACCCAATTACTGTTTTCTTATGTATACAAAGTTGATCAGCTTCAACAGGAGAGATAGAGGGGAATTTGGGGGAGGAGGCAGGGGTAGACTAACTGCATAGTGGTTTTACACATTTTGAAAGAGTTATGTTGGTTCCAAAGAGCATTAAATGTATAGTGGAATAAGACAAGGTAAAGAGGAAAAGATCATTTGTGTGTAAATGCAAGGCAGTTTATACCCCCCAAAAATAAAGATATACCAAAAAGAAGAGGAAAACCATCTTTCTAGTGTCAACAAAGCATTTTAGTATACATTGGATTTTGGATGAGAACCAAAATGCAGTCCTGATTAATTTTGGTCACTCAAGAACCTATGGCAGTTTTTATAAGAGTAAGGTATTAGCTCTAGCTAAGGGCTGGCCTACATTCAAAATTTCTATCAGTAGAACTATTTCAGTGAAAGGTAGGAGCTAGCAGTTTTGCAATGGAGTTCTTCAGGTAAAGGAGGAAATACTACGGGATTCTTGGGCTGAGTTTGTCTGTTAGTTTGTTGTGTGCTTGCTTGATATAATTACACAGAGTGGTCTGTTTTGAGGGCTGTGCGCGCAGAGCCAAGTTGCCAGCTAGGACTAGGTTGAGAGCTTTTTAATGAGGCTCTAGACTGCTATCCTTTGATCCCTAACCCCTTTAAGATCCCTTGATGAGGGGGCAGGGCTAACTTAAGGAGAACATGGATTTTAAAAGCCAGCTCCTAAAGAGTGGCTAGCCAAACAAGAGAGCTTGGTAAGAGAATGTGAGAGGCAGATATACGTACCAAACCAGCTCTGAACTTGGGCCAATAGCAGGATCCAGGCTTTCTGACACAGATGACTGACTCGCAGGTTACAAGGGCAATTGAGAAGCAGCTGGAAACCGAGCAGGATGCCAATGCAATGATAGGATTGAGAAACCTGCATCATGTGAAGCCGAACCTGCCCCATGAGGCATTGCAAAACACCCTGCGGTCAGTTGTGCAGTGGGATAGCTACCCACGGGGCACTGCTGTGTGTGTCCATGCAAGAGTTGCTAGTGTGGATGCGCTCCACCTACACAAGGAGCATAGTGTGGACATGCAACAGTGGTTTAATTACAGCGGTGCCTGTATGTCGACCTAACTTAAGTCGACATCTTTGCAGTTGAGACCTAGCTTTAGTCTTAAGTGGAGCACAGGATCTAGTCCAAGAGGTCAATGTAATTGAAGCTTTTGGTAACAGCAACCATAATGTAATTAAATTTAGCCTCCTGCAGGGGTTCTAAAACTTTTTTCTAGAACTCCTTTTGAAAATATTTCAGGCTGTGATGACTCCCCTCACCTCCCCAAAAAAGTTATGACACCCCCATGCCAGGCCACTCACCTCCCATGCCATATCACCCTTACTTCTATGCTGCTGCTAGGGGCAGTGCTACCTTCAGAGCACCCGGCCAGCAGCCGCTGTTCTCCGCCTTCCCAGCTCTGAAGGGCTCTGGCTGTCAGCCATGCCTGGGGCTGACAGCTGCAGCCATGGCATGCATGGCTGCTGATAGCTCACGAACCCTCATAATAACCTCACAACCCCTTGAGGGGTCCCAACCCCCATTTTGAGAACCCCTGTAGGGACTAAGTGCCAAAGAAACCCACCACAGTACCATTTAATTTAAAAAAAGGGGAACTGCACAACGAGGAAGCTAGTTAAACGGAAATTAAAAGAAACTGTCACAAGGGTGAAATGCCTGCAAACACCATGGAGACTATTTAAAAATGCCATAAGGGGGGCTCAAACTAAACATATACCCCAAATAAAAAACAGGATAAAAAAATGCCTCCGTGGCTAAACAGAGTAGAAGAGGTAGTTAAAGGCAAAAAGGCATCCCTTAAAAATTGGAAGTCAAATCCTAGTGAAGATAATCGAAAGCAGCATAAACATAAAAGCACAGAAACTAACAGCAAAAATATTTTTAAGTGCATCAGAAGCAGGAAGACTGCCAAACAACCATTGGGGCCCCTGGACAATAGAGGTGCTAAAGACGCACTAGGGCCATGTCTATACTGACGGCGGCAAAGTCGCTGCCGCCAGATCAATCTTTCTGGATCGATTGAGTAGTCAGTGTAGACCCGCTCAATCAGTCAGGAAGTAGATTGAGTAAAACCACCCCCTCACGTAGCGTAGTGCTGCGTCGACGGGAACACATTTCCTCTCAGCGCAGTGCAGTGAAAACACCGCGCAGAAGGGAAGCACGTAGCTTGCGTAACGCCCGTCGACTGCCGCCGAATCGCCAGGTCAGTAGACCAGGGGCTCAGAGAAGACAAGGTCATTGCAGAAAAGCTCAATGAATTCTTTGCATGGGACTTTACTGCAGAGAATATGGGGGAGTTCCCCACATGTGATCCTTTCTTTTTAGGTGACAAGTCTGAAGAACTGTCCCAGGTTGATGTCCCAGTGGATATGGTTTGGGAACAAAATTAACAGTAATAAATCACCAGAACCAAAGTGTATTCACCCAAGAGTTCTGAAGGAACCCAAATGTGAAATTGCAGAACTACTAGCTGTAGTATATAACCGATCGCTTAAATCGGCCTCTGTACCAGTTGACTGGAAGGTTGCTAATGTAATGCCTGTTTTTTAAAAGACTCCAGGGGCAATCTTGGCAAGTACAGGCCAATAACCCTAACTTTAGTACCCGATGAATTGGTTGAAACTATAGTGAAGAACAGAATTATCAGACAGAAGAACATGATTTGCTTGGGGGGCGGGAGACGGGAAAAAGAGTCAGCATGACTTTTGTAAAGGAATATCATGCCTTTTTGAAATTTTCTGACTCTACCAGGCAGAGTATTAGAGTCAGCTGAATTTTTTTTTTTTTTTTAAACACGTTTCAGCAAATACATTTCAGACATTTTTGAGAATGAGGTTGGATGGGCGGGGGTGGGGAAACCTTGTTTTGCCCATGTTATTTTCCCCCGCTCCCCTGACAAACATTTCATTGACAGGCTAATTACCTCCATGCTTTGAAGTAGGGACTTGCTAGAGTTAAGGTAGCCTGGAAAAAGGCACATTCCTGACACCAAGGCATTTCCTAACTTTCTATTGCTTGACTTGGCAACCTTAATAAGGGTTTTTAAATGTAGTTTTGTATGCAACTGAAAACATGATCTTATAATGAGCCATGGGCAGTCTTAACTACTGGTAGTGTTGCTACTAGCTCAGCCTATTATATTTCAGACTACCCAGAAGAGACATCTGTCCAGGCATTTACACTACACTCATCATGGTATCTGAATACCTTACAAATTCTAAAAGTAAATAGTAAAGAATTTCTGTGTCTCTCTCTACCTTCATATACCCCAGCATGTATTTGGATGTTGGCTTCCTTCTTTTGTAGGGGAATGGTTTCTTCAGGGGAACAATGTCAAAGAAATGGGCTTTACAACATTTTGCTTTCAAAGTGGTGAGATTCGTGTTGGTTCTGTTTTCTTTAAGGAATTCCACACTCATGGGCCAGTTGCCTAGAAAGCTGTGTCTCCTGCACATGCAAGTCATACTATTGTGGTTGACAGTTCCATTTTTTTGGAGGCATGCAGCCACCAAGGAAGGTCATGATCTTGGAGAGTGAAACCTTCCCACTAGTGCTTTGGGTGGGACTATGAAGATAAAGATGGCAACCTTGAACCTGAGCATGAGTGTAATTGTAATAAAGCACTCTCTCTCTAAAAGAGTATTTCCATTGTCTGTAGTCAATATAAAGAAAGTAAGAGGATGTATTATTATTAAGCACTATTTATAATAGAAACGCTCCGAGGAATCAACCACATAGGGGTCTCATTGTGTTTGGCGCTATACAAACAAAGTGACAGTCCTTGTGCTGAAGAACTTACAGTCTACATTAAATTTTGCTTATGCTGAATTCCCTCCTTATCAGCAGGATCTGTTCACAAATAATACCTGAATAAAGGAACAATATTGCCTAATACAATATATAGCCATAATCATAATTTAATTTGTGAAATTAAAAAAGTGAAGCGTGTGCAAGTGGAGCTACTGGGTAGCCATCAGGTATGTAGATGAGGGGTTTGATCTTGCTTCCACTTAATTGAAAACACACTTTCATTTCAATAGGAGTAAGATCTAGCCTCTTATTTCCAACCACTGTTCTTGAGAGATAATTCTTTTGGTTAGAGACTGCATCTCCCTATATCCCCCGAGACAAGGCCTCATACTGATTTGCTTTCTCAGACCTGAGGAAGAGCTCTGTGTAGCTTGAACCTTCCACCAAGAGAAGCAGAAAGTATTACCTCACTTGTCTTGTGTGTCTCATATCCTGGGACCTACATGGCTACAATATTGCAAACAACTTGGAATGCATCATCCTCGTAACTTTAAAACGTACACCTACAACATTCCACGTCCTGTCACCTCCTGCATAGAGGGCATAGTGATAGTAAACAGAGACGTGTATGGTATTTATATAGTCAATGCCCCAAAGTGATGCAGTTGTGATCTCCAAGTTGTTCTCTCAATTGGCCTGAAAGGGCTGTTCAGTTCTGCTATACTTCTCCATCCTTTCCAGGGTCAGTGCTGTACTTTGTACTGTCACTGCACTTATCTATTCCTTCTCTTATGCACGCTCTGTCATTTGCCAGTGTTGTGTAGAATAGATTAAAGTTGCCTTTGTCTGCTTGAAGTGATGCTTCCCTTCTACTTCTGCACTGAGCACAGAGTAAGGAGGGCTCACAATGCACTCTTTGCTTCTGAAACCATGCCCCCACTTGACATAGAACAAGCCCAGTTTCTGATAGCGTGTCCCTTCAGCATGCAGCAGAATAGGAATTGGGACTTACTCTGGTGCACCTGGATCATCAGAACAGCAGAAGCATCTTGGTGCACTTCAGGCCTTATTTATTTACACACCAAGGTTGAACCACTTTAATTATGTCACTGTAGTTAAAGCAGCACAACCCATCTAGTGTGGACACAGTTATATCAGTATAAATGAGCTTACAAGAAGGGAAACCCTTTGTACCAGTATAACTGCATGCACACTAACGACTTTTCTTGTATAACTGTATCAGTAAAAATAAAATCACTCACCTCACCAGCCAGAGTTATATGGGTACAAAAGCTGGCCTTAGACAGATTTTTCTGGCGCACTGATTGCCATAGTGTACACCCTTCTGTTCTTGAGCATGACACACCAATGAGGGTTGACTGAAACCTACCACTACAATGGAAACCTAGTGGGGAGGATATGTGTATTAAAGGGGGTTGGAGGGAGGAGGGAGATTTTGTATTCCAATGTTATAAAAACTACTTGTAGGAAATTGCACACTAATCCTTCTGCTGGCCAGTGTTACACATAAAGGCTGCTGTACCATCTCATGCTAACTGTACTAGTTTCAGCAGACAAGCACAGGGCATTTCACTGATCATCTGAAAATTCATGTGTTAAGGATATGACCGTTGCCACTGTAGTTTCACAACTGAGGCTAAAAAAAGTAGAATAGTGATGAGAGGAGCTCTGTTAATGGCTCATTGGGGTAACAGTGTCCAACACATCACAGAAGACTAATGTGTCAACAATACAGTGTCAGGAACTGGTGGCCTGTCAACACAAAGGTGGTTTGTGCAGCTTGCTGCAGGCTATGTTTGAGCCGAGAACAAGCAAGGCAGGTGCATGGGTTCTACACAGTCAAGGGCCTCAGTGTACATTGCATACGGACAGCCATTAAAAATGGCCTAGACTGTGCTCTGTTACAGCATGCCAAGGTCAAAGCCTATTTCAGCAATGCCACACAGCATCATTTGCTGTTCTAACAGCAGAGCTATTAAGAGAACACTTACATATATGGGTAAATACAGCACTCAGAGAGGCCATTTCTGAGGAGCCGGAGAAAGGTAACTAGCAGCATAGCAGTTCAGCCCCAGGGTTGAATGTAGTAATGTGGCCATCCATTACTTATTAAGTTGGTTTCTGCAGAATCCGTAAGTATGTTAACATTTAGAAGTGGGAGGCTTGTTAATCACCACTAAAAAAAATAGTGTACGCACATGCGCACACGCACACACAATCCATTCATCCTACCATCTCCTTTGAACTAGCTCTTCCTGAAAAATCTGCCAAGTGCTGCAGCAAAGTATGTCAGTTAGCTGTAGCCTAAATGGAGAAGCAGTTAATTGCTTAGAACAGGGAATGTCAAGTTTCTTTATACTGTAGGCCACATCATACTAGGAAGATTGTTTTGTGGACACTTTCCTTCCCACATCTACCAGTTTAGTGTGGTGCCGTCTCATTGAAATCCAGAGTAGTCAGTTCCACGGACTATGCAAAGCCTGATAGTTGTTCTTTGAAAGACTGTGCCTAGAATAGGCAGTGAAAAATGGGAGATGTATTCCCATCAGGGAGCCTGGCCTATAGAAGAGAAGGGGTTCATGAGGCATCCAAATGACAACTCCTGTAAGATACCACAGTAGCATTTCTTAATAGAAAATTCAGGTTTTAGATAAAACATTTGAGGTTTTGATTTTTTTCCCCCCTACCAGTCCATATTTTTCTTGGAAAATTTTGGTGAAAACTTATTTTTCCCTATTTTGTTTGCATCTTTTGCAGACTCCCCATTGTCTGACCAGCTCTACTATCAGTGCACATCATGCCTGACATACAGCAACTTTTTCCAGGCCTCACATATTGCAGAACAGGAACATTAACATGTGCTGAATAGGATAAAGCAGTTTGTGCACTACGTCAGAAATGAATAATTTAAGAAATTCAATTACTTAGTATGAAAATTGTCACTCCAGCTAGTAATTTTTATTACTTATTATTTCAACTAATTTAATACGTATCTAATTGAGTGAAAAATGAATTACTACTACATTTAAGATTTTAAAACTTAAATTAGGCAATTATCCATGTAATTACTCACAGAAGCGAGAAGTTTCTTTACAACATTTTTTAATTAGAATTACTTGTCTGAATGAAATTTTCAAATAATTTTAATAAAATATCATGGATGTTCCATGCTTTCTATGGTGCCCTGAGGGCATTTCTGTTGGTATTTTATACTATAATATGAATCATCATAGGGCTTTGAAGAGTCTAGACAACACCGGGGTAGCCCAGTTTCCCAACCCAACTACCTCACTGATCCCCTAAACTCATACTACAACATCACAGCCTGTTGTGATCCTGTTTGAACAGGAGCTCCTTACATCAGGGCGCCAAGATTTGATAATGAGGTACATGACTATGAGCTTTTGATTATTGCTAATGTGTGCACTGCTTGAGTGAAGCACTGACCAAACTAGATTCCAATAGTCCAGTCTGAGCATGAAATCTGGGATGTATTCCCTGAGGACCTCTCTCTGCTTGTTGCATAAATCTGGAGGGGATATTAGAGGGCTACACAACTTGTAAGGCAAGCTGTGGTTCCAAGTAATGGGAGGGAATCAATACCAGTGGAGCTAACCCTGCTGGCCAGCCTATGTATTAGTGTGGAAGGGAAGGAGCATTGTGTTGGGCAGGGGTTAGCAACTTGGAAATATTGGGAAATAAAGGATGCTTTAAAAATGCCAGCAGTAATTTCTCCCCACAGTACTGGACATCTAGGCTACACACATTGAGTAACCCAGCTGGGCTAGTCAAACTTTGTACTGGAATGTTCACCCAGAAGCTGCCTGATGCTCCTGACTGAAATTTTCAGTCCAAATGTTTAAAAAAGACAATTGGGTGGTAGGAAAATGCTGGGTCTTTCCTAGGTGTGGGGGGAGGTCCTCAATAGCAAAGGGAAAGTATCCTGAGCACCAGAATCCTCCTGAGCAATGGACTAAAAAGGGGTGAGAGACTACACAACAGAAGTGGGGAAAGCTGCTCTTGCTGACAACCCTCCATGTCTGAATACAGGGAGATGGGAGCCAAGCATTCTCACTCAGTAGGGAGCTCTCAGCTCTGGAATTCACTTTCCCTAGAGGTATAAACAGAGCCAGAGAGTTTTTTGACCTTCAGCGTCCATTTCAAGTTTTGGCTATTCACTGAGGCAGTGTCTGAGCAGCTCTGGTTTTCTTTTGCGGCTTAGGCCTTTCTCTTTGCGTCGATATTTTGTCAGTTTAATCCATTTAATCTGTGTGGGTTTATATCCCCTTTGTTTGGGAAAGTCAGATTCAACAAATTGAAATCAAATAAATAAAAAGGAGCTCTAAGCAGTACTAAGGAAAAGGAGCCCTGACCTCTAAGAAGCAGGAAGGAGAAAGATCCAGAAGAAGAATTTCTTAACCTGCCAGGATCCAAATGTCTGACACAAGTGACAGAGATCCAAAATCAGGGACACAGTTTGTTCATACAGAAAATTCAGAATGCTGTGGGATTCATTCTTTTTGTGTAAGTAATTCTTTCTGTAGCCTCTATTTTATTATTCTGTATTTCTGATGTAAATATTTGACAAATAGAAGTAGAGGGACAACAAAATGTCTGTGGAACACAGGTAAACTACAGTAATGATCTCCCTTGAGATGAAAAACATACGAGAGATACGGAAGGGAGGAGGGACACAGAAAGGTGTCAGAAGAGATCACAGCAAAGGCTCAATATTATAAAGTGCTTGACTTTTCAGCTGTTTATTTTATTAATAAAACATCTAAATTTGTGTTTATTATTTCTCAAACAAAGAATGCTTAATTATAGAGCTTTTCATCCACTGATCTGAAAGCACTTCACAAAGAAAGGGCATCATCATCATATCTCCATTTAACAGAAAGAAAAGCAAGGCACAGAGACATGAAGCGACTTGCCCAAGATCACCCAGCAAGTCAGCAGAGAGCCAGAAAGAGGAACCCAGGTCTCCCAGTTCCCACAGTCCTATGCCTTATCCACTGGACCATGCTGCCACATAAAGCAGCAGCTCTCAATTGCGTCATTCTAATTCACTGCCTGAACTGGTCAAGTATTCTTAACCTAAAATATTTTAAGCCTATTTACAATACCTTATGTTCAACAAAAGGAGGATAGAATACAGATAACTGCTTATTTCAAGTGTTGTGTAAACCTGCATCTTGGCACACAACTGAAAGATGTATCAGTATGTTTCAATTTTTTTTTTTTAAATAGAGACACATACATAAGTGTACTGATGATGCAATATTCCCATTGTTGAGCTGTCAATGAAATGTTGACCTTTGCTCCTTCTGCAAACTTTCCTGTCAATCAAAATCTTGTTATACATGGGTATGACATTAGATCCATGAATAACAATCTTGTTGATTGACAGCTCATCTGCAAGGACTCTTTTTAAATTGCCTGTTTTTAAGACTGAAACATCCAGCTAGCCACAGAAGTTTAGTGGCACCACACACTTATAAAATCTGTGAATTATATTTTTGAAGCTACAGCTGATGGTCATGTAACTAACTTTCTTAAAACAAACAAGCCAACTGGAATATTAGAGCCTATATGGCCGCAGCTAGTCTACTCTTGAAAATTGAGGCCAGGGACAACAAGGGGAAGCAGACCAACAGGGCAAGGATTTTTTTCAGAATATTGAAGTCCTAACTTGTGAGCCAGTATTTTTACTGAGAAGCAGGAGGACAATTAAAACAAACTAAAAATATTAAGACTAAACAATAAAATTATACCAAACCCAAAATCCTTGTGATTTTAAACCAAGACTGTCCTCATCACAAGTTACAGCAGCCCTAAGGCCGCTCTAACATGCGCCAGTTTATAACAGCTCCCTTAAAAGGCCTCAACTTCCTACACTCCACTTACACAAGGGAGAGAGTAATAAAGAACCAGCATCAGAATTTCAACCATGTACATGAGCACCTAATTATAGAGAGAGGCAGTTTGTACTTCACTTTGGAGGAAGGCTCTCTCATTTGAGCAAAATGAAACAGGACACCATTACAAAAAAAAAAAGTGGAGAAAAACGAAAATCTCATAGCAAAAAATAAATTAAAATGTACTATAAATATATTAGAAGAGAAGCATGTTTACATGTTCAGCTCTGATAGCTATCAAGTATATTTGTAACTGCCTGCAGTTTCACATTCTCTAATATCAACCCAGCACCAAAAGGGCATACCTGTTTCCTCTCTCTCATATACACCCCCTATTACAGTTTACCAACTTAACTCTGACAGGACTTATGTAAACTTAATTTAGCCTTTCTCACAATACAAAAACCAAGGGTCACCCAATGAAATTAATCGGTAGGCGGTTTAGTACAAACAAGAGGAAATACTCTTTCACACAATGCACAATTAATGTATGGAACTCATTGCCATGGTATGTTGTGATTGCCAAAAGTATAAATGGGTTTAAAAATGAACTAGATAAATTCATGGAGCATAGCTATTAGCCAAGAGGGTCACTGATGCTCAGGGCAACCCTAAAACCTCTGACTGTCAGAAGGGGAAGACAACGGTGGATCTCTGCAAATCATCCTGTTCTGTACACTTCCCCTGAAGCTCTGGTATTGTCCACTGTCACAGACAGGATACTGAGTTAGATGGACCATTTGTCTGACTCAGTATGGCCATTCTTACGTAGTACATTACTTCAAAAGGGACAACTAGACCCAGCTCTGTTAAAGTGTAAAACCACAAGTTCACCCATCTGATGGGTAAGTCCCTCAGAGCTCCTGCACATTCCCTTGCTAGCTAGGTGTCCTTTGCCTAGAAGAGGCTTTGTACTGTTCATTCTGGGTCAAATCCTATTCTACAAAAATGCATCAGCATTTTTCAGTAAACTTCAGTGGTAGCAGCATTTACCTCATATGTAGTGCTGAGAAACTTTTTTGTATAAAATGTTTTTCAGAAAAAAATGCAAATTTTGCAACACAAAAGTTTTGCTAATTCATATCGGCTTCACTGATTTTTTCAGTCCAAGAAGAACCTAAAAAAATTTGGGGGAGGGGGGGGGGAATCGAAAAGTGTTTTATTTTGACACTTTTGAAATGTCATTTTAAATTGAAAAGCAAAAATATTTCATTTCAGAATTTCCTTTAATTTTATTCAGACAATCAAAAACATTTAAAATGGTCCTAAACAAAGTTTAACATTGCTTTGACAAAAATTAAAATATTTAGTTTGACCCAAAATTTTTCAACTTTGATTTACCAAAGAGTTTTAATATATTTTTCAATTCCAAGAATTCTTTTTCCCCAGAATTGCTAACCAACTGAAAAATCTTACATGTTAGCCAACTGAATGCTCATTAAAGAACAAGCGCTTTTTTTTTTTTTTTTTTTTTTGGGGGGGGGGGGGGAGGGGAGGGTTAAGTGCAATTTACTATGGAACATGTGGAAAAGAGTTTTCCCAAGCACTGAATCTTGCTCTCTAATGCTTCTCTTCCAGATACTCTTAAGCCCTACATATGGCATAATAGATCCGGGGATACCACATGCCATTTGCATTTCTTAGTGTATATAAAGATTTGGGAGAGATATTATTTAGCATGCATGCGTATATATTTTATTTTCTGCTCTAAACATGCTACCTTGCTCACAGTCTCTCTTGGCTCTAATTTCACTCCACACTCCAAAGGTGGGCAAATGGAAAGCTTTAGAAAGCAGATCCTGGTCACCCACTGGCTGTTTTCCCTCCCCACCACAAGCTTTGCAAGAGTGACCAAATTCCGCAGATCCTGTAAGATGTCCCAGTACCAGTCCAATTACCATAAAAGGACATTCCTTATTACCTTTGCTCAAAAAAGCAGTGGTGGCTCTTTGGCTTTGTGCAGCGATCTACTTCTTGGGAAAGGTTTAGCTAGACCATCTTCCTGCATCTGGGGATGGTGGTCACTAATTAATATATGTGAGGCACAAGGGCTTGGAATTTTACTCAGTCTTATAACTTGGTAGTATAGCTGTAGCTCTGACAATAGAGGCCGCAGTTACTGTATTAGGATAGCTTATGTTACAACTAAAGTGCCAATTCTAAAAAGGTCTCAGTGCCCTCAATACCCTGTGAAAGTTATTGAGCCCAATCCATCTTCCATGTAAGTTAATGGAAAGAAAGTCATTATTTCAGGATTTGGTTCATCGGAACTGCTTGTGGGCCAGATGCTCAGGTGCAAGGGGCCACCCAACAACCTCCCCCTTCCCAACTCTTCCCCTCCAATTTGAGTAATAATCATGTCTTAGTTCAGTGTGAACAATTATTGCACAAGCTGCATTATTCTTCAGGGCCACACCACCACTTGGTGTAGTATTAAGTTCCTTTGAAGGTAAGGGGGATGGAGGGTGTAAAAGGAATCTTAGTTCTACAGTAATTTTTTGTTGTTGTTGTTCAAAGTATTCTGCATTCTTTGCCCCCAAAAACACTGCAGTATCACTATTGTAAGCTTTATTGTTTTGGGACACTACTATAAAATACTAGTATGCCTTTTTAGTAAGGATTGAATATTTCTGTAATTACCTAGGACCTATCTAGGAGTTTCCTAATGACAGAAAACAAAGCCCAAATGCATCAAATATATAATTATTAAACTCACTTAATGCAGTAACTGGAAGGTTAGATTAAAAGTTGTTGTGAGTGTCAGTTTCAGATTTGGGGAATTACAGGCACTGTGATAAATATTTCAGGCAGTTGATTACAATGAAAAGTAGTTAACCCAGCTACAACAACAGGTGTTGTATAGGAAAATGCTGTCTTTTATCAAGAAGTTGTGGGTGCATGTGCTAGGTGTGTTCATCATTTTCTCCCTTCTGTTAGTCACAGAATGCCCTAGGGAGATTATTGCAGTGCCAGTATTTATAGGATACAATGAAGCCACATTAAATATGTATCTGACTGCTAACAACAGTGTAGGGACAGAGTATCCTCTCTAACTATGGTTATGTAAGGCAAGTTACAGTTGATTCAGCTTGCTCCTGTAACTGAACTCACTTCCACTTGCAGTTGCATTGAACTTAAATTTCATTTTTGTTCTTTTCCCATTCTCCTCCTTTGAGCATGAAGCACCAATTTTAAAAGCAGAGCTTGCTTTTGAAAACAAAAGAATCCCTAGACCTAAACAAGCAGCCTTATTTCAAGAATCAGCAGTGGAACAAGTACAACACTACTGTACTGTAAAATCCAGCAAAAAAAGGGCGTGAATTTAAACTAGCCACTAGCACAAATGCTGTTGTCATTTCTGTTCCCTTTTTAGGATGGGTTGCTGATCCCTGAGTCTGATCTTGTAGTCCAGACTCAAGCTGAGTTTCCATTGATTTCAATCAGAATTTTGCACGAGTCACAATCAGGATCAGGCCCTCTATTGGACAATGCTTGTTGTTTCCACAGACGTAATTCGCAAGTACACATTTGCAAAAGGGTAGCTTAAACCATGTTTAAAGTTCTAAGACTAGCTTCTGCTCTCAATTATGCTGGTGTAAATCTGGGGTCACTGGATTTATACCAGCATAATCAAAAGCCTCATGCTCCTGTCCTTATCTGAACGAGGAGGGGAAACATACCTGTGAAAGGGAGAGTTTGGTCTCCCTGGAGTGTTCTCCCTTCCCTCCAATCCATAAGAGCCCTTCCCTGCTTCACAGAAAGGGCAAGCTGGATGTAAGAAACATGACAGGGGAGCCAGCTGGGCTTCTTCAGATTTTCCCCACAAAACTCATGGGAGAAGGCAATACAAATTAACATAGCTTGAGGCTGCACTGACTTGAGCTGATTTCTCCTCCACATTGGGTAGCCTCCCTCCCTTTTGGGTGGGGGGAGGTCTGGAGGCAACCACAATAGAGATATCCCCTGAGAACATGGGCCTTGCTAAAGTTATTTTGTCCAGGGACTTGTGGGAATCAGTGGGTCTGGAGAAACTAGTGGAGGCAAGGGGCATCTGAATGGATACCTGCTGCCTTCTGCAGATTTCTTGAAATCCATAGGGATTAAGGAGGTGAAACACACAGATTCTTGCACTAGGGGTGGGAAATCCACCCACACCTGTCCCACCCACTGCATGGAAAGGGGAGTTGGAAACCCCCATGAGCTTAACATTGAGTTTCCTCTCCTCTACATGCATTATTTTGCATTGGGGCCATGTAATGGTATATATTTTTTAAGTCCAGATCCTTATGGATTTCATCATACAGACTACACCGACAAACATTCCTTAAGGACGTTGGTTACTGCAATACTATTGCCTTACATACATCCCAGATACATACTTACATCAGTATCCATGTTAACAAAACATTAGCTTTAAAGGCAAAGAAGGTATCCACTGATATGTAATTTATGTCTTGGCTTTTTTTTTTTTTTTTTAAACAGCCTTTTGCTTGTAATGTTCTTCCCAGCCAAGGTTCAAAAGTCATCCTCTGCTTCTGTGTACATCACCACTGCCTCATAAATTGTGAATTTATGGGAACAGGTTATGTCTACTGACCTTAGAAGACAAAGACTGAACTTGACATTGATCATTTAACTTTAAGATATTAACTACCAGCAAAACACAATAAAAGTCTCATGATTAAATGTTTTGAAGTCAAATATTTGATAACCTGAATTTGTGTTTTGGGCTTTTTTTCCCTGTTTGGATTTTTAGGATCCCGATGTTTTGCTCTAGCGTCTGATCTTTCTGGTTATCCCATGAGATATTGTCACAGAAATCTTGACCAAAAGGTGAGAGATTTTTGCATCATTGTAGATCTAGGGCGGTTAAAAAACCTCTCAATCCTATCATGATATCAAAATAAAGACTTCAAACAGGACTTTGGTTTCATTACTGTGCACAGTTAACTGTTTCTTAAAGAAGAAAGACTGAAGGATAGATAAAGAACACACTGGTAGAGTTGAGGTCAAAGGGTCTGATCTAAAGCCCATTTACGCCAGTGAATTTGAATCTGACCCTCAACGTTGGTCCTACTCTTAGTCATTGATTTAAAACCAAAAATACTTATTATGCCGCTACAGACAACTATATCAGAAAGGCTTCCACTTAAGGATTTTACCTTGTAATTTCAAGGCTGATTGGTAACACATTTTCCTTAAAATTGAGTAGAAGAGGTTTAACACTTCTCTTTATATTTAACTAAAGTGCGCGCAAGCGTGTGCTTGAAATATGATAATTTCCTGGCACCTGTAGGCCTTTCAACACAGAAGCATTATTCCATTGACAGAGGCATACTGACTTCACCTGGACAGTTCTGCACTTCCCCTGGGCCAATAAGAAGGGATCCACGCTATCCATATGTTCAGCAGCATTCCACAATGCCATCAGCTTTCTAAAGTGTTTGGAACTGTTGCTGCTTGCCCGTACGACATTACATGTGGCCATTATATTTCACAGGCCTACCTTGTAGCTTCTGATGTTCCAGAAAGCTGCTGTGCTCATGGACTATACGTGGCAGATGGGAAGGAGATAGCAGATGTGGTAAGAATGGAGCAAGAAGTGAGCAGGGAACTAGGAGCAGCCACTCACTGCTAAGCGAATATACATAAAAATATAAGAGTTATGTAATATTAAAAGTCTGGAGAGAAGAGAAAAAATTCTCCATAGTAAGGATCTAATCCAAATCCCTTCAGATCCAATGAGAGTCTCTCTGTGGAGTTCAATGGACTTTGGATCAGGCCCTAATGTCCAGATGCAGACTTCCATTTCCATGAATGAAGAGATGGAAAAAAGCAGCATATCCAGGTATGGTAGCAGCAGCTCCATGCATGCTTCCTTCTTCCCCTGACCATCACCAGAGATGCTCAGTAGGGGCTGTGTTCCATCAGTGGGGACAATATAGAGAATGGCTAAGCAGAAGTCACTCTCCATGGGAGTATCCCCAACTGAACCCTGAGGAGATATTTCAGCTATAAATGAATGCCAACCCCAGGGCGGGGTTCAGCGATCCCCCACCCACAGAAGCAGTGTCTCTGGGAGGAGGGTATTTCAGCACAATCAACCTGTTATTCTCTGGTATGCCCCAGGACAGCAAACAATTCCAAAACCACAGAGCAAGATACAAAGACAGTCAAAATGTACTAGCCATGAGCCAGTTAGGATAGTCTGAACAAAACATGACAGGCCCAACAGCAGATCTGCGGCAGCAGGTCTGAATAGGTGCACGTCCCATTCTACGGATGCACATTCAAACTAAGTTCAGAAGGGACCATCATGATCATCTAGTCTGATCTCTTGCACTTTGCAGACCACAGAACCTCACCCACCCACTCCTGTAATAGCCCCATAACCTCTGGCTGACTTACTGAAGTCCTCAAATCATGGTTTAAAAACTTCAAGTTACAGAGAATCCGTTTAAACCTACAAATGACTTGTGCCCATGATGCAGCAGAAGACAAAAAAAACCCCCAGATTTGCCAATCTGACCTGGGGAAAATTCCTTCCCAACCCCAAATATGGCAATCAGTTGGACCATCAGCACATGGGCAAGATCCATCAGCCCGACACCTGGGAAAGAATTCTGTGTAGTAACTCAGAGCCCTTCCCATCACGGACCATTTTCTGCTAGCAGCTGCAGATCAGCTACATGCCATTGTAGGCAGTCTCATTGTACCATCCCCTCTATAAACTTATCAAACTCAGTCTTGAAACCAGTTAGGATTTTTGCCCCCAGTGCCCCTTTTGAACGGTGTTCCAAAACTTCACTCCTCTGATGGTTAGAAACCTTCACCTAATTTCAAACTTGTTGATGGCCAGTTTATATCTATTTGTTCTTGGGCAAACACTGGTACTTAAGTAACTCCTCTCCTTCCCTGGTATTTATCCCTCTGATGTAGATGTAGAGAGCAATCATACCTCCCCTCAACCTTCTTTTGGTTAGGCTAAACAAGCCAAGCTCTTTGAGTCTCCTCTCATAAGGCAGGTTTTCCATTCCTCTGATCAACTTATCAGCCCTTCCCTGCATCTGTTCCAGTTTTAGTTCATCTTTCTTAAACATGGGAGACCAGAATTGCCACCTTTCTGGCTGACAGCTCCATTTTAGAACAGAGTGGCTCCAGAGCTGGGAGGCGTGAGAAGCCCTTTGAACCCTTGCTGTCTCCCCAGCTGTCACTCCTCCACCACCCAGGAGGGACTTTGATCTTGGGAGGGAGGAGGTGCCATTCACCACTGACACCATTGTCATATGGCAAAAGGGGCAATTATGGACTCTGCCTATGGGGAAGGGATGGTGTTTGATGGCCACAAAGCACCTCCACAATCAGGCTTAGATTAACCAATGTGTACTGGGTACACTGGTACAGGGTCCCCAACCACCTGCAGGTGAAGCCACACCGAGACAGCAACTTGGGACCAGGAAGGGGGCAGGGTGTCACAGAGGGGAGGACCCCATCTGCATGCTGAGGCAAGAGTCAATGGGCAGGAGTTGGGAGATGGGCCAGCCCCGGAAGACAGGAGCTGCTGTGAGGTGAGTGCAGGGCAATGCACAGTCACTCTCCAAACCACTCCTCAGGGTCTCCCACACCCTCAGGGGGCAGGGAAGGTGAGACACAGGTTTCCCCACTCAAGATGTCAACAATGCTCTTTGGGCCTGGAGCCCAGCCAAGGCATTGATCTGAGACCAGGTTCCAGACCCATGGAACAAGAGAGCCAGCCCTGCACTTGCTGAAATCAGATTCAAATTAACCTGCAGACTTTTCAAAGAAAGAAAAAGGAAAAATTATCCAAACAAAAGCCATATTAACCAAGCTAAAAAGATCCAGTTAAAACCATCAAACTACAAAAATCCACTGCTAAGAAGTAAGGATCTGACCCCGCTCCCACAGAAGCAGACAGTACAAATTTCACTGGGCCAAATTCATCTGCAGTGTAATTCCACTGATTTCAATGGTAGCAAGGGCTGATCAACCACCGCCACTATCTGAGCCCAACAGCTTATCACCCTTAATGATATACAAAGTAATGGTGTTCCATTGGGACCAGACGTTGGTCCATTGGGACCCTTGATTTTTTTTAAATGCATATTTTGCTAGTTAAATATATAGAAATGTCATGCTGCGCTTAATACTACAGTCCCACTAGGATATGAGTTATTTAAATAAATATGGAAATCTCAGTCTAAGAGAAGGCACAGACACAGCAAGTAAGAAGGGAAACAAATCTGCAAAGCATTCCTTAGTAACAAGGGGCCACATCCATTGACTTTTTTAGGACCCTGTTGGAAAAAAATTCTGAAGGACCATTCCTCGGCATGATCACCAAGTGTCAGATCCTGAAGAGATACTGAGTGCCCTGAATGCCTAATGACTTCAGTAGAAACTCAGAGTGCTCACCACCTCCCTGGAAGGGCTCTGCACCTTACAGGATTTGATTCTGCATGTGCTTCTATCCCAAATGCTGAGATTTATGTGCCTTTGCAAAAGGAGGCCGCCTGATCACAGACAGTCCTGAAAATTCAGAGGGCCAAGGAACATCCCCACTTAAAAAAACCCCAGGAGCAAACTGATCTCAATAGGAAAGAAAAGCAAGTGAGACAGTGGACTGATGCCAAATATCTGTTAAACAAATATTGTGGTTTAAAGCCAACAAAAATCAGCCACTGGAAACCTACAGCTATTTTGCCCTGAAAACAAACAAACAAAAAAAACCCCCACAACTTTGCCTAATGCTTCAAAAGGTAAATTTTAGCAGAATACATAGCACAGCCTTATTTATGGTGCCAGTGTGTATCTGAAAGTCACGTGGAAGTTATAATGGGTAAAACACAGGGCCTGATTTTGTGAGGTGTGTAAAGACCCTGTTTTCAGTCACCAAACTTTTACTTTCGACTGAAATTTTCTATAGCGAGAGACTGTTATACTTTTTTTTATGTTAACAAAAATGTTTCACCACACAGAATGAGGCAGGCATCCCATGGAAAAAATGGAGACACACAGTGGGTGAGATAATATCTTTTATTCAATGAACTTGATTCTTCAATCACACTGGTCTCTTTCACCAGCTGAAGTGAGACCAAGGGGTGGGGGGGGGGAAGCAATCACCTCACCCACGTTGTCTCTGACATCCTAGGAGCAACACAGCTACACCATCACTGCAGACAACTCTGGAAAAAAATAGGTCATACAATTGAAGACTGTATCATAATGCATTTACACAAGTGGGCCTAATTAAGGTTGCACAGGAAGCCTAAGTCTAGCATTTTCTAACTTTTGAATGCTTGATTCCACAGCCTTCATGTTCTTTTAATGTATTTTTTTAGCACTGTATGGGCCCAATTCTGCAAATTGGTGTGGCCCATCAACTCAATACTAAGAAACAGTTACATTACATATGGGAGGGAATCTCTGTGTGTGCGTGTGCTATTGTTTTCAGAGTACTTCAAGTGTTGTTTGTTAAAATATTTATTAAAAAAGGAACCCACTTGAGTTACTATTACTTAACTTTGTGAAAATTAGGTCTTCTGCTGCTCAATTTTTCTGTATTAGATTACCACTAATTCCACTGTAATAGTGAATATAATCTAGAGCACATATTGGCAACACAATAGAATGTACATCTAAACAACTAACATACCAGGCAGCACATTAGTGCAGAATTTTAAGCATTAACTATAGAGGTCCTAAAACTGCAGGTTTGACAGAAAAAAACCCAGTGTCTGTATTTAGTATTTATGGAAGAGACAAGTGTTCTGGTGACTCAGAAGTAAAACATACTAAGTATAATCTGAAGCCAGAAATAAACAAGTGTTTCAGAGATATGTCCAAACAGCAGCACATGTTTAGCTTTTCATGCATCACAATGGACGTCCCACATCGACTTTCTTCTTCAGGTTTCCTGCAGCCCCCTGACTGTCCCTGTCACCCGGTGCCAGATGGGAAGTGAGAACTAAGCTGATCCACCTCTTTGTGGTGGAAACCCCCAGAGCTTCAGCTATAGGCTACAGGTTACTGAAGCCTTCATGAAAGATTCAAAGCTGGTATAAACAAGCTTGCTGAAAGTAAAAATGCGTGTCACATTATCGACCCTCCCTCGCTGCTAGTTCTAAACTATCATTGCTGAAGGGTGGAAAATGTGCTTGTACTAGAAAGACACACAGATGCAGATACAAGGGGCCAAATTCATCTCTGGTTTAAATCTATTATGCTAGCAATAACATGCAGTAAGAGTCACAGAGAGAGAACAGAGAATGGATTCACATAGACTCACAGGAGACAGACCGCTAAAGCATTTTATTTGAACACGTTCCTTTCAGAGTGTTGAAAAGAATGAAATATGGAAGTATTTTGCTAAAATATTCTGCATTTGTAAGACACAAATCCTTTCTGCCATTATGCATTAGGCAACATTTATGATGACATCATTTCTTTTATAGGGTGCCTTCTGAAGTCAGTCTATGGTAATTTAAGGTCAAACACCCACTTCTCTGCTTGGTTTCTCTCCGGGGAACACACACAGTGACTTGGAAGAGTTTTGCCTGCATAAAAACTAAAGTCAGAATCTGAGGATTTGGCTCAATCTTTCTATTTTGCTTGTGCTGAGCAAGCGCATAGGAAACACCCACACTGTTGGCACACTGTGGAAATGTGTTGAATGTCAACTGTACACAGTCCGCCATGCTGAGAGAGAGGAGTTGCTTGAGATGGGCCACAGGAGAGACATGATCATGGCCACTGGACACAAGATTACATGGCTCTAGTAACTGCAAATGGCTGTGTAAAGGCTGCACGAGGGCTATGGCCTGCAATCCAGCCAAGTTCGTGTCCTGCATTCTGTCCATGGGTTGAGTCCTTTCCATTTCTCCCTGTGGAGTATTCTGCACATAACTTATTCACTCTCTGTGGAGTAGCGAGGGGTGTGAATTCAGCCCTAAGACACAGACTCTGCAGAGGTCTCGTGCAGTGGCAGTTCTTGTGCTCAGGGTACACAAGGACTTTTTAGAGCTATTGCAGCTGTGCCATGCTAGCCTTTCCAAGGAATATGGGCTCCCCCTCGCCACCCAATGACCCAATTCAGGAATACATCCTTATTCAGGAAAGCATTTATGCACATGCTCAAGCCTCACTGAAGTCAGTGGGTCCGCTTTCCTGAATAGGAATGAATTTAGCCATGTGCTTAAGTGTTCTCTTGAATGAGGGCCTCAGTGGGGTGGGTAGAGAGAGCCAGGTACAAAGAGGAGTGGACACTGCACCCTCTTCAAGGATGCTGTAGTCATCAAGTTCCCTAGCACTTTGGAAGCCATTCTATCTGCTTGAGGAGCTCTCCCCCCCCCGCTGCACCTCTGCGCCAAACTCACTCAAGGACAAGAGGCCTACGTCACCATAAAGCCCTAAATGCGTTTCTTTGAAGGAAACAGGACCCTGAATAACGTTTCTCCTCAATATGTGAAAATCCCTCATAAATGGAGGGTGAGTAGACATATCTATTTGATCTTCTGAATGCCTAAAATCATGCTTTCATTATTTAGAACGTTAAAATACATGGCTTATTCTATGGTGTGCAGACAACCTGCAGAGACTCATGTAACCACATTCCAATTTCATTATCTTTGTGGCAGATTAATAAAGTTATTTTTTAAAATTAATTGGATTTCAGTGATGTTTAACAATTCTGTTATATTGATATTATTGGAAAAACAAAACCAGAACAGCGACAGTATGAGTTTGTAATGGCTTCTGAGAAACCAGCACTTCTGAGGATTGGCTGTTTTAAACAGAAGCTATATTACTGCTATGGAGGGACTACAATACATATATTAGCTCCTGCATTCAATGAGGCTTAATCAAAGCATGGAGGAGTCTTGGCATGAAAGAAATGATTTAGCATCCACACACATCACTATTGTCAATGCTATACCACAGGAGTGATCTCAAAATATATTAGCTTTCTTTTGGAGTGGTAATATCAAACTATCAAAGCTTCCTTGTTTTGACATACGAAGGGCACATACATAATGGGACCACTATTAAATGTACTGATATCTGCACTTTAAGCCAAAAGGGTACCTAGTTTAATTTTTCCACATAGGCTGAATCAAATTGCATGAAGGTTTCAAAATGCACAAGTTTTTTTTTGGTAAGAAAAATGTAACTTGGAGCGTGGCAACTTTCATTAAACAACTCATCAAGAGAAATGACAAAGCTTTTGCATTTATTAAAAATAAATTGTTTTTAAAATTAGAATTAAGAATTAAGAATTAAGCTTTTTCTAAACCTTTTGTACATATTAAAATTCTCATCAACACAAATAAATATAACTATCAGGGATGGGTGAGCCAGTTTGGAAAAATAAATACAGGCACCACAATGCAACTGAACTCTGACCAAATCCAAACCCAAATCTTTTAATCTAGTCAGTTCAGATAGATCGCCCTCCCTCTCCTTCTTCCTGACTACCCACAATAGGATTCTTTCATTTGCTTAAATATAATTGTGGACTCTCAAAGAATGGTGCTCCCTACTGGGACTGCTGTCATCTCTGAATCTAGTAGTAGCATAAAGTATATTTATAGAATACCTTTAAAGAATCTCAGTCTCTGCAAGTGTAACAACTGGGAAGAAAAACATACAGACAAACAAAAAAAACACACCCCAAAAAACCCAAACAAACAAACAAACTACACAGGGATCACTGCAAACATCACTGAAGTGCAGCGGTCTCAGAAATGAAATACAACAACCATTAACATTGGAAAGCAACCTCACATGGCAACTTTGGCCAGCCGTTAAGAAGAGCTTATCCATACAAAATTGCACAGAAAACAATAGAGAGGCTAGAACTCAACCTGTAATGTGGCAAGAACACCCTTAGTCTTCAATAGTCAAAATGGTCAGGACCTTGATTATAAATGTTACCTGTAAAACAGTATACAGCATCCAGTATCAGGGCTGACCTCTTTTGGGGCATTATGCCTATTATAAAGTTCATTTTCTCCTTCCACCCCTGAACCCATCCTTCTCTTCACAAAATTAACTAACTTCCTTTCCCCCATCATCTTCCCTGCTACCATACCTCATGCTGTATTTCTTAATAGTTACAAATATTTCACTCACCCATTTAAGTTAAAACCAAATGGGCTTTTTTCCCACGTTATCTTTCTGTTGCAGTCTCTGAAATGAGACTGTTTTTGTCTTTACTGCTGCTGGTATAATCTGTCAATGATTTAAAACCCAAGATAACCATCACTGTCACAAGGGGTGGCCATCTTTAATCACATGAGTGTATAGCTTGGTAACAAGGTGGTTTCCCTATGGTTGTGGCCATCTTGGTGCTGTGAAGGGCCCCAAGAAGCATGCAAATAAAAAATTGAGTCAGGAGATGCAGTTTCCTATGTTACTTGGAATTGTATATAGACAATTTAGGAGATGAGGAAAAAAAAATCTCTCCGCCTTAAAAAAATTTTTTTTTCTTTTCCTTTCTTTTTTTTTTTCCCCTCTTACTTTTCTTGTTTCTCCCCTCCATTTCCACCTCTGTTTTTAGTACTTACTATCTATGGTCCCCACAACCACAAAAATATGAATGAGTTTATCCTCACAAGAACCTTGTAGAGTAGGGAAGTATTTTTCCATTTTTACAGATGGTTGAAAATTGAAAAAAATTGAAAAATTGACTTGCCCAAAGTCACACAGGTCTGTAGCAGAGCTGAAAATTGAACCCAGATCTACTAAATCCCAGTCAAGTGTCTAAACCACAAGACCAAACTCCCTCTGTTTTTAACCATTTGAGATTCTCTAAATGTTGGGGCCCTATTAGGTTTGTGTGTAAATCCACCTTCATGCTGGAGAAGTCATTTGAGAGAGGCAAGAGTGCCATTTGAATCACCAAATCTATTTTCTGTGGCACCACAATACTCCTTAAAGCAGACTCTCATACAATGGGGCCAGGTTCAGCTGTCAGGGCCTCCAACTCCTGTCTTATTATTTTCTAACCGAGAAAGAAAATACAAATCACTGCCTGAGATTTTCATTTAGATTTCTTTTAAGCACTCCCACTGCCCTGCTGGAACCTCAGACATACAGCAGGGACATGGGCACTGAGCAGCAGCTTCTCCCAGCCACTCTGGCCTATGGTGGTGCTGAGACTTGGTCAGGGAGACTCTCTCCTCCTGCATTCTCTCTACTTACTCAGTGGTGCCTAGGTAGCAAGGAGCTACTGGGGAGAAGAGAGAGGGAGGAGGAATCTGGCTGATGCCCCTATCTCAGGCTGGCTGTGAAGAAAAGTAGCGAGAGGGACGTCCCTCTCCACTGTTCCTTGACTCCCTCTTGAGCCTCTCTTTCTCCATTTGGTCTCCACAACATGTTCTTCCTTAAGCCCATCTTCCCAAGGGGCTCCAGGTCACTGTTCATACCTGGAGAAGCTCTCATGTACATGAAGATGGGGCTAGAGGTCATTTGCTTTGATAAATATGGGGCAAAATGGTAAAATCTGGAGGCCCACTGCCAAAGAGCTTTCCTATCTAATTGCTAACACAGCCTCGCTGGTAAGAGCTGAATGTTATGCGGAGCCTTGAAACATTTTGTAGCCAGTAGAGGGCTTCCCTTTGTCATCTGCCTTTTCCCTGGATTTACACCATCATAACTCATCCTTCTAAATACATATGGTCACTTATATGTCTGCAGTACTCAGTGAATTTCATTGTCCAGTCTAAATATTTCATTAGCTCTACCAGCTTTCATCAGATCTTAGCCAAAAGAGTCCTGCCAAATCAATCCCTCCAATCCCTGTTCGTCATTGCCAGCAGTCTGCTTCCAGCAGAAACCATTCCTTTATATAGGTTGTCCCCTACCATAAAGGTTCTGTAGTGCTTTATAAACATAAAAAGTTACAGTAGAAAGAAGGGTTACATTTTCAGCAACCCACTGAAATGCTCTCTCTATCATTGCCTGGCTGACCCTACACGTGGTAGCACCAGAATATAATGAAAGCCCTACACTTAAGATTTCTATTTCACAGCTTTAATGGAGTCTTTTTGGAACCCATACTGTCATTTTCCTGCTTCCTTGGTACCAACATACAAGGTGGCTACAAGTTGCTTCCCACTTCATTTGTAACATTTACATTGTCCCAGCAAATAGACCTTTGCCTTTATTAAACAGCATTTAGATTAAGGCTTAATAGACTATATGAATTACTTGTTTAGCTAGAAAGCTTAGATAAGATAGTTCTGACTAACAAGCAGCCTTTCCTGATAGAATTACCGGTAATGAAGTATTGTATGTGGGGATATGTATTGCTCTTTAAATTCCTTTTGCCTGGAAATAGGAATTAAAACTTTTAATGAATGATTGCAATAGCAATCCACGTTATAGTATGTATTCTGCACACGTGCACGCACACTGACTGTGGAAGAGGGAGCAAGTTAGGGCTCTTAGTTATATTTGTAAACTAATGCTGAGCTAAAATCATGAAGGCTGTGACCTAATGCAACCCTAGCTATTCACTTCATGTTCACTACTTCCTCCCCTTGCCACAAACTGGGCCGCCGGCCCCCCGGCCTTTTTTTTTTTTTTAAATAAACAAAGTGATGGTCCCAGGCATTTTTTCCCCTCAAGCAATGTCCCAGTGGACTAAGTGTATTATACATCAACTACAAAAAATTAAAAGACATAATTTGGGGAAGTGAGTTGCAGTAATTTTAGATATTAAAGTTTTGTTTTGTGAAACTTTTGCCTTGAAAGTCATATAAAACTCTACTGTCAAACATTGGTTCAATTAACTTAATGAAAGTGATTAATAATTCACTCACTTTTTTCATTTTAAACAAAGCTTCTGATGGTTATGAACAACATCCAATTTTTTTCCTCCATTTTCCAAGTCTTATTATCTTACAACTTAATCCTCTGCTAGCATGGTTTGGCTGCTTTTACACTCCCTCATTGTTTAGCCAATGAATAATTGATGGATGATAACTTGCAGCTGTAGCCCCTCCCACTCCAGTTTTACTGCCTTGTCTCACTGGAGATGCCATTTTCTGGTTTTTTCCAGCAGCTTGGTTTACAGGCCTTGGTATCTCTTACATGTTTGAAAGAAAAACAGCTACAGTAATGGTTTAATAAAGTGAAAGTTGATGTTGACAAGTGGTTTTCTAATCCCAGGTAACTTTTGTTGCATTTGTTGTATTGCAGCATTAGTTCCAATCTCATCTATAGAAACTCTGGAAAAAAAAATCTAGAGCTGTAGGAAACTTGAGTTTGCCTTGTCAGGTTTTATGTGGCATCATGTTCAGTTTCAATCTGCATGGATTCTCTCTCTCTCTCTCAGGGCATTTCTACGTTGAGCTGGAGGTGTAAATTTAAGGAGACAAATCCACTCTAGCGCCTACTGAGCTAGCATACTCAACACGGAGTTCAGCTTCTGCAGTTCATCCAAGATGATGGGCAAATACTCGGACAGCTATCCCATCCCAGCAGTCATGCCACCATGGCTACACTTCTAATTTTAGCACGCTAACTCAGAGTTAGTGGAGGTAGGTCTCCTCAAACAGCAATATACACCTTTCAGCACCAGTATAGATATACTTACTCTCAGTCACTCTGTCTCTCCTTCTCCTTCTAACACTTGAGTTTCATCTGAATTATGGGCCCTTTCTTGCGGTGAAATTCACCCCTGTGAATAGGGCCTGTACATTGTCTATGCACTAGTTACTAAAACTCTAATAGTTCATCAATAAAAGCTGGTTCAGAAGATGTTGGGTGATTTTCTCCATCCTTTAATTATGACTTTTTTTTTATTTATATTTTCAAGCTTGCTGTCCACCTCCAAGGCTTGGTTCTTTTCTCACTTACATTGGTTAAGAATAGCCATCTCAGTCAGACCTATGGGCCATTTAGCCCAATGTTTTGTCTGACAGTGACCAGTACTAGATGCTTCAGAAAGCAACTCTGCTCAAGTTACCCAGGGGAATAAGATCCCAAAATGTCTGCATTATCATTGCATCTGATTGTACTGCTAACAGGGCAGGATCATAGAAAGCCCTTCACTCCTCCACTTCAGGCAGCTACTTTCAATACTATTTTCTGGGGAGCTGAAGAACTGAAAGAGCATCATGGCTTATTCTCAATAACTCAGCACCTTCATGATGGATCTGAACTTCACAACTACAAAGGATCAATATGCAGGCTACCTGGGATCTGGCCCAAGCTACAGAATGAACATTGAATGGAAGCCTGACAAGATACTGTAAAACACTGAAGCATCTGATATTCCTTTTTAAATCCAAAGTTACAGAAATGTAGTGTGTTTTTTTTTCCCAGAGGAGATGCAAAACTCAATTATACCTGAAAGCAGAAGTGCTCAGATATTTGCACGATTAGCTTTTAAAAAGCTTGAGTTATACACTTCAGATCAGTCTCAAGCAACTGAAGTGGCTTATAGTGCAGGGGTTAATAAGTATAATATCATTCATGTCATGTATATTCACTTGGGATTTTATGAACCCAACAAAAGAGCACACTTGCACTGGGTTTTGTTAATGCTTTAGAAAAGTCAACAGGACACATCCTTAAGTTCTTCTTAGGCATCTCTTGTAAACACAAATAAAATTTCTGCTCCAACTGTAGAGTGTCAGGAGTTCCTGGAGATATAATTAAGTGAGTCATATACTATAGTCTGATAGATCATTGACCAAAAGAACACGACAGTAAAACAAACAGGGTGAAATGCAACAAGTAAAGGTGAAGGCTATTAAAATAGCCAACCTTATATTAGTTAAAAAAAAAAAAAGCAATGTAGAGAGTAGACATTTCTTCAAGGGAAAAGTGAGGTCACATTACTCCTGCCAACAATGAGAGAGCTCTCATGAATAGAATATGAGCCTAATTTACATCCTCTATCTAACCCCAGCCTCCTAGATCTGTCAGGAAAGAAAAAGCAAATAATTTTCTTGTTCCATGGCTAACAACAATGGATGAGGGCAATCAAAGAGACCAACTAAGTGTATCTAAACTGAAGGCTTGCTTTCACACTGGCATACAAGTCTGTAAAAGAACCATGTCTTGTCTCCAATTTTATGGACATTCTTTGTGCCCAAACTTAAGTTGCAGCACAAAATGCACTTACTCAAAATCAAGTATTTAGATGTCTCTGTACTATCATTTGCATCTGCAATATATGATGTCTGCAAGATCGAACGCTTTGGAAGTCCTTCTAAAAATGTGGCTGTAAATGTGTACATATGTGAGATGCATACAGTACTGCACCATTCTCTTTCATTTCCAACATATTGAATTTCACCATATACTCACTGCATTATGAATAGAGGGTGTCAGACGGGGCTCAACGAGGCTTAGGGCATCTTACGGCATCAGCCGCAACACTGTGTAGAATTAAACCCATGAGTAGCACAGGAATCGTCACCAATAGGCCAGCCATGAAGTACTCTTCTGCCTCTGAGAGGAGGCAATTACAGAGGCAGGCTTGGTAGGTTACCACGCTATGAGTGAAGAAGAAAGCAGGGACCATTTATAGGATGTGATGTAAAATTCTTACCTTGGATGCCACTAAACCCCCAGGGCTAGCCCCATCACCACAGATTGTTCTACCATTATTTATAACCTCTCCAAGAAATTGGAACAGTGAGCTATCCAGGGCACTCATGAGAGGGTAACTAGTTATGGTTAACTTTCAAAGTCCTGAGTCAGCAAAGCTGAAAACAGGTGCCTAAAGAGCCTATCAATCAATCAAAGCATTTCAGCTTTGCTGGGGAGACTTTCCCCTCAGTGGATATACGTAGCTGCCTAGTTTGCCTGTTTAAAACCAACTGCTAAACATTTGTGACCTAGTTAAACTTTAAAAATCATGAGAATGATGAGAGACAATACTCAACATGATTGTTCTCTTAAGCCATACTTTTCTTCGTATTCGGATTCCTCCTCACACCTAGAAACCTTTCCTCAAAAGGCTTTTTTTTTTTTTAAATAAAAAAATGTGGAAAATAAATGTTTTTAAAAATAAAGAATGGTTTATAGTATTTTGAAAATATACTATTTATATAGGGAATTTAGATTCTTATACTGGTGCCCATTGCCATAATATCTGAGCATCCAGCAATCAAATTTTAAAGTAGTATTACAAGTTGTTCTTTGTTTTACTTTTTTCCTAATGCAAGTTTATATAAAAAAGTTTTAAAAGGAAAATCTTTTTATGTGTTTTACTGTAGCCATAAAAGCCACTTTATAGTAGCTGTGACACACTACAGGATGTGTTGTATACTGCTGTAATAGCACTTGGCTTTTGGCCTCACGTCACACAGCGAAGGCAGGTTAAAGCAATAGAGCACACGCCCTGTCGTGTATTCCCATTTGTTACTGCCTACTCATTCACCATAATTTTCCAAGGGAACATAACTAAGACTGGGAGGATCAATCTGGATAAAATAAGACACAGACTTGCACCCAAACCTCAAGTTGAACCCAAATTGCAACATTTTGGTTGAAAAGTTTGGTTAGCTAATTAGTTTAAAGATTTTTTTCTTCATGGTCACTCTGCACTTCCTGCTACAACTGGGACCAGAAATTCAAAAGCCAAAAGAATAAATAAGGCTATAGATCAGACCTCTCGACTAGAAGTAGCAAGCACCATAGTTTTGTGAGGAAAAATCTTGTGTGATTTTAGGTTTAGTTTAGTGAAGGTGAGCTAGCTAAGCCTGACCAAACCACAAATATTTTCTGTAGTTATAGTGTAGATGCAGGAACACATCTTTAGCTCAATTTTAAGGGGACAAGTTGTAGCCCAAGACTTTCAACACACCATGAAGAGAAAAAGTATTGCAGCTACAGAAGCCAGTGACTAAATTTCTATTTGCAACCCATGTGCATCCTGTATGTTTATATTGAATTTGAGATGTTAGCTGCATATTTCTTTAAAAGCGCAAAGAGTCGATCCATACACATTAGCAAAAACAGATTTATTCAGTTAATCAAAAAAAAAAAAAAAACCAAAAAACCAAAACCAAACAAACAAACAAACAAAAAAACCCACGAGTATATCTTTGATCTTTAGGGCTAAACACTGCAATCTGCACTCAGCCCTTACTCAGGTGAAATTCCTATTGATTTGAATAGTCCTGCTTTAGGGTCAAACCCTGGTTCATAGCCACACATTTAATAAATAGGTGGTTGTTGGTATATTTCTAATATTGCTTCCTGAAGTCCCTGTCTTTGAAGGTTGAGATATAAAACAAGAATAGCCGTTCTTGCAGTATTTTGGCATTTCTTTTGCTCTCCCAGACAAAACCAGGAGACAGAGGCAAAAAAAAAAAAAAAAAAGCTTAATTATTGGTAAATTAATGACATATCTGAATCACGTGGTGGCTTTGTCCAAGCGGTTTGCTTACTCTAATTATAGGTTCCTGTTTAATGCAAAGACATAGCAGACAGGAATACAACACATCTCCTTACTTTAAATTCAGCTTTGAAACCCCCTAGTGGAATATTCATGATCTGAAAGATTCTAGGATCTCCAAGTGCTTTAACGAACATTAATGAAGAATATTGGACGTAGGGAAGTATGTGTTTTCACTATTTTACAGACAGGGAAACTGAAGTACAAAGGAGTTAAGTAGCTTGCCCAGTGTCACCAAGCACGTCAGTGGTGGACGCAGGAACAAAAACCAACATCTCCTTACTCTCATTTCTGTGCTTTACCCAGAAGACTGTATTTTTCCTGTCATTAACAGAGGTTTACCTTTTTTTCAAGGCTAAAACTAGGCTTTCAGATACTGCAGTGATGGCTGCAGTAGAAGAACTGATTACAATAGAAAAAAGTGTTGTATGTTAATGCTCAGGTACGTTCGCCTTCAAAATATGGTTACAAATATCACTGGTTTTAGGTCAAAACAGCATGCAGGACCCTGTCTACCCTCCCTTTCATCCCTTTCTGTTTGGGTACTCATTAATTTAGAGCACATTTGAAAGATCCCCTTTGGACTGTGCAAGGAGTGAAAGGCAGGCACCCTCCCTGAAGACCATTGTGTTGGCGCTTTCTACTGGAAGACCGTAGCAGCTGCCCGCTCAAGGGACAGTAATTTCATCTGCCAAATAAGCTATGTTGCCAAATTAACTGTTGTGCATGGTGCAGAGTTGGGGTGGAGTTACGTTTCCAGTAAAATTCTTTTTTTTTTTTTTTTTTGCCTACTCTCTGAAAGGGGCTGCATGCTATATCCTTCAGTGCCACAACTTCCACTGGAAAGAAACACTTTCCAATTTTTAAACATATGAGTGAATGGATGGTGCATGGTAAGAGATTGGTTTTCATTACTTATGTTTAGGGGTGGAAATGTTTTATGACTTAGAAAGTGATCCTGTTTTTTAAAAAACAGAACTGACAAAGATTAACTTCTATGAGCTTCCCTGATGATAAAAAAAGCTAACCCTTATGGAACCGAACACACAGTATGTACCAAGACATAGTGACCAGAATACAGGCCTAAAGCAAAGTATCCTTCAAACTATTCAACTAGACTCTTTCAGCAACATCTGCTCTTACATAGTAATGTAGTTGAAAGAAGTATTTTATTAATGCATACCTTATTAAAACAGCTATATTAATGAGACATTCAAGGCCAGAGTCTGCCACCTTTCCTTAGGTAAATAGTCTCATTGGAGACGTGAATATGACTAGTTGCCTAAGTAATGATTATTCATGTGGGGAAGGGTTTCCAGGCCCTAAATTTGCACAATTAAAATCAGAAAAAGGTCAGGAAATACAAAAGTTACAGTTCTTAAGACCAGCATTAATGCAAGAGATATATTGTAAAAGGTTACCATAAAACACAAGGATTTTTATTCTCTGTCTTTTAACCATCTTCCCTCTACTTCCTGAATCCCTTCTTTTTCCTATCATGTTTTAGCTTAGTATAATTTAGGAACAAATCCTGCTCTCTCTTGCTCACATGAATAATCCCTGTGAGGTTAACGGAACAGCATATGTGCATAAAGATGACTGATATGAATGAGAATTTACAGGACAGGTCTTTGTTTGTAGGACTGAGACCACTTGCACACATACTTAAAATTAAGCATGTGGGGACTCACTGATCTGAGTGAGCTCATTTTTCAAATGTGCCTGAGCAACTATCAGGTGCAGTGGGAAGGAGGATGCTGACATGGACCCAGTCATGGCTCCCTGAGACTTCTCTGCTTGGCTCTAGCACAAGTTAAAGCTGCAAGGAGGCACCTTTAAAATGTATGCTACTGTCCTAAACTCTTATGTCTGCTGGGGATCAGGCAGGCCTAGACTAAATTTGTGGGCCCTCTGCCCTATGGAAAGTGGGCCCCACCCCTTAATGTGGTCCTGACCCCATACATATACAGACCCTGGAATGCTCCTTCCACCCCTCACCCCCTCCCCCACATACACCAACAACTCTCCACCAGCCCCCACTTATCCACACACATCCCAGCAGCCCTGACATACCTCCTGCTCACCACAGTGCACAACACCTCAGCTACAGCCTCCAACATCCCTGACTTGCTCCCCCACCCATGCTCCCCCACTCACTCCACTGACAACTCAGTCCAGCCCCTCACCCACTGCCCCCCACTATCTGGCCCCTTACTAGTGCCCCACCCACAGCTCAGTGCTCCACTCCTGTCCCAAGCTAGAGCAGTTCACGAGGCCCTGCCCCACTCAGCTTTGGCTCATGATGTGTGGGATGGGTGAGAGATGAGGCAGCTGGGCCAAATTTGAGGGCATGGCATTGTGACCTGGTATATCAAGGCACAGCATCATTCCGTTTTGGTTTTTTCCTAGTGGTTGGGACCCCATGCAACTGTGACAAATGTACACTGGTTAATCCAGACCTGGGATCAGGCCTAGCTTCACCATGCCCCTGCCCTTCCCTGACCAACACCCATCCCCTGACCCACCTCCTACTGCTCCTCATTTGATCTGTTCCTTCCCCCCTTAAACCAGGGATCACAGCTCCCGTGCATTAGAAGGCAATAGCAGGTACTGGAATTGGTCCAAGAAGTGATGGAGCCTCCTCTGCTTGCTATATAACAACCAGAGAGTCCCTCTACATAGGGGAAAATTCTCAGGGCAACTCTCCAGAAGGTTTAAATTCACTTTGCTCCACATCAACAGAGCGGAGTGAGTGTAGCAGATCCAAGAACCCGACACAGCGAGTGCACTCACACTTAAAGTTAAGCCCATGAGTAAAGCTTAGCAGGATCAGGCCCTTAAGTTCTAAGTGGTTCAAAGTAGAGACCAGGCCTTGTACAGTCACCTGGAGATATTTCCAGGTCAAAAAGCTTCTCTTGTGTGGAGCTAATACCACCTTTATTCAGGAATAAGGAGCTATAGTTTTAGAGGAGGAATAGTGGTGAGATCAAGAAGGGAAAAGAATGTCAGGACCCTGGACTGTTATTCGACATCCCATTCCCAGTCAATGCTTGGTGCAACTGATTCAGCTCTATCAACATATCAGAGCAGGAAGAGGAGACAATACGCATACTGTGTGCCTGCCAGCCACCATGTTAGTTGATGGTGAAAAGTGTTTCTTGCTTTCTGAATTTGTGACTTGTACAACTGAGCAGAAAGGGAGGTTTCCCTCCAATCCAAGTGTGATGCTTCCTGAGGTTGCCAGGGTTGTGAGGCATTCGCTGCCTCCTATCCTTAGCATGAGGATGCCCTGCCTGTGTTTGCCAAGGGTCAGTTCTCTCGAGTACCCCCTAGCACCACCACCACCAGCACCACAGCTCAGAACACAAGCACTCCTTTCAGCCTAGGCAGGCTACGTTGTCCCTCTGCAAGTAGGCAATGGGCACACCACAACTCCCGAGACCTCTGGAGCATTCCCCTAATATCCACAGATCCACTGCCTCCAAAGGAACAGTACACACTACCAGTTTCACCTCAGGATCACCATGCTGCTTAATGCATCACTAAGAGACATTTATAGTACAAACAAGTAAAAGTTTATTTAACAAAAGTAATGGGATTTTACAAGTAGCAAATTAAAGCACTGAAAATAAAATGATTACATGTAAAAGAAAATCCTAACATGCCTTCTAAAGCCTATACATAATTAACAAGATACTGTCTTGTCTAATGAAGTTTAGCTCACCCAAAGTCTGCAGCATTGTCCAGTCAGGTTTGCTATGACCCTTCTTTCACAAGACAGAACACACTGACAGTTCATCTCCTTGACAAAAGATTAACGATTTACCTCAGTACCCCCAGTTATATCCCCAAAAGCCATTATTTTTACTGGTACTGTTTTCATTTTTTTTCCTGCAGTTTTCCTCTCAAGTGATTTCACACTCTTGATCAGTATCAGTCTGAAGACAGGCCTCCGTTGTGATATGTATGAGGCACAATACACACCTGGACAGATATAGAGATCAACATCTCCTACCTCCTGTTTGAGCAGAATCGGTCCAAGGCATGTCATCTTTTGGTGACCTGCCCCTTCAAGGCTTTAAGAACTTAATTTTCACTATAGATACATAACTTCTCATATCTAATCCAGACCTAGAGTTTGATACGATTATGATGACACACACACACAAAGTACTGGTTTTCAGTAAAGACCTTACATGATACCCTATGGTGAACTATTACATGGACACCAGACCCTAGTGATCTCTGGAAACCCCTACGTAGCCCTTATTCCCACTGCCGTTTGGCACCAATGAGTTCCTGGATTACAGACAGTTTTCACACTTTTCTTTCATTTGACGCCAAAGTTCTTCCCTATCCCATAAGGATATCAATTGCTTTGGGGTCAGCATGTGAGTTTGAAAAATGTTATCTATGTTATCATCATCACATACAAATCATAACTAGTGAGTGACTCATGTGTGTCTCCAATATCCACTGTTAGTTGCGTCATCTGCTCACTGAGCCAAAAGTGGTCACTTTCCCATGGTACTTCATTTACTAGGCAACATCACTAAATTAAATCCTCTGAGTGGAAACTTGCTTGATGCATAGAGACTACAGACCCAGTTCAGCGGCTCAAGATCAATATTTCAGAAACAAAGTGTGTAACTTTGATATCCTTATATTTAATTCGGAGTTTATTTTTTATTTCATAGTCAAGTTAATAAAGTTCATATATTTGATTAATATTGGATACTTTCAGTTAAATTATATTGAAAATCTATTTGAATCATATACATCTCCAGTAAAAGGATAAACCAATACTGTAGGAACTCACTGGACCACACCCTGCTTATTTAACCTTGAGCTAAATCAGGTTTTGGCCTTGGACATTAGTCAGCTGTTATGGTGATGGCTGCTATTTTAAGAACATGATTAGAGGGAATGCTAAAATGATTTCACTGTTCATCTTACTTGAATGTCAGAATGAACAAGAGGTGACTAGATTCAAAAGAAAGGACTAGTAACTCCATTGATTTGATGGATTAAAACTCTCTCTTCTAGGGAAACTATTGCAGATTTTACCACACTTTTAAGAGAAAAATTGCTATCCATATGATTCAGTGGAAACATTCTAGCATCATGCTAACAACAAATATTTACTACCCACTTCTGGGTAGCAAGCATGGGCCTGCTACCATGGACAGATCCCTGGTGGTGGTCCCACTCTACATCAGGGCTAAGGCAGAATGGCGAATCAGGGGAAATTTACACTATTGCTGCCAGCATTGATAATGGTTTCAGAGATGCTAATTCAATAAGTACAAAAATAAAGCCTAAATTTAAAACACAACATTAAAAAAGAATAATTTTTTAAATCTTCGTAGAAATTGCAGTACAGTGTAAAACAAGATTACATCAAAAAGCATACTAAGTCAAAAGAGCGCGCGCGCGCGCACACGTTTTTGCATACAGGTGACCAAAAATTATTTGTGTGCATTTATATGGAAACCGTAAGTCTATGTTCAGTTAAGTACTTCATTTTGCTGTACTTATGTTTACTACCCAACAATAGTACTGCAATGGACTTAATGAGAGTGCACCAGACAGTTTTATTAGCTCTGCTCTTTATGATAAATCCTAAATCAGTTTAGATTTCACTCTGTTGATGCATCACATCCTTGAGAACACCTGCCCCTGAGCTGTTAACGGATTATTATTAGGCAAAAGTAAATGCCATGAAGTTCAGTTGCAATAAAATGTAAATAAAAAAATTTATGGCCAGGTGTGTAAAACTAAAAATTTAAATCAATCACAAGAGCATGGCAAAGACAACTCCAAGGGTCATTTTTTGTTATGTTAAAATTTATCATTTTAATGACACAAAAGCTTTATGAAAGAATTGTGTTTTGGCTAATGTATTCCACTTACAGCTTGAGTACAAAGGAGTTATGTCTTCTCTATCATGGGTTTATTACATAATTGTAATAAGGAATTTCCAGTTAGTAATTTCTTCATTAACCCATTTTTGCTGGGAGAAGGGGTGGCCGAAACCAACTGCATCAAAGCTAAATGTGCTGCATCAGGAAATATGGAATAGCAGCAGAAAAGAGGGGTTATGTATTAAAATAGTGCAATTTAAGTGAAAATTCTGAAGATGCATAAATTCAGACTCATGCCTTTAAACAATTTAGTTTGGGCCCAATTCTGCTACCTTTATTGAAACTGAGTAATATCTTAAGCCACTGGTAGTCCCAGTGAAGCAAATCAAACTACTTGTAGTATTAACTGCTATTTAGTAGGACTATCAGAATCTAGCCCTATTTAAAGAGAAATGCCCTTTGCTCTGATTTAGGGATTTGTGAGGCTATCCAATCTCTCTCCAAGATAAACTCACCAAACAATACTTACAAATTTCTCTACTTCCAAACCATTTCTATTGCTATAAGAAATGGAGACATGAGGAAACAGACAAATATATTAAAGAAATGTGTTAATATAGTATTTAAATTAACAGTTTTAAACTGTTAGGACATCAGAAGTCCATACGTGCAAGTTGCTTTCATAGTAATTAAAACTGGATCAAATTTGTTCGAAATTTTTTTGATAAACACAGTGTGTTAGCCAAAACCAAAAAGATCACAACTCTCACATTTTGATCAAAATTTGATTTTTTGTAAATAGCAACTAAAAACCCAAAAGGTTTTCAATTCACATTCAGTTTTTAGTGTACTGAAAATGTTTATCAAAAGTGAAATTCTCTCTTGGGTGGAGATAGGGCCTTTAAGCCTTCATTTAAGTGGTGCATAAGCCCATTGAACAGGAGTGAATTTCACTTCAATAGTTGTATAGCTAAATATTCATGTAACTATGCACGCTCCATAAATTAAAACGTATCACAAAACCCAAATTCTGAAATTAGTATGGACATGATAAAATCAGAGTATTCCACATGCTCATAAATAGCACCATGGGAAGGATTCCACTGTGGCAGCACATAAGGTCTGTGAACAACTTACAAAGAACCAGGAGAAAATTCCCCCTCCTCCCCCACATTTCATGCACTGTTGGGCCACCATAGGTAGTCTGATGCTGGCACAGCCTAAGCCCCAGCACAGAGGCAGGACTGGGGGTAGGCCCAGAATGTCAGGCACTACAAGGATTCTGGGTTGCTCTGGACCATGGAAAATCCCATAGGCAGCCCTTGTCTGCTCTAATTTATACTAGAGGGCAGCCCAGGATCCCAAATGTATCAAACTGCAACCCATTGCAGCCTGCCATAACTTAGACAGCTCCTCTGGGCACTGCCACACTGAGGGGTGTTTCAGCCCTTGGAGCAGGCCAAGATTGGGTATGCACAAGATTAATTTCAAGACAATTTAAATCCCCCTCCTCCAGGGTTGCAAAATCTGTGCTGTACCCATTTCACCCTTCATCTTTCTAGAAGGGGCCAGCTGGAGAAGGGGAGGTTGGAGAGGCAACTGTTGAGATGCCATATGGCCGCAAACAGGAAACAGTGAAGCAGGCATCAGACTGATCTGGCTTCTCTGTAGCAGCATCATTGGCTTCTACAGCCCCATCCCTCAAGATTGCCAACTTGCAATCCCATTGTGGGGCTTCAGGGATGGAAGTAAAGAAGTATTCCTCCCAAGCAGCTCTATAATGCCTCATGAAGCATACTGATCTCATTGCCAATTGCTAGCCCACCAGTTTCAGCAGCAACTCCTTTCAGGTTTACTTTATCTTTGTGGATTGACCAAGCACCACGTTTAGGGCCCTAATAGTGGCTCAGTGCTGCTCATTCACTGCTTTCACACCCACACTTGCAGAATTGAGCCCATGGAGGGTGGGATGAGCTGATTTGATACCCGAGCATAATCTGCTAACAAATGAACATTGTAATACTACTGCTATCCCCCAATGTCTTTGATGTGCAAAGTAAACCTAGACTGTCAGAGAAGAGACTTTTAGTTTGAAGTCTTACAGAAGTTACTAGAAGAAATGAAAGGATGGTCTTGCATCTAAGGCACTGGATTGGAACTTATATGCCTTGCATTTATTTCCCAGCTCTGCCACAGACTTTCTATGTAACCTTGAGCAAATAATTTACTTTGACTCCTCCTCCCCAACATAACATGAGATAAATAGTACTTCCCTACATTGCAGATGCATTATTAGGCACTCAGATATTCTGGAGATGGAGGGTCATATAAGTAGATAGAACTGACATCTGGAGTGTGAAAGTTTTAGATAATGCCATTGAGACCATCCCAGGTACAAATTTAGCTTTTTTTCCCCCTAAAAGGGATTTGAGAATATGGTGATGAAGATGATTAATTCTCTCTCATATGTCTTATTGGCTGTAAGATACTAAATTGTTATATTTATTCGTTACACATAGATGGTCATTGGCAGCAGAAATCAAGCAGACCACTGGAGCTAAAAATCCTAAGCCTATACTGCCCGAGCTTTAAGTCCCACATATGTTGGCCCAAAAGACTATCTAGACTCAAACCTCTCTGTGGTTCAGTCACAGAGGGACAAAACTACACTGAATATGTATATGTTTAGACTTCAGCAAAAACATTTTTAGGAAGTTGGGAAGTCTAAAGATAGTTTTAACTCACTAGACAAGGTCATAATAAGTTGTGCATTATTAGGGCATCAAACTATAGGTAAATCTTAATACATTCAACAAACAGATCCTTAAATTATCAGTTTAAGACAATCTAGTACTAAGGAAGCTAGTAGTATGCACTTTTGATTCCATTTCTAGACTACTAAACGCACCAGCAGTGTTATCCTAGTTTATGAGAGTCCCCTTTGTTGTTCATTAGTATGTACATGGACAATGGGAAAAAAAGCACTATTTAGAATGCTTCAGTAAACCTAAACTGAACACAAACCAGAATTCCTTTAATGAAAATAAATTCATATTGATTTTGCATGATTAACTGAATTAGTCATAGGAGAGTCTGAACAATTTTCTGCTGTTTTTAAAATGTGGCAACCACGCCCCCTCCCCTCCACTTGGGCCCTCTAGTTCCCCACATAGCCTAATTCTTCTGTACTAGAAGTCAATAGTAAACTTCCCATTGATTTCAGTGTGGGAGGTATGGACCTTTAACAAGTTTAGAACTTAAGAATCCCCACACTGCATCAGTCCAATGATCCATCTAGGCTAGTATATTGTCTTCCAACAATAGCCAGTGCAGATGCTTCAGAAGCATGGAACAGGGCAATTTTGAATGATCCATCCCATGTCTAGGCCCAGCTTCTGACAGTTGAAAATTTAGGGACACTCGGAGTTTGGGGTTGTGTCCCTCCTCACCTTGGCTGTTAGCCTCTTATAGCCCTATCCTCCAAGAACTTGTCAAATTTTGAACCCAGTTTATGGACAAACTGAATTATATTTGTATTTTAACTTGTAGAGCAAAACAGAACAAAACAGTGATATTGTTAAACCATCCTTGAACATACTGACAAAAATCTTCTCTCGTGTGTGGGCTACCACTTATATAATCAGGTCACCATGAGCATTTATTACTATTTAGGAAATTTTAACAGGTTTACAAATCCATGCCATTTAAATAGCAAAACCAAACCGATAGACAAAAGCTTGGTGGTAAAATAATTAGAGCATGACGTCATTTCCAGTGGTTTTTTGAAATCCGGGTATTACACATTTAACAGACCAGCTATGTAAAAGCTATCTGAATATTTTTAATCTAGGGGTGCTACTTGTAACACCCAAGATTATTATAAATAATTTTCTGTTTTTCTTATTTGTTTACTTTGTTCATTTGACAACATTTTGTATATAGTCAGTTTCACTGTTTCCTCTGCACAGTTACAATACAACCGAAGTGGGTCCAATAAAATATATTACCTCACCCACAGTGTCTCTGTGCAGTTATACAAAGAGGGGAAAATAACTAAGTCATTGTGTAATTGTCTAACATAGCAAAAGGAGAGAGGGGGAAAAAAACTAAAATAAAAATTAGGAAAAACCACAAAAAATGGCACGGACACTCAGGATCTAGTATTGATCCTGAAACTAATAAACTCACTTGTGAAACGGACTACCTTTGAAGTAGACGGTTTAAAATTCTTGTGTCTTGTAAAGCTATGCTCCTGGATCTATTTGATAGTACAATTAATATTGGAAACAGCAGATGGGAGACTCCTTTTCCTCATCCCGCTTTACCCCTCCCATCCCCCCCCCCCCACATCAGGTTTATTTGCTGAGTACATATTTATCTAATTGTTTTATGCTGCTGCCTTCCCTTGAACAGGAAGCAAGCAGGATACCTCCTCGTGCAGTATAAAATTATTGACCATAGATAAGAGGCATGCAAGGTACTGGTAGTGAGTGAGTTCACAGTAACAGGATTGTGCTTGGGGGGCTCGACACATTAGTAAACGCTAATCGATGACCAAGACGCTGATGAATGTTTTTGCTGTTGTTAAACAGCTGATATTAGTAAAATCGCTCAAGCATTTTAAGTATCCTGTAACTAGACAGTTGAACATTTGAGAGACGCGTGGGGTAACCGACACCCGTGCTGTTCTAGATATATTTACCAGATCATCAACTGAGCAAAACCGCAGAGCAATATACAACTAAAGATCCTACAGCCCATGCTTGTGGAAGGAGAGCGCGCATTTAGAAATGTCCAGAACCAACCTTGATCATTCAGCTTCTCCCATTAACTTTCGACTGCAGATTGTTTTGGTGTTTTTTAAAATCTGCAGCGTGGTTCATGCATTCCATAAGGATTCCCGGCGGTTACTGGGAGTGAACCAAGTGAAAGGCAATCAATCTGCAGCCTTTGCCCCCACCCCCAAAATAAGGACTGTGTTTTAACTCCTTTACGGAAACCAAATTCACACACACACACACAGGATAGGGTCCTATTTTTTCAGCTTTTTTAATCCCTTCTGTTCAAGTCCCATGTGGGGGAGGGGGAAGGAAATCAATTGGAGCCTTTCCATTCAGTGGGAGTTGGAGTGGGACCTTAAAGCAGAAATATGAAGGGCTGGCCTACTTAGTTATAGCCGTGCCCTTAAATAGCCGGAACCCTATTCTCCATTTGAGAACAGACTAATAATTCGTGATATCCAGTGGGTTTCCGCGCTTCTCTGCGATTTGGTACCTCTGTGAGCTCTATGTTTACCAGTTTAAACTTTGAACGTAACCCATCCTTCCCAGGAAGAGCTACATCTTCTCCCCCTCCCGCGACACTCCCATATTTGAGTCTTGCGGTTGTGACTCGAAGAAAGGTACAGTCTGCAGCCGATTCACCCCTCCCTGCCCTGTTTGCCAACGGCACTGACGAATACTCACACACACACACGGAGAAAACGTGAAGTAACCACAAGACTTGGTGTACACTGTGAGCGGTCCTGCAGGCTTTTGTCCAGCTCCCTGGGGACACGCCTTCTCCTGCCTTGTGCAATCATTTGGCCAGTGTTTTAGCGCGTTGTGATAAAGTTAAGAACGAAGATTCTTAAGAATGCGAAATGTCTTAGCCTGAAAATGCCATCTGGACCGGGGGGGGGGGGCACAACCGCGGAAGGGAAGCAGAGGAATCAGTGTAAAGGATCTGACTATCTTGGCTACATCTCAGGAGAGCGGCTGTAGTTTTGAATGGGTTTATTCTTCCTTTGCTTCTAAAGGAGGACCTTGCAGCCTAGTTTTACAAGGGACGCATGCATCTGTATTGTTCGCAGCTCCCCAATTTACCTTATTTCCCCTGGTTAAAACGTGACTTCTGCTTTTTGTAAATCTGAATGAAACCATCGTGCTTAGTTGCCTGTGGAAACGTTTAAAAGAGCGCGCCGCTCTTCCTGAGAAGTACAAAAAAAGCAGCCTTGGCTTGTTGGAAATTAAATGATAAAAACTCTGCTCAGAAGGAGACTAGCGATGAGTGAGCCCCACATGGACCGCTCCTTGTGCGGTTCCAGGCAGGGTTTCCGGACTTGCCCGGTGAGGGGGTGGATACGGCTGAGCTGAGTTTTGGGGGATTAAGATGGTCTTTTTAAGGCAAGGCAGGGAAGCCAGGATCGCAGTGTTTGGGGAGCGGGTTCGCTGCTAATAGTGGGACATGATGGTAAGCGACCCCGGCGTTCTCCTAGGGGAGAGTTTGGTCTGCAAAGAGAAAGGGAATCCCTCGGGATGGGTGTCAGGCAGATGGGCTGAAGCGCTGCCTCACTCGTCTGCAGTTACAGAACAGGCCAATAAAACAGCACTGCCCCCGCCTCCCCACCGACACCGCGTGCACGTGTACACTGCAGCGCGCGCGCAGGGCGCTTCAACGCCAGATCCTTTCTGTTTCTCATCCCCCCCCCCCCTTTAAAACCTGTGTGCAGCCAAATGATCCCATTCCCATGGGGGGGAGGGGGGGAGTCTGCGCCGCTCTGATCTGGGACTAGAGTCGGAGGCGCTCTCCACGTCTTGGCTGAAGGAGGGGAGCAGGGGCGTAGCGAGGGGGGTGAGGCTGATCCCACCTTAGCGAGCTCCAGGGCACCAAGAAGAGCGGGAGGACTGGGTGGAAGAGACCAGGAAAAGGCGGGTCTGGGGCAAGAGCGAGCGAGCGATGAATGGGAGCGTGCGTGGGGAGAGGGGGAAGAAGGGACCGGTGAAAAGAGGGACACAGAAGGTGTGGGGCGGGATTTGCTCCCCGGATCACTCCCTACTGATTGCCCCTGAAAGGGGGTGGAGTGGGAGAAACACACTACACCCACACACACACACACTTTCCCTGGCAGCCGCTGCGTGGAGTGGCTCCAGGCACCCCCTTGCCAGCCCAGCTACAGTCCCTCCCTCCCTAGGGCGCTTTGAAGCTACAGCCACCGAAACAAGGGACAAAAGCTGCTCCGCACCTGCGGCCACAATCCGGATCCCGTTGAAATCAATAACCCAGCTCCCACTGATTTCGATGGGGCCAGCAGTCGGAGCTCACGGACCCACTGGCCCGCAGGAGGGAAGAGCGCTCCTTCTGTGCGTGCTCAATGTTAGGATATTGACGATAAAGAGAAGCTGCTCCTTTCGGAAGGTCTTGTCCCTACTTTGTGTGGGCTGGAAATGGCGAGCTCCCAGATCCCGGGGACTTAAACTACCAGATCAGGGGACATCTCCCTGATGTGGCTTGTCACACGACCCGGACTCACTAATAAAACGCCTAGTGCAACGTCTCGGAGGCTCCCCAGTTATTGGAAAGAAATGCCCCCAATGCCCCCGTTGCAAGCTAGGCGTTGGACTGGAGATCCCCCCCCCCCCCGCCACGTCGGTTCATTTCGGGGCACACCTGCCGTAGCTGGAGCACAGGTTGACATTAAACATTCAGCCAGTCTCCCGTCAGATGTAAACTAAAAAGGACTCTGTTCTCAGGCTCCAACAAACGTTTCATTTCAACCTGTCGAAAGCGAAATTAGCCAAAGGCCCGGCCTGGTTCCAAAGAGACAAAGAGGGGAAGATGATTTCACAAAGAGGGAGGGAGGGACCCAACTACGAGAAAGGAGATGAGAGGACAGGCATGCTCCCTTCCAGCCCCATCGCCCGAGCGCCGGACTGTGTGTGTGTATGTTTGTTTGTTTTTCAGTGCAGGGAAACAGAAATGAATCAAAACAAGGAAGTGTATTGGGATCATAGAAAAGCAAGTGTGGGGTGTTGTGATGTGTCGGACGGTCTGATGCGGGGGACTGGAGGCAAGTCACAGTTGTGACTGTCTAGCAGATTTGCATGTGGTTTGGAGTTCGATTATCGCCATATGCCATGCACTGAAGAGCGATAGATAAATGGGGCTCGATCCTGCACTCGTTGAAGCCCATGGATTTTTGCCATTAACTCCAGGGGGGCTGGATTTAGCTCTGGTCACGATCATGTAATCCCTATCCCTTGAGGAACCAGTGATTCTTGAGCTAAAACGTTAGATGAAATGAGGGGTGTTCTTTATGAACAGGAGAACCTGATGGGGGTGAAACCAAAACGTGTATGATGTTGCAAAGCCGACTAGAACGCGTGCTTTACTCCTGATTTAACAGTAGGGAAAGAGTGACTGCCTCAGGCTGCTGCTAAAGGAGTTGGTTGCATTTTTACTGAAGAAAATATTTTGTTATGATAAATCCAGTTAAAAACCAAAATGCATTAGAAGGGGATCCAATTCTAGACTTGCGATCGCTTATAAATACGTCGGGGGGAGGGAAGGAAAGAGGGAAAAGCTTCTCTTTAGGCGAGTGTAAATGCAACTGATCTAAAATTAACACAGAGGTATTCATGAGATCTGCTTAGCTTATCACTGGGCAACAACTCGTTTGTTCTTAGCACTGGGGAGAGTTATGGGGAAAGGTTTTCCCGAGCCACCTTCTAAATTTTCAATGGACTAACAAAACAAGAGAGCTCGCGCCCGATCCTGCAGTCACGGCATAGGCACAGCTCTCCCGGAGCTCAAGGGCAGTTTCGCCTGCGGAATCCTTGGAGCATAGCTGCACTCATTCATCCTTTCCCAGATTCCTTTTCTCGAGACCATATACAAAATGCCACATGGACTTTTGAAAACCCAGTCCCCTTCCGCGAAACAGGGGGACAAGGACAAGACAGACACACGCCACATTGGGGGACCACGCGCTTGGCCGTGGAGATTGTCCTCGGACACCTTTGGGCTCGGAGCCCAAAGTCATCCTTCGCCATTTGATCGCACTTCAGAAGCGCCCTCGGTCTCTCCCTCTCCATAGGAAAAGGAATGGACGAGGTGAAAGCAGCAGTGCCTTCCCCACACAAGAGAGCTGCATGAACTGAAGCCTCCTGTCCCCTCGTGGGTATATTGGCTCCGAATAGAGTCGTAGGCAAACCAGCCTGTAGTTAAGTGATGGGTTTGGGGAGCATCACTGCAGCAGATGGGTTTTCAATGCTAGATTTTTAGCTGCAGCTACAGCAATCTTTTGGCTTGGGTCAAGGCTATCGAGTTTGCTCTTTGTGTGTGTGTGTGTGTGTGTGTGTGTGTGTGTGTATGTGTGTGTGTGTTCGTGTTCGTTCTCTCCGAAGCCAAATGGACGAAAGTGTCTGACTCCGTCCATCTCTGAACGCTTGTAAGGCCAAATCCAGACAACACCCTGGTCAGGCATTTTCCTATAGCCTATGCCCCGTGGGCACCCCTGTTCGATAGAGGGTCACCACGCGTGTAATACGCTCAAGCACAGCACTCCACGTGCATCCCTGATGCCATCCTATTGACATCCGTTGGATGGAGGGGGTTCCTGAAGCGTACACCGCAGCTTGCCGTGGATGCAAGGCCAGCTGCACGCCTCGGTTTTGGGGTCAAGCTGCCTCCTTCTGGCTGCCAAAAGCAGAACAAGCTCCCGGATAGCTCTGCGTCCAGCGCAACAGATCCCAACATGGGGCTAATACTAAAGCCTAGTCTTCGACTTTGAACCGAAAAACCAGGCACGACAGATGTTTGAAATAATGCACCTCACCTTAATGGCACGAGGTTTTCCCCCCCAAACAGCCACGTCACAAAAGGGCAAAGAACAATACGCTCATGAGTGCCGCCGGTCACCAACAGGTTACATTCCTGAAGCACAGCAGTACCGAGTGCACTTAGTGACATGCCTATCAGCCAAAGGCATGTCACACACCTGCTTGATCATCTAGGCCAAAGGCATGTCACACACCTGCTGCTGAGCTGCGACAGGCTGCCTCGCCTGTGCAGTGCCATGACCGTGCTGCAGCTTGTGGCACGCTCCAGCCGAGGTGGCAAACAGCTGGCGTCTGACATGCCTGTATTGTTCTGCATTCCACCCGGCTCTGAACATGCTGCCCCCTTCTCTCCCAACCCCCGTCAGACACCCGGCCAATACAGGTATTCGGTGCCAGGGCCTGGCCATCAGGTGAGAAGTGTACTGAAGTCACAGATCCGCTCCCGAGCCCTTCCTAAAGCAACACACTGCTACAGTCACACAATCCGAATAAAGGTAACACTAATGGTATCCTGACAGCCCCCTGCCTACCCACCCCCACTCATGGGAAATAGCCAGGGTTGCAGAATTGCAGAATTCAAATAAATACTGCTAATATCAGTTGCAATTTATACTACTCGACTAGCCACGTGTTTTTAGCTGGGCCTATTTGCAGAAGTTTTACTTTCATCCTTTTACCCCGACACTCGCCTTCACCAGATGAGCTGACAGTCCAGGGCAGAAAGGGAGATCTAGGGAGACTCTGACATGGTGGGGAGATCCATTGTTTGACACAAACGGCGGGCTGCGCCATCCGCATCTGAGGCCATGCACCTGAGCTCTGCTGCGTGGGTTCCTAGGGGAATTCAGCCCTATCCCAGCATATCGCAGGATTTTGCAAATCTGCAGTTACCATGTTCCTGCAGGAAAAAACTCTTTCATACAGTCTAGTTAGTGTCACACGAGGGGAGGAGAGAACTCCCAAGCGTGGTTCTTCCACTTGCCCTTTGCCTCTCCGGGCTACAATTTGTAGGATTTCGATCCCCCCCCCCTCCCCCGCCTTTGAAAAAAAAATTGCAAACGGGTCCTTACACAATATAAATAATACACCAAAGGTGAAGGAGTCCACTCTCTCACACCTCACCACTTGGGTAGTTGCTGGGATGTGAGCGCCTGGGTATAGTTAATTGTTATGAAACGTCTCCTGCCAAGAGTTGCTGCCCATTTATTTGTATTTCGCGGTCTCATTCTGTGACTTATGTACCTCTTGCTCTTTCACTTAAACACCACTTCTCCGAATTATAGTGGAAAAGTATTAAGAATGAAAGTGTTGTGGTTACAGTTATGGAATGATAAGGCAGCCAGTGTTAACGTGCTTTCTTTTTAATGAAACATCCGTATCTTGTAGACTTACCGTCTTTAATAGGTTTTTATTTACGTGTTACTATAGGAGGGGGGTACAGGGGTCTGACGGTCTGTTTTTCCTCTCTCTCAGATGCGTCAGAGACAAGAACCAGATACAACCCGTTTATTTAAAGAGAGCATCCCGTTGATTTCCATGGAAATGAGGTGGGCCTTTAAATCTCATATATCTGAGCCATCCTACACCTCTGGGAAATTTCCATCAGAACAAGAGTTTTACAGCTGGCCATGGCCTCAGTCGCTGACTGAACCAGGCCCCTGGATCCTAATTTGGCCACCAAACGTCTCAAAATTCATAGTTCATTTCCCATCATTACTCAGGCGCTTCTCTACTTCATGCAAGTGGGTGCAGAGCCAGCGCCAGTTATCTTTGGCAAAGTGGCATTAGCATATGTTATGGACTCAAAGCAGGGATGGACAGGATCTCAAGAAGTCATCCAGTCCAGTCCAGTCCCCTGCCCTGGGGCAGGAGCAAGTAAACCTGGACCACCCCGGCCAGGGGTTTGTTCAACTTGTTCTTAACCGCCAATGGGGTTGCACAACCTCCCTCGCTAGCCTGTTCCGGAGCTCAACTACCCCTCTACTTAAAAAGTTTTCCCTAAGAGCCAACCTAAACCTCCCTTGCTGTCCACTTCGTCACCCACACAAGCGTCCTGAATATTGTTCTAGCCTGAGATCCTGTGTGTGTGTGTGTGTGTGTGTGTGTGTCGCCACTCGTTTTTATCTGTGTGTGTGTGTCTGCCTCTTTGTCTGTCTCCCTGTGCGTGTGCCCGTCTCTCTGTATTGTCGGTGCAGACGCACTGGCCCACTTTTGTGTATCCTTTTCTCCTCCTTTGTCTCCTTTTATTTGGCTTTGACTCTTTCAGGTGCCCCAGCAGTTGCCCTCGCGTGCTGCTGGTTGCTGGCCGCTGCGGCGCTGCTGTTATCGAGGGTGTGAATGCTGGCTGTTGTGCTCCGCCGGGGGGGGGGGCGCGGGGAGGAGGAGGTAGATGATGAAGATGAGGATGGAGGGGAGGGGGCGATGGTGTTAAATGCGGGAGTGCAGCTCCCTGGGGAGGTGCCTGAAAGGCCGGTGCGCTCACCAGCTGACAACGCGTGCTCCGCTCCAGACACTCAGCACTGAGGCCAGGAGCCTCTGCCAGCCAGCCCCTCCATTGTCAGCCTCGCTCTAATTAAGAAACACTCGCATTACCGCAAGCCACCCCCACCCGCTCTTTGGTTCCTATGCCTCCCTTTTATCTCCTCTCGCCTTCCCAGATTTAACCCTTTCTGCCTTTCCAGGCCAGAGGTTGAGCCAACAGCAGCCAGTCACTTGCAATAAACGGGGGCGGACAATGCCACCTCCCTGCAAACTTCACTTTCTCACACGGGGCGTTCTGGGGGTGCGGGAGTTTTGTTTAGAAAGCACAAGCCAGGATTCCTCTGCTTTCTGATGCTGCACAATGGGGAAAAAAATTCAACCTCGCACTGTAATCTGTAACGAGCCCTTGCAGGAAACGAGGAATTCGATCCCGATTCCTTTGCTCCCAGCAACAAAAGCTCCAAAATCGGTTCGCCAAAGAATCACTCTAAATGCAAAGTATATGTAACAAACCGACATGAAAACCACTAGAGTAGGCTGCCTCTTGGAAAGTCTCATGGGCTGACTGGTGGCCAGCGACTCTGGTGTCGGTCTAAAGCGGAAGCTAAACATCAACAAAGTAATACTTTTTCATCAAATACAAACGAAGGGCACATGCACAAGTCAGTGGATTCTCACACAAAGGGTCCCCCTCCCCCCCCCCCCCCACACACACATCGCATTTCACACTCTGGGAGATACTTAAAGTTCAGCCAAATTTCGACGCTCGGCTAATAGTTTATTTGAACTGGAGAATAAAGTAAAAATACAATCAAGACAACTAGAAGCAGATCAGTGTGAGCTCTAGGAGGGGTTGAACTGTGAGAATTACTTTAAGTGTATACGGAACAGACACTGCTGTAAACTCAATAAAGCGATTTATCCATCTTCATTACTTAAAGCAACGTTGTCTCTTTGTTTGTTTTGGAGATATTAAGCATGCTTAGCTTGCAACACATAGTTGATTCCTTTGCTAGTATCTTGGATACTTGGATCTGACTTTGGAAGGTAGAAGCTAATTGCTAATAATGGAGAGAAAGGAACCAGCCAGCATAGCGGGAGTGGTCTGGCATATGGGGAATGAGCAGGCTGAATACTCAATATTCAAGTTTCCAAAATATTAATGAGATTATAGCAACCTGCAGCTATACGTTACAGCTTGTTAATGGAGTGTAAGAGTGTGGGCTGCCAAACGTTTGTTATGCAAACTCTATAGCAGAACCTTAAAATGGAAATGTGTCTAGGTCTCTCTTTCAAAGAAGTGCTTATAAAAAAAACCGGAATCCCCAACTATAGATGTGAAGATCAACTGTACCATGCAGTATGTTAATCTGTCAATAGTTAAACCATGTTCTACTAGCGAGGATGCTTTTATATACGCTTTTCAAATCAGTTTGCATGCACCAATTGCGTGAGTGGCAGATTTTTGGAGAGCCAAACCATAGATCGTTTGTACAAAACGAGAAGAACCCTTCCGAAAAAAAATATCGAATCGTTATCCACCTCCCTTCCTCTCATGACAAAGGCACAGCTGGGAGAGCTCAATTAAATTAACACTATGTGTTGCATCGTTCACTAAATATATACACTTTTTAAAATGGTCATGTTGTTGTTTAAAGCCCTGAATGGTATTTTTTCTGTGGCGTATGTACAGCACAATAACCTTGAAACCGTTTTCTGTGCTGAGAGTCACGTTTGCTGCCTGTAAGCCAGCCTGGACCCGAACACTTTAGAACTAAGAAGAAATCATAATATAAACCCGGAAACAGTCGTGAAGTTTTAAAAGTGAAAACGACCCTACTGATGAACTTTTCACCCCACCGAGGGTTGGTAAATATATCCCCAGCAGTTGGAAGGTTAGTGTGGAAGCAGTGACTTGATTCGTTTAAGCAACCCGAAGATGTTTATCTGTAGCACAGCAAACCCGGCAGTGCAAAAGGTTATCAAGGGGACAGGTGCATGGTTTCTTTACTGGAAAGCGTCATCATCACCTGCTTCTTGCAGAGACTGCTTGCTATCGGCACACCTACCAGAGCAGCTTTTTAACTGATTGTCAGTTAGACCTAGGTGAGGTTTCACCTGCTGAATGCAAGAAATAACGCATTGGAGAACGAACAAGCCCGAGTAGAAAGAGATGGTCTCCGGCTGACGGATCCTGTAGTCTTTACTCATGCAAAACTCCTGCGGAGTTCAGTGTCTGGTGAAGTCTTGCCTTTGTGAGAACTGTAGGATAAACCCTCTGTGGCTTTCCACCCCAGGATCTTATGTCAAAAATTAAGGACGCTAGATCAACTCCTGCTCTCCTTTCCCCAGGCGAATAGTCCCATTGAAGTTAAGGCATTACTTACTTGGGTAAGGCGAGCAGGATTTGGGCCAGTGTCTCAAAAATATGAGCCTAGAAGACAAAGTAGTGGCCCGGTCCCTGCCTCACTGAAAGAGAGAGGTCGTTTCACACGTCAGTGGAACACGCCTCAAAACTTTAACACAGAACAAGAAGCTGACTTGATTGAAAAACCCCTCAACCTTGATTTTCAAATTGAGCTCTTCGGAGAGTTGCATCATTTCCTCGATATTTCATTAGGCTATGCGGTGAGGGAGCCACCTTGTTATTGAGGGGCACAGCTGTATTGAGATGACAGCAAAAGGAACATTTTCCTTTCCAGTCTACACGGTAGCACGCGATAGACACGAGCCGTGTCCGAACCCGTTTTATTTGTGGTAAATAAATAGATACATACCACTGGGCTCCGGGTATGTATTTCAACAATAGCTGGACGCTCTTTATGGCTTTCAGGACAGAGCTTTTTACTGACATTAAACGTCCTCGTTAGAAATGAGATACCCGAATAAGTTTTATTTCGAAAATGCCGACATAAGGAAAAGCGTGAGTCGGGTTAATACCCTTTACTTTTCTGCCCAGAAGCGATTTTACCTTTTTCTTTACAGAGCTTGGTGGTCAACGTGCTAAGAACTGCAAACCGATCCAATTGTCTTGACTCACGCAATTGTCTTTGCCTCCGTTAGGATCACCGGGGCAAACCGCTTCATTCACGGCGTTTGGAGAAGGAAGGAAAGCAGAAATACCAGTGCAGCGTTTGTGACCCCGCCCTTTCCACTCTTTACTATTGAAAGGCTGGGCAGCTTTCGAATTAACGCAAGCTATTTCCAGAACTCCTTCAACTAACAAACTTCAGCTTTTAGGACTCCCTCTAGCCCACGGTGATTTGGGGGGGTGGTGGTGGGGGTGAAATTGCACAGTGATAGTTCCCTCTTCTCATGTGATGTTCATGGTTGCGAGAGAACCAGCAGCTATCCTCGTGCCACGGCTCTTCAGGCAACTGCTCCGAGACAATGCGCTCAACCCCGTTCCCATTGAAATCAACGGGAGTTTTGCGGTTATGCCACCTTTTTACTTACACCGGTGTAACCGAGAAGGGGATTTGAGCAATTAACTTCCAGGGCAGCAGGACCAGTCCCTCGGCGAGCAGACCGCCATTAGGGGCTTCAATCAGCAGTCCTAACTCAGGGTAAAGGACATCTATTTCAATGGCAATTTTAGTGCAGGGACAACCCCTCTCTTTCCTAACCGAACACGGGGAAGATCGTTAAATAGAAATAGGTTAAAATTCGGAATAGGTTAAAAAAAAAGTGATTTTTTTAAAAAGACTATGGTTGCAGTCTTAAGTGATTCATGCCGTTCATTATACAATTTATATTTGTGATAGATATAAAAATCCGAGTTCTTTTTGCACAGGTGTAAGTTACAGACGAGTGAAGGTAGAAGTGGTGTAATTTCTGGTATATATAGCCATATGATAGAATTCAGATGTACCCAACCATCTCATGGCGACGTATGTTAATATATTCACAAAGTGCCCTTTCAAAGATATAAATACTCATTTTGAAATGCAAGTGTTCTGTATATTTTTTTATTATGGCTTCTGAAAAATAGTAGTCCAACCAATCTCTCCCTCCCTCCCCACATTTGATCTAAAAAATTACAGAAAACAATGGCAGCTGGCTTTGCTAATTTTTTTTAAAAACCAAAACAATTCTTCTTGTAGAAAAGTTAAAAAAGATAAAAGCAGAAATAGTAGCAAACACTCTGTAATAAATAAGTTTCCTAATATCACAAAAGCAAAATAAAATTCACATAAAAGTTTGACACTTTAAGAGCTTAAGGACTATAAGTGGCTAATTAAATAATGGTCTCCAATTGGCAGTTAGTTGCTTTCCTCTTGAAGCCGCATCTCCAGCTGCTGATAAAGTGCTTGCGCCAAGTTTCCCCAAAATATGCCAACATCAACACTGGACGTTTAAAAATCCGCCTTTCCCGTTATTTACAGCACGGACGTTATTTACATTTTTTCCTGTTTCCATAACAATAACATTCGGATATAGGACCGGCATTTCGGAAGACTTGTGTAAGGATCTGTGCACATAGATACAGAAGGGTGCCCATGGCATCATAATAAACTGGTTACTAAAGCAAGGTAAGTTCGTGGTGCATTTGCTATTCGAGAGCAATGCAAGTGAAGCTCCGGCTTAGAGGGCAGCAAGTTGGGTGGGGGGCGGGGGAAGGACTGTAACAACACCTATGCACAGAAAGGCAAACGGGATGGGGTGGATAACGGGGATATTGAATCACAAAATAATAGCCATTCCCATAGACAAACCAAGGAGCAAACCGGCGGGAGAAGGCTGGCTATTCAGAAGCTAAAGGAACCGATGCTATTTTCAATTAGATCACAAAAGGCCGTTGAACAGCGGAAGCAGGTACATGGCAAAGTTTTCAGCGATCATAGCGCCCCTCTTCCCTCCCCCCCACCCTGGGCCCGTGGCAGACCCGGACAGCTCCGCTTGGGACTCTGCCCCAGTCGCCTGTCTGGTGCTGCTGGGCTCTCCCCCTCCCTAGCTGGCCTCATCCGAGTCACTGTAATGGGAGCGGGGCGAGAACTCCCCGTCACTCCTGTGGGACCTGGGCGATGGTTTGCTCCTCTCCTGCTGCTGCCCCAGGAGGGCCGGAGAGGGGGCTTTCTGGGCCAGCAGGGAGCTCTCCTGGAAGGAGGGGAAGTGCAGAGGGTCCAGCGGCACCGAGTAGCCCCCCGCAGCCGGCTGTTGGGGGAAGCGAGTCCTGCAGTGGCCGGGGGGCGAGAGTCTCTGCTGCTGCCCCGGCCCTGTAGCGCCGGCCTCCGCTCCGGCCGGCTCGTGGGACGGCGCCCGGTGCTCGCCCTTGCCCGGGGTGTCTGCGGGCACGGAGGGGCTGTGCAGCAGCTCGGCCAACGCGCTAATGTAGATCTGCGCCATCTGCAGGGTCTCGTACTTGGACAGCTTCTTGTCGTTGTTGAAAGAGGGGATGACATTGCGCAGCTGGTCGAAGGCGTGGTTCAGCCCGTGCATCCGCCGTCGCTCCCGGGCATTGGCTGCCAGTCGCCGCTGCTTCTGCACGCCGCTCACCTGCTGCCGGAGCCCCCCGGACGGGGCGCGCTGCCTGCAGCTCTGTGCCCCCTCCGCCGACGGGACGCCCCCTGGCAGCTTGCACAGCTTCCCCGAGGGGCCGCTCCTGCTGCAGCCGCCCAGGTGCAGCTCAGCTCCCCCCGCCTCCAGCGGCTCCTCCTCCTCCTCCTCCGCTGCTCCGGGCAGCAGGTACCTGGGGGAGGCAGCGGCGGTCGCTGAGGGGACGCGTGCCGGGCAGCACATGCCCAGCCAGGGTGGGGGGAAGCCGCAGCCGGGATGCTCCTGCCCTAGTAGACTCTGCTCCAGCTGCTGCTGGGCCCCCAAGTCCCTGCTGCCATCCACCCACTCGGCGGCGGCCGCCCGCAGGTGGCTCATCCCGCCGGGCGCTGCAGTCTAAAGAGGTGGTGGAAGGAGGCGGATGCGCCAGACGGGACAGAACAGCCCGGGCGAGTTCTGCTGCACGCGCTCCCCCCCTCTCCGGGGGCCCCCCCGCCTCTGCCCTAGCTCCCGGGACCTCGCGCGCACACACCGCTCGCGTGCAACCAGCCTTCTCCGGTTGCGGACGGCGCTGCGCCCCCTTTAAAAAGCGGCACGCGCCGGGGTCCCCCCCCTCGCCTCCCGCCCCACCCTCTGCCTCCCGCCCTCCTCGCGCCGGTCGCGTGGCGGCTCAGCCAATGGAGCGCGCGGGGCTGTCGCGTGCTGGGAACCAATGGCAGGAGGGGTTTGGCCCGCACGGGGGAGAAGAGTTGCAGAGGAGTCTCCAGGGACGTGACCTGGACGCCAATACTATTCCACACTCCTCCCCCCCTCCCCCCCACGCGGGTGGGCTGCGAGGCGTCACCTTGTGCCTGGGACGCACCTGGCTTACGGGAGCCGGGGAGAAGGAGGGAGGGGAGCAAGAGTGCGTGCAAGTGGGAGAACGAGCGAGATCTCTAGTGCACTGGGTGCGGAAGGGAGCCTGGGGCGAGCTGTGCCCAGTTGTTGGCTGGGAGAGGGAGGCACGTGGCCGGCCTTGGTTAGCAAGGGCAGCAGGGAAAGGGGCTTTCAGCAAGTGAGCGTGACAGAAGGAGCCTGGCGTGCGCCGTGAGAGCGCGCGAGTGGCGCGGAGCCGGAGGGAGCGTTTCACCTGGGGAGTGGGTGTGTGCGAAGATGCAGGCGCCGCGTGCCAGCCTGCCAGCGCGCACCTCAGCCGAGGGGGACCGAACGCAAAGCTTAGCGAGCGGGACTTCTACAGCCCCTGGCCTCAGGCCAAAAGCACGTCCTCCGCTTCCCACAGCCTGCCCCGCCGCGCGCAGCGGGGCGCAGGGCCGGACGATAGATACAGCAGAGCGAGCCCCCGCCTTAGACAGAACGGTGCAGGGCGCGTTGCCGGCTGGAGGGTCTCCGCTAGGTACACGAAGAGCGCGCCCTGCATAGCTGGCCTGACCGCGAGAGACAGGTCGCTAACTCCCTCTAGGATCTCCTACTAGTGAGGAATATGCGTTGGGCGTGTGTAAGTGCTGTAGCCTAAGGTCCCCCCCCCCCCCACACACACACACACACCGAGGCGGAGCATGGTGGAGCTCTCCCCCTAAAGCGATCCTATAAACAGAAGCTATTATGGTTCATGCTGGTAAGCTGCCAACACACCGCGAGCGCAAAATGCTTCAGTGCCTGACCGTCCTCATCCACAGCCACATCTTAACATGCCTTCTAGCCCTACGATCTCAGCCTTCACCTAAGGCCACAGGCTGTTGATTTTGTCGGTGGCACAAATGAATACGTGATCAAGCAATTCGTGGTAGCTACGGCCGCCCTGAGCCCGAGATCCCCCAGGCACAGATCACCGAGGACAGCAGGACTTCTTTGAACTCCTTCCCTCCAGCAGTGCGCGACGGTACCGGGCTTCGGGCCACTGCAGGGCTTTGCCAGCCTGGAGTCCCCCCCCATGCAGGTGGCGGAACAAAGCCTCATACAAGCACTTCAGTGCGGGCTCAGTGAGAAGGAAGAGCAGCAGCAGAGGCACCTGAAGCTGGTTCGCAGGGCAGGAAGCTACCTCCGCGTCTGAACAGGGCTCATGCATGCACCTGGCTAGCTTTCCTTCGGGTATAAGAGACTCTGCCAAGTTCCTCCTCTTCACGCCCCAGTCTCAGCTTGTTACTGCAACTGAATGCAACGGGGAAGAGAGGGAGGGTGCCTCCTCCACTGGTCAAAGCGGCAACATTTTCCCCAACTGGAATCGCTCAGCACTCCCCCAGCTCTTCTACCCCATTAACCCCTGTACGTTGAGATCAGAACACTGAGCAACTTGCCGAGGGGGACACACAGGTTGCCACCTTCTTCCCAGAGGCACAGTTTCCATTGCAAGCCTGGCAGTAACCTTGCAGCCAGCCCCACCCATGAGCCCAGCCCATACTCTGGAGAGCAGTTAGTGGCTGGAAACAGATCCTCACCTATACCAACTACTTTCCTCATTGCTCCTACAATGAAGGGAGGAGCATTACATCCCACCACAACCTGCTCATCTCTTACCACTGCGTTCATCTGCATATTTTGGATAGATTCAACATTATAGGAAGCTAAGCCAGAGGTGCTCCTCCTCACAGGTTTGGAAGTCACACAGCCCCTGTCCTCATTAGTTTACAGTCTAAAGTCTGTCCCTGTGATGAGAGAGGCCTTTCCATGAGATTTATCCTATCACATTCTTAAAGCTTTGAAGTGTACATTCCCACTTCCATAGCTTGCAATAGCAGTAGTCTTGGATAAGCCCTTGAATGTCAAATGCCATGTGGTCTGATTCAGAGCTTCATTAAATTTCCTTTAAGTCAGTGGAATACACACAGCCTATCATGCTGACCAATATTTTGTCTCATTCTATCTTCGTACTTCATCTGTGATCTCGTCTTATTGTAAGCTCCTCAGGGCAGGGACCATCTTTGGTGTTTGTACAGCACCAGCACAAAAGGATCCTGGTTCATGACTAGGGCTCCTAAATGCTAAAGTAATGCAAATAAATATTTGTCTAATAAAGAAGATTATGTATTTCTGGAGACATCACATCACATGACAGTAAAGTAGCCTGGAGTCATTCCCCCTCCCCATTTTGACTTCCTGTCAACCTTCTAAAGTCCACATGACCTGCTGCAGACCTTAGCAGAAGCACAAAGCAGACCCTACTGAGAGCCACAGCAACTCTGGCAGAGACATACTAATCTGATTATTGTACCAGTCTCCTTATCAGCTAAGAACTTGAGTGCACACTATGGAGGGAGATCAAAGCAGCAATTAAGTCTAATGTAATATTAAATGACTTCAGCTACTGTACCAGCATATAAACTGGTCCAGTGTTACAGTGGAACAAGGTTTAGAAAAGTAGTTTCTCAACCCTTTACACAATTGCTTCTCAACAGCTAGTTCTATACCACACATTAAGAATAGCCTTTCCTACTTAATCCTCAATAACACCTAGGAGTTGGCTCAACTACAGTCATTCTTTGAACCATTAAATATCTTCAAAAGAGGGTTTGCACCAAAAACTAATACTGACAAACTAGCCTTCAGAAAAGGTAATTTCTTAAAAGTGAGGAAGCTAATCTAGAGAGGAAATGCAAATCCTTACACTCTGCCTCCAGACTATGACAATGTAACAGAGTAGGAAAGGAAGGGACGAAAAAACCTACCAGTTCCCTTATCCCTGTATGCTTCACCCCTTCCCTAATGAACACATGGCATGATGACATAGTAAGGTTTAAAATGTTATTCAAGTCATACAAGTATCCCTCAGAAATTGAAGATGCAATCCAAATGAAGTCAACAGAATAGAGCAAAAACCATTGCTGATAAAATGCAAGATAGAAAGTTGAAGAAATTGAGAGGAGCTGAAGTAGTAAGTAAGCATAAGACGAAGACACAAAAAAGCAAGTATGGGAGAGCTAGCACTGCTGTTCTGTAGTGAAGTGAGGACTTCCATTGAGGACCTTCTGAAGCCAAGAGAGTGTAAATGAAGGAGTTTAAACTAATGTGGACCTTAGCTAGACTATTTTATGCTTTTGAACCCACCTGAGATTTCAGTAGAAAGCTGTCCACAACTATGTGATTTTATACAGCTTTCAGCTAAGGCTCTGGTCTTGCTGCTCTGTAGCACACCCATTCCTACAGAGACCCACTGACTTCAATAGGTATAAATGTGGGCTGATCACTATGAACAAGATTCATCTGTACTAAGTCTAGGGAAGTGGAACTACATAAGAAATTATTTTGGTTACCTTATCTCTATGGCCATATTCACAGAGACACAGGAACAGAGGGGGCAATTAAATACAGAAAGAGTTAAGCTACCCTTGTAGAACTACTGCACCCTTCCCCCAGGTGCTCATGTATTCTTATTTTGAAGAAGTGGGAATCTAGTACTAAAATTGCCAAATCTAGAGAAATGCCTACCATCTCAAATCTATGGCGTCAATGCAGATTGAGCACCTACTCAGCACTTTGGAACCAACACATCTTGCCTTTGCAGTAACCACAAAGTGTGGTTATTTATTTCCTACCTAACCCTCTTCACAAAAAAGAGTGAAAAGCTCATACTCATCCCCAATTCTGGGTGTAGAATTTCATTTTTTTAATAAATGGAAGCCATATTTAAGTGATAAATGTGAAAAAAAATGTTAAAAAATATAGCAACTTTCTGAGTACATCATTAGCATTGGTCACATCTGCACCTCAGTTTCTCCTCTTCGAGTCAATATACTATCTCCCCCTGGTGGATAGGGGTAATCCTTGACTTGTCTGTGACTAAACCCCTTTCAGAGTCCATTTCTTTTAGGACTCAACAGAACCAGCCACACCAAACCAAGCCCTCCATAACCCTTCACTACACTCAGTTCTCCCATCAACCTCTTGTTGCAAGGAAAAGAAGCTCATGCCGCTTCTTTAGGCAGCAGCCCCAGCAGAGAAGGGCGGGGGGAGGGAGGGAGGGGGAACCCTGGGATCCTATCTCTGAGTATCCACCCTCCTGTGCAAGACTGCCTTATAACTGTTTCCCAAGGTCTTCTTTAACACTTTCTCTTTGGTTTTCCCTAAAATGCAAAATCCTTTCCCCAGGGCACACCTGTGGTTAACTCTTCCTTTTTGAGTGTTTCTTTCCTTACAGATCCTTTTTGGACATCAGCTCTTCATCAGCTGTTCCTGTCAGCTCTCTTTTACCCGACTCTATATGCCAGAGGACTAAGTCCTTTCTCTGCACAAGATACTCAGTAAGAGTCAAATACAAGGAGGAGCTTGCATGAAGTCTGACAGTCACAGCACCTCAATCACATGACTCCATAATCCCTGGGCTAACCGTACCTACGTTTAAAGAGCCCAACATACAACTGTTACAGAGTCATAGATATTTCCCCAAAATAGTTAAGAGTAAAAGGGAATGACTGGTCCTGATGGAGCACTTTTGTACAAACAAGTACTTTTCACGTACACCAGCTTTGTTACATAAAACTTGTGTTGTGTAGCTGCCTTTTTGGTTCTGGTCATATCAGGCTGAAGTCTGTTCATTTGCCCAGTCAGAAAGGCTCCTGAAAGAGACTGCTAAGAAATTTTTTTAAAGCTTTGGACATACTTGAAAAGTTTACTTTCAATTTCCACTCCTTCCCCAACATTTACATGACGTTCCCAACATTTGCATTTACCAAAAGACCATACAACTTTAGGCCCCAATCCTGCAAAAGATAAGCTTTTGTAAAGCTTAGTTTAATAGTCCTATTGAGTTCAAAATGATGGGCACAGTAAGAGGTCCAAGATCAATAGAGACATTTTTCCAAACCTAAAGGGAATAAAAGAGTAGACAGAATGCTAGTTCAAACCTGGGCTGCAGTTTTAGGTAAAGAGAAACAGAGTTAAAAGGAGCAGTTTTCTTAATTTGGTGTAGTGATACTAGATCTTCACAAGTCTGGTCCTCTATTATACAATAGTTTATTTTAAAAGAAATATTAAAATTTTGTAAAGATAAAAGATTTGGATTTTAAATTGAAGACCGTTTGTGGAGGAAGTTTAGTTAGTAGCCACTTCCTGCTTAAAATGAGAGTATTTATTTATTCTCTGCAGGAAAGTTCGGAGTGACCAAAAGCTTGCAATTTTTCTGCTTGTGTATCTTCCATCAGTGGAAGTTGTGTACAAACCGGTGGTGTGCCAGTTACTGTAAAACTGAAGTCAAAAGACATTTGTTCGTATGGAAGTATTTCCAAACAAAGCCTCTCTCCCCCATGCTGTACAGTAGTTTTACTGATTAACTGTGCAGTTTTATTGCTGTGATGCCTGTTCTCTCTATCATTTTGGTGGCCCTTTAGTCATGTCTAACATAGGCCCTGATCTAACAAATGTATACACATTCTTAATTTTAATGCAAGTGAGAAGTCCCATTGAAGTCAAAAGGGTTAGTTATGAACATAGTGAAGAATGGGCTTAAATGAATCAGGCTCTTGGACTGCAAGCTGTTTGAAGCAGAGATCTTAGGCCAAAAGTAAATGGCAGCTCTGCCATGTCTGATGTGTACGGGGAGATATGTAGCACATTGTCGAACACTGACAAAGGATAATAGTATCATTTTTAAATATTAATAAGCTAGTCTTCAAGCCTTAATGATAAAGAGCATTCAAGTTTTCAATGAGTTCTAGAGTTACATGTATACATGTTAAGGGCCCAATTCTGCAATCTTCACTCACACAACACTTCTACAACGGTCTGGGATGGTGTAGAGAAACTGTAAAAGATACTATTTAAGTTCTGTATTAGATTTTGGTGTTATGAATTACACATTCATTAAGGCCCCAATCCTAGAAGGTGCTGAGATCCCTTAACTTCCACTGAAGTCAGTGAGTGGGCACAATGTAGGATTTAGTCCCAATTTGTAACACAATACACCTGACTCTGTTCCCATTAAAGACAGTAAACATGAGCTTGAAAGGAAACAGGACTGTAACCAAGAGACATGTTTCTGCTCATCTCCAAATATTACCGTTAGCAAAATTAGAGGCTTGGTTCTCCATTCCTAGAGCACTCCAAACTCTTACTAAAGGGAGTGGGTGTCTACTTGGGCTCTCTATGAATCCAGTATTTAACCTAAGCCACTATATATAGCTGGCCCCATATATTCTATATAGGAAAGGAAAGAATAAAAAGTTGACAAGTTTGTCAAGCCGACATTCAGGTATTACTTCCAAAGAACCCACATGAAAACGAAAGATGACAAAATATGCTTATTTTGCAAATACTTTGAAGTGTTCATCTTTCAAACTAAGGTAAACATCTTTAAATCATTCCTGGCTTTTTTTTTTTTAAACTGCTTTCACCACCCCTAAATATAAATAGGGTAAATATAGTATTACATTGAAATCCATTACTATATGTACCTCTCTCTCTCTCTCTCTCACACACGAGTCAAAGTCAAAGGCAGTGGGTGGTTTGTCAGGGTTGGGTTTAGCTCTACTCTCCCAGAATAAGATAAATGTAAGTGATGAAGAACTCCTGGGGTTGGCTGCACTCATTTTGTATTCAACACTGACTGGCCCTTTTCTCCTCTCTCTCTTTGTATGTTCAAGCCTACTTGAGTTTCTTTTTTCTTTTGAAGAACTTGGTTCTTTTGATGTGATTCAAGGCACGCCCTGCTGCAAAGAGAACTTCACAGGAATCGGAAACATAAGCACACCGGTCTGAAACAGTTACTGTACAATAGCAAGAATGCATCAAGTCTTGAAGATGAATTTTCTTTCTTTAAGAAATCATCATTACTTTTCAGGGCTGAGGAGGTTAGTGGAAATTGAAACACACTTTGGGCTCACATTCCTGCAGTCTTTAAACAAAATCTCCATCATCAGTTTCAACAACAAGTTTGCCTGAGTAGGAACTGCAGGAGAAGGCACAATATTAATTATAGAAATAACTGTTTTGCAGAAGCTTGGAGACTTTCAGCACATGCTATGCACAACAGTGTACGGATCTGAGCTAAATTGTATAATTAAGAGTGTAGTCTAATCTTACCTTAATTACATATAAAATCAATTTAAATCAACATGCTTCACAGTGCTTTGCTAGCCTCACAGATTAGCAGCAAATGCATTCCTTTTGTGCCCCCCCCAAGAAACACCAAGAATCACTCACATCTAAGAATCAAATCCTCAAGAGAGTTTCATTTAGGACTTCATATTCCTAATATACCAGACTGGGATTTTCAAAGGCACCTAAGGGAATTAGGTTCATAACTCACATTAAATTGCAGTATTAACACCCTTAGAATCCTTTGTGGGGGGGGGGGGGGGGGACCCAGTCTCATCTAATCAGTATAGACACACACACATTGAATAATGCTCGATACCAATTTACCTAAATTTCCATTAATAAAATAGTACAGAACTGCAGTTTTACAGTTAATTACAGATCTTAAATGTAGTGTAAGTATCTAATAGTTAATTCTTGAGATTCTACATAAGATCAGTCTGAAGGCCAACTGAAAAATATTTACATTATTTTATTTGCTCTGCAACAAGTTTTTAAGTTGATCTGGATCAAAGAGTAAGTCCAGTTTATGCCCATATTATCTATGGTAAATGCATTTAATGCTACTAATTATTTTTGTTCTGTTTCAGTTTATAAAGAAAAACTGAAAGTTGCAATGGATGCAAAACCCAAACAAGACATCTGGAGTCACAAAACATTTTGAACATCACTGCTTACTCAAAAACTTGCTGTGCCACATTCCAGTCTCCATCTGTATTGCTTACTCATGTGAGTAATCCCTTGGAAGCCAACATGTCCAAAATTCTACAAAGCATTCTGCCCGGATAGACCATTACACTCACTTGGAAGTCACACAGATTTTGCAGCTTTGGGACCTAAGAGAGTAGTTACTATTCATGGGTGAAATTCATGATGAGCTGTTTAACACTGCTGCAGCCTCTGTGTCCATGAAATGGCCCAGAGTAGGGAGAGGGCCCAAGTATGATTTCTTCAGGCCCAGTACAAACTTGTAACACGGTTCCCCTCCCACACACATACCACAATCCCTCATCCCATACATACAATCTCATGAGCCATGAAAAATGTTTGAATTCTGAAATTACTGTTACATATTCTACATTTCTGAAATATGGTCCCCCCCTTTGCTATTTTTGTTTAACATGACACCCAGCCTGAGAGTCTTACAAGTTTGCTGATTATTTTGTAACTTTTTGGTCATTATAAAAGGTATTATATCCTGTCAATGTCTTGATTTTTTTATTCTAATTGACCAATGTGACTGCAAACATTTTATAATTAGGCCAATTAACTTTAAAGCTTTATTTTTGTCCTTTTTCAATGCAAAATTATGAATTAGCCCCCCAAAGTCAATTCCTCTTGCAAGTTCACACTCAAACCACCTAGTTATCTTGTCTATTAACCGTTCTTGCCCAATTGTAGAATGCCTGCAGTTTCTGATGAGTGCTAGCTTGCTGAAACGTCTTTCAGCTTCTGCCACAGTCACTGGCAGTGTGCAAAAATCCATAGAGCTATGCACGCTTCACTGAAAATTAGTTGCAGTTGTTTTTTGTAAATCTCATTTAATAAGCAAATCTCACAAGATCTAGACAATAGATACAGGGAAATAAGTTCCTATAAATATCCTCAGGCATGATCTACAATTTAGCCTCAATTTTTTTCCTTATAGTAATGGGGGTTGCAGCCTGGGCCAGGATCCCCAGGGCCTCTGGGCCCCAATAAAGTGTACCCTTCCCCCCCCATGTGGGAGCCCTGAGTAAAGATGCGTAAACTGAAAACTCTGATAGTAGGAAAAATTGGAAATAAGTACTCTTTCATATGTAGAATCACACTCAACCAGTTAAGTTTCTGAAATGTTCATGTAAATAGCCAGAATTATTTTCCTAGACTTTCACACTGACCACATCACCTCCATTGGTTCCTGCTTCTCTGTTGCATCAAAATGTAAAGCTATTTCACTTGCAAAGCCCTTGATGGCCTACTCCCATCCTACATATCACTCATTCACCAATGAGATGTTGACTCCCACCTTCAACCCCACCCAACATGTCAACCTCCATTGCCCACTTGTTACATTTTCTAACAAGCATCTTCATGCTTTCTCCCATACTGCCCCTTCATGCTTGGGAGGGACTTCCCATGAATATCTGCAAAAATAGCTCTATCCTCCTTCAAAGCCCTCCTCAAAATGATTTTCTTGATGCCTATTTAAAAAGAACAAAAACTTGAGAACAGATATGCTGAGACCACAGCCTGCCATGCTGATCAATAGTGTCTCATTGTTTCTTAATGCTTCCCCAGTCTTTTTGCGTTCATCTCTCATTTTATACTTAGGATTGTAACGTCTTTAGGGCAGAGCATAGTCTTTTAGCTGTGATAAATGAAGGAATTTAGGCACTGTGATACTGAGTGTCACGGCACCTAACTTTTAGGCCCCAGAAGGGGGGGAAGGGAGAGAGGGAGGGTTGGGAAAGCGTGGGGGGGGGGGGGAGGGGAGAAAAAAAAGAAAACCCACCACAGGAACACCAGTGCCATCCACAGGCTGGAGTTAGGTACCTTGGCTACCTATATAATGAGCCTTAGACCACAATCCACAAAAGCCAGCAGGCTAGGCAGCTCCCTACCTAAGCTAATCAATGGAAAAAGCAAACAGGGGTGTGTCCTAAGCCCCACCACTCTCAAAGTTCTGTGCCTAAGTCCAGGTCTGCAGCGAGGCACCTATCTAATTAGTGATCCACAAATGAGAACCAGCCACCTGGAGCAAGGTGGCTAAGGTACCTAATGCATTTCTTCTGGGAATGAGTTAGGTGCCTGCCTCACTCCCCACAAAACAGCTGGAGAAGCAGCCAATGAACACCTTATAACTTTTAGTCCAGTGGTTAGCACACTCACCTGGGACATTGGAGACCCAGGTTCAGTCTCCCTGCTCTCTGCCAGAGGGGGAGAAAGGATTAGAGTAGGGGCCCTCCCTCCTCTCAAGTGAGTGATTTAACCACATAGCACTAACCATTTTGACATGGACTCCCTCAGCCTCTCTTGATGAAGCCATTTCACCGTGGATAAAGGATGAAAGTGATTTGATCTTAGGTACTGGTGTGATCTTAGGTATCCATCTCCCAGGTGTGTGCCCCGACCACTGGACTCACTCGCTTTTAGGTCCAATGATTATTCCACTCTGGATGGATACCCCAGATTTTGAACGGGGCCCAATCTGGTAGGCATGCTTGGATGCCCTGACTTTGACCTTCAGCCACCTTTCTTCCCCCAGTCTGCCAATCCCTCTGGGGCTTAATTGGAAGATAGGCATCCAGATGCCTAGAGGGAGGCAGCAGCACACATGATCAGAGGCAGGAACATAGGTTCCTAGGGAACTCACACCCTGAAAATTTAGGTACTGAATGAGTTTAGGTGCCTACAGCGTTCAGCAGGAGTACTGTGAATTGCAGAATGTAGAACTGGGGCTTAAGCACTTAAGTACCTTTTTTTGGATCTAGGCCCTTGTTCTGTGTTTGTACAGCTCCTAGCACAATGGAGTTGTGATCTATGATTACAGCTCCTGGGGAATACAAATGATAAACAACATTATGATTTGGATTGTGCCCTAAAGGCTGTTCTGCTAATATTTCTGAATATGAATGGCAACTCCTGACAATCTCATTTCCTGAGAAGTGCAAATAATTTGGATAAATTTTGGATTAGGATCTGCACTTTTGGGGACATACCCAAATTGATTCCAAATACTGAATCCCCCTTGAAGTTGGTCAGTAATCCAGAACAGAGGGAAACAGAGGATACAGGAAGGATTCTATAAAGATAACCTGGATAAATATCTGCATTTTCTCCTGGGAAAAGAGCTGTCTTGTGGTTCAGACACTGGATTCAGACTCTAGAGATGGGGGTTCAATTTCTGACTGTACCAACAGACTCGACTGTCTGGCCTTCAGCCTCTCATCTATTAAATGGTGATAACAGTCTCTCCCCCAGCCTCTCGCTTGTCTATTAGATTGTAAACTCTTTGTTATTAGTTATTCGTTCACTGCCTACAACCATAGGGCCTGAAGCTCAGTTTGGGCCTCTAAGCACTACCCTGACACAGTAATATAAGGCACTAATATTCTGAAATGTCTCCTCTTAAAAATATTGCATTTTGGTTCACTATTTTTAAAGAAGACGTTAGTGTATTTCAACACGTTAGTATTAACAAATGTTGTAAGTAATAAGACATTCTTCATAAAGGGGACATTTTACAACATGTAGGATTGCTGTTATTAGACAATATTCCACTGTCTGCCATAGCATATTGTTTAACTATCACTGTTCACTATATTATGGTTACAATTATAGCAACCTGATTTGGAGGCGTGCTCTACATTAATTCCAGACTGAAAGTTGATGTGTAAACTTAGTAGTGTAGCAATATTATAAGTTTACCTGCAAATAAATAAAAATCAGGTATTTATAAGCTACATTAACACAAAAAATAGTTTCCTAGTGTAAGAAGACTTTTCCATAATTCTGCGCTTTAAGTGATTTTGGATTTTCACATCAAGATTTGCCATCCTGCTCATTGGTGTATGAGGGAATTTCAGTAGTAGGATCCTATTGAATTGCCAGAGATGGCAGTGTTTCAACTGCGAAGTGCCATTCTAGGCCCCAAACACAGCTAAAAGGTGTTTTGTAAGGAAAGAGCCTGTATGAGTGGGAAGAAGAAACATGGGGTCTGGAGCAAAGCAGGCAGAAGACCAGGTTGGAAGGACAGCAGGTGGTCACCTTATGGGGAAAAAAGGTGCAAGGGGAGGCCACAACCTGCCCAGTGATAAGCAGCCCAGCTCAGCCCTCTAGCTAACAAAATCTGAACCCTTTCCCAGATGACACCTCCCCAATCCAGAGTCTCCAGCAAATGACACTGATCTCTTTGCTCCCTTGCACAGACACATGCCAAATCCATCTTTCTCTGGCTAACAGAGTTCTACTGCACCAGGCCCAGAGTTAGCCCTCATGTAGGTCGTCGAGCACCTCCTAGACAGCTTCCAAGAAACCCAAGCCAACTAACCCTGGCCACTGTCACCAGATGATCAGGTCTTTGCTGAGGTGACATAGGCTGTGGCGCTCACTCTTCTTTAACAGCCATCCCATCCCACTTTCAGATGACACATGAAAAGTCTCTTTGCAGAGATAGTTTGAAGCTACTGTTTGCTTCCTATTGGTTCCCCCCTTACACAGGCAAAACCCACCCCTGGCTTCATCCGTAGGGTGTCTGCTCACAAGATCATGATCAGTGCGGCGGGGAGAAAGCTGAAGCTAGCTCCCTGCACCCAGCCCGGCTCGCCTGGCGGGGGAGACCCAAGTCCCGCGGGGAACCTCCCAAGTCAATGAAGCTGGTAAGAGGCTTATTGCAATTGCTGCGGGCGGGGGAGGGAGGAGAAAAGTGGGCGGCGCATAGGACCAAGAGCCAGGCCCAGCAGCGGGAGCGCCAGCAAGGGCGGGGCAAGCCGAGCCCGCGCGGGGCAGCAGCACAGCAAATTGAAGGCTGACCCCCTCCCCCCCCAGCTGAGCTTGAACCCCACCACGAACACACGTGAGGAGGCGCTGCCAGCCAACCACTCAGGGTGCCCCCCCCCACCCCGCAGCTCTCACCGTGTAGTTCAGTTGTCAGTAGACAACCGCTGCTTAGCCCCGCTGGCCTCATGGTTGCTAAAGGGGGTTTGGGGGCGAGCGGCGAAGGCCTGGCTGGTTTTCGTGCCTCGGGCCCTCCCATCGTTCACATGCAAGGGCTGCGCGCGGGGCCTTGCCGTCCCTTGTCTGCACCCCTGGGCGGGAGGTTTGCAGCGGGCGGGCGGCGTGTGTGCAGACTAACGCCAGCACTAGCGCGGCAGGAAGGCGCTGTGCCACCCTCCTCCCCCCATCCATCCTATAGCGCCCCAGGAGCTCGGGGCAGGATTGCCTTGAGTATTTGCCTCTCCGCCCTGCCCCCCAACACACCCCCTCCAGAGAGGGGGAGGGGAGGGTGTCCCGGAGAACAAGCGCAGCAAAGGGAAGCAGCCAATTAGCTATGACACCCTGGCCAGCTCTGAGCACGTGCAGGGTGTTTGGGGGGTGCGGGATGCCATCGGACGTAGGGGCGCGCGCGCCGAGTGCTAATACCGCGTGGCAGATGGGAGCCTCCCAGCAGCGTTGTCGAGGGGAAAGGTGATGAACTTGCGGGTGTTTTAAAAAGGGGATCGCGCCCCCGCGGAACGGTGGCAAACAAAGAGGAAGTGGCATTTAACTGCGCATAAAAGAGAGGTCTTTAAATCCCTGCTACGAACAAAAGCATGAACACATGTAAGCGAGGGGCTTGTACTGTAGTTTAATTAAACAACCGCCCCCCACAACACGAGTGTCTAAGCCGTTTGCTGTCATGCACGGTGAAGCAGCGGGCATCCATGCCCCCGTGGAAAGGTAGCCACTTGTTCAAGGACAGAAACAACTCGCCAGTCACACTGACTCAAGAAAGCCAAGCGGGAGCCATTTGCGCTGTGTGGTGCAAAAAGCGCTGTGGCGCCTGGATCTGTCTCTCCCCATAGCTGCTTTCCCTGCAGTCCCTCTGGTGGGTTTTTGTGTCCCAGGGTTGTCCCTATGCAAACAACAGGTTGAATATTGTAGGTGAGGGTTATTAAAGTGTCCCCAGGACAATGGCAGTCTGTGTCCCATTTGTCACGCTTGGCTTAATCTTTGGAAAGTGCACACAAAGTGTGACATGATGTTGGCTTCCAACATTATTCAGTCTGCATAGCGGCAAGCGCTGCCCTGTCTCCCTGGAAATAAAGTTCTGCAGATTTAGTCCTGCCATCTAAAAGCCCCTTACCTACTTAGGCAAAGGTCTGAGCACCCGGGGAGATACGTTTAGTCCGGCATTTAACCTGGTTAACTTAAAAAGAAAAGAATGTAAAAGAAAAGCCTCTAAGAGAAGTGAATCCTACCAAACGGTCTGGGCATTGTTGCATTGGTTCACTCACTCGGTCAGTGGGTTTCCCCTAAAGAATACCTGGTCAGGTAGCAGCGTGGTTTGTGGCCGCGGATCCTGCGGGGAGAAATAAAGCGCTTTCTTGTCCCTGCATTAGAATTGTAACGAGGGCTGGTTTTCCTCTGGGAACACGCTTGGCGTAAAACCCACTTAAACGGAGCCATCCAAAGGGGGAACAAAGCTCTCAGCCCTACATGCTGCCATGTCTAGCCTCCCGGGCTGCCCCAAGACTGAGAACAGTAACTGACCAGAGAAGGTGAGAAGTTTGAGCGGGATCTTCTCTTTCCCTGCTGTCAAAGTTTGTGTCTTCGGATGTTGCACTATCTGAAGGGCCTTTGTTTTGGGGGACCTCTCCGATTTAGTGTCATTCCTGGTTCAAAATAATTCGTACAAGGGTTTCAAAGATGTTTTACAGTCACCTTGAGTTTAGAAAGCACGTTTGCAAACCCGGTCACTAAAAATGGTGGCTTTCAAGTCAGTTTCCAACACAGAGCGAATTATATGCAAAACATCACCCACCTTGTCTCTCTAAACGAGGGATAGATCATCAGTTCAGCTACGACGACCTCCCCCAGTGCCCCGTTTGTGGAGAGGGCGAAATGTAGTTAGTTTTTGTTTGCTTTTCAAAGTTACCAAGGGCATCAGTTTGAGGTCTAGTTAATTAGCAGGAGGCCAGAACTGAACAGATCGGCATTGTTTATAGGAACAGAATGAAATGGAAGGGCACAAAGAAGTGGATGTGTATTTAGTACAGACCTGCACCACAGACAAGAACCCCATGGGCAAGTCCCTCTCTCTGCTCACTGAGCCAGCCACTGCTTTGAGATGAACCAGTGTGTGCTCTAGTTTAGTAAGAGCACAATAAAATAATAATAATAATAATAATAAAGTCTTCTGTTTATTATACTTGGTGGCGAATCGACAATAGATTTGTTGAGGCACGGGCAGTACCATAAATTGAGGCATGGTGGCTGAAGGAATGAATTAACTCTTAAAAAAAAAAGAGTTACATCATCACTTGTAACTTCAGGAAGCAAATTAAATGTCTGTTTAGTCACGTACATTTTTTAAAAGCGTCATTTACTACCGAAAGTATTAGAATATTTGGTATTTATTTAGGTAAGGATCGCTTAAAATATTTTTGAAGGTAGACATTTGCATTAAATCAGGCAATTCTATAAGTGAGAGATCAAGAGTGAACTAAGTTGTCTCCTTTGGATGGGTTGATTTTTTTCCCCCTGTACACACGAGCGATATCTGGAAATAGACGATTTCGGAACTAAAGCCACTGGAAATACCACAGCGCCACCAGCTGGCTTTAAAAGACTTCAACAATACAAGCTGTGCGCCTTGGACAGAAATTGGCTGTACAGCTTCTCTTGTTAGCAAAGGAGCCCGTGGGTGAGCGAGAAAGAAGGCAGCCCTTCGCGTGACGCGTCCCAGAACTTTCCAACAAAAGCAAAGTTAAAATCGTAATGCCATCTCATCGGGTGATCGGCCCCGACAGCCCTGGCACGGTTTGGAACATGTCTATTTTAGGGCTAAATTATACAGCAAGTATCTCAAGCGTCGTAGCGGCTAGGCAACAACAAACGAAAGTCAAACGCAACTGCTTTAAACAGGCCGGCAGATCCAACACAATGAGCACAAGAAATGATCTAAGGTCAAAAGCTGTCCTAAGGGGGAGAGAGAGAAATCTAATTCTAATTTATTCTAAGGCAAAACATTGCCGTCACTTTTCAAGCACAGCTCCCCATTGAGTTAGAAGCCGATGGCTAAGATTAGCCTTTTGCAGTAGCGAACACACCTAGACCCGGATTAGGCAGTCCGATCTGCTTTAGCAAAGAAGCTAATTCCCTTGCAAGAAGTCACATTGAAGCCCTCCGGCTATTCACAGTTGATAGAGTTAAACACGTTCAAATCAACCATTTCCGTAACACAGTCACATTTTTTCTCCTCCCACAGACTCGATGAATGTTAATGATAGCCGCAATTCTTAGCTCTTTAAAAATTGTTAAATGATACAATGGAAAAGTGATACATTTAAAACTCAGTTTAATTGTAAGAATAATTTGACAGGTCCCCACCTACTACCAAATATCATCACACTTAACCAGTTACGGAAGTGTTTGAAATCTGTAATAAAAACCTAAATTTTAGCCCACTCTATATTAGAGAGTAAAACACTTAAAGCACAAATAAAACAATCTGCTAATCGCTCCCACAGCTTGAAATCCATTTTTTTGGCTCGTTATCTCCATGACTTTATGTCAGTTTCTCAGTTTGTTCTACAAAAGTAGTTAATTAGAAGCCATTTGTTTTCAGGCTACTTACAAAAATAGCCGGCTCAAATTATATAATAATAAACAAGCTCTCATCATTGCTTGGTATTTTCAGCTTTATAACATCTTTGTGCAAGTCTAACCAAAGGTTATTTGAAAACTTCTCCATGTTGTCAGCTCTTCTCCAGAAAGATACAATATAACACCGTACTGAATTCACACCCTGTTCCATATGCGCATTCACTTTCATTTCAACTGCATTAGGGACCATGGTAAGGTTTTACTACTTTTCATTTCTAGTAGCAGGACAGAACTACTTGAACCCAAAGCCTTTCCCCCTCTTCTGTGGTTCTACATTTACTAGGTTCCAATTAGCTACCCTGTTACATCTGTGCAAACCAACTGCGGCAGTGAGGAGTTACACAGGTGTCACCAAAGGTATTTGGCCAGTGCAATCTTTTTACAGGTGATGTGAGTGAGAAGAAAACCCGGCTTGATTTGCAGAGCTTAGCGCGGGTAGCTAAAAAAAAAAAAGACTCTTTGTTCTGAAAATCATTGTCAGAACAAGCTTGAACCCCCAACAATAACATTTTTAGGTGGGCACGTTTCAGAATAAAACCCCACAGCCGGGCAAAGCTATCCCTCATTTCTCTGGCAGCAGAACTGGTGCATTCCACTGCACAAGGAGTAGTAGGTTAACAGGAACCAAACACAAAGTACACGCAATCTAGATGTGTGACAGAACACATGGTACAGTGCATGGGGCAGGCTGGAGGTTTCCTGGCTGTACAGCTTTTCTTCTCCCCTAGCTGCAGGGGATTGTGCCGAGACCCTTCATAGGCTACTCCAAACACTGGGCTTTGGACATTTCCTCCCTCTGGTAATGGATTGGTACATTTACACATCCATTTGCTGTGTGAATGGTCCTAATGTTAACACTCAGAGCTAGGCAAATCTTGCAAAAAAAGAGCATTTGCAAGCCGTCACCCTGTGGTACACCGAGGACTGTTTGGAAGTGCGAGCTATCACTTTAAGAGCCGGGCAGGGGGGGTCTTTGGCCTGTTTGCAGGCCAGGTACAGCATAGGATCTCATCAGCAGTTAATGCGGCAAGAGCCCCTTTAAAGCAGGGCGGGGAGAGGAGTGTGACCTCTCTGCTCTGGGCGCAGCCTCGTTTCTAGTTCTCCTCTGTTAAGGTTCTGATTTCTGAGCACTAAGTGGTGTTACCCTGCAGCCTTCCACTGAGAATAGTTTGTTGTTTTTCCTGTGTTTATGCTGGGAACATAACACATCGGAATTCCCAGTGGCTCTTTGGTTTGAGCATGTTCATACTCCCCTTTTCTCCTCTCCATTTTTTTCTAGCTAGCGACAGCTATTGAGACAGGTTTTTTTTTTTTTTAAACTGGGTTTGGAAATTGTGGGTAATTGACATAGGTATACCTGCGTGCCCAAGAGTACATACTTGTTTAAAACGTGTTTTTCAAGCGTCTGTTCTGATTAGGAGACTATACCATGTGACTTAAGTGACCAACCACAGATAGTAAATAGCAAACCTGCACCCCCATTGGCTGAAAACTGTCCACATTTATTTGGCAACTAGTTACACGTAACAAATACATTTGCAGAAATTAGGTTCAATTCCCAAATGATTTGTAACTATAACAGGCCTAAATTTGTCAGATCATTTACTCACAAAGATTTGTTTTAAATAACAACTATATATTTTAAAAACAGTTTTAGGTATATGATTTGTGCTTACATCTACTTCTTAGGTTAACATGTGGAATATAAATACCCTGTCTCCTGCATCTGTGGTCAGTCTTCTTATGGGGAAGCAGTTTTCTCCCCTCCCCCACTATACCCCCCAACAACCACTTTTGTTGCAGCATGGGAAAGAGCTCTGCTTTGTCCCTTGCCACTCCCACTGCCCTTCAACCTACTATGTCCTTATACTGCTCTGCAAGCAGTAATGCAGCTGCTTTGTAGTGCATGACAGCATGTAGCAGAACCATTGTTGTATTGTGTACCCACCGCTGCGGGGAAAAGTGCTGCATACACAAGGCGTTTCAGGTGGTATGCACTTCAGAGCAATGTGTGCCTCTTTGCACAACTGACTCCTGAAGAGGTAAATGTATTCAGTTTAGTGGGTTCTAGTGTTCTTAAACATGTCAATGCTTTGAGTGAGGTTTACATTGTATTGTTCACATCTTCCTGTAAGCAGATTTTTCAGAGTTGTATAAACTGCTTAGGAAATACCACTTGTTCTTTAACTCAAAAAGTGGGAGCATTTCATTATTTTCAATGCTCTAATCCTGTAGCTAAATATTATCCAAACAACAGTAGAAATTAATCTATAAGGCTTGTAAAAATCATTGTGGGGACAAGTCCCTAGTGTCACTAAATATTACTCTGTAAATCAACACACTTCTTTGTCTTACACTACACAGAGTGTTTGCTTTATATTGGGTATCATCAAGTATTGGTCAGGCCTTAAACAATGTGTTGCGTGTTAGGAATATATACTATACACACTTAATTTTGTTCACCGTTATTTGCTTTCTTTAGCTTATTTTCCCCCATGTAGGCAAACTAATTAGTAACAACATGGGTCAAGAATTATTACTCTTTCCATGGTCTACAGTGGATCTTCATTCACACACACATCCATCCCCACTGAAGAAGAAGCATGTTCATGGCCAGTTGGGGGAGGGGAGGAGGCTGTTTAGTAACAGTGTCAGTGTGTTATAAAGCTATTACAGGGCTTCTCAGTCTTTTTTTTGGACCAGTGTGATTGTTACCTCCTCTTAGGATAGCTAGCCATTGTGAGCTACATAAGCCCATTTAAGGATTTTTTTTTTCAGATTGATACTGCGTGTCTCCATAACACTGAAGTCAAACTGTGCCTAGCAAATCCATGGTGTGTTTCCACCAACCTATCTACAAACTTCTGTCAGGGTTATTTTTCAACAGCTTCTCCCAGACTGCACTAGGTGGACAGGGGTCAGGGACCTGTCTTGTGGTAGGTGCTCCTTTGGGCTCAGATCTGGGCAATGGAATGTTTTTTTTAAACGCCTACTGCAAGCACCCTACAGCCAAGCAAGGAAGCAGGCAATAAAACAGACAGCGCTGCTCTCTCACTTTCTCCCTCTTCCTCCTTGCTATAGAGTGACAGTTCCATAATGGAAGGAGTGTCTTGTGGTTAAGGCACTGATGCGAACCTGAAGGAACCTGGGTTCAATTCCTGTTTCTGCCACAGGCTTCCTGGGTGATCTTGGGTAAGGCACTTAATATTTCTGTGCTTTAAATCTCTGTCTGTACAATAAGGATAATAATACTGCCATTAAACTAATTCTTATGCAGATAAGTTAATATTTGTATGGTACTTGAATATTCTGGTGATGGTGGTTATCTAACTATGGCTAGGTAAATAGCAGAGGAGCTACAGCAGAGAACGAATGGCTGCTCAGGCAGGAGAGGACACTAAGGGAGGAGATGGTGTCTGCTCAAGAAGGGCTGGGGCACCTATTTGTCCATCTGCAGGTGTTTGTGTCTCTATTCCATGAAACTATCCCGTCCAATCTCAGCAGGGACTAGAGTGTCAGAAGGACACATGCAGACATAAGAGTCATGCACCAGCAACATGTGGGGCAACGGCTTCTGTGCCACTCACTGCCAACTGGGGTGGAGGCGGGTTGGCCAAACAAGTTACAAATGTCAATGAGGGGGTCCTATTTGCACTTCAAAAACCAAAACAAAACATTGTTTTGAACTGGTTATGGAGAGGCAGCCAAAGCCTTTGGCAGGGGGTGAAAGACTTAGCTACCATGGTTACAGCGATTTAACCATGTGGTTTGGGAACACACATTCTTTTTAGCGCCAACCATGCCCCTAAGTGGTTTAAAAGTTGCAGCATGGACAGTTCTCAGAAACGAGACAAACCCCCGTGTTTCATAATGAAAAACAGAACAGAATGAGACTAAGTCTCCAGCTCCTTCTCCCCAATGTCTTCAGCAATGTATGACACCGCATGCCTCATTCAGAAACCTCTAGCCACCAACTTTGGTGAGTGTCAGGATAGTTTTTATTAAAGCCCCAGCTCCTGTAGACATTTGAGTACATAAGAAACTCAGATTTCACTAAAAAAATAAATCTAAGTTTCCAGCCCCTTCAGGACTAGAAGGGCTCAAAAACCAGAGGACAAATAAAATGAGTCCAATAGTTATTGTTTTTTTACAATTTTTAAGTTAATCTAATAATTTTTGGATGTTCGGGCTTGGCACTGAGATACATTTTTGTTTTTGACAATAGAAAATAGTCTCAGATCCATAAAGTATTGTTCATTCAGCAGCACTGTGGGAATAGTACTGGGACATATTTCGTAGGGAACAGTTCGGCACGTAAAAAAATCACGGGATTACTTAGCATACACAGGAAACATCCCATTCACCAGAAGTAACATGGAGCTAATGTGGTGCCCTCACCTTTAAAAGGGATGGGCCGGGGGGGGGGGGAATGTAGAAATACTTGGGGGGACAGCTAGGGACATAGCAGAGTGTCCTACATTTGGTGATTGTTGTAGCAATTCGTAGCCTTAGGTCTGGGCCTGCTCGTAAGGACCTGTTTAGTTACAGAGGGACTTACATATGTGGTGTTTTTGAGGTAAGCATTGCACAGAAAGTGTAAATTATATATTGTGGGTATACAGTACCTTTCATCTCATAACCATTACTTATGTATTTTTTATTTATAAACATTGGGGGTGACAGGCATGTTTGAAATATAAAGTTTATAATTTTGCCCATTTTACAGGTAGCTCACTTGTGCTTCTATATTAGTCGAGTGGTGGTTCAACTCACTTTATTAGTTTGCATTGTCTTCTAAAAAAGAAATCATCTTAATATTGGACTACTTTAAAAGTCAAACTAGGAATCATCCTTCCCGGGATACTGACAAATGATTAGACTAGGTGAAGGACTCTGTTTTGGCCTTTGTATCTACTCTTATTTCAAAGTAAAAAAAGATCCTGAACACTTCTGGTATAACTTTATTGCAGTAACAATGGCTAATGGTATTTCCAACAGCAGGTGCCTAGTTAGAAGTTCTACTGCTTTTAATGGCCTAATTGCTTTTGTAGGACTCCTTTTAATTAAAAAACTAATCAATATGTGACATTCCAAAAATTAAATAGAGAAAATTGTGCCATTGACTAAAATGATATTAAGGCTGGTAAACAGCAAATTAATATTCCTGAGTGGGATTTTCATAAACGCAGAGTGTTGGCGTTACGCCCACTGAAATTAATGGGTGTTTTTCCTTTGTCTTCAGTGAGAGCAGAGTTAGGCCAATATCGAGTACTTTTAAAAATCCCGCCCCTAATTTTTATATAACCCCTTTCCTCCAAAGGTTGCTCAAATTATTTAGCAGACTATATCTGTGCGCCAGCATATGTGGAGGTGAACAATGATGAACATTACAGAGCCATGTGATACATGCATTTATCATGCAACTGTGACTGCCTCACCTGCACTGTCCACTAATCCATCCCCACCAGGCCTTACTCTACTATTCCAAATCCATGGAACATTCAAACAGCTGTCATTAAAAAAAAAAAAAATTCCACATGCCGCAAAGGCAGAACGTTCCTCCCCAATTTCATGGGCCTGAGATGAGATTCATGGGTTATACTCAGTGCTGGATTCACCAGGGCTATTTTGGCGAGGCAATAGCTAACAAAGCTAATCCATCTTTCTAAACCACTTTGACGTCTATAGTTGAAAAAAATATTGTATGGGACGGATTATGATTGGCCATACTGTATCCATGCAAGAGAGTAAGGTCCATCTCCCTCCCAATCAGCTGTGAGGGGCTATGCTAGAATTATCTGAGTTGCTGTGTGTTTGAGCAGGTGGGGAACAGAGGTAGGAGGAGCGCCTTGGCTGCACCCTGTACAGGTCTGCAGTAAACTAATTCTGCTCCAGAGGAAAGGAGAAAGACTGGCGATGCTTGGAGAAGCCTAGCTATGTGCTATCGCTCATTCATGGCTTAGCCCAACACTCACTCACGATCTGTGTAGATGCAAGTCTCAATTTTTCAGATGAGGTTACTTAAGGTTTATTGATCTGGATGAGTGGCACTGTGGCCTAGGATTAGTAATTGCCTGGGGAACCAAGAGACCTGCATTCTGGTCTTACGGCTAGAACTAGACCCTTTTGCCAGTGCTTATAATGAAGGTTGGCAGTACTGTGCTCATCTGTGGGGTTAACAACTACACAGTGACGATACATAGCTTGTGAGAGGTATATTTAATGAGCCACATTTATGCAAATGGTATTATTAGCTTGATCAGTGCAGTTTACTCCTTTAATTTGATCAGCTAGTGTGATTTACCCACTGTCCTGTATTTAACATTGTGCCAATAGTGGGTTTGATTCACCACCGCATTACTTCAGCTGTAAATGAATGTATGACCAATAGTATGCCAAGGCCAATGTATTGATTTTAATGGTGTTTAAACCATCATGGAACTGGAGTTACACCATAGTGACCCAGGCCCTGTATATTCATTTATCTACACAAAGGACAGAAAACACTTAGCTGGTCCAAAAGCAAAATGCTTTGTTTAAACAAAAAACAGTTTAAATTGTTATGTGACTACAGTGTAGTTGCCTATCACATCATTTACAAAACGCAAGCACTTAAAGGAAATATATAGCTGGGGCCATCATAAATTTTACACTGCCCACAAAGTTTTTTTTTTTTTTTTTTAAATGTAAAGCAATGTATATTTCATCACAAAGCAATAACCTTAACTCTGACCCAAAATAAATACTACGCTTTCATCAGTAATCATTAATCTCAAACTATGAAAAGAAAAAATAAACATGGATATCGTACTATATATATATATATATATACACACACACACACACACACACACACACACACACACATTATTGTCCCGTTTTGAGCAGCCACAAATGCAAGTTTATATACAGACATAGGTCCATAAATTTAATTTCTCATTACATTATGTAAACAATTTGAAACTCAAGAAATAGCAGCTACAAGTGCTTCACTGCCAAAAAAAAAAAAAAAAAAAAAAAAAAATTGCCACATGGTAAATGCATTACCTGACATTTTACCTTTTACAGTAGCACTTAAAAGAAAATATTTAAACACCAAGGACACAAAACTAATACATTAGAAATTATAATCCCTTAAACGCCCAACAAGCCATGGGTCAGCATTAAGTTTTTTTCCCCCGTTTAATGAAATACACATTTCTTTGTATTTGATGAGACTAATGGGTTAGCGTGGCCCTTCTTCGTGGGTTAAAAGGCATGATTTCCTTGTTAAGTGTCCCACTGCGATGGGTTCATACATTTGTGCGTAGCCTTCCACAGAAATAATGCGGGGCCTTCTTCCAACCCTGGCATATCTCCAGGGCTCTATTGGAGACCAGTGCCACATACAAGAAGGCCCAGTTACTCTAGCACCAGTTCCTGGCTGGGTTTCCCCACGTTCCCTAGTATCACTATAGCGCTGGGGCTATCATGACTTCCTCTTGGCTCTATGCGGAATATGACCTGGATGTGAAGTGGTATAAGTCTCTTACCAGGGATGACCTTTGCCCACAATAAATAACTTTTCTGAATGAAGCTGAGATTGCCATGTGCCCAGGTAAGCCATACTTTTGTGGAATGTGCTATGGGATATTTAATAGTCACAAATGAATGATTGTTTGATGGTTAGAGCACTGGACTTTGACGTCTAAGCTGGCCTGCAGATTTACTGTGTGACCTGGGGACAATTAGTTAAGCTTTCTGTGCCTCATTCTTCCACATGTAACGTGGGAGTAATATTTCCCTACCTCAAACGGGTGTTAAGTAGAGAATGTTAGGTTGACTAATGTGGTGGGGAGGGGAGGCACGTGAGACCCTTAGGTAGATATTGATTTTCTCTCTTCTGGACGATGATTCCCTCATGAAGTACATTGCTCCCTAATTTTGAGGCATAGGTTCAGGATTCCATAGGACAGTCATCAGACTCACCACTTCCTGCAGGACACTGCGTTTCCTTTGGAGGTCTCCCTTGCAAACACTCAGCTGACAAGATCACAAGCTCAGGTAGTTTGGTTTAGACCTACCAGCCTCAATTTGCATTGTGAGCACATACATGCACCTCATCGTGTTATTCAGAAAACTCTTTTGGTATGACCCATTCTTATGGACACCTATTGTACTAAAATGTTTAAAAATCCTGCACACAGCATTTAGAAGAAACCCAAAGATCTGGGTTTACTGTAGGGTTAATCAGGGGAATAGTCTGAATTTTGGTTGTGATTCATACATTATCTCGTCTCAGAAGATGGAATTTTTAAATTAAAATCTAGCAATAGCATGAAATTTAAAACTAAAAATACCTGCCTGCTCTATAAATGCTGGCTGAGTGAATGCATGAAAAGATAGCAACACTTTAAAATCATGGTTCATTTAATGAAAGCTGAATTATAGTGAAGAATCCAATAGAAAATTTAGGGCACCCAAATTAATAAAGTGACATCGTGAGTCATATTAAAGTAAATACTAAAGGAATTAATATTGATTTGGCCATTTAACATTAATGAAAATATACAACCCAAATGCAAAAAGATTGAGAATACTGTAATTAAATAAGGGGCAGATTCTGCCACCCATACTCAAGATGACATGAGCACACAGCTACCCACAGAGTAAGGTATGATTTCATTGTAAGGGTAGGCAGAATTTGATTCTATAAAAATAAATCAACAAAACAAAATAGGCCATATACCAAGGAAGTTTCTAGACTGAGTTAAATGAAACACTGAATGTACTTGAGAATTCAGGCAGAATGCAAGTTAGATCTCAACTTGACATCAATGCTCATGCTAATCTTGCATTGATTTCCATGCTACAAGAGATATATGATGAGAGGCATAGGCTTTAGTACTTTTAGTTCTTCCTTCCACTACGTCTTACGTATTCAAATATAACACCAATGGTGAGTCTCATCCCTGCTCCAGCTCTTTACACCAGGTAAAGAGACTAAAGAAGTTCTACAAATGAAGTGAAGGAACTGAGTAAGCTGCTTTCTGAAGACCCTCTCAAAAGCCTTGGGATGGTGGGCAGATGTGGAGGGTAACGTGTGGTGAGGTCAGGCTAACAGAACATAGTTCTGCAAAGATTTTGGGCAGCTCTGCTCCCATTAGTTAGAGATACCCCCAGGGTTGTCTGAATTACACCAGGGACTGCTTAAAATCGCCTTAGTCCTTTCTCCCAATGCTCCGAGATACAGCATAGACTCTCACCCCATGAGTTTGCACAGCACGAAGGCACAATAAGGCCTCCATCTTCTTGGCTTCTATGTAAGACCACAATATAAATGTTAAATAATGCACACACTGTTTGAAATTTCCATGTTATTTAGGACAAATAGGAAGGAAAGCAAGTTTAGAAAACAATTTTATTAGACAAATTATTTAGACAAATTATACACAGAAAGCTCTGCCACTTGTAACTGAGGCCTCCAAAAAGTGTTGTGTATCTGTATAATAGGCAACACATCAAAATAAGCCTATTTTAAATAGTGTACATGGTTAACAGTTTGTTTATAGCTAAAATCACTGCAACATCTGGTATGTGCCTACATAGCTTGTTGTAAAGAATTTTTTTAAAATCAGAGTTGTGTATGAGTTCATGAATGTTACAAAGGGAAACAAGTTGTGCATGCTTTTAGACACTTGCTACCCTGGAAACAAAATGGCCGTTTGCATGATAAGAAATTGTTCTGCCTTACACAGTAGACAATATTTGAAGATTTAGTACAAAAACATTGACAGTACAAGATGCTCCCCCGGAACAGAATTAGCATCAAAATAGAGTAGAGCTGAAGAATATACCTTTTAATTTCTCCTAAAGCAAATCACTTAGGCTGATTCCTATATCAATTCTAGCCATAGAATGAATTAGGTTAACATAAGTGTATGGTTGCATAAAAAATAAAAAAACCCCAACAAACAAAAACAAAGAACCCAACACGGGATAAGTTGCTTGCTTCCTACTTAATGACATTTCTAGTTTTAAGGATTACAAACTGAAAGCTCATTCTACATTTCTAACAGATAAGAGTGTTACTTTAAGAAGCTTGTGCCAAAGCAGGCACTGCTTTAGCTCTCATTGCTGTTCTTTCTTCATTCTATACAATTGGCACTAATATAAAAATTACATAGCTCCTCTAAATATAAATGAGTATAAGAAGGGTTAAAATGATAGCTTGATCAATTTTTTTTTCTTAGCATAATATATGACTCTAATTAAGGCCACATCAATATTTCTCAAGGGCTTTTTCCCCCAGTAACACCATTATCGTATTGATTGATGGTACTGATTTGGAAGAGAATTTATTAACCTTCTATGATCTACATTTAAACTTCTCTAGAGCTGTATTAGTTATCCATGGATGTCGTTTACCTAAGAGAGTTTTCCATTGGTTTAAGTAAAATTACCCAGGTTAGCCTTCTACACTGCTGAATACCCAATGTAAAACCTAATCAAATGAGTTACATCTAGGTACAAACATTAAATTGCCCCGGATGTTCTAATAAAAAAGTATAAAATAAGCTCTGTTGGCAAACAATGCAAGTCAGAATAATATTAAAGCAACCTCTCTTTTCTAATCAAAAAGACCCCTGCACTGTACATCTTTCCTGTATACAACACATTTTTACTAAAGCTTTATTAAATGAATTGCAATAGCAACGGCTGCCATTGTATAGATATATATACACATGTATATATATACACATACTTATGTATATATATTTATGTGATACTAATTTATTTAACACAACAGAGGCTTCTGTCATATGATACAGTTTACTGTACATAAGTAAAACTTTTAACACTGTACAATCACATAAAGGTCATATGCACTGTTGCAGTGCAAAAGTAGATTTAACTGTAGTCTTTATTGGCATAGTAATGGCTTTTTGTAATCCTACAAAATTGCATTCTCATATTATGTTGCCTGAATGTTTTTTCTTTTTCTTTTTCTTTTTTCCTTTTTTTTTTTTTCTTTTTAAATTACTGCAGGGTTTGCCTTTGGTCCACAGTTAAAAGGACACACAACAGCAGTGGAGCATTGAATGGATGCAGCAAAACAAATGTAAAGGACTGAAGTTATTGCAATTATATAAAAAAATGGAGAGAGAGGAGATAAACACCCTTCTATGAAATAACCTTCTATCTTTTATGCATACTCAGTGCATGTTTCCTATACTTAAATTATATGAAAAGTGTACTAATAGAAAACTAGTGATGACTTTTTTTCTTCTTCTTTTTTTTTTTTTTTTTTTTTTTAAAAGAAACTGGTGGCAAGAGAAGAGAGAGGAGGAGACAGAGAAAGCAGGGGAAGGAGGAGAAACAGTGAGTTGTTACTAAGAATCCTGATTTAAAAAAAAAAAAAAAGAAGTTACATCCATGTTAGTCCCACAATATTACAGCTGCTCCTTGCAAAGGGAGTCCTAAAAAGAAACAGTGAAGAAACTTGGTCTGAAGCTCATATGGAGGTGCCTCGGTCTGGGTCGTTACCGATATTGAGCCCCAGAGTAGGAGTTGGTTGGTATGGGATTGATGACATCGTTTTGATAGGACTTCTGAAAAATCCCCCATTTGGTGCCCTGTGCCTAAAAGGGCCAGTTCGGTGCTCAGGCATGTTGCCAAAGGAGAAACCAGAAGCGGCTTTAGCTGACAGTGTACGGCTAAGAGTCTGGATCTGTTCTGGTATGAAGGTTGTCGTGGTGATATGAGTGTTCCTGAAGTCACTGATTTGCTCCAGTGCTTGACGTGTGGGCAAAGTGTCAATGTCCAGTGGGGTCAAATCAATTGACGAGGTGGAAAACTGTTTATGAGGGCTGTCGTCATCTGTGCAGAGGCTGTTAACCCGTCTATGAAGATGTTCCAGGTCAATTTCCTTGTCATCCTGGAAAGAAAAAGAAGATGGACCATTTATTTTTGCCACTTTTTGCTGGACTGAAGCTTAACAGAACTGACCAGGAAATGTGGCATACGATTAACTAAAGCTTTGTGCTAATTTACAACACCAGAAGTCCGGTATAAACATCAATGGTAAATCTTTCCGACCGACTGATGCTGACTGGATTGGAAGAAACACAGGTGCTCTCTAACCTTATAATTCATCTATTTTTTAAATGCAGCATCTTAAATACTAAGCTGTAGGTGCTACAAATAGATGGCTATCCTGAAAGTGCACATTTAGAGCCAGGATATCTGAGATTTAGATCCATGACAGGTTTGTAACAATCAGCTTTATATAATGAAGATGAAGTGTAAACTCATCTCAAACTCAGACAAACTCAGATGGCTGGGGTGATATCAGCTTTTCTCAAACTACATACTGATAACTAAATATGAGCTTCAAATGGGAGCCTTTGAAGACTAGTAATAGCCTCTTCATCAGCCTTAATTCTGACAGGGCTCAGATTGATTTTTCTATATATGAGCTGGTGGCTCATTTACAATTTACCGTAAAAGGGCAAACAAGATTATTTTTAGTTGTAATGCCAACAGTGGGTTTGATTCTCCCCTAGGGCTGGTCTACACTACAGAGTTTTGTTGACAAAAAAGTCAGATTTTGTCGACAAAACAGTGGAGGGGTACACACTGAAATGATCCTTCCGCTGATGTAATTCTCCTGCTATGCTGACATAATAAAACCACCTCAATGAGAGGTGTAGGGCTTATGTTGGTGTAGTTAGGGCAATGCAGTGTCAGTGTAGATGTGGCCTTCCTTACATCGGCGGTTGGCTGTCATTCTTGTCAATTTTACAGCTTCAAAATTGATAAGAAAACCGGGCAGCTAAAGCCCAGCTGCCTCCCGCTCCCTGGGAGAACTGAGCAGCTTCTCCTGGTGGGGAATAGGGAGGGGCAGCCCACCTGGAGCCTGTGGGGCAGCCGGGCTCCCGGCTTGGTCTCTCAGCTCTCCACACTGCCCCTTTTAGGTCGGTGGAAGAGCTCCCGGTGAGGACGCGCACCACCAAACCAAGGAGAGTAGTATGGACATCAGCCACTGAAGTAATTAAAGCAGTGGCTGTCGACGTATCTTTGTAGTGTAGACAAGGCCTTTGTTACAGTGGAACACCACCACTGACTTCAGTGGAATCACACTGGTGGAAGTGACAGGAGAATGAGGTCTACTGCACTTATTTTGCTGTGTGATCACACCCACCTACCTTTGCTCTTTTTCCTCCTTAAACTATCCTCAAAGGAATTCAATTAAAAAAGTAATGTTAGGCCAGTGTTATAGCAGAGAATTTAAATGCACAAAATTCAAGAGATACGAAGCCATGAGCTCCACAGTAACTGTAAATCACCTGTAGGCCACATATATATATTAATATTGAACTGCAAAGCATCACTCAGAACTGAGTTAAGCATAGAAATATGCAAGGAATGTCTCCACTCATCAGGCTGTGGGACTTATTAACTAACTTTCTTAAAATTCACTTTCATTTCTGTGAAATCTACTGACTCTTCCAGACCAGTAGAGAAATATCACAATGCATCATTCTAGGACCTCAGAGATACCAGCAGATACACTAATAACAGCATGGGCCATAGTGGTTTATTTTTGACTTCCAGGATGGATTATTGCAACTCATTATAGGCCTGATTCAAAGGTCATTGAAACAATGCAAAGGCTCCCATTGATGTCCATCAGCTTTCAATCAGTCCCTGTGTCTAGGAATGAACCCAGGCACCATGAAAAACCTCCACCTAGTATAAAATGTGACAGTCCAACTGCTTAGCAACACTGGTCACCAAATCCCTCTGCACTGGCACCTCATTGAATACTGAGTCCAGTTCACGGTCTCTGTCCTGTTAATCATGCTCCTTGGTACCTGAGAGACCCCTTTTCCTTCTTCGACTAGGATCTACCATGACAGTTGAGGGTAGATCCTACATTGCAGGGTCCTATACTCAGGGTATATCTACACTGCAATTGAATACCTGAGGCTAGTCCGTGCCAGCCGACTCAGGCTTGCAGGGCTTGGGCTAAGTGACTGTTTAAGTGCAGTGTAGACGTCCAGGCTCAGGCTGGAGACCAGGCTGTAGGACCATGTGAGGGTTCCAGAGCTTGGGCTGCAACCTGAGCCGACAGAACTCACTCCCCCAAGAGACAAAAGGTTCCACAGACCTCAGCATTGTGAGAGAGTAACGTGGAATTGACTTAACTTTCCCCTTATAATTTATGCATGCACAGACATGTACATAGACATACATCACACTCACTCGCACACAAAGAAAAACAAAACCAACCACACTAATCAAGCTATTTCTCCTATAGACCAAGGAAGAAGATAATTATTTAGTAACAGATATAGAGAAAGATTGTGAGATGCTCACATGCTACTGTAACAGGGGCCATATAGTATCCAGATAGATACCCAAGGGCTCAGTCACAGTGCATAAATCATGATTTTGCCACGGTGGCACTGTTTTAAAAGTTTCCTTTTTTTGCTTGTTATTTTGAAACTTTAAGTAGTATAAAAGTAACTTTATAATTTAAAATGGTAATCAAGGAAATGTTTAAAATTACATCACTGGAAGAAATAGTGTGATGAGCTGGGTGAGTAACGAATTTTTGTGGTTCGCTGGCAATTCCAATCAATTGAAAAAAAATTGTTTTAGATTGAACCTCAGACATCTTCCACATTTTTGGTGAATCAAAAAGTAGGAAGCCATTTTATTTCAGGTTGGCTGGAATACTGAAACGTCAACAAAACAGATACTTTGTTTTGCTATTTACCATCTTTGAACATTTTTTTATTTTGAAAATAAAAGGGAAATTTTGAAATGAAAAGTTGTTTTGAGCCAAAAAAATCAAAATGTTTTATTTTGAAAATGTCAATATTTAAATTTCTTTTGGAAAATTTTTTTTAAAGGTTTGGGAGTTTTTTTGAATGAAACTATTAGGTGATATCAATGTGAATTTGTAAATATCTGTGTTGCCAAATCTGCATTTTTCACAAAAAAAAAGTTTCAGTCAAAAGATTTTACACAGCTCTACTTGTGACTTAGCTGAGCCTTTGAGGGTCTCTCCAATGACCTCCCAGAATGATGCATTCTGGGCAGGGGTTAGATTGGAAAAAGGTAAACTGGTGGTATTCTTCCTGTCCCGCACCCACAACCCAAGCTCTGCACACTCAATACACCAAAATAAGACATCACTCACAGTAAGATTGTGCACATTCCTATAATATGATAATTCCTTTTCTCTCCTGTGTGTTTTGATCAGTAGTGATATATTCAGCAGTGTTCACATTTAAATTATCATCAGGCTTCAGAGTCAACATCCCATTAAGAGTAATAGGGACAGTTCAGTCTTCTCTGAGCTATTTTTTAAAGCTGTCTGCAGACTCAGGCAGACATCACTGAATGGGTTACTTCTGGTTCACGACTGGAAGGTTATTTCCATAACCATAGGACAATTATTTTTCAGGATAAATGCTTGGATTCTGGAGCACAAGATGGCAGCCATCAGGAAAAAGAGCTGGCTCGCTGGCCACAAACTGGCCCAACATGACCCCCAGTTCTGAACGAGTGGCCTGGAAGAGCCACTAGATTTCATGGAAGCTAAAATGAATGTTAAGAATGTTCATTAAGATGTAATTCTGTGCTTAATAAGCCCCACAGATGGGATAATGGAGACATTCAGGTCATATTTTCACATTTAATTTGGTTTCAAGACAAGCTTTTCACATCAACTTTTAAGACAAATTTAACAGCAAGCTAGTAAATAACATTAGGAAGTACAAGTTATAGTAGCTGAAGCAATGATAACTTAGAATTTCCTGGCTTCTGTTAATTTAAATACACATACATGCGTGCACACATGGTATCAAGCGCGAAGTTCCTGAAAGTTTGGGCTAAGTGACAATTTGGTATATTTTACTATTTAAGCATTTACCTAGTTGTAATTGAGAATTTCCCATTTCAGAAGAACCCAGTTTAAAGAGAAAAGAGGGTTTTCCTTTTTAACAACAGTACTGCCCAGAAGTTTTGTTTTTTTTAAAAAAATCTCACAACTAAAACAGTAAGCAAAAGGTTTTAAAAATTCAATCATTCATGCTGTAATTAGCGAGTGTAATTAATTCTGTCTGATTATACAGCATAAGATTGGCAGGCACAATATTGGAGAAATTGCAGCTAATGGCAAAACCATCAGACACAAACTCAAAGCAATACCCTTCAACAGGTATTGGCGCTATGTAGAGAGAAAAGGTATAATTGATGGTGATGCATTATAACTTGTCAAGCATCCCACACTGAGTATCTCCGCCAAGCACATTTTAATGATGATTTTTCCAGTGTTGCTTTATCTGGTGTTTTAGAGAGCTAAAACTTCACCATCAGGATAAGCACTTTGTTTACAAAGGACAGAGCACCTTCTACTGCCAGTGACTTCAGGTAGATATTGTGAACTGAAGCCAATAGCAATGCAGGTCCTCTGCATGTCCAAAAATCATACCAAGTTAATTTAAGAGGACACTAAATATGGATTTAGGAGTTTAGCTTTGGAAACCTGTTTTTGAAAGTCTGAGCCATTGCATCTGGGAGCATGTTTTGCATACAGGAGTGAAATAGACCTTTCAAACTCACTGGCAGAATCTGGAGCTGATCCACAACAGCAGGAATAGCGTACTTATTCCTGATGTATTAATAACATAGTACTCTACTATTAATTGCTGTGTTCCATTGAAAACAGTTCGCTCTCACACACCACTAGTGTGTATATATACACACACCCTGGTGGTGTGTGTATGTTAGTATTTATTTTCTTTTTTATTTCTTACTGGCTCTTCTAAAATGGAAAGTCAGATTTCATGATACAGATTGAGTGACCTTGGCTCAGCTTACAAATCAGAAAGATATGGAAACATTTTAGATCCTGTATTTTCCTTTCCCCTCTAGTGCTATAAATTGAAGACAACAGTATGCAGGTAGCATTCCACAAAAAATGAAGGGGTCTTGTACCTCTTTTGAAGGAACCCGAGAGCCTTTCCTTTTATTCCACCATGTTTCCAGCATTGCAATGAAACAGGAGAGGACAATCCCAGCAGCCAGGATACAAAACACGCCTGCAAAGCTCTTTATGTCCAGGGCACCTCCTTTCTGTTTTGTATCCACTGATGAGTATAAGTCACACTGACCATTCTTCGGCCACCACTTATGCTTCAGTATATCCATGTCTCCATTCTGCTGAAGTTCTAAAATCCTGGGGGGAGAAAGTACAGAATCACTGGTTAGGTCAATGACATCTGAAGCTTACATTTGTACAGCTGAAAGCATAGAAGTAGTTGAGAATGTGATCATCCCACATGGAGGGATCCCATGCATGTGGAAGCAAAACAGATGATGAGTCCAAATGGGATGACTAAGCCGAAAAAGAAAACTGCTTGGCTGGAATACTGGGTGTGCTGTCCACCCCTGAATTTTTTTCTTCTTCTCTTTTAATTAGCCTCAGTGAAAGTTGTGTGTTTTTCCAGTTGCATTTCAAATACAGAATAGCATATTTCTTTTCTTGGTAGCCAACTTCTGTAATTTATGCTTGTTACATGCAGAATGATAGATAGTTTGAAAAGAAACAATTTGCTTTGCAATGCAAGGACATTGCCAGAGTGTGCCCTGGCAAATTTGACCCAAAAAGGGAAATTTAGTCTGAAAGATTCATTTTATACTCCATGTAAGGCAGTCCTTAACAGTTGGGGTCCATATTGCCTTAGTGAAAGCCTCTCTTCCCTGAGTGAGACTGTGCTAATATCTTTGTGGGACAAAGACGACACCCTGGCATCCTTTACCTAGAAGGTAAATGGTCAGCAAGTTTCCTTCATGAAACAGGGATCTCAGCTAGGCTTGGCTGGACATGCTGGAGAGACTTTAGGGTGAGAACTTAACAAGTTAACCTCCTGTCTCAAGAAGCTTTAGTCTCTAGCAATCGTGTTATGATTTTGTCTGATATGCAACCATTTGTTTCCATTATCTTCACTTCCTATCACTTGAATTTATCTTTGATAATAAACTTGCTGTTTTCACCCTATATGAAAAGTGCTGTGTGTTAGGCTAAGTGGTGGTCTTGAGCTGAATCTTACAAGCTGCAGTGTGCTGCTCCTTTGGGAACAGCAGGCCTGGTAATTCTGTAAGTGCTCATGGATAAGGGACAGGACACCACAGGGAATGCACCGAGGCTTTGGGGGTTGGTGTGTGGCTATCGCTAACCTGTAGAGAGAGCAAGCCATGCCTGCAGAGGCCTGGGAGGTAGTGTTTGTGTTGCCAGAGGCTTGTGGTTTCAAGGAACTGACTCATGGCAGACAGACAAAACTTCCTCATGCTAAAGGCTGGTGGTGGAGATGGGGCCTCACAATTCTGGGTAGCCCTATGGAGCATCACAAGTGTAATTTAGCAGTGCTTTACAGCGTCCCCCATACACAGATCATTTTGATTTTTGAAACATTTGCATACTTTGCCATGATAATGAAATTACTGAAACTTTGTTGTGGCATATACAAGTCCTTTGGTGTCCCCTCCAAAGTGGATCTACAACTGTGTGGCCTGCCCTGGAAGATGTAGTAGGAAATCTCAAGAAGCCAGTCAATGACCTAGTTATTTTATTTTAATTTTTGGGTTAAATCCCAGCAGTGGCTTGAGATTGAGTTTTCAGAGTCCAATGTTCGAGCCTCTTCCTGAGCAGTGAGTGAACGTCTGTCTCTGTGCCCCTGAAGTAGTCACTCTGGAGGTCCAACCCCGATTAATTAGGCCCAGAGTCTTAGGGCATGTCTACACTACAAATGTAAGTTGACCTATGTTAGTTCGACTTTCAGAGCAAGAGTGGGAGACTAGACTTTGCCTTGAAAGTGACTTACCACCAGCCACCTCCCCTGTAAGAGGAGTGAAGGTGTGTTAGCTCAAGAGCTTTAGCAGAGTAATTACTGTAGTTGTTCATGTCCACACTATCCTCCTTCGGTCGGTGGTGGTGGTAGTTTTAATAGTTCAGAGGCGAGCAGGCACAACCTGGCTTGGAGCAGGGAGCCTGGGAAAAGTCCAGGTGGGAGGGAGGGAGGGAGCATGGGGGGCAGCCGTGCTCTAGCTGAGCCCCCCACCCATCCTCGGTGACATCCTGGCTTTCTTCTCAATTTCACAGCTCTATGAATGACAAGAATCAGAGCCAACAGCCAGTGTAAGTAACCTGCAGTGTCTACATGGGCACTGTTGTCCTAACTGCACAGACATAAGCGCTACACCGCTCGTAGGGCACTTACATTGCTGGGACCAAGGCTGTAGTGTGTACACGGACATAAGGCAGCTTACATCAACCTAACTCTGTAGTGTAGACCAAGCCTTAGGAAAAGGCTTTTTTCAGGGTCTTGAGGCAATGGAGGAATTTCTAACTATAAATCAACAGAGGTAGCTCTGGAGATACCTTGTTTATATTCCTTCATGTTGAGCGATAGTGGGACAGAATCTGTGCGGCTCTTCTAGGGGGCACAGCACAGAAGGTGTAGCTTGAGAGAGAGAGTCAATTGCAACTTTAAACCATGCTTCATCTGGATTCTCAGTTAACCAGGAGGCAGCTCTAATTTATAGCAATCTTACCCAGGTCTTCCAATACAGGTAAGGCTGCCTGGAGCAGCCAAGAATCTCTGTAGTGCTTAAATGCTATGGAGAGCTTTGAAGGGGAGGGGGCTGCATTTGGCAGCCCTATGCTGCTCCTGCAGTGGGAGAATTCTTTCCCAGCCAGCTGTGCCACATTTGTGGCCCTTTAGGGTGGCACATCAGGCTTGGGGCCGTAGCTGGCCATTATTTTAGTTCTCACTGCACCTGCATCCAGTATCTGGTTAGCATTTGGTTGGGCATTTTAGCCAAAAGTTTCAAGTTTTTTAAGTCAATGGAGCTACAGGTGCTCAGCATCTCTGACAATTGGATCATTTTTATATAGGTCCCTATACATAGATTTAGGGGTCTAACTTTCAGCACTAAGTTCAAACATTTTGGCCCCCATATTTTTATCTTTGTGAATTACTATATGCCAGATACATAATGGAAAAACAACACGGGGGTGACTGTTTTATTCCCAGTAGCAGCTTTAAGCCCTGAGCAATGCTATTTTCTCCCTTTTATTCAGTCTGTAATAGACAAACATCTGGAACGATTGTGTTATTCTCATTAATTAAATGATTTTCCATTTATCAGTATAATTCCTTATTACACAAGACATCTTTTTAAACAATAGAAATTTGCAACAAATATTGAACTTTAGCTTGTTCTGTAAGACAGCAACTTTATTCCCAATTGTATCCCTGGTTATGATTTTAATTGCTGAGCAATCATCTTTATGGGTATAGATAAAGTTAATTGCTTTAAGGAAATCCTAAAAAAATTAAGCACAAACCAGGGATACCAATTATACAACTTTATACGGAAGATGTAGCAATGGCAAGAGCTCATTACAAAATTAATGTGAAACTGCAGTTGAAATGGAAAATATATACATCAAGGGAAATTACTGCAGCATCAGTGGTAACTTGCCAGATCCTGGTCCTAATGGATTCAGTGGGTGCTTTGTCATTGACTACAATGGAATCAAGATTTGGACCCAAAAGAATAGCCACCAAGTTATGAGGTTTGTAAATATTGCCATTTGTTTCTGTAGCTATGGAATTATTACTTCACAGAGATTTTTGAAAGTGAAACATATACTTTAACTGGAATCCCATGAAAGCTAATAAGATGTGAAGGATCGCATGTCTAATCTGTAGGAACCAATATGCTTTTGTGGTGTGTGAACTTTCCACAAGATGGCAGTCTGTGCACAAAAATAACACACCTCTGCTGCAATTACTGTTATGGACATATGAACTGTACTAACAATTTCAGGCTGTAAACACTGATTTTAATCATTTTATTATTTTATTTTTATATTTAATAATTATTTATAATAGACTAAATACACTTCCTCAAAAGGAATGGATATGAAAAGATGCTGTCCGTGATGGTTGCCTTTGGGCCTCTGAAAGAGCATCAAACTGTTTACAAGTGGTTTTTCATCAGTACTCTGTTCTGTGGAGACTGCAGAGTCAGACTAAAACAATAGTACAATGAACCAACGCTAGCCAAATCGCTGGAAGTCTATAGGTAGTCTGCATGATTTCCATCTGTCTTGAAGTGTTACAATATTAGAAAGCTTGGCATTAAAGACCATGTCTAGACAGTTGAACTGAAGTAATCTTACTTGACTGAAAAATATGACCTTTAAAACTTGATTATTGATAGACTCTGGACCTTATCATATTTTTCTTTAGCAGGCAAGCTGTATTCTATGATTTTTCAAAGTAATGATGTAAAAACTAAAAATTATTAAACTACTCCCTAAAAATATTTAAAGTATATATTAAAAACTTTTGTTTCTGCATTACCCTGGCTTTATCGCTCCTAATGCTAATAGTTTATTGGGCAGAGAGAGAAATCTAGTGGTTGGAGCAGGCATGGAGGAGAGGAAACTGTTTCCAACACTGCTACTGTGCTTTAAACCTCTCTGTACTTCAGTGTGCCAGTCTTTAAGATTACTATAGAGCCCAATCATTCCTGTTCCGAAGGTAATGAGAACAGCAGCAGCTTCACAATACTTACCTACCTCACAGGTTTGTTGAAAGACAATTAGTGCTTTGAGAACCCTAAAGAAAAGGTGGTGTTAGGATCGCAAAGTGTTATTACAACAATCAAAGCATCTGGGAGAGTGTCATTTTCAGATCTTGCTTTTGTATTTGTTCCTTCTGAGTTATAGATGACTAAATCTAGAGAGAGAGACTTAATGGTACATTTACAGTGGGGTCAAAAACTATTTTCACAGATGGTTTGAGATGGCATGCAATACTGAATGCCAGCCTCTTGTACCAGGACATGTTAACTAGAAGAAATTACTTCTGCTGAATGCTTTTTTTTTTTTTTCCCTGAAAACAAAAGATGAGAGCAAGTGCTAAAACTCAGTCTGCTCCTAGTCTCTAAAATAACATTATGAAAATCTGTCTCATCCCCGCTACACATGGGTAGAGCTTTAGATTAAGGGAGCATTAACTGCTTAGTATAATGAGGAAAAGATGGCCTTATGGTTAAGACATTGGACTAGGACTCAAGATATTTGTTCAGTTCCCAGCTCTACCACAGACTTCCTTTGTCACCTTGGGCAAGTCACATAGGGACAAATTTTCAAGGATTTAGGAGATGCAGTTGGGAACAGATTTCTAAAAAATCTTCAGCACTTATTTTGGCTATTAAAACGTAGCTACGTTCTTTTGAGAATCGGGCCTTGATTGTGGGTGCTGAGCTTTTATGAAAATCTGGCCACTACTCTTGATTGACTTCAGGTCCCCATTTGTAATATACGGATAACACCACTTCCCTACCCTCTCAGGGGCATTGTGAAGCTAAAATTATTTACAACTGAGTTTTTCAGCTACAATGATATAAGGCCATATCAATACCAAAAAAGATAATGAAAGTAGATACTCTCACCCAGTCAGAACTCAGACAGCAGTCATGCTATCCTGTGATAAAATTATTCTGGTCATTTTTGTTCCATGATAAAAACCTGATGTGACACCAGCAACTACCCGAACCTTCAGAGTGGCCACAAATGTCCTCTTTCTTCAGATATTGGCCCATGATAACTCGCCTTTGCCCTGCTCTAGACACTCAGAAGTGGCTTAAAGATGCTGTGGAGAACAGGACCACTCTCTATATGATTTTTTATGAATATCATATGCATGCAGTATACCTGTTAGAAATTATCCTGCCTGACTGCAAGGAGTTAAATCAAAAGTTAAATCCCCCTGCTAGGGGGAAAACAAATAGGAAACAAAACAATGACTCAGGGTATGTCTTCGCTCATGGTGGCAAATTCAGCACCGCGGGATTGATTCTTCAGGATCCATTGAGCGGAAGTGGAGATCTACTCAATCGATCTTGAAGTTGACTGAATATATCCACCCCCGGAAAAAGATTAACGCTGCGTCGATGGCAGAGCATTTCCCGTCAGCACAGCATAGTGGGGACGCCGTGCTAATTAGAATTTAGGAAGTCGGAAGGAGATACGCAAGCTATGTAGAGTAGTTTGCCTATCTTCTGGCGACTGCCACCAAATTTTGCGGCAAGTGTAGACCAGGCCAAAGATAAGGTACCTCTAAATAGGATACCAAGGGTCCTTAAGGAAACAATGGGGGAGCTATTTAATTGGGAAATGCCCACCTGCCTGGCTCCAACCAGCGTACCAGGCCAGGGTAGCAAGTTAATTTCTCCCAGGCCTGAGCCTAGGATCAAGAGGTCACTAAACCATTTGTGACCCTGGCCCAGAGAGGAAGGGAGTCTGAGTGGGCAAGAACTCAGGGGGAGAAGTGCTGTGAGTGAGAGAACTGCATAGTCTCATCGGGACTAAATTAGCTGTTACTACTGAAGAAAGATCTTGGAATCACTGTGGATAATTCTCTGAAAACATCTGCTCAATGTGCAGCGGCAGTCAAAAAAGCTAACAGAATGTTGGGAACCATTAGGAAAGAGATAAATAATAAGACAGAAAATACCATAATGCCACTATATAAATTCATGGTAGGCCCTCACCTTGAATATTGCATGGTCAACCCCATCTCAAAAGATATATTAGAATTGGAAAAGGTACAGAGAAGGGCAACAAAAATGACTGAGGATATGGAACAGCTTCTGTATAAGGAGATTAAAAAGTCGAGGACTTTTCAGCTTGGAAAAAGAGACGACTAAGAGGGGATAAGATAGAGGTCTATAAAATGGTAACTAGTGTGGAGAAAGTGAATAAGGAAATGTTATTAACTCCTTCACATAACACAAGAACAAGAGATCACCCAATGAAATTAATAGGCAGCAAGTTTAAAACAAACAAAAGGAAGGACTTTTTCCACATACCGCATAGTCAACCTTTGGAACTCTTTGCCAGGGGATGTTATGAAGGCCAGAACTGTAATCAAGTTCAGAAAAGAACTATATAAAATTAAATGTAGGATAGGTCCATCAATGGTTATTAGCAAAGATGGTCAGGGATGCAACCCCCTGCTCTGGGTGTCCCTAGCATCTGATTGACAGAAACGGAGAATGGGATGGATCACTCGATGATGGCCTGTTCATTCCCTCCGATGCACCCGGCATTGGCCACTGTCAGAAGACAGAATACTGGGCTAGATGGACCACTGGGTCTGACCCAGTATGGGTCTTATGTCATGTCTCTCTCAGCCCAGAGATGGAAGTAGCTGGACTAGGTGGAAACTACCAAAACTTGCAAGGAAAGGAGAAAGTTTGGGTGAGACCAGATACGTACAGACTGTTGGTACTGTTTGGCAAACAAACAGTGTTTGTTTTGAATAAGTCTTTTTGAGTACCTTTAAATCAATTGCTGATCACAGGCTTACTGAGGAAACTTTCTTACAATGCCAACTGCAGTTGGGCCGATCATGGTAATACAGTGGGAAACAGAGGGGCTGCCACCCCAGGATCTAGTCAGAGGAGTAAAGCTATGGGGTTCTATCCAATGAGAGGTGAAGGTAGTGAAATCTATCATCTGAGGGGTGCACTGCTTGCCCTGTAACCATGGTTGGACAGTGGGAATAGGTGGTGTAGCCTTGTGGTCCAGTCTAAATTGGGGCGAATTGTGGAGCTGCATGCTGGAAAAATGGCAGATTGAGGCCTGATACTTGAAGGGTGTGCCCACAGAGGAGACTGAGGGAGAGATCACAAGTGTAATTTTCCTCTGAACTGTGACAGCTGCTCTTAAGGGGAAGCTGAGGATTCCCTAGATGTGAGGGAATCCATAGCCAGCTCTATGCCACCCTTTCCAAACTCTATTCCCTTCCAGGGTAAGTGGTGTGACCAAAGCAATGTGTGCACCAGCAACAATGTACAGCAGCTCTGAAACTGCCCTAACCTGTGTGCCAGGATTGGGAAAAAGAAAGGTGGCAGAATCAGGAGGAAGAGAAGAGTGACTAAGTATAGCCCTGGTGCCCCTGAGGATTTGGCGCACAAAACTGAAAACAAATGTCCCATGCTTTGACTCTGATACAAAAATGAAACAATAAAACAAGAACCTTATTGTTAAGAATTAAAAATAAAAGGATTGCTAATCAAACTTGTGCTATGAAACAAATATTTTAATTTCCCTTCTGTTTTGCTCAGCCATAAGTCATTGGTCACATAGTATAGAACACTGGAGAACACGATCCTCACTTGATGTAAATTAACATAGCTTGTTACAGTGAGTTATGTCAGATGAGGATGTGGCCCTGGATCTTTTTCTCCTAAAACAGATAAATACATGATGTTAATCTATAATAAGATGGCATCCACGTTATTAGTATGGAGGCATTAATTATATTTATTATTACATTGAACAGGTTTCTGAAATACTGTTCTAGAACATTTTTACATTGGCTGCATGGTTCTGAGGAGTGCTACAATTCTGAAAGTTAGAGTCAAAGAAAAAAAAAGTCTTTCAAGGTCTTCTGCATATTTTTCAGAAGGAAAGTGTTCAATTGATTCTAATCAGCCTTTAACCTCACATTTATCTCTATTTCCAGCCTAGAGGAAAACGAGGCGAGAAGTATTAGTATCCTTTTACAAATCCTAAATTCAATGGAACATCTACAGATATTCCCAAGAGAGCTACATAAATATCACGATTTCATTAAGCTCAGTGCTATTATAGTAAACATCAAATGAATTCGTTACGGTGAGTCACTTATGGTACATAACCAATGGTACCAAAACAAATACATTTATTCTCATTTGGCTTAGCTTTAGGAAAAAGTAGGTAGATACTCTACCTGTAGCACAGTTATATTTTATGTGGTATTCCAGAGTCACTTAGGGCTTGTCTACACTTACCTTGGAGATTCGGCGGCAGTCGACCGGGGTTATGCAAACTACACAAAAAACGTGTGTAACTCCCATCTACTTCTGTGCTTCTGTTCTGTGTGCCGTCTTCACTGCACTGCGCCGACGGGAACCATGTTCCCATTGATGCAGCGCTACGCCAGTTGAGAATGTGGTCTTAATATGTCGATTTCTGGATCGATTGAGCGGGTCTTTATTGACCACTTAGTCGATCCAGATAAGTTGATCTGATGGCGGCAAATTTGCTGCCGTCAGTGAAGACATAGCCTTAGTTAATGTTACAGTAATATAGGACCACACAAATGAGTGACCACTTAGGGACTAAGTCTTCTCTCACTTTTACCAATGTAAATCAAAGTAATTCCATCAAAGTCAATGAAATTACACTGACGTAACATATGGGTGAGTGGAAAATCAGGGCATCTGGTTATGGTTTACTCTACAAAGTGACGATAAATAGACAGCAATGTGGGGTTCCAAGTTGCTGAGTCCATATGTAATGTGCTTAATTTAGAAAGAGATGGTCTTTCTAACTGCCAGCCCTACAAACTCAAGTTTGCGATCCAAAGGCCAGTGAGGTTCTCATGTATCATCACCATTAAAAAAAGGATGATGGAAGCCAAATTACATTCCTGAATTACCCGTGTAACCCCACTGTGTCCAAACTATTCTCTAAAGTGAAACCTATGCAATATTAAAGGCTAAAGAGATTACACAAGTTTCACTCAGGGCATAATATGAAGACAATATGATTACATAAGATTAACCTGAGGCCATGATTTGGCTTGCGTATCTTTATTACTGGTAATGATGCAGAACCCAGCTTGACCCTCAGATCCCAGGTTGCAATTTCATGGGTTAGAAAAACCCATCTCTTTTATTCATAAACTGAGTAAAACTAATGCAGAATCAGAGACACACAACATTCAGGAACTCCACGTTATCATTTAAACACAATTACAGTTCAGTGTAGAATGAAACTAAGCATTTTTAAAAAAAAAACCTGCTGTCCTTACTGTAGGCTATGGATGGAATTTTCTAAAGCACTCAGTGCTGGTCTAAACTCTGTTTCTATTGAAGTCAGTGGGAGTTTTGCCATTAACTTCAAAGGGAGCAAAGGCCAACATTGAGAACACTTGAAAATCCAACCCTATATGTTAGGCTGTAAAGAAGATGTTAGTGTTCCATATGTAAGAACAGCACGGGATGCTTGTATTAGACAGGAGTTAAAAGCATTTAATAGGTTCTTTCAGTCACAGGACACTCCTTAGAAGCCTTTTCAGAAATCTCACCTCAAACAATGTTGTCTACAGTGTCGCCTATCAATTATCCATTACTCTGGGGATCAGTATTGGTAATGAACCAGACTAACAGGTTGACAGGTTCTTTAGACCATTTGCTGCATTGTTTGGTTTTAGGACTCCCTTTGTTGGTGGCCATGTATGGACGTAAACTTAAAAAAAAAAAAAGTAACAATTTATTATTTCTCTTTCTCCTAATTTCTCTATTTCTTGCTCTCTCTTAAGTCATTACACTGAGTACTCTATTCAGACACTTTTCCTACTGGAAAAGTTATGTACCAGTTTAACTTTTGGATTTAAGGAGTGAGCTCTAATTAATCTGTTCTAGACCATCTCTTCATGTCCTCTGAAAAAGATCAATAAATGAGGAGTGCACAGAACCTGACTTCCAATGGAAAAAGCATGCAAAATCATCCTCCAGTCATTAAGAAGCAATTGCTTGCAAAATCAAATTAGCAACATGATGGATCTTAAGAGTTGAGGTGAGTAGCGAACTTGAGGTTTTTTTTATATGTTTATGCTAGCTGTAAAAGTCAAATACTCATTACAGAAATAGAAGACATGATCTTTCATAATATGAAAGTTGGTCTGCAAATGGAGAGATAACACGCATAATGAAAGCAAGTTAGAAAGATGCAAGAGAGCTAAAAAAGGACTAGACAATGCCTCCTACAGAGACAGAGACTATAATTGCAATTGGAAAGAGAACACTTGTAGCAATCTTTTAAAATGTCAGAGTCATCCTTGAGCACAGTGTGATATTTGGGTTATAGGGTAGAGAAAAAAATCTTTCATTTTAGTGTGAGAATCTGGAAATGATCACCTTTGCTTGGAGTCACGCTTCAGGCAATGCAAAGCCTCATTCTTATACAAACTATTCATGCTCACATTTTTGGAAACAAAATATAGAGCAGTGGCAACAAACCTCATGAGCCTGTCAGCTACATTAGCTCATTTTGTAACCTGGAAATTAGGACTGTACACATGTATTTGATACACGCAATACATATTCTACATCTACATATTGTATGCAAACATGAAAAGCTGAATATAAGATGGCTGTTTCTCCCACAGGTTTTTCAGCAGTCTGCTTGTCCAATGATTTAAAAAACGAAACAAAGACAGCACAAACATGGAAAAATCTGTGTGGAGTAGACAATATTTCAAACATAGGGGGAAATAAGTAGATAAACATTCTGAAGATCAAATCATATTAGTACATTTCCCTGTCTGACACTTGCTTTTTTAACTTCATGGCTCCCATTAAAGTCAAGGGGAGCTGCCCAAATGAATTCCTGCTCAGCTTCTTATAGGTCTATGGGTTTTGAATTAAAAAGACAAGGTGGGTGAGGTAACATCTTCAACTGAACCAACTTCTGGTTGGAGACAAGCTTTGGCGCTTACACAGAGCTCTTCTTTAGGTCCGAGAAATGTACTCAGAGTATCACAGCTAAATACAAGGTGGAACAGATTGTTTAGCGTAATCTGTAAACAGATCTAATAGATTAGATTTGAGTTGTAGGTTTAAGTGGCAAAGTATAAATAAGATTACACCACAGAAGTATGGGACTAGAATGTATACATCACTGGTGGGTGTGGGTGTATTAGGTATACAAGTAAGAGAAGGCTGTGTAACGCAGACTATAGGGTTTAGTTCTGTAAGATTTGTAGCCTGGATTTGTAGCCATCGAAGGCTGAAAAAGGCTGGCAGGACTAGTTGACTGAAAAATAATCCTGTACCAGTAAAATGTAAGATTACAGTAAAAGATGTGTATAAGTACTGATGTTCTGAAACTATGCAGCAATAGACTGGAAAGTATGTTGCTATGTACCTGTTCATACCACAAAATGCCTGATAGTAGCATTTGAGGGGATTCTGTAAGAACCTCAAGTTGCTATGGTAATTTATTGACATAGATGTTAATGAGAATAAGGCGAACTAAGGGGGCAGCCTGTGAGAAATGGGGCACCCTAAAATTCATAGTGTTTGGAACTGCAAATGACAGGTAAACACCCTTATGCGTATGTGAGCGCCTTAGTAGGTGTAAGCATAACTCAGGATAAAAGGTGTTGGCTGGCCTGTGTGTTGGGTCAGAATGCAAGGGAAGATGCCAGAATGACAACCATGGGTGATGACAACGAAGATGATTCTGAGGACGATAATAAGTAAAACTCTAGGAGATATGAAATGTAAGTGATGACAGTCATAGGACTAAACGCTTTGCACACTCTGCTATTGTATTTTTGTGTTTGTGGGATTGTTTATCTGCTTAGAGAATTTGTTAATAAAAGAGATTTGTGATAAATTGTAATTGTTTTTCGTGTGCTTCTAGGGTCTCATTTTAATGATACTGATGACAATATTCCTGATGCTGTAGTATTTAGGAGACCAAACCTTTCTTGACCACTGCCGTCTAAAAGACTATCAATAAGGCTACAAAAAGTATAACAAAGATGAATAAAAATGGCACAGAAACATTTAACTATTTGCAGTTAGCAAAAATAACGGATATCTTATTTCACCGCTATGCCTCTCCTGAAGAGCCATGAACTACTTTGTACAATAAGACTAAGAGCTTTAAGCATCAAAATGTTTACTCACTGGATGATATTATTGTAATTTCAACAACAGAGAGGCCGCTTGATAAAAACTGAGTGCTATTCAATCTTAATAATCTGCAGAAGGACTGAGTGTCTATTCTGTTATTACAGAAATCTCTCTGTATATAAGAGCTGTAGGAAGCAGCCTAACCCACATTTTTATCTCCCAAACCTTGCATAATCATTAAGATTTAGAAAGGGCCAAAGGAATTAAATAATCACTGTATAACAGAAATTGAGACTCTGCGTATTTGGGACTGGGAACAATGTAATGCAGTACAATCCAGACTCAGCTATTACATTCACTCACTTCCAGGAAGGACTGGATGGCTCAGGGGATTGGTTGTATGATATGGAGCCTTTTATTTTCACAGATAAGCCTTTCAAATCTAGCCCTGATTGGTATTGCCCAAAATGGTTAGCATCTGAGGGTGTCGGATATTCTGTGTGAAATGGGTGGGCTGTCTCAAAGTCTTAGCAGATAAGTATACATCAAATAAAACCATTACCAGAAGTAGTACCTTTGTTGGAAGTCTCAGTACAGAGGCCGACTGAGTGAGCATGGAAAAATTAATTACTTTCCCTTAAAGTTGGTCTATCCAGGTCAGATTTCAGACTCACTGGGAGGGCCATGTGAAGAAACTTGCTTTGCTGATCCCCACGCTTTACTCATTCTGTGGTTAAGCAGAACACTTCACTGTCCAGGGCTTCCAATCTAGGACATTTAGCATCTGGACAGATCCTCTTCTGGTGTAAGTTGTTATAGCTCCATGGAAGCAAATGTAACTATGACAATTTACAGCAGTTAAAGATCTGCCTCCCATTAATTACTTTACTTAATACTGTCCCCAACTCCCATCCTCCCCCACACATACACTTAATACTCTACATCATGTTACCAGGCCACATAATTACATTTATGTTTTACAAAACAAACATAAGTTACGGACTGCCGCAGATGGGAAGTGCTAAAAGGAATACTGTCAATTTAAACTTTTGAAATTGGATTATTAGAAAAATTCGGATACAGCAATAATACGCTCTGAATATATTTTTCTTAATTCCATAAATAATTGTAAATAATTTTGTCATTTCCTGGCATAATTTATTGATTGTCTTGTCTTCCTATAAGGATGTTTGATTTCTATCTTGCACTGCATAACTTCATCACGATGGCCATTGTCTATTTTATGAAACTAAATGGTTTTCTTATGTTCTATTAACAGTAAAACCACTTTGAGCCAATTCCAGTATTTGGTAATGGGGGCACCAGCCATGGGAAACTAATCTTGTTTTCTGTCTACTAGCTACTATCCAAATACTGTTAAATAAAAATTCTAGTCAGCTCAGGAGAATGGGATATCTGAGGAACATAAGGCTGTGTGGCACAGAGAGCGTACATGGTCTATGTCCTGAGGGTGTGTTACAGCTTGCCCAACTATATCTGTAACTATAGAGGAACATCCTGGAGGAAGTAGTCTCACTAGTCAGACAGGCCAACAAAGGATCCATTTGTCTTCATTTTCACAGCTCCTTTCTGATATTCTTATTCATCTAAGGTTAATTTCTTTTCTAGGTGTGAAATTTTGATCCTTCAAAAAAAAACTCAGGATGATTACCTGGCTCAGTCTTTCCTGTAGTAACAGAACCTTTTCTTCCCTTTCCTTTCTTCCCTCCAGAACACATAGGTAATGAAGAACTCTCCCTACACTGGCCTCCCAACAAACCACAGGGCTGTTTTTGACATATTTACACAATGCTATGTGTTATATATGCTACATGTTATAGCAGAGAAGTATATCCCATTAGCACCAGCAGAAAAGAATGTTCATTTTATGGAATGTAGCAGGATGTCCTTACAAAGTGCAAATTATATCCATTAGCTTTATCCCAGCTATAGTATGACAAGGAACACACACACAGAAGTAGGAAGTCAAACACACAGATGATGCTATATTTACTCCTCTCCAAACTAATGCCATTTAGCAAAACTGTGCTAATGAGTGCCTAGGGAAATTCCCATTTACATTCTTCATAGTTGTGGGTCAACATCAAAAAATTTGGCACTGAGGGAAAAGCATACAAATCTTATATAGAGGATCCACACAGATCCTTTTTAAGGTCAGTGGCCTGAGCCTATATTCAACCCCTGCTGTAGCTCCTTTTCTGAGGTGGGAAAAAGCCAGGCCTTTCTTTCTCCCAGCAAAGGAACTTTGATAATTTCTCTTCTGCATCCTGCTGTCGCTGAATTAATTTGGATGCCAAAGTACATTGTGTCTCTCAAAGACTACAATTTGGATGCAGCAGTTGGGTCCCATTGGAGAGGCTACCAGTGTAGGCCTAATCGGACACAAGTCACTTGACACAAGTAAGAATTCATACCTCCCTGGCCATAATTAGGAAGGTGAATGGAAGATTAAGTTGTAAATAAGGGCATAAGAAGAATTAGGCTGGACTCAGTCTAGCAAAGGTAAGCAGGAACACTCTGATACTAGGGATAATAGACAAGATGAACCTGGAAAGTAGAGATCAGGTTATTCCTGAACAACATGTGGACAGAGTATGCAGTACAGGGACTGGTTCCTAAAAAATTAACCAAGCCAGTCATGAAGCATGTGATGCAATTTATCACACTAGGCACGCAGGTGTTAATAAAGTTGTATAAAAGGAAAAGTCTTGCTGTGCAACTGTGGATTTGTGATGTACCCTGCATCCACCCCATGTTCGAGCCTGGACAGCCTGGGCACAGTGACGCTGTGTGACACATATAGGTACCTGAGTGACGAATTTCAGAATTAAACTGAAGTTTTGGGAACTGAGTGGAAGAGGGTCTTGGGGGATCCCAACACACAGCAGGTTCCACTGAGGTAAAAAGTTCGGGAGAGCTTTAGGGAGAGGCCTATAAGGGGTCATAAGACATAGTGGGAATGGTCATGAGTTTGGTGTCAGGGCTGTGTAGAGTCAGGGCTGTGTAGAGATGCCCCCCATGTCTGTCTGGTGGAAGGAACAGACTGTGTGCAGGTGTGGGGGAGAGAGTGAGAGAAGTTCTTAACCCCAATTTCTCAAGTCTTGAAGGTGAAACTTCAGGTTTTGTTCAAAAGGACAGCTAGTCATTTGTTGCGGGTTGGGAAGGATATGAAGGGGTTCTCATTTTAACCCAGCCTGTTTACTTGTCCCTAATTCTGCGTCAGACTGAAAATTAGGACTGTACTGAATGGTTCTGTCACCGTGCTGCAAATTCATAGCTTTGTGAGCAGATGCACAGTAAATCACTGTCCTTTCACTGAAAGCTGCAATAAATAATGCCACAGGAGTTCCACCCCTGGAACCAGCAGCTGCCTGAAACTGAACTACACTAAGAATGTGAAGGGGGAAAATGTGAGGAATTAAACACTGAAAAATATAATAGTTATTTGTGAAAACACTAACTGGTATCTATCAAAACCTTCATCTCTTCTCCATTACAGGAGAAATCAGCAAGTCATCCTAGCCTAAGACAACATTCAGGGATTAGCATTGTGAACAACTGAAAAGCATATTTTTGAAAGTCATTTTATTAATTATTAAGTATTATCATCCACATTTTACAGACGAGGGAACTGACGTGCAAAATGTTAAGTGACTTGCCCCAGGTCATACTGTCAGAGTCAGAGCCAGGAATAGAATTTAGGCCTTCTGACTCCCAGATTTCTATTTACAACCATTAGACCACTGCCTCCCTAAAAAATGCAAACAAGGAAAAAAACCACCTCATTAGGTTGTGTGACAGCAGGAAAAGGTCAAAGATGCAAATACATAGTTGTCATGATCATCAGAGGTCTTGCCCAGCTTTCCTAGTTGACTCTAAGCCATGCCTCTGGGTCAATGTCAGTGTTTGAAAATCTATGCTGCTGGGCCTGAAATAGAACAAACTTTTGCTCTCTGTGAAGATATAATATTTTAGAGTACAATTATATTGTATTGCAACATTTCCCATATAATTATGGTACTACATCAGCCCACTCTACCTGACTAAAAAGAGAACATCCTTTTATATTCCTGGCTTACAGCTTTATCAGCCAAGTCTGTGATCAAGTTAAATCTCAAATTAAGCAATCTCTCGGATGCTTACATTCCTGGAATTTTGGGCTGGAAAATAAATTAGCCAAGTAGGATGAAACATACCTCACAGAAAATGAAAATTGCCCAGAGGGAATAGTAAACTGCTAAAATCTAAGGCATTCTACCCTGATTCTCTTCACACTTACATGGAGTAAATCAGGAATTACACTGATTACAGAGAAGTTACAAAATGTCAGGGAAATTACACTGGTATAAGTGTGATCAGAAATTAAAAACAGCATTAATTGGGATTTTTGAAGGTTTTCAATTGCTTAGGTAATTTTCACTTTTGTTTGCTTCTGCAGCCAGCTCGGGAAGTGAAATTGCTGTAGTTCTGCAAGTAAAGCTCTATTTCTGATGGCGATGGGCTGAAGCAACAAAGTTGGATTGAGATCTAAATTAGCTCCATGTCCAGGAGTGTTCAGATCAGAGATTTTGATTAGCCCACTATAGAAATATGGCCACAAGGGAGAATTGCTAAGTTCAGATATGAGCATTTCCAAAGTTTAGGGATAGTCAAATTGAATTTTTGGTTTGGGCCCATTTCTAATTGCCAGCCCTATTAGAAGTAGGGAGGCACCATAAATCTTGAACAACAACAAGTGTTCATGAGATTTCTGACCAAATTTAATAGATTTGGAGTGAGTGAGTGAATTTCACATTAGTAGTCAGTATTTACCTGACGCAGACACTACCTTTTTTGGTTTGCTCTTCACTAGAATAGCCACAGAGTAACCTTACCTGTACAGTTTCTGCCTGTCACTAGCATATCATGCATAGGGACCGAAGGTAGAACCCTGTAGTATGAGGGGATGGCTGTTGGGAACTAGACTTTTCATTCCAATCTCAGCCATTAAGCTCCATCTTGACCCCATTGGGTCCTTCTTTCTTAGCTACTAAAATAGCCTAAATTTCAGGGCCCATAGTGGATGGATTAGAGCCTCAAGCCAAGTTATGACCCCTTCACGTCATTCAGGAGGTGCAAAGAGGCCAGAAAGTAAATCTAAATGCCCAGCAGATTATTCCTTGTTGGAAAGAACTCCTTTTAGAGCCATCTATGCTGGATCTGGGCCTGGCACTTGGTGCCTACTTCCCCTTTCCTGGCTTAGGGGACATGTTGAGGGTAGGATATGGGTGTGGCAGAGCAGAGCTCCTCTATGCTTGTTCTCCACAGCATAGGGTCCACTAAAGACCTCTACATCAGCAGTGCAATTTAGAGTTGCTTAGCAACAGGGTTCAGTGGCTTTAGGGAGCTGTAACTAGCTACTTGACACCCCACTTGTCTCTTGCACTAAAGCAGAGCTCTAGCATAGAAGGGAATCTGGCCAGAAATACATCAATCATGAGGCAATTCCTGCACTGTGCAAATTAATCAACACCTGTTGCCTGAGGAGAGGCCTGTAATCAGTGGAAGTATTTTTTTTATTGCGTAATTTGTACTGGAGGTTAATGGAATCAAAGGAAATTGAATAGCCTGCAAAATAGGACAGCAGAGTTCTTACCCTTTCTGGGAACAGAAGCAAACTTAGTAAGGCCCCAGGTAGCTTGATAGTGGAATGTGGACATTTTTTGCAATTGCTGTTTGCTGAGTGGCAAGATATACCATGCAATCCAGGACAGAAAACTTTTGCAGAAAGAAAATACTTAATGAGCCTGATTCTCCTCTTATTCCAACCAGTCAGACATTGGCTTAACGCCACTGACTTCATTGGAATTACTCCCTATTTATACCAATTTTTCTGAAGTAGCTTCCTTTCCTTATTGGCTGATTCCTTAGAACGAGGCACACATTGTGGCAGATGAGATGCATATTTAATACAATACATTAAGTTATTTTACTTTTGAGTGCAAGCCTTGAGTTTAACCCAGTTTCCAAATAAAGTTTCTGACAGATCAGGACAAGTCCTAATATGCTCAGTCCTTCACACACACCAAAAAAAAAAAAAAAAAAAAAATTTCCCCTCTAAAAAAATCACATCTAAATAAGAAAGAACAAATCTTACTTCAAGACTCTTCATATGACTTGAGGAACTGGAATGTTATATTTAAGCAGTAATGCCAACTATTAAGACATTTGGTGTTTCTCTGAAAGCAAAAGATTGGGGGGGAGAGGGGGAAGGGGAGGAGAAGGAAGGGGGGGAGAAGATTTCTAGCCCTCGTGATAGAAAAGCTTGAAAACAAGAACCTGAATCTCACAAATCAGAAACCAAAAAATAAATAAAAACCCCACATTTCATTTTTTAAAATCTCACACGAAAGGCAATTTTATGATTTTTTGGTGGTCTGACTTGTGATTTTTCAATGTGTGAAGTTGGCAATATGCTTGATGTTGCCTATGAGTGTTTTAATATGACATGGCTCTGTAGTGTCAAAAGTATAGAACAAAGTACCTAATACATTTAAAAATACTTTCAAATCTTAATTAAAAATTTACTAGTTAAGTACTTGCCAGCATGGAAAAGAGCAAGGGAGAGATTTTAAGGTCCTATGATCAACTGATAATCTCCAGGCCATTTTTGTTGCAGATTGTTGTCACCTTTTCCCATTTACAAGTCTCTAAAGAGCAGATGTACACCTCCACCTCTGATAGCAACAAATAATTGCAGCTATTGGGTATCCCCAATGCACAAAGATACCTTAGGATAAATACACCGGGGGGGAAACCAGGCTCATTAAATTCTCAATCATATTTTCTTTGTACAAAGAAAGACAAAGTGAGGAAACTCCCAGGTTCAAAATCAGCCAGTTTATTTCCCCTGCATGCTTAACAAGCATCTTACCGTCGGTTCAGAAAAAAGGCATTTGCAGTCATTCAGTCTGACAGTTGACCCACTTCAGTCTTACTCACCACTGCACTTCTATTCATCACTGTTAATTTCAGGCATATGCATAAAACCCAACACGTATGCCGAGTTCCTTGAGTGTACATGATTTACGTTTTGGAAACAAATGTTCCTATATACAGAGAGCTAATATCATGGCTCAGTAACAGGACACAAAGAATAGGGGTAAAAGAGGGCTGTGAATGGAGAACTAGGTGAAAATTAGAGGACAAACAGGTGAATCTTAGCCTTGTCTGCACTGGCGGGGAGGGGAGAGGGGGGAGGAGGGGGAGGAGTGGTGTAAATTCAAGTGTGCACTAGCATGTTGCACACTGAAACTTTCCTTTGTGTGTGTTAATGTAGTACAGTTTGAAATGGAACTGCATTAATACACACTAGGGAAAGTTTTAACACACACCACCATGGCCCACATGGGCCAGTTAGTGTGCAACACATTAACGCACACTAGAATTTAAACCCCTCTAGTACTGACTAACAAGACAGGCCCTTACAGCATGTTTGAAGCACTACAGTATAGCACTTCCTTAAATTGCTGGCGTGAGTGAATTCAAGGAGCAAGGATCTAAGAGCAAGAGCCCCTAGCCCTGGCTCCCTTGAACCTCCTCCTTGGGCTGGTTGACTTGGATGGCAATGAAATCTGAATCACTGCAGTGATTAAGCTCTAGACATCTCCACTGATGCCTCTTCCATTGTACATTTGCTTTTAGAGCTTCATTCTGCTCAAATGGATGTCAATGGGAGTCTCACCATTAACTCCAAGATAAGTCCTTATTGTGCTTGACTCTGCCATTCTAACACATGGAAATCTCACTGAAATTAATGGGGCTTCTGCCCCATTGAATTAAGATTATGGAATTGGAACACTTTTTGGAACACTTTTGCCTTACATAGATTAAATATCTTTTTCCTTTGCTTCAGGTAACTGTTTCTCCTTACCATCTTCTGAGACAGTGAATAATTCCCTTCATTTATATTTAACTTGAAGGTATTTATAGACTGTGATCATGTCCCCTCTGAGTTGTCTCTTTCATAAACTGTACAATTAGTTCTCAGCCTCTTCTCGTAAGTCTTTATCCTCTAATCCTTTTCTTTGTTTGCATACAATCTATTTTGTCCCTTTTTGTATCTGTGGTATATAAATCCAGAAACAAAGTAATATCAGATAAATTAAGGTGCCCTTGTAGCTTATATATTATAAATTTAATGGAACCATCAAAGTGTGAAACCCTGCTTTTCCATTTCTACTGGTGATTGGGCTGAACTTCTACTGTGATGAAGAAATCTGGTCTGCAAATAGAACACCATATCCATGGTAACAGACGGCTCAACTTTTCACTTTTAAACACACAAAAACTATATTTATTTTTTCTTTACATTTTGTTCTGCATTTGTGATTTACAATACTAATAGCCATCTCACAAACAGCGCATTTCTAAGTAACTTAGGAACTTGAGAAACCTAAAGTGAAAGGCACTTTTGAAAATGTTACCCTTTCTGTCATGTAATGAGCACTCATTTTAAGGGCCCTTAGCTTCTTGGGTCTTCTACTCTTCCAGGTCATCACTAACTGCCAAGAAATGCTTTTCCCACCATAAATTGTTACTTAATTAACCCTTGCACTACTGTGTAACACTACAGGCCCTGTGCTGCAGCAGACCACAATACCACTCCTTAGAAGTGCCAACAATCATCCCTTCAGAATGATAAGACTAGTACATGGGTGGCACCCATAGTAGCATAGTATCCCATGTACAGTGGAAACCATTAAAAAGAAAGAGTAACACTGCACAATGATATTTCACTCCACTACGGTATCGGATATACGACCAATGCTCAGAATGCAAAACACCACAGATGCCTCACTAATTAAACTAGTGTAGCTGACAAATGCTGAATTTGTAACAGAGCACAATGTACAGGAATCAAACAGTGAAGCTAATGTATTTACACAATGCTCAAAAGTGTGCACAATGCTATACAGACTTAATGAGAGAAGTTCCTGCCCCTAAAAGCTTATGGCCTATAGGACCAGACTTGTGGAACATACAAGGAGATTCCCCTACCTCCTTTTCAAAGAGCTGAGCAAGTGTCTATTACAACTACTGTCCCTCTGTGAACCACCAGGAGCACACATCACCCCAAAAGGGCTGAAGAGAAGATGGAACAGTACTGAGCACACAGACTTGCTAAACAGGCCCTGAGCACTGGTGTGTGCATGCAGTGCCTCTAAAGAAGTGTAGCTGCAGGCACGCTCCTCCTGCACAGAGGAAGCTCAGACAGCAGCGTGCCTCCCGGAGCATATGCAGGGGTACTGAGACTCGGCAGCATGCCCAATGTACGGTTGTGCCCAACTGGCACTCAAAATACACATAGAGAGTAGTGGAAAGGTTGCAGAATAGAAAGGAAGTGAAAGCAGCATTGAAGTTGGCATGCATCTTGTTAATTCCACAATTTGTCACCCTTTTGTTATGATTTTACAGGTGTAAATCTCAGAGCTTCTCTCATAATACAGAAGCCATCAACTCCGCCATTTCTTTTTTGTTTTAAATGAAGCATTCAGTTTCCTATATTGAGCTCTTGGAGCTTCACAGATGTTTTCAATACAATACTATTGCAGAACCCTTAACATTTGAGATATCCAGCTAGGCTCTCTGGACTGCTCATGTGTCTGTAAAACGTGCCAAGTTTTCTACTTTATGTAGCTTTTGTGAGATGCTTGATGTCTGAGTGATTCAATTCATAGCATAATTTAGGAAACATTTTATTGCACAGACACATCAGGGTGCAGCGAAGTCCATGCATTGGCATATGTGTTGTACAATGCTTCAGCCTGTTTACTGAAGAAACAAACTGCAGTGGGGCTGTGTGCTGATTAGACCATGCTAAGCTCAACCCCAGGAAGTCATCTGGGGTACTAGTGTGGGTACCATAGAAATTCCTGTGAAAGCCTGATTTATATTGGACCTTCAGAACTGCCCTATCTCCAGTTCTGTTTGCCGTCATTCCTATGTTTACAGAGGGTGAAATCCATCAGTATAATTTAACATTCACATAAGCCCTTAACCTGCGGCTTAACAGATGGCCTCATATAAGAGCCTTTTACAGTGGGGTGAATTAAACACAGCAAGAACTAAGTATTAAGGTGCTTTATTGATGATAAACGTTACTGTAATAATCTTTGCAACATGCCCAACTTCTCCTACAAAGGCAGTAGTGACTCCAAGGTAATTACTGAATGTCTTGCTCACAAGGATTTTAAACACAACTCACTCATTCAGCAGCCTAGAGCCGATCATTTCTGCTATTGGCAGCCAGCAGTGTTCTTCAAAGAAAGAAAAGCATTATGAATAAAGAGAAATGAATAAAATAAAATGTAAAGCTACTGCAGAAAATGAGCCATGATTGATTCAGCCATACCAGGATCCCGAGCATCCACAATTCACCTGGAACTCAAAAATGGTCAACAGCTGAGGCCAGTCAGATAGGTGCATGGATGTGGATTAAGGTACTTAATGTTACACACCAAAGTTTGAAAATTTTGGTCAGAAGGCTGTAAGGAAAATGTAAAAAGAACTTCTGTTTAGAATTTCAATTTTCTCCATTTGACTGGTTATACTCTTACCACAGACATAAGTGTGATCAAGTGATAGCCATGGAGTTTAACTGTCCACCCTCAATGTTCTTTATAGTATATTTCTGTTAAAACAAGTCAGCCAGTTCAGAAGGGAAGCTCTGGTGCTTCTACTTGGTTAAGAATAAAGGTCACTTACTTTAGAATGTTGGTTCGTTCTTGTTCACTAGGATTATCATCAGTTCCCACTGGGCTAAATTAAGTAGAAATAACCCTCAACTGACTAATTTCTGCAGCCTACAGTTGCTCATTCTTTGTTATGAGCAGCTCATAGAAAAATTTCTTAATATACTTAAATTCCAAAGTGTAATAAGTTAAAAAAAAAAAAAAAGGAGAAAATAAGGTAAAAGATTATTGTAGAGAAAACCCATTATCTTAATTACAATACAGTGGTATCCTCTAATAGGGAAGACATTGCTTCACAGAATAATTTTGCTATAAGGGAAGATGTACTTTAACTGGGATTACAAATTGCATGCTGCATTGCCCTTGAAACACTTCACAGCTTATTTTCTACTTCACTACAAACAGTTTCACCAGAGCTACTGTCCACTGTATTTAGAAGAAAACAAACATTTTTTTCAAGAATTCCAGGCTCATTTTTATAAAGTTTTAAAACAACTAATGGCACTAGAAATGCCCCCTTTTTAACATAACAAACCCATAAAAATTAAGATGCTAGCAATAGTCATTTTGTGCAATGTTTTTGTTAGTCTTACTTCGTGTTCTGCCTTCCACAAATACAGTAGGCAAAGTTCAGCACTTGAAAATAACCCCAGGGTCTCTGTTCACATGTACACCTTCCAGCCAATTGTGGGAAACTGTAATTGGAACAAGAAGAGGTTACAGACCACTAACTAGTTTGTGTAACTGTGTATTCCCATTTGTTTATTCCTATCTGGCACCAAGCTCGGCAACTGCCTTGAAAAGATGATGCAGGAGAAAACTCACATAAGGGGAACATCACCCCTACTCTGTATGAGGGAGTGTGTTCCCATCTCAGTTCTTTCCCCCAATCCAGAGAGTCCCAATGTGATATAGAACTCCAAGGCAGAGAGGAAAGTGACAGGTAGCATGAATAAACAGAGGAAACAAGTAATTTCTCTTCTTCAAGGGCCTATAATTTGTAGATTAGATTAACAAACAGAGCTCCAACCAGGGAGACGGTGGGTAAAGAGCTCTTAGCTATGTTGGCATGTAGCACCATACTGCCAAACTGGGAATTGAGCATGACACTAAAGCCAAGGATTAGTGTCTGCTGAAGTTGCACACTTAACTCCAAGTTGCTGCTTTGCACAACTCCACCAAGGGAGCATGCCTAAGGCATGCTACTGATGGCTCTCATGGAGTGGGTCTTTCAACCGGTTTCCTAGGTAAGACGCAGCAATGTTTATATAGTTCATAATCAAGGATGAATGTGTTTATAGTGGGTTCTCCTTGGCATCTCTTCCCATAGATTACAAATAACCTATTAGATTTTCACCTTTTCATATTTAGGGTACAGAGATGTGCTTCCTGTGGGTGGGAGTGAGGTCACAGAAAGAAGGTCTGTTTTGATGATAGATGTTCCAGACAGGCTTGAGCAGGAAGTTCCTAAGGAGGGGCCATCAGTTTTACTAGAACAAGATTTAGGTCTCTTGATGGCAGGGCTTCTGTGCTGGGGCGAGAAACACATTTACCATGCTCTTGAGGAATCTGGTGTCTGTAAGGTAGGAGAATTAGGTTTGTCTTGAACACAATTATGCTGAGCAGATCTGTCAACCATTGTGGACTTTTTAAAAGGAAGTTACAGCTAAGCCCTGAGAATTAAGCTGTAGAAGGTACTCTAGGACTCTCAGTACCTAAGAGTGAAATGAGACACTTTGTTGCCTCTCTCTCGGTTCTGTGCTGCAGATCCCACCATGCAGTTGGCTGCAGGATGCTGTAACCATATTTGTTGGCCTTCAGCCAGCACAAGATACATCTCATCTATTTGTTTGGGCATAGGCTGGGATGAAAATGGGAGAAAGACACACATCCTTAGCTGAGTTGAGAAGGCAAGCTAGAGAGAGCCAATTCCTCCCCCATCTGTATCTGTAACATGTCACACAGGGATTGGATGTCTCTGGTACCATGGCCCCATTTGTGGATGAAGAGCATTTGTCATTCTCAACCATACCTCCTTACATTGTCTCTGTTCATCAGGAGAGGAAAGATGAAGCACAGATGTGTTCTTCTGGATGAGGTGTGTAGCAAGGCGCTGTGGCCACCTGGAAGCAGAGGGGTGGAGCCAGGCCTAGGGCTGACAGTATAAAAGACAGGCCGAGCAGCTCAGTTGGGAGATGGCTGCCGCAGAGGGACAGATGCATCTTCACGGAGGCTGCAGCCTAGGCCTGATCCAGGCCCTGCGGCTGGGTGGCAGAGACGCCTGGCCGACCGGAGCCTCTAACCCTGGCTGGACCTGCCCGGCCTGAGTGACTGGAGGGGGCTGCCCGACCCTGTTGGCCGAGTAGGACCGCCTGGCCTGGAGGACTGGAGAGAGCCCCCGGATCCTGTGAACTGGGAAGGGCCGCCCGACCCTCCTAGCTAGGAACCGCTACCCCCGCCTGTTGGATGGGAGAAACCCCCGGAGGCCGACTCTGACCTGGAAGCGCTACCAGGCGTGGAGGACCCACTGGCGTGGACTGGCCCTACATGACCGGAGGAACCCCTGGAACCCTGCGACCTGGAGGAGTTACCCCTCGCTGACGACCCTCAGCTATTCCCGGACCTGCCACCACTCGATGGTGGGGGATTCACCGGATGCCCGCTCACCATCTCCCCTAGCGACCCCAAGGGGGACATGTGGATGCAGGTACCCCGGGATTGGGTGGGAGGAAGTGGCCCAGGGACAGCCATAGGCAGTGGCTGAGTCAGGGACGAAACCCCTCCATCAGCATGTTGCGGCAGGAGCAAACGCCTTTGCCACTGATAGGGCCCTGGGCTGGGACGCAGTGGAGATGGGTGGGCCTGCGTCCCCCTCACCCCCTTTCCTAGCCACCCCAAGAGAGCCTCTTCCTCCCTACCACTTCAGAGAGTGAGGCTGCTTGCGTGCCCACCCTGCCTCAGGGCTGGGGGCATGAGGCTGCTTGCGTGCTCGCCCTGCCTCAGGGCCGGGGGCACGAGGCTGCTAACCAACTGCTAATTCCCCTTAGCAGAGGTGCTTTGGCCTTCCTCGGAGCCTGGGACTGAGGAAGGGCCATGACGCACCCACTGGGCCGGGTTGCCTGCTTACAGGTGCCATCGGTGTGTTCCTCCAAAGGACCTCAGAAGCAGTCTCCTCCCATTCCTCACAGACTTATAGACTCTAAGGCCAGAAGGATCAAAATCTTATAATCTGATCACACTGCAGGCCATAGAACCTCACCCACCCACTCCTGTAATAAACCCATAATCTCTAGCTGAGTTACTGAAGTAATCAAATCAAGATTTAAAGACTTCAAGGGACAGAGAATATACCATTTATTCTAGTTTAAACCTGCAAATGACCCACACCCCATGCTACAAAGGAAGGTGAAAACTGCCCAGGGTCTCTGCTAATCTGATCTGGAGGAAAATTCCTTCTCAACCGAAATATGGCCATCAATTGGACCCTGAGCTTGTTGGCAAGACCCACCATTCAGACATCTGGGAAAGAATTCTCTGTAACTCAGCCCTCCCCATGTAGTGTCCCATCTCTGGTTATATTTTCAAAAAGAGAGAGGGATCACATTCATTTGGTATGATCTATCTTTTGTAAAACTACATATTTTATCTCAATGACCATTTACCTCTGTGTCCTTAACTATTTTCTCTTTCAAAATTTCTTGTAAGATTTTGCATGCAACTGAGGTCAGTCTAACAGTTCCGTAGTTTCCCGGACAACTTTCCCCCCCACCCTTCTTAAATATAGGTACTATATTTACCAGTCATTGGATATGACCCCCAAGTTTACAGATTCATTAAAATTCGTTGCTATTGGCCTTGCAATTTCATGTGACAGTTCCTTTAATATTCTTGGATAGAAATTCTCCAGGCCCCCATAGTTTGGTCTAGTAAGCAGTTTTGAGGTTTACTTCCACTTTGAATGTAGTAATTTCTACTTCCATATTTTCATTCCCATTTGCCACCATGCCACTATCCCCACGCTTCTTATTAAAAACTGAGGCAATGTATTCATTTAGATGTTGGCCACGCCTAGATTATCTTTAATCTCCATCACACCCTCAATTTTTAGCAGTCCCACTTCTTTCCTGGTTTTCCTTTTATTTATATAGTTAAAGAACCTTCTACTATTCGTTTTAATTTCCTTGCAAGGTCCAACTCTTTTTGGCAGGTCTCACTTTTTCCTTACTTACTTTCTGACCTCCAAGGAGGTAGCTTTCCTTGCTGATCCATCCCTTCTTCCAGAAAGAATCTGGTTTTATGCAGGTCTGAGGAATCGGGTACTGAGAAAGAGGGTTGTACTGGTGCCAATATAGGTTTGGTGTCTGTGCATATTAGTACCAGTGCAGAAAGCCTACAAGAAATGGAAGGAGGGATGGATCAGCAAGGAAAGCCATTGCGCACCTGGGGAAGGCATGATGCCTGAAGAGGTTTTGGTATCAGAGCTGGTCTTGCAGCTTTCAAAGTGCCTTCTCAGAATCCTATATTTAAGGCCACATGAACAGCTGAAGTCTGTGTGAACACAGAGTCTGGACCTGAGGTGAACAAAGAAGTTAGATGTCCTGAGGCTGATTTGGAAGATGCTCCCAGGAAAATCAAACACAGCTCTGAAGCTGAAGCAGAAAAAAAAGTAAATAAAGCAGCAAGTCAAACAACAGGGAAAAAAAAGGGTTGGAGTGGTTAGCAGCCTTGATAATGGATCCGCACTCAGGCACAGAGAGATTGAAGGTGCTATTGGGGGTCAAAACTTTTGAAGAGTCCAAATTAGGTCAGTGCTGAGACATCTGGCTCCAAAACAGTGTGGATAAAAGGTGTCAGCATTGCCGTTCAAGAGGCCTTGAAAAATATCTGAGCTGGGAAAAGGAGATTGACGACACTTCCTCTCCCTCATCTCTTTATATCCCATTTGTGGGTAGATGTGCTTCCTCATCTCCTTTTTACCCAAATGGTGGAGTGGAGTTCAGGTGCCAAGAAAGAAATGTTGGCACTGGAGGACAGGTATGGTACAGCCATTGGAGCCAGTGTAGAGAGCATGAGTGCTGAGTGAAGATTTGATGCTGAGGCAGGCAATCTCAGTCTAGTTTTTGAAGCCGTTTTGGGCTCATCCAATACTGGCTGGGGGAGGAATTTGCTCCCAGTATAGGGATGAGGAGATCCTGGTCTCAAGCCCAAGATACAAATCATTCAAAGGCCAGAGTAAAAAGATGCATTTTGGATCCTGTGTAAGAGGACCCTGGCACAGAGGCTGGTCTTGGTACATTGACAAGCTGTCAGAGTATTAGGTTATTGCCATTGAGAAGCAAGATGAGCCTGGAGCCTCAAATGTCTCTCTCTTCACATGTGGGGAGGGAAAGCATGGCGAACCACACAAATAGATACTGAGTGTGCCTCATTCAGACACAGAAGGTACTGGACATGGACATTGGTTTCTGGTATGATCACTGGGCAAGACATACACCTCTTGAAGCCCTAATGGAGCTCAGGGCTCAACCTGGTCCCATTAAGGAATCCAAGGGCACCCAAGACAATAGAAGGGCTTTTCTCACTAAGCTCTCCTATACTACTCTATACTAACTATTTATTAAAAAAGTAAACTAGGCTAACAAGTACCAAAGACATTAAGGTGAGTTGTGTTTGCTCTTGGTGGTGGCAACTGTAAAGAAATTGAGGCGATTGGAGGGGGCATTCCTTTAGAGAGAGAGATGTCACCCTCACACAGGGTTGAAACATCTCCTGCATACCCGCACTAGGCATGGCAGTTCCACAGCTTGATTCCAGGGGCACCAGATCCCTCAAGCGGGAACAGAAAAATCCTTGAAGAAGAATGGTCTTGATTCATTCCTCTGGGGAAACTCAGGCTATGGATTCAACTGACAAAAAGTCTGCCCAAAGGAGTGGAACATAGGACTGCAAATGTCTGCTCTCCTGGGGGATCTAGAGCCAGCTGGTGTAGCCCACAAAGAGGGAAATACTTCCCAGGTAGGCTGGGGAGGTGAGGCCAGGACACCAGGAAAACCAACTGATCCCTCTCTGTGTAGGGTCAACTGGTGATGCATCCTCTCCCCAACCAACCATTCATATTATTCTATTTTTTTAAAAGGTCATCATGTGTGCAAGACAAAGCAAATAGTTATTAGGGACATGCAGATATAGCTGGAATTTAAAGCTGCCCATACTTTGACAGAACACCCAGGCTCGAGAGCTCTAGTATCACCAACTACCCTCTATCAGGGATGAATCCAACCTTGGACATTGCTGCCCTGCAGGTGCAGGACTGTGTATGCAATATTACACACCCCGAGACCACAGCAATTAGTTAGATGCAAGGAATTTTCCACCCTACAACATTTAGTTCTCATATCATTTGCACTTATTATATTTTTCTGCCGTTGGAGGTCTTTCCACAGAGTGGATAAACTGCAAGCTCCCATAACAAGTCATATGAGGAATGTTTCTACTATTTATCTATTCAATATTTGCTTAAAATTTATTGGAATTTTCTTTATCATAAAGGCCTTTATCATAAAGGCATGGTGCAGTACAATAGAAATTCAAAGTCTCTAAATAAATGCTGTGTACAAGCATTTGGAAAATCTCTAAAGCAGCAGTTCTCAACTGATGATATGCCCTGCCACCCACCCTGGTGAAAGTGTGCCGCTGAAAAGGGGAAACGGCGGAAGGGTTTCGGTGGAGGGCATTGTTCCCACCATGGAACCCGCCGCGAAACGCCGCCGCCGCCACGAAACCCCGCCGAAAGTCTCCCCTCTTCCCCCCCCGAGTGGTACTCAGGGAAAAAAAGGTTGAGAACCGCTGCTCTAAAGGACACCATTCAAGAGAACAGGGGGTGGGAAAGATGACACCCCCAAGTAGGCAATGTACCTATCATGAGCCAAAGTCATACACCAAGACTCATTTGACTGCTACCAGTGGCTGAATTACTTTGTGATGAAGAAAAATAAAATACAACAAAACAAAAAACCAACCCAAAACCTAGAGTTACACAGGCTCAGTTTGCAAAAGGATGTGACAAAACCCTTCCTTCCTCCTCCCTCCCAAACCCTGCAATGGCATCATAACTGGAAGCTGGGAGTTGTGCACACAGTTTTGCATGTGCAATTACTAATTTTTTGGGCATGCAATTCTTGCCCTCTTTTTGGTAATTTTAATGCATAATATTTTACTCCCTCTTCTGTTCATTCATAATGATCACTTGAGGAATATTAGTTAAAATAGGAAGTTTTAACTTTGGAATTCATCTTTCTGCTCATTTGCCACTTCTCACTGGGAAAAAGGTAGGAGGAATAATATTTCTAAACATCTATGGCAACAAGAGGAAAGATGGTTTTGTGGTAAAGGCAAAGCACTGGAAATTGGGAGATATGCATTCTGTTCCTGGTTCTGCCATGGGTTCTATACTGTGTGATCTCAGGCTAGTCACTTAATCTTGTGCGCACTCGGAGTAGAATCCCTTTTGCAATATCTCACATAGAAGTGGGGAATACTGCGAAGTATAAACTGATCTTTCATTACAAGTCATCATTGCTGGAGGCCAGCCATTTCCCCAACACCAATCTCAAAATTCTCTTCAGAGTTTAAACCTCCTTCTTCAAATGTACTGAATACCCATCACATTTTAACTACTCTATTTATTGGATTTACAAAAGTGGTTTTCTTAGAGGCTTACTCCACACAAGAGTGCTATCGGTCAAGAATTTAAGCTCCTGGAGTTAATGACTGCATATTTTCCTCTCCTCCCTCATAGAAGTTACTTATAAATTAACATCCCAAAAAACAGACTTTTTTGCACCTCCCTAGAAGAATCAATTTTGGAAGTTCTCATTTAATAAATATTCTCAATTCTAATATTGCATAATACTATATTTAAACATCATAAGTACAAACAATATCAATTTTAAGGCCAGAGGGGATCATTACGATCTAGTCTGACCTCCTGCATAGCACAGGCCATAGGAGTTTAGCCAGTAGTTCCTTCATCAAGCATATATTTTGTGGGTGAACTTGAGTGTAGCTGTAAGAAAGATATCCACTCGACTTGAACAATTCCACAAAGGATGTGATAAAGATTTCAAATGATGGAAAGTTTAATAGTTAAATACCCTAGCTCAAAAAAAAATTGTGCCTTAATTCAAGCCTGAATTTATCTAGCTTCACTTCCAACCTTTGGATCTGGTTATGCTTTTGTCTTCTAGATCAGAGAGCCCTGTATCAGAAATCTTCTCCCCACATATGTACTTACATACAGTTATTAAATCACCTTTAACCCTTCTCTTTGATAAGCTAAATTCACTGAGCTTCTTAAGTCCTTTGCTGTAAGGCATGTGTTCTGAGACCTCAAATAATTTTTGTTTGCACTTTTCTGAATCCTTTCCAGTTTTTCAACATCCATTCTCAAGTGTTGACACCAGAACTGGTTATAGTATTCCAATAATGGTCTCATCAGTGCCTGCAGAAAGAGAGATCATCTCTCTTTTTCTACTCTATAATGTTTTACTTATACCTCCAACAATCACAATGAGCCCTCTTAACTACAGCTATCAAAGTAGAGTCGCTTGTAGAAGAAAGCAATGGAGCTACACAGGTTCATTAAATGCATAATTTGGCCTGCAGAACCTTAATCATCAATGCTGATGTATAAATGAAGGCCAAGATTGAACTGGCAAGTTTGACTGTTAGGAAGAAAAAAAAAATCTTTCCACCAGCAAATTGAGCACATCTAATATTGAAATTTGAGATGACAAATATGGAACCACATGTTGCCATTTTTACAGTCAATGTCTGGACATCTAATAAGAGCAGTCAATGCTGGAATAAACCAAAAATACCATGAAACTATTTACTGTGAGAAACAACAACAACTATTATATTCACCAGCATTCTAGAAAACTACCTTGTTATTACTTTTAAAAATGGAAAAGAAGCAATAAAAGGTTCTCAGCCACTGAAAAAGCAATAACAATATTGATTTCAGTTGAAAAGATGGTCAAAGCATTCTGCTAATACTACTGAACCATCAGTTTCTTTTTCAACTTTATTGCTGTGTATGGTAATGGCCTCTCCCCAACCATTCATATTATTGTATCTTTACCAACTGTCATTTTTTAAAGGGTCATCATATGTGCAAGACAAAGCAAATAGTTACTGGGGACATGCCTTTTTTGGCCATAATCATGGAAAGAAAAAATAAAATTACATTTGTCCCATTTGATTATGAAAAGCTGTCCTTTTTTGACAAACCTTTTTGCAATATGGCCATTAGCTGCTGATGGAGTTGCTATGGTTATAACAGGTTCTCTGTGGAAGAAATCTTCATTTGTTATTATGTTTTGACAGCCACAGTCAGAACACTTGATAGGGGGAGGGAGGGGAAAAGGGGGAGAGCTTCAGTCATTTATCCACATGAAGGCTGAGTTATAACATCAGAAATATTTGCAGAAAAAGAGTCCTGGCTTACAGATCAATAGAGGGCCAAGACAAATCTTGTTTGATATAAAATTAATTCCTGTAAATAACAGAAGCTAGAAATTATGGTCCAGTATAGAAATAAAATAAATATCAGATGAGCTAATCATGATTAGGGAATTTCCTGTCATCCTTTACAACAAAGCTTTTTATACTTGACACAAATCAACCTGACAAAGACTAATATGAGGTAAAAGGACAATCTTGGTGTAGCACTGGACTCAGGGCTAGAAAAAGGTTTCAGCTTCAGCACTAACTGTACCTGAAAGCATTAAAAAGGAGGAACATTCAGGCCTTCTCAGGAGCCCAATAGGGTCCAGAGAGCACCTCTGACCTTTGTTCAGAAAGCATGCATCTCCCTCTCTAGTGAATGCTGCCAACTATGAAATGCACAGGATGGTTGGGGATTGCAACAAGGTCTTGACCACACCCTGTAGCCAGAAGACTACACCCCTTAGAGCCATGGGATACCAACAAGAGAAGTAGCCAGTCTGCCCTAAGTATTCTTGAGTGCTAGCTCTGGAATTCTATTCTGTTGCTGCACAGATGCAGAGGGAGGACTGGGACTAGTGCAGCACAGGGAAACAGAGGTATATGGCAACTTGTTTCCTTCTCTCTTTAATCTCCCTTCTCCATCATTAACATCATTGCAATGTACATATTTATCCTCATCACTGTAAGTTTTTTCTCCTATATCCCATTCTTCTTCACATGAATACATATAGTTCAACACTTCATCTTTCATTGCCAGGGTTGTTCTTATTTCAGAGACTCAGACAAAAAAGACCATGCTATCCACATTCCTAGGCTGGAGTTTAAAGATCTGCAACCTTGACCACTGGCTTTCAGCACTTTTAGGCTACTGAGGTGACTTACTTAGTCCTCTGGATAAGTTTTTTTTAAAAAATAAAATAAAAGCAAAAAGTACGATCTTCTATTCCAGACTCTTGCTGTGCACAGCCCTTCCTCTTAGGATCTATCATCTCCCACAACGGTCTTTAGCCCTTCTTGTGGGCTCAGCTTTCAGCCCTCATGAGGGCTCTTCTGTCTCTTGAGAGGGGAGGCTGTACTATCTCACAAGGGGGAAACCATGCCTACTTTTCTCCTGCAGGTTTTTGGCTCTGGGCTAGGGTTAAATGGGCTATTTGCCCTTCTAGTGCAAACAGCTGTCTTTTCTTCCCAGGGCCTCTTCCTGTTCGTTCAGCTTAGATCTCCTTACTGGTTCTTTCCTGGCTGTCCTGCTGTTCTTTAATAGAACCTCCCCAACCAGGTGCACTTTCCTTGAAGTCTCTCTCCTGAATGACCATAGGCTGCCCCTTCATGTTTCAAGTGACTAGGTTCTTAGTCACGTGTCTCTATAACATGACCTTTGTCCTCTCATTCCTTCCATCTGGGAAGATGCGCTACACCTGGCAGATGAGGCTGAGGTCCAGCGCTCTTAAAGAGCTCACTCACTCTGACAAGCAGGATAGGAAAAAGCAAATGAAATCTCAATTCTAGGACTGTAAAACTGCTCAGTTGTTGACAAAATAAAACACCTTTCCCACAGGAGATGCGGGGAAATAAGGGAGTCTGATCAAAAGGTTTTGGCGCATGAAAAATTGCAAGTAATAAAATATATGATGTCTGTTTTACTAGCAAATCTCATGATATAAAAATCAATCTTGGGAATCCTCCTCCAGATCAGGCTGGCAGATTGTGTGTTCAGAGAACAATGCCTTTATTATCTATAAATATTGCTACGGTCTGTAAACACAGAGCCATGATACTGGAAGTTATTCCCCATGAGGGGTGATCTCTTGTGCAAGTGTGGAATCCTACTGAAGTCAAAGGATGCAGAGGTTCACCAGACAGAGTAATTTACACTATCAGGGCCATGTTTTCTTGTAGGGGATCTGCCTTTGAGATCCAGTTTGTCCTTGGAGTAGGTAATTTAAAGACCGCTTCAGCATCTGCTGGACAGCCCCGAATCTGCGGAATACTCTGCTTCGAGATTTGGGAAGTACACAGATACTAGAATGATGGGCACTCTCCACGTAGAAAACACAAAAACAAATGCGTCTTGAATTTGGGTTTATTTAAAAGGGGTTAGGCACCTTTCTAATTTTGCCCACAGGATATTATTGTTTTATCTGGATTTGATCCCACACAAGTTAAATTTTTCTTAACCTGTGGATATTTAAACATTATTTTCTCCAAAGTCTCCATTCTTAAAAAGTGCATTTTGGGATAAAGTCTCAGTAACTTAAGCTATTTAGAATAAGTCTATATCTCAGTTTGTCCATCACAGCTGATCTCTCTCTAAGCAGCAATGGACACAATGGGAATGTAACAAAGATATGAATGAGGGATATTGTAATTCAATTTTTTTTTAATTTAGTGCTGGCTGGACAACCATAGAGGGTGAAATCCTTGATTATCCTTTATCTTCAGCCTAAAGGTTGTATTACCTTTTGAGAGGATCCCCTAGGGAGTTGCTGCAGGGAGGGGGATGGGGGATTGCGCACATAGTGCATCTGTCCTCCTGTCTTTCATTCCCTTGCATGCATCTGCAGATTTAAAGACCAGGAAAAGGGAACCTTTGCTACAAAAGTGGTTGTCTCCCCACTTTCCACATGCTGATCCAGGCCTGATTAAGAATTTCAGGATTTGGTCCTTCACACATTCAACAATCACTTCACTATTGAAATGCAACCACCCTGGAGCATCAGGCAAATCATGCAGACAATCAGCACAGAACATGTACAATAAGAGGAAGAGAAATTTTGGCTGTGGTCACTAAAAACATCCCTTCTCTTAAAAGAAGTTCTTTGGTGTCTTTAAACATCCATGCAAGACAGACTCTTAGTTTAAAGTTTAATTTGAAGATCTCCACTTAATAAAACTGTCTGGTACTCAGATAATCTGTTTTAATAAAATGAAGGAGTCAGCCATAATGGAATTCAGATCTGTGATTTGACGTGTAAATATTATAAACAATACTTCTTAGGTTGCTGCCAGCTTCTCCAGCTAAAGTTACAGTGATATGAATTAGCACAAGATGAATACTTTGATGGCACAAACAGTAAGTATAGCACTTATTAGAGCAGTTAATATTTGTATGGGTTAGACTGGTTTTTAGCAATGTATGTAATCACACCAATGTACAATGTACATCACTAAGGACTACAGCAGGCCCTCAGGTATGCCAATGCAGCTTTGGAGGAGTTCTCAGGGGGTTGTTTTCACATATTTAAAGGCAAAATTTATCCCTAAAAGCATAAACATTTCTCCTAGGAACAGAATAGTCTCAGTAAAATCACCCACACCATCCATAGAACTGTAAGATATGTATAAAACAAATTCTGCCTTGTCCACAGAAGAGAGGTTGAATCTTCAATTAATCCAGTACTTTTCATCTTGACTGAAAAAGATATTTCAGATTGACATGAGTTCAATCTGTGTTGTCTTTCCTATTACCACACCATCTGTCTGTGCGAAAACACAACTGTTTGCTTAACTCAGTCAAGCTCTGAGTGTTTTGTATTAAAGCGAGCGGTCAGGTCTAATTAACCCTTCTGTTTATCTGGCCATATTGTTAGGATTGTGCCTTGCTAAGAGTACTAAACCTATTGAAGTGGAATCTAAGAAGAGATTTTATTGGGAAAAACTGCACTCTAGTCACCTTCTTATTTCTTGCATCTGTTGGTAATATAGTAATATAAGACTTTTCTCCTTCCTCCCACAACTGTATCATGAAAATGCTTCTGGAATGGTGCTCATGGTGAAGAGAAGTGTTATTCCTTTTATCCAAGGAATATTTGTGAAAACAAAATATAGACCAGAACAACAGTACTTATAAGGCACAGAAACGGGGTTATTTGGCTCTAACTGTGGAGACTGTAAATCACACAATACAACCCCTCAAAGAAATGATAGCCCCTAATTCACTGGATATTTTTCTGTGCTTTATTTTATATGATACATGGATCTGTGTCTCAGTCTTGCTGTATATCACCTATAGCTACCCGCCTACTCTAACTAGAGGGAGCAGCTGTAAGTGGTGACCTTCTCCTTTACATACTTGCTCTATTTTCCTTGATGACTCTAGCAAGAGGTTGAACGTGTGTGAAGTTCTCTAGTTAAAGTCTCTCCCTCCCCACAGAAAGATACAGATTTAGATGACTGAAACATTTCATGAATTTATATTGAGTTCTGCAAATTGATCTGTCAGGAAATAAACTTGGGAACATGAAATAGTTCAATTCAATATCTCAAACAAAGTTTCAACTTCTTTGGGCTAGATTCACAAGAGGATGTAAGCACCATTCACAAAACGGAGAAGGTGGTGGTATAACTTCACCCCCCCAGTGCCCCATAGTTCAGTGGTTTGCAAACTCACCTGGTATGTGGGAGGACCAGGGTCCAAGTCCCTGTTCTGGAACAGGGTTTTGAATGCCCATTTCTCCATTCCCAGGTGAGTGCCCTTACTGCAAAGCTATAGGGTATTTTGCTACAAGTCTCCCAATCTCTCCTGCTGAAGCTGTTCTACTTTGTATACATAATTAAACAGTCATTGAGGCAGGGACTGGAACCCAGCTGTTCCACAACACCCAAATGAGTGCCCTAACCAATGGGTGAGAGTCATTTTCACTCTGTCTGGCCTCACTAATATCAGGGTGGAAGTAAAATGCAATACCCCAGTAACACTAACGGTAGCCTGAACTCCTGAATATTAGTGAGAGAATAGATGCTGTCCTCATCTGTCCCTCCACTAAGGGTGAATACACAATGAAGTCAGACATAGAATGAATGAATGAGAAAATAGTCATTTAAATATACTGCTATTTAATTAGCCCTTTTCACATTTAGCGATAGTGTGGCAAAATAGGCAGCTTCCTCATTCTATTCAGCCTCATATTGTATAAATATGCCATTTAAGAGAGGGGAGAGGAATCAGTCTGCAAAGCATGGCTGAGCAGAAAACTCTAGTGAACACTCAGTTATCTACAGCTGGTAACACACAGGATCTTTAATTATTGAAGTGCTGATAAAGCACTTTAAAAAAAATCCTTGTCGCTTGAGAAGCGCTCGTTCTTTAAACTATACACCAACCAAATTCCTGTGCTACACAACCAGGAACAATTTATCTTGATATAAAAAAAAGTCTCTGCACGGATTCCTCTATCAAGTCAGCTTTGAAACAAACAAACAATCTGTTCAATGTTAATTAAAGACATGATTTTGGCAAAGTAGAGGTGATTTTAGTAGACTAAAGTGGTGTATGTATTTACTTCTATATACCTCCACCTCTTCACTGGGACTGATTCTAACACTCCAAACCTCGGAGTGTCTTCCAAAACAGTAGTTATTTAAAAAATAAACCAGCCCACCAGAGAAATGTTTCCTTCAACCTAATGCAGAATTTCCTACCCAAAGTTATACTGGTCTGAGGAGCAGGATGGGCAGGATCATAAGTGCTTATCTCTTCATATAAGCGTATGGTTTGAAGGCACAGTGGATATGTGCGCACAGGGGAGGACCACCAATGGTTTGATATGACTCCCACTGAAGGCAGTGGGACCCTTACAGTTGATCTCAATGGGAACTGGATTGGGCCCTATATCAGCAGGGAACAGGGACTTAAATTTGATGCATGCCTGAAAATGTCTATTAATGCTCAAAATTATCTGCTATGAGCATACAAAAATAATTTACATATTCAGATGCAGGAGTTCGGATTACTGTGGGAGCGCACGTAGAATACAGCCAAGGCACTTGTATTTTAAAATGTGTCCCTTTATTAATAATGATGGTTTATTTCACACTCTTTGGGAATGAAATTAATGGTTAGGTCCTTCCTAGAACTAATGAACCCACATTTCCAGGCAACACCATCAAACACTTCACATGTTCTTCAGTCTTTTTCTTCAGATAGCTAGTGTCATCTTCAATAATTAAAGATTCTATATGCTGCCTAACTGAGCATTTCATGAAGGTTTCTGCTTAGCTATGCTTTGCCCAGTGATTCCTTCCCCCCAACTCCTTGTACTAGTTACAACTGGAAGCATTTTTTGTTCCAATCAGCCTTGTAATCAACATACTAGCCTTTAGATGGGCAAATGAACAACTTCCCCACTATATAGTTAGGCCAGATTTTCAGATAATGGCCTTAATTTTGTCATCTGAGGTGCTAGTTAGGTCATTTACTGTCTATGTTTAAGTATTTTATTGCTCCCACAAAACAGATACTTGTACCTTTAAATGTATTTGCATCAAATAGAATGTCTATTTTCAGCCCAGTGTTATCTGAGATGAATGCCACTTTGCCAAAAATTAAATACAAGCATCACTGATATTCAGATGTCTAAAGGTCTGATTTCTGGGCACAATCAGCTACTTGGTCATCACAATGGTCTTACCTGGTCTCTGTAAATAAATGGAGGCCCAAAGTTACACTTAACATATTTTTGCTTGGAAATTGCAGGTGTAAAAAAGGAGACCAGTTTTAAAAAGGTCTCAAGAGCAACTGGGAGGCACGAAGGAGGATGTGCCAATAATGAGTCTATGATGAGAAATTTTTTTGTTTCATACAATTCTTACCATTTTAATTTTCATTTTCTTGAGCCAATACCTATTGAGTCAATGGAAAGACTCCTATTGACTTCAGTGGGCTTTGGAGCAGGCCCTCACTTCATGGATTATTACTTTAAATGGGCTTGTGTGTGCAAATTTCACAGGTGCACATATGCACCTGATACTGAGGGGGGGGAAAAAAAAAACAGGTTGAAGTGCAATATCTTTGGAAAAAACAGTACTGACAATATTATAAAAAGACTATTTGGCAAAATATTACCAGCTGCACTTACTGCCATCCTTTAATCATATTAGCTAAGAAAGTTGGAGCAAAGATATTTGTAACTAGAATTGCTTACTGCTAGAAGGAAAACAGTGAACACATTTCACATTAGACTGGTCAATGAACCTTCTGGACATGTGCGGAGTAAAAAGCTTGTAAACATTTATGGACTTTTCAAACTTGCTGCTACCAGCTCTTCTCCCATTAGATAGGTAGCAACTTCTTTTTGCTTTAGATGGCTTTTATTCACAAGACATTTACTGCTTCACATACAGCAGGATAAAGGGTTTTTTCAGTAGGTTCAAAGCACTAGTGTATATTTATTAAGCCGGAATCACTGCTTTTGAAACAATACATGTGAAAATACTAGTGTTTTCTCCAGATCTATATGCATTTGTCTAGGGAAATTGGCTCATGGATTTTTTTTAAATAATGCAAAATTTGGGTGTCCCTCAGTCCTACCCAAACCAGGATTCATTCTGCATCAATAAATCATGCACATCTTTTTTAAAGCGTCAGCAAGGTAAGCACTTAAAACCAGCACCTAATTGAAAATAACATTTAATTTCAGCAAAGTGATCTATTTTATACTGAATAGTAATCATGTGTTTTGACTTAAATGAAGAACTACGAGAGGTACATACAGACACAGCTCTTCCAAATGTAGTTTCATGAGGCCAGATCAGATCGAGACATACAAAAAAACAAATAAATGAAAATGGCAAGTTCTCCTTAGCTTTCTGGAGGTGGACTATTGATTCCAACCAAATACTATAGCCTGGAAGATCATTCCAGAATTGATACTCGTACTACTGATTTTTAAAAGGAATTCATGACATCAGCTTCATGTAGAGATTCTTCCCATTTCTTCTGCTATCTCCTTTCGTCTGCTCTCTGCTCTCACTATCTTCCTGTTGGTTGACTGAGGCTGGCAGTGCATGTGACATGGTTATTCACTAGACCAAATACTTAATATCCATTGAATGACTTTTTCTTATCACTGTTAGCATGCATGAAATGAATAAGGCTTCCTGTAGAAGGAATAAGTCTATAACTAAATGTCAAAAAACTATAACTTTCTGTGAAGATAGCTTATTAAGAATTTGCTCTGGTTCATTTTACAATGACACCTTCATATTCATAAGTGTCAGAGTACAGAGGAGCAGTCTGGGATCAATTCATTCTGACATTAAAAAAAAGGAGAAAAAAGAGGAGAAAAGAATTGGTATGTAGCAAAACCATCTGGAGCCATTCAAAGAGAGAGAAGACTCATTATCCAACCCCCAAATCCCCATCAAACAGGCATTACAGCACAGTCAGCATGAACATAGCTCACCCAGAAGAATACGTGGCAGTCCTAATGCCTCATTTGCTTAAGTAGCAAGATATATTTCCTCCTCTCAGATCATCTGTTAAAGCTCTAAGATAAAATGGCAAGAAGGAGGAGTGTGTGTGAAACAGACACACACAAGCCTCACATATCATGCTGGAAGAAATCAGTGAAAAATGCCTCAAATAAATATAGCAAACTCAGATCTTAAGAACACTGAAAGCAATGGGAAGTTATGCTTAAAACAAACCATAAGTCATGGCTCTTATTTTGCAGAGAAAGACAACATACATAAGCATCTAACAATTCAGTCAGACTTCAGTGGAAAAAAGGGGCAAGAGTTTAAGGGGCGGGGAATGGAAAAGCCCCCCAAATCCCAAAAATCAACTGGAAAGCTAAAAAATAATTCAGTTTTCAAAAATCAACATGAAACTCCAAATATTGAATCATTTTGTTAAAACTATTCTGAATTGAAGTATTTCAGAATTTTTCATAATAAAAGTTTCAATTTTTCATCCCTATTCAGGGCAAAAACAAATGTCAATATTGAAATTTCTAAAGAGTCAAAAATTCCTTTTCCTGACCTACTGTATACATAGAACACGCTTTGGCTGTTCATATTAGTGCATCAGGGAGTTGTAGACCAGCCATATATGCTACTAGACCAACTCTAACAGCACTGTACTGCATAAAGCGCTAGGCACATTTGACTCCTCCCAGCAAAACTACTGCTAAAGGCCCAGATTCAGGAAAGGAATTAAGCACCTGCTTAACTTTAAACACATGTAGAAGTGCTTTGTTGAATCAGGGCCACTATTGTTTGACTGCATGATTTTCTGATTTTAATAATGGAGTGTGAAATCTGGGGCCCAACAAATAACCACATTCTGCACTATATGGGACAAATTTTAAAAGAAACCCTGCACCTACAGTTATGCAATGCAAATGTAGAAACTGTCAAGAATGGCATGTTAGCACATCTAGGACAATTTTCCCAGTTACTAACTATATAAAAAGGAACAGACTATTTCCAGCACCTCACTCAAAATATGCACTCCCCACAAAACACTAAGGAATCAAGAGAAATCTCAGGCACAAACTCCTGTTCAATATTGCCACAGATCTGAAGTCTTAACAGTATTGACACCCATAACAGTGATACGATCTTATTTATTTATTTTTTTTAAAGTGTAATGCACAAGGTTCTTACCCAAATCCTGAAAAGAACCAGCACGTTACCTACTACTAAGACCTCATAAGAAAACACGAACAAGCTAGATCTCTATGGATTCATTCAGAGAAGCATCACAGTAGATTACATTCAATACAGTCAAATATGGAAAGTACAAGCAAACTTTTGTCATATTTAGAACCAGTGATCACAAACTTGAGATTGAAACCAAGGAATACAAGGCATAGTGAAAACCCAGGCACCGCTTACTTCGTAATCCTTACGGCCGAGGAGAAATTGAAAATGACAGCCACTTTCTACTTCATCACAGAATATACAACGTAAGGGAGAGAGAGACTTTCTAAAGCTCCTGGAAATAGACAAAGATTTCTCTCCAGAAGTAGAAAAGAAAAGCCCTTATTAGTCTGGATGAAAAGAAAGAAACTGCCTTACATCCTGCCACTGGATATATAGACACAGGCTAAAACTCCCTTACTATTGTTAAATCTTAGATACAGATATTGAATGTACTGTATTAACTTTGGCCACATTTGTATACTTTGTCAATAAACTTTATTGAAACTGTATTGAAAGACATAGGGCCAAGTCCTGGATACAAATGACCTGATCAGAGAGCAAGAGTGGGATGTGCATATGCACAAGTGGCCTAAAAAGAACCCATGTGCATTCCTGATGCTGGTTTTGCTCTCTTTCACCAATTAAAGCATTAAAATCATATATAATTTGTACCAGCTACACACAGTCCCATGGGCAGAAATTGCAGCTGAAGATTGACGATGCCGGGGCATGCTGGCCAAGTCCCCTTCCTCTTCTACAGTAGCAGCTGGGAGGGAAAGAGAGAGGGCATTAGAACCCCTACACTGGCTGTAGACTAATGGAGAATCACCTTTACACTGAGTTGACCTTCCCTGAGTCATTTACATCCTCTTTAAGGCCAGATTCTCCTGGGACAAAGCCACCATCTCACTGGAAAATCCGGCCTAGAGAGTCCAAGAAGGAACACACGAGGCTCAAGATTCCCTCCCCCCAAACATTCTTCCCTCAAGCACAAAAGGGAGAATTGCACAGGTGAGATGCCATGGAAAGGATTACATGGTATAGAAAGAACAGTACTTACACCCTGTAGTAATGATGATTCTTCAAGATGTTGTAGTCAATGGGGATTCTACTATAGGCATGCATGTGCCTCAGGACACACAAGCTTGGAATCTTTTGATTACCAATTTCTGTCAGGGCTGTTCATATGCCCTGCATCTCCTTGTGCTCTTGTGTGAGGGCATAATAAGTGGAGTGGCCACAACTCTTCCTCAATTACCTCGCAATTGGTTTTAGCAGAGGACTCTGAAAGTGGAGATAAAGTGCAGGTCATGGGATCCACACTGACTACACTGCCTCAAAGATCCACAGCTTCTGTAGGGTAAGGAACCATTCATCGTTCAAACATGCATTAGTGTGGATACCATGGTAGGGGACTAGCACGTAATACCCCTTCAAAACTGTGGGAAACAGGAGTACCAGCTGTATCAGACAGAGACTTGAGTACTGCGCTACTGAATGCACCATCAGATCTAGCAGCAAATTTCAGAGTATAACGCTTTACAAACATGAGCAGATTGCTCCACATAACGGCCCTGCAGATTTCAGACATCACCACATTTTGGAAACAGGCCACAGATATTTCCTGAGTTGTAGCAGAGAGTGCCTTGACGGTCAGTGGGTGAAGCCCATCTTCTAGCTGGTACCCTGAGTTATCCACTTTCACAGTCTTTGGGATGAGACAGCCTGGCCTTAAAAGTGGTCAGCTATCACAGACAGACACGTGTCCAGTCTGAAATATTTTAGCCCTGTTGATATAGTAACACAGAGCATGTCTAGAGTGAGTAGTTATTTCTCCCCATGTGGAATGTGGCTTAGGGAAGACGACAGGTAAACGGATCGCCTAGTTTAGGTGAAATTCAGACACCACCCTGGGGACGAACTTCATGAGGTCTCAGAACCACTTTGTCCTTGTGGAACGAGAGTATACGAGATTCTGAAATGAGTGCCCAAATCTTGCTCACTCTCCTGGCCAAGGTTATGCCCAACAGAAAGACCAGTTTAAGGGTAAGATGATGGATGGAGCACTGTGTAAGGGGCTCCAAGGGGGATCCATAAGCCTTGGGGGTATGATGTTCAGATTGCATATTGGAGTACGCTCTGTGACCAGTGGGAAAGTATGCATCAAGCTTTTAAGAAATTTCAGTACCAGCAGATGGGAGAATATCAAAAGTGATGGTATCAGAGGGCAATACACTGATATCACTGCCAGATCAACCTTGATTGAACTAAAGAGCCTAGAATGTTTCAACTGCAATAAGTCATACAGAGTCTTTGGTATCAAGGCCTGCTCAGGCACTAGGCCATGTTGGGTGCCAATATGGAACATCTTTCACTGGAGAAAGAAGTTTGTCTTGCGCACAGTTTCCTGTTTTGTGCCTGGATATCCTGGGTATACAAAGAGCAGTCATCTTCCATGGTACTACTCATCCAGTTAGTATCCAGGGTCATAAATTCTAGAAGCGTCAGGTCTGGATGAAATACTTGTTCCTGATTCTGAGGTAACAGGTCTGGGCAATCTGAAAACTTGACTGGGAGTTGTATGGAGATGTGCAGCAAGTCCAACAGCCAGACCTATCTGAGCCACTAGAGAGCTGAGGATGCGCCTGACCCAGTCTCATCTGGCTTTGGCAATCACCCTGGAGAACAGTGGGAAGGCATACACCAGCCTTAGGTTCCACTATACCAGGAAAGCATCCAGTAGGGATCTCAGGCTCAGGTCAGAGAGTCATGGAGTTGAAGGCCAGAAGGGACCACTGGATCATCTAGCCTGACCTCCTATATATTACAGGCCACCAACACACCCAGCACCTGCACACTAAACCCAACCAACTAAATTAGACCAAAGTATTACACCCATAGGAAAATAGACTATTATGTGCCACAGACAGAAAATAATGGACTGAGGTGCGCCAGTGCTCAGTTCCCCCGCAATGTCAGGGAAATGATTAAATGAGAGATAACCAGATAATCCTGGCAAGTGACCCACATACAGCAGAGGAAGGCAAAAATATGACCAAAGTCACTACAACTCTGAATGGGGGAAAATTCCTTCTCAACCCCAACACAGCAATCATTTAGCAGGTGAGCAAGAACCAGCAAGGCAAGCCCCTAAAAGAGTGCTCTGTGCCACCTCGGAGCCCTGGCCCACCCTGCCCAGTGTCCGATCTCCAGTTGTGCTTCAGAAGAAGTAGATACAAACATCTCACAATACTTTGGAGGCAAAAAGTCCCTTACTGACCCCTGCAGGTGGCCAGCTGAAACCCTGATGATATATATATATAAATAAATAAGACAAACCAGAAGAGAGTGCAAGGGCTGTTGATCCCTGCTCCCTACCATCACAAGCTACCCAGTCATACTCATAAATGTGTCCAGTCACTCTTAAGTTGCTTGCCTCCACAACTCCTATTGGGAGGCTGTTCCAAAACCTGACTGATCTGATATTTAGAAACCTTCTTCTACATCCCCCCCGGACAGATGTTGAGGCCTTTCACATTGTCTCTGGTGGTAAAACAGGTCTATTATCAGATTTCCCCCACTGGTGGAATATCAACTCTGTAATGGACCATAGCAGTGATCACTCTTAATTGGTAACACATTGTCTGCTCAGGATATCCATTAAATTGTTGCTGGTTCCCAAGTGTAGAGCTATCAGGGTTATGTTGTGTAGGCAGCAACTATTCCACAAACTGATTGTCTCTCTGCACAGTGGAGAAGAGGGAGCGCCCCCTTGTTTATGCGGTACATCACCAAATGTTGTCTGTCAGTATCTACAGAGTGCTGCAGGACTGGTAGGAATGGCCATGGCAGTCTGATGGCCCAGAGTTCTAAGAAATTTACATGTAGGCTCACTCCTTCAAGGACCATGTCCTTTGTAATTTTTGATGGTCTAGGTAGCTCCCCATCCCATACTGGATGTGCCTGTGATTAACGCTTCAGATGGTGATGGGGTCTTGAATGGTACTTTATTCCTGATAATGCTGGAGTGTAGCCACCAGGACAGTGGCCCGAGGACATGAGATCGAATTAAGATTGTTGTGCTTAGTTGATGTTTTTCCAGGGAGTAGACTGACCTGAGCCAAAGTTGTAGGGGCCTCAGGAGAAGTCTGAAAAGCAGCTCACATATGTCACATATGTCACCTATTTATCTGAAACTGAGTTAACCTATGGTCCATCAAGTCCCTCAAAAGCACGGTCAATTGTACATTGCAACCTCATTTAGATGTAGCACTATGTTTCCCAAGGTTTTGGACATCTCAGGTTCTAATTGTTACCATGCCCAATCGTGAAAACACTCACTGAGGCGAGTAATATACATTACTCAGACATGGGCCCTGCTCCTCTACTGGAATTTGCTTACATGAACCTCTGTCCCCAAGCAGAGGCCCATAAGTCAACAATAAAGGTTTGCACTAATGCATCCTGATGCAGGATCAAAGCCTCTTGAGTAGTCCCTCTGAGTTCAGAGCTGCTCATGTGAGTAAAGTTAATCACATAGATAAACCCACAGGTGGCTAATAAGCATGCTTCCTTCAGAATTTGTTGTAATGACATTTCTAAGTGTCTATTTTCCTTTTCAATATTCTTGAGCACATTACAGTTATGTGATTTGAATACAGAAATTAGATCAATCATCAAAAATAATTACAAAACAAGTTTTGTAATCTTTTGATGCAAGAGGTAATCTGTGCTTTCATCAAGATTCCCAGAGCCACTGCAGGGAACCTCCGTATGGAAGATATTAAAGCTCATAAAGGAACATAGCCATATGGCTCTGATTCTTCTCTCACCTTATAGTAGTTTTACACCAGTTTAAATCCATTGACTGCAATGGTGCTATGCTTTATAAGAAGCAAGTGCTCTTTTTGTAGTCACATTATTAATTGTGTTTAATGTATAGTAAGATTTTGATAGTGTAATGATACTAAGTGTTTAGACTACTTTACACCTTCAAAGCACTGCGCAAAAATGCATTATTATCAGCATTTACTGATGTCCATGAAACATACACAGATTTCATTAAAGCAAGCAGCATTTTATGATAAATGCTACAATGCCATATGTTTAAAATGAAACTAAAATGTTGTTTGGGTATTATCCTATCAGGGAAGAAAGCTTAAATCCTTAACTCAAGACTGAAGTATATTTACTTCTGCATCTTTGTTTATCTGATTACTGCAAGAGAACACTTTGTTACAGTTGTATCCATTTATTTTAAAAGAACTGTGGATAAGTACAGTTTACTAAACCCCACGGAGACAATCTGTTGAGTCTGTTTTAATGTTATTATAAACTGGTTAAATATGTACAGTACGTGTTAGCTGTATTTGGCATATTGATGGCCTGTCAGCACAAATACCTAATGAATACTAAAACACAAACTCAGCATATGGTGAGCATTTTATGGGACAGAGGGGAAAAAAAAGCAAAAGACCAGAGTTCACAGTAAATGACAGTCCACACCCAAGACCTGACCTGAAACCAAAATCACTACCAGCTTCCCAGAAAAGATGGTGGGAAATACTAATTAACCGTTTAAAAAATGCAAGCTCTCAGTATATATTGTGAACCTTGCATATTGCTGTCTGATTTTGGTATAAATGGAAGAAGAAGTGTGAACATCAGTATGCCAATGAGACTGATATAAAGAAAGTGAACTGCAGAGATTCTATTATTGAACTGCACAAACTGTAACTCCTATTATCTCCTATCCCTCGATGTTAATTTTTCTGTTTAACACTGGTTGATGATATTTTGCATGCTGAGTACAATTTGTTCTTTCAGTAAAAGCATGTATATACACAAAATAATCTTAAAACAAATATCTACCGCTTCAAGTGAACATGACAGGAGTTGGCTGGGTGTGCTTTTCTGTTTTAGATCATAACCAAAGTTGCAGCCAGCTGCTTCTTAGAGATTCAAAGCCTGACGCACCATTCACTCTAAGCTCACAGACATACCATCTTTTGTTCAGGTTTGAAGTGAAGAGCAAGTTGGAGAGAGAGAGAGAGAGAACCCTCTAGCCAAAGGAGAAAGTATCAAGCTGCTCCAAGCAGGGAAGCAGTGGAGCAGAGACCAGTGAACAAATGTAGTGCTAATGAAACCAATAGAAATGGTCATGTATACAAGAGCTCTGTGAAAATGCAAACAATTCAGCAGATTTGTCTTGAATTAAACCAAAAAGCAAACAACTTAACAAGGTGGTGGTGCGGAATAGAACACAGTTAAGTGGTAAAACTGCAGGGCCATATTGTTATATCCTGCATTACAAGATGCGGGAGAGGACTGTTGGTCAGCAAATTTCCATGAAGATTTCCTCATGGTATTTCTCTCACCCTCAAATCTGTAGGGACTGAGGGCTGTGTCATCAAGGCCCTGTGCTCCTGATTCAGCTGTGAACTCTGATGGGCCGTCCTGCTCTCTGACAGTGTGGTTGTGCTATTAGGAACAGCAGTGGCTCCTAGCAACGTGCTGGAGGATTTAGAATGCAGACCCTGGCTCATGAAGAGAGGGCACTGCAGAAATGTGTGGGGATGGTGCCATGAGGGAATCTGAACCCTGCCATGGACAAAGAATGGGAAATATATCACTGGAGGATATCTCCACAACTTTAAGTCTAAGGGAGTATCATCTGGCTTGTTTGTATTTTATTGCACAGCGGAGTGAAATTTCTCTGTGAAAAAAATGTAAGTCTTTCACCCTGGGATAAATTTGGGAAGGCTTCACAATGTTATCCATGATGAGAAATGCCTTGTTTTCAGCCAGCAGCTGTTTGCTGACTGAAAGAACATTTTACTATGGATCAAATTCATGTCTATTTGTGAAAAATCTCAGGATTCACAGAAGTACCTGTGAAATAGGAAATTAGATTATGTGAAACTATAGGGGGAGCTAGTGAAATTGCAAGGTGATAGTCAGAATGAGAACCCTGGAATGGAGCTGTTTTCAGAATGTGGTGCATGTAAGCGTCTATGGTGAATTTTGCCTGAGAAAGGACTTTACTTCTGGATTTGTCCATTAGGGAGTTCAGTGAGGGAATTGGGGGTAAGGGAACTATGGTAATTCTGAAAAAACAACGAGAGTCCTGTAGCACCTTAAAGACTAACAAATTTCTGTGGGAATAAGCTTTCATGGGCAGCAACTGTTGATTAGAAGGTGAGAATGTGTGAACAGTGACAATTACTTCTTGTAATGAGAGGAACATTCCAAGTCCCTGTTCAGACCCAGTCTGATTGTGTCAAGTTTGCATATGAGTTACAGCTCTGCACAGAAACTTCCACATGGCTGATCTTTACAAAAAGAAGACGGGCCATTTACAACACTCACTTTGCTTCTCTACAGAGGAAAAAGGACTCTAAAACTATCTAAGCTCCTACATGCCACAAAGGATCACAACTGTGATACCCTTGACTCATCCAACAATATTGTAAATCTATCCAGCTATACACTTAACCCAGCAGAAGAGTCTGTCTTGTCTCGGCGACTCTCTTTTCTGCCCCACCACTCCCACACACAATACAGTTCTGCGGTGACCTGGAATCCTACTTTCACTGTCTCTGACTCAAGGAATATTTCCACCACACCATTGAACAATATACTAACCCACAGATACCTTCCTACCAACGCTACAAGAAGAAGAATTCTGCATGGACTCCTCCTTACGGTCAAAACAGACTAGACTTTTACATAGAGTGTTTCCGCCAACGTGCACAAGCTGAGATTGTAGACAAGCAACATCACTTGCGCCATAACCTCAGCCGTGCAGAACTCAACACCATCCACAGCCTCAGTAACAACTGACATTATAATCAAAGAGGCTGACAAAGGAGGTGCTGTAGTCGTCATGAATAGGTTGGATTATGAACAGGAGGCTGCCAGACAACTCTCCAACACCACATTCTACAAGCCACTACTCTCAGTGGGATCAGACGAATACCAAAAGAAACTACAACATCTACTTAAGAAACTCCCTAAAGAAACGCAGGAACAAATCTACATGGATACACCCCCTGAGACCTGACCAGGATTATTCTATCTGCTACCCAAGATCCACAAACCTGGGAATCCTGGACGCCCCATCATCTCAGGCATTGGCACTCTCACAGGAGGATTGTCAGGCTATATTCTCAGGCCCTATGCCACCAACACTCCTAGCTATCTACGTGATACCACTGACTTCTTGAGAAAACTACAATGCATCGGTGATCTCCCAGAAAACACCATCCTAGCCACTATGGATGTAGAAGCTCTTTACACCAACATTCCACACAAAGATGGACTACAAGCCATCAAGAACACTTTCCCTAATGATGAAATGGCACACTTGGTAGCTGAACTTTGTGACTTTGTCCTGACCCACAACTACTTCAGATTTGGAGAGAATCTATACCTTCAAATCAGTGGCACAGCTATGGGCACCCGCATGGCCGCACAGTATGCCAACATTTTTATGGCTGACCTAGAACATCACTTCCTCAAAACTCGTCCCCAAGCACTTCTTCTTTACCTACACTACATCGATGACATTTTCATCATCTGGACCCACGGAAAAGAGTCCCTTGAAGAATTCCACTGGGATTTCAATAATTTCCACCCCACCATCAACTGCAGCCTCGACCAGTCCACACAAGAAATCTGCTTCCTGGACACTACAATACAAATAAAGGATGGTCACATTAATACCACCCTATACTGAAAACCAGCTGACCGCAATACATACCTTCATGCCTCCAGCTTCCATCCTGGACACATTACATGATCCATTGTCTATAGCCAAGCCCCAAAATACAACTGGATTTGCTCCGATCCCTCAGACAGAGACAAACACCTACAGGATTTCCATAAAACATTCTTAAATCTACAGTACCCACCTGGCAAGGTGAAGAAACAAATTGACAAAGCCAGATGGGTACCCAGAAGTCATTTACTACAGGACAGACCCAACAAAGAAAACAGAACACCACAGGCCATCACCTACAGCCCCCAGCTAAAATCTCCCCAACATTTCATTAAGGATCTACAACCTATCCTAGAAGAGATCCCTCACTCGCTCAAGCTGTGGGAGGCAGGCCTATCCTTGCTTACAGACAGCCCCCCAACCTGAAGCAAATACTCACCAGCAACCATACACCATACAACAAGAACACTAATTCAGGAACCTATCCCTGCAACAAACCCCGTTGACAACTCTGCCCGCACACTGACTCTAGCGACACCATCACAGGTCCTAACCACATCAGCCACACCATCAGGAGCTCATTCATCTGCACATCTACTAATGTAATATATGCCATCATGTGCCAGCAATGCCCCTCTGCCATGTACATTGGCCAAACCGGACTGTCACTACGCAAAAGAATAAATGGACACAAATCAGACATAAAAAATGGTAACATCCATAAACCAGTCGGAGAGCACTTCAATCTCCCAGGACACTCTGTAGCTGACTTGAAAGTTGCCATAGTTCTACAAAAAACTTCAAAAACAGACTTCAGCGAGAAACTGCAGAGCTGGAACTCATATGCAAACTTGACACAATCAAACTGGGTTTGAATAGGGACTTGGAATGTTTCTCTCATTACAAGAAGTAATTGTCACTGTTCACACATTCTCACTTTCTAATCAACGGTTGTGAAAAGGCCTCATCTACCCTAACTTAATTGACTTTGTTAGCACTAGCCCTCCCCCTTGTTATGTTCCTTACCCTTGGATGTACATATATACCTCCTATCTGTAGTTTCCACTTCATGCATCTGACGAAGTGGGTGGCAGCCCACGAAAGCTTATGCCCACAGAAATTTTTTAGTCTTTAAGGTGCTACAGGACTCTCGTTGTTTTTGCTGTATACAGACTAACACGGCTACCCCTCTGGAACTTTTCACTATTGTAATTCTGAGATTTTAATTGAATTTTAATATAACTAAGATTCAACATTATTTTGTAGCAAAATCAGGCAGACACTTATCTGAATGTTCTGTGATGGGACTTCCTCTACTATCTCAGTAACCCTCCAATTGCTCCTCTGCCCCCACCTTCCCTTCATAATAACCCTCCACTGACCCTTGAACAGCCTATTGCAGCTATTAGGCTATGAGGAATTGTCTCTCATCTGTTATGCTTCTAGCTTCTTTGCAAACTCCTGTGGTAGTCAGTGTGCAGCAGAGACCTATGTGAGAAGTTTATACTGAGCTACCAGCTCAGATTGCAAAATATAGGAACAACCACAAGTCACTGCTTGGCATATGGTACTTTGTCATATTGACTTTACAGATAAATTACAGAGCATATCAGGGAGAAGCTGTATACGTAGAGCTGTCCTTCAGAAGTAGGAGAACTCATGGGAGTCAGAGGAGAAACTGGGGTTTACCAGAGAATTGCTAGGAGGATTTAATCTGGGGCCTGTTAGATGACTTTGGGAGGAAGAAGTTGGAGGATTGTGATTAGTCAAAATCAGAAAATAGGTAAATGGGTGTGGGGGAAAGAAGCACTTTTTTAACCCATATGAATCTAGAAAGTTTTGGGATGGAAGAGAGCTGAAGTTTGGGTTCATTGGGGTTTCCAAATTGGTTCACTTCTCCTTATACAAAAAGCAAATGTGCATTATTAAGGCATTATTTTTATGGTAGAAGAGAAACATACTATAAAGCACATCATGCTAATCAACTCATGCTGACAGCTGCCATAGTGATGTCTGATTTCCAGTTTGTATGCCTATGGAATGTATTCTACCAATATGCTCGCTAGCCAGACAAACATACCCTGAAGATTTATACCTCACCCTACAAAATATTTAGCACTGGTTTCCAATTTCACTTCTTCAAAGGAGCATGCCCCCAGTGACATACTGAAAACTGTAATGATAAAGCTCTAGCTTGCCTTTTTCATGTATAAAATAGGCAGTGGACAAAAATCGCCCCCTGGGTTTAGCCAGCCTGTAGGTCATAATTCTTCAACCAATTACTGTTTGATTTAAACAGTTGTCTATTTGTCTTCTTTTATCAGAACACTATGTGAATAGGGCCTGGTTTGCCAAGGCAGATGTCAAGCAATTGTTCAATTCACTTTAATATGATAGAGTATTGAGTAAATGAGTGACAAAATCCAACACTAGCTCAAATCACATTGTATTCTGCCTGTCTCTTGTGTTTTTGTCAATGTTTCTGGAAGAAAAAAAACAAAGAAATCTGCTATTGTATGTTAGAGACTTTTCTTCTGTAATTCCGCACAAAGGGCCTGATCCTGTGGCATTTTCAGAATCTCACTGGGACTCTTAAGGGTGCTTAGTTCACCATAGGTTCAGGCTCAAATGCAGAAAAAAAGCACCCCTATAGACTGACAGCAAAAAATTAAGTATTAGCATGGAAGAACGGACAGAAATATTTGCTGTATCTAGGAAATACCCAGAACATCTGAAGTCATCTATTACACCAACAAGCTGTCCTTGTCACAAAAGGACACTCTGATACAATGTTTTACCACATCCCAGAAGCACTGAATGATACTCACAGGCAATTAAAAGTAAATGAATGAGAGAATGATCCAATTAATGAGGGCATTCCCAAAGTGTACTTAGCCCAGTGCAGAAAAGTTTACTGTATTATGGGAAATGGCACTTGAGTCTTGTAAAATATGCAAGAGACCATTGTGCAGCTATTCATTATTATAGATATAGAACAGTAGCACCATTGGTGTGTAAAGGAGAAAAAGTTGACAAAGTCTCTGCCTTAAGGAATTGTCAATCTAAACAAGACACACATAAGAGATCACACTACATAGTGGACCTTTATGAAAAGGAGACAAAAGAAATTGAGAAAGAAGGAAAATAAACTCTTGGAGAGTTTAACTGACAACAATTCAGTAAGGGCTCAATCCTGCAATGGCTGGAGCACTCTGGCCCCAATCCGGCAAAGTGCTTAAGCATGTGATTACCTTTAAGGTCATCAGTAGCCCCATTGACTTTAGTGGGACCACACATGCTTAAAGTTAAGCATGTGCTTTGCTGGATTGGAGCCAGAGTGTTCAGCATCTTGCATGATTGAGCCCCTAAATAAATAATACCTTGAATTCAACAAGGGGCTGAAGAAGGACATGATAACATTTTTCAAGTATTGTAACACAGTCCGACTCACCACCTCCTGCTGGCTATCTGGGGAATTATCTCTCAGTCAGACAGGACGCTGCTCTCTGCAGTGTCTCACACTCCTTCTCGTGACTTGGCCCTCCGGCTGAGTCACAATCCGTACTCCCCCCCTTCTGGCGGGGTGGTTCTGTAGTCCGTTCCACCCACTTCCCGCTGTGGCCACTGCAGTCCTATGGCATTCGGGGGTGTGGAGGGGACCCAAGCCTGCCCACAACTCTGGGTCCTGGCCCAGGGACCCTATGTGTGTGGCAGCCTTCCGTGGCAGCCTTCTGCTACGTCTCTTGCACAACTCCTCCTGCAATTTCCCTGGGTCACTTCCCCGCAGTCCCAGTACCTTCTCCGCCCTTGCTTCAGGGCCTTTGGCTCTGTCAACTCCCAGCAGGGCACCCTGCTCTGTCCAGGGTGCTGACAGTCCTTCCCCTTTGAGCTCCTGGGAGGCACTGTCCTTGCTTTGCTCTGCAGCTCCCTTATATACTGGCCTCTTGGGCCCTGACTGGCTCCTACACAGCCCCTTCCTATTGGCTACTTCTTGTGCAGTCTCTCCAAGGGGTATCTTAACCCTTTCCCAGCCAGTGAGGGGCAGGTGTCCTGTCACAAGTATATAAAATATTGTTACAAGAAGGAGGGAGAAAAATTTTTCTCGTTAACCTCTGAGAATATGACAAGAGCAATGGGCTTAAATTGTACTGGCAATTTAGGCTGGACATTAGGAAAAACTTCCTAACAGTTAGGGTAGTTAACACTGGAATGAATTGCCTAGAAAAGTTGTGGCATCTCTGTCAATGGAGATTTTTAAGAGCTGGTTAGACAAACATCTGTCAAGGATGGTCTAGATAATACTTAGTCCTGCCATGAATTCAGGGGACTGGACTAGATGACCTTTTGAGGTCCCTTCCAGTTCTATGAAATCATCTTCGCAGGCTCAACTTGACCCTGGACATTGTGTGCAAAATCTAGGGGAGACCAATCTTCCCCTCCAAATGGTAGTGCAGCTCTGTGGAGGCAACTCCAACCCAACAGCTCCCTAAACACCTCTCCTGAAACCAAGAGGGAGAGGAAGAGGACAGGATGACCTTCATAGGGGGTGATACTCTGGCTTCACCCCCTGCTATGCAGTAGGCCAGGTGTTCTCAAACTTTTTTTGCTGGGACCCCTTTTGAAAATATTTCAGGCTGTGATGACCACCCCCCATGACATTCCACCCCCCCCCATGCCATGCCATGCCACCTTTACTTCTATGCTGTTGCTGGGGGCGGCTCTGCCTTCAGAGCACCCAGTCAGCAGCTGCTGCTCTCCAGCCACCCAGCTTTGGAGGGCTCTGGCTCTCAGCCATGCACAGGGCTGACCAACCATAGCCACAGTACATGAGAGGGCTGACAGCTCATGAACCCCCCCATAATAACCTTGCGACCCCTTGAGGGGTTCCAACCCCCAGTTTGAGAACCCCTGCAGTAGTCCTATGAAGAGCTGAGATGTGCAAGGGATCCTCAGAATCCTGTCCACAACTTGTGCAATGGACCTGCAAGGGTTCACTGCCAAGGGAATGTCCATGGTTATGGAGGAAGGGGCAGGATTATCCCCTAGTAAACAAAGGTTCCCTCCCTTTCTTGTTGGAGTTTTGGTTAGGCACAAGAGAGGGGGTGGACAGTGTTGGAGGAATGATTAATGAGGAAAAGCAAGCTGGAATATGTGAAGGAGGAAATGGAGTCACTTGCTGAATCTGGGGTATGTCTTCACTGCTAAAAATGGCATGTTCTTAACTTGGGTTCAATTAGCAGCGAAAACACGGCAACTTGACTTTTAATATGGGTTAGCAGCTCGAGTTCAGTCCCAGGGCTCCTTATAGGCTTTAGCTTGATCTGCTAAGTTATGAGCCAAGTTGCTGTGTCTCCACTGCTATTTTAATCCAAGTTAGCTAACCCATGTTAAGAACAGTTTATTTTGTGCATGTGTAGACATACCCTTTGACTAGCAGAGCCCAGCTGTGAACCTCTAGCTGCAGAAAGTGCATCTGAAATGGTGACGTAGTAGAGACCATTTCAGCAACACCTGCTGTGCTCACAGCCAGCTGGCACAGCTGACAAAAGTGAGCAGGGTGGGCCTGGGATGAGGCACCTAGGAAATGTGCTGAGTTAAGGCAGCTGACCCCAGAGCACAAGGGGAGGGAGGGGAAATAAACAGAATCCTAGCCTCCATGCATGCATCCCTCATTCAGTGACGGTGGTGAGGCAAGTGACTCATTAGTAACTCACCCATTTCTCTTGCTCAGTCATCTTAAGTAAAAAAGAGACTCCACTTCCTACTTACGCTGTAAGCTCTTTGGGGCTCTATATTATACAGTAGAGTTGCCTACTTCAATTATTTGCAAACTTGAGGATTATCTCCAGAGAATTTTCAAAGCATCCTTCTTGGATGGCTCTGGTATTGTAATTCCCACATTGTTTAATGTGCAGAAAAGAAAACAGATAGTGGATTGGAGGAAAAGGAAGCCTGTTCTAATTATTTCACATTTAGATCTGTTTGAAGTTTGTTCTAATCAGTCCATCACTTGTCAAAATTAGGAGGAGGCCATCATTAAGCCTCATTTCAGACAGTTCAAAAATCAGTAGTTAAGGAAAACAGATATTCTGCAGGGATATTTTGCAGGATATTTTGCAGGGAAAACAGATATTTTGCAGGGAATGAAAGATGACATTTCTATTTGTGCTGAATATTTTGAGCCAAACTAAGCAGCATACTGCCACTAAATATTATGTTAACAAAGCTCTGCAGATTTAGAGTTTCTGTTTTGGTCTTAATTGGGGATGTTTTTCGATATCCAGAAAGCCTAATGCGTGTGTGAGGTAAAACATTTTAAATGCTATGAGCAGAAAATTAGCTTGGAGAAGATACTCCCATTAACTTGTTAACAACAGAAATAATGAACAAAGAAAAGAGAGAGACCAATTGACTCCATTGATTCTGCTGATGCAAATCAGCAAATCCTGATTCTAGGAGGAGAAAAGTCAGATGGGGGAAAACAGTGACACAAGCTACCCACAATCCTTACACCAGTTGGGGTCCTGGAGGCAGCTAGCACCGCCTTTAAAGTGGGCCAGACTGGCTCAGGCAGCTTATGACAGTGAGACTGCTCTAAAAACATCCTAGGGCAGTGGAGAGATGGGTTCACTATGCTGACCACCTCCCGGCAGCATGACTCCTCTGGAGGAGAAGCCTTGTCAGCATAGCTCCACCCTAACTCTGAATCCGGAGCTCTTTCCATGAGGCACATGGAGAGAAAGAAACACTACCTCAATCGAGTTTTGATCCCTCATGTTCCTCCCTCTACCTCCTGATCTTTGGAGCGAGAGGTCTGGCTCACAGTTAACTGGAATTCAGCAGGCTAAATAAAGGAAAAGAATGATAGATATTAAAAGCCATGCTCTTCATTCAGCATGCAGGACTTTAGCTACGCAACTTCCATTAACACTTAGACCCTAAAGCGAGAATATACAGTAGCTCTTAATGTGGCCAATTAGTCTTGTCCATTGTCAGCGAGAGTCCTGGAACGGTTTATTAATTAAACACTGTAAAACATTCAGACCCAACTAAATTTAGATGCTACTTTATAAATTTAAATGATTGTTGTAATGGCAGAGTCTTTTCTGCTAGGGACAGATTTAAGGACAAAGGCCCGTTGGGGGTTGCCATGGGTTGCGAGACATCTGCTAGGAAATAATTCTTCCTCTTCTGCCTCTGTGCCTTTAACCTCTTCCTGCAAGAGTTTATTCAGCTCACTGCAGCTAAAGTTATTGTCCTATTCATCGTTAAAGGTCTTGACAACTTAATTTTTACATCTTCTCCCACCCTCTCCCGCAGCTAGTCTATTGCACCTCTCTAAGCAGTCTGTCCCACCCTTTGTGTAACACTGGTGTAATCTTCATAAGATACTTCCTTTCCTTTCTTACATATTAAAAATGATGAATAATTCACAGTGTTGATATTTAAAGTATCATCACCTGCATCTAACCTAGCACCCAGTGAAATGAACGGGGCAGTTGACATCTCAGAGCTACTGTTTCAGGCTCTCTGAAAACTCAGGTAGACATTGCTGTACCAGTTGCACTCATTCCAAATTTTGAAGGTTTTCTTTGCAACCACAGTAGCTAGATGCTTACTTTTTAAATTAAAGGGGAGACTTAGGAGAACAATGAAAAGATCTGTTTGCATCTCAGACTTGGGGAAATGCTGGCACAGCCTGAAAAAAAAATCAGCAGACTCTGAAGTGCTGCAACACTTTATCTCCCCTTTTCTCCCCCACAAAGAGAAAGTGTGCGGAACCCAACTGACATTTGTTGATTATACTAGCCGCTAGTTTCCATTCCGTTTTCTTCCCCCATGTAGAATTAAAGAGCTCCGCACCAATATATTGTGAGCACAGGAAAGATGAGATGTCACTTCAGTGCTCAGATACCACATCAGTGGGCATAGTATGAATATCGAAATAGATAGATAGGCTTTCTAGAGTGAGGATTTTTATTTTTTGCATAATAGATTGTATAAATATGGAATATGAATAATTGAAATGTGGGTAAACAATTCATGTTGTATTTCCTAGACCAGAATAACTGCTCAAGTACTAAGGTTTTATAATTACAGATTAGATACAGTATTTGATTCCTTCCATTTTTGACACCATTGAGCCAGAAAACCATAAGAATATGTAGGAACAAGTCTGCATTGCCAGGGAAATGGACTGCGTGGTCTAACAAGTCTTCTCTATCTCTAACTTCTGTAATTCTATGGTTCTAAGAACCAGATTCACTTCTGTTTGTAGAGCGCAGAATCAGGGGGTTCCATTGGCAGAAAGTGCACGCAGGGAAAGGCTGCAATGGAACAAGCTACCTACAATCTCCATTGCCCCAAAGGGCCTGCAGTCAGTTAGTGTAGACCTGAAAGTTGGCAGAATTAAGGCATTTACAAATTGCATTGATTCACTGTACCCTCAGGCAGCTTCTACCAGCAGCTGTGGTGCCCCAGTCATAAATTACAGCTCCCTGTGCTCCCTTTTCTTTCTTTTAAGGGTAACAGCAATCCTGTTACATTGCCAATCATTCCAGTTAAAGAGAGGGCCAGATCCCCAGCTGATGTAAAACAGCATAGCTCCATGGAAGTCAGTGGTGCTCCCCTTCACACCTGCTCATGATATGGCCCATAATTTGTGTTCTGTAATAGAACTTTTTTAATCCTATGGTGAGAATCAATTTTATTTTGGTTTGGTCTAATCCAGGCTCTACTTCTTGTCATGGATCATTAAATAAACCAAACAGAACAGAGAATTAGGAATGAATGAAAATCTATTCAACAGAATGGCACTGACCCATACTGATAAGGAACAACAACAAAATACAGCAAAGTATTTAAACTTCCAGATAACCTTCACTTCATCCTGCAAACATACCCCAACTTTTCTGAGATTCATTTGTGTAAACTGGTGATATATAATACAATATATAATGGCAATATGAAACTTGGCTACAAAAATTAAATTCATTATAACAGTTATGTATGGTTAGAATTGTGGGGCCTTGGAGCATTTCTATTATAATCTATTTTACCGTGTTTTAAAATTTGGCCATAAAAATTTACTTCACTAAAATCTTGGCTCACAGGACAAGATCTTAGCCCAAATCAGAATGGTTACTTTTCCCTTCTCCTCCTCCTCTTCATAAATTAACTTACAGACCAAAAATAAATACATATAATTTTATTTCAAAGGAATTAAGATGATCGGCTTGGCCTGTTTTACACTGTTCAGATGGGTTTTTTTTTAAGAAGTATTTTACCATTTCAGACATTTACTGTACTCATCCAGCACAAGAACAGCTGTGATCTAAACCATGAAATCTGGAAAGTTCATGACATGATTTAGTTGCTTGTGGTATTTTAACACATTTCAATGCAGCTAAGGTAGATACCATTAAAGAGAGAGTTTACAGTGTTTTATAAGAATTTTTACTATGCTTCGTCTAAATACATAGCTAAATCACTTACAGATATTGAACTAAACTCACATAGCCCAGGGCTGGGTTGTGAACATTACTTGCATTGCTGCTTGCTCCGCCAGGGAAATTCATAGCCAGGGAGAGCAGGCAGCATTGTCACCCCTTACCCTTGAGGGTTCCATATGGGAAGGTAGCTCTACGTTATATTATTATTACCCTGGTGGTCCAGGAGCCCAAGTCATGGAGCATGTTCCTATTGTGCTAGGCACTGTGCAAACATTCAAAGGAACTTATATGCTAAATATGAGACAAGAAATAGATATAGACGGGGAGTAGCAAGGAAACAATGAGACTATATTGATCAGCACAATAAGTAGTATAACCGTTGTCACTTTTTTGTAGGTGTCATGGCAAAGGAGAGATGGGTAATGAAGTGTCTTGGTGGATGTTTACAGGGAATTCCTCCTGTGTGTGTGTGTGTGGGGGGGGGGACGACGACGACGGCACACACGACGACAGTAAGGAAGAAAGCACAAAGCTGCCTGTTTGAAAATTTAACAAGTGAGTCAACTGGAGGTGAGCATCAACAACTGGATAGCAAATATCATCATAGCCATGGTGGGGATTGACTGCCAAGGGCTTTGAAAGTGAAGACAAGCAGATTATATTTGATGCAATAGAGAAGGGGGAGCCAGTGGAGGAATGCAAAGAGAGGGTTGACATGGTCAAAGCAATGGGCTCAGAAAATTATTTTGGCAGCAGCATCCAGAATGGATATGAGTTGGGCAAGACTAACTGTCAGGGCTTGTGTTGACTTCCTCTGCCACTCTCCACCATGCAACTCTGTTTAGCTAGCCCCATTGATCTTTGGACTAAGCTGGTCTCTGTAGGGGCCCCAGCAGATGCAATCTACCTTTCTGGTGCACTTTCCAGCTGTGGGCCTATTGGGAGTAAATTTGAGCCAAAGTGGAAAAAATAGGGAACAACCCCCATTTTCAAAAATACAACCCCCACAAGGCTACAAAAGTGCAAAGCAAGGACATTTACAATATAAAACCCTACCATATTTAAAAATGCTGTGGTTTTTATACTTGCTATATAAATGCCTATAGATAGATGGTACCACCATTGTAACTAATTGTTGCTGCACGTACATAAAATAACCAATCTCCAAAAATCTTTGCAACAACTCAGAACAACAGAGTGGGATAAGACTGGAGGAAAATGCTTGTATGAGTCTTACTAGCTGCCTTTTATCCATTTAATCCGTCTGAGTAATATTTTAATGAAGGCTTTTACAAATAATTAAGAGTTAGTATTTCTTTGAAACTGATGTTGTAGGACCTGAAAAAAGATGAATGCATGTTTCAAAAATTAAAATGCAACTCTTAATCTTCTCCAAATTTGACAGAACAAAGACACATTCTGCCCTCAGTTACTCAAGAACAATTCTGGTTGATTTAAATGGCAGCTGTATGTATGTTACTGTGGTAGAAAGTGTCACAATCCATCGGAGACCAACGTGATAACGATCCTAGGAACTACTATGTAAAAGTGAGTACTTTCCAATGGAGCTGACTAATTGGGTTGCTCAGATTGTATACCTATGACGTCTGGGAGAATTTGAGTGTCTCAGGATTGCATTGCCTCCTGGCTATTGTCTCAACTACACCAAAGATCATTATATGCAGCAACCTCTTTACATGCCACATCCTGCTGCTACATTTCTTTCTTTTCTTCTCTTTTTTTTTTTTTTAACTCCCACAAACAGCGTCTAGAAGGAATGTATTGTTATTCACTTAAATTGGACAATTCAATAATAGTAGAGGAAATCCTGGAAAGTAACCAAAATCCTTCAAAATAACATGCAGAGATCTTCCAGTATTCATCTTTTAAACAAAATCTGTCATTTCTTTTATTTTCAGACCGTATATTGCTTACTCCAGAAGTAAGATTAGTAGTAATGCGAGTCAAGGATTGACACTGTAATTATTTCTACTGGTACTAGAGAAAAGTCATCTGCATGTCAATGATCATAGATCAAATTCCTACCACAGATTAATAGCAGTAAAAGCATCCACTTGTTAGAGCAAATAATGGAATTGTTGATCCAAGGCAAACATTTTGTTGAGAAAAAATGGCTCTCAGACTAATATTTGCCATATTCAGTTACTGATGATTTATGTATACCTTCCTGTGACCTTTCCCCATTCAACCTGCCCAAGTATCATATATCATTTATTTAATGAGTCAATCAATAAAAAACAATGAAAAATTTAAGCACAGAAAGAAACACTAGTCATAGTGCAAAAGGTTCATAATGAAATTCAATCCATGATACATTTATTAGGGCCGGGGGTTGTTGGAAACCCAAAATCCAGCCCAGGTCTGTTGAAAGATTCATGAACCAGATGAGCAGAAGAGAGTTAATTCAGTGTTTTTCATTCCATGGTTCTTACATGAAACCAGGTCAGATTTGGTGGCATGGACTGAGTTTTGCTTCAGAATTGGTGCAGTTCTAATAATTGGGCCTACAAATTTACCCAGTTGTGAGCTAAGTTGTGAAATGAGTGAAAGTTCATAAAATGTCACAATAACTTATCACAAGAAACTTTGATGGGAAAAGGTGCAAAAGGGAGACAAAAAAACTAGATTAGTCCAAACAAAAAAGTATACTGATACAACTAAAGAACTTGTTTACCAGGCATGATTTTAACTAAGAGAAATGTGGCACCAGAAATCAATGAATCAAGATTGATGTGTCTTAAAATTAGGCTTACTTCATGGACAAAATAATGAGGGGGATGGACTATTCACCCCATCATTCCCTTTTGGGGTCCTTAAAGATACTTGGCAGACAATATGGATGGAGAGATGCAAATGCTGGCTGAGTGAAAGACGAGAGAAGGGGAAGGAGTGAGCTTTATCACCATGGCTGCCCTCACTCTCTTAGAACTTCAGTCCTTTGCCTTCCTGATCCTGAGATATGTCCTGACCAGACCACGCTGAGGGAGTGGCCCAGATGACATTGCCACCTCCCCTGGCTCTGGCTAAATGGTAACTACCATCTGGCATGTGAGATTCTTGTCACCCACCGTTTCCTTTTCACATGCTCCCTTGTGTGCTTTACCTTCCCCCACTGTTATTCTTTTCTTTCCTATTCCTCTCCCTTTTTCTTCTGTCTAAAGAGAGCCTGGTTTAGTTGGCCAAGACTGTATTTTGCAACTCTGCTGGAAGCCAGTGACCAGAAAGGCAACTAAAAGCAGTGCCATAAACAGTTTGCTGCTGGTACAAGTTTGCCTGGTCTCAAAATGGCTGCTAAGACCATGTTCCAAGCCTGTGTTTCTCCAGCAGTGAGGTTGAAAGTGAGAGTTAACACAAAAAACAAAAGCTGCATTTTTCTCTCCGCTGTTCTTGGTTTTTTCCCACCCTTTGTGTGTTTGTTGTATTGTGTGTTTTGGAAAATGGGATCAGACATTAACAACAGTTCCAGCCCAGCACAACTATCTTTTTCTCTTTTTCCTAAAAAGGACAGTCATTTCCATCTTCAATACCATCTGAAAGATGGTCAAATGGAGGCAGAGAGTGTTCCTTTTAAAAACTCTAGCTAGAAAGAAAGGGAATAAGGGATGTTAAAATTTAACCCTGATTTAATCCTTGACATTTCAATGCTTTAACTGATTTTCCTTCCCTCCCTTGTATTGTCAATACAAGTTTTTAGTAATGTGTTTGCTATGGTACTAAGCAGGCTGAGGTCTCTGTATACAAACCACCCAACCTTGTTTAACATTGTGTAATGTTGGATAGTGACAGTCATGTTATCACCTTTGAGCCCATTTATGCCATTTAAATTAATACAATAACTGTTAACCCAGAGGTGGACCAAACTCAGAACTGTTCCCATGAGCTTTAAACTAAAATTACTGACTTCCATACAATAGGAGTGAGCACTGAATTCCACATAAATATGGAAAGCTGTCACTTCAGAAATTCTGAACTGTGCGACTAGCTATGGTCCCAACACAGGACAGCCCTTAAGCATGTGTTTAAGCCCATCCCTCTTCAGGACAGCACTGAAAGGCATGCTTAACTTGAAGAATGAGTTTATGTCCTATTGACAAGTGATGTCCTTAAGAGGGATGCCTTCTTGAACTGGGGCCTCTTAAATTGCATTGAGTGTTATTCTAGAAATTGGCTACCAGTATTTTGCCAGTTGTTCACAGAGGGCCAAATTAATCATTGGTACAATCATTTATTTCAGTGCAGTGACAGAGATAAATTTGACTGGGAATAGAGGTTGAGATTTTCAGGGCAATGTAGGGAATTTAGCCATATACCTTCCATTAATTTTAAATCAGCAAATTTCAGCCAGAGCCTTTAACATACCTAGCAGTGCAGTTATTTCAGAAAACAGGAAACAGTGTCTTCCTGTAATCATATTTTGTTATTTTATAATCAGTTTTTATATGGCCAAATTATGGCAGGGAACTGGAGTCAGGATTGAAGCCCCTCCAAATGGATGGCAAAGAAAGCCTTAAATCCCTCTGCTTTCTAGCTCTGAGCAGCCGCCTCAAGGAAACTATTCCTACTAGGAGTAGAAATAATCAATGCATTGGCAAACTGCATAGTGCTTACTATAGTATCAGGGTGCATAGGCACATAAAACATGAGATTAGATGCTTGACCCATTGGCTACATCCAGTCATGTCTCTCAAAAACTCCCACTAAGGGAGGGCTGTAAAGTTAGACATTTTCCAAGCAATAAACATGCAAAGGATAACATGCTCAAGTACTGTCAACCCCAAGCATTCAAATCATGAGTCAGGGCCCCCCTGCAAAAAATCATAAGATTGGCTTAAAGATCATGAGATTTTGAAAAATAATAAATCTGGAATTCTATTGATTTGTATTCTGGCATAGCCATTATGCAATGACACTTTTCAAGCTTTTTTCTGAAACCACATGGGCTACAAGTTTGGGTTTTTTTAAATGAAAGCTGAGATCCTAACAATCACAGGAACTGGGACTAAGAAGATTACCAAATATCATGAGCTAAATGATAAAACCATGGAAGTTGGCAACGCAGTACATTACAATGCAAATATATAATTTTGTCTCGTTAACACAACATTTGTATGTGGTGTCCCTGAATATAAGCCTTCTTCCCTATTCAAAGAACTGTCCTTCCTTATTCCCTGAAAATGTAAGTGGTCATCTTCTGCAGTGTCCTCTCTACAACATTTCAAAGAAGCCAGGATAAGGTTGGTTGATTCTGCTCTGTGCACCTGTTACTTGTGACAGGATATTGACATGCCCACCAGCCAGAATTCAGCCTATAGCTTCCTTGCCTTGAGTGCATGTGCACACGCAAACACATCTTCTGACTAGAAAAGAAAAACAAAAAAGCCCTCAGACTTTGTTCTAATTTCACCAAAGTTGCTCTGTGTTCTCAGAAGTGGAGCGTACTGAATAGCAGCACAAAGAGTCAAGTTTTCTGTGATTCTCTGATTACAATGAATAATCAGAAACCAAAAGTTCTGCTATTATAGTGAACTACATCTCTGATGCAATCTGCATTTATCATTCTCCAGTCTAGTAAAGAGGAAAGGTGGAGGAGTATTACTGTAGAAGGGGCAAATGTGAACTGCAGCTACATTAATATACTAATCCACAGGACTCTGACAAGGTTTGGGAAGAACTCTTCTTAAATTTAAGAAATGAGCAGCAATGGTGTTCCACTCTGCACTGCTCTCTCCTCTCCGTATGCTGTGCAAATAGTGCATGAAGACAGAGAGGGGAAGCAAGCCTTGTAAGAAAAGTATTTCTGCTCTCGCTCATTTGAACTGCAGCATTATCATGGGTTTGTTATCACTAGGTGAACAACACATCCTGGTGTGTTGGAGATCGAAGCCAGGTTCTGGAGTTCCAGTCATTTCTGATGGAATAATAGCTTATTCTGCTGTGATGTCTGCCTATCTTTGCTTTCTGTGTAAACTGGTGATATTTGAAACCAGCCTGCCTCATAAATATGGCAATTTAGCTAAGTACAAGACTAATGTATTCAGTTAGTCTTGTAATTGACTAATGAAATTCAAGCATGTTATCACACTTAGGTATGCTGGCACAGTCTACTCTCCAACTCCATAAAAATAAGTATTGACACCCACATAAAAAGGAACCCTTGAAATACTACTTTCATGTTGGCTTCCTTATCAACCTCCTTTCATGATAAAATCTATCCAGGTTCTTATGTTGTTTCCCATCACTGTAGTATCTGAGAACCACAAGAAGTTCCCTTAGCCGACCATTATATTCACAATTTCACGAGAAATAACCCTACAAAAGTCCCAAGAGCCACAGTAAGAAGAAAATCCCTGTTTCACTACCTTAACCCACATCATGCTCTTAAAATAAATCAGTGTCCTGAGCCTTTAATCCTCTCTACTTCATATAAACATTATCAATCAAGTAAATGGTCTCAGCTCAAGTATGACGAGACCACACTGCTCTGACGCAGAAGTGACCACTATTTACCTACCCCCTCCTTACAGAAGAGCAGAGTACTGGGGAATGTGCCGCATGAGAACAATACTGGTGCATCCCTTAATCCTTTAATGTGCATCCTTTAATGTGTTGCCAAGCCTTTTCCCTGTCATCTCTTCTGGCTGCATTCGGAAGATCTGGTTGCGAGATTTAATCAGACCTCTTGTAAAGCCTTTCTAGGACAAAGCAAAAAACACCTATATGACAGCTTGTATGCAGAGATACTTCTGTTCCCTCTATTATAAAAGCCAGGCACAGAGAAGTGGTGATCTCTTGCAAAGACTTAAGATAATCAATAACTCACAGACCTTCCTTTCTCCCCTTCACCTGCACAAATCCTATCTTAAACCAATCTGAGACATTTTAAAGTAGTTCTGTAACAAATTGCCAAAAGGAGAAGAAATTCATACTGAGAAGTGTCAGATGATGCTTTCTACTATGAGGTGTCTCTGGCTTTAAAATACTGTGGGGTGTTTTCTCCAAACTTCAGTAGAGATTAATTTGATTCAATTTATGTGGATAAACTTGCTCAATTCATAATTGATCCCTCTTCTCTTTCTTACAGGGCAATTAAAAAAAAAAGAAAGCCCCCAAAAGATGTGTTTTATCATGTAACATTTTTAACATTTCTATTGTCATAGTGCCTAGTAGCTGCTTTGTGCTAATTTGCCCTGTCATTGCTCTGAAGAAAAAGCTGACAATTTAATCCCTTTTGTGAGTAATGTCTTGTCTTATTTTGTATGTTGTGTAGTGTCTGTCAGATTATGTTCATTTACAGATATTTTAACTCCAATAGTCAGTGTACAAGATAACACCAGTGAGGGGGAACTAGAGGGCTGAGCGGTTTAGTGATGAGCTACGAAGCCTTCATTTCTATGTTTACTGTCTGAACGCAACTCACATAGGCAGTGACTGACTTGTTACCTTCCCATGGGTGTTCAGTGGCCCTGTGTGAAATGAGTTTGTCATCTCAGTCTTGCCTCTGCATCACAAAAAACATGGCCACAAATGGCAACTCTATTAACAGCAGCAGAGAAGCCAAAGACTGAGCAGGCATGGAGACTGAGGGATGTCCATACAGTGTTCTGGAGGTCACGGCAGAAAGCCTCCCAGTCTGAGTCAGACTTGGGCATAGGTGCTGGAACTAGGGGTGCTGTTGTACCTCTTGGCTTGAAGTGGTTTCCATCATATACAGGGTTTACAGTTTGGTTCAATGGCTCTCAGCACCCCCTTCTATAAAAATTGTTCCAGCACCCCTGAACTTTGGTTAGCTGCACAGCCAGTGCTTTGAAGTTCTGACTCAGGCTGGAGCTCAAGCTCTGAAATCTAGGGAGGGACGTGGGCTTCAGAGCCCAAGCCACAACTTCGAAGCACAGGCTGTATAGCTATTTTTACAACGCTAGCCTGAACCCCACTAACCCAAGTGCGTTGACCTGGGCTGGGAGGCTCACTCCTGTGGGCTCCAAAACAGTGTGCAGACATACCCTGAAATACCCCCTCATCCATAGGCCTTATCTTCACTGAAGCTAGACAGGCACCAGTGCAACAGCATCAATATAGACACAGCCATGAAGCTGGTCGCTCACGGTCCGTGCTGGAGACACGAGTGAGGCTTGTGCAGCCACTGTTTGTGCTTTACCAGCTTTTTGGTTAAACAGGGTAAAGTTTGCAAAAGCAACTAAATGATGTGGGGGATTGAATTCCACTTTCAAAAGAGACTTTGGATTCAAGCTCCTAAATCACTTTTGAAAATGGGACTTCAGCTCCTAAGTCATTTAATCACTTACTGAAATGTTACCCTTAGTCTCCAGGCTGTCAATCTGGCACCTTTCATGAATACTAAATTCTTTTCCCCACACAAAATCCTGGAACAGACTGTGAAGAATAAAACACACGTAATAATAGGATTATTATAGCCACATAAAGAATGATTTAATCATTAATGAAAGCTAAGAATGGTGACATGTTTCATGTAATATTGTTAAAGTTTAATGTTTTGGCTATAAAAACAAAATTATTATTTATGCACTGGAGGAAGTATGAAAACAATAGATAATTAAAGATAAATTATCCCCCAATCAATGCAGTATCAAATACTTCCATCATGAGCACTACTAAGAATAACTGATACCATCTGCTTGCTTGAACTACAACTTTTTCTTCTAGCCATTGTCCTTTTGACCCTCTTTCACACACCAAAGTTAAAATCATTTGAGGAGACTACAATAATGGTCATGACAACTGATGTTCGTCACAAGAGCAGGAAAGATTTACTGCTAGCAACACTGAATTAAAAATGTAATGATGTTTGACAGCTACCAGGAAGCTAGTTAGGTGTTCATGCAATGGAGAGACGTTGGAGAACTTAAGAGAGTCAAGTGACCTGGAACTGTGCATGCCTGTGGCTGGAGTGTGCAAGATGTGTTGCAGAGTAATTTAAATGGGCTTTAATAGGCTAGTGAGGGTTTCTCAAAGAAAGAGTACTAGCTCTGGCTGTGCTTTAGGGAGTGGCATTCAGATTAGATTTAAAGTAGGCAGGTCACATGCTAGCCCTCCTGGTCTTAAAAAAAAAAAAAAAAAAGAGGCCACCATGATCATCATGTTCAGAAGAGGCAGGAGAAGGAGACGTTAAGAGTAGGGTTAACTGATTTTAAGGCCAGGAGAGACCATTCTGACTATCTAGCCTGACCACCTGCAGCACAAAGGCCACACAATTTCAGCCAGTGATTCCAGTATCAAGCACATAATTTAAGACTGAACCAGAACACAGGAAATATTTTCAAAGGCATAAATGAGAGTTAGGTGCCCAACTCCCATTGACTTTCAATATCCAAGAATCACATTTGTCCTCAGCTGTAGGTAAGATGTAGTGATACCATACAGGGGAAAACTGGGGAAAAAAATCTAATGATTTTTTAAAATTAGTTTAATCTAATCTAGGATAAAAAACTCTAAAATGCCTTTATCATCATCATCATATAGTTACTGCATGCCAATCACAACAGGACAGAGTCAAGGTTGTTTGAGTGCTTTAACTGTGCCCATCTTACCTTAACATATTTAAATTTCTATTAAGCATAACCTTAACTCTGACTTTCCTGGTTGGGGATAGTTTGGGAATTATTACAACAACCCTGTTTTGCACTGATAGCTACTCTAAGTTACTGATAACTAAATTACTGATACCTACTCTCAACCTTAACTCCACTTTAATATAGTTATTTTGTCTAGGAAATAACTGGTAGATCTCAAAATGTAGTTAAGTTAAAAGCAGTAACACCATAGAACAGAACGGCGGGGATATATAGGACCAAAGCTACGTAAAACTCAACAGTTTTGATTCATGAGAATTTGTACAAATCTTCCTCCCCACCTCCCAATTCTTTTAATGAGAATTTATACAACTTTAAGATTTAGCTTCAAACAAACCCAAGTGAACCCAAAGTGAAATTTCATCACAAATGCAGGCTGTGCCTGATTTCAAGGCAAAAACCACCTAGTTTAGTACAGTTTCCTTACCCAACCATAAATCACCCCAATTTTACATGACATCTTAACTGTCAAGTGAATCTGAGCTAATTCAGAATTGCAAATCTCAGCCAGCCTTTTGATAGCTCAAATCCAGAGTTTGTAACAAATTCCCTAACCTGATAAAATTTGCCTAGTTTGGCTTATTACTAAGAAAGTTTCACAGAGCTCTGCTGTGAGAGCCTTCTGACTCAATGCATATTGAGCTGACTGCCAATGTGAAAAAACTGAAATGGCTCAAAAGAAAAGACCGGTATGATCATTGAAAAAAAAACAAACCTAACCACCACCACCACCCACGAAACACACAGCAGGTTTTTTTTGTTGTGCAAATGTAATGCTTAAATTGTTATTAGTGGTATAAGAAGATGCTTATGAAGTCTAGAAACTGGTGAAAAAGAGCACATTAGTTTGGTTTATTGAAGGATACATCAGCAGTAATGCTGGTGTGCTACATCTGGTGGTAATAAGTCATCAGACAAGAAGTAAGGGCAAGTTTTCAGCAATTCACTCACTTGTAAACACTACAAATGGAACTTAAAAAAAGCTCACCTCAAGATGGAAATCAACTGTGATCTTTATCAAAACCAACACAACAGGCCAAATCAGCAGCACTTGTGCTGGTAAAGATGCCATGCTATTAACAAAGATAACAGACAATTGTTATTGAGATTTAATACTGTGGTAATTCAAAATGCAAAGAGCTGGCTATCTCGGTATCAACAGTGTAGGGGCTTGTATTTTTAAACATTTTAGAATTAGAAAAGCACTTATCTTTGGCTATATGGTAAGGGGACTTTCGCTTACACTTTTATTTTTATATTCATGGAAAGAGACAGAAGTGTGTATTGAAATTTTATTGAGAATGAGAAAGCTGGGACATGAACAACTGAACATATTCAATTAATTTTAAAATATAGCCCAGTAAACAACAACTTGACTAATGGGGTACCAAAAGGAGCATGGCCATAACATTTTGGCAGTGAAATGATTTTCCAGGGACCAATTTGTGTTGTGCTTTCCTAAGGACGCCTATGTCAACAGAGGATACATTAGAGTTAATAATAAGCAAATTAACAACAGTAAAGTCATTATCAAACCTTCAATATAGAGGTTTCAGTAAGAAATATTAAAAGCCTCACACATTATCATCAATTTTCCATTTTCCATTATCCATGACATCCAGCTCTGATGATAACTAAGTTTCAGCAAGTAAAAGGAAAGGAACTGAAACGCCCACTGAAGACTGTTGAGACTTGGTCTGACTGTACCTACAGATCTCTGCCTTAATCTTACCCAGCTATTGTATACAGTACTGTAATACAGAAGCTAAAGGAGCAAATGGTCCTTACTCATACCCTTTTCAAAACATCACCACAAATTTCTCAGAGCTTTGGAAGCCAGCCTTAGAACAGAGTGAAAAAATGACCCAACAGGTTTGGATTGAGAGAGGAAAAAAGAAATCCACTGAAGTGATTTGGCATCAGGATGTCAGGGTCTGTCACTGACCTGATGGGTAACTATGGTGTGTCACGCCATTTCTTTGCCTCAGTTTCCCCATCTATAAAATGGAGTAATACACCCTCATTTGTAAAGCGCTTGAAGATCTCTGGATGAAGATAGCTATGCAAGTGCTAAGTTCTATTACTGTTATTTTACTATTTTTCGTAGAGTGAAAGCTGTCTACGTACACTTCAGACCCATATCTTTGAATGAGCAAAGAATATAAAACATCCCACTGCTATCAGCACAGCAGTGTATTTATATACCTCAGTAGTATTTCTCCCTCAAGTTAAAGATTTGACAGTTCTGTTAAAACTCCATGTATTCAAGAAGCAATGACTTCATTTTAAATATAACAGAGCAGGTTTATTTTGTTTATTTAAAAAAAAAAAGTGAACATTGTGGACATTTTTTGATTTAGGAAGAGAGTAAAGAATAATAATAGTTTGCACTTAGTTTGACTTTTATCGATGTTTTATTCACATATTTTCTTCCGTGTATACAATAACTTATACCAGTTTTTATAAAACATGGCCTCAATTCTTCAGACTTTAATCAGACAAAACTCCCATTGAAGACAATGGAAGTTTTACTTCCATAAGATTATAGGGTGGAGCCCAATATTTGGTAGGTGAACACATATATATATATATACACACAATGTTTGAATACTTATTGTTGATGTAATTGAGAGGAAGGATAGCCTGGAACTACGACTCAAGAGATCTGGGTACATCACCATGAAATTCTTTTACATTTTTTGTTTTTTAGGGTTCTGGGGGGAGATAATTAGTTTTATTTCATTTTACTGTGAGAAGTCCTGAGGGGTTGTGTCAGGTCCTGCCCCTGGGTGGGCTGGAGGGCTTTGCAGAGTGAGTCCTTCCTGCACTCACCCAGCAGTGGCTGCTCCTGTCCCAAAGGCCCAGTTTTCCCCCTTCCCCGTCACCCTACTCCAAGGGCATTGTGACATCATGCATGGGGTTGCAGAGCCACTCAAGTCTGGCCCCGTCATGATGAGGTAGTCCAAATTTGAGGAGTGGTGTTGGGACCTTGGACATGGGTCACAGTGTCACTCCCTCAAATTTGTCCTGATCACCCCTGTCATAATGGAGGAATGGCCAGGACAAACTTGAGCAGCACTGTGACTCCATGCACCAGGTCATAATGCCTGGAGCAGGGAGCCGGCCCAGCTCTGTGCGAGAGGAATCACAAGTTGCTGCTGCTGTGGGGTAAGTTTTACACTTTGTTTTTACATTTTATTTCATGTTGTTTTGCATTTGCAAAACAAAAATACCCCACAGGACTCTAGCTCTGGGTTCAATCCCAGGCTTTGCCAGATTACTTGTGTGACCTTAATCTTTCTGTGCCTCCATCCCCAGATCTACAAAAAGGAAACAACAACAACGACAACAAAAGTATTATTCCTTTGTCTTGTCTATTGAGAGTGTAAGCTGTTTTGGGCAAGGATTGCTTCTTCCTATGTGTGCATATAGTGCCTAGTACAGGGGTGTCAAACTCATTTGCTATGGGGTGGGCCAGATTTGAATTAAATGTACTTCAAGTGGGCCATACATACCATAAATCGAAATGCTAGGCACAACCATTTTTATGTAGTATTATATTTTATTTGCTAGATATCAGCGATATAAAAAATGCAGTGAATTCACTTGTAGAACTACAACTATTTTACGATTAAAAGAATCGATCAATAATTAAGAATTATAGTACTGCGCGATGCCCCAAGACCGCACTGTCCCTCTCCTGCCTTTTGGAGCGCTGTGTCTTGTGCACACAGCGCTCCACGCACTGACTCTAGATACCCGCGGCGTTGTACCCTCTGGCAGCGGCAGTGCGCACCGCTGCGACATCTCACGGCAGTGAGCGATGCCACCAGAGAGTACGCCGCTGCAAGAAGTCGCGGCAGTGCACGCCGCCACCAAGGGCCAGACCAAAAAGGTTGGTGGGCCATATCTGGCCCGCGGGCTGGATCTTTGATACCTCTGGCCTACTACAGCGGGGCCTGATCTTGCTTGAGACCTCTAGCTGCTTCTACAAATAAGAATAGAGTTACTCCAATTTTGCATTGGTATAACTGAGAGCAGAATTTCAGGATGGGCAAATACCTAATGTAATTACTATAAATATTTAAAAATATATCCTTATATTGTGTACTGATGACTGGTAATTAGTTTATAAATTACCATAGGTACTTTACATGCAATAAAATTAAAAGTCCCTTTCTTATGATGAAGCTAATCTTGATTCTTAAATCTAAATGATGTCAAAGATGTATTTATAGGATTAAATCCTATAGTCAGTTTAACTTGTGTAAATCTGGAATAATTCCATGAGCTGAAGATCCATCACTAATTAACTAAAGTCCCCTAACAAGAAAATTTGCATAATATTAAAAACAACATACGGAGTCCACAGCCAGTTCTGGGCCCTGTTCTGCAGCCAGCCCCCACAAAAACCTCCAGTTACTCTCCAAGGAATACCACATACAAAATAGCTAAAGGAGCTAGACTCAAGAAAAGCCAAAGAGTTCGCAGTTGAGGAGGGAACTTCTAATACTTACTCACAAGGATGCAAAACACCCTTTTATTATTCTTCTGCCACCTTCTTCCTGGGTACTCAGGTTTAGGGGGTTTAATTCTTAACTGTGAATTTCCTCGCTTTTATGGTTCACACTAAATATCTTAGAGATTTTGTGATTTATACATAAAGCATCTTATCTGTGTTATGAGCTCTCTGTAAGTGTTTGACACTGTTACAGAAACCGAGGCTGTTGGTAGTGACACTTGGGAATTAGTGTCTGTAAGTTTGCAGACACTAACATGGTTTTGCCTTTTCATATTTGTTTCCAATTCAAACATTTGTGATTTGTGGGGAGCACCCCCGGTGTGTAGTAATTTATAATAGTATAATTTATTTCAATTTTAAGTGGCATATTTTCCTCTCTGCTGTGCAATTTGCCCATTCTCATTTTTCTAAATTGAAAATAGCAACAAATATAAAATCACAATACCAATTGCAATAAAAGAAAAGGGACTGTTTCCTGCCCAAACTGGTATGCTTCCTCAGGGCTTAATTCTGCAAGGTACAGAGCATTCTGGCCCCACCTAGCACAGCACTTAAGCTTGTGTCTAACTTTAAGCACGTGATTAAGCCTTGCTAATCAGGGTCACTGGAATTTAAAGTTAAGCACTAGGTTAAGTGCTTTTCTGGAGAGGGCTAGAATGCTCAGCAACTCTACAGTGGGCTGATTACCAAAATTCTTTCCAATGACGTGTCCATTAGAAGAACCTTTTAAAGTGCCTGATTACCAGAAAGTCTAAGAAATACTTCACTAGCTAGCTGATATGCCATGGGGCAGAGCAATTTCCACTACACTGGATAGCTACTTTAAAAAATTAATTACATTTTTCTTCATGAGTTTTTGAATTTCAGATGTTGGCTTTATAAACTTGCATTTTTTTGCTGTCCATTTAAAGTGTCCATTTATATTCATTTATTCTGTTTTATCTATTGTTTTATCAGGCAAATTCAATATTCTGGTTCTATATAAGCCATTTCCCTTACTCAGGAACTGCAGTCTGTAATAACAGCAATCAATGCAGTTCATTCTGACAAATATGTGTCAGAAAAAGACTGCTGTGACTTTGAAATATTGAAAGTGACTGATAACATAATATGCGAAGCAGAATAAATGCATACAAATGGAAGTTTTAGCTGTGCAGTCAAAGCATGAACTAAATACAGTGTCAGGGCGTTGCACTGAAAGCTCTATGTGCCAGCAGTTACAATGGCAAATTATTAAAGGCACTCTGCAAAGTGTTCTATGAATAAAGCGGTGAGTACAGTTTTGCTCGGCCGTATCATCCTTTTTTTGTGCCTGCACTTAGTCCTGAAGCAGAATGAAGTCATATTCAAGTGCAGACTGTGGGTGTGGAAAAGGCACTCCGTTTTTATAAAAGGAATCAGACTCAACACAGCTGGGAATAAGGCCCTGGTTTATACTGGGGACAAAATCATGTTGGCGAAACTGGGTTTAAGCCTGGTTTAAAACCAGTTAGGGCTAACATGATTTGTCTGGCACTAAAGCAGTGTATCAAAACACTGGTACAGATTAGGGCCAACAAATCCAGCCAGCTGATCCACAAGAGCAGGTCCTCACACCTTCGCTGAGTCCCACTGAAATTGTGAGAGCAGAGGTCTATGTGGGTAAATCTGAACACACTATCAGGGCCTATGTAGGGACTAAGATTTGAAAGTTTGGCTCTAAGCTACCCGAAATCAAACTTCTGTCCCAGTGAGAAATACAAAATGAGAAAAAAAGTCAGAGGGAAGCAACTTGCTGGAATTTTAGTTTTACTGTTATTTGAATTTACAACTGAGTACTTTTCAGGGATGGGTACGTAAATACTTTCAATGTAACATTATAATATGTGAGGAATACAATACAGTATACATTATTTTCATGCCCTTGGATGAGTACACAGCTACTTCTGAGTTCAGTGGGAACCGCATGTACATTTGAGGGCAAAATTTGGCCCTTTATATGTCAAAACTTAGTTGTTTAAGGCAAAAAAAAAAAAAAAAAGAGGGGGTGGGGGAAGGGAACGCTAATTAGCCAAACTAGTAAGAAATAGTTTAGTAAGCAATGTATACCATCAATTTTAACACAGGGAATAGAGTGTTCTTTGCAGTGGTTCACACATAATCAGTGGGGATTCAATCTGCATAACCAGTTTTGATTTTTATAACTGTGCATTAAGTGTTCATCATGAAAGTGAGGTGCTTAACTTGGACCATGCTCAGTGCAGGAAGGGGATGTACAAGCGTTCATACACAGCTCTTTCATTGCACCTCAGTTCCAACCTGCAGAATCCCTCTGACACTCTAGCCTGGGGCATCTATTGAACTAAAACTGCCAATCATGCTGAACTGAGGTAGTTGTTTTGTGATTTGTCTGTGACTGGCTCCCCTATAACGGCACACTGTGCATTAAGAAAGCTCCAGTGCCTTTCCAGGATCTTTTAACCTCTCTCCACCGCCACCAATTAATAGAAAAAGCAAAAAGCGGCATTAGACTTTTCGTTGCGTTTCTATTTGTGTTTCAGTTTATTTCAAATTTTATTATGTGTCTATTAAATTAAGCCCCACAAGCACTAGTACCATCCAACAGAGCACAGTGCATGAGGAACAAATTTAGTTTACTAACCCTTTGTCAGGGGGTCTGCTCACTGCTAGTGCACATCCTCCTGGTCATTCTAGGGAATTGCTGATTCCAGATCTGCCGCCTCCTTTCCACCACTCGTCACACGCTCTGTCTTCTCTTCCTAGCTCTCAGTAAGGCAAGATGCCCTATGTTCATGGCTTAGCCCTCTGGCCATGTCACATGTCCTCACCTTCCAGGGTATCAAAGTCTTTTCTTAAAAATGGGCTCAGACCATCTTCCCATTCACTGCCCAGCTGGCTGGAAGGGAAACCTGGGCCCACCATTTATCCCAGGTTCCATCTCAGGGACCTTCTTATCAGGAGCCAAGGTCCATTCCATTCTAGATCTTACTGCCTCCTCCCTGAGCCCTTCCTAGCCTTCTAGCTCTTCCACTTCTGCAGGTTTGCCCACCCCAAAATTCCTCCTCTGAGGAAATAACTGTAAGTTGCTTTAGTGCTGTAACCCCCCCAACATCCCTTCCTTCTCCCAGACAGTGACCCCAGACTACTTACTGTCTTTATATATCCAGCCCAGCCCAGCCCCTTCCTCCTCAGCTGGGCTCCCTCATTATTCAGTCAGGGGATTACTAAAGCCACCTGATCTCCCTCAGCTGTGGCCTATCTTGTTAACTGGCCCTTTCTTAGCCTCCATTAACCTCTTAAGGGCAAGTGTGTGGTGAACATCCCATTACACCCCTGTAAGAAAAGTGCGTTCTGCTGTACCACCTCCATACAGCAGGCAAGGTGCAGACAGATAAGAAGACAGACAACCCCTTTCTAGACAGTGCAGCACTCCCCAGGGCATTCCTCCTTGACTATCCAATGGGGTGGGATGTGGTGAGACACACCCTCCCTAGGATAGTGAAGGTCTGAATTCGGAATAACAATTATTATGGGGAGGTTATTAGTTTTGGTAATAAGGCATTATGGGGAGTATTGGTTTAACTTGTAAGATACCGGCTGTATTGTAAACTTGCAGGTCAGAGGGTTCTCTATAAGGAAGAGAAGGAGGACACTTGGGTGGAAAGGTGGGAAGAGGACGATGGATTGCTTGAGGTGGGGCTGTAAGGGGCACAACACTATTTTTTTTGCTGGTTAGGTATTTTATTGGGATAAGGCTATAAGATTTTCTCATAGTTCCACTTCTGATCCTGTGCCACTGGCACAGAGACTAAGTATACGGCAGGGATTCTCAAACTTTTTTTCTGGGACCCCTTTTGAAAATATTTCAGGCTGTGATGATCCCCCCCTTTCCCCATGCTGTACCACCCTTATTTCTGCACTGCTGTTGGGGATGGCACTGCCTTCAGAGCATCCAGACAGCAGCCGCTGCTCTCTGGCTACCAAGCTCTGAAGGGCTCTGGCTGTCAGCCATGCAAGGGGCTGATAGTTGCAGCCACAGAACATGCAGGGGCTGATAGCTCGTGCTCCCCCACCTCTCTAAATAACCTCACGATCCCTTGAGGGGTCCTGACCCTCAATTTGAGAACCCCTGGTATACAGAATATAGCAACCCTCCATTTCATCTAGGGTCAGAGGTCTGCTGGAACAGCATGGAGAGAGGGTGGCATTTTCAGAGGTGGAGACTTTAATTGGAGTTTATCTGGAAGGTTTCATATAAAACACATCACCCAGTACAGGGCAGAGACTTTCTGGGACCTATAAGTTTACTGAAGTGATAAAAATGACAGAAGAGAGAGCCAGGCTGCTGTGAGCACAGCTAAAAGCTACAGCCGACATGCTAGGAAGCATGCTGCGCATACAAGCGTGGTTCTCTCCTTTGCGTCTGAAGTTTCTATTCTTGAAAGCTTGATGAATGAGGTACATGATACAAAGCTTTCAGCTGGCAGCAGGAAAATCACAACCAGCCTCTACTTCTTTTTCTTATAATTATTAAAAAAAAAAAAAAGACACACACACACACACACACACACACACACACACACACACACACACACACACACACACACACACACACACACACACACACACACACACACACACACACACACACACACACACACACACACACACACACACACACACGGTTCCCTTTCTGAGCCATCATGAACTTTTGTCATTTCTGGTAAGCTGTATGCAAGGTTTCCAAAGAAGCAGTATTGAAGCTACAGGTGTCAGTGACTTCTCTGAAGTCATTAGTATAATGTATGCAATTGTTATGATCATGTTGTCTGTGCACACAACTTTAAGTGTCCAGAAGTTTGTTGTCCGCTGAGGTATTTGCCATTCTGTAAAGCACAGCTGGTCCTGCATGCTACATTGTGCTCTCTGAGGGTGACTTTACCTTTGTTCACAAATTGTTTCCTTTCGTCTAAAAGTTATTTAGACAAAAAGCACATAGTTGCTTATTGTGTATGAAAAATACAAAACAAATGTGGCTAGATTTTCAAAGGTACTGAGCACTGACAGCACCCAATTACTTCAGTGAAAGTCAGGCCACTAGCCTCTGAAGCTTATAAAATTTATCTTTTCTCTCTCTAGCAACATGTATGGTTTGGATCCTAACGCAGAATTGAAGAGTTTCAATTTAATACAAAAAGTGGAGATGCGAATGATATCAGGACTCCTTGCTGTCGCGTTATTTTTGACCTACAATACATACCACATGCTCAGAACTGAGCAATTGCTGTAGCACCATGGGAAATGTAGACTTCTTTGGCATATCCTGATAGAATTTACAATTATTTTTATACCTCTCAGGAGTACAATGGAGGATTTAAGACTTAGGACTGAAGAGAGTTCTTAATAGGTGTCACATTGTGTGTCGGCACAGTTCCTACTGAACGAAGGGATGCATCCTCTTGGAACTCTCCTGTAGCATTCAGTAGTTCCTAATATTAAAGCCCCTGTCATTACTTTAAAAAAGAACTCTAGTGTGCTTGCCCACAGGGCTGCTAGTGAACAGAAGGTAATCTATTAATGGCAAAAAAGTGGGGTATTCTAGCCCCATTTGATGAGCACATCGATTTGTTGTCTAACGGCATGGAGAGGTGTATTTGTCAAAATCTGCCAAGTGATTATAAAGCCATTGAGACAAGCTGAAAGGTACGTTATTCAAGTGTTTCCTAGAAAGATTTCAATATTATTTTGATACAATTACGGTGTATCTGAATTCTAGATGGAATGGAAGCAACTGATTTTAGAGATACAATTCTACAGATAGCCATTGTGACAATTGTCTGGGAGCCTGAGTGGTCACTGACATGTGAATACAGCTAAAAGCCAGTCCCATTCAATATTTTGAAGGCTCATGGTTCATTATCTTTGTTTCAGCTTAGTATAGCTTAGTACAAAAATCTATATACAGAGAGTTTAAAGACCAGCTGCTTCTTTTCCTAAAACTTGAAGTTTTTTGCCCGTTTATTTTAATAAATACCCACAAAAAACTTATTTGAAGACGTTTTGATATTGCACTTAGAGCAGAACTACTATTCTCATTTACTGTTTGCAATTGTTCTGAAAGGCAAAAACCTTTTTTTTTTTCATCCCAAAATTCTTACATCTGCAGAGTTTTGAAAGAAAATCTTGTATTTGGTTTTACTCTTCCTTTATATTTAACCTGTTTTAAAAAAAAAGTTGAAGAAGCTATTGTATATGAAGGTTCCAGAATGTGTGTTAAATTACTGTATCCTCTGCCTGGCCTTGCCTATATACAAACTTGCACTGTGTTATTTTAAACTGATTTAGTTAAATGAGGGCAAACTTCTGTGTGGACACACTTATATCAATAGAAAACTAATGATACAAGGTTAGCTTGTGCCTGTACATTGATGGATATTAAGCTAAACTGACGTAAGTGCATCCACATGGAATTTTGAACTGATTTAACTAAACCAATTTAAAAATCACACCTTCAGTTAAACAGCTGCATCTGTGTGTGTAGACCAAGTCTTAACCTGATATGAATGTGTCCCCACAGGGACTCTCTTCTCACTTACAGTGTCACTGTGTTATTGTTTGGGGGCTGTCCCAAGCTTCTTTTGGTCTCAATCAAGCCATTCGATGCAAGACACTATATGAAGGGACCACAACTTGAGGCTTGACTATTACAGGAAGTTACATCAGAAAATGTTATTTTGTGTGAAAGAATCTGAGACGAAGTGTTGGCAGCTCTAAATGAGAAATGCATCAGACCTGCTATCAATTAACCTTACTATGTAAAAACTTAAGTGAATACTGGGAGGGGAAGGGGAACTGGCTCTGAGAATGATTCTGTTCTAGACAACAGAGATTAGAATAATTCACAAAGCAGGCACAGGTCATTACATTCCCCCAAAGGTTTTAACATTCTCCATGTGTTCTACCCTGTGCACACCCTGGAGAAGAGCATGTCAGCACACCCTACATGTCTGAAAGTTACCACAGTCTCCCTTTTGTCTTCATATACCCAGCTGTGAATCATGATCTACAGCTCTTGAGAACAGAAGGTGAGTGGTCATTATCTGGGCTCTTGGGTACATGGGGATCTTATTCTTTCTCCCTTGCTACTGGGAATTGCCTATGCTGGGTGTTTCCTGTTCTGAAGCGGGAACCATGCTGATGCTGCTCATGCTCCCTGGGTTGAGATCAGGTTTTTTTTATAACCTTGCAAGACCTTTTACAGCTGCACCCTAAGGATTCAACACTGTGCCACTGATGGTGCTATACAGGAATTGGATATTTCATAGAAGCAAAGATCTGCATTTTCACATAAATATGATTAGCCCAGGAGAGAGTAGGAAATGCCAATACGTTTCAAATGGATCCCCTGTAACATTAAGGAATTTGAAATATTCATGTGAACATTTGCTAATCCCACCCCAGCAAAATTTATTTACTTCTATTTAGAAGGCGGACTGCTGCAACTCATCCTTCCCATTAGAAAGAGAAGCAAGGGTGATTTGTAAAATCCTCATGATAGTAGTCATGAAAAATATCACTAAGAGAGCTTTGAAAAACCTGCCCTGTAAGCAAGCTCTCTCTTCTAGGTGTCTGTTTCTTAAGTACCGTTCCACAGGTTCAAAAGCTTAAATTTAAATTTGCAGGAGTAATTAACAGTGGAAAATAAGAGGATCTAAGATGGAGCCTTTGCCTCTTAATGGCCCCTTGTGGTAGGATAGGGAACTAGGCCACTTTACTCTGTCCCCTTTATGCTACCACTTTTAATTCTGTGTTTGTCAAGTCCTTGTTGTGACTTAGCCATCTGGCCGGCTTAATCATTACCTCTTCCCAGGGCTCTAGTGAGACAGACAAACCCAGGTCCTCTGGGTTTAAAGCCTTTATCTCCAGAGTCCTTGGCAGGAGTAAGTAGGGGAACCCAGCCCCACCCATTTCACTTGGTTCCAACTCAGGGCCCTTGATTGGAACAGCCAGAACCAATCCTCCTCAGTCCCCAGGCTGCTCCCTGAGCTACTTCCTACCTCTCCCTCTTTGTAGGCTTCCCCAGCCCCTTGCCCTGCTTCTTCCTCTTGCAAATATTGGCTTCTCTGAGCTTCTCCTATCTGCTGGGAAAAGTCTTCTCTTTGCAATCGGCACACTGAGCTAGCCTTTCATCATGCCCAGGGGCTTCCCTGCCTAATTAACTGCCTCCCAGTTGATCTCTGAGTTAACTTCTTCCAGGTGAACCTGAGCTGCCTCATTTCCCCTTGTGGAGCCTGTCAGAGGTAGGCTGGGTCCTTGACCCCTGGAGGGCCAGCATAACAAAGAAATACATTATTTAAAAAGGGAGTTCACAGATGTTTTCAGAGTATATATGTATTTAACTCTCCAAATTCTTCACCAGCACGGCCCTGCAGACCCTTTCTGGCCCACCTAAGTGCATGGGGCCATGTCCCTTCTGGTCAGTCATCAGTCCTATTAAGATAATCTGTTCTTTGCTCATTAGGGCTAAAATTGCATAATTGCCAGTTCAGATTCTAGAGATCTCACAAATTATCCACCCACTTACTCTCCTATGCAGTATTAGAGCAGGGAACTGAAAATCAAGAATCCTGGGTTCTTTCTGCTTACACATACCTTCAAAATATAATATATTTTGAAATGCTGCAATTCTGTGACAAAATCAGATTGTACCTTACTTAGAACTGTCAGACCTGCACTATATCAATGCTTCGGAAGAAGGTATACCCTGGGAACTAATCAGCCTTGCAAATATATCCCCTGCTAATATAACTTGCAGATGCTATTATTGTATCAATAACCAAATTATAGTTACTAGTAATAAAATAATGACAATAATACTAATATTTTGCACATATATATCACTCTTCATCTGCAGATATCAAAACCTTATTGCAAAGAGCTGGGGGGAAAATCCTGGCCTCACTGAAGTTAATGGCAACATTCCTAGTGACTTCAATGGGGCCAGGATTTCATTCTTGGTCTCCAGCTTCTCTGTATTTCCAGTTCTTAAAAATGAAATTCATGTAGATAATGCTGAGAACAAGATGACTTAAGACCCCGAATGACACCTGATCACGTCACTTTTCCCTCTCTTTGTAGATGTTCCAGAGCTTAGATGGCTGGAAGCTTTCCTTAGAAAGATAAGAGGAAGGATTTTGCTTGCTTATTTTGTATACTGTGCATCAAGCAAACAAAGCTACAGTCTCAGATATTTTCTGCTGAGCATACGTAATCATGTTCAGTGGGAGTTTCAATATTTTTTATGAGCAACTCCCCGTAATGTTAATATATATACAAAATCAAATATATAAATCAATGCATTTAACTTCATCACTTCTGGAAAAATTTAGATTTTTATTAAAGTTTATCTCAGAGCACAAAAACAAGGTAAATAGTTCACAGTCAGTAATATATTCAGTGAATTATTTAGTCCCTTTCTACTCATAATATATCTGTGAGCAGAAAATGATTTCCTTGAATTTACCTATTATTTGATGTAATTCAAGGACTACCTTTTGGAATATTTTACTCTATTGAACAAATATTTAAAAATCAAGCTGTGCTGCTTAATTGTAACTGGTCAGATAAGTCACATAGCATTATTTCTGATTTTCTGTTCCCTATGATAATGAATGCACAAGCATTTCTGGCACAAGATTATAACTTTGAAATTTGCTTTCTGCAGATATCTGTGCCAGTATCTGAATCGCCTGAATGTTCTCAGAAAGTGAACAGAAGGGGCACTAGCCTGAATGAAACATATTCATATGACATAATGAAGGATATTCAATATGACAGCCACACCAAAAAAATTCCAACAAAGCAAGTGTGAAATTTTGTTACATGCCTTAAGCACAAATTATTAGCAATAGGGTTGGGAGAAAAGGTTCAGAATAAGAGACATCATATAATTCATCCCAGACCTTCATCCAAAATTCAAACTGGATACAAAATAAAGATTTTCAGTGGTTTGGAAAAGTATGTTTGTTTGTTATTGTTGGATATTTTTTTCCATTTCACATACATCTGCAATTTTGAGTTATGCTGAATGCTGAGATAGCACAAAAAAGAAATTCTGTTGGCATTTCTAGTTCTACCAAAAGCAATAGGTACCAGAAATTTCACTAGAAATCTCACTTTTGCAGCTACAAAAGGCTGATTAAGCTTTGGATACATTTGGATAAATTTGAAATTTCTTACATTATCTTCTCTCCTTAAAAAAGGCTTTTATCGTTTGTCATAGGGTGCGGGTGGGGCGGTCATATTCTCACAAGCATTGAGAGTGGGACCTCACTATCCACAAAACATAGGTTTCACAAACCATTTTGTCTGCCAGTAAAGTTCAGTGAAGCTCACTAATGTTTCTCAATAGGGGTGACAGCAACTGAAGCAAAACCAAGTTTTTTAATGGGACTGCTAGAGGAATGAATAATCAACTTCAGCACACAAAAATGCCAGAATATGCAACTGCTGCTTACCTGCTTCAATGACATGTTTGATGATATAAGATCAGGTGACACTAGTGTGTGTTTTCATTCCTTTCTTTTTGCTTTTTTGTTACATTTTTTTGTTTTTACATACATTCCCAAATAAGTGAATGCATATGTACAAAATCAAGGAGCGGACAGCAACAGCTACAACAACAAGAAGTTTTTCTCCCAAAGTAAACCCAATTAGAAATTAGGCTCTGGAGCTGAGAGATATCTTCCCTTAATCCTTATTCCATCCTCTCCTGAACCTTACCTTTGCGAGAAGACGTCTCTGTAGGGGCTGCCATGCTGAAGTGCAATTCCATATCCCCTGTCCGCAACAGTATTCCCAACCGTGTAAAAGGAGCAGTCTGGGTCATTGATGGCCACATATTCCAGTACTGCTGCATCCCATACAAAGGCATAGTTCCCATATTTCACCTGTTGCAAACAGAAGAAGAGCATAAGGCTGCAGCTTGTCAACTCCAAAACAAGGTAGTTGTGACCAAAACTTGTTACCATCTGAAGCCTGTTTGGTTAAAAAAAAAAGTGAGGCTTCAGTTCAGTTCCCAGCAGATAAGTATCCATATCCCAAAAATCACTGCTACAACTGATGCTAGTTGGTACTTTTGTTTGTAGACTTAGCAGAGATGCTAGGAATTGATTGTGAATTGAAAACAATTTGCACTCAGGGATGAGGCATGCGGGTGGAGGAGTTGGGATAAGCTTGTATTGTTCCTGTTCACTATATAAATAGAGGACTTCAGTCCCCAGGGCTATCCATCGGGCACCTTTCACAAGTGATAAATTCACACAATGTGGATGTGTAAGAGAGAGAGAATTAATGCAGTGAATATTTTATTCCCTTCACACTTTTGACCAATCCTTCGGTACTGGTGAAAGGATGATTTTATGGTTAAGGCAATGGATTGAGATGGAGGTGATCTAGCACAATCCCAGCTCTGCCACAGACTCCATGTGTGGTCTTGGACATGTCACTTAGTGACAGATTTTCAAAACCACACTATTCTCATTTAGGCACCGACATGAATTGGCCAGATTTTCAAAAGTCCTTAATGGGAGATTTTGAAAATCTGGCCATTTATCTGTATCTTAATTTCACAGCTTGTAAAATGAGAACAGTAGTCACTGCCTCAGAAGGATACCATGAGAATATATTTATTAATATTTGTGAGGTGATCAGAGGCTGTGGTGATCAGAGCCAGATAAGTACCTAGAAAGAAAATTTGCTTCAATGACCCTAAATACAAGACTCTTTTCAAGAGAAGCATTGATCTATTGATAGAGTTCCCCTGCATTTAAAAAAACAGTAGGAGCTCTGTTTCATTGTCAAGGCCAACCATGAATGGCATATCACAATGCCATTCCAATGACAGCTCCACTTAGACCACACTAATGGAAAGATTTCTTCCTTAAATTATACTAATGAAAAATTATATGCCTTGGCCACCCTGCTGTCAAATCTGCTAGGCTGCAGGCAAAACTTATGTGGGCAGTTCATGCAACCTATTTTTCTAATGATTGCAGCTGTGTTAACATAGCTTTTTTGGTCAGCGCTTTAGCCATACAAGCAATTAAATGACTGTGATTCTGAAGATTATCTTATCTTTCAGGGAGATGGAGCTCTCAGAAGTATCCTTGATTAGCCCTAGTGTTTCTGGCATTACTTTATGCAGTTTTGTTGTCTGTGTGAAGCACTTTGGCAAGTGTATGGGAATCACCACAATTGTGACTGAATCTGCAAACTGTATTTGCCATCCAGACACAAACCTTTGTCAATCTGCCAGTATATATCACTCCTCACACCAGCAGCATTATTAATACCATGTGGCCCACTTGTCCAGAATCTAAATGGCACTGGCATGTATAATATAATTACCGTTATATCTACCAGCATAGCCACGTCCTATGTTAAATCACATACAAATAATCTATGTTAAAAGAACATTACTAAGATTACAAAGTCAAACACTCAGAATTTAGGAAATGCCAGACATATGGTTGCCTTGTTTTTGTGTGTAATCTCCTAGCTTTTTAAAAAAAGCAAACTGAAAAAAACTCCAGAAATTCCATCATGTGGCATCATATTGACACCCACATGTTTCATTAGCATGGTTGCAATCTTTAGATATATTGTACTGACCTCTGCCACTTCAGCTAAAGGAGAAACTGATAGCAGTAATAGATTGTCATCCTCTATGTGGGTCAATGCTAGAGGAAGATGAGACATGCACTTGCCTAGGGGGTTTCACAGATATTTGATGAGGAATGATTCTTTGACGGGGTCAACAAGCATGTGGACAAGGGTGATCCAGGGTATATAGTGTACTTGGATTTTCAGAAAGCCTTTGACAAGGTCCCTCACCAAGACTCTTAAGCAAAGTAAGTGGTCACGGGATAAGAGGGAAGGTCCCCTCCTGGATCAGTAACTGGTTAAAAGATGGGAAACAAAGGGTAGGAATAAATAGTAAGTTTTCAGAGAGGTAAATAGTGGTGTCCCCCTGGGCTCTGTACTGGGACCAGTACAGTTCAATGTATTCATAAATGATCTGGAAAAAGGAATAAACAGTGAGGTAGCAAAATTTGCAGATGATATAAAACTACTCAAGATAATTAAGTCCAAAGCAGACTGCGAAGAATTACAAAGGGATCTCACAAAACTGGGCAACAAAGTGGCAGATGAAATTCAATGTTGATAAATGCAAAGTAATGCACATTGGAAAACATAATCCAAACTATACATATAAAATGATGGGATCTAAGTTAGTTGTTACCATTCAAGAAAGCAATCTTGGAGTTATTGTGGATAGTTCTCTGGAAACATCCACTCAATGTGCAGCGGTAGTAAAAAAAAGCTAACAGAATGTTGAGAATCATTAGGAAAGGGATAGATAATAGGACAGAAAATATCGTATTGCCTCTTTACAAATCCATGGTACGCCCACATCATGAATACTACATGCAGATCTGGTCTCAAAAAAAAAAATATATCAGAATTGGAAAAAGTACAGAAAAGGGCAACTAAAATGACTGGGGAATATGGAAAAGAGGAGAGATTAACAAGACTGGGACTTTTCAGCTTGGAAAAGAAATGACTAAGGAGGGACATTATAGAAGTCTATACAATCATGATTGGTGTCAAGAAAATAAAAAAAAGGAGTGTTATTTACTCCTCCTCATAACACAAAAACTAGGGGTCACCAAATGAAATTAATGCGCAGCAGGTTTAAAACGAACAAAAGGAAGTATTTCTTTACACAACACACAGTCAACCTGTGGAACTCCTTGCCAGAGGGTGCTGTGAAGACCAAGACTATAACTGGGTTAAAAAAAGAACTAGGTAAGTTACTGTAGGATAGGTCCATCAATAGCTATTAGCCAGGATAGGCAGTGATTGCTGTTTGCCAGAGGCTGGAAATGGCCTACGGGATGGATCACTTGGTGATTACCTATTCTATTCATTCCCTCTGAAGTACCTGGCATTGGCCACTGTTGGAAGACAGAATATTGGGCTAGATGGACCATTGGTCTGACCCAGTATGCCGTTCTTAAACTCAGAAATCTTGGGTTCCATTTCAAGGTACAGAAGGGACTGTGCTCTAGTGCAGAGTTTCTCCACTCGTGAATCATGATTTAAAACTTGGTCACCAGAATATGTCAAAGGATCACAGAGCTGATTGGGTCAGCTTCCCACTCCAGGAAATGTGACCTGGTGCATGAGATCGCAGTGTTGCTCAGGTTTGTCCCAGCCACCCTTACATCACGATGGCACAGGGCTGGCTGGGCCAAATTTGAGCGAGTGGTGCTGCTATCTTATGCGCCAAGTCACAATACAATACAAATTTGACCTGGCCAGCCCCCCATTAGACCAACCCCCCTGGAGTGAGAAGACTGGAGGTAGTGGTTGGTGTTATACTCCTGGGACGATATGCAGAACTGCTGGGGTACTGCCTGGTAGCTGGGATACCACTGAGCTCCCTGTCTGACCAGCTTGGGCTCCCTCTCACACAGTGATGCTGTGACAAGCCACAAACCTCTAACAGATGCTGCACTTATACTGCCCTCCACAGGCAGGGACCACACCCAGCTCAGTTCAATGAATACTTTCCAGCAACTCAGGAACCAACAATAGAGATGCTCCAGCTGGCTCCCCAGCCCAAGACCACATGACTACACCGTCTAGCCTAGTCAAAAAGCCTGACCAGTGAAAATCATTATCCAGTCTGTCCTTCCCTTGTGAAAAGAATGTGCACCAGCTTTTGTTAGTGAGCAGGGTTTGTCTAAACACTTTACTCAAAAACACACTGGTGAAGATGAAACATTAAACAAGTATATTAACTACAGAAAAATAGATTTTAAGTGATTATAAAAGTGGCAAATGTAAAGAGATTAAAAGTAGTTACCAAATGAAATAAACATAAGATTGCAGTCTAAGTTCTACACATTAACAATATTTGAATGAGCAATGTCTCACTCTTGTTAGCTGGTACAAGCAGTTTCTTAAACGCAGGCTGGACAACCTTCCCTGCCTTAGACTCCCATCCCCTTTCAAAGTCCTTTTGTCTCCAGATGATCCTTCAAGTGTTGTGTTGGGGAGAGAGAGAAGCCCAATGATGATATCACATCACTACTAGAACAGTCCATGCATGTGACATGGCAGCTGCTTCTCATTGGTCAAGCAACCCCACTGCGAATGTGCTTCCGACACTGAAGCCTCACAGTAAACAATCCCCAATAGTGGAATCTTTCCTTGTTGGGCTGTTAGCACATCTGGCCACTTCACTGTTGTACCTGAAAAGCTGGTTTAGGTGGTTCTTACCTCACAACATGTTCTAGTGGCATTTACAACAATATTTTATAACTTCACATACTATGGTAGCACATACAATCCAACAGGATATTAATGTTTAGCAGATCAAGATTTTTAAAATAATACCAAACAAGGAACACTTTGTAAAGAACATGTAGTAAAGTTATATGACATTGGGGAATATGGGGTTTTTGGGGTGTTGTTTTCAGACACAGGGAATACAGTTCCCCAGTAAGTACTGGCTCCCATACATATCCTCTGCCATGCAGCTGGGTGACACTCTGCATTCCATGCCCCGTCGTACCCCCTAACCTGGGCCCCTTAATGTACTCCACTGCCACAGCTGTGTGACTTCCCCTCTGTCATACTATCCATCCTGGCTCCCCAGTCCCTCCGATCTCCCCCCCCCCCCCCCATTGCAACTCCCAGTTCTTTCTGCCCCCATATCCATTCTCCGGCCTCCCACTTCCCTCCCACAACCCTTTGTCCTCCAGTTTGTTCCCTAGCAGCCCTCAAGCCATCATCTGCTTCCTCACTACACCCCCATACCTCCCACCCTTCACCCTCTGTCCCCCATGGGCTGTTGGAGCACTACGTGTTTTTGGGGAGTGACTTGGCTCACAACCCCTCCCCCGCAGTTGCCATTGGGTTCATCAAACTGTTCACATTTGGCCTTAGCATCTGGAATCTTAGCTCTGGGCCCCCATCCCCCCCCCTCCAATGGACACCTATAATGATGTCTCACATCAGGTGTGGGGGCTTCTCAGAGATTTCTGGATCACGACAGTCCAAATGGGTCCTGAGCCCAAAAAGGTTGAGAACCACTTCTTTAGTGGATACAAATACTTCTCCCCATATCACCAAGCTTGACTGATTCTGTCTCATTACTTCCCAACCTGGTCCTAATTTCTTCCCCATTTCTGGATCTTTTCTCCCAGTCTCCTCACCTCGCTAGTTCCAGTCTCTACTCCTCAGGCTTCTCATTCCAGTTCTGGTCTCCTCGTACAGAGGTTGTCTTCCTGAAATGTATATGTGCACCACTTTCCTCAACTGGATGGAATGTCAGACTTGCTCAAATGTGTGTGATTATGTTCTCCATGAGTGGTTAAATACAACACAAAGTACAGATCCGTCTTCTCTAAACTGCATGTGATTCTGTCACCCTCTAATTGCTGCAGCCTATAAGCCATAAAAGTACTTCCCTGGAATGAACTGTTTCATGAGTTATTATTGGAATTTTTCAAGGAATGCTGAACCGATATTCAGGTCCAAAAAATGCTAAACCACATTTGTAGATTAGGGGTAAAGGCATTGCCAGCAATTGTTCTTGTGCTCCCTATTTCTCTTGTGGAGTTTGGGTTCATTGTCTTTTCTCTCATTGGTCATATCCTCCAGCTGCCTCCCTGCCACCTTCCAGTGATGATACCACCACCAAAAGCTGCAAGTTCAGTAGTTGTTTCAAACAACTCATCCATCAAGAGGATCACCTGATGAGATCCTAGAGCCAGGTGGGAAATGGTTTTCTTATCTTGTGAAAATTTGAGATTTAGAATAGTATTCCCATCTCTAATCAGGAGGAAAATTCACAATCTTTCTTTTACTATTAATTTACTTAAATTTTTAAATGGTAAGTCATTTTGACCCACCCACTCCCAAATTTTTTATTTTGAAAATATCAAAAAGAGACATTTAAACAATTTTGAAACTTCTTAAAGTTTTTGTGAAATGGGAAAATCATTCAGATCGACCCTTTCCCACAAAGACCTTAAATTTAGACAAACTGGCTTTAGCCCATCAGATAAAATGTTTCATCAAAAAGTTTTCTAGCAGCTCTACTAGATTCTTCACTGACTTGCTAGCCCATTGGTCTCTTTGGATGATCGGAGGACTCAGGATACTTTTCTCCTGACTCCTCTCTTTGGTTCCACTCTGCATTTTCATATCATACTAGGCAAATATACTGTAAAATTGAGATGAATTCATTAGCTGTACAGAGACAACAGTAATAAATAATAGCTAAGTAAAAAATAAACAGAACATAAAGAGGCCATCTGGGGCCAGGCAATCCAAAAGAGGATTAAAACCCGTCAGCATATTAAATTACACCATGTCATTACATCATTTAGATTACAGTTTGACAATGTAGATGATATTTGTAAAGACTGTTTACATATAAAAGTTATTGAAGCATGCCACGATGGATTTTTGTTTGTGAAATGTAGTGCACAAGAGGCTCTTGCATTTGGGACACATTCTTTCACACGCATAATCAATCTTCTCTGGATTAAACAAACTAGGGCTGGAGAGAAACAATTTTTGTTTAGCATTGTAGAGCTGGAGGGAATTTTCTTCCTTTTAACAACAAAGATTTTGGAGCAGAGAGAAAGCCAGATTGTCCCTGGAGCTTGCATGAATGTACGGGGATGGGGGAAGGAGGGCAGGGTGCAAGGAACTTTCTCCTACACACCCTTCAAGACCCAGTCAAAGACCAGGGGCAATTGTAGTCCTGGGATTCGGGGATGTGCAGGACCCCACTGGGTCCACATTTGGGGTGCAAATCATATCAAAGGGGCCAGGGAGCAGTGGGGAAGAGATGAAGTCACATTCTAAAGGATAGTGTACATTGCAGGTTCCCTCTGTGTGCCAGGGAGCTGTAGGCACAATCCATCCTAGAGCTCTTCCTGTGGTAGGCTGGCTCTGCACTATTCCCAATGTACTTAACGGCATGATCTGGGTAAGAAAGAAAGAGAAGGCTGTCTTCAGCATTGAGGCTCCATTGGGGCAGCATACCACAGTCTGGAAGGCAGAGATACAACGTGCAAGACTGAAGAATCATGAGGGGTCCGTCTCACAGTGAGATAATGAGTGAGGGAAATAGGAGCGGGGAGCAGAAATGCAGGAGAGGGAAAGTGAAGAAGCAAGGTGTGTGTGTGTAATTCCTGGAGAAGACTGGGGTGGATTTTCAGAAATGGGAAGATTAAGGAGAGGCGGCTGAGTTAGGAGGAAGAGAGTCTGTCCATAGGGCAAACTGACTGTTTTGGAAAGTGGGGGATACTAGTTGGTAGATCATGCCCTATTTGTCTTAATTTACCCTTGAAGATACCCAATGAATGGAAGAGTTGTGTACTTCTATCCCTGCTCAGTTACTTCAAAAATGTTCCTGTTTAGATCCCTTGTTGTCGAAATCACTCATAATAATGAGAAAATATAGAGAGGAAAAACATTTCTGGTCAATAAAAAGCATGATGAAGTGAACAGATGCAAATAAATAAATAACAACAAAACCCCTGGACCAAAGCAAAGTCTCAGCCACTAGCAAAACTTGTCACCATTACAATTTGAGGTCCAGAAAAGACTTCATAATTTGTGTCTAGGGACTGGGAGTATCCCAGGCTGCATGTACAGTGGGCACCACTCTTTATGGGACCACAGAAGTGAGAAACTGCAGAGATACCCGAAGTTATCCCATCAGTCTATCTACAGAGTGTTCCAAAGAGCATAGCACATTCTGTTGCATTTTTTGTCCCAAGCAACAGCACCTTCTCAACTTCCCTTAGGAGACTATTCCTTAGCCTAATAGGTCTATGAGAAAATTTTTCTTCATATTCAACATAAATATTTTATTTCTTCCTTCTTCAGTCTTCTACTGTTTTTATCTTTCTTTCATCACTTCTAGATGAACCTCTAAATAACCTTTGTGTCTCTTTGCGGATGACATTTTTCAAATATTATAGGCTGTAATTATATCTCCACCATCTTGCTTGTCACTTAGCCAACCTAGACATAGTTAGTGTAGCTCTCTTTAATATTTCCTCCTAAATCAACCCCCCAATTATTATTTATTTATTTTGCTCACTTCAAAACTGTCTCTACGTTATAATTATCTATCCAGTAATGGGGAGTGCATTCCCTAAGAGCTTGTCAACTGCTTGTAAAGTTGCCTGGCAGTATTAGATTAATTTGGTTCCTCCTTCTTAATGTGTGCTTCCTACCATAAAGGCAAAATTATCTTCTCAGATTCACATAGTATATCTTCATTGGTATTTTTCTCTCTCAAAATGCAGAGATTTTAAACACAGGAAAAATGAGAAAAGTGAAGGTGAGATCTAACCTGCAGATCTGAGAACAGAATGGGAAGTTGAGGAGGTGGGGGCTGGCTCAACGAATGAAGAAGGAAGAAAATTCTAGAATAAAATGATAATTAAAAGCCCTATAGCCTAATCACTGAGATGAGCCTAGATTCTCTAGCTTTCCCACAGGCATGTTGCAAATCCTCCATTCTGAGCCACATGGTAAATACCAATAACTCCAGCTCCACATCATGACAAAAAGCTAAGGAACTACAATCAATTATGGGGACTAAATAAAGGCAAAACCTCTAGGAAAAAGGACAGGATCTTTGTAGTATCACTCACAGCTCACTGCAGATTTGTATTCCTGAATTCTACATTTCTACACCATTATATTATAAATTCATGTGGTGATAATGCCATTTCAGAATGATGGCAAATGTGAATACAGTTCACACTTTATCATGCAGCATCTTGAGAAAAAAAAAACACATGGAGGAAGTGTATTTTCAGTCAGCAGCAATCCCAGCTTTCTAGTCAATCAGTGTATAAAGCCCTAGCGCTACAAACTGTATCTTTTCTCTCTACATCATATTAGTCAGCATTCAGGTGAATATTGTAAAGGAAAGACTAAAAAAAACTTTTGCTTATTTGATGAAAATCCCCATACAAAATTAGAAACAAAATTGGATATATGGTCTTTTCATAAGAATCATTCGTATGCATTACACAGGATTTTAAGTGAAGTTAAGAGATTGATTATTAGACCAAAATGTGTGACCTCACTCTTCAGTTTAGTGACCTTTTCCAAGTGAGTTACTGTAAAAAGGGAATCTATTTAGCATTATAAACATCAGGGGAAATCAGCACATCAGTGGTGTTAACAATTATTTCCATAAGGCTCTGCATCATTACACATTATAAGGCTCTTCCCTCGTGTAGAAACGTTGACTATAAACACTGTGCCTAATTCATCCCTGATGTAACTATCTAAAGCAGTGGAGTTTCCCCAGGCATGCATTTGCTCTGTTATATTTTAGTGTGTAACTATATACTCTACGTGAAGCATAAGGTTGATTCATATTTACTGATGACATTTCTAAGTGTCTTTGGGTCAACTCATAAAAGTGAAGGAGGCTACATGCTCTATCAGCACAGTATGCGAATTCAATATTATATAGTGTGCTTCATGTAACTTAACATTTTTAATAACCATCTATAATTATAGAAAATTATAGTCTTTGTAGCAGAAGAAAATAAGCAGTAACTATCTACTTCAAGGTTTTCCATTTCAGTATTATTTTTAAAAATATTTTTATAAATATATTTACAAAAAGAGATATGCATGATATGCAAAATATCTGTATTTCTTCTTTAAAAGAGCTAAAGAAATGCCCAGCGAAAAAATGTTGATACTGCTAATTCTGTGTATCCTGTAACGTAACTTCTGAAAAAAAAATTAATTGAGAATATTCTAGTTACACAAATGTGAATACATTTTTAAAAATAGAAGAATGTTTGAAGCCCAATGTTTAAATTAAGGTTAAAATTGATGGGGGGAAAATAATTTTTACAAGTCTGGAAACAAACAAAATCCCTGAACACGCTATTCCTCTACCTCAGAAAAACACACTCACTGTGCTTTTTCCATACATTTCTAATAAAAGCCACATACCCCCAATTATGGCAAACCTTTCTCTACCTAATAGTGCACCAACTGGATTGTCAACATTTAATTAAGAACCACATACCCAGAGACAGACTTTCATCAGAGTCACACTCTTGGAATTTGTCAATGACAACACCAGAAGATATAGAAACCAACAGAAGACAGATTAGTTACCTGCCCCCATATTCCACAAAGCCATTATAGTCAAGAGATGACACAGTCCACTGGCTAGATGTGGTGTCCAATATCTACCATTCCACTACGCTAGCTATCCGGAGGAAGAACACCACCATACACTAATTTTATTCTTATCCATGTGGTCTGAGAACTGACAATCAACACACCATACATCCAGTCATCCGCTGTACAAATACTTTACTTTATTCTCCAAAACAATGTTATGACCTTAGCTATTACAGAGAGGATAAAGAGGAGTAGACAACAATGGGAAAAGTACTTGAAATACTTAGATTATATGCTCGTCCACATCATGTAGATACTGCACTCTAAATGGAGTATAGCAGGATTTGGGGGCAGAATTAAAGTTATTTGTGGAATCTTGATTCTGAATTTCCATATTTCCAGATGTTGCCAAATGGCAGCTTGTTGGCCATATTTAAGCAGCTTTACAAGAAATTGTCTCCAGTAGAAGGAATTGGAAGCACAATAAGCTCCATCATCTGCTGTCCCAGGATCTCATCAAGGTCATTGTCTATTAAAATTGAGTGAAAAATGGAATTTTCAACTCCAGGAAACTCTGATATTTCAACATCTGTTTTCATCTCAATCTGGGACCAAAAGTTGAAATACTGAAATTTTTAATGGATCGAAAACTTTAGAAACATTTCTGTTTGGATCAGAATGAAAGGTTTGTCATTCCCGAATTGAAATGTTTTGTTTCAGATTGTTGAAATGACTCAAAACCTTCTGTTTCAAGTGATCTCAACAAGTGCTTCTTGCCCCATTTTCTCCTGGTCAGATTATATCTTCCATAATACAGCCGTTGTTATGTGACTCATGATGCCCTGCATTGCTTGGTCAGAGGGCATACTGCAGTGCATGATGGGAGACATGTTAAAGTGATGGAGTTCAGCCCTCCAGGAGAGAATGGAGGCACAAGGCACCCAAATGATGGTGTCCATGAGCAAGCATTCTTATCCAAAATTATTTTTTGCTGAAAAATGAAGATTTGAGTTGATAAACATTTTGCCAATTAATGTCAAACTTGCCAAATTGTTTTGGTAAAAACCAAAAACAAAATAAAAAAAAATCAAACGGTTGCATTTTGACATTTTCTAAATGAAACATTTTGATGTTTTTTATTCCGAACAGCTTTTTGTTTCAAAATGTACTTTAATTTTATTTAAAATATTTTTAAAAGGTTTAATTATCTCAAAACCAGAAGAATTTTTCTTTTCTTTTTTGGTTTGTTGAAAATTAAAAAAAATGAATCTGGTTGACCTGACAATAATTTTTCAGTACAATAGAATAGAAATGAGCAGATTCACCCCCAGAAATTGTCCAAGTTGGACGTGGACAGGACAAAAGTTAAAAAAAAAGAAAGAAATTGGAGAATGAGACTGGGGATTTAGAACTTCTAACTTCATCTCTCTTTAATACAAATTTAATCTTTTATTACATTGTCATATCAGATTTCAGCAGCACATATATTTGTTTCAGTTGTTACTTCATCAGGTTTAGCAGATGGTACTGTCTAGCAAATCTGCTGCCAAATGCTTTAGAAAAGGTTATCAAGAACTGAGACCAAAATTATTCAGTTACACTATGTAAACCTGGAGTAACTGCACTGAAGGGAGCAGTATTACTCCCAACTTACACTACTGTAACTGAGAACAGAATTTGTCCCTGTTTTTAGCTTGGTTTCCAACTGCTAAAATACATTAGAATTTTGCTGTTGTAATTAATGATATCCTATAAGTCACAAAAATATAATAACTAGAGTTGGCAGGGTAAAGACAAACAAAAAACACAATTTCAGAATTGGAAAAGAAAATGTATTTAATCATCTTTTCAAGTTCTCACAGCAAAGCACTAAAAGGCAGCAGATCCCTTTGATCACTGACATGCAGCTGAGCCACAGGTAATTGAAGCTAATGCCAATTTCAGTGTGGAAAAAAAACTAGAAGGGAAAAAAAGCACAGCTGGAACAGGAAACCCCCCTTGCAATGTGGTACTTTGAAAGGTTATGAACCATTTCTTCATAGTGGCTCCCTGCTTTTTGCTTCTTAGCTGTCAATTTAGGTGGTACAGGTATTAGTGAGTAGTATTTTAACTGAATACCAGCAAAGGTCACCTGTAGAAACTACATGACAGCATCTCAGCCTTTCTCCAGGCATAGATCAACCATCGCAAGTGCTGATCTTATTGATGAGAAAATTCAAAACCCAATGGCACTAAAGACAGTCCCCCACTCTGATTTTATTTAAATCTCAGGGCAGAATTCAAGCTTGATGTATGGAGGCATAATTCCCACTGGCTTCAATATTAGTTGTGCTGATCTACACCAGAGATTAATTTGGTCCATTGGTTTTTTCTATGCTCCTACTTTAGTCCTGTAAGTCAACCTGAGGAACAGACAACAACTGTTAGTTGTGGTTTGTTCTTTTAAATTCAGTTCATTGTAATTGTGGTTAGAGCCATAACATTAGAAAGCTCCAGGCCACTGCTCTTCTTATTCAGGGTCTGTAGAAAGCACCATAGGAATGCATAACCATCATTCTATCTGATTTTTCACTGCAATGTGTTTTTCTGACCCTTCTCAGGACCATCACCACCACTGCATTGTTGTCCTGATGGCTGCCCCCATCCACCAAGAAAAAAATATCAAAGCTTAAACACCATTTTGGATCTATTTTCCTTTTTCTTCCTCCTTTACTAAAGGATCTACCAGAAGATAAAGATCTAAGGCCATATCCTTCTCTGCTTTCCATCAATCTGTGGTGCAAAATAAACATAAGTAGCCAGCTGGATTCACCTTGCCTAGGTGAAGCCATTTCTCAGCATATTGTGCCTGCCTCAGCAATTCTTGAGGGCCACTGCAACTAGTACAATTTAGAGCAGCCTCAGAGCTGATCTAAATTTTTGCTTGAGACTGAACTGGTACTTGACAGATACATCCTCAGCCTGAGTTGCACCACATTCCACGCGAGCAGTCCTCTGGATCTGGCTATGCAGATTTGTGTGTGCATAAGGTCGGTGGGGGGCAGAAGGAGATTCCTCCACTAAACTGTTTGCTAACCTTAAATGTTCAATAACCAACCTGCCAGGCAATACATTCTCCCTTTCCTCCTGCATGTATTATCCTATGTTTTGCAATATCATTTGCTAAGTAGTACCTAGATATTTGGGTGAAGGGTATTTACACCGACAGATTAGTTTTATAGATCAGAGAGAGATTAGACAGACAAATATATTACAACGTACTATTTACATTGGTCTGCAATTTCAAGCAGCATAGGCTCCTCAAGGTGGGCAAGGAAAGCTTTGTCTAACCCAGATACACTAGGATGTTTATCCAGTGCTACATACTGGCTCTGATCATGTCTTTATGTGACCATTTTGCTTACCTACTTTCAGATGTCAGCAGCTTTCCTGGCTTCAAGATTCCTGTGTGTGTTTTTCTGCCCCCATTTCTAGGATTTTCACAAATAGGTAATTATAAAGGTCTATTGAACATATTCAGAGCAGAAGAACTAAAGGATATTATGCTTGAAGCATAGCATTATGGACCAAACCTGATCATCTACACTTTTGGGAAAGGTTACATAATCTGGTGCTGAAGGTGGGAGATAAATGCAGGTGAATTGAGAAAAGAAGCAGAGCCAAATTAAGCCAATCTAGAATCATAGGCATACCTGATATGGCCCCGCATCCGGGCGTTACCCCTTCTTGGGGTGGGAGCAAAGTTTACAACTCTCAGAACTATTGTTTTAGGCTCTCCGCCCAATTCAGGCAGACATCACTTACACTTGATTCACATTTTTCAAGCATTTCTTTGTATCCATGAAATCTAAAAACATATTTTTTAAAATGAAAGCTGAGATTCTGATCTCATCATGTGATTCCAGGAACTGGGGCATGAGCATTGGCTTTATAATGCTTATGTCTTTTTCTGGCCTTGGAGGGAGTTGCTAAAAGGGATCCTAAGTACCAATAGCATCATCTCTGCAACAGCTGGATGCGTGAGGGAAAGAGTCCACAAAATCAGAATTAGTTTCTTCTGTCCAGTTACAAAATAAAAAAACCCCACAACAACTAGCCAAACAAACGTGCTCAGATAAATGTTGGCATTTATTATTTCATAGCACTCAAAACTGTGCTGACAAGTCCCTGCCCAAGAGAGCTTAGAAACAAACAAAAAAAATCCTTATTCCTCTGCATTTCAGACTACTTTCAAGTTATTTTTGTTAGAGAGGTTGATAGGAGAATACATTAGAGAGAAAACGTTCATGACACAAGTCTCAGTGTTGCACATTTATTTTCCCTCCTTGCTCATATTTTTTACTCCTTTTCTTTCATCCGATGGTGAAAGTGATGCATGTTTGGTCTCAGTCATTTTTGGGCAACACGTCTAAAAAGAGTGACAATTTGCTTCATTCCCCTTTATATGGAGTATGTATATTGTCTGAGGGAAATGATTTTCTCCTGATTAGGGACAGAAGGGAACACAGTGAGTAATATAACTCAGGGAGAGGCAGAATTTTTTTTCTCTCTCATGGACTCAATGAGATATTCAAACACAGGCCAACATAATCCAAAGTTCAAGGGCCAGGAGAAAGAAAGATTGACAGAAGTGGGGACCAAGAGGCAAAAACTGCTCACAACCCCCATGGCTCCAAAAGTGGGCTGGGCTGGGCTGGGCCAGTGAAAGGCAGGGTCAGGCTTTCAGGGAGCAGTATAGATTTACTATCTCTTGACTGGTGGATTCCTCTGGGGCTCCAGCTGGATTTTGAAGTTGTCCTTTCCCACATAAGACCTACATGAGGATCATCACCCCTATATTGCTGTGGTGAATCTTCCCCTCTGGCTTAATTGCTCTGGCAGGTGCAGACAGATGCAATTTGCAGTCCCTTCATGCCTGCAGGAGTGAATCTAGCTCAATAACAAGTAACCAGCCTTGTACCAAAGCCGTAATGATTATACCATCTTGTCCTGTGTTCCTATACCTATACCCTGTCTTGCTCTATATCTGTGTTGCCCTGTCTTCCATGTTACTCAAAGGATTCCCACAACATGATATTCTCTTTCTGTGACAGCGAGTATCATAGCTATCAGCTCAATAATCACTAGCATTTGACCTCTTTAGCTTCCCCTAGACTGATTTCAAGTTCTATTTTTATTGAATTATTTATATCTGCCCTAATTTTTCACTGGCTGTTACATTTTGTGTGTGTATTCTCTCTGGATAAATTTTTCTTCCCACAGTTATATTTCCTTATACTTCAGACTAAAGAAAGAGACATGAAAATAATGCTAGAGGTCTGAGTAAAATGACTGTCCTCCCTTAGCTTCCCCTCCTTGCACTTTGCTATTACAACACAGAGAGCACAGAAGACATCACAGGGAGGGCAGCTACTGCAGGGATGGTATTAATGGTGTTCTTTGCCCCCTCTCCTATTGTAGATGCTGGGTCTTCTCTGTCATTTTCCAGAAAGGTTGAGAAGATGGAGATTGCCTAGCCATACACTGTTTGCTGGGAGCACTCATCAGCACTCCTAGTTCCTTTCAGCTGCTCTCTGCTCTGGGGATAGTTAGTGTCAGGAACAGAGAGAGAAACACTACTGCCTGGATACAGAATTCCAAAAAATCCTGTATCATCTCAATAAAACTGACTGATGTTCATACGTTCAAGGCCTAATTTTCAGCCATGGCCAAGATAAGAGAAAGTTAAGGGGTGACGATCACAATCTATAAGTACCTATGTGGGGAACAATCTTTGATAATAGGCTCTTCAACGTGGCACCCAAAGGTATAACAAAATTCAACAGCTGAATATTGAAGCTAGACAAATTCAGAGTAGAAATAAAGTGCTAATTTTTAACTGTGAGGGCAATTAACCATTAGAACAACTTATCTAGAGTTGTGGTAGATTCACCATCACTGGCAATTTTAAAATCAAGACTGGATGTTTTTTCTAAAAGATGAGCGCTAGTTCAAACAGAAATGAATTCAGGGAAGTGCTATAGCCACAGCTTTGATAATCACAGTGGTATCTTCTGGTCTTTGAATCTATGAATCAATCTATCAGCAAAGTTTTTGTCCTATCAGTTTTGCACCTGCAATTTACTGCACCCTACATGCAATTATTCAAATCAAATGCTTGCACCCTAAATAAAATACACAGAGACATTTTGAAATGAAGGTATCTATCTACCCATTTTCACCCAACAATTGGGGAGTATAAACTGCCAATATTTACATCTGTAATTCATTCTTGGCATTAAAAGTGTGGGCACAATCATTTTCAGGTGCAAAACTGAGCCTCTGAAAAGAAAGCCCAGGTGAAGGATCAGGGGACAGATGTTTAAAGGTATTTAGGCAAACCCCACTAGGCACCTATCTACATCTGTAGGAGGCTAAATATCTTTCAAAATCTGGCCCCAGATGAACGTTGGGCCTTAATTATGCAATTCTGTCATTCTTAGATTTAAAACTTTCAGACCATACCATAGCTAAGCTTTTTAGACTGTATCATATCTAAGCTTGCCCCTTTGAACATACGGGACCTGATTCTTCAGTGCCTTGCACCTTGTGCTGTCATTTATACTTGTGCAAAGTTGGAGAATGGTTTCATTTCACACTCATTTTACACAGCTATAAGTGACAACACGAGGCACAAGGCACTGGAGAATTAGCCTCACAGTATATTGATTTCTAATTCATACTGTCTTATGCACAAAAAATATTTCGGATAAAAGAGCTCACAGCTGACAACACCATCTAAATTTCATTCAGATATCATTTACAAAAGAATTACAGTAACATCACTTTCATCTGACACCTTATTATACCTGAAGATTCATCCAGGAGTGATTAATTTTGTGAATGATCTTTTAACAGGGAGCTTTTTCAAGGTGCTCCCCTGTGGCATGACATGGCCCTGCAGGTGCACTGCCCTTAACTCCCTCTTTTGGCTCTTGTATGAGCTCATTCCCAATCTAGAGTATTTTAAATTACCATTACCACCTCCTTTTGGGGTGAGGAGGAGTGTTTTCCTTTATTAAATCTCTTGCAGCAAATCAAACATCTTCACCCCCCTCAAGTCCAACCCTTGTTTCCCCTGAATCACAGATCCCACAGCCCTTTTCTGGGATCTGTGTTACTAATGCAATTTGATGTGACCACTTATCAGCTTTTCTAGCTGGTCCTTTTCAGCTCTATCCTTTCCCCTTGGGCTGGGAGAGGTCAGCAAATAGGCAGGGTGGCTGACCAATAGACGTTCCCCCCCACCCCTTTGCTTCTCAGGAGGCTTCTCTTATTTTTAAGCCAGGACTAAATTTAACTACACCTGTCCGGAAGGGCCAAATGAGTCACAGTTGGGATTGGACCAATTATTGCTTAATAAGCCAGTCCACTAGTAATAGATTTTAAATCCCTTTACTGCCCAAAATAGTAGTCTATGATACAAATGCTCAGGCAGAATCCATAACTAAATTGCTGCTAGACAACATTGCTTTAACATCCTAACATTTATGTGGGGCAAAAGGAAGGTGATAATTAGAGCTGGGCAGGAAATTATTTTTCCATCCAGCAAGAATTTTTGAGATTTTGAAAAATGTTCCTGTTCTGAATTGAGACAAGAAGTCAATCTTGAAAACTGTCATGAACTAAAATAATAATGATTAAAGTATTTTGAATTGGGTCAATCAAAACATGTTTAGATAATTTCTAAATGTTTTGTTTTGAATTTGACCATTTTAAATTTAATTTTTTCAATATAAATTAACTTAAATTCCAAAATGAAAAACTGTTTCAAATCATAAAAAGGAACTTTTCATTTTGACAATTTCAAACAAAAAATTGGAACTGTGTTTGCAGCAGGTATAAAGAATAAGAACACTTACTAATGGAATCAATAGGACAGTAAATAATTCTCTCTCCCAGTTCACCCTCTTCTCTTCCAATCTGTTCATGGATAACAGCATCATGTGTCTCATTACATTTTGCTTGAGTCTTTTTGATTGAAACTTGGCAACAGTGCACAGAGATATATCAGTCCACTATAAACAAAAGGAATAGCTCTTTGATAAATATAATTCACTCATTGACGTGGACACAGCAGCAAAATGAGGACAGACATATGCATAGAATTAAGCAGAAGACTGCAACTTTTATTAAACTTTAACATAGAGGAGGGACACTACCCGCCAATCACCCATGCTTTCCTATACCAGGCATTTAATTGGTTCCAACACGGTGGTAACAGGGCTCCTTAGCATATAAGCCATAATTTGGGGTGGGTTCTCCTCAGCCTACCTCACAGGACTCAGATCTCTCCAAGTCCTAACACCCTTTACCACCCCTCTCCCACAAGGGGGACAGAGGGTGCAGCAGGGTGGAGATCTCAGTCCCCGAGGGCCACAAGGTCTCACTGTATCACATGAGCCCAGGGCCCATCACCAAAATCCCAGGTCTTTTACCTCTGGGAACTATCCATGTTATTCTCTTAATGGCACTGGAAACCGGCCACAAGTTGCAGTAACTAAACAACTCTACCCCAATACTTCAATTAAATACCAAGTGCATTCCTACTTCACTCACTGTAGCTGGAAGGTGCTGCAAGGAAGGCAAAAAACTCCCTCATCCTCTGCCAATTGGCCCATGGGAGAAAAGATTTCTTCCTGCCCCCTAAACAGGTGACTGGATAGACCTGCAGCATCTATCAGGCCGGGTTCCCATTTCTACAGCGGGTGGGTAGAGTGGGCTATTGGAATGGAGCCAAAAGAACCTTCACATGGCCCCTACACTGGGCTAAATCCTGGGAGCTGTGGGATGCTGGCCAATCAGCACCTCTCTCCCCCAGCTGGCTAATGGTTCCTGAAACTGTCCACCCCTTTTTACCACCAGCTGCATCAAGTTCACCCACTTGTTGGTGTGGATGGTGGCATTTCTGTCACTCTTTACATTCGACTTATTTCACATTTGTATCTCACTTCAACTAGGTATACATTTTTTTGCCCAATATATCATTATAGTAAAAATATTTGCCCTGCTCCTGCCACATGAATAGAAACTTCAGTATGACTCACTACAAGAAATAAGAAAAATGGAATTAACATATTGAAAAATGGAATAAGCCATGGTTTAGTTGTTTTCATCTCTAATTTCTATAACACTGTGAAATTAGTTCATTGTCTTCCCTAAAATGAATCAGCATTAGACTAACAGTTAGGAATTAGGGACCAGATTTTCAAGGTTAATTATGCAGATGGATATATGAATGAGTGCCTTATGCAACCTGTGTTTGCATGGAAATCAGGCATTTGTGTATGCATATGGTCAGTTAAGTGCCTAACTAGTCATGTACGCCAGTGAATACCCTATGTGAGTGCAAGAAATTATTCCATTAGTTAATAGTGAGCATCAGGCGGTAGAAATAAAAATCACAGGTAACAGAAACACAGAATTCTCTACCTGAAATTATAGCCCTTTATCAAAACAGACTTACAGATATGCTTAAGTATACATAGTAATTACTGGAAAAATGCCATCACCTTATTAGATATTTTAATCTGTTTCTGTGTTTTATTATCACTTAAGATGTTTGTTTGTTTTCATTAAAGTGAAAACCATAATAATCTGAACAAAAAGAATGTTAAACACCTACACAGGATGTTAAACACCTACATAGGACATTAAAATTGAAAGTTATGAGTATTTCATAACATATTAATAGCCCCCTTTCTGTTATAGCTTAAAAAACTACCCACACTTTTAAAGTACTATTCATTCAGAGTTTGTGACAGCATACTTAAGGATGTATTTTAATTTTGATGCCTTGCGATTAGCTGGGTAATTCTCTCATACATCAAGATAGAATCATAGGGTTAAAAGAGACCGCAAGGTCATCTAGTCTAACTCCTTGCAACATGTAGGATTTGTTGTGTCTAAACCATCCAACATAGATGGCTATCCCACCTCCTTTTGAAAACCTCTAGCAAAGCAGCTTCCACAACCTCCCTAGGTATGTGAATATAACCATCACAATTTCTTTAGAAAAGAAAATCCAACCAAAATTATAGACAACTGAAATTTTGTTCAAAGGCATTCATACAAACACAAAAAACATATAGACATAAATTAGAAGATGTTTTATAGTTCTGACCCTTTCAAATTCTCCTGGTCCTGCACATTTTCTCTTTTACAGGAACTCAGTGTTACTCAGTGGAATCCAAACAATGTTGAGCTGCCCTAAGCTCAAGTGAAAGAACCCTGTGTTAACATGCAGTCATTACCATTGCTGGTAACAATAACACATGCTGGCAGCTGATCTTGATGTCTTCAGCTAGAATACAAGAGGGATTGCGGGTTTCAATCTAGAACAGAAGGAACTTAGGCATCTTACTACCTCTTTAGTTGACTAGGTCCAATAGTTAGGTGCCAATGACATTCTCAAACCCACTGCTCAGCTGCTGCCTAACTAGATAGCTGCCTAAAGTCCCAATGGCATCTCGGTTTCCACTGGTGGGCACACACAAAGCTGCTTAGGTCCTGACACTGCCCCCAAACTGATTAACTGCTCTGAGCCCTTGCTCACACCAAGCTCTAGTGGGCCTCAAACTAGGCATTCGCCACCTATCATGCCTCTGGGGCCCAATCTGGTAGATGTTTGCACCTTTCACAAAAGAAGCCAGAATACCTAAGAACCCAGTGGTAAGGGCACTCATTTGGGAGATGAAAGATCTAGATTCAAATCTCTGCTCTGCTTAACTTGGAGGAAGAACTTGAGCCCATGTCTGCCACTTCCTAGGCTCAATGGACAAGTTTCAGGGATGTAAATAATGACCTTTCTGTAACCTGATATGATGGTCATGGAATGTGCAGTACATATAAGAATTTGGATAGATTTTTGTTACCTTGAAATAATGGGCCTGATTCTGCTTTCACTTAAACATGCACAATTAGCATGGGATCAAGAATCAGGTTCAAGAGTGGCTTTTTTTCTGGTTGGGTACAGAGCTGGTAAAGTTTCTAACATTAAGCAGAGTGTCATGAAAATATGGTTTCAGTTCACAGCCCATTCTGGAAACAACAAATAAGATAGTATTGGAATAGCCTGGTTTAAAGCTTCCTACTTCATAGGGTCTAATAACTCCCCTTACAGAGATACTGTGAATAATTAACAATTTATCAATGTTTGCCAAATGCTTACAGTGCTTTGGATGAAAGTCACTGTCTCAGTATTATTAAACTGAACTTTCTTGTTTTTGTTCTAGTTGCATAGGAAGCATTCTCAGCTAAATGAAAAAGACTTAAGTCAATGATGATCTGGATTTGTAAAATAGTGCTTCTGATATAAATTGTTATTGGACATCTGATACTCTGGTGCTGAAAGTCTCACTGCTCTTAATAACAATTTCTGTCCACCTTGCCTTTGACCATATAATATCTGATGAAAGCCTCTTTTGCCTGATGAAAACCTTTTCAACTACTTTTCAAAGTATCAGACACGATTAGATTTTCAGTAAAACTGAAAAGAGTCTCAACTCAACTGTGCAAATATCTTAGCAGACTGTATAACCTAAGATCATATCAGATCTATTGCATATGACTTTTTTCTCTGACTTCCTATCCATATCTGAGTCCACTTTAAAACTGACCTCAAGCTTTTCAAAATTCTGTACAGGCCTCTCCCTCTCTAACCTCATGTCAAGTCTTTTTCTCTGCCAGTTCACTCTGCTCCCTCAGAACAACTTTTCAAGGCTGTTGGGGTACAAAAAGGTAGGGTAAATCTTCTCTTTGTGTTGTGCATTTGTGTTGCTCTGTCTTCCTAGAACTCCCTTCTTCACAGCTAGAGTTACTTCCTCTCAAAAACTCACCTAAAAACCTTTAGTTTAAATTTGACATTCAGCGTAAACAATGAGAGAAAAACCTCAAGCAGTTCAGAGTCAGGGTTCAGTGTGTATAAACATCCACCAGTTTGGAATGTTTATTTGAAATACCCATAGCTCCTGAGTCTGAAAAATTGGGCTGTAAATCTGACAAGAACAGGCTTTAGTGCGGTATTTCAGCACATCTATTTTCATTCCTGGCTGGAAAGCAGAAGTGAGAAAAGAGTATTTTAATAACAGAGAACCTTGCAAAAGGTTCAATTTGAGTTTCGTTCTAATAATTACGCAGGACTAGGAGGGGTTTATTTAGTCCCCATAAAGCTTTCTGTGACATTCTTTTTGAAGGATGCTATATCAAAACATATTACAACTTACCATCAGGTATATGACACTGGTGTCAAATTCAATATGCTTTTTATATATCAGAACTCAGTGAAATTTATATCTCACCAGATGTTTATTACACTATGTGACACCTTTTATATCCATTATGTGATCTATGGTCTTCATTCCAGCAAGTTTTATTCCATATCCATTCTATAACCTATTTATTTGTTTTTATTGTATTCTTGCCATATTTTATGTCCATATAGGTTTCCATTTTATCTTTCAGAGGAATGACTGTGCTTAAAAATTCTGAGGGCCAAATTCCACTCTGAGGGACATGCTCTGTGTAAACATGGATCAACTCCATTGAACTTACTGGTACTTAATCCTGATTGGCTGAACTGTAAAGGTACAATTCTGTGAGATGTACCAACCCTCAACTCCAATTGACCTTGCAGGATTGAGTCCTAAATGATTTACAGTATAATATCACAAATAGAATAGATGTGACATGCAAGAAACAAAAAACAAAACAGATAAAAGAAAATACTATGTTTTCATTTTATTAAGCTGCACTTTAGATATTTGCTCTGTTTGTGTGTGTGTGTCCTGCTCTGCTTATATCTTTCAATGTACTTGTTTCTAAAATTTCCATACCAGACAGCAAGAAAAAAATATTAGAATTCATATCACAGACTGTCAATGCAACTATGCCTTTCCTCTTACATACAAAGGGGCTATATTTTCAGAATAAGAGCCTATCTATGTGTGCCTTTATTTGCACATGCAGTCAACGTAACTGCACACACACACACACATATTGGGTATTTCTATGTAGAAATGATCATTTAGAGATCTACTCATTTATGTATTCAAACCCTCAATTTGCATATGCAGAGTAAATGTGTGCACACATATACAAACACAAATGCAAGAACAAATCTTATGTGCTGCTTTCAAGCTTTGTTTTCTGAAAATTTGGTCTGAAATGTACAATCAAGCTGCAAAAAGCCATGTAGATTTCCAAGCTATGATAATGAAATCTCCATTATTAGAATATAAAGTGACTGTCTATATGACTGAGGAAATAATTTCTTCCCACCCCATAATGTTCAGCATTGACAACTTGACTAGAATAGGGAATGCCAGAAGGGTGCAATGAGTCAATGGGTGGGATTTGAGCACTGAAATCCCCTAGACACTTTTGAAAATCTCATACTAAAGCTATCAATGATTTGGAAGGCAGAAACCTATCAGCATTTTCTGCCTTTCTCTGGAGTATTGGGGATTGACTACTGCCAGAGTAGTTGGACTAATAGTTTGATTCAATCTGGCAAATCCTCTCCTATTTAAATATTTATTTTCAAAGGTAAGTAAAACCAGATAAATTAAGCAGCTTGAACACCACAACACTGGATAATGTTTGCAAGTATTTAGACTGTATAAGACATTATACAACAACTTTGCTAAGATGCAGACTTTATAAGTCACACTTAATACTGTCAGTCTTTCCCCACTCCTGAACAAAGGTTTAGTAGTAAATACTGTATTAAGGTCTCTTATACCAAGACTTAATTATTTACTGGCATACTAAGAAGTAGTATTAGAAATAATTACAGTTAAACTGTAACTGACACACTAACTGAATTACAGTTGCTTGCTCACTTACTCACAAAGTTCAGTCATTTGCAATAGGTCTCTCAGTACACAGTATGAATTTGAGAGAGGCTACAATATATATGTTTCCCCTTACATTATTATTAGCTAAGTCTATCACATGAATTTATTAATTATTATTTGCATCTCTAAGAAACAGGGTGGAAACTCAGACATTTCCTACCTCTTTTAAATGGAATGTGACTTTTTCCTGGGCTGTCTCACGTAGACCCACATACCAATTCGTGATGTTGAGAGAGTTTTTGCTGATTTATATTTTTGAAAAAATTAGTCTTTTAGAAATTCACATGCTCTAAGTTAGAAGCTTTCTTTATATTATGCACAAAAGACCACAAAAGTCACTAAGGTGAAGATTCTCAGACCTTTAGGAAGGTCTATGTTTCGGACAATGTAATAATTCGCTCTTTCCCAAAAGAAATTTATTAGGGCAACTGCACCTGTATTCATCCCTTGTGGTCCACTAAGGGCACCCACTCTAGGCTCCCAGATCCTCAGCCACTACCTCTCTTAAGGAGAGACCCGCACCTCTTTCCCTCCAGACTGGGGTTTTTCCAGGCTGCTCAGTTCCCTACCTACACTGTGATACTCCCACAATCCAGACTGCCTAAACAGGCTAGTGTCAGAGCTTTACTTGGTTTCCAGAGGCTATGAACAGCTGTGGTTGCCAGCAGTTACAAGTTACCACACAGTTCTTGATAAGCAAGCACATTTCTTTTTAAGGTGAAAATATTACAAAGAAAACGTTAAAAACAATAAAGAAAGAACCTATGTGGATGCTAAAAAACTTACCCGAGGTCACCCCAATTGCAGCTCTGGTGAAGGTCAGTCCTTCAAAACCCACAGCTGGATTTAACCCTTGGTTACTGGTTCATAACTTTCTCAGATTCAAAACCAGAACCACCATGAATAGTTCTGTCTTTCCTTTACACAGTTTGGACCTTTGATCTTGTCCTCATTTAGCAGGTGATCAGAAGACAATGGCCCACTCCTCAGGGCATAGCTTTATAAAACAGGATTTCTGAGGAGGGGAATTTGCATTCACCACCCCCTAGATATTCCTCAGGAAAACCACCTAACCCTTTTTGTTCCAAAAGTCCATTCGTCTTGCACATTGCTGAGTATAGCCCTTTAAATCCCCAGGCGTCACATCTGTCACATCTCCCCCTGGAGATGTTGCATACAATGCCAGCCCACAATAATACATAAATCATTCATTGCATACAATGGACCCCAAAGATACTTAAACTTAATTCAATAAGATCTCCCAAGGATATGCAAGAAATTGCCATATCTGACATAGCTGGTATGTCCATAGGCTAGATATCTGATCTCCATGGCAACTCTTATGACTACAGGTTTCATATGAATGAAAGCTACACTTAGGTTATGAAAAATAACTAACATGATAATAGCATTGTTCTGTACCATTTGTGGCCACATTTTTCAAACCTAGCTGCTAAAGCTAGGCTCCTAAATATATATTTATACAGCTAAATAAGAATGACCTGATTTTCAGAAGTGCTGAACAACCCACATATCCCAATGAGAGCTGCCGGAATTAAGCACATCTGAGATGTGTATTTACCAGTTGGAAAATCTGACCTTTACTTTGGAAAATCTGACCTATACTTTGATAGGATGGTTAAAAATACCTTGATAAAATTTTGTAGGTACCAAACATTTCTTAAAACTTGACTGCATGAATGAGGAACTAAAATTTGTTAGTCTGTCTCTGTTTGTCTCTGTCTTATGGTATCTATCTGTCTGCCTTCTGCATTTTTAAGCCACCTATCATGGTGATAACTTTTTATCTTTATATACTTATTTTGATTTAAAATAATAACAAGACACCTATCCCAGGCTCTTGGCACCCTAACACATAACTCAGACCACAACAGAACCCAGAAGTATTAAAATAATAATTAAAAAAGAAACTCTGTCAGCCAGACAACTACAAAAAAACTCCATTCTACCTCTCCATTGTCTAGGAAGCACAACCTCAGCCATCTCCAAAACCCCCTATCAAAACAGCTGGTTCTTTCAGGGTGCCTGGAAGGTCTCCAAATTCAACTGTTTTGGACCAAAGGGGGAGGCAAGTTCCAGTCTGCAGTTGTCACACAGAACACCCTGACAGCTGCCCCCTTTCTTTTATAATGAAGAGGATCCAGTTCATTTGCTCTGGCTGACTGCTGCTCTGATTTTCACCTTGCAGTCAGTACTGGAGTTTTTGGTGAGTTTGTATAATTGTTAAGAACAACATTCACATACAGAAGCAGTGTCCCAGATTTCTTTACTCACACATTAAGAATATGAGTTACAAATATATTACAAGGCAATTCCCATCCTGGGGTTATACAGATAAACAGCCAAGCTCTTTGACTTAAGTTGTGTCCAGAACCTCTCGACAGTTACAGATTTCTATAATAACGTTGCTTATCTATTGTTTGTATTCTGGATGCATTGTATTATCTACCCATCTTGATATAATCCTTGCTAGTTATATCCCATTCTTTATTATATTCATTAAGAAATGTAGTCTGGTTTATTTGCTTAAATATCAGTTCTGATATACATACATCAACCAACTCACTTGTAGTAGGAAAGCTGTAGAGCCATGAATGGTAAACAACTGTCCTCCGCCATTGCAATCTTACTGAGAGAGCCCTGCAGTTCATGTAGACTGATTTCTTCTGCATACTGAGAAGAATGAAATGTGATTGCAGTCTGGTTGAAGTGCTTCCTGGAACATTTCACTTCCTGGAACACCCGCTCCCCCCAATTTCTTGGTTACTAAAAAGAAACTGATTTATTGAAGCCATATTTTCAATACTAGACAATTATACTGTCCAAGTCCAATACAAAAGGACATAAACAGCTTTCGGACAATTTAATTGAAGAGAATACAATGCCAATAACCGGGGGGGAGGGGAGGGAGGTGAACGACACACGATGACCTTATCTTTATCCCTTAGTTCCAGGGGGAAGACTGGTTTCTCAAAAGAGGAATTTTAGCATTATTTTTAGTTGATACATGTTATAGATATGTTGGTCCTGCGTTAGCAAAGGGGGCTGGATTAGATGACCTCTTGAGGTCCAGTTCTACATTTTTATGGTTCTATGATTCTATTTTATGAAAACTAAGCCAATGGTATTATAAACTACCTTACTGAATATTATGCTGCTTCTTATCTAACCTGATGATTGGAAATTTAATTCAGTCTATATCTCCTTCTAACTAAAGCTCTCATAAGATGTCTCATCAGCTTCTTGAATCAACACTACAAGTCAAGATCTGCATAGAAAATAACTGTGGAATGAGATCTTTTTAATATACAGTATAGAGAAGTCACATCGATGTTTGTTTAATTTTTTTTAAAGGAATTCACTGATGGTGAAAAATGCCAGAGGGACACTGGAGAATGAAAGGCCTGTTTACCTACCACAGGAGAAAAATACTGGTAGTGGCACTGAGAGTTTCCATCCCGCCACACTGCCAACATGTCTCAGCTAGAGCTAGTTGTGAATTTTTTGAGTAACTAATTTTTGTCCAACTCTGTTGATTTGTGGAAAATGAAACTGTTCACAGAAGATGCCTCTCACGGTATGTTGGGAATGGGCCCTAAGAGTTCAGAGCACTTTGGGGCTGGCCACAGGAAAGTGGCTGCCCTCTTCGGCCACCACTGACTGCATCATGCTGTTGGAAAGCATGAGAATGTTGATTTTGCAATACTGTGAACTAATGTCACAATGTTGTGACACTGAAAGACATTTAATTTGCACAAGAGGATGTCTAAGAGGCAGTAAATATCATTTAATGCCCTTTGACATCAATGGAAAGACATGAATTGACTTCAGTGGGCTGTAGATCAGCCATAGTTTGTCTATGCAATTGATCTAATGTGCATGTAAAGACACGATTTGACAATGAATAAGTTTCTCTTTAAAACAATGTTTTCCAACCGTGCTACAATACTGCACAGATGCGAGTAAGAAAGTTGTGTGGAACTGCATCTATCTGCTATGATCATCAATGAAAAAATTAGGGCCCAATCCAGCAAAGCACTTAAGCACATGTACAACTTTAAACAGGCGAGCAGTAATATTGGGACTACATATATATTTTACATTTATGTACATGTTTAAATGGATTGCTGGATTAGGGTTTAGATGAACAAGACTTTTCCTCCATTTTAGCCATTTTTCTCTAAACAGCCAATCTAGTAAAATTTCCTGAGGCTACTGTGATTAGGCTTGTGCAGAAACACAAGAAGAATAAAGTTCTGTGTTTGGTATTGTCAGAACATCACAGATAGTTATTCAAGCTTGGTCTCATATATTATTATTATTGTCATTTAATATTTATACTGCTGTTAAGAGAAAATGCAGTTGGAGGAATAGTTGAGTGAATTGCCCCTCAGAGAAGGGGTAGACTTTGCTATGCCTTACATCTATGGATGTTCTTTTAGCTCCATCCTTTCAGAATGGAATGGCTCAAGTGGTGATTTATTACACTGTTGTTGGTGACTAGAAAGCCTGATTTTGCTTAACTAATCTCCCAGTGTGTTTTTACTTTCTAATTTAGATTTTCTGTGCCTCTGGCTATTATTTTATTGGGTCAGGTCTTCTGCAGTGAGGATTTCTGTCTAAAATCCTGTTCTGTAAGGCCTGCAAGTTTTCCCTGGTATCTCTTCTTTTGGTTTCTATTTCTACCCTCTCCGGTTGCTACTCTGAAGTGTTTTGAACAAGCTGCTGAGAGACAAGCAAATATGCTACAGCAGAGAGCCATGTATAATTATTATACTTAGTGATGTGGTTTGTAATATTGCATTTGCTCTTTTCTGGAGTTGTTATTGATTTTTTGTTTAATAACAAGATATTTAGTATATGATATATTTACATATACCATTCAGCTGAAGCGTCTCCAAATGATCAAAACCATCAAATGGTACAAATTCAACTCGAATGAAGAGATCCGTTTTCTAACTAAATAGGTCTCACTCCCTTGAACAGTCGCCCAACACTCTTCTAAGTGGTATGGTCATCTGCTCCAAATACTGACCAACTCTTCTGCAAGAATCAACTTCAATTTTGAGCCAATGAAAAGACTGCCGGAAGATCTAAAACACAATGGCTGAATGGCGCCAACAGACAGCTATCCCTCACAGGCATCCTATCCTGTACGATGCCAGATTTAGCTCAGAACAGAACGCTACGGACACACATAATGTGTTCAGTGGTCTCTATATTGTCCAAGTGACAGCATCAAAACTAACCTCCAACCAACAAAACATTTAAGAAAAAATATGCAAAGTTGTATGAATAATAGTTATAGCAGCTCCACAGTATACCTTGGTTTTGTCAAGCAAGATCTTTTTTGCTACGTCTGATTTTTCTCTTGGTACTCTGTCCCTGTAGTGTCATAATCCAGGCTACATTTGAGAGCTAGAAGATACCTTGCATGTTTATTCACCTATTGTTTGCTATTTCAAATCCATTCTTTTTTTCTGTTTCCTATCTCCATTTTTAAAATGAGCTTCCTATAGATTCCACCATTTGCATTTGTTAATACATTACAATATATGAATATATTATGTTACAATTGGAAACAATAAAGCAAGGACGCTAAGACACAGCTACCAAATCTCCTATTTGAAACAGCAGTGTCCAACATTATGTTCCCCTGTCTGTATCCATTAATCACTCACCAGATATCCAGTTTTCCTTGCTCTGGGAATGCTGTTCCCTCATCCAGTCTACTGTGCTGTGCCTGTGCAACAGCTTTCAAAGGAAAGTCACAATTTTTGTAAATTTAAATCAGCTGCAAAGTGAAATTCACAGAATTTCACTGTGCAGACACATAGATTTATCCACAGCATAGGCAAACAGTGGGGAGGTGAGGTAAGCAAATGAGAGAGGACCAAGAAGACAATGGAGAATGCATCTGTTGGATGGAGAGAAGAAATAAAAGATGATAGTGAATAAGGGAAACAACAGAAAATATGTATGTGTGTGGGGGAGGGCATAGGGGAGGGCAGGGGCAGGACCAGCTAAAAGAAGGTAAGGAGGAATGGAAAGAAGATGAACTAGATACATACACAACTTCTCATCTACCCAAATCCTCACTCTGTCAGATGTAGCAAGGGGACCTGATCACTAGAGGACAGTAGGGCAAGAGTGCATTAAGCTATAAAGGTTTCACTCTGCTGCCAGGGTAGAAGGTGAGGACAGGAAAAAGTGGGATGAGCTTGAGAAAGGAATCAAAACAGAAGACAAAATGCTAAGCCTTCAGCCAGTACTGTACAATCTCCCCCAAACCTCAGATTGACATTTTTTGACAGCTCTGCTACGATTTAGGGTTGAAACATGCAGTAAATCTCCCAGATGAGCTAAGAAAATGGAGCACTTACCGAATTATTTTTATACTGAGGGTGGCAAAAAGAGAAGCAGGGTCAACACACAGGTAAAATGCAAATGAAAATCCTTTTCCCCACCTTTCTATGTGAAAATGCACATGAGGACAGGGCCTGATGAAAAGTATATAAAATACTTTCATGAAAGGCTCATGTTATGCCTCCTCTAAGGCCCTACTTAACTGATACTTGCCATCCATTGGGAGGTTAGGGTGGACATCATCCACTTGTATTTTGTAACTAGTTTATTGAGGAGCAATATTTCAGACCTAGAGGATTATGGGACTAGTAATATTGTGTTCATTTCAAATCTCACTGGATGAAAAAATGTATGATCACCTGATAGGATAGCATGGCCCACTAACTCACTGGAGATGATGACAAGGATTACTAAAGTAGAGCAGCAAGTGTACCTGAGCTGTAAGCCACCTCAGAAGTAGTATCAGAATATGAGGCAATGTATGTGCCCCTCAATACCAAAGTAACTTAATACAAGATATTCATGCATAAGTCCATGTACACTGCTGTACCAGCATCACAAAGCATGAAGCATATTTCACCAATGATTGTGAATTTCCCTACATTTATGCCAGGGATTTAATATTATTTTAATGTAATTTTTTGTGAGACTCTGCAGTACATGCAGGCGTGTGGGAGTGCAGGCACAGCATATACACGTTTTTAATAGCCAATAAAAAATTTATAAGGCAAATTTATGGGTTTGAAAGAGTAGTGTTCATTATTTGGGTAGCACTTCTAGAGTTGTGCTGTTATTGTATCTATATAACAAGCTACTGTTGAAATGGACAGCTTTACCATCAAGGTTATCCTAGAGGCAATGTCAGCACAGCAACTGACGCGATACAGAACTACACTGTTATTAAATTTCTGAGCACAACATGACCAGGGAATGTCTCTCCCCGCAGCTGACATTGTCATAAACAGGAGGGATAGAACAGCTACTTTTTTATTGATGAGTTAATATACAGCGAATTTCCTATTTTGCCTGCAATATGCTAAGCCCAAATGAAAACATCTTTTTGGTGCTCTTTTTTCACGCCTATGGTTTATTCACAAAATGGTTTATAACAGTGCCCTTGAGAGCTGATATTTTCTTTCAGGCTTTATTTCTAATATGTTCATGTATAATAAATGCATCCATTGTTTACCAAACACTCTAAGAACTCTGCCCCTTGTGGCATATTATCATAGCTCTGTTTCACTAGAAATGTGTACAAGTTAGATAGTTAGATCTTTGGGGCAGGGACAGTATCTTCCTATGTGTTTGTACATCTAGTTAGATGGAACTCTGATGATGATTGGGGTCTTCAGGGACTAATGCAATAATTAATAATGCTAACAGGAAAATATCTTTGGAGTTTGATATCAGCATATTTATGCTCACCTGTTTCCATTGCTGACTGCAAATACACTCTTTCCTTTAAGCAGGGAGGCAGGTAGGTTGTGGGGGTTCTAGTCCCAAATGGCTGTAATAAATCACTTTTCAGTTCCACTGAAACAGACACTTACCTTGTTTAGTTTTTCAGAAACTTTAAAGTTCTTGTCTTAAGAAGTTTTGTTTATATAAAGGGCAGAATTGTGGGACACCTGTTTTTAAATCCCTGCCTTGCCTGACTTGAAACAGACACTTGAACCCAAGTCTCCCACATTCTAGGGGAGTGCCATAACCAACAGGTTCTTGGGCATTCTGGGGGTGGCTTTCTCTCAATTTCTCCTTTAAGGTTTTCTGCTTCAGACAATGCTTGTAGACATGTTCCATAAGCTTAGAGATGAAGGGGAGAAAGGAGTTGGTCCGAAAGATAGTCAAGTGGGATCCACGGTGGGGTTATTGTGTGTGTGAGAGAGAGGGAGAGAGAGAGAACTTCTTTTTGGTTTTGTTTCACATCCTCCAGGATTTGACTGGAGTTTCAAGTTTGAATAAAGCCAAACATTCAAAGAAAACTCAACCCAAACCACCAAGTTTCCCAAGGCTCCCACATCAAGCCATAAATTGGCCAAGAATCACTGAAAACTCCAGCAGGATTCAAATCTTCCCCCATGTCTACTTAACATTCATGAATCAATACAACCCGTTTAGTGAACCTAGATTGAATTTTGAGTTTATAATTACACTTAAAACCAGCTGAGGTTTGATTGGCTTTAGGTTTTGTTTGGAAAGTTTTGCACAGATCTATTCTATGGTCTGTCCACTGTAGTGTGCAGATTGCTGTGTGTTGATAGCAGACTGATCACTGTGAGATGTTCCTGAGTCCTTCTTACCACCAAAGGCATCAGCATACTGTATCTGCAATGCTTGTTGGCCTGCAATTCAGGATTCTAAACCACAGCACTGCTACAAGATTATTTAAAAGAATTCTTATCTCTAAGGCTTTACTATGGAAAGAAGTTACTGAGTATTACAGAAAATAGTTTTTCTCCCAGCTGGTTATTCTTTAGGCTCATGCAAACTGAACACAATTAGTGAATGTGTGATGAAGCTATTAGGACTATATTTTGCATTGAAAAACAACCTCCACCCCCATAAACTGATGTGCTGACAAGTTACGAGAAATTAAGTATGCTATTGGGAGAAGAGTGAGTGGATCAAGCATTCCTCCTGTCATTACCATCAGTGTTTCACTGGTAAATCTGGCTCAGGTGTTATTTGATAGTTGCCTTGCAGAAAAAGGAAACCATATGACACCAATGAAACCAAACCAAACCACCACAGTAATTCAAACAGAGTAGAACATGTCTGCTTGCATCCTCTGGCACTTGTCAGCTACAGTCATAGCTGTAGGGACAGGGATGGGTGATTGCAAAATAGGTAAACTGCATCCTCATCTTCAAGGTCCAACTTGTCAAGCCTCTGAGGTTACTTGTGAGGTAGAACTATGGCTCCTCATCTAAGCAGTGTCACCCGATTATAGAGGGAAAGGGGAACACTGGTATCTAAATGTGGGCTCTTAATTCTTTAGGACTGGGTGCACCTCATGGCTCCTCCCACTTTGCAGTGGTAGGGAATCAGGGTCTCCGGTGGATCAAAATACAGTCAAGGATATTTTCAGTCACTCTAATTATTGGTAACGATTTCTTCTTTTTGCTCCTTCCATTTACTCACACCACCATCAACCACTGAGTCATTATGCAGAAGCTGTGGCCAAAATGGTCGATAACTTCCTAAAAGTTTGTAATGCTGCTCTGGAAACAGATGGTAAAGGTGTGTTGCTTCCAAAGCAACGTTAGCAGAAGTCAGGCTGTGAGCATAAGTTCACAGAATATGGCAAGAAGAGGGCTGGCACTGCAAAAACACACACATTCCTAAGAAGTATTAGGCACAGACCACGCAAGCAAGCACATTCCAGAAAGGTGATCCCAGAACACCCAATGCCAAGTATGGTACAAGTACAGTCCCCAGGGATAACAAAAATATGCTGATGCCTCTTTTAGATAAGATCAGGATGACAGAATGATGGATACAGAACCAACCTATGAAGGGCAATACGTAACTTGTCTGTATCAGTGTATAATAGAGGGTCTCAGAGGGAGTGTCTTTGTCCAGCTGAGTGGGGAATGGAAAGTCCCACCATTGTCACAGGCATTCATGTGTTAATATCTCTGCAGAATCTACCGGGTGCTACCACGGTGCTTTGTCAGCTATAAACCTTGCCCAGTGTCTTCGCCACTGAATTTGGGGCTGTGTGGATTTATTGGGCAGTTCAACTGTGGTCTGCTGTTGGCTATCTGTGCAGAGCTGGGACAGCATCTGAACCCTGAAAGAACACACATGCAGCCTACATCTGACAACACTAACTAGCATAGATACGATCTAAAGGGAATGTTTGTTCAATATGAGCAGTCCAGTCCAAGAAAAAGAGAAGCAAACACTCAGGAACAAAGTTTTTCTGATATTGTATGTGTCTATATGTGGGTAAGAGAGAGAATATTAATGTGCTGTGCTTGAGAGACTGAGAGAAGCTTCTTTTATTGCACAATTCACAGGCATTATTTCACTAGGCAGTAATTGACAAGCTTCCTACAGGCTAAATATTTTGTATACTGACTTAAATACACAGAGGTATCAAACATATTATGATTCTGCAAATGTAACTTGGGAAAGGAATTTTGCACTTCAGGCCGCTGAGGAAAATGCAGATGCTGTAGGCTAGGATATCATATATGGAGGAACAAGGTGGGCAGGGTAGGGCATTGGGCACCATTATTCTCAAGGGATCAAAGAGCTGGCAAGGTACAATGGAAATGCTTCATTGTATTTTTAATAGGAATAGATCCACGGGTAGGAAAGTCTGTGGTGCTTGTAAAGGATTAAATAGGGTAATGTGCTTTTTAAGAAGACGTAAAGAGGTATGTAATGTGATACATTTAAGCCTAAATGATTTTTCTTGGAGTCCTCAATGAATGTTTAAGCAAGCATGCCTTTGGTAAATCTGCTCAGAATAAATAACTGCCATGAAAATGGAGATTCTTTTTACTGAAAGAGACTCACATTTCATAACCTATGCAAAAAAGGAAAAATCTATCTGGAACACACAGAGCATTTAGGAACAATAAAGAAAAAAATAGAAATAAAAGCAAATATTCTCCAGAATAATCCAAAGCAAATGTAGAAATACAGATGCCTTTCTTTCCTTCTGATATGACAAAGAAGCTAGACAATCAAAACTGGCTGTTCCCATACCTTCAATTCAGGTCTTCAATGGCTTATTTTTTTCTGAAGGAGAGGGAAACAATAAATGAAGGGGAGGCAAGAAAATATTTAATGTGCCTATGCTTCTCAGGCAGTCACATATTAATTCTATTAATTCTATTAATATATTCAAGGTCAATCTACCCAACTATTCTTTAACCACACCTTAAACAATCAGGTGCTGTGGATGTAGAAAGAATGAATGCATTCACAACCATATATGTATCTTAGCCTGATTTATGGGGGGAAATGGGACCAGGATATGTTAAAACACAGACATTTTAAAAAGCATCACGTTTACATCTTATCCTTACATCTTCTCCCTTGCCCTGCCCCCAGACTCTATTTCTGCTGACCAAGGCCATACCAAAGTTGCAGCTTTCCTGATCCAAGTAGAGCTAAAGAAATATTGTCATAGAAATTAAACTGAGTTCTCACACACAGGGATAAGTATTAATATTAATAATCATGTTTACTATGATAGTGCCTAAGGGCCAATCAAGAATGGGTCCCTATTGTGTTAGGTGCTGTACAAACACAGATTACTAGAAAAGTTTATGATCTAAATAGACAAGACAGACACAGGGTGGGGAAAAGGGTAGAACACAGCAGCAGAGTGAACAATGTGATGGCAGCAAACAGCATATTAGTTCCATTATTTTTTTTGGGGGGGGGGGGCAGTTACTTAGGAGGGGACCAGCTAAATGGAAAGACAAAGGAAGGGAGGAGGAGTGGGGGGACAGAACAAGGGAGAGGAGTGTATAAAGGGGAGGTGTGAAGCGAAGAAGTCAGGAGAAGAGACTATGAGGGAGGAGAGAGGGCTAGAACAAGTAGCCAGTCAGCACAGGGCTTAATAAGTTCAGTCAAAACTGTACAAAGCTCTCTCAGGCAATATCTATACTGTAGCTAAACACCCGCAACTGGCCTGTGTCAGCTGACTTGGGCTTATGGGCTGTTTGACTGCAGTGTAGACTTAGGGCTCAGGCTGCAGCCCAGGATTTGGGACCCTTCAAGGAGGGAGGGTCTCAGAATCCAAGTTCCAGCACCTGAATGTCTACACCACAGTTAAACAGCCCCGTAGCCTGAGCCCTGCGAGTCCGAGTCAGCTGACATGGGCCAGCCGCGGTGTTTAACCTCAGTGTAGACGTTCCCTGAATGTCCAGGGGTCCCTACTTTGGGTGTTTCTGCTCCTTTTAGCTGGAGTCTCTGGCTCCTCTCTGTAGTTTTCTCCAAAGCTACATGGTAGCAGGGGATGGGGAGGATGGGTCAACATCTGGTTACTAGTGCCAAGCGGAGGAGCTCCCCATAACAGCTAAGGGCCCAGTGGGGTTCTGGGGGGACCTATTGCCCTAGTTGGGCCCCACTTTACCCCTTCCCCCATTGCAACATCCTTCCTTTAGGTGCTTCTAATTCTACCAACCTCTGGCTGGCTCTCTCTGTAATTCCCCTCTCCCACAGGCCATGTGGAAGGGGGAGGCACAGATGCAATTTCCACTGATATCACTGATGTACACCCCAGGCAATCCCACTGAAGTCAATGGCACTGCATGAGATGTTTGTCAGCACTAAATTTGTCTCCACTGTATTATAGTTTTCAAAACAAATGTTGCTTTCTCAGTATAAACAAAAAACGCCAGCTGCACAATAGGTAACAGGGTGAAAAAACACCGAAAAATTAAAGGATTTTAAGCTGTATGAAAAATGTTTCGACAGTGTGCCTTTAAACAGCCCCTATCCAACTGGTTTCACCTGGCAGTGGCTGCCTACAAATCTAATTTACCTTTCAGAAGGTGCAGCAGGCAAGTGTAGTTAAAGCAAAGGATGTTTGACATTGATTTGCAACACGCACACCATACTCCTTACACACGTCCTTCTTACAGTCACAGTCTGAGTCTTTTCATGGACACTAAGTGGCTTAGAGGAAACTCATTTTTCTGTATGTGTATTATCTTATTTGTTAATTTTTCAGAGTCTTTTTGCTTTCAAGAATATTTGCTTGACTAGCTGGCTTATGTATTTCTTTGTGTCGAGTCATGATTTAGCACCAATTAATGTCATGCACAAAATGAGACCCAACATTAGTTTGATTTGTTTGACATTATAATCTGATTGTGCTAAAAGCTCTGAGGTGGCCAGTTAAATTCATTCCAGACCTCAAAGAATATTAAACCAATGCAAATGGGCCAGATTGACCCAGGAAGTCTTTTGTCTGAAAGACCTGCATGTTTTCGTTTTAGAGTTATTTTACAGAGATTAAAACCTGCCTCACGTGTTACATTTTTTTAATCTTAATTTTCTTCCATACACACGGTTGGTATATAATGCCACATTTATCATCCGAGGGAGGATGAAAGATTCAAACATCTTGCAAAGACAAAGCTTCCAGTTCCTTATAGAAAACTATGTTTTTCCTGGCCAGGCTAAATACAATCTTTTGAGAACCTTCTATACATCACCTGCCTGAGCGGCAATGGGATCTCTTTCTCTCTCTCGCTCTCTCTCACTCTCCCTGGTATTTCTTCCTATGAAGTGTATGGGATAGTGTGTGTGGTGAGCGAGAGTATGTGTATGCGTGTGCATATACAGGCCTGATGGAAGTGTATGTTCATTGGGAATGGTCTTGCAGCTATTTGGAAAGAGATAGATAGGTTAGCTGACTGTGGCTTTACTAAAGCTTAGTTCTTTGATACCATCACTTGCCATTGCTTATTCCTGGAAAGCAAAGCAATAGGAAATTAAACAATCCAGACAATACTGTTTCTGTCAGTTTAAAGACAGCAACTGCCATGTCTTCAGGAACTAGAAATAAAAGACCGTAATCTGGAATTACCTGCCTGGTTGCTTCCTCAGCTAGAGGGTATTAGTCAACACACAGTTGTGTTTGATGTGCTCTGGCATTTGATTGTCCTGAAACTCATGGTGTATCTTTGGCAGGCAAGCCAGAGTGATGGATTTTTTTAAGGTGCTTCCCAGCTCTATAATCACCTTGTAAACTGGACCAAAATACATTTTCTCAAAAATGCCTTTTCCCCTGGTGAATCAGTCTTCAGCTGTCTCTTTCTTAGGCTTTTTAGAAATGTATACATCAAACATATTTCAGCTTATGCCACTTACTAGTAGGATTTCATAAGTGCCCTCCGCTAGGCCCTTCCCGCTTTCCTCTTTCATGACATTTAGTGTCTGGTAAATCTTGGGGTTGGGAAATGTGAGCCAAGCTATAATGGCTGTGGGTGTAGTCACTTTTTTTTATAAAACTTCTAAACAATTTTTGTTATCTTGCAGCTCTTTCATTATCAAGAGATCACCAATAGGAATTGGCTTCATCATTAAATTTAAAAAAAAAAAAAGACCCTTTCCTTTATGTCCTCTCATCAATTGTCACAACACCATGGATGTATGGATACCCTAGCAAGTGAATTTCAATAGAGACAAAAGACAACAGCTCTGAAATGGCTTGATTGGATTTTGATAGAACTAAAAACAAATTGAATAACTAAACCTTCAAAGAGGTAACAAGCAACAGTTCAATTTTCTATTATAATTAAGTCTCCCCATTTTGAAATTTAAATTAACCCTATAAAATAGGGCCCTGTTAAAATAACAAAATATGCTGTTTTTTTGGAGCCCTATTTTATAGAGTCAATTTCGCATTTTCAATGTGGAGATGTTATCATAGGGATAAGTTCTGTTCTGTTCTCATTCACACAGATGACATTCCCATTGAAGTCACTGATGAAAAATATTCCCAATCTCATTCTGTGCTATTTAATGGATTGGTAGTCATAGAAGAGACAAGTAAACATGAGACACACTATATTTAAGACGAACTCACTTGACAATAAAGTTTTTACATTAGTTTGTTTTTCCATAGCAAAACAAGTTCAAGAGATTGCTGTGGGGTTTTTAAAACAAGGTCATGCTTTTCTGCCTGCTTTCCGCATAACACATAGGATTCAAAACCATGACTGAAAGATGAAGTTTACAGAGTCGGAAGTCTAAAAACAAATCTGTATTTTGTATACAAACCTACAGTAAGCACTTTATAAAGTACATTGCAATGTCTTCTTTTATTAGAGTCCAGTGATCCTACCCTCATTTTGGATTCTGACAAATGTATTCTTCTTTCATGCCTCTAAATCCTCAATCGTTTTCAGAGCAAATATTTTTTGGACTTGCATTTTAAAATATAATGGAAAACTGCCCATAAGAAACTGAGCCAAGAGCTCCCAATCCTTTACGCTGGAGCAATGAACTATATAAAACCCTTATATAAATTGATTAAGTAAGATCATTATTCTATGTGCAAGTGCAGCTCTGCTTGTTAAAACAACAATTAAAAAAATCCAGCCCTGCAACAGAGCATCTCACCTTGTCAAAGAAAAGGTAAAATCATGCTTCATACCTTCTGAATGCCTGCTGGTGACTCCAGCACATTGTTCTCTGAGCCATTACTTCTGTTAATCATCCGCCACATTTGGGAATACATGCTGTCCCTCTCAAAAGGATTCATCCCCTTCACTCGAACATGCTCATAGACTGCAGAGTCCAAGACAGTGCCATAAGGAATATCCGTCTGCCTGGAGAGATCCTGGAGAGACCTTAATTGGTGGTAAAGAAAAGAGACACAGGAGACATGATTCCACATTTTCAAGCTGAACAGGAGCTGCCGGCAAGCAAAGGGCAACACATAGGAAGACAGCTGCCAAGTCACTGTTTTGTTTGTTTATTTTCTTAAAAGACAAAGTGAGACGAGGAGAAACAGAATTGTTTTTATGTTTTAAGACGTAAAAGAAAAATGTGAGGCCAAAGGGAAGAGGGGAAATGAGAACGAGGAAAAAAGAGAACATTGCAAGGAACAAGAGTGTGGTCTCAAGTGATGACTGCTTTCTTTCGGGGGGCAAAAGAGAGTGTTTTAGCCACCCCAGAAAATGTAAAATGAATCAAATAAAAGCCTGGTAATAGCCTGAAATAATGTCCCTCTACTTTACACTTTGTGGGGGACTCGCTCACTGAAATCAGAAAGGTCAGAAGAAGAACTCAATTAATATATCCCCAAGCACCAGGCCCAGGTGCTATTTGGAGCTGCTACGTTAAGCACCAGAAAGCAGCTTTCTGTTGGTTTGTATTGCATCAAAATACACACTCAGCATACAGAGCAGGCTAACAATAAACTGAGAACGCTACATAGCAACATTTTCACAAGCTGGATGCTTTTGTTCTATTTTTATGATCTGCCACTTTCTCGAGTTCACAATAAATTTGCTCTGTTTGATAAGTTCTTTAGCCTTACCCACTCTCCCTGTGTTTGTATGAGTATATACACATATAAAAACTGATTATATATATAATTAATGTAGGCGTTTCTAGAATGTGTCTTTATCCACCCTTTCTTGGCCTTAAAAAAAAACTTTGTTATGATCCCATCAAGGCTCCAGACATGACCCCTTTGCCACTATTTACTCATCCTACTGCAGTACTTAACGATACCTTTATTTCTTTAATGACATTCATTACAGTTTTGGAGGGACTGACACAATATATTTAGCACCTAGGACCCATTAAGGCTTGGCTGGCACAAATTAGCTTTATGTAACTGCACAAATCTAATGGATGACACTTAAGGACAAATAAAAGATATGTCAGAGTGCAGTCTTAAAGTAGACAATGGCATATTGCAAAGATCCACCTATAACCACTGCAAATGCAAACATGAACTTGTAATACTCAACGGCCTCCAAGATGTACATTTGAAATATGTAAATAAGAAGATTGATTCAAAAAGGTCCTAAAGGCAAAAATAAAGGAAATAAAATCCTTAGAAGTGGCAGGAATGCTAATTAAGAAAACAATAATAGTCTCATAAGGCACGTGTAAGACTGAACAAAAACAGAAACAGGAAAGCAAGAAGTAAATCAATAGGTATGTCTACACTTCAATAAAAAACCTGCAGCACTGAGTTTCAGAGCCTGAGTCAGCTGAGTCAGGCTCCTGAGACTTGGGCTGTGGGGCTATAAAATTGCAGCATAGATCTTCAGGCTCAGGCTGGAGCCCAGGCTCTGAGACCAACTGGTCTCCAGCCCAAGCCTGAACATCTATACTGCAATTTTATAGCCCTGTAGCCTGAGCCTTATGAGACTGAGTCAGCTGGCTTGGGCTGACCGTGTAATGGGGAGAGACCTACCTTGGACTTGTTTTTTTCTGGTAAGATAGATGCAGTATTGTCATACATTAAGGTATCAGAAGAACTAGTGCTGGAACTAATTCATAATTTAAAAAAAAATAAGTCACCAGGCCCAGACAGTATGCACCCAAGAGTCCTGAAAGAGCTCAAGTATGAAGTAGCTGAGCTGTTAGCAAAAATATGCAATCTCTCATTAAAAACAGCTACTGTATCAGAGGACTGGAGAGTAGCAAATATATCTATATTTTTAAGAAGGCACTAGAGATGATCTGAGTGAATACAGAGGAGCAAATCTTATATCTAGTCCAGTCATCACTTGAGACCACACTCTTGTTCCTTGCAATGTTCTCTTTTTTCCTCATTCCCTTTTCCCTTCTTTCCTTTGGCCTCACATTTTTCTATTACATCTTAAAGCATAAAAGCAATTCTGTTTCTCCTAGTCTACTCTAACGCTAAGAATTCTAATAGATTAGCAAATCTTAGAAAAATAGATTAGCAAATAGATTTTCCTTTGAAGAAATCATTTTGGATATCATTATCTTCCAGATTTTTAAAATTCTATTTTAATTATGGTTTCAACTAACTTAGGTTAAGGAAGTCCAGAGAGGATAGTGAAGAACTTCAGAGGGATCTAACCAAGCTAGGTGACTGGGCAACACAATGGCAAATGAAGTTCAGTGTTCATAAAGGAAAAGTAATGTATATTGGCGTGAAAATGTTCATTCAGGTACTTTACAGGGTTCTAAATTAACAGTATAATCTCAGGAAAGGGACCTAAGGATCTCTGTGGATAGCTTAAAGAAGAGCTCACTCAATATGCAGCTGTGATCAAAAAAGAAAACAAGAAAACAAGGTATCAGAGAGTTAGGAAAGATAAATAATAGGAGAATATTATAACTCCTTTATATATGTCAATGATAGAGCTTCATCTGATAATCACCCATCTCAAAAAAGATATTTCCGAATTAGTGAGGATTCAGAGAAGGAAACGCTTAGAAGTACAGAAAAGCTCTCATATGAAAGAAATTGAAAAGGTTGGGATTGTTTACCTTACAAAGGAAATGAATAAAGAGAGGACATAATAAAAGTATATAAAATATTGAATGGGTCCAGAGAAGGTAGATCAGGAACTTTCATTCTTCTTGTCTCATAACACAAGAAGCCATTCAATGAAATTAAAAGGTGGAAAAATCAAAACCCATAACAGGAAATACTTTTTCACATAATACATAATTAGAACAATGTAACATGGAACACATTGCTACAGGATGAACTGAGGCAAAAAAACTTAGCAAAATTCAACTAGCAAGTGGATATTTATATGGATAAAAAAAATCCAGAGTTATAATACTTAATGTTTACATAAATCTTGGAAGACCTATTAAATCTCATGCTTCAGGGTTTAAAACAATCTCTTTATGTAAATATTAGGAAAAGAGCTAAAATGGGGGACAGATAATCCTACATCTGCCTAATGCAAGGTTTCTTGCACCTTCCTTGAAAGCATCTGATGCTGGTCATTGTCTGAGACAGAATATTGTGCTAGATGGACCATGCGTCCAACCCAGTATTCAGGTCTTGTTTGCATTAGCAATCCTATAGTATTTTTCCTAAGAAGAGGGGCTTTTAGCCTGATGTCCTAGGTCAGAATTCTACCCCACAGCCCACTGTCATCCAGAAGTAGATGTATTTCAATGATGCTTAATATATATATCTGTCAAAAGCTTTGAAACAATTGATTAAAGACACTATATATATATTTAAGATACTATATTCTCCAATTCTGAGTTGCTGTTGTTTCTGCTGTTAATATGTTTCTGTATCTCCTGGCAGCATTCAGAAATGTAACAAAGGCTGTCACAGGTCATATATATTATAATGTCCTGTAATTTTTCAGTTATTTGCAATACACATTACTGGAACAGGGTAGGAAGAAGTACTTACTGAACCCCACCTTTCTGATGACAAATACCTAGCAAAATTGTAATAAGTAACTTACAGGACTCTGTGTAGCCATATAATTTCCAATATAACAACCAACACAGCAATTTTCTGACATGTATTGCTAACAGCTAGTATAAAAGATATGTGGAACTGTTACCATGGAACAGTACATTTAGAAATAGCAAGAGGAAAAAAACAGTTTCCCTGTATGTCTTATAACTATAAAAGCAATTCTGTTATGCATAAAAAGGTAAAGCAATATATGAATAACTGGGGGTGAAAACAGTATTAAGGGTGAGCTACAAATGGGAGAGTTCTGGTTTCACTCCATTTTTACGGACTGGCAACAGTGGCAAAAGACAGGACCAGAAGTGACGAAGTATGAGGATGGGGAATGTGTTGATCTCATTAAGGGACAAAAAGCTTGTATTAACAACTGAATTATTTAATTTGAACATTACATAATTCTAATGCACTAGCAATCAGAGTCTGAGCTTGACTGCAGTCTGCAGCTTTGTGCAGTCCAGTGCCTGGCCTTGCAAAATGGAGGATGGCCTTTGTTCTCTGCTGCCCCATCCCATAGACCTACACAACAACTTTAGCTTCTTCATTCAGAGAGGAGGAAGGAGTGTTTGAGTTCAAATTCTGTGGCTTTGTTAAATTCTCTTGCTAACAGCAAATCCTAAACCCTGGTTCATCTGCCCCTATTTTGATGATTAAAAAGAATTATCCAGCTTGCTGAGTATATCTAGGGGCATCACACCTAAATCATAGGGCATAGAGGTGGAAAAGACCAAGATCATTGAGCCATCCCCCTGCAAGGAAACATATACCATGACGTCATTTGATATATGATCTGCTTCAGGGACAAGTTTTACATTTGCATCTGTACAGATTTGCAAAGTGACATTCACAATCCAGCAACAGATGCAACAGAGATGCAACAGAATAAAACAAAAACCAACCTCCTGGCAGAAAAGTGAAATTCTTACACTTTAGACGCTTCCTCAGCTCTATAGATGCATCAATCACTATGCATCATTCTTCTCTGAGCATTGTTTTGGCATCTATTTTATATCTATTGATATTTGAAGATTATAATTTTACTTTTTTCAATGTATCTTTATTTCTGGACTAAACAATTGATTCATACATGAGATTTACATGAGTAACTCCATTAGAATTAATGGCATATGTGTAAGTCTCACACATGTTCGCACAGGAGCATAAGTCTCAAAATAAGGACAGCTCACGTCAAATGCACGTACACATATGGAGGAATCCTCTGATGTCCAGATTCTGATATCCCTACTCACACTGAGTAATACCCTAACTCACACTACTACCTTAACCTATGAATTGTTATACGGAGTTCAATAGAAATCTCTGCAGAGCTAAATGCTAACTCAGCAAGAGTAAGGCTATCAGAATGGCTTTGGATATTCAAATTTTAAAACAGTTAAAAAGTGACTGATGGAACTAAAGACGTACTGATCAGTGAGAAGTTAAAATTGCTCATAGAACCAGTTTAACTTAATTGGAGTATGAGAATCCCTGTTTACTATACATAGAATAAAAGTTCCAAATCGTTTCAGAGCATTGCAATAAACAAGCTATACTTCTAGTTATGCTCACTATGGAGATTTTTTATGGAAAAATATTTAAGTTATATGGGGGGAGCATGGTATATTAAAATTTTCCCTCAATGTTTTATAAGGACTAAATTAGATTACTAATGACATAATATTAACTGTATGTCAGCCGTTGTGAGGATGACTAATGTCTGTACAACACTTAGAATATGTTAAATACTAACTTTATAAAGTTGAACAATTTAAAATTATATTTAATGTTCAACATTTATGTTGTTTACTTTTGGCACTTTATTCAGACAAGACAAACTAAATTGCTTCGTTTCACATTTTACACTAGTCAGTAGCACTTTCTGATGTAGCAATTTCCAGCAACACAGAGAAATATTTAATTGCAATGATAGATTTTGCCTGCACGTTGGATTTAGAGAAAAATTACTTCTGTTCATGTTGTGTCCTGTTTGCACATTCCCTTGTCCCCACCATCCCTTTTCTCTTTTTAAAATAAATCCTACATTTGGGACCTTATACCATAATATCTGGCAATGCTTTCAATGGAATTGTAATGTCAAGAAGTGTTTTTAAAACGTTCATAATATAGTTTAGAAAATGCAAAGAATATAGTGTTCATGTTTACTCATTGCTTTATCAGAACTGACTGTTGCATGTAGCAGTCTGTGAGAAAGCAATTAGTCACTAAATAACAAATGCAAATAACTGATCTGGTTGCTTACATTGAAGTCCTTATTTATTATTCTAATTCAGATAAAGCTTGCCTAACAAGTTGTGTTTTTCATCTCCTGGGGCTCGAAGGATTTATTCTGAGGCAGGCTCAGGAGACAGGGCATAGCAAGACAAATGATTTGCAGTTTGATAGTGACAGCTGCGTCAGAAAGTAATAACACTGCTTGCCAACTAGTTTAAAAGTCTGGATGGACAGTGTACAAGGCAAGGATGTGAAGAGCACTCTTTTAGTGAAGGAAAATACCTATTGTCATTACAGTAGATGAACCCTAGTGTAGCCTCCCTTCAAAGCAAATCTATAACCAGTTCTGCTGTTTGGAAACATCTGGGGACATCCTAGCTTAATATGAATTGTAGTATGTGAAAAATGCCTGGAAAGAACCATTAAATATAAACCAGCGTGGGTGTGCTCACAAACTTTTTTAAAAGCCAAAAAAATTGTAATGCATGTTTTATTACTACCATAATAACACTATTCTGGGGAAGGACCCTCTCTTAAAATTAATCATCATTATTATTATTGACTATGCACATAGAAAAGACATGGTCCAAAAATCATTGTGCTTACAGTCTAGAGATCCTATTTTGCAAATACCTCTGTGTGGTTAAACTCCTGTGCTTGGAGCCTCACTGAAGTCAAGCACAAAGATCATTTCAAGATAGGGACTTATGTTTTGGACAAAACATCACAGCAGATGTAGATAAAGGGAGGATTGAGGAGAACAGGGGTTATGGTTCAGTTCACTGGGATTCTTATTGAGGCACACAACCTGCTAGAAAACATGAGCTTGAGGGAGTAATCTCTGCAATAATTGGAGGGAAGTTGAATATACACTCCTATAGCCCCCAACATTCTCTGTTTAAAGTAGGAGAAATATTCAAATGGTGTAGACACACACAAGAGGGGAACGATAGAAACACTTATTATGGGAATGGGAAAAGGTAAGAAACTATGTCCTCTCTCTTTGTGGATACAAAGACCAAGGTTTTTTTTTTTTTTAAAGGAGAACTTAGGCTCTTAGGTACTCACGTGCTAAAAGCAGGTCCCATTACTTTAAGGTCCTTCACAGCTTAGTCTTGCTGTACCTATCAGACCTAATAAGTTATCAAGCCCTGTTCTGCTCTGCCAATGATTAGCCAATTTTTTCTCACTCAGTTTTTTGCTTTTTCTCATGCTGTTCCTTATGCAGGGGACCAGCTCTCTGTTAATATCCATAAAGTCACTATGTTATTTTCCCTAAAATCCCTCTTTAAAACTCACCTCTGGGGTGATGCCTATAAAACACTTGACAATGGCTAAGGCAGTTGGTGTGCTGAGAATGCTGGTCTGTGCTAATCATAATTATTTTAGTGTTAATTAAATCTCTCATTATATACTAGATTATAAGATCTTTGAAGAAGGGACTTTTGCTTATTACATGTGTGTACAGCACCTAGCATAATGGGGCCCTGATTCCTGATGGAGGCCGCTAGGCCTTACCACCATACAAATAATAATAATAATTGAATCAGAAATAAAAGAGTTAGAAACGTCACAAGAAAGCCTAACGTCAGGAGAATTCCAGTCTCATTTTCTAGCATAAAGATATTCAGATAAGCTTCCAAACCATACAAACTTTTGGATGTTTATCCAAATCAAACTCACAGTCATGTCTTCTGAGGTTTGATATCACTTGGTGATACATCCTTTGATCCCTCTATTTTTTAAAATGTTTCATGCAAAGTTTTAGTACTTGTGTGAAAGTGCCAAATGAAGTCCTCTCCATATCCACAGAACAGGGCACTACATAGTCACTGGTAGTGTGAGCTTCCCTACATTGCCCTATCAATCGTCCTTAACCCTGAACTAAAAGAATAAAAGCAGCACACTAGCTGGGGAGCTGGCTAGGCTAACCAATGGGAAATGCCAATAAGAGGGTTGTGTCTTAAGCCCCTCCCCTCTCAGGGAGTTATGCACCTAAGTCCGGGCTGCAAGAAGGTGTCTAGATCTGTTTGCAATCCACATCTGGGAACTCTTTATCGGAAGAGAGGTGGCTTAGGCACCCAACATGTTTCTTGTGAGAACAACGTAGATGCCTGCCTAACTACACATACAAAACAGCAGGGTGGGAGAGTAGGTGTCAACGGCCTTCCTTATAATCGTTAGCCAAGTGGTTAGGATACTCACCGGGAATGTGGGAGATTATAGTTCAATTCCTCCCTCTTTTCAGTAAGGAGAAGGGATTTGAACAGGGTTTTACAAGGATCTCCTGCATTGGGTACCTGCATAATAGTTCACTGAAGGATGGCATGTCATGTCTCTGCTGAGAACCGGTTGCCCACTGGTCATCATAACCATTTCAAAAAGTAAAGATGGATAATATATAAGGAGTTATGTATCTATACTGGAAATTATTTTCTTAAGATCTTGGCATTAAGGCAGGTGACCAGGCGGTGACATGCCTGAGAGATGTTTCCTTTCAGGCAGGAGGTAACTGATATTTATCGCCCTGTCTGGCCATTTGTGTCCTGTATGCCTCACACTGTATGCCTAGTTGCACATTGAGTCAAGTGTGAACTGAGAGATTGCAGAATCTACAAGACAGAAAATCTACAGGAGGAAACAAACATTGGAAGGGGGTAAGGGGAGTCCTGTTTATAAAAAAAGACAAAGGATTGGTCTGGTATATCTTGGAGTGCAAGGAGACACACTAAATCCTTCAGCTAGGAGGCAAACTGACAGCATGCAAGTCTTATGAAGGATGGGTCACTGTCTGGCTGTAAAGCACTGCAGGATTTTGGGGTGAGTAATACTTTATTAGACACGAGAGTATCTTTTTAGCTAAGTCTAGGCGCTAGAATGTGTGTGATGATTTTATTTTATATATATCCATTTGTTTCCAATACTTCTACTTGCTACTACTTGAATCTCTATGCTTCATTAAATCACCTTATAATTGATTTCAGTATAAACAAATCTAAGTGCTAGAGAGACAAGGTGGGTGAGGTAATATTTTTTATTGGACCAACTTCTGTTGGTGAGAGAGACAGGCTTTCAAGCTACACAGGGCTGTCTTGGAAAATCTAAGAGATGTGAGTTAAGAAGAGGCGTGATCTGAGGTGAAACTGATAAACTGGGCTATACTGTTTCTTTGGAAGGAGCTGATCAGTGAACACTGTGAGAGTTGTGCAGACCAGTTGAGGTTTGGAGGGTGAATATCACTAATTTATAGAGTGACAGTGGGGCTTAAGAGACCTACAAGGGAGTGTTTGTGTTGCCTTTGGCCAGTGGAGTTGGGGAGCTGACCTCTGCCTGGCACAAACAAGACTTCCTCACATTAAGGGCAGGGGGTAGCAAGGTGCCTCACAGCGTTAGGTGGATGCCCTAGCCACTGACCAATAGAGTCATTCTCATGCACTCTCTGGCCCAGTGTATATATAATTATTGGACACAAAGTAGAATGGCTTAATAGGAGAGATTGAGAGAGAGCCACATGAGACTATCCCATAGTCCAGTGGCACAAACTGAAAAGCACTGCAACCAAAAGTAATACAAAGAGTGGCATTTGACTGAAAAAGGAGGCACACATTCACTCTAGATCTATGCTATTTTTCTTTTCCCTCAGATTTAGTTTATAAATTGCAACAAATTAGAGTCTAATTACTCAGTTAAGCAGAGAGTACATACAACTGGCTATGCAGCAAAAATCAACTTGTGAGGATATAAAAGGGAAGCAGACATTTTTCTAGTCCTTATTTTTGTTAACACTAAACTTGCTAACAATATGCTAGGTGCTGTTCTTTTCAGAATACACCTCTGAAAGAATGGTGCAATGCTTTGGGAGACAGTTGTGTCCATCACTCTCTTAGAGATGGGTGAACCGCCAAAGGTTCAGAATTAAATTTGGATTCAACAATGGGCTGGAAGTATCTTCCAAACAGGATCTATCAGGAGATTTCTGAGGCCCATACTGCTGTTGGGAAGTACCACAAGAACAGCCACCATAAATCTACACAGCAAACGAAAGTGTGATTGTAGTGCAGGTAAGCATACCTGCACTAGCTTTAATTTAGCTAGCACAGATAACAACAATAGTGAAGAAGTGGCACCAGAGGCTTCAAGAGCAGCTAGCAACCCCAGTACAAGCCACCGGGGACTCAAACTAGCCCATGCTGAAGTCTGTGTTGCTATGTCATCATTACTATTGTTACCTGCTCTAGCTAGATTAAAGTTAGCATGAGTATGCCTACCCCCGCTACAATCACACCTCTATTTGATGGGTAAATGTACTCTCAGACAGCATAACATCATTTCTGCTCCTAGCTGGAAACAAGTTATCTACTTGAGAACCACCAAGGGCATCTGTTAGTGTTTTGATCTAAAATTGGTGATGGTAGGAGTAGCTTTTATTAATTAATTTATTTTAAATTTGAACCAGTTTCCGATCTCTAGATAATTCTGGCTTTGGGTCCTGCTAGTCCTTGGGGAGATTTCACTAGCTAGCCTAATGAGTGAAAGTTAATGGTTAAATTCTCTAAAGTTACACCCAGGCAAAACCATTGACCTCAATCCCTTTCATTCTAATGATTTCATTGTGTTGTCTGGACGTAACTGCAAGCAGAATTTGGTTTATTTTCTTTACATATTTAAACCTATTTCCATTCTAGCCTTCCAGGATCACCTAGGGTATAATTTGATCTGTAAAAAAAAAAAAAGGAGCATTGGGTTTTTCCTCTGTTGCTTATTCCTTTTTGCAATAATTCATTGTGATAAACAAACAGTCTCTTTGGTAAGTGCTGGTTTGCTTCCCAATTTGGGGCAGTTTTGTAAACTTAAGTTTTACACTCTGACCACAGTAAGGAGAACTTAATTCCCAAATGGATACTTAGCACATCTAATTACTCTAATTCTGACCTACAAATACTGCTAAAAATGTCTCTGTTCTTCCATTTCAGGAGCACTCCAGCTGCAATATATTCCACTGAATAAAACATTTCAGTGACATTTGCCCCATAAATAATACACCACCCAGACCAATGTACACCCAACTGTACATAATAACCTCAAAATTCCGTTGAGGATTTCTAGTGACATCATAATGAATTACAAGAGTAGACTGGAAATGGAACTGTAAAATTATATTACCATGTAGGTATATTTTATTTTGATTATGTATGATAAGAAAGCTCACAGCCATTTTTTGCATTGATTGGAACATTTTTCTTGAGCACAACAAAAACATTAATGACCTAATTTAAAAGCAGGATGCAGTGGCTGCAGGCACAAAAAATATCATATTTGTGAGCACAAGTTGAGTGACTGAGCACGCAAATGGGCACATGCACACATTTGCCTACATTGCATTTGTAAATGCCTCTGTGTGCACAAATGAATTTTTTTCACCCTGTTTTGGCAATATGTCCCTTAAGGCTTATTAAAAATGAATTGTTTTTATTGGAAAAGATCAGTTCTGACGCCACACTGAAATATAATTTTACCATACTCTACTTGGCAAACAAGTGCTGATGGTTGAGAGAACAATTTATTGGCTTTTGTCCTGTAAGACTGAATGAAATATCTTTTTTTAAACAGCTGAGATCCTTTATTCATCAACCGATCAACAGCCTAACATTTCAGTTCTGCCAAAGCACATCTGGAGCAACCAGTGATCTCACAATTTAAAATTCAATTACCAAGAGAAGATTTTAGTTTGACCTAACCAATAATATAATGCAGGCTGAATGAGTTTGTATGCATAGTATGACACATTGGGCAGCATGACTATAATGGTACATAGACATCATGAGCCTGAGCCACAAATTTTGGATCCAGAATGAGAGATAAATCTCAATTTCCCCTATATTCAGGAGTGTTTAATAGATTCTAAGGAAGTTTTAGCCAGAAGGGACCACTGTGATCATCTAGTCTGACCTCCTGCATAACACAGCGCATAGATAGAACTTCCTTGAATTAATTCCTGTTTGAACTAGAGCATATCTTTAGAAAGACATCGAAACTTGATTTAAAAATTGCCAGTGATGGAGAATCTACCACGACCCATGGTAAATTGTTCTAATGGTTAATTACCCTCACTGTTAAAAATGTCTACCTTATTTCCAGTTTGAATTTGTCTAGTTTCAGCTTCTAGCCATTTGATCTTATTATACCTTTGTCTGTTAGACTGAAGAGCCTATCATCAAATATTTGTTCCCATATAGTTACTTATAGACTGTGATTAAGTCATCTCTTAATTTCCTCTTTGGAAAGCCAAATAGATGGAGCTCCTTGAATTTTTAACTGTATGCCATACTTTCCAATCCTTTAATCATTCTCATGTCTCTTCTCAGAACCCTCTCCAGTTTATCAGCTATTCGGATCTAGAGGTCTGATTCAAGACCAGCTCTAGTATACCCTGGCACTTACTTACTCTCCAGCTGTTCTTTTCCTCCCTTTCCCCTCAAGAAGGGAGTCCCTGTATATCTTCTCCTCTTCTTCCTCCCCGCCCTAAGAAAATGGCTCTTTCCAACCCCATATAAATATCTATGTTTTGTTCCTTCTCCAAATATCGCTCTACTTCCCCTTCTTTGACCCTTCCAATCATTTGGCTTCCCCCTTCTTTCATCTGTCATATAAGAAGGGAGCTCTAACCAGCCCAGCTCCCTGAGAGACCACCACTTATTCTTATATAGCAGGGCTCAATTCTCATGGCCAGGTAGCTTTGTCCTGGTGGAAAAAAGGGGGAGTTTCACTTTAAACCCTCAGAAGCAGCAAAATCTTTGCTGATTGTCATCAGAGGGTCAGGATACAGATTCTTGGGGCTTCTTACAACTGGAGAGTGTAGAGGGGGGAGCACTTCAATACATATTTTTTCCATTTCAAGCACTGATATAATAGTACCTTTTTGTGCAGGACGTCTGACAACCACAGACATTAAATAACTATTTCATTTTCCACTTCCTCAAACCATTTAGACAGTAACTATTTCCTTTAGAATATATCTATATCTATATCTCTCTCTCTAAAGGACATGAACTTCCTAGTGCCTGAGAAGAGTAATTAGTTTGCAGTGACTGTCTATTTAGATTGATCAGAAATACATTCTGCTGCAGAAGATATTGGCTAAAGAGTGTCTTTCTCAGGATCTCCACCTTTTCGCACAGACATGTACAGGCACCATCTGTTCTTTATCCACTTACTGGATGGAGCTCTCAATCCGAGTGATTGTGAGAAAAGCTGCTAGGTTTGCTGTGTAAGATGAGATGACAATCAAAGCAAAAAGCCACCAGGCGCCCATCATCATTCGGGTTGCCAGTGTTGTGTAAGGAACTTCTCCTCCTGTTGGACAGAAGAAGGAAAATTAGAGCTTTCATTTGCATGGTGCAGAGCCAAACCTTCACTGTTAATGTCTTGATCATGTCAACGGTGTTGCTGGCATCAGTAGAGTACGTCCATTAGTAAAGCGAGCAGGATTTGGATCATAATTTCTATGTACTGAAGAGTATTAAAAGAAGCCCACACCTCCACTCCAAGAGTTTTTCCATGAACTCCTTCATCATTGTGTGTTTAACTGAGAGTCAGCCCACTACGGGAGACAGATTTCATGAACTCAGAACAAAAAGAGCATATTTAAGCATCTATGGTATTTCTTTTTCCTTTCAGATTTCTTTAGTGTCCTTAATTAAGCTCTCCCTGTGCTTTTGAGTTTATGGAGTTTCTTAAAACAAAAAACAAAACAAAACCACAACTTTTTCACAGCTATGTTGATAGCCAGACGTGCTGTTGCAGAGTGTCATGCATGTATGTAGAATCTGCTTAAAGTGAGCTGGGTTATACAGAAACTCCATTTATACTGAAGTAGAAAAACAGAACTCATAATTAATTTAATTTCAAAAGTGCTTTACAAACAGTATTTGAGCCTGTTAGCTAAGTAATCCATAACTTCACCAGCAATGAAATGTACCCGCCTTGAGGCGGCACACAACATTTGTTTTGCAGCGCTCAAAACTAATACACAGCTTAATTTATTCTAATTTATCTATAGACAGCAATGCTGACTTGTCACAGCTATGTTGGGTTGTATGCTATGGTACGGGTGAATGTGTCACATATTCCAAAAGTATAACGTTTTCCAAGATATAATCTAGCAACAAGCTTCTAGGACACGTCATTCTTTAAACAAACAATTTCCACCTCTCCACCAAACACTTTGGTTTGACATTTTTGAAGTTGTTCTTTTCTATTTCAGTGAGTTCATTCCAAATCACACACAGGAAGAATTTATAAATGAAAGAAAAATCATTGTCTTAAAAAAGTAAAATAAAAAGCTCTGGATTCTGAGGGTTAGAAATTGTCACTGCTAGAAATAACCAAATATAGACAAGTAATCATAGTTAATGTGTATCCTTGATTGCCTACAATGCTCATGCTTTCCTTCTTCCCATCTACTGCACCTGGAAGGCTGGTTGTTTTCTCAGCTGAAGTTTTCTCAGACAAACTCCAATTCCTTATATCCTTTAGAAACTACTGGTCAAAAAGAGTGGTAAATGGATATATACTTTCTGAATAGGATTTTAAGAGCACTCTGTTGGGTCAGTTCTGCTCATGCTGTAATCAATGGGAGTTTTATTTTGACCTCAGTGGAAGCAGAATAAGGTCAATGCTGAATGCTTTTGAAAATCCCTCCCAGAGTCTGTCAACTTTTTGCCCTTGCATTCCTTCCTGCTGGTGTGTATATGTTCTGGATTCCAAAGTCCATCACAAGAACAAGAGTTTCCAACTAGATAACCAGACCTGCATATGTTCCCTGTAATCCAAGTGTTTCTTAGCGATTCATTCTCCTTTACTTTCAGAATTTATATTGGGCCTTCAAGTTTTTTCTCACTTCCCCTCAACTAAAAACCCTAAAGAAAGGGATGAGGAATGATGTTTTCCCTTTCTTCAAAGGAAGAACAATTCTGATTTATAATCTAATCTCAATTCATTTCTGTTACCCAACTTTCCAGTCATACAGAGGTTTCAGAGAGAGAGAGACTAATGGTCACCAGAAATACAGGTAACCTTAAATTAGTATTTTGTACAGATAAATCAAGCAACAGAAATCTAAAAAACCAGTCCAACTGTAATTAGCTTTATTGTAAAACCCAAGGGAGAAGAGCAGAGCTTTAATGTTTTTTATTCACATTTTGTAAAATGATATTCAGCTCAAATTTATTTCCATGTTTTTTCATTCTTAAAAACAGAACCCAGATAAAGCCACTAGATGTTACAAGGATCAAAGGGATTCCTCTGAAGTACTGGCAGTTTACTATAGGTTGAATCAGAAAGAAGAACTTTGTGCTTGATTTTCACTTGCCCTTAAACCTCTTGACACTGCTCTGGCAGTGGAAATTGGTCTTAAAGTGCAGATAAATCACAGTTACACTCACTTTAAGTATAAATAAGAATAAGGTCCTTTTCAGTTGCAATTTGAGCCTACCTAGAATTTTTACTCATCTCTGAATGCTACTGACAACTTCACTGTTTAACATCTATACATATTACAGCTAGCTGCAAATGTTCATTGCAATGTTTTGAAAGCATACGAGACTTTCATTCTACTTCACTATAAATGGTGTTTCACTCTACCTGAATTAATTATAAGGGGGTTCCACTGCATTTAGATATCTTGTCTTTTAAAAACTCCAGTATTAAAAAGACAAGATCTACATTAGACTCACACAGTCAGAAATACATTTCCTCCTATTTCCAGGATGCCATATAATTATCCGAAATAAGAATCTCTTGATCGTATCAGTAGATGTTATTTCAATATTAGGATTTTTTGAAGACAAAAATTAATTTTAACTTCTGAAGACCCTGTTCCATGTCCAGCACAAGTTATAAATGAAATCCTTTAATGGGATATTTCCACTTTTAGAGTGGTTTTTGTAATGCCTTTGGAATCTTTCAATCAAAAATAAATTACATCCAATGAAAATAGCAGACAGAGATACCAAATTAACCCAACAGGCTGATTGTTCTTTTAACCTTCAGGTGCCAATCCCTGCGGTTTAGCTCTGAATTAAATTGAAATAGATGGAGAGATGAAGGGGAAGCCAGCTATTTCTTAGCCCGGCTTGCAATTTCATTTTTCAACCTCATGAATAAAACTAAAAGTAGCTTCCCACTGTTTTTAATTGAAATGAGTTGGCAGAAAGAAGAGGACCATTGAAAGTCACCCACCTACCTTTTATTCACAGTTGAAATGCTCAAACAAGGATCTTGCTCATTGGAGAGCTGACCTAGCCATTTATACATGCCCCACCCACAGCATTCTGGTACTGCTCAAAGTGAGCCTTTTTTTCCATCAGAAGTTTGTTCCCATCCCTCACTGCTATGCTTTCTTCTTTAAAAGCCAATTATTAATGAAGCTCTAAATAGCTGAAAATGTGTGGTTCAGCAGGAAGTATCTGTAGTGCACACAGCTGTTTGTGAAAAAGACCTGCCGTTAATCAACAGAGCGGCAGTTTATACCATCAATAGTTAATGACTGCAGCTTGAGGATACAGAACAGCATGCAACACACATTTTCATATATGTGGGTACAACTTGTCACCATTTTTGTAGGGAGTGTGTTTCAAAAGAGTTCTGCACTTCCCTGCTATGAAATGTACCTGAGTCCCACTCAGACCCTCTCCTTTACACAAATGCTTTAGAAACAGGCATTTTGAGAAAGCAGAGACAGCAATTGCATTACAATGCAAAGATAAGTTCCTCATCCCCTCCCAAAAGAGAAGCAGAAACTGAAAGAGACATTTTTCTGCCATAAGATCATCTCTTTGGAGTTTTATTAGGAAGATGAAACAAAAGGATTTCATGCTATGGAGTCTTCTGTCTTGTACAGTCTGCTCAGACATTTCACTTATTATGACTTCGCACCCTATGAGAGAACACTCAGCTTTGTTTTCATCTAAACTCACTGTTTTAGTAGGGCAGGGAGGAACTCAATGGCTTGGGATAGTGGCAATGGGGTATGGAGCTTTTTGTCATTATTTCATATATAGTCTAAGGATCAGGTCCTCCTCTCGCTAGTGCTGCTAGGGGGAGCAGAAAAGCACCCTTTTGTCATAAAATCAAAGAGGTCAGGATTTTATAGGGTGAGTCTGGTAGATGCTTTATTGGGTGCACATTACTGTGGGTCTGAAAAGGAGCACTTTGGATACCCAGCTAGCACTGGTTGATAATGATTGTAGCTTGTGTACTAGAGAGAGAGATATACAGGCTGAGCAGGACAGACATATATGCATGCTCACTGGAGCTGTGATTTATGGACACTGTTTCCTTAGTGCTCTTTTGTCCATCAGGAGTCCCTAATATGTGCCACAAAATATATTATCTACAAAGTTACATTACATATTTAAAATATATATAATATATTAGGGGCTATATAGAGAGACTTCCTATACACTCATCCTACCACTTTCCTTTCACATCACCAGCAAAAAACAGAGTAGAATATAGCCCTAGATTGGTAATGACTGAAAGTCATTGCCATCTGATGGATGTTTGGTGACCTATGTAAAATGAGTTGGTTGGTCTCAGTCCAATTTCCAGAGGACATGTCCCTATAACAAAAAACACAACTGTAATTAGCACTCTGTTGCCACTGATTGTACATTATCTGTTTTGTGGATAAATACAGGATCTAATCTTCAGTAGAATCCAACTGGCACTTTTCATGTTCACTGAAATTAACTTAAAACTGAATCTATATTTAATTTTTCAGACTGTGTGTTTAGGTGTGAAATACTATGAATGAATAATACATTTTAAAAAGTGTTGTATCTGTGTTAGTCCTAGGATATTTTAGAGAGACAAGGTGGGTGAGGTAGTAATCTTTTACTGGACAGAAGTTGGTCCAATAAAAGATATTACCTCATCCACCTTGTCACTCTAACTTTAGAAAAAATATTTTCCTAAGTAAACTTTACTGGATGTTTTCTAAAAAGAGCTATATTATCATAGACATGATAGAAAAAGAGTATTTTTTGTCCTGCCACCTCCTTTATCCAATATGGCTCTCCATTATGACTGGTAATGACCTAAATTGTAGGTAATTCTTGTCTACTCCAGGTGGTCAATTCATCCTTAGTACGCTTCATGTGCTTTTGTTTATTCCCCTTTCCTTGCCAGTTCTTCTAGAAATGTATCAACAGGCTGGGGGAAAAAAATCTATTGCCCTCGAACCCAGGAACAACCTGACACAGAATTGGACAGACACAAAGATCAGAGAAAACAAAGTGTCTGAGGGAAAATGTGACTCCTGTAAACCAATACAAGTTTCCAATACTTTTAAAGTTATACTCTCCTGTAGTCAGTAGGTTTGAAGACTGCTGAGAGTGGAGAATAAAATAAGGTGAGGTTCAAAGTAAGAAGAGGGGTTAGCTAGCTGAAGAACGGCAGAGACAGCATGTACCACGGCCCAGACTCAACCTGCTATACTGTAGCATTGAACTGAATTTGAATAATTCAAAGCAGAGTGGTATGCAACTACATTTTTTCTCAAGGGTTTGTCAATTGCTGGTTTCAAGGAAAGCTGCACTCATTTGCACAGCCCAGAAGTTCACTATGAAAGTTCACAGGATAAAAAAGCCCTTGTCACCGTGAATAAATGGCGAAAGGTTTGTTTTTAAACTTGCAATTATAGTTGGCATTTCCCAGTCCAGTGCTAGAGGCTACCATCGTGCTGAAAAGTGATGTCATTTGTGACACTAGACATGTAGACACTGGGCATGTAGGATCACAAATCAGAGCCTGTAAACAAGGTCCCCAGATGATTTAATATGGATTTAACATCCACAGTGGTAATGTGTACTATTTAGAAATTAAACACATTAGTTCAACAGTCATGAAAAAGAAATTTACTATGTAACCCTTACTGAAGCAAATGGGTAGCTGTATTATAGCTAGCATCCTGCACCTTTTTCAGTGGAACTAACATATGATTTTTTTTCTTTCTGGCATGAAATCTGATAATTTGTTATATGGGGGCAGGACTGTCACTTGCCATTAAGCAACCACACAGTTAAGCAACTGGCACAGAAGCTCCCTCTCCCTTATGGCCTTCACATTCTTGATGGTTGGGGAAGGAGGAGCTCAGACTCTGGAGGACTGCTTTTCCCTGCCATGAGCAAGTTGGTGGGGAATGGGTGGAGTCTTGTCTCTGCCCCTCAAAGTGCTGGCCATCTGAGCTGAGTCAGCGCAGGGAAGGGTAAGGTGCATGCTTTGAATGGGCCCAATAAATACATAATGGGGGTGAAGGAAGGGGTTGTAAACTCTCAGGGCCCCCCCTGGGAAGATGCAGCTATGCACTGCTCTTTACAAAGGCTAGGAGTCAGGTCACAATGACAGCTGATTGGAGGACAACAATTCTGTTTCATGGCAACTTTTGAGGTTTAGGTTTCATTCTGCCACAGAGCAAAAACAAAGTCCTTCTGACGTTTTCACAAAACTAGAATTGTGTCAAAATTTCCGTTTTTGGACCAAAACCAGAGGTTTTCACTGGCCTAGGATATGGGAGATCCTGATTCAGAACAGATTTTTTTATTCCAGAACATTCTGAATCAGGCAGAGCAGGGACTTTAATTTAGATCTCCCTCATCTGAAATGAGTGCCTTAACCACCAGATTACGGAGTGCAAGCTTCTCACTGCCTTCCCCTTCATTCCCTCCCCCACGTCATCAAAACAGATATGCTTCAACATGTCTTTTTACCAAAAATGTTTCGAACAGCTCTAGTCAATCTAAACCTTGGAGTGCTGAACAGAACAGAACAGAATAGGAAACCTTAGATTCTGTAGAACAGAATAGCATAGTTTACATTTGCACAAACAAAAAACATGCAGGTCTGCAGGGAACAGTTTAGATCAACTTGTCTCTTGTGTGTTTGTCTATGACAGAGACATTTCTCACAATTTTGGGGGGGGGGGGGTGAGATGGATATATTTTTAAAAAAGGCTGCAGGATTTTTACATTTTGGGTATTCCAGCCATGTGAAACAATACAAAATCTCCCACAATGCTGTAAAATTTCTCTGATTTTAAATTGGTAATTCATAATCCAGCACAGAACAAAAAAATTGTACTGCCAACTAAGGAGTACCTACTTCTACTAGCTGTAATATAACTGAAGCTTGGAAGTTGTTGAAATATCTCTCACAATAAAGAGTTCTTATTCTGGTTTTCTCATTTTTCATACATATTTTGTCATGCCTCATTGAATTGCTATAAATACATTAATTTCCATCTCATTTGGGATGGCCATCACATCCCAAGGTTGGATTCTTACACCACTGGATAAAATTAACATGGATTGACTTGGATTGGGGTTGCCTCCTTAATTTGCACGGATACAAATAAGTTTGTAAATCAGTAGCTGAGTTACCCAGCTTTCCAAATATTAACAGATTGCAGGGAATGAGAGTTGGAAAGGAACTGAGCATGAGGTAGGGCCAGCAGCCAGTTTTTACAGGGCTCTGGACAATATATATATATATATATATTGTCATTCTCCAGGAATGCAGCAGGCTAAATTTCTATAACTAGTTATCTGATCACAGGGAGAGGATCTAGAGGACACACTGCTCATTCTATGTGGATAGATAGGGGGCTTCACAGGTTCAACCTCAGGATAGTGATCAGAGTATTAGATGTCCACTTAGTGATCCAACAAAATGACACCAGCGCCAATGCTGGCAAACTAACAAAGTAGGCTCCAGGGGTTCCTGCACATCACTGCACTGCACTGTTCCCTTTTCTTGAGAATCTTTCACCTAGGCATGATCTCCTAGATTCAGTATGCTCAAGAATTTGACTCTGTGGTGCCTGTCAAAGTTCTGCTTCTGACAAGTTTTATATTAATCTTCTTTCTTCTGTAGCCTCAGGAAGTCAGGCCAATAAGGGTCCATTTGGAAAGGGATGTTTGGGATAGTGGTACTCAACTCACTTCCCAGTAATAGTTCTGCAGGGCTGAATCCATTCACTAGAGGTGTTGACTGGTAAGCCAAAAAGGCAAGATGAGAATCTGAAGATTTAGAAGGAAGTTGTTTCATTGTCTTTACCACACATTCTGCTTCATCATCGCTCTAAGGGAACTGGAGGCTAGATATGACCATTGGTATTTGCAAAACTCTTAAACGTCTCAGAGGAAAATTGAAATCCATTGTCAGAAATGACTTGCTCTGGAATCCAAAAACAGGCAAAGATGGATTTTTATTCTCTCAGCAAGTGTACTTGATGCGGTGTTGAGCAACCTGACAATTTCAATGAATCTTGAGAAATAATTAATCAGCAACAGACAGGTTGTATTATCCAGATAGAAAAGATCACGCCTGACTATCTGTCAAGACATGCCTGATAGAGCAGACTGTAGTAACAGTTCTGGTGGGTTGGTACTCAGGCAAGCACAAATATCACATTTCTCAACTTCCTGTTGTAGTTGTTTGATCAGTTCAGGCCACCAAACGAATGCTTAGCGCTTTCCTTGCATTTTGCAATGCCTTGCATCCCTCATGCATTCTGTCAAGGATTTCCTGTTGCATTGATGTAGCAATAATTGGTCTGGACTCCTTCCACAACAACCTTGATTTCTGATAAGATCCACAGAAACTGTCCAATCTGACTTCAGAGAAGTTTCTGACTTGGTCTGTTTTGTCCAGCCCTCTTTGCAACTTCATGACATGGCTCAGCAATTCATCTGCCTCTTGCTGCTTTTTCACTTCTTGCAGGGATTTTCCTGTGATTGGTAAAGTAATAAGTACTACATCTACAAAACTTTCCATGAGCAGCTCCTCTTGTTTATACTCTTGATGTGATATGTCTAGCATTTGGGCCCTACTGCTAAATTATAAAGTATTTGTGAGTTTGAGTCCCTGTTATCTATTTGACAAATTATTCCTGTGTCTTTTTTTAGACATCATGTCTGGGCAACTTGCTGTCTGTGCTGCGTGGGGTTTCAGTCTGTGGACAGAGGGACTAAATCACTTGGCCACTGTACCTCTGCGCTCTAGAACATCCTGCCAAGATATGGTAAGAACAGTGACAGAATTCCGCAATAGAAAACTTGTTTGAAAATGTATCTTTGCAAAAGCCTACCAGACATGGCCTCTCTCTGGGGTTTTTTTCAATTATTTGTTGTTAAAGGCACAGCCTCCCCTTCTCCGTATGCATGCATATGTGTATATAACTTAAATAGCTAGCTGTAGAAGTACTATAAAAGGGAAAAATAATTTGCATTAGACTGCCACCTAAGGGCAAATTAAGCCCTGGGATAAGCAAATACAACATCCACCAAACCAAGAAAACGGGAGTTACACCAACATATCCCAGGGTTCAAAATGGTCCCAAATCTCTTGCAACTGCAACACTGGCTTTCTATTATGTACAATGTTACCACTTCAAAACTGAGTGGGTCACAAGAATGAGCTTCTAAGGTGGGACTAGAATGTGCATCATATCGCCTCAAAATACTCTATTCATAACATCCAGCAGAAGTGCACTGAGTCAGCTCTTAATCTTTTTATTCTGGCATCTTTTTCATAGCTATAAAACTGTCCCTATTAGGTATTTTTTGTTACTTTATCCTACACTGGATGAGTAACATGGAGAATAGAAAGGCAGAAAATAGAAAGAGAGAGTATGTGTATGTCTCTAGGGAGAGAGGCAAGGGAGGAGGACTGGCAAGTCAAATACAAAATCCAATGAACTTTCATAAATCTAGATTAGACAGGAACTCAAGCCACTAATTAAAAACACCACAGTGATAAATACTGTTACCCACTGTTTCTACTCAGTGACTTTTAGATAAAACCAAAACATTTAAATATATATTGAAATAATAAAATAGAGGTCTATTAACTGCATTCCATAAGCATTGGGCCAGTGTGATAATGGAAAAGCTAACCTCTTTTCAGCTGAGCTGACATTCCAATTTTCTGCATCACTACCAATGATAATGTTACACAAACTGTTTTCAATCATTAAATTAATTCCCATTAAATCAATATCCTTAAAGGCCAAACAGTTCTTTATTAATTACCTGATTAAGATTATGTTAGCATAACATATTAGTTATAGTATATTTATAATTCCCTTTCCAGTGATAAAACAAGATTTAGAGGAAAAAGAGTGGAATGGGAAGTGTGTCATTTTCTGAATTTGGGTTTCTAATATCCAGCATTGGTGGTCTGATACCCCAAGTGCTGTAAGAATGAATCTCCAGATCTTGCAGAAGCCCTACAGAAACCCAGAGTCTCAAAGGCAGTGACTCATATAAGGCACTAGCTGCTTTTGCAATAACTGAACTCCATCCTCCTACAGAGTTTGTAAAATCTACTAAGTTTTCTAATGAAAAATGCAATTCATTATAGATGAAAAAGTATATTACTAATAATGGGTAATAATTTAGTGCCTAGAAACAAAAGTGATTGGTTCTATGTAATTACCGACAGATAGGAAGATAGATAGAGTTTACTGTGGTCCTAAAATAGGTGAAATAATTGTAGTTTGGAAGTTGATGGAAAATGGATTATAAAAGTGCTTTTCAATGTCCTACTCTGCTGTCAGAAAAGAAGAGGAGTAATGACTATACACACAGCTTTCAGATTTAGGTGCCTAATGTTGGTTAGTTATATCCAAATTTAGATAAGTCTCCTATAAGTTTATGGCAACGTTGAGTATGCAGCATCTCTGGAAATCAGGCCACATGTATGCAAGTGCTGAGATATGGATTTAGACATCAACATTTCAAAATGTATCTTTTGCTGACAATTATAATGATCACAATGTTTATTATAACCAAATCCTCAAATTCGGAAAGGTTTGGAATCTGAACTCCCATCCAAATTTTGCAGTTCTTTAGTCACTCTAAACTGGAGCAAACCAAAACCAAACATTCAAGCATCCCTCAACAATAGGATATTCAAAAGCTGGAGCCAGATCTAAATTTTGTGGCTTGGGGGCCCATCTCTTGTTTACATTTCACCAAAAAGTACTGTGTTAGCTTAGAGTTAAAGTTGATGAAATCCATTCTTAACTACATTTTTTTTATTAAATTTTGTATTAGTTTTTTTTTATTAAAACCCTGGATTACCAAACACCATGTAATTGGATTATATAATCATGAATATTTTTGCAGTATTGCCATGCAATTTGGTCAGTAGCGTGTTTTTTTTAAAATGTGTCTGACTATTTAATCCTACTGTTAGTCACCACCTTTACACATCTCAGTGCAATAATTTCACATTCAAAAACTCCATTTTGTGACTCTGTGTCTACACGTGTACAAACATACAGTTTGAGATATAGTCTCTATCAGACATCTGGAGAATTTCTGTATTGGTGCAAGAGTCCCCACACACTGAATCCATTCTGACCAGAATGAGATCAAAATCAGGCCCACTGATTTATACTATGCCCCACTGTATGTATATGTAAGCACACTATTGTAACTACTGTAAACCCATGAGATACACATTTGTTAGTTATTATTTTACAGAATATAGTATCCAGTGCTGCAAACACTCACACATGGCCAGATTTCCAGAAGTGCTGAGTACTTATAAACCCCGCTGAAGTTAATGGGAGCTATAAATGCTCAACTTTTTGAAAATCCAACCATAATTAGTCTTTACTGTACTAGTCCTTAACAGAGCAAGAAGCTATGAGACAGTGGTGCCTTTTCAATAGGGTGTTCAGAATACTGTGTGTATTCCCCATAGGAATAGTAACAGGAATTGTGCACAGTTACCTGCAAAAGGGTCATATGTACATATAATTAACATTGTTCAATTTAATGTCACTAATGAGATATTAAAGCACTGCTGGATCTAAGTGCCTACACAGAGGGGGAGGGCATTATGAACACTCTGATGTAAGGAGGGAAGACTCCTTTTGGCTGAAACTGAGCAAACAGAACACCAAGGAAACTAAAAGACAATTCAGTGACTATATTAGGGATGAACAAACCGGTTGAGGAAAAAAGAGAACACGCTGTTTCTACCAAAACTTCACTCATTCTTAATGCTGAACAAAGCTTTTCTGAACATTGTGAGATCATTTATCTTTGCTCCTCATTACTTTTCATTTACATTCATCTCTATGCTTCCAAATTCTGGATGGGAATGGAACATGAAATGATTAAATTTGCAAAGAAAAGCAGTTACTTGTGCTATTTCTAACCTACTAAGACATACTAAAAACCTTAAGAGAAACCTGTTCTTAGGAGTATTTCCAAATTTCTAGCACCAATTATGACACCTTATATAGGTGCACCATAAATACCTCGGATATAATAGCTCAATCTTGCAGAGTCAATAACTCTGATACGCCTGTAAACTTTGAGGTGCTTGTCCGAATTCAATTCCTAATCTTCTGGAGTTCACCACTCACTAATTTAGGAGCTGTTATTAAGTTACAACAGTAAATACATTTTGAAGTTTTGACTGAAATTCTATCTTTAATTTGTCCAATAATGTTATTGAAAAGCTCACAACACTTAGATGTCTTAAACTAATACAGTGATTTTTTTTTACACCACACAGAGAAGGCTTTCAGTCTTTTAAGGATTTCGGGTAGACCTGAATATTACTGTAATGTAGTGTATTTATTTAAAACTCTAATACCAGGCCACAGAGTTAAATGGCCTGATTCTTCGGTGAAAGAGTAATTACTCTATTGAAATCAGTGGGTCAGATCCTTCAGAAGTGCAAATCAGCCTGCCAAACTGGCCAATGGAAGTTTACTTTTGCAGAGAAGTGGGCGGGGGGGGGGGGGAGCTATTTCAATAAATTAAACACGTTTATATTAAAGAGTTCTGCTAGCAGCTATTTCCAGACATGAAAACCTGATGATCCCACTCAGCTGTGAGGATCTATTATCACTGTTCATTAGCAGCATGTGTGCAGAAGCTTTGCTATCTGTCATCTTTGTTGTTACCTTTGCCCTACACAGCTGACAGAGAAGAAGAATTTTAGTTAAAACTAACATATATATTCATTTCAGTTGGTGCCTTACAGGGCAGGTTTAATACATTTTTAGCCCAACAACATTTTAATAACTTTAAAAGCACTTAAAGGGTAAAGCCCAAATCCGTGATTTCTCCCCTTCCATTCCCCCCCAAAAATTTAGGTGCTGGGATCCTGCTGTAGTGAAGATAATCCTCCTTAACTCATAAACTGGGAGACAGAGAAAAAACAGCTCTCAGGGTTTCACGTTTGCAGAAATGGGCAAGGGACCCCAATCTCAGCAACCAGCAATGGCAACAGGCTGGCCAGCACGTTCAAAAGCCTCATCCCGTGTCTTGATCTGCTTTCTTTGTAGAGTGATTTTTGGCTTGCTCCTGTTATATGCATTTTAATATTGGCAGAGGTCTGGGAATAAAACTCAGCAGCTGAAGAAGGGAGAATATTTTTTTGGCAGCCTGAAAAATCTCTGAGCCTTTCCTGTTTTTATACTCTGGAAGCAATCTTTCCTTGTACCAAAATACCAGCTGGTGTTATGAAGAAAAGCTATGTGGGTGGTTACCGGTGTAGCCATACTGCCAAGGAGGAGGGACTCCCTGCAGAACTGAAGGGAATGGAAATCTACCAAGAGTTCCCATCTAAACTCATACTCATCTGGCACCTACCATATCCTCTAGTGAAAAGGTTGGATCAATTTGTGGATTAGATTTGTGCTGTCCAAACAGAAGGCCAGGATGTTTAATAAGAGTGGATGTAGACAACAGATTGAAAAGCTAACCAAAAAAAAAAAAAAAAGTTTTCTAAACCCTGAAATTCCCAGGTTTTACAGTGTAAATTGCAGTTCAGGAAACTCTAGTAGCAGAACAAGTGACTAAGGCTGATCTGCAAGTTTAACCTCTGCAATTACTGAACATATTCTAAGCTTTCCCAGGTGTATGTGTAAGTTAGATTATTTTTTAGTGGAAGAAAACATCACTTTCCAGGCTGTTGTTCCATTTCGTTTCATCAATTAGATATATATTGTATATGCTCCGCACTCGGAAAAGTAAAGTGAAAGCTAATTACTTGTTCTGATTCAAATGTATCCATCCTGTAAGTCATATATTTTAGATAGATTTATTAAAAATTCTTTAAATTTAAAAACTGCCCTGTAAAAGATACTTAACTTAGTATACTTTTCAGGAGGGTGCAGAAAGAGGGGGAGACAGTTTTCCTCTCTCATATGGATGGATTCCCAGGCATTAAATTATACTTTCTCTGTTGCCTCTCTTGATCCCAATCAGCATTTGTACTATATCAAGGGAGACATCTTCTCACAGTGAAGTTAAGCCGGATGGGAGCTGGTCTCTGGGGAAGGAAGGTGTTCTCTGGGATTTTACAGATCCAGTCATCCTTTTTCTCCTCACAGCAGGTATGTCAGATGCACTGTATCTAAATATACTATCCCACTGTGTCATCACTTGAAAAGTTAGGTGGTAACTGACTAGTTCAGGTTCCTGCCAGGACTGCGTGACACTTACCTTCAATATGGGTGTAACGTCAAGCAAATTGGCTAGCATTTTAATGCTAGTGATTTTAAATTACTAATAAACACCCCACTACTCTGAACATAGTGTATGCACTGTGACTATGACTTAGGACTAAATTTTCAAGCATACGTGACAAAATGTACCTGTGAAATATTTGCAAACACATACATTTATCCCAAACATTCTGTACATGTTTGATAAATGCAACATAGCAATCAATTTTTGGAAATTTGGCCCATAATTTATAAAGTGGTTAACATGTCTGGCCCGCACTAAGGGGCATATGGATAAACACCGTGTGACAGCATCATAAGGCTATAGTGTCACTTTCAGAGTGACAGCACCAGAGTATAGACACACATACACATGGACATGTTTATAGATTTAATAATACTATGAATATTGGAAAGATAAAGTGATAGATTAACAGTTAGTGGTATGAAAACTAACGACAAGGATTATTTGTAGGTAATGTACTCAGGATATAGAGTAGCTTGATAACAGTAGCCAGTATTTCTTTTAGTTCCACCTTCAAAGGCATCGGGAAAGCATGGAGATTGATTTACCCGCCACTATGCCATCAGACTTTTATTTTGTGAGTACCATGCTTGGTACTGGACTGTACAACTTTGGTGTCAAAAAGTTTATTCTTCTTACTCTCTCAGCCTACAGATGTGTAAATCTATGCTGAAGAGCTGGCATAAGTTTGAACAGCATTAACAATAATAATTAACAACATATAGCAGTTCAATAGTGCTACTTTTACTCAAAACAGTTTTAGTGACAGAATTTTGCTCTGAATGTTGAATCAGTGGAAATTGGTGCACAGTTAATTAAGAGATAATATCAATAGAAAAGAATTTCACAGGTAATGGTTTCCTGATGCTAGGGGTATGCCAAGAGGAAGATAAATATGACAGAGTAATTCATTAAGCAACAATACACTTCAAGCAGTGCATTTGTACAACATTATAGCACACCTTAGATGTCAATAAAAGGAACACGACTGAAGGCAGCATGGCTTTAACCATCCAAGAAATATTATAATTGCCTGGAAGTGCCAGTGCTTGGAATCTTACTGGTCTTATAAAATGGAATTTAAATAGGAAAAACAGTAAAATTTGCTCATTTAATGAGCATTATAAACATAATTGATCATTACTGACATCCCTGATAGCCAATCAGAAAGATCCGATAGTGACCAGAGTTCTAATCTAATCAGAACAAAAAGCCATAAACAAGGGAAATCAGTGAAGCTTCTAGATCATTTATTTCATAACACCATTATAAGTAATAGCATTAAGACCTTTTTCAGATATTTTAAACACATACATCATGGTGACAGGGTGAGCTGTGCTTTACACGCACTTTAATCCCTCGAGTGCACCCCTCAACAAAAATAGAGCTAGAAGGGATAAGAAAGGTGAAGACAGCAGAAACGTGGAGCACCAATGGGAGTCTAGAGAGGGGCAGAGGGCATGGAAATGTGGGGAAAATGTTAGGAGTGGGGAGACAGAGAAAGAAATTGTGGTGAGAGAGGGCAGAGATAAAGGGTCCTGTAGCAGAGAGGTCAGGGTTAGGCCCTGCTGTTATGTCATGTCCCCTGGGCTCTGTAACTCGTGAATTCTGCTGCAAGTGGGTTTCCAATACTGCAGAGGAAATTGTGAACACACACACACACACCAGCAACTAAAAACTCCTGTTTTCACTGAATTAAAACTAATCCATGAAAATATTTCCATTCCCATTAGGTTGTGTGATAGATAATGTGAGGCCTCTGCCACTTGATAGTTTTCCTTGAACACGAGTAAGTCAAAAATCAGGAAGCTAAACTTCAACATAAATTGGAAATTCTCCACAATCTGAATCTATTAATTGACTTCATCTTTAGTCAGGCCATGCTGTGTAATCCATATGGTAATAAAGTGCTTACAAAGAGAAGGGTGGGTTACAAATGTTCATGCCTGGCTGCACAGCACAAAGCTATGAGTTGATCAGTATTCATTTTTAGTGTAACTCAACCCGGGCCACTAGCTGGCCAAGGACACTGAGTTGTTTCTCCCTTTGACACATCACATTATATTGTGGTAAGGCCATGAGTTTTATTAGAGATCGAGTTCAATGGACATATGCAGTAGTAATATAAGGTATTTTAATCCACTGGCCACAGATTTGCTGTTCAATATCTGTAAACATCCAAATTGTCTGCATCAGGGTTGAGTGAATGGTTCAGATTTAAAAACAAACTAACTCACCAGTGAAGCCACTCATGCATAGATGAGTTTGAAAGATTTTATCCCAACTTCTACTGTTTTTTTGTTTTTCTTTTAATCTGTGTGGCTCTTTCTGTCAGAGGTTCAGAAGAAACGAGCAAGAGAGCTGTACAGCAAAACCTGTAGAGAAACCTCATAATCCACATGATAGGAATGTTCTTCCTCATGATGGCCTCCACTGTACTATACCTAGCTCTCTATTCCTGGTAGAATAGGCACATTGTCCATCCTGGAACTATTTAGCTTTCACTTAGCGTTTCTTCCAACAAACAGGGCATAAGACCAGAGGCCTACTTATAAACCCTTTAGCCTCATTAGCCCACAAAAGATGGAGGTGTAAGAACACCACACTCAAGGAAATTAGGTCTTCCTGTTAAACCACAGTTCTACTCTGAAAAGTGACTTTAAAAACAGCATGTAGATTTGACAGAAGGGATACATACCATCTATTGAAAAACGGGTTCCATCCAAAAGGTGCAGTTGATGCCTGGCCTGTGGTCAGCACATTACTTGGGAAAAACTTAAGGCCAAAGTCAAGAGCTGAACTTGAGTGGTTAAAGTGACAGAGGAGTTCTCGTGTTTCCATGAGTCCGTATCAAATTTGCTCAGTAAACAGGAGTTGTTTCTCTTAACTGTCAACTCTGCAAACTCAAGCTGGGATCTGAAAGTCAAACTTGGTTCTTTCTGTATCATGTGTTATCTCGTGCATCATGACCATCAATAAATGTCCTGTATGCCAAAGCATGCTCTCAGTTACACTTGTGTAATTCTTTAAAAGAGAATGGAGTTGCATATTATGCTTCACTGTCTGCCTTTCAGGGAACACTTAAAAAAAGTTAATTTTTGTTGCTAAAGATTAAATTAATTCACAGTCACAGTTCAAAAACCACCATCAAACTTGTCCATTTTGACTCCAGTGTATGGGCAATAATGTGTTTATTTTCTCTAATGTTTTTGAGCTCGTGAAAATGCAAAGGCTAAAATTTACAAATGGGATTAGAAAAGCACATCAGTGAGCCAAAGTTAACACAAATTACTAATTAACACAACAGGCCATAGCTATCTTGTAAACTGTAGAGGTTTTAGTAAGTTTACAATTAACAGGTGAAAACAGTTCCTTCTGTTCCAATCTAAATAGAGTACACAGTTCATTAAATCATAACATATATTTTTATTCTAAAGGACTGTTTTCCATTTAAACCTGTGGTTAAGCCTGGAATCAGCCTCTGCTCATGTATCTTTAGTCTACATAAAATATGAAAAAAGAAGCCAGGACAAGTTTGGTAGGCCCAAACGAAGAATATAGTGTTATCAAAGCCCCAGCAGTCTTAGGATCATGCGGTTTTGTTTCTTTCAGGGCAGGACATAAAAGTATTTGTGGCTGTATGTTTTGATAACAGAAATGAGTATCTTGTCATGTTTTAAATCAGCAGCAGAAGGAATTCTTAAGTGAATGTGACAGTATTTAAAATGTCCCATGCTACCTTAGTTAAGATGTGCCAATCACAATTAACAGCAACAGATTTGCTATTCTAAAATAAATAAGTCCTGCAGACTTCTTTGCTGCATGAAAAGCTGATGACGAGTGAATGCAGAAGGCAAACCTACCACTATAGCCAGTTAATCTGTCAATGGAAATTACTTTCATTTTTTTCTATATTCACTAGGGTTGGTAAATAATAGAACTTCAGCTAATATAGTTTTTGTTACTTTCAAATTGAATGTGAAATACTGGATGGCATTATAAATGAATCTCTTTTGCTATTGCACTGGAATCCTGAGGTCCTCTGAGTCTTTATGATTAAATCAGCCTGTAAACTTCATATATTTTTGTATCAACCCTATTAAATTCATGTCGTTTTTCTCTTCTACCAAATTAAGGGATGTCCTTCCACCTGCTGTTTGAAGGAGAGACGTCTCCCTCGACTCTCCATGCTCAACAGAAACAAAAGGAACATTCACAATTCTTTCAGAGGATTATGAGAAGTGAGTGCTGAAAATCCACATGGTGGGACAAGCTGTCCCTTTTTAAGTAAAAGCCTCTCTCAATTTTTCAAACTTTTGGGCTACCTCCACTTGCCTCCCACAGTAGCTTTTGTGCTGTCAGCCATCATGTCCCTCCTATGGCTTTTATTTGTACTGAGTAACTCCTCACACGCCTTGTCCCATCAGCAGAAGTGGTGGTTGTGAATCTCCTGAGGAAAGGTCTTTTCTTCAGTCTTTCCAACAACTCTGCCCATCTATCATCTGGTCTATTTTGTTTCTGCCTACCTCATTTGTGGTTCTCACACTCCATTCCCATGCTCATTCTTTTCCCCTCCTGAATTTTCATATTGGTTTAATATTGCCCATGAGAGTGGCTGGGAACTTTTTCTTTATCTGCTTCCTGATTACCAAACAGAGGGTCATGGCCTCAAAAACAGCTATAACCCTAAACAAGTCAAGTCATTATGGAGCAGAGGCTTATGAGGAAGTGCTAAAAGTGAACCATTCCGATAATTCATGAGCCTGAAGCGGATAATTAAACAAACCTTGCCTCTTTGAAATGTTTAATGTGCAGTTTCCTAAAAGGCTTTAGGGAATTACAGGGAATTAAGGAAGTTGGGGATAGGGTACAGGTGGTGGGGTCAATATCAAGCAATAAACCCATGTAAAATGGCATTGTGAATTTGACAGAAAGGATACATATCATTCATTGAAAAATGGGTTCCATCTGAAAGGTGTAGTTGATGCCTGGCTGTGAGCAGCACATTGGAAAAAACATAAAGGCCAAAGTCAAGAGCTGAGCCTGAGTGGTGAAGGTGACAGAGGGGATCTTGTGTCTCCATGAGTTCGTATCAAATTTGTTCAGGAAACAAAAGTTGGTTTTCTTAACTGTCAACTCTGCAAACTCATGCTGGGATCTGAAAGTTAAACTTGGTTCTTTGTGTATCATTTGTTATCTCGTGCACCAAGACCAGTAATAAATGTCCCATATGCTAAACTGTGCTCTCAGTTACACCTGTGTAAACTGCCTCTCATTCATGCATTTAAAATCTAAATCACAAGCTTGAATGTAATAGTCAGACAGATGCAATGAGTGAAGCTCTGTAATGGACAATATTGCTTTTGAGAGACAAGATGGGAGAAGTACTATCTTTTAATGGACCAACTTCTGTGCTGTTCTTCAGCTCTGTGGCTCAAAAGCTTGTGTCTTTCACCAACAGAAGTTGGTCCAGTAAAATATATTACCTCACCCACCTTGTCTGGGACTGACACGGCTACAACTACTGTATACAGTACTGCTTTTTCACAGCTGGGTTCCTTGAGCTGTTACACTGCAAATGCATTCGATAGAAAACAGGCTTTTTAAACATATATTTAAACACTCTCCTACCTCTGACCTGTCCCTGAACTCCTTTTTATTTTTAAAGAGATCTTCCAATTTCATATGAAACAATCTCCTTAACTGCCCTCAACCTGCCATGATTGAGCATCAATGACTGTGATTTCAGAATAACATCTATATATAGGGGGTTTTAAAAACATTTTCTTTATTGGAATTTCCCCATCTCAAACTTAACCTTTTTGCAGACTGCTCAAAGTTTGGTGCTTTTATTCCTATTTAGTAGTCTTGCTCCTGATTTTCTTAAGAGAGCGTTGAGTATTTTAGGAGATTAAATTTTGTTTCTGTGCATTCTCATCTGGATGACTACCAAAGGGGAAAATAATGCAATTTCTAAAATATTCAATTTAATAGTACGGAAGTCAATGGAAGACACTTTATATATAATATTCATCCAGGTTCAGTCTTAAGTCCAAGAGCTTTGTGGGAGTTTTGAGACTGCATCAGTGATTGTTGTTTGTATAGCAGATGCTCCATGGATTAGCAGATCTGTGCATGTATGGTGTCTGTAGTGACCCATGAAAGACTGCATGTACAAATACTAAAGGCTATTGTTCCACTTGCCCAACTATTTCTAGTTTACTGAATCTTCTACATTCCTTTTCAGAGCTTATGTATAATTTTTTTCTGAGTCTGATTCGTAGTAGTGTTAACCTCGAATTTCTATGTCAGTATATTAAGCCGTATTGGCACAAAGGTTGTCTATTAAGTCTGGGTGAACAGTCTGTGATCCTTTAGGGATATCTGACTAAACTTCTGCCCAAGGGGGCATGGTTTGAAGATACAAAGTATAAATGGCACAGAGGAGTAATTTGGATCAATCAGAATGCTAGAGGGGACAGAGAAAGTATCCAAGAAGGTCAGGGAAGCCTCGGTGAGTCTATAAGAGGCATAGTAATATTCAGATGAGTCAGCAGAAGACAGGGAGAGTGTCAGAGAACATAGCACTAGGACTCCTAGTGCATTAGTGAAGAATCTAAATTTAGACACAAAGCTAGATTCGGCAGCAGAACTTACTATTAAGATTAGTTATGAGTAACCTGCTAGTAAAGGATTAGAATTACTCTACTCTGAGAGTTGTGGTGAGAAACATTGCCTTTTATGAAATTAGACAAATACAAAGTAAAACAGGCTAGTGTGAAGTGATTCTGAGCTTTTTCACCATACATTCACGACACTGAGGAATGTCAAAGGCTTAGACTTCATGGATACTTTTAATTCACCCATGAATAGGAGGGGGTCATAAACTCCATGGTAACTGGAATATCACTTATATTTTCCTCTATGTTAAAATGAATTTTGCTTCTTACCTTGCTGCACAAAGGAGCCATACACGAACCACATGGAGTTGTACAGTGTTGTAGAAGTCATTGATCCCATCTGCAGGCGTGGTGGATTGAGCCAATTCAAGAGGTAGACCAGTAGTCCTACCAGAAGCACAGTGCCAGCTATGCAGGCCCACAGTGAAAGGTCAAATGGTGCCAAGCAGGCAAACATGTCTACTGTCTTCTCAGCCTTCCGAAGCAGCACACCCACTGAGTAATCCATATAACGGGTTGTGAAATCTACCACATTTTCCCGATCAGGGGTAATGGTTAAAGCAGAAATCCCTATGTCGGCTCTCTAAGAAAGAGAGAGAGAAAAGAAATCATTAACATGAGCAACAGAAAAAGTCTTGGCTCCAATTTGCTTTATAGCACCTAAAATTTTCATGGGAAAACTGATGCCCAGGCCAAAGTCTTTAGTATACCGTAAGCAAAGTTGAAAATGCTATTAAGGAGAGGAAAAGAATATCTGCACATGAATCTTATGTTTCTATGGCCAAACCTTGCCTGGCTAGACTCAGGCACATTCATTTTCCAGTGTTATTAGTGTCCAAAAATCAAGAAAAATATTTCAAATACAAATAGCTGGAGGAAATCTGCTTCTGGTCATTTTTCTCGGCATAGCTTATCGGAGCCATCACTGTCATAGAGGCAACAGGCAGACCTTGTGTACGGTATTCCTACTCGGAGGAAATTAGTTTCTTGACAGAAGCCACATGATACCTAGAATTTTGATGACCTGGGGGTCATGACAAAGGGCCACTGCATGTCATTGCATTTTATCTGTCCTTGGTTTTTTGGCTGTATATTAACTGTGGAATAATCAATGTCCTATGTGGCTCCTTCAGTACTAGATTTTTTTATAGCACTTGAAAACTGAGCGACTGTACCATATGGCTACCTGTGTTGCAAGCGTCCTAGAATGGCTTTGTTCCTCTAACATCTACGTAATTTAAAGAATCCATTTAAGAGCTGAAGGGGATTAATAACATGCCTTTAGCTAATCATCCCAATTCTCAGCATGTCACTGAGACGTTAGGTCCCTAGAGACAACAGTCACAACTACAGCAGGTGCTATTTTACTTACTTTTCACACATGCAATTATAACTGCGGTAAAAATACAAAAGGCACTTCAAGCAGATCTGTTAACACTGTTTTTAAAAGAAATTCAAATATTGAATAAAAAGACTGTAAACTCTAGATTTTTTCATATGGAAAGGAATATTTAACATACTTAAAGTTGTTACTGGTTTGATGTAATCCACTTCTACTGTGATAAAAGCTGTATGAGGTCCTTTATAGGAAACTAAAATAGTCTGAATGCTGAAAAAGATCAGCAAATGTATTAATTTATTGACTCTCTTGAGTTTCTTTCATCTCTGTCCAAAGAAGGTGGGGATTACTGCTACCCAAAAAATTGAGATGTATGTGATCTCTTAAGCGGTATAGCATGGGAATGAAACTGTGATAAATAAAAAGTAGGCAAGGATTAGAATCCACTTTGTAAATCCCTTGACTTTGTTTTGACATTATCTGTCAATATTTTCTGCCACACATGGTACAGCCACACTATTAATCACAATAAACTTTACACAGGGCTTGATGTACTGAATGCAAAAGTTAATAATGATGTCTGAACTTAAACTTCAATAATCTTTTACAAGAGGGTGTGTGGGGATGGGCTGATGGTGAGATGAGTGGGGCGAAAAAAGTATTTTCAAATATTTATTTGCATAAAAGCAATGGGGCAAAGTTTCAGTAGGTCTAAACCAAGGTAGATCTACTGACTTAAGTGGAGCTGCACTGATCTACACCAGCTGAGAATCTGGGCTCATGAATGCACTTTGATTGTATTCATATCCCTTTGTACTATTTGTAACCTGGGAAGTGGGCGGGCAGCTAAAGGCCCCTCCCCCAGCCTAAGGGGAGGAGTCACTGAGCCCAGGATACAACTGATTACGGGGGACAATTAATGAAAAAAACCAGGAAGGGGTGTGGGGGTCACAGGTTTAAACGAAGGGAACCAGAAGGGGAAACTGAGCAGAGAACCCTGGACAGTGCCCACTGCCCCCGGAAGGTGTCAAGGGAGCCAGCAGACGCTGCCCAGAGGAACTCTGCCCGGATGCGTGAGTGCACAAGGGAACGGAAGTAGGCCCCACAGTCGCAGAGCACCCCCCCCGCCAAACTTCTCTCCCTGGTCTTGTAGATGGCCAGTTTGGCCAGGGCGAGGATGAGGTTGACAAGGAGGTCCCGCGACTTCGTGGGGCCATGGATGGGGTGCGCATAAATGAACATGTGCGGGGAGAAGTGCAGCCAGAACCTCAGCAGGAGGTTCTGGAGGAGCCAGAACAGGGGTTGCAGCCTGACGCACTCCAGGTAAATGGGCAGATCAGGACATTGCAGGCCACAAACCCCGGGAGCAGAGGGGCGGGGCCAGGACGAAAAGCAAAGTAGAAAAGGCCGGCCTAGCAGCTCAGTGAGGGAAAGCTGGTGCCAGAGAAGGACATGCCCTCCTTGAGGCTGCAGTCTGAGCCTGACCCAGGCCCACGGCTTGTGCAGCGCAAGCCATCCGCTGACCGGAGCCTCCAGGGCCACTGGGCCCCTAGTGACTGGGAAGGGCTACCGGAGGCTGCTGACTGGGAGGGACCCCTGAGTCCAGCCATGACCTAGACCCACCGGAGCTGCCTGAGCCTTGTGTGCTGGATGACCTACCGGGATCCTATGATCTGGAGGAGCTGCCATCCGTTGACGGCCTCAAGGAGTTCCCAGACCTGCGGACGGTGAGGGACTAGTGGGACTCCCTCTGACCATATACCCTGGAGAATCTGAGGAAGACCCTTGGCTCCAGGTACCTGGGTTCAGGGTGGGAGGAAATAGTCCGAGGGCAGCCAATTACAGTTTGGCTGAGCTTGTGGTTGCACCAGTGTCAGCGTGTTGCAGCTGGAGCCCTGCTGACCCAGTGGCAGAACCCTTTGCCACTGATAGGGCCTGGGCTGGGACGCAGTGGAGTCAGGTGGGCCTGTTTCCCCCTCCTCCCTTCCCTAGCCACCCTGTGAGTGCTTGTCTCCTCTGGGCCTGCTATTGCAGATGATACTGAGCATTGTGTTTACAGATGCTTTGCCAGCCCTGCCCCGCCTGGGGGCCGGGGTCTGCAGACTGCTTTGCCAGCCCCGCCCCACCTCGGGGCCGGAGCCAAAAAACTCGTGCAAACCCAGTAACTTTTTCCTTGTAACAAGGCGCTGTGGCCTTCCTCAGAGCCTGGGCCTGAGGAAAGGCCACGATGCCCCTCCTGGGTCGAGTCACCAGCTTACTCCCTTTCTGTTGGTTTTCAGTGAATGATCATTTGGTGGTGTTTGGTTCACAGATAGCAAAAGTCTCAGAAATATTTGTGCAGATTTATCAGAGCAAAGGTTTGCACAAGACTTGCACTTAACTATCTTGAATGTCATTTTGATTTCCTTCTGCTTCTTTATAAAGTATTCAGTCAATCAGTTGACGAGCTTAAAGAAAAACATATGACTTTTGTGACCTATCATACCCCAGAATAATCAGAGAGAGAGAGAGAGCTGAGAACACTTTACAAATGACCCACTCTGAAACATTTTCCACGTACAGTGTACATCAATTCTGAATCATTAACAACTTGTAAAAGTCCAAATCAATTCACAAATAATTAATGAACAGAGACAAGGTTAAGTGCAATTTTTGTGTATGTTTGATTCAAGTCTGGTGATATGTGATCTCATGGCTATGGAGTGACCCTACAAGTCTGCTAGGCTCTAGTCCCAGCCATTGCTGGTTAATTTTTGGTCAGTTATTTAACCAACCATTATTGTTATTAAATTACTTCCCTACCTCACAAAGTATAGTGAGGTATAATTAATTTAACATTTGTAAAATGTAGATGAAAAGCAATATACTTTGGAGAGTGCAAAGGATTAATTTAAAAAACATGAGATTATTGACTAACTGCAATCATTACTAAAGATTAAAAAAAGAAAAGAAAAGGGTTTTCACAAGAGATGTCTTGAAGGGTGTTGTATGAAAAAGCATAGTATCATGTCTTTTGTGGAGATGTTGCTTATATTTTATCTCCTTGGAATAAATTGTTCCAAAATTCCACTGCTTTACTACTCCAGTGCAGTTATCAGACAGCTATCACAAAAGATCACTGCTTTTCTAAAGGAAGTATTCAATTTCCTTTGTGACATTGCAGAAGACATTGTGATACAATTATGTCCATTGATAAGGCAATGGTAATAAAATGGTAAAAAAAATGGTGTCTTTTCTGTGTTATTGTGTTTAGGTTTCTTTTTAAAGCGGGATATGTGAGAATATTACTATTACTACCACCGGCTTACTTTATTTACTGACTTGTACCCACTTTATTTCTAGAGAATAATCTCTTTACCACTAATGCCAAAATTGGTTAGTAATAATACTGGCTAGTACCACTGTAGTGAAAAGTATTATTAACTGGTACCAATCTGCCTGTCACTATATTACAGTTATTTCATGTTTAGTGAGAGAGATTTTTTATGAACAGGAATGGATTGTATGAACTGAAGGACAACTGTGCAAATTATTTTATAGTACATTTGTAGCAATATAATATCTCACGAGGTGATGATTATAGATTATTCGTAAGTTTACACTTAATGCATACAACAAAATGAGACCTCACTTGACAGAAAAGTAAGAGGCATCAAAACATGACTCATTGAACACATTGGGTTAAATCTGGGCTTCACTAAAGTCACTAGGAGTTTTGCTATAGTACCTATTCAGCACTCCTTTCTCAGGCAAAGTTCCTACTGCTTACCACACAAACAGTGAATTGAAAACATATGGCCTGATTTTTGAAGTGAGTGAGCTGTGGGCATGCAGCACCTCTGTAAATCAGACCTATAGTGACTACCAGATTTAACCTAATAGTTGATCCATCAAAGGTGAGTGTTCTTAATTATGTACAAATTATGTCAAATTACATAAAAACAGGCAAGTGGAAAAATGAAATGCCTATCATTATCATGTCAAAATAAATCAGAGACATCAGTTTGCAGAAGTCAAGGTTTGCTAAGTGCTTCATAGGAAGAAAGGCAAATGCATGCAATTATGTCAATATTTAGATGTAAAGTTGCCAATCTAAATTATAAACATGTAAAATGCTCCACTCATTAAGTTTTAGGAGTGCCAAAATATTACCAATGATCATATTAGTTGTGGTTTGCAAACTTGAGTTAAATGAAATTGTAAGAGTTGGTTCATGAAACTGATTGGCTACTGAACAAACAATACAGGGCATTATTTTTCTTGATATGACTTGTGTATGAAACTGCATTAGCCATTACAATGTGGGTTTTCCCAATGTTTACTTTATATCAGCAACAATGGAAACAAAACATTTGCATGAGATTAATGACCAGATAGAGCTGATGGTGATGTCACTTCTCATCACTGACACCAGTCCTTCATCATTGCCCAGAAAATCCCCTAAATCTTACATGTTATTGCTCAGGTAAAGTCATCTATGCTTGTTACTGAATATGCCTTAAAACAATCTGATAATGATTCCTTTGGTTATAACTAAGACTAAGGAGAACTGACAGTACTGTGGAAACATCTTCTGTTTACTCTTCAATCCATTCTTAAACTCGCTTTAATGCAACCTTTCATTTAATCGCTATTCAAAGCTAATCCGAGGTTCAATACGTACTGATGGATATAACCAAGGCCTTCTGTGCAATGTGATTTTTTTTATGCAAACATGTACAAATCATATATTCACTTTGTCAAGATGATGCATAAATCCACCAAAATGCTCATTTTCCCCACCTTTCATCTTGCTTTCCTACCTGTATGTTTCCTTAGGGGGCAGACTTTCTGTCCAGCAGAAGAGAGAGGAACAAAAGAGTACTTGGCATTTCTGGGGATGACCATAGGTTTTTAGGAGGAGGTGAAGTTCCTGAGCCCCCCATTCAGCAGGCATAGTTACAGAGCAGCTGCTTCCCTTTGCTGGGTAGTTCATTAGCCACACAGGACTGAGGTTCCTGTTTTGTGGGCTTTAGGAGGGCCACAGAAAGGGCTACTAATTGTACTGCTAAGTAGACAGGGATGGCCAATGCCCACTTGTGGAGACAGTTGGGGGACCTAGCTTTACAGTACACAGGGGCCTAGTACAACTGTATCCATTATTTAGCTTGGTCATAGCAAATCTTTATCTTCTATATTTGCTGGCTTCTCAGTCATTCAGCATTCTGCTACATGAAGTTAAGGATTTTTTTTTAAAATACATTGCTGGCATTTAAAAAAAATAAGGGGAAAAAAAACTTATTCCAACAAAAGAGACATTGTTTTGGTTGAGGAAACACCTTCAGGCTGATTCTGACCCCTGCTCTGCACCATATGTTGCTCCAGTGGTATACATGGGAATATAAAGGGAACACTACATCTGGAGGAGAATTCCCCAAGGGGAGGAGCACCATGAAGTTGCCATAAATAGCCTTATGCATGGCTGATGGTGGATGTGGGGCATTCACATAGCACCTTGTGCCATAGCAGAACAGCACCTAGGCAGTCCAGATAAGGCTGACATATATTAAAGTGGTCCCCATAGGCTGCTCTCGCCTATGCTGGGGGCTGCGCCAGCCCCTGATAAAGGGATAAAGTTACCTTGCGCTCCTCTTTCTTTTTCCCACAGGGCTGTACCTTTTATTTTGTGTGTCTGATTTCACGCCCCTGGAATCTACAGACTGAAAAGTGAAGAAAGTCAGGTAGAAATGGGACATGTGTAAGGGGTCTATTAGCCCCTCACTGAAACTTAGTGGGTCTTTTTGGTTGGCCATCTCTGGAGGAAACAGGACCCTGAAACAGACACAGGCCCCAGGGCCAGTGGAGAGAGGCCAACTCAGGTCAGCCTGATTGACAGGGCAGACATGCCAATGCCCTCCCTATGAGCTGGAGCTGCATGCCTGGTCAGAGCTGACTAGAGCCAAGGACAAAGGAGCCAGCAGCTGGAAGAGGAACACAGAGAGCTGGGCTGAGCTGACCCGACCCACAGCAGCAGAATCAGAGGGGCACCCCAGGGAGCCGAGCCGAGTGCAGCTGCACTGAGCAGAGTGAAGCAGGAGCTGGGGGCTGGAGCCCTCTGAAGCTGGGTGCAGTGAGCAGCTGGGGAGAACCAGGGGGACCCTGGGAGTGTGTGGCTACTGCCAGAGAAAGTGTCTGACTCTCTGCATCTCTGCAGTGTAGCCAGGGCCTGGACAGTGGGCCTGCGACGTGTGACACAGACTCTGAACCTTCCCTACACCCCGAAAACACTGTTTGTGGTGCCCCCATGCCAGGGGCAGTGTTGGGTGTTTTCCTTTAACCTTTCTCCTCTTTTCTTATTTTTTTATTTGATTTTTGATTGCTGTTTGTTTAATAAATTGTATTGCTTTGCATTGTATGCAATGATTAATGGGTCAGGGAGGTGCCCAGTGCAGAGTTAGTACCCCAGAGTGGGGACACCCTAGTCCCTGCCCTAAGGGACCATGGCAAGATTGGGGGTGGAGCCCCAGGAATCCTGGGCCCAGCCTTGTCAGGGTTACAGGGACCCCACAACACAGGAGAGCAGGAGGGGAGCCCTCGAGGTCAGGTGGGCCTCTGGGTAAAGGGAATGGAAGCAGGGACTCAGATTCTTTTGCTAGCCAATTCTACCGGGGTAGTGTATAAGCAAGGAAAGATCCCCACAAAAGCAGGCCCATTCCCCCGCTTACACATGGGTTGCTGTGAATTCATGACAAAGAAAAGTACATAAATACGAGAAGCAAAATTTTAACCTCCCTGGGAACAGTCGAGGAGGTGTGCCTGCCTCTCTCAGAGGAAATGTTATGTAGATGCGCCACATGAGGCTTTGCTCTATTTAACACAAGAACTATTCACTTTCTATAGCAACTGTCATCTCATATGGTGCACCTGCTGCAGTGGTACCGCAGGGACATGATATGCCTTCTCAGTGAGAGACACTCAACAATGCGTCATGTGAGCGCTGCAGTTTTTCACAACACTTGTGAAGAGAGAGATTTGATTTTTGCACATGTGCATTGTGCCCAACTCCTTCCTGGCTCACGCAGCAATGTGTAATGGGTTTCTGAATTGCCTCCACATTGTGTTGGCTAAATTAGCATGCCAGACTTGAATGGAAAAAATCAGGCAATCTCCGATAAGAATTTTTAAAAATAGCTTAAACTTTTAATCTTAAGCTTTCCTTCCCTCCCAAGACTGCCAATCAAAGATGATTTTGGAATTCTGGAAGCAAAGCTGAATTCACTGTAAATAAGGAGAAAGCAGGCTTCCAGGAACAGCTTGCACTCTGTGAGAGGTAGATCTATCCTGGCTACTTGCCCAGCAATTCAATAGTCCCTTAAGTGAGACAGGGAAAGGGGAAGAGGGAGAAGGGCACAGTGAACCTCTGCTGTTAACTATATAAAGGGATGAAAATCATCTCCTACATTGATACAGGTCATTGGCTTTGGGCTGCGGTACTAGGGGAACAATTAAAAAAGAGAAGTCTGGATATAGTTATTTGTCAGTGAGCCAAGCTCCCATCATAACTTCTCAGCATAACACACAGACAGAGCTCACATTCATTCAGAGTCACAGACTTTTAGCACCTAAAAAAACAACCGACATACTGTAACTTTTCACCTACAGTGACATGTCATTTACTTATTAAAGTAAGTGTCTGATCTCAGAATGATTTTGAGGTTATCTGAGCATCTCATTATTGGGAAAGGAAGAAAACTATATGTGTATTACTCAGTGAACCACCTGATTTCAGTATTTAGGATTTTTGGGTATGAGACATTCATGTGACATTGATGAAAAGTATTTCAATCCTTCATCATCCACAAAGTCATGGATAACATGGACTCTTCTGTTTGGGTTATGCAGTGTTTCTCACATGACAAATTGACTATGGTATGTTGGCTATTGTACAGAGCAGCAGATTATGTATCATAATAATTACTGAATGGAAGAATGGAGAACTCATCAAAAAACAAGAACCAACCCGATTCTATGCAGGACAAAAATCAATTTTTTTTAAAAGTTGGTAAGTACTCAGTTAACTTTTTAAAATTAACACAGTACATCTCTATACTTTCTGGTTTCATCTGGATTTGCAAGAGATAAGATCATGACAAAGCAGTTCATTTTACAAAAGTAAGATGTACAAACAAATAATGGAAGTACTAGAGAATCTTTTCTCACAAGATTCACTTCCCCCTCCCAAGGCCAAAGAAGTCTTGATAATCACTGAATATCCACCCAAACTTTTCAATGTCTTATGTGAAGTTAACTTCTAAAATTTTTTAGGATAATAAAATCACAGCGGCTTGATATATAGTAAATACCTATTAAAATAACTAGTTCATTTCCTAGTATTTTCCTCATACATTTTTCAGCCTTTTATATCTCCTTCATTACAAATAATAGGGCTGCCTCCATTTCTCTTGGGTAGTTATTTTCCATCCTAATAGACCTCACATTATTCAGCAATACAGAAAAGGTTGACCCCATCACTATTGCAGATATTTCCCATTTGATTACTATTGTATTCATAACCTACCATCTGGGACCATCCATTTTCCATTTCAAGTGCTCTTTAATTCCCACATCTGTTTTTGGTCAGCATGCTATATCATTTTACCATTTAGCAGGTTTTTTTTAGTGCATTTTTCTGCAAGACTTATTATTCAACACTTATCTGCATTTGCCATCTATTAGTCCAAGTACTTAATGATCTAGGTACTTCATCTGATTGCATTGCTCCTTACTATTTGCTGCGACTGCTAATTAAATATCACTTGCAGACTTGGAAAATGGCTTCCACAACCAGCCACTAAGTCATTTACATTTGTCATTCCTTTTTACAGCAATTAGTTATATTACAATAGTGCCTCTAATGTACTAAGGGGCTGTACAGATGCAGCTGCAGATACAGTCCTTGCCCTAGAACTTGCATTCTAAAAACTGAAAAGTAACATTTGAAGAATGAAAACAACACGCAAGTAACCATTTTCATGCGATAATGGTAAAGAATCACAGTAAGAGTTGCTTTCCTCTTACACTGAACAAGGAACTTTATCAGAATAAAGATAATAGTATTATCCATAAACCTGAGTGTGTGCACGCTTCTCTCTCTCTCTCTCTCTCTCCTTCACTGTACAATTTATGCCTAGAGCCTTCCTAAGCCACCCTCCTCCGAGGTTACCAGATAGTTTTAAGAAAACTGTGTATATATCTTCACAAGTTTCCCCTTCTCCCACACTCTGCCTTCTTTCCTAATACCCTTTCATCAATGTTCGATCCCTTGGACCAAATTTTTAGTCATTTGCTCTGAAGCTGGACCTGAAAAAACATTGTGTCCTCATTGCATGTGGTTGCTCCTGTTATGTTACTTTAAGTACATCACATGGTCAAACATGTCCTGAATTTGGGATGTGCATTATTTATTATTCTACATCTACTAATGGATCGGTGGGTGGTCCATGTGGACTCCTGATATCATTAGTATTTCTGCTTTTATGCATACATATGTTAAACACACACACAATCAATTGAAAACCTGCTACTGTATTTACTGTTAATCTATGTAACCACAAATCCCAATCACGAACCTCATTCTTCCCTACTTACTTCTATCCCCACCAATTGTTTGTTCTTCTATTGTTACATCTTGTATTAGATTGTAAACTCCTTAAGGCAGAGATTTTATTCTGCTATGGGTTTGTACAGCAACTAGCATAATGAGGTCTTGATTCTGATGAGGCCCCTCATAGCTAATCAAATAGTAACAAATAATTATAATAACTTTCTCTTAGAATAACCAAAGTTGATGAGAGCTGGCCACTCTCTTAAATATGACTTTTATCCAAAGTTTCATCTATTCCCCCCATCTCATCCCCAACTGATTTTAAATAAGTCTGCAGTTACATTTTTGGTCTCAAGGCCTCTTTTGAAAAGTGGGGAAATAGCCATTATGCCATCTTATGTCTTCCTGGATGTTTCTTGATTTGAGTGAATTATTAAAGTAATCTCATTGTCTCACTTCTTTAGATCACTCTTGGATGCCCGAGTTCTTTTAAACTTCAAGAGTCTCTTATCTATTTCTGTGTAACTTGGTTTGCTTTTCAAATCAGAATTACATTCTTGGGATAAGTTGCATTCTTCCCCTTGTCCTTTGTCTTAAACAGTGGGTGGAAGAAACTGAAGGGCAGAAAGGATGATTTTTGGTATCAGACAAAATAATAAAATAAAAATATGATCCTGTTCCATTAAGATCCAAGGGCCAGACTGCCTCCAATACAGAACTAATCCATGGAATAAAACTAAGAGTGTGTATGGAAGAACAAGGCTTTAGAAACCATTGATTTTGGAAGGACCAGTGGGACGGTTAACTTCTTCCATGATCCATACTACAAAAATAGCTGCTTCTCTGTGGTTCACATTGGACCTGCACTGTCATTGCTTATATTCCCTCTGTGGACCCCAAATAGCTGCTGCAGAGGAGACCCAGAGGAAGATAATACAGTTTATTATCTTCTACCTGGATTTCCATATTGATATCCTCTGACTGTACAGTGGATGGCATCTCCCCTGCACTCCCTGGAGCTCCATTCATGAAGAGCTCCAGCACAGCAGCATCTGTGCAGGGAAAGAGAGAGGGGAACATTGCAGTGGAAACAATACTGCTCTCCATTCTGCAGAGGAGTCAAAGACTGACACCTCTACTGACGGTTCCACAGGGTGAAAACCACGCCCAGGATTAGCACGGGACAGGTAAAATTTATCTGAAAACTTTACAGCACAATCAAGAAATATGCCACAGCAACAGCTGCACAGATTTTTCTCTTCCATTTCAAAGGGAGAAAATGAAGGCAGAGGATCAGATACATTCGAAAGAGTGAAAAAAAGAAAAATACAGCAGGTTTATTTGGTTTAATTTATTTATGCTATGAGATTAAACATTTAATGTAGAATTAAGTAGATGAGGATGGTTTATTAAATACAGATTAACAACTATACTGCTTTCGATTGATGCATCTACATAATGCAAATATTATTATACATCATTAAAACATTTTCTGTTGATCATGTCCCTCACTTATTTATTCATCACCACCAATATTTCTCTAAAGTGCTATATATTATTTATGTAGTGTATTACTAATTAAAGTAATGCCAGATTTTCCCCCCTAGAACAGCCTATTCTCATTTGTGTCTGGTTTTGCCAAATTAATTAAGATGCTGAGGATCGCTGTTATTTTACCTGATTAAAACCTCAAAGTACTATATTTTGGTTGAAAAAAAATGGATGGGAGTTCCTTGATAACCTGCTAATACTGCTTCTTAACTGGCTACCAGGGATCACACATGAATCATTCCATCTTCATCTTCTCCCCATCACCCCCCAAGGCATTGGTAGCATTATCAGATCCTATTAACATACGCCGTGAACAAATTGAACATCATATAAAACAATACCACTGAACCATCAAGGGAGGAACTGAATGATGCAAAATCAGTAAATAAGCTACATGCTTACTGGTCATTACATACCTTTAATTTAATAAATAATTAACTTCCTTACCTTAAATACTAGTTCTCCTATCAGTCCATTCCATGACCCATCCTCCTGGGGGCTTCCATACTTGTGATCTGGTGCAACATAAATTTCATATTTAAAGCCAAGGTAATTAGCTAAGGCTTCCAAGACATCTACTGAGAAACCCTGGTACTTCTTCGGTTTTCCCAAAACATTTTCGGACACCATCACAAATGGTTCTTCCTACATAGAGAAAAAGGTAGTAATATAACCATTTATCACACTGACCAAAAAGGAGGCTAAAGTTTTCAACAAAACAAATACAACATTATCTGGAAATTTTATTTTTCTATTTCAAGAGGCTAGAAAATTTACTCTGGGCCTAATTTTGCAGCTCTTAATCGCAGTGAGGGATGCCTTACTTTGCAGATAATCCCACTGATTTAAATAGGACTAGCCATGAGTAAGGTGGCAAAATCAGAGACAGATATCTGAATTCTGATATCCTTACTCACATTGAAATCATCTCATTGAAGTTACTTCATGGACTGTCCCACTATAGTTTATGGGATGATTCGTGGCATAAACTATGTTGATAACTACTAGAATTTTATTGTGACTCATGTTATTTGGAGTTATTCTTAAAAGTCTCAACTTCTGGAATCTCAGCTTTTTTTTTTCTTTTTTTTGAAAAAGGAAGTTTTTAGCTCCCATGTTTGGGGATAAGAACTTGAACAAGTGACCTAAGTGCACCCTAAAAGCTCAAGGACCAGAAAACAAACCAACAGAACCCAAAATATATTTACAAAAATATCTCAATTTTGGGGGCCTCACAGAGGATTTTTGGGGTAGGCAACACTCAGTAAGGTGCTATTAAGATGAGAGGAGGCATCAGGATCAGGTCCATATAATCTGCACTTTCAGGAAGTACTATATAGACAGAACGTTTCACACTTCTTGTTTTAAAATATATCTGTGCTCTTTATGTTGACATACATTCAATTAATTATTATTTTTAAATAAGCTTTTGAATTGCACTATACATTATTAATAGCATCTCTTGGACTCTGTTAAATGTCATTTGTTAAAGATCTATTTCTTACAAGATATCATTATCTAAAATAGTAGCTTTGTTTTCTGTTGTATATTTCAGAAATAAGTTAAAACACTGTAATATCAAATGCCTCTCAGTACAGGATTCTTCTATTTGTGCACTTTAATTTCAGTTCTGCAGAGATATACACATAAGATGACTATCATAAACCTGAAGGATTCCACAGGGTTGTCATTATCTATTAAGTACAAAACAAACAATGTATCTGACAATTAAATGCCATAATTAATTAATACTGTAGGCTAAAAACTGGACAAGAACAGACATATACTTGAAAGACTAACATTTTTCATGTCCTTCCTTTCCTTCTCTGTGACCTGGATATACCAGATTATCCACTTATAACATGACAAGAAAAACTGGTTGACATTATTGTAACTGATTTCATTTAGAGGACACTAAATTGATTATTTTAAGGAGAAGCAGGTACGGTAGTTGGATTTGCCTGTGAGAACATGACTTTGCGAATATTCAGTAAAGGATGTCCTTAATATCTGACAAAAATAGATATTGGATTGGTGAGTTTGTTTGTCCATAGATAAGATTTCCCAGTCAGTACCTTTTTTTCCCCATTTTTTACCAAGATCCATAAGTGTGGCATAGTTCTCAGCTAACCAATTCAATAATATATTCCCTGCACTTCCAAGGTTGATTTAACCAACATTTTTAACTTTCCTTTTTCCCCTATATTAACTTTTCTGTTGTATGTCTTTTTAAAATTGTTTCACATTTGAAGGTTCTACATTGTAGATAAAAGTAAAAGATAGCCAAATCATATTTCTAAGTACAATAAAGTTTTGATTGCCACAGAGATAGCTAAAGGGTGACTGCTTTGGGAGTTCCCATCTGGTTTTCATTTTGCTGATCATCTGAGAAAATACCTCCACCCTGCCTATCATCTGTCATTCACAATCGAGAGATTCACTCCCACTTCTGATTGGCCAATGATGCCAGCCTCCATTGCCCACTTGTGAAATTTTCAAACAAGCACCTTCATGCTTTTTCTCATGCTGCCCCTCACACTTGGAAGGAGCTTCCCACAAACATCTGCAAAGCCTGCTCACTATCCTCCTTCAAATTCACCTTTGATGTCATGCCTACAAAAAATTTGCCAACTATTAGGCTGTTTGTATACTGAGTCCAACGCCTATCATGCTGAAAAATATCGTCTCATTGTTTCCTTGTATTCCCCCATCGATTTGTCTGTGTCCGTCTGTTGTCTCGTCTTACTGTAAACTCTTTGAGGCAGGTACCAAGGCTGCATCCAATTCCCTGTCACTCCCTGAACTCCTGCTCCCTCCGTTTGTAGCCCACAAATGTATGTGGATTTCTAATCCAAGTCCTGATCAAGTATGTCGTGGTTCAGCCACACAAAATTAACTCTAAAAATGATGTTCTGTATCTCCTTATTTGTTCAGTTCTTTCAGTGATATCCAAATCAGATGTGCTGTTAACCTGTAAAAAGGATTTGTTTGTTTTTTATTGCCCCTCTAAAACCACAAGTTGGATCTGAAAGTCAAGCTGCGTTATCTTTTTGTATCTCACACATTGCCACCAGTCATAAAGATTCTGTTGTCATTTTAGCTGAGTATTTTGCACATGGCTGAAAAGAATCCACCTGTATTGACTCACAAGAGTAATTTTATCAATAACATAAATAGATATGACTCAAAGACACACACAGTAGATATTCTGAATAAGAAGGTGACAGTTTTACAGACTGTTGTCACTGTCCTGACTATGACTACATGTTAAGGACCATGTTAAACAAATAAGCATGTGACCAGATAGTATTAGAATGTGTCTCTTTTATGACTCTGGGGGGAGAGGAAGAGGAGAATGAAGTGTGACCTATTCTCAAGATAATACAATGCATCTGTCAATCTCTATTGTATTTTTCCTGATCACATGTTCAACCATCCAAAATGATGGGGGGATGGGATAAATGACCTTGAGATTCCTTCCAGCCCTACATTTCTATTATTCTAAAATCAGCCAGAAGAAATAAAAATAGAAAGCAATAACTGAACTGAATAACTGAACCCAGCCTTTTAAGTTATTTTCCTGAGATTGGGTGCAATGAGTATTAAAAGGATTGTCAGTGAAGACCTTTCTGCCTATTAAATGAAAACAAATTGTGAATTCTGATTTGCTGATCATTTGGATGACAGATTCTCCAAGCATAACCGCAAGCTACTGGAATAAATGACTGCTTCCACAAAAACATCTGCGGTTTATCAGTCTAAGGGCATTGTGCACAAAGTTCCTGCTTGTAGAATAGGGTGTTTCAGGAGCTGATCATTTTCAGATTAGCAAGGATTTATTCACAACACTTGTTGAGTTATTAGATAATAACTGCTCATAATTCTGAATTTATATTCAATCAGATTAAAAGCAACAGCTAATTGCTGAGCTGATTTTGAACAGCATTTGAAGTGTGCAGCTTTCACAGTTAATTTCAGTCTTTTATTAGACTATGTGATATTGCTTGCTGGTGAGAGAATCAAAAAGAAAAACGATGTCCGAAGTGTTATATGGATAACAAGATAAAATTTCCCACATTACCATGTGGAAAGACATGCACATTTTTGTTGAATATTAGGATAGCAAAAACAACCACTAAACAAACCCAAAACAAACAAACAAACAAAATCCATCAATAACTTTCTTGTAATACCTTATGATTCTGGTCAAACCCTGAATATTCAGAAGACATTAAGGAGAGAACAAAACTAATTCTTAAATGTGTTGATTTTTGATTTTTTTCCAAAAATGCTGCTGGCCGAAACTACAGCAGTTGTTTTTATGTGCACTGTGATCCTGTGTTTTGGTTAGTTCCTAGAGAGGGAGAATTACATTTCCCTAACAATATGTGAAAACAAAAAAAAGTGACCATATTTCTCCTTGAGAAAATAGGACAAGTAATGAACACGAACAATTAGGGGACTAAAAAGTTGGTTTAATGTAGGAGTTGGGGACAAAAACATTCATGTTAGGTACAGGAAACAAGACTGAAGATGGAAGGTAGGCAGTGAAGTGTACTTCAGGCTATAGTAAATCAAAGGACATCCTGACCCAGTTTTTTCATGGAACTAAGGGGTGGGTCAGTCAGTCTAGAATGGAATGGACTGCTAAGTGGCTCTTTACTCAGGTCCTCCAGAGCTGGTGAAGGGACGGAAATGAGTGCTGCAGATCCTGCCTCTCTGTCTCTCCCACTCAAGGACTGAAGAAGTTACCATGCAGAGGGATTCAGTAACCCCCCTCAGAGCAGTTCATGAGGATGTAATGAAGAAAGAAGATCCTGGGGAAGGAGGGGTTCACAGCGAGCCCTGCAATAAATCAATCAATCACTAAATAAAATCACTCATGAATGGGTGGATTGAAGGGACCCCAGAGGCTCTGCTGCTCCCCCTTTACTTCATTTGGCATGAGATGGAGCTTCTTCTGTCTCAGTGGATCCCACAGCCACTTGACAACTACATTTTGGAGATGGGGTCCATTACCACCCCTCAATATCTCTCAGTTGTCAGTCAGCTGGAAATTACCCTTATGTAGCAGCTTCCTTTGACTTCACTCCCCTATCACTTATTGTCATTAATGGGAGATAGAATCACTGCCTCTGTGTTCAGGAAAACAGTTGGGGCTTCCTGGTAGCTCCACAGTCATTGCAGAATTATGTTTCCCTCAGGATCTGAAGAGTGCTGCATGGATACAATGCTTAGGGAGCTCAAAGGTCAGGATTTCACCCAACAAAATTAGCTGGCGAGAAGAGAAAATGAGACGTGAATGTAAAGGGTAAGCTGGACAGCATTGCTACTATTTATACAGTGCCAGAGGTATGGCTTGGCTGTTTACAAACATAAGGCAAAGTCCTTGTGCCCAGAAGAGCTTACAATTGAAAACCTTGAAGCCGAAAGATCCCAAAACCCTGTCAGCTCAGCACCTCATGGGATCACGCCTAAAGTTAAACATGTGATTAAGACAACACATGAAGGGAGATGATGGAGAAAGAAGGGATGACAAAAATACATTGGAGATGCCAACCATAGAGAGCATTTGCCTTCTTCGCTCTGCTGTTGTTTTATTGAGTTTGTTTATTTATAGCTTTCTATGGCACTCATCACCAAAGTATCTGAGCATCTCCTACTCCTGTGGGGTAGTGAAGTAACAACCACATTTTACAGATGGGGAGCCAACGCACAGAGAGATTATGTGACTTGTCTAAGGCAACACAGAAGTGTGTGACTAGGCTAGGAATTAAACCCAGATCTCCTGAATCCTGGCCAAGGCCTGATGCTTCTTAACCACTAGAATCTCTTTTCTTTCTTGCCATATTTCAGTATTTAAAACATGTAAATAAATCTATATTGTGCTTAGGCACTACTGTGCCTAGTAGGTGGATTAGGAGTGGAAAGCAAGCATCAAATGTGGGAGAAGGATAAGGGGAGGAAGAGTGAGAGTGCAAAATACAGCAGGTCAAGCTTCCTGAGCAGGAGGAGGAGGAGGAGGAAATGGACAAGTGGGTAAAAATCCAATAAAATAGTTCAAGGGTAGAAATGGAAGCTGAGAAGTAACAAAGATTTTAACTTTACCTGACTGGGGGAGGAGAATTGATAGCAGAGCAATATAATAAGGGACGTGAGCTATAAAGCGAGATATTTTGAAAAAAATTACCAACGGCCAAATTCTGCCTTCAGTTACACCCACATATTGGCTCAGGGCGATTGCATTGGTGTAAATGGGAGCGGAATTTCAGAAAATGGGAAACGAGATACAGGGAATTTTCTCTAGATGTGTCTGCCAGGCAGCTAGTTTTCTCAGTGTACCATAGAGGGCTGATATAAGGAAGGCAGTGAAGTCTAGTTAGAGCAGATGACTAGAAGTAAAGAAACCTGCATTCTATTCCTGACTTTATTGTTCATTTGCAGCATGACACTGGGTAGGTCACTTACCTTCTTTGAACTTAGGTTCCCCCACAGGTAAATGGAGATAAGAATACACAAGTTTTCTCAAGTGTCATGACACAGTAGGATTATGAGTACAATGTGTTTTTATTAATTTCTTTGAAGAAATTCCCACAAGCACACACCAGCATTCTGGATGGCATTTAATGGGTACATTATGGGAAATAAAATGTCTTTGAAAAGTAGGGAAAGTGTCATTTGTGGCATCCGTGGGGCAGTATCATTAAGGACTTTAAAAATAAGGTTACGTAACGTGGCCTATGTAAAATGATTTGGTGGTCTCAATTCAGTTTCCAGTGGACTGGTGTACACACCATCACCGCAAACTGGTACCCTTGTTGGCAGACTCAGCAGAGAAACTAACATTTAAATGGGCATGAAAACCAAATTCCATTCTACCGCTATAGGTGGAATTTCGGTCTGCGGTTGAGGCTCATGGGGGAAAGGGAGGCAGAAAGGGAGAGCTGTCCTACATTGCTGCTTTCAGTCTGATGCTCATTCTGCACAAAAACAGGATTTTGGTCTAAATGGCTGTCCAGCTGGCACCTTTTACAGACTTTACATTCTCAGAAAAAAAATAAAGAAAATGAATGGACATTTTTTTCTAACTATCTGATTCAAGTGTCACCAACGAGGATTGTCTTTTAAATTTGTCATAAAATAGCCTGAGCTTTTCTGCAAGAAAAGACATCCTAGAATAAAGGCTGTATAGAATTTAAACAGTGAACAGAAAGTTGTTGATTTGTAGAACTGGAAGAAGAATCTCTGGGATTTACAACACATATTGAGGCTTGATGCTAAAACTGCAGATGGATGAGCTTATGTGCTCCTGCTGTGTTTGGAAGAGAGTGGTGAGATTAGGTAATTAGGTGGGTGATTAGAATTCATAAAGCATATGAAAATGACCTCTGTCTACACTTTATAATTTTCTGAACATACTGAAATATGATATTTTAATATTGACAATCTGAATTCATTAAATAGGACTCCATTAAGGAGCTTCCTTTCCTCTCTAACAAAGATGGGGTGGAGAAGGGGAAAGAAAGATATAGAAATCAAATGAAACAAGAACTGTAGCTCTGCCTTATACATACTTTCATATTTTACAGCAGAGTGAGATGTGACACTTAGCCTGAACTTTGTACTGCATAAACAGCATGCAGGCATATTAAATGATTCATGCAGACTGAGCGTGGGTTCAGTAATCACATGAGGCAAATATTCACCATGATATTTGACAACTGCAGTCACCAGCAAACATTATGGAATTGCTCCCAAATGTGAAATTCTCACTCATTACTGGCTTGCTCAGCGCAGTTCCTTTGGCTATTGGATGACCAAATGCAGCCATTACAACTGAGAGGAAGCAGTGAGAAAGGTTCATAAACTACAGGTCATTTCAAACACAGGAGTTACCTTCTTCTTGTTTGGTGCAATCTCCTTTTCCTTGACTTTTTAAAAGTTTGAGTTTTAAATTGACTTTATTCCCCTCAAGATTTCAGAGAGAAATTCAGCCCCAAAGATGTCATTTCCTTGAGTGCTTTATTGACAAGTGGTCCAGGAATTATACTTGGTTAGGAACAGTTTAGCAGCTTATTTTTAATTGAACAGCAAAAGTGTATTGCTTTGTTAGAATCAATGGCTAAAATTTAATGTAAGCATTTAATTTTCTCGTTATAGATATCCTCCCTCTAGCAATGGCTACAGAAAATTATTAAAATTAAAAGACATATGTAACCCCCTCCCACCATACTAAAAGCAAATGTCTTTCTCAAACCTACAAAAAACCAAGGACAATAAAAGTGAAGTCTCAGACTCTTTTAACACCCTACTGGGGGAGTAGGTGCCTAGGACCTGTATAACAACAGGTTGGATACAAGACCATGGTTTTAGGATCATCTGTACTATAAAGGGCCTGATCAGCAAATCAGCTGCATATACACAACTCCCATTGACTACTATTGACATGACGATCAGTCCCTAGAAGCTGAGATAGGTAAGATCAGAATGGAGTTTTAAATTTGGTCCGTATTCAGGGCAACGCTTATTCCTGTGCTTAAGGACACATTTACACCGCAAGGGAAGGTGTTGTTTGTTGCACAAGTAGGCATATCTGCACTAGCTTTAATCTAGCTAGCAAAGGTAACAATAGTAATGAATAAATGATGGCATGGAATTCAATGCAGGCTAGCAACCTGAGTGCATATCCAGTGGGCTTGTACTGGGTGGCTGAACTGCATCAAAGCCCGGGCTGCCATGTCTTCAGTACCATGTGTAGCCATGCCAGCTAACTTAAAGCTAGCACAGGTCTCCCTAACCTCAACACAATTACAACTCAATCTGCAGTGTAGATATAACCTAAAACTCATTGACTTTAATGGAAGTTTTACCATTAACTTCAACAGGACTTGGATATGTGCTTAAATATCACATGCTTAAATAATGCTCTGAAACAGGGATGCCTTCCTGAATTGGAGCATCTAACTGTAAACATCTGTGTTTTTATGGGATTATTTCTACTATGGCTGTTTCTTTTTCTAAAAAGTGCTTTAAAAATACTTCTCCTATTGTCTTACTACAGGACTGAGGTTTCCTTCAAAGCAATATCATGCCAGTGTTCTATTAAAATGCAACCAAGCTTTGTGTATTGATTTTCATCCACAATAGCGCTTTCTCAGCCATTATAGTAGATATGATAAAAATGTGGATTAAGACTAGATTATATTAGAGAGCTTTAGAATCATCTTGCATATTATTCCTAATATGTTGGTGCAAAAATGCAATCTTGACTTCTAAGGCTGTTTGGTTTTTTGTGTTCTAAGGACACAAAAGATAAAGATAGTTTCTCTCTCTGTTCCTTATATCCTCAAAGGTATGTCTTTGTTTTACAAGTCAGGATGGTCTCCTGGGGTGCAGGACCTGTGTTAATTCTCTGTCTTTCGAGCTCAGGAACAGGATAATCACCATCAGTTTAGCTTGATAGCTATGATTTCTGTAAATGGCAGCAAATCCACGTTCCTTTGTCTAGGACAGACCAGTTTATTATCATGATATTAATGACCAGCCTGTTATTAGCTTTCACATGGTCCCTCACATGGCGTATTTTATACAACTATCATTGCAGTAGTGTGTAGTTTGTGAATACAGGGGTGCGTAGGGTCATAAGGGAAACTAAGGCAAAGTGAAGTGACTTGCCCCAAGTTATAAAGCTAGTAAGTAGCTGGGCTGGAAATCAATTCAGCTCTTTCAGCTCCCATTCTCCTTTTCTATGATTGGTAGTTCATTCGTATTGTCTGAGTATGTCATTATTTAGAACTAAATAATCCAGACTTTTTAATACAGTGAACACAGATTTAAAAAAAAAAACCAAAAACACTTTTCTATCTGTAGGTAAGTTCTGACTGGTTTGAGCAGACTTTCCCTAAAGGAACAATGATCCACTGATTACGGCACTAGCCTAGGACTTGAGACAGGCAGCTTCAATTCCCTGTTGTGCCAGAGACTTTCTGTGTGACTTCAGACAAATCAGTCAGTCGCTCCGTGCCTCAGATTCCCATCTGTAAAATGGGGATAACAACACTTCTCTAAGTCACAAGGGTACTGTAAGGATAAACACATTAAAGACTGTGACTTGCTCAGATAATAGGGGCTATATAAATATAAGCAATATCTATAATAGGAAACACTGCTACAACTAGTAATACCTTGATTACCTGTAAAAAGGTAAAGTAAACTTTGATACTGCAGCCATTGCGCTAATAGCAATTAGTTCACTTTAATAGTTAATTCTAAAAGATATGGCCATTTTTAATACAACATACATTCTGTATACCTACTGCTCCTATTATCGTCCTCAAATAATAAATGGACAAACCATATTTTTCTAAGTATACATACTCAGATAATGAATTCATTTAAAAAAAAAAAAGAGTAGTTTATACTTGATCTCCAAAACGTCCAGTCATCGTCTGGACTTTATATTTGGATTCCAGTTTCCAGGTTGGAAGAGCAGCATGTTGAGGGAAAGTTTTAGTTCCAACAGACTGTCTCTTAAGAGGTAGAGAGTCTTATAATGTGTATTTCATACAGAACGACAGCTTCCAACTCAAGGACTGATGTAACTAGAAAGAATAGCAAATGGCTAGCCCATTCTATCATGTTCAATCTTCATGATGTGTTCATTTCACTGCTGGATAAATAAATTCATCTGTTGATATAAATGATATACATTTTACTAAACATTTTCTCCATATGTTTGAATTAAAAAAAACACAACAAAACCTTTCTTCCTGTCCCACCTTCTAAGACAGACATGAACAACTGAGAGAGAAACAAGAAAAGTGGGGATATGTTGCTACCTTGGGAATTGTGCATTTTTCACATTTAAAGATCAGGAATAGTCCCAATATCCATTTTAAAACTTCTTTAAAATATTTCCTAAATAGATTTCCTGCAACATATATAGATACAGATTGTGTAATGGCGTGGCATAGTATAAAGGTTTTATTGGCACTTGTTTGGGTGATCTACATAACTGACTTGTTGCTTCCATGCCATCCCAAACTCACGAACAGAAAACCTTTGTACCCACCATTAGATAATCCATACATTTCCCCACACACACACTTCACTACTGTTTGACTAATGCATATTACAATTACAGAACATGTTTGACAGTGACCTCACCCTTACCACACTTCTATAACAAGCAGCCATCATTAATTCATAGTGGTGTGCTGCTGTCAGTCATGCCGATAACCCATTTATACCACTCAATATGTTTTGTAAACGCCACATATCTTAAAGAAAAGAAACATTTGTAAATGTCCTAGGCTCCAAACCCGCAAGTGCTTAAGAAGGTGCATAGGGGCAGGGTGAGAAGGATGAAGGGAGGGGCATGTGGGCATAAACATGGATGTGGGGACAGAAGAGAGCATGGAGAAAAAAGAGGGGTTTGACCGAGAGGGGATGCCGAGCGGGGACAGCAGCTTTTGGGTCTTTATTATAGAATAGTGTAATAATTGTAACAAAAAAAGTATCCCTATTTCTCCTGAAGCAGTCAGCATTTTTTTTGATCCAGTTGCTGTTTGTTTCAGATCCCTTCATTGCTGTTGTCCCATGATTTCTCACTCTACATCATTTCTCATTGTTTGTTCTCCCAAGTATGCTTAAATACTTTGTTATTTCTTGTTTTTAAGAGCTTTCTTTCTATCCTTCTTTGAAGGCACTTCAGTTTCTTTGAAGGAACTTTTGTTATTTTGTGTAATTCAGTGGTGGAGGTCAAATCTCAAAATTAGCCTCAACTTTTGAAAGAGGGACATGGCTTCCTACCTAACTTGCTTTTCTTTTCTCTTTCTGAAAACACGGTTACTTACCAGTAACTGTTGTTCTTCGAGATGTGTTGCTCATATCCATTCTAATATAGGTGAGTGCGCGCCCCATGCGCTAGTTCCTGGAACTTTTTTCCCCTTAGCAAGCCCCGTAGGGTCAGCTCAGGTGCCCCCTGGAGTACCGTGCTCATGCCGCGGTACATAGGGCGCCGTCAACCCCGCGGGCCCTCAGTCCCTTCTTTCTGCCGACTCCGACAGTGGGGACGGAGGGTGGGTGTGGAATGGATATGAGCAACACATCTCGAAAAACAACAGTTACTGGTAAGTAACTCTGTTTTCTATCTTCGAGTGATTGCTCATATCCATTCCAATATAGGTGATTAAATAGCCATACCTTGGAGGTGGGTAGGAGTCAGCGTTGAGCCACTCTCGCCAGCACGGCTCTGCCGAAGCCTGAGTCCTCTCTCGCCTGCTGCACAATGGCGTAGTGGGACGTGAAGGTGTGGACCAATGACCAGGTTGCTGCTCTACAGATGTCCTGCAGGGGCACTCTTCCCAGGAAGGCCGCCGATGAGGCCTGGGCTCTGGTTGAGTGCACTGTCACAGCTCCTGGAAGCGGCACCTTTGCCTGCTCGTAACAGGTCCTAATACAGGCGGTGATCCAGGTGAAGATGCATTGGGTGGAAACAGGTGAGCCCTTCATCCGGTCTGCCACTGCCACAAACAGCTGGAATGGAACGGCCTGGTTTGCTCGATGTAGTAGGCTAGGGCTCGTCTGACATCCAGGGAGTGCCATCAATGCTCCTCCTCCGAACTGTGCGGTTTAGGAAAGAACATGGGGAGGAAGATATCCTGGTTATAGTGAAACTGAGACACCACCTTAGGCAGGAAAGCTGGGTGGTGTGTCAGTTGGACCTTATCTTTGTAAAAGACCGGGTAGGGGGGTTCCGAGGTTAAAGCTCTTATCTCGGAGACCCTCCTAGCCGATGTAATGGCCACCAGGAAGGCCACCTTCCAAGAGAGGACGAGCAACGGGCATGTAGCCATGGGCTCAAAGGGGGGTCCTGTCAGCATGGTGAGGACCAGGTTCAAGTCCCAGGGAGGCACCAGGTCGCGGACCTGAGGATATATCCTCTCCACCCCTTTGAGGAACCTGACTGACATGGGATGTGAAAATAAAGATCTCCCTTCCATCAGCTGATGGAAGGCTGAGATGGCCGCTGAGGGACGCCAGTGCTAAACTTTGGAGCTTCAAATGGAGGAGATACTCCAAAATCACCTGTATAGGTGAGCAGCTCGGTGGAATACCCCAGGACTGTGCCCAACAGGTAAAATGCTTCCACTTGGCCCGGTACACCACCTCAGTGGAAGGTTTTCTGCTGCTGACCAGAACCTGTTGGACTTGCATTGAACAGATTCTCTCTCCCTCTGTCAGCCACAGAGTCTCCATATGTGGAAGTCGTGCCTCATCGCAAAGTCCCAAAGTCGAATGGCCTCCTGGCAAAGAGCTGAGGAGCACGCTCCCCCCTGCCTGTTCATATAGAACATGACTGCCGTGTTGTCCGTAAGGACCTGTACCATTCTGCCCCTCAGAAATCTGAGGAAAACCTTGCAGGTCAGGAGGACTGCTCTGAGCTCCCGGACATTGATGTGGAGGTACCTCTCATCTGCTGACCAGAGCCCCTGGGTGCTCAGGTTGCTGCTGATGTGGGCTCCCCACCCCACGTCCGAGGCGTCTTTAATCAGGGTTACTGATGGTGTCAGGTCTCTGAAGGGAACTCACTTCAATACCTCCCCTGGGTCCTTCCACCAGTTCAGAGAAGTCAGTATTTGCGTGGGAACCATGACTACTCTGTTTAAGGGGTGCCTGGCTGGGGCATACACGAAGGTCAGCCACGCCTGGAGAGGCATGAGTTTGAGGCGAGCCAACCTTACCACGTATGTACAGGCTGCCATGTGTCCCAACAGCTGGAGGCAGTGCCTGGCTGTTGTCGTGGGGGACTTGTAAAGGTTGTCAATTATGGCAGCCATCGCCTCGAAGAAAGGCTGTGGGAGGAAGGCTCTGGCCTGAGTGGTATCCAGGGTGGCCCCAGTGAAATCTATGCGCTGCACCGGAGTGAGAACGGACTTCTGCTCGTTGATGAGCAGCCCTAGTCTGGTGCATGTTGCGCAAGTGAGTTGCAGGCTGTTCCTTACATGGGCCCTGAACTTGCCCCGGATCAGCCAGTCGTCCAGGTATGGGAATATCTGGAACCCTCTGCGGCGCAGATGGGCCGCCACCACCGCCATACACTTTGTAAAAACTCTGGGGGTGGACAAGAGGCCAAAGGGAGGGTCGAGAACTGGTAGTGGCAGCCAGCTACCACAAACCGGAGGAACCTTCTGTGACTGGGAAGGATAGAAATATGAAAATATGCGTCCTTTAAATCGAGGGCAGCATACCAGTCCCCTGGATCTAGGGCAGGAATGATGGAGGCTAGGGAAACCACGTGGAACCTGAGATGTCTGATGAACTTGTTCAGACGACGGAGATCTAATATGGGCCTCAGGCCCCTTTTGGCCTTGGGAATTAGGAAGTAGCGTGAATAAAATCCCCTTCTCCTCTCTTGTGGAGGAACCTCTTCCACAGCCCCTAGTGGAGGAGGGAGTAGAACTCCTGTGTGAGGAGATGCTCGTGAGAGGGGTCCCTGAGGAGGGATGAGGTGGGGGAGAGTCTGAGGGGAAGGCCGTAAGCTGGAGGGCATAGCCCCTGAGGACTACATTGAGGACCCAGCGGTCCGAGGTGATGTTTCACCACTCGGTATGGTACGGCTGGAGTCTGTGGGCAAAGGGCCGGGCGAGATCCAGGGGAAAAGGAAGAGTGCCACCCTCGCATGCGCACTATCAAAATGGCTTTTTATTATTTTGACCCTTGCCTGGGCCCTGCTGGGACCCCACCGATGAGTCCGAGGGGTTGCGGTGGTTAGGCACCCGGTACCGGTCCCGACCCCTCCTGGGCTGAGTAGGTCTGGGGGGCTGCCTCGGGAGAGGCTGAGGCTGTCACTGGGTCTTAGTCCGAGACTGACATCTCAAGGCCTGTGGGGTGTAAAGCCCTAGGGATCACAGCGTGGCCCTCGAATCCTTAAGGGCATGGAGTTTGTCGTCAGTTTTGTCCAAAAAGACAAACGGCAGATTCCGGATGGCTTGCTGGACCTCTTGGGACAGCCCCGACGACTGTAGCCAGGAGCAGTGGCGCATGACAATGGCCGAAGCCATGGCCCTGCTGGCAGAATCTGCCGCGTCACTGGCCATCTGTAAGGCCGCTCCTGCCATTGCAGCGACTTCCTCAATCACGGTAGTGAACTCCGCTGCTTGATCCTGGGGTAACACCTGGGGTAAGATCTTTGCAGGCCTCTGCAGTGAGGACCAGAGGTTAAGATTGTACCTCCCGAGGAACGCCTAGTGGTTAGCAATCCTCAGCTGCAGGGTCGCAGTCGAATAGACCTTGTGGCCAAACAGGTCTAACTTTTTACAATCTTCGTTCTTAGGGGTGTTACCCTGGGCCCCCTGCCTGTCCCGCTAGTTGGCGGCATCCACAACAAATGAACCCGGGGCAGGGTGGTTATATAAGAACTCAAATCCTTCACCAGGCACATAGTACTTTTTTTCGGCGCCCTTCGAGGTAGGGGCATCCGAGGCAGGGGTCTGCCAGAGGGCCTTGGCCAATAGTTTGTACAGGCGTAAATACCTGCCCTTTCCTGGTTACTATGCGGCCAGTCCGCCGTCCAATCTAGTATTCAGTAGCTAAGATAATCTAAAATCAAGATCTAACCTATAAGTAATATTTATTATTCAATTAATTTTAAAATTAAATTAAATTACATGAAAGGACAGTTAAACATAGTCAACAGGTCAATAGTATGAAAACTAAAGCCCATTGATAAAATTTAAAATATGGAGAATAAATATATCTATATCTAAAATATATCTAAAATCCACAGGATACACGAAATGAATGTTCGGGTTCACTGTTTATCGCTAAAAAGAGCCAACATATCCGTCGTAGCATACATAGCAAGTCTGCACACACTTTCTTTAAAACTTTTAAATTTATCAATACCTAAAATTTTAAAAATTTCATCATTTCTTTCACTCCATTTACCTCTCGCCCCAACCACAAATCCAAAGAAGTGGATGATCTTCCCACCAGTGAGCTGCAGCACCTCCTCCTCCAACTCAGAGTAGTATGCCTCCTTCTCAATGTGGGCTGCCTCCACACTGTCAGCGTTGTCTTCCCATCTAACTGTGACATCCACAACGGCTACCACTCCTTCCTTTTCAATAATGAGGTCGGGTTTTCTCAACTTCCCTTCTTTATTATGAAGGTAAGGTTCAATCCAAATTTTACATCCTTTGTTTCCTACTTTATCAATTAGTGCTTTAACTATCCTATTATGTCTTTTAATTCTTGCTTCTTTCATTTTTATGCACTGACCAGAGATATGAGGAATTGTCTCTTTGACCTTACCACACCATCTACATAACCCTTCCTCCATCTTCCGTCCTCTTGCTAGAGCTTCCCTGGTGGGAAAAACATTCGCTCTCGTTTGCAATGCCGCAATCAGAGAGGAGGACTTGGCCAAGCAAGGATATTTTAAAAACGAATTACTAATACCATCATTTTTAAAATATTTAATACCAATTCCCTGACATCTTAAATTACTCCATTTTAAAAACTCTTCATCTCTCCACGTTTTAGGATTAGCCGTTTTAGCACTATATATTAAAATTTTCTCCACTAAATTTTCCCCAGCATATAAAAACGAGAAATCTATCCAATCATCTTTGGAGACAATATGTCTCCTCCATTTACGAATTAACATGTTTGGAATTTGGGTACTAAATTTTGTAACTGCTAAACCCCCATCTCTAGTTCTAGCACAGAATAGCCCATCAGCTGTACACTGGGGAAGATGTAAAATCTTTTTAAGAGTGTTCCTAACTAAAACATCTAATTCATTTAGCATATAAAGTGGCGGCTCAATTAAAAGTAATTCATAAAAAACTCTCGTTAAAATGTAAACTTTTAAAATTATCAATTTCTGCACAGGTTTTAATGGAGCCTTACATAAACTTTCACACCAATCAATTAATTTTTCCTTAGGGGAATTATTAGCCACTCCCACCCATGGATCTATTCTTGCACCTAGATATCTTTCAGACTCACCAGGTTGAATATAATCAATTAATTCATCACCTAATCCCCATTTATCTTTTGGGTTAATAACATATGTTCCCATGCTTGGGAAAATATGAAAGCCCTTTGTCTTTTTAACATTTACTTTTAAACTTGAATTTTTACAAAACTGATTAAGAATTTTTAAATTCTTAACCATCCCCTTATAGGACCTACTTAATATAGCGATATCGTCGGCAAAGGCCAATGAAGTTATCTTTCTACCCTGCACTATAAAACCATCTCCTTCATCTTCCAATTTATATAAAAGAGGGTCCATGGCTATATTAAATAAAATAGGGGAGAGCGGGTCACCTTGCTTAACTCCACTCTTAATTAAAATAGGTTCTGTCTTATCCTCACCAACACTAATTTCAGTGTAGCAATCTGTATACAAATCCTTTACAATATCAATAAAACTCTCTGATATCCCAAATCTCTTTAACCCCTTTAAAATGTGCCCATGGCCAACCGAATCAAATGCCTTAGCAAGATCAATAAAAACAACAGCTATTTCGTCTTTATTTTTCTTGGCCCCTTTAATTAACTTTTCTAAAATCGATATATTTTCCTCACAGCCAGAGGCTGCGATAAAACCTTTTTGTCTGGGGCATAATTTAACAGCACTTGATAATCTTTTAGCTAAAATTTTTGTATACAACCTAATCCAAATCGAACCAATAGTCAATGGCCTCCAAGATGATATTTTCTTCAACTCTTGTGGATCCTTGACTTTAGGAATTAGGATTGTACGATTGCTTTTAAAACACTCTGGAATCTGTCTATTTAAAAACCAAATATTAAAAATCCTTACTAAAATCCTACTGTCTAAATTATAAATATCCCATAAATCCTTAACCTTAATTCCATCTGGTCCAGGAGCACTACTATTATCAATCTCTCTTAAGGCTTCTCTAATTTCATCAATTGATAAAGGCCAATTTAAAATTTCATTATCTACCACTTCTTTTACTTTTGGCCATCCTCTGGTATTCCCATGTCCTTCTCTACCCAAAATTTCTTTATAATAGGTTTCAATCTCCTTAACTGCTATCTTACATGTCGCTTTATCAGGTTCTCCCATAATGATCCTAGCCAACCTTTTCTTATCTTTTTCAAAGAGGGTTTGATAGAATCTAAATTTAGCTTTTCTCCCAGCATATTTTCTATTTCTATTATATTTATCAGGAGGCTTACCCACTTTTCTTCCTTGTTTCCCATTATCATTCTGTATATTATTTTCTTTATTATTTTCCAAATTCTCTACATCTTCATGAGGAGAGTTCATCAACAATTTACATAATTCCTCAAATAATCCCCAACCTTCTGCTACAGTGGCAGAAGCATTTAATTGCTGTTCAATAAAATCCAATTTCTCTAAAATACGAGCCCCATTACACCTAACTCCTGTTAAAAACCTATCAATTAAAATTTTATCTTTTAAAGGTTTAATTTTCTCACGTGGAGGAATATCTTCTAAAATATCTCCCATCCCGCCCTCTTCCCATAAAACCATAGAATCTTCATCCTTTTTAACCTTATTCTTGGCCAGGTCCCTCCTCTTATCTGATATTTGCTTATTTGTTTTTGTTTTTAATTCACTTTCTATACACTTATTAATATTTCTAATCCCTGCATATTTTATTTCAAGCTGAATCAATAATTCAATTTCCTCTTCTGTCCATACCCGAGAGCGACTTGTTTTCCCAACCACTCTAGCTTCCTTTCTTTCCTCATTCCTCACCGCAGGATGCCTATGTCTGATGTGTTGACTCCGCCCCGAGCGAGTGTAGAAGGCAGACCCACAGACCGTGCAGGCATACTTCTTCTCTGAGTTATCCACCTCCTTGGGCCTGCACTTGGGGTAGTGGCAAGCTATGTTATGGAACTGCGAATATTTACCACATTTTTTGCAAATAACTCTTATTGAAGTGCTTTTATGTACATTATTTATATGCTTCGCCCATTTACCGAAACTAGCTAAAATTTGTGAACATATAGGGCAATTAAAACAATCTACGGGATATTCTAAATAAAATATTCCCTCTTTAAATGAACTACTCTCTTTAAAACTAGCTGTATTCATAAAATTTGTATTAAAATTATCTCCTAAAATATTTCTTCTATTTTCCATAAAATCATGTTGTAAATTATTAAAATTGGTATTATTATTATTAAGATTATTAAATTCTATCAAATATGGATCATCAAAAGAATCTAAATATTTGTCATAAAAGCTAGATTTAGAATCGATTATCTTAAGGTCACTATATAAAACATATATCCTCTCGTTTACCGGTAAGATCCTCTCGTTTACCGGTAAGGCCACCCTTGATGGCCCTGCTGCCCCCAACATCCCGAAGAGCGGGTCTTCCTCCTCCGACATCTCCTTGAGCTCCAAGTTTAGGTTGCTCGCCACCCTCTTGAGCAGATCTTGATGAACTCTAAATTCGGGCAGCGGTGCCGTATGGTCCCTGGCGGCCACATCATCCGGGGACGAGGAGGAGGACTGCGGGAGGGGCCCCGTGGAGGGACCCTCCTCAGGGTCTGATCCCTCCTCAGAGGGATGGCCCTTGTCCGGCTGGCTTGGCAGGGAGGGTGCTGGTTGGGCCACTGACGAGTGGACCGACGCAGTGGCCTGGCCCAATTGGGTACCCCAAGGCCCCCAGTATGGCCACTGCCACGGACCCTGCGGCCACGCTGGTGCTGGCATTGGTGCCGACTGGGACACCTGGTGGCGGGTCCGGGACCCAGAGCTGCTGCACCTAAGCTTACTGCTCCTGACAGGAGAGCAGCTCCAAGAGGATGACGACAACGACTGCCGGTGCCAACGTCTACGGTGCCGTCGGGGGGACAAGCTACTGGAGAAGCTGGATGACCACCGCCTCCACCTTGATATTTTGCGGTGACACTTCCCACCTCGGGACTGGGAGTGGTGCCACCGGTGCTGACGCGAAGCTGACCCCATGGAGCGTGACCGGCTGCGAAGTGCCGAAGCCGCCAGTGCCGAAGCCATCGGTGCTGAGGGCTGCTGCGGTGATCGATGACTGGTCTCGGAGGGCACCGGGATCCATGCCAGGCTGCGTGCTGGGGATCAAGACTGGTGCTGTGTGCTTGTCGAGGTGTGCGCCGGGGATATCGATCGGCGCCAAGCAGGACTCGCTAGCGAGAGCTGGAGCTGCGACCCCTGTGCGAGGCGGAACTGGAGCAGCGTCGCCTCACACGTGAACCTCTTGCCCGCCTGCGGTGTCGAGGAGCTCGATGACTTGGTGTCGGAGCTGGGAGGGGAGCCCACACTCTCTACCCTCCGTGACCATCTGGGGGGAAACTTCGACTCCTGTCTCTGCCACCCACTGGGGCCACCCAGCGCGGGTTTTCCCCGAGACGCCAGTCCCTGCATCCTTGGCCGATGGGGGGACGGAGGCGTGGGCATGCCCATGAGGGCGCGTGTCATGGCGAACGCCTCCGGCGTCGACGATCTTTGCAGGGGCACTCCCCCACCCCGAGATGCTGGTGCCGGAGTAATCTCCACGGCACGTGGCTGGGGCATCTCCTGACTCCCCCCAGGCCGGATGGGCGGTGCGGGGGAGTCCCAGCTCGTGGCGTCCTTCCCTTTGCGGCACTTCAGTGTCAGGCCCTGGAGGGTTGAGGTCGGTGCCGATGGAGCACTCCACACCGAGGAGACGCTCGGTGCTGCGGGGGAACACGCCGGTTCCGAATCTGGCCAAAGCGCAGACTCCATAAGGATGGCCTTCAAGCGCGCGTCTCTTTCTTTTTGCGTGCGGGGCTTGAAGGCCTTACAAATCCTGCACTTATCTCTTCTGTGCTGCTCTCCGAGGCAGCGGTCATGAGGGTCACTCACGGGGAAAGCCTTTGCACACATGGTGCAGGCTTTGAAGCCGGTTGAGCCAGGCATGGCCCAACCTGAAGCCCCTAAGGGCTACTATCTAATTAACTACTTAACACTACTTAAAACACTATACTTAATGCTGACAGTCTACTTAAACAACAACAGTCTATGCACAAAGGGGATGCTACTTGCTGAAGCAAGAGGCAGACGTTCCAGCAACCGTCACAGGCGGAAAGAAGGAACTGAGGGCCCGCGGGATCGGCAGCGCCCTATGTACCTCAGCATGAGCATGGTACTCCGGGGGTGCCTGAGCTGACCCTACGGGGCTTGCTAAGGGGAAAAAAGTTCCAGGAACTAGTGCATGGGGCGCGCACTCACCTATATTAGAATGGATATGAGCAATCACTCAAAGATAGAATGTTAGACCAAGTACAAAAAGGTGATTGAAAAGGTGGGACCATCTGCCATTATCTTATCCATGAATTCATTGACTACTTTAAGAATTTTTAAAATCTACATAATGTACATTGTGTTTAATCCTGTGTAACAAGAACCATACTCTGTCATACCTAATGATGTTCTCCAAGATGTTGATTATACATTTTGCTAACCTGCTCCTCAACTCTTCTGATTGCTCTTTCAACACACAGTTCTTCCCATTCACAATCAGCTTGAAGATGTAAAGCCACTCAAATACTGCCTCATCACTTTCACAGCTGTGTAACCCTATGATCTGTTCTCTTTTCAGCTCCTGCAGAGTTATTGGAGTGAACAAAGTTTTCAAAGAGCTTACAATCCCTGTAGTTTTATCTAATTAGCGTGTGTAATAAGTAACAGGAAATAATACGCAGATATGTACTGCAACATACTATTCTGTATCTCTCGCTATTATATATTTTTTCTAGGTCCTCCCTGCATTTTCAGGTCAACTGAACATATCTAATGTCAGTGAGTACTCATAATCAGTTTCTATAAAATCATAAGTATAAACCACAACCATTGTGCAGTTGTAGTTATTGGATATGCATTCTTCAGACAAGACTGCTATACTCTTGATCTATGTTATAGTATCGTGAATTAGGGGTTCTCAATCTTTTTTATAACATGGACTACACCTTCACTTTAGAGAGATTATTCATTTACACATGGGCCACATCCCACCGCATTCCTGTTGACTAATATCTCTGTGACAAGTTCAGCAATTGTGTACATGAAAAAGTGATATTAAGAACACAGTGCATTTTAGCTGATTTTAAATGTATATTAGCATCTGAAAGTGAGGAGGAGGAGAAGCCAGCATCAAGTGGTTTACAGCCCACAGTTTGGGAACCTCTGCATTAAATTACACTGTAACTGATCTTCATTATAAAATTATCTATTTACTCCAATAGAGAAATAGTCCTTAAAATGGAATTAAGACTGATAATACATTTGTATGAACTATACAAGTAGTTATTCATTACACAAAATTTAGGAGTTTCACAGAGACACTATATATTAGGTATAACCTCCAGAAGCACTCTCAAGGAAATAATAAAATGCACAATAATATTTATACTATGCACAGAAATTTTAAAAATTGACTACTAAATAAAAATTGACAACTAAATAAAAATAGTCCTAGACATTTGTTTTGTGAACTAATGTCAAAAGCAAGTTTGAAGTTAATACATTAAATTGTATTTGAGTTATGCCACATATAATACAATTCAGAAATTTGCCAAAGCCTTTAATTCAACAGCAATTTCTCCAGCTAAGCTGAAACTTTTACTTGGATGGTGGTAGCAAAATGAGGCGGAGGGGTGTGGGAGAGGGACTGAGCAGAAACCACTCATGAGATGTAAGACAGAATGTAACTTTTTTCAGACAGTTGGAGGGAGTGGGACTGATCAGATCAAAACAGAAAATGTGTTAGAGTCTTAACTAGGGAGGCATGTAGAAGGTGAACAACCACCCACAGTGCCATGTAGTAGTCAGGCAGGGGTGTGGCAGGTCATCTCCCCATTGCAAATACAATCCTATCCTTCAGTGACCCCCAAGGGTTTCTGGTTCTTTCCTTTTAGCACAGGAACTTTGGGGTCTGGGCCTTCCCCAGCTGGGTCCTTCCCCCAACATGAAGGCTCCTGTTGTTGTCATGTCTTCTTGGAGTGGGTAGAGGAGTCTTGGCCCACCCTCTCCACCAGTCTCCGGTCCAGGCCCAACGGTGAGTAGCTATGCTCTGCACCTTGGGTACTATGCAATTGCATCCCTAGACCTCTTCCTACCCAAGTCTCCTTCTCCCTCCAGAGTAGATCAAAGATTCTCAAATAAAGTCTCTGACCGGCATACTCAGTCTCGGCCTCTCCTTTGTAGGGCTGCTCATGCCTGCATTGTCTGGTCTCAGGCAACGAGCTCCTGGGTAGCACTTCCTCCCCTGAGCTCAGAGCAGTGCTCTGCTCCCTTCCACTGCTTGCCTCCCTTTGAAGTGCTCTGCCTTTTGCAGGCTTTCGTGTGGGGGTCACCTGGGCCCAGAGCTGTTCCTGAAGCCCTTTGCCCTCCAGTTTTGGGTTTGTACACCTCATCCCAAGGTACTACTGTGGCTTTCTCCATAATAAAACACAAGGTGCAATCCTGCCTCATTTGAAGTCAATGGCAAAACTCCTATTGATCTGAATGGAGCCAGGATTTCATCCAAAGAAGTTGCCTCAAAAGGAAAATGTTATAGTACAGTACACAGCATAGCAATGAAGACACAGTCAGGCAAATAGATTTGTATCTGTATTGATACTTTCTATGATGATCATATCATATGGGGAAGAGATTATTAGAGAGGTGGAGGGTAATGGGGATAGTTGTAGCTCTGTTATTTGATAACTGCTGTATTTTAGAAATTTGTTCTAATTGTATGTAATTTTCGAATGATATTTTAAGAACAAAGAGTACTGGCTGGGTGCATTTTTATAAATCAAAATAAACACTTTGCACTTACAATTACATTCGCATATTCCACTATCTTTCCCATCTTTGATCTAGTTTTCTCCTAATCCACAAACCCCCTCAGGAGCACCTTCTAATTATGATTATTTTATCTACATCTAATCACTTCATCTTTTTCTGGTTTATTAGTCATAAAAACGGCATGTGCAAATGAGAGAACAATGAGATCAGGTATTATTAGACATATCTGAGTAATTTTAACTAGCTCCAAGGTTGAAAGTATTTATTTTTCTTAATATTTCCTAAATATTTCTGTTTCTTTACATGAATGAAGATTTTATTTGATGGGTGATATAGAAATCAGTAAAAATGTATTTGTTGCCCTCCACACAGGGCATTTAATTTCATAAGAAGAAAGTGCAGTCTGGTCCTGATGTTGAAATCTGTAAAGTTCTGCCAAAATCTATGATAATTAAAAAAAACTCCTAAAACTTAACACAATAAAAATGGAAGAGATGGAAAACTGTCACCCCGGTGAGATTCATTCTTAGATTCATAGCCAGAATGGACCACTGTGATCATCTAAGTCTGACATCCTCTGTAACACAGGCCATATAACTCTCCTGAATTAATTCCTGTTTGAATTAGAGCATATCTTTAAAAAAATAAAAATAAAAACATCCAGACTTGATTTAAACATTTCTAGTGATAGGTAATCTACCACAACCTTTGGTAAGTTGTTCCAATGGTTAGCTATCCTCATTGTTAAAAAATTACCTCATTTCTAGTCTGAATTTCTCTAACTTCAGCTTCTAGCCACTGGATCTTTTAAAGCCTCAATCTTCAATCTTATAATCACATCTTTTGTTTAGGCTCCTGGAAGACAGCAAACTATCCTGTTGTCTGCCCGTCCTTTGCAGAATACTCTTTCCATTTTCTTACTCTAGAAACCCAGACAAGGATTATCTGTCTCCCTGGGACAACTGGAGATCTCTGGGCATACCTAATTTTTGTACAGCTTGGGCTGAGCAGCAATCCACAGGTGTGTCCACACACCTTTCTGTTCCGTTCAAGGAGCTGGATCTTCAGAGATGACTTTCACACTTTCCATGCCGAAGACCTGGTAATGACTGGAAACCTCTGGCTGGAGCTTCTAGCTCCAGGTTCTTCTCTGTTTGGTAGCCACAGTATGCCCATTCTTTATCTGCCTCCAACTCTATAGAATGCCATCTCATACGAGTCCTGACAGTCTGAGTCAGCTGACTCGGGGCAGATCCAGGTGTTTTATTGCAATCTAGACATACCCTCACTGACTTCAAAAGGGCCAGGATTCCACCCCAGGTATCAAATACAAACTTATACTTCTGCCCCCTAAAGAAAATATCATAGCAAAAAGAGACTTTTATAGATTACCAAGGCTTTGTTCCACCTAAGAGCTCTTCATTGACAGCAAAGACATAGTATTTTACTGTTAACTGTGACTTAACACGTTCGCTCTGTTTTATTTCACAGAACTGATGGCTTTTTCTTAGTAATAATTTGCCTTAGAAATTTTTTTTAGAATAAACTGGGTTACTTACAAACATTGTCTAGAATGCAAGTATTGATCAAGTTTTCATAGCATTAAACTGAAGTTTATTAGTAAATAGTGGGATTAAATCCCTGATTTGAAATTGCTAATAACCTGTGGGCAGGATTTTTTGTTTCCCTATACTATATTTGAATAATTTTCTGGCATCCCTGATATTTTTCTTACTAACACTGGAATATTATACTAGTACACCCCTTCCTTCCCATAAAAGCTAACATTTTGTATCATCCTTAGTAGTCATGGCAAATAAACAATGTGAACCAAAGACATGAACTGACCTAAATTATGTTAACATTAGTAATAAGCAATAGTCATGCCTGTAAACTAGGGCAACATACATATACATATACATACAATATGATGACAGACACTATATGAAAGAATAATATGACGACAGACACAGTAAAGGCCAGATCCTGCGAAACCATACACACACGTAACCTGGCTTGCTCAAACACATCCACTGGCACAAGCAGTAAAACTTTGCAGGATCAGGCCCTAAATTTGTAACATAAGTGCAAAGGACAGCAACAGCAGTAGTATTTAGTATCGCATTAATTTAGAGGAGGTAAGAGACGATGATAGAATACAAGCACAATTACCATTACTGCATCTTCTATCTACATTTCTTTTGCCCTTATTCAGTTTTCTATTTTGTCATCTGATTTTTTTTTTCTACACCAAAATTTTGCGCGTGAGCAGGAAATTATATAAAAATGCCCTTCCACCTCTTATGATTTCTGGAATTTAAGCAAGATGGACAAATCAGCACAACTCATGTTTATCATCCAAATAGGTGAAATATTTAATTGATTTCAATGGGGGTTGCAGATCCCTAGCATCTCTGAAAATGAAGCCCTTATTTAAGTTCCTAACTTTAGGCACCCAACTTAGAAAATATGTGCTTTGGTATATAAAATATAATGAGCCTTAGGTGGTATACTGGGTCACAGACAGCTTTGCAAGACTCGAACCACTAGATTGCACTGACCAACCATGCAAATCCTTACTAATTGCTGAAAAGACAAAGGAAAAGTCTTACTGTATAAAGGCAATGGGGATCATTTGAGTCTTCCTCACCCATTGCCTGTAGTGCATATCCTTCATATAAAGAGATACTCAATTAACAAAATGAGGGATTAATGAACTTAAATTTAAATACCACCAAGTTGCAGTTGTGTTTGGAAACATGTTGCTTTAAAAATAACCCAAAAATAAAATAGAAATTGCCTCTGGAGGCAAATGTAAGCCAACAGTCTTTGTTTGTGTAGGGGCTGTGGGGAAGGAACTAGATCTTCTATGAGATGTACTGCTGAACTTTAAATATCTTTCTTTTTTGGATTATTCAATACTATCAGTGTGAGTAATTACTTTTTTCCCCCCACACCAGTGTCTAAGTTGCTAAATGTTCATAATATAATTGTTTGACAGAAGAATGCTCCCTGGCAAGCTAAAAGAAATGATAACTAGGGATGAAATTATAGAATCTGAAAAAAAGACAAGATACTAATTTGTTCGCTAAACATTTCCACTGCAAGAAAATTATGTTGAATCAGTTTAAGTTTGTATCAAGCAAAGTACAAAGGCCAGTCATTGCTGTTGTGATACTACTTTGAAGAATATCCAATTAGCATCAAAGTATACAAAAATAAATACTGCTTTGTCTTTTTATATCTATTCATTCTGGGGTTTTTTCTAACCCCGGTCAGACATATGATTCTCTTAAACAAAACAGACAATAGTGAAAGCATATGGGACTCCCATATTAATAATATCTTCTAAAAAGCTAGATTTTAACCTACCATGGGATAAAACCACAAAAAATAAGAGAAGATTTTTTTTCAGCACCCTCTATTTTAGCCTTACTGAACCTTTTTCTGCACAAGGCAACATCTGCAAGGGAAATAATAGAAATCCACCTCTGTATCTTCATTTATAAATAAGCATCCAGAGCCTCACCATAACCAGAAATGGCTACAAAGGTGGCTTAAAATAACCTTTGTACTTGCCCTGATCCTCCACTGAGTCTTTATTGGGCCAGTCCAGTTGTGAATGGCTACAAAGTGTTGAAACATCTCAAGCAGAGAACACTGCTCACACTCTCTTTTGCCAGGTCAGCTCCTCTATTCAACTGGCCAAGAGGGTGTGTGGCACAGAAGCCTCTATGCTGGTTCTGTGCCACCAATTTTTCTCCTTATTCTGGTATGACCCTTCCTTTGATCCAGCAGCAGGACACAAAGTGGCTACAGCACAGGGGAGAATTTGATCCAAGGAACTGTGAGAGGAAGGTTATTTCACTGAACTAACATAATTCACCCTAAACTAATCTTTAATGTGTTCTGAGTGCAGCAATTTGTGTCAAACGGCACTCAGTCTAGCACAGTAATTGGAAGGCAGCTATATCTTATGCATCATTTAGAATTTTAGCTAGGAAACCTTAGTTAGCAGGCACGTTTGTGTTACCCTTTTGAGTTAACACAGCTTGATTGCATAACTTACTATGTGCCTATGGAAGAAACAGCTTTAAATGTCTTTAATTCCAACTTTGAAATTAACTTTATTGGTAAAATAATTATTCTGTGGAAAATTCCCATTGATCTGGTATTGGCAAGCAGAAACTTGACTCTGTGACAGATGACTATGTTTCATTTTTCTTTTTAAAATGTGTAATTTTTTCAAAATCCTTTTTAGTCACCCTTAGTCAATAACCTATTAGTGGTAAGCAAGAAGAAGAAAAGTAGCATTCCTCTAAATGGAAAACACTCAATCTCTTACCAGCACAGTCACTACACGCAGAACCACTCCACGCATGTTATTCTCCAGCTTTCTGTCTGTTAGTGACCCATTCAGACCTGTGGCAGGATTCCAGCAGCCAAGCTGAAAAATAAAATGTAATTTGTCACCTCATTGTGCAAAAAATGTGTCAGTCATTCCTGTTATGGAACTTTAAATGGGAGCAACAGAACACCTTCCATAATCAATGGCATGTACAGTCAAAAGGGGATTTGCCGATAGGTTCACTTTTGAATTGCAAATGAAACCATTCGAAATATCAGTTTCTGCTTTTAAATATCAATGTGGAGTGTCTGACATCATCCAAACCTGCAGAGGATATTCCTTGCTTTAGAAGGGTTCAGTGAGGATTTCTGAATTAACAAGGCATATTTAAAATGTGAGATGGCTGTAACAATACTTACACCTCACTCACAGGCATTCAGTAATTGGTAAAAGAGTAGCTAACATAATTCTAGTATGGTGACTGCTCCAGCACATCTTCTCTAGCAGAACTTTGAGGAAAAGAGTTATATTAATTTTAATTAAACTGTATACTGTTCATTGATAAAGAAAGAAAACCCCATTGAAGGATAATAGAGAGAAAAAGCACCTGATGGGCAAACCACAGTGTCCAGGGAAGATTTGTAATAGATGATGCAGAAAAAGAAAACAATACTTTTACCTGCTTACTTTGTGTGCTATCATTTCCTTGGGCTGCCATGGATAGAGGCTTTTCCTTGCAATGATTAAATGCCTTTTAATCTCAAATGCAGAAAATTACTTGTCTGTAACTTGACTTGTCTGAAACTATAATTTGCCTGCATTGCTGGGCAATGGTAGGCGTGTGCCTCATACACAGCAAGACTGCTTGTGCCTCAGGGCCCTCTAGAAGCCCTAGTAAGTTTGTTCCTTAGTGTCCCTAAATGATGTCTTGGAGCACTTGTGTCTCAAAACTCTAGGTTACCAGAACCTAATCCAAAACCCAATAAAAGACATATGGCTAACTTAAAATTTCTATAGAAAGGCTATCATAGGCTATAGGTTTTAGAACATATTTTATCAAGGCTTATTTAGTTTCTATACAGCCCTAACAAATTCTCTAAGACTTTATATGAAGAAACTGGTGCCTCAGTGGGTCAAAATCCTTTGTGGGATGGTAGAGAGGTCAGCGTCACACTTAAAGCACAAGATTCCACAGATTAGGAATCTAGAGCTAGATCCACAAAAGGACTTGGGAGCCTAACTGCCATTTTAGGCTCCTAAATCCAATATTTGCACACCTTTGAGATCCTCAAATCCCATACTCAGCTGCCACCTAACCCTGCAGATGCCAAAATTTCCATGGTGCCTAAACTCCTGTTGGTAAAGTCCTCATGGTTCCTCAGGTTCTGCCAGTGGGCATGCTCAGAAAGTGCTTAAGTCCTGACTGCCCAGCTGCTTGGCCTTCTGGCTCATGGCTAAGCTTTGGCGGGATTCTTAATGTAGGCATTCCTCCCACATCTCACCTACAGGGCCTGATCCCATGGGTGTGCTCTGAGTATACCTACTAGGTCAGCCCAGCCCCCCACTCCTCAAAAATACCCAAACACCTGAGGTCAGGCAGGCTGGGAAGTTTGGGGGCTGGCTGACACATACATGTAGGTGTATATCAAGTAGTTGGATGGTTAGAACCTAGGAGGTGGGAGACCCAAGTCTGAATCTGAGTTGGAGCAGGAACCTTAACTCAGTTTTCCACATCCCAGTTGAGTGTCCTAACCTCCCACGCTATTGGATATTCTGGCGAGTCTCTCTCTCCTGTCAAAGCTTTTTCCACTTTGTGTAAATAATTAAATATTTGTTGGGTATTAAAGCCCTTGTCCTTGGCATTTCCATTGGCTAGTTTAAGCTTCTGAGAATTCCTTTCTGAGGTGCCTAACTCTTCCTCTACAATGCATGGGGAGCCAGGGTGTCTAACTCGGGGATGTGAATTTTACTTTGCAGTAGGGTGCATAGGAGCTAGGCACTGCAACACCTAAGACCTAAGCTCTAGTCAACATCTTTAAGGTAGATTTTTTTTTCATACGCTTGTGGACTAAGAACTGGATTTTCGAAAGTGTTCGTCATAGGCCTATTTCTGCTCCCACTGAAGTCAATGGGAGTTTTATCATTGGCTTCAAAGGGAGCAGAGTTAGGGCAATGCTCATCAACATTTCAGCATGTTTGTTTATTGTCTTCCAACAAACACCATTACCTCTCTGGTAAGCTTTTCCAAGCAATCTGATTGAGTTGAAAACCATATTTGCTAAACCACGTTACTATCCACAGCACAGAGAAGGGTTTTAATTCAAAATATTTACATAGATGTACACATTTTGTCATAAGATAAATCATTGACACCTTACACCATAAATAAAACTAAGCGTTCGATAAAGCCTGCATTTTCTATTCTAAAATATTGTGGAGGATGGTGCCAATTGCTAGCTTCAGCTGTAAAAGCACATTAAATTCATTCAGTGATATGTCATTCTTAGTTGTATAAAAAATTAATTAGAACTTATAACCAATTAGCATATCCAAATGTGCTGAAAGTCTAATTACCACAGATATTGTAATGCTTTTGCCAAATGTAAAACCCTATGAAATTGGAGAAGAGCCTTTGTTCCCTTTGATATCAGCTAAAGTCCATTTTCAATTATGTTCATTAATGTGTACATTTTATATATAATTAACTTTACAGCTCAATCATTTCTAGCATTTTTTAAAACAATACCACTATGAACTAAGCAACAGAAGCTTATCGTTGATCTTTTTTCTGTTTAAAAGCTAAATTTGTTTTTAATCGTTTAATTTTCAGTTAAATTATTCCTTTTGTGCAGTATAGACATGTCCAAGTCAAACGAACAGACCCTTGCCAAACTAAATTTGATGTTAATTTCAGGTATGATGTTACTTATTGAAATTATGTGAAAATTAATCAACTTTTTATCGATGACAATTTGAAGGTGTCATTGCCACAGAAGTGACCATATCTATTACAGAAACAGAAAGGTACATTATCAAACTCTGAGCATCCTGCAGATATTTCCCTTCAGCTAACCCACTGGCTTCACCAGTTTCACAAAACATTTGCTTTTCTTTGATACTGCTCCTTTCTTGTTATACAGTTAAAATGACAACATAAATCAGTGTTTTATTAAGCAATACAGCAATCTTATGCTAATTCTGGGTTGATCTGTACAGCAACGGCATATGTCAATATCTGAGTGATGGGATATGTTGACTAAACACAGTATTCATCTTCCACATGTCCAGATGGATTCTGTGATTTAAAGCACTTTGCACCTTAGATGAGGTTTCTTTCATTTATTTATTTTCTTGACAAGTTTCATTCTGGTACACATTTGGAGACAGAATGATGAAAGTTTTCAAGTTGTCAATGTTTCACTTCCTTTTATACTTGATTTACAATGTCCTTTTGTACATGAGCTTTGTAGCTCAGTACCTCTTCCAGATGTTACCTCTGCTATGCTAAAGCCTCTTTTATTTCACTGTCAGTGTTGATGACTTCTATTCCTCTCATGGGCCATTTTTTCATCAGCAAGAATTCTGGTCTCTGTGCGCTGCCACTTGTGGAAAATCTGTGATTATCAATCTTCTTAGATTAGTTAAAATGTATATTTTTGCAATTTCAGGACACTGATAAGAAACTTGGAACACAATTAAATGTTCAACACATTCATTACGGATCTCATGTTCTACCTCCTCAGCATGTCTCCCACCTCTATGGCCATATATAGAACACAAATATTTCTTATGACAACAGTGAACTCTAATGGATAGGCTTAGGGAGACTAATAATCTTTTGGCATATAGTGAAAGGTAGGCTAATATCAATTTAAGTCTACTGATATAAACACCTTTTGTAATGATGATGATCATCATCATAAAAAAAATAAAATAAAAACAACTCAACAATAGCAATGTATTACTTTAATGTAGTGCATGCCATCCTTAAAGAGATGTAAAAATTACCTACGAATGACTTAATCCAACACTGCCATGCAATCACCTCTGAGATTAAATATGGTATGCACATCAACACTACATAATAGATTAGGGTGGGACACAATTAATAAATGCTGCAGGGGTAATCTGGGAGACAAATGTCATTACCATATCCACAACTGGAATTTGGTCAAGATACTATGATTAACATGCCTCCTCGAACACAAAGTTCCTTGGGAACTTCAAAGCACAGAAGTGGTCAAGACTTAAATTTTTATATTCCATCTAAAACAGCATTTCTAGCAGCATGCTGAGGAACTGGTTCCGTACTAATTCAGAAGAAAGTTACTTATTGATAATCAACATGACTTCCTTCAGCACCAAAGTGTTTCCCTTTCAAGTTTCTGCCTGGCCTGACCTGGGGAGTTTGTGCAACTTTATGAGATCACAACATAAGGTGGAATAAATGCTGTCTTAAAAGGGTGAGCATAAATACTTCCTGCCTCCACTTCAAACTCAAATCAGTGGAAGAGGAGAAGGCATGATTCCTTCAGTTAAACAGGAATAAAACTTTAAATCCTCCATGACTGATATGTGTGTGGCCAAGATTGGAAACTGGGTACACAACTACAACAAAAAATAATGGAAGAAGAAGTCTGAAGAAGTCTTATTTCTTTAACGTCTATAAAATTTGTTATAACCTCCGTTTGAGCAATATACTGAAATAAAGTGAAACAACAAACTAATTTTGTATGTAGGGGAGGTTCTTAGCCCACAGGGGTGAAGAATAGAGTCTAGTGTGGATGCAGAGATTCAGTTAAAGGGTAACCCTAGTTCAGGTCTGTGAATCTGGCCCCAAGCAATGAAGAAAAATGGCTAGAGTGGCTCGGCTACATTTGCATCAAATAAATGAATTGACTGGTAAAGTGAAGGTCTTAATCTTCCAGATGGAATGCACAACCTAGCACTCCCTTGTTATTCAGCATGCAATAATTTGCAGGCTCATTCTGAATGAACCATACAAAAATGAAAAATTTAACTGGCTTGAGCCACCCCCAATCGATCATGCAAGCCATGCATGGTTCCCATTCATCAGGACTAAGATGTTACTGTACCCACACACACAATACCAGTGAAAAAACAGGTATGTTTATTTTTGTTCTTTGAGAACCAACAGCTACATGACACATATTATGAAGGGTGCAGAAGAACAGAGATCTCCATGACAACAGGAAACCTACAGAGTTGTCATCCTAATATTGTTCTCAAGCTCTGTGCCACACAGAAGACAACATGATAATGCATCCAGCAGCAGTAACAGATGATAAACCACTTTCTTCTGGTTTGCCATACTCCCAAGACACAGAAATGGGAAATGTAGAGATTGAAACAATCTTTGCTTACACATAGATCAATGCTTTGTTCCTAAAACTCAGGATTTATTCTCTGTGTTGGCAGAAAGAAAGAAGTTTACTAAGTTGGATCTGACAGAGGCTTACTAGCATGATGCTGGCTAATAAATCAAAGCAACATTTTGTCACCTATGTTAGGAAATATTATCCTATTATAACCAACTGCTATAGAGTGTGTGGCTAGCATGCCACCAGTTTCTCAGTTCACTTTGGACCAGATAATGCAAGTGATAAATTGGATCATGTATTTTCTATGGGTGGGAAGGAAAGAAAACATTTTTTCACCAATATAGTGCAACTTACTTAGGAGACAACATTGATGGCAAAGGAATTATCCAGTAAAACAAAAAAGTAAATCAATAGAATTGGTACGAATACTAAGCAGTGAGTTGGATATTCCTATAAGATTCATGCACAGAGAGGGCAGTCTGCAAATGAGTCTCTCCTCTCTCATGCACAAGGGGTTTGGAGGGATAGCCATCTCTGAGGCACAATCATCTTCCTTTTTTCAATGCTGTAAAAGTCTCCAGGTGTTCTGGATCATGTTGGAGAAGGGAATAGAGAATAGGAAGGCATGGGATAGGATTGGGGGACTCATTCTTCCCATACCTCTGGCCCCACAGAGTTTGATCTGAAAACATAATGCCTCCCCCCTTCTCCCCACATGGACATAATGAAGGCAGCTGTGGCAGGCAGAACCTAGAGAGAGCCAATGGGGTGGGAGAAACAAGGTGTCCTGGAGGTCTTCTTGGGAGTTCCAGGTTTGGAGGCTTGACTCCACTCTGCTGGATGATGTGGGGAGGTCCACGAGGGGCTCCTTACCAAGATTTCCTCTCCCAGATGATATGCCTCAACATTACAGAGTTGTGGACATTCCCAGTTTTAGTAAACCACTAATTAGTAAAATTAGTAAAATTAATTTGTGATTGCTTACTCTGGTAAAACCTCTGACTAAGTTGTTTCACAAAAAAACACAAAATCGGTAATGGTCAAAAACAATTTTTTCCTTACTCGCAGTCCCGTAAATTCACAGTAAAGCCAGATTCTTTTCTCCTCTCACATCATCACCAGTAATAAAGTTTTTGTAGAACTGAATAATCCCATATCCTTCTGATTATGCTCTTGATTATACTTGTGCAAATCCACTGGAGTCAACACCAGTGTTGAAGTGTTACTGAGGGTATAATTTGGTCTGCACAATCTTTATTACAGCAGATGATGGGCAACCAACACATATAAACTTCATTGTTTTTTTAAAAAAAACTCTGTTATGCTTTGTCTTACTACTACTGTTAAGACTAAACAATACTTTGTGTTAAGAAGTTTGTTTGGGGTCCTGTATCTAATCACAGCTTCTGAAGGGAAGAATTGCAGTTACCCAGACCTGTTGAGGGTAAACATGGTTATCTCACAGGTGCTGTAGCTCAGGACCTGGTCTAAGAGTGGTAAAATTGCATTCCACCCCCAGGAGATATAGGCACAAGGCCTCATATCTGAGGGGAGTGCACTCAAAAGCCAGAGGAGGGGTCAGAGGAGCAGCTAGCCTTGAACCGCGACAGCAATACGGAAAGAAGACAGCATGATTGTCATATCTCATGATGAGTCACTGTAGCAAAATGTCATTCTGGCCTGGTCGCTGGGGCCCTCCCTCGGGTTCTGGCTCCGGGGAGGCCACAGCACCTTCCAAAACAAAGGGGAACTGTTAGCTCTCTCGTGGGCTTAGCCCAGCCCTCTAGTGGCAGGCGAGCAAGCAGTCTATCGCTCTGACCCTCAGGCAGGGCGAGCAAGCAAGTAGTCTATCTCTCTGACCCTTAGGCAGGGCGAGCAAGCAAGCAGTGGGTTCCTTCTCTCAGGAACGATAGGGAGGAAGAGGCTTTCCTGGGGTGGCTAGGAAAGGAAGGGGGAGGGGGACGCAGGCCCACCCGTCTCCACTGCGTCCCAGCCAGGGCCTTGGTGCAACATGCCGCTGGGGCCTCAGATTCAGCCACTGGATATGGCTGTCCCTGGGCTACTTCCTCCCTGTATCCCCAGGTACCTGCCTCCGCAGGGTCGCTGGGACACTCCATCCGGGGTAGGCCCGCCTGTCCCTCCTCATCCACAGGTGGCAATGCGGGGAGCTCCTCTTCGAGGGGCAGCTCCTCTAGGTCATTGGGAGCGGGAAATGGCTCGGCTTCCAGCAGATCATCCAGGTCCTGTCTCAGGTCAGGGGGCTCGGTGGCTGGCAGCTCCTCCAGGTCTTGTCCGGGTACTCAGGGGGTATGTTCCACCCGGGTTACTCCAGGGGCTCTGCCCAGTCCCAGGGCTCTGGTGGCTCAGTCCAGCCCGGGGTTTGGGTACCTCGGCCCAATTTCTCTGGCTGGGTTGCCTAGTCCAGCTCCTTGAAGGCCCCACCCAGTCTCCAGGTCCGGGTTGGGCCAGGGGTGGTTGGAGGCTCTGCTCTGGCCTAGGCCTCTGTCAGCGGGGCAGCATGTCCTCAGGGTGCAGTGAAAATGAAAACGCTTGTCATTTTTGTGGCTAATCAACTATGGCATGTCAGCAATGGCCCCTCTTCACCACTGGATGTGGCTTGCCTATCCTTTGAAGAGAGTACATGTAGATTCTGCTGGGAAAGGTAACTCCAAGAAACTTAAATGCCTTAGGCTGAGGCAGTGTGGATGTCAGGCATAGTCACTTCCAAGAAGAATAGGTATATTGAAACGTCTTTTGGCTGCTTATAGGCTGCTCCAAAGCAGTGTGTTTTGGAGGAGTAGCCAGTCATTGTACACAAAGGGGTAGATTCCAAATATCCATTTCTTTTCTTTTTTACTTTTCCTCTCTTATATTTTATATTCTCTCCATTCTGTTTTTCTTCTTCTGCAGTAATTTAAATTTCAAGGAGATCCTTTTTGTGTGTGTTTTTCCTCACTGTGCTTTTGCTGCTCAGGTGTTATCCTTCTTCATTTTATATGCATATATACAACTCTTAATAAATGCAATAAATATAGTGTTACTGTGAAGGGAAGTACTCATCACCAATGCTGTCTTGTGGTCAGGCAGGGTGGGACAGGTTGATTTCCTCCCAAACATTCCCCTTTTCCACTACTGCTCTGCTCTGCAGCGGTTTGTCCTTTCACTGATTCAGCCCTCCTGCCAGGTCATGTTTTCAAGTCTATCCCTTTCATGATATATAGAGAGTCCAATAACAGGGACATATTCAGGGCCAAGTGAGGAATTCAGAGATTCCCCCTTGGGTTGGACTCTCCTGGACTCTTCTATCTTCAGGATCTTCCCCCAACCAGGTTCCCTACTGAGGCATAAACTTTTGTAGTCCCTTTTTAGCGGGACCCAGGCCCACTTTTTCCACAGGGCTGTGATCTAGGACCAATGGTAGGCAGCTAAGTCCTGCACCCTGGGATGCTATGCAGCTGCCTTCCTGGATCACTTTCTACCAGTTCCCTCTCTTTCCACAGGATAAAGTAAAGAATTGAACATAAAGATAAACTTTCTGACCTTCTAGGAGTCACTGGTCCCTTCTTTGCAGGCTTAGTCAGGTCACTATAGCAGGGGTTCAGGCAGAAGGAGCTCCTTCCCAGGAGCTCAGAGTACAGGTCAGCTCACCTCCACTTTCTGCCTGCCTTTGAGCTACTCCGCTCCCCTTTTTTGAGCTCCTCTTCCAGTGCATGCAGACTTTCCAGGTATGGTGGGATAGGGCTGCCTGAGCCCAGACCAGTTCCTTAACCATTTCCTTACCAATGTGTGTGTGTGTGTGTGTGGGGGGGGGGGGTCCTGTAAACTACATCACAGCTACATACTGATTAATCTTTTATGCAAAAAGGTATACCCATTTGCAAGCAGAGAAAAGCCTTTATATACTTCTCAGATTATCTTTTACTGTTGAGAACAATAAAAACAGTGACAGGGGCCAGATTGTAAAACCATGACTCATTCTCCTCAGAAGTTACTCCTGTGAATAGCCCCATAGACTTCCTTGAATGACTCGTGAATAACTGCTCACCAACGTGAGTCAAGGGTTCACAATAATGGTAGCATGTGACCTCCCGAAGAAAGAGAACCTACATGCTCACCATGCAGATAGAGTTAAGGAATCGTTTTCAGGCTCTCTGCACAGGTACTACAGCGGAGAACGATTTGGAAGACTCATCTGAGGGAATGGATCAGAAGGAGACCCTGTTGATCAGAAGGCAAGGGATGCATTGTCCGAGGGATGGGGGTTCCATGACCACCACTCCCAAGAGGAAGAGAAGGGTGATGGTGGTCGGGGACTCCCTCCTAAGGGGGACGGAGTCATCCATCTGCCATCCAGACCAGGAAACTAGAGGAGTATGCTGCTTGCCTGGAGCTAGGATTCAGGATGTGATGGAGAGACTGCCAAGACTCATCAAGTCCTCAGACCACTACCCCTTCCTATTTCTCCACGTGGGCACCAATGACACTGCCAAGAACTATCTTGAGCAGATCACTGTGGACTATGTGGCTCTGGGAAGAAGGATAAAGGAGTTTGAAGCGCAAATGGTGTTCTCATCCATCCTCCCTGTCGATGGAAAAGACCCAGGTAGGGACTGTAGCATTGCGGAAGTAAATGCGTGGTTACACAGGTGGTGTCGGAGAGACGGGTTTGGATTCTTCGATCATGGGATGTTGTTCCAGGAAGAAGGATTACTAGAAAGAGACGGGATTCACCTAACGAAGAGAGGGAAGAGTATCTTTGCGGACAGGCTGGCTAACCTAGTGAGGAGGGCTTTAAACTAGGTTCGATGGGGGACAGAGACCTACGACCAAAGGTAAGTGGTGAAGTGGGAAACCACAAGGAAGCAGAAGGAGGAGGATGCAGCAGGGGAGGCCTCCTGATTCATACTGAGAAAGTAGGGCAATCGGCTAGTTATCTCAAGTGCCTATACCCAAATGCAAGAAGCCTGGGAAACAAGCAGGAGGAATTGGAAGTCCTGGCACAGTCAAGAAACTATGACATGATTGGAATAACTGAGACTTGGTGGAGTAACTCACACAACTGGAGCACTGTTATGGTGGGTATAAACTGTTCAGGAAGGACAGGCAGGGGCAAAAGGGTGGAGGAGTTGCACTGTATGTAAGAGAGCTCTATGATTGCTCTGAGCTCCAGTATGAAACTGGAGATAAGCCAGTTGAGAGTCTCTGGGTTAAGCTTAGAACAAGAACAATAAGGGTGATATCGTGGTGGGTGTCTGTTACAGACCACCAGACCAGGAGGATTAGGTAGATGAGGCTTTCTTCAGTCAACTAGGGAAAGTTTCCAGTTCACAGGACCTGATTCTCATGGGGGATTTCAAACATCCTGACATCTGCTGGAAGAGCAATACAGCAGAGCACAAACAATCCAGGAAGTTTTTGGAGAGTGTTGCAGACAACTTCCTGGTGCAAGTGCTGGAGCAACCAACTAGGGGCCGTGCTTCTCTTGACCTGCTGCTCACAAAGAGGGAAGATTTGGTAGGGGAAGTAGAAGCGGGTGGCAACCTAGGCAGCAGTGACCATGAGATGGTCGAGTTCAGGATCCTGACAAAAGGAAGAAAGGAGAACAGCAGGATACGGACCATGGACTTCAGAAAAGGAGACTTTGACTCCCTCAGGGAGCTGATGGGCAGGATCCCCTGGGAGGCTAATATGAGGGGGGGAAAGGAATCCAAGAGAGCTGGCTGTATTTCAAAGAAACCTTATTGAGGGCACAGGAACAAACCATCCCGATGTGCAGAAAGAATAGCAAATATGGTAGACGTCCAGCTTGGCTTAACAAAGAAGTCTTCGGTGAACTTAAACACAAAAAAGAAGTTTACAAGAAGTGGAAGCTTGGTCAGATGACTAGGGAGGATTATAAAAATACTGCTCGAACATGCAGGAATTAAATCAGGAAGGCCAAAGCACAATTGGAGTTGCAGCTAGCAAGGGATGTGAAGGGGAACAAGAAGAGTTTCTACAGGTATGTTACCAACAAGAGGAAGATTAGGGAAAGTGTGGGCCCCTTACAGAATGGGGGAGGCAACTAGTGACAGAGGATGTGGAGAAAGCTGAGGTACTCAATGCCTTTTTTTGCCTCTGTCTTCACAGAGGAGGTCAGCTCCCAGACTACTGCACTGGGTGGCACAGAATGGGAGGAGGTGAACATCCCGCAGTACTGAAGGAACAGGTCTAAGACTATTTAGAAAGATTGGACATACACAAGTCCTTGGGGCCAGATGCAATGCACCCGAGGGTGCTGAGGGAGTCGGCTGATGAGATTTCAGAGTCATTGGCTATTATCTTTGAAAGCTCGTGGCAACTGGGGGAGGTCCCTGATGACTGGAAAAAAGCAAATATAGTGCCCATCTTCAAGAAAGGGAGGAAAGAGGATCCAGGGAACTACAGGCCGGTCAGCCTCATCTCAATCCCTGGAAAAATCATGGAGCAGGTCCTCAAGGAATCCATTTTAAGGCACTTGGAAGAGAGGAAGGTGATCAGGAACAGTCAACATGGATTCACCAAGGGAAAGTCATGCCTGACAAACCTGATTGCTTTCTATGAAGAGGTGACTGGCTCTGTGGATGTGGGGAAAGCAGTGGACGTGACATACTTTGACTTTAACAAAGCTTTTGATACGGTCTCTCACAGTATTCTTATCAGCAAGTTAAAAGAAGTATGGGTTGGATGAATGGACTATGAAATGGATAGAGAACTGGCTAGAGCATAGGGCTCAACCAGTAGTGATCAATGGCTCCATGTCTAGCTGGCAGCTGGTCACAAGCGGAGTGCCCCAGGGGTCAGTCCTGGGGCTGGTTTTGTTCAACATCTTCATTAATGATCAGGAGGATGGGGTAGATTGCACCCTCAGCAAGTTTGCAGATGACACTAAGCTAGGGGGAGTGTTAGATACCCTGGAAGGTAGGGATAGGATACAGAAGGACCTAAACAAACTGGAGGATTGGGCCAAAAGAAATCTGATGAGGTTCAACAAGGACAAGTGCAGAGTCCTGCACTTTGGATGGAAGAATCCCATACACAGCTACAGACTGGGGACCGATGAGCTAGGCAGCAGTTCTGCAGAAAAGGACCTGGGGGTTACAGTGGATAAGAAGCTGGATATGAGTCAGCAGTGTGCCCTGGTTGTCAAGAAGGCTAATAGCATATTGGGCTGCATTAGTAGGAGCATTGCCAGCAGATTGCAGGAAGTGATTATTCCCCTCTATTCCGCATTGGTGACGCCGCATTTGGAGTATTGTGTTCAGTTTTGGGCCCCCCACTACAAAAGGGATGTGGATAAGTTGGAGAGTGTCCAGCAGAGGGCAACAAAAATGATTAGGGGGCTGGAACACAAGACTTACGAGGAGAGACTAGGTTTGGTTAGTCTGCAAAAGAGAAGAATGAGGGGGGATTTGATAGCAGCCTTTAACTACCTGAAAGGGGGTTCCAGGGAGGATGGAGCTAGGCTGTTCTCAATGGTAGTGGATGACAGAAGAAGGAGCAATGGTCTCAAGTTGCAGTGGGGGAGGTTGGATATTAGGAAAAAGTTTTTCATTGGACAGTGGTGAAGCACTGGAATGGGTTACCTAGAGAGGTGGTGGAATCTCCATCTTTAGAGGTTTTTAAGCTGCGGCTTGACAAAACCCTCGCTGGGATTATTTAGCTGAGGTTAGACCTGCTTTGAGCAGGGGGTTGGACTAGATGACCTCCTGAGGTCCCTTCCAACTCTATGATTCTATGTGGCCCTCAAAAATGTTGATAATTGTGCACAGTGAGAAACATATTGTTCAATATGTAATGAACAAGGACCGTCAAGCATGTGATGAAATGAGAAAAGCAAACTGATTTTCACTTGAGACAATGGGCCAACTCTGAAATCACTTACACCAATGCACCTCTGTTGGCTTCAGTGCAGTTACTGCTAATTTATGCTAGGGCAACTGGGGTCAGAACCAGGCTTTTCAAGATTTCCAGAAATGAAGGTTAACCTGCATGTCTTCAGAAATGAAAGACCAGTGCATTAACACATTCTTTCATTCCTCCCCTTTTTTTGAAGTTGTGAAGACAAGGTTCTTCTGTTATTCCGTTCCTATTTAAGGGCTAGGTCGCACAATTACTACAAGCCCTGAGTAAAGGTCAACATATAGTTGTGCTGCCACAGGAGCAGACCAGAACATGAATTGTGATTCAGAGAGTCACAATTTAGTCTCAGATTTGTTCCAAAGGGGGGAAGAAATCTTTGTCAGCCTAGCACAAATTACTTTCCTCTCTGTAATGAGCATTGCAGGGAGGAAGAATTAAGGTTCTTCTCCCTTCCTAGCCACTTGCATGGGAAAGAGTGTAAGAGTCCTATGGAGCCTGCTTTCTCCCCTGCATTCTGACCTGCTTTGCAAGTAGCTGATGTTGGTGATTGAAGTGCATTTTATCTATTACTCCCCTGGGTGAGTATGTAGGGTGAGCCATAATCTCACCCTAAATGATTATTATAAGGCCTTATTTAAATTCAAAAGAGAACTAGAACTGTGACAGCATGTGCATCTCACCCAGAAGCACATTTGTGCTCTGTCTCAGAAGCAGTCAGGTATGTGTGAAGGTAGCAAAGTAATGGTTCTAATTTAATACTGACTGGACTTTACTGATTGGTTGAAGAAAGAATATTTGGATGTGGGAAAGGAGGGAACCTCATGGTTTTTCTTTTTCCTGAAAAGACAAACACCTTTTAAGAGAATTGTTCTGGAGGCTGGAATGCTACAAACTCACTGCTCTATGTAGTGAATCTGTTTCTTCTTATTACAGTAAATAAGCTTGCCAGAATAATCTACCTGTTTTAAGCATTTAAATGGCAAGTGACGTGCAATAAAATCCACGATAGGTTTAAATAAAGAATCCTTGTGGAAAATAATAAACCATTTGTTTAAAAGATCAATTGACAACTCTAATAAGCTATCTCCAGAACAGCTGAATCAGTAAAACACATTTTTATTACAGAAGGAAATTGCTGCTCTAATGACTCTAGAGTTTGCCACAAAAATAAATTAGAAATATATCCCAGTGATTAAAGTGTAGAAATGTATTATAAATCCAACTTGTATGCGATGGGAAATACATTTTCCAGTACATTGTATTCCAACAATCGATCTTGTTTAGTATATATAATTCTGTACTTGTATAAAAAAGATAATAATTTTAAACCATTGAGATTGTTAAATTACTTTAACTTTGATTTCAAAGCTTCTTTCCAAAGAGATGTTGCTGTATACGCAGCAGTGATTATCTAACCATCTTGGTACTTATACTGTACTCATCACAGTAGTACCTCAATTTAAAGGGATATTGTCAACTTAAAAATCACATTTCTATCTATTCTTGTAACAAGTAACACTGCTATAATTTGTAATTTATTAATAAATAGATATCTGGCGCCAAACCATTTAGCTGTGAATTATATTTATGTTATCTTTGTACACCTTCTCCTATTCCTTCCCACTGTCTGTTGCACCCACTTATTGAGCTTGTTGTGAATTTGATTGTAAGCTATTTGAGGCGGGGGCTGTCTTTCCTGTGTGTTGATAGAGCATCTTCTGCAATGAAACCTGACTGGCACCTCTGTTTGCTATTATAATCACAATCACAAGAATTATTACCTAAATTAATCAATACTTTAAATGATTATAATTTTTTCTTTTATTTTTTCAGCTTCAGCTATTCTGTGAATTTAACAAAAGCACTTTACCATGCCGTTTTTATTTTGTGCATCTGACAGTGGTTGCACTGTTTCTCTTTATAACCAATTAGGCCCCGATTCAGTTTGTGGGATGGGGGATTCTCCAACCCCCTTGCATGACCTGCCCCTGGGTATGTCAATATAGCAGTCTGGCATTATAATTCTGAAAGTAAGTATTATTAGCCCCATATAACACATAGGGTATAGAAAAAACAGAATCCAGGAATTCTATCTCACAGTAGCCTGCTCTAATCTAAATCAGTCCTTTTCAACCTTTTTTCATTTGCAGACCCCTAAAAATTTTCAAATGGAGGTGTGGACCCCTTTGGAAATCTTAGATATAGTTTGCAGACCCCCAGGGGTCCATGGACCACAGGTTGAAAACCACTTCTAGGTTCACTTCTATGTGATTTTCAATACAAATTTACAACTTTTAACTAGGTACTCTACTCATCTTTAATACAGTAGAACCTCAGAATTACAAACATCTTGGGAATGGAGGCTGTTCATAACTCTGAAATATTCATAACTCTGAACAAAATGGCTTGCTCTTTCAAAGTTTACATTGACTTATTACATTACTTGCAGAAGAAACATTACTATGCAGAAGAAAAATGCTCCTTTCTCTTTATTTTTAGTAGTTTACATTTAACACAATACTGTGCTGTATTTTCTTTTTTTGTCTGCTGCTGCCTGATTGTGCACTTCCAGTTCCAAATGCGGTGTGTCAGTTCATAACTTTGGTGTTCATAACTCTGAGGTTCTAGTGTATACTGTGTCTAATAACTCCCAACCATAACAGACAGAAAGGACAGATCTTCAGAGCCAAAAGTGTTTTCCTGATCTTTCCCTGAACATGTATGTCTCAGCCTTTGGCAAGTCAATATTCTTCATCTCTGTTGTAACTGTGGAAGAGACATTAACTGATTTCCATGTACTTAAAAAGAAATTATGACTACAATTTCAGACTACAACACAGATTCCACCTACATTTTTTTCACATGGTGGCCTACAAAAAGCACATTGCCAGACCTAATAGGGATATGTGATATTCCTTCTAATACACAGTAGTCCAGTATATCAGGTTGAAGAGAAATAATTTCTAATGGGGTAGCCCATTAAATCGAGTGGCATATATCCGTTGTCTAATGCATAGATGAAGGCAATTAGCCCATCCACATTAGTTCTGATTTAAACACTTTCCTCTAGGCACTTTCATTTACTGGGTTGACCATAGCTATATATTATCTATTCACTGCGCTTCTGATATGCAATCATGCAAATGTGGACCTGAATATAAGAAACTCAGGATTAGATCCCCAGCAGGTGTAAATCTGCATACCTTCTGTGAAGTTAAATCAATAAACAACAGCTAAAGAGCTGACCCTCAAAATTTACTTTTCAGTGGAAAGATATGGTTACCTCGAAGTGGGTCCTGAATATTCCACCAGCCATTTCTTTCAGTGAACACTTTGGATCTATGTTTAATTCTCTTTTCATTGCATTAAATCACTTATTGAAATAATTATTTGTATTTCTAAAGGTAAAATACAGGGCGAATATATGAAGTACGTACAAAAAGTGGGTGAATAATTCATCACTTTTTTTGGTATACAAATCTATTCATGGAATAATTTCCATTAATAACTCTTACCATGTGGCTTGTTTGTAAGCAGCTCATCATGAGGATTCAATATTCAAAAACCTATATTGATTAGTTCAGTAGACCACAGAACTCAGATGATATTTTTATGTCTCATGATTAAGCAACCATGTTTCCATCATAAATAGTCATGTTTATGAATTCAACACCTTTATCTGTTGTACAATCCTAGAAAATTCAGTCTATTCACTTCATAATACAAGTCAGAAAAGTAAATCAAGTTGCTGCACCACAGCTTGTGACAGTCCTGTTCTCATATATCATTATCATCCTGAATTTTTTGCAAGTCAAACTCTTGCACACTCCACAAGGAGCGCCAAGGCAAGCAGGTGGAAAAAGTGCTAGATTAACAAAAAGTTTATAAAAATACCTTTTCACTCTTAATATGTGGCTTGTTTGTAAGCAGTTCATCATGAGGATTCAATATTCAAAAATCTATATTGGTTAGTTTGGTTGAACACATGCCTCAAACAGTATTTTTGTCTCATGATTGAGCAACCATGTTTCCATCATAAATAAACATGTTTATGAATTCAACACCTTTAGCAGTTGTACAATCCCAGAAAATTCAGTCTATTCACTTCATAATGCAAGTAAGAAAAGTAAATCAAGTTGTCACAGCATGTGATAGTCCTGTTCTCATCTATCATCATCATCCTGAATGTTTTGCAAGTCAGAAACTCTTGCACACTACACAAGGAGTGTTATGGTAAGCAGGTAGAAAAAGTGCTAGATCCAAAGAAGTTTATAAAAATATATTTTCTGGATTTATTTTTTAAAAATGAAATGAAACACTATTAACATATAGTGAACCATAAATATATTTAACAATATCTTCATTTAACAGCTAATACAACTCAAAATTATTTCATTTGGATATTATGTTTTGAATACCCACTGTGAGGCGTATTGTCTTTTTGAATGGGATAAGCTTATCTTACCTCATGTAGGTTTAACTCAGTGATTTGTAAAATCTGAGGGCATCAGGCTTGCTGTTGTATTGTGCCATTGCCTCTTACATTTTGAAATCAAACATGGATGTAAAGCCTAATCTGAATTAAGACAGTATTTTTCTACTGAAGTTTAGAAGATTAAAAAATAGGTCAACAAAAGCTTCTTAAAAGTTCAGGCATTCAAGAAATATCGTTATGTTCCTACACTATAGAGATAATACATAACACATTTATGGAAGCAATATTTATACAAATAGCTATCTTGTTCACTTGGTGCATGATCCAAAGCCCACTGAAGACTTGGGAGTCTTTCCATGACTTTAATGGTTTTGGATCCAGCCATTTGGTCTGTCAAATCTACATGGTCTTCACCATTTTTGTTTTACCATTCACTCAAATCAATAACAGAGCTGTTGAATTATTCATGGTGGATAAATTACCTGACAAATTAACTGATTTCAGTCAGTGTATTTATTATTTTAAGTATTCACTCAATAGTTGGGATGAACAATTTTCAGCATAGGGGTTGTTTGCAAACAGTACACTTCAACAACTAGATAATTTGTGATATGTGATTTGTCGTTACAATCATGTTATTGTTTCAACTTTTTGATTGGATGACTGAATACAACAACAAAGTGGGCAAGATTCTGTACTGTGCCCCTAAGCGACATAGCAGAGAACCTGCAGCCGAGTCGGAGAGTGGGCTTTATACCCCTCCAGTTCTGGGCTATTCCATGACCCCATGGCATGACACAGACAGTCAGGGGGCCTGTCTAAGTTACGACAGCCTATTTCTGGAAGCCTATATGCCATTGTGCTGCTTGGAATCAAACATACTTTTGCAAACCCTTATTTTTGCATATTCCACTACTTCTAATCCTTAGGTTTCTAGCCATTTTATGATTCCCAGACAAAAACATTATTAACTGGAGTTAATATAAAGAGACCATGAAAAACCAAAGAAAAAAAAATCTCTAAGAGACCACTGTAGTACGAGTGGCTATGGGAAGGGGAGAATTAGTTGGAGTGGGAAAGAAATATGTGGACATAACATCCTAATTCTTTTGTAACACAGCTTCAAAAGCTAACTGGTGATTAAAACATGGGATTAGGAGTCCTAAAATCTAGGTTTCAAAGCTAGTTCTGCCAAAGACTTGCAATCTCATACAAGACACTTATAGTAACTAATCTGTGGCTCTATTTCACCATCAATGAAATAGGGAATAATAAAAAAATAAAATTTAAAGCCCTTTAATATCTTTGGATTGAAGGTACCACAGAAGTGCCAAGTGTTATTGTTAGGGTGAAATTCTCTGCATCTGCAGAAAATCTGATTATTCAGGCTGTATGTTAACAGACTAAAGGGGAATTAGGGAGAAAAAACTCACTCCAACCCTGGGCCATGTGGCAAGGCAGTTCCTTCACAGCTGTTCTTGAAACCTATGTTTTGCAATAACATCTGAGCTGCTTCCTGAACCCCTTGCATGGGGTTTGAGGCTAATGAATCCAAGCAAATGCAGAGTTGTAGAACTCCCCTGCTCCACTCTAGGGCCCTGATCCAGCGAAGCGCTTAAGTATGTGCCTAACTTTGGGCATGTGAGTCGTTTCAACAAAGTCAATTTGACCACTCATTTGAGTTGGCCAGAAAATGGAAATTCCTTCCTGTGAAAAATTTCATGTTTTTGAAAGAAATGTTTCCCCCCACCCTGGGATGAAATATTAAAAATGCAAATATTTTCATTGGAAAGGACTATAGTATTAATTTAGATGGAATAAATGGGCTAAAGTTAACATAACCCAGTCAGTGTCCAACATTAAACAATGTTTCACAGGGTTTGGTATTCAGAGATTTCAGCCAGCTTAGTACCACGGCAAACACACCATTAAAAGTCCTCTAAAACCTTTAATTAAAAATTAATAAATAAGGGAAAATTTTTAAAGCATTTGAAATGTAAAGTATTCAATAAGTCTTCCATTTTAACAACTTCCCTTGTTCCTTTTCCCTTTAACTGACAAGAGCTGTAGTATAACTCTTTAGCACACTTTAACAACTTCCCTTGTTTGACAGTCTCTTAGACAGTATCAATGATGGCAATAACTGCTCTTTTGGGGAAAAGAGAAGAAGTTAGTTGAGATTAACTTGAGCTCTTGTTGTTGCTGTTATATTGTGGAAGTCTAATCCCATTTCATCCCAGGTGATGTTTGAGATTTAGCTGAAACTGGTGGTGGCGTCATCTGGGGCCCTCTCTTTGGTTTGGTCAGGACATCTCTCAGGATTAGGATGAAGATCCTGGTCCCAGGAAATGGTGGGGGTGGCAGCCATGCTAGTGAAGCTTGCTATGGTAATCAGTTTTTCTCCCAAAGTTGCTTTCTTTAAGGACCAATAAAGAGAATTGTGGGTGGAATAGCCCATCTCCTCATTATTTTATCCATCAATTAGGCACAGTTTCTGACACGCCAGTTTTGGTTCACTGATTTCTGGTTTCACAATTTCCTTGTTTCCCAAGCATGATCTTAACACAGTCCTTGAGTTATATCAGTAGGCCTTTTGTTTGGACTAATTCAGTCTGTTTCTCTTTTGTACCTTTTCCCATCTGCATTTGTTGCTATAAGTTATTGTGACATTTTATGAACTTTCACTTACTTCTTACACTTATACTCACAATTAGGGTGAATTTGTAGGCCCAATTATCACAACATTATTTCAAGGAAAGTTAAATTTCAGGAGAACCAAAGCAAAAAATTTTGGCTTCCCAATTGCCTAACTGGAAGAATGACAAGAGTCTTCCAGCTCAGCTTCCAGAGAGGCAGAATGCTGGGGCATTCAGCTTCTCTCCCAGCTGCAGGACTAGAGAGACATGGAGCTAGGGCAGGCAGTCAATCTCCCTGCCTACCAGACCTGGGGGGTAGACTGAGCGTCCCGACTCTCTGCATGGAGCTGGGGTGTTGGAGGCAGGGAGCCTGGCTCTCTGCCTCTCTGGCACTGGAGCTGTGGAGGATGCTGGGAGCCAGAGAGGCAGACCTCTGGGCAAGCTTCTGTCATGTGTACTGTCCTGAGGTGAAAGTGATAAAATCCTTTCAGATAGGCAGCCAAGGAGCCACCATTTCAATTTTCCTAACAGAAAAGCTAAAGCTTTTGGCAAAGCTCTTTCAGAAAATTTCCTTTTTTCTGAAAAGAGCATTTTTCATTGGAAAATCATTTTGACAAAAAAATTTCAACCAGCTCTACTACTCATGTACTTAAATTTAGGTACATGCCCAGGAGCGTTGCTGTATAAGTGCCATCAGGGCCTTCCATAATTAAAGTTGCCACCTAGCTAGTTTTGAACCTGTCTGACGAGTTTTTAACAGCCTTGCCGATTGCCAGTCTAAAGAAGAAATATGGCAGGAGAGCAGCTAGCATACAGGTTCTGTTATGTGTGCTGGGCCCTCACTGCAGAATCATAGAATTTAAGGCCAGAAAGGTCTACCAAATCAGTTAGCCTGTAAATCTCAGGCCGCCATCATCACCCAGCACCTGCACTCTAAACCCAACAACTAAAATTAGACCAATTACAGCCCACAGGAGACTAGACTATTATATGCCACAGGCAGTGAACAGGAGGGACTGAAGAGCACCGATGCCTGAGGGCCTCACAATGGCGGGGAAACGATTAAGTGAGATGTACACAAATGATCCAGGCAAGTGACCCAAACCCACACACTGCAAAGGAAATCAACCCCCCTCCCCCAGATCACTGCCAATCTGACCGGGGAAAAATTCCTTCCTGACCCTACATAAGGCTATCAGTCAGATGCTGAGCATGTGAGGAATAACTAGCCAGTCAAGCACCTAAGAGAGAAAATGCTTGATGCCACCTCAGAGCCCTAGCCCACCCTATCCAATATCCCATCTCCAACTGTGCTCCTTCCTGATACTTCAAAGGAAGGAGATTAAAAAAAAAAACAAGAAACAGAAGACATGCATGTGAGGGGGAAAAATCTCTTCCTCATCCTTGAAAGTGGCTGGCTGAGACCCTGAGGCATGAGCTTTAGGAACATAAAGCACAAACTGGATGTGAGTTGCAGGGTTGTTGAGCCCTGCCTTCTATCATCATAAGCTACACTGTCATAGTGTCACACTCATAACTTTGTCCAGCTCTCTATTAAAACTAATTAAGTTGTTTGCCTTCACAACCCGTATTGGGAGAATGTTCCAGAACCTCATCCCTATGATGATTAGAAAACTTCTTCCAATTTCCAACCTGAATTTGTTCATGGCCAGTTTACATTTGTTCTTGTGCCAACATCGACCTTTAGCTTAAATAGCTCTTCACATCCCCTGGTATTTAACCCTCTCATCTCCCCTCTCAGTCTTCTTTTTGAGAGACTAAACAAGCCAAGCTCTTCCCACATCTCTTGTAAAATAGACCCTCCATTTCTCTGATTATCCTAGTAGCTCTTCTCTGCACCTGTTCCAGTTTAAATTAAAATTCCTTGAACATGGGTGACCAGAACTGTACACAGTATTCTAAATGAAGTCTTACCAGTGTCTTGTACAATGGCATTAATACTTGATCTCAATTGAAAATGTCTCACATGATACTTCTTAGGATCACATTTGCCTTTTTCACAGCTGCATCACATTGGTGGCTCATAGTCATCCAGTGATCTACCCACACACCCAGAACTCTCTTCTCCTCTGTCACTTTCAACTGATGAGCCCCCTGGTGTAGCAGAAATTCTTCTTATTAGATCCTAAGTGCATGATCTTGCACTCCGTATTATCAAATTCATCCCATTCTGTCACTCCAATCATCAAGGTCATACGGATTTTCCTATATAATATTCCAATCCTCCTCTGTTTTGACAACTTTGTGTCATCCTCCCAACTTTGTATCAGCAGCATTTCATTAGCATACTCCTACTTTTTGTGCCAAGATCATTAATACAAATATTCAATAATTTTGGTCCCAAAACTGATCCTTGAAGAACTCCTCTAGTAACCTCCCTCCAGTGTGATAATTCACCTTTCAGCACAACCCATTGCTTTTTCCCCTTTAGCTAGTTCCTTGTTCACCTTATAATGCTTGTACTGAACCCCATCTTCCATAATTTAACTAATAATTTCCCGCGTGGTACATTTTCAAATGCAATACTCAAGTCCAGGTACATTATATTTACTGCACCTCCCTTATCTAAAAGATTTAACTATTTTCTGCAAGGGAGAAATCAGGTTAGCTTGTCATGATCTACCTTTAGTAAACCCATATTGCAGTACATCTCATTTCTTCATGAATTTAACTATTCTTTCCTTTAGAGTTTGTTCTAAAGCCTTGCATACTACTGAGGTCTGACTCACAGGTATGTAATTGCCTCAGATTGTTTTTTTCTCCTTTCCAAAATATAGGTATGGCATTAGCTTTTCTCCAGTCATACAATACTATCCCCAAATACATAGATTAAAAATCCTTGTTACCAGACTAGCAACCTCATGTGCCAGTTCTTTCAGCATTCTAGGATGGAAGTTATCTGGTCCCCTAGATTTGAATGCATTAAACTTCTTTAAGTTTTGATTCCACCTCAAATGTGTTAATTTCCATTTGTAGACACTCATTTATATCAGCTGTATTGCCTACATGCACATGTGTCTCATATTATTATCCTTATTGAAAATCAAGGCAAAGAATTCGTTTAATTTTGGGGCCATATTTAGGTATCTTTATCCTCCTTCCCATCCACAATGCATAGCAATCCAGCCCATCCTTCCTTATTCCCTTTTTATGTATGTAACTAAAAAACCTTTTATTATTGATTTTAATTTCCTTGGCAAGAGCTAATTCAGCATGACTTTTAGCACTTCTAACTTTATTTTTACATTTCCTCACCTCCATATCACCGCCTCCATGATAAGTCTTTGCTGACTTACCCCTTTTCCTTCCCTTATAGGCTCTCTGCTGATGCCTAATAATTTTTTGAGGTGAGTTCCAGGGGGGTAGCCGTGTTAGTCTGTATACAGCAAAAACAACGAGAGTTCTGTGGCAGTTTAAAGACTAACAAATTTAAGTTTAGCAGGCATAAGCTTTCGTGAGGCTCAGCTCACTTCGTTAGATGCAGAGATAGAAATGAGAAACACAGTATCATCATATACATATACAAGTGCAAAGAGAACAATGGGGGAGGTGGATGAAAGCTGGGTACTTGAGATCTAATGACAGTCATTGAGTAGGAGGGGAGAATGGCTGAGCAAAGCAATTTACCTCTTGTAATGAGAGAGCCATTCCAAATCTCTGTTTAAACCCAGTTTGAATGTGTCAAGTTTAAAGTGTTCTCCCATTGGTTTATGGATGTTATTATTTTTTATGTCTGATTTGTGTCCATTTACCCTTTTGCGTAGTGATAGTCCAGTCTGGCCAATGAACATGGCAGAGGGGCATTGCTGGCACATGATGGCACATATAACATTAGTGGATGTACAGGTGAATGAGCCCCTTATGGTGTGATTGATGTGGTTAGGACCAGTGATGTTATCACTAGAGTCAATGTGTGGACAGAGCTGACAATGGGGATTGTTGCAGGGATAGGTTCCTGGGTTAGATTTTTTGTAGGGTGTATGGTTGCTGGTGAGTATTTGCTTCAGGTTGGGGGCTGTCTGTAAGCCAGGATGGGTCTATCACCCACTGCCTGAGTGAGAGATGGATCATCTGCTAGGATAGGTTGTAGATCTTTAATGATGTGTTGAAGAGATTTTAGCTGGGGACTGTAGGTGATGACCAGTGGGGTTCTGTTGTTTTCTTTGTTGGGTCTGTCCTGTAGTAGGTGACTTCTGGGTACCCGTCTGGCTCTGTCAATTTGTTTCTTCACTTCTCCAGGTGGGTATTTTAGTTTTAGGAATGTTTCATAGTGGGAGAACACTTTAATCTCCCAGGGCACAGTGTCACTGACCTGAAAGTTGCTGTACTTCTCCAAAAAAAACCTCCAAAAACAGACTTCAATGAGAAACTGCTGAGTTAGAAATGATCTGCAAACTTGACACATTCAAACTGGGTTTAAATAGAGATTTGGAATGGCTCTCTTATTACAAGAGGTAAATTGCTTTGCTCAGCCATTCTCCCCTCCTAGTCAATGACTGTCATTAGACCGCAAGTACCCAGCTTTCATCCACCTCCTCCATTGTTCTCTTTGCACTTGTATATGTAAATGATGATCCTATGTTTCTGATTTCTACCTCTGCATCTGACGAAGTGAGCTGAGCCTCACGAAAGCTTATGCCTGCTAAACTTAAATTTGTTAGTCTTTAGAGTGGCACAGAACTCTCGTTTTGTTGTTGTTTTTTTTTTTCTTTGAGGTGGTTACTCATGCAGTTGGATCTGGAGCCTTTCCCTACAAGTTTTGTTGAAATCGTGGTGGGTCATTCAGTACCAGAACCTGGGAAGCAGGACAGACCCAGAGCTCTCCATCAGTGAGGGTTAAGGAGCAGGATGGGGGAGGCAGTGGTTCTTGGGTGAGGGGACAGTAAAGGAGCTCCCTCATGGGCTCTGGGAAGCAGAGAAGACACAAGGCTCGCCAGTTGGGTCAGCACTAGGACTCTTTTTGCTGGTAACATGGGAGTGGCCAATGACCATTTTTTCTGCATCTCGCAGGTGGCAAGCTATCCATGATAGCCCACACAGGACTGATGGGGAGACCCATTTCTACAGCATAAAGGATTGTGCAGCTATTTTATGTATGTTTGCACTATTTAACGCCTAAGTAGTGCAGAGAGACTTGCACTGAATCTTCATATCTCAACAAAATATTAGGCACCAAACTAAATAGCAGAAAAAAGCAAGAGAGAAAAATACACAGAAAAAAATGCATATTGTACTGGCAAACATTTGTTGTTAAATGCAAAGTAATGCACAGTGGAAAACATAATCCCAACTATACATATAAAATGAGAGGGTCTAAATTAGCTGTTACCACACAAGAAATAGATCTTTGAGTCATTGTAGATAGTACTCTGAAAACATCCACTCAATGTGCAGCGGCTGTCAAAAAAAACTAACAAAATGTTGGGAATCATTAGGAAAGGGATAGATAATAAGACAGAAAATATCATATTGCTTTTTTATAAATACACAGTACACCCAAATCTTGAAAACTACATGCAGATCTGGATGCCACATCTCCAAAAAGATATTATAGAATTGGAAAAAGTAGAAAAAGGGCAGCTAAACTGATTAGGGGTATGGAAAAGCTTCCATATGAGGAGAGATTAATAAGACTGGGACTTTTCAGCTTGGAAAAGTGATGAATAAGGGGAGATATGACTGAGGTCTATAAAATTATGATTGATATGGAGAAAGTAAATACGGAAGTGTTATTTACTCCTTCTCATAACACAAAAGCTAAGGGATTACCAACTGAAATTAATAGGCAGCAGGTTTAAAACAAATAAAAGGAAGTATTTCTTCACATAATGCACAGTCAACCTGTGGAACTCTTTGCCAGAGGATATTGTGAAGGCCAAGACTATAACAGGGTTCAAAAAGAACTAGATAAATTCATAGAGGATAGGTCCATCAGTGGCTATTATCCAGATAGGCACGGATTACTGTTTGCCAGAGGCTGGGAATGGCCGACAGGATGAATCCTGTTCTACTGATTCCCTCTGAAGCACCTGGCATGGCCATTGTTGGAAGACAGGATACTGGGCTAGATGGACCATTGGTCTGACCCAGTATGGCTATTCTTATGGTCTTATGTTGCTAGAGCCAACTATTTCAAGAAAAAAATTATTTCTTTTCTTAATTTCATTATCCCTTTTCATCACAGTTTGCCTTTTTATAGGCTATTTTAAACCTTAGAAGCTAGGTTATCATCAATGGCACATTAAAGAGGCACTACTCCCTTTTCACTTTGCTTTCTCTTTGAAACCCCAGGAAAATAATGAGCCTCTTAAAATGAATGTAGTTAAGGGTAAAATATTGACAGCTATGATGATAAGAAAGGACTTCCCTTCCTCTAGAAGTCATATTCTTTAAATCTACAGACCTATCAGAAATGTAAGTGTTGCATTCCTTTTTGGTACCAGGTTAATGAAGGAAATCCAATTAAATTAAGAATGGTTAAAGTTAGTGAAGTACTGAAACTCATCACAGTCAAAGCTTCATTTCTTCTTTCTAAGGATTGTCTATAATTACTCCAACTGATCTTCAAACTCTATTCAGTAGGAACACACATGGTAAGATCAACATAAATGAAAAGACGTATTCTTCTTATGTTCTTCTCAGGACTGCACAATATATATCTCTGATCTCCCCCAAAGATGCCCGTCAACATAGCTCCTATATAAATAGATGGCCATCAACATAGCTCCTGTATAAAATGTAATATAGTGCTGTTTTCCTAACTTCACTTTCCATAATTTAGAATGATTGCATTTTATATAACTTGGTGGTTTTAATTCTTTGACTATCAATATAGAATGATTTATTAGACATTGACACTTGCTTGGTGCTGCACAAAACATAAGGGAAAAACACGAGAATAATTACTCTTTCTGAAAAAATATGGAGAAAGATAGAAAATTGGTGGCTAGCACAGATGGAATTCTATTAACACTACCTGTTAATCAGCCTGCAGAGATAACAGATTCCCCCCCTCTCCCCAGTTTGTACACAGGGAATTTGAAATTGAATTCCCATTGCTGTTAATAAGAACTGTACATTTAATTTTCTTTGTACTATATCAATAATTTGATACTGCAGACATGACTGAGTTCAGTGCTTGCTACCCTGAGTAGCCCTATATACTTAACTAATGTTAAATATATAAGAACATATGGTACTAAAACTCCTCTCATTACAATTATTATATTATACAAAAATATTTTGGAAGGGTGCTAGTAATTCAAACTGAAATTGTGAGAAATATTGACATGACAATAAATAACAAAAGTACTATGAGGATGAGCTGAGCTCAATGGCCTCTGAGCTGTAGCAGCTGATATCTGTTGTACTTGTGGTTTATGTTATACCTTGTAAATCACCTTGGAGCCAATGAGATTTCCTAAGATTTTTATTACTCTCTCTAACTTGGCAAGAAGCCAGACATCTTTCTTTGCAAGATTATGATCCATTATTGCATGTAATATCCCAGATGATGTCTGCTTCAAGGAATAATGATAAAATATTAAATATTTCATCTACATAATGAATTCCCTGGAAGAATTGTGTGTGATCTTCAAATGTGATTAATCACATTCTGTTGATTAATTATAATTCATAACCACAGAAATCTCTGCGGCTTTTGGACAGCACCTCTCTTACAATGTACTATATGTCAGTTTACCTCCTCCTCTCCCCCAAAAAAGATATATTGATAGGTTCAAATGTAGGATCCAGTCCTGCATATGACTCAGCATAAAGCGACCATTCAGGTTACAATTATGACATCAAAAGTGAAAAGGAATTGAAACCTGGGTAATGGAGAGAAGAGGTGATTTTACTTATTTGTAAAGGGAAGTGTATTTTATCTGAGAAGGGAAGTGAATGTTTAAGGCTTTATTATTATTATTATTATTTTTTGTTAACACCTAACTAACAACTGCAGAAAGAACTTCTTGGTTTTTAAGATTCAAACCGTCAAACATCATCAATAATGATTTTAAATGCTCCTAAACCATCAAGGCTTCCAGCAAAATCAGGAACCCTCCTACTTGACATACCTGGTATTTCTAAGGTAAACAGAATTCAGGAAAGAAAGCTTCTCTCCTCCCCACATTCCCACCCCACCTCCTTCAAAACTTTCAGGCCTTCTTTATACACTGTAAAGAAGCACAAAAGGGCACAAAACCCATTTTCCCCCTTTGACTGCCATTTTTCAAAATTAGAAACCAAGCCTTGAAGATGACTTAGAATTTAACAGAAAGCCTGGAAAGCACATGGAGTACTGTAGTGATGAGTTTGTGTCAGTCTGTCTTACCTAGAAGATGGCTGCTGTATGCTGAGCCAGCTAGAACTTCTGGTGGCTTTTGCAATCAGCTGAAGCACAATGCGGTATTCAACAGCCAACTGATAATGAAAACATCAGCAGAAACGTATTTCCATCTGGTTAAATGCAGAATTTAAAATAGGAAAGGTTTATTTTGAGCAGTACAAGCGGAAAGGGAAGGGAAAGTAATAAATGGTCTTGGAAATCTATTTCAAGATGGCAAATTAAAACTATTTCAGAAGGTACGGAGTGAGTTTGGCTTATCAGATTTGGAGAGATCTGCCATTAGGAAGCTGTTTGAGAGAGCCACCAAAATGCTCACAATGCATTAACCATGAGATTCTCTACATACATCTGTCTAAAGTTGTCCACTCAGCCTTCAACATCCAGAAAATGCTCAGTACACAGAAACCATCAAATATTGGCTTAACTAGGTTGGGAACATATAAAATGGGAAAACCATTAACCAGAGTGTAACAACATTTGTAGACATATTCAGAAAATTTCCCTAAATGTAATATTAAATTTGAGGTAATAATATACAAAATGGTACAAAGGGCATGGTGGATTCACGTGACCGTTTTATATATTATACCTTACAACATCAGACTTGTGTTGGAATCTCAACAGTTCTGAGTCCTTTTAGAATGATGTGGCTATGCCAGGAGTATTTTATTATTAGAATAACATAAGGAAAGCAACTTTCAACCAGTTATGCCTGGTGACACAAACAGACTGAAAAGTTTGGGTAAACTAAAAGAAAGAAAGAAGTGGCTTCTGAGAATAACTTTAGTTGCACCAACGTTTTTTCTCAAGATACAGAAAAGATCAGAAAACTGTAACATCCTAAATATAATAGGCCATAGCAATGTTCTCTTGGAAGTTCAAAAATATGGGAAAGTTTATTACTCTCCAACGAATGGGATGCAGAAATAGGGAGAATCTGGCAATCCATTACTGATGTGTATCTAAACCAGACACTCCCTCTTTTCTTAGGATTTGTAATTGCAACTCAGATCCAGTATCTCTTTCTCTCTGTCTCTTACTAGGACTCCACTGTTGTGTAGTTTTCTGATGTAGGTACATTTTCCTGATGGGAAAGAGCTTTTTTTGGTGATCTTTTAGACTCTTTCTCACATGTATTTATATATGATTGTCTAGATATTTCTCATCTTGTCTTTGTCTTTTCTCTTACTAGAAATAACTCCTCAACAGCAGTAGTTATATATTTGCAATTTAGTATTTTATTATTATCTGAATTGCAGTAGTGCCCATATGCCCTAATCAAGATTATTATTCATATTACAGTAGTGAGTAGACGATCCAATGAGGATCTGAATGATATGCCTCCGCTCCTAAACGATTATGAGGCATGATTGTCATTGATGAATTTTCATAATTCTGCATATGTTGACAATATTTTCTTATAATGGAGTTCAGTTGTAGCTAGGATATACACATATACTTCATTTAAGCATGTTGATGTTTCTAACTCAAAGTTATTCAACAAAGTCTTAAGGTTTTTTTTAAATATATAAAAAGATTAGGACCACCTCCTCATTAAAGATGGGCCAACAAATAGCTGCCAAACAACGACATTCACTCACTATTGACTTGGACTAGATTCAGATCAGTGACATAGAAAGGGAAAATTCCATCTCTCAATTATCAGTTCCCTGAGCCAAACACAAAGATGTTTTAACATGTTCACATCAAGGAAAAACATGTAATTTGGTTATGCTTCTTGGCAGCACCTGAGGAAAAGCAATGACAACATAAAAATGGATATTCGGGTTGCCAGGAAAAGTGGAAATATTTCAAGCACACACTACTGTTAAAAAATAAAATCCCCTGCAATAGAGAGGGGCCCAGAGTGTTGCCTAAGGGCTAAATGTGGCTGCTGGTGTCCTGTAAGATAGCTTGTGGATGTCCTGTCTCTGTAATTGCAGGGTTAGGACAAGGCTGATCAGCTCACTGCAGGCTTTTTATTGCTAAATGAACTCAGACAAGAATTAAATATCATTCATCTACCAAGGAAGACAAGGGTATGAAGAAATGTTATTGGCTATGGGGCAAATCCCCCACTGGTGCAAATTGCCATACCTCCAATGGAGGATCTGAGGATCTATCCCCAAGATTATTTATTTAAATTTAAACAGATAAGACATTTTATATATAAACAAGGGCTTGTCTATAGGATGGTTTAGTTTCAGCAAGCTCGGGTGTAGCACACAAGCCTGACGTGCTAACTGTCTGTGTGTACCTGCTGACATGCGTAAATGGTCTGTTAATGCACTTTAATCTAGTCCTCTGACTCAGTTAATGCATGTCAGCAGGGTGGACATGGACAGTTAGAGCACGGCAGGCTAGCAAAGTATAGATTCAAACTCCAGCTTGCCATAAACTAAATATTCACATAGTTGTGATTCAGCTTTTCTGGCTTTGTATACTTTGCCAAAACAGCCTTTGATTTCACAAAGACTGAGCACCTCTGCTCTAGAATAATAATAGGACTTAATCCTGCAAACTTTTATTCATAGAAGTAGTCCCATTTACTTTAATAAAACTATGTGTAAGGATGTGCAGGATAGGTCTGGTCTCTTAATGAACCTACACTCCACAGTTTTCTTTGCAAACCAAATTTCCCATTTATCGTAATGAAGAAACTATTATTAAAAGTATTAAAAGTAAAGAACTGAATTCTAGCATATCAATTAAAAATGCATATTACAGGACATTAAAAGTATCTCAAAACAACTTGAAGGGAGACAATGTTATTGCATTATGATGTGTGTCATAAGACAATGGTATTGTGCATAGGGGATAATGTTTAAAAAGTGACATGCTTGCATCCTAGTTTCTGACAGAATACTGGTCAGATGGGTGGTATGGCTCAACCCCCTTCCTGATCAGGGGTATGAGAGCTATTGAAAGAACAGCACAGGACTCAGTTCATAGGAGGAAGGGTTGTGCAATGCCAGCCTATCACTATTAGTTTTAATTTTCTCCTCTGATCCATCAGACTCACAACTTACAGCTTTTTGGCTAGTTAAAGCAGCAAAATATGGTTGATTTTGATTATGAAAGTTATGCTGTGAAACAACTGGCAACATATCCACAATCTTTTTTTTAAATCAATTATTCTCTTCTTACGTGAGTATACAAAATTAAGAGAAGATCCAAGTTTACCTCATAACTGATGCATGTTGTTAGTACATTACACGTGCTATTCCTTTACATTTGAAAATTGGTGCCTTTTAACAGAAGGATTCATAAAATTATGACCATCACCAGACATCTTTAAAAAAAAAAAAAAAAAAGCCCTCAAAGAGCATCATGTTTACTGGGGTAAGAATTTTATCTATTCTTGGGTTTTTGGGGGGGATTAATTGCTCTGTTTTAAATACACACCCAGCCTTCCCATACCCCACTGCTTTCTCTATGACCATCAGTCCATCCATCTATTTCTCTCCCTACATCATCTCCCCTCTCCTTCATTCTTACCCCATTTCCCAACTAAAACCCTTTTAAGCCTCTCACAGAATGAACAAACAAAATCCCTGTTGCAGTTCAAGTCATTGGGAGTTTTGCCATAGGTCTCCATGTGGCCAGGATTTCACACCTTGTACTTAAGTTGAAATCAGCCAGTCACTTTCCTCTATTCTGACCACTTGCTTGCATACTGTATCTTTTCCCTATCTCCTTTTGTCTGCCTTGTCTACTTACACTGTAAGCTCTTTAGGGCAGAGACTGTTTCTGTGTTTGTTCAGTGTTAATTCAATGAGCACTGCTCCTGATTGGGGCATTGCTGGAAGAAAGAAAATAAAAAATAATACTTAACCCTTAAGTGTTTTCTTATTTATGCTCAAGTATCATTGAAGTCAATAGGACTTAAGCAGGAACAGAAAATTAAGTACATAGTTAAAGGATTTCCTGAAAGTGCATGTGTTCAAAAGTGCTTTCCTAATTTGAGATATATATATAAAATGATTCACAAAATATCATGAAAGAAATAATATTAATCAGAAATTCACTGTCAGCTTCAACAATCAAAATTAAACAGAAAGCAGTGTACTTGTTTGAATTATGCCACTGTGGGTGCATCTTCCTAACAAACACAATGAAGGCGACTAGACTATCTCTTCCTGGATAAATTCCTTTCAGTCCACTTAATTTCACCAAGTATGTGCACACTAAAAGCCCACATCCAGTGTTGGACTCTGAGATGGGCAGAGTATAAGAAATAAAATGCAAATAAGAGAAAACAAAGGCATATTTCAATCAAAGATAGAGAATGAGCTATAATGTACAACTGGAAGCTGGAATGCAGAAAGTAGCGTCCTGACAAAATATATAACTACCTATTACACAATTTCCTTAAAAAATTATCTGGACATCTTCAGAGACTTGCCATTCTTTATGGCCCCATTTCAGGAAAGTATTCTATTCTTTTTCAGCATTCAAGCATGTGGAAATCCCACTGAGGACAATGAGACTTCAGTGTATGCTTCAATGCTTTCTTGTAGAGAGATGGACTTAAGTAGGTGCTTAAATGTGTTCCTGACTCTTGGCCTGTGTTAATCAACTGTCAGGGTGTTGTTTTGTTCATTTGCTCAATTTCAGTATCTGCACCTGAAGTTATATGTTCCATATACAGAGTAATATCTTTAGAAGAAGTAAAAATATAAGTAACCTCATCCAATATCAATTCTCAGCTTTGCTAGGATCAAAAAAGTATTAACAAAGCCCAAAAGCACAAAGGCATTTTTACATCAAAAAAAGTTCTGTCTTTTCACCAAAAGAGGTGAGTTATCAGGGGAAAATCCCAGAAAAAATCTTTGTACTTAATTTCTCCAGTTTGTTGCACAGCTCAAAAAGCGATTTCTTTCATATACGAAGGTGCAGGGCAATAGAACTGTGAATAGAGGTTTCTGACCCATGTTTTTCTTGATTGGAAGAGGGATAATAGCATCCAACTAAAGAAGCGATGGAAATATCTCCGGATATAAAAGTTGCAATAGCCATATCTGTGTGAAAATATTGCAGCCAGTACTAGAAAGGTGTTCTGGAGATCTTACATAGATCCTATGGCTATTTTTCCTTCTTAATTTAATGTCTGTTATATCAGTTTTTGCTTTGAGGATTTGATTTTCCTAACCGCAGTAAAATAATTGCAACCTATGAATTCCAGTTCTGATATCTTCTCTCACATACATGAAAGTCACAAGCACTGAACATAAGATCTGTTATATTTTGCTGCCAATTTTTCGGTTATTAGCATTCCCTCCCTCCCCCCCCCCCTTTTTTTTTTTTTTTTTTGCTCTCATGTCAGAACATATTTTATTAGCCAAGTTGCCACAATTTTCATTGGGAAAAAGCGCTAAAAATTACCCCCCAAAACAACATTCATAGTCTTTCTTTTTTGAGACAACAGTTTCACAGAGCTCAGAAAAGGTGCCTTAATGCTCCAGTTTCAGCACAAACTGATTGCAAAATAAAAATGAGAAATCATCATACATTTATGGAGACACAGTAGAGAAACATTTGCTGATAGGGAGGGACCAAACTATACAGTAGAAATTTTGTATCTGGTCAAAGAAGACTTTCCAACTGGCTGTAATTTACAGTACCTAACCCACCCTGACAGATTATCAGGTAATTTAGTTGTCCTGATTAATGAAAATGATGGATCAGTAATACAGAAGAAATCAGCTTTCTTGGGTGATAGAAGTGTAGGGCTGAAAGGGACTTCAAGGAGTCATCTAGTCCAGACTCCTGCACTGCATAAGGACCAAATACATCTAGATCACCCCTGACAGGTGTTTGTCTAGCATGTTCTTAAAAAAGCCTCCAAAGATGGGGATTCCACAACATTCCTTGGAAGCCTGTTCCAGTGCTTACCAATCTCTTATAGTTAGAAAGTTTTTCCTAATATCTAACCTAAGTCTCCTTTGCTGCACATTAAGCCCATTACTTCTTGCCCTACTTTCCATGGACATAGAGAACAAATAATCTGTCCTCTTTATAACAGGCATTAACATATTTTAAGACTGTTATCAGGTCCCCTCTCAGTCTTCTTTTCCTAAGACTAAACACACCCACTTTTGTCACCTTTCATCATAGGTCAGGTGTGTGTTGCTCTTCTCTGGACTCTCTCTTAATTTGCTCATATCTTTCCTAAACTGGTGGCACCCAAAACTGGAGACAGTACTCCAACTGAGGCCTCACCAGTGCCAACCTGAGCAGGACAATTATCTCGTGTCTTACCAACAATACTCCTGTTAATACACACCAGAATATTAGCCTTCTTTGCAACTGCAAAACATTTTTCAGGTAGTTACTCCCCATTGTGTAATTGTGCATTTGTTTTCCTTCCTAAGTGCAGTACTCTGCATTTGTCTTTCATCTTGTTGATTTCAAATCATTTCTCTAATTTGTCCTTTTGAATTCTAATCCTGTCCTCCATAATATTTGCAACTTCCTTCCCATCTTGGTGTCATTCACAAATTTTATAAGCATACTCTCAATTCCATTATCCAAGTCATTGATGAAAATGTTGAATAGTACCAACCTAGGACAGAGCCCTATGGGACCCCACTACATCCTCCCAATTTGATAGCAATATTAATTTTTTACAAGTTTTATAAGATCAACATTGGAACAAAAAATGTTGATTTTTTCTAAATGTGATATTTTAATTGGCCCTGAAACATCTTTTTTTTCAGAATATTGTTGTGCAGAAAATGTTTATATTTTTGGTTTTTGCTCTGTTTCAAAACATTTTCTTTTGAAATCATGTAAGTCCCTCTGAAACAGAAAATTTGGTTCCCACCCATCTCTAGTTGCCACATACTGTGATTACTCATTGTGCTTCACTCTCTCTTTTCTACAAGTACAGCATGTTTAACTGGGTAGTAAAAGATTACATTGGATTGGGTCAGTCCTACTCTGCATTTGAAATGTCCAAAGTTGGCATCACGATTACAAAGTGAGCTGTATTTTAGACCTCTCAGCAATCCCTCTCAAGTGCACACCTCATGTGACAGGCTTGGTTTCCTTCTCTTCTCTTAAGGGTGGAACCCCACAGCCCTCTTGGACTGGATCTCTGGGTTGCTGCACCCATCCCTTGTTTCTCAATCATATAAATTTAAGAGGACCAACTGTGTTTGGCACCTGCAAGAAAACGTCTCTCCAGGAGCCTGTGCCAAATAGCTGATTAAAACGACTCCAGTTGTACCTAAACGCACATATTGTTTAGTCACAAAAAGGAATATAACAAACAAAGAAAAGAGTTACAACAAAAAAAGTCCTGCATGTCTGTCTTACCTAACCTTACCCTTTTCCTTGCCAGTTCAGATAAATTTCACTTACCCCAGCCCCCTACTAGGTGGGACAGAGAGCCCTATATCAGTTTCTCTGAGTATGTCTACACTGCCGAGTGAAGTCGACTTACTTAAAGTCGACTTTCACCCGTTGATTTTTTAGAAGTTGCTGCAGCGTGTACACACCACGCTGTTTGTACAGGTCTCTTGCATCCACACTCACCACGCTTATTTCGACTTTCAAAGCAGTGCACTGTGGGTTGCCCACAGTGCAACTAGCCGCGGTGGCTGTTGGGATGAGCAACATTGTCCCTTGATGCAACGCTGCTTCCCTCTCCCTTCTTGCCCCAAACAAACAGGAAACCTATTTTCACGCTGTTTTTTTACGCCATGCGCTCGCCATTGCTGCGGAGACATGGAGTCAGCTCAACTCTGCACTATTATTGTGAGCGTCACAAATACATTGTGGCTTATCATCAAGTATTTTCGAAGTAGAGCAAGAAGCCGAAGCACAGGCAACAGCGACGCCACTGAGACTGCCCTGCTACAAGCCATGGAGCAGAACAATTGCTGCAGGCTGTAACACATCATCTGTAGTCTGTGGAGCACCAGTTCTGGTCCTGGGAAACAAGCACAGACTGGTGGGACCACATCGGTATGCAGCTATGGGATGATAACCAGTGGCTGCAAAACTTCGTATGCGAAAGGCAACTTTCCTCGAACTGTGCTTGGAGCAGGCCCTGTCCCTGAAACGCATGAATACTTGCTTGAGACAATCTCTGACAGTGGAGAAGAGCATTGCCATCGCTCTGTGGAAGCTGGCAACCCCCGACTGTTACCACTCGGCTGGGAATCAATTCGGAGTCGGTAAATCTACAGTGAGCACCGCCATGAGGGCCATCAATAGACTTCTGCTACGAAGAACAGTGACTTTGGGAAATGTGCAGGACATAGTGGACGGGTTTGCCATGATGGGGTTCCCAAACTGCAGGGGGGCCACTGATGGGACGCACATCCCTATCTCAGTGGCTGCCCACCTGGCGACCAAGTACATAAACCACAAGGGGTACTTTTACATGGTCATGCAGGGGCTTGTGGATCACAGGGGTCATTTCACAGACATCTGTGTGGGGTGGTCTGGGAAGGTGCATGACATGCATGTAGTTCGTAATTTGGGACTGTTCCCTAATATGCAGGTGGGCACTTTTTACCCAACCAAAAAATTCACATCAGGGGTGTGGAAATGCCAATAGTGATCCTGGGGATCCTGCTTACCCCTTGCTCCCTTGGCTAATGAAGCCATACACTGGGCATCTTGACAGCGACAAGGAGTGTTTTAATAAGAGGTTAAGCACTTGCAGAATGGTTGTAGAATGTGCCTTTGGGCATTTAAAAGGCAGGTGGAGGAGTGACCTCAGTAGGCTGGACATGAGTGAAAAGAATCTTCCTTCTGTGATATCTGCGTGCCGTGTTCTTCATAATGTGTGTGTGAAGTGAAGGGTCAGAGGTTCCCCCAGGTTGGGCTGTGGAGGCAGAAAGACTGGCCGCCAGTTATGAGCAGCCAGATGCTAGCAGTACACTAAGAGATAACTGTGTAGCGCTTTGCATTAGGGAAGCTTTGAAAACCAGGTTCTGCAGTGAGATGCAGGACTGATTTCTGTTCCTGTATGTTGTTTCCCTTTGCTAAACATCCCCCCCCAAATTGACATCTGTACCCTCCAAATCCCTCCAGGACAAGATATGATTTAATGAAGAAACGTGTTGAAATGATGCAAACTTTTATTTATGAACATTCAAATCATGGGTGAAGGGGGGAAGTGTTCATTCACAGTCTCAAGGGGTAATGTGGTGGCTCGCTGGCCAGCTGTCAGCAGGGCCGCCACTGCTTTCTGCTTGCCTCCATCCCAGTGGAGGTGAGCACGTACTGCAGCCTGGCCATTCTCCTCCGAGACCTCTTGGGAGCAGGGGTGGGGTGGGTCAGGGCAGCGCAGCCCTCAGTGGAGGGGCATTATGGAGGGGCTGCAGTAGGAATTAGTCCTGCCTCCGCTCCTCCTGAAGCTCCACAAGCCGCCGGAGCATGTCTGCCTGGTCACGCATGATTCGCAGCATCTGCTGCGTGGTACTGCGATCATGCTCCTGCATTTCTCTGCGACTCTCCCTGTCCGTGTCCATATTCTGGGACAAGGTCAGCTGCCACGCTCTGAGATCTGTCTCTGTGGCCGCGGAGGTGTTCATAAGCTCGCCAAACATGTCATCTCTTGTTTTTTTTTTCCTCTTTCTAATCTGTGATAGTCTTTCCGCAGCATTTCTTGGGGGTTGGGCGAAGGCTGAGGTGTCTACAGAATGAAAAGAAAGTAACAAGGTAGCCATTGTTAGCAAACTGAAGAAAATGATACAACTGCAACAATGAAGACAATACTCCCCATGCAGTGCACAGGTCAAACACAGACCCTCATTCCATTCCTAACATCCCAGAAGGGTTGGCTCGCGGTGTCCTTACAGAGATGGGAAGCAAGGGGATCTGTGGACAATGCTGGGAGGGGTGTCATATATTGTCTCTCTTAAACCAAATAAAAGTAATCAAAGTGACTTGGTAGGACACTGCAATGGGGAATATAAAGGTACAGGGCATCTGCTGTATAGCTCGGGTATTTTAAACATGCGCCGTCTTCCCTAGGTGACCATGAGTGATATAAGTCTCCTGAGGGTAACGCACGAGGAAAGGGAAGATTTGCTGCATGTAGCAGGGTACCAGCCTGGCCCTTATGCCGCTATGCTGTGTTCCACCATGATGCCTAATCTGTTGATTGCAGCGTGATGCAGCAAATTATCCTGCCGTGGAGGGAGGAACAAGGCAGCCCTCCCCAGAAACCTTTTGCAAAGGATAACAGATTACCTACATGAAAGTTTCCGTGAAATATTAACTGATGATTATCAGAGCATATCTCATCACATAAATAATCTGTTCTGTGGGTAACCCCCCAGTAAACTCCGATAAACACCTGAAATCCCCTTCCTGCCCTCCCCCCAATGTAAAAAGATAGAACTGCTAAGAAGAAAAAAAAACTCACCAGATGTGCCTTCCCTGGGATCATTATTGCTGTCCTGTGTGCTGCTGGACTGCTCTGGGGTCAGGAATAGGTCCTGACTTTCTGGCAGAATGGACACCCTGCTCTCCTGCACTCTGCCCGTCTCCTCCTCCTCGTCATCCACGGAGTCCTCATCATTGTTCACGGACTGTGACCTAGTGGAGGTATCGATGCTGTGGGGTGGCACCGTGGTGGGATCGCCACTGAGAATTGCATGTACCTCATCGAAGAAGCAGCATGTTTTGGGCAAGGAGCCAGAACGGCTGTTAGCTTCCTTAGCTTTCTGATATGACTGACGCAGTTCCTTGATCTTCACGCAGCACTGCTGTGCATCCCTGTTGTGTCCCTTCTCCAGCATGCCCTGGGATATCTTCCCGTAAATGTCCAGACTCCTTTTGCTGGCTCTGAGCTGAGCCAGAACGGACACCTCACCCCACAGACCAATGAGATCTAAGACCTCTGGTCTACTACAAGCTGGAGAATGTTTGGGCTTTGCAGTAGCCATGAGGAGCACAGCGACAAAGCTCTCTCCACGCTGGCTGCACAGGAAATGAAAATTCAAATTTTCCCGGGGCTTGAAGGGAGGGGACATTTCCGGGTAGCATGACCACGGTACAGCACAGCGCAAACGTCCAGAGCGGTCACAACGGGGCATTGTGGGATACCTCTCGGAGGCCAATAATGTTGATTTAAGTGAAGTTCTATCAACACTGATGCTAAATCGAAGCAATAAATTCGAATTAGGCACTACGCCACTTGCAGAGGTGGTTTTATAAGTCGACTTTTGCCGTGACTTAAGTCGACTTAACTGCAGTGTCAGTGTAGACACAGGTTTCGGAGATCGACTTAAGTGACTTTATGTCAACCTCCATCACCAGTGTAGACCAGGCCTCTGTCTCTCTCAGGTTATGTCTACACTGATGGTGGCAAATTCGCCGCTGTCAGATCGACTTATCTGACCCGCTCAGTCGATCCAGAAATCAGCGTATTAAGACCACCTCCTCAAGTGGCGCAGTGCATTGAAGATGGAGTGCAGAACAGAAGCAGAGAAGTCGACAGGAGTTACGCAATTTTTTTGCGTAGTTTGTGTAACTCCGGTCAACTGCCGCCGAATCTCTGACGTAAGTGTAGACAAGCCCTTAGTGTCTTTCCCTGAGCTATTTCCAGGTTCCCACCCACATTCCTCTCTAGGCAGGGGGGTTTAACAGTTTAATGTCCCTTTGATCCTAAGCTCTGGCCTTGAGAAAATATTTTTTTTCACCTGACTGGAGCCAGGTAAACAGGCATTTCCCCTTTGTTAACAGGTCTTTTAAAGATCTTTGTTATTCTTTCTGGAGATATTTTATCTCTGTCATGGTTTTAGTTCTTGCTTGTGCTCCCTTACACCTCCATAAGTCAGACAGAATAATATCAAACAGATGAACTGAGGAATATGTAATATCCATAAAAATAATATAGATTTGCTTTTCTTGGACTAGAAGGTCACAAAATGTAATCTATTATTCAGATCTGATGCTGTGTTTTATAGGTTCTCTGTTTGGCCTATGTAAAGTTTAATAATATTAATAAAAGGCAGCTATACACAATAAATCCTTGATGAGGGGAACAATATCCTCTTGTATGAGCAAGAGACAAGTTTGTAATCATAATTACTTGCCAATGCTCTGTCTGGAGCCTCTTTATGAATTTTAGAATTGGAAAGATTGGAAGACACGCATAAAGCAGTTTTTGTCCACTTTTGGATTAGAATTTCTGCTCCTAGTAACCAAGGGGTCAGAAATTATCTCATGAAACAAGGTACCTTGCAATTGTGCTATGATGGAGAGCGCTACATATCATTTTCTCCATCCGTGGAAAATTCTTTACATCATTTATTTAATGCCCATTCATTTGTTAGATTATCTGTTCCATTGTGCTTGTCTGCTCCCCTCATTCTGTTCTTCTGGAAGACATTGTAGTTTCTGTATTGTGTTTTATTCTAAAAGTCTATATCCCCTCAGCTTTTTTCTTCTGATCCCTTAAGATGCTTGACTTACCATCATTGTTTGATTCTTCAAGCATGGAAGACAGTTAAAAATAATTTTTGTGAAGCATGAATTCCAGCTCTCTGATGTGTGGAATTTTTACATATTGAGAGAAGCTGGATATTCCACATACTATAGAAACTGGAGGAAAGTTGACTAATACTTATGTCTTACCCTTCAGAGGACTCAGAGATTACTATTTCATGACGTGAATGATTGATAATTAGACAGCTACCTCCTTATTGCATTTATTCTAGTTCTTGTTTTCTCAGATATGTTGCTGTAACTTCATTGCATTTTACAAAAACTCATAGGTACAAGGTACACTATATTTCCACAACACCTTATTGATTACAGAAACAAAGCTCTCATATGGTTTTCCACAAATAAGAATAAGATGTGTGTCCTACAGGCATATCCTGGACAAATGGTCATGCTATTGAAGGAAGGGCATTATCTACTGCAAAGTGAGCATGGCAAACTTCTGGTGTGTTACATTAGGTCAAAAATAAGTCTGAAGCCTTTTCTTTTTTTCCAGGTTGGAGTAGAATTTGTTCCTATTACTCAATCACTATTTTAAATATTGTATAAATGTTGCTGTTTTATTCAGATTCCCCAAAGAAATAATTTCTTATATATAGGATTAGAGAGATATATTATAAAGGGATAGAATGAATTCCAGACTTATAAGGTTGTGAATAATTCATATAGGGAGGAGGAAGAAAATAAATCTTACCCTGCCTCTAGGTCAAAGGTGTTCAAAAATTGCATATGCATTTTCATATTTCTTAAAAATAAAACAATATTTGTTTATATTTATATTGCCTTTTTTTCCTCATTGAAGCAGAATTTTAAGCAGGCTAAGCAAATGCTTGATAGATAGTCATACTTTTCTAAATTGAGGTCGGTTGCTGTTTTTCTCTTAAAGGAAGTTAAGTTGCTAAGAACTTGTGTTGTACTAGAATTGCCTGCATTAAAATTTCATTTCTTCAAATAATAGGTGTCACAGTTTCTGGATAACTGCACCTTTATTCCCTCCCCGGATGGTCCATTCCAGGAGTGTCCAGCCAGGTCTCAGGCTCCAGCCATCACCTGTGTCTGGACAGTGACTCGTCACACTCCCCTCTGACTGTTAAGGCTGCATAGGCCCCTGCCAATCAGTGGGATATCGCCGATCAGCCAGACCCTGTGTATTGGACTTGGACTGATTCTGCCAACTCACCTGAAATTATCAAATGATAAAGACTTCTGGACAATATACCAAATTCACATGGTGACCTAGGCTCAGATCTTCAAAGGTACTTAGTTACTTAACTCCCATGGGAGGTAGGCATCTAAATACCGTTGAGAATCTGGGCCCTAGAGCTTAAAGTGCTTTTTACCATACCTCTGTTCATGAGCCAAAACAGTGGTACTGGTGATAAAGGGGTTATTGGGGGGGTTGATTTCACATTTGGTAAATTATTTTCTGGTTTAGGAGTCAAAAGTATCTGCTTTGTTGGCTTAATCTTTTACTGTGACTCTATTTCTAATTGATAGCGAAGGGGACCTAGATCCCGAATCAGGAAAATATTTAAGTATTTGCTTAAGTCCATCTCAATTCAAGAAAGCACTTAAATTGTGCTTAACTTTAAGCACATTTAAATGCTTGTCTAAGTAAGGATGCTTTCCCAAATCCAGACCTTTTTTGTTTGTGTTATTATTTATTAAAATAAGTACTAAATAATACTATCTAAATTCAGACTTGACATGTAAGTGTGCAACTCAGTAAACTTACAATGGATGTACACTCACTTCCACCACGTCTAAATTTGATCCTCTATGCATATTAAAAACACAGGCGAATCCAAACTCTCTCTGATTTAAGAAACAACAGTATTGTTGCATTCCAAGAGGGGTAGGACCATAGGATGGGCTGGGGTGGAAAGCAGAATAGTAATGACTGAGAAGAAGGTCCCTAGAACCATCCTGCCTGTAATCTATCTGCCTGGCTTTTATAAGGTTGCCGACCACGCTGGTGTTTGAGCACCTTCGACAAAAAATTAAACACATTACGCATACATATAATTATTCTATTTATATACATTATTTATTTAAATGTATGTCTGCTTACATATACCTGAGAGCAATAAAGAAGCTAGAAATTTACAGTCTGAACAAATTTTGGCAAACTGTTGCCCAATCACAGTGTGCCCTTAATCTCACAAGACAAGCATGTCACTAACACAGTATGATCACTAACATATTGGGTGCAGCAGTTAGATTTAAAGATATAGCTGTATTTTAATAAAAGGCCTGCTGAAGTGCTATGAAATACTAGTAGTTCCTATAAGATATATTATCACCAGGAAATTAAAACTGTTTTAAACGTAGGATATGCCTACTTACACCTATGCCTCTAAGGTCTGCAGAAGAGGATATTAAAATCAAAAGGCATTTAGTGGTTTACTTATATATGGTACTGTGGAGAACCTCAGTCTCTTGGTTGCAAATATACACATATTACACACACAAGAACTATGTTAAAACATTATTAGGGTTGAAAAGTCAGGCACTCCAGTTAGGAAATAACAGAATTGGGCATAAGCAACCTTAACTCGGCACTCTTATGTATATGCATTATGGTACAGTATTTACATTACAGGATCTCATACTATTTTGTTCCACAGGAACCCTGCCTCCTTCAGTGCAAAACGATTGATGTGCTCTAGAAATAAATTATGGTTATGCAGTGAAGGAGGCTAGTGTCTGGAAAGCCACCTGGCAAAAATCCATCACTCAACCTCAATATGTATCCACAGAGACAAGTCTATTTCTGCAAGCTCTGTAGCATTCACCAAGATTTTATACTGGGGTCCAATTGGGCAACCATTACTAATGTTGGTGAGCTGTCAATGGCACTACATGCACGAGTAAGTGCTGGCGAACATGAGTAAGTGTTGATAAAGTCTGTCTCTAGAGTTATCATATGCAAATATAGCTGCTTTCAAAGGGTACTTTTTAGAATAAAGGGGTTTTGTTTTTTGAAGGACTTTTTGGGGAGATGATGTCATTGGTTTTCTGGGCGTTCAGATGGTAGCAGAGTACTCAAAGAAATGTGTGGAAAAGTAGGTCAAGTATTCTAACTGTAACCAGACAAGCCATTTAAGGGAAGATTAGCTTTTTCAGATCATGGTCTAAATTTTTAAGATGTTAGTGAAAAACCCAGGTTTGTAAGCATGTATTAATGCAAAAGTTCAATGTATCTTGCTCACTGCTTTAGCTGTTTGTATTTGCTTGAGTTATCCCCTGCAGCCATGTCATATCAGGTTAAAATTTATGTAGCTGTCACAAGTTGAGCAGCATTGGTCCGTTCTATAGTTGGATGGAGGACCCCTGAGGAAAACCCAGAGTCCTTCAGAAAGTCTTGGGTTGGTCTTCCAGGGTGATTCCCTGGAAGTAGGATGAAGTACATTTTTAACACTCTATTTTACTTTATAGTAATCTCCATATGCACTAAAAATTTAATGTAATCCCTCACCAATTTCTGGAGTGCTGGTCTGAGCTTCTGGGAGGCATTACAAAAAAGACTACAATTAAGATGGATGCTAAAGCATTCAACACCATTTCCAAAATGCTTGTGGTCAGGGGTGGGGACAGAAGAAAACAGACACCCTTGATGGGGCCAATAAGGAGCCTTCTCCATGGGCTGATTTTGATAAGCAGCCCATGGGACCAATGACAAGCCAGGGCTGCACAATCCCCAGCAAGTTAACCGGCTGGCCTGGCTTTGCATAAAGAAAGAGAATCTTGAATTTGGAAACAGAGAGAGACTGCATGGCTCAGGAAGTCCTTGCTGAATTTCCTCTTCCTTTGAAGGGAGATTTTGCACTGCTCTGAGATTTTTGGTGCATGGATCAGGCAGCTCCAGCACTACAATGGCCAGCATCTAGGGGAGCGGAAGGGGTGTCTCAGGGGGAAGTAGATCCAACCTGGTACCAGCAACCAAGAGCCACCGGAGACCCCAGAAAGATGCCCGACTAAGGACATCAGCGAACCCAGTTGGAGTCAGGAGTGGTGTGAGGAGAGGTGTGAAAAGAAAAAGGAAGGTATAGGCGGCCAATACCCCAGACCTACAACACCCAATCACAAGATACACAACCTCCACATATCATCTGTCTAAGAAAGATGCCAGGGATTTGAATTATTTATAAATTATTAATTAAGCTTAACCCCTTCCTTCCTCAGACCCTATTTTCCTGTTAATTTCTCTCTCCACCCCCTCCCCACTCCCAGTTACAGAGTTATTTTGGGGGCGGTATTTTTGTTGGTCTTTGTTTTATTTACTTTATTTTCCCCTGTGGGCTTTACACTTCTTGCCAGCTTCTGGAATAATAATTGATTTCTCAAGGGTCAGCAACCCTGTGTATCTGGCACAGTAAAGAGTCACTTTGAGAAGATGCATGATGTGAAAAGAAAAAGAAGCCAAAACCAGACCCACACAAGGATAGAGGAGAAACTATTCCAAATACTGGTGATAGCAAACACCAGAGAGAAGAAATAGATAAACTTCTACACCAACTGGAATGAAATGATCTACTCTGCCTTTTCACATTGGGCTACTTCTCTGTAGATGCCTACAGCTGTCCCTACTTTTTAAATTTTTTTAAGACTTTCCAATATGGACTACATCAGTTTATCTCCAGTTGTTTTTGTTAGACCAGTTAGTGAAAATTATGATTGTGTGGTAAATGGATATCTGGATAACTAGGTTTGAGTAATCAGCAGTCTCAAATATTAATGAAAGTGAATACTTAAAACTAATATGAACATAGTGGTCATGAAAGATACCAGGTTGGCAGCACCTGAACTGGAATGGGTGTTCAGTCCCTATGTCCATTCCTCTCTGCTGAGACTGCTCCTCAAAAAACACCTTTGAGATGTGCACATTTTTCCAATGAAAATTGCTGGAGAACACCAACACACTTTTTGCACAGGTCACTTCATGGCCATCAAATGGTTACAACTTTAATCACTGAAGACCTGAGCCAGATTTGAAGCAACAACTGAGGGATGAAAAGCTCCTATAGCCAATACCATGAGACATCCAGTCCTCCCATAATATCCCAGTGCTACTACAGGCAGTTTTTAGATTCCAGCTGTCTCTATGCTAATTATTGTAAAAAACCCTGTGGATGCCTCGTCTGAAACTGTACTAACCACTATAAGAAACAGACATTTTACATGTATAGCAGCAATGACCCTACAAAAGTTTATGCAGTCTAAATTTAGTCTTACAGTGAAGTATTTACATTCACAGATATTAAGCAAATATATGAAATTCCTCATCCTTACTCACCTCATTCAGCCAGCCAAATCGAAATACTTGTATTGTAATCAGGCCGCATGATGCATTTAACGGCAACCCCCCAAAAGAAGATACAAAATCACCACCTACTACTTTAATGGAGGAAGAAAGACGTGATTTTGTAATTAACCATACATGCCACCTAGTGGGGAGAGTTTCTTATGGAAGGGATGAGTCACAAAGAAATAAAACACAACTCTGCTTACAGTTAAGGAGAAGAAAGTATTGCACGTAGCATCAGCTCTATAGTAAAAGATGCATTACAAAAATGCCAAGCCAAACAATTTGGTTTAAAGACACAGGACTAGATTGTGTCCTGTAACTGTGAAGCTGCCTTGGGACCCTGATGCAGGAACACAATTGCAGACTCTACATAAAGATGAGCAAGGCGACTACTGCACCCTACCATCCTGAAAGCCACAAACAACTCACAGGGGGCAGATATTGCAGAATGAATTTAGTTAGTTGAAGATATCTATATAATACTGCATTCTCTCATGTAAGTTGTCTTCTGATGGTTTACTATTAATAATAGTTGCTTAGCACTTTGACTTGATATACAACTAAATATCGATGGTTGAAGATTAATTCATACTATTACTGCTAGTAGAATGAAAGGTGTGTATGGAGGGGAAAGAGGGGAGGGAGAGGATGACTGAAGATAAGATAATAGAATGCATATTGGAAAGTCACTGCCCTGTGAAACATCACATTTATCAACTTATCACAAGTAATTACACAGAGGCAACCTGGTCTGAAAAAAGCTAAGTGTGCACAATGGATCATTTCATTCCAGTTTGTGTAGATATTAAGTATCTTAAGGTACCCATTTAGAAACATGACTTTAGTCCTTCAAAAATACAGTACTAAATACCTAAAGGCCCAAGCCTATAATGCTCATTCATGTGAGTAGACTCTGACTTCAGTGGGACTGCTCACATGAATAAGGATTATATTACTAAGGGTTTGCAAGATTATAGCCATAGTCCCAACCATTTTCTAGCATTTAGTGAGCAAACAGAAAAACCACAATGAAGCAATCATTATTATTAATGTCTTTCATGTTACTCAAATTACAGTAAACACCAAAATGTGCCATAAACGATGTCTGGATATATTTTGCTATGCCACTGAACTACACCAATGGCTTCATTTTTTAACTTGCCTAATTTAAATTAAAAATTCCTGCTCATTCTGATATGGATTATTGTTGAACATGCCAAAATTCACTTGGCTTATCTTTTTACAAAATTAAATCAAGAAAACTACAAACCATTGAGTAGTTTTCAACAAAAATGAAAAAGTGCCATTAATGAAAAATGTGTGTTTGCTTCACAGTGCATAGTTACTTTAGGTCAGCTGAGATATTGGTGCACTTCAGTGGAAATTCCAGTACTACATTAAGATCATCCTGTATTTGATTTTAATGGTGATCAGGATAGACAAACCTGTTTCAAAGAGATACATAGTGCTGAAAGGCACCAAAAATTTCAAAGATCTGTCTGATATGAGACGTAACTCTACTCTTCATCTCAACAAATAGTCGTTGAGCTGCACTTTGCTGAATTTGAGCTTGAGTCCACCATCACAGGATAGTTCAATCAACTCTTCCTTTTCTTTTGCTGAGAAGCCATCTGGGAGGGTATTTTCCTCTATTGAAAATGGTACCCTGATCCAGTTCTCACTTGTTGTGAAAGTATTCATTAAACTTGGTAACCAAATTCAGGCAATATTTGCAGTTCATTTTCATAAGGAAATTTTACAAGTTGGGAGTGATTGGCAATTTTCCTTTTATTCTTTACATGCTATAATCTGCAACTTCTTCATTACTAGCCTTGTTTCGTCATGAATGTTATAAAGCATAGTTTTAGTCCCTCTAAATTGTCATTTGGTTCATTGAGCTAGATGAACAAGTCAACTAAATAGGCTAGTCTTGACAGCAATAACTCATCCATAAAGCAATCATCACATTCAAAATAACATTCAGTATGAAACACTCGTACCTGGGAACAGAGTTAAAAGAGATGAGTCAACACCTTCCCATGAGATAGCCATCTCACTTCTGTACAGAGAAGAAGTTTTTCATAATCACTTTCCATTTCATTGCCTCAAACTGAAAACAAGAGTGAGTTCAGTACTCGTGCTTCATTAAAACTGACCACGATTACAGACTGATCCAGAATGATTTTCAGATTAACAGGCATTTTTTTGGCAACTAGTGCCTCTGAGTGAATACTGCAGTGACTAAACTGAGTATTAGGCACCATTCCTTTAAGTTTTGCCAAAACACTGCCAACTCTTCCAGTCATTTCTCATACTCCATGAGAGCACACACCATGCATTTTTGCCACTCCATATCATTTGCTGGGATAAACTCATTCAGATGGTTAAAAGTTTCTTCTGACATTGTACATCTTAATAGAGCATCACAAAACAAGAATTCTTCTTTAATTGTCATTTCTGATTCAAACCTTACATAGCTAAGAAGGTGAGCAAAATTTGTGATACCAGAACTTTCACGTAATTGAAGTGAAAAGAACTTACTCTGTTTTACACTTTCTCTGAGCTTTTCCTTTACTTGAGAAACTGTCTCAAATTCTTCTCGACACACTGTTAAAGAAATTATGTTAAGCTGTTTTGCAGAGTTACACCCCAAAACTAATGACACAATGTCTTTTGCCAAAGACTCTTGCCAATTGTATGAGGTTCCCAGTCTGATTAATCCTCAAGTTTACATGGTATAGTGCTTGGAGAGCCTTCACATTAATGCCGAGAAATATTCTTTTTGGCTTTTTTTTCAGTTCACTTAGTTTTTCTTTAAAAACTGAGACATTTATCTTGTAAAGAACTGTGCTTTGTATTGAGGTGACATTGAAGTAGAAAAGGTTTCATTGAATGATTGGTAACAGTTCATAGCATATGATACACTGAAACACTGATTTACTTTATTCACCACTCGAAGCCCAAACAATAAGTGGTTGGGACCATAGCTTCCAACAATCTTGTGCTGTTTATTATTTGTAGTAGATATCCAGTCATCAGTGCCCTGAAATCTCTTCAGTTTTTTCACTCAGGTATTGATTCACACTACTGCCTGTTTTATCAACAGGCCTTTGTTGTGTGTCTGTAGGTTTTCTTTTGAAGTTACGACTAGTTTGCAACTTACCCATTGTTAAGGATCACAATTACATTCACAAATACAAAACAATTTGCATGACCACATGTAAACTAAAACAAGGACACCAAAGCATTCAGCTGAATGGGTTAAAGGTGGGTGAGTATGAATACACTACTTTTGTGGATCCAAGGTGTGGGCTGCATCCCTGGAATATATGTGTGCATACTCGGTTAACGCAGGTCTGGCTGGTGAAGTTCTGTCTGGAGGAAATTAGAAGAGAAGGGATCTTGGCTGGGAAAGATGTGGGAGGGTGTGGGGTTTAGAGGACATGCAGTTACAGAGTAGAGATTCTTGCTGGAGAACAGGGGACTCTGCTAGTGGGTAAAAAAAAGAAGGGGTCTTACAGGAGATGGGAGTAGTAAGTTAGTAGGTGGGGTGAGTCCAGGCAGGAAGTGAGGGGTTTTATCAGGGCACCAGGCAGTTTCAGCTCCAGGAGGCCTCTTTCTCCTTAGCAGCTCCAGTCCCACTCTCAGGAAGTGCCCCTAGATGCCTGCAATGTACAAGGGCTCACCCTGCTGGGAGGTGTATCTCAGATTACAGCCATCCAGCTTCTCTGTAGCTTAAAATTCAGGTGGCTCTCCGTAGTCAAGTATCCAGGCTTTACTCCATTGCACCCAATCGACCTCTCCACCCCCAAACTTTCCTGCATTGGCAGGAGGGAATTCCCTGTGTGCCTCTGGCTCCCAGCCCTACATGCAGCAACTGTTTGTTTGAAATTTAATTGTTTTTTGAGCTTTTGGCATTCTACTTTCAACAAGCTCACTTATCACTGGTGGAGGACAAGCCTTAGTTTGTGAACCACTGCATTCGGCGAAGTACAGAACACTGATCAAATGGACCTGTGACCATGGGAGCCATAGGGATATACTTCTCAACTTCCTTTCCCTGCACAAATAAATATTTGGAACTCATAACCAGGAAATGGGGCAAGAGGAAGAGACCAGGGATCAGTAGCTAGAAAGGGAAGAAAGAGAAAGATAATCCCACTGGTCCCCTCCTTCCCACACTCCTCTTGGTAGCCAGGGAGGGGAAAGAAGATACTATAGCATTATATACTGATGCAAAGTCAAAGTAAGAATATCACAATCCAACGTCACAGCACAGTGTGATGTAACTTATTTTAAGGCTCGGTGTGCCTCCAACATGTGATGAAGTAGGTCTGTGGTGGTTAAAGGTAGACATAGCTGCTTGAGATGTAAATTCTGGGAGCCACAAGCACACTGTAGCTGGATGTGTTGAAAACAGGCAGAGTGTTCTGTTTCTACTGGTCTGCTTTTCAGTGATTTTCCACTATGAAACAGAACAAACATCCCTGGTTTTTAAGAAAATAATTTAATTCATTATTTTTTCTTTACAAATTTAATTAATCTATTAAAAAAGAACATGGTTGAACACATATTACCCACAGTTCCTTCTATAAAGTGCAATGATTAGGTCAGATCCCATCACATGGGTGGAAAACATCTAAATGAATCAGGCTTCCCTGTTAGAAATACTTCATTCCTTTAACAGGAGCAATTGCTTGATTTGTTATAGTTCCATGCCAAATCAGTAACTTGGAACTATCATGTAACAATATTTAATAAAATAAAAATCAGTTAAAGAAAACATCTATAGTTAAATGAGCAGATGTTTGTCGAAAGTACCTAGATACGGGCCCAGTGTCTTGTTGGTTTGTTCTTTTGTTTGTTTGGGTTTTTTTAAACTTTATCAAACAACAAATTACATTTTTAAATGTTCAATTAAGTTGCAAATTGCAGCATTTTGTCATCGGCCTTTATTAGTCTGACATTTATCCTTTTATCCAAATAGCTGTGCTTGATAAAATGTCCATGTCTTTTTTTAACTACACAGCCTGCCTATACACATGGGGCTTTAAATGCAGTTTTAAATATTAACCAAGCTTTCATTAGGATGCAGAAAAATAGGTGGGGAAACTAATGTCCAGGGCTTTACTCTGTCTACTTTAGTTTCATGTGCAAGTATTAATTAAAATCCTCATTAACATTGTATGAATTCAGAGCTCTGGCACATTTGATGCACATTATTTCTTATTTACATTAGTTTTACTTTAACAGTACCCAGTTTAATAAAAAGTTAGAAGTCCAGGTGTTTAAGGGTGTTTATGTGCATGCATTTACATTGTAATATACTGTATTGCACCTCTTAAATGGACCTAAATTTTCACATAAATTGGTGGATAGTTTGTAAAACTAATGATCCAAAAAGTGAAACATCTGTCATCAAAACCACCGTATCTTCAAAGATAGCTAAACAACATAATACAGCTGATGACTCCAGTTTAGGGAGATTGGTATTCTAGATACGGCACACTGCTATATTTTTTAAGAGTTCAATTGTGAAAAATACATCCAGTCTCCATGCTGTGGAAGCCTCTACTGCCTGCTTTGGCAGCATTAAAGGAGATTTTTATTTTAGCTAAAGCTGGCCTTAAAGTTTTCTTGGTGCCAAAATTGTCCTACAGAACACAGAAACAGTCTGAATGAACATATACCTTATCTCCTTTCCATAACATGAAAACACAACATACAGCACAACTTTGTTCTTTCCATTTGTAACCATGTCCCCCCCCAAAATGCCCAATCCTCTTGTAATTCCAAATTGTAACATGGCAAATTAATTGAGTCAACCAGTACTAGCATAAATTCTGCTTGTTTACTCCTCGTCTATACCAGAAAAAAAAGTTATACATGAGATACTGCAAGTTTTGCCACTTCAACATGGCCAGAATTTCAGAGCACCTGTGAGTTCAGTTAGGTGGATGAGGATCTGAGCCAAAGACCACTGAAGTCAAAGGAAAGACTCTCATTGATTTTAGGGGGCTTTGGATCAAAAGATTGATGGAACAAAATAACTGCTTAATAGATACTATTGATATTAGTATTATCAGCAAAACATAATTAAACTAAAAATCTAGCTTTATAGATCTTTTCAGTAAGCAAGACGTCTGTGTACCTTCTGGCTATACCACTGCTAGTTCCAAACTGCAATAAAAAGATTAACACAGATTAAAGCCATCATGAAACTACCTTGATACTGATGGTTATGAAACTCAGAACTAATCTGAAAATCCACTCAATATTATAATACCATTGGGAACCAAATAATATAAATAAGCACATCAAAGCTATATTCACTCTTCACAGTAAAAAGTTTACATCCAACATGGGGGATTTCAAAAGGATTTTTCCCAGTTGCTTGCCCCCATCTGAAACCCAGTCCTGCAGTCTCAATGTATGCACCATACTCAGTGAGGATAATGGACGTTTTTTGAGTTTAAGTACATTCATACTGGAATATAGTTCTTTTTTTCCCTCTTCTCCTCATTATTATTTGCTTCTGGTAATGCTCTCAATACAGTAAGAGCAGAGAAAACATAAAAGAAAAAAAATTCCTCTCCTAGAAAGCTCACAATCTAAAAAGATCCTATGCAGAAACTAAGTTGCAAATACTTTCAAGATTTTATTTTTCCATTGGTTAACTAAGGCATTATATCATTCTGAATAATTTCAAATCTGGCAGGACATTGTGAGATTTAAATTAATTATGTTACCTTTTTGAAATTATAAAATTGTAAAAACATTATTTCAACTGTCTAGTTCCTCAAATTTCATCATCTTCCATTTCACTTATGTTGTTGTTGAAAAAGGTAAATGTATTCAGGCATCAACTGTCAATATTTTGCTCCAGGGACACACCTATATAGCTACATATTTTCAAAACAAACTAAATATTGTTTGTAGACAAATTTTCTATTTGTATCAAATATACAAAACTTATCATTAGGGTTTGGTTTTGTAAATCCCAAACCAGGGGTGATTTTGATCCAAAGTGTATTTCCCCCTAATCTCGAACATGTGAAAGGATCTGGATTAATGTCTCGCTTCTTCCATTTCTTCATACAAAGTCAGATAGGAAAGGAAGAATTTTTTTGTTTGTTTGTTTGTTTAAAAGGGTTGACTTGGTTTAGTAAAACTTTAGTCATGGTTTTGTTTCACAAAACCCAAGCTGGAGGTGGTTCAGCTATGAGAGGAACTCGGCAAATAATGGATTTTTTGGTTCACTGGCAATTAATTCATGACGACAATGATAATCATTGGGCCAGGAAAAGAGTGAGAATGACTTTACAGCCTGATAGTTAGGGCACCCACCTAGGGTATGTAAACCCAAGTTCAAGTCCCTGCTCCAGTGACTAGTTATTTATGGGGGGGGGAAGAGGAGAGATTGAGAAAGCTCCATGTCAAACCATTCCATAGCTTAGTGGATAGGGCACTTTCTGCAAAGTGAGACCCTCACAAGTTCAAATCCCTTCCCTGTGTGAGACAGAGGGGAAAACTGAACCTGTGGATTCCCACAAAACACCTAAGTGTGCTAACCACTGGGCTAATGGTTATAAGGGAGTTGACAGATCTTCCTTCTTTGGCCATTTCATTAATCCTTTCCTTTGCTTTTGTCAGTGTACTTGGAAATCACAGCAAATTAGTCTGGGTCAAAACATTTCAACATTACTAAAATGTTTAAACTCTTTCAGTTAGGCTGAAACTATTTGGCGAGTTTGACAAAAATTTGCGAACAGTTTTGGTGAACCCAAAACTTTATTTTCCAGTAAATAAATGGTTCCTTCAGAAAATTTCATCCAGCATTAGCTATGGGTCTCATTTCAATGGATGCTAATCTACAAAACTTGTGTGGAGCGATTAGGTTCAGAGAAGCATTTCCATTCTAACTCATCACCATGGGTTTTGTTTTATTCCAACCTATTTTAGGTAAGACTTCTGCCTTCCTAGTCCCTTTCAGTGTATAACTACATGCCACAGCCCATGTGTCAATTTGTCCACCAGTTATGTCCTTTTTACAAATATAAAATAATTAATATGCCATATTAATCTGGCAGGCAGCTAAACTGACTAAAGAAGGGAATGTGAAAAAAAATACATGCAGTACAGATGTGGGGATAGGGGATGGAGATACCACACACCCTAACGGTGACTGTAGTGAGGGGGAGTGGCCTCCCTCCCAGACTGCCAGGGAGAACCAGACCGGGCCCGTGGGGGCGGAGATACAGCCTGCCTATCTACCAACCCAGAAGCGAGGGGGCGGGGCAGGAAGTACAAAGGAGAGGCCCAGGAGCTCAGTTGGAGCCCAGCTCCTGGAGGGGAAGGACATCCCTCCTGACCTTCCAGGGCTACCGGTGGCCTAGTACCCAGGTGAGTCAACCGAGACCAGGTACCCAGGGAAGTGGATGAGGGCCAGCGTCCAGGAGCAGGTGAAGGAGCAGCGTGAGGCCTGGGGCCCTGTAGTACCCCTGGATCCTCCTACCCTGTCAGACCAGGGGATTCTGAGGGGCGAGGACCTGAGGGAAAGGGGGAAAGAAGTAGCCCAGGGGAGGGGCCACGTGGTCCGGGAGCTGGATGGCAAGTCAGTGGGTTGCGGTTGGGATCCTGCTGACCCCACGGGCCTACCCTGTGGCATGCCCCTCAGCTACAGCTAGGGACCTGGGCTGGGATGCAGTGGAGTCAGGTGGGCCTGCGTCCCCCTCCCCCTTCCCCGACCACACCAGTGGCCCTTAGACTATTTTGCTGCCCCGCCTGGGGCCTTTGAACGGTGTGCTACACCTCCTGGGGAGCTTGACTGCTTGCCACCCCGCTCGGGGCCTAGAGGCGGCTTACTGCCCCGCCAAGGGGGCCTTGAACTAAGTAAAGCATGGGGACTGTTCACCGAGCTGGGACTACCCCTGCTGAGGCAGGGTAGTGAGGGGGTGTGGCCTCCCTCTCAGATTGCCAGATGGGGCTGACCACACCCTCTACAGTGACCTTTATTTTCTACATTAGAAACAACCAAAAATATAATAGTGCATTCAGACTGTAAATAATCTGTATCCAAGAGCAGCAGTGAACATAAGGAATGAAGAAGAGACAATGTTTTCAAAGAGATTAAACTTCTGTCCATTTATACATACAAAGGGATTGCAGGTGTCAGTGTTGAGCCATAATATGAGAGTCTGGTTGCCTCACCCCCATCAGTTGGTGTATAATAAATCAGCCCCCGACTAGGAGAAAAATATCCCTCTGTAATTTATGTACAGTACAGAGATGGAGCCTCATTTTATAGGCCACACTCAGACTAAGCTCTCACTGAGGCAAATGGAGGTTTTGACTATGCAAGGAACACAAGATCAGGCCTGCAATTTTTAATTATAAAGCCCTGTGAAATAATTCTATTTTGATTTTTTTTTAAATGATGCTGCAATTTTTCTCCACCTATTTTGCTTACCAAACTATCCAAATGAAATAATATCTGCTCCTTCCAGGTGGTAAATTAGCTTGACTTTAGCAGGTGCTTTTTAAATGATTCTATGGCTCAGAAGATGCCACACTAATGAATTTAGTGCTTCCATGTCCCCTGGTGCTGCTTTGTAAACAGATTAGCCCCACTTTGCCAGCATTAAAACTTTCCAGTTCTATATATAGAATGAGTCTTCTTCTTTGTTTACATCCAGTGACTTGTACAGTGCTGGCCTTCTTCACCCACTGCCCAAGTTTTTATTGTGTTTTACAATTTGCTTAACAAGGAGAAGCCAATTATCCAGCAAGATACTTCAACCAGCCAGCTCAACTTCTTTAAAATATTACAGTTTTTCATATAGGTGTGAAGTTGCATGGAAATTAAAGTGCACTAGAAGGACAAGAATAGAATTGATTGGGAGCTGTGATATGTTCACAAGTCATGCTGGGAATCTCTGGTAAGCAAAATGCATTTCTAATGCAAATCAATATAGGCAGTCTGAAGATGGCCCTTTTAAAAGGAAGGGCAATCAAACTACCACTTTGAGAGAGAGCCAAATTCTGTTCCAAAAGAAAGCTACCCATATTCTTATATTACTAGCATCAACAGGAGTGAGGCATCTATTTGATAATTATGGCAGTTTAAATGATTTTCTTCTGTTAAGTAGACTGTGAAATTTAGGAAGATATTCAGGGTTTTGCCTTTTAATGGAACAATTACTCATTGGCAGAATATAGTAATGCCATTGTGTTGAACAGTGAGCAATGATCAGCCTCACAAATTGAATATGATACATAATTTGCATAGGACTGTAAAGTTCCCACACACCAGCTTGGCAGCTTCAAAAGCCCACCAGCAAAAACTTAAAATTTAGCAGTAGCAGTAGGAATCAGAAGCAGAAGGAAAAAGTAGAAAAGTGTGGCCAAACACTTTTTAAAATTCAAAATCTTACTCATTAAACTTGGAGGTGGATTCATATGGGACCTTATTCACTAAAGGACTGAGTATCTGTAGGTGTATATTAGCTTTTATATTCCTTCATTTACCTCTCCTGTATTATACTACTTTCTAAGAAAGAATTCCTATGGTCTGGGTAAAAAAAATATGGAAACATCTCGAATTTATATGCTGATAAACTATATTTTTCAAACAAAATGGAATCTTCCAAACATTTCCAGGAGGTAGGTAAACAAAATAATGAACACTGATGTTCACTGAACACTTACAAAGAAAAAAACCCCACACACGTTGTGAAAAACAAAATGAGTATTGTCTTACCAAGAGGTAGAAATCTAAAATATACTCTAAATTCTAAATTAATTCAGGATTTTGCCAAGATAAAAAAGGGCTTGATGCAGTGTTTTGTGGAACTTCATAGATATTTTTAAAATCAGTGTTCTTATTGGAATACAAATTTTAATTATTTACAACATTTTTTAAAAAAAACAGTTGACTTCCCCCACCCAAATAGATTATTATGCAGCTGAATTTATAGGATGACAAGATTCAAATTAAGAAGATAAAATCTTAGTCTCACAAATGGTGGTCTTTTAAAGCTCTACTGGTTTTTATATACTGTATAAATTATAGATACTGTACTATACACAGTACTGACCCTAGACTTATCCTTCTCACGGGGCCCTACAGCTCTGCTGTCTCCTTGGGGGTTGGGGTGAAGGCTACCCACGTATGAGTTCTCTTCTCTTCTTGATTGGGACACCCTTTAAGTCCTCTACTTGGACAGGTATGGTGATGGTAGGGACCGTGGAGGATGGGATCCCAGCTTACCTGAAAGCCAGCACCTGGTTTGACTGAAGAACTATACCTGTGGCAAACCAGGGCTCCCTAGTGCCCTAGCCTGCTGGATCAGCAGCGGTATCCCCCCAGCAAATAATTTATCTGAGTTTTGATTGCAAGTGAATCTATGTTGCAGAGAAAAGGGCCTACCCGCTTTCGTAGTCTCTCACCGAGCAGACTGCCTCCAGCAAACTAGTTTGTTCTTCACGATCTCCGGTTTTTATAATGATGCCCTTGAATGATCCAATAGAATAGAATAGAATGGGCACTGGCCTTTTGAACCTGGAGCTTTTTCTGGTCGCTACTATACATACAGATCCTTTAAAGATACACACCGTTTGCCTGAAATGTGCTTGGCAACTGAACAACATTTCTAATGCTTGTTTTGGGTAGTCTCAACAATACGATTTAGCATGTCTAATGTTTACAATCTGCAGTAATAAATGGTGGTATGCCAAGCCTGCATGTGATGGAAGTAAATTTGGGTGTAAAATGGGTGACATCATTTGTAGTGCAGCACAACTGACATACAATTTATGACTGTACTAGGTTCGTCCAGGGCCAGTGATCTCCTTGTCTCGCATCCTATATATCACCCCCCCCAATACAAAATAAGGCAATAGCTAGTGTAAATCGGTATAGCTTTACTGAAGTGAATACCGATATGTTGATTTGCACCCATGGCAAATCTGCCCCCCATATTATTAAAATAATAAGTATTGCAAATGAATGCCCCATGATTTGGGTTGGTGTCAAGCATCATGGCACTGATGAAAGCAGAGTGGAGTATGAAACAGCAGTCTTTCCATTTCTCTTTATATAATCTACATGCTCCCTTTCCACTCAAATTAAAATATTAAATTGTATTTCCAGTTATTTCACCACATAACATGCAAGGCTACAGTATATTTGTGAAGTAAACGGTTGGGTAATTAAGACTGCTTGTGAATTTGTTGAACTGTACGTGCACTACGAGCACTGTGTCTCCAACACTGGGCCATTTGGGCACACAGCAGAGTAAGGAGAAGTGAAGAACTACATAGTCCCAAAAAGAAAATTGGGAGGCATTTTGCTGTTGTCAGGAAGATTATCTTCTTGGATGCACAGTTTGCAGACCTGCACCTTTTCGTTGGGTACTCTTACTCCCACTGTAGCCAGAAGAACGGGCTAGTCATACATGCACAGGTGGGTGAAGAGAGGGAGCTGACTGTGTGCTTTCCAGAGCACAAGGGATGCAATTCTGCGTGGTGCTTATATGGGCTGTGCAATGGGGAGAGAAATCTCCTGATGCCTTCCCCCACCTATTACACCCCGGTATAAAGGTCAGGCAGAATCTGACCTATAGTGAGTTTGCTGTTCAAGCGGATAGAAACAGGTTTGCTATAGATGCACACACTTTTCAAGCCAGTGCTTATTTTCAGAAAAACTAAACAAGAAATTTCAAATTAATATACAGCACTTCAAATCTGCAAGGATAAATCATCCTTGGAGTTTAATTGATCATGCAGTTCTGAATGTTATGCTAAATGGAGTAAACACATGTAATGAGCTGAAAAATGGCTCACTTAGCCCCAAACATTCTAACTTTGGTGCCTAAGATAGGGACTTCAGTCTATAATTGGGCATATAAGTGCCTTCATTTTCAGAGTATTTATATATATTTTATATATATTTATATATATTATACATACAGACACACTCACAAAATATGGCTGTAGTCACTTTCATCCAACAAATTATTTTGTTGCATGTTATAGAGTGACAATTAGAGTCACAAAATACTGAAATATTCACACACTGATTATGTATGTGTGCAATCAAAAAAAACAATATGTGAGGGTTTGGCTATACGGCACCTTTCCTTTAGTTAAAATTACACCATCAGGTTTTGACAGCTTACAGGATCATAAATGGGCATTTAAAACTGAAAGAAAGACAATACATTTATGATTTTTATGGCAGCTTCTCTGAATTTTCTCATACGAGTGGAAAAAAAAATGGATGAATTTTAGCAAGAATACAAATTTTAAAAATAACAGAGGAAGAACACTATGTGGACCAAAGAAAGATAAAATACAGCAAATTGGATATATCACACAGAATAATTCAGTAAGGTCAATAGAAAAATCTATCCAATATTCCAGAGGGTTAAAACTATCCTCTCTCAGTCCAACGAATCTGCTATTATTCAAACACTGAGGACAAAAACTGAACAATAAACTCTAAGAAGCAGCACAGAGTAGGAAAAGTAAATCAAATATATGAAACAGAATAGAAACCACCATAATCAGTAATATCCAATCTTAAGCATAAACCAAACTCTGATGTGTCTGAACTCTTTTTCACCAACAAACGAAAGGTAAGCTAAAACAACCTGCTTCCCATAACTGTCTTGGCAGGACTTATACCACCTTTAAGGGACTGCTCCATGAGGATGCGCAACAAAAATAAGCAAGTGACCCTGAGCACACTGAGAATACCCAGCCCACATAGATTATTAGGTACTTATACTACAGTGTTGGAGGCCGAGTCAGTGCAGTGACTGAATAAATTAGAGATTTAAAATTTTAAAAAGCAACAACATGGTATCTAATGTTTTCCCTATTGAGTTATTAATCACACTAGTGAAAATGAAGATACAAATGCCTATGAATGTCTCAGATATATTATCAGTCATCAATATCAGAAATAATATAATAGTAAAGTTGAGAATAAACAGTCCCTTAAATTATATCACACTCATAAGAGAGTGTGTGTGTGTCTGTGTTTGTGAGTAGTGGTGGTGAGTGTTTTCCATGAATAAACAAGCCAAGGGGGGGTGGGAAGGAAAAAAAGCTAACAATATACCCGCTGTAGTCTTAGCACAGACTGTATTCAGTTAGCTGGGTTGTAACAAGCAACCTCTGTATTTCAGTGTTCCTCTGAAAGATGAATATCTCTAAAAAGAGACATTTCAGAAAGATCTCTGATCTTCTGAAGGAAAATCGTCCATCTCCTAGAAAGAATGAAATCTTTGGAGTCAAAGTACAGCTCACTTTATGTCCCCTCAGGATTTCCTGGGAATGACATGTTAGATGCTGAAGCAGCCCATTTACACACCACATGTTCTTTGAAAAGGAAGAATAAAATACACAGCCTGTACACAAAACCTTAATCCGTACATTTATTTTAATGAGTGCCTGTGTGAAGAACTTAAGATCAAACAATGGCCTATAAGCAATCTTTTCAGTTGTTTTCTGAACTCTATAGTGTTCCATGTTTAAAAGTCAGTTGCATGCTTTAAAGGCATTTTTAAACTTTTCTGTGTATATATGATAAACAAACACTATAAATAAATCCACTCTGAAAACTGCAAGTATGCAGTGCATTTATAATTCTAGTCTTTAACTGAATTGCAGAGTAAATTCTGAAAGCAGTTGCACAACACCTCTATAAAAAAATCTTTCATCTTCCAACTTGTTTCTGAATCTTATCCTAAAATCAAAATCAGCGTTGGATGGTGACTTTCTATTAATGGAAAGTTGGTAAAGGGAAATTAAAAAAAGGTTCAGCAGAGTTGGAAGTTCTTGGCATAACCAACTATATATGCTTTGAATTGCCGCATGATCCAAGACAGAATCAAGAGCAAAAAATCTGACAGGCTTGGAAAACAGCTATTCCATAGATACAAGAAAAATCTGTTTAGAAATTTCCTTTCATTCCCTAGTATCTATAACCCTCTACTTTTCTTCCTCATAATGACATTGATATAAAAGGGGAAATATTTTTATTTCTCTATAATTTAATTCCTTCAGAAACTAATAATATAAAGGAGCCAAGAGTGATAACACTCAAGTTTTCCTGGCCTATGAGGATGTGCTCCCCTCTGACCTCCTATATATCTGATATTCACTTTCTCTTCCAATTTGGGCCAGTTCTGAGTGAAATTCACCTAAATTGTAGAGGGTAAGTGACAGGTCCTCCATACTACTTAAACACCACATATGGGTGCATGGAGAAAATGCCAGCTGAGCAGCCTATATGCCCTCTGCAACTGAAGTCTCTGCATTGGTCTATGAAAAGCTGGCATACAAGGTCATTTTGGGGGTGAACTAAGGGTATTCCAAGAATGAGTTAATGGACAGGCCATACAATCACATTTAACCACATCCAGTGGCCCCAGAACTCTCAACAATCAGCCTGGAACATCAAATGAACGTAGGAAAGGGGGACTGACCCTGAGCCAGAGGGATGGATTTCACCTTCTCAATTTTCCCCCACTGCTGAATATTTGGGATTTATGCAGATAGAGTGAAATTTCGCTGAAGATTCATTTACACCTACTCTGCAGCTAGGAGTCACAAACTTGTGCTGATCCATCTATCTGTAACTCTCTAGTCCTTCCCTCTGAGCCAATTCTTGCCTTTAAATTTCACCTTAAAACCTTTCTTTTTCTCTATGGATTATGATTCATACTATGGGCTCGATTCACAAAAGGATTTGGGCACCTAAATTCCAGAATCAGGAGGTTCACGAAACCACGCTCAGCTGACGCTGAACCTTGTAGGCATCTAAACTTGCTCAGCACCAAAATGTTTGAAGTAAATGTTCCCTAGGCACCCATGTTTCTGCCTCTTAGCAAGAGCATTACAACCCTATGCTGGGCCTCCAGACACCTAAGCCCCAGAGCAATCCACAGACAGAGAAAAGAGATGTGTTCCTTCACCTAACTTGCCTGCAGGGCCCGATACAGTAAACATGCTCAGAGCTCACCTACTGATTTGTGCAACTATAGGCAAGTTTACACAAAATCGTGGGGATAGGAAGGGGACCTCCTTCATAACTTTTAGCCCAGTGTTTACTGTACACACCTCGGATGTGGTAGCCACCAAGTTCAACTCCTTCCCTCCTCCTGAAGGGGAGAAGAGATTTGAATGGGGCTTTGCCACTCAGGTGAGTTTCCTAACCACTGGGCTATGGGATATTCTGACTTGGGACTCCCTTAGTTTCTCCTATTTAAAATATTCCACTGGATAAATAATTTTAAAAAGTTATTGAAGCAATGTGATCCTGGGTATCCCATGTAAGTATTCTAACTACCAGACTACAGAGTCATTCTCATACCAAGCTCTCTCTCTCTAGCTCAATGATTATTTTGTTATTTATACACAGTGGAACAATTTCAGCAAGAGACTTATGGAGGCGTCTCCCCCTCAGGTGGAGGTGAGACTTGAACCAGCGGTCTCCCACATCTCAGATGAGTACCCTAACCCCTGGGCTAAAAGAATTGAGTACCTACGGCCGAGAGAGGAGAAGTCCTTACCACACACTCCTCAGCTTTGGCCTCTCCCATTAGCTAGCTTAGGCAAGGAATGTGCTGGCTTTTGTAGGCTAAAAGTTAGGCACGATGATGCTCAGTATAGCAACACCTAAGTTTCTTTATGATCTAGCCCACTAAGGCATTTTATGACACTGTATACAAAGATTTCTTCATAAAATGTTCTATACCTCAAGAAATGTGTCACAATGTCTAATCTCCTGCTGCACTGAAAAAGATACAATTGTTCCCCATTTCAGGAAAGATAGAAAAGAAAAATTAATAGCCATCTTTTGACCTGGTTTTTTCATTGTTTTTGCTCCTTCTAATTTCCTGCCAAAGCATGTAGTACAGCTTGCAAGGTGACATTTCCAGAATCTCGTTACAGATTGATTGGCTATACTGTTGTGAAACTAAGAGAATTCTTATAAAGAACGACCTTCATTTATTATAAATTCAGACCCAATAATACTGTTACCTGCAAGCCTCATGCAAACAGACAGCATGGAAAGGCCCATACTGGATACAGATCACAAGTACAACAGAAAACAATGAACTGTAAAATCTGAAAAATGTCTGATAACACTGTGGTGAAAAATCTAGTCTCTGTTTTCTACTGAATGCAAGACAAGAAGGACAACAGCAGACAGTACCTAAAAATTCCAGAAATGTCATTCCACACAGTAAAGAATAAAGAGCTGCTTGCAGGGAAACATCAACTTCAGGTGTTTAACCTTCAATTCCCTTTACTCTATGAATACCTGATGGCTCCCCTTGTCTTTCAATCCCACTGAGCTCGGTGCTTCATGTTACACTTTATTCTTGGAACACCTTCCTTATTTATCTTGTTGCATCCAGCTTCCACCCTTCCCCCCATCAGATCATTCTTAAAAAAAACAAAAACAAATAACTTTTCCTGTGCAGCATTTCAATCTTTATCTACCACCCTGGGCTGTGCATTTTGGGTTTTTTTTTAAGTACTAAATTACCACAAGAAGAATCCATTTCCTGGTGCCCTGCTGCTTTGTGCAACTGACTTATCTATTTTTTTTTCCCTTCTTGGGCTAAAAGCTTCTCAGGGCAAGGACACTGCCAAGTCTTTGTTATGTTCAAAACATTTCAGCACTCAGATAAAGAATAAATTATAATTATGTATAAGTTCCTACAAAGGCAGATCAGGTTTTAAAATTTCATTGCACGAAGAAGCATTCCTGGGCATATTTTTAGACAATGGAATAGACTCAAAACTATTCATAACCTTTGAGAAAGTTTAGAAAATGTTTTATTTTCAATTATTGCGTTTGATTTGCAAAATATGTGGGAAATAGTGGAGGTGAGGTAAGTCTCTCTCTTTCCTACAGATTCTGATAACTGGTACTTGTCAAAGGGATTTCCTGAAACTTATGGTAAGGGGTAAAATACTTTAATTATAAATTCCATATTCAGTTGTACTGAAATAAATATATTTTTGTTCATGATTATGCTAATGCTTCTGGCTTCAGTAAGCCTTTTTTTAAGAAGGCATAATAACTTAGACCCAAAATGATCCCAAAGTGATTGACAGGCATAAGCAGCGAGTTATGCGGGACCATGATACCCGGGCTCCACCAACATTGAGGATGGTGGGCCCAGCTCCAGCAATATTTCTGTGGTTCTGGGGAGCTGGCCACAAAGCCTCCAGTGGTGCTTGGCCGTGGAGGTGCAGAGCGCATGGGCCCCCAGCATGGCCCAGCTGTTCTGCATTGCTCCCCACCTCCTGACATACACAGTGGCTGGCCAGTATGGTTGGAACCGCTCCGGCACTAGTGGCGGCCACTCTGTTTAGTGGCGTTTAGCGCGCCATCTACACTGCACTGCGCTGATGAGAAATGTGTACCCGTCGACGTAGCACTATGCTTTTTGGGGAGGTGCTTTTATTAAATTGACTTCCAGATCGATTGAGAGAGTCTTCACTTCTGCTCAATCGATTCAGATAAATTGATCAGACGGTGGCCAATTTGCTGCTGTCAGTGTAGACATACCCTCAATTGATACAGCATTATTTTTAATCAAGAAGAGTCTGCGTAAGTAGTAGAAAAGCATGTCTTGTGTTTGAGGGCACACATCTAGGAAAATGAAAACTTTTTGCAGATTAAACTTCAAGTCATTTTTTAAACAAGAACTCTTTTCTATATCTAAATTAATCCAAACAGCATCCATGTTCACCTGCTTTCTATAGCTGGATTTAGTTTTGTGGCTTGTTTTCACCTTCAGCTACTTCTCACTTCTCTAGGACATGGATATTCTGATCTCTGTCCTAATTACCCAGATGCTATATTTTGTTTCAAGAATGCCACTTGCAGTTTAGGAGATTGCTTTACCAGCCTTTCCCAATTCTCAGTGTCTCTGGTGCATTGAAGCAACTGTTGTTCTCCATTCTCAATTCCAGACCACTGATTTGAACAAGTTACCTTATCCATTTTCCTGCCTGAAGACATCCCCGTAACTTTTAGATCTTTCAGGATTAAACTGATGTTCTTCAAAATCATTTGTAGAAAATTTGGGGTCACTTTGTTATTTGCCATCTTTGGAGAACTGGGATTTCCCTTCAGGTCCATAGCTTCTTGCAATTCTGAATTCACTGTTGTCCGCTTGACTTGAAAAAAATCACAAGCTGGCTGAATATTGCTGTATTCATTTTGTTTTCTAGCATTCTCTTCATGCTTCCACTGCGCCACACCCCTCCACTGGATTTTGAACAAAGATCAATGCCTCACCAAGCTTCAAAATTATCAATTGTAACTCTTCACTTGTGAAAAGAAAAAAAGAGTTGCTTCAAAGAGATGTAACATCTCCTTCCTTCTTTTCACCTTTTACATATCTTTTTAATTACATGCAATTTACTTTTTAGTTTTAAATGGTGATATTCATTGCAGCTAAAGAAAGATATTCTGCCTCATAGAGAAATTTTTCCTCTCTCTGGGTGCAAAGAGAGAACAGCATTGATGAAACACAACCTATCAAATGCAATTCATTTGAATATTTGGATTTATTAAAATCACATTTCTACAGATTTATTAGAAGTGAAAACATGAAAAATACATTTTATATGATCATTGATCTTTAAGGGCTGAGCAGTAGCCTTAAGTCTTCTTTTTTGTGAGTCCTAATCAGACATGAATTTTTATATACATATATTTCCCACTCTTCTTAATACAAGTAGAAATCATAACAAAACACAAAATGGAAACATGAAGAAAAACATTTTACTGACACTATCATAGCTTTTTGTGTTTACTTGATTGATGTTTCCATTTCCTCTGATTTAAATTTCTTTTGCTGAAATGATTTGCTCCAATGTGTTAAAGAAAGCAAACAGTTCCTAATGACTAATGACTGACTCAGAGGCTAGACATTAGAAAACAGGTGAGAAAAGTTTAATATAACCTCGAAGGAACATAAAAAAAAGATGACTATACTTCCAAAGCTATTGAAGGAAGGAACTGAGCTGATAATTTAATCCTAGGTATGATAGAATGCATACATTAACAGTGAATATATTAATACATGATAATAAAAATGCATACAGCACCTTCTGCACTAAACAGAGGAGATTGGAATATTGGCCTCTTATTTATTTAGTTTCTTGATAATATTATTCTTCCCTTAGTGATAGCAGAGAATTATAAAGGAAACAAAGACCTTTACTAGGGAATCAATTTCATGTGATATTCACAGCTGTCTCTTCTGACTGAACAGGAGTGGCTCCAACATCTATGGATGCTAAATGTATTTGTAAGCAGCACATGATTCTCCATTTAATGCAATCCATTGGAGGCATATCAGACACTATGTGATGTGGAGATTGTACTCTTGTGTAAAAAGATATCTATCACTTAGGCAGTCTTATGTTTGCTCTCCTCCAGATACTAAAAGTCAGATAGCCAAAGCAAGCAGAGTGCAAGGTCATCTACAGCCAAGCAGGTAGCAGCAGGGGCTAGCTCAGCTGATTGCTCCCAGACAACAGTCGGTATGTTACAACAGAATTACACACTGAGCCTGGGGGCAAAATAAATAAATACATCAGTCCAGGATTGCACTCATCAAATCAATAAGTCAATAGACTGTTTATGCTAGGCTTTGAACTATATTTGAAAAGCCACATTGGGACCAGGGTTCAGTGTTTTTTTGGAAATGGTTTAAAACAGTTTGGCTCTCTCCACACTGGCCAGCAAGCCATATCTGGAAATATTTTAGCTGGACCCATATTTAAACAGAGCTCAAACTCTGTTCAAACGTGGCTAAATGACTAGTGTACCCAGGATCTTAGAACCAAAAAAGCTTTACATACAATACAAGCATTTTAGAACATGAAGTCCCCCCTCATCTAGTTCCTCCTTTTGCAGCAGAAACATTCCTTTTGCAGAGATAATACCCCAAGAAATATGAATGTGCCATTAATACCTATGTCACGCATCATTTCAATAATGCTGGGACAAATTCTGCAGTCAGTTGGAATTTCACTTAAATAAGGACCATGGAATTTGACCCATCAGCAGCACCTATCTCCTTGATGGGTTGTATATGCCACTAGCTAATGACCCATTGGGTGAAGAAGCCCTCTCTGATCTTCAGCTGAAATCTCTCCCTAATTCAAAACCAGTGGTGCCCCTTGACTACAACTCTGTCATACTTCACAAACAGATTTTTTTCTTGGGTGCTTGCATGAACGAACCCCTCAAAAACTGAATGCCATCACCTAGACTGGACTTCCTCTGTTCTACGCTGATTCCCTGTTTGCTCCAATCCTCTCCCTCACAGTCTCCTCACCTTAGCTTCATTACAACCTGCCCCTCTTATTCTCTTCATTCCTGCCCTGTGCCCATCATCTCTCTTCCCTTCCCTTTCCCATTGAGTGTAGCCTCTCCTAATTAATTCCCCTTCCCTGCAAAAAACCACACAACATTTAACTAGCAGGACATTTGCTATCACCACTTTATTCACTCTGCTTAGGTTAAAACTCTTCCTGCACCCTGTGTCTGTCTTGTCTATTTAAATTGTAAATAGGGGCGTGCGTAGAAATTTAAATGTAACTCCTATTGGAGGGGCACATTCTGTGCACCCCCCCTCCACAGGACCTCCCTCTCCTCGGCCCCGCAGCCAGAGGAGTTCTGTGTCCCTGACTGTGCCCCTGCTTGCCCCCCCATGCATGCCCCTGATTGTAAGCTTTCAGGCAGGGACCTTCTACTGTTCTTGGTTGGCCCTTGGGCACTGTAATAACCATGTTTAATAATAATAGTAATACTCTGGGGAATTCTTACACCGGATGACCATTTGAAAATTTTAGCTAATGCAGAGCCTCAATTTCAGGTTCTTACAGAGTACACATTCTGTGATCTGCATTGCGCTTCCAGTTGCAACCCCCCAAGTGTAGCAAGTATCCCCAAGGTACTTAAACATGCCTGAAGTCCTAAATATACCTAATCATCTGAGAGGCAATGCCATGGCAACTTCCTTTCTTCTGCAATTCCATGGCAACTGACATCAGCTGAGGTGATTGAGCTGACAGTTCACTGTATTAAACAGGAGAGGGCTATTGGTACATCATCTCAGGAATTTGCTTCCTCTTGGTCCAACAGGGCTTATGTCAATTGACCTTTCGGACAGGCTTGAAGATCTTGATGTTCTCTCAAGGATTCAAAAAGGAGTTGGGTTAGGAAAGTGAGAAATGGTATATGGAGATTGATTGTTAATTTGCAATGGTTGATTAGGAGAAGATGAAATTACTACTTATTTGGCAAGATTTGGAAATGTACAGTATGTATTTTTAGAGCAATGTGCAGGCACATCTTTTAAGTACTGAATAAAAATAAGCAAAAGGAACAAATAAATTCGAGAATCTTTAAAAGCATTAAAAAGAAAGTTGTAGTATGAAATCAATGTCTTTAAGCTTTTTTGACAATGGTACTTCTAATACTACTGATCCACTTTTCTTCAGACTTACTCTGATTTTTAAATCTCAACAAGGCAAACAAAATGAAAAGTCTGAAACTCCTAGGTTCAACAACTTTTTAGTTATCTGAATTGTAAGCTAGGTGGCCCTAGAAGAACACTACTGTATATAGTTGAGTGGAAATCAGATGACCTGGAGGCCATGTTGGTTAAAATGGAGTTTTGGTTCTACAGCATAGCCCCTGTTCATAGCATGCCCTTGGCAAACTGCCAAACCCCTAATCTGCCTAGCAACAACTGTCAGAGCAGGAACATAACTAGGTCAGAGTGCCGAGTGCACCACAAATGGGGATGTGTGCAACCATGAGTGGTGCCGAGTGCAGAGAAAGGGTGCCAGGTGCAAAGAGAGTGCCGTGTGCAAGCCACCTAAAGGCGGGAAAACTGAGCCTTGTGATTGGTTCCCTAGGAAACATCAGAAATCTGTATTAGGTCAGCACACACAACAAGTGCTGTCTGCCCTAGTGACAGAGTTGGGAGAACTGCTTGTGAGTGTAAAAAGGGTAGGCCCCATTGGACCTGGAGCCGAAGCCACCGTACTACAGACCAGGAAGAGAAGCAGACAGATCAAAGACCAGACCGTAAACCAACGCTAGGAGAGGCGAAGATCAGACCGTGAGCGAAATAACAAAAGACTGTTGGGAGTTATCCCAGGGTTGAGTTAAAGGTATTGGGTCCGGGGTTCAACCCCACTGTATTGACCTTCGTGCTTTTAATAAGTTGTCACCTCAATAAATTGATTGGTTTGTTTTGGAAAAAGGCCTTCTCTGTCGTGAACTGTAAGCCGTTAATAGATGCGTCCAGAACAAAGATCCCTCACCCTAATCCACCTGTTACATTCCTAACAGAATGTAGAATTTATAATTGGAACAGATGGAAAAGCCTGCTTCCTCCCATACTTGAGCTACTCAATAACAGATCAAATGATTTCACTTTAACCTTAATAAAAAATATCATTATCAACAGTCACTTGTGGTTGAGGATGATCTCTTTCACAGATTGTTTCATGTGGGTCCTTTGGTGACTGAGAAGTCCCATCCTTGAGCCACAGACTCATTGGCAGACATTGCAGATGGTGTTGGAAGACAGGGTTGGGCTGTGATTGCTACATGACAGTTGTCTGTCGTTTCTGTTCTGGCGTTTTTCTGAGACCAAGGCAAGGCAATTTTCCTCATAAGTGGGCATTCCTTCTCTGACAAGTCTTCATCAGTTTGTCCTGTTTTGGGTGACTGTCTCCCAGTGTGTGGTGTCAATGCTACACCGCTTGACGTTTGCCCGGAGAGTGTCTTTAAAGCATTTCTTTGGTCTTCCTGTTTCCTTTCTCCTTTGGTGAGTTGGGCTTACAGCAGTTGCTTTGTTAGGCATGCATCAGATATATGTGCACAGTACCCACTCCACCTCATCTGGTGCTAAGTAATCAGGGCCTAAACACTAAGGATGTTGGCCTCTGTGAGGACACTGACATTAATATGGCGATCCTCCCACTTTATGTTGAGGATCTTCCAGAGGAAGTGTTGGTGCTGGTGTTCCAAGTTTTGCAAATGTTTTCTGTAGGTCACCCAAGTCTTGCTGCCGTAGAGGAGAGTTGGAAATACCGCTTTTGTAAACTAAGAGTTTAGTTGGTGTTCTAATATCATAATTATTGAACACCCGGTGAGACAGCATGCCAAAGGCAAGGCTGGCACAGTGGATTCTGCGCTGAATTTTGACATCTATATTTGTCCTTTGTGAGAGACGGCTACCAAGAAGCAGGCTGGTGGAGGACTTTTGTTTTGCTGATGTTTAGAGTTAGCCCTAGGCTTTTGTAAGCTTCAGAGAAGTAATGAGGGGCTGTTTGTAAATCCTCTAATGCATGTGCAACTACAGCACAATCATCCGCATACTGGAGTTCAGTTATTATTGCCTATGTTACTTTAGTTCTGGCATGGAGGCAAGAGAGATTGAAAAAGTTGCCATTGGTCCGATATTGGATGCCAATGGCCGGTGGCAGACGGTCTTGGATTAGCATTTTCATAGCTACTAGGAAAACGGAGGCGAGAGTGGGTGCGAGTACACAACCTTGCTCTACACCAGTTCGGATGGCAAATGGCTCAGAGGTGGAGCTACTGCACAGGTTAGAGGCAGTCATCTGGTCATGGAGGAGTGTTACAGTGATGATAAATTTACTTTGGCAACCAAGACACACACACACACACAGCCCTTCCCTCCCCCCCAGGGCTCAGAATAAGCATGTAAAATATCATCCCAGAAAAAATTACTTCATAGGAGGTATAAACAACTGCATAGAACAGAAGCTGAACAACAATCTTAACTATGGTATACATAAACCAGCTAGATGATGACTAAAATGTTCATTTTCTTACATGTGAAACTTTTGGAATTGGATATATTGTACACAGTTTAAAATAAAGTCTTTATCTGAAGAAACTTCAGACTAGTGTGTTTCCCAGGGAAATCACATATTTTATTAATGGTTCCAAAACATAGTACTGCTACAGTTTAAATCCAAAGTAATGTGAAACTCAAAAATAGTTATAGAATTAATTCTCAGATTAAAAAAAATCAATCAAGTTTTAATGCAGGAACAATAAATGTATACATAAACCAGCATACTGTGTTAAAATGTTCCTATGAAATATCCATGTGCATTTTCAATACTCTTTTATAAACAAACGATAACAGGGTGCCTCCTCCTGGTCACTCTGGGGATTAGCTAGGTCCCTTGTGGCCCCTTGCAAGGCCTGCTCTGCAGCTAACATCTTCTCTGGCAGCTGATTCACCTGCTCCTCCAAGTCCCTCAGTACCCTCACTCTCAGGGTCTGAGTCCCCCACTGTCTTGTGGTTCACCTCAAAGTTAGTCTCTACCACTTCAGTTTCCTCCTGAGAGTCTCTCTCCATCCCCAGTTTCATCTCACATTTCTCCTATGCCTGCCTCATGGCTTTCTCCACCATTTCTATGGGCTTCCTATGGGCCTCCGGCTTTTCTTTTATCCCTTGCCTCAGACCCTTGCCATTTTCCTGACTCACTTTCTTTTCCCTGAGGGGGGCAATGCCTCAATATGACCATGTTCATCACACCGAAAGCAGGTTCTCCTCCGACTCAATCATTTATTGGGAGGGACTCTTTGGGGCCTTGTCTCAGTTCTTGTCTCCTGATAAGTCTCTTTGCTTCCCTCCAAATAGGGGCACTCCCTCTTGCTCTCAAAGCCATAGCACCTTCAGAGCTGGGCCTCTGGCCTCCTAGTCCTGGAGTGCTTTGCCCATCCCTGGCCCTTATGTCTCCCCCTGCTTCTTTCTTGCAGGATGCTGTACTGTTGACCAGCTACCTACACCATAAAGTCTTGTAAATATCCTTGGGTTTCCCACAGTCTCTGCTCGTTTTCTAACAGCTGTCCCCATATTGCATGGACCTGCTCCTATTGCTTCTCAGCTCCCCTCTGTGGGAGTGGCAACTCTGGCATCCATCCTAGTTGGGGACAACTTCCCTCAGCTAAGAAAGTCTGTACTTTGAGTATTCCCATTTTCATCTTCCCTTAGGAGTTCTTTCTCTGTTATGACCGCTATAGCAGGAGTCAATTGCCTTACAGTCTCACCATCTCCCTTTGTATCAGAGGTGACCGTGTGCCCACATTCTCCACCACATTGTCCCAGGTTTCTCCTTTCACTGCTGAGGTGGCACCTCCTCCTGGTCACTCTGGGGATTAGCTCTCGAGGCCGATGCCCAGGTTTGCAGTTTGCATGCCTTCACTCTGGCTCTGCCGTGCAGCTCCTCCTACTCCAGGACTGCAGCATCCTCCTTGTGACAGCTCTCTGGCGCTAGCTCACTCAGTGTTCCCCCTTCTGGTGTTCAGTCCATCAACAGTCCAAGGTAGTCTTCCCATTCACTGCCTCGGTGATGCTCCCACAGTGGCTGGTAGGGAAACCCAGACTTGCCATCTACTCTGGGTTCCAGTCCAGGGACCCTCAGCTCAGCAGTTCAGGGCTTTCTCTTTGCTCTCACTGCTTCTTACTTAGACTGATTCCTACTCTCTGGTTCCCCTTCTCTCTCTGGGTGTTCCAGGTCCAAGAACTTGCCTTTCATGAATGACTGCTGCCTGCCTTTCTGCAGCCTTTCCCAGCAGTCCCCAAACACTCCTTCCTCTTCCCAGGGAGTGACCGCCCTTTCTCAGCAGCTCAGTCTGTACCTGCCATCTGGCTTTATGGGCCCCACCTGTTCCTGCACAGGTGAGCCTCTCCCCAACCATCTGCCTCCAGCTTAAAGCTCCCCTGTTTGCAGCCTAATTAGCTGATTGGGCCCAACCAGTCCCACCCAGTTCTTGCAGGGATAGTGTGGGGAGCTCAACCTCCCACACAAACATATTCTAAAAACTATTTTCATTAACTGCAACAGAAATGCTCTAATTCATACAAATTAGAGTAATTCTCAAAGAAACCTACTTATGTAAACAAGTATATTATGTGTACAAATCAATGTTACATAAATATATGGTTCCAGGCACATACTCCAACCAATATAGTAAAAAATATTCCCCCTTATTCCACTTGATCTGTATACTCCAAGCAGTACATTTCCCTTTCAGACTAAGAGGTTTGATTAAAAAGCTATGGCACAGGAGCCAGAGACTGGTGAGAGACAGATTAGTACAAGGTGGTAGGGATCAGGTGAGACCTGGTTCAGTGGAGCACAATGAAAAAGCAGAACATGAGATAGAGGAATAATGAAGAGGAAGAGAATAAGGTAGGTGAATTATATAGACAACAGAAAGTAAAATCGCCTAATGGTGATACATACAGAGTACAGCATGAGAATGGCAAGAGGAGAGACAGGATAGTGAGGGAAAATATGGCCAGAGAATTTTTAAAACATGGCTGAGAGTTTTTGTGTATCCAGAGGGATTAAAATTAGGAAGAATGGCTAGAATGCCATAGACCCAAAAATAAGATTTACTACTAAACAAATAGAGATGCTTATTCTGGAACATGGGTTGATCATAATGAGCACAGACAAGATGCATACATGTATGCAGAAACTGGTACTAAATATGTTGGCACCTGCTTAAATGGACATCAGGAAAAAGGACAAAACTGATTCACCTAAACTAGAAAAAAAAAAAGGCAAGCTTTGGAATCCACTAGGTCCTAGAAACTCTGTTTTTGACCTCAGATGTGAGAGGCATGGTGAATTATGGAGAGGCAATTTTAAGGCTGCAATCAACTTCGATTATAAAGCCCTATTTTAGCCCACCTCTGATGGCTTGGAAAATTGATTTTTCATGTAAATTGCCAGATTTCATAGAATCATACATTTTAAGGCTAGGGGAAACCATTATGACCATCTAGTCTGACTTTTTGCATAGCTTTGGTTGTACAATTTCACCAAGTGATTTCTGCATGTTGCATATACTTCCTGGCTGGGCTACAGCATACATTTTAGAAAGACATCTAAACTTGATTTAAAGAATCCACCAAATCCCTTTGTAAGTTGTTCCAGTGATTAATTATTCTTACTATTAAAAGTCTGCACTTCATTTTCAGTCTGAAATTATCCCTGTTATTTACCATGAGGGCCAAGTAAAATCCCTTTGTAAGTTGTTCCAGTGATTAATTATTCTTACTATTAAAAGTCTGCACTTCATTTTCAGTCTGAAATTATCCCTGTTATTTACCATGAGGGCCAAGTAAAATGTTTCTCCAAAGTCTGAAGATGTATCTAATGATATTTGAGTTACAGGCAACTGAAAAATTATCCTGATTTTACAAACTACTTTTTCATCAAGTTTGTAGGTTATTTTACATCTGTTTTTTCTTTTGTGCAGCCAAATTACGGGCTTCTTTTTTAACATATACATCAATGGGAAGTGATGTATCAGACAATTAAAGGAAAAAGTAGTACTGCCATGCTGTATGTTATTAATTTAATATACATAAATTTGTCTTTTTCAGAAGATATTTGTGCTGTTTTTTAAAACTTGAGAATACTCATAAAAGAACAGTATTCTATTCTGAATTAGAGTTATGTTGTGGAATTGTGATAAAATATGAATTACTTTATACTTGACATGAATAATTTGCTTATTATTTGGGCAATTTCAGATTTATGATGTCCTTAACTAATGATTTCTGTGCTTTTGAATGGTTGCATTTTTGCAAATAATGTGACAGCAAGAATACTGCTGTTATTCAGCTACCTTAATTGGTGTTGGAAACAAAGCGGGTTTGTTTGTTTGCTCTTAATATATACAAGCAGAGCAAGAATAAATGGACAAAGAGGAAGAGGAAACTTTGTCACTGTTAAAAAATGGAAACCTAAAAATATTGTTATGTTAAAACTCTAGTCAGTGGCTGATGAAGACCCCTTACCTACCAGATTACTGGGGAACCTCAGATGTTATCTTCTTGGGAACTGGTGGGCGCAGTAAGCCTTCTGCTGAAGCTACAGAGGATAAGATCATTGGGCCCTCTGTTGGACTAAAAGGCTTGTTTGTGACTTAGCCTATGCACCTACACAGGAGGTAAGGACCTATGCAAGCTACCTGGACCTTAGATCTAGGTTGGTCACCTGCTTACTCCCTTCCCTGAGCAGGTGGGGGAAAAATTAGGGGGAAGAGTGGGGAATGATCTTGGTTCCTCATCACTCCTCTGCTCACTGGCCAGAGTAGCTAAACCAGCACAGTGGCTAGTGTAAGCCAGCAGAAAATTACTATACCCTAGGAGCAAGGACAAAATAGTTGAGTTGACAGTTTACACACAAGCCTTTATCCTTTGCTTTAAGTTAAAATCTAGTGCAGAGAGAGGAAAGAGGAGAAGAAAGATGAGTGCAGGCGACAGCATGTGGCTCAGGTAAATGCTAGTTTAAAGGAGGAGTAAATCAAGGAACAAAGTTTACAGTGATAAATCGAACAGAATAGAGCAGAAGGAGCAGGAAATAAGAGAGAAGAAAACTTTCTTTTAAATTGGTAAAATAGCCCTGGATTATTCCTATTTTATAACAAAGTTCTGAAGATGTTAAACAACATTTTTATGAGTAAAACAAACCACCCACCCCCAACAACTAAAATTAAGGTATGGTAGAACTATACGTTAGTTCATTTTGAACTTTGCTTTGTTCTCTTGTCCTATCCATGTATTTAAATAACCACCTGTATGGTAGAGATAAGAGATCAGTTCTAGTTTTGCAAAACCATTTGCCTTTACTCACTCTCCTACACCAAATCTCCATTTCTAAATGAAATTAAAATCTTTAAAATTTCTGCAGTTTCCCAAATACTAAAATATATGAGGTTCTGAAATTGTTTTTCATTACCGATTTGGGTAATGCCACCTTTTCTTTTTGGTAACATTTTAAAAATCACGTGTGTGATATTGGTTAAAATTTGTTTGTTTTCTCTTTTCTAATATATAGTAATTATTTGTCATATTCTCTACAGACATTTTATTCTAGGAACTTGTTTCTGAAATTGTGGAAGTTCTACTCTTAAGAGCACTTGATTTCAATCAGTATCTAATTTTTTAACACCAAACTGTTTTGAATTAATAGCCAGGTAAGTACAGTTTGCACAGGGCTTTAATGATTACACTTTAGTGCATTGTGACCTTATTTCAAAGGTGCTGAGCAATCAGCAGCATCCACTGAAGACAGTGGGAGGTCCTGGATGCCTAGCACCTTCGAAAAATCAGGATTTAGGAACCTAGATTTAGTCATCCAGAGTAACATTTTCAAAAGTCAATGGAGGTCTTAGGTGTTTTTTAAAAACTTTACTCTCCAATCTTTAAAATCATAGCTATTGGCTTTTATCACTGTCATTATGGTACAGGTGCCCAAATGGTGGTGGTGGGTGTTCAAGATCTCTTTTTTTAGGGATAACTCCAAAGCACATTTACAGAATCTTTTTTCTGATCAGAAGTCAACTCGTATCGTATCATCAATATCACTCCATAATGCATTTAAAACTAAAATCAGTCATATTCCGAAAACTGCTTTGAAATAACACTTGAAATAAAGAAAATGGCGATAAAGCCAAAAAGGAATATTCAGATACCATGCTGTTTCTCTGTGTGTGCATGTGTAACTTCACATCTGAGTATAAACACAATGAAAAATAGCAAGACAATTTATCAAAAATGTTGATAACATTAACATTATATGCAATTCAAAGACATAGCAAAGGACTGATTATATCTAAAGCATTTTTTTCTCCAACACACAATGAATTCTTGCACTACAAGAGTGCCCCTGTAATAGAGCTTTCGATTAAAGACAAAAGGCAAATTTTGTATATTATGACAAAAGACATAATATACCTGTCTATTTTGAAGAGAATTTGAGTGACATTTTCAAACATGTTAAAGTGACTTAGGAGCCTAAGACCCATTTTCAAAACAGATTTAGTCATTGAGAAGTTAATGGGAATTAGGCTCCCAAGTGCCACATTTGTAAAGGTCCTTAGGTATCTAAAGATGCAGAGAGGAGCCTCGTGGGATTTTCAAAAGCACTGAAGCACAGCACCTATCTCCCATGAGACGTAGACTTTCAGGTGGATTTGAAAATGTCACTAAGCTCCTCTCTGCATTGTTAGGTGTCCAAAGACCTCTACAAATCTGGACCTAACTCACGTCTGAAAATGAGGCTTAAGCTACTAAGTCACTTGGTGCTTTTGAAAATGTTACCCTTGGCCTGATGCTAAAATATTAATTTATTAACAAGTTTGAGAACACATTCTAGATGTAAACGAGGCTAAACATTGGAAGACATTTTTCTTTTTGAATTTGTTTGGTATTATAAGGGGAATGAAATAATTCTCACCTATAGAGAGAGGGGATACTGCTTCTTCATTATAAGCCCCACACATCTGCAGAGCTGAAAACAGAGGCCTCTCTGGGCTTCAAAAATACATGCCTCAACCGTTTTAGCTACAGGAAAGACCTTTGTTACCTGTCAACTATAAAATGACCCCCCCTTTTTTTTAAGCTTCAACCAGAGTGCAATGTGCTTGCACAGACACAGTGGCCCCGTCTACAATGGGACATGCTGCAAAAAATTCTGAATCTTACTACCACTAATTCAGTACAATGTTGGAAGCCCTAGGCTTGGTCTACACTTACCCTGTGATTTGGCGGCAGTCAACGGGAGTTATGTAAGCTATTCTTCTGCACACCATCTTCACTGTACTGTGTCACTTGAGGGGGTGGATTAAAGACGTTGACTTCTGGATTGATTGAGCGGGTTTTCACTGACCGTTCAATCGATCCCGATAAGTTGATCTGACAGCGGCAACTTTGCTGCCATCAGTGTAGATACACACCTAGGGTAGGCAGACTCCTGGTAGCCAAGAAAATTTTTAATATTGTGCTAGCTAACCCTGCTTAAAACAGGACTACTCAGCATAGTCCTAAAAAGCTGATAGCTTGTCTGGACTACGGCTCCCAACAGTGAGAAGTTTTTGCAAAAATTTCCCTAGTGTAGACATGACCACAGTGCCTGCTTCTGGCTCCTGCAGAAGTCATTGGCAAAATATTGCTATTGAGATAAATTATAACTGGGCTCACTGAAATCAATGAAAGCAGGATGAGACTCAAAACTACCCACAAGAAAAATCATTAAAAACGTTTCCAAATTTCAGTGCATTTGTTTCAAATATAACTGGCACTTATGTTTCCAAGGAATGTTAAATACAAAGCAAATTCTAAGTGGTAATAACAAGCTATTTCTGAGCTTGTAGGAGCTTGTAGACAAAGTCAACATTTTAATCAATGTAATTTGTAATGACTAACACAAAAACAATTAAATCACTTTTTTTCATACACCGCAGAAATATTCTCCTTTGCCTTCAGAATAAATATGGCTAACTTCAGGCCAACCCATTTTTCCATCTTGTAGTTATGGGGTCAAACTAAAAATCAAAATTTATAATGAAAACTGATGTCTCTCTATAATTAGGATCAATATATTTTTTTAAATTCCTTCATTGCTTTTAGACCAAGTTTTTAGCATGTTTCTCGGGACCAGTTTTTAGTATTCACTTATTTTATCTGGTAGGTTAAGATGCACTTTTGGAGAGTATTTACTGTATAGATGCAGTATGCTGGTAAGTATTAAAATGAGACATTATCATGAAATTCATCCTTGATGAATGCAGAATTCCCTCGAAAACCAGCCCCACATTCTTCCAAACATTCCCAAGACAGGCATTTCCCTCCAGGAATCAGTGGAGCTACTACAGATTTAAAATGATGTCACTGGAATCAGACTCTGTCCCTCAATCCTTGTATTTTTTCCTTCATCTTTCTTCCAAAATCTCTCATAAGCTGCAACGATTGCAATTTGGTGTTTTATTTCCAACAACAGGAAGATGAGCAAGTGACTCCTTCCTTTATTCTGCTACACCTGGCAGAGGATTGTGTGGAGTGAAAAATTCTGAACTAACTTCAGAATACTTAGTAGAGTCCTTTGTAACTCCCAGTCTTCTAAAGTCTTTGATGCAAAGTTAATATTCAGATTCTACAGATCTGAGACTAAAGACTCAGCAGAATTTGCTAGCAGTTTCAGCAGATTTATGATTTATCCAATATTAAGACAGAGAAGTCATAGTGCGAGAAATGGTATTTGACACATGGTCAAAATTGTGGAGTATGCAACTCTAAGAGCTACAGTGATGGTGAGTGCTTACTACACCTTTATGGTTTAGAACAGTGTGTGTGGCAGAATTCAAAAGGCTGGTTAATGTGGTAGTCAGTTGCAGCCATATACGAATCTGGAGAAGGAACTCAAAAATGAAGAGGGGATGGATATAACTTGTAAATAAGGACCCACTCATTATGTTAATTCAATTCATTTTGTTACTTTAATATTTTTGCTGCTGTCATTTTGATCCAATTAAAGCTATGTGGTCAATTAAAAAGGCATATTTGGGTAATTAGGTTTTTAGGGAGACAAAATATGTGCCAAAAAAGGAAAGTTCTGCAGTGTACCACGTGGTTTTGTCCTTAATTTTGATTTAAACAAGAATACAACCATCCATATATTTATAATATCAGGAGTTGCCTAGATACAGCAACTGAAAAGAGAGATTATTCTGAAATCCATCAACATAAGTTTGACTAATCATTCTCAAGTTTCCATTGTCACAAGACACTTCTAGGCAAATAATAACAGATTAGGAGAGAAAAAGACAAATTTTTCTTGCTCTTTGCTGCCAAGACAACTTAATTTTTCATCTGAAGAAAAAACTTTCAGTATGATGAACAAACTGAATAAAAAATATGTAACTATATAATTTAAAGCATATAAGTACATTGCCTCATTTTTAATGAAAGCAATCAGTCAAAAAAGACAGTTTCCAATGTATTGTTCCTCACCCTCGAGCTATAATCGGACATTCTAACATTTTTGAGTAGGGGTAAGAGGTCTTTTTCACTTCTGGATTGGACCTGAGTCACAACTGCATTTAGTTTCCATTCTCATGAAAATGAAGTGCATTTTTGGAACTAAACTAGCCCATTTTCAAACAAAACTGTTTTCATTTTGAAGACATGCAAAATTTCAGAATTCTCTGTTTCTGCAGCCAAACTGATGTTTTCCTAAAATTTCACAAGCGCACAACATTTTGTGGTGTGAAAACATGAAAAGAAAAGTTGCAGAAACTTTTGCAAAAAAGTCCATCATTTCAATTCAACCCCAGAAATAACTACACACAGCATTTAAATGAAAGCCAGAAAAATTGTTTTTTTTCTTTGCCTCAGTTCAGCACAGTTAATAAACACATGCCTAATTCTAAGATTTCAATAGCACTACTCATGCTTAAAGTTAAGCATGTCCTCAAGTATTGGGGCTATCAAAGTACTTAAGCATATGCTTAACTTTGAGCCTGAGAGTAGTCCAATTCATTTCATTAGGGCTACTCATGTGCATAAAGTTGAGCATGTGCTTAAGTGCTTTGATGGATAGGTACCTTAGAGAGGATGACGTAATCCTGTGCAAGTTTGTCTTTTTTATCCATGCTAGAGGCAAGACATTCAGATACAGCACAGTTGCTTTTCTATTCACTAACTAAAACATCACACAACAATGCTCTCACAAACAGTGCAAGTTGATTTCATATTATAAATTGTATTTAAATGTTAAGGAATGTTGATAATATTCGATCACTAACTCATAGCCAGAAGTACAGACTGGTGGAAATTTTTTTTTTTTTTTTTTTAAATCAGTCATACCACACAGCAAACTGGCTGTACTAAGGCCATGTTTGCAAGAGTGAAAGATGTATATTTCACATAGAAGAATTTAGTTTATCTCAGCTAGCTAACATGTTAAAACTGTAAATGCCTTGTCTACATTAAGATTTTGACATGTGTTAATTGTGTTAACTGACATATGCTAAAACACACCCTTTTTCCTAATGAAGACAAGACCAATAAGAAATAAGGAGTCATAACTTGTTTTTTTTAAAAGTTGGTTAAGAAAGTAATTTATGCCAGAAAATAATTTTGGCATCCAGCCTTTATTATTATACTATATTATTTGAATGCCTTTTGTTGTTGTAAACATAAGGAAAAATCATAAAGTGGACAACATGGCAATACCTCTCCAGCTAATAAAAATAATCTTTATGTCAACTCCAGAAGGTACCCAGTAACCCCTCAGGAATAGAAACACAGTACAACAGTCTGATTTGGAACAAAAACAGAAATCATATGTCATTCTGAGTAATCCATCCAATAAATTAAATGGAAACATAAGAAAAGACCGTGAGCAAGTACCATGCATTCTTTGAGTCAGCAAACAAGGTGATACCATTGGCACTGACAGAATAATTGAAGAATTACCAATTCATCAGGCATTTTTACCAAAAGCCTTCCATATTCACAAATCACATGATGCATGATGGGCTCAGGATATCTGTCAATGTTTAAAAAAAAAATGCTTTGTAGCTGCTATTTCCTTCTTAACTACAGATTTGCTAACAAAGTTGAAAAATCGTTCAATATAGAGACCTTATTTCAAATGGCCTGGAAATGCCATGAGACGATCTGCAAGGGCCTGAAGTATCCTGTATAACTCAACTTCTTGGTGCCTGGGCATTTGCATTCTTTCCATTAAGAAGAAAGTCCCTGCAGTCACTTCTGAAGCTTTGAAACCTTCCATTCAGTTTTAAAATCCTTCTTTGCAATACTCAAGAGTAGTGCTTTAACACTAAAATCAAAAGCCAAAGTTTTCAAAAGTGTTGCCTAAAACTAGGCACTTAAATCCATATTTTGGCACCTAAATAAAAGTGGCTTGATTCTCAGAGGTTCTGAACTTCTGCCAAATATAGCGAAGACAAAGAATAGGGATTTACAATAGCCCAGCATGGAGGTGATAAATATATGAACTTCTGTGGCCAGATCATAATCCAAGAAAAATAGAGTCTTGTTATCCTGAGATGGAAGACACTTCTTTAACAGCCGCTATTTCATTTTCCAGGTGTAGTGGTAGGTTTTTCATGATCCCATACCTGTACATGAACTTAACTGCTGGGACCATATGCTCTTAAAGTGTTTAACTCTTCTGATTAGCACATCTTGATCTTTCCTGGGTCAGTCTGGGTCAGTCCACAACACAAACATTTTACCTTTCCATGCTCTTCTTTTACTTGTTTTCTCTTTTGATTGTATATTTTTCTACCTTCCATTCCTACAGAATCAGTGCTGACTGTGAATCAGGCCATCCAGAAATCTCTCCACAATAGGAGTTAATGAAATGGCTTCAATAAGTGCTCAATCTGAGCATCAAAAAGCCATTCTAACTAATTAACATTTAGTCCATGATCCCAAGGGTTTGTTCTCTGGGTGGCTAGCCCTTGCTACCACAACTACACTATTATTTTTAGCATATTAGTGCAAGTATGTTTACACAAGCTGGGAATAAACAACCCCAACTCCAAGTGTAGATGTAGTAGCCCTTCACCTTTATGGTACTGCAATCCTGGGGTCTGATGGCAGCTTGTGCAGACATACCACAGGTAGCTTTAATTTAGGTAGCTTGGTACCTGAGAAGTGAAGCAGCAGCAGCATGCACCTCAGTATGGAATGTACAAGCCTGTCCAGAATCCTGGATAATTATACATGGGGCAAGCCTACACCGAAGTGTGTGCTGCTGCAGTATTGCGGCCCCAGTACTCTAGCTAACTGGATTATAAAGCTAGCTCGGGTATTTGTAGTAGACATACCCTTAGTGAAAGTAAATCTCATCATTGTGTCCCCATCTTTCACTCTCCAAGGAACTGGCCTGGATTCAGTTTAAGTAGCTCTGAGGTTGCACTAACCTATGCACATCCCTATGGCACATGCCTCCTCCTTGCCCCATCCCATTCCTTAGAGACCCATAGACTCTAAGGTCAGAAGGGACCACTATGATCATGCAGTCTGACCTCTTATACAACGTAGGCCATAGAACCTCACCCACCCACTCCTGTAATAAACCCCTAACCTATGATTGAGTTATTGAAGTCCAAAAATCATGGTTTGAAGACTTCAAGGTACAGAGAATCCACCAGCAAATGATCTGTGCCCCATGCTATAGAGGAAGGCAAACCCCTTCCCCCCATGGTTTCTCCAATCTGCCTCGAGGAAAAATTTCTTCCCGACCCCAGATATGGTGATCAGCTAAACCCTGAGCATGTGGGCAAGACTCACCAGCCAGACACCTGGAAAGAATTCTCTGGAGTAACTCAGAACCCACCCCATCTAACATCCCATCACAGGCCATTGAGCATATTTACTGCTAGTAGTCAAAGATCAGTTAATTGCCAAATCTCTGAATGCCTCTGACATGCTCCCTGCATTGGGGTCTTGCCTGGAGAACTGAATTTTAAGGAAGATTTTGAAGGGATGGAGAGTGAGCAATTGGTAGATGTAGAGTGGGAGACAGCTATAAGCAAAAGGAGTGGTATAAAACCAACGGTGGGAAAAGTTAATGAGAAGTAGTAGTCAGGAATAAAGGAATGGGAAAGCAAAAGGAGCAGGTGTGGAGTGCTAAGGTTGTAAGTGTAGGTAAAAACTACAGAAGGCATTATAGATAACCCTAGGCAGTAAAATAATTAAAAAAGAAGCAATATCTTGTGAGTCTGTGACATATAAGTCAGAACCTATTTTGAACAACAGGAAGGCTGGGAGAAACATGAAAGACATTTTTCTCTTGCAAAGCTTTTTTCTATATCACTAAGATACAAAAAAACTTCTCCTCTGAGTATTCAACCTCCTTTTGTTCATGTATTTGTTTGTTGGCTGCTTATTTAGAGGAATAGCAGCTTGTATATCAGTGGTATAGATAAAAGCACCTCATTCTGAAAAGTATATGTCAAAAATACATATTCTCACAAATGTCAAATGCCAACTGACAAATGTCAAAAATACTACAGTGTTTCCCATTCAAAATATCCATTGTAGCACATGCTCCAACCACACTTTTGTGTGTAAAAGCAAGATTTCTTCTACTACTCATACCATGTTAGCTTTGATTAATCTAGTATATGGCAATGATCAAACTACTGTATCCCAAGCACCAGACACTGGTAGACTATTATGTATAAGCCATCTGCAGTGTGTAGGATGTCTAATCAGGAAGACTGTGCTAGACAGTGGAATTCACAGATATCAAGTGGTACACAGAAGACAACTCTTTAGGAGCAACACTATGTGGATAGAAAAGCCTGTTGCTGCATTTGTTAATGGAACTTTTTGGGTGTTTCCTCTCAGAATGAGCAATTTTATACAGTAAACTCCATTGTCATGAATGTGAACTTTCCAATGCTATGACTGATTTTTAGTTGTGACAGAGCAGTCCCATGAAGATTGTAGGGGATACTTCTACCAAATAACTGCTGCATGGTGTGTACATGGTTTGATGTGGCTGTTAGAAAGCCAGGAGGCCATTATTAGTTTCTTAAATTGTTTGCTTAAAACAATTTTCCATGGATATAAATGATTGAAGGTAAGTATAATTTTCAAAGGCACCTAAAAGACCTGGGCACCAAAATCACATTGATTTTCAGTGGGATTTAGCATCTAAATGACTCAGGAGTTTAAATCCCACTGAAAATCAATGGGACTTAGGCTCTTGAGTCACTGAAAATTTTACCCAGTGTGACTAAAATTGATTGGTTACTCCTCAAAAATCTTACCCTCCTTCATCCACTTGACTTATTGCAAAATACTGGCCTTCAATGGGAGTTTTACCATGATTTCACCCTCCATCCTCCCCTATATCTACATAAAACATGCTAATTAAGGAATGCCTCAAAAATTGAATACATATTTGTTTAGAAATATCAGTCAACTTGCTACATGCACTTGCTGCCATTAGAAATGGAAAACACAAAGTATTAGGTGTTTTCTAATATATGCTTCTGCATGAGGCCTCTATAACAAAACATGAACTACGTTTTAATTAGTGTGTTAAATCAGAACAGATGTGAACTTTGGTTAATCATCTCAATTCTCAAACCATCAACTGAGCAATGTTGTAATCTAGACAGTATCACATAAAATATCAGCTCAAGTCTAGCTCCAAGTAATAAGAATCTGGTATCAGTGAATGATATTTTTACTGGAATTATTGTGATGACTACATTTAACTTAAACCTATTCACAATTAAAACATATAAATATAAAATTTAATAAATATATTATTTTATCCTATCTATATTAAATTAGTATAATTGCTTTCTAAATGGCCCTTGCAAGTATAATTATCAAGTTACAGAGAATCATAGAAAATGCCAAACCAGTCCATCTAGTCCAATACTCTGTGTCTAACAGCAGTCAATACAAGATGCTTCACAGAAAAGTGTAAGGATGGACATTTATGAAGTAACTTCCCCACAGGAGAAGTTTCCTATAAACTGCAAGAAGATACTAGTTGGGCATATACACCAAGGCATTGGATTTACATTACTTATAAATGTTCATCGCATAAAATGCATTGAAAAGAAGAACATCCACATTTCCAAGTGTCTCTTTTTTATCCTCTTATGATCTTTGTCAGATTTGGATCTTGTAACAATAAGTTTCATGGGTTAATTATGCCCTGGAATAAAAAATAGAGTTTTTTCTTTCACCAGCTTCAAACATACTTCCCTTCCATGTCTGTGAATGGCTCCTTGTCCTTGTAGTATGAGAAAGAGTAAACAGGAATACCCAACTGACCTTCTCTGAATTGCTCATTATTTTGTACACCTCTGTTATGCTCACTCTTATTAGTTTCCTCTCTAAACTTAACTGTACCAAATTTTTCAAATCTCTTGTCACATGGTAGATTTTCTTCGCATCTGTTCATTTCCACTGCCTGTGTCTGGGTCTCTTCTACTCCTGTGTTATCTCTCTCTCTCTCTCTTTTTTTTTTTTTTTTTTTTTAAAGATATGGTGACCAGAATTGAACACAGTATTTAAGTAGACATTTCTGCAAGCCAAAAAGTTGATTAATTAAGTTAAACGAAGACAACTAGATGTTCTAAAGAAAAATAAGTCTGTTGCTCTTAAAATTAAATAGTTCTTAAATTTAAACATAAGTTCAGAAATATTAAATCAGACTCAAGTTATTGCTCAGAGAACAAGGACAGGTCCAATAATTTGGTTCTCAGGGTTTTTGTCAAGGACACATCCAAGTACCAATGACATCCATCCCAGTTCAGTTTATAAGATGTTACAGGAACTCTGCTCATGGTGATATGGCTGCAGGCATTGTGTACATTAAGTTATCAGCAACAGACGATGGCACAGAGCTTGACAGAACATGAATGGAAACATCCATTCCATTGTTGGAACATGCAGAGAAGCAGGTAGTTGTATTTCAGGACTGTGCACACACCTTACCTGTTCCTCCTTCCCAGGCTCAGATTTCACCTTTCACCATAGTATGCAGATGAACACCATAGCTCAGCATGCACTGACTTTATTGTATATGACCAGATTCCTTTATCCACCTCATATCCCTCACGTATATGAAATAAGAAAGTGGCCCAATACATCAGGGCAAGCAGTCTCAATGTTATCTTTCAGAAAAAAAGCAGCCTTTGAATTGTTGGGTGAGAGCTGCTCCTGGAAAGTCTTGATTTCACCTAACAGATATTGTGTGGGTCTCTTTATATATACACCACCTACAATCACTTGGAAGAAACAACTGCCAAAAAACCACCAATATCATCTCAACTGATTTACTTCTATCATCTTTTATAGCATCACCACTGACCTGAGGGTTTTCTCTGCAGGAAATGTAGCAATACCCAAGTGCCAGAATCAATTATTTCTTTTGGGACTGAAACAATTCTCCTAAAGAAAATCAGTGTCATGGTATTTCATGAAGGCTCCTTCTGCCTGGCACTCACAGCACCTGTTCTTACAGGAGATCTATGGTTTAAAAGGTCATTTCTACTAAAACGTTCTCTGCTTATTACAAGAAAAACAGAGATACTGAAGTGCTGTACTACTTTATTCTGCAATAGGTTTTCTGTTTCTATAGCTATGAATTCTATTCATTTATCAATCATAGTGCCTCGTTCAGACCTTATGCATTTTGCAGTATACGAGTGGCTATTCTGTATGCATTTGAATGCAAAACGTAATGCTTCAGAAATACAGTTGTAGCTGTTACAGAACAACAGGCTTCACTGCTCTTTTGGGAAGGACTACCAACAGGTTAACATATTCTGCATTATTAAATCGGACTCCCCTGTTAAACATTAGCTATTGTAAAGCCTCCTTGCAATAAAGAACCATAAGGCTATCCAGAAGTTTAAGACTTTTCTCCCACTTCTTTTCTTTTTTCAGTCTAACTGTTTTATCACTTGCTATCAAATACTTGGCTATTTGCACAGAAAACACCACACACTTTAAATCATACAAATATTAGACTCTTATTTAGTGTATCTAGTCTCACCTTGCGGATGCCTCTGCCAAGATCTTCTCCATAATTGGTCCCTAGAATTTCAAAATGGACATTGGGATTCCCTCCATTTTCTGCAAATTCCAGTTCTCCAGTCAAGCCACTCACTCCACCCTGATGGAAATAAAGAAGGTGGAGTGAAAACTCAAAAGTGTCCAACTAAACCATACATGTACATGGCACTTCTGCACTAGCTATACAAAATATTGACAGAAATAGCAGTAATTGGTGAACTTTTGAATAGGGACTCAAAATTTGGTAGGGTATGTGTGCATACATGCGTTTTATGTCATAGATGTGCCTTTGCCCCATGAAAAGTCACCCAAATTCAGGTAAGTTATAGAGTTTAAAGATTTTAGCTGCTCAAGAGTCCATCCTCACTGAGCATGCTCAAGTCTCTCACCTCTCTTAGCACTGACCACACCGTGCATGCACTATCCCAATCAGCGTGACTGAGCATGTTGCCTCCAGCCAAGGACTACAAAGGCAAACCCAAAATTTCCCTGTAATGGCTGCTCCAGGCCAGGATGGCAGAATGACTTGCCCACTGGCACCCACGCCAGGTGGAGGGGGAACCCATCTGCTTCAGATGCAGAGGGGACAAAAGCCTGACTTAGGACATTGTGGTGGAAGTTCTGTGAGTATAAACTGGGACAAGGAGCCAGGGGGCAAAGATTGGGAGAGGAGTCTGATAGGGGATTGGGTAGTCTGGGACTGGCTGAGCAGGAAGATTAGACTGTGAGTGAGGGAAGAAAACAGGTAGGAGGAGCCAGGGAACTAAGGAATTGTTGGGGGAAACCGATATCAAATGAGGAAACTGGGACTGACCGGACAAGTAGACTAGGAGCAGGTGAGATGGGGAAAAAGTGGAAGGAAGGGAGACATATCTGACAAGGAGCTGTGTGTGGGGGTGAACTGCGGCTGGCTGGGTAAAGGGACAAGGAGCTTGGGGAAGTGAGGACAGACTGGATGAGAAGCTTGAGGAAGGAGACTAGGACTGGCAGTGAATGGGGATAGGAAACAGGGTGTGGGGAGAGGCAACTGGACTCTGGGGAGTGCAGTGGAGAGGAAGACACACAAGTCAGGGTGTGAGGGAGGAAACAGACTGGCTGAGTAAGGAGAGTCTGGACAGGGTGAGACTAAGGCTTACTGAGCAAGGAGACTGGGACTGACAATGTGAAGAGAATGGGACTGAGATGGGAAGCCAGTGGTGGGAAAGAGAGAGGTCTGGGACAGGAACACATTAGATGGAATGTGATATTACTTAACATCAATATGTCAAAATCATAATCATAATTCATATGAGAATCACCACATAGGAACTTTGTGGCAGAGTCAGGGATAGAATCCAATTCTCCAAGACGGTATTCAACTGCCTTAACCTTGAGGCTATTCCTCCTCTTACTGCAGTCCTCTGCCTTATTCCCTAGTCACCTTCCATTTTATGCAACAGATGAAATAGGGGTCCTACAGATACCTGTCTCCTTTACTACACAACCCTTATTCATCCCCAGAGCAGGTCCAACCCATGCTCTGAATGAGGCAAGGGTCCCATGGAAAAAAATGGTATGTAATCATGTAATTAAAGACCTTATGAGTATTTGACTTCTCAAAAAATGTTATTTTAGTTTGTGTAATTTCCTAGCTTTGTAAAAAAGCAGACTGAAAAAGAATTCCATCATGTGGCATTATATTGACACCCATATGTATCATCAGCAGAGATGGAATCTTTAGATCCACAATGCAGATCTGTGCACTTTTGCGCTAATGAAGTAACTGATAGCAACAGTAGGTTGTCCTCCTCTATGCGTACCAGCACTGGAGAGGGTTCAGACACAAATATTGCCAGTGGATTTTACTGATATTTACTGACAGCGGGGAACTGCTGAGATTCAGGAATCTTATGCACATATTCTTCTACATGTTTTTCTTAACCATGATCTCTTCTGTTTTGTCCCCTCCAACCTGTCTCTGTTCCAGGCCTGTTTCTTCTCCACCCCCATTTATTCCAGTCCAGGGACTGGCTTGCTGCCTTCTTAAACTGTCTCAGGGAGATCTCAGTGACTGGTTGTTGAGAAACACTTATGTAAGTTCTCTAATGAAAGCCTGCACCATACTGCTCCTCCTAATCATTACAAGAAGTATGTAGGAGTGATAAACATTTAAGGCTTTATGTTTATATGCTAAAAAAATACACTCCCTCGGTCTAAGAGTTAAAACAGGTCACCAAAAGGTAGTCCAGAGACTCCTGGCAAGCAGAGGAAATGTATGCTTATCTCACTTTGGCTTGTCATATGCAAACTGAGTACTGTATGGTTCACAATGGGCATCCACTCACTAGTCTGAGCCAAATGATAATGAAAGAACTCTCAAAGAGAGGAAATTAACAGGATGAGGTAAACAGCACGAGTTATCCTGTTTAGGGGTAAAACAATGAAAGTGTGTTATGATTTTGTTTTATATGTAACCATTTGTTCCCCTTTCTTACTGTTTTAATTTTAATTTCTAGTCATTTTAAAATAAATTTCCTTTTGTTTTATAATTTAACTCAAGTGCTGTGCATAATACAGGAGTGGTAGTCTAAGGTGAAACTGGTTAATCCTGGTACACTGTTCCTTTGAGAACAGAGGATCTGGGATTTCTGTGGGTATCCAGTGACAGAGGCTGGATACCACAGGACACTGGGGACTGTGGTGCATCATTTGTCCATCTGCAAAGGTAGGCAGGGTAGGCAAAGGCAAAGGTAGGGTTCACATATCCCAGAGGAGGACGCTTGAATGGCTGACAAGTTGGTTGTGCTAGGAAGCTAACATCCAGCTAGCACAGGTAAGACTGCCTCAGGCTGGAGGCAAGTGGTAACAAGGTGACTCTCAGCCCTGGAGGGCCAAAGAAGTCTCCATGCACAATTAGTCCTAGTTTCTCCCTCCAAGATCCTCATTCAATCTGTCTCTCCCTTTATTCCTGGCGTCCAGTCATCCCCCTCCTCAGCTCCTAATTCCAGTCTTTCTCCCCAGCTCCTCATCCAGTCTCAGGCCAGGTCTATATTAAAAAAAATTGAGTTGATCCAGCTATGTTACTCTAGAGGGTGAAAAATTCTTCCATCAACATAGCTACTGTCTCTCAGAGACGTGGATTTACTACAGCAATGGGAGAAGCTCTCCTGTCACTGCAATGAGTGTCTACCCTGAAGCACTGCAGCTATGACATTGCAATGTTTCCAGTGTAGACATACCCTCAATCTCCCCCACGGCTCCTTATCCCAGTCTCCTTGTACAATTAGTCCGTCTTCCCCCACTTCCTCATCCAATCACTGTAACCCCCTAAAACTGATTTCCCCATCCCCCCCACCTCATCTTCTTACCCAGTTCCCAGTCCACTTGCTCAACCAGTCCCAGCCCTCCAACCCCAAGTCCCAACTTCCTTACCCAGATAGTCTCAACATCCTCTCCACCCCCTAGCTCCATTCCCAGTGTCCAACATCCAACCTCTAGCCTCCAGTTCCCATTTCACTTTCTTTAACCAGCTAGTATGAGTACCTCTCCCAACTCACAGCCATAGCTTACTGTGATGCTAGCAGACCAGGTGCCAGATCTTGCCAAGGCTTTAGGCCTCAGCCAAGCACTGACAAATACATTGCTGGCCACCAGTCCAGCTCACCTGTGTTTGAGTATGGCTACAGTGGGTATTGGACTTATAACAATGTGTTTAGTCTTTATGAAATGCTTGTAAGTTGCTGCATGCATTAATCTCACTTATAATATCTTTATCACCTGCAATAAGGTAACATTTAAGTATCTGCTTTATAACCATAAAAAAGTTAGCTCTGAAACTGTCAACCTGTCAGAAGGGATCATCTCTTGCTCATCAGGAAAGACTATCAAAACAAAATGGGTGATTGTGGGACATCACAATACAAAGACTTTGCTAACTTCCCCTGCATAGGCTATGTACAAAAGGTCTTATCCCATCAGCTTGAATTCTGGAAGAAGGAAACAAAGATAGTGGACATGAAAATTTTTCATCTCTTTGCTGTTTAGACTCTCACAGGGCTGTAGCCACGAAACAGAAGCAGAGATCCCCAGGGTCAACCCTAAAAGACATTCAGTGCTGACAGATTGCTACAACTCTGTCACCTTTTGGAAATCATAGACTAAGTCATTCGCATATATATGTTTGCCCGCCTTAACCTGTAAAAACTTTTGTTTCTTTTTCCTAGTTAATAAATTCTTAGTTAGTGGCTACAAGCGTTGTTTTTGGTGTGAGATTTGAGGTACAAATTAACATGGGGTAAGTGATTGGTCTCTTGGGACTGAGAGAAAGCTGAATCTTTTGTCATTTTTGGTGTATTTCAACCAACTATCACTATGTCCAGATTGGCAAAATAGACTAGAGTGCCCAAGGGGACTGTCTGTGACTCCATGACAAGACTGTTACAGGGCTTCAGGAGTTCACATTTGTTACTGGGTTGGTGAAATCTAATTATAGAACATACAATCAGGTTGGGGTGTCTGCCCTCCTTTAGACAGTCTGCCTGAGGTGGGGACTCACGGTCATAAACCACTCCAGACAGCATGATATTTAATTCTCTCCACCTCTAGGATATTGACTCTTCTGAGTTAAAGCATATATCCCAGCCCCTTTGAGATGTTACAAATTTCCAAGGTTTGGGCATATGCCCACTCTCTGTAAGGGAAAAATTAGATGTGTAGGAGAACACTCACATGAGAACTGCATGGAAGGAACAGAACTAACATGCTTCAATTATGGGGATAATCACAGTGCAGCCTTCAAAGGGTGTTTGGCAGCAGAACGAACTAGAGTGATACATAAAATTAAAACTTTCCATAAGATATCCTATTCAGAAGCTACCAAAAATATTCACAGTGAAATGTGGAGAAAGAGGAAAATGCCAGAGAGGTAGAAGAGCTACTGGTACAAAAACATGCAGTTCAGGGCAGGAAATATAATATAAGGGGAATAGATGAAGATGCACTGCTTGTAGGGGAAGAGAAATGTATAGTATTTAGTATAGAAGTGATCAATTGCACTTACACACAGGGAAGAAGACTGAAAGAATAAAAATTATAACAATAGCAGCAGACAAATATTTGCATATAGGCAAATCTCAATAGACTGTATTCATGCAATTTTAAATGAAGGTAATAATGTATTTAAACAACAGGGTTCTATATATTTGGTTTTTTTTGGGTTTTTTTTTGCTTGAATGCACAAAAGTTACAAACATATGGTCAGGAATGAAAGAAAACTGTTTTTGAAATGGAAAAAAAAACCCCTGATGTGATATGTGTACAAAAATATGGTCAGTGAAAAAACTTAAGTTTAGACTTCCAGGATCTGACTTAATCAGACATGACAGAGAAATAGCAAGAGGAGGAGGTTTCTGTATATTTATAAAGGAAAGTCTCAGTTATGTTGACAGGGATGTACAGAAACAAGCAAAAAGTTTTGAGTACAATGCTGTTGGGATTCCTCTGTAGAATAATAGCACCTTTATACAAATCTCTAATGTTTATATCCCACGTAAAAAATTAGACAATCTAGAATTGGAAGAGTTCATAACAAGCAATCTGACAAGTAAATGCAGCTGGGAAATCTGTAAAGATGATGGAATAGGAAGTGCTAATTACATGTCATGACCAAGGTAATGCTGAAAACCCTGATGGAATTCCTACCTGGAACCTTAGAAAAGCAAACCAAGGACTCTAAGAATAAATGTGCTGAGTATCTAAGTAGTAATTGCTTAAGTGATAATCTAGAGGAATTCCATGATAATATAATAAAGGTAGGTTGGCTGCTTCTACCACTCCTTGTAAGACATCAAATTGCCACAAATTCAGAAATCCAGTTTCCTCACCAAATGAAGATTGTAAAGCAGCAAGTAAAGAAAGAAATGAGGCATACAAACAAGCAAAAAGTACAATGAATAACAAGGACTTAACAAATAATAAAAGATGAAAAGCAGTGGCACAAAGAATTATTAAAAAGGCAAAAAGAGTTGGAGAAAGTATCATGGGAAAATGAATAATGATTTCAAGGTTTCAGAGATATAGAAAGAAGTTAAATGAATTAATGGGAGATGGAGTAAAAACAAATTTATATACCTGGTCTTATAGTAAATTATAAAGTTGAAAGTCCTAAGTTAGGAAAAGTAGACTTTTTAGCAAAAGAGTTCCAAAAAATGAGTAGTGATACAAATCAAAGTAAAGAGTTTGGTTAACAAAAAAGAATGTTTTCTGAAGAAAATTGTGAGTTCTTATATGGCTGGATAGACAATATAGATGATGTACTAAAAGAAAATTTCAGCATATAGGAACTCAAAAAAGCTGTATACAAAAGTAAAAGTACAACCCTAGGTAAAGATAGCATACATAATGCAATGCTTAAGCACGTACTGGAATGGAGTTTAAGAGCTTTATTGAAATTACATTAAAGAATTAGAGCCGATCCAAATCCAAGCTCTGAGAATCGCATATGGTATGAGTATTATAAGTCTGTTGTGTATGCTGCAGATAGCAACTAGAGAAGTGCCTAGAAAATTAAGGATGAAATCATTTGATTTAACATTTTGGGATAAGGTTAATAGAAATCAGACAGGAAGTCACTGGGCTCCACAAACTCCCACATGTTAACAGGGTCAAAAGATGAGTAAATGATTTGGATGAAAAGGATGATCTGGAAGAAATTAAAATCTTTAGTCATCGGAAGTCAAATGACAGCTGGATGGTTGTCTCTCCAATTGTAGATCTGGAATGTTATGATAAAACAAAGGGAAGAGCAGGACCGTCAAATATGACAACGAAGATTTATGAGTTTATACATGGCAAATGGGGTCAGCATTGCCAAATCTATACTGATGGCTCTGGAATGACAACTTAGGTTGAGTTAGAATCATCTTTTGTGCTCCTAAATTTGGAATTAACAGATTTGTGAGACTATCCAATTTTATGGGCCACTATGACAGTTGAATTGATAGACATACTCTTGGCTCTGACCTGGATAAGGATGTATACCCAGTTATGATGTCTATCCTATCTGACTCTTTTTGTCAGGTATAATGGTGATTAGAAAGGAAGCCTCAGAAAACAGGAATGACTTAATCAATGAAATATTGTTCTTAACTACAGAGATAGTACAATTGGGTATACATAGAATCACAGAACAGGAAGGGACCTCGAGAGGTCTTCTAGTCCAGTCTGCTGCACTCAAGGCAGGACCAAGCATTATCTAGACCATCCAGGACAGGTGTCTGTCTAACCTGCTCTTAAACATCTCCAGTGACGGAGATTCCAAAACCTCGCTAGGCAATTTATTTCAGTGCTTAATTACCCTGACAGGAAATTTTTCCTAATGTCCAACCTAAACTGCCCAACCTTGCTACAATGTAAGCCCATTGCCTCTTGTCCTATTCTCAGGGGTTAATGAAAACAATTTTTTTCCTCCTCTAACAACCTTTTATGTATTTAAAACTGTTCTGTCCCCCTTCAGTCGTCTCTTCTCCAGACTAAACCAACCCAATTTTTTCAATCTTTCCCCATAGGTCATGTTTTCTAAAGCTTTAATCAGTTTTGTTGCTCTTCTCTGGACTTTTTCCAATTTGTCCACATATTTCCTGAAATGTGGCATCCAGAACTGGACTCAGTACTCCAGTTAAGGCCTAATCAGTGCAGAGTAGAGCGGAAGAATTACTTCTTGTGTCTTGCTCACAACATTCCTACTAATACATTCCAGAATTATGTTTGGGTTTGTTTTTTTTTTTTTGCAACAGTGTTACATAGTTGACTCATACTTAGCTTGTAATCCACTATGACGCCTAGATCCCTTTCCAGAGTACTCCTTCCTAGGCAGTCATTTTCCATTTTGTATGTGTTCAACTGATTATTCCTTCATAAGTGGAGTACTTTGCATTTGTCCTTATTGAATTTCATCCTATTTACTGCAGACCATTTCTCCAGTTTGTCCAGATCATTTTGAATTTTAATCCTATCCTCTAAAGCACTTGCAACCCCTCCCAGCTTTATCTTCTGTAAATTTTATAAATGTACTCTATGCCATTATCTAAATCATTGACAAAGATATTGAATATAGAGTAATAGTGTGGATTCCACTACATTGGGATTCCGGGCAATGAAATCGCAAATAAAGCAGCAAAAAATGCCTTAAAATTGAGAAAGTTGATATAAAAATATCTCAGAGCAAACAGAACTTCAAAAGTTTGGTAAAGAGAGAACTTAAGGAGGAATGGCAAGAACTATGGACCAAAGAGAAAAAAGGACAAAGGTTCTATGAAAAATGTCCTAAACTTGAGTATAATGCAATACACATAATAGGAATGATAAAAGGAGTGAAGAAACTATATTTAGAGTGCTAACAGGTCACTATGACCTGAATGGTAATTTAAATTACCATTACAAAGATGGGCTGTGAGAGACACACAAAATCCAAGAAATAGATGAGTATCTGCTGTAGCAATGCAAGCAGAATTACACAGAAAGAAAGATTCTCCATAAAGAACGAAGACCATGTAGGTGAAGGAATATCATCTGAAGGGATTGGACAGAGTACCCGGAAAGTGGGATAGCATTACTTTGCTTTTCTAAAGATACAGGACTGGGTGGGAGGATAAAGATTTGTGTTTATTCAAAAACTGCTATAGGTGGTGGTCATAGCCTCAGATGCTGTGCCATAAAACAGGAAAAGAAAAAAACAAAAGAAAGAAGGGGACAGGAAGGAGTCTCTCTCTAGAGAGGAGGAGAGTTGGCATGAGACAAGGAGGATTTGTAGGGAGGAGTAAATCCTGGGATCCTGTGTGGGAATAGAGAGTCTGGCAAGAACCAGAGAGGAGGTAAAATAGCCACACTGAGGAGAGGAGGCTCCATTGGTAACCCAGAGGGGGACCAGAAGATAGGGAGGAAAGGTTGGAAGGAGCCAAGGGGAACAGCAATGAGGTTTGGGATTGTATAGACTGGTTGCTAGACACTGGGTTCCTGGAGTGGAACCTGGAGCAGTGGGTGGCTCTGGATTCCTCAATCAGTCCCTGGGGAAGTGGCACAATCTGGGTAGTGAATTGGCAGACTGCCTGAGACAGTTTTGTCAGAGGGACCTTGATACCCTGGAATGGGAAAATTATAGTGACCTGGCTGGAGGGCCAAGCCATGAAGAGGGAGCACACTCAGTTACGGAGAGATGATAATCGCGTCCAAAGAGAGACACCATGGGGCAAGCAACGAAAGGAGGGGTATTAGACTGGTAGAGAGAATCTCCAGTTGAGCTACAAGGACACGTCACAGCAGTGAGTAGTAAATCCTCAGACAATAAGGAGATCCAAGTAAAATGTCAGGTTACTTGCAGGGGATCAAGGAGGAACGCTGTAGTATTTGAAGGTACCAAACTAAATACGTGATACGATGGATGGAATTATTTTGACATCCTAACAGCACTTCCAACATTTTCCTTTCCCAATGCTGACAGTGGTTTCCTTGCCAGAGTTTGTATGGCATCAATACCAAAATAAAAGTCAGTATTTATTATTTGACTAGATTCTTAGGTGGCTAGAATTGTGGAGAAAAGAATACATACTATACGGTGAGATAAAGTTAATCAGTGTTGTTTATATCCCGAAGTCTAAATTTAAGTGGTATCCATAACAGTGTCTCTCTACTTATTTACATGTTTTCAAAATATTTTCTATGTATTTTGAGATTCTCATTTATAATGGAGTCTGGTCTGTAATTGGACCATATTTGTAAATTCACATGGTTTTGGGAGAATAATGTAACAATAACTGACCTTAGTTATGGTGGAGGTCTGGTGTGGGCAGGCAGTGCACCATAAAACTATACAGAAAAGCAGAGAGCTATCTGGTAAAAATCTCAAACTTCCAACATTTGTTCAGCTATGTGGAAGGATTCTCCATCCAGCCAGGTCAGCATGCCTGGGCCAGTAATTATGCTGTCACTGACTGGCTAGATGATGCTGTTTTCTGTGTCATGTATACAGAACACGCAACCAGATTCACTTCCTTCATGTTCTACTGCTTAAGATTCATGTGGTGGAACGGAACATCATAATAGGGGTTGGTCATCAGGTTGCCTTTTCCCACATAGTCTGTCCACTATGTGCATCTTTTATGATTAGGAATCAAACAACTATTTGGGAGGCAAAGAGGGCAATTGCCATACTTAATGACCTTTCTTCAGCAGGAGAAGGTATTTGGCTTGTTTTGTGGATTTTGCTTGTAATGGAATTGGTCATTTATAGGATTGCACTGGTTTAACAACCTCCTTGATTTTCTCTATGTGAAGAGAGTCCTCTAAATTCTCTCTGTTTGACTCTGGTTATTAGGATAATAACTGAGACAGTCAAATAAGTTTTTAATAATATTAAAATTATTTTAGAAGAGGGATTAATTTGAAACAAAAACAAAACAAATGAAGGCAGACTGATAACCTACATTATAAAGTTACTGAGCTAGATGATCCAGTTGCAACTCAGTGATGTTCTGATATAGTTAAAACTGTGAAGAACAACTGTTATCAGGATTAAAGAGTGTTTCAACCACATTCCTAAATTGTGCCTTTCACGTTGCACAGCTGTTGCAAGATGTGAGAACGCTGTTAAAACATGGCTTAGTCCCAAATACACTGGCAAGAACAAACATTTTACATTGTTTCTTAACACTTTTACAGCACAGTTGGGACCTTCTATGGAAAAGCCAGGTTGCCAATCAATTGTAAGATACTTTATTTATCCTGTTTCTTCTTGTTTTTAAAAACATCCTCCTATTTACAGTGTTCACAAGGTAGGTACAGGGTAGGTTCACAAAAATGATTGTAAACATTAAATCTCTGTCTTACATATTTCTTTTCCATCAATGTCTTCAGTATCAAATTTGCTCAGTTTACAACTAAAAACACAATTTTTCTAACTGCCAGCAATGCAAGCTTAATCTGCTATCTGAAAATCAAACTGTGCCCCTTTTGCTTCATACATCACCATTAACAATAAATTCTGAATCAGAATTTAGAAGACAATTTTGTAGATGATTCATGAGGCAGAATAAAATACAGCTTGCTCTTCCACAGCTAGATGGGCTCTACAGTGCTAAAAGTGGTAAAAATTTGTTTATCAGTAAACTAAATGAATGTGACAGGGAAGACGTGGGTGGGGGCGGTGAACGAAGCACATATATGTCATAAAATAGTGTCATTTTTCCTCAGTCAGAGTCTTCACTATAAACCTATTTTAATTTCTTCTGAGACTATTCAGGAAGATTAGTATTCTCTAAGACGAACATTTTATGCTACTGCCTTATTTTTTCTAATGTCTTTATTGAGTAATAAAATTAGTCAAGGCTTGAGTCCTTGGGGATATTTGCTTTTAAAGGGGGAAAAAAAGACAAATTTAAAACCAGTTGCCCGAGCTGGTCAAATTCATTCTTAATGAATGAGTTACCTGATGAATTTGGCCATTTATTTTGTTCTAAAATACTTTGCAAACAGGGTTTTATGGCAGCTTCAGTGGGGTTTAACTGGGGCACAGGCCCTGAGCTACCTCTCTACACAGGTGTGAAAATTGTTTTGCCTATGTGAAATTCACAAACATTTATACATTGAACATTCACAAACAAGTATTTTTTGTTTAATACTTGTTTATCTATTAAACAAATTGTTTGTAATTTTTTGTGTACTTACATGCGCAAGCAAGTAATTCACCTATTCCAATAACTGCAGACAGCAAGTTTCTGCATTCATCTCAGAGAACTGCTGCTGTTTTCAGCAGAAGACACTGCAAGTAGAATAATAACTTTTCTCTCTAGTCTATTAACACTTCCCTTGTTTCTGAATATTTTCTAAATATTGTAATATTTATCCTCTAAAGAGTCAGATCTCTTGTCCTGGTTTTTCCTCCAGAAATTTGAACTAGATGTTCAAATTCTCTGAGTTTGAAATATTGTCAGATAGTGCCATTCCTTGATCTCCTATTCTGGAATGCAATTTTTAAAAGTAATTTTTCTTTCCCTCGAAAAGTTTACAACAGTTTCTTCGGGTAGCGTCTTTCATCTTATTCTGGGCTCAATTATGAGCCCCTCTGCGTGCCTGTTCAGGTTGTAACAAAGTCTCATTATTCACATTTTCCACAACGCCTATACAGAAGAGAGAGCAGTCTTCGCTACTCTTCTTCTCATGCAGACAGGCAGAGTATAGGCATATCTTTGGCTCTAGCCACTACCCCATCATCCACTGCATCTTCCAGTGCAGCTGAGCTGATAGAAATGGGGAAACAAACCAGATGGTGACTCTCAGTTTTTGTATGATTCCTGCCCTGCTTTGGGCAGCTATTCTTTGCCTGGTTCTCAGGCTAGGTGGTAAAGCTATAATTTAGAGCTGGGTGCAGAGTGTAAGCTCCATTTTTACAGAAGATTTTGAAATTTGGCTTTGTTCTGAATCAGAATGAAAACCAAAATATTCAGAATTCTCCAACAAAGAACACACAGATTTTTGTTTGTGTCAGCTGAAATGTATTTTTTCAACAAAAGCTAAGTGTTTCATTTTGATTTTGAGGTCTTAACCTTTGTATTTATACAATAGAATACAAAGTAAAAAACAATTTGAAAACAAATTGTCACTTGAAAACAAAATGTTTTGTTCCAAAATGTAGAAATAAGACTTTTTCCCTTCCCGCTGGTTTCCTTCCAAAACAAAAGCTCCAGCCAAATTGACCCAATCGTGTGAAACATTTGGATTTTGATGGAACTGCATATTCTGAGGGAATATGGTGGGTCTACTGAAGTTTCTCCAACCAGCTCTAGTTACAATGCAGCCTTTCGTAAGAATCATGTTCCATTGCTTCTTTTTAAATATCCATTTCTTTCGCCAGTTAATCAATCTCTCTATATTTTAGATGCCTTGTTCCTTTTCCTGCCCTCTTTTTCATATTGTATACCTAAAAATAACCTCAGCTTCTCACAATTTCTTGTTCTCCACCTTTCTCTCTCATCACTTTTTCACACATTCATTGCTACCTTTCCTGTACTGCTCCACACTTGTTTTACATCTTGCATGGGATTCTTACTTTCCTGTGACTCTCGTCTCAGCTCTCAGTTTACCTCTGATACTTCAAATGTATCTGACTCAATATTTCTTTTTCAATGTTCAGCTGTATAAATCAAAGTATTTCCACAGATTTTAATGGTCAGTTCACCTACTGTGAGGTACTTTACCTAGACTCAAAGTTTTTCTTCGTCTGACTTTAAAACTATCTTGGTCAAGCTTTAATGGTTAGGTGAAACCCAGATTGAGAGGGAGAAATCATTTGTGTGGAAAATCTCAGGCTTTTCTATTTCCTATTCTAGGCAGGAGAGGAGCAGATCAGCACCCCACCTGTTATATGTCTTGTTTCTACACAGTACTGGACAAGTTATCAGATCAGCCAAAGGGGAGCAAGAGACAAAGCCCTGGAAGGAGTGAGAACTATTCTCTGAGTCAGTCCCCCTGTGGCTGTAATCTCCGCACAAAACCTTCTTTCGTCAAATCTGCTTCACTCACAACTCAGCCTCAAATGTCTGCAACTGGCTGTAGAGAGCCTAGCCATGTGGGCATTTCTAGCACAGAAGCTCCTGCAATATCAACCATGCTACAGTCCTGTAAGGACTTGCCTGAGGCATATCAGATCAAAAGCCACAAGGTAGTTAATGCTTCATGTGGTCCTATGAATGGAGAGGCACAACGGTGTGTTGCTTGAAATCCTTCTCAATCTTTTTGAGTCCTATTCCATTCATTCCCCTTGTTCAGGCCTCTCTCTTAGCCAGTGAAGGGTACGGATACTCCACTTCTTGAAAAGAGAAAGAACTAAGATATAGCATCCCAATTAATAGTAATTTGAAATCAGGAAGTAGATTAGAAATTACAAGAGGTCACAACAATGGTTTGTGGGCCTGATTCTAACCCACATGTAAGCACAACAATCCTTATTTATTTCAACTGGATTTCCACCCATGGTTGAGTGTTTCTAAATATAAGGGCAGTATTATTTAATTTAAAGCAATTTAGGTAAGGTGCTCACTGGGGCAACAGTTCTCCAGGGACTATTCTAATATATAGAATTCCCTGTATACAGCAAACCTTACTATGTCCCTCCCCACATGCGTACAAGAATTAGTGAGTGAAAATCTAACATTTACCCATCTCTAGAATTCTCACTTGGGAACTAATCGAGCAACAGTCACCATTTTAAAAACCAAGCTATGATTTTTTTTTTGGTTCTATTTTGTTAAGTATATACACACCACTGTGGGCATTGGGGCCCTATAACACGTAAAAATGTATTACTATTTCGTGTTTCTTAGGGAAGCTCCATCAGAATAGATCTAAACAAATGCATGCAACCTAATCTTAATTTTGGAGGAATAGATTGGAAGGGAGCAGAATCAGCAGTTTTCCATGGGCTTGTTTACATCCACTAGAAGGTAAATATAGTAGCTAAACATTCTGCACCATTCTCCCCTATACAGAATTAAACTGCACACAGGAGTGGAAAATCTGAGTTTTAGTTCACGGAGTTACCTGTATATTCCCTCATGGCAGAAGGGATAGGTTTGTCTTTTGGTTCAACAACCAAAAATAATGAATCTTGGGGATCTCCTAGAAACAAGGAGCAGGTAGATGGAGAGCCTGGGCCTCCACACACTGAGGTTCCTACAATATAGACCCACAGTTTTGGCTTGGGAAGAATCCAGCTAAGCAGGGCGAGTCTCCCTCTTATTCCCAGGTGTCTCCAACCGCAAGCCCACCTCTAGGCTTGTAGCTACTATAAGTGAAGTTCAGTAGGTGGGTCGTGTTCCCTAGTAGAATTACACTTCTTTGTAAATAATTTGTAAAAGAAAACTTCACAATGTGTCCTTTGCATTTTTCTTCCTTTTCTTTCCCTTCACCCATTTCCCCCCCATTAACTATAGGACAGAACACATCCCCTTTTTTAATCCTGTTTTTCCCTCAAAGTTATTTTTCTTGTAGTGTGTAATTTTTTTCCTCTCTCCTTCTGTTTCCTTTCCTTCTATATGGTGTTGTTTAAGGAAATCACCTCTCCTTCAAATTCACAACTCTTCTCTGGGGCTCTCTCTTTCCTCACTTCCCACAGACTCTTAATCATCCTCCCCACCTAACCCATTACACAGACATTATTTTCTCTGTTTTTACACACACAAACTCTACCTCCCTGTAATAGCCACTTTCCCTTCATAGATATACACAAACATTTCTACTCTCAGACCCATAAAGCTGCACATGCACCAATCTTCAGACAACCCTGTCCCTCCTACATACTCACAGACCTTTCCCACAAACATCACAAAACTGGGAATTCCTCTCCCTTGTCGGAAATGGGCAGAAGGAGGGTCCTTTTCCTCTCCTAGAGGAGAATGGCATTGAGCAGGATCTCCAGGCTGATACATTAATCAGGGCTCAACTCACTCTAGTCTAGTTATCTAGTCTCAGACAAGGCAGAGCCAGCTAAATCCTGAGCAGCTGCTCATCACTCACTGTGCTTGATTGAAGGGGAAAGAGGAGAGTAACTTTCAGTAGGGAGGAGAGCAAGAGGGATGGGACTGGGTCTTGAATGTTAAGTGATGCCAGAGCAAGGGGTGAGGGAGAGGAAAAGGCAGAGCAGATGAAGGAATCCTCAATAAGGAAAGGGTGTCTTTCTTTGTTTTAAAAAAAAATTCTGCCACATTAGAAATAGACAGTGGGCCTATGGTCTTGCCAGTCATGTCTGGCCTGCATTCACCAAAACTACAAAGTTGGGATCCTATGATGGGGCTTTAGTTGTTCCAAAAAAAAGAAGGAGGAGGAGGGAGCATGGCACAAAGAGAGAAATCCACCTCTCCATGCTACTTCAGCACTGGCCCATTAACATAAGCTCCTGTTCATGTGTAGAAGTGGAAATGTATGTACACATGGAAGCCTATGCATTTGGATTTGATTTTGGCTTTAGAACAGCTGTAGCATTTTGAGCTTGAAGAATCCTCTTCTGTCAACACAGTACAGTACAAACAATATTCAGATGTGCCTTTGGTTTATAAAGCTTGGCTTCTCACCAAAGCCAATTTTTGCAAACTGGGCCAGCAGAGACAATGACAAGGAACACAACTCTGGCTAGGGCTGCACATTTCAGTAATTACCACACCTTTTAATTAATTCACTAGTGGTCTAACCCACATCTCTTATGTAGTGTTTTCATATTCTCCTGCCTTCTCAAAGGTTTTCGTATTTCCTTTGGTTCCATTTCTCTCTCTGTTTCAGGGAGAATCTCTTCACACAGTACGGGTCTTGTGTGAAAGGTCATGGGAGGACTCTGTTTTATTAATCATCCTATTATAAAAGGCAGGATATGGAAAAAGAGAAACTGGAAATGTTAGTGAGGATGACATGGCAAAAAATTTAATAAACTCTGCAGCATTTGAAAGCAAAAAGCTGAAAGTGTGGTAAGAAACAGCACATATGATGCTCATGTAGGACAATGGGCCTGCTGTCACATCCACAGGTGTCACAAACAAGCTAAGAAAAAAAGCAGAAGTGCAGTCAGCAGTTCCTTTCAAGGCTGTATACTCCTAGCCTCAAATTAGAGAATGTAACGGGGCTGGCTGTATTTGTCTGAAATGCCCCCACCCAAATAACAAGTGTTAATCCTGATGGGAAAAGGTAAAGTGGGGTTGGTGGCTCAGTGCCCCAGATATGAATAAATGGAGTAGTCCTTAGAGAGAAAGGGTGTGTGCTAGGATTTAGAAAAGACAAGTCCTGAGGAAGAGGACCCTATGAGCAACCAAGCCTGAGAAGGTCTAGTGTAGGATAAAGTAAACATAGGAGCAGCTTGGTGGATTCCTCTGGTAGTGTAAAACCATTGTAAAGGCTGTTTAACTACCTGCCGCCCTCTGGCATAGAAGGCATGGCCTGAGTTTCCCTTTACCCTGGTGAAATCCAGCTACCAGAATGGGCCCTGGGGAGGTGTGGGGGATGGGGAGGGCAGGGAGCAGGCAGTATTATATAAATTGGGCCTGAGGCACCTCTGCTTTACAGCAGGGCTAGTGCAGATTGGCTCAAGAACTGGGAGTAGCAGGAAGCTGATTTAAAGAAACCATCTTTGTTGCCACCAAGTCTAGCCTGCTCTGGTATGGCTGAGGATCTGACCCAAAATGGCTGCCTCTGATTATGTTAATGTGTTATGTTTCCTAAGTTAACTGACTTTTGAAAAAAATACATTTTAATTCTTAAAATAAGATTAAACAGTTCTGTAATTTTTTTAAATCACTGTAGTTTTCTTTCATTAATATAATATAAGCATTGTCAGCACTGTGTAAATGTACATCGCATGTACTTCATTAGAAGAAAGATATTGACAAACTTGAAGGACTTCAAACAAGAGATATTAATATGATTAGGAATCAGGATGGATTTACTTATGAGGAAAGATTAAACAAACTTAATATGCATTTCTTAGCTAGAATACACTGATCAGGAAAAGTCATGTTAGTAGTCTACAAATATTTGAAGGGTATAAACATCAAGAAAGGAAGGGGATAACTAGGAATAATAGTATAACATCCAATATAGCAAAATTTAGGCTGAATATCAAGAAAAGTTTCTTGACACTGAGCATAATTAGGATGTGAAATAATGGTCCAAGAGAAACAGTAGAAGCCCATTCCTTGGGACACTTAAAGCTGGACAAAGCAGTATAAATTATACCACAGGGAACAATCCTGTACTGGCAGCATATAGACTAGATGAATTAATAAGGTTTTTCTGGCTCTGATCTCTATAATTCTGTTACATTATGCCTGTAGGAGTTTAATAATGAATTGCACAGAATATTAGCTGGATGCAATTGTTCCAACCTTTTTTCTTATATTGTTTTACTGACAAAGGAAGGACTGTAATTCTAATATCAATTACCTCAGAATAATTGATCTGTATGTTTTTACCTCCCCACCTCCTGGGCACAAAAATAATGTAATCTTTTTTGTGCTTGAAATACCTGTGGGTCTGATATTCAGCAACCATAATATTTTTCATTCAAATACACCCATTAAAAAATAACAAAACAAAAATCTTTAAGGAGAGCTCTCCGTTAGAACTTTTTTTACCACTACACTAATGCTATAGTTTTTGGAAAGACACTGTTGTTAGTAAGAATAGAACACCTTTCATCAAATAAGATTTGTTCCTCACTGGAGTTGAAAACGGAAGAGAACAAAATACCAGAGGAAAAGTACCTTCTTGATGGTATCCAGCATGGATCGCCCTCCTTGCCAGGGTTTGGAATTCTTTCTGATACAAGTCAGGCTAGCCATGCTGTGCCACTTCCGGTCCTCTAGCTTCTTATGAAAAGCATTAGCCAACAAAAGCACAGTGTCATATATGTAGAGGTTCGAAATCTGTAAAGAGATTAGAAATTGATTATTAGCAGCTAGTGGACATATGTTGGCAGACATAAACTTGCACAGACCCAGCTGCAGGATCAGGGCCTAAATTATTATCAGTTTCCCTTGTTTATAATCAATTTCCAAACAATTACCTTATCTGGTTCTCAAGCACTTACCATATTTTGCAGTGTATGGGCTTCCCATGTGGTAGGTAGACTTGTTTGTAAATATATCAGGGTCAGCCAGCTACTAAGCACCTGATGGTGACCTAGGGTGGTTCTACAGCAGCCTGCCTCAATTTCCCCTTCTCTGGGCTCCTCGGTAAACTCCACAGTCCATAGCATTTAAAACAAGATTCATCCTTCTGGGTGGGGTCTAATTTATTTAAACTTTCACACAGTTTCCAGTGGCCATCGAGGCCCAAAACTCTTCCCTCTTGACACAGGGAAACTCCACAAACCTCCTTCCAGGGCTTGGACTGTTTTTCCTGGTCCCTTTAACTTGACTTTCACCAGTTCCACCCAAGTTGGCAACAAAACCTTTCAGCAACAGAACTCAATGGTATCTCTCCCTGGTGGTCCAAAACAGAGTCTTCACTCCAGTCTCTGCTAAACCTGGCCCAGCCTCCATAACGGTCTGTTCTCTTGCTCTGTATTCGGCCACAACATCCAGGGCTTCTTTCCTGGAATATGGCCTCTCCCAAAGTCCACAACTCCTCTCCAGCCCCATACACAGTTGTCTTCTCTTAGCTCTTCCACAGAAGGCCAGATTGGGTCACATGAACTCCATCTTACCCATCTGGGGAGGGAAGCTAATTATGTCACAGATGGGGTGAGCCTGTCTCCCCTTGTGACCTTAATTTAATTGAAAATAAATCATAGAAATAGTTATCCTGGTTTCATTTTTTTCCCCAAAAGTTTTCCCCAAACCGGAATTTTGGGACAAATATGGCATGATAATGCCTCTGTAGGCACAAATTTTCTTTTTCATTCAGTGGTTCATAATGGTATTTATAAGGTAATTTTCATTTTATTGTATTCCTTAATATGGTCAGTTTAGACCACTGAAATGGGGAACACGAAGAGAGACAGAGTGAGACGTCCTAGTCCCTATTATGAAACTCTCTGCATATGAAACTCTCAGTGAAGTCACTGAACTTGCAAAACACTCACTTGTTCTCCTTTCTGTTTGATAACTAAAATATTTAAAATAAAAAATCTGAAATTTTTAGTAATTTAGCATCAGCAATGGGAACTCACTATGCATCAGTGAAAAAACGTCAGTGCCTAGTGATGTTATTTCAGCATTGCAAGAATTCCATAAGGGCAATATAGTAACACATTAAATATTAACTTGCATATAAGGCCTGTTTCTGCAAAGTGATGCGGGCCCTCACTTTCCATTAACTTCAGCAGATGTTGAAGGATCTTAGCTCTGACAGTATTAAACTCTCATACTGTGCATATGCATATGTTTATGCCCAGAAGCTTAAGTGCAGCATCCAACAGAGGATATCAAAGCTCAGCAGAAGAAACAGAAATAACTTGCCTCCCCCTTTTCCAATTATCTTGATTAACTTTTTTTTTTTTTTTTTAATATATTTACTTCTTAAATGCATATTCACTGGTTCAGGCATACTTTAATGATAAGATATAATTCAGCATGAAGTAATAAAGGAACAGAATTCACAAGCTCTTCAGAAATAATTTACAAAATGGCCGTTTTTTCCCAGTTATTTCCATCCTCAGATGGAACAGGCAGGTATCCTGCAGATGCTATCATAAAGAGAAACCATTAGCTGCATCTGACAACATGGTGCTCAGAAGCAATATGAAGTTAGAAGACTGAGTCATATCCAGGGCATTTGAGAATACTCCTTTCAGATCATTTATCAGTCATTTAAAGTTCTTGGGCCTGCAGCTGTCTAGGGGAAACCCAGGATTTCCCCAGCTACACCATAAGGCGTTCTGGAGCGTTTCCAGTATCTGAAAATTAGCCAGCCAGTGGCAATTAGCTATTTGACGCAGTATTGTTTTTTTGTTTTGATGCTGCTAAGACCAATTGCTCATTATCCCCTGAATCTGTAAGATGTGTTAAGTGGCCTATGTGGTGCTTTCTCCCCAAAGATAAAAAATGAAGATTTCAAGTACTCAGCTTTCCCGAAGATCTTAGAAGAAGGGGGAGACCTGAAGACATGAAACAGAATAAAAAGGTAGAGGTTCAGGCTGCTAGGGACTCCTTTATTTTGTGGCAGAAAACATCTTAAGAGTAGGAAGGTCTTGTAGCCAGTTAAAAGGAAGGGGTTTTTAAGGAAGGAATGGGTTCCTGAAGAGGCTGATATGCTGATTCAGATATTCCAGGGTCCAAATATCATGTGAAAATTATGACACTCCAAATATCATCTTTTGCCAATCCTACTAATTAATTGTATATAATTTACTTGCTGCCTTATGCAGGCTCCAACTTGCAGTGACATATCCTGGCTCTGACTCTCTCTTCTACAGTCTGATCCTAGTCTCCCACAGAAGTCTTTTGCTACTTCCTCCCAGCTCCACCAGAATCCAAGGAAAGCTTCCTCTGCTTCTCTCCTTTACCAGGAGTTCCTAAGACACTTGTTGCTTCCTTTGCCTCCCAAATTTCCACATCAAGTTCTAGTCTGCTTTTTTCCTTAAGCCTTTCATGATTCTTCATTACCACTGCTAACTTTACATTAGTAGCTACTGACTCAGAGAGCTCCTGATCCTCCTATGTTTTCCCCCTCTCCCCCCAATTCTGACTGAGTAGTCTATCACACTGTGTTTTGGAAGAAGTTTTCTCTTAACCATTAAAATAAACTTCCCCTACAACGCTACTGATTCTGAATGTTTCTCTCAGAATTCAGATGTCTAACATATGAATAAGGTTACTGGTTCCCTTTTTAACTCTGAGGTTAGACATCACACTTGTAAATGACAAGGTTAAAGACATGGAAGTCTAAATCCTCATGTGAAGTCAATCAGTGTCACTCCATCATGGTGTTAATTTACATCAGGTGAACATCTGGCCCAGACTGGTTAACAGTGCACTCGTTCAATAATTTAGATCACCTACCGTTGCACTGATCAGAACTACCAGGGCTGAATATCAATTAAAGCCTTATTTCCTCAAAGAAGTTTGCCCCACATTAACTTCCGCCGAGGGGGGAAATGAAGAATGGGAAATAAATTATGTCCTACTATAATAATATATGGAAGAAGCCTGGGCTGAAGAAAAGAACCTCCAGAGGGGGAAGACAGTAAGATCACTAATAAGACCAAATTAGTACATAAAGACTACAAATGCCAAATTGTCAGTTCCCAATAAAATAACATTGTTTTCAAGGTAATATCTGTAATTCTATAATATTCTGTAAATATCATGGGATTAGGAAACCTTTTGTCACAGTTCACACAGAGGAATACACTTATGAATTTAGGAGCAATTTATCTGTGTTTACATCAAGTATTTACAGGATTCAAATGTACAGAGTTCAGCAGGCAGTAAGCTATTTTTTAGTCCTTTACTAATATGTCAGCTCAACATTTATGGCATCACTGGACTCTCTGATCATTTTAAATGCACTATAGTTAATTTCTATTTCTGCAGAATCCTTCCCTCTCTTGGAAGTGTGTTGCATTAACCATAGTCCTGGTATGCATGACAGGAATGCAATGTGAAGGTTATTTTGTACATTTATGGCTCTGCAACATAATTATAACAAGATGTTTAATGCACTGTATATATCAGTTGTTGATAGTCTACTTATTCCAAATCTCCTCAAACTCTTTTGCAGAAGTGGATGACCATTGAAATTAAGCAGCAGCACTTAATTAGGTGATCTCCAACCTGCCAGGTATCAAGAATATTAACTATAGGTGTCTGGTAACCACATAAAATTACAGGAGAAAGAGTTAATATAATCAATCTTTCTGTTCAGATAGCATAAATCTGAGGACAATTGTGAACCATTCAACTGAGCTAGAGGAGCACAACAGTATCTAATTCACACAATCACCTAACACTTTAAAGGCCTGATTCCAATCCCGTTGAAATGACAGTTTGATACAATGGATATTTCACAGAGCAGAGACTGGACTCAAAAGATTATGTAACCATATATGTATTTGAAGTATGTTCTTGTGGCTATGACACTAGACTTGAATTGTTACTCAGGAAATCTGGGTTTAGTGCCCAGCTTTTCCATAGATTTCCTGTGTGATATTAGGCAAGTTGCTTAATCCATCTGTGCCTAAATTCCCCATCCGTTAGCCAGGGATGCCAACATTTTTTCGCTCCCATCCCTTTTAGAATGCAAGCTCTCCCACGAAGGGACTGTCCCTTACTATGTGTCTGTACAATGTGCAGTTTTGGTTTGGGCCCAGAGCTGCTTCTACAATAGCAACAATAAATAATAAATTATATTATATTATAATTCATAATTATCATTGACCTGCACATTTCAACTTTAGTTGTGTAGAATAAATCTTGTTTAACTCTGATAACATGGTGATTTTTTAATCATGAAGAACCACTATGAAATCATTACCACAACTATTACAATCATCCACTATATGGAATTTGGACAATTTTGTTTTAGTACCCTCCCTTATAAGTGTAAATAATTTTGTACTCCATTTCCCATTTTCAACCACAATTGTCCTTTTCTTTCTGTGTTAATACAAAATTTGTTAAAGTGATATGTTTAATTGAAGCGCATGTGCTTCAATTTTCATATTCCTTTTTACTGATATTTTACTTTTTTCCCCTAAAGTGCTCTCTTTAGGCATCTGGGATTCAGTACAAATTTTAAAAAGTATCTAAATAAAATTGCACCCAATTTTCCAGAAAAATAGTGTATTTAACAAAAGCAAAAGAAGTAGGTAAGAAATAAGCTGTGAAAATCAACCATTTTACCCTGAAAATTTGATCACATCCAACTACACCTTAATTCCCTTCTGTGACACAATGCACTCCCATGTACACCATTATGGTGAATCATTCACGTTCATCCTTATAGTGTAACTGTGTATTGTTTAATGCAAAGTATGTCATGTCAGGTGATTTTGGAGTGCTCATGACATACTGAACATTATTGTTATAGTAGTATGTCTCTTGCAATGTCATATGTATGGTTATGAAGCTCTGCTCTAAAATATTCCCAGATATGTGTCTCACGTAGCTTGAGACAGATCTAAGCAAACACTAAATGCAAAGAGGTAGTTCACGTCTCACTAAGGCATGTATAAAACAAACCAGGTCTTCCAGGAACAATGGAGTAGCCTAAGCATCTGATAAGGGGATGCGCATTGACTGAAGACATGGTGAAGACCATGCAGGAATGTGGCTGTGGTGAGGCCCCGGAGGGGGCAAAGGGACATTTGAAAAGGGGGAACATTTTGGCTGCTCGCTCTCTCTCTCAATCCAGCTATGAACAACATCAAGCAACTGAAGCATTGACCACAGGGGAAAGCCTGTTTGGAGGCCGATTAACCAGCCTGCGGTGAGAACCATCTCAGACTGTAAGGCTAGTGAAAATATTGAGCTTAGTTTAGAATGTGATTTGCCTTTTTTTTACTTTTGTTTAAATGTGACCTTCCTTCTTCTGGCTTATAATCACTTAAAATCTTTCTGTACTTAATAAACATATTTGTTTGTTTTATCTAAAGCAGTGCACGTGGTCTGGGTGTGTGTAGAAACTTCATTTAAAGTGACGGAGCAGGTGCATATCAATTTCTATGATAAAATGATGAACATATGAGCTTCCAGAGTCCGGTGGGCAGCACTGAGCTCTAAAACAGTAGTTCCTAGGGTTGCACCTGGGACTGGAGATATTTGCTGGGGTCATTCTATTGCATAATCCCATGATTGGCAGGCCAGAAGCAATCACTCACTAAGGTAAGAGCCGCTGGCTTGCAGGAGGCTATGTGTGGACTGTCCCAGAAGTGGGGTATTCACACAGAGAAGCAAGTGCTAGTCAGGCTCTAGGAGTGAGGTACTGGGTGTCAGCTATACACCAGTCCAAATTGCAGAAGGGAACGTCACACCTTTTCTAGGGCTTCCATATCTAATTCAAGTCGTCATCTGCACAACCACCTCTCTGCTCGTTTGTTTTCACATGTCAAGCTTGCTGCATCCAAGCCACACGTCTAACCACTGCTTTTGTTTCTTTCTTCTATTCTTGCTTCTGTGTTTGTTTCATGTTGCCCCTGTGGCCCCTTTCTGACCCACTCTGTTTTGCCTCTATCTTGGCCTTTTTCACAATCCACTTCTTCCTTTAAACGTACAAGCCTTAGTTATCCCTAAGAAACAAGATCACACATGTAATATAAATGGGGAAAAATCTTGGACCCTATTTGATGCATGCAACAGTTACTCAATCTACCTACCATATGATCTCACTGCTGTCATCCCTGACTAAAAGCATTTAAAATGTAGCTCTAATGAGAAAAATAACACTGTAAAACAAAATCTTTCCACTCAATTTATCTCCTCCATGTTTTTCCTTAAGTCACAGCTGCATGTTTTGCATATTGAAAACATGTTTTTATTCCTGCTAGCAGCCCAGCAGAGCAAATAAAACTATAGATGAGCCAAGCTGATTTTATTTTGCCTCCTCATGTATCACCAATAAAACTGTCAGCTAAGTTCTGATTCCAAAATCTTTATATATTGTTGATGGTGATGTAACAGGCAGAAAGAAGCCAGCTTGGTTTTTCATATCCCAGGGTGAATTTGCAATGCTGGCAGTTACAATAATCTTTTTTTCTCCCCTAACTTGTACATTGGAGATATTTTATATGGGAATGCTATAGAGAAAACAAATAATTCCATCCCTGCCATTCTGAGAGTACATTTCTGACTAGTCATACTTTGATGGCATAAAAAAGGTTAGAGGCTTTCAGACTGATAAAGGATTCTGTGCTCCTATAAAATTATTTTGTACTATTATAGGGGAGTACAAAAAGGCAATGGACAAACCCTAAAGCTAGTCTTTGGCCTGTGCAACATGGGAAGTCACATTTGAGTCTCTTTACAATTTGTAATATTATCATTTTATCCCAAATTGTCAATGTATTAACATAAAAAACCCGCTATGCCACTACTGAAAGACAGCTATCTCTGGGCTGGCAAGAGCACAACTACTGGGCACAGTAACTCTACATAACTTTTTAGGACACAAGGGGAAGAATATTTTATTCAACTGAAATTGTAGGAGGGTTTTCAGTAGGCAGAATATAACTACCCAACCTGGAATCTGGTCAAGACACTTCAGTTAATACTAGAGCTTTGTTGAAAAAAAAAAATCTGGCAAAACTTTTTTTTAATCAGAATATGCAGATTGGTCAAATGCAAAACATTCCATGCAGATGGCTCAGATTCAACAAAGTTTCTCCAGAAGAGAGGCAGGGGTCCCATGGATCCCTGCCTAGTTTTCGCCAGCTCACCTGTCAAACTCCTTGGGAGCCCATGAAGCAGACTACTCCTGAGCCAGTGGTCCCAGAGTCTCACCAGGCAGAGAGCCTCTAAACTGGAGCTCTGTTTCCTTTCTTAGAGAATTTTGAAAACATTGCTTTCCATTCCAAATCAGAAACCAATTATTGAAATATCAAAATGCCCTAGGAAATGGAATTACCTTTTTTCTTACACTTCTAGTTAATACTCCTATTCTTTTTTGCAGTGTTGTTATAGTCATGTTGGTCCCAGGATATTAGAGAGACAAGGTGGGTGAGGTAATACCTTTTATTGGACCAACCTTAGTTGGTGAGAGATACAAGCTCTTTGTATAAGCTTAAAAGCTTGTCTCTCACCAGCAGAAGTTGGTCCAATAAAATACATTACTTCACAGATCTTGTCATTCCTATTCTTGAAAGACGTGCTGTGATTATGACCTCAGTTTCACATTTTATCCAAAAGACAAATTTTGCCCCTTAAAACCATCCTACTGAAGTGAATCCGTGCGACCTAGTTATTAATATCTCTTCCTGTTGAATCTATGTTGTTTCCAGAGGTCTTCTATCCACATATTAACACCACTCAACCTTGCTAAACTTCTAACAAGATCATAGCAGAAAGAGGGTCAGTACCAGAGGGACAGAAGCCAAATGCCAGAGCGAAGGGGAGTAAACCAGAATCATAAGCCAGAGGCAGAGCCGGGGGTCAAATCCAAAAGTCTGAAGCCAGAGTGGAGCTGTGACTGGAAGCAGGCTGGAGCAGGGATAGGAACAAGGGCAAGTGCAGCTGTGGGAGAGGAATGTGTTGAGCAGCCACTGATCTGCTTCTGCGGCCAGGCTTATAAACAGAACTACTGAACCGGCAGCCAGTCGGGACTGTCGCCACTCTTTGAGTTCCGAGGTAGTGTACCTGGGCTCATTGGTTGCTTAGTAGTACAGTTAGTATCTGGGCGAGTCCTTGGTTGCTTAGTTGTGTAGTTAGTATCTGGGCTCATTGGTTGCTTAGCAGTGCACTTAGTCAAAGAGCAGGCCAGCAGATGCTCTAGGTGGTGTGGTCAGTGACTGGCTGGTTCTGCACTCCTGAGTAGTGCTAACTTTGACAGAACTGAGTCAAACCAGAATTACTAGCAAAGAAACAAACTTGCAAACACAGATGCGAACTCAATCCTGTGAGTAACTCTGGGTGGATAGACCCCCACTTTACCATTTATCTCTAAGAATTTAATTATTTTGATTGGGCTCAGTTCCACCAGAACCGTGATTAGAACTGGTCAAATAATGAAAAACAAATGTAGCTTATATTTTCAGAATATTTTCTCTCTTGATTTTGATTTTGTTTTATATTTTCCACTGACATATTTTTATTTATTTCATTTTTAAAGTAATAATATTTTGAAGTGATTTTAAACAAAAATATTTTAAAATCTAAAATTTTCATTCCTGAAATTTACATTTTGGAAAAATCCACCACTTGTATAAGGTGACCTTTTAAAATTGGGACTGAGGGGGAAAAATATGAGAGCTGCAAGGAGAAATAAATAAATAAAGGAAAATTTTTGAGAAAATTAAAATATTTGGTCAAAAAGTCTATTTACTGAAAAGAAAAAAAAAATCAAACATTTCCAATCAATTCCATCAATGACAGATCAGGAACCCAGAAGTAGGTTTAAAAATACATGTTATCTGTTCTTGTCCAAGGTCAATATATGGAATATGCTTGCCATAGGTGAGGGTGGAATATATTGGTATAAATAAGATATTGCCATATAATCAGTAAAATCTGTACTCAAATCTCTGACAATTAGATAAATAAATATGGGTTTAGATATTTAGATTGACACCGCCAAGTTTGGAAATGCTTGGTTCTGAATCTTCAGGCAGAAGCTCTCCATGATGGCTTTACTACTATTACTAGTTCTGTGGCTTGATAAGCATGGCATAAGATTCTTATTGTGTCACTCTGCAGAGGCAATTCTTGATGGAGAAATGGTAAACTATAAAACTCAGTAGAGCAGCAACTCAATACCCCTTCCTCTGGATGCTGAGCTGCTTCTCTGTCATTTTCCTGACTTGCTGTGGCTTAGGCTAGATACATAGTTCTAGTCAGTAGGATGGCACACCAAACAGCTAAAGCCATTTCATTGTTTCATGCATGAACCATTAGGATATGCCACACAAGAATATTAAGAATAAACAATCAAAAATTACACTAAACTCAAAGCTTTTCCCAGTAGCTGTCTATAAAGATAGCACACAGATGAGACTATATTGATATGAAGATACCTCCATGTTCTGGGAGAAAGGGTCCTTAGGATCACACAGTGATGAAGATATTCTGTGGTTGCCACGGAAACAACGTTGACTGCTGTTCTGTGGGACTGGAAATGTCTGTCGAATAATTGTTAACCTTCCAATTGACCTTCTCACTAGTTCCTGCACATCCACATCATTTATTTCCTGTAATATAAAGATAAGGCATAGAATATGTAGAAAAGTTAAAACACAGAAATGTCACCACTAGACTATAAATGAAAAATAAACTGAAAGACGTGGCATTTATTCTGTGCTGTCCTGTTCTCAAAGACAAACACAGGTGTATTTATTAAAATGACTGGCCTACCATATCTATAATCATGTTACATGCTAAAATATGCTACACTGAAGCCTAAATGGAGACCTCGGGGGTGTAAGTGGGCTTTCCCCCCCCCCCTTCCCTTTGATCTTTTACTTTAAAGTGTTTCACAGCAGATAATGTGTAGGACAGTAGGACGACATAGTATGAAGTACTGCTAAGTGCGGCATTATAAGGAGCTCTGGAGGTACAGACAATTATTCAGATCTTAAGTGTTCATTTCCTGGAAAAAGAACCAATAAACAATTTAGTGGTTAACTAACAATTTATCAAAACGGCATGGGGAGAGAGAAAGAAATGCATTAGGTCATTCAAGGCTGTGTGTGTGTTGTTGTGCATAGCAAGATCTAATTTAAAACCAGCCTTTATCTGTAAAGTTTCTATTATGGTTTAAAGCTGAGCACCCACAGCTAAGCACAGACACTTTAAAGAAAACTAAATAAACAAGTTAATATTTATTGGATATTTTGGTTTGGGGAGGAATATAATGTGAGTGTGTAAAGACTGAGGCTATGCTGTTTTACACCAGCTGTGGATTTCACCTTGAATTTGGCATGGCTAATTGATTAACAAACAATAAGAACTGACCCAAACCTTTATTTTAAACCTGAATTTGAGATTAACTTGAATCTTTTCTGAGAACTAAAGAGGTTTAAAAGCCCTAAAAATAGAGTTGACTTTCTCCCCTCTTTTGTCCATTTTTTCTGCACAGAAGCAGAGTTAATGAAGTACTGTATGGCACAACACAATTTATCCGAAGAGAGATTTCTCAGATCTAGGGACTGTCCCTCGGCACAGTGAATCATTTGCTTGTTATTTCCTTTAAGGAGCTGCCCCTGTTTATTGGAATGTACTTGTTGTCCTAAACATTTTGGAAACATAAGAGTTTAATGTTCCAAGCTGAAGTTAGCAAAAATTCTATGGGAAATTTTCAGCATGACTTTCAGAGTAAAAAGCACATTCCAATAGAAAGCAAAAATTTTGAAATATAGGCCCAGTTTCCCTTTTTTTGCAGTAGTAAACTGCATCTGAATTTGTGTGTCTGTATATGACTTACAGGAGAAAATTCGTGCACTTCTGCTTCAACTTCATGATCTGTGTTCACAATTGCATAGTTAGGAGGCAGAAATACTCAAACTGAAGACCACAATGAAACTTCCTGTCTGCAAAAAGCAAATCAAACCTTTTTGAAAATGCTACTTTTTAATTTTAAATTCCAATCCTGATTTAGTTTTCTGGCTACAGTGAACGTGCTTAAAGCAAAATCTTCTGAACCAACTGGTTCAGATATAGCTCCATTTTGTTTATTTCCTTTAAAGCCAAAAGGAAGAATATGCTAAGGATTGTGAATTTTAACATCAATTCTCTTGACTACACTAAACCTATTTTATTCTTCATCATGGCATGTCATAGCTTTTGGATTCATCTGTTATTTATGTTCTTTATGAAATATAGATTTCTCTGCAAACAAAACAACACCTGGCATCAGCGGAGTCCAGTGTAATATCCTGCATTTCTGGTCGATTAATCCTTAATGTACCATAGATAATGGTTTCTCTCAGCTTAATATGCCATCTTTTCATTTAGTCTGTATCATTTCTCTAGCTATGAGAAAGAAAAAGTTGCTTCTTTGGGAAAATGCAGGTCATTTTTCAATTCACATGCAATATAATCACAGAGGACCGTTAAAAAGAATCTTATTATCTATATTCTAAACCACACTTTTTAATCAGAGTGCTTATGGGGAAATCACTTAGTTTTTGTTACATATCTTACCTATATTGGAACAGAGAGGCTGTCAGATGGTTTTTGTTTTTTTTTTAATATTGTGAAAAATCATACCCACATGGCCATGCTACACCACCAAGTAACATTTTATAAGAGGTTTTGACTTTTAGCTGTGCAAACATTTATCATTTTTTCTCCCAAAAGCACAGCACATTTTTTCTTTATTCAGCAGTTTTGTGCATTTTAATTAGAATTCTCTGGGTTTTGCCTCTAGGTCGTTGCCACACTTTAGATATATTGTGTATTTTATAAATATTTTCTGGGCACTAAAATCATATCCAAACAAACACCAAAGAGAGATGGGCAATGTGTGTATTGTCAATGTGATGAAGCAATATAACAAAAATACACTGACAAATGTAATTTAGATTCTGTGGGCTATACTGGTATTATAATAAGATTTCCTTTTTAGTTTAATTTCTCAGCTGCAAAACTGTAACCCACAAACCCGAGTCCAGCTTAAATCAGGAGAATTTGATGTAAATAAATTTCTTTGCCTCATTTTAATTCTGCCATTATTTTCTCTTAGGATTGATTGACAGTGAAGAACCAGTTTTGTTGTATAAAACAAGACAATCAGCTCACTCATTGTTCTGATTTTTAGATAAGAGTTCAAGAGATGTTCCACAGTGACAAAAAAACTAGGTTAAGGGGACTATTTCATAGAAGGAAACCATTTGCATTTCAATTTCAAGGGTTGTTGTAGTCTTGTTGGTTGCAGGATATGAGAGAGACAATGCAGATGGGGTCATATCTTTTACTGGAATGACTTATGTTGGTGGAAGGGACATAGTTTTGACCATCAGAGAGCTCTTTCTCGGGCACCAGTGACACTCTAGTTACCTTCTTCAGACCTGAGGAAAAGCCTAATGGAGCTCAAAATCTTGCCCCTTCCACCAACAGAAGTTGTTCCAATAAAATATATTACCTCATTTACCTTGTTTCTATAGTATCAGAGTGGCTGATCCATTTTACAAGTACTGAATGCCAAGAAAAAAGAAATAGAAAAACAGGAGGCCACTATGCCCAGTTTGTAGCTCTAGTATGAATTAAAAAGGGATTCAGATTTTCTAAACATAGAGTATAAATATATTTTGATATCTTGGGCCAAAACTTTTATTTTTTTCTCCTCGGGATTGAGACTAGGAAGAGTATTGTCATTAGTATAAATGGAGTGAAGACAGAACTTTGAGACAGAAGCTAAGATAAGAAGGAAAGATGAATTGATCCACTCTGTGGGACATGGATCAGGCTTCTAAAACTAATGGCCACTGCAGCAGAGCTACCTCATTCTGCCTGCTCTGAAGCAACCTACAGACATATCGGTGGAAAGGGGCACAGATACATTGCTATGGGTTTCAGAATGCCAATTTCTATTAGTTATTACATGCCTAACTTGAACGATAGCCAGGTCATTCATCAGTGTAACCCACATTTGGGGTGGCCAGCTCCTGGAACTCTGAGCTGAGCCTCTAGCAAGTCCTAACCCTGTGAACTATGACAAAAATGGCTACAAATCCCTTTGACACCATTTCCCAGCATCCCTGGAGTCAGGTGTGGGGACAGAATAGACTGGCTACCCCTGCTGAGACTAACTGTAGGACTGGAAGGAACCTCACAAGGTCATCTAGCCTAGTCCCCTGCACTTATGGCAGGACCAACATATACTTTATTGTTTTCTGTGAACTGGGTTTTATATGTCTGACCAGTGGTGACAGCATTATTCATTTTCCCAAGGGAAGCACCGCTGATGTCCCAGGCACAGCAAGAGTCACCTAGGGTGGAGGCACCGACCTCACAAAGACGAACCCAGGACCCAACCCATTTGAGGAGAGGAAAGACGCCACACCAAGTAACAAGCACCACAGAGGAAGCTGGAGCCACATCTCTGTGGAGGGGACTATACGAGTCTGCACAGGTGGCAAGTGCAATACAGAAAATTGAGTAGTATATAATACATGAGCTACTGCAATCATTTTAAACTATAAGGGTTTAATGCAGCCCCTTGTAATGGGAGCCCTCACTCCTGGAGTGCCCAAGGTAGCCAAGTGCAGTGCTGCGGTCAAGTATCTGCCTCAATTTCCCCAGTGGACTTTCAATAAGTCCAATGAGGCTTATGTATATTAAGCAGTACCCTTCAGCAGTGTAATTTACTTAATCCAAAGGCAGATCATTAGACAACCAGGTCTTGACTTCAGCATCCTACTTGAAGGAGGTAGGGGCTGAGTTAACCTTAGCCCATCAACACCACTTATGTCCAGATCCCTTACCTGTGAGGCTCTCTTGACCCAAAACCCTCACCTGGAGTCAGGGTCTTCAGCTGGGGAAGAGCTTTGCCTCTTGAGCCAAGGTCCCCACAAAGATCAAACCGACAACAATCCTTCCTTAGAACAACATATAATTCCTTTGATCTGGAGCTCCTCCTGCTACTTGTGAAGTCCTTCCACTGGGACCAGGTTTTGCTGAGGCTTGGCATTCATAGCTCCTCCTTTTTGTAGCCTCCCACAGCTAGGAGCACTGTGCCTTGACCTCCTTTTCTGATGAGCTCCCTCACAGCCCTTCCTGAGAAGCCTTCACCTTGGTGCTCTTTTTGTCTGCATTCTGGGGACCGTTTCTCTCCCCAGGAGTCTGTTCCCCACTGGGAATAGCTTCCTAGCCAGCTCCCACTGAGAAGTTGTTTCCCTGGGCATTTCTTTCCTGTGATCTCCCCTGCCCAACCCCACAGACCCTTTATAAGACCCGGGTGTTTCTTAACTAATTAACAACTGCTCAGCTATTCAGGCATTCAATTATCCCTGGATGGGTGTTGGTTAGCTCATTGTCTTTAACACAGCCTGTCATAGGTAGGCTGATGAGGCCAGCAATGCTGTGACACCCCCAAAGTAATTATTTTGCATTAATCTAGTGCACAGGTTTAAAATGTGCCACTACATCAGTTAGTGAAATCCAGTTAATTATTTCCTGGGATCTACCAGAACTTCAAAAGTTGACTTTTAAGTTCAATATGACCTACCCCAGGCTCCTCATAGTACTGTGTTGTACTTAAATAGCAATGAACAAACAGAGTCCAACAACTAGGACTTTTTGGACAGATATTTAAAGCCAAATTCAGCGCATGGATGCATGCATGTAAGATTCCCATTTAAATCAGTGGGAGCTGTGTGCATCCATCTCAGGGTAACTTTTTGAAAAATGTGTAACTTTAATGGTTCAACATTTTTCTAAGTTGTTTCACCTATAATAACTGCGAGCAGTGCAAAGAGCTTTGGCTGTCCTCTGAAGAGAGCACAGTAGGAGACAGGTGACGCCACTGGGCATAGTGGGATTACACTGCACAGTTTAACTAATCACTAAAGAAAGAAACCTATTTAAAAATCAATAAATGAATGAGCCATTTCTTCCATGATAAAAACAGACACACAGTTTTCTCTTCAGATTCTCACTATCAGCTAAAATAAAATATATAATGAATGCAGAAATATGACTTAAAAGAGTGACAAGAGAATTTAGCCAGATTCCCTTAGGCTGTCAGAGGTTACATTTATTGTGGCAGGGAAGGAAAACAAACAGAGAAATCCCTTCTCATGCCTATTACTCCATCTCTGATTTGTGTATATCCAAATACTATATCCGAATCTCTATATTCAAATCTCTGAATCCTGTGAAATTTAAATAAAGAACTATACCATCTGCTTCAGGGCCCTGAAGGAATGGGAATATTTATTTGGAGAGGTTTTTCTCAACTGAATGCATTGATCAGGGGGAGGAGATTGGTATTATTACCAAGTACTAAACATGACTGATTGTGACATATGAAATTGTGCAACCTCATTTTTATAGAGCCTTCAGTACAATACAGAAATATAAAAGTAATGTATTAAAGGTAACGTATAATATTTTTCCCCCCAAAGTTCCACAGTAATTCCCATTATGATGCACATCGTCGAAGCTGATTTAATATATTACCTTAAACATCAAGTAATGGGACAATAAAATTAAGTAAATGTTACCAAGCATTATTGCCTTTTTAAATAACCCATTGAAGTAATATATGCAATCCCAGAAAACTAGGCAGATTCATGTCCATGAATGGCATTTCTTTTCAGATTGTTTTGTTTTCAGAACAAAAGGAAAAGGGAATACATTCCTAATTTGTATTTGGCATCTGGTTGTAAGCAGTTATTTTAACTGTTTGCCAAACAATGTATTTCTCATTTGCATAATTCATTCTAAATGCTGAAGGACTACAAAAGCAATGTAAAATAGGATATTTGGCACACTAGAAATGCTACTGTGGCACAGCTATAGTGTAGACACTTACTACAGCAACTGAAGGGGTTCTTCCATTGCTGTCGTAAATCCACCTCTCCAAGAGGTGGTAGCTAGAGTTTGGAAGGTGGATTTAGAGGTGGAAGAATTCTTCTGTCTACCTAGCGGTGTCTACACCGGGGCTTAGGTTGGCTTCACTGCATCTCTCAAGGGTGTGAATCTTTCGCATCCTGAGCGATGTAATTAGGTTGACCTAAATTCTAGTTTAGACTAGGCCATAGTTACTTGGTAGCTCTGATTTAACTAAAACAAATACATCCATCATAAAGGGCTAGATTTACTGCATGGAGTACTTGTGTGAGTAACCACATACCACTGTGAACACAGAGTTTCCAATCTGGCCCATAGTGTAACTTCAAAGGATACAGTAATATGCAACTAGAGGACAACCACATTGATTGCACTGTTTTTTCTTTTTGGGGGGAGGGGGAAAAGGATTTGTTTGTTTGCTTATAAGAGAAAATATATCTGTTGTGGCAAGGGAGGCCTATTCTGCCCCTGTGGGTCCTGCGCTTTTGGCAACTACACCGCTGGCGTGGCTGGGTGGGAGCAGGGGGGGCCCGGTCCCACCCTCTACCATGGGCCCCAACCCAGGAACTCTGCGAGGAGTAGCCTCAAATGGCTTAGTTCATAAGCTACTGCCTTCTCTGGGTTGCTCGTCTGTGGCCCCCTGCTTACAGTCCACTTCCTAGAATCGGGTATGTGGATTTCCTACTCTTCCCTGCTTGAGTCTCTGTCCAGTTGCTTGAGCGGCGCTGGTCCTCCTTCAGGCTTTTGGGGCCTGTGTCCCCTGGCCCTGCCTGGACGGGCTTCTCTCTAACTCCAGTGGCTTGGTGCTGTGGCAACACCAACACTAGCTCCAAGCCTTGGCGCAGCGCAGCGCAGCTCCTTCACCCAACTCCCTCTCAGCTGTCCCTGTCTGCCTGAAATGGAGGCTTTTAACTGCTGGGGCAAGCTCCTTAATTGGCCTCAGTTGGCCTAATTGCCCTGGAGTAACCCCAGCTGACTCACACAGGGAATAAGGATTTACTGAGCCTGGGGCTAATATATATGCCTTCCAGCACCCTTCTATAGCCGTCAGGTCTGGCCCTGTCACACTGTTTTAAAACTAGACTTGTTTCTCTAATATTCTGGGACCAACACAACTACAACAACACTGCAAACTAAACAGCAAAGAGCATGTGCAGCCATCACTCCATTTCCAAATCTCCCATAGCCATCAAAGTGGATAAAATTGAGATATTTTTCTGTAGTGTACTGGCAAAGTGACAGAAAAGGCAGAATATTGTTCTCAAACATTCGCCATCTGGAATATATTGACATTTTTGTTATGGTCTGAATAAGATGACTTCAAAAGAAGTATCTTAAAGGAAAACTTTTTTTATAAATGATAAATCAAAGTCAGATCTAGATTCTATCTATGCCACTGTGAACAGATCTTATTTGTTTCTGATCTGATTTTAATGTCCTCAAAATATTGCAAATATTTAGAATGCTAGAACAGAAAATATATCATTTTATCTTCTCATGCATGGATATGGCTCATCCGGCAGACTCTGTTTCAAAAAGCAACTCATTTGTTAATCTATAGGTTCTACAGAAAATAAAGAATACATTGTAGTGAGAAGTAAGAGCTTAAGGCCTGTAAAACAGGCTAAGGCCTAAATGGAAAAAGCCGAGTGAACAGAAATATATAGGGTCACTCAAGTTAACTGAAATTGGCACAGGAAAGTGCTGATACTGCAAGATTGACAAAATATTACTAAAATATGTAGCAGGTATAGGAGGTTACCAAGATACTAACTCTCTAAAATGACACTTTTATGGATAGAAATGACAAAATGTGATACATGGAGTTGTTTTGCCCAAATCAGCCAATCAACGGAAAAAAGTGGTATTAGACTACGTCAAGAGGGTAGCAACTACCTACGTCAAAGGGGGAAGAACGAAAGTGTATGTAACAATGTACAAAAGAGGATGTCAGAGGGAATACTGGCATCCGGTCTAGGGGATAACGGAAAGTCCTGCCGTTGGGCTGAGGCCATTGTAACGCCACCTATACGAAACTGACCCAGAGATACTCTGTAAGTCATTTCTCATTGGGCCGCACGCAATAAACCTGGCCTGGGTGCCTTCGTTGCTCAGCTAATTCGTGGTCGTGTCAATTCATTCGATTGTGAGAGCTGTCTCAGTTTCCTGATCAGAGCTGGGACAGCATCTACACAGGGACACACGCACGCAGCCTACACTGATAAACATCGGTAACCAACACACTGATTACCACATACATCAGAGCTTTTTCAGTTTACTACACTGAAGTTTTTCTTTTAAAGTTCAAATTCATTTAAAATTGACTAAAATGATAATAAGATATGATATGCACCAATCAGTAAGAACTTTCACCTAAGTGATTTACCAGTATTTTGGCTAACTCTATAAATTAGGGGCCTAATCCAACTCCCACAAAAGTCAATGGAGAGACTTCCATTAATTTCAATAAAAGTTGTATTGGGTCCTAAGAAAATGATCATTTTTAATAGCATCTGTTAACTTTAAACAATGGAAGTGATTTACTAAACTGGTCTGGTCACTAGAAAAACAAAGAACCAGAAGGATGACTGATTTCTAATCTAGCCTCACTGAAAAATGGTTGATTGTACCTATAAATTCACTTTGTGACCTACCTGTGGTTTAGAAAGACAAGGTAAAACAGGAGCTGACTGTAACCAGATGCTGATTCTGAACTCAGCTTTTCCATTAACATAAACTGGAAACAGCAAATCAATTCTGATTCATTTATTGTACTCTAACAATTAAAAACTAATGACTGAATATGAAAACAGAAGTGTCCGGTTAAGAATCGAGATAAAAAATTACATGTGTGATTTCCCTAAGCAAGCTTTACAAAGACGACACAGATACAGGTACTATACAATTTAAACTAGGGAATAATTATCTCCCCCAATTAAGCCTTTCATGGACATAATAAATTACTCTGTTTTAAAAAGTAGAGAAACATTTGAACACGGTAGAATCGAAAAACAACTTAACTGAGCAGTGTTTTATATGTGCAGCTACTCTTCTTTTTGATCTACCAGATGTTGGTTAGCAAGCATTTAATGTAGATTTTATTTCATGATTAAAAACAGATCTTTTAATCAAACGTCTTGGCAAATATTCCCACAAGGTCAGACAGATTTGAAAACAGATATGTTTCTACTTAAAAAAGTTTCTTCCTGTTTGCTACTTATACACATTCATATATGGCCCTATCCAGAGCCCATTAACTTCAGTGGGTTTTGGTTCCAGCTCATAATGAACTACTTAATCCTTGTGCTTTTTAAAGGGATAGAGGGAGGGAACACATACAAGTTTTAGAAACAACATTTAAATATAAATGGAACACAAGACTTCACTTGGAAGGATTCACTCTGTGCAAAGAAGAATTGTTTTTGGTTTGGTTTTTGTGGGGTTGTTTTTTTTTTTTTTTGATGAAAGATCTCCCAAAGCAGGCAGCTCAAGCCAAAAGGAAAGGCTAAATATACTCAGTAGGGAAGTGTTTTTCATTTGCTTTACTCATACAAGGCCTTTTATTTAAAAAAACAAAACAAAACAAAAAATAAAGCCCCAAAAGATGTCATTCTGTTTTTATTAAACAATGTTCCCACCCGCATGCCTGGAGTTTGCTTTAGCTACTGCTTCCTGTTGGCAAAGATGAGCGTGAACACTGTCAGTATGTATGAAAACAGGATTCATGCTTTACAACAATATTCAGTTGATAGTTACCTCATTTATAATGATCCAGTGACAGTCAAAAGCAACCAAATTAGTTTCCACGACCTGAAATAGAGAACAAAGCAGCTATCAGTCAGCTTATTTATGAAAGCCAAATAAATAAAAGGATAGATAGATAAATAAAATGAAATAGGTGCTCTCTGCAAATGACAAAAAATGGAGCACATGCTCTGAAAAACCTGTTATTCAGCTGAGGATAAAGAACCTTTAACACAATGCTGCAGAAGCATTTTTGTTATTGTTTGACTTACTAATTAAAGATGGAAATATACTTCATTGCAAGCAGCACAGAGGGAAATAGGTTTCCATTGATTCAGAAGAAAATGAAATCAGTTTTGCTTTAACACTGTGTGGTGAGATAGAGCAAAAGAAAGAATGTCAGAGAATCAGTACGTTCAGGCCGGATACCACTGTAGACTGACCAAATTTCTGAATCTCCCAACACCTTCTCAGTGTTCACCTATCCTGGATGTGTGAGTGGGAAGGAAATGGGAAGGTTCTGATCACCAGATTAAAATATTTGGGGATTATATAACTGGAGGAATGGGTGGGAAAAGGTATTTTGAGGGAGAGAGAGAAATGTGTCATTGTGGCAGTTTTGGGAGACTACATGTACCTGTTCTTGCCCCTATTCTCGCAGGTCCCTTGCTGCCCCCTCACAGTTCTGCTTCCCTCTCCTCTGTCTCCTACCTTGTGGGTGAAACCAATTGCAACACATGCCTTTGTGCTCAGCCCAAGATGCCACCTTCCTCTTCTTTCTTGATTCTGTGCTATCATTCTTCACTTTGTGGGCAAGGCTCACTCAGGGGAGAAACAAAGAGAAAAGAGGAAAAGGAGAGATGGCTGGCAATGTCATGAGCACAGTAAAGATGCAGCTGCAGGATCTGACTTTCACACCAAGGTAGGTAATGGGGAGAAGGCAGCGGAAAAGGGAAAAATCTCATTTCGTTCTACTGGTTTCAAGTGAACAGGCATTGCAAACCAAGACACGCCAAGTAAATCTTGCTCATCTAATCACCCAACCAATTTTAGCTCTAAAACAGCAAGTACCTAGAACTGCTATTAATCACAGGGGAAGGAAGCCTGGTGTTGTAATGCTGCTCTGTGAAAGCATAAAGCAATGTGACATTGTGTTAGGTGAATGATAGTGGTCTATTATTATTGAGGCCTGGAAAAAATGCACAGCATTGATGTTTGGCTTTTAACAATGGATTACCACAATTGCTGGCTACCAGGGATTGTAATTTATTGTAATTTATATAATGCTGTGTCCAAAGGAGAAAATTAACTGGTTACTAATCTTAAAAGAGGTAAGATGCCCCATCCTGAAAACCCCCGTTATTAATTCAGAGGCATTGGAAATGGGTTCAGTTCTTATTTGCTACATTGATGGGCAGTATAGGAAATTCTAAACTAGAGAGAGACTGAAAGCGGTTTATGGACAGCTGCATATGAATTGTCCTTAGATAGGAAACACTCTCCATTGCTGAAATAATCCTTTAGGGAAATAAGATTGCTGTGTCTCTAATGTATTTCTGGATAAATTTAAACATTATTTGTAGTTCATCATTGTAATTCATGATGTAACATTGAATTTAGATGCAGTGCATTATAGTCTCCATGTTGTTATTCTGGTTCAACATATTTTGTGATCTTATTTTGATTGGTCCTCTACTTATGAGTCAGTGGAGAGGGGCTTCCTATATATCTATGTGGTAGTTGTGGTAGTTGTGGCATCTCTTGGATTTTGTCAAGGAGGTTTCTCATGCAGCATAACACCTGATGTTAAAAGGTGAGGTATTAGAGAGGACTCTTTGCTTGTTGCTTTCAGAGCCTCTGTTTTTATTCTCATTATTTGATTCAGTTATACATTGACTACCTGGGTCTGGGAAGAGTCTAACCACACAGGAGCAGAGAGAGGCAACTGAGAAGCAGAAACTGAGAAGCAGAGTGCCAAACTGTGTGGTGTTTGTGCATTAGCTTCCCAAGTCAAGCACATAAGCTTACTTATTCATTGTGGCAAGCAGAACAGGAAGGAGCTGCTCCCTCTGTACTAAGAGACTGGCTTTGAGCTGCCATGCTATCTCTGGTGCAAGCTCAACAATTTCAGAGGTGGGGTCGTGAGCAAATGACCACACTGGGGGATTCAAAAACAGTCTCCGTGTAGCTGCAGTGTGGTTGAGGATGCCATACACCTGATGAATGAGCTGCCAGTGCTCATCTTGTGCTAGTCTATCAGGAGGACTTTACATACTCCACACAGAGTATCCTGCAATTGCTGTATGGCTGAAATGTGTGATGCTTCCCTGAGCCCTTTTGACCTTTTTTCTTTTGACTTATATATCTGTTTTATCTCCCTACTTGGTATTTTCAACTCCCCCCCACACTTTATTAAACCAGTTGTGCATTCACTAATAATAATATTATTTTGACATTTTGTTGTATTCTTCACAGTGGCCTTTTATGACACACCAAAAGAGGCAAGATAGAACTGAGCAGTAAAATGATGTGAAGCCACATAGCACAACCTGTCAGAAAGCTTATACTGGGGTGTTATTGGTCTGATCAGATATCATGTATCAAATAAAATTGAAGGAATAAGTAATGGTCCCAGTGCTTGTAAACAAGCACTGGCTCCCAAAGAAAAAATCCTATTATTGTCATGCCATAGAAAGTTAAAGTAAGATGAAATTAAGAAAAATTCAAAAGAACCACTTTTAGTTGGAATTTCAACACATTCCACAGGATCATGTCAAGTCTGATGAATTTCTGTTAGAAACCAGGTATGTTTCTACCAAACCCATACCTGCCAGACAGGTTTCAAAACCCGCCTGGTTCCTGCCTAGCTCCTCAGCAGCATGCCTGGCAGGCTGACGGGGAGCCAAAAGCCCGAAAGCCCCAGCTCGCTGGTTTGCGGCTCCTTAGAAGTCCAGGCTCCCAGGGTTCAGTCTGCCAGGTAGACTGCCCTGAAGCCACGGCTCTGACTAGGGCTGAGCAGTGAATGGTAATTCCGGTTTGCAGAGAGCTTTGAAATGTTGGGTTTTCATTCCAAATGGGAACAAAACCAAATTTTGAAGTCTTGAAATCATCTGTGAAACACAAATCATTCTTTGTCCAGCTCCAGTTAAGATCTGGATGAATAATTGATTTTTCAGTTTTTTGTTGGCTGTTCTGAGAAAACGAACACAAACGAATCTGGATCAAACTGAACTGGGAAATTTGATGAATTGAAAATGTCAGTTTTGGGTCAAAAAAAAAAGTTTTGTTTGATCCAAAACATTTTGTTTCTGCACATTTTTAAAGTCTAGATTACAAACTTGCAAACAGAGATAGCAGTAGTACCTCCCTTATAAGCTTTATCCTAGCGCTTCGGAAACTCACCTGAGAGGTGGGAGAGAAGGGTTCAATTCCTCTCTCTGTCTGACGTGAAGAAGGAATTTGAACTTGGGTTTCTGGCATTTCAGGGGAATGTTACAGCCACTAGGCTACAAGATATTCTGATGTAGATCTCTTTTAATCTCTCTGGTTAAATGATTTGAATAGTCACTAGAGAGAATCAGTGAGAATGACTGTGTATTCTGCTGGTTAGGGCGCTCAGCTGGGAAGTGGGAGACCCAAGTTCAGGTCCCTGCTCCAATGCCTATTTAATTAGTGACCCAAAGTCGAAAAGATTCAGCAGGAGAGACTGAGAAAGAGCTACATTAGATTATTCATAGCTCAGAGGCTGGGGCACTCTCCTACAGTACCAAAGATCCAAGTTCAAATCCCTCTTCTGTATCAGGAAGAGGGAGAAACTGAATATTCAGAGTTTGGGCACAATAGAATGATTTTATTAACCCAATCAAACATTTTATAGACATTTTTCCTCCCTCCTCCAGGAAAGGTTTTGAAACTTAAAGGAATCTGATATTCAACACTACAGCTTTCTGAAAGTAGTTGATAATAAAACAATATCATGCATAATCTGACATAGAACACTCCTTTTGATCAGCAGTTATGAAGCACAAGTTTACAAGCACAAGCTCATTATTATATTAACCTACTAAAAAAAAATCAACACTAGCATTAACACAGCCTATATCCAATATCTGTCAGTAAAACCGTCATTACTTGGACAAGGCATGACTTTACAGTCATGATAAAACGATACACCATGCCCTTAACTTTCTACTGAGTTTACAGTTTTGTTCATTTAAGGAGTCCATGGTACCTTCACTGAGGAGGGAGGAGAGCAAATGAGAATGCATTAATGAATGAAGAGAGATATTAGAAGCAAAGAGCATTTCTGGTACCATTCAAATTAAGCCTCAGTACTCATAACTAAAAGCCCATGTAAGGAAGTCATGGACACCATTAATAAAACTATTTTGAAGTTATTTTTATTTTTATTTTATTTTTATTACTTATGTGTTCAAAAAGTTAAAGTATTTATTTAGCATCTGAGGGGATGATCCACTAAAGTAAGAATATCATTTCTTTATGATCTATGAAAACATCTCTCTGCATATCCAGTGAAGTTGGCATGAACTCTGCATTTTGTAGAAGGGGGCAATGGAATATATAAACCAATACGTTCAATGGGAGTGAGGGAGTAATTAAAAGGGATATGATATCTGTGAGTTAAAAGCAATAAAAACAATTTGGTATGGGGCACAGAGGAGTTAGGGAGTTGTAAAACCCAAATCTTTGAGTACTGTGCAGCTTTGAAATTCATCTGCCCATAATGCTGGCTTTATGACAGAAAGTAGTGCTCTGCACACATAAGAGGGACAGATTGAAAATTTCCATAATTTCCAGAAAGCAGGTGATGGTTCCAACTCACATCGTAGGATAAAATTGAGCTAAACTATTGTATGAATTCATAATGAGGGCCTGAAAGCACATGAAAAATGATATCCTTCACAGGTATTAAATGAAACAAATAACCCTTTGCTAATCACAGATGAACCCAAACAGGTATGTAAATAGTGTCCAAATACTCAAACACCTTTCTTTTTAACAAAGAAAAAAAAAGCTGCGTGGAGCTACTGATATCACAGACTTGGTGGACTTGGAAATCTTGAAACGCTGAAGAATCAATATGTTAATTACCTGGTATTAGGTTTGAATCTCAAACATGTATTTCAGTGAAGAAAATTAAAAAAAAAAAAAAATTCATCTGCCTTGACATTCACAATCCAAGTAGCAATATTAAATAAATAACCTTGTGCTGCTGAACTGACATTTCTATCATGCCGCTGGAGGTCTGGTAATCCACTGCAACTTTATTGTGCAGGGAGTGCAACAGTGTCATGGTATAACCAAAGAATTTGAGGAATGATTTTTCTTCCTCTCTCTTTCCAGTCCAGTTCATTTATATATTGTGAGTTTAGATACGCTGCCAAATTTGTACTGCCTTATCACATGACTCTTCAACACCAAACATGAAAGCATCATTTTAGCAAACCAATTTTGTATTGGACTTTAAGGGCCAAATCCTTAGATAGGGTTAATTAACATCACTGCATTGAAGCCAAAAGAACAATACTGCCTTATACCACCTGGGAATTTGTCCCAATGGTAGGTTACTCTTTATGTCCTGCTGAAGCAGTCACATGAACAGATCAACCTGAAAGCCAAAAAGTCTGAAAAGACAAGAGCAAAAACAAACACAGAGATCCTGATTCTGCCACCTTACTCACATACTGCCCTGGTCCACACTTACCTCACGATTCGGCGGCAGTCGACGGGAGTTACGCAAACTACGCAGAGTAGCTTGCGTAACTCACGTCGACTGCTGTGCTTCCCTTCTGTGCGGGGTCTACACTACTTGAGGGGGTGATTTACGAGCATCGACTTCCTGATTGATTGAGCAGGTCTAAACTGACCGCTCAATTGATAAAGAAAGATAGATCTGGCGGCGGCGAATTTGCCGCCGTCAGTATAGACATGGCCACTTTGAAGTAGTTTAATGAACCATCTTATTGAAAGCTACAAGAACACTTGCATAAGTACTACTCAGTGTGTGAATAAGGTGGCAGACCCATAGTTCTAATCATAAGAGGTCAGAAGAATCCACAGTATTGATATAAAGTAATATTTTTATAATCTTTGCAATGTTAGAATTGGGGACCATACAGTTACTTACAAACATTTCACTAGCAATTTCACTAACTGCCTATTAAAATAAATGCTGTACTACGTTGTGAAGAAGATATTCCATTTGGTCAAACATGGATGCCATTGAATCAATGTGCAACATGTCTAAACAAAAATGATTTTTCTTTTTCTAAGGGACTTGAGTACACACCTGAATAGATTTTGCAGAGAGCAGAGAAATGCTGTCAAAAAGACAAGTGATGAGCAAGGACAAACCATCTGTCACTGGCAGTAACTCCAGAACTTTTGAATCTTTGGAAGAACCTGACAATTTATCACTCTTTCTTCCATCATTCACTTTCAAACCACCAAAGAGCTAAATGTAAAAATCTGAAGCAAACCAGAAACACTGCCAGCACGGAAGCTTCTTTCAGGTGTAATGATAATTTAAAAATGTACAAAATAGCTCCTGTACAAATAGAGCTGGTAATTTAATGGGATAATATAGAAAGTTAACTGTATTATTCTCCACTGTACCTGGTGGTTTAGCTTTATTTTCCTAGCTCTCTATACAGTGTGTCAAAAAGCATGTACTGAATACCTGGAATACTATATAGACGCAACTGCTAACAGACTCACCAGCAGGACTAACATATATCTTAGTTAAACTAGGGTTGGCAAATGGAAGGTTGTTTTCCTCTATAAAGCTAGAATCAATTAGGCCTTAGTCAAGCTGTACTTAAAGTTAAGCACTATTCATAAGCTCTAACTTAAACACATGCTTAAGCACTTTGCTGGATAGGGGTTTAATAATCAATTAATAGCATGGGAATGGGAGATTTGATAGCAGCCTTTAACTACCTGAAAGTGGGTTCCAGGGAGGATGGAGCTAGGCTGTTCTAAGTGCTAGTAGATGACAGAATTAGGAGCAACAGTTTCAAGTTGTAGTGTGAGAGATCTAGGTTGGATATTTGGAAAAGCTTTTTCACTAGGAGGGTGGTGAAGCACTGGAATGGGTTATCTCGGGAGGTGGTGGAATCTCCATCCTTAGAAGGTTTTTAAGGTGAGGCTTGACAAACCCTTGGCTGGGATGATTTAGTTGGGGTTGATCCTGCTTTGAGCAGGGGGTTGAACTAGATGACTTCCTGAGGTCCCTTCCAAACTTAATCTTCTATGATTCTATGATTCAAATGTAAAATGGTGCTGATGAGTCTTCTGCAGTGTTGTAAGTACCATTTTCAGTGGTGGATAGACTCAAGCTAATTCTGAGACTCTGTTTTTCTTTGTAACTATGACCAAATATTGCAGCTTCATTCATCAAGAATGAAGACATTTGTCCATAAAATAAGTGAAAGCCATGGGATCAGAGGACAGAGCTTTTCAATTGGTGGTACACAACTACAGAAATACTTCCCTGAAGGGTCAGAACAACTGTGAATGTCCTGCCTTTAGAATCAAATGCAAATTCCAACTTTTCATAACATTTCCATAAAAATCACACACATGCGTGTTCATGCAGACAGGAGGGAGAGAGAAAAAGCTTGTGAATATGACATATTGCTCATGAAATTTGCTGGTGGAAGCTATAAAAAGCAAGTGTGAAATTATAAAAGGTACCTAAATGACTTCGGAGCACAAGTTCCACTGAAAGGCAATGAAACTTGTGTTTCCAAGTCACTCAAGCACTTTTGAAAATCCTATCCTAAACAGCTAGACAGACAAATAATACTGATAACTCAAGGTATTCCTGTTAAATCAGGTCGTAAGGAGGGCTTCTCTTAGCCACTTCTTTCTTGCTTCTCCCAACAAGGTCATGATAGAACTTATTGCACTAAGACCCATTAAAGTGGAAGGCAAAATAGGATATACAGGATCCAGAAACAAATTGTGGCAGTTATAAATTAAACCGAATATGTACAGATCAAGATACAGATAACAGCTAACTATCTGTGCAAGTGAGAAAGAAGTGAATAACTCAATGTTCATGGACTGTGTCTTATCTTATTGTCTTTTTCTTCCTTTGGAATAGATGTACACATATCCATTTTTTCCTTTTAAGCCATGCTCACTGCTGCCATTTGTCATAACAAAACCACAATTTTTTACACAACTAAAGCAGATTACATGTTTCCTACCATGGCATTCATGAATCTACAGTATAAATATTACAATTCATTGACTATCTAAACTGCTGAACTATACTTTAAACACATTTTTGCTACAAAAATTGCTACTATTGCCAAGTCAGTTCAGTGTCATAAGACTCCAAAATACAATGTAATCCTTTGGTCATGCCAGAAACACTTAGCACAGAAGTGTTTATTGGCAAAACCTACAAAGCTGTGACAGTACTATGGTTCATATATTGAAAGCAGGAAGCTCCTTATCTTGATGTTGTAGTGTAAATGGATATGACCTAGAACCGCATATGGTCTTTCTTTGTTTTAATCAATCTATTTTTTTCATCCTGATGAAAATCAGCAGATAGTATCACAAAATCCCCTGTGCTGAAACTGACTGGCATGGAAATTACTTTAAAAACTGTCTTCGTTTGACTTTTCCCCAGGAGTTTAGCATGGACCCAAACTCTCTACTACACTCATCCAAACATCCACTATCTACTATATAACCCATGTTTTCTGCATTGTAGTCTGAGCTCCACTCTTCCAGCTAGACCACTACTAAACCACTTGCTGCCAATGTTATTTCACAGACCAATGTGTTGTAGCCACTGTTACTTTTTCATAGATAGATCTTCATGTCCCTCTCCCCACTTATCTTTCCCAAGGACATAGTAATCTGCTGACCTCTGAGACTCACACAAAAAACATATTTTGTGTGTGTGAGGCAGAAAATGCAAATTTAGGAAAAATAAAACAAATAGAATAAGCTACATATCACTTCCTAACACTACACTTGATTAAAGAGCAGTGACTTGGGTATTTTGGGTATCTGCAGCAATTGCCTATGGTGTAGATAGTTCTTCTAGCAGTGGTTTGGAAACTAGAAGATGAAAGCATAATCTACTCAGTAGATAACTTGCAGAAGAACAGTAAGAGATGATAAAAAGCTGAAGACTAGTTTATCTGATTTGAAGACAGAAAAGAAAAGCAATGAAATGCATTGAGTTACCTCATCAGTACATAACTGCAAAAGATTCATTCTCACCCTGTACGTACTGTGACTGCAATCCCAGTCGAAAGCTCTTCTTCCCCTCCCCTGCCAGTCCACTAGCTGCTAAATTCATTGAACTGCAGTATTATCAGGCTATCTGTACCAGCACTTCCTGCTGGTGCCACAGCAAAATCTTTTCTTTGTCTCTACTCTTAGCCCTTGAGCTTCTCAATGGGGAAATGGATCACTGATTTATAAAGCTCATTCTTACACACCAGAAACTAAATCTCACAAAAATATCTCTTCACTAAAGTCAATATGTTTGGAATCGAACTTTAATCTCTGTCCATTTCCAAACTCCAGACCAAAAAATACCTGATGAGTGACAGTGATCATTTGTTTTATTAAGGAGTACTAGCAATCCTTACCTGGGTCTCTGATCCCCATGCAAACGGGAATATTCTATTGCAGGTGAAAGTTGCAAGAAAGCTTTCTCAGGCTTATTGCCACTCTATCTCCAATCAGTAAAAATCAAGCTTCTAAATCTCTTTGAAAAAAGAGTTTAATGCATTATATTTTGCATTTTCAGTCTCTCTTAGAGACAATTGAGGTGGCAGTGTTTTTAATCCTTTTCAGTTCAATCCGCCTCATGAGAGCTTTATATTTCTTTTGAAAGGAAAAAAATTAGCCTAACTACTCAAAAGACCTGGTCAGTTTTCCCTTTATTTCAAAACAAGATAGCTTTAAACTAAAGGAAATTCGGTTATTCTACTAAATAATTAGTTTTATATTGACTCGGTTTGCTATTCTAATTATATATGAAAAAGTCCAAGCTCTAGGAAAGAATTCAGCTCCCAAGCTTTTACTGGGATTTTAAGAAAGATGGAGACAATTCAAATGACAAAATCAGCCTTATGTTGAAGGCATACTTGGAAACAACTCAACAGTTATACGTTCAATAAGAGTAAATAACAAGGTTAATAATATAACCATAATAATCAAGTAGAGAGATTGCAAGCACAAAATGCTTTTTTGCCTGGAATCACTTGTACATTCTAGGTTTTGCATTCCCAAAATGTTTCAGAAGAGCTAAATACTATATGAATTCAGTGGGAATCACATCTAAAAACATGCACAACTCTTTGTAAATGTACCTGTTATATAACCAACTTTAAGTAATAGCATTACACAATTTAAGAATTTAAAAAAATATAATCTCTCATTTCATCTAATTTTTTTTTATTCTTATAGATTAAAATTAAGCAATAATGATTGTAGATAGCAAAAGCTAATAGAAAAGTACGATTGTTCCAATGAAAAACGTAACAGCTGTTAGGAAAAGTATTGACCTACTCTGAGGTACTTGGTCTGTAATCAAAGTAATATGCGTGATATTATGTTGTCTATTGTAGTGACAGATGCCAGAATGCAGAAGAACAGCATTTCGCACCAATCACCACTGTGCTACACTCCTGTGGAAACTGCAGGTTTCAAAGAAACAATTAAACACCTCAAAAACAAATGAAATAAATGCAAATTATAGACTTAGTTTAGCTGATGTAGTTTCCTGGTTGTGCCTCTTATTTTCTTGTAGGAATGTCTTGTAGGAATCTTTTCTGCAAGAAGCTAGAATTCTGTTCATAGCTATTTGTGGCAGAAGAGCATTTTATTCAGTTGCAACAGTACTTGGAGAGATCTGCATTTCATCTTTATGCCTACCCAAGGATATTAGTTCTGTTTATACTTTGTGCTAAACTCTTGTCAGTTCGGAGCTAAAAGACAAACAGAAAGGCCAAGTACTTGGCTTGCTGGATTGAGTGTTGGTCTCTAATTCAAACTGGTTGCTCTAGCTTGCCACAGTGATAGGAGAATAGAAGCAGCAAGGATTTCCTCAAGAGTTTAAATCCAGGTGCAAGTCATTAGTGAACCCTCATCTTTCTGAGCACTTATTGGTGAGAACTGGAAATTTCCCCAAAGTGCTGGAAGAAATAACCAGGAGCTGTTTTCTGGGTGAACCAATTCTAGGTGGGAGGCTGCTGCTAAGTCTTCAGTTAAATGAGGAGGAGTGTAGTCTAGTGGATAGACTGGCCTGGGACTCAGGAGACCTGGATTCTATTCTCATCTCTGCCACTGGTCTGCTGGGTGACCTTGAGAGATAGCTTATAACAAATTAGCACGTATTTTTATGACTTTTCTGATAGATATCTGTTGGAATTACTATAGCAGTCATCATTATGGCTTTGGGGTCTGTAAGAGGGAGCCAAGATGTGCTCACATACGATAGTGATGACTGCCATAATAACAACAAATATCTACCAGAGAAGTCATATAAATACACATTAATTTCTTATGTACTATCTCTCAAACTCTACATCTATGTACACATAACTATGTGATTATTTATAATCATCTTTAAATATAGCTAACACTTCATTATGAGAATGAATAATGAAAAGGACAGATATTGAACTTGAAAACCACACACACAATGAATTCCCCAACTGATGGCATAGCAGCACTGACTTCAGGGAAAGGAAATAAAATGGTTGAAACAAATAAAGCCACGTGAATCTTGTTCTACAACAAATAAATCATATTATCTGGTATTTGTATCTGAAATTATAGGTCTGATATCTTTAAATAAAGATAGATTTCTGAGTGTCCTCTCGCCTATCCTGGTTTTATACCAGTATAACACCATTGATCTCAATGAAGTTACTCCTGATTTACACTAGTTTAAGTGAGAGGAGAATCAGATCTGGACAAGCAGAAAGCCAGTAATAGATACCAAAGCAAATGAAATAAACGGAGTCTGAGGTGAAATTTGAAGAAGAATGAAGACAATTGGTACAAAGGAAGAGGGTTGTGGTCCTGAAAGCTCTCTGACAGCAAGGTCTGTCTCACGTATAATACTCCTCTCCTCCTCACCTAGAATTTTAAAACCTTCAACCTCCTTCCCCTTTTTAATCCTGCTTCTTCTCTAAGAATGGTCTTAGTGTTCTTTTTGGGAATAGTCCACCTCCCAGTCTCGCCATCTCTGTTGTCAGCAGAATCTCTCACACTAGAAATGACTGAAGTCACTTATCTCTAAGGCAGATATATGGATGAGGGCAACTTGGCTTGGCCCTTTACATTTTTACACCAGCAGTAACTTGCCACACAGAAGCTCTCTATCTGTTGACAGTGGAGAGTGTGCTTATGCTCCACAGTGAACTGGCAAGTCTGATGGTGTTGACTTCTCCTTGTTTCCAGTTGATTCTACAGAGAAGAGCTTGGACACTTCTGGAAGCAACTGGGAACAAACATGAGGATCTAACTGAGCTTCCTCTGTAAGGAAACCCAGCCACAAAGAGAAGGAAGAAAGGAAACAGGAGGCACCCTTAGGGACTGAAGCGAAATGCCCAGGGAAGAAGGTTATTAGTACAGGGAAGCATGGAGAGAAAATCAGGGGACCAGACAATCATGCAGAATGTGAAAGGGAGTAAGGGAGCATGTGCCCATGACCAAGTGGTAGGGCAACGTGTGCAGGAGAGCATGAGGAGAGGAAAGAACGTGACAAGTAGGAGTCAAATGAAAAAACAACAGGAGACAGCATGAGTATTCTAAAAAGGGGAAAATACTTATCACTTTAAGGGCATCTAATTTGCATAAACACTTTTATAAATTTTCATAAATACTTGGCAGATCAGAAAGGGAGCTGATCTAAGGAATGTGCTCTCTTAAGACAAAGCCATTAGGAAAAGTGTGAGAATGCCTGCTGCATTGTGAACCAAAAATAAATGAACTGCAGTGTTTAAAAAAAGATTCCTACAGCCATCTCAGTGAAATGCTGATTACTTCTTGTCACTCATGTACAATGTCCCCTACCCTATGTAAACATTTTTGAAGCCAGGGATTGAGTATGTAATGCAAACATTCATGTTATAAGAAGGATATTTTTATATACTTTTGTGAAGTTGGCACAAAGACCACAGTAGCCTGAAATCTTAGGACCACAGTGACAAATCGGAAAATTTTATCAAACAAGAGGCTTTACAGTAGCTCATATAGTAATTTAGTTACAGTAGCTTCTGTGATGCTAGCAGGTCAGATACCAGCTCTGGCCCAAGCTACAGGCATTAGCTAAGAACTGACAGTCTCAGAGCTGGAGACCGGATCAGGCCACCTGTAGGTTACTTCTGCTCAAAATAGCCAACAAAGTGGGTTTCTGCCCACAAAAGCTTATGCCCAAATAAATTTGTTAGTCTTTAAGGTGTCACAGGACTCTCGCTATTTTGCTCAAAATAGGTATTAGTCTTGTAAGGTTGTATATAGTGTTTAGACTATGAAATGCTTATATGTTGCTGCATGTATTAATCTCACTTGTAATAGCTATATCCCATGCCATAAGATAATTTTTAAATGTTTACTCTAAACTGTAAAAATGTTTGCTCTGTAAACTGTAACCCTCCCCCCGCCCAGTCAAGAGAGAAACATTACCAAGTGTGAAATACTAGTTTGCCACAGGAGGTGTTATCTCCTGTCCAACAAAAGAAGGCCCATATACCCCAGACAAACCATTGTGGAACATCATAGGACAAAAGTCCTTGCTGATTGCTCCCCCAGTACCAATGAAGAGAAGTGCATGTGAACTTTTCCCATCATCTTGAACTCTGGGGGAAGGGAATACAAATCCCTGACGAGAAGAAACTGCATCTTTTTGGCTGTTTGAACTCTCTGAAGGGCCAGACACTCTAAAACAAAGCCAGAGATCCCATGGGGCTACACCTCTTGGGTCTGCCTTGAAAGATACAGAATAGACAGATCACTACAACTCTGTCATTCTTAACATTTTGTTAGTGTGGCATGCCTGGGTGGGAGCGGGGGGGGGGGGGGGGGGGGCCCAATCCCGCCCTCTGCCCCGGGCCCCGACCCAGGGACCCTGTGTGGAGTAGTCTTCAAACTGCCCAGTCCATGACTTACTCCCTTCCCTGGGTCGCCTGTCTTTGGCCTCACTGCTCGCAGTCTGCTTCCTGGAACTGGGTGGGGAGGGGTTCTCCCTCAGGCCTGTGCCTTGGGTCCCTGGCCATAGCCAGACAGATACCCCCCCCCCCTTGTCTCTGGTATCTTTGGGGTTGCAATATGTGGCAGGGGTTGCTCCAAGTCCTGTAGTGTAGTGTAGTGGAGCGGAGCGGAGCGGAGCGGAGCTGCTCCGCTCTGCTCCTTCTCCTAACTCCCTTCCAGCTGCCCGTCTGCCTGACAGGGAGGCTTTTAACTGCTGGGGCAAGCTCCTTGATTGGCCTCAGCTGGCCTAATTGCCCCGAAGTAGCCCCAGCTGGATCACCCAGGAAACAGGGATTTGTTCATTCTGGGGCTAATATAGACCCCCTCTACTACTCTCCTGTAGCCAGAAGGTCTGGTCCTGTCACGTTAGATGGTAACTCATTTGTGTGTATATGTTTGTTTGCTTTACCCTGTAAATAACTCTCATTCCTTTTCCCTAGTTCATAAACCTTTAGACGGTTTATTACAGGATTGGCTGCAATTATTGCCTGTAGTGTAGGATCTAGAGTACCAACTGATCTGGGGTAAGTGACTGGAAGCAACTTAAAGGTGGGGTGATTTTTGTCTGGGTGTCAAATTAGACTGTCTTCAGTCTAAGGGGGACTGTCTGTGACTCCATGGTAATCCAGGAGCTCTCATTTGTTACTGGCTTGGTGAAATTGAATTATAGAACACACCACCTGTTAGGGATGTCTGCCCTGAGGTAAACACCCACGGTCATGGGCCATGTCAGACAACATGACAGTTTCACATAGCAATTTGTCCCCCTCTACCACCACCACCACGTTTCTGCTCTTGTATGACAAAATAGTAGAGCAGGGATGGATGTCCAATGGCTTCTGCATGGCAGAGTATACTACTACTCACTTAGAAGACAACTTCTATCAAACAGGAATAAACGGTAAACAGTACTTAAAATTACATCAGACACTTTGGCATCACTCTTCTGTTATGAGGTGCTAGACAGTTGAATGGCTTGTTTAGAGGTTCCAGGGGTACAAGGACTGCCGCACTACTATAGAGGCACCAAAGAAAGCATTCTCTTGAAGGAAAAATAAATATTAAATTCACATATTGGATTTTCAAAATCAAAGGTTGAATGCATTTTTTTCATTATTATAATGTGAACATTTTAGGGCTGGATTTTCCAAAGGGCTCAGCCAGATGTTCCTTAATGGGAGCTGCTGGAGGCTGAACATTTTTGTAAATCTGCCCATTCCATTCAGTTAATGGATGGAGCGCTAAGCTCTTCCTATAATCTGGACCTTTTTGTACTGGGGACACATAACATAGTTTATTAGGGAAAGAGCAAGAATAAAGGGGATATCTGGTTTCAGTTTCTTTGCACCCAGTTTTGTAAATTTGATCCATTTATAAAGGGAGCGGAATTTTCTGGTACACAGCATAATAAAGCATCTCTTTTCCTTCTTTACTATTTTCCTTAAGGTATTCCCAGCCCAACATAAACTCAGCATTACTGAAACAGAAAGTATTTCATTTTCCCATCACAGACATCATTAATGAAGGCCACTGTTCAAGTGACAAAGTATCACTAAACCCATCAGCTTTTTTTCCCCTTTTCAGCTTTTACGGTCGCCCTTTGTCTGTCAATTTCACATATCTGAAAACAACAATAACAGAGGTTCAGATGAGATAGCCAGTGTTTCTGACTTGCACTACAACTTAGTATTCAGCTCCTCTCTAAATAAGTAGGCTGAAAGCATTTCTTCTAGTAATAGGAGTTCAAGAATCAAAAGTAGTTTAACAGAGTTCTAACAAGCTGTGTTTGCTAGCTGTTGGCTTGAAGCTGCCTATGAAAAGCCTCTCTAAAAAGCACACAAACAAAATCTGGGTTCTAACCATTTAAAAAAAATAAAATTTAACATAAAAGTGCAATAACAAGGGTGAAAGTCTCCAAACCAACCTTTGTTTCTGCTTTTGATTATTGTAACTGCAGGACGGATCCATTAGTAATGAAACTGTGTTAGCCCAAGGATATTTTTGTCACTAGAAGCCCGGGAGGTCTATACAAGAGCTAAGTAAGTCTGTTAGATTCTGCATGGATCAAAACACTTGGCTTTCTTCATGATAAACCCTGAAATCTTTCATATTAAGCCAAACCTAGTTTTAAAGGAGTATTTCGCATTATCCCACCACCAGTAAAACGTATACACTTAATCCCTTATCTCAACACAGATTTGGTATCTTAATAAATTTAGGGTGCATCGCATTTGTCCTTCAGTCAAATACACAACACCACAGTCAAGTCTCTACAGTAACTGGCCAGAGATTTGTTCACATTATTTCAGAGCTGTGACTGCATGCACTATATCTGAAAGCCACTGAAGCATCCTTGATCTACTGCATTCAGAGTCACTAATGGCAAAAGTTGAAAATGCATTCTACACTGCAGGTTAAAAGGGGTGCTCCATACTTGAACATCTGGTGCTCATTCCGTGTTCTCTGAAGTACACTGACTCAGCAGAAACTAATAGAGGATAAATTAATTGTGCAGCACTAGAGACAAAGTAGGGGATATGCAAACACAATTTTTTTTTGTTATTAAGGTCAGGTTAAATTCAAGGAGACTAGGAATGGATACAATAATTATGAGGCAGGAATAGCAGTTCATATCAGGATACTAAAATATTGTAATAATTGTGGTAGGATGATACAATTATAATGGTAAACTGTTGTAACTGTATTTGACTAAAGATGGACTCAAATCAGAATGCTGGATCCAAACCACCCAAAGTTTAGTGTATTTAAAATCTGGATCTAAAATCTGCAAACAGCACCTATTTTAATAATGGGCTGGCGGACTCCCCAGATAAAAACACCTCCAAAATTCCAGACTCACGGATGTTTGAAAACTGGATTCAGATGCAAAGTTTGTAACCATCTCCAGCATGGATGGATGGATACTAATAGAACTGCAATTACATTACAATTATGGTAACAATAAAGTACAACTAGTGTAAGTTTGTACATTTATAGAAAAATTTGAAAGTTTCAAGGCCTTAGCAGCTGCTAAAAGTATTAACTCAGGGTTATTTTAAGGGGGGGAACCTTCTGGTAGAACTTGCAAAACTTTTAAAGATATGGAAAAACTACACAGAGCGAGAAATTCACCATTACACCATAATCTGAACTTTTTTTTTTTTAAACAGTTCTTTAATAATTTAATAGACTACAATACTAAAAATTATTTCCCCCCAGTTTTCTCTGTGGTTTGGAATTACTGTATTTCCCTTTCTGTTCATTTCCCAAAGAGGAATAGTCTGGATTCTTGTTACCAGATGTTAAAGGTGAGCTTCAAGACTTGAGGGAAAAAGCATGCAAGAAGATTGCAAGTTTCCAAAACAGTGAAAAGTATATAACCATTGTTAAAAACATAATTAGTCCTATATTTTAAGAAAGTTTAAAAATAGTTAGCACTATTTGAGAAAGATGACCTGCAAAGTTGAAAATTAAAGATATTTCAACAGTCACATGTTTGCATGAACTATTCAAAATTCTAAACCAGGACTTCCATTGTACTTCTTATGGTAGTTGTGGCATCAATTAGTCAGAGAATTAGGGAGAGAAATCAGGATATCTACAGCTCAGATATTTTAGGAGTTTAGTGTCCAATGCCATAAAGACATATACATGTTAGTAACTTTTCTCATAAGAGTAATCCAATTGAAGTTAATGGGTTTCCTCACCTCCTGTCAGCATAGGTAATCCATCTCCCCAAAAGAATTCTTCTATCGACCTAGCGCTATGTACACCAGTGGTTAGGGCAGTTTAACTGGGTCACTCAGGAGTGTGGATTTTTCACACCTCTGAGCAACATAGTTATATTGACCTAATTTCCTAGTGTAGACCAGGCCTAATAGGATAAAATCTCTTCTGTATTCTGTGGGGTATGAGAGAGGGTGGATCTTCTGTTCAGAAAGTAATGTGTATTATGTTTTAACAAGAGAGACAATGAAAAATTAAACATGAATAAAATCTCTACATAACCACAGGAAATTAAATTTAGAGTCATTTTCTGCTGCAGCACAATGGACACTCGTACTGAGAAACTTACGCATGCTGAGACATCTGATGTCTGCTGCAATTCCTACAAAACACCGTCATCTAAAAATGGCTAGGCAGCTGATGAGCTCTGATTAGCGGCTGCTATATAGAAACATGTTCATTTGTCCTCATACTGCCAGTGATTGGGACATGGACAATCATGCAGAATAGTTGGAGCAGGGGTCAGGCCTAGTTGTTAGTGCAGGTGTCAGTAGCCAGGAGTCAGAGCCCATCGTCAGAACCAGTCAGAGGCTAGATGCTATGCCATAGGTCAGATCAAAAGTCAGAAATCAGAGCACAAACTCAGCTCTGGATTACATGGAGTGAGGCAAAGCAGAGACAGGGCTGGGTCTAAGGCAAGATCAGGAGCTCTCACAGCTGTGGGTGAATGCTTTTAACAGCTGCTGAACAACTGCTGCTGCTGTTGGGCTTAACAGTCAGTCTACTGACTCTTCCAAGCAATCAGGTGATGTACCCAATTAGGCAGCCTACTACAGGCCAGCTGTGCATATTAGATTGCCCAGAGCTGGCTCTGCTGCAGGCCCTGATTCCTGCCAGTAACCCTTCCCCTCTCTCAATGAGATCTCCAGGGGCCTCAGAGCCCAGTTTCTCAGGGTACTTCAGATGGAACTCTCGCAATAGATCCAGAGCATGGATTTTATCTACCAGTTCCCAAGACTTTTGGACCATATTTTCCCAGTCCAGCAGGTACTGGAACCTTCCCTTAACTGCTGGGAGTCAAGGACCAAGTACTCTTCCTGTCTGTGGATTGTTATGGGTAGCAGTAGCTAGTTGGAGTTGTTTGGGTATGAGTTCTCAGTGTAGGGCTTTGGAGATGACATGTGAAAGATGGGGTGGACCTTCAAGACTAGAGCAGCTGTAACTTGAAGGCCATTGGTTTACCCATTGTATAAACTTGAAGGGGTGTAAGTATTGGTAGTCTTGTCTGATGAATCAGCAGCTGGATCTAAGGTTCCGGCAAAACTCCACACCTTGTCCCCTATGGCCAAAATGAGGGTAGCCTGACGGTCTTGGTCCGCATGGTGTTTATGAGGCTTCTTTGGCAGACTGCAAGTGTTCCTTGAGCTCTCGGTGCACCAAGTGTAGGTGGGAGGCTAAATCCATAGTGGTGAATTCTGAGGAACTCACAGGCAAGTCTAGGTGGAAACAGGGTGAAAGCCATAGATTTTAAAGAATGGGCTATGTTGGATTGAGGCATGTCGGATTGCATTTTTATATGCAAGTTTGGTTTAGCACAGCAGGGGAAGCCAGCTGTCCTGGTGGAAACTCAAAGAGCAGCAAAGATGCTGCTCCAAAATTTGATTGACCTTCTTTGCCCATTAGTCTGCAGGTGATAGGCAGATGAGGTGAGGGAATCAATGTAAAAAAGTCTGAGAAATTCCCGCCAGAATCTAGAGATTAACTGGGGACCCCAATCTCATGAAATGCCCATCGGTAACCTGTGGTAACGGAAGGCATTTTGAAAGAAGAACCAAGTGGTCTTCCATGTTCTAGTAATTGTAGTGCACAAAGTGAAGTGCACCATCTTTGTTAGTAGGTTAATGACAACCAGGATTACTGAGCATCCCTGGAAGCATTCCAGTTCTGCAGTGAAATCCATTGAGATATTAGACAGAGGCTGAAGAGACCTAGGGGCTTTGATTGTGTGTTTTTGGTACTGATGCAAGACTTTATATAATCCTTGATGTAAACTCATAGGCATGGCCACCAGAAGCTCCTTGAGACCAGATTCCAGGTCTTGAATTGGCCAAAATGGCTTGCAGACAGTGAATCGTGGCATAGTTTCAATACCTGAAGCCTAAGTTGTCCCTCTACAACATAAATAAAACCCTTGTGACAGAAGAAACCTTTCCATAGCCAGAATCTGGAGTCAGATTGGGTATCTGCATTGTTCAGGATCTGGCAGATCTGGGTTGCAAATGGGTCATCAGGGAACAGGGAGCGGATAGAGCATATCAGAATGCTGACCCATCATTCCATTGACAAAGTTGGATGCCTTGAGCTCAGTGGCAAAGGGCTCCTTGCCACATTTGAAATAATCCTCTTTGCACTATAGGGCATTCCACCTTCCATTTCTTGTTGCTGGGTGATAGGTTACTACACAGTCACAGCGAGCAAAGAAGATGGACCAGCTGATCTGGCATTGGTTAAGGCATCTAGTAGTCCATAGGTATTCCACTTTCTTGTGAACTGTTAGGATGCGGACTGGGAATTGGGGTTCTTCTAGGAGGTGGCACCAGTCCTGGAAAGCCACCTTGATAGCTAACAGCTCCTTGTTCCGAATATCATAATTTTTATCTCCTGGGGTGCTGAGAATAAAAGTACAGGAGTGGAGTTAGTTCTGGGGGCCTGCATGTTTAGATAATATTGCACCTATGTCAAAGTTCAAGGCGTTGGCGTCTTAAATGGCTGAGTGGGATCTGGATGAATCATGATAGGTGCCAATGTTAATGCCCTCTTTATTCAAACAAAGGCTGAGTGAGCCTGTGTAGCCCAGGTGAACAAGGCACCTATTTACAGGAGTGCCATTATAGGAGCAACAAAAATCTTTTAATAAATCAACTGTAGAAACTGGCAACCCAAAAAGTCATTGTACCCTATGTACATCCATGAGTGCAGCCCAGTTGGATGTTGCCACCACCTTACACAAGTCTGTGGCAAGTCCCTTGGGTGAGACAACATATCCCAAGAAATCCACAATGTCCTTATTGAACTTGATTTTTCGAGCTTTGTGTAGAGATGGTTTCAGTGAAGTCTCTCCAAGACAGTGTGCATGTGATGATTGAGACTTTCAGAGAAAATGAAGATGTCATCTCGGTAAATTATGACAAATTGGTCAAGTAATGTCCCTAAAAAAATCATTAATGAAATGCTGGAAGGTTGCTGGGGCATTGCAAATGGCATGATCAAAAACCTGAAGTGGTCATACCTGGTATGGAAGGTGGTGTCAGGCTCCTTTGGTCTCATACCTGGATATGTGGGGTTCCTGCGAGTCATCATACTCCAGTCCTCCATCCAGCAGCTCACAGACAGCAGCAGGTACCAAGGTCCATGAAGCCCATCTGGGGCACAAGCTTGGAAGTTCTCCAAGTGCTCCAAGGCTCCTAATTGGGCTGCAGCCCCTATTTAAGCCAGATGAGAAAACAGGAAGTTGTCCATACAACTGGGTTTCACCCTGTCATGGACTGCTGGTCTGGTTCCTGTCCTGTTCCTGCTTTCCCAATATCCTGACTCTGCCTGACTCTTGGTAACTGCCTCCTGGTTTCTGCTCCTGGTTCCATGGCCTGAACATGAACTCCTAGTGTCTTGACTCATCCTGACTCTTGCTAATTGACTCTTGATCCCTTCCCTCTGGTTTGTCTCTTGATTTTCATCTCCTGGGATTCCAACTCAGCCTGATTCCTGGTAATTGGCTCCTGGTCTCTGGATCCTTATCCCATGCCTGACACTAACCCTATGCCAGGCCATCCACACCTTGGTCCTCACTAGGTAATCATCTCTGTATACATCTAACTTTGCAAAGACTTTGGTAGACTGGAATCTTTCAAACAGCTCAGTAAGAAACAGTAAGAGGTACCGATTTTGGATTATAACCTAATTCAGTGTTCGGTAGTCCACGCAGTCTGGAGGGAGGCATCTTTTTTCACCAAAAAGATGATCAGGACCTCTGCTGGGGATGTGGAGTGGCAAATGAACCCCTTCTGCAGGTTTTTCATCAGGAATTAATGCTAAAACGGTTATGAGGACTACTTGTCTGAAGTATGAACAGAATTCAGAGTCTCAAAGAGAAAGCACCCAACTTCAAAAGTCATCCAACTGGAGACAGCAGCTATCACAAGGTCTACTTTAATAGATGATCTCTGGTAGAGGTTCAATCTGTATAGTGCTGTAAGGAGCAGAATCAGATTCCAAGGTGGTGCTCTATGTTCTCCTGTGTGTGATCATGTTTTTTGAAGGGGTCTTCTGTTTTGGAAAAGAAGAAAGATGAAATCTGGTCTGCCTTCTGTAGCACTAGCAAGCAAAGCAAGCTCATTGAGACTACTTCCACACTGGCAAATTTAGTATCCAGCTTTTCAGCCCTCCTGCAGCTGTAGTCATATGTGTAATTGCTAACCATCTGTCTTCAGGCTTTTTAACCACTGTTTTTAAACATTGTCTGAGCCCTGCCTACACTAGTGCTTATGCAACAGGCATTGAACTAACCATAACATAGATATTTCTGTACTTAAGTCTGGAAAGCTTCCTTTGGAAGCACATTAATTAGCTGGGAGTTTACAGATTGGTGCAAAGGCAGGAAAAAGGATACCCTGAGGGAGGACAAAAGAGAAAATGAAAGTAGACTGTCACTCTGCTTCTGGATCAGAAGGACAAACTAATAACGTCCATGATAACAGTGAGGTATACAGTGCTATTGCCATTTTGTGATTACTCAGCGCTTACGATCAATGCCACCAAAAAACACAGACATGAAAGGATATGTTAAAAGTAGTATGGCTTATTTTTAAAACAAATGATATCTTTCTAGGAGAAAGGAAATGTCATAGGAATTTTAGAATATTTAAATAGGAAAACATTCAACAACAATCTGTTTTAAGAATCACTTGCAGGTTATATACAGTGTGCTCTGTTCATTGTTCATTTTATCTAAACTTCAGTGATTTGACTCAAATCTTTCAATATTTGCCCATTCTTTTGGTAACCCACATGCTTCCCCTTTTCTCAAAAACGATGCTATGTCCCGTTAGTAATATTTGGTTCATGTCAAATTTGGCCCAAAATTTTAATTGTTAAAAGAAATAAGTAAAGAGCTGCACTCATCCTAAGACAAATTGAGATGTTTCCATGACATCAAAAAATAAAGTCTAATAGAAACAGTTTACGGTGTTAAATATAAACCCTTTGTGGCAGTGTCTACAACCCAAATATGGGAATATGCATTAGTATGTGTTACACATGATGTGTCCGTTTTTATTGTTCAAGTTGAAAAAATGCAAAAGGAAACATTAGGAGTAAAATGTAAACCTGAATTTAGCAACTCACTTCCCCTCTCCATGTCTCAGCTCCAGATCCACTACATGGGAAAGTGCAATATGTTGACATCAGCTGCAGTTCTAGTCCAAAAAGCTAATTAAGTCAATGAAGCTTTGCCAATTTAAACCAGCTGAGATTGGGTCCATGATGTTGCTTAACTTGCGTTATCTAAAACAGAGGAGGGAATCTCCCCAAGGAATTTTTTGGAAAATGCCCTTCTATATGTGATGCAATCTGATCAATTCCAAATGCAAAACATTTGCTTTTCAGAAGTATGTTTTTGAGCCCCAAGGACTAGTCATCTCTGGCAGATATGATTTAACAGTATTTAGGGGATTGTGTATGTGAGAGAGAGGGGAGAGGGGGAAAGAGGGGAGTGGGGGAGGAGGGGGGAAATTCCATGAGAGACAGGAAATTGCCCAAGGCTTAATCTGGTAAAGGAATTTTTAAAAGGGATTCCCCAAGAGACCCATTTCCCCACCAAAGAGAGGGCACCAAGGGTGGGAGGAAGTAGACCTACTGCTCCCTTCCCCTCTCTCCAGGCAGCAGATCAAAATGATGCTGGGAGGGAAAAACAGATGAGAAGGCAGTTCGGTAGGCATCATGTGGTTGGGAGCAAGCAGCATAGTACCGTATTGAAGACTAGTTTCACTGTAACTGGCGCGCACCCTAACAGGCTGTTTCTCTTCGTTTTTGATAGGGATCGGCTTGCTTGTTCCCCCAAGAATCTACCTGGCTGTCTCAGTCTTTAAAGGGGGAACATAGATTCTTCCGACACCGCTCCTGTAAATCCAGAACTCCAGCTGCTATCTTCAGCAAGGTGCTGGTTTATCTTGATGCTACCACAATGGACCCTACCCTCAGATCATGATGACATAGGGAATTACCAGTGCAGGGAGAGGCCTTCTTCCTTGAAATGGGGAGAAAAGAGGAAGTACCTGAAAATCATTGAATATTAACATAGAAATATATTTACTTTAGGAAAAAAAAAGTTTGGTCATTAAACCTGAATTCAAAAGAGTAAGGGTTTCAGTGAAAAAAAGGAAGGCCAGCTTTGAGGTACTGGTATTCTTCCATTTTTAGAGACATTGAAAAATTTCGCTGGTGTTATTGTTGTATATCATTGAAGGATATTGATGTATGAAATCACTAGATAACATTATGGCCAAGAACATGTAGGCCCTTGCACTGAGTCCATTTATCAAAATGCCTGCAGTTCAAGGGAGATGAAACATTAATAAATATTGAGCAAACAATGTTTGCCTTTACCCATCTTATTTTAATAAATAAATAACCTGCACATACACGTTGCCTATTCCTTATCCAATTTCACATTAAAGATACTAAATCACTTCATTGCAGTGCCTTGATAAAGGTGCTGATACAAAACATAAAACACATACAAAACCATGTAAAACTTATGTGAATCTTTGACCTAGAACATTTTTAGAAGCCACAGGGAAAAAGGCAAATGTTTATACAAGAACCATAATTAGATTTAGGTGAATTTAGGACTCTAAATGGAATATGATACTGGCTTTCAACCATTCTTCAATAAGATTTGCAGTTGGATGTGAACTTTAAATGCAACAAGCAATCTCTTTAGTTCATTGATTGGCAGAAATTGTACTTTAGCATAGAAAATGGTTTCAATAGATCAGCTTAGATCATGTAAAATAGATTCAGCACAGACCTTCTCCGTCTGAGGACATTAATGCTGTGGGAGTGCATGGGAATGTACGGAAACATAGTAGAGATTTTAACGCAAGGTTATCTGTTGATTTATCTGCAGTTTTTTCATCCTTTTTATGCAGTCAATTGTAATAAATAAATTCATTATGACAAAGATTTTACAATTAACTTTAGCACTGTTATGCCCTGTCTAAATTTCAATTTGACAATTTACCATGGTACAAATTAACACATTAATTTTTTTACAGCATATTAGTACACTGGTACCACAGCAGTTAGCATTATTTCACTCTATTAAAAATACACACACACATAAAAAAACCCATAGCAAACAAACTAAAAACCCAAAATCAGGGATGCAATTTTTTTTTTTTACTTATAAAACAGAAGCCAAAAGATAGTATTTTTAATCTAAGTTTTTAATAGGTCCTGATCCTGCCAAAACTATGCACATGGTTAACTTTACACTGTCAATAGTCCCACTGACTAACTCATTTTTTGAAGCACTCTTATTCTGTATCATCTTATAGGGCCACTAGCTAGTGGGGATTCTGGTGAAAAGGCAATAAATTGCACTCCTGATAGACTGTTTCACTGTATGATTTCACCAGGATTCTTGTTTCCATAGATTCCATCCTGCCAAAGTATGTCTCACCTTCTCATTAATATTTCAAAATAAACAGATATCTACCTCTAGAAATATATCTGCAGGTATTGCACAAGGGATGGATGAATCAATATGCTCAAATGACAACTGAAGTGAACTCGAGCCCAAAATCAAATGAATCCAAACCCTGTTTGGGGTTTGAAAATAAATAGATAACTTTTGAAAAAATTGACTTTTGAACTCCCTGGTTTTTTCCAGGGCTGCAAACTGAAATAAGATATCATGAGAAAAGCTTTGGTATTCTTGTTCTATTTCTGATCTAGCGGAAACCAGGAAATACTGGAATCTTCACTGAAAATCTGTTCTCAAGAGATTTCCAGACCAAAGAGTTTTGTAAAAGCTTAGATAAGTAGATGAACTTTTGTATGCTTATTTGAACCAAACCTCTGAACTGTTTGAGGTTTGCCTATCGCTACTACTGAATATTTTATAAAAACATAGAAAAGAGCTTTGCTTTGAAGTCCTTTCACGCACCAAGACTCTCGTTCCCCAGAATGTAACTGAAATAGATAGTATTAACCCATGAGCCCCAATTTTCGATGATACAGCAACAGTCTGATTTTTAGAGTGACTGAGTACTCACAGTGCCTATTAATTTCAGTGGAAACTGTGGGTGATCAGCACCTCTGAAATCATGTTACTGGATATCTAAATTGCCCCTGCTAAATACACACACGCAAAACACGAACACACACTATTTTTGAAGAAAAAGGATTATTTTTCTCACAAGTACCTATTTTGTATTTGCATATGTCCATATTTTGCAGATATGACAGCAGATGCACATTTGAAAATTTGTCCTATAGTGTACAATAAAGTGTTATGTAGCACTATAAAACTCATGTAGTTGTAGTGTAAAACCATAGATTTTTCAAGTTAGTTTTATAGCAATACACTTTTGCTGAGCTTTCAAAAGCTACTGAGGCAGAAATAATCTCTCTGTGTGTGTATATATATATATATACACACCAGGGATTTTATGATAATTTGAATTTGTTTTGTGTGGTACATTTGCAGAACCAATATAGTGGTGTTAAAAAAACATGAAAACCTAAGTGCTACTTGGAACACACACAGATAGCAAAATTCTTACAGGCCTTGGAATAGGCTTGTTCTATTCAGAGGATCCCAAACATTTATTTCTGAGGCCCTGTTTATATAAAGACTTACATGCATGCTTTCTATGCACAGTGAAAAGCTCCACTGAAGTCAGCATATAAAATTAAATGTGTAATTTTGATGATTTTATACATTGTATAGTATTTAAAGGAAGACTGGGGAAGGGCAGGTAGGGACCACCCTGGTGCTGCCCCTACCATGGTGCTGCAGGCAATCCCTGCCTCAGATTTCCATTTCTCAGGCCTCCTCAAACAAATTCACAGTCAGAAAGGGCATGAGACAAAATTCTCCCACTGGGTTCTTCTTTATTAAATACAAATGAACTTGAAATATATAGTCTCTCCCCTTGGGTTCACGAGTTGCATAGCCTACCTCCTTGACCCTGTGGTTCTGTCCTGGATACTCTTGCTGCAGTCTCCCCTGTGAGCTCAGGAGTTGTATGACACTCCTCCTCAGGGTGTCTGGGAGCTTCTTTATGTGAGCACCTGCCTGAAACTGAGCTTTATAGCTTTTTATCAGGCTCAGGTGCTCCTTATTCAATTAACTGGCTAGATAAATTAATTTAAAGGGAATGAGCCTATCACTGGTAGTCTGGGCCTAGACTTCCCTGAAGAGACTAGCAACCAGGGGCAACATTAATACACTTATTAAAACCTGCATAACAGTCCTAAATTACTATTTATTTACAGTAGCACCCACTCTGTGTAAGACACTTTCCAAACACTAAAGAAGGACCATCAGTGCTCTCAGGAGCTCACAGTATCAAAGCAGACAAATAAATACTTAAAGATAGAGCAGCTTGGGAATTTTTTCACTAAGCACTTTTTCATCAGCAAATGCCAATTGGTTGAAAACAAAACTTTTCATGGGAAAGGGTAATTTTCAATGAATTTGCAGTTACCAAAAAATGTTGAAGAAAATATTTTGCAATTATTTAAACATCCTGTTTTGGCATTTTCAAAATGAGATGTTCTGGTTTTTGTTCAAAATGACTTTTCAGTTTAGAGTAAAAAAAAAAAAAAAAAACCTAGACCTTATCAAAATATAAGGTATTGAATGATCTCATTTTATTTTTCTTTTTTTAAGTTTGTACACATTTGAGATTTTGACTTCTTGTCCTAATATGAGTCAGGATATTTTTTTATATTTTAAAAATTCTCTTGGGAGGGGAAAACTATTTCCTGCCCAACACTAGTCAAAGCTTAAAGGATGGAGAACAACACAAGATAATTATTAACCTTAATTTTTATAACCTTTGTTTTCTTTTCTCTTTATTCGCCTCACTTTGATGATGGAATTAACAGTGACAAAACTACAAGGTTACACAGACCAGTTATATGCACAATTTGAGGGTTCCAAATCCTGCAGAAAGAAATAACTGCATCACTTCTGTGAGTGAAATACCAGTAGAAATAGTGGTTAAAGCACAGGACTAAAAGTCATGGTTTACATGATTTGCCACAGACTTACTGTATGACTTTGGGACAGACATTTAACCTTTCTGTGTCCTACATTCCCCACCCACATAATGAGGAATTGTGAGGTTTAATTAATGGTTAGAAAAGCACTATGAGATCCTTGGACGGAAGATGGAAAAGAAAGGCCAAGTATTATTATTTTGCAGAGGGGTAAACTGTGGCAGAGAGAGGCTAAAAACCCTGCAGAGGATCACACAGTGGGTCAGTTGCAAAGCCAGAAATAGAACCTGAAATACTGACTCCCAGTTCCCAGGTTTAATCACTAGATCGCATTTAATTCTTTGCTCTTCCTGTTGACAGCGGCTTTCTCGATGGTAAAAGGAATATGTCTTGTTTACTCTGCCTATCCTTCCACATATATATACACACATATTTCACTGCAGATTTTTTAAACTATCGCAAAGTCAATCTTCTGACACAACAGTATTAATCTAGTACCGTACAATAGGACAGTTACTTAAAAAGATCTTACATTACTGACCAATTGTTAAGTATGCTCACCATGAACCAATGACACCCACTGGGATTGGCAATGAAACATGCCTCATTACCAGACTAATTTGTAATAAATGAATTATAACATAATTCATTTCTGTTAGACCATAGGCTTAAACCTTTCCTCGTATAACAGCAGACTTCTGTCAGGGTTCAAGAATCAAGCTGTATGGGTATGACTGCAGAATCAGGGTTAAAATGGAAGAAAAAGAAAATAGTCATGCTATGAAGTCGAGATCCAAAACGGAAGCCTTCCTTAAGCTCCAGGATATGTGAATCTGTGGTTCAGACCAGCAACAGAGAAATAGCTTTAGATCTAGATTTAATCTTTTCAAATTCTGATGATATTCAAAAGTGAAGCTCCAGTTGACATTCATTTCCAAGAGGAAATTGATAATTGCACAGCAGATATGCTTGGTAGAAAATGCACATGGTCCCATGGACTTCATTTTGAGTTGTGGGTGCTCAGCACCATTGAAAACTGTCTCTAAAACTGGGCACCCAAAAGTACATGCTGCTTTAGACCTGAATATTGATGCTAGTCCTTCATTTGCTCCCCTGTAATCATCTGCTATCAGTGTTCAGTGCTGAAATGAGGGATAAAATACTGCTAAATTCCCATTGATATCGGTGAGTCCTCCAGGTGTCAGTGATATTAAGATGACTCCAATGTTCTCCCAAATGTAGGCTGTTGCTTATATTGGAAAGGGACTAGATGGAATCTTAGTTATAAATAGGCAGGGTTGCCAACCTTACATTTTTTAATGACTCTCCATAAATCTATGGACAGTTGGCAACCCCAATGCGTCTATCTTTCTGGTGCTCCAGACAGGAGAGGGGAAAATGCTGTTCTTCATAGGAGGGAGATGTTGTTCCCATGACATTGCCCCTTGCAGTCTAGAAAGCAAAGGGTCGCTTTACCACTGCCACTCCAACTGGGGAGCACAGCCATGATGTGAGGTATGAGTTTTCATGTCATGGTGTGCTATGGGCCCTGGATTGAGTTATCGCAGCCCTATTTGCAATTTCAGGAAATCACGTTACATCAAATATAGCTGAGTGGCTTACCTGCTCCTCTTTCTTCTTTAAGTTAAGGAGATCAGACACATACACCACTGTGGTGTATGGTTGGCATGATGGCAGATTTGTTTAAGTACTTTGTTTTACACACTACCTGGATTTTTAAAGTTGTAAGTTTGCAAGGACTGTCTTTTACTTGTGTGTCTTATACAGCAGCTAAATTAATTGTAGGACAAGGACAGGATGTTGACAATTGCCTGTACAATCTAGCCACACACAGCACTTCACATGCTGAAGGAACTGCAGTTTGCTTCTACATTTTATTTCCCCCCACCTTTTGTTTATCTTTGTCTGTACAGATTATATACACTGTGGAGCAGGGACTGTGTCTTCCTCTGGGTTTGGTAATCACCTAGGACATTGTGGGCACTACTATAATCTAAATCACAGGAAGAGACCAACAGGATTCAATTCTGGAACGAAGAGTAAGCTACAACACTTCAAAGGACCAGGAAAGAGTAAGGGTGTGTGTACCTGTGTGCGTCTGCCCACCCGTACAAAAATGCCCCTTGACTGGCATGATATGTTTTCTCAGTATGGTGTTCAAATGATAAAACTCAATGCTCATTTTGATGGTGCATTTCATTGAGCTGCCTCAACAAAATGACTTACCCTAAGGCTCAAGGAGGCAGTTGTGTTCCCAAAACCCCAAATCACAGCATGAGAGTTACTCCACTTTACCCAGGCTCTGAAATTAAGAAACACTTCCTACTGAACGTCCATTAGCCTATGCTTAGGACGCTACCTAGGGAGAGTATTTAAATAACGGATGGCACAGTGCTTTTTATTCTTCCTAATAAAGGGTTCAAACCCTCTGTGTGCAAAATTCCCATTGTTCGCAGACGGTTTGCATGATTGAGCTTTGCAAGCTGTGGCCACGAACCCCTAGCGTTCTGAAGCAAGTAGTAGCAAATTGAAAATTCAGGGGGTGGAGGAGGGTTTTTCCTTTTCAGAACCTTTTAACACTTCACCGTTTACCAGTTGTTTAAAGTTTATTTAATTTCAGAGACAGTAAATCTCAGCAGCAGAGTATGTCTGACCATTTTAAAGCAATTGTGAAAAGCAGCTCCTGTATTCTCATGCACTCATTTCCTAAATTCTGTAACTTCTAGGTACTGCAAAGAAGGCAAGCTGGGAAGCACTTTAGTAAAGTGCTTAGAGAGGTGGGTGGAAAAAAGCAAAAAGCTACAGAGTTAAAAAATAGATGTACTATACATGTCTCCAGAAAGTGTTCTTTCAGCTCCGACCGTAATGTGAAACCTCCATAGAACAGAGGCATTAGTGTAAAGAAGAATCAGGCCCAATAAAATACCACTTTATCTTAATCACCTCTGTCAAAGAAACTGTGGGTCTGAGTCTCTTATGTGGTCATTTACATTAGAGTAAAGTGAGTGCAAAGTCGGTGTAAAACAAATCAGATTGGTCATATTTTTGCACTCACTTTGCACAGGTGTAAAGGAGTGCACAAATCACAAGGGATTCAGGAATCAGTCTCTGTATCCCAAAAAGCTTTAGTGGTTTAAGTATGGCTACAATGTTAAGGTAAGTACATAATAATGGCCATACTGGGTCACATCAAAGGTCCACCTAGCCTAAACTCTTGTCTTCTGACAGAGGCCAATGCCAGATGCTTCTGGGGGACTGAACAGAACAGGTAATCATCTAGTGATCCACAATAATAGAAACATATTACTTCTTCTCCAACCTTCAGTGGAAAACAATTGGTCACCATCCTCTTGATAACAGCCCTTAACATATCTGAAGATTGTTGTCAGGTCCCCCCTCAGTCTTTTTTCCTCAGAACTAAACATACTCAGGTTTTTTTTTTAAACCTTTCATGATCTAAAATATTTAGAAAACCCGACATGGTGTTTGTTGCTCTCCTCTGGACTCGCTCCAATTTGTCCACATCTTTCCCAAAGCGTGGCATGCAGAACAGGACACAATACTCAAGCTGAGGACTAACCAGTGCCAACTAGAATGGGACAACTAACTTCCATGTCTTACATATGACACTCCTGTTAATACACCCCAGAATGATATTAGCCTCTTTTGTAACTGCATCAAATTTTGTTGGCTCATATTCTATTTGTGATCCACTATAACCTCCAGATTTTCAGCAGTATTACTGCCTAGCTGTAAGAACCCATGGGTCTAGAATCTGGGTCTGTGGGGTTCAAGGCAGATGGCACTTCCTTGTTGCCATCAGGGGCCCAGATAGGATTGCCACCAAGGGAACTGAGAGGTTAAGCCCTGCAGGAAGTCCTGCCCTAAGGGGCATGAGTGACAGGCCTCCATGATTCCCTGGTTGGCTGGCACTCCCCATATAAACCAAGAAGCCATTTCTGGGAGTTGTATGAGCAACACAGACCTCTACTGTGCTTCTCTCTTTGACCCCACCTCAGTGAGACTCACCTTGATCCCAAACTCCTGCCTCTTGACCTAGGCTTGACTCTTAACCTGGATCCTAGTGTTGTGTCTCTGGTTTAAGGCCACTGCTGACCCTGGTAAAAGACCACAGCCTGACTCTACCCCAATTCGCACCTCATACTCTCAATTTGGCAACAGACTCTGACTTTGTGATTTTGACCTGGCTTGGCCTCAGATTTATCTCTGATCTTTAACCCTGATACTGAGCAGCTTATTCCATGACCACAAGTGACTGAGAACCCAGCCCTGACACTGGCCAGTTATTCCACATTTTGTAGTTGGGCATTTGATTTTTCCTTCCTAAGTGGAGTACTTAGCACTTGTCTTTACTCAATTCATCTAATTGATTTCAGACCACCTTGTCAAGATCCTTTTGAATGCTAATTCTGTCCTCCTCAGTGCTTGCAATCCCTCCCAGTTTGGTGTTATGCATATATTTTATAAACATACTTTTCACCCTATTATCCAAGTCATTATGTAAAATACTGAATAGTACCAGACCCAGAACAGACCTCTATGGGACCCTATTAGATAGGTCGTCCCAGTCTGGCAGTGAACCATTGATAATGATTCTTTGAATACGGTCTTTCACCCAGTTGTCCACCCACCTTACAGTAATTTCATCTAGACCACATTTCCCCAGTTTGCTTATGAGAATGTCATGTGGGACTGCATCAAAAATAGTAGAGAAAGAAAGAAAAGAAGAGGACATAGATGCAAGGAAGAAAAGATATATTTTCAGTTGATATCTGAGAAAGACGGTAAGTCAATAAGGTGAAGAAACATACCTATTGGAAAGTTATTTCAGATGACAAAACATGAAAAAGAAGTCACAGGGATCAGAAATGTGAAAGGACAGAGAGGTGGCTGGTGCTAGGTGAGTGAAGGGGAGCACAGTGAAGAGAGATAATGTCTAAGAGATAAGCTGGCATAAGGGTAAGTACCAGATAAATCACAGTAAGTAGTTATTCAGAAATCAAATGGACTTCATCTGCCTGCAATTTTCATCAAAGAATAATAACGCAAGATTCTGTCATGCAGAAAGACCTATTTTGACAAGAGACCTGTTCAAGCATCAACTTCTTTGAGTCAGCTGCTGTTTTCTCCTGGTCAGTTGAGTATCATTTTATGTCCCAACATAATGAAAAAACAACACATATACACTGAATTCCATTATTTAATTCTGCATGAACTTAAACCAACGGAATTTGTATTCCCCTAAAGTGTAGGGCTTGCTGTACAATGGTTAGGATTTTGCACTACCATTCATGAGAGTAGGGGTAAAATCACAGCCCCATTGAAATCAATTGGTGATTTGCCATTAACTTCAATGGAGCCATGGTCTTCCCCAAAAGGAGATGACAGCAAGTATTTGGAATATATATCTATCCTTATCAGATATAGGAACTGGAATGACAGGCAGCCATGGAAGGGCCCAATTCCTAACAGGAACTCAGTAACACATCTTTAGAGATATCCCCATGATATCAGAAACCAGGTCATCCATGCCGCACAAATGAGCTCCATAGCAGTTGAATGTGCAAACAAAAATGCCTACACTGACATTTTAAGGATGTTGACAAAATGGAACAATGTTTATTTTCCCAAAGAGAATAGTGATTATCCATGGAGCCTGCCAAAGAGTTTTTAACTGAGCTCACAGTGCAGGATGGTATTTTCTAACTTGATTATAAATATTTTGCATAACGTTATTACAAACACACTGACAGTGATTTGTTTTTTATTCTAATTATTTATTCATTCCTTCAGTCCATCTATTCTACTATTTCAAATGATTTTTCCAAGTGTTCCATGATGCAGATGCACAAGGCAGAAAAAGGAAAACTTTGTTCTCACACCTGCAGAACAGCTAAACTGAGGAGTCATTCTGAAAAAGCTACTTTGGCCAAATAGTTGGAGTAGCCCTCTGTTCCCTTAACACTGCCCATCACTGGAGAGGCAAGACAGGAGGATCAAGGTAAAAGAAAATCCTCCAGTCCACTCTCATCCCACCCTCCACCCATCTCCTTGCCCTGTCACATAAGGAGCTCACTTAACCTGAAATATCCAGTCCCCATCCAACACTGGCTCCACTTCCAGTGCTGTGGAGGGATGGTTGGATTTTCCCCTTAGTTATCTGGAACAAATAACAATACGACATGGAAAGCAGATTGTACATGATATAAATAAGCATTTCCATGATCCAAACATGATACCTCTGAGCTAGTATTAAAGCAGAACAGCTCTCTGCTTATGAGACACAAACAATGTGTTTAGCAAATTTCACAGATGGACTTGAGCAAAGCAACCACAAAATAGAAATACCACCACTTCCATAGTTACCAGAGTTGGATTATTTTTCCCTACCAGAGACCATTCTTCAAATAAGCCAAGAATCCATAAGGCACCCAGCCCCAGTTATCACAAGACTGTGAGGCTGTTCAGGTAAACTTTATGTTATTTTTAATTTGCATCTTAATTATCAGGTCCTCAAAAATGGTATTTCCATATTAAACCCCATTATACTGTGAACAAAAAAATTCTGCACAAAAACCTCAGTGCTAATGATGCCTGTGATCTTCTCTTCCCACACAGCCAAAGAGACTTCCCCTTCCTGTAGCTGTCTTCCTAGGGTAAAGATGCAGTGTCATGTCCTCCCTTCTGGCATATTCAAGACTCTTTTAATTCTCAGTACAAGCACAAAATCCATTAGCCCATATGCCATAATGATTGATGCTAATGAAAAACAAATGCTATTTTAATTATCTGACAAAAAATATTAGACACCTTTGGTGAGTATGAGTATAATTGTGTAAGGCTGGCTTATGGCATCAGGTGAGGACAGCATGGCCCTTCTCATCCCCTTGAATTTAAAGGGTCTTTCCCCACATTGTTCCTACTCATTCCTTCCCTGGGATTGTGGGGACAGATATATCATGATCTCCTGTTGCTGCCTATAATCACTTGCAGATTTAAGTGGAGGGGAGACTGATAGTTCAAAAGACTGCTGCTCCCCTACCCGCACCTCACTGCTTCATCTCCTGTCTACTCTGCATTCAGACATTAGCCCAGACAAGGAAACGGGAGTATTCACATGCAACATCCTGTTGACGCAACACAGCAGCTCCTGTTGGTGAGAAACATTATTACTGTGAACACCACATCTGCCAGTTCCAGGCACTTTGGTCTGAACTGTAAATAGAGCTGGGTAACATTTTTTAGTCAAACCTTTTTCATTGAAAAAAAAACAGACTCAGGTCAACAAACATCTTGAGAACTCAGGAGGAAAAACACTGAAAAGAAATTCAGTAAAAAAATAAAACAGAAAAATGATACATTTCATTTTGACATTTTCAAAATGAAACATTTCATTTGAAATTTATTTCAGTTTTGTTTTATAAAATAAAGTGTGTGTAAGAAACCTCTAAAAGCAAACAAAACATTTTGTTCAATCTGAAGTTAATTTATTTTAACTTTTTGGTTTGATTAAAATGTTCTATTGTGGGTTGCCCCCAAGGAATTATTTTTTCAGTTTTTAATAACAGCCAACAAAAAATAAATCAGCTATTTGCACAACTGTACATATCCAGTATGGGCTTGTAAAACACAGGACATTCTTAGCCAAAATGAGCCTGTTGGCATTTACATACCTTTAGCTACTCACTACTGCTTCTGCAAGTCTGCTTCAATGTCCTGCAATAACCCAGCAATAGCACAAAACAAGAATTTTAAACAAAATACAAGAACACTGCCGATTAAGGAGGGCAAGAAAGAAAGAAACTTACAATTCTTGACATCAGTAAGAACTGAAGAAGTGCAGAGATCATACTTCCGATGTTCGCTATTATGCTTAAGAAAGATTTCCATTCACACAAACCTTAAATCTCATTCCTTATTCTGCACTCTGCAGCCCCTGAAAATTAATGTACATTGTAAACCCTGCACTCTTTAACATTTTCCATTTTCCAAACATGCTAGTCTGTCTCACTGAGTAAATAGCCCACAATGCCTTTTACACTTCAGAAAATTACACTTTTAAGACACCAGAGCTAACAAAACATCCTGCTGAGAGTCTATCGGCATGGGGGAAGTTGCTATGTCACGTTGCTGGTTTAAGCTTGTTAAAATATCTATTCACGAATTTTCCAAATAATAAATGACTGCATTAAGTTTGTGTAGATAAAGAAGTTACTGGTAGGGGCAGAGTTTTGAGCTGCAGACACACAGCTATAACTGGGAGGTAGAAATTTGCTTTTTTAAACGCTCTAAAATTTGCTTTGGAATCTTTAAGGCACAAAATAACCGTAATGACAAGATAGCATTTCCGATCCTGAAGGATGTCAAAGTACTTTACAGAGTGCACAATGCAGGCAGGCAGACTGATGTAAAACAAATTACATTTGATCTTATTACTACTTATTACTTATATTACAGTAGCCCCAAAGGACCCATCTGAGACAGGACCTCAATGTACAAACACACTGTGAGAGACAGTCCCTGCCTTAAATTGCTTACAGTCGAAAGAGATGGGAGACAAAGGGCAGGAGGGGAAAGATAGATACGAAGACGTGATGCGACTTGCCCAAGGTTGCACAGTCAGCAGTAAAGCCAAGATTAGAACCCAGAATGCTGACCCCCACAATCAGGGAAGACCTCGATATCACAGTGCCTGTGGGAATGGTCTCCAAAGGAACACCATGTCCACAGTGGATCACAGAAGAGCTTGTGCATTATTGGAATGGAACTTCTGTGTCTTTTCTGAAGGGAGAGAGGGAAGAAGCCCTACACACCAACAGAAGAATTACTATGACACTGTGATCTGAAGATACATAGTTTATTCCTGCATGGTTGAGAGTTTAGCTATTGTGCTAGTGTATGTTGCTGGTGCAAAATGGACTGTTGTGCTCCACCTCACCCTATTCCAGCAGCGAGTGAACAATCTCCACAAAGACTCTGAACTGCTTTGAGATCCCTCCAAACAGAATGTGCTGTGTCAGCACAAGGGATTATTAATTGTTATTATTATGGGTCTGTTGTGACTTAAACACCATAAAACCTCTGAAAAATGTTTTTGTTTCAGTTTATATTTAATAAATTGCTCCTAGAATGAGACAAGTTATCTAATTTCTTCCAAAAATGCATTTTAACTTCTAAAACACTGGCAGACCCTGAACATTAGCAATGCTGTAACATTTCTCTAATGACTTCATCTTGACTAATGCAAGGCAGTACCAGTCAACATAGGGTAAAATCTCTATTTTTTTTAAATTTATGCAATATGAATAAAAATAAATTAGTTTTTTGCTCAATGGCATAAAATAAAGGTGTTGAATTTTAAAATCTCATATGGCTTCCTCTACCAGTTTAGATATTATACTTGTGTTTGGGAATATAAGCTCTTCTTTGAAATTGCCATAAAAATCCAATTTATCTACTTTATAATTTTAAAGGCTTAAGCTATAGTGCATGGTTTGTGTTCTGTGCAGTCTTGGAGCTGATTTGGCTTCTTCCTAAGCTTTCCTGAATAGTTACTGCCACCTTCCTCCTCCCCTCCAAGTGCCTCTCATTGAAAAGCTAATACCCACAAGTCAAGACAGGGGGGGGTGGGGGTGGGGGGGGGAGAGGACCGTAACCTAGCTCTTCTGAGGAAAAAATCCACCTTCTGGGAACACACCTCAAGAGGGTTTAAAAAAAAATTAAATGGTCTAATTAGCTACACACATTCTTCCTGCCTCTGTGGTGGTGCCTTCTACTGGACCTTTTACTCAACAGGCCCAGAGAGCCATGAGAGAGAAAGAAACAATGAGGAGGTATGTTTTGCATGTGTCTCACAAGCTTGCATCAGATCTGAAGTAATAGCTGGCCTAGAGATCCTCAAAAGAGTCTTTGAAGACAGCTCCTCAAAGAATTCTCTTGAGGGTTGCATAAAGAGAAAGATGCTGGGACATGCAGAGATGGAAGTGTGTTTTCATTATGGAAAATAGTCTTGTGTATTAAATGGATTTGTTAGTGATAAACAAGGCAGAGTCAACACTATCAACTTCATGGGACCAAACATATTTTCTGCCCCTCCTCTGGCTCAACTTCTTAACTCTTTAGTCACAACAAATCACTAGTTATATCATAAGATGGGTGAGAGTGCTGCAAACCCCCCATCCACTTTTTTTTTTTTTTTTTTTGGGGGGGGGGGGGGGGGAATGACTCTGTGCATCCTTTCCTTTAGCCCACTGGCTGCTGTACCATTCCTCTTCTCTGCACAGTGGATACACAGCTGTAGCCCCTGCCTCAAGTACAGTTACAAAATTGCAAATGCTAAAAGTGTGCTGGCTAGTCAGCCACTTTTCTCATGTTCCCCAATGCTCTTCCAGGTCCCATTCCTGCTACTGCTCCACCAGCCATTAATCCTAAACTACACTCTCAAAATTGTGGCAATCAATAATTTGAGCTTGGGTTACAGCATTTTCAAGTCTTCCTTCCCAGAATTTATTACAACATATATACATGTATATGTAACAAAAAACAAACAAACTAAAAAACCTCCACAACAGATGTGTTCTGGACTATTGACTGATTTTAGCAGATTTACAGGTATCATGGTTACAAGGTTTTAGCTGTACCTCTTCCCAGTCTTTCTATGGGCACTGCTGTTAAGTGACAGACCCAGCACCTGCACCCTTTCACAGTATGGAATCCCATGATTCACCTTTTAGACTAGGTCTCCAGGCTAGAGCACTTGTTTACCAACCATATTTCCCAAGCAGGCCCAATAGGGTTTGGTGTCTGCCAGACACTTCCTTTCAAGAGCTGTCATCAGTAGATAAATGTAATGACTCCAAATAGCTTCTTCAAAACAAAGTATTATTTATTTGTCTATAGGAACATAGTATGCAGAGTCTCTCCGCAGCAGTCACTGCCTCCTTCTATTATCCTGTCCCCCTACCAGCTACAGGGCTGAGGCTTTTAATCCTTCCAAAGCTGTTTTATTTTCCCTACTTCCATTTCCTGCCTCATGGAACCAGCCATCCTGTTGATGGATGGATGGTGGTGAACCTTCAAAGGAATTAACACCTGTACTGAATGTTAAGTACCAGTGACTGCATTATCTGGACCCATTGAATTTGGTTCCTGCAGATGTACAAAACCACTTTAACCCCTAATTATCCTTTTGCAAGCAACAGAATAACAATCAAACCAACAGAGGTAGTCATAATATTCATAAAAATAATTCAGGTAGCTCTCCCATTCTTCACAACAGGTATGTGCATATCTCAGGAGCAGATCTTGTCCTAACAATACAACATACTGTGTGATATGTATTTGTATTAAATTATCTGAGATTTTCAAGGCACTTAGCAAGGGCCTGTAAGACACTTTGAAATCCTTTAGGATTAAAGGTGTGATACAGAATTAAACAGGAGCAGCATTAAAACAACGCTGAGGGCTTTTGAAAACCCCATCCTTCATACCCTCCTATGGACCCGCTCATATAATCCTCTAGTACTAGTACACCAGCAATGAATGTCTTAGTTTATTTTATATTTTGGACTTTTCTTTGCAAGTTTATTTAATTGTTTATTACTATATTGCCCAGATTCTTCCAGCTCTGCAGCCCCACTTACTTTATTGGGTTTATATGGGATAAGATCAGATAATATGGCATATTTTTAGTTTATTTTTTTGCAAAGGTGACCAAAGGTCTGTAAGCATTTGGTGACAATACACTAATATTTATTATTATTGCTGTATAACACCTTTAGAGACCCCAAACATAATTTCAACAGTATGTAATTTAGTTATTGTGATTAGCACCTTGGAAATAAATAAATGAATGAATTAGGAATATATTAAAGAATACAAAATTCCAGTTTCCTGTTCTATTACCACACATTATCTCCCAAGACTAGAACCTTATTTGTAAATATGTATGAATATGCATTACTCAAATTAATCAAGAGTGCTCAAAACTACTCCCTTCCTGCAGAATCCCAGTGAAATTTCCATTACAATACATTGGCCCTCCCCATAGAGAAATGTAAACCCCTGCAGGAACTGTGACCAAATGTTACCTATCCCTGGCACAGTAAAGTCTACTGTAAGCACAGTTGGTTTAATTCTTCATTTAATGTGATCAGAGCGTCAGGAGCCAAAACAATTTTTCTTACAAATACTACTACTTTCGAGTTTTATTTTCACCAGTTATTAGCTCTTTGGGTGAAAATCCCCTTTGGTGAAGAGCACAGGCACTGGGGTTTATAAAATTTTTGGTGGGACCAAGAGGTCAATAGGCAGGATTGTAAGAGGAAGGAGGGTAAGAGTGCAGAGCTCCTTATACTTTGAGGTCTGGGGGGTGAAGCCCCCTAAGTAGGCATGGCATGACAGAGGGGTGGCTGGGCAAAATCTAAGTAGCGTAGCTACCCCGCTGCCAGGTTGCAATGTCATTCAAATTTCGCCCAGCCACCACTCCATCTGGCGAACTGTGCACCACGTCACAATGCCACTCAAATTTGAACTGGCCTCCCCTCATCAAATTTGGATGCTGTTGTGACACCATGCGCCAGGTCACAACATCACACAAGTTTGGGGCAGCCAGGCGGGTAACCTGAACTGCCTCCTTAGAAAAATTCTGGTTGTGTCCCTGGCTCAAACACCGCTGACATAATACAGAGCCTGTGGTGAGGAGGGCCTTGTGCCAATTCTCCATTTAAATAAACCTCCTAGGTTGTGTGTGTTGGGTTTGAATTTTACCACACAATCACCATCAGCCTCCTCTTCCCCATTTACTCCCTCTGGTGACATGGGTTCCCAAGGACTCTTTAGTTATGTATCATCAGACATAATGATTACTGGCTACAGGAAACTGCAATTCAGTTTATATGGAAGAACCACATTCTGATTGAGAGAGAAGGTAAACAGAGCTCAAAGAATAAAAGTCTCTGATGACTGTAAATTTGCCCAGTGACTTCACTGGGACATTTGCCAAAGTAAAGACACTGTATTAGCTAGTTAGTTCTAATTATAAGAACATCAGATCATAGAAATTGCCAGACCAGATTAGAAAAGTTGTCCATCTAGTCCAGTGTCCTGTCTCCAACAGAATCCCATACCATATGCTTCTGAGTGCAAGAATTCAAGAATCCCTGCAATTCATAGACAACTATAGCATAACCTGCCTAGAGGGGAGTTATTTTCTGAACATATATAAATTAGTAGTTGGCTTATGGCCTGAAGCAGGAAGTTTTATATATATATTTACCTCTATAAGCTTTATCTCTTGTTCTCATTATTTACACAAATGCTTAATTGTTTTTTAAATCCTGCTAAACTCTTAGCCTCAATGATATCTTGTAGCAATGAGTTGTACAGGTTAATTATGTATTGTGTAAAATATATTTCCTTTTACATTTTATATTCACTGACTATCCATTGCATTGACTCTCCTCTCATTTCTATTTGTTTTTATGTCTTCAGTTGTTCATTCTTCAGTTTCCTTCTTAGCCTTCCTAATTTCCACATTGCACCTGCCATAGTTTATTTCTGTTAGCTTCACTGCAGGCAGGACTATTATTGGCTCAGGGATACCTCTATGGCTTGAATTACTTCCCGAATCTTTCTATTGGCCTAGTCTTACTATATTTAGTGTTTCTGTTACAATAGTGTCCAAAGAACTCAACCATAGTACTAGGGGACATACAAATAAATATGAAGGTATAGACCATTTCTCTGAGGAGCTTGCAATCTAAAAGGCCCAGTGTCACATGAACGGAGAGAGAGAGGGATACAATCAAATACATCCAATTCTTATGCACATATATACATTAATATCTGAGCCGTTTTTGCCTTTGAAATCCTTTTTGCTGAAGGAGTCTCCATATCCTCTGTGACTGTTATTGTATATGCTTCAGTAACCTGTATACTGAGACTAGGCATTTTAATTTCCTCACCTTTGTTTTAGAGGTCTTTTTGAGTAGGTTCCTCAGTTTTTTGAAATTCTCATTTTTCAAGGTTAGTGTTGTAATGCTGGTTTTTGAATGAGCTCTCTCTTTTTGATATAGAACTTAATTCTGTTCAGGTCACTGTAAATTAGTGACTCATGGTATGTTTACACATAAACCACTAAAGCTGTGCCTCTGTATCACTTCAGTGAAGACACTGCCTATGCTGACCAGAGGGGTTCTCCCATCGGCGTAGGTACTCCACTTCCCTGAGAGGCAGTAGCTAAGTTGACAGGAGAATTCTCCCATCAACCTAGCGTTGTCAACACCAGGGATTAGGTCGGTTTAACTGCGTCATTCAAGAGTATGGATTTTTCACAACCCTGAGCAATGTAGCTATACTGACCTAATTTCCTTGTGGAGCACAGGCCACAGTTATAGTGACTTCTTAAAGCAACTATATGTGCAATATAAGGGCTATGTACTATTATTATCATCATCAGCACTGATTCTGCTCCCACTGAGGTCCATAGGAATTGTGTCACAGATTTCAGTGGGAACTGGAAGAGATCTAGCATCACTTAAGACTAGAGCTTGTTAAAAAAATCTCAGTGGAATAGTTTTCTGTCTGAAAATGCAATTTTGACTAAATGAAACTATTTCCAGAGAACACATCGATTTTGATAAAAATTTTGATGGAAAGAGTGAAATAAATTGTTTTGACTTTCTCATTTCAGTTTGATAATGTCAAAAAGTTTCTACTCTTTTGATTTATTTCAGGTTGACCTGTATATTATATTAAAATATTCATTTTAATATTATATTTTCAAAGAAGCCTAAAGGAACTAGGTGGCTAACTCCCACTGAATTTCAGTGAGATTTGGGTGCTTAACACTCTTAGGTTCCTTTTGAAAATTCCAGCCTCAAAGTGGCATTTTTCCTAAGAGAGGAGGTTTATTTGAATATTCTAGACAAATTTCAGTTTGGTTAATTACATTTTGCTTGCCTACATTTCCTTTATAGTTTGAAAAGGTTGGAATATTCTTCAATATTCCACAACGTGCTGTTAAAGAGCTATTACATTCCAGCTAATTGTAGCTGCATTTCAATAGTGGTAATGCTCTCTATATACAATTTCCCTACAACCCAGTGATGTCATGAAAAATCAAAATGATTTTAATTAGCTTCTTTTTTAATGTGTAGAAGGAAAATGAAACAAATCTAATGTTTAGCAAGTACAATAAATTAAGTAAAAAGAACAAGAGTGAGTACAATATGAACCCATATTACTTGCAGCAAACACTATTATATTTGTTCAGTTTTATGTTGTAGTAAAACTCCTCAAAATAATCAAGAAAAAGAGGAACAAGCTTTATGAATTGAGGGAAATATAGTGTTTCAGAGAAGAAATATCACCCAGCGCCACGAATTGACATCATACAGCAATGACATCAGCCTGTAACTGCCTCTAGCACTGTTACACCAGACCAAACAAGAGACCTGCCTGTACACAACACCATTCCATAGTTATCAGTCAAACAAGTCTAAAAATAGAGAATAAATCTTATCTAATTTGTGGAGTTTTCCCTTTCTTTTGTATGCTGATCCTTCAAGAACTGCCTTTTCAGTCTATTGAATCAGTCCTTTGTCCTGGGAGGTGCAAGTTATTTCCAGTGTTGTATTATTTACTGTTTTGTTACTGATAAGGTTAGTAGAAGCTAGCTTCCCCTATGAGCCAGTAATTGAGAGCCCCAATATAAACAATTCTGTCTGAGACAAAAGAAAAGTCTCTTTTATTAAACAAATCCAGAAGTGCACCTCTTCTCAAAAGCCCCCAATTTTTGGACACCTCCATACATCTCTTAGATTTACATCGGCTGGGAATCTGGACAGTTATGCAAAAGGAAGCTTGAGGATCCTCTATGTCTCCAACACTTACCTGTATTTTTATGCCTACTCTGGACATAACGAGTTGGAGTCTAATGGATGTAAAGAAATAATTTTCTAGTGAATTAGCAGGAGAGCCACTGAGACCTCATCTGTATTATGTCCAGTTTTGTTCCAGCGTTGTGTGGTTAAGATAACCCTTAAATCCTTACTCTATTTATGTTGAAGTATCTCCACCCATTTTTCCAGTGCTATCATTAAAAAGTATTTACATTGATGTAGCAGGCTAATACATTTTTCTTACAAACTAACAATGTCTCACAACAATCCTCTTGGCTGTCATTAAGACAACCTGGAAGCCTTTCACTTCACAAGTATTATTTAATAAGCACAGTTTTGAGTTAGGCAAAATATTTATTCCATAAAAAGTTATCCTCCTCCCGATGAGCCAAAATGCAACATGTTTGATTCTCATATGCAACCTCAAAGCACATGGTCCTCCCATTTTACACTGCAACTTCCAAAAAGAAATTGTAGAACTCAGATCCAATTTAACCACTTTATATGCATCCAATGTAGACCATGGAACACATGCAACACTGCATAAATCTGGTCTTACGCAGGTACAATTTCTGTGAAATTAATGAGGAATACTAACTAATTCAGTAGTGAATCAAACCCCATGTAATATTTTGAAATAATGTAACTAAATTTGCCTCTTTGATAGTCTTAAAATTGAGAGCCCCTACCTTTTCTAGCTATCTGCACCATTTGTCCCTATCCTCTTTTTATTTCTTTTTTCCCCCATGCTTCTGGCACTAGAGGTTTTGTTGTAGCTGCAAGCATACTATTATATCAGCATGCAATGCAGGACAAAAAACAGACATTAATTAGATAAATAGTTGAAGTCTGCAAAGTACTCTGAAGATTTAAAGAGCCATAGAATTGATAAGTATTAGTATTAAAACAAATTGGAGGTTTTATCAGCACAATGATTACAGAGTATTTGATGAATATGTAATTTTTTTTCATAAATACAATGAATAAATTTATTATGTATAATGAAAATGATTGGCAAGACTGTACCCAGTCCTGTATGGGTGGGAAAGGCAGCTGGGGATCACAGGACACAATGCATCTTCCCACCACATTGAGTCTTTGGCTTGGTCTACGTTACATATTTATGTCGGTGCAACTACATCGCTCAGGGGTGTGGAAAATTCACAGCCCTGACTGACAGTTATACCGACTTAACCCCAGTGTAGACAGAGCTATGTTGATGGGAGGGCTTTTTCCATCAATATAGCTACCGCCTCCCAAGGAAGTGGATTTACTATGCCAACGAGAGAAGCACTTCTATCGGCATAGGTAGCATCTTCACTAAGTGCTAAAGCAGAAAAGCTGTACCGGTGCAGTCTAAGTGTAAACACACCCTTTGTTCAGGTGCAATCACAGTCCTATTGTTCTCTTGAGCAGAAGGATTCCATGAATTTAGTGCAACCCCCCTCCACAATCCTAGTGCCAGGAACAGTAGTAGCCTCCTCCAAGTGAAAGGGAGGAGGTTGGCTATTGCATTAACCCCACTGCTGAATACAGCAGAGCTGTTCACGCTCTCACTGAACTCCACAGTACATTCTGCATGCCTTCCAAGAAATCCAGTTCACCATTATGTCTCCATAATAACTTTATAAGAAACCATTTCATCACTGCAGTTCCCAAATTACAAGAGTCCATTTGAAGGACTACCATCATTACTTGAGTAATCTATGCTTGCTTAACTTTTTCTCACTATATCTCTAACCAAAGTCATACATATGTCATAAAAATGATTGGCATCAAAAATGTTTCACAGACGTAAGAGAGAGAGAAGCGGGCCCAATTTCTATAAAGGCTGAGATATATGATATTTTCATTTTATGCAGTACAGATATACATTTCAGAACTGCATTCTCAATTCTCTCCTGCATCCTGAGAAGTGACTCCTTTTCAATACGTTAATCTTACATTAGCCATCGAGGCCATTTATCATTGAACAAATCCCTAATAAATTAAAAACAAAGAAAGTCATAATGAAAAAAAGTTAAAATGTATCACATGTGGTACATTTATTCATACAATACTGGTTGGTCTGTTTCAATAAAATTCTATATGTTACAATAAAAAGCATGTTAAAAATTGGAACTTGAAAACTCATTCATCCCACATAAAGATAACAGAACCCACTGTTAATTTCATTATAACTACCATCATCTTTCAAATACAAGAATATTTCAGTCATATTTTGTTTTACTTGGGACATGACTTTTTGATTGTCTATTGTATTTCCAACATTTTTATTAATCACTTACTTTGTGAATCATAGATGTATTTTAATAATTCTTTGTTAAAAAACACACTGACCATTTATGGCTTAATTATGTCAGGCATTTTATAATTTAATGGATTCGTGATAAAGTAGGTGAACACACTCTGTATTTCAAATTTTAATGGGTGTTATACACAAACTTAAAAAGTGCATTTTATTTATGGGGACTTGTTATCTCAGGGGACTGATAATGGAATATGAAGTGATCTATTTAGAAATAACCTGTGTGAAATTTATGAAAGTAATGAAAAGACATCCATATAACTTTGTACAGCAGAATAGGCTAATGGTTATTAATTATTATTATTAATTATTTCCATCATGGTAGTGCCAACGAGCCCCAGTTATGGACCAGGATCCCACTGTGGTAGGCACTGTGCATACACATAAGAAAAAGATCATCCCTACCCTGAAAAGCTTACAATCTAAGCATAATATAAAAGAACAGATGTGTACAGACTGATGGAGTAGCACAGGGAAATAGTGCGATAATAATGGTCAGTATGCTAGAGGCAGTGGTCTAAGCACACGCACTGCCTAGCCACTGTCAAGCTTTTTGTAGGCACTGTGGCAAAGGAGAATTTTGAGGAAGGATTTTGAAGGACAACACTGAAGTAGCTCTGCGGATGTTTCCAAGGAGCTCCTCCAGTGTGTGACGGACACATCAATGGAAGCTTAAAGGTGCTAGGGCTGACATCACTGGCATAGCATAGATGTGAACTGACATCTGGATATCATATGAGAGATGAGACATAGCATAAGGATAGTCCATGAAAGGCCCTGAAAGTAAAGACAAGTAGTTTGTGTTTCATGATTTGGAGAGGGGGGAGTCAATGGAGAAATACAAAAAGGGAGGAGCAAAGTTCCAAGAAATGAGCCAAGAAAATGAGCTTTGTAGCAGTATTTTGAATGGAGATAAGCAGGACAAGATTGTATTTGTCAAGCCAGAGAACAGGATATTGCAATAGTCAAGGCACAAGAGGTTGAGAGCCTGGACGTGAGCATTAGTTGTGTGAATGGAAAAGAAAAGCTGTATCTTAGTGACATTAGGAAAAGTAGAATCAGCAAGATTTAGAAATGGCCTGTATGTCAGATCTAGAGAGTGGGCAGAGTAAAAAATAAAGTCCAGGGTGACAGGATTGTGGTGCTGCCCACAACAATTAAGGAAAGAAAGGGGATGGTTTTGGGTGCAAAGACTAAAGCCTCTGTTTTGACCACCGTGTGGTCCACTAGCTTAAACTGAAGGCCAGACATTCATGAAGAGATGTCAGATAGGTGAAAATTTTAGTTTGGACAGGAGGAGAGAAGTGCCGAGTGGAGAGGTAAATCTGTGATTCATCAGTATAGAGCTGATAGTTGAATTTGTGTTTGCAGATGAGATTGCCCAGACACGGGTTGTAGAGGGAGAAGACAAGGGGAAATGAGCTTGTTCAGTTTCTAATGGCTGGTGTCCGCAATACAGTAACCACTATAACAACTGGCACTGTGATAAACACTTCCATTGGCAAACCTAGCAGAAAGATCCCACTGTCCTTACTCAGACAAATGGCTGGTTGATTTTAATGGAAACTTTGCTGAGAAATGACTTAAGGTTGAGGACATGAAGGATGAACTACTTATTTCATGCCTAGAGATGACCTTCCTAAGTTTAAAGTGAAGGTACATCAACAGGATGATGTGTGGATGTTCACATACTGCTGGCTGCCTGTATTTGTTCTACTGATAAATAGAGACCTTCAGTGTCCAGGAGTTTGCCAATATTAAAAGGCAGAATTTAGGCAGGTAGCACAGGGCAGATGAAGTGGCATCATGCAGACAGTACTGGACTCCTCATGTCTCCTGTTTACGTCTAAAGTCATCCGCTGAGGAATCAAACTACAGTATTTGAACAGGAACAAATAACTGATTTCTATATGTGTCAAACTAATCATGCTCTTGCCCGCCCTACAAGATCCATGTGAAAAAATACTCATAGCCAGTAAAAATCAGCTGAAAATCATCTTTTCAACGAGTGAGGGAAAGGGAAATATTTTCCATTTTCACCTTAAATTTTTGAGGAAAAAAGGCAAAAAATGCCATTTCTCCACAAGCAAGAATGTTTTGATGTGAAATTCATTACATTTTTGTGCAGGAATAGTCTGTTTCCATTTAGGCTAAATTCTCCAAAATGTACACTTTTCTCCAGAGGTGAAATTTTGCCATTTTCACTGTGAAGTGAAAATTCATTCTAAATAAAACCCTGATATTTTAGAATAAGCTCTCTATAAAGCCTAGTTGGCAAAAAAATTGAATCCTAGAATCTGAAGTGGAAAACTATAAGGCCATGCAGCCCACCCCTAAATCATCCAGCTGATTTATTTTAAATATTTAGCCACAGATCCACAAAGGGGGTGCTGCAGAAATGCACCACCCTGTGGGGAGTTTGGGGAGGAATTGTGCCTCAGTAAGGAACAATCCCTCTCTGAGCAACCTGTTGTGCCGAGGGACGGTAACAATTTGCACAATCCATTAGGATGGCACTGCTAACTCCACAGTGTGATCTGCTTCCCCACAGGACAGTGCAGAGTTGGAGATGAAGTCATGGCTCCACTGTTTCCTAATTCTTCCGCATATACCAAGGGAGCATGGTGAGGCTGTGAGGGAAGGGGACCATCCCTTGTATGCTCTCTTTCCCTTCACACCCCCACAGAAAGACTTGTCATAATCGGGCCCTATATTTTAGTATTTTTACAGTTTAGTTTGTAATGTTCTCCAGGGATCTGTTCCTTTCCATCTACCCGTTCCTTTAAGAGACTACTTCACAACCCTACATCTCTCACTGTCAGCGTTTTTTCTTGAGATGCAGCCTCAATAGTCCTTTGCTTCATTTCAATTCTGTTACTCCCAGTTACACGCCCAGTATTGTGCTAAATAATTCCTCTCCTTCCTTTGGTGCTTATTCCCTTCAAACCATGCTGTCCCTTATGCTCCTTAACCCCATTCATCACTTAGCCAAGCTATAGAATTCATATTTATTTTTCTTAATCTTTCCTTCAAATCAAACCTTCAAACCCCTTAATAATTTTTCTTGCCCTTCTTTGAACTCCTTCGGTTTTCTCTGACCTTTCTGTTAAAGGGGTGCACAAAACTGAATGCAGTATTCTAGATGTGATTGTATTGCCTCCCTGTCCTGTGACATGTTGCCCTTATGTATGGAACCAAAATTGCATTGCAGAGGTCTGTCTGTCTGTCTCTCTCTTAATCCTGGAGAATTTATCATAAACCGTAGCACAGCACCTGTCAAAACTGAAACACTGCTCCACTGACTACTTTCTCCCAAGGGGATTGACAGAAGGCACTATTCATTGGAGACATCTAAAATGTTTTTGTTTTTTGTAACATGCATCAGGGGCACCTTTACCATTGGACAGGTGCCCCTTTTTATTGTTGTACAAATCCATATAAACAAAAACAAACAAACACACACTAGCCTGGACAAAGCACTAGGAACAATACTGCACTAGCAAAGGATAAACTATATGCCTGAATGTGTCTTTTTAATCTCTAAGGTTTATGATACTTATAGCATAACGAAGGTAGCAAACAGAAATTAAAACTGGGATTTTATTTACTTCCAATATATTCTCACTTTAAAAACATATGGAGACAAATCAAAATGCATTCAATTTTTCATTCTTTTATGTGTTTAACAGTATTTATGGTAGAAAATAAAAACATCAGTCATTGCCTATTTCCCTTTCAAAACAGTTGAACTGTAAGTGATTACGTAAATAGAGAAGAAAGGTGTCTAGGGATCAGAACATGGGGCCAAAAACAGAATGACTCTCTGGTTCTAGTTTTAGTTCTTTAGACTGTGGGCAAGCTTCTGTGTGGTAAAATAACTCAGATGACACCTAGACTCCCCTGATTTCCTGGCTTCCTATTGATCTGACTTTAGACCTGGGACTGCATGGAAACTACAATTATTTCTTTGGTTGATGATCTCTTTTTAAAGGGAGACAGAAGGAGGTGCCCACACAGACTTTTAGATCTTGCAGCAGTCTTTAATATGGTTCATCAATGAGCTGCTCTTTGCTCCTTTGCAGGAGATTAAGATTAGCAAAATCACACACACACGAGAACAGTGGGTCAAACTGTCCCCTCATTTATGCCTGTGAAAATCAGGAGTAACTCCAGTGAAGCTAATGGTGTACATAAGAGAAGAATCAGGTACACTGTCTTGGAAACAGCACTTCAGCTTGAGAACTAGAACACTGAGCTTTGTTTTGGATGAAACAAAACTACAGACCTGTAAGATTTTCAGTTCTATCCACTGTTTTCAAGACAATAATGGGAACCAGGTGCATACCATAAATAAGTAAAGAGAGGAGCCTTGACCAGTATTCACTCCTCTGTTCTCAATGAGGAATTAACTCATTTCAGAAATACACCCCTTTTGATGCTCGGAAACTGGAAAAATACCATGTTTATATATTGGCTATTTCTTTTCTGCATTTGAGCAATGCTGCATTTTTATAAGGACATACTATCCATGTTATGTATGCTTAACATTCCTTTTCTCTTTGAAATTATTAAAGGCCATTGAACTCTGTGGAAAGACTCTGATTGATTTCAACGGGCTTTGGATCAGGTGCTAATAGAGCTCTACTAGTCTCAGCCTAACCGCTTTTTAAAGTTACCATTTAGAGAATGCAAAAAATGATTCAGAGAAGTTAGGAAGCACTAAACAAAGACAAAGATCATGTATGAGTCAACGCCTGGTTTTAAATCAGATCATTATTGAAAAGTTAAAAAATAATGATATATTTCAAGGATTGAAGAGGGCCACAGAAGAAACAAATGTTGATATCACACCCTCGCCCCTATGCAAAGCAGCAACAACATAGTGGATTTAGAAATGTCATCTGACTTATTATGAACAAGGTCCTGTTCTTGAGCTAGCCTTGACTGTGTATCCAATAACCCATCTCCCCTAATAGCCAAAAGTTCAGCTCAATGCAGTATTTATTTATGAAAAACATATCTAGCTGTGAAAGCTGGAGGGGCTCTCGGGATGCATTATCTCTCTTTGTTCATACGTATCCAGGCAATTCGAACATGAACTCTGTTTTAAGGAGATCACAAAAGAAAGCTTTCATTCCTTAGAGCATCTCCAAATGCCAAGTATGTTATTTCTGAAAGTCGATGTTTAAATTAGAGCTTGTGGGAAGCTGCTTTCATCATTGGCTCGATTGAAACTAGAGAAAACTTCAATCATCCACTTGTGTTTTTTTCCTTCCTTCCCTCCGGCTTGTTCAATGCTAAAATGTCCTATAATATATGTATTAACCTCTGGGATTTTTCCCTATAATCCTATGAGTAAAGTGAAGTCACATGACTGAAACCTGTGTGCTACTGCCATAGACAAGTGGGCAAATATTGTGCAAAACAGAGAGAAAAATACTCCATATCCTGGCACCTGGTTTCCACCTGCACACTAAGGTGGTGAAGGGGAAGTCCTGTCTTCCCCTCTAGGAGAACACCCAGCCTTTGTTCCCAAAATTGGAAGGGAGTACCTTTCCCCAAGGTTATGTCATTTACTTCCTATCAGGGTAATGTGAAACCAATTGAAAAAATTAATTCAGTCCCTAATTTCATCTCTCTTGGAACTGTCCACATCTGGCTCTCCATAAGGGTACAGTCTCATCATCCAAATAAACCATAACAATTCAAACAAAACAAACTTTGGGCCAATTTGCTTCCAAGGTCACAGGTTCTCCACAGTATGTCTACGATAATAGACTAAGAATGTCCCTTTCCTCTCTCTGGATTTCCTTGTCCAGCCATTGACTCCCTCTCCAGCTGACTCCTAAACTTCTTATGATGAGACCAAAATGTCCTGCTCCTTCCCAGTATATTACTGTGATATGGGAGAGAGAGAGACTTTTATAGAATAGGAACATTTATTATCTTAACTCTCTTTCCCAGCATGCCTTACTTGGATCTCAGCTGTCCTCCTGATTATAACTCCCAGCATGCTTTAGTGGAGGGCAGAAGACTGGGACACAACAGTGTTGGACCTGGAAGCTGCCTTAAATTTAATGTTTTTTACATTTCTACTGATAGGTTTCCTGGGAAATAAATGTCAGGAGAGGGAAACATTCTCCAAATTAATAAATGAAATACTAACATATTCTGAGGGCAATAAATAAATAAATAAACGAACAACCCCCTCAAAATCCTGACTAAAAATCCATTTGTCTATTTATCTGTGTTATACTGTCTTCAGACTTTAGTTAAGGCAATTCACCACCGTCTTAATAAGTAATTTATTCCTCTAGCAATTCTTATGGTTACAGGGTGAGATGCACTTTAGATCTCTGAAGTGACAGGCCTGGCTTCAAGAACTTCTATCAAGGGTGGAACCACATCATCCAACCAGTCTTAGATCTCTGGCAATCTGCCTGTTTACCAGCCATATTAACACCTGAGCTCAACTGAGTTAGGCAACAGTAAGCCCTTTTCTTCCAGGGACCTGTGAACAGGAAGCTAATTAAAGTGACACAAAACCAGCTTCTTCAAAACCAAGTATTATTCCTTCATGCAAAGATAAAAGGCACAGAGAGCAAAGGGTAAAAGGACTGAAGGCCTATACACATACTACCCCTTACCTAAACCGTAATCTTTTATCACAAGCTTTTGTAAATTCTATTCAGCCCAGTTACCTTCATCTCTAGGCCGGAAGAAGCAGACTGCACTGCTGCAGTCCCTCTCTAGCCTGGGCAGCTGCTGACAGCTCACTCAAGCCTCCCTTCATCCCTAAAACAATATATCTAAGATTTTAGCATCCTCTTTGACCCCAGGTTTAGGTCGGAAGAGTACATTTTGCCAGACTACCTGGATCCAGACAGGGGTTTTTCCCCAGTCAGTAGCTTTCTACACTGTTTCCTCAAGGACCCTTGGCATTCTCTGGACTGTACCCTATCTTTGCCATTGTTTTGCTTCCTGTAAGTTTCCCCTTCCAGCCTCCTTTGATTGAACTCTATTCAGCCAGGCAGGATAATGTCACAGAGGTAAACTGAGATGCATATGATATTTATTTTAAAAAATACAGGTATTTCCATATATCTGCTAAGAAATATAATACTGTTATTTCTTTCATAGTTAATCAGTGGGTCAGATTAACTGTGCTGCGTGCAAGGGGTTGCAATTTAAAATCCCTTCCACCAGACATTTACTCTCTTCACAACAGCTTCAGGAATGGAGGATCTCTGAGAGTTGTGAAGGTTCAGCACATATCCTGACAAGGCAAACATCACTTGCTTTCGGGGTCATGAAGGCCAGCTCCCGGCCAGTGGGGGTGGGGTTTACAAGTGGTTTACAGCATTACATTCCCAATCTAAGTAGCCTTTCTGTTGCTAAGGGTCCAAACTGGCTTCTCCTGGCAATAATTAATTTAGCTCAGTATTTTGTCATGAGGAATAATTAGCTGAGACAGGACTATGAGCTAAAATAGCTTTGTGTATTTCACTCGCAGCTGGTCAACAGCTGCTTACCTCTCGACTGGGTAATCATTGGTTGAGACAAAATCAGTGGGCTCTCCCTGGAGGTAGAGGGGTCTGCCTTGCTGGATCTTAGTACAGGATCAGGTTCTTAATCTAGATGACATGGAGACTCAAGAGATAACTTTCTCTTTATAAAACTAATATGGCACACTTTTTACAATGTGAAACAAACAAAAGAGGTAGCTGTTCTTTTTTATGGAAAGAACTATTTATTAATTTTCCATTTGGAATCACAGTCTACAGGACAGAAGACAAAATTTTCACAATCATTTACAAATGGACCAAATCCTATAAATTCCTAATTAGGGAAGTGAGATATTGAGAGGTGAGACACAAACATTATCAGGTACTAAAGTTATTTGCTACGTTATGGAGGCCACATAGTCAGTACTCTGAAAAGTACTTCCAAAATAGAATCCTTTGTCTTGTAATAGTCTTCAAGAATGTCATCTCTGATTATAAAACATGCACAGCATTCCACAAAAGAAAGCTGAATCATGAGGTTCCATTGTTGCAGAATATTAAAAGCAATTGGTTTTAATGCTGCACTGAACATTTTTACTAATGTTCTATTAAACCAAATCTATTTGCAGATAATTATCAAAGTAGGCCATGAAAATATAAAAATATAATTATTTAAATTGATGCAAGCCACCTAAGTATTTCCATAGTTTATTGAAATAAATAAATTACTTGAAAATGTTGTATCAGAGTAAACCCCTACCTTGTTTATTATCTTACTTCTATCACAAAGAGTGGAAAGAAGCATATTTTACTCTTATTGATAAGGAAAAAACACAGGAATAGTCTATTAAGAGACATTTAATAAGCAAGTTTCAGTATACCCTGTAGTAAGTGGACAACAGGACATAGATTTCTATCTCCATTTTAGGACAAAGTAATAACATGGAACTCCTTCTCAGTGCCACTGGGTATAATTTTAAAAATAAAGGAACTGATGCTTACTGTTTTCCCTTTTTTCATTCTAATAGAAGGATAAGATTAATTGGATATTATGGTTCTGAGTCAACTGAATGCGCTTTAGTGTTAAAAAACATTTAACACTGAATTTTCATGGTAACAAGGAAAGTTCTGAGGGTTGGAGGGCATCATGGAAGGCTCATACACTAGGTAAAATGTGATATACTTCTTGTCACTGCCAGTACACAGGTAATTTGGCATAGGAGGAAGAATTTGTGTCTGGGTAGAGGTGACTGTTTCGGCAAGTCTTTTCTTCATTTAATGTCAATAGACCCGTTAACAATGATTTTCATTCTTTTGAAAAAAGACACATCCCCATGTCAGTCAATGGCTTGTTAAAAGAAGTCTTTGCCAGTTGAGATTTTCTGCATTGTTTCAGATGGGATTTTTAAAAAGTGCTGATGGAATTAGATGCCTAACTACATACACTCCTTTGAAAATAGTAGCCTTACTTATCTGTAGAGAGATTCATTTCTATTATGTATAGTAAGTACACTGACACATTTACAAGTTTCATATTTTTGCTACCATTTCACCATCTACTAAAAAGCAGCCACCGCTCAGGAAGAACACAGTAGTTGATTAACAAAGCACAGCAACCTAGACAACAGTTTAGGATAACAAGAAAGAAAGGTTGTAGTATCCAATTGAAAGTGCAGGTTAATTAGGTGGCAAAAGATAATTAACCAAAGTAGAAATTAAGATGGTGGGATGACCAAACGGTGATAAAAAAAATAATCATTAGCTCTTCAATGGTTACAAGTAGTGAGGATGTTGGTTTTACATATTGGTCCAAATATATCACCTATAGTAGTAGGTGAGTTCTCAAAGGGAAAAATGATTACAGACTGGAATCTACAGAAGTTTGAATAACTAAAAATAATATGTGAGACCCTCACAAAAAGCAAGAGCTTTTCTATTCCATGCATAAACATGGAAGCTGCTGTTGTTGGGTTTTTATTTTTTTAACATCAGCTAATTCCACTAATAGTTTAGAATTATAAATTCTAGTTTTATGAAATTTAGGAGTTTGGATTCACAGCTACAGTTTGGGCCCATAACAGAAGAAGAGAGTGACAAAGTTCTTAGTGGGATCCAAAATTCCAAGTGAGGGAAATGGCTTCAGTTCCAGAGGTTTAGTGCAGGCTTATCTCTACATTTTATTTTACTTTTACCACATTCCAAAATTATGCATTTTACAGGAGAGCTATGAAAATTATGCATTTTTAAGTCAATATTTCATTCATTTTTTCTATAATAATGCAATGGCATTGTAAAATGGCACACAGCAGGATAATTACAGTCAATGGCCTAGACATGTCCCTGTATATCTCTGAATGGAATGAATATGGGGAGAATATTAGCAAAATATGTGATAAACAGTGTGTTCTATTCCTGACATGAGAAAGATGGAAAATTGGTTTGGATTTATACTCAACTATCTGCTGACAAAAGGAGAACACCCAATATGTAGCCGTACTATATGTTTGATTCTTATCAAGTCACAGCCTAAATCTCCAAAAGGAGGGAAGTAAAATAGGCAAAACAATCTATCTTCTCTGGACTGCTGAACAAATACGGACCTCCTTATTTGTATTATTTCCCAATCCTCCCCTCTATATCGGTTTCTTTACACTGCTCCAGCACAGTCAGCCACACTAGGAGCACCCATGTATAGGTGATTTCTCCAGTGGCATAAGGCCAGGAAGGTTCTTATGCCACTTCCACTTCCCAGCATAGGATGCATGTTGGTGAGAGGGAGGTTTGGCCTAGGCATTTTTGCATTCCAGTTACCTATAGCTGCTATTATTATTATTTATGGCTCCTAACGGTCCAAATAAAAATTCTGACCTGATTATGCTAGGCACTGTGCAATAGATCCAAGAGCCACTGGCAGCCCTGTTAATATATAACAGACTTTAGGTTGTTGTAAACTATATGAGTGGCTGGACTGGCACACAGCTGGCCCAAGAGGAGTGGAGACATGTTCCCTTCCTGGGTTCTATCATGTACTTTTCTGCCACAGCTGCTTATCAGGATTGTATAAAATCCATACTAGTGCAGAAGACCTGGGCAAAGTCTTCTGCTCCACTGAATCCTTTTAAAGAAAGTGTTAAGTGATGCAGAAAGCATAATGTGGTCACTTTGCGCTGTGATAAATTTCACCCACAGAGTTTTCCAAATATTGTTTCCTCTTCACAGCAAATGCTAAGCTTACCCAACAGTTAAGCAATAGGATGGATTGCACTATAATCCAGGTTCTCCCTGTGACCACACTAAACATGAAAATGTATTAACTGAACTTCTGCTCTCCTCCTGACCCTTTCACACACATGCAGAAATTGAAACAGAAGAAAGATGGCGTATTTTAGGCCATGATGATGGTGTCTCTATAGTTTTATCCTGTGCAAATATTTTTTGTTTGTGTTGATTTCTCTTTTAGCATTGAAGCTCTTTCCCTACTTTTTCCTTCTAGCTTTCTCCTGCCTAAGAGCAAAAAATCTCAATATTCAACCTTTAACCTGTGGCAAGAGACTGTGCGTACAAAATCTATTCCAACATCGCTCCATGAATGAAGCCACAACAGGCACATTCTACTGGGGGGAAGCAAATGCAACTTTCATCTCTGGAGATCCCCTATCAGCTGAATGGCTTGTAGTCAGTCTGTACTAGTTTAAGGGTCAAGAACATGGACTGGAATATAAATCCATGAAACTTAATTTTTCTTCTTAAAAAAAAAAACCAGAAGGAAAAGTATTTGCCAAAGGAGTACCACTGTCTCGTTTAAAACAAGGGGTTTCAACGTGTTCAGCATCTTGACCAAGAAAGGGATTTGCAGTTATTGTAGAAAGATCCTTTAAACCTTCAGCAAAATTTACAGCTATTGTGAAGACAATAGAGAAGAGACTGGCCTTCAGTGTTAGTGAAATACAGCAGATGAAGAAAAAGGTCATCAGTTTGTTATTAACAACAATAATTTACAACAGGTCATGTGGTACTGGATTAGTCCTACTCAAAAAGATACAGTGCTGGTAATAGCAAGAACAACACTGCTCATCAAAGGAGCTTAGTTTGCAAAAATTTCTCAAACAGAAATTAGTGAGCAAAATCAATTCTAAAGAACATAACATTGAAGTGATTGAGAGAGAAAATGGGAGGAGCAAGAAAAGTTGCACTGATAACAAGATTTCATTTTGGCCTCTGAAAATTAATTGTGACAGCTAAAAACCAATATTGAATTATAATCACTTGATGAAATTACAATCTAATAACAAAGAAAAAATATGGTAAGGAAAGGAGGTATAACATCATGTGAGATGTGTTGTAGTAAAGCATTCAGGGTAAAATTTAAAATTCCATATATGATTTAAGAGCCTAAATCCAATTTTCAAAAGCAAGTTAGGTGCTTTTGGAAAATGGGCCTTAAGTGCCTAAGTCATTTAGGTGCTTTTCAGTTTTACCCTTTGTTTTATGGAGTTTTGGCTTGCCCCACCCCAGATCCAGTCTACTTTTTTTTGCTCTCAAAGAATTCAAAATCTCAAAAAGTTAGGGTTAAGCCTGGAAAAATAAAACAAATTAGCCAGGAGCAATCTTTTCTGGGCTGATTGCTGATGAATTATGCCACTGACCAGAAGGCTAGCAGCTCAAATTTTCATTGATGGTTATCATCCACAATGCTTAAAAAGGTTTTCAAAAGCCCACTGAACATACAGCACCATCATCATCTCCACCTAAGAATGAGCTATCTGAATCCTTGCTTCCTTTAGAGACTGCAATCCTGTGTTGTATGTAACACTTATTTTTAAATAAGCATAGACCTTGAATGAAACAACCTTCCATAACGTGCACTGAAGATGGAACTGATGATGCATGTCTGCTCATTTCAGTTAGGGATGAATTTTTCACTTGTTTCAGGCTTTAGGAGAAATTACCACCTTCATATAAATTAGCAACTAACTAACCAGCAGGTATCATTGAACATTATCCAGACTGATGAACTGCATCAGAAGCTGGAAAATCACCTCACCACATCTTTCAGTTTAGTACTTCTGATATAGAGGCACATTAGGGTTCACTACTCTGTCAGCAACTCGTCAGGCCTGATATGCTCACGAAACTTAAAACACTGTTGTCATAATCGGTATTTAAAACATGTCATGTAAGGTATCATATGCAGACTGGTAACATGCTGATCATTAATATTATTGTGTGGTGTATGCATGCGTGGTATATGAAAAGTTATGAATATGTACTGGAAATATGTTCTTAAGAAGTGTTTGGCATATAGGGCTTAAGTCACCTGACTCCAGACAAAGGAATGTGCTCCCGCCTGATTCAATGTGTCTCCAATGGAAATTGAGCAAAGAGAGACAATGAAAGTACAGTCCCATAAAAAGTAAACAAAGCCATCAAACTAGTCAGTGAGGGAGATAGACACTTAAATCTCACAGATAGAGGAAACTGCAAAAATTAATATGGCATCAGCTCCACAGTGGACACAGCAAGTTGAGCCCACAGGAGGGCTTTCTGACTTGGAAAACAAAGACAAATTTTGAGGATATAAGCAGAGAAAGAAAGCTATTTTGGCATCCTTCACCTGAGGAAACAAAGGAATTGAGCCCTGTGAAGAGTCTGGGCTAAAAACTGGTCAGCTATACTAGAAGAAAGACTGGTAAGAAAAACTTCTTTGAACAAAGAACTCTAAATTTAAGGTAGATTAAAGTTTCAGAAGCGTATTCTTACTTCTGTTTGCTTGTAACCATTTCTATCTTTATTCCTTATACTTTATATCATTTAAACCTGTGTCCTTTTATTAATAAACTTACTTTACTTCTACCGTAAACTGACTCAGTGCTTTCATTGAAATAGAGAGTTTATTAACCCCAGTTACAGTAATAAGGTGCAGTGAACGGTTTCTTTAAAGGAGTAGTGAACTTAATAAAGTTTTGGTGGCTGCTACAGTAAGAGGGGCTGAGCACTGCAGAAAGACCTCTCTGACTGTTATCGGCTGGGCAAAGTTTGGACTGGCAGAAGTCTGAAGAATTTGTTGGCAAGGCAGATAAACTAGTGTGTCAGGGATCTGAAACACGGCACAGCAGCAGCAAAGCTCTTGCTTTCTGAGGCTGAGAGGGCTAACACAGTGGCCCACAGTTCTGGGAACCCCAGCAGAGTGTCGCAGTAGTTTCCATGAGACCCGAGGAGACTCCTCTAGTGTATCCCTCCTTCTAAATCAATTGACTAGCAGAAACAGTTCTAGTAGAGAGTCTCGCAGTCTTCACCAACATTTAATCCAAGTAACACAAGGTGGTGCATGTATACGCTTATCCTGTCCTAATACACATATGGATGCACACTTATGCTCTTGGCACAAAATGATATTACTGCTTACCCAGTACATTTCATCTGCAGATATCAAAGCACTTCACAAAAGGCGAGCAAGCACTATTACTCTCTGTTACAAATGGAGAGCATGACAATTCAGAGCAATTAAGTAATTTGCTCAAAGTCACACAGTGTATTGCTGGCAGATCTGAGAATAGAACCCAGGTCTCCCCAAACCCCAATTTGATGTCCTGTCTACTAGATCAGGCTGCTCACAAAATAGCTCAATATATAGATGTGCTGATCTAGGTGGGCTTTTCCACCTCTAACTTCCAGAAATTTAATATTGGAGCAGCTATTATATTCTAGACTGAATAAAAAAATGAGCCCAATCCTTCTCCCACTGAAACCAATGGAGGTTTTGCTACTGGGATCAGGCCCATCATTTTCTTTCTGTATTAAGCTCTTTTCAATTAAATTCAGTTCTGCCCAAGTATTTCTTTTTGAATCAGTGCTGTGATGCCCAAAGATAACAGTTAGAAACAGATGGGGAAAAATAATTTTCTTTATAGAATTGCACATCCAAATGTTACAATAATGTCCCCTGAGACATGTATGAAATGCAATGCATACCGCACACAGAATAAAGTGAAAAAAGGCTGAGCTTCTGTGAACTCTGAACCATAAAAGGTAGACAAAGTCAAGCTGTCTCTGCTGTGACTCTGTCAATAGGCATTTTAAAGAAATAAACCTGCTTTTAGTGCAGATTACTAGGGCAAATCCTTTTCAATTCTTTATTTAGTTCACAATTAAATGATTCTAGCCTTACTGCATTTTTAGAATTAGAGCTGAAACCAGTTAAAATCACAACCATATCACTGCATAAAAAACAAGTTGTTTTAGTAGTTATTCAAATGTTTAGTTAAAAACACTCCACTGCTGCCAAGAACAGAGGGCACCATTAAAAGCTGGACACTCACCACCTTCATTGGGGTAATTAAAAAAATTATTGAATTATATGAATTATTTCTTATCCTAATTACAGGAAATATTGCAAAAACTATGGTCAAGATAAGTAGCATGATGGCATAAACAGTTCTTTAATTGTACCCACTCTACAGGCATTCATTTCTCATATACACATAAGGAATCAATACATTGGAGAGAATTATTAATCAGCTCTTTTTCTTTACTCCATTTCACCTGAATATTTTAAAAGTATATTTATTAAGCAATTATTCATTCATGAAGGCTGCAGAATAGCTCATTTGAACGCCTTCAACCAATGCTACCAGTTTCACAGGATCAACATGTATCATCAAGGGGTGGCAGGATAATAAGATATTTCAACTTGTCAAGTTCATGAGGTGAAATGTAAGAAGCAAAAAGCATGCATAGTTTATACTAGAAATGCCTAACACCATTATATATGATTTTCTTTTTCCTTCCTTGAAGGTGAACATGAACAACTAATAAAATGGCTTATACAGAGGTTAATATAATCAGAATTTATATGCATTGCTCTTACAAACACAGACTAGTCTGTTTTTTCACAGTAGCTCTCAAATTTGGTAACTGAAATCAACCATTAACTTTGCACAACATATATTTTATATATATTCTATCTAATTACAAAATGACAATACTTATGAATAGATTGCTATTCACCATGCTGAGTGTGATAATTTGGGAAGTATAAAGAGTCAGTAGTAGTCTCAGGCACCAGGCACTTGGACCATAGAGTCTCAGCTCTTAATAGGGGGTGCTAGAAAAATGATCTGCACCCCAAGAGTGTGCCTGAAGACCCCAGCCAGGGACACTGACTGTACAATCAGGAGACTTAAAGCACATGGTGCCAAATGAGGTGGGTCCGAAACACAATGGATAAAATGGGATAAAACGCAAGGTGGGTTTTCCAAAAACATATCATGCCAGACTAGCCTCATATCTTTCTTTCATAAGATAACTGATTTCTTAGATAAGGGAACGCAGCAGATCTAACCTATCTGCACTTCAGTAAAGTATTTGACACAGTGTGCTAATGAAATTTGTGGATGACACAAATTTGGAAGGCATTGTCAATATAGAGGAAGATTAGAATATTATCCAAGAAGAATTGGCTGACCTAAAGTGTTACGGGAGACGCTGGCAGTGCAGCAGTATGCCTAGGCCACTACCAGTACTAGAATATCAATTATTATGCCTATTGCCAAAAGCACCTGTAAGGCTTTTGTACCAGCTTTAGCATAACTAGGGAGGCTAGAAAAGGAAGGGGAGTGACCATGAGAATTAAGCATGATCCTACACCATCCTGTCTTGCTTCTTTCAAACTGTTGAAATATGTGGTTTTGGAAAGACAGGAAGTCTATCTATATTTGACTTCTGGTGTGTATGAGTCTGGGCCCATGAGACTGCAGACTCTGAAAAATCACATCTGTATATCTAATGGCTTAAAAGTGCTTCCTTCATGTTTTTTCTCTGATTGACATGTTGTTAATATAATTGTAGCAGTTACATAACGTAACATAAGAGGAGTAGACAGGTCTGAGGAATTTGGATTTGACCTTCTGGACATCTCTTGGAATCTCCAGTGACAGGCAGATAGCTAGCCACTTGAACCTTGTTATTTGACCACTTGAGACCCCTTCAGACCGTGGGTCACTATTGTTTGGGGATACTCTATAAATACTCTATAACAAACCTATTTTGTTTGTATGTGCTTGAGACTAAACAAAGCAGAGACTGAGTAACAATCTTTACCTTGTACAATCTTTTTAAAGCTTTACCATGCTCTGCCCCTATTTTCAAATTCTCTCTCTGTCCAGTGACTCCTCACATTAACCTTTACATTCCACCCACTTCTCACCTCACTGTTCAGTTTGTTCCTTTTCCTCCACGCTCCTCCAAATCCCCAGAAAGGACATCAGGGAAGCATAAGGGCTTCTGACTGTCACTTTCTTGTCTGTCAAAATGCAAACAATGCTACTTTATCACTCCATGAAAAGGCCATTGTGTGGATTAGCCAGTTTGTGTCTGTACAGCATTTCCAAGATATAAAATTGCTACATAATTGCTAGGGAGAATATGCTGTTTCCAAGGTGGGAAAAAAGTATTAAAACCTTAAAACTGTTCTTCTTTCTGAACATTCTCTACGCAGTGACCTCGTTGCAAGCTCCAGGCATACAAAAGCGAGACAGAAAGCAGGGATCAGCAGAGACGCAACTAAAAGCGTTGCTATTTTGAAGAAACAAAAACACTTTTATTTAAAAATAAAAATATCAAAAGGTCAGAGCAAAGATAAATTTACCTCAAGGAATCTCTAATTTGCAGATTACCAATTTACACAGGACTGTGTGTGATTATTTATTTCGGAAAAGGTGTTATTTGGACCGCAATCACGGTCATGCTTACTACAGTTGTGTCATGTTCTCAGCTGAAGCATGACAGCATTAAATCCTTTTACTGAATTGAGGAGAACCCAAACTGTAGGGACTGCCTTAGATGTCAGTCCTGGAAAGAGAGGCTGACAGCTGAAGCCCAGTTGAACCAGCAGCTGCAGCTCATGGGCAGGCAAGCTATAAAGGCTTAGGGCTTGTCTACTGTGGCAAAGCTCTCCCTCTGTCTCTGTGGGTCCAGTGCTTCCTTCTAGCTGCAGGTCGGGGACAGCTTCGTCCTTCAGTATTCTCCTTTCCTCTAGTGGTGAGTGAGGGTAATTCAGCCTCTCAAAGATGGCCACTCCCTGCTGACTCCCAGCCTTCTTTTAGTGCCAGTAGGTCCTTTCCTTGCCTCTTTGCTGGGGCTCTCACTCCTCCAGCGGATGGCCTGTGCAGGTAGGAGGGGGCCCGGTTCCACCTTCGACTGGGCCCCAATCCAGGGAACCTATAAGCAGCAGCCTCATGCTGCAAGCTTCAGGAAAATGGCTAGCTTTCCTGGGTTACTTCCCCGTGTCCCTTGGCTTAATGTCCACACCCTGCTTGAGTGGGACCATTCTCAGGCTCCTTGTCTGGGGAGGCTCTTGGGCTCTGACAGCCCTTCTGGACATGGCTGTGCTGAACCAAATACCCAGTTCAATCTTTCCCTTTTGGCAGGGTCTTTTCCCTCAGGAAAGGTCCTTTGCCCTCTTTGGGCAGCATTTTCTCCTGTCAGTGTTCTGTTCCTCCTTCTGCACCCTCCTGAAGTCAGACTGTGTCCAGCCAAACTCAAACCATCTGGTGGCTAACCTCACTCCCACAACTCCAGCCACACCCTTCTGGGGCAAGAGGGGACGTTTTTAACATGTCCTAGGCAGGCCCTTGATTAATTCCAGCTGTACTGATTAACCTGGACTAACCCCTGCTCAACTACCAGGGGAAAAGGGATCTGCTTATCCTGGGGTTCATATATCAGCCTTCTAACGCTCTCCGGTAGCCCTCGGGCCTGACCTTGTCACACTACACATGCAGATGTTCCTGATTAACTCAATGTATGGACAGTCTTAGCTTAGCTCTAGCACTTCAGGATTGACACTACCTATGCCACCAGGAGGTGTTCTCCTGTCGACCTAGATAACCAACTCTGCAAGAGGCAGTAGCCAGGTGGATGGAATAATTCTTCCATGGAGCGCTTTCTACATGGGAACTTAGGTCATCTTAATTATGCTGCTCAAAGGTGTGGGCGTAGTTAAACCAATCTAATTTTCTAGAATAGACCAGGCCTTTTCTTGGTATAGCTTATTCCAGCCCTTCCCCCTACCTTTTTTTCTCAAACCTTCCCTCCCCCCAAGCAAACTATGCTGCCTACAAACAGATCCAGCCTGGAAGATATTATTATTAAATGTAAGAAAAGGGTATATTTTTGTGGAATGGACAAATGACATATTTATTTTGTGCCATACATTGATGGTGAGTGTCATGCACTCCAAAGCATAGAGCTGTATATAATGCCACTCATGCTATTAATAACATAAATGTACCAATATGGTTGGGATTTAAAAAAAAAATCTAGGTGACTTACGAGCACAATTTCAATTGAAAGCTAATAGAACTTGTGATCCTAAATCACTTAGACTCTTGAAAATCCTACCTATATTGGTTACTATTAAAAAGTGTCCAATTTCTCAAATGCCAACAATTGCAAAGTTGTGGGACAGCAGTAGCACACCATACTTCATGTCTGTAACTATTTGAGTACAATTCTATTATCTCTAACATATCCATATTTCATTTTTCAAAATTAAAAAAAAGTTTTTCCTCTTACTTTCCCATGCCCCCTCCAAATAAAAGAAAATTCAAATTAAAAAAATACATATCCTGTCTCATGAAGAAGAGATGATCATTAAAAGACAAAACAAACCTGTCCTACCCCCCAACCAACAAAACACCTATCCCACCAATATGGCAGTCAGCTACTTCCAACACAAAACCCGTTTAATTAGTTAAATTTCATACAGTAATCCAAGTTTTGCTTTAAATATATCAATACTACTATATTTCATCACCTTAAATTCTTCATCGATCTATTATCCTTTTAACTTAAACCTATGACCCCATGTTCTGATCTGTCTTATAAACTCTAATAGGTCATTATTAAAATGAATTTTATAAAAAACCCAGCAAGTTTCAATGTGTCAGTCAGGTAAACACACTCATATCCACAAATGTATATATTTAATTAAAAATATAACTATTTTCAGCAGTAAAGTGGATGCTAAGGAATAAATGAGATGTGCAAGGAACTAGCAATATAACACCCATTAATGTTAATAAGAGTTCTAAAGTGAATTCTCTTGCATTTTTTGGAATATATTGCTTATAAGGAACACAGGTATACTTCCCTTTGGATGCACTCATCTACATCTTAAAGCCATCATTAGCAAGTGTTTTGTTTTTTAAAGAGACCCAAGCATATACACTAAAGTATTTATTTTTACAAGAAGTCACTTAAAGTTAATCTATTTATTTTTTATAAGATGTCATGTAAAATGAATCATTTCACCAACATTTGTAAATTTCAGTAAACAAAGTTGGAGGCATACAGGGGAGGGGAAAATTACCATTGCTAATTACTTACCTCTGTAATGAAGGACTTGGCTGTCGATGGGTTCATTACAAGAATGGCCCGTCTCAGAGTGTCTCGGTAGCGATTCAGTTCTTCAATCCGCATGGTGGCAAAGAGCCCTGTGATCATTTTATTGATGTTGTTCTCTACCTTCTGCAGTGCTACATCCATTCCCTGCTGAGATACTCTGTCCAAAAATTCTTGTATTCCACGGATATCTAGGAACATCAAAAGCCCATAAAAATGCTAATTTGTATATAGAACGAAGACAGACAGACTATTTGGTTTATCTTGAAAAGGTATTCTACTCAATGTTGGGTAGATCCCCGAAGGCCACCCTAACTTAATATTCATTTGAACTCTTCCTAAGCCATACAAATGGAATGTCCTAAAGCAACAAAATGTGGGAAAGAATTTTATGCACCGATTGGTGTTCAAAAGAATCATTTAAAAACAGTATTTAATTATTTTCAGTTGATTTCCTCACTGAATCATATTGTTTCCAATTCTAACTAATACTGTACATTTCCGAGAGCAGTTTCATACTACCTGACACATGCAGAGAAGGGGAAGCTAAGTTATCAGACTGCAACATATTCCCTTTTCTTTGTTTCTTTTGTTGGAGACTAGAAATAATGTTATCACCATAATACAACTGTCTTTGAAGAAGCACGTACTTACAAATACCTAAACTTAGGTGCAGTGAGGCCCTAGCTATTTACCAAAAAGCCAGAAGGCTGGGCCCAAGTTGTACATAAAATTTCCTTTTTTTTTTTTTTTTTTTTATAAATTAAACACAACCATCACATGTTACTTGGTAGACACAATGGCCATTGGCTGAGTTTAGCATTAAATAAAAATGAAAACAAAATACAGGCATTATGTTTTTCCATACACAAAGAGTTAGAATGGAGTCTGCTGGCTCATTCTGTGTACACTTTTCCTAAGAATGAGCTGTCTATGTTTATCTTTTGTTGAAATTGTTTAAGTCATTGTGCCTGTGGTATTTGCACCCTTTCCTTTTCCACGAGTCCTAGCATATAATCCTTTCATTTAGCTGGGCATCTGAGTGCTCACTGGGTACCCACCAGCTATTTGAGTTTATAGGGCCTTGCACTTAAAAAGTCTTCAGCATCTGCCTTCAAGTCATGGTATATCTATCCAGTATCTAAAAAGTTTTGGAATATCACAGCACTAAGCAAACACCACCCTGCTGAGAAAAGCCAGTTACAGAGTTAAAACAAATGCTTACAGTTCAAATAACTTATTTTCATTTGAAAACAACAGAACAAAGAAGAATAAATATACAGTTCCCACGAGAGCGCAAACATTTAGTCTCTCCCCTTGTGAGAGTCTGTACTAACCCAAGCACAAAATGGCTGCCTGTCTTCATAGACAGCAGAGTCCTTAGATTGTTTAAAATGCAATGCAGTCAGATAACAGTTACATATCTAAATATTCCATATAAGTTATTTAACAGAGCCAGGCTTGGGAGCAAACTTGTTGAAAACATTAATATTCTGCAAGTTGTACCTCTATAAGTAAAATAGAACAAACCAGGAGGCCATTTTAGGAATCCAAGGCTGCAATCACTCTATTTATACATAGATACTTCAGCAATGTTTGAAGTATTACTATACATTTGAAGAATGGTTTAATACTGATAAAGTACAAGCACATCCTAAAAATAAAGTTCCAAAATATCGTCAGATGTTAATTACAGCTTCTATTTAATGTCTAAATCAGGAAAATTAAATTCAATCTAATCAGGGACGTTAGGGGTTTTTTTTTGTTTTTGTTTTTTTTTGGCACTTCAATGCCAATTTAAGAAGCAACAAGATTATCCAACCTGTAACGAACATGCCTACTTTCATACAAATGATAAACTAGCTGCTTCTGCTTTAACCCCTGGTTCTTAAGTTTACATATTTGCCATGTTTCTGAGTTACTTAACATCCAGTTAGACAGGAAGTTTTTGAATAGAGATAAAGATTGGCCAGAAGTGGACTAAATTATTTAAACCTTCTCAGGTATCTACATATACCATGAGAATATCTGGGGAAAGGTGACCTAAATTAGGACAAGTTTTGTCAAATTTCAATTCCAAACCAACAGCCACGGATTCCTCTCACGCAAGAGAGATGGAAATGAATGGGAGAGAAAACAGGGGGAGAACTTCTGTTTTCTTCAAGTATATATTCTAGCTTAACCAGAAGTTATGGGCTCTGATGCAGTAATTAATGAGTGAAATTCTCTAACCTATGTTTTAAAGGAGGTCAGACTAGATCACCACAATGCTCCCTTCTGGCCTTAAATACCTATTAATCTAACAAAGCAATGGAATATGTTGAAACTTAACAAATCCAGTGGACATTAAGACTGGGGATGCTCTTTGTTTATAAGATTACCATTCCCAGTGATCTTTCAGTATATGCACAGTGGCACCTTGATACACATCTAGGGAGATAGTGTTGTTTAATGGATAGGGCAGCAGACGGCGTAAGGAAATTTGTGTATTATTCTTAATCTTGCTGCTGACAATCTGTGTAAATCCTTCATGTCTTTGTGCCTCACTTGCCTCATTTATAAAAGGAGGATGACAATAATGAAGCTTAGCAGATGAAAACTGCTGTATTAGTACCACAAAATTATGATGGTAGTTAATTCCAGTGTTTTAGCACTCTCGTCACTAGAGATGATCTTCTTTGAAAAGTATGCCAAAGAATAGATGATACCATTGAATGGACAGTGTCAACTTTCCTTTCCTACACAGACTATCTGATAGCAGGATGTTTCTACATTGCATCATGGAACCCACTTAAAGATGAATTTCTTCTGCAGAAAAATTTGGCAAGTGTCCGGTACTGCAGATGTCTCACAAGAGGCAGACAGAAAACTGTTCATTTCTGGCACACAAGTGATTCTCATCCCAAATTTGCTAGCCAGACAACTAGAAATGAGATTTTTATTTTTAAATCAGATCAGCCACAATCATTTCCAAGAATGTAGGAGAGCTATCTATTGTTACCAATCTGAATAATCCTCATTACAGTCTTGGTACTAGAGCCAGAGTTACTGCCTTCTCTCCAACTTTGGGTCACTAATACTTAATATTCGATTTTTAAAAATACAACCATCACATTTGACTCGAGGTTACATGAGTATAAAGTCAGCTCTCCAATGTCAACGGTAAGTCAGGAAATCAACCCTACCTGTAAAGTAACATATAAGCTATTCACCATGACATGTCTTCCCAAGCAAAAAAAAAAAAAAAAAGTAACACGTGGAATACCATATGCTAAAAGTTAACTAGCTCGGGTACTTTTGAAAGAATCAGAGAAGTGAGTTCCTGTATGAGGCGTTCTCCTTTTGGAAATGCTCTTCCCAATCACACGGACATTCAAATCTAGGTACTGTCAGAGACGAAGAGCCGCAAAGAGCCACATTTACCTTTTCAGTTTCCCCTCATCTCTTACCCTTGCTGAAACTTCCCACTGATCTGTCAATTTCCCCTACCCTCCCACCAAAAGCTTGTCAATTTCAAACAGCCGCAAAGAACAAACAGCAAAGAGCCAGGCCTGGTGTAGGCACTATTAGCTAATCTCAACTATTGAGTTAGAAGAGATGATCTTGTGTTTAAGGCATAGGATTGGAACTCTGATAACAATTCAGTTCCCAGCTTTGCCATAAATTTCCTGTATGACTTTGGGCAAATCACTTAGGGTAAACCTATGCTGCAACAAGAAGCCACAGAACACAAGTCTACAGGGTTCTGGAGCTTGTGCAATGAGACTACAAATAGTAGTGTAGACATTCCTGCTTGGGCTGGAGCATGGACTCGGAGACCCACACACTTGCTGCTCTACTTAGCTCTGTAGTGCAAACCTGTGTCAGTAATTCATCACTGATGAATTACAGGTCTTAATTTTGGTAATGTAGACCCACCTTTTGAGGCTATCACTAATGCATTTTAATATGGTATTGCTTTGTTAATTAGACCATGTTTGTGGAGTGGTGTGTTTGAAATTCATCTCATTAACCTGACTGTTAGCTATTTTAAAAACCACTAATGCTGGTGTACGCAGGGTGAGAAAGCCAACTCATCTGCATCCCAATCAGATGATAATGGCTACAAGCAATACATTAAGAAATCGGTGAGATCATCATGCATGAACAAAGTTATTTTAAGCTCAAAGAAAACTTTACTCAGGGCAAACTCTTAATGATGTTGTTAGCATGAGCAGTCCAATTTTTATGCAACTCAGAGGACATTTTGTTATTTGGTGGAATCCAGGATTATTTTTTAGTTGGTTCAGCCTACCAGCTGTCCAGCCTTACTTTCAACACCCAACCAAGGTTTTGTAAGAAGGCAAATGAAAGGAAGGCATATCAGTGACAAATAGACATTTATACCAGCTGAAGGCCTGGCCCAAGTTTGTTAATATATTTGTGAACAAACAAGCTGGAGGTGCTCCAATACATAGCATGGACTAATTCATTAGTACTCAGTCAACCAGCAGGTTGCAGAGAAAATCACAAATCCCAGAAGTTTAATAAATTTTACCACAAACAAATATTTGTCTGAAAATTCATTCCAACAATGCATTATCAGCTATTTGTTACTCACTGTTTACTATTAATCATTAGTCAATCCCTGGCTTAAAAGGTTTCATTCAGCCTATCAGGAAGCAAAATCAATATTATGTGACTTAGTTGATCAATTACAACATGAAAAAGTAATAGCAAACATCATCAATCTCCAGACTGAAAATTGTTCATCTGCACTTATGAAAAACAAGTACTTTCAGAAGCAGATACAAAGTTTACATTCACAATGAATAATCAGAACAGCTCTGGTTGAAAAGAAAGATTATGCTACCTGATAATAATAATAAACTAAACCCTGCTCGCTTCTGGCATTTTACTAGAGATAAAAGAGAATTATAAGGTAATTACTGCTCCTAATTGAGCATTTGGTTTTCCCAGGTGTAGTATACAGTCGTTAACCCATCCTTCTGTGATATAATTTTAGACCTCAAAACATATTTCTCACATTCTGCCCAGATGAAAAATATCAACTGATTCAGCTGCTGCAGAAAAGGTGAATGCACTTGTCATAAATATTCACTGGCTGATTACAGAAAAGGTATTTTGTTTGTAGTGTTGATGAGGAAAGCAGTGGTATGACAAATGTTGTTGTTCAAATTCTTATAAAGAAAGCTTTATATATTTACTGCAGTGATCCTCCTTCACACAGAGATGATTGCAATGATGGTGACTATTTATTATGGATATGTTCTTTACATCACGGAGACACAGCTCAGGCTGGTCTCTGAAAAAGTCTCAGTTCTACTTAAAAAGTTGTGCTAGATATCCATATCCCTATGGTTACTGATATTTATTAACTTAATTAGGATTTAAGATGAAGAGAGCAATAATGTTTACCATGATGATTCAATAACAATCTCACTCCTCTTTCATCCTAGTCTCAGCTCAGTGTAGTTCTCTCCCATTAGTTAATGTATTAGTTAAAAAGTACCCTGAAACCAACAAAACTACCTGACTATCCTATTCTGAATTGTTCATTGGTGTTAGTGAGCTAAATGAGAGCATTAACTAAAGGATATTTTGGTTAATGATGAGCTAACCTCAAAGGATAAAGTATTAGTTCAGGCTCACTGTTGATAAGTTCAGAAGCTTATATACTTGATTGTACTATCCAAATTTATGTAGTCTACAAAAGAGGACTGGAGATATATTGGAAGAAATTTTGAAAAGTCACAGAGAGGAAAAGGTGAAAAAAGGGGGGGAAAAAAAAAGTGACACCACCCTCAAACAACAACAACGGTGAATAAAAAACAAAAAAACAACCTGCATACCACACCCTGGACATTATTCACTTTACCGTAAGGAGGAGAAAAAAGGAAGAGGGGAATAAAAGTGTCCAATGCTAAAGTTTAAAAGCTCATTTTTTAAATAAAAAAATAGGAATTGTTCCATTTTGAACCCTGTGAAATGAAATCAACTTCAACCTTTTTTTACAAAATAAGTTTGTTTTCCATTTTTCAATCCTCTCTCCTCAACAGGAAGGAAATTCCATAAATTGAAGTTTCTGTTGCAACATTTCTTCAGCCTCATTGCATATCCTGTATATTTCATGGCATATATTAATAACAAACATAAATCCATTACAGTTCACATTTAACAAGGAAAACAGAAATAGATAATGCTACATATGTGGCTGAATAAATGTTGCAATAGGGACCTCGACCTTTGGAATTTCCAGACACTTGAGTACTCGGTTTTCATCCTTATCCATGATTGACACTAGATTTTCCTTAGTTTCTCTTCCTTTTATTGGGAGTGGGGGTGGAACAGGAAAAAGAGATAAAAGAAAAGAAAAAAAAAAGAAGAAAATGGAATGGGAGCTGAAACTAATCCTGAAGAGTAGCATTTGCTAACAACTTCTATAAAATAGACACCAAAAACCAACCAACAAACAAAACAAAACAACAAACAAAACAAAACAAAAAAACACCATCACCCCACAGGCATATATCACTCTTGTGTAGCAGATATTCATATGATTAATTATATTTACTATGTACATTTGTCTGCTTGACCGTCTTTTTATTCACTAATTCGTCTTTGTAACTAAATCTTATGTTACAGACATCTGAGAAGCTTTTAAACATTTGCTGTAAAGTGGAGGTAGGGAGAGTGCTTCTTTCCTCCAAAACGTAAAACATTTTTCCCAAAACTACCCTGGCACAGGGCCCAGGAATGGTGCTATTTAGACCTGGATGAGTGACTAGTTTAAGGTCTGGTATTTCACAGTTCTGAAGGACTAGAAATAGGAGCCAACAGTTTTAAAATAGATGCTTCAACTGAGGCTCCTTAATTTTATTTATATATATGGGCAATTCATTAAGTGGCATGATTATAAGAGGTGTTGAGCGCCCAGCAGCTCTCATATTTTAAAGTCTTGGCCAGGAGCTTTATACCATTGTGGGAAGAGGATTCTTTCCAGCTTCCAAAAATGACATTTACTCTAGCTCCGATAGGTTATAAGATAGGGGATCTTAACAGTCACATTATTATATACAGGATCTGCACTACTTAGCCCTGTGCTTTTTCCTTGCTTTTGAGGGTAGGTAGGGTTACTATTGCTAGGGCTACCTAAGGAGAATAATAGGCCTATGCCACCCACCAAACATGGCCTGATTGTCTAAGAAGGTCCCTGAATTGCTGGCAGGACTAAGCAGCTTTCCATTCAAGGGAGACTTGAGGGTAGGCAAGGTCTCTATACCTCCTCCTGAGCTTCTAGGGCAAATTTTTTCTTTCAAAGCTAATGAACCTGTGTCAGACTAGTTGAAATCTATACCTTCTTATGGTGAAGACTACATCTAAAATATCAATCCAAAAGGTTAGTGAGAGCCAAGTCATGATAGTTATCAACTACATTGTTCTTGACATGGTCCTTTATCCATGGTCCATCCATAAGATGGTCCTTTAGCCTCAATTTAATTCCTCTCTAAAGTCATCTCTGCTTTTCAGACCTTTAGCTTGTCTGCATTGTTTCTCAAACACCCTTCAAAACCAGGAGAGGTAAGGCTTCCTACTTTAGACTCTTTAGTTATTGTTTACATACTACCAAAACAATCCCAGACTTTTTCTGGCATAGGGATAAGACTAGGAGTCAATCTATTTCAGCTCAAGGCTGCTCAAAAGGATGAGACTCTGCATCTTTGCTAACGACAGCCTAGCAAATCTGCAGTCACCCCTAGGCATTGGGGCACATTCAAATGGATTTAAAGCAACTTCCATACAATGCCTTTACAATATTTTCTTAATTGAAATGTGGAAGGCTATGACATGGAACTCTGCACACCTTTACTTAGAATTAATCCCACAAACCAATCTTCTCTGAGGTCACCGATGCTTGTTAATAATCGTAAGTACAGTTCTTCAAAATGATTACCGATATGGCTCCCCCCATGTCCCAATTATGAGATCCCTGTTGCAGTTTTATGAATTAGCAGAAGAAACTGAAAGACAGTTAAGGCCAGGGCTACACCCGTTTTGTACTATCTGGGTCCAGGGATTCAGTAGAAGGTGAGCGTCCCATGCATGGTCCCAGTGGAAATTATTTGCTGGAAGTTTCTAAGCTCAGATGCTGCAGATGAGTATCTTCTAAGAATGTAGAACCCTATGGGCTATCATCTCAAAGAACCACAGTTTCTGTGGTAAATGATGATTTTTCTCAAGAATTATACTCCCAATTTAGGGAACTGGAACAACAACGTGTCCTGTGCACCTGAGCAAATTTAACCAAAATAGCTTGACTAGTGAATATTTTCATGGAACTGCTCAGAAGCAATCTAAACACCAACTGATATTTGTAGACATTATTTTGTGAATAAATTTGAATAAAAAAATGTGAGCAAGCTATAATTGCTCACAGACAATTTGTAAACAAAGCTAGAGTCTCATTGGATAAATTATCCATTAGGAATTATTTGCTCAGATCAGCAATTATATCATATTATATTATATTGAATACTAGCAGCCCCCTCATCTTTATTAAAAGATCTTCAGAGGTTTGTGTGTTTGTTTTTACTTCAGTGGAATTGGTAGCCAAATAAAATAGATCTTGCTAGGCAGTAACTCTCTTTCCAGGAAATCAGATGTTTCAGAGTCTCTCTTCATACAGAAAGAAAAAGATCTTCTGGTGGAAGGTGCACCAGCCAGGCCTGCTATGTATTTTATTATTTTAGTACTTACTAATGTGAAATTAACTTATCTTGAAAGCTCTTTATAGGTGTTGTTTTTAACACCACCAAAAACCTATTCTGGTGCTTATTTTTAATTTCCTCTATCTTTTTTTTTTTTTTTTTTAAATCCTTTTCCTTTTTTTTTTTTTTTTTTTTTGCATCCTCTCCTTTCTTTCTTCTTTTTCCTAGGAATCAGTTAATTTTTTTTTCAGTTTTTAAACTATCTAGCCTTTCTGATAATATATACTTTATGCTCAAGCATGGCAATTTAAATTCACCAGGAGTAACTCCATTAAACTAAGGTAAGTGGCAGTCGGTTCAATAGCACTCTCTTTTGAAAATCAGGCTGCTTATTTAGGTGCCTAGATATGGACTTGGGAGCCTAACTTTAAGCAGTCAAGGTAAGATTTAAAATAACGAGTGCCTAAAGTTAAGTTCCTATGTCTATATTCAAGCTCCTAAAGACCCGGGCTCGACTTCCAAAAATTCTGAGCACCCAGCAGCAACCACTGAACTCAGTGGAAGCTGCAGATGCTCAAACACTTTTGAAAATGAGGTCATTTTATTTAGGAGCCCAATTTGCACCAGGTTTTAAAAGGTTAGCTGTATCATTTTAAATACTGGCCTTTTTATTTGTTTGAATGAACTGTAATCTCTGAATGCAAGGACACTGCCTTATATGGGTTTGTGAAACTTTGGTGGGTGTTTTATCAACAATAATTCTAGATTTATTGTTCCATTGTTGGCATATTTGCAAAGATGTTGTATCAGGAATGATAACATATACAATCTGATTCTTAAATTGACCAATGGCATAGAAATTAGAGTTGTAAAAGACTTATTTAGTCTTCCTCCCATACCAGAGCAGCCTTGTTAGTTATCACAAACCTTCCAGTGCTTGGTCTGTTCCAGTATTAAATGAAAATGAAACAGTGCAGCACCTGTTTCCTATCTGCTTACATATGAACTGGAATCACTTCTTCAACATATTCTCCCATCTATTTTTTCAACTGCAAAACTAAAACTATGGTCATAGTTCTTTAGTGGACATAAATCACTACAGTGGTTGAGTTACCTCAGTAACTCTGCACTAGAATGAATCCAGAATGGACCAATATACATTTCAGAGTTCAGTGTAGCATCCAGTGGAAAAGGTGGTTGTTAAAAAAAGTTCCCAAAAACAAGACGTTCTCCGAAAAATGTAGCAACGTAATAAACAAGTTGCAGAGGTGAAGAATATATGTTCCTTTCCATATCTGGATTATAAGATTGAATTAATTATATGTTTATTGAAGCACAGTGAAGTAAATGAGAGTGCCGGAAGTTGGCAAGTAGCCAAATGAGTAATAAACAGTTTTAAGACTGTCTAAAGACAGACTTGGGAATATTATAGTCATCAGGCAGCTGAAAACAGCTTCAGGGTAATTATGAGCATTTGCAATTGATTAAGAAGAATGTGATAATTTTATGGGACATTATTAAACTGGCATTAAGACTTTATAATAATTTGAAAATTTTATGGTTCCAAGTGTATATCTCTGTGAACGGTCATCTGATGTTTATTTCTGAAAACACAAACACACACACACACACACAAACACACACACACACACAAGACAATGGAATTACCCTATTTTTTTTTTATTTTCCCCTGCTGTTTTATAGGGATGCCTTCATGTCAGGCTCCAAATTTGCCTTTAGTGATGTGGGGGTTTTGTTTTCTCTTAGGCAGCAAAATCTGTCTAAAATCACCACCCAAGAGACCAGCAAAATCCCATTGCCAAGTATATGTGGTCTTTGAACAAAGGTCAAACAAAGCTGTATGGCAAACTATATGGGAGTACATTAAAGTGCGTTTAAGACAAGATGTTATCTATTTGGAAGTGGTCCTTAATGTATTTTTTTGCCATATCTACATTAACAAATATTTATTTTATGTATGTTTCCTCTTGCTGAGACTTTTGTATATTATATACAAGTAGGTGTACGTAGGGCTTGAACCTGAAAGGTGATGAGCTTTCTGACCCTAATCCAGCAATAGAACTGCTCACATGCTCAAAAGTAGGAACATGCTAAATGCTTTGCTGTATGAGGATCAGAGTGCTCAGCACCTTGCAGAATCAAGTCCATGGAGTTACTGTACTTAAAATCTATCAACATCTAGCCTGCTTCTTAAACTGGGCATCACTGACTTGGCACCTCATAATCATTAATGAATTTATCCTCATAACACCCCTGCAAGATATTATCTCCGTTTCCTAGACCAGTAACCAAGGTACTCAAATGTGAGAGATAATTCTGAGGAGTGGGTACAACACAACGGGAATTCTGGAGCAGATCTTGTGCTAAAAGGTAGCCTAATCTACTCTGAGGAGAAAGAGACTGGCATAATTACAGCTCATGCTATTTTCTTCATCTATAAATGAAATATTCACAAGGAACTTTCAAATATATTTAAATGCTTAATACTTCTTTCATTATTCACACATTCCAAGAGCAAGTAAGCATATATTATGTTAGCCTTCAGAGGAATAAATATTGTGTGCATTAGTGAGGAGTGCTTGCATCTTCCTTTTGCAGATAAGTTAGGTTGAAAAACAGAGCTGGAACTGAATAATCTACTGATAAGCCATTTTTACTGTATACAAATGCCAGACAAATTTTAAATTTAACACTAACCAGTATAAAAGAGGATAGGAAATAAGTCAAAATGCATTTCCTCAGAAACAGTCCTATTCCTTTCACTTTTCCAGAGAACCTGTCTGCCTACTTTAGTACCAACAAAACATTAAAAATAAATATTTTCAGACAGAGAAAGTTTCTGTCTTTTCATCTTAGACCTGTACAGATGCCTACACTATACATACCACAAAAATAATTTAGCTTTTGATTGGATTCTTCATAAAGAATTTACTACCTCAAGGTGTCTGATTTCAAATGTGCTCTTAAAAATAAAATTTATAGTTAAGCTGTCTGTAAAGGAGGCAACACCTCCTAAAAGCTTGTCTCTTCCCATTTGTTAAAACAACTGCTGATGAAATCAGCAATGCTCTATAAAAGAGAGTCTAATCAAGTCATCTAATCATTGAAGATTGTTGAATACTACAAAAAGCAGTTCTGACAGACATTCACACAGATTAGGAATGACTATTTCATTTGTTTCCCTTTTTTAATTCACTTTTTTTGCAAACATTCATGTGAAAGGGGTTTTCTCCACACTAATATTTGGGAATTGGTGGTTATTTTTATGCATTCTATTAATGGTATCTTTATGAGTCAGAGTATTTGTGATTCATATTTGCTGTGCCCAGCTAAATTTTGTATGATCTCAACTTTACATCATAAATTAGCCCGGTGCTAAAGAAAATGGGCCTAATTTTGATCAAAGTTTATAAACATTATCAAACCTTTAGGTAAATCTGGACTAAGTTGAACAATTACCAAAATTAAACAAGTTGCATGTAATACCTTGGCAGTGTTTGCCTGAAACACATCCCCTTTCCCCACCTGCCAGAATGATTTTCCCTTTTTTTGCAACAGTATTACATAGTTGACTCATATTTAGTTTGTGATCCATTATAACCATCAGAGTCTTTTCTACAGTTCTCCTTCCTAGGCAGTCATTTCCAATTTTGTATTTGTGCAATTGATCATTCCTTCCTCAGTGTAGTACTTTGCATGTGTCCTTATTGAATTTCATCTTATTTATTTCAGACCTTCTCTCCAGTTTGTCAAGATAATTTTTAATTCTAATCCTGTCCTCCAAACTACTTGCAATCCTCCTACCTTGGTATCATCCACAAACTCTGTAAGTTAACTCTCTGTACCATCATCCAAATTATTCATAAAAAATATTGAACAGAACCAGACCCAGGACAGATCCCTGTGGGACCCCACTAGATATGTTTGATTGTGAACTGTTGATAACTATCTTCTGGGTATGCTTTTCCAACCAGTTGTGCACTCACCCTATAGTAAATTCTCTAGGCTATATTTCTCTAGTTTGTTTATGAAAATGTGTTGTGAGACAATATCAAAGAAATAGTAAAGTTGAGATATATCATATGTACTGCTTCCACCCTGTCCAGAAGGATCATTATCCTGTCCAAGAAGGATATTAGGAAAGTTTGATATGATCTGTTCTTTACAAATCCATGTTGGCTGTTACTTATCACCTTATTTTCTTCTAAATGTTTAGAAGATTGATTATTTTCTCCATTATCTTTCCAAGTACTTAAGTTAAGATGACTGGTCTATAGTTCCTTGCATTGTCCTTATCCCCCTTTTTGTGGATAGGTACATAATGTGCTCTCTTCCAGTCCTTGGGTATCTCCCCTGTCCTCCACAATTTCTCAAAGGTAATGAATCAGAGATCTCTTCAGCCAGTTCCTTATATATTCTATAGTGTATTTCATCAGGCCCTGCCAACTTCAAGACATCTAACATCTGAGACATCTAATTTGTCTATGTAATTCTTAACTTATTCTTTCCCTATTTTAACCTCAGATACTAACCCATTTACACAGATGTTCACTATATTAGTCATCCAATTGCTGCTAGCCTTTTTGGTGAAAACAAATAAAAATGCATTTAATGTTTGGGCCATTGCTGCATTTTCTATTATTGTCTTTCCCTCCTCATTGAATAATGGGCCTACTCTGTCATTGGTCTTTCTCATGTATTTGTAAAATGTTTCCCTGCTACCCTTTGCGTTGCTCACAAGTTTAATCTTGTTTTGTGTGTTGGCCTTTCTAATTTGGTCCCTACATACTTGTGCATTTTTTATATTCATCCTTCATAATTTGACTTAGTTTCCACTTTTTTAGAGAGCTTTTTGAGTTTCACGTAGTTGAAGATCTCTTGGCTAAACCAGGGGTTTGTCTTACCATATTTCCTATCTCTTCTATGCATTGGGATAGTTTGCTTTTGTGCCCTTAATAATGCCTCTTTAAAAAGCTGCCATCTCTCCTGAACTCTTCTTTCCCTTAGACTTGCTTCCTATTAGATCTTATTTACCAATTTTCTGAGGTTGCTGAAGTCTCCTTCTTGAAATCCATGCCTTTATTCTGCTGTTTTCCCTTCTACCATTCCTTAGAATCACAAACTCTGCCATTCCATGATCACTTTCACCCAAGCTGCCTTCCACCTTCAACTTCCCAACCAGATCCTCTCTGTTTGTCAGAATCAAATATAAAATAGCCTCTCCCCTAGTTCTTTTTTCACCTTCTGTAATTAAGTTATCTCCAATGCATTCCAAGAATTTGTTGGATAATCTGTGTCCTACTGTATTACTTTCCCAAAAGATAGCTGAGGTTCCCCATCACCACTATGATTTTGTTAGTTGGTTAAAAAAGTCTCACTCATCTCTGCTTCTGAGTTAGGTGGTCTATAGTAGACACTACCCTGACATCACCCTTGTTAGCCCCTGTATCCAACCTAGAGACTTTCAACAGGTCTGCCTCCCATGTCTAGCTTGACCTCAGTGCAAGTATATACATCTTTGATATACAATGCAACACCTTTTCCCTTATTTCCCTGCCTGTCCTTCCTGAACAAACTGCACACTTGTATACCAATATTCTAGTCATGTGAATTATCCCACTGAGGTTCTATGATGAAAATTATCTTGTAATTTGATTATTCAGTAATATTTTTATTTCTTCCTGTTTATTCCCCATACAGGCATTAGTATACAGACAACTCAAATGTTCATTAATTCCCTCTATTTCCCTCTTGTCTCTCCTTTGTCCCTGCTGTAATTGTCTATGCTCCTGCCAGATTCTGAACCTTCAACCAGGTCTTCATGTTTAGGACTTGCCTGTGGGCTTTTGTCTACTGCCCCTATTGAACCTAGTTTAAAGCCCACCTTACTAGGTTAGCTGCTCTGTATGTGAAGATACTCTTCCCCTTCTTTGATAGCTGAACCCAATCTCTGCTCAGCAGTTCTTCTCAGAACAGTATCTCATGGTTGAGGAGCTGAAGCTCTCACGGTCACATCATCCTTGAAGCCATGCATTCACATCCAGGATGTGCCCCTCTCTGCCTAGGACCCTACCCTTAACCATAAGGATCAATAAGAACAGCACCTGTCTCCCCGAACTCCTTTACTCTCACTTCTGTAGTCACTTCTGATCTGCCCAGATTCATACTTTGCAGTATCATTAGTGCCAACATGGATGAATATCATGGTGTAGAAGTCAGAGGGCCAGATAATCCTTGGTAATCCTTCCATAATGTCTTGGATATGACAAACTGGCAAGCAGGGCTGGCAGATGGATGCCTCCATCCCCCTTAGAAGGGAGTCACTGACCACCACCATCTTTCATTTCTTCTTGGGAGTGGTGACCACAATCTGGTGATATTTGGCTCGTCCCTCATTGCCAGGGCATTGTGCTGCCATTTTTTAAAATCTCTCTGGACAGTGGATTGGGAACAGGAGTGGAGCATTGCCTGCTGCCAGAAGTAACCAGCCACCAGCTTCCTCCCTGTGAAGGAGTTGTTTGCTCCTCCTCTGGTTGTGTTACTGCAATCCTCTCCAGCTGGACTGATTCCTCAACCTTGGAGGAATCTATATACATATTTTCAATTAATTCCTCATGTTCATGGATGCTCTTCTGCCTAGCCATCTCCTCCTGTAGCTCTCCCAACCACTTCCTAACAGAGTCTATCAGTAGGCACTTTTCACACTGGATCAACTCCCCAGCCTGGCTTTCTATGACAGGGAAATGGAGGCCACAAGCTCTCCAAATCCACACCAGGGCCTGGATAGAAACATTCATGGTTGGGTTCTCTGTCTGGATACTGGTGAAGACAGAGGAGCTGGGAGCAGTGGCAATGTGGCATCTCTTAACAATGGTGACTTTATTTTTTCTCCCTCCCAAACTCTGCTGTTTGTTGCCCCTGGGTGCTTAGCGTCTGGCGTTTAAGCCCTTCTCTCCTAGGTCATCCCTGCTCCCTCATTAATCCACAGGGGAAGGATGATCAAGGGTGATGAAGGTTCAAAGGACAGGAGACTTGAGCCTTGCTAGTGCACACTCAGCTAGCAGGCCTCTGGCCTCCACTCCCATCCAGTCTTCAAATACACAATGCCTAACAAGCAACACTGTAAACGTGAATCAAGCCAAAAGAAAAACCAAACAGACAAACTAGCTCACTCACCCTAAGAATTAGTGCTATCTCCTTCTTCAGCAGATACTCTCCCTCCTTCTTCTCAAACTCCTCTGTTTGCAGCCCCATGTTCCCTAGGACACTTACCATCTGGCTTTTAAGCCTTCTTTTCTAGGTCAAAGGACATGAGCAAGGTGAATGCCTTAACCACAGAGCTAGAGAGTTAATCTCTCTCTCTGTCCCAATGAATATTTAATTTGTACAAAGTGGAACAGCTCCAAAAGGACAGAAACTCATTCCAGAATAGCCTATAGCCTAGTGGTTAGGGCACTCACCTGGGATGTGGGATACTCAGGTTCAGATCCCTTCCCTGAACAAGGCAGAGCTTCCCGGGTGAAAGTTTTAGCTATTGGATGGGTCATACACTGAGCTACTGGATGGGGCACAAACACAAAGAAGAAATTTCATCATGGATCTAAGAAACCTGTTTCATCAAAACTGATATACTCCTGCAAAATGTTTCAGTTTCATCAAATTAGCATTATCCATCAAAAAATTCCTGGCCAGCTCTATTCATTAGTTATTGGCAGAACAGTAGTCACTGACATATGGGCATACTGAACTAAGATTTGCAGTTGCTTATTAAAATTTTTCACTGGAGTAGCTCAGTTTAGCTGACTAGGTCACAAAGTCTGCAGTGAATCTCCATTTTAATTGTGATTAGTTAATTAAAAAAAAAAATCTTTTTTCAAGAAAGTAAAAATATTTTATATTTAATTTTTAAATATCCCAATCAGTTTCAGATAAATGTCAGTGGTTTCAAAGTGAGGCTCCTGAATGACATCCTTTTCACTCAATTAATTAGAGCTTATATGGAACAATTGCTTCTTTCAAATACTTCAATTTTCTTCGTTGGTAAGGGACTTTTAAATAGATTCCAGCCTTCTATCAATTGAATATAATAACTTTAGAAAAACGGACTCTTCCCTCCCTCTTAATAAGTTGAATACATAGGTCCAATTATGTTCAGAAAGAATTTGGGGGATATTTTACAAAGCAGAACACACTGTGAATGAACACTGCTGACCTGAAGAAGTCCTTAATTCTAAATATAAATGATGCTTTCTCTCACTCTGCTAATGAAAGTTAATCACTGATAAGCAAGATAAAAGTGAGAAGCATTTCCAATTTGTTGAACTTAAAACCAATGACACTGATAAATGGATATGCAAATTGTGCAGCCCCTTTTCAAGGCACAAGGTATTTGGATTAGCATGATATTTATTTTGGATTCCAGCCCAGTCTTTCTGTAGCAAGATTTATGGTAAATACCAAATGCATATTTTCTTTCATTCAACAAGAATATTACTGGAAATAATTTCAGTGATATGGGTAAAGTGTTTCCTTATAAATTGTGAAATTAAATAACTAGGGAAAAACAGATTCCTCACTTCCAATAAAGAAAAAGTAAACTCAATCTTTCTGATTACCAACAAGAAAGTGGCACCAGTCAGTCTAATAACGTTTTCATTTCTTTTTCTTCTAGCAGATAAAAGGATGCTGAGGGGGGATGGAAACCCAGAGATAAACACATTACAGAATCTATTCTCACATCAATATTCAGGCCTCATTTACTACTATGGAAATATATGTATGCTTGTATGTGCCAACAGGAGACTAGACCTCAGCCTATCAAAAACATTGGGAGAAGGGTATCTGGATTTGCACATAAGTATTTTGCAGATCCATATTTAAGTATGCACTTAATTTTAAGCATGTAAATAATCCCTTCCCTATTCATCAAAACTTTTAAACACATGTTTAATTAAATTAAATAAATTAAACGTGCTTAAATCCATTAATTTTCAGGGAAATGCTTTACCATTTAATATTAAATGCATGTTAAGTCTTTGCAGGACTGGGACCCAGCTCAGTATGGACTGAGAGCAGTACAAAGATAATGTGCTTGGATCAAGGGGAAGGAAGCACCTCAAGTACATCTGCAGTGACCCTCTTTAACAAAGGTTGGAGCAGAACCGCCACACTTCAGAGGGAGGAGTGGCTGGGCTGTTGAGATGAATGCTTGACCTGGAACCTTTAAATGGAATGTGCATGTGTATGTAGGAGGGAAGGACGAATTTCAGAGATCTCCCTCACCTATAAGAAACATCTAATAGTCAACAGTAAAACAATGAAAAATACAAAATAATGTACTTTACAGTGTGCAAATTTCTTTAAACTTCATTTTTGGCATTTTCCCCCTTGGAAGAGATCAGCTGAAATAGAATAATATGCAACTCTCACAATAGAGCTTGTCAGGTTCAAACTCTTTACAAACAATTAATTATTAGTGTGTGAAATGTTACATTTTTAACCATAATTTAAAATGGTTAGGGACAAACTGCTCATTTTTTTTCTTTTAAGGGCTCAAAGCTATCAGATTAAAAAGAAATTTAAAATATCCCATTGTTTGTAGATTATAGAAAGAAATGAAACCAACACCATTGCTTGCTAATTAAGTATTATAATTACCAAAAAAACAAACAAAAACATTTTATAAGAATGTTGAGAGAGAGTCACATTATAAACCTGATGCTGACTTTAATGGGGCTATTTTCAGGGTTTTGCTCTATGGCCCTGATTCATCAAGGAACCTGAGCATGCACATAACTTCCTGCACATAAGCAGTCCCAATGAAATCAGCGTTGGCTACTATAATATTTTTCCTGCTAGTTTGAGTCATAAGTCTGTCCTGGATTGCCAGTATTTTGCTCATTCACAATGCATTCTAACTAGACTCTGAACCAGGGGCATGTGCAAGAATTTAAATTTGATCCTCTTTGGAGGAACTCGCTCTTTTCCCCACCCTCTCCCCAGCCCAAGGTGGAATTCACTCACCACCTCCCCCTCCCCCTGCCACTGCAGTCTTGGGTCCAAAGGAGTTCTGTATCCCTGATGATTATTGGGGAAGGGTCAGTGCCCTTGCTTGCCCCCCCCCCGAATACTCCCACTCTGAATAGGCATGAATTGGCATCTGAATAGGTATGTTTACTATTTGACAGGAGTACTTGTAAAGGGATTCCCTCACCTCTGGAGCATCTCCTTGTGGTCAGGCATGGAATAGCAACTGTCCCTCCATATAGTGCCCCCACTGATGGTTGCTTTCTCTCTGCAGTGATCTCTTCCTGGAACTTGGTCCTCTGGCCACATTATGCTTTAGTCCACCCCTTCTGGGTTAATAGCATCTCACCCAGCTATAGTCCAATGCCCTTGCTGCACGTCTTCTGTCTGTCCTTGGTTTTTGTGGTCCTTACACCCTTTATATCAGAAGATTTTACCCCACCTTCCTCAGCGGCTGATAGGGGAACCCAGACTCATCCTCTACTCTGGGCTCCAGGCCAGGGACCCTGTAGCTAGTAGCCAAAGTCTACTCCCTCAAACTCCTTGCTGCTTCCTTGGACCACTTCCTACCTCTTCTATTCCCCAGAGAGTGACTGCAGCCTCTCTACCTACAGCCTTTTTCTGTTACAAACTTCCTGGTTTTATGATCATCACCCAACCCATTCCCAGCTGGACTACATCATCAATTACATCTGGCTCTCTCTCTCTCAAGGTGCTATCAGGCATGTTAATTGACCTGTCAGGCCCACTTTCTCCCCTTTAAGGCCTGTGTGACGTATACACCCCAACCACAGTATTGTACACGGACGAAGGAAAACTTGCATATAAGGAAAACAAGCTACTGGAATTTGCACAGCTATATTAAAAATTGTATATAAATAAGCCCCTTTTGGCATTCTCAGATTTTTCTAAGACTACTTGATGAACAGCATGAAGGAGGTGGTGAGTTATATATTACAATCATGCCCAAAATGTATTAGGCATATGTAGGCTGCCAACAACTCTGCTCTTATAATGCAGAAAGACCCAAAAAAAAAAAAAAAAAAACCCAGGCAAGGCTTGGAGAAAGGAGTACAACATACAATATGGTAGTCAGGATGATGATTGGTTCCTTTTTAAAGTATGCATATAAATTATTCCCAACTGCCTCTCCCTCTAACCTCTCTTTAGTTCCTGACCCAACCCTCTTATTCAAACCAAAACTACTGTAATTTTTTTTGTTCTTTAAAACCTACTAAAATCCTAAATTAACTATCTTCTTAACCATCACTTCTCCATATTTCATCAACACAGTGAACCCCACTCCTCACCCTGTATCCTTCTCATACCTCTTATCTAGAACCTTCCCACTTCCCTCTGCCCAAGTCCCCACTAGTTAACAGATCTTATAAAGGAAAATCATTCCTCTCATCTGGTAGAATTCTTTTAACATGTCAGTGAAGTAATGGAGAACAGGCTGATACAATTATGTAGTTTTTAAAAAGGCCTCTGATAAGATCCTTCACACAAGGGAACTGTAGAAACTAAGTAGTCATAGGAAAGGATGTGAAGTATTGTCATGGCTCAAAAACTGGCTAAGAGACACAGAATAAAGACTAAGAATAGGAGGTCAATTTTTATCATAGCATAAGATTAGCAGTTGGTTCCTTAGGGTCCCACACTATGACCAATGTTGTTTTATATATTTGTTATCAGGAAAAGGGTTGAGAAGGGAAATAGCAAAATTGGCAAATGATACAAAGTCATTTACTTCAGCCAAGTCTAGAGAGGACCGTTAGGAATTTCAGAATGGCCTAAGAAAGTTAAGCGAATGGGCAACATGATGGCAGGTGAAATTCAATGTTGATAAATGCAAGGTCATTTGGAGGGGAAAATCTTAACTACTCAAATGGGCTCTAAATTAACTGTATCAGCTCAGCTGACAGCTCAATGAAGACACTGAACAATGCACAGTTGTGGTCAACCCCCACCCAATCAAATTTAGGATGCATAATGAAAGGGATAAAGAATACTATGGAAGAAGATATTATAATGCTATTATATGAATTAATGCTTTTCCCATCATCTGCAATACTGTGCTCAGGACTGGTCACACTATCACAAAGAGTTTACTGTAGAATTGGAGGGAGTTCAGATATGAGCAACAAGAAAGATTAGGGGCATGGAAAAAACTCTGATAAGAAAAAAGACTGAAAGGAGTGCGATTGTTTACTTTTAGTGAGGAGACAAATAAGAAGGGACATGACAAACATATGTAATAATGAATGGCCTAGAGAAGGTGGATCGAGAAATTCCGTTCTCATCTAATAACACAAAAACAAGGGGACATTCAATTAATTTGCATATTCAAAGCTTATGGAAGGAATTATTTATTCACAAAATACATCATTAGAATGTAGAACTCACTGCCATATGATGTTTTTGAAATCAAGCATTTAGCAAGATTCAAAGAGGGATTGGACAATTATATGGATAACAAGACTATTCAAAGCTATAGTAGAATGCATATTTAAAAATGAGAAGGGATATAAATCTCAAATTTCAGGGTTATAAATTGGTCTCTAACTATGAGGGGTTAGGAGGAGCTCCTCTGAGTGGCAGATTATTCCAAATCTGCCTCCTACAGAGTTTCTTGCTCTTTCCTCTAAAGCATTTGGTACCGAGCACTGCCAGAGACAGGATATTGAACTATCTGATCCAGCAATTCCTGTGTTCTCATGAAAAATCCAAAAAAGTCAGAGCAGCTTCAAGGGCAGTGGAGGGACATTGCCTGTTGGCTGTTCTGCAACCACAGGTTTAGATCTCTGGTTTCCCAATGGCTCACTGTACATCTAGTAAAGAGGCTCCTGCCCCATCTTATGTCTGGAACTGATGGGGCACAGAATGAACTAACTGTCCACTGGGAATAGGTTTGAGACTGACATGCACATTATAAAACCATCATCACAGCAGGACTGTGAAACAGAGACTGAAGACATGAACTATCCTTTCAATCCAAGAATATTGAATGCTGCAAAAACAGTGTGAACATTCTTTCTTATTCTCAACTACTAGTTAATTGTAATGTTTCTTCCATTTTTTATTCATGAATATCTGGGCAAACAGATTTTTTATTTACACAAATATTTCTTCTTCACGTGCATACTTGTGTTAAAATGAGAACAAGCATGTTAGTTTGTGGACAATAATATTCACCATCAAAAACTCTTTGGAGCTGGGACTGTGTATTTATGTATGTATGTATGTACGTACGGCACTTATTACAATGGGGTTCTCTTATTGATTGGGACTGTTAGGTGCTATTTTATTATAAATAATTTTTATTTGCTATTCATCAGTTTATATTGTCTTAATATAAAAACGCATCATCTAACAAATTCAACAGCATGTTACTTGGGGGACCAGTCAGACACCACTAAAAATGAATAGTATATAGCTGAAGTGAACAGCTCACAATGTGAAGACTTAACTTTGAAAGTAAGTTTTTAAATGTTCATCCAAACTAATTGTGAATACTTCTGCAGAAAGCAGGTTTGGTTTCAGAACAATTTAAGAACAGCAAACTGTGGGATAATGTACTGACTATAACATGTCTAGCCCTACTCTCAGTCAACCTGAAAAGTGATCCCCCCAGAAATTGATTGAGACATATAGTTGGATAGTGTGGGCTAATTTGCACGGTTTGTGTTGTACCTGTTCTCTTGATACAGGACTGTTGGTTCAGCACTTCTCATACACACTAAATGCACTCAAAGGTTTTTAAAAAGAATGCCTCTCTTTCCTCCCTGGCAATCTGATGTATCTATTTCTATATCTCTACTACTGAAGAAGTTTACCGGGGGAGAGAGACCTGCATTCACCAAAACCAGCCCATTCTGTTCAAGTTTGTTTCTTGCTTGCATTGCTATTGCAAATTCCCACCCCACAAAAGACTCCAGTACACATAAAATATTTGCCTCTTGACAAAATTCTAAAAGCGTGAAGTCATATATTCTATCAATATATTCAATAGAGTGTCATCATCTATTTGCAGCCACTGGCAAACTACAAAACTCATTAAAATCATTTACACTCCATAAACACCACCCAGATAGAAGGCTAGATAAATTCTGCATTTAACTTTATCAAAGGAATTATCAAACAAACCCATAAAAATTAATGGCTTTTAGAAATAGATTTTTCTGGGGTTATGTGAAATGCTAACATAGCCATAAACGCTTATAGGCAAAATGTAATATAGTGGAAGAATTTAAAGATTCATTGTAATTGCTTTTAATAGAATTATGGATTTGATAACAATCACCCCACTAAATAAATACTTACCATACTCGTTATCATAGAAAATAATGAACTTCTGCCAGGCATATTCCGTGACTACCCTCAATATAACATCATTTAGATAGACGGGTGGGCGGACAGAGAGTGTATAGTCATCATTTCGATTGCTCCTGGTGAGCCCACAGCCACTCCTTGGAGTCCCAGCTGTTGAACGCTGGATGAAGAGGTGAGGGATGTGCATGGCATCTGCCAAAGACTGCAGGGATCCTGCTGACGTGCAGCCAATGGAGCTGACAAGGGCCAGGATGCCTTGGTTCATAAGGTCACAGGCTGTAAGAAAACACAATGATATTCAAGATGACAAGGGCAGTTCAGTGCTCACAGTTTATTTTTCTACTGAAACAAACAAATACTGGGAGTTGCCATGCAAGAGCGCCAGTGAAATGAAAAGTAGCTAGCATTTTATAAATACAATAATCTTGTCTACTATAAAATAGTCCAATCTAAAATCTACATGGTGCTATAAAAGGCATGAGGCTTGTCTATTCATTTCAAACTCTCTTACATATATATTATCACTATGAAGAGCAGTAAGACTGCTCCTTCCCCTGTCCTGAAAGTGCAACACAGCTAGAACATGAACTAAACCTATAAATATAGATTCTTACAAACATTGCAAACTAAACCCAACTATCGAAATAACTGGATTTTCTGGGAAGATAAACACTTTCTTAATTCCAATATGCCAGATCTGGTAATAAGATATTTGCATTACACACACAGAACTTGACGGAATAACGTCTCAGACTGGCTGTCAACTTTTGAAGGAACTGAATATAATCATGTACATAAATTTGTCCAGAAAGTACCAAACACTGAATGGCTCTTGGGTTATACAATAAATATGCAGCATGTCTGATCTAACTTGTCTATTTTAGTGTTCCAACAAAAAACAAACAACCCACAATCTTATAAATTGGATGCTGATTTCAAAACTTACTGGAGAGTGTCTGTAAGTTTTCCTCTCCACTTTTTGGAAAACCATGGAGTTGTTCATGCAAAAAAGTAACACCTTGTAACTAATAGTCCAGTTAATGAGGCTGAGTTACAGTAGAAGTTCTGAATATTACACTAATGACATCCACATGAATACCAAAGGTGCTGATCACAATTAATGTAAATGTAATCAATAAATATTGAAAGAATTAATAATGATTTGGTCTGTAATTTTGAAGCATTACCCTGTGAAATAAAGCAGAATGAAGGGTTTATTTTGGCTTTCTAATGGAGTTGAGAACCAGAGTAAGGAAGCAACACAGACTTGTAATATCATTCCTTAGAGAATATTTGGGGCCAATTTTTTTAAATGCCTAATTTGAGGCTGGCGAAACTGTGGGTGCATGTTCACAGATGCACACACAGTACTTAGCTATTCAATTACTCATTTTGTGTGCACATTTTGTTCATACAACAGGTGAGGACACAAAGGAAGAACCCACATGTGAAAAAATTTGGTTCTTAGAGTAATATAATTGCAGACAGATTTAAGGATTGAAGGAAGAGGTTATTCCACACTTGACATCACTAGATTTATCCATCAGAATTGTTTCATATTTGTTGTTAGTTCAGTCTCCTGCTTCACTGACAAGGAGGTCCCTCTGCAGCAGAAAAAGTGTGGCACTGCTGTGCAAAGTGGAGATGGATTTCCCTGAGGCTATCCAAGAATGCACGTACACAGAGGCAGTGCTAACCCATTGGGGGTATGGGCAATGATAATAGACTAGTTAATGTCTCTTTTTACTCAGCTTCTAATCACTTTTCCAGTGCTCTTTTCATACAATGCTGTGATATACAGGTTGAAAGTCCTGCAGAGAATGATATTTGTGGAAAAATGAAAAAATTTCCAGTGTCATTAAAAGAATTACCATTTACTTTTAATTTAGAAACTTAAAAAAAAAAAAAAAAAAGACTGATCTTAGTCTTTCTAAAAAGTTTCTTTCAGTGCTGCTGAATTTTAGGCCTAAATGGACATGACAGTGTCCCTTTAAATAAAACATGCCATGAACCCAATCAGTCTCTCAAACATGACTTTACAAAACGCATGAAAGTCAGAGACAGTCTTACAGAAATTACCCTGAGGATCCTTCTCATGTTAAATGTCTACATTCCCAGGCATTTCTTATGACCAAAGATCATCAGCAGACTCACTATAATACTGTGGAATATAGGAAATTCTCACTGTGCAGTGTGTTTCTGAAACAAAGCAAGCTAGGAGGAAAAAGATCATACAATTCCATGATGGATTTATTCTGTGTTTAGCTCCATTGGGCCAAATCATGGTCCTAGCACACAGTCTGAATGAGCACCTGCTATCTACCCACTCCAGGTGAGCAGTTAAGTCTTTTAAATCCTGATTAACTGAATCTATAGGCAGTTAGATGTTGAATAAGGGCTTGTTATTTGGAATGCTCATTCTCTCTGCATCAATCTCCTACTGACTGAATTATTTCTTAGATACAGATGCATCAAAAACATTTCTTGGGGCCAAAACATTACATGAACATTGACTTCAATGGGAGTTTTGCCTCTGTGAGAAGTGAAAAATTGAGCTCTATATATTAACCTTTTTTTTTCCACAGTGTAAAGCTTAATTAAATCTTTTTTGTGCTTATCCAAATTTTCAGTGGTAGTTAATCATTTCACTAACAACTCCAGCACAAAAATATCTGGAAATTATTTCACAGGCATGAAAAATCCAGCCCTACCTCTTTAAGTAAAATGATGACAAAAGGACTTTAAAGGCATCGTGCCATTCAAGATTCCTTTGCCATTTAATTTACTGTCGCTATCTGAGAGATTGTATTTTAAAGTTAATATTGAATCTACTCCCAGTATGATAAAGTTACATTACTTTGCCATCAATACCAGAAAAACATCCATATATCTTTTAAATCTTTCTTCAGTAGAGTAGAAATGTCAAATTCAAATGGACTAGTATACAATTCTATTAAGATGTGTGACAAAATAAGCCTTAAGGAATACAGGATTAATAATAATATTTACATATCCAAAGATTTATACATATATTAATTTTCCCTCACAAGCACTACACAGTAGATATATAATAGGACGGTCTGCCACACCTGTTCATTTATCAGACCTAGATGGGAAAGGGTCAGGTAACCCCCATAAAAAGGCTAAGAGTACTCATTTGAGAGGATCTGCACCTAAAAGTTGAGTTCCTGCAGTAGAGCATGAGTCAGGGGAAGTGAAGGGAAGGGTGGGTTTCGCTTTCAGTACCGAGGGAGGCAAGGGGAAAACCCTCTAGGAGATGCAGACCAAGGCACGAAAATGAAGTGCTTTTGTTTTTCATGATTTGCCTAAATTTTATGTTTGAAGAATAAAACTGAAGCTATAAAGACAATTGGTGTGGCAGAGTCTCCTTCCAGGTATAGGCGGCAGGTGACTAGGGCTAGAGGAAGTTCATTCCCCCCAAATCTATCAACTTAGTTCACCAACTCCTCTTCCCCACACTCTGCACGAACATGTCCAGGGTCAAGGCAAAGCCCCAGTGGGCACCACGTGACATCCTGGTGAGCTGCTCCTAGCAGCAAAGACCAACAGACCAGAGCAGGTAGCCAGGCCCAGACCTGCACCTTGGGACATGACGGAGCCTCCACTGACTGGGGTTAGTGCAGGGCCAGGTGGGGTCAGTTCACTTTGCATACCCCAGGCCCAGCCACAGAAGACAGGAGCTTTTGTTACCCAGGGTGAGTTGGGGGCCAGGAGGGCTCACTCTCCAACCCTTCCATCTTCTCTACAAACCAGGCCAGGATAAAGCTGGGCCCAGCCTCGTTGGACAGGAGCAGTTGCTCTAAAAAAAAGCAGACCACCGAACAGCAACCCAGCTAGGCTCGTCATGTCATGGGGCACTCATGGCTCCACCTACACAACCCTACACCTTTTCAAAAGCCCAGTAGCTATTAAGTTTTACCCAGACACCACCCCAAACAGTATATTCACCTTCAGGTAGGAAGATCACCTTCAATTCATTTCCCCTGTACTATAGCAGCCTTTCAACTGATCCTCTCAGTTTAGTTCTCTCAGCTCTTTACAGGATTCACCTGACCCTTTCCAAGCTGGGACTGATAATTGAACAGGGCTGGCTGGTCTTGGGCCCTCGGGCCAAAAAGGAGCAGGGCACCCTCTTATAGGATGATATTAAAAATTGGACATCCCCAACCACAGCACTTAAATTTGTTGAAGCGTTTCTCATTCTGTTTACCAGAGAATACCAGAGTAAGTGTCCATTCTTTCCAGTTGGCCACTGTAAATAAACAATATTATTTGCACTTTGCAGATGAGAAAATTAAGACACAGAGAGGTGAAGTGATTTGTCCAGGGCCACATACTGAGTCAGTAGTATAGCCATGATTCAGGAATTTCTGACTTCCAGTCTCATGTTCGTTCATCTAGAACATTCTGCCTCTCCATTCTGTAACAAAGGGAGACCACAATGGGCTCACATTGTTTCTTCATGTGCTGTCATACATCTCCCATTTACCCTAGATAGAGAAGATGATTTATGCCATAGTAAGTAAATCACTCATTGCCCCAAGATCCCCATTAATAGAGAATCCTATAAGGCATTGGCATAGCACTGATGATAGTGCTAAATCATCACTCTCTATTAACAACCTAGGAAAGCTAATAAGTCTCTACTTAACGCTGAGTATCATCACTTTTGTAAGTTGAAGTAACTATAATCTCAGATCCAAACTCAATGAAAACATTGGGGTGGGATCTTTGGAATCCCTACAATTTTGTGACTCAGGGCCACCTGTGATGTTAATCATATTTTATACTTTTCACATTAACTCTCAATCCTGCTATCATACAGACAAAACTTCTATGATAGAACTTCAGGTCCTTAATGAGTAAGAATTTCATTTCTAATTATCCCATTCATATTGAATTCATATTCATTTATTTATTAGTTTAAAATTTTAAAAATATGTTTCTGTATTATGAAAATGTCCATATGATTTTTAAAAAAACATAAACCTTGAGAAATTTACTGCTGTGTTACAAGAACCTTTGTACTATAAGATAACTTCAAAATGTTTTCCTACGTATACGTGTTCAGTGTCTAGTTCTCAGATTTACCTTGGCTTTTCCAAAACAAAAAACACCTGAAATTCACATCATGGGCTGATCGCCAATAAAAACTAATCTTTTAGAGTAAAAATCTTTTAAGTTAGAGCTTGGCACAGATTCTTAATGCACTCAAAATCCAATTTTTATGTTCAATACGTTTTTCTTTTTAAAAAGCCTAACCAATTTCATTTAAAATTAATAGTTAACATCTGGGCTGTCAACTTGGGCTAACTTCTTTCAACCAAACAAAATTAAAAATAGCTGAATTTTAAAAATAACCTTGAAAAGGTGTGTTTTATACAATGGAAACAATGGCAAACCCTTAAAAAGCTACTGGCTGCCATAACTTAGCAACAAGACTCTATATCTAAAAACATGTTTGTGAAGCAGATGCAAGTAGTGCACCTGTACATAGAAGGTTACAATGAGGAAAGGTATTTGGCTGAACAACAGGGGGAACTGTATTACTCTCTTTCTCTGTCCAGCACTCCCATGCCTCTGTTCATTTCATTCCCCTGTGGACTGAACTGCTAGCTCCTCACATTTCCTTCTCAGCCTCAGAATGCTGCTGATGAAAGCAAGCAGATCTTTACACCTTCCCCACACCTGGGGAAAAAGGATAGTGTCCAGAGATCTTTGCCTTCTTCAATCCAGACAGTCTGTGTTCTGCCCTTCCCTTCCCTCCCCCTCAAGCAGTTGCACTAGCCACAGAGTGAGTCTGTCTTTACAACAGTGTCTCTTGTCTTTAAATAAGTCTAAAATATTCATGGCCTCAATATAGAAGAGATTATTAGTTCAGAAAAGGAAAATGAGCTAAAAAATGTATAGGAAGTTTAAACAGATAAACTACTGGTCTTTTTGCTTTATGTTCATAATCTTGGGAGCAAGGGGTAAGGATGAAATATAATTATGAGGCATAAGATCATGAGATCCTGTTATCTAATTTTCAATAAATCTTTTTTAGTCATTTTTAGATACCAATTCTGCTCCTGCAAATTATTCTTCTTTCATAATATAATGGTTCACCCTGGATTTAGAACTGATTTATTTCAAGATGAGTGACAGCACATTTTTAATATACCTCAAGATACGTTCATAAGGAAATAAAGGTAAGATCTGGTTGAAAGAATGCAGGAAAAAGTATGCATTACTGACTGGGTTTTATATAATGTTCTTCATTGAACTGGAGATAACAGTGTGTTCCCAAATCCATTCCTGTGCTGCGTTTTTTGGTATGGGTTATGGAAATTAACCTTGATAACATCTTTTTACCTGTTAGCATTCAGCAACCTCCTCCTCCCCCAACAGATTATATATAATTCAGAGTGGAAATATTTTTTTAAACTAACTTGTAATTAACTTTTAAGGGTTTTTATTTGGTCCCGCTTGTTAAACCTAATTTGTGGTTCCCAGTTTTAACAGACTGTGCTTATTCAGATTTGAGGTTTATTTCTTTTGAGGAAATATATATAAAATACATATATTATACATACATTATACACACACACACACACACGGTTAATGAATGGATTCAGATCTCCATGAAAAATAAAAAAACTGGAAAAGGAGTTGCATCTCTGCACAATACAAGTACAGCACAGTTACCACTGATTATTGCTCCTGGAACTTTGGCAGATCTGTGTGTGTGGATATAGCTGTGGGTAGGATCTCTCTTCCATATTCAGGATTGTGCCAAGTATGACCAGTGTTTTATACATACACAAGCAAACTAAACAAACCATTTGAGCCTTGAAATCTGGGCTGGAAATTTCACAAGCTTTTCAGGAGAAAGTATTTATTTTTCCACAGTATTTCAGCAGTCCTCCTTCCAATCTGAAGTTCATTAAATATATCATAAGGCCTGAAGAGACCATTGTGATATAATCTGACCTCCTGTATAACACAGACAAAAGGCCTCCCTTGGAATAATTCCTGGTTGAACTAGAATAGATGGAACCCGAAAGTGTGAGAAGTGTGAAAATGGAAGCTGATTTTACACAACTTAATTCAACTTTCTCAAACCATTAACAAAGTCCATATTTCGGACAAAGATTCAGATTGGGTTTTGTTTTTTTTTTTAAATCCCATCTGATTTTTGTTTCCTCTACTTCCTGTTCTTCATATACTATACACAAGCCTTTCTAACTTGCCATGTACCAGCTCTGGCAAAGAATCTATTCACTCTTTTCCATGACAAGTTAGCCTGGGCTATGAGAAGTTTTCACAGATGACACATGCCATGTTAATATTACGCAAGTAATGTAAATGGTTCAAGTGGAACTCCAGAGTCTCAACAGCACAAACATACTTAAGAACACTGTCAGAACATACAGCAGAGTGAATCTCAATTTACCAAGCTCCAGTTAGCTGAATCCCTGTAGTTAAAGAAGGCTGGTTATTGCTTTAACTGCATCAACCCAGGTTTTACCCTTCAAGCACTCCTGGGATCTACAAGAGTTTAAGTCTGCAGGGTTTAGGAGCATCATAGAATTGATGCTATCCAGCAGTCTCTCTTCTGCTGAGTCTTGGACAGTTAATGATCTAATCTCTCAATTTTACAGAGACTTGGTGCATCTCTCTAAGATCCTTGTAGCCAGGATTCCAATATACGTAAAATATTTATCCCATTTCTCATATCCCATTCATGACTACTGCAAACACAAATTACCAATAGGTACGTGCTCAAGCAATCCTAATCCCCATAATCAATGTGGCTGATCCAAAACTCCTTGATATCAGTGGGAGTACCTTCCATTGACATTAGTGAGTTCTGGGCCAGAGCCAGTGACAAACTTGCTCAGAAAAACTAGAACTGAACCATGAAGTTCAAAAAAGTTTGGTTAAGTCCTTTCATTGTTTTTCACTTTTGTACATGCTCTGCCATTCAAGATTGTCTCTGGGGTCAGACACTGATGTGCCAAAATACTGTAATGTTTTCAGTTCAGTTTTACAGAACTAACAGGTCCAGATAAGAATCCAAACTTTTAGCTTTTTCTCTAAACCAGTGTTCTCTATCTGCACATTATGATATTTGAGCCTCAATAAACATTTGTGAGCTTGTCACTGTCTGTCTCCCTGCTTTGCCACTATCAAAAATGACCAAGTGACACTCTTTTTGCTGAGCAGATAACAGAGATAGACATATGCCACAAAATTTGCATCTGGATTTGGAACCTCTCCAAAGTACAAGCATGTTTGGAACTGCTGTTTGGGTTCAAGCCACCATAAATACAGGGATTCAGATGTGAACATCTCCAAAGTGCAGGGTCCCGCATACTCCTGTTTCTTACTGGCATGTGAACCATATGCCACAAACATTACCGTCTTTCCTTCACTGTTGTGTAAGCAATTTCCATTCAGTTATATGCTCATGTATGTGGCATTCTGAAGCAATTAAATAAAATTATAATTTATATTTGTAACTGGCATTGAATTATACTTGATTACTTATTAAATGAAGCATATGTCACTTTAAGCTAATGAGTTTCCTTCCTCACTTCAATCCTGAGATGTAGCTGTTCTTTTACTTTTCATTTCTTTCCCCAGCTCTGTACAAGGAATTATTAAGCAGTGCATTGGGTCTGATATACTATTTAATAGCTGGCTTTCCCTCTGCATAGTAGCAATTATATAGAAATGAAAAGGCTGAGTCCTAAAGCAGCTTAATACAAAATTAATGACAACTTTATCAAAAGATAGCACCTGGTAAAATCATATGATTTTATTCTAGTTATTAGTTTTTTAAAGGCACTGTACAAGCATTTGAAAATTCCTATATTTAAACCTTGGGCATTAATAATTCTCATTTCATCCACTTCTCATTAAACAAACCAGGACAATGTTACTATTCAGTGAAGAAACATAACGAACACAGTATACTTGACAAAAATCAAAACACTATACTTTATATGACACTCTGCCTAACCTTTCTGCTGTTATGAAATAACATATCAACTCCAAAGCCCCTTGTGCGCTAGTCTCACAAAACACTCATGTCCTGGTCCCCAACTTGTTTGTGTGCCCACATGTGCCTGCGCAAAAAGTAACTAATCACAATGCATTGTCATCCAGATGCCTCTTCTCCCATCACATCCCAGTTAGATTGTCATCCTCTCACTTTTTTCTGTTCCATTTGTCTCATGCCCGTTTGGTCCCTTATCTCACTTTTTCCTTCTAATCTATTTTTTCCCCTAAGCATTCAAAAAATATTTTTGTCCCTTTATTCATCATCTTGCTCTCCATCCCAGGGACCCCTCCACAGGGCACACACTTTCCCTGTTCAGGCCTCTTATTCTCTCTCTTTCCCCACCTACTTCTGCTCTCTGTCTTTTCCACTGTAAGGAGGCATCATGGTCCAGAGAATCTGGCACTGGGTCCAGAGTACTGAGGCCCATCTTTTTCTTCCATCAATGGTATTAATTTGTGGTGTGACTGACTTTGGACAAGTCATTTGAGTTCTCTGTGCCTCAGGTCCTTCTCCAGCAGGGATAATGATATTTATTCTTTGTGAAGTGGTTTGAGACCTAGGGATGATAAGTGTGACCTAAGTACCATTATGATGATGATAAGGGTGATCTAAGTACCATTGTTATTCTTTTTCCCTCTTTTCATCTCAGGAGGGACATTCCATTCCTTATCAGGATTCCAGCTGCCACAAATTCCTTCACACTTTCTCTCCTCTGTCTGCCAATGCTTCACAAGCATCTTTCTACTCCTGCCCATTAATATGGAGACAGTAGGTTTTGCTGGAGAGAGACAGATGTGCTGTGTAGCACAACACTACAGCCTGCAGCAGGGCAGACAAAAGAACATGCAGCTGGTAGCTGTATCTTAGTGGGGACCCCTACAGTAGAATGATCTGTCTGTGCTGCCCTGAAGGAGCTTGGCATATTCCCAGGCCCAGATCTCACTGAACAATACTATTCAGAATGAGACCCCCCTAAAGCAAAAACATGGACAGATTTCCCTCCCATGGTGAAAGCAGCAAGCATTCTGAGAATCATCTTCTAAGGGGATAGTGTGCACCATATGGAAAAGAAGGGGGTAGGGGGAGAGAAAAGTTTTCATATACCACCAAAATTGTGAAAGTTTAATTTCTTTTCCCCAAAGGAGGTAATTCTAGAAGGCAAAGGGAATGAGCATTGAATATGAGCTGCAAACAATACTTAGGCCAGGACTTACATTTACACTAAAATGCATGGGTGTAGACAGACTCTATATCTAGTGAAAAGAGCTTTGTTTGAAGATAAAAATAATGGAGGGAGAAAGCAACATCAACTGCGAAGAATAAAAGGATGTGAAAAACTTGGAACTTCAGTGAGGGCTCAAGAACATTATCTCCATTAGTAGACTAGGCTCTGGAGGAAACTTCAAAGGAATCAAAAGGACTATCACTATTTATTATTATTTGTTAAGAATAGACATTGGGTTTATTGCTATGAGAGGCACAGATTAATAATAATGATAATAAAAACAACAATTAGACCTTATATAGCACCTTTCAACCATGGCTCTCAGAGTGCTTTGCAAAGGAGGTCATTATCATTATCCACATTTTAACAGATGGGGAAACTTAGGCACAAAGAAGGGACATGACTTGCCCAATGTCACCCAGCAAACCAAAGAAGTTTTTGTCCATGCCCCAAAGAGCTTAATCTGACAAACAAATTAAAACATCTTGAGAGGTGCAGAATAAAGTCCTATCTTGGAGCTTTATTTGTTTTGTTTTTAACCATAACTAATGCATGGATGACAGCATTTTTGTTCACATTGAGTTATTATAAGTGGGCCTCATTTAGTAGGTGAATTTTAAGGGGATTTGAAAAGTAAGAGGGGGCCTAGTACAGTGGGATAGAGGGAAAGATTTCTGGCATGTGGCGAACATGGAAGAGGAACAAATTTAACAGAGAGAGATGAAAAGTCAAGGTTCGGAGAAGTTTCTTTTGTTTTGTGTTTGTACAGCACCTAACAGAATGGAATCCTGGTTCCTGGCTATGGCTTTTAGATACTACAGTAATGAAAAGAATAAATAATAAGTATGTGCATTAGGTGTGGAGGGCTGTAGGAAGTAAGTGCAGTGCTGTAGGAGGGGACCAACTCTTGAAGGCAAGAGCCCTAATCTGATGTAAAAAGCAAATGGAAACCATAGGAGGGATTCAATAAGGGAGTGATCAGTGAACAATGACATTTCTTTTAGCCACAGTATTCTGTTGGACTGAAGTGAGGTTTCAAGTCCATTGGAGGAAGCCAGAAAGGAAAAGGTTGCTATATTTAAGGGAAGTAACAAAGGCATGAGCAGAAACTGAACTGCTGAGAAAACATAAAAGAACAATTTCCATAATTTGTAGCTTTGGTGCATTGCATGTTCTTTCATACCATATGCATTGTGCTTACAGTTTAGGACAGACAAGATGAGTATTCACTGGGAGCCTCATGAGTGGGGACAACTGAGAAGGACTGATTTAAAATGAAGTGAGGGTGGGAAGTCTAGTTAGGACTATAAGGCCAGGAATGGAAGAAGGTACAAAATGAGAATGAAAGAAGGAAATAAATGAGAGGAGTGCTGACAGAGCAAAGGGACCAAACAAAGCTTAAGAAAAGAGACAAGGAGTAAAGCTATATGCAGGGGCGCAATTGTACAGAACTTTGAAGATAAGGAGAATAATGTGAAATTTTATCCAGCAGGCAAGGAGATGGCAGGAGTTTCAATAGGGAAGTAAATGAGTCCAATGCACATCATCAAAGATGGTTTTGGCCACTGCACTATGGAAGGCAGAGAAGGGAACAGGAAAGACAGCTGGAAGCCAGAGCAACAGCCAAAGTGGGAAACAGCCAATGTGTTGATAAATGTGTCAGTTGACGGGGCAGTGAGGAAAAATCAACTTGATGCATGCTGTAAATGAAGCAACAGCAGGATTTGGCAGCTTTGATATGTGGAGAGAAGAAGAGAGAATTAAAAATAGAGCCCAAGTTTGAAAGCCTATGTTGTTTCTCTAGGAATAATGGGGAAGTGCTTCTTTGGTGTCAGTTGCAAACATGTAGGTGAGATTGCTTCATCCTTAATAGATGCATCAGATGTCAGGAAAAGCAGGAGTGCTGTTTTTCTTTTCCTGAGACTTTTTTGGAATGTCAAAATAAAAAGGGAATCTGTATAACTTTAAAATGTGCATTTACTATACAAAGCATTTGAGTCACACTAAGTACTTTGCCACAAAAGGAGAAGAAGCAATAGGCCCTGGTCCTAAACAGCACATACAGGGGCAAGTATGAGTGCAAGGGGATTTTTTTAAACCTGTACTAATAATTAAGGAGCACACACATTATGAATTATTTACCCACCGCAGAGAGAAAATAATAGAGACACAAATTCTGCTTGGATGTCAGAGATGGGGGCATTTCTACTGACACTTCTCTTTGTCTGGAACTAGGATTTTAGATGTTTCTTCCATTTCAGAATGGTTATGGAGTTACAAAGCTGCCACCTATATAACCCAACAGAAAAAGATGAAGCATAGACAGAATGGAAGGTTTTCAGTCTTTATGCATTAAGACTGGGTTCAGCTAGAGTTTGAACTGCACAGCTAGCCCCGGACAGAGGTGCCAGCTGCATTACTATGATGGGAGATGAAGCAGTTTTTCTTTTGAGTAAACACTCCCCCTTTTCCACTCTGACAAAGCACTTTCTTTCTTTCTAGATATCTGAGATATTTACATACTTTGCAGCATTGTTGTAGTCACGCTGGACCCAGGATATGGTGTCTATCACCATAGTGTCTAAGTTCTGTTACTTACTGTGTAACTTTGGGTGTAGGCAACTACACATCATGGCTATACTCTTTAATTTCCTGGAGACAACACTTGAGGTGACTGGCTGACAGGATATGGTTTTTATTTTCCTTTACAGTACAATACAGCATCTCTTTATCTTTAATGCACACATTGTTGGATCAATTCTCCTGCTATTTACACGAATTTTACACTTGTAATAAAGAGTAAATCCGCTGAAGTCAGTGGAGTTACACAATGGTGCTAGTGAAAGAAGAATCAGTCCTATTGTATAATATAGCATGTCTACCTTGGGAGATTACAGTAGGAGGCACATAAGAGAAGATGACAGCTATACCGACCATTTAAATAGCATTTTTTTCATCCATACTTCTCAAAGTACTTAACAAAAGTAGACAAATATAATTATCCGCATTTTACAGATAGGGAAACTGAAGCACACAGAGATTAAAACAACTTGTGCAAATCACACTGATTTCGTGGCACAACTGGGAAAAGAATTTAGATCTTATTCTCAGACCAGTGTCCTATTCCTTGGGGCACACTACATCTCTGGTAGGTAGCTAGGGATTGGCCAGTATATGCATTTGTTTGCGTGTGTGTCAATTTCAAATGACTACCTCTCTGTACTATCAGTATACTTCATGCACTACAGCAAGGATTCTGTTGCTTCATAAGAGTTTATCTGGAATTGTGTAAAGCAAAGCTTTCTTTGCAAAGTGATCTCTGTCAATAGCATGGTGGTGAACAGCCCTCTCTCTCTCTGCCATTGGTCAAATGTGATCAAGAAAACAGGCACAATTACTGCAAATGTTTCACTGCTGCATCTAATTAGCATGATGCATTGGCTTTCTAAAGAAGATGGAAGAGAAAGGTCAGCTTTCAGAAATTTAATTACAGCAGGCTGGCTGCCAAGAGTAAATAATTTTTAAATCCATTGTAAAGCATGAGTTTGCATAATTAGAAGGCATTTTTCATAGGATTGTCTATTCATCATTTCCTGCAGGGTATCTATAAAAGAACAGGTGAAAGGTTAGCAAATAGCCTGATTCTGATCTCACACCAGTTTTGTGAAGGTGTGAAGGCTTCTGACTTCAAAAGGGTTCTCCTGTTCTACGCCTCTATATTAGTGAGAAGATGGATCAGACCCTAAGTCCATACTCAGACCCACAGCCACATATCAGCCCTTGGGCACCACCTCTTTTAGCTATCCGTGAGTTGGGGTGGTTTAAGTAAAATTATTCATCCCTTGAATCACTAATGCACCTTGCATGCTAATTTACACGTTGCCATTTTTCAATTTCCATGACATGAAGGATTGTTATCTTGGTTCATTATGAAGGCAATGTCATAATGCGACATTATGATGTTGGCCGCCAACGAGCACAGTGATGGCATGCAAAAGCAGATTTTCATCTCAGTTTCTCTCCTTCACTGCTCTTGATGTCAGTCAGTTTTGTTTATGAATACTACCAAAACACCTGAGGTTTTCTGTATTTAGATTGCGGCTTCCTCTACTTGACTATGACACACACACACACACACGTCAAGTAGCCTCTCTCATTCTTCCCTCTCCCCCCGCAATTTGCAGCAATAATCTATGACAATCTGCATAGGTCAATTGCAAAACAGAAATACAGCACAAAAAAGAAAGGCTTCAGTATTGAGATGTTCTTTCTTTCTGCCTAATAAAGGAAGCTGCCTCTCTAAGTCTTCCTACTACAGAGGAAAGCCTAAGGTCAACCTCTCATAAGGTTTTAGTAACACAAGAAGATATTTAATATTAGTTCTGCTGTTTCTTTTTAACATGCAAGAGATGACCCAGAATCTCCTTCAAGTGGTTTTGTCCCCATATAGGAGAAAAAGCCTCTTCTACCCTGCAAATGACATTTGAAGGAATGAAGTTTCAATTTGTATGAAGAAGGATGAATGGATGGGTCAAATGCCATGAAGGAAGCAGATCTGCACAAAAGTTTGAAACATGTATAAAAGTAAAGATAGACAAACCACTTCCAAAAGATGAAAAAAAATGAGCAAAGAAAACACTTCCCCAACCTAGAACCTGTGCTATTTCTAGAATCAAACAATTTTTTTTAAGGTTCTGGTATGTTAGGTTAACTTTTTTCTTCATTATTTTTCACTTTTATGCACCTCTAAGATTTGGCCAGAAAAGGAAGTGGCAGAATGCTTCACAAAAGGCTGTTCTCATGCTATTTCCAGACAAAACAGAAGCGGCAAGTTCCACATATATAATGAGAAGACCTATTTTAATTAATTTTCCAAGAAAATTTAGCAGAACCAATAGCTTCTTACAATTTAGAAAACAGTTCCATTGTCATTTTTGGTTGACTGACATTAGGGGACACTTGAGAAATACAAATATGATATGCTTTGAATGAACAACTATAATCCTGGACGCCTATGTAAACTAAACAGTTTTGAACCTCTGAAGATTATTTATCACAAATAGAAATACAATATTTTGTTGATATATATGCACAACGTACATTGTGAGGGAATGATGTTATGTTAACAAGTGGATGTTTAAATGAGTGCTTGACATTCTTGCAGCAGTGTGCCAGGTGCTAATTAAATTCTAGGGCCATGCAAATCATGGGTCATGGGTTCAAGAAATTAAACCAGAGTTTGATATGCAGGAGCTGGAAGTAAGTCAACTTCTGCATGTGGAGCTGCAATTTCCCCTTGAACCTTCAAGAAGTAACCCACAGCTGGTTCCCTGCTATCCTTCTAAAGTACTCCTGTCCCTCATCTTACTTGGAAATCTTCCAGAAGGGTCTCTGCGTTTGTTGTTGGAAGGGATCCCAGAACTGTGAACAATCTCAGTCCATGATAAATGAGCTCTCAGGAAGATGGGGTATAGTTTGTAAATATTTCCCACATTAAACCTCAAGTTCAATTTACCTAGGTCTGAGATCTGATGCAACTATTTCACAAAGTTCCATTGAATTCCCTGGTTAGATTCCCTGAAGCCCCTGTGATATCAGTGTGTGATGGAGGCGCTCACCACTGGGCCATGCCTTCTTGTGGCTCATGTGGGGAATCAGCTCTGTCACCTGGCTGGACATCTCTTCCTGCAGTTACTCAGTCTGTCATTTCACTCATTCCATGGCCTCTCATGCTTCTGGACCTGCTCCTTTTCTAGACTGGTTTCTACTCTTTTTACAGTTTCCTGCTCTTCCCCCTTGTACAGTACAGGCTGCAATACAACTGCAGGCTTTTTCCTCCCCTAGCCTGCCAATTTCCTCTCTTTTAGATCCTGGCCTGCTCATCCCCTCAGCTAGACTTCCTCTGCAATTAGACCCCAGCATGCCCTAGGTTTCCTCCAGGTGCAGCCTAAGGTTAATTAGCCTAATTTACCACTTCAGGCTTGTGTGGGGTGGGCACCCCATCACACAGTGAAAGGGCAGGGTTTTTTTACTTCACGTTTTTTGTGTATCTTGGAACACAGGGAAACACAAGCCCATTTCAGCCTTGGAATCCACAAGTACTCTCTGCCCCTGTGCAATAGGATTCGGCAGAGGCTCAGTGATTCACTCTAGCACATCCTAATGCAAACTCAGGCGGCTACTATTTGTAAAGTACTTTTTACTTACATAAAGGAAGACTATTATATGTAATAATTTCCCATCTAGGCTGATAAAACATGCACTGTTTTATATGTAATAGATATAATTGCAAAATGGATTGTTAACTGTGCTGGTGTTATGAAAAATAGATTAGAAAATTGCTCCATTCAGCCCAGTGGGGGATTGTGTCACCACTTGCCCTGCAATCCTGGGTGCCTTACAGTGCTTTGCTGCTGTCACTCCCAGCCTGGGATGTTCACAGCCAGCCTACCAGCATGCAGGTCACACCCTGAAGCGTCTGCATTCTGGACAGCCCTGGCTCAGCAGCTTTGATCCCAGTAGCCTGTCTATAGCCCCACCGCTCCACTCTGGCTTCTACCAGCTTTGGTTACAACTGGCAAAGTGACCCAACTGGGGTAAGTACGTGCTTCCATTTAAACACAGCACTGAATCAGTTTATAGTAACTATCAAACAAAATTTATTAGCAATAGGAGATAGATTAAGTATGCCAAGTAAAAGGAATACAATTAGAAAGGGTTACAGGCAATAAAAGAGAAAACAAGCATCTAAAAGTCTAGAACTTAATTTAGCAAGATACAGGCTTGGTTCAAGATGGTTTCTCACCTATATTCAGTTTCCAGAGACATATATCCCCACCCCCTGGTTGAAGGACCCATCTTTCTCAGTTTGCAAGACCTCTGTTGCCTTGTGTCAATCTAATGATGGATGCCAAAGATGGCTTCTGTCGTTGCGTATATCTTATAAAGTTCATGTTGTTTCAAGAGGCAGGATGACCTCATGCTGCTTTACCCTTCCTGTAGGCTTTCCATCCCCCCTATATTTAAATAGAGCTTCCACTAAATCTGATTCCACCAGGTCTAATGTACATAGAAGGCAAATAGCTGCCTTCTCTCACATGTGGGAGGGAAGCTATTTCTCCCCATTTGGCCATGGACTTTACAGCTTATCATCATTAAGTATCCATATTTTCTCATATAGTGCTAAACACGCATTTCACAATGATATTAATCACCATTGTGTCACTAGCTTTCAGAAATGACCTCATTCTATACATTTTTATAATACAGTAACATTGTGTACAATCAGTTAATTCAATTGCTTATCACTTAAGGTTCAGCACTCCTGTCTTCATAGACCAATAAACTTTTGCAATGTAATCTTTAATAAGTGAAACCAAAACCAAGGTTTCCTGCTGGGGTATAGATGCCATGCTGTATCTTCCCCGACTTGTTCATGCGAGGTTTGCCTCCACCCTTAGTTAACTTGATGCATCTGTTTACACAAAGTTTCATATTACTTTGGAAGTAACAACCAGGTGGGGGAAACACGTTCCTTTGTCTGGAGTACACCTGTTTACTAACTTCCCTCTACCTCCTCGCCCCCCCAATCATGGCTGGTTTAAACAAACTTTAGTCATAATTCTAGCACATATCAATCATTCTTAATACCCACTGTGTAATACATCACACAAGAACATTCATGGTCAGTGAGTTATTTGTTTCCAAATGATAACCTCACGAGGCATATTTTGTACGAAGATTATTACAATACTGTATAAGGTATGAACACAGAGGTACTTCGGTCACAACTACACAGTACAATTTATACAGGATATTGCTCTCATAAAATTAGATGAGATGGGTGGCATGATGAATGTTTTAAAGTGCTGAGTATATCAACTCTCCTACAGGTAAAAAGGTGGAGAAATGACACACACAAAGGAGGAAAGTAAAAGAAAAAATGGATGAGACTAACATAATTTGGAGATCATGTATTGACCATATAAAAGGATTGGCAGGAAAACAGTTAATATTCTCACTTTACTTTTCTTTTCTTTACTTTATTAAAAAAAACAAAAACAGGCTTAACGAAGCCTTTCTAAACTCTCAGTTTCAACTTTTAGGGTGCATCTACAGTACAACCCATAATCTCAGCTAGTGTAAATCAGCATAGCTGGATTTCAAACTTGACTGGAGCTATGAATTCACAACAGCTGAGGATCTGACTATAAGTCTAGTCATTCTGGCACAAGATTAGGGGAATCAATGTTTGAATACCATTTTTTGCTTGTAGAGTGGACTGGTCAATGCACTTTTCAAATCATGTTGGAGTATCATGTTCACAAAGGAGGCCATGTAATTTCTTAACAGTTTTATGCCCAGTTGGTTCATAATACAGTATACAAATATGTTACAATATGGATTTCTCTGACTGTGCCAGACAACCATGTGTTGATGCAGTTAGGTTTGTATTGCAGATGAGCCCTAAGAGCTGAAACTAAAGCCTTTACCGTCTTATACTTTTTTGGGACATCTCTTACCATCGCTACTAGTGCCACTGCAGTAGAGGCAGTAGTAGGAGAAAGAAGGGCTAGAAGAGACAGACAGCTGGAGGCATTTTAACTACAGTCTCATGGTCACAGTGTTTTATAAAGTGTATCTCAGAATCTCTTCATAACTCTTCATAATATTTATCCCTGTGTATAAATATCATCAACTTCAATCTTCTTTTCACCTGAAAGATTCACTAAAGTGCCACAGATTTAGCCAGGGGTGCAGCTAGATGTTTGAAAACAGGATACCATGCTTTATGCTCAGCATCCATTCACCACAATTACCACAAACCCAAACCTGCCATGAGTGATATGTCATTGTACCCTTACAATCACTAGCAGTTAAATATAGATACCTATCACCCTGTGTGACCCATGCATTCACACTTTACACACTACTGCAATGATTTGTGTACAAAATATACTTTGTGAGGTATCATTTGAAAACTACCACCACACTGGTCAATAATATCATTGTAAAATATATGTCATAATGCTGTCTGTGAAATTGTGGATACTCACGAATACTATGCTTTAAAGTCTGAGTAAAAGGTGTTTAAACTAGGCACCTCAGGGGGAGTTGATAAACGGGTTTTCTCCAGACAAAGGAAAGAGAACCAGGTATGGGCCAAATTCAATTGGCTATTCATGTATAGCAGAAATTGCAGCAAGAAGAGATAATTTGCATAGTAGTAACCACTAGGGGAGGAAGAACCAACATGGAGACTTATCTTCCAGACCTCATGGCTCCTTTACACAGCATGGACTAAGGAATATTTCAAAGGTTCACTGGAGCATTAAAGAGAGGGGCAAAATCCGCAAGTTATCTTTCACTTAAGAAGACAAAGAACCGAACAACCTGGATTTTGTGGGAGGTCCTGGCCAAATGGGTGGTCAGCCATATTCCTGGAATCTAGGGTTGCCAATTTTGATTAGACATATTCCTGGACGTTTTATCACATCACATGACAAGATTAATCTTTAATTCCTGGAAATTCCAAGACAATCCTGGAGGATTAGCAATGCTAAATCTTACCTTGAATCAAAACTGCAGTTTTGTTATGTCTGAGTCCCTAGAAAGCATTTTCCACTTCTCTTTGTAACCATTTCTGACTTTCTCTCATATACCTGAACTCACTTAAAATCCTCTCTCTTTGTGTTAATAATCTTGTTTTGCATTTAATTCAAACACAGCACTGGGATGGTTTAGATTTAAGTGATTGTTAACTCTAGTTAAAGAAACAAGTTAATGTACTTTTGTCTCTTTAAAAGGAGCAACAGTTCTTATTACTTCCCTAAATGTTCCAGGAAAAGGCTGGACATTTCAGGGCAGATAATTTTGATGACATTTGGGTCTTGTGGTGTGTTGAGATCACTTGGCTAGTAGCAACCAAGGTGGATACGAGAATGTGGCTGTGGTATGACAAGAAGTCTACCCGAGTCAGCGTTCCTAAATCAGAGCTGCTTAACACACAGACATTCAGAGCATGCTTGTATGCTTGCCGGGAGTGTCCAGGCAATGAGCTACAGCAACATAGCATTTTGAGGCACTCAGGATTACGGGACAAGCAGTTACACCACCTCTCACTAGTCTTAGTTGCACTCCAAAGCATGACACTGTGTTAATAAAAAGCTTCATGAGAAAGCTATCAATCAAAAATGATGTGCCATGATATTAACATTGTAATCAGTGGTGCACATGGAGCATGCTTAGTTCCATTCCCATGCATCCTGAGGGAATGGAATTACAACTCTCTTGCTCCCTTTAAAAGGTACAGTCATGTTATCTTCATTTCATCAGCAAATTAGATATTCCTTAGAATTCCAGAAGGCATTGTTTATTGCTTTCAGATCATAAAAAAAAAAAGATGAAAAGAGAACCTGCCCAACTCAGCAATATGAAGACAAGACCCCGATTGTGATGCTTTATATTCAGTTTGAATTACAAACATGTGTATTGTTTTACTTGATTTAATTTTAAAAAGATCACATTAGAAAATTAAAACAAATACACAAGAGGATTTGCTTATTAACCCTTATACTGTTGTCATTTTCCACACTGCCAGCCAAAAATAATACTTAGGAAGATTTATCTGCAAGGGCTCACTTATTTTTTAATTAATTTTTATCAGATTTTTAGATTAAAATATACCAAGCAAATATGAAATCCCAGAAAGACAACACAGCATGTAAACACACAAAATCACCTAAAATGTACTATGCTTCAAGACTTACAGCCTACATTAAACCCGCCCACAACATTCACAATGCTGTCCCCATCCCAAGCCCCATCAAATAATTTCTTTAAAGAAAAAATACAGTTGCTATTTATACAATACCAAGTTATATTCTCTTCCTGCAATTTTTCTCAGGAAGCTCTAGGCTGTATTTCAGAAATAATACATCCTGGGGCACTGCCCAGAGGAGAAACCAACCTTTATTCTCCTGACTCCAATTTACTTGATAGAAATTTATTGGATGTATGAGCATACATGAAAAACATATTATGCAAGTATTCCAGAGTAAACTCAGACAATTTTTGCATGTATGTGATTCCAAATATTAACTTGAACTGAGCAGAAAAATAGGGCCAAATTCAAACCTAGCACAAGCAGATGCAATGCCATGGACTTCAGTGGACTTGCACCTGCTTATTTTAGGTCTGAAGTGACCTCTGGTATATTTATATACTACTACTTTCTTTGGCACCATTTTTCCCATACGCATTTCCAGCTTCCACTTGTCCCACAATACTTACGTTGCAGCAAAGAGGCCAATCAATTCTACTCTGCAATGCTCTGCTCTGTAAACTGGTATCTACTGCCAATTAATTTGGGATTAGAAACCTATAAATAATGGTAATAGTAGACCATAGGTAGGAAGATTCCCTTGTGGGCATAAGACAAAGCCTGTGTTACTTCTGGCTAACCTTTACTAGGTATCACACAGTCAAGAATCACCTCCTTTTCACCCTCCACTCAAATGCAACTAATTCTGGGTTACAGAATCAGTGGGTGGAATTTGAGCCATCATTCCAGTCATGAAACATCTAATTTAGTCCAATCTTTCTGGGACCTCTACTTCTTTCCATTCTCCTTTTACTAATCACAAAGCTAGAGCAAGGGAATACAGGCAAAAAATCACACCTTTCCACTACCAAAAAATAAAAATGGAAATAGCGTTATTTATGTTTCTAAATCGTTGAAGTGTATCTAAGTCAAAACGGTAATGCACTTATTTAAAACAAAAAGCAAACAAAGTAAAAGCAGCAGCAAATGAAATAATTTTGATTTATAAACACACACCCTTGAGTGACTATGATTTGCTTCAAAGTAGCACAAATTCGGTCACATCTTATTGCTTAATTATAAGTTCTCTCAAGGGACTGTCAAAAAATGCTAAAGAGATATGGGTAAAGTAACACAAGAAAGGATTTCCTGCATCCAAACCGCTTTGATGTGTTGGAGGAAATGAGGATGAGAAAGGAAACAGAGCAGGGGTTGAAGTGTTTATTTCGTGCCATCCTTCTGGCACTTTGTAGAGATGCTTTGAGGGGATCAGTAAACTCATATCCATAAAATGCAGGCAAGGAGTAAGGCACAACTTTCCCAGCTTCAATAAAGGCAGACATCATGTTTGCCCCACTGAAAAATGTCTGAGTGCTGTGACAGGCCACATCACCTAGAAGGCATTGCATTGACTAAATATCATGGAAACTGGGATCTGGCTGACTCATTAGCTGGAGAGTGCTAAGAATCTGTCAAATTAAAACAAACAAATAAAAAACAACATACAAAAGGCCTAAAAATAAATACAATGATTATTTATCCAACCAAATCGCCTTTCAACCAAAGTCACTACTTATTTGTCTGAATTTAAAGAAGCTCTTTATGCTATCTTTAATCAGACATCAACAAAGAAATGGGCCCTCAATGACTATTTTATAAATAATCTTTGATGGCACCAAAAGGATCTGTACAGCATTTAAAAGAGTGATGTGCACACATGTTCTCAATGGACAGCCCAGCAACTGTAGAGCAAGTGGGTATTTCAGCATTCCTGAAAGTTCATTGGCCTTAGTGAAACTGGTAATGATGTGATAGGTCTCCTGTTAAAATTGCTGAAAAATTCTTGCACTTGCTTTTCATTAGTGCCAATCCATTGACTTCAGTTGAGTTACTTCCTATTGACGTCATTGTAAGTGCAAAGAGAATCAGGACTTAGGAGTGTGACTTTGGGAAAGGCTCGTAGCTGTTGAGATGTCAGAGGCATATTCATCCACCCTTCAGAAAGAACTGCCCAAAACTACGTGCAATGAATTTTAAGAAATACAAAAGAAAACAAAAAAAACCCAACACATGCACACACTCCCCTGGGAGAAAAAACAGGAAAAAAGTGTACATGTTAATTTTGATTATGGATTGTCCAGTTAGCTCATTTGAGTGAATAGTTGTTGGCTTGAGCACAGGCCAATCAATCCATTATAATTTAAGACCAAGCTGTTCTGATGGAAGTATTTAGCTCCCTAACGCAGTATATTTGCCATTTTAGGAAAGAAGTGTTGGAACTACAACTCTTCAGGATTGCGGCTTGCCAATGGCTCACAGATGTCAAAGAAAACCCTATTATCAGAACCGGTAATTTGTCAAAACTTCCCAGATTTAGGACACTTTTGAAATATGCCCATTTCTGGTTATGCAGCTCAATAAAAGTCTGCCGGAAATTCATAGCGGATACACAGATCTATTTTCACAACAACTAGAGTGCCAAAAAAAAATACAACTAGTTACCAAACCAAATAACTAGTGATCCCCAGAATAAAAGTCATGTCACAAAACATTATGTCACACCTGTTAATTACAATGTGAAATGACATAAATAGCATTATGACTAGGATGAAAAGTGAAAATCATCTCTCTTTTAGAATATTTATCTTTTCCAGCAGCAGCCCAATTAAGCAAATATATAAATAAATATAATTAGCTGATCAGTATCTTCAAGTACTACTTGAAAAAAGTTCCAAATGCCTAGGACAAGATGGCACTATATATGACATTTGTTAACAGTTAAATGCTGTGGGTTGCCAACTACCTGAACAATTTTCAGGAGCTTTAGCTGGCTTGAATTTGACTAGCGTCCATTTTGGCCAGGAACTTTAAAACATGCCCTTCCACACACATATACAAATATCATCTCTAAATATTAAAACTAGGGATTACAATTGCATTGTGTCATTCAAGTATTTACACTGTATTTGGTTATATTTATCACACCAATGCATGCGAATGTGTGTCATGGATTTTATATACCAGATCAATAACACTTAATTTCAGCAGCATAAGGTGGGCATGATAATATCAGAAAACAAAGACACCACAGATATTTCTAATTCAGTACTGAGAAACATTTGTCTGAGATGCTGATTTTGCATATTCACTTCTCTCTGTCTGTTACTTATCATTTTAAATGAGAGTAATGTTACCTTTTAAATGAAAGTCAAGATACCTAGTCAGCATACTGAAGTTTCTCTCTACAATCATTCCATGGAAGCTATAAATCAAGATTCATTTCTCCACCCAGCTCTACATCATATTTGAAACATGATGATATATTCAGTTTTCTAATTCAGGTTTAGATCTGATTTATGCTGAGATGCAGATGCCTCTTTGGGTATATTTATATCTAGGATTCTATTGCTGGGGGGAGGCAAGTGGGTATATTGGAGTCCCCGCATGCCACTATTTAAAATTCAACAATCTTACAGGGGGCTAGTCAAGGTAAGCTACTGAGGTAAAGAATAGCTATTTGGATTTTGGGTACAGGCGGCAGCTTGGGCTAGCCACCCAAGCTCAGCCTTGGGGAGGTCGGGTGGGCTTGGACTCAGGTGGCCAGCCTGAGACATCACCCATGCCACAATGTCCACACTGCTATTTTTAGCACACTAACTCATCTTGACCTAGTGCATATCTGTCTACCCATGCCGGGCATCACATCTCCCAGCTGCAGAATATACATACCTTCTACTACTATTAGGAAGCTGTTTTCAGATCTGTACTAGTTCAAAATATTAAAAGTCATTACATGTCCTTCTAATGTTAGCCTTTTTTGTGGTGAGTATTATTGACTGGAATAGGGATGTGATACAAGTTACTTGTCCCAAGCTGAACCTAATGACAATTCCTTATGTGCTATTTGAAAGTCCTATTTGAAACTATTATTTAATCTTGATACTGAAGGTCACACCAATGGAAGGCAAGCATTTTACAGTACACATCACAAAATAAGCTTAGAATCCAGACCTGCGACCTAAATTTTCTTTAGGAAGTCAGAAGAGATGACTCTTCATCAGATTGTGGTTTCATTCATCAGTCAGTCCAGCAGTCCAAACAGACATCATATTTGTAATTCCAACCACACTTTCAGGGATAAAACCAAATGCTTTTAGTTCCATAAACAGAGACCACAGTCGCTCATAGGCTGTAGAATTATGGTATATATCTATATATAGTGTGCGAGAGTCAGTTACAGTTCTCCACCTCAGAACTGGTTTGTGCTGACCCAAGCACACATTAGAGCAGCCTAGAATTGCTCTAACTTATCCAAGCTGCATATTGTTCCTAAGGGACCCTATAGAAGCTGAAAACTGACAACAAAGTGGATCCTCTCATAACATGACCCATTTCCCAGCATGCCCTTTACACTGGGATAGAACAGTTGGCAGAGGAGACCTATCTGATGGCTTCACACCAGCTGAGAGCTTTCCCCCTGCTATGGCCAGAATCTGCCCCTTTGCGCTGCCTAAGTGCCCCGAAAGGGCTGGACTGTAACTGAAAGTCTGACCTTGCATGTTTAATTAAATGAACAGAAAATATAGTTTTTCAGTGACACCATCTCATGGCTGAGAAGAAAGTGGTACTTATGCAGCAAATCAAAATATTGCATTTTTAGTTCTGCTTGTCGTAATCCTGTTATGATAGTCAATCTCCTTTAGTTGTAATAATGTTAGGCATTATACAATCTACCTTATGTCAATCCTATGATTCTTCTGATAATGGTCTTTCTATGCCTCTGGTGTAAGAACATCATTTTCAGTGGAACCAGTTTTCCCAGTAGAGTAGCAAATTTTGTCTTCCAGAGTATGTTCAGTGCCCTTATGAAAGAAAATTCATACCCTTGCAGACACCCCTGGAAACACTATCTTCTAAAGCACCAATCCTGTCTCTTACCCTGGGATAGAACTTACTCATGCTTAAATTTAAGCACTGAGTTGATGGGACTAATCGACATACCCAAAGTTAAGTATGCACATACATTTTTGAAGGATTGCACTGCTGGAAGCAGGAACTTCTGTCACTCAGTATGAGAAACTATATCTCCTGAGGGAACAACACGCTGGGCTGAGGAATCTAGCAGATCAAAGTGATGACAGCAGTGACTGCAATGAGAATAGTGCAGTCATTATCAATTTGTAAATATGGGAGATAGGACTGAAAGGAGAGAGAATAAGGGAAATGGATGAAAGAGGGGTGAGCATTCAGAGTGAAAGTTGTAAAAAGAATAGAAGAGCAAACAAAGAGGAGCTCAGAGGAGATGGAACAGAAAAATCAATGAGAGGAGAGGAGGGAAATACAGAAGTCTAAGAGACTATCAAGTAAGGGAAGACGAAAGAGGATTTGTAAACAAAATGACAGAAGAACCTCTCTTCTCTCACTTCTTGCTTCCTTCTCCTCTCTCTCACTTTCAGGAGTCAAGCAGTCCTTTAATCTCCATGAGACTCCAGAAGAAGTTTGGAAGGGAGAGCAGGGTCTCTGGCCTGATGACATGGTGGGATATATATAATTCTCCACTAAGTCAGGTGGAAATTTGATATGCCAAGGGATCCAATGGAAAGCCTGTTGGCTACCGACAGACGAGGACTGATATCTCTCCATGTATAGTGCATTGCCTTGTATCAGCAGATCTGACACATCACAATTGCAATAATCATTCATTTTCATCAAATATATTGCTACAAATCTCATATTCTGACATTTTCCAGTAAACACCCTCAGCTCTTCACAGACCTCTCCTACATCAATGATGATTTTAAGCAGTGGCAATTGATATCCTGTGCAGTTTTTACTCACTTATTCTCTTGGTGTCTACTTACCTCAGCATTCCCTCCTGAGTACCCTTTAAAGTCTGATTTAAAAAAAAAAACAAATAAAAAACCCATAATGGACAGGATAGTGGTCCAATTAAAAAAAAGTAAAACTTGGAGGATGCTAATGGGGGGGGGGGGGGGGGGGGGGGGGGGGGGGGGGATTCAGAAAATGGGATTCCTATGGCAAATCTAATGATCATAGCAGAAATATTCTGATAAATTTGCTGATAAAGATACACAGGCTGATTAAAACTCAGAATAATTGAAAAATATATTTAGAGGTAAGCTACTCTATTTTAAAAAAGGGCCCCTTTGTTACACTTTGTCATGCAGCACAAATCAGAGTTTGACAGTTTTAAAAACATCACATTGAGTTTTAATATTAGGGGTATGGCTTTATTTGACCAAAGGCTTCATTACACTTCAGAGAAGTGTAAAAGAGTCCTAAAGTGGGCATAAATTGCATTTATTTTTAAATATACATTTATATAAAGATATCATATTTATACAAACATATATATCATACAGACTTTGTCCATGCTTTCTTTTAGATTTTACTTCTGAAGCTTCCAAAAACATCCATAACGCTCCAGCTCTGTAAATATTTACACACATACTTAACTTTTAAGTATTGACTTCAATGGCACTACTCACATAATTAAGGCTGCATACACACATAACAGTTTACAGGTCCAGGGCCTAAATGATGATCAAAGCTGTGAGCTTACTGTGATTCTGATCTTCAGAAGATTCATGCAAATCCTCTTTCTTAAAGCACAAATAAGGGATACTCCTTTTAATGATGTTCTGAATGGATTCTTTTGTGTGTGGCAAGTGCTGCTGTAGAAATACGCTACATAACTACCTGGCTAAACCATGAGTGAGTCCCTTTATATAGATAGATACAAGGAAACATATACTTGGTGTTCCTATATTTTACTGTGGTTATATTGGTTTCCCCCCACTTTTCTCTTCTCTTTATTGAATGTCACGTGTTAGAATACAGGTCAAGATTTTAAAAATTATTCGTGATTTTGGGTTCGCAAATCAAAACATCTTAAAGAGGCCCAAGTTTCAGAGGGCAGGTTCTCAGCATTTTCTAAACATTGATCATTTAAGGTGTCTCAAGTTTGGCATCCAAAAATTCACTAGTTATTTGTGAAAATCTTAGCCTCTTTGTGAGGTCTTGGACAAAAAAACCCCAAACAAAAATAAAATAGTAATAAAAATAATAATAATAAAAACAATGACAGGGAAAAACTTTTTCCAAAAGTTATTTTTTTTTAACAATGCTTACTCTTGCTGTTCTGGACTGCTGGTGTGTCCCTTGCCCTCTCCTAACCCCTAATTTTCTATGTACCTATTATAAATATAATTTCAAAATTTGTTACAAATAAATCTGCTGTAATGGACACCTGTTAACTGTAATCACCTTATCAAGCAGCCAGAAATGTCTCCAGCCATGTGGCAGTTGCTATCCACAATACAACCTCCTGCTTTTAACAAGTAATGCTGACCCAGTCAGCTGCATGTAACACACAAATTAGAGATACGTCTTTAAATTATGTGTCAAGATGCAAACTCCCTCTAAATTTTGGGGCAGCTTGAATCATCTCTTTCTCTCTTCTCTCTCAGTACTTATCATCATGATCCTGCTCCCATTGTCTATATTCTGGATCAGAGCCAAACTCAGAAGGGGTTGTTTTCCAGCAATGCCACTTAGATACTTTAGTAATGGGGCACAGGAGAGTACCTAACTTGATAGCCAAACAGATGACAGAAATCTGGGACAGAAGTTATTCAGAGGGAGATTTATACCATTCAAGGTGGCAGAAATCTTGTGAGAGTTTGGTAGTATTCACTTATTTATAATAAATTATATAATACACTAAATTAAATTGTTTTTAGTTATATGCTGTTGTTCCATGGGATGACATCCTGGTTCCACTGAAGTCAACAGCAAAATTCCCACTCACTTCATGAGGCAGGGTTTCAAACATGGTCCTTACCCAAAGAACTTGCAATTAAATTTTTGAAGTAACACAATGAGTAAGTGTAACATAACAGATGAAGCGAGGAAGAATAATTGCATTAAGAGGATCACATGGTTATTCCGCCAGGGTGAAATTCATCCCTGTGTAGAGGCCAACAAAAAACTTTTTCACCACTTAATCCCACTTTGTAACCCAAAATAAGCTTTAAATGGGATTTAAGTGGTGCATAGGCCTCGTTCTGGACTGCTACACAGGGGTGAATTTCATATATGTGTCTGATGCACACCTTGATGGTTCTATTAAAATGAATTAAAAAAATAAAAAGAATTACATCTATATCTGAAACCTTAATATCAAAGCCCATTGAGCTCAATGGAAAGACTGCCATTGACTTCAGTGGGATTTGGCTCATAAACCCTCCTCACCACTACCATTTTGGGCTCAAAACCTGAACTCTGAACCTCGGACTAATCTAAATCAAATTTGGACCCAAATGCCTCATGTTGGCTCACCTTTCACCAAAATGAACATGACCATAGACCCTACACTACAGTATGAAAAAGATATGAGCATAAAAGAAGAATAATCAAAGCCTTTAAAAATATTTTAAATCTGTAAACTTTTAATGGTAATGTTAAAAAAACATAAATTGATGCTATTTGAATGCTTAAACATTTGTGCTTGTTTGTGTTGCAAATTCTGTCATGCAGCCACCTGAATTAATGACAAGGAAATCAAGTTCCTTTAGAGAGATTATTTAAACAACAGAACCAATTACTAATTTAGAGCAAGGGAAAGTTCACCCATTTTGGAAATTCTAGCAACACTTTTTTTCCAGAATACCCTGTCTGTTCTACCACTAATACACCCCCTCTTAATAGCAGGAATAGAAGTTGTACACATTTATCTATAGCAGAGTACACCTGTAAGGGCAAATTCTGCTCTGAGTTTTACCCATACAACACCATGAACTCAAGAGAGTTGCACATGAGTTACTGAAGCCCTTTGTAAAATACCTTTGTTTCTGAATCTTCATGTTCTTGCAGTATTCTTGCTGCATATTTACAATGTAGGAAGCTATGGTGATGGCTGCATTTTCCCCGCATGTTACATGTGACAGAACAAAAACACTTATGGACTTAAAAGCCAAAGTGCAGTGATATTTAATATCTGACTGACCCTACAGGAAACACTTTGCAGGATTTTAACAAATTATATTGTCAGATAATAAAGTTTTTATCGTAGTACAATGTCAAGCCAGAAAGATGTATTTATTGTTTTTTTAAAAAACACAGGCAGCATGGGAAAACAGAAATCATCTACCTGTTTTTTTCTTCTATAATGGTATATAGTTGTGCAATTTGCAGAAGTTCAGGGTGAGGCCAGCAAATTCTCTAATACCACTGCAACAGCATTTCAACCATTAAATAAAAGTTTCTGAAATTCTAGCATCTCGCTTTTTTAATTAAAGCTGTTGAGGAACATTGATTGAAAGGCCTTTTATCCTCTTATTGCTTTTTTAATTCTTTACCTCAGTCCTTTTATACTCTTCCTTAATCATGAATGCAAATAAAATTCTAAGTGTAATCAGCAGCTGCCTAAGGAGAGAACTGATCTGTGTTGCCATGGGAACATTCAAGTCAGTTTTTGACAAGAGAAGGAATCATAACTATTTTCCTCCATCAATTTCAAAACAAACATGCTTCCCTAGAATGTGTGTTCTCTATTGACAAATATTTCCCACATGCTCAGTGCCAATGGAAGAGTGCTTTGTGTATAAACTCAAACACTGGCAAAATGTTGATGTGCTAATCTTACACTCAGTGTTGGTCATCCTGAGTTTGGAGTTCCTTGTCATAGGTTGCTCACGACAAATATAAAAAAGTATGGTAACCATAAATCTCAGATCTCATATCTCTACAAATAGCCCCTCCAACTCCTCTCTAAGAGGCAGTATAGCTTTTTAATTTAATCATCTAGTGGATTGGCATTACCACCCTTCTATTAAGCAGCTCTCAAAAAGTCTCATTGACCAATTAAAAAAAGAAGCTTGAAGGTCAAGTGACTAAGAAATTTTCAAATATGAGCAAGGAAATTCACAAGAAATTATCTTTAATGACTCCTAACTCAATTCAAACTGAATTTATTTGTCAGTGTCACCACTGAGTTACACTAACAGAGCTTAACACACTTTAAATGTAACTGACAGATCTTGATAGTAGCATGATTAAATTCCACATCTTAGCACAAAACGCTGGACTTTATTCAGACTAACAGCTGGGCATAAATTTGGTAAGGTTTCACGGAGTGTTTCATTTTTGCAATATTAGCACTCAGGTTTGGGTAATATCAGACACAGCCTTTGAGGAGGTCTGACTCCTCCATGCACATAGATGTTAGTGTCATATCTCCATTGTATTGCTGCTTTACAGAAAAAGGGAGAAAAAGCTGCAAAAGGAAAGTTGAGGGGGAGGGCACATCATTAATTTATCCCCCCACTCCTCCACTTCAAACACTGCGCTTAACCTATTGGACTATTATCTGTTTAGGGAAGGGACTTCTTCTTACTCTAGGTTCTCTACAGTGCCGAGAATACTTTTGGCACTCAACAAATCATAGTAATAGTCAGATGCTTCAAAGAATAACTACATATTATCTAACATACTTATCAGTTATGTAGCAAAATGTGCTGACTCAGGAGCTAATTCAGCACCCTGTCACTTAAATCCTCACCAATTTATATTAATTGAGCTCTGATTGAAAGACAGGCAGTTGGCAAAGGAAGTCAATTAATTCAGTGGAGATACAGCTGAAGGGATAACTGGGTGGAAGTATCCCCAGCATTTAGGACTACAAACACAAAACAGGAAGTAAGTGCTTGGAGAAGAGTAAGGATCCTGAAAGAAGACAGATGTAGGCAGGAGTGACTGCTGCTACTGTACCCTTCCCAAAAAGCAAGTGGGGAAGCTGGTTACTTCTTATAAATATAAATAAAGCACAGTGGTGGTTAAAAAGTCCTGGAGTGGTTGTGGTTAGTGACTGAGATTAGAAAGGACTTTCAAGGGATCACCCCATGACAGGCTGTGGTTACTGTAACATGCAACTGCCTCACAATCCTACCACCACCCTTTAATTATGTCCCAGTATTACCCCATTTTACAGATTGGGAAGAGAAGAGCAGAGAGGCTCATTGATTTGCCCAAGGTCACATGGACTATCTGTTTCAGAGCAGGAATTGAGCTGAAATCTATAGAGTCCCATCAACCTAAGCACTGATCTTCCTTCCTTTCTTTGTGTCTACTGACCATGCATCCAAGATTTCCCTAAAATAATAATCACAGATTTGCAGTGCCAAACAACTCATTGTTTCTAGAGATGGGCAAGATACAGGATTGGTTTTGGTTTTGCAAAACCCCGAAGAGGAGTGGTTGAAATCTGGACTCCATTGTATCTGTGCCATCAAAGCTCCGGAGGAGTGGGAATGAATAAATATTTCTGTTTTATTTCTACCTGTTTAACTAGTCCTAGCACTCAGACTGCATGATGAATGCCAGATGCTCTTATGGTTAGTCTTTGAGGTACTGTAATCCAATCGCCTCTTGGAGGTTCTACAGATAAGAGTAGGTATTCTGGGACATGGCAAGTGATAAATATGCCTGGTTCACTCACTGCTACTTCAACTTATGAGTAAATAGATTTTAAAAACCTATTGTATTCTAGTAATGTCATTCTAATTAGAAAGCCCTTATGGACAGCCATTGTCCTGATTAAGAGAAAGATTTAAAAAAAAAAAAAAAGATGCCTGAAAAGAAATAAAGTAACATAAAATGCCAAATAATTGAATAAAAATACAAAACTGACATTGATATGTCTTTATTTCTTTTACACTTTGTCAACTTTATTAAAAGTTTATTAAAACTGCTTACAGTTTCATGCTTATTTAACACCTGATTAAATGCTATTTAACCCCTTGTCACTTGCTGAATGCATCCTCTTTGAGTGGAATCTTTGCTAATCATGTCCCAAGTAAGCAAGAGACATCTCTATTCACTCATTAAGCTAAACCAGTTTCATGGGAGATGTCCCAGTAAAGTAACCATTACAAATAAACACAGTCTGATTTAGTATACAGTATAGAAGCAGTTTCTTGCCACCACACACAGCAGTAATAGAATAACAAAATGGTATACCAAACATGACATTTTAAGGAGGTATACATTACATCTTTTCTTTGAAAAAATAGTAACAATAAAAAAGCAGAGCCTCCACTTTCAGCAGTTCTTTTCTGAAAATGAGACATAATAAGGAATCCATTAAATCTTCATGTTTTCAGTATATTAAATATTTCTTACTTTTAAAGTATTCTAATAACATAGATCATCATTGTAAGTACCGTGCATCAAGATAAAAAGGCACTTCTCTATGGCTGTGTTTTGTACTTCCCAATCTTCTTAAATTACTGAGATTACTTAAATTACGTGCATTCATGGTTTTTCCTTAGAAGCTTGCCCTAATACACCCACAGTGTGTTTCTAAAGGTACTTAGTGTTAGACTAATTCTGATTTCAATGGATTTAATGGTCATTGTACAACTTGTGAAAATGCCACCCCTAGTTTCTCTGATGGCCACAATTTTGTGGGAGTGAAGAAGACTCAATGTAAGGCTACCACATGGACACAGCCCACTGCTAGTATAAATGATTTCCTGCACTGGTCATTTTGTTTCATGTTTTTTGTCTTGGGGAGGGGCAAGGAAAGGAAAATTATGGAACAGACATTTATATCTTTACCTTTACATTTGAAGATCAAAAATGAATTCATCACTCCACTGTATTGATGACTCTGTTGAGGTACACTACAGAGGAACTATTATGAAACCAACTAGTTCCTGCAATAGCAATCATCTTTCTTATAAAGTGTTAATTTAAAATCAACACACATTTTCCTCCTTTATTTGATAAAAAAGGAAACAAATGTGAACAGGTTGAGGAACTTGGAAATCTTACTCCTGTTTATGTTTGAACTCTGAACTCAAATAGAAATTGTTAAAATCCTGTCCACTAGAGAATAATATATTCTAGATGCTTTTATGGGAATTAGTTTAAGAGAATCTGTTTTTCTTTTACAGCCAACAATCCCGTCTTATCTGGAACAAGAAACAGGAGAAAACACGATATGCACATATACAGTTGTTTACTCCTCTGTCCCTCCCCCACATCCTAAAAAATAACCCCAAAAAATAATCACAGTCTCTAAAAGGACCATAAAATCTTTGCTTCTCTTATAGTTCTGTACAAGGAGGATTTATTATTTATTACCTTAAATTACAGTAATAGATTTTACTGATGGTTGTTATTGTTGCTCTCTTAATTCTCCTTTTACTGTCATGTCCGCTTAATATATTCTTTGAAAACTAAATGTTCTCCTTCCTAGGTATCAAATTTTAAATCAGGTTAGTTGCAAGCCCCCGTTAGCGCTGTACATTTTACGCTCTTGTGAACATGACATGCAGTGAATGCTCGATTTTTACAACATCTTTTACCAATTTGCTTCTGTACATACTATGAAACCAGTCTTGTGGGAGCATGGGAAGAGTTACCCTACATGAGAAGAGAGCTGTAGTAAAGAATCGTATCACCCACAGCCTTTTGTAAACTATCTGAATCTTTGGTTACCTCATCTTCACTGGCAGTGCATTTTCTTATTTCACATACAGTGTTAGTAAATTGGAAAACCGTTTGTGAACCTGACCCATCCACTCATACCCCAAAACACAAACCCAGACAAACGTACAAAAATCATTACGGCTTAGCCAACCAAAGCAAGGAACTCACAATTCTGATGCATCTGTTCCTATGACTCAGTCTATTGTTTAAGGCCACAAAGGAGGAAATTTTCTAAGGAGAAAATGGGAGTTTGAGGTCCAATTCCCATTGACTTTCATGGAGCTGAGTGCCTAACTGTACTTCGAGCCTTTGAAAATCTCCTCTCCCATGCAGAGGGAAGATTTAAAAAACAAAAACGAAAAAAACCCAGCACACGCAGCTCCCATTTAGACACCTAAAAGAAGTGGCCAGATCTTCAAAAGTGCTGAGCAGCTCCCTCATCTTTTTCAGAGTGTGAGGAACGGCAGTAGGAATTGTGCATTGTTCTCAATGGTAGCAATTGAATGCTCAGCACTTTTGAAAAATCTGGCCACTTCATTTAGGTGCCTAAATCGGACCTGAACTCCTGAAAATCTAGCCTTACATTTAGAACAAGCTCCTGATTATTTGCAATTGGCACAAAGCATAAGTGAAGAATGCATTTCTCATCCTTAACTCTACATTTCTTTGCTTTTTGCCTATTTAATGCAGAAACCCCAGGTTATCATTTAGCACCATGTGCTTGGATATATCTCCTATTAATACTGTTTTTGTGTCACCTTTCACCTAAAACAATCCCAAAGCACTTTAATGTTCGTGTACGTGATGCACAGCACCAAAATTAATATTTACTTTTTGGTTATGGTTGAATTAGATCACTTTTGGATTGAGATGAGGAGATAGGTTTCTCTTATGTTTTATTAAATGGCAGCTCTTAGACATATTCCCTCCATTTCAGTGAGCCTCAGCCTGTTCAAATCATGCCTAAATGTTTATCTATTCACATTTTCTTTTCTGACTACATTTTAATTATCCTCTGCAAAAACTTCCATTATTAACTTTTGATGTGGAAAATTCAGCATCTTGCAACAGACTGTGAGGCATGTTATGAACCTTCTAATATGAAATCTACTCTATAAAATGGATTCAGATTATAATAGTAATTGCTTCAAACATTTGCCAGGATAGGATGTTAACAATCACTGTAACCAATAATTGCTGTGAATCTACAGTTCCCACTTCTGAAACATGTTTTTTTTCCCCTTTAAATAACATAATGCATCGGTCACTATTATGATCTAATGGACTTCTATTTTCAACTTGAAATATGCCATCTAAATATAGAGGGCTAGTCTGATGAACAATTATTTGGTCTATTTTTCTTTCTCCTGTCAAATGGATGACTACAATTTCAATACACAATTATCTTCATCCTCCAGAAGTAACCTGCCTTTAACAGAAATATTTGAATTTTCCTTTATTCAAACTGAAAAACGAAGAATTGGTACACTGGCCATCATTAACCCACACAACGGTACTGAAGGCATTCAAGTATTTCACTATACTTAAAATTGCAATTAACTGTAGTGCTTCAAACATCAGTGTGGTAAACTGGATACAGATTTTAGAAAATAGAAGCCTAACTAACAGTAAGCTCCTAAACTCAATTAAATAAGTGTCCTGATTTTCAAAGGAGTTGAACTCTTCCCTGCTCTTATTGATATTTTAAGACTGAACCTTGTTTTCATATCAGACATTTTCCACTGCCCCTTATTGCTTTAGAAAAATGGCTGGAAATAATTACTACATAATAGATAGCTGACATCCAGTTAAGAGAAACTTTATGATTAGCACCACCTTAAATGAATTTAAATTATTCAACAGACAATATAACTTGTTGCCTTTATGGGCATTCAGAGTTATTAAAAACATACTTTACTCTAACTTAACTTCACCATGTCTAAACCAGCCCAGCTAACTGTTGTGTTTCTCTGCCCTGTTTCCTTCCAAGGTAGGGTTGCAGCTCTTGTCTAGAGACATCAGCGGGCTCACCTCTCTGTTGTTTCCTCAGCCTTCAGCCCTTTCTGGCTCTCCAGCTTCAACTCTCCAGCTCAGAGACCCAGCAGGATCTCCCTCTGCTATTTTCAGCCATCAGCCTTCTCAGGGAAGTTTGCAGGTGAATCCCTGACTGCCTTCCACTTTCACCAGCCTGAGCTGGCTCCACTGCTCAACTAGGGAATCTCACTGCTCCCTTCTGAGAGTAAAAAGAGGGTCAGAGGAAGAGTAGAGCTGGGCTGAAACTTCAGGGCGGGGATGCTCTTGAAGGTCTCTGGACTCCCTCCCTTTCTAAACTCTTGGTTCTGAACTATATATATAACAAACAGAACTATACTCTTCCATACTGTGGCCCTGATTTAGGAAAGCACTTATGCACAAAAACTTAAGTGATCAGCTGAATCAGGGCCCATGCAGAGCCACACACAGTCATTTGTAGCACTAATCTATACACAGGAAAAAACCAGAGCATTCAAGAAGATAACACAGCAAGTGTTATTTACTTACAAAGAGATATACAACAATAGGGAAAACATTAAAATCACTGTGGAGATCTTTCCTTCCAATCAAAGGTCTCAGCCTACTGCTGTAAAATAAGTAAATATTTATGTGTGATCAATTACCTGCCATGAAGCTCTTGCTGGTGAACAATGCTTTCCTTTACAAGATTTCAAATATACCAATTTGCATTTCTTTTATACCACATCTTATATGCAAATGTAGCAGTACTCTGCTACGACAGTGTAACATGATGCAGACTTCTGCTCCAAAAAACTGCTGCATATTTATGAGATAGTGGATATGTCTATGTACTCTGTGAGGTTGCTAAAGGCAATACAGACCAATCATTTATTCATTAAATCCCAAGTGCACATAGGAGTATTGCACTGATTACACGATTATCTACTAGACTAATGGCTTGTGAAGTTAACATGTTTGACTAACCCTTGGATAATTTCTCATTTATAGAGCAGGAATTTTTTGACAAAAACAGTTTTTCTTTAGAAAGAGCAGATTTGTCAAAAACTGAATCTTTCCACAGAAACAGATCAGTTTCAATTAAATTTTCATCAGGGAGTTTCTCAGCTCCAGGATGTCAAATAACAAACAGGCCTGACACATAAGATCCACTAACCCAGTGGTTATGGCACTCACCTGAGACATGGGAGACCCAGCTTCAAGTCTTGCCTGATTCAAAGTAGGACCTTGAACCTTGGTCCCCACATCCCAGGTGAGTTCTCTAACCACTGAGGATCATTGCAGGGCAAGTGGTATCTCTTTGGAAAAAAATGTGAAAGGTCTCGGTTTTGTTCTGATGTGGAATGAAAAGAAATTCCAGAACCTGTACATTTTTTTACAAAATGGAATTGTTGCTTTCTGGCCATCCCTACTCATGTACATTCTCCCCACTTGGGACCCCTCAGTTTATCAATAAACATTTGCAAATCTAGAATAGCCATACTAATCTATAGCTACAGTTAATGCTGATGGGTGCCAGTAGTTTACCATTCTTCAGGAAGAATAGGTATAGCTTCATTTGACCTCACATAGTAACTAACAGGATGGGTGCGACAAGCTTATATTTCTCAATTTATCTGTGGCATGATTAATGCTTAACAATTTTTCAGGCTTAATTAGTTCAGCTATAACCTTATCGCTCACTCAGCACTTTAAGAAACAGGAACAAATCCTCCCTCCAGAGCACAGCCCAAGTCACCGAGTTATGCACCTAGAAGCTCCACAGGGGCTGGGTTGTAACAAATCATCCTCTCAGACAATGGAGCAGGCAGCAGCGGTGCTTGACAATCCCTAGTGAATCCCTGAGGCAGCAGTGGCTCTCCCTTAGTTTGCACACACTGCCAGCGGACAGTGCATCCACCTGCACTTCCATGCCCTGTTCCTAACCCAGATCCCCAAACTCACTTTGCCAACAGGGGCATATAGCAACTGGGTATGGTCCCAAAATCCTTCCCCACCTTGTTCAGCAGATCCACATCAGTTCCTCTCTTTCTAGGGAGCACCATGACTACCCAGGAGGCTGGAGACAAAATCAGCCCCATAGGAAGGGAGATACTGGAGAAATTTGCACTGATGTTGATTACACTGATGGAAATCTATCATGGTCCAAACTTGATGGGTTCCTCAAAAACTCAGGTGAGCTGAGTGACAAAGGGAGTTACACCAGTGGAAATATCTCTAACATAGAAAGGGCCCTTTGTAAATGTTGGAATGTTGTCAGTCCAGACTAAGTTGCTAAAGTGAGACTTTAGTGAAGGGGAAGGGGGTTAATAATGTGGGGGGGAAAAAGCCACTATTATGGAGAGGCGCTAGTTGCTCCATAGTTAAGACTGCATTGAGAATTGCACTTAATGAGGAGTAAAAATGCTTCTTTCTTTGACACTGCCTACGCTACTTCCATAGCTATATTTCTCATAGACATCCTCACTGATTCTGTATATCATGGACTGAATGGAGAAAAGGCTCAGCATGGTGGCAACAGAGATGAAATTAGAAGAGTTCCTACTGGAGGGGGAACAGATGGAAACAAACCACTCATGTGCTTCTTTCCCTATTTTACAGTAATGTTCCACTACCGTCCCCCATTCCTCATTTTTCCCTGATTCCACGGAACAAACACTATCATCCTCCCCTGCCTAACACTACTCCCCTACTTAAAAGAAAAAATAAACAAGAATATTTTCACCCAAAACTCTGTTAAGTTAGAATCAAGGATGTTCAAGTGTATTTCCTATCAATACAATCACCAGAAAAAAGGGAAATCATCAGTGTTCACTTCCACGCAAACTTCAGCCCTCATCTCTTACCCCCACCCCCAAACCTTAATTCCATCTCTTAACTTAGGCTTTGTATCGTTCTCTGATGCAAACATATTATGGGCTTTATCACCGCACTCATGTCTATGGAGCATATATACCAATTTAGCTCTATTCAGGGGGTCAAGATTTTGCATTTCACTGTGACTGAGAGAAACCAGATGCATGCATGGTAGATGATTGTATGTTGGAAAAGAAAATAAGTTTGTTGTGGAGCTGAAGAATCTGTGAGTATGTCTGATTACCATCATGTTTGGCTGCTCTAAGATGTGATTTAAGATCGGTGTAACGCAGGTGACAACTACGTGCCAACAAAGAAATACATCCATTGCAACATATATACCATGTGCTGTTCATATTCTGCCTCCCAGACCTCTGCCCCCTAGTGAATATGAAGTATTACCATATAATTTGAACTCCTACTTAGACAGAAACCATCCAATATCTACTTTGTAAAGGGACAATTCTTAAAGGCACTATAAAACTCACACATTTTACTCATAGACATAGCCCAAGAATTACAGATCTAGACAAAAATAACCAACACCTGCAAAACTTTTAGTGTCCTCACCACTCAGTTTTTTGGTGTCGGGAGCCTTTCCAGGCCCCAGGACACTGCTGCTCCCCAATTCTTTTGCTCAGCCTTGGTGTTATCAAGTAATCTGTTACTTAGCTCCAGCTCCCACTCAAGTTTTCCTGGACTGCTGCCAGTTAGTGTTCTAAGGTGGACCTATGAGAATGGAGGAATGTGTATGGATTTCTTCTACACATTCTGGGATTCCCAGCCCAAGATGGAGGCTACAGTGCAAAAGTGAAGTGTACAGATTACAATTAAAATGGTGTTTACACAACAGAATGGAGTTTTCAGATTGATATAGACATATACTAATTTGTCACAAGTTCCAACTGTAATAAAATAATTTGCATGATACCATGAGACATTGAAGGTACGTGCTTTAGATAGATATCTAACTCTTGAGAATCATAGCACTGTCTAGAACATTCACTGAGGGCAGCCAAAAGACAGAAGTCATTTTCTGTACATATAGCAAATAAAGACCCTTTGTAAACACCATTGGTATTACATATACAGTACTAAATGCTTTCCTAGTTTGTTTGATTTACAGATGAAAATGTTGTGCACATTTCTCCAGCTGTGCTTCCTTAGCAGATTGTGACACACAGCAATCTGTCTGAGAGCAGCTGTTAGTTCACATGTAGTTCTACTTGCATCAGTGTGAAATAGCAGCTTGTTACATGAATAAAACATGTTTCTTCTTTGCCCTGCCCTAGCAGTAATATTCATCTAGCTGATTTACTTCTAAGAGGGGCAGAGATTGGTTCTGGTTTTTAAATAAGTTTCCTGATAATTCATTTCATGTTCTAAGAATAACTTTCCATCAGATATTTTAAGGTGCTGAAGAATCCTTTTGCTTAATAAGAATCCATATTCTCACTTTGGAATGTTTGAGAATTTCCCTTTCTAATCTGAATTCAACTTTAAGTAACATTACTTCACAAGACAAAAGGCATCATTTTTATTCTGAAATATCTAACCATTTATAAAAAAAATTATAAGCCTGATTTTGAAAAGTGGACACAGACTGTGCTTGGGAATCCCTCATCTATCATGCAATTAGACAAATACGTCCACACCTAACTATTTTTCTGGCTTGTATGTAGATGTATAGAATTATGGAACTTGATCACACAAGGCAGTAGCTATTTGACACTTTAAAATTTTCAAAGGTGGGTGTTCAGTTATTCTTTTAATCAGACCCTGCTAGGGTGTCCAAGTTGGGTCCCCCAAAATGGAGGGACCCCAGATCACTGGCCAAACCTGAATATCTAAAAATTTGACTTTGGCAGGCAACTTCCTAGTGGGGGAGTTTGCTGTCTGACTCTCCATATTCTACCATGCCTGGTAATAAGAAGGGGACTTACCTCTCCAGAGCTGTCAACCCCATTTGTAATCCCACAAAGTCCTCGGACTTTCTTATCAACCTCTTCCTGGCACTGGCCATCTATCAATCCAAGAGGAGGAAGCTGGACTGGAGTTCTCTCTATGGGGCCTTTTTCTGTTCCATTTTTCTGCATATGTATACATAGGACTTCTTCTGGGGCACCCACTGACTCCTTGGACTCTTAAGAGCAGAAGCATTATCTGGGTTCTCTGTGTCTCCTTCTGTTTCTCTCATTTTGACAATTACCTGCATCTCTTTCCCTGTTTTTTCAATCTTTGTGCCCCAATCATTTAAGTTCTGTGTTCCCTGGCCCCGCCCTCATCAGACGATGTGGCCCTCTGCAGCTTTGGTGGGTTCTGCCCACCATCCCAGGATATAAATAGGCTGGTCTTTTTTCCAGCACTTACAACTTTTAATTTTTTTCCATACTCAAACTGGGGTTATTAAATAGGTATTTATGCCACAATACCAACTTCCCAATGGAGCTTGTTGAGAATAAGATGGACTGTGCCATCACTTTTGGGGCCATTTCAACACTTCTTATTTTGCCAATCTGAGATGTGGATTATTCTTTTTTTTAACAATATGGAACATTCTTGCATCTCTGTTACAGTAAAAATGAAGGAGGAAAACTGATGTTAAAATTAAAGACTGACTTAGGATGCACCATCAGTAATTCTACCTTTAAATATACAAGTGGGAGAGAAAAGACATAATATAGTACCTTTTACATCTAACAGACATCTTGAGAAATACTCAGCAGTACTGAAGATGAAAAATGTCACTATTTATTTGAAAATGCTCTAACAAACCTGCAACCAAATAGAAAGATCAGCAACTATTCTTCTTCATAGAAAATAATTCATGGGTTTATTTGATTCCATTTTTTTAAAAAAATCCCCATTCTGCCTCAGTCTACAATTGCTGTGCAGCTGATGAGATTGTATTTCTTTACCAATAATAGGCTCACCAGTCTTTGAAAGGATTCCAGATAGTTTCCATATATATCATGTATTAGCTTTTGTCACCTCTCTGCCATAGCTAAACTTTCAGATCAATTCCAAAAGGGATCACTGATAAACATAACAAGATATGACACCAATTTGATTTCTCATGCCATTCTTACCCACAAACAGTTGCTATTTTTTCCCATGAAAAGCAATGGGACTACTCAACCAGAGTAAGGGTGACAGAATTGGCCTTGTGTATAGGGTCCAGGTGTACAGATATACACTGACACAGACACAAAATTATATTTAATTTTGATCTCATTCTCCTTTTAAAGTCACAGGCTCCTTTTAAAGTCACAGTCCAGTTGAAGTTGCTGGAGTTCTCATCTTTACCCACATCCTCTCTCTCTCCCCTGCAAATTTCTGAACTGATGTTAAAAAGACATTAGCAGAATACCCTTGAAAATCTGTTATACAGTGTGGATTAGATAATAGCATTCATTTATTTCCCTCTTGGCTATCTAATATGCATTTTGATCTCTTTCATTTCCTGTTGATTTTTCCCCGCCAGACAGCTAAGAATGACACCCCCCCAAAAATGCAAAAAACAACCTATCCAAATAAACAGCAGCATTCAGCTGAGCCTCATCTGTCCCTGCTGCTACTAGTGCAGCATTTGGTGGGCAGGTCACAGGACTGCAGCTGAATCGAATTCCACTCATGTAATACCACCAAGGATTTTACATTTTGCTGTAACTATCAAAATTACATCTCAACAGCACAATTAACAATGAAGATCCCCCTTTTGTTTGTAGCTAGAAGTTAGTACTTAAAATAAATAAATAAATAATCCTCTATTAAAAAAGAATAAAGTGCCAGGGCAAACATGACTCAAACACTCTGTAGATGTTACTCATAGTTGTGGAAGCAAGCAATATATTGGTGTATGTACTCAATTAGTGCTGGATGGATCAAGATGTTTTAAACTATCAGGAAGAGGTAAAGATATCAAGTCAGAAGAGACTTAGTGTATAAGGGTACATGACCTAGTTGTGATACTGAAAGAAAGACAGTTTCAGAGATGAACAGGGGCAGAGGTAAAGTTCAGGTTACTGGGGAAGAAAGCAAGACACACTTTCGGAGCAAACATTTTTCTTATACTTATTTTTTATTCTCTTGGCCGTATTTCCTTTTCTTCCACCTGTGGCACTTGTTCAGGGTGAGCTGTGGAAAGCTATCTGCAGAGCATCAAAGCAGGATAAAAAATTTCAAACTACTGCTTTCAGTGTTCACTGAGGTTTTCCAATTCGTTTCTTATTGGTACTTAGAAGAAAAAAGTGACTAAGACATTATTTTAACAAAATCCCTTCAAAATATAGCAGTCAACCAAATGCCCCCACAGGTAAAGACTAAAAGAGGGAAGCTCACATTCAAAATGAAGTGTGAGCTGAGCCAGAACCTCAATTCCCATGTCGTTCTTTTGAGCAAAGTGTTTGGATTCAAATACAATCTCAGTGACTTTAGCAGGAGTGAGATCCTACAATAAAAGCTGGGCTTGATTTTGAATCTCCAGCAGTTCAAAATGGCAGAAAGCTTGCAGAAACAGCTTATCTAATTAATTTTTTGCCATCTGGGACTGAAATCTCTCTCAAACAGCTCAAGAGATTTTGGTGCTATATTGGTTCAGTTAAGAACCCTGAACCCTAATCTAAATATGAACACTGCCTCCCTGCCTTATCTCTAATTACATCTTACTTACTTTATCGTCTTTGGTCCCACAACATCCAGTAATACTTAAGTCACTGGTTTCCACTATATATACATATACTATAACTCCCTGATATGATTGTTGGTATTGTCTATTTAATACAACAGCACATACAAAAACATGCAAATTATCTAAACAAAATTCTATCGATATCAGCAATGTGACAAGTGTTCCCAAGCAGCGACACTAAGAGGACATTCAACACAAATAATTTTTTTTTTTTTTTGGGTTTGGTGCCGAAACTGGATTTTTTTTAAATTGTTTTGTCTCAGCCTTAGGCAGAACTGTTTTTTAGGTTTTTCACACTGAAAACAAAACAAACAATAAAAAATTAGTTTTGAGCTGAACAACTCATTGTATTTGACCCAAAAAAAGAGGGTTTTTTTAATTTTGTTTTCAAATATTTTCATCCTTGTTTTTTTTGTTTTTTAAAGCTTAATATATTACCAAAGGAAACATCATTTTGAAATGAAAAGTTGCAATATTTTGACTTTTTTCCCCCATGTAATTTGGCCAACAGTATTTGCCATATTAGTCCTGAATTCACTAATCGTTGTGGACAATCTGAAACTGCATTTTTTTGACATGTAAACTATTAGTACAAGAAGTTTTTCCTAGGCTCTATGCAACATTCGTTTTTCCTTTCTAGGTCCCAAGCTATACTGTCCGGCTCAGATCTCCAGCTTCTGTTATGATATAATCACCGTTTCCCCATAATAGCCGCTATGCCAGTGATTGCCCATTTATTACACTTGCCAGATCTCCCCAACTGACCAAGCTACATTCCGTACAAATCTGGTAGGGATAAGTCAAAAGTGGTATTTCACCACCTTTGCAGTTTCCAGTCCAGAAGTGCTCTAAAGCTGCTCCATTTTATGCCAGCTGCCAAGAGCCCCCAAGAACCATGCTGACAACTGAATGGTGGGGGGGAAATTATGGGTAAGGGCCAGCAGGGGGACAGAGCAGGTGCCCTACATCACTGGATGAATTCCACATTGCCTGGGTCTGCCTGGTATACATATCTGTATTGACTGGCGCAAAACTTGCAGCATGGACTTGGATCTGGCCCATCATTTTGTACTCCATTATGAGAAAATATAAAACTACCTGATCCACAGTTGATAAGCTCCATGGCTCTATCAGGTTTCTGCTGCTCAGTACCTCCTTTTTCCACCCTTTCCCACATTTTTTCTGAATGCCTCTTCACTTCACTCACTCACCCAGAAGTGAGAGATTTCCAGCCCATATTCAGCTTTGGACCCATAACACAACAATGAACTGTGAATCCACTTTACATCAGAGCAGTCTCATCGACTCAGACTCTAAGGTCAGAAGGGACCAATATGATAATCTAGTTTGATCTCCTGCACACAGCACAGGCCACAGAACCTCACCCATCCATTCTTGTAATTGACGCCTGACCTATGACTGACTACTTAAAGTCCTCAGATCATGATTTTAAGACTTTAAGGTACAGAGAATCCACAAACAAGTGAGCCATGTCCCATGCTGCAGAGGAAGGCGAAAAACCCTCAGAGCCTTTGTCAATCTGCCCTGGGGGAAAATTCCTTCCCGACCTCAAATATGGCAATCAGTTAAACCCTGAGCATATGGGCAAGACTCACTAGAGACACACATAAGAAAGAATTCTCTGTAATAACTCAGAATCCACCCCATCTAACATCCCTTCACAGGCCAGTGGCATATCTACCACCAGTAGTCAAAGATCAGTCAATTACCAAATTAGGCTGTACAATCATATCATCCCCTCCATAAATTTATCAAGCTCAGTTTTGAAGACAGCTAGGTGTTTTTCCCCCACTGTTCCCCTTGGAAAGCTATTCCAGAACTTGCACTCCTCTGATGGTTAGAAACCTGCATCTAATTTCAAGTCTCAACTTCCCAATGGCCAGTTTATATCCATTAGTTCTTGTGTCCACACTGGGGCTGAACTTAAATAATTCCTCTCCCTCCCTGGTATTTATCCCTCTGATGTATTTATAGAGAGCAATCATATCTCCCTTCAACCTTCTTTTGGTTAGGCTAAACAAGCTGAGCTCTTTGAGTCTCCTCTCATAAGGCAGGTTTTCCATTCCATAGATCATCCTAGTAGCCCTTCTCTGCACCTGTTCCAGTTTGAGTTCATCTTCCTTAAACATGGGGGAACAGAACTGCACACAGTATTCCAATGCTAAAATCAGGCATGGAGATTAACTGGGCATCTTCCAATCATCTCCCCCAACTCCCTAGTTTAAAGCTCTCTTAATCAGTTGTGCCAGCCTCCATCCTAGAAGTGCATTTCCCTCCCTACTCAGGTGAAGTCCATCCCAAGAGAACAGTCCTCTGTCCATGAATGCTTCCCAGGGACCATACATCCCAAAGCTCTCCTTACAGCACCACTGCCTGAGCCATCTGTTGATCATCAGAATCTTGTCACGCCTTTGTTGTCCTCCCCTAGGGACAGGCAGAATCCCACTGAAGATCACCTGAGCCTCCATTTCCTTAAGAGTCTTCCCCAGCCTGACATAGTCTCCTTTGATATATTCCAGCGAGAATCTAGCTATATCATTTGTACCCACATGAAGGACAATCAGTGGATTCTTTCTTTTGGATCCTCTTCAGTCTCAGGTCCACATTCCATATCTTAGCACTGGGCAGACAGCACACCCTTCTCTTCTCCAGATCAGCTCTGGTTACAGGCATGTCTGTTCTTCTCTGGGAATCCCCAATCACATAGACCTGCCTTTTCCTGATAACAGTGCGATTATCTGGTCCCCTGTTCTTTCTGGCTGCAAATCGTCTCATCTACTCCTCTCCTTTGCAATCTTCTGCAACTGTTCCTGTATACTCCTGGGGCTCTTATTTGGAGGTTATCTCCACTGGCTCATCCACTCTTTATATAAGACTAGCTGCTCTTCTCTTCTTCCTTGCCCTCCCACTTTCAGTAACCACCTGCTGTGCTCCTTCTTCATTTTCCAACTCTACAAACCTGTTACTGAGCTCTATTTCTCCTTCACTAGCCCATCTTTTCCTCTGATAGGCTCTTGCAGTCACAAGCTTCCACTGGCCACTTTCCTCACCCAGCATTCTCCCCTCAGAGTTTGTTGGTCCTGCTTCCATCTGCAGGCTGTTTTTCCCTTCAGCCTCCTCATTCCTTTGCTCCATTATCTGCTTGAGCCCCCTTCTAAACTCAACCAGAGTTTCCACCTGCATCTCCAACCCTCGAATCTTCTCTTCCATCAGCTCTATGAAGCAGCACTTCATACAAACAAAGCTCTTTTGAGGTACTCCCTCCAGGATCATATACATCCTGCAGCTTCCACATCCAGTCATCTTCAATGTCTCTTCCACTGCTTGAGTGACTACCACTACCGCCTCTGTATCTGTCGTAGCCTTTTCCCTACTTCCTGTCAGTGAGAGAGACAAAAACAAACCAAAACAAAACAAAAAAACAACCAACCAAAACAACTCCCAACGAGCATCCCACAATACCAGAACACCATGCACACCATTCCCAAACTCCCACTCAAACTCCCCTGTTTTCAGCTCTGTTGGCAGACTCCTGTGCCATTGCCTGCTTGAGTGGCTGCCTTTATAGGGCCTCTAGTTAGGGAAGCCCCACTCCCTAATTAGGGTCAGTTGATCAGTCAAAGGTGCTTTACCCCTTGTCCTAGCCTTCATCACCTCTCTGCTACAGGTAAACATTCTGATAAATTCCTAATGAGATCATTGACAAAAGTAATCAAGATAAGATACTAGTTTGATTTCTAGGGGCTAGATTCTGCCATTCTTACTCCCAAACAGTGGTATCTTTTCCTCATGGAAAGCAATTGGACTACTCATGGAGTAAGGGAATATTCAGCTTGAGTTAGACAGCAGAATGTGGTTTTGTGTTAAGGGCCAGGGTGTACATTTCACACACATGCACACACTTCCCAGAAACAGATGTCTTGTAGCTACATTTTTTCCCCACTCACATGCTGATTGTTTTTGTAGAAACATCAGATAGCAACAACATGAACTTGAGAAGTGTTATAAAATCCATTTGCTCTCCAACAGTTAATTTAGTAAAGTTCCCAGAACCGTCCCTGTTTGATAATTAAATGGTGTATGAAAAAAATTAGCATTAATTGGGTGATAAAAAATTCTGCATCTGTACAATGAACTGCTTGGCAATTAGCCAGTTATTACATTTTATTTAAATTTCCATGTTACAATGTTCTCAATACCCCAATGTGCTGTTTCCTCTTTTCTATTGGCTCTATAATGGCACAGAAGCTCTGAGAATCCCTCTTTGGTTGACTCCACTGGATCAAATGTTAATTTTCAGTTTTCATTGACTCTACTGTACGTCTGGATCCTAGCCAGTTTGAAATTATATACAAATATGCTACTTCACTTCATTATAACATGACTGACCAGGTCATATGTATAACAGTCCCCTTTTTTTCAGATGAGCTAAAGGTCTAATAAAAGCCCCAACGTTAATGGGAGTATTACATGATTTCAACAGACTGTAGATTCTAGGTTACCTCATTTATCTTTGCATGTTTAACTGAGAGCTATGTAAAATGATAGTAACCATTTTCAAGTCATCAGAATTCATTTGCCTTTTCTTTTGTAAATAGAAGTGTAGTGCAAAAACCAAAAATGGTTTACTTTAGCATGGGCAGGGATGCAAAACCATTCTCTGAAGTGTCCCTAGCCTCAGTTTGCCAGAAGCTGGGAATGGGCAACAGGGGATGGATCACTTGATGATTACCTGTTCTGTTCATTCCCTCTGAAGCACCTGGCATTGGCCACTGTCAGAAGACAGGGTAGTGGGGTAGATGGATGATTGATCTGACCCAGTATAGCTGTTCTTATTTTCTTATGAACCTATGAACACTTTCCCCCCACTGGTTTTGCCAGTAGTGGGAATTGTTTTTACACAGGTCTAACTGAAGACTACGTTTTTTGTAGCCAAAGGTTCCCACTTCAAATCCGATTTCTCTTGATGATAATGCACGAAATAAATGATAATCACCACCACCCACCAGACTCCTGCACTTTTCATCAGTCATCTCAAAGCACTTTATAAGGGATGTCAGTATGTAACTGTATTTTACAGATGAAGAAACTATGGCTATGTCAATACTGATGGCAGCAAAGTCGCCGCCATCAGATCGATTTATCTGGATCGACTGAGTGGTCAGTGGAGACCCACTTAGTTGATCCAGAAGTCGATATTAATTCACCCCCACAAATAGCGTAGTGCTGTGTCGATGGGAACACGGTTCTGGTCGGCACAGTGCAGTAAAGACAGCACACAGAAGAGAAGCACAGCAGTCGATGGGAGTTACTCAAGTTCTTTGCATACTTTGCATAACTCCCATCGACTGCCGCCAAATCGCGGAGGTAAGTGTAGACAAAGCCTGCGGCACAGAGAGATGAATTGACTTGCCCAGTGTCACTCAGCATCACTCATTACATGCAATGATCTAAACCCATCTCTGATGCAACTCCATTGATTTAATCATGGATAACTGCAATAGAGTTATGTCAGGGATGAATGTGGACCTCTCTCTTTCAAGTGCAACTTTTGCTCAGTTAATTATAGTAATGTAAGAATATTTTAACATAAAACTTAAATCCACTGGTTGACAATTTAAAATGGGCATAAAGATGAAGTTTGAAATTAAGTCTAGTGTTATTTATTTTGAATAAAAAGCCATCAGATGTTTTTCATGCTGTGAATGAAAATTAAGATGTTTTGTGGCTTCCAATTGGTTTTCATTTTCATATACAGCAAGTACTATGTTTCTAAACTGCTTTGTTAATAAAATTTGGTAACATTTATTTGTAATTTGGACTGGAGCCTGTAATAAAAATGTCATATAGTAACATGGGTATCTGCTTGTGCAACTACTGCTGTTTAATGAAGATCTCACACGGCTTGTTACTGCAGAGTTCACTTCTCCTCTGCCTTTTGGTTGAGATCAAATTTAGTAACAATTTAATATTTAATATATTATTTGTCTGGGAGACTACAAGAACAGAGACTCAATAATCTAATAGTTCTGTTTCCACTGCCAAATACTTTCTGGATCCTAAATGCTATGATCCTATGATATGGTATCCAAGTTCAAACAACCAGATTTACCTAATATGAAATATCTCACAAGAGCCATTATTCCTTAGCAGGTCACTTCTTATGAATTAGAAAGGTTTTACATGAAACAACGTTTACTGACCAATGGGTCAGAAAAATGCCTGAAAATAGAGTTCCATGACAGCATGCAGTTTATGATCTTCCTCAGCCTTGACAAGTGTTAGAAAAATAGGTGTTCTCAAAATTAGGTACATATTTGTCTGATAGAAAAGAGGAATCATTACAATTAATCTGGGAAATTAAATTTGAATTTTGATCAGCATATAATTATTTAAAAATCTCAAAATACAAGTTTAGTTGCTCTCTTTTGACCATTGACTTGTTCCTAAATACCTCTAATAAAAAAAACTGAAGGGTAACTTTTTATGTTTTTCTGAATGGTGACTAGTGAGTTTGGGTGCCTAACGTGGGGCACGGTAGAGTCCTGGCTTTCTGAAAAGCCAGCTCCTTTAAGGTTTCTCAGGTTGGGCACCCAAAAACGGAGATGCTCGGAATCACTATTCACCTTTGAAAATCTTGGCCTTACGCATTAGTTCAGTGAGATTTAAGGACATGCTTAAAGGTAAGCACATACTTAAGTGTTTTGCTGAATGTTAAAGTGCTTAGAGACATCAAATAGTATTTGGTAGTAAATATGTTTAGCATCAAGTCAACAAGGAGCAGCTAAACATGTTTTTTGTTTTTCTAAATTGGGATCCCAATTCTCAGAGGGTCTGAGCACCAGCAACTCCCGCTGAACACAATGAATTGCACCCACCCACCAAGAATTATTCTTATTCTTCATTTGAATAATAGTAATAAAAATCAAAGAAACACTACATAGCCACAAATTATGTTATTATGATTTATATTTTGTTACACCATTGTGTCTTTTTCTTCTCCTCACAAAACATTTGTTAGGCATCTGAATGGACAAAGTTTGAGATCCTGATGTTGCCTAAACTAGAAACTGTGTTCTATAATGTTGACGTTCACAACATCGAATATTTATAACTTATTTCTATAAAACCTCTTTTTGAATAAAGGGCTGATCCTTTTCACTCCAGTAGCCAACTGTTTTCAGCTGTGTGGAGAATGGGAGACCTTGGTACAGGTAGAGGAGTAGGAATGGGGGGCACACAGAACTATTGGTGCCAGGAGGATACAGGGTGGGGGGGGACTCTGGAATTTGGCTGGTGTGGGAGGAGGGATAGAGAGCACACACACAGACCCCTGGCATGAAGGAGGTGGGGGGAGTTTCAGGGAGCCTTTGAAATAATTGGTCATGAGAGGCTGGCCCACAGGAACCTTGCAGGGTGGGATAGAGGGCTACAAGGAGCTTGTGGTGTGTGCAATAAGCTGGACCTGCACAAGGTATGGTGTGTGTGTCCCCTTAGTTTATTCAATCACATTTCCAGATAGTACTTAAAAAAGACCCTACACCGCTTACACAATGGGGACAGGTACTTTAAACACTAAATTAGGCCACAATCTTAAAATGAGCTCCATGTAAGTGCAGGGGTTCTGCCAGTAGTGGGCTCTTACATGAATACATCTTTAGTTTTAGGTGAAGTCCAACCATCCATAACATATACTTTTATACAGTACAAATATATTCCTTACTATTAGGCAAAATTGTTTCTTGACTTCAGGAGAGTTGCAAGTATATCTGAACTTGATTGATTTTGACTCACTGACTTGATTGCAATATAGTGCAGTATAACTATACAAATATATACTATTTATTTCTAGTATTTAACACACAAACATACACAATATTATATACTTAGTTTCACCACTGAAAATAACTGTGCAAATAATGTATGATACTACATTAATGGTAGTGATATGTTTGCTTAGTACGTTGGGTAGCTCCTTTTGTTCATTTCTGCCTTGTTCATGCATGATAGAATACCCTGGAACGATTTCCTGTAGCTTCCTAGCCTGGGCTATAGTACAACCAAAGAAGAATCTTCCCCAAAGAATCCATCCCAGGTTTTTGACAGGCTTTAGGACATACAAATACTGCATGCTGAGACCGGACTTTGGAAGATTTAATCAGTGCTGTGTTGTTTGCCATACAGCGTGGACATATTTAAAAAAGCTGGTAAGTGCTTTAATACCAAGTGTGATGAAGCAGAGAAACCACCCACCAGCACAGAAGGGGTTAAGAGAGCCTTTGCATCCAGTTAGCCCTGCCTTGTCATACCTATAGCCAGTGCCAGGTCTGGAGGGGATAAAAAAGGACAGAACCTGGCTCAGTTTGGGGCTGACTGGCAAAGAGGCAGGAGCTAGCTGCCTCCCTACCTAAGGGGAAGGACCACTAGCCTGCCAGCCGAGGCAGCCACCAAAGAACATGTACCATTTCCCGGGTCAGAGGCGATTGAGGCTAAGGCCTAGGAGCACTAGGACAGAACCGGCTGACCAAAGCATGGAGACCTTGTGGGGGTCTGATCTCACCAAACTTATGGCTGCCCATCCAGAAGAACCTGGGACAGCAACAGAATGCTACGCAGGATCCACAAGGGGGCACTATGAGAGGCAAGCCACCACTACAACTTGGATTATAGGGACCACACTCCACACTGAAGAGACAACAGTAAGAAGTATCCCAGGGCAGTGAATGTAAACTCCCTGCTGGGAGTTGCTCTATTAAGGAGTTGACTTACACAGGGCCCTGAGCTGGGACTCGGTGGAGTGGGAGGGTCTGGGTCCCCCTACTTCCCTCAGCCTTAAAGCCTGAGACATCTTGACCAAGCAGGGGGCTGTAAATCAAGTGCTCCAGCCACTAGGATGTCTGGCCCTCCAAGCCCTTTTTCACCAAGTCGTAGTTCATTAATTCAAAAAGTTACTTTATACACTTTGACCTCATCCATATCACAGTTTGAGCAAACTTAAGATATCATTTCCAAGAACCAATTCCTGACAATGATTTTGGGTAACAAGGTTTCACCAGTTGATACAAGTCAGGGTGGATGGGACATAATTTATTTTTTCAACAGTTATCGAAAACCATTTTCTCATCTTTGCTGGAAGGAGCTGAACTGTTCTTATCTAATCTGTCTTCTGTTATTTCTGATCTAAACCAATGACCTTCCCTAAATCATCATTGTTCAATGTTTCACTCTTCTACAATGGAGTTTTTTGTGATAAATAATTCCTGTGAGCAAAGGAGGATGGTATTTTAAAAATATGTTCTTTACATGCAAGTTATGTTTTGCTTTTGATTACTATTGATTTCTGCATCTTTCAATGTAGTTCACTTCAAAAATTATTCCTCTAGAGCTGTTTTATGAGACAAGCTTTAAATTTCTCCATTTTGGCTAGCAGTGTAAAGAGGGTTATTTAAGACACAGACACAAAACACCTTGCAGATTTTATTTTCAAACTTCCCTACATATCTGACTCTCCTAATCCATTGCAATATCAGTGTTACAAGATTCTATTTCTGAGTAAGTGGGAAAATTACACTAAAAGCTGTTTATTATAGTGGTCATAAAAACCTGTCTTTTATCTTCAGTTTTTCTGTGAAATTTGATACCTGCAGGCCCTGATGAATGTCAAAAAGACTTTCATAACTTCTGTAGACTGTTGGATGATTGGTAGTGGTAAGGCAAACTGAATTCTGAAGGGCTCATTTTCTTTGCATTTCAATTCTTCATCCACTTCCTAGCCAACAGAAGAACTCACTTCCCTCAGGTATCATGTACATCATACGAAGAATTACAGGTGAAATTGTTCATCTGCGGCACTAATTAGTATCCCCCCTCCCTCTAACGTGTCCTCAAAAGCTGAATGTAGTATATAATCCATTGCACCTTAGGGGGCACTTTTTTTTAAAAATGCTGTACAGTTGGCCAGCAAGGATAGTGTGCCAGAGTAATCCATATCAAACCTGTCCAGAACAGAACAAAATTGACACTACTATTGGAGACCATGCCATGCCAGCATGAGATGAAAGAATCTTGACATCTATGTGGGACCCAGTTTGCCAGCACAGTTCACACAGTATCCACTAGTATTGCCAGCTGATGTCCATCCATTATGAACAAGAATAAAAGCAAAGACTGTTCTGTGTTACTGCCATATTTAGCTAAAGGTGTGCTTGTTCATCGGTTATATACTTTATGGTGGTTTCTTTTAGTAGCAGTTTCAGAGAGAGTTAAGCAGGTAACTTTCATAGTTACTTAAAAGACTAGAGAATGGAAAAATGTTCAAAAGAGCACTCACAAAACACAGAAGTCTTACTAGATACCATGCCCTCACTATAAGCAGAAGTCACTAGAATTTTAGAAGATACACGACACAGGTGAAATTTTGCTATTAAATACAATGCCCATTGGGAACAACCTTACAGCTCTTACACAAGCAAGAGATTCACAATGGGAATTATGTGCACAATCCTGAAGACAGGGTTTGGCTTTAAAGGATTTAATGTGTCCTTCAATTACAAGTTCCAGGAGCTCCTCAAAACACAGATCATCCCTTCTTAAATGTTTGGAAACTGCCTAGAACAGCATAGATGCTTCTTTAAAGAGAGATTTAAATAAATAATGAATATTATATTATTACTAATGTCTTCTGCATTTACCAGCCAGCAACAGGAAGAAAGGATGAACTATATGACCACAACAACTGATACATTACCCCCCAAAAAAGTCAGTTAATCTCCTCCACCTATTTTGCAGACATATAATAATCTCTAACGTAGTTCTGCAAAACTATAATGTAATTAACCTTAAGTAAGCCATTTGTTAGGTAACAATTAACATAATAGCAAACTGCTCACTAACTGTTATACGGACATTCACTACTGTTCTAATTCAATCCATGTTCAGTGGTCTAATAGAACTTTCATTTTTTTATTTTCCTTGGGGTGCTGAAGGAAGAAGGGTAGAGATTCTTTGACAAACAGTTTATTTTAAGAACTGGATTTGTAGTTCCTCCCCACCACTGTAAACAGCATACAGCGAAACGGGGAAAAAAGCAAAATATACATGAGTGAGGAATAACAACAACAAATAATAATAGTAATAATAATAATAATAGTAGTAAAAATGTTAGCAGCAGCAAAAGATGATGATAGACAAATATTCACATGTAAACAATGTCTTCCCCTGTAGCCTTCAGAGAATGGCAGTGCCATTCATTTTATAGACCTCTGGCATCATGCTAAAACTGTTCCTCTTATTCTGATAAGGCAAACAAGCCTTAGGAATATTCCTTATACTTTCAGTAAAATCTCCTTTCCTATTCGGTATCCACGCTATTCCACATTAAATGTAGCATGGGCAAGCCCAAGGCTCTGGGTGAAAGGGAAGCTCTGACTGCTCAATCTCAGAAATGGTCAGCAAGCCTCATTATGAATGTTCGTTTTGGGAGGTGTTCTGCAGCATTACTCAAACGGCTGACTACATGTTAGGCACAATACTGCAAGTTAAATAAGGTTTCTTATTAAGAGAGCTTTATTTTGCTCATCTATTGATTCATTATGGGAGAAGGTCTGTTTCAGTGTCTCTTTGTACAGTCTCATTTGATGCAGCAAAAAGGTAAAGCTTGATTGCTTTCTCCTTTCAATGGATGAATATAAAAAATCCCCATGTATGACAGCTACAACTATACTGTGGATTAACCAAACTGTACAAACATTTTAATAGGAAGATTATTTCTCAGAATTGTGGCAACGATTATGCAAATACTAGCTATGGAAAGAGTAGTGTGTATATAATCTAATTCATTTTATTTTTGAAGGAATTTAAGCTGTTGCAATCTCTGCAATTCATCCTACTATATTATTGGACAAATTCCTACATTCATCTGTCTTTAAAGTAATGAATGGATGAGTGTTCAATTCCTCTCCATCTCCAAACCTGTAGTTACTGGAGGAATTACTCACAGTATAATAAGCACTACACTGTTACTGCCTTTTCTATCTTCTTCACTGAAGTAGAGCTAAAAGTTAGGAATCTGCATGGTCCCTCATAGAAAAAGTCCATTCCATACCTGGATATAGCTTAGTTTGGAAACCATACATTTGTATGACAGCACAGATAGCTCATCTTTGAATATTGTCTGCTCTGCCCATCTATTCACCAAAGAAACGTAAAATATTTCATTTAAACTGAATAAGAAATCATTCCAAATAGCTTGTGGAATATTAATACTGACATACTAAATATGATTGTATTTATTTTCCTCACTTTGCTAAAAAAAATTCAAAATGCAAGGCACCATACCAGAGACTGAAATGCTATTTAAGAGTACACTCCCTTTGAAGTATAGTCCTTGAAATGTTGAACATGACAGAGGCACATTAACTAGCAGCCTCAGTAGACTAGTCTGTATTTAAAGCTATTCAGTTATATTAGAATAAATAATATGACTCAGGCCTGGCGAAGCACACCTAAAATTGTTTGGTCATCTCAGCAGATGTATAGCTGTTTTCAGTATGGTCCTAGATAGATATAATTACATTCAAATTTCAACATATAAACCCCACCATTATTATTACAGCATCTAAAAGTATATTACAGGTTTACCACTTGCAGTGCTGCCAAATCTCGCAATTTTATCACAAGTCTCTCCATACTTTGTTCTTTTCTTAGAGTCCCAGCTCCTGCAGTCATACCAATATGTGGGAATCTAAGCTTTCACTTAAAAATGTTTCTAGCCATCGTGGTTGTTGAGAAAAGCATGAAAATGTAACCTGAGTGCACCCTAAAGGTTCAAAAACAAGAAGGCAAATAAAAGGAACTGACAATATTTTGTTTGGTTGGTTGGTTGGCTTCATTTCTTTGTTTTATACATTTCATTATTTTTAAACCAATCTTACGATTTGGGGGGCCTGACTCATGATTTTTGAGCTCCTGGGGTTGGTGATACTAAGCCTCTTTCTTTGATATGTTCTCCTGGATGTCTCACTATCTACTTAAACCTAACACAGCCAAAACTGAACTCCTGTCCTTCCTTCCCAAACCTTTTCCACTCAAATCTCTCTCATTGCTGACGAAGATCATCATCTTTTCTGACACTCAGGACTTTAATGTGGCAGTCATCTTCCAGTGTTCCACTCTCTTTTGTGTATGTGCAGCCTACATTCAAATCGGTCTGCTTCTTCCCCCATCACATTTTCAAGATCCAGCCTTTCCTCTCCATTCAGACAGCCAAAATTCTTGCCCAAGTCCTCCTCATCTCCTGTTTTGATTTCTGTACTCTTCTCCAGTAGGACCTCTCTAACATCATTACCTGTTCCTGCCAGGCCACACAAAACACAGCCACTATGTTCATCTACCTTAATTGTTGATGATTCAGACCAAATCACTCCATTCTTGCTCTCCATTAGCTCCCACATCTTTTGGACCTCATCTTTAGTGTCTTTTCCAACACTGCTCACCCATTCTTATTGCCATAGTTTCTTCGTTATACACAGCTCTCATGTCTTCTTCTCCACTAACAATGCCAGCCTCTTCTTCCCATTTGTCAGCTTATCAGACAAACATCAGTTTACATAAAATAACTCACGTAAGCAATTTAATTTTTCAGTACACTTAGAAAGAGGTGACATTAACACTAGAGCAATTTACACAAATTTATTGCCGTAAAGCAGTGGTTTACAGTGCTTTATATTTCTTTTGTGCCTTTTATTGTGCCTGATATATTTTGTTATGCAGTGTGAGAATGGATGTGCAATTTAAGAAGCATGAGAATGGATGTTTTTACACAGGCAAAAAGTGTAATTCTTTGGAAATACTGCGTATGTAGTACTAGCTATAGTCCCGAAAGTAATTGTTCTAGATATATCTTTACAAAGAACCATATCAAATACAATTGAAATTTAACTATTTTAATTATGGTAGGTAGTTCTTGTAACAATTTATTACTTTAGGTGCTGTAAAAGGAATTTTTCATAAATCAGAGTTTTTATATCCAAAAGGGACCTTTGCCAGTGTACAAATGTAGACAACTATGGTTCAAATTCTAATGCCAATTCTAAATTGAATTTCAAAGAATTGTATTTCACCCCACTTTCATTCCTGTAGTGAAAACAAATATTGAAACAGCACCTCCCACAAAACACATGGTGCTTGATATCACAAATTAACAACATCTGAGTATCAGTTGTATGTTATGGGTGCTTTCAACAGCTCATCCAGCCTACTCTATATTTACGTGTTTTAAAAAATATGGATGTCTGAATTAATGCATTCATTATTATTTACAAATTGCAAATGTTAGCATCACTAGAATAAGGATGTGCTAGCATTTGTATAATGAACCTCAATAATTTATTTCTTTAAAAACACGTTGAAACCAGGTTCACAAAGACTCAGCCCACAAAATAATTTTCAACGTGGTCAATTTGGCCATAAAATAGTTAATCAAATATGAAGAAAAAACTTGAAAATGCTTTTGGTTCTTGCCTAATTGAAAACTAAGTTTTATTTACAAAATTAACAGTTGGACAGGAACCAGCTCATAATGCAGGCAAAGCCCTTCCAACATTTAGAAACTAAAACAAGTAAAATAATTGACATATTTAAATCAATAAACCTCATTCACTATAGTAGGCCTTGGGACCTGATTTTCCAAGGCCTATACTTGTCAAACCTCCGTTTAAATCTATGAGAGTTCCACACATAGAGAGCTTGAGGATAAAGCCCTTAATGGAGCAAAATTTCTTTACATGCCAGAGACACAATAGGACTTAAGAGACCTGAGTCTAGGGGGGAGCGGTATTTTTAATGAACAGCTAGACAACATAGCCCTGTTCACCACAAGTGTTGTCACGTGCCTAGCACAGCAAAGTGCTCCCTGGCTGCTCAGCTTCTGCTTATGCCCTGACTTTTAGCAGTTCAGTGGGAAAACTATAATACAAACAAAGAACAGACATAGGGATCAATACATTGTTCTGGTTCCTTTCTTTAGGCCACTTCAGACTCTTCGGATGACTCAATTCCACCTTTTTAGATCACTCCTGACATTTGTAGACTCTGCTCTTCTGTACATTCAAGGCTCCAGTTAGATGGGGCTGGGAGCGAGCAGGAGAAGGAGAGGACAACAGCAGACACTGAGCAAGTGGATAGGGAGCCAATTCAATGGAAGGATTTTTGTATCTTAAACAAAGATCTTTTTGGAAGGGTCTGCTTCCAGGACACCTTGAGTATCTTATTTGATTCTTGGCTACAAAATGGGGAAAAGATTAAATGATTAATGTATATTTATTTTACCCGAGATTAATCACAGCTGCTTTATAACAGGAGTCAGAGAAGCTGTTAGAGATGAGCCTAACCCAATCTGAAACCAGTCAAATATTGGGGATATATTTGGATCAGATCTTTATAAATAAGGCCCAGTGTTAGATTTCTTACAGTTGAAAAAGATTTACCAGCTAGTTACAGGGTAGAAATGATCACATTAATAGATGAAACAGCTAGTGTGTTTAAATCCAGGTGTAGCTGCTTTAATAGAACCTAGCATTCCACAACTTCATATGGCTCTAAGAAGTTAGCTGAAGAAGCCAAGAGGTGGGGGGAAAGGCAGAAGAAAGTGGAGTAAAGGTGGGGGGGAAGGAAGAGTTGTGTGATAGGGGAAGGTGTGAAAAAGGCTCAAGTATAAGTGTACTTGAAAAGCAGGGACAGAGAAGAGATGGGAAGATATTGTGAAATGGGTGAAGTTGTCATTTTGGGTAAATCAGGCAAGGCAGGGACAGGATGTGGAAGGAGAAGAGGGTAATCTGATTTTTTATTTATTTTTTTTCAAGTGGGACCTGCTTTGAATTTGCATAACAAACCATTCTGAACCCTCCCTTTGTTCAATAGATATGTATTTATGTAATCATGTACCCTATTGTAAAAACCAAACCAAGCAACCTACACATCTGAAATCCCATGAAAGCAATAGCAGAAGCTAAGGATTTAATCTTATAGAAGCAAGATCAATACACTTGCCATGTCAGCTGTTTGTTTATGTATAATAATGTGTCCAAAGCTTCTATTAATTGTGGTTCAGAGACTTGGGATGCTTGACATTTTAATAGCTTTTAAAGGTAGAAAACTCTCCTATGAATTAAGCTGTTTTATTTTACATGCATTGCATAAAATGTTTAAATGGAGCTTAGAACATATTAGATATGAGAATGAAAATGTTTTTAAAATGGACATATCATGGGCTTTTGAATTAATTTTCCCCCAAGATTAGTGAATAAGGGTCTTGGATATGAGGGACAGTGGTGAAAAACGTCAAAAGAGTAAGATAACATCTGAAGAACAGACAACACGACAAAAGACGTCAGTGAAGAGACGAAAATTTTCATATCAGTTACAGTATATAAACCTCAACATTGGTGTAATGAATGAAGAAAACTGTGCAGATTGTGCAGAGACTCACTTCCCTAGCAGGACATTTTCTGAAGAATTATGAAAAACTCACAGCTAAGAGTAAGATGGTTACCAGGACTGTAAAAAGAAAAAGCTGTAAAGCTAATTTTCAGTTATTGCTGCTTTAAAGACTAGGCCTTCAGGACTGACAAGCTCTGTGATCTGTGGTCACTGCACAGAGAAGATGTTGGGAAAGAGATTAGCAGTCCACCACAAGTGAGTTCCTCAGTATTATGAACGTCAGACATATGAACGTCAAAGTTTTAATAAAAAACTTTAAGCATTTGGTATGAAAATCTGGGGGAGAGGGTTAATAAATTTTTTCTGTTTTATCTGATACTTAAAAATTATATTACAAGGCATCAGTATAAGAAAATTATATAAAAACTAATAATTTCTACTTACTTTTTTTCTTCCATGGCTTACATAATGAATATTATGTTTTGTTTTGGGGCTTGTTTTTTTTTTTTTTAAACATATAAGAAAGGAAAATAATTTTGCCCATCATGAGGCTGATCTTTACTTCCTGTTGCTAGCACAAAGAATGCAGGGCACACTTTCAGGATGGGAATTCTGAAAAAGATTTGGGGATTATGGTGGACAATCAGCTGAAAATGGACTAATGCAATGCTTTGTCCAAAAGGGCTAATGTGAACCTTGGAAGCATAAGCAGGGAAATCTTGAATAGAGTAGAGAGATTATTTTACCTCTGTATTTGGCACTGGTGCAACCGTGGCAGGAATACTGTGTCCAGTTATGGTGCCACAATTCAAGAAGAATGTTGACAAATTGGGAAGGGTTCAGATAACCAACAAGAGAATGATTAAAGGATTAGAAAACATGCCTTGCAGTGATAGACTCAAGTTGCTCAATCCATTTAGCATAACAAAGAGAAGGTTAAGAGGTGAGCTGGTTACTTAAGTACCTACATGGGGATCCAATATTTGATAATGGGTATGATAAGTAGGGCAATCTCCTGAAATATCCTGGATAAACCTTATTGAATTAAGTTTAATACCTTTGGGGTCCATTGTATTAAAATGCAATTGTTTCGGAGTTATTGTGAGATTGTACAAAACTTCTTTAGGAGATGTGACTAAATGTAAACTTTGGGAAATGTTAGGAACATCAAAAGATTTTTTGAAATCACTGTCAACATTTAAAATTCAGGGTTTTCCTGGGAAACCCACTAGGGAAATGGGGTATGCTAATATAACTCTTCTAGTTATGAAAGAACTAAGATATTTTCAGCTTTACTCCAGCGAAGGGACTCACTGACTGGCTGATTACCTATTCATAGCCTCTGCAAAGACCCCAAACTGGATAAAGCACTATCAGTTCTTCTATTGTTTTTAATGTTTTTTCAGTAATGCTTTTAATTTAAGAACAAAATGTGCTTGCTTAGAAAGAACTATGTGGTAGATCAACTGTGGTAATTACACTGCTAACCATTTTTGAACAGAAGAAAAACAAGACTGATTAGGCATCATGTCTTTTGCTGTGGATATCACAGTGTAGGCAGGGAACTCTTCACCCTAAAAGTTCCTCAATCAGAAGGGGGAAGGACACATCTCTCCAACTGAGGCAACATCTGGGAAGCCAGAAGGATGAACAGAAAATTGATTCCATTTGAATTCCATCAGTCTTTAAATGGACAAGAAAATGAGGGTCATGGACCAGACCTTCAGCAAGTGTAAATCAATATCTCCATTGAAGTCAAGAGAACTACATTCATTTACACCAGCTAGGGATCTGCCCCTTTCCCTACTTCTAAAAATCTGACAACCATGTACATTTACTGTAGGTGTTATTTATGGACTGGAATAACTCATCAAATATGGTATACATGTCAAATGAGGAAATTTGAATGTGTACTTGGTATGCTATTTTCAGGCATGAAAACATTGACTCCTTTTGAATAAGAACCCTTTAATGTATGGCCAGGAGGGAAAAATAACTCATAAAAAGTTCCAAACTGCATGGTAGTTCTAATTAGTTGGTTGCAATAAGATTAAACAATCACAATTTAGGAAGTTTTCATAATTTTAATTATTTATTCCCGTAACAGTCCTCAAAAATGCCACTTTTTAAAAAAATCTCAGCCTCTCAAATTCAGTAAAACCAATCTAAAGACAAATCTCATATACCACGGGAAGCCAACTTGTCTTTTCTGAGTTTATTTGCCTCATAGGACAGTGAAGCTAATTGAAACTGCACTACCACAGTATGTGTAGCTGTTAGAACATAAATTTAGGAACAGATTGTCTTCAGGCAACAACTCACAGAGTCCAATATTTTCAATTAAACATCAAAGCAACCCTGAGATTACACAATGTCTTAATTCTATAAATCAAGACCGATACTTTTATACTAAAAAAGGGCAACATTCAGAGAGGAATCAAAGCGAGTCTAAATAAGTGTATTAATGGAGTGTGAGTTTGTGCAACTTACACTTTATCCAAGCCTCCAAATAAGCATGTGAAATCAGTATTGGCTTCTTCTTTAGACTCACATTCAGTTGCTGTATCACTCTATAAATTTACACCTCGTTTCACCTCCCTGGCTAAAAAAATATATCTGGTATAATTCACATGTCAAAGGCCAACAAAGTATAGAAAAGAAACACAACTAACAGGAGAGTGTAACAACAGTAGGGAAAAAGAGCATGAAAATAGAATAGACTTTCCCTAACTTTAAATTATGCTTTTCCTTCTCATGGCTCACTGGCATGTAAATTACTGGTTACAATCTCTTTACGCATCCTTAAATGCTTGAATCTGCAATAGCTCCAGGCAGGCAGACCCCTACAGTGGTTTACCTGTGTGGAATTCATGCAGTACTGGAATCTAAGGAGGTGTAAATAGGTCCAAAGGAATTTACCTGAATGGTGTATAATTTGCATAATCTTTCACACCACCTCTACATTTGGCTCCACCTATCTAATCATTTGTCATGTGCTTGCATATACATTATGACAACCTTCAGTAAAAACAGACCAGAAGCTATTGCTTAATTTGCAAATATTTGGGGTATGGGGTCATCAGAAGAGATCACAGCAAGACTGAAGCCTGGCACACAGACACTGTCACTTTTCACTTCTTATACTGCCCCAGTACAGTACCTTTCTGCATCACAATGTTTTATCAAGAAAATATGGAAAGCACCGTGTTTTCAAAATGTGCAACACATAAGTGCTTCCATTTCAAATATGACTGAGTTACAAGACTTAGCCCTGGTTTACACTTACCTGGAGATTCGGCAGAAGTAGACGGGAGTTACGCAAACTAGTAGCTTGCGTAACTCACATCGACTGCTCTGCTTCCCTTCTGCACAGTGTCTTCACTGCGCTGCGCCAATGGGAACAGTGTTCCCGTCGACGCAGTGCTACGCTACTTGAGAGGATGGTTTTACTCAGTAGACTTCCTGATCGATTGAGTGGGTCTACACTGACCACTCAATCGATCCAGAAAGATCAATCTGGCGGTAGCGACTTTGCCGCCATCAGTATAGACATACCCTTAGAAATAATCTATCAAGGCAAATATGTTTAGAAAGTTCTGGTAGATAACTGCCTAGCTCTATTAGTATCTCTTTTAAAAATATAAAATGCATGCATAGTAGAGACAGAAATATAAGCGATTCTTGTATTTGGATATCAAGTATTAGTGTCCTGTTGCAAAAGAAACTGTTAATTGCTTGTGAGAAATTCCTATCTGTTTATGATTCTTCAGGTTCCCATAATATTTCTTGAAGGTGTAGGGATATTAGCTTCTGTTTCTGGCCAGGTTCCAATCTGGGTAATTACATTCTGATTGCATAAATTACCTTGGTATTCTTCTTAATTTCCTGCCCAAAACTCTCATGTAATGTTGCTGCGTGCTAGTATAGAAAAGATAGTGTGCTTTACCCAAGTCATGGCTGCATTCCTGCAGGTAGGGGGAGGTTAAGGATAGATTAGACAATTGCTATCTCTCTCAGGGTTTTATACTGCTGCCCACCACCATAATATCTGACTGTCTTCCAGGTAATATTGATTAGCAGTAACAAAATCTCTAGACAACTTCACAGAATCTCTAGCTTTCCCCATTTTTCAGGGTATAAAAATTGCTTAGGGTATGGTTGTCTTTTTGTAGTTTGGATGGTTGAGTTAGTTAGTTTTAAGGGGAATTGTTTATTTTGAATTGTTTGGGGGTCATTTTTTGGGGGAGAGGGGATTGGTACAAGGGTGTGTCAGTGTTGAGTGTTATTCAGAGTCTTCAAAGTATCTGGGAGCTGTCCCATTAATTACCTTGAAGTTTAACATCAAAACTTTACACTGGGATCAGAAGTGGACTTGAAGGTTGAGTGGAGAGACATGAGTATAAGTCATAAATGCTCATAGGAACCTAGGCTATGGAGATGGTGGACAGATGCATTCTGAACCAGCTGGGCCTATGCATTGTTTTGCAATAATACAGTGAATTGCAATAATTGAACCTGAGATGAAAGATGTATGGATCACCATGGTCAAGTCCGCACCTGGGAGAAAGGAAACTTTGTGCCTAGGAAGCTGGGAATTAAACAAGGTATTTTTCAACATGCTGTGTTGTCATCCAAGCTTAATGATGAGCAAACAAGGGACTTTTAGAGGGAGTTTGTAGAAGAGAGAAAGAATAAAATCGTCAAGGTTCAGAAAGGCCATATCACCACTGCTCCTAGCCCCTCCACTAGCACTTATGTCCAGACAAAGAAACCATCCATGGATGCCTCTACCTAGGTCCTGGTGTGGAATTGCAGAGACCATGACCTCCATTTCTCAATCATAGAAAGCTGATCTGGGGAGGTGATCCAATGTGAGAAGCACCTACTTGTAGAATATTTCAGGAAGCAGGTGTAGAGATAAAGAAGGAGATGGCTAGGCTGAGGAGCATCCATGCACACAATTAATTGAAACCATGTATATCAAGACTTTCAAGGTTGAGGAATTGATCCAGCTGGTGAGGATTGCAGTTACACCAGGGGAGGGGGAAACTGCTCGTTGGCAGAAAGGAAGCTGCCTGCTGGTTACTTCAGGCAATGCTCCACTCCTGCTCCCAACCCACCATCCACAGGGATCAGCATACTGTTTTTTAATCTATCAGCAAGGGATGAAGAATCTCCCCCAGAGGTGTTCTCATCGATCCTTCTATAGAAGAAGGACTGCTGAGCAGAGATGGGATCCACCTGTCAAGGAAGGGGAAAGAGTATCTTCACATACAGACTGGCCAACCTAGTGAGGTGTGCTTTGAATTAGGTTTGATGGGGATAGGAGACAAAAGCCCACAGTTACGTCCAAAACATGGAGACCTGTGTGAAGGGGGAACACAGGCAACCACAGCAGGGACAAGAGGGAATATAAAGGGAAGACCTAAAGAATATCTGAGATGTCTGTATACTAATGCAAGAAGTATGGGGAATAAACAGGCAGAACTAGAAATACTAGTGAATAATAACAATTACAATACAATTAGCATTACAGAACCTTAGTGGGATAATTCACATGGCTGGAATACTGATATAGAAGGGTACAGCTTTTTCAGGAAGGACAGTCAGTGAAAAAAGGGAGGAGATGTTGCCTTGTACATCAAAAAGAATACACTTGCACTAAGGTCAAGATAGAAGCGGGAGGTAGACCTGTTCAAAGTCTCTGGGTAAGGATACAAGGGTGATGTTAAGGTGGGTATCTATTATAGATCACCTAATCAGAAAGGAGAGGTGGATGAGGCTTTTTTAACCAAGTAACAAAATCATCCAAAGCACAGGACTTGGTGGTGATGGGGGACTGCACCTACCCGGACTTCTTTTGGGAAAGTAATACAGCAAGGCATAGATTATTCAACAAGTTCATGGAATGTATTGGAGATAATTTTTAATTACAGAAAGTGAAGAAGGATTTGATTCTGACAAACACAGAGGATCTGGCTGGGAAGTTGAAGTGGAAGGCAGCTTGGGTGAACGTGACTATGGAATGATAGAGTTTGTTATTCTAAGGAATGGTAGGAGGGAAAACAGCAGAATAAAGAGTGGAATTCAAGAAGGCACAATTTAGGAAACTCAGGAGAGTTAGAGTTAATTTTATAGAGGATATAGCAGAAAACCCCAGGTGAAAATAATAACGCATTCCATAAAAAGCATAACAAAATTTAGAAAAATCTGACTGAAATTGTCTTTGCTAGATGATACACCACATTTGCTTGCAGTGCAATCACGGGGTCAGATAATCAGATGACGTAAATCAGAGTAGTTTCATTGAAGTCAATGGAGATAGATTCATTTACGCAGCTGAGGATCTGGCCCATGAGGATTTCAGTACAGTTCTGCCCACTGATAAGATCCCACTTCAGACTACTGAATTTGTTGCCATAAGTACAGTCATTTTTGTTCATTTTTTGTACTTCTTAATTGTTGACTGATTGATTGATTAATTAAAAGAATAATCAAAAAGGTACAAAAGGATGACATGTATTTTGAGAGTAGGGAAAACTATTAAATTATTTAGAAGAGTTTGATTAATCCAAGTGTCTTTGCACGGTGGCTGATTAGAATGTGTTTCATTGTGAAGAAATTTCTACTTCTTTGCAGAAAAAGTTCCACCTAAGATATCTGTGCCTGTTGCAGCAGGGCAGTGTCTTGAAAGAACAAACGTTAAGACTTCTCTACTTGAGTTTCACACACTATCACTTCAGTATTGGAGGAGCTGAATGAATTCTGTACCACAACCTATGACTTAGATTCACACTTTCCTGGCTGGTAAAGGCCAGTGGGGAAGTATCAAGTGTGTTAATGGAGGACAATTGTCCAGACTTCCCTTAGGGAAAGCAAAGTGAGTTAATTACTATTGAATTTATGGTGAGACAATTCCCACAGAATGTAGATGTCTCAGATCTACTTGACTCTTGTCCATCTGCTCTAAGGTGACCAGATAGCAAGTGTGAAAAATCAGGACCCTTTTTTCAAAGGGGAAGGAGAATATAGTTGTGTATATAAGACAAAGCCCTTAATATCGAGACAGTCCTGATAATATCGGGACATCTGGTCAACCTAATCTGGTCATAACTATCTAGGCATTGCACTTGTTGCTTTGGTCTTCTCCTAGCAATGGATAATGATCAGGTATTCATGCTATATTATTAGATCTAGCTTTTGATACCATTGGCTATGAAGTGTTATTGATTAGTCTGCATTTATAAATGGGACTGGATAAGGATGCTCTTGAGGGGCTGTATTCTTCCCTGGTTTTGTTGGGACACTACAGGGTTTCACCTAGTCATCCCTCTCATTCAGCTTGTATATGATATGACTAGGTTAATGAGGAGGCATGGGTTATAGTGACAATATATCTGAGTACTTCATCAAGTGATGGGTGGAAATCTGAGCATGAGTAACAACTCATTAGTCAAGGCTCAGTCCAGATAAGGAGGAAATGACATTGGTTGTTTGGGGGAAGCTCCTGGAGCAATTGTCACTGTGCTATCCCAATAACTTGAAGACCAGTCAGGTTCAAATGCAAACAAGAATAAACTTTAGTCCAGCAGTCTTTCTAGCATCCCTCTAGGATTCTCTTCCTCATGACTCCCACTGGGGCCACTCCACTTTCTCTTCCATGCTCCTATTCCTGATTTCTTAAAGGAGCCATATCTCATAAACAGCCATTCCCAAATACTACAGTCACCAGCCAATTGTAATGGAAGGGCTTGCACTTGCCATGTATTTCTCCAGTTTGCAAGAATGTCAGTTACATGATGAAGTAGCAGCTGAGACAAGGACTACTTAGTTAAATCTACAACTCTGTATGAATCTAATCAGAGGTCTGAAATCTTAGAATAAGTCCTGGGGGATGAATTAGTGGACAGAATGCACGAGAGATGATCAAATGTGCATGATAAATGCAATTTATCTCATGGATGTCACCATAACATTTGAGCCATTTATAAATTATATCTATCTGTATACACACACTGTATAAAGTGTGATACACATATGCAGTAAACATATAACAATACACACAAGCATAGATAAAATGAGATTAAAATGTTATCTGAACATGAAATAATAGAAGGCAGCTAAGTGTATTCAGCAGGTTACCGTATCATTTATTCTCCAGAGTACTCTTAAATGCTGTGTTTACTGTACATTAGTTACAGTCCTTTATCTATGAAGAGGAGAAACAGATTTCAAGCCATTTTTCTAGCCATATAGGCAATTAAAGTTGTTATACTCTCAAAATGAAATTAAAATGCAAACCAAAAATCCTTATCAACACACTGACAGAACTATCACAAAGACATCCATTTTAAGTCACATATTGCTTCAGCAACAAAACAAATGCTTCATTTAATTTCCAGATCTGGACTTAGATTTTTTTTTTTTATCCAGTGTGCCGCAGAGAGCCAGCCCTACTCTGAAAGTAAGCTGCAATTGAAAGAGACAAAAGGGGTTCTTTTTACTGCTAGAAGAGGCATAGCTGCACTTTGGGAAAAATTACCCAGATTTCCAATGAGAAGAAGTTATACAAATTTATGAGATACAGCTAAGATACACAACTGCAGCAAAAGTGACAAATACTGAAAGGGATCTCAGAGATAAATTTAATATGCTCATGACAACGACATTTCATTATCATCTGTTGGTGGCTGTATGGGACAGCAAATAAGTGTTTATTGCTTACTGCACCATGAAGATCATTACTTTGCTGGTTGATTCACAGATCAATCATGTTGAAGAATCCACAAATCAGGCATGCATAGAACAACTCCCAATGGAAAAGAAGCACCTATAATAGTAATAACACCTTGTGACAGTCTGTACTTCTGTGTTCACTCCTTTTACAGCACTATGAAAAATTTTGTACAAAGTATGTCTTGGGAGGTATCATCTGAAAACTCAATTTGCAGATCATTATTGTCCTGGTCAAATGTGTGTGGCAAAATCATGTGTAAAGTTATAAGATTCTACTGTATGATATTACTAAGGCATATTCCAAGTCTGGAAAGCAGTCATAAACCAATTCTCCAGAGACAAAAGGTAAACCAATGCCTCAGCCAGGTGTCAATGAAATCAAATGGACCATCACATGATTTAGTGACCATTCTTTTGCAGGAAAGAACATGTGGTTAAACATCTACATCTTGACAAAGAAACAGAAGGCGGGGCCGGGGGGAAGGGGGAAGAGGAAGGCCATAGGGGTCCCATCCACACAGACTTTCTGTCTCCTGAAGCTCAGCTGGAGATGATTCTCAAAGAAGAAAAAGAACAAGAAGAGGAAAGAGCAGAGGCCCTAAACTATTCCTCCTTTTCTCCCTACCCACATTACTGACAACACTTCAAGAACAAAGGAAGCATCATTGGACTGGGGGAGGGATCCTGAGTGAGAGATTCAGCCGGTAAGACTGCTAAAACACATGGTGAGAAAGACTTAGCTTTGAATTCATTTAGCTTGTTAATCTAGGCTTTACTTGCGTTTTACTTTTATTTTCTTGTAACCTATTCTGATTTTATGCCTCATTACTTGTAATCACTTAAAACCTATCTTTCTGTAGTTAATAAACTTGTGTTATTGTTTTACCTAAAACAGTGTGTTTGGATTGAAATGTTTGGGGAACTCCATTTGAGTTAACAGGATTTGTGCATATCATTTTCTATTAATAAAATGACAGACTTTATATGAGCTTGTATTGTCTAGAAGAGAGCAGGGCAGTAGAAGAGGTACATTTCTGGGGAAAGTCTGGGAATGGGAATTTGCTGGTGTTGCTCTCATTGTAATTCAGGAGTGGCTGGCTATAGCACTCACACAACATAACTGGGAGTAATTTACACATTGGAGGCTGTGAGAGAGCAGACTAGGAGTGGTAGCTCTCACAGTGAAGCGGTGTAAACGGCACCCCAGGTTGCAGAATTGAGGGGACACAGCTGTTCGTTAGTCCAAATTGACTGCACCCTGGGTAATGTCACAAACCCCCAACAACAAAATCGAGATAATGTATTGGCTTATTTTCAATTTTCAATCAAGAAATTATTAAAAGCAAAACCTGCTTCTGGCCTCCAAAGTCTTCCAGCCCTGTAGAATCTTTGCTACAGTAATCAGATGACTCTTTGCCATTTCTAATTTTTCTCATCAGATACACAATGGACTCAAGACTCCCAGTTGATGCATGGCATATAGAGAACAGAAAGGAAAAAAGTTGCACATATTTTTTTTTCCAAAAAGGAGCAAATCATGTCCCTCCTGTTGCAGCAGTCCCTGATAGCGGTAAAGTTGGTAAGGTTTGCTGTGTGGGTGAAGTTTTGCATGGGAAGGCTGGCGAGGTTTTAAATGAGGAGGCTGACACCTACACCAGCAGAAGACTGTCACATTACCTGCATGCCATGGGGTTGTGAAGAATATCCTGTTCCCTGAAAGCAGGCCCACTGGCTGCTCCCCACATTGCACATTCACAGGGTTTTGCTGAACAAAGAGGGTGCAAATTTAGACACTCATTTCTGAGTAGGTTCAGCACAATGTCTATTTTTACTTCTCCTGTTTTCAGGTGAAAGGGGAGAATCTGCCCCATTGTTTCCTACTGTAGAAAGAAAGTCAGGATCTGGTCCAAAATCTTCAGCTGATTGATAGGTGGGGACAGTGAATGGACCAATCAGCCAGGAGGGAACCCGTGCTGGAGAATATAGACACTACCTCCCCTGATGTCATTCATTAAGAGCCCAACTGGGTTATGGACTCTTCAAATATTTGTGACTGTTGTGGTGGAGGGGGAGTGAGAGATGGGGAGATCCCTCTCATGTAAACATTAATTCAGGGAATTCCTATAGCCTGTGTTATACAGGAGACAATAGGAGACAAATTACAATGGTCCCTTCTGGCTTAATAATCTATGAATCTGTGATGGCAGAGTCATTTCTTGAGCCAGGTTCTGAGCCTAAAAGCCTGCTGTCAATTGATATGTAGCATTAGTATGAAAACTATATTCCTCTGCATTGTAATTTTGAAAACTCTGTCCAACTCCCTCTGGAACCAATGTATACTGTTTGGTAACTACTGACTCAGAGTATTGGTTTCCATACACCCTCTGCATAAAGAAAGTGTCTCAATTACGTATGAGCTTGTTCCCTCCTCTCCCTCCACAAATTCTTAGGCATCTTGCTGTTTAAATGACTTCTCTCTAATCACAGTATATTAACTTCAATCCAACCCTTTCTCTCCTAGGATTTTGTATACCTTGATGATACCCCTTTTATTCTATTTTCCCCCAAAGCTTTAGAGATCAAATTTGGCTAATCTTTCATATCTTCCAGACTGTGAATTAGTGGTTTCTACTGCAACCTAATTTCAGCAATGTCCTTCCTCTAATAAGGTCACTAGAACTGCACAAATTATTCCAAATGTTGTTTTATTATTTCCTCAATTTGTGCCAGAGTAACTTAAAATTAATTATCCTAATTCTTCTCTATTAACAATCGAATGCCAAGATTTGCCTCTTCTCCTGCTGACACATAGTACAATTCGCAGATGATTTTAGTGTATTATCTACAATCAGCTTCAAATCATTTTCTTAAGCAGTAGTCTGCATTGTCCCTCCCTCTCAGGTTATAGAGTGTATGATTATTTTTTATTCTTAGTCTCATTGCTGTGTACTTATCTTCTGAGCCTATAATCTATCCAAATCATTCTGAATTTGTTTTGGCCCTGCTGCTGTGTTCAGACACCAACACTCTAAAATTATGAGTTATCAGCATGAACTGTAAGGTTGTTGTTTGGTGGCGATTTTTTTTTAATACATCCACTCCAAGATCATTTATATGCCAGGTAATTAATGACCCACATTGCTTGTCACTGCTCCCTAATTTTACTGACATTTCTTATTTCCAAACTATATCATATTTTAATTAATTTGAATGCTTCTACTGTCCAGGTTCATTTCAAATTTTATGGCTATTGCTTTTGTGATATATTAACAAGAGTTTACAGGGAATCTCTCTAATGAATCCCCTATAGAATAGTCTTATATTAATTAAATAGGAATGTAACCAATAGGGTACTATAAAAATTTAATAAGGTTTTACAGATATTACCCTTGAAAACCTGCATAATTTAACAGTGATAAAATAAAAATCTAGAGAAAGGTGTTTTTTATTTAGAGTATAATTTATACTGTGTCTTGTTCCAACTGGCTGTACTTAACAACAAGAGATTCACAGCACCCCACCCAGACTCTCCATATGTCTTTAGATCACAAGATCACCAGCGCTATAACCCTGAGTTTTACCCACTCACCCTCCAATACCTGCAGCTTTTCTTTCAGTGCTAATAATGCTGTTTCTGGAAAAACCTTGGCATGTGCACCCATGTCCAACTTAAAATTAATAAAAGTCAGGTTGCTAGTCCAATCATTGAATGCACTCAAAGTTGTCCATTGCTTTTGTGAAGAATTAATCTGAGCTAGTGGTGCTCTTGTCCTTTTAGCTCACACTGGGCACGCATTACTGGCTCCCACAAACTCTTCCAAAGAGGTGTAATCCATTACATTTCTTGGATCTTTTCTCACATGCCAGGCATTATCTTGTCTAGCAAGTGCCACCCCAGTGTCTGCAGCTCCATATTCTGTTTCTGTTGGACTTTGAGCTCCATATTCCTCTCTGCGTCAGGTCTCTATTCTCATACTATTTTGGATTCTCTATCATGTTTACAGCATCATAGCACTTTCCACCAAAAGTTTCATTCAGGACTGAGTGATTTTCTGTGCTTGGAAAATTCTAATTGCTTTGTCAAGGATTAATTCAAGGTCTCTCAGTAATCTGATTTTTTTCCCCCAGATCTCAATGGCAATCTGTTCTTTTATCAGGGACTAAATTAGCTGCTCAAATTGTAAGACTGGCTCTTCAGCCTTAGATCAGTCACAAGTATGTCTACAGGTATGGAAAGTATGTTTACACTGCAACGTGCAGGCTTGGGAAGCTCAGGCTGTGGGGCTATAAAATTGCAGTATAGACGTTCGGGCTCCAGCTGGAGTGCAAGCTCTGGGAACTCACAAGGGGGCAGGCAACCCCAGTTCCAGACTGAGCCCTAACATCTACACTGCAATTTTATAGTCCCACAAGCCCAACCTTGTCAGTTGACATGGGCCAGCCGTGGGGGTTTTATTACAGTGTATATATACCCACAAACTCATCTATGGTTTGACCTTTTCTTTTTTTTATACTGTTTTAAAACATTACATATGTTTAATTTTTACATGGAGTGCAGTACTCTTGGTTTTTCTTTAATACAGTTTTATAGTTAGCCTCCTCTGCTTGAATTAACTGGAAACTGTTACACACATCAAGTATTTCAGAACCAGCTATTGTCAGAAATAAAACTACTTTCTTAGTGTCTTCCTTTTTGTTATCACCCTTTGTTTGCAGATAAAGAGTGAAATACAGTTTAAACCTTCCTCAATTATTTTCCACATTTCCATAGAAGTTTACCTCTGGTGGGGCCTTTAATACTCCAGGCTTCCACTCAGTGTCTTTTCTTAGTTCCTTTTTATTCCTGATACAATGTGGCATTCAGTGATCACTCACTGCTTCAGGAGCTTGGAAGAGCTCAGCTTTATTCTGTGTCTGGTTCCAAGTGGCTGTACATAACAACAAGAGCCTCGTAGGCAGAATCAGGGCTGGGCACTGTAAACTTCAGTTCACACAGACAGTCCCTAGTATAATTCAAGGGCTTGAGGGGAAGCCAGTCACCTGCCACATGAAGCAGTCTGTCATCCCATATAAAATAGACACTGGGTGAAAATATTTTAGTACAGAAGATTACAATACACATTCTATGAACACTGATGTAGTAAAAGACAATCATTCAATATCTGCAGATGGCAGAAACAAAAAAGACAAAGTTAATGTGAAATCATTCTTAAACTTAAGCAAATATGCATGACAAACTTCTTTGAGATATTCACCCAGATCTACCTACCACCATTGATGGGCACTTTATGAAGACGCACAGACTCAGACTTCAGGGCCAGAAAGGACCACCATGGTCATGTAGTCTAACCTCCTGCACATTGCAGGCCACAAAACCTCACCTCTACACTCTTGTAATAGACCCATAACCTCTGGCTGAGCTCTTGAAGTTTTTAAAACATGTTTGAAAGACTTTGCATTACAGACAATCCATCATTTACACAAGTTTAAACCGGCAAGTGATCTATCCCCCACGCTGCAGAGGGAGGAGAAAACCCCCTATGTGTCTCTGCCTGTTTGACCCAGGAGAAATTTCCTCTCTGACCCCAAATATGGTGGCCAGTGAGGTCCTGAACATTTCAGCAAGACCCAACAGCCAGACAGCAGAAAAATAATTCCCTCCACATCTAGTGTTTCATCATCAGCCATTAGAGCATATTTGCTGCTAGCAATTGCAGATCAGCTAAATGCCATTGTAGGCAGTCTCATCTGTGGTAGGGTGGCCTTCGTGCTCCCGTGGGCCAAGCGCTTTTTCAGTGTGCTGGGCACAAAATGGCCGCCCGGGGCTCCCACCTGTCTTAAGATAGCAGCCGTCTCGCTTCCGCCCCGTCTTCCTTCAGGCCTTCGCAGGCCAAGCAGTGCCCTCGGGACCTTAGTTTCTAAGGTTGGGGTAGGGGGTGTCCGAGCTCTCCCTCTTCTTCGGACACCAGCCCAGAGACCCTGATTGACAGCAGTGGCTGGCTGCTGCTATAAGGCACTGTGTGAGTCTCCTCTCTGGGCTGCTTCCCTACCCTGATCTTTGTTGGGGATAAGTAGCCACTCCAACGGGCAAGCCCCCCTGCTTTCCTCTGGCTCCTGCCACTCACAGTCTCCGTCTCCGTCTCCTTCCCCTTCCCCCCCAAAGCTCCAGACCTCTAAACTCTCCAAACTTCAAGAGCACCCTGCCTGCCTGGCAGGGAGCTTTTATCTGCTCCCAGGCAGCCCTTAATTGGTCTCAGCTGACCCTGGCCTCTGCTGGCCCTAATCAGCCTGAGGGAAACCTTGGGCAGCTGCTAGGGGAACAGGGCCTTGGCCATTCTTAGGCTAACATAGTGTCCTTCTACTGCGTTCCGGTAGCCCGTCACACATCATACCATCCCTTCCATAAACTTATCAAACTCAGTCTTGAAGCCAGTTAGGTTTTTTGCTGCCACTTGGAAGGCTGTTTCAGAACCTCACTCCTCTGATGGTTAGAAACACCTTTGTCTAATTTCAAGCCTAAACTTGTTGATGCCCAGTTTATATCCATTTGTTCTTGTGCCAAAACTGGCGCTTAACTTAAGTAAGTTCTCCCCCTCCCTAGTATTTATCCCTCTGATGTATTTATAGAGAGCAATCATATCTCCCCCTCAGCCTTCTTTTAGTTAGGGTAAACATGCCGAGCTCTTTGAGTCTCCTCTCATAAGGCACGTTTTCCTTTCCTCTGATCATCCTAGTAGCCCTTCTCTGCACCTGTTCCAGTCTGAATTCATCTTTCTTAAACACAGGAGACCAGAACTGAACACAGTATTCCAAATGAGGTCTCACTAGTAACTTGTATAATGGTACTAACACTTCTCTATCTTTCCTGGCAATACATCTCCTGATGTGTTCTACGATTGCAAAAACCTTTTTCAGAGCTGCATCGCATGGGCGGCTCATAGTCATCCTCTGATCAGTCAATACGCCCAGGTCTTTCTCCTCCTCTGTGGCTTCCAACTCATATTTCCCTAGTTTATAACAAAAATTCTTGTCGTTAGTCCCTTAGTGCATGACTCTGCACATTGATCTACTAAATTTCATCCCATTTCTATTACTCCAATTTTCAAGATCATCCAGATCTTCTTGTATGATATTCCTGTACTCCTCCACATTGGCAATACCTCCCAACTTTGTGTCATCTGGAAATGTTATTAGCACACTGCCACTTAAGACAACCTGTCTTCTCGCTCAGAAAAATGCTTTGAACATTAGTTGGGAAATTATCAGGATGAGTAAACAATCAATGAGCATATGTTGTCCCCCCCCCAAAAATAGCCCTGTAAACAATTATTTTGCATGTGTAGTACACAGCAGTATGGAAAGCAACATTATTTATATGAACTGATGCAGATTCTTAGCTGTGAAAATCTGTATTTTAGTCATTATTTCCATAAAACCATTTATAAAATCATGTGCTGCTTTGACTACATTGGATCCCTTATAAGATGTAATAAACCTCTACTTATTCTTCCCTCTAATTTATATTTTTCCCCTGAAATTAGAATATAAAATACATGCTAATCCTTATTTTATCTCATCTCTTGGGGTGTCAAGTTTTATCCAATGGGAGGATTATATTCCTGATGCTTCAATCCTAACTCTTTTTTCCTTTAGTGATAAGAACTTTGGATACAGATATGACAGTTAATCATGCTCTGCAAGTACTGATCAATGCAAACTAAATTTAATAAAGCTGCTTGGGTCCCCCTTCTGCAACCACCTCTCTGCAGTACCACAAATAGACTGTGTTCTTTATCAGCTTACTTATCTGCTAAAACTGTGCACTCAGCTTCATTTTCACTATTCTCAGAGCTTGGGTGACTTTAGTCAGGCAGCAACCCGACAATTGTACAAATTTCACAAGACGTAATTATACAGAATTCTAACAGCAAAATGGCTTTTGTTGGCTTTATTTTCATAATTACAAGTTCATGTTTATAAAGCAATGGCTAATGACCTTTTTGCATTTAGAATTGAAAACTACAATGCAACATATTAAGAGCTTTTTAAAATTTGTTCACATATATCTATCCGGACATAATTCTATGCAGAAACGCCTCTTGAAATAAAAATAAAAATAAAATAAATAAACAAATAGCAATTTGTTAGCAACATTCATCAAAGGATCTCAAAGCACTTCACATGCAGTAATCCATCTTTACAATACCGCTCTGAGTTAAGTAATATTATGATCCCCATTTAATAGATGGGAAAACTAAGGCATGATGAATTATTTTGGGGGGCAGGGGGCATTGTATCCAACACAAGAAATCAATGCTAGAATAAATATAGAACTCTGGAATGTTGATTCCAGACCTATTATATATTTTTAGTCACTTATTGTTATGCTGAACAATTTTGGTTTGCATTGGTCCATATCCCCTGAGTTTGGACTTAAGATTCAGATTGGAATGAACCTAAAATCTGACAGTGAAACTCAGAGAAAAACATTTAATTTCAGCATGAAATCATAAATTGACCTAGGTAGGAGCACGACACAAACACATACAGGTACACACATATACCTACCCACACACATGGAATGTTTTATGTTTGTATATGTGTTACCTGAGAAAACTTACATAAACAGATAAGTGCATCTTTAATTATTATAAGAGCCTTCCCACCATAAGAATGGTGCTCACAGTACTGAAGCCCACTCTTTCCTTTAAATCTCTATTGATTAAAAAATACAAAGGGTGAAGTTAATAAAATCTACACAATAAATGAAAAAAAAAATACACTACCTCAAGTGGAAAACATGCCAGACCTTGTTAGTGACGTCAATATTTCTTATGATGTTATGTGGAAGAAACATAACCACTATGGTGACGAGTAACTGTATAAAACCCTAAAATAGATAGATTATTATATGATCCATGTTCAGTGACTTAGTTACATTTTTGTTTGAGATTTTTTGAACTGTATCTATTTCCCAGCTTCCCCAATGAAAAAAACTGCATATTGGCCACTTCAGAATTATTAAATATCCTCTATTAGTACTATGTCTACCCCAATCCTAGTTCCATTAAATTTGTTCATTATCAAAAAAGGAAACTTTACTCCTGATACTGTTGGCCTGGATTTGAGGGGTATGCTACCTCAGAACTTGATCAAGCTAGTAGCAACCATATTGTGTGCATTCAGCCACCATTAATTAATAAAATTAAACACCACATAGTTAAGGCTTAATTTGAACAAGCAGGACTTCTGAAGGCAAGGTTAATGCAGGATTGCAGTTTCTGCTAATCAGAATGGGAGGAGGGGAGAAAAGAGTCAACAAGTTGAGATTGAAAGAAAATAACTGGATGAGACCTTGAATTTGGATGCCTTTGATACAGAAGCTTATTATGACTAAGATTGTTAGTAATGTTTTGTTAATAAGTAGTTCATTGAAATTAGCAGAAGCGATGACCCAGTAGAGTCACTATGATCTATGTGTTTTGTGATAGTTATGAAAAGTTAGACAATTGAGTGCACTTGGGAGCAGTTCTCTGAAGCTATCCTGAGAGACTTTTTCCCTACACCTTTACTCCCTGGCAGGGAAGCATCAGGCCAGAGATGACATGCTGCAAATTACTCAAGGCCATCACAAATTCTAGGTAATTATTTGGGCTATCCTAAACCTATTGCTTATGTCTGTGTGTGCTTAAATCCAATAAATAGTAGTTTTAGGTAACAGCATGCTTGCTTGTATTAATCCTCATCAGCCGGAAGCACTGTGTTCCCACTGATTCATTATTGACACTGCCTGGACTCGAATGAAACAGTTAAATTACCACTGCTTTGGATTTTGAAAACCCTGAGTAATGAAATTTTTATTTGAAGGTGTTTTACATAGCTTTAAGTTTCTTAAGAAATAAATATATCTCTATAGATATATATTGCTATATATATATATATGAATGAATGAACTATTAGTGATTTTTTTTCTTATACTCTGAATAACAGGGCTCTTAGTTTTGTGGATGAAGGTAAAATAGCACTTTTATTTTTCTGTAATGAAATGAAGCACTTAAAAGATAAAGTGATTTATAAAAAGATAAAGATTTAAAAGATAAAACAGAATTTGAGATATGATGTCAGTCCCTGAAGTAGCTCAAAATCCATAGGGGATTTTTGTTCATCGCAAATGACCCTTCTCTTTCCACAGTGGGAAAAGATGTGGCACTTCATCCGGTAGCACTGCTGGAGCTATTTCACAGGACTATTCCACACCACTTTTGTGGAAACAATAATTAGAAGAGACACCTAGACTGGATCTTTACCAGAGTTGGACTGTGGATCCTCTGGGCCAAGGAAATGTTGGTGTGATGTACCTTGAAATCCTAATACTTCAGGATTAATTTGACATTCATGGAGTATACTGCAAAAGTTGCCTGCTCCAGAAAGACTTCATCTAATGGACTTTAACTTAGACCTAATTTAATACACTTAAACAATACATTGAACACCTCCTAACAAAGGACTGTTCATAATCAAATGCCAGGCAAGGGGACTAAGTGCCAAGGCTTGACAGTCTAGCTAGTATATGCTGATCAACAGTGGAATTACAATTGGTATCTAAATGATCACCTTCAAAAGTACATATTTTTATATTCCATTTCTAAATCAGTCAAATTAAACTGTAATTTAGAGGATATTTGTCTTCTAAGTTATCAAAACTAGTACCATTTTCTTCAATGAAAGCTAATTACTAATTGCTAAAGGTTTAAGCAAAGTTTTCAGCTACTATATGCCACTGATGTTCAGAATACCTAGACCATGTCATATGTACATTTGTACTTTAATGTATTAAGAAATTAATCCTAACTACTAACAGCTCATGTTAATATCTGAGACTTTGTCTTTTCTTTCCCCCCTCACCCATTCAAATAAATAAATGAAATTAATTGCTTCACCTAATTGAAGATGGTTGGTTGTGACGGAAGTCACTCAAGTGACTGACTACCTAAGCAATGGGAGAGTCCATGTGATTATTTTGCAATCCTCTGCCCTTCCACATATGTGCACTGCATCATGTGATCATTTATTCATGTGATTCTCTCTCACTTCTCATACTATGCCTATCTGCCAAAGCTAAACTTGATTAGACTCACATGATAGATATCTGTTCCATTCATGGATTAATGTAACCCTTATAGTCCTCAATACAGCATATGCTTAAGTCTCTAGCTGAATAGAGATGGTCTGGACATTCAGGGTTAAAAAAAAGTTTCCAGAAGGAAATAACTATTTGGAGTTAGGGAAAAGAAAGTAAAAATACAAAAACATGTCTATCCCGCGTCTGAATTTCCTAGTGCAATCTATCTTTCAAATGTCTGTCTTTTGGATTGTAAGCTCTTAAAGACTGGAGCTGTGTTTAATTTTGTATTTTGCCAGCAATGAGCACATTACTATTGGTTTAAAACAAACAGGATCTGATTTGCACAGGTACTGTAGCTCCATTCTTCTCAACAAAGTCAATAGGAGTTGTGGGGACACAGCATCTATGAAAATCAGTCCCATAATAAATAATAATATTTGCTTACAATTCACTGTTTCAGCAAACATTTCTGTGAGCAAATTCACTCACTAGAATGTTTTGCAGAAAGAAAACACAAGAGGGGCATGAGCAGGGTTGAAGTTAGTTCAATAATCAGAACTAATATTTATCTAGGTCTTAACGTCATAGAGAAATTAAGGCACTGCTCTTTTTAAAAATAAAGGCCCAACAGCCTAAAATAAAGACCATGGCACTCTAACATAAATATTCCAGTATTTCATAAGATTAGTTTTAACTAGAGCAGGGATTTGTTTTTGGTTTTTTGTTTTAATAGCACAATTCCCCCTACGCCCCCATTGGACTCAGTTGGGGCCCAACTGGAGCTGAATGTGTCTTTTTCAATACCCATAACTTTGATCCTAGGACATATTTCAAAACTCTCTCAGTACTAATTCAAATATTTTTATGCATTTATAATTCAGTTTCAGGTTTTAAAATAACCTGAATTAGTGTACCGAAAAATTTTAAAACTCAACTTGGTTACAAAATTTAGAAACAACAGAGGAAAAGCAAAAGAGACACGATAGCCATGACAATGTAAATTAATCAAGGAATAGCTGAAGACAAAAATACTCTAATTGATGTTTCCTTTTTTGACTTATCGTGGTTGTTCTTCTAACAAAGTAAAATATTAACAGGTGCTTTGCAGGCCTGTTAGTGCGCAATGGACAAGAGTCTAAGGTTCTAAACCGGCTGAACCATGTCAAAGAAATCTACCTACCAGAGAAATTATTTTTCTTTCCCCCAAATGTGCAATTTCTCCCCCAAACTTATAGGATGGGCAAGATACAGTTCTATGCTACTGACAGGTGTATGATTCTATATCTGGCAACTCTATCAAGTTTGACATAAGAGCTGTAGTGGAAAAGGAAGATTCCCAGTGAGATACACAGCACTCATTTCAGCCCCACAAGGTTCTAGATTCCAGGCTTTAAAACTGTTATTTTTATGTAGAGGAAAAGCTACTTTAAGTCACTTTAAAGGCCTTTTAAAACTTATTGGGCTTGATTCTGAACACCATTTAAACTAAAGTAACTTCATTGATGTCAATAAAATTACCCCTGCTTTCCAGCAGTGTTATAGAGAAGATAATCAGGCCAATTAGTTTGATTTTTTCTTCTCCTCTGAACCCTGCACAGTCAGACTCCAGGTAACTCAAACACCTAGTGTTATATGAGAAATACAAAATATAGGCCCAAGGGAGGGAATATAAAAATAGACCCAATTACATTTTAAAACCTCTCCAACACATTTAAAAAAATCATTTTTCTGAAACATGCGGTACATAAACAACGGAGCTATTGCTCCCTAAAGCAGAATGAAACTGTGGAGTAATACAGATTTTGCCCAAGAGACCAATCTGAATGGGAGGAGACAGAACCCTCTGTTACTGTTGTTCACACACTGGCTACTATGCATCATTTCAGGGACTTGACAGACTCCTGACTTGGGACAGGTTAGTCTGCGGGACTTGGGATCACTACCTGTAGGAGCAGCTGCTTCAAGAAGGTGGTCTCACATTAGGCAGATGCTTACGTATGGGGAGTTCAGCTGAGGCTCAGGAGAAAAGATGAAAGCCCTAGGGGGAACTACAATCCCAGAAGTACATGCACTGAGACAACAGAAAAGAAAAGCAGATGGCCAGGGTTCCATGCCCATTGTGAGATGTGTTTACTGCGGGACACAACCTGAGCAGGCAAAGCAGAAATACTTAATACTAGAACAGCATTGCAAGAAATGTGGCAAGTTGAAGCATTTTAGCGGCGTGCACAAGAGCAGAGGAAGATCTCACAAAGATTCAGTCAGATTTGTACAAGAGGGGGAGGGCACATCAGACAGCTCTGATGACATTATAACTCTCTCCTTGAGCTCAAGAGAGCATCAGGTTAAGGTTGGCGGGACAGAAAAGCAACAAGGGACAATACCAACTTCAATGAGTGCAGATATGCCCTGTGCAAATTCAGCTGGATAGCTGGGCCTCCTGCAATGCGATTCCTCAGGGTGATTTGGACTCAGACACGCCCATTACAAAGAACAGGCACAATCTGATTATGTATAATGAGACCATAAAGCAGTCCATAGGAAAATGTGACCTTATAGTAACTAACCTGAAAAACCACAGACGGTACCAACTGAAGTTTGTGGTGATGTATGGTAAGCACTACAGAACCCTCTTGGGGAACACAGCCACGCAAGCCATGGATCTGATCGGGGTGCAGCATCAGAATTTTATAGCTGCAATGCAAGAAGCAATAGGGGGAAACCCATGGACAATGAAGACAATTTTAAAAGCACATGGGAATGTTTTCAAAGATGGCGGTGCCTTGAAGGAAAGCTGAAACTGGAAGTAGACCCACAGTGGAACCTGCATGCTTACCACAAAGGAAAATTCCAGTGGCACTATGTAATCCAGTATGCAAGGAGCCTGAAAGGCTGCAGAGCAAGGATATCGTGACATCTGCAGATGCCAGTACAGCCGGGATAAGCAGCATGGTGATGGCAAAAAATTTTTTTAAAAAATACATCAGACAAATTACACATTGGCATAGACCCAAAGCCACTGAGCCAGACATTGAAATGATGGCACTATCCACTACTCACAACTGATGACATCTTACCAGAACCTTCCAAAGCCACAATCTTTAGCATCTGTGACATGAAGAATCGGTTTTAGTCCATAACCCTGGATAGAGTCCAGCATGCTGACAGCCTTTGAAACACGCACCATTTGGAAACTACAGATAGCTGTGAATGTGCTACCAGGTAGAGATTAGATGTTATCCATGATAGTGTTAGCTTACAGTTGGAGCAGGATGTATATACCCAGGATCAGCAAGTTGGGGGATGGGATCAGGACACTGAATCCATTAACATGCTTTACTATCCTCCCAGTTTCAACAGAAAAACTGATGGAAATCAAAGAGGAAATGGAAAAGAACATCCAACCACAGGCAGTCAAGAGAGCCATACTAGCAGGATGGCCAGATGATACAAGCCAAGTACTAGTAGGAGCAGAACCATATTTTCAAATAAAAGATGAGCTAGGTGTGCAGAACGGAATCATATTTCAAGGACAGAAAGCTGTTGTTGCCAGCTCATTACCTAAGGATGTCATACAAAAAATACATGCCTCACACTGGGGCACTGACCACTGTTTGACAGGCCTGAGTGTTGTCCATAGAGCTAGCTTGTCTTTATTATATTCACTGCTTTCCATTATATTCAGCAGTAATGCAAGGAACCTACAGGCCTGTATACTGTAAGACATTAGCTTCAGCAAGCTAGCATAAGGCTATGAACTTTGATAAATGGCTCAATGGAAAACCCCAAGTATCGGGGAGCTGAAAATAGAGTGTTTAAGGAGAATTTATAACCACACATACATGATCCAACCATAAGAGTGTCATGGCACCATGGCAATAGTGATGTTAGCATATCATATTATAAAAGTTACATCCCTAGCCTTGGGGCAATAGGAAAAGGAGATGTAGTCCTTGGGAGGTGTCAAAATGATGGCCACAGATGATGAGGGAGAAAATTATGATGAGGAGGAAGATGATGGCTAACGTTGCATGTTGTTCTACAAGGGTTAGTGTGAGTATATGGATATGAAGATGTACATTCTATAGTATCTGTATCTACCTTACTGAGTTGGGGTGTTTTTGACCATGCTAAATGTATTAATAAACTATTTGTAATTATAGAATAGTTCCTATAGTGTGAGTGTTTTAACGGTGCACACTGAAGTTCCCAACTGTATAATACTTGGCCCGATCTTGGGACAAGAACTTGTCAACCTTCAAAGTGATAACTGGGTATTCTTAAGTAATCAATATAATCTATAGATAAGGCTACATAAGAGTGTTTTTACTGGCTGTGAATGAATACACAACTGCACTCCTTGATAAAAGGGGGGGGCATCTTCCCCTCTTCTGATAACTACCAGCATAATGATTCTTATTGTATGTGCTGCTCATATGACCATGGAAAAACGTGGGAGCAGACTTCTTTACCTTCAAGGAAGATAAGTACTGGATTACAATCAACTACTCTTCAAATTTTCAGGAGACTGATGCCCTGCCCAACACAAGAAAAAAGTCAGTGATTGGCAAATTGAAGGCCCACTTTGTGAGATACATTTCAGAAATTTACTATTCACTGACAACAGACCCCAATTTGACTCTGAAGAATTCAAGGAATTTTTAAGGAAATGGGAATTTGACCACCACATCTCCTCCCTAGCATACACACAGAGTAATGGTAGGGTGGAATCAGTTGTGGAAACAGCTAAGAGACTGTTACACAAAATTGTTTTGTGTAACAGTCTCTTTTGGTTCAGGCCCTTTATTAGCATTTTTGGCAAACAAGGTGCCACAGGGTGCCAAAACAACCCAAACCGGACCCTAATTGGGTGAAGTACCAAAACCCTGCTTCCAGTAGAGGGAGACCCATTGCAGACAAAAGGACGGAGACACTACCAAGCGGAGACAGCGAACAATCAGAGAAAGCAGGCACTAGAGTTCGACAAGTCAACCAAGACCCTAACAGCTCTGCAGACAAGCACTCCTGAGAGGATCCAGCCATTAGAAAGACACCAGAAGCTGTGGACTAAAGGAGTCATAAGCCACTGCAGTGGCACCCACATCATACAGCGTGACTATGCAAGAGGATTAAATTACCCAAAGGAACAAGAGCTACTGAAGAGCCAGCAGACAACACCCAACCACAAAATGGAGAGAGAGAGAACCATTTGGAGGCCAACCCCTTAAGAAAGGAGAAGACTCCACAGAAAGTGAGTTTGCTAGACAGGGAGACAAAGACAGATTGCTCCTCATGTTGATTGCCTGTGGAGGGGACCAAATTATCTTAAAGACTATGTAACCTGCTGTTGTAAAGACAAGACTGCAACTTAGCTACATGCTAGCAACCTCTGTCTGAAGGGACATGAGGTTTGGGTCTGGGCATCAATTATTTATTTTAAAAGTTTATGTTAAAATGTTTGGAAAATAGGGAAGATGTATTGGGTTCAGTGGAATTTGAGTCAGAGGGCCTATGTTCCCCAGAGGGACTATTATTGAGGGGACTCTAGGAGAACAGGGAACCTGGATGGTTAGTTGGAAGTAATGCAGCCACACAGGCAGAACAAGTCTACAGGGTTTAATAACATTCTTTTCCAACTTAATCTGCATTCAGTTTCACTATTTGTTAATGAAAGAGCGAGTTAAGGTTACAAGTGTGAACTTCATCTTATCACTTCAACTTTATCTTTCTCTTAACTTTTATTTTTTAACAGACAGTTTATTAATGGTGAGGATGTGAGAGCCATAAAGGACTTGACTTCTGAATCAATATGGTTCAATATGTAGGATGAGCAGTTAGGAGGGAAAAAAATCTATTTTCTTGTAAACTGAACAAATTTGATCTGACTTTCAATGAAAGTTAAGGTCCTAATTGCCTAAGTCACTTTTGAAAATGGGACTTAGTCCCTAACTTACAAAAGGCACTTTTGAAAATTTTACCCAATATAAATGTCTGTCTACATTGCCATTTCTACACAATCACTTTTCAGAGCACATTTGGACCATGTTTCCTTGCTCTGATGTGCAAAAGGTCATTAGGCCATTTTCTAGCAATTAAACAAATTGTTTTCATGGAATGAAAATTTCATCTAAGCAAATAAATGTTCAGCCTTTATAAAGAACTGAGTACTCTCTAAAAGTATAGGGGGAACGCACATGCCTACCACATGAATAATAAATGCAAAATATTGTAAGGAGTATGTATAAAATGTCCTGCAAGTAGAGAGAATTTCAGCAAATTTCAGAATTTCGGAGAATTTCAGAGAATCTCAATGAAATTTGATTCAGCTGAGAGAATTTCAGCCAACTTTCCCTTTATTTCTCTATCTAACTCTTACTTATCTCAAGTTGAGGGATATTTCCGGTATTTCTCCTTGTTTCCTGAGTATTTTTTAAAGTAGGAATTTATGAACAATACAAATCAGTCATTACCTGCAGCAATTCTCTTATCAAAGTTAAGAACATGATAGCTATAACCAGCAAGTTGTTTACATTTGAGTAAAGCTTCAGTAACACCCCTGCACACCAACCAAGTGAAAGTTACTGATAACCAATCATCAAAACTAAAATAAGTAATGACATTTTAATATAACTTACACATTACAGGTGTACATAGTGAAATATGTTAAAGGTTATATTTGTGCATGACTCAATTGACCCATAAAGAGAGATGGAAAATAGCTTGACATTGCCTTATATGAAGCAGCACAGGGGATGGAAGTAAAGACATTCAATATTAAAAAGCTTCATACAAAGCAGATGAAAACAGTTTCTTGTTGGAAGAACTCTTTTTGTGACACGGTGCCATGCTGCTTATCTAATGATGAAGCAGTTGAACCAGAAATATTGATGGAGCCTTGCTGGTATTTCCTGCTGACCACTGTAAGTACTGTAGATGATACAGATTCTTAGACATTCCTGGAATAGCTTTCATAAGCATTGATTGAGCTAACTTCGCTCTATGCAAATCTCTCAAGATAATAAAATCTGGAGACTTACGCATGTGCACACACACATGTTTTTCTTGCACTAATTCTGAACCCGAGCTAATAAAACCAAGTAGTGGAAAATGCAGAACTAGGGCTTGCAAGCTGAGTTCATGTTTGATATTAACCTTTCTGTGCATCATAGTGGGATTTGGGCATTTTAAGATTTCATTCTGAACAAAAGAGGAAATGAGGTTACGCTTTAACGTTAGTCAGAGGTGCTGTCAAACCTTACACTTTGAATTAAAGCAACTATGTCCATAGATGCTCATCAGCAGTCAGGAATATGAAATAGATATGTTAATTTCATTAAGAGGTGTTTTAAAGCTTCAGTTATACTATCTCACACTGTTCTTCCCCAAATAACTGCTGGCAGACTGCTGCAACTTAAAAGGCTTCCATTTCCACAGCGTCCTCTGAATCATTGGAATTTGTCCTAAATAGGGGTGCTCAAGGCAACTTGCTATTGTAACATAGACATGATAAAAAGGGTTATGTTAATGGCCTGATGTAAGACGACAAAAGCTAAGAAAGGCCAAGTTAAAACTTGTCAACGGTTCATACCTACATGTTACAGCACCTGTTGTCTAAAACAGCAATGCACAAAAGATGGTCTTAAATGAAATCTAGAGAACGATCACAATGTACCCTGTGGTCACCATCATAGTTGCAGTAGGTGAAGTTTGTAGAATTTACCATTCCCAGCATGCTCACCTCCTTCCCCCCAGATGTTCTGTCTGCCTCTCTCCATTTGTGAGGGGCTGCAGTTTGCTCCTTTGCTGCAAATTAGGAGAGGCCCTCAGGCTTCTGAAAAATTACTAAATGTCACTGTGAGATTCATCCTTAGAGCTGTGAGCAAAGTCAGTTTCTACTTTGCATTTCTTTGCTTTTACAGATGTAAATCAGTGGGCCACATCCTCCGTTGGTGTAAACTGGTGAAATTCTACTGAAGTTAGAGGAGTTCCACTGATAGAGCTGCACCAATTTACATCAGCTGAGGATGAGACCAAGAGGCTTTTGGAGTGACATGCTGAGATTGGATATGTAACATATATATACCATGGCATCTAGGATTTGATTGCTGTATAATGAAGAGCCATTTAAGTAATTACTTTTGCATAAATTACTCAGTGCTGGTATGTTCCAATCTATAATTGCTCCACATCATAAGCACCATGGTTACCAATCAAGGGGAGAGGAATTAAAGTCCTGGAAAGAGGGAGAGGAATTAGGTAAAACAAGGATATAGTAAGTTAGACCAATGAGCATGTTATTTTTAGTCTCCTATTGCAAAATGTAATTTGCATGCTGAACAGGGGTTAGAAGGGCCAAGAGTGAAAGCTATTTGTACTACAGCAGATGTACTGTATACCCACAAACACTACATACTAACAATAAGGAAACTTTTAGAAAAGTGAAAAGGCGCATGCAAGTATAACAAAGTCCTTCCTTTGAAGTGTACCTAAAACGTAAATCCAAATATCAATGGAACATTTCTACAGTTATACAAAACCAATAATCTCTAAGAGTCCCCCCCCCTTCTCCCCCACCCCCGGCCAAGCATAAAAACTCTAAAGTCTCCTAGAGATAGCACCAGTGCCTATGGGTCTTCTCCACTCTAAGCCCAGTTCAGACAGTAACTCTAATGGTGGCAATAGGAGCAAAATGTTTTCAGCTTTTTTAACCTTTGCCTCCAATCCCCTGCCATCCAAAAACATTTCTTGGATTGAGAGAAGGAGTAGTAGCCGTAATAGCCATCTCCCCTCATTCCAAGTTTCAAAAGAAAGATTAAACCACTAGAGATGACCCATAGCTGCTAATAGTGGGGGAGGGGGACAGTGAAGGCAGCAGCTTCAGCAGATGTTACTGAGCATGTTCAGTACAAGACAAGCAGCAACTCGGGGGGCACATGACTTCCCTCCAAACCTCTGCTAGCCACTCAGCATGCCTTGAAGATACCCATTTAGTAGATTTTTCTGGGGTGGCAGCAATAAGGGCAGGTGAAACTGAGTACAGGTTTGCAGACCTTTCATGAACCTGAACTGTGTTTCAGGGAATCAGGTTTAATGATGAAACTCAAGGTGGTTTTGAGTGCTATTCATTTTTTATTAGGAATATTTGGGACAGCTGTTTTCTTATAAAAGTAAATCTCTTGTGACAGTAAACATGGTGTGATGGAGAAGGTCTGGCACAGATGTCAAATAATCTTTGGCCTTTATTGATATGTGATAGTTCCAGAAAACATTTTATTGGATGAGCCTTTGGGGAGCAATCCTTCAGCTAATTGCTGTATCCCTGATCTTCTGGCAGAAACACACAGATACACTTCAGAAATCAGGAGGCCCAGGTAGGGTATATTTTGTACAGCATATTCAAACAAAAAAATTATGAAAGCATTCTGCATGTGACCTCTGGTACAATTGACCTTGACTCAACACCACACATTAAAGGATATTAAGCATGAGGAGGGGAGCAAGTATCTGACCTGAGGGGCCATGAGGTGCTGACTCAAGTTTTGGACCTCTAACCACGGCACAGCTCCCAGCTCCACAACAGCGATCCTGGCAGTTCTTGAAACCCTGTCGGACCCCGCTCTAGCTGGGGCTCTCAGAGTCTAAGCTGCTGGGTCTGCACAAGTAAGCCTGGACCCTGAGAGCCCTGGCTTCCAAGTTCCCTGCCACGGAGCTGAGAGCCTGGAAGTCCTGGGATGTGCTTCCAGGATCCATGGTTCTCAGGGCACTCTGCTATGTGGATTGCCTTGGTTTGTGAACCTAGAGCATCACCACATGCTGGCCAGCTGAGAAACTGACAAGAGTGTCACTTTTGCTCAGTATCAATTGGGAGCACAGTTCATTTCAGAATGGCCCATGTGTGGAAGTTTCCAAAATCAGTTTTTTTCATTTGGTTTGTGGGAAACTGAATACTTTGGGTTTGTTTCAAATGAATGTCATATAAACTGCTAACAAATGAACGTGGTATTCCTCATGTCCTGTTTGAAACTGCTGTAGAGCGTTGCTTTGAGCTAGTTCCACACCAGGGCTCCTATCCACGGCAACATTTCAGAGGTGGGAAAAGGGATCCGTGAAAACTGTTTTTTGTTTTTTTTTAACTTAGCTCTAGGCATAACAACATTTCCTTTTCAGTTTGCCTCTTATGGAAAGTTATTAGCAAGGATGTGCAAAGGAAGGAGGCCTAAAGTGAAGTTAAAACTGGGAGGAGTACTTCCTGAGTGTACATGGAGAATCCAGTGTCCCTTCACCAAGGCATCAGTGTATTCAAAAAAAACCCAAAACCTCCCCTCAGCACAGCTCTCTTGGTGCACCAGTGGGCAGAGCAGCAGCTCTGGAAGAGATTTCCAATGGTGAGAGTTTTTGAAAACCCCACCCTTGATATCACCATTATTCTGAACTACAACAGTGCAGCCATAACCCAGACTATAAATATATGATACATAGACTTGAAAACCATTTTCTAATTTCTACATAAAAAATCACTACCAAATTTAGAACAATTATTAACAGTACAGATGACACATTCACATCTTCCTAAAATATAGGAGACCGAGAAACATATATCACATTCTATATGTAGTAATACACTTGACTTAATTATATGCACCATTATAAAACCATGCAGGAAGTACATACAATGTAATTTATAAATATCATGCCATTCTTACAAAAATCAAACACATTAATAGATATCCAGCGAATAGGAACAAAGTTCAAACTTCCCCATTGTTGCGTGGTATGAGTATGGGGGATTTCTGTGCTGTGGGTGGAGGAAGAGGTGTAGCTGATATTTAAAAGAGAGAGGCAAGGTGGGTGAGGTAATATCTTAGTCACTAATGTGTATAAAGTGTAGATTCAGCTGTTTTTTCTTTTTACAAGGTATGTTGGTGGGGTAGGTAGTCTAGCAATCTTAATTTATGGTTAAAGTCTTTTGTGTGGGAATAGATTTATATACACACATCACACAGAGATATATAAACAAATATGCACAGACACCACTTAATCTCTTTAAATTATGCAGCCCACAAATGTTTAATCACCTCAATTTTTCAGTTAAATTTTTTTTTTAAAAGAAAAGAAAGTATTTTAAGATGGAGGAGCATAAAGCAGTTTTCTAAACCCAAGAATTCCATTGTTCATCCATTTGTAACTTGAAAAGAAGAGCTATTTTTGTTTTATTTTTTCTTTTCTTTTCTTTTCTTTTTTAATTTCCTTGGGCATAGACTTTGAGTCCAGGAAGAAATTTGGCATTTAATTTTTACAGCTGAATTATAAACTCCTGTGGTATTTCACTCACTCTTGCTCTCTAAAGCATCAGTTCTTGGCAAGGTGCCTATCTTTCTCCCTTCACATAGTCATTTTGAATAATAAAACTATACACAGAAATAATGTTACTCTGCTTTTGAACTGAACACAATCAACTGAGCCATGAGGAGGCTGAGATCTGCTCTATAAGGGTGTCAACTGTAGGAGAGGAAAGATGAAAGCCTCTAAAAAAAGTGAACATGGAGGAAACTCAAGAAGAATTTCACCTCTGTGCCGGAGGCCAGCATAAGACCCATGCACCAGTGTAGTCCCACTTAAACACTGTTTTAAAGGGTTGAGAGAGATTTTAAGTTTGCCTTCTGTGCTGGGGTGAATTCCTGTCTCAGAGAACTGAAACAGAAAGACACACAAAGAAAAAAGAATAGGAGAAGGAAAAATTCTCTCTTCAAATTTCTGTCCCCACCCTCCAAAAAATAAGGTAAACAGTTTATTAGACATGGGGCCAAGTCAAAACCCATTCCTTTGAGGAAGTTTATATGCAGTTTTGCCTTTGTGCTGTTCTGTACTTCTGTAAATTGCTCAAAACAGATCCAGACACTCACAAAATGGATATGGAGTTAACTTGTGCTGGATGGGCCCATTTGGGCAATCTTTAATAGACATTTGACCTATGTCCTGTAGGAGAGTAAAGGGTTAAAAGCTGGAGAAGTAGCCAGGCCTAACAGGGAACGGGGTCAAGGCAAGACAAAGTAAAGGCAAATCTTGTTTTTGTGAATTTTAGTTAGAGTCTGTAATCTCTCTTCTTCTCCTCCCTTCCTGGCCATCTGCTCAGGGGATGAACCTATTCCTATTTTTGTGCAAGGTTTTTTGTGGGAAGAAAGCATTATCTTCCTTCTCCCCCTAGCATGCCTTTACTTCAAAGAGTGTTAGTGTAAAATTTAAAGGTTTTAAGGTGATGTGCCTGACCTCTGTATGGTAATCCTGTAAACAACAAAGAGGGGCGAGTATAATTATATTTATTATGTAGTTGTTAATATTCATTTTATAGGTGTCAATGTAACCAAATCAAGGTCTATGAGGAGTTGCTGGAAATGTATACATTTATATACTGTTATGGATAAGAGAATTGTAAAGTAACCCCTCGTTGATCACTCCCGGCGTGGAGATGGAACGAGCAGGCAATAAAGGGTTCCATCTCCCCAATCTGCCCGCGGGACAACCTGTTTGATTATTTCTATGTGATGTCATAGCTATCAATTATGAGAGACGATCCTTCAAGTAATTTAAGTAGGGTGACAAGAAGGATTAGCATATAAAGAGCAGGATCCTGAATCAGCTGAACTTCATTGATGTCAATGGAGGAGCCATACTTCTTTACACCAGCTAAGACTCTGGCTCAGCAACTTTATTTTAACCCACAATGTTGTATGTCACAGGAGTTAGTATAAAAGCAACCATATTAGGAGTTGGTTTTATTTAATGTGGTAGAATACCATGATTTAATGTGATAGAATACCATAGTACCTTACTCATAAATAAACCAAACAGGCCTTTAGGCTGTTAGAAATGTTGAAAGGGAGAAGACTAAAAAGAAAGAAGGGAAAATGACATACCTTTGTTACTTTAAAGGTTTTTAACTCAGGGTTAGATTCTGCCCCCTTACTCTCATTGACTAGTTCCTCATTCTGTGAGTAATCTTACTGGTTTCAGTGGGAGTGGGAGCAGAGTAATATTCAATATAAGTAATAGTGGCAGGATTTGGCCTTCAGTGTTGGAGACAAAGTGATGTAATAATACCTGATGAAACAGAGTTGGTTTTCCTTGCTCTTACTGTTACTCCATACTGGAGACCTTTAGCCTATTTCTCAGTATTTAAAATAAGTAAATCAATAAACAACTCTGTTTTCTTCACGAGAAGATTTGAAAGATTCACAAAAGTGTATTCTTCCTTATAATAGTTTCTTCTTCCAGTATTATCTACTAGTCATCATTCTTTCTTACATTGTACTAGTGAATGAAAGTGAGGTTGGAATGATTTTAAAAGTGACACTATTCCTTGATTATTTGTGCCCCTGGCTCCTCTACATAAGCTCTCAAAGCAATATCTTTTCATGAGAGGAAAACTAAAGGTAAATTTTATTATGTCTAGAACCAGGTTAAAGAAAAAAATACCAGTTTTCACGGATCCCTTTTCCCACCTCTGAAATGTTGCCGTGGATAGGAGCCCTGGTGTGGAACTAGCTCAAAGCAACGCTCTACAGCAGTTTCAAACAGGACATGAGGAATACCACGTTCATTTGTTAGCGGTTTATATGACATTCATTTGAAACAAACCCAAAGTATTCAGTTTCTCACAAACCAAATGAAAAAAACTGATTTTGGAAACTTCCACACATGGGCCATTCTGAAATGAACTGTGCTCCCAATTGATACTGAGCAAAAGTGACACTCTTGTCAGTTTCTCAGCTGGCCAGCATGTGGTGATGCCCTGGGGTTTACTGTCTAGGGCAATTTACATAACAGAGCACCCTGAGAGCTGTGGACCCTGGAAGCCCATCCCAGGACTTCCAGGCTCTCAGGTCTGTGGCAGGGAGCTTGGAAGCCAGGGCTCTCAGGGTCCACGCTCATTTTTCAGACCCAGCAGCCTAGAACCGAGAGCCCCAGCTACAGCAGGGTCCCCCAAGATTTCAAGAACTGCCAGGATCGCTGTTGTGGAGCTGGGAGCAGAACCCTGGTAAGAATTAGGGCTCTCAAGCTCCTTGTTCCACATCAGGGCATCTTGAAAACCTGGCATGGCTGACTGCCCTGGAGCTATTGACCCTGGAAGTCCAAGGAAGCTGCCTGTTGAGTGAACTAGCAGGAACCACACAGGCTTCCCATGGACCCCTGCCTTTGATTCACCAAAAGTTAGCTGAACCTAAGAAATTTCCGAGCAACATTTCAAGTTCTACAAACCAGCATTTTCCGATGAAACTCTGTTTCATTGAAAAATTTCTGACCAGCTCTATTCAGGATCCCTATTTTATTCCTCATTTGAAACATGGCACCTCGTATAGTAAAACATCTCATAATACCAAGCAGGAGCCTTAGTTCAGTATGGATTCAGAGGAAAACATGCCATCTACATTAATCCTATTAGACCTCTGGGTTTTCCTGGGAGGCGACTCATTAAAAGTACTGACCAAGCCAGATCACAGCCAAGTGTACTGCGGCTACATTCTACCTCCCGTGAAATATTTTTTGCTCAAAAAGTTGAGATAAGGGTACTGGTAACAAAGACATAACACAATCCAATCATGACTGCCATAATTTTTATTTGTTAAAACAGCATTTTTATTATTAAAGCATGTTAAAGTGGAAAGGTAAAATGTATTGTAAGTTCCCATTGATCTTTCAATGAGTGTATTAAGAGCTGCAGAACTCTTTCCAAATACAATTTCCTTTAAAATTCAGAGATTGGTTCCAGATTACTGCACTGTACGTAGTTGCATACAGTATGCCTTGTATTTTTAATGTTCACATTCAACCATAAGTATTTTTGTAACCACAGATGTTGAGTATACCTAGCTTTCATTTCAGGACAGCATAGAAAAATCAGATGAGGTTATTCTCTTTATTTCAAGAGAATTAATGGGCTGAGTGACTACTCTGCTTGCCTCAGTTTAGTGCACTTTTTATTACATTTTACATGTTACACCTGGGAGATGGTTTCATCATCAACCTGATATAGATTTCCAGGCTTCCTTTTTATATGACCTTGTCCTTAGGCCATGGTTACCTCTAACCTATAGAAGGACGTTTCAGTTGTCAACGTGAGTTGAGTGGAGTAGATCAGGGTTCGTAGGCACTTTTCCCTCTGTTGTAGCTAAAAAAAAATCCTGGCATTATAACTCACTAGGATTAAGGATTAATTTGACACTCAAAATAGATCAAAATATTCAGGATATTTAAGAGATTCTTATTCATACTCTTATTAAAAACAGTTATGGCTATTTTATTTTAAAGAAGCTCAAGGAGTATCAGGGATGACGCCAAGGATTAGATTGAAACTGATTGGTTTCCCCACTAAAATAGAAATCTTGAATTGTTATTAGCAATATTGTTATTTCGTAGTAGTAAGAACAACAGAGTTTATACTTATGTGCTGAGACATTCAGCTGGACACCTGAAAAATCACAATGAGGAGTTTGAACATTTATCGCTGCTAGAAATTTTATTATAGTAAGCCAATGTTAAGCATGTTCTTTAGAAATCCAAGCATGGCAATGATTCAGATCCCCAGGTTCCTGAGTCTCAGTTGCCAGCAAAGAGAATTAGCAGAGGTTACACTGGAGTGCTATCACAGTGGAAGTTATGGTGTAACAAGGAGATGCAATAATGATTTTTGCCTCCAGAGAGGCCAGGGTAAGAGATAACACACTATGGAATCACATGCAGCCTGTTCTCTTGCCTTTCCTGGAAATGTGCAAGGGTTAGGGGAGAAAGGAGAGCTCCAATGGGAAATGCAGGTTACTGACATTGTGCAACTGACTGACTACTCAAGAGATAAAACACACAGCTGTCCTCATTGTACCACACTGTTCCTAGCTGATAAAGAAGGTATCACAAATGATAGTGGGCAAGGGAAGGAACCCCCCCCCCCCCCCCAAAAAAAAAAAAAGAGAGCATAAAACGAAAAAATAGTCAAGTTTTAACACTGAAATATTAATACTGACAAAAGCATGGTCAACAATGTGCACAGGACCACCCTGAGTAAGAATGAGAAAGGATAACAAGGGAACAAAAATGCATTTTGGTCACTGTCAAACTAACTGAACCCAAGATATTTGAAATCTTTGTTTTCTTTACTGCACCAACAGCAGGAAAACTGATATAGAACCTGGTTCTCCACTATCTTGCACCTTATCTAGTCATTGACATGTACAAAATGAGTGTAAAACACTAACCAAATGTATTGATATTAGTACTGATGATAGAGCCTGAAAAAAAGATGGTCAGGTCAGGAGATGGAGACAGCTGTGACCTGGAAACCTGGGGTGGGAATCATGAGCAGGTGGCGCGGGGTCCTTATAATAATAGAATTATTTAATCAAAATAACGTGATTTAGAGACATTACAGATGGAAAATACCTATTAGGCCATCCGTCCAACCCCTTGGCATTGCAAAACTGTTCCCTAAGTATATTTTCCAGTGCTTTGGCCAGTCCACTTTTAAATCCTCAAAGAGCCAGGAAACTCAGTCTTTGGAAATCTACCTTGCTAAGAGGGTAGAAATATAAATATTTAAAGTGTTTGTGTTGTGTTTTTTCTACCACCAAGAGCTTATTAACTCATTTTGAATGAAAACTATTTCATATTCAGTTCTGTGAAGGTCCTCTCTGTAACACAATTTTTAGAACACCAAAGTCTCTACAGCATTTTAATAAATTTGTATAGTAAAGCATCCTATCAATTTTCCAAAAGTAAAACTTTCTGCTACCTTTCCTCACATCTTTAACAATAGTATGTACTAGAGTAAATCTCTCCAGTTTGATCCTTGGAAATACATTTTCAATAAACTTTTATGGCCTGGCTTTCAAAGTCATGTAATCAAAGGCACAACATACATTAAGATGTACACAAATATTTAATGTGCTCATAAAACTGATATCTAAACGGCCATATGCTTAAAAACTCATTTGCCCACATTCACACTACGAATTTGTGAACTGAAGTGTACATCATTACTCACAATCAGATGAGCCTAATTTTGAAAATCTGATCCTTAATTGGTATTAACTGTGTTGGGGAATTAAGGGCTGACAAGTTTGGGATGAGATAAATGTTATCATATAGACTTCAACACTTTCAGAATATTAGCAGGCTAGCCTTGCTTCTTAAAGCAGGTCAGGCAAACAGTTGCCACATACACTCAAAGAAGTGTCAATCAAACCAAACTTAAATGTGTGTAAATATGTAGGAAGAATTCATTGTGTAATTGCATGTGACAACTCGAGATTCACAAGGAAAAGTGAAGCTGGGAGAAGCTACTTCATATGATGATTTGCTGCCCATCTACTCCGAATGAAACATAATTGTCTAGCTTTACATTGTGCTAACAATAAAGTTAATGCTTAACATCTTTATGTTGCTGTTAGTTAATTTAAAAGGCAACATTATTTAGAAAGAACTCAAGAGCTCTGTTTGCCTCTCACTATGGAACTGTACAGATTTAAAACCAATAATTACGATAAGTCATGGTTTGACGACTGATATTATATATAACAAATAATTTTTGCTTTTTTTTTTTTAAATGTATATTCTAGTGTAACTTTACAAGCCAAAAAAAAACCCTGCAGTATTTTTTTAAAGACCAATGAAGCTGTAATAATAGATAGGTAGATATAAATAGTAACAATACCTTAACCACTGCCATCTGTAATATCTATCCCCCCAATGTATAAAATAAGATCTTCACAACCTATAGATCCATATATATAATTATGCACTACATCAAAGCAGCAGGTTTCTTTATTGTCTGTAATACATAGTATGCCAAAATGGCACATATTTTCTTAATGTACCATAGCAGTAGATAATAGGGACAGGAGAATTCGTCTTGCCAGATTTAATAACATACTCAGATTACATGTTAGAAATTGAGATCCAGAGAAGGGCCCAGGAGGTGGCGTTTGGATACACATCAAGTTTCCAGTAGGGTATGGCATTCATTCTCAAAGCTAAAACAAGCACTAGACTACAGGTTCAGGCAGACATCTGACAAAATCAAACTCCCACACACTCATCTTGCAATATTTCTGCCATCTTGAATAGTGGCATTCTCATGAGATCAATTATTCCAGTGACTTCAATCATACTTGATATTAAGGTTCCATTTATAGTTTGCGAAAGGTTGATAAACGTTCAATATGTATTTTTCAGTAAATGATTAATCAATTGGTATAGATTGTTTGAGCATCTCACTGGCCAACAGCTTGCTTGTAACCATCTATAACACCTTCTATTAGTGTGCATGTAGGCACCTACATAACATAAAACTCATGGCCTGTAATTTGCTTATAACGTCAATTAATAATTTATGAATGCCGCATAAACCGTCTAAAAATGGAACCTCAACAGAAAGTGATACCAAGATCTCTGCAATCTACATCCACATCAAAGACCAAATGCAGAAAAGAAGTTCCACTTTGTGATTTTAGATCCAAACTTGACCCAAACCACAGGGCAAGTTTCGATCTAGGGATCTGAATCTAGCTCCTGCCAACTTCGGCCCCCAAATTAAGTTTTTAATGTGGATTCATATTCATATCTGATATTCTGGTTTAGACACATCACTGTATTTAGAACAGAGCTCGTATCCTTTAAGGTGTGAGTGCCATTTGATTCAGGGAAAACTTGAATTTTAGGCTGCTGCATGTTTTTTTTTTTCCTCTTGCTATTGCAAATGTAATATATTTTATTCTCATGGTAGTCCTAGAAGTGGAGCAAGAATTACTTTCAAATACATATCTCTATTTAGTTATAAATACTGGTATGTGGTTTTGATTATTTAATTACATTTCTCAAGAAAAACAACTAAATAAATTAAAGGAAATGAATGCAATTTTAACAAGCGTCATGAAAAATAAAATAATTAGATATTTTATTTGTATTACAATGCCAGAGTGAAAGGTGCTTGAGACCTGCGGATAGAGAAGATTAATTTAAAGGACATTTTCTCTTCTTAGCACACAGAGCAGAGTTCCACTATACTCTCACTATATATGTGTGCAGACCTCCTGATGATGTCAGAGAGAGAGAATATCCCGTAGATTCCAGTATGAGAATTCAAGAGAAGAGTTTTGCCCTACAAGAATAATTTAAAGAGTCCTGAATCAAGTTACAAAAGCTACTGAAAAAGAATATAAAAATAAAAAAATAGGGTGGTTGTTTTTTTGGCCCTCCACAGTTTGTGTGTTCTCTCAGAAACATCAGTGGCACAGCTATGGGTGCCAGCATGGCCCCACAGTATGCCAACATTTTTATGGCTGACCTAGAACAACGCTTCCTCAACACTCATCTCCAAGCACCTCTCCTTTACCTACACTACATTTTGATGACATTTTCATCATCTGGACCCACGGGAAATAGTCCCTCGAAGAATTCCATCAGGATTTCAATAATTTCCACTATCAACCTCAGTCTGGACCAGTCCACACAAGAAATCCATTTCCTGGACACTACAATACAAATAAAGGATGGTCACATTAATACCACCCTATACCGAAAACCAACTGACCGCAATACATATCTTCATGCCTCCAGATTCCACCCGGGACACATTAGACGATCCATTGTCTACAGCCAAGTCTTAAGATACAACCGGATTTGCTCCAATCCCTCAGACAGAGACAAACACCTACAGGATCTCCATAAAACATTCTTAAAACTACAATACCCACCTGGAGAGGTGAAGAAACAAATTGACAGAGCCAGATGGATACCCAGAAGTCACCTACTACAGGACAGAGCCAAGAAAGAAAACAACAGAACACCACTGGCCATCACCTACAGCCCCCAACTAAAATCTCTCCAGCACATCATTAAGGATCTACAACCTATCCTAGCAGATGATCCCTCACTCGCTCAAGCTGTGGGAAGCAGACCTATCCTTGCTTACAGACAGCCCCCCAAACATTCACCAGCAACTATACACCATACAAGAAGAACACTAACCCAGGAACATACCCCCGCAATAAACCCTGTTGCCAGCTCTGCCCACACATCAACTCTAGTGACACCATCATAGGTCCTAACCACGTCAGCCACACCATAAAGAGCTAATTCTCCTGCACATCTACTAATGTAATATATGCCATCATGTGCCAGCAATGCCCCTCTGCCATGTACATTGGCCAAACCGGTCTGTCACTGCAAAAGAATAAATGGACACAAATCAGACATAAAAAATAGAAATATCCATAAACTAGTAGGAGAGCACTTCAATCTCCCAGGACACTCTGTAAATGACTTGAAAGTTGACATATTTCTACAAAAAAAAAAACAAAAAAAAAAACCTTCAAAAACAGACTTCAAAGAGAAACTGCTGAGCTTGAACTGATCTGCAAACTTGACACAATCAAACTGGGTTTAAACAGGGACTTGGAATGGCTATCTCATTACAAGAAGTAATTGTCACTGTTCACACATTCTCACCTCCTAATCAAGGGTTATGAATAGGCCTCAACTACTTCCCCATTGTTGTTCCTTAGCCTTCGATATGTATGTATATACACCTACTATCTGATTTCTATTCCTTACATTTGACAAAGTAGGTTACAGCCCATGAAAGCTTATGCCTGCAGAAATTAAATTTGTTAGTCTTTAAAGTGCTACAGGACTCTCATTGTTTTTGCAATAAAACGTCAAAATCACCTTGCTCCATGTGGTATATGGGGCATTTTTCCCTATGTGTTTCCAATGAAGCCTGAATTTAATATGCTCTGTTGGTCTAGTGCCCAATGCTGCAAATTCTTATGCACAGGGGGTTTTGTTGGATCAGCCCATTACATCATTCTGCATCGGTATAATTGATAATGTCAGAATATGTTCAGAAATAGGGTTAACATGTTAAATTGCACTCATCCCTGCTGTTTCAGCAACCACGCAATACATTAGTTTTGGAAAGACTCTACATAAAGAGACACTATTTCTTGCCCAATGAGGTATCAGTTATTATTTATGTAATAATGAAAGTGCACATGCTACATGGTTAATAGAACATTGTATTTTTAAAATCATTTAGATATACAGAATATGGAAAACATTCCCTTGTAAATTAAAACATTTGTGAGACTGAGTCCAAAATCTGGATTTAACTTACTGGAGATTGATAAATTTGTTTGTTTTAAAGCTAAGAGCGAGGAAGTTCTTAACCCTAATTTCAAAGGATAATTTAGTACATGCAGGACACCAGGAATAAAATTTATATGCAGAATAAGATTTAAAAAGTCAATGCAGTGATCTTAATTTATGCCAGCTGGGGATCTGCTCCTTCATATTTAGATAAAGCAGAAAATTATTAAGTCAGCTTCCTGTTGATTATAGTTATTCAATCTCCAAGTGTTGTGGTGTAATGAAAACAGAGTTTCATATTCAGTAGCCCTATTCCTATTTGCCCAGTGGAGAGGGTATTTGAATTTAAGCATTTTCAAATTGATTTTACATGCTAATCTCTCTTTGAACTCTTTGTGCTGAAATTCCCATAAACTGACACCTATTCAGAGAAAAAAACAAACAAGCATAAAACTCACCAGGGTTGATCAGCTAAAAAATATCTTCTTCCCTAAGTATAGCGATACTGACAACAGATGGCTTGAGTCTTAGACTTAAGTAGGGTGACCAGATGCCCTGATTTTATAGGGACAGTCCCAATATTCAAAGCTTTTTCTTAAATATGTGCCTATTACTCCATCCTGATTTTTCACACTTGTTATCTGGTCACCCTAGACCTCAGGGAGCTTTATTGAGTGGCTTTTCTTCCCCAACCTCCCTCAAAAGTAGGCAAAGGCAAAAACTGCAAATTTTCTTAATGCATATGATGTCTATAAATAAATTATATTTTTATGGTACATTTAGTAACTTTAGTCATGCCAAATACACTGACATTCCACTGATTCCATAGGAACATAGGTTTACTCATACCAGCTCAGATCTTTAGCCCATCGAGTCTGATATTCTGCCTTAGGCAGCGATCAATACCTGATACTTCTGAGAAAGGTAAATAAAAACGTAATAAATTGCCCTGTCATAGGAAGTTATACATGGAGGAGAATACAGTATTTATTTATACTTATGGCAATCAGTTTATACCCTGTAGTATGAGATTTGATTGCCATTATCCTCCCATGCAGAACTATCCATGTTATTGGTCATAAAATTACAGGATTTATCCTTTTAAAATAGAAACAAAGAATAGCCCAGTTTTCCAACAGCAAACGAAGAACAAAGTATAAATAGCCATAAGAACATATTGTTACCCCTTTTGACTCAAGTGGCCAGACAAAAATTCAGGATCTTCTAGGCTGTTCCATTTAGGAGGAGAAATTGGTGATAGTTAAGCTTTTCTCTCATGCAATTCTGTTTACTTTAAAAGAATGTAGAAAGACCAGATTCTCAGAACACAGCAAGAATCAAACACCAGAAGATATCCCTTTTTAAGTGTTACAAGTCTGCCATTCCAGCCAACACTTTGTATCCAGTGTTCCTTTAGCTTTACCACACGGCCACATAGAATCGTAGAACCATAAGGTTACAAACTGTGCTTTCAGGTGCTCTCTATTTGGCTCTTTGCTTCAATCTCTCTGTCCCTGCATGTCTTTCCACTTGTGTGGTCTCTGTCTCACACAAAGACAATGCCATGTGGAGCACGCCATCCCCAAAGTCCAAATTGCCGGGTGGGTTTGCATGAGTCCTTTTTCATAGGTGGGGCTGCTTAGCTGCCCTCTCACAGATATCTTAAAGGAGTGGTGTAGGTAACAACAATTTAGATGAGGTTTAACCCAACCCACTTAATATTAAGAAAAAAATTGTATATAAACACATCTTGAATACTGAAATGATATATTTTATAAAGCTACAGTGATAGGCACAGAAATGAAATTAAAACTATGCCAGAAGTCCTAACTCTGATTAGCTGCCTTTTTAAAAAAAAATATTCACCAAAGGTTAAGAATAAACTATCTAATGCTCTGTCATTTTATCCTATGGGTTTTGACTGTTCTTCTGTTCAAAGAAATTCTTTTATTGTTTTCTCATCTGTCATTTGCAAATGGAGATATTCCACTATTCATATTGCTCTAGCAAGTGGCAGAACTTGTTGTCTATGGTTTATTTTGTTCACTCCTAATGTTTTCCCACTTGCATTATCAGCTCAAGTGAGTTAGAATCACTCCAAATACCTGTGGTGAGAAGGAGCGGGGAAGGGGAGGGAAAGAGACAGAAACCACCTGTTGAGTTAGTGCCAAAAAATTACACGCTTTTAGTTGGCAAATGTCTCACTTGACATCTCCAAGGTGTTCTGTACAATGGGTCTGTTGACGTATGTGATGAATTTTCCAAACACTTTTGTGGCTGGATATCAGAGCACAACCTGGCATCCAGAACTGGAAAACTTTGCTCTATCTTTATTGGTTTACAGAAAGCTCCTGTTAGAAGACCCCTTTAGCCTTATAGCTCTTGCATTTAAGAGTGTCTGTCCTCACCTGGTAGTCTAATGCATAAGGCACTGGATTGGGTGTCAGAAGACCTGGATTCTATTCCCAGCTCTGGCACTCCCTTGTGTGATACTGGGCTTATCTCTTTACCTCTCTCTGTTTCTTCTCCCACCCTTTGTCCATCTTGTATATTTAGGCTGTAAAGCTCTTTGGCACAGGCACTCTCTCTTACAATCGGTTTGTACAGCGTCTAGTACAAAGAGGACCCAATATCCATTGCGGTCTCTACATGCTACAATAATAATAATAATAATGAAGTAAATAAATTATGCATTCCACTACCTTCCCACTGTGATAGTGACCCAAGGGATTACAGGCAAAGCTCAAAAGGTTTGAAGTTCAGTTGCTTATCCAAAGCTTATCTGAAATCTTGACATCTCATGAGAACTGGGTCTTGACTAATATTTTGACTTTTTTTGCAATACAGTCAGAACCCACAAGCACAAGGGCATGTGAAGAATGAAATATGCATGAACATTTTCAAATCTCACGAACACATCTTCAGAACATGCTTGATACAGTTCTGCTCATTTGTAGAAGGTGCATCATTAGTTTGTTTTATGACCTACTAGAACTGAAAGAGAGCTATAATTGCAAGGATGGATGATGCATGAACAATGGGTTACATCCTCAAACTTTCACACATTTTTTGAGCGAACTCTGAATCAGGATCGCAAAATTTTTATGTCTGGGCTGGTAAATTTTTATGAACATATTGCAGATGTTTGGGTTTGATCAAAATTATGTACAAGTTTCAAGAGGATCTTATTTTAACCCACTGTTCATCTATCCGTTCTAGTAACAAAAACAACCCCACCACAAATCTGTGTTCCTCACCTGTAAATCTAAGTGATTTCGCTGATTTATTTATTAGCTTCTATAATGCCTATTGCTTTGTGATCTATGCATTTTCAAAAGCACCTTAGTGACTAGGGGCCTAAGTTCCATTTCCAATAGGATGCCAAGGGAGATTTTCAAAAGCTTAAATGGGAGTTAGATGTCCAACTCCCACTGACTTGAAGGGTGTGTCTATATTGCAGCTAGGAAAGTGCTTCCCAGCTCAAGTAGACAGACACACATTAGGTCTGCTCAACCTAGCTCGCTAAAGACAACAGCATAGCTGGGAGTAGCATGAGTGGCAGTCGGACTAGCTACCAGAGTACAAAATTGCCTGGACCCCCTGGATACATATTCAGGCAGCTAGCCCCAACCACTGCCCAGGCTATCCTCAGCTGCATTGCCATTTTTAGCAGAGCTAGCATGTTGTCTGTCTACCTGTGCTTCCCAGCTGCTGTGTAGATGTACCTTAAGTGCAAGTTGGATCCCTAACTGTGCTTTGTGCTTTTGAAAATCACCCCGTTAGGCATTTAGGAGCCTAATTTCACTGACATTCAGTAAGACTTAGAGTCCTAACTATGTAAGACACTTCAGAAAATGGAACTTGGGCTCCTACATCATTTATGTATGCTTGAAAATTCTACTCTGCAAGCTTGGGCCTATAAGTGCAAATCTTTATACAAGTGCATGACAATGTTTTGAAGCCAGTAAGACCACCCCTATGAGCAAAGTCTACTTTTCAGTGAAGTTTGAACATTTGACCCTGGTTCCTAATTACAGATCTAAGTCCTATAAATACATCAGTAGGCTGGAACTAAACTAGTTAGAAAGCACTAGTGCTGGTAATAAGGGTTTGCAAGATTGAGTTATAAGGAATGTGGCTCATGAATGAAAGGTCATTGAGTTTATCATGAAGGAATCCATCAGTGCTGAACTGTATCATTGTTGGCCCAATTAGCCTTCTTACAAAAAAAAGTAATTGTTTCTTATCATGGCATGGGGCACATTAGCTCTCAGTGCTGGTTCTTCTGGAACACATTCAATTGTAAACTGAATTCACTGACCTTTGAGGCTCAGAAAAGACCTTTCAACATAATCTGTACTGATCACTTTCCCCAACACAGGGGCTTTTTCTGCCTGCCTCTACTGCATACTGACCACAGTGTGTGTGTGGACTCTACAAATTGACCTAGGTTGACATCCAAAAGAGAAAATGTTTTTAGAGAAAAAAGTAATTGTTAGGCTTTTTGTCCACAGTGATTGTCAATTTGCATAACATTATCTATATTGCTTTGCAATGTTTTTTTGGAGGTCATCTCATTTTATTAAGTCTGTCACAGGGCTGATACTGTATCAAGTTTAGAAAACACATCTGCCCCACAAGTCTCTAGCAATGGTGATAAATGTGTTTGTTCTTGGCAGATCAACTGTGCAGATTCTTATTATGTATGCATATATGCATTCATTTACATTTATTTAATCATTTTTAGAGGTGGAAAGATGGCCCAGGAATCCAAGATCTGGCTTGCATTTGTACTGCACTCAGAGCTCACCAGGGATATGAAAAAGCAAGCATTATTAAGGTGGGTGATCCAGACGGGTCATGCATCTCATTTTCGGATTCCACTCTATTAGTAGATCTATTTATTTATTTATTTATATAGTCCTATTGGCGCAAATGGAACACTATGTTTAGTAAGAAATTACATCCCTGCCCTCAGGAGTATACAGTCTTAAAGTTAGACCAAAGTTATAATAGATGTTCAATAGTAGACACAGATGGTGTGGAGAACATTGTGGAGAATTAGAAAATACAGTTGTGACATTTCCCTAGTGCAATCTGGACTGGTAAATCGCTGTGTCACTACAATCCCCCACTGCTGGACCCCATCTTACTCTGCTTTGCTGTGTGAACTCCCAATCCTGGGTACTTCACACACAGCCACTAGCAAGCAAGTTGCCCCTCAACTCAGTGAGTGATTGCCTCTAGCCAGCAACTCATGGGATTATGCAATGCTATGACCTCAGACAATACACCCAGTCCCAAATGCACCCTAGGAACTTCTGTCTTACAATGTTAAGTACTGCTCACTGAACACTGCAAGCTCATATGTTTGTTAATTTATCAAAGAAATTGATATGCACCAGCCTTGTCACTTCAAATGGAGTCTCTAACACACCTTAAACCAAAGGCAGTTTTAGGTTAAAGAAACAAACAAATTTATTAAACTACAGAAGGCTTTTAAGTGATTGCAAGTCAGAGGAAAGCAAGTCATGTGTAGTCAAAATAAACAAGAGCTAAACACATTCTAAACTGAACTTAACACTTTCAGCAACTTTACAAACTCAGATGATTCTTGCCAGAGGTAGAGCAGAAAAAAAATGCAAACAAGAATTCTTCTTTACATGAGAACAACATGCATGGTTCTCATCTTACAATACATCTGAAAGCCGAAATTATCCAACAACTTTCAAAGGCAGTGTCAGTTCTGAGAACAATGCAGAATGATGTCCAGGAAGAAAAGAAATCCTTAAGCTGGTTCCTATCCTGAACTGTTGTGTTTCACTGCACATAGCTAGCTTTTTACCACTTGACCAAGTTAACTTGTAGTAAAGACACTACACTTAAATGAGCCTCACTTATTGCTGTCCTGGTGTGTGCAGATACACAAAGTTTCAGTGACTTACACGAACAGTGAATTTGGTCCAATATCCATATAGTATTTTGGAACTTCTAATAGTTAATATAAGTTGGTTCTATAGAAAGCTCAGGTCATCTGAAAAAGATAGAAATCCTCCCTATAGCAGAACTGGCAATTGTTGCTAATATTTATTACAAGTAATAATAGGACTTTGAATTAAAGAAGTGTAAGGAGGCTAGGCACCAAATTTAAATTTAATTTCAATGGGATGGGGTTACCTAAAGAGCTTGGGCTTCTTTGAAAAGTCCAGCCTAAAATTTTGCATATTTAACTTTCACAACCAGGAGATTCACTGAGGCTGATACCCATTGCTGTAAATATGCAGATTTAGCCTTCGTCAAAGTAAACATTATTATTTTGAAGCATACACCAATTCAGTGGCTGCAGCCAGGGGAACAGAAGATCAGTTCTCCCCTGGTTCTGGCTCCAGCAGGGACCCCAGCACCTATGGACCCAGGCACAGTGCTTTGCCATGTTCCCTGCTACAGCCAAGGGGAAGGGAGTGCTGATTTCCCATCCCCTTGGCTGCAGCAAGGAGTCTGCACCGGACTTTTAGCCCCACAGAAACGCACTCTGCCTGAGTCCTTAGGCAGTGGATCTCTTCTGCAGCCAGCAGGAGGGGAGATGTGGGCCACTTTGAAAGCCCCAGTGGTCCACAAGTTAGGAACCACTGCACTAGTTCCCCTAAACAGCTGATTGGTAGTATTAACACTGGACAACTTCCAACTGTGAGTGAAAAGTGTTATTAAACTTCTAGTATCACAGAGGGACAAAGTACAAGTGAAGTATGATCAGTTAAGATCTTCTTTGATTCTTCACCCAATTTTGAACAAAACTTGATCTGAATCTTTTTGAAATTCGAAATCATTTTGCTAACTTTTCCCTCCCCACCACCTTAAAAAAAAAAAAAAAAAATCCTGGGTTCTCACTATATGAAAAAAGCACCATCAAAAATCTCATAAAAGAACCCAAATCCAGTGAGATTTTTAGTAGTCAATTTTTGAACATTCAAGGGGTATGGAGTATAATTCACTAAGTGTGAGCGCTAATCTGGAGAAGCTTTTTCAGAGATCTTATCCCAATATAATTTTTAAGTGCTTATCAGAACCAAACCACCAAATTTTCTCAGGCTCTCCCCTCACTAAATTTTAGAAATTAGGATCTTTCTGTCTCTAAATGTTGGCTAAACTACATACGTTCCCATGTCACAATCTGGGACAGTTTTGTTTACTTTGTGTGTGTTTGCTCTTGTTCTACCCTGCACATTCAGTGTTACACCATTTGAATGGGAAGCACTCCCACACTTAAGTCTCTGCAAGATTGGAGCCTAAATTTCCTATTAATTTCCCACAGAGATTGTTTTTCTCCGAGTTACATAGCCTGTTACAGACAAAAAACACTGTCGTCTATGGCATATATTTGTCCAAGATGTTCCCTTTCCACTATTAGACATTACTCCTATCAATTCCAATCTCTGGGCAGTCAACTATTTGGTTGACCTAATCTAACATAATTCATATGTTAGGGAGATTCAGTAGAGTATTTAGGAGCCAATATTCATCTATACATATTGAACACCTCTTAGTCAATAAGTATTTGAATAACACTAATATTGTAGGTATTCATTTCACCTCGAGTCGATGTTAGTGCAACTGAAACAATGGAAAAGCCAGATACTGTATACTAGAACAACCTAGCAAACTTTTATTCACCCAAGACAGGTAATATTTTGATGGGCAATAAAATATCAGTGTTCATTATAATTATAATCAGGGCAAAAGGTGAGTGGACTGTAGACTCAACAGGGTAATTTTTTATTTTGGTAGTCTATGTTAAGGTATATAGTGTAATCATCAAAAGCATTTATCAAAAGGACTGCTAACATAGGCTATGATTTAGGGAAAACCTATGTGTTAACACTAGGAAACCTAGTCTGGGTTCAATTACTGTGACAACAAGTAAGTCAGAGAAAACTCTGTGTCAGTAAGTCGGAGAAAACTCTGTGTCAATAAAGAAACTGCCTTTGCATTATTAAAATTCAGTCTTGCCTCTTCTCTACCACGAGGGAATCTACAGAGTATTCCAATGAGAATAATGGAGTTGAACACTTAGTTTGTATTAAGTTTTATTACTAGTGATGGTGGGGTAGTTTGTTGTGTTCAATGCTTACTACAGGGTTAAATCTATTTACAATTTGACATTAGTCAATTCACTTTGTATTTATTGTAACAATTTCTGTATAAATGACCAGGCATAAATGTGGTGGGTACATTTTTAAAGTATATACAAGGATAGTTATTGTACAAATCCTATAACTACTTTTCAGTTATATATTTTTCAGTCTCTGAGATTCATCAAAACACTAGTTGATTTTCCAGCAAAGCATATATCCAATTTATATGTCTAATGGAGACTATATCTCTAAATACCAAATGTGGAGTTGTAAAAATCAGCTTTTTTCTGAAACTATTGGAGAACAATAACCCTCTAAAGTTTGTAGAATAATATTATTCATTTGCTTTTTCTAAACTAAGAGCGGTCAAATCAAATTTCATGAAAATGTAGAGAAAATTAATTGTTCAAGGAATGAACCAAGAGTTTAATTTTACCAAATTATAAACCTCTGTAAATAATAGAAACGTCTAATAATCTAACTACAGCACAATAAAATTAATAATTGAATATATGACTCAATCTGTAAACAAAATTCAGATTGTTCAATGCAGAAGGTGTGCCTGATTGTACTCTTGCTTACATGAATTTGACATCGTTAATGTAATTCCACTGATTTCTGTGGATTTACCCTTATTTTACATTGCTTGAAATGAGAGTAGAATCAATGCCAGGCTAACATATAATTATTTTTGAAAGGGAATAAAATTCTACCCAGTCATGAATACCTGTTGTCTCTGCAAACTAGTAAGAAGCAAGATGATTGTGCCTCTTTATACAGCTTAGTTAAATGTGATACCTTCTTAGAGATAATATAACAAAAATGCACCAAAGTCTTGATCTCGATGCCAAGACTAAAATAAGCAACTATATGTATATTTTGCTAGCAAATATGATACACGATTATAGATCTGGAATTAATCAATATAGGGCAGTGTCTGTGCATTTGACAAATAAACACTTCGTAAGGGCCTGTCATTTACTAATGTCTGTGAAGTTCCAAGCTTGGTTGGCCTCTAGGCACTTGTGCAGCAACAACTACAAACATGTCCTTAATCAAATTGCACCAAGTAGAGAAATAGACCAAAATCAATTTCCTGAATCCAAAACTGATAATACCTGACCCATCCTTATAATGGGCTGCAACAAACCTCAAATCCTAACAACTTCATCTGTGGTGTCAAGTTACACTAGGCCAAGAGTGTTATGAGGATAAATACATTAAAGAGGTGCTCTCATACTTTGGTAATGAGTAACCATATAAGTATGGTCAAGATAGATTAGGCAGATATAAAGTAAACTGACTGACCAACCTAACAATACTCCTGATGAGCTGACATGCCATATGTTGCAAACAACTCAACCCAATGCTCTGTGGTGGCTCAGGTCTGGTCTACACTTGCAACTTAGGTCGACAAAGTCATTTAAGTCGACCTATGTACACCTGCATCTACACTAGCACTACAGTTAATTTGAATTAAGGCACCTTGTAAATTGACTTAATAAGACCACCTCTGCAAGTGGCATAGCGCCTAAATCCAATTTGTTAAATCGATTTAGTGTCAGTGCAGACGCAAATTCTCTTAATTCGACTTTATTGGCCTCCGGGACCTGTCCCACAATGCCCCGTTTTGACCGCTCTGGACAGTTGCAGCGTGCTGCTCTGTGATCACACTACCAGGAAATGTTCCCTCCCCTCAAGCCCTGGGAAGATTTGAATTTTCATTTCCTGTGCTGCCAGCGTGGAGAGAGCTTTGTCACTGAACTCCACATGGCTACTGCAAAGCCCAAACGTGCTCCAGCATGGAGTCGACCAGAGGTCTTAGATTTCATTGGGCTGTGGGGAGAGGAGTCCGTTCTGGTTCAGCTCAGAGCCAGCAAAAGGAATCTGGAGAGGGTATGCTGGAGAAGGGACTCCGTGGACAAGGAGGAGGAGGAGGAGGCTGAGGAGAGCAGGGTGCAGGAGAGTGGGGTGTCCGTTCTCCCTGAAAGTCAGGACATATTCCTAACCCTGGAGCAGTCCAGCAGCACCCAGGACAGAAATGCTACGTTTATCATCAGGTGATATCACACAGAAACTTTCATGTATGTAATCTCTTATTGTTTGCCAAAGATTTCAGGGGAGGGCTGCCTTGTTCGTCCCTCCACGGTAGGATACTTTGCTGCAATCAAGGGAACCTGCAGCATGGTTGAACACTGCTGGTACCCCGCTGTGTCCAGCAAATCTTTGTTTTTAGCATAGACTTCCCTCCCCCGCACCACGCTCTCCACGGTTCACCTGTGTGCTGGTTTCAAATTCAAGCAGGGATTCCACACACCGCCTTGCCCCCTTGAGTGCCTCCTGTAACGGCATACCTTGCATGTTTAACAAACCTTAACAGACTTCCATGCTGCGGAGGCTTGTGGAGCTTCAGGAGGAGCAGAGGCAGGAAAAAATCCCACTGCAGCCCCTCCATAATGCTCCTCAACTGAGGCCTTTGATGCCCATCCCCTCCCCTGCCCCCAGCTACCATCCTACCCCTTGAGACAGTGAATGAACACCTCCCTCCTTCCCCCATGACTTGAATGTTCATAAATAAACTTTTGCATCATTTCAACATGTTTCTTTATTAAATCATATCTTGTTCTGGAGGGATTTGGTGGGTACTGGTATCATTTGGGAGTGTGTGGGGGGGGAGGGGGGGGGCGGGTTTGTTTCAGCAAAGGCAAACAACAGACAGGAACAGAAATCAGTCCTGCATCTCATCGCAGAACTTGGTTTTCAAAGCTTCCCTAATGCAAAGCGCTCTGCGGTTAGCTCTCAGTGTAGTGCTGGCTTCTGGCTGCTCGTAAGTGGCGGCCAGTCTTTCTGCCTCCACAACCCAACCCTGGGGGAACCTCTCACCCTTCGCTTCACACACATAATGAAGAACACAGCACCCAGATATCACCGAAGGGAGGTTCTTCTCAGTCATGTACAGCCTAGTGAGGAGACTCCTCCATCTACCCTTTAAACCCCAAAGGTACATTCTACAACCATTCTGCAACTGCTTAATCTGTTATTAAAACACTCCTTGTCGCTGTCAAGGTGCCCGGTGTATGCCTTCATTAGCCAAGGGAACAAGGGGTAAACAGGATCCCCCAGGATCACTATGGGTATTTCCACACCCCTGATGTGATTTTTTTGGTCTGGGGAAAAAAGTGCCCACCTGCATATTAGAGAACAGCCCCAAATTACGAAATATGCACCTTCCCATACTACCCCACATAGATGTCGGTGGAACAACCCATTATTCACAAGCCCGTGCAGGACCATGGAAAAGTACCCCTTGCGGTTTATCTACTTAGTTGCTAGGTGGGCAGGAAGTAAGATAGGGATGTGCGTCCTATTAATGGTCCCCCCGCAGTTTGGGAACCCCATCATGGCAAACCCGTCCACTATGTCCTGAACATTTCCCAAATTCCACTATCCTTCATAGGAGAAGTCTTGATGGCTCTGCATACTTGAATCACGGACTGCAGATGATTCGTTACAGTCTGCAGCAATTGGGGAATTGTTCTGCTTGGTGGCTTGTAGCAGGGCAGCCTTGGTGGCATAGTGGTAAAAAACCAACATGAAAATACTTTTCCTGTTTGTTTGGGGGGGTGGGGGGAGGGAGAAGGAGGGGGAAGCAGCGTTGCATCATGGGACGATGACGCTTGTCCCAACAGCCAACACGGCTAGTTGCACTGTCGGATACCCACACTGCACTGCTTTTCAATTCGAATTAAGAGTGGTCAGTATAAACGCAGGAGACCTGTGCAAACAGCATAGTGTATACACGCTGCTGCAACTTCTAAAAATCGGCTGCTGAAAGTCAACTTAAACTAAGTCAACTTCACTCTGCAGTGTAGACATAGCCTCAGATAACACTTTCGCCATGTACCAAGAGTTGTAAGTTACTTGTAACACACCAATAACTGCTTTTTGTTAATTAGCCCATTACATAGCATAGTATTTGCAACCTAGAATGAATTATTTTTCATTAATACAAGCAACTACATATATTCTGATTTGTAAAGCACAGTTATTTTCTGAAATAGTGCTGGGAAGTACAGATCACAGACAAATCTTGTTAATTAATGGCATATAACCTTCCTCACGGTACTTTGAAAATTGACAACATCAAGTTGTCAAAATTGTGAAAATTGACAGCATCTGAAATACTAAGTGGAAATTCTAGGGCTTCTAGTACATTCTTCAATCTTTCTCTTATAGTTGTGGTTCCAAATGACTAGCCACCACAAAATATATTTTCTAAAAAGCAGAAAACTAATATTCATCTACCTAAACAGACAGCTACACAGAGACATAAAACTCATAACGTTTGAGGGAATAAATCGCAAATATTTGTGATGGATTGTCTTACAGTCAATTATACTATACATGTATTATACTGCATATTATCTATCACCATCATTATTATTTGACAAATGTGTCGTATTTAATATTTGCTCACATGCTCCTAATCTTCCCTGATTTCAAAGCTTAATTGCAGGTGAATACCTTACTAATACTGACCAAATGATCTCTCAACAGAGCCTGTCACTCTTGGCAGCAAGATCTTGAGGTGTTAAACTTTGATGAGTGATAATATACGCAGAAAATCTCACTTCAGAATCTGTACAATCAGTTTTGCTCATTAAGAGGTGAAGTGACAGAGCAGAAGAATGGAACATTTTGCCTGTTTATTAAAATGTGACTTTTCTTAGGAGGGCACACTTCAATCTTCAGTTCACCATAAGCAGACTTATGTCTAGCATCATGAAGAAAAGGCTAATACACCTCCTTTTCTAAATAAGGGACAGGAAGCAATAATGACTTAACAACAGTAATGGGAATATAATGATACTAACTAGACAACACATTCTAAAGGAAAATCCCAGCAAGGGAAAAAATATGAGCCCTTATCATCCATTAAATAAACCAGATATAATTAGTATGCACTATAATTGTGTCTATGCAAGAAGCAGAATTTGGAGGAATGTGAAAACGAACAGCAGTGTGGTTGTAATTACAAAATGGAACAGCCTTTTGAAATGTCTCCTATGCTGCAGGAAGTGTCATTCACCTGTTGCCCAATGGAATTCATCCTCCAGGCTAGTAATTCCCCAACAGGATAGGAGGAATTTTACTGTGGCAAGATTGTACATGGAGTTTCAAGGCATTATGCAGGATTTTACCTTCAAGATCCCTATTGATTTTAATGGGAGTTGATTGGTTAAAGGCCTGAGCCCCATTTTGATAATGAAGTCAGACAAGGTCTCTATTTGGTTTGACCACGGTGGTCAGGTTAAGAGGACATTTGTCTTAGCTGGACTGTACTGCTCACACACGTTAGTTCTCAAGACTACATGAAAACAGCAAATGTGAAAAGTTATTGAAGACGTGCTAAATCTGTAAACTGTTTGAGCTACATCATCATCTTATTGCTAGTTTATTCCAATATTACCACTGAAAACTAAGCTTCACTTTTGTTATCCCTGTTTATCAGAATTCAGCTTACCCCCGCCTCAGAAAATCAATCTGTGCATTTGTTCTAGGATCACCCACATTCCCCACAGTTGGCATTTACTTATTGAGCTATCTTCACTGCATATTCTTTTTCACCTGGAAAGAGAACTTTTGTAGATGCTTTGAGAGACTATGGTCAGTGATTTCCTTGTGCTGTCTAGTAAAAGGAGGCACATTAAGTAGAAAAATGTAAAACCAAAAATTCACGAATAACTTTTTTGGTTAAGCCCTTTTTGAGTTATTGGTGATTAAAAAACCAAACTGTCTATTTTTCTTATTTAAAATAAATATTTTCAACTGGTAATATTCAAAGACTATTAAATCAATTTTGCTCAATATAAATTTATATACTTGTTTGGTCTTCTCTGTATGAAGACAAATCATGGAAAACTTCATATCCAAAGGCTCTACAGTATCTTAATACTGCAAATATTAAAGTAATCTAATTGCATAAGGTGATACAAGATCCAGTTCTGCATGAGCGCTGCCAAAGTGTAAGGAATCTAGACATTAGTTCTCTACGGCATTTGGCAATTTTTGAAAGGCCACCAGTGCAGCCTTAAATATGGCAGTGTTCATCACCGTGAATGTCATAAGCATCTTTACAATTACTTGAATTCCATAACTTTTAAAGATTAACTGTGTCTTCACTGGAAAAAAGGTGGTTTTTTTTGTTTTTGTTTTTTTTTTACATTGAGACAGCTATCTCAGTGTAAAATCCTAATGAAGACTAGTGACAAGTAGTTTTTCTCTTGATGTAGCATACTGAAGTCAACCCTATACCTCCGACCTGGTCTCCACTAGAATTTACATCTAGATATCTCAATATATAAAAACACCTATATGTTGCAGGGGATACATAGCCACTGATTGTACAAGGGATTGATTGTAATTTTAGTAGTCAATCTTTCCTGAATTTACTTATGTCTGAAAGTATACTGCATAATTGAATCAACATGCTGGGAAAGACAGAACAGCCTGTCTCTGAATATGAGTTTGAACTGGATTATAATTGGAGGAGGAACAAAAGCACAAAAGGTGAGAACTCTTCCTGTGCATCTTCTAATAGTCACAATATCACATAAATGTGATGTTTAGAGCAGCTTTTTATGAGCCTGCAGCAGAGAAGAGACAACTACTTTATTTATTTATTTATTTTAAGTTTGGCTGTTGTCATGAGGTTAAAATAAACACTACTTCAATTTCAATTTCAAAACCTCCATGGAAACAGGGAAAACATGTGTAGCTTTCAAGCCAAGAGCTATAAAAATGTTTGAATGCATAAATTCAAAGAAAATTTTAAGGAGATAATCTTTAAGAGATGATGTGGAAGTCATTTTATGGAGAAATCTCAATTTTCTACCCCGCTACACTGAATGTGATAAGGGGATGAAATATAGCTTTTTATGATCTTGACAATGCTGTGTGTTTTTAAAGAAAATATGAAGCACCCTGAGAAATGACAGACTTAGATATTGATCAGCTCCGTGAACAGCTTCTACCCAACAGTAGAAAAAAGTGTGAAAGATTTATTAGCATTGCTTCCACTGACCATTTTCCTGCTGCAGGATAGAGAGATGTTATAGAATTTATCTTACATGTGTTTAGGTAGAATAACTAGTCATCTCATAAATAAAACAGTAACCCTTATCCATATAAGCAACAACTTTGTACTGTTTTTTTTTTTGTTTGTTTTTTAAAGAATAAGTCCTTGAACAGTGATTCACCTAAGATATGGCCTTAAGGTGATACAATAGCAATTCTGAGAGGTCAAAGACCAAGGGACTGATTTGGGTAACATACAAAATCAAAACAAACTTGACCCTGATCTCTGACTTCGAGACTTGAAAAAGTCTACTTAAAGTTGCAAATATTGTGAAAAATCTTTTGAACAGTAATAAGTCAGTGAAGAGAGGGGGGCAAATCCACTGAAGGTGGATCTGCTGCTGTTCTCCTGGCTCCTGACTGAAGAGTGACCACTCAACCTGGAGGGAAAAATTCTGTGACAGTGGGTGAGGTACTGGGAAACCTAGATGTACAGGTACTAGGGCAGTTATCTCTGGCAGCCGTGGTACAGGGTGAAAGAGCTGGGGGCTCCACAGATGCCTAAGTGCTGTTGGGTCTCTCCGGGTTTAAGAGTAACAGGATTTATACACAGTTTAAATAAGAGCATGCATATTGTGTATATAAACAAATTGCATCATTCCTGACTCTGTATAGTTGCCTTTCCATTAAAGTTGGTAAATTTTGAGCATTTACAACATGTTACTTTCTGGTGCCAGGGAGAAGCTCATGCTGGTTTTATTTGTTTATTTATATGATGTGTCTGTTGTTATCTATACTACATACCCAAGTCCTGTTGCTCTTAAACCCAGCGAAGTACATATAATTCTACATCCCCTCTGTATTTTCTGCTTCAATCTGCAACTGGAAGCCTCGAAACATTGTGAGAAATTCTGGCTTGGGGTATTTCTGGTCAAGTGGAAAGGTAAAGTAGTAAAAAAGTAAGTTGCAAAGCAAACTGTCCTTGTGAAAATTCCACCACATTACTGCAAACTTCAGTGGTTAGATAAAACTTTGGATAAACCTCTGAACTTCTGGGTGATGATGCAAACCAAAGCTCTTAAATATAAACCTTCCCCTAGAAAGTTGCAGTAGATTAAAACATTCAAACCCTGCATGAGGCAAACTATGCATTTGATATTCTTTCTTTTCATGTCAACATTTCTGTATCTTTTAAAAATCTGGAAATATATAATATGAAAAGGATTTACAGCTTCAACTTCAGTGTTTAATCACCTGCAAAAGTTATTTATTGGTATGTAATACTCTGCTATGAACATTATCCTTTAATTACATCTCAAAACTAGAGGTCCCTACACTTGTATCTTCTGTAGCCTGAGCTCACTGCACACACTAGAGGCTCCTTGCATTCCTCCCTAAAAGTTTCCTGTGAGCCCATCCTCCCATCAGCCTCCATTTCAGAGACTCTGCAACCACCCCCACCCCACATCATGCCAGGTTCTTGATGTGCCCCTCTCCGCCACCCGAATCCACCTGGTCAGGGTTTCAAAGTGACTCTCCATTCCCTGCTTTGCCACATGCCAGTGGCTGTGTCCGCCCCTCCACCCCCCAACATCTCCCTCCCTCCACCCTCTATACAATTGTCCCCTCATTCTCATCCCATGTCAGGGGCTCTCTGTATGCACTCCCCATTCTCCTCAAACCAGTGTCCCCCATTCTCCCCTCCTGCCAGGTGTTCTGTATGCCCCCTTCTTTCCTTTTTCCCCACGCCATGGTCTCTACATTCCCACTCCCCCCCATACACTCAATTTGTTAGTCTTTAAAGTGCTACAGAACTCTCGTCTTTTTTGCTGTATACAGACTAACATGGCTACCCCTCTAAAACTGTGTGCTCTCCATTACCCTCTCCCCTACACCACAGTTTCCCAGTCTCCCACTATGCCCAGGGCTCTGTAGGGTCCTCCCCATCTCTCCAACATTCTTTCTTCTTTTCTTTCTGTCTAGGAGGCAAGTTATTCAGAGTGTCAAAATCTTAAACTGTAATGGGATGATGGACAGATTTTAGATTGGAGTATTGTTATGCTGGAATGTGTTAAAGGTGGCCATCAACAGGCTCTTCAATCTATAGATAATCACAGAGGTGACTAAAGCTATGGGGGTGAGTAGGAGGTACTAACCAGATGCAAGGGGCTTTGTGTCCCCTCCTTTTCCCCTTTCAGTTTTTCCAGTTTTCACCAAAATCATGAATCAGAATACACAAAAGGAGTCTAATCGCCCCTCATCATGCAGAGGATTACACGCAGTGCAAATGAGAATGATCCCTGTGAACCTACACACATCCATGTTAACCTGTAGTGTAGATAAGCCTTATGTCCATATAAATTATGTCACTATGTGCATAAGCCACCTCCCTGATTGACATACCTTAAACTGACATCAGTGCCAGTGTGGACAGCACTATGTTAGCGCCAGAGCTGCTCCTGCTGACATAGCTACCGCCTCTCAGAGAGGTGGTTTTGGGAGCAGGTTTGTTGCACTTCTAGTGCAATCTAGCCCTTATTGGAATAGGCCCTTCTGAATGCATGATAATGTATGTTACTTTTTTTTTTTTTTTTTTTTTTTTAAAAGAGAACTGGGGACACTTCTACAATAGCTGTGTTTTTTTCCTCCCCAGTGAAATAACATGAGTCATTTTTAATTTTCTTTTACCAAAATAATTAAAGGCCACTTCTACTAACCCACATTATCGCCTACGTCTTGCAAAGTTTCATTCAATAAACAAAATGTTATTTTGATTTGGTTAGAAAACATCTGAAACCCTTAAATGTGCGCTCTCTCTCCCCTTCTCTCGGAGCATAGACAGCAACAAACAGTCCTTCCTTTCCCTTTTGTTCAAAAATAGTAGTGCCAAGTTGATTTAGAATGACTCCTGCAGATCGTGAGTATTTTAATATGCTGAGTTTTTGATATTCTGAACAGAAGGCAAGACTGATGGAGTCACTCCACATCAATGAAACAATGTCCTTGAAATCAATGCAAGGAACTTTACCAGTATCAGCATTATGGCGAACTCTGGTAGCCTGTGTTCCTGGCCAGCAGTTATGATTTTTTAAGTAGTCTCAGTGAAGGTAGAAATTGGAAGCTGGGCTGCATGAAATATGATAAAAGAAAAATTCTTTCCTGCCACAGCTCTGCAATCTCACTGATTACCACTATATTATTAAAAGGAAAGGTTTCAGAACACTAGCAGCATGCATGACAGGTGCTCTACAATCTGAGACTGGTTGGCTTTTTTATCCTCAGACATAGGTGCTGTCCAGAGTAAACACAAAAACAGAGTCCTGCGCTCTGAGTCTCAGCTATAGTGATCATTTCTTCAGCATGAAATAGCAGCAAATTCTTGCTTTGGACAAAAACCACTGACAAACACTAGTATGACATGGACAAGTACCTCCCTTTCCAGGAAGGGCTCAGGTAAACTCAAACTCACCTGATTTGTGTTCCCTTTAGCTATGTCTACATTTCTCTGTGGATAGATAAAAAGGAATTTGACTTTTCAGAATGACAATTTTTTATGAAATAACATTGAGTTATCACTTGAGGGCTTCTTTCTCACTCTCTCTCTTTCAATTTATCTTTCCACATTCTAAGCTCATGTGTCACCTCATGCCCCCAGAGAACTCTGATAGAGCTTGAGGGTACCAATGACACCTCTAACGTACACACTCATTTTCCTTCTTCCTTTAGGCAGATGACCACATATTACAGCCTATTTGGTTTAAATTCACATGAAGGCTAATAAATCTTGTGTATGGATCATACTTCAAACAACTCATTATTTTGTGCTAATAGGAGACTCATTTATTTGGTGCACGCACAATACAGCAGGGCATAAGTGAAGTTTTACTGAATCTGAACACAGAAGACTGCACACCGGGTAGCTTGCTCTGGGTATTTGTTATTATGAGCTGTGTGTGTACATTTTTTTTAAATGCAAAAAGCTATCTATTGTTTTAAGCCAAATAAATAAATAAATACATCACATCCCACCTCGTTTGAACTTGTAGATGTCAGACCCACAAAAACAATACAGAAAATAAAGCTAGTGGCCATAAGCAGCCTGACAATACCAGAAAAATGTGTTTTAATAATGGATACAAAGTATTTTATCAGTGCAGTGAGGAGGGTTGGGAATGGGGAGATGATGAATGGCTTAAGATTCTGTAGGGGGTTTCTACTGATGCAGTGTTTAGAAAGACACCGGGCTCTGTCATGCTGCTTTTCCTTTCTCCTGGCTGTAATGAAATGAGTGTAGCTGGGGAATCATAACCTCATGATAGCATGGTCTTATCTCTCAAAGATCTAGTGCTTTACTGTCTTTGTCCATGTGGTACAGACTTGCATGATGAATTTCTTCAAAGGACTAGAATGAGATTATAGCCCTTTCAATTTCAAAAAATACATTTTGGATTAGCAACCGCAACAGGATCTTTTCACTGCAGTTTGAGTAGTGGAGTGGATTAGACAATTACATTAGTTTTGTAAGACTCTTTACCAGCACTGCAAAACATTACCTGATGTTTTCATTAACTACTTCAATGCTAAGTGTTCAAGGGACTAATGAGCAGTAATTAGAATTCATCAGCGACATCAGAGCAAACCAAACTCCCATACTTTCCCCCCAAAGACATTGTTTCTTTGACAAAACATTATGGGCATGTCTAATTTATCTATATATCTCCATTTCTTTCTTTCTAGTGCTCTGCCTGTATTTGTGTACCATGGCCAAAATTTTCAAATTTAGGAGTTTGCAGTATAAAATAAAAGTAGTTTGATTTTGAAATGTATTGAGCACTCTTAATAGTTAGTGGAATTTGTGGATGCGCAGAATGTAAAATCAGAACAATTTAATTAGGTGACCAAATATGGATTTAAGAACTTAGCTGCAGGCACCTGGGTCTGAATAATTTTTCCCTCTCTCTCTCTTTCTGTCTCTCTCTATTTTGCTGAGGGGACAGAAAATAAACAAACAAAAACAAACCACTGAGCAAATTCTGGGAGTATTAGCAACAGTACTTTCTATTAACACACATTCTATTCTGAACCACAGAGAAGATATGGGAGTGTAAAACTTATCACTGGTTTCTAATGAACCATTTAAAATGTTTTGATTTTGTTTTAAAGGAAATCATACAAACTGAATAAGAACTTGTAATATATTTCCCAAATGTTTCAAGAAAACAGTGGGAAAGATTGAAGATTGCGCATTTTGAAATGAATCAATCTATTATACGATTTGCATAGTGCTTGCCATACATCACCTCAGAGCATGTTGCAATATAAAATGGTACATGCAAAACTTGCAACAAATAATGAATTGCAACTGCTGTGCCTGAAGAACATAGGTAGCAGACAACAAATCAAAACAGGAATGTGTGAACAGTGATGCTGTCATCGACTATACTTCCTCCTCAGTGTGGTGTTAATTAAAACACTAGTATACCAAATGTCACATACAACATACAGCAGGTGTCAAAGATTATATAAAACAGACATTGCGACTAGCATCTTTGCTAATTTAAATTACTAATGCCCAGTACAACATTCAGTTACAATGACATAGGAAAGAAGCAAAATCCTGCAATGCCACATAACTATTAAACCCTAAAAATATCCATATAAAACAAAATCCATATAAAAAGCATGACACCACATTATAGCACGCAAATTGAACATACTGGGTCTGCAAAGTGCTAGCGTCAATCTGGGCATTTAATCAGTGTACCTAGAAGCTATGGTGACATATATCAAACCAATAGCATAGAAGATAAGCAGATTCATACATACTGGGTCAGAATTTCAGCTGGTGCAAATCAGCGAAGTTCCAACTAATTTACATCAGGTAATTAGCTGAGGATCTGTCTCATCATCCCTTCTGGAAACTTATCTTCCAGGAAGAGAGAAGAACTGTTAATTGTACAATGGGTTTAACTGACTGGGGTCATTATTTGGAAAGCAGCATCATTTGATTTGCATTATAATAATGTTATTAAACCTTGTTTATTGTAGATGAGGGGAGAATATAGATGGAACACATTTGTCAGAAGAGACTACATGTATCTGGAAGTCATCCCAGAGGCAAGAGGGAACATTGAGAAGGTTTAGGCATTACACTGCCTTATGTAGCCAGGTGGTCTGGCAGGGGTAGTGGTTCGCTGTCTAGGGATAATTAACTCCATGTAGGTAGTAAGCAGGATGTAGCCTTGTGTCATGGTATTATGATGGCTTCAACTTGGCACATGGGGATGGAAGTTCAGGATTAGTAATGATTTTTATCATTTATATATACACATGTGATTTTTATTGATGGTTATTGCTAATCTTTCCTTTAATGGAAGATACAGCTTTTCCTCCCAACAAAACCTGTATTCATAATTCAGAGTTCTTGAAACAATGATCTCACAATAGAAACCAGGGTCATTATAAATCCAACAGTATATAGACCCATAGGGATTCAATGGTCATTCAACAGACTCTTATCCATGTGTTATGAGCATAATAAACATCTGTGCTCTAACACACACTTCCAGTTAAAAGTCAACAAGTGGAAACCATTTAAATATATTCAGCCTGGCTCTGATTGCACTTACACTTGGTGAAACTCAATGGACTTCAATGTAGCTACTCTTCACTAAGGCCATGACTCGGTGTTCCATCTCTACTCAACAAAACATTTAAGCACAGTTAACATTAGGCAAGTACGGAAGAATGTATTAAAATGAAGCATGGACAAAGTATTTAATGCTTTGCTGAACTGGGGTCTAAGTAAAAGGAGAATTGGGCCTTGTGTTGTAATAATTAAGGCCCCAAAATTATGAGCTATTACTATTTATGAATTGCCCAGACATCAAGGCCTTTTTGAAAGATAGAACAGAGGAGTAGGAGAATAAAATCTGAAGGTCTAATGGCTAGATTTCTTTAATATTCTGAAGAAACTCAGAATTGCTCCAGGCTTTCACAAGAGCGTGCTGCTGGTGCTGCTAGAAAGACTTCCCCTTACCCTGTCTGTGAATAAGTAAATGAATTAAAAATCATTGATATTATATAATAAACCAGATACAGTAGTGAAATAGGAAAATTGATAAAGCCTAATATGATGATTAAAGTGCATACGAAAGGAAAGAAAGTGATACAGCTTTGGGAAAAATATTGTAAACTTTAATGATGGCGTTTACCTCATGGGCAATCCTGGTAGGAAAGAAAGAGTTTGCATTCACATTGATTTCTTTTAGTTTAAGTGATAAAATAAAGGAGAAAGACTAATGTTTGCAATCAAGCATGCTTATGTTCCCGAGTTAGTGAAATACACCTGTGATGAAAGAGGCAATAAATAAAAGGAACTGAAACCAAACCATGCGTTCATAAGGATGTGACCACAAGATGTAACTGGTTGATTAAAAATGCTCAGACTCAGCTCAGTCATACAAACCATGGTCCCACCATTGTTGTTAAAACAAGGAGAAAGATTTATATGGCTCTTCCTGCCAAATGTTGTTGGAGAACAACAGCTCTTGAAGTGACTTTGCATTATACAATGGACTATTAAAACCAGTTTAAACATAATCAAATAATGTGGAGGGACTTTGTGTCAATTATCTGAACTTTAAACTGGACATTTCAGCTGCCAGCATAGAGAAACTGCAACTTGAGCATGAATAACCACAAAGTTGGCTAAAGAATGAATTACTAAGGGGCCATAGAAATTGACTTGTGGAGATAAATTGCTGGAGCAAACCAGCTGGTGTTTAAGATATGCCCCAAGATGGATGTGCCGTCAGTTGTGGTCTCACTTATCTTGTCACACCAGCTTGTGTAAAACATGTTGCACAGAGAGACTGGAAAATTCCAGTCCCAGTTGCAAGAAATGATGTCTCATTCCACGATTCGTTGGTAAGAAAGGAGGACTCATTCTGATTGGACATTTCAAATTTCTGGAACAAGTGTGGGTCACCATCTAATTGGTCCATGACAGCACCTATAAGAAGAGGCGCTAAATTGAAGCACCCAAAATAAAATGGCCTATCCCCTTCAGCTCATTGCTTCCCAAAAGTCAGAGTCACCTGGAAGGCAGAAAACTGAGGTCCCGAGCCGGCCACCTGAGAGACCTCCTCATGACATCAAGCACCTATCTCTGATACATAACTTTAACTGTCTCCTTCTATTTTCCAGTATGTTGGGTTGCCCACTAGCACACTGGGAAAAGATTATAGTCATATATGTTCTTCACTTCACCTGTGGTTAGTGTCAACTCCCACTGTCAACAATAACTAAGATGAAAGCTGAGCAAAGATCTAGTGACAAATAATAAATTTACTCATGTGATGACCCAGATCAATCAACTGAGCATTACCTGAAACTAAGTACCTAATTAGTAAGAAAGTGTAGATATTTGTGTATGAATTTTAAAGACTGTCAGAGAGTTCCAGGGTGTGCTTTTGTTTTGTAATAAGTTCCAATGATAATTGCTGTAAAATAGATTTAAAACAGAAGTTTCTGTTGTTAACTAGGATTATATAACATTGTACTTGTGTCTACCACAGTTAATGATTTCACACTGCCCTCCTAGTTATAGGTGTATATAGACATAAAATGAGACCAAGTGTGCAAGCTCTTTGACCTGCACTCAGTCTGTCACAAATGTAGTTTATATTAGATAGTTCAGAGGGTTAGATGGATTCTGGAGCTAATATAATTCACTGGGATATAAATAACGAGGGTAGACTTCTATAGATCACTGGGAAGAAGAGGTTGGTGTACTGGCATGTAAATAACTGACCAAATTGTCTTGTAATCTAGTTTTGGATTTTTTTTTTCTGTTGTGTTAGCAACACTGGAGTTGATAACCAATTGGCACAAGTGAGGCCCTATTCTGAAATCCGAACAAAGTCACCTTTCCAAGTCATTGAGTTATAAGTTATTTTCTATTGCAGTTGTGTGATTTGATTCCAAAAATCTGAATTGTTATATCAACAAAGAGATTCTGCCAACCTATTTAAACCCAAATGGTCACTCCCAAGGAAGGGTGAGCTAGTGAGGGGCATAGTGTTTGGAATATTTATGGTTTTCTAAATGACCTGTATTGTGTATTCCTTGTGTAATTAAGAAAAGATTGAATGTTAAACACTGTTTAATCTGTCTGTGTGTTATATGTTTCACAACTACTACATGCTGCTAAGCTAAGAGTTCAACTGTAACTTTGCAGGATTCTGGCAGAGGATGTGTTCAAACTACAAGAAAATTGGGAGCCTAGAAGAGGTCGACTGAAGGTCTCCATGTCCATGAAGAGATAGCAGACAGAGTTGGTGCCCAGAAAACATGCCAAATAGGCCAAGGAAGGAAGCAGTGCTGCTGTCTGTTGAGATCCAGGGAAGCCTAAACCACCTGGGGGCCCAGTGACTGGGTTCCTTCACAGGAGCGAAGAGTGGCTAGCAGGGCCAGCCTTACTGGACCTGTAAGAGCAGATTTCAATTTTTATTGCCAGAAGAAAATAATACAAGATCCTGTTAAATTTGCCTATGTGAATTTCACTTTTACCTTTTCCTGTGATGTGGGAAAGACACATTATGAACAAGGAACATTTTGCCCCTTCACTTCCTATGCAACTATCATCACAGTCTCAGAAAATGACAGAGAACGATATTTACATTTTGTATTTCTAAAGGTAAGTTAACTGTGTTTAATTCATGTGTGTGTATGTGACAACGGGTAACTCTCAGATATCCATCCCAAACACATCGCCAAACTCATTCATTATCATCCTCACGCATAACAATTTTACTTTCAAGAAGAAGCACTTTGTCCCAGTGATGGGAACAGCCATTGGTACTGTTATGTTACAGACATGACTCAGGCTACGTTTACACTGACGGAGGCAAAATCGCCGCCGCCAGATCGATCTTTCAGGATCAATTGAGCGGTCAGTGAGACCTGCTCAATCGATCAGGAAGTCGACTGAGTAAGTCCACCCTCTCAAGCAGCGTAGCACTGAGTCAACGGGAACACAGTGTGAACAGCGCACAGAATGGAAGCTGAGCAGTTAACGTCAGTTACGCAAACTACTCTGTGTAGTTTGCATAACTCCCGTCGACTGCCGCGAATCACGCGAACCAGCCCTCAGACTGACTGCTCTTAAAGGTTTAACCGGTGAGAGTCACTAACTCATGCATGCTTATATTTAGGGATCTTCAAGAGCCCCTTTGACGGCTATAGAGTGTGACAAGTTCTATTTATTTGAAGAATAAGCAGGGGTAGTATCGGTGCAAATTTTTCCACCCTACATCGCTAATTGGTAGCGATATCAAAACAGGGAAAAAGGGGCCTAGACCCTGATTAGTATCAAAACAAATAATACTCCATACTGCAAAGATGTAATATTTAATTATAACAACAAAATGAACTTCCCATAGTTAGAAACAGGCTTCAGAGCCCAACCTCCAGCCTGAGTGACAATGTCAAAGCACCCTCTACAGTCTACACAGCTATTCTTCGCGCATGAACCTGACTAACTAGAAGTCTGTGGACCCAGGCTGGGAGGCTTGCTCCTAGATGCAAAATTGACACACTCTGAGCATATGCCTACATTGTAAAAAAGGTATGTTCTTATGTCTCGTCAAAATAGCACTGAAGATATGGCAACTCAGCTATTAACTCAGGTTAGCAGCTCAATCGAAAGCCAAAAGGGGAACCTAGGCCTGAACTTGAGCTGCTAACTTGAATTAAAAGCCAAATCCCTGTGTCTTTACTGCTATTTTAACTTGAGTTTGCTAATACAGGTTAGCTAACCTGAGTTCGTCAGAAAACATCTTTTTTTGCAGTGGAGACATATGCTAAGTTTGTCTCAGCCAAAAGACATGGTTTTTATATTTCACAAATGTTTGTATCTCATAGAAGATAGTAAACAATGTCACTGGAGGAGAAGAAAAAATAATAATACTTTTCATTTATATGGCTCTTTGCATGTGTAAATTGCTCTATAATTTAATCCTCAACACCCCTGAGGACTGGCAAATATATGTTTTTATTTCCTTTTTACAGATGGGAAACTGAGGCAAGATGCCAAGGTGAGGTCCTGAAGTCTGAGACTGACATAGAATTAGAACTCAGGACTTCCTTACTTTCTGAACCCTGAGCTCATTGCTCCATAAACGTTTTTTCCACATAAACTCAGTTCAGTTCCCTAGACTCTTTAGAGGGAAGATAAATTGTGGTTCTTTTTAACAACACTTTTATCTAAGTTTTTATGACCATGTGTCATTTGTATATATCCTTGTGGGTTACATCAGATGGTATAGTGACTCTTGCCTTCATTTTCTTCACATACCCCTTTAATTCTCCATGGAAAGAAAGCTATTTGTACAGAACAACTTAACATAACATTCTACTTGGGAAAGTATATGGACTATTTCCAAGAAAAAAAGTGCTCAAACCCTTTATCAGCGATGCATACATTATTTTTTCCTCTTTTATTAATCCTGTCCCAGCTGTTCACTGAGATCCAGTGAGAACATAAGATATTATGGAAAGGTGCAGAAGCAGCCTAAATAAAGGATGAAATTTAAGCTAAGGTACAGCTGTGAAAGAAAACTGAGAATACAGAACTGCAAGAGAGGATTAAACAAGAATTTACTAAAGGAGAGAATAATTAAAAGTTGCAACGTGCCAGGACTAGAATTGCAGCTTATCTGAACAGCCTTTAAGTGCCTAAAAATAAAGCAAGCAAACAACAAAATTTACTTCGGGTGGGTTTCTAATCCTCTAATTACCAGCAAGAAATATGTGTGCTTCCTGAATTAGTTTACTGACTAGCAGAGTGCTTACACATTGTGTCATGAGCAGAATTAGAAAACCTGACATAGATGTTGTGAGGATAGCGCAGAGGATGTTTGATATGTCACATGGAATGGTGCAGATTGTGTACAACTGCTTCCTGATTAAGACAACACTTTCAAAGTGACTAAATATTTCCAGTATTTATCAAATAGATGGTGTGACACTGTAGGAAATATGAGTGACCATTATTAATACCAATATGACAAAATTGCAATGAAGTTTATAAGATGTGCCATTTAATGTATCAAAGGAAAAGAAATGATTTGCTAAATATGATAAGCTTATCTATATGTTTAGATCATCTTTGTATTGTAAATTATGGATATATGTGATATGTCTATCTTAAACTTATGCTGTGTTACTGGGTGACACACCCAGACAGATTAGCATGAGCACTATCCAGCCTGTTCTAATGGGCCATTAGAACAATCAGCCATACAATGCAGCCAGGAAGAGAAGACAGGTGCTACATCTATGAGTCAGCAAGACATGTAGAGACATGCCTGTGGACAGGGGACTCCAAGTGCATTTCCATGTCCATGTGCTGTGAGCTTGTATTCAGGACAAAGGATGTACAGGCCACATGGCAAAAGGTATAAAAGGCAGCTGCAACATATCCATCTTGCCTTCAGTCCTGCTTTTTACCTCTGGATCAACTTCTCTACAACTGAAGCTTTGAACAAAAGATTGACAGACCCATCCAGATACTGGACGTGTTCCAAAGAGACTTTACAATCCAGCAAACTCACCAATACTGCTAAGAACCTGATATATGGACTTTAAAATCATATTCATGTATCTGATTGCTTTGACCATTTAACATCTCTCTTCATTGTTTCTTTTCTTGTATAATAAACCTTTAGATTTAGATGCTAAAGGATTGGCTGGCAGTGTGATATTTTGCATAAGATCCAAACTAGTATTGATCTGATAATGTGGCTGGCCCAGAAGAACATTTTGTGAAGTGAATAGAATTTTAAATAACTTAGCATTATTCTGATGACTATATTTCAGTCAAAAGATTATTGTCCTTTTTTAAACATATTTTTCATTTTACATTGGGACTTTTGAAATGGCTGGTTATTTTTCCTATCTAGGTTTACAGGAAACATTTATGTTAATAAAAAGTACAAGAAAAGCTAGAATTTCATATCTTCAGCCAGTGCTCTCAGATTGTAATGAACAGCAAAACAACAACAAAAACTAGTTGTTTTAGAAGATCCCTCATTTATAGATTATGCATATATATTTTTATGATGACAATGTCGGAATCAGGGCCTGTGGCAGAGCCAGTCTTTGGGCAACCCAATGAGTGCAGCAGGCCTGGAGTAGGCTGCCTGATTGGCTATGCCACCTGTCTGGTTGGAAGCATCAGCAAACCAGCTCTTAATCCCAGCAGCAGCAGTTCAGTGGCTGCTCAAAGCTTTTGCCACAGCTGCAATAGCTTCAGTGCCTGCTTGTTTCCTGCTTTACTCCTTCCTTACCTGACTGCAAGTAACCCAGTTCTCACACTCGGCTGTGATTCCTGACCTCTGACTCTGGCTCTGACATTTGACCCCATATCTGACCCTGGTCTCCAATTCTTATTGCTTTAACCACTAGGCCTGATTCCTGCTCCAACCATTAGGCATGACCATCCACATCTCAACCACCTGACAAGCACTAAGGACTTGATCTAGAACCCAATCAGTGACTTCAATGGACTGAAATGGGTAAACAGCAAATTCAAAAGTGGTTTTCAGATTTTTAACTATAGACAACATTGTAAAGTTGATTAAAAAATTGGATCAGCTGATCTGTCTAGTAAAGAAAGAAATTCTTAATTTCATGCCCTATATGTAAAATCCCAGCAATTCCAACCTTCTTTTAGGGCATACATCTCATTGTTCACAATGCTCATCAAAATGTTCTATCTAGACAGTGCAATCCATCCAGCTAGAAAGCAAGGAGCTGACATAATTGCTTGGAGACTGATCTGAAGCCCACACAAGTCAGTGAAAAGGTTGTCATGGACTGCTTTAGGTCATGTTCCATAAACTGGCATTTCCTAAGGACTACAAGAAGTGAGAAAATTCCAGGTCTGGAAATGAGTCATCAAATGAAACTTCAGTTCATAAATACCAGCAGCATTCACACACCATATGCAGAGTAAATTTTGATATATATAAACTATACGGCAGATGGACTGTAACAATTTTTATAGTACACACTGTACTATTATTGTTTACTGAATGAATTTACTCTATATTGCCTACGGAAAAGTGGGAGTCCCTACAGCTGGAAATATTTAATTTGAGCTCATTCAAAATAACCAGCCTACATTCCATCAAATTCAAAGCTACTCTTAAGCCTCAACCTTTTTTTTTTTAAGACTGTTTCCTTCCACCCACAACCCTGTAACAAGCTTAGTGCACATTTATTTGCAAAAGCTGCTGTTTACATACGTTTACTGCCTAGTCCTACTCCTTTTCTTTCTTTCTCAATCATAAAACACATTCTTCTGCAAGTTCATCTAAATGCAGCAGCCTAATGCAGTAACTTCTTCCTCTTCCACCATGCACCTAAATTCTCCAGTTTCTTACCAGGAGGAAGGATGGTCTGTGGTTAAGGAAAAAGGAGGCAGGAGATCTGGGATTCATTCCTAGGTGTGTTGCCTTAAGCAGGTCACTACATCTCTCCATGCCTAAGTTTGTTTCCTCATATGTAAAATGAGATGCCTACCACACACTATTAAGTGCTTTGGAATGGAATAGAACATATCAATGCAATAGAATTATTATTCAAATACACCCCATGCTCCAGCATAGGCATCTTTTAATTCAACATCTGGTTATGTACTTGTTCCAAGCATTCAATCTTTATAGCACATATAACCACTTGCTAGTTTGGGAAGGATCATCATCACACATGACTTTGCCTAGAAGAATGTCAGGAAGCAACAGCAGCAGCAGCAATTTGCTCTCCTTTCCCAGAGTTATTCTATGACCCCATGAAGGCTGGAAAGGTTTTTTTTTTCCCCCACATCCCTCCATTCTATGTCTATATGTATAACACACAGAAACATCCTTCATAGTGAGATCTGTTGAAATAAGCTGCCAATAAAAATTCACTATATTTATCTAAACAAGGGTCACTGGTAGAGATGGCCAGTGGTCGTAAGATAAAAGAAGATATTGCAGCATTAGTCAACATGTACTGAGATGTGGTATCAAAGAAACATGTATTGCTTTACATTTATTGGGGTTACACAAAGAATTTTGAACCAGATGCTCAGCTGGTGTAAATCAGCATGGCTCCATTGGGTTCACTGGAGCAGTATCAATTTGCATCCACTGGAGATCTGGCCCTCAATTTCTGGGTATCACTACTCACACCCATCTGGAGTATAAGGGAAGACATTCAAAGATCTCCCACTCTTTGCTATATCATCTTTCCTAGAGGTCTCTTAGGTATCTGATATACAACTTAGACAGAGCTGACAAAGTCTCATGAGGCCTTCATATTTAAACGGTGAGAAGGATCTTTCAGTGTCTTAAAATGATTTAACAACACTACGTGAAATAACCAGCAGAACACACAGTGTAGAAAGAAGAGTAACAAGTAGTTTTCATGTTTCAAAATATTTATTTCTGCATATAGAGGCCCTCTGGTATCATACTACACATTTTAGAATAACTAAGAATGTTATGTCTTTGAAGTATACAGTAGCTCCAGCACATGCTTTTTGTTATCAACCACATCCTTCTTTTCACTATTAAAACTTAAGAAGTCATTTGTTGTTTTGCATACTACACATTGATACCTGTTGCCCTAGAGTAAGAAATCAGCTAAAATGACCCTCAAAATCCTGTTTACAAAAGGAAACTATTACCACATACAAAAGATACCATCTTGCCACTGGCACAAGCCTCCCATGGGTCATCAAGTAAGTAGTGTTCCCCCTGAACACACAGGGTTTGTACAGGGCATGCAAGGTGTGGGGGCAACAAGGCATAAGGAGGCACCACTCTTTTAGCAGAGTACCAGCACTATTTAAATATCATTGAAATCTGCAAAATAGAACTTAATGGCTTACAGACCTCATGAAGGCCCTCTGCAAAAATGAATTTCATCTGAGTAGAACAATCACTGCATTTGATTAGCATGCACTACATCCTTACCTTCTCCAAAGTGATCACGGAGAGTGGAAGGCAATAGCTCACCATGGTGCAGCAACGGATTGTGGCATTCAACATGATGTCCCAGGCTCCAGAAGGCTTGGGGTGATAACCCAGCCCTATTAAAGTTGATGGGAGTTTTGCCATTGATTTTAACTGGTCCAGGATTTCATTTGTAGTGTGTGTCTGTAGCTTTCAGCAAATCCCACCCTAAATGTCTATCTGGAGGTCAAATCATGCAACCTAGTCATAGCTCGTTATCAATGTGCAATTGGAAACTTACTTTCCAAAGAATATTACTATAACTTAGCAATGCCCTGGTTTACCGGGCACTCTTTATATCATCAACTTGAATCCTTCCCTCCAACTTTTTTCTTTTACATGAACATTTATTTTCAAAGCTTTCTTATCATGTATTTTCCTTTTGTGCTTCGAATCAATACATTTTCCTTTAAGCCATTTTCTTCTCAGACTTTTAACCAGTGATGAGCTGAATGGTAGTTCAATAACTATGGAAAACACATAGCAAATAAAGGCTGCCTGGCTTCCTTGTGGGCACAAAGTTACTGAATCTATTATAGTATGTGTTCCACTTCTATTCATCATAGTTAATGGAGCTATTCTGGTCTAAACTGTGGCTTTCAGACTCAGCACACAGCGGGGATCTATTTATCTATGCAACTTATATGACCCCCACTACCGTAGTAATACCATACCACATCACAGTATCAAGTGCCCCACAATATCCCTATGTGGAAGCAAAATGCTATTATCACATTTTACAGATGGAGAATTTAGGTACAGAGAGGCTAAGTGACTTGCCAAATTTCACATGTGAAGTAAGTGGTAGAATAGATACTTGAAGTCAGGTCTCTCAAGTTCTAGCCTAATGCCCTAACCACCAGACCATCACTTCTCTCTATGAAGTAGAGTCACACTACTGAAGTAGAATCAATGCAAGCATGGAACTTTCCTTGTGGTTCTGCAGAACCTGTGTCTTTTCACCTTCAGAGCTTGGTGAAAGTCTCATTTATTTACTCAGGTTTCTACTGTACTCAATTTAAGTGAGTCTATTTAAAGGTGACATTGTTCCACATTTTGTATTTTGCCCAGAGTGTGTTTGGTGGGTGCATTCAGACCATTTTAGAATAACTAAGAACATTATGTCTTTGAAGTATACAGCAGCTCCAGCACATGCTTTTTGTTATCAACCACCTCCTCCTTTTTACTATTAAAACTTAAGAAGTCATTTGTTGTTTTGTATACTGCAGTGGTTTTCAACCTTTTTTCATCTGTAGACCCCTAAAAAATTTAAAAAATGGAGGTTGTGGATCCCTTTGGAAATCTTAGACACAGTCTGCAGACCCCCAGAGGTCCACGGACGACGGACCACAATCTGAAAATCACTGGTATTCTACAACTCCCCTCCCCACATACTCTCCTATTTTCTTTATAATTAATAATTATCTTATGTTTAGGCAGTGATTTTCATCCCAAATACCTTTGCAAACTTTCAGTATATGGGAATTTGTTTCACTTTAGTCATCATCCTTCAAAGTTTTCAACCACTATATGCACCAGAGAGAATCCCAATGTGTCCACACTGAAATTCAGCACGCATTGAAAATGCAGATAAAGGTAATTGTTATTAGTGACAGATAAAGCTCAAAAGGTTAAAAAGATTTGGCTGAGACAAGCATCCACATATTTTCCTGAATCAGCAAATTTTAGGCAGTTCATTTTTTGTGACTCCATCATTCAAAAAAAAAAAAAAAGATATGTATTTCTAGCTTTCCATTTCTGGTTTTCATTGTTATTATTTCACTGCTTTTACACTATGTTCCATCTAAGAATGTTATGGTTTAAGTCACCAAATAAGTTGTCTTAGATGCCATGCCTTGTCAGGAAAGTAAGTGTGTGAGAGAGAGAGACGATCTATCTTCTGTATTATCAGTAGAAAATGCAAGTTTGTTCTATGGGTTAGTGCTTTCATGGTAACAACAGCTCTGGCATGCCATGGGCCAACATATTATATACTACAGATACATATGTATAGATAGTGTGTACTCATTAATCTAATTAACATAGATGAGGAAAAAACTAAAATAAAATAAATAAATTTCATCTTCTGGAAGATTTCTTACCTAGGGATGGATATGAGTAAGAGAAAGTAAAAAAGAAACTCTTAAAATTTCATCTGGGCTACCCAGACCTTGATTCCAGGAATGTAGAATTACTTGTCCATTTACTTCCTCCATGAAGCAGGACAAAAAGAGGCACAGAGAATGTTCTAAGACTTTGTTCCAGCTCTATATTCAATGGCCTGAGTAGCAATCATACAGTGTGGGGAAAAGTAATTTACTACTGGTATTGGCCAGCGATAAGTTACTATTGCCTGGTGTAAGAGGAAGCAAGGAAAACATTTTGTCTCAGCGAGGTGTCCTAAGGCTTTATATCCACTTGCTTTACTTATGAGATAAGTGATACATACGCTGCATTCTTGTTCAAGGCTGTACCTAAAGTCACAATCTAACCCTTAATTAGCAACATAGATATTGGGCCATCCTTACTAACACTGAGTAATACCTTTTCTACTTGTAGAGTAAGGTTCTACTCAATGCATGTAAAGGTGGCAGAATCAGACCCAAAAGAAACAAACCATGCATGTGTGTGTGTGTGGGTGTGTGTGTGTGTGGGGGGGTGAATATTCTATCATCTCTCATTTATTATGCATTTGTTATTTGTGAAAAACAGATGTTAGCAGGTGAGGGCCTATTTTACATATAAAATATAGAAATATAATAGCCATATGTACGAGGTGAGATCTCTGCATTTTACACATCAAAAAATTAAGATGGGGGAAGCAGTAGATGTGGTACATTTTGACTTTAGTAAGGCTTTTGATACTGTCTCACATAACCTTCTCATACACAAACTAGGGCAATGCAACCTAGAGGGATATACTATAAGATGGGAGCATAACCGGTTGGAAAACTGTTCCCAGAGAGTAGTAATAAGTGGTTCACATTCAAACTGGGATGGCATATTGAAGTGGAGTCCTGCAGGGAGCATTTCTGGGTCTGGCTGTGTTCCATATCTTCATCAATGATATAGATAATGGCACAGAGAGTATACTAATAAAGTTTGCAGACGATACCAAGATGGGAAGGATTGCAAGTACTTTGGAGAATAGAGTTAAAATTAAAAAATGATCCGGACAAACTGGAGAAATGGTCTGAAGTAAAAAGGATGAAATTCAATAAGGATAAATATGAAGTACTCCAGTTAGGAAGGAACAATCAACTGCACACATACAAAAATGAGAAATGATTGCCTAGGAAGCAGTACTGCAGAAAGGGATCTGGGGACATAGTGGATCACAAACTAAATATGCATCAATTGTGTTACATTGTTGCAAAAAAAAGAAAAAGCAAAAAAGCAAACATCGTCCTGGATGTATTAGCAGGAGTATTGTAAGCAAGACACGAAAAGTAAGTCCTCTGCACTGATTAGGCCTCAACTGTATCTAGTTCTGGGCACCACTTTTCAGGAAAGATATGGACAAATTGGAGAAAGTCCAGAGAAGAACAATAAACATGATTAAAGGTGTAGAAAACATGACCTATGAGGAAAGATTGAAAAAATTGAGTTTGTTTAGTCTGAAGAAGAGAAGACTAAGAGGGGACATGAAAACCGTTTTCAAGTACATAAAAGGTTGTTACAAGGAGGAGGGAGAAAAATTGTTCTCCTTAACCTCTGAGGATAGGACAAGTAATGGACTTAAATTGCAGTAAGGGCAGTTTAGGTTGGACACTAGGAAAAGCTTCTCATTGTCAAGGTAGTTAAGCACTGCAATAAATTGCCTACAAGGTTGTGGAATCTGCATAATTGAAGATTTTTAACAGCAAGTTAGATAAACACCTGTCAGGGATAGTTTAGATAATATTTGGTCCTGCCATGAGTGCAGAGAACTGAACTAGATGACCTCTCAAGGTCCCTTCCAGTCCTATGATTCTAAGAGCAGTTTACATTAAAAATGGTGGAAGGCCCCTCTCTTTAAATCTCATAATGACAACCTTTTATTAGGAGTGAGTGATTCAGTTTTGCCAAAGACATAAGAACCAGACCAAACCAAATAACTGATTAATAGAATTTAAGGCTAGAAGAGACGATGTGATCATCTAGTCTGGCCTCCAGGATATTACAGGCTATTAAATTTCACCCAGTTATCCTGTATTCAGCCCAATAACTTTTGTTTGATTAAAGCTTCATTTGTGTTTGGTTAAAGCATAAATTCCAGGAAGGCATCCAGTCTTGATTTGAAGACATCAAGAGATAGAGAATCCACAACTTTCCTTGGTCATTTGTTCCAACAGTTAATCACCATCACAGTTTAAAATTTGTGCCTTTTCCTAATTTGAATTGGTCTGGATTCTGCTCGTTATGCTTTTCTCTGCTAAATTAAAGAGCCATTTGACATCTGGTATTTTCTTCCTGTAAAGGTATGCTGTAACCTACTCACCTCTAACTCTTTGTTTTGACAAGCTAAACAGACTGAGTTCTCTGAGTTTTCTCCATCCTTCAAATTACTTATTGTAGCTTTCTTCTGTACCTTCTTGTTTTTCAACATCCATTTTAAAATGCAGACACCAGAACTGTACACTACATTGCAGCATTGCTCCCACTACTGCTGTATACAGAGGTAAAATCCCCTCTTTATTCCCATTCACCACTCCCCTTTTTATACATTCAAGGATTGCTTTAGATCTTTTTGCCCCAGCATCACATCGGGAGCTCATGTTGAGTTACTTTTCCACTATGACTCCTAAATCCTTTTCAGTCTCTCTGATTTCCAGGATACAATCCCCCATTCTGTAGATATAGCCTGCACTCCTTGTTCCTAGATATATAACTTTGCATTTGGCTCTATTAAAACATATTCCCAAGCAATGCAAATGACTCTACGACTGGCCTGTACTCATTATTTACCATTCTGCCAATCCCAATTTTTAATCACAAATTATCTTTAGTGATTTTATATGTAACTCCAGATCGTAGATGAAAATGATGAATAGCATCTAGTGTATTACTGATCCCTGTGGAACCTCACCAGAAATACCCCCCAGGCAATGATGATTCCCCATTATCGATCAATTTTTGAGATCTGCCATTTAGGCAATTCTTAATCCATTTAACCTGTGCTCAATTGATACTGTAGTGTGTTAATTTTTAAAATCCAAATGTCATGTGGAACTAAGTATAACTGTAACCGGGTTGGTCCCAGGATATTAGAGAGACAAGGTGGGTAAGGTAATATCTTGTATTATACCAACTTCTGCTGGTGAAAGCAACAAGTTTTCGAGCCACACAGAGTTCTGACCTGATGAAGAGCTCTGTGTGTCTCGAAAGCTTGTTTCTCTCACCAGCAGAAGTTGGTACAATATAAGATATTCCCTCACCCACTTTCTCTCTCTTATGTGAAATTAAGTCAAGCCCCTAAGAAAAGCCTACCTCTAACACAGTTATCTTTATCAACCAAACTTGTGATCTCAACAAAGAATGAAATCAAGACCTATTTTCCATAAAACTATGTTGGCAGCAATTAATTATATTCCTATCCTTCAATTCTTTATCAACTGAATCCCCTATCAGATTTTTTCCAGTATTTTTCCCAGCATGAATGTCATGCTAACTGGCATATAATTACCCAGCATATCCCACTTGCCTTTTTTTGAATATTGGCACATCATTGGCACTCTTCCAATCTTCTGGACTTTGCCCTAGTATTCCCAGATTAAAAATTATCAGAGATAATCAGAGATCCGCTTGGCCAACTCTTTTGGGACTCTGCCTCCCAGGTGCCTCAATGGATGGAAAACATGAAGTGACTGGGAGTGACTGGGACTGCCCCAATAGAAAGCGGGAGAAAAGAAGAGCACAAACTGAGGGGATATAGAGGGGGCTGTTTACCTTCCAAAGATTTTATCCACCCACTGGCCACCAGGAGAGGTGACTGGTCCCTCACTCTCCCCTTCCATTAATTTAAATGCTCGTTGAGGCTCAAGGAGCCTCTTTTTGTTTTATTTCAGCAACTCCACCCCCCTCCTCCCTGTAACTGTAGTATTCACGCTGTGTTTTGCAGATTGTGAGGGACTGATCAATTGCCTATTATGGGGTAAGGAAGAATTATTTTCTTCCTTTTATGGCCAAATTGGCAGAGTCCTAATGGGTTTTTTCACTTTTCTTGTAGCATCCTGGAGGCACACTTAGATTAAAAAAAAAAAAAAAAAGGGAATACAATTTAGTAATGCGAGGAAGTACTTGGTAGGGATATTAGTTCATCACAACTTGCAACCAGTTTCCAGTTCAGTTAAAAGGCTAAAAGGCAGAGTTCCCTATTGCGAAAGACCTGGGATTTTGCTGATGGGCCTTGTGCTAATGGGATAGGAGACCCTGTAGCCTTTATGGGCCAACATTGCCCCTTTTTAGTACCCTTTGTCCCCCTAGCAGGATGTGTGTGAAAGGATTCACAAGAAGAGCTGAATCCAAGAGGTAAGCTGAGGAGAATCCAACTTGAGTTATTGGTTATACGGTTGATGCCCAGTAACCCCTGTAACGGAGTCACTTAAAATACCTGGTGTATGAGAATATGGGTAACAGGGTGGGAGTGCCTCTTCTCTAGGTAAATTTAATAAAGTTGTGGCCTCCCACTTAAAATCCATTCCTGTGTCTGTCTTTATTCGCAAATGTGTCCAGATCAATAAGTAGTAAGTTTTCTGAGCCAGCTGATTTTAAAATAATTATCCCTAGTACATGTTACCTAACATCCTCCTCATTTACTACAGGATTGAAAAGCACTTTATCATTTCATGAGCTACTATCACCTCATTCTGCTCCTTTCCAAATACAGAACAGAAAAAATACTGAACACTTCTATCTTTTCTGCATCATTAACTATTACACTCTCTTCTTCTAATAATGGGCCAATACATACCATTGTTAGGATTTTTTATTCTTTATATATATATAATATATATATATTATTCTTTTATATATAAAAACTCCTTTGTATTATTCTGATCCCTATCCACCATGGATTTTTCTCTGTCGTCTTCGGTTTCATTTATCCATTTTTTGCACTTTACCATTTCTAATTTATATCCATTGCTATTTGTTACATATTGCTATTTTATTTCTAATTGCTGCCTTCCTTTTGCCATTGAATCAGAATAGACTTTTAGACAAAGTTATCCTCTTTTCTGATTGTGGAATCAATACTTCTGGCTACCTAATAAGCTCTTCTTAAAGAACTCCCAATTTTCTTTGACCTTTTCCTGTCAAAGGTTTTCCACCCAGTCAGTTTTGCTCATAAACAATTCCTTAACTGTTCTTCCTGAACAGGAAATAACTAGTAATTTTAACATTCTAACCATGTGAATAATCCCACCAAGTTTCAGTAATGACAACTATATCAAACTTGTTCTCATAAGTGAGAATTTCCATTTTCTCTTGTTTGCTACCCAGACTCCTAGCATTTGTACATAAGAAAATAAATATTTTCTTCTCTTCGCATTCTTTGTCATATTAGTTCAATTTTCATGACACACTGAGTTTGAGTTTGTACTGCATCTACCCCTTCGGTTGCCAGTTTAATGCTCTCCTGGCTGGTCCAGCTAGTCTTGATCTGCGAAAATTAGCCTGCCTACCTGTGAAATGTAGGCCTTCACATTCATACAGCCCTTTCACACTCTGACTATGGGTGAATGCTCCAAAACCCCCAACCTTCAGCTTCACACTAGTTACCACAGTCAATGTTTCACCTCCAGTATTTTCTGCCTTCCTTTCTCTCACTGGTGCGACCTGAACAAACCCCAAGAAAAACACTTGGATTTCCTCATTTTCAGCTCCCTTCCAAGGTCCCTGAAGTTGTCTATAATTTGTGTAGTTCCACATGATGCTGAGTCATTGGTTCCAATATGAATCACCACCAGTGGAGAACTGCCAGATGATTTAATAATTCTGCCCAATCTTGTGGATACAATTCATATTTTCACTCAGGGTAGACAGCACACCATTCTGTTGTCCTTGTGTCCCCTGCTGAACTCTCTTTCCATTCTTCTTAACTTGGAGTCACCAATGATAATTGTTTGCCTTCTTAAGATGATTATTTGCTTCATACAGCAATCAGACCCACCAGGTATGTACCCTGTGGTTTTCTGTTCCATTCCTCCAGACAGGTTCCTCAGCAGTTGACTCACTGTGTACCCAATAAGGAGCAGTACTTCTATTCAGGTTGAAAGCCTCCTGGCTCTCTCTACAATCTTGGTCACAAATCACCAGCCCACTATTCAGTTTCTACTTTCTCCAGTTCTCTTATCGTCAACCCTTCCCCTTGTAACATCTGTGGCAATGATTTTCAAATGTTTTAGTTTACTGGGAGGCTGTGCAGTATTGAAACTTGTGCTTCCAGACCACATATATTCTCCTCTAGTATGTTTATCAGCTTGCACTTCATGCACCAGAAATCTATTCTGTTTTCTGTCGGAAAGGAACACATGGCACATCTAAGGCAGGTTGTTTCCTTTTTGTTGTTAACTGCTACATGGTGTAGAGCCATACCTAAAGAGAAACCAATTCCTTCCCAAACTCCTATTTTTCCCTGTTCACATGGCAATTGACATAAGCTCCACTCCTCCCCACTCCCATTAACAGGAAGCGATTAACTACTCAAATATTCAGACACTGGGTCTGTTCAAAGACCACAGGATCAAAGCCTCACAGCCTTACAGAAAGACAAACAGACCTGTCTCACCTAGTCTGTCCAGGGATCCATAGCCCAGACACACAATTCTCCTGGAGAACAAACAAACAGACAGATGGTCCAAACACACTATTCACTAAATCCTTCTGTCTCCACCACAGGATCTGCAGCTATGGCCTCCCAAACTCCTCTGTTTACTGTTCTGGTTTGCTTTTGTCCCTTCTCTGTAGCTTCCTTATCAGGGGTAGCCCCGGTGTACACAATATTCTGGGACTTCCCAGAACCAGTGTGTACTTTGGATCACACTAACCAAAAGGTTCCAGAGACAGCTTTTAACAGGTAGCACTCTTCCCAAAACTACAGTGTGCTGTTTCTGTTGGAGGGGTGGAAGAGAGATCTTTGCCATGAAGGTGTGTGTCTGTGTGCAGTGAGGGGAGTGGAAGTCCCAGAGGACAACTGCCAGAGATTAGGGAGCTGCAAAGCATAGTTTTCCATAGCCATACAAGACTCCTGCTAGTGGGGAAGTAGGAGAGGGGATGCAGTTTTACTTCCCAAAGGTTTGTTTGATGAGAGGAATTAGAGCCCCAGAGCATCTCTCAAAACTCCTACAAGCAGTCATGAGAGGATTTCCAAGCCTCTCTTGAAGAGTGTTGCTGTCATGAAGTGAGGCAGAAGGGTCTCCATAAAAATGGTGTGGAGAGTGAGGGAAGGTCATGGGAGAGGGACCCTCAAATGGGCAGACAGTTTCCATTAGAATATTCCTTTTTGGGTAACAATTAGTACTGCTACTAATCAATTGTGTTATTTTAAAGTGGGATGGAGTTCTAGTCACAGTTGGGCTGAGAGGCTGAGGCATTACATTTAACCTAATCAAGGACTAAATGGGCATGCACTGAGTATGCACGGATCTGAGTACTGAGTATTCAGTACTGATTCACATTTTCATAGGAAGGAGGCAGGTTCTGAGAGTGCTTGTCCACACAAACAATTAGACTGCAGCTAGCTGCAGCATGAAACGACCCCGCACTAGCCTGCTGTGGTCTAACTGTTCATGTGCATCCTTCCAATGAGTGTTAATAGCTCCTTAGTAGAGTACTTTGAACTAGTAGCCTTGTATCAAAGAAGTTCACATCCCAGCCCACTGCAAGCTAATTATTCTTGTAGACAAGCCCTGAGGCTAGAGTGAACCCAGCCCACCAGACTGTACTCTCCATGGTGCTGAAACAGGCTTCAAAATTGAAGGGAAGCAAGTATGTTTTGAGGGTTTTTTTTGTGTCCTGTTTTAGGCTTTCATTTTCTTAAAATACAGAGGATTAGTTTATGGAACTTGGCTCCAGTAGCCCCTTATGATCAGCCCGTGCTGGTAAAATCAGATTGCAAATGTATGAATGCCTATGTATGCTATCCACATACATACTGTAGGTATATAATAATCACATACATGGACATACACACTGTCAAGGTATGTTTCCATATAATGTGTGAAACCCTATTATTGATTTTGGGGAAATAGTCATAGTTGTTGCTGAAAATCTGCATCTAAAACTTGAACTGCTTTATTTTAAATACTGTTGTACTGAATAACTGAGCCCATTAGGAATAAAAATATGTTCAGTATCTCACTGCTGATATTATGAGCTGTGTATTTAAAAATCAACCCTCCCAGGGACACAGGGCAACTGTATCACCAAGAAATAAGGCCTCAGAAATAAAGTGGACAACTAGAAAGTGAAAAGGTGGAGTTTAAATATGCAAATAAGGAATTGTTTTTCTAAGACAAGTATTCACTTTCAACAGAAGTTATTACCATAAAGACAGTTATTTATAATCTGAATAAATGAAGTGTTTGTCATTGCAGAGTCTTCTCATTTATTGAAATAACAGTCAGCATATCCTATTGTTAAATGTACTGATTATATTACACATGTTCCTTTATAAAAAGTCTCTTCTCAAACAAGAACAAAGTTAATTAAATAAATGAATTCTGCAACAGTAGAATTAAATAACACCACAAAGCTGCTTTTTTGTTTGTTCTCTATACCATGCATTGTAACCTACTTCCCCCAAATGTAATAGGATGCAATGCATTCAGACAACAGAGATATTATATGTAATGACAGATGTTTTATCCTGCCGCCTGAAGATGACATGCATCAATGGGAAAATATCAAAAGAGAACAGGAATGAGGTTTATTATTATTATAGACATGCTACTAAATTAGTAAGGCCATTACCAGCCAAAGCACCTATACACACTTCTCATCAGGAACTCATTTTAGAAGCAGTTACATGCTGATGAATGTCACATAGCAGCACTGCATTTTTATATGCTGTACATCTGCAAAATAGTATCTCATCACCTTGGGAAGGGTTTCTTCCTAATTCTTGGAGACTGACATTTAGGAGGTTGGCTTACACATAACAGCTACCAATTTGATTCTGAATATTTTTTTGGTTTATTTTCCTCCAAATCAAAACAAGGACTATTTGCGTCATGAGAAATGTTAAACACAAACTTTTATAAGATGCAAGGAAGCAAAAATTTATATCATGGGAGGTAAATGCACAGACATCTAAAAAGATTAAGGAATTAATCAGAGATAGTGCCATGTCCATGTGTTTTGGATTTTAAGACAATACAATTGAATTTGTACTATTACTTGCTAGAAACTCTTCATTTTCATAACTGATCTGTTTTTGTAATGGTTTTGTTTCATCTTTCATCTAAAAGCAAGCCAGAACCTACTGATGAAAGCCATGCATGCTGCCTAGGAGTACAATACTACTAAGATGCAAGCACAAAATGCATTTTGTAGTAATGGCATTATTGAATTTGGATCTTCTTCCCCACTTTAAAACTGTAGCTAAAACTGAGCTGCAATGGCATAAATCCACATTACAAATGGTTAGAGAACAAAACATGAAGCAATGTTTAAAACCAGTATCATGTGAGATTGCAAGATGTGAAAAGATATGCTATTTTCTTGCTGCACCCATTTGGCAGGTATTACTAAACCCACTTTACCTTGGGGGGAAACTGACACAGAACAAATGACTTGCCAAGACCTCATACCACAAGCAATTTGATGGCAGAGAGAGAACTGAGACAGAGGAACCCATCCCAAAGGCCCAACTCCCATCCAAACAGTTAATTATTCACCCTGTCCCCTCACTACATGCTTCTGTAATGCCTCCATTCCTTCCCCCCACTCCCCATATGATGTCACTCTGCATAAATCTGCAACCTATGAATTTCTAACAGTTCCTTTTCAGCCCTCTCTTCAGATACACTTCTGGCCAGCAGTGATTATATCCTCCTCACCTCACTTCAGTCTGGCATCCCAGTTGTGTCCGATCAGACAGTACAAGTAGCTTTCAAGAGTTTTTTTCTTTTTGGTAATGTTCATACCACTGGACATTTGGAAAATTGCTCATGCCTTTTGCACAGTGTGCTCATTTACTGAGTGAAATATTTTATGTTTCTAAAGAATGCAACGCCGCAACTTTTTCAGCTGTACAACTAGCAATCAACAGAGAGTATGCCTCTGGAAGCGGACATTGTCAGTAGCACTCTGGGCCAGGGCACTCTGGCTAGACAGTAGCTTAGGACCACTTGTTACCGCACTGCTCTCAAGCCCTGAGTTTGGTTTCCTTTTAAGGTAAGTTTGGAAAATTCCACTTGTCCATTTGCCTGGTGCAGCAATTAGTTTTTTGTTTTGTTTTGTTCCCATGTACCTACTTTTTTTTATTGAGTGGATTTTGTACCTGGGCTGGTAAATTTTCAGAAAGATTTTTCTAGGCTGTTTTAAAGGAAAGGTATTCAAGAACAGAACAAAGGTGATCTGTGCCTAGCCATACAGGGTGCATGCAAGGGGGAAGGAAGACTGAATAAGGAGCCAGCCCGTCCAAGCATCCCTGGTCAGTGGTGCCAGAAAACTCTAAAAGGGAAATGCAGGGGCTAAAACCATGGCTGTAGCCATTCCTCCACGCAACCCCTGGGTGTAGCAGCCGTTTTGCTCCCTCAATGCTCTGTGTCAGCGGGGTCTGTGATTTAAAGACACAATTCAAGCCAATGGGACAGCTGGTGTAAATCAACATAGCTCCATAGCGGAGCATCAATAGGGCTGCATAAATTTACTCCAGATGAAGAATAGGCCCAACAAGTTTTAGAGATTTAGATTGCATAAATGTATTGAAGACCTATTCCTTTTTTTGACTGATTAATTGATCAGGCCAGATCCTCAGCTGCATCTGAGGTGCACACAGTGCAGGTCAGGGGGAAGATTATGTGCAAAGGTGGCCTAAAAATTGTCATCTTTGTACTTCTTAAATTATGGAAAACTCACGTACAAGTTAGAGCAGCCTGGAGGTTGAAAACAGATCTGGTTTAGGAAATATACTTTTAAAAGCAATTTTTAATCATATTTCAATAGTTGTAGATGATTGTGAATTTATTCCGTGGAAACTTTCATTTTCCTGGTAATAGGCAGAAGAGAAATTAGGAAAGAAACAAAACTATTCTGAATTGAAATAAAAGGGAAAAGCACTGGACCAGAAATGCTACTTTTGGGTAATTTAAAACATGCAATGCTTTTTCAGTTCAGTGCAATTATTTGTAGACATCACTTGGTATTTCTTTATTTTATTGCCAAACAGCGTTTGTAAATGTCAGTTGAAGATCAATAATATACCTGAAAAATGGTGCACTTCTACTCTCCTGCTTTTTCAGTCCAATCCTCCAGACCACACTTGCGCCCCACATGGCCTAGACTCCACCTAGCTAAATATTAAGTCCGACATACACCAACCTCTGAGAGGGACCTAGTGCTGAAGTCAGGATTTTCATTTCCACACACCATTCCCTGGTAGGATCCTGGGGCTATGGCTTATGATCACTTCTATCTGTACTCACAAAAAGAGTGAAAGAATTAGTTCTGTGGACTTTTGCTGGATGAATATCTACTGTGTTAGAATAGGAGTTCTTGATCAAATAGCTTTAGATTTAGAATTACTTTATCCATTAGGTCCCTTTCAGCCTGTCTTTTGAAAAAGGATAACATATTTCATTCACTTCTAACATAGTTAAAATAAAAGAACAAAGTTGCCTGTAGAAGTTTCCCTCACTTCTCCTCACCCCTTCTGAAACTTCTGCCTGCAACTTATATAAGATGCAGCAAATGTCTGGTACACAGTCATTAACCTCATCAACTCCCCTCCACCAAGAAAAAGGAAAGCCCTATCAAGAGGTATTTTCAAACCTCCTACTTCCCCCACAGACAGATCCCCTGATTCTCTCCAGCTAACTCCCCATTCACTTTACTTCACTCAATGAGCTCTCCATTTGGAAATGAAATAATTAGAAGATTGCATTCATGTACAATTAATGTTCTAATTATCCATAAGTAAAATAGTCAGCTTTGGTATTGACATAATTATGTCAATAAAAGTTAAAAGGAGTCAGAGACAGGTGAAGACTACAGGGTTTGATGTGTTAATGCTTTGGTTTAATCAGTCTGTTTTTCTTACTAGCTTTGTGCAGCGTGCAGAGAATTGATAATTGTTTAACAATGGAAAGCTCATTAATAATTCCATTACAGCTACACTGCCTGCAAAAAGTACACCCATCTAGTCCAGGCTACCCACAGAATGCAGAACAGTGGAAAAGACGACTAGTCAAACAACTCCAGCAGTACTTAAAGCAATCTCTCATATCATCAAGGATTTGGTAAGAAGCTCATACACACTCAATCTAAAGCTCCACTGTGCAACCAGAGCTTGGTGCTTTATTTTACAAGTGGCTGCACACAACCAATACCCACACCCCCACACACTTGTGCTTCTAATGTGAAATATCCCAATTTGCAGAGAGAATACGAAATACGGCAGGTGACCAGCTTGGCTTAACAGAGAAATCTTTGGTGAGCTTAAACACAAAAAGGAAGCTTACAAGAAGTGGAAGCTTGGACAGATGACTAGGGAGGAATATAAAAACACTGTTTGAGCATGCAGGAGTGAAATCAGAAAGGTCAAAGCACAACTGGAGATGCAGCTAGAAAGGGACATGAAGAGTAACAAGAAGGATTTCTACAAGTATGTTAGCAACAAGAAGATGGCCAGGGAAAGTGTGGGCCCCTCACTGAATGGGGGAGGCAACCTAGTGACAGATGATGTGGAAAAAGCTCAAGTACTCAATGCTTTTTTTGGCTCTGCCTTCACAGACAAGGTCATCTCCCAGACTACTGCATTGGGAGCACAGAATGGGGAAGAGATGAGCAGCCGTCAGTGGTGAAAGACAAAGTTCAGGACTATTTAGAAATGTTGGACATGCACAAGTCCATGGGGCCAGATGCAATGCATACGAGGGTGCTGAGGGAGTTGGCTGATGTGATTGCAGAGCTATTGGCCATTTTCCTTGAAAACTTGTGCTAATTGGAGGGAGATCCTGAACGATTAGAAAAAGGCAAATATAGTACCCATCTTTAAAAAAGGGAAGCAGGAGGAGCTGGGGAACTACAAACCCTCAATCCCCTGAAAAATCATGGAGGAGGTCCTCAAGGAATCCATTTTGAAACACTTGGAAAAGAGGAAGGTGATCGGATAGCGATCAACAGCTCGATGTCTGTTTGGCAGCTGGTATCAAGAGGAGTGCTCCAGGAGTCAGTCCTGAGGCTGGTTTTGTTCAACATATTTCTTAATGATCTGGAGGATGAGGTGGATTTCACCCTCAGCAAGTTTGTGGATGACACTAAACGGGGGAGAGTGGTAGATATGGTGGAGGGCTGGGATAGGATACAGTGACCTAGACAAATTGGAGAATTGGGCCAAAATAAATCTGAGGAGATTCAACGAGGATAAGTGCAGAGTCCTCCACTTGGGAAGGAAGAATCCCATGTACTGCCTAAAACTGGGGGCCAAGTAGCTAGGCAGCAGTTCTGCAAAAAAGGACCTGGGAGTTATAGTGGACAAGAAGCTGGATATGAGTCAGCAGTGAGCCCTTGTTGCCAAGAACAGCATATTGGGCTGCATTAGTAGGAGCATTGCCAGCAGATCAAGGGAAGTGATTATGCCCTTCTATTTGGCACTTGAGGCGCCTCATTTGGAGTACTGTGTCTACTTTTGGACCCACACACTACAGGAAGGATGTAGACAAATTGGAGAGTCCAGCAGAGGGCAACACAACTGATTAGGGGGCAGGAGCACATGACTTATGAGGAGAGGCTCAGGGAACTGGTCTTGTTTAGTCTGCAGAAGAGAAGGGGGGGTGGGATTTGATAGTGGCCTTCAAAGGGGGTTCCAGGGAGGATGGAGCTAGGCTGCTCTTAGTGGTGGCAAATGACAGAACAAGGAGCAATGGTCACAAGTTACAGTGGGGAAGGTCTAGGTTGGATATTAGGAAAAAGTTTGTCACTAGGAGGATGGTAAAGCACTGGAATGGGTTACTGGCGGGCGGGGGGGGGGGGGGGTGGAATCTCCATCCTCAGAGGTTTTTAAGGCCCGGCTCCTGGCTGGGATGATTTAGTTGGGTTTGGTCCTGCTTTGGGCAGGGGTTTGGACTAGATGACCTCCTGAGGTCCCTCTCACTCCTAATCTTCTATGAATCTATATAAAACAGTATTTTGGACCCTGTGGTTTTGCTGTGTGGTATTTGTTGGTATTTTAACAGCAAGTAATTTCTCACAAGATATATAAAACCAGAATTAACTTTTTAAAGCATACCCACGGGGAGGAAAAATTGTTTTGCGATGTCTTCAAGTTTTCTAAAATATAGGACTTTTCACCTAGCATTTTGAACTCTCTCCAGAGTTCCCTAAAAGTTCTTCCACTTCTCCTTGGGTAAGTGCAGCTTTGGCTACACACAAAAGTTTTCTGTCCCCACAAATTATTTGGTGATTGTAGGAACCTGAAAGATAGGGCTCAGGCTGCTTGGGTTTACTGTCATTATTCTATCATTTCCTCTTGTGTTATAATGACCCATTGGCAGTAAAAGAGGGATAGCACTCCTTTATTTGCTAGAGATCAGTGTGGCATGCCCTGTGGCATATCTGACCCCTCCCCTTCAGCTTCTGGCTTTATTGTAGCTGTTTCTCACCAAAGCTACAGAAATCACAAAGGGGGATTTCTAAGTGGCATCAGTGGGAAACCCCTTTCTTACAATATTTCTTGTGCTGGGAGTTTCTGAAAGTTCTGCCATTGACTTCTTGCCTGTGGAGCTTTCGTTAAAACGTGCCATCCAAACAGCAATACCCACATAACATTTTTTCAAAGTAGGTCAATGTGTATCATATGTATGTATAAGCTGTGAAACTTTCATGCTTGCTGCAGACTTAGTGGCCAGCAAAACCTAGAAGGCCTGACAGGCTTCCAACATAGTGAAAAGCACTGGCTGATAAAGAATTGTATTACCTGGGAAACAGCCCTCTTTGATTCTTAACCCACCAATTCAAAGTAGCATAAAAATCTAACTCAGTTCCACAATACACCAGATAATATATCGCCCACAGTTATTCTGCAGATGAAACTCTTATTGTTTCAATGACTGCAACAAATGTTTTCCTAAATGTTCTTAAGTTTAAGATGAATTGTTGCATGGAACAAACTGGGCACTAAGAATTTTTTGTGTGGTGGTTGATTTTGGATGGTATGCCATATTTCTTTATCATCGCCTGTGAGCCATCTGAGGCAAATATTCAGGATGACATTACTTAATACCAGTTTTCTTGGGATAGTTCCCAAATACAGTTTGTTAAAGACTTTCATTTGCAGCATTTCTATAATGATGTGCCATAAGATTAATTTAAATTACCATATGGTTTTAAACTCAATAGCTTTCAGTCAAAATGTGCATGAAGCACACCTGGTTAGCTTTGGGAAGTGGCATTTCTCTCTGCATCATACTTGGTGCTTAACTCTGTAATCAAAGCCTAGTACAGATTGTACAGAACTCTTGATGAGCTGTAAATAAGCCTCCACCAGTCTGCAAGCCTACCCAGGAAAAGTAGTAAATTCCATCTTACTGCCGCAACAAATTTCAAATATAACTGTGCAAATGTTTAAGCAAAAGTTAACTGAGATGCCAGGTCCTTTATGATGATGACCTTTAGCTAATCAATGGCTGCCAACCTGATTTTCAAAATTCCAGAAACTCCAGGCCATATGCAAAAATGTGCATGCCATTTCTTGCCCAATTTGCATGCCCAATTTATATGAATGAGTAAATAAGTGAGTATTTCTAAATGAAAATAGCTTGTTAGACACCTGTCTATTTGCGCACTTAAATATACAATGAATATTGGGAAATCTTGCGCACCTTTTAAGTGAAAGGGAATTTTCTGAAAGCTGTTCTGAGAGTAATGACATACGGATACAGGAAATAAAACCCTAAACACAATGAATAACATTATCCTGAGTGGACCTTACCTATCACTGACAGACACCTGAAGAATCTCTCTTTGTCAACCTTTGTATAGTTCATCATACCACTAGATGCTACGCTTTCACTGTCAAATGGTAAGGGGTTTTACTGGAAGAATCTGTGTTAGCTATCTCACTGTAAAATCCTAGTGGTGATAATGCACTGCAGTTTTACCATGAGATATTTAGCCAAGGTCATTAGTACATCTCCACTTGTAATTTAGCTCAGCTAGTTAAATCGACAGTAAAATTTCTGGGCCTTGTCTCCATTACAATTTTACAGATGGAGAGCTAATGTACATTAGTTATCACATGGTTTTGGTTTTTTTTTTTTTTAAAGCTTTCTTTGACAGTGAAGACAAAGCTGAAGTCTAAATTAATTGAGCTGAATTTCCCTCAATACCAAGGCATTACCCAGTGCATATTACTGGAAATGTCTGCTCAAGAGAGATTCAGAACTGGTCAAGGAAGGGTGGCACTGCACGTGAAGAAACAGAACTGGTATGGAGAAATCTCTGAATTAGTGGATGTCATAATTAATACTGCTAAGTACAGTTCTGGTCTTAGATATTCTCATTCACCACCATTAAAAATAAAAAAATTACATTTTTTGTTAAATGGACAGATAAATTGGATTATTTATTTTACTTAATTTAACATTCCCTCAACTGCTATCTTACAGAACTCTTAGAATTGCTGTCCCTAGGAGATTGTCTGATAATCTATGAGCAATCCTAGTAGTTCATTTTTGTACAGGGGATAATGCCAGATGCAAAGTACAGATGAAAAATAAAGGGATTTCTTTAGGATCTGATACTTTTTGGTAGCAAATACCCATTGACAGGGGTGGCTGCTTACAAAGTTATGAAGGACAAGAATGTCATAGGTTCATCCTGACAAACATTTTGATGAGAAGTCTGTCATTTCTACCATATATTCCTTTCCCCAGGACTTTAAATATCCATCCATGTTAAATATTGATGCTACAAAACAAACAACGCTAACTCAGTGACAAGAGTCTCTCTCTTATATACTGGATTCAAGAAAGCTAGTTTAAGCATTCATATATTTGACTCTGTGATGTAGTGAGGACCACCCTATATGTGGTAACAGCAGCATTAATTAAAAAGACAGAATTATAATTAAAGTCCAACTTGTAAAAACACTTAAGGAAATGTGAAACTAATTTTACCTAATAAGATTTTATCCAGTCAAGCCATTTCCCCTATCAACAGGTGCTCCTGATTAAAGAACATTATGTTCAACTATTCAAAAGAAATTCACAAAATGTTAATCCCAGTTCATTTACCTGACACTTGATGCTTCACAAATTTGATACACGGGCTTTCCACATGCACGCACATGCACATACACACATACAAAAAATATATATAGGAAATAAATATAATAAAATAAAGGAAGAACTTAAGAAATGCCAAACTCTTTTAGAATATGCCTTCACTGTAGAGTTAACTCAGGTGATCAGCACCTGGGTCTAAGGAGCCACATTGTATAGCCACACCCAAGTTACTGTATCTTCACTGGTGCTGTACTCACAAGGACTTCTGGGGGCTTATGCTGAAATAAGATGAGAAATTCTGATTCTTTCTCACTGAACTGTCTTTCCTTGTGGGCACACAGCTGGAACTGTGACAAGGCATTGGAGGACTACCAACCCTCATCCTCCCTGGAAAGCCTGAGTCAAAGCAACACTTGAGCTCTAACACATACCCCCAGCCAGGCAGCTAGACCAGGTTCAAAACACCACCAAACTTGGGTGAGAAGGTTGTGTGTGTGGACGAAGGGGAATTGTGGGCAACATCTGAGTAAGAGCCATAGTAAAGTCCGCAATTAAGACACACATTTAGAAAGAAAAATGGACAATGCTCTGCACCTTGAGTTTGGTTTCACATTTCAAAGCTTCTATTTGAATCAGTCAAGAACAAATGTCTGGTTTTCCATCACACCTGCCTTAAGGATTTCACAGCACATCACAAATTTGAATGAATTTGATTTTATGACCCCCCCGCCCCTCCACTCCTGGTAAAGCAAGAAAGCATTATCTTGATTCTAACAGTGAGAAGACAGAAAGAAAAAATAAATGACTTGCCCTCGGTTACATAGGAAGTCTGAGGTAGAAACAGGAACAGAGCTCCATGTTCTCTCTTGCACCTAAACCCACAATTCTACACTTCCTTCCTTACATACCTTCAAGCATGTAAGTCCTAATTTTTAAAAAGCCATTCCAAAATGCATTCAACTCAATGGCTGTGCTAGCTGTTCAGAAAGTTATCTTTAAAAGGCATAAGAGGGGCTGAGGCTAGCAATGGGCATCTCACAAATCTATTACTTCCAGTATTCTAATGTTAATACTTTATAATCTATACAGAGTTTTTCCAACTTTAAAATACTTTGCAAATATAGATAACATAATTAAATCCTAAAACATCTCCCATGAGTTACTTGATACTTATATCAATTTAAGAGGGGGAAACTGAGGCAGGGAGGTAAAAAGTTGACCAGGGATACAGAAGGAGTCACACTGTTAGAGCTGGAATTAGAAATCCTGAGTTCCTAACTTTCAGCCCTGCACTGTCTGCACCTGTCTGTCTTCTGAACTAAGGGTATGTACACACTGACGGCAGGAAGTTCACCACCTTCAGATCAATCTATCCAGATTGATTGAGCGGCAGTGAAGACCCGTTCAATGGATCCAGAAGTCAATTCAATTAAACCACCTCCTCAAAAGGCGTAGTGCTGCATTGATGGGAGCGTAGTGGAGATGACTCACAGAAGAGGATTTAGTAAATTGATGTGAGTTACGCAAGCTACGTAGAGTAGCTTATGTAACTCCTGTTGACTGCCGTCGAATTTCCCGGTGAGTATGTACTAAGCCTAAGTATGCACCAACATATCATTTTCCATTAAAGCCCAAAGTACCACATCTGAAAGTCACCTTCGTGGGAAGATGGCTGATTTGACATCATTTGCAAAGTACTTACTTTCTGGAATTTTTGAATGTGACATCAGGTCATGATGGACTTGATGGCTTGAAATAATCAAAGTACTTTATATATTCTGAGGTTATGCATGGGCACTAGCTGTCTATCAGCTCTATTAAAAAGATACTAGACTTCACAAATGCTAATGACTTGATTTAGTGTGGATAAGTAAATGCTTGTCTACAGGAAGAAGCTCTATTGGTATAAGATAGGGTGTAAATTTAAACCACTCTAGTTTATGCTGGTATTACTCCCTGTGTGGAGTCTTATTTGGGGGTAAGAATGCTGTTTCCTGTTTAGCTTATGTTCCTTCCACATGGGAGCGTTATACTGGTGTACCTATAGTGTTTTCACCATACCAGTATAATTACATCAGTATAACTGGAAATATCTCCTATGTAGACAAGCCCTAAACTCCCCCAAACTCAGATGCTTTTGCCAACCTTCTACGGACTTCTTTGTTCTGCAAAATAGGCTAGAATTCTTGTAAAAGGCTTCTCACAAGATTTCTGGTGCTATTTGTTTCCAGTCGGTTAAAATTATTTAGGATATACCATCTCGTACTACTCTTAAATCTCATACTACTCTAAAATCACAAAATGGAGAGGTATGGGAAGGGAATGGAGAAGGGAAATTAATCCAACTTCAGAGAGACTCAACTTTGGCTCAGGGGAAGGGTGAAGACTCTGACAGCTTCTTATTTTATCCAAACAACTGGTTCACTTCATGAATTTTCTTGGAAATCTGTGCATTGCATTGAACACTATGCATCATCATCATGAGAGTTTTATTGTATATTAGTGTTCACCTGTGTTATAACAGTTAGTCTTCTTTTGATTCTTTGATGGAATAAAGTATAAGCAGTTCTTTCTGAGCTATGTTATGGTGTTTAATATTTCATGTTGAAGAAAATGAACACAAAATTAAGTCAAACTAAATCCTTAATTTGTTATTATTACATATTGTCTAAGTGCCATGGCATTTTTCATTTGATTTCTGAACATGTGTAGAATAAGTATTTTACAGTCACCTACTGGATCTGGACCCACAGAGTGCAAATCATCATCTATCACTTCTTTCATTATAAGCCATGAACTCTTTGGACACTGTTTTGCCTGTGGGAAAGAATCCATTGACAACAGTGCTTTGGGAACATGAACAATTCAAGAAAAAAGCTTTAGTGAATCACATGCAACATTTACAGTATAACAGTAGTAAATGAAAAAGGCTGAAATTGCTGCAGTCCCAAACCTGAGCTGAGACAAAAAGTCTTTACTGACATATGATACAACTCTGTTTATAGTCCAGATATGTGGGGGACAAACTGACTTTTTATAGTGCTAATTAACATGCCTCAGAAACTTCAGCTGGATTCCAAACTATACTTTCATTAACAATAACCAAAGCACAGTTGAAGCAGCATTCTTCACGAGATACTAATTCTGACGCTGTTTTCTCAACAATTTCATTGTGGTGCTAGACGTGGAAAACTGAGAATGAGAGAACTGACAGATCCAATTGCAAAAAATAAAATGTGCATTTTTTTAAAATAAGAAAGATACACAAATTGCTGGCAACACCGTGTACGTTATTTGAGAGTAGTATATCACTCCCACTGAGAAAGCCCAGGACTGGGTTTGGTTGCTGGGAGATAGTTATTCATTTTTCAAGTTACCAAACACACACACACACACACACACACAACCTTGAAGAAAAAGCAAACTGAACTGCCTTCAGTAACATGACAGAGCAAATACCATCATCAACAATAATCATATAGATCTAGCTGCATCCACAACCCCTTCTATCAGCATAAACAAGTTTTTTAGTGGGTGAAATTGGCCCCTGGGAAACATCCTGGGCATGGAGGAGGGATTAACATATAGGTGATGGAATAGCTCTGTGCCACCAAGCACTTTGTAGCCCCAGCATAAGAGTGTGCTGACTACAATGGGGAAAGATGTGCAGGGGCCTGGGGGTGGTGAAGAAGGGGCTGTGAGCTTTGGCTGTACTTAGCTGCTAATGGCCCAGCCCAAAGGGCTCCAATGGTCAGTCTAAGCATATGTTATAGCAGCCCTGAGGCCACACTCATGTAAACCAAAGGCCTTGCGAGCCACTGGACAGACCCCAGTTCTCAGGGAATGAAAAGGCAGCTTCAAGTGACTTTCCTTCCTTTCTCCCTGCCCCCAGGCCTTTAAATCGTGTAGAAAACAGAATCAGGGCCCTATTTTCTTGAGCAAAGGCCACACATGAGCTTCTTTGAGAATAACTGCCTTTCTACTTTCCTGACAGTTGAATTTGTCAGTCTAAGCAACTGTCCCAGTACTCCACATTGACAGTCATTGGCCCACTCTCCAGATGAAACCCGTATTGTCCCCAGCAACTCCAGGATTTCAGTGTGTAATACTGGCTGGGACTCCAGCATAGAAGAACCAGTTTTTGTCCCCTCAAGAAAAAGCTTTCTCATCATGGGAGCTAGCAACTCATTTCACATCAGAAAACTATTATCCTCAAAGAAACAAAGAAAAACTCTCACTGCAACAAAAACTTTAACTAAAAAGGCAAAGCCCTGATTAACACAGATGAGCACTATTCAGGACAGATCTGTTGTGAAAGACTTTCTGAATGGTATAACAGAGGGGAAGAAAGATTTCTTCACCTGCATATCCATCGCAGAAGGCTTAAAGGAAAAATTCAGGTTGCCATTAGACAGATTTTGCACCAGAATTCCACTCCTAGCACTATTTAAGCAGCTTTCATTCTCACTTCAGTCATCACGTGTCACTTGAAAACCATGATGGCCTCTGAGGTCATAGCCAGAGAAAAAAGAGTTTATGAGTCACTATATCAATAATCAAGCACCAAAACTCATTATAAATTCCTGCCAGACTAGCAACATTGGAAGGAAAATGAACGGTATTCTCCTTAAAAACTATGTAGAAACTCACTATCATTACATCCCAAGGCTGACCATTAAAACACCGTCTGTTCAAAATGAAAGAATTCTAAACACCATTTTTTTAACCACTTATGCTGCTGGCACTCTTTTCAGTATTTTATTCCACTTCAATAATTAAGCTTTTTACTTTTATCCCTAGATACTTTCATTTTGGGGTTTTCATGAATCAGCACAATCTGTTGCACTTGGGGTCATACAACTACAAGTGTAAATTGAAAAATAAACAAAACTTGCAAAAACAAATTAATATCTACAACCTCTCTCCCCATGTTTTCACTGTCTTGTTAAAAAAATCATTCTATTAGTTTCATAAAACAAATTCTTCAGCTAAGGTTAGCAGTGTCCCTTTAAATAAATACAATTCATATATATTCAATTATATTTCTATGTACAGATTGCTCAAATCTAAAGGATTCAATGATAAAGCTTAAATTCTAGAAAACATCCATATTCAAGGAGGACACAACCACCTGTTTAAATTTCCTTTAAATCAATTATCAAAGTGTTTTCCTTAATACTGATGATGAAGCATATGACTTTGGAAGATAGGCTTTAATCAAACATGTTATTGGACTCAATATAGGAATAACTGGATGAAACGTGATAGGCTCTGTAACATAGGAGGTCAGACTAGATCTTCTTATGGTTTCTTCAGGCCTTACAATCGACAAAAAACATATGCTTAACTGTTTTCCTGAATCGGGGCCAATAATACTAACACAAACTATAACACAAATGAAACAACAATGCATCACAGACCAACATGATCTGTGGTCCTACGGTTTTTAAACAGTACAATACAGATTTCCAGCCATAGGCTGTATAAGCTATATCATGGGTAACAAATATTTCTTAGATACTGGCAGGATAACTGTTTACTGTCTGTCTAAATATACTTCAGGTAGTTCAGCATATTTAATGAAAAAAGACAGATGGAAATGGCTGTTAATGTGTTTCAACTAAGTGCTCTTTTCATTCAGTTCAGTTTTGATGTCGTTTATTTTAGCAGGTGGCAGAATTTTTTTTAATTTTTTTTTTTAAAGCGTCAGTTATAAGTCAATCTGTCATCTCAGAGTGTAGCAGGGATATTTTGATGGACAACGTATAGTTCTGCCAGTTAGATGTTCCTTTAAAAATCTCTTGATTCCTGTCTTGTATCTTAGAGGTTTAGAAAAATCAGGGAACATAATGTGTCATCTTAATCAACCAAAGATAGATTCCATCCTCCACTTATCTTCAGCCTAATCCTGCAAGACACTGAGCACCTCCCAAAAGTTGCTCCCCACGAACAACTCTTAGTGAAGTCAACTGGGAGTTTAAGGCACTGAGCACCTCTCAGAAGATGATCAGCATCTTATGGAACTTGACTCCTTGTGAATGGTACAGTCTGAACAGAGCCAATTGCAGGGGAGAGGAAGCTGATTTTCTGTGCAGTGTCCAAAATATCTGTGAAACAGAAAGACAGACTTCCATTGCATTCCATTCTCCTAACTGGCTTTATGAAGAGGCAATGAATTTCTTTACAAGAAGGAAACAAACAGTTAAGGGCAGGAAAATATAATCTAGCCTATTGCAGATTGCAAGCACTCCTCTCCTGACATCCATTTCAATTCTATGAAATTTTGTTAAGTGGAAACGGTTTCTTTTTTTGTTGGTGACATTTGATCTGTATTCGAGGACACAGTGCATCAGGAGAGCTACTAGAGCCTACAGAGAGACTTTCTTAATGAATGTTTTTATTCACCCCACACAGAAATAGTTTAAAAAATGTGTTTTCATATATATAATGCACATTTCATGAACTGAAAGGATGCACAGACTTGATGGAAAATGACAAAATTTACCCCAAGGCAAACATTTGTACAAGACTTCTGCATTATTATTATTATTATTTGTATTGTAGTAGTACCTAGAATTCTCAGTCATAGATGAGGAACTTGTCATGCTAGATGTTATATAAACACATAACTAAAAGATGGTCCCTGCCCCAAAGAACTTGCAACAGAAGTATTGCATAAGAAACAACAGGTGGATACAGACAGTTAAACAGGAAAGCCCAAGGAAACAATGAGACAACTGTAACTTCCACTTGGAGTTTGCCAACTCCTGAACTTTGGACTGAGCCTCTTCGGGGCCCTATCCTATGGGCAACAACAACAATGGCTACCAGAGCCCTCTGACGCCATTTCCCAGCATGCTTGGAGTCAGGCATGGGGATAGAGTGGACTACAAACTCCTGTTGAGGCCAATACAAGGACTTGTGTATGGGGTGATCTGGAGAAGCCATTTGTGGACAAGGCAGGGCTGCTCAGCCCCTCTATCAGAAGGCGACACGCTGACTCAGATACAAAGAGACTAGCTGTAGCTTTAGTTTTCGTTTGGAGTGTTGAGTTTGGGAGCTGAGAGAGAAGCAGAACAGTTCAAGGAGTCTCTGATTAACTCCCTATCCACACAGAAGGAGTCTTTGAATTGCTTTGGGATCTAGGACTTTTTCAGGCAGTTCCAGTTCCGCAGAGCCCAGCATCCAGAGTGGCATAGATCCAACCCAGCGCTAGATACCGAGCACCAGCTGAGACCTCCACACATCTCCAGATCAGAGAACAGGAGAGGATCTTGCCCCACCCATAGGCAAAGATAGAGTAAAGAAGAATCTTTTTTTTTGTTTAAGATGGCCAACATTCACAGTGCTGCCGCACTCATCTCCAGACTCATCCCCAGCATGATTTTGGCCTAGGGGGGAACTGGGGGACTGGGAAGAGTTGTGAGTGTTGGGGAATTGGGAACTGGTTTATTTATCCATGTTTAGGATTTATTAATTAATCCTAACCCTTTCCTTCCCTAGATCCTATTTTCCCATTCCAAAACCGGGTTTGTCATTTCTTTGCTGGGGCTTGTGTTTCATGAGTGCAGGGTTTTATTCTCCTTGCCAGCAATGGCAGCATTAGTCATTTTCCCAAGGAACAGCACCCTGGTGTCTCATGCACAGTGAGGATTGACCTTGGGTGGAGGCACCAGTTGTCACAAGAAAGAACCCAGGACCCAAACTATGTGAGAAGAGGGGAGAAGTCACCCCAAGTAACAAGCACCACAGAGGTCATTTGAGCCACACATTGGAGGAGAAGTTACACAATATTGGTCAGCATAAAAAACAGTGCTCTCAGCACATCAGCTACTTAGCCATTATCCAATTTTTTTTTTTAATAGGCAGCATTTGTATAATTTTCTTCTTGTTTGTGTGTGTGAGCAGCAGAGCCACAGGGGAAAAAAGGGGATAGCATGGACTGAGTGGTACTGACAGTTCAAGCTAAATTTAATAAATGGAAGTTTTACAAGTGCCATAATCACAGAGTCATTCAGACTTTGAAGACTTTAGTCAAGTATATCAGCTCTTCCCCCTCTCCCCACCAAAGCACTTGAAGGGATTAGTCAGGCAAATAAAACCTTTTGACTGAAGCCTCAGAAGATTTGAAGACCAGAGGGACCATCATGATCATCTAGTCTCACCTACTGTACAACACAGGCCATAGAACTTCCTCAAAATAATTCCTAAAACAGATCTTTTAGAATAACATCCAATCTTCATTTCAAAATGGTCAGTGATGGAGAATCCATCATGACCCTTGTAAATTGTTCACAGAGAGAAGTTTATGCTGAATTTATGATGCCCTACAGAGTAAGAGGCATGGTCTAGTAGTTTGAGCATAGGACTGGGAGCCAGGAATATGAGTTCTGTTGCCACTGATTCCCTCTAGGGTCTTGGAAAAGTTCTTATCTCCATTTTATATATGAAAGATCAGAGATACAGAGTGGTTAATATTTATCTACCTCAGAAGGCACTGGGAAGAATAAAATATTTGTTTAGTGCTTTGAAAATAACCATTTATATTTTTCCTTGGTTTCTTCCATTTTTTTGGGAAGGTGGGAAGGTTGGGGTGGGAGGAATTTAAAGAAAGATGCATTAATGGAGTATTAAAGTTTAATTCAGTGCAGCTTTTATTAAATACTCATCCCTTTCAAAAAGGAGGATGACTGTATTTCTTAAATACAGTGAAATATTTATTGGAAAAAAAATCTCCCTCTTTAAATTCAACTTCTCTCCCTCTCTGAGCATGAGATCGGTCTGGGAGACAAAAAAGTCTTTGTGAGCCCTGAACAAAAAGAGATCATAAAACAGTGGGGGTCTTTTGTGCATGTACATAACTTCCATTGATTTTAATGGGAGAAGAGAACAGACCCTTTAGTGTTGGTTGCGGGTTGGTTTCTCTCTCTTTTTTTTTTTAATCTGGGAATTTCTTGGATGAGTTTAATTAAACAACCCCTAGACTCTCACAGTTTGAGAGTTTGGTCAGGGGGTTGAAGGAGAAAGTGAACATGGTTGCTTATTCAGTGGGTTGTTCCAACTACTTACAACCCTGGTAAAAACATGCTCACCAAGTCATTTTGAATAAAAGCTGCATTTATAATGAGCAAACTCTGTTTCATTCTATGTATTTACATAAAATCATTAAACTTGCAAATTTTTATTATAGAAGAACAGTAACATGTTTTAATTTCAATATTCTGATCACTCCACATTAGCATTATATAGCAAAAACACAAGGACAGCATTTTTCCCTTTTGTTTTTTGTCAAGATAAAATAGGGGACATTTCACTTCATATTGCTGTGATGTATCAGTAATAAACTACAAGCTGAAATGGTAACGTGACCATGGCAAGTCTTGTGCAAATACAATGAACAGTTTTTCATTAATTGTTTCCTAACTGATAGTTCTTTTATGAAACAGTTATAACTTATACATTATCAGCTTTTCTGTTATAAACAGGTGTTTAGGTCCATATAAACACATCAAAGTCAGAGGGCAAAATCCTGGTTCCATTCAAGTCAATGGGAGTTTTGTCATTGACTTCAATGGGAACAGGATTTCACCCTGTATCTTTGTGGTAATCTGGGTAACTGGTCTGGAAGCTCTAGTGCATGTTTCCCACCATCTCCCGATTATGACTGTGCTTAAACCATGAGGCACATAGAAATGAGACTGAGCAGTACGCAGGGGGGAGTAGATTTGCATAGAGGGAAGAGCATGGGACAATCTGGTATTGGAGGGATCATGTCTGTGCAGTTGGCTATAGAGGGGGAATGCAGCTCTGCCAACGGCCAGGAAGGATATTGGAGTTCTGGAGGGGACATAAAGGGCATAATATTAACCTAAGCAGCCATTTCAGTGAATAACTATTTGCACTGAAACATATTTATTTTTTAAAACCGATGAGTCTTTTTTGTGTGGGAATTTACTTTTTAGTTAAGACCGTAAGACTGCATATCTCACCAAGGCAAACCATGAAAAGCAAGACAACGACAAGTTAAGATATTGGACACCTTTCTGCCTTCCACTCCTAAACATTATAGATACCATTTAACTCTGTACCTCATTTACATGCATACCATTGCAAAGCTGTGAATACTACATACAATGGAGCTAATAAAAGCCAAACCAACCCTTTATCCTTCATAAACAAAACGAACATATAACTAATATAAATAGTTGGATTTACTGCTGTCATTCAGGATGCTGGTTGAGGTATCTGGGCTGCGGAAAGGAGATATTGGAGATTGAGAAAGGGAAATAAGTTGAGTGTAGAGGGTCTTAGAAGACATATCTGCTTACTTGTTAACTTTGCGTTAGTCAGCTATGCAGTCTAGCAACTTTGTCACAAAGTCAAACAAGTTTTATCTAGAATTATAGTGCACACATTATGCAATTTTTTCACTATTCTACAGCAGTCTCACCTAAGCTCTTTAGAGAGAAATCAGTGACCTTTACCAAGTCCTCACCATGAGAGATGCACTGCAAGCAGACGATAAGAACCTTTTTTCCCCTCTTCTCAGGTCTGTTTAGACTCCTTTATCCAACTGCTGATGACAACAGTAATGGTCAGGGTGACCGGAGGCACATTCCATGTCCATGTCTTGTCCTTGTATTTCCCAACATGGTCAATATCATTTTATTTCCCCGAAACTCAAAATGTAAATGTACTTTAACCAAAACATCCCAAATAGGCACATAATTAAAATGCAAATGAGATCTGGCTCATTCAGTGAATTCCCTTTGCTCTCCAACAGATGCTGGCAGAGACCTCCCTTCCCAATGAAATCCTTTCCCATCACAGTTCTTAAGTACCTGTGAGCCACTCTTCGCCCACTTCACCCACAGGTGATGGTAGAAAGCTCTTTACTCTGTAAAACTTCAGGCCACACAAATATATCAAGGAAGGCAGCAGTGTAAGCTCCATTACCCTACTCATGTGCCCCAAGCCTGACACCCTTTGTGAGTGAGAGCATACTTCTGTCCTTATGCTAATTAAATATACATACCTGCCTATCATACTATACATCACACACATACAATAATAATTGACTTAGTTATGTATTTTGTACTGTATCCTCACATCCAAATTAAGTTTTCCTATTCTTCTTCCACCTTGTGGCAGGAACTACAGTTAATGTTAGGAGTTTCTTGGATTCTAGAATAGTAACGTACGGTTTGATGGATAAACAGTGATTTTCTACACCAGTTTTCCCTAGGCACCTTGATTCTTTGCTTTGCCCCTCATAATGCAAAGCTATAATGAACCAATTATCTTGATTCCTTCAGACTGGATTGTGAATTGCTCAGCACCAAACAGAATCAGTAGTTCTACAGATAATTAAAGCGCAGTACCTTTGACTTTACCATCACTCTCATCTTCCTCAGGATGGGTAGGATTTTCTATGATATGCTAAAAATAACACCTGGAATCCCCTCTTAAACTCACATGTCTTTCATGTGACAGCGTAATTTAACTAGTACAATATCACTGGTCCCATTCAGATCTTCCTCCCTGTAGAAAGGTGCTGCACTCAATGTCCCCAATATCCATTCATCTCAGCATGGCTATAATTAATGCTAAGCTCCAAATTGGATTAGACATGCAAGACAGATCTGTAAACAAGCTAATAGGTTCTATCTGCTAAAACATTGTTACTGATATCCAATTAATGTAACCAGGGATTAATCTAAAACTGTTAATCTGTCAGATTTTAAAATCTAAAATACTCTGTTGTAGCATTTTAATAAAATAAAAATAATTATTTTTCCCCTTAACTGAGGAAAGTCTATTTATTACCCTAACGTTTCATTTAAATATCTCAGTCATTTGTCTCTAAAGAAAGTAAAATTAATGCAGGGTCTATGACTTATATTTTCACTTTAGTCAAATAAAATTTCCAAGTAAAATAAAGAGACTAATGCATCCAACACACTCTAGATGAATGCTAATATTTCCAACAATTTTACCGTTCCTTTAAAGACTGATACATAAAATTAATACATTTCACAATAATTCATTATGAAATACTAAGTAAATCCCCCCCTCCCAACCCGAATTATTTAAAATGTATCTTTTCTTGCTTCTATCACCAACATATCAAATACAATCCATCAAGGGCAGAATTACAAACTAATACAAAGAGGCGACAGCTCATTTTAAAGTAGATCTCAAATTAAATCAACAATAATTATGATTTGTGTTTGTTCACTTATTTTTGGTGTAATGAAACATTGTTTTGCTAACCCATAAGACAGTCTTGGAAAATCATATAGGAAAAAATCACACACACTAGATACAGCAATCTGAGACAAAAAGCGATCTCCATTCTGAGCAATAAAGTCATCTGTTTAAAAAAAACCCCTCAGTGACATTAACAGTTTATGGGATGTTCATTTATGAATTTATACTGACTGAATCCATCTGTTCTCTGGATAGGATGCGCTTAAGTGCTTTCCTGAACCTGGAGATGGATTAAGGCTTAGACACTATCAGTTTAGGCCTAGAACCCCAGTTCCTGGAGTAACGTGACTATGACAGATGCTTTGCTTTCATAAAAAAAAAATTAAAAGGGGCCTCTTTTTTACCACCTGTTTCTTTGACAAGGGGCTGCCTACAGCTGCCTAGGGGGCAGGGCTACAGTGCAGGGCAGGGCCATGGGAGAGCCTGTGCTGAAATGTGCCGACTGACATAATCTGACCCTGGATAGATTTAAGCACGTGCTTAAATATTTTCATAATATGGAGCCTGAGGCAAGCATATATTTATCAGCCTGGAAATGAGGAGACTTGGGTTCTAATCCTGACTCTGTGACCTTTGGTACATCCCTTGACTTCATAGTTCCTCAATTTACCCATTTGTAAAATGAGTACAATATTCACATGGCATCTTCCTCACATTGGGAATAATATATAATTAAGAAACATTTCAAGATCTCTGGATGGAAGGTGCTATAAATCCTATGCATTAACATGAATACCATTACAGTGTGTAATATATCGTATGGGCTAATTAATGCCACTAGAAGGTGGCATAACTCCCTATTTTGATGATAGATTCTTCACATGAAAAATGTTACAAATTTAAATGAAAAGTAACTGCAGTTATAAAAATGAAGTAGAGGTTGTTACTGGAGAAGTCAACCATCTCTTTGCCAAATAGATCCAGTAAAGCTGGCATGCAAGTCTTAGAGATTGCAAATCTGTTTAGTTGTATATGGGGGAAAGAGCAGTAGACTGGAACAAAGCAATGGGAAATGTATGAGGGAAAAATCCAACTGACAGATTGCAGAAGTACTCCAAGTGATCTAGTAAATCATTCCCACAGTTTCTACAGGGTTCATTTTTACCTGCATTAGTACCGGTCTCACAATAAAAATATAATCATTATCATCATCACTTTGTTTTTGAAAAACATTTCACAAATATGTAGATTCTGTCCTGTCTTGAATATGGCACCTACAAACCATTCTGTTTGTTGTTGTCTTAAATGTTCTTGATTACCATACTTCACAGAAAGAACACTTCTAGGAAAGTTATTAATTGCTTTACACATTAATAAGTATAAATAGCAACTAAATAGCACCGTACACTGCTTACATACCCATAATTATCATCCATCCAGAATAGGGGAGAAAATCTGACCTTTTAAAGCTTGACCTCAGAACGTTTCCAAGAGACAAATTCAAGAGATGTAGGGCCAGGGAGCTCTAACTGAGTTGTGGATACATAGATACCATAAAGACATCACAGAGTTCAGCTACACTGCACATATGTTATATGGCGAAGAGAGTTCAGAAACTTCTGCTCCAAAACATGGGTCTCTTGCAGAGGAGCTGAATAAGAATCTTAATCTCCTTTAGCGGTCAATACTAGGATGGCTTTTATCTTCTACTGGCCAGTCACTACAAAGCAGTGTTACACATACACCAGGCAGTACATTCAAGTGTGAAATTCTGATTTTTCCAGGATGACCTAACAACCTGTAATCTGCAGGAGCTCTTTAAACCTATCATGTCTTGCTGTCTTCAATATGACAGTAGATCACTGGTTCATGATTCCTGTTCTAGAATCCTTGGACATCCTATATAAGAATAGGGGCCAAGCTGGGCACAAAACTGTGCTGTGGTTTTTTTGTTTGTTTGGTTTTGTTTCAAGGCCAGAGGCAATGAACAAAGTCACTACATTTATTTCTAACAATTTTATGATTGGAAATAAAAATTAAAAATAATTACACAAAGTAGTCTTTCTTCCAAATCCCCTATTCCATCCCTATTTCAATTCCAATTCAATAACTTTATTGTCAAGACAAATAATACAAAGCTTGTCAAAGTTAAAACATGAACTATCTGTGTATATGGGAGGTATCATAGTAGTAATGGGATAGACAGGCTTAATACAATGTCTCCAGTGTACATTAATGTCCATTTCTGAGACAGTGGCAGCTATCATGCAATGTAAAACTGCTTCAAGTACTTTCTCCCAATATTACACAGAGTTTTTCTTCCTTCTTTTTAGTGGGAAAATTTTTTCTATTTCTTGTAGCTTGAGGAACTTACTTTTTTGATCTACATTAAATCTTGTTCAACCGTTTAATTTTCCCCCTTCCGCCTTCAAAATCACCTTGCGATTAAAATAGTATGCAATTAACAAATTCTAACATGATTGCTTACTGGTGGTTATACAATATAATCTAAAGAGAAATAGAGAACTTCCTTCTCCATTTTAAGTTCTAAAAGGGATGAAGGAAGAGTGGGACAGAGACAGGTTCACCTTTGGCTTGTTGTCCAGTGGATGAAGTGAATTACAGGCTCATCCTCCCAGATTCATACCAGTGGATCAAACCATAACTTGTAGTTCAGTCAATTTAACATGCTGCTTTCTCCTGCTCATGTTTGTCCATAACCTCAAAATATATCCCCGTCAGCTATTTCTCAACATAAAGCAACAAGAGGCATTAAGAAGAGCGAGAAATCTTACATTTGAAACCTTTTAACATTTAAAATAATAGAAGTTCTTCCTTATCAAGGCCTGTCAACTTTGTTCGGTCTTATAACTTTGTAACAGTGGGCTCAGACCTCTTAACTGATAGCCTAGCTTTAATGGCAACATTTCAGATAACATACAGAATCTGTCACAAAACTGTCTCACTGCTAGCTAAACTATGATGACAAAAGGAGGCCTGTTCCTATCTAAATCCCTTTTACCTGCATGATAAGATACCTTCAGATTCAGCAAAATCCCAAGGCCTCCTTAATCAACTTTCTTTCTTTTCTTTTTCTTGGCATGGTTTTTATTCCACCAGTGCAGTCCTCTAAATCAATATTAAACACTCAACACATACTGTTTGTGCTCATGATATATAGACCTGGGTATGCATCTTTCTGAGATGCTAGACTGAAAAATATCCCCCCTTTCGATATACAATAATGAGTTGTTTCAAAAATCTTAATTTCAGTCCTGAACAAAAACAAAAAGTCCAACAAAAACAAACAAGCCAACAACAACATAGTCCTAAAGTGAGAGCACGTACATACATCATATTGCTGAATGAAGATGATTGAGAACCAGCATATGCTTTCATAGCACTTCATGATATGATAGCGCCTATCAGTGGAACTGAACAATGTTCTTTTTCTCACGCATTCTCCTATGGGTGTGATTATGGCAGTGGAATATAGCTTAACGATGATGAGAGCATTCTAGTGCTGACATTTGCCAACTACTTATACATGCTATTAAAAAAAAATCTTCAGTACCCAGAGCCTATGTGATGGACACTTTCATGTATTAAATAAATACTATAAAACTAGTGTGCAGTGGGCATGATTAAAAGGTGGTATTTACCACATGGCTGTTTGCCTCTACAGCAGCATTTGAGGTACCTCTTATGCTTTGAATAAGAAATACTGCAAAAAAAAAAAAACATGCTATTATGTGCTACTGCAGGTGGCAAGTTTCCGGTTTTGAATGGTGTCCAATATTTACAGTACATAAAGGAATTGCTCAGCCATCTGTTGTGAAGTGGTCACCTATGGGAAGAAATGCAGCTACTGCTTAACAGTACACAACACCACAGGATAGCAATGGAAATGCAATGCATGTATGTAATTGGAACTGCAGGGGAGATTGGCAGACACTAGAGCGGTAGGGGTTTGGTTCACAGTGTTCATGAGGGATTTATTCAGTTTAGATTCGCTTGGATTTAACACTCCCTGAGCTTTCCTTTGAGTTTGTGGTTTGAAAGCAAAAAGTAGAATTCTGTTACAATTGCTTGGTTTTGTACTGACAACATACAATGAATTACTTTCATTTGGCTTCAACAAAATACCCAAACTCAGGCCAGTTTTGCTTGACGTTGGATCCAGATGTGTCAGAAAAGGTTTCAAAATCACTCAAGGAATCTGAACTGAGTTTCAAGTTTAATGATGTGCTGAGATCTTTGCTTTAACATCTCATTCAAAGGACAGTGTTTCCAATAGCACAGTGTCCCTGATCACCATCATGGGGCTGTGGTTCAATACTAGTTAACAGAGAAGAGGATCACTTGACATGATTCCCACTAGTACCTGAATCGGCCCAAAAGATCTGATCCAATTTTTGATCTGATAGACTTGATCCGATAGCCCTGATAGAATCACAGAACATGACAGTCAATGCAAAAAAAGAATACATTTAAACTGAACATCAATGTATTCAAAATGATTTAGCTTTGGTTTGAATACTCATATTTGAGAATATCAAAGTTTGAGGGGCTTTGGTTTCCTATTTCACAGCTAGCAGCTGAGGTTTAAAGTTCTATAGATGATTTGAATTTCTCTTCCCGTTTTCTCTGTGGTTCCACCATATGTTGTGACATGAGATCACAATCAACTGGCTAGTCTAATGCAGATATAATTCTAGTCTCCTTAATTTAACCCACTGAACAAAGCATTCCATTACTTGCAGATAAACAATCAATAATATTTTTCCCTGAATGACTTTACACTGATTCACTTTTCCACCACTTGAGATGGTTATTACTCTCAAGAATTACAGGATAAAGGGTTAAGTCATTTGAATGCAACATTCCATCTCCTGTTAAACAAAAAGGCAACTCAAGGAAGCACATATGGTCTCTCATAAGAACAGCCATGTTCGGTTAGACCAATGGTCCATCTAGCCCAGTATCCTGTCTTCTAACAGTGGCCAATGCCAGGTGCTTCAGAGGGAATAAATAGCACAGGTAATTATCAAGTGATCCATCCTGTTGGCCATTTAAAGACTCTGGCAAACATCAATCCCTGCCTATCCTGACCAATAGCCATGGATGGCCCTATCCTCCATGACCTTATCTAGTTCTTTTTTGAACTCCATTATAGTTTTGGCCTTCACAACATCCTCTAGCAAGTTGTTCCACAGGATGACTGTGTGCTGTGTGAAGAAATACTTCCTTTTGCTCATTTTAAACCTGCTGCCTATTAATTTCATTTGGTAACCCCTAGTTTTTGTACTAGAGGAGGAGTAAATAACACTTCCTTATTACTTTCTCCACACCAATCATGATTTTATAGACCTGTATCATGTCCTCCCTTAGTCGTCTCTTTTCCAAGTTGAAAACTCCCAGTCTTATTAATCTCTCCTCATATGGAAGCTTTTCCATACCCCTAATCATTTTAGTTGCCCTTTTCTGTACCTTTTCCAATTCCAGTACATCTTTTTTGAGATGGGAATCTTACCTAGATTTTTCTTCTTTTTAGCCAAATGTGCTGCAGGAGATGAAAAGTATAAATGAAAATTATTCCTTTCAGCTCAAACTATTCACAATGTGATTGCAGAATTTACAGTATGAAGGATTGTTAGATAAAGCACTTAACAGTACTGACCTGAAGACATGCAATCTGGATAAATAAATGATTTAATTCATTTTGGATATCTACAGATTTTCCATTTTTGCATTGCTTATTACTGAGTTGTGTAAATAATCAATTGATTTTTTGGTTCACTGGTCAAACACACACACACACACACACACACACACACACACACCCCTATTTTATATATTTTGTTTCTGATCAACCTGAAAGAAAACAGTTTTTGATTTTTCTTAGAAAAACAAAAAAGTATTTTGGGTCAAACTATATGTTTCATTTCCATTTCAGGTATTTTAAACCAACTTTTTTTTTTGTTTTTAAATTAAAAGCAAAAGAAATTTGGAGACACTATTCACAATTGGAGCAGGGATGGGAATCTTCGTGTCCTGCCTTCCCGGTGAGTGCCCTAACCACCAACCTATAGAGCCATCTTCACTCTTTTGCTTTGGCCCCATGAATATTTAGTTATTTATATGATGTGGAATGGCTTCAATAGGAGAGATTGTGCAAGAGCCACACAAGAATTGCTTATAGTCCAATGGTGAGGGCACTTACTTGCAATAGGGGAGACATAAGTTTAAGTCCCTAACCTGAATCAGGCAAAGTACGAACTTCAATTCAGGTCTTTCATGTGCCAAGTGAGCACTCTAACTATCAGGTACAGGGGTAGAACCTCCTCTGGTTCTGTGAATGGTGCATAAGTCCCCTTATGAATCTAATTCCCCCGCCTCCCAAAAAAATGTTTTTCAGCAAATTCATGAATAGTTTTGGTTGACTTGACTTCAGCAAAAACTATTTGTCTGAAAAATATCACTCTGCTCTAATTATTATATAACCTTTACAGAATTACACATTTATTGAAGCGATCACAAGGTTTCAGAGAAGAAATATCACTGTCTAACATTTAATATGAAAGATTTGAAGAGTTGGGCCTCCTGGAATTTACTCCTGGTTATGCTCTTAACCGAGTGTGATCTTGGGTAAATGACTTAACCACTCTTTGGCTCAATTTATATGTAGAATGGATATATTAATATTTACAACACCCCTATGATGTAGATAATGAAATAGTTTGTTAATGCTTTAAGAGCCTTGTTATATAAAAGTGCTATGTAAGAGGTTAAGTTTAATCATATTAATCATGTATGTTCACCTATGTAGGCCTGTATAATGTTATTTACAGGTGACAATTGTAATGCTAGTGTAGTAAAGAGAAATAATGTGCTTCTATGTGTTAGAGTTTCTATGTGAAAGAGTTAACCATACCAATCAAACTGGAGTGGCTTTATAAAGTTGATCAAGTTCTGAAATGAGCCCTCCCACTAACTTGAATCTAGTTATAAATTTGCTGTCACAATGTTTCATGCTGCTTATGGAATAAAATATGCACAATCATTATGTGTTTTAACTATTTGCTATTTTTGTTGTGACATAAAGGAGAGACTGTAGCTGTGACCACTTACATTTAAAGAAAGAAGTACTGTCTATTTGCTGTGGGTTTATCTAATAAACTTCCTCACTTCGGCTACTAACATTGGCCCAGGGAGAGGAAGATGAGAGCATCAAAAAGGACAAGGGGTGAATTCCTGACCCCATCCAAGTCAATGAGAGTTTTTCCACAGACTTTGATGAAGGTAGGATTTCATCTCAGGGAAGCATCTTACAAAGTTAAAGGTGCTACCAGTTGAACAAGAGCAACTTGAGAAGGCTGTGAACATGTACGGGAGTCCTGAGGAATCTTCAAAGAGAGCTCTTTCAGATCCAAAACAAAATTCAGAGGGTTTTTTTGGTCAAAAGTGGAACCACTTGGTAAGAAATCAGGGATGCAGTCATCATCTTCAAGAGACTACAGCACAAATAGAAGCTATGATATCCACTTTTATATATAAAAAAGTTACAGTGTTTTACACAAAGTTAGACCTGGTTAAACGCAGCTTAATTTATCCAAGCTTTGAAGTCTCTAAAGGCCTTAAGTAATAACCAGTCCAAGTCTTGGGCATGCCATTGCCCAGCAAATCTAATGGGTTTTTTGTTTGTTCTTTGTAATCAAGATTAAATGAATTTCACAAACTGATTTGGATTGACAGGAATCTGCTTGTCTAAAACTAAAGCTACTTTCTCTATGCATTCTTGACATAGAGTCTATTATTATCATGTCCTCCGGGGCATGCAAAGGAAGGAGATAGAAATAGAGATGTCTCATCTCCAGATCTTAACGTTCTTTGACTGAAACTGCAACACAGCAAACTCAGACATTCTGTCTCCATCAAGTAGTGCAAATTTGTGAAACCAACATATGCCTCATGCAATAAGCAACACAGAGAGTTATTGACTCTATTTACTTACAGCTACCCTCCAGGCATTTAAAAAGAACAAAATACACTATTCTGGCCTGTAGCAGAAACAAAGCATTCTCCCTCCTTGGTCTAACTATTACAACATTCTTTTTGAATGCCCGCTCCCCTCCCAAGGCATATTAGTTTTTCCCCCCTCACCCTCCACCAGTAACACTAATTTCCAGAGAAGAACTAGCCATTCTCACCCTATGGTAAAGATGAAAAAATAGCCATCATAACAATCACAACTCCTACCCATAACTTCAGCCCTAAAGTTACTTATTATGTAACATCAACAAATGTGTAATTCTGTAATAGTGATTTATATTATATTTATCCCACATATAATTTTAGGGGGTGAAGGACTTGTCATTATGATAATGATTATCATCTATATATACCTACACCTACACACACACCCCAACAAGAATAACTATGTTAAAAGAATACTTTTTAGGTTGCAAAGTCAAGCACTCAAATGTTTGGAAATGCCAGAATCAAGGGTGCTCCGTTTAATCCAAATTTGGTCCCTCGTGTGTATGCATCATGACATGGTCTTTAATTACATGATGACTGTGGCATACCAAGGTACAGTCCAGAGTAGTGGGAAACCGTGCCTTGCAACCCTGAGTGCCTTACAATGCCTTGCTGAAGTAGCTCCCAACTGTTCACAAACTGCTTCCAACATGCAAGTCACACACTGAGTGTCTGTGTATAACTGCAGCCTGGCAGCCATACTTGGGTTACCATTCTGGCTCTCACCAGCCTGGGTTATACTGCAGGGTGACCCCAACATACCCCCAACCTCAGATTTCCCCTCAGAAATCTATGTCTGGTGCTGCCCAGGCCTCTTCTAGACCGTACAAATATTTTAAGTTCATTATTTCTTTAACAGAATAATATGCCATCTTATCTCAGATAATTATTCAGACACTTCAATTTAAACATACTGGGTTAGATAAAATAGTAAAACAAATTTATTAGCTATAAAGAGATTTTAAGTGAGTACAAGTAATGAGGCATAAAAATGAGAAATGGTCAGAAGAAAAATAAAAAGAAGATGTTTACTAATACCTAATAGAACAAATTATATTAGATTCAAGCAAAGTTGTGTTCCTTACCACATGCTCCAGAAGAGTACCGACCAAACTCTCACACCAGGACACCCTCCCTCCCAAAGTCCAATGACTGATTCCTTGTCCCTTCAGATGCAGTTAATGTGATGGGCAGGGAGAGAGAGGGGTGTGGCTGGATAGTTTGTCTCTCCTTTTTTTATAGTTTTAATTTCCCTCTTGAAAAATATTTCCAGATGGGCACTATGAGACAAAAAAAATATGCAGCAGGATGTTCCCTGCTGGTTAAGCTTTCTTTGTTTCCCTTCCTGCTTGATGACTGTGTTTACTGCTTAAATGCAAATTAAGCAGAATACACATTCCTTTGTTTAGGACCAACTTGTTTGCCAACTTCTGTGTTAACACCATACAGGGGAATCTTAACTTCACATGCAATGTTGCCACACATTCTATCAGGACAATACTGACCAGCAAATGATGAGTGTTCAAATGATACCTTACAAGGCATAGTTTGTGCAAAGATTATTACAATAGTGCGTAGGGTGGGAACACAAGAATATATTCTGTCAAAATGACATGCTATTTTTTTCCATAGGACCCCTGTCTTATTCAGTGCAAAGGCTGAATGGTGCTATAGGAATGAATCAAGGGCTGTGAGCGAATGATGGTGTTGTCCATGAGACTCCTGTCTCATTTATTGCCAAAGTTGGAAGGTATGTAGTAAATAAAAATTAAGCAAGGGACTGCAGTAAGAAATGTTGGGCACCCAACATTAAGGAACACTTGACCATTTTAGTCTTCATCTCTGTGTCTCAATTTCCCTAGCTGTACAATGGGAATTATAATACCATCTAATCTTACAGAGGTGTTGTGAAATAAATTGATTAATGTTTGTGAAGCACTCAGGTTCTATAGTGACAGCACCGAAGAAACCCTTATGAGGAAAATACCAATTCATATTCAGTAAGAGATTTGGATGTTGAATAACTGCCAACACACTAAATGAGGCAGGGATACTGGGGAGGAGATGGGGGGAAGGGCGGGGGAGAGTATGTGATCATGTCATTAAAAATTATTATGATGCATATGTACAAGGGGGCCAAATTAAGAATACACTGACAACCTTAAATATGGGATTTTCTAACTTTTGAGTGCTTGATTTTGCAACCTTAATGTTCTTTTGACATTTTTGGTATGCAATATATATCTATAGATAAGCATTTATTTTGAGTTTAATAACAGTGGGCAAATGTGACCTATGCAACTAAACTTGAACCTGGATTGGCCATCTAAAATCTTGACCCTTTCTTTCTAAAGCAATATTGATATTCATCTTTTCAATATCTTGCCCTGATAATGAAAATGGCACTGTACTAAATACTACAGCAGTAGGGTCCTTACAGCATCATGGGTCATTACTATTAATGTTATAGTAAATGTCATAAATCCTAACAGCAGAATGTGGGGATCTTGAGGTTTCCTGTTCTTATGTAGCCCACTTGGATGGATTATTGCTTTTCATTTAGGTGGGAAGACAGGGGCTTTTTGGTGGACATTTTGCTCCTATTCTGTCGTGTAACAAACAAAAAAACAGTCAGCTGCCAGAAAAAGCACTGAAGGGAGAAATAATACATCAGTCATCGACAGATAAAGATGAACTGATCACAGAAAAATTAACAGTAGCTTAGGTACAAGTGATCAGGACTTGATCCCATTTATAATGTACAAGCAGAATAAAGTCCAGACCAGCAATATATATATGCTTAGTGCTTTAATAGGGCTAATTTCAGAGAGCAAAAACAGTTTGAGCCAAATCAGCTGGGAGAAAGATTTTAATCAGAGAAATGCAAATTATATTTGAGAATAATTTAAGAACACTTTACTAGATGTCTCAAAAAACCACAATTGAGGAAGAAGGCTATACTGATTTAAAATGAGCTGGGTTAGAGAAGAAGAGAAGCCAGCTATAAATAGATAAATAACAAATGGAAAAAAGGGGAAGTTGATAGTGATGAATATAAATCAGAAATTACAAATTGGAGAAAATCGATATGGGAAGCAAAAGGACACAAGGAGAAATAATTGCCAACAGAGTTAAAGACAACAAGAAGGAGAAAATTTTAATATATTAATAACAAAAAGTATCCTGACAAGATAATGGTCTATTAATAGATGGAAGTGGTAAAATTATAAATAATAATGCAGAAAAGGCAGAAGTGCTCAATAAATATTTCTGTTCTATATTTGGGGAAAGCACAGATTATACAACATCAATATATGGTGATGACAACACTCAATTCCACTAATATCTCTGGAGAATGTTAAAAAGAGGTTATTAAAGTTAGACATTTTTAAACCAGCAGGTCCAGACAACTTGCATCCAAGATTTTAAAAAGGCTGTCTGAGCAGTAAACTGGACTGCTAGTATTGATTTTCAGTAAGACTCGGTGCACTGCAGAATTTTAGAATACCAGCAGAAAATTAATATTGTGCCAATTTTTAAACAGAGTAAACATCATGACCCCTATAATTATAGGCCTGTCTCATGAATCCATAAACTCGGAGATCATAACCTATGACAGGAAAATTGCTAATGTAGTACCTATTTTTAAGAGAGGGAAAAGTGATCCAGGAAACTACAGACCTGTTAGTTTGACCTTACTTGTATGAAAGGTCTTTGAACAAATTATGAATGAGAAAGTAGGTAAGGATATAGAAGTAAACTGTAACTGGGATAAAATACAACATGGTTTTAATAAAGGTAGACTGTGCCAGCCCAATCTGATCTCTTTCTTTGAGAGAATAACAATTTTTACACAAAGGAATGAAATATAATCTACCTTGATTTCAGTAAAGCATTTGGTACAGTTCCACATGGGAAATTATTAGGTAAATTGGAGAAGATGGGGATTAATATGATAATTCAAAGGTGGATAAGGAACTAATTAAAGGGGAGACTACAAGGGATCATACTGAAAGGTGAACTGTCAGGCAGGAGCATTTTCATTAATGACCTGGGCACAAAAATTGGGCTTGTACTAATAAAATGTGTGCATGACACACAGTTGGGATGTATTGCCAAAATGGAGGAGGACCAGAATATCATACAAGAAAATCTGGATGACCTTGAAAACTGGAGTAATAGAAATGAGATCAAGTTTACAGTGCAAAATGCAAGGTCATATACTTAGGGACTAACAAGAATTTTTGCTATAAACTGTGGATGCATCCATTGGAAGCAACAAAGGAAAGAAAGATGAATTCACACTGGAGCAGGTGCAGAAAAGGGCTAGAACCTACCTCTTGAGAGGAGACTTCAGGAGCTTGACTTGTTTAGCCTAACCAAGCAAAGGCTGAGGGGAGATATGATTGCTCTCTATAAATACATCAGAAGGACAAATACCAGGGAGAGAGAGGATTTATTTAAGTAAAGAGCCAGTGTTGGCACCAGAACCAATGGATATAAGCTGGCCAGCAACAAGTTTCGGCTTAAAATTATATGAAGGGGGTTTCTAACCATCAGAGAAGGGGGTTTCTAACCATCAGAGAAGGGGGTTTCTAACCATCAGAACCATTATATGAAGGGGGTTTCTAACCATCAGAGAAGTTTCGGCTTAAAATTATATGAAGGGGGTTTCTAACCATCAGAGAACTGGAACAGCCTTAAAGGGAGCAGTGGGAGCAAAAAACCTAACTTGATTCAAGACAGATCTTGATAAGTTTATTGAGGGAATGGTAAGGTAAAATTGCTTACAAAGGCACGTGACTCGTCTGTGACTGCTAGTAGCAAATACCCCCAATGTCTGGAGTTGGGACACTAGATGGGGAAGGCTCTAGGTTACTTCTTTCCCAAATATCTGGCTGATTGGCCTCATCAGCATGCTCAGGATCTAACTTGACCGCCATATTTGGGGTCAGGAAGAATTTCACCCCAGGTCAGACTGGCAGAGACCCTGCAGGGTTTTTTGCCTTCCTGTGCAGCACAGGGCATGGGTCACTTGCTTGTTTAAACTAGATTAGTAAATAGTGGATTCTCTGCAGCTTGACATCTTTAAATCCTGATTTGAGGACTTCAGGAACTCAGCCAGAGGTTGGGTCTGTTACTGCTGGGGGTGGGCAAGGTTCTGAGCTTAGACTAGATGATCACAATGGTCCTTTCTGGCCTTCAAGTCTAATGAGTCTTTTCACCACACACAGCACTCAGAATATTTTAGATGATTCATTGCTTTAAGATTACAATTCAGGGAAAATATTTCACCTCCTTTATTGTTGCCATTTTTTATTTTGATAGGCTGAAATCTAGGTGTTTATAGCACGAAAGCTAATGGATAATTATTGACAGATAATGGATGTAAGTTTTTAAAGATAATTGTGCAATTGTTAATCTGTCACCAAGGCAGCAAAAACCACTGTCAACAATTTCTATATCCAAGGTATGCTGCGTCACGGAGTTTCTACAGAAGGAAAGTCACAGAGTTATTTACTTGCTGCTTATGTCTAAATAATTACTTTTTCAGGTTGTTTAAAATTACATCAGGAAACTTGATGTATAAAAAAAATAAAAGAACCCAACAACCTAAATTAGTGCTGAAACTGGTGTTTGCCACGACAGTTTTTCATGAATAACTGTCAATTTTAATTTGTGTTTTGTATTAGGAGAACATGTGTGGAATGGTGATGGGTAACTATGGATGCATCACAGCAAACTTCAGATTTAATTCACAAATACTAGCGTGATATAAACTAAAGTTTCATTAACTGGAGTCAACAAGAGTGTAATACAGTTTAATCCAGGAGAACCAACCAAGTTTTGTTAAAAATAGACTGAATAGTTTTGAAGTTCTGACTCAGATCCCAGCAAGCTGTAGTTAAAACTCTAGCATGTTGTACGTGCATGTGGAGGGGGGGGGGGGGGGGGGGGAATGTGGTGGGGATACACTGGATGATTCTGTTATCCCTAAACAGTATCCTAAAACAGTATTAGACCACACCATTTCTCTCTGAGTAATTCCTTTCCTGCAGTTAAATATACTAGTTTCTCTGATCACCAGACTGTACGTTGAACAAAGTATTGTGCTTAGATAAAGTCTTGCATCCTGAAGGCTTCCTGATATACATACATCATTTAATTTTGATCATTGCAAATTTTGCAGCAGCTATGTTCCAAAAACTTAGATTTAATTTGGATAAATTAATGGATTTATTTAATGCAAAAGTGAAAAACTCTCAGAGACCAGGTCATAGATAGCCAGATATTTTAAATGTTATTGTGAGTTGTAGCTATGTCCATCTTCAGTGCAGTGGGTTCAGTGCAGCTGGAGTCCAAAATCACTCTCTCTTAGAAGGAAGCTGGCTTTAGAGATGGCCTTAATTACTACAGGGGAGCCTTTTGCTCCTCGATCTGACTCCTCCCATTTGTTCAAAGAGAGTTTTGCCTAAGAATGGAGGGCTGCAGTATTTGGTGCTATAGTACCAGCAAATTTAAAACAACTAGCTTTGGAGGTAGATGCAATGAGAGAGAAACTGACGACAATTTGCCCTCTCATTTTCAAATACTTAAAACTGCTGTTCATTAGCTAGCTATATATCCCAGGCTTCAGAGGCATTTTAAATTTGTACTCAGGCTCCTGCCACGGAGAGGCATACCTGAACATGTTTTTATATGCAGACTGTTTATATATGTATACTGAACATCAGGCCTTCCACTGACTTCAATAGAGTTAACTTCTAATTTAATGGTGAGAGAAAGTAGAATCAGATTCACTTTGTGTAACACAGATTCTCCAGAACTGAGGATTCAACTCTGGGATGATGAATGGAACAGCAGAGCTGTCCAACTCAGATTTTCAAAAACTTGCTTCAGACTTTCTTGCAGACATGCTTAAGGCACCATTTTTAAATGAAGCATGTATACCTAAAATGAAGGTATAAGTTTCCAGCCAAGGTTTCTTTTTAGAAATGCAATTCTGTCCCACCATCCATTGCAGGTGTCTGGCTAGCTATATGACAGATCCATCTAACCACCTCCTGGCCATCAAAATATCATGGCAGCTACTTGTCACTTTATTATTGTGTTTTATATGGTATGCTATCTTACAAAGATATATGGGATGTGTATGAAATTGGTAGAGTGACTTTTAGTTAATCAAAGTGTAATTGTCTGAACATTGAACTTTATCCTGACTTAGGTCATGTTTCTCTTCCAGATAAAAACCATCCTTCTGGAACTACTTTGTATTAGAGAGATGCATCCAACTTCATAATTGGCATCGCTAAGGCAATTAAAATGATTTCTCCCATACATTACATACATAAAAAGCAGTTACAATACACTAGCAGCTATGTTTCTAGCACTAATAAAAAACAGGGACTGCTATATCTTGTTCTTCTCTAACAGCTATAGTCATTACAGGGCCATGAAATGAACCAAGAGAGAGAAACCAATCATCACTAGCAGAAGAAACAGTGCTCAAAAGGATAAGGATCTGAGCACCAGCCCTTTTATTTTACTATCTGGAGCTGAGTACCAGCACTTCATCTCAAAGTTACATTGGGGTAAAAAAAAAAAAGAAAGAAAGCACTTCTCCCACACCCTACTTATTTTGAACAAGAAAAAAAAGGATTGAAAGATTTTTAAATATGAAAGAGAAGGTTAAAAGATGTAATTCAAAAGAGAGAATGAATAATATGCAGTTTAGCTCTGTATAACAAACTCCTGGTTAACCAAAGTTTGGCCTTACATCCCCCCAACATCAAGAAGTACCAGGCATTACTTCTCCCCAGCAGCCTCCTGAAATTTTGTCTGTCTCTGAGAGCTTGTCCACACAACAGGTTATGTTGGTTTAACTTATGTCACTCAGGGGTGAGAATAAGCCACCCCCTGAACGATGTAAGTTACACCAATCTAAGTGCTGGTCTGGACAACGCTATGTGGGTAGAAGAGCATCTTCCACCGACATAGCTAATGCCTCTTGGCAAGGTGGTTTTATTATGCACCAGTGCCACTACACAGTAGCGCTTCTAGTGTAAACTAGCTCTGAGCGTCTTCAATTGAATTAAGTTGTATTGTATTTTAAAACTCAAAAGACAAAGTTTCTGGTTTGATTTTTCAAAGTCTCAGGGAGGTGGCAATAGTCCTAAATTCAAATACCACACAGTGTTATTTGCATATTCAAAAACCTAGATATTTCCCCCCCTTTTGGATTCTTACAAAACAGTTTTGCAGGTTTTTCATGTAAACTTTGCAATTCACCTTTCATTTATGAGTGTGCAAACGAACATAATGTGCCACAAATGGCACAACATGCTCAAATAAATTCACAAAAATGCACCAAAATCCCACCTTCCCAAATGTCCCACCCATCAGCAATAAAATTTACAATCTAGTGCTACACCACACAAACTAAAGAGGAAAAAACCCAAAATGCATTCAGATAATAGTCCATCTCTGCAGTACTCCTATCCATTTTTTCACAATCCAGTACCTGCATGCTGCTTTGTCCAACAAATCTGTATTGCAGATTAACAGGCGTTCCCTCCTCTTATTTGGAACAGGACATCATGCCAGACCACAATTGAGATCAGAAATTTGAAGTCAGTGATCCGGTTTGCCTGGCAACCCCCAAGCTCAGTTACTTGCCCCTATATCCGGCCCTGCCCTCTGCTTAAACTTAACTTTCAGAGCTCAGATAGACATGAATTTGGGCTGGCCACCAAGTATACCCTTTTAATCTCAGGGGACTGGAAAACTGACTTTGCCTATGCAATGTAAGCCCACGTTCCCAATTAGCTTTCACAATTCTTTTTTACAGTTTGAGTATTTGTCCAATTATGTAGTAGCAGAGCTACTTAAATCACATATCGGAGACAACAGATTTAGCTACAGGCTAAAGCTCTGAATCAAGTATCACTCATCTGAATGTACAAAGACATGGAAGAGTTGAAGAGGGAAGTTGGAGATTGAAAAAGTGGGTAAAAGCTGGGCTCCCAGAACAATTCCCATAACGTGTCTGGGCAGGTGCTAATGTTGAGAAGATAGATCCATAACAGCAATATGAACTTAATCTCCATCTCAATAGTTAATAGTAGTCAAGGTGCAAACCATTTCACAGCTGAATTGGCATTCACATTGATCATTATTGACAATTTGTTCTTCTTAGTAAACAAATTAACAATTTGTTTCCTAAGAAGATATTTACAATGACATCTCCACAGACCAAACCCCCCCCCCCCGACACACACACACACACACACACACACACACACACACACACACACACACCCCATTGCATTAACTTCTTGCTTCCATCACCAGGAAACTATAGTGACATAAGTTAGAGTGCTGCAATCGGCAAAGAAAACCCTCGAAAATTTGACTTGCTAATCTTTAACATGTTGGTTTCTTTTCTTCTTCTTGGAAGATAAATATTTTTAAACAAGCAATTCTCTTCAGGATAACAATGATTCCAGTTATACAGATTAATTATATCAATCAGTTATTAAGCATGAAAAATGTGTTTAACATTTATACCAACAAAGCCCAATCTGTTTTTTTTTTCTTTCTAAATAACTAATCACTCAACCCTATACAAACCTATACACTCAGAAAGAGACTTTTCTTAACTTGTTAGAATAAATTGCCAGTAAATATATAACTGGTGAATTTTGTTTGCAATGTAACATTAAAGGTGAAATCAAATTAATTATTGGCATATACCCCTATGAATATGTAGAAAATGTAACTGGCTGCTCATCAAAGGGCAAATTTTCTTTAAAAGACCACTGTTGGTTTTAAAGCCTTAAATATTGTAGGCCAGACTTCCTCCTTATTCTGACAAATATCTATCTGCACTCAGATAATATCTGCCTTTTAAGGATCTTAACAAATCAACAAGCAATTGTACCTTTTGCTTTCATTGTTTGAGGTGTGGAATTCACATCTTCTTGACATAAGTTTCAGACTCTCACCATTTTCAAAGCCAGATTCTGACCCTTGTTGCTCACTCACTCATAGCAACAATGGGGCTGGTGCCAGAAAACAGGAAGAGGGCCAGCATAGATTACATTTACTTCCCCTCTCCCCATCCCCCAGAGAACAAACTGTGATGCTTTCACTCATTTGAAAGAGTTTGGCATGACTACTTCAGATAGGAGACATATCAGACTAAAGTTTTTATCTTTTCCTAAAGCTACTGAGGTCTTCTGACCTTCACTGAGACTCCCTACCACCATCTGATAAGGCAAGACAAACCACACTACTGTGGTCAGCTAACATAGTTAGAAAAGATATAATAAAAATGGTATTTCTGTAGCCTATGAGATATCATGAAGGCAGTTGACTAGGTTCTACAGGACAGGACTGGGACCCAATATCAAAGGCAATATCAGAACCTGCTGCTTTCAGAGTTGTGAATGTACACCTTGTTAATTACATAATATATTCTCCCCATGAGGTTGCTCCCATCAGAAAACTGGCCTAACAGGTCATCTGGACTGGTGTTCTCTTTAATGTTCAAATACTGCATCTGTTCTTCACAACAGACTTTCCTTTCCCTATCTCTATGTACACCACTAAGAGTTATGAAATGCTTTATAGACAAGATTTCAAATGGTGAGGGTATTTAGCTTGTAGAATTTCTTCCCTTCAAGGAAGAAATAAAATAGAATGTTAGCTTTTTGAAACCCTTTCAACTGGAGACATCATTTTTAAGTGACATTATAACAAAAGGTTCTGACAAAAAGATAAGGCAATAAAGTATGTAAAAAGGAATTCTGAAAATAAGTTCTCATTTTAATAAGTGAACTCCCTAAAGGAGAGTGATGGAGAGCCACTAAAAATACTCTTCTCACTTAGTTTACAGATAAGATGCATTCTTTTTCTTACGAAACCTTTCTGTAATCTGTAAATATAAAAAATGAATGCAGGATGCTATTGTAGTTATGGCATCATGTCTTTATTGCTTCTCTCTGTCATTATGAAGCTAAGCATAGTGTTGCTGCTGGTTGCTTACAAAAATATTGTTTTATACACAATATATCTGGTGCTCAAGATAAAAATTCAATGTATAAATCATTCCCACCAAGCTTGCTAATTTAAATAAGCAGGCAGAGTCATCCAAAATATCCTATCTTTATGCCTGCTAGCAGAAGGAACATGTACATTTATTTGTCTAAGCAGAAAATAAGTGTAATCCTTTGGGATGCTGCACAATGCAGAAATCAGAAGATCTTTACAGCAGGAAATCAATGACACAGGGAAGAGGGAACATCTTTTAAAGTTGTAAGCACTCATGCTTGTAAACCATTTTAGCAACTGGTGGTGCAGGCATCCAGTAGAACAGAGGCATCCAGGCATTTAGCGAACAAGGTACATTTTTAAGGAATGGTAAATGCTTAGTCCAAACTGCTTCTGGCCAGTGATGCCAATATTTCACGCCTCAGGCTAATCAACAAGGACATGCTTGAGGAAGTTATCTGGGAAAATTAAAAGTATGGGTCCTGCTCTGATATCACCAAGGATATTCATTAATGCAGCAACAGATGGTTAATCAGCAGACTTAAAATATGTCAACTTCATTTAATTAAAAGTCAACATCATTATTATATTATTATCATCTCAGTGTCTGAGGTAGTGCCAATATATTTTTTTACAGCTGTTATATAAGATGCCATGAGTTCACCCCTCCTCTCCAGATATTCACATACACGCACGCACATTTACCAGGTAGATACCCTTCCCAGGATGAAATATTTTAACATTCGGGGCTGGATTCTGATAGCCTTACTCCATGAGTGATCCCACTGGCTTTAATGAGTCTACTCAGAAGAAGAGGATATTCAGGGTAAAGTTATTGGAATCTGGCCCTCAGTGATTTGTTATTCGAAGCTGAGGGAAAACTATAACGTTAATATGAAGCTCCATCTGCCATCAAATACCCTTTGGGAAATTGTGTGGAAAAAAATAAATTGGCACCCTGACTGCACCGGAGTTATTTATCAGATTTGATAGTTAGAATAGTGTGAAACATTCACTACAAAACATCAAGCCATGCAAAGTTCACCTGGTTTCAGGTCCCATTAAAGCTCTAAACTCTGCCCAAGGCTTGTCAAATGTTTCATTAAGGCAACTCAACAAATCCATTTTAATCTTCTCACGTTTCAGAAGTTAAAAATCACAGACAGCAGGGACTGCATCAGTGCAGGGCTTAGACCTGTGCCATGCTTATAAACTCTGCTGGCGCTCAGATGCCTCTTTCCTGCAGAGCTCAGGATCTCAGCAGGAAGGGAAGGAGAGAGACTATCTCCTGCAGAGACCAGGAACTTTGCAAGAGGAGAAATTGGGGAGTCAGCATGCACTAGTGCAGAGCTGAATAAATCTTCAGGCTAGTGTTCTGATTATTTGTTGAGGGTTGATTAGGGTTTACAAACCCTATTACAGAATTAAAGAGTGACAGTGCATGAAGTTCATGTTTGCATATCAACTTGGGGGGTTGCATTCAGAATTTTGGTGTGGGCCCAACTCTGTTGGTAAAAAACTAAAAAGCAGATAGGAACAGGAACATTTTTATGATATAAATGCAGATAAAGTAGCAGAGGCCAAGGCAGCATGCATTGTCTGGTGTAGCTTAATTTGTCACTGTCTCAAAAACAAGAAAATATATATAATACTTTTATCTACGGGGTAAAAAAGTGTAGTACTAAAGCACGACAAAGAAAGCTCTGAATGTCACTGATTCGCAAACAATATGTAAACAATAGTAGCATCAGGAAATACTGCATATGGCTCAGAGGACAGGATACAAACAATTATTTTTATGTTTCAAGAAAATACTCATGGGCAGTTTTTTAAATTTACTACACAGGCCAGGCCTGTAGAGAGCTAGTAAAGAATCAGTATGCTATTTGCTGTCTGTTCTCAAACATAGAACAGGAAGCGAAATTCCTGACAATTGTATTTACATAATTACCCAGCAGCAGGATAAACCTTAACTAGCCCCCTCCATTGACAGTTTCACAGCTGCCACAGTTGCGACCAGTGGAGCTGGACAAGAGGTCAGACAGAAGTAGGGTGACCAGATGTCACAATTTTATAGGGACAGTCCCGATATTCAGAGCTTTGTCTTATGTAAGCGCTGTGGCAAGGGAGGCCTATTCTGCCCCCATGGGTCCTGTGCTTTCTTCGGCAACGCTGGTGGTGTGGCTGGGTGGGAGTGGGCGGGGCAGTCCCACCTTCTACCCCGGGCCCCAACCCAGAGACCTGTGAGGAGTAGCCTCAAACTGCTTAGTCCATTAGAACTACTACCTTTCCTGGGTAGTCCGTGGCCCCCCTGCTTGCAGTCTGCTTCCTGGAACTGGGGAGAAGGGTTTTTCCGTCTTCTTTGCCTTGAGTCTCTCCATCTCTGTGATCCTCCCCTGTTTGGGTGAGGCTCCCCCACCTCAACTCCTTCGCTCAGTAGGCCAGGTCCTCCTCTGGGCCTACAACCCTTGGGCGGGCTTCTCCCTAGCTCCTGTACCTTGGTGTTGTGACAGCAATAGCACCAAGCTCAGTAGCAGCTCTACCCCGCTCTGCTCCACTCCTCCACTCAACTGCCTTCCAGCTGCCTCTGTCTGCCTGAAACAGAGGCTTTTAACTGCTGTGGCAAGTTCCTTAATTGGCTTCAGGTAACTTAATTGACCTTGAGTAACCCTGGCTAAATTTCCAGGGAACAAGGATTTGTTGAGCCTGGGGCTAATATATATGCCTTCCTTGACACCTTCCAGGAGCAGTGGGCGCTGTCCGGGGTTCTCTGCTTGGTGTCCCGTTCCGGCTCCCTCCGTTTGACCCTCATGCCCGTCCCTGTTTTTTCATTAGTTGTCCCACGAAATCAGTTGAGTTCTGGGTCCAGTGGCTCCTCCCCTTTGGCTGGGGGAGAGGCCTTTAGCAGTGGGCGGGCTCATACCCACCCACTCCTGTGGAACTCAAATAGTAGCACCCTCTTATAGTCATCAGGTCTGGCCCTGTCACAGCCCCTATTACCCCCACACTCCCATCCCTATTTTGCATACTTGCTGTCTAGTCACCCTAGACAGGAGGGGACAGCCAACCACCCAGAAATCATTGCTCAAATATGCATCCAAAGCCTAAATTTTGCAGCTACAAAGCTTGCTTCATATTTGAATGCAGTAGCCGGACTAAGCAGACACAGTAGACAGTGAATGGGAGCAAATGCATCACTGCCACAGTAGGAAGACAGAGATTGTGACCTCCTTCCTATGTTTTTAAAATGTATTAATTTAGAAATAAAAGAAAAAGAAATGAATAGTAATGGGCAAATGTCTCACAAAATATCAAAACAAAATCATATTTGTATCTGAAAATTAACAGGAAAGCGGGCTACAGGTAAAGTCATAGGTACATTTGCATTAAGCAATTTGTAGCTTTTATGTATTGATTTATCATCATTAAGAAGTTAACCACTCACATGCCTAGCTCACATTCTGGGTGTAAAAATTAAATTTTTAAACAATGAACAACAGTGGCCCAGATAAAGCAACTCAACCTTCCAGGCCCTCCAAATGCCCACGAGAAAACACAGGCCCTGAAGCCTAACCAATTCATGTCCTACAGACTGGTGGTGAGGATGCACGTTCTCAAGTTATGAGGGGCCTTTAAAGAGTATGTCCTGCCTCCCTGCTCCCTCCCTTTTATAACAATGAAGCTCCAGTTCAAGCTCTTTGCAACTCTGGCATCATGGCAGATAAAGAAAGGTAGTCTCTCAGGTAACTCGGCCCTAATCCATTTAAGCCTTAACTAGTACAAGTGTGTTTACAGTAAGCACCAGCAGCCATCTCAGAGAGTCACATGTACACGTGAGGGCAGAAAATGGGTTTAAAAGACAGATTATTTTCTTACAATCAAATTCAGCTCTCACTGAAGTCAATGGAAAGACTGAGTTGCATTGGGCTTTCAGTGTGATACAGAGTCCTGGGAGAAGAATATACAATAAACCCAAAACCAGAGTGTCAGGTAGTATTGGATTATTACAACCCAATAACACAATGCTGCCTCAAGTGCCTTTGGAGAGGTGCTCACCTTTTCTTTGCTATTTGAAATAGCACATCTGGAGTGACACCTAGTAATGAGCAATGCTGACATTTGAACACAGAAGGAAAACATCACTTTTTCTTTAATTTGATGAGGTGTGATAGTATAATGTAATGATTTCCTATAGTGTAAGAGATAATCCATTTTAAAGGCAGTTTTTGAAGGTTTATGATCCTTTATGTTGTATCATGATGAACCATAACCTGAAATTAATTTAATGGTTTTCATTTGGAGAGCAAGTGTTTACCATGAAATTTGACTCAAAGGTTATAATGGCTGAATGTCTGTCAGAGATGGATAACTCCCTGATGATTATGAATGGCTTTTCAATGCAAACAGTTAGAATCCAAGCAAATCTCTAGTGAAGATGGATTTTTAATAAGTGATATCTGAAGATCCCAGAACATTTCAGGATATAGTACAAGTAATTCACTAGGTCAAACTGAGAACATAAAAATTCATAAAATAGCCTGTTAAATCATCAGATTCATCCCAATCAAGTGTAGATTATAGAGCCTGATCCAAAGCCATTTAAATCAACAGACTTCAGAGGACTTCAGACCAGGCCCACAGTCACTGAACAGAGGGCATATCCAAAATTCTGCTGATACTGCAGATTAGTTTAAATCAAAGGACCACGAAGATTAGGTCAAATAGTCATTAATACATAACTGAGTATGGCTTAAATTTTCCATCAAAAATTTTAAATTAAAAATTGAAAATATGGTTTGCAAAAATGATTTCTATTTTCTGACCAGATCTGAATGTAATAATAATGCCATTACTTTTATAGCATCTTTCATCAAAGAGTATTTAAGTGCTTTGCAAACATTAAAGTTCCACAACACAGTGGTAAAGAAACAGGCTAATGGAGATGAAAACAGAAGGCTTAGGTTAAATAATTTGCATAAGGTCACTCCAGTTCTGACTCTGTCCCCTGCTCTGATACTTGCTACATTCCCAGTCCCTTCCTCCTAGTGTTCAGGTCCTTCATTGTTTTTTATCCCAAGTAAAATTAACAGACTCACCAATTTCTTTACCCATCTGACAAGACTTTGTTGACTAATAATGTTCACCTATGATAATCTCCTTTGATGTACTATACATTTCTCATAATTTAAGCGTAAATTCCAGCCAAACATCCCTTTGATTTGAGGGACACAGCCACATCAATTTAATGAATAACCAGGCATTATTTAGAATTATTAAGATCCAGTTAGTCTTGAAAAGTCTGAATTTGAATTTATTATGAATATTTCAATTTTACTGGCATGCAGGATAAAAGTATAATTGAGTAAAACCTCCTTGCAAAATTCTATTAATCTACTCACCCAGAGCAAGGAGAAATTGTTTGTTTGTTTGTTTTGACAAGTAACATTTATGTTTGTCTGTTTTTTTCATTATAGTCATCAGCATGACAAAGGGCAGGCAAGCACCAACAGATTTTGTGCCTTGGCTGGTAAATTTTCATGACAATTTTGCAAATCTAGGCTAAATCCATTTAGAAATAAATATTTAATCAACTAAGATCACATTATTCAGTACCCAGTAACTCTCAAGTGTAACCAGTCTTAGTGTGAGAAGCAAGTACTCTATGGCACCTGTCATCAGATACAAGTTCGCTACCTATCTCCACTTCTATAACTCTTCACTTCTTTTCCAATATCTTCTGAAAACTTATGTTTTCTTCCCTTCTTTCCTTCCTTCTTTTCTGTTATTCTTTATTTTTAGTTTTATACATCTATTGCATTTTATTTTAATAGCAACTATCCTAAAAAAAAAATCTCAGCATACTATTTTGAGACACGGCAGTTTTTAGGATAGATATTATTGAAATAAAACAAAGCTGCATTGTATTTTCTTACAAATATACATAACGGAGAGAAAACAATGTGTCTCACATTATTAAAATAACTGAAGAGTATTGGGAACTGTATTTAGAGACAAACTGGCAGGGGAAAACCATTCCAGGGTGCCTGGTACTTCCAGGATACCTTGCATTACCCAAGAAGTATCTTCTGCCCTCTCATATAATTCCTGAAAGTGTCCCTATCCGACAGCAGTTCCAGTAGTAAGGAAAAAAATATGGTGTCTCTCAGCATCCTTATTAGTAGTCCAATACAACAGCCCCAAACGTACATGCTAACCCTAAACATATGCTAGGGCCTCATCATCAGTTGATGTAAATTGGTACATCAGGACCCCTATATTTATTAACTAAATTGGGGTTTGAGGATTTCATAAAATTGAAAAATTCCTAACATTGAGCATCGGTTTCTTCTTGACCTTCAAACCACTGCAAAGCAATTTCCAATGCACTGAAGGATCAGAATGTGAAGGGATGCCAACTTATTCTTCATCAACATCACTTTTGCTATGTAATATTTTTTTTCCATTGGGAAAAACGATTCATGCAACATGTCATTCATAAGATTGGTATTCATAGATTCTATGGCATGGCATTTGGGAAATTCCAATATGCTTCCGTTAGAAAAAGTTTGCAGAATTAAAAATACAAAAATAAATCCAGTCACTCAGTACTTGCAAGTTTTATCCTGCTCCTAGCATAAAAAGTCATAACATCCTTTCTTTTTTGACCCCTGACATGGTGAGTGGAAGAAAACAGTCTGTACAATATGGCTTTGATCAATTAGCATGTGGACCTTCATTTAAGAACAATAGATCTGTTCTCTGTTTGATTACTTAGAAAAAGAAATATAACTGACATTCTTCTTCTGCAGATAATACAGAATACTCCAGGGTTTCTTTCTCCTATCATTCAAACACAGGAGAAGGATGACTATTTCACTTCTGTTTAATGAAGCCAAAGAAAGGAGAGCATTATCCTATTGTTCGCTATTGCATTTACTAATGTTTGGCTGACAGGAATTCTGGTCATGATTGTTCCCATCTATTCCAGGAAGGTAAGCCAAGAAAATGAATCACCTGGCATTTAAATTGAGGGTAGACAGATGACAAGTAGACAGGAACATTAATGATTTCCCATAATTTCTTTTGTATCTTCCAAGATGCTTTGTATCTAGCCACTAATCAACAGCTGTGATCAAAGAAAGTGATAGTTTAGTGACTCAAGATCAATTGAACTAATAAAAAAGCATTTTTGAGGGAGCTGGTCTGTAATCTGTTAAAAGGAACCATAAAACACTACTTTTTTAAAACCGAGACTTCAGGAATATTTAAAATTAAGTATGTGTTTTAGCAAATCTTTCTCAAAAAGGAGAAGGCTCTATCCTCAGGATTTAAAATACTGCTGTTTACAAAATGATTCATAATGAACAGACTGATAGTCGTAGCAGTTTCTAGAAATGAGAAATTAAGGGACACAGCTTTGCAAACGTCTTTTAACTGCCTACCACAACCCTACTCTACTAAATAACCTGCAACACTTCATACTAGATTTCTACTTTCACAGACTACTCTGGTCATTACTTCCACATTTCACAGGAAAAACATACATTGTAGGTAGACAAGATGGATAAGATAATATCTTTTATTGGTGAGACACACAACAGAAGTTGGTCCAATGAAAGATATTACCCTCACCTACCTTGTCTCTCTAACATACTGGGATTGATAAGGCTACAACACGTACGTTACAGGTATCAGGAAGTGATTCCACGTGACACGTTGTACTTCATGGGGACCCAACATAAAATAATACATTATGTGACAGTAACAAAATTACTGAGGAACATACTCAAAATAGACACACATGGGGCCAACTTCTACACTGGTGTAGCTCCACTAAATTCAATGTCTGAAAATAATTTGGCCCATGATTTGGAGTCAAATTGGCAGCAGTTTGTGTTAACAAATTATACCAAAGTGTACCTACTGCGAGGTGAAAAAGCACTTGCCAAAAACATTATCCACACCAGTGTGCAGTGGTGAGTCTCAGAATCACAACAGCAGCTGCACTGATTTTCCAGCAACACAGCAATTGGCTACTCATGCCTTTGCAACAATCTAGCATGATACTGCACATTTTTCTGCAGGCATACCACCATCCATTATCCTTTGAACCCATTAGCCTTATCCCCTGGATGCTGATACATGACAGTGGGAAGCAGGATCATTTGTTGCAGCTGCTCCTAATCATGATGTTTTGACTGACAAGGGCTACCTGCCTCAGGGGGCAGTTAGCCTAGATTTACTCACTAACTAGAAGAGAGAACAGACATGCTCCTATGATGGATGAACATATCTTAACTCTGTCTGAGAGATGCACACAATCAAGATAGAATAATTCAGGATAATTTGTTCCAATGTGCACAGGGGAGCAAGTAGTGGTTGCATCTTCCTCCTCCTGATACCAAGCATCACAGAGCCCAATCCAGGTGACATATCTGCAAAGTAGATTCTACTGGTATGGAAGAAAGCAAGTGAGGCAGTGCTTTCCTCAGCAGATCCACCCTATGGAAGTGAAGGAGATGATCTGGATCCTTTTTGTAATAGCCACCCATTGTGTGGAATCCTGTGCTCAAGATGCCACCTACGTACCGTATCAACATATCCTGCTCTTCATTGTCATTCCATTTTTTTATTCTTCTAAATTCACAATGAATAGAACATGTTAAAACAGGAAACGGTATCTACCTGAGGTAACAACTGTTTTAGATTGTAACACAGGAATTACTATAATGAAAAACTTATGGTCTATCTAGGCTTGTAACATGCCTCTCGCAGTGGTCAACACCTAATTCTTCAAATGAAAGTGAAACCCTTATAATGCATCTAGCCAACTGTACAAAGCTATACATGTGGGACCCAATTTAATTACCCATATCATTGTCTTAATTTGCATATTTTGTATATGCTAATCATAAACTGATCTGCCTCTTTTCAAAATCCAGTCATGATATTTGTCTTAATGAACCAAATGTTTAAGATGGGGACCATTCCAAAATGTTCATATTAATAAACTGTGTAGTTTACGAACGGCAGCTCTCCTATCCCATTTGGCTAATATAAGATAAGCAGTTTTATTTGTTTTATGGCAGCCATGTCTTGTTTGCCTTCAACTTCCCTCCACCACCATAGTCCTTAACAAAGGAATATAAGAAACAGAAGATAAAAATGGATAATTACTAGGTGTTCCCTCATATGGTAGATCTCTTTCCTATGACAAATGTTGAATTGGCTCAAAACCACTAGGCAATTTGTGTGTTTGTTTACTAGAAAAAAAAATATTAAATAAGTGATAAGGTATGAAAATGAATCAAGGTTTACTAAGAATCTATCCTTAGGCAAAAAACCATGCTGGCTCCACTTGACCTATTGCCTCTGGAAAAAAGCAGTGAGATTATCAACAAAATTAAAACCAAGTATTTCTGAAGATGCATGACAGATTGTTTGACAGGGAGACTACATAATTTTCAAAAATTACGCACCTGAGCTCCCAGCTAAAAATGGGCTATTGCGTGCTAAACTGGGTACACATTTATATGCACTTAAATGTTAACTAGAGGTAGCATCTGAGGACACAAAAACACCTCTCTGCCTAAATGAGAGAACATGAATAAGTGTGCAGGTCTGAGAGTGCATCGCTATAGACAAGTAACTATGCAATATTGTTAGGTGTGTACATTTAGTTTCTATAAGACTGATCCCAAGGGATAGAGACCTGTACTTCCCATAGAAGTCAATGGATATTGTCTGTGAAGAGTACCTCTGGTGATCAGACCCTAGATTTACATGTGTAAGTAAATATGATTTATCATGTAACTCCCTTCGCACCTGCAGCTCAGATCAAGTTCCACTAGCACTGTAAAAGTTCAGCACTTTGCTCTACATTTTCCTTCAAATCAAACTAGAGTGGGATATATTTATAAACAAATACAATTATATTCTGAAATAACTGTCAATTTTTCCAACCCATTTCTTTTGTATTTTAAAAGAATGTTAAAGATCCTGCAATGTTAAACAGGTGGCACAACACCTTAAAAGTAACTGGTGTCAAAAAACAGCAGAGACCAAAAAATCAAAAAGAATGAATTGTTGCAAAAATAAAGACTGGACAATGGGAATCATTACTAATCAGTACAGAATACATATTTTAAAATTGTCAGTTCTGTTCCTGCATTACTACTCAGGCAAAAACCCCAGTGACTTATCCAGAGCTGATCTTCTGTCAAATACTGCTGATAACAAATAACATTCTTTTGGGGTGGGGGGAGAGAGATTGATTCAAATGTGGTCTACATCCCACAATCCAAGTAAATATGAAAAGGCTGCCCAATTTGCCTGTGTAAATTCAAAAATCTCATAGGGCTAACGTGTAGATTTACAATCTGCCCTGAACAGGGGAGCAGAGCAATATATTTCTGCACTGCCTCAGCTGCAGACCAGGGAGCCAACTGGGACTCAGAGTCATACTTCCTTCCTTGCTCACAATTTGGTGCATCCCTTCACATGAAGCAGCTTATTCCCCACTTGTACCTGGCCAGCTAACCTACCAAAAGAGCAGGGGGGGCAAGGGAGTACGGCCACTCATTGTCTTTCTTTGCCCATTGTTTCCAGGGGTGGAAGCACATCAGGCGAGTAGCCACTGCCCTCTTTCTCTGGCCAAACACACAATCTGAGCAGGAATAAGGGATGGTCTTATTCTCCTCTGTGACTGAATAAGGGTTGTGACAGTCTAGTCTATAGGTTTTAATGTATGCAGTGTCTCTCTCACCAACAGAAGATGGTCCAATAAAAGATATTACCTTATCCATCTTGTCTCTCTCTACAGGAAATGAGAGAAAACAGAAGGATATTAAAATCTGCAAATAGAGTATGGTAGACAAGAAAAGGATTTGTTTGTTTTTAACTTCCTTATACTATGAAGTATTTTAGTGGCAGTATGTCTGACAACCCATCATTAATGTCCAAGAGACATTCAAAGGGTATTTGGAGAAAATGTTCATATTTTGGGGGTCATCATCAGAAATCATCTTTTGCCTGTAACTTGTTCAGATTTCTTTCATTACAGATTATTACAGTATTTGAATGAAGGGGGAAAGGAATCGCTGAAAACACAAAAACAGCTGAGGTCATATGAAAAGCACAAAAAGCTTTCCAAGAATTTTCTGAACATCTTATTTTGCAAACAAAAGTGCTCAGGCAAGCAGGAAAATAACCAATCATTTACAGTATGTGCACAATTTACTATTATGCTAGGTGCTTAAATTACTCATACAAAGTTATTCCTATTTTATGTACAAAAGAGCTATATAACTCAACACTATATAAATACTCACTGTCATTAAAATGCATTATCTGAAGTGTATCTCCTCTTATTTATTCTTCCTGGAAGAAGGGAGTAGCAACCATATGTTGATCTAAGTCACTCTAGTGCAAACCCAGAGTAAAACCACTACCATCAATGAAATCACTTTCGATTTGTACCAGTGTAACCCATTGACATCTGGTCTTTCATCCCTATAGGTTCATTTTAAGAACAACATATAATCTTGGAATCAAATACTTAGTGGAACAAGAAAATAAAGACAACACACACAAGATTTCCTAGTGGCATTTCCCTAAGCAGCACTGATTAAAAATATAGTTAGTTACTGTATCCATTTTAGCAGAACATCTCTTGCCAAACATTGTAAATACAACTAAAAAAAAAAATCAGGGCCAAGATTTTCAAAAGTGATGCCTAAAGTTAGGCTTCTAAGTCTATATTTAGGAGTCTAAATAAGGGGTCTGACTGTCAAAGTGTCGGTCCCCAGCATCTCTCATTGCCCTCAGGGGAACTGAGTACATTTGACTCTTAGGCACCTAACAGAGTTTTAGCAGCCTAACTTCAGACACCCTTTTTTGGAAAAATCTTGGCCCATGATTATTTTCAATTTGTTTAGTCACAATGGGTCCATTTTGGTGTTTGACACTTATCTATATTAGTATCCGCAGTAACTCAAGTCTGACAAATAGCAAAGACAGAAATAAAAACTCAGCACTCAGAGCTTTAAAGAAATGACAGCGTAAACTGCTCCTTTTGGATCACAGTAATTCAACATTAACTACAGCTACCACACTGACACTTAAGATGATTCAGGCAGGATTGTTCATGAAGCAATGTGAGGGCTTTTATTTTACTTTTTAAAATACTAAGAAAGTGTAGCTGTACCATAGTGGGGTAGAATTTATTTGTATGATACTGTAAGGCTGCTGTCATTTTTCTTTATTTTGCCAACCACATAAAAACAGACGAGGTAAATGTCTTTGGCCACAAGATAACATCAGTAGCCATTATCATTAGCAGTGATTCCCATCTTGCACCTTGTCACTTAAATGGAGATACAATTTAGTTTTCTTAAATGTTCCTCACCCACCCTACAAAATTAGGAACAACATAACTTAGAAGACTCGTAGATGTGCTCTTTAATTAAATGTGAAGCACTGTCAATGAGATAACTCGCCTGAAAATTCAGGAATTGAATAGCTAGGAAAAATGTTAGCGAATCCCAGGAAGTGTTACAGTTCCTTGTTATTTTGAGTGGCTGCCTGGGTCCAGACAGCATCTACTTTCTTGGGGGGGTCCATTTGGAGGCCCCCAGGCAACAAGATGTAGCCCAAGAACTCAATGGAACATTGGTCAAAGCTGCGCTTTTCAAGTTTTGCATATAGACCATGTTGGCGGAGCTGATCCAGGACTGATTGAATATGCTAGGAATGTTGCCCAGGATTCTTGGAGAAGACAAGTATCTAGTCGAGGTAAAATATGACGTACTGATCTTAGGTGGCATGGAATATCTTACAGGCTCCTCTCAGGTCAAGCTTAGTGAATACCTGGACTGATCACATTTGGTCTAACAACTCCGAGACAAGCAGGAGGTGGTACTGGTTTGTGGATTACTTGATTGAAGGCCCAGTAATCCACACAGGTGCAGGGGCCCATCTTTCTTTTTGGCAAAAAGAACCAGGTCATGGCAGGTGAGGCTGATGGGTGGACAAACAGCTTGGCCAGATTCTCCTGGAGATAGGATGCAGGGCAAGCCAGTTCTGTTTCTGACATTGCTTAGGTTATAGCTCAGTCAGACAGTTGTAGTCGTGGTTTGCTGGTAGATGTCTGCAGGTCTTCCCACTTCAAAAAAAGATGTCCACATATTCATGGTACTTAGTGGGAAGAGCAGAGGCTGATTCTGGTGATGGTGTTACATAGTGATGGCCAAAGTTCCAAGTAGTGGCCCTGTCTCTGTCAGGCGGTGCACGCAGGCAGACTTGCTAACAGAATTCAAAGTGGAAGCTGATTTTCGATTCCCATCACAGGACTTGTGGGTGGTGATACCTGACCCACATGATGCTGAGGATTATGGAGAAGTGAGGTGTGCAGATTTCTCCAAATCTTAGGGTTCCTCACTGATTCTGGATAACTTCCAAAGGTGCAGTCTCCTGTGTCACCAGGCCTGAGGACAGGAGCAAGACATCTATAGTTTCTACAAGTGTGGGAGTCATCTTTGGCTGCACTGGTATGCCCAAGGCTCATCCAATGTCAACATCCAATTATCTGGTGCCCTAAAGTTCATGAGTGCTCAGGGCGGGGGACTTAAGGTTTGCCAGGGATGCAGATGCAGAATTTGGGAGTTATAATGAGGGCTCGCCACGCATTGGCTATGTTTCTGTAAGGGGATGAATGGCTTAGGGCCTGACCACACCAGCCTCATTTAACAGGCCAGGTGTTGGTCATTTCTTGACTTTTGCTCAACTAGAACCCTTGCTAGGCAGTTGGCAAGTGTGGAGCCAGGTTCCCCACAGTGGAAAAAACAAACCTTGGCGGTGAAAGTATTCTGTTTTCTCGGGAGTCACACAGTAGTGGGGTGAATCGAGCTGCATGGGGTTTGGGACCAGGCCAGGGGCCATAATTGACGAGTATTGGCTGGGGCATGGCACTGAGCCCTTTCTTTCTTCATACAGTCTGTTGTCAACATGTAAAGCAAGGTCAACCAAGGCATCCAAGTGGGTTGGCGTCTCCTTGCAAACTACTTTGTCTAACTTCCTCCCATGATTCCCACTGAAACCAGTATAGCTGGGCCATCTCATTCCACCTCAGTGTCAGAGTAGTCTTCTGAAGTGGCTGGCGCAGGAGTTTTCACAGGGTTGCCTTGGTTGAGCAAATGCAGTGGGTCATTGAAAAAGACAGAAAATGCCTAAAGGAAGATGTCCTGGTTCATCAGTGTCAGGCTTCCTTGTTCTAGCAGTGGTGAGACCCAATCTTATGGCGCTCCTGTTAAGATGCTGATTACATGAGAACCCTACCTTATGCAAATCCTATGCAAATCCTACCTTAGCTTGATCAGTGGTGTAGGACCAGTGTGAAGCAGGAACTGCAAATGACATTAAGAAACATGAATTTTTGGCAGTCTCTACTCAAGAATTCAGGAAGGGGAACTATTGGCCCTGCATCCAGGGGCACAGGTGCAGCACGTGTCTGGCATGCAGCAGTCTCCCCTTAGAGCTGGACAGCCTGCCCCTGCAGGGAGTGTTCACAATGGCATATAGCATCAGTTGAGTTTGCACCACAGCATTTTTTCATGTAGCTGGATAGTCTTCTTCCATGAGGTCTGGTTCACCTTTTGTGCTCTCAGTGTGGGGAGTGCCTCTCGAGGATGGTCAACCTGTTCAGGCATTTCTGGTGCCTTGAGGCACATGCTGGGTAGGAGATGATCCACTGCTTCCATGTCCTCACAGGGCTGGCCTGCAGCACAGGCTAGGGATGATTCAAGCAAACTATCAGGGTCCTGGGGCAAGATCATATTTCAGGCCAAGATCAGTATCAGAGGTTAAGACTGGTATTGGGATTTTGGGTCAAGAGTGAGAGTCAGAATCCAAGTCTGAGCCAAAGTCAAGGCCAGGAGTTCTGGAGCAGAGAAGCAGAGTCAATCATGGCAGTTCACTGGAGGTAAGCTTTGTTGCCTGGACTTAATAAGGAGCCTCCACAGGGACTGTAAATCAGGTGTCTAAAGCAGGACTTCCCACAGTGCATGTTTGCTGCAGTTTGCGGGTCGCAGGGAGCAGCCAAATTACAGCAACATCAAGTGGTGATAGGTGGGTGTCTGTTGCCTGAAGGCTCTACCAACCCAGGTTTGAGTCCTTCCAATTCCCACAACAAGGAGGAATTTTCAGCAGCTACATCCTATGCATTCTAGGGCCAGCATAGCCCAAAGGATTTACACTGCCTCCGGGAAGGGAGTTTGGTCAGACAGTTAAGTAGTGCACTGATTCAGCACCTCTCTACAGTGTTAACCACATGCAGAGCTGGAATTAAAGAATTAAAGATGCTGCCCTTTCTGAGGAATCCTGAGGAAGGGCAGGCAGTATTTTCACTACATGTCCTCCTCAGGGTTTATCTCCCCTGTGGCACAAAGGACTTCATTGATACTAGAAGGTGCAATTTACATTTCTTCAGTGAATATGGTCTTATTCTTGTGATAAGTGGAAGATATATGCTTTAGTTTCTTTTGCATACGTCTGTATAGTAAAGCTTATGTACTATGAGATAAAGATTTATGTCCAATAATGCTCTCCTATGGAGCTTTATAACATACTGAAACCAATATAAATTCAAAATACTTCACTGAGACATCACCTTATGTATGAACAAAATAATCTCCTTAGAATGTTACCACTTGGGAGCAGAGACTCTCTCTTTGTGGATATTCCCCCAGTGCTTGGACGAATAGGGCACAGATACAGAGATGGTAAAACAGGGCATCCATGCACTATAGTAATATAAGTGTTAAATAGTAATCCTAAGTAGGCTTAATTGTTTCTGTGGGTGCCCTTAAAAATGGACATTCACCACTCTCAGTTAAATGGACTCCAGTATTTGAAGTATTTTTTCACTCTAGGCACAAGGAGTAACACAAATACATTGGAAAGGTAAATGCCATGCTGCGATAACATCTCTTTTTCAATGATATCTGCTAAACAAAGTTTCTGGACTTGTTTCCCTGAAGCTCAGATAAACCTTATTCTGAACAAACAATATGCTTGTTTTAAAATCACTGATAAGTCTTTACTAAAATAAAATCTAAAAACATCTCGAAAACCAATTCTATCATTACTATTGAATCTACGTGGTGTGAGGCCTCTTTGTTCATAGTTTTCATGCCAAATGGTACCTTTTCTAATGTCTCAGCAATTGTTCTTCTCTTCTTGTTTGTCTGCCAGTTCATCAAGAAAAAGTAGTCAAGGTTGTCTTTATCCTCCTGTGTTATCAACCATTTTCAAAAGATGTATTATGAAATAATACCAGGAGTCCAAACAAAAACTTTGAGCCATGTTACCGTATTTGTAAATCAAACTAAGGAACCTCATTAAAATGACAAAGAGCATAAGAACAGCTCTTCAAAGGAGCATCAGGAAATTCTAAATATACATGTGCTTACTTCAAAAAGCTCCTAGTTGAACAGCTATAGGAGTCCCAGAAATATGGCTGGATCTAAGCAATGTCAAAGATGATGATGTGAAAGCAAAATGAGCTCTCTGAAAAGTGAGGGGATCAAAGCTGGAGCAAGACTGGAATTTGAAGAAACAGGCCAAACATTGCAGAATAATTCTTAAAAGGGAACAGCAAGAAGCTGCTTTCTTGGAGAAGAGATAAAGGCTTTGGAGAAGAGATAGGCATATTGGACCCAGATTTCATTTTGATTACACTGCACTCATGAAAAGGGGGTGCAAAATGTCCTCTGTGAAACGAGATGACAGTTGTGTTGTTATTGTTGTTTGGGTTTTGGGCCAGGGTGGGGTGAGGCATTCTGCTGCTCGATAAAATTCTCTAGTATCCAGGCACATGGCATGGTTAGGCACTGTTCTTTAGTGAAAATCATAAAGTCACCTATTTAATGTTTTCCTGGTGCAATGTGTTAGTAATAAAGGGCACATATGTTTAAGTTAAAAGGAACAGCCAAAGTTGAAATCCAAGAAGGGACATATTTTGCATCTTTTTGTTTGAGGGCCTTTTCCACAAGCCATCATTTTATTTAAACAACATTTACCTCCCTCAACCCGTTTGAAAACTAAGCTATTACTCTCTCCATGAAATTCCACTCTTCACAACTCATCTACCACAACAGGAAGCATGCTCATCCACCTATCTTCCAAGTCTTCACCAACTCGTTACCTGTACCAATAAAGTTTTAAACCAGAGATCCTAGATTTTATTCTAGTTGGGGGAAATGTATAAAATAAGCTAACACTGCAGAAGAAGTGTGAGGCCTGTAACCAAAGTTTTAAACATTGCAACATTAGCTGTCACCTTTAAAAAGGATAAAGAGAGACAGGACCCAAATAACTCAGCTTCCACACAATTGCACCATGAGCATTTAAGTAAATCTTTATGATGCAATTGATCAATTTCATCTCAAAACTCCCACCATGAGCTCTCTAGTAATTTCACCTCTCAATTCATTTGTCACAGATCATGTGTAAACCAAGGTGACCTGTATGTGTGAAGACAGAAGGAGAACACTTAGAGTTTGTCTACATTACAAAAAGTTGTCACGTGTGAAAGCAATTGGAAAGAGTCAACTTGCTTATATGATACTGAGCATGAAACCGGACAAGTTTCTTCTTGTTACACTGGTTTGAGTGGAAAGGTTTTCACAGCACATTAGAAAGCTCATTTCTTTTGCTCAGTGAAAGCCAAACCACTCCTTTGTCCCATTCTGGCTAAATCAAAGCCCTGTCCCACATCTTGCTTAATTTCATTCCAGAAAGTTCTGCTCTGCTTAGTTTGTATTTGTAAAGCAATACATCAAGGATCTAAGTCTTGATAAGCTTACCACTGAGCTAAACCAAGTTTGCTTCTGTCAGCAGTTTTTCTTTTATGCAAAGGGCTAGAAGTATGGGGAAAACTGTCTGCAAATGTTTTAATATTTTTGATAGCCTCTGTAGTTCAAAATGAAAATTTTTCCTTAGTGGAAAAACAGCAGCTCTTCACTCATGAAAAGTTGTATCATCACTCATTTAAAAGTCAAGTGATTTCCCAAACCATGAGCCAGCTGGTGAAGCCAATGGAATTATGTTGATTTACACCAACTGAGGATATGAGCCTATATTTTAGAAAGACAAATACATACACACATACCCCTTAAAATATAAATGTTATATATTCCACAAGTGACACTGAGGTAATAATAATATTCCTATTTTATATTTATGTAATGGATGAACATTAAAATATTTGGTTCATAAACACCCAAACATTTGGGTGCTTATTATGAAACTTACCCAGAGTATTTACCCTTCCTAAGTGGGCCTATCTGGCATAGAAATCTTATGAGAATAAGCTTTTTTTGTGACATTCCAGAGGGGTAGCTGTGTTCATCTGTATACAACAAAAACAAGAGTTCTGTAGCACTTTAAAGACTAATACATTTAATTTCTGCAGGCATAAGCTTTCGTGGCCTGTAACTGACGAAGTGGAAGTGCTACAGAACTCTTATTGTGCGTGGTGTTTTTTTTTTTTTTTTTTTTTTGTGAAATTACTGTCGCTTCTTGTTTTCATGGATAGAAAGGAACTCACAAAAAGCTTCTTTTGCACTATTTTGACACTTCTGTTTTTAGGCCTGGTGGGAATAGAAAGGGCTAGAGTACTAACCAAAAACAAAGCCAAACTTTAGACCTGTAAAAGATTATGTTCAGGTTTGATCTTTGCTCAAGTTAGCTGCTTTTGTTTTCCCCTCAATCCGTTCCTAAGAGTCAAATAATGCAAAAGCCTGAAGTCCATCTTGCAAATCTATAAACATCTACCAGTCCCTGTATAATATCTGCTAGCTTTACCTCGACAACATTTTACTTACTCTGGCAGGAAGAATTTACCAAGACTCTCTCCTACACATCTTCCTCAGGTAAAATTCCTCTCTTTCTCTCTCTCTCTCACACGCACACACACGGTCTCGTGGCATTACTTGTCATCTTACTGGTGCTGTGTGCTGTATGTGTTCTAAGCATATATAAAAATGGAAGCACCAAATGTCCCATTCACTATAAAAACTACTGCCTCTGTTCACCGACATGAGATTACATATATTGTCCTGCTGGGTAAAATGCTATAGATGTCACACACAATGATGCAGCATACCAGGACACAATAGAATTTAATGCTTTTCCAGTGTTTCCTGAAGATAAAAGGGAAAAAAGCACATGGCTGGAAGTACTCAAGCTCAATTTGATTTATATAATTCCCATTTCCCTTTGTCATCAGCACTGATTTTTTTTCTTTCAGCTTTGATCGAACAGTCATCTAACACAAGTAACAATCCCTTTGAGGATGACAGCATGTATTTAAACACAGAAGAATATTAAGGTAAGATATAATCAGCTCTCTAAAACAGTCTGAATGATAAATCTAGTGCAGTTTACTCTCATTGAAGGCTTGTGCACAGGGTGCATTAGGCTGCACTAAAGGGATGTAAATGGTAGTGTGCACTAGCCAGTCACGCACTAATTGGCTCGTGTAGACCCATCTGTCAAGCACTAAAAGTTCCTTAGTGCATGTCAATGTAGTTCCATTTCAAAGAGATCTACATTAGCATGCACTAGGGAACTTCAAATGCAAGCCAGCAGGGTCCACAGAGGCCGGTTAGTTTGCAACATGCTAGTCTGCACTAGAATATACATCCCTTTGGTGCGGTCTAACATACCATGTAGACAAGTCAGTTTAAGCCTTCATACATTTAAAATGTTGTAGGGTATGTAACATAGAAGTCTAAATTCAGAGTGATACATAGTAGGAGAAAGTATCAACAAAACAAGGCCGCGCCACAGGAATGTAAATATGATACCAAGCCTCATTTCAATGTCTGCAACAAAGAATCCCATAGCACAAATTTTAGCCATGTAAGTGGAATTAATATCACCTCTGAACATCAGTCACAAACTTCCCAACCCGGTATGTCCAGGTTTTGGCAGAAAATCACCTCTGGGATATTATCCCAGCCGTCCCAAATATAAAAATGCCATATGTGATGCACAAATGTCTATACAAAAGCACCTAGAACATTAATGGCTACCAATACTGTAGCCATTGAAGTCAACAGTAGTTTTGTCATTGATTTCACTGGGTGTAGGATCAGACCTCATGGGTACAGCTGCCATCTAAATAAATCAAAGGGGCCATAGCCCATTTTTTATTACTGTTATTATAGATTAATGATCCAAAGCACACTGAAGTCAACTTGAAGTCCCTTGAGCAGGACTTCATGCATATTGCATCTGCGTGCTTTAAATATCTATAATCTACTGATATCAAGTTATACTATTACATCATCCTAATGCAAATCATCTTAAACGTAGGCAAAAAGATTTACCTAAACATTCTGAATCAAAATCTGCTATTGCTCATGTGCATGTAAAATTCCTTCATTTTCTTAAAGAGAACTGTAAAAAGTAATCTTGCACACAAAAAAATCATAATTGGAGTATTCTGGAACAATATTTCACTCATGTCTACCAGCTTTTGAAAATACTCCTGATAGAGAGCACATATTTAAAGTTTGCAGAATAGTTTTAGATCCATTCAGTGGTCCACTGGAATAGCTGGCAGTCGCCTGGCTGAAAACTCAGAATCCAATAAAAATTGATGTCCAAACAAATGTCAGAACCATTCAGGAAATAATTATCCCGAGTCCCTTGCTCCTAGGCCTTTGGAGACAGCAGTGGCACAGAGGTTATATGGCTTCAATTTATTCTCCTAATTATCAATTCTGTCCCGAATTGTCTTAAACCTTGCATTGTTATAGTCACTAATGCTTCCTGGGCAGAAAAGGAGTTGCATGTTCCAAATAAATAGTTTCAAATTCAGTGCTGGAATTCCAATGAACAGTGTTTCAATCTTCTTATCAGTTCCAACTAAGATTTTTTGCATCACAGCCCTGACATCTATTAAGGGTTTTATTGGTTATTGTGGGCATACTGCATCTCAGATTTCTGAAATTTCCCAGATGCATGCTGCTTGAAAGGAGACTAAATGTGGCGAACATTACCTGTAAGCCCGAGTCTGACTTACCAATAGATTGCCATGGTGTGGTGCAGGTAGGAGAAGGATGCACAGAGAAATGTTGTTCCAACACAAGTTCACTATTAAAAACAACCTAGAAGTAGCAGAGAGTTGGCAATACTTTTGAGTGTAATAAGACCTCCAATATTAACATTTTAGATGCCTTACTGCAAATCTTTCCTTTAAACATTTTGTAATATTGAAACACCCAATGAAGCCAGTCTATTGTACTTTATTCTCTTGATCTGAATACACCCTTCTCCTTTGTTTTTGTTTTTTCTTGCCTTTGACTTTTAGCAAGGAAGAACCCCTTCTCTTTTTCCTTCTTTTGGCTTTATACGTCGTCTTTTGCTTCAATTTTTTCTTATTTTGTTCGTTTTCCTTTCCCTAGATTTATGCATTCATCTGCAAGTTTTCCAATGAACTGGACTTTTTTTAAAACCTGAATGGAACCAGTAACTTTGGTTGGCATCTAGCAACTGAGCTAATTTTGCTTTAATGTGCAACACATTCCCTGCTTTCTGATTTATTAAATTTACCGCTGAATCCACTAGTAGGGTATAATTATAATTCTTCATAAACTAGGATTTGTGGGCAGAGGAGATGGAATATCATTCCCATTACTAGCACAATCAGTCATTGGCAGCTGTGTAGTCATGTCTCTCCTGGACATCTTTTTCTCTTCATCCTCAGTGCGGCCAGATTCATACACTGGCAGCTCTGTAACCATATCTATTACCGAAGTTCACCCTTCCTCTGGCTCTTCACCATTTTCTTTCTTTAGTTCAATTTTGTTCTCAGCACTATCATAAGAAGACATTGGTTGTTCTATCATGGACATTGTTTTCCTCTTATGTGTTGACCTACATCACTCCTACCCAGTTTGAAGATGTACACAGTGATTCTATTTTGATATTTCTGATATTCAGATTCAAGAATCTGGGCACATTTTCCAGGAACGGCTCAGGTATTTACCACATATTGGATGTATTTTCCATTCTTTATTTCTTGTCCTCCAAATATGTCTGTTGGAGTTGCCCAGGTTCTACTTTGTATTTCTTTTTCATTATTTTTTTTGTGAGCCTCACTGCACTGACATTTGCATCTTCATGCTCCCTTTCGAAATCCTGTATAGACAGCAGTTTTTCCCAGCAAAATATATATCATCAGTTTCCTCGCTGTCTCATCTTCGTTCTTCCGATTTGGAAGGAAGCCTGAGAATTAGTGCTGGCTGTTTCACTTCTTGTGCAACAGATAATACTCATCACACAGGTGATAACTTGCGGAATCTGTCTATGTACAATTTATGAATTTTGTGTGAATTTATCAACTCTGTATGTATCTTTATCAAGCTGCAAACCCTACTTTGTCTGTAAGATAGTCTTTGCTTTCTCACTGTCTTTTTACTTCCAACTTGGATTAAAATTCCAAGGGGTAGTGGTTCATGGCTAACAATGGAAGGTCACTAAACTTGGATGGTTGTCCATTTAAGTGGAGCATCTTGGAAAAAAAGATGGCAGAGCAAACCAGCTTTTCAAGTCTGAGCCCTTTGGAGGTTGGAAACTAACCTGGTATGGAACTTGGATCAGCTTAAGAGGTTCATCAAGGAATCACCTGGCAAAGGGAGATGGAGGCTATAAAAGAGCCTTTCTCCCATTGTCCATTTTAGAGAGGGACAAGAGACCAGTGAGACTCCATGTCCTGGAGAAGTCATGTGCAAGAAGGCACAAAGGGAGGAAGAATCCTGGACTCCTTAGAGGACTCTGATCTACACCCAAAAGGCACTCCAGAGTGATGAGCAAATTGAGGCAGGAAAATGCATGTAAGTGTTTTTTTTTTGTTTTGCCTACATCTGGATATCTTCTGTGCGATCTAAGTCAAAAAGTAACTGTGTTTCGAAACCTTCCCAAAGCATATTTGTTTGTTTCACCTATCACATGACACTGAAGAGTCAACTGTAAATCCAGTGCTCCCACATTGCTTGAAGGCCAAAGAGAGAGACAGAACAGCAGCCTAATGAGAGCAAGAGAAGCTTAAGAGTACACAGACCTGCAGTATTTATTTTGGCCAAACTGATTTGTCAGTGAAGTTAAAGCGTTCTCCCTTGAAAAATAAATTCTGTCCTCATTTTTTATTTTTACCTATAAAATAGGTTGTTTTTCCTCCTATTGTTCCTGTGAAAATTGTCTCCATTTCCTATTTGAGGGTCCAGGCCTCCTCCTTTCAGCTATTCTACTTCTGGCCTAGTGTAGAGGTTTTCCAAAATAACTCCTATGGCTAAATGGCATTCTTTATTTCTCTTTTCTCTGCCTGGTTTTTCATTTACCTTCCATTCAGGCTAAGACTTTTTCTGCCCTCATGGCCCTTTTCAAAACCTCATCAGTGCTCTGCCCCTCACTCACTGTCAATGAGCCCTGGCAGCAAAGTCCATTTTGAGGTCTGCTCCTATGCGGCGGTAAAGAAAACTAAACTACTCCTCTCACTGCAAAGACGTTTCACTTACTCTTTCATTTCTTGATTACCCCAAGTTCTCTCTGGAGATGGGATCCATCCAGTGTCAACACCACCTCATGTTATGGCAGAGGAAGAAACAAGGTTCCAATATATGATTTCAATCAGCAGTAAATGCTTTATTAAAGACAGGATAGAAGTGGTGCAGACATAATGAAATGTTCAAACTTAACCCTTAAATGCCTTCCAGCATAAAAACAAACATTCTAGAAAGGCACATTTTCCCTTTTTCTGCAGATCACACAGAGCCGGCATATTTTTTTAAGGAAATCTTGTATAACATTTTTGGTCTCTGGATTCACCAACTAGTAAAAAATAAAAGCTATAAATAAATAATGAAGTGCTATTTACTCCTTCTCATAACACAAGAACTAGGGGTCACCAAATTAAGTCAACTTGTGGAACTCCTTCCCAGAGGATGTTGTGAAGACCAAGACTATAATGGGGTTCAAAAAAGAACTAGATAAATTCATGGAGGATAGGTCCATCAATGGTTATAAGCCAGGATAGGCAGGGATTGTTGTTTGCCAGAAGCTGGAAATGGCCAACAGGATGGATCACTTAATGATTACCTGTTCTATTCATTTCCTCTGAAGCCCCTAACACTGACCACTTTCAGAAGACAGGATATTGGGCTAGATGGACCATTGGTCTGACCCAGTATGGCCATTCTTATGTTCCCAACAGTGCTGTTCTTTCAATCACTTCTATTAATAGATTAATATACATTCCGTTTTTTCAAACAACAATCAGGCCTCTAGGATTCAGCATATATTTCTCACTGAAAATTTTAATATATATTTTATTGTAAATTAAATGTGGGGATTTCATAAAATTAGACTGTGGTCTTTTAAAAGAGATTTATTATATCGTTCTGCTTTGACCTAGTGCATTTTTTTTAAATAATCTAGCTTTTAAAACACGTCAAATGCATTTAGCTTGTGGTCTATCCAAAGTGATTATTGTACAGGATATAATTTCAATGAGGCCACTAAATCAGAGGGAGAAAAAGAAGAGAATGAGTTGGGTGAAAGAGAGGGAGAGAAAACATGTTAATAGACAGACATAATGAGGGTGGATTAAAGACATTTATTAAGCATATACATTTCCAAGCAGTAAAAATTGATTTCTAACAATACATATTTTATGAGTCTCTCTTCTTAGCCATGCTTAATTTTCCAATAGAGAAAAATCAAAAAGCGAAACAAAAATTGAATAAATGACAAGAAGAAAATCCCAACAGAATAGCAGCTATTTCTGAGCAATTGTTGAAACAGAGCAGTCTAACTTTCATTTCAAAGGCGAGGAGAAGATCCAAGTTTGATTAACCAAAATTATTATGAGCTATTTTCAAACAAAAAATTACAAAAACATGTCATGTATGAACCATGAAATATCAAAATATTGTGCCTCCCACATATTTTTTGCAACCAACTGAATTCTTGGAGAAATATTGATTTAATTAATTCTAAATACTGTAGCTATTTAAATAGTTACAACTCCAAATAGGCCCAAACCGAAACTCTAACTCTGGAAATCACCACACTCAGGGTAGATTTAGTAACCTGGGGTCAGGTCTTTATCAGTTAAGTGGCACTTTAGGGTATGTCTACACAGTGAAGAAAAATCCACAGCTGGCCCGTGCCAGCCAAGTTGAGCATGCGGGGCTTGGGCTGCAGGGCTTTTTCACTGCTGTGTAGACTTCTGGGCTGAAGCTGGAGCCCAGGCTCTGGGACCCTCCCACCCCACAGGGTCCTACAGCCCGAGCACGGAAGTCTACACAGCAGTGCAAAAGCCCTGCAGCTCGAGCTCCGTGAAGCCAAGTCAGCTGGCACAGGCTAGATGTGGGTTTCTCTTTGCTGTGTAGACATACCCTTATAAGACAGGAGGGCTGTGGTAGAAGGTAGTTTTACACACCTTTGATCCTGTATCCACCAGGTGCCAGTTTTGGAGCTACTCTAAATTGTGCCAGCTGCTAAATTGCAGCCAGGGAACAGTGAAAGTAGCAGCCTTACTCCACTCCTCATCCACACCTTTACACCACTGTCCACTCCCACTGGGGTTGGGAGAGGTGGCAAAGGAGCTGCTATGCCTGTCCTGAGCCACTGGGGAGTCTTCCATTCTGAGAGAATCTTGGGTAACTGGTTAAGCTGGATTTGTCGCCCTCTGCACAGGTAGATGATTGGCACAAAGTGGTTATAACAGAGGACTAAGGACCTGATCTGGATCCAGATTTCTAGTAGCAGACGAAATCTAAACATGGACACAAACACCTCTAAACTCTGAATTGTTTAAAATCTGGTTTCGAATCCTAATTTTATGGCTCAAGGCCCATCTTTAATAATAAAACTCATTCTTCAAACTCAAAATTTTATTAAGTAAGTTGTGGAAAGAGCAACCTTTATCTAAAAATATTTTGCTAGAAATGACTGATTCTTTTGATTTCTGGTTCTGGAAACTCATTACTCCACAATATCTTAGGTGAAATGCCATAGCTATACTGTTACTTGTTACCTCTCCCTGATTGCCTCTCATTTTAAGAAGTATCCCTGAAACATTTTCAGTAGATTATTTACCGAAGTATAGATTTGTCAGTGAAAAAGTTAAATACAAGGACCTCAGAGTGATATTTTTGCCCTCCTGTATGACCCCATCTTCTGTTGAAAATTGGCTAAATCCTTTCAGCAACTGGTTTGATTTCTTTGAAATCATATTTCACTTCTTTCTTGATTTAATCTTTACCTTACTCTTAAGCATTCCATTGCCCTTCTGTCGAATAAACCCACTTATCATTACAGACCAAAGCTCTGGGGGTACCCTCATATATCATGCCATTGATGCTCTCTCCTCAGAATGTATCCAGGGTCCCTGGTTCCTCTAATTTATGTAAAGAGATTCCTCATTTTCACATTAACGTGCATGAGCAAAAACAAATACTGATAAGTGCTTCATTTAAAAGGCATCTTATTGCTTTAGTTCTTGAAATAAAAAACAACTTTTACAGGTTCCCAAGATAACTGCACCTCTGACCCTTTTGGAGCCTCCTTGAGGGCACCCCACTTAGGATTCAGGCCTCTGTCTGCGACCTGTCAGAGTCCTGTGACATTCTCCCTCTACAGCAGGGATTTCAGATCCAAATCCTCCTTCAATTCACTGTGATTTCCTTACTAAGTCTGAGTTTAGTTCAGCACCTGCAGTCCTGTTCTCTCAGGGGCAATGTCAGAGTTAACCAGTGACCAGCCAGCCTTCATGAGGCAAAGTATTATTTATTCACTAAGGTCTAGTTTACCACGCAGTCATCCCTCTTCCACATGGAGACCCTGATAGGAACAAAGAACCTGAAATCCAGTCTTCTTGGACTGAGTCAGAGGGAACCCCCCACATATGAGGCTCCCCTTAAACAGATTGTTCGGCTTAGGCTCATATGCAGGGGCCTTAAGTTAGTTAAGGGGCCTTAAGGCCTTAAGTTGAACATATAGATTTTTATTAAACCCTGTGCACTGCTCCGTCGATGTGGCTGCATTGCTTCCACTCCAATTCCTCATACTCCCTGTTTTCTTGAGATCCATGAAACAGTCACTTCACATGGTTTTTCAGTCTTATTTGTCACACTTCTGCAACAAGGTGAAAATAATCTATGCTATTTTCCTCGGAATTAAGGCATTCCCAGCTTTGTTCGCTGGAGTGGGAATTTGCATTAATTGGTCCCCACTGACTCTAGTTCCTGCAGGAAACTCTGGTAACTCTCCCCTAGCCCACACAATATATAGAACACTTACAAATTTGATAGAATTCATCTCAGTTAAACAGTTGACAGTTCATTCATGCTTATCTAACTTCCTCCAGTCCCTAGGTTCTTGTCCTATTTCAAGAAAGGAACTAGTCCCACCACACTTGGTGGTAACAATACAAGGCGAGAGGTGAAACTGAGTCACTTTTTTTATGACAAGAAGCCAGAAGTTTCTCAGTTCTTCATAGCAAGTATGACTGAATTAAAACTTTAAACACAACAGCCTAAATCTAAAACAGGCATTATACTAGATATAATATTCTCCAAAATTATTATATATAGGATATATTAGGATATCATAAGAGTATTGTGTTCTTATACACGGTTATTGATACTAACATATTCCATCTATCCAGTCCTTAATATCTAAATGAAATATTAGTTTCACTTCAATGAAGTTCTGAAAATTATTGACTGCCTGTGGTGAACCTTGGGAGAAGTGAAACCAGTTTACACAATTCAAAATACTCCATTAAATATTTTAAACCTCTTCTATGTGTGGACTATGTGATAATATACTCCTGGAGAGGAGGTGGATGAGGCAATAAAATGACATGTGCATTTGACTAGTCCCAGGGATGTACAATGCTAAAGAGAAACCTTTAAGGAATTAGGCCAGATCTAAAACCAAAAGCTATCATGTTACCTTTAACCATGATTCCTTGCTCATGGGGCTCAAGGCTTTATGTGAGTTCAGTGATGTGCATTATTTCCTGAAAATTCACCTCATTTAACAACAGATTATTCTCTATAGACAGGTAAAGGATTTGCCTACAGGGCCCTCTCTCTCCATTATGAATTCAGCTTTCAAAAAGAGCAGGAGCTGAAAAGGTAGTCAGCTTACTTCCTAGTGAAATGAGCTTTATAATAATTGATGCTCTCTTCAATTCAGCCAATTGATTATGCAGACTAAACCACATAATGAAATTCAAGAAGCATTTCCAGATTCCTAGACTCTAATTCATCAGTTTCAAGAAAATAAAGGACAAATCTCAATAGTCAGAAAAGTCTGTTTTCCTGCAGTGAATCCAGACCTTTTCTTTCCAAGCTGACCCCTCAATCCAGCAAAGCACTTAACATTAAGGCTTGCCTATGTGGAGAGTTGTTGTGAGGCAAGCTGTGGGGGTAAATCTAAAGTACCCCAGCGTACCAAGCACTAACTGGCCACGTGGACCCTACTACAATGCACTTAGAGTTACATAGTGCACACTTTGAAGTGCATGGAAGTAGGGTCCACATGGCCAGTTAGAACGTGGCTTGCTGGAGTGCTGCAGATTTAAAACTCAGCTTGCTGTGCAATAACTCTCCATATAAGCAAGCCCTTAGTCACTATGGGCATGTATACAGTGAAATATAAGACCAGGCTTAGGAGAACTCAAGTTAGCAGGGCCTGGGTTTGTTAAATTAGGACTTGAGCAGCTGTACTCATTTATAACCTCAGGTTAGGGACTGTTGCCCCTGGATTCCCAGCCTGGGGCACCAGAATCTACACTGCATTATGCAGGCCTGAGTCCAACCATCCATATCCCAGACTTTCTAGCGCTGTCCCAAAATGTGGCTGCTCTAGCCTTTTGTTCATGGTGCGGTGTGGGAAAACTTCATTGTCCAAAGGATAAAGAAAATCAGCCCATGGGATTATGGAATACTTTTGGCAGACTCCCAGATCATGAGTCCTTAGGGGCTGCATTTACATTGCAAAGCTTGAATACTGGATCTTGGCTTGACTCAGGTTCAGACCCTTCAACTCCTGGGTTCAAGCCTTGGGATAGCATGATTTGTGTGTGGACAGAAGGGAGTTTAGGTTTGAGCTGTGGGACTATAAAATGACAATGTAGACATTTGGGCTCGAGGTGGAGCCTGGGCTCTGAGGCCTGCAAGGGGAGAGGTTCCCAGAACCCAGGTTCCAGTCTGAATCCTATGAACTGAAATCCCCTGACACAGGCCAGCTGCAGGTCTAATCTCAGACTATGGCTACACTGACAGCGGCAAAGTCGCCATCAGATCGACTTCTCTGGATTGACTGAGAGGTCAGTGAAGACCCGCTCAGTTGATCCAGAAATCGACGTATTAAGACCACCTTCTCAAGTGGCGTAGTGCTGCATTGACGGGAATGCGGTTCCCGTCAGCGCAGTGCAGTGAACACGGCACGCAGAAGAGAAGCAGAGAAGTCAATGGGAGTTACGCAAGTTTTTTGCGTAGCTTGCGTAATTCTGGTCGACTGTTGCCAAATCTCGGAGGTAAGTGTAGACAAGCACTCAGTGTAAATGTAACCTTAGGAAAGTCAATGGTACTTAGGCTCCTCTGTGCTTAAGTGAGTTTTGAAAATGGAACTTAGGCACTTTTGAAAACTTTTTCGCACATTTAACTTAAAGATGAAGCACTAGAACTACTGATGTATTTAAAGTATCTCATGTTTTTAAGTGCTTCGGTGAACTGAGCATGTTTAGTAGCATGTTTGTTTATTAAAAACACAGAAGTACCATTTATAAATGTCCTTTAACTTGCTCAAAAAAAAGACAATATTTAAATATTTTGTCATCAAGTTCCTTTTTACATCAGACATTTAAAAGAATAAATAATTACCATCATAGAGGCCAGATTTTTGTTGCTGTTCTGAATAATTTTCTGTCCACTGTGGAAGAGTGTTAATTGAAATTATATAGTGTAGCTCTGTTTCCAAACCTACAATTAGTATTTGTTATATCACTCAAACTACAAGAATTTCATAGGTCATATTGATTTGTATAGTAACTGCAGAAAAACAGGAGTTTTCAGCTGCTCCCTGAAGAATGTATGTAACTCCCTAATTGAGAACTCAAGGAGTTGTGCTCCAGTCAAAATTCCAATCTACATTTGGATCCACAGTTTCCCAAATATCTGGGCTTATATATCTGTCCATTACAGAAGTAATGTGTTACGAATGGAAGAGTTTGGAGGGATATCCAAGACAAAGACACCAGTATGAGAATCTGAACAAGCTTTCTTGCATTAAAATAAAGTCACTCATGGTACCTTCTCTTGATGCATCCTTAACTTACGTGGGCAGAGCACTCCTCCTTGTGCTTAGCTATTCCCAAACTTGGTTTGCTCCAGCTCCCTTTGGATTGAGCCTCTCTGATTTTCCAATGTTTTACCCAATATAGGGGAAAGTCCCTCGGACATGGTGAACAATCCAGTCAATATACTCACCTTCTTCTTCTTCTTCTTCACCCCACTCCCACTCTAAAATTTCCTAGACTGAAGCTGCCACCACTGGGGGTCCTATCTGAACAGCTCCCCAGACTACTGTGGTACTATACTGCCCATTTTAACTTCCTTTGAATAAAACCCTCAATTTAACATTCTTTTAAATATGTTTCTAAGTGATAAACGACATTATCATATATAAAGAGAAACCATAAGGGAACATATTTCCTCCTTCTCTCACTAACCTCCACCAAGTTTAGTTACAGTCAAGTTTCACAGCAGTATAAATGGGTTCCACTATGCTAATGCCCTTTGAATGCTACAGTTTACAATCTACTTGAGCAGATATTGCCATTAGCCCTTGCATATGACCTTCCAATATCTCCCTGCTGTTGGTACATTTTGTTCTTACAGTGAAACAAGTTTTATTGTCATTTTTGAGGGGGGTGAGGCAGGGTTTGCAGGAACTGTAAGACCATTCATTTTGATTTTGTGGAAAGAACCCAGTTATGGTTCTGGACTTCACATTGGACCAAAGAACTTGTTATCAAGTTCAGCAGGACTTGTATAGAAGTATCTTCATCTTGTTCTGTGAATTCCATCTGAGGACTGCTATGATGGGGAGGAGAATATCGTGATCATCCCCATCACTGAATTTTCCTGCTTATTCCTTTGGTACAAAGTTGCCCTATTCTCTAATACAAATACAGTTTGTAGGCCAGTAGTTCATAGCCAGAATTTCTGCTGCAGTGGGCCCTGAGCATTATAGTTACTGGATGGCTGTCACGTTCTGGGGTGAAATTTCAAACTAGTGAGGAGCTGCGTCCCTGCCTGTCCTGTAACCCTACATGTTTCAAAAGGCTCTGCTGCTGTGGTTCTCTTGTCTAGATAGCCCCAGCCAGCATACAATACTGCACAAAATGTCTGTGGATTAAGCAACTCCCACTCAACAATTCTGACTCCAGCAGGCTGGTTGTTACCTCCTACCACACTCTTTGTTACACCTGGCAAGAAGACCTCAACACACTACCAGTCTCAAAATTTTCCCCAAGCCCATTTGCTCTGCAATGTCCAGCCCTCTTCTGGATCCTTTAAAGACATGTAAAGTTTGTGTGTTCCTTTAAAGATACAACATTTAGCAGCTTGCCTCATTAACTGGAGTTAACATTCACTTTAAATCAAACAGCACTGGATTGGTTTAAATTAAAATTAAAACAAGCATATTAACAAAAGGAGATAAGATTTTAAGTGAGCTCAAGTATAAAGGATAGAGTTAGAAATGGTTACAAGCAAACAAAATGAAAAATGCTTTCTAGAGACTTAAACTGACCTAAATTTTTATTGTATACCAGGCTTAAGTATGTTGGTTTGGGGTGTGAAAAATGCAACTCCCTGAGTGGAGCACTTAAGCCCACCTACATCCCCGTGTAGACAGCGCTAGGTGAAAAGAAGGATTCTTCTCTTGACCTAGCTACCACCTCAGGGAGGTGGATTACCAACACCAATAGAAGAATCCCTCCCATCTGCATAGGTCTACATTGAACCACTGCAGCAGCACAGCTGTAGTGTTTTAAGTGCAGGCAAGCTATGAGACTTATCCCAAAAAGCTGTAGCCTTTGTTCAAAGTAATTTTCTTACCAATCTACCTTGCAGCAAGATGGCTGACAACCACTCAGGTCAGGATCTTCCAGAAAATCCAAAGTGCTCTGTTCCTTGGTCTTCTTAGGTAAAAGGTAACTTTGGGTTCTTTGCCCCTCTCTGTATAGGCCAGTGAATCTTTGAAATGGACTCTTCTGAAGATTACCCCCATAAGTAAAGTTGAAATCTGCCCAAATTTGCCCTATAAAAATCTGCCCAAATTTGACCAAGTTATAAACTTTTGAAGAAAAAGCTAAAATCTCTGATGATTCCATCTGCATTGAGCATGTTCCAGCTCTCTCTAACTATCACTCTGGGCTGCTCTGGGCTGTATTGAGTCTGGATCTGGATACCTGAAGTGAGAGCAGGATCCCTGTCTTTCCTGGGCTCTCAATGCCCTTTTTGCCATCCATTGGCTGGGCCCAAGCAGTTAGAAAATATAGTTGCCAATGCAGAGAGGACAAGAGCTGGAGCCCTTGGGGAGAGGGAGGATAAAGGGAAACATGGGCAGAAAGGGGCAGCTGGAGGCCAGGAGTGGGAGAGAAAGCTCAGATGAGTAACTACCAGATGGGGAAAATGGGACTGGCTGGACAAAGAGCTGGGAGTGGGGTGGAAAATTTGGAATAGCTGTGCAATGACACTTGGACTGAGAGTGAGAGGAGACACTGGAACTGGGATAAGACTAGGAGTTAATGGGAAAGGAAACTGGACTGGGATGAGAAGCCTGAGACACAGACTGGGACAAGGACCCAAAGGTGTAAGAGAGACAGAATTGGGACAACGACAGGAGGGAGGGGGTGAAGCAGAAAGGGTTATACTTGGGGGGAATGGGCAGATGTGTCTGTGCCTACTACAGTATGCTGCCCTCCACAGCCTGGAATGGAACCCATTCTTCTGTTGTCAGCAAATATCTGGGGTAACCCCTTGGCTAAGTGTCCCTCTTGTGCTGGTCCAGAGACAGTGTGGCAACCTACCATTACTATCAGTTACTTCATTAACTCAAGTGTCTGAGGTCTGTCTGGTGGATCTAACCCTGCTGATAAATCACATGGGTGTCAATATATTGCCACTTGAACCAAATCATTTGACTTTTTCAAAAATCTAGGAAATGACACAAACAGCTATGTTAAAAGAACTCCAGAGCAGGTTCATCCTGTGCAATGAACAAAACAGGGGTTCTGTGGAATAAACAGCACAGAATCATGTAATCAGACTGTATCACAATGCATTTGCACCAGGGTGCTGACTGAGACTGCCTGAGCAACCTTAATTTTGGCATTTCCTAACTTTTGAATGCTTGACTTTGCCACTTTAATAACGTCTTTTAACACCATTTTGTATGCATAATATAACTAGAAACAAATTAGTTCCCTCTGATCATTCTTTGATCAGCTCTGACACAGTCTCTCTTTTGCTGTGTCCAGAGAAGTCCCACTCTATGACTTCCCAACCTGCTTCTCAAGTCCCAGGTGTTATCAGCGTGAGGTTACATCAACATTTCCAAAAAGGAGTGCTTGAACGGGAGTACCAAGTGAAGAAACAGCAAAAGTATTTGTGTGAAATCCTGGCTCCACTGAAGACAATGGCCAAACTCCCATTAACTTCAATGGTGAAAGGATTTCACCCTTTGTCTCCATACAAGGACTATTGTCCCCTCAATACCTCTAGAAGATTCTCCACCTTCCTCTGTCCAAGTTTCTTCATATTTTTTTTAACTTGCTTTCCAATGCTTATTTGATGTTCCTCTTAACATTGGCATATGCTGGCTATACCAAAGATACTATAGGTTGGTCTATACTACATACAGTTAGGTCGACGCTTACATCAACCTAATTATGTCAGTGTCTATACTAGAGCCTTCATCCCACCAATGTAAGTGCCCTACTACACCGACATAATAAAACCACCTCCATGAGAGGCCTAAAGCTTATGTTAGTGTAGTTAGGGTGATGCAGTGTCTATATAAATACTGCATTACTTACATTGGCTGTCTTGTCAATTTCATGGCTCTGGCAGCCAGAGACCAGCTGTCCCCCCATTCTCCTAGAGAGCTGGGTGACTGGGAGCCGGGACAAGAAGCGTAGACAACTGGACCCTGCTCCCGGCTGACTGCTCTCTGCTGGGAGCTGGGCAGCATTGTCAATTTCATTGCTCCCTGGGAACAGGGACCCCAATAATTACTGCGGTGGCTTTCCATTCCTGGCACTTAGGTAGTGTGATAAGCATATTTGCATGTGATTAGTACATAATTCATAGTGCTGCTAAAAGAAAATAATTTACAAAAAAACTTCAACAATGTTAAACTTGGAAATCTTGGAATCTTCCACTATCCAAGTCCAGTATTTCACAAGTCTCCACTTCCTTATACACTCTTCTCCAATCAAGAAGATTGATTTCTATGTGTACTGATTCATGGCTATAGGTGTGGCTCATACTCTCATGCTGGATGTATCCCATTTCTATTTTATCTGACTGTAGAAATATTATGAATGAACCTCTTTAAATCCCTGTTTTCAATTTTCCCTTGCTTTGAAATATAAATTAATGACACACTCCAGGCTCTCTGTCAAAGAGGTAAATTACATGTCAAAAGGAAGAAATAATATGGGTCCACATATTAGTAGGAAATGCTTATTTCCAGTCTTGTGAATTCAAGAGAAAAAATACACAACCTAAACACACTTTTTTTTGTAAAGGGAACAGAATTATAAAGATTCCCTGATATTACTATGGTTAACGTAGCTGGGAACAAAATGTATTTCCCATTAAATGTCACAGTCACGTAAGCTTTGACAATTCTTCCTCTGCTCCTGAATTAAGAAACAAGTGATTCATTTTTACCCAACTTCCAATTTACCCTTGTAACACATTCTTAAAGGGCTGTTAATTTCCCTTCATTTTATATGCCACTACTACTCAAATTTTTATATCTTTGATGCTTTCAGCACATTTTATTGGTACAATATTTTAATGACATTTCCCTAATTTACATGTTTTATGTCTGTCCTAAATGGCAATAAATCAGGAAAATGCCATTTAGAATTAAGGAATAGTTCGTTGTCTTCATTTTAACTCAGTCTTAACCATCCCACAACAAAGACACACAGAAATAAATCAAAGACAAAAAGAAATAACTTAAGCTTTCCCCTGACATTATTGGTCTTCAGTGGCAGAACCACTTCAAAGTCTGCATTTGCCAGAAACAAAATTCCAAAGTACAATCCAAGGAATAACCTCTTTTAGTGGGAAAAGCTCATTTTAGTACCATTTTAAAATAACTTTAAGGTACAGACACCTTTTAAATGCAGAATCTCAAATAAAGAATAGGCTTTGAGGTTTGACCACACTACAGTCAACTGGCCTTCGTATTTAAATCAATGATGTCTCCTATCATGCCAAAGTGAATAATTGAAGCTGGTCTACTGTAGTCAAAAATATCAGTCTCAGATTCATTTTAGGGTTTTCTGGAATAATATAGCAAGTAAATTTCCATCAAGTCACCTAGCAATGCATTCTAACTTTTTCTTAGCCATTTCTGCTCTACATGAAAGAACTAATGTAACAAAGCATTTTATCTGACTGGAAAATCATTGCCACATTGATTTTTTATCACTTCATAATACCACACCATTATTTCTTAAATAAAATTTACAAAGTCTTGGAATGGCAAAGTGCACTGGGTCCACCTGGCTATGCAATAGCATTTAAAAAAACAGGGCAACCTCTTTAGGAATTAATTCTGATCATATTTTGCTTTTTTTTTCTCTTGAACATAATGTTTTGATTTCTGTTTTCTCTTGTCCTGATATTTTAATCACTGTGCAGCAAAACTTCCATTGAAGGCTGCAGTTGTTCAGTGTCTCTCAAGCCTGAAGCTGCGACTGGAAAGAGTATGAAAAAGAAATGTCAACTTTACCTTGAAAACCAAGGTAACATCTCCTCTTACTGCTTTACTTCTTTTTTCCCCTGGGGCAACTCAGTTCAGGAACTGTAATATTATGCTTCCTTGGGACTTTGATTTTTATAAGACATTAGACATTTTTCTTACAGTACAGTGCACCATGTCTTCAATATGTAACTGGAAACAAAGAGCAACCTTGAATAAGAAGCACTTAAATGCTCAGCACAGGATGGCATGGTAAAATGAGAGAGAGAGAGAGAATACAGTTTTTTTCAAAACAAAACCCCCCACAATTCACCTCCCCCTCTCTTGCTCTCTGACTATCAGAATGGAAATGACACTGCATTGATCCCATTTCACTTCAGATTTTACTCAGTAATTGAAATCTGTTCAACAAGAGTTGACCTCTGAGTCGGCATTCACTGGAAAAACTACCAAATTCTATCTTCTGATAAGCATGCATGACTGCCATTTACTTCAGCTTCTCTAACAGGAAGTTCATCAATTTCATCCCAAATACTGAAAATTTACACTGTTCTCAGATAAAAAGAAAAGCTGTGATATTAAGAGATGGGCCTGAGATGCAAATTTAATATCAATCTATGAACCTCCCCAACATGGGAGGGTGTCAAATCTGGGGTTCTGGTATGGGACCTCTTCTAGTTCTGTTTCTGTGAAAAACTATTCCTGTAAGTGCCTAATGGATTGTACCTGTAAGGCAATTCTATACAGTCAAAACAGCAGTAACATATGCATACATAGGCTTGAATAAACATCACCAAAATGTTATGAGCCTGAGCCCAATATCTAATCATTTGGGGGCAAGCCGCATTTAGTAGGTTTAACATATTTAGAACACTTATAAATACTGCTGGAAGATTTAAACCCCAGACACAAATTACAGTATGGTGAATTCATTTATGTATTAATACTATTTAAAAATACATTTCCCCAGGAAACAAAAAAATTACAGCCTACCAATTTATCTGCAGGGCATTTAGTTGTGAGTGTCTGATGAACTTGATTCCGACTTTAAAGGCCAAACTCATGCCCCGTGCCACAGGGAGGTTCCAACTGCTCCTCAACTATGGGCCCAAGCATCAGAATTCACCCCAAAAGGTGTGTTTGGTAGCTGGCACAGGTTGTGACTAAGCATGTATCTTAAAAAATATTGATCTGTAACTTCTTATACAGCAATATGCAGGGTTGATGATTCTTCAGGAATAGTAATTTTCTTCTTATGTTTGGATATGATAAATTTCTATTAATGAAAACAGTCATCTGTTCTGACTACACCTTCTTTAGCCAGACAGCAATACACAAAACAGATGCATTAGAAGCAAAACCTCAACCTGAATGTAACATTAATATTACACAAAACACACAAAATTTAGGGTAACAGTTCCCACAAGAACCTGCAACCTTATCTCTGCTCTCTTACAGCACATGTATCACAATAGAGTATTTCATAATAACATCCCCCAAAAGTATAGGCAATGATAACAAAATGATATCTTTGTGCATGTAAGTTTAGATACATTTGCAGTTTAAACAGAAAATAAAAAACAATATTATATTCAGCTTCCTTATACTGGAAATCCTGTATAGAAGAGTCTACCACCGGATTACATTATATTTGCCAAATATTTTGCCACATTGTCCACAATTGTGTGACCATGCAAGCAAAGACACTGTTTTAATGCCCCCTCTTGTAAATTCAAGGGGACAGAACTAAGGTTTCTGAATGAATCCAACTCTGTCTGCATGTCTTGACTTTTGTGTGATTACAGTCTTGACTTTCATATTACATTAACATTGTTTTTAGCTTTTCATTTTCCTGTTTGTTTTACTATAAAACGTTATCATGATGAAAAATATATATCCATCAAAAAGCACAACTCTCCCTTATTCCACTGCTCCTCTCTGGTCCCTCTTCACTCCTGCCTCCTTCCACTCAACCCTTCCCTCTTTCCCCTGTCAACCATCCCTGGTCCCCACCCCCCTCTCCATTTTTTGCTGTACTTTTTTTCCCTATTGCAGGCACCTCCATTTTTGGAACTCCCCCACCCCTACTGCTTCTGGCCAGGTGCCTCCTCAACTACCAATTTTGTAGCTCCCCAACCTCCTTTCCAGGTCCTTTTACCACAGGAAGCTGTGTGTACCTTAGAGTTCTGACTTTGACACAAGTGTATGAGCCCCGCCGCCTATGTTCTGCAGGAGCACACACTGGCTGGCCAAATCCGCTGATGAAGAGCTTCACAATACCTGAGCCCTGAGTTGCCTGTGGGGAACTATAATTTTCAGAGGCTCTGGAAAGAGCTAGCTGGAACCGGTGGTTATGTTATACAGAGGCTTACGTTATGCTATGCTGATCAATTAGGGCTGAGAAGTCTTTCAGAGGTCTGCTCAGCATCTCATTCGTTGTCTCAGGGTTCACTGAACAGCATGTGGTACCAGAACTGAAACAAACAAAAACTACCCTGAATGGAAAAACAGAGCAGTTAAAAGCCTCACCAGACCCGAAACTTTCTGGAAAAGTGAAAAACTGGAGAAGTTTTAACCAATGCTTTACTCTGTGTCTAAAAACAACATATGCCAGCAAAAAGGTACCAGTCAGATGGTAGCCTTATCTGTGACAATAGCTGATTCTGAAGCACTTGATATGTTTAATTGTTTTCAGTTAAGTCAGACAGAAGAGGCTAATTACAAAACTGTTATAGAAATTTGAGTACCACACTCCACATAAATGTGAAACACATTAGAGAGATGTTTTTAAACAAATACAAAAGGAGGTAAAACCATAGAAGAGTTTCTGACTCATTTAAGGCTGAAGACCCAATCTTGCAATTTAGGGGAGGGAAGGGGACTAATTCAGTTCCTGATAAGAGACCAGGTTACAATTGGGATCTAGGACAAAAAACTCAGGGTATGTCTACACTGGAGCTGGAGATATAATTTCCAGCGTGGGTAGACATACCTGTGGTAGCGCTGATCATGGTACAAATGGCAGGCCAGCCAAGCCTGCTTGTGCCACAATGGGTACACTTCTATTTTTAAGCATGCTAGTTATTCAGAGCTGTCATGGATATTTCTACCTGAGCTAGAAATTACACCTCCAGCTCTAGTATAAACATAGCCTCAAACAGAGACTACAGGTAGACCCAGAATTAGCCCTTAACAAAGCAATTATATTTTGCCGTGCAAAGGAAGTCACCCAGTCCAGACTGAACCTTATGAAGTCACACAGTGCACGGACACTGTGGAATGATAGAATATCTAAAGTACTACAAGAAGAGAGACCTGAGGCAGAAAGGCATATAGAGCTCAAAGTCAGGGTCCAACAAAAACAGCACATGGAGCTGCACACGCTGTAGCAAACAACACAAGCCAAGACAATGCCAGGCATATGGAAAAGATGCACAAATGGCAATGGGTTACTTCACTTTGCAAGAGTTTGCACATATCAGCAGAGTGTGCAAAGCATGCACAAAGAGGATGACAACAGCACCACTAGGTAAGATGAATTATTCATAGGAATAACGGACAGTGTTGCAGCATAAAATGAATGAACTTGCCATCTCCCAACAGTAGTACCATTCATGCTGATGTTTCAGGAGAGCTCCACAGCGCCAAGTAACTGTGCTGGGCACCTCAAAGACTAATTGAACATTGTTGGTTAAGTTAGTAGGTTGGTTGTACTTATTTAAGATTCTGTATAATGTTGCTTCTTATTGTTATATGTGGCTGGGGAAGGAAGATGTGGTGAACTGTACTCTTAAGAGGCTATGGCAAGAGCCAGTTGGAACCAATTGTAATGTTATGCAGGGGCTCATGTTACGCATTGCTGATCAGTTAGAACACAGACTCAATGAAGAAGACCTCTCCTGGATTCTTTAACTCTAAGTGATCACTGAACACCACAGGCCCAACAACCAAGTCTGAGCTGTCTGGCAATCCAATACTTTATTCACCGCAGGATACGTATGTTTCTACACAATTATCTAAATCTGTTTCACTGTGTGTGTTTGTTTGTGTGTGTGGACTGTTGTTGCAGGGAAAATCTGGAGTTGTACACCACTGAACATAATGGCCACGTTTTATACAGTGTAGGCTCTCTTTGTGATTCCAAGGCAAGCCTAAAAAAAGCTGAGTCCTAACCAACCCTCTTTCCTCTGGAATCACTGGTAGCTCTGAAAAGAACAAATATTTACCATTGTGTACACTTAAAAAATCCCACACTGGAGTAGAATTGAATGACTAAAGCACGTGTTGGGCATTAATTTGTGTCCTTATTACACAATAGTCTAAAACTTGACTTTCAAACAACATTTCTACAGACCAAGAAAAACATTCACCCCTCATTCAGGGTAACTCAAATTTCACACCTGGCATTTGTGTAATCTGGTCACTATTTTGTGCTCAGGTATTTCAAAGCTGATATGTTTCAGTGTTGAAAAGATGTGGACTAGACACTCACCTAGGGATATGGCCCAACTGTTAGTTGCATAACTTAATTCTATCTCAAATATAAATTATACAAGTATCATTTTCTATAAAGTATAGTTTAATTGTTGGAGCATATATTTTTCACATGCCTAGTCTCAGCCCAGAAGTAAATTTTGAATTTTATAGCAGTAATAATCTGTTTCATCGTATTTCATTGAAACATTTTCTAAAATGGTGAAAACACTTTTTCCTACACAGATAATTCAAATGGCTGAATTATAAAGCTTTCCAAACCAAAATTTTACTTCTGCTTTGAGGCTAAGCATGACAAAGTTAAGAACTTACTATAAACTTTTCTAGAAAACTATAAGCAACTGAAGATGGGAAGCTTGATTTTAAGTGGGAGGCAGCTCAATCCAGTGGATAGGGCTCTGCATTGGGAGCCACAAGGTCTGGTTTTTATTCCTTGTCTCTCTGTGCCTCATTTTCCCTAACAGTAACACAGGGGAAATTTGAGGTCTGTGGATAAAAAGTCATATGAATGCTACATATTATATTATCTTAATCTTAATTATGGTGTTGGTACCACAAGGCTTAGTAGGCATTAACTATGCAGAGTCACCAGCTCAGTGCTTCCTTCACTTGACACTTACTAACTATTTAGGAACAAGGCACCTTGTAGCTCTTCCCCCATCTGATAAAACTGCTACAGATAAAAATCACCGGCCTCGCATAGATGTAAAGAGAACTACTAACTTAATTTGTACTATGCATGTGCACAACCTTCCACAGATTCTCTTCTAATCTGTTACAAAAATATTTACAGTGCCTGTATGTTTGACAATACAATTCATCCAAGCAACTCTCTGGTATGTATTTAATTTGCCAGTTCTTGAAAATGCTGCCTGAGCATGGCTTGTATCTGACAGATATTTGATTGTGCACAACATCTGACATCTTAAAGAAAAGAAACAATATGTGTGCTGCTCCTTTGTGCAGCATGAATTTAGTTTTTCTGAGTTTTGTTAATGCCTGGAATAGGCTTAAAATAAGATGGAAGTTACCCCAAATGAATACATTGGGCCCATTTTTTTTTTTTTTGGACATAAAGGTCAGGGTGAATCTCAAGAATTTCAGATCTTCCGTGCAGATATGCTTCCAGAAGTTCATATACTTACCCAAAACTCATCTAGACCTCTTGGTTCTGTAAAATTGATCTGGAAATCCCCAGAGAATAAGATTTCAGTCCCCTCCAGAACCAGAAATGCAGGAGCATATAAAAATTTAAAATCGGAAAAAAGTTAAGGATTATTCCCTCCAAAAGAAATGCTCAGCATTGGACTCTTTTCCCACTGAAGGTAAATGGTGAAACACCAAATGATTTCATGGAATAGAGTTAAGCTAGCACTTTAGTGCTTTTGAAATTCCCTTCTTAAAATTTTCTCAAGCCTCAAAGAGATCATTCAAGTTTTGGTTGAACATTTGAGTCAGGTTTGTTTTACCTGGGCTTGTTTTTCTTCACTTCATGTTGTGCCAGCCAGATGTTTAATTATAATAATGTTTAACATATATACTGCACTTTGCATCTTTGTAACACTGTACAGATATTAATTAATTAATCTTCAAAACCCCAATGCAATAGGTAAGCATTAATAACCTCTTACTAGAGTCATAACAGTGCATCTTTGGTGAAGCTGGAACTAAAACTGAGGAGTTCCTGAATATTCTTGTATAAAAATATTAAGGAAGTGACTGAGTAACTGTCTTCTCACTGCAGAAGCTACACTTGTATTCTGTTAAGTACAGTAATATATTTCAAGAGAGCTATGATCTTTAGTTAATAATTAAAACTTATTGTGCAGACATTTGTAAGTAAGACACTGTGTACATTCTGTTATGATAAAAATTAGAAGAAAAATCAGCCTCTGTGTAAATATGAAAGAAAACATTAAGCAAGTAGCCAGTTTTATAGTCTTGTACAGTAAATTGGTTATTTGGGCAGATTTTGCCTGAGAACTCTGAAGACCCCCTAAACAAAATTATGTATTGTAGTCTGGGGACAGCCATTACCACAAGGAGCCTGCTCCTATTGAAAGAGATTCAGAAACATTGAAAAGGGATTAGGAGAGAGCCCAAGAAACTTCACATCTCTGTTATATGTATTGGGCCTGATTCTACACCCTGCTTGGCAAGTTTTTTGCAGCTTTGTTTAACTCAACGAAAGAAGTCAATGGAGATGCACCAGGATTACCCTAGTGTAATGGAGTCATGGACCATGTCCAGTATTTATACAATGTCTAAACGCCACATAATGCTTTACAAAAAGTATCATAAAAATGATAAACAACAACACTGAAAGGCAAATTGTATAATTAACATGGAACAAACTCATAGGAGATTAAAGAGAAGTGATTTCAAAAGAGAAGATACTGTCTAACACACTTTCTCAGATGATAAATTTTGATGAGGTTGATAATGATAGTCCATATACTATAACATATCTTATGAATATAAAAAAACCTCAGAACAAAACAAAAAAACCCAGATGTCAGGAAGCAAGCTTCACAAAGAGCATTACAAGTGTGAAATGTGGCAATTACAAGCATGAAATACAAGGAATTACAAATGTGACATGTTGTTGGTTGAGCCTAACAATGGGATCAACAGAGGATGCAATAACAACAAGGAGAAGGAGTGACAAAAAGAGGAAAACAATCCTTGATAAGTGAAAGGTCTTTCAATAATTTACTTTCCATCTCTCTCTAGTCTAAGTTTTATTCAGATTTTAATGGGAGGACTAAAATGCAACATCTAACCCATTGAATACAACCTATTGAACACACAGGATCTGATCCAAAGCCCCAAAGATTTCCATCAACTGCAGTGGGCTCTAAATCGGATTTATAAAGAGCAAAATAACTAACTATAATATAGCTTTACACAATTATCTTCATTTCTAAAATGTCTATCCTTGTAGTGCAGTACATAGATATTACCTTAGAGAGTCTCTCACATACACACCTTACAGTGTTGATTCTTATACCTTTGGGTGACTTGTTAGTTGAAAAATAAATATGCACCTGCCCATAATACCATACATCTCTTATACTTCTATACTCTTAAATTATTTATCCAGCACCATACTAAATGCCATGCCAGTGTCAATACATAAAAGACTGACCATTCCAAGGAGACCACAGTATTGTTTAGACAAAAACAACACAAGGAAAGAGGACCTCTCAGAGGTGAGATGGAAATGGGAGAAAGGTTTACACAGTCAAAAGACATGAAGTTACTATTTCCCTATTGTCCATATTGTGTTAGTGCAATTTTTAAAGGTAAGTATTGTATTTATAGTATCAGAGTCTTTCAAAAGAGCAGATATAGTTAGGGAACATAAGTTGGTCACAAACTCCTCCCTCTAACCTGAAAATGACAGACACCCACCCTGTGGTACTCTGATCCTGTCTAACTAGAAAAATATGTTCATTCTGCCACTTTGGCAATTTGGAATTCTTCCAAACATCTGGAGACAAGCCAGCATCACAAAACATGACAGAAGCCAAAGATGACAGAAGAAAGATCAGTATGGAGACAGAAGCAAAGAGATCGCCAATTAAATAGTCATTCCCAGGAACAAGTGAAGTGAGATGAAATGAAAACTGAATGGAGATACATTTGTAATGCTATGGGACAAAGAAGCTTTTTCTATTTACCAGAACAGCAACACACACACGCGCACACACAACAGTAACTTCTGAAGTAGACTCAGCTACTGGGAAATGGAGGGTCCTTAGATCCCTCCCTCAATTAATTCTAGTGACAATGCCAGGTGAATAAACCATAAGCACCTACAGTAATGACATTCTTAGTAATCCAAAATAAAATAGTGGATGGAAAGCAGAGAGAGGGAAGAAGTAGACCAGGCAAGAAGGTGCACTTGCTCTAGTTCCTTTAATCCAAATTGTAAGCAGGGGGGGTTGAAAAAAATTGTGGCAGGAATCCTCCTTCATCAAAGTTTAAATATATGCTATCTGGCAGCCTCTGGTGAGGTGTGACACTGGTCTCCTTTCCTTTTTATTTTCATTATACTACTTGGTTTTCCTGCTGCACTTTGTTCAGGTAATTCAGCATAATGTTTTCCCCTCCCTTTGCCTTTGACTGTCCACTTTTCCTCCCCCTTTTCCTTCTCTTCTTGCTATTTGTGTCCCTTTCTTCCATTTTCAACAGCTAAAAAACATTTAAAGGTAACAGTATTTGGTATTTCTCTAGTGACTATCATTGGAGGATTACAAAGCTCCTCAATAACTTTGATTAAACTCAACAATACCCCTGTGAGTGCTACAAGTATTACAGTAACCAGTTCAAAGATGGGTAAACTGACAGCCGGGAACAGAACACATGACTACTGATTTCTCATCAATTGCTCAACTGCTAGTCCCCACTCTTTCCATTTAGTGCAAATTACTGTGTGCTCTCTGTTCCCTTTCTCTCCCCCGCATCCTTCCTTGGACAAAATCCTCTGAATCCTCTCACGTTGCTTCAACTCTGCAGCACAGAAGTGATCCTCTGTAAGCACCATCTGCAGTGCGGGGCTGAAGAACGACTCAAAGGAAGTACTGCTGGAACTAATCCTGAGTTATGGCTCTCACTTTAGAAACAGCATTAGCAAGGATACAGATGCTTTGTCTGGCATAACTGACATTCTCTGATCAGGGAAGTCCTAGAGAAATAGCAGGAACGTTGTCAGTCAGGGTTGAGGTGCTTAGGGCTGAAGTCAACAGGAAAACTTACCCTATTCTTACCAAATTCTTTATTCAGTTACGCCTGTACAACACCACTAACAACAACAATAGCCTGTGACATAATAGAATAGGCCTGTTACCCCTGGTCCCACCCAGTTATTAGAGTTAGACTTAAGCAGCAGAAATAAGATACTTCCCAAACTTCACTTATGTCCAGATCTAAGGTTCTGAGCTGAGACTCTAACAAAATCTGTCATAACACTCAGATCACTCAGATTCACACCTACAAGAAGAAAGAGGCAGAAGTACAATTTACAATTTTTAGATAACAGTTTTCCAAAGTGGAAATATCATGCAAACAGCAAAGGAATGATTGTAACAAACATATACATCATCTTTTCTTAACAAAAAACAAACAAAAAACCCAGAAAAATGTGTGCAGTACCCAGCTTCATAAACCATGTAATCAAGGTCATATTAGAAGGGAAACAATCTTGACTGCCACCACACTGTGTGTTGGCAATCAGCTAACAAAAGCAAGCAGAGTTTTCTGCCAAGACAAGTCAGTCAAATGGATATTTGTTTGACAACAACTAACAGAGAAATTTATTGGGCATGAAAACGAAATACACAAAATTTTTATTGATCTTAAAAAGATGTTTTTTAGAGCGTGGTAGAAAGGATTATTCCGCATCTTGGAAGATTATTGCATCTTCCTGAAAATTAATGATTAGCCATGGTTCTTACAAAAATATTGCAAAGGCTATAATAAAAAATGATGTGACCCAGGTATGATTCCAGAATCAGTAAATGTTTTATTTTTCCTGATGCACAGGTAGTTTTGTATGTTCTTTTAGAATGTCTCATGAGCAGCTTTGGTTGAATGGCACCCATATCTACAGAAGTAACCAGTTCTACTGAATAATTAACAGTCACCTAATGACTATGTCAGACAAAATAAAGAAACTGACTAATTAAGTTAGCACATAAATTGAGTCTGAATCTACCAAAGCCCAACAATGTCAATGGAAAAACTCCCATTCGCTACAGAAAGAACTGATCCAACTTCTAATAATGTCTACCCAAGTAATATTTTATAATATGGTTTCATCAAGCATTATGACCTGTAGTTGTGTATGCAGAGAACCACTGGAACATTTTCCTCAACTGAAACTCTAGAACTAAAATGTTCAAACCTGGGTGCCTAAATTGAACCCTAAATCCATGTTTAGATAATACAACAGAAATAGCTCATGTTTAAAATATGCTGGGCTTCTGTAGCTCCGGCTGATTTCAATGCTGTGTTGCTAACTCTTAGGATTTTAGTTCAAGTCAGGCAATATCTTGTGTTTTTCTTAAACCTCAGCTCCTGGAGTCATGCACTTACAGGACAATCTCAGCTTTCATTTTAAACAATACTCCAGCTCTCACAGCTGCAGAGAAAAAAGCTTGAAAACATGAAGCAGAAGGGCTGCAAAATAATAAGTAAATAAATACCTAGATCTTATATATTGCACTTTTAATCAGTAGATCTCAAAGTACTTTACAGTATCATTATCCCCATTTTACAGATGGGCCAGAAGGCAATAAAAAGAACCATGTATTTACAAAGTCTCATGATTTTTAAGCAAATATGATTTTTGGGGGCCTGATATGAAGTTGATAATACTCTTAATGGGAGCTAAGGTACCCCAATACCCCTGATAGTCAAGCCAATTCCCTTTAGGTGCTTAAATGTGGATTTAGGAACCTAACATTAGGCACCCAAGTTTTAAAATTTTGGCCTAGGATGTCCAATGTACAGTTCTGTACTCTCACAAGCAAAGAAGCGCAGGGAATGTAGGGACAGCATATGGGAAGGTGCTGTCCCTTTGCTGAGTAATGATATCTGACTCTCTGTGCAGTATCATTCATATTTTTGTCCAGTCCAGTCCTTCTCAGCCACAATTATAGCTGAAAAAGAGGATCCTCCTCTAGGATAGATGGGATGGGAGGAATTAGAGGGTGGGATGTTACCAAGGCCCATTAAAAAGTTAAGAAGGCAGCTCCTAGGTCAGTGGGGTTAAGAGCATAAAACTGTACCATGCTCACACTATACTGGGCCACATTAATTCCTGGTGTAAATTCAGTGATGTCAATGGTGAATATGGTTCAACAATAGGTTTGTAGAAAACAAAGGTCTGTTCTGTTTGAGATTACAGTGAGGTAGAGAACAATCAATTTAATGCACTGAAAACTTCTTTTTCAATTCAGAAAAGGAAAACAGTCTTCTCTGAAGACCCTTAATAGACATATCTTGATGCTATAAAATCACTAATGAGACACTAAAGAACATGTTAAAAATTAACAATGCACAGTCTAAAATACAATGTTGTAATGGGTATTAAAGTGTGGAAACTTCTCCACAGACGCATACAGAGACAGTAATATAAATAGCTGCATTAACACCATCAGAATTCAGGAAGGCAACATTACCTAGACATAGCAAAAGAGAGACTAAGATTGACTAAGTTAAAGTTTTACTGAAGCTTGTTTAATGTTCAATCAATTTTAATGTTCCAAGGTCCCTGAAGTGAATGATACAGGGTGATATTGATAATTTATGTAGCTCTTGTTCAGAATTGATTCTGTCTTTATTTTTAAGAGCCAAGTCTTTTGAATCCAATTTATATTTTACTGAAATGCCTTAGCCCTGGATATTGGGTTTTCTGATGCTAAATACTAATGCATTTAGTTTCCCACAAAGTTCATTCTGAAGGGCACAAAGCCTGAATAATTTTTATTTAAAAGAGATGTGATGTTTGCTGAAAGAGAAATGAAAACCTTTAGTAAAGTGGTACTGGCTCAAATCTATAACTCTTACTCAGGTGAGTAGTCCCTCTAAATTGTCTTAATCTTTTCACACTCACCTCATATGGAAGCCTTTCCTTGACTCAAATTGTTGTGTTGCCCTTCTCTGGACCTTTTATATATCTGCTATATCTTTTTTGACATAGGGTGACAGAAGTGAACATCATATTCAGGGTGAGGGTATACCAATGATTTATATAAAAGCATTATTTTCAGAATTAATTTCTATCCTTTTCTGAATATACCCTAACTTTTTTAGATGGTGCCTGTGCATTGAACAGATGTTTTCTCTGAACTGTCAACAATTGCCTCTCGATTTCTGGGTTGTTTTTTTCCCCCTTGAGTAGTTTCACTTAAATTAGAATCCATCAATTGCATCCAAGTAGTTGATTAATAATTTGGATGTGTGTTACCTTGGCACAGCCAAAATAATTCAATCCAAACAGTCCTTTGTCTTATTATTACTTTTTCTTCAGTTTGCCAACAAACTTCCAGTACTCAAGCGCCCAATCCTAGGCACTGGATTCTAGGCATAGTCTCAATAGTGTCCAACAGACAAGGATTAGCACATCAACTGTGTTTTCAGGTACCCACTGCAAACAGAGTGGCTTAGTTTTGTGGTTTATTTAAGACCCTTTGTCCATAATCTCTACATAAACTAACATAGAGACAAGCTGCTTAACACACACACACACACACACACACTGTCTTTCTTCTGTAAGGAGTTAAAATGTTACAATTCAACTCCACTTGTAATAGCTTTGACTGTGTAACATGCCTCACTGGGAATATGCTGTAAGCATGGATCACTGTGTAATATGGATCACTGATGTCTCTATATACAATTCAGTTTTAGTTATTTAGGATGTACAGTAATTAGCAGCTGGAGTTCATGTGGCCGTCTGCTTTTTGGTGTTGTGCCTTCCCTTTCATGTGATCCCTTCTTTCCACTGGTATAAGCTGTTAGCACGCCTTCCAACTTCTAACTATTCAGGGACTTGAAATTTTTAATGTTGTCTCCTTTCTTGTTTATGCCAATTCTCCAGAAAATGTTTGAGCAGTTTCCAAACAGTGCATGTGCCAAATATGAACTGCACACCAATCAACATTTGACAGGTTGTCTATACAGATTTTTCTGGCTGTTTCCGTCAAAGGATAATTTCTCAAATTGTGCATCCCATTTAATTTAATTAAGGGGTACATAAAAATATTGTGTTCTGTTTAGTCTCTGCATATTTCATGTGTCTGCTTCACCCATCCAAAAGTATGTGCACTTTTACATGTCTAAAAAGAATAACCACCATTATGAAATACAAGAAACATTTTTTACTCAGTTCAGGGGTGTTCACCTTGGAATTTATGCTCAGTACAAACATAACATTATCACTTGGTAAAGGATGCAAAGAGCATATGAATTATGGCCTTCTAGGATGAGCTGGAGAGCCACAAGAAAGGGGTGTCATCAGAGAACACAGCCAAGAATACAGAACTGTGTATATGCAACCATAAAAAGCAAGGGCAAAATTCCAGCAACAGTACCAAGAAAGTTGGCTTTCCACTTTCATGGATGTGTATAAACAAACCTAGCACCACAGTCCCCACGAGAGAAATGTTTATTTAATTTGCATCTCCCTCTAGTCTCAGCTTTTTCAAATCATGTTCCTGCTGCAATGAATTCTGCCAAAATGGTTCAATGATCAAAGAGACTCACATAAAATCTTCAGATGGGCAATGTCATTGTATTGGTGAGGAAAAAATGGATCTGAATGGGAGCAGAAAAACAGGAACCTGACATCAGACATGGAAAGGTTGGTGGGAGTTTAGGTTTATTTTAGTGTCCTTAGACGTAGTGTCCATTAGATGTAAGATATTTATTTGTATGGGATGTACAGTATTTTATACCTGGTGTTTTAATTTATAGGCAGAACACCTCCAGGATGGGATAGGTGCGTCATGACTTTTAAAAGCGTAAAGAAATAAAACCGGACATTTCTGAAAATGAGCTACAAATAGTTTCAGAGACTACATCTACTCCTGAGTCTCCCTGCCAACAACAGGGGAAGCTGACTGAGTAAGTTACACAGGGAAAACAGTCAAACTGAGTGCACTGTCAAATACACAAATAGGGCATGACAGTGAATGAAATCATTCTGAATCTACATTGGTATTACTGAAATAAGAGTCTGGTCCCTCCTCTGTAATCCCAGCACAATTTCTTGGTTTAAAAATAAAGGGTTTTAAGGTAGTTAAGTCAGTCACTAGTGTCTAAATTGATAGTGGGGGCTGGTGGTGCAATTCCAAAGGTAGTAGTCAAAGACTAAGTTAGATCTAGGGTGTTTGAAGTAATAATCCATAATTATACATGAATATGAATAATAATAATTTATAGCTCAGTGTCTTCAGATTGATAAAAAGGAAAAATCTTGATAAATTATATGATTAGTGTCCACTTCTAGTGGGCTCAAATATATTAGACTGAACTACAAGTCAGTTTAAGACTGTGCTAGAATTTAACCCCATGTCAGCAGCAGCCAAAGCAGGGTTCCAGTGCTTTGCAGAGAGAAAAAGCTGCAAAGGAACCAGAGTAAGGTTGCATGAGTGTTAGTTTCCCTCCCTCCCAGCTCTCCCTGCTAAAATTATCTGCACTTGATAGAAAGAAAAGTGAGGGGGGAAACATTTAATGGGTGAAATAAATCTTGGCTTGATTATCTTCATTAGGGTCAGAATTTTACCCTAGAAGTTTAGTAAAACCTAAAGCAATACCAGTTTCTCCCAGCTCTTATTGCCAGGATCAGTCACGTGTACATGTACACTTTGCATTTCAGTGATTTTCAATTACCACAACTCTCTGCACTGTGAGCTCTGAAACATTTCTTCCCATAAAGTCTGATACAAAATACATAGCTTGCAGCTAATTAGCTTTCTATAATAGGATTGCTAGTATATTCTTAGCCTCAAAGCTTTTCTGTTGTTTTTTAGGAAGGAAATATTAACATTTTGCCTAACAATAAATTTGCTTTTCCAACTTCTATCAGAAAGACCTATGTATAAAATACATTGATCTAAGATACAGGAACAAGTCAACTTTTACCACAAAGGAAGTTTGTTTTGTTTTAAAATTACACTTGTACATTTGAACATTCTATCTTTAAAAAGGTACACCTTAAATGTCATATTTACATAATCTGGCTAAGCATAAAGGAAATTAAAAGTAATCTCTTATCTGATCTTTTTACTGACCATCTAACAGTGATGACAAAACAGTGACAGCTTCTTCATAAGGACTCTTTAAATGAAGGTGATCTAGATAAATCCGACATTCTGATTATAAATTTTAACTTGTACATTGGAGAGAAAACAAGTCATTTCTGTATGAGATATTCTGATAATGTAGATTTCTTTTTCTTGTGATGAAGTTGTGTCTGTTAATAGACTTCCACTATGCATTTGCTATAATTACAATAAAATGCTGAAATATTTTTTAAATTGTGGAACTAACATGATACTTATCGTCATCATACTTACTGTTCCCTCTGCTTGTATGTTATGCCCCTTTCTCCTATCCTTGTGCATCTAGTCTATTTAGATTGTAACCTCTTATGGTCAGGGTCTGTGCATTACTCCGTTTTTGCAATTCCTACTACAATGATAACCTAGTCTTGGTTGCCTCAAGCACTACTATAAACAATAAATAATAATTAATAAAGCTATTTTATTATGTTAGCCAGCTTTAGTGGATTGCACTGGCTCATGGGAAGCCTAGAAAAGACTCAATTAAGTGATGCTGGGTTACCTTGTTCATGAGAGGCATTTTTGAGGTACAGTAGTTAGAGTAGTTTCAGACTTTTGATCAGGATGTAGGCTATTTGTTTTTGTGTGAGAGAGAGAGACATTCCTCATTCCTAGAAAAAATAAAACTCTGCTTGGCACATACTTAAATTTTTGCTACGCAGAGAAGGAATAAGAAAAATTGGTATGCCATGGAAAGCATTTTTCCAAATGAAAACTATTTCATTTATGCATATAAAACCCTCTTTCCCAAAGGCAGCATAGCATTGCTCTTGAAAATGAGTAGTGATGACTATGCAGCAACGTAAGAAATATCAGTTCTGAGGAGTGATTCCTATTACAGCTGTCTGGAAAACAAAAATTCTATTTCCTCATGAAAAATTCTGAAGTTTCAAAAGTTGTTTTCCTTCCAATGTGGAACACAAACAGCATGAGTCACAATTTTTAGTAGATCAACTTTAAAGAGAGGGAGAGAACTCCACCACAGAATAGTCAACAGCACAGTGGTTACAGCACTTACCTGAGATAAGGATGACTCATCTTCAAGACTATGCTCCAAATTAGACAGAGCAGCCACTTGAACCTGGTTCATTCTCACATCCCAGGTGAGTGCCTTAACCTCTTGTCTACTGGCTATTTTCACGTGCATTTCACGGTGAAGCAATTCCAATTTAGACCAGAGAAACCTTTCCAGAGAAAGTTTCATCAAAAGAGAGGTGTTTCTGTAGGAAGTTTAAGTTTTGATCAATCAGCATTTTCAACATTTCACTGAAAAATTTTTCTCCGGCTAAGGAAGTCATTTTCACCCACGTAAGAGGTAAGTATTATATAATGCTCCCTAAATGAGAATATTAGTAGGACATCACTTGGATGGGTAGACACACACTGCTTAATTATGCGTCTATTAGGAGATCTAGTATGCCAGATCACTAACAGACATTTCAGTATTAACACTTTTAGTCAGTATTTCTTAATATAAGTGTCAAATGTTTGACCTCAAACACTTTGGGGCTGAAAAAAAAAATTTGTTTTGTATTATTAGGCCTGTGTAGATCAAAACTGAAGTGGCAATTTTATCTTTCTTAGCCTTACCATGCTATTGCCAGATAAGTATCTGTTAAACCGGCAGCATAAAATGTGTTCATTTATAATGTTTTGTTACGCTTTCTCAAGTTAATAAAATTATTGTTGAAAATTGTCTAAACCAGTGTAATCTTCATGATCATAGTAAACAATACTTATAAAAACTTATCTAAGGAGTTCTGTCCAAGCCCAGATATTGCCCTAATCACCTCATGTAGAAAGGAATGTGTACCAAACTTTTGGAAATGCCAAAACACAGTGAGAAAAATAAATAGTTTTAAAAAGATGGCCAGCCCTGTTTTGCAAGCCCAAGAAGGTTCAGATAAGGTTTGGGTTCACAACACCACTTACAGCTTGACCTGGCACAAATACCAATTGCTATTGAATATACCAGAACTCCCCATGTTTTGGGGGGAGGGCAGGGCTGAAAAGACAGCATGGTGGAGCAGACTTTTGCTATACCCATCCTCCATTGGCATGTAGTCACTAGGACTCTGTCATTGAGGTGGGTTTGAGCAGTTCCTCAACCACTTTAACATATATTAGTGGGTCAGTCAGTGTAGGATTGGGGTGTCAGGGTGATCGCACTAAGAATAGTCAACAGCCAGGCTACAAAACATTCACCGTGGGTGAAATTCATCCCTGTGCAGAGAGCTAGCAGAAGGCCACCACTGAAGTCCCACTTAAGTTGTTAAATAATGTATAGTCCAGTGGTTCCCAACCTTTTTGGCTCGAGGGCCACAAATATCATTTTTACAACCCTGAAGGGCCACTAGTCTATCAACTCATAAAAATGTATTGATGTATACAGTGTATATACACCATTAAGGACTACTGATCACTACATATTTAAAGTAAACTTTTATTTAGTGCAAAGCAAATTAAAAAAAAAATTAAACTGTTAAAAACAGTTACAAAGTTATAACATATGTCCATTTCATGCATCTAATGCAACAGGTCATCTAATGCAACTTCTGTGGCTGAAGACCAGAAGCTAACTTGTCGATGTCTGGCTTCAGGTTAGCAGTCACCAGTAAAATCAGACCACTCAAATTTGGGTCTGTAAGGCGGTACGATTTCTGGTTTTGATCAGCACCATATTTTAGCCCTGCGGCAACACACTCCCCTGGGTCCTCAGGCAACAGCTCCTTGCTGCAGCCAGGGGGATGGGAGATCAGTGCTCCCCTCTCTCTGGCTCCAGCAGGGACCTAGCACCTCGGGACCCAGGCCAAGTGCCAGAGCCAATCAGGGCGACTGCCCTGGGCCCCGCTTTTGGGGGCCCCATGCTTTATGCCAGGACCAGTTGGGAGGCAGGCGGCTGCAGCCTGCCTCCCAGCTGCATGCTGGGACCTGAGGGGAGGTGTGAGACTGCTGCCAAGGTCCTGCTTCGTGCCGGAACTGGCCAGGAGATGGGTGGCTTAGCCTGACTCCTGGCTATGCGCTGCGACTGGGCGGGAGGCTGACGGCTGCAGCCTGTCTCCCAGCCAGTGGAAGGGGAGCATGGGCCACTTTTGGCCTGCGGGCCAGGGGTTGGGAACCACTGGTATAGTCCTTCTGTGTTGGGCTTCTGAGAAGGAGTGAATTTCACCCCATGTGAAACAAAGCAAGGAAAATAACTCAAGAAGTGATGGATACTGTTAATACTGATGTGCCTGGCTATAAACCAAAGCTGGACAGATAAAAAATTGTTGAGAACTTGGAAGTGTCCAAACTCTTATCAGTTCAAACTTTAATCTGTGCTCATGACAACATGCTTCTGAAGAGGAACATGTAATTTTTGTCATTTAAAAAAAGATGGAGAATGAATAAAATGAAAAGTGTCTTTAATATGTTTTTCTTTACTCTGCTTTTGAGATGTTCAAGCCTTCAAGGACATTTGGGTAGACTAGGCTTAAAATTAAGGTGGTAAATAATACTGATGGTCCTTCCACTTTAACAGTACCAACAAGTGAATGAAAAAAATAACTCAAACTACATAGCAGAATCACAAAATTAAGGCTATAAGTATAATTGTGGAGCTGATTTAAAGTCAGATGCTAACCTTTAAGATTGTACTGCATTTTAAGAGAACGTGAACCATTATCTTTACCTCCTCCAGATATTTGCCTCTTATTGAGATGCTCTGTTCCTTGCAGCATATTATTTAATCTCTTCCAGAAGAGTCTTTTCATTGGCTTTACTGATGACTGTATATGATGCATAGCATATATGGGAAAATTCTACAGCTAAAATGCTTGAGGCTTCCATATTAAGGGATGTTGTTAGTAATGTATGTATACTTTGCCATTTTTTTTATTTTTCAGTTTAAATTGCCACATGCTACGTAAAAGATCATACTCTGCCCTCTGGCAAACAAAAAGTAAACAATGTTTCTATTTTCATTGGCTAAATAACAATCTGTTAAGAACATTAAACACTGAGGTCATCATTAAAAGTGGAAGTCTGATAGCAGCTGACACTGGAATCTATTAGATTAGGAAGTGGTGCTATTTTAGCACTGACCTTGTTACTTTGCTTTAGAAGCAGTGGATATTTAGTAAGAGAATATTCTTGATTTGTTTTTCTTATTTGATTTTGATCATGTTTTTTTTAAACTTGAATAAACCATGCTCTCCAGCAAGCATTGTTCCATTGTCTTACTTGCATTTTACCTGATTTCATCATTTTCAGCAGTACCAGTTCCTCTCATTCTTTTTGAAACATCACTATTGTCTATTGGTTGGAGAAGGGAACCAGCACTCCTAGGTCCTACGTCTAGCTCTACTACTGCCTGCTGAGGGGTCCTGGATAAAGCACCAACTCTCTGTGCCCCAGATTCCTCACCTCTATACACTTCTCTTCAAAAGGAATTTATATATATATATTTTAAAGATACATAGACATGAGGCAGGAGAATGTTATTTACTGTTTATACTAACTCACTGCATACAAGAGATAAAGGGTTTGCTTAAAAAAAGCTTCTTGGCAAAACAGTTACTTAGAATACAAACAAAAAAATGTAACATGTTTACTTTCAAAATTACATGCCAGAGTAAAGTGGTTAAGAACTAGTATTATGATAATGAGACTGTATAGTTTAGTATCTCCATGATGCTACAGAATAGTAAGAAGGCTTAACATTAAAGCTTTCACTTCAGTCTTGGGTAATCTCCATGCAATTCTTTTTTTTCTGAGGGTGGCAGCTTTGTGTATGATTACATATAGGCCAAAATGATATATCCTTTACTTCATTATTTATTATATATGTTTCTGGCAAACCATCCTCTGGTGAGTGGAAGGAAAAATGTCCCCCAAGCTTTTACTTTTTGCTGAATTGTAGGAGTCTTCTAAAAGAGCAACACAATGAAACAGCTTTCAGGTTGGAAATAAAACGGGAAGGGAAAAATGACTTTTTGGACACAAAATTACCTATCCAGGTCCCAATACAATCAATGACACAGTGTTAGAGGGGTGCTAAATGCAACGTATTTAACTCTTCCAATGATGCAAATGGCTTTTAAAAACTATCTTGTAGAATGATGGCATTAGCTCAGATTACCAGATCAAGAGCCTCTTCAAGCTATCCTAGAAAAGAAAAATTTGTAAATGAATCAATTGTGTCAGTCTGTGTGTGTGTGGCTGGATCTGCAGGATTTGACTGGGGGTACTCTGTGGAACTTGGAGTTGAGTTTTTTAGATGCAACTCATACTGCTTAATCACTGGATTGCTCTTCCAGTTCCTCCAAACTACAAAATAGTAGCATTGGTGATAGGTTATATTTGAAGCATGGGAGGGACTGGTCTTACTGTGTGTTTGGACAATATCAAGCGCAGTGGGGTGCTAATCTTGATAGGGACCTCTAGGCATTACAGTAAAGCAAATATATAGGGATTATTATATTACATTATTATTATTATAGGGATAATTAGTGTTTTTCTGTGTGAGCCATTCTTTGACTAATTCATTAATAGTAACAAAACTGTTCATAACACAACACTTTCCTTCCAAGGATCTCAAAGATTGTTATTTATAATAAGTAATTAAGCCTCAACATGTGGGGGAGAAAGATACTATTGTATCCATTTGATAGTGGGTAAAGTGATTTAGAGAACAAATTTGCCCAAGATTACACAGTAAATCGGTGACAGAATCAGGGAAAGAACTAGAATCCTGACCATCAGTCATTTAGACAATCACCTACACTCATTCCCAATTTAGGGATACTCTTACCTTAATGCTTTAAAGAGCTACCTGATCTTGACAAGGCAAACAAGGTAGGCAGGGGTTGGAAAGTGAAATTGAACAATTTCTGAACACTTTTAAGCATAACAGCATGCAATCTCAAATGCTTATTAGTTACCAAAATTACTATAGACTTGTTTGACTTTATTAAGCAGAAATCTAGTCCTTTATACCAATACTATATTAAATACAAGAATATTCTGGGATTCTTCATAAGAGGGAGGTGAGTTGACTATTGTCATAAAAATCAAATATTCAAGTAATAATCACTTGCACTTGTACAGCACCTTTCATTTGTGAATCTCAAAGTTTATTATAAAACCATAAGATCTCTTAAAGCAGTCACCAATAAAAGTCAGTCTTTACCAACAGATACTACCACACAGTAAATGAGATGCCACAGTTATTTTACACTTTAAATGTCAGGAATGCTTATTATTAAATAAATATGTAAGGAGTTCACATTCCTTTGGGAGGCTAATAGCCAGGAAAACAAACACACATATGCGAGCAATGTGGGGAGCTGGGTGAAGCCAAATCCTGTTGCTCTTACTGACGGTTGGGAAAGCTTCAATTCCCATAAAATCCTCAGTCAGGCACTCCTGCTGCTCCCACTGCAGACCTCTTTCTGGGTAGTCTTTACTTTGCTACCTGATTCCAGGGAGCCAAGAAGAGGATGGGGAGGAGGGAGTTCTCAGTGGTTTTTGCTGAAGAGGGGGAGCGGCACTTGTTTGCAGCACCCATTTTTTTACCCACTGGAGCAGAGCCATGACATGAGATGCTGGGGCTGCTACTCTGCCTGCCTTCCAATCAGGCTGTGCTTAATTTGTGAAGAAGGCTCCCTCGCACTGTACCCCTGAGTAAGGGACAGGTAAGATCAGACCCTAAGTGGGGCTTTCTAAACCTCAAGCAACTCTAGGATTACATACAATCAGAATGGATGACATGTTGTTACTACACGTTGTAATCAATATTTAAAAGATAGCCACAGCTATTAAGATAATTGTAAAACAAAATTTAGAGAGAGATTAGGATTAGATTGCAATACAAACCCAACAAAAATATTTTTATACATAAAGAAAGAGACCTATACCTTCCAGACATATTCAATGGCAAACCCAACATAATGGCAATTGCTCAGCTAAACCAAATATCCACAGCAAATATAATATGGCACTCAGGGTGTAAGCAGAGTGAAATTTCAAGTGTGCTTCAGGTGGCATGATGCACAAATGTCAAATATGATTTTCTAAAAATGCTGTCTTGATTACCTGTATCACAATTCACTCTTCCCACAATGACATTCACTTAAGTGGAAGTCTTGTTTAAATGAAAATAGACACTGAACAGTATGAGAGAAGTGGTTAATAGCCCTAACAGAATTAATTTACATAAAAAGAAGGCAGGAAGGAGGGTGCAAGACATTTGTCTCCTTGTTTCTAATCTCACAAAAAAGCAAACACTTTCATCCATATCACAATTATTTCATCATTTATATCTCACCAAAAATTTAATACATATTTTATTCTTGTGTAGAAAATGAATTAAATTTAAATAGCTTGGGAAACAACAGTATAAAGGCACATCATTATTGATTCTACAGTAGGTAATGTATGACTTCCATTAATGTATTGTATCTCTTTAATCCATAATACTAATAAATTACTGGATTTGTTTAATTTTAGGGAATGGAATTTTTTTTCTTAAAAATAATCATTGTAATACAACAGCTACTCTAGCCTTTTATCAACTGAGACACACTCTTGGGGGGCCCAGAACCATAAGCCACTGTGTTACACCTCTGCCTCAGCAAGAGGGAGCCTTGCTAGAACTTCAACTGTGTTTGTCAGTTCCTTGCCACACCAGTCTGTTTGCCTCACCAGTAAATTTCCCAACACTGCCAACTTTAACTTTGCCTTGCAGGTAACATTCAGTGAACCCCAGTTCACACATTCCCCAGAGAAGTCTCTCTGCAGTATCCAGCCCCGTTCACTGGACACTCTCAGAAATAACCAAAGTCAGCTGTCTCCAGAGACAGAATACACACCAGCCCATACGTGCTATAAATAGGGATGCTGCTCCATCCCCTGGCTTGAAGTCTTGGTTAGTCTTGCCCACATGCTCAGGGTTTAGCTGATTGCCATACTTGGGGTTGGGAAGGAATTTTTCCCCAGGGTAGATTGTCAAAGACCCTAGAGGTTTTTCACTTTCCTCTGCAGCATGGGTCACCTGCTGATGGATTCTCTGTAACTTGAAGTCTTTAAATCATTATTTGAGGACTTCAATAACTCAGTCATGTGTTAGGGGTCTATTACAGGAGTGGTGCATGAAGTTCTGTAGCCTGAATTGTGCAGGAGGTCAGACTAGATGATCATAATGGTCCTTTCTGACATTATAGTCTATGAGTCTATGAAGTGGTTTCCATTGCATATAGGGTTTACCGTTTGGTTCAATGGTTCTCAGCACCACCATACAAATTGTTCCAGCACCCCTACACCAGCCTGCTGGATCAACTCCTTATTTTAGCAAAACAGCACTGAGGTGAATTTATGGTAACACTAAGCACACGTTTATTAATATAGAACAGATCTAAGTGATAATAAGCAAAGATAATAGAAACAGAAAATGGATACAAACAATAAGAACAAAACACTTTCTAGTGTCTAAAACTTAATAAAGTAAAATCCTGGTCTCAGGCAATTTCTGTCAATTTTCAGTATACTCAACCTACATTGCTGGGAGATCCACCTTTCACAGTTTCCAAGAGCACAGCCCCTTTTGTCCCTTGAGTGATGATTAATGAAGGAGTCCCCTTTTTTTCCTTTTGTAGTCCAGAAAACCCTTAAAATTTATGTTTTGAAAAGCAAACCCAGACAAATTTCTTCTTCCCTGATGCTTGTTCTTCAGGGTGCAGGAGACAAAAGCCCCTTCTTCATCCTGTAGTCAATTTGCTTTTTTGATTGGCTTGATCACTTTGTTAATCTTAGATATAAATGTACTTCTAATCAAGCCATGCTGTTTCCTCATTCACCTGTTTGCTTGGTCCATAAATACTCATTCCTTTGTCTAGGGAAGGTGTGTGTGTCAGCAGCCTCCAAAAAACCATTTTAGGAACTCATTCCAACACATAAACTTAACTCTTTATACACAATTCCTACATACATCACACAATAGTATTCCTGACCAGCACGTCACCAGTTTTCCTATGATACCTTATAAGCCACTGTTTGGATAAATATTCTGACATAAATTTGTTGAGCGTAGTGAGTTTGTCAAATCTGCTGGGATTTACTGTTACATAATTTGTCAAATGGCATAAAGGAATTCTTAGGGTCCATAATCTTGGCAAATGAGAATGTTTAATGAAATATGTTCCTGGGTGGAGAGAGATTAATAATATCAGTGTGCTCACACACAAACAAGACATGTAAAACGTAATTTCTATAATTTGCTTTTCACATAGCTGAGGACATCATCAGTTGAATAAGATCATCAGCCTGGATCAAATACCTTACCATAGGAAACTCAGTATCAGGAAGCTAGGTTCTTCTCCCGGCCTTCATTCTAAGCTGCAGAAAGTCAGCTAAAAGTGACTTCTTATAAAGGGAACTTCTGCTTGTTTCTCAAGGGGTAACATCTACTCATCTACCATTTACATCGCTGCCACTAAAGCTGAGTGACCCAACTGCACCCACAAACTGAACTGGGCTTTGACCTCAAATTTCCATAGCTCTTCACATACAGAGCACTTTGATTCCATGGATGAAATCCTGGGCCTCTTGAAGTCAGTGGGAGTTTTGCCACTGACTTTAATAGGGTCTGGATTTTATTTGATGTCTTCTACTTCCACAGCCGATGTTAGTTTCCATAATTCAGCCTAGTTCTGAAATACCTTTTCACATCAAGCAAACCATTACTCCCTGAGGTTGCAAAGAATCTTTCTGAAATTCTAAAATGGATTAATAATAGTCAGAAAGGGACATAATGCACCTACCTACAGAGTAGTAGACAGATGCTGACTTGGAAGGTACCAAGTACTGTGGAATGTAGAAGTGAGATATTGCAGTTTGGGCTATCGATGCTGGTAGGTAACTGGATTTAAGTGGCAGTTAATTAAGCAGATTAAGACAATGCTCCAATATCCAAAGCAAGAGACTTCTTCCAAATGGGGCTCAACTAGTTGTACCTTCGTTTTAAAAAGCAACGGTTTAATGGTTTTTATTAATAACCTCTGTCCCTGAGTGAGTGAGAGTGGGAGAGAGGGCTTTTAAAAACAACTATTTGAGTGATGATTCTTTTTAGATACAGAGCTTGATTTTCAGAGGTGCTGATCACTCCAGTTTTGATGTCAAGCAGAACTAGAGAGGTCAGCAACTCTGAAATCAGGCCTTTAATTTTTAAATTAATGGCATTTGTTTTGAGATTGTAAAGCCTGAATTAAATCATTCTAGGGTCTAATTCAAGCACAGTCAGCTTGTTTAATTTTTTCCTCCTTTTTTAGTGGTCTATATTTTACCTGTCCCATCAAATTATCCCCTCCCCCCCACACACACACTCTGCAAAAAGGACTACTTGAAAGCTACTTATACACTTGAACAGTAGTCAGCTCAGAGCTCCTCTACAATGTGGAGAGCCTAACCAAGGGAATCAGTTTAATATGAACATATAAAATATCCATGTGCTTTTTAAAGTTATAATTTAGGCCTTGATCCAGCAAATATTTATGCATGTGTTTAATGTCATACACATGAATAGTCCCACAAGTTTTTAAAAGCACCTAAGTGATTTAATAAATTATAACTAATGTAATGAGGAAGAGCCAAGTTCAAATCCCTTCTCCATATCAGACAGAAAAGAGATGTGAACCCTGCTATCCCACATCCTAGGTGAGTACTCTTACCATTGGTATAAAGGTTATGAGGGAGGCATAAGCACCACTTCCTCCTCCCTACTTTGCAAGAAAGGGCTTAGTCATCTAACTCCAAGAGAATTAAGGGCTATGAATCCCAAGCTACTGGAAATGCCTTCCTCCAACCCAGACCTAGTTGCCTAAGTCCTTTTGAGAGATGGGGCATCAGCCACACCACTCTCCTCAGTATTTCCTGTTGGCCAACGTAGGAGACTCCCTGCTCAATGTACTGGCTTTTGTGTATCTTTTTCTTAGGCACCTAAGTATACCCATGTGTTGTATAAGACAACCAGGTGCATAACAGGTCACTGTTGCTTATACTAGGCAGTAGGGCATTGGACCACTGGGTGTTGCAACACTGAGGCTATGTTTAGACTGACAGCAGCAAAATCGCCGCCTCCAGATCGATTTTTCTTGATCAATTGAGCGGTCAGTGAGACCTGCTCAATCGATCAGGAAGTCGACTGAGTAAGTCCACCCCCTCAAGTAGCATAGCGCTGAGTCAACGGGAACTCTGTTCCCGTCAGCTCAGTGCAGTGAGAACAGCGCGCAGAAGAGAAGCAGAACAGTCAACATCAGTTACGCAAACTACTCTGCATAGCTTGCGTAACTCCCGTTGACTGCCGCCAAATCACGCGGTAAGTGTGAACCAGCCCTGAGTCTAAGTCTCCTTTGTGGCTCTATCCTGAAGTACTTAAGGGCCAAATTTTTAAAAAGTATGTAGGCACATAAATATCTTTTGGAATTTGCCTCTAAGTCACTGTTCAAAATGGGATGTAGGCTCCTAAGTCATTTAAGTGTTTTAAAAATTTTAGCTTAATTGATCATATACTGTACCTTTTACTAATATTACTCATGTACCACTGTGGGAAGCGCTAACTAAATGTTTAATACACTGCCCATTTGGAAAGGGACAGTTTACTGTAATCATCATTTAAAACCAATGACATCTATACATTGCTTAAAAATTAGTTCCATTTTTGTGGTGCCCATTAATCATATTCTGACATGGGACATTAGATATGAAAAACACTGAGGATCATGAGCTCTGAAAGACGAGGCTGTCTGTCCAGGTTCATGATTCATCTGACAATTAAACCAAACACACTGTATCATCCCATACTTTGGAATTCAAAATGGGATAAATTCAATCTGGTAGGAGAAAATATAAAGAATACACATTTAGCAGGATCTTAATCCTGAAAACAACAAATTGGCAATAGAAAGTAATCACCTTGGAAGTCTTGGCTACTTCTTCAGTGGAGTGTCAAGAAAGTAACTTAAGAATGTAGTTTTAAGTCAACTTGGCCAAACTATTTGTAGTTAACTACGGGAATTTAAGATATTACTTTGGAATGGACATTCACAATGACAAAATATGTAAACAAAAATAGGGTGTTTGACTTGCATGTATTTGGAACACAAAATAGTTTTGTGTGACTGAGAAAGGACTAAGGATCAGATTCGACATCTCTTCCATTAATTAACTCTGTTCCTGAAGCAGTTCAATTGAAAACAGTGGCACTATCTGCACATTATGGTGCTACTCAACCTAAAGGTGGCAAAATAGGGCCCTAAATAAGGAACTCCGCATTTGGCTAATGATTTGTAAGACATTTGTATTTTTCTGCTAACCTTGACGAGTAGAGTGGTAACACAGGGATTCCTCTCTCAAGAGTTCCATATTATTATGGAACACAACAGTATATTAGACATCAGCACCACTCTAGTTCAAAACATATTTACTGTAGTATTGGCTGACATCTCATTTAATTAGATTGTGTCATGTAGAATTGAGCTGTTTGGCAAGTGCAATGCAATGCAAATATGGATAATACTGTAAGGAAAATGTACTTGCAGATCATATTAACCTCCTCCACAATCAGCTAATAAATAGGGGTTTTTTTTCAGCTGGTGAAATACAGCACTCAGAGCCTGACTTTAACCTACCACAATCACAAAGTTATTGAGACAGGAGCAATCAGAAGGAATGTCATGGTTTAGGAGAAAGAATGTCCTCCCATCATTTAATATGTGCGCCAGTATGTTTGGAGCTGTACAAACTTATAGGGAATATGAAATACAAGAGAGAAATCCAGGGAAGTTGTTCTATAGCCTCTACTATAAAATGTGCTAAATCTACAGGGTCAAATGTTCCTTGATGACAGCAGTTCCCTAACTGTGATCTGTGGAATGCTGTGGCCCACATGGTGCTACTGACTTTTCCTCATTGCTTATGGCTGGTACCTGGGTGCCTGAGAAGGGGAGGCAGCATGGCAGGAGCCATTAGGGAAAAAGTAAAGAGTGGTAATAGGACCCAGAATATAAAAGTAGCCATGAGAGATTCTTTTAACTAGCCCCAGGGGCTGCAGGGGGCCTGAATCCTGGAGCTGCTGTTTCAGCCACCAGCAGCAGTAGCAGAGCTTTCCTAAAATGGGTAATGCAAATGGAGTTGGGGCTTGGTGGTCTCTACCCGGCACTGCTCCACTACCCTGGGCTAAGTATTCTCCTTCCCCTGTGGGCTGTGGTCTTAAGCCTTGAAGCATAAGTTTGAAGATCCCTTCTACAACAATTTTCCTATAATTAGGGTGACTCTGGATATTCCTGCTGTCTGTATCAACACCAATCCCTTTTTGAATCTTTTAAAATTCTTGTCCTCAATGATTTCCTGAAGTTTAATTAATTACGTGTTGTGTGAAAAGGTATTTTATTGGTTTTGAATTTCTCATTTTTTAATTTGACTGTCCTTTTGTTCTTGTGCTGTGACTCAGGAAGAACAAAAAGGTCTACATTCTGTAGACCAGCCATCATTTTATATACTTTATCACCTTCCCTCTTATTCATCTCCTTGCTAAGGTGAACAATCCCAATTTTTATAATTTCTCTTCATATGAGAGTTTTTTCATGCCCTTCATCTTTCTCCTTGCCCTTCTCTAAACCCTCTTTAATTCTGCAATATCCTTTTTGAGATGAGGTGATCAGTATTGCACACAGCATTCTAGCTCAGGCCATGGCATTGATTTATATAAAGGCTTTACATAATGAATAGATCTTCTTTAAAATGTTTTGCTACATAATTTTCTATTTTGTCATTAATCAAAAAATGTGGCTGTATGGCTCAGGAGATAGGCAATGGTATAGGGAGCCTTTCAGAGCTAGGTGTTAATCTGGTCCAGATCAGCTGTGATGAAATATCATTAACATTTTGTGTGTTATGATATGAAGTCATTAACATGTTTATGTAAAATGAGTTGTGCCACCACCATCAATGGTACTAAATTGCTCCATTGTTGGGAACCTCAGGAGACAGGTTAAAGGACTCTATGGGTCTGGAGATTAAAATCCTCTCTTGTCCTTAGAGTTTGTTGAGATATATTGGCAGTGGACCACTGCAGGGAAACAGACTACTACTATATATACACAGAGAACTTTAGACACAAGGGTTGTCAATCTGTTTCTTTTTACAGGAAATAAACACACATCAGAAAAATCTGAAAAACATTGGTGCTATCACAGAGAGTCCAATATTCTTTTCATACTATGTTAGCAGTCAGTTTGTCAATCACAGAGGGCAATGTTTCTTTGTGTGCTATAGTAAAACTTCTTGAATGCAAGAAAGTACCAAACATTTGCCATGGTCAAGATGGCTCCCCCACCAGCCCTTTCACCTCACAAAAACTGGACAAGCTCTGTGCTTCAGCCAGAGCAGTTGTTACAGATCAGCAGCAACTTCCCAATGCATTTTATCTTTAGCCAGAACATGCGTTTATAACAACGTATGCAACAGTGAGCTTAGAAATTGATTTTTAATGAAAAATAATGTTCGAACTTGCACATGTAATTTGCTTTTATGACCTAGCTCTGAAACCAATCCCAAGTTCCAAAAACACCTCATTCCAGGTATTCAGTTCTCTTGCCAAGAAAGAGTATGTCTACACCTCAAGATGGAGGTGTGATTCCCAACTCAGGGAGACATACTTGCACTAGCTCTGTGTGCACTAAAAGTAGCATGTAGCTGTGCCAGCATAAGGTTATCAACCCTGGCAGATGTCACATTGGTGACTTACAATCTCTCTGTTTCAATCACAGTTCTTTATATCAAATTAATGCCATAAAAAAGCCCCAGAGTATAAAACCACAGCATCAGCAGCAACAACACATTTATCCCTCAGAGAGATACAATATGCGTCCCCCCAGCATGAGCAACACTGTCATTTCACAGACACTTGACATCAGCCTATTTTACCATCAATGTTGTGGCTCTGAGAGTTCAGAAATGGATCACAGTGAAGAGTGATCAAAGGTAACCATAGTGATTTATTTTATTTTAGGTGTTTAAAATAATCGCAGCATGTTTGCTATTGATTTATGTTGAAAAAGAACATATAGACTAGGTGAATTCTTCCAAATATATCAGACTAAGCACAGACCCATTCAACTTTAACTCCTTTTTTCACCTTTGTTCTTACTATATTTGCTAATTATAGATTATATCCCACTTGCAAACAAAGGAGTCTTTGCTTTCCCCAGCTCATTTTCTCTTCCTGCATCCACTTGCAATGAAGTCATGATGCTGACTGTTCGCACCACAGCCACACAGATATAAAGGATAACATTTATTATTTTAAAGTACATCTGTGCTCAGTTGGACACCAAATAAGGTATGTGCATACTGTTAGAGTTCAAGGGTGAGCTGCACCCGCGACCTCCCTCTCAGTCTCTTCCTGGGCACCACCTCGTCTAAGTACTAGGCTTGTACCTCCATTGCTCTCAGAGTGGAATCCCCAAACTTCACTTTCAGACTGGGCCATCACATTACACTATCCCCTGCTCCAGTTTGTCTCCTCAGAAGCTCAGCTTTTACTGAGTTTCCAGTGTTTAACTTAACAGTTCCCACCTAAAAGCTCCTAGCATTCACCCCCAAGCCAAACACCTGATTCCACATCAGCAACAGTGAAGTTCAAAAAGAATTATCACTCCCTTTATCTCTTTTGAGTACTGGCCATGGTGGCTTGTACAGCTAAAAACCCTGGTTCCTGAAGATGAAAGTTAAGTAGTACTGATTTAATGCTTAGTTAACCAGTCCGCCAGCAAAACAAATCCACAGATTCTCTCTCTCTTGCGCGCACCCGCGCGCGCACACACACCCGTTCCTTGCCACATGCTTTTTTCATATTGGTGTCCTGACTAAAACCAACACTGACACGTCAGTTCTGCCTACTTCAAGTTCCATGAACTTTCAACTGGAAAATTTATTCTTCTTTACATCCTGTCCTAAGCTGTCATATTTCTACATGCTACTAAAGAAATATTGTGGGGTTAAAATACATACTTAAAAAAAATCATCTTTGTCTTTAGTCTGTGTTATTGATTCCTGATTAAGGTGTGAGGGTGTGAAGCAAATGAATGAATTCTAGTTCAAGAGCAGAGTGATTATTTTTATGTTATTTTGGACCTATATATCATTTATAGCCTCTGACATTACTTTCAAACTTACATTTATACAGCACTGGCAACAAAAATAGATGAGCCATTTCCATTTGGTTTTACAGTGCTGAAATATTTGGATGGAAAATACTATAGAGGAATGTTTACCTCCAAAAAAAAATTGTTCTCACTGGAATTGGAAAAAAGGAATATTTAGATTAATATTAGGTTTTGTTTATAAAAAATTGGCCTCTTCTCGCTGCATGTGTCTTTAGAAGACTGCCTCTTTCCACCCTAATGGTGCCTGCATTTCACTGGTGGGAGAAGAGATGCCTACAGTTTGTAAAGTGCATTGGAATCTCTGGGGATGGAAGCCACTATGTAAATGTAAGATATTATCATTAAATTTTATGGAATTTATTCTTGGTAAGTGTTCTTGACTCATTTATAATACATTATTTTTCCACTACCCCCCAGTTTTCATTCAGTTCCTTCATATTTTAGCTGTCTAGAGGATTGAGTGGTAGCAACTACTGTGTACTTATTACTCTCCTTCAACTTTTTCCAGCAGCAATGCCATAGTCACATTGGCTTTGTTGCCTTCTTAGTTTTGTTCATTTTATTTTGAAATATGCTTGTTTTAGACCACAGAGTATTCCACCTGCTGAGATAACAATTACTCTTAAGCGAAAGGGGAAATGTATTTTGAGGGAAATGAAAAATATGCATTAATGGAGAAGCTTTTATTTCAGCAATTAAATAAACTATGAATTATGGTGAGAGATCTTCAACTAATCTTTAAAGGTATGATTCACTGAAAAATTGCACTTATAGACGCTGCAATATGGATCTTAAAAATCACTCGGCTGGGTCTATATGAACATCATTCTCCCCAGAATGTACAATATTGTATCCCAGAAATGTTCACTCTACAATGTATGCTAAGTGGTACCCTAAAAGGTCCGGAAATTTTATTTTTGAAGCAAAGTTAGAAAAGTCATTGTTTTCCTGCATCCTGCACAGTCTTCTGGAATTAAAAAAAAGAAGAATAGAGATAAGCATCAAGTTATATTTAGTAACCATGGGCTAAATCTTTGTCTGACTGAAGCCAATGGCAAAATTCTCAGTAGGATCAAGTTTTGGCAAGAAATACCTCAACTTACTAAAGCTGTAGAACAAAAGGACAGTGTGTGTGTGTGAGGTAGAATAATTGATATGACAAATCAGAGAAAGAGGGCTACAGAGGAAGCTTAGCGGTAGCCATAGGGGGTTTTCAACAAGACTAATTTCATAAAGAGTAGTGAACAACATGGATTCATTACAACACTGATCCTTATCGTCCACCTAAATCCTATTGATCCCTTTTCTTTATTGTCTGTAGGGTGGAATCATAAAGATCTACACACCCAAATAAAGGACTGTGATGTTAGATTTTGGCAAAATCACAAGTTTATATATTCGTCTGGATCTCAAGAACAGGACTTTCCAATCATGCTCCTGGGCCCAGGAGGTAAATACTACAAGACGAGAGATTTGGTACTGCATCATATAAATAAAAGAAGCCCAATACAGCTGGATAAATAAGATGCTTATGTTCCCAATCAGTGATTTTACTGATCTATTATCTATATCCTAACTGCAAACAGGTGTTCAGATGATGTAATATAGAAACTTTAGAGAGACCAGAGAGACAGACAAAGGGTCATATATACCATTACTGAATGTTACATTCTTCAGATAGGAGCCAAGGGGTCCCAATCATGCAAAATGCGGCCATGGTGTGAAAAGCAGGAAGAGGCCATCTGTTGAACGCATCCCATCCTCACCTCAAGACACCAACAATGGGACTCCATTGAGCATGACTGTGTGGATGGAGGCAGATAACTAGGGAACTGCCACCATGGACCACAGGAATTTTCACCAGCAAAATGCAGCACAAGATAATGTGGCATCAAGCTACTTTGTCCCCTCCTTGGAGATAGAAACATGCTATTTATTTTGGTGGAACCAACAGAAGCATAGTTCTGAAGAGCTCATGCTTCTGGAAGCAGGGAACAGGATGGGAAGAAGAATAGAGGAGTAGATGACCTGAGAAGCAGATGTCACACCAATGATCTAAGATTCTGGTATAGTGATAAGTTTTCTCCCAGGTTTGTCAGGCTTGATGTGCTATAATAAAACAGATACGTATGTGGCTATGAAGTTGCCAAACTAAACTCTCCCCACTATGGAGAGAATCAAACAGATTTTCTGCCACAAATTCCATGCCACGCCACGCCCTGATCCCTGCCCACACACACACTTCATGAATTTGTATATAATACAGGATAATTTGGCCAAATGTGGCTAGATAACTACAGAGAGACAGTCTCCGAAGTCAGACACAGCTGGTAATCAGATTTCTCTTTAGTAAAATCCTTTCCTGGTTTACACAAACACTTTAGCATCACTGTCATGAACTACTTAATTTGGCAAAGAGAAAACCCAGAAAAAGGCACAAATAAAAGGAGTTCAAAATGGTATAGTACCAAAAAAAGTCTAATTTGTTATACAAAGTGTGTCCCATGAAATATTTCTGCCATATGGAAATGCAAACTGCCAAAGTGCCATAGATCTAATGTAATTACATTAATTTGAATTAGTAATGGGATGGGAAGGAAAATACCAGTTGGAGTTTTGCAGAAAAATATCAGTATCCCTCTACATACGTATCTATTGGCATATCCCATAGAATATATACATCTGTACGCACATACTGAGAGCTAGTTATGGACTTATGATTTATACTTTTGTGATACTCTTCTGAGTTTACATAATTTCTGTTCATGTAAAAACTGTTCCTTGTCAAACCATACTATGTTGCGGGGGAAGGAAGGGTGAAAGAGAACCATCACAGAAGTGGTTGTATCAGGATGGAAACTGGAAAGTTGTTAAGTGAAACAGAAGACAGCAGCATCTCACTATATTAGTTTCAATGACAGGAAAAGAAAAGTCTACTGATTCAGCATAGCTGCTGCTAAGCCAGTAAGAAAAGCCTCACATAAGAGTTTTGGTTTGGGATGATGCAGTTTGGGAATGCCCAAGTATTAACTTGAAACTTGATTGGAAAGTTAGCCTATTAAAAAAAAAAAAAAAAAAAGGTGATGGGCAATGAAGAAAGTAATTTTTGTTGTAACTTCCAGTATATCTATGAGATTCAGGACTACTTCCCTGTGCCATTGAGTTAACTGTCCCATGTGTATAGTGACAATAAGACAAGAAACAGAGAACAAAAGGAGACAAAGGACTTTAGACCTATGTTGATATTGCATATGCAAACTCTTGCCAATCTTTTGATACATTTCACAATATTAGCCTAGGTGTGCTTGTGTTTATGTTTTTGAGTTCTCTCTCATTTTGTCTATTAAACCTATTTTTATTTAAAATTACCTACTTGAATTCCTTGACTATAGTACACACTACATGTGGGACAATCACTATCAAACATCACGGAGAGAAAGAAACCTCAACTCTTATGTCAAAGGAAGCTGAGTAAGAATAGAGATGACAGCTTACACACTCAGGCCTGTTCGATATTACAAAATTAGGTCAACATAAGCCAACTTGCATCGACCTAGTTGTGCATGTGTCTACCCTTACATTTGTCTCCAACTGATGTACACGTCCCATTATGGCAACGCAGTAACACTACCTTCATGAATTGTGTTGAGCCATGGTCAATGTACTGAGGATAATGGAGTATAAGTATAGACACTGTTACCTATGTTGACCTTAACAGTCCTCCAGCAGTTGTCCCACAATGCCTAATACTGATCGCTTTGGTCACAATTGTGAACTCCACTGCGCAGGGGTCATCAAGACTGGAAGCCACATAGGCCCCCTTTAAAACACCTGCAAATTTTTTAAATGCCTTTTCTTCATTACCCAGCACAACTGGCATCTCTTTAGCTAGACAGCTACACACAACAACTTTACTTGCTACGTGCTCCAGCATGGAGTAGACTGGAGATATTGGTCCTCTTGGGCCTTTAAGGAGGAGAAGCTGTGCAGGCACAGCTGTGGACCAGGCATAGAAGCATGAACATTTACAAGCAGATTTCACAGGGATGCCCGACAAAGGGTACGACAGGCATCAGCAGCAATTGTTTATGAAAGAGAAGGCCAACAGTCAATCTCGTGTCAAGCCTCAGCCTTGATGCTTTTAGAAAGAGCTGCATGCCATACCACTGCTTCGCAGACAAACATGGATACCTTCTGAGATGGCCAAGACACAGATCCTTGCTGTGAGTCCAGTCAGTCCTGGCATTTGAGCATGGGTGATCCTGATGCAGGGAAAAGAACCTCGAGTAAGTGTGTGAAAGTATTTCCCATTACAATGAGTTAATGATGGCATCCCCCACTTAGCAAGACACAGCTATCAACTTGAAGAGGTAGAGGTACAACAAAAAGGTAGAGTTATCTGCTTTTCAGTCCCCTGTAGAGGTTGGTGGGAGGAGAAGAAGGGGGCAGGGCATGCAGAACAGTATATTTACACAGAGATGTCCCTTGAATCCTCCTGTGACGTCTCAATGGAACTTTCATGGAGGTCCTCTTCAATCCTCTCCCAAAAGTTCCCAGGGATGGCAGCCTTATTTCTTCCTCTGTGGTAGGAGACTTTTCCATGCCAGTCTATGATAACTTCAGCAAGGAACTATTGCAGTAAAGAAGTTAATGGTATATGGGCCTGGGTAGCTTTGGGATGACAGCAGCAGCTGTGTTTTTTGTGCCTTGGTTATCCTAAAGAGTAAGGTATCAGCTAAAACCATCACCTGTGGAAAATGGTGTCAGTATTCAGTGCCTTTGCCCTATACTCACCATTTCATGCAACAAAGGAATTCCCCTCTTCATTTTCCTTATCTCTAGCAGATCACACTCACAGTGGCTGGTACTTAATGGGGCCGTGCACAAGCATGCCAAAAAAAGCAGGGTCAATAAGCACATCTTTTGTAAAACTTTAGTGGAGCAAGAGAAAGGAGTTCTGGAAATTAACTTTTGCTTTCTGTTGTGACTATACTGACAACGTACCTGTAACTGCTGCTGTTGTGGCCTAAAGGGCGACAGGGGCTCCCCCTCCACACCCAGGGAACACCTGAATCAGATAAGGAAAACAAAGACGACTCAGGATGATGTGTTCAGCAAGACCCTGCAAGCCAGTGTTGCATCGGACCATGGGCCTGGATGGTGAATATTTCAGACTGCATAGAGAAAGAAAAGCAGATGGGCCAATAGCCCAGGAGGAAAAAGAGAAGATGCACCAGAACATAATGAGGCTTCTCTGGAAGCAAGCTGCAGATTATTGTGGACCTTCAACAAGCATAGACTTACCTTCCCCTTTGCAGTCCGTGAAGAACTCCATTTTAGCACCTCCCTACACCCGCCCCCAACACTCCATGTGGCAACTGGAGCCACATTCCTATCCCTACCTTTCCACACTGTGACAGCCAGGGCTGCTGTGTGTGTAGCCAAAATGGACATGAATGTTCTATTCCCTTGTTAAGTTCTGTGCCATTAATATATTAAGTTTTTAATGTATTTTCTTTTAAATTGCAGAGATTTTCTTCTTCTTCACTGGTTTTGTTACTCAATAAAGTTCTATTTTTTAAGAACATAATTCGTCTTTATTAGTATGCAACATATGCTGCAGAATGCCTACTGGTACTGAAAAGCACACACTTACTTGTTATTGTACAGTGTGACAGAACTCATGGGATCAGTGACAAACAATATAACAATGATAAATGTACACCAAACACCACAAAATTCATAACAGGCCCCAAAACTGCAGGGCCAAGTAGAGCCCAGTCCACTACAAAGAGTTACTGGGGCTCACTGTTAAAGTGCTCTTTCCCAGCTTCCCTCAGTCATCTAGCTCTTCACTGATCTCTTCTAATAGCTCTTGTGTCTGGCTATTCAAGCTCAGCAGACAGCTGCTCCAACTCTGCTCTCCGCCCCAGCAGTAGCTTTCCCCCCTTTCCCTCACAGATATTATGCAGGGTATAGCAGGCATCTATAACTATTGGGATAATTTTCTCAGAGATCCAATCTTGTGAGTAAACACCACCCTTGTCCTTTCAAATCGAGCAAAAGCAAGTTCAACTGTCATTCTCCACTTGCTGAGCCAGTAGTTGAATCTTTTCTTGGTGCTGTTGAAGTGGCTGGTGTATGGCTTCATGAGCAAGGGAAACAAGGGATAGGCTGGGTCCCCCACTATCAATGTTGGCATTTAAATATCACCAGTTGTAATACACTGGTCGGGAAAGAATGTCCCTGCTTGCAGCTTTCTGAACAGTCCTGTGCTCTTAAAGATACAAGCATCATGCACCTTCCCTGACCAGCCCGCATTGATGTCAGTCAGTGCTCCCTCTGATCCACCAGTGCTTGCATAACCATAAAAAAATAGCCCTTTCTGTTGATATACTCTAGGGCAATGTGGGCTGAGGCCAAAACAGGGATATGGGGGCCATTCATCTCTCCACCGCAGTTCAGGAACCACATTGCTACTAATCCATCCACCATGCCCTGCACATTGTCCAGAGTAACATCCTGTATAGCTTGCTTCCATGACAACAGCCCGACATTGGACTTTCTAATTCCCAAATCATTTCCTACTGACAGGTAGGAAGTTGCCACAGTGCAATCACCACTCACTTCTCCACTGTCAGTGCAGCTGTCATTCTGGCATCCCTGCACAGGAGGACTGGGGAGAACTCAGCACACAGATCCTAGAATGTGGTCTTTTGCATCCAAAAGTTCTGCAACCACTGCTTGTTGTCCCAAACCTGCATTATGATGTGATTTTCACCAGTCAGTGCTTGTTTCTCAAGCCCAAAAGTGGTGCTCCAACATCTGCAGTTGCTCCATGAACTCTGCCAATAACCTTGAATTGGATTTAGCTTTGTTTCACAGCAGTCTGTCCTCCATCAAATTATTGTGTTCCCTGCTGTTTTTCTTGCAGATGTGCAGGTATCAGAGGATCATGGGTCCTGTGTTTGCAACACTCATGACAACAGTGCAGAGCTGTGCAGGTGCCATGCTTCTGTCAGAGATTGCCGACAGCAAGGAGGGCCACGTGGATTCATAGAATTTTTTTTTTTTTTTTTTTTAGAAGGCACAACAATTATGGGACATGGATAATATTATGAGATGGAGAAAGTTGCATGTTGAGAACTTCATTCCCTTGCTCCCAGCCACTCCTACACAACTCCTTTCGGCCTCACCAGGCATTGCTAAAACTTCCCAAAAGAGAGAGTGCACTGTACAGTGGCAAGTTGGATTCTGGGATTCCTACCCATGGGACACTGCAATGGGCATCAACACAGGTACTTCGGGTGAGACGCCAAGAAGGCAAGAAGCCAAGTATTCATGAGTGATATACTAACCACGGCTGCTTTAGGCTGATGTAACTTTTGTCAATCCAAGTTAGTAGTGTAGACACATCCTGAGTCAAGACCTGGGAAACCGGGGGCCCTGTTCTCCAGAGATGCTGGGAGAATTCTTGTGGAAAGGGTGAGCACAGGAAAGCCTAAAGATCAGGTGTATGAGGCATATTTACATTTACAGGGAGAGACAGTGTCTGCAATGTGTGAAAAATCACTCATTTTTTACCACTTATTAATAACTTAATTAATATGTCATGTTTCTGTATAATCTTTCATCTCAAAGCAGTTTGCAAACTTTGTTGGAACATGAAGCATCACTGAAATGCAGGTACTGCTTGGATTTGGGGTGTCAGCCAGACAACCAGTGCACAGACTATACATAACCAGCAACAGCTGCAATTCAGTAGTGCTTTCAAGATATGTGTATAAGCCAAATCCAGCAAAGCACTTGAAGAATAGTCACATTGACTTCACTGGGACTATTTAAGTGATCAAAATTAAGCACCTGCTTAAGTGCTTTGGCTGAATCATGGCCATAAATTGTCCACTGCTTTTGTGATCCTCTTGAAAGCTGCTAGTGAACTGTAAAATATACTTAACTAATAACAGCAGTAAAAATATTTTTGCATTGTTCACAAATTGCACAAATAGCTTAAGTATAATTTTATGGCAATCAATGGAAACCACTGATTTCCATATCACATTAAGTGCTGAGGTTGATTAACATTAAATTTAATTTCTGCTAATCAGCATAAGGCACGTGGGACATTAAATTCACATAGTGTTTTACAATAATTATACTTTAAAAAAACAACACAGCAAATGCACATAGAATGGGTATATGATTAACACTGCATCAATGTGTGGGTAGAAGTAGGTAATGTGCATTTAAAAACCTTCACATCTCTATTTAAAATGTGATATCAATGGAAAGCTTTGTCTTTTCTCTTGGCTACCTCTGCTAAGTATATATCTAGTACAGGACAATTCTCAGAATTCAGGAGTCTGTTTTTCTTCATCTCTAATTGTCGCCACAGCCACAGTTTTAGTTAACTACCTTCTTTCTCAGAAGTCAGAAAAATAGAGATACATATTGCCACTTTTTTTTTTCCAGTACCAGAAAGCAGCAAACACACACATCTCAGATTGGGATATGTGAGTATATATACATGATTGGGACATTTGAGTATATATGTACCTTTACTTTAGGTAGCTTTATTTTACAATTTGACATTCCCAAGGCCTGCCGTGTTGTGCTGTAACTGCACAGATAAGGGGAAAGAAAAAACAGAACAAAATAAAGTCAGAATGATTTTCTATCAGATCCACACACTGATTTCTTCATGAAGCACATAAAGACTTCTGTCTTTCAAGTAGTGCAGCTGAATGAGAGGAAATTTCAATTTTCGTAACAACTCCTGAGCTTTGATTTTTAAAAATATTTTCAAACTATAGATGTTTTTCATGTGACCTGAGATGACCATTGGAAAAATAGTTACCTAGAGCATAAAACAAACCAGTTCTGACATTTTGATTTTACACTAAACCAGATGTTCTTGTATTCATCATTTAAGAACTACAAAAAACCAACAGCTTCTACTCCACCCTGTATGCTAGTCCTGGTTTTGCAGGAAAACAGAATTTGCTGCATTTCTCCATTAACTAATAAAGCACAGATATCTGCACTGTTCTACACATGGTAAACAAAAAAAAAGGCCTTATCCTGAGAAGCTTGCAAACTTAAATTGTGGATAACAGAACAGCAACAGATGTTATGGGAAAAATGAAAGCTGCAACCATAAACAATTATACGTTTTGTCACATACACTTTTTTACTTCCCTTATTACTGGCCTGATTCTCATTTACTGAAATGTAAAGGGGCCTTAATGTCAATGAGAATCAGGTCCTATATGTTTACTGTATAGAGAGCCAGATTTTTCAGCCAGTGTAAAGTGAAGTCAATGGAGATATACTGATTTACTTCAGCTGAGGAACTGGCTTACAGTTTTTAAACACACTGGTTTTAAAGTCATTAAACATTAACAACGAGAGAAAGCAGAGCCTAGAAAGAAGGCTAAAGCATTGGTTGTAGTGCTGGACAAAACTAGTGAGGACTTGAGGAGGGATTTGATGGTGGAATGAAGCTGTATAGCTCAGCTTTATCTGGATTAATAACCAGACCAATGTGCGTGGTTTCTTGCCAAAATAAGGCCAGCCAAATAAGACTAGCCATCAGCTGCAACAATTCACCAAATTTAGCCAATACCAAAATGTAATTGGCACACTTGATATCTGAGAATGGTGCTCATTTCAAACACAGCTGACACCAGCCTCTTCAAGCTTATCCATCAACCAATTAATGCCAGTACTGAAAAATGATGGTGACAACACAGCCTTGCCAAAATCCTGTGGAGACAGGGAACTAAACCAGGTATTTACCATTGACTTGAATGCAGCATTCTGTTCCATTATAGTGTCACTGATAGAAGAGATTTATTTTCCCAAGGCTATCCAAAATGCTTCATCAAATCCCGAAAACTTGCTTGATGCATTGAACTGAGGGACTGACTTAAAGTTGATAAGATGTGCTGCGCACGGCATATTAAATTCAGCCGTCTTTGCAAAAATCTGTCTCAAGGTAACAATTTGGTTGACTGTGGAACCAGCAGGTCTAAAACTTGACTGAATATCCCAGCCTTTCCCACAAAGTGGATTGTTGATTTGTAGCATTAACAGGGAAGCAAAGACTTTCCCTGGGACCAACATAGTGAAATACCTCTACAGTTACTACATTCAGTCTTCTCACTTTTTCTGAGCACGGGTAGAATAACCCTCTCCTTCCAGTCACAGGGGATGATAGTAGTACTCCAGGTAGTCTGGAAAAGCCTATGTCACCTTGATACAACAATACTCTCACCTGCCTTCAGCAACTCTGGGGTAATTACAAAACCATAGGACCTTCCCAGAATTCAGCTTTGGACTGTGATCTGGATCTCTTCTTGGTTGAAGGAAGGTGGTTCTATCAGAAAGTTTCTGCCCCTCTTCAAATGGAGGAGGAACTGCAGGTGATGGACAACTGAAATGATCTTCCCACTGATACAACTGATACTGAAGACTCTAGCTAATGCTGCCATCCTGATTCTTTACTTGACAACTTGGAGCTGTTGGAGGCCCAGTACAAGTTGAGTTGCTTGACCACTGTCCTACAGGCCCAGCATAGCTTCAGTTGCTTGTTTGGCTATTCTGACCCCTGTAGCATGACATTTTCCAGTTGGCAGAGATGAATAGGACTACTGAGTAACCTTGCAGATGTCTCAGTTTCTACATACCACGGCACATAAGACAAAATACAGATACTGTATGCTTGCAGCTGCACATAGGTAACAGTGATGGGAACAACAAGTTATCCTTGAATGTCTGGGGGTACACTGTTTTATTTCCAAGGGCATACTTTTACTCCACCCCTCCTATCTCCAGATGTTTTGATGACCCCAATTATCACAGTGAGAATGGAATGTAGTTAAGGGTGAAAACCGAATGTAGGTAATTGGCATATATGATCATGAGAGAAATAATTAGGTGAAGGCTGTTTATGGAAGGGTATAAGAAGTCACCGCTTAGACAAAAGGGGGCGCTCCATCAACATCTGACTTCGCAGGAAGTGCTGCCGGTCGGATCAGAGGCCACTGATTCCCTGGCGGGGCCCCTGAAGAAAGCCGTTCCTGTCTACAGCCTTCTGAGTGACTGCTTGCTCTCTAGGCTTAGTGAGTATGATATATTGTAGTTAATTTTAGGCTTTGTATTTAACTAGCATGTTTATAGAAAACCTTGCACATTAAACGTTATTGATCTGCACATCGGGCGTACCATGTCTCACTGGTATCCAAACTGATCACAAAGTGTCCAGTATCAACAGGAGCTACCTTCCCCTGCAAACACTGCAGAGCTGAATAGAAGGTGCTGAGATCATGCCTATTATCATCCTGTTTTAAACTGGCTGCCTGAGTCAGCCATCAGGATTCTTTATCTTTCTTGCATCATGACTCAATGACATTCCAAAGTCGAACCCATTCAGCCTTTTCTTTTGCACTCCATAAACATGTCTCTGAAGACTCAAATTGTAGCATCACTTTTTTCGTAACTCCATCTGCTTTGAGCATCTCCTCATTGATCTATGAATGACCTTTGAAGGGCAGTGGTCAGCACTGATGACTTGAACCAATGCCAATCTTCATCAGATGACAGAGGGAGTGAGACTTCAGTCTCTAATGCTTCAGTGGCCCTGCACAGTTCAGAACAAAAAGCTGCGATAGCTTGTTTGTAGTAAGACGTTTTGGTTGAATCAGACTAATTTCAGCATATTGACTGACTTTGATAAAATTAAATCCATGGCCATTATGATCAAACAGTCTCCAGCTCTAGATTATAACCTGCTCAATATTAATCTGTCCAAATGGGGGACAGAATAGGTAAGAGGTGTCAAATACTTGGGCAGCATCATAGACAGTTCTGGAGGATACTTGAAAGATATGCACACTTGAATAGCAGCAACTGCTGCCATGTTTCAGGCCCTTCAGTGGCCCCTCTGAGGACATTTTGACCTCCCGCTTGCTACAAAGCTGCAGATCTACAGAACCACAGTTATACTAAATCTGTTGCATGAAAGTGAAACATGGGACAGAGTCAGGGAGCCTATCGCATGTATAGCAGTTCAGTTTACAAAAGGATAAGACGACCACAAAAGTGAGGTGGTGTGCAGAGCTGACAGGGAGTAGCATGCAAGTGAAAAAATAGAAGAGAACCAAGAGGCAAGTGGCTACGGGGCTAATATGTGCAGATCCTTCTAAGTGAAGACAACAGTTCTGAATTTGATGCATAAGAACTGAGGTCAGCGGCAGGGATTCAAGAAGGATTCAAGTATCCTAAAAATGGTTTTAGTAACTTGATACTGTACAGGACATGACATGTTCCACCCTAACACTTTACCTTAAAAAAATCAAAATGCTTGAGAAAAGAAGCTGCTCTCAACACATTGATTTACAGAAAACAGATTAAACTAGAGACAGGTGAGATTGATCATGTATGGTTCTGGATCTGAACTATAAGAAAGTTCTTGGGAGTTCAGATCCAGTTTTAGTTCAGGCTCATCTTACTTTAGATTAGTATTTTAAAAGTAATTATAGTAACAACAACAATGGGGGAATTTCAAAATGACATGAAGGTTCAAAAGTTGTGCTGGAAATTTAATAAAAACAGGCTGTCTGAAGATTTCAAACACTTGAATGATTCAAGACTGGAATTTTAGTGTCACTTAGTGAGAACAAAATAATCGCCAAAGCTTGGCACAGGTTTGGTTTGAATTTTGGATCAAGATTCTGGTCAATTCTTATTTTATCTGATTCAGTTCACGAATCCCTGATTAACATAAACATAAAATGAGATACTCAAGAGAAGAGCGACCAGATGAGAAAATGGAGGACCCTCAGAGTTCAGGGGCTATTGTGTCTTGCAAAAAACAGCTCAATTCAGAGTCTCAAGGGCTGGAAGAGCAATTAGGGGCCAATGGGGATTAAAAGGGAAAGGAACTTACTTCAGAGAGGGGTATGTGGGTTTTTTTTTGTTTGTTTGTTTGTTTGTTTGTTTTTTTTTAAGGAACATAGAACTTCCAGGTTTATCCATCATCATTTGAGATCCCAAGATTTTAGAATATGCCATTCCTTTTGCATAAGCAAACAGTCTTATCACATTAGTTAATGAGCAAACTACATGTACCTTAGTAAAACAGAAAATAGAACTATAATCAATTGCAAAAATGTTCAATAGTGTCCCAAAATATTATGCTAGAATTTCAGAGTACCTCATTTCAGCAATATGAACCATCAAGAGGAAAAAGGCTGCTTACATTTTTTTTTTATATCCCTTCTTCATATTCAGGTTACCTGGAAGCTGAAGTGACTTTGAATGTCAGAAAACATCATGTCGCAGCACATGACTACAGCTGCAAGTCTGGGTGAAGTTAATGTCTGTTCAACATTACTATCTACTTCTGTAAGGTAAGGTCAGGACAAATTTGGAGAGCATGTCATCACAGATGTGAACTACAGAACAGCACCCAGAAATTTGAGAGTTTTCATCTGAAATTTCCAAGAGCGAGCATGGATGAGAATGAGGAGCAGGGCATCAATTGCTCTCTGCTTATTTGTGATTTATACTATTAGAAACATCCTCGTAGCCACTGGGTCAAACTATCATAGAGCATAAGTGCAGGGATACACTGGGGACCGATAAGCTGTCACAAGCTATGGCTCATTACTTGTAGGAACAGAGTATATTTTCAACAATGAAAAATCATTGCGATTTTTGTTTTTTTAAATATAAGTGTAATGTAGAAATTCATCTGTTTGTGGCAAAAATATATCGAAATGTGTTTATTGTAATTTATTCCTGCTAATAAAGACCCATTTAATTTTTTCTAATACCTTAAAATGTATTGATTTTAGGATAGCAGTATAACAGCACCAAATGCATAGGAAATTCCAGAGAGAAAGAATCTAAACAGTTTATTTTTAACTCAGTGGTATTCAAGTGTTGTTCCAAACAGCAAATATTTCAATAGCAACTACAAAGTCAGATTAGCTATTTCATTAGAGATTGTTTTTTTTTTGGTTTTTGCTGCAGTACAGTGTGTGCTCTTCTACAGAAATAATTTAGTTGTCTTCATTACTGCTAGAAACTTTAGACAAAATTTTGGTTTTGGATCTCCTCAATGGGTCTGAACTCCAATATTATTCACTTCTTCCATGTCTGGCTCTCCCAAAGATGTCTGTGAAAATTGTAGCAACGCAGGCAGAGAAACATATTAAAGTTCAGCTGCACTGTATGGGTCTGAGAACAGAATTTTGTCCTTAGTTTAAATAGATCAAGATATTCCAGAGAAAACCTCATAACTATGTTTTCTCTGACCTCCTGAGCACAGAAAGTAGGGAGGCACCCTTACACCAAGGCAGTTACATGAGAAATCTTTCCGTTATTTTTTTTTATTGATTTTTCAAGGAAAATATAAAATAAACCAAAAAGTAATATGCAAGCCATTTACATTGATACAACATTCCTTATGCCAACCAGAGGGTAAAAGAAGGTAAATATAAAGCCTATTGTTTTACACCTTTAGCTTCTATTTTTATTCTCCAAGACTTTGACATGGGAAAGGGCCAATGTATCAATCTAGGGTTAGTCATATTGAATCTAAAATGCATTAGGACAAGATTTTGTTCTCAATTTTGTAAATCTGGAGTAACTCCAGGAGATTCACTCCATAGAAAGTGAGATCAGAATTTGGCCAGCTATTTTAGTAGTGATTTCATACGAGAGCTGTTTTGTCACTAAGAAAGTGATTTTCTCCATCAAAATTGTTTGACAATTCTTTCACCTAACCAGCAATCAGTTCAAGTTGAAGTACCCTCCAAATATTTTTGACACTGTTCTATCATTATATCATTGTGTAATAATGGTATGAATGTCATCACTTTGTAAAGTGCCATGTAAAGTTCAAAGAGATAAAAGCCCAAAGATCCTGTCCTGAAGAGCTTACAATCAAAATTAGAGCAAGATCATCAAGATAACAAAAAGAGGAAAGGGCTAGAAAGAAAGATCTATAGGTCAAACCACTCAAAGATAATGTGATTCATATTGTTCAGCGAATGAATCATAAGTATTCTAATATTTTTTAAAATCTATTTCAGTTACCTGTGTATAGTTAAATCACATACTTAGGCACTAGATCAATACAGACTGGGTTAAGACAAGAATGGATGCAAATTTGTTGGACAGAAGTAATAGACCATGGTGGAAAACATGAATAGGAGGAAAGTGAAGATGCTTTCACATCAAGAGGGATGTCTCTTCATAGGGAGCAGCATGAAAAATATCTGAATTGGAGAGTAAGAGGAGACATCAAAAGGGGTAACAATACTAAAAGAATGGCACAGTGCAGAGGTGAGGTAGAGATGAAAGAAGGGGCACAAGGCAGGGAGAGAGCTGTCCAGAGTGTTTAATATGAACATGAGGAGTTTGAACATCATGGAGAAAACTTCATGAAAGCAGGGAAGATACTGAAAGAGGCTTATAGTGAGGTCAGAGCAGCAAAAGAGGAAGAATATTTTAGCTATTAGATGTTGGATGGGTTGAAGAGGGGAGAGTCAGAAAGGCAAGAAAGAAAGAAAGATCAGTATGTTTCTCCCTGAATATTCAGAGCTATGGTATTCAAGTCCGTATGGTAATTGTGTTTGCCCCCAAAAAAGGTTTATGGGTTTGCAATTCCATTCATCAGTTTACTGACTCAGCTAGGAGCACAGAGATTAGCAGTTCACACATCCTTTGTCCAGATTATACAGGGAAAAAGCGGGCCAAAATTCCCAGTGAATTTGGCCCTGTATGTATAACGGGAGGGCATTAATGACAGAACAACAGATACGGTATGTTCCAAATAAACAAATGCAATTTGGCAAACCATTGTTAGCCACCTGATTACTGTCCACACTAACTCCAAACCATACGATATGCAATGGGAGCCTACAGACTTTTTTCCTGTTTCCAGTGGCACAGCACCACTGTAAAAATCTAATACTTCTTGGCACTCTCTAAAGGCACACTAAAGAAAAGAAGAAGAAAAAAACTGGTTCCCAGCCAAATCCTATTACTTGGAAACATAAATTTACATGCTGAGCATGTCTTCTCTTTCTTATCTCCATTTTCTTACTTTGCAGCACTAAAAGTAGCTTCAGGGTGCTTTAATATTTAATTCCATTGAGCACCCTCAACGCTTACATTTCTATCTCTGAAAAGTTAAAAAAAAAAAAAAAGAATAGAAGAAAGAAAGAAAAACAGGAATATTTAAGATACTGTGTCTTTAAATGCTTGACTAGCAGTTATTGGCAAAGAAAAATCAACATTTAAAACATTTAAAAAATCCTTGAAAACACATTCAGTAACAAGTGAAGTCAAAATGTTCTATCTGCCCACTTATTTTTTGTGTTATAATTTTTAGTTTTAGTTACAAATGATAAAACGATCCACACCAATTGTATTACAGCAATTTATTTTAGAACTGACCTTGACTCAAACCAACATGTTATCTAAGCTCCCTGTGAAAGTGAGAAAAAATAATTGCTGCATCTGGGAAAAAGAAAGCAACGGATCCCAGACAGGAAATATGTAGTAATGGTGATGAGATGCTGTTCAAAGATACCAAGTTACCTTCACTTTTCAGGGACAGAAGAGTTTCTTCCTGTGACATTAGCCAATAGTGTTTAGACTGCTGACCCGGGAGAGGACTGCCTTCATCAAATCTTTCTAAGAAAGTGATAAAAGCTGTCAAAAATAAGCAATTCAATTTAGTTTTTAACAATTGCTCTATTTATAGTTATGAAAAGTAGATATTGAACATGTAGGTATTGAACCTGAAGTCATTCCAGAAGTTATATTCTCTAAGTAGTCAAGGGAACAATGGTTTTAGATTCCATTAATTACGAATTTCTGAAGTTTTAGCCATTTCACTGTCATTTTCTCCTAATCAGATTTGCAGTCAGGCTGGATCCTTCTTCCTCTTCCCCTTCCCACCAAGACACTAGAACAAGCAGCTGAAAAGTTAATTCAACAAGTATGTTCAGTAACCTGCTGCCAAAACAACTTGAGTGAATGAGAGACTGAGTCAGATCTAATACAGACAAGTGCAAAGGATGTTTCCCCACACACTTTATCCAACTTTGTTTGTAAATGAAAGGTTGAAGTTATGCTAGAAATGCTGAAGAAAATATATCCTCAGTTTGCTCTAACATTGAATTAATTCCAATTTGGCACTACACACTATCTTCCCACATAAAGCAGCCTCACTGAAGACAACAGTAATTTGTATTCGATCAATACTTCACCCTTAGGTCAGAGCATATAATAAGCTTGTAAACAATAATAAGATATGTTAGGCATAGCATAGGGAAAGATTGTCAGGCTCAGCATACCAGATTTAATGCAGCTCCAAATATGTAATGCACATGAGAAAACATCTAACCTTTTGAAACTCACCTGTTCTCAGGATTTCGTAGCAAACCCTGAATTCATCCCAGGTTTCTGAAAATAGGAGCTGTAATAGAATCAGCCCGGTTGGCTACCAGAGAGTGCTACTATTTGACAGCCTGCCCACTGCTAAAGGCCCCTCCTCCAGCCTAAGGGGAGGAGCCTCTGGACCCAGGACTCAATTGATTTTGGGGGACAACTAATGGGAAAACAGGAAAAAGTGTGATGGTCAAAGGTTTAAATGGAGGGAACCAGAAGGGGACACCAAGCAGAGAACCCCAGACAGCACCCACTGCTCCCGGAAGGCTTCTAGGGAGCCAGCAGACACTGCCCAGAGGAATTTGCCTGGATGCGTGAACAGATGGAGGAACAAAAATAGGCCTCACAGTCACAGAGCACCCCCTCAGCCAAGCTCTTCTCCATGGTGTTATAGATGGTCACCTTGGCCAGCGATAGGAGAAGGTTGACGAGAAGGTCCCACGACTTTGCGGGGCCTCGGATGGGCTGTGGATAGAGGAACAGGTGTGGGGAAAAGTGCAGCCAGAACCTCAGCAGTAGATTCTGGAGGAGCCGGAACAGGGGCTGCAGCCTGGCGCACTTGAGGTAGATGTGCCGGGGAGGGGGTAGGAGGGGATGGACACATGGGGCCGGGGCCCGATTAAAAGGTCCAGAAGACTAGGACTGGGGGGGGGGGGAGGCCAGGGGGCACCCTCTCACAGGTAAACAACTTGAGAAGTGGGAGGCAAGGCTGCCCTCACCTCCTGGTGTACGCGCCAGGGGGGTTCGCGGGATGGAGAGCTCCATGCACCGAGCCAGTGCCTGGGGATCCACCCAGTCCCCCCCGGTCGTAGTGCAGGAGGTCTCTGATCCTGGTGACGCCTGCCAGGACCATCCTCCATCACGCTAAGGGGGCGTCTGCTACCTGCACATGGAGTTGGGGGTTCTGTAGCAGGGGCTCCACGAGGAGGTCCTCCCGCTCAGCAACCACAGTGGACCTGGAGACTGAAACCAGTCCTGGCAGAAGTCCAACAGCTCAGAAAGGTCCTGTGGAAGACCTCTCGAATGGAGATAAAAGAGTTGCTGGTCATATCGGAGCCCTTGGATGTGGCATAGGAAGGTGTGCCAAGTGACTCCAAGGCGGATTAGATGACAAAGCAGCAGCTGAGTTGAGGGTGAGGAGGTGATGTAGATGGTCGATGGGGGTAGTGGAGGGGGTAGCAGCGGTAGTGGTGGTGGGGTGGGGAGTAGATGGATCAGGGGGAGGGCTCCGTGCTGCTCCCCCCTCTCCCCACAGCAACAACAGCAACTGCCCCCACCACCACAAGAGCAGAGATGGTATAGTCACTCAGTCCAGAAAGAAATAAAAACCTTCCACAGTCTCCTTCATGCGTCTGGTGTTCTTCACTAGCAGCAGCGATGGTCTTCTTCCTCCAGACAACAGCAGCAGCAGCAGCAGCAGCAGCAGCAGGCTCTGGGGTATCAGCAGCAGCAAGCCAGGTAGTAGTAGCAGCAGTGGTGGGGCCATTCACTCCCCACAGGGAGGGAGTGGGGCAGGCCAGCAGAACCCCCAAACAGCAGTGGCAGTGGCAGCAAGGGTTGCAGGGGGACTGGCCCCCACAAGAGAGTGGTAGCTTGAGGGTCGATATATCAGCCCCAGGAGGAGCAGCAAGTCTCTTTTTCCCTGGTAGCTGAGCAGGGGTTACTCCAGGTTAAATAACACACCCGCCTAGGACCTGTTAAAAGCCTCCCTTCTAGAGAGAGGGTGTGGCTGGAGTTATGGGAGTGAGGCAAGCTACCAGAGTGTGAGAGCAGGCAAGACGCTGTCAAGAGCCAGGAGGGTTTAGGAGAAGGAGCAGAATGCTGGCAGAAGAGAATCCTGCAGGTACAAAGACTGGGGGGAGAGAAAAACCCTGCCCGAAGAGGGCAAAGGGCCTTTCCCAGGCCTGGAGGCCTAAGGGAAGAGACCCTGCCAGAAGGAAAAGATAGAACTGGACATTTGGTTTGAGCACTACCACGCTCAGTGGGGCTGTCAGGGGTCAAGAGCCTTCCCTGACAAGGAGGCCAGGAAGGACCCCCTACCGGCCATTCACTGGAGAGGCAAGAGCCCCACCGAAGTCACAAGGGCCTGTGAGAACCAGAGACAGGACCAGGAGCCAGAAGTGAGTGGCCATTTTAGAGCAGCTGTATTACCCTCACCCACCACTAGAGGATGGAAGAACACTAAAGGGTGAAGCAGTTCCCACACCTACTGCTAGAAGGAAGCACTGGAGCCACCAAGGCAGAGGAAGAGCTTTGCCTCAGGGCAGACATAAAATCACTTGGATATGAAATTACGTATAGCTTTTTTGTCAAACGGTGGGAAACACAACCGTTTTAACTGAGTTTCACTTTTCAAATATGAAAGCTAAAGCAAAACGCAGTGGGTCTGAACTGATGCACAGCAACATAGGAATAAAAGTTTACATGAACCTTTGTGAACTGAAATTGAACTGTAAACTTTGGACAGCTTTTATACCTTGTACTGTTGTTCTTAAATATCATTAATTGGTAGAATTTTTCTTTTCTTATTTTTTTTCCTAGCAGGTCCATAGCAAAGCAACAGCATGAACAAAGTAAACATCTCTATAAAATGCATCCATGGAAGTTCATATCATCAGGGAAATTGCAGCCTTGTAAGTGGTTTCTTTAAAAAAAAATCATTTTATTTCTTTCATTTAATCTCATTCAAGCATTTTAAGTTTGATCTTAACATCTGGGAATAGAAATAATACATGGTTCTTCCACCCATGCCTGTAAAACATGAGAAGTTTTTTTGTGTGTGGTCATAATGTACTTGAGTCTCTCTGCAGAAAATGCTTTAAGCTTTCCTACTGCACCAGAAACACAACAACACCTATAATAATCATGTTTATTTTTCAGAAAAAGAATTTTTAAACTCCTCTGGAATGCATAATGGAAAGCAGACAGTTTTCATATTGACTGCAAAATCATTACAAAAACATTCCACAACTCGTTCAATGAAACAAGCAACAAAGGATGTGTTTTACTTTCTCTTGAGATGAACACATTGTTTCCATTTAATGGAATAAAACTATTATTATAGAAGATTAACAGTGGGCAATACAGAATAAAAATCTTATTTATTAAGATGTCTATTTTCCAAAATATTATTAAAAGATTTCTGGCTTAAGGCATCAGTTTTGCAACATGGACAACTAGCAGGGACCCTGCATCCAATTCAAGTCAATAGAAATCCATCCAGGCATGGATTTGAGCTCGCAGAACCTAATGTATAATAAAGGATCTGAAAGCCACAGAAAGCTCAATATCAACCAGTCACCAGCCCATCAGGAATCTCTCATAGCTACTTAGTCAATCCTGAAACTCATAGAACTAGAGCACTAAAGAATAAAATATTTCCATAGCTGGAATTTCTCTGCTATGCTACTGTGCTAAGAAACTGAACAAAGGCCAAAGGCCATTTAAACTCACAATTCAATAGAGGTTTCAATTACCTCCACAAGGCCAAAGACGACTATGCTTCTTACTACAGTTACACCAAGAAGGGATACTCTATCCATTTGCAAGGTCAGTATTCCCTGATTAATTAGAAGTGTTTTGTAGTTCAATTTTAAACATGTCAATAAACACAAGACTATCAGTATCCAGAGCACTTTTCACCCAAGACATGTTAAAACTCCCTGAGTGTACTTAGCACTTGATATTGGCATTCTTATCTTACCCTCATCTTCTCAACACTTTCTTACATATGGTGCGAACAGGACACAGTGAACAGGAGAAGGAGAGAAGAGACTAAAAGAGGAAGTGCAAGGAGCTGGGTACTGATCAAAGTAACACAGTGTTCTCTCCTTTATTACCTCAGCTTCCTTTCATCTTTTCCCTGTCTATGCTGATCCCCCTCCACCCTCCTGTCTTTAAAGAATTCTTACTCCTGGACGTTAAATAATAGAAGGATAGCACATGCCCAGCTCCCTTCATATTTTATATTAAGGCCTTGATTTTCAAAAATGGGTCCCTGAAGCTAGCTCCTAAAATCCACATTTTGGTGTCTAAATAAATGACTTGATTCTCAAGCAGTTCTGACTGCTTTCAACAGGAGTTGCTGCATGCTATGCACTTTTAAATGGCTTGCCACATACTTTTAACTGACACTTTCTTATATTCTTGGCCTAATCATAATTCTAGACATATATTTGATCCCCATCAAATTGGTATTGAGTGCTCCACAAACAATGAATTCATCCTTACAGAACTTAAGTATTATCCCTATTTTACAGAAGGGGAACTGAGACAGATAGAATAAGGCCATGTTCAAAAGCCTTTTGAAGTCAATAGAGCGATCATAGGCCAGATTGTCAAAAAATATGTAGGCACCTAGTGAGATTTACTAAAAAACATCTCAACAATTTAGGTGCCTAATTCATACTGATGTGGAAACAACCACCACCATCAGTTTTTCAATGTAATGTCGAAAGTTTCCAGAGAAAGCAGATGCGCGGGGGAGGGAGGGGGGACAAAAAAAAAAAACACCTTTGTTTAGTCAAAAACATATTTTCCACTGAAAATCAGTTTCAATAGAACATTGCTACCAGAATCTTTTCTCAGAATCTCTCTACTCTGTAGTTACTTTCATTATTACAATTAACAGATAAAGTAACTGATGCTCAAAAGGGATATATCACTTACACATGCTAACACAGCGTATTTTGGGATTGTACCTCTGGTTAATATTTTTATGGTTCTTTTTGTGAGCTGAAAAAATTGACATCACTGAAAGCATTTATTGCTGATTTTTAGTAGATTTCAGTATAGTTGGGAGAAAGATGACAAGATAAAAACAGCTATTCCTTTGAGTATTTTTTGTATATTTTGAGTATCTTTAGCATGTCTGTGAATGTTTTATAAATTACCTACCACAGACAAGGAATTAGAATTGGTCAGTACAGTGGATTAATTTGCCACAGGAAAAGTGTGGTTCCAAATACAATCAGTCTAAAACAATTAAAATAATTTTGGTGGCTGTCTCATCTAATCTTTTTTGTTGGAAAAATTACGTGAATTTTGTGGTAATCTTTATTTTAATGAGGGCTGGTCTGATTAAATCCTTCCTTACTCTTTTTGGAGAGTGATTAGTGAATTATTTGAATGAGGCTAAAGTACAGTGTACTGGCAGAAAGCATATGGAAACTAAGAAAAAGAATGACTAAAATAAACTCGATCACTGGATCGTCAGTCTTTAGATTTCACCTCCAAAAACAGAGGCCTGGTCTACGCTGACAATGTAGATCGATGGAATGTGGCTTCCGTCAACTATAAGATATGCATCTCAACTGGCATATCAGTTCCGCCGACCTAAATTGTGGTAAAATTCGACTTAATAAAACCACTTCCGCAAGTGGCGTAGCACTGAAGTCGAATTGCATGGATCGAATGAGCATCAGTGTAGGCAGAGCGCAACATAAATCAACATCATTGGCCACCAGAAGGTATCCCATAATGCTTTGTTGTGACTGCTCTGGACATTCGCACTCTGCTGAGCCATGGCCATGTGAACAGAAGAGAGCCCCTCCTCTCAAGCCCCGGGAAATTTTGAATTTTCATTTCCTGTTTGGTTTGCATGGAGAAAGCTTTGTAGCTGAACTGCTCATGGTGACTGCATGCCCCAAACATGCTCCAGCATGGAGTCAACCTGAGGTCTTGGATCTCATCAGCTTCTGGAGCGAAGAGTCTGTTCTGGCTCAGCTACAAGCCAGCAAAAGAAATTTGGATATCTACGAGAAAATAGTGTGTGGTGTGATGTAAAATGGCCTCAACAGAGATGCACAGCAGTGCTGCGTTAAAGAGCTGAGGCAGGCATATTAGAAAACTAGGGAGGCGAACAATCATTCTGGTTCAACACCAAAGACATGCCACTTTTATGAGGTGCTGCATGCCATTCTTGGCGGTGACCCCACCACTATATCACCATGTAGCATAGATGCCGCCGTAGAATCCCAGACAAGGATGAATGAGGAAAACTCTGTGGACAAGGAGGAGGAGGAGAACCGGGGGCAGGAAAGCGCGGTATCCATTCTCCCTGAGAGGCAGGACCTGTTTGTTACCCCAGAGCAGCCCAGCTAGATGCAGGACAGTGTGATTGACCAAGACGCTGGGGAAGAGACATCTGGTGAGTGTGTAAAGCAAATCATATTTCTGTGGTTACAGCTTCTTATTTCTGGAAAAAAAAAAAAAGGAGTCTGTGTGTTTGTGGGGATGGACTTCCTGTGTGTTTGTCCAGTTAAGCAGAGGGTTACCCCCAGCATAAACTATTTATGATATGAGAATCCTCCATGGATGTCTCCAGGAAAATTTCATGTCGGTACTCTGCAATCCTTTGCAGAAGGTTTCTGGGGAGGGCAGCCTTATTTCTTCAGTAGGACACGTTTCCCTGCCACTCTGCTATTAAATAAGCAGACATCATTGTGGAACATAGCACTGCAGCATAAGGACCAGGCCTGTACCCAGATGCTTGCCGCAAATCTTCCCATTCTGCCTGTATTACCCTCAGGAGACTGATATTAGACATGGTCACCTAGGGAAGATGGCACAAGTTTACAGTACCTGACCAATATAGTCACTCCGTGTTATTCTCCTGCTGTGGATGGTGTCCTGGGCCCCTACACAGACAATTCCTAGCCATGACATTGTTTTCCTGGGTGTTAGGGGTCTGGGAACAGGTGCCTGGGAACAGGTGCCCCTAGGTTTTCTCCAGTTACACTTCACCCACACGCTCCTCCAATCCCTTTGGTAAAGAGGAGCTCAGTGATCCTACTCCTTGGTTAAGTATGAATTGGGGAATTTAGTGCTACACAGACTTCCCTATAATGGATGCAAGGGCCCCTTTCTTAGCATGGCTGGAAGCCACTCTGACCTGTGCAATATATATAGATTGGTACGTGGGTCTGGCGTTGCCTTGTGAATATGAAGGGGAGCTCTTTTTACATTGTAACATTGCTTTTCATCCATGGGACCAGCTAACAATGGAAACTTTGTGTTTTGCTTGCCTTATAGTGGACAGCTCAGCCTTCACCCCAGCTTCTACTCCTGCAGAGCATCTTTCCCAGATTAGGAAACAGGGAAAAAAACAACTCCGGATGACACGTTGAACAAACTAATGAATGTCTCCCACAGCTGCTGACACAGAGCTGAAAGCCTGGAGGATGTCACAGTCAGAAAAACTGAATATGGAAAACAGAAAATCAGCCCAGAAGCAGGAGTGTGCAACGCAATATGAGATGTTGTGTATTATTAGGGATCAGTCTGACATGCTGAGGCGTCTGGTAGAGCTCCAGCAAGAGCAGCGGCAAGACCTCTGCAGTCCCTGAAAAATACTCAGCTGACAAGCTGTTTCCCAGCCCCTACCCCTAAGTGCTCTGGGAGGAGATTGAGCAGGATGTAGTACGTGCTCTACTGCATGCCGGTGGAGGGGAGCAGAAAGAGGAGATGACCCCTTTAAAAACTGGGAATGTGCGTGCTTTGCTATTTGCAGAGTCAAACTTTGCTCTGGATCCCCTAACAGCCTTATGAGAATGTTAAATTATCTTCCTTTCCCCCACTGTAACGGATCATCAATAAAACTTTACTCCTTTAAAAATATTACTTTTTATTCATTGAGAGCTCAAGGATTATCGGGGGGATGAGGAGGAGGGGAATGATGGTGTGAGGGTGGGGTTGGGGAAAGAAGGGACAGCAGTGACTGAGACATACATTATTGCGGTTCATTGCAAAAATGGGTTTTCAATGCTTCCCTGAGGAGCAGCACTCCACGGCTGGCTCTCAGCGTTGCACTGATGTCTGGCTGCTCAAAATTTGCGGTTGGCCTATCAGCCTCCATGACACAATCCTGCGGGAACTTTTCCCCCTTTGTTTCACATGCATTATGGAGCACACAGCAGGAAAAGATAACGGTTGGAATGTTGCATTCACTGAGGTCTAACCTAATGAGCAAACTGCACCATCAGGCCTTTAAGCAGCCAAATGCACATTCCACTACCAGTCATCACGAGCTGAACCTGTTATTGAAACGCTCCTCCTCACTGTCCAGGTGCTCGGTGTAGGGCTTCATTAGCCAGGGGAGCAAGGGGTAGGCAGGATCCTCCAGGATCACTATTGGCACTTCAACATCGTCAATATTTATTTTTTGGTCAGGAAAGAAAGTTCCTGTGTACATCTTTTTTAACAGACCTGAGTTTCTAAAGATGCACGCGTCATGCACCTTTCTAGACCACCCCACAGTGATGTCTGTGAAGTGTCCCCTGTGATCCATAAGGGCCTGAAACACCATGGAGAAGTATCCCTTTCAGTTTATGTACTCTGTGGCAAGGTGGTCCAGTTCTAAGATAGGGATATGCATGCCATCTATTCGTCCCCCCATCCCCGTTTGGGAACTCCATTGAGGCAAACTTGTCCACTATGTCCTGCATATTTTCCAAAGTCACTACCTTTCTTAGCAGAAGTCTATTAATGGCCTTACACACTTGCATTACAGCAGCTTTCACAGTGGATTTACCGATTCCGAATTTATTCCCAACTGACCGGTAGCAATCTGGGGTTGCTAGCTTCCACAGAGCGATGGGCACTTACTTCTCCACTGTCACAGCAGGTCTCAAGCAAGTATTCATGTGTTTCAGGTCTGGGGACAAATCTGCACAAAGTTCAAGGAAAGTGGCCTTTTGCATACGAAAGTTCATCATCCCACTCCTTCATAACCATGCGATCCCACCAGTCAGTGCTTGTTTCCTGGGACCAGAAGTGGCACTCCACCAACTGCAGATGGTGTGTGCCAGTATGCAGCAAATGGGAATTGTTTCATTCAATGGCTTGTAGCAGGGCAGCTTCATTAACATTGTAATTTTCCATGCTGTGACTCCTCTGTCTTGGCCTTGGAAACACTGCAGGATAAGTCGTGAGGTATTTGTGATGCTCACAATGATTGTGCACAGCTGAGCATGCTCCGTGCCTCTCCAACAATGGCGTGCACACAGCAGAGATGGGTTTGGAAAAATGACATGAAAAAACATTCATCTGTTTGTTTTGGACAAGAGGGGAGGAGGAAGGGAGCAATTGTATCATGGGAGGATGATGAACTTCCCAAAAGGCACTGCAGGTAGTTGCACTGTGGGATAGCTACCCATGGTGCACTGCTTTGATTATTGATGCAAAAGCAGCTGGTGGAGACACAAACCCCCGAAGCAATACATGTGGTGTGATCACGCTTCTCCAACTTCTTAAGTTCGGCAGGTGAAAGTCGACAAATTAAATCAACTTCACTTCGCAGTGTAGACATACCCATAAAATGAGCCTGTTCTATATTTATTCACTTTAGTAGAATGAAGCAATGGGCTAATAGGATTTTTTCAGTGCTAAACTGCATCACCCATATATCATTTCCATAAAATATTGCTATAGTCTGTTGTCACATTAGTTCAGCTATGTTTCAAAATACATCGAAGTCGGTGCTAAATCATATGTGCTTGTTGAAATAAAAAAGTTGAACAGACGTGCTGAACATGGCAGGTAGTTTACATGAATTAGACATTGTCACCATTGAAACAAAAACAAAAAACTTCTCTGATTCTTCTATGAGAAATAGGAAATCTAAATCTTCGATGGGGTGACAGTTGCTTCCCGAACTATTAAAAACGAACAAACAAAAACACAGGATGATACTTTTATAGTTAAGGCACTCAACTCAAACTTAGAAGATCTGGGTGTTCAATTCGCAGCTCTGCCATATACTGCCTGTGTGGTTTGAGGGCAAGTCCCATGAAGACACTCTATTGACTTCATTGGGCTTTTGGACATGACTTTAATGTCTCTCAGTTCCCCTTCTGTAAAATGAGGATAAACACTTACCTATCTCACAGGCATGTTGTGAGGATAAATTCATTAATATTTGTGATACTATAACAATGGGAATCAAGTAAATACTGTTACCCCTTTATGACCAAGCTGTTGGCTAAAGTGCAATGCTCTGTGAGTTATTTCTGTTAGGAGGAGAAATACATCAGGTATCTTTCATGTAATCCTGTTTATTTACAAAGAATGTACCAAAGTCCTATATCCCTGAACAGAGGAGGAGTCCAACAACAGGAGGTACTTTGTTCATAGCTCCAAGCCTCTTTCAGCCAGCACTCAGAAAAAGCTATGAGACAGCTTTTGAGCTCAGGGCCACGCAGGGACGTGCGCAGGAATATAATGTGACCCTTTTGGGGGGGGAGAGGGGATACTCTCTGTGCCCCCATTGAGGCCCAAGGCCAGAGTAGCTATCAGCTCCTGCACTACCCCGGGACCAGGAAAAGCTCACTCTCCCCCCCCCCCCCTGCCACGACCCCAAGAGCAGCTTTGTGCCCCCAACAATTATTGGGGGGGCCCAGATCCCTTCTTGCCCCCCTTGTACATGCCCTATAAGTAAGTACATGCCCTATAAGTACATGCCCTATAAGTAATAGATTGATTTTTGAAAAGTGGAAATCACCCAGCAGCTCCAAATGAAGGCAGTCAGAGGTGCTGGGTGCTCAGTATTTGAAAAATGAGGCCACTTATTTAGATGACTAAATATGAACTTAGGAGCACAAATATAGGGCCCCATTTTTGAAAATCCCACCATCATCATCTACAATAGTGATATTTTCTTGAACAGAAGATTGATTGTTCCTTCCCTGTAGGTTTTTTTTTTTAATGAAGATACAGAAGGACAATCATAAGCAGCTCACTCATTTTTTCTTATGAGCATACACATTGCAAACAACTTACCTTTCACATATCCAAAAGATATGTTTATAGTATTATTGGGTTACCAGTTAAGACATTTTTACCTAGAGTCTAACACTCAATTTCCTATATTCTGATATTTTCAATGCAAGATGAACTCAATCCAATTTTCACCTTATTTTTTAAACCTCCCCACTATTTTCACACATACCACCTCAAAAACTATTGCTGCCACAATACATTGAGTGTATGATTACAGTTTCATAAGCATCATAATTGTTACTGTCAGTCATCCAATGTTACAACACCTTTTTTTTTTTTTAAATCCTGTTTGGTACACAGCATTCAGGAAAACTCCCTAATGATAAAACAAAAACAAACATGATGCTCTGGCAGTAAATATGTATACCATGATGTTAAAAATAATCAACAATCTGTACTTAAGATAAAAAACAATCATTTGTATTTTAAATTTGAAACCATCCTTTCCACAGAGAGGTTTTAGACGTTGCTTGGAGACAATGGCTCCTAAGGTAAGGTTCAATGTTTATCCAGGTGGTTAAAAAAACCCAACAATTATTAAACCATAATTTAAGGAATCTAAGAAAGTTAATTTGGGATATTTTAAAAATTAAGCATCACTGAAACAACACATGAAACACAGATGCACTTGAGTGGAATAAGTGAGTTTATTCGCAGACCATTTTTTGAGCTCAGAGGCATTATTCTCTCAGTGTGAACTCGTAACTCCTGGCAGTATTTATCAAAGTGCATCAAGAAGCAAATGCACCCCAAGGTGATTTTTCCACAATACACTTGAAATAAAGAAAAATAAATTAGAAGAATTGGATACACACCATTTTCAGAGACTTTATTTTCATATCAGTAGTAAAAAGGCTCAAAAAGAAGAGTTTATATTTAATGTTATTCATGCAAGTTCAATATAAGTGCAGACACATCATGGAGCACAGGACTAATGAGAAGGGAACAAATTCTACTGACATAGCCTAAGAAGATAAATCATAGAAATATGGACTAAAAGTCAGCTAGTCCATTCCCCTGCACTTCAGCAGGCCCAAGAACTAGAACTTCTTAAAGCAAGTTTTCTCGAGTAACATGCATGCACTAATTAGATAGTAGGAGGAATGGAGAGGTGACTACATGAAAGGAAGAGTGCCCAGGAAAAAAATATTTGGTTATCTAGGCCCTGATCCTGCAAACACTTATGCTCATGATTAATTTTACTGTTGAGAATAACTCATAGGGTTCCAAGCCTGAGAATCTTCAAAGGCCTAAGAATTTAAAAAGTTGGTGGTAGTTTTATTCATGCTTTAAAAGATTAAGTTCTTTCTATTTTTTAAAAAATTGTTGGCATCATCAACATGAGAAATTTCTCATTAAAAACATGGTTTATTTGTTGTGGAATATTTTGTGAATCACTATCATTTTTTTTTTATAATTTTTAAAATATGTTTAATTAAAAGATTTCAGTAACCATACCAGGTATCGAGTGGATTCTCACTATCTACTTTCCCAGTACTGCTCACACTATAGCAACAAAGCAATAGCTAAAAAGTCCATTCTTTCTATGTCTGTGTGACGGGGTACTGAGGGGTGAATCCCTGGTTAGCCCCCTGCCTGCCACACTAGCTTAGCTAGCTCAGGGGCAGCAGAGCAGGTAGCTGGGCTGGGGCTCGAATGCCTGAGAGGAGGCAGCTGTGCGTAGGCACAGGCTGAGCAGTCTCCCTGGGGTTTGGTTAGGCCATGAGCTGCAGCTGCCCTGCTAGCCCAGGAGGGTTTATAAGCCAGGCCCCAGAGGCCAGAGGGAAAAGGAGTCGGGGGAAGTGCAGAGGTGTTGCATGTCTCCTTGGTCCCTAAACAGCCTCAGCAGCAGTTGGCCCAGGCAAGGCCCTGTATGGTGTGTTAGAAATAATCAAACAGGTTGTCCCGGGGGCGGATTGGGGTGACAGAACCCTTTATTGCCTGCTCGTTCCACCTCGCCGCCACGAGTGAGCAACGAGGGGCTTACTTCACAATCTTTTTATCCATAACAGTATGTAAATGTATACATTTCCAGCAACTCCCCATAGACCCTTATTTGGTTACATTGACACCTATAAAATGAATATTAACAACGACATAACGAATACAAGTATACCTGCCCCTGTTTGTGGTTTACAGGATTACCATACAGAGGGCAGGCACATCACCCTAAAGCCTATTCATTTTACACTAACATTCTTTGAAGTAAAGGCATGCCGGGGGGAGGGGGAAGAAGGAAGATAATGCTTTTTTCCCACCAAAGGCCTTGTGCAGGAGTGGCGATAGTTAGCCTCATCCCCTGCACAGTTGGCCAGGAAGGGAGGAAAAGAGGAGAGGTAACAGACTTTAGCTAGAATTCATACCAACTAATAGAAACAAGGTTTTCCCCTGCCTTGACCCCTTTTCCTGTAACTTAGGCCTGACCATTTGTCCAGCTTTTAACTCTTTACTCTTCTACATGGCGGTGGGAGATCCTTGTGCACATTGTAAATAAAGCACTGGTGACTGCAAGCTTGAAGGTCTCTGAGTTCTTTGTGGTCCAGAGGGACACCAAATAGAGGGACGGTGAGGGGACGCCATGCTACAGGCTACAATTTTTGACAGATTGAGAGTCTAAGACTGTGAATAATTTAGCGTCTCCTGCAAGAGGTAGAAATAACCTTGTCCTCAGATTTAGATGAAATTGTATGCTCTTGTACAAGCCTAAACAAAAAATTGTCTCACATATTGGCCCAGAAATTTAGAACCTTCAGGAATGACATGAACATTTTATACTCTTCACCTGAAACCATTTCACCTCCTAAAATACACAACCACTTCATTCTGGTATGGGCAAGTTTTAAAGATGATATACAATACTGTGAAAAAGTACAACCTTTGTGAGAAAATTAGATAGAAAAACTAAAGTATCTGAGCACATTTTGTGGAATAAGTGTAGTTTAGAGTCCAATATTGAAAAAAATAGTAACAGCTTTATTAACAGAGGTAGAGGACAGGTCTAGATTATTTCATAACTACACCCACACAAGTCTCCCAGAAGGACACTGAGTGACAACACACTTAATTAGTGAAAAACAAGGAAGTATTATATCAAAATTTTATTAGGTGATTTTATCCTTCAAGTCCTGGCATTATTACCTAACAGTAACACAAAACTGATTAATCTTTTCTTGGGTGTCATATGTCCCACACTTCAAGTAAAAGTTATTTGGTGTTCGCATTTGTCAATCTTATAACTGTAATCTATTGAAAAAAAAATCCATCAAGTGTCCAGGGAGAAAGGACTTAATTGAACTTTAGCCCTCAACTTGCAGTTCAAATGTTTTTCTTTTTCTCCTTTCTTCAACATACGTACACCATAACATACCTGTTTCTACCTGTTTCCAAATTTTTTGCCAGTTTGAGATATTTCCTATACATATAAGGTTTACAAGTAGAACTCAAAAACTTTCCAGCCAGTAGAAACATTTTCTAAGTTCAACCACTGTTTACAAAGTCCCTATGTTATATACAAACTGGCAAAATGAAAGATCAGTAGACTTCTGAAGCATCTAATATGTGCCTTCAGGAAATTGATATGGTCACATTACATCCCCAAGAGAATATAACGACAGCTCCTTCAGTCTTGTTCATCTCAGCACTAGTTGTAAAGGTCTTGCACTTTCCAGTGCAATAAAGGTCAACTCCAAAGGCCCTGTCTACACTAATTTTCTAAAAGTTTTCAGCATTGGGAAACCTTGTGTGGATGGACTGCCAGCAGCTGCTGGTGTTTTTAGCACCAAGATATGCAGTCTTGCTCAGAGCCAGTCTAACTGAGAGGCTGTTAAAAAAACCTGTGACAGTAAATGGGCCATCTAGACTAGCAATTTCAGTATTGTTAACACTGAGGGAGCTGAACTAGTGTTCACAATGATGGTAGCTTTTTAGAAAATATCCCTAACGTAGAAAGTCAAGAAATTTTGGCAAAGTTAGCATTGATCGCAACTCAGAGAAGTATATGTGCTATATGTGAGAAAGGACAGTTTCCCCCACCCCACAACTAAATTTAACTCTTAGAGTAAGACCTTGTAATCATTTCCTTAATAGATGCTCCACAACACATTTCAAGTTCATTTTATTTAAAAAATGGGGCAATATGTTTTGCTTGAGACTTCTGCTGATGACGGAACTAGAGAGATAAAGGACTTTTAAATAGAATTGTTCATGCTAATGTTAATTAATGTTAATTAATTCATATTAAGTAATGCTTTTCACAAATAATCACTTATTTAGTTTTGATAGAGAATTATAACCCTTCTGTGGAGTTCTATAGGAAGGCTCATAAAACCTATGAGAACCCTTTTTCTCTATTAAATCCCATAGGATTTTTCAGAATGGATTTGATGAAAAATTTGATGACATCTCTTTAAAACAACGCATATGCTCCCTGTCACCTTTATGTTCTGTCACCAGCTAGATCTAGGGCTAATTATAATGAGATCTGGTTAGTAATTGTCCTCAAGGAGCTGTCGTTCATGCCCACCATGCCCCTTCCTCCTGGGGTGGATATTGCCCAACACGGGGGGTATCTTCGGCTCTCTCATATGCATGCTTTATGGCGTATTTGTGCAGCGCAAGCCTGGGCCAGGAGTAGGCCTGAGGTATTCATTTGAAAATAAATAAATCTCACTTAAAAGATCCCTCTCAGGCAGCTAGTTTAAGATTACTGAAACGGCTTGAGTGCTGCTGCAATGAGACAACAAGCATCTTTTTTGTGCAGGTCAAAGCATACTACATTCCCCTTTTACCAAAGAATCTGCAAAACTGAGATTTTTCAAACTTGCGGTCTGTTCAAGAAAGACCTGATTCTCTGCAATTTAAGTTAATGAAGCCTTTTGGCATGAACTATGGCAGAGCCAAGTGCTTCTGCCTGTTCTCTTAAGGCCTGTTGGCAGGTGCTGGCAATATCGTCATCAACACGGGAACTTCCTTAAGTGACCTTTTTGTCTTTACATTTAGCAGAAAAGTGAAGAGTAAAAGTCAAGTTATGTGCTTTTTAATACCTAAGCAATTGGGGTTCTCTAGTCATTCAGAACCTCTTAACCTCCTTCATCAACACAAAGGTTTAATACCATAACACTAGCACTAGTCAAATAATTCATTATGAATAATGTTTATCTCAGACTGGGATTTTTTTCATCAAATAATCCCATCTGGAAAATTTTCTACAGGATTGAATAGAAATGAAAGTGCTATACAGTAACTACACTAGCCACCTGTTTTGTGACCCAGCCCACAGAACTAATTGTCTAATAGACAATGCCAGTCCCTCTATAGGTTTGTGTGCTGGCTTGTGGAAGGAAATTTCTGTGACTTTCATACATGTCTCTCTTATAAAGTAAAAAGATGAACTGAATTTCAGAGCTCTCTTGCATTATTTAATTATCCATTCTTCACTCAAGTCCCTTCCTTAACATGCATTAATCACATAATCCTCCTAATGTGTATACCATTTTTTATGACTATACACAGTGGGTTAAAGGTGGATTGGTGACAACTGTCTTGAAATAGAAATCAGTCATAGGTCCTGATTTTAAGAAGTGGTCAACTGGAAGTGGATGTTCAAGTCAATGAGACTGCAGGCACTCAGCACTTCTGATTATCATTCATAGGTTGTTTTTTCTAAATATATAGAATGAATTAACCAGCAGATTATTCTGAATGATTAGTGGTGCTTTTCAGTGATGGAGAAGACAGGACTCAGTGGAAGCTTAGTCCAAGTATTTAACACAGGCAAACCAGGTGACCACAAGCTGACAACTCCGTAAACAAAATAGACATCTTGTTTCTCATGTTTGGTAAAATGTACTGTTAAATAAACAAGTGACAGCTAAATCCCAATTTCAGATTGTAAAGGATACTGAGTAGTAATATTTAATTAATCTTTCTTCTCTTGCAATCCACCCAGGCTGATGCATTCTACATCTTTCCTAGAGAACACACACAGTTACTGAAGGCAAACTGACACCAAAACTGTATATTCTTGCTTATCTCCAAATTTCAGCATTCAGTCACTAAACAAAAACTATTTTTTCAATTCAAAATGACCAAATCATTATGTTTTTTTAAAATTTGTCTGTCTTTATTTTGACTCTGACATTCATGTTATAGTCCACCATTAATTCCATGAAATAACTTGACACATCCTGGGCCAAAATGTAGGTCAGATTTCTCAGTCATTCTGACAATCTTTTAAATTAATTAATTAAAATAAATATTTGAGAATTAAAAGTCTGCTTGGGTTCTTTCTGACCCTCAGGTTGTCTTCCATCACAATCGATGATATAACATGCAATAATTCATCAAGAAGGAAAAGCTTCCCTAAGTGTGTGCCCTTATATTTTCATGACATTACAGTAATTCAGTTCACTACAGCAAAGAAAATACAATCTCTATACTTTACATAATTAATGCACCATAGGCATGATTATTTTAAAGCAATCTTTCAATGGTAGGAATTATTTCGCCTTTAATTTTATTTCCAATTATAAGGACACTAAAAATAAAAGAAAATTAATAGTACATTGATTTCCGAAAAGAAGTTCAATATACCACACATAAGGCACTGGCTTGACAGTCCTAGAGACTGAAATCTTCTATTTATCTGTGGAAGAAATACAAAATGGACAATGTCATTGCAAGTTTCACAAAACAACCTGCTTCAATTGCACCTAATTTCACCTCTGGGCTCCAAATGCTTAGTTTCTCTGCTCTGACTACTAGCAAGGATGCTATATAAGGAGGGCAGGTTCTAGGATCCTACATCCACATGCAGACCTCCCTCTTTAACTCACCCTAAACTCATAGCTAGAACCATGCAAAAAGACACATGCTCATGCTGGCAGCCGGATCCTGTTTGCTCCAACCAGGGATTAAGAGGGATTGGCGTCTCTCAGATGCAGAAGCACGAGGGACTAACGTCTACCCAAATTCGCCATCATCAGATACAAATGCTCAATCGATCCGGAAGTCGATCAATTAAAACTACCTCCAAAAAAACCATAGCGCTGCACTGACAGGTGTGCATTTCCCACCGGCGCAGTGCAGTGGAGACGTCGCACTAAACACAAGTTATGAAGTCGACAAGAGTTACGTAAGCTACTCTGTGTAACTTGCGTAACTCCCATCGACTGCCGCCGAATTTCACCAGCAGTGTAGATCAGACCTGAGGCAAAAGCAGTACTGTAGGGAAAACAATGATAGCGAAGCTTGGGGAGAAACCTTAAGCTGAATTTGAGGTTTTGTTGTAGTTATTTAGGTCACCAATAAAACCATCCTTCTTATAATAGCACACACAAAAGCTTAAATTTGCTTCTCCATGTCCAGACAATCTCCAGTTCTCAGCTCCATGAATCTACTTCTGTCTTCTTTTTCTGATTAAGCAACACAGCTTCTTGCCAGCCAGTGCTTTCCATTCAGTTCCCGTCTCTCCCAGTTCACTTCTCCCCAAGTTCCACATTATGCCATTCCCACATTCCCCACCCCTAAAATTTGGTTCAGCTCAGTAGCACAGACTAAAGTGAATTTACATAAATATTTTTAAATAATTTTAAGCATTGCTTTTTATCGACTTCAAACCAGCTCTGTATAAGCATAGCTTTGACCATTGCCATGGACTTCACTGGGCCTCTGCATGGTTACCAGAGTCTATGATTGCAAATCCCTCTGCAAGAATGTAGCTATAGTTATAATCTCTCATGTTTTGAAGATGTTCCTATCCTTTTATAAAACAAACTATTGCAACATAAATCAAACAAATAAATTCAGCAGTATGTGTTCTTTACCAGTTCATATAAACTAAGCTCCTGTATTGAGAATAAAGCCTAAGCAAAACATCATTTAAATCATATTTTTCTACCCCAGCAGAGCTTTGTACTATAGACTATTAAATAATATGGGTGGGATTTTCAAAAAGGCTTAAGTGACTTAGGAGCACAAGTGTCAATGACATTGAAAATCAATGGGACTTATGCTCCTAAGTCATTTGGGTTCTTCTGAAAATTCCACCCTCTTTGTTTAACTCTGCTTCATGTCAGCAACATATCTTTAGGCAAAGGGCCATAATTTGCAATGGTGCTACAGGATTGCATTGCACCTACAGGACTACTGAAGTGCTTTGTTGCTGAATGCACATTCAACCCCCCTAAACCACTGGATAAACTAAGTAAGTATTAAGTTATTGATTAAGATCCTCATTGAAAGACTTTTAGAAGGTCTTTGACTCTGGCTTCTTAGTCTCATGGCAGGACTATGGGCTACCTGTCATCAATAATACAAACAGAATTGGAGTTGGTAACAAAACCAACCACCACCACAAAAAGGGATCAGTGATTGAGAGCCAAGCTTTTTTTTTAAACCATGTAGAATCTAATGTAATTTGATAAGACTTTGGTTTCACTTAGGATAGAAAACTATTCAATATACCTATCAACAATAGACATTCATTCATGATTTCACACATTCCTCATGCAAATGAAATACTGGAACTTCAAGGCATCCCTTGACCTAAAGGAAAGAAAGTTTGAAAGTCTTCTACTTCATTTCTTGGGATGTGTAACTCACATGGTGATTGCTAAGTGGAACCAGGTGGATGGAGCTCACAATATAGCTTAATGCATGAGCCTTCTTTCATCTTATTGCAGATTGGACCTGGTGGCATGAACCATGACTCAAGTTTTTCACCTCCTCTTCCTCTGGCTGGCCTGGCCAGGAAAGGGAAGGGAACATAGCTTCAGAAGTTATCTGGGTTGGTATGAGAAAGAACATTTCTGTCACATGGTCTTAACTTTTATAGGGTAAATCTCCCCTTTACTCCACCTCAGGGGCCAGCTTTGGTGCTTTCCCCAGAGGGCAGATTGTAAGGAGATGCAGAATGAACCTGCCCCATTGCTGTCCTCTTGGAGTATTTCTGAGCCACATCTGCTTTTTGCAACATGGGCCTCTAAGCACAATAGTTTTTAGACATGTAAAATTGTTATAGTACTAATACATTATCCCAAAGGATCTCAAAGAACTTTAGAAACAATGGGCCAGATCCTCAGACCAGTCTAAGCCCCATTTCTGCAACTCTAAGAGCAACAAGTGGACTTGAGGCCACCTCAAAAGGGGCAGTTGAAGATTCCTTCAGCAAGAAGCTTAGAAGATGGGAAGGTGTGTGCCCATAGTGCTCCAGCTAACCATAGGCTGGAGTTTATACTGTAGATGCCAGCAACCAGCACAAATGAGTATTATTAACTAAGGTCTTTTCAGACTAGTATCATTAGCATGATATTAGAAAAGATGAATAGGATAGGAATGGAAACTATTTGCAATTTAGACAAAACATTGTAATGTGTAAATCTTGCATTTTTCCCCAGCTAGCCTGCACCAAATGTTTTTTCACATTTTGTTATCCTCTAGATACGATTGCTTTGTTTGTAAGCCATATACGGATGGGAGAGAAGCTTAACTACTCTGCTTGGCTATAATTAAAAAAACATAATAGTTTACTAGAATGGTAATAAATATCACAGTTGGACTTTGTTACTACTGCTAATCTGACTGCAATATAAACAACTTCACAGTAATAACAAAAATGCAAAAGCAACAGCATAATCACTTTAATAAATTGAAGTAAATTACAAATCTTATCTCTTTCACTGGCATTTTATTTAATTATTAATATTTAAATTTGCAATAGTTCCTTCTATTTTAAAAATGTTCTGCAACAGGGCTCAGAACTTACTCCACTTCAGATTTGTTTATTGCAGAAGAGATTTGTCTAACAAGTTTGTCATCAATAAAATATAAGTAAATGGAAATCATTCTTTCAATGAAAGACCTTTCCAGTATGAAGTTGGGGGAAGAGGAATGTCACATCACAGGGTAGAAGCAAATCACCACAGATATCATGAAGGGTATTTCCCTTAGAAACAGTGTAATGACAAATGACAAGGTACATTATAGTTTAGTAATTTTACCTCAATTTTCCTGACTAATCAGTTACTAACCACTGGAAGACCAATTACCTGATCCTGTAGAACAAATCATGTGTCTAGTCCAGAGGTGGGAAAGAGTTGATAAAAAGAAACTAGTAAACAGAAATACCAAAAGAGCTAGCTAGAGAACTATGAGGAGTGTACTTTACACATGGAAACATCACAATGGGTTTCATGTCCAACAGAACAATGGGGATAGCTACACTGAGGAAGGTGTAGAAAAGTACAATGACAACAAAAAAAGAACACTGGAAATAGGGAGCATTGTAAAAGGACACACAGGAAGTCTGTGGAAGAGTTGAAGAACACACAGTTTTCCTGAGTCTCAGTCAAGTCCAAGACTATCCTTCTTCTCTGGCAATAAAAAACAGGACATAGGAGCTCCACACCAAGGCAACATAGAGGCACTGTCCAGCTTGCCAGGAACAGGTCCTAGGTAAGCTGGAATCAAGAACAAGCTGAGCAAATGCTACCTCTTTTTTTTTTTTTTTTGGTCAATACTCATCTGAATTTCCAAACCAAATTCACTTTGACTGTCTGGACCCCATCATGTTTCTTTCGGGCTAACATTCTAGTAAATTATTTTGCTGACAGGTATGTTAATCAAAAGGGTGGGTTTTAAGTAAATGTTGCAGAAATCTGTAACCACATGAATTTTCACCAAAAACCTGTGTCTATAAGTTATGTTTATTTAATCAGGAACCAGAAATGTACTGTAGATTTTGAGGCTGCAGTGTTCCAGGTGAAATTATTGTGCAGTTTTCATCCAGGGAACCTCAGAACTCTGCAAGTTTCCCTCCCATCCCATTCCTTTTTAAAAAATATTCATTCCCTTCGTGTCATCCCATATCCATATTTCAGAATTTTATCCAAAAGATTCTTCCCTACCCTTTACCCATTTTTCTGCATGAGGACTTGGGCACTGTATCACACATTTAAATAAAACAAACAGAGATTTAGACTTCTAGTTTCAGAGGCCTAATATCCTGGAAATGACTACATGTTTGTTGAAGGAGACCATGAGAACATGAAGTGACAAGTGCTATGTGTGGACAAGTAAATGACTCCAGATACTCAAGGTAACAATTCAGGGAATCAGAACATTCCCACTACAATCAGCTTGTGTTTGACCACCAGTTCTAAATACATATTGGTGATTTCCAAAATAAATATATACTCTGCTGATGCTCAGTTAGTATAAGTTAAAATTTCAGTTACCCTGCAGGTAGTATTACCGTTTAAGAGGAGACAAAGAAAAAGCACTGTATTGATGTGTCAATAGCATTTATGTTCCAAAAGAGCTAAAAAAAAGGATCTGTTTCAGAGAGAACACTGAAATATTAAAACTCAAGGAGAAGTAGTCTGCATCTCAGACAAGCGTTTTTAAAGGGAAGGTGCAGGAAAGTCCTCTAAATACATGCCCTCCCCGATCACTAGATAAACTGGGGGGATGTGACAGTGAACCCTTTCAACTATCCTCCTTATAGTAATTTCATTTGGAACACACGTCCTTACTTGTCTTATGAGAATGTCATGTAAGACTGTCAAGATATCTCATCAGTAGCTTCCCTCCTATCTGCCTGGCCAATAACCCTGTCAAAAGAAGGAAATTAGGTTGGCCTGCCATGATTTTTTTGACAGATTATGCTGGCTATTATTTATAATTCTGTTATTCTCTAGGTGCTTACAAAGTGATTGGTTAATAATGTGTTCCAGTATCTTTCCAGGTATTGAAGTTAGGCTGACTGGTGTATAATTCCTCAATCTTCTTTGTTCCTATTTTTAACAATAGGTACGTTTGTCCATCTTCAGTCCTTCTGCATGGCTTTTCAAAGTAATTGCTAATGGTTCTAAGATTCAGGAACCAGCTGAAACAAAAACCCTTACATGAATTTCATCAGGACCTGCCTACTTGAATACATCTAACTTATCTAAATATTCTTTAAAACTATTCTCTCTCTATTTTGGCTTGCATTTCTTCCCTTGTTGTTATATTAATTGTGTTGAGTATCTGGTCACTATTAACTTTTAAAGTCAAGAATGAAGCAAAATAGGCATTAAACACCTCAGCTTTCTTGATGTAGTCCATTATTAGCTCTTCTTTCCCACTAAGTAGAGGACCTACACTTTCCTTCATCTCTTGCTCCTAATGTATTTAAAGAACTTCTTATTGACATTTGTGTCCCTTGCTACATGTAACTCATTTTGTGCCCTAGGCTTTCTGATTTTGTCACTGTTTCCACTTTTTGTAGAATTTCTTTTTGATTTTCAGGTTGTTAAAGAGACACAACCATATGATGCTAGATGTAGCACTTCTCCATTACTACTTCATATGAAAAGAGACAATCTTGTTTATTCAGTGAGAGTTCAATTTCAAAAGTGACTTATTTTGGGTGCCCAATTTGAGACACCTTAAAATGACCTGATCTTCAAAGGATGGGTGCTCAGCATGTCAAGAAAATTATGAAAATCAGGCACTTTTAGCCCTGGTCTACACTTACCTGGAGATTCGGCTGCAGTCAATGGGAGTTATGCAAACTATGCAGAGTAGCTTGCGTAACTCACGTCGACTGCTCTGCTTCTGTTCTGCATGCTGTTTACACTGCACTGTGCCGACGGGAACAGCGTTCCCGTCAATGCAGCGCTACACTACTTGAGGGGATGGTTTACCAGCGTCGACTTCCTGATTGATTGAGTGTGTCTATACTGACCGCTCAATTGATCCAGAAAGATTGATCTGGTGGCGGTGAATTTGCTGCAGTCAGTATAGACATGGCCTTCAAGTGTCTCAAGTTAAGAATTCAGATTTGAGCCACTTGAAGTTGCTAGTCACTTTTGAAAATCTTGCCACTGTCTTTTTTCCTGCCCTTAGAAAGAAAAATCTGTAATCAAAAGTGGAAAGAAAGCATGTAAAGAATTTTAAATGCCTTTTACAAAAGTGGAATTTTGTAAATCTAGTCCAGGAATCTCATTTTAACAGCAACCATTAAGATCTTAGACCCTAATACATGTTATGTTACTATATGTTAGTGTCATGTTTTGCCGTTTTTCTTTCGTGTATGATCTGACACTTTTCCTGTTATAGATGGAGTATCATCCCCTCATCAAGACCTATCCCACAGGTGGCCAATGTGGTCTGAATCCAATCTTTTCTCTCCACCAATTAGATAGAAAATTCTTTACAGCAAGAAGTGTATCACCCTCTCTGAGCAAAGACTGCTTGCATTCCCTAACCTGTCCACCTACTAGCAGCATTCTAACCTCCACCCCATACATTTGGATTTGTTGCAGGTCACTACATACTAAGGAGACCAGTGAAGATGTTGCATAGAGAAAAGACATTTAGCAGTCAGTCAATTCATGGTGAAGGTGTAAGATTCAAGACAAACAAGTGTTCTAGTAGGCCATCCATAATGTGGCCCAACAGTTTTTAAGTATTTTCACTGAATGAAATCTGAACTCCACTTAGGACCATTAACTTCCATAGGTGAACCAATAGAACTATTAATTATTACCATTAGTATTTATTACAGAGGTAAGCCTTGCTTCAGACTACACAATTACTAGTCAGAGCATAACAAAGTTGTAGTTTTCATTCGGCCAATTTTCAAACCCAAAACAAGACCCAGAGTTTGCCCATCCATGAGACAGAAATCAGGTAGGAGAGCCCAGGGTTGAAACCACAGTTGTGCGATTCCCTCAGTAAGCTAAAATAGATGGATGATGAATTCATCCAAACCCCAGACTGGGTGTCTCCAAAATTAGGCTGGACAATGCATGGCAAGGAAATTTGCTGGTACAACCTCCACACCACAACTGTAATGCTTTTGCATCAACAAGATGCGCACCTCACATAATCCACAGAGGTCTCAGTTATGTATGCTAAGTGATTAAATCATGGATGGTAGGAAAATTCTTAGGAAGTGATGTGACTTTGCAGTCATGATTCAGTAGCAGGGTGTCTGCAAGGAGCAGCCATGTTCTCCCCCAGATTGAAAACTAGTGGCATCCTGGGCAACACGTGGGTTTTTTCTTGTGTTATTCTGTTCTAATAGCTTTTTTCTGTCACACTCTTTTCTCTGTGTCTTTATACATAAAATAGTAAGGCAAATGTACTAGTCAACACATTAGAAACACTGGCTGTATTAAGGGTTAGAGTATGTCCTGCAGAACTAACACAGCCAAGAGAGTGAGTTGGATTCTATTCTCACTTGAGCATGATCAGCCAAATTTTTATTAAATTCAACCAGTTACACCTGTGCATATTCACAGAAAGCAATGGGGTCACATAGGTACAACTGGGGACACAATTCTGTCTTCAGAAATGTTGTTATTAATGGAAATTATGTGCAAGCACAGCTTGAGCTACTGTTCACACAGGGAGAGGGCAGGGCTGGCAATTAGAAAACACAAATTGTTACTTGTCAACTGAGAACATTTGATGCAGAAATCACTGAGACACAAACATAAAAACCTAAAAAGTTATTGTTACAAAGTCAAGGTGGGTGAGGTAATATCTTTTGTTGGACCAACTTCTATTGGCCCAAGAGGCAAGCTTTGGAGCTTGCAGAGAGCCCTTCTTCAGGTCTGGGAAATCTACTCAGTGTCACAGTTAAATACAAGGTGTAACAGGTTGTTTCATATAAGGAGTTAACATATATTTCAAGGGACCATTCAAAGTGAAGTGATCAGTTAACATCTCTCCAGTTATGGATGGGAAGGAAGAAATAAAGCTGGAGGGAGGTTAGTTTTCAGAATAGAACAATATTTTTTAGGTACATGAGCAACCTCTTTCCATTGTCTCAACACAACTTATTTCCTTACCATTAAGGTTGGCATCACCCATTTACCATCATCATAGCATATATTAAAGACCAAACTTTTTTCTCAAGTACACTACCAAAAAGCTGTAAGTGGGTAACTCCACTGACTAGGATTTATGCTGCTCTATTCCTATGCCTTTTTAAACACAGGAAACTCAGTTTTCCAACATGTCCAATTCTCTAACTGAGTGTTCAAATCAACATTTATTGCCTGATTTTCAGATTACGTTAATTACAATGCCAACTGCAAATGCTCAGTACCTGGAAGAATAAATCCATTAGAGGTTGCTAAATTGGGGATATTGGATTTGAGTTCCTACATAAAAATTTGGCTGCCCTAAATTGGGCATATGCACTGTTAGCGGCCATGATTGCACAGGGTAGAAAACCTTTTATAGCTATTTTACCTCATATTATGTATTAGGAGAAGAAATATTAACTAGTTAAAGGTGACAAAGGTTAAATGACAGAATGCTTTGCATTTTAGAATAAACAGATTTTTCTGTTTGGTTTGTTTATGCCTATGTGCAGTGGTGAAATTCATTATCTACCATATTTCTACCTCATGAGAAAACAGGAAGATGCCCATCTTATCTGCACAGTACATTTCATCACAAAGGTTTTCTGACTTTCAGGGAAGATGGGGATTGAGATGGTAGGCGGACCCCAGCAGCTTTCACAAATCTAGAATGCAGTGACATAGCAGACAGCCAATGTATTTCCTTCCCTCTTGGACTTGGCCCTTCCAGGAAGCCACTCTTGCCCATTTGACAGGACAGCACTTGTGAATCCTTTTGTCTCCCAGCCCCCTTTCTATCACAGGGAGATTAATAAGGAAGTTATAAGGAACTAGATGATAGAGAATGGGTGGAGGAGAAATGTCCATATATTAAGAACGTAGATGGTTAAGAGATTTGACAGGAAATTTTAACAATTTTTTCAAATGACCTTTGCACATTTTCAGCCTATATTTACATCCACACTTCATGATAGGAATGTAATTTCCAGCTCAAAGAGACATACCCCCGCTAACTCTAATCCAGTTAAACTAAAAATTAGAGCATAGCTGTAGTGGCATGAGTGGCTAGGCACCTCTAATATGGACCCATTCAAGACACTAAGCCCTCCTCTCTTCCCCCACAGCTCACACTGTGGCAGAAACACTGTTTTTAGTGTGCAAGCTTGATTAGAGCTAGCGCAGATATGTCTCCTCAAGATGGGACTTATAACCCTAGTTTGAAGTGTAAACATGCCCTAGGTAACTATACAGACCTATCACTATTACCTTCACCTCACAAACAACTTCCTTGGTAAGATCACTAGATGCAATCTGTCTTTAATTTAGACAGTAACATTTTCAGAGATCATGTTTACTTGTGTGTTTCAACAGTGCCAAGGGCAGTGGGGCTCAGATCCTAGTTGACCATTGCTATAATAATAAGGTGGAATCACTTCACCCACCACTACAACACAGCTACTTCTGGAATGAGGGAATCTGTATAATAGCATGAAGTGTTACAACACAACACTTTGGGACAGGATACTATAAGTCAGAAAATAACATAGTATGCAATGGATCATGGGGAGCTTAGCAGATAACTCTTTTCATTGTTGTAATCCTTTTTGTCACTCTGACTTTTCCCCAAAGGCTGTGGAAGGAAACAAGCTTTTCAAAGACCAAAGTCAAGAACAGTTATCGACAAATATGTGTTAAGTGTGGAATTTACTGCTTTGTATATCAGTGAGGTATTAACATTGTATAAAATTTCATTTAAAGTTATAAAGAACCTGTCTGATCTCAAGTGTTTTTTAAAAGAAATTAAGCAATAATTTTACTTTTAAATGAACATTCCAGAGGGTAAATGATTTCTGCAGTGCAATAAATGATACAGCAAATTGAGGAGTGTATTTTAAAAATAGGAGCAATTTTCCTTCCATAACCTTCACTTGAAAGAACATTACTGCTATTTTATTAAGTGGATTAAATGAAAAATGAATTAGGCGGCATTTTAGGGAGCTTAAATACACTTAATATCACTATAAGATATGTAGATTTAAATGGCAAGTTGCTAAATTGTTATATTGGCAGTGTACAGTACACAGAACATTTCAAAGAAATAATCAAGCTACGTGATGGGACATTCGCTCTTGTTTCCTAAGAGGCCATGTACAATACCAAGAGACTATTCTACCCTTGCTTATGCAACACATTGTTAAAAAAACTTAGTATTATTTAAATCAGAGAGTTTGTCATGTCATGGCACCCACCCATGTTTTAAAGGGAAAAAAATGTAGTGATTACTTCTCATACAATTAGGCCATAAGATCTTGTACAGTACAGATTACACAGAACTGCTACATATATCCCCACACAACATCTTGCACTAGAAAACTGATTCTGCATGGTACGCTGCCTTAACAAGGGAACTAGTGTCATCATTGGTATGCAAGAATTAGCATGCAGTGCTGAGGAGAAGTGTGGGGGGGGGATGTTAATACCAAGCAAGAGTGTGAGTGGAGTCAGGAATAAAATATTTCCATGCTTCAGGATACTCTAAAAATATCAAAAACTAATAGCTAAAGCAGGCAGCCCCAGGCAGCAATTAAAAACAGTTGCATGCCTGTTCAGCAAGTTCTTGTTCTTCAAGCTGTGTTGCACATGTCCATTCCACATTGGTGCACTCCTGAGTGGACACCTAAAGCCAGAGAACTTTTCCCATAGTGGTACCTGTTGAGGTGGCACTTGTGCCCTCCACAAACTTGTGTTGCTAGCCAAAAGGTATAAAGAGGGTGGAGCTGCCCCAATCCGCCATGGTTCCTTCACATGGAAGCCAGGATTTGCTATGACTCCAATATAGAGGGGAATGAGGGTGGGACACTGAATGGACATGTGCAACACATTTCAACAACAGGTATACAACCCTTTCACCTCCCCCCCAGTGCTTGCACTAGTCCATTCTGCTCTGAGTGACTCACAAGTAGTATCATATGGAGGAGGAAGAGATCCTGATCTGACCAGAGACCCTGAGTCTGAAAATCCCCTAAATAAATTCCCCAACAGAGAGATGTAGCATGTGACACTAGGGTCATGGAGGGAAGGGCAGGGTTTGAGCAAAAGGAAACCTTTTGAATGCACAGACAGTTCCATCCTACAGCACAAGGAATACAAAACACCTGAAGATACATGCGTTGGCATGTCCAGTGGATGACAAAAGGGACAGTGGATAGACTTCAATCACCTTTATTCTCAATGAAGAGGATTTCTCCTGACCCGAAGAAATCGAAGTACTGGACTTCTGCTGCTGCTGCTTGCATGGTACCGTAGATGAAGAATTATTCTCTCTCTCTGGATTGCTTAGATGCAGGGAAGCCACAGGTCTAGTGATGGATGAATGAGTCTGAATTCTCATGAGCCCAATGGCTGGATGCTGAATGGGGGTGCAAAGCCACTTCTATCAGGACGTCTCTAAGCCCAACTTCCCTCAGCTTCTTAGTTCTGGTTTTAAATACCTGGACATAGGACATTTATGTCTGGTGTATCCTTCTCCTAAAAACTTGAAGCAGCAGGAAGGAGATTTGCTGACTGGCATAGATTTGTTAAAGCCACAACAGTGCCTGAATCCTGGGGATTTAGGCATGCTTCAGTACTGAGGTAAAAGCTCAAAGAAAACAATAAAAACAAAAGTAAAACAAATCTCTAAAATGAGTAACACTATCTAAACTACAAGTAACAATTTAGAATAAAGAACCTTGAGAAAGCTTTCTAAATGAAAATACAGTGTGAGAAGCTCACATGTGCTCGAACTGCCAACCATAAACAGTGAGGAGGAACGGAGTCGGGTTTGGGCAGCTCCATTCTCTTTATGCCTTCAGCTAGCAGCAGAAGCATGCAAAGGGTGTATGCGCTTCCCCAATAACTAATCGCTGTAGGGAAAGTTCTCTGGCTTCAGTGCACTGGCATGCAGACACCTAATATGCAATGGACAGAACTCAGAGAAGAGCTTGTGACTGTCTGCAAAGTCGCCTAGTGGGACCTTAAAAATTAAATGCCTAATGTTTTGTTACCACAGTGATGTCATGTTCACCTGCTATAGATAACTAGTGTATTTACATTTTTCACACATCAGTTTGTTCTTATAATAAAATGAGCAAACATACAATGGCTAAAACTTTCCTTTTTTTTTTTTTTTTTTACTTTATCAGTTGAGTCAGGTTGCCATGTCAACATGTAGAACATGACATCAATCAAGACCTCGATGCCCAGGTATGACAGAAACAGTATATATATTTTTAAATGGCTTGTACTTGAATCCCTTAGGGATTTCACAGGCTATTGACGCTGGTGACAACTCTGGAGGTTATCTGAAATCATCATTTGGTGAGACTGCTGGCAAGGCCCTTACATCTACCATCATGTGTGGCTGAGTATGGCTCACTTTTAACGTATGTGAATGTTGCAGATCTCTGTGTGGTCTCATGGTACTTTCCTTTCTGACATGATATATGCAGCTGCTTCATTTTGAAGACACACCTATAAATCAGTTCTACAACATGTTCTGAGTGCTTTGGAAGGTGTTCTGTCTTGTAGGTTAATGCTGTCAGTTTGACATAGCAACTGCCTCCCTGCTTTTATTAGTACTTAATTTTTTGTTGAAGGGCTTTTTATGACCCTTATATAGGTAAATATTTGAACTTGAGCTACACATAATAAAAATTAATATACAAAATCATGTTTAGAAATATCTGTCACTGTTTTAAAGTTTCCATAACTGTGAATGCTCCTACCACATTTTTATGAGCATACTATCATTTTCCCATTGATTCCAAAATATTCAGTTGGCTGACATTGGCCCTAATCCTACAACAGGATATATGTGGGCAGATCATCACACAGCCAATTGCAGAAGTGGGGCCATAGTTTTTGACCAAAAGTATTCTCAGCATCTGAATGCATAAAATAGTATTCACAATTGTCTTAAAATAATTAGTCAAATTGAGTTTTCTTTGAGGCTTATCTTTAAACACCTGTAAAGATTTTCAACTTCCCTCATGTATTCAAATACAGCCTAATCCAACCCGCACTGAATTTAATGGAAGTCTCTTCATAAAGCCTTCTACAATGCTTACATGCAAATCACAGATCCGCCCCAGATGCTACAGTTTTTTTCTAGAGCTCAGGTACTAGCTGCAACCTGGAGGAGCATCAAGACATACCTTTCAACCTGCCAAGGCACAGCTGTGTAACACTGGCCTTTAAAATACTTGACAAACACCAGAAATGAGGGACAAACATCATACATAGGAGAGAAGGAATCTTGGCATGATGCCAGATAAGTTTCTTTAGGACATATAACAAAGTTATACACAACTTTTAACAATTGTTGCTGATGTCAATGAAAGTTACAGAAATAAAGTGAAGTAAAATGATTCTAAAAGTGACAGAAGTAGACTCTAGACTAAAATGACTATCAAGCCTTGTAAGGAATCTAGGGAGTTGCATGCAAATTAACACACCAAGTAGCCCACCTTGCTTCAGAATCCCCATATTCGTATTCACAAGTGACATATTTTGAACACTGAAGTAGCATTAACCATGTCATGTGCATCACCCTAGCAGGGTTCTGAGTATGGCATAACTACTTGGGAATGTGGTCTGAGCTCTAGGAGAAAAATGAAAGTTTAGGGTATGTCACTATGTACATATGTTCTTTTGTTTGGATTCTCTGCTCTGCCACATCCTCCTCAAGACCAACTTCCACCTATGATTCTTACAAGCTGTCAGCTCACTAACAGGGCTGGATTTACACCTTTCACGCCCCCAGGCACAGCATCTTTAGCACCTCCCCTGTCTACGGCTGACCTTTTTGTGTTTTCTGTGGGGGGAGGGGTGACAGGGGAAAGACGGGATGGCTGGATCAGCTCCATGGAGGGGGGAAGGGAACAGGGACTGAAGTGACTGGCTCAGCCAGCTCTAGGCAGGGGGGAATATGCTTAACCTCAGGGCTCCGGTTTCCAGCCTGGCCAGGGGGTGGGGCCTCAGGGGAAAGAGGAGGAGCAGGGGGCAGGGCCAGAGTTCTGGCACTCATGTGGGACCCCCAAATTGGCCAGGACCCCTGGGCCAGGGCCGCATTGGCCCATGCAGTAATCCACCACTGTTTAGACACCCCTAGAACGCCAGTACCCCTAAGCACATGCCTACTGTGCCTAATTGGAAATCCAGCCCCGCTCAATAATGACGTCCAAGTTGAGTGGTACTTGGGGAAAAGCTAAATTACTTATTTCACATAAGTAAATCAATACTTTCAAATGCCTTGGAACTATCAAGTTGTGTGTATAGCTAACCTACATCGTGGTTGGACTTTATTACTATTACCCTTGTCCTTTCTTTCCGTATTACAATCTCATTAGAAAAAAGATGAGATCATCCTTTAGGGTGAAGGCTGTGATTCTTTTGTGTTTGCGCAGTGCTGGCACAATAGGTTCTCCATCCTAATTAGAGTCTTTGGGCAATCCCATAATGCAGACAAATAATAAATCTTTCAGTCTCCTTCCTGGGTTTTTCCCCCCTTCTTTCACTTTTTTGCTGTGTCTTTTCATCTCTCCAAATAAATGTAGTCATGCAGTTACAGAAATCCACATGTGGTTGGAGTTATTTGAATAGCACAGTAGGTGTATTTATTTAAACATATGGTAATGCAGACAAACACATCAGCACCTGTGTTTTTCGTTTTCATTTCTTCTGCTTTTTTGGATTCAGAAATAAATGAGTGTCTTTACTCCATTGTGTGATTATTTGACTCTTCCAACACAATGACAAGTGAGAGTTTCCTCCCTTTAATAAAATTAACAAAAATCAGTACAAAACCCTATATTAATGAAATGTTTGCCTGAGAATTTAAACACATGTAAGTCAAAAAATTCAAAATTATGGTTGCCACAGAAACTGTAATGTGGCCACATTATATATTTGCACAAGGGCAAAAATTTAAGAACACATACAGCACTGTTATAGAAAAATTACACACACACAAATAAGCTGAGTTATACCCACCTTAAGATTCATAAGTTTGAATTTCCGGGCAGACACTTACACATGTAACTTCTCAAACATAAAAAGTTGCATTACCCTCCTAGGTTTTTTTGGGGGTTTTTTTTTTGTTTGTTTGTTTCTTTGTTTGTTTTTATTTTTGGTTTATGATTTTGTTTTATAACATTCAATAAATAACCACTTAGTAAGCTAAACTAAATGAAAAAGTGACTTATACCCATGCTTGACTCATAGTTTTTCCACCTTTGTTACCCTTTTACTGAGTGACAGGCCAATACATAGATAACTTGTATATACCAAATGACAGAAAAAGCTCATTCTAGCATTAGAAGTAAATGAAGAAAAATGTCTGTACTGCCCTAAATCGATGCAAATATGAAGGGTCCCCCCCCATATAATTTCTGAGTAGGGTTGAATTTCATTCTTTTATGTAGGCTCCGGTCTAAGTTAACGTTTATTGGCCTGATTTTGTGTTTTTCCACAGACAATCATGTGTAAGGTCAGACTTTTAGGGACCAAGAACGTAGGCTATAATTATATGATGGGGGCTAGGCTGGAAAGCAGTAATTCTGAAAATGACTTGGGGGCTGTGGGAGGGTAATCAAATGAACATGAGCTCCCAGTGCAATGCTATGGCCAAAATGGCTAATGCAATGGTTCGATGAATCATCAGGGGAATGTCAAATAGAAGTAGAGAGGTTATATTATTGCTGTATTTGGCCCTTTTGCAACTGCCTATGGAATACTGAAAGACAAGGTGGGTATGATAATACCTTTTATTGGACTAACTTCGGTTCATGAGAGAGAAACTTTTTAGCTACTCAGCCCTTTCACGGACCCGAATAAGAACCCTGAGTAGCTGGAAAGCTTGAGTCTTTCCCCAACCAAAGCTGGTCCAATAAAAGATCTCTCACCCACTGTGTCTCTAATATCCTGGGACCAACATGGCTACAATACTGCATAGCAGAATACTGTGTCCAATTCTGGTGTCCACAGTTCAAGAAGGATGTCGAAAAATTGGAGAAGGTTTAGAGAAGAGCCGTGAGAACGATTAAAGGATTGGAAAATATGCATCTCAGTGAATGATTCAAGGACCTCAATCTATTTAGCCTATCAAAGAGAAGGTTAAAGCATGCCTTGATCAGATGGTATGTGCAACACATAGGGAATAGAAAGATGATAGAGGGCTGTTTGTTCTCACAGACAAAGGTATAACAAGATCCAAAGGTTGGAAGTTGAAGCTAAACAAGTTCAGACTAGAAGCACCATGAATTGATTTTTATTTTTATTTGTTTTTAACACTGAGCATAACCAACCTAAGAACCAAAGAAGGCTTGAGTTAAGACTCTACCATTAGAAATTTTAAAATGAAGATCGGATCTTTTTCTAAAAGATCTGCTCTAGGTCAAACACAGCTATTGAACTTGAAGCAGGAATAAATTCAGGGAAATTCTATGGCCTGTATTACGCAGAAGTCAGACAAGCTGATCTTAGTCATCCTTTCTGGCCTTAAAATATGTGAACCCGTGAATTTGGGAGAAAGAGCTTAACTGAAGGAAATGCAGAAAATGAACTCCTGAAATGCACGGTTCTTACATAAGACTTACCCATACTGGAACCTTTGACATGACAATACAAACAATTAGCAGATGAGACACTTTTATTTCTCAACATACAATATAAATAAATGTGTACAGCAATTCACTTTGTAATTATTTAATTTGAATACATTATAAGCTTCATGATATTCTTGAATGATTTCTATTCAGATGAAAAACAGCTTAATTAAATTCTGTGAACCCAAGAATTTCAATAGACAATGGAGGCCAAAATGAAGATGTGTTGCCTTGACAACACAGGCCAAGAATTGCCTTTGATATCTGGTAGACCTGACACTTGATAATATTAGGCATCATTGGTATAGAATACTGATGCATCTAGCTGCAATTTTAATTTCTAATGAGAGGCAAAAGCAGTGCCTATAAGCAAAGATAAAATCTCATGTTTTAACAATGTGATGTAATTTTTAGTTTGATTTTTACTTATGCCAATCAAGCAGTACTGAATATAACCTCTGGATGTTGGTGTCAGACTCAGTGCAAGATTGGTAGGGAAGTGTTATCTCCAAGGGCCCAATATATTTCTTAGCAGTTTGGAGGTTGATAAATGTTGGAAGTTTAGCAAAAATGGAACTCCTTCCTGCAAACAAAGTCGGATTGCTTGAAGTAACAACTCAATCTTTGCCATGAAATTAGAAAGTAAAATGCAGAAAGGTATTTGAAAGACTGGTCCACATGTTCAACCCAGTTTCTGATGGCAGAGGAAAAGGGGTATAATATGGAATGCTTCTTACCCCATTTGTGACAAGCGTTTCAGCAACCCAGAAATAAAAATCAAAAGGACTGATCCACAAAGCTTTAGCACATGAGGAATTCCCACCAATTCCAAGTGTATTTCTGAAGCATAGAGGACAGGATCAGGCCCAAACTGTGGTAAAGCTGGTAGTACGCAGTGTTGTGGCAGCTATGTCGGTTCCAGGATGTCAAAGACACAAGGTGGGTGAGATAATATATTTTATTGGACCAACTTCTGTGGGTGAGAGCTTGAAAGCTTCTCTCTCTCCCCCCAATAGAAGTTGTCATCCTCTTTGTAAAACTAATAGAAAAGATAACAGGAATAACTGTAGTAGAGTTTTATGTTGGGCACAGTGTGAACAGTTGCAGCAGTGGCTTCGGTGTATTTTATCAATGACTGAAACAAATGATCACTTTTGTTTCTCTCGTATCACAGGGCATCCCAGTAGCGTAGGACAGCAGACTTTCTCCGAGATTCATGTTTCCTCTTTCACAAATTATTCGATGCTACAAGATGTGATTAGAACAAACACAGTACTGGAGCTATCTAGTCATCAGCAGTGTCCATATTTTTCCACTTTAAAAGAAAACCATGAAAACAACAAAATTAGAGCCCTGTACCAGCTGCTTTGGGATGGAAGGAAAGTAACGCCATAGGAACCTACAAATGAGTAGTCCAAAACAGAGAATTATTACAGATTCAGTGGTTGTATCAAAATATTCAACTCCCTCTAACTGAATTATCTTTTGCTAATGCACTGAAGAGACTATACATAGAAGACTGAGACGCTTGTAGTGAAGTTTGTGAGTACCTCTCACCTAATTAGTCCCCTGCCATTACAGGGAATTTGGGCATTTGTGCCACCTCAGTCTTTCCTATTCTCTGCCTAGACATACCAAAGTTTAGTTTCCTGCGAACTCAGGTGCTTTGGTCTAACTAAGGTCATGGGGCTCCATATAGCAGTATCTGGGTGAAATGTAATGGTCTGTGATACACAAAAGGTCAAAATAGATGGTCTAATGGTCTTCTGGCCTTCAACTCTGATGTTTAATGATGCATAGGATGCTTCTGTTATTTGGGTTCAGTAGTTCTCATGGAGCAGATCCACAGCTTGGAGGGGAAGATTCCTTCCTCAAGGACCTCTGCATGTCTTCCCAAAGCTTTCCACTTCATCTTTAGCAAATTCTTTTTTTTTTTGGTAAACCACATCCTACCTATGAGGGTGCTAGAACATTAATGGATACCGCATTGACTCTTGCAATGTCTCACCAGGTCACCAATGTTCTTTGCCAAAACTATAGAGAGGTTTGGGACCCAGCAGGATCCAGCAGCCCCTGAAGGCAGACCATCAGATCAAAGCCTCTGCCTGTAGGACATGGTGATTAGTTCACAGCAAAAGGCATAGTCACTGTGTTCCCAAATATCAGGTCTACATTCCACTGTATGAAGAAAGCCAAAAACTACCACCCATAAATCCAGTGAGCCAGTTTCTCAGTTTGGTGCAAAAATCTGCACATTTGCACTGTAGACAATGGCGCAACACTGATCTACACCAAGGGAGGATCTGAACCATGGTCATCATGAGCAAATTACTGGGAGCACCAGTCCTGAAAATCTGGAGCCCACGGTCTCCTGAAGTGATGGAAGAGGAATGTACAAAGTTTTTAGCCCACCCTATTCAATACCCAGTGATCAGTATTAAGATAAGGAGTGGGACCCTCTGTTGAGGCATATGGGGGCTTGATATTGACTCCAGAGGATATTTGGATTTGGGATCCAAATGATACAATCTCCAAATACAAACAAAAATCACATTTTAATATCAGCCTCAATCACTCATCCCCAAATTGTACTAGCATTAAAATAAATAAGTGTGCTGACAAACAAAAGGTGGTTTTGTGTAGATACTAATATGGAAAAAATATATTGAAAACTAGGCTGTGTATGGCATTTCAGTGAGTTATAACCCATTAGAGAAAAACATTAAAGTGAGCTTTAGATGGATGATTAATTTCCGAAGTAAATTTAACCTCTGCAAAGTTACACTTTTCTAATTGAAAGTCCAGAGAAAAGAATCAATTATATTTCTAGCCTCTGCTATTAGATCTCTCTCTGTGAGCTTTCCTTATTGAATCTGATTGCCTCTACTATCTACATAAGTAGCTTCATTATTTAGTTGTTTTAATAAAGCAGAGTGGATATAAATGGCCTTTCACATGCTACTGAAAGGAGATTAGAAGATCAAAATAAACTTGCTTTGAAACACAAGATGAAAAGTGTGTAAACTTGTAACATTCTAAATTAAGGATCATCGGAATATGTGAAAAAAATTAATCTACTGCACTATGTATTTCAAAAACCTAGTCACAATTGCAGCACTGCATTTAATTAAGTGAAAAAAATCATTCAAAACACTCAACTTTTTAATTATGAGATTTGATGTACAGAAAGATAGAAAACTTTGTGGCTGGATAGAATCGAGGAACCATTTAGTCTATTTCTTTAGAGTTGCATTTTGTTATTCAGCAAGTATACTGTACCTAAATGTATTATAGTAATTAAGTTCCAAATACAGTTTAGATCTGCATTTCTCTTAATGGTGACCTGCAAAGGAAAAACTAAGCTTGTACCCTTTTTTTGCTTCAAGATCTATAAAAAAGGCTAAATTAGCTCCTGTCAAGACAAGAATTTGGGTTTTTTGTTTTTTCCCCCCCTGGTATAAAGGGATCTTTATATCCTGGAATATTTCACAGCAACTGAAGAATTAGTAAAATTGTTCCATCCCAGCAGACTGAAAGCTGAGCAGTTGAGAGAAGAAGGAATTTTTAGTGAGACTGTCTAAAACACTTCAGTTTATTTAAATTTTTCTTAACATCAATTTGCACTAATGTCCAATTAAAACTTGGAGGAAAGGATGTTGTTGCTAAAAACTCAACATACCTGACCCCTGAAAAAAAGTTTGAAAGCTCAAGGAGTATTACACATTCCTTGAGACTCCCAACTCCTACTGTCAGAGGGTGGAAGGCCCGATTTGATATTCTTGATCTTTTTAATGATAAGAAAACATGAGAGGAAAGGGGGTTGGGAGAATTTTTTTAAAGCTTTTCTTCATACATTATAAAGAACCAATAAAGGACACAGCCCCATTTTTTAAATATTCTTTGTAGGTCACCTTTAAACTCACTTATGCCATGTGCTTCCACAGTATCATATGACAAACTCTTCCATACTCTAAGAACTTCATAAAAAGAAGACCTCTTATAACTAACCTAGACATTTCCTTCCACCGCCTCCAGCTGTGACCATGAATTATCAGTATGCCTTTTCCTTATAGGTAGAAAAGAACAGTCCTAAATGCATTATTTGATTTATACAACTTCGTTCCTTTTTGACTTCAGTAGAACCAGGATTTGGCCATTAGTGAATATTTGTCTTTCAACACAGTAGTTTTATGTTATTTAAATACTATTATTTCTTCTCACAGAACTATCTCATAATTCCAGACAAGTAACCTCTTGCAAATTCACTGTAACCTACAATATGTCAACTATCTGTAAAATCTTTGAACCTTGTACAAAGATTAATTTCTTGGGAAAATTTTGACAAGAAACTGAGGAGCCACACAAAATAGATGTCTGTATTAGGGTGCATAGTTACAACTATATGCAAATCAAATAATTGGATGCCTAATTATCTGCTTGCACAAACTATTGATTTCTATATGCAAGATCTGTAACTGCATTTGCTCATTTATGCACAGGACTCTTTCTGAAAATTTGGCAGCATACAACCAGTTCCATTTTTCAAATCATCTATGTATCTCTGATATCACAAGATAGATTAGTGTTAGTACCCAAACCTGTTTGATCCTAATTGGCCTTCCTTTCCATGAAGGTTTACTGTCATTAAGTAGAACTCTCTGGATCTTTCCTGTAGCTATCTCTTGATCTTTCCCACTATCTCGGCAGTGATGCTTGCATATTTTATCTTGTTAAAAAATGCTATAGTGGCAGCTTATCAAACGCTTTGATTAAATGGCGATAAAACGACTTTTATATCCCTCCTCTTGTCAATATTCTATTTCTACCTCTAGGAACTCAGCCTGAAACAATATTTTTAGGGGGGCTGGGCTAATGAGTGTCAAAACTCCCCATTTCATTTAAGTGACAATGTCACTAATAAATTATTGAAGTGTTTTAAAGTGGCTGGATATCAGGCAGGCATACTTACAAATACACCCATAATACCCACTATATAAACTGAGTCCTAACTATGTGAAGGTTTGGGACAGCATATCATGTAAATACTGCACAAGAACTGCGTAGCAAGATCCATAGTGGCCTTCAAGGTGACATCTTTCATTCTTAGGCTCTAGGAAGAACTGCTAGCACACATGCCGCAAGCACACCAACCCCTCTGTACCAGGCAGTTGAAGTGGGGTAACATTTTGAAATGGAAGGTTATTTAGTGTTCTAAAAAATTGTTAAATGTAGATTATTCACCTCTCCTTTGGTAGCTTATCCCACAGACAAGAACCCCTTAACTGAAAACACTTTATTCTCCAGCTCCTATGAATTTTATCCTAGGATGTGCTAGCTGCATTGTTCCAGAGACACAAAGCTTTCTTGGGTCTATGCATGAAGATGCAGTCACTGATGTTTCTAGATTCTGGGCCAGAAAAGGCTTGGATAATCTGGATCGAAACACTGAATTAGCAAAAGATAACAGAAGAGGGATTGCAACAGAGAAGAAATATGCTTATGGTAACCCATCCCAGAAGAGAAGTTGTCAACACATACAGGAGCTGCTACCCTGCTTCCACCTTCAGCTTCAGACACAGCAGGATATAGTAATCCATTCTGAGTTACAATACTCCTCTCTGCACCTAGAGCTGCTCCAGGCAATTGCTAAAGAGAAGGGGCATCACAATTGCAGCACCATGAGCACACTGCTGAAAGAATTTCGACAATAGCTAACCTGTTTTTGTTCCACCCTCCCCCATTTGGTGTATGGCCTTGAGAAACTGAAGGTATCCGCCTGAATCTGAGGCAGAAATGAGCTTGAGAAAGCACAGTAATCAATCTGTAGAGGGAGTACAAATGGGTAGGGGGAAAATCTTGGGAACTGGTATCTGGAAACTCTGCCTAGCAAGTTTGAAAAGCAGGGGGAAATCATTGATTCAGGTTGTTGAACAGAGTAAGAATAGGCATATTGCAGACTCCAAAATGAGATGTTAATGTGGTGACCCTCATCTGTGGCTTTCATGATCTCTGTGCAAAACAATATCTAATGACTGTATGCAGAGCACTTAAAAAAAAGGTAAAATGAATTGTGTTTCAAAATAACAGTCTAATTGTAAATTCCATTAACAAAGAATATTGCAGTAGTGGTAGATTACCAATTGATCAAAGGCCATTAGAACTCTCTCCTGTGGAGCTAATGATTCATTGGTCTTTCAGTGGAAAATTCAGCAAGATCTCTGGCTACGTAACTTGGAGAGGAGTCATTTAAGAAAAAGGACATTTGCATTAGCTTCTACACAACTTGTGTGCAAGAGAAAATATCATACAAAGAGGGGAATGAGTTCATAGCCCACAGCAGCAAAGCTAGATGGGCACATACCAATCAAATGTGCAACTTACAACTCTTCCAGGTACAACTTTCTGGCACAAGAATAAGTAAATAAGAGTGCACTGCAGGCTACCATGAATTCCCTCACCCTTTCCTCCCCCCCCACCATGTCTTTTACTTCTTCAAACATTCTTAATTATGCAGCCAAACCAGAATACATTTTGTGGAAGTGTAGATTATGCACAAGTGCGATTGCAAAACTGTGATGACTGTGACATGAAGAGAGATGATTTTCATCTCCCATGCACTGCAATAGCACAAAAAATGGGATAACATGAAAACACTATATTCCATTTTCAACATCAAGAATGGAGACAATTGTATTTATTCATTTTTCCCCTTCCATTCATGATTGTTTATAGTGCAAATACTAGCTTACTGGTAACACAAATAAAACATTTACTCAGATCCAGACATAAGAACATACACACAATGCATAATTTACCCAACAGTGTAAAATAAAGGTAAGCGCCTAACAAAATGATCATTGTATAAAAGAAAGAACAACAGCCATATTACGTCATCAGTTCTTCACCTCCACTCAACATACACTTGAAAATGGCTTTGAATTAGGTGTATAATGTGAATTGTGGCATGACCAAATGCTCTTATCTGTGGCTGCCATATCCATCTCTTGTTCACTTGCTGCAAACACCCCTAAAGATGGAGGGGCAGATTTTACATAGTTGCATCACTTTTAAAATGCTAAATACTTTATCACACAATTTCTTTTCACTGCAACAAATGCAATCCTTACCATGAAGCTCAATAACCAGATATGCTGGAGACAGGAAGAATGAATAAAGGGTAATGTAAGCTGATTTTTAGTTGCTTGACCACAGTTACTCCATTTTAGCTAGCCCCTTTGTTTTTAGAGACAGGCAAGGCCATTCCACTCTGTGCACAGATCATGGAAAGTTCTTAGGAATGCAGAAGGAGATAAGCCTCGGCTGGATTCAGCAAGCAATGCAACCTTGATAGATAAGCTGTAGTTAGCTGCAAAACATCTGTAAAAGTATCTTATGAATAATGTATGCCAAATAATATAGACCAATAGTTATAGAGAAAATAGGTTTGTGCCCTTGTAAGGGGGATATGTATGCTTTTGTCATTTGTGTTTAGGTAGTAATAAGGTATAAAACTGTCTGTAACTCTGAATTCGGGGTCTTTTTCCATTGTCCACTTGTGGGCTTGGAAATTGACCTTCTGCAGAATAAATGCTGTTGGAGACTGTCCAGCCTGAAATCCTGTGTGGGTCTCTTATCGGTGCAGGGTAACGAACCACACTTGGAATCTTTTTCCAACAGTAACCAGCCCTAGCAGAAGGAAAGACTTTGATGGCCTGGTAAATCTTTTTCCATCTCTAAGTTCTCTGATTCCTTGAACCATTCTATTCTGATTTATTTTTTTGTCAATAATAGAACAAAAGGGAGAAGGCATTTTAACTGAGCTGAGTGTAACCTTAAGCAGAGAAAGGAATTGAAAATAATTTCCATGAGTCCTATATTTAAGTTACAGAAACAATTAATTTTATTAAAGTTACTCTATTACCACTGATTTTCTTTGACGCTGTTGCAGCTGATGTCCTATGTACCATGGGCTAGCACCAACACAGTAACAAGATACTTCACTTCAACTGTGTTACTTTCTCTCCTTAATGGACTGGGAAAGGATAAGGAGAGCATTTTTACTTTTAATTTCATCAATAGCTCTGGCATGAAATGCTTATCACAAAGGTATTCAGCTGTCTTGCAGAATAGCATATGCAGTAGAAAGGTACTGATATATGTTGTAATGAAGGCTAGAGCTATTTCCTATCTTCTGCACAACTGTTGATTTATGCACAACAAAGCAACACAAGATATAGCTGACCACACACATTTTCTTTTCACAACAGTGACTTTCCTCTAATCCTGTTACTGATTAATTTGATCCTTTATTCAAACTCATCAAAAAGCCCAGGTACCAAATCACTTATTTTGATTACTGTTGATAGCTTTACACAGATATTTTAATTATTTAAATGCACTCATCACTGTTCTCTTTGCTGCATATACAAATGTAGAGTGTAAAATTCACACATCAAGAGTCACCTGAAAAGTGGACTCCTAACGTAATATAATATAGATATACCATTTTTCACGCCCATTGTGAGAAACACTCTGCAAGCAGATAGTGATAGGCTTTGCACTGTTGCGCTGAAAAGACATAAGATAACATGAACTTGGAAAAAAAAAATCACATTTCTATCTGAAATTTGGATACCTCCAACAGTATCACCTAGGAGGATGATCACTGAAAGAAGGCTGAGAAAATACATTATTTCCCCTTCCCCACTTTCTTGAATATGCAAACTTTTGCATATGTGTTTCAGTGGTTTGCTGGATGGTGCCTGTGTGTATAGTTAGTTTCATGGTTTCCCCTGCATAGCCAGTTTCTTCTCACTGCAAAAGACGCTTCAATCATCAAGAGCAGAGCAGAAAAACTCTTAATTTATATTGAAAGAAAGAAAAAGAAAAAGTACAATAAGAAACTGTTTTTTAAAACACATTAGGTTAAAAACACAAGTTGACAGTGTGTCTTTAACAATACCCAAGATTGACAGACCAATGAAAGAAATGACTGGGGCAAGTGAGAACCAGTCATGAATATTCTATTGAAACTACATGCTGAAACCTTAACCCTCAGAATTGATGACCCCATCTGCCCAACCTTTCCCCACAACAAATACAATTCAAAATCCCAAAACCCAACCAAACAAAACAATGCATCCACCAAAAAAACCCCAAAAGATTTACCTTTAAAAAGGGAGAAGAGATTCTATAAGGTCCCCTGGGGACTGCTACTGATTTTATGTGGAAGGTGCTATGGTAATTGTTAATACAACCCCCTAAGTAAGACCATATCCAGATCAAAGCTGTGCAGAGAAAAACAATTCCATTTTGTGGAAGGTTTTTATATTTCAAAATCTGGTTTCACTCAGATACGAAACAAAATCCCACAATTTTGAAACCCTTTACCAAAGGGAATGGAGCCATGGCTTTGGGACGTGCTGCCTGGGAGGCTATGCGGCGGTTGCAAATCCAGGAAGCTCTGGGAACCTGGGCTGTTGAGGAGCTACACGCCTGAGAGAGGGCTGCCCAGGTTCTCAGCTCCCTGCCTGTTCATCAGACAGGCTGCCAAGGAGCCAGGTGGCAAGCTGGCAGGGTTGTCTGTCCAAACCCACCAAACCGGCAGGGTTTCATTGGAACTTCATCAAAAAATCGAACAGTCTCTGGAAATTGTTTCAATTTCAACACATCAGCAAACGCCAACAACAAATGTTGCTTCAGAATTTTTCTAACCAGCTCTAACGCAGATATTAAGATCCAGAGACTTTTTTTTTTTTTAAAGCAAGATCACCTGAGCCCCACTAAGATGGATGGGGACAGGGGTGGTCTCTCTAGTCAGCATTACACCTAAGCCTTTAGGGCCAGATCTAAAGCTAATGAAGTCTATTGAAAGAGACTCCCCTTTTGACATCAATGGGCTCTGGTCCAGGTCCTTAAAAACCAATAATCAAAACCTTATATTACACCCAGGAGTGAATATAAAACCTAAGGCAGTCCACAAAGCACTGGTATAATATTCTTCTTATGGCCACTGCCAATAAGAAATGAATCATTACATTTTGCACCAGCAAAGCTTCTAAATTGTCTTCAGTGGAAGCCCTATGTAGATCACATCATTAGATAATTTGATCACTGGTTAGAGAATGTAGCCACTTTAATAAGGAAAGACAACTTTTTGAAAGAGTGGAAAAGGAAGAGGAGTTTTAATGAAGCATAACAATCAAAATTTGCATTTTTCAGACATTGTGACTAACATTAGAAGCACATACAACAGCTGGGTAAATAATGAAAATATAAGGCAGAGATATTTTGTTTGAAAAGATTTAGTGAAGTTCATACCTCTGCAAATATTTCTGAATTATTTGTTCACCTTTATAAGCAGTGAATATAATGGAAAAATGTTAGTCAAATGGCTATTTTAAAAAAGAAAATAAAATTAGCTGACTGTCTTATTCAATGAGGGAGAAATCCTGGCCCTATTGAGTCAATGAAGCCAGGATTTCATCCCATGCATGATCTGATCAGCAATACTTACAGTACAGGAAAATCCAAGATATGTTGGCAATGGTGAGTCAGTGGTGGCAAAACCACTCACGTGTTGCTACTAAATTGGATTCAACACCCTTCACTACCACATTTTGTCTTCAGACATTGTACTGAAAACAGTAACCTGTTTTACAATCTAGACATGCCCTTATCTCTGTCAGCTGCAAGGTTTCCTTTTTGTGCATATATAATATTAAATTTAACATACTTCGTATTCTTTGTAAATTTATTAACAAATGGAATCTGAATGATTACTTTTAGGACATGACCCTGCTTTCCAATACACCAGGTCCATTTCCATATCTCAGAGGGTAACAGTGAGCCCTGGTATATCAATTAGAATTTGAGAAAAATAAGCACAGCAATGAAAACAAAAAAGTGTGCAGCCAGGCTGAATGTATAGGTATGGGAATGGAGCAGAAAGGTGACTGTCTTGCAAAAAAAAGGTAATTTAAAAGACTGCTAACATGAATAATTGACAGTTACACAAAAAATGCATTTGGTGTGTTTTTTCTAAGTAAATCTCATGAAAAGCTGTCAGAAATGGATTACTCAAGTTTGTAAGAACACAGAATTTGAAAAGCTGGATGAGACCATTGGTCAATCAAGTGATATCGTGCGTTTGACACCGGCCAATATAAGATGCTTCAGGAGGAAGGCAAAAATCCCCAACAATGCACCTAGACAACTGCAAAATGCAACACACATTGGGGTAACAAACAAACCAATCCAAAGAGACTGTAGATCACTGTAGGGATTATTTTACACCCTAATGCATGAATTTTGATTACTTTTTCTTAGCACACAGGATTATAAATGTTGGTTTTGGACACAGATTTATCAAATGCTTGTTTTCAAGGCAGCACCTGAGTTTTGCCAGTCTTTTCAGTACACACAGTGTTGGAGGAACAATGGAGACTAGAAAAAAATGGAGTATGGGAATTCCTGTTGTTCAACAGTGACCTTCATCACGTGCTTCAGAGGATGGCATAAAATGCCATAATTCACCTTATTCTACATTATACCATGATGGGAACTTTCCTCGTGAGCCCAGATGGTGATCGACTAATTCTTTGTAGTATGAAGACTGAAAGCCCAAAGTGCATTTAAGAATCTATGGCCACAAAGACATCCCACAACTTAACCACATGTATGAAAGTGCAAGGAAAACAACTCTCAACTTTCTAATTAAGGCCCCTGGCCTTCTGTCAACAGAATGAAAATCAATTTCCACATATCAGGAAATATGAAATTCTCACAAGACTGAAATGTCTCAGTGTTTAACAACAGTGTTTATAAGATGGATCTCTTCCTTTTAAATTATGAATAAGAACAACTAAGCAAGCTTATTTGCACCTCTAAAATGCCCAAAGCCTGCACTACACACAGCCAAGATGAAGCCCAATGCTGCATTTCTTACCCTAGTCTTCCTTGCTACAGGCAGGTAGAGTTAGGAGAGCCTAGCAGGCAAACTTCTCGCTCTCTCAAAAGAATGAATTGCCTTACACTTTAGAACTTGAAGCTGCTTTAAGTTAAGCTAGGAATATTTTGGCCCTAAATCAACCCAGGATACAAGGTGCAAAAAGGTGGCACAGAACCATCCTCCTCACTCTGCCATATGTAAACAATGCAACTGAGAACTAAGCCCACGAGGCCCAGTTCTCCACTATCTTGTACCTTGTTCATTCACCTTCTCCACAGAGAGTGCTAAATCAGAATGGTACTTTTTTACACCCCTTTGTACAGGTATAAGTGATGGCAAAGTAGTGGAGAATCAGGTCTGCAAACTGTAATAGGATATTATGGTTCTGTCTCATATGGCATATTACATTTTTCTGATCAATTAAATTTGTTATATGAGATTGTGAAGATTGAGTATGAAACATAATGAACTTGGAGTTCCTGTCCCAGTGACTTGGCTGATGATCAAATTGACTCCAGTTCTTCCTTAGGCACTTTAAGAGAACATGGGCATTAAAATAATCCACAGTAATCAATGAATGAATAAATTAGCCCTCCCCTTATTTTAAGTTACTTTAAACTTCTTGCCTACAAGTCAATAAATAATCATTATGGAGTAACTTAAAAAAATTCCATCTAAAAGTTTTGACAGAAATTGTCTATTGGTAAATTTGACATCACCTGATGAATTTAGCATTATAAAATAAGTGCAAGGCAGCTGGAGATGAAACTATTGCTATTCAGCTTCTAATTCTTCATATTCACTGTGCCAGCCTATGGGCTAAAGTAGAGGCCACAACAGGTCTTAGCCACTTGAGCAGTATTTTCAGGCTACCCATTCTACGTAAATGAGAGTTACATAGCACCCGGTCTGCCCCATTCCAGCACCCTGAACTAGCTTATCCAGAGCAAGCACAGACACATACATGGTCTACAGTGCGCAAGGGTTGCAGAGATTCTCATCCCCCCCACAATCAACTCCACGCTCAGCTGTACACAGAGTTTATATTTAGTTCTTGGAGACAGACAGATGACAGGTGAGAGAGAGACAGAGAGAGAGTTAATTCTCTGTGTCTCTCACACAGCATCTAATCATAGATCTAAGTAGTGACTGGCTATGCTTTGGACTGAAAAAATGAAATGAAAGTTCGGCTCTGCAAAGGATAAGATTGAAATTTCCTGACCTCTGATCTTTGAAGCCATAAAGAATGATGTGTCCTTGGAATTTCAAGCCAGGTGGCATGTGCGGAAAAATGTGTGCTGCCACCACAGTCTAATTATGCACAGTTAGGTGCTCTTAGCCATCAGCACTTTAGCATACTTGACTAGCGATGTATGAAGTAGGCCACCCCTGGAAATGGGTTTTCTTGCCCTATGTCCAGCACCAGCATAACCAGGGGCCATAAATACTTAGGCTGTTCAATATCTCCTCTCTTTTACTTTTTTAGCATGATTTATTCACATAACTAGGTTAAAATTGCAGCTGTAATTCAGACCGAGGATTGAAATGCTGTCTGGCTTCAAGACACTTGGGAGTTATTATCCTGTTAGACTACAGACAGGACAAGCCCCGTAGGCCTGATTTGCTGACAGTTGTCCAAAAAGGTTCCAGAACTCCTGTGTTAATTTATTAGCCTCAATTTGGGAGGGGAGAGTGCACAAATTTATTCGACTCCTGTGAATCACAGTCTGAGATTCTCTCAATTTCCCCCCACCGCCAATCTTGAGGCCTAAAATCTAACAACCACCAAATATAATTAATGATATTTGAATGAAATGGTGTTTCCCTTTCCCAAACTGCCGTAAGCCTTATGGTTGACTGAAATTACTTTGTTGCTGCCAAATAAGGTAAAACACACAGTGCCTCAGAGATAACAATCCTGTTTACAAAATGCATTAGCTCTTGCTTTCAGGGTGGCATAAGAAAAATGTATATTGTATTAAAGAGGAGAAATTTGCTTCAAGATCTTATACAAACAGTTCTCTAATGTTCAAAGAGCATCACATCCAGCAAGGTGATCACTTTGAAATTTTCATAAATTGAATACTATGTTCCATAACATGACCTGCTTATCTCTCTCGGACTGATCCTGCCACCACAAAGCCAGTTCTGAAAGTCAAAATCATTGTTCATGAATATATGATGGAACAACAAATAGCTGGAATGCTTTTCATTCTCTTGTTTAACCTATTGGGTTTAGTTACTCCATACTATCTCCCTATAAAGCCTTTTCAGTAAGGAAAGAAACGTAAAAAAAAGTCTGACTCTGTTCTAGGCAACAGGACAATTTTTATTCCTCACAGCTACTAACTAAATATAATGAACTGGGTTGTGAAATGGTCTATGACAATAGACCTGGGAATAGCCTCTTAGGAGAGCTGAAAAATCAAAGGACATCTAACTCGCTTATCTACCATTAGCTGCCTTCACTGTTTGTCAATTATGTTATTAGAAAAATAGGTGAACAATAGCATCTCCCTCCCCCCACAAAAAAGGTATCAGAGGAGTAGTACCGGTGTGATCACAGCACATACAAAAGTGGGCTAGTTCTTTTCATATTTCTTGTTCTGATTGGAACATGGTCCTAATACTGAGTAATGGATTTGAATCCCATAACAAGTTATTGCTCACAGAATGTAAGTGCAACAAGACAGTGAAGGCTGATGACTTCTGAAAGTGGTTAGCACCAAACTGTCAGTCTCAGAGCCACTCTGTAGTCATGGGGTTAGCTACTATGGCAGCTGATTTGAAACAAGGCAGGCAATGCCTACTTTACCTGCTTTCATGAGCCTCCACAGCTCCATGGCTTTTCACTTTATGCAACCATTTCAATGATGCTGACAGATGGACTCAATATTTGGGGCTGTGGAAGTTTTTTTTGTTTTTTTCCCAGTGAAGTATAAAGAACAAACAGAAATCATGGTTTAACCATTTAGAAAATGAGAGATATCTGTGTTATTTTGTAGAATTATGTGCGCATCAGTTTACCTATTATTCTATTGTATATTATTCTGTTTGACTGGATGGAATTAAATCAAAAGGAGGGGATGGGGAAGAAGGAGGACAAAATATGATAGATAAGGTACCTCCAGGGAGAATACCAAGGATCCTTAAGAGAAACAATGAGTGAGCTAGTCATTAGGAAATAGCTATCTGGGTCAGCCAGGGGACAGGACCTTCTCCCCCCCCACTCCAAGGCCAAAGACTAGGATCAAAAGAACATTATGCCATTAACCCCTCCTTTCCCCCAACTTTTATTTGAAAAGTTAGGGAGCAGGCAGTAGCTTCTCAGGAACAGACACAGAGTCAGGCTGTGGAAATAAGGCAGGCTGTGCACCACATGCCTGAGGCAGCTGGGGTCACTTAAGATTTGGGAGAGGTGATGAGCTGCAAGCAAGCCTGAGACACATGGGCCCTTTGGGAGGCCTAACCCTTTCCCCCTCCTTGCCGAGTACCTTTGGATGAAGGAACAATAGGTCTGAGTCACTTTAATCAACCAAGTGCTGGTCACAGACATCTGAAGAGGAGGAGTTTCTTGGGTAAGAATTGCAGTTGAGCCTGTCACATTAACACTGCTGGAAACGGGGGGTGCCACCCCAGGATCCAGCCTGAAAGTGATAGAGCTATGTAGCAGTGGTAGAATGGTGAGAATAGGAAGCATTGTAGCCTGACAAAAAGTGGGGTGAACCATGGAGTTCCACTTCAGGAAAAGTATAGTTCAAGGCCTGTCACTTGACGGACTGGCCACAGCAGAGACTGGGGGGAGAGATCACAGGTACATTTCACCCATGAGCTGTCAAAAACCTCAAATCTTTTTTGAAGGAAAAATTTGTCCATATAATAAACATGCAACTTTGTAGCTCAAGTTGCAAACATTTTGCTTCATTTTATTTAGTTTCCTTTTGCCGACAATCCAGAAACCTGGTGAGTTTGTACAATGCACACAAATTTAAAAGTGGCAGCTTTCATTCAGACACCTGCTTCTTTAATCAGATGTGGAGAACATTAATGAATGTTGTTTACACAACTCCTGCAAACACACATGCTTTCTGGGCTCGATCTAAAAGGGATTTTAACTCAATCTCTGAGAAACACTCAACTGGATATTGTAGAAGCACACAGCAATTGTTCAGCAGAAGAAAAGATTTGTGTATGCATAGATAAACAAAACACACAGTGGTCAAACTTAACATGTTCTGATTTGGAAGAGTTTCAAATAGTGGTAATACAGACAGAATCAGTAAGAATTTTCCAGCAATGTTTGAAGTGCTTCCACAGTACACAAATCATGCCCTCCATTTAAATCTTTTCAAGTTTTGCTCTTGTAAGGAAGTAATGCTACTGTGACATATTCAATGCTCGGTAAAGGGCTACTGAGGGAACACTATAGTAATGTTAATTACTTCCAAAGGCTTAAAGACCCAATTGCAACCACTCTATGAACATATGAAGTTATTGATGAAACAAAATTCCTGATCAAACCTCCCAAATGCTAGTAAAGATGGAAATCGAACTTTATGAATCAGTCCCTCTCATATTCATACACAAATTATGTGAATTATATATACACACACATGCACATACCACAGATATCCAGGCTTGCGTGTATTGTAAAAACTCTCGCTGTTTCCAAATGAAGTTGTGTGTGTAGAGAATAAAACCTACTACAGAATATTGTTGCAAGTACTATGGTATATCAGCCCATTGGTATCTGGCAGCATATTAAGTATACCATGGACTCAGAGGCAAATGCCGGAGGCGCTCCACGCACTGGGCTCTCTAGGTTCTAGCCCTTGTGTTCGCAAGAACACTTACACATTTGGAGTAACAGAGGATTCCTTTACTAGAGCTGCCTGAAAAAAAGGTTGCAAATGCACTAGGCTTTGCAGTTACAGCAAGAAGAGAGATATACCAATCAGTTTTCAACCAAGCCCTTGCATCTCACTCCTTGCTCATAAGTAGTAAGGAGGTCTAAAAATGATGTATATATTAAGAAAATGTACCCACTGCACCAGATCTACCTCTCTGCCAAATTCTGGGAAGTTAGACAATGTTTTGTAGGAGACATCAGTTAACAATGAAAAGTGGTGCTGGCAAAGGAAAAAGAAATAGCCAGAGCCCAAATTCAAAGAATTTCTAAAAATTCATGAAGAATAGTCAAAGAAAAACTGCACGGAAAATTTGTAGAGCATAAAAATTATCATATGAAATTTCACATCAATTGGGTGCCTATTTTTAATTTAAAAAAAATGTATTTACCCATTTTATAAATAGCCATAGCTAGAGTGTCACTATCAGGTGCATCTCCATAATAAACACACATCTACATCTCCCTCTGCATATATATAAAAGCCATTTACATATATATCTCCACATTTTAAAATATAATTTGGATATAGGGCTTGTATTTAAAAAATTTCTTCTATTTTGTAAGTTTCACCAAGTAACATCCCACCATTTCCTTTCTACTCAGGATTAACAGCAGTATTGACAGCCTCAAATACTCAAAAATCACAAGTCTGGCTCCCCAAAATAATTTTAGATTATTATTTATGTTTCTATTTCTGAGCATCTAGGGCATACTTGAATCACAGTCAGTCTTTACTCTTCAACAATAAGACCTAGAAACGTACTTTAAAAAAAAAAAAAAGCTGAGCTTATTGTCTATTCATATGATTCCTGGAGCTAGTGTTTTAAGAAATACCCCAAGCACCAAAAGACACACGATAAAACCATAGAAGTTGGCAACGGAGACAAATAAATGGTTAATGCAATGCTCAGAGTCTAGTGACCTGGAGTCTATTCCTCACCCACAACAAACTTGCTGGGTGACTTTGGGCAAGTCACTTAACTCCTATAGTGTAAGCCCACCAAAAAGCATACCTACATGAAGGGAATATAGTAATAAATAAATCTAAGTGGTTTTATATATTATAGATATTACAATGTTCTGTAACTGCTTTCTATATTTTTCTAATGATGCAAATCTATTCAGAACGCCTCTCCAATGGTTTCAGATAAGTAAGTCATTTCATGTTATGGCAAAAGTAACCTCTCTCTGATATTTCACTGGATAGAAAGCAAACTCATCTATAGTCTGTGGGAAGACTGTCAAATGGGACACTTAATTAGTATCCACGATACATACTGTAGACAAAAGGCAGCACCTCACCTTGTTGGCCATAATATATTTCTTCATTCTCCCCTGAAATAACGGTGAGTTTTGAGTAAGAATAGGAAGTCAGAATCTCCACTTAATTGAATTTAATGAGCTCTTCTTCTCCATTTAGTAATTTCCCATGTTGTGCATACCTTCATTAGCAAAACCTCTGCCCCTCCAGCCCATAATCCTGCAACTATTCAAACTCTGTTTTCCTTATGATGTTGTAAATATCCTTATTTTCCCAAGATATCCTTCAAGTAAAGCAACATGGGTCTCTAATTAATGAGAACGATAAATGAGAACTAATGCTCTGACAACCAAACACACAAAGCAACACTTGGCACCACTTTTTCCCTAATATATGCTAATTATATTTTATACATAAAGTAAACTAAAGGTTTGTTAGTTGTTCTTTATTACAACAGTATTAAGATTCTGCTAAATTTATAGAGGATATTTTATTAGGTAAAAAGACCACTAGAATGTATCAAAGAGACTAAGTCCTTATATTCTGCAGATGCATCATACGCTAGGCTTATTACAATTAATAATGCACTGGAGATACTATACAGCAGAATTGGTTTAAAGTAAAGATTTTCTGCATAGGTGGCCATTTTAAAAAAGTCTGAGACTTAATAATGTTGCTACTGTTATAACAAAAATAATGGTATTTCCCATTATACCCTAAGATCCTAAAAGAAAATGTCACTGAGGACATTAACCAGCAGTGAATTAAAACCAAAATAGCCCATTCAAAATCATTTTTTTCTTTTTTATGCCTGTCCCACTGGTGAGAGATTGAGTCTATTTGGGACACATATTATTGTCATAATTCCAGAAATAAAATTACATGACCACGGTTCAAAGCAAAGATGCATTGACAGGAATTTGCACAACACAGATTAAAGATATACTATTAAAAGATAGATCCACTATTAAAAGATAGATCCCTTCAACTCATACCAGCATATCTCCACTCAGAGATCACATGTACCTCAGCCGAGCATATGTCCACTCCTGTTCTCATTTTTATACATCATCTCTTCTGTGCTTTTGCTGTAATTGCATTTTATAAATTTATTAAATATATTGCTAAAAGAAAACAATGTAATTCAATTATTTTGACTTCACTCAGCTGTGCTCATTCTGTCTTTTTCATGCCACATTGTCACACCTAACAGCATCATTGTTCTTTCAAATATCAAACAGCAATGACATTAGATAAACACTAATTCCTATCCAGTAGACAAGCCACATATTTTCCTGCAAGATCCATTATTTATCTTGTTGCTTAAATCTCTGCAGATACATAGATGATTTGCTACTACCTAGCACCTTATGCGATCATTTACTGATTATGCAAATTGGGTGCAAAATACTACCATTCTGATTCGGTAATATTTACACATAGGACTTAACCAACAGAAGCTTGGTCTTTTGGTTAAGGTTTTAGACTGGCATTCAGGAGATTGGGTTCAGTCTTGGCTCTGGTATCAACTTCTTGTGTAGTCTGTATGCCTCACTTACCATATGTAAAACAATTCTAATACTTCCCTACTTCATACAGGTGTTGTGGGGATAAAGTCATCACTGTGAGGCACTCAGACACCATGATGAGATGGGTCATATAAATAAGCACAAGTATCCAGGGCCTTACACTAATCAGGGACATAGAATTTTACACTTAATTTGCACAGGTGCAAAAGGCCACAAAATGAAAGGCAGTAAAAATCTATGTCCTATGTCTTCTTTAGAAAACACATCCACTGGGTTCCAAAGAAGCTAACCGTTAAAGGCAATCAGGTTATGTATATTGAAAGCAACTCTAAATCTTTTAGCAAAATTTAAACCAAAACCAAACCTTTCTGCAGGTTTGTATTGTGAATTATTTTTCTATTTATTTCTTAGTCCCTCTGCTCTATGCTAGACCCAGAAATTGAAGTGTACAAATGCTTTGAAAAGGTGTTTTTTTTTTTTTAAATAGCATTTCTAGTCTACACAGAGGAGGAAATACCAGAAATCTCTTTCTCCTCCCTCCCTTCCCCATCCTGTTTTTGGTAAGATTTACATCTCCTGTTTGGCTAGTTCAAGATTAGACGTCAATAGGAATACAACTACTCAGGTGTTCCTCAAATCAATGAGACAAATTACTTGAGGTAAGCTCATCTCTAGATGAGATTCAACCAACTCTGGCATTTAACTCTATTTCGTTAACATGCAATAGAACAGTTTTTCATATATTCAGGTAAGTTACAGAGAGAGTGATGCTAGACAATATCAAAACTAGTGAGAAGTGATGCAGGGGAGAAAAAAGATCTTTTTGGTGTTTTATTGGCTCATGAAAAAGAAAAGCTTTTTTCATATATTTTTGGTTAATAAGTCAGTCAGTTTTCATGTAAACTGTAATTCTACTATTAAGAGCAGTCATCATTGCAAAAATGATGATTTTTCTTTTGAGTGGTTAAATTTATGACAATTTCAGGTTCACAAATACACATAAAAATATAAATGGTAATTTGGCCAATGTCTACTTATAAATTTCTCCATTTCAAGTGTCATCAAGAGAACAATCTTGAAATTGCCCATCATATTTAGCACTTACTAACCTAGTTGGTAAACTTTAATGTTATACTTCTCACAATGTTTCTCCATTTTATGGAAAAAAACAGAGGACTCAGAGAGGCTATAAATTTTTTTAAAAAAACCTTAATAATAAAGAGGGATTTTAACTATTCCAACTATTCACATACCACTTCAGGACAAAATGCAGAGATAAAGTTTCTTGACACCTTAAATGACTGCTTTTTGGAGTAGCCAGTACCCACAGGAAGAGAGGCAATTCCTGATTTAGTCCTAAGTGGGTCACAGGATCTAGTACAAGAGGTGAATATAGCTGAACCACTTGGTAATAGTGGCCATAACAAAATAACATCCCTGTAGGGATGAGGGGGAAACACCAAAGCAGTTCAGCACAGTATCATTTAATTTCAAAAAGGGGAACTACACAAAAATAAGGAAGTTAGATAAATAGAAATTAAAAGGCACAGTGGCACAATGAAATCCCTGCAAGCTGCAGGGAAACTTTTTAAAAACACCATTTAAATACTCAATTTAAAAGTATATGCCAAATTAAAAAACACAGAAAGAGAACCAAAAAAGTGCCACGGTAGCTAATAACAAAGTAAAAGAAGCAGCTAGAGGCAAAAAGGCATACTTTAAAAAGTGCAAGTTAAATCCTAGTGAGGAAAATAGAAAGGAGCATAAACTCTGGCAAGTGAAATGTAAAAATATAATTATCAAGGCCAAAAAAGAATTTGAAGAACAGCTAGCTAAAAGTAACAGCAAAATTCTTTAAGTTCATCAGAAGCAGGAAGCCTCCATGGGGCCACTGGACCATCAAGATGCTAAAAGAGCACTTGAGGAAGATAAGGCTATTGAGGAGAAACTAAATGAATTTTTTGCATTTGTCTTCATGGTTGATAATGTGACAGAGATTTCCAAACCTGAACCATTCTTTTTCAGAGATAAATCTGAGTAACTGTCCCAGAGTGAGGTATCATTAGGGAAGATTTTGGAACACATTGATAAATTAAACGGTAATAAGTCATCAGGACCAGATGGTATTCACCCAAGAGAAGTTCTGAAGGAACTCAAATGTCAATTTGCAGGACTATTAACTGTGATATGTAACCTATCATTTCAATCAGCTTCTGTATGAGATGACTGGTGACATCAATGACACGCCAATTTTTTAAAAAGGCTCCAGAGGTGATCCCAGCAATTACAGGCTGGAAAGCCTAACTTAAGTACCTGGCAAATTTGTTGAAAGTATTGTAAAGAATAGAATTATCAGATACATAGATGAACACCATTTGTTGGGAAAGAGTTAACAGCGTTTTTTGTAAAGGGAAATCATGCCTCACCAATCTACTGGAATTCTTTGAGGTGGTCAACAAGCATGTGGACAAGGGTAATCCAGTGGATATAGTGTACTTAGATTTTCAAAAAGCTTTTGACAGAGTCCCTCACCAAAGGCTCTTAATCAAAGTAAGCAGTCATGGGATAAGAGGGAAGGCCCTCTCATAAATCAGAAATTGGTTAAAAGATAGGAAACAAAGGGAAGGAATAAATGGTCAGTTTTCAGAATGGAGAGAGGTAAATAATGGTGTCCCCCAGGCTCTGGACTGCGACCAGTATTGTTCAACATATTCATAAATGATTTGGAAAAAGGGGTAAAACAGTGAGATGGCAAAATTTGCAGATGATACAAAACTAAAGATAGTGAAGTCCAAAGCAGATTGTGAAGAATTACAATGGGATCTCACAAAACGGGGTGACTGGGCAACAAAATTTGCAGATGAAATTCAATGTTGATAAATGCAAAGTAATGCTCATTGGAAAACATAATCCCAACTATGCATATAAAATGATGGGGTCTAAATTACCTGTTACCACTGAAGAAAGATCTTGGAGTCATTGAAGATAGTTCTCTGAAAACATCCACTCAATATGCAGTGGTAGTCAAAAAAAGCTAATAGAGCATTGGGAATCATTAGGAAAGAGAGATAATAAGACCAAAAAAATCTCACATTTCCTCTATATAAATCTTGAATATTGCATGGATATCTTGTCACCCCATCTCAAAAAAGATATATTGGAATTGGAAAAGGTACAGGAAAGGGCAACAAAATGATCAGGGGTATGAAATAACTTTTGTATGAAGGGAGATTAATAAAACTGACTTTTCAGCTTAGAAAAGAGATGACTAAGGGGGGATATGATAGAGGTCTATAAAATCATGACCCGTGTGGAGAAAGTGCTATTTACTCCTTCTTATAACACAAAAACAAGGGGTCACCAAATGAAATTAATAAGCAGCAGGTTTAAAACTAAAAAAAGGAAATATTTCTTCACACAACACAAAGTTAACCTGTGGAACTCTTTGCCAGAGGACGTTGTGAAGGCCAAAACTATAACAGGGTTAAAAAAAGAACTAGGTAAGTTCATGAATGATAGGTCCATCAATGGCTATTAGACAGGATGGGCAGGGATGCAAAACCATCTGAAGTGTCCCTACCTTCTGTTTAGCAGAAGCTGGGAATGGGTGACAGGGGATGGATCATTTGATGATTACTTGTTCTATTCATTACCTCTGAAACACCTGGCATTGGCCACTGATAGAAGACAGGATATGGGGCTAGATGGACCATTGGCCTGATCTAGTGTGTCCATTCTTACGTTCTAAAATGACTTGCCCAAAGTCACAGTGAGAGTCAGTGTCAGAACTGGGATTAGATTTCCTTGGTCCCAGTCTTGCCTCTCTCAAAGGTTAGGCAAGCCAAGTAAAATATGGAAAACACCATACTGTATTTCTTGTGTCCTTCAAGGCATTGAGCATAATTACTTTTAAGAGAGAAAAACTAACAGAAAGATAAGTAAAATGTTAGCGTTTTTTGTGCTAGTGCTGCTTTCGTTTCTTGCACCACACTGTATTTGCCTGTTTCCCTGAATTTCTTGGATGTCAGTTTGCATGAAGCATGGATATTTGTTGTTTCCACTGAGACTGAAAGTAAAAGCTATAAGGAACTTTGGCTTGAACACATATTGAATCAGAGAAAAGAAAAAAAAAAAAAAAAAAAAAAAAAAAAAATAAGAGAAAAAGGTGTTTTCTGACTAACCTCTTTTCACCTGTATCAGGAGAGCTGAATGATTAAAAAAGAAACAAGAGTCAAAGATCCCCTGGATACACTGTCTCAAATATTGTGAAAAGTTTTGGCCAACCACATGGAGAACAGTTCATGATAATTCAACAAAAATGCCAAGTCGTGGTGGAGTGAAGGGAAGGCTATCTCAGTCTATGATTCTGTGGGAGGCTCCATTAAGTCACCCCGATGTGATAATACTTCTTACTAACGACTAAAACAAGTTGTGTACAATGTAGGTTGCTTTTCCTCTAGTGCACTGTAAGATTTGGAGTGTGCTGCAGAAAACTGAGAAATGCAATGGAGGGCACACCTACAAAAAATACATCTGTATACTAAAGAAACAAATCATGAAAAGCTCAAGTTCTATTATTTCTGATATACTTTGAAAATCCCTTTTACCTGTAAGAAACAAACAAGCAATACATTGTAATTAAACAATAAAAAAAAGCCTTTTTAACCATTCTGAAGGAGCGTCAATTTTGCTTGTGCACTAGTCTGATGAACACAAGTCTAGCTTCTCACCATACTAAGCACAGAACTATTAACATAAAAATGTACATCATCTATAAAAGTTAATAGACCTAGAACAAAAAGATGCCAAATATAAGAGTAGAATAAAGCTGAAAGCTTTTGCCTTCAGAAACCTAGTAACTGCAAAACCCTGACCCATCACAGCAATGTGCCCCAGGTTTTCCTGCTCTAAATATAACACTGAAGGATATTATTTAAGCTGTGCTGTGTTAGCTCATTACTTTATAGGAACATAGCTAGTCTTCATGAAACCATAACTATATAAAATAAATAAATCAATAACATACACACAATAGATGTTATCCATGAAGGGATTTCTAGTCATGCAACAAAAAAATCAAATGAAATCTAAAACTATTTTTAGAATTGCTATTTGTTTTAAACTAAGCTTGTTGTTCACAACCCATCCTGGTATGCATCCTCCTTCATTGATGGATGTGCCTAATAAAGAATAAGCCCATCTAAAAGCTTAATAGATTATTTAATGAATGTCCTCTTATTCAATATGCCAAATGCTTCCTTACTGGATCAGACCACTAGTTTGTTCATTACTCCAGTAGTGGCCAATACTCGGTGCTTCAAAAGAAGGTGCAAACTCCCTCTCTAATTTACACATTCAACTGCACATAGGCCTAAATTAGTCCCTTTGGCTCATGTAAGTGATAAGTGCCACAAATCATGAGACACTGTTCTGTGGGCTTTCATGAATCCAACACTGAGCTATAATTGGCCTACTTGCCCGTAATACTATTTAATTCTATCTCTGATGACATTTATACAGGTAGGACAAAGCCTAAATCTATATAATAAATAAATAAACAAACAAATCTATATTCTAAAAATAGATGGTAGTTTAAAATGACTTTGTAGAATTACCATGAAAGTCTTCTCATTCACACTAAGTTAATTGTTTATCTGCAATATCCTCCTCCTACCTGCAATATCCTCCTCCTCCTAACAATAAAGAGGATAGGGATGACAACAAAAAATTGTCAACTAAAGTCTTTTTATAGGCCCTCCTACCAAAACATACACATATTCTTCTGATGAGACCATTAAGGAACTCTCCCTCTGGTTGCTAAAATGGAAGTCAGAAAGAAAGGGATCATCATTTGCATATCAGGAAGCCCCACTTGGCCTTCTGTCTCCACAGCATCTTTCATTGAACAGGATCCCAAAGCACTATACTGACTTAAAATGAAATACAATCCTAACACAGACATCACTTCAGCCACTATTGACACACATACTTCTGTGGGTGGAAACAAAGCAAATGTTGAATGGTGCACAGCAAATACACAGCAGTTTAAGACAGGAAATGTAGAACCTTTTCCAATAGAGTCTAGGTAGGAAATTTAGGTACCACATGTATTTTTACAAGGTGACCTCAAAGGGGTTAGTACCTCAACCCTTCAATTCCTCATTATTAATTATTATTATTATTCATTTCAGAAAAGATAGTCGTAGATAGTGAGAGTGGGGTGATTCTTGGAAAGTGAGTTTAAGGTTGGGTTTCAACTAAAAACTGGAGTCCTAGGATGTGAATGGAGCTAGAGCAGTGCAAAAGGAGCAAGTGTGTGTAGAGAACCGTCACTGAGAAAGCAAAGGTAAGAGGGCAGGCAGGCTGTGGAGCAAGCACATCAAGATCTATTCAGCAAACCATGGAGAAGAGCTGCATTTGCCTTGACTGGAGACGTGTGTGAGAGAAGCAGGTGTTGCACAGAGCTGAGTGATCATTGCATCCCTTCAATCTAGGACAGAGCTTCTGCTGGGTCACTGTTGTGGCATGCTGGAATGAAAGGGATAATCCCATATTCAAACAATGGCACAGACAGCAGCACAGTGCTTCCTAATCCCATGTCGGGAAATCCATTATGTACTTTCTCAGCAAGAATAGTGCCATTAATGAATCACCACCAACACTTCTTACACAATCAACAGTAGATGTTCCCTTTAGGTCTCATTGCATTCAATCTTTCCATTCCTCCTGCACACAGGTAGGGAGGGAAAAGGAAAAAGAATGTCTTCCCATTTATTCCACCTGGCTGCTGGTATGGAAAAGAGCTGTATTTGTGGATGGTTCCTTTTTTTCACCCCAGCCCCCACAAGAGGAATCTCACAGTGGCTGCTTCTTCTCTGAGAGGATCTCCATTGGATTTCACTGTAGGAATGGTGTCCTCAAAATGCCCTATGCTGCCAGATACAAATGTATCAGACTGAATGAAAAGCCTTTCTAAAACCACACAGAGTAATGAGCTGATTAGATGAAAGGAAACAGCAGTTCCCTCAGTGTAGAAGGCAGGAAAGTGTCCTAAGACATGTTCAAATATGTTCCCCTAATCTGTAAGTGTTGCCTTGGAAGAATGAGATGATAAAAAACATCTAGGGTTACATTTAATGATATCCTGAGTCAGTCACACGGCCCCTTTACCCTTCTTAGACCATGAGTTCAGCTCCTCCACCATGAGTGTTGAGCTCATGTGAAATGTGGACTATGTTGTTAAAAACCACTGACAAAATATGCCTCAGAGGAGCGGTTCTCATTCCCTTCTAGTTCCTCACTAAAATAAAGAAGCCCATTTTATATTCAGTGGAACTCACACAAACGAGCTTCAAAGGTATCTAAGTGAAGAACAGCATTTTGTACTTCTGTACAACTGACTCATAATGCTACAGGTATGAAATCCAGTCTGCCAAATCACACTAGTATGATGTGCAGGCATCAATAAAACCCACTGCCACGGTAAGCAAAGATGATCAAACCAGCAGAAAGTGTTTCCTTGTGACAAACCAGGCACTGAACGTTCTGTATCAAAGCCCAACAAACCACGTTGCTATTATACTCATCTTCTCTCCCCATCATGCTTCTCATTTTGATGGCTACACCCTTTAACACAGTCACAGTAAAATTCTTAGGTGAGAGAGAGTCATTTTAAGGCCTATTGACATGTAGTATATGTTAAAAGTAAAATCTAAATTCACATGGCAAGCATTTAAATTTGAAATTTGCTTTTGAACAGCAACAAAGTAACTTCAAGAATAATTTTCAATATTTTCAGCAGCTGGAATTTTATTGTCTCATTGTACATTTTGTAGTTAGTTAATGATGCACCGGTTATAAACCTGCTTTAAAAAATAAGAGTTATTATTGAGTTTATAATAAGCAATATTTCTCTTAGAATAGTTGGTTTATGATCAGTAAAAATATATTTGCACCCAGTCCCCTGGTCAGACAGGCCTCTGAGTATATTTAGTGGAAAAATAAGCTCCACAACATATGAAGAAGTTTAACACTGACTGTTCACTGACGTCTACATAGAAATGGGGAAAATGTGCTCATTGATTGAGTGACAATCTTAAAAGTGCTCCACAATAAAGTGTACTAGTTCATGTGAATGACTGCCTATGTTTTGGAGTTACTTAAAGGCACTTTTCCAAGTGCCCCGTGATCGGTATCACATTACTAATATGGGAATGGTTTTGCAGAGGAGATATTATACTAGTACTGGATTACTATATCAATTTCTGTAATAGGTGTTTGAGCATGTCCAAACATAAATGAGATGCTTCCAGAAGCCTTCACTCACTCAATCTGATCTGAGAGTTGATATGGTTAACAATGGGTTGTGCTTAGCTGCCCTGGCTGCTTACTGAACATATTACACCCCTGAATGGACTGCGGTCTGTACGGTACTTTGCTGTTGCTTTGCAGCCCCCCACTGGAACGTGCACTAATGCATTACAGAGTCTGTCCTCCATTTGAAAGCCTTAATCTAAAGAATTGTTATGAAAAATCAATTTATTCTCCATTGATTTTCTAACCACGTTTTTCGGAATGAGATAGCATCCCATATGCCACAAGGGTATAGGCTCCACCAGGCTTTGATAAGTAGTTTAGCAGAAGATAATGCAGATGCATTACACTATGTGGTAAAATCCTCCTACTATGTTTGTTCTAAAAATCAAACAAATTGATAAAAGAAAATGCTGCTGGGAAGAAAAACTGGTTAAAGGACAAGCAATGAGAACTAAGGGTGGGATTTTCAAAAGAGGTGACATAAGTCCCATTGACTGTTCAGCTTGTACTTTGTAATTACTAAGGCATCTGACATTACAGGTGAAACCAACAAGTATTTCTCTATATATACACACACATGGACTTTCAACACTGATGGTGCAGAGCTGAGCTTTATTAGGGGAAAAGAAATTAATTTTTTTTTTTAAACCTTGGTACACAAATTTATTTCCAATTTTCTGCTTTGAAGCCAAACACTCTCATAGCCTCCTACATTCTGCAAACTATGGATGGATAGATGGTGAACAGAGTAGCCCTTAGAGTGCTTTCTTGGCAACTTGCCGTTAGCTCAACAGCATCTAGTGATTAATAACCTTTAACGAACAGTAATTCATACAGGATTAAGTAGCTTTAAAACTCCATGCTTTAATGCAGTTGAAATTGGAGTGACCTAATTTTTAAATAAATCTATTCAACAAAATCATACCCCTGCCCCATTTTAGATTTATATTTTGTATAATAATGGGGCAGCGGGAGGTGCAAGGACATTTTATTTTGATTAGCCATAATACACCCACCTTTTCACCATGGAGACCCTTATGTCAATTCCATGCCAGATGTAAGCAGTTTAAAAATAAAATTAAAAGAAAAATCAATCTAATGAAGGTAAAGTTAATAAGTAAAATGGGTCTGCAAGTCAACTCATTATTCAACAGAGTATATCCATCAATTTCAGGTAATTAATGAACAGTGTGTTCATAATTCCAGCCTCTAAAGTATGAAATGCAAAATAAAAAAGAGCAAAGAATATAAAAAACACAGGAAATGGGTTAGAAGGGGGGACAGGATAGAAAGAATGACCAATTTTTAATGTCAAAACCTCTGTGTAACAAAAGATAAGGAGCATGAAAAAGATTATTTTAATATCAGTGCTCTAGATATATCATTTTCATATTTAAAATATGTGCAGGAATTTTAGAAACCATTCAAAATAAGGTTAGATAAAAGAAAGAACAAAGGCAAGATAGGAAGGAAGGATTTTTGGCTTTCCACTGTAAGGAGGTAAGTTTGAACGGCAAGTCAAGATGGGTGCACTGGCAGACTTGGCAGAGGACAGCTTGTACAACAGCCTCTGAATGTGCGCTATCCCTAGCTCTAGACGTGCAGTGCATCACTTTATTCAAAAAAAGCACTAAAATCCAGCCACAGGTTTAAAAGGGGAAAAAAAAAAAAAAAAAAAAAAAAGTCAGTGGGTGGTCAAGCCAAAAAGCTGTAAACATGGTACCTAATTCATTTTTTAAATTATCTCTATTTTGGTAGTCACGATCTAATGAAACATTAGCAATACAATTACATGTTGAAGATTAATAGGCTTGTTTGGACCAATTTAATTAGTTTAATTTGATTAAAGAGATTTTTCTATTTTAGGTCACACTTCAGCCTCTTTATAAAGTGGCTGGAAATATTTGCACCTGAACATCTAATCTTGAAAAATGCAGGATCTCTTGCTTAGGAGACTACTTTTACTCTGGTCCCTTAAAGTCAATAACAATGCTATCTAGTGGTAAGAGCAGATACAGGTAGTTAGAAAGGGTGAGTTCTATTCCTTTCTCTGCCACTTCAAGCAAGTCACTTACGGTAAAAAATTTAAATGTGCCCAAGTGATCTAGGAGACAAATCTCAAAAAGTCATGAGACTAGGCTATTAAGTCATTTTGAAAATGGGACTCAGGCTCCTAAATCATGTGGGCATCTCAACATTCTACAGTTTCCCCAAGAATAAAGAAAGGAAGTAATATCAATCTTTAAAAAGTGCTTTAAGACCTTCTGACAGACGATTAAATTTAAACAATAGTTGTAATCCAGTAATTTTGGATACTATGCTCTCTGTTTATGCATACAGTTTTTTTGTTCTTTTTTTTCCTAATTTTATCTTCCTAGAGACATCCAAAAAGTAACTAATAAATAGGTAACATCCAAATAGCAAAGTAGCAACAATTCCTTGTTGGTACATGGAACCATTCCGTCATGCTTCAGCACAGGTAAATGTATCTCCAGTAATCTGAATATTTAAGCTACAGCAAGATCCATGATGTATTCATCTCTGAGATTGTGAGAATGGTCCTCTGAAAAAACCAGTTACAACAACTCTCCTGCAGTTGTTACCTCTCACCTTAGAAAATATTTAAAATGCAAATTTAAAACACATTACATTAAATGAATTAAACATGAGACTTTTTTGCTGTTTTATAATAATGTAGAGCAAGTGGTGAGAAGTGAATCAGGCAATAAACTTTGGCTTTTCTATGCCAACTCTTTAGATTCAGAGTTTTAGTTAGAACACATCGATGTAATGTTTGCTCAACTATTGATAGCAACCAAAATTTTGTGCAGCAAAAATTAGGTTAATGGAATGAAGTAGATTTGGCAAGAATCCCCTGAAATTATTCTATTGGACCCTCCCCCAAACCGAACCCTCCGTGCTCCCCCCCCCCAACACACACACACACTCTCACCCCACCCCATTCTCCTGTTAAGTTAAAGACTTCCAACAATTCAGCATACTAAGAATTACATTATTGGGTGACCCTGAAATATAAAACTGGCAAGTGCCACTAGTCTAGTTGCTGAGATTTGTCTTGCTCTCCTACTTAGACATCTGCATTACAGTATTGCAGCTTTGCCTCTTCCAGTTGATTATTACCTCATCACTGAGGCAGCCCATCGGTACAGTCCAAATATTTATGTTGCAAAAAAATGGGAGAGGCTGGGCTGTGGGGACAGAAGATGGCAGAATGCTACAAAGGAAATGGCAATACTAGAGAGTAAAATTGCTAATAATGGATGCAGAGAAGAGAGATTTATTATTTTTAATATGATTTATCATTAAAAATATTAAATATTTATATTCTGTATTTGGAAAGAAGCAGGATGATATATTTATATTAGGTGAGGATGGTGAAGTACAGTCCATTATTAAATATGCAGGACGATAAACATTTATTAGGGATAAACATATTTAAATCAGCAGGCCCAGATAACTTGCACTGAAGATTTTTAAAAGTGTTGGCCAAAGAGATCTATCCCACGGATGTTAATTTTTAATAAATGTTGGAATACAGGGAAAATTCCAGAAGATTGCTAAGGATGTACTAGTATGCTAGTAGTTAACGCGTGGAACCGTAGGCCAGTTAGCATGACATCAGTCCTGGCAAAATAAGGCCACAGTTTGTTGCTGGAAGAGGCTGGGGGATGATCATGTTTTAGAGTACATACTTGCTGACCAAACCATGTAATATGGTGTAAACTGCTTTTCATGTGGACGAGGAATAATCTGCATGGAGGTACATGGAGGGTTGGCAATGTAGGGTGCTCCACTCAGGTCAGAATCTGAACTTGTCTGCATCAAAATAAGCCATCTGAATTTGACTTTCAGTTTAAAACCAATAAACCACCACAAATAAAAATCAGAAACTCTGCTTGTAATAAATACCAATAAGCACTCAGGTTACAATTTCTGTAGTGTTCCTTTTTTTTTTTTTTTTTGGAAAAGAGAAGGCACGTAGTAAGCAGCACAGAAGTCTGGAGAAAAATATCTAAGGCTGATTCTCACCAGAAAAATATCAAGGTGAATCACCTTTGATGGTAGTTGCAAGTCCTGTTGCTATAAGGTACTATTTATGGTATGAAAGTCAATACCAGGAAAACTGATTTGGGATTCTAAGAGAAAAATAATTTAATGCTGATTATTTTACTTCAGAAATTCATTCTAATATTCTTAGAGGACTCCTCAAAAGAAACTGGGCATAGGGATGTGGGGCATTTTGTAAAAGGTTGTATTCCTGCCTTTAGGAGAGGAGTTGGCAGGGACTATGGCTATGCTTTCTGAAGGAGCGATGTCTCTGATAAAGATGGATTCAATCTCTGGATTCCATTAGATCCCTAGCAGCTCCTGAATACAAGAAAACAGCAGTAGGTAGAACTTATTTCCTTCAGCCACGGCTGGCAAAAAATATTTCATCCTTTCTTTTCTGAAGCAAACCTTAAGAATTTTACAATTTGACACCTTATGAATTTGATATTCAGGCCAGATGACTGCAACATACTGTTTCCTACTACTCCAGAACTTTATTTAGAAGCTTCAACAAGTGCAGAATTTGGCAACCCACCAACACCACCTTACACTTGGGCTCCATGCGCTGCGCTGCCTTCTAATTCACTTACAGTAGCAATCCAAGGTCTTTGTCACAATCATAATGCCAGAAATGGTCCAAAACCTGGCTCATTTAGAATCTACATCTGATTATGATCGGCTGAGATCAGCTTGGGGTATTCTTGATGTTAGTCCCTTTGGTTCAACTCCTGAGGATGCACTAATGATTATTTTCATAAGAAGGACCGCAACTGTGTAATTTGTTCCCTCTCCCTGTCAAAACCCAACAACATGATGCATCTTTTAAAGTAGGATTTTAGTTTGATTATTTCAGGAATTCCAATGTTGTCAGTAGGGTAAACAAAGGTAAACACCTAATTGCTATGTCTCTATAGTGATAGTCAGACTTGTCACCTCATAATTCGGTTTTATTTAGCTGAATAATAGGAATGATAAATCCAAATAACAAATTCTCTTCCTGGAGACAGCATGCTTTGAATGTGGTTTAACCTAGCTGGCACACAGCCTAATAGGATTAAGGTGGACATCTGGTAACCAGCATAGTATAAAATTTGCTAAGGGTGTTTTCATTTTCCAGAAAATGTTTGGTGTTTCCAAAAATAAAATATATTCCATCTAGAGCAAAGTTTAACATATCTAATTACTCTAAATCACTGAGATTTCTGCCAAAGTAATTCCCCTGCCCTTTAAAACTTTAAGAAATATCTATATGACAAACATTGAGGATGTAATTACACTAATGGGCTTGAAGGAACAGATTATTGATGGACCTTAAGGATGACATAGTGCATGCACTTGTAGAAATAAATATGATAGGAGACTTGTCATGCATGGTGTTCTCTGGAGACATATTTCAAAACAGTAAAAAAAACCTTCTTATTTCATCATTAGTAGATATCCTGTAGGAATTAAATGAAAAATATACATAATATTTAGTATGCCAGGCATCTATCTCCCAAATCTACTGCTAAGTTATTCAACTCATCACTCATCACTTTTCTATTTATATCCATTATTACATATAATTACTGAAGAATTAAGCACATTGTTAGTTTGAAGAAGCACCCCAAATGTCAGAGGTTTATCTGAACTATGTAAACCAACTACATCTCCAATTCTGGGTGGAAATTTTGTCATCCTCTCATGTTATTTTGGAAATTCTATAAACTGGTCCTGTTCAGTATGAGGAGATACAGAGATTTACAAAAGGGATGGAGGAGAATAATAATATATGGTGAAAGTCAAATGAAAAAGCAGGGTTTTATGTTTTGCATGTTTACTTCACTGATTTACCGCAAATCTAAAAGGTATCAAATAGAAAAAAGAAAAAAGTAGAGAGACTCTCTACTACTCTATTCCAAATCAAGATCTTCCCCAAATGAGATGCCAAAATGCATCCCATATGTAGTACATTATGCTGATCTTTATGATACAACAATCCCTCTCCTTGTTTTCAGGATGTGAAAAGCAATGAAATAGTTAACAATACTGCCATTTGACATTACTGTGATTAGGCCTCATATTCAACACATCACTCATGTGAATGAAAAAAATTCACATCTCTCATAGCTATCGTTCATGCTTTCTGCAGACTCAGGATGACATTATGGCATCAGTTTATACAAAATTCCCATTCTCAACTTTCTCTTTGCAACTATAACGACTAGAGATTTACACAGATTTTGAAAGCTGCTCAAGGGATTTAGATGCCCAGTTCCTAGTAATAATAATATATATAAAAAAAAACAATGAAAATTAGTCATCCAAATCCATGGGGCAGCTTTGAAAAAAAATCTATTTGTTTATTTAAAGGAAAACTTAGATTCTTGAGCACACAATGGCAGTCTCTAGAAAAAAATAATGGCTAACTAAGTCAGATTTGCCCAGTTCAACCTCTTCTTAAGATAAACAGACCCTTTTCAAGTTCTGAGCCAAGGTTAAGTCAGTTCCTATTTTATCTGAACTAGTTAACTGTATGCACTTCATCTTCTGAGAAGTATCTGATGTAAGTTTCTTTGGTAGAACTTTAAAATGAAAATTAAGTGAATTTCATTTCCACTTTTGTCAGTCACTAGTCTTGATATCCTTGGCGATTATAGTCCTCTCTTTAACCCTGGAACAGGTATAACATGGACACCAACTAAGCAAGCATCCTCTATACTTCTCCACCGGTAGTCCTTTCTCTTGTTCTATGGTCGTTATTGTTACCCATTCGGTTTATAGGAGTGTAGAAAAAAAAGGTGCCTGTCTAGCACAAAACACCTTTTGACCTAAGTTACAAAAGTCTGAAACCAGTATCTGAAACCAAAATCTTAGCCCACAACAGCCATAACAAAACTCAACTTACAACAAAACTCCCACAAAATATCACCCCCAGAGAGAGACTTCAGCCTCCTTCACCTCTGCCTCCCCCCAAATGTGAGCAATTAAATGTGTTAAAGCATGTTTTCTAGGTCAACACACCCAGACTGTTACAGATCAAAGGAAGGAACAATTACTAGAGCTGAAGGAACCTTCTCATTCAATCTTTGACTCTTTTGCTGAGCCCATCAGCAAGAATACCAACTACAGCTCCCCAGGAACCGGATTTTTCATTTAGCAGGAAATTCTTTCAAAATATTCCTTTCTAAAGCAGAACAAAACCCTCAAAAATGTACTAAATATCTTGTGAAATGAACTTTCAAAAATATTTAGTTTAGGGTCCAAATGTTTTGTTTTCATAGAAACCTAAACATTTTGTTGTTACTGATCTTTAAAAATATATAAATCTTTTTTATATAAAACAATTTTGTTTTCAAAAGACATTCCATTCTGAAAATGTCAGAAAGGGATGTTTGACATCTAAATGCTTCTTTAAAACAAAAACAAAAAAAAAACCCCATCAAAATCAACACATTTTAAAAATATTTATATTTTGACCAAAGTCCATTTTACTTGAAAAACTGTTTTGGTGAAAAAATTCCAACTAGCTCTTAGTAGCAACTGAGTTATCTGTACTTCATGTTTCTCCATCTGCATGTAGGAATTATGCGACTTACTTCCTTTTATAAAATACATTTGGGTTCTATGGACAAAAAGTATTATGCTAATGATATTATATAATATTAGTAATGATTTCTTGTGTTGCAGATACCTGTTCACTAGAAGCTCAACTGATTTGCTCTTTTTCTTAACCTTACATCTCTGCCCATATAATTTCAGCTATGATTATCAAAATCTGGCAGGGAACAGGCTTGTTTCACAAAAATTCACAAATTATTTTAGTGTGATAACAGGATTGGCACCCTACCTGCATTAATATTCAAACTCTGAAGATGGGCTGTAGCAAAGAATGACTTATAACCACTTTATTGTGTCACAATCAATAAATACCTACATTCTTGTTTACTCCACAACAATATATTCCAGAGAATAAAAAAAGCCACCTTGAACTTTTTTGCATTTGCCCTTAACATCCTAGAACTCAAACAAGCCTGACATTATTCATGTTTGGAAAGGCACTACCAAAACCTTTTAACTACCTTGTGTGTCTTTTTTAATCAGCAGCCTCCTTTACTGTGTTGTTACAGTTCACTGGCACAGGTTACCTTGCCTATTTGGTGGAAAGAAAACCTGACAGCATGAGGTGGATTATATCCGATCACATTTTCCATCTCCTTTTGCTTGGCTTCCATCCAGCAGCTTTCTTGAGAATTCCTATATTTAATCAAACAACTTTGGTTGTTCCTTACTAAATGTTCTGAAGATGTACAATGGGGCCAAATGTATAACAAATAAGATGACATCTATAAAAGCTTGATGTAAACTGACATGGTATTTTTATTAATACTGAGCACCTACTACTTTTGGAATGTTTATTAAGATTCTGAAAGGCTGGAGCTTCCCAAGTCTCCTCAGTCTTAGCAGCTTCAAAAACACATTTTACTCAACATTGGCTCATGTCGCATAAACAAAATATGCTGAAATGGATTAAAAAAGAGGAATACCCCAGTGCCTTACAGCTGCTACAGAAATAAGCTCTCTTTTGTCATCAGCTAATATTAATATTTCAAATGAACTTTTTATAATGCTAATAAAATATAGAGACTTCTCTTGAATTTCTGATTGAATCCATATTCCACACTTACATATGTAAACATTCTGATACCGCTACTCCCATTTAATAGTACCTTATACCATGAGTGATCCCATTCAAGCCAATGTGAACGCCTATGGAGAAAGCTATCTTGTTAATGTTGAGTATCAGAATGAGGCCCTTATGATCTAATATGAAGATGATGTGCTAATTTTCAGAGCAACTTCAAGAGAAGCTTTGAATGCTCAATGTCTATGAAATGCTGTATTTTTTTAAGTGAGCTGGCAAAACAGGCAGCTACTATGGAACTTTAATACAGGTCAGTGTGTGCTTGGGTTTGGTTTTGGATTATGCAAATGAGAATTTATCAAGAATAGACAGAATGGATAGGAGGAAGTGACAGGTTATAGTGTGGACCCCCTCTAATGGAAAGATCAAGGAAATTTTCTAAAATGATGGAAAAGTTGTGCTCTGGTTGAGATTTGCATTTCATTATGAACTCAAATGTGGGTTCTTTTTGCCCCAAATATCTCAAAGTTCCACAAAAGTTTTGCTGTAAAATAAGCCCCTTTTCAAATGACAACGAATAACCCACCTCAAAGTGAGGAATAAGCACATGTTGAACAAATGATAGCTTCAAAAGTTAATACTTTCTATGTGAAAAGAGCTGTTCAGATTTCACCAAAAAATGAACGTTTGAGGAGCATGCAAACCTACCTGAAAGTAAAGAACCAAAATTTGTGTGTGAAATTTCATGACAAGTTTACCATCAGTATCACCCTGGTCGAATGAGTTCAGCACTGGACTGGGTGCCAGGAATTCCTGAGCTATAAGCATGTCTTTCAGGGTATTTATCCATAAGGAGTAACGTACAGTATCTACAGAAAGTTTGTAAGTCATCAAGACTCAATCATTGCATGAACAGATAATATTTAAGGAATAACAACTATATTGAAAGTATGCTTTATGGTCTTGATGTAAAAGTTAGGTCATCAGAGATAATGTGTCTCAGCGATGGCTCATTCAACAGGAAGGAGTTGTCACCCTCCCTAGTTAGCTGGTGATATAATGCAATTGTCTAATCACGCTCCATCCCAAGACTATTAATGGAAAACAATAAAAGATAATTGCAAATAATTGTAACCACTTGGAGGTAAAAAGGTAACAATACAACAAACATATGTTCACCTTGTGAATAAAAGCAAAAGAATGACTCAGTATATGGGAGGGGGTAGAAAGACACTCTGTATCCATTCACTGAGGAAACAGCTTCTGGAGCAAGGGATGTTTTTCATGAAAGTTTGGATCCTGCTTCCTGTGAAACCAGCCAGCTCTGCAACAGACTCAGCTTTGGAGGGGAAAACCTATTTTATTAGATAGGAAGGGTTAATTATTAAATTAATTAATTATTATTATTATTAAGTGTAGGACCTACAACATATTTTATTGTTTTGTTTTCTATTGTAACCATTTCTTTTCACCACTCTCATTTTTAGTTGTATCTCAGTTCTTCGTTAAATAAATCTTTTGTTTTATCACTAGTGTTGTGTGTGTGTTCTACAGGAGTGCTGATATAAGGTAAAATCAGTAAACTGGAAAAGTGCTTGAGTGGCTGGTGGTGTTAGGGAACTAACACTCAGCCACCATAGGCAAGACTCCCTCTTGCTACAGGCAAGGGTAACTAAGTGACTTGCAGTCCTGGGTAACCTGAGAATTGTCACACACACCCCTCTGCATCCATGGGCAACTCAGTGTCTGATTTTCAAAATTAGGAATTCATGAATATGTACACATATGGGTTCACCTTTTGCACAGGCAGTTATTTCAACTGGAGACACCACTGTGATAATGCCATCCACAAATGGGGCACTCAGAATACAAACCTTTTGCAGAAAATGGTTGGAGTTTCAAGTTTGTGATGAAACCAAGAGTGCTTTGAGTCTTTCGCATTGCTTCAAGTAGTATGACAAGTTTAACAGAATTTCTAAGAACACCAGGTGGCTGAGTAAGTGCTGTAACTTTCTGGAGACAAGTTCATAGCTGAACTTAAGACACTTCAGCTTTTAGTACTTTCCATTTATAGAATGATATTGCTCCAGTACATTGTCATACTTGCCGAAGTGACTTAAGAAGGGCTTCGGGGGGGTGTCCAACTCCATTTGTAATAGTCATTGTAGTTGACTTATTGTACAAATTGCTTTACCTATAGAGTTCTCCTCATCAATGTTATCACAAATCATCCTGTTGCAATCTAATGCATCATGACTTGTCAGAATATTTTTGATGCCATTCTGTCTTATGCTGAAGGTCCACAAATCTATTTAAACAATGTCTTATTGACCCAAAGGCTCATCTAGGAAGAGCTGTAAAAGTTATTTTGCTTGAAATATGACTGCTTATTCTCTTCTGAGACACACACAAGCCTTAATAAATCCTTTAAAATATATCTGTAGACTTGCATTGCTGAGGGTCAAGGAATTGTGTGTGTGTGTGTGTGAGTGTGTATGTGTGTGAGAGAAAAAGAGAGAGAAAAGAGACAGGAAGATGTTTTTGAAGGTCTCCATAAAATATAGAAATAACAGTTAACAAAATGTTGATCACCTCCAAGGCTCTCCAAAAAACAAAGATGTTAGAAGGAAACAACTTTTAACAAGGAACTTTACTAAAAAGTAAACAAATATTGACAAAAAAAATTTTTTTTTTAAATACTGTAATGTGAATCTGTCTGACAACCATTTATGTATTTTCCAGCAGAAATTGGTACCAAGTTTATGGAAGTAGCTCCATCTCCTTCTATCCCAATAAACTTTCTACAGTGAAAACATTGAGTTATATTTTTGAGCTTGTTATCTGCATGAATAGTTTACAAGCTTTTCTGTGATGTCCTAAAGCAGTGCCTATCATAATTCATGACTACATAGACATTTGATAATGCAAAGTTTCTACACTTCTGTAACTTGATTATGCTCGAAGTATGACTATGTGGTTCAATAAGACAGCAAATTATTTAGCTATGCATTAATGTAATGTTAGTTTTTTAAGCAGTGGATGGCATATCACCACAAGACAAAGAATGTTTTAGAAGTAGTAAGTTTTCAGATAGACGTCCAGAGAAGCTACGGACTTTTAAAATGCTAATGGTCCAAATAATGAAAGTTAACGAAAAATATGTTTTAGCATATTACAAAATTAATATAAATCATGACTATAATGCTGTATACAATCTTTCAAATTCCTACTGATACAATTTGTCTCTGTAAAAGGACATTTTTACATGGGCTACAACATAAGATACAAATATAAAAAAACTGATAGGGCAGTAGATCTTTGAGAGCTGTTTGTGCATTAATATGGCCTTGATTTAGCAAAACACAATCTTGTTCTCTACTTTAAACTGGTGCTTAAGTTGATTTAGAAAAGCAGTCAGTCAATGGGGCATAAGCATATTCCTGGTGCTTTGGAGAATACAAATAAACTTAAGTATGTGAGTTGTTTTGTTAAAACAGCACCTGAAAGTACAGTCTCTTCTAAAATTAAACCATCAGTAGTGACATTCCACCATACTAAGGTAGATAGGAAATTAATTGTTCTTGGGCTGTATCAAGTCTATTTAGTCGTATATGAATGACTAAGTTATACCCACTGATAGACATACTCAACTCCTAACAATGGATGTTGTATACACACAAGTTTAGAAGCTGCCTCTACACCTGGTAGAACCTAAATGTCCTAGATGCATTTACAGAAGAAAATAAGATGACGATGATGATAAAGGAGGGGTAGAAAATTCTTGAAAAAGAAGAGAACCAAGTATCAACTTGCCTCTTTCCTAGTCTATAGACATTTTCTTCCTTCTTTCCTCTCTCATTTCAGTGTATTTAGTTAAGATGACCTTACTAATATACCAAAAACCACTAATCAGTGTGAATTAATCTAGATTATTTATTAAAAAGTTTCAATTGTAAATGTTGTGCAGTAGAATTGCATATAAATTAAAAACATATGACCACGTGGGTGTTTAATGTGCTTCACTGCTTACTATAGCTATCCTTGGCTGGTGATTAGCGAAGAATTAAATCTTGCTGTGACAGGGAACAGGAAGGTAAAAATTACTTCCCACAGTACCTCAGCCATCCACAGTTACATTATATTGGTGCCCTCATGTTGTTACATAAAGGTTCAGTCAACAGCTTCACATGTGTCAGTGGTAGAAATGCTACAGGTTTTTTTGTTGCTGGCTCTTTGAAGGACTAACCGTGATTTAGGATAAACATATTCTCTTCTCTGTTCCTGTGGAGCACTGATGTGATCTTTAGACACCTACCCTACTTCATACACCTGCAAAGAAGCTACAGAGCCATCAACTCCTGGCACACATAATTGTAAGATAAGATCCAATAGCTTCTGCTTAGAACGCCTAAGGCGTTTACTTACAATATTCTAAAACAGGAAAGAGGGCTCAGTTGTCACTAAGCCAGCTGTTGGTGCAGACTCTAAGTGGTATGTCTACACTTTGGCTGGTAGGTGTAAATCCCAGCACAGGTAGATGTACACGAGCTAGCTCTGCCCGATAGCATACTAAAATAGCAGCTAGCTGCCTGGGCATGGATCCAGGGACTGGATGGAATTGTACTCTGATGACTAGCTCAAGCAGCCACCCATGCCACCTGCTCTGGGAATTATTAAACCTCTCAGATGCAGTGCAGATATACCTTAAGGTCTTGATTCAGAAAAAAGCCTTTAAGCACATAATTAAGTCCCATTCAAATATGCAGGTGCGCTCATGCCATTACATAAAGACCCAAATAACTAAACGGTCTCATGTGTCAGCAGCACAGATTCTGCACACGTTTTGTGGCTATTCACAAAGTCAATGGGACTTACGCACATGCTGAAAAGTTAATTTACTTGCACTCCTGAATAGGTGTCTTAATGGGCAAAAGCCTTTTAAAATATTTGAAATAAATTTTAAACAATTACAAAAAGGCATATTTGCCCTCTACTGAATGGACAAGAAGCCCTGAAAGCAGGAATACATGCAGTTTAGATACATTGTTCTGTAAATTTTGGTATCCACCTACGGGCATCTAATTAGTGATTCAAGGGTGTACAAAGTAGTTAAATTAGTTGCCCAAAATGGATGCAACTGGTGGAATTTGTAATCACACTGTACATTCCTGAAGGAGATTTAGGAGATTAGTTTACATTAGCTATTTAAAGAAGGACGTAGATTCATAATTTACTTCAAATGTCTCACGGTTGCTGACTAAGCACCAAGAGGAATTGTGTGCAGATTCTATTTTTCATTGGGGTATACAGTTCCTACCACAACTTCGTGTTGTGCTCAGTAACCTTAACCAACAAGGTCATTCAGTCTTCCACAATACTATTTTCTACTACAAAACCAACATTGCAAAAATTATTTTATTTCTTTAAGGAAAAGAAAATGTTTAAAATGGTGTAGTAATCACAAAAGCTAAAGTCACACTGACATAAGCTATAGAATTAACATTGGACGTACATAGCAGAAATTGCTTTAAAAATAATGTGAAAGGTTGGGGACTTCTGATATTAGAATTTTTTATAAAACACTGCCTCCTTTTCAAATGTGTCCTTCCAACAGCTCTCTCTCACTCAGGTAATTCTTTCAAAAATTGATATTTAGTAAAAATGTATCTGGTATGGTATAGTATAAAAGGCCTACTTAATAGGGAACATGGCTAAAATACAATTAATTTCCACACCTAAGGGAATGCCATTCATAATTCACTACAGGCTTCATCTCAAAAGAGTTATGACTGTCCTAAACAGACATCAGCACCCCAGTGTGGTAGGTACCTTACAAATATACATTGCCTACTCCAAAGAATAACAAAAAACAAACAGGTGGACAAAACAAATAAATGGCTGGGGCTACAAGAAAGGAGAGAGGAAGTAGCAAAAACAAACATATCTGACTTGATCAGAAGTGTGTACACACATATTAGTGTTTGTGCATGCACGTGTGATAGATTTAACATACACATCATGTATACATACATGGGTAGGTTCAGTCATATGCACATTTGTATCTAGACAGTTGGGTATATTTGCAAAAGTGAAAGACTGTCCCCTAAATAAAGAGAACTTAATATGAACTAACTCCCAACAAGAACATTAGTTTGATCTAACAGGTTCCAACCAAAACACGAGAGTATGATCATTGAATACATTGCCTAATTGGTTGGTAGCTGCCAAGAGGGTGATGCCAACTAGTAAATTGTTAAGCCAATGTAGTATACACATCACTGATTCACTGGCGATTGATAGTTATGATTGACTTATGATTTCTGCAGAGAGTACTTCAAGAAAAACACAAGAACAATCTGGTTGGTATGCTCATTTATTTGAAGAGATCACCTTGGAGGAACTCAAGGAGTATTGTCTAAATCCGCATTTGCTAAATCTCTAGATTTATGTTTGCTAAGGTACCCAAAAGCTTTCTGGCATAGATGCCTTAAATATTTAAAGAGAGTAATATTACTTAAGTGTGCTTCAATTTGTACAGAACTGTAGAAGCGGTCGGCACGGTTTGGCTGAGATGTCGCGACCCTTTCTCGGTCCCAGGCTCCGAGGAAGGCACAGCGCCTCTGCTGAGGGGAATTAGCAGCTGGTTTAGGAGTCTATAGCCCCGGTCTTCCCACAGGCGGGCTGTTTATGCAGTCTATTGCCCCAGCCCTCAGGCAGGGTGGGCAAGCAACAGTGGCTCCACCATTAGTAGTAGTAAGGGGGAGTACATTCACCTGGGGTGGCTAGGGAAGTGGGGAGGGAGACGCAGGCCCACCCGTCTCCACTGTGTCCCAGCCCAGGGCCCTATCAGTGGCAAAGGAATTTGCCACTGAGTAACCAAACCCCTCCGCTGCAACACGCTGACGGAGGGGTTTCGCTCCAGACTCAGCCATTGACTATGGCCGCCCCTGGACCACTTCCTCCCACCCAATACCGGGGCACCTGCATCCACGTGTCCCCCTCGGGGTCGCGTGGGGAGATGGTGAGCCGGCGTTTGGTGAATCCCTTGCTGTCGACTGACGGCAGGTCCGGGAATACCTGAGGATCGTCATTGAGGGGTAACTCCTCCAGGTCGCAGGGTCCCAGGGGTTCCTCCGGTCTGGTAGGGCCAGTCCATGCTCGTGGGTACTCCACGCCAGGCAGCTCTTCCAGGTCAGGACCAGCCTCCGGGGGTTTTTCCCATCCAGTGGACCGGGTTAGATTTTCCCAGCTAGGAGGGTCCGGCGGCCCTTCCCAGTCAACGGGTCCGGGGGTCCTCTCCAGTTCTCCGGGCTGGGTGACCCTACTCGGTCCACAGGGTTGGGCAGCCCCCTCCAGTCACTCGGGCCGGGCAGATCCAGCCAGGGTTGGAGGCTCCGGTCGGCCGGGCGTCTCTGCCACCCAGCCATGGGGCTGGACAAGGCCTAGGCTGCAGCCTTCGTGAAGACACGTCTGCCTCCTGCGGCAACCGTCTCCCCACAGAGCTGCTGGACCTGTCTTTTATACTGCCAGCCCTAAGACTGGCTCCACCCATCTGCTTCCGGGTGGCTGGGCCTGCAGGGGCTGGTTCTGTCCACTGGGGGCAGAGCAACCCTTCCTTGGTCCCAGGCTCCGAGGAAGGCCACAGCGCCTTGCTACAAGCACTCTTAAAACTATTACTAATATGTAACAGTAAATTAAACTGCGCCATGTAATATGTGAAAATGTTTCTTGAGCACTTAAGTGTAAATGAAATGACGACTTTGTAAAGTCAGAGATGATCTGGGTTCAGAAAAGTTTGGGCACTGCTGTACATGAAGCAAAAGTAGTTGCTTGCATGAGAATCTGTATTTGAAAGATGCTTTCCACATTCCATCTTAGGAGACCACCACAATTGTTTTAAAAATAATCCTGATTCCAGGACAGCTTTTGTTTAAAACCATCTTCTAAAAATGCTCATCTGAAGTCTACTGCAGAGACTATTAGCCTGTTTCATATTGAGATGTATTTTAAAAGTAAGGCTACCGTCTGGGGAAGGAGGCTGTGTAAAAATTGCTGACCTCTATTTGGGTGTCGGGAGGGGATGAAGGGCTAGTTTCAAACATTGCCATAAAAATTAATGTTGAGCTAAATTTTAGAAATTTTTCACACCCATTTAAAACAATTTCTTTGGATATTTCAAAGTTATGGACAAGTAAGGGCAAGACTGAATTGCAAAAAAGTAGAAGTGCTGCACAAAGCAAACTCACACTTGTTGACATAGCTGAGGTTAGTCCTGCTTTGAGCAGGGGTTGGACTAGATGACCTCCTGAGGTCCCTTCCAACTCCAATATTCTATGATTCTATGACATTTTTGTGAGGTTTCCCCAATGCTAGCCATTCTAGCTTCTTTCAAGACCTACACCACTTTAGCATTGTGATAGATTGTAATTATTGTTGCAGAATGCAATTGTCCCATGGCTTTCTTAGTTTCCAGGCCCATTGAGACTCTAAGAAGGGGTTTCTGGAGTAACTAGTATTGTTTCCCAGGCAGCTGCATGCTCTTCATATCAGAGCAAAGAGATGCAATATTTTATAAGTGATACATTTTGACTGTGTCTGCTAGGGAAACCATATGTCCCGTTTTGGCTGGGACAGTCCCCTCTTTAAGCTTTGTTCTGGATATCCAGACTTTTTTGGCAAAACTTTGGACACTTTAGTCCAAACTGAAAGTTTTGCCAAAAAGATTGAGTGCAGAGGAACATTCAGGTGGAAGGGGGAGAAGCTCCAGCCCTGCACAGTGAGGCTTGGGTGAGCAACAACACCAGATGGCTCGGGCCAGCCCCACGTGGGGGCGAGGCTCAGATGAGCTTAGGCAAGCTCCATGCAAAGTCCCATTATCCCTGTGGGAAATATGGTCACGCTATACATGAATATCCACACAATGAAAACTAAAGATCCCAAAGTCAGGTTCCGTTATGCACTGAGGTGTTTCTTTGGTTGGACCAAAGCCCTGGTGAACCGTTTAAAAAGACTGTTCCAGGGATATAGCCCCCAGCAGCATCAACATCCTTCTGACAAGATTTTCAGATCAGGTATGGGATTTATTAATGGGAGTGTCCACGGTTAGTTCCTTTTTTTTTTTATTGTGTTACATGAATATAAGCTCAGGAAAAAGCACTTTTAATGGAATGGGACAGCCATAAAGATTTTACTTTATGCACCTTTAAAAGCTTAAGATAGAGATAAAATAGATGCACTAAGACCAGTATAAGTAAAAAGCTGCCACAAACTCCTCAAAAAAAACCTTGTAAACTGTAACTAAAGATAATGAAACTATGAATTGGAAATGAAAAATTTAAAAGCCATCTCTAGTGTTGTAAATAAAGAAAATAGAACTATAAATAAAAATGGAAGCTAGAGGTGAACACCCAAGCTAAAAATTTACAGGTTCAAGGAAATCAGGAGAGAGCTGAGACTCTTGAGTCCTACAACCATCACCACAGTTGTGAGAGGCCATTTTCAGAGTAAAATTTGATCAACCTTTATTGGTTTACAGTGTGCTTCAGTTTCCGCATGGAAAAGTAATGGTCACCCTTCCCACTAAGCCACAATTTTGCCAACTCTCATTATTTTATCATGAGTTTCGCAATATTTGATTTTTCTTAAAGCCCCAGCTCTTGGAGTCCTCTAATTATGTGAGGATCTTAACTTTCATTTTAAGAAAAGTAAGTTTCTAGCTTTCATGGTTGGAGAAAAACTTGAAAACATAAACCCTATGGGCTCATAAGACAAATTAAAAACAACCAAAATATAAATGATTTTTAATATCTCATGATTTTGGGGGGCCTGACAATGTGTGAATGATCTGGATTTGGCAATACTGAAACCAGACTGAAAGAATAGAGGGAGTTCCATGGTAGCACCAGCTGAAATTTGGGGAGAAGAAGAAATGCCAGCCTACCTCCCCTTATTTGATGCCTATGCACAGGGTGTAAGTAATCCAAGACAGGAACTATAAGCTAAATTCTGAAATATTACTGCAACCACACAGACCATCAGCAATTGCAAATATTTCCATTAGCATCTGCCTTTGAAATAGGGTGGGGTGGGGTTTTTTTTTGTTTTTTTTTTTTGGTTGTTTTTTGTTTGTTTGGGGTTTTTTTTAAATTCAAATGCTTTTTTCCTCTCAAGCTCAAAACTGCATGGAAAGTGGATTTTTTCTTCAATATTAACACATCACTTTTCATCAAAATAAATATTTTTGTAGAAGAAAGCAATCCTTGAATGAAATTGAAGGGTGATGAAAAAATGCAATCCCATAAAGGTTTAAAACAAACTGGACATGCGCCAGTTAATAAACAGCAAAGCTAAGAAACTTGAGCACCCAATACAACTGACAAAAGTTTTAGCAGTCCATGAAATTTGTGGATATAAACCAAGAAACACAAAAGAGGACAACCTTATTACATTCCATCTAGCTCCAAAATGCCAGAGCAGATGTATGCATCGAGCCATGATTTCTGACCATAAAACTTCCTAAAATAAAATCCTCTGTGTGACCTTCACATATATTGCTGCGCTATAAACCTCTGCTAGTCTACAGCTGAAATCCATTTAGGTATGAGTCAATATCTTATTTACTTCACTGATCATAACAAGCTTTCAAAAAACATTATGAAGGCTTGAGTTGGAGTCCACATATTCATTCCTGTGACTAACCTGGAAAATGTTTAATTTTCAAAATCCACACGTGGGGTTTTAGCATCACTAATGTTTGTCAAATTGGATTTCAAACATCATAGTTCAAACCTGCTAGCAATGCATCAGTTTGTTATATATCCTATAGAAGAAATAGCCTATACACTCCTATACAATTTTACAAAAGAATACCATCTTGCTTACAAAAGCTAGCAATTTACCAATACAGAAAGGGTTTTAGCACATAGAAATGTGTGATGCAAACTGTTACGTTGCTTGAGTAAAATGTGTAGGTAGCACAATATTATTTCATCATCTTAAAATATAACTTTTATTTAAATCCATCAGATGCTTCTAAATACATTCAGATATACTACTTTGACATTAACTGTGGGCCTGATTATGCCACTCTTATTCAATGCTCAATAACTAGATCCAATGTGCTACTCTAATATGTCTAATGCGTGTAAAAGTGAAGCATCCAGACCTACGGACATGGTTCAAAGCACATGGAAGACAACAGGAGCTTCTCCACTGCTGTCAGCAGGCTTCTCACTCTTAAATGGTATTAAACTTTGAGAGTGGAAAAAATAAGAATTAGAGAACATAAGAAATGGTGAGTTTCATCAGGCTGGTTCCTCACACTAATAACAGTCTATGATGCTTAGTCACAAGTAAGACTCTGAAGAACACTTTCAGGTACGTAAAAACCAGGAAAACTCTGTACACTGAAATTTACTTTCTGAACTGGAACTTTTGGAAGGTAGTGTGAAAGCAGGAAAGTTGGATTTTTTTTTAAATGGCATTAAAGATCCAAATGCTACAGCTAGAGCTTTGAGTGGTTTGGACTTCACAGGTGTTTGGAAGTGGGCTCTGCTGAGCCTTGTTGTTCAGCCAGCCAACCAGATGCTAATGAACAGGAATGCGTGCAGAGCCTGCCCAGTGACTGCTAGTGTACAAGTGGGAATGACAGTATGGACACTGCGGAAACTATACCGCTAGGGAAAGTGGGACAAACAGGACTACTGAGTAGATAGAGGGCCTCTTTGGTAAAGCTGGCTGAAATATGCAAATGACCTTCTGTGAAAAAAGTGTGTGGTTTGCGCAACATTTTCACCCAAATTGGGACAACATAGCAAACACACAAACAACTGGCAACTCCCAGAAAAGCTTTTGTCAGTTTCACTGGCTGAAAGTGAAATTGACAAAAGCTTTCCAAGCTGGCAGACAAGGAGCCATCATTTCAATTTTCCCAATGGAAAAATCAGGGTAGTGGTAGTGGTGTGTTTTGTCGTTTCATTTGTGGAGGGGAACAAACTGTGCCTCAAAGTTTTCTTTTTGCAAAAAGGGCATTTTTTGGCAGAAAAAAATCACTCCAGTGAAAGAATTTTAACCAACTCTACTTTTCGGGGATCCCGGGAGATCTTCCAAGGGTGCCAACCTCACCCACTTTTTCTGCAGGTGGAGAAGCTTGGTGGGCAATCATTTCTGAACTCCCATTTGTGGTTCACAAGCAGGAGACTCCAGGAGTAGAGACTGACAGAATTTCCCCTAAAAGTGAATAAACTTAAGTCCCCAAACAGGATTCAGGGACAACATGTAAGATACAAGGGACATTAGAAAACAGTCAGTCATGACCCCAATCAGTAAGAAGCCAGGCACGGAGGAAGATAATGAATACCAACAGTGGCATCGAGAGAACAGTGGGCATTTGCACTTGTTTCTATAACAGACACCCCAGCTAGGACCCCAGATAAGTTTGCATGATCTTGTACAATGCACATTTGAGTGAATGACTACTGTCTGCTGCTTGTACAAAATAGACACAAAATAACAATGCACCAATGTTATGTTCGTCAGAACCGTATATCTAGAACAAACATTATGATGACACACTTGCAGATGTTTAGTCAGGCTGCAGTTTGAATAAGCATTCCTATCATTATAGTTTTACATACAGAGTCTGAGTCATACCGTGGGGCTGCCTGCACCGACATGATCCATTGTAACCGGTGGGCCTCTCCATTAGAATTTGTGTCAAAGAGAGAACATTTTCTTAATTTTAATAAAATCAATTTCATTTCATATTTCAGTGATCTGTAATACATGAGTATTGTACTTGAAGGCACCTCTATTGGTATTATAGGCAACTGATTCACAGTTCATCTGGGATAAAACCGCTCAGTTTTGCAGTACAGTTTCATTGCCTACATCCGGACTATTAATGAGACACCCTAAGATACAGGGCACCATAATATATGAAAGCATAGCCAAAGGATGACCATTGGGTACAGAATAAGCATAGAGTCTGAAATAAATAAGCTTTGCTTATGAAACTAGATATAAAATATCTTAGAGCTGATGTGCACATTGGTTATGAGTGTCATGCTAATTAGAAATATTACATGCTGTCCAGCAATAGGTCATAGAATAGCGAGAGACATTTGTCAATTTTCGTGTGAGTGTCTTGTTTTGTCAGAGCATTAAGCTGGTATTGTTTTATTCCAAACCCCAAATCTACAACAGTTTGCTAATATTCACTATTCTGTGAACTAAGGCCATGTTTTGAGCAAAACAAAGCCAGTTGATAATCATTATGAAGATAGCGTTATAAACATATAGGGCAATTTACAGAACATGGCTAGAAAGGCTATAGGCCTTGTAGTTTTTACAGTCTAACTCAAAGAGGTTAAAAGTATGAGAAAGTTTCTCATCAACCAAAGCTAGGCAAGCCTCAGGGAATTCAGTTTAATGTCACTTTGAATTTCGGGGTTCATTTAAAACCAGAAAATGCAGAAGACCAGATCCCCACCTCTGTTACACCAGATTCACATCAGCGTTAGTTTATTAACTAAAATGAAATCACATTAATGTAAAACTGGTGGAATGGAGGGAAAAGCCAAGCCCACAAAGTCCAAATCCCATATGCACTGAAGCCATTGAGTTTTGTGCAGCTCTACTGTGGTTTTTAGAAGCGGGATACAGCAGTAGTGTAAACACAGTATATACAGCATTCTGGACTTGATATATTTATATATATAAAAACTCATGTGGATACATCTGTGTAGTTTTTACTCTCAGCATGGTCTCAGACTTTCTTCAAAGAAACACTCAGGAAAGATGTGACAAGAGATCCTATCCACACACGGGGAATGGTGGAAGAAATTTTTATTAACAGAGGGAGGGGGGGAAAGAGAGAGAGAAAGGCATGTTTATGTGGGTAGGGGAAAGTCAGATGGATTAGGTGCAGAGTAGATGTCTCCTATATGGGAAAGCCTTTAGTGAAGTGATTATGTGCAATTAAAGCCAGTTAACTAGAGATACATCAATTATTCAATATGATTTAACCTTGAGTTAAAAAAACAACTGTAGAGTCGTAGCTCAAGAGTTTTTCTAATAAAACTGACACTGAAAAAATGGGACTTGAGACAAGTTCACAGATCTACAAAAAACCAGCAACCAGAAAAACCCTTTCCCCCCCCTCCCAGTTGCCATACCTCAAAAACAAAATACAGGGCAGTTTAAGTCAGACAGTTACAGATAAATTAGGCTCTTTTAGCAGAATAGATTTTTCTGTTTGGCTGCTTTCAATCACAGATTTACAGAAAATAGGTTTCTTATTAGCAAATATTTTCCTGAGTGTGATCTCAATGTTATAGACATTATGCCACCCACATGATTACTTAAAGCTTATTTCATTTCTCAGTTCACTTCTGTCACATCTACTCCATTCAGATTTCAAATTTAAAAACAAACACTTTCAAAGAGTGAAAGAATTGCTGTACAAAAAGGTGAGCAATTCATCACCAAAGCATAAGTAATTAACTGTTTATTTTGACACATTCCACTTTTAGGCATTCAAGCTTTCATTTTTTACATATAAAGAGTTTATTAAGCTTCTCAACAGTCACAGAGCTTAAAAATATTACCATAAAATCTCTGTCATCCTGATGTTATGGTTGATGGTGTTCATTGCTAGATGTAAGTGAGCATCATCAACTAATTGTATCCATCCTGAATCAATTACAGCACAGTTTACATGCTGATAATGCAAATACAATAGTGACTTGGAAAAAGCTGTGTCCCTCATGCTTTCCTTGGTTTTTGAATGCACCTACTATCTTCCGTTTTAATTTCAGCTTTTTTTCAGAAATTAATCTACACTATTTTCAAAATCAAATAGTTCAGTTTTGTTCAAAACATTAAATCCTAATGCTACTTCCTACATGGGTTCTGACCACTCCCTGCAAAACATAGTAAAATGCTCAATTGCTGAATTTTAGTGAAGTTGCTAGTGAAAAATACCACATAAATATCACTAATCTTTTACTGACATGATCTTGATCTTATTCCATTGAAATCAATGGGAATTTTGCCATTGATTTTAAATAGAAGCAGTATCAGTAGTAGATTATTGTTGGCAAATTAACTACTGTATATGCAAATACCATATATGTCCAGTATAACTACATAGAATCTAACAGGAATATAGAAAATCGACATACAATAATTTCTGTCTTCTAAACAAAAAAAATTTGTGGTAACTTACATTTACACTTGTACTATAAAATTGTATTTTTCCTAGCGTCTGCAATAATGTAAATATAATATGCAGAAAGGTGTATTTACTAAATAAACTGTTTTTAATTATACAATTAAGAGTATTTTTATGATAAACTTGTGCTCTGCATCTTAAGAACGAGTTATTTCTTATGTCAGAGCAAGAAACAAGATAAATGCTCATGAAATATACATTTATATTTATAAGATCTTTACATTGTTGCCTTATCAGACAACATATTCTGTCACACCAATGATTTATTATCCCTGTTCAAAAAGACTTGAAAATATTGAGTTCCAGTACCACCTATTGGTGTCATCTTAGCTTGCTACCAACAAGTCTTTTATTTGTGCATATGGGATCAACAAAGAATGGCAGAAGGTGATAATTATATTTGATACACGTTACTTTCTTGACTTAAGGTGATCTTCAAATCCTTGTATAAAACAGGTAACGTTAGTCTATAAAGCTTCAAGCAAAACAACTTATGTTTGTTACTGAGTAGGTACAAATATTTAAGTGAAATAACGGGCAGTATTAAGAGCTCATGAAAGAAGAAGCTTCTGCTTGGCTGTATCCTGAAAGCATATAGCACAATTCAAAAGGAGATATGTAGACAGATTGTGCCAGACTCCTCTCTACCTTCTCTTGACTCTAAGGAAGATTTATTGCTTCATATCACAGTGTGTTTTTCATAGTCCATATTCATATTCATTCATATTCCATAACAAACCATATCAGTATTATTCCTATTCAAAGTGAATTTCCATGCAGTGCTATTGTACAACATCAGTCCTTTTAAAAAAGAAAAGCACCCAACACAGAAATACCAGCATCCCATAAATTCTGGATAAAAGCAGGAAGCTGACATACTTACAATTGACTATGAAGGCACTTTGTGCATAGGCTTTTGTGTCTTCATAGAAACAAAACCAGAAAATATTACTAATCCTACCTTCTTGAACTGCCTGAAATGGGTTGTTGCCATCCACAAATGTCACAGAACACGTGATTTTCTCGGTCTGTAAGATTTCATCATTCTGGTTGAGGTCAGCAACTGCCATACGAAACACCTCCTCATCCTTTTTGGCAGATTCATCAAAAATTGCCCCTGGAAAAAAAATGGAAATATTCCTCAACATTCCCCTTTCTTCCTGACTTGACATGTTTTATAATTTAAAGGCATCCCTTCAACCACTAAAATAGTGCAGCCACCTGTAAGATAAATAATTGCAGGGTTCTAATGTAACCATTTAACAACACATAGCAACAGAACAAAATAAATTTAGGAGAGAAAATAAAGAAAAACACTGAAGCCAACTAGAGAAACTGGGGGAATTTAAATAGGCATAATATAAACTACCCATACTGGAATTTGCCCAGGAAAGTAAGACCATCTGCTCTTGTAAAAATTATCATAGAATATATTTAATGATCACAACTGGCCAAGATGTCAGTTTTACATCTTATCCCAGTGACAATTAATGAATTTAAAGTTTATATAATCAAGGTTGACTAGTGAGAATATGCATAGAATTGTAACAGCACTTCTGAGCATGCTGTGAAAATCCTTTGTGAAAATGGGTTAGCCAGGACAATGAGCATAAGGAAACAGATCTTCAGTTGGTGTAAATCATCCTAGCTTCACTTTCTGTTGGATTTGTAAAATAGTTACACCCATTAACACAACCAAGGATCCGATCCTTAAAGTTAACGTATTAGTTACATTTTAATCAAGAGATTGAAAATAATGTCCAATCTAACAGAAGATGACTACAGAGTTCTATCTTTCCCTTGAAACAGTCAAAACTAGCCTAAAAAAAAAAGAACCATTAAATTCAGGAGACTTGGCAGGATAAAAGCCCTTTGGTTCACTTTTAATGATTCTGCAAACAATTTTTCAGGGATATTTATCAAACTAAGCATCCTCTTCAAGGGTAATCTAAGGGTTTATCAATTGTTTTATACTGTGCTCTTCATTTTTGGCATCATGATTCCAATTCTGAATGCTGTCCATCTATTGTATGTTTTTTCTATGAATCCAGTTGACTGTACATGGTTCAAATCACAATGGTAGATTCCACTGATTCCATTCAGAGGCCTCAGAGCGGTGTGATCAAGCAGGCTTTGTCATGCTAAAATGCAAGTTTTCCATCAACATATAAACATATAAAGGGAATCCTTCAAAGATCTTAGTCCGTAAGAGAGCTCTTGAGTTTCCAGGTTTATTCAGTCTTTTCTTTCTGCTAACGCCACCAACAAACAGACCCAAGTAGTACCATCTGGGTTTTTGGATACACACGGTAAAAGATGATAGGAACTCTAGTTACTATTGGCTTAAGATAAACTCAGTCAGCACAGAAGAGGTGAAAAAACTTCCACCTCCTAGTATCAGCTCCTGGAGCCAACCAATCCAACTATAGCTGATGTTTAAAAACTTCAGTTATATCTATATCAGACACTTTCAAATATATAAACCTCAGACGTTATTTACCACATTTCTTTTCACTAACAGCCAGCACCTATTTCCCTTTCAGCACCACTCATTTAGCACCAGCATCATCTCTTCACACAATCTGAATTAAGATTTCCCTTCTGAAACTCTCACCATCTGCATCCTTCACCTCAGGTGGAATTGTTAAATCAGTGTAGTGGGCAAGTTACATTAGTGGGAGCTACATTTTACTGTAGATGCTTAGTTAGGTCGACATAAGCTGACTTATGTTGACCTAATTTTATAGTGTAGACCAGGCCTCTCATGTATTATTACTTAAAGCAAAGGTGTGTCATTCTTCTGCCTCACACAGAGAGCTAAAGAGATGGAAACTATGACCCAATGTTTATTCAAGCTAATGTTAAAATGATCTAATAGACAGGATAAAAAAGAGTTTATATACATCTGGGTATAATACTTAAATTATCCAAAGTACAAAGTTTTAAAAAGTTATAAAATATATATATAGTACAAAATTAAGGTTAATAAATTTAATGATACAGTTTAAATATTATCATCCAAGTATTTGGATACATCACTCAGAAAAAATTATACTAGGAGTAGCTTGTGGAAAGCAAATATAGCAATGAGTGTAGATTGTCCATCAGTAATTGAGAATTTAGGATAGGTTGTCCCTCAGTAAATACAATCCATCAGAGAAGTATTTCAGTTACTTTCCCGACTTCGCTTCTCAATGACATTCTAGCTCATTGCTGCTGCTATTGCTGATGTCCGGTGATATGTTCTAAGAAGATACCATGAGTCACCGCATCAGTAGAGCATAGTGCTGACTAATTCCGCATTCCCACAACACTTGCTCATTGCTGGGATCCCATGCATCCAGGGCTCCAACAATCAGCATGTGTGTTTGAACCTTGTACTCCCCAGCTCTCAAGGCATTGGCCAGATGGGTGTATTTCTCCACCTTTCAAGCTTTGGCATCACAGAGGGCTGGGGTCCTGTTCTCAAAAGGAAACTCTGATGTCCACTATGAGGATCTTCTTCTGTTCTTCGTTAGTAATGACTATGTCCAGTCACAGTTGACTCTCTGTTCCCGGGATAGCAGAGTTCACGGTAACCTTCCCCACAGGTTGCAGGATAGCTTTGACTAAGTGATCTTGGATGGCATTGTGGCAAACTGCCAGGCTCTGGAATGGGGCTTGCAGCTACACAAGACATAGAACATGCAGTGCAGAAAATATGGCTGATTCCCATGACGGATGACTCCGTTCGGCGATAGACAATTGAGCCAGGCCCTGTGGATGAAGTTCCAGTTGGCAAATTGGGTGAAGCTGCTCCCCCAGGGAGGAAGTGGTTGTTGGCATTCCACTTGCACATCACCTCAAAGGTCTTGCCCTAGTCTGCCTTCCCTCTCATTAGAATAGTTCCCCTTTTTACTGGGGCCTATGCACTCAATTAAATGAAGGATTAAAAAGCTGCAGAATGGAATGGTTTTCCACATAGAATCATAGAATATTAGAGTTGGAAGGGACCTCAGGAGGTCATCTAGTCCAACCCCCTGCTCAAAGCAGGACTAACCTCAGCTATATCATCCCAACCAGGGCTTTGTCAAGCCTCAGCTTAAAAACCTGTAAGGATGGAGATTCCACCACCTCCCTAGGTAACCCATTCCAATGCTTCACCACCCTCCTAGTAAAAAACTTTTTCCTAATGTCCAACCTAGACCTCCCCCTGCAACTTGAGACCGTTGCTCCTTGTTCTGTCATCTGCCACCACCGAGAACAGCCTAGCCCCATCCTCCCTAGAACCCCCTTTCAGGTAGTTAAAAGCCGCTATCAAATCCCCCCTCACTCTTCTCTTTTGCAGACTAAACAAGCCCAGTTCCCTCAGCCTCTCCTCATAAATCCTGTGCTCCAGCCCCCTAATCATTTTGGTTGCCCTCCGCTGCACTCTCTCCAAATTGTCCACATCTTTTTTGTAGTGGGGGGCCCAAAACTGGACACAGTATTCTAAATGCGGCCTCACCAATGCCAAATAGAGGGGAATAATCACTTCCCGTGACCTGCTGGCAATGCCCCTCCTAATGCAGCCCAATATTCCATTAGCCTTCTTGACAACCAGGGCACACTGCTGACTCATATCCAGCTTTTTATCCACCGTTACCCCCAGGTCCTTTTCTGCAGAGCTGCTGCCCAGCTCGTCGGTCCCCAGTCTATAGCTGTGCATGGGATTCTTCCTTCCTAAGTGGAGGACTCTGCACTTGTCCTTGTTGAACCTCATTAGATTTCTTTTGGCCCAATCCTCCAGTTTGTTTAGGTCACTCTGTATCCTATCCCTACCTTGCAGGGTATCTACCACTCCCCCCAGCTTAGTGTCGTCCGCAAACTTGCTGAGGGTGCAATCTACCCCATCCTCCAGATCATTAATAAAGATGTTGAACAAAACCGGCCCCAGGACCGACCCCTGGGGAACTCCACTTGTGACCGACTGCCAGCTAGACATGGAGCCATTGATCACTACTCGTTGAGCCCTATGCTCTAGCCAGTTCACTATCCATTTTATAGTCCATTCATCCAACCCATACTTCTTTAACTTGCTGATAAGAATACTGTGAGAAACCGTATCAAAAGCTTTGCTAAAGTCAAGGTATATCACATCCACCGCCTTCCCCACATCCACAGAGCCAGTCACCTCATCATAGAAAGCAATCAGGTTGGTCAGGCATGACTTTCCCTTGGTGAATCCGTGTTGACTGTTCCTGATCACCTTCCTCTCTTCCAAGTGCCTTAAAATGGATTCCTTAAGGACCTGCTCCATGATCTTTCCAGGGATTGAGGTGAGGCTGACCGGTCTGTAGTTCCCCGGATCCTCTTTCCTCCCTTTTTTGAAGATGGGCACTATATTTGCTTTTTTCCAGTCCTCAGGGACCTCCCCTGTTGCCACGAGCTTTCAAAGATAATAGCCAATGGCTCTGAAATCACCTCAGCCAACTCCCTCAGCACCCTCGGGTGCATTGCATCCGGCCCCATGGACTTGTGAATGTCCAATCCTTCTAAATAGTCTTGAACCTGTTCCTTCAGCACTGCGGGATGTTTGCCTCCTTCCCATTCTGTGCCACCCAGTACAGCAGTCTGGGAGCTGATCTTGTCTGTGAAGACAGAGGCAAAAAAGGCATTGAGTACCTCAGCTTTCTCCACATCCTCCGTCACTAGGTCGCCTCCCTCTTTCTTTAAGGGGCCTACACTTTCCCGAATCTTCCTCTTGTTGGCAACATGCCTGTAGAAACCCTTTTTGTTCCCCTTCACGTCCCTTGCTAGCTGCAACTCCAATTGTGCTTTGGCCTTCCTCATTTCATTCCTGCACGTTCGAGCAGTGTTTATATAATCCTCCCTAGTCATCTGACCAAGCTTCCACTTCTTGTAAGCTTCTTTTTTGCGTTTAAGTTCGCCAAAGACTTCTTTGTTAAGCCAAGCTGGACGCCTACCATATTTGCTATTCTTTCTGCACATCGGGATGGTTTGCTCTTGTGCCCTCAATAAGGTCTCCTTAAAATACAGCCAGCTCTCTTGGGTTCCTTTCCCCCTCATATTAGCCTCCCAGGGAATCCTGCCCATCAGTTCCCTGAGGGAATCAAAGTCCGCTTTTCTGAAGTCCATGGTCCGTATCCTGCTGTTCCCCTTTCTTCCTTTCATCAGGATCCTGAACTCGACCATCTCATGGTCACTGCTGCCTAGGTTGCCACCCACTTCTACTTCCCCTACCAAATCTTCCCTGTTTGTGAGCAGCAGGTCAAGAGAAGCACGGCCCCTAGTTGGTTGCTCCAGCACTTGCACCAGGAAATTGTCAGCGACACTCTCCAAAAACTTCCTGGATTGTTTGTGCTCTGCTGTATTGCTCTTCCAGCAGATGTCAGGGTGATTGAAGTCTCCCATGAGAATCAGGCCCTGTGAACTGGAAACTTTCCCCAGTTGAGTAAAGAAAGCCTCATCTACCTCATCCTCCTGGTCTGGTGGTCTGTAACAGACACCCACCACGACATCACACTTATCTAAGTCCTGAATCCACAAGTTATTTAAGCACAAGCCTAACTTTGAGCATGTGAAGTCTTACTGAAGTCAAGACTTAAAATAAGGCACGTGATTAAAGACTTTGCTGAACGATGAACAGTGTGTCGCCATCTGCTCTGACCATAACACAAATTACCTCTGCTCAATGTCTAAGGCATATCATAAACCACAGGGTAAAATTCTACCCTCATTACGCCTAGGTAACTCACTGTTTTGAGTGAAGTTACACGGATGTGAGGGCAAATTATGGCCCAGAAATGGTAAGACATTTAAAATGATCTATTACATCAGATCATCTAATTGATCTCTGCCAGTAAAGTATTGTCCTGTCATGCGTCTTCCTGTGCTTTTCTCCAGTCTAATTTTAAATATTTCAAGGAAGTGAAGGGATAATTTATTGGCTTTTCAATGTGTCAAAATGCTACAGGCAAAGACTAAAATAAAACAAAGTAAAAAATAAAAAGCACTAAAAAGAGCAAGCAAAGTCGCTGCATTCTGCTTGTGAAGCAAGGTGGAGTAAAACAACCATATAGACATGCCTGTTTCCAAAGTCTGTTATTTGTCATAAAATGATTTGACTACAAGTAGATGTTCCACTCCATTACATTTTGTTCTAGAGTCTGCTATCCTTCCTTGGCAGTATTAAAGTGGCTTGACAGGTTGACAAAGAAAATAAAGACTCAGCTTGTTACGTTGTAAGCCTTCCTGAATGGATTTACATGCAATAAGAGCTGATGCTGCAGGTACTGTATGTCAAACTCATTAATTATAAAGCAATAAAGGATTAAATTCCTCATGCACCAAAACATAAGCTTCAACACAGGAGGATGACACTTTCATATCAAAGTGATTGACTTTGCCTTGTCTTCTGAGAAACCTTAGTTTTATTAAGGTTAGAGATTGTGTAAGGTCAATTCATTGGTCACAATAGGCAGTAGAGATCTGCACAGCTCTTCATAATTTATAAATTATCTTCTAACTTTACCATTTGAAATGCTACTAGCCACAAGTGGATTCTTCTCTTTAATTCTATCACTGCATTGTGTATACATGCTAGCATCCATAAGAATTATGCTCACACTTGGAAAGGTGACTAGCCTGTCAAGAGATTTTATAGATCAGATACAAGTCTGATCCTCCCCTTTATTTACACACATTCTTGCAAGAGCATGCACATCAAACACATACATGAACACTTTCCACTTTCTAATTCATTTCCAGATCATATGAACAGGCATTTCTGGTCAAATGCTAATTGTTCTTCAGTTTTGAGCCACCATCTTTTTCTAGCTTGTCTAACACAATGAAAGAATCTATCGCCACATTCTTCAGTTCAGGTTCACTAACCTCATTGCAAAAAAGGCCAGAATTTGCTAGTCTCTTTTTGGATGAAGGGCTTGGATGGGGAGAGAGAAAGAGGAATGGAGTCTTATTTGAATTGTATTTACTTAGAGAGGATTTACTGCAGAATAGTATACTAAAAATAAACCTGCTATCTAGACATTTTTACAGAGCAGTTTGTTTTAACATTAATTAAATGCATAAAAAAGGTGCTTCTAGGCAAAGCCTCATCTATATAGATAAGGTCTGATTCTCCACTGCCCTGCACCTGTGCAATCATTAACACAAGTGCAGAATTGGTGTAAAATGCTAATAAATCGAACCAGCAGCAATCTACATATATGCTGCATTTACTTTTGCCCTGGTTTAATTGACTACAAAAGGTGCAGAGCAATAGAAAACCTGGCAATGCAATTCACAAAACATAACACTAATGATGATTATGGATTCTGAGGTTGACCTGAACATATGACGATGCTTTGGGACAATTTTCATTATACATAAACAATACAGTGTATAGGCTGCTTGCCTTTCACAGCATGAAAATAAAGACATTGTAGGTATTGTTACATATACATTTCTTTATTAGTAATCTAGTTATATTTTACCATTTGAATGGTAATGGCATTACATAATAAATGACCTGGTAGCCTTTCCTTTTTCTATTATGTCCATAACTATCAAATTGGGATTTAGGTGTTAAAAATGGCTGGTTTGGTAGACATTATTACCACATTAACGTCCCATATAGAAAGATACTGTAATGATAATAAACCTGCTCAGTGTTATTAATGTTACTGCAAAGGAACATAGTAAGAAGTAGCCTTATGATGTGCATTAATAACCTGCTTATAAATTGCTTTATAAGCAGGATTAATCCATTATAATATTTCATCACCCTTTATTAGCACCTACTTGGAGTGCTACAACATCTCATAGGACAAACACAGAATCATTGATTCATAGAAATGTAAGGCTGGAAGGGACTTTGAGAAGTCATCAAGTCCAGCCTCCTTCACTGAAGTAGGACCAAGTAAACCTAGACCCATCCTGACAGGTGTTAGTCTAATCTGTTAAAAATTTCCAATGACAGGGATTCCACAACCTCCAGTGGAAGCCTATTCCCAGTGGTTAAAATGAGCTTATAAATAAAAAGGTAACTTAAAATCTCCTTTCCTGCAGATTAAGCCCATTACGTTTTGTCCTACCTTCAATGGATATGGGGAACAATTGATCCCCGTCCTCTTTATAAACAGCACCTAACATATGTGAAGACTTATCAAGTCAACCCCCCAGTCCATCTTCTTTGCTCAAGACAAAATATGCGCAGTTTGTTTTTGTGTGTGTTAACTCTCATAGGTCAGGTTTTCTAAACCTGTTGTTATTGTTGCTCTCCTCTGGACTCTCTCCAATTTGTCCACTTTTTTCTTAAAAAGTGTGGTGTCCAGAATGAGACAGTGCTCCAGCTGAGGCCTGACCATTGCAGAGTAAAGCAGGACAATTGCCTCTGGTGTCTTACATGCAACATTCTCCTTAATATCCCCCAGAATGATGATAGTCTATTTCACAACTGCATCACATTGACAACATATTCAATTTGTGATCCACTCTAACCCCCAAATCCTCTTCAGCAATACCATCACCTAGTCAGCTATTCCCCATTTTATAGTTGTGCATTTGATTATTCCTGCCTTCAGACCACTTTTCCAATTTATCAAGGTCATTTTGAATTCTACTCCTCTCCTCCAAAACTGCTCATAGCCCCTCCCAGCTGGGTGTCATCTGCACATTTTATAAACGTGCTCTCCATTCTATTATTAAAGTCATTAATGAAAATAGTGACTAGTACTGGATGCAGGACTTACCCCTGCAAGACCCCACTAGATATACCCTCCCAGTGTGACAGCTAGCCACTGATAACTATTCTGAGTACAGTCTTTCAGCCAGTTGTGCACACACCTTACAGTAATTTTATCTAGGCCACATTTATTTAGTTTGCTTTTAAGAATTTCATATTGGACTATGTCAGAAGTCTTACTAAAATCAAGATATGTTACTTCTACTGGTTCCTCCACATCCACTAGGCTAATAACCCTGTGGAACAAAATTAGGTTGGTCTGGCATAATTTGTTCTCAATAATTTCATGCCGGCTATTCCTTATAAATAGGGGTCTACTTAAATCATGGAGAAATCACACATTTTTCATGGGTTAGTCACAGCATAAATAGCAAATTTTGCAGATGTGTTAGACAAATGTGTGATTTCTCCACACCATTTCACCAAGTGGGGGCCTTGGCCCAAAAAGGGGTCGCAAGCATATTGTAGAGGGGTCATAGAATTGCTAACCTCACTTCTGCACTGCTGCTGCAAGTGGTGCAGCCTTCAGAGCTGGGCAACCAGCCAGCAGCCACCGCTCTTCTCTCTTCCTTCAGAGCTGGCTGGCCAGAAACCAGTTTTCAGAGGGGAGACCAGATTTCACGGACCATGACGTGATTTTCATGGGCACAAGTTTGGTAGAACCCGACTTATAACCCTGTTCTCCTCTAAGGGCTTGTCTTCACTTACCTCAGAGATTCCGCAGCATTCGACTGGAGTTATGCAAACTACGCAAAAAACTTGAGTAACTCCCATCGACTTCTGTGCTTCTGTTCTGCGCGCCGTCTTCACTGCACTGTGCCACTTGAGAAGGTGGTCTTAATATGTTGCTTTCTGGATTGACTGAGAGGGTCTTCACTGACCACTCAGTCGATCCAGATATGTCGATCTGACAGCGGCGAATTTGCCGCCATCAGTGAAGACATAGCTTAAGTGCTTACAAATTGATTGTTTAATAATTTGTTCCAATATCTTTCCAGGTATTAAAGTTGGGCTGACCGATCTATAATACCCTGGGTCCTCTTTGTTCCCCTTTTTTAAACAATAGGTACTATGTTTGCCCTTCTCCTGTCCTCGGAGACCTCACCTGTCCTCCATGAGATCTCAAAGATAACTGCTAACAATGCCAAGATTGCTTCAGTGAGTTTGTTACATACCCTGTGGTGATCATCAGGCCCTGTCAACTTGCACGTATCAAATTTATCTAAACATTCTATAACCTGTTTTCCCTATTTTGGCTTGCATTTCTTCCACCTTGTCATTAATATTAAATGTGTTGACTATCTGATCACATTGACCTTTTTAGTGAAGACTGAAGTAAATGGGCATTAAACATCTCAGTCTACATAATGTCATCCGTTATTAGCTCTCCTTCATTAAGCAGAGAATTCACTTCTGATAGTGGAACCATGCATTATGATATCATCTGGATTACTGGTTGAGAGTGGAAGGGGTGGGGGGATTTGTTGAATCATTACCTCATGACAACAACTGCAAGAACATTTCTTCCTTACCAACTAAGCTTCATTGAGATCACAAATATATTAGAGATGTTAATTTTGTGTACACACACTATATATAATTACTCTAGCTTTGTAGCATCAAAAAGATTATGAGGTGAGGCATGAGTCTCTTCTTCCATTCAATACAGGACGTGCTTAACACTCATTAATGGGAAATGGAGTTATGCCTGCTCTTTCTAAAATAGGAAAGAAACCCAAACATCAGAATAGATGGTTTCTCTTATTGTTTTGCTTTACTTGCTACTGTATCTTAAATTATGGCAGAGTCTTGAAGTTGCAATTATATTAATAATTTAAAAGTGCCATTGCAACCTGCCTCACAGTGCTGAAGTACAAGTCTTGATGCTTGAGTGCCAACTGGATGATTTAACACCATTTTGTAACATTTACCAGAATAGCAGTTACTGCTAAAGTATATACAATATTAACGGGTCTCTTAAATATAAGTAGATTTCACACTATTAAATGAATAAAGGACACTCGTCTGCGGATTCTAGAAATGAAAAGGAAAATCTCAGATTGTTGTGGTGGGGATTTTTTTGATTATTTTTAAAGGATATTTCTAGCTCTTTTTCTTGCAAATATAACCTTGAAAATGTAAACTGCTGTAAACTGATCCTAAGCAAGTGTGATCATTATGGACAGGAACCAATTTTGGGGGGCAGAGAAAGAGGGGTGAAAAACTGTTTTGCACACCTACCTAAAAATGCTAAAGCGGACTCTGCAATTAATCCTTTACTTAAAATGGCTTTTGTAAGAGCAGCTTTTTATTCGGCTGGAGACAGAGGCATTCAGCACATGAACACACACACACTCACACTCACTTTGAATGGTAATGGGAGAACCATAGAATTTGAAGCTAATAATCATGTAGTCCATCTATCTACTAAGGCAGGATTGTTCTATATAATGTATTTTCCAGTCCAGTTTAACTTAACACACTAACTGGTTTTCATTTCCCATAATAAACTAATGTTTGCATCAAACTCACAGCCTCACTAAGAGTTACTGAATTTTCAGGAGATTCATAAATTAGAATCCTGGGGCCACTTACTCTCTACTCAGAATTTTACAAAACGCAAAAATATTCAATATGTTCATATATTCTTAAAAATGTTAAATCTACATACAAGTATGTACTATCATCTCTCTCTCACACACACACACACACACACGGTACCCAAATCTGAACATACTGAATGTACACAAATTGTATACAGAAAATTAATACAGAAATAAATCAGTTGGTTTCCCTTCCTCTCTCCCATTGATATGCATATACAGGTGAATGCTAATTTCCTCTACTGGAAAAATTAGCGAAAGCTGTCTAGATGAATATTCTCCCCCTCTTTTAGCACAAAAAGGGTATTTCCAGCAGTTTTTTGACAAACGTGATTAAAAATCCTGGATGCTTACACAGTTACATAAAACTATACTGCACAGTAGTAAAAACTGAAGTTTCTATAAAGTTTAAAATCATAGCCATCAGCCCAGTCAAGGAAAAGACAACCATCTCTATGATATGTATTGCTGGCCTTGTTTCCACTAGGAAATTCCCTATTTGTCTTTCAGCACTGGTGTTACCAACCATAACAGTAAACCAAATGCAGCCATTTTTACCATCACAGCATCTAATCCTGCTCTAAAAACCTGACCTAGAACCCTTTTAAAGTCAATGGATTCTCATTGATTTCAATAGACTTTAGATCAACCCTGAGTGCTTGGATACCGAGGTGATGGATGGACCACAGTATAGGTACATAAATAGCACACAATCCCACATTCTTTAAACCTCATATCCTGCCCTCTTTCTTTAACATTCATAAAAATTGCAAAAGCAGAAAAAAGAGCCCTGCTTTTCATTCCACGGGTGCTCCATCTCCCTGTGAAATTACAGAAACACAGAGGCATGCATAGCCCAAGCTGCCAACTTTTCAATGGTTTCTTCCAATAATTTTGTAATAGTGTTTGCATCCAGAATATGCTGTAAGAAATAGTATATGAATTGAACAGATTTCATTTCTTCAACACCATTCACCACAAAGTCCCAAATCTGACAAAAAGGCTTTTCCCCTCAGAGACACTCCAATGTTATCTGTCTTCACAATTTGTTTTTAAAATGACCCCACAGCTCTCCAGTAATTTAAAGTACTTTTAAAATGATAATGCTGTCATCTGAAGAGTATATTTCTTTACTGTACATTTCCCAGAGTCTCAGTGCAAGTAAGTGAAATGCAGTCAGGTTCAGCTAAAGAGCAGTTTCCTGGATGTAACGTATAATAGATCTGTAATACAAAAATTGTTATAGAAACAGAGAGAAAGAGAGAGAGAAACAGCTGTCCCTTTAGTTGGCTTCTTATTTTTAATGAGTCATACACATTTTAGAAGGTGAATTTTTAAGGTAAGAACTAGTTGGTAGTTGGACTGTTTCACATGAATTTTGGATGCCCCTCATATCTCTACATCAAGCATTTCCTCATATGCCACTGTCATTTTTCCCCCCTCAGACACTGCTGCCTCTCTTTCCCAGCTGAAGCTGACAGGTTCAATCTGCTTTAAAACATTATGCTACTCTGGCCTCCACCTGAACTAAGCCTTTTGACAACATTGCCTTTTTAGGATCCTGACCACACTAAAATAAGCATGTAGGCTGGGATGCTGAAGTGAGAGATCCCCTTTCACCTGAACAGTAGGATTGCAATTAGTTGTCCTTTCTTCTGCAAAAAGACATTCTCCTGAAAGGGCCACATGAGCTAGAGGCCAGAGTTAGTCAAGGTTCAGATTTTTTTCTGTCATGTGACGACTGTTCCAATTCCAAATCTGAACCCAACTTCTGAACCAAAAATGAAAGAAGTTTTGTAATAAGTTCTACCTCTTCCCAGAGCAAGCCAGCCACAAAAAGATAGTAGATGAGACCAGCAAATTGATGTCATCCTAAATAAGCCATGAGAGTATTCATTCTTATAGATTTCCTTTCTGGAAAATAACTGAGCAGGATTTCTTGTGTGGAGGAAGGTGTTGGAGATGCATGGTCAAGAAATAAAGAAAGAAAATGCGTAGTCAAGAAATAAAGGTTTTAATTCCTAATTCTGAATCTGAGAAACAGAAAGAAGTCTTTACAAGGTTTAGAGCCATACTGTGGAAGGTGAATCCAGAACAAGCACTCTCAATTTGAATGGTCCAAAGTCTCAAGAGTGTTTACATCTGGAGGTCTCAGTTGGGTCCATCTCTAACTTCAAGCATGGTAAAAAGGTATCTTCATGCTAAAGATTTCATTATTTCTCTTTAAAAAAAAATACAAGCCAGTAGAAAGTCTTAAAAACAATTGGCCTTTTCAAATGACTGCCTTGTGTTTAAAAAAAGTTGCATAATTAACACTTTTCTAAAGGACCTTGTTAAATACATTCTGAAAGCTATGCATGATAAAGCTGTTTGAAGGGAAAGGACAAAAGGCTCAGTTTGATGAAAATCTCGATCTTAATATAGTTATCAAGAGATAGCCATGCTGAAGTGCATTTAGGCCAGTGGTTCTCAGCTTTTTCCATGCAGCACCCCTTTTTCCATCCTGGGGCTTCCTCACAGGGAATTCTTCTCATCTTGCTGGGACCCCCTCCAATTTAGCAATAGGGAAAGGCAGTGTGTGTTAAGATTCCCTGGGTGAGAACCCATGGTTTACACTACCACTGCCTAAGGGAACATTTATTAAGTGAGTCTGTAAATGTACTCTATCAATATATTGAAATAATTTATGTCCATCACTGGATGTCCAAGTAACAACATGAAAATGAATGCAACTAGGAAACAAGATCAAGTGTCCTGCTGTTTAAATAAATAAAACCAAAAAGGAAGCAGGGATCAGGAGATGATCCTGTGTCTTTAGAAATAAGGACAAATGTGTAGAGATGCGGCTGGAATCCGAAGGTTGTGTTTCTCTCAGTTGATCGACGCAAGGTGCAGCCTTAGGCCCTGATTCTGCCCTCACTTGCATCGGAGTAAATCATGAGCAACTCCAACAAAGCTACTCTGGTGCAAAAAGCAGTGTAAGTGAAAGAAGGAACAGATCCTATGGCTGTATATTACTGTAAATGAGGAAGTCATTGCTTGGATGCATGAATTGTTACATCAGTTGTTCTTGCAATAGCCTCTTGCATGCATAAAACAGAACACTGTTTTTCGAACCATCATCTCTGGCTTAGGCATCTCTGGGACTGCTTTACGACAGTGGTGCCTCTGCATTCTGGCATTCCTGAAGTGTGTGTCTGATAGTATCCAGCACTGTTCCTAGAAGCAGGGCCTCTTGGCAAATTTCTATGCCCAAGATACTGCATTTTGTGATGGAATTAAGAGAACCAAGTGACCTGGACCAACTGCAATACTTGCAGATTTATCCAGAGTGGGAAGAGATCATCATAAATTTAATCATTTCACCCAGACTTGAAATATGGACCTCATCCCAGATATTGTAGCCAACATTTGACAAATAACTGGGAATGTTGCTGCATGTGGATGCAAGACATTGTAGGCCCTGGGTTAATGCAGGTACTGCTGGCCAGTGCTGATTGGCAGCCTCAGAGCAGCCGGGAGAAAGAAAGGGCTGGGAAGCAGAGGGGAGGAGTGGCTAACAGGAGCAAGCAGGCTAGAGGAGGGAACTCCTGCCAGCAAGCTGTTGGGAAGCCTCTCAGAGACAGCACCCTGAGAAGGGACAAGCAGACCAACAGGCTGAAAAAGCCTACAGAAACCAAAGGGAGGTCGAAAGGAAAGCTCCGGGCACAGCAAAAGTAGAGTCCCAATGCTGCCTGACTGATTTAGGGGCCCTGAGTTGGAACCCAGTTGAGTGGGCCTGGGTTCTGCCAGCCAACCCCAAGAGACTTAAAAACTGAAGGGTTTTCCAGACCTCCTGGGTACCAGGACCAGCTGACCCCACCAAGAATAAGCAAAAACCTACATACCCTAGTGGGACTCAAGCAAGAGGAACTGACTGACTGCCCCACCAGATTGAGTGAACACTAGTGCAACTCTGTCTGGCCAAATGGGGAGCTGTCGCATTGACACACCAGCTCACATTCATTTAGTGTGGACAGAGTCTTTGATCTTGGAGAACAGCAGCTTTCATAAGAGGATAAATTAAGAAGATTAGAACCATTCACCTTAGAAAAGAGAAAATTAAGGCGTAATATGATAGAGATCTATAAAAGCATGAATGGTGCAGAGAAAGTGACATCACACAAGAGCTAGGGGTCACCCAATGACATGAAGAGATAGCAGGTTTTAAAAAACTACTTCGTCACACTACGCACAGTCAACATGTGGAACTCATTGCCAGGGGATACTGTGAAGGACAAAAATGTAACTGGGTTACAAAAAGAATTAGGTAAATTCATGGGGGATAGGTCCATCAACGGCTATTAGACAAGATTTTCAGGGGCGCAACTTCATCCTCTGGGTATCCCTAAATGTCTGACTGACAGAAGCTGGGACTGGAAGACAAGGTATGGATCATGCAGTAACTGTCCTGTTCTTTTCATTGTCTATGAAGCATCTGCATATAAAGCATCAGAAGACAGGACACTGGCCTAGGTGGACCATGATCTGACCAAGTATAGCCACCCATATGCTCTTATGCAAGAACTAAGAGATATCTCTGCAAGTCTCAGAGAAAGTTGCAAAGCCTTAAAATTCCACCTGCCACAGGAAGGGATTGTCTGTTTTTACCAAAACGCAGCATTATTTAATGGAATTCATTCTGCAACATTTGAAATCTAATGCAGAACTGCTAGACTGTTAAGGTTTCCAGATTATTTTCTTTGCACGTCAGACTATCAACCTTCAAGTTTCAAATATAGCCATTCATGTACAGAAATTGGCCTGAGACAATTGACATACCATTGGAAGAGCATCAAGACAACCCTAATGCTTTGTTTCTGAGCCAAGGATTGGCAATGAAAGGGAGCCTACAGAATGCTGTGAAACCTATTCTTCCAAATTGAAGAAATAATGTTTTGATTGTAGTTGCTACTGGTGAAGGATGGAAGGAAGAAAGCAGCTCATCAGAATAAGTTTAACTTTACCTGGAAAAAGGAAATGGTTCCCCCTCTGCAATTCCTCCCCTCCCCCCAAATGCAAGTCAAAATCATTAGAAGAAATACTGATGCACCTCTGATCATTGGGGTATACACCATTCCAAAGTCCTAACCCTAAATTCACTACAAAGTCAGCCCAGTTTCACAAACAATTTGGTGAACCTAACCCGAGTTTTGGATTTGCAATGAACACGAGAACTGAGCATCTTATGAGGACACTTGACACTTCCACAGAACCTCATAAAAGTGAGTATTATTATATCCATTTTACAGAATACAAAGGTTAAATAACTTACAGGGGTTACAAACACCCTGAAAATCAGTGATAGAATCAGAAATAAAACTTGGGTTTCCTGACTCCTTCTGAATATTTAATACTGATAGAGTTCTAAAATTTGACAGAGTCAAAGGTAAAAGAAAGCTATATAACTCACTCTAAATTCTGTTTTTATTATTTTATGTCATTTAACAAATGACATCTTAGGACTCATAACAACAGTAATTAGAAGGACTTTGCCTTTACAGAGCCCTTTTTTATTTGATGATCTCATATGAAATGCTATATAATTAAGATGTTTAATAAAATAAAATCAAATAGCTCTGTATGTGTTTCCTTTCAAATGCATTAAAATGAATGCATTTGATATTTACTGAACCTGTTAGTATTTTTTATTTTAAAGGTAAATGGTAGCAATATTACAAGAACAAAAAATGGGCAACATAAAAAAGGGGAAGTAGATAGTTTCCCTGTTGTAACATAGGGCTTAAAGATTGCAGAATTTAAAAAAAAAAAAAAAAAAGCTAGAACTGGAAGTGCTAATTATGGAGCCATAAAAATCATTTATAATATTATAAAAGAACTGCCATCACTGATCAATAAAGATATTGAAGGCACTGTGGAAAGCCAGTGAAAGCATGAACCAAGAGGTTCTTTGGAGGCTCCATCAGTTGCAGTAAGGAGAATTTTCTAAAGTTTTTTTTTTCTTAATTTGCAACAAGGGAAAAAAAACCCTACATATACATAAATCCCACATCATAAAAATAGATTTTTTCACTCAACCGCTGATGTGGGCTAAATTTGCCCACAAATGATTACCTTTTTATGACAGACATAGTGGAAGCAACTCAGGATTTGTTTTCTTCACCTCAGCATCATGGTGTTAATGCACATTTTATTTTCTCTCACATTTGATTAAAACCCAACTGACGAGTGCATTGGAAAACCCATATGGTAAGCAAGCTCTCATATTACTGTTTTTATTAGTAGTAACTCTCCAAGATCACTAGCCTAGGGCAAGATTTATAGATACACACACCCACACAAATAAATAAAATAAAAAATAAAAACTTAAATTTTGAGAAATCAAAGCAAGTAATCAATCAAGATAGGAAATTTGGGTATTAATTGAAAATGACAATACGCATACATTCTTGCATTTAATTCTATAGCTAAAATCCATCCTCCTTTACACCTACACAACTTCTGTCAAAGATATGAGTGTAACTTAGAGTCCAGATTTAAGTTACTGTAAGTGTAAGAATTACAATGAGAACTTGTGAGAGATTAATTCATTGCCCCTGCTAGAAGGGGCCTATTCAGTCAAAGGGATTCTTTCCATTCACCTTTAGGGGCTTTGAATCAGGCCCCATAATATTTACATGCTCCATGGGAGGTGCTGAGCAACCTCAGGTCCCACTGCCTTCCCGAGGGGCTGAGGGTGACCAGGTCTCAGCCGCAAATTTGAGAAGTTTATCGGTAGCTTCTGGTACTTTGAATTAAAGGCAGCCATTATTATTAATTGCTTACTAATTAATAACTGGCAATAATATACTCAAGCAACATTTACTTAAAAGTATTCCTAATTATTTTATAACATATAAAAGTGAGTCCATGAGAAGATGTCTTCCCCAACCTACTCTGAAGTATACAACTTTAATATCAAAAGTCACAACCCACTCAGCTTCAGCTTTATTAATAAATAATTCAACAATAAGACAGCTAAGTTCCACGGAAGTCTTCTCCCAAAGTTTAGCTGCTCTGAAGGTACCTCCTTCATGACTGTTCAGTCAACAACCTACATATTACAACTTTTCTCTCTCAGACCAAGGTCCCTCAGTCAGGGCAGCAGTACTCCAAAGCCTGATTTTTCTTATTTTACTTCACCCTGACTTCAGATTGCTGGCAGTCATGCAGCACAGCCAGTTTCAGTTCCTGTCCCCAGGACAGATCATTAAACTCATCCCATGTTGCCCTAATGCAGGGTTTGTCCATCCCAATACAGTGCCCATTCTGAGAGGTTGATAACCCCCAATTCCCCCAAAAAATCACTAGGAGTTGCATCTGCTCAGCACTTTGTAGGGCTACTCAGCATTTTGCAGTCACAGGCCCAGTATTGCAGATCACTCCACACATTTCAAATGCAGCCACTTTTGGATTGAAATGCAGAAGCTCTTAACAGTCTTAAGAACTCTACACAACAAGTTAAGGCAGGAAGTACAGAATAATACTGTAAATGAATGTGTCTAAAACTGCAGAGGGAATTCAAGTAGCTGGAATGCAATTACCAGAGCTGGAATCTGGCCAGAGCACTGGATTAACATCTTTTATGAAAAAGTATCATAAGGTATTAAGTGGCCACAAGAGCTAAGAACTTTCCTCTTACAACTGATCTGAAAGATAGTATCTTCACTCAGATAATGCCCACGCTGCAGCACTGGGATGTTGGCTTAATAGAAACTGCAGTGGAAGAGTAACACCTACTGAATCAACAAATGCTGCTTCTTGTAGCACCATGCATTTTCCTTGGAGGTCTCACAACTAAGCATAAATAGGTTTAGATTGCAAAGTGATGGGACTATTGTATAAGATGTTACAGCTACAGTCCTTGATGAATCCCCTCAGAGCATCTCATCTGTTTTTCACTTTCACTGGGATGAAAGGAGTAGCTATATATATATTTTCAATTTTTAAAGTTCTTCATAGTCTACCCCCAACCAGACCTTCTACCAAGCAGATCTACCCTATTTATGCCACTCCCAGGAAAGAAAGACTGCTCTTGTAGTCCTTAATCCCAGGCAGCAGACTAGCAGCTTTGTTTGGGGATGGTAGGGAAAACACAACTGAGACCTCTTAAAAATAACTTTTCCCCCCTTTTGCTGTAGCCTCTCTCATTCTGTGTGTAGAGAAGGAAAGAAAAGAAACAGAAAACAGGAAGATGTACAGACAGGTTCAGGAAATCACAAAACAAAAAAGGAAGGAACATTCAAATCAGGACAGAACAGGAGGTCTATGAATTTACCCTTCTACTTGAAATATACAGAACACCCTTTTCAGTGACTAGGTTACAAACACAAAGACTATAATGCGGTTCATTAAACAACTAGATAAGATCATGGAGGATAGGTCCATCAGCAACTATTTGCCAGATGGGCAGAGATTGCTGTTTGCCAGAAACTAGGAATGTGCGACAGGATGGATCACTTGATGATTACCTGTTCTGTTCATTCCCTCTGAAGCATCTGGCATTGGCCACTGTCAGACAACAGGATCCTGGCCTAGATGAACCATTGATCTGACCCAGTATAGCTGTTCTTAATGTTCAATCCCAAAATATACACCAGAAGAACGCCCTGCTCTGGTCCTTCTGAAAGTACTTCAATTCCAGGTCATCTTTGTACTACAGATGGTCCTCACTGGAATTGCATTTGGCGCACACTGGCATTCTTCTTTTAAGTCTGAACCAGACTGAATTGTCATGAACAATGAACTGCCAATCCCTCCAAAAAAAAAAAAAAAAAAAAAGGACAAAAGTACATTTGAGGACATGGAAGTTTGCACTGATCTTGCCTGTATTCTAGCGTTTTATGGATTAAAAAAAAGGATTTCAAGTTTTATCGGGGCTGTCCCACGGTACTCCTCACAAGCACTTAGTTCACCTGAATTTTTCTCTTCATTAGATTTTTGTTTTTAAATAAGTTGTTAAATAGAAATAGGAGGGAAATTCAACTTAATTTTAGACCACACCCTGGACATTTAAACAGGCTTTTTCTCCTAAAGCCTTGCAACAGATACATATTTTAATGTCTGATTTTTACCCTACTGAATCAATAATGTTGACTAACTCACCCTATTGAAGGCACATAACTTTCTTAATTAATCTTCATAAATATTTCTTCTGGACTGATTATTTTTAACTTCTAGTTCTTTGACAAATTTTATTTTCTGTTTCTACTGACACTATTCATACAAAACTTGGAAAAGTCCCATTACCTTGAGATGGTCCAAGACGGGGACTTAACATTTCTACTCCTCCTTATTTCTTCCTTTAAAATAACTTTTATAGGATTATATGTATTAAATTACAGGGAAATCCCTTTGTTGCATATATATATATATATATATATACACACACACAAGGCAACTCACTTGAGTAGATTCTGAGGCATGCAGTCCATAAACACTCTACAAGAAGTTAGTATGGAATTTTGGTAAGCTAGAGAGAAAAAAAAACCAAACACATACACAAGCTGGGAGAAGAGACACACAATATAAAATTCCAAACTACATGAAACCAGCAGGCCAGAGAACTGGTATGTCAGTTTTCATGACAAAAGCAAGCACTTTAATGAAGGCTAACAGCACTAGCAATTTTCTGGCCAATTAGAGATTAGAAATATACAAGTAAAACATAAGATGAATTTTAGAAAGATACAAAAAAATTTCACACAGCGAAAATAAATCAAAATGTGGATATTCAGTTATACTAAAATTAACACGTGAACAGGGGCAACATAAGGAACTACAATACACTTAAATCTCATTTTCATGGGGATGAATGTCACTCCTCGAAAGCTGAAAAATATCTAGTGGAGATAGTAGATAGCAAATTAGATGGAAGTTTGAAGTATGTCACAGGAATACCTTACTCTATGAGGAGTTCCACCGTGTCTAGAAGAGGCTTATGACTTTTAATTGCATGTGCAGAAGCATCAACTCAAAGGAGCAAAATTTTTAGTTCTCTGCATGACACTGATAAGACCTCACCTAGCACAATGCTTTTGGATACGGGCACTTCATTGCCAGAAAGAAGCTAACAAACTGGAGGGAATTCCAGGAATAAAAATGACTGACTAGAGACACATTAAGAGAATTAAAAATATGTATACAATAGCTCGGTCAAATAATGGCCAAGAAGAATAATATAATGGTCTACAAGTATCTGAAGGGTTTAAATGTCAAAGAGGGAGGAGATAATCATCATATAATTTACCAATATACAAGACATCTCTGCAGTCTTCCAAAAAGATGTTTGAGAGAGTTGAGCAGTGATGACACCCACACATTTATCAGTATTATATTTTGCATATCTGAGGGCACTTTACAGAAAAACAAGCCACGTACTGCACAAGAAGGATCACCTTCCCATGACAGAAATACCACCTTTTCTGAGTAAGAACATGGCAGTCATTCTGGAAGTACAGGCAATGCTACAACACAGTTTAGGGGTCAGGAAATGAAGAAAGCTATAGCAGTTTAATATACAATAATTTTGTTAGGAAATTAGGAATCATTAACATAGACCACAGTTACACCATTGTAACACAAACTGTTACCATAAACTGCAGTAGGGCTACAACTTAAAAGACTTATTGTAGGGTCTTAGTACAAATCCGTACTGATATACTTAGCAGGCAAAAGTTGATTCAGTATATGAGCGTGGTATAACCCAGAGAACTAAGAATTTTGAAGAATTTCTCCAAAGAAATATGAAAAATAATATATTGTAGAAAGAACCAGTCTTGACTTATGAACCACTTTTAAACATTTTTGCAGTTATTTCCTATTAGTGTTATAATACGAGTTTAAAATACAAATTTCTACAATATTTCAATTACTTATATTGGTTATCTATTTAAATCCATTTTATTTAAGGGTCAGCTTTACGCAGGGAAATAAATAATTTTCATTCACGTTTATAATTTCAATAAATGATTACACATAATATTTAAAAAAATCAAATAGCCTGTCAAACACACTTGTATTGCAGAAACCATTTAGTATATAATGATATTAAATGCATACAGAGCAGACATAAAACATTGGAGAATCTTTGAAATTTCATCATCATGCTAAGCTTCTCACCCTTACGTTTATGTCCAAAGCAAATATTGCTATGAAGATAGGACAGGGTGTTTAGTTGTGTTTTGTTGGCCAGATAGTTCATTACAGTGTCAACAGAAATGGTCAATATACTTGAAATTATGGTGCGGATCCACTTGGCATGTTGACTCCACAGGAATAGTTCTTTTGCCATTTGGGGACAAGTAAGTATCTATCTATCTATCTATCTGAGATATAAATATATATATGAGAGAGAGAGAGTGAGCAAGAGAGAGATGTATGCACTTACCTGATCTCAGATTTTGTCAGGGAAATCATAACTAACTACACTCTTTGAGCAATCATACGTCACTTGTGCCACATATGCCACTTAATACACTATAATAAAATTTAAAGTTTGTAGCTTTGCGAGATGAAAAAAGATCAGTGCAATTCTGTCCTCCCAAGCTGGGAACAGAATTGGGACCATTGTGTATAAAAATTCTTTAGGGCCAGATACGGCCACTGTACTCATGCTGAATAGCACATCATTCCTCAAGTAGACCCACTGAAATTAATGCAAGGTCCTAGAGTGGCATTAAGGTTGCAATTTGTTATACAATTAATTGTAAATATGATTATTTATAGCTCTATATAATTAACCTAAAGAACCACTGACAAACAAGAATTCTCACATATACTGGAGTAAGAAATAAAAGTAGGGTGGTATAAAAGGGGATGTACCAGGTCTTTGTGGCCCCCTGCTGGAGGTCCTACTGCTCTGCTGCACCCTGCCCAGCAACAGCCAATCAAGGCCCAGCTGTCTGAAACAAAAGGAGCTGCCTACTGCTAGCAAGACCATTCATGGCTGGAGCCAGTCAGGTGAGAAAGGACACTCTGTAGGCCACAGACTGTTTCTGGCCACACTCAAGGGCAAGAGTGCAGGACCAACCCTGCTGAGTTAACTATGGAAATGTAAGCAAGCCCAGATGGTAAGAAATAATTTTAGTTATAATTGATCCTGAAGAGCAAGGAACTTTTTCTGTTCAAGTTTGTTGTATCTTGGAAAGGGTTTGCACTGTGTGACCCAGCTGGAGGGATGAGCTACAGAAAGCTGGCATAAGCCAATGGATAGATTACAGGGGATGCAGGGAGCTGAAGAAAATGGTAGAACCAAGCTGGGGAGCACTCAAGGAAGTAAGGGCAACCCACCACAGGAGGAATTTTCAAAACCACTCAGTTTTGGTTTGACTTCTCCCACTGAAGTAGAGACAAAGTTTGCCCAACACTGAGTGTTTTTGAAAATTGCACCGCTAAAAATCTATATGCTTGATTTTTCCACCCTTACTGATATGGAATAGTATCTTAGTTTGTGAGAGGCTCCCCATCAAAATCTAGAAGACAACTACTTGTGGAATAAAGTAATACAGAATGTGAGTAAGGGTATGTCTATGGTAAAAAACTCACGTGTGCGCACACACACCAAACAAAACTAAAAACACCTTCTGCAGCAAATCTAAGACCTCAGATCAAGTGAATCAAGTCTTGCGCTAAGGAACTAAAAGTAGGAGTGTACACATTCCTGCTCAGGCTGCAACCCACCCTTTGTCACTCCCACTCCCAATGGGTCTCTGAGACCAGGCTCCATAACAAACTTATCTATAACAACTGATAAGCTAAAGAACACTGATATAGATTCCAAAGTGTCAAATTTTCTTCTTTTTCCAATGAAAAAGACTGCTACGCTGCCTAATGACAGTCAATATTTTTAAAATCCCATTAGCATTCAATTTTGGGTTTTTTAGTTTCCCTTTTGCTTTTAACAATTTCCATTAAAGAGAGAGGAATTTGAAATAAAAAAACTACAATGAGAAGAAGATTCTAACAAATAAGAACAAAGAGTAAAAGGGTACATTTCCTCCTCTCTTTAAGTCAATTCTAACTTTGTGTTGAACCATTCAAGGATATGCCCACTTATATGTATGTATGTATACACAAACACGTGCAAAAATCACTCATTTACTTTAGGACCTCAGAATTCAATTTTATAACAGCTCTAATTGTGATGCATCCACCAAAGACCTGAAAACCTCTGTAAAAATTTGAAATTCAATCCAGATTAGTTAAAAGGCTTGCTAAAGTCTGTGAACCTTTCAAGCCAATCTGGGCTGATTAATGTTTCTGCATAGTATGAAAACATAACTCATCTTCAAGTAGATGAAATCATGGTTTCTTGCTGAGTTTTGGGGATTTTTTTGGTACAAAACTCAGGCCACCACCTGAACCAAAATGCTTAAAAAGGTTCATAGCAACAACGGTAAACTGAAACTATGAAGTTATTCACAATTCTAGTTCCAATGGACTGCATTAATGACTACAAGGCTGGTAGTGGCAGCCCTCACTTGGAATTCCCTGCTTTCCTCAGTTTAAATTATATCATTAAGATAACAGTAAAGATTTATTTGTATAGAATATATTTACTTTTTGATTGTAAATACTGGAGTGTAGGACTGAACAGCTAGGAGAGGCAGATGGGATTGAGAAGAAGGGAGAAATGAGAGGCGTATTACTAAAAGTTTTTAATGTTGCATTATTTCCAGTTGATATGCAGTGGAGTTGGAGACATTATCCAGGAAAGCTAAAGTCAACACAGTTGTTTTGCATCATAATACTGTTGAACAATGAAGTACTGTACCTTCAAGTGTAGATTAATTGGGGTTTCACTTTTTATTTTATGTTCATTTTTAAGCGCATTATTTGACAAAATAAAGATTTTGGCAGGGTGATTAAATGGAAGTCTGAGGTCACACTTAAACAAATCTCTGCCTTGGGCTGTATTTCAGCTGCAAAGGAAAACATGCTAGTGAATAGCAGCTGATCACATGCCACCTTATCTTGCAGAACCCACTGTAGCAAAACTAATCTGAAACAAAAAAGCAGCATTTATAGAATGTGGACAGTGTTTCTGCTGCTTATTATAGCAGAGCTGAAGTGCACAAGCAGCAGAGCCACAGAAGTAAAGGCTACTAACCTATAGTACATTATTATGTATATTCCATTTATTTATGGACAGGCATGTGTCATCTATGAATGTTAACTGAGTTAGTAAAGAACGTACCAGCTCTGTTAAAATTCCAACCGGTTGATTATATAAAAAACCCACTACAACCATAAACTGGTGAGCGGAGAGTATTAGGGTCAAGGAAGTGTTTGTGTATTAAGAGAATGAGAGACTCTACTTATAGTTTTGCCACCTTTGAGAGGTACAGATGTAAACTGTAGACAGGAGAATGAAGAAATCCAGTCACGCTCAGCATGCATCCTATTGTCTTTGGACTGTGTTGGTCAGGCATGCTGTCAACAGATATTCTGTTTTCCCCTCCACTTTTTTATTTTATTTTTTTTATTGCTGGCAAATTCTACTTATCCTGTTGAATTCAATTAACATATGCTGCAAGCCATGTTGTATTTTGAATGTTCTTTTACAGAAACAGACATGCATTTTTAAAGGCTGTGGTTTTAGTTTAACTTGTCAATTTCCCCTGAGAAGAACATCTTGGGGATAGAAAGTATTTTCCCTTTAGATTCTTAAAGTAGATGGAAAATACACCTATTTTCCCCCTCTCCACATGTGAACAAAAAGATGGTAGTGAAGGGATTGTTTGTTCTGGTTGTTGGACATTCATTGTTTACAACAAACATTGAGAGGGACAAGCCTTTGAAAAGGAAACACACTGCTTCTTCTTGATGTGTGGGTTGTGTTTAAGGGAAGAACACACTAACTTTAGCAGTATTTTACCAAATGGCTTCGGTGAACTGGAAGAAAAGCAAAGTTATGGACTTTATACTTGCAGAAAGAGAATTCTATTTGAAGTTCAGGGGAATATAATAAAAGAAAGTTGGCAGAACACAAGATGACATTCATATTTGAGTTATGTCCAAAATACAGTAACAATAATTTATGTCATTAAGTCTAAATAATACAAGTTGCTGAATACAGAAGTTTTAAGATTAACAAGGAAGCCACACTTATAAATCCTCCTGCCTTAACGTCAGTGAGTGTCAGAGTACAAGGCCAGACAAAGAAATATATGTAAGGAAATATTCTATAAAATAAGTACAGTTAAATTATACAAGTAAAAAGTCTGTTTGAAAGGGGCTGATCTGAATTTAATATACACACACTATTTGTATTATAGTTTATCTTTATACAATTAATTTATCTTCTACATGGGGTTTTGTTCTACTGGTCGCATATTACAAACAAACTGATTGTATTTACAATAAACTGAAATTGTAGATAGAAGTCCTATAGACTAAACAAAATTATAATTTTTCTATTTTTTACTTCACCCTATATAATTTAATAGAATATGTTTATTGCAAAATGTTTTCCCTGTCATAGAATTCTATAGATTGGTTAAAAAAAACAAACAAAAAATAAAGGGATATAATTCTCTAAATTTCTAGAATAATTGCTATGAAATCCTATGGTTTAATCCCAGTTCAGTTGTGAGTAAATTTATTATAACTGTAAATTTTTTTTATTGTCACTTCAAGGAAATGGAAGACAATATAATAGGTTTTTTCCATCTAATTTTTAGAATGTGATGATTTTGACCTACAATGTGTTACCAAAAGTTTCACCAGGCCCCTGAACAACTAAGGACCAGAGCCCAGGTTGGTGTAAGGCAGTATAGTTTCACTGACTTCACTAGAGCTATACTGCTGTAAGCAAAATGTTCTACTGGTGTAAATGAGTACTTTAGGAAGTAACCCTAAGAAGGCACTATGCCAACAAGGGTTGATACACATCCAAGCTTAGGCCTCATGTAGCAAAGGCAGTGACTAGGAGACTTGAAAAGAGGTCAATGATATGCCAGAGAGGTTTTTGTTTTATTTTTAAAACAGATTCAACTGGCAACTCATCTTGAGGTTGAAAAACAACAACAACAAAATACATGGGCTGAAAACTGCTTCCTTTCACATTTCCCTCCAGGGGAAACAAGCTCATCTCAAGAGGTGATGCCACCTTATACCTTCCCTGTGGTCATGTCTAAGAACCATCTAAAGAGATCTTTAAACTTCATCCACAATGAAAGAAATCAAAAGATAATAAAAAGGTAAGTTGCCAAGGTTTTGATCTATACAGACTGGAAGAAAGACTGAAATTGTAACCTACAGAGAGAGGCTGTCAAAGCAGTGGATGAAACTGAGTCACACAGATACACAGAATAGGAGAGACTGCAATATCTATTCTATACCAATCACACAGAGGGTATCCTATTTCTCTCTTTAATCCCCTGGCTTCAGGAAGGAAGACAGGCTTCAAAACATCCCTGAGTTATAGTCATGATAGAGTATAAAAAGGGAAATCAATAATATTTCAAACTGTGGAATCAGGAAGCAGAGATGAGTTGATCTGCTTTGGAAAAATTTGGATAGCTATGAAAAGGGAAGAATATATTCTATATCGGAAGATATGCAAAGAGCAACATCCACCAACTGAAAACAACAGCACAGCTCCTCCCTCCTAGCTTAGGCAGGGAGAAAAAAGGTGCTCACTTACGATTCCTTGGTACAGTTGCTTGCTACCTACAAGGGATCACAAGGGGTGAAGAGCTGGCTGCAGCAACAGGCAGGAAGATCCCTCAGCAAATTCAACCACTAGATAGAAAACTCTTAACAGCTATAAATGTTCCACAGGTCACCCACTGAGACTCACTCAAACTTTACTTTACTACTTGCCAACCTTAAACTGTGTCTGATGCACACTGCTGTCTCAGGAGGAGAACAATGCATTTCTTTTCTATTTCTGTCTATAATGAGAAGTAAAATTTTTTAAAAACCCATAAATTACCTTTAAAAAGCTCAATCTCGTGCTTATATGATTGACAGATTTTAGTCACATATTCGTTATTGGACTCAGAGGGGAAATTAGAGGAAATTTTAAAGTCTGTAATGTACAGTTCAGAGTAAAGAGAAATAAATAGCTGTCAATGACTAAAGAGAGCTCCTGAAGGCTACATTCTATGACAAAGGGTGCCTATAGGCTGATGTACCTTTCAAGCAGATCTGGAGTAAGTTTTCAACAGCCCCCTCCATGTCTCTGGATGTCAGACACAGATTTTACCTTTTGTTTGAAACCAGGCTGCAGAGTTGGTGATCTCAGTTGCATTTCACTGTGGGGTTTGGTTTCAGTTGAATTCTATACTTAAAGGAAGTTGGAAAAGGATACCAAACCACGTGAAGTGAAGCCATTCAGGATGTGGTACAGGAAACACTTCCTACCTGGTGCTGCCTCACAGGGCCAGAAACTCTCCCTTTTACCACCATAGGAAACTGATTCTGAGAACCTGAGAGAACTTTAGGAAACAGCTAGTCCTTGAAGTGGTTAACATGTTGAGATTAGCCAGTTTCTTTCAGACTAACCACCCAGTCAGAAAGTACAGAAAAATACCTTCTCTTAAAAGCCCACACAAGATTACATGTTTTTATGCAAAAGGTTACTCCATCCTGATAACAAATCTTGAAAACAAAACTCAACCCACACTGTTTATTCTTCAACATAATAAGCAACATTGCATCAACATCTTTTCCCAGGATCACCATGTTGGCTTCATATCCACCTATAAGGGAAGCAGAAAGGAAGGACAATCTTTATTGTCCAGTATAACACAAAACCTGTATATGCACTGCAACACACAACAAACTGAGAAGCATATTGCTGTACTGCATGGAAACTAATTCATCAGTAGCAATGTATCATGGGGTGGCTGTCAAAGGAGTGGGACCCACCACTGCTACTATGTAAAGGAAAAGTGGGAAGTTAGTGCACCTTTTTTAAACATAGAAGCAGCTGGAGAACAAGGACTCACACTGCTGGGGGGAGGAAGGCCTTGAATCTTTTTCCATAGCTATGGGGCTATTGAGAGAGAGAAAAGATCTGAGATATTATAGTGATGAGTGCTTCAAGGATACCAGATTAGACAGAATGGTTTTAGGCCTACTCCCAGGGAAAAAAACCAACAAAGGAATGAGGTAAGTCTCAAAAGGTCAGAGCCAAGACCTGGCATGAGTTGGTGACAGTCAGGAGGACCAAATACATCACAGATAAGTGTAACTGACGTATGTTTATCTGAAACAAATTTCCATGCTTTTTCAAGTTCAGCCCCAATCATCATCATGTGCCCTAAAGTTATGGGTGTAAATAAAGTATTTTTAATTTCTACCTGTAATGCTGTGAGAGGGTTTTATACTGTTATTAACAGATAAGTCAGTCTGTGCATAAGGATGTAAGCAGAGTATGAGTTCAAGTTCAGTTGTATCCAAACTCCACACTTATCTAGCCTCCTCTCTGCCCTTAACACTTCATCTTCTTTCCTGCTTAGCCCAAATCTCACATTCTTTTAGTTTCTCTTCAAAGAATGCAACAACTCTAGAATACAACTAAGGAAAGAATACAGCATTCAGGATGTTATTTATGCATATACCTGCTTATCGAGTACTCCTGAGCGTAGAGGTGAGTAACGGAAGCTCCCGGTAAAGAAACATTGCATCTGTTAGTGGATTAAAGGGAAGCACGGGGATTGATAAATCTTTTTCCTTCCTTCTAAATACTCCTGTATTCTCTGTGGACTGGAAATCTCTACCTCACATAATTCACACATTGCTGCAGTACACAGAGGGAAAGCCATATACACCCACTTTACAGAATTGTCCTGATTTTGGATGGGAAAATTGTTTCTCCCCCAGCTGTAATGCTCAGTACTGTTGAAAATTCTACCTTCTTATTACATATCTTACCAAAACAACCATTCATTTAAACTTTTCAATAATAGCCTAAATATTCAGGAGCCTTCACAAGCCCACAATATACTTGGGTAATTAGGTGTCTGGTCCAGCTGCCCATTCTATACCTTCAGCACTTGAAATTACTGTTTATCAGAATATCAAGTGAACGTGTAGAGATCTATAAATTTCTATATTAAGACAATGTTTATCGCTCTCAAACTAGGGAGACGTGATTCATAGCTACATGAAAATGCTTGATTCTCTTTAGTTTAGCTGGTAAACATGTCAATTAAATTAACACAAAAGATGAAGGGTGATTAAATAATAAACCTAAACTGTATTTGTGATTTCAAGTACATTGTAATTTAAGTACCACTAATAAATCAGTAAATTCACAAGTCAGAGCTATACTTATGCCCTCTCTCTCCCCAGCTCCAATACAGAAGTCAAACTCCACTTATGGAAGTAGGTATGGCTTTGGAAGCCCGTGAGTTAAGGTATGCACATATAACCTACACGAACTCAATGTGAGACTTTCTACCCCTCTAGCGGCAGGAGCACGTGAAGAGGTTTGAGTCTGCTACTGCCTCCAGATTAACAGACATGGTCTTTTAGTTCAAGAAATACAGGCTCAGATCCTCAGATCTCAGGGTTCAGTCCCTACAAGTTATATGACAAAGGAACACTGTTACAAAGAACATCATGCGTACACACAGTCACTTATGTGCCAACACAGTATTGAAAAGACGTCCTCTACTTTAAAAAGAAGTCATGCTGGCATTTGAAGTGGCTTTACCTACTACAATACTATTCCAAACATCACCTAAGATTACCATAACTAAAAGCCCTCACCATTTCTTCCTTATCTTTACTTTGCAAATTACACATTTATTTTCTCCTATATAGTTTGCAAGTCAGTTTCTCTCTTTCACTTTTATCTCCTTTGTTGCTCAGTAACAAGGCACAACCCATGACTCTGCATTTTTAAGACTAAAATAATATTGGCAGATGTAGGTAGTGAAACTACTCCTAAATCACTATTTGAAAATGACTATATTTTAAGACAAGTGTCCCTTTAAGCAATGTTTGCCACCAGAGATCAGAAACACTTGTTGCCCAAACATGATAAAAGAATTAGGTTATAAACGAATGACTTGCTGTAATCCTTACAAGAGATATGCTGATGTACGTAATGTTACAAGGGAAAAGCTATGTTTTAAAGAAGAAAAAAAATCAAGACTCTGAAACAGTCAGGAACAAAATGTTTAGCTAAATACTACAATTTTGCTACTTTCATTAAAAGCAACAAACTATTATTTACAAAATTTGAGTCGGGTTCTGCTTTGTCACACAGTAAAGTAAAGTGTGCTTTACTGCAAAACTCTAAAGATAATTTTACCAGATTATACAATCCTCAATTGCTAGTTTAACAATATAAAAATTAAAATACAGTCAGACCTGGTTAATCTACAGTTGGATTATCCAGACATCTATGTATATGAAAGGCTTAAATTATAACCACCATGGTTGCCTGGGATTCACTGTTGATAGTTCATTTTAATCTAGATGAAAATGAAGTGTACAGATTGATTTCAATTATTCAAGCCTGATCATGAACAAATTTTAGAGGACATAAGATCTATCCAGCAATTACATTTGAGGCATTTTTATATTACCACAAACAGGAAAAGGTCAGATAAAGTCACTCGTGGATTCAGGTGCTGGTACTAGTTCCAGAAAGGTTACAAAATATGGAGAAGAAACTGGAAACTACCATATGTGATTGTTTTAGCTCCCCAACAAGTCTGGCAATATTAATAACTTTTCTCCCCTTTGATTACTTCTTTAAAAACAATCAGATACTCTGCAATTCTCAGAATAAATTTGCAGTTCTGTCTACTACTTTATGTATGGGAATGGGACATCATTTCTGAGGGATTAAGATAAACTTTCATAAGAATACTGTGTACCATGGTTGTGTGATTTGATGCCGTTGAAAGCACCACTGAACTTCGCATTCTGATGTTAACCAACTTAACGTTTCAGGGACAGTTCACACACATACAGAACAAGTATATACAGGCTTGCAAGAGAGATTACAGCACTATAACAAAATTCATGCCTCCTCAATTTCCTCTCTCCTCTAACACTTTCTTAATGAAGCAAGGGGCCCTCTATTTTCCAGTTAACTGGACTGTTATAACATGCGACTTTTCTATTAAAACTGAATGCAGAGAAGAGTAGAGCAAACACTTGCTACCTGTCCAAGCCACCAGAAACTACCAACATATCACTCAGCTAATGTATTCACACAGACCATTAGGGCGGGCAAACCTCAGAAGGGAAGAAAAGTAGGTTTCATTCACATATTATTAGCACTCAAAAGTTTGGATGTTTATCCAAACCTTATATGAAGGTTTACAATCCTTAGAACTCTGATGGAAGTTTTATGAAGATAGTGGGGGGGGAGGGGAAAGAGGGAGGAAGGGGAGTAGAGGAGGGACACTATTCTTGTCTTCTGCCTTCCCTTCAGCAACACATTGAAAATGCTACAACATCTTCGTAGAGATACGCGATTTAGAGACGCTCCCCAGCATAGAACAGTGTTGTGTGAACCCTCAAGATTGTTACAATCTTCTCTCATCAGTCCCATGAGGAACAGGGAGTGCAAGAGAAGGCAAAAAGCGAAAGAGTGATGTTTGCCAAATGCCTTTGACACTGCCCCCAGACACGCCCATCAAAAATGTATTTTGGGGAATAGGTGAAGGTTCACTTGATCTCTTATTTTACCATAAACCATTCACCCAGACCTTCAAAAGCATAAACATGTGGCTTATCACTTTTCTCAATCATGAAATAAGATTGCTATGTAAAGCCTCACATGAATGTCTCTCTCTCTCTCTCTCACAGACACACAGAAAATGTGTAAGAGAAATGGTTAAGTGCTGGCAACCATAACTAGGATTCAGTGTGATGAACAATGATGGTCAAATGGACAATAGTGTTGCTCATTGCCCTTTACAGTTGGGTGATAAGTAGATTTCCCTTTGAAAATGCCCATGCCTTTGCTCCACTGGCAGCAAGCCAGTCATAATTTCTGACCCTGACACCTACAGCTAAGGGGTCAGTCACCAACGGCACAATATAACATTGAGGTTATATACATATATATAACTCCCCACCCACATAGCCCATCTGGGGGAGAACATTTCTCTCCTCTCACCCCTTTTTCCCCAAAGCTGCAGAGCAATGCACATTGTTGATGGCTGTGGCAAGAGAACTGCAGGTCCCTCTAGCTGTCTGTCAGATGGCCTACACGGCCCTAGATCAAGCCAAGCAGCCCTGTTTTACAACGGTAGCTAACAGTCAGGTGGTCATCTAATTGATGGCAACCACCACTGATCAAAGGATTCCCCTACAACACAGGATTGGCTTTCAAGGTGCAATAGGCTTTTCCTGAATAGGCATAGTCCCATAGTGAGACTTCTGCAGTGGTTGTCAGCCTCCATAGATCAGGACCTGTGGTTCTTCGTGGGTTCAGATATACATTAGTCCAAGTCATGTTCATAACTGCCTGCCTGGTTTAGGTTTGGTCCGTTTAAGATTTTATTAAATAAAAAATTTCACCAGACAAACCTGACTAAAACTTCCCACCTCTTTATTCTGTGGCAAAGGGAATGAAATATCTAGATAAGATGCAAGTATTATTAATATAATTTAGCTCATATGCTTTTAAATTTAAGAACAGCTGCCTCTCAAAACTCTAATCATGTGATCATATAGGCCTTATTTTGGGGAAAGCCAGTCACTCCAAATTTTCAACTGTCATAGCTAGGTCATTACATCACCTCTAATAATAGATGATATGCTCTGAACAAACTTGAAGGTGGAAAACTCCACAACAAAAGAAAATTTTAAAGGCCACTCGAGCAAGCAGTAGCCAAATCCCTTTTTACTCCTCTCTCCAGTAACAAAAATGGGTCATCATTGACACCAGTAAGTGATTCAAGATGATAGCTGTCGACTGTGATAGATAGCCTAAGACGTCTGACAATTTGTTTGACAATCAGGTGGGTCAGGAAGGGTCACTGAGAAATTTCTTGAAAGGCTTGTTTGCCTGCATCAATTAGGGGGGAAAACTGAAATCCACCAACACAGCCAGAGTAATCTAATGATTTTTGTCTGTGAAGCTTAAAATTTAGATCTAAAGATTGAGAACAACACTGAAAAACAACATGGTCTTTGTGTGCTGCTGTCAGATAAACTTATTTCACTTAATTAGGTAACACTACAGAGATGGTAGCCTGAACATGTTTAATTCCTATGGTGTTTAGGATAACAACAAATCACAAAGGACTCATTTGTTACAGAGGTGGATGTCATAAGCAGAGCTGCAAGTATTCAGTTTAAAAGGAGGAGGATCTGTTAGAGGTGGAGAGAATTATAAGGTCTGACTGATAATAAATATTATTGCAATAAAACAAAACCTCACCCCCCAACTGCAGCCTGGACTCAGAAGCTACCCTCTCTCCATGTCAGTATGTGGCAAGACAGACAACTAGGGTCTGAACACCAGAAGAAAAAAAACCGGGGTTGATGACTAAGCAACTATTTTCTATCAGAAATAAGTGACCCAAAACTAAAAACTTAGTACTATTTGCGTAACAGTTCCTCTAAGGTTCTGCATTAATTCATTATAGTTCTCTGTTGTCAGATGACCTTGTTCAGAACAACAAGATGGTTAAGATGGAGTATCTTGCTTGGGATGGCAGTGCAGATAGATTACAGTGGTCCATAGGGATTGAGAAGAGACATTTTTTCTTTATTCAGTGATAAGCATAAGCCTTGGAACTCACTTCCTATACCTCATGCAATAATACAATGTTTTCTCCTGTCACAGTAGACACTGTAGGTTGCAAACACAGGTTTCCATTTATCTGGTTCACCTATATTGACACATTTTGTGGGGACAAGGGAAAACCATTGAGATCAAACGTCTCATTATATAGCGCGGTTGAGGTGAATTGCTTATTTCTATGCAGTCACTAGTTTGACTGGTCGTTTTGCACCTGTCCATGAAAGAAAATTTCACACCAGTAGTTTCAAGCAATGGGTGAAATGCACGGGAAGCAGGAATATGCTCTATTGTCATAAAACAAAAAGAGTCCACAGAGGAATAGCCACACAGATGTGTTTTCTAGCTCCTCCAGCAAAATGTCAGCAATTGTACAGCAGCAGTGACATACAACACATACATACAAGACCATTAAGACCTACTCAAAGTTGAACTTTGATAAACTATGCATGCATACATCCATCAGCAAGATTCTTTCAATTCTCAAAGGATTTTTTTTTTTAATCTTCTCTAGCTCCTTTCATCACATTAGCTGTCAAGTACTGGAATCCCTAAGTGCCCCCTTAGAACATGACCCACAAGGTTTAACAGCTATATTAGCCAGCAGGGCTTGTCTACACTTACCTCGGAGATTCGGCGGCAGTCGACCAGAGTTACGCAAACTACGCAAAAAACTTGCGTTAAGTCCTGTCGACTTCTGTGCTCAGTCTTCAATGCACTGAGCCACTTGAGGAGGTGGTCTTAATATGTCAATTTCTGGATCAACTGAGTGGGTCTTCACTGATCAATCCAGACAAGTTGATCTGACAGCAGCGAATTTGCCGCCATCAGTGTAGACATAACCTCAGACATTGAACAGAGGGTCAGCAGTTTTGATTAGCCTGGTTGTATCTATTCTACTGTCCAGTTGCCAGAATTTTAAGCACTGCATCATCTAATCCTGCTCAGAACAGATCTAACTATTATGGTACTTGAAACTCCAAACACCCATCTATATTAACATTCTTAATGTTGATAATGGCTGTGGCACTGACCTAACGTTAGCAACAACCGGAATATTTTGAAAACAGAAGGCCTAGGACTGCACCCAAAACTTGGGTTGGCCAAGCTACTTCACTCAGAGATGTGAAAAATTTCACATGCTGTGTAACATTGTTAGGTCAACCTAACTGCCCTGTAGCTGCAACTAGGTTGATGAAAGATTTTTTCCACAGACCTAGCTCCCACGCTGAGAGAGGGGGATTATCTACATCGATGGAAAAAAACCTTACACTCAGCATTGTAGCCACACAGCTGCAGTGCCATAGCTGTGCCACTGTTGTATAGACATACATTAAAATACTTACTACTTGGCAACAAATTACCTCTAGCTTCTCCTAATATTTTTATTAAATAAATAGCAAAAGTTAATTACAATTAGTTTGCTCTTTTTGTGTGGGGTTCTTTTTTCTGTATGCTATGTAAAGGGGCCCAATAGCATTTTCTTCTCAGAAATGGGGGGGAATGAGGAGATTCTACTTTTTTTTCCCCCCCAAACAAACAGATATTAGGAATTCAAGTTCTCTATCATGTTTTTCCTAGACTATCTAACTAGAGAACTAATAGGATTATGCTATCAGAAGCAATGAAGTGAAACCTGATTCAGTAAGCAGGAAACTACTTTTATTCAGGCTTCTTAAAATCTGTGTGTTTCTGTTAACACATATTTAACTCAGATACCTGACTAACAGTCTGCTAAAAATTCAAACGTCCATACTTAAATTAATGGCCAAGGGAGCTACTGGTCATCTTCTCTGGGTCCTCCAAGAAATCTCCAGCAAAAGGGAAGACTAAACTTGGCATTTATTTAAATTTCTAAGGTAAAAAAACAAAAGAAAAAATACACAACCTTCCAGGTGTGCATCATAAAGAAGCAGAAAGAAAATAAAAAACTCCACTGCTCCCTCCCACCCATCCATTTCAAGTCACCTTTACAACTTTTCCTTGATCTTACCCTCCAATCCTTTTACCATTTTAATAACCAGTCTTGGGATTCACATCAGCCTTCATATGTGGCCTTAAGGACACACAAGTACATAGTAACACACTTTCCCTCTTCATTCAAATGAATGGCATGGACCAAAACTGGCTCAGCATTTGAGTACATATTTCTACATATCTCACTCAAGCAGTTACTGTCTCAGGATGAGATGTGAAATATAAGCAGTCACTCTGATTTTATGTCTATATTTCAATAAGGCATTTAGGGTTGTCAGAAATTAAATTCCAACAGTCAACCGTCAAACACCATATAGAAACACAGAGCTGACTTTTCAATGCTATTGTATTTCAGGTTGTACAGAGGCCTCTGCAACAACTGATTTCAATTCCACTTATCAAAGCTTTGTGAATATCTTCAGTTTAATTTAATCCTTATGAACTTATATTTAGCCAAAAAAAATTGCAAGATGGCGGTAATGAAGCGGCAGAGAACTCATTCACCAGATTTTTTTCCCCAAACCTGTACTTTCAGCTACCAGAACTATCTTTAAAACTGATGGTTGATTTTATGCTTATGGACTGTTCTAAGAAATACCTGCTCAATTCATCCCCAAAATGTCAACTGCTAGCTAAAGAAGGCCATAGGCAACAAAGGCAACTAAAGGATAACCTAGTACTCTGATTTCTTGTGGGGAAAATAAGATACTTTTGTGGAACAATAGATGTACTCAAATTTGTCAATGCCTCATAAAGAAAGTGAGTGTGATATGTAGCTTCCAAAGATGCTCTAGAAAAGAGACTGTTGCCTCCATTTAGCCCCTCTTCCCCCATGCTTTGGTTCTCTCCTTCCTCCTGTCCTCTCCCCCACTTCCACTCCTCCTTCCTGTTGCTGAAGTGATGAGGATGGAACATCGGCATGGGGGTGGGAAATGAACTCTTCACAGAGAATCTCTGGGAAGTAGACATTGGAACTCATTCACCCTGGGTTTATCAGAGCCCAGATTTGTTAAACTATCCTTCTCTCTCCTCTAGTTAGGGCTTAATGTTGTATTTTAAAATTTGAAGAAATATTTCCCCTCCCCGCCCCCAGAGGGTAGTCATCACAGGATATAGACTCTTCCTAATGAGATTTGGCTGAAGCAAGCTAGATAAGGGGAGAAGAGAGAGAAATTCAGTGAAGTGCTATTATGGAATTTATTAAATTGATGGTGATGATGTGGTTGCTTAATGCAATGTCAACAATATGGTTTGATTGGGCTGGAATATATATATATTTTTTGGCACTAATGAAAAATAGATAATCAAACAAGAATGACTGAAGTCATGAATTGTCTGTGGTTGTAGTAAAATAACAAATTTGACAGCAATCAGGCTCTTAAACATTTGAAGGTACCTTAAAAAACAAACACACACACACACACACGCACACAACCCAGCTACAGATCAATGATGTGCTAGATAGAGAACTGTCCAAGAGGAAATACTGTAACTTCACTAGGTTGTCATTTGGACCGAAAGGGATGCTGTGTTATATAACCCCTACAAGTGTCTTTCATGTCTTTTGGTCTGTAGGGATAGGAACGTGCATATGCACATACATCCGTCCGCCACACTAGTTATTTTGGGAATCAGTAGCCAATGGCTGCACATATCCCATTCCCAAGCAAAACATTTCCCTCACCACATTTAAAAAAATAGCTATAAAATTATTATAGCAGCAAAACTGAAAAAGGAAAATTTAAAAATTCTGTTAAGACTATCAATGAATATTAATTCATATTAGTTTAGTTAATATGTGATTTAGTAATAATCTTTTTCTACATTGACCCTTAATTCAGATAAAAGCCTTTCCTCTTATAGACTAAAATGAAGAATATTCACGCTTTATTAAAAAGCGAAATAAGACATTTATCATGAATTTCAAAAGTAGGCCCCAATCATGATAGGAGCTTTGTGCAAATGCAGCAGGGGCTGACTTTAATGTGGCTTTTTCCCAGATGGATCTCATTGTAGGATAAGAGTCTTGTTCACAACTTTTTAGATGTTTCAGTTCATGATGATTATATTGAAAGATCTAGAAGTCTCTGCAAGTGTTTAATGATGTGTAAATTTGCTTGGTTTTGTCAAGCACATACACTTTTATACACATTTTACACACAAGTTACTAATTACTGATTTCTACAAGGATGACAAGATGCATTATGAAATAACTTTTTATTATTTGTTCAATTTAAGATAATTTGATCGTAAACTTCATATCTATGATTATGAACTTTTCCATTTTGGCACAATTTTTAACTCGACTCTCCAGCTGTAGTCATACACCCTTAGAACACCTGACCTAAAATGTGATTTTGCAATGATCAGAAATGGATTTAAACTGCAGTCCGAAACATTAGCTCCCCCTTCGGACACTTGGGGTTCCTCAGACAGACATCTGAAACAGTTTCTGAAGAAAATTAATATACAGAAGGAGTAAGGCAACATTACACCAAAGATCCCTTTTCTGCCATTCCTTCTTTAAAATCTCCATCCTGCCTTTTATAGTTGCTTTTGCTAAAATACTTTAAAAACACCAACTTCTCCTGCAGAGAATATGCCACAATTGCTGCTACTAAGAAACTGAACCAAAAGGGTGCTGTGTAAAAAAAAAAAAAGAAAGCTGATTTGTCTGGTGATTGAAAACAGATCTCAAGTTTAAGCTCATGTTCTTCTCCAACGAAGTTGCATCTTAAATCTGAGATTTGTTTTTCCAACCTTGAGCAGTTCTCCATAACTTTTTTTTTAAAATAAGAAAGTACTTTCCAGTATTTGTTCAAAAGAACAATCAGCTACAGTTTCTGTTTCACTAAAATTCTTACTTTCCATTAAAATTGACCAACTCCAGTGCCAGAATATATCAAGGCAGTGAAATTTGTATTGACACAGATGAGTTCTATGTTCTTGCCACTCTACCAGTTTTAAAATAAAAGGCAGGCATAATTGAATATGCAGGGGTCATTTGGCAAACAGCGAGTAACCCAGAAGGTCTTACATAAGGCTAACAGGCTGTTTATGAATAAAAGGCGTGCAAAGTCTCAGCAAGACAACCACCGTTCAGAGAAACCTTCTGAACAAGTCATTTAAAGGGTGGGGGGAAATCACTCACATACTATAGAATATTTGTTCTGGGCAGATTATAGTGGGAAATAGTATGTGGAAAATATAGCAGTGAGTTGGCAGATGCATGTTAGTAATTGATCCTATTTAGGTTTTCCTAAGCAGCTCTACAAACAACAAAGTGGAGACATGTTCTGAATTAAACAGGATGAAATTCATTAAGGACAAATGCAAAGTACTACAATTAGGAAAGAATAATCAAATTGCACAAATAGAAAATGAGAAATCACTGCCTAGGAGGGAGTACTACAGTAAAGGATCAGGAGGATGATAGTGGATTACAAACTAAATATGGGTCAACAATGTAAAAAAAGAAAAAAAGTAAATGCAAACGTTCTGGGATGTATTAGCAGGAGTGTTGTAAACAAGACATGAGTTGAGGGCCCTCTGTCCATTTCTGGGTACCAAAGGAAAGATGTGGTCTAAATGATGGAAGCCCAGAGGAGAACAATAAAAATGATAAAAGGTCTAGAAAACATGACCTGTGAGGAAAGACAAAAAACTGGAAAAGAGAAGACTGAGGAGGGGACATGATAGCAGTCTACAAATACGTAAAAAGTTGTTATAAAGAGGAGGGTGATCGATTGTTCTCCTTATCCACTGAGGACAGGAAAAGAAGTAATGGGAAATTACTTCTTTTCCTAATCACTAAGTAATTGCAGCAAGGGAGATTTAGGTTAGACAGTAGGAAAAACTATCCTTATAGTTAGGAAATTAAGTATTGAAACAAGTTACCTAAGGATGTTGTGGAATCTCCGTCACCGGAGGTTTTTAAGAACAGATTAGATAAACACTTGTCAGGGATGATCTAGATAATACTTAGTCCTGCCTCAATGCAGGGGACTGGACTAGATGGCTTATCGAGGTCCATACATTTCTATGAAATCAGCTTACTGAAGAACCAAGGTTTTGTGGACAACTTATTGTAACATTTAAAGTGACATTGTCAATTTCAATTAGGCCCAAATTTTAGGGTTTGGTTGAAAAAGGCAGGGATGTCAAACCAGGTGAAGGAAATAGTTGAAAAATTTCCATTCACATTACATTTTGTCTTTTCAATACAAAAACTATTTATAAATTCAAGGGCAAAAAGCTATGTGAATGCAGCGTTAAGGATGCTTGATGATATGTGATCCCTTTGCAGAACATTGAGTTGAGCAAAAACTTACACTTCTGAAAACCAGGAAATGCACAGTTAAGATTGCCCATGCAACCTGAACTTTGCTCTCTTTCAGCAATGTCCTTAATATACCCAATTAGCACGCGCAACTTTTCTCTGCCAATGCCATGGCTGCCGAAATGTACAAGCTCTTCACCTCCTTTTACAGTCCATTCATTTTCACCCACAGGATTCCATCTAACACTATTAAAAGATGAAAAAGTTGAAAAAAAGTTGCCCATGCCACCTTCCCTCTGATCCCTTGGAGCTGGCAGGTTTTTTGCCATTGAATTGCCTAACTTTTAGGTAGGAAAAGATATGTTGTTGGTAGGAGTTAGCAGTCATTTAAGCCATTGTACATTTCATGTCCTGAAATTTGCATACCAAGCCAAATCAGCCCATAGTCAGCAATACCCATTTCATGGTGCACCCCTGGCTCTTCCACAAATTTCTGCAGCCTCACGAGCCAAGAATCACCCAGAATCCACGTTGGCAATGCTGGCGGTGAACATATTTTTTTCCACTTCAGCAATCAAGGTACCTGCACTGTCAGTTACAAATCTCCACACAGTGTCTTTGAAACCACCACATTAATCTGTCCCAAGATCAGGAAGTAGCCATATGTCCTTCCCTCCCACAGGGGCTAGTCAAATACAGATTTTCTCAGACAATCAATCCAAGGCCTGCCTACTTTCAGCCCTCATTTCTCAAATCCTCCACAACCACAACCCCAATTCCTCTTCCTACCCCATCTACCCTGCCTTTAGGGTGACCAGATAGCAAATTTGAAAAATCGGGACAGAGGGTGAGCAGGTAATAGGCTCCTTTATTAGAAAAAGCCCCAAATATCGGGACTGTTCCTATAAAATTGGGACATCTGGTCACCCTACCTGCCTCCCCAACACCACCTCTGTCTCCAGCTCCTACCTACTTGATACGATAAAAATTTGTGTTTGACTGGCTGCTGACTGTTCAGCTGTGTTTATAATAAGCCTTCCCATGAAATAAAAACATATACTAAAAACAGAGAATTTGTAGCAAGCCATGAGTTATTAAATCTTCACTGCATGGGTGTACAAAGGTTTAGTCTAGAAATATCAGTGGTGAAGTCTTCACCAGTGGCAATGGCTTCAGCACAGTCCTTCAAACTACCCAGACAAGTGTTGCATCAGTGCTTCATTTGTGCCAGGGCTGAGTCCCAGCACTTCTAGGTTTGGCAGTACATAGCCCTGGGATATCTAGGTTTGCTTCATCAATTACGGAAGTAAAAAAACTTGCTTGAGTCCCAGCACCTAATTGCTTAAGCCGCAGCATCTCTTTCATTACAAATTAATCACTGGGTTGCATAGTTACCCTCTCACTGTTGTTTTTTTTATTGGTGCTCTGTAATCCTTCCAGACTGCACAGCTATGCAAGTGAAGAAGTGAAAACATTCTTAAATTCAGTTTACAATTTGGATTAACCAAATATTTTGTGGGTGCCATTGTAATTGTGTGGCCATTTATACCTCTCATGCACTCCCACGTGGGTGGAATGCCATTCTTTCAGTAATCCAACAGTCTTTCCAAAAAAAAAAAAAAAAACCCACAAAGAACCACAAACTCATGCAATCTTCACCCCATTTTCACCTGGGCACAGCCCCTTCTCCCTGAGGGTTTGTCTGCTTGCCAGTATATCCAGCCTGGAGTTGGTCCTTCTCCACAGGCTTTTCCAAGAAGGCATTTGCAGTCTCTCCCAGTCTGCCTCTGACAGCCTCAGTTTCTCTCTCACCAAACTATCCCTGTATCTTCCTGCTTCCTTTTTATTGTAGAGTGCCTGATTCCCCTCAGATGAGGCTCACATAATCAGGGCTGGTTTAGCCCCTGGCATTCCAGGCCATAGGTAACACACCCCGTTATAGCCATACACTACCTTTGTAAATATCAACCCATTGAGACCACTTTGACCTGCACCACAGTAATAGCTTGATTTCCAGCTTCACCCAAAATAAAGCCACCTAGAAACTTCTTGGGAAATGGTTGGTTTTTTTCCAGGGCTTCTCTATGCAGAACCGTTGGCTCAAAATGACCCCAAACGTGCACCAGTAATCCTACTCAGTTTACAGGGCATAGCTAATTTCAAGAAAATCCATGCAAATTTTAAAGCACTTAGAAGCATTGTCCTTTAAACAGGAAAGAGAAGGATAATGAAAGGGCTTCTCTACACATCCATCTACAGCATCTCTTAGAGATGTGAAATGGACCATTAATCTCAAAGTCGTGTTCTCAGCTGAATAAGAACATCCCACAGAGATGACCACAACCTGGAACAATAGCTCTGAGTCACGCGAAGCACTCCATTCATCTCAGTGAATGTGCCCATCTTCCTCCTGAGTGCTTTAGAGCTTGTGATTTTCATGAAGCATACCCATTCTCAGCTCCCCACCCAAAAGGGCAGGACTTCGCCAGATCCTGGTTCATCTGAGGAGCCGTGAGTGAGTCTCAGACCTTCCTAAATGGGCAAGCCCTCGCCAGAGCCTAGCTCACATGAGGGGGATCAGGGTCCAACCCCTATAGACGGGCATGAGCCCCCCCAGATTCTGGCACACACTTGGGTGGCAGTGAGAGGGCCTCAGATGCCCCTAGAGGGGCCAGATCTGGGCATATACATGAGAGGGAGGAATGTGGGGCTCCTAGGGGTCCCTACCCTATTCTCTCTCTGTCCTCTGCCACTCACATTCCCCTTCCCATTCCTCCACTCCCTCTACCCCCAAGACTCCCTCACTTGAGTCCCCAACCTCTTTCCCCTCCCTTGCCAGTTATCCCCATATATCCCCTCCCCCCTCACTGCAGCCCCAAACCTCTCTCCCCTTATGTTCCCAGTCCTTCGCTCCCCCCATTATACCTTTCCTCTCAGGAAGCGTTCACATATCTCATTCCCTCCTTCCCCCCAAAAAAAGATGTTGGAGGGTGCCAGGCGTGGGATGCACTGCAGAGTGCACAGGGCTGAGTGCACTGGCAGAGCCAGGTGAGGCAGGGGATTGGGGTCCACTGGCAGATCTGGGGTTACCATTCCTCCCTCACCTGATACCCCAATCTGTCTCACCCCCCACCACCACCATCCATCCTCCTCTCCATAAGTCCCCTTCCTCTCGCTCCAGCCATAAAACCCTCTCCTCCCACTTCTGCCCCCAAGTATTCCTCCCCTCCCAGGAATCATTCCCATGTCTAATTCCCCCCTCGCCAAAATACTTGGATTCTATTGCCCCCAAATGAAAAGCCCCAGCCATGAGACACAAATTGTAACATCCTCCAGCCACTGAGTTCAAAACTCATTTTGTCTTAGCTGTGGGCTTGTGATTAATTTATCATTAGTTCTGTTAATTGAAGGGTGAGTTCATGGCCATCATGGTCTCTGATTCATCCAGTTATTTGTACGTCTCAGTTTAACACCATAAGGTAGCAGAAGGAAACTTTTTTGGGTGGTGAGTGCTGTAACTCAGGAACCCTCAGTCAAATATGCAGTTTGGAATACTAAAGCTATCCTACATCCCCATGAGACATACCAAATTTCATAACAGTTGATTATCCATTTGAATTTTAGAGCACTTACAAGAGTCAAGCTATAAAGCCTATAAAATGGCAGGAATGGAAACCCTCTAGCATGCATAGTGTAAAAATGTTTATTTTCTTAAATATCGTTCTCAGTTTGGGCCCCCAAAGATTTAGTGAGTACCACACACTACTTTGGATAAAACTTGACAGATTGAGACCATTTTGATCCCCATTATATCAGTAGCTTGATCTCTAGCTCTGCGCGTTCATACACACACACACACACACACACACACACACACTTTTTTCTTCTTCTTTTTTTTTTTTTTAAATGGCTATTTTTGGGGGCTTTTATCTCTGGCACCTCACACTCAAATTATTCCAAATTTGGGTCATTAACCACCTACCCTCCCAAGACGCCAAATTTCAAAGAAATCCAACTAATCAAGTCAATTTTAGAGGACTTAAAAAGGTCGACCTTTAAACAGATGTCATGATGAGATCTTGACTATAGTGGCACATCCATGCCATTATAATCTAAAACCACAATATGCGGAAAATCTGAAGCCAAAGAGCAGAAGGATTGAGTAGATGAGCACATATTGCATCATTGCCAAAAAGGTGCTGCTATGCAGCAGTGCTACTGTAACCTTCAACTGCTCACAGCCCCTATAACATTGCCCAGAACTGAAAATATGACCAGCCAAGTCCCAATACCCACCATAATCCTGGCCAAACCAGTGTTGTTGCTAGTTATGGTTAATTTGGTAGCAAGAATCAACTAATCTTTGCAATTCTCAGGAAAAAGCGTACAAGTAGTTTGATTGTTTAGAAATTAGATGTGGTCATAACCAGATCTGATTTTTGTACCTGGTCCCCATGTCTGTAATGGACAAAATCCAAATCCCCAATTTCTGGATGAGAAAAAAACCATACAAATTTCACACTGCAATCCCACCAGTTGTCAAGATAAAGTTACTGACCCTTAGAAGTATGAGAATACAAAACATGAAGCAGACATGGGGAAGGTCATCATGCGTGCATGAAAGAAAATCAACTCCATGAGTGGGTTGATTGCTATTGGTCCCGCATGCACAGCCAGAAATTTTGAATATAATTACTTTACAAATATATTGTTTACATGGCATTAAATAATAAAGTCAGCAGAAGCAATTCAAAAACAATTTGTAATGGATCACATGCAAAGCTGTCATTGAAAAATTTGATTGAGGTTTAATCAATGAACTGCTCATCCCATGTGGAAAAATTCCTAAAGAATTACAAAAGAACAGGAAAGAAACTGGTATGTCTAAACATTGCAGTTGCAGACAATAACAACTTTGTATATTTAAAGATAGGTATCAAGTTACTAATATGAGAGGGGTTATGCTGATAAAATGGTGTACTGTTAATATGGAAGTTACTAAATTAATGGTTTGCTAACCCTCTGTGAACTATGTTTCTGGAATCCTCAGAAGTCATAGGGCATCTCTTCACTGCTCTGCAGATTAGACTAAAGGGATGTGAATAGCAGCACACAACCCTGAGGATTACATTAGTGCAAACTCAGGAACTTTAAGATTTTGCCCTCAGTATTCACGTGAAAGAGTTTCAGTGCAATGCTTTGGTGAGCACTGCTGTTCACACACAGTTAAGAAGTGCCTTCTCTCCTGACAAACTTGATTCTGAAATCCTTATTAGATATTACTAAATATATATATAATACACGTGTCTTTCTCATTTTAACCAGGATGGTATAAAATGTAAAGCTTAATTTGTTAACAGAATCATGAACAAGTATGGAGTATGAAGTTCCACTGCTAAAGTCTTTGGATGAACCCTTAAATATTTTAAACATTTGCCATTCAAGTCACATTGTTCAATACTTTATGTAACTGTCATTTATGTGAGTACAAGGCAAGTTCAAAATGCTACTACTCTGAGTTGGTAGTGCTTTGTAATCACTTTACATTGGTGTAAGCCATCTCTTCACTAGGATGAAAGAAATGTTCTTATCTTGTGTTTGCTAACACAAAGTAAAAGTTAGCAATTGAAATAAAACAGTCTTCACTTCATCTCCTAACTCATATTAAAACTATAATGGCCTTATCTTCACCAGGATTTTACTTTGTGTTAGCTACCACACATTAGTTACATAAGTTAAGAACATGCTTTTCCAAGTGAATATGCACCCTAAGTGACTACCCAAGTTTCAGAGTAATGGTGAAGAGGAGTCTTCATAGAGACTGCTCTTTGAACCACACCTTTTTTCATTGAAAAAAGAAAGTAACAATGTGAGCTGCCAGCATCTCAGGCAATAGGCATAGCAGCCATGGACCAATCGACTTGACAAACTGACATCCATATGTGTAAGAGATCAGGTAATGTCAAGTTACTAGATAGCTGCCTCTAAATGATTGATAGATTTCCCACCACATCCTATCAAACCTAGAAGTTGACTTGCATGTTGAATTGTGCGTGCTGAAACTAGAAAGCTTATTTTAGCTTGTAAAGATCACACAAGTTCTCAAATTGGTATGAAAATGTGAAACATTATATTAGCACATTTCATTTTTCACAATCTATAGTTTGCATAACTGATTTAGTGCTATTTAATAGTTACAAAGGATATTGTGAGACTGAAAATATCCATGAGGTCTTGATGAAGGACCAGGGATCAGAAGTCATTGTTTGACTTTTTTCCTGGGTCTTATCTCAGGCTCTCAGTCTACACATACAACGTGCTACATTAGCTTTGAGTGGTCAATGTACTATACCTAAGCACACTGTATTACACTGATTCATTAGAATCACAAATTTGTTCATTTTACGAATATTCTCTCTAATTAAAGAAATGGCTAGAAAATACAATTTATTATCTACAGTGCTGCCTTGAAAGAGTGTGGAATAGTGTATAGCAGTTAATATTCTGCACTTCTGCAGGCAATATCATTAGACCTATTTTATGGATGAGTAAACTGTGGCACAGAGAAATTAAGAGACTCGTCAAAAGTCAAAGCACATCAGTGGCTGAGCTGGGAATGGGTTTCAGGAATCCTGATCCCCAGTTCCATACTATTACCATTACTTCCCCGCCTGAGTCTGTATTGGGGAGGGGGAGGGTAAGGATGAAGAGAGCACAAAAGAAAATGTTGCACAATTATTGATTTCTTGATCTTTTAAAAACCAGCGGAAGTTTCCAGCTATTAGTTATATTCAAAATGTAATGTAATCTACGTTGTTCACTGTCAACTAGGAAAATGATTATTTTGCAAGTTATATCAGGTTAAATTTAAGTGATCAGCAATGGCAGGAATCCTTTAGCTGCTGACAGTATTCTTTTTAAGTGCCTGAATTACAACAAAAAAAATGCTTGAGATCAGACTTCTGGGCTCTTCAAGTAATACCAGGATAAAGTTTCCTGGCAAAGAACACTGTGGCAGATATATCATGCTACAAAATTCTTGTCAACAGCTAGAAATACAGATTTGCATTGGTGCAAAGTAGAATGGGCAGGTGCCCTGTAACTTTATGCTGGATAACTACCATTAACAAGGAAGCTTATGATGCAGCTTCTATGAAGTATCTTGGGGAGAACAAAAAGTCAGGTAAATAAAGTCTGGCAGCATGTTTTGATGAGAGAAGCACCTAATTCTATTGGGTAAGCAGAAATAGCTATCCATACCAGAGAAGAAAAGGCAGCTCAAAGTGCCTGGGATGGCATTTTGAAGAAACATGCTAAGATAACCAAACATTTGTAATCACAAACGAAGAAACAGTTAATAGTTCTAGGTCACCCTGAGTGTAGTTTTATTTTAGTGTTGGTATTTTTATTTTATTTTTTTTTCTAGTTTGTTGCAAGGTACCAGTTTATTTTTTGAATCCTTTCATGTATCTCAGTAATAAAGTCAGGTTCTGTAAATAAGTTGTGCATCTTTTTATTTATTTCTTCTGACTTCGCTGAGATTACTTTGTTTTACATAGTTACAGTGATATACAAGAAAGAGTAATTAACTAACAAATACAAAGTACAAAGCACACTACTTCCTATTCAAAAAGGGATATGGTGAGATGACTTTAAAGCCCTGAATATAATAGAACACTCTAAATAAAGGTCAGTAAAACAAGTTATCTTACCTTCTAATTACAAAAAAAATCCACTAAATTTTATTCCAAGGCTGGGACTAGATAAGCATCAAGGTTGCCACAGATAGTATATAAATAGAAATGTCAGAGACCATATCCTGCCAATCACAGATGTCACTTCATGGCCAAGCCAACCAATCAGCACTGAAAGAAACTCATGTGACTACACAAACAAGCCAACTATTTGGAATGAAAAGGCATCTGTAGGCTCAAACAGAGGCTCTTTAAAGCTGAGCAAGCAGACTGAATATCTGGCAGAGGCAGCTTGACAAAAAAATTCAAGGTGACAAGTCAAAGTGTCCAGAGGCAAAGGATCTATATGTGTCACTGAAAGCAGGAAAATAGCTTTTGGGGAAAGAACGTGGTCAAAAAAACCAAAACCACCGTATCTGGAGAGCAAGGGCAAAAAAGAGTAAAATCTCATATATGTTGTCAATGAACAGTTGCATTTCACTAAATCAAGTATACAGCTGTCTACAACCTGACTTTTAATTGGTTAAAAATACAGGAACAATGTATTAAGCTGAGCACAATGTGCCAACCCTTAAAAAAAAAAAAACCTGGGTTGTTTAGGATTCAGAAGAGTCAGACTGGAGATCTCATGAAAACATGTTTTATCATTTCATTTTACTATACATTAGTGCATCTGGCTGGGCTAGGAATACAGCCATTCATATGCTATTTCACACCGACCAGAACCAGGAATATATAAAGAAATCATCCAACTCTTCAAAGTTCTATAAAAAGGATTGGTTGAAGGTTTGGGTGAGGGTTAGGCTCAGTTACTTTATCTGAACAGGTTTGCCCAAACCTATCATTTTTCATGGTATTTTTCAAGACATTTGGCTGACCCAATATTGTCAGCTTAATAAAAAAACAAAATGTGTCTGCATGGATCAATTGAGAGTCATCCCTATATTGATTTCCATGGGGCCAGGATTCCACCCCATGTCTTTAGTTACCAGATCCTCATCTCCCACTGTGTGGTATCAAGGTGCCAATTAGTCGGATTTCTTTTAAGCAAATTTTTAGATCAGTCTCTTCTGTTCCTTGCGATACCACTGCACCTGTCATACTGTGCTAGGCTGACTCCATTCATTGATCAACAAGACACACCACTAAGGGAAAAATGACTCAGAGAGGAATTAAAAACTGTTCTTTTCATTCATACTCTTCAGCCTTACAGTTCTAAGCAGCTGTTTTCTCCATTGTTGATAAATTGAGCTAACCAGTATTTGGTCTTAAAATAAAAAGTACCAATCACCTTGGTGAGATACTGGCTAACAATCCAGATCCCCTACTCACAAAACATTGCTTCTGGTTGCTATATTGGCTGAGAGAGGGGTGAAAAACTCAAGAAGAGGAAATCCTCTGTGGTCACATATTGAGCTTTAAGGGCTTTAATTTCCTATTTTTAAATTCTAAATCTTCAAAATTGTTTTGCCAGTAAAGATGATCTTGAATTCTGCGCTCCAAAGGAAAAAAGTCCTCACAATCACTTGGAAGCTTTAAAGGTTTATTTCTACTGGAAAAATCAATTTAAACAACATTCATATGCTTTTCCCCAACCAAGAAGGAGCTTTTGAAACTCTTTAAATGGCCACAGGCTTTTCAGCTGCCTGTGGTCAGTCCTCATGCATTGTGATTACCAGTTACAATGTTTAAACCTGTTTTATCATCACAAAACTCATGGCATTGCTTCAGCAATGCTCTGATGGGTAAAAATAAAGTGTGCAAAACTTTTTAATTACAGTGTACGAATGTGAATATTAATTTAATTAGTCTTATTACCATTGTTTAAGAACAGCACAGGAAAATATAAAATTGCATAGAGACTTACAGAGTCTGACAAATACCACAAATGACTCAAGCTCTGAACTTGTGGTTAACTATAATGGGATGAACCCAAAGCACTCACACAGCCAAATTGCTTTCATTTGTATGTGTTGTGACAACGCACCTTTTTTCTCACATTAGAGCTCAGCCTCTGTCTGTCTGTTGAGGAGGTCTGAGGTAAATCAATCCCACTCCAGAGATTTAATGCTTCGTGGTGGCTTATTTACAATGTTTACAGAGTAGGCTTTAGAAACTGTAATGTTTGTTTGTTTACAGAAGCCCTAACTACCACTACAGTACTGCCAACCACCCTCTCTAAACCACTCTGGAGTCAGTTATGGTGGGAACCAAGGCTCCCTTTCCAAATACAAACACACACAACATTTCCCCTCATAGGATAAGTTCTTTACCCAGATGAAGCCTTTTCTTCTCACTGCAGCCATCCTTTATGCAGCTTGTTTCTCATCCCTCCTCCTCCTTTCTCTCTCCCACTGCAAGAGGATTTTAAAGGTCACAGGCTGCCCTTCATAACGCTCAGGTGTCCATAATTAACCTGAGGTAACTTCTTTCAGTTCGCACAGGAAACAGTGCTTTAACCATTCTAAGACTAATAGACCTGCTTTCAGCCATCCTTCTAGAACCTTCAGGTCTGACTGTCATGGTGTGTGTATGTATATAATTATTTTGTATCAGATAGAATGAATATATTGCACTGTGACTTCGGGGCTGTACTGGAAGAAGTTTGAGACGGATGTGTTACTTAAGTGGAAAAGCTGACAGTCATTTACAATGACGTACAATGACATTTTTACCATTGTACACCATAGTATATTTTATTTAAGCTAGATGGGCTGTGGGCTTCCCCCTGCCTTTTTTATGCAAAATAGTTTGTCATGTTTGAAGTAATCCTTGCAGAGGTGCATTAGTGTGCAGCATGTAGGTGAAACATTCCAACACATAAAAGAAAGAATTTATCAAAAGGATATTCTCTCTCTGACATGCTAACACACAATCCAACACAATTTCCTCCCTGATGATCACAGCCTTGTCATATAGTTTATAATGTCTGTACTTGATCTGTTTATAATGCCTCCTAAAGAACTGTTTTAAATTTAAATCACATGACTATCCAAACAACTTTGTATTCCTTGTAATAAGGTTTGTATGAGCTCCTGCCATTATAAACCTTTTCTCTATCCATTTGGATAGAGTATTATATAGAATCTGAAACCTTCTCTTTTTCACATTTCCCTGCTATTAATGTCTAACTTTTTTCAATAGTATTGTAATGTTTGTGCTGTCCTGGGCCTTTATTCACATTGATTCTTCATTGTCAGCTGCTGCTAAACCTGCTCTGGACTACCTAATCCTGGAGATTTGTTGGCTCTCAGTTTTTCTACTTATCACCTCTGCCTCAGTGATCCTATTTTAGAGTACATACTATATATACACTGTAATATGTACTTTAATTTCCTCCTGCCCTGACCTCTTCTTTTGTAGTATGTTGGGGTGGGGAAATTGGAGTTACCCAAATATAGAGCCTCTTAGCTACTTGTCAGTTTTTGCTTACTTGTTTTTAAAATCAATGTTTAATGCTTGTCTCATCTTGTTGTTGATTCAGTTTTTTGAAACTGTGTATAATATTTATTTCCTTACCAAGTCCTCACTTCTTGATTCTTTTTGGAGATATTATTTTTGAGAGATCTTTTTCAGGAATAATTATACCTACTTTTTTTTTTTCTTTTTTTTTTTTTTAAGCAAAAAATATCTGTTTTGAAAGTCACTGCTTTTTAAGAAAAATAAACATTAAAAAATTGGGTTGGGTTTAAAAAGTCTTTCTGGTCCTATTTGAAAAAACATTGTTTCCATAATTTAAATATTTAATTTTCTTTACTTCATTTCAAAGAAAATATATTGACATCATATGCAGAATAACTGGCACATGCCAATATCCACCTACTATCTAGTACCATAATATCCGAGTACCACCAATCATTGATATATTTATCCTCACAACAATCCTGTGAGATAGCTCTCTCACAAAAAAGAAGCTTACAAGAAGTGGAAGCTTTGTCAGATAACTAGGGAGGAGTATCAAAATGCTGCTTGAACATGCAGGAATGAAATCAGGAAGGCCAAAGCACAATTGGAGTTGCAGCTAGCAAGGGACGTGAAGGGGAACAAGAAGGGTTTCTACAGGTATGTTACCAACAAGAGGAAGATTATGGAAAATGTGGACCCCTTACAGAATGGGGGAGGCAATCTAGTGACAGAGGATGTGGAGAAAGCTGAGGTACTCAATGCCTTTTTTGCCTCTGTCTTCACAGACAAGGTCAGCTCCCAGACTACTGCACTGGGCGGCACAAAATGGGAAGAAGGTGAACATCCTGCAGTGCTGAAGGAACAGGTCCAAAACTATTTAGAAAGATTGGATATACACAAGTCCATGGGGCCAGATGCAATGCACCCGAGGGTGCTGAGGGAGTCGGCTGATGTGATTTCAGAGCCACTGGCTATTATCTTTGAAAGCTCATGGCAATTGGGGGAGGTCCCTGATGATTGGAAAAAAGCAAATATAGTGCCCATCTTCAAGAAAGGGAGGAAAGAGGATCCAGGGAACTACAGACCGGTCAGCCTCACCTCAATCCCTGGAAAAATCATGGAGCAGGTACTCAAGGAATCCATTTTAAGGCACTTGGAAGAGAGGAAGGTGATCAGGAACAGTCAACATGGATTCACCAAAGGAAAGTCATGCCTGACCAACCTGATTGCTTTCTACGAAGAGGTGATTGTCTCTGTGGATGTGGGGAAAGTGGTGGACGTGATATACCTTGACTTTAGCAAAGCTTTTGATACTGTCTCTCACAGTATTCTTATCAGCAAGTTAAAGAAGTATGGGTTGGATGAATGGATTATAAAATGGATAGAGAACTGGCTAGAGCATAGGGCTCAATGAGTAGTGATCAATGCCTCCATGTCTAGCTGGCAGCCGGTCACAAGCGTAGTGCCCCAGGGCTCAGTGCTGTGGCCAGTTTTGTTCAACATCTTCATTAATGATCTGGAGGATGGAGGATGGTAGATTGCACCCTCAGCAAGTTTGCAGATGACACTAAGTTAGGGGGAGTGGTAGATACCCTGGAAGGTAGGGATAGGATACAGAAGGACCTAAACAAACTGGAGGATTGGGCCAAAAGAAATCTGATGAGGTTCAACAAGGACAAGTGCAGAGTTCTGCACTTTGGACGGAAGAATCCCATACACAGCTACAGACCGATGAGCTAGGCAGCAGTTCTGCAGAAAAGGACCTGGGGGTTACAGTGGATAAGAAGTTGGATATGAGTCAGCAGTGTGCCCTGGTTGCCAAGAAGGCTAATAGCATATTGGGCTGCATTAGTAGGAGCATTGCCAGCAGATCGTGGGAAGTGATTATTCCCCTCTATTCGGCATTGGTGAAACCACATTTGGAGTATTGTGTCCGGTTTTGGGGGTCCCCCACTACAAAAAGGATGTGGACAACTTGGAGAGAGAGTCCAGAGGAGGGCAAAAAAATGATTAGGGGGCTGGAGCACAAGACTTATGAGGAGAGGCTGAGGGAACTAGGCTTGTTTAGTCTGCAGAAGAGAAGAATGAGGGGAGATTTGATAGCAGCCTTTAACTACCTGAAAGGGGGTCCAGGGAGGATGGATCTAGGCTGTTCTAGGAGCAGGTCTCAAGTTGCAGTGGGGGAGATCTAGGTTAGACATTAGGAAAAAGATTTTTAACTAGGAGGGTGGAGAAGCACTGGAATGGGTTACCTAGAGAGGTGGTGGAATCTCCATCTTTAAAGGTTTTTCAGCTGCGGCTTGAGAAAGCCCTTGCTGGGGTTATTTAGCTGAGGTTAGTCCTGCTTTGAGCAGGGGGTTGGACTAGATGACTTCCTGAGGTCCCTTCCAACTCTATGATTCTGTGATTCTATGATTCTTACCTATTATCCGCATTTTACAGACAATGAACTGAAACAGAGATTAAGTGATTAGCTCAAAGACAGTTAGGAAATCTGTGGCAGAACATGAACTTCAACCCCAATCGTCTATATCCTAAGTGAGTGCCTAACCACTGGTCTATACTTCCTATTTATCAGTCATTCTGCTATGACAGGGAGTGGGAAATCTTCATTAGCATTTTCCTAGATATATAGTAGTAACGAGGAAGCCCATCCTAAACCTTATGTCCCTGATTGAGGCCAGTGTTGCCTTATACTTGACTAAGGGCAACATTTAATTGTAATAAACCTTATAGTTGGAGTGGGCAATGGGCAGGGAATCTATTTGGAGAAGATCTGTTAGGTCATCTAAACCATTCCCTGCCAATGCAAGACATATCATTATTATCTATTTCCTAGTGTTTTGTCTTGTGGCACTGTGAACCAATACACATTACACTGGGAGTCTAGTCCACATTCTAATAGATGCTATGTAATAGGGGGAACCCACCTCTGGGGGAGCGCCCCCTCATGCCAGGATGCAACACTGCAGGTGTTATTTCACACCCGCACTTCTTATTGTCTGCCATTCTGGTTCTGCTGCAACTTCTGTGGCCCAGCACTCTGGTCAGGTTCCGTTTCCTGTTCAGTCTCAAGTAGGGGAGAGGATGCACATGTGGGTAAAATAAATTCAGCTAAAAGTCTCAAACCAAACCAATCTAAAAAACAAAAGGTTCTTTGGACCCTCTTGGGCTACTCTTCAGCCTGCCTTCTGGGTTCAGTTCTTCCTCCTTCTGGGCTACCTTTAAGTCTTTACCTGCTCTGTTACAGAGCTCTGACTCCAACTGCTTTTCCCAGAACCCTTCTCAATCTACTCCTCACTGGAGTTCCCTGCTTTTTGCCCCTGCTCACAGGCTCTACAAAGTTCTTTGCTCTTTCAGTAAAGCATTGCTTCGCAGGGCTTTCTCCACAGAGACCCTTTTTTCTAGCAAGTTCCTATGGTGGCCCCTGCCTCAGGGCCTCCCATAGAAGCCTAACCTGCTTTCTGTAGCTCCTCTCCACTTTTTTCCATGAGGCCAGGTGCTCAACTGGCTAACACCTGACCCCAATTAGACCCCACCCCCTCAGGCTGGGAGGCACCTAATTATGGGACAGGTGGGACGGGCTCCTTAAAAGGGGCCAGACATCTTGTGACACTCTGTCATTATGTTTTTCTGGCTACTCAGCTTATATTTATCCTTTCTTAATTTCATCCTATTTCTCCTACTTACACCCCTTTTTATTATACTGAATAAACGGTTCTCCAACTTTTCTATTCCATATATAATTTCAAAGTGGAATCCTTTCATGAATCATCTTCTCTCCCAATTCACTCCAGTCCCTGACTGCTTGTTTTTTTAAAATATGTCAGGAGGTGTTCTGAAGAACTCTATGAGAGGCCGTAGGTTGAGAAACACTTTGCCAAATAATTTCTGTCCTTCTTTGATGTCTATGCCTCTTACAATACACCAAATTCAATAATGCAATTCCCATGGAAAGAATTATGCTTTGCACATGTATGAAGAGAAAAATTAAGTCTAGACTCCAAAATTTGCCCGTTGCATAACTCCATTACAATCAGTGAAATGGTGTCTCAGATTAATCAGGCACTTTGCCCGAGGCCTTCCTAAATTTTTCAAAGTAGGCCCTGTCTGAAGTTTTGGAACTTTTCTTCTAAATTTAATTTCTAACCCACTGTGTATTAACCACTTCCATTCAACTAGGAAAAGCAGGCAGAGCTGTATTTTCAGTGCGTGCTATATGATATATAATGATGAAAGCACACCACTCATTTCAATTTGTTTCTGTGTAATAACAAAAATAATACCACCTAGCTCACAGGCCTTTTTTCCCCTCAGGTGCAGGATGGATGGAAAGGTTTAATGTAAACAAAAGAGATCTGCAGAATTTCCAAAACCAGCAACAGCTGAAATTCTTTCTACAAGTCCTGGAAATAGCTTCCGAAAAAAGTGGACTGAAGAAAATTGGACAAGAAGAATGCATCCACATTCATTCCATCTTGAAATTTCTAAAACAACTTTCAAGATTTCAGCGGTCCTTAATTCATTTTTTTTTAAATATACCTCATCAGCAAGAAATAAAAAGGGTGCTCAAGAGCATGTGCAACAGGATTTCTTACTGTAAAACCCAGATATATTTCTCTATTATAATAGGATTTATAAGAAAACCCAGACACTGACTAGCTTTGTTTTCCTTGGCTATTGCCATACACTGCCTGATGCCAGAGCTCTAAAGACAGATGAGCATACTGGCCACTGTACTAACTTGTGCAGAGACGGTTCAATTAATATGACTGATAAAAGATTTTTTGTCTAAACTGGGTTTCACCACAATTTTTTTTCCCCAAAGGGTATCCGCTTCCAATGGAAAAAAAAATTGGTAAAAAACTCAAACATTTTGGCTTAAAAATCTAAGTTTTCTGTATGGAAATTTAAAAAACTAATCATTCTCTGTGGGTTTCTCATGTTCTTTGCCTTACCTAAGGCCATGTCTACACTACAAAATTGTCAACCTAACTTATGTCGGCAAACAGCCACTGCAGTTATTAAATTGCTTGTACGTGCATGCACTTGGCTGCTTGTGTCGGCAGTGCGTGTCCACATTAGGAGTGCTTGTATTGATTGTATTGTCAATGTGGGGCATTGTGGGACAGCTCCTGAAAACCAGCAACTGTCGACATAAGCAACCCAGTGTCTACACTGACACTGTGTCAACCTAATTACATCAACCATGACTCTACGCTGCTAGAGTCACGTGGTGTGTCTAAATTAGCATAGAGAGGCACTTACATTGGCAGGAGCCAAATTTAAGTGAAGCCATTTCCACACTAGGTGGACATAAGGAAGCTTATGTCGACCTAACTGTGTAGCGTAGGCAAGGTCCTTCAACTCCCTTTATAACCAATGAAAATTGAGGATGCTCAGTACTTCACAGGATCAAGACCTTTAGACCCTGCCTGTGCAACTGTAAACATGTACACCTCAAATAAAGGATGAGGAATTTGTCATCAAGACTGATTATTTATATGACTTGAGACACTATTTTCAGGAACAGTGTTCGTTCACATAACAACCACGCTACACATTGCTGCTTCAAAGCCTGGTCAATGTCTAAACAGCTTCCGAAGAGCATATTCACCTAGCTACTACAAACTTTGACATTTCACTGATGTCTACAAGTGCCATCCATAAAAATATTGTTTATAAATCTTTCATGGGAAATCCTCGCTACTGTCCATTGCTACTCTGAGAAGAAAAATTCCCTTGAGAAGTAAGGTCAAGGAAGTGATTTTCCCCCCCTTAATTAAGAGATTTGTTTTGCTGAAAACCAATAGACTGAATTGATGGCAATAATGTATGTATTAGATAGGGCAAACCAAGAGCACAAATGACCCCTTTACCTCCCCCATGTCTCTCACATTTACAAATGCAATCGTTTCAGTCACACAAACATCTTCCAAGCTCATTTTCTGTGTATTTTATTTGAGCAATAAAGCTTTATTCCTATGAATACCCATGGAAAATGCCTTTTAAGCTTGCTTTGCAAGATCAGTTCCCATCCAAAAGTGCAGACAGTGTATTTTAAACCAGTACATGGGAGTATTTGCACTCAGTATAGTATAGTTTATATAGAAGGGGACACTTTTTTTTTTTTTTTGGACATAACAGGGGGAACTGAATTCCCAAAACCCCTCACCAGAGCCCTGGCACACAGACATTAAAGCAGTCAGTCAAGGTACTGACAGTATCTCTTCACTCTGGCAATGAACACATATGAAATTACTTTGTGTCACCGATTGCAGTGATGAGAGAAAATTAGAAATGAGTTAATGCAATACACTTGGTATATTTTATACGTCATGGGACATTGCTTATTTAACACAACAAGGGGATAAGGTTCTTAAGAACACAGGCACAAACCCAATTAAATAAGCAAGATGAGAATCTGCCCACACTGTTTACAACTAGGCAATTACTTTGTATGAATGTGATGAGAAAGCATTTGAATTTAAACTCTGTACCCATCCAACTAATCTTGTAGTAGTTTAATTTTCTAGAAACCATGCCTCAGGCAAGAAATGTGTGGTCCAGAAAGGAAAAGGTTTTAAATGTTCTAAAGGTACATGATACTGCTGCTTATTTTTTATGCGTGTCTGAAGCATTGGCTTCTTTTCCTTAGGATGAGAATTTTGTTCATTTAATCAGGGAAAAGAAACAATTATTATGTTATTTATGCAACCACAACCCACCAACACAGTACAAGTTTTGAATATTGTGCATTAAATATGCATAGCAAACTGTTTTGCCAGTGTAATAAAACAAACATTTGAAGTTTTCAAGTAAGTTCAGAAAACAAATATATTCCAGGAAATTGCAAATATGGTGAAGGCTCTAAAACGACAGACAAATAAGCTATTCTCCCATCTGGTAGTTCTAGAGTTATTCATTATGTAGCATGCAAGAGTGCTCCTATGTACAGATTTACAACTGGGTGTAATAAACGTGCAACACCCTGTGGTTCTTAAGAGACTGAACTCTATTCATTAACCCTAGTCACCAGACATGGGTCAGAGAACGGGATTCTCAATCACATGTCAGGAGTCAGTTGATTCTAGTGACTATTGGGACACTGAGCAAATTAAAATATAAGATTCAGTTAGAGGACCTCACAAAAGTGTTCCATGAAGCATATTAAAAAATGCAAGTTTTGTGGTGCAGAATAGTCTCCTTGGGAAGGTGTATGAATTCTGCCACCATGATTGATGCTGAGAGCCATGCAGTTGTCATTGCAATAGGAAACTTCTTTAGTAAATGCTGCTTTAAAATCTGTTTTAACTGAGCTTAAATACAGAGCACAAATGTCAGACAGCATGTGATGCTTTTGAAGAATATAATTTGTGACTCTGAGGATGTCTTTACAGTAGACTGGGGATCAAAGACAGACTCTTTAGCCATTCTGGTGTGAGCCATTACAATACACTCCACACAGTACCAAAATAAGTAGTGCTGACCATCCCAAGATTTTAAATGGAAAACAGCCATCACCAGCCCTGATCTCATAAGCTGCTTTGCACAGGCAGATTCTTATACCAGTGCAGGGGACCAATTAGTTTTAATGAGGCTTCACACAGGCAGCAGGATCTGCCCATAAAAAGCAACTTCCATGACTGGGACCTGGGTTTGAAACAATTATTGTCCCACCAAATTTCACCCTCCAATAAAGACTTGATTGTTGTTGTTTTAACAAAATAGAATGATGGGAGGATGTGTCATAAACATCACCCACAAGTATTAGTTCAGTCCACAACTAAACTTGAAGGCTTTTTTTTTTTTTTTTTTTTTTAAATCAACGCTTACACTCTCACCTGCACCCAGGTTGTCATCTCCTTAAAGCTTTGTTGCCTCCTGAACCACCTCCTCATAATTAAGGGTGTCCCAAAGGTGACCCAAACAGACTGTATGTATTTTTCCTTATGGCCCCTATTGTGCCCAGTCAAAGATGCTATCCAGCCTTAGGCTTTCAAATTCAGTGGCAGTCAACGGGAGTTATGCAAGCTACGCGGAGTAGCTTGTATAACTCCCGTCGACTTCATAATTCCTCTTCTATTTGGCATCTTCACTGTGCAGCACTACTTGAGTGGGTGGTTTTAATGCGTCGACTTCCAGATCGATTGAGTGGGTTTTCACTGACCGCTCAATCAATTCAGATAGATCGATCTGACGACGGCAAATTTGCCGCCGTCAGTGAAGACATACCTTTTGTCACTTGCCTGTCCCCTCTCCGCCAGAAGCACTTTCCTGTTTCTCTCATGAGAATGTTTGGGAAACTATCCCTGTCAAAAATTACAAAGCCATCTTTCTAAGGCCCAGATTTGCCTTATTGCTTACAAATTACTATCATTGGTTAGCATGTTGACCACCTGTGACCCCTGATTTGTAACACTAAGCCTTCTGTGACTTTTAATTTGCACACTCAACGGTCTGTTACCTTGCCCTTCCTTCCCTCTACCCCACAATTACATCCTTTTTTGTATTGTCTAATTTTTAGATAGTAAAATATGTGGGGCAAGGACTGTATGTATTGGCTCTATGTATAAAGGAGCCCTAATCTCTGCATGGGGTCCTCAGGCAATACTAAATCAATAGTAATTAACAATCACTGGGTAACAAATAAGGTAATACAATGTTAATCACTATACACAAATATGATTATAAATATTATACAAGAAAACTGATCATAGTGAAAGCTCTCATCTTTTGATACAGTCCCCCACAGTATTCTTATCAGCAAGTTAAAGAAGTATGGGTTGGATGAATGGACTATAAAATGGACAGAGAGCTGGCTAGCTCATTGGTCTCAACAGGTAGTGATCAATGCCTCCATATCTAGCTGGCAGCCAGTAACAAGTAGAGTGTCCCAGGAGTCGGTCCTGGGGCCGGTTTTGTTCAACGTCTTCATTAATGATCTGGAGGATAGGGTAGATTGCACCCTCAGCAAGTTCGTGGATGACACTAAGCTAAGGGGAGTGGTAGACACCCTGGAAGGTAGGGATAGGATACAGAGTGACCTAAACAAACTGGAGGATTGGGCCAAAAGAAATTTGATGAGGTTCAACAAGGACAAGTGCAGAGTCTTGCACTTAGGACAGAAGAATCCCATGCACAGCTATAGACTGGGGACCGACAGGCTAGGCTGCAGTTCTGCAGAAAAGGACCTGGGGGTTATAGTGGATAAGAAGTTGGATATAAGTCAGCAGTGTGCCCTTGTTGCCAAGAAGGCTAATAGCATATTGGCTGCATTAGTAGAAGCATTGCCAGCAGATCGTGGGAAGTGATTATTCCCCTCTATTCGGCATTGGTGAGACCACAATTGGAGTATTGTGTCCGGTTTTGGGGGCCCCCCCCACTACAAAAAGGATGTGGACAAGTTGGAGAGAGTCCAGCGGAGGGCAACAAAAATGATTAGAGGGCTGGAGCACAAGACTTATGAGGAGAGGCTGAGGGAACTGGGCTTGTTTAGTCTGCATAAGAGAAGAATGAGGGGGGATTTGATAGCAACCTTTAACTACCTGAAAGGGGGTTCCAGGGAGGATGGAGCTAGGCTGGTCTCAATGGTAATAGGTGACAGAACAAGGAGCGATGGTCTCAAGTTGCAGTGGGGGAGGTCTAGGTTGGATATTAGGAAAAGGTTTTTCACTAGGAGGGTGTGAAGAACTGGAATGGGTTACCTAGGGAGATGGTGGTATCTCCATCTTTAGAGGTTTTTAAGCCACAACTGAGGTTAGTCCTGCTTTGAGCAGAGGTTTGGACTAGATGACCTCCTGAGGTCCCTTCCAACTCTAATCTTCTATGAGTCTATGATCTGCTAACTTGACAAACACTAAATAGATACAATCCAAGCAGGCATACCCTCTTTTTCTTATCATCACTTACAGTTTGTTGTTTGCAGCACCAGAACTTCAATGCCAGCATTTTGAGTCAGATCTTTCAATGAGACCCACTCCAGTATATTTCTACATCAGTTGGACTGCAGGAGCTAAGGGTCACACTGATTCACTCTAAGCAACAGGTACAACTCTAGCCCATTCCAGATCGAGCACCACAAAACCTCATCTGCAGTTTCAATCAGCATTCCTCTCACCAGGGGCCTTCCCTTCTAGATCGATCCATCCACATGTAAAGAGAATGAACCCCGAGGAGTTGCCATGGTGACTAAGGTCACCTCTAGAATGTTTTTATAGTCCAGTCAGAAAATCTTGCTTCTCAGTTCAACTGTGGAGCAAGAGGCAGTAGTTTCCAGGTTCTTGAGTCAGATCCTTTTAGTAATTTAGGTCTCCTTTATGTAAAAGTACTGTACAATGCCAGTTCAAAAATATTTGTAATATTTCAACATAGCCTCAATATTTAATATACATCACACTACTCCATCAGTTCTTGTCATTGGGCAAGGAAAGCCTGATGATATAAAATACCAGATAAAGGTCTCAACAATCATTCATTCCCATCTTATATTCATACAGTGAAAATAGATAAATAATAACTGTCAAGATATCCATTTTTAGAAGCATAAGAAATAAGGATAGACGAGAATTACTGTAGGTGACCAGCCTACAGAAAATCTTATTTCACCCCCTCAGTCCAGAATACCTCTGCCTCTTCTAGATGAAACCCAGTTCATGTAAGTTATTTAACATAGCAGCTGGGGCATTGCAATGGCCCTTCAATCTTTGGAATAAAAAGATAATACAAAAAAAAATTAAATGTCATCTCCCAGAAACATCCGGAATTACAGTGACTATACTAACCACAGAGGCCAGATCAGTTTATCTGGCAACTGCCTGCGCATACCAATATACAAGTGATTGATACCAACATTGAGACTGCTGAGAGTAACTACCAACTTCTGCAATCACCGCTGCCTCTATTGCTATCTGACCTCCATTCTACCTTATCACTCCTACCTGCTGCATGTTGTCTAAATCCTAAGAAGACAATACCTGGAGATACGCTTCCTCTGATTTAGTTGGTCCTTTGTCCACAATTAGTCTCATTAACTTCAATGGAAAACAAATAAGATTTAAAATTTTAAACTGCACAGACTTCAGCACTATGTGAAACATTTCAATTAGCCCTTTATACCGAAAGCATGCTTTTTTCAATCATGTTCCTGCAGGAACACAAATTGTCTGAACTAAAAAAATGAGATGTTAAGCCTGCCCAGGTCATGACTGTAAACTCAATGAGACCCTTGGATAGAAGTTACTAAAGAAATGCAAAGCAATTTTTTCATGATAAAAAAGAAATATAAAAACCAAGAGTTCAGTCCTGCAAACAGAGACCATCATATGTGCCCTTTCTTCCTCATTTTATGTGAAAGGCACACAGATATTAGAGTGATGGATGGCAGTATAAAATCTTAAGATAAAATAGTGTCATTGGGTGTAAGGCCTTGTGTACACTGGAGATATTTCATAGATATTCCCTTCCATTGCTGCAACATTAACACATTTTTGTAGAAAAGGCTCTTGCAGCAACACCAGTTTTTAAACACTACATTTATTAGACCTGCTCAAACTAGCATAAAAAGGCCTTCAATATGGACTCCCAAATGTTACAATCACCAGTGAAGCTTCACCAATATAAAGAATGGGATTTTTTTTTATGACGACCCTAGCATAGACAGGATTAAAATGGCTTTAATATCTGCTTCCATCTTAACAGGCACGCAATGAACAGGTTGAGAAACATCTGCCCGAGCTGGGACCCCTTCATTAGAGAAGAGAGGTTGGTCTTGTGAAGGTCCTCGGCTCCAGAATACATTTATCCTCTATGGTCCACAAGAGAGTGAATCTGACAACATACTAGACATGCTACAATGCCCCCCTTTTCTCTCCCCAAGGGAAGGGAAGGGTATGGGGTAAGGAGTGGACAAGTTTATTTGTTAATATGATATAATTAAGTGATGAGTTGGATTATGGTTGCATAGAAAGGTGTCACTTGATTAGGTGGCTGAATATAGCTTTTGATTATTGGTAGTCAAACTACTGGAAGGGGTATGCAGATCTTGGGATGGACACTTCTAATATTTATGTTTTAGCAATCAGAGTATAATATATTGTTTAATTATATACCTCTATTCCAAATTGCAGTCACTTTTGTTATAGTGCTATCAGAAAAAATGAAAGTGTGGTTAGAAACAAACCCAACAGAAAGCATGTTTTGTTATAATTTTCCCAACCTCAATAATGGCTGTAGGAAATTTTACTCAAACTTTAAAAAAAATTAAAAATACAATAAAAATGCATCTTCAGAGAGAGATAAATCCTGGGAAAATGTTATTTCAAACAATGAATGTTCTGAAAGACTATAGACCTGTGAAAGTGAGGGTTACAATGTGAAGTATTTTGCAGTTTTACATTGGTTGCTATTGGCAACTAGTATATTGCTCTATATTTTCTATTAATTTGGTTTATTTTAGTTTTAGATGTCTCCGACTATTAACTTTGGCATTACATTCTTCACTTTCCTTTCTTTAAAAAAAATATTGCTCTTAAAAGTATTTAATATTAAAGCGTCCTCTGTCCTTGGCACAAATTATTTTTTCTTTTTTCCTTCTAGTTATTTCAGCAACATACTAAAGCCAAACAAAATCGTTTTCAAAGGTGTTTCAATGCAAAGTGCTTCTGATCAGACTTCTTCTAGCTGAACAACCGCTTTTCCATATCCCTTCAGTATCTCTCTCCCCACCTCAAATTTAATATGCCAATTACAACCCATGAACTTTTGAACATTTTAGGCCTCAGATATCACCCAGACCATCTATCTTTCTGAAACACCACAGCATATTTTTGCTTCAGAAAAAATTCTGATCTGTTCCAAAGCTGGAGGTACAAGGGTCACAGAACTCTCAGGAATAGGTCCCACCACAAATTTGTCTGAGCATGACCTCTTCTTCAGTGTGTAATAGGCATGTTGTTTTAAGACCTTTCTGTAACTGCAGGTACTTGAATACATTGGCTTTTAGTCTTCTAGCTGGAAGCCCACTGGCCTGATAGTAAAGGGGATGGGAAGAAGAGATGGAGTATCATATATGCTCACTATTCATGAGGTGGGTAGGAAAACATGTCTCCTTTATTTTAGAATAACTGCAGATGTATCAGAGCTTCATTAAATTCATTCCCTCCAAAAAATATTTTCTCCACCATGCTTTAACATGGCATTTGTCATGTGCAGTGGTTGGCAAAGAAAAAATAATAAAACCAGTGGTGTACATCTACACATGCTTCATTCACCATACCAATCCCATAAGGGCTTTCCCTCTGCCAGTCCACTATCCCTTCTTCCAAGTGGCTGTTTCCCTTCTTTTCCCTTCTCCAACAGCTCCATTTATGTGCATGCACACTCTCTCAGCCCTCTGCTCTTTATCCCTAGGCTTTCATTTCACCAGTTTAGCACTAACTAAATTTAGCACAATTGCTTTGTCTAGACAAGACTTTGGTGTCGTGTCCCTTTCAGAGTGGCTCAGATCTTGGTATCTGAGGCTTTCCCTTTCACAGAGACTCACTTAGAGACACAGGATAAACAAAAAATAACAGGACAGACACTAAAGTTAACCTTCAAAGAAAAAAATCACTCTTTTCCTTCATCATTATTTATAACTATAATAAAAGCCTAAAAGACTTTTTTTGTCAGAAAGGCTGTTTTTTTTTTCTTTTATACTCTTTTGCTTCTACATTATAAATCCCAGTCATGTCTACCCTGGAAGACTCTATGGCAACTGGAGAACTAGTGAGAACACGAATTCACACAAGGTAAGAGATTGAAAGAATAAGATATTTACAGGTAGATTGAAAACCTTCATTAAAATCAGTTTCTCTCCAGTGCCTTTTTCCCCCAATTGTTCATTAGGAAGCCCATGTGTCAGATTCAACACCCCAGCCCTATAGTCCAAAACGGTAGTAGCTCACAATGCTCATTTCTAAACTTCCCAAAGATGTCTTCGAGGGAAAAATTGAACATCACTGACAATTCTGATAACTCTAAATTAAGAAAAGAGTAGGGCAGGGTGGGGGGAAGGAGGGAAACAAACCCTGTTTTTTATTTTGTTTTGTTTTTTTAAATAGTCCTTTCCCAGTCATCTTTATAAAACTAAAAGCTTACACTAGAGGAATCAGGAAAAAGTTTCTAATAGTGGGAACAATTAGACTGTGAATAGTTTTTAAATCAAGGAAGTGGTGGAAACTGAGTCATTGAAATGGGCTGGTTAGGCACTGCAGGATGTACTTTAGAGAACAGTTCTGCATTTCAAGGGACATAGATGGATTATATGAGTAAATACAGTTTTTTTCACTGTGTTTCATTTTTTTTTCAATTGTTCATGTGTCTAGAAGCAACTAAGGCAGGTTAGTTAAAAAAAAAAAAAAAAAAAAAAAAAAAAAAAAAACCCTGAAGCATCATTAGCCATGAGAAATAGAATTTAAGATTAGTGAAATCAGAGACTTCTGAAATTCTAGTTGGTTTTTCAATGTTTATGCAATTTATTTACATTTTTCACAGCTTGAGTGATGAAAATAAAATAATCAACTTCATGCACTAGCACACAGCTGCAATGTCCGGATTACAAACGCTACAGGGGAATGTTTAAAAACAGAACAGTTTTGTTTGTTTTCTTAAACCAATCATTTTAATGAATTTTTTTTGGCACTTTTTAAAATGCCTTTTTTAAAAACAAACAAAAAAACCCAGAACCTACATTTTAGGACAAGTTTGACCTAACAGTGTCTCTTCAATGGCATTTTCCTACTAATATATTCTATCCAAGTTTGCTTGAACATTGAATTTGGCTTTTAACGATCTCTTTTGTATTTCTTCCTCCCCTCCCCTCGCCTTTTCCACCATGGGAGACTGAGCAATGGACTGTTTAGACTAATAGTTGCATGTTGGCAGCTGGCTGGGGTGATAACATTTCACCAAGATATTGAACACAAAAATAAAAATATTAAAAATGGAAGCAATAAGGTTTCTTTGTTGAGGAATGCTAGTTGCCAGGGTTGCTGACTTGTAGGAAGTGGTTCAGATAATTTGTTGTCATGTAGGAAACAAAGTCAGGCATGCACAACATGATTGGAAGATACAGGTTTTGAATAGCAGAGACCATATTAGTCCCATTGTAGTAAGACAGTTTTGCTTTTGACTTTAATGGGGGGACCAGGTATTTGACCTCAGTTCCCAGACAATGAGTTATATTCTTATCCAATTTAGAACCTGATTTAAATTAAAGGGCAAAAATCAGGGAAGAATCTGTTTTGATTTTCCATAAACAATTCAATAAAAGCCAAATTCTGTTGGAGATATTCACATAATTCCTGATCATCCTTACACATCTGAAGTCAAAATGCCCCCCCTTTGGATAATGGAAACCTCTGATTTAAGTCATTTTTCAGCCCATGATGCAATAGCAGTAAAACAGTATCTAATTATTCCTTTCCCATTTTATTTGTTGCAATGCAGTGTCAATTAAATCTGTGACAATACGCCTATATTTTCTTTCACATTTTTCTAGGAATATGCATTGTTTTTTGCAGAATCACAACAATTTGGCTTGTGTGAATTGAATATCTCCACCCTATTTGCAGAAAGTATTCAGATCCAATTATGCAATCACTTTGCAGACCCATTCATTTGAATAGCAGCACCCACTAAGTATCTTAATGCTGACTTCTGGCCTCTTGTTATCTGTCCCTCACTAATAGGACCTCCAGTCAACCACAGTGTCTGTGAGCCAGATTTATACTAGAGCAGTTCTGGATCCCAAGTGGTAATCATTTATCTCCCAGCTATTGCTATTAGTGGCCTATATGCAAACCTTAAAAGATGCTCCTTTGAGAGCTGCTCAAAGTTTGTGGTGAAATAGCAGTTGTCTTGCTAACAGTTGAGTACCATGTCATAGTACAGCTACGGGGATGGTCAAGACAACTGGTTAAGGCTTCAGAGAACTGCAGAGGGGAAACTAAGTGGTGATACACAGCCTCCCTAAAGCAAAAGAAATAGTTTCATATTTCTGTTCATAAAGTTAAACTATATGACTCTTCCTGAAGTGCAAAAGATAGGTAGCAAGCCAGGCATGACTATTTTAATTGTAACTAATTTTTTAATTTGAATCTTCTCAGAACCAAGAACAGACCAAAGCAGAGTACAGATGTAATAAAGCAGTATTATGATAGCTTTTTTAAAGAGTGAGGGGAAGTCACACTCCACCCAAGATGTTTTTGATGTAATTTTAATTCAGAAGTCAATCATTACAAGTAAATATGATCCCAAAAAATCACATCATGCCATAATTCAGACCACAATGCAGAAAGTCAGCTAGTATCCAGCTGCGACTAAATTATGTGGCACTTGCTTATCTTGACTTATCTTGACTTCCTCCCCCTACAAAATAAATATAATTTATCCTGACATCAAGCTTTTCTCCATGGCTTTATCATTTCCCTGTACTTTTTGGCAATCTTATTAAAAAAACAAACATGTTGGGGCAGTATGTTTGGGAAGGGATTAGGGAAAATATCTTGTATATACACTAATTGCTCTTCTGCCCCTCACAGATATACAAAGTTCAGATCAGACAATCAAAGAAACCCATTAGTTTCACTGATCTATCTCATTCTTAGCAATAAAAAACAGAACTGACTGTAACGATGTTGGGAACTCACAGAGAAAGGGGATCATAGTTCTCTGCTTTTCAGGTAAGGAGAAGATATGGTTCAATCTCAGCAGCCCTAGGCTGGTCAGTGTTGAACAAGGTAGTAAAATTTCTGTCCTGGTCTCAGATGGTTCATACTCTCAGAAGTTCAGTGTGTTTGTATTTGATCTTTTCTGATAGCTGCTTCATTTCTAGCTATTCTGCAAAAATCCTCAAACACATTTTCATCTCCATTGGCACTAACAAGAGTAACTTCCTTCTTGTATGCTGCCACAAGTCCCAACTCTCAAGACCGCAGCACATGTAGAATACTTCTGCCTACCTTCACACCAGGGCAGAACATAACTATATCACGTCTCTTCTTAAAGAACGTTACTGGCTCCCCCTTTATTTCTGGATCCAGTTGAAAACTGTCCTTTTGGCTTTTAGACTTGTCCTAGTCTCTTTATTTCCCACCGCCATTCCCCACTTATCGAACACTGGTCACGTTTCTGTCATGGCACACAATCACCACTGAGCAGAATATACAGCTGCAGAGGAGGAGAACTCAACAACAGAGGGAAACCACACAATTACAGAAGGGTAGCAGCAAGATATTAGAAAAGGCAAGACAGACACGACTGCCCCTGTATTGTTTTTCCACTGTTTTGGTCCTTTTTGCATAAGGGAAGATGAGCGACAGCTAGGCCTAAATCTATAGATTATTCTGTGGTGAAATATGTATGAAAGATGTTATACAAAAAAAGGGGTCCTTGTATTTTCAGTCAGTTTGGCCCAGCTCTAGTTTCCAGGATTTTTTTTCCAGGAAAGGCTCCATTTAGCAGCCAGACTCTCCACACATACACTATTCCCTATAAACCCAGGAACTGAATGAGTTATTTCATTGGGCTCACATTACTTGATTGCTTCTAAGTTTCCTAATGATCTGTACGCTAAAGGGAGAATCCAGACATCATGAGGTGAATGACAATGACATTATGTTTTATGAGGTTATTCAAAAAGTCTCTGATTTATGTGGCTCAAAAGCTCCAAAATGTTTGAGATTAGCTATACTTCCTGCTGCTATCTTGAATAGTATTTGGGGGTTTCCCTGAAGCCTTGCTTCATCAGTTTAATTAACCAATTAACAACTGCTATATTTAAAACAGGTAGCATTGGCCTTGTTGACAGAATGTTTAAAGGTAAAAAAGATTTTTATTCCCCTCAGCCTCTCCCTTGAAGTTGGAGATTTCATCTGAGAGTACTTGGGCAGGATCCAAGAACCTACCTCTCAGCTATCCCACAGAGGAAAATTTACTTTTGCCCCTTTAAGTCCAAGGAAGTTTCTAGCCAATAAAATGTGTCATCTGAACGAACATTTGGATCTTAGCTAGCATGACTGGGTTAAGAAAGCCATCCATGGTTGCTTTGGTTTTGTTTTTACTTCCTTCTCTCAAACAACCAAAAAAGCTCACACTTGTGTATGTATACAGATACACCTTGTATCAGAAAGTGGAAGAAGTGCACTTTTACTTCAAAGCCAAAATAATCATACAAACCAGCAGTTTAAGGGGTTTTTGTCTGTTGATTTTTGGAACAAGCATGCTCCATGCTAAAGCTTTTACATTTTCTTCTATTAAAAAACCCAAGTCAACAAAGTAGATCTGCTTCAGTACTTCATGGGCAGAGTATATTAGAGCCTGAGAAAATGCAGTGTCTTTAGAAAGATTATAGCTTGGGCAATTAAAAAGGAAAAAAAAAAAAAAAAAAACACTCTCCAAAGTCAGAGAGTAGGTCTTGGAAGAACTGGAAGCTTTTGGACTTGCTTTGCTGTAAACACAAAGTGTGACACATATAGAGGGAAGTAGCAGCAGAACGATCATTTGGGTGAGCCAGGCTAACCCCATGCATTTTGCAGCTCTACTTTTCTACATCATTCAGCATTAATGCATTATTCTTATCCCAGCATGTAGAGGACATTGGCACATTAAAGAAAATTAACCTGACTAAAGAACAGAGGCATCAGCAAAAGATTGCAAATTCCAATTTATACAGATGACTTCAGTCAATCCTTTTCCCCAATCACTGCAGATAAGAATCAGAAGAATGCAATAATGAACTATTGGACTACACTGCACAAATGGGTGAAGTACACATTCCAGAACACTGTCATAACCATTGCTATATCCACACTATAACTATAACCAGTTGTGGACAGTTTCAAGGCCTTAGCTCTTTGGGAAGGAAAATAGTCTGGCCCCATACATACTGCAAGTTCTCTCCACATTGTATATCCTGACTCAGTTATATTTGTAGTACTGTTAAGTCTTTATTCACTGCATCACTGTAATCTACCACCTAGAGATGGGGTTCAGTCAGTACAGTAGTAAAAGGCAACTGAAAAAGCTACTCTTCTCATTGTCACCAGAAGCCAGTGGGTTTTTAATAATCATGCAATACCAAAAAGTTTCACTCAAGAATAAAAGGACTCCCTTCATGTAAATGCTGTGACCAAAACTGCAAGTGACACACCAGAACATCTCACCAGAGCCTTCTGCAGCAGGCTGCAGGACCCAACTCCTTTCTCACAATGTCATTAAAAAGCCAACCACTGAAAAAAAACAACAAGACGTATGCAATGAAACAGATCCATCTATGCAGAATTAGCATATATTAATTTAATGAGCTGGCAGCACCTAATGTCCTACCCTCTTCATTTGCTATAGGCAGGCAGACATCTCCTTGTGGATGCCACCCTTAAATCATCCCTCCACAGCTCTCACAAGTTAGCAGGAGCTACATAACTGAAAAAAAAAAAGTTCCAGGCATAACACTGCTTACTGTTTTTTCAGGATAACTTAGCCTGCTCAAGTGTTTCATCCTGGCTTTTCAATGCTGGCAGTAGAGAAAGAAGAATCTATTTGGATAAAATAATAACTGAGGTGAACTGAACTTGTTTGCAGCATTGTTGTAGCCCTGTTGGGTCCAGGATATTGGAGAAACAAGGTAGTATCTTTTATCAGTAAAAGAGACAAGCTTTTGAGCTACACAGAGCTCTTTTTTAGGGAAAGTTCTTCATAGTTCTAAAGCTTATCTCTTTCACCAACAAAAGATGGTCCAATAAAATGTTTTACCTCACCTACCTGCTCTGAACTGAACTCAAGTGTAACTTTATACTTCAAAAATGTTTGGTTAACAGTCTTTGTCCCCATCATAACTTTTTCAGATTTCCCACTCTATTACAATTATAGCAAAGACTGGCTGGATGTGTCAACAGAAAAAGAAGATTCTTCCCATATTGGCAGTCTTGTGACAGCATATGCATTGTCTCTATCCTTAGATATCCCAGAAAGCGCTCAGATTCTGCCCAGTGAGTGGAAACGTCCTATGATTTATTTATATTCCCATCACCACCATCAATACATTCCCATGCAGCAATATTCTATACAGTACTTCTATACCTTGAGCCTCTACCTTCAGGGATGGGGAGAGCTCTGTATATGCTGTGCTGAGCTAACTCTGGTTTCTCTCTCTCACTCTTCCATGAACTTCCTTACTGTGTGCATCTTACATCCATCACCTGATGGCCTAATTGACTCATCTAGCCTCATCAGGCTATTAATTTGCACATTCCCAATCAACCTTCTGCAAGTAAGCTAACTGATGCCTAAATTAGCAGAGTGCTGGCTCACCTACTAGCTTCCAGCACTCTGTCACAGGCCTGACCAGAAGATGAATAAATAAAGAAATAAATAAACAAACAACCAAACAAAAAGCCTGTTCAAGAGGTTTCCAGCTCAATTTTGCAGACTCACAGTCTGAATAGCATGTAAACTACCTAGAGATAACTCAAAACTTCTACAGCAGTGTTTCTTAACCTGGGGTTTTAGAGGGGTCGCAAGTGCAGAGCTGGTATTGGGGGTGGCAAGAAAGGCAATTGCCTGGAGCCACAGGGGCGCCATGAAACTAAGTTACATGCCTCAGCCCCGTGTGGGGTGGGACTCAGGCTTCAGGGGTACAGTAGTTTGGAAAGGTTAAGAACCACTGTTCTACAGTCTTGAGTGTGTTTACCAATGGTCATACAGCTGCACTTTTTACTTTTGTCAATGTTCAAAACAGTATTTCTTGCCTCTGAGAAATCTGACTCTAAAGGAGGTGAGACTTTTAAAAGGCTTGCTGGGCTTGAACATTTCTATTAAAAGTGGCTATCTCAAAGCAATTTTTCATTTAAAAGATGTGAACAGGCAATGCTGGACAACTAAGTGCACACAGCTAAGTGCAATAGGGCAGATTTGTGTTTCTAAATCCCAATATGATTAAGAGTCCAGCTTCTTGCTAACCCTAAGGAGGGAATGAAATAATAAAAATGTACATTTTCCACTCCTTATAGACCAGTGATAGAAGAGCAGTAATCGCTTGAATGTGATTAATTGTAGTTTAAAAAATTCTTCTCAGGAAACGGTTTAAATAAATATGTGAATAGGAGTCAACATTCGGAGGCATTCATTTTAAATAATTTATACTGAATAAGAAACAGGTTTCTTTTCCCTTGGATCTCTACACCATGAGGCATTACACACACTAGGCATCTTTTGCATACAAATGATAGTATTAATTACTGCTAAAAACTGAATTCAGTTTGTCATATAAAATATTGATGTCTAAGAACCTTTAAACTATACTGCCAGCTACTATAGTAGCTTTTCAGCTCAAGCGTCAAGTTCTTTCATTGCCCAAATGACATGTTCCTCTTGCTTCTTGATCCAAGTTCATATAGATTTCGGCAGTTACTACAACTCCCTACTCATGTGTTTGCCAGGAGCTCTCCGGATTGAACACATTTACAAATGAATGTCACTGTCCCAGATGAGATACACATACAGGAAATCCAATCACAGCTTCCAATCTGGAATCATGGCCACAACAATCAACTCAATTTGTACACCACTGCCCTGAAAGTTAGGGCAGCATGATTGGGTGGATTTCCCATTTGTTCTGAAGAGCATATCCATACACTGGGCCTGACTTTCTACTGCTTTGCAGTTTGTGAAGTCATCTGCCCTGGTGCAGATGGTGCAAAATTGGTGTAAAATGCTACTTCAGAAGAATGATAATGTTTACACCCTCTTTGCACAGGTCCAAATGATTACACAAGGTGCAAGGTAGTAGATAATTAGATCTCCATTTTTAGTTGAAACGGATCCCATCCCTGAGGTTCGAGTTGGTTAGTAACTCGAAACACACAAGCCTGAGCCTAAGCTTCATCTCCAAGTCTGACAGACTTTACTATTCTAGACGCTAGCATGCTCTGCCCCACGGGGGCACCTTCCTTCACTTTCCTTATATTCAGGATGGAGCTAACAAGCTGCATGGATTATAGTGAGTCAAGCAGGAGTCAGCCAGTAATCAGCCTCTCCTGTAAGGCTGCCACAGGTAAGAATAGCTACTGAAGTCAATGAATACAGATGGCTCTTATGTAATCTCTTACCCCATCATATAATTGAAGCCAAGAAATAAAGTTCAATCTCTTACCAGCACTTCCATCTGTCACCTTTATTGCATAGCTACTACAAGAAATCCCAGCCATTTCGTTACAGGTAATATAACAAAAAATACAAACAGATAATAGACATATGTAACACAGGTCCCCCAGAAGATTGTCTTATTGTCTGTATTTGCGATTATTATTTATTTGTATTACAATAGCATCTGAGGGCCCAGCCATGGATCAAGGCCCCCATTTTGCTCGGCACCGTACAAATGCATTCTACAATCCACACTTCCTGGCAAACACTTCAAGAGAAAAGAGATCATGCAGAGTCAGCATTTTGATGTGCTCCTTCAGACACGCTGCTAAACTGCTAGAACTGGCTTTACCAGGTTCAAGGGACAGAGGAGATAACAAAGACCTTTGGCTGGGTTTAAAAAGGGAGTCCTTGAAGGGGACGGGGAGACTGAGGCAGACACTAGTTGGGTGTAGACTGATACCCAGGCTCCACAGAATGGAGGCCTCAGGTAAGATATGTATACCCAGGATTATAGGTAAGAAAAATGTGCATATTGACTTCTATTGTTTTAATATTCTTTTTCTCTTATGCTTTGCTGTACTTCTACTGTTAAGATTTTACAATTCTTTGTTTTAAGGAAGCTTTCTGGTCACCTGTATTTACCACTGGTTACAACTTCTGAAGGGAAGGCTAGCAGGTGCTGAATCCATTCGGTCCTGCTGAGCAATCATGGTTGATACACAAGATGGTGTTGGTTGGCATTCTGATCTAAGAATAGCAAAACTGCAGGATTCCATGCCAAGAGAGGTGAAGGCACGAAGCCTAACACCTGAGGGGGTGCACTCAGGGAGGGGTCAAAGGTTCAGCTACAGACACACAGTCTCTGTGTACCTGTGAACTTCCTGAAGGTGGAATTCAGCCTGGTATTCCCCCTGGAATTCCTTACTACCGCTTGTGCCTAAATGTCATGATCTAGCCTTAAGTGAATAAACATGAAACAAGGCTAATATATCATAAGTTTGTCATTATTTGGACAATTTTAGGATAACCTAGTTCTGATCATACATCCTTTAGTTCTAGTAAATATATATTGGTGTATAGTTTATAAAAATTATGAAGCCTTGGTAATATAGTACCTCACAATAAACTCTATTACTCCCAGAAGTGGGGCTAGCATTTCGTGTGGATTCTCGGGTGTGTGGGTTAGTGATGCTCTACTTTCAAGGGAGAGAGACTATATATATTATAGCGATGCTCTTCTCTCTCTCTCACAGAGAGAGAGAGAGAGAGAGAGAGAGAGAGAGAGAGAGAGAAGCATCACTACATATATATAGTGTACACTAAAAGGATTTAGGGAAGAATTTCAATGTTAGCCATTGTGATGGGAAAGTCAGGTCCAGTGGCAGACAAAACTAGGATATTATTAATTATTTATATTCTGGGACCATCTCATGAACCCAGTCAGGATCAAGGCCAGATTGTGCTGTGAACTGTACTAACACAAAGGTACTCACAGGTCCTGCCTGTAAGAATGACATATCAGGATAGTCATATGTCACAATGTCTAGTTAATATCAAAATATTAGGTGATCTTAAGCAGAGAAAGTCTCAAGGCAGTTTTACTACCCAATCTATTTTAATATCTTGTATGCCTGTGATTGTTCAGAAAGTCATCCAACACTTCTGGGACAAAACAAACATTAGGAATAGGAATGGCAGGACAGGAGGGAAGAAGGTAAAAATATCAACATACCAGTTTTATATATTTCTAGGAAACAATACAGTACTGCTGCTGTGAGCAGTCCTCAGTAGCTGTTAACATCTTTAATTAACCTACTGTATAGACAGAGCATGAAATCACTCTATACATTTTGCTGCCAGCACTACTTACATGCATTTTGCATACCTCACTGTATGTGGCTGTCATTCCTTCAAGTACTTTACAAACCACCAACACTTAATATCTTAAGTTGATTGTTCATGGAAAACAGCTCAGCATAAAGTGACAGGAGCAGCTAATTTGGCTGTCTTCTATCAACAATCCCAAAATAAATGAAGAACTCCTTTTTGTTTAGCAGATTCATGATTCAGTGGTAGAGGGCAGTGGAGTTGGGAGGGGATAAGATGACACTTAGCACCATATAATTGTGTTAACTTTGCATTTGTATGAGTCACATACATCTTTATTCCTGGACAACCTTACACCGTAGAGTCACAGTAATCTATTGGTATTTAGGTTCTGCATGTTAACTGCATCCTTTTAACTATATCAATATTTAAGTCAATGGATCGTAAGTGACAGGCAAATTTTAAAAAGAAATATTAATCTAGTCCCTAGTAGTCATGACTCCCTGTATTTTACTGGAGAAATTGACACTAACAAAAATGTTGGTTGCAGCAATTTATATTGTTACACCTACAAGAAATTAGCCAATAATATCAAGTTAATGGATCAACTGGAAATAGCCTATCCATATCTTAATTAGTCACCACCTTGACCACTTGTATATCCTCTCCCTTTTTTCCCTTCCCCCCTTTTGGGGGGGGGGGTGTCTCTTTTTACAACTTAAGCTCTTCATGACAGAAACTGTCTTATTTATACACTGTGGGTGCTACTAGAAATAAGTAATAAATGATGATGATGATGATGTTAAGGGTAACTCAAAAGACCTCTGTCTAGAGACACGGCTTTTGTAAGAAGCTTTGATTCTGCCAAATTTTACTCCTAGTTGATAATGCCTTATTGGGTAAGTAATTTCACTGATTTCTGTGTGGCATAGTGAGACACCAAATGTGAGGGAGGATGTCAGAAAGAGGCCTTAAGTCACCAGCTTTATCTTAAATTTGCATCTTGCATCTGAAGACCTCAAACTACAACACTAGCAAATTAAGCCTCCCAGTGCCTGTGCGTGAGGGGTAAGAATGATCTCTATTTTATAGATAAGGAGCAGAGTTAGAGCAGTAAAGTGATTCATGGTCAGAAACAAGTCAGTGGCAGAAATAGGAACGGCCCTCAAGTCACTTGTCTCTCAACTGCTGACTTCAACCACAGGATGGACCAAGTTTTATCTAGCTCTTTTTTCCCCCCTTTTCTTTCTTTCTTGTGAACATTTTTATTAAAACAGGATTTTGGTTTCCTAAGAGTTTAGCTGCTTTTGAAGTCATAATCCTGTGTTTGTGACATAAAATAGTTTACTGTGGAAACAAGCAACAAATATTATAGTGCAAAGAGAGGATTATGATTTCCCAACCTATGGCTCCCTTGCTATCATAATCCAGCAAAAGGCCTTGATTTTGCAAACAATTAACTTTATGCACGGAAATAGACCCATAGAGTTCAATGGAACTACTCTCATATGTAAAATGAAGTATGTGTTTGCAGGACTGGGCTTAAGGTATCACATGCTCCGGTGTGGCATGGTAAGCTTCAACAAAGAGGCAGCTGAGCAGCCCGTTCGAGCCAAACCCAGGCACAGCTCAACCCTAGGACAGCAGCCTTATTCTGTAGGTATGCTGAGCAGGGACCTTGTGGGAAAGAGGGGTGGGGCTGGAGCAGAAACCAAAAGCAACAAAATATAATGAAAACGGTTGTTTCTGTGGCAGCTGAATCTGGGACTGGAAGCAGAATAGCAGGATATCTACTAAGAAAGCCTGTTCTTATAATATTTCATACCAATATTGCAATGTCAACAGGTTCTGACAGATAGATTGACAGCATGTTGTATGATTTATAGTCTTCTGTCAAAAATATACTAGGTATTTCCCATCCAAAATAATTTCTATTGGATAACGTTGGTCCAAAGAGCAATTTAATGTTGCTGTGGAAACTCTACAGGCAGGAAATACCTGATCAACGTGTTAACTAAGGCCATTTTCATAATTGTAATTTGTGGATTGTTATGGAGAATGATGCAAAAGGTGAGACACATGATCCAGTGCCCATGCATGTCTGAATCAAAATTGATCTTTCAAAAGGAATATGATCTTATTAATAAGTAGATGACACCCAACAGAAATAATAGTTTTAGACTGGATCACAGATTCTGACCCTAAAATGCTAACAGAGGCTTTTGACACAAGGAGCCAAATGCAGTGTTGGTCTAAGAGATTAAATTGTATTGTATGAATTTACCCAAGGACTGAATTTGGCCCAGTGATTTCAAAGGCTCCACAGAGCTGCCAGAGACGGTGTGCAAGCACTTTTCTTCTTAGAGTGCCATGCTGATCCCTGACAATGGTAATAAAATAACTTGATATCATACAGTAGATCCACGTAAATATTTCAATACTTTAAATTTGGGGAAACTACAGTATTGCATTTTTCCAGAGCATTTGTGAGAGTTTAATTTTATACCCTTTACTTTGGTGATTTTCTCTCAATTCCCATAATATTACCAGTAAAAGATTATTTTATTTAAGGCAATATGAAATGAGTCTCAAAACTGTTAGCTAGGGCAGTCATTGTTGGATACCTTGGAGAAAAAACTAAACTATTCCAATCTGCTGCCTTTCAAGGTCATCAGTGCAAGGTTTAGAACACAGAGAAAATTATGGATTTCCTGAAACAAATAGTGTCACAGAAGGAAAGCTGCTGAGAGCTATTATGACACAGGTGTGGGCAGATTGACCACCGAAATTCTAGCTAAGGTTACAGTAAGAATCCGAATTTTTGGTGGATTGTCTTATCTGAACAAAAACCTTTTTAGGAATGGTTCCAAATTTCAAGTAATACTTTTGCATATGAGTTAAGTTTGACAATTTTGGGTTCACACAAACTTTTGTGAATTCAGAAGTGACATTTTGTTCATCCATTTACCTGTCTCAAAGTTATATATTTTGAATATATCCATCTATCTAAATTTAAATTGCTGAAGTTTAGGTTATATACAACTTTCAGACACAACAAACAAGTTACGTGAAACGAGAAAAAATTATATATACAAAAATATGGCCAAAAAATAAATCTGCCCCTTTGGTCACCTCTACCCATTAACTTTTCATGGGATTTTTACCTCTTTTAGTGTCCTCAGCACTGATTTTCCCCTGGATGCCCAAATGTTATATGAGGCATAATTAATAGTTGTGCCAATATTTTTACTATAATTCCTATTTCTCAGCATTTAAAAGCAACAATCAGTTAATGAATTACTCATACAATCCATCTGAACCAAACAATCTTCAGGCTGTTGATGTGCTGCTCATCCTACCTGAATATCTTCCTGTATTTCTCGACAATAGTATCTTTCGTTTCCTATGCAGGATATTTCTAAATATATTTTCTGGGAAATAACACAGATTGACCAACAGGCTCGAAGAATACCTTGTCACAGTGAAGAGTGTAGATGACTAAATCCATTGTTTTCTATTCATTTTGGCATAATCAAGGCTTCCATCATATTCCTGTGTATTTAACATAACATGAATTGATGGTTTATAGAAAAAAGTGTAAGAATTTAAAATCACACTCAATATCTGACTGGATTCTACATTCCCCACTCCATTAAACAGTAACCTTTATATTCTTCACCACATAGTAGCTCACTTAGAAGCTTTCAGATCCTTTATTCTATTCATTCATTTTTCTATTTCTCTGTTTTATTCTAGCTCACCCTATTTTCCATCTAATTCCCTACAGTTTCTCTGCTCAGCTGAAAACTATTACCACCTTTCTTCTCCCACCTCTAATTGTCTCCAGAGCCCATTAAAATTATCACCTTGTAATTTCAGATCTTGGCATCTTATCATTTTATGTTCTAATTGGCTCTTTAGCCTACAAGCCTGTTTCATCTTCTCAGGATAGAAGACCCCTTTGCTACTTAGCGTCCCCAAGCATTCTGCATACTCTTGTTTTCACCTTAAGACAGACTAAGACAGACTTAAGACAGCATTCCTGTGTTTCACTTTACAAATATACTAAGATTTATATTTTCAAGCTCTTATAAAAAAAATGCCCATATTTCCTTTTCACAAAGATCTGTGGGTCCTGTACTCTGTACTTTACATATATCCTCAGTAATTAAGAACCACTACAAACAGATATAAAAGGTCTTCACTGTAAAATCATTTCCTCATGCTCTTTCTATTCTAATATTTTCTAGTTAGTCCAAAAGGTTCCCAAGGCTGTATATCAGTTTAAGAATCTGGTGGCAGATATGTGGGATTACAGTGAGCTAGCCAGTTCTCTGAAGCTCCTCCCTCTCCTTTCAGTAAACTTGGTCTTTGGATGATCCCACGCTAGGAACTAGAATCTGATAATGCTAGTAAAAAAAGGGAAGAGCTTTTCACTCTCAAAGTCTCTGTGAGTATCCTAAAGGAAATAATTTCAATATACCACAGCTGCCACTGGCACATTTCTCTTGCAGACAAATTCCTTAAGAACATAAGAATGGACATACTGAGTCAGATCAGTGGTCCATCTAGCCCAGTGTCCTGTCTTCTGACAGTGGCCAGTGCCACATGCTTCAAAGGAAATTAACAGGTCAGGGCAATTTATTGAGTGATCCATGCCATTGTTCAGACCCAGCTTCTGGCACTCAGAGGTTTAGGGACCCCCAGAGCATGCTAATACATCCCAGACCATCTTGGCTAATAGCCATTGATAAACTTATCCTCCTTGAATGTTTTTAATTCTTTTTTTAACCCAATTATAGTTTTTGCCTTCATAACATCCCCTGGCAACAAATTCCACAGGTTATGATTGTGCGTTGTGTAAAGAAGTACTTCCTAATGTTTGTTCTAAACCTGCTGCCTATTAATTTCATTGGGTGACCCCTTATGTCTGTGTTACATAAGAAAGTGATATTTATTCCTTCAATCACTTTCTTCACACCCATCATGATTTTATAGACTTCTATCATATCTCCTCCTTAGTTATCTTTTTCTACACTGAGCAGTCTGTCTTTTTAATCTCTCTTTAAATAGAAGGTGTTCCATCCTATCAATCATTTTTGTTGCCCTTCTCTGTACTTTTTACAATTTTTTTTTTAAGATGGGACAACCAGAATTGTATGCCGTATTCAAAATTTTGGCCTATCATGGCTTTATATAGTGGCATTATAATATTTTCATCTTATTATTATCCTTTTCCTAACCGTTCCTAACATTGTTAGCTTTTTTGATTGCCACTGCAACTGAGCAGATGTTTTCAAAGAACTAGTCTCAGTGATTCCAAGATCTCTTCCTTGAGTGGTAACAGCTAATTTAGACCCCATCGTATTCTAATCGAGAGTTGGGATTGTTTTCCAGTGTGCATTACTTTTCATTTATCAATATGGAATTTTATCTGCCATTATGTTGCCTAGTTTTGTGAGATCCCTTTGGAATTCACAGTCAGCTTTGGGCTTAATGATCTTGAGCACCTTTGTATTGTCAGCAACCTTTGCCCTCTCACTGTTTACTCCTTTTTCCAAATCTTTTATGAATATGTTGAACAGCACTGGTCCAGTATAGATCCTTGAGGGACCCTGCTATTTACCTCTCTTTTTTGTGAAAACGTACCATTTATTCCTAGTCTTTATTTCCTATCTTTTAATCATTCTGTTCTTTATTATAGAATTCATTTAGCTTTTCCTCAACAACCCTGTCTTACTTGATTGCTCTTTTAGCACCTCAATTGTCCAATGGCCCCAGTGATTGTTGACAGGCTTTCTGCTTCTGCTCTACTTAAAAAAAATTGCTGTTAGCTTGTGTGTGTTTTGCTAGTTGCTCTTCAAATTCTTTTTTGGCTGCCTAATTATGCTTCTACACTTGAATTGCCAGAGTTTATCTTCCTTTCTATTTTCCTCAGTAGAATTTGACTTCCAGTTCTTTAAAGATGCCCTTTGATCTCTAATTGCCTCTTTTATTCTGTTAGCCAGAGTGGGTTTTTTTTACATCCTCTTACTGTTGAGTTTTGTTTTGGGGCTTTTTTGCCTATAGTTTGAGCTTCTATTATGGTGTTTTTTAAAAGTGCCAATGCAGCTTGCAGGCATTTCACTCTTATGACTGTTCCATTTAAGCAGCTTCCTCCTTTTTTGTATAGAACCTTTATTTGAAGTTAAAAGGTGGGTTTTCCTTGGCATTTCTGCCTCCCCCCAGATGTTTACATTATGGTCACTATTACTGAGCAGTTCATTTATATTACTTCTTGAACCAGATTCTGCATGCTACTTAGGACTAAATAAAAAATTGCCCACTCCTTAGGAGTTTCAGGACCAACTGGTCCAAGACGTAGTGATTAATTGTGTCTAGAACTTTTATCTCTGAATCCCACAATGGGCTGATATGTACCCAGACAATACTGGGATCATTGAAATCCTCCATTCTTATTCATTTTTCTGTTTTTCTAGCTTCTCTAATCTCCCTGAGCATTTCAAAATCACCATCCCCACTCAGGTCAGACAGTTAATAGTATATTTCTACTGCTACACCCTTATTATTCAAACATGGAATTTCTATCAATAGAAATTCTATGGTACTGTTTGATTCATTTAAGATTTTTTTTTTTATTACAGTTGACTCTGTGCTTTCTTTCAAATACAGTGCCCCTCCCCTGCCAGTATGACTTACGCTGTCATTCCTATATATTCTGAACCAGGTATCACTGTATCCCATTGGTTATCATTCCAAAAAGTTTCTGTGATGCCTATTATATTAATATAATAGGGTTGTTGTAGGCATGTTGTTCCCAAAATATTAGACAGACAAGGTAGATGACATTATATCTTTCACGGAACCAATGTCTGTTGATGGAAGATATAAGCTTTTGAATTACGGACTTTTATTGGAGCCACTTTTTTTAAAAAAGTATTATTAATAGCTTAACACATGCCACCCAATTGTAGAAGAGAAGGTTGCTTAATGAATTTTTGCCTCTGCACTCTTCTATTCCAGAGGGGAAAATATCTAAAGAAAACCAAATTCATAAATACATGAAGCATAATCACATTCCAATACTGTGGAAGATTTATCACATTGCTGGCACAAGGTGTGCTTATTCAGATATTTTTCCCCCCAAAAATGTGCACTTTTTTAATCAGCATGAAGGTAATATTTGGATCATGACCAAGTGCCACAGCAAGAGTTATTTCTGCTTTGACACTCAATTTCATATTGATGTGGGCTGCAAACAACGTACCATGTTTCTAAACTATAAGCTTCATTGTAGGGAACCATACCTTTGTGAGCAAACTGGGAAATTACATCAGGCATACTAATGCACAATTGGTGGGACTGCCTCAGTATCAAAAATGACCAACATTCCACAGTTGATGCTATTTCTTTAGATTCATATCAATAAAGGCCTTGATATGCTACATGTGTATGTTTAGCACAACATTTAAAGTAGCTATAGGTCATGAAACAAAGGATTTCAGACAAATTTGTAGTCATTCCTCACGCTGTAGGCAGAATTTCTAATGGTTATAAAAGGAAACTGTATCACAGTAGAACTAAGACCATTCATTGGCAAGTCACCTAACATCTCTGTGCTTCAGTTTACTGACAGTTCAAGTAATTATTACTATCAGCCTTTTAACTATCCTTTGAGGGTGTAGGGAAATTATGTTCTTAAACTTCATTGCAATCCTCAATGAAAGGTGCTGTGCAGTATATGTGTAAAGTATTACAGTGTTAGCAACTGGATAGACTCATTTACAGGATTGCTGAGTAATGCAAGGTGCATAGTAATGTTTGTCACCAGAAAAATCCTCATTGGAAAATTGTGTTCTGCTTGTCCCACTGACTTGAACAGCTCATTTCAGATTAAACATTTAAGTCAGAATTGGCTGCTTTTTAGTAAGACAGAATAGGAAGATTCATTTTGATGTAGGAGAATGTGGTATTGCACTTCTATTGACAAAAATATTGCATTAATATGAAATCAGCAGGTAGATGATAAAAAATTGCATAGCATTATAGCATTATTTTGCCACCCACTGGTTCACAACATTACCTTAATGTTATATCATTATGTAATGAAGCTAACATCACGGTGCACAGCCAAGAATCTAACAGTCACAATGTTCAGGCAATATTTTACCAGATGGTTGTTCAATCACTAAACTTTTGGCTGCACCTTCAATTGGTTGGACCAACCAACCTTGGATTACTCCACTTTGTTCATGCTTGCATGTCATTCAGTTTAGAGGACCAGATTTTCAAGGAGAAAACTACTCAACTAGTTTTGTCATTTTTTCTGCAAGGCAGAGTCACAAAAAAGTGATTTACTTTGATGTGATTGAAAAGAATGCAATTTGCACCTTGCCATGTCAGAAAATGCTTATATTGAAGAGTGCTTCAAAGAGAATATCTGCAACAAAGAAGAGAAAGAATGAGAGGCTCTCTTCCATATTTTGAACATTCCCACATTAAACATTACATTGGAGTAATTGAATCATTACCCCTAACATAGCTCTCATAAAATGAAATGGTTCTCATTAGGAAGAAATAGAATAATAGGCCAGTCTACAGTGATGGTGAAAAGTGTAGTATAAGAGAAAAAGAAACACACATTTTGCAAACCAATATTTCAGTGAAACACAAGCTTCATGTGCCATTTAGCTCTATAAATCTTTGTAATGGACATATCTTAAACTGATCACCTCAGAATACTGCATAATTCAAAATCACCACAATATATTAATATTTAAGTAAATAACCAACATTTTTCAAGTTCCCTTTGTTTTGGTTTTGCAACTTTAAATGCCTTTTTATATATTCCTAATTAAATTCTGGTCAGCTGCCATCCTCCTACTCCAATCCACATAGTCCAAACACATCTTCAAATCCTTGAATCAATGGAAGTTACAAGCAGGCTGAATAATTTTCCATATATTTTTTCCACCATCAGCATTATTTGGGTACAATGTGTAGTTGTAACTGTTCAACGAGATGGTTCTATTCTTCTGTAATCCATTAATTCTATAAAACATGAAGGGTGGAAAGCTTTCCTCCATCATTAACTTGCCCTAGACATTCAAGAGTTGCAGGGACACAGATAACTGAAAAATAATGGTCCAGGTGGTTTAATTCTCTTGTTTTAATGAATTACCCCTTATACTCCAGTACTAGATCCTAAAGTATTCTATTGTATATTCAGCATTGGGAGGGATTTCAGAAATCCCCCAGTAAAGCAATGAATTGATTATGGCTCTTGGATTGGAAAAGGCATTTTCTTTGTACATTTTCCTTATATCTCCCTGCTGTCAACTTGACAGATTTATGCTATTAATTGACACACTCCATAGAAAATGTATGTAAACCCATTTTTTGAGTAAAAATTCCGTTTTCACTCAATACTGAGGATGGGGGCAAAGATTAACCATTAAAATGCATTAAAACTGGTATCACTGGTACCAACCCTTATGATTTTATCACAAGTCTTGAGATATTTAGTGTTTTTTCCTTAAAGCCTCACCTCCTGGAGAGAAGTGATTGAGAATCTCAGTTTTCATTTAAAAATAAAATAAGTTTCTAGCCCTCATGGTTGCAGGAGGGAAAAATTGGGAAAAAGCCCCAAGTAGTCTTGACGCTCAAAAAACCAAAAGGCAAATAAGAACCCCAAACATTAATATTTAAGCCACACATGATTTTTAGGTATTGACTAATGTATTTGAATCTTTAGGCTGAGCATTTTGCATCTCTTTTAGGAAGCCATGTTACAGGACTTTCTGGCTTGCTTCTGAGAGCCTGATTGGATTGTCTGTTCCTATAGTTACTTCATTAATCAAACATCTTCACCTGTGGTAAAGGGATCAAAAAATGCCCAGTCAAGAACAGGCATGTCAATTTTCTGGGAAATTCCAACATTTCAGGGAAAAAATTCTGAATCAAATTGGAAAAATGAAAGTTTGAAATTTCCCATGAAAAGATTTAGGACTACTGATCTTACTCTGATAATATCAAAATTAAATTTTGACAAAAATGTGTCATTTTGATAAGTTAAAAGCATTGTTTCAACTCTGTTTCCATTAATTGTTTAGCTTTTTCTCTTTTATTAAAATGTTAATTTAACTGTATGTCTATATTAGAACATTACGTATTTGTCAAAACACAATAAATCAAAATGTTTCAACTGTAATGATACTTCAATTTAACAAAATTGCATTTTTCAACAGAAAACTTGTCAAAAATTTTCAACCAACTCTAGGTCTAAGTAACCTGCATGATGGTATTAAGGCAGAACCTCTGCACCCTGACACTTACATCCACACCACCAAGAATTTGAATAGTAGCAGCATACTGGTATTGGATACCTGTAGGCATAAAAATGGTCTTGGCAGGAGAGAAAGGAAGGACCTAAGAGAATGTGTGCTTGGAATCAGACTGAGTGAACTAGAAGGAGGGGGATTGTAAGGGAGATGAATTCTCCGGTAAGATTGGTAGTAAGATTTTTAATTAGTTATTAATCCCAGGGCACAATTCACCAGGGCACTGGAGCAAACTGCAACGCTCTGTATGTACCAGAGAGGTCCACTGCAACATTAGGACATATTTGGAACAGTCAGTCTCAGGCTATATTATTACCAGGATATATCTGCAACATGAAGCAATCGGTCAAGTCTTTAATGGATGTTCTGTCATGTGAAGGGGAGAACAGAGCCCTGATTTTGGGCTATGACAACAGATTATGAACGAAGGGCAAGGGAACATTTTGCATGCTGATATCACACACCAATCATAATACCAAGGAACAAAAAGAAAATATTGAAAGCACAGTTTAGTTGAGCAGCTGCTGCTTATAAGGAATTCCTGAAGGAGTTCTGCATCCTCCTCCTCACCCCTGCTCTTCACACCCCCACCCCCCGCCCACCCCCTTTACTGTAGAGTAAACTCAAAATCTCTACCTGGCTACTGTAAGAGACATTTAACATGTCAGTGGAATGCTGGGTCTGATAACATATTTTGGCAGCATATACTGTGCTAAATAACAAGTGTATTTGTTTTCTTTTCCTCTTTGCTGCATTTGATGGGAAAGGTGATCATCCATCAGTAATCACTCACTCACACCCAGTCAGAATGCTTTGTTGTACTAGTACCAACCGAGATAATCCCATACCACAGCCAACAGACATCTGAATGCATGATAAAGTACAAGGACATAGGTCGAAGTGATTATCAGCATGAGCACAGGGATATTCATTGTTAAGAAACTCTCTCGCTTTTAGGAAGGAGTAGTTATCACAGTTACTTACATTTCTGTTCATTAACAGACAACAATAGATACAAGATAGAGATTTAAGGGAATAATCTAAAAACCCAAAATGTGTCTTGTATCTTTTTCGAGACTGAAATGCTATGATCTGTTATTCACCATTAGATACAAACATTACCAAGCTACATATGTAACCCCCTTTTCATATCGTCTCACCCCTTCTCCCCTCTTCAGCCAAAAACCCTTATTAATTACAGCTGCTGTTTCTAGTTCTTCTGAGTTGACATGGAAACATTCCCAGGCCAGGTTGCATCATAGAGCCTTGAAGGACTGAAAAGAAGTAGTTGCTATTTCAGCACACTAGAGGAAATGAAGGAAGTTGTTAAACATTGTCAATAGCTGTTCTGAAGCTGGTGTGGAAGGCCTCAGAAGGGCAGATATTCCTGCATGTACACACATACTCTATGAGTGTATCTACACTTAAAGGGTTACAGTAGCACAGCTATGCTGCTATAGCGCTTCAGTATAGACATTACTTATGCCAACAGTAGGGATTCTTCTGTCAGCATAAGTAATCCATCTCCCAGAGACGCAGTAAATAGTTGGAGGGAAATATCCTTCCGTCAACCTAGTGCTTCCTACATGGTGACTTAGATGGCTAAAACTATGAAATTCAGAAGTGTGGATTTTTCACACCTGGAATGATGTAGTTATGCTGACTTAAATTTTTAGTGTAGTCCAGGCCTTCTTTAGAAGCGTAAAGGCCCTGACCAATCAGTAGTGAGTTTTAATCAGGGATACAAAATGGGTAGTCATTTTGAGCACCAGTGGATCCAGCCCAGCTCTGAAGGGAGAAGTAAGTTGCCAGCAGTAACCCAGACTCAACTGTGGGTTGGATCTCAATAACATTTTCTGTAATTTTACAGAAGTCAATGTAATTTAGACTGGGAAAACACCATAAAGGAGTATTGTAAACTGGAGGCCAAATATGTGAGAGTTGTATATTGAACCAAAGATGCCATGCAAACCTAACAGCCACAGTAACAGTCACACAACTTCAAACAAGAAAAAGCTATGTGAAACAATTGGTTAAGTGGTATAACTAAATGTTTTATCCAATTGCAAATATAATATGTTGGCTAACACTACATGAAAGCAGAAGATCTCCAATTGTCAGAAGTTCCAATCCCTGTATTTATTTTTATATTAATTGTGTATATATAAAGAAAAGTAACAAAGATCTCTAGTTAGTGGTGTTAGTCTAGCTAGGATGCATTGTAACTGCTGTGCTGTAACTATTTATTTTTGGAGTGTTATTCAGTAAAGAAATTTTGAAACTGCTAATTATGGGTGTGTTTTAACTGTCTTATGGTAAATGGCATTTCTGTTATCATCATGGCTCTAAATTTTAGAATCATGCAGTTAAAAATCCCTCATACGGCACTGAGAGTCAATCTTTCAGAAACTATTTATTAATTTTTTGTTTCTTCAAGACCTTTTTGTGCTATGGAACTGAACTTTTTTTTATTGCCTTTAGGAATTTTATAAAAGGCAGAGATTTTTAAATCCAGAGCTTTATATGGTGACTAAAATGCATGGGTTAAATATAATCTAATTAGACATTAATATGACACCATTATGGCTGTGATGTTGATGATTTGGCTGTGATGATGATGCTGATTGCGTACCTGAGATCCTCAGTATCAACTGAAACATTACAGCAGTTTTGACGGGTAAGAGCAAACATGTCTTGAATTCCATAATTAGCGCATGGAAAATGTTCCTTACCTACACTGAACAGAGAATGCAGCTCTCGCTTGCGCGCGCGCGCGCACACACACACACACAAGTGAAGAAATTATGACAGTTCAAATTGATGTGGACAAACTGGGTTTAATCTTTGCTGCACTGAAAGATTTCTTGATAAAAGGATGATTTTGGATAACGTTTATATAAAAAAGTTTCACTAATCACAATGGGGTTCATTGTGGCCACAAGACAAGTGCAGAATGACCCTTTCATGCCTACATCCCGTCTGTCCCACACCACAGAGAAAATGGAAGGTGGCAGCTGACTGCAGCACCATTACCTCCTTCCTTGGAACCCACATAGGTCAACCATCAGGGTTGGGTCCACACAGGTGGAGAAAGGATGGACACGGCGGAAGGTACCAGCAGCTCACATTGGGTAGGGGTAGGGCCAGGCGGATGCGTATCTTCCCTCACCATTCACTTGTGGAGATTGCCCCCCCCAAAGGTATTGCAGCCTGAGGTTGTATCACTACTCAGAGAGCCTGCTCCACAGTGGGATTCATCTTTAAGAGCATCACCCAGAGACAGCTACAGGCAAAGGAATGGCTGCCAAGGGCACAGGGATGGGGGATCAAAACCCTTCCCCTATTCTTTCCAAGGAATGATTATAGAGGAAATCCCACATGGAGGTGCATGAAGAGATTTACTTCCTTTAGCTTCCCCTCTTTCAGGTTTTACTGAGGGGGCTGGAGTGGGTGGCAATCAGGCACTATTATATAATTTAAATCAGATAACTAATAGAAGATACAATTGCCTTAAGAACCAAAATTCACTCTCTACAAAGTCTGGTGGAAAGTTACAATGCTGTATTGTGGTTTTTCACAGCCAGAATCCTAGAATTTATCTAAAGCCTTATGAAGAGCTATCAGTTCATTACCTAACAAGAATAGCCAATAACCAGTCATAGAACTGAGTGGGATGTTTGTATACTGCAAGAAATATACATTTATATTTGATCATGGAGAGTTTCCTTAGCTATTTTCCAGCCTACTGAACCAAGAAAATGCAGCATATTCTCAGAAAGGTAAAAAGGCCAGATCCCCACTCCCATTAAGTCTCCTCAGTGCTACCTCAACTAGCCAGCTGATGATTTCCCCAGCAGGGGGGAATCCTTGAGTGGTCTAATTCTATGCCACCCCTTTTTCAGCTGAAGAGGAGAGCTGGCCAGACTGCTGTACATCACTTAACATCCACTGGGGTAATGGACCTTACGTCGCCCTTACAATCCAAATTGGTCTTGGCAGCCCGAAGGACTTGCTCCAACCATCACATCTTGTATAATTAATGCTACTTTTAACTTCTGCTGTACTATACTGGGGTTTTATTTATTTTTATTGTACCACCACCAGCACCACATGCTACAAAAATCAAATTAAGAAGTGGTCTGAAAATATTTCAGAGAGTTTCAAAATGATCTTTTACTGATACTGTTTTAACAGCATTACATATGAACACCGTGATCTAAATTGTTGCTGGCCATTTCAAGGGCATGCGTCATGGGGAAAGGAGCCTCTACACTTCTTGAATGGCATCATAAAAGCCAGTAAGAATTGTGGGCCATGCTTCTAAGATGCTCCCCATGTGACGCACAGTGCCCCAAAAGGAAGAGTAGGCAGAGCTCTGAGGTTTGAGGGGTGGAGGGGGAAGGGCAGTATGTTCCATGCCTTAAAGGATTTAAGTGGCTTGTGTACCAATGTAAACAAAAACGGGGGAGGCGGGGAGTGGTACTTATCTAAGGTTTTAGGCCCCCTCTGCTATAAGGCGCTAAATCCACAAAAATTAAACAGCCTGTATAACATAAAACTCCTCAATTAACCTGATTTCCACAGCAGCCCATGCAAATAGATGCACCTCATAGCATGTCCTGAAGGTCAGTGCATTCAAACTATTTCCACCCAAGGTACAGCCTATTCCAAAAGGCTCCTTACTGCCAACCCCATGTTTTAAAACTAATGGGGATCCAGCGCAAGTGCTTCCAACAGTCAGAGCTGTGTCAGTATGGTAAGAGCATCTCTTGGTACATGAGCTGCTGCATTCTACTCCAGTTTAAATTTCTGGATTAACCTTAAATGTAGCACCTTGAAGAGTACACTGCAGTAAGGAGACAGAAGCATGGATCACCATAGCACGGTCCGCATCCAAAAGCAATGGTCACAATCTCCTTTTACAGATAGTAAAAAGTAATCTTAAATGCTGCTGGTATATGATCATCCAACAGCAGTTGGGGAACAAAACACAACCCAAAATGTACAAAAGACAACCCAAATTGTAGGAACACACCTTCAGGAAGAAGGCAGATATCAGCCTCGCCATATCAGGTTGTTTCCCCCATCACCATCTCAGTTTTATTCAAATGGATTGAGCTTCAGCCAAGAAAGAATAGAAACCTAAGATCATCACTGTATGCTACTGCTGCAGCCAACATCACATCAGGATCACCAACAGCAAAGGCTGCTGATGAAGCTATCAACAGGTTGGACACTGCATTTTCAATGACAGCTAGGAGATTTCCTACCAGCCCAACCAGGTACATATACGCTGCACGCTTCTTTCAGCAGCATTTAGAATACATGCCCACATACCATGCAGCATGGGTATAAATAGCAGTGTAACTGGCTTGGCTTAGGCAAGGAAAGGAAAGATATACCTGAAAAGAGTGTGGGCATGTACCCGAGTTTCCTACACAGTGTTCTGCTTGCCCAAAGCTGTGTCGCCCCATCTATCCTGCTATTTTTAGCAGTATCAAGTCCCACTGCCTTTCTGCTACTGGAATCTTTCCCTGCTGCCTGGAAAGACTCCCCCAGTGAGGAAAGGCTCTGCAAGGGGGAGGCAATGAGGAAAGGCTCTGGCAAGTTCTCACTGTAGAGCCTTTCCCCACCACGGGAAGACACTGGCAGCCAAGAGGCTCACCTGTTTGAGCCTTTCCCCTGGAAGAGCTTTACCTCACTACAGTGAAAGCTCTGGAAGAGGGTAGCTGCTGAAACTTCCACCACCCCGCTGTCCAGAGCCTTTTACTGACCCACGTAGCTACACACTGCAGTGTGGATGCAGCAGGCTTTCCACTGCAGCATATAGCTACATATACTTTACTTGCCACTGCCAGTGGTGTGCAGACATAGCTCCAAGGCAGTTTAGTTCCATACTTACATCTTTAACCAGATTGACAAGTCAAAGATCTGGGGCAACTATATACTCAGAGCTGCCTCACCGTAACATTCTCTGTCATCTTAACTAAAAGTAGAAGATGCAGTTCTGCTTGATCATTAGCTAGATCATTCGTGTGCCTTTAAACACAGAGCAGCTCCACGGAAGCATTCTGAATGTAGTGGTACAGCTCTGCACCTCCCCCAATGCAGAGCTGTACCCTAAATACTCTATCTAGCCCTTTAGGGCTATTTAAGAGGAATAAGATCTGGAAAAAAAAAGTAGCAGGCTACATACATTCTGCCTCCTGCCACAAAGAAATACATAAATCATTTTTAGTAGCTATATAGTACTTTTGCAAGGGGCTTTTTTGTGTGTGTGTGTGTGTGTGTGCGCGCGCGCGCACGTGCAAACAGCAGCAACACATTCTGAATTCAATTCCCACTGAAACACAAACAGTTGTAATTACTCTGTAACTTTACAGGACACCTAAGTTAAAAATCAACAGGATTAAATACCAGAAATATTAGAGAAAAGAAAATGAATTGTCAAATTGCTGTTTGTTGATCTATTGGCCAGTGGTTTCTCTGACTGAAAAAGGGGAAAAAAAAAAAAAAAAAAAAAAAAAAAATCAAGCATTTTCCTTAGGCCCTTAAGGAAACTTATTTCACAGTTGCCCATAATTTGCCATCTGTAGTTCCTTTCTTTAACTAAGAATTCTGTATTTAACTGTTGCTGCTTCATCTTAAGTGAACTGCTAAATGTGGGGGGTTCGACAGCTCTTCTATGCAGCGTCTTCTAACTACCTTGAAAACTGTCACATAATAAAATGTCAGAGTATTCTTTTCTACATGATTCAGTATGTTATTCGCCATTAACATGGAAGCTTCACAATTTTTGTTGATTTTTTATTAAAATCTTATAAATTTTAAACAGTCTGATACAGTGGAGTAGCCAGAACTTTATATTCAGGTATGCCACAACAATTTAAACACCTCTTGTGCATGGTGTATTGCATCAAACATACTAATAGATGGAAATTTTAGAAAATAAGTAAGAGAGTCTCTTAAATGTCTTACAGCCTAGCTTCTCTAGCTAGCTGTTATGATTATTCAAGTAATGCTCTATTGTCTTGTTAGAGAATTAAAAATGAGATTGAAATAGTTCAGGGTAGTCATGTCATTCAACCACTACAATAAATTTGTATGAATGGTCTAATTATTTAAAATCTTTCCTTGCTTTATAAACAAACATTTATATTAACTTGATGCTAAGCTGTGACCTATCTTTATTGTGTGATCAACTTCTCATTTTACTTTTCTCTCATCTTCATCTTTCCCCCATTTGTCTCATCACCTCCTGCATGTCTTTAACCTGTATTTCGAGTTCTTCAGGGCAGGGACTATCACGGTACCGCATATCTGTAAAGTGCCTAGGAGTAGTCTTGACTGATCCTAGACTAGGGCCTCTAGGCACTAATTTATGAATGCAGAATATGAATAGGTGAGACTAAAGATGTTCATAGATTGATATATCACTTGGGTGCTGATAATGTGGGATAATTTGTTCATTTTTTCTAGCGTAAGGCACATATATTGCCAGTATTTTGCACCTCTGACCTGCTCACCAGCAGTCCAACCAAAATGTGTGTCAGTATACTTAGCAAACTTAATATTTTTTAAGGTATATAAATAATATATAAATAAATAAATATAATATAAATAAGGAGCAAGGAAATAAACAGTTAAATCATTCAATACTTCCGTTCTCCAAGCCACCAATCACTTCTTCTTCAGAGCCTTAGCTATCTCCTTTCAACACCCATAGCATTCATATCTTTACTTTTATCCTGAATAATGTACAGGCTTTTTTCAGCTCTGAACATGCTTAACTGTGGCTTACACTGAAACTGCTTATCTGTGTGGACAGTGGTATATTAGACACAGACTTCAAGGCCCAAAGGGACCATTTTGATCATCGAGTCTGACCTCCTGCAAAGTGCAGGCCATAGAGCCCCCCCACTCCTCCAGTAGTAAACTTAACCTCTGGGTGAGTTATTGCAGTCCTCAAACCATGGTTTAATGACTTCAAGTTACAGAGAAGCCACAATTTACTCTAGCTTAAAGAAGTCCATGCTGCAGAGGAAGAAGAGACCCACTCTCCAGGGTCTCTGCCAATCTAACCTCAGGGAAACTTCTTCCCCACAATGACAAAAATCAGCAAGACCCACCAGACACAGACACACAGACACAGGAAAGAATTTGCTGTAGTAACTCGTAGCCCTACCAATCTAATGCCCCATCTCTGGCTGTTGTGGATATTTGCTACAAGCAGTAACAGATAGGCTACATGCAATTGTAGGTAATCTCATGATATCGTTCCCTCTGTAAAGTTACTGAGCTCAGTCTAGAAACAAGTTAGGTTTTTTTGCCCGCCATTCTTCCCCTTGGAAGGCTGTTCCAGAACTTCACTCTTCTGATTGTTAGAAACTTCTAATTTCACACCTAAATTTGTTGATGTCCAGTTTATAGCTATTTTTTTTTGCTCAGCATTGGTGCTTAAATAACTCCTCGCCCTCCCTAGTATTTATTTTTCTCATCATATCACTCCAGCCTTCATTTGGTTAAGCTAAACAAGCTTTGGATCTCCTCTCATAAGGTAGTTTCTCCATTCCTTTGATCATTCTAGTAGCCCTTCTCTGCACCTGTTCCACTTTTAATTCATCTTTCTCAAGCATGGGATACCAGAATTGCACAAACTATTCCAGATGAGGTTTCACCAATGCCTGGTATAATGGCAATAACACTTGCCTCTCTCTACTGGAAATAGACACATTCTAGCATTGCATTAACCATTGTTTACACCCAAGAGTTAAATCTACTCATTGATTGGTTAGGAAGAGAGTGGGATCACCAGGGTGATGTGCTGGAGGTTCAGAATGGGAAGAGATGCCTGGAGTGGATGTAGGGAGTTAAATAATTTATCTTATTTCTTTGCTATTTGCAGTTTGAGTTGGTAGGCGATGCAATCAATTTTACCTCAAAGTACAAACTTTTGAGTGGGATCTATGAAAGAACTGCAGACATTTGTGTTAGAGGTTTCCAGGTCTAGAAAAATGGCTCTATATTGAAATACAATGAAATATTTTCTTTTGTTAATGGAAATTATTCATTCAGCAAAAGGAGACAATACTCCAAATAAGTTTTACTTACAGATGCTGTAATGTAATCTAAAACTCAAACAAACCATGAAGGTTCAATAAGTAAATATTTCCATCACAATTTTTAAATACCTGTAATCAATACTTGTAATTTATGATTGGCAAAGATTACTTGGATAATTATCAGTTATAAGACAGCCTTTTATCTGAAATATTTCCTTAGATACAATGAGATCACTTTTAAGTATTCTAATTTTACAGTAATTTTTCATATCAGTATTTTAATTTACATTAGTAAACAAACTTTTCTGCAAGATGTTACCTTTTGACAGCAGATGCCTGAATTTCAGTTAATGCCATATGACTCAGAACATACGTGTTACCGTTTTCCTTTCTTAATGCTCTCCAACTACAAACAAATAGGAGTTTTTTCCAAAAATCAACAAGGCAGCATAGCAGATGAAACTGGATCTGGACCAACTATGGGAATTAATTTCCATCCACAATTCTCAGTAACGCTTATATTCAATAGTTAAATCACTTCAATATGAGAATAAAGCCCAACATTTACTATGGTCATATGCTTTGTCTCCATGGAGCAAAGTGTTTGTTGAAGCTTCTTGTGGGGCAGTAAAGCTACCTCAGTCCTAGAGGAGAAGATTGACTCTCTTTCCCTATATCTATCCAGAGATGAAGCAATATACACTCTTCTATTCCTTGCACTAGCACTGGAATTAAGAAAGCACCAATGCTATAAAAAAGGGATTAAGAACAAATAAGAGCATCACGAAATGGATTAAAACAAATAAATAAGATGTTTGATATCCTGTACAAGTGCACATACAAGCATCTATATGGGAAAGAGATTTTAGCTAGTAGACAGTTCTTTAACACGAAAAAAAGCATAACAAAATCCATGGTTTGAAGCTGAAACAACAAATTCAGACAAGAAGTATGGCACAATTTTTAAAAGTAAGGGTAATTAATCATAGGAACAACCATCCCAGCAGTGTAATGAACTCACCATCATTTTAAGTCTAACTCAAGACTAGACACATTTTTAATTATATACTATAGCTCAAACTGAAGTTATGGGCTTGGCGCAGAAATTAGTTGAAGAGGCGATTTTTTTTCTGGTTTTTATTATGGAGATCAGATTAGATGACCACAATGGTCCCTTCGGGTCTTAAAATCTATGAATCTATGATATCACAAGTACTGGGCATATTACCAGTGTGATTCATGGACTAACAACATTAATAAAGTTTTATTAAATGCATTTTGAATACAGCTCAGCAAAAACTGGGTGAATACCAAAAATTGCAGTTTCGGTCAACCTTTGTTCCTTGGAACCTATGTTCTACAGAAGGTGTTTTGTAGGAAGAATAGTGCACATGTACATCTGCTTGAAAGTCATTTTACATGGTCCTGAGTTCCAAAGTTAGAATCGGGATTCAAACACCCCATTTTATTTTTTTGAGGTATGTGGATTTAGGGTTATGGCTTAGGTCCATCTCAAATGTTACACTGTGAAATTTGAACGAGAGTAAAAGTGTAATGCCAACATACTGCAGTCATTGGCAGACAGGATCAAACCTGCGACCTCTGAAGCTTAATGTATGAGCCTCTACCTTCCTGCATTAAAAGCCACATGATCTGTTAACAAGCCGGTAGAAGACTTATCAATCTCTAGGCAGTCTAAGTGCCACAAGAGGGGGACTGAGAACCACTCCAAGCAGGGAAGGGTTACAAAGGCAACAGATATTCTCCACCACTTGCAAGTGTTGCTGTTTACCCTATCAACAGGCCAAACCCTGAAGTCTTTACCAAATTTTTCACTGTGTTAACTCACACAAGTGTCCTAAGACTTTAACGGACCATTACTTGAGTAAAAAACAAACTTTGGTCCACTACATTTTGGGTTTTTTTTTTTTTTTTTTGGGGGGGGGGGGGAGGAGATGGGAATTAAGCATCAATATCAATCTAATCAGAATACAGAAGGATATCATTTGGGTGAAACAGTAAGTTCACTTGCTTTTCCAAGGACCCAATACTGGTAAGTGTCAAGTACCTCCTGAAAGGTGCTCTGTGTACTCAATTCCCATTGGAGTTTGGGGGACTCAGCTTCATGCTGCACTCTGCAGGGGACACTCAAGTTTTCAGGATTGAGCCCCAGTGTCAGTAAAGAACTAATATCCCAGCATAAAGGAGGCACAGTATTTAACGTACCATTTTTCAAATGATAAGAAACAGACTGATCAGTTGTGATCAGTAAAGATCCTGTGGCATTTTTTCTGGTACTGTGACCTAATTCCACCTGTGGTACTTATCTTTTACCTCCCTGAATTTCCTCTGCAGTTTCAACAAGAATTCTTCACTTTCCCTTCTAAAATCACTTGTGTGGTATCACTGGCACAGAGTAGACACCACATTTACTTTAAAAAATGGCTACATTCCTGTAGCAAGGTGAAGGGAGCACCTTAAGATACATTGGGATCCTTCAGAACAAAAAAGGTGCAATATAAATATAAAGATACATAATTTGAATGGTTTGTTTTGTAGTTGTGATTTTCCATATTCTCCTCCTTTGCTTATACTTTGCAATTCCCGATTAATGTCAAGCAATAAAGTTTGCTATTTTGTGGTTTCAATACCACATATGTAAATCAAAATATATGCAAATATGTTAAAAGCTCCTTGCATTAGCGCAAACTGATAGTAAATTAGGCTGACCTCTTTATTAACATTTCCCAAACTCATTATATGTTTTAATGGCATCTAATTTACAATCATGACAAAGTGGAATGACGTGTCAAATATGATTGCAAGACTTTGTGAACTGCATACAAACATTTGATTAGTTAAGCAATGATTTTTTTTTTTTAAAGATTGAATTAAGCTAATGCAGATTGCCCTACGCAAAGGGTTCAGATAGAACTAAAATACTGTAATACTAGCTTCTTTGGATTTAAGTAAAAAGAAAACTTTGTGAAATTATGTGTTTAGCTCACAGAGAACAGAAAGTATTATAGCAGGGTCTTTTGCAAATATTTCAAATTAACTAGTACTTTAATACGAAAATGACAAAGTCTTCACTAAAGGACCATAAAAATCTGTCTTCAGAAGAAGCATCTTTTTTGGGCATAGAATACAGAACAGACCTTAAAATACACACCAATTGACCTGCAGCTAGATTTTCAAGTTCATCATTTTTCGGAGATAGATGGATGATCAAGTATAACAGACCTGGTTCAAAGACCTGGTTCAAAAGATTTTTCATTGACTTCAATGGGCTTTGGATCAGGCCCAATAAGAGTAGGCTCAGAAGTTGGACCCACCCAAGTTATTGATCCACCCACCTTCTCTTTTAGACTCTCACCCTTCGAAAGGTACTTCATATAATTCCCCAACCTGTGCTGCATCTAACTAAAGCCATCCTCATTGTAAGATCTTGATACTCATGGCCATGGAGCATCATCCTCTCCTTGTGTCAGTAGTAAAAAGGTACCATTGTAAGGCCATGTCTACACCAGAGAGCTTACAGCGGCACAACTGTACCAATGCAGCTGTGCTGCTATAGGATCACTTGCATAGCCACTCTATGCTGATGGGAAAGCACTAGCCCATCAGCATAATAAAACCACCTCTACAAGCAGTGGTAGCTATGTTGGCAGGAGAAGCTCTCCCACTGACATAGCGCTGTCCACACTGGTGTTTCTGTTAGCATAACTTGGTCAGTCGGGTGTATTTTTTCACACCCCTGAGCAATATAAGTTACACTGACAAAAGTGGTAGTATAGATATGGCCTAAGTAGCTGTTCAAATTTGTACATACAGAGGTGTAATGGAAACAAGCAGAGCTAACCAAAGTTGAGTGCATCAGCCACTTTTGCCTTTGACAAAGTACTATGCACAGTCACAACAGGCAAATCTGATTTTCAACTGGCAGGTTACTCCTGACAATCCCTTACCTTTCCATTGTCAACAACCGAGAGGTTTTGACAGCTTTGTCTCAGAAAGATGCTAAACCCTGCCTGCAGCATTTCACTTTTATTAGGCAGTCAATCCACAATATTGATCTTTCCTTCCATGTCAATGAGAGCCTAGTTCGAAGCACAGACTTAAATTAAACTCCAGTGGCCTGCACCTGTATGATGGAAAATCTGGTCCACCATTTAAATGCTTCCAAAAATGGGAGAGTTCCTAGAAAATGGGAACAAAGGTAGAATCTACTCTATGTATTTTGGCCTGCTAGAAGTTGAGCTAGCCCCAGTTGGAATGTAACACACAGGCAAAACGTTTTTTCCTCACTTCAGCAACACAAGTAGTTTTATTTTAGTGATATTTATGCTGTAAATTGTAATAGTATATTGCTATTTATTGATCTTCCCAGGGGGAACTGTGAAGTCTATTTGCTTTGAATTTATAATGCTCTAGCAAGGGGATGTTTGGGGCCATGTTTATTGCTGCCCCAGTACTCAGTTATACCTATTTTCCATGTGTCAGAAATGGAGATTTCCATCTGCGGGGTGGGGGAAGAATATCAAAAAGTACAAAAATCCCTAATTAGGTAGGGGAACATAAACAAATATGGTCACTGGGGGGCTGAAGTTGCCGACTATTTCAATAGAGTAATGCTGCTGAGATAATATGGACTTAGTAGGGCAGCTGGAAATGCAGACTTCTTGCCCACTCAGCACTATAAAGCTTTTCTTAGAAAAATATTGCCCTGTGAATCCAAACTAAATCTATTTAGACATGATGACTTAGAAGCAATGGCTATTGTCCACTAAACTCTGAGGCTTTTAAATTAATTCTTTACTTCAGAATCCCTTTGAACCATAATCCTGTAAGCACCTATTTAAATATATTCCTTCTGTATGGATTTAAAAGTGCCTTCTAATGTGATAAAAATGAACACCATAGACCTAAAGTAGGAGCATTAATTAGAAATTATGATCAACAAAGAAAACCAGGAGCAAAAGCCTTTGTGAGTAAGATGTGCTGTCAGAGAAGAACAGCACTCTTTCTGGATAAGTCATCTTCAGTTTCCTACATGTTAACAATAAGTAGCTGTGTGATCATCAGTGCCTCTAGGATGATATGGCCACTTATGTGGAAGACTTAAATGCTTCTATCTTACTGAACATCCACTCAGTTCAGTTTTCCCTTCACTTACTATTTTTTCTTGCACAGATGACAAGTGTACCTGACTTTCTTTCAAAATATCTTCTTTCCTCCCCTCTGAATAACTGCTTGCTGAATAGATCATACCTGAGTTGAAGCAAGGCTAACCTCCACAAGTAGTTCTGCATGCTCTAATTAATCTCTGAGGGTGTGTTTAGATTAATTTTCCTTCCAATGTAAACTACAGCAAGACTTCCTATAATAGTACAAACCCAGCTGACTCTATTTCATAAGGCAAATCAATTGTTGTGACATTTACTAAAGGTTACAACCATGCAGGTATCACAGAGTGCCAGTTCAGCAAACTAGAACTAAAAAAAACCAACAAGAGTAAATATTCACAGTACTAGATAGGTTAATTGTGAACTCCAAAGCCATTTTGGATGGTTTTGCCTAATCCATATTGTTCTGTAAATGGCTTTAGGCTTCTAGTGTAGGTTGATGCGTCCCTTGTTTTTAAAATTAGCCTTCCTTTTGTTGGGACACTGACTTCTCTGGTGGTGACCAAATGTCTCTGAATTGCCTCAAAACAGCAAGAAATCTAGGAAAACAAAGATAATCCCATGCACCTTCAAGGCGCTTTGCAATTGACCACTAAACTCAATTGGGAGTCTGGAAATTACATGCTATACATGGATTCAACTCAGAAAGGGGAGTGCTGAGCGTGACTGAAAAAAACCTGTAGGGAACAAAGTTGGATTGGATTCACACCAATCTTTCCTGAAAGCACTGAAGGGGAGACAGTATCCTAAAGGGTAGGCAGGCAGAACAAATTTGGGAAAGATGATACATTTTTCTGGTGGTTTCTGAACTCGTCTATGCAAACAATTAGTTCACAGCAAGCTGATGTGTGAATGTAACCCATACTAGCCTGTGCCGAACTAATTGTGCATGTGCACCCTACTGACACGTATTACGTTTGTTAGTGTGCTTTGGTGTAGTCCTCTGAGACCAGACTGGATCAAAGCACATTAAGAAACTGTTGAAGTGCATCAGAAGACAGCATGCAGACAGTTAGTCCACAGCAAACTAGATTCACATACCTACTTGCTGCAAACGTAGGGTGTGTATGTTTTCACTGACGGTGGCAAATTCGCTGCCAACAGATCGATCTATCCGGATCAGTGGAGTGGCATTGAAGACCTGCTCAATCGATCCACAAGTCAATTCAATTAAACCACCTCCTCAAAAGGTGTAGCGCTGCATCGATGGGTATGCAGTTCCCATCGGCGCAGTGTGGAGGAGACGGTGTGCAGAAGAGGATTTAGGAAGTCGGCGTAAGTTACACAAGCTACTCTGCGTAGCTTGGGTAACTCCCATAGACTGCCGCCAAATTTCCCCGTAAGTATAGACCAGGCCTTACTGTTTGTTTAGACAAGCGCTTAGTTACCATAACTGCAGACCCACTCAGGAGGCGTTTAGGTGTCGTCTGTCAGCAGAAAAGTAGCCCAGAATTTAAAAGCCCTTATTTACACACACAGATAACTTACCTGACTTCCAAATCTTACAAGCTGACAAAGTAAAAATTAATTAAGTTCCCAGTTAGTGTAGGACCCAAACATTACACAGCACTGCCCATTGAAAAGTCAGCATGTGCCAAGCTTCTATCTAGCTTGATAGACAACACTACAGTTCCTATTTTATTAGAGTAGCATCTAAAGGTTCTAACAAAGATCACACTCCCGTTGTGCTAGTTTCTGCGCATACATAAAGCAGCAGGAATTCCATGGCCCAAAGAGCTTACAATTTACATAGACAAGTTAAACAAAGAGTGGAAAGGGAAACAGAGGTGCCGAGCAGTAAAGTAACTCTGCTAAGCTTGCAAGCAGATCAGTGGCAGAGCTTAAATCTTCTGACCCTTAGGTCAATACCCTACCTACTAAACCACACTACCTCTCATCTTCCTGTACTGAACATAATAATCATTATTACTTGTAAAAAATTCTTTCAAGCCTGCATATCTACTGGTCAATTAACACATAATAAATACTTACAAATGTTCAGTATCTTTACGTAATATATTAGAATAAGATTTATGTACCTCAGAGTACAGTATAGCTATACTTAAATGCTTTAGCTGTATACTGCTTCCAACCAGGTAACCAGAAAGCATAAGCAAGGAAATCTTTTCTGCAACATATTATGTACCTGATCCTTGGTATTTATAATGAGGTTACCATATTTCATTTCAAACATTCTCTCTTCACTATGTTTCAACACCTGACAGAGGCTAATACAGGCAACACTGAAATATAGTGCTGGACACCACTGAAATGAAAATAGAAGACATTTTTAACTTTTTTATGATTTACTTTAGAGCAGCAATTTAGCAAAAAGCTTCATTAGTCTCAGTTGATTGGTCACTGGTCTTAGTAACCACCATAAACACAGTGAATCAACAGGCATCAATTCACTGCTGGATCATACAGTACCTAGCGTATCTTGCTAAAGAGATTAACACATACTGGCTTAGTTCAAATTCATGAATTTCAAGGTTGTTACAGCTCTAATAATTAGCACTGACAGGATTTCCTCTTGAAAAGTGGTGAGTGTCATTTGTTTTTCCAGTGCTTTGTTGTGGTGGTTAATTCTGTAGAATACCTTCAGTCTGGCTGTTTCAAGGTATAAGTAGTAAAAATGCTCTCTCTAACAGGTTGTATTCTACCACTGAAACTAAAACATTGAGGTATACAGAAAAATGAAGAAATCCTACATAATGAAACATTCTCATATTGACATAGGCCCCACTTCAGCAAGGTACTTAAAAACATGTCTAACTTTACACACGAGTAGCCCCATTGACTTCAAATAGGGCCATAAACTCTTCCTTCCCAGAAGAATCCCATGACATTTAAACTGATATCCCCTGTCCTTGGGTGGTGTCTCCTCCCCCCTCCACTAAAATGCACCCACAATTTCCATCTGAAACTGCAGAGAGGGTTTAGATAAGCAGAACCCCATGCTATCTGCAGAACATACAATATGAAACAGCTGCTTCGTCATTTTTGCTTTGTTAACTAATTGCAAGAAAAAAATGAACCATTTATGTATTATACCAGGATAAAGTATTAAGATTTCCAGCAGCAGTCTCTGAATTTTGCAATGACATTTCTGACTTCTGGGCAATAGATGGAATTCTTAATGGTAATCCCCCACTCCCATGGAGGAAGCAAGACAAAGGCCCAGAGTGAGCAAGGTATCTAAACATATGCTTAACGTTAAGCATAAGAGTAGCTCCATTAACATCAATTGGGCTGCTCAGGCACTTTAAGTTCAGTGTGTACTTAAATGGTTGGTGAACCAGAGCCAAAATAAATTTCAAAGGGAGAACAAAAAATGTTTTCCTGAAAAGCAGTGGAAACGACAGGTCCCATGATTTTACACTAGTTAAGTTCCTTTGAATTCAATGCAATTACCTCTGATTTACATGTGTTTAAGTGAGAGAACTAGACCAATAATTGTTCCTTGGCAATGACAAGTTTTCCCACAGTGCCAGTGGGACCGTGGTGTTCAGGGTAAGGCACCTTCAGCTGTATTTTTCTGCACAGTACATGCTGCCTACTCATGTGCTTTATTTGTTCCTACACAATGGATAAAAACAGACATCGATTTTCTGTTAATGTTGGAAAACATTTGCAGTGATGAAATAGAAAAATAATCCTAATAGATAAACAACAAACATACAAATATAATTTCATTCCCATGTGAAGTAATAAAAAAAGGTTGATGGGAACAAATGGGATCTAGTAAGTCAGTGAGAAACAAAAAGTGTTTGAGTCTGACTGTTATAGGGTGCACTGCAATTTAATTCTGAAAGTGGCATTTCAAAATGCCGGTCAAATCAGGGGAGTATTTTGTTTTCCCAACCCAGAAAAATATGGACATAATTTCAAGTATAACAGCACCAATGGGAAGAGCCAACACTAATTTCACTAATAAAAATAAAAAAAATATTCTTTGCTGTATATAAAAGTCTACTCTTCTACCTATCAAGAGCTGTAGTCAATTAGGAAGCTTACTATGGCCTGCTGTGCTCTTTGGTTGCCAAGAGATTGGCTCTGCTACAGACACTGATTCCTGACAAAACCTGAACATCCTTAAATTGGTAGGGAAGAGATGAGTCAAAAGTCTAATGTTAATGTGTATTTTGCATCATGATTAATGCTTGCTATACACCTATTGTACAAAAAAATACAAGGAACAACACTAAGGGTGCTGTAGTCTCATGAAAAGAAGTGTCCCAATAGACTGACAGTCAGGAAAACAGGAATTGTAATTGAGGTTGTGACTCAGACTACCTCCTTCAGCAAATCACTGTACCTCTCTGTGTTAATTTCACTATCGGTATACTGGGAATGAAACTCTCTTACCTTAGAGAAGTTTGGTAAAGATTAATTTTGCTGGTATAGGAGTGCGACAAAATTACATCTCTCCCATCTTTCCATGCTGATTCCCACAGAGAATTCACAACCCAGAAAGGCATGCTCAGTGTTTGCCCAATGGCCCTCTCTTAGGTTTCCACCAGAGAAGAGAAGCTTTAGAGTAGCTTAAGAGACTTCCTTGTGGAAGCTGTCCAGGGATGCACTAAATCATTTCATGCCCAGGACATCTTGGCTACATTCCTTCTCAACCAGCAATATCCACTTACTGGCTAGAGGAATTCCTTCAGAGTGGGAGCACCCAAATAGATAATACTGCTGAAACCTCCTCCAAGTGGCCTTTCTGTCACATGAGAATCCCAGAGCCCAGGTTTCTTTGGATGGAAGATGAGAGTGGATGGACCTGTAAAACACTTAAAGATTGAAATAGCAATAGAAAATGTAATTATCACTTTGTCCTCTAACAAGTAGCAAGTCACTCTTAGGCTGTTTGATATATATTCAACTGGCTTTAATGGGGATGAATTTCTTCAGCATTAATGTGAATGGGAATGGGACAAGGGAATAAGAATTCCAAGGCAATCTACATTAATAATAATAACCCTGTAAACACAAAAAGGAGTATTGGAAGTCTCCTGTTAGTTACCAGCTTATAAAACTTTAAATGTTTCATAAGGTGGAGAGTTTTCAGTGGAATCAAAGTAATATATTCCCTAGAAAGAACAAACAAATATATATTTATATCTCACAATGCAAAAGGGATGTTTTTCAAATTCCTTCTTTCTTTCATCCCCTTCCTTTTAAATAAATGGGGGAACTTACCAGTCTAGATGTATAACAATATTTGAAAGCAGTAGAGATAGTTGAAAATTTAGCTTTTAAAGATATTGACAACAAAAATCAGCTATGACTTAGATGCTTTAAGTTGCAGGACCCTCTTTTGGGTTGGTTTTGCTTGTTCCGCCCACTCCACCCCACCCCACACACTTATTTCCTGTACCATCCCCAGATGAAACCAGATGTACCAGCCAGATGAAACTCCCTCTTCCCTCCTCTCTTTCATATGGGACTTGCCAAAGTCTGTATTACGGGATCCCTGTTTTAGATGGCCTCATAAGGTCTGACAACACAGGAATCTCCTCCTGCATTCCATATACATCTACCTAATTTAAACTTTTAAATATTCAAAAAATTACCATGAAAATTCACCAAAAAGCCCACTTAATTAAAACAGGTAAGGCTGAATGTGCATTTTGCAGCAGAGCCCAGATAGAAAGTTGTGATGCTGGCAGACCAGGTGCCAGCTCATACCAAGGCCCCAGATCTCACTGAACACTGGCAACTGCAGAGCTGGAAGCCAGTATGACTTGCCTATGCATTTCTATAATTAAAATAGATATTAGAGTTAGGTGTTAAGACTTTGTGGAATGCTTGTAGGGTGCTGCATGTCTTAATCCTACTTAGAATATTTGTATCCCATGTTATAAGGTAATGTTTAAATGTTTGCTCTGTCACTACAAAAATCTGTTTGCTGAGATTGTAAATTGCCTGGTCAGGACAGAAGCATTACCCTAGTGTGAAACCCTAGTGTGAAGTTCACCACAAGAGGTGTTATCTTCTCTCCAACAAAAGGCAGTCTACAGACATAAGACAAGCCACTGTGGACTAAAAACTGTTCATTGCTTCCCACTCATGCCTGAAGAGGGAACATGTTCAAGTCCTCATCCCATTACAGTTTGTATGCTGGGGAAAAGGAGGAATCTATTAAGGAGAAAATGTTATTTCTATGCTGCTTGAACTCTTAGGGGTGAAGATTTCTAAGCATAAACAAAGAGTTCGCAGCTGTCAAGCTTAGGTTAGCCCTAAGGCTATAAAGCATGCATGTTATAGCAGCTACTACCCTCTTTTGGAACATAAGACTGTCTCATGTGTGTATACCTTTATCTTCTTTAACCTTTGTAAAAAACACTCATTTCTTTTTCCTAATCAAACCTTCAGTTTATTACAGGACTGTCTACAAGCATTGTCTTTGGTTTCAGATCTGAAGTGTAGTTGGCTTGGGGTAAGTGACTGGTCCTTTAGGAATGGGAGTAAGCTGAACACAGATGTGATTTTTGGTGTAAGCAGCCATCTGTCTTGAGGTCCAGTTTGCCTGGGTGGCAAGATAGACTGGAATGCCCAAGGGGACTGTCTCGGACTCCATGGAAAGACTGTTCTAGTTCTTTAGGATTTCACACATTACTGGGTTGGTGAAATCTAATTATAGAACATAAAACCAGCGACAAGCAGGTTGCCCTACTTCTGGGCAGTCTGCCTTGGGGTTGGCACTCACAATCATGAACCACTCCAAAGAGCATTTCTCTTTGGGGAGATTATAAAATCCTATTTCCTATTCCATTTTCCTGTTTCCAGTGACCTCCTACTACTAATTTTTCATTGTGTCCTTTGCAAATTCTAGTTTAGATAAGGGCAACAACCTTTATAAAAGGTTATAAAGCATTAGAGAAGTTGTCTGGATCCTTCAGCTGTTTTCTTTCCAGACATTCTAGCATTTGGGTTATTTAAAACATGTAGCATTTTTGCAGAGTGCAGTATTGATTTTAGCAGCTGGACTCTACCAAAAGGACTTTTTCAACCTGGACTCCTCTTAAACCAAAAAAATCTGTTTGCCAACAATTTGAGACAAGTGTTGAGCAGCATGAAGAATGAGAAGTGTATGATCCCTCCTGCTTTTTTCCCCCCCTCCAATTGTGACCTGTGGTGTTTTACACCTTATGGATGCATTCTACCCCATAATGACATTTTGAGGGAGGAAACATGAAACCAGAAGAAACAAAGTTTAAAGCTTTGTTTTACCCTTCTTCTACACATTCTCTCCTGCAGCCTACACATACGCTGATGTCACATGTCATGAAGCAATACGCATAGTGAACCAGCATGATATTCAGTCTTGAAAAAAGGTATAGTCAGTTTGTTACTGCTAGGAAATAGGATTTGGGACTCGGGTTCCACTCCCTGCTGATATGCTTTATGACCTACGTCAAGTGACTTTACTTCATTATGCTTAAGTGTATCCAGTTTTTTGATGGTTACAGCACAGGGTGCTGAAGGCTTTTTTAAAAAAAATTAGAGTGCTTTTTGATCCTTGGATGAAAGACAACCATATCCAGCAAACGCAAAATATTACTATTAAGATGTAATAGTGCAACCAATTAGTGACAAACATTTAGGCAATGGGCCAGATTCTCAACTTGTCTAAACTGACATAGCTCCATCAGAGACAACACACTTATGCTGATTTACACCAGTTGAGGCTTTGGCCCTAAATCAATTATAAAAAGATATGCTAACCAGTTTCTTCATTTTTTCAAAACTGTCCATTTATCCTTCTCCTTTAAAGTTGCATCATAAGAGCTGTTTAATAAACCTGACTACAATGATGTTTTAATCATGCCTTAACTTTACTAATCCAGTTACAGTATCCTCAAAGAACTGAAAGTATGTTTGGATGCACACTGCAGTTACTAGTAATACAGGGCAATTCATAACATTTTAGAGATAAAGACAGTGTGGTTTATTTAGTACTGAAATTGCTAACAGTGTAGACACAGACACACTCTGTTAGAGAGCCAGAGAGTTCAGACACTTGTGTTAAGCGCATACAAAGGAGGAGGATTCTTACAACAGTCTTCTATGGATTTGATGCCAGAGTGAAAGCACCCATCAGGAAGGGGGGAGCATTATAACAGGAGGTCTCAGAGGAAGGGTGCACTCTAATGAGCAATAGTTTATGATTTACACACTGGTGTAAGGAAGCCATAAAATAGTGTAATCTCAACAAAATTGCTAATTAATCAAAGTCTATCATAGAGCACTCCCACCTTTACAAATGGAGCATCACTTAGAAACAGTCTAAGATAGATATTTCATTTAAACTGTCTCTCACCTTCAGTCATTTTAATTTTAGCTCCTTTTATTTATTTAATAGAGGGACAATAAGAAAAATAAATACATTTGCTGTCAGACTAATCTTAGAATACTGTTGATAGACAAAAAGAAAACTATCCTAAGGTGGAAACACCAACATTCTTCACATTTATACTATATATTATATAAAAACCCCACTGTTCTGATATTTAAGATAGAGGTGATCATAATGTCAGCAATAGGAGGGGTTTATTGATCCTGTAAACATGATGCATATTCTTTAAGTTAAACACATAAGTCTTGGCCAGATCAACGCTCTAGGGCAAGATCCTCAGCTGATGTAAACCATCAAGACTCAATAGCTGGCCTTTAGGTTTTAAATAATCTGGTTCATCAGAGTACTCAGATTCTTATAAATATTAGAGAGAAAATTGATTTTAGGAGAATACAATCTTTTGAATGGATAACTGCGTATTTACACTGGTATTTAAATATACACTTGTATCCTTTCAGATCCGTTTTGCCATCTTTAACCAATTTAGTATGATCTCAGCAAGGAATTAGCAATGTAGAGACCTCACTAGATGAGGTAGACACCTATATGGGGCATGAATGCGCATGCTTGGTATAGCATCTGTATTTGCATGAACATAAAATAACCTGGAAATTGTTCCCTCTGAAAAACAGAATAAATCTGAACTCTGAATGAAGCTGCCAAGTCTCAAGGTGAGTTTTGATCTTGAGACACCTCTTGGTTAGAAAGTTATCAACTATCCAAGGTACAAGTAGGGGAACAAAAGAAGAAAATATTGTTGTGTGCAATTTATACATTATATGGGTTAGTGGCGGCGGTGGGTGGGGGGCGGGGAAAAGTGGAAATCTCTCTAGTGTCCATACCTTGACTCAAGAAACAAAAACGTAAAGAGCCTGGGATGAGCACTCCATACCCTTCAGCTAGTTTCCCCATCAAAACTTTTCCACACAATAGATCCCTGTCACATCTGGAAAAAGTTGGCTTATAAGTATTATAACATTTGTGAAGGGCTTCCTTTTATTTATTTTAAATGAGTTCTTAGCATGTCTATTTAATTATGCCTCCCTTCTCAACTTACATGGTCTATGCTTCCATAAAGCAAACCTACATGGGAGCTGGAGCTGAGTGATGAGGCACTAGGATGACAGTGTAAATGAGCTTTATAACACACTGTACTCAACAGTACTCTTAAAGATAATATATTACTTTACTTAGGCTATGTCTACACTGACGGCGGCAAAGTCGCCGCTGTCAGATCGACCTCTCTGGATCGACTAAGCGGTCAGTGAAGACCCACTCAGTCGATCCAGAAATCAATGTATTAAGACCACTTTCTTGAGGTTCTTGTCGGCGCAGTGCAGTGAAGAGGGCGCACAGAACAGAAGCAGAGAAGTCAATGGGAGTTATGCAAGTTTTGTGCACAGCTTGCGTAACTCCGGTTGACTGCCGCCAAATCTTGGAGGTAAGTGTAGACAAGCCCTTATGCTGCGGGACGGGGGGGATGCAATCACACTTAACTACACTGTAACGCTAATGTTATCCCACTCATAAAAACAAAGGAACATGTGAAAAAAGCAAAAATGAATATACAATGTGCTATAATGTTCATATATATCAGACACAAAAGACAAAAAGCAAAATGGAATGCTCTGTAGAACCACTATTGTTTAACAGATATGTTATTTAAAGCTATTCATTATTTCATGAAGTGCATGGATATCACAATTTTTCTAAAATGTATACAATTTTCCCCATCAGAAACTATATGCTACTCTAGTTACAAATAGCAATGTTTCTAATTAGTAATAAAGAATTCTGATCTTAACACTCCATTCAGTTGAAATTTTATATATTGTACATCTATATATATATATACACACACACAAGCCAAAGATTGTAGAAATGCAAAAATCTATTTTTGTAGGTTTTGCACACTTTTGCCATGAAAACAATCAACTGATTTTGACTGATTTGGAATCCCCACTTTTTCTTAACTGGGGCAAAGCACTTTTTGGGTTATGTCCAGCTCCATTAATATAGAAATGGTCGCAGCCTTATGCATCACATATAAAATATCTTCATAAAGCTAACCAGAGTTGTAGTAGTACTATAATCCTTTCTCAAGTCATGACTGCCCTTTACAGACTGGGTCATGTACAGTCATAAATTAATGCTGATTCAACTTAATTATCTTGTATTTTAGCCAAAAACTTATAACACTGAGATTGGTCAAAATAGCTATAGGCCTTTCTTTGCTATATTTTACTGCAGGTATTGCATCTATTTCCCAGACTTTGCATTATGGAACTAATAAACTGTAACCTATAGAACAAGGTAATCTTATGGCTGAATTCATCTGGAGCTATTAGGAATTGTTCCAGGCTACATACGGTCAGGAGAATTTCAATATCCAAATAATCAGAACTTCAGGATTTTGGGGTGGGTTTTTTTGGGGGGGAGGAGAGGTAAACGGTGCAATTACAAGCTATCAATCTACATCTATGAATAATAAATTTTTATTTTCTTTAATTAGGGTTAAATTCTGCTTCTTTATTCCCACTGAGTAGTCCCTTCTTACTCAAATGATTTCAGTCATACTACCTGCAGAGTAACAGATTATTCAGCATAAAAAAGGGTGGCAGAATATGACCTTTAGGCAAACTAAGATGTCTGTAAGGGGACAGATCAACAACAAGCCACTTACAACATTTAATATTCACCAAGGATCAAGCAAACAGTCATGATTTAAATTAATTTTACTGATAATCTTTCTACCCATTCCAAAAGCAATTCATCTAAATTACCTAAAAGAGAAGACTTAATCAGATTTACAATTAATAACCAGTAGTTCACATGTATTCCTTTTTTCTTGTAAAAACTTAAGTCCCTGGCATAGTAGGTAGTTTTGTATTTCAACTATTCATAGGGCTAGATTCTCAGCTGTCATTAATGAGACTAGCTCCATGAAAAAAACTGAAATAATTCCCTTTATAGCTCCATGGACTTAAAAGGGAATTATTTTTCAAACACACAGGACATTTTTAGCAGAATTTTTAACAGATCTATGCCAATTTACACCAGCCCTGGATTCTTGCCCTAAACAAATCCAACAGTTCAAATTAAATTGATTTTATTTTTACTCTTTTTACTCTTCCTTACTGGAACATGACCATCACAGATCTCTCTGCATTATTTTATGGATAAAACTTACTGCTGCATCAGTAGAGCTATAAAACTCATTTCGATGTCTAGTAGAATGCTGTGCAGGTTATATTTTAACCTGGTTGGATGATCAGTTACCTTCCTTCAGATTATAGTTCAATAATATTCCCACTAATTTAGTTTCCAGATGGATATTCTGTTTAAATTAAGTTCATCCTCACAATGAGATGCATGATTTTAGGGCCAAGAGAAAACACCTTCCCAAAAACTATTACCAGAAGAGATGTAATTCAAAGAAAGCTATGTCACTAATATATAACATTTACCCTTCCATGCCAAAGTACCAGTTGTTTTAGACCAAATAAATAATAAATTTTAGACCAAATAAATATATAGATCAAATAAAGGCTTGTCTAACACAGAGACCATAGGGCAAGAGAAGTTAGGAAAGGGGAAAGGCCTCTCTAAATACACACTCACACAGGAGCATTGTAAATGAATTGGACTTTCCTAAGAAGAATAAAGGATTGGACTTCAGTGCTGCTGGCAGGATTTAGGGGATATATTTGAGCAACATGAGGGCCTGGTCATAATAGAGCAAGGTGAAAAAAAATGCTGCCTTTGGCCTGTTGAATGGGGAGGCGGTGCTAGCCCATTGGGGGCCCTAAACAGGCATATTTTTGAGCCCCCACCCAACAAAATAAAAAAATGAAAAGGAGGCTGCCTTGAGCTCCTAAGGGCCCTAAGCAACTGCTTAGTCTGGTTATGCCTAGCGCCGGCTCTGGATGTAGCAAGCCACACAGTCAGCATGATCCTCTAGTGCCAGTGATTTCAATGCAACTACTCATGTGACTAAACACTATTTAACATATTCAAGGCCTTCTGAATTTGGCTCTGAGTATTTTAGGTTGATGACTACAGTCCAAAGGTCTGCTTCAAACTTAGAACTTCCAAGAAATATCTGTGTCTTATATTCAGTCTGTTTTCTTCCCAGGTAGCAAGGGTAGAACTTTTAAAAAAGGGGACGCAAAACTATATCAAAATATTTCCAAGTTTACTAAAGAAATACCATTTATTACTGAGAGTGGAAGCAAAACAATCACCATGGGTTTTTTCTAAGGCACCGCTCATCTTGCTAGCTATAGCCCTGATCCAATAAGTAGCTCCCCATATATACTGAGGTCCATTTACAAGAAGTAGCTTGCAGGACAGAAGCCTACGTTCTAAAATATCCTAAATAAATCAATCTAAATAAACCTAATATCAATGTTAATATTTTAATTGCATGTATTTATAACTACCATATGCAACTTATTCTCCAGATGTCCTTTTTCTCTCAAAGTTAATGAGTCACCTGTCCTGTTAAAGTATATTTACATATAGGGTAATTATGTCTACATATGAATTAGAACTACAAAAAGAAAATTTGCTAAATTTACTGAGGTCCTTCATGATCCTCATTAATTCATGTGTAAATATGTGCATGCATGTTTTTAAGAGAACCTATTTAAGAGATGTATACTATCTTCTATTATGTTGAATAATCCTATGCAATATACAATATCATTACATATCACTATTACAAATTAAGGGAGAGTTTCTTTATGAGGATGCACCTGCGCACGCACGCACGCACGCACGCACAAACACACACACACACACACACACACCCCTCCCCCAAAGCGACATAAAACAGAGAGCACCCAACACAAGAATGATAGCCATAAATACCTCAATTCTAATCCATCATCCAATCTGCCACATTTTCCTATGTATAAAATTAGGATAACACAACCTTTCTGTGAAGGGTAGTGTAAGAATTACAGAAAGCATGGAAACATTCTATCTTAGAGAGGCAGGATGCATCCCAGTGGTCCCTGATGTGCACTGAGGGAGCATGCACACCACTACATATGCTTACATGTACAGTACACTCTCCTTCCCACTCTACCCTGGGCAGTGTGGCCTACGGGATCCACCCATCCTGCTATCCCTCACCCTTTCCCACCCACTTTGGGATACTAAGGAACAGCTGCTAGTGGTCCTGAGTACAAAGACTGCAAATCTACCTTGTCCTTATTCTAACTGTTCAACATCAGGGAAGAGAACAGTAGCCACTCTTTCTTCTCACTATACATCCCTTGCTAAATACGAGGGATAACCTAGTCCTTAATGGTTGTACAGCTTTTTTACTTTGTAAAAAGAGTAGAAATTATTATTATTTTGATGACAATGTACCAACCTTCTACATAAATCTTGAGCTTCATTTAGGGTTGAATTCAGGGATGTTAACATTACTTCAGAGAAAAGTAATTACTTTTTGGATCTAACAATTTATCATTATATTATATATTACTGATGGCTTATGAACTGAGAGAGCTCAAATAATTGTGTAGTGTTTGCATCTTTTTGCAACTGATGTTTCCAAAAATACGAGCTTCAACATTTTTTTTTTAAAAGTTCTTCTTTGCAAATATAACCTTGATGGTTAATTCAGCCTTACCGAATACTGGCTTTGGCCAAACAACAAAGGAGAGAGCTGAATGAAGATTAACACCCCACTGCCACAAAAGTTTAGCTGTGTACATAAGCAATAGCAGGCTACAACTAATACAACTGAATTTAGGGCACTTGTTAAAATCCGAGGACCTGAGTTTGCTCTCACTTACACTACTGTAAGTGAAGGTTAACTCTACTGAAGTCAATGCAGTTAGACTAGTTTAGAACTATTGTGATATTCCTTAGGCACATGTGCACAATTCCTGATGACATCAGCAGGACCTGCACACGTGCCTGAAGGAAAAAATTAACTCAAGAGTTGCTGATTCATGATAATATTGAGAGTTAATATTTGATTTTTTCAATGCCCCAGCTCTTGGAGTTATGTGAATATATGAATATAGCTTTTGGTGGGCAAAGGATTGAATAGATTGAAAAGATCAGAAAATATGGTGGGAGAGAGTTTGGATGGTCTTTTGTTTTTGTCATAGGAACTATATCTAAGGTTTTGTTACTAATATTGCATACCTGCTCACAGCTCTTCGAAGAAATCTAAATAAATTAAGTCTATAAGTAACGAGATCTTTGGCTGGCACTTTGATAAGGTGATTTCTTCTTAAGCATAGCTTACGCCACTTAGAGTTAGCAATACCTTAACAACCTGACATATGACTTACGTAAATGAGTATGTAAACAAGCACCACAATAATAAAAACACCCACAAACAATTGGGAAAAAAATCCCTCAAACCATTTAAAAAATGCTTTTTAACTGCCCTACTGATGGCCAATTAATTTTAAAAATGTTGTGGTGATTAAGGACCTAACAGAAACGAAAGCTGGACAACAACTGGAGTGGGTTTTAATTCTGCACAACTTCTATCTGGTTTTGGTTTTGTCAAGCCAAACTCTAAATTATGAGTAGTCCCTATTTTACCTGAATCTTCTAGTTTTTGCCCATCTTTAACTAAACCCTGACAATCATGCATCAGCAGCTACAGAAAGTTGGACTGTATAGCAATATCAAGCAGTTAAGCTTCGTGCCTCTGGTTCTACAACAGACACACAAAAAAAGCATTAATTGATTGGAACTCATGCATAATCAGAGTGAATTAGGGAAAGAGGAGAAAAATATCTTCTCACATCCCCACAGCTATTGCCATTCTGATATTCAGTTCTCCTCAGATATGGTCAAAGGGAGTTCCATGCACACAGAGGAGATTGAATGTTAAAGTCAAGGTTCCCTGGGTGAATTTGAGAATTTTGCCCAGTTATTCCCTTTAACTTGTGTGATACCATCACAATCAGAGGGCAGCCTCAGCCACAAAGTTGGCATCCAGACCTCAATATTTCCAGAGTTTAGAAGTGCTTGCCCCTAATCCAGTGAAATACTCAAGTGCATGTTGAACTTTAAGTATGAAATTCTATTTACTTTGATGATGCTCCTCACATTCTTAAAGTTAAGCGCACATTTAAGTGCTTTGCTGGACTGCAATTTTTATTCAGCCCATAATAGAGATGTAGGAGCTAGTTACAAAATTTGGATATGGATCCTAACTTTCTTAGAGATTTTGAATGTGACTGGAATGGAGTTTTGATACAGGAACATATTTCATCTTATTCTAACTCTCCATCTGTTTACTCTCTTTGTTGACTTCTTATAAAGTAAACCAAAGATTGGTTGTGGTTTTACAACATAATATGACAGCTCTACTCTTACAAACTACCCAGTACCTTAAATTTTCCATTAGTTGTGCTGTCATGCTCATTACTTAGTAGTTCTCTCCAGTACTAAGAATTAAGTAATGGTTTAAACTAAACTCTTTTGTTTCTGTCATAATACACAATACTTGCATTCCAACCTGAAAGAGAAATTTGCTTTCCAACCTGAAAGAGAAATTCAGTGTCCTTATTCCAGGAAATGCAGCATAATGAGAACTTTAATGTTCTTAGAAATCTGAAATTTACATTTTTCCATTTAAAAAGGACACCATAAAAGGCCTCACCTTCCTAAAAAGCTATTTTAATAAAACTATTTCCATACTATATATTTTAAGATTAATTTGATATTTATTTCTAAATTCCAATCAGGAGAGCATATCCTATTTTCTTTCACAAGTCCATCTGTAAAAATACACTAGTATTTAACAGTATATTCACTTCATGTTGCACTACAAACTAATTGTCTTGTTCATCAGTCTTTAGACAAGAGTGAGTATATGAGAGGTTACAACAGAGCACTACGTCAGCCCAGCTAGCAAAAATCCATTCCATTGGGTCACTTACTGCAATAAAAAACCCACAGCACCAAGTCTGAGAGCCCAGGTCAATTGACTCACAGGGCTAAAAATTGTAGAGTAGATGTTCAGGCTTGGGCTGGAGATCTAAGACCCAACCCCCACACAGGATTTCAGCACCCAGGCTCCAGATCACGTGACAGTCTGCACTGCAATTTTTAGCATCACAGCCCAAGCCCAAGCGGATTTTGGGCAGTATGGCAACGTCATAGTTCTCTTATTGCAGTGTAGACAAGACATACCTTAAAGCAGCTGATAATGTCACCTGATTTGCCTTCACTGCTTGCCAGTAGTATGGCATCCCATGATGGCAAAATAGGAGAGGAACAGTTCTGTATGTGCCAACTATTTTCAGAGTATTTAGCCCTGCAAATAGAGTTCTATCTCTCAATTCTAGTTCTCAATGGGTGTCTGCATCTACATTTAGCTCCCCCACTCCAAACATTCAGTCTCTATTTGGGAAGGGAATGCCAAGCCTCCTGAAGTTTTAAAAAAAAACTTCAAAAACCAGGGAACTATGTTTGTATTGTATTTGTGACACTTCATGAAGCAACTGAAATGACTTCTCACTTAAATTTCTATGGTTCCACTACTGAGAAATATTCTGACTATAAATCTCTCTTCTCAGGTGAGGTGAAACAGGCTTTCCAAAAGAGGGGATTCTCCTCTGCTTTTCCTGTATCTGGGTTGATGAGGCAAAAGCTATTGGGCCCACAATCAGAAGTAGTGGAAAAAGTAACAATGGTAACAGGAGACTAGCCAAAAAATGACTGCCGGTTCAACTCTTATGGTTCAATTCCTGTTCAAAAGAAAAATAGGCTTACAAAGACTATGAAAGATTTGTTTGTTTTTCTCCAGATAAAAGACAAATATATTTTCAAAGATACTGTGTTTGGTTTTTAGCTCTTTTATATCTGTACTTCATTGTTGAAAGTACTTAATGTCTTTGTAGATTATTGACCTCAATTATGCATGAAGAGGGGAATGGGAAAATGTTCTCGTGCCTAATAAAGTCATATAAATAAAGATGCTATACAATAGAAGTTTTTCTTATTTGGTTTAAGTGTTTACAAATAAATCACATTAATAGCACTAGAAGATATTATGTATGGCTTTGTACAGAATGTATTAGCCCTTCTTAACTGTGTAACAAAGTATTGGATGACAGTGGTTTACAAGTTTATGACAGATTCTAAAATGAATCAATGGTTTTCACTGGTCATAGCTACCACTTATGGAAATAGCTGATGGGATATTTTGTTTTTATATCTTGCCCACATTTTAAGTTTACATTGGTACAGTTGTTACTGAAAACAGGGGATGGAGGGAAATAATTCCATAACAGTTGTTTTTTTTCTAGAGATGAAATTGTTCCTCGATAAGTCTATGAACAAAAAATCCAGCTGAGATCAAAACGCAGCCAGCAAGTCAACAACATATCAATGTCTACGATCCTAATTCTGCAGAGATTTAAGTCATGTCTACACTTTAACTTAGATTGTTATATCCACGCAGCTCAGGGGTGTGAAAAATCCACACTCCAACTGACAGTTATACCTTCCTTACCCCCAGTGTAGACAGTGCTAGGTCAATGGGAGGGCTTCTCCCATCAACATAACTATGACTTCTCCTGGAAGTGAAGTACTTATACTGATGGAAGAAGCCCTCATGTCAGCATAGGTAGCATCTTCACTGAAGCACTGCAGTGGTGCAGCTGTACCAGTGCAGCTGTGATGCACCAGTTTTTAAGTGTACATATGTAAGGGCAGGTCTACATCATTTGACATATGTAGGCTATTCCTATGTGTACACTTAAGCACATAAATGTTTGCAAGAATGTGGCCTGATCCAGCTCTCACTGAAATTGCACCACTGACTTCAATAAAATGGAGGTTAGCTCTCACCACATGCTGCCAATTTGAAACCATATTCAGACTAAAGATAAAAAGATCAGATATGAAAAACAATACTACACCAAGATATTTAAGATGCTTGTATAATTTAATTTTTATACAAAATCATCCTGAGAATTCCCAAGCTTTCTAAATTACCTTTTTCTTTGCCATTATCTTGTAACTGTAGGAAGATTTAGCTGTTTCATTATCAAACACATTTTGTACATCAGTACAAACACCCAACTAAAATGGTAGAGAAATATCACCACCAATCAATTTTCATCTACTCTCGAGTTACCCAAGACAATTAAGTATATTAATTCTTCGTAGAGTAGAAGATTTGGTTTGTAAAAACAATCTGCTTGCTGCTATTCTGTATCTAGCCAATGACCGTTCTGAGGAGAGTTCTATATTCCTTGTCTGAATCAAAGCAAGTTTATTAACTCAAACTAATATTACATTTATTATTTAAAGACAAAGAAAAAGTTTAACCTAACATCCAACCTAGACCTCCCCCACTACAACTTGAGACTATTGCTCCTTGTTCTGTCATCTGCCACCACCAAGAACAGCCTGGTTCCATCCTGCCTGGAACTCCCTTTCAGGTAGTTAAAGGCCGCTATCATATCCCACACCCCTCACTCTTCTATTCTGCAGACTAAACAAACCTGGTTCCTTCAGCGTCGTCTCATAAATCATGTGCTCCAGTCCCCTAATCATTTTTTGTCACCCTCCTCTGTACTCTCTCCAATTTGTCCACAGCCTTTCTATAGCGATGAGCCAAAACTGGACAGTATTCCACATGTGGCCTCATCAGTGTTGAACTGAGGGGAATAATCACTTCCCTCCATTTGCTGGCAATGCTCCCACTAATGAAGCCCATTATGCTGTTAGTCTTCTTGACAATGAGGGCACACTGACTCATATCAAGCTTCTTGTCCACTGTAACCCCTGTGTCCTTTTCTGCAGAACTACTACCTAGCCAGTCGATCCCGTCTGTAGCAGTGCATTGGATTCTTTCCTTCTAAGTGCAGGACTCTGCACTTGTCCTTGTTGAACCACATCCCATTTCTTTTGACCCAATCCTCCAATTTGTCTAGATCACTCTGTATCCTATCACTACCCTCCAGCCTATCTACCACTCCCCCCAGCTTAGTGTCATCTGCAAAGTTGTGAAGGGTGCAAGCCACCCCATCCTCCAGATCATTAATGAAGATGTTGAAAAAACTGGCCCCAGCACTGACTCCTGAGGCACTCCACTTGTTACCAGCTGCCAACTAGACATCGAGCCACTGATGTCAGAGCCATTGATCAGCCTGTGAAGCCTGATGATCTAGCCAGTTCCCTATCCATTTTATAGTCCATTCATCCAACCCATACTTCTTTAACTTGCTGATAAGAATACCGTGAGAGATTGTATCAAAAGCTTTGCTAAAGTCAAGGTGTATCACGTCCACCACTTTCCCCACATCCACAGAGCCAGTCATCTCATGATAGAAGGCAATCAGGTGGTCAGGCATGATTTGCCTTTGGTGAATCCATGCTGACTGTTCCTGATCACCTTCCTCTCTTTCAATTGCCTCAAAACAGATTCCTTGAAGACCTGCTCCATGATTTTTCCAGGGACTGGAGTGAGGGTGACCAGTATGTAGTTCCCCGGATCCTCCTCCTCCTGTTTTTTTGAAGATGGGCACTATGTTTGCCTTTTTACAATCATCTGGGACCTCACCCAGCCCCCATGAGTTTTCAGTGATAATGGCCAATGGCTCTGCAATCACATGAGCCAATTCTCTCAGCACCCTCGGATGCACTGCATCCAGCCCCATGGACTTGTGTATGTCCAGTCTTTCTAAATAGTCCTGAACCTTTTATTTCAGCACTGAAGGTTGCTCACCTCCTCCCCATTCTGTGCTGCCCAGTTCAGTAGTCTGAGAGCTGAACTTGTCTGTGAAGACAGAGGCCAAAAAAAAAAAAAAAAAAGCATTGAGTACTTCAGCTTTTTCCCCACATCATGTGTCTAGGTTGCTCCCCTCATTCTGTAAGAGGCCCACACTTTCCCTGATCTTTTTCTTGTTGCTAACATACCTGTAGAAACCCTTCTTGTTACCCTTCACGTCCCTTGCTAGCTGCAACTCCAGTTGTGCTTTGGCCTTCCTGATTTTACTCCTGCATGCTCAAGCAGTATTTTTATACTCCTCCGTAATCATCTGACCAAGCTTCCACTTCTTGTAAGCTTCCTTTTTGTGTTTAAGCTCACCAAAGACTTCTTTGTTAAGCCAAGCTAGTCACCTGCCATATTTGCTATTTTTTCTGCACATTGGGATGGTTTGTTCCTGCACACTCAATAAGTTAATATGTTAATAAGTCAAAGTCATTCAGGTAAAGTCTATTTGTTCTAAATTACTAATACAAGTTTTTAGTTTACTACTATAGTGTTTGTTCTGATATTTAATAGGACAGTCAAATTAAATATCACCCTTCTGTCTAAGTGTATCCCTACTGTACTTTACAACTAAAACTTAAAATTACTGTAACTGATTGAGATTAAAAAATGTTTCTCTATTTTACTCCAGGGTTTTGAGTTTGTACTGGGGAAACCATGACATATTGTCTAATGTACAGTCAGTATGTTTTCCTTTTTGTTTTTGCTTGCCTTTACCAGAAGGACAAAGGAGAGAAAACATTTATAAGAATAGGAAAACTTATTGTTAACCTCCTTTAGAAGAGGAGGCTCAGGACACGAATAGTACCTGAAATTCACTGTATTAAAAACAAAAAGATTTCAAGTTAATCATTTGCGCTTTAAATTACAATGTTGTATTCTATAGAACCTTTGTTTTGTGCGTGTTTTTTTTTTTTTAAACAGTTTCAAAATAGATTCTCTATCCAGATTTTATTATGTTCTAACCTCAAGAGAAACAGATCACTTTAAGAAACCTTTTCTATAATCTTTCCTTGAGGAGGGAATGGGGGGTACTTGAAGGGCAATATTTTTCCCCACAATGGATCATTACAAATATGAATAAAAATGGGACATCACAACCAACCAGAACAATCCACCTATGAAGTATGCTAAGGGATGACTGCGTCTGGATACAGCAATTAATCACTGTATTATTTATAGTACTTCAAGAGCAGCTCACACTACATTAATCAGGGATAACTTCTGCTTAATTAACAAGGCTGCCAAAAATGTCAAACAAGCCCATAAAAAACAGAATTGAGGAAGAAAGAATTAGCAGGGGACTGATAATCATGAACTATACAAAGTTTCAATTTATCAAGGTCTTTCTCCCAGTTTAACATCCCACAGTGTTTCTGAACAGTAAATATGAACTAGTGAACCTGAAGCAGGATAAGAGGCACTATACATGCCGTAGGGCACCAAAACAGCGATAAAACACGCTTATCTAGACAGTCAACTAGTTTTGTGGACTTTGCCTGCCACCTATATGTGCCTCTGAATTTTTTTAATGCTATCCATGTTTTACAACTTATTTTTCTGCTCTTATTATAACTTACAAAATTTCTGACTTTTAATTAGTGCGACCACTTGGATAATAGAGTTTATGGCTTACGGATTCTGCTGAGTTTCCAGCTTCTAACATCGTGTGGTCTGTCTCCTAAAGACAGCAAATGGAGCTGTGGAGGATTTGTTATTAAACATCATTTTAACCTGGATTCTCATGTAATGAAAAAATGATGAGATTGATGAATGGAAGTCCATTGTTTATTATGTAATGACTCATAAAATAGAATTCCGTTAGCCAAATGTGAAAGACAATAACTCTTCCACTTTTATTACCTCAAAGGAAGTTTAGTAATTAAAATTAAGTAAAACATTAGTGAAATATGGGGAATATTCCCAATTTGCATGTTAGGCATATGCAAATTAGAAAACAAGATTTAGTGTAAAGATAAAATTTCAAAAAATTACATGGCTATTAAAAGTATCTTATATGCTAAGAAGTAGTCTGATTTACATTAGCAAATTTATTTCAATTAGTACATGCAAATGGTAATTATATCAAGTCAAAACAAATTTTTATTGAGAGCACATACAATTATAGAAAACATTAATGAATCTTTCAAGTTTAAGTCTTCAGTTGAAAGAGTTGCTGAATAAAATATTGGAAAAACACTTTTATTATTCAGAGCACAGTCTTGAAAGTTTAACCATGATGCAACTGTAATTAGCTTCAATCAGTCTCAGTTAGCATGTGCCCTGCAAATCTCCAAGAGAATTAACACTTCAAATGCAAGTGTCAAAAGTTTTATGCTTCCTTACCATGCCAAAAAAAAAAAAAAAAAACAAAAAACCCACAAAACAGAAGAGAAGACTCTGTTTTATCTGAACAAGATATGCTGAAACACCAATCTTTATCAAAAACAAGAGACTGTTCCAATATATTATATATAGGGTGAGATGTTCCAAAGCACTCATCATTGGCCTAACTTCTCTTGTTGAAGTCAATGGGAGCCTTTCAATTGGCACCAGATGTGTGTATATGTATATACAGAAACACATTTATATACACAAACACACACATATCTGGTGCCAATTGAAAGGCATATATTGTATCTATGTTATATGAATGAATGAAATGGAAAGTCTACATTTCAGGACTATTTAACAAAGATATTACTTGAATCAGATCAAGGAAAAAACACCAGGGTATTTCACGGTAGCTTTTACAGGTGAAGGAGTGTGGTAATAAATTCAGAGAGATGCAAGAATGAGCTTACAAAAGATAAAGGGATCTAGAAAAGCATAATACAAACCCTGGCTTTGACTCCTGGTGAAGCTGTCTCTCTGATAGAGAGTTCAATAGAACAAACACCATTACTATTACCAGCTGATATGCTTGTTTGATGCAGTCACTTTAAATGGTACATTTCATGCATAGCCAGTCTGTTTATCTTAATGACTCCTGAAGCACACTTGTTCCACTCCCCCATCTATTGAGCACCAAAGCCTGCAAAGAGATCATTCAAAACACACTTCAAAGACTATATAGTTTCAATGTTCTGGTTACCTGAACAATGGTGTTGTGTCTAGGTGTGTGTTTTAAAACTATAATGGAAAATAATATCCCTACTGCTACTTCAGTTCTGATTCGCCGAGCCTTCTCCTGACAACTCAAATGCATTAGCAAACTGCATTTCAAATCAATGGGCCCTGAAAAAAGAATCCTATATCATGAGGTACTAAAAAGATTAAGAAATATGGGTGACACTGTTTCAATACAATACTTTTAAAATGAAACCATCAATCAAGAAGCCTATCAATTACTCACTTTTATTATGGTAGGTTTTTTTCAAGCTTTGTTAGTATTCATCAAATGAAGGATGACAGTGTTTGAGCTTGTACAATATCACTCCTTCTCAGAAATACAAAGCAGTAAAATATGAGGATAATAAGTTGTGAAAATTGTTGGGTAACTCCTCAACTGGCGTGAAGAGCTAAAATACAGCTCCATATCTACCCAATGGCAGTTATCCAAGATTAATTCCTTAAGACTTTTTAGGGTCTTTTCTGCCATTTCTAGTGCACTCAAAACTCCCATCAAAGCCAATGTGAGTCTCAGATGCATGAGGAATGCAAAAATCAGGTTGTTTTAGCCACTTAAGCTTTCTGTTGTACTCTCAGTTTCTGAGATATGGAAAAGAACTGAGTCGCAGTAAAATACCTCACAATACTCACGTTATCAATGCTAAATTAAGGGCACAATCCAACTCCCACTGAAATCAATAAAATTGATTAATTTCAGTGGGAGTTGATCAGATCCTAAATTCATGTATGACAATTAAGTGCTAAACAAACTCCAAAGTACAGGTCACACTTATCCCTAAAACGTATCTGTTGTGTGAAAAATTCTTCCTTCCTTCCCATTCACTATTGTGTTCTTTTATCTTGGCAAACTTGTTCCTACACCCTTATATCACATCTTTGACGTTAACCCACATAAGCAGATGCATACTTCAAGTATTCCTTAGAATTAAAATTAAAAGGAATCTACAAATTAATTATAATGGAGAAATAAGACCAGCCATCCTGTGGAAAACCTCTAACACATTCTCATAGGCAGAGTAATTGGCTTCGTTTCACACAGACAAAAAGGATGGACAAATAAAGGTTAGATCCCTAAAAAAACAACATTGTACATTTACAAATGCACCACACGAATATCCAATTGAGTGTAAAACTAAAATCTCTAGAACACAGCAAAACGAATAAAACAATTTACGAAATTAGGCCACCAATTGAAAAAAAATGTAGAACAAAATTATGAACAAGGAAGCAGAACTGCCAGCATTCCCTTTGAGGAAGTACCCATCCACCAGCCCAATCCCACCAATGTGCCATTCAATTAAATTACCAATGAAGCAGAGGAAATAGCCTCAGGTTTCATTAACTTCCACAGAGACATCTGAAGCAAGCAGCAGGGATCCTCCTGATCTTATCCTTGAAACAGAACTCACAAATACAAGCTGCAAACCAGTTTCCCCTCCCTCCACCCAACAGCTCCTATGAATAACTAAGGCCTTGTCTACACAGCACAGCAATGCTCACTAGCAGAATATCATTTCTATAGTGCACCAACTGGCCCATGTACATCCAGGCTGGTGAGCACTAAAAGTTCTCTACTCTGCATTAACATAACAGCACTACGTTAATGTGCATGAGGGAACTTTTAGTGCACACCAGCGGGGTCTACACAGACCAGTCAGTGCACACAAATTGGAGTTTTTAGAAATCACTCTCCTAGCATATGCAACTATGACCATGTAGACAAGCCTCAAGATCCAATCCAGTGCTTCTCGCAGAGACTCAGCTCCCTTTAATACACAAAGCTATTGCACAGCTCTCATTCATTTTTTCAGATACCAGTGTTTTTTGCCTTTTTAAATGAATAAAATAACCCATTAAATCTTAAATGCATTGTGGGGAACAGTCAAGAAAGTTAGGGATAAAAATGGCCTCAACACTTGTCCAATAACAAAGCACCCAATTTCTATTTTTTCTAACCAGTTCTTACTGCAGCAGGACAAAAACAATGCAACTATGAAGCACAGTAATGTGCAGTTCACTGTACACAAAAGTTAGTCCAATTTTAGGCATAAATGACTTAAACATGCTTATTGTAACCCCCTTCTATTTCTGGGTTACTTGGGAGCCGGCAACACTCACCTGTGTGCAAGGGCGCTAAGGTTGTTAACAACAAAGGAGATCCTGAGTATCCCAGCGGTGATGTAGGATAGGTGGGAATCCTCTATCCACCCCCCCTGCTGCAGTCCCTTTACTTTTAAAGGAATTTAAACTTGGCGGTGCCTCCACCTGGCTGGCCCCTGCCCACGCTTAATAGCGGGCCTTGGGAGCTTCCAGGACTAAACCTAGTCTGATAATGATAATGATAATAATCTGAGACAGGTCTAACAACAATTGCACTTATGCAAACTAAACATCCATTATACTTAAATTAGAGTTAACACAACTTTACTTAACAAATTAAAGAAATATGGCATAACAGACTGAAATTAAACATCACTATTATGTTAAATCCACAGGGCAGCTGAATACATCAATTAATAAAAATAGTATAAAAACAAATGAAACTTGTCTAAACTTGCATTTACACTGCCACTGTTTACCCCACCTGCAGAGTGTACACTCCCCAAGAGTTCAGAGCCCTGACCCCTTGCTTGCGTGGGCGCGCTTGAAGATCTGCAGAAGACAGCACTCTGTGGGTTTGGTGTTCTAGTTCAGCCCAGTTGTCCCGCTGGAGATTTGGAGCTGGCCCAACCAAATGTCTGCAGTCCCTGCCCTGGCTTGGGCAATGCCACCAACCTCCAAAGCTCCCTGCTCGATCAGGCTCTTAGCAGCAGCTTTGGGACCCCAGCAGCAGCAGCAGCAGCAGCTTTGGGACTTCGGCAGCAGGCAGTAGCAGTCAGCCAGCAGCTTCCAGCCTCAGCTGCACTCCACCCTAGCACCAAAATGGAGTCCCCCACATGCTATTCCCTGTCTCTCTGGAAGGGGAAGAGTCTCTCTCCTCTTCCCCAAGGCATCATGGGAGTTGTAGTCTCCCAGGCTCTTCCCAACTGTAAACTCCCAATCAAGTTCCAAGGCCCCTGAAGTACAGGGTGCCTACATTATCATAAAATAACCCCCCCAAATTCAGTTTTTCAGTAACAGATGTGGAGAGAGTGAGTGAACAATATGATTTTGTGGGCCTCAGGGAATTGCTCACCAAAAGTTCTTAAGCAAAGTAAGTGCTCATGGAATAAGAAGGAAGGTCTTCTCCTGGATCAGTAACCACTTAAGAGATTGTTTGATAGGAATAAATAGCTTTCAGAATGGAAAGAGGTAAAAAGTGGAGTCCCCCAGGGATCTATATTGGGACCAGTATGGCTCATCATCTTCATAAATGATTTGGAAAAAGGTGTACATTTGCAGAAGGTACAAAACTACTCAGATTGCTAAATCCAAAGCAAAGACTTACAATGGGAATCTCACAAAACTGGGTGACTGGGCAACAAAATGGCAGATGAAATTCAATGTTGATAAATGCAAAGTAATGCACATTGGAAAACATAATCCCAACTATACATATAAAAGACGGGGGTTTAAATTCGCTGTTACCACTCAAGAAAGATCTTGGAGTCACTGTGAATAGTTCTCTGAAAACATCCATTCAATGTGCAGTGGCAGTCAAAAAAGCTAACAATGTTGGGAATCATTAGGAAAGGGATAGATAATAAGACAGAAAATGCCATATTGCTTCTATATAAATCCATGGTACCCCTCACATCATGAATACTGCATTCAGATGAGGTTGACCATCTCAAAAAGGATATATTGGAATTGGAAAAGGTACAGAGAAGGACTACTAAAATGATTAGAGGTATGGAAAAGCTTCCATATGAGGAGAGATTAACAAGACTGGGACTTTCCAGCTTGGAACAGACATGACTAAAGGGAGATATGATAGAGGTCTACAAAATACATCACTGGTGTGGAGAAAGTAAATAACGAAGGGTTACTTACTCCTCATAACAAAAACTAGGTGTCACCAAATGAAATTAATAGGCAGCAGGTTTAAAAAGAAAGGGAAATATTTCTTCACACAACCCCCAGTCCACCTCTGGAACTCCTTGCCAGAGGACATTGGAAAGACAGAGACTATAACATGGTTTGAAAAGATCTAGATAAATTCATGGAAGATTCATGGACCTATGGCTGTTAGCTAGGATAGGCAGGGATTGCTGTTTGCCAGAGGCTGGGGGTGGCCGACAGGATGGATCACTTGTTGACTACCTGTTCTATTCATTCCCTCTAAGCACCTGGCATCAGCCACTGTCTGAAGAAAGGATACTGGGCTAGATGGACCATTGGTCTGACCCAGTAAGGTCGTTCTTATGTTATGTTCTCTTCTACTGGGCAATTTCTATTTGGTACTAAAGCAACTGTTGTGCTGTCTCACAGAGGCATTTATTATGTCTAAAATGAAAACATATTTGGAAATAATTCTATGAAGTGTTATCCAGTGCTATATGTTTCAATTAAGAACAGAACATTAGACAGGCAAAACATCCTTTTCCTCCTCTCTCCCTGCCAGCCCAAAGGAGAGAGGTCTGAGGCAAAATTTTGCTATAGAAATTTAGGTGAAAATCTGTCAAACTATTAATTACATTGTTAAGGCTAACTAATTTACCTTTGGGAATAATCATCTACTAAGATAGCCCTATCTTTCAACCTAAAGTAAAAAAATCTCTAGCCTTAATGCTGACCATCTTTCAGAGCACGTGCTCTCCATAATAAACTCTTTGAGAATTATATAATTTAATTCATTTGCAAGAAGTTTTAAACATGCAGTATTTGGAACTCTAACAGAAGATTCATTTTCCTTCTATTTGTTTGGCTTCTGAGCAGGGGCTCCATTTGGGGGGCCCTGCCCCCCCGAATATCATACCACCAGCTGGGAGCCAGGCTGCTGGCTCCTCTCCTCCCACTGGCCTATTCTTTGCTTGGCAAATAAGAATGCACAGTTGTATCGGCAGAGCCAATAGCAGGGCTGGGAGCCTCTGCAGCACTTTTTAATTTCTGAAACAAACACCCTCAGGTAGAGATGGGAAGAAAGCAGCTCTCAAGCTCTGTGCTTAGGTCAGAAGATACTTGCTGCAGACATGATCTGCCCCTCACATTTACATGTAGACATGTTAAGAAGGCAGGAGCCCTTTGTGTCATCAGTAGACATAGGGCTGCTCAGGCAGGGGAGGGGACTGCTGCCCCAGGCACATTCAGGGGATAATTATCCTCACAGACAGCCCAGCTTTGGAAGTTTCAGGCTGCAAGAGTAGCACTGAGGAATGACCACCTGTTTTTTCACAGAGGGAAAGATTACAAGCATGTGCTGCCACCACCAGAAATATTGTTTAAGTTACACTTAAAACTTTCCCAATTTTTCCAACTCTAATTTTGTATGTTGCCATCTATTCTGCCATTTAGTCCCACTTGTCTGTGGGAGTCTTTCCTTTGCCAACAATAGGCTTTGGGTGAGGTCCATAAGCTGTGACACAAAACGGATTCCTATGAGCGCCTGGATTTTACCTAATCTCCCCTGAGTGGGGTCACACTTTTCTAAGCCCTTTTTAACAGATGCCATTTGAGGAGCTGCTGCCCTCAAGCAGCCATTTTGCAGCTGTCTGCTCTCTCCCCTCTTCCAGCTGGTAATTATTCATATCTCCTGTTGTACTTTAACATTTCAGAGTGGCAAAGTCTCACAAGCTTGAGTGCCACCAGTGAGTTTCATTGAGGTGATATTTACTCTCACCATTCATTAAAGCAACACACTAGAAACCTCTTTCCAACTTAATATTCTGTATTTATCGTAACTATTTGTAAAAACCCTTCAGTGAACATAAACCCAAGCCAATCTGAACAATTCATAAAAGTCTTGGCTGCCAAAATTTGTTCATTATAGATCCATGCTGCTAACACCCATCATTTAATTATACTCTAGATGGTGATTCTTTTTAAAGGTATAGACCAATGTGTTGTTAAAAAAAATGTTTAAATAAATATATTGGGCTAGTTTTAAAAGACTTTGGAGTATTGATACAGTAGAAATCTGGCAACCATACAACATATCTAAAATGTTAAATATGTACAGTTACGTTCATTTTGCTCATTTTCCCCAGTCTGTTCCTACAAATCCTGTAATCCAGCACCTCATGGCGCTCTTCACTTCAGCGGCAAGTTTATTAGCTCATGGTGCCAGTTCTTGAGTTGAAACAGACCCACCTCTACACACATTGCTGGAAGTTGGAAGAATTCCGATTTTCAGACATGGTTTTCCATCCTCTCTAGTAAGTATTTTGAAACTGTGTGTGTGTCATTATTTGGCCTCTTATTTTACCAAATCAGAGTAGGAAGTAGCAGTAAACTCCAAAATCTCCATGTAACTGGGAAAAGAACTAAAATAACCCACTTTTATTTTTGCTTCACATGGTTTCATAGGTTTCATTAATTGCACAAGTATTCACTGCATCATTGAAAAGCATTGCAGTGTTGCCTCAGAAAAATATTTAATGTAATGCATATAGTGATAAAATCTACACTATTTTGTTTTATGCTTACAAGTTGATTTGTAATTTTTTCCAGTGTACAATGACACCTGTACCACCACAGTAGAAGAATATTTTATCAATTTTTTAAAAGAAAGACCTCTGGCAATGAAAATTGTGACAATGAAGAACCATACGGGAAAAAGAAAAAAGTGTAAATGCTTCCTGAAGGAACACTGTCCTGCAGTCAACACAGAAAAAAATATTGAATAGTGATCCTTGTGCCTATATGATCAATGGTCGCCAACTACACATCTAATGATGTCCTGTGTGCTCTGACATCACCAGTGGGGGTAGAAAAGGGTGACCAGATGTCTTGATTTTCTAGGGACAATCCCGATATTTGGGGCTTGTTTTATATAGGTGCCTATTAACCCCCCACCTCCTGTCCCAATTTTTCACACTTACTATCTGGTCAGCCTAGGGCAGAAGGTTGTGTTAAACAGAGTTTACCTGTTCATGACAGGAAAAAATAAGAACATCTCCACCGCCATAGATATTTCATTGCACAAAGAGGAACTACTGCAGCATAAGATGGATTCATATCCTTCTACGAATGGTTGATGTTTCAACTGTAGTTGGGTTCTTTGTACCTCTTCATTGAATAATCAGTTATAGAAGATTCTTTTTCTTATTTCCATGCTGTCACTTTGCTGGTCAAAGCACAATTGGACCAGGAGAACAATTAAACAAAAAACAGTCATTGGGCGTAGCTTTAAGATCTTCATAGTTTGTTAAAGCATTCACTCGGTTCCTGGCATGAGGCAGCTTTCTTTTCATGGCAAGACTTGAAAATTAGCATCAGCAGTTCAAAACATGTCACAGAACAACTTTCTCCTATCAGGCTGCCATAGTTAAAAATCGCCAGCATATTGAAACATTCTTAAAGGTATCCGTGGTCTGAGCAAGACAGGGTATATTGCTTTTCAGGGGCATGATGAAACACGACTCTAGCAATGAAAGGAAATTTCACTGAAATTTGAGCTGGTTGCTTCTACTGACCCCAATCTTTTGAGTTGACTAAGAAGCAGATAGGGACACTATACCTCTCACCAGTATCAGAATGATTTAATACATTCTGCTACAGAAGTCCTGAGAGAAAGCATTATTGAAGAAGTCAAACAAGCTAAGTATTTTTCTGTCCTTGCTGATGAAACTAAAGATTCATCAGAGAAAACCCCCAACAAACAATTGTGTCTCCTTTTACACTACCATTGAAAAGAAATTGTTCAGGAAAGAGCATGGGACTGCTTCCATATGCAAAATCTAAATGCCAAATCTGATTAAAAAATTGAAGAACTACAGGCTTTGAAACTTGATATTAATTACATTATTGCCCAGTGCTATGATGGAGCTTCTGTTCTGATTGGACATTTAACAGGAGTACAAGCTCGAATTCAGGAAAGAATTATACATGCCACTTACATGCACTGCCATGCTCACAGACTTAACCTTGTCATTGCAGACACATGTTCCAGCATCACCCAGTGTCAGGAAGTCTTTGCATTTGCTCAGGAACTATACATCTTCTTTATCAGTAGTTATAAGCACCTTTAGCTGTTTAAGGCACAGCAGGAGCTAGGCCAGAAGGTACTTGAACTAGGGAGATTATGTGAAACTTGCTGATCATACCGGTATGACTCCCTCTGACAACTGCATGCAAGATATGGCAGTGTAGTGGAAACACTGGAAGCCATTTCAGTTCAGAGACCTGACAGCACATTAGCTAGCACTGCAAAAGGCTTGATGGCAAGGCTAAAGAGCTATTCCTTTCTGTTGAGGCTCTTGGTTTTTTGTTTCTAGTACACCAGATCAGTCATCTACACATGATGTTCCCAGGAGCACTCAAGTATATGAAAGAATTCTGTCCAGAACACGATAGTAGAAATCTGATTTTTATAAGCCTGACAGACAACTCACCTCCAACTCCAGTTTGCTTTCTGCATTAACTGCTTGTGCCTCAAAAAAGTGAATTTTTTTTGGTTATGAGAAACTGAAAATAATTGCAGGTTACTATGGATCAATAGGCACCAATTCTGGCCATCTGGAGGCAGAAGTCCAAGTTGCCAAGAAGCAAATTGCACCAAAAAAAATTGCCTTCAATTTCTGAATTCTGTAACGTTCTCAATGACTTACCAAGGTGTTACCCATCTTTGCTGTCTATTGTAGATATTGCGTTGAGTCTTCCAGTTTCTACAGCATCAAATTAGAAGTACTTCTCTGTGCTCAAGAGAGTAAAGGACTACTTAAGATCCACAATGGGAGATGGGTGCTTAGGTGACTTGATAATTTTAACCTGTTAATGTGAAGCTTCAGAAGACCTGGATATCAAAAAGGCTATTGATAGTTTTGCCAAGATGAGACCACAGGGCTACCCATTGTTTTAGCTCATACCTGGAGTGTTATTGAAAAAAACAAAAACAAAAAGTCTACCTTTAAATATTCCTGGAAGAAATTAACTGTCTCATTCTCCTCTTCATAATTTGGAACCTAAGACTTTTAAAAAAAATCAACAGTTGCAGGTTTTAAGCAGATTTTATTCATCTCTACTAAAATGATATTGTACAGAGTATCAAGCTTGTGTTTCTGGTATCTGTGTTAAGGTTGCAAAGCTCAAGACTTGGGATTGGGAATATTTTGTATTCACTCCTGCTTGCTCTGACTTTACAAATGAATTTAAAATATGGCTTTAACTGGAGTTTGTCATTTTTTTCTCTTTATATAGCAATTAGGTACAGTGTTCCAGTCAGCTAATTTCTAAGTTATTACCAAAAAATCGAGAGTTTTCAGGTGCCTAAGCAGGCCCTGGAATCATAGTTAAAGTTGCCCTCTCTCCCAACCAGAATCTCAAATGGCACCCCTGCTGCTGGGAAATGTTTAATATCTTCATTTAGCTCAGCAATTCCTGCAGCATTAAAAGACTAAATTGGGTATTTCTGTGAGGGGACATGTATAATCAAGAAAAAATAAAATGAGAAGTGTGCTTCTTGCCTTAATTCAGTTCTGTGACAACAGCAAAACTGAAACTACAGTATGTGCTCTGCTGATTAATTAGGCTTGCAGATGATTTTCTATTCATTAACATGCACATAAGAGCACCTACAGATTTAAGGATACTGTTGATATATCAGAATTTGTATCTCAGCACAGTTCAGTTTAAACTTACCCCTTTTAATACTTCATCCATTAAAAACACACAATCAACACTGCAGGTATGGAAAAATTATCTAGTCTACAGTGTATTATTACTTCAATAGGCTCTCTGCTATTTAACCCAGTGTAGTACATTGTCAATTGTACTGTACTATTAGATACTTTAATTATATATTAGTCATATTTTATACACTCAAATGTGTGAATGTATAACTTCCAAAAATAGACAAAATTTTAATACCGCAAAGCCAAACACTCAAAAATTAGGGAAAAGCAGATTTATGGTTGCCAATGCAACTTTAATCCGATCCCCTTGGGTGTATACATTATGACCTAGTCTAATTACATGATCACATACTATTTTTTCCACAGGATGCCTGCTTCATTCAGAGTACAGAATTGATGGTGCTCTCTTAACATTTCTTTTAATAATCATCATTCAGTGTGTAGACCCATGCATTATTTAATGGCTACCATCCAAACCTACACTGAATACAGGATTATCAATTTCCTCATTAGCATTTTGTAGCCATTTATATTTTCACAGCAGAGCTCCCATTGACCCAAGTTGCAGTTGTGAATTCTCAGCACTTCTCCAAATTAGACTTCATGTGTCTCAAATCAGGTACCCAGAAAAATGAGTAACAGAATGGCCACCTGTGAAAATTTTTGTTCGTATGATTTGTCAGTATCACATAGCGTCTCTGTGGCAGAAGCAGGGACAGAATCCCGCTCTCCAGGTCAGCATTCCACTGCCTTAACCATGAGACCATCCTTTCACTTCCTGCAGTCCCTTCTTTATACACTACACCCCTTCCAACTTCTGCAACAAATGAAGCAGGGATCCTATAGACAAGTCTGTCATTACACAGTGCTGATTCATTCCCACCATCTGTCTTGTGCACAGAATGAAGTACGGGGTCTGTGGGGTTGGGGGAGGAATAGGTCCTCATTCTGTAATTGAAGACCATATCATAATGCATATGCACAAAAAGACTGAATTAAAGTTGCACAGGTAGTCTTCATTCTGGTATTCCCTACATTTGAGAATTTTACTTTGCAACTTAAAAGAAGTTAGGGAACTACACTAAAAACTACAATCAAAGAATTAAAATACTGAATAAACAAATTCTATCATGTGACGAAATATTAACCTCCAGCTTGGGTCATCATTAATGTTCAGATCTTTAGATCTACACCAGAGGCATCTACCACTTGAGCTAATGGAGCAACTGGTAGCAGGAGATTTATCCTCTATATGGACCAGCCACTAAAAGATGAGACAGCTGCCTTCCTCGTGGGTTTCACAGCTACTTGCTGGCATTAGAACAGTGTTAAGACTCAGGACTCCAGGGTTCAATTCCAGCTTCTGAAGGGGAGTGCACATTAGTGGTTGTAAACTGTTCCATCTCTGTGCCTCTCGCTTGTCTCCATCTCTTCCCCCTCCTGCCCCGCCTCCATTTTCTGTTCCCTCCATTTCTGCAGCTATATACCCATAGCTCCCTGCTAATTCTTCTGTCCTTCACCCTCTCCCTCCTGCAATACCCTTCCTCATACTCTTCTTATCCCAGCACCTGATTTTTTACCCATTTTACATGCAAATAAGGCAGCTAAACAGCTTGCTGCTTCTCCTCCTTGCTGCCTGGATGCCAGCAGGGTGAGCAGTGAGAACACAGGAAAGAGTTTTGCAGCTCAGTTCCTATGCCAGACACCACAGTGGCCCCTGACCACCAGAAGAAGCAATTACAGGAAAAGTCCAGCTCAGTCCCTGCATACCTGGACAACTGCATGCTCAGTTATTGGCATACAGGAGCTGAGAGAAGATGGAGTATGGTCAATCCAGGTATTATCTTCTAGTAAGGATTTAGCTGCATAACTAAGAAGTTTCTATTGAGAACGTGTAAAAAAAGATATTTATTCTGGGGAAATTCTGTGCCAAAAATTTTAAACTTCTGCACACAATATTGCAAGTTCTGCATATTTTATTTGTCAAAACAATATAATCACACCCGAGGCTGACAGCAGGCACCGAGGGCTGACAGAGGGCACAAGTTCTGGGGGGAACTCTTAAATTCTGCACGAAAAAAAAAATTCTGCAGGGAAGAAGTAGATATTTCAGCCTTCCAAGGGGAGTAGTGGGGACAAGAAACCTAGCTGGCTTCAAGACTGAGCTTGATAAGTTTATGGAGGAGATGGTATGATGGGACAGCTTAGTTTGGTAATTGACTGATCTTTGACTACTATCAGTAAATATGCCCAATGGCCTGTGATGGGATGTTAGATGGAGTGAGTTCTGAGTTACTACAAAGAACTTTTTCTAGGTGTCTGACTTGCCTGCATGCTCAGGGTTTAACTTATCACCATACTTGGGGTTGGGAAGGAATTTTCCCCAGGGGAGATTGGCATAGACCCTGGAGGTTTTTCACCTTCCTCTGCAGCATAGAGCATGAGTCACTTGCTGGGGGATTCTCTGTACCTTGAAGTCCTTAAATAATGATTCAAAGACTTCAATAACTCAATCTTAGGTTTGGGGTCTATTACAGGAGTGGGTGTGAGGTTCTGTGGCCTGTGTTGTGCAGGAGGTCAGACTAGATGATCATAATGGTCCCTTCTGACCTTATAGTCTATGAAATTCTCATAACTTAGCTCAATTACCACAGAATTGGCATAAGACACTACAACAAATTCCCTTGCCAAATATCAAGTCCCTGTCCAAAACATGGAAAAGCTATAGCTTCTCAATCATTTATTTAAAAAAAGTTTCACGTATAGGCAAAACAAGGAGTTTTTACCTAATCTCAGAAATGGTTTGACTGATTTAGCTGAAACTTTCCCAGAAGGAATCAGCCAGAGGCCGATACCTAGCATAGAAAATTTTAGCTCAAATAGTTAAAGCTTGACAAAATTATAAGCAATTGAAAACCATCTTATAACGATTGGGGCACTTTAACTAAAGGCAGTGCTATGAGCACTGCCAATAATACTGGACAGTTTATTGACATGTAATATGGATGGACTCGGTCTAGTAATGTTTAATCTGTATATTTTTGTAAACCGTTTTCCCAACAATACATGTTCTTTCCTAAAGGAATTTGACTAGTAGGGTATTTATTCACTTTCAGCACAAAGTCACCTATTGAAATTCCCATTTATTTCAGAACTATATCTTAGCTTGTTACAGATACTAGATGAGAGAGTATCTTGACATTTTAATTTTTAAACATCCACATTTTAAAATCTTAGAACTGCTATAGTCATATATTGGAATGTACTGGAGAATCTACAGTCAATTTCATTTTGATTGTACTAAAAGCAAAGCCCTTTGTAACAATAAACGGCATGAGATTCCACTAAGTGTAGTACAAATAGAAATCTAATTCAGAGCTCTGCACAGAACCATGGTTAAGAAGGCACATTTGCTTTAACTTAATATAGACCAAAGGGGCACAGTATACACCTTTTACTTACATTTCAGAAAGTACTACTAAGTCTTGGCAAAGGCTACTGGACTGTCTACTGGACATAGTTATTTGGAAAGCTGCGATACAGATCTCACCCCTCTGATCTCAATCCTCAGCCAAGTAATGACCGGCAGCACTGTGGAAGTGGTGTATTTAAGGCCCAATCCAGAACCACAAAGATAATGGAAATATCGCCATTGGATTTCAATGGGCTTTGTATCAGGACCTTAGCCCTAAGCTCAGTGACTTCAGTGATATCAGCAGTTGTATGGAGAGGCTGCAGAAGGTAGCTTTCTCCTATGTAGCCAGAAAGACTCTTGGTATAACATGGGACAAAGTGAAACATGATTAAAAATTGGGAGCTATCTTTATCTCCATGAGGATGGAGAAGCCCCTTTCCTCCATTCGTAAAGAAAAACCTACTTTTCAAATCTACTTTGGAAAAGCTGATAAGGATTCAATCAGCTTATTAAGGCAATATTCTTGGAATGCAGTGAATTACTCCCCGCATTCAAGAGCAAATATTTGACAGACAGCTGCATGCTTTATGAGTATAAGCCAAAGGCTGAAGCATCAGAAAAAGGAGTGGGAGAAATTGAATCTTGATGCTTGCTCAATCATTCAAATGCATCAAAAAGGATAATGAGATACCATAGATTTGCAAAATCCTTATTTCATGCAACAGATATTTATGTGCATTTTCTTAATGCAAGAATAGTACTTTCACTCTTTTTTCTACCAGCCAAGTTGTTAAAGTGTATAACAAAAATCACAATTACATAATGATATGGTGCATTATGCTGTCTTGCAGAATACAGAGAATACATAGAGAAACCCTTTCTTTTAATCACTATTTGGAAAACTTGCTTCTTTTAATTAATTTTAAGAAGAGCATTTCCCCAATTGTATGGTTTATTTTTAGAAACACTCTGGTACATTTTTCCTGTCTTCTTTTTAAAATGAAAGTAGATTATAGAATACAAGACAAATGTTTACATCTTTTATAATCCCACTTTGAAATTTTTTTTTACAAATGGAGTACAACTGCCATTTAGAAAATAAGGACTTTCATATACCATTCCATTTACTTACCTATCTGGTAACAAACCCTGTGTTAGATTACCTTTAATCAAACCATATGAAGAATGATAGTCTCCGTGATATGGCTGACTACTTCCATCTCGCATTTCTGCCTCATACAGGTTTACCTGTATAGATGTTCTCATTTTGGATGTGGGGTTTTTTTTTTTTTTTTGGTTTTGTTTTTTAAATGTCAGATTGTATTTTTATATCACTTTAATAACTATGCAGTCAATATACTGCTCATGATGAGTACCCAATTACTACCTTTGCCAGCCTGCTAAATCTGTCCAACACATACAACATGGGTAGTGGCAGAGTTCATTTTCTTATGCTGTCCCACCAAGATAACTCGAGTCCCATGTTGAGGCTGGGAGGTATTTCACTTCATATGTTCATTTAGGCCTGATCCAAAGCCCTTTGAAATCAGTAAGGTCTTGTCTACATAGTGTGGTAACGCGCACCAGTGGGGTGAAAGTTCAAATTCCAGCATCAACTATGTCACTCTCCAACTTGCACACGTAGACCCGGCTGCTGTGCATGAAAACCTCCCTAGTACATTAATGTACACGAAGGAGTTTTTAATGCACACCAGCAGAATTTCCATGGGCTAGTTAGGGTTTGGCTATATGGTGCAGTGATGCACACCGGTGGGGTATGAATTGTAATGCACACAAGTGGACTTTGAATCAGACCCTTGGGCAGCAATTGCCTGCAAGGTCTCCAAATAGCATCAATTATGTTGAATTTTAGGAGGTGGATACCTGCCCACGACGAACGAGCCTGAAACCAATTTATGTCACAGAAGAGTCATGCATCAGCGACAATTTTTGGTTACTCTCATCTCTTGGTTTCTAGTCTGAATCTAGGCTGGGACGGAAGACTATCATCATCTGCCAGTTTTTAAGTAAATTATTGTTTCCAATTATAAGTTTCTTCTGTCTGGATATTTGTAACCCTCAAGTGAAAGTAACCTACAATATCACGGTCTTATTTGAGCATTACAATGGAAGAGGCCCTTAAGGGGATCAAATATCCAGAATCTCAGCAGCCAATAAAGTCATATTGCTCTGTCTTGCACTTTTCCTCCCACAGTTCATCTTATTTATCCTGTTTATTCTATCCTAAATTAAGTCCCAATCCTGAGCTAGAATATGATAGCAAAGATCCTTGCACCTGACTAGATTCCTCAGTGGAGTAAGGGTCTCCACCAGCAAACTCAGCTCAAGATCAGAGCCTGAGATTTTAAATTCTTCAGTCTACAGGACACCAAGGACACGTTTATGGTGACAAAAATAGTTCAGAAAGCTCTGAAGATGGTGGAATTCAAATATTTTCTACAACAGCCTCACAACTTGCCCATGTTTTATACAATTTTGTGAAAAAATACAAGGAAGATGACACCAGACGTGAAGTGAGAGACAAATAAATTTGAGTCTAAAATATGGGATGTTCCCTCATTTAGGAAATGGTTGGATTCATCACTAAGTTTACTGACCACAATAGCATAGGACTAATAATTAGAGCTGGGCAAATATTCTGTTTGCTGAATAGTAGTTTGTTGACTCAAAACTATTCACATATTTGACATGATTTGCAAATAGTTTTGGCCCTAAAAAAGTAAAAGAGAGAGAGGGGGAATAGAATTCAGTCATCAGTCACAAAATGGCTGGAAGCAGAGGGGGAAGTGTGGGTTTTAAAAAACAGTGTAGACATACTCTTATCTGGGAAATGGGAGACCCAGGTTCACTTCCACCCCCTTTTGCCTGATGCAGAGCAGGGATTTGAACTAGGAGGAGTTTCAGGAGAGTTCCCTAACCACCGCTCTGTGGAATCTTCTGGAGCAGGTCTTTCTCAAGCTCTCCTGTTGAAACTGTTCCACTCTATGTAAACAAACAGTCAATTTTAGCACGGATATGAACTTGGGTCTCCCACCTAGAGTCTTTACTCCCAGACTATAGAATCACTTTCACCTTTTCTCTGACCCAAAGACTATTCAAATATTTTATCTGAAGTGAAACAGCTTTAACAGGAGGGACTAGGAAGCTTTTGCAATTTTCATTTGCCAAAATTTGCCAAAATTTTTTATTTCAGTTCAGGTTGGGTTTGTTTAAGATTTTTCAGAATGGCTAATTAACTGAAAAGTCACTTATTCATCCAGCTCTGTTTACAAAGGACTAGTATTGGGTTGGGTTACTCTAGTAACAGACTACTTTGCAGTCAACCTACTATGGAACATTTATGTTTCTTAATGATGCCATTGTATAAATGCCTTTATAAAATAAGGCATATATTATTTTCAGATAATTACCTACACTTCTACAATATCACTTCATATTAGCAAAAACAACGAGAGTTCTGTAGCACTTTAAAGACTAACATAAGCTTATGCCTACTGAAATTAAATTTGTTAGTCTTTAAAGTGCTACAGAACTCTCGTTGTTTTTGCTGTATACAGACTAACACGGCTGCCCCTCTGGAACTTCATATTAGCTTAATATTCTAGAGCCCCAGTATAGTACTCTAAATACATTTCTACAGAAGAGATTTCTTAAATGTTTTTAGCCCTTGTTCAACATTTAGAACATTCTGTAGCAAATGTTCTGTTTTATGATTTACCATGGCAATGGAATATGTTACAATGTACTTTTTTTGCAACATCAAACACCACCACCACTACTTTCTGACTAACCAGAATGCTCTTTCTATATATTAGACATACATTAAAGATTTTTTTTTAAATCTCATTTCAAAATAAAATTACATACTGGAGGTGTAGGGGACAGAATATGCCTAATGAGAGAACTTCATTTTACATTTGCATTAATATAACTGAAACAAAGCATTCAAGTTGAACCATGTCCAAAATGTACCCTTTCCAAAATAGGCCACTGCAGTTCTGGCTGGAGATGTGTCTTTCCCTTTCCCTTCTTGCTCCTTCCCTCCCTCATTTCTGCCGTTGCCATGAAGACACTGCTGGCATGCATTCTCTCCCATGTGGTTCCCTTTACCAGTGTTCTCTGCTGTTTCCATGGATATACCCATCTGTACATTTTATAGCTCCTTTTTGAGTAGGGACAACACCTTCACCTGTCTCAGGAGACAATGTAATGTTCCTGATTCAAAGCAGTCATTTACCAAAGAGGAAAGAAGGGAGCTCCACGTCTTCATTTCCTGTTTTATCCTAGTTTAACTACTAGAGGGCTGGTTTAATGCCTCCTGTGTGAATATACTTAATAGCCCTTGTAAAAATATCTCAGTACGAACAGAAATCAAATAGAAACAAGAATGCCGAAAGTTGTCATCAGCAAGTGAAAAAAAACCATGACACCTATGACTGAATTCACATAGTGAGGGATTCAAGTCTGATCCTGAGTATTCCTTCCTCCCCAATGACCTCCGATTGTCAAAGGAAAGAAAAAAAAGACTAATGGCATACCAAAAGAAGTCCATATAGATGTTATAGGCAGGGCTGGTAGCTCTGACAATTAAGGTTGTCCCACACTTGCCATTATAAGACCATTTTCAATTGCTTATAACTAGAACTTGGGGAGGAAGTTTTCCAAGCCAAAAAATTTGAGATTTTGAAAAAATTCCTAAAGTATGATGACAAGACAAAATCTCAAATTCCCACAAACTGAAAAAGCAAAATCTGTTCAGGTCTATCTGGCAGTGACTTCAGCGGGGTGGGTGGGTAGTAGGACTGGCTGAACAAGAAACCTCAATAGTGGAGAATAGAACTGGGGAAACAAGGAGCTAGGACTAAAGGGTCAAAGTTGAAGTAAATAGGCAGAAGGGACTTCCACTAGAACAGTGTTTCTCAACAACCGGTTGAATAATGTGTAGTAAACAAAGCCTAGTGCCACAAAATGAACCATTAGGAGAAAACAAAATATTGGCTAACTGCTCACTAATTAAACACAATCCAACCTGTGCCCTGGAATGAGGCAGGGGTCCTATGGAAAAAAAAATAGGATGTGATCATGTTATGAAAGATTATATCATAATGCATAATGCGCAGAGAGACAAATTAAGGTTCCATAGGCAACCTTAATTCTGGAGTTACCTAAATTTTGAACGTTTGACTATGCTATCTTAATACTGTTTTTTAAAAACAGATTGTGTGCGTGTTTATATAACAGTCAATAGTCATTGCCTGCATTTTAAGTTACCTGCATTACAATAACCTTGACCTTCCTCACCACATCTAAAATTGAGTTCCTATCCTGCAAAAGCTTTTGTATGGGCCTGATCTTGCACCACTAAAGTCAGTGGTAGGTTCGATGGACTTCAATGGATACAGGACCAGGCTCTTAGTGCTTAACTCTGCTATTGGTTCAAGGAGTGGTTGGGTGTATGGGGGAGGAGCGTAAACATAAGGTTGCCTTTGATATTAAAAATGTGTTTTTAACTATTAATACTTTGACTTTCATGATTGATTCCTTTTTACATATCACTCTGTTAGGTTAAGTAATTAGGGTCATGATCACACCCATTCACTGGGACTATTCACATGCATAAAGTACTCATATCCAGAACTGGGGCCTTGGTCATTTTCACTTTTCCTTATGGCCAGTTTTGTAAATAGTTTTTACATCCCAATTTTCATGTGTTGGCCCAATGCTGTTATATCATGGTTTTCCAACATTGGAGAATACCTAAACCTTAAGTGTTTGTGTGTGTGTGTGTGTATATATATTATATATATATACATATATTTTTTAAACAAAAAAATACTTTTGCCACAAAAACCCTCAAACAAAACAAGGTTTACATTTTGGGACTAAACTACCTGAAAGTGTAAGGACTAGCAAAAGATTCAGTCCAAGATTTTAGAAACATTAATAATGATTTCGGTTGCCCAGACTGAGAAAGAAAGAAGGTAGCTGCTCAGTGCTTTTTGAGAGTCAGGCCCCTTAAATCAGGCCACGCAAAAAAAAAAAAAAAAAAAAAAAATCTAGTTGTGTTTGCAAACTCCCCCCCATTTCAACTGCTTTAACTGTAGGTAGTTGAGCTCACAACATGCTACTACTTTATGCTTTGTGCTGCTCCTCTGCTCTCCATATTGGGATAGTCCATAAAGATGTGCAAATCTTGCATTGCTGATCTAATTTAATCAGCGACACTTTAGATCCTAATAAGGATCAGCACTTTCTCAAGCTATAGGCAGACCTATTAGTTTTTCACATTATTAGATAATATTTTATCTGTCTGCAAGACTGCTTACTACAAATTTTACTCTAACAGCAATAAGTCTGGGATTATTATTTGTATGGCATTGAAAGATTTGCAGTTATACATTGGGGGCAATTTAGAGAATTAAAACCTCTGAGGTAAGTAAGGACATTGAACAAGTACTGTTTTACTGAACACAAAGCACATATAAGGGAGAGGCTGGCTTTCCACCATTTCCAAGAACTGAGGTCTTCTGAAAACCTTAAATTTAAATGAAAGCTTTTGTCCAAAATACTAAAGTGTACTGTACTCTGCCAAAGCAATCATTACACCAGTTCATATTTTTTTCTTTTAAGGCAAGAAAGATAAAAAACTTAGAGAAATTTATCTCTAAACAATAATTTTCAGTCCAAAAAAGTGAACCAGTTCCAATAAAATCCTATCAGGCTCAAATCCTTACCCAAAACATATTTTTAAATTCTGAAACTTTGGGGGAGTTTGTTTTGGTTTGGTCCCCTCCCCTCTCCTTCTTTTCCATTCTACTACTTTTATTTATTTGTGTTGTGGTAGCATCTAGAAGCCAGAGTCATGCACCAAGAGCCCATAGTGTTGTACAAACAGAACAACAACAAAAAAATCCCTGCCCTAAAATATTTACAAACCAAGTAAATACATCTGTGAGTCAAACTACCACAAAATCTCTTCTTGTGAGATTTCCTGAACAATTTTTTATGGTTCATATAAGCACCCAGAACTTGGAGACCACAGTTGCCCAGACTCCCAGCCACTTCAAACTTGCCTATAGTTAATTTTCTGCCTTCATGAAGCATAGAACACTTCAAGTCACCAATTCCAATATCTCTGCTGATATCCATTATAACTTATTTTCTATGTAATGGAGCTTTAAAATGGAGTGAAATCAACCTCCTTGTTTCAGAAAAGACAGCTGCCATTCTGAGTTGAGAGGCAACCTGCTGCCTGCAACTCTCTCAAGTAGTTTGGACCTCTGTTCTTAATCTTTTCTTTAAGTTAAAAGGTAATTCTGACCGGAAGTGTATGGTTGATATTTGTGTATGAAAAACTCCACAGCAGCCTATTGAAAGATTTGGTTTTGCCTAAGATCTAAGTTATTCTGCATCAGATATCAGCTCCTGCAGCATAAGGGAACACACCACAAAGCCCCACGTTTGTTGTGTGGTGTCTAGTACAGTCACTATCCAAGAATCTCTCCCCATTTCTCTGGTTTCCAATCACTTACATACAGTAGAGTGTAGCCTGAATTACTCTTTTCTCCTTTTCTTTTCAAAGACATGCAAACGAAATTCAGTATTATTCTAACAAGTTTTGTTGCTTCATTTTATAAAATGTAAGCAAATGTTAGAGTCTGTGAAAGGTGCCAGATGGAGACCAGAATCCAATGTCCTAAATATAGTCACAGGTACAGCATCGGTAGTGACAGTGCAAGCTTCTGATCAACCTTCCTTCTGTTCTCGAGGGCTCAGCATTAGCAGTGAAGGTATAGCACAGACTCCAGTCCTTGTCTTTTCTGATGAACTGTCAGCATGGATGTCCCATGTGCTTGCTTATGTGATGTCAGCCCCATGCCCTATATGGTTCACTTTTTGGAGATACCAGGTCCTCACCTCTTTTTGGAAGTCCATGACCAGATCTTTGAAAGATCCAAATAGCAATGTCACATGCAACCAGAATCTGAGCAGCAACTCTCCGCACCTATCTGTTGATCGAAGATGGAAAGGAGAGGAGAGGAAAGGATGCATCATCTCTATTCAGAGCCTTCAAAGATTTTGTCAAGTACTTCCTGTTTATTTTGAAGAGGAGAGGTGTATTTTTAATTAAAAAATATTATGATTGTGGAGGAAGTGTGAGGCCACCATTATCAAAGTAATGAGATGGAATATAAATTTTTAATACTTTATTTGGGGCAGCAGACTTTGGCTGAAGGCTTAAAATGAAGTAAAATATTTAACTGAATGAAAATACATGAACAACAAGATTATTCATTTTCTTATTTTAATCTTTGACTCTGTTATTTAAAAGGGACCAAAGCTCAGAATTTCATATTTATCACCTGGTTCAACAATATTTAATGGCACAGCACCAGGGAACTGCAGCCCCACAAAGCAGAATGCTAATTCTGTCCTGATCGAGCAGCAGTTATTGCCTTTCAAAATCCTTTGGCTACCCCCAGAGAGACAGCCTAAGACAGGAGCTATTCCAATTAAAGCTGTTATGATTAAGAGGAGCACACTGTACAATAAATTCAAAGATTTCCATTGCAGAACCAAAAAGCACTTCAACAGGTGAGTGTAACATTCCCCTTTCTTTTAAGTGAAAGATCAACAGCATGACCAGGCCCCGGATTGCAGCTCTTGGGAGTCAAAATGCTTAATATTTCTGTCCCTTGAACTGCCCTCAGAAAGGCAGAAATGGAGTCTGGTAATAAACCTTAAGGCTTAATTGAAGAAAAAGCTTGTCAATAGCTTACAGTCTCATTATCCTTCTGGGGCACAGACTCAGTTTTATTCTGTTTTACAAGATGAACGTGAAACAGTACAACTGGGAATAGTAGAATGTAGAATAAGAAGTAACTCATCTCAGATACCATTGTTTGTAACCTGTTGACAAGTGATCCTTTATAAATAGTGACCAACGCACATGTGGGTACTTCAAGATTTCCTTTGGTTTCCCTATTCAGCGTGACTATGAGGCCACAGTCCATCCAATATGGCTCCATTACATAAGACCCTGTCGGCATGGTTGAGCATCTTACCTGGTAACTTGCCAGAAGCATGGCTTGGATGAAGGTAAAGCTGCACTGACTTCACCTAGAGACCAACCAAAGGAATGTACTCTACTCCTTCCATCAGCTCCCTCAGTTAGGAGGTTGCTTTTTTAAACTAGAATTCTCTTGGTGTTCAGTTGCTCCTGAATGCACAGATACAAAAGCACTCTCAGCCAGTGTTTTTTATGATTTGCATCTAGGTCAAAGGTTGGAATCTTATTTTAGATGCTGACCTCACTACAGCAATCCATTTCTTTGCCATCTCCTGATTGGATTATTATAATGTATTCTACATAGAGTTAAGTATAAGACTAGGTGGAAACTTCAGCTGCTGAATAATGCACTGCCCATTCTTCAATGACATTTCCAACAGAGAGCACTTTATTCCAGGGCTCTCATCTGCACTGGCTCACTTCGGGGGAGGAGGGGCAGGAGAGAAGCGGTGTATGGGTGTGGCTGTGTGCAATTTAAAGTTGACCTGCAAGGGGAAAAACAATGGATTTGTGGCCTCTTGTTTTAATTATTTATAAAGAAGGCCTGAAAGCTTTATTAATTTAAGGGGTTTCCCCCCCCCATTTGTCACCTTGGATTTTCCTGGTATTCCACATTTTACCTTCTCGGGGGGGGGGGTGTGTGTGTGTGTGTGTGTGTGTGTGTGTGTGTGTGTGTGTGTGTGTGTGTGTGTGTGTGTGTGTGTGTGTGTGTGTGTGTGTGTGTGTGTGTGTGTGTGTGTGTGTGTGTGTAATAGAGAAGCTTTTTCTCCCACGCATTTTAGTTAAATAGGTATTAAAAAATAAACCCAGAGATTTAAGCAGACTAACAATTAGTTCCTCTCTGTTAGTCAGGTGTCACTTCCTTAGCATCTGTGATATTATTAAAGGCAGAGCCCCATTGTGTTATTTACCGTACAAGCATGTAACAATGAGAGTCTGCCCCAAAGAGCTTACAATAAAAGTCTACAGACAACAAGGGATAAGACAGAAAGAGGGAGTACAAAGAAAAAATTATCCTATTTGTTCTCCAGTCATCCTGTCTCCCACAGTAGACAAGACATGAATTTAATTAAAAATATTCAGACCTTTATACATTAAGGATATTAAAAAAAGCACACAAACTCACCAGCGTGCGGAGGAGCAATTAACTATTTGGAGCCTGGAAAGGGAGAGAGAGAGAGAAAAAGAGAGAGAAAGAGAGAGAGAAAGAGAAAGAAAAAAATACATATACCAGAGCATTCATTTGGCGGGCAGTCTGGAAGACTGTTATAAAAGTTAAACAAGTTCATATTGGTGAAGAGTGCATTCACAAAGCTCAGCCACTTGCATTCTGACTGTTCCATATCTATGTGATAAATTTTACTTCTATTCTTTAATTTTTTATATTGCAATCTTCACCAAGTTATCTGAATAATGGATAATACTGATCTACAGATCTGTAGCTATCACAACATGGTATGTTAATATATATGTACCAGGTCAGCTTATTTCTCTTTAAAAAAAACTTAAAAGGCTCCAGGCATCCAAATATGAATTTATCCTTCAATCCATTCATTCTGGTACCTGCCTGCAGTATCCCCTACATCAAATAGTGACTACAGCATAAATTCAGACCCCTGAAGTCTCCTGCACAGAGTAGATAAGACACCTTGTTCACAAGCTAAAATTTAATTATAATCAGCATATCAGTTCAGATTTCCTTATAATATATTGTATTGTATTGTATTGTAATTGTATTGTAATTGTATTGTAATATAATTCTTGTATTAATCTCACCTATTTTACCACTTTAAGTAGTTATTTAATTCCTACTCTTGATCTACTTTTCCACTATGTCTTATACTACTTCCATGGTTTTGGGTTAGTTGCTTAGGATTTGCAAAATTCACTCTGGCTTGGATGCTGGGGAATAGTAAATGGGGATAAAACATTCCTATTTGTGACTGTTAAAGGAATATTTGACTACGATCCTATAGCATACTCCCTGAGAAAGTCTCATTTAGTGGTGGGAAAAAGTAAAAACCCAATCAAAGGTTACTGTACCTGTTGAGTCAGACTCGGACAAAGCACTATTCCATTTCGAAGCCATTAGCACCTTCACATATTTGGGTGTCATACTTATATTTAATTTAATACACAGGGTTATTATAGCACACAATCATTGTAAATTATTGCCCTGTCTTTTGAAAAGGGATGGAGAAGCCTAAAGTTGACTCAGAGTTTAAAGTACTCTGTGAAATTAATTAGCAGAGTCCTGATTTCCCTAACTTTTATGGGGGGAAAAAAAACCAACAAAACAATCCTGCCAGTGCTATGATTTCCCACCCTTTCACAGACAGAAAGCTTAGAACTATATAACAAAACCAAACAAAAGTTATATTAGTAATGCAAATTTTGTTTAGTAGTTCCTTCCCTCCCCTCCCTTATCACATTCCTCTTTCATGCTAACTTTTAAAGCTCTGCACTGCTGCTGGCCTGTCTCCAGGAGAACATCGGTTTGAAAGTGAAGTTTCAGTGATTTGACTGTGAAGGACATGCCTGTTCCAGTCACAGTGTTTATGTGCTTCTGTCAAAATAATCTCTTCCTTTTTTGACACTGACACTCTGGAAAATATGATTTAAAAAACTAGTGAGATGGATTTTGGTGGGTGGGCATTCCTGACAAAGCCTTTTGCTACCGTATCTAGAGGAACACAATGACCTTCCAAAATATAAGGCTAGGAGCGTCATCTGAGACTTAGTACCATTGTAAAACTGCTTGGATTTAATTTGGAAAGCAATGATGGATGAACAACTGGGACTTGACCAAATATACACTGAATATTGGAGGTAAAGGAAACTATTAGCTTGAAAATAATATACATTAAGGGTCCAATCCTGCATTCCTCATGTACCCATCCATCACTTCTGCTTAAGTCAGTGGGAATTTTGGGGTACCGAAAAAAGCAGAGTTTTTTGACCTTTTTGTACTTGTGTAATATAAACCTGGCAGCAGAAGGAAGGGAAGATACGATATTCACTATTTTGTAGTGATTTTGGTAGTGTTTACATGGGTCATTAAAGCACAATACACATCTTCATGTTTTTCATTTAGGGCATATGTACACTTGGAGGTGGAGATGCAATCCATTGAGATAGCATGCTAAAAATAGTAGTGCAGCCAAGGGAAGCATGGGCTGAGCTGAGGGATGGCACAGGCTAGCCAATACAAAGTACAAACCTGCCTAAACCCTGTGGGTACGGCCACTGCCCCAGCTATACTACTAATTTTTACCAGTCTAAGTAAGAGAACCACCAGGTGCACTGTGCATAAATTCAGTGTAAAAATACTACCATTTGGGCTACTGTACACAGACAAAATTATACAGTAGCAAGATTTATGTACCCAGCATAATTTATTCATACTGCCCCATATGTCATCAGTAGATTAACATCAAGCTGGATCTACACAAAAAACAACACACAAGCAGTCAATCAGAAAACAACAGTCAAAATTTAGGGCCATATTGTTTCAGTCTTTCCCCAAGTTGAAGAGTTCACGTCCTAGTGACTCTTGCAAATGGGGATTGGTGAATGCAATGAGACAGAACTTTTCAAAAGTTCCTTTGTGTGGATTACATACGAATGATCCTTATTTGAAACTTCTCTTGTTACAGTGACTGCAGAAAACCTACAGTTACTGAGAGTAAGAACACCCAAACTGTTCGTATTCCTCAAAACCAGAGGGTTTAATTCTTGTTACGATTAAGGAACCCAACTGTGCTACCTTTGAATTCTTTGGGAGAATGATAAAGCCTAAAGTGTGTCCCAAGAGCATATTTGCTGATTTTTTTTTTACTAGTTCTTATATATATAGTTTACATTCCTTGGTTCATGTGTGAATTTACCTCTGTAATAGATGAACCTGAGCATGGGTTCATTAAGTGGTAAGTTATAGAAGGCTACTCGGTGACCATTTGTTCTGCCATTGGGGCACGCTAAAGACCAGTAGCTAACACCATCCTGCCATAAGACAGAAAAACAATTGTGTGTTGTTAGCAGTATATAAATTAAATTACTACAAAGTAATACCTAGGCTATTTGTTATGGATAGTCCTCCATTGTAGGATAACATAGTGACACACCACTGCTGGTACCTACCAAATGGAAGGATCAACTGACTGAAGACCATGGAATCACAGTCTCAATCTCTGAACACAAGTGTCTGAAAACAGCAGCTCCAGAATGTTCTCAAGTGTGAGGGAATAGCATTAGAAAAATGTCTCTCAGCAATTTCCTATAAGAAGTCAAAGCTCAGATGAACTATTCTTATAACACAAGCAAGACAGCAAATATTATAAAATATATAAACCAATGCAACTGGGCAACAAGACCAGCCCAGCAACAGAGTAATATAATTTGCTATTAGTTCAAAAGGGAAAAAAGTCAATGCAACTCTAACATGCATAAACCAGTCACAGTGATAATCGCCACATCAATCTACCCTGTAGAATAATTTCAACCAGATTTCAAAATAAAGAGACAGATTGATTGTTATAAATATACTATTCTCTCCCCTTCCATTGCATGTAGTGTTTCTACTGGTTTAGGATGACTGAATAACTCCAGACTCCTTAACTTCTGGAATATAGTGAATTTATTCTACTCCTCAAATCCCACTATCTTTTAAGTCTATCTAAAGATTGTAGTATAGGTTGTACTGTTGTCAGGTCCGAAACTTCTGTGAAGGCTAGTCCACGTTCTTTATTATAGGGACCACAATTCTTTCTTCTTTAACCCACAACTTCCCTTCTTTACTCTTCCCATCTATAGGCAGATGTCCTCAGATAATCACATCTTCATCTTCTGTCCTAAAGAGCAGGATGGTGTAAATCGAAAAAAGATCCATTTACAACTAAAGCTAGTTTAACAGCTCCACTTCAGCCAAATGAGTACTCCTTTTTGGCTCATTTTGTATGGATACTACCTGTTCACCTTAAAGGCTCTGGTTCAATTCTCAGTTACCACCAAGTGCAGCACTCATTCATGAAACAAGCCTCCACTAGGGATGGAACTCTGGTAATCATTTTGTGGAGCCAGCATTTAGCAGGGAGCACAGAGGATAGAGGGAATTCCAAATGGAATGTGACTGCTTCTTGTGTGAAACCCAAAATAAACTACAACACTACCACCAGCAATGTACTCAAGTTCCATCAGTCAAGGCAGCAGAAAGCCCAAGCACACAGTGCCATAGAATACACAAACTTTTCCACTGGGCCAGTTTAAACAGGTCTTTGAAACCAGCTCATCTTTGAAACCAGCTCCTCCACACCATTTCTAAATCAGAAGACTTTTTCTGTGATCATTCACTGTTTCTCAGATGGCTAAGTACTAAATGGGGATTAATTATTGGACTCCAGCACAATTTCTAATGCCATATTATAGCTCCGTTTTTAATTTTGATATAAATACAATTGTCTGAAAGCTGAATTCTTGCCTCAAATATTTTTTTAAACAGTAGCAGCAATGCATTCTGTTCTCTAAATAAAGTTTCTGAATTTATTATTTCCCCCCAGCTGCATTTTATTTTTTAAGGATATGGACCCAAGATGAAAATTCAAGTTCAAATATGAGTTTTTACGATTTGTTATGTTTCGATCCAGGTTTTAAAGGAGTTCCCCATCACTAGATTTATTCCATTGCCCACTATGATTATTTTGTAGAGGCTCTTAAAAAGGAGTGCAAGAAAAACAAAGCAAATGCTAGTTTTCATTACCAACTTAATTCTCTATAGGGAGAACATGGAGCTTCTCCATCCGCTCTCAATGGTACTTGCCTGAATGAAATAAGGAAAGCAATCATTTAGTGAACCAAAATTTAGTGCTTCTCCTTCTCTCTCTTTTCCCCCTTTGCAGTTTCTGAGAAGTCATTAAACACTCTCTAGGGACTAACTTAGTTCCATCTGTGCACTTTTAAAACTTTAATTGCTTTTAATCTTCCTTCTCTTCCTCTCCCAACCCTCCTCAACTCCAAATCACAATTATATTCCAAATACGTTTTCAGAAAGAATTCCACAAAGCACACAGCTATGGAGCATGGTAGCTACATGTTCCCAGGCAATTCAGTTCCATTGGCAAACTTGTTGTACTGTGTGGAAGACCCGAGTTCAGGAGTGACTTCTGGATACTTGCTTTATAGAATGTGTCGTCTCACCAAGCCAACTTTGCTGCTGAAGCCCTTATTCTGAAGTGATCACTCCTAGAGATCACGTGTGATTTGAACAAGATAAAGCTATACCAACAGAAGTACTGGCTATAAAAGGAATCCAATCACTTGATCTCCCACATCCAGTTAAGTTGCTAGGTACAGTACAATACAGGAGCAATATTGGAAAGTCAGAAAGGTGACAAGAAGCATTTCCTTTGCTGCACATACACTGGCTCATCTAATATGTATGGAGAAAACAGACAACATATCTTACTTAAGAGCTGGTCAAGATGATGTGACTCACAAATTCAACATATTGAACATGCGCAAATTTAGTTCGTTTGGGTCACATCTGATTAATCCTTCGGATTCTTCAAGACAACCAAAAAGGAACTTTCTTTTAAACAGCAATGTCCCAATTGAAAAATGGGAAAAATAGGAAAAGCTTAGTTCTATGAAAAACACAACAACTGTGGTGAGCTGTATACTTACATTTCCAAGTCTAGTTAATAATCCTACCTGTGTTCCTGAGCTTCCTGCCATTGTATTCCCTTCTGCCATCTTTGTCTCAAATTTTTCACAACCATGATAATGCCACATCACATTTACCATCCCCATTGACAAAGAAAAATAGAATCATCTGACTGGATATCACAGAGAGGACAAAACCATGCTCTTCATCATTACATTGATTGCTTCAATAAAAAAATTGACCGCAAAATCCTTAACCAACATCGCACCCACCATAATCTCCCTACAGCTGAGAGAACAGCTATATAGTCCCTGGAATCTAACCACCAGCTAGCAATCAAGCCAGCAGACAAAGGGGCCACCATCATAGTCCTCAACCAGGACTACTATGTTAATGAGGCCAACTGATAACTCCCCAACACCAGATACCACAAAGAACTCAAAGACACCCCCACACACACCTCCAGTTTACCCAGGAATTTAAGAATATCATCAAATCCTTCCCCAAACAACTCCAAGACAAAGTCTATCAACTCATCCCCAATGAATCCACCCCAGGGACCTTCTACATGCTTCCTAAAAGTCAAAAACAAGAGAACCCCGGCAGATCCATCATATCTGGCCATGGAACTCTTACTGAAGGAGCATCAGGGCCCATAGAAACCATCCTCAAACCACTCACCACACAGAAGGCCATCTTCCTCAAAGACACAACCACTCTCTCAGAATACCATTCTTTCTTATAAACTAGCATCCATCACAATGACGGTATAGCTGCCTGCCTCAAATATTCACACAATTGACAACCCCCAGATATCTACCCCAAAAATTGCCAAATTCATCCTCATCTATAGCTATTTTACTTACACAACCAACGCTTTGTCCAAACCATGGGAGCAGCTGTGGGTACTATGATGGCTCTCTAATATGCTTCATGGGCTACCTTGAAAAAGAATTTCTGGACAAATGCACCATGAAACCAATGATATACCTGAGGTACCTCAATGATATTTTCATCCTCTGGACATACAACTTGCACTCCCTCAGATTTCCACCTCAACTTCAACAGCCATCACCTATACATTAAACTCTCTAGAACACTCCCATACTAGCATCAACTTCCTGGATACTGTGATCAGCCTCAATGGCCTACAGACAATCATATACAGGAAACTCATGGATAACAACACCTACTTTCCTAGATCCAGTAACCACCTGAAACACACCAAGAAATCAGTAATCTACAGCTGGGCATTCAGATACCACAGAATATGCTTCGAGAAGAAAGCCGGGGATATACACACCTTAAGACATTCAAAACTGCCTTCATCAAACAAGGACACTTCACCAGAGAAATAAATCACATCATGAAACAGGTAACCCAAATACCCCGAGACAACCTGCTTCAATACAGAAATACCCACGACCACACATACTTTTAGTTCTCACCTTCCACCGGAAGTCATACGGGTTAACAGTTACAACCCATACTCAATAGGGACCCCATCTTGAAAGAAGTCTTTCCTAAATCCCCTCTTCTGGCCTTAGAACAACCACTCCAACCTCTCCAAGCTCATCATCAGAAACAAGCTCCCTAAAGACTAGGACCTTGCCAGAACAGATGCAAAAACTGCACACAACTCTCCACTGCTACAATAATTGACACCCCCACAACACACCTTTTAAGATCCATGGATTGTATGCATGCCTATCACACCATGTGGTATACCCTTAGTGCACTGGATGAGATATGTCTACACAACCAACTAAGAACCTGCAACTGGCTCGTGCCAGTCAACGTAGGTTCATGAGGCTCAGGCTGCAGGTCTGTTTTGTTGCCGTGTAGACTTTGGGCTTATGTTCTATGACCCTGAGAGTCAGGCTGCAGCCTAAGCCAAAAAAATCTACACAGCAACAAAAAACAGCCCCACAGGCCAAGCCTGTGTTGGCTGGTACAAGCCAGACAGGTATCTAGTTGCTGTGGAGACATACCTTTATACCCCAATAAACATTATGTAGGGGAAATGAGACAATCACTACGTTCTCAAATGAACTCACAGGAAAATGATGGAAGACCAAAAACACCCTATTGCCTGTGGGTGCATACTTTTCACAAAACTGTCACTCTATATCTGACTTATCAGTCCTCATCATCAAAGGAAACCTGCACAACACTTCCAAAAGATGAGCCTGGGAGCTTAAATTCATTACTCTGCTAGACATTTAAAATCATGGATTGAACAGAGACACTGGATTTATGGTTTATTACAACAATCTGTAATCTACTAACCCTTTCATTTTGTCCTATGACTGCAGAGGTGTTAACAAGCCACTCTACCTTGAATCGTCCCTTACAATGTGTATAAACTACTTATGCTAAACACTCTGTTCCATCTTGCATTTTGTCGTGATGCTTGGAGTTCCTTTCTCAGACCTAAAGGGCAGCTCTGCATGGCTCAAAGTAGTCTCTCTCATCTCCAGGTCCAGTGGAGCTATACCACCTTTTATAAATAGTTATAAGAGCAGGCACTAGAGTCAGTGGATCCTGACCCCAGTCATATGAAGTGGTTGTAACATTTTGTAACATTGATTCCTGTCATTTAACTGGGACTGGGCAATAAAACCCATCTCCTACAGCACTCCTCACTGTGGTTGTTGGCAATAGAATATTCTTTCCATATTCATGTGAATAAAGGAACATTGAGTTGAAGTGAACTTTAATTCAAAGTGTTTCTTTAGTAGGTTCTAAGCTTTTGGTACCAAGAACAGTGTGTACAACTGCATGCTTCTGCCCTTCTCTTTGATCCAAGGCCCCAGCATGGATTTAAGATTCACAGAGATGAATGCTACCTACTAAAACACTGTTTACTATAGTATCTAGCCATTCTCTTTGTCTCGTGTAAGAACTGACTTTGTTCCATTATACTGGGCTTCTGAGATCTGATGGGATGGATGGACCAGAGGCAATGATATTTTTCTAATATAACCAAACCAACTCAATATATACTGTAGGTGAGCCTTTTGCACACATCAGATTGTATAAATCCATCAATATGCATTATGCTGCTTTCATTAAAAAACCATGTGGCTTACAGTCAGTTGACATGATTTATACAAATCTATCTACAGAAATTTTTGTTTTAAACAAAAACAAACTACGTTCCCATTGCCTTTTGCTTTCCTTAAATATCAATCTGATTTCTTTGTAACTAGTCCCAGCTCTTCGTTCAGAAGTAAAACACTGAATAATTGACGACTGTAGGTGTTGTACCAGGGAAGACTATAGATGTCCGGTATATCAAGACAGGGTCCTTTGAGAACTATTTAGATACTACTGAAGCTTAAATAAGGCTCCTACAATGAGAAATGAAATAAAACCAAGCCACTGATATAACCATAGAAGCCATGTTAAATAGTATAGTCCGGGTTTGGCTCCCACTTCAGTTGCTTTGCACTGTTTGGCAGCACAAAGCCACTGGCAAGCTATTTTCTGCAGGAATTTCCCTTGCACAAGGGTGTAGAGCCAGCGCAGTTGCTATACATTTTTGCCCCCAACTCTCCCCTCAACCCCACTTTACCGGATGTGGCCAGGCTGGGACACCTCTGTGATCCAGCTACGCCTAGCTGCCAAGACTGCACTTTAGGGCCATCAGTATCCAGGCATAAAGTTGTTCCAAGGACTTTAAATGTCTGGCTAGCCCCAGAATCCAGGGGCCACAAAGGTCACATACAATCCTCCCCAAACTGTGCTGAGTGAGCTTGGACCCTGGGCCTCTAATCAGCACAAGCAGAGCAGTAAGAAAACCTGACAGTACATGCAGGACCTATTAATAAGAGAAGCCTCTAGCCAGTCTAATCTGATGATTGTGTAATGAACTCCTCCTTCCTAGTGATGGAACGATATGGCTGGTTTTGTGTCGGCACTGCTTAAATCATACACCCTTTTGAGGGAGTAGAAGTGAAGCCAGCTGATGTTTCTGTTTGAATCAGGGAGAGAGAAGAGGCCAATTAATACACATTCTGAACTCCTACCCGTCAGGGATTTGTTAATGAGTATTCATATCAGAATGGGTCTTGTATAACCTTGAACTGCTTCCTCCGCCTCAATTGATTGACATGCACAACTTGGAATTCACCACATTGTCAACTGTGTAAGAAGCAAGTTTCTGAAGAAATAGAATTTGGCCAGATATGTTTTAAAAGGCATGCCTTAAAGTGGGAGGGGAAACCCCTTAAGGTTTTCCAACTTTGAAAGATTTTTTTTGTTTATTTTTGGGTTTGTTTGGTTTTTTTAAAATGTATTCTATGTCAGCACTTTGGCATGCAGAGAGAAAAAATTATGGGCTAGTTTCTCTCTCCTCTAGTGCAGTATATTTTGAGACTGAAAAGCAAAACAGACATTTTTCCTTAAAACAAAGCAAAGAACACACACAAAAACCTCTAAAGCAGTAAAATGAATATTCACAGATTTACTTTCAACCCACAGCCCTGTTAGTTTTTATTGTAAAGAGAGTAATTTTAAATTCATATACTTTGTTCTAAAGTGCCACAAGAAAGCACCAAAATGCAGGCTTGCTGACTGAAAATGAAATCTCTTCATTTCTTACAGGCTCCTTGTACACAGGGCATTTTCTAAGTTCCTGTGTAAATCTGACAGTTTAACTCAGCAGAATTTTTCCTACCTCAACCACTTCACCAATTCATGACACTTACAAGACACCTAAAATCAGAATATGAATTTTAATGACAACACCAACAATAAAAAAATACATAGGAAACTATTAAAAACTCTGTGTACACACACACACACACACACACAAGGTAAAGATTAACTTAATTCAGATTTACATTCAGGCAAATTTACATATCAACGTGAGTGTCCAAAAACTCTGAAGGTTTGCCAAGTTTCTTCTGCATTCTTATTCCTGACCCGACTTGTGCCCCAATCACTAAGGTTAAACATCAAGGACAGATCAATTGGATATGAAAGAATATTTTCATAAACATTGTTGGAAACATGTCTTGAATGTCAAAACCCCCCTTGTATAATATTTGACAAAGGATCCAGTTTCAGAACTGGAGCTCAATGGCATTTTCTAAAAGCCTTTGGCAAATGCCCAGCGTCTGGAGCCAAATGCTGAATGGAATGCAAACTCCCTAAGAAGCGTTTTTTTTAAAATTGTGTGTGTAACTTAACTGCATCAGTCCTGGGGAATTCTACAAAAGAACAGCACCAAGTGATTAAAGTTACATATTAAGGGGAAGAAGTATTATTACATGGATCAATGATGTGATTAGAAGTCATATGACATTTTCACAGCATTGAGTTGCATATCTTTTTATCCAAAGGGTGTTATAACACGTATTTGCAACTGAAACAAAAATTACTGAACACACACAGAAGAATACTTGATCATTTAAAGCATATTAACTCCCTACGGCTAACCCAAATGAATTTTGCCTGAATAATTAATTGAGAGGAATTTTTATGTTACAGTAATGAGAGAGGAATTTCTTACCTGTTCATTCCTCTCAGTTACTTTGTTACTGTCACTATTACATTGGTTCCTCCTCTACATCAGCTGCCTGGGTAGCAGCCAATCATTAAATCCTCACTCCTCAGCCAGGAATTTCCAGAGCTTAATTTAATGAAACATGAACACTGCATTATGTCTCTTTTCCTCTGAGACAAAACAGCTAAGAAGGTTGCAAGGTCAGGAGTGGAGTAACCAAATCATAGAAAAACAATCTGTAAGCATAGATGTGTCAGATTCTGAATACCAGTCCTCAACGTAGCGGGTATGCAACAGATACAAAGGTGCTAAAGAGAATAACAAAATAAATAGTACATATTTCTACAGCTCCCTCCATTCAAGAATCTCAAACTTCAGAAATATTCATTAATCAATCCACAGTACAATTGAACACCAGAAAATTTCAGCCAAAAATTGAAATTTTGGTTTTTCAACGGAACACTCACCCCAATAATATCCCTCAAGTTTCTGCAACAGACAACTTTCTTGCCAGATTTAGTTTAGTCAAAACCTTACGTTTCCATCAAAAAACAAATTTTTCAAGGAGATTGTTAAACAGCCCTAATTCTTAGCTCCTAGAATTTTGACGTAACCACGACTGGCACTAATCATATACTCTGACCAAAGAAAGACCTCAACCCCTTTCAAGGGAATTGGTGGGCAAGAATTTACCACTTCATCACAACATCCTGCCAAAGTGAGTCATCTTTTAGGACAAGACAGTTCATTTGCTGGACCAAATAAATTCTTGGTGTAACTGAAGTTGCATCCACTCACACAAAATCGGAATGTGTCTATAAACTGATTAGTCCTGATCACTTGACTCTCAAAAATCAACAACTGGGCCAGCCAATCATCCAGATAGAGAAAACAGTCCTCCACCATCCTGCTGCTACCGCTACCACCACCATAAAGGTGTAAAGCTATAGTAGCAAACAAAACTGAGACAGCAGGGAGCCTGAGATGAATCAAGATGGCTAGAAACTATTGGGATATAAAGCTAGCTACTGAGAAGTAGAGTTCAGTGTCTTCATCTACAAGCACTGAAGTTTGTCATTTATTCATCTGTACAAAGGTCTGAAAACCTGCATGCAATTGCAGTCAATGAACCTATGGCTTTTTTTGTTTCCATTCTGAGGAATCTTTTGAAGGTGCCACGCAATAAATGACCTGCTGACAATCAAGAAAGCTTGAAGGACTCAGAAAAACAACAAAAATTCTGCTGGAAAACAAAAACACACCAACAAAAGTTGGTCCTCTGTAAGTTACAAGCTTTTGAATTACACAGACCTAAAGAAGAGCTCTGTGAAGCTTGAAAGCTTATACCTTCCACCAGCAGAAGTTGTTCCAATAAGAGATATTACCTCACCTTGTCTCAGACAAAATAGTATTTATTATTAAAAGACTCGTGGCTACACAGTACTGAAAATACTACATGTGAACCATTTCAAAATAAATTCCAAAAACAGAACATGCAGTTTTTATTCCCAAGACTTACCAAGGGGAAAAAGCCTCCTTTCAGGATACATTAATACACAGGAACCATCTAACCATCACATGGTTACTTCAACTTGCTTTCAAATAGCAATCCTCTATTATAATTATTTAGATATTGTAAATATAAATAGATGCTGAACTACACACAAGACAAGTAGGAACACTTTCTGAATTGAAGCTTCAAATCCAACTCCAGCACAGCTTCCTCTAGTTTGTTAACCTCCAACATCTTGGAACCTGCCTTCACTCCCAAATAAGACTCCCATAAGCATTTTTCCACAGGTTGGCATGAATATAGCTAAAGCTCCTGATGGAATGTTGTGCTCCATCAGAACATGTCAAAGTGCTGACTTGGATGCTTTATAAAAATACCAGCATGGTCTAAAAGGCCAAAACAACACTATTACCAGTAATAATGCAGTATATATTTCAACCCTGTCAGTCCCCCAACTCTTTCAAAGACAAGTAGTTCAAACAATATAAATATAATTTATCTTCTCCAAATTCTGTCCTAATAAATACATAGGGACAGATCCAGATCTCAGTTGTATAGTTATAAATCAGGTTATCAATACTGTCTCAATGCTTAGACAGCCCTACAGAGATTGGGAAACCATTGTGGTAGACACTATACACACACACGAGATAATCCTTACCCCCTAAAAACATATAGACAAGACAAAGAACTGAAGCAGTTTGCCGAAGCTGTCACATGCCACCAGGAACAGAACATTGATCTTTTAAGTGCCAGTCCAGTGCTCTAACTACAGAACCATTCTTCCCCTCCAAAATACACCACTGTATATTCTGTGCAACTGATATAAGAATCAGATTCCTCAACCCTAAATTTTTTTTAATCTATGTTTTTTGTTTTAAATAGAGATATATGAGTATGTTCAACTAAAACAAAAGTCAATCGGAACCTTCCTCAAACTTGAGTCAAAGATTTTTAAAAAGTCATATGCCCTGATAGCATTTCATATGAAATCAGAAAGTGTGAGAAGTCTCTTTCAGCTGAGTAAGTACAGATAAAGATGTTAAGATAAGATGAAAAGATCGATATGTTAAGACAAGATGAAAAGTATGTGAATTGGATGAAATTTTTCAATCAAAAATTTGAGAGGCAAATATTGTAGTCAGATCGACCAGAACATTGTTAATGTGTGGTGAATTTGTTGAATTGTTTCAATCAAAAAAATCTTTAGAAATTGCTCAATTTTTCTAAAAATATTCAAAAAACATATTTTTAATTCAAATTGACTTATCATTTTGAAGTTTCCTTAAATGATACTTTAAACGTTAAAATTTCTTCAATTAAAAAATTAAACATTCTTTCAAGTCACAGGAAGCATTTTGTGAAACCCAAATTGAAATTTCCCCTGACTTCTCAGAATAGCCAGCAAACCGAACCAATCAGTTATTCAAACACTCTAATTTGAAATTTTGATAGCACATCCAATCTTACTTCAAATACATTTACCAGTTGATGGCAACTTAGGGGTCCCATACTGCAATTATATTGTGTGGACTTCCTGTACACAATGGTTCTAAAGAGTAGAGGCTGAGTGAACAGAGAACTGCTCTCCTTCCTGTGAAGATGGGGACCCCTCAGAAGCTATTGCAACTGGAACACAGACAGGAAGTAGGTGGCAGGACAATGGGGCTTGCTTCCAGGGACAAAACAGGGTGAGAAATCAGCAGATCCACACCATGAAGAGGTGGAGACCAGGAACAGAACTCTCTACTCCTTTCCAGTCAGAGGAATCAGGGCTATTATCACCTTAGGATCTTGGGGTAGAAAACCGTCAACCAGAATAGGTCAAACTGTCTCAATAGCAAGGAGCAACTCTGATCCGTTAAGGAAGCATTTGTTTTGACTAAACTTTCAATAGTGGAAGACGACTATTAGTTCCTTCTTGGAAAAATATACAGTCCAAACACAAAAGGTGCTGAGCATCCACAATTCCCATTTATCTCAGTGGGAGCTGCAATTGCTCAGCTCCTCTGAACAATCAGGCCTATAAAGGCTAACTAGAATGTAACTGGAATCTCGAGGGTACTGAATATGCACTTGGCCAGTCATTGCATTATAAAACCACTTGCCAGGTTATAAGATGACTTGCTATATGGCTTATCGAAAAGGTAAAAGTCCTAATGAGAGTATACAGCTAGAATGCTACAAAACTATTTCTTGTAATTCAGAAAATAAAAATAATCAGTCAGTTGGCCTGTTGGTAGTGTGCATACTACATGAAGGCTTGAAATTGAAAAGTGATATTTATTAGCTTCCAAATAAGTTCAACATGGCACTTGAATTATTTGCTTGTGGGTACAGTCATTTAATATTTGGATATTGATGCAAGACAGGTGCTAGAAATGCCAGCTAGTGAAAACTCCTGAAGACAATGCAACCCTGAATGTAACAGCAGATATAATATGACCATTAGGGTTTTGAAAAGAATGTACATATTAGATAGAACATTACATTCGCAGTGTCATAGTAAAGGTTGTGTCAGCCAACCCTTTAAATCCCAGAACTTCATTGTTTCAGTTTCATTCTTTGTGGTCTGGTCCGAGATGAACACACACTGGCACATAATGCAGAGCACATGGAGGACCAGGACCCAGTCCCCAAAGTTGTGTAAGAGTAAGTCTGCATTGTGGCTTCATCTTCAACAACCTTGTACTGGCATGAAGAACAGGAGGGGGGCTTATATATGTAGAACTATCCCTGTTGGAAACTGAGGTGTAGAGAAACGAAGACCCCAGTTCATCAAGACACTTACACACATGCATAACTTTAAGCACAAGTAGTCTCTTTAAATCAATGGGACTACTTGTGCTTAAAGTTAGGCGCATGCTTAAGTATCTTGATGAATTTAAGTACCTGGCTGACCTAGGGCCTAAATGACTTTCCAAAGGTGTCTCAGTCTGTGGCACAGCCCAGAAACTAAATCCATAGCTTTCATGTCCCAGTCCTGTTCCTTGCCCACAATACCAACCTTTCTTTCCATTAATGAACACAGGCACTCAGGTGCCACAGTGAAGACAAAGGATATTAGAAAGAGTCATGTACAGACTTCAATACAGCCCAATGGTCCATCTAGTCTGGCGTCCTGCCTTTAGCAGCTGCCAGCGATAGATCTTTCAGGCAAACATAACATATACCTAAAGCTAAGTAACTACTGGATCAAAGTTTTCACTCTTATGATGGTATAAAAATCAGTGAAGGACAATACTTGAGCACTAAGAAAAAAGTTCAATAATTTCTCTCCTCACATTTACATCTTGAAATTTAGAAACGTACGAAAATATTTTCTTCAGTCATATGTATATGTTATTAAAGGGATGCTTATGAATACTGGATAGGTGACAGTGATTTTCCACAAACAGCAGGGACCAATTTCTTTTCAGAAAAAAAAAGTGCACACAGTTTCAGTGGGATTTGGATCTGATCCTAATGGAAATATTTCTGACTATTAAGTTTGAATCAGCCCCCCCAATATATCAACTTTGCAAACAGATAGAAGGCATGGGTGTAAAAGGATGTACATACAATTTTGGGCCCACCAAACTTGATACATCCTTTTAAAGAAGGACAAAACACATTTAGTAAAAATTAAGAACTGATACACAAGAAGCACCTAATTATAAAGTCATTCCTTTTTGTTTTCTTTTAACCGATGCCAGGTGATATCAGAGTCTCTCTCTCTTCTGTGTGGCACAGACAGAAAAATCTCTTTTCCAGCACTTCTGAGAAACGTACTATCTGAGCCATCCTTAGATGCTAATGATTACCAAATTGTGGTAGTGGCCCAACACCCACAATTAAATTTAACAAATCCTGTAGAGCTTATGACAACGAACTGTGCATCATAAACTTTGTCAGCCCACCAGTAAAACAAGTAATTGATTTATCCTTTCCCACTGATTTTTTTTAATAAAAAGATGTTTTTCCTTAACCAAATGTATATAAATTTTAATGGATCTGCAAAGCATGGGACCATTTGCTCCCTCCCCACAGCACCTCCCTTTTCCAATTCAAGTAAGGAGAAAGGTCGTCCATGAGGAAATGGCCTGGCTCTGTTTGGGAGTGGGAGGCACATGGCAGCAGGAAACCAGAGAAGCCCCACATGCAGCTTTGTCCACAGTTCCTGGGAAAGGCTGTGATTGCCAGATAGTACAGAGAGGTGCAGGTCTGTGTAGGACTTATGGGGGAGCAGCAGCCAGTCAGGGAACCAGTGCAGAAGGCCCCAATAAGAGATGCTAACTGAAGTTGACTTGGAATCCTGCAAGTGCCTATTTGCTGAAAAAGAAACTGGACTGGTGGGGCATTGCAAGCACTAGGGCTGAAGAGCCCTGACTCTTTATTGGACAACCCATGGATGCAAACAAAAACTGCTGTTGCTCACTTTGAACTGTAACTGTAAGTCTCTATTCCTAGCTTATTTGCAACTTTTCTCTTCCTGACAGCCATAGTAAAATATCTTTTCACTTAGGCATGTGTCTGGGTGATTATTGGGACTCACCAGGGCGAGAACCAACAAGACCCAGCTGTTAAAGTACCTATAGTGCTGGCCACTGAGTTGTGGTACACCGGACACGTTACTGCCATCCTAGGGGGTTGGTGTACCGGGCAGCCACAATTATTACAAAGTGAAGGGGGCAAGGAGCATGGTACTACACTCTGCATCCTGATGACCTGTCCAAACAAAATTTTTCCCTTTAATGTCCAAGACACAGATTGTGCTTGTGCCTCCAAGTGAGTAATCAGTCAATGGGTAATAGGCCTTTATCCACACAATATGGCCTGCGTTACCCAGGAGATCAGGCTAGGTAATCATAATGATTCTTTCTGACCTTAAAAATCTATGGAAAAAACCTTAAGCATATAGGTAGTCCCATTGCTAGATCAGAGCCATTGTCCTGATAATCTGCACCTGAAGACCAAATATATCTTGCCTTTGTCCCTTGTGGAAAATGTGTGCAAAATCCTTTGGTGCACTTCCTGCCCAACTTCTTGGCTGTATGTGGTATGGTTTGACCTAGGAGAACTGCTATCTGATTTGTACTTACATTCTGTATAAAAGTAGTTTAAGACAGTTCAAGTTGAAAAAAGAAGACTAGTAAATAACAAAGAGCAGACAAATAACTATATTCTTTTTTAAATTGCTTATTTTAATGCTTTGGCTCAAAATTCAGACTGCTAAGAAATATAATCTGACAGCACAGATGTCAAGAAAAAAGGGGGACAAAGTAAGACCTCATACAACAGACATATTTCCATTAGTGTGTATGTATGTATTTTACAATTTTAATTTCACTGCATACCTTTTATTATTTAAACATTCCCCTTAACTACTGGATACTCTTTAAGGGACCAGGGAGCAGAGAGTCTTGCCTGGGGTCCACAAGTCAAGGACAAGCACGAGGCGTTAGACAGCAAGCAGGGATCAGAGTAATCACTAGAACCAGAATCAATAGGCAAGAGTCAGGCCAGGGTCAGAGATTGCAGATCAGAGGTAGTTACCAGGCTGGAATCAGGATGCAGGATCCCAGTCAGGCTGGGATCAGAGACAGGAGATCAAAGAGTGAGGTAAGGTCTCAAGTCACAGCAAACCAGAAGTCTGCATGGTTGCCCAGACAACTTCCTGGGGCACTCTCCAGGGTTAAATAGTGAGCATTGGCCAATCAGGGTGCTGTCGCTCTGATCCCATCCCTGCAGTGCCTGATTTCTGCAGCACCCCTTGCATGTGGCTCTGTGCTGTGTCTCCCAGTGTCTATGTGGGAACATCAACTATCCCATGCTCTGCAGGCCAGTGTTCTCGGCCCATGAAACTCAGAAACTCAGATAGAGGCCTTGTATTGGTGCATGTCACCTAGAAAATGAAATTGACCAAAAAACAAATTAAAACCCTCCAAGCTAAGTCAAGTGCAAAGAAACACCTATGGTTGAAATAAGAGGTAAATCCTCAGCTCATTTAACACCTTTGGTCTTGATCTATGCCAGTTTGTATCAGCTGAGAATCTGGCTTTTTTTTCAAGTCTAAAAACTATTTCTCATACTAGCAGCACAACTACGGATATTAGAACTGGATGAGATTCCCCCCTACAAATTGTTTATTGGCCAAAAATGCAGTTTGGGGACACAACCAATTATATGTGAAATTGGAGAAGAGTTTCAAAATCTTTTTCAGCTGAAAGTCAAAACGTCTAGTTTCAATACTTTCAAAACAAAAATGTTTCGATACTTCATTTTGAGGTTATGAACATGCCTACCTTGCCCCGCAGTTTGGGATACAGGGATTCGACCAATAACAAGTACTGGAGTGCTGCACAGTAACTTCCCCCATGCGGATGCTGTGAGCACAAACTAAAAAGTTCCTACTTTGCATGAATGTAGTCCTGTTTGAAGAGGACTGTGTTAATGCAAACTAGGAACCTTTTAGTTTGTGCCTGCAGCATTCACATGTGAGTTACAGCGCAGCACTTCGCTGTGCATGGCTGTTCACACCCCCCAGTCTGAATCATAGGTATTCAAACTAGAGGTGTAGAGGGTGTGTCTTGAAATGGTTTCCATTATATACAGGGTTTACAGTTTGGTTCAATGGCTCAGCATTCCGGCCTGAACTATGGGGCAGTATAGACATGCCTTATGTTTTTTGTAATTTGGATATGCTTTTTTTTTAAAAAAAAAGAAACTAAATCAACCAATTTTTGGGTCAAATTCAACATTTAATTTCAGAGCCAGTGAAACATTTAGTTGGACCCAAAATGAACTTTTAACAGGTTCTCTTTTTTGAAAGAAAAACTGAAACAAAAACAAAAAAACCCAACCAGAAATAAATTTTGGGAGAATTTTTAGGTTTGGCCTCCAAACTGATCAATCAATTATTCAACTCAGCTTTTATAGTACTTTAGTGTTAGGTTAGTGTGTCTAGGATCACCCCCACCTACAGAGTTTGTTCTTTCTACCCCACACATCCCAGCCACTTTAGACAGGGCAATAATTTTGTCCACAGACATGAAATGATACTATGTAATCATTGGTTTTACTGTAGCAACTAGGGGTCCTAATCATAGACCAGGACCCCGTTGTGCTAAGCACTGTACAAACAGAGCAAGAAGACATTATCTGCCCCAAGAGAATTAGCATTATACCACAATCTTGCTCCCCCTGAGAGCAACAGAAGCAGGGGCAAGACAAGGATATCAAAGCTCCAGGTACATTACATTATCAACTCCAAAATATTTGTTTTAATTTTATGGCAGTTTAGCTATTTAAGCTTAATGAGGCTGATCAGGACTCAAAACAGAATTTTTAAAATGTACCTACCCTACAAACTCACTTGGGCAGATATCTGCTGCTTTACTTATTTAAAAAAATTTCTAGAGCATTTTCATGCTCCAATGCATTACGACTAACTGCAGACCAAAACACAAATACACGTATATTATTTAAAAAGCGTTTAAAATGTTCAGCAGAGGATTAGGGATGATACAACTGGTCAGGAATGAGTCAATGCCATAAGAGTTGCCTAATTGCCCTGCACTAAGAATTTGCACAATGTATCAGGAAATAGCATGGAAAGACTTAGCCAGCAAACATCAGTGTTTCTAAATATACACTACAATTTGAGGTCTTTTATCCTTAAAATAGAAAAGTCAGTGGCTTTTTAACCTTTACTGTCCTACACAAATACTCCTTATGTACCTTCAAGTATTTGTTTAATGACCCTTGATCAATTATTAATGTGTTGTGCTAGTTCAGTTGATTAAAATTACATTATAGCTCAGTTTTGGAAGACACAACTAGTGGGAAAAAATGCAATCATTACTTAATTGGTGCCAACAAACAGATCTGCCAAAAATGTAACAAGCTTCCAGCTAAACTACAATAACCTCAATGATTTGTTTTCCATTCTATAATTATTTCTTACTGAAAGTAATTCTTGCAAGGATGTAATAGATGCAAATAATTTAGGCATGAACTAGCAAAATCTCAAGATCTACTGGAAAGGGTAAATCAATCGAATGCATATTCTGTATATGTATATTATAACGTATATGTATAAGTATGTATGAATGACTGAAAACATTCTCAGTAACCTACAGGTCACAGTCCGCATTATAGAACTTACTATAATATTGCAAAACAAAATGGAAATACCTGCCATAATTGATCCAAAAAGCTTATGAGCATACAAGAAACCATTAGAACATTCAGGAAGTAAGTGACAACAAGGACTCTGCTTCAGTTCAGCTTCATTAGAAACACTGATGTTTTATATGAATTATGTGATTAACCCATGTAAAAATTAAAATCTGATTTTCATCCTAGATCCATAAGAATCTGCATCAGTGTAAGCATTCAATACTCAATTCACAAACAAGAGATTAGATGGCTTACGGCCCTAGCAGTAGGCTACAAAGTTTTGCACAAGTCAAGGTTACTGGTTCAAATCCAGGCAAGTTAATTAGAAGCTCCAAAGTCATTACTTTCTGATAGCTGTTTCTGATGCTCATTGTGAAGTGAGCTGGTGTTCTCAATCAAGTTTCTACTGGCAATTATCCACATGACAATCTCCATCAAAAATGATGGCTCACAGAGAGCAAATTGCTTTCAGGTCATGGGTAGGAAGGATGATCTTGTGGCTTCGGATTCGGGAGATCTAGGTTCAGTTTGTGCCTCGGTCACAAGCTTCCTATGACATTGGGCAAGTCACTTCTCCCATCTATGCCTGAATTCTCTGTTCTATAAAATAAGCATAATACTTTCCTTCTCCCCCTCATTTTATGTATCCTCTCTTTAGACTGCAAGCTCTTCATGGCAGCCATTGTCTCTGACTAGGTACATATATAGGACAATGGGGACCTGGTCTTGGTCAATGGTTTCTTGTATGCTCTACATACTACTGCACTACAAATACAAAATAATAGTAACAGCTGAAACACACTGGTGGACTTCAGATGTATATTTGTGGTTAAATTACGAACTTGAGGTGATGGCTGGTGCCCAAAAGAACTGGGCTGGCTGGCAATCAGATACCGCCCCTTCTCCTGTCCACTCATTTCTCAAATGAGACTTTGTCTTACCCACAGACACAATTATTTCTGACTTCAAAAAAATCTGATCAGTTTGGGACACTTTCCTTGCCACAAGAAATCCATCTAATAGTTGCTTCGTTCCATGTTCAGCCTCACTGCCAGGTCACAAGCTCCCTGCTCTACCTTTCCCCCAGTGACTGAATCATAATTCCACACCCCATTCCCTGTTTAACAGTCCTCCCAGTGGGTTCTTCAGAAAATCCCAGTAGGTGTCTACCTACATCTCTAGACACCTAAATACCTTTAAAAGTCTGGCTCCTGGAGGCTAAAGTTCTTTCAAGTTCCACAGGGGACTGAAGAAGCAGCAGTCCATGAGCATGCATACCTCTTAGCTGTTCTCTATATTTACTGTGAAGGGCTGTTGAATCGCAGTGTAGATGTTTAGGCTGAGGCTGGAGCCCACTCTTTGGGACCCTGCATCCAAACAGCTACAGCTCAATTAAATAGCCCTGTAGCCAGAGCAAGCTGATATGGGTCAGTTGCAGGTTTATAACTGCAGTGTAGTTACACCCATAGTGGAAACTAGGATAGAAGACATCTATCATCTTCCTTACAGCAGCTCCTAACATCTCTCTCTCACCTCTGGTTTTCTCTGCTGTGCAGCTGGAGAGCAAAGAAAAGAAAGGCATATGCCACAAAGAGCTTTTGTTTGCTTCAAGAAATAAAGGAGAGGGGATTTAATAGGTAGAGCTCAGCCTCACTGGCCCCTCATAACCAGCTGCCCTGATGTAGTTCAATCCCCAGTGCTATATCTTGAACTTGTCAGTCTTACAATGGCTAAAAATTAAAAAGGTAGTTAAAATACATATATAAATAAGGAAGGAGAATAAACAGCAGTGGAGGTCGCCTAAGTGATTTATGGGCAAATCCAGTCCCCTCCTATGTTCTCACACAGGATCCCTTTGCAATATAACTGGTACAGGTTGTTCAGCACCCAGCCATGATAACTGGAGCCTGGCACTGGACTCCAGAGGTGAGTCTTATAGACTGATGACTGAAAACTACCTACCTTTTTACTTCACCAGCCTACTATTCAGTGAGAATATCCTGAAAATCCATCACACTTGGGATCTAAACATGCACTTCAGACAGTCTTTTTGCTCTCCATACAGCTATTCAAAGCACAGCAGACAGAGCAAAAAGCAATAACATGACAAGAATTGCCCTTAAGATGATGAGACCTTATTCTCAGAGAAAAAGGAAGAAAAACCAAAAAAACTCCACTTTGTACCCTGGACGCAAGTCTACTAATCAGACTAATAGTTGGTTCTACATCATGCCTTTCCCCCATAGCGTAAACCAAGATATTGTCCCATACTGCCACTTACTGTTACAGTTTCTTGAGTCAAGCATGAGACTGAGCCCAGCATTCTTTCATTATAGCCTGGTTCCACAACTGTGACAGTGTGGCCCTTAGGTAAGTGGCTACACAAACATGACAATTTTCCAAATGAAAAAATAGACACTGATCGGGGTGTTGCAGGGGTCAGTTTAGGTGTAGGTCAAGGTTTTACCAGCATAGGAAAGGGTTTCCATTCAGTTAAGCAACCAGTACCCTTTTCACCACTTTCACACCTTTCATTCTTTTATTTATTATTTGTACTGAAGTGGCACCAAGGAGCCCCAGTCATGAACCCGATTGTGCCAGGCACTGAAAAGACACAGAATAAAGACTTGTCCCTGCCTCAAAGAACAATGGAAACAAAAAAGTTTCAGCAAAAGGCATAGTATTTCCTTCATTGCAAAGCTTATTGGAAAATGGTAATTTTCCATGAAAAATTTTGAAGTCAAGGTGTTTCATAATAAAAATTTGACAGGTAAAATTTATCAAAATGAAAAATGTTTAGATTTGGTTTTATCTGAACCCAGACCAAAAAGAAATTCAGTTTTCAGTGTTCATAAATGTCTGGGTTTATTCTTCCCCCCGCTGGAAAATAAAAGATGTTTATGATACATTGTTCATTCCAATTCTAATTCAATAAAATGGAAATTTTCTATTTCACGATGACATTTCACTTAGATAAATACTGGAAAATTTAGCCTTTCATCAAAACCTTAGACAAAAAGTTGATTAGCTGTACTTTTCTGGGATTTCTATGGATTTTTCTAGATTATGGTGTTGACAGTTATACACAGTAATGTTTTTTATTAATGGAACTCTTCCACAACTGGTGTTGAGAAAAGTCAATATTTGTTTAGAGGGGTTCAACAATTTAAATATTGTTGCAGGAAATATTCCTGCCACTGCATTCCTCCAGTTCTGTAGATTTTTCTAGAATGGTGTTAAGTGTAAACAGGACCTAATCATATCAGTCAAGCAATTTTGGACACCTGCTGAACAAACACGGTCAGTAGTGGAGGGTCAGCAGTTGACAATCACTTGCAACAAGGTCATTTTCCAAACATAGATGGACCTCATGTGAAGGAAGGCTAGCTGTCAGTCTCATGTGGTATATAAAGCACATGGCTGTCCTTAGAATGAAGCTTTCCTAGATGTCAATATATGACAGGTCTTCTGAGGACTGGTCTGTAGAGTATGGTTTTAGATTTCCTCATTGTCAGCCACTGAACTGCAATGAAAAGCTCTCTAGATAGCCATGAAATATTTTTCTAACTATTGCTGCAGTTATCACAGAGATGTTATGGGACTGTGGGTGGAAGGGGAGGTGGCCCATACAAACGATGAATGGAAGGTGTGGTGTCTTGCTCAACTGTGGGCCAAATTATCACCTGGTGTAAATAGGCGTAGTTCCATTGACTAACATGGAATTATGCCAATTTATGTCAGCTGAGAATTTGGTTTTAGGTCTCTATCAAGCTGTGGGCCATAAAACAAAGACGCATGAGTACCCTTTAACTAGAATAGTAATTTAGAGGCAGACTGGCTTCACTCCAAAACTGTTTTTAGGAATTAGGAAGTTGTTGAAATAATATTGATCCTCACCTGCAGACAGTAATAGTGTTTTGTCAGGGTACCATTCTATGTAAGCTAGCACTCTGGAATTTTAATATAAACAGCAGAGAGACAAGGCATACTCCTCAAATACCCTCTAGATCCAGATTTGCTACCACACAATGTCTTCCCACTTTTGTCAACAAATAGACTATTAAAAGTAGTAAAAACTGTGTTGATGCTGAAGACCTTACAATTTAGAGTGTAAAGACGTAATCTGTTGCTCAAATACTAAGTGACTTCTATTCTCTCTCTAAAAAGACCCTTAGCAGCAATTATTGCTGGAGCTGCCTTCAAAGCAAATATGGGTTGCTCCTAAATAGCATGTATTTTCCTCTTCATTGCAGACATGGGGAAAGAGGAGAGAAACTGAATGCTAGTTCCAAAGATCAAATTAGGCAAAGTAAAGAGATGGGAGGGAATTTTAAAAAGTTCAAATCCATATGTATGGACAATTTTAATATTATTCTTTATTTCAAGCTACTGGTACAAAATGCTTCTAGCATCTCGTTCATAGTTAGTTTCTCTTTCCCTTTCATATTTTGGACAGGAGAACATAAACCTACTATTTCCTAAAACAATTGTGTTCTTCACTTGACACAAAACATAAACAGCCAATTAATTCTAGCCTCAGGGACGTTTGGCAGCCTTGCACAAAACACAAAAAGTAATAAAAAACCCTGGAACACTAATGAACAGGATTTGTTCATCCCACGCCCTTCAGAACTTGGTTCTCAGCAATAAGTTTCCACCTCCTCCTACCATATCTCATGCAACCCTGTTACTAGAGATTATTGATCACAAACATTTAAAGATTATTAATCCCAAATCCTCACGCAAGGCCTGAACCAAAACCCATGCAAGTCTATGGGAAGCCTTTTCATCAGTTTCAAATGAATGTCACACCCATGACAGAAAAAGAGGCAGTAAACCTAAAGTCCCAATCTAGGAAAACACTGAAGTACTTGCTAAATATAAGCATGTGAGTAATCCCACTGACTTCACACACATGTTTAAGAGTTTCACTGGATTGGGGTCTACATTTTGACCCAAACTATGCACCCATTAACGAAGAAACTGAGTTAGGGACATCCCCTCCCCCACAATGTGTCATCTTACATTGAAATGTTCTCAATTAATACTAAGGCTACGTCCACACGATCACTTTTATCAACAAAATTTATGTTGCTCGTGAGTGTGAATATTCCACCCCTCTGAGTGACAAGTTTTGGCGATGTAAGCACCAGTGTGGACAGCACTACATTGGCAGGAGCAGCTATCACTGCTCTTTGGGGTGGATTAATTATGCCAACAGGAGAGCTCTCCCCCATCTGCATAAAGCAGCTACACAAGAGGCCTTACAGCTGTACTGCTCTAAGCCCTCTTGTGTAGACATAGCCGACATTGTTAGAGATAAGGGTGCAATAAATCCAATTTCCTTTTCAGGTTCAAGCCTCTAGGTCAGTTACAGAAAAATGTATTTCTTAGACGATCACTAGGTGACACTTTGAATGATAGAACCAAACTTTATTTAAAGGGAAAGTTAATTAAGCAAACAGGCATGCAATTAACACTTACATACTACTACAATTATACTTGCACTTAAAGATGAAATATTGTTTCAATGGGCGATCAGTCCACTGATAAGTACAGCCTTATAATCCTGGAACCTAACTGTACACTTTTGATGTTAATATGCGCTCTCCTGCCACTTAGCAAGGCTACTCCTTTTATAATCCATTATAATACTAATTAACATTAAACTGCCCTATACCATAATTATATTTCTGCAACCTCTTTATTGGCTCTTTACGTTACACAATATTTAATTTAACATCTGCATCAATGTCCTTTCCATATTACCAGTATAGATAGCATTTTAATGTTAACATTCCCAAATTCTCAGAACACTTATTAAAAACCTTGCTCAAATCAGTTACATCCAAAATATAGCAGCAACATAACCCTGGGTCATGTCCTTGCTAACTTTGAATTTCCCATCTTACTATCTAACTTTCTCACTCTAGCAACTGATTTCCCATACTCCTTCACACATAGGTTCAGGGCCTAATTTAGCCTAACTTCTTATTTCTAAATCTAAACCATCCTATAGGCTACATGGGAGTACTCAGACCTTGGGAGCAAGCATATAAAAGAGTAAGTAGAGCTATGGAAAGGGATGGAGAAAAAGAAAGCATTTCTTTACACAGCATGTAGCCAACCTGGGGATATCTATAGCCACAAGAAATCATAGGCTGGAAGAGTTCAGTAAGACTCCAAAAATAATTAGGTATGAACAAAAAATTTCCAGCCACACTTGTTAGATTAAAAAAAGTTATTAGTGGAGTTAAGTCTGAGTCAAAGTTTGGATCTCAGTTCAAATCCAAAGATTCCTCAAATTTGGTGGCACAGAAGTTTCAGATGTAGAGAACCAGTTTGGGAACACATCTAGTTACTGGCTACAGTTAGCCTCAAGTTTCAGAGACAAACTGATCATACCTGCAGTGATTACGAAGGAATTTTCAGATTATATCAAACTGTGGATTACATATGGAAAGCTGGATAATCACATGATGGTGGCTTCTTATTTCCAGCAGCTAAACTGCAGTAAATATATATAGTGTTACTTTTCTATGAAAGCAATTGCTGTGGTTGCCACATGATTATTATACAATTGTCAGCAGAATGGAAGGTGGTCTTGTGGTCAAAATCTTATCCTATTCATCATCTCTGTATCAAAAATCTAGTCCACAGTATGAGAGTACTTGTGAATATCCAATACAGAGTACTGCACAACTAGGAAGTTACATTATGGTTTGACCTTTTTCTAAAATCACCAGATATAAACTTGGCTGGAGGCAAGTCATCTTACTAGCTGGATCGAAGTTCTGTTCCAGCATGAGAACAATTCAAGTTCTTTATTGCAGGTTCTCATGTGCAAACATTGCTTCTCATGATTCTACTGACTAGAAAAATTTTACAACCGTCAGAACATCTTCTAAACAGCATTTTGCTTTTTAACACTTAAACTGAATTTAGCAACTGTGATAGTTTCACTACTGACAGTCCTGAAGAAGCTTTTGTACCAGAGAAGAACATGGGAACCTTGTGATGCTACCACCCAACAGTACCACATGCCAGTGCACATCCTACTGTAAACCTGATTTGGAGCAAATTGTGTAAGCTATAGTTTAGACTCCGTCCTTACTCATTTCTATCAAGTCAAGGGTTCAAATCAATTCCAAGTTTTGTGGGAGTTGTATGGACACCGGTCTTCTACGAAGCTGATTAAGACAAATGAACAGCCATTAGGAAACAAGCTGGAAGTGACCTATAAGTGAAAGGTACTGTATTCCACAACCTGAATGTATCTCCCCAACTTCACCTCTAGTGAAAGGAAGAAACATCAAGTAATCAACTTTCAGGTGTTACCCGATTTCGTAAAGCTAATGCACCATATGTATGTGTGTGACAATGAATCTTCTCTCTCATCAAATCCCACATTCATCTTATCCACTACACAGAACTGTGTGCACCACTGAGGGGCCAGTTATCAACTTTTGTATTTGCCACTCTCTCCTTTAAACCTAAGTGAAAGGAAATCATGTGTACTGTGAACCATTTTGATAAAAATGAAAAAAGAAAGACTTCATTCCAAAATAGAAGGTGGCAGAAAGGAGATGGAGGCCATTTCACTGCAGAGCTAAGACTTACTGATATATTTGCAGCATTTCTTATCCCAAGTATATGGAATGCTGTAAATACTGCAGACCAGATAAATAGTATGGTGCAGCAAATGTCCGTTTCTAATGGTGCTCACTACAGGCCTGATCTGCAGCCTATGGAAGTCAATGAGCATCTGTCTATGGACTTCGGATCAGGTGTAATATAGCATTAGATTTTGACATGTGTCCTTATTGGATTTGCCAGACACCAGCAGTAGTACAACTTGTCCTTGTCAGCCTTAAGCATTCTCACATTATATGCCTTTCATCACTTTGTTGTCCTGGTTTTGCCCAAATCTCATCAGGTGCAGGCACTAGTGTTACACGAAAGCTGTAAATTAGAGGAAATACTTTCTACAACAAACAGCAGCACTTTCAACACTTATACAGACAGCCAGTGCAAATATAGCTTGAGTTAGAATACAAGTTTTGTGGAACTGGCATCTCTCTCTACATAAAAGTTGCCAAGGTTTTTTTTTTTTTTTAAATATGCCTAAACGTCAATGAGACTTATGCTCGTAAGCGACTTTGGCGTTTTGTTTTTACCCATCACCACCACCCGGGCACCAAGTGTGTATGCACACAGAAAAGCATGTATAGGGAGGGCATCAAGCAAGATATTTGTAAGGTGGACTCTAAATGTATTTAAGTTCATACTGCACAAATCTCTACCCATGGGAAATAAGATAGCTATAGAGGCCATAGACTTAAAAATAATAAAATATGACCACTTCACTAGCACTTTTTATCTCTTCCTCTCAAAGCACTTTACAAAGTGGCAAGCGTTATCCTCATTTTACAGAGTGAACTGAGGTATAGAGACTACAGGTCTACAATTCAGGTTTACTGACTCCCTATCCAATGCTTTATCCATATAAACATGCTGTTTCCAATCAAAGCAAAATGAAAAAAATTACTGTGCACTACTCCAGAAAGGTGAAAATCGGCTCTGGTTAATCAGACAAAACATTAGAATGAAATCTCCACCTCCATTTGCATCTGTGAAATATTTGGTCATGGTAGCAAAAGAAAAAAGGTTTAGCAAAACAACCAATTATTGTTTGGTACCTTGGGTATTAGCCTTAGCAATCTAACTTATTAAAATAGTTAATGGTTTAAAAGTAATGAAGAAATAAAGAAGATTCAATTCTTTAAATCTGCATGGAAGAGTCCAAGAGGAATTATCTAATGATTTTCACTGCATATTTTATTAGATACGTGATATTTTATTCATGGATAAAGCAAATATAACAATTAGGAATCATTAGCATTTTTGCACCAGTGTTATCTTTTAGGATAAAATACACAATTCTTTATTTCAATTTTATGCCTTTGCAATTCTTCCCTCTGGTTTAGACCTTTTCCACTTAACTGCTGCAGAAATCTTGCATGAAGAAAACCTTGCAGCATACCAGGGGCTCTCACCTTTGAGATTTTATTTTTTTCCCCCTTTCTTTTTTTTTCCAGTCATCTTCCTTTTCAATTTCCTCCTGAGCATGACTTCTCAGATAAACTTAGAATAACTTTCAGGAAACTTCTGCCTTTCATCTTCTTCCACCTTATTACACCATTCCAAAACTACTGTGTGCAGTGAAGTTCTAAAAATCTAACCTTGCTCCTGCAAATATCTTACTGCAATCAGTTTACAATTGACTAAAACTACAGTATTTCTATACCAAAGTCTTACTGTACAATTTTACTATACACACTGTAGCTACGAGGTTATTTTTGCTAATACAAAAAGTGTTATCCTCTCTTTTTCAGTGCTCACCACTTTTCCATAAGTTATACCTACAATTCACACTTTCTACATTATGCCAACTTCAGTTCCAAAGCAAGTATGATGCTCAAAGAACAAATGTTACACAGAAGCACAGATACATTTTTCCCCCTTTCAGCATCATAAAATGACAATATTGCCACAGTTCCAAGTTCCACCTCTTGCTAGACGATGTTCAGCACCTGAATTCCCCTTCATGTCATTATCAGCCTAGGATATTATTCTGGGTCATCTAACATTAAATAGAAAAGTAATAACTGTCCAAGTCATATGGATTATTATTAATTGTGGAAGTTTCTGAACCATCCCAATCTCCCCATCTTGATCTCCACCTTCACAACTACTGGTCTAGGGCAACCAGATTTATTAAGTTAAGAACTGTGACACCTGTACTGAGAGGGTATCACAGGGGATAGTTTTGGTGGTGTGTATGCATTGGAAGATTTTGAAAGCTGGGAAGGGGGGTGAGAAGAAGAGTGGCCTTTTCCATTAAGAGATCCCTTTCCTCTCCTTTCCCACCACCCTCTCTCCTTTCAGATTAAAAACCATTACACTTCAGACTAAACAGCAGGATGGGAGACTGTATTTCCTTCTCTGCAGTCAACAATTTTCACAATTAATGGATTCCTTCCATCAGTCCTATCTCAACTGGTGTTGACAATGGTTTGGCTGCTGGCATAACGCAATTGTTTCACAATTTGTCATAGAAGACTTGCTAGACTTTCCACATTCCACCTGATCACTATCATGCTTTCTCCAACACTGTCGATAACAATTTGAAGGAGTCAGTATTAGCAAGCAACTCTCATTCAACATTAGTTGAAAACACTAGCGTGAGCCATTTTTAGTAACTGGTGCCAGCAACAGGTTGCTTTCCTAGTTATTGATGGACTTTGTGCAGTGGAAGAGGGAGGAGAGAGAGACAGGGTGGGGTAGCTTGGAGCTTCGTGTATGGTGGCAGAAAGACCAAGAGGCATCATAGTAGGGAGGGCAGGCTGTCAAGATACAAGAAGTCTGATAGGCACTTCAAGGAATATCCTATGATTTTGTAAGCATCCTACCTGTTTATTTAACTCAGATGACCATCAGCCCCTTTTTGTGTCCAAATCTTCAACAAGTTCACCAACAACAAAACAACCCACTCAATGAATTTCTAGATTTTCCAGGGCACAAGGTTACTCTAAATTTGTTAATATGCCATATGCAATCAGGCAATGTAATGTACAAGGTCAACACTTTCTTTGTATTGTATTTTGTACATCTTATTAACATGATGTAATTGAATTGCAGATTTAGACATTTTTTTCTGATGTTTACCAATAAAGACTGTTTCCTTTTACTATAAAAAAGTTGGTCCCTCTATAGCCCCAAATGTATCAGGAATATTTCGGTCATTGCCTCTCCCCTCAAACAATTTGGCACACAGAAAATATAGTCCATTTCTGGTATTTTAGAGTATGTAGTTAGTAAAATGTTAGTATTTTATATTTTAGAGTAAGTGGTGTTTTGGCAGGTTTTAAGGTAAACCAGAAACCCTTATAAATAGATAGCAAGACAGTGTTTTAAGAGGTGAAATTTACTTTGTCAGTGCCATCATTCAAAACAATTTTTTGAACTTGCTAAAATAAGGTGATGCAACTGAACGCAGTGATAATCAGTACAAACAGTCTGAAAAGGCAAAACAGTAAATGCATTTTTAAAAGCCCCCAATAAATTCTACAAGCTGTCATAGCATATTACAGATAACTATATAACAGATGGAAGAGCATGATGTAAATTCACACCTTTATCTAGGGAGTAACCCAATGCCTTACAAAAGCCATCTCTTGCCAGTACCATGTACTTTATAAGGCAAGAGGAGAAGAGAACCATAGTTAATACCTTTGTTCATTGAGTTAAAATAACCTTAATTGATATATATTTAAGCAGGAACAGTCACAGTCCTAAAATTCCCCCATTCCACTCTCTATTTTCAGAGATAGTACCATGAGAATAAAGACTCTTCATCTATAACTAGTCATTTGAAAGCCTATACATAGTATCAACAATTGACATTAGACGTTCGTTAAAAAGCCATTTGAAAAAGGATGCTGGTTTTTTTAGTCGTATGAAGACCTTGAAGTAATTTTTGAAGTAGTTGCTAAAAGCAGTCGCTTCTAAGTCTTTTGAGTAAGCCGTACTCAGCTATGGGACTGCTCCGAAGCCTACTGCAGCCAAAAGAACCCTGACTCCCATGATTTCAATGGACTTTGAATCAGGCCCTATATGACTGCCAAGAAACACTTCAGAAAGCAGACACACTAATGACAAATATGTCCTTGGAAGACAACCATAATCTATGCAACAGAAGATATTCTCTCTTTAGGAGTAGTATGTTCACACTAAAAATACATTATTGGGACCCAAAACAGTGAAGCTCTTGAAAGAGAGAGTTTCAACATAATGCTTGTAGATAGAGGCATTAAGTATGTAGTGTACAATATATTTAGAGGCTATTAAAACATACTAGCTGCTAACCACACACTATGTTATATACCTTCATGTCTTTATAGCATTGTTTAAAAAACTTCCTTGGCATAGTCTAGTGCAGTGAAGAACAGAATTGAACGCTTATTTTGGTCTACTGAAATACTCATTTTTTTCCTCCTATCATGTCCTTGTTTCTTTATTTCCTATACTAATATAAAATGGATACATTCTAAACAATATAAAATAGATTACAATATTAATGAGTTGATGTACTCTAATACAGCCCTCAATAACGATGATGTAGTCACGAGATCAGTCATGACATGTATTTAACAGTATACTACATAGATACACCAATGTCTCTGGAAGAAGCAATAAAAGGTTAAGGTTTTATGCAAAATGCTAGGGCTTATGCTAATATAGTCTATTGGTAGGAAATAAGGTCACACATTATGAAGGATATAAAACAGGTTCCTTACCAAAGAAATTTGCACAAATAACTTCACTTTTAAGCCTGAAGTCACAAACATCAAGTAGGGTGGATGACCTTGTTAACTAGGGTCTTGCACTGGCACACATCACCATAGTACACATGCCCCCTGTGCTGACAAGTAGACTTTATATTAAGAAAATCCTGAGATGCAGATGTGTATACTCCCAAACTAGATTTTTCAGTTTTCCCACATTTTTATGTATTTGAAGGATGTCATAAGATTTTAACAGGAAAAACCATGCCTCCACTCAACTAATCTAAATTGTCCCTTGTATTATTAAACATTTATATTGCATTGGTGTCTACACACCCCAACCAGGTTGGGACCCCACTGTGCTAGGCACTTGACTACCATATAGTATTTGCAGCAGAGACTGTCGGAGCTTACAGTCTAAAAGCTCTGGTGCAATTTCGATTTTATAAAATTCTGTTATTTAAAAAAAAGGATGACACCAAGTAGTGTTTTGAACTTGCCACTAGATATGAAAAAAAGTTAAGAGTAGCACACTCTTGGGTGATGAGAGTGACAATATATAGTAACCTTGACTATTTGCATACTGCAATCTTATTGATTAAAATATTGCTCTAGTTCTTTATTCTTTCATTCATTATCCTTTAAAATGATTGTAGTATAATTGTAATGACATTTTACACCTGTGATCTTACACACCAACATTTTATTTGCTACCTGACCTACAGCGTTTTGCTTTATCTGATACAGGTATGTGTTCATGCTTCTATATGCAGAATCTACACAGACGTACATCTACACAGAGGTTATTGTGCACAGACACCATGGTAAAGGAATGAGTGCATATTAAAAATAGGAGAACCTTGACAGAAGATAAGAACCATACACAAATCTTGCAATTGATTAGAAATGCCACCTAATCCCTGCTTAATTAAAGGCACTGTTCTAAACTCCTGTTGTGTTTATGGAGTAGAGTGTGGGATGACTGATATATTAAGAAAATAGCAGGCAGTGTGGCTAATCTGAAAGACTTTGGAGCTTTTGAGCTACATAAAATCAGAGCAACTTTTTGAATAGCCTCATAAAACACAATATCGTTGCCATTCTGCTCACGGCTTTTGAGTTCTTCCTACAGCATACAGATCATTAGGAAACTTCTAAGCAATCAAGTAATGTGAGTCTGATGAAATCAATCAATGCATGGGCTCAGAGTAGCAACATAATACAGAACTGCCTCATTTTGACATGTCATATCCCCCCTCTTTTTATATAGGGTTAAGGATAATTACAGTGAAGGTGATCCATTTCAACATTTTCACAAGTGTGCTTAATCTAGTCTTTCTGAACTGCCAACTCCTATTTACAATACTTAGCCAGCAGAAACATTAACTATGGGCAGCTCCATCAATATTCAGAACATCATTTTGGAAAATACATAGACTGATTTGCTCTAAAAATAATCAAAAGACAACTAGAATAATTAAAAGGGTATTAGTTTGGGAGAAAAAAATGAATCAGCATTCCCTATTTATGGAAAGCTTCCCACACTACCCCCCAATTCATTAATCACACCTTGCTAATTCTAGGTAGCCATTCTTGTTGTGGTGGTCTACTTAAGCTGTTTGATAGGATAGTTAAACATTCAGAAATACCACCTTTTTATGGTAAATGTATCAAATACTCAATATGCAGTCAAATAAGGCAGTTAGTGTACTATGAGATAAGGAGTATGTACTACCATGAAGGGAAAACATGTGGAAAGGATTAGTAAATTAGTTAATTTTTTTTCAAGATTCTCTCCCTCTCCCCAATCCAACCTCCTCTCATTTCCACTTGAAGATGTGGAACATGTTAACATTGTAGAACTATGAAAAATATCTTTATTTTGCTCATTGCCTGAGGCCATCTGTAACTACATTTGTGCTACTTTTTCCTCCAGAAATTTAAATATTTCCTTTTCTTCTGTGGCTTTGAAATCTCCATCCACAACCTTTAGAATAATCTTATTGATTGATTCTCTTCCCCCAGCCTTTATTTTTTTTAAATGTTGGAACTAAAAAACCTGTCATCTCAAATTGACAAAAATGGTTTTTCATTATTCTTGCTTAAACACATTATATGTAACTTATTACCTGCACATAGAAAACAATCAAATTGGGGTTCATAAAACCTAAAATACAAAATTTCAGAGTGGTTTGGGAGATTATTATGGTTTTCACTGCTGATTTGTAGAAGGTTGCCAGTTTTAGTTGCTGACCGTTTAAACATTATTTATAAATGCAGGTCTTTTTTTTTCAAATTTAAGTTATCAACGATTTAGAGCGATGTAACAATTATAAATTTGCCAGTTTCATTGCAACAGAAAGCAGCCTATAAAAACAGCTAATTCCCTTGTCAAATGTACTAATGGTCTTTCAAGTCAAATTAATTGTGTGAGAAGCAACCACTTTGGTCCCCTCCCCCCCCCCCCCTCCGCGGGAAGATTTACTGTGTTGATGCATCTAAAACAATGGTATTTTCAAGAAAGAGAGAAGCAGTAAATACTAATGTTGTATATTTCAGATAAAAAATTAAGTTAAATGATAACAAATAGAAACAATAATTACCGAGAGAAAAAGGAGATATTTTCTCTTTCGATGCTATACCAAAGAGCTACAGTATATTCAATGTATCCTTTATGGAAAAGGACTGGATATACTGTTTTTAGTTTTTCCTCAGACAGATCATTGTTACACAGTAAAGATTTCACCCCAAATCCTAAAACATGTACAGTGAGTGAGCGCCTAAAACAAAGCACTAGGCATAGTCTCCAAGTGTGACTAACAATTCACAAATGCAAAGAAAATAAATCATTATCTCCTTAAAAAGGAGGGCATGTTGGTCTGCCGCTTGGTATCATATTTGATGTTGCAGTCAAGGAAAGCTATTAGACTGACCCCTGTAAAGTTCTGTACCAATGGGGGATGATAGCCCGTGGACTCCTGGCGATCTTAATGAAGGGTTGGACAGCTGCCCAAACGTTGGTGTCACTTTGTAAACTGTAAATGCAGGGATGGATTTCTAAATTCTGATCTTATTTTCCCTTTGACACACACACACACACACACACACAGCTATTATAATGGATAGGCACACATGTTTACAAAGGCAACCCCCGAGAGACGGAGCCCCCTGGATCTAAGGGGCCTGGCCCTGGAAGCCCAGAAGAAAGGGAGAGCAGCAGAACGCCCGTACAAGGACACCGACTGAGGCTCAAGCACGGCACACACCTGCGAACGAGCTTCTCCCCCACCCAGACCTCACCGGGCCAGCAGGGGGATTGGGTTTTTTGGGTTAAATGCTTGTTTCATTGCCCATCTTGCAGGCAGGCGTCTGCATTTTCATGCTCTTGCTCCGCCTGCGTGTTTTGTTTGCAGATCACCAAGCAGTCGGGGTCGGGGGGGAGAGTTCTTCCCTCCAGGCCAACCCCCACCGGAGCGGGCAGGGGAATCCGCGCTCTCTCCGGCGGGGGGAATAAGACGCCGTTTGAACCACAGACTCCTTTTTTCTAAGGGGCGCCGCGTGTGCGCAGAGCAGCGGCTGGCAGGGATGGAGGCAGGGGCCGCTTCCCTGGCAGGCCGGGCTGTCACACGGAGGGGGAATCCAGCTGTCTCTCGCCCCCATGCCCCTCTCTGGCTAGAAACGTGGGTTACAGCTTGAGCTTACTGCGGACAGCGCTGTGAATAATAATCACCCCCACACTCCCTCCGACCCCCCCCCCCGCCCCGCGTGGCCATCCTGCTGCCAATAGGTGGGGCCCACAAGCAGCTCCAGGACTGGCTCCTTAACCCTTTCTAGGGCAGCCGCGGCATCCCCCAGCTCCCTCCCTCCCCGACCCCTCGCAACAGCGCTGGCGGAGGGAACGCCCCCACCCGGCTCGGCTGCCCTGTGTTATAAACGGGAAAGGGGGGGGGGGAGTTGGAATTACGCCTCCCCCTCCCCCGGGGACAGAGCAGGGGGATGTGCGTCTGGACACCGAGCTCCCGTCTACACGGTGAGCGGCTCGGAATCCTTCCGGGAGAGGGCTGCCGCGGCGCTGCTGCTCCTCCAGCTGGGATAACGGCGGCGCCTGTTACACCGGAGGGGAGCGGGGGAGGGGGGCAAACACCCATCCTCCTCCCCGTGCACGGGGCTGCTTTGCGGAACCGAACCACCTGTTCGGCCGAGGGGGCGGCTGCGATCCTCAGCTGGGTGATACTGGGGGGCTACCGGGATGGGGCAAATCAGTAAGTCGCTGGAGGCGGGGGGAGAGATCTGTGCTAAGGACAGAGACGGGGTGTGTGTTAACTCTCTGCTTCCCCCCCCCCCCCCAATACTCCTCCTCGCCACCAGGTACGACATCTAAGGTTTAAGCACGCATCGTCCATCAAGAACCATTTCTAAAGAGCAATTGTAACAAAAAGAAGGGGAGGCGAGAGAGCAAAGATCATTATGGGAAGCAATTATAGGGAGGGTAAAAAAAGGAGGGAAGGAGAAGAGGCTGCAAAAAAAAAAAAAAAAAAGAGAGCGACCGGGAGAGAGAGAAGGTTGCAAAGGAGAGCTGGAAAAGTAACCAGCCGACGCAGCAGACCCCTTACCTATATGTATGATTGAATCTGCAATCGCCGCTTCCCAGGTTCGAGTCCAACAGACGGACACAACCACGACGAGGGAGAAAACTTCCATGTCCTCCTGGGGTTTAAGCTTTTTTACAGCAGCAGATCTTTTCTTACGAGGATCACGACAACGCAGCGCGGCAAGCCCAAGAGTTGTAGGTGCCGGAACAGTGTTTAAATCCCGATTGCCTGTGTACAGCTGCTGATGGGTGAGGGAGCGAGCCCAGGGTTTGAGGCGCCCCTCTCCTTTGCAAGAGCCCCGCGTCACTTCGGGGGGCTTCTGGGCATAACCAGAGTTGCTCTTAGTTCGGGCAGCAAATCCATTCAGACCGATTACTTCTCCGGGCAGCAGGCGCCTCTGTTCAGACAATCTCCATCCTTCCGCAGGGTCCAGGGATCCGCTCAGTCCCGGCTCCTACACAACAACTTCCAACCCACCACACACACACCGCGCGCGCATACACACACACACACACACGTACAAAGCCCTCTTGGCCAGAGAGCCCCAAACCTCAGGATCCCGCAGCAAATAACTCGCCTTCAATAAGGGAGGAGGAGCGGGGAATCAAGTAAAGAGGAGATCCCGGTTCTGGCAGCCAGATTCCTGCAGGAAAAGCCCCCCCTAGGCCAAAAATACCCAAAGTGAACTTCAAGGTAATGCAGATAGTAATGCAGAGATTTCCCCCCACCCCGTGCCTAATAAATTGCTGCCCACAGCTGGTGGAGAAAGCTGCAAATCAAGCCCAACGTGCTGTGTCTGTCGCGCAAGGTAGCGGTTGGACAGGGCAGGAGACAGAAGCAGTGCCTGGAGCAAAGCAGAGGAAAGCAGCTGATGGTCTGCAGGATGCTTTTACAGCTTGCCTTGCTGGTGGGATTCAGAGAGAGCTGGCAGCTCCAGCACCAGCCAGCACTTTGCCTACAAATGGATCACCTAGGAGAAGGAGAGCGAGCAAGAGATAAGTGTTATTAGACAGAGAAAGGGAGAAACAGCGAGGAGAGGGCTCCACTCTAATCACCACCTCCTCCCCCTATCTGCAATACAAGGGAGAAGCAAAATAGAGCTCTCATCTCCCTGGAAATCTTCAGCTGGAACTGAGTAAAAGACACAGGCAGGAGTGCATGCAGCCTAAAAATGCATTAGAGGAGGAAAAAGACTTGTTTTGAAGCTAATGCTTCGCTTCCAAAAATCCACCCCATTTGTTTAACCTTGTAACTCCACCTCCAGTATCAAGTTCAAAGCTAGATGGACACTTCTGGTTTTCCAGTCTTTGACAACTGAGTCAGGGACATTGCTTGAAGGAAAGGGGGGGGAGGGGGGGGGGAGAATCAGGGTCACCTGGCCGCAGAGGGATTAAAAAGACCTAGAAAGCTATTTATATTATTTTAATTATCTACAATTTTGATTGAATACTCACAATTACTTTAAAACTGAATTACTTTCCCCCCAAGTGTCAGTGTAAACGCGATGGGAAAATAACACTTACATAGCACTTTTCATTCTCAAGGCATTATTAAAAAAAAATCATTAACTGTTTAATCCTCATCCAGCCTTCGAGGTGAGTATGTATATTATCCCCATTTCACTGCTGGAAAACAACGGCCCAGAGAGATCAAAACTTTTCCTGTGAGCATATTATTCCCCAAGTGCCCATTTCAGGGTTTCTTGCACTTCGCCCTGGATTAGCCCCTACTGGCCCCTGTTGGAGACAGGAAAAAGATGGACTAGATAGAAAATCGCTCTGATCCAGTAGGACACATTTTATGTTCAGCATAAGCAATTAATACACAACAGGTTCCACGTTGTGGGCTAAGCTTCACTCCCACAGGCACTCCTTAGCGGAGACTTTTATGACAGATTGATATTTTTGGCAGGAGCTAGCTGAAGATCACCAAATTTACTCTATATGTATCCTGTTCAGTTCTCTAATGGAGAGCTGTTACTGCTTTAAATCCTGAGCTCACCTCCTGTATGCTTGCCTACAAAAGTCAAGGATTTAGCACAGGAAATAAAAATAAGTTCTTGACAAAAAACCAAAGAGTCAGTGAATCTGCAAAGGAGTGAAAACATTTAAAATATGCAAAGCAAACAAGCTTTGCTTAGATCCATACTAGCAGGTGCACACTTCCACAGATGGCAACATTCATAAGGTTTAGGTAAGATCCCAAGTTCACTGAAGTCAATGGCAGTCTTTCTATTGACTTCAGTGGGCTTTGGATAGGGCCCTTGGAGAAGGGAAAATCATAAAATGAGTTTAAAATTTGAGATTCAAATGCAAGTGGAAAGTATGGAACTGAAAGAGAAACAAGAAGTTCTCAACAAAAGTGAGCAAACTACCTCACAAACAATTCCATTTGTATATTACATGCACTCCAACCCCCATATAGAACTCATGAAATAAACCTGTTTTATCAATAATAAAAGCTTTTTATTGTATATAACAGTTTACACACAGCATAAGTGCATGTAATTGGCATTGACTTAACTAGTAATACATTGGAGAAACTTTAGAAGCTACTTTAGTCATTATTACTTCCCCACAAAAGAACAAAGTTCATAAGAAATGTTAATTTGCTTCAGAGGGGAATCATATAAGAGCAGTACTCTTTAATAATGTACCATGCACAGTAGACAGAGTAAGAAATGTAATGAGAATCCTTAGAAAATATGATAGTTTTTTAATTCCTATATTAGGTAATTGTAAGAATTCCGATGCCTTATCTGATAGTCAACTGTCCTCACTGGGTGTTTAAATCTATCCTAGATTAAGCACAATAAGGGCAACTTTCATCGAAGGCTGTGGTCATGAGTTAATAGAGCAGGAGGCATAACTGAAAGACTGTAGATCAAACACACAGATTCTTGGCAGGATCACTCATTTTATAAATTGTAATCCGAGTAATAAACGTTAATTTTTGAATGTGGATGTGAGAAAGTCACACAGCATGCTTCCTGAAAATTTGAGAAGAGGAATTCATAGGTTAAGTTGATTCAAATTGACTTTTGAACTAGCTTTAATGAATTAATAAATTATTGAATTAAAATACATCTGTGTACAGCAAAAAGTTTTAGCACTCATTCTTTTTCTTTCTTATGAACTAAGAAATGCTGTCATCTACATATGTAGATTGGAATATATTGTATTAGAGGACTGTTTACTATAAAATAATGTTTTCAGAGGATATGCACATACACCAAGACATTTATTTTGAAGCAGACGACATGGATGCTGTGACAATGTAATTTTAAAAAGACTACTGGATTTTAAATGTGCCAAATATGTAATCATATTGTTTTATGGATGCTGGTGCACTAATTGTATCATTGTATCATTATTAATTTTTCTTCAGTTCAGACTGAGTTGGGGTATTGGGCTTGGATTAGCAGTCAATGGGAGTCTGTTGACTTGAACCAGGCATGTAAAGATACACCAGTGTGGTTGAAGTATGGTATTTCTATATTAGGACTTTTTGCCTGCCATATTTTCCATTGTTGCTACTATCACTGCAGTTCCACTGCTGGTATCACTGATGGGAGCATTGGCATAGACTAATGGACAGCATTAAAACAAAACCACCACATTGGCCTGCTCTGCTCACCAAGGATCCAGCTCATACAGCAGTTAATACCCTGGCAGCTGCCAATGGCCTGGTTACACTAGTGCTCTCACCTATCACTACAGCTGGTGGAACAACAATCGGAATGTTTTGTCAAATAAATCAAATATTGACAAGGCATCAAAGGCAAAGCCTATAAATGTTTCCATCTTTCTCCTCTTCTAAACCAGCCAGCCTTTTTTTTTTTTAATAGTTTTTTTAATATATAAACAGTAACCTTTCAAAAATCCAGAGTCCTAGTCCTGTAAATTGCCCCAGGCATCTGGACTCTTGTGGCTACATGGAACTCCACTGAAGTCAGTGGAGCCGCATGTAGAGGCAAGGGTCTAACCATGCAGAATAGGTTACAAACTCAGGATGTAATTGACTATCACACACTCTTGTTGGGTGTATTTTGCTTAATTCTGAGCTCTACCATTTCCTACAGTTACTGAAGAACTAAACATAGCACTGAAACAATCATTGAACACCTTCTGTTGGCTCTCATGTTAGAAAGGTAATTAGAATACTGCAATATTACTATGTAATTCAGAACTTTTATTGTAAACATTAACATTTGCATAAATGAAGACTAATTTAAACATATGCTATTTCTTCAGTAGATTTCATAGTGTTTTTGTTAATGTACTGCACACAACTAGAACATAGGATTTATCCATCCTAGATTAGCCCATTGATCCATCTGCTCTTACATCCAGCCTCTGGCAGCGTCCAACATGTAATGCTCCGGAGGAAGGCAAAAATATAATGCACATATCCAACTGAGCAGTGCCATACTCAGCAGGGGAAGGTCAGAAGGGTATATTCCTTCCTGACCTGAGTAAGCCAGCAGCTTTATATTCAGTTAGGTTTTTTTTTTTTTAAATCATAGCTTGTATAGTTACAAATCTGAACCATCATGAAGTTAGCCTTTATAAAAATGACGACAGTGTTTCATTTAGTGACCTTCCATGACAATGAATTCCAACATTGCCCTGGCTGTGAAAAATAGCATTTCTTTTCATCAAAATACAAAATGTACTCTTTTCTTTCCAAGAGTGGCTCAATAGTCCCAAATTATGGGGTGCGATTTAAAATATCTGATCAATCCTGAAAGGCAACTATCAATCACAAATGCACAGCAGTCATATCCAAATGGTTATTGATGCCATCTGAACACGGGAGAGATGCCAGAAGTATCCACTAACAATTGTTAAAGATTGGCTTCTATTTCTAGACTTAATGTCATTTGTTTTCTTTTTTCACTAGAGCCTCTTCTTTTTGGACTCCTTGAAAAAAATCTTTTAAATGGATGTACCTGACAGGGAAAATTAACAGTAATTTTCTGAGTGTGTAGTCAAAGATATGAACAGGAAAATGGGCTTGTTTCCCTATTCATCCAACGTTGTAACCATGTGTCACAACATAGTAACATTATGGATAAAGCCAGAGACTCTTAACATTTACAACATTATATGCCTCACAAACTAAGGTGACAAATCTGTAATTGGATTGGCATAGGCAGACACCTGTAGAGCCCCATTTCAACGGAGCTCCAGGCAAGTGCAGAATCCTGCCTATGCAGATCCCATTTTAGGATTGAATCCTAAATCCTCATTTAAATGACAGGAGTTAGGGATTAATTTCTCTAAATATACTACTATTTAATTGGTACAACATTTGAACATTGCTAATATGTGAATTTAAGAGTTCAAATAACCTGAAAGCCTGTTGCACTGATGACTATCCAGACAAACTTGACACTAAAACAAAAGCCTCAGTAATTTACTACACTACTGTTAATTCAACAACAGTGTATGAATCTTGACACCATAGAATTTTTCTTTTTTTATAGGCTTTATATCAGATTCATCAGAAAGTCCCCTCACTCCCCTTTCTTTTTTAAAGTATGTCTGTAGTGCTTGCAAAAGGTTTCTGATTGACAGTCCTGGAAATGAAGTTCTCTGTTTATAGAGTATAATGCCACAAGCACACATTGCTCTGCCAACGTCTCTGCACCCTGACTTAAAGAGGAAAAACTGCTAGATCTGAGAGATTAGTTTCCACGTCCATTCAGTCTGTGGTCTGTCTGGTATTGCTTCAAACAAGGAGGAACATTTGTTCACTTGCAAATAGACTTCAGAGATCACTAAATACCTTTTCAAATTATAACTTCAAGACAACAGGCTATGTATTGAGAGAGAAGTTTGGATTAATAGTCAAAGGACTAGGAGGTAGGAGCCTCTGCATTCTAATAGTGACTCAGATACCAATTCCATCTGTCCTTCATTACGGCTTTGAACAAAACAAATAGCTTCTCTGTGCCTCTGTCATCCTATCTGTATAATGGGGATAATATTTACTTTTCTTAAACTGATACTACAAGTACCAACTAGTTCATTTTGGTATAATGCACAGACAGTATGCTATCAGAAATGGTATCAGAAATGCTAAGTATTATATCCCATGGTCAATTCTGAGTTATCCTGTCCTCCACTGACTTAGAAGTGTGATTGTGTGAATGCATATGGATGGAGAGAGATTTCCTTCAATGTTTATGGAAGGGAACACAAAATGGGAATTAAAAAGTTATTAAATTTTTTCTCAGAATACATATGATCACCCATAAAACCTTATCTTGAAGGTAAACATACTAGACCATCACCATGAGTCATTTACCTTGTATTCTGTGAAAAAAGTACGAGGCACAGCAAAAGTGGCAAAGCATTTTGCTTTTTCAAATACATTCTTATTGAGTTTGAGAGCTTATATCTCGTCCTTTAGCCTCACTAAACTTGGAAACTGATTATGGAGTAAAATCAACCCTTAAAGCAACCAGTGCTATCAGAGTGAATTAGCAGGGCCTGCTGCTGAGGTGGATTTATTTTGCCTTCCTTTAAGCTCCAGTGTCATACATCTCCCATGCTGCCTGAACCATCCTTGTATACATTGCTCTTATAAACTTTTAAGCTACTGGATAGTGCTGTCAGTGCTTAGTGCCAGTGAGATTTCTCTGGGTCTGATTAAAAACAAACTTCAGGAAAAATTAACGAGTCATGTTGTCAAGTTGTATATTTTTTCCGGCAAAGGGAACATTTAGGGCAAGCAACCTGCTTTCAGGGACCTGTGTACCTTTATCACCGCATATTTTAGAGAACTTGTGGTGGATTTTGTAAGATACATAGGATAGGAAAGCAAATATATAGAGCTAAACATCATCTTTGCCATCTGACTCAAGTATGCAGTGGCACCACTCCAAGAGCAGAGCAGGAACTGAATTGTGATTCTTACACCCCCTTGTTTTGGATGTGGGTCAAGTAGGTTACCTCACTGCTTTTCATGGAGCAGCTTGTTATTCCTTCTGTGCCCAGACGGTTACCCTGGCCAATGAGTAGGTGAGGGGGAAGCAAAGCTGATGCCACCCCCACCCTTCTGTTCCCTCACATTCTTCCTTATCACTTAGGCTCCCCTTTTCTCCCCCCCATCCCCAAATTCTGGAGCATCTCCCTCTGACACCCTTACCTTCTACAGATTCACTTCCTCAAGATTTTTCTTGTTCCATAGGGGTTCAAGCCCCAGAATTCTCTTACCTTTCCCCTCTATTCCTTCCCCTTGGTTCACTCATGTCCCTCTCTGGCTCCAAGATGCCTAAAACACCTTTAAAAATTTGTATCACACTGCTCAGCATTTCAATGCCTAACTGACTTAGGAGCTTAAGTCTCATGTTCACAAGGGACAGGCACTTAGGAGCCTATGTCCCATTGACTTTCAGTCAAACTTTGGATCCTGAATTAATTCGGTGTTGAAATGCTGAGTGGAGCAACACCTAAGATTCTTTACAAACCTTTAGGCCTAAATGAGTCTATAAGGTAACAGGGAGGCAGCATTTCCTGTTGCCTCTTCTTAACAGCTGCCGTGAGAGACCACCCCCCATGTATCTGGTTCCAGGATTAGGGTTCTGCCTTCGAGTTGGGAAAAACCAAGACCTCATCCTAGTCTTTTATACAAATCCATGGGCCTTTATATTGAAGCAATATAGCAACCCTCCTCCTAGTGATCAGTAAAGGGAATGTGTTAAAATTTGGAGGAGATACTGTGTTGCAGAGGTGGGTGAGTGAACTGGACCCCATACACTAGCTGGTGAAGGAGGGGGAGTGTAGAAGGGGCAAGGAGGAGGAGAAGAATTGGGTCAGCAAACATAAAGAGTAACAACACAGTGGGGTCAGGTTATACTGTAGCCCTTTGAGCTGAATGGTTCTTAATGTGGCCCTTTATTGGCATATAACTCAAGGGTTAAAAATGTGGAGGAGGAGCTTGGGGGGAGGCAAATGGGCAAGGGTAAGGCAAACAACTTTCATTATAATTTTCAATCTGATTCTGCCTCTCTCATTATTGTTGAGAAGAAAGGAGAGGAGTTACAGTCTCAGCCATGAGTGTGTTTAAAAAGAGATAGAAAAGCCAGTCAGAAGGAATTATTAAAGTAGAAACTCCACATCCTGACCATTTATCATCCAAGAGCCAGTATGAATTCAATCTTTACTACTAAAAAGACAGTTGAAGAGGTAATCAAATTGGCTTAGGGGGAAAAAAACAATCATTTTGCATGCCAAGACTAATAGACTTGCATGCAAACAATATGGCTAATAGATTTTTAAAAGGAAAACAAGTATTTGTTCCAATCCTAAATTACATGATATTTTTCCTTTTGGAGGAAATGTGTGGGATAAAATAATTTGATGCTTATGAAAGTGAAAGATAGTAGCACAGATTACCAATCAGCCAGCATGTGCAGGAGCTGCACAAGTTTTCTCACGATTAGTTGTAGTATTAGAGCGGCACATAGCGGTCCCAGACAACATGAGGACATTATCGTGCTAGGCACTGTACAAATACATAATAAACAATCCACACTACAAAGTGTACAGTCTAAATAGACAGGATAAAAAGGGTGAGAAGACAAACACAGGAAAGTGAAGTGACCTGCTCAAGGTCACACAGCAGGTCAGTGGTAAATCCAGAAAAAGAGCCCAGGTTTCCTGAGTTAATTCCAAGCCAGTGAACTATTCACTAAACACTGCCCTTACCAATGCACCTGCAACAGCACTCTTTGGCCCCTCTTGAGCAGTTGTGCTCTTTTGGTAAAGAGCACCCTCTTCCCCTTCCCCACACAAAAAAGGAAAATTAATTACTATAGTTAGGATAACCTACTTGAAATTTCCTGCTTTGATGCATTAAACATAATTTCGCTCACTGTTTTCCATCATGACAAACAGCATCATTATAGTTGACATTTACCTTATTCCACAGTATTTCTGTCATAAATTAAGAACCATTAGATCAGATAACATGACAAGGAAGAAAACATCTAACATGATAAATTATTTGTAGTGATTTTTAAGATGAAATCAATTTTGCCTGAAAAGTACCTGAAAATAATATATAGAACCTATTTTTCCACTAAAGCTGGATTTCAGAGCTACTTCTCACTTAACATCTACCCTGTACAGCCATCCCAAAAGGCTTATAAAGGCCACTCAGCTTTGAAATACTTACATTTTATATAAAACCAGACAAAGACTTTGTCAAAGAGTCACTTGAAAACATGTGATTCTAACAGAACTTTACCCAGAGCCAGCTCCCCACCTCTCAAATTATCTTCTGATTATGACCTATTTTTCCTTCATGTCTACCTGATTTGGAATTAACAAGTGAATTTTGAAAAGAAAAATACCGCATTTTCTGGTTTGACTAGGTTAAAGCTTACTCCACGTTGACAACATCAAGCTGATAATATGTAATTATTTACATAATAATTAGGGCGGTTAATCACTGGAATAAATTGCCTGAGGACGTTGTGGAATCTCCATCATTGGAGATTAAGAGCAGGATAGACAAACACCTGTCAGGGATGGTCTAGATGTTATTTAGTCCTGCCATGAGTGCAGGGCACTGGACTAGATGACCTCTCGAGGTCCCTTCCAGCCCTATGATTCTATGATTTTTAGTTGTGTGACTATATAGATTAACTCTCTAGAATCTGCATCTGTATCATCCCCATCACACATAACATAATCCAAAGTGGCTTCCAGGTTGCACAATTGTTATTGTATCCTTTAAACTCTTTCTGCTAACCCTCTTTAATCTTTACTCTGCAAATTGTGCATCCTTGCATTGTCTTAAATCACATAAAATTAAATGGTCAGGGTACTTTAAAAGTGAGCAATGGGGCATAAGAGTTTTCCTAACTTCTGCACTGTAAGTATATACAACAAATATAACAACTTTATATCCAGCAATTAATAAGAATAGAATAGCAAAGAATTACTCCATTAAATCTCATTTTAAAATTCATGAAACAAACTATTGTCAATAAACCCCAAGTGTCAAGATTCTGAACAATCCTTAGACATTTATTTTGCAAAATGAGCTGTAGATCTCATCACTGTACAACACTTAAACTGATCATTTGGCAATGGAAAAAGAGGGGGCTTGCTAAGCAAGCAAATATGCATGCCAACACATGTATCACATTGCTATTATCACAAAGCTTGAAAGCTTCGTGAAAACCTGTGGCCAAAGGCCAAGTGCTTCTAAGCACCTGAATATTACTCTTATTAAACTATTTAGAGAACTTTTAAACAAAGTATGTATAAAATATTCTCATAGAGATCGCAAGTTGCCAGCAAATTATCCTTGTGATTAAGCATTTGTGTGAACACAATTACAGGTTTGAATCCCCATGGACATATTCTAAGGACACAGCAGTTCAGGCACCTCTTGAAATCTCTAATCCATTTGGCCTTTAAGTACCTTTGGCTTGTTTCTTATGCTATAACAATGCTTTTCTACTGCATTGTTCATCTGAGCATAAGAAAGTGCTCCAAGAAACTTGAGTTATGCCTCACTATGCCTCTGAGGTAAGTACTTAGTTATTCTCCATCTCCTCCCATTTTACATGTGAGGACATTCAAGCACATGTAAGTGAAGGGCTAAATTCTAATCCCCTTAAATACACTAAGTAACACTTTACTCCTTGAGTAATCACAGTGAAATAAATGGGGATTCTTGAGATGCTAAATATGTGATAAGATTAAGGTGATAAAGTGATAAGATTATCAGAATGCAATCCTTCCTGACTGAGTAAGTACAGACCCAGACTCCTAGGTCTTAGTCTCTCACAAAACACATTCCACCCTTAACTATAGCAGGACACTTAGAAAAATATTAATTGTATCAAATCATTTAAAAACATTTTCAACCCGACCATCTCTTGTCTACAGTTGGAAAGCTGCAAACTGCCTCAGAATTTATTGTTTGTCAGGCTCTTAAACACACAAAAATGCCCAAAAAGTAATTTAACCATTAAATGTCTGCAGGATCAGGGCCTACCACACATACCTGGCTTTATGCATGTGAGTAATCTCGTTGAAGTTGAGAAATTGCTCATGGGTAGTAAATTAAGCACACGAGTATCTCTTTGTGGAATTTGTCTTAGCATCATGCTACCTGAGGGCTTTATACTGCAGCTCATCTATAGTATTTGAACTACTTCCATGTAAAATCAATTGCAATAGTGAAGACCCTAGTGGACTTCAGGGAGTCTTTCCCTTTTAAAGGCCAAAATTTTGACTGGGATTGATTTTTGCAATGTGGGTTGTTTTGGCTAGAAGGTGCTTAAGGCTTGGAACCCAGTGTCAGTGTTGTGAGTGTAACTAACTACTTAGAAACATGAAACACACTGGGAAAAAGAACATACAAGATCTCATCAACTCTGGGAAGAACTCCTAGGCCCAGTTTAGTTTTATGCCAACTAGAGAGAAGAGCCTGGTTTCAAGCTATCCCCAGAAAGGAAGCTGGCAGCTATGCATTCACAAAGGAGGGTGACCCTTATTAGAGTCTACCAAATTTGGATACAAACTTTAGTCAGCTCATCAAAAGAGTTACACATATGGAAAAAACGTCAAGCTGCAGGCAAAAATTAATTTAAAAAAATTAAGGAACTAAACAGCAAGCATAATCATCTTTCTTCTTTAATCAAAATGTGTGTAAAATGAAAAATATTTCTGTATCAAGATCAAAAATTTAATAGAACAAGTGATATTTGAAAGTGTGTGTCGTAGTGATGGGACATATACCAGATGAACCCTATTCTACTCATAGAAAATGGGACCTATTTTTTTAAAAAGAAGTGGGATCTAGGTAGACTTATCAAATAAGCAGCAAGAGACAGGTAAAAGTAGTTTCATATCTGGAGTGTGAACTTCAGAATGTCTGACAAGGAAAAAATTCCTCTAAAAAAAAAGAAACTGCCATATAGTGCTTTTATACCCTCACCCCCTGATCTGGGACCAAGTACACAGGCAAAAAGAATGTAGGTGCTCCCTATTTAATAATAATACCTACTCATTAAGGGTTGTGAATTGCATCTATTTTAACCAGCAAAACTCAAAATCCAGTATAACATTAAACAGGATCTGTTGTGAGCTTCTAAATGTGTAAAGCCATTGTTAGGTCAGAGAGAAAGACTGCCTGTTGGCATCCAAGAAACAGCAATGTGTAAATTCCATTTCTTTCTGTTTCAACAAAGGTAAGTGTTTAAATACTATTGTACAGCCATAAAAAGCTTTTGGGGATCTTTGTTAATTGGGATAGACCATTTCTCTTTTGCTGAAAAATACACAACAAACTAAGTATAACTGATTACACAATGCACATTTGTTTAAGCCATAATCTTGGAAGCTCACCTGCCTGGGTGGACCCAAGCAACATCATGGAAATACACTGACAAGTTAGTGAGGCTCCTTCCACATGGGTGATTGCTTGTACGTACACAGATTTGATTTCAAGATTTGGGCCCTAGGCTGCTATCAAGCCCAAAAGGAAAGCAATCTTCTGTGTCATGTAAGCACAGAAGGCTACATAAGCCAACTATGTATCAGGCCAGTTTATCCAGATAGGCAAAACAGCAAGAAACTCAACATGAACTGTGAATAGGAGTTCTGGAAATGAGCAGCCCATCTCTGAATAGTTCTATTACCTACAGAGAAACCCTGTCCCTCTGTCATGATATATGGAATAGTATTACACACAACTACAAGCTACAGATAAACAGGCTTCCACACAGCTCTATTGCCAAATGTGTTACCTTTGTATACCAGGGACCACAACCTGTCTAGAACTTTATACAGCACACAGACATCTAGTGGCTGAATGATATACAACATGTAGGCCAGGTTGAAAAATATAACCCCATTTAAAAAAAAAACACCAAAAGAAACTAAAAAACCATTTCCTTTCACTTTTTTCCCTTTTACAATGGAAAAAAGTGATTAGAAAAACCCTAAAAATCCCCCAAAAATCTTTTCCCCCCCCCCAGCATTTTTTTTAGATTTTCAAAAATTGACCATAATGAGAGTTTTCCACAAACTTCCCTCAAAAAGCCATTTTCCACCACCAAAGAAAGTCTTTGATTCAGTTTTCAACTAGCTGGAACTGCAAATAGCTACATTACACCCACTCATCCCCAGGTTTTAAAAAAAATATTTCCCTTCTCTTTTCTAGAGGTGTGTTCTACTCTGATCCTACAGGGTACGTAAGGAAACCCCACTCATTATGGCCATAGATGTAGCTATTACCTTCAAAATAGCATGGGGGTTCCCACTCCTTTTTCCCCCGATCACTATTAGAAAGGGAGAAGTCTTCAGCTGAATAGGCTTCTCCCTCCCTCAGCTGAGGATGCTAGCCGTCAGCCTATTCATTCCACTTGGGAGGGATATAATTACAAATCTTTCTTAATACCCCTACATAACTTCTATGAAACACCCTCGGGGCACAGACTGCACATGCAGTACTGTGACGTTACAGTTCAAGAGCCTGACGTGACATTCATAGAAGAGAATGGAAAGACTCCCACTGATGTCCATGGGCTTTGGAGCAGGCCATCAGTTCATTAATAACATTAACACCACAGATGACTTTGTGAAAGGAGGGGAGACATACACAATACAAGGCTATGAGGTAGCTCATTTTATACATGTTTCTTTATAAAAATCAAGTATTAATGGAAGATTGGCAGAGGAGAAAGTCATGGGCACTGGGATTGTGAAATGTGGTAGATTTTAAAGGACGCATTTGAAAGATCCGAGGGATGTAGCATGACCCCAGGATCAGGGAAGACATTAGGCAATTAGGCAGAGAGTGTAGCAAGGGCAAAGACCCAATGGCACTTATGCAAGAAGGAAATAAAGGGAAAAACCCATGCAAGGGTGCTCTGTGGTAGCAAAGTTCCAGGGGATCCCTTCTTACGGTCCTTAGACTTTCAGAAGCAGAGTTTGCCCTTCCCATACCAGAAGTAGTCAGAAGGCCCATCCACTAAACCTGACAGACCCCTAGGCAGCCCCATGAGGCCAGTACCTGCACATGGAGCATAGTGCTTTCAACATCAACTCTTGCCCTGGCACATCTTCCCATTCCAATGGCTGCAGCTTTTCCTGGAACACGCTAGAGAAAACAAAATCTGGGGCTGTATCAACTTATCTGAGGAATTGTCAAGGAGACAGAGTTGAGGGATAAAGCACATCACCAAGCACCTCCCAGTCCATCTGTCAGGCTATGCAGTTTCCATCCTTTGAAGTCCACTTGGAGTAGTCTTATGAGAAAGAGAGAGAACATTACTGTGGTAGTAGCTTATCTTCACCCTCTTCTGTGTAGAAAGAGGATGAGCAGTATAGAGATGGTCCCATGTTTGTACAGTTTGAGGATGATGTAGGCCATTGTGAGGGCATGTTTACAGATTCTAGAGCAACTAGCTGGAATGTTCTTATGGTGTGTGGAGAGAGAGATATGGAGAAAAATGACAACTTTTCTATTAAGTACATAAGATACAGAAATTAGATATTTTGTTTCATTGTGTGTATGGTACCGTTGATTCAGAAAACCACAAATAAAAATAGTAACTAACAGTACACAACAGATGTTAGGCAAGTCATTTTATCTGGCTATTTATGTGATTTGGATACGCAACCTTATGCAATCAAAAAATAAAATAAAAAGCCACATTTCCAAAGCAATAATCTAGCAAAAATTAAGATCAAAGTCCTCCTACCTGGTTACAGAAATTTTCAAGATTATTTAGACCATCACTCAAGCAACTCTTGCACGTCTAGCTTTCAGGCAAACGTTCCATTTTGAAGATTTCTAGTGTGGACTTTTAGTCGCATTATCTCAGGTTTAGTGACACACTCCTTATGTGAAAGGTATCCATCTATCACATAAATACCTTGTTATTCTAACAGGGTCTGTTCAATGTGTTACCTTAAAAGAGAGATCTTAAGAAATAGCATACATCAAGTCAAGTATGACTGTATGATATGTAAAATAATTGATTTCAAATGGCTCTGTTTGTATGTTTAGGAAAGCCTTCAAATGGGAACACATGCTTTCAGATTAACATTCCTTCATATTCACTTCATATTTCACCACATTATCCTGAACCAGAGATGTGGTTTTGTTTGGTTGAAGGGGTAGGATTCTACAGTTGATCTGCAAATATCTGAATACATTTATCTGCAAATTGATATTTAGGTGTGATTTTGAATATAAATCCCCATTTGGGCAGGCAAATATTCTCTGTTTTTGAACACAGATCTCATGGTTCTTTAAAAACAAAATTGGTACCAAAAAAGGCAATAATATTAAAGTTGATAAATCAAACACTCAAGTGTTAAGGCTGTATTAACTAAGCCACAGAGCACATCCAATGTATTTTATGATATACAGTAAGTTTTAATGTATTCATTTTTGTTATTATATCAATATGTTGACTGTGCAATAGGGCTGCATCAAAACTGTGGGAGCAACTAACTTCTGGAATTTTTTTTTACTTTTAAGTCTTGATGGCTCAGCCATAATGTTGCATTAATGGTATTGTGTTTGATTTTGGAATTAGGGTCCCTGGACTTTTTAAATAGAAATAAATCCTTTTATTTGGCTCAGGGATCATACAATGTCTATTGTCCTTAAACAGCTGGTAAAAGCTTATACATTCCTTAAATAGGAACAGTTCATTTTGAGACAGCTCCTGAACCCAGCCTCCTCCAGTCAAATAAATGGTTTAGAACATTTTAAAATAAATGAAGCCCCTAAAGGGCACAGCCCAGTCTTACTCCCTCTCTCAGTAGCAAAGATTCCATTAGAGTCCTTTTGTGGGAATGAATAGTTTCAATGATCCAAAGCAGGAAGTTTTGTTGGTCTTACTGACACTTTAAACTAAATTAAATTTCTACGTATTTGACTTGAACTTTTTAAAGGTAAGGATGTTTGTCCTTAAATATCTCCTTAGAAAATTATTTTTTTTTAAAAACTGATGTTTAATCATGTGCAGATTGCCATAATTAAAAAAAAATCAATTTTCAAGATACTGAGTTAATTTTCTTCAAAGATTGCTTGCTTTAATAAGTGTTAATGTGACTACAAACAACTTCAAACTTGTTAGATTAACAATTTTAATAACTCACAAATGGTTAGGTCCTTGCTCTTTGCTTTTCCTAGCTGTTTTCTATACCACACATTGAAAAAGAACTTGATGCACACCTTACCATTGGATTGCACAATTAATTTGTACTAGTCAACAATAAGATAATGGTGATCAGGAATCCTGGATTGTATCCCTGGCTTTGGGAGAGGGACATGATTTATGGTGCTTAGAGAGAGTATAACCTCAGTCTCTGCACCAACTCTGCCTTTCAAAATGACTAAATCAGTTGGGGTTATCTCAGCAGTTCTTCCCAACTGTCATCTCGTTTGGCATTCATGGCCATAATGAACAGCAAGGGAATTCAACCATCACTTAGGTGAGAGTTCAATTCCTGGTCTCTTCTTTTCCGTCTCCTGCCTCCCTCTTCTCCTTCCACCTCCTGTCCTCACTTTGCACCATGGAAGATTCGTCTAAATTAAATTTCAGTTGATTCAGCTGGGTGCACACATTTGTTACAGCTAAAACATTATAAAATGAGCTATATACAGCACACTCCCAATGTATAAGTAATATTACTGCTCCTCCTGTACTTACTGCAATGTGGCCATAAGACAGGTCCTAGAGTGTTTTAGATTACTTGCAAAAGTGGTCCAAAGAAAAGAGAGACAAGCATGTCAAAAAATCTCAAAAGAAGTGTTTGTTATTCTTAATGTATCAATTCATCAAACCACTACGAAAAATTCAAACAGCACTCAAACTTTGTTTTCTTTTAAAAACAAAAACAAAAAAATGAAGGTTTAAAGCCCTTGTTAAGGAGATAGTGTTACAGAGTTCAGTTTAGCTATGGTGCAGATACCATTGCACTTTAATCAGAAATTAACTGTACGCCATCATCATACAAGTTTATTCCAGATTAAGGCTAAAAAGAATCTTAAACCAAGGCATTACATTTCTATTCCTATCTTTTCATTCCCAAGAAACAGAATGGCAATAATAGCCTGATGTTTAGAATTATTAGGTTGAGCCAGTTTACCTGTAACAGTTCATTATTACCTTTCTCAGCATAACAAAGGGCCAGATCTTGAGGTGGTGTAAATCCACTGATGAATGGGGACCTATGCCAGTTTACATGAGATCAAGATATGGCCCACTGTCTGTTATTGGTGTGCTAGCAGCAATTACTGTTGTGTGAAGTTCCCAGGCTTGTTTGGTGAAGTGTGTGGTATAAAACTTGGTTGAAATAAGTAACAAACCTGGTATCTGAAATAACAGAAATATTCTACATTAGAGAGATTATCCTGTCACTTAGGGCCCATTACATTATGTTTGTTGCTTCCCCCTCATTGAAAAAACCTGAGACCAGAAAGGTCTTTTTTCTACATTTGTTTCTCTGCAAACTCAGGTAAGGCTAAATTGGCTAAATTATTCCTAGAGGTCAGTGTGGCCCAAAAGGAATATTGTTCCCCTGACACTTTGAGAATCCACTTTCTTCTGCTAATCCAATGTCCTGGAGACATTTTAGCAACTTGTCTGGGTGAATCAAGTCATTCCTACAATGTTTTGTTCATTTCCAGCCAAATTCATTCATTCAAAGCTGCGAGGCAGAACGTACCTTGAATTTTATTTTTATTTTTTTTTAATTTCCATTCTGGCATTTTTTTAAGCACTTGTTGGGCCAATTCTCAGGTAGGGTTTGTTTAATATCGAAGTTGCATATCTAGACTGGATTCTCATCAGAATATTAATTCCATGGCTAATTGCTGGTTGTTAGACATGTTAATCAACATTTTCAATAAATAGCTATCCCATTAAGTAATCTCCTTAATAGCAAGTTGTGCCTTACAAAGTTTGTGCCGCATCACTACAGAGGTTTGGGAAATGTGTGATTTTTTTAAGACAGACATGAACAGTATAGCATATTAACATGCAAAGCAATTTACTGAATGTTCATTGGGTCTCAATACACAAGCAAGTTGGGAGAGACAACCACAGAAACTCAATTATGCAACAGAATTCAACTTCATTGCAACAGATCAGCCACTCATGGTAACTTCTCCCAGTGTATCCTTAACTTGTCTGGGCAGAGTTCTTCTTATTCTGTAGAACTTTCCCCAGCTTTGATTTGCCCTGAACCCTCCATGTACTGGGTTTCTCTGCCTGGCCGACCCACAGTTTACACGACGATGAAAAGCATTCTTGTCCTGACAAGCCTTTATTTCTCACTCCCTCTTTTCTTCTTCCTATCAGGTTTCCTGCCCCCACCCATTCTTATATTTCCCAGAAAGCCCTATGTTTGGCTAGATAGCACACACAATGAACAGCCCCCCGGCTGGTCTAATTTGGAACTACACCTCATTTTAATTTCCCCTTTAAAACAACATTAAGCAGAGCAGTTAGCTCAAACTCCTTCAGCGTGGTGAGTCTTAAGACCTCAGGGAGAAATAGCCTAGTCTGCTGCTTTCTGTGAATACCATTCTAAGCTGCCTATCTTTCCCTGTTCATAGCATAAGGAACCTAGGTGCCCAACCCAGGCTTTCTGAATCCCACTTATTTTGTAAGTGGGTGAGTTCCTTTGTACACGTAGCTCGGTGTTCCATTTTGTGTTTGTTACTAACACTGAGTGGATATGTCTACACTGCGAAGTGAAGGCGATTTAATTTCAGTTGACCTTCACCTGCTGAACTTTAGAAGTCAGAGGAGTGTGATCACACCACGCTCATTGCATCCCTACAAGCTGCACTTGCATCGATAATAAAAGCAGTGCACTGTAGGTTGTGTAGCCTGATTTTCTGCGTATTCATTATTTAATAGAGTTATAGGCCAATTGCTTGGATTAGAAGGTTCTTGTCCCTGAATCAGGCTCCAGAAGAGTTTTATAGGGACCCCCAGGGTGTACAGCAGGAAGATGCTTAATGATAACCAAATTTGTATAATTTTATAAGTTTTATTAAGATAACATAAAATGATAGACAAATAATTGATATAGAGAAAATGAACAATCAAATGGATAATACAATCTTAATTTTAGAGACTCATATGATATATATATTTCTACGATATGCTTTAGACGAATATACTCATACCCTGGTTGAGAGAAATGTTTGGTTCCTCAACTTTTGAATAGAGGGGTGAAGTAAGCACTGCTAGAGAGCTAAGAACTATAAACTAAGACTACAAATAAACTATAAAATGAAGGAAAATCTTTAAAGAAATTTCAAGCAAGAGTAGATGACGATCGCACCAAATAGCACGATCTTTCCCTTCTTATACCCCAAGAATATGGGTCCTCCTTCTATGTCCATACTTGGATTTTCCCCCTCCAAACTATTGGGGTACACATTCTATAGGCTGGCAGTTTCGTGCGTATTATTGAGTATCCACATCCTTTCCAGGTGGTCTTTTTCATCTCACCTTTATTATTTCTGGCCCTTTTTGGGTTCTATGGTGTACTTGTAAAGTTTCTTGGGGTGTAACCCGTGACAGCCCCCTCCCCTGTTTAATGTCTCCTGACTTATCTAGGGTAAAGATTCTAAATATATGTATGCTAGCTGTGTTTCATACAGGATGTGACCTCTGAGATGTCTTGCATTACAGCAAAATATATAAATTTATAACTATTAATTAAACAATCATACTTAAATCTATAAGAAAAGATATATATATCTATGATGCAAGCAGGCTAGTCCTATGGGCTACAGTAGCTATCTCCACATGTAGCTAACCACAGAGACTTTCGTGACAGTTGTCATCCTTCCAGGATGCAACATCCTCCCTTCTTGTCCAAAACAGACAAATGCTTTTTCACGTCATTTTTTGAAACCCTTTCATCTCTGCTGCGCATATACCATTGCATAGAGAGTCATGGAGCCTGATCAGGTCTGCACTATCATTGTGAGCATCACAAACAACTCATGACTTATCCTACAGAATTTGAAGGCCAAGACCAGAGCCGCAGCATGAAAAATAGCAATGTTACGCAAGCTGCCCTGCTACAAGTCATAGAACAAAACAATTCCCATTTCCTGTAGGCTATAATGCACCAGCTGCAGTCAGCAGAGTACCGCTTCTGGTCCCATGAAACAAGCACTGACTGGTGGGAACACATAGTTATGAAGGTATGGGATGATGAGCAGTGGCTGCAGAACTTTCGTATGCAAAAGGCCACTTTCCTGGAACTTTGAGCAGAGCTGTCCCCAGCCTTGAAATGCATGAATCCTCACTTGAGACCTGTTCTGACAGTGGAGAAGCAAGTGGTCATCATTCTGTGGAAGCTAGGAACCCCAGACTGCTACCGGTCAGTTGGAAATCAACTCAGAATCAGTAAATCCACCATGACAGCTGCTGTGATACAATCTCTACCTTTTTCATAGGTTGGAGGGGCATTCCAGCCACGGTAAGTAAGGGGCTAGTGCATCCATTTTAGTGAAATCCCCTTAGCATATACTGCACAAATCCATATTTCCCCAAGCAGCAGAATTGTTGGTCTCCCTCTTCCCCCCAAATATTGGCTGTGGAAGAGGCAGTCCAAAGAGTATGGTGGGGGTGTTGGGGTGAAGCGTTCCTAGAGAAAAATGTGGGCACCCATTCCCTGATCCCTAAACCCTATAACATACTGTCTTGGAATTTGCAGTGAAAGGACCCAAGAGAATATCCCTGGCAGGGGAATTACACACACTTACTACATTGGGTGGGTATTGAGAACTTGCACCATCTTCCCTAGGTGACCATGTGTGATATCAGTCTCCTGAGGGTAACAGGCAGAAAGGGAGGATTTGCTGCAAGCATCTGGGTTAAGGCCTGGTCCTTATGGTGCAGTGCTGTGTTCCACAATGCCTGCTTATTTAATAACAGAATGGTGGGGGAAAGGGTCCTATTTCAGTGCAAGAAATAAGGCTGTCCTCCCAGAAACCTTCTGCAAGGATTGCAGAGTACCTACATGAAAGTTTCCTTGGAGAATTTTCAGAGAAACCCAGTGCACATAAGTAGTGTTTTCCGGGGGAAGCCCTTTGCTTAAGTGGACAAACAAAGAGGAAGCCCGTCCCTAAGTTGTTTTTATTGTAACAAGAAGTTGCACTGGGGATGTAACCCCAGAAATGAGATTTGCAGTACATACTCACTCGGCATCTCAGTCGGTCATGCTTCCCTGCATCCGGCTGGGCTGCTCCAGGGTAACAAACAGCTCCTGGCTTTCAGGGAGAATGGATACCCCACTTGCCTTACCCCAACTTCTCATCCTCCTCCACGGACTCAGTCATTCATCCTGGATTCAGATTCTCCTTGAAGTATCTATGCTGTGTGGTGGTACGTAGTGAGGTCACCACCGAGAATCAAATGCGGCACCTCATAAAATCAGCATGTCTTTGGTGACAAGCCAGAATGATTGTTCACCTCCTTAGTTTTCTGATCGCCTACCTCAGCTCTTTGATTTTAAACACAACACTGCTGCGTGTCCCTCTTGCATCCCTTCTCCAACATGCCATGCAATATTGTCTGTTAGATATCGCGATTTCTTTTGCTGGCTCGTAGCTGAGCTACAACAGACTCTTTGCCCCACAGACTGATGAGATCCAGGACCTCAGGTCAGCTCCAGGCTGGAGCCTGTTTGGGACATGCAGTCACTATGATCCATCCTGCTGTCAAGCTCTCTCCACGCTGATCAAACAGGAAATGGGAATTCAAATTTTTCTGAGGCTTGAGAGGAGGGGTTGTTTCTTGTGTATGTGGCTGCGGTCCAGGAAAGGGCAAAAGTCCAGAGCGGTCACAGCAGAGCATTGTGGGACAAGTCCCAGAGGCCAATGATGGCAATTTATTCAACATCCTGCCTACACTGCTGCTCATTCGACCCATACAGTTCAACTTCAGCTCTACGCCACTCGCAGAGGTGGTTTTATTAAGTCAAACTTTACTGTGATTTAGCTCAGCGAAACAGACCCGCTAGTGGAGACGCATGTTATGTGGTCGACGGAACCTAATTTTGCACTGTAGACCAGGCCTATATGGGAAAAATCTTGTAGCTTTTACTCTGGCAAATCATTGAACATTGAAGTGGTTAGATACCCTATTTACATGAAGAGTCAACCTTGATTTATATTGTTATGGTAACAACTATGGATCAAGGATGAGGGTCCCATTATACTTTGTACCATGCAGATAAGTAAAGAAGAAGATTTAAACTTTGTGGGGCAGTGACTATCTAGATAAGAGATCAGAATCAGGACCAGTACATGTTCATGCTGTAGTACACTATATCAAGTCACCAAATATAATCACAGAAAAATAGGAAGTTAATGTAAAGCACAAAAACTTATTTTTCTAAATAGTGTAAGTTATTTTTAGTACTTACTTCTATTGTACTGTATTGTGTATTATATTTCAGATGGCTGTGATATCAGGGTAAGAATACAGAGCATGTGTTCCCTCCCAACCTGAAAACGGAGAACAACCTGCTCTAAACAGACCTAGTATTCTCACATCACCCTCATTCCTTTATTTCTCATTCAATCCATGTTAATACATAATAAGAATGTCAAATGAACTATACTTTAGACATCATAGAATAGATGCAAATCCTACCCTTCTCCTTTCTTTGACTGTCAATCTTCAAATGATGCAGAGAAAAGTATCATGGCCACACACACACACACACACACACACACACACACACACTTTAAGCACGAACAATGACTATTCAAATGGTTCGAAGTATACATAGCTTTTAAAAAGGCACCTTACTTTTTTTTCCCCCAAAAGCCATAAAAATCAGTTTTTACCCACACGGCACTGTCAGAACTATGGGTCAAATGATAGTTTCAAAATATCTCAGGATATGACCATGATATTTTCAGCATATTTTATAGTTTTGTTATTTTTCAATGCCTGGGAACATAAGAAAAATGTTTCTATGAAGCCATGTAGTCTTGTAGAGACTAGAGAACAAAGTAAGTAACATCCTAGGGACATCCTTTCCAGATTCATGATCAGGCCTTTGAAACAATCAAAGAAAAATCTGCCCCAAAGAATCCAGCCTAATTTTCACCTTTCAGTCCAGGACATGCAGGAACAGGACACTGCAAGTTTATCCAATTTGTGGGAATGTTCACACAGTGCAGACTTAATTATTACAATACAGACTTGATCAATAAAGCTCCATAGTTATGGACCTCACTATTGTGAATCTTAATTTAAGAAGCCTCCTAATACAGTAGTCTGGAACATTTCATTAGAAATATAGACCAAGGGTTGCATTTTCATCATGATACAAGGTATTTAGCCCTAGCTAAATGGGGGTTAAAATGAGAGATGTTAATATAACTCAAACAGTTGAAATAGTGTATAACTTAACATGTGGATTTAACACTTAAAGTATCTGTTAAGCCTTTACTTAAATACCACGGACATCACAGAAAAGATATTTACCTGCAATTCTCAGTAGTGGATTTTTTAAAAGTTTTAATAAGTTAGATTTCTTGTGGCAGTGACTTCAGATCATAAGGCCTGAAACTTGCTTGAGCTGATCTACCTATTACAGACCATCCAATGAGGTGTCAGAGCCTGATGTTAAATGTGGTTCTTCTTGAAAAAAGTGACCTTATAAAAAACAACATTGTGGGGTTCAATAGCTACCATGCTTTATTGACTTCCATATACAATATTTACAGTTTGTAATGTAAAAAAAGACATTTCTCTACTACCAGCCCTATAAACTCTCCCCGACCTTTGACAATCCAAGTGACTTCTTTCCTTTGCACACTTTATAAGTCTGCAGATCAAATTATGCATTGTCTTCTAATTATGCCCTCAGCAACACCTGTACATCCCCATTAATGGGTTTGCACAGGTATCACAGAGAGAATAATCTGAAGACAGTGGTGTTGCACAGGTGAAGCTGAGGGCATTAACAGGTCTAGAGATCCTTTATTACTAGGGATGATATGTCCAAGCCCAGGATAAATTTACAGAGCTAGAAGCAAGAATTTGTATTGGTTTTGGCAAACTGAACACATTTGCTACAGAAAGAAATTAGTGATATATAATGAATACAGAATCTCACTATGCAATCTATAAAAGTCAACTTTTAGGGCAATACAGTACTAAACTTCAAAAAGTCATCCTACTAATGTTCTTCTCATGCCTGTGTGCCCATCCTGGCAAGCCCTCACTCCACAACACTGGCATGAAAATATTATTAGGTTTTTATTTAGAGTGAACTAAAGCCATTCAGTACTGTCAACATTTTCCACTAATAATAAAACAATTGGCCTCTGTCACAGGGGCACATCACTCACCACTGCTCTGGTATCTACTCCTAGTCACTCTGGGTATTAGATCTCCAGGCTGACACCCAGTCTATGGTTTGCACACCATCACTACAGCACCTCTCGCTCCAGGATGCGTAGCATCCTCTTTGTAATTCCAACTAGGTCACTCAGTGTTCCCCCTTCTGGGGTACAGTCTCTGCGTAGTCTTAGGCAGTTTTCTTATTCATTGCTTTGGATCTATGCCATGCCTTCAGTGACTGGAAGGGAAACCCAGGTCCTCTTTTTCCCTGGCTTCCAGTCCAAGGACCCTTAACTCAGTAGTTGTGGGCTTGCTCTCTCTGCCCTCACTGCTCCCCACTCTTCCTGATTCTCCCCCCCTTTGGCAGTACCAACACCCTCCTTCTAGGGAATTGCAGACTATCTCCCTGCAGTCCCCAGATACTGCTCCCTCTTCCCACGGTATGACTACAGCCTTTCCCAGCACCTCATCCCACACACACTCCACCTCATCTCAAGAAATAACTGTCCTTTCTCAGCCATCTACCTGTTAACCCACTACCTAGCTTTATAGGCCCCACCTGTTCCTGCACAGGGGAGCCTCTCTCTAATTAACTCCCCCCCCCTCCCATCTTTGCAGTCTAATTAGCTGAGTGGGCCCATGTGGCTTAATTCAGCTCTTGCAGGACCAGTCTACCCAACAAAACCTCCATGTCCAAATCCTTTTCTTCTTAGGCTCAAGCACGATTTCTGAAAACAAATTGGAACATAGCTTTATGCTGGGCATGTTGATGAACAAAACTTGCTTAAAAGAGTATAGAGAGGAGCCACGTTTGCATTGAGTTGAAACTATTTTGAAACACAGCTCTCTCTAGTCCTGACAAAAGATGAGATTTGCAGTGGGGCTTGTGCTCTGAATCACTTTGGTGTTTTTTCAGTATCTCACACAGATGCCTATTGATAAAATCTATAGCCCAGAGTGAGACAGATGAAGAAAGTGGTCAAGCAAAAAGCAGTCTATCAACTCATTCTTCTGCTCTAAGGGGATTAGAATGTAGCTTCAGGGGCTTTGTTACCAAACTAGAACCAAAGTGCATACCGTCAACACCCAGCGGAGGTATCTGGCTGTGACTTGTTGGAGTCTTTCCTGGCTGACTTCATGTCAGAATTAAAAGCAGCATCAGGAGAGATTAGGGAAGCTTTTAGGTGCTCACTGTGATCTGACAGCTCACAGCAACAACTGGGCACAGACCTCAGAGTCAAGCCCCTCCTGAGGCACTCCACATCACAACAAACAGAAGTCATGTCCATCTGCAAGGGATATTTTACAACTGCATTTGGAAGCATATCTTCAAGCCACAGTGCTGTTTCCTTTGACTTTGAGAAGGCAGAGCAAAAATATACAGATAACAACCCAGAAATAAACAGAAAAAATTAGCAGAGTTCACTTAGATGAGCTAAGGGTCATCAAGACACTGCCACACTGCACCCAGAGCATTCAGTAACTACACATTTTTTAAAATTAAACAAAGAGGCTCACTCTGGAAAGGATATTTGATTTCAGGATGAATTCTCCTCAGGCAATGAAGAGACAGTGAGACCACAGCTCTGATACATCAGTAGTTGGTGTCAGCATAGCCTCAACAGAGAGCATTTCAGCACTCATGATAAGAAAGGAACTGACAGCAATAGGGATCACTAGGGTTCCTCAGTAGGGGTGGCCTGAGGTACCCAAGAGGAATCAATTACTATAGAACTCAAAGGAATAGAAACTCTTGCCAGTCAATGTCATGCTAGAAGTCTGGCCACATTAGCATTGATCTGTTGCAACTGGTGAATTTGTATTTACTGAATTTGCCCTTTGTCATGACTTGTCAAACTTTTTTTCTGATTTCTTCATGACTTTTGTCTTTCAGCAGTTCACAGGAAGTTGGTTTGCTTGTTGAGTTTGGGTCTCAGTACAAGACACAGTAGGTTGGGACTCATCACAGAGGATGCTGGGAGTGTAAAGTTTGTTGTTGGAGTGGTTCAGGAAGGATTAGCAGCTGGGGTGGAAGTCAGGCTCTCATCTTATATCAGAGCTGAATTAGGTTAGTTTACATATTCTCTCTCTTCCACTATTAAAGCAAAATTAAAATTCAACACATGACTTGCCTTTTTTCCCTAGCTTATTTTAAGGGTTTGAAAAGTGAATCACATAGAGAAATACTATTATTGTATTATAATATAAGCTATATTTGCTTTTGAAAAGTCACCTGACTTGGCAAACTGTGACAAAACTTCCATTCAAATCAGATAAAATCAGTGTTAAAATCCTGTCATGCATTTTTAAGGTTGGTAGCTCATGTTACTTGAATAACAATTTCTCCTGGAAGGCTCTACTGGAGTTATATTAATTATTATACACAAAAAACCTGAGTTAAAAGAATGTTATTAATGTTGTAAAGTCACGCTCTCAAAAGTTAGGAAATGCCAGAATTAAGGTTGCATTATATTACAGTCTTTAATTATATGATGACATACTATTTTTTTCCCACAAAACCCCTGCCTCTTTCAGTGCAGAGGATGAATGGTGCTCATTTAATGAACAGCTACTCAGTGTTTTGTTTTCTCCTCATTGTTCAATGTGTGACCTTATTTACTGCACATGATTCAAACTACACTGAAGACAGATTTGTTAATTTCCTCATTGCTTTTTTATGAAATTCATCAGTGTCTGAGTGCTTCATAAACATTAATAAATCTATTTTCACAACACAGTGTAATCCCCATTTTACAGATGGTGAACTTTGGCACAGAAACGTTAAGGTTAAAAGTTTTGGGTGTCCAATTTGAGACACTTAGGGTATGGTTTTTCAGGAGTACTTAGCATTACATAGCATTTTATATATTCAAATCAGAGCTCCCAGTGACTTTAGTTGCAGCTATGAGTACTCAGCACTTTTGCAAATCAGATGCTGGGTGTACAGTCAGACACTCAGAAGATAAGGAACAGAAAGTAGTGAGCACTTGTGAAAAATGTGGTTTAAGTGACTTGACTACACATAGGACTTCTCTAGCAGAGGCAGGGGTGGAAGCCAATTATCCAGAGCAGCATTCCACTGGCCTTCATCATGAATAAGGCTGCAAGTCTGTCATGGAGGTTGCAGAATGTCACGGATTCCATGACTTTCCACGACCTCTGTGACTTCTGTAGCTGCAGTGACCGGTGTGGCTGACCTCTCAGGGCTGCCTGAGCAGCTGGCTGGCTGGCTGGCTGGCTGGCTGCTGCTGAGCGGCCCCCGGGGCCAGCCGCACCAGCTGCTGTAGCAGCTGCCAGTGCAGCTGGCCCCAGGGACCGCCCAAGCAGAGGTCCCAGAGACGGTCCTGGGGGCAGCCTGAGCAGTGGTCGTAGAAGCAGCCCCAGAGGCTGTTGGAGAGTGGGCTGCAGGAGCTTTGGAGCAGTGGGTAGATGGGGGCAGTTAGCCCCCGTTGCTGGAGCAGGGGCCAGCTGTTGGTACCCCAGGGCTCCCCGTGTCCTGGGAGCAGCTAAAACAGGTCACGGGTCATGAATTTTTTATTATTACCCGTGACCTGTCCACGACTTTTACGAAAAATACCCAGGATTAAATCTTAGCCTTAATCATGAGACCTGCTTTTCTCTTCCTGCAAACTCCTACCTTTTCCACCGAAAATGCCAGAAAACAGGCAGCCTTGCCTCCTGCTTCTCTTGCGTGCCTTGAGTGGCTCCTGTGGAAGGTTGTTCTCCACCCACCATTCACCCCTGACCCTTCAAAGCTGAACATTGGGCCCCTGCTCTGCAAACTTCCTCAGCCACTGCCAACACTCAACCTAAATCAGTTGAATGACATCCAGTGGGTGTGTCTCTGAACCGTGCCCAGGAAACAGCTGTATGTGCTCATGCTTCACACCATCCACTTCCTTGCCCTCGTGTCCCATCCTGACACCAAGTGGAAGGACCTGCCGGCACCTGAGAAAGGCAAAAAACTGCAATGGGCCAGCCTGTACTCCACCCTGGTTCCATGGCCCAGCAGGCGGCTCCTCCATGGAGCCATGAGCACAGGCAGGTACCTGGCATGATTCACGAACTCCCCTGACACCTGTCCTTTCTGAAGCAAGAGGGAGAACCTGTAACAAATCTTTGTAGAGTGCATCAGGTTGCAGCCTCTCTTCTGGCTCCTCCGAGCCTCTTCCAGAGGTTCTGGCTGCACTGTACCCTCCTGACCTATGCACACCCCAGATGTGGCCCCACAAAGTTGCGAGATCTCCTCATCAACCTCTTCTTGGTGCTGGCCAAGATAGCAAACCATCACATCAAGAGGAAGAAGTTGCAACTGTGAGGCCTACTTCCAATCCTTTGTCTACTAATATCTCCTGGCAGAGTTCCTCTGTGCGGTGGTCATTGATTCCTTGGGGTATGTCTACTCTGCAATTAAACACCATGCCAGATGAGTCAGAGTCGTGGGGATCAGGCTAAGGGGCTGTTTAATTGTGGTGTAGCTGTTTGGGCGTAGGCTGGCACCCAGGTTCTAGGACCCTGCGATGTGGGAGGGTCCCAGAGCTCAGGCTGCACCCCATGCCCAAATGTCTACATTGTTATTAAGGAGCCCCTTAACCCAAGCCCTGTGAGCCTGATTCAGCTGGCATGAGCCAGTTGCAGATGTCTAATTGCAGTGTAGATATACCTCTGGACTCCTTTGAAGAGCAGTGGGTTCTGTTAGGGGTTCGTTTCTAGTTCCTTGATTTTCAACCTTTGATCTCACTCCCATCTCTGTTTTTTCGTTTGTTGTACTGCATAATTAGCTGAAGCCTGGACTTGGTGGTTGAGGGGGAAGGGCCTTTGGTTTTGGGCGAGCATAGACCTGCCCGTGTCCAGTAATTTCAAATAGTACACATCTTCCAGCCCCCTCCATCGCCCCACAAAGTCACAAGTCCTCCTCTTCAAATTCCTCCTGGTGCTGACCAAGATGGCCACCCATCACTCCAGGAGGAGGACGTTGAATGGCAGAGTACTCTGCAAGTGGGAGGCCTATTTCTACTCCCTCATCCAATCACACCTCCAGGCAGATTTCTTCAGGGCAGCATCCACTGACTCCTTAGATGCCTTTTAGGAGTGGTGGGTGCTGTTCTTCTTTGGTGTCCCTCGCTGACTTGCTCCTTTTTTACCTTTGACCCCCATTACTGTTTTCTCCTTCGCTGTCCTCAGTACTTAATCATGGCCTGGGCTTAGTGTTTCCTCTCCCTTAGTTGAAGGGGTGGGCCTTTACTCTTGAGGGGAGCTAGACCCACCTCTCCCAGATCTGCAAATAGTACTCATCTTCCAACTTCTGCCAAAAAATGAAGCAAGGGGCCTGTAGGCAACAGCCTTCTTCACTATAGAATCCTGATTCATCCCCAGAGTGAGTCAATTCTATGCAGTGAATGAGGCAAGGGTCCAGTAGAAAAAATAATATAAGATCATGTAATTAAATATTGTATTTGAGTATTTGACTTTGCAGCCTTAGTGTTCTCTTAATGTAGTTGTCTGTGTAATTTCCTAGGTTTTAAAAATCAATCTAAAAAAAAAAAAGTTCCATAATGTGGCATTATATTGACACCCACATGGTTCATCAACGGGGATAGAACCTTTAGATCCACCACAAAGACCTCTGTCCTTCTGAGTTAATAGAATCACTGATATCAATAGTCAATTGTCATTCTCTGTGTGGACCAGCCCTAGAGGGAGATGAGAAGAGCACTTTGCCAGTTGGGTTCACAGATATGTGGTGACAGCAGAGGAATGAGGTGAGACTCAGGAAACACAAGTTCCATTCCAGACTCTGAAGGGGAGTCTTCTCTAGTGAGCACAGACTCTTTTGTCTGACTCCCCCAGTCTTGATCCTTTTTGTTCTTTCCCCTCCAAACTGGCCCAGTCCCAGTGCTGTCTTTTTTCCACTTTTGGCTCCTTGTCCTAGTCCCATTCTCCACTCCAAGTTTTTCATCCCAGTCACAGTCTTCTTGTTCAGCCAGTTCTTGTCTCTCTCTCTCTGGGCTCATTGTCTAAATTCCCCAACTCACAGTCCCTCCCCCCTACGCATACCCCCAATACCTGTCTCCTTGCTCAGCCAGTCCTTGTTCCCTCATCTCAGCTCCTCATTTGATCTGTCTCTTCCATCCCTCACAGGCACCCAGTCCTAGTGTCTGCCCCAAACCTGTTCTTTCTGTGTGCAGAAAGTGGTGATGCCGTGCCCTGGCACAAGTGAATATTTTGTGTCACCTCTAGTCTCTTGTGCTGGCACACAGGACAGGCCATAATCTAGCTCAAAATATTGCCAAAGAAATGACACAACTGATTGATGGCCTCACTGTCAAATAATGGAGCTCTAAAATGGATTAACCATTTAACAATAAATAAAATAAACACCCCTGGCAGGTTGCTAGGCCAGGTAAAAATGAGCAATTGTTTGTTAGACAGGTTAGAGATACATGATTTTTTTATCTCATCAAGTTTCTCTGTGACTCCTTTCACAGCAAGGTGGGAGGAAAATTCCACAGTCCATCTAATTTTTTTGCATTAACATTATACATTACCTTGGATGAGTGTGGAAACAATATTTGTGACATTTATGCCAGATCTTGTTCTTTACCAAAAGCAAGTAAAACAAGCACACACTAGGCAACTACTTTTTGCTGATCCTGTCAGGCAAGTTTCATTGCAACAATATTCATATGTTAATTAGTTAAGCAGATACTAGAGACAGTTTTATACTACCATTTTGTTTCGCCTTTTGTAGACTTTGAGCCTTTTCCATTGCATATTGAAATCTGAATTATGTGCCCTGACTAGTTGGTGTAGTTTTTTCCTATTTTGTTAAATAATTGTATAAATAAAGACATTGTGCTCTAAAGATAAGACTAAGGTAAAGTTCAAATGAGCTTGGAAGTCCAAAAGGGCAAAGTTAAAAACTATACAGTACTTTAGATGACTAAACAAGAAAAAAAAATGTCTTAAAAGTAAATTAATGTTGAAAACACAGTATACTAAAGTCAAGAAAACCAAAGTTAAGATTCCCAGAAAATGAATTTAGCTTCCTTGCACATGCACAGTATAAATAAAGACTATTGAATAGGGCCTTCAATATATGCCAGAAGGCAGATGTGCAATGGGACAGGGAACCAATGGTGCGGAATCTTTTGCTTCTGAATCTCATGGGTGGTGCTGGTTTATGTTCTCTATTTAAACATTGCATTAACAAAGTTCTTCCTAGTGACGTTCCTTGTTTTGTTAGAGAAAGGAAGTAAAAAAATGAAGATGCTGGTTTGTTGGGTGTGCTATCTTATTGTAATGATACTATTGTAATGATATTATTTACTAGGATAACTGCACCTAAGCATTTACTGGAATGTGTGACTATTAATCAGAAAGCATAAAAAAATATCAAATAGGTAGAGATCAGATGAAGAATTATTTTTGTTTGTGAGAATGCCATTATAGCAAGGGATAGTATTGGTGATTGCTGCTGCATCCATCCATCCATCTATTAAATTAAAGGAGAATCTACATTTCTGTAGATAAAAAAACCCTGGGGGTTTCTAAGCAACATATATTCCATAGAGTTCTCTCTCCTTCTGAGACTAATCATCCACAGTACCAACTGGGGCCAGTACTGTTTAGGTTTAGAAACCAAATGTCAGTAGGGTGAAAAATCAGGACAGGAGGTGGGGGGTAAAAGACGCCTATATAAGAAAAAGCCCTAAATATTGAGACTGTACCTATAAAATCAGGACATCTGGTTAACCTTAATCTCAGTCACATTCACATGTGTAGACCTTACTGTTGTAGGGCCCAAACCTGCAAGATATTGATTTCAGTGGGATTTATAGATATTTTGCAATTTGTAGAACCAATCCTTTAAAAGCCAAACTCATGTCCATGGAGAGTAAAGATTCCTTGTCACTTTGCACTTTTATAAAAATACAAGTTTGCTTAGTGATACTAATATTGTAATTCCATCCAAAAACTATATTAATAAACTTATTTTCTTAAACTTAACAGGGAGAAAAATATCTAACCTATTCAATCACTAGATTTCCCAGTGCTTCCCTTCTTCTCAGTAACTGTCTTTTACATTGTAAACTCTTTAGGGAAGGCATTCTCTTTACTTTTGTGTATTGTCTGTAATAAACAAATAAAGTTAAGGTTTCATGGTTGAGCACTTTTAGCAGCATGCTGGATACTATTGTTTCATTCTTTTATGCTTTAGCTGCCTTCTTATAATTCTCCAGTAGATCTCGATTGGTGGACTTTATCTGATAAGTTCTTTTCTGTCTAAAGTATGTCTTTCAATAATTCAGTCAGCAGCCATAGCTGTACATTTTCTTTTCAGCCTTTCTAAAGTGCAATACAGGAAGACATTGCTTATCTTTCAGAGTTAATTTAGCTGCAAGTTCAGGTTTTAAATGCCAGAAAATTCTCATTTTTATTCTGTAGGTGGGTTTGCAAGAAAGACTTAGGTTGAGTGTTACAGTGCCCAACGTTTAGGCTCCCTGCTGCCAAGTAGAGTTCATAACCCCTAGTTAGGCACCCAGGCTCCCTATATAATGTATGGGAAGAGTTAGGCATCTAAAAAAGGGATTCACAGAAGCAAGCATGCTGAAAGGAAAGCCACCTAAGCTAGCTAGCCCCACGGCTCTAAGGGACTTAGGCACCTAAATATCAGCCAGAGGGACGCACACACACCCACTCAAAAGTCACAGACATGAACCCTCTCCTGGAATTAGGTGCATAAGCCAGGTCGGCCCTTTCTCAAGAAAAACCGAGATGGTGGTGATGGTACCCCCTTCCCTTATGCCCAGTAGCCTGGTGCTTAGAGCACTTACCCCAGATGTGGGAGACCCAGATTCAAATCCTCCCCTTTTCCTGATGTCTACTGGCTCGGGTGCTGCAGGAAAGATAGGTGGGGAATGCCTAATTTGTGAATCCCATTGTGGTTTGTGTGAGAGTTAGGTGCCGAGACGCTTGGTGGTGTCAGGAGTGAGACAACTGGGGGTATGCCCAGCAGCTGAAATGTTAGCACCTAAGGTACTTTACGAGTGGAAACTTAGCTGCCTCAGGTGTTTAGGTACCTACAGACTTAGGCAACAGCTAAGTGGGCAATTTGAGGATCTAAGTTTTGGATTTAGGTGCCTAACATGGCAGTTAAGTGCCTAAATCTCCCTTTGAAGCCCAACCTATATTTTCAAAAATAATCTATAGTTGATTGTTTAAGAATTGTTCACTGTGTATTTTTTCTGTGTAAATAACGTTAGTAGATTCTGTCTGATACAGACAAAGTAGTTCATAGTACAAGATGCTACAAGGATTATCTAAGATAGAAAAAATTGTGTGATATTATAAATGCATTATTTGAGAAACAGTGCATAACTAAAGACTGTATTATAATGCATAAGCATAAGTGGGTAGAATTAATTAAACACATGGAACTTTCACTTTATTTCCTGCCTTTGAAGTTCTTAACCATGCAACCTTAACACTTGGAGTTTTTGATTGAATTTTTTTTTTTTTTTTTTAAACTAACATTCAGAGCATCATTTTCCTTCACCATGAAGTTTATGAACTTATTAAGAAAATTCTATGCAAAGTGTACCATGCATGCTTGGAATGAGAATTTACAATTCATCACAAATCTGTCAAATTATAATCAGTTTTCACCAGAACATTCACACGACAGATATTAAACTGTGTGATACTCCCGGCTTAAGAACTGGAGATGTTCAAACAAAGTTTACAAATGTCTTTTATTTTAGAACTTGGAAAGTATCTTTTTTCATTTTTCTTCTATTCTATAGTGACTGAATAGTTTTTGCCCTCAAACATTCTGGAAAAAAATTCTTCCTATGGCATAGATCAATCTTAGAAAATATTGGACCAAAAAAAAGTGAAAAAATTTCAGAAAATTATGAGCAACTGAACAGAGGGGATTAGCATGGAAACAGTTATGCACCTTTAATTATATTGATTGTCACTGTTCTCACTGTAATGAACTGACTAGTGTTTAATTGGACAATTGCCATCGACTAGATGGAATCAGAACTGCTCATCTTTGTGTCATATGCTCTATATTGCTAACAGAAGTTCTCCATTGTCCTTCTGAAGGCAAAAGGCTCTGAATCCTATCACTGTTGCTTCCTTGCAGTTCAATGTTGTCAAAGTGTGCAGCAGTCTGACAACTGCAAAGTCCTAGGTTCCCATAGATTTGTATCAGAACATTTATATTAAAAATATTATCTTAATAAAATTTGTAAAATGAAATTAAAAAATTCTGCAATTTGAATGGGAAAAATATTTCCTGGATAATCTGGAGGGGAAAAAAAAAGGGTTCTTTCTTATTTGGCCAATTTTTTAAAATAACATTCAAATTTTTAATTTTATATGTCTGTAGGAAGGCACCATGGCCTTCCTCTGAGTCTGGGCCCGAGGAAGGGCCGCAAGCACCCAATCAGATCCTAGACAGGCCAGCAGCACAGTCTGCCCGGCAACCGGACAGCTAGCCACCGATAGGTCCTGCCGGACGGCCAACCCAGCAGCAGGGGGGTGGGGCCTCAGGGAGGACGGCAGCCATAAAAAGCAGGCCCTGTAGCTCAGAGGGAGGAAGGCTGCTGCTGGAGGCAGATGGACTGTCTTGCCGGCTGCAGTGAAGGGCCAAACCATGCCAGGCCTCTGCCCCAGGTAACCCTCACCCGGCCCTGAGGCCCCAGGAACGACCCTGGCGGCCTGCCCCTAAGGCCTGGATCAGGCCTCTGGGCCCACTTGACTGGCTGAGGCCTACAGGCTTGATGCTCTGGGCCCAGCCTCAGGGCCATAGCAACTGGGACGAGCCCCCTGAACCGGAGAGCTGGGAGTTCTGCCCGGAAGCTGGTCTGGATTTGGAGGAGCTGCCAGACGCCCAACCCCTGGAGGCAGGACCAGACCTGGAGGAGTTGCCGGAGGCTGAACCCTACCCCCCACCCAGCAATCTGGAGGAGCTGCCGCTCGCCGAGGAGCTTCCCACTCTATCCCCCGTGGACGAAGAGGGACTGACTGGTCTACCCCGGGCGGTGTATCCCGGTGACCCGGAGGAACCAGCTGACGCAGGTACCAGGGAATACGGGGAGGAAGAAGCCCAGGGACAGCCAGAGGCGTGGCTGTAATAAGGGTAAGCCCAGTTGGCGTGTTGCGGCAGGAGCCCCGCCGACTGAGTGGCAACGCCCGTGCCACTGTTAGGGCCCTGGGCTGGGACGCAGTGGAGTTGGGTGGGCCTGTGTCCCCCTCCCCTTCCCCTGATCCTTGCGAACCCCAAGAGAGTGACTTAGTGTCTACCGCCCACTTGACTCAAGGTCACTGCTCCTTGCTTGCTCGCCTGCCCTGCCTGAGGGCCGGGGCGAAAGACTCCAAACACTAACATTCCCCTTGGATATAGGAAGGTGCTGTGGCCTTCCTCTGAGCCTGGGCCCGAGGAAGGGCCACCAGGACTAGACCGGGCAGGAGCCCGTCTTACAATGTCATTGTGAGTACCCTGCTCAACAATCAAAAAGACTAAGATGTCATTCCCCATTTTATACATTTAATGTGTTTTAGTTGAATATGCATTTTCACTTAAAAAGATTTTGGACAAAAATTTTGACCAGTTCTACTCTTGGTCTGATATCCGTGAATAAATATATTATTTATAGTTATACAATATAATGAGAAAGTATGTAATGGTGCTCTAGGTGCTTTTATTTATCAAAAATGCAATCCATACTAGTACAAAAAAAAGTAGATCAAACAACCTCCCTAAAAATAACAAAACAAACAAAGAATAAAGAAGGCCACCTTAGCAACAAATATTATTCTTGGAACAAAATTTGTATCTCCCTCCCCAAATGCCTTAGAAAAGAGATGGGCTTTGCACTGTGCTCTGTAGATCAAAAGATCTGGGCTATTTCAAATTGGGGGATAGTGAATTCCAAAGTTGAGGCCCTTATGGAGAATATCCTTCCAGCAATTTCTTGTCTTTTAAACCAAGAGCTCTCCAGTCCCTCTGCTGACAGCAACTGTGTGTCATGGGCTCTCTCCATTAGGCAAGCCCCATGCCATTTAAAGTTTGGTACATCAAAAATAATTTAAACTCCTGTAAACAAATGGGCAGGCAGGGCAGACCATGGAGCACGGGTGTCACTTATGCATGGTATGAAAAACCAGTTGGCCTCGTGGATTAAAAATAAAAAGAGCTTCTCCACCAGAACAGTCTAACACTAGCTAGGGATCCAACTGTAGCCCCAGACGGCAAACTTTTGAAACAAACAATGACCACGCACCTTAACTTAAAGGAGAAGATATTATCCTACCAGAATAACTTCCATCTTACCTGGATTGAACTTCAGCCAGCCAGCTCTCATCTATAGCTCAGTCTCTGCCAAACTCTGGATGAAGTATTTAACAGCACTGGCTGGAGTAGATGAGAGAAAGAGAACGCATGTAATATCATACTGAAAACACCATTGCCCATAACTTGTCATTAACCCTTCTAACAGTTGCATATACATGCTGAACAAAGTGGAATCCCATAGAACCCATATATAGTCTTTAGGACAGAAAAAAGACAAACCAATGGAGCAATGGGACAATTATTTTCACTAAGGTCTTCCTGAGAGAGACAGAAACATAGCTACTGAAGGGCAGGGCTATCTCCTTCTCTTAGCAGTTGCTGACAAGTCAACAATATTGTAATCAATTGTATGAAAGGCAGCCAATAGATCTAGCAATATGAGGATGTAAATCTGGTTTTCCATTGCCAGGAGGTCATCTATCAACCAATCCAGTCTCTGTGCTATAACAAGAATTGTACCAAAATGGAAAAGGATTAAAGAAATTTGAAACACATAGATACTCTGGAAGTTATCTCACCACACCTTTCTCTTTAACATTAACCAAAAGTAGAAGGCTAGACACTGGCTGATAGTTGGTCAGATTGTGCCAAGTGATTTTTTTTTTTGTCAAGTCACAAAACAGAATCCTTTATAGAGGTTGGCAACCTGTCCGTCCTAAGAGAGGCAATTGAAATCACCACCAGTAATGGAGACACATTACTTTTCTAAGGGGGGGGGAAACAAGTTATTAAAAGAAAAGACGCTGTGCATATTGTAGTTGTTGTTCTGCCAAGACTCTCATATATGACATAGGCCTTTAACAGTGACTAACTTCCAAATGCAGGGTATGCAATACCATATACAAGTGGAGGTTTCTGGAAATGAGTGGTATGGAAACCATTATGTAAACTAGACCGTAATCATTTAACCTTGGTTTAGTGATTCAGGTAATAAATAATGTCATAAGGCTTGAGACTTGAGACAGAGCCAGATGTGAAGTTGAGTAAACTTTCCTCAGAACAGGCAGGGGCTGAGTAACTTAGTAAGTCTGTGAGGGAACAGTAGAAGCTTTGGGCCCGAATCAGCATCACCCTTCAGTGCCTTTGTGCCAGCTCAGCTGATGAAGGGGGTAATAGAACAGATGTAAGCCCCCCCTCCCCCCATTTGGCATATCCCTGGTTAGGAAGTCCTTATGTCAGGTTCACAGGAGTCTCCAGCACAGATGGGGGAATCCAAGACAGTAAAGGGTGAGATGGCATCAAGAAGGGAAGGATGCAAAGGAAATGCAGTGGACCTAATGTACCTGGATTTCAGTAAGGCATTTGATGCAGTTCCACATGGGAAATTATTAAATTGGAGAAGATGGGGATTAATAGAATTGAAAGATGAATAAAGACCTGGTTAAAGGGAAGACCAGGATGAATAACTGATCATCCTGAAAAGTGAACTGTCAGGCTGGAGGGAGGTTTCTAGTGGAGTTCCTCAAAGATCAGTCTTGGAACCAATTTCATTTAACATTTTTATTACTGACCTTGACACAGAAAGTGGGAGTTTGCTAATAAAATTTGCAGCTGACACACAGTTGGGATGTATTGCCAATATGTAGGAGGATTGGACTATCATACAAGATGATCTGACAACCTTGTAAACTGGAGTAATACAAATGGGATGAAATTTAATAGTGCAAAGTCATGCATCTAGGGACTAACAGCAAGAATTTTTACTATAAGCTCAGGACATATCAGTTGGAAGTGACAGAGGAGGAGAAAGACCTGTGCCTTTTAGTTGCTCACAGCTGACTGTGATGTGGCCAATGTGATGTGGCCTTGAAAAAGGGCTAATGCAGTCCTAGGCTGCATCAGGTTAGGTATTTCCAGTAGAGACAGGGAAGTGTTAGTACCATTATACAAGGCACTGGTGAGATCTCATCTGGAATACTGTGTGCAGTTCTGATCTGTCATATTTAAGAAAGAGGAATTCAAACGGATGTAGAGAAGGGCTACTAGGATGATCCGAGGAATGGAAAACCTACCTTGTGAAAGGAAACTCAAAGAGCTTGGCTTGTTTAGTCTAACCAAAAGGAAGCTGAGGGGAGATGATTGCTTTCTATAAACACATCAGAGGTATAAATACCAGGGAAGGAGAGGAGTTATTTAAGTGTCAGTGTGGACACAAAAGCAAATGGATATAAGCAGGCCATCAATAAGTTTAGGCTTGAAATTAGATGAAGGTTTCTAACCATCAAAGGAGTAAAATTCTGGAACAGCCTTCCAAGGGGAGCAGAGGGGGGTGAGGGAAATCTGTCTTCAAGACTGAGCTTGATACATTTATGGAGCGGATGGTATGATGAGGCTGCCTACAATGGCATGTAGCTGATCTGTGACTGCTAGCAGCAAGTATCTCCAATAGCTGGTGATGGGATACTAGATAAGGAGGGTTCTGAGTACTACAGAGAATTCTTTCTCAGGGGTCTGGCTGGTTGGTCTTGCCCACATGCTCAGGGTCTAACTGATTGCCATATTTGGGGTAGGGAAGGAATTTACCCCTGAGTCAGATTTGCAGAGACCCTGAGGGTTTTCACCTTCCTCTGCAGCATGGGGCACGGGTCACTTTTGGATTTAAACTAGTGTAAATGGTGGATTCTTTGTAACTTGAAGTCTTTAAACCATGATTTGAGGACTTCAGCAACTCAGCTAGAGGTTATGGGTGTATTGCAGGAGTGGGTGAGGTGCTGGGACTTGCAAAGTGCAGTAGGTCAGACTAGATGATCATGATGGTCCCTTCTGACCTTAAAGTCTATGTGCCATGAGTCACTGCAGCAGGGGAGCATTGGTAGGGCAGCCCTCATTCTTTTACATCCTGCACCATGAACCAGCCCAGCCTACAGAAGCCCTGGAATAGGGGAAGCACAAGGTGGCTCCTCTCTTTGTTCCACAATTTCTTTTTCACTTCCTGTGAGAGAGAGATGTACTCCATTGTTAGCCCTATAGGGCCATTATGTTGCTATGCTATACCTATGTGGTGGTGATATTCACACAAAGATTTCACTCACAAAAAGGTTAGAGGTCTTTAAAGGGCAAGATAAATATGACAGTGTTATGATGATTGTCTCCAGCAAGAATGTGTCCAAAAGCACAACCCTTTCACCCTAGAGTTTCATCTGTAGATATATAAATTAAGGATTTTGGGGAGCAAATTACCCCTCAGTCTGACTTATTTAATTTGACCTTTTTAAATGGCTGACCTTTGTCTAACTACATTTGTACCTTTATTTGACTGACCTTTCCCCTTTACTTTTTCTGCACTAGTCTGGTTTCTCCACACACCCCGCCCCCCACTCCCTGCCCCTCCACACACATTAAACATGTTATGAAACTACATCCAATAATCTAATAAGCGCAGAAAGGCAGCTGATAAGGGTTCAAATTAACAGCTAGTATACTAGGGTGAAACTCTATTGTGGTGCTTATGCCAGCCATGAATTTGGCCCCTGACATTTGACTAGAAAGAAACTGACCAAAATATTTTGGACAACAAAGAGTCTCAGCTAGATAAACTATGTGACGCCCCAAGGAAAACAATTACAGAGGATGAGATGTCATTTTGAAATGGATCTGAGATTCTCTGGAGGACAACAGGAAGCAAAATGAAGATAAGAGGACAACTGGTGATGAGATGACAAGAGAAGCTGTCCCTAAGGGGGAGTGACAGACTAGTAGACAGACCTGATGATATCTTGAGAAAGGAGCATAAAAGAATTTTACTTGGAATTCTGCTAGAGTTGAGAGTCGGAGAGGTTTTGTGTTCGTTTGTTACCTTCCATGAAATCAATATTATGCATATGTTCCCAAACAAAATTTTCATTAAATACCAGTTAAGGTTGAAAGTGTATTTCACAGTAATACAGCTTATACCCAAACACAGTAGTACATTGTTTTTAACATAAAGACTAAAGTCTAGAAATGAACAGTGAAATAATTCTGCCAGCTAGACGATGGTCATATTATCCTTCATCACTCACTACCATCCCAACAGACTTCAGCTGCTACCCAGAACTGTTACACTGCTGATTTTATGAAGGGTGGGATTTGCAAAAGCCCTATGTTTGCCTAACGCTGCTCCCAATGAGTTAGACCAGCACCAAGCTGTCTTAAAAATTGCATCCTAAAGTAGTAAAGATTTCAAAAGGAACACTATCCCAGGCTTCAATTAGTTTTTCCAGAATTTTATATACTTCCCAGGTGTCATATATTGTTGAAATAGAAGATTATTTTCAAGAAGAGAACTGGAGTATTTGATCTATGTTGCATTCATTTAGATGGAATATATAGGCCCAAGAGTTCAAGGTGTTAACATAACCATGAAACTGTCCAACATTAAACAATGTTACACACAGTTCAGGCTGCTTAATACCATAGCAAACACCATTAAAAATCCTTTTAATCTTTTATTCAAGATAGAGAAAAAGCAGGGAAAATAATTAAAACATATGAAAAGTAAAGTATTAAGTAAGGCTTTCATTTTAGCAACATCCTTGTTTCCTTTCATTTAGCTGGACAGAGTCTTTAGATGGAAAAAGAAAACCCTTGTTTGACAGTCTCTTAGATGGGGTTAAAGGTTATGGTAATTGTCCTCTGGAGGAAAAAGAGAAGTTAATTGAGATGAGGTGGAACTGTTTTATTTAAGCCTGATTCTGCTTCCTTTAAGAAAAAACAAAATGAACACATACAAAAGTGGGATGGTGGGAGGGAGAGAAAACAACAGCAAAGATAGAAAATGCAACTTCTGTCTCTTTGATGTTGCTGGAAAAACACAGGCACTTCACACAATCTTATCAGTCTGAGACCTGGCAAACTTGTACCACCAACAGGCTTTTTAGGGCATTGTTTTTAGCTGCTTCTTTCTGGTCACATGTCTCTCTCTCACTCGCACACCCACCCGCTCCAGAATTTAGCCACAGGAAGTGGAGGTGCCAATGTCATCTAGGATTTAGCCACAAGAGGTGGTGATGTCGTCCGAGTCCATCTCTCTGGTCAGAACAGCTTTCAGAATTAGGATTAAGAGTGTCCCGGGTCCCAGGAGACAGTGGAGCATAGCAGCCATGATGCTGAAGCGCATTCCTTCCACTTCTATCAGTCAGCCAGCGTCACATTACCCAGTTTCTCCCAAAGTCTCTCTTTCTTTATTAAAAAAAAAAAAAAAAAAAAAAAAAAAAAAAACTCCAAAAGGAAGTGATGAATGGAAAATCCTACCCTCTCATTATTTTGTCTATCAGTTAGGCTTAATTCCAAACACATCAATTTTGGACCTCTGAAGATTCCTGTCAACATTTTAGACCGTTCTGGCTTTCTCTGCTCTATGCTGATGGGCTGTTTGTTCCAACCCACTCTCTACCTCTTCATTTCACCTTCACTCTGCACATGCCTCCATTACCCACTCTTCTCGCCTGCTCTGTTCTCCTTTCCTCTTCCCTTTCCTGCCCAGTTAGCTGGTCTCCTTCTAAGTCCCCCCCAAGAAAGAAAGAAGGAATCATGGAACTAACATGACATTAGCTGCCATCCTACTTTTCACTCTGCTTGCATATTACACCCCTATATTTACACGTTATTGTGTCATTGTTTCCTAATACTCCCTGTCTGTCTATGTCCATCTGTTGTTTCTTGCCTTCTAATTAGATTGTAAGCTTTTTGGGCAAGGGACTGTCTTTGTGTTCTGTGTTTGTATAGCACATAGCACTTAGCACAACAGGTTCCTGGTCCATGCCTAGGGCTCCTAGGCACTAGATAATAAATTGTGATAATATATAACATTTTAAATTGTGTCACCCTTTGAAAATGAGTTTTAAAGTACAGGACAAATGGTTAATGAATTTCACCTTGTTTTGGGAGCCCCAAAATAATGAGATCCCTTCATAAAAACCTCAAGCACCACATTTTTTCTTCCCTACTGTAAATTATTTTGTCTGTATATGATTTATATACAAATAAAGTTCTGGTTTAAAGAAGCATTCAAAAGTATGGATACTTTTCTGAAGTGTAACCAAACTTAGACAAACCTTTGGCTGTAAAGTAATAAATATTAATAAATCCATATCTTCAGATCACTTCACAAACACTGGGCTTGATGTTGCATTCTTTGTACACCCTACTCTTTCATCAGTGTGTGGATAACCCTGGCAGGAGTGTGCAAGGAATAAAGGAAAAAGTCTCTCTCCCTTCTTGGCCCCTGAAGTTGCCAATAAAAACTGCTTCTTCTGCCCTCCTCTTGATTGAAAGTACAGAGGAAATGGAAAGCCTGCTTTGTGTGTGCGTGCATGCACACATGCTAGAACATTAAGAATATCCAAGGGAATTAGGAATCCCGTAAAGAAGAGTTAAAACCTGGAGGAAAACAATTATCTGTGTTATAGTAATTGGTAATTTCATCTGTTAGTAGCTTGCATTTGGCAGATACAATAAGTAAAGTGGTGATTTTGGTAACCTGCAATTCATTACTGTGAGCACATAAAGAAAAACTCAATTCTCATCCTGGAATAATAGAAACTATCTGACAGCAGTGCTTTATAACAAAATACAATTAGCTGAAAAGAACTATCTAAGCAATCCGGGTATGCGTACGGCCTATCTTATTAATCATGTTTATTATAGTACTGTCTCAGGACTAACGAAGAATGGGGACCCACTGTGGTAGGCACTGCACAAGCACAGAATACTCGCTGGCCCTCTGTGGAGAGCTTACAAACTAAATGGACAAGGATGGGGAAGGAGTAGAACCAGTATTGCCGGCTTCAGGAGACCAAAAATCATGAGTCATCCTAAAAAATCATGAGATTGGCTCCACAAATCATGAGATTCAAAAAACATAAACCATGTTTTAAGTCTATTTTTTGGCTTTTTAATTCCTGTCTACTCTTCTGGTAATGTGTGTGTGATAATTTTAGGATGGATGTCCCCTCAAAAGTATCCTTTCAAAAATGGAGAGATGGGGTCGAGGAAAGGCATCTACACCAGGGAGTACTTACGTTAAGTTTATTGTACATAGGTATAACATACGTACTCAGTGGAGAGCTCCTTAGTGTGATAAAGCTAGAATATGATGGAAGAACTTAATACACACATTTAGAAATAGACTGTACAAGGCATATAAAATGGAGCTGGAAAATAAACAACCAAAAAACACAAAGCACACTCTATATGTATCAAGTTTTTCATTTATTTTTTCAATAAAGATTTGTGTGAGCTGCAAAGGTATTTATATACAAGAATATCTCTACATCAGCCACCTTTCAGAGCTTTCTATATTTCAATGCAGTAATTTGTAATCCCTAAACATTATTTTGAAATAATTCAGTTATACTCAATATTTTAAAAATAATTTAAAATCATTCTTCTTTCTTTGTATAATTACATCCAGTAACTGCAGTAAATGATTTGGGGTTTCCTTAATCTCAGAATTAATTGTCTAAATAGCTAAGAACCATTCATTTTTATTTTTCCTCCTATGCCTCCTAAAGGCTTCTCCCCTTCCCTGAAACCAGCGGCAGCCCCAATCCCAACCATCATAGCCCCAAAGCCCTCCTTGATATAGCCCCCTTCTCCTGCAGTTCAGTATTCTAGCCTCACTCCTAGGATTTTTTACCCTCCTCTCCCAGGCCTGGGGGGCTGCTGTGGGGTCCCCTTGTCTCCCCTTTACCAGTCTGGGGGTGGGGCAGCTCCAGGGTCTGTTCACATCCCTTTGCCTGTTTACAGGCTGGGTGCTGGAGGGGGAAGAACAGAAGCACCATCCTGCATGTATTTCTCACAGGAGGTGAGACAGAGGAGCTATGCTGAGCTGTGGGGTTCTTTGCTCCCTCCTGTGAGAGCTCTGCCCCTGCGAGTGGAGTGGGGAGACTCTGCTGGCTCCCAGCAGGGCTGACCTTCACAAAGGGACTGGCGTTTCTCATGTCATCGCAAGACACGCTCCAACACCCTTTAAAATCCTATCATGCATGGTAAATCATTGGAGTGGGCAATCCTGTAGGACTCACCAGGAGAGTGAACAATGTGATGGCAGCAAACCGCACGTTCATGCCACATTTTTGAGGGGTGGGAGGGCTAACTAGGATGAAATAAGCAAAATGGAAACACAAGTGAAGGGAGAGGGGGCCCGGAGGAGAGGGCGGGAGAAGAGGATAAGCGGGACGGGGTGGAGTGAAATTCAGGAGAAGAGGTTATGAGGGAGGAGTTGGACAAACAACCTGTCAGCACAGAAAGCCCACTCAGAACTGCAGAGAGTTGTCTGAATGGGTGAAGGTCTCCACATTGGCTGCTTCTGTTCCTACTATCTGGAGTCTCTGGCTTGTTATTTCCTTCCGTATTCCCCCAAGGCCACATGCCAAGGGGAAGGGAGCCATCACCTGACTACCAGTTTCCCTAGCGATGGGTGAGGGATGGTCTCCCCTGCGTAGTTCTGGGTCCGGCAGGGCTGGGGCATGGGGCTTGGCCCCTATTTTTCCCCCTCCCCCACAGAGCAGCAGTCCCTACTTTGGCTGTTTGTAGAGCTGCTTCTACCCTATCTATCTGGGGCCTTACATGGCCTTATCACTGTAATGCCTGAGTACCTATTCATTTAAATGTATCCTAACAACACCCATGTGAAAAAGAAAACATATACTTCTGGTTCTAAAATTTTAATCATAATGGCACCAGTAGCTACAACTGTGAAGTAAACTGATCATAGGTAGGTAAATCCTCCATTTTATTGATTGGGAAACTGAATCAAAGAAGCTGAAGAAACTTGCTCGAGGCCACAGTGATGGTGGGAATACTACATTTAGGATGAAGGAGTTCCTAGGTCCTCGCCCACTCCATTAGACAATGCTGCCTCACAACTCAGTACTCATTCTTCTCTCCTTCACACTGCTGCCAAACAGAAGTGACTCCGTGAAAATTACATAGTGCCAGACATTGCCACCCTTATTCAAGAAGGATTGCTAGGAAGAGATGGATCCACCTAATGAAGAGAGGGAAGACATCTTCGCAGGCAGGCAGGCTAACCTAGTGAGGAGGGCTTTAAACTAGGTTTGCTGGGAGACGGAGACCTAAGCCTGGAGGTAAGTGGGGAAGTGGGACACCAGGAGAAAGTGCAAGGAAGAGGGGGCAACAGGGAAGGCCTCCTGATGCACACTAAGAAAGCGGGGCAATTGGCTAGTTATCTTAGGTGCCTGCACATGAATGCAAGCAGCCTGGGAAACAAGCAGGAGGAATTGGAAGTCCTGGCACAGTCAAGGAACTATGATGTGATTGGAATAACTGAGACTTGGTGAGGTAACTCACACAACTGGAGCACTGTCATGAATGGGTATAAACTGTTCAGGAAGGACAGGCAGCGGAGAAAAGGTGTAGAAGTTGTACTGTATGTCAGAGAGCACTATGATTGCTCAGAACTCCAGTATGAAACTGGAGAAAAGTCTGTTGAGAGTCTCTGGGTTAAGTTTACAGGTGAGAGCAACAAGTGTGATGTTGTGATGGGTGTCTGTTATAGACCACCAGACCAGAAGGATGAGGTAGACAAGGCTTTCTTCAGACAACTAATGAAAGTTTCCAGATCACGGGACCTGGTTCTCATGGGGAACTTAAAATCACTCTGACATCTGCTGGGAGAGCAATACAGCAGAGTATGGAGAATCTAGGAAGCTTTCGGAGAGTGTTGTGGATAACCTCCTGGTGCATGTGCTGGAGGAACCTACTAGGGGCCATGCTCCTCTTGACCTGCTGCTCACAAACAGGGAAAAATTGGTAGGGGAAGTAGAAGCAGATGGTAACCTGGGCAGCAGTGACCATGAGATAATGGAGTTCAGGATCCTGACAAGAAGAAGAAAGGAGAAGAGTAGGATACAGACCCGGGGCTTCAGAAAAGCAGACTTTGACTCCCTTAGGGAGCTGATGGGCAGGATCTCCTGGGAGGCTAATATGAGGGGGAAACAAGTTCAAGAGAGCTGAGTCCAAGAATATTTTAAAGAAACCTTATTGAGGGCACAGAAACAAATTATCCCAATGTGCAGAAAGAATAGCAAATATGGGAGACAACCAGCTTGGATTAACAAAGAAGTCTTTGGTGGGCTTAAACAGAAAAAGGAAGTTTACAAGAAGTGGAAGCTTGGACAGATAACTAAGGAGGAGTATAAAAATACTGCTCGAGTATGCAGGAGTGAAATCAGGAAGGTCAAATCACAACTGGAGTTACAGCTAGCAAGGGACGTTGTGAAGGGTAACAAGAATGTTTTCTACAGGTATGTTAGTAACAAGAAAAAGATCAAGGAAAGTGTTGGCCCATTACAGAATGGCGGAGACAACCTAGTGACAGATGATGTGGAAAAAGCTGAAGTACTTAATGCCTTTTTTGCCTCTGTCTTCACAGACAAAGTCAGTTCCCAGACTACTGACTGGGCAGCACAGAATGGGGAGGAGGTGAGCAGTCCTCAGTGATGAAAAAACAGATTCAGGACTATTTTAAAACGTTGGACATGCACAAGTCCATGGGGCTGGATGCAGTGCATCCGAGGGTGCTGAGAGAATTGGCTCATGTGATTGCAGAGCCATTGGCCATTATCTTTGAAAACTCGTGGCAATTGGGGGAAATCTGGTTGATTGGAAAAAGGCAAATAGAGTGCCCATCTTCAAAAAACGGGAGGAGGAGGATCTGGGGAACTACAGACTGGTCAGCCTGACCTCAGTCCCTGGAAAAATCATGAAGCAGGTACTCAAGGAATCCATTTTGAGGCACTTGGAAGAGAGGAAGGTGATCAGGAACAGTCAGCATGGATTCACCAAGGGCAAGTCATGTCTGACCAATCTGATTGCCTTCTATGATGAGGTGACTGACTCTCTGGATGTGGGGAAAGCAGTGGACGTGATATACCTTGACTTTAGCAAAGGTTTTGATACGGTCTCCCACAGTATTCTTATCAGCAAGTTGAAGAAGTCTGGGTAGGATGAATGGACTATATGTGGATAGAAAGCTGGCTAGATCATCAGGCTCAATGGGTAGTGATCAATGGCTCAATGTCTAGCTAGCAGCTGGTAACAAATGGAGTACCCCAGAGGTCGGTGCTGGGGCCAATTTTGTTCAACATCTTCATTAATGATGTGGAAGATAGGGTGGATTGCACCCTCGGCAAGTTTGCAGATGACACTAAGATGGGGGGAGTGGTAGATACACTGAAGGACCGGGATATAATACAGAGTGACCTAGACAAATTAGAGGATTGGGCCAAAAGAAATATGATGAGGTTCAACAAGACAAGTGCAGAGTCCTGCACTTAGAATGGAAGACTCCCGTGCACAGCTACAGAGTGGGGACCAACTGTCTAGGCAGCAGTTCTGCAGAAAAGGACCTGGGGGTTACAGCGGATAAGAAGCTGGATCTGAGTCAGCAGTGTGCCCTTATTGTCAAGAAGGGTAAAGGCATATTGGGCTGCATTAGTAGGAGCACTGCCAGCAGATCGAGGGAAGTGATTATTCCCCTCTATTCAGTGCTGGTGAGTGCTCATTTGGAGTACTGTGTCCAGTTTTGGGCCCCCCACTACAGAAAGGATGTGAACAAACTGGAAAGAGTCCAGTGGAAGGCAATAAAAATGATTAGGGGGCTCGAGCACATGACTTATGAGGAGAGGCTGAGAGAACTAGGCTTGTTTAATTTGCTGAAGAGAAAAATGAGGAGGATTTGATAACAGCCTTTAACTATCTGGAAGGGTGTTCCAAGGAGGTTGGAACTAGGCTGTTTTCAGTGGTAGTATATAGCAGAACTAGGAGCAATGGTCTCAAGTTGCAGTGGGGGAGGTCTAGGTTGGATATTAGGAATAACTTTTTCACTAGGAGGGTGGTGAAGCACTGGAATTGGTTACCCAGGGAGGTGGTGGAATCTCCATCCTTAGAAATTTTAAGATACGGCTTGACAAAGCACTGGTGGGATGATTTAGTTGGGGTTGGTCCTGCTTTGAGCAGTGGGTTGGACTAGATGAATTCCTGAGGTCCCTTCCAACCCCAGTCTTCTATGATTCTATATCAAGTTGTACCTGCTCCAAAAAGACTACTTGCAAATAAATAAGTCACTGTTCAATGTGAACAAGGACATCACAATCAAGGCTTTAGATGATCAGCTCTTTGGATCAGGAACTGATTTTTCATTATGTGTATATGCAGTGCCTAGAACAATCCTTGACTGGGGCCTTTTAGACACTACCACAATAGAAATATTAAATGATACAAAGTGTAAAATCAGTGTAAGTCAGCTGAAAATCAGGCCTTCAATATTCAGCGCTTGGTTCTGGTTTTAACAAGCCAAAACAAAAATTCTCACTTTCTTTTATGCAATGTTAGCTGGCTTAAGTCTTTCCTGGGAATCTGGCTTCACAGTTGAAGAAACACCAGTCCAGTTTTTTATGTACTCATGGACATCAGTGTGTTGAGAAAGATGTTAATTATTGTGCACATATAAGAACAACATATTGTCAGAATGCCAATCAAACAGCTTTCACCAGTTCAGCAACATGAATTTTATTTAACTAAGTTGGGTGGGCTGCATTATACACTACATTAGATTTAGTGTTGAATAATATGACATTGCACATTACATTTATAGTGTAATTTACAGGTGAACTTTAAAGAGCAAAACAAAGGTACCATAAAATAAAATATACACCTTTTATTACCTTTTATTCCTTAAGAAATTTACTATAATAGCTTTGAGCCAAGTAAGATGCAATGTATTAAACAGACCTAACTGCAGAACTTTCATGTCCCAATAGTTGGGTGTGAGATGGTGCAGGAGGAGGGGCCTTATCAATGAAATTTTCAAGACATACCTAAATGAAGGTGGACAAATAAAGGGTATTTTCAAAATTAAACTGACACACAACAGGCTATTCATATACCCTTAATAATACTACCTATGGCAATGGATAGTAAGTTTTTTTTTTTTAAATGACAATTAATTCTGGGGCAAGATCTGAGCATGGAGTCAGCTTGCTATCCTTCCTCCTCCACCAATATCCACCAGTATTACAGAGAGTTCCTTGTTAAAGTTACAACTGAGTTTACATTATGCACCCACTTTTATCCCACACACACACACTTCTGACCTTAAAATTGGTAGTTTTTGTCCAAAGAGGAAGCAGAATTTTTCTACCAATTTTGAAGTCAACCAGGGAAGGGCTTCCTGAATTAGTACACTCCAGAAATAGGGCTATTAACCAGAGATCAAAAAAACTTCTAAAGTTTATTGCCATTTTGCAACAAAATATAAGGAAAGAGACAACACCTAGTTTACTGGACTCCCCTAGCTGATGTCTAGTTCACAGGATCAAATATTATTGGATTAAAAAAAAGTTAACTTTTTAAATAGGAAAACAACTATGGATTTTCAGTTCTGAAAAGCACATGGCACTTTTGATTTCACTCTGGCATGAAATCTAGCACTTTATCCCTTTCCAGAGATAATGTTGGGCCCTCTGAACCAGCAGCTTTGTAATGCCAGTTTTATGATAATTACTAGAAAAATGCCAATTTTATGATAACTATGTGGCCCATTGCTGGTACATTCTAAAAATGTTTCCAATCAGTAAATACTACAGGAAATATGGTGGCTTTTCACCTAAACCATAGTTGCCACATGGCAGCGTGCAGACTGGCTGCCTGACAGTGGTAGGATGTAGAGGAATTTTTACTCAATCACCCAGAATTCCTTGAGGGGCTCTCGGGAACACACTTGGGGCAAGATCCAGTGTGCTTTCCTCTACTCTGGCTAAAGAATGCTGGTTGATGAAGAACAAAGTGAAACTTTATCCTCGCCCTGCCTCATTTGGGGTGACTATTGTTCATAGAACTTCCTTGTCCTCCCTGCTTTAAATGTGATCAGCCTTATCACTAGGTCTGAAAGTGGCGAGGCTCCTTTTATACCCTCCTCTTTTTTCATACCCATATAAAACCAGACACAATCTATCACTGTGTGATTTTTTAAAGCAATAAAAGAGCCGAAAGTCATGAAGTGATAAACAAATTTACCTCCTATTTCAGTTAGAGGTAGGTTATGTCTACACTTCAAGCTGGGAGGTGCGATTCCCAGCTTGCATACACATATTTGTGCTAGCTTGATAAAAGCTAGCATGGAGTATAAATAGTAGTGTAACTGTGATAGCACCAGCAGGGGTGGCATGGCTTAGCCATGCTGAGTACGTCTCCACTGATTTCAGGGACGTTTGTACTAAGCAAGGCTAAGCCATGCCACTGTCTCCTCTGCTCGTGTTACTGCAGCTACACTGATATTCATATTCATGCTAGCTCAATGACAGCTCATGTAAGTATAAATACATGAGCTGGGAATCACATCCCTAGTTCATGGTGTAGACGTAGCCATAGAGAGCACTCAGCATCTCCAAGGATCAGTACCAAAAATGTGCATCCTGGTGGGATGTTATTCTGCATGGCACATGTGCAGCTTTCTGAGATATGGCTATTTTCCAGCATAATTTAAACTGTAAGCTCTTTGGGGCAGGGAGCATTTTTTGTTCTGTGTTCGTACAATACCTAGCACTGTATTTGGATCCAGGCTCATGACTGGGGTGCTAAGGAATGCCCACAGTACAAATATTATTATTAATAAAAAAAGAGCAAAATAATAACAGGTGAAATACATCCTGGAAGCATTTTATTGCAGTTATAAAATGGCCTTATTAAGGAAAATATCTTTATGACACCAAGCACAAAGCCAACAGAAAATGAAATGATGTAGCTTAGGTTACATTTTAGCATTCATGTCACTAACTTAAATGTAATAATATAGTTTAATAATAATATAAAAATGCAAAGTTTTGCCAAGTTAACGTGATTATAGACTTACTTTTTGCAACAACTTGAATGTGACTCTTGTGTTGATATGGTTATTATGATGCTTTTGCCAACTTAATAAAATTTAAGTTTTAAAATACGTATGTTATTCATAGTGAATTATAGGATTTTATTTTACCTCTCCCCCCGCCCAGTTTCACAAGCATAAAAATCTCTATTGCTTTTAATATAGTTTTACATTAGCTCTTTCTCTTTGTCAAATTAACACCACAATAAAACCTATATTGGGTTCAAGGTCTTATCCTTCAATGTTATCAGATTATTGTAATGAGTACTAGTGACACAATAGTTAAGGGTCTGCTAGCATTTTCATTATAAAACGTTATGTTCAGCAGTTTATAACTTGGATGGAATAAGGAGCTCTGAACTGAAAAATGACAAACTGTACATAGTCGAATTTTCAGCCAGCCTTGTTAGTTTGCTTGGAAAATGTTTCGGTGCATCCAAGTTTCTGCTCACAATGTGAGCTTTGCGTGCACAAAAATCCACTTGCCTTTCTTGCAGAATAAATTGACTAGTTAAAAATTTGGCGAGTGAAGGCAACCTGAAAACATGCTTTTTAGTCAGTAAAATTAAACCACACCACCATTCATTTTGCTTTTTTAAAGATAGCAAAAATATCTAATTAGTTTCTAATATTATTTTCCACCTTTGAATCCTAAAAACAGATTTACTGTCTAATATCAATTTTTCAAGTCTTTAGTCTACATTATAAATTAGACTATCACAGTTTCTCAAAACCAAAACAAACTAGGGGGTCAGGTTTTTAGGTTTTCACAGATTTTTACTCTGCATTCTGTATTTCCACCCACCAAACTCCTATTGAGGTCAATGAACATTCCACACACAGGCCCCAATCTAGTTCCCATTGTAGTCAATGGGAGTCTTTTCATAGATTTTAATAGGAGTTGCATGGGGCCCACAGAGTACAATCCTGCTCCCATCAACACCACAAAGATGAATTACAACAGTTCTTCTACATAGTAGGAAAGGGACCCAGGCCACAGAGAGCAATCAGCAGGGGACTCTGTGCTATTGGCAGCACAAGAACATATCTTTTAGCTTTCTCTTTCACCATTTAGCCCTGTCTTATATATCAAATCTAAGTTATCAAGCTAGTGAGCACCACATTCACCCTTCTAGTGGTGGCAGCCTTGATCTCACACCTGTCTGTTTCTCCCTCAAGCAATATCATGTTTTCTCCCATGCTGCCCTTTATGCACAGGATAAAACTTCCTGTCAACTCCCATCAAAATTCATAAAGCTGCTCTTCCTCTTTTAAATCTCTTCTTGAAACCCACTTTTCTTTGTTATGATGCCTACAAATTTAGTCCGATCTGGCACTACTTAGGCAAATTCTTGACCTGTGACTTCCAGTTCAATACTAAGCTCTATTTATTTTCTTACCTCACTGGCTCGCCCACCCCATTTGTCAGATTTGTCCAGCCTTTCCTGTCTGACATGCAGACTGCAACCTCAAGGGCAGTGACTGTCTTATTATTAATCCGTACAGTGCCCTAAACAATGGAACCATGATCCTTCATTGAGGTTCCTTGGTGCTACCATAATAAAAATAAATTCAGGATAGAATTTAACCATAAAATTTTTGCCAGTATAGACACAAAAAACAGATGTTTAATATTATTTCAACACAATGTTTGGCAATATAGTCCATCTCAACTTCAGTTCCTCCTCTCTGTGTATACTTTCAGAAACACATATGGTACTTGCTTAGAGACAAGGGCGTAGATCCTCAGATACATTCAAGGAGAGCACAGCACACCTCAGGCAGGCTATGCACACACAGGCAGCTTTGCACTCCACTGATTCTTGGCCTGCTGGGTGCCAAGGGTTTTAGGACTGCATTGTACCAGACAAGTGACACAAAGTGTTCTTAATGAAGCTGAGAAGTGGGATAATAGATTTTAATTATCTCACTTTGTGACATCCTGCTCAGGTCACCCAAACTGTGAGCCACTATATTGCTGCTCTGCCTTAGCAAGAGTGAGTTTTGCTGCTGCTAAACTACATGGAAGCACCCTGACATTCTAGCTTGTCTACATTTCCAGAAAACTCTTCAGGACTCTGCCAGTTCAAACCTTGCCTTGCAGGTAACGGTCAAAAAACCCCAATTCCTGAGTTCTCCAGAGTGGTCTTTCTGCAGTGTCCAGTCTCTCTCACTGGATACTCACAGAAGTTTAGTTATCTGCCTCCAAAGAGACAGAGCATAAGAACATAATGGCCATACTGGGTCAGACCACTGGTCCATCTAGCCCAGTATCCTGTCTTCCAACAATGGCCAATGCCAGGTGCTTCAGAGGGAATGAATAGAGCAGGTAATCAACAAGTGATTAATCCCCTGTCGGCCATTCCCAACCTCTGGCAAACAGCAATCCCTGCCTATCCCAGCTAATAGCCATTGATGGACCTATTCTTCATGAAGGTATCTAGTTCTTTTTTGAACCCCGTTATAGTCTTGGCCTTCACAAATCCTCTGGCAAGGAATTCCACACAGTGACTGTGCGTTGTGTGAAGAAATGTTTCCTTTTGTTCAGTTTAAAACTGAGGCTTATTAATTTCATTTGGTGACCCCTAGTTTTTATATTATGAGGAGTAAGTAACACTTTGGGCTGCTTCACACTGACCGCGTGATTCGGTGGCAGTCAACAGGAGTTACACAAACTACGCAGAGTATTTTGCGTAACTGACCTCGACTGCTCTGCTTCCCTTCTGTGCGCTGTTCTCACTGCGCTGAGCCGACGGGAACAGCGTTCCCATCGGCTCAGCGCTACGCTACTTTAGAGGGTTGACTTACACAGTCGACTTCCTGATCAATTGAGTAGGTCTCACTGACCGCTCAATCGATCAAGAAAGATCGATCTGGCGGCGGCGATTTTGCCGCTGTCAGTCTGAACATAGCCTTTGTTTTTTACTTTCTGCACACCAGTCATGATTTTATAGACCTCTATCATATCCTTCTTTAGTCATCTCTTTTCCAAGCTGAAAAGTCCCATTCATATTAATTTCTCCTCGGACAGCTTTTCCATATATCTACTAATTTTTGTTGCCCTTTTGTGTATCTTTTCCAATTCCAATATACCTTTTTTGAGATAGGATGGCCAGATCTGCATGCAGTATTCAATATGTGGGCGTACCATGGATTTATAAAGGGGCAATGTGATATTTTCTCTTTTATTATCTATCCCTTTCCTAAAGATTCCGAACATTCTGTCAGAATTTATCAATTTGTTCCAAAACCTCTTCTAATGACACCTCAGTTGGGGACAGTTCCTCAGATTTATCAAATCTTCCTCACCTCTTCAGCCGTGAAGACCAATGCAAAGAATTCATTTAGTTTCTCCACAATAGCCTTATCTTCCCTGAGTGCTCTTTTTGCATCTCGATCGTCCGGTGGCCGCACAGGTTGTTTAGCAGGCTTCCTGCTTCTGATATATTTAAAAAAAAATTTGCTGTTACTTTTTGAGCCTTTGGTTAGCTGTTCTTCAAATTCTTATTTGGCCTTCCTAATCATATTTTTACACTTCACTTGCCAGAATTTATGCTCCTTTCTATTTTCCTCAGTGGGATTTAACTTGCACTTTTGGCCTCTAACTTTTACTTTGTTGTTTAGCCACAGTGGCACCTCTTACTATGTTTTTTAAATTGAGGTGTACATTTAAATTGAGCCTCAATAATGGTGTCTTTAAAAACTTTCCATGCAGCTTGCAGGAATTTTACTTTTGGCACTGTACCTTTTAATTTCTGTTTAACTAACTTCCTCATTTTTGTGTAGTTCCCCTTTCTGAAATTAAATGCTACCATGATGGGCTGCTTTGGTGTGTCCCCCGCACAGGAATGTTAAATTTTATTATGTTATGGTCACTATTACTAAGCGGTTCAGCTATATTCACCTCTTGGACCAGAACCTGTGCTGCATTTAAGACTAAATCAAGACATCCGCCTCTTAAATAAGGGTGAAAAAGCTATGAAAGGTTACAAACAAAATATACTTTCTAGTGACTAAAACTTAAGTTCAGCAAGTTACAGTCTTTGTCTAAACAGGTTTCTCACCTCTAGTCAGTTCCCAGAGACTTCAACTCCCTTGGCTGAAGGACTGACCAGAAACTGACAAGTAGATGGTCAGACCTAGTGGTTGAAGCAGTAGTGGTGAGGCCTAGTGGTTGGGCCATGGACCAGAGCCAGGGTACAACAAGGCGGGAGCAGATATAGGCTGGGACTGGGGCAGTCTGCCAGAACCCCCAACTGATGGGAGATACTCCAGCAAAGCAGTGATGTTGAGCCTATAGGGAGTCTATATCCCTGGCCTGAGGGTCACCGGGTTATATCTTTTCCTATGGATTGGCTGAGCCCTGGTTGATTGAAGTGGAGGTCTCAGGTAATCAGGCTAACCAATCACCAGCACTTATCAGCTCAGGCTGTACTCATCACTACACTGATGCACCTTTTTGTGATTTCAAGAGCTCTGGCTCCTTGTGTCCCTCAGATGATGGATGCCAAAGTGACTTTCTGTTTATATTTCCCCAAGCTCATTTTCTGTTTCAAGAGCCAGGAAGGCTTCCTGGGGGTTCAGCCTCCATCCCCCATTATGATTGTTAAGTGGTCATCTCCCCCGCTTGCTAGCTCGATGACTTTATCTTCTATGTAAATATGCTTCCATTATTTCTGATCTTGCTTTGCTCAATTTATATTGGAGACAGTCTAGCAGGCAAAACAACATTTCTTTGGCTAGGACAGGCTGGGCTTATGCGCTGCATGCCAAATACCCTTTAAGATCATATTTCCAGCACATCGACAATTCTTTATACACCACCTGTACACACATCATGCAATAATATTAACCACCACCATGTTACCAGTTTGCATAGGATACTTTACATGACACCTTTCAGATACAGATAATGGCAACAGTGAGTTGGGGCAATGAACATGGCAGGTCTGATGGTATGGTGTGCCCTCTGTCAGTTGGCAGTGAGGAGCTTCCTGCGTCACATACGCTATAATATTTTTGCTGATTTTCTTTTTTGTCTTTCTCAGTTATTGTAAATTTGCCTTAGTTATGCATTCCTTCCTTTCTGCCTAATTCAGGCCAAAAAAACCCCAAACCCAAATAAACAAACCCTGGACTGATAGCTCAGACATCTCATCAAGCTTTGGCTTCTATTTTAATTCATTTCTGAATAAGAACACAAGCAATTCCCTTTTGTTTGTAGTTCTATCCTTTTAAATGGTCTTGTGTAAGAGAGTCATTGAAGTGTGTTCTGTAAATTCAGAATTAACAAAGCAAAGCTAAAGACACTTCCGTCTGCATCATAAATTACGGCTATTGTCTGGAGAAAAGTTTAATTTCTTTCTCGGGTTATCTAATTTCATCACCTTTCAGATCTCTCTTCTTGATAAGCCTGGAAAGCCTCTGTAATTATCTATAGCCTCCACTAGGCTAAGCTGCAAATACAGAAAATAAACAGAAGCACAGAGTCTGAGTTAAATTTTAGATAAATTTTAGAAAGCTGACTCAGAGTTGGTAGGTGAGTTTACATTAAATATTGCAATAAGGAGGCATTCAGGCAAAGGTTAAATATATATGATAGCTCTAGAATTTGAATTATAATATCATTTCAACAAATTCAAGGAAGAAATGTCTGTATCTTTAGAAATAAACTATATAAAGAGTTTTATTTTGCTTTATTTTTGAATTTCCATTTTAAGCTAGACTGTTTGATGTACATTCTATTTTTGTTGTAACATACATAAAAGCCACACTGATAGATATACACAAAGCCCATAGAATTTGTTGCTGGTATGCCTCGCTTAACACTTATTTTTCACTTTATTGATTGGCTGTAATTGGGATGGTTGTAAATCTCTTAAAACAGCGACTTGGGACACTAATTTTCATTTACAAAAGGTGCATTTCATTTAGTGGGGCACTTCCTTTGTGTTTATAGGAAATATCCTTCATTGCTTCAAGATGTCTATTGAATATTATGCCTTTGCTAATCTCTCTGATCTGTTGATTTACGTCCCTGCTCTTATGAAGGAAAACTATCGTGTCACTTCAAATGGAATAAAATAAGAAATATATTAACAGCCCTATTTGCATTGTCTTCTACTTCAGGAAGCAAAAAGAAAGAAATACACTTTTTATTTGCATTGTGATACTGTAATATTTATCTGATACATCTGAATTATTTGTCATTTGAATTTATTATTCAATGTGACACACATTGTCATGGAAGACAGTGTTGTTTGCTGTTGGAGCAATAGACTGGAAAAAAGGACTCCTGGACTAGCTTCTATTCCCAACCTTGGTGACTTTCACTGATTTGTTTATTTGACATTGAGGAAGTCAGTTAGGGTGGCTTGTAGCCAGTCCATGTATGACAGGAGAGAAAGGGCAAGGAGCTTCTGTGCAGGAACTATTCATATTCTTGCTAAAGAGTTCAGGCTTTCAGAAAATTACTACAGAAACACTCTATTATAACTAGAGCTTTGCAAATATTGTGAAAACTTTTGTTTTAATCATTGGAATTTTTAAATGTATTTGCTTTGACTGTGTTTACACCTTTTTATTTTCACTTTTCTTTAATATTTTAGCAAAGGAGTTGATTGGCAGGAATGCTTGCCAGAAGCAATGAATTTAAAGCAAATATTGCGGAATATTTGTACAAAGAAAATTTTGAGTTTGTATTGTTTTTATACTGGGACTACAGTTATGGCCTGCTTTTGCAATACATTGCTTTCTAACAATCTGTTTTCAGTTCCTGAGCAGTTCATTTGCATTTTGGGGCTCCACTAAAGCAGTAGAGTCAATTTGGGCAAAAGAACATAATGTAATCACTATCACAATTTGGAAGCCAGGAGTTTTGATTGTTTTATGAAGGTACATATGATGAAGACAATTCATGATGGATTTTTAAGATGCTCAAGAAGAACAGAATAGATTTATATTGGGGTAACAAGGGTCCTTTTAGTTACCAACCCTTCTACTAATGAAAGAGAACTGTCGAGATACAAATGCCTTAGATAACTATTAAAGAGAGGATCAAATACACAAGTTAAGGGGATAGAGCAGAAGTGAGGCAGTATAGTTCCTGGATTACATACTATATTTTTTTAAAAAAAACTTTGATATAACTTTTATAGTCAGCTAATTCCATTTGGCTCATTTTCCTGCAAATAGTTCAGTTAATTCAACACAGGGAGTAAATCATTTTATTTCTCTTAATTCTTTTATTCTGGTCAAGGGTCCTTTTAAAATCACTCCTGTAGGCTATAACAGGATACTTATTACATATACAGCTCTCCTCCTGCTCTGTTTCTTTTCCCATACACTGCTTGGGTAGTCAAAAGGAGCTCCACTGCAATAACACACTGAAGAGCAAAGATTTACACAGAAGCACCTAGATAAAGTACAAGATCCAGCCACCTCAATATCATGTGACATATAAGATCAGGAGAGCACAAAACTGCAGCTTTCACCAACTAAAATCAGATATATTGATTGAAAACACAATGGCATCAGAGCCAATCATTATAACATCACATTCTGTGAATTGCCCAAAGGAGAAAAAGAAAGTCATTGAAAATCCCATTTAACTTGGCCTCGCTAATATCTTGGAGCAATCTACTGCAGATGGTAAACATTATGGTTCCAGTGCAGATCTCTGACCTAGCTAAACAAATGACTGCAATCATACCAGCACCTTTGGATTACTTGGTCTGAAAATTTTGTAACTGTGTGATTGCTGCATTTTACCAGGTGTCCTTCCTATCTTTGGAATATAATGGTAGGAGAGACTTGTAGTTAATGCACTGGACTGTGTTCAATTCCTGGCTTTACCACAGACCTTCTGTGTAATCTTGGGCAAGTCAGTTCATCCATCTATGCTTCAAGTTCCTTGTCTATGAAATGGGAGAAATAATCCTTCCTTTGTCTGTTTAGATTGTAAGCTCTTAGGGGTTTACAGTGTCTAGCACAAAGGGGCACAAGTTTTGGCTGCGGTGTCTAGGTGTTACTGTATTACAAAGGCAATCATCGTTATCTTTGAAAATAATATCATGTGTTGAGAGCAGAGTGCCAACAGCATGCAGGAAGTGTGTCTGTAATCTATCTGGCTTCATTTATAAATAGATAGGAAGTGCAGAGTTACCTTTTTGCATTCAACAAATAATTTTGTTGGTGCCACAAGAGCATGTGCCCACTGCTTTGTAAATGTGAGCCAGAATGCGTTTTCACTGTAATATGGAGTTTTTAAGGTACTTAATAATTAAGATGGCGTCTGTTTAGACAGTTCTAATTCTCAATATCCTGGAGCGACTATAAATCCTGGCCTGCTTCACAGGGACCATTCTGACATCTCTATTACAGCAGATGAACGTCCAGCTTATCATTCTGAACCTCTTTCTTTGTCTCACAACAAACACGCAAGCTTAATCGGCTTCTAAAGTAATCATATGTTTTAATTTCTCTAAGCTGAAAACTTCCTTTAGCATGAAAATTACTGGGATACAATCTCAATTAGATTAAACAGCAGAGTCTTTTGTTCCATTAATTTCATTATTTTCAAGAACATTGACTTGTACTTTAATAGAGTTTCTAATTGATTTACATGCTTTAATGTTTATAAATATCCCTACAGAAAAATAGAATAGCATTTCTTTTTGCTTCTTTTTATTTATCTAAGAGTCCTTAAGGAGCTGAGTATTTATTCTATTGTAATAATTACTTATAATACAAGTATTTATGATTCTTAGTTTCTTACGGACAGATTTTGCAAATACTTACATCTTAGTGCAGAGTATCACAGGAGACTATGGCAGTGTCTGGGAAACAGAGTCCCAGTCACATTGCAGTTAGCCTAGTAGGGACAGACTCCCAAGTCACTGCAGCTTGCCTCTCACTTTTGGATTAACCAAATCCACATAAAACACTTCAAAAGAAAGGTAACTAACTAATGTCTATAGTCAAGTCATTTTCTCTCACTTACTCTTGAACTGTCCATATTCTCAGTTATGAAGGATAAAATCGCTATGCATAATTTATTATTTTGAATGTCAGCCTGATGACTTACTAAGTTACTTGCTTCTACTAAAAACAGTAATTTAAGGCATTTAAGATATTTCAATTAATAAACCTTAAGTTGCAAATATTGCTGAAGCCCAGCTTCTCATTATTTTGAATAAACCTTGTTAAAGAGCCAAGGTCTTGTCTCTTTCCCATGGGAAAAGTGTCACTTCATATTGTGCACTTGAATTTATAGAAGCAATAACTCAAGTGAGCCAATGTTTCAATTAAAGTGCATCATATGAGTATCAAAGCACTTCTTTCTCATCTCACAGCTATCAAGGTTTCAGTCTCAATGGATCTGTGACTTGCTCTACATTATACTTCCTTTTCTCACATTATAAGTTATATTCTTCAAAGTCAAAGTTCTGTGTGAGCAAAGTATTTCTAGGTCACAGAAATAACTGGGATAAGACACATGTGGTACAGGACAGTTTTACTTGACTTAATCGGTCCAAGTCAGGCAAGCCAACAGTATCTGTACAAAAGGAGATTTATTCACTTATGTTCCCAGAGTTGATGAGGTGACCTGGACCTAATCAATCTTTATGTCAGTGCCTTTCCATCACAGTAATGAAACATTAAAATAATATACTACCAGTTACTGTATATGACTCCTATGACTCCTAACCCTTGCAGTTCTTGCCAGGATCAAATTCTAATCATCATTATCCTCCTCCTTATCTCTAAGCCTCCTGCTTGGAAGGACTCCTCAAGTCCTTCCCTCCTTCTGCTTCCTAATAGTCTTCAAATCTGTTCGATAGAAATAACAAATTAATCTCTTCTCCATATGCTGGGGCTAGGTCTGTTGTGCATTTCAGGATTTGGCCATTATTTTTAATTATTTTTAAAAAAAAATACAGTTACAGATAGATTAAAAATGAAGAATCAAAAACACGGTAAAGCAAAAGAAATGCACCCTGCCCAATGTCCTCTTTCATCTACATCTTTCCTTTTCTGTGCAAAAGCAGTCTGCTGGTTGTGACACAGATTCTCAGCTCATGTAAATCAGCATCACTCCTTTAACTTCAGTAGAGATTTGCTGATTTATACTTAAGAATCTGGTCTTCTATTTGGATTTGGTGTCTTACTCCATACTTCCGACCATTCCCCTATCTATTCTTTTGCAATCCAAGGAAAATCTTTGCTTTATTTCACAACTATGTCTGTAAGCAATGTGGCATCAAAGAAAACAACAAAATTGTGCCCAACCCTTTTGAGCAATGGCACTATTTTACCAGACTCAGAGCCCAGCTTTCTCAGTCACTCTTCCCTCCCATTCAACTGTGTGAAAATGCAACACTGAAGTTTGAAGCAGCCACTGCTGAATAGGAGGTGGCAATGGTGATTTGCTGAGACTCAATAAAGACCATTAATAATAAGGTAGGAGGGGGAAGTTACTCACTAAAACCAGAAATACGGAGCCATTATGTGTACCAATGGGGGAGGAACTACTGTGATAATAGTCCTTTGCTTTCAGGTTAAGTGGGAGATCACTCTTGATCCTGTTTCTGACATCTATGATGGCAGTCAAGTCAAGCCTCATAGCACCTCTCACCAGATTTCTATCTGATAGACCACCTACCTTAGAAAGGCATTTCTGAGCTTGTTAAGAAATATTCCTACATCCATACTGCTCTGCCTTTTGTTTGTCACTCTGAATATGACAGACGACAAGAGATATGCATTGTCTGTAAAGGAATAAGATATTTCTGGAAATCTGAGATGATTTTGCTGTTCTCTACTAATGCTGAGTTTTCTTTTGTTCCAATCCATTTTCTGGAAGATGTTCTTATGGAAAGAAACAATTCTTTTGTCATTTTTCTCTTTAGATTCTGATCTTTAAGCTATCTCAAGTTAATTGTGTAGCTCTCATTTTGGGAACATTTCTTAAAATCTAAATGCTATCACTCTGTGCCATTAGTTTATAGAATCATTAATCAAATATCCTGCTTGATTGGGTTTTAAAAACCTCTCTTGTGGATAAATGTTTTACTATTTATCAGAATATAAATTAAAGATGGTCTGAAGCAGACTCAGATAAAGTTGCTTTGTTTGGTTTCTTCAATGCCACAGTTACATTATAGAGCTTGTCAATTGCAGACAATCCTGACTGAAATCTTTTTATTTTCCTATTTGGCAAAATCCAGCAATGTAACCAGTGAATGATTTAGTAACATAATTAAAACCTGAATGGTCTGGCAGTATCCACACTAAGAAAAAAAGTGCATTTTTACAGTGATATAACCAGTATATGATAACTCCTACTAGAGTTCACCCTGACAAGCTACGATTGAGGTAAAATTAAAACCCATCCTGTCTTAACAAGGATTTTACAGTGTGTTAACTATTGTGAGTTAGCTACCTTATTATAAAAACACACCTACACCTGTGTAGACATGGCCCAATGGCTAGAAAGCTATGGTATATTTCCCTAAGCCCTTTTTGACACCTTTCTGGAGTAGAAAAGTAATAACAACGGAGTTTTGCTATAGTTTCATTCAGCACGGGCCCTTGCTCTTCCTCCTTGTTATAAAAGAGAAGAAGCTGAGGGCACGGAATTCTTATAATAGCCCCTTCCCTTTGGAATGCTCTTCTGCCAACATCCAAAATAGTCTAAATTTGTTGAGCCCCTGAGTATGCTGCAGAAGTCTCTTGTTCAGCAGGCATTGGCAGATGATTCATGGCAGGATTTGTGTCTAGTGAGAAAATGTGGTGAACATCTTGAAGATGTATAGATAACATCACTGGAGATCAGAGAACCTATGGAAGAATAGAAGAAAGAAGTGCTGTTGCTTTGGCCAATTTTTACTTCCTAGTTTCTACATTGTTATGTTTTTAAGTGTATTTCAAGGGTACCCAGAGATCTGGATGTGTGCCCTTTGGTGGGCAGTTTGTTTAAGAATGAAATCTAAGATTAATAAAATAAATGATATTCTGGGATTGATCGATGTTATGACCAGCATTCTCCTGATAACATACATTTTGCTGGTCCCTCCTTCCCCCTTTTTTCCCTTTAGTATATTGACTTCCTTTCAACCTACATTTAATTATTTCTGGTGCAGCAAAGGGGAATGTTGGTCTACAATACATTCTTGCAGTGTTTCAAGATGAAGTGCTATTTTGTCTGCAAAATGTAATCTGCCTCTATTACATTTACATCAATATCCTGCCGTGCATCTTCCAACCATCTATCACATTTCAGTTCTGAACTACTTATGACCCCTGCTATTATTTCCCACTTCCTTCCCTTTTCTAATTTTTAAATATAAGACCAGATCCTCAAGTGGTGCAAATTGTCATAGCTGCACTGATATTAATTGAGCTATGCTAATTTACATGAGTGGAAGACGTAGCCCATAAACTGTACTTTCTTGCCATTGCATATACAGTATTTGATCTCTTTCTCTGATGTAATGAAGATTTACATCATTGTTTGGTTCTCATCTCATCCATGTGACTTACTAAATGTCTAGTCTACTGTCTTATTTTTTGAGACTACTACTGTTTGATTTTTTTTTTAAACAGAAAACTACAAAAAAAAAGGTCCTAACCCAAACTTGGCAGGATTTACCATTTTATCAGGTTTGATTAACACTTTACTGGTTCACAACATTCAGATCAGATGGAAAGTAATATCAAAACCTGTGAAATGATCTTCTCAGCTACTATTAGGCTTGTATAAGGCATAGCCTGATTCAATATCTAAGAATTTAGGATGGGATTTTCAGAAATGCTCAAACTCCCGTTGACCTCAGTGGGAGCAGAGTTAGGTCATTGCTGAGCAATTTTGAAACTCCCTTCCTTGGGAAACAGCTTACACCTTCCAGGTGCCTATGTACAATTTGTCCTTCAATTGGTTGTCCTAATAGTCCTGAGTTCAGTATTGTGTTGAATCCTGGTGATCACAGACCCTTGACAAATGCATATGGTTAGACCACTAATACCAATTCCTTACGCAGTATGGAGAAGTATCAATAAAGCGCTGTTATTTTTCTTTTTTCAAACCAAACATTTTTAAACTACTTTTGAGCAAGGGACATTCCCATGCATGTTGATGGGGTTCTGAAACCAGTGTGAGTGAGACGTAGTGACTCTAATACTAGTAAATACTGTGGTTTTAGACCAAGATTTTCAAAAGTGAAAATACAGAACTCTGCAAAATATTACAAAAAAACCCCTTCAAAAACAGGCTTCTGGGTTTTGTTAAAATGTAAAGCTCAGGCTGTATTTGTTGAAAGATTCATTAATGCTCATGAACCTTTTGTTCAAATCTGGTTATGGTTTTTCATGAAAAGCATGCAAAATTCATATTTTTCACAGTTCCAATGTGTAACCAGATAAAATGACGTTGTGTTGACTGAGTTTCAGTTTGAGGTCTGTTTGAATCTAAAACTCTAAGCAAAATTCAGGGGGTGTGAACCTCTGACATAGGTTGAAAAGGAAAAAAATGTTCTATAAACCTCTACAAGAAAAAACCACAAAGATCTTCAACAAAACACACCCAAACACACCCCCACATCAACCCACAGCCAATTTTGTCAATAAACCCTGCTTATTTGTTTGAAGTTAACATCATAGTTAATTGTAAAAAAGAAATCCTGTATTTATCCAGAGATCCGCTGTAGGCTATATAAATAAGAATGAAAACAACTACATACAGAGAATAGCCATGTAATATCATCTCTTCCTTTCATCCAAATACTACATTTTAACATTTTGAAACAACTGTTGAAAATCATAACATCATGCCCATTCATTTCATTCATGCATGAGGCACTCTGGAATCTATTTACAAAGCTATATAAAAGCCTAGGAATGGTCAGCTAGTCCTATGCTCTGTTAGATTCAGCTTTATTAGTACTTCAGAATGAATTGCATACAGTTTGCTGGGCTGAATATAATAGGCCTCATTCTTTGTTCCACTGTTTAACTATTTCCAAGTCCACTCTCTGAATTCATGTGTCTTTTCTCTTTAATAAGACCATCACAAAATTCTCCAATCTCATCTTCTAATATCATTTGAACTGGATTGGGCTAGTCATAAACTGCAGGCATTTAGCTGTAATTTTGGGGCTGCAAATCAAAGAATAGTTCTATTTAGATAGCTAAACCATTAATGAAATATACTCTGTCTAAAACTTATCAATTTAAAATTAAGCATATTCTTAAATGCTTTCCTGGATTGGGCCAAAGTATATTTCTATTTTTTATCTTTTTATTCTAGCCATCTACGTCCTCATCTTACCTTTGTTCCTTCTACCTACAGTCCTCAATCTAGCAATTATAATAATAATTGGCAAGTTTTATAACCCACATACTTTATATAGCAGCATTTGACTTTGTTTCTCCAGGGGAGGGGGAATGAAGCAGCAGGGAAGATAAATAGATCTCAGTTGGATACTCTTTGTCTTTGCACATGTGCAAAGAACAGAGCAGGACAACTCAGTTAGAAAAAGACAAACTTCTAGAAGAGGATGTGGCCATTACCAGGCATACTCAGTAGCTGTTCTAAAGCTGTATAGGAAGATTTCATTGCGGGGAACCCACCTAGTAGGTCATATTGCAGTCATTCTCTAAAATGAGCCAATCAGAGAACAAAGGTGGAGGGAAGATTATAAATAAAGGAGTTAATAACGGCTCTTTGAACTTAGTGTCCAATTAACACAGGATCAAGAATTGTGTTTAGTGTGAGGGCTGGGTCCCAATGCATGTAACATATTAGATATAGCTGAGGTCTAGTCCAGCTTTATTTACTAGGGAAAACTTCCATCAGGATAATGTTTGATCCAGTGTGGTGCAATATTTTTGAACCTAGAGAGAGAGCTGGGGCAAGGGGAGCATTGTTTAGCTCTATAGAGGCTACAGAGCTTGGATATGGCTATTAACTAACTGCCTGAATCTAGAATTGTCTCAGTTAGAAAGAGAGACAATGGGGAAACACTCAGTGAGGTGAAGGTTTGTGAATTCTTGCCTGACTTAGCTGGGTTTAAAGGGAGAAGATGGTGCCCCATAGAGTGTGAGTTTTATAAAGATCTTTGGAATGGACATTTTATACACTGACCCTCACACCTGTACCACTACGGATACAGGTTACAGAGTCCTGTCACACTGAGAAGCCCAGTCAGCTAGTAACACACGGGCTGGAATGCTGCTAGCTTTAGAGATCCCCAAACTGTTTGTTTGCTGACAAAGCTCTGCAGTGTTTGAAAGTACTGAGATGCTGCCACTTCTCAAACTCTGTAGGTGACACACACTACATACTATAGTCACATTATAAAGCCTGAGAAACCATCTCTGAGAAGATTAGATATTGTTTTGATATGTATGCTGAATACAGAAAATGTTGGAACCTTATATTCAAATATATGTAACAGAAACAAAAGGAGCAAGTCAGTATAAGGATCACCAGTAGATTTACTGTTTAATCACTTAAAGAAAAAAAGCTACTCATAATATTCCAAATACTATTTACAATGTTTTATACTAGTTACATTATGTTTTGTGTGCATTAAATGTTTGTTTTGCTAATACCATGTAGAGTGCTCTTTTTAAAATTAACTGGGAACTATTAACTTCTGTTTATCAGGGTTTTACATACAATATCCCTCAAATTTAACTCTGCGCAATGTTTTCTGAAAAGTAATGACAAGACAAAACTCTGGCTTTTGCTTCAGAAAAGAGTTTAAGATAAGGTGCAGGAAGCAGGGAAGTGTGATACTTACAGAGAATAGTGCCTGGGCATCCACTGCCTCCATTACACTTACAGTAAATATTGTTGTCTTCACCTAAAGACGATACTTTGACCTTTTATCGCATCTTTCATCCAAATATCTCAAATTGCTTTGGGGGTGAACTAGTTCAAAAAATACCCCAAACTACACAGAACCTCAAATTCCTTTTCAATCTGAATTTTAAAATCTTATAATTTAGAAAATATCTAATTAAAAAGAAAAGAGAACCAACCTTTTCCCTCCCAAAAGTTCCCACTATCCATCTAATAAATCTTGATATATCCATGTTGTTCTTGATGTTTCAAACCTTAAATCTTAATGTATGTAAAAGATTTGCAGGTACACAGTTGTAGCTTATAATATGTTTGAGTAATTCAGTTAACACTCATATATATATCTCTTAAACAAAGAAGAGGAAAATTTAGACTGAGTATCATGACAAACTTCCTGATGCCATTCTATGAAACTGTTGAACAATTTCTATAGGCAGGTGGCAGAAGCACCATCAATTGGGACATTTAAAACTAGGAGAAAACACGAGGAAATATTTCATTATAAATCTATAATTTCTATGCTTCTATACTGTCATCCAACCAAAAGGGGTGCTATTAAGTAAATTGCTCTCCCCTATCAAGATGATGAGTGGGACTTGACAAATTATCATATTTGTACAAAATTAATCCTAAACTGTTAAAGTCCAATACCCTTATTCATCATGAGCAATACTTTGCTCTATGAGTAGGCTAACTGAGTTTAATAGAACTATTCACAGACTATTACTACTTAATGTGTGCAACAGTGGCAAAATTTGGAACTGAATTTTAATAAACTCCAATTTTTTGAAAACGTGATAGAAGTGAGTTGATTGTAATTTGGCAGTTGAATGCCCTACAAATGGTGATAAAGTGTCCCTTATTCATTCTGGCTGAGGACTTAGGTGTGATCCTGCTATCTGATCTGAATAGGCTGAACATTGCAACTGTTGAAGCCCTATTAATTTCAGTGGGACTGCATATGGCTGTAATAGTTCACTCACACGAATCAGATTGCAGAATCGGGGGATTTATAGGGGAAAAAAATGTCCCTCCAAACAATAAGCTTCATCCTGCAGTCTGAATGGAAGCAAGACTCCCATTGAGGGTCAATGGGCATTTTATCTGTAATAAGAAAGCAGAGTCAAACTCTAAATTGAAGAGTAACTGGATTTTACACTGTATGTTTCATTTTTTTGTACTATAATTTAGAAGTATTCATTGAAAATTGAACCACCAAGCCTACTATTTCCCCTGCACCTCTCATCTTACCTTCTGTTATTTGCAAAAGAAGAATTAATAAAATAGCTATCAATTGTTACTTATATAACATCTAAATGAGGTTGAAACATTAGCTAGGCAGAGTAATACCATGAAACTAGTGCATGTTAATTGAAAAATTACTTATAATCACATTCTGTAGCAAATAGAACAGATTCCTTGATAAGGGCTTAATGAAACTCCATGACACCTGCTGAGTGCCCTGCAATGAACGTTAAATCTCTCTTGAATCATGAATTGTTCAGCAGATCAGATTGAAAGTTGTTTGAAGGACCACACTTTCAAAGGTGCATGTTTTCAGTGTAATCAATATGGTCAGGAAAGAAGGCTTACAGAGAAGAGATGGGTAATTGAATGTAACCACAATGAAAATAGCAGAACAGAGAACAATGAAAATTTAAAATAATTGTTCTTATCTAAAAATAACCATGCATGAATTTTACTTTAAATAAGTGGCAGAACATAGTAGTCCAGAGTTCTGTTTTCATATGTTACTTAGATTCTATATATAGAAATATTCATACATGTAAAGTTATGTATGAGCATAGCTGTTTGCAGGATTAGGGCCATATTTGACTGTCCGAGGAGCAAGTAGCAGATCATATGTTTGGGTTCCATAACTTTTTCCAGCACAAGAGATTCTTGTGACCTTTTCTTGAGAAGCTCTAACACTTTATTGTTTGTAACAAGCCTTTGGAATTCAACACAGGAAAAGCACATGGGCTAGAGAAGTGCCTTATCTTTGTCCCATGAAATTTTATTCAGTTTTGCTGAAATATAAATTGTTGAAAATTGTCATAGTAGGGAAACCATGATGCAAACTTAATGATAATGGTCTCTGCAGCTCCTGCTATTGCAATAAGGGAAAAAAATCCTGCATCTCCACACCTCAGTACTACATTCTTTACATGTACTGTCGAATCTACTCAATTAGCACCTGATAAATGTCACACCCCCTAACTGGGATTAGTCCAAGGGAGCAGATTCACTGCAATATATTGGAATGACTCTAAACAATGGATAAATGGTACTTGTGACTGGCCCTTAATTATAGCCTGGCTGGTGGGCAGCACAGGAAGATTATCATTGTTTACCCACAGAAAAAGAAAGGCCTGGCAATAAGATCTAATTGGTGAGAATGTGATTTTATGTGATAAATTTGGCTTTAATTTTTCTTGATATACAGTGTTGCAGGTAAAGTGAATTAACAGTACCTGTTAAAACACTATTCTTATTCATCGGCAGTGGTAATTAAGTTGCCACAAAACAAACAAACCTGTTTTCATTTCACTTTCTCTATGTCTCTACCATCTCTAACATGACTGCAAGAGTACAAACAAATGGATTACATACAGCATTTCCTTCATTTAAACAGAGGAAGCCCGAGTCTTTGCTCCCATTTTCTGTGATGTTAGAATAATTGGCAATAGAGACAAAGACAAAATGAAGGGAATAAAATCAAAAGGAAACAACATAAATGTCTTATGTAGGCAAACAAAATTTTGCTATTGGTTCAAAACCTTGCTTACAGAGAACCAGAAATATGGTACAGTTTGGAAGTACAAAGTTAACAGATCTCTCTAATTTTATCTAGTTATCTAAATTTCATTTTTTCACTATATTCAAACACTGACAAATTTATGTGAGCTTTAAAGAACCTAAAGTGCCTAGAAATAGCAAGGGCTTGGAAAACAGAACAGAAGATAATTAGAGGACAGATACAGAGAAGATTATCCCAGAACACTGACATCAATTTTTAGTCTCTAGGGAGGACTAATGAATTAAAAATGATTGCAGTGCCATAATTTGACTAGTTTGATATTTCCCATACATCACCAATAAAGGGAGCCGAACAAATAATTAATCAATACTTTTGTTATAAATGATGTCCTCACAGACTGAGTGATGACGCAGCTTGAAAACATCCGTGATTATGACAAGATTGTAAAAAGCAAACAAACAGCAATAACTGTGGCAGCTACTGTGCATACAGAAATGTATAGGAAAAGACAATCAGTTCCTAATATGTATAATAATCAATTGTAAAAGAGTATCTAGTTTTTTTCTCTGAGTTGTTCACATAGAGAGAAACTGCAGACCCTGCTGAGAAAGCGTGTCTTCTGTCCTTCCTGAGCATGAGTTAGGTTCAGACAGTGAGAAGCAATATGTAGGGGAGTTCAAGCATAATAACCAACTCTTATAAATGTAGTTCAGAACTCTAAAGTAGACAGAAAAAAATCTATCCTGACATTTTTTGCTGACGTTCACTGTGTCCAGCTTCAGTGAAATTTTCATACAAAAATTGTTATTACAGAACTTTTTTGTAGAAGGTCCAAGATCTTAAAAGGTACATATGAGTAGAGCTGATTGAAAGTGTTTCTTCTTTTTTTTTTTTTTTTTTTTTTTTGCCTTGGCTTGTCCTGTTCATCAAAGTTGGTGGCTCTTGTTTTTTGTCTCCAAGCATTCTTGTCAAATGCATCTTCCAAACTGACACCAACCTTCTTCATGTCCTCCATAAGCATCTTGAACCACCTTTTTTGAGGTCTTCCTCATGGTCTCTGTCCCATGACTGCTAACTTTTGTGCTCTCTGGCCAACACATCCCACTATTTCATATGACACAGCCATCTCAGTCTATACTCCCTCTATACATTACGGCTACCATAATCACAATCTTATACACTTTACTCTTTAGTTTACTGGGTATATTTTTATTGCAGAGAATTCCCATCAACTCCCTCCATTTCTAACACTTTTTATGTGGCTCCTAAGAACTACATTCATATTCCCATCATGGTTCAACACTGAACCAAGGTATTTAAATTGTTGCACAAACTTTATACCATTTATTTTTACTAGCTTTACATTGTCCCTCTCAATGAAGTATTGGATATATTCCATCTTTTGTTGGCTAATTCATAAGTCATTTTGTTCTAATGCAGCCCTCCATAGTTTTAAGTCCCTTTCCAGTTCGTTTTTAATCTTCATGACACATCATTGTGGCGACAACATAATATCTAGTGACTGGCACTCGCCCCCGCTCAGCCCCTCCCGCTCGGCAATTACAGTAGACCTGAGACCTGACCTTATCGGGACCTTTACTGACACACCTAAGATAGCACGTCTGCAATGGCAAACAATGGGACGTTGCAAATAGCCAGGGGCAGCCATCAACTGTTACGAATACGGCACATAGCCCAGCAGCCATTAGCTGTTATGAATACAGCACATAGCCCAACAGCCATCAGCTGTTACGAATATTGCACATAGCCCGAGTGCATAAACACTGCTGCATCTCGGTGGGTCTGACTGAAGAGAGCTGTCGGCCCACCAGACTGCACGCCTGAAGCTGCTGCCTCCCTTCCCGCCCCCGAGTCTTCTACTGGGCGAGAGTCGAGTCGAGTGTAACCGGTCCGGGTCTTGAATCCGAGCGTTTCTCGTATCCCCCCATTGGCCAGGCGTCATGACCCTGTTCCTCGTGGTGGTAAGATTTTAAATAGCATGCTTGTTATAGTTTTCAGGTATGATTAACATTAATTAATTATACTATTGGAAATCATCTAATCGTTAATTAGTGTATCCTGTGTCTTGTTATCCTTCTAATCTGCTTTAGTCCCCCTATTTAGGAAAGTAGATAAGTCTGTTACATGTGATGTTCCTTTTCCCTTGTAAAACCCCACACCCTCTTTGCCCCAAATAAACTTGTAAGTAGTTAAGAAACTGTTTTCTCCGCGTGGTGCTTGGTAACCTGGGGATTCCTTTACCTGTCTACAACATGGCGTCACGAACAGGATCCCCAATTACCAACCCACAATGCCCCTATCAGAATCCAGGTGCCACTAACAGGGAACTCCAATTTGAACACCTCCAGCACCACCTCCTAGTTAATAGAGGGTCCCCGTCAGCCCTTGAATGGGTCTGCTCCATAGGAGAAGGGACGCATTGTAAATCCTATACTGTTCCCTTAACACCCGAATCTGTAGGATGTTTAACAGTATGCCACCCTCAATTCAGAGCTACCCCTAGTGACACCAGCCTCCAACCCAGGTGTACGTCCACGGGGGACCGGAGGACCGATACGGACCCCGCAGAACTATGGTCTCATTGTACCCGGGTCCTCAAGACTGCAGGGGGCCACCCGCCCAAATTGACCCCGGCCCCCCGCATCTTTTCCGGCGGGCCCAGCCACAGCCTCTTAGTCCAACTTATTGAAGCCCTAGAGGGAATCAAAAAAGCAAAAAGGTTCAGACCCGACACTTATAAAGCTGACAAGGTGGCCACCTGTCTTCACGACATACTAGGCAAGACCCTGGACAAGCTAACCGTAATCCAGGGGGCATTGGTCACCTGTACACAATCTCAAATGTCCACCGCCCCCACTATCCCGCCCGATTCTTCTACCGGCTTTCCTGTCCCTCCCCCATATGAGCCTGAGCCCGAAGCAAAACTCCTCCCGACCACACCTAAAAGCTGCTACCCTCCCTTACCAGAATCATTGAACCCAGAGCCCTCGGCTCCTGTCGAGGCTTTTCCCGTAACCGTCACCCGCCTTAAGGTGGACGGCCAGGGCCAACGAACCCAGGTCTCCGAGTCTAGGACTCGCACCAAACCTGAAATGAAGGAATTTATACGGGATACCGGCCGAGGACCGCTTGAAGCCCCACTAATGTGGCTTGGGCGCTTAACGTTAGAAAATGGTCAGGACTGGTTAGACCCTGCAGAGGCGACCATTATTGCCCGCACAGCCAGTTGGGCCAGGGGGTTCCCCGGTCACGCGGTCACCACCAATACAATCTGGAATCTCACGACCCCGGCCGTAGCGCTTCTTCACCTTCATGGGTCAGCCCGAGGGATGCATATCCCCGCCAACAGTATTAAAACACCCCAGCAACTCATCTACGCTATCGCCGGGGCATCTCTCACGGTATGGAGCCCCCACACCCACCCTCTCGGCCTTACCCAGGCTCAGGCAGCCTCACCCTCACCATTCCTCTTCCTAACCGACCCCACCCAAATTCCTATCAATGAGGGAGCAATTGACATGGCTCTCGAAGGCTGTTCCCACGTAGATACTGGGGCCCTCATCTGGCTGCGCACCTTCCACGGTTACCCCATTAGTCGATTATATGAAGCTGTCGACCGCATTAAGTGGCCCCAGGATGCTCGGGAAGCCTTAACCACCTTGGTCTCACGGGGATACCCAGATCCCCGAGACTCCCCTGAAGTGGCGGCCGCCCAAACCCCCATAAGTAAACCAAGACCTGATAACCCCCGTTTCCCCAAACGCACCAAAATCAAAAAGGCCATGTTCGGGTTCCTCCTCAGCCAAGGGATTAATAAAGAGGCCCTACGCAAAATGACAGATAATGAACAAAAGCAGTTAGCCATAAAATTGGGATGGACCGATTACGGCACCTCAGGGGAAAATTCAGGAGTCCAGTGCTCTTGCCCCAAACCATCTTCGGACCCAAAAAACTAGAGGCGGCCGAGTGCCTAACTGGGGGCCCGGCCTCTACCAAGGACACTCGGCCTTATGCTACTCTTAAAACACCCACCGGCCAGCCGGTTCGATTCCTTCTGGACACCGGAGCCCAGGTGTCCATAATTACCCCTGATGTCCCCCACGTCCCTACCAAAACCTCTATGTACGTACAAGGGTTAAACTCCATCGAAAAACGACCGGTAGTTAAAACTCATTTAACCTTCGGTCACACCCTGGCCACGCTTAAAGCCTTGCTGGGAGACCAGAATCTGCTTGGAGTAGACGAGATTCGGTTGTTTGACCTGGGGGACCAAGTCCGTAGCGTCCTCCCTATAACCCCGATTCAATCACCTCCCCACCGCCCGCAGTTAATATCTACCTCCCGTTGGAAGTTCCAATCCATTCCTACAGCACCTGAGGGCCAACAAGCGATTCGCCAATTAATTGCCTCCCTACTAACTCAGGGCAAAATTAAACGCACCCACGCCAGTACTTACTTGTCTAGCGCATGGGGGGTCCCCAAGCCTCACGCCCCGGGAAAGTACCGCATGGTTATAGATTATCGCCAAGCCAACCGGCGGGTACAATCATTAGCGTTTGCAGCCCAGTGGGAAATCCCCCAAATCGAGCGGGCCCTGCTAAATAACACCAATCAGTGGGGCTGCACGCTAGACCTTAAGGATATGTTTTACCAAATCCCACTGGTAGACAAAGAGGGGATCCTCAATTTTGCTTATGAGGGGGCCCAATTCCAGTGGCAAGCATGCCCCCAAGGGTACAAAAACTCCCCCGCATGTGCCACAGGGGCTCTAAAGCGTACATTAGAGAAGCTGTGTCTGCCCTCAGGGGTCCAGCTCATTTATTATGTGGATGACATTTTAGTCTGTGGACCAGACCCTAATGCGGTCCAGCAGGCCACCCAGGCCACCCTCAGCCTATTGGCCCAGGACGGCTGGGAAGTTAACACAGAAAAGAACTCGCAAGCCCCATCCACTTCCTATCACTTCCTGGGACTTCAAGTCCAAAAAGAGGGTGTAAGCCATGCAGTCCCGATCTCCATTTCAGCATGGGTGGACCAAACACCTACGACCAAGCAACATGTGCAGCAAATTCTGGGCACCCTTAATTACCATCGACAGTTTATACCAGCAACGTTAGTGCCCAGTCTAGCTATTCTGCAGCAGTGCGTGACCCGCCGAAAGGGAACAGAGCTTTGGCCCCCCAAGGCGGCCAGCGCCCTTCAGCAATTTGTCACTTGGTTTCAGTCCCGCCCAACCCTAGCACGCTGGGACCCCAATGCCTCTCTGCAAATCGAAATCTTTGTTTGGGAATCCCATGTAGGGTACACTGTTTCCCAACAGGCCCAGGCCATATCCAACTGGTCTCATAAACTCCACGGCCCGGAGCACCGCTACGGACCGGTGGGGCAAATGCTCCTTGCCGCCGTAGCTGCGGGACTATGGGCAAAAACCTCATCTGGCACTCTAAACGGCCCCCACGCGGGCCTTATACCTTGTCTCACATTCACGCCCGCCCCTCAGTTTGGGGCACGGGACCCACCTGGGAAAAATTGGTCTACCAAGCCCAGGAGAAGTTCCGGGGTTGGACGTGTAAATCCACCCCAGGGTCAGGGCCAGTGTCCCCCTCTGCCCCTCAGGCACAGGAAAGCTCCTTTTCGCCATGGATTGTTTCCGATGGGGGCACCTCTCCGTCCCCTAGGGCAGGTATGTTGTGCTCTGAGTGTAGTTCTTTCAATATGGAAATCCTGCCCCCCGAGACTTCAGCACAGCTAGCGGAGGCTATCGGGGTTTTCTTAGCAGCCCAGCATTTATCGCAAGACCACCCCAAATCTCGCGTGGTGCTCGGGGTTGATTCCTCCTATTGTCTGTCTATCCTAACTGGGGAGGGTACCCCAACAACACATGCGGATGTCTGGCATCAGATCAGAACCGAGGCTGAACACACAAAACTCCCGTGGTTCGTTACCCACTGCCCCTCCCACCGGTCTGATTCCGACCCTCTGCACACACAGCTAGACCAACGCCTCCGCCAAAGCGAGGTCTTACTGGCTGCCCCCGCCAAGCCGGCACTCCTAACTGACTGCTTTACGCAGTGGTTGCACGATGGATGGGGGCATCTGCCCCCCCGTGCCATGTACAATGTTCTCACCAGCCATGGCCAACGCCACTCCGATGTCCCTCTCTCACAGTGCACCCGTGCTGCACAGACCTGCCTTAAGTGCCACAGGGCCCGCAGCATGAACCAGCCACGACATGAAAAAGGGGCCTACAAGGCCGAGTACTTTGCTCCAGGGTCCACATGGCAAGTTGATCTTATTGGACCCCTCCCGGGGTCCAAGTCCCATCCGAAGGGCATCGTGGTCGTGGATCTGGGAACACGACAAGTGTGGTGCCAGCCGTTAAAGGTGTCCACCGCAAAATCTGTGGCCTCGGCCCTCACCCTTCTGGCGACTACCTGGGGTCTCCCCACAGAGGTCCAAACCGATGGGGGGCCCCCCTTCACTGGTAAGGTCATTGAAGCGCTCATCGCCTCCTGGGGGGCTAACCTCCATGTCCACCTCAAGTACCACCCTGAAAGCAATGGAGTAGTAGAACGGAAAATTGGCACTCTCAAATCCCTCCTTCGATCTGCACTGGGCGGGGGGGACTACAAGGGGTGGGAACGACATCTCCCCCAGACCCTAATCTCCATGAATCAGGCATACTCTCGGTGGCCACACCTAACTCCGCTCCCACAGGACCCCTGGAAACCCGTATACCAAGCGGGAGACACGGTCTGGGTACTGGAACCCAATGCGGAGGGCATCCGAAAGCCAGTCCCCGGCTCCATTATGCAGCCGGGGAAGTACCCTAATACCTACCATGTCCGAACCGAGGAGGACTCGTCCTCCCTCCTAACACATCATAACTGGCTAAGTCGGCGCTCTTAAAGGCGCCCTCTTCCCCCATGGACCTCTTCCTTCCACCTGGGGGGGGGGGGGGGGGGGGGGGGGGGGGGGCCTAACTGGTTTTCATTTCTTTATCCTTTTAGGCATCAGTAGTCCTCATCCCAGGATGTTTCAATCATGAACCAGACCACCTTCACCCCTCCAATGTCAATTGGTGGGTAGAATTGGCCCGTACGGCTCTAAATTCCACCAACTTCTGCGTTACGGGAGGAAACACCGTGAGCTCCGCCTTGACCACCTGTTTTATCGGTCTGCCAACCAACTTTTCCAGCATCCACAACTTTTCTATGCTGAAAGACATCAATAGGTCCATGACTGTGCGTGACCTCCCCTGGTGGGGATCCACCCCCAACCCGGTGCCACAATGGACAAACTCACACCGCATCACCTTACAGTTACAAAACATTACCCCCGCTTATGAGTGTATCAATTTTGTTAATTGTACCACAAACTGTGTTAATGTCACCGGTTCACAAAAGTCATCTTGTTCCTCCTCGCAAAACAGTAGTTATTTTACAACCCATTTGTATCTGCCCAAAGGATGGTTCCTATTCTGCGGCCTCACGGCTTATACCTACGTCCCCGCAAATTCCATCGGAGGCCCGTGTGCAATCGGAAGAGTAACCACCGCAGTGGCCATCCTGCCCCCCACCTCACCCTCTTCCTCGCGTCGACGACGCACCCTAAAACCACTTGACTCAGATTGCGACAGCTCTACCAAATTACTTTCTAAAACTGAAGCAGTCTCCCTAGCTGTATCGCTGGTCGGCGTTCCCGCATTGGCAATGCATTCATCTATAGAATTGTCAAAGGTGGCATGTGCCTTGGCAAAGTCCATTAATCTAACATCCACCCTGATCGAGGCTATGGCCGAGGACCTCCACCAAGTACGTCTGGCCACCTTACAAAACCGACTGGCCATAGATTACCTGTTGCTTAGACATAATCATGGGTGTCAAGAATTCAAAGGAATGTGTTGCTTTAATCTATCCGATCATGGCACCTTAACTGAAAAACGTTTAGCTGACCTCCACCATATTGCCGAAAATATACAACAATCTGATAGCGAAATCGATGTATGGGGGTGGTTAACCTCCTGGTTGCCAAATTTCCAATGGCTGAAGTATATGTTTCTCTCTATCCTTGGTATCGGTATAGGATGTTGTCTGTTTCATTGTCTATTGAAAGTTTTAAGTAACCGTCTTCATTCTGTTCTATGTTCACAAGTAGTAAGTTATCATCCCTTGCCTCGCCAAGAACGGGCAGACACCGTCTAAAACCCCCCCCCCCCCCCCGGTGACTTGGTGCACTCCACCCTCTCCCGTCCCTCCCGTCCCCAGGGGGTCTTCGGGGAATTCTGTAGCCGGCGGGTGCTCGTACCGGCCAAGGGGGGATGTGGCAACAACATAATATCTAGTGACCGGCACTTGCCCCCGCTCAGCCCCTCCCGCTCGGCAATTACAGTAAACCTGAGACCTGACCTTATCGGGACCTTTACTGACACACCTAAGATAGCACGTCTGCAATGGCAAACAATGGGACGTTGCAAATAGCCAGGGGCAGCCATCAACTGTTACGAATACGGCACATAGCCCAGCAGCCATTAGCTGTTACGAATACAGCACATAGCCCAACAGCCATCAGCTGTTACGAATATTGCACATAGCCCGAGTGCATAAACACTGCTGCATCTCGGTGGGTCTGACTGAAGAGAGCTGTCGGCCCACCAGACTGCACGCCTGAAGCTGCTGCCTCCCTTCCCGCCCCCGAGTCTTCTACTGGGCGAGAGTCGAGTCGAGTGTAACCGGTCCGGGTCTTGAATCCGAGCGTTTCTCGTATCCCCCCATTGGCCAGGCGTCATGACCTGTTCCTCGTGGTGGTAAGATTTTAAATAGCATGCTTGTTATAGTTTTCAGGTATGATTAACATTAATTAATTATACTATTGGAAATCATCTAATCGTTAATTAGTGTATCCTGTGTCTTGTTATCCTTCTAATCTGCTTTAGTCCCCCTATTTAGGAAAGTAGATAAGTCTGTTACATGTGATGTTCCTTTTCCCTTGTAAAACCCCACACCCTCTTTGCCCCAAATAAACTTGTAAGTAGTTAAGAAACTGTTTTCTCCGCGTGGTGCTTGGTAACCTGGGGATTCCTTTACCTGTCTACAACAATCATAATGTCAATGGCAAAAGGCATGCTACATTGAGCCTCTCCCCTAATCTTTTCTGTCAAAGTGTCCATTATAATCATAAATAGGAAAGGCTGATCCTCCATGTAGTCCTACCCCCACAGTGAATGTCTCGCTATAGCCACAATTGCTTCTCATTACTGTTTGACTACCCTGTATGTGTCCATGATCATCTCAACCTGTGTCCAGCAGATTACATGATCATAGCCACCACCATAACAATTCTCTAGGAACTCTGTCATAAGCCTTCTCTAGATCCACAAACACTATGGAGAAATGCAAGGAATGGCATTTCTCCCTGTACTTCTCCTGCAATATGCACGCTGCAAACACTGCATCCATTGTTGACCTTCTTGGCATAAACCCAAATTGGTTGTCACTTGCTTGATGCTTCAGCTCCTCCTGAAGTCTTTTCTCAATAATTCTTTCCTGTCATTTCATCATGTAACTCATTAACTTGATGGGTCAGTAATTACTACACTCTTGCACATCTCCTTTACACTTGAAGAGAGAGAACAAGGCACCAGACACCTACCTTTTACACACCCACTTTCAGTTAAGAACAACTCTGCCATAAAGAGAAAAGTGGTAGGAATTTAGCAGTCAGAAGCTATATGTTACACCAGCTGCATGAGGCACTTTCTAGGGAGTGACAGCTTGTCCTCAAACCCACTTCAACCAATGCAGCTCTTTTGGAGTTTTTCTGACAAATAGTTTATTTGCTGAAAAATGCAGTTTTTGGGTCATTGCAACTATTCACAAATTCATGCTGAGTTCACCAAATAGCTTTGGCAAAACCCCAAAAAATCAGTGGGGATGATAAAAGGAGATTTAGGTCCCATTTATATAGGAGGTTGTACTGGTGCTACTACCCCCAATAGACCTATGGTTAAAGCACTTTTGGAGAGTCAGGTGAGACCTCCACAGGACTCTGGACCAGGGATCCAGGAGAGGACCCTGCCCAGTCACAGACAAAGACACTCTAAGGGGATCCTCTTTTGTTTAAGCCGACCACTGTTCACAGCACTGCAGCACTCATCTCCAGACTCATCTTCAACATACCATCTATCTGAGAAGGTTCCAGGCAGGGAGCTGGGAGTTGGGATAAATTGGGATTAGTTGGGAGCTGGGGAATTTGTTTATTTATGAATGTTTAGTTTTTATGAGTTAATCTTAACCCTTTCCTTCCCTAGAACCTATTTTTCTGTTCCAAATAAAGTCCCCCAGTGTTATCTAGTTATTTTTGGGAGTGACAATTCTTTGCTGGGCTTTGTGTTGATGTACTTTATTGTTTCTTGTGTACAGGATTTTATACTCCTTGCTAGTAGTGGTAGCATTATTCATTTTCCCAAGGGAGAGCACCCCTTGTGTCCTAGGCACAGTGGGGAGTCACCTTGGGAACAGGCGCTAGGTGTCACAAAAAATAAAATAACACACACACACACAAATCACCAACAACCATCACCCAGGACCCACCTATGCAAGGAGAGGGGAGGAGCCACTCCAAATAATAAGCACCAGGGAGGAGAATACATAAGTAATTAAATATCAGTTGGAGCCTGGACTGGAACTTGGACATTTCCCTACTTCCTGCCAATAAGTGTCCTATTCACCAGACAATAGAATTATTCCCACACACTGCAGGATTATTCACACAGCTCTAAATTTTCACTGTCGCAAACTATTTTGGAAGAAGGCTAGGGGTTCAATTATTCTGATGTGGTCTGGATTATAACTGAGAAAATCTACACAGTTGCCTGGGGCTTCAACTGTCTCTTTATCTTCTACAAGTGGACAGGACTGAGATCCAAAAGAATTTTTTTAAAGGCTTGGAGGATAGCCATGACTTTGCAGCATCATTTTGTTACATGGTAACTTGCAGAACCTTCCCCACCGGAGCATTGCAGAATCGAGGCACTGCTGGTTTAAGGGTGATAGAGGCGTATGAAACTGGAGATAAGCCAGTTAAGAGTCTCTGGGTTAAGCTTAGAAGCAAGAACAATAAGGGTGATATCGTGGTGGGTGTCTGTTACAGACCACCAGACCAGGAGGACGAGGTAGATGAAGCTTTCTTCAGTCAACTAGGGAAAGTTTCCAGTTCACAGGACCTGATTCTCATGGGGGACTTCAATCACCCGGACATGTGCTGGAAGAACAATACAGCAGAGCACAAACAATCCAGGAAGTTTTTGAGGAGAGTTGCAGACAACTTCCTGGTGCAACCAAGTAGGGGCCGTGCTTCTCTTGACCTGCTGCTCACAAACAGGGAAGATTTGGTAGGGGAAGTAGAAGTGGGTGGCAACCTAGGCAGCAGTGACCATGAGATGGTCGAGTTCAGGATCCTGACAAAAGGAAGAAAGGAGAACAGCAGGATACGGACCATGGATTTCAGAAAAGCAGACTTTGACTCCCTCGGGGAGCTGATAGACAGGATCCCCTGAGAGGCTAATATGAGGGGGGAAGGAATCCAAGAGAGCTGGCTGTATTTTAAAGAAACCTTATTGAGGGCACAGGAACAAACCATCCCGATGTGCAGAAAGAATAGCAAATATGGTAGCCGTCCAGCTTGGTTTAATAAAGAAGTGAACTTAAACACAAAAAAGAAGCTTACAAGAAGTGGAAGCTTGGTCAGATGACTAGGGAGGAGTACAAAAATGCTGCTCGAACATGCAGGAATAAAATCAGGAAGGCCAAAGCACAATTGGAGTTGCAGCTAGCAAGGGACGTGAAGGGGAACAAGAAGGGTTTCTACAGGTATGTTACCAACAAGAGGAAGATTAGGGAAAGTGTGGGCCCCTTACAGAATGGGGGAGGCAACCTAGTGACAGAGGATGTGGAGGAAGCTGAGGTACTCAATGCCTTTTTTGCCTCTGTCTTCACAGACGAAGTCAGCTCCCAGACTACTGCACTGGGTGGCACAGAATGGGAAGGAGGTGAATATCCCGCAGTACTGAAGGAACAGGTCCAAGACTATTTAGAAAGAGTGAACATATACAAGTCTATGGGGCCGGATGCACCCAAGGGTGCTGAGGGAGTTGGCTGATGTGATTTCAGAGCCATTGCCTATTATCTTTGAAAGCTCATAGCAATTGGGGGAGGTCCCTGATGACTGGAAAAAAGCAAATATAGTGCCGATCTTCAAGAAAGGGAGGAAAGAGGATCCAGGGAACTACAGACAGGTCAGCCTCACCTCAATCCCTGGAAAAATCATGGAGCAGGTCCTCAAGGAATCCATTTTAAGGCACTTGGAAGAGAGGAAGGTGATCAGGAACAGTCAACATGGATTCACCAAGGGAAATTCATGCCTGACAAACCTGATTGCTTTCTATGATGAGGTGACTGGCTCTGTGGATGTGGGGAAAGTGGTGGACGTGATATACCTTGACTTTAGCAAAGCTTTTGATACCGTCTCTCACAGTATTCTTATCAGCAAGTTAAAGAAGTATGGGTGGATGAATGGACTATAAAATGGATAGAAAACTGGCTAGAGCATAGGGCTCAACGAGTAGTGATCAATGGCTCCATGTCTAGCTGGCAGCCGGTCACAAGCGGCGTACCCCATACACAGCTACAGACTGGGGACCGATGAGCTAGGCAGCAGTTCTGCAGAAAAGGACCTGGGGGTTACAGTGGATAAGAAGCTGGATCTGAGTCAGCAATGTGCCCTGGTTGCCAAGAAGGCTAATAGCATATTGGGCTGCATTAGTAGGAGCATTGCCAGCAGATCGCAGGAAGTGATTATTCCCCTCTATTCGGTGCTGGTGAGGCCGCATTTGGAGTATTGTGTCCAGTTTTGCGCCCCCCACTACAAAAAAGATGTGGACAAGTTGGAGAGAGTCCAGCGGAGGGCAACAAAAATGATTAGGGGGCTGAGGCACAAGACTTATGAGGAGAGGCTGAGGGAACTAGGCTTGTTTAGTCTGCAGAAGAGAAGAATGAGGGGAGATTTGATAGCAGCCTTTAACTACCTGAAAGGGGGTTCCAGGAAGGATGGAGCTAGGCTGTTCTCAGTGGTGGCAGATAACAGAACAAGGAGCAACGGTCCCAAATTGCAGTGGGGGAAATCTATGCTGGACATTAGGAAAATGTTTTTCACTATGAGGGTGGTGAAGCACTGGAATGGGTTACCTATAGAGGTGGTGGAATCTCCATCTTTAGAGGTTTTTTAAGATGCGGCTTGAGAAAACCCTCACTGGGATTATTTAGCTGAGGTTAGTCCTGCTTTGAGCAGTGGTTTGGACTAGATGACCTCCTGAGGTCCCTTCCAACGTTATCATTCTAACAGGGGACCAGCTGTTCTCCATAGCATCTTGCTGGCCCTGCAGAGTTCCACCTGGAAATGTGATGACCCTTAGAGAGTTTTGGGCATCTATACTCACCTTTCCACTGAAGGGTGTAATTTGGCCCAGAGATGCTGGTTTAAAACTGATGCACTAAAAATATTCCACAGAGCTTATTGCACTCCATTACAGTAATAAATTAAGAATAGATGTCAATTTGTGATGGAGATGCAAAGTTTACAAACAAATTATTTACTATTAAAAAGCCACTATTTACCAAGCATTGACAAACATTGATATCTGAATGACCAATTATTTTCTATGGTATGTAGATATCCAGATCTCTGGTATCTCTGTGTGCTGACTTTTTAAATGGAGATCAGTTTGCACTCTGGTAATATTTAAGTCACTTCAAATTCTGGAACAATATTCTGCTTTTGCTCGATGATATTACCAGAAGGGAAGAATCACCCTCCTCCTCAACAATTAGCCTATTTTTACACTAAAGCTAAAAGGAATGATTTGTATTTTTTACCTTAAGTTAAGAACTCTCATGAAAATGCAAAGCAGGTTATTTTAACACTATTTAGAAAAGTCATTATATAAAAATGACACCTACTCAGATGTATTTCTTTCATATAATCAGCCTCATATCTGCTGACTTTAGTGACAAAAGTAAGGTGAGTTTGGGTATGTTTTACTCCTTTTAGCCCTGCAGAGCCAGAGTGAACTGAATTCTATTGCATCCCACTGTCAACAGAATTGTCACTAAATTCTAATAGATTACATTTTGCAAACCCATTGAAGATTGCACAGAAATAACCAAGGGCCTAATTTAACCTGCCCCACCTTCATTACCCGTGATGATGAAGCACCAGTTGGAAAGAACCAATCATGACTATTCCTGGGCTGAGTTTACAGAGTTGACAGTTAGAAAAACATTGTTTTACTTGTAACCTGAGCACAGTTGTTCTAGAAATTATTTGAGACACAACAGACATGGAAACCCATGGCTTTTTTTGTTTTGTTTTGTTTTTAAAACTACGAGTCACTTTTTAAAATAAAATAGCATTTTAACCTCAAGGGCGGCTGTAGAAAAACTGTTTTAAGAAACAATACCCCCAAAAGTATGTGTTTTTGGGATCATGAGTCTGTAAGGTGCTGTGCACCATGACATTCTGTTAACTTCAGGGGTTACGGTGTTCAGCACCTCACAGGATCAAACACTTAATCTTGTTTTGTTTGCTGATATATTGCTCGACATACCTACCCCATTCTGTAATCTGTCTTCATGTGTTTCCAAATCCTTCTGTTTTATGTCCATTGTTTGCCTCTAAGCATTTTTAATTTTTGTTTCTTACAAAAGTTTCCATCTGCTTTGGAAAGTAATTTAAAATATATCTACAGCTCTGAAGGGTGGAACTATCCCTTCTGCAAGTGGAGAGATCACCCAACCTAATCTGGGGGATTGCTGGCTCTGTTGAATCATTTCAGACAGAGCTCAGGATCCACAGGTTTTATAGATGAGGCTGTATAAAATAAGAAACCAGCTGCTCTCCATGGCAACATCCCCTATTGATGTCAAAGATATCCTAATAGATATCAAAGGAGGAGTTAATAATGCTAAAAAGCACCATTAATTTATATCAAGTCTTTCCATAGTTGCTGATGTCAGCCACAGGAAATTCAGCCAATGGCAACACAGCTCCTGAAGATGCTGTGCTGCTACGGAAGGGATTATCAGAGTAAAATAAAGGAGCGAGCCACTTCTCCACTTGGATATCTTTTGCCACCACAGAGTGCATCTCTTTAAGTTGTCACAAAACCACCCTCAAAACCTTCCCACCAGAGGAGACAATTGCTTGAAAAATGGGCAGTGTTAACCTGGTGGAGTTTTCTGGTCATTCTGTTATCTTCCCTAGGGATTTTCCTTGGAAAAAGAATGAACTAAATTTCAATTTGGAAATCATAATTGAATTAGATTGTCAGAAAAGGTTGGATTAGTTTTATAGATTCTGAAGTTTCCAAGTGGCCAAGATCTATAGTGCATGGAGTTCTTTTTCCAGGAGATACTGAGAAAGCAATATTTCTCAGATTTCATATCTGTGGTTTACTTCTCTTTACACAGGAAGGGGTCAATTTTTGAAATCAGTAGGATCTGCAATCTCAAACTCACTGCATCTATAAAATGCTTAAATATGCACATGCTCCGTCCTCTTTAGAAAATTTTGTTACAAAGTTTCTCCCTCCTAAATGAGTCTTTAAGATATCATGGTTCCTTCCAGCTACATTGAACTCTCGGTGATTGACCCCGATTTAAGTAAGGAAAGGACAGACAGACATTTCATAGAATCATGCCCTCAGCCAATGTACTGAATGCAGAGGTGTGATATATTAGTTACCTACACTAACAACCACCAACAGGAATGGCAACGTGCCACCTCACACATTGAATGCGTACTTGCTGTTGGTCATAAGGTTTCACACTGGGCAGGCTATACAGCCCTCCAAAATGCATCTCTTCTGTAGAGGTCTCTACACTCTGCCAGAACTGCCAGATTAGTGCCACGTGCTTCTTTACAATAGAGCCCATGTGTTCAGCTCTATGTGCCAAGAAAAGAGTACTTGACCCCTAGAAGAAAGGAAGGCACAAGACTCAAAGACAGCTCTGGCTGCCAAGAAGACAGGTTGCATTGCAGCAGCATCTGAGAAAGCCGTGATGACCACTTGTGGTGTTAAATTATGCATCAACAGGAGATTGTTGCCTGCAGCTACCCTAAATGAAAACAAGATCATGGCAAACAATGGCTCAAGAGGAACAAACTTAATTATAAAGATGAGACTCTAACTGTGGTATTGTGCCCTTCTCCTGAGCAGTAGCCAGATTTAGAGTGTTACACTGCTGGAAGTTGAAAAATTGAAATGTATATGACCTGAAAATATCTGACTAATTATCTATCTCCTGTCTAGTGTCCATCAATGTTGAGAGGTGTACAAAGAGAGGTGCATCACTGGAGGAAGCTATGCTAATGACTAAGAGACTGTGTATGCCTTTTATAAAAGTAAGAGCTAGAAAACCCCAAATATAAAACTTTGTGTAGTCAATTTTAACTAGCTTCATTTTTATAACCGCTAATTATTTTTAAGAGTGGATGAATACCTGTAACTATAGCCACTGGAGGCAAGAGACAGTGACCTTGGTCTTGTGACAGGATTTATACCCTTTATAATTCTGTTCTGTGTCTGTTAACCAGGGGCAAGGAAATGAGATTCAGTCTTTAACCTGAACCTCTGCGTATGACAGATGTCTAACAATATCACTGATAACTTATTAGCAGGATTGTATAAGTTATAGGAAATAGAAGAGATTTTACTCCTGTTATGGCTATTGCAAGACCCATTCCAACAATCCTTACCATAGGAGGCACACTTAGGTTGGGCTCATTTCCTGTAGCACTACAGGTACTCTCAGTGACAGTGCTGTCCACAGGGGAGGTTTCTGTAACTTAGGGCAACTCCTGGGCATCTGAGTTACATCAGGGCTGTTTTGGTCCCTGAGCACCTTAGAATCAAGAGGGCACTTAGGTCTGTAGTCACAACGCAGACAATTTGTTTTATGATCCTCACAGCAGTTTGCATTCTCCAGGAGCTTAAAATTCACAATGTTTATATCAGACTGCAATTGGTACTGTATTATGGTGCGTGCCAGACTAACCTGGCATATTTGTGTTTTGGAATGAAGTCAATGACTATATGAATCAGTTTATTTGAACATGCTTGTTTTTTACATCTGCAAGCACAAGATGACATCCTGTTGTTAAACGTATAGGAAAGCTTTGAGATATTATAGCAATATCAGCAATTAAGAAGTCTGTCCTCAAAGAAAGACGCATCTTCACATAACATGGCTTACATTCTATTTCCCAAGCATACAGCTTTGAGAAAAAAATACACACAACTGAACAGACCAGGATGGGTTCATTGCATAGTATACATAGCATACAGTCAGCAGAGGATAGTGGAAAGTGATTTTTTTTTTAAGTCTCTTTTTTATTTGTTTAGAAACTATAGGGTTCTACTACCTGTCAGTACTTAGCATCAGAGAATCTTTTAGGCCTGATTCTGATCTCTCACTGGTTTTACAGCATGCAGTAGAATTACTCTGTAATAGTCCCGGTTTCTTGTGTACATCTTTTAGCTTTTTCCTGTTTCTGAAAAATAAGTTGATGGTATGATTTGTAAAATTGTCCTGCCTTTTCCACCTGCAAATTTGCAGTTCATTTTGCACCTGCATACCAGATAGACACTAAAGAGACAAAACTTTAGATATTCTTCTTCAAATTTCCCACAATTATGCTGCTACTGTACTACCACAATGGTAGCAAAGGTGGCAGTGCTAGAGTTGACAGGCTGCTGGTGGATACCAGCATTTTGGGCCCATATTGTCTGGACCTGCTCTGAGTGAGTGTGTTTTTCTAGGCCTTGGTGCATCAGTCAGTCTCATTGAAGTGGGCTGACTTATACCACAGAGAGAACTACAATGGCCTGCACTTACAAATAGACACTTCAGATATTTTGCCAGAGTCTCTCTTGCTTCAGAGAGCAAAATTCTAGAAAAAAAGAGATCACCATTGCCCACAGGCTATTAGGACATTGCACACAGTATGTTAGCCAATAAAACTATTTGTTTATATGGATATAAGGGAGAGAAATAATACACAATTGACCTTTTGCAGTACAGATCTTTCATCTGTACCCCTGACTTCCGTTACATCATGATGTTGTACTAAACCAGACGTTATCATTACATACAGCTATTATTTGACTTTGCTTCCTTTTTACAGTTTGGTAATTAAATAAGAATCATCACACTATATAGTGGTACATTTTCAAACAGAAAGAGGATAACAACTCCCATTGTTTTCAACAGTTACCAATAAGATCAAAAGCATTAAGGAAACATTTGATATCAAAATAAGATAAAAAACTCCAGAGACTTTCCCAAAGAAAGACAAAATAGAATACTATATAGTATCAAAAGAAAATAGAACTGAAATGTTAATTATCTGCAGGACACCATTCCTAGCTTTCAAACCTATTTACTGAAATAAGTTAACTTTTTATTTTTGTCACCCTCCCTGTGTGTTTGATGCTGATTTTTGTAAGGATAAACTAGAGTAATTACATAGTTCAATGTACATTTTCCACTCCATTTCGTTATCCGTACTTTGTATCTCTCAAACACTTGATTCCTGCTCTTTACAAGTGTTGTCTTTAATTCATTGACAATCATCCATGTTTTAAATTTCAGAAAATTAGTATCTATATTTTGACACCTTTTGTCTGAAAACAGCACTCCAAAAAACCTATATTCACCACTGTCATATAATTATGATATGTTCTGTACAAAGTGTGCCTTGTTTGGTATTATTTTAAAAGTCTTGATCTGCTAAACATTAATATCCTGTTGGATTGTTTATGCTACCATAGTATGTGAAGTCATAAAATATTGTTGTAAATGTTATTAGAACATGTGGTGAGGTGGGAACAACCTAAACCTGCTTTTCAGATACAACAGTGAAGTGGCCAGATGTGCTAATGGCCTATCAAGGAAAGATTCCACTACCAGGGATTGCTTACAGCAAGATTTCACTGTAAAGTACACGTTTGCAATGGGGTTGCTTGACCAAAGGGAAGCAGCTGCCATGTTACATGCATGGACTGTTCTAGCAAGCTGAAACAAGGTATAAAAGGGGACATGTGACACCATGGCTTGGCTCCGCTCCCATTCAACTGAACACCTGAAGGGTCATCTGGAAGACAAAAGGACTTTGAAAGGGTGGAGGGCAGTGTCAGGTAGGGAACGTTGCCCAGCCTGCATTTAAGAAACTGTTTGTACCAGCTAACAAGGGTGAGAAACTGCTCATTCAAATCTTGTTAGAATGTAGAATTTAGACTGTGATCTTACGTTTTTTCATTTGGTAACTACTTCTGATCTCTTTACATTTGCCACGTATAATCATTTAAAATCTAATTTTCTGTAGTTAATAAACTTGTTTAACATTTTATCTTAACCAGTGTGTCTTTGAGAGAAGTGTTTAAACAAACTGCTCAGTAACAAAAGCTGGTGCATATTCCTTCCACTCTGAGGGAAGGGAGGACTGGATAATAACCTCCACTGGTCAGGCTTTTTGACTAGGGTAGCTAGTGTGGTCCTGGGCTGAGGAGCCAGTGTGGGAGTTTCTCTATTGTTGGTTCATGAGTGGCTGGAAAAAATTCACTGAACTAAGCAGGGTGTGGTTCCTGCCTGTGGAGGGCTGTGTAAGTGCAAAGCCTGCCAGGGGTTTGTGTCCTGTCACAGCATCGCAGTGTGAGAAAGAGCCCTAGCTAGTCAGAGGGCTAAATGGTATCCCAGCTACCAGGCTGTACCCCAGTGGTTCTGCATACCATCACACATATTCTTTGTGTAAAATTATTATGTAATCTCAAAATGTAACCTCCCTCCAGTGTTCTGTTCTGTAGAAAGTCCCAGAAGGCACATCATTAGGATTTTCATGCTTTCCTTAGGCTTTCAAAGCCCAACATTAGAATCATACATTTTTCTATAAGCTCTCAAAGAAATAAGAACATTTGAGCACACAAAACTTATTAAACTTTTCTTAAAGCTAAAAACAATCAGATTAATATAAACATTTTCAATTTCCTTAACTTCTGTTATTAGCAGCATTTAGGATTCTTAAAATAAGTAACTTAAAAATCGAATTTACTTTTCCACATTAAGGGCACAATCCTACAAACAAATACTCTGGAAAGTAGGCAACTTCAGTTTTGTTTAGCATCATTTTCACTTTCTAGGCTCAAATGTGTTGGCATAATGCCGCAATGTTAGGGCTTCAAATACTTCAGAGGAAAGTTTATATCCAACAATTTTAAAAAATAGAATTTAAAGTAAAAGTTCATGGAAATATTGCTGTTTAATCTTAGTTTTTTTAAACCTTTGATTTTAGAAAACATAAAATTTCAGGTTGATATACTGAACCAACTTGTGCTCACTGACTTCCATTGATTCAGTGGGCTTTGGACAGGCTCATTGTGCATGCCCCTTTGATAACAAATAATTGGCCACATGAAGCAAGAGCCAGCACTCAACTCCATGGCATTTCTCTGTTTGTCTGTAACAGGATAATTGTGGAATGCCACCCTAACAAATCCAAAATTTCAGTGACTGTTCTAGTTATCAGTGGGCAAACCCTAATGATTCTGATATGAATCAAAACACCAGAAAAAGCATGATAACCAGAGCTCCACACTGCCAGAAGAGGCACCTCTCTGCCACCCGTTACAGTTGCCTTAACACATTGAAGTAGCAGCTTTATTTGCTGCGTGGGGACATTGTAACCTGGACTCTAACAGAAATTAAAAAACCCTTAGTGTGTGTCTACAATCAAGCTAGAAACAAGCTTCCCAGCATGAGCAGAAAGACTTGTACATGCGGGGTTCCAGCTAGTGTGCTAAAAAAATGCAATGTGGACATACCTTTTGAGATAGTGTTTATAAGGGGGAAAGCAGGGCACCAGAGGTGAAGATGGTGGACTGTGTGTTTGGGGAGGATGGGACTCAGAGGGGAGAAGGCAAGAGTGGTATGGGGTAAACAGGACTGGAAGTGGGAGGAAGCAGGGTCCCAGAGGGCACTGAGGTTGCATGGAGTTGCTGATGGGGGGAAATCAGGGTCCCAGAAAGGGGAATTGGGTGGATGGGGGGCAAAGTAGGGACCCACGAGGAAATGGTGGATTGGGAAGTGGTGGCAGTTAGGGAAGCAGGAACCCAGAGTTGAGGGAGTGGAGATGGAGAGGGAGGATTGAGGGAAGAGAAATAGGACCCAGAGACTATGGCATGTTGTGGAGGTGTCTATATGGGAGAACACTGAGATCCCGGCATGGAACAGTGGCCCACTGGTGGGGGAAGGAGGGATGCAAGGAGCCCATGGTGGGTGCAATGCATTTGGCCTACACACGCTATTAATTGTGCAACTTATATCATCTCTTTATCAAAACAGGTGACTCAAAACAGACAAAGTTTCCAGTCAAGTTTTTGCCCATCAAAGCAATCAGACATTTGCTGGAGATAAGAGGAAACCTTCATCGAATCTCCTCCATCAGGTCACAGGCTACTATTAGCTCCACTGTTTGCCAGTTCCTTTATACTAGTGTATTTTGATCCTGCACCCAAAATTCACTCTACCATTCATCCAAGAATATAGAAAGAATCTTTGCAATCCAAACTGAACAAAAACCACACTTTTTTCTACTGCAGCCACTCCTGCCACTGCACTTAACAGCACTGCCTACAGAATGCAGATTTTGATAATACACAAACCAGTGAACATTCAGCTTTTGCCCAACTTTCTGAGAACAAAATATTTTCTAGCCAACAGCAAATATACTTCATTTTTTCTATAGACATTATTAACTTCATAAATTAATGTTGGTACAGCACTTTGAAAATGTAAATGCTATAAAGATGAGAAGCATTAATTATTTTTACTAATATAAATAAAATTCCTAGGAAATGCAGCCAGGACATTCAGAAACACTTATGATAACAAATAGGGCATTCCTTGGAGGAACAGATAAGAACATAGACAGCCCTTCACCTCCATTAGTGGTTTGAATTTCCTGTAGGTAGGCAATCATGGCCCATGAACATGACGCTATGTCTATATCTCAGCTACCAACTCTCTGATAGACTTCACAAAGGGGGATTTTGCTGGGAACTGCTGAGTGACTCAGCACTTTTGAAAATCAGGTAACATGTGGCCACTTAAATGTAAATTTAGGAGCTTAAATTCAGGCACCCATTCCTTGAGAAATATTAGCCATGGTGCCGTTTAATTTCAATTAACTTAAATTGGGTAGGCAGAGAGAGGAGGGAACTAACTTCAGTGCTCAGAAGCTGGCATTTGGCTAAAACAGCCTATAAGATAACCTATCCCTAGAGCAACTCAGCATGTCACAAATGATTTTCTTTCACCTCTTGTAATTTTTGCTTTTGTTGTGGTTGGTCACACAACAATTACATTAATCTGACCCTTTAAGGATGGGATATTAAAAAAGGACTTATGGGGCTAGCTTTTCTCATTGACTAATTTCCCTTAGCCCCCTTGTGAAGATTCCAGTCTTCAGGCACATAAAATTTTCAAGTAAGCAGGTTGTCTTCCCCTTTATTTAGGACCTAGGATTTATTTTTAGATCTTTTGGAAACTGCTGCATTTTCCTTTGAACATCTGTTTTCTGCTCTGCAAAAGAGCAATATAGTTGCCTCACTCAACAGTTTGCTGTTGAAGAATAACCCTAAGAGAATTTTTGGAGAGTCTTGTAATTTGATTAATGGGCTTTAGTTTACAATGTTACATACATATTTTCCTGTGACCACTATCCATTATAGTTAGGTGATGCTGCGTAGGTAATATGCACCTTGAATGTTTAAGAAGGGTTAAGAAGATGAACTTGATGCTATGGCCAAATTATTAGAATGGAATTTCCATGCTTTATTTTGTAAAACCATGTTTTTCCTTATACCATTCACATTTTTGCCTAATATTTGTTTGTGATACTTAGGCCAGTGCTCTGACTGAATCATAAGTCCAGCTATTTTTATCATGCCTGTTACTGCAATATCCAAGTGCCTCCGATCTAATAAGTAATGCTTTTGCTCCTGCTGCTGCTTGCAGTCATCTAGGACTCACCAAGCACATCACTGCTCCTAAGGACTGCCATACTGCCAGTGCTACTATCCCGGGTGTAGTGATGGTGACCTTACACTACCACCCTTTCAGTGCTGCTCACTTTGATTTTAGTTCTCTCTGCTTCTTTACCAAACTCTCCCTATGTCCCCTTCCAACTCCCAAACATAAAGAGATTTTATAAAGTGTCTGCACAAACACTTTGCATGCAAATTCTTAAGTGAATATTTACATGCATATTCCTGACACCAATTCTTTCTGCAAACATTTCTTGGGAGCTCATATGAATCATCAAGGAAAGTGAATAAGAGGGACTGTGAAACTATTGAATAGTGCAGAGCCTAGAGCACATCCCTGAAGGATCCCACTTGATATGTCCTCCCATTGTGATAGCAAACCATTGGTAACTACTCTTTGAAAATGATCTTTCAACCAGCTAAGTTCCCACCTTATAATAATTTCATCTAGTTTATTTATGAGAAAGGCTTTTGACACAGTCCCAAATAAAGTACAAAAAAACCACATAGTAACAGACTGTCCTGGAAAGCTTGCACTCTGGTTATTTTAGTATTTCATACTGCAACCAATTTACCATAGTATCTGAAGCCCAGATCTGCCAAGGTATTTAGATGCCTAACTCCCACTGGGAGTTACTCAACTAAATACCTTGGAGGATCTGGGCCTGAGTGCCTTTCACATCAATCACAGTGACAGGGTCCCTAGTTGACTTCATGGAGTCTCTGGCTCTTTTTCTTTCAATCATACCTAAAGCATTATAAAAACCATGGTTTTAACGAGGTGTGAAATCAACTCATCCAATTTTAAATTTCCCACAAGGAGATGGATATTAGTTTTTGTGCATGTTATATTGCTGCGGGGGGGCGGGGAGGGGGGTGTTGTATCAACTTGTTTATACGTGGATTAAACCATCAAATACCCTGGTTTATTTCAAGAGCATTAAGAAATATCAGAATCTTGCCTGCCTTATATTCTGAGTGATTTACAGCTTTTTGGGGCAGGTGGGTTTGTTCAGAAAAATGACGTGTCAGAACAGCATGAATAATGTTTGATGAACAGAGATCTATGAAGACATCAATAATTGAAACGTAAATACAGCCCAGTAAGTATGATCTTCATTGTGGTAGGTCTCAGTGGGGATCATTGTTGTCTCCTGAGAAACACTGTTAAAACGCTGAAATTGATTCATCTTAGCCTCTTGAAACTGAATGAACTGGTGGTGTTATTTTAAGAAAATTAAAAATATGAAGATCAAGACTGTATTATTTCCTTTCTACTTATTCACCTTTTCTTCCTCTAATTGCTATTTGTCATTTGGAAGAAGCCCAGTGTCGAGAGGAAGAGTGGGAATTTTAAAGTGTTTTGATTTGTTTTTAAAAGCTGAAGAGGAAAACATTTTGACCTTTTTTGAGGGTGGGAAGGGCTGTTATTAAGCAGAGCTAGGTGTGAAAGAATTCTTAAGATTCACTAGTTTTCAAGCTCAAAGAGCTTCCACAAACATGCAGGATTATGTGCAAGATTTATCACACTTAAAATAATATTGTCAGGTTTGAGACAAGTATTTGTCACGTCCTGGATTCAGGGGAAATTTCAGTGCAATGAAATTCCAAAAAGGTTGCATTAGATGGATTGTTTTTTGCCACATAGCTAGAGTGAACTGGTAATTTTGAGTGAGATGATTGGCAGAGGCTATTCTTCCAAGAGCTCACCAAAAATGCATTTACTCTTATTTTTCAGGCTTGGATGGGAGCAAGGAACGGATTTATACCCCTCCCCACCCCCCCAAAAAAATTGGCTGTCCTCCTCCCTAATCCTCACCCTCAATCTCCATGTCAGTGGCATTTAGTAGTTCTATTTTTAGAACATTTTTCAGGAACCCCTTTAAGGTTCTTCTGTCACTTAGTCAGAACCCAACCTCATTTCCCTATTGGCCAGGGATAACCTCTCAGTGTACAGGGCCTCTGCAGAATCACCCACTGGCCCTGGGAGGGACTGATTTCAATATTTAAAAGAGTTTTAAATATCAGAGACTCCACCTTCAAAGGAGCAAATGGGATTTAGGGTACACCAACCAGCTGTAGGGAATGTCACTGTGAAAATGCTTGCCCTTCAGGATATTAATTGTCTGGTGAGGACAAACCATGCAGCTTTGGCCACTTTTGTACCTTGTACCATGACAAAGCTAGAATGTCACCCATATTCAGCAATGCAATAATCCAGGGCCTCTTGAGCCCATGCCTGTATTTGTTGTGTACCCCAAACTTCCACTCTCTCCCTGGAGAATAATGTGCGCACACGGAGTCCAGGATCAGGCCCTTTATTTGATGCTCCCTTTTAAAGTGCCTGCACCCATTCCTTACTATCATATATTATTATAAGCACACAGTAGACTTTCATATCAAAAGCATAAAACTCTGAAATATTAAGACCGTTGTAAAGCAAATTATTTCATGATTTAGAGAGTATTTGGCATCATCTCCTTCCAGTGTTCTTGACTCGGCTCCTCTATTGCTCTTGTGCGCTCTCTGCTTTTAAATCCAAGCCAACAGCTGTGGCCACACATTTGGCATGGAGTGTGCTGTGGACCCAGATGCCAAGCTCTTGAACAGATTTTTTTTTCCAGGAGCAGATTCAGGGTCTATGACTGCTGCCCCAACAGGTTCCTTGGCAGGTTTTCTGGCTAATTTGATTGTTGGCAGTATGGCTGTGTTGCTGACTCTGTAGATAATTTCAGAACTTCCTTGGAGGGTGACAGAGGTGGGCTTAGTAGCATGTTTGAGTATCCTTTATCTCTAAGAAAGCGTGCCCAGTAATTTAGCAAAGATTAAGATTTTCCTAAAATCTAAGGTTTCATTAAAAAAGAAACTATTTTCACAGTAAGTCTGTTCTACTGTGTAGGACTGCATGCTGTTAGCACAGATGTCTGCATGTGTTTAGTGAGCCCCAGTGGTGCAGGTAGTTTGGCAGTTGATATCAGACTGACTGTACTCTGTGCCCGCTCCCAGACAGACTTATTGCCCCTCCTGCAAGATCCATGTCCCTTTATGGTCTCAGGACCCCTTTGTAAATGTTGATGGCCTGTTGTGACCCAGAGACCCCCAAGACAGCCCCAGACCCAATGACCCCCACCCTTCCAGAGGAGTCCAAAGGGCTGGGGAGGCTTGGAGATAAAATTCCAGATGCTCCAGAAATATGAACAGCTGGGGAATCTGCCCATCAGCAACTGAAAGGCGATGGTGAGCTGAAACATCTCCTAAAAATATTTGCCCCCCGACTCCTGGTGGCAGAGGATAAGGGTTGGGGAGCCCTGTGGGGCCCTAGAGATGAAGTGAGGAGAGCGGAGGGCCTAGAGATGTAGTGAGGAAGACGTTGGGAGGCTGGTGGGGGCTACAGAAGGAATTGGGGGCAGAGCATTGTAGGGCTGCAGTTGGTGGCTGAAGAAAGGATATGGGGCAGATAGATCTGGGGGAAGCCCTAACCTCAGCAAAGAACACAGCCCCCACACATGGCCCCAGAGGTGGGAGGACAGAGGCTAAAGGAGAGGGGGATTTGAGGTTCTGGAGGTAAAGTGGGCTGGGGTTGTTGGAGGCTGAAATAGGTGGTATGCAGAAGGGGAGTCACACAGCTGTGGGAGAGAGTTACATTGCGAGCCCCAACCTGGAGGGGGGGGCGCAGAACAGGGGGAGTGGTGGATCCTGCCCATGGGAGCGGGGATACATTGGGTAGCCAGTACTTACTGGAGAATGTGACATCAACTGCTTCCTCCCAGCTCCTGCACTGCTGTGCTGGCTGGCTCTGTCTCCTTGCTTCGGGCATTGTGACCTCTGGAGTTATGATGCGGTGCATGGGGTTACAGCGCCACACACTCAAATTTGGCCCATCTAGTCATATGATTAAAAGGTGCCTAGTCCAAACTTGAGTAGAGGTGTGACCCCATGAGCCAGCTCACACTGCCCAGAGCTGAATCTAACCATCCTTGTGACCCTTCAACCTATTCTGGTGCCCCAATTTTGGGTTGCAACCCATGGATTGAGAAACCCCGCCACAGAACGTCCTGTAATAGAGTGTGTCAGCACCTGCTATGGTTCTAAACACTGTTGTTTTGAAATCCGTTACAGGATTGTTTAGTTTCTTTTCTTTGTTCTCCCCCCCACCCCGCCATGCTGAAGAATACTGAGATCAAGAAGAGGGTGGAGAGAAGGGGTAGTGGTTGAGAGAATTTCCCCTCTTTATTCGGAGAGCTTGGGGTGCAAAATTCGCACTGTCTGACATAAGTTTGGCAGAAACGCTACAAAAGGAACTTCAGAGTTTCTTCCCCAGAGGAGGAAATGATTTGACCCCAACATTTTAAAATTTACTCATTTGATAGACAATGGGCCAGTATACAGTAGTAATATAATCAATAATTATAGGCCTGTGAAAAGTCCACTAGGCTGTCATAGCTGCACAATATATGCCATGTGAAGACCATCATTATAATGAAAATTGCTTTTAAAAAAAAAAAACCCAAAAACAAACCAAATAACCACATCAGTCCACTGCAGTCATACAAAGTCAGGCCTACATTATCTGTTTCAGATATGCATCCTCAGTCCTCTTGGAGTTCCACATACAACCAAGAGGGCAATTTACTCTTCTGTACTTTATTCTGGCTACAGTGAAAGCCAAGGAGAGCTAGTTATCCAAAATCTTCCCAATGTCCCAACCACCAAGGAGTTGCCAAACATATTCAATTTATTCAAAAGTCCAGAAAGCACCCATTTGCACCACTGTTGAATTGTGGCATTAGCAAGTCAGTTTTAACTGGATAAACCAACAGCTACTTGCAACCATCAAAGAACTAATGTTTATTTAAGCAACACCACGGAAGCATAATCTGATCTAGAAGAAGGGAAAAACAATCAACAACTTTTTCATATAACAATTAATATTCCATGTTTCAGACAACATACCACACACTCATAAGAGCAAGTAGTGGAATTTTATATTAATATTATTATCATTATTATATAGTACAACATGATCAGTTGTGCTGGAAGCAGATCCACAGAAGCCCGAAACACCAAAAACAAGATTTTTGAGATAAAGAACTGTCAAAGTGAGTACAGCTGTTGTAGCCATGTTTGTCCCAAGGCACGAGACAGACAAGGTGGGTGAGGTAATGTCTTTTCCTGGACATTTTCTGAAAGGTACCTGAAGAAGAGCACTTGAAAGTTTGTCTTTTTCACTAACAGCAGTTGGTCCAATAAAAGATATTACCTCATCCACCTTGTCCTTCTCAAAGAGAATAGAGACAGTAGCAAGCAATCCAACCCAGTATTAGATTAGCCTGTAAAATTCTGACCCAAGTCAAAAACTACTGAAATACCTGCTTAATGTAACTCTAGCAATGGCATTCTACTAAAAAAGGAGCAAATCCTGACTGAGACAGCCTCTCTATGACAAATCAGACTTTTCCTTACAAGATAGCAAATGATGTGACTATTCTTACTACCATATATATTGAAAACATGTTACTTAAAAAGAAACAGAAATTGGACTTTAACAAGATAATGATACTTCCTTGTCTTTCAGCGGCAGGAAAAGGTTATATACATTTGTGTTTCTTAAGTGTTTTGGGATCTTTGGATGGAAGTTGCTAAATAAAGTACCAAGTATTACTAATATTAGTGTATTATGGAACAGCTGTTAGCTGTGACAAGGGTGGGTTTTTTAATTAGAGAAGTGGTGGTAGCCAGTTTCAAAGAAATCATCTGATATGTTGGTGGACCAAGAAGGAAACATTTTCTCTGAGGAGTCAAATCTGGCTGTGGATGTGCTGAACAGGTGGTGGGATGCAGCGGAAAGCCCAATGTAGGTACATAAGTAGAAGATGGAAATTAGACTGACTTTACACTTAAATGTTTCTAAGCAAAGATTCCGCATCTTCCCCAAGCCAGTGAGTCTGATTCATGTTCACCCTATCTGGGCACAGACTGGAGGATGACTCCAAAGGAGCCATTTTATCTTACACACAGGCAAAAACTCATTTTAACAGTCACATATGTTTTCCATTTATTTCAGCAGCATTCAAAGATGTGGGCTGTAATGAGGTGTATTTTTCCTTTAAGCAGAAGATTTCTCAGTGAAGAGTCTGAAAGCAGTTCCACACTTTGCTGGAACTTGACTTGAATAGAATTCAGACAACACATTTTAATTGAATCCATTTACACTCTGCTACAAAGTTTCACCTGTCTAATAGCCACCTAAGTTGTTAAAATGAGAGGGATACATTCTCCGAGCATTGTGCCAAAACTGTGCTTTCAGAAACTCCTGAGTTTTATAGCAGAGAGATTTTACATCCTTGCTGGAACATCCACAATGGTTTGAAAGTACCTTTGTCATAAAAGACAACTCCAAACTATGTCCTTCATATTGTATGTTGATTTAGAAAATTGCTCGCCTGGAATCCTATGGCTGCAGCTGATTTAGAATATGCAGTAATCAAATTTGATCTAACACCACATCCTACAAGGTAATAAGCACCTCATTAGTGACACTGAGTGCTTTCAATTTCCACTATCTTCAGCTGGGGTTGAGAGCACTCATCACTTTAAGTCTTTAATGAGCAATGATATAAAAATCCACTGTCTCATGTACTGCACTAGCTACTATCAAGTCCACTGTATTGTCATCTGAAAAGTAAATAGTCAAGACCCCGAGGTCCTTATGCAAACAAAGCTCCTCTTGATGTCAATGGAAATTTTATTTAAAGGATTGCTTTGAGACTTCATGGTTTGCACTTTGTTACTTACATATAGTGGGTAAAATCCTGGGCCCATTGAAATCAATGGCAAAACTACCATTGACTTCAATGGGCCACACTTTCACTAAGTATCTTTCATCCTGCTATATTCCCAAGATATTTTATGAAGTACAGATCCAATCTTTCAGTCATTGTTCGAGTGAAACTCTCACGATTCACCTTAGTAGGGAAAGATCAGACACTATATCTAGTCACTGAAGTGTACAGTAACTTGAATCAGCTTTGTCATGATCAGAGAGAATCACTGCCAGGAAGGGGAAGACAGACAGGAGGGGTTCTTGACCATGGTTGGGCTCAGCAAAGATTCAGATTCTGACTGAGTGAGAACAGATTGTCCAACAACAGAGCCCCACAAAGGGGAACAGCTGAAGTCAGCCCTCGTAATGGCACCTGCTTACATGTAGGGAGAGAAGTCTAAAGTAAGGAAAGGTTAGGTGAAAAGGGGGGAAAAAAGAGGAATTAACAAGTGTGAGTGAGCATTAAAGATGAGAGGGATCAGGGAATGCATGTAAAAACAGAGGGAGTGTGTGAAGTGAGAGCAATAAAATAAAAAACTCACTTCTTTAGCTTAGCTGTAATAGCAATATACCTATCGTGGGAATGGAGATGCAGTTTCCCCTCTTCCAGCTGCTGGTCCACTAGTCTCCCACTAGTAGATGGGTGATTGATTAGACAAGTCCCTTCTAGACAAGTCCCTGAGTTTTCCACTTCAGGAAACAGAGTCCAAATAAAATTCCAACTGAAATGAAAATTCCTGAAGTCTTCTACCGAAGTCTTTCTTTACTGGGTTACAGACTTCTCTTCAATGCCTCTGCTTCTTCCCCCTCCCCCGAAACCTGTCTGCCTTTTCTCCTCTCTGTGATGTAACATCACTTCACCTGTCTCCTAGCCTTTTACTCTCATTTCCAAGGGGTCTTTGTCCCATCTCTGTGACACTGCTGGGCAGCCCTCCTCCTTTTCCAGCTCCAAAGACTATGTCATAGGCAGCTGTCTGCCCTCAAACCCCACTTCATTCTTCCCAGGGATACTTCCCTACATAACCTCTCTTTGAGCAGTTCTTAACTGATTCCTCAAGTACACAAATCCCACCCTCGGTCCTTCTGTATGTTTAGGCCTTTTCCACAAGAGCTCTTCCTCTCTAACGTGTGCCTATCCTCCACAGTCTCACTACAGAGAGCTCATTTCCAAGTGGGGTTAGCTACAGGTGGGGAATTGGTCTGAATCAGTTACTTCAACAAGTGCCTCCTTGCACCTTATGCACTCTGCAAATCTCCCCTTAAAGATGACAAAGGCTCAACTTATATACTATCATCCTGTCACTTGACTGACACCTGATCCCCATCGCACAGCAAGGCTTAGTTCTAGTTTGGTCATGTGATCCTTCTGGGGAATTACAAATCCCAGGATGTCTGTTCTGTGATGATCAAACCTTGGAAGAGGGCTGGCTGGACTAGAACTGGGTGAATAATTGATTTTTGGTTCACTGTCACTTATAAAAACAAGGGGGAAAATGGTCAAACTGAAAATAATTTTTTTTCAGAATTTTCAGCAAAAAAATCAAACACATTTTATTTTGGGTCAAATGAACAACCCGAAACACAAAATTTTGTTTTGATTTGTGACCATTTTAATGTTTTTAATATTTTTTAAATCAAGATTTAAAAAAATTTCAAAATGAAAAGTTGTTTTGAAAAATATCAAAATGAATTTTTTTTCCAGATTTTTGTAGTCCCTCCTCCCGCCCCAACAACAAACCATTTTACAAAATTGACATGGATTCACAAAATGTTTCAGTGTCCCAAAATCTGTGTTTTTCACGAAAAAAAAGAATCTGAGCCACAATTACCCTTAAAGAGGAGAGACTGCCCTGTAACTCTAGCCTTCCCACATGAATAGCAAAAAGAAATAAGAAAACAGAAAGAGGGAGATGGGACACACTTGTACATACAAACTCCAAAAGATGGGGAGAAGAATGCAGAAAACTGGAGTAAAGGGAAAATGTAATACACTCTTTAGACCCTCTCTTGTGTTAGGACTTTCTTCTCAGGCATTCAGATGTTATCACGATGGGTACCTGAAAAGAACCTGGCAAGAGAGAGAGAAAGAAATATGTAATCAGAAAAGGAGTGATTGAGAGAAGGGATAAGGGTGAAAGTTAAATTAGGAAAAGCAAGTGGAAGGGGAGAGAGATTGCGAAATCAGACGAGCAGACTGTGAAAGGAAAGAGTGAGAACTCATTCTGGTCTCCACTCCTTCTTCACTCAGTCATGACTAAGAGAGAAAATGGTGAGAGAAAGAGTGGGAGTCAGTGTATGAAGAGAGAAGTCAGAGAGTATGAAGGGAGGGAGGGGGAGTTATTGGTAGAGGAAAGAGAGAGACAGGAAGCTTGTGAGAAGGACTAGGGGGAAGGGGGGTGGTTTCAGAGCATGGTACTGTGCACCATTCTCCTGAGGGACTATAACTCCATATATGGGAAGGGATGCTGTTCAGCCTTACTGCTGTCCTCAACTGCTGGCTATCCATCCCTATCTCCGCCTCCTCAACCACATTCAGATGAACAAAATATATATTGCTTAAATGAATCCATATTCAAGTAAAATAATGTTAAATGAAAGTCAACAAGCTGGTAAAAAAAGTGAGGAGAGGGAAACTATAGTGGGTGGCAGAAACTGAAGAGGAAAGCAACTGTGCATGAGGTATAGAGTGAGTTGGTGAAAAAGATGACTGACTGAGCTTAGGAGCAATATTACATCTTCTCCTGGTACACAGAATTCTTGACTGCAGCCTCCCTAATCAGCTTAAGCAAGGTCCAGTAGCACTGACAGTACATACTCTGTATTAGGCACATTTGTACAAAACTCCACTCTGAGAGTTATGTGATGATGTCATTTCCATCATTGCTTCAAAATAGAGGATTGGGCAGCTACAACCAGATTCTTACCTCATATGTTGTCTGTTACAAGGTTAAAGGTACAGAAGACACACAGTGTGCCCCACTTCATAGCCCTAAATTAAGATTTCTCCTTGAGAACTGATTGCATACATCCATTCAGGTGGTCAATCCTGATTTTTAATCATTTGCCCTAGTTTTTTGGTGTGCTGACATGTTTGTTTTTGTTTGCTTTTGTTTTTAAATTATCTCTCTCTGCAGATTCTTCCCTTTTGTGACTTTCAAAGTTTAAAAGTTACCTTTGCATCTCAAATCTACACTAGACAAAGATATTCTTTAACAAGCTTGTTCTCCCTACTCAAAATATATAATGTTCTGATGCAGTTCAGTCCAATCCAGAAGATCTTACTCAGCCCCAAATCCTTTGGACCGTGGGACAAAGTTTTTAGGACTAGGACCATGGAGTTTGATCCTGCCACCATTCTAGACAATGTAAAACTATCTATTGACTGGGATGGTGCAGGCTCAATCCTATGATGAAAATGTGCCGTGAAACAATGTCCAAAAGGAATTCTACATAGAAGACAGGGACATAAACAGATCATCATGACCAAAATCATCATGTCAAGTGAAACAGAAGAACTGCAACAATATGTACAGTGCACAAGACATCACTGAGACCAGTGAAACTTGCATAAGAATACCAGGGAAATAGACTTTGTTTCAAAGAACAAAGAATTTGTGACACTCTTCATAACTCAGTAGAAAAATTTCTACCTGAGCGCCTCAGAAAGGACTTTGCAGAATACCTTATACGAATTCTGATGCTGAGTATATTAGAGAAATAAGGCAGAATTCCATGCAAGAATAAACCACCACATGGCAGTTATTGGCATAGTTCCCAGCTAGGAAAGCACACCTTATCCATAAGTTATAGAATAAACGTGGATGCAGCAAAGTGAGTCACCAGAGGAAAACAACCATTTAAACTGAAAGAAAATGAAGCTTTGTGCACGTGCATGAAAAGAAATACACTGAAGAAAACTAATATTGTGTGTGTGCCAGAATGGCTGTCTTGCATGTTGAAAATAAAGAAGACACTACAGTGAGGAGAAGGAGGAAAGTACCATATAATATCACTCTGAAAAATATCAAAATAAAGAGGACTGTGTATCCCAAAATTCTGTTTATTAAAGAAAAATAATTAAAAACATTAAGGAAAACAATAGAAACAGTGCAGCAGTATGAAAAGCAGTGAGTGAGAAAACCAGTGTACATATCAGATCATAATCTGGAATTTATTGTGCTTGCTTATACTGATACTAGTAAAAGGAGTACAGCAATAAAACAGGCATGATTGATGAAAATGGATCTTCTCACACCAATAAATCTTACTACGGATGCCCAATATCACCTTCTAACATCCTGATATATACTCAAAGGAAACTAATATCTAAACTGCATAGCACTGCGTGGAACATGCAGTGTGAAAGCAATGAGCAAATCTCAATCATATCCCTTCTGAATTGAGAGTTAGGGAACGTAAATAATTTAATGCAGTCTGGAATATGGCATTCTTTAAGCAGAAGATCCTAGGCCCGTACTTCCTACCAAGAGAAATTGCAATGTTTCTGAGAATCTGAGAACACTTCCACTGAAAAGTAAACTGAATTTATAACATCTCTGGAAATTAAGGAAATAAATGACAGCATTCAGAAGTATTTGTTTTATACCCTTATGATTTTATACCACTTCATCTCTTCATAAAAGCCTTTCTAGCAGACAGACTCTGAATAGTATAAGGGCTGTTCATCCTCTATTCTGACAAAACTTACTCTAGAACTCTGGTCCATAGTAAAGTCTGTTGTCCAGTGGTTAAAGCAAGCACATGGTAATCATCAGTTATACCCGAATTCTTTTCGTGGCTTCTTCCTGATTTGCTGTGTGACCTTGGCAAGTCTTTTAAGCTTTTTGTGCCAGAGGTCCCCCATCTATAAAATGTGGGAAATGATACTTCCCTACCTCACAGAGCTGATGTGAGACTGAATTAATGTTTTTAAAAAGACTTTGAAATACTCCAATGAAAGATGATGTATAATGAAAAGTGATAAGGGACAAATTTCCAAACACACGTGTGTGTGTGTGTGTGTAAATATGTGTACAGTTTGCATGTCGTGTTCAAGTGCCTATAATTTTTTTAACAACTTAAATGCAGAAAAACATCTTATTTGTGCATTTAGTCACTGCAACTGTACAGATGTAAGCATTTTTCCAACAACAAGTGGCCATTTCTTTTTGAAAAATCGGCCCCAAAATTCCAAGTAGCGTTGTAGGGGGAAGTACTCTCAAATAGAAATAGCTGGGAAGGACTGTGCTATTGTAACACTTGCTAGAGTTGCTAGGCAATATAGTTTTAATTGTCCAGGTGGGGCCCTATCCTGCATGGGAGTATTCATATTTTTGCTTAAATAATGTGTAATAAAATGAATTGAAAATGTTTGCTCTGAACTGTGTCCTGTGAATCCTAAACTGAAGTGTCTGAATTTGTGCTGGTTGGTTGTGGTAATCAAGTATCCCTAGGCTCACCACACTCCAGCCACTCTCCCTCCCAACCTGAGGAGTGAGACATAAGAACCAGCTACTCCAGCTGTATGTCCACTGGCTACTTCCCCACGCTGGGGGCATCCCCCGCAGAGGACTTCAGGGTAGCTTTTGCTGCTGTTGCAGTGTTTAGGGAGTGGAAAAGGCCAAAGAATCTACCTCTTACTATCAGTTATGGTCCCTTCACCTTTCAGATGTTTGGCACTGAGATTGAAAATCACGAGCACTCCTGTGATCCATCCATCCATCCATCTATACCAATAAACAGGTTAAATAGAAAAGACAAATATTATTTATGAAGAAGTTCTGTTCCTCCTGATTATCACTCATATCAGAAACTATGGAGAATTACATATCACAGTATGTTATTGTTGCAAAAAGATGTGTAACAGCTGGCAATCTGCATTTGTCGGATATTAAATATTACTGAATAATGTTAAGAACAAAAATGATAGTCTCTGTAGACTTAATCCTGTAAAATGCTGTGCACGGATTCCCACTCTCTTCACTGGGAGTTAAACGAATTCAGCATTTCACAGAAGCACGTATCTCAGATTAGATTTTTTTTTTAAAGCCTGGTGTTTAATTCTGAAGGTTCTGGATCTATAATAAGCCCAGCTGGTTACTTATGTGCTAGCCATGTTTAAAAACACATTAGAGGTTAAAATCTAATTTTCTAATTTTAATAGTATGTGCAAATGGTTTTGCTGCTGCCAAAAAGATATAGTGGACCATAACATCGAGTAACCTTCTCTATCTCTGTTTTCTCAGTGCATGTGCATATTAGATTGGATAAGTGTGTCCAGCTATCTAATTGCAGGAATGAACTTTATGAAATGTGTGCTCATATAAATACTGTAGATAAAAATACATAGCATGCATTTCAGAAAGGATTACATAATATTTCACTTTGTTTCATATTTATCTGTTACTTTCCCAAATGAGCTTTATACTGTACCAAAGCACAGATTAAGAAGAATTAATCATTCCTGGTCAGATTCTGACACCTTTACTCTCACATTCAGTGGTAATTTAACTGCATGTGTAGTCCTAGCTATCAGTCGGGGAGTAAAATGTTACTGAACTGGAGTAAGAGCAACAGGATCTGGCCATCTGTGAGTAAAGGAAAACATTCTTCCACAATAAAAAAATTAAATGCCACTCCAGACGATAATATAACCTATGTGGGGAACTGAATATTTCCTAATTTTTCTTTATCTTTTATTGTGATGCAGTTATTCTATGGAATGCCTGCATGTATTACATTCCTCTGGCTCTGTAAGGTAATTATATTTTCTGTTTAATGAATGTATAACGTTTGTCTTTTTATTATTATGCAAACAATTTAAGCAACAAAAAATGCAGAGAAGACTGGGATATTTATGCATTTACTGCTGCTGTTATTGTTGAGCTTTATATGGATGAAACAGACATTTCCACTCTGGAATAATATTGCAGATTTTCTGAAAGGCCTATTATGAAAAGTTGGATGAGAGCTCCTCTCAAGCTCCTTGTGAGCTTGAAGAACACAGATTCCTGAGTTATGAAATCGAAAAGATAGATTTGACAGATCTTGCATCCAGCTGTAGAACAACCTCCATTTATAAATTCTCTTTCTCTCACATACACACACATTTCATGTAGCTAAATCACTAGTCTGTAGTTTGGAGAAAGGCCATTTTGATCTTGAAATTAAATTATGGTGTAATACAAAGGTAACCACTCTGTTCCTTTTGACGGGGAAGAGGAGCACATGGCAAACTGGGAATGGTATTACAAAGAACTGACAAGAGAACTCAACCTTCATAAGGTCATGCATTAATGATGGAAGTAAACATGTTGATAGGATTCATGTTATTTGATCACAATTCCTTTAAAATGGAAGCACTGCCAGTGTTTCAGGATATGTGGATTTTTCTTTCTTTAGTTCCATAAAGAAACATCACTGCAGAACCCATGGGATGGCTGCTCACTTGGGAGTGTATGTAACATAGCCTAAGCCCCCTCATCCTCAGAAAATAGAACTGTAGGAATTGAGAATTAGCAACCATTTCTTAGAGTGACTAGCCTTTATGCATAGGAGAAGTTTCACTGAAGTGTTACTCAGTTTGAGGAAGGTCTTCAGAGTCAGTGTCCACAGGCACAGGCAAGAGCAATACGTTTGGGAGTGGTAATGCTGCATGGAGGGAAGGAGCAAAGAGAAGGGCTTGTAAGAGGAGACATAGGGCGAGAGAGAGAAAAGGCTAGGGGGGGTCTATAAGTGAGTGACTGAGAAGGTCCTAGTTGAGAGACACTCACAAAAAAGCAGCATTCCTTACTACAATCAAGTATAATTGAAGTATATCACTTTTTCATAATCAGAGTATGCGCGCACGCGCACACACACACACACACAAACACACACACAGCTCCTAAAATAGCACTAGCAATTTCAGTGGGCTTACTCAGAGTGGGATACAATGTAGCATGAGAATGGATGGTAGAATCTGGCCCTGAAGAAGAGACAAGACATAAGAGAGAGCAAAAGCGTGAAAGAAGGTTTGAAAAGAGGGCAAATGGAAACAGTTGGGCTAGAGCTCTGTCTGTGCTAGTTTAATTTTAGAAGGTTAGGGTAGGTTTTCTTCTGGATGTTTGAAAATTTCTAGGGAAATTTAGAGCTCAGAAGGAAAAGGGAAAGGTCACACACATGCAAAGACAATGTGAGTAGAGATATGAGTGAGAAATATGAGTTCAGAAGACAATGTGAGTAGAGAAATGAGAGTTAATTCCCTTCCAGCTGGATGCTGAATGCAGTTTCCAAGCTGTACTGAAGGCAGAATTGCAAGTTCAAATTCAAAAGTGAAAAAATAAAGCGCATAAGGCATATCAAAACTTCCATTTAAAAACATAGGACTGGTCAACACTGGAACCACATAGTCAAAATCAACATGCCTGAGAGATGTAGCTATGTCGACCTAAGTCCTGGTGTAGATAGTGCTAGGTCAATGGAATCCATTTTTCCATTAACCTAGCTACCACCTCCCAGGGAAATGGATGACCTACGCGGATGGGAGAACCCTTCCAATTGGCACAGGTAATTTCGCCACTGAAGCGCTACAGCACTGCTGCTGTAGTGATGTAAGTATAGACATAAGCCTAGAGTTTCTCAGTGTGACATAAAGAAGTCAAAAGAGGGAGAGGAATTATTGAGGGTAGCTCACGGAGATATATCTAGAAGTAATGGGATGCAATTCAGAGGAAAATTTAGGCTGGACATCAGAAAATACCCCAACAATGATACCCTATTTGACTGTGGAATGGTCTATGAATAGATGCAGTAGAAGCCCCATCATCTGAGTCTTTTAAAAAAGAGGAACTAAGCAAAGCAAAAGAAAATATACTGTAAGGAACAAGAAGTGGAATGGACAAGATGACCTGATGGGCCAAATTGTACTCTCACTAACACAGAGAGTAAACACTAAGGGCTAATTTGTGATGCCCTTACTCAGACAGATGAACAGCTACTCACATGAGAAGTCCTTTGACTGCAGTGGGACTACCTATGTGAGCAATTTTTTGGGAGGGGGAGAAGGGAAAACTTATTTGCCCAGGAAGGAAAAAAATGGATTTGGTCATAGGGTTCAATCATTAAGTCGTCCTACCAGACTGGAGAAGAGAGAAACTGAGCCAACTGCCCCTCCTACTTGGGAGGTTCTCCCTGTAAACATCCAGAAAGCTACTTCGTTATCATTCTTCAAAACCCCCCAAAAACTCTTTTTTCCTCATGATGCCTTCAAAAAACTTGACAATGGCTGGGCCACCAACGTGCCGAGGCCATAGCCTGTCATGTTGTCCAATGTCTCATTGTTTCCTTGTACTCCCCCATGTATCTGTATCCATCTATTGTCTCTTACAATTTATATATAAAAGACAAGCTCTTTGAAGCTAGGATCGTCTTTTTGTTCTGTGTCTGTAAAGCACCTAGAACAATGAGATCTTGGTCCATAACTCGGGCTCCTAGGTACTACACTAACACAAATAATAAATAATAGATAGTAACAGGGTTCATGGAGAGGAAAGTTTCACTCCAATACACCCATGTTATGAGAGCACAAGTTAATTCAGAGACATGCCGCTTCAATTTTCACTTTCTTAGTAATAAGGATGGGAGAACCTTACAGTACTGCACGTTATCACCATCCCCAAGGCAAACAGTAAAACAGATGAAGCATCCCACCATTTGAAAATATTTTCTAATTCAAGGCATAAATACATGAATACTCATCTCCCTTCAAACGTAAACAGACACATGAAATCTAGAAATAGTCCCTTTTTATAGAATAATCAAAGTTAGGGATGGAAAAGACATACTGGACCCATTCTACTTGATTAAAACAGACTAAATCCTAATCTATTGTGCTTATAGCCATCCTCCTGATTTATAAAGGAATAACAGAGTAGAATTTAGCTACTAGAACTGAAGGTAAGAAATAGGAGGACAAATCTTCAGATTTTGCAAATTGGTATCAATGGAGCTGTGAGGATTCACACCAGCCAGGAATCTGCCTTAAGTGTGGGAGTAGAGTATTATAGCTGGTAACTTGTGAAAGATGAACTGCTGAGAGTAGATGACTGCAGAGAAGAGAAACGACATCTTACTAGTGCTCTGTAGCAATCTAACCTCAGAGTTGAAAAAACTTCACTGTACTTTAAAATGAGGGCTAATGCAAAAGCTGCCCAGAAGGTTTTAAATAGCTTGAAAATCTGGCTGTGATGAATGTCAGCGGGAGGACAAAAAATATGCCAGAAGGGGCTACAGCAAAACTAGACCCAAAGTAGCTTTCAAGACCAATCAGAAGTTGGAGAAGCTGAAACTGTTTCAGAGCCTGTGCCAAAATTAATGCCAGTTCAAATACATGTTACTCAACAGCCATTTTAATGAACCTGTTTAGAAGTGACAGAATGGAGATGGAGTTGGCATGGAACAACACTGAGAAATCTGAAGCTGTCTGCTTGTAGTCCAAGCATTTATTACAAAGTTCAGCAATAGATAAAACAGGACAAGCAACTGAAGAAAGATTAATTAAGTTTTACACAATGGTGGAACAAATCTCTTATTAAAATGAATGTGGAATAAACAGGCTATTTACAAAACTAAAGCAAAAAATACAATGCAAGATATATTGACATCCTTTTGAAAAGGAAGTAAGGAGCTTTTTAGCCTTCTCAGAATTCCTTTCAATTTCATGTAGTGTTCAAGACACAACAGAAGTTATAATCGAGCCATACTGTACCTCAGAGTTCAGATTATTTGGTATTCATGTATCTTTTTTCTCCTCCTGCCCTCACTCTCCTTATCTGTTTTCCATTTTCAACATAGTACTTTGGGCTCAGCGCACAGTGATAGCTTTCCAAGCTATTCTGGATAGCTATGCTGTGCCAAAGCCAGTTATAATTTTATAGTCAATGAACCTACTCAATAATACTAAGACATTCCCCACTTCAGTCTTTTCCGCTCCCTACACAGCAGAAAATTTCCTTGCCATTTCTGGAATTCTAAACGTAACACAGCAATGCCAGAATTAGAAGTTACACTCTATTAGAGATCTTTTACACAACTCGGACTAGTAACATGGGTATTTCTGAACACAGGGCTAAGGAAAGGAAGGAAATTCACCTGCTAATATACAAGTGGAGTCAATTTTCTTTTTATGTTGGTACTCTTATACCCACACTGTATAATGATCCTGAGAGGTACTGAGCATCCTCATCCCTCGTTGCCCCTCACAGGATCAGGCTGATATTGCTGAGAGTGAGCATGCTGACCACTAAATCAATGAAAGATTTAAAAGACAGATGTATAACAGTCTGCTCACACAAGCAATGGTATGAACACTAGCATAGATCTGTGGCTAGTGCTTCAACTAGCATGTCATTTCACACTGCTCAGAATGCTTTCTCTATGCTAGACTTGCAATGATATTTGCAGTTGATATTAGCAATGGATCTGTCCAGTGGGAGCAATAAAGGGGTGGCAGGAATTTTGAGAGGGAAAAATATCCATTATAAACAAGGACATAAAATACTAGTTTGTTAACCTAGTATTAACCTTTTGGAGAAAGGCACAGCTTTTGCCAGAGGACAGAGTTTTTCCTTTTTCTTTGTGTACTAATGTGAGTTTTATGAGATTAATGGAGTGGCACCCTAAGATGTATAATGAAAAAAGCACTCAAATAGCAATAATTAAGCAATGAGAAAGAACGATAGCTGACTTTCTGAATCCTGCTCCATGAAAGTCCATCGGAATTTTGCCACTGCTTTCAATGAGGTGAATCAGTGTCAGAAGAACTAAAACTCAAGGTTCCCAGCTTCAGAGGCATGTTCTCAGACCACTGAGCCATGCCACTCTCAGGGTAAGGTGTTAAATTTTTGAGTCAGTTCAAAGCTTTTTAGAAGCCAGTATAATGAAGGAAGAGAAACAGTAATTAATGTAACCATATTGGACCATTTACAGGGCCTTGGAGATTGCATTAGGTATGATCTTGTAAAAAAAAAAGATTCAGAGTTAAGTAATTAGACTTTCTTGCTGCTGGTAATTCAAGTGACATTGCCAGTTTTAGGGCCCAAATTTAAAGCGTTTTAGTATACCTGATTCAAGTAAAAAATTAAAAATATTCCTATTTGGTTTATTTAAACATTCCCTGGGAGTGCAGGACACTGACCTGTAATAGCATTGTGCTAAAACATGAAAATGAAGAACTGAAGTTTGGCCAATGTAACAAAACAATTTGAGTGAAGTACAAAAAGTAAACATAAAAATCAATTTTTTAAAAACGAATGAAACAAGTAAATTAGGGCCTTAATGTTCTTTTATTTGTAGAAATCAAAAGTAATAGAAAAAACGCATTTTTCATATGATATACACTTTAAATTTGCATCTGTATTTGACTGTGAACTAGCTGGAGTTAACCTCCAGGCCTGTTCTTGAATAATAAGGAATTATAATAATTGATCTGTGAGGTTATTCAAGCAGTGATGAACATAGAAAGGATGAATGAATTTGGAACAGGTGTTCAGCGGCTCAGCCAAACATAGCATGTTTGGTTAGAATGCAAGAATCTGTTCAGTTAGTTTTATGTGTTAGGAGTACATAACAATAAATATAGGGAGATGCTCACTGTGGGAGACTTTTACACTCTTGGCTGTATCAGCCAGGCATAAAGTGTCATATGTATTAGAAACCATCAGAACAAACTACAAAAAAAAGGAACTGGAGGGTCAAGTATAGTCTGTAAATGCAAGAAGCACAAAAAACAAACAAACAAACACCAGGAAAATATATGTTTTTGGAAAGAGCAGACACACTTAGCTAGAAATGGGTTAACCCAGACTCATTATTATGGTGCCCAAAACTCAAGTAGAACTAAGACTTTTTCAAGGTTTAATCAACTTTTTTCTCTCGCCAAGTTGCCACTTGCTTCTGCATATCTTGATCTCTACTGGAACTCTCCTTCAATCCTGAGGATAACAGTCAAGATCGCAGGAACAGTTTAGAGTCTGATTCCTATACATAAGACATTGAGAGAAGTTCACATAAGCTTCTGATTAGCATCTAGAAGTCCAAATGCTTTTCTAAATCAAAGCAATGAACTTATTCATGCTCATTCTTCAATACCTCAATATTTCTCTTTAAAAAATTGATCTGCAGCATCACAACAATTGAGGGAAGAGAGATGGCTCTGATCTATGAAATTCAGGTCCAAACTTCCCCTGAGTTCAGGGTTGTTTGGATATTGGCTCATCCCATTATAGAGTTAGAAGCCAATCTCTCAGGTCAGATTCAAAAGTGGGAGGTGTCCAGAGTGGGGGTGTCAGTCTGGCCCATTAAGTTTGCAGAAAAATGGGGGGAGGAGGAGGAATATGATCTTGTGTGAAGTCAAATTCCCTATCATCCTGGCTGCATGAAGAACCTGCACTTTATTATTATAAGGGAAATGGTTTGAACATCAGACCTAAGCACAAGTCAGTTCTGAGGACCTGAGTTCCTCCGGCTGGGTGTCTGATGAGCTCTCTCATTCAACGGTTGGTAAACCAGTACAAAGGTAAAGCACTTAAGGGAGAGTAGTTTGTAACAACGTAATTGTCTCGAACCCTCTGCTCCTTCAGGAAGGCCAACCAGCATAGTTTTGCTATGATGGGATCAGCTTTCAAAGGGCTGAAGTGGAGGAGTGTAAGCAAGGCATGGACGCTGTGCTGGCTCTCTGCATCTGGGTAAAATTCACCTTAAATGCCTCTAGTTTGTCGAAGCCTGAAGAATGGTGGTCGCATGGAGGTGTGATGACTTGTTCTCATGGAGAGTGATGCCTAGTGGTCAGGGCTTAGGCCCTTTGACATGCAGCAAGGTGTAGGGTTGGTAAGGAAGCCCAAGCCTTCCCGTTCCACCGGGCTCCGGCCCAGAGCACTGTGAGGGCTATCAAAGGTCTGACAGCCAGGAGCACCTTAAGGCTGCCCTCTCTGGGCCACTTCCTACCTACCCCCGATTGTCCAAGGTTCACAGTCTGTGCCAAGAAGGCGTGAAGGAGGTCAGTCCACTGCTGGGTGCCTCCTTGTGGCAATGCCTGGCATGGCAGCTCTCTCGTGGGGCTGCAGCTGCCTCCTCCTGCGACTTGGCCCTCCAGCCAGGTCAGTCCCAGTCTCTCTTGTTGGGGTAATTCATAAACAGCACCAGGGCAACTAACACAAACTGAGTTCATATGAGGTGTGGGGAAGGGGGAAGAGAAACGCCTCCCTCTCAGGGTGCATCTGAAGCAGTCCCTCCTTCCCCTCAGAGAGGGACTTTCAGGCTGTTGTTGCTGGAAGAGATCCTGCCTTCCCTGAGGAGGTGGTTTGCAGATCTGCTCTCTTCCCTAAACTGCCACAAAGTAAGATGTTCTACTCTCTTTTAACTCCTCCTCCAGTCTATGCATCTCCTGCAGGTGTGGTGGGTTGGGCCTGGCTGAGCCCTCAACCATTCCTTAACCCTTTGTTGCCCATGGGGGGGTTTATATACTGCATCACAGGAGGTAGTTATATTTATCATTTGAAATGACATTTTGTGTTCCAGGGTGTCCACATGGTTTTGTTAGTGATCCCCGGCTTCTCTTTATTTTGCAAAGTTTATCCAATGGCTGTTATTCACAGAATTTTGCTGAATGCAGGTAAAATGCCATCTGGGAGCTACCTGCCTCAGGAACCTTATAGTATTATTTTGAGGTTTTACATGTACTTTGGTTGTGCCATCCTTTTCTCATGCAGAGGTTCCAGTTTGTATTGATAACTTTCAGTAGCTGAAAGAGGAGGATAAACTGGTTGAATTTAACAGAAGCAATCCTTTGGTGATGGGGGAAAACAAGGCTAAGCTGTCATCTTTGCCCAAGCATTATGTAACTGCTGAAGTCCACCCTTCTCCTCAAATGAAAATTTGTTTTGCATCCCAGTTGCTGTGTGAGAAATATGGAAATTTCTTGGTATCCCTGGGAGACCTTTTTTAATTAAATTTAAGTATCTTTGTGGTCCACTGTCTTACATTAATTGTTTATGTACTACTATGTAACTTCTCTAGGTGGGACACATGACAGATGTGAAGCCTGGGATTTCAAAGGATGATATTGAAAAAATGTGCCAGACATGAATGGACTTCAGGGAGAATCCCCCATAAGAAGAAGTTAATGCAAATTCCCCACCTCCGGTTATGCAAAATCCCATCTTTTTTGAAGCTACGCCCTAAGGAGAGAATGATTGTCTGCTGATTATTCGTTCCTGGAGACAGGAGATCAAAGGCCAAAGCCCTATAAAGAAATGACTCAACTGCCAGCCTGGGTGCTGGTTCTTAATCAGAGTTATGAACCTGTAACCACAAGGAAAACCGAGTTGTGGGTTTTGAAGAACTGACACTTATCAGAGCCTGAGGTTGAAGATGGGGTGAGTTCTGTGCTTTTTAACACAGATGTGGGGGAGGGGGGAGGGGGGAATGCTATTAATGTTTTTAGTATGTTTTTTCCTGTAATTCTTTCACCTTAATAAATACTTTTTCTTAGAAGTTACCACACAGCTCTTTCTAACTGCAGGCAATTGCACTGTTCACAGCCTGCAGGGAAAAAGCAAAGCACAGATGCTGGCCTGTTTAGGCAGTCTGGCTTGCTGAGAATCACAGTGGAAGCAGAGGATTGTGCAGCCTGGAAAAACCCTGGTCAGTGAGACTCTGGTCTGCACAAGAGAGGTGATGGCTGGGAGCTGGAAACTTTTAAGTGGGTGCCCTTGAGGGACCCCTGAGGGTGGTTTCAGGTGCAGTTACCTTGAAACTGACTCTGTGATTTCTTTCATTTACTGCACTATTTCACATCTTTGGCAAAATGAAGCCTCTGTCCTTCAGCCTGCTGTGAAATGAGTTCTGTGACCTTCATAGACCTACTAGGGATAATATGTAGAGGGGAGAAAGAAGTGAATGCTTCACTGTATTGTAATCCTCTAAGTGGCCTTTTAAAATCCACATCTTCAATAATGAGAAAGACTGAGCATCAAAGGTAACACTATCCCCAGCCAGTACTTTTATTCACAGCACTGTGGCCAGTGCACACGACTATTTTGCCTTTGCTAAGAACAAGTATTGAATTTTATTTTGTATTTTTGGTGTTGTCACCAAAGAAGAGGAGTCAAGATGAAGCAGCAACAGATGTGCTGAGTAACATGCTGAACAGACTAGCTAATACCACATATGTGCATCATTTGTTGCAAGATTGATGCTATGACTGAGCATGCATTTCATTAGAAAACTCGTTTGCACTTGGAGTCTCTTGTGTTCTTGCCTGATGCTTTGTTTGTAGGCAGACCAACCAAAGTTCTAATCATTGTCAGGTTTCATGATAAAGTTAGTCCCACACAGGACTGCTTGTGGTTGCAACCACCAGATTTTGAGGCTGGCAGCAACTGAGCAGTTCTTCCTTCCCTCCCCCAATTCTTGCTGGATTGCTTGGGCTCTGTAAGAATCTTTTTCTTCTGAAGCATTCAAGTATAGTAGTTATTTCTTTTTACATTCACCTTCATTTTTCATTCCCAGACTAATCTTAAACATTTAAAATCTGCTTTTCAACTTTTACCTGTTAGTCAGTATCATAACTGGAAAAAAAATTGACTTACTGAAGGAAGCAGGAAAGTGGCTGCTTATTTTTCTGAATCCCTTTTTCACTATCATTGCATTCACTTGTACTTATGGCATCATAGCTCGGCTATAAATCCAAGACCTGGTGGATACCAGCTGCAGTGAAAGCTTTGTGACAACGTTAATCAACTTACAACTTGCCTAGAAAATGTCACAAACCCAAGTTATATTTTTCTGACTATATAAGGATTAATATTTATCCAGAATGACCTGCAGAGCAGCAAAGGTTTGAAAAGATGCCACTTAATTCTAAAGAAGAACGAGGGGAAACTTTGGAGTCCATAGATGAGGAAACTGAGTGGTTGACCTTTCTTAGTCTGTTAAATATGATCTATATTGTGAAATAATAAAAATAGTAAAGAAAAATAATAAATATTATTAATGCAGGCTGATTTGAGCCACTTGAAATAGCTTTAGGAAAAATCCCAGAAAGCTGTTTTATGAGCAAAATGAATTGTAAACGGAATTTCAGAATCAAGTGATTTATCTCATGGCACATTCTTCACCAAGACATCTCTAATGTATGATCAATAAAGTTACAGTTAAAAAATTCTTGCTTAAAATACAGATGGTGCTAAAGGGCAACAGGCAAGATGCACAGAGAAAAGCTAACCCATTCATATAATGAAATAAGGGTTTGGCATTCAAAGCAAGCTTCGGATGGATAAATATAATGTTTCCTTTAGAACGTTAAGCTGATTTAAATCTATGTTTAATTTCAATAGGTCCTGATTCTGCTCTCTCACACACACTGATGAGAATTAGTTAATGACGTTACCTTGACATAAGATCTGACTGAGGCCCCGTCTGTGTTCCAATTCCATGTGAATTAATGTGTCTATTAGACTGTGCAACACTGTTCCAAGAGAACTTGGTGCGACATTGAAAATTGGCCTGTGCAAAGTGATAAAAATACACAGTAGGAAAGAGTGCTGCAGGGGCACTCTTGATGGACTACATGATTGGACAGGCCTTTTTCTGTTATTTTATATGATTCTATCAATAGATGGCAAGAAAACCAATAACTTTCCAAATTTGAGATTGGTGTAGATCAGCCCTCCTTAAAATTACCTATCGTCAGACAGTTTGAAGCTTTTGTCTCACTCATACCTAAATAGAGAGCCTTTAGGTTTAAAAACCATAGGTACTAAGACTGGAGATAGTTTAAGAGGTCCTCTAATCCCACTTCTTGCCTTCTGCCTAATCCCTCAAATGTTTTATTTTACCAACTCTTGAACACCTCTAGTGTTGATGCCTCACATTAAATAGATAATTATACTGCAAAATTACTTTCATGGTTAAGATTATTAAAACTAAGCTAATTAGAGGACCCCGACATAAATTATTCCCCTGTTGTTTAAGGCACTGCAAATAATCCTCCTTCCTTTGGTTTTACAATTCAAACATTTGTTGACAAGTATTTCTTAGATATTTTGGAAAGAAGACATGAGTGAAATCCCTACTAAAGTCAAATCCAAACTCCCATTAGTTTCAATTTTCAACCAAAATATTTGTATATGGTCTTATCCTATGCTGTTCATCCAGGCAAAACCTCCATGGAGATCCCACAGAATATTTTTTTAAAATGAGGTTTGGCCAGCCAGAAGCATCCGAGAAATGTGTGACCATAGAGGGGGGTACCAGTACAGTTAGACAACTTTTTAGTTTGAAGATTTAATTAGGCTAGAATACAAACGAAAAAAAATGTTTTTTCTAAATGTTGAAACATTAAGATCATATTATTCAAATTTAAGTCCCCTAATATATTGTTATAAAGAATGCACTTTATGGCAAAGGCCAGGACAGTCAGTGTGGCTTTAGACCTGGTCGTTACACTGTTGACCAGATCTTTACCTTAAGACAGCTTCTTATGTCAGACCAGTCACAGTGGATCAGACCAATGATCCTTCTTGCCCAGAGTCCTGTCTTCTACCAGTGCCCAGATGCTACAGAAAGAATTAACAGAACAGGGCAATTATTGAATAATCCATCACCTATTATCTAGTCCAATCTTCTGACAGTTGGAAGTTTAGGGATTCCTATAGCATGGGATTACATTCCTGATCATCTTGGCTAATTGCCACTCATGGACCTGTCCTCCATGAACTTATGGTTTTTTTGGCCTTATTTATTTTTTTGGCCTTCACAACATCCCCTGCCAATGTTGACTGTGCATTGTATGAAGAAATTCCTTCCGGGTTTTTTTAAACCAGCTGCCTATTAATTTCATTGGGTAACCCCTGGTTCTTGTGTTATGTGAATGGACCATTCATGATTCAATAGATTCACCATTCAATGATCCAATGCATATCATATTCAAGGTGTGAATATACCATGGATTTATGTAGTGGTATTTTCTATCTTGTTATCTATCCCTTTCCTAGTGGTTCCTAATGTTGTTAGCTTGTTTAACTGCTGCTGCACATTGAGCAGATATTTTCAGACAACTATCCACAAGAACTCCAAGATCTCTTTCTTGAGTGGCAACATCTAATTCAGACTCCTTTGTTTTGTTTGTATTATGTTTTCCAATGTGCATTATTTTGCATTTATCAACATTGCATTTCATCTCACATTTTGTTGCCCAGTCAACCAGGTTTATGAAATCCCTTTATAACTTTTCACATTCTGCTTTGGACTTAACTATCTTGGGTAATTTAATATCATCTGCAAATTTTGCCACCTTATTCTGTACCCCTTTTCCCAATTCATTTATGAATATGTTGAACAGCATTGGTCCTAGTACAGAAGCCTGTGCAACGCACCTATTTACTTCTCCCTAATGTGAAACTGACCATTTATTCCTAATCTGTGTTTCCTATCTTTTGACCAGTTACTGAGACATGAGATGACCTTCCCTCTTATCCCATGAGGGCTTACTTTGCTTAGGAGCCTATGATGTGGGACCTTATCAAAGGCTTTCTGAATGTCCAGTTACACTATATCCACTAGACAACCCTTGTTCATGTGGTTATTGGACCCCTCAAATTATTCTAATCGATTAGTGAGGCATGGTTTCCCTTTACAAACGTTGTGATACTCTTCCGCAACATATTGTGTTCATTTGTGTGTCTGATAATTCTGTTCTTTCCTATTGTTTCAACCAATTTTCCTGGTACTGAATTTAGGCTTACAGGCCTGTATATTGCCAATATCACCTCTGGAAACTTTTTTTAAAATTGGCTACTCTCCAGTCATCTGGTACAGAAGTTGACTTAAGCAGTTGATTACATATTACAGGTAGTAGTTCTGTAATTTCATATTCCTTCAGAACTCTTTGGTGAATAGCATCTGGTCCTGGTGACGTATTATTATTTAATTTATCAGTTTGTTCCAAATTCTTCTTTATTGGCACCTCAATTTGGCATTGAGGTAAACACCATCCTGCTTTGAGATCTTTAATACACTGATGATATTGTCTTATTGACTCAGTTTGGTGAATAGATGCAGCTGATAGTCAATATGGTCGGGCAAGAAGCAGAGAGGATTGATCTGGTTATTAATCCTGATAGAACTAAGTCCCTGGACATTATCATCAAGCAGCCACCAGCTCACAAGCAGCTCAGTATTAACGTGTCCAGATGAGAGACTGAGCAGGTGACAATTGTCAACTATCTGGGCAGCATCATAGCATGCTTAAAAGATGTGGATACTTGAAAGCAGTAGCTGGTTGAGTGATCTCTTTGAGGAAAGATGAGACATCAAGTTTGCTGCAAATCTACAGAACCACAGTTATGCCAACTGTATTGTACAGAAGTGAAACATGGCTCTGAGCAGGCTGAAAAGAACCAGACTGGTGTTTTCAATTTTCATTCAGCTATTCTTTATTAAATGGCAGGACAAGTTCCAAAATGAGGATATTCAAAGCCAAAACCAGCACTGGTTCAGTTTCAGCAGCTTTCTTGGTATGGAGGTATTAAAATGTAAAAACCAATGAATTCTGAAGCATGTGCACTAAGCAATGCCACTATAAGGCTGGTGATCATGAGCGCCAAAAACTTCAGTGGCATGATACGATGGCCAGTAATGGACAAACTAAATATCCAGCAAGACCTCCATAAGAACATAGCCAGAGATTGATCTGGGTGGCATTCAATCTGCTGAGAAGCCACATTCCTTTGCCTTCTACTAGGATGATGATAATATACTGTTAAAGGTTAAGTTAAACCACCTGGAAGTTGGAGGGTGTTACTGCTGTTGTGTTTCTTTTACTTTTCTGATGAAGGAGTTGGAAGTCAGTGCTTGAGAAATATGATTCTTTGTTCAAGTTAGTATTGAGCCTGTTCCAGCATGTAAGAGCTGCTAAAAACAAAACCGAAACCTCCCTGGGTAAATGTGCCAATGCATTAGAGCTGCTATGCGTGGGCGGAGGGAGAGCGCGAGAGCTGCGTCACAGGCTAGCTCTTAAAGAGACATGATCCTCACAACTGCAGCCCCACATTTAAGACAGTAGAAGTTCTTGGTGTGGAGACTGAGGCATATTCGAGGCCAATCATGAATTTGAACATTTTATAATGGTAATTAACTGTGAGTGGAAGGGCTCTGCTGGGTATAGTTTGGGTAAGGGAGAAAAAGGGGTGTGGAGTGTGACCACAAAAACTAGGACAAGGTGAGAAGCAGTAGGAAGGCACTCAGAGAGAAGGAAGCTATCAATACAGCCTGGACAAGTACAGTGTTTGGGCCTGAGAGAAGCCTAAAGAAAGATTTGCACCTGGTGCTGTCTAAAGGAGGTATGGGGCTGTGAGCAAAGAAACCGTCTCCTGTTTGTTTTCTCCTGTGTTCTGGAAAACAGGACTTTGTATACTGGTAAACAAATACAACTGTATTAAAAGGTAACTGTGTCCATGATCAATTTCACCTCCTCACTGGAACAACTTGCAAGACTCATTTTTTGGCTAGCTGCTTGGGCTCAATGGGGTAAGAATAGGGCTACATATTTGAAGCTATACTTTCCAACAGCTGAATGGAAGCAACAGTTAAAATTTTAAAAGACTGGTCTATGTATTATGGATGTCCAGCCCCAATTGACAAGAATATGAGAATTATCACATTAAAATACCATATGAGCAAACATACAGAGTATATAGTTCATATCAATTGATAAATATGGAAGATTATGCATTGATGGGACAAGGATTAATAGTGTATATCTGTTTTGTTTTTTCCTTTGTTCTTTATCCTGTTTTGGGGCTAATTCCTATATCCCTTACTCATGTAAGTGTGTAAGGGAGTAAGAGCTGTGGGATCAGGTTCTTAATTGTTTTCTTTATATTCATTAGTTTTCTTTTTTACTTGGGAGAAAATTCGTGTACATACCTCATTACTTCTTTACTTTATTATCTTGCATACAAGATTAGTATGATAAGACAAAATTAATATTAATTACATAAAAATGGCAAGGATTTAATATAAAAACAGATGGTTATTTAACATTACTTAACAATTCTAGATTTTTATGATTAATAAACATGTTTAATATCTTCGATAATTATAAATATGATGTAATCAATGAATAGTTTATTCCTATATATTACTCAGCTTTATTACTTATACTTGTGTTAGAAGGCATTAGACTTTTGTTACATTTTGTCTGAACAGTATAACTTTTTAAAAGTATACATCAATCAACTTTTCCCATTAAAATTACAACAGATTCACTTTTACACTTTTCCAAAAGGGGTTGGGGGCCAAACTGTTTCATATTAAAAAAATCACGTTGGAAAAATAAGAGTTCAATCACGGTTGTGGACTTGATTCTCTTCTCGTAAGGAGTAAGCGACTCATCCAAAGCCTACTGAAATTCATAGATTCCAAGATGAAAAGGGAGCTGATAGTCACTTCTGACCTCTTCCATACCACAGGCCATAAAACTTCCCCAAAATAATTCCTGTTTGAACTACAACATATGTTTTAGAAAATATCCAATCTTGATTTTAAAATTGCCATAGCTGGAGAATTCACCACAACCCCTGGTAAATTGTTCCAATTTAAAAGGGAGTTATTTGATTTACTTCAATGCACTTTGGATCAGGCCCTAAATGAGGAGTCAGTGAAAACAAATCGTGGTATTTTGCCAGTGTAAAATGGGTTTAAGCAAAAAGAATTGGGCCCAGTTGATATATAAAAAAAGCTGTGCTAGAATAGGTGTCATTTAATTAGTCAAATAAAAACAAGACACTGCTCACTTGGCCCCAATCCTGCAAGCACTTATGCATAGCAGTATCTTCACTCTGTGAGTTCATCAACATCCATGTTTGCAGGATCATTTCCCCACTTCAGAGCTCCCATGTGAACGTTTTGGAATGCTTTGCCGGTGGCTACGTTAGCCTAGATTATGTTCTTGGTAATTTGACCATTTTAACTGCTAACGCTTTGCTAGCAGGGAGTATTTATAGATAGTACATCTTTATACAGCTGAACTCTTCTCCCTTCCTGATCGCCCACTTGGTTTACTTTACTACATGAAATGTTTCCAATCAGATATAATAAACCCAAGATAATACTCACACTCCCACAAGTCTCTTGAGTTTGTATGTCTGCAAATTTACATATACTGAAGGATGATAAAAGATGAAAAAGAAGAAGGTAATGTGCAACAAAAACATCTGTTTTTTATGGCCTGCTGATATCCTTTTACTCAGGGTCAAGAAAAGATTTAGAAGGCTTTGTGTTTGAGATCAGGTGCTAAAATGACACTATCTGCTCTGCAGTTCAGGGCTATAGCTGATCCACACCTGTGAGGCTTTCTACCTTACATCCTACAGGAAGCATTTTGAGTATGCTCTAACTGCCTGCTGGTTGTTAGGACTGTCAAACGATTTAATCACCGTTTTAATCACACTGTTCAACAATAATAGAATACCAATTTATATTTATTATAAATATTTTTGATGCTTTTATATATTTTCAAATATATTGGATTTAATTACCACATGGGATACAGAGTGTTTTTTAGAGCAGGCCTGTAATCATTTGCATACTGGCTAGGGGCAAAGCTATAAAAGCATCCACTTGTCTTCAGTAAGAAGGTGAAGTTCAGGAGTGTTCTGAGTGGTTAGATGTTTGCTTCCAATGTAAAGTCTTTGCTGGAGTATTATTGGATTCAAATAAGGGCCTGGAGCACAGGAAAACTTGCTCCACTAGAAGTGTCTAGACCTTTAAAAATAATTTATTCTTTTATACTGCTTTCCATGTGGGAGATAGAAATATTAAACCTCACAAACATGTATAATCATTGCCATTTTAAAGACTGGGAAATGAAAGTAAAAGGGGGTTAAAAGGCTTATCCAAGGTCACACAGCAGGTCTGACACAGTTAATATAGCTCTGTACAGGGGCATTTTAGCATCCAGCCAGTGTCCAACCCACTGCCAATTATTGAGATGGACTACAAATTATTTTGCTGCTGCTTTTAGCCGTTTTCAGGACTTTGCTGGAACTTAGCAAATGTAGGCAAACCGGGAGGGGTGGGGTAGACAGTGAACACCTGAAGTGAACCTGGCTTTATCCATTGTCTCTCTCTCTATATGCTGGGGCAGATGTCTGTGAAAAACAGGAAGTATGGATATATTTTAGAATTGTCAGTATGGGGAATTTAGCTAGCAGACTAAGCTCTTAAAAACTGCTTGCTTAACAATATTTTATTTTAGTGATATGTCTCTGTCACTTCTGCTTTTGCCCAGTAATTTGATTTTTTTGGTCAACTATGAAACATGCTTTTGATTGACATGTCTCTATAACTTTTGGGATATAAGAGGGAAGTAACAAGTCTGAGTCAGGCAGATTGCTTCGTGGACACATTTGGAAAGATCTCCAAGCACAGACTGAAGGACCAGCCATCTGGAAATCTGTGACTGATTCACCAGAAGACTGTCTCAGACTTCTGGGGTAACTATCAAGTTTTATGGTACTCTAACCATCCATTATATTTGTATGTGCTTAAGACTAGGAAGTGGAGACTTCTGGTAAAAGTGATTCTGAGGGGAACTGCTGGAGATCAATGAAGTGAAGCTTTAAGTTAAAAGAACTTGGTTTTAGCTTCTCTGTGTCAGCTATGTAGCTGGGGGAGGTACTGCATTTCCTTTGGTTTATTTCCTGATACCGACCCGCAGACATTAAAAGTTACTGGGTCGAGGAATCCTGGGTAACAGCTCAGATCATCTGATTCTCAGACTTGTACCATAACCCCAAATGTCCCACAAGATTATATTAGCTATAGTTGGCAAGTTATAGTTTTGGGTCATTAGGGGTGTACGCTGGCGACACACCCCAGCAGGGGCGTCGTGACCCTTCCTTGGGCCCAGGCTCTGAGGAAGGCCACAGCACCTGGTTCTAAGGGGAAAAGCTGGCGGGTTATGAGTTTTTAGCCCTGGCCCCAGGCAGGACGGGCTACTCACGCAGTCTGTAGCCCCCAGCCCTTAAGCGGGTGGGGCAGGCAAAATAGTCTTAGCCCCTGGCCTTCAGGCAGGTGGAGATGGTAAGCAGTTGGTTGCCCCCGGCCCTCAAGCGAGTGGGGCAGGTAAAGTTTACAGCCCCCAGCCCTCAAGCCAGGCAGTGCTGGTGAAGTAGTCTATAGCCCCCAGCCTTGCAGGCAGATGGGGTTGGCGAAGCTCAGTATCCTCTGGTAGGCAAGTTCAGAGGAAGCTAAGCACTCCTGGGGTGGTTAGGGAAGGTGGGAGGGGGATGCAGGTCCATCCGACTCAACTGCGTCCCAGCCCAGGAGCCTATTAGTGGCAAAATGGTTTGCCACCGAGTCAGCGGGGATCCAGCCACAATACGCTGACTGGTTTAGCCTCACTCTAAGCCACTCTATAGTCAGCTGTCCCTGGGCTACTTCCTCTCACCCTGTCCCCGGGCACCTGCAGCCAGGGGTCTCCCTCCAGGTAGACAGCGAGCAGGAGCCCCACGAGTCCCTCACCATTGACCACTGGCAGGTCCGGAAACTCCTCGGGGTCATCAGCAGACGGCAGCTCTTCCAGGTCCCAGGCGTCCTCTGGTACATCAGGCTCAGGCAACTCCAGTGGGTCCCCGGTGTTGGGCACCTCCTCCAGGTCAGGTCCGGCCTCAGGAGGTTTCTCCCACTCAGTGGTCTCGGGTAGCTCTTCCCAGCTACTAGGGGTTGGCGGCCCTCTCCAGTCCCTAGGGCCCAATGGCCCGGGTAGGCCTTGGAGGGTCTGGTCGGTGGAGTGTTTGCTCTGCACCGCCCCGGGGCCTGAGCCAGGCCCAGACTTCATCCTCAGGGGAGGCATGTACTTTTCCGGCAGCAGCTTCCCCCTGACTGAGCTGCTAGGCTGGCCTTTTATGTTTCCCTTTCCTGTCCTGGCTCCACCCCTCTGCTTCCGAGGTATTTGGCCTGTAGGGCCTTGTTCTGTCCAGCAGGGGCATCGCGACCCTTCCTTGGTCCCAAGCTCTGAGGAAGGCCACAGCTCCCAAGCTCTGAGGAAGGCTTTGCTACAAGGGGTATTAATGATGATTAGAGGTATGGAACAGCTTTCATGTGAGGAGAGTTTAATAAGATTGGGACTTTTCAGCCTAGAAAAGAGACAACTAAAGGGGGACATAATAGAGGTCTACAAAATCATAACTGGTGTGGAGAAAGTAAATAAAGAAGTGTTTACTGTTTCTTATAACACAAAAACGAGGGTCACCAAATGAAATGAATAGGCAGCAGTTTTTAAACAAACAAAAGGAAGTATTTCTTCACACAATGCTCAGTCGACCTGTGGAACTCCTTACCAGAGGAGTCTTGAAGGCCAAGACTATAACAGGGTTAAAAAAATAACTAAATAAGTTCCTGGAGGATAGGTCCATCAATGGCTATTAGCCAGGATAGGCAGGGATTGCTGTTTGCCAGAGGCTGGGATTGGCTGACAGGATGGATCACTTGATAATCACCTGCTCTATTCATTCCCTCTGAAGCACTTGCCATTAGCCACAGTCAGAAGACAGGATACTGGGTTAGATGGACCATTGGTCTGACCAAGTATGACTGTTTTTATGAGCCAATATTGTGGTATTCAAATATTTGACACCACCGGTGCTATATTGTTCTGCTTAATTCAACACATCACTTTATGGAAGAAAAGACCTAGCTTTTGACAGACATGGCAAAACAAGTGGGTTTGTTTATCAAGAAGGGAAAGACAAAAATATATGACTATCAATATCCCAAAAGCAACCATCAGAGTAGATAGAGAAACACTCAAAGTAAGTCATTTTACCTATGTTGATGAATTCTATAGTCAATTGCTTGACTACACTTTGATTTATGATATATGTTAGTGAGAACAAATAACCAATATCAGTCACGTTTATTGTTAAAAAGCTAATGATATAGTAAAAGAAAAAGGTTCAATACAATACCAGACTCTGGGAAGCTCTCTCATACAGCATTGTTGCATTTACCTTACAGAGGGCGTGCTCCCAGAGTTATATATGTTGGCTAGGAATATTTATTGCATGATTTTACAAGTTACAAAACTCTTTATACATCATTAAATTTCAACCCATTAGTTTGTCAGACTTCCTTAAATTGTTGTTGTTCTGTTCCTTTCCTTACCTTTGTTTTAGACACTACTATTCCAGGTACTGGCCTGTGCTAGTATCTCTTTAGCTTGTACTAAGGGCTTGTCTACACTTAAAATACTACAGTGGTGGAGCTGTGCACTGCAGCGCTTCAGTGTAGACACTACCTTCACTGACAGGAGGGGTTCTCGCATCAGCATAGCTAATCCATCTCCCTGAGAGGTGGTAGATAGGTTGACCAAAGAACTCTTGCATTGACGTAGCACTGTCTACATGGGGACTTAGGTCAGCTTAACAATGCTGCTCAGGGGTGTCGATTTTTAACAGATGACATTAAACCAACCAAATTTTCTAGAGCAGGCCTAAGACACAGAACAAATTTATCTTGATTTTCACAAGTTTCCTTTCTGCTTAAGCCAAATGCTGAGTTGTACTACTACAATATATTGTAGTAACTTAGCCTGAGTGAACAGAACTCTGGGGAAAAACACAGCCAATTTATCTCTGATAATTGCCAGGCATTTGTATAATATGGTATAATGTAACCTAACATATATGTATTGGCTAACTGGACCCTGCTTGTCACTCTGATGTTATATCAAGGCAACACCTTTGCTAAATTCATACACAAAGCAAAGATAAGAACATTCATATGAGACTTGTATTGTTTTAGCAAACTGTGTAAGCAGCCGTACATAATGAATATGATTAAAACTAATACTTTTTGTAATATAAGCAAAGCTTTAAATGAATCTTCTATCCAAGTGTGGTAAATTATTTTGGGAAACTGGAATAAGTATTATTATTGTCTGATGCTACATTGTCTGATGTTTACAATGCTATGTAAATGACGAGTAAACCAGAAATTTGGAGTAGTGAAGTTATAAGCAAGGTCTTTATACATAAATTGTTTTGTAATTAGTTACCACACAGTACTATTTATTCATATTATAGGTTACTGTAAATGCTAGTAGTTGACATCTGGTAAGCTTCACCCAGGAGACAGAAGCAGCTAGCCTCTCTGTCTAATTGTACTAGTCTAGGCTACTGTAGCCACAGACACTGGAGTTGTGATATTCAAAACATCACATTGGCACACATAAATTCCCTTAATGGAACAACAAGCTGTGTGCAGTATTCCTAAGGTTTGCATTGCTGAGTGATACACCAATAGTTGAGGTAGATCCAGAGTTTTTTTTAATAGATTCTGTCTTCCTAGTAACCTACTGAGTGGTAAGTACCTAATTTATCAAACATTGCTTTGTCAGGATCCAATATTGGTAGCAATATTGTAGAAGAAATATACATAAGGAATTTAGCTACATGATTTAACACAGAGCCAATTTACCACCAGAGTTTGTTTTTTTTTTTTTACACACTGAGGGCAATACCATTTAGCTAACTATCACTAATAAGGTCATGCAGCTTTCCTTTTTCAATATCCCCTAATGAATTGGTTATGGTAGTTAATACATAACTTCCAAAAACAGTACAAAAATGTATCTACCAGCATGGTTTTCCCTTGCCTTCATATTATTTACTGCAATTAGTTTATTAACTTTTACTTGTTTGATTTAGCAGTTTAGCAATATCATACATATTGTACTCCGTGTACCATTCAGTAACCAGGCCCTTGATACTATGAACCATATGTTTAGAGATTATTTCCACTGCATGATGCTTAGAATAGTTCATTTTCTTCATATTGCCCTGTTCCAAATAGACATTCCAGATTCAAATAATCCTGAAATGTAACCAATAATTCCATCTAGAGTTTGGAATCTCAGGAGACTACAGAACAGTCTTTTGCCCAGCCACTGAGTCTCATGCACATTCCTGATAAGATGGTATTGTATTGATTAATAAAGAAGTACACAGCAATTATACATTTTCTTTTACCCAGTAATAAATTCCACCATATTCCAATGACAGATTTAAAACCATAGCTATATGCATAAACTCACTTTGCTTAATAATATACAGTTTAATCAACAGTTAGACCTGACCCTGCTAGTGGTCTTTATAATAACTCTATAGTCTATTGCATATGCAGTTGTACATATATGGTATGTTAATGTGTAGTTGACCGGTCTCTTATTTATAAACACTATCTCTTCTTCTCCCAATGCCTGGGGTTTTCTTCACTGTGCACACATATATTATGTTGTCTCCCATCTGTGGGGTGCACCCTTAAACAAGGAGGGGAAGGAATTATTTAAGTTCAGTGCCAATGTGGACACAAGAACAAATGGATATAAACTGGCCACTAGGAAGTTTAGGCTTGAAATTAGATGTGGGTTTCTAACCATCAGAGGAGTAAAGTTCTGGAATAGCTATCCAAGGGGAACAGTGGGGGCAAAAACCTAGCTGGCTTCAAAACAGAGCTTGATCAATTTTTGGAGGGGATGGGATGATGCCACAGCCTAATTGGGCAATTAACTGATCTTTGACTACTAGTGGTAAACATGCCCAATGGCCTGGTGTTGGGACGTTTGATGGGGTGGGTTCTGAGTTACTACAGAGAATTCTTTCTTGGGTGTCTGGCTGTTGAGTCTTGTTCACGTGCTCAGGGTTTAGCTGATTTCCTTCCTGACCCCAAATATGGCATTTTCCCCCAAGGCAGATTGGCAGAGGCCCTGGGGGAGGGTTCGCCTTCCTTGCTGATGGATTCTCTGTACCCTGAAGTCTTTAAATCACTATCTGAGGACTTCAATAACTCATAGGTTAAGGGTCTATTACAGAAGTGGGTAGGTGAGGTTCTGCGGCCTGCATTTTGCAGGAGGTCAGACTAGATGATCATATTGGTCCATAGACCTTCAAGTCTATGAGTCTATGAGCTAGCACTACCAAGACACTTGCTCTTGTTGTCTGTACTTTCCCCCACCCACATACACACACAGGTGCTGCCACGCTGTTGTAGCTATACTGTTGCAACTCCCCTCCCCCAGTGTAGATTCACTTCAATGGTGGAAAGACCAGTGGTGGAAAAACCTAACTGAGAGACACTAGCATTACTGGCTCTTGTTCCCATTTCTTGTTAAGCATAATTTATTCTTTACACCTCATGACCTAACTCTGTAGTCATAGTGGGAGATTAATTTAACGACTTTGCATGGTAACATATGCTACTACAAAGTAAATCAGTCTTTGTAACAACTTTCCTAATTCAGAGGTCAGGTCTGATCAGCCTGGGCCGAGGCATGGCTATTTACACAGGGTATGTCTACAATGATGGCGGCAAAGTCACCACCGTCAGATCAACCTATCTGGATCGACTGAGCGGTCAGTGAAGACCTGGCTCAGTCGATCCAGAAGTCAACGCACTAAAACCATCTCCTCAAGAGGGGTAGTGCTGCATCGACAGGAACACGGTTCCTATCGGCTCAGTGCAGTGAAGACGCTGCGCAGAAGGGAAGCACAGCAGTCGACAGGAGTTACGCAAGCTACTCTGCGTAGCTTGCATAACGCCCGTCGACTGCTGACAAATCGCCCAGTAAGTGTAGACCAGGGCATAAACTGCCAATAAAAAAGTAATCCTGTCACTCTGTCCCCCAAACCCTGCTAGCCCCATCTCACTGGTCCCCTATCTCTGATGGCTCTGTCACGTCTCTTCTAGTTTCCCCTCTAATCTTTCCTTCCTTTGCTGGCTGATTCCCCTCCCCTTCTCTCCAGATCCAATTCCCTTTGCTGGCTACCTCCTCTTACCAACTTTCTCCACTCACCAGCCTCTCATCCTTTTAATAACTCTTCTTTGGCTCAGCATTCCCCCATATGAATGGGGTAGCCAGGGCCCGTAGCCAGGGCAGGGAAAACGGGGCAGCCACCCAGGATGCAAAGCCTCAGGGGCAGAAAAAAGAGGCAACAAGTAAAGCTCTATGCAGCAGGGCTCAGTCAGGCCAGCTCCATGCAGCGAGGCTCGGGTAGGGAATGCCACCTCCACCCCCAACTCACCTCAGCGGGCCCCCAGCCTATCTGGGAGGGCATGTGACCCTCCATGGGACCCTCCCTCCGTGTCACCTCTCGGTGGAAAAGTGACAAAAAACAGTAGGAGGCGCAAATATGCTCGTTTTCCCGGGGCACTAAAATGCCTAGTTACAGCTCCGGTGATAGCTTCCCCTACAGATGAGTGGAACCACTACCCTTCTACTCCTAGGCTTCAGAACAGAAGGAAATATTTTGCAGAAGAAAGAAGAGACCTTTGGCAGTCTTCTCCTTGCTGCTTCTTTTATTAGCCAAGCCTAGCTTTTACTGGAGTCTGGTGAAATAGAATAGGAGAATGTGTTAAGGTGATCAAGAAAAGCAATAGTTCAACAAGGCTGTGAACAGCACAACAGAGGAGTTCAAAGTATGTATGCAGGGTAGGAAGAAGACTTTTATAACCAAAATTATCTCTAAGTCTAAGTTAATGTGAACATGAGGCAAAAGGCCATGTCACTGCCAGCATGGCAAACATTGGTTGATGCTACTGATTTAAAGCAACAAGCTGTCCACATCAGCAGTAGAAAGTATCATTAATATAGCAGAATTTGGTTATCAACAAGATAAGATGTTTCATCCATGAACATTTATATGTTGGACAGCAAAAACGTGTTCTGGTACCTTTCAACACACAGCTGTGCTACATCAATAGTTGCATCAGAGAATACCCAGAATGCAAAGTATATCAAATACCTGTGGCCAGTTCCCAAATCTAGCCACTACATAGTACTTTAAGTGATAAGATATGCATCAGGATTATGCAGGAAGTGCATTTAGTCTATCATTAATTATTATTTTCATTGAACCATATGCACTTCCTGTTTATTCACAGCAGTTGCACTTTGACACATTAATGAAGGAAGACAGGAGTACAACCTTAAAATGCTTCTCAGAGGGGAAATACTGACTACAAAGGGAAGGAAGAGAACAAACAATCAGAGAACAGAGGATGAGTTGCATAAAGAGAGGAGAAAGCAATGAACAATGAAGAGGGAATATATTCAACCTTTCATCTTTGTCATACCAGTTTAAAGTCCTGAATACTCCAAAGCAACACTATAAATGAAACAATAATAAATATGTCGAGGCTGAGCCATTAACCCCATTATTCTTTGACACAGCCCTGGAGCAAATATGTCATTGGAGTCTCAGCACAGTGAGAAAAAAACTGAGTTTATTAGGGTTTTAACAGTTAACAATAACAAAAACAAAAACCCACAAACTGAACACAAATATAGGGCATATGTAATTCAAAACAATAATTGTTTTAGACAGAGCCAAAGACAATACATACAAGGGTGAGCAGATCTGTTATTATGCCAGGACTTGTCTTATCTTTAGCTCCAAACTTCTGTCTTAGTATGGAAAGTATCATTCTAATATAAATTAGCATTGCTTTCTAGTATATATTAGAATTGTCTTTAGAACAAGAACCATGTCTCCTTACTATTTGTACGGCATCTACCACACTGTGGGAGCTATATAAATCAAAATACAATGGAGATGGGAGGTTCAAAAATGCTGGTCTGCTTGCCTGGAGCTCCTCCTCTTTAGTAGCCTGAAAAATCCAAAAGGAATCCTACAAAAGGTCAAAATACGGACAAATTGCTAAGGAAGAGTACAAAGAACAGCACAGGCATGTAGGGACAAAATCAGAAAGGCTAAGGCACAAAATGAATTGTACCTAGCAAGAGACATAAAAAGCAAGAAGGAGAGGTTCTTTAAGCACAGTAGAAGCAAGAGATAGAGGAAGGAAAGTGTAGATCCACTACTAGTGGGGAAGGAGAGCTAATAACTGATGACATCAAGGGGTCAGAGGTGTTTAATGCCTATTTTGCCTCAGTCTTCAATAAAAAGGATAGTGGTGAACAGATACTCAACACAATTCAGATTAACAACAAGGGGGAAGGAACACAAGCCAGAATAGGGAAAGAACAGGCTAAGGAATATTTAGATAAATTAGATGTGTTCAGCAGAGTCTGAGGAAATTCATCCTACGATATTTAAGGAAGTAGCTGAAGCAATCTCAGAACCATTAGTGATTATATTCAAGAACTCATGGAGGATGGGTAAGATCCCAGAAGACTGGAGCAAACAGTACTTATTTTTAAGAGAGTGGAGGAAAGAGAGGACTCACGGTATTATAGACCAGTCAGGCTAGCTTTGATACCTGGAAAGATACCGGAACAAATTATTAAACAGTCAGTTTGTAAGTCGCTAGAGAATAAAAGAGAGATAAATACTAGCCAACATGGATTTGTCAAGAGCAAATAATGCAAAACCAATCTAATTTCCTCCTTTGACAGGGTTACTGGACTAGTGGATGGGGGGAAACAGTAGAAGTGATACATCTTGATTTTCATCAGGGCTTTTGACACTGTTCCACATTACATCCTCATAATCCAACAAAGGAAAAACAAACAATCTAGATGAAATTATTATAAACTGGGTGCACAACTGGTTGAAAAATCATACTCAAAGACTAGTTATCCAAAGTCCCAAAGTGCTCTATCCACTGAACCATGCTGCCTTTGAAACACAAAAATTAGCCTGATAATGACACATTTCTCAGATCTTCTATGCTACCAATTCCTTAAAAACACCAGAGACTGTTCTAGGGGAGCATGTCCTCACATACAAAAAGGAAAGTAGGCACCAGGATTTCAAGTTAAAAGCAACACACAGAGACCCTGAACACTTTCTTCTGCATGTTTTTTGTGTAATATTCTGCTAATTCAGATTAAGAAAATTTCTGACATAATTGGAGTACGTTTTCTGGAAAAAAAAGCAGCTACTGCACAGATCAGTTTTAAAAAAAAACTATGGAAACTGCAGCAATGACAGCAACAACAGTAGCAAAATGTGTTTGTCTTTCTCCTTTGGGAGCAATAGAACATGTGGAGTCAGAAGGGCTTTGTCATTTGCAGAAAGTATGGCAATTTTACTAAGACAGGACCCATCTGCTTGAAGAGTGGAAGATTGTTTGCATTATAACAACTTCTTTATGTCTCGCACAACATCTCCTACTGCATTAAGAACATAAAGGAGAAGTACAATTCTACCTTTATTTATCTAGCTGTATTTCATAATGTCAACATTAAAGGATTTTTTTTAAACACACAGAGTTTGGCTATAAAGAAAAGACTACAAACAGTATAAAGCATTGAGAGACATTTTTGGGATGAGAAAATAGACAGGAAGTCCCTGAACATTGGTAGTTCACATAAAAAAGCGACTTGAATTGGAATGACTTTGTTTACCTTTTGCAAAACCTGACTGATGTGTCTTGGAACTCCGGAACCTGAAGTATACCTTCTGTGATGCTGGCTGGATAAGGGGGACCCTTGAGGTGTATTCAGGAGCTCTGATTACTCCCTTCTACACCAATCTCATTTTGGGGGTGTCACGCTGGCTGGATTGGGAGGGAGCATTTATTATATTATTTAGCATCAGTGTGTCAAAATCATAATAATTCATGAGATATTCTGAGTCAGGTACTGTTAGAAAGGCTATAATGTGCTAAGTAAGATGATGATGTTTATGTTCATGTGTTAGATGTGTAATGGAAGTTATAGATATATTTGATATATCTGTATTTCAAATTGTGCTGTTTCTGGGCAACACTCAGACAGGATGGCTGCAGCACTAGCCTGTTTAATAGCCCATTAAAGATAGTCACATGTACAACGAGCCAGGGATATACCTGATGACTCAGCAGTCACCGATGTGACCCTGGACTCCATTTTATTCCTGTAAAATTCCACAAGCAGCATGGCAAAGGCCAAAGGACATAAAAGGCAGCTGCACGACATCCATTTTGTCTTCGGTCTTCAGCCTACCTCTGGATCAACTCATCTACAACTGAACTGAAGCTGTGAAACAAAGGCCTGAGATTCATCCAGGTACTGGATATATACCAGAGGGACTATACAAGCCTGCAAATTCCACAATTCTATTAGAAACCTGATATATATGGACTTTCAAATCAATTGTATTTGTCTGATTGCTTCAATCCTTCAACACTTCTTATAGCTTGTTTCTTTTTTTTTTTTTTTTATAATAAACCTTTAGTTACTAAAGGATTGGCTGGCAGCGTGGTATTTTGGATAAGAGCTAAACTTGTACTGAGCTGGTACTGTGGCTGACCATTTGGGGTCAGGAGGAACCTTTCTGGTAAAGAGCATAGAGTTTTAAATAACTCGTCTCTTTACTGGACCGAGTAGCTGATTGGGAGTCAAAGACTGAAATGCAGTAAAGGGGGCTGTGTATATTTTTATTCTGGCTTCTTGATAACCAGCGTGGGGAATCAGAAGCACTGTTTGTGGCTGGTTGGGAAGTCGGACTTCAGTGTCACCCACCAGTGCTGGGAGAATCTGCTCTCCTTTTACAGCCTGTCCTGACCTTGGCATTTTCAGGTGGCTACCCTAGAAACAGATGGGTCACACCATCACCTCAGCAGAAGTTTATTGGATGAGATGAATATGCAACTATCTGTGCCAGATACACTTTGGATCGATAGCTTATGTAAATATGGTTTAACTTTTGCTTTCATTTGAGGTTTTCTCCTCTTTTTGGAAATATTTCACACTGCTTGTCCTTCAACTCCATAGAGGGAGATTATCATGAAATAATGCAGCAAAGAGTCACAGGTTGCACTGCTTGGCCAAGAGCACAACATGGTGTGGCTTACAGCTCATTATAAATTAGATTTCAAGAATACTTTGCAGTACACTACAAGTGGAATCTGCATGAAAAGGACATGTACCCAGTCCCCTGAAGGAGCATCCCAATGTAAGCAGACCACTTGGTGGTATGAACCTAGAAGGGAGGTGCCTACAATACAACACACGCCCGCTCTTAGAGTAAGGGGCCTAACCAAAAAAGAGGGGTATGGGGCAGGGATGACCATACCGGTGCTGTGAGAATCTCTGGCTGCTGTTTTGGCCAGTTAGGGCTATTAGCAATCAGCATAATTTACAGGAGCTCTCAGGCTGCTCTTTTGCCAGGAGACTGGCCATGCAGACTATGGCCAAGGAAGATGGAATTTTAAGGTGAGCTGTACACCCTGATTTATGATGTGTGATCCTCACCACTAGCAAAAGAGCTTATCCATGCTATTTTACATTTTAATTAGCATTTTGGTTTTTTGAAGCTCACTGGACTTTTTGAAAATCTCCCTCCTCTTCTTAAAAACCCAGCTGCCTTGTCAGCAGCTGTTTGAGACCCAATTCACTTTGTTACAAAAACAAGAAAAATTCAGCCCTCATACATGAAGTTGCAACTTCCATTGATTTTATTGGGAGCTTGTTTGTACGTCTGAGTACATAATTTATCCCTATATATGGAATGTAAAACAGTTGCCAATTTAGGGTCAGATTTTCAAAGTTATTTGCACATGTAGATTATCTAAATTTACACTTATTGACCAGTTTTTATCTGATGTCATCTTCACACATATGCCAACTCCCTCATATAGCTAGGACTTCCTCATTGCAAAACAAAATGTTTTCACCACTTAAGTTGTTTGGGTAGGGCAGAAGTGGAAGAGGGGCTATTAAAGAGGAGCTAACAGAAGAAGGTAGACTGGTATCAGCCAAGGTGGGAGAGAAAGAGAGTGGGGACAATTGAAAGTTATAAATTATCCTGGTTTTATGACTACAAAGGTGTTAACTGGCCACTTCACCTTGAATGGTCCCTTACAATATGTTACCTACTTATGCTAAACAATCTGTTCCACCTTGTATTTAACTGTGATGCTCTGAATACCTTTCCCAGAGGGGTTGCTGAAGTGGCAAAAAAAATGCCCAAATGTGTTTGTTTTCGGACTCTTGAACTTTATTCCTCCCCTCCCCCCGCCACCTGGTGTATTGCAGTCCTTAGTGACAGAAAGGTGGAATTGCACCAAAATAAATTAGCTCCTGCTTCATGTATTATGTTTCTTCAGACTGCACAAAGACATGATACGATGGGCAACTGTGTGCACCTGGAAGGCTTGCTAAGTGTTAACACCATTGATAATTAAATTATAATCAATTGGAGACTTATGAGAGGTTTGCCCCTCTTCCTTCTGCCTCGATGGTTAGCATTGCCCCATGCAGGTTTCCTACTGTGCTTATACATAGACACCTCAGCCTGGTCAGCTAGGAAGAAAGGTAGAGAAAACAGGGAAGGGAGGAAAAGCTCTGAATACTTGACTTAGGTTTGGAAGAATTAGATTTGTTGGTCAACATCAACTTCACTGTACACAGACAAACAGATGGAAAATATTTCCATCGATAATCAAAATTTAGAAATAGGCAAATAAGAAAAATGCTGCTTGAGAAGTTAGAGACTCATTAAATAAGTATTGTTTGACACCCCCATAATTCCCAGAAACTGAAAATTTAAATAGATAAAAATAAAAAAAAAGTAAAAATAAATATCTGGCAAATTATTTTAAAAAATAAGTTGAATTCTGCCAAGCCTAGCTTTACCTTAGCTGCTCGATGGCTTGGGATAAAAGCAGATGACAGAATCAAGGAAATCAGTGGCATGAGACGACAAAACCAAAGAGGACATTAGATGTTAGTTGAACCAAAAGTGGTAGAATTGAGGGGGCTGGGAGGAAGATAGATAATGGTTTATTTAAATTGCAAAAATTTCTCATCAGCAGACAACCTCTTTTTTAATGCCATTTTAGAACCCAAACTTAATATCTGTGGCTGAGTTAGTTATTTAGCTTCCAAGCAAAGGGTGTTGCAGTGTAAGTGGCTGATCAGTCTTAAACAGAACAATACTATTGGATGCTAATATAATAAAACTGCAACACTCCTCTGGAGTTGAAACAAAACCTCATGTCTGTTTCTCAATAAATTTCTAAAAGATAGGCTCAATAAAAATATAACTAGTTTCTGCACTGTGGAATCTCACAAGGCCACAAAAGCTGTATATATTTTATTGAATCCTGCCTGAAGCACGGATTTGTAAATGAGAAATTATCTGCTCTTGAAACACTGAAGGAAGATATCATTTTATTCTCCAAAACTGATTGTCTAAGATTTTTTTCCCCCTGGTTGGATTCTAAAAAGCAGAGTAAAACACAAGAAAAATGTCCATTTTGTGGAATTTCTGGAGTGATTGTAAAAAATTATGTACAAATCGCAAAAAACAGGATTTTAAAGCTGCACTTTTGCAATGCAAGGGGAGACTGCTACCATAGCATGGCCAGTTCTTTTAATGTTCTTGCTATGATTTTAAGAAGCTTAGATTATTGCATACAAACACTCATTTGTTATCTCTCTCTCTCTCTCTCACTCAGAAAGGATTCCAAGTTCCTGTCAGTCTCAATGGTAAGAGCAATAAAGTGATTGGTTAAGCCCTCTGCAGCTCAGTGACTTCTTGGAACCAGTGAATAATCTTCACTGAAGAGCAGCTGGGTTAACACTACAAAAAAAACACAAGTCAGTTCAGCATAACTTGGCTAATAGAATTATAAAACTTCACCTATCAATAAGTTTGCAGGGGTAGAGAGATTAAATTTGGATGCATCCTTTCAGCAGACAAAGACTAGTTTCTAGAGCAGAAGGGACTCTAGCTTTTCATCAGAGTAGAAAGAAGCAATGAGTATAGACTGACATTTAGTGCTGGAGCTTTTGATTGTTGTACATCCCTTTAATTTTGCCCAGCTAGGGTTTGTAGAATTCAGACAAACAAATCGGAAGACTGGTGCCTCCCTGTGGAAATGCCACTGCATTTGCATTATCCTCCATTGTTGTATGCAGCATTGCATTTCCACACCAACATGCCAGATTGTTCCAGCCATCAAAGGCAATGCTGCTGATGGATGTTTGCTACCCTGTTCTCTTTGCACATTCTGTCAGCAGAGAGGGAGCAAAGTGGTTATTTTATTTCTCACAGGTTTAGCACATTTGCTACAACAGAAATTATCTTAAATGGGTCCCGGAAACTTACCAATTTATTACAATTAGTAAATTGTGTCCCTGTCACTGAAGTTTATGTAACCACATCAAGAGAGGTTATTGCAACTAATAGTAGTAGCTTTTCCACAAATTAATTAATAGAAGAGTTCCCTTGTTATCTGTAAATAATAAATCTGTAGTCAATATCCTTCCAGAATAATCTGCACTGATTATAACAATGGTGTCTCTTACTCTGAAAACCAAATATGAGGCAGGATTCTGTTCTGGAAGTATCAGCAGTGGAGACTCCACACCTCTTATCAACAATGAGGCTGTGAACCCTGCTCCTTAAGCCTCAGCTGGTTAGAAGTTAAGTAAAAGGGTGGATCTGGTTAGCCCCATCTGTTTGTGGACAGATAATTGGCTATAGGCTACATGTTTGCTCTGGTCAATTGGCTAGCCAGTTACCCTTGAAAAAGAGCCTACAGGAGAGGGGTGCTTTGCATGGTATGAATGACGACATATGTGGGTTGAAGGAAAGTGACAGCTACTGGAGATTCTGCAATGACAGAGTAAGTCCAAATATAGCCTGAGCACAGAGTTCGACTGGCTGTGGCAATGGACACTGAAACCAGGTGGTTTTGGGTTTTGTTTTGTTGTGTTTCGTGGGGAGGAGGGAGAAAGAGGTGGAGCCACTTGTCACCAGCTCTAGGGGAGGCAGGCACTATGCTATGAGATTTCTGGCTGCATCAAGGTTTGTCAAAAGATACAAAAAACAAACCATGTGGGCTCATCTCATTTCTTCAGATACCTTTGATGCGACATGACTGGTTTTTTTAAATAAAAAGAGATTCTCATGGAAGCACATGACTGGGGAGTTTGTCAGATCTCAGAAGACTGACTAAAAGTCACATAAATAGGTGACATTGCCCTGCCTGGCCTCTCATTTTAAACCTGTCTCATTTGTCTCCACATGGTTGCTGACAGAAGCTTTGTGTGCATTATACAAAGGCATAACAATGACACTTACAACATGTTACATATTTACAATGAGAAAGATTTAGGTTACCGTGGGAACTATAACTTTGATTAAACATAATGCGGCAGGATAATGTTAAGTAGTCCCTTTAGATATTTGATGGTGAATACTTAACATTGAATTTCCTTACTTTTGTTAGTTTGTCTCAGACATTTTAATGTTAGTTAAATCATAATCTTAATTAAAGTAAGTTTACACAAGGTATCCAGGAGGAATAAGTAACCTTTTTCTGACAAAGCATAGATCTTTTTAATTTCATTTACTAAAACAGTTACTGGCTATGTTATGCCACAGCAATACTGATGTCAAACTATAAGATTGCTAGATACCACAAAAAAAATTATATTCACTCAATACATATATGAAACCGACCAAACTTCAGTCAATCTGAAATCAGGAGTTTTTAAAAGAACTACACTAAAATGTGGGGGCCATATTTCTTCAGCACCCCGCAGCTCCCATTGTTACACTTATGACCAGATTCTCAAAAAGACCTCAACACCCCATGAGTGGCGCTCTGAGAGTCTGGTTCCATCTCTGGCTGCCAAGCCCTTGAAATTCAGGCCCCTCAGAAAGGATTTAAGCCACCAAATTTTGATCTAGATATCAAGTTGTGACGCTGTCTGGATTAGGGTGACCATTTATAATATTATTGAGATCAGTATTAGAAAATTACAATGGTAATGGTATCTGACATGGCCTATCTCGTATGAATTATTGTAATTTTGCAACGGTGATATTTTTATGTTTATGTATTGTCTTTGTACTATGAATTATGGATGTGTGTAATATGTCTGTCTGTATCTAAACACTTGTGCTTTGCTACTGGGATACATCCCCCAGGCACACTAGCATCAGCATTGATTACTCATCGAGGGCCATTACCTTTCCACTGAGCCCAGGGAGAGAAGCCAGGATGGCACCTATGATGTCAGCAGGACATGTAGGGACATGCCTGTGGTCAGAAGGACTGCAAGTGCCTTTCCCTGCCCATGTGCTGTGGGCTTGTGTTCGAAAGAAGCCACATGGCAGCCCAGAGACTATAAAATGCAGCTACTCTATCTCCACCTTGTCTTCATTCTTGCTTCCTACCTCTGGATCAACTCATCTACAACTGAAGCTGTGAAACAAAGGACTGAGACCCATCCAGGTACTGGATGTACAGCAGATGGAACTGTACAAGTCTGCAAACTCCACAATTCTGCTGAGAGTCTGATATAGATGGACTTCGAAGTCATTTGTATGTATCTGATTGCTTTGACCATTTAACATTTCTCTTCTCATTTGTTTCTTTTCTTTACAATAAATCTTTGGTTACTAAAGGATTGGCTGGCAGCGTGGTATTTTGGGTAAGGTCTAAATTTGTATTGGTCTGGTAATGTGACACTCTTTGGGGATCAGGAGAACATTTTGGTAAAGGGAATAGAGTTTTAATAACTTATCTCTTTACTGGATTTAGCTGTTAATTGGAACCAGAGATAGCAATGCAATAAAGGGGGCAGCGTAATGTCTTTTTTAGCTTCTTGATAACCAGTGTGGGGGATCAGAAGCACTGTTTGTGCTTGTTTGGTGAATCTAACTGCAATGCTAGCCACCAGTTGGAAGAATCAGCTCTCCTTTTGCAGCCTGCCCTGACGTTGGCATTTTCAGGTGAGCTACCCTAGGCACGGATGGGTCACACAAGTAAAGCAAAGTTTAACTACACTGCTATAGTGAAGGCTAAGATCAGCTTCTTATTCAAAGAATGACTGTTCTCAGTGCTCTAGTCTAGAATCTATATCGTTAATCAAATTGCCTTGAAATTTGGTATACCTCGTGGGGGAGCAGGACAGGGTCAACGATCCATACTTGGGACCAAGTTTCAGCCCCCTGAGCGGGGAGGTGACACCCAACAGCTTTTCTTCTGGACACATTCTGTCAAAGTTATTTTGCTCACACGTAGAAATCAAACCAGAGCTCAGAGCATCTCACTAAGGTCTCAAATGCTCAAAGGCCTGGGTTACCCCAACAGACTGCATGGCACCCACAAGCCCCCAAGGGAAAGGGAAGCAGGAGGAGAGAGTGGAAGCAAACTAAAATATTATTTGAAAGCAAGTTTGCTTCTCCACTCATGAATGGGCACATCATCCTTAACATGTACCTAAAGAATTACAATGAACATAGGTGGACAGAGGATTTAACAGGATTTTTAGCCTTTAAAGTGTTGTGCTAGCTGAATAGTTCATGGGGATAAGCAGAAATCCTTTAAGTCTGACCCCCCCCCCGACAGCTAGTGTCAGTTTGAATCTGACTTTAGGAAGAAGACTGGAAGGCTTATTGACCAAGTCCGCCTGTCATGGATTATTTTTTGTGGGGCAGGAGAGAAAATATAATCAAAGTATTTTTGTAAAAAAAAGTTAGAAGTAAAGGCTTGCTGGCAGGTGAAGGACATTTTAGGGCATGAAGGAACAGATTTGAGAGGGGTTTAGAGCTGCATCAAAGATAGTGAGGATACACAGGCATTAGAGGCGGTGAGAAGGGTTGGGTGGCGCAGGAGAGGCAGAGGGTATACTGGAAATGGGACATGGGTGAGTGGCAGGAGGTCTGCGAGAGAATAAAGCCCATCATCTCCACATTCTTCCCATCTGTGTGCACTGGGAGCTACAGGGGTCTGAGTCCCTCTCTCTACCCCTCCTATGTGAGCTGGGGGTTCCTGCCCCCTGCTTGTGCACCAGGATCTGGGAGACACCTGCCTATCTATATAGGTCTGATCACCTGGCCTTTCCATGTGCCCCATCATGTCTATCAGATTCTTGGCGGAGGCTTGCCTTACTGTGGAGATCTGAGACCCACTCCCTATCCCCCCTCCTCCCCCACCAGGTGACCTGGGATCTGGGTGCCTTGTCCCCCCAAGGTGAGCTCATCTCTCTATCTCTGGGGTCTGGGGAAGACCTGCCCCTCTGCGTGGGGAGCTTAGAACAAGTTTGCTCAGAGCAGGCACCAAGACCTCCCTACTGACACTGGTGAGGAGTTGAAAACGGGCACACTTATTCCATATCACAGCCAGATGCTCCAGCACTGGGGTGAGGGAGATCACATCCACTGACATAGATGGAGCAGTTCACACATCTCAGAGCTACTGTTTCAGGCTGTATTCAGCTACACAATTACGCAAAAAAGTGATGGAGGCTAGCTCCTCGAGGTACACATGCTTCCCTTTCTTTTCCTCATACATGGGATGGGCACAAACCCTCCGCTCCTTATACCACAATCACAACTCTTCAGACTAACGTTCTTCAAATGAATCCCAACACACTTCTACCAACCTGCCTTCACCATTCAGTACAGCTACTGTTCACATACTGAATGTAACTGCTCTGCATGCAGCTAATTCCACAGTGGTTTTTGCCAGCTCCACCTTAACTATTTTCTGAAGTGAGTTTTGCTGAATTTGACAAGCTGAAAGGGCATGAGCTGTCACCAGGAAACCATAACCCTTCATGATTTTTTTTAAACATTTAATGAATCAGAGGTTTCAGTTTCTCATTATAGGCAGTGCAAGTAGCAATGCTTTGAAAGGGCTAGTCTATACTGAAAAATCCACACCCCTGAGAGATGGAATTAAGCCGACCTAACTCCTAACACAGAGTGCATGGTCAACAGAAGAATTTTTCTGTCAACTTAGTTACAGCCTCTTGGGGAGGTGGATTACCTACAACGCAGGAGACCCCCTCTCCTTACTGTATTAAGTGTCTATATTGAAGAGCTGCAGCTGTGCCACTATAGCATTTTAAGTATAGACATAGGTTCCCATTGCTTCCCATTATAAAGACCTTCATTTCAATAGGTTATAACTTTGCCAGACTTAAGTTGTTTGGGTTCATGTTTTCCGAGGTGCATGTCTGCCAAAGACTATTTTTCTGGGAAGGTTCTGAGAGAACAGTTCATCCCATGGTTAGGGAATGATGCATTCTTTTGTCCATGTTACTAACATTGTGTTGAGAAGCTCTAGCACTTACATGCTTGGGATCAGGAACTTGAAATTTGTCAGGTGAGTTGCCTTAATATCAAGATTTGCCATCCTAGCAACAGTGTTACAGGCAAAGAATGTGACTCAGGACTTTTGGGTTCTATACCTTGTTCTCACAGTGACTTTTCTACACTAGAAAATTAGGTCAGTTTAACTACATCTATCAGGAAATATTCCCAGCCCTAAAATGACTTAAGTCCCTCTGTAGACAGCACTAGGTTGATGGAGGAAGAATTCTTCCATCGACCTAGCTACCATTGCATGGAGTCGGATAAGGTAGATTATGTATGCCTATAGAAGAATCCCTCCCATCTGCATAGGTCATGCCTATACTGAAGTGCTACAGTGGCACAGCTGTACTGCTGAAACATTTTAAGTGTGGATAAACCCTCAGTGCAGTATTCTAAGATAACTAGGTCTGGTTGGAAAACGAAGAACACAATTAGTGAACCTTAATTCAGGTATTTCCTAGCTTTTAAGTGAATGACTTTGCATTACAGTATGTCTGACTTTGCCTATTCATTTTCACTACATTCCATTCAAACTGGTTGGTTACATTTCCATTGCTTGTTAAAAACAACACTAATTGAAGTGCATAGGTTTTGAGAAGAGACCAGGAGGAAGCTGCAGTTGTGCGAGTGACAGATTAAACTATGTGCACTGCATCTAGTCTCAGATTTTGCACTTGATGCAGCTAGACCAGAGACTAAAACTAAAATGCAGAGAAGGAGTTTGAGTACAGAATCTTTGTTACTGGTAGTGATGCATAAACCAGAAAGAACTAGCTTTCAGTTCTCAGTGGAAGCCTATAGTGCTTTCAGTAAAGAAAACTCTCTCTCCTGTAAATTGAACAAATCTCACATGGAATAACAAAGTAAACTTGGAAACTCACAACACCGTTCTTAGTCACTTTTCAAAGCAGAACCACACTTTTAAGTGGTGTTTACCCAGGTGTTAAATAGGTGCAACTCTCTGTGACAGTCTATTAATAATAGAGTTGCCAAATGGAAATTAAAGGAAAAAATAAAGATCAAATAAAGATGAAAGCATGAATCTCATTTTGATTCTCGCCTCTTTATTCAGGACAGTATTTTATGTCATTAAGTCTTCTAGGACTTTATTTTAAGATGAGAGCCTACCATTAAGGGAAAGCTGCTAATTAAGCCAAACTGTCCACTGAGCTATTTCCAATTAAGACAACTTTTATAGCACTGATCCTGCCAACTCTTAGGTGAGCAGGCGGTACCATAGTCATCAATAGAATATGCACAGGAGTCTTTTTCCAAATGGCATCAAGGACAGGGGGATAAATAGGTATTAGAAGGGGTGAGATATTATGTAGTCATTTTTACACGTGCAAGGTTGGTATAAAAATATCATTTTCCATGTTAGATGAGTGGAGAATTCTGACTGGGTAGGGTTTTGCATAAGGCAGTGGAGAACAAAGCCAAATCTTTAGGTTCATTTTGTACTGGCTGCACATGGTTTTTTTTTTTTTTTTTTTTTTTTAGGTCTGTGTGCATGCATGCATTTTAATGGGTAAGCAAGTGAAAGGACAGGGCAGATTCTGAGGCAGCATATACAAATGGTCAAAAAGAGTTTCAGCAGAGATTTTTCCACTGAAGAGTGGCTGATTGAATGGCAATAGATTTCTTAAAATGTAGATCAAATATTCATTTGAGTTTTTAATGTAGTCCATCCCCTTTTTTATCTAGTGAGAAAAAGGGAGTGATGGGTGGGGAGTGTCACAGTGTGCACCACTCACCATTTTTTAAGTGTCTCCTGGTCACTCTGGGGATTAGCTCTTGAGGTTTGATGCCCCCTTCCATGGTTTGCTGTGTCTCTCTCTGGTGTGCAGCCCCTCTCACTCCAGGAACTGCAGCATCCCCTTCATGACTAAACCCTCCAGTGAGATAACTCAGTGTTCCACCCTCTTTTTCAGTCCTTGAATTCTCTGTCACTCCCACAGTGACCTAGACAGTCTTCCCGTTCACTGCCCCACCCCAGTCTATGCCACACCACAGAAGAACCCAGGCCTGCCCCCTTCTACTTCCAGTCCAGGGACTCTACACCTCACCTGTATTAAAAATTTTGGTTGAAAACCATTCTTTGAGCAGCCCTACAGTTATATAGTTTTGTTATGAAAGATAACTACTCATCAGTGTAACCCTGTGACAGAGTCGCTCTTGGCCTCACAGCCAGCCACTACTGGCTCCCCTAGCCTGGTGCACAAGTCAAAAGGTTTTTTATTTGTCATTTCCTTTGTGCAGCAGTCTTTCCAAGCAACAGCAAGCAAGGCACTGGTAGTCAAGTGAAACAGTAGTCCAGCATCAAGCCTACCTTCCCTTAGGGAGGCTGTAACTAGCAGCAATGCGTCAAGCAGTTCCTGGCCCAACCAGGCTCCTCTCATTGAGTTTAGAGCTCGCAACTGTCCCCCCCTTCCCCCCTCCAACACCCAACTAAGCTGGGTTCTTCTCTTTTAACTCCTCCCTCCCACCCTGACATCTGTGGTAAATGTAAGGGGGAGAGGGGATATTGATGGAGCCCCCAGCAGCTTATTAGCCCTTTGCTGGACAATGCTGGATTTGTACACCCCATCATTTTATTTAAATTTGTACTGAATTCAGGCTTCTCTTCTGCTACTTGGTTTGACCTTTTAACATTGTCATATAGTCAGAGTTCCTACAAACACGTCAATTATTACAGTCATAAAAGATTTTGTTATCTATTCACAAAGGATACAATAGTTCTGTGCTCTACTGTGGCTAGATTGTCTGTGTAAATCTAGTGTAACTGCAACAGTAACTGGGCCCAATTCTCGTTTGCACTAGGGCCCATTTGAACCACTTTGAAAGTGGCCCTAACGCATCTTCTAAACCTGTTTAAAGGGAAGATAATGTAAATTAGAATCAGACTCATGGACTTCCATCAACTTACTCCAGATTTATGTAAGTTTAAACAGAACTAAAATCTAGTAATGTGTCTTTAAGTCCTCTTTAGACTGATTCCCATTTAGACCAAGACTGCTCCACATGACATTGTCAGTGTGAAACTTTAGTGTAACAGACTCAGGCCAATTCAGTCTATTTACAGCCAGCCAGTAACAGATCTGTGTAACTGTTTTCTTCTGGGTATTCTTGACTTTTTGGACCTCTTCTACTCAGATGAGAGATTAAAGTCAGGAAGTAGCATAATGTTGCAATCTAATTCAAACCCCATTTCTGGAAATTCTCCAGGTCAAACTAAGAACTTGTTTGGCATTACATGCATGAAGCACACTATAGCAAGCATAGTATGAAATGACCAAAAATTGAAAAACCTTGTTTGTTGTAATTGGACAGAACAGCCATACCTAGTTGAAGGAATACAGAAAAGTTGTAGTAGAACTATGGCACCACTATAACTACAAAGAAGAGGTTTCCCTTTATTTATCTGTGCCATGCTCCTCTTCCTGCTTCAACAATACAGATGTAAAGAATAGTTATAGAAACAGCACAAGACTCAGTGCTATAGAAAGTGATCTCCACCTTAAGTGGGTGGCCCAAAAGGTCATGGAACTGTGTATTTTGGGATGAATGATTAGTAGCAATAATAAATAAAATTATAATAATTATAGCATAGTACTGTTCACCTATAGATCTCAAAGCACTTTACAACGGAGCTCAGTACCAATGCCCCCATTTTACAGATGGGGAAACTGTAGCATACAGAATGACTTGCCTGAAATCACCAGAAGGTCATTGGCCAAGCTGGGAATAAAAGTGAGGTCACCTAGAGTTCTAATATAGTGCACAATCCACCAGGTCACAATGAATATTAATAAATGCATATGTATACCCGTTAATGGCCCTCTCTATGGATCTCTGTTTATCTTCATACCACCTACAGACCTGGGTTTTTATTAGTCCATTTTTACTATTGTAAATTACTTCCATTAGAAATTTGTACCAGATCCTGTTGAGTTCAGAGGTGAATATTGCTGAACCATTTAGTAATACTGACCATAATGTAATTAAATTTAGTGTCCTTCCAGTGGAGGGAAATACCAGAGAAACTCACCACTGAACTTCAAATGGGGGAATTTAGCATTAAATTTCAAAAAAGGGGGACGACACAAAAATGAGGAAGCTAGTTAAACAGAAATTAAAAGGAACAGTCACAAGAGTGAAATATCAGCAAGCTGCATGGAAACTTTTTTAAAACACCATAATAGAGGCTCAACCTATATGTATATGCCCTATAACCCCACCTCTTCCAAAAAATACATTAAAAGGACCAACAAATGCCACTGTGGCTAAACAGCAAAAAAAGCTGATTGACAAAGTCATCTTGTAAAAACTGGTTGTCAAACACAACTGAGGAACATAGAAAGGAACAAGCTCTGGCAAGTCAAGTGTAAAAATATAATTAGATAGCCAAAAAAGAATTTCAAGACTAATTACCAAAAGACACAAAAACTAACAAACGTTTTTGGTTTGTTTTTTTAAGCACATCAGAAGTAGGAAACCTGCCAAACAATCAGTGAGGTCAGTGGATAATTGAGTTCCTAAAGGAAGACAAGGCTGTTGAAAAGAAGCTAAATGAATTCTTTACATCAGTCTACACTGCAGAGACTGAGGGAGAGTCCCACATCTCAGCCATTCTTTTTAGATCACAAATCTGAGGAACTGTCCAAGACTGACGTGTCAATAGAGGTGGTGTTGGAACACATTGATAAATTAAACAGTAATAAGTCACCAGAACCGGATGGTATTTAACCAAGAGTTCTGAAAGAACTCACGAAATTACAGAACTACTAGCTGTTGTATGTAACCTATCGCTAAAATCAGACTTTGTACCAAATGACTGGAGAATAGCTAATGTAGCACTGATTTTTTAGGAAGGTTCCAGAGGCAGTTCTGGCCATTCTAGGCTTGTAAGCCTAATTTTAGTACCAGGGAAATTAGCTGAAGCTAAAGTAAAGAAGAAAATTATTAGACACATAGATGAATACAATATGTTGGGGAAGAGTCAATACTGTTTTAGTAAAGGGAAACCATGTTCACCAATCTACTAGAATTCTTTGAGGAGGTCAACATACGTATGGACAAGTGTGATCCAGAGCGTATAGTATACTTTGACTTTCAGAAAGCCTTTGACAAGGTCCCTCATCAAAGGCTCTTAAGCAAAGTAAGTAGTCATAGGATGAGAGAAGGTCCTCTCCTGGCTCAGTAACTGGTTAAAAGACAAGAAATAAAAGGGTAGGAATAAATGGTCAGCTTTGACAATGGACTGAAGTAAATAGAGGGAACCCCCAAGGATATGTACTCAGACCAGTGCAGTTCAATGGAATAATAAATTATCTTGAAAAAAAGAGGTCAATAATGAGGTGGGAATGTTTACAGACAGTACAAAATTACTCAAGACTGTTAAGGCCAAAAAGCTGACTGTGAAGGGCTACAAAGGGATCTCACAAAATTGGGTTACTAGATGATAAAATGGCAGATGAAATTCAACATTGATAAATGAAAAGTAATGCACATTGGAAAAAATACCATTATACATGCCAAATGATAGGATCTAAATTAGCTGTTACCACTCAAAAAAAAAATCTTGGAGCCCTCATGGATAGTTCTCTTAAAACATCTGCTCAATTATGCAGTTGCAGTGAAAAAAGCAATCATGTTAGAAACCATTAGGAAAGGGACAGATAATAAGACCGAAAATATCATAATGCCATTACATAAAGTCATGGCATCCCCACACCTTGAATACTACATGGAATTCTGGTTGCCTCATCTCAAAGAAGATGCATTAGAATTGGAAAAGATGCAGAGAAGTGCAACAAAAACAATTAGGGAACAGCTTCCATATGAGGAAAGATGAAAAAGACAGGGAGTGTTTGGTTTAGAAAAGAGGTGATTAAGGGGGGATATGAGAGCAGTCTATTAAATCACAAATGATGTGGAGATAGTAATAAGGAAATATGATTTACCCCTTCACATAACAAAAGAATCAGGGGTCACCTGATGAAAAATAATAAGCAGCAGATTTAAAAAACAGAAACAATCAAACAAAGAGAAATACTTCACATAACAGTCAATTTGTGGAACTCATTGGCAGGGGATGTTGTGAAGGCCTAAGAGTATAACTGGGTTCTAAAAATAATTAGATAAATATAGGAGGACAGGTCCATCAATAGCTATTAGCCAAGATGGTCAGGGATGGAATACCACACTCTGGGTGTCCTTAAATTTCTGACTGCCAGAAGGTGGACGACAGCAGATTAATCCCTGATAAAATTGGCCTGTTCTGGCAGTGGCTAATGCAGGATGCTTCAGAGGGAATGAACAGAAGACAGGTTACTGGGTTAGATGGAACTTTGGTCTGACCCAGTATGGAAATTCTTATGTTCTTAATGTTTCAGAGTAAATAGTTTCTCACACATGGGCTATGATATGCATGCTGTTGCTTTTCCTGTGTCCTTGTTCCACATCAGAACTTCAGCAGTTTAAGAAGGGATGCACAAGTGCATGAAATCATAGTAACTGTGTCTCTGTTAATGGAATCCTAGTGAGAATTCGTAAGGGATATTTTGAAATGAAATAATCCATAACACTGGCTTGTGATGCTGTTGACTGGCCAGACATGAATAAAAACATTAAACAGGTGATGGGAAATTGCAACAGGTCTTAAATACTATTACAAACAAACAATGAAAGGAGGAAGTGATAGTAGTAATAGCGCCTGAATATCCACATAGCAAAGTGGCCAGAAAGATGCCCTAATAGGTAGCTGAGAATTCCCATAATGTAACTATTCTTAACTGATATTCTTCCCCCACCTTCCACCTCCGCAAAGGGGGTTATAGCGAGTTATTGCAAACGTATAAATCCAAGTAGCTCTGAGGCTCCCAGGCACCCCCAATTATTGGGAGAACACAAAGGTGACTTAAAACCACCTGGCCCAACCCCACTCTTTAGCGGAATTGAGCAAAGAGCTGGTGCAACTGAGGATCTGGCTCACTGCCTGTAATGCAGTCTCTTTCCATATTATCATGCTGCCAAGCAAGCAATAAGATTGTATAACAGGAAGGCACCTGGGCAAGCTGATATGGGTAAACAAGTAATAGCTTTAATGTTTTCATCAGCCCCCCTTGAATCAAACAAACAATCTAAAGTTTTTTAGGTTCTTGAAAAAATGTAGATGGCCACCACCACCACCACATACCTCATTCCCCAGACTCTCGGGACTTCAGCCAACCAGGTCCTCAGTTCCTTTCCCACAAAGTTATTCCAGTAGTTTTGATTCCAGTAATTCCCTGGTTGGTTTTGGGCGACTCCTCTCAAAGCCTGAAGTTTTGAAACCTGCTGTGATCCCCACAAGCTCTACTTTTGATTACCCAGTGTAGCATCCATGAAACATATGCTATTCAGAATATCAATTATCCAATTTTCATAGGTCAGGAACACACATTGAGACCTCCATCAAGCAACCCATTACTCTAGGGTTAGGGACATCATGTAATTCAAATAAAGAAAAACATCAGTAGTAGAACCCTGCAATTATACCATTATGTAAACAGTACCTAAACTACATAATAGATGGAGAATGGACACACTTAATGAAGTGGAGAATGGATGTACTTACATACAAGATATGTCCCAAAAACTTGAGGCATCTGAGTGAATCAGAACTGCACAGAAGTGCAGTGCCCTACACTTGATTTGAGAGGAGGACTTGAGCCAGGAGATAATACGTGGCTTTGAAAAATCAGGGACAGAAGCATGGCTAAAAAAAAAAAAAAAAAAAAAAATTAAAATAAGGGCTAGTGATACTGACATGAGTCAAGTATTTCTTTGGTGCAGTTCTGTTTATTTACAAGTACATGTTCGATTGAGGACTATCATCTTCCTCTTCAGAGTCCCATCCTTTTCATGGTATAAGTAAGCTTCTCAATTTCTAAATGATTAAACAAATAATACTGTGCCCTTATGCAGTGGTGGGTACATGTAAAAATCACTGCTTCTGCACTGCCTAGCACAATAGGACCAGGGCCTCCAGGCCCTACTGCAATACAAATAAAAATAGTTAATAAAATTAATAGCTTACCAGTTCTAGCTGTACTCTGCAGCTCCAGTATAGAATATAGCTCTGACATCTAGAATATTTCAAAAATACAGAAAGAATTGTTTTTAAAGACCACTCACTGTATATCATCTGTTCATCTAAGAACCCCAAAGAGTTTTACAAATATTAAGCCTTAGCATAAAATAGGTAAATTCCATATGATTATCCCCATTGTACAGATGAGTACACTGAAACAGAGAGGATATAACTAGAGCAAGCAGGAATAATTCAACAAAAATAAAAAAATTGACAAAATTTGGAAACTTTTTGCAAACATGTTCATTAATTTTATTCCACATTATCTATTTAACTGTAGTAGTGTAAGACTATGACCAAGGCAAAGTGACTGGCAGAGCAAGGTATAGAGTCTCAAGTCCCATTTCCATGCTCTAACTACATGACAACGCCTCCTAGCACTGCCTCCAGTAGCTTAATAATGAATCTGGAAATTTGATGGCAGTGCAGCTCACTATTATGTAGGATCACAGTTGAGATCTTAGAATCTCAAATCAAATGACACCAGGAGCAATGGGACCCCTTAGAATAGGAAAGACTCCTATCCAACCCCCATGGGTTAGAGATAGCATTATCATGGGCAGATGTGTGGAAGGGCAGGGACTATATTAAACACACTGAAAACTCTCTCCATTATCCAAAACTGCAATTATTCAAAGTTTACAGTCCTTCATGCTTTGTTATCAAGAATTTCCTTCTTTGAAAAACGTGTGATGCAACAACATATTCCAGTGTGCTGTAACTCCTGAAATCTAATTTCACATGGCTTCATCTTTCATCAAGACCCTCTTTGAGTGGGCTGAACTTGCATTTTAATCATGTTAGAGCAGCCATGGAGTGATGTTAAGGATATTTGTAACAGTACTGGCTACTTCTGCAGGTGTGTCCCACCTTCTCACCAACCTGCCCATACTTGGTCTATGTTTCAGTCCGGAACCTGCAGCCATATGCTTTATAAAATGAGGTTGGCAAGAAAATGGAGGCTGTGACTGACATTAGCAATGTTAACTATAGCGACTGACTACTTAGCATCACCCACCTATATGAGGAAGGTCTAAGAGACTAAGTGTTGTAATGGATTGGTTTTCTATTTGGGCTGTAAAATAAGTAAATAATCAAGGGCCACCTTGAAATTCTGGAATGCCCACTTGCCTTTCAGTCTACTACTATGCTTTGAGCAAAATGGCTCACTACTACACGACATGACTACTGAAGGAAGTAAACGGTGTTGAATCCTGGCATTCAGAAGCGGTAAAAATCATATAACATGATCCAACAGAGCTAAACTCTGGGAAGGCCTAATCTTTTTGTACTGCTCACACCAAACTGTGAGACCTCTCTCTTTTTCAGCATAACTTCCTAATGGAGGGTGGTTTGTACAGCCCAATGAAGTCTGACATTGCAGCAGGATGCAGCTATGTACAACATGATCTGGGTGGCACCATGGTCATTAAAAGTCATGAGAAATAGCTGGTTTTCTATGATTTATACGTTTTGATGCAGACTTGTCAGAGCAAATGGGAAACAGCTGTGATCCAAGATCACTGAGATTCTCCAGCCCTTATTGGAAAGAAGGGCATATATACTCACAAATCTTCCACTCTGATAAAAATGGCATGCTTTTCTACTTTGAGCCAATAAGAATGGGCAGTTCAGCTCAGAGCTGGATACAAAGATTGCTCTGACAATACCAAGGTCTGACCCTATTTTCTCATGGGGATTTTGCATAATCCTGCAGTAATCATGCTAACATCACGTGCAAAAAAATCATTTAAATAGAGTAAACATTTCTCCTTAAATAAGGTACCCATCAAAGCCTTAAAATTCCATCTGTACTGTGTGGGTATGTAATGTGGATGATGTAAAAATAGCCACTTGAGCCCATGTTCATTTTCATAGTCCTGAGCCACATCATGTGACTGTGGCCAGTAAAGAAAGATCAGTCTCTTATCAGTAATCTCATGTCATACCTACAAGAGACATCCTTTTCTTTCTTCAGGACAGGTGAAATTTTAGGACTAGAAGATGTTCATTGCTTATCATCTTACTAATTTACAATATTTAAGAAACAACACTCAGTGGCAGGAGTCTGAGAGCTTGGGGTTTTACCATTACGTAGAACTTGGGACTCGTCTTGGTGTGAACTAGGGAACAGGCCTAATTTGAACTCTGCAGACTAACTTTAATTACTACTTTTTCCTTATAATGCTCAGTGGTATTAGTCCTGCACACTGCATGTGCACAGTGGCATTTTCATGCTGATGATCATACTTAAAACATTCTTCTCTGACATTCCATCCCCTTGTTAGCCTGTGTTCTTTAGAGTAAGGAAATGGGTGCTCAAGGGACTTCAGATTTATGATGGCTCAGAGCAGGGTATTATTTCTAGTGCTTAAACCTCCTTGTGACCATTTATATCTTCTGGTAGCATCTCCACTGGTGCACGGCCAGCTATTCTACTACTTGCTGCCTCCCATGGAAGGCCCTTGTGTCATCAAGGTCCATGTTTCTGTGGCTTTCAGAAAGCAAGGAGACCTAGCTCCAGCCAATTTCATATATTTAAATTTCCAGAAGTTGACCCAAACTATGCAACATAGTGAGCAAAATGTCTGCATTACAATGCATAGTTAATGAAATTACATCCTGTCATATGTTTGGAGTTTATTAGAATATTTTTCATATCCAATATTTCTCTATGTCATATGGATCACTAAACCTAAATTTCAAAACCTAATTATGTCAATCATCCTAAAAATATATTTGTCGTGCTGGTTGGATTGGGGAGGAGAGTGGGGGGGAGGGAGCATTTAGTATATAGTTTGACTTCAGTATGTCAAAATCATAATAATTCATGTAAGATATGTCATGTCTGGTACTGTTAGAAAGGTTATAATATGCCAAGTAAGATGATGATACTTTTTGTTCATATGTTATATGTGTAATGGAAGTTATAGATATATTTTATACATTTGTATTTCAAATTGTGCTGTATGAGACACACCCTAGACAGGGTGGCAGCAGAACAATAGCCTGCTTAATGGCCCATTGAGACATCCGCAGATGCAAGGGGCCCAGGGGGAAAAGCCAGAGGTATACCTGATGAGTCACCAGGACTTGCTCATGTGACTCTGAACTCCATTTTGTTCCTATAAAATTCCACAAACAGCATGGGAAGGGCCAGAGGGTATATAAAGGCAGAGGCCTGGGAATCCATTTTGTTCTTCAGTCGGGATTCAGCTTCAGCTATCAACCTACCTCTGGATCAGCTCATCTACATCTGAACTGAAGCTGTGAAACAAAGGACGGAGACCCATCCAAGTACTGGCTGTATACCACAGGGACTATACAAGCCTGCAAACGCCACAATTCTATTAGAAACCTGATGTATATGGACTTTCAAATAATTTGTATGTATCTGATTTCTTTAATCCTTTAACATTTCTCTTATAGTTTCTTTTTATAATAAACCTTTAGTTTTAGTTACTAAAGGATTGGCTGGCAGTGTGGTATTTTGGGTAAGATCCAAACTTATATTGGTCTGGTACTGTGGCTGACCCTTTGGGGTCAGAGGAAACCTTTTTAGTAAAGAACATAGGATTTAAATAAACTGGTCTCTTTACTGGACCTAGTGGCTGATTTACTGCATTTCAGTCTCTGGCTCCCAAAGAGGCTGTGTGTATTTGTATACTGGCTTCTAGATAACCAGTGTGGGCAATCAAAAGCAGTTTGTGGCTGGTTGGAAAGTCTGGTTTCAGTGCTACCCACCAGTGCTGAGAGAATCTGCTCTCCTTTTACAGCCTGCCCTGACCTTGGCATTTTCAGGTAGCTACCCTAAGCCCAGAAGGATCACAATATTGTTACCCTTTTTTGGGCTGAGTGGTTAGCCCATATCTGGGGCCTTTTTGGATTGTTTCCATTCAGAGGAGATATTGATCTGAATCAGGTATAACTCACTGCACATAGTGCCTCCTGACCATCCTGGGGATTAGCTCTAGCTAGGAATTGCACCCTCCTCGATTAGTGTTTCTCCCACTGTCATCTCACGCTGTGGTCCCTCTTGCTCTAAGAGCCATGGCTTCCTCTTCATGACTCAATCCTATATGGTTGCCCCTTCCAGCAGTTGCTCAAAGTCCTTCTGGAGTCTCAAGGAGTCTTCTCCAGGGGAAGCCAGCCCCCACTACTCCATATCCAGTCCAGGGACTCTCAACCCAGCAGTTCTGGGCTTTATTCTCTCAACCCTCACTACTCCTTCCCTGGAGTGCTTCTCATTCTTCTGATTCCCTTGCTTTCTCTGCATTTACCAGTACTAACTCCCTCTTCCCAGGATGTGACTGCAATCTTTTCCAACCACCCTTGTCTGTTGCCAGCTTCCAACCTTTATAGGCCCCCATCTGTTCCAGCCCACCTGAGTCTGCTTGCAATCAATTCCCTCCCCACCTTCCTCCAGGTGCAGTCTGTGAAATTAATAGGCCTACTTGGCCACCATAACCCCTTCCAGGCTTCTGTCACAAGTGCAATCATGTTTATTTGCAAATATCATCCCTAAAGTCCTGTTTCTCTGAACACAATAAAAACAGACAGCTAGGCAGTTTCATTGTCCAGAAATCTAAGTCCTTCTTTTCAGTAAGTACTATACCCAGAAGATCCATCTGTTTCTGCCCTTTGCCATGCTCATGGCTGCTTCTGGCTTTCTCCTGACTATCTTTGCTGACACACAGCTGCAACCTATCAATCTCCTCACCCCAACATTTGCAACTACTTCCAGGAAAATCCCTCAGACTGCAAGTAGTGACTCTGCTCACACTTTGCTGTGCAGCCTAGTGCCTTGCGTAGTAGCTTCCTATTGTTTCAGCTATAACCATACAAAGGAGCATTTAATAGTTTCTTCCACTTAGCCTGAACTAAGAGTGTTTAGCACACCCAGCAACTTTATTCATGGCTGTAATTGTCTATAAATCAAAGTCCTACTGATGACATCCATTAACATCTCCAAGTATAATATGCTACAGTTAATGGAAATATTTAGACTCCTTGTTCAAGAAACAAAACATATTATCTATAGGATTCAATCTAATTTTCATGTAATTTTACATGCATACAGACTTTGTTTTGAATTTTAAAGTCATTTTACAATATTTTATCTTCTTTGTAATAAACACTGTTGCTATTTCATAGGTTTAAAAATATAGAAGCCTTCTGAAGGACTAAATATTTCTAAATCCCCATTATAAAAAGGATAAAAATAGACAAAGATAATCCTGCAAACCCTTACTCATGTGAATTATCTTCACTTTTACCAGTAGTCCCATTAAAGTCATTGGAACTTCACTTCAACCACTCATGAGAGTAAAGGTTGCCTTTGCTGGTGAAGCCTTGCTAAAAGAGGAATTAATCTCATTAAGATTGATGGGTGTGAATGGACTCTTTAATTAACATAACTATAAGGATAAATTAATCACAAAACCCTATTTAACCAAAAGAGTTGGATGAACCCACCCAGGAATTTTGGATAGTGCAGACAGAGGGGCTTTTGGCTGAGTATTGTTTTGCTAGGGTGTGTGTGTGTGTGAGAAACAGAGAGAAGGAAGGAGGGCAGGTAGAACACAACCAGAGAGTGACAGCTTGAAGAAATCCAAGCAGAAGCATACAAGCACAGTGTCATCCTGGGAAGACGCTAGAGAGAGAGCTTTTGGGTCTGGTGCTGGCTAAGGAAGCCTAGGTTGTACGCAAAGACTTTGTCCCCTGTTTTTGGTTCCTCTTGAGCTCAGAAGTCTGGCACACAAAGTGTACATATATTTCTGTAAATCTGGGCCTCTTTCCCCTACCCCCACACTTTTTTCTACCACTAAAAAGAGAGAAGTGATGTCTGAGTCAAAAAAAAAAAAAAAAAAAAATTTAAAAATGTTTCTGAAAAGCCAAGTCAGAAAAGGAACAAGTCAGTTAGAAATAGGCCTAAGACACAAAAGCCTGAGCCCAGCTATCTGGCCCATGCAGGTATATTCCTGTGCTGAGCAGAGGCTCTTCCTGTGGGAGTAAGGATCCACTCATGACCATCAGATTATGGGATGGGGCCAAAGTTGGTAGCTGGCCTTCAATAACAATAATAAATTTATAATTCTATACTTTATAATATACATCTAGTTTTTATTATATATCCTTCCCATCCCAGTGTTGGTACTCAGGTTGGAAACAGGTCTCTTCTATTCCTTGCTATCGTTTCCTGCTGTTTCCATTCAGAATGGTGGCCTGGTTCTGATTTGATATCAGTGGAGTTTTTAATGGGACTGGATGGTTAGGCCTGCAGTCAACCATTCACATGTTATCTGGGTTTAGGACCAGCCGCCACATCAAGGTGCAGAAGGCAGGGTTATAACTTAGTTTACCATACTAAAAACTAGCTCTATAGGCAGACACTAACTAGGTTGGCCTCATAACACCACTGGGAGTTAGATGAGTGTTATCCCCATTTGTAAAAGAGGGAGGATAACATTCATTCAACAGCAAAACCTAGATTAGAAATTGGGTCCTTCTGCCTTCCAACCTGTGCTCTTTCCTCCAAAACACATAGCTTTCACCAGCCATTGAGAGTATTCAGATCTGGATTATGGGTTAGGCTCAGCTCTAATTCAGTTGCATAAGGAGGTTATATATTTAAAAACAGCTACACGCTAGAGAAAGTTTAGCCATTTAAATGCTCAAGCTAAACAACAAGGCACCTTCCAAATGCTAGCTGGCTAATGTGAGGAAGAAAGCCTGGGGCCTCCCATATCTTTTGTCCATTTTATTGCTTGCTCACTCCACCTGCTCTTTTCCTACTTGGATGCTGCAGATAAAACAGTGAGTCAGAAGTTGCTTGGCGGTCCAGGCCACGGACACCACAGTGGTCTCTGGCAGCTTGAGCAGCATTTACAGGCTATTCATATAGCTCAGTTTGAATGTATGACACCTCATCTGGGCTGCAAGAACACACAAAAGGACTGGCAAATCCATGTCACCTGAGATGCCTGACAATTGCTAGTTCCAAATAAGAACAAACCCTATGGGTTCGGGACCTGCTGTCAAGGCCAGGTGATGGGCAGCCAAACCTAGTGGTCACAGCCCACAGTCAAGAGCAGCTGGATCAGGCTACCAAGAAATCAGAAGCAAGAGAAAAAAATTGGGCTCAAAACCTTACCTCAGTAACTAGAGTCAGGCCAGGTCAGCATACCAGGTGGTCAGAGGCAGGAGAAAAAGAGATCAGCACCACAAGTCAGTGATCAGGAGCTATGCTGGGTCAGGATACCAGGAAGTCAAGCCAGGGGAGCAAAGATGCAAAAGGGTCACTGTATAGAATAGGGAAAATCCCAGTTGTTCTGGCAGTTTCCTGTTCCTGGCTTAAGTAGGGTCAGGGACAATCAGCTTCTCTAGAACTCTGCCAATAGGACATCAGAGGCAGAGTCTAAATCTGGGTGTTCATAGGTCCCAGGTCAGCAGTTATCCACAGACTGCTAAGTGGAGAATTGAAGCATGGCTACTTCTGTGAACCCAGGTTCAAGCGCTGTAGGTTATGACATGTCCAGCACTAACATCATGAGCTTTTGCCACTTGAGTTAAAGGAGTTACTCTTCCAGCTAGCTGCTATAGCAGACTTTTGGTTCCTCTGTGAAACAGCCACTAGAGGGAGTTGCATAAGCCATACCGAATAGTTGAGGTATGTCTACACAGCCTGCATATACAAGTCCCCCAACCTGAGTCACCAGACTCAGGTTATTGGGGCTCATGCTACCACACCAAACATAGCTGTGTAAATGTTACAGCTTGGGCTCTGAAGCCTAGGGAGGGGGTGAACCTCAGGACTGTAGCAGGCTCTGATTACTGTGTTATATAATATTTGAATAAAGGAATAAATAGTTGAAATCAAGAATTGTTGCTTTGATGCACAGAAAAAACAAACAGCCCAGATTGTGGATAACATGTCTAAAAAATGTTACAAAGTGATATTTCAGTCTGAGAAACAGCCAGGTTAGATAAGTTAAAGAATTGGAACTAATTTATTCCTCCATGATAGAATTCAGACAGGTATTTCACTGTTCTAAGTTGGGGAGAGGAAATATATTTGTTATTAATGGCTTGTGTGAAATGAAAGGAAATTTTTATTTTAACCCATATCTTTTTATCAGCAATGCTGTTCATTGAGCTCTCTCCTTTCAGTGTTCATGCCTAATAGGATCTGTCTCTTCCCTGTATGGTTTATTAGTAAGCTTCATGTTTCTGCCCAAATTAAAACTTGATTTCTCTGATGTCCGAGGATTAAGTTTGTTTGTTGTATTAATGAGTTCTTTTGTGGATAAGAGCTGGAGGAAAAAGCAGCTGTCAGTTATGTTGGTTTTGGCAGAGTCATTTATTTTGTAAGCATTGTAGTCAGAACGGTCCAAGAACTGATAGCCCAAGGTGTCACAGCCACTGATAGCCACAGTAGTCTTTAGAAAGTAAACAATGAATCTTTTTGAAGTATTTTGGCAGAAAACCAATTGTTTCTAGCTGAAGGGTCCTGGGTATATGTTTGTGCACATGCATGTGTTTGAATATGGCGAAATGATAGCAGATTTTGCCCTAGCCTAGTAGTCCAGCACTGATGGTTCAGGGCGTCTTGATTAAAGTGGAGGTACTTTACTAGTTCAGTATTTGGTGTTCCTTGGTCCACGTCGGAAGCCTGAAAGCAATGAAGTGTGCGTAGGATGGAGTTATCCTGGACTGAGGGAGGACTTTTAAAAAAAATCATTCTAGGTGCCAGTTCATCTCCTCCCAGGGAGAAACCTGAGGGAGGAAAATTAAAGGAAAAGAAAATGTTGCAAGGTTCAGTTTTTAAGAAATTTTCATTTCGCTTTGGGGCTTTGGGAGAGTCATGTGGGCAAGGGTAAGGTCTCCCGCACCAATGGATCCTAAGTGGAGTAGGTAAGCCTGAGACACACAAGCAGAGCAGTGCGAGTGGAGTTCTGTCTTCCCACAGCTTGGTTCCTTTGGGAGCTATGCTGCCACTAAGAGGTCTCCATTGACTGCATGCCAGCAGCCACAGACCAGATCCAGTAGGTGTTAATACTGCTTTACTCACCCACTTACAGCAAGGGATAGAATATATACACTGCACACACTCCCAGCACAGGTATAAATAGCAGCAGAGATGGTGAGGGTTTGCCTAGATGCTAGAGTATATATTCTGCACAGCTCTCTACCTGCCCAAGCAGTACTTTTCCCCTATCTACACTGCTATTTTTAGCAGTCTGGTGCCCTGCTGCCTCCATGCTGTTGGAGCTTTTCCCACTGCAGAGAAAGATTCCAGCAGTGGGGAAAGGTTCTGGCAGGGAGGAAACAGTGGGGAAGGCTCCAGAGCTTTCCACTGTGGCATGTAGCTACACTCCACAATGTGGCCATAGCCTGCATTGCACTGTGGCACATAGTGACATGTACCCTACACGCCACTGACAGGGTAAACAAGGCCTAAGGGGAATTGTTGCCCAATGGGCTTTTGAACAGAAATGCATTGGGGTGTGGGGGTTACTGTGAGTGATGGAGCCACTATTTCACCCTCTCTTGCCTGAAGCCACACTTCCAAAGACTTGACTGGGCCCACTTCCTTGCAAGCTGCGGTGACAAGGCTTCCATGTGATCCCAAGTAAGAGGAGGAGGAGGAGAATGGTTCACTGTCCCCCCCCACTCTTGCCACCAATCGTGATCTAGTGTATCTCTGTATCATCCATTCACAGAAGTGTAAGCCTACATCTGGAGACTTTTTTTAATTGTGAAAAGACAGGAAGAGGAAAAGCATCTGCTTCCTTGCTCCCAAAGAGACTAATTCAGCTCAGAATCAAAATAAAGAAACTACCAACATGAACTTTATTCCCCTACTGGATCTGTTATATTCAACATGTAGCAAATCCAAGCTAGAAAATAAACCCATCAGCCATATAAAAAGCTATAAACGCCTCCCACCCTATTAACATACAAACAAGATTAAACAAGACCCAGTAGAGCTAACTGTGTCCATTTCTTACAGCTAATAAGCCTTAACATGAGACACATAACTGGAGAGAGAAGGGGCCAAATTAGCCCGAGCTGTGTCTTTTCAACATGCATATACACTATATAAAATCATGGAAGATTTTTATGGGAAAGGATTAGGGAACAAATGTACTTTTTGGTTGATTAGATCTTTGAAAAAGCACCAAATTACTGAAAAAATGAATGTACTAAAGCAACTATTCAGAAGATTTCATGAACATTTATCATATTACTTCTTTAAAATTTGGTCTTGACAGTTCATGAATTAAAATAATAAAATACTCTTTTTAGAGATTCATGAACATTCATATACATACTAAAATGCCTCCTATTACAAAAACTGTTTTATTAAAAGGAATTTTAATAATTGCCTCAAAACTTTGGTCCTTAATGATTTTATGCATATTCACAAAATTATAAAAACAGTTCACCTGAGTAGTGTCATTATCCCAAGGTCTTTAGATTGCAGCATGAGTGTAGAGAGAGCTGGTCAGCTGAAATACCCAAAATATTACTAACCATCTGCATTTGTGCTTTCTTGTTGGTTTTTAATGTACTTTTCCTCCCCAGATCAGTCAACACTTTTAAAAAGCTCTTGCCCCACCACATTTGTCTTTTTACAGTGCACTTAATGTAGCCAAAGATGAACTCTTCATATAGATACAATTTTTTTTTTTAAATTATGAGTCAGACAAGACAAAAAGACTTATTTTCAGAGCTGATCTTGAAGATTGACAGAATAGGTTGGTCTCATCTTCCCTGAGCACATAAGCCAAGCGAGGAAGACAATGCTAGAGTCCACTCATCAAAAAAAAAAAAAAAAGAGGCACATTCAGACATGACGGACAACACTTTAGTTACCAAAAGAAAGAGCCCCTAAGTGAATAGGTATGTTGGGGGGCAATTCATGGGCTTGTTGTATGTGTGTAGGAGACACAATGAGGTGGAACAACAAATTAGCTTCTTCACGATTACCTTTTTGCAAGATTCCAAAAAATACATGGATACAAATAAAATGCAAGATGTACAAGTAAAGGTTTGAGGAACTGTTTTAAAAACAGGAACTAGATGCAATTTCACTGTCTTAGTTTTGTAGAACGTATAAAAAGTGGATGATAAAAACATGAACTGCTGTAAAGAAAGCTAAGTTACTGGCAGCTTATTTGATTGAATAAACTTATACACGTGTTTGCTGGATTGGGGCCCTAGATGCCATTCCCTTAAATCACCCCTATTGCGACCCTAATACGGAGACCCCCCGTTAGTGTAATCTGCTTGTCAGTGTGTGTTTTGTCCCCTCTTTGTGCTCAATCCATGGGGGTACGACTCTATTACATCTCTCAGCTTGAAAGGCTGACTCTTTAGCCCAAGCTCTAGAGATGCCCACTTGTAGCTGTGGAAGTCCCCAGTTCACTCCCTCATGTACTGGGCAAGATGGCAGCTGTCACACATGCATGCAGTACAGAGACTCAGCTACATGGCTGGTCTGCTCACAGCGATCTTGCACAGTATTGAATTGTTTGCAAGCCCTTGTGCTGACTCTCACACCATAAGTGATTATGAATAGTTTGTGACAAGACATTCTATTCAGCATTTGAATGACCGATAGTGCATTATTGTTTAAAGACAAATGCTGGTATTTTACTTAGTACTTTTGTGAATTTAGCAATGGTTTAATCTGAAAAATATTTGTAATTGTCCCCATGTTGCTTTCCTCACTCAAAGAAAACCCTCATTGGAATAAAGACTGAAAGATAGAGCCCATTTCTATGTATTTCCTATGCAATAGGTACTAGAACTAACCTTACAGCAATAGTGAAAGTTTTCAGCCTCTCTTTGTGATCGGGGCTATGATTTTTACAGTGGAACATGGGTTAAATAGAACTATTGAACCACACATAGCTTCTGAAAGGGTAACTTGCTTGGAACTTTGTAGAAAGGAAGGAGTTGAAAAACCTAATTGTGCTTTCCCTTCTCTCTCCCACTTTACTTTTCTTTGAGGCTGAAGCCTGTACATTACATTAGTATCATTTAAATTAAAGGATGGAGGATAAAAATTGGTTTACCTTTTTCTCACCAGTCTCTCTCAACCCCTTGCCCTCTGCCCACATATTTAACATAATTGTGGAGGTGGAGTGGTTCTGGTAGTTTGGTCTCTGCTGTGCATAATTGGGAGTTGAAACACTTAAAAAAAAATCCTACTGTCTAAGGAGAATTGGCTTTCGTCACTAGTTATACTTTAATTTAGACTATTACCTATTTCAGCAGTAATTATTTAGCTATTTAAGGTATTAGAACTAATCGTTACATTTATCGTATAAAAAAGCCTCCAAAAGGAGATTCTAAAGAATCCTCAAAAAAAGGGCATGCCTAGAATCATAAAAGAAAGAGGTAGGGGAGAGTTTCAGAGTGTCCTGACACAAAAACCAGAGGTCTGAGATTTTATTATATGGGTATGGTCCCACTCCAGTGTTTAACGCTGACCTCATTTATGTGCTGAATGAGACAGAATACTGTGGGTAAAACTGACCTATGATGATGCGCCCATCAGAGAAATTTGCACTGGTGTAGCTACATCACTGTACATATATCTACGCAAACCCTAAGGTAGACAGGTTTCACTTGTGTTAAATGGGATGTACTCCAAGGCATCTCACTCGGGCAATTTACCAGATTGTCATATGAATGATTCACTAGTGCAAATTACTCTAACGTAGATGTGTCTTATTTTCATTCTCCATACAAGGGAGAAAATTAAGCCCAGGCTCTAGGAATGTTCATTTTCTTAACCTCCCCTGTTTGAGAACTGTGCCATCTTTGCACTGCCTCCAACCATTGCAGAGTCCTATAGAGATTCCATTTCTGCCAAATTTCCCTCTTATGCTCTTTCTTGTTATATGTATTTTATCCAGTGTGCTTCTCTTCCAAGTGACAGGCACATTATACACAGAAGGTTCAGAGTTCCATTTTACAAGTGGTTGTTGTGAATAACCGTTCTGCTATTTGAGTGAGACATTTCCTCTTGAAAAACTCCATAGCATTCTGTGACCAAATCCTCTCTTGTGACCCGCATTGCTCATAAAAGAAAGGATTCACCGATAGAGTCATGGATTTTTACCTTGTATTAGAGAAATCAATATACAGTACAAGCTGTAACCAAGGTAGCTGTTTAGATTAAAAATATGAAGTCTGGATGGAATTTTTATGGTGTCAGTTGTCATCACCTTCTGAATGGGTTTCTGGGTGAAACAGTGAAAGTTGTGATAACAAAGCTTGTTTCTCAGTATACCAGTGAGTGGCTGTTTTTATCTCCAGTATTTCCAGGTTATTTGGAATCTTGATTAACCTAGATAGATGTGGTTCATGTTTATGTACATACTTTGCAAACAATTCTCTTATTAACTAGCAAGTGGCAGAAATGCTTTTAATTTACAGGTTTCTGTGACACATCAGGTCATGCACAATACACAAGCTGCACAAGTAATACTGTGCACACGATAGCATGCCCTTTGTCAATACATGTCACTATGTACATACAATGGCAGTTAGTTGAAAACGGAGGGTGTGATGTTCAGAGGGTATCCCATGCTCCTCTGCTGAGCAGTGTGCAAGCCACTGAGCGTAGTGGAAGCTGCTGAGCATAGTGGAAGCCAGGCTAGTTCCAATTTTCTAAAAAATCCATGTTTTATCTGTCTCCACCCCATGTTTGCTTTATGGGCAGGCTAGTGCCTTTTTTGAATTGCTGTCGGCCAAGATGGACCCAACAATGCTTCACGCTGCTATGCTGGCAACCTCGAATATGCAGAGACTGCTTAGGCTGTATTTCAGTACTCAGTGCTGGATAAACTTGGCTTGGGACTTTGCCTGCCACACCACCAAGCAGATGACATGGCAGCAGCAGCTCAAGGGTCTTCAGTGGAGGCAGAACCAGGATGCAGATGAGAAGCAGGAGAACTTAAAGTCACAGGTGAGTATATATCTTGGCTTTGCCTCTTCTTGTTTATGGGACTTCTGGTGTTGAGTCCCGAGGTTTGAGGATACCTGGGGTGATAGAGGACTCAAAAGAGCTGGGTTCCCATGTGCTACTGAGCTGAGGTCTGCGAAGGCAATGGACTCTGGGAACACTGCTGCAGGGGTACGTGGAGAGAAACTGCTGGTTTTCCTAGTAGCCTGTATTCTCCTGGAGCTGCACAACATGCATGGGTGTTGGTTTACTGGACTGCATTGCCTGCTGCTCTGATAATAACATGTGCTGCAGCCGCGCCTTCTGGCTTTGTAATGCCTCCAGGAAGGATATGCCTCTGCGTCTCCCTGTTTCTCCATACCACCTTTGGTATGCTGTCCTTATGCCATGCTGTCCTTTGCCAAAGCAATGATCTCCCTGGAAAGCTCCTTGTTGGATTCCCTCTCTGTCCTGGTCCGACTTTGCAGTTTTCCTTTGCCTTGCCTTGCCTTGCAGGTGTTTATATGATGGCAGAGAGGTTAGCGGGGTGAATGTGCGGCAAGCTGCATAGTTCTCCCCTTTGCATCCCATTTAAGTTGTTCTGACTCTGGATGAAGTTACACTGAGGCAGGTGATTAGGAGGCAGAGAAGGGCCTAATTTAAAAGGGCAGATCAACAAGATATGCTGTGAAGTTATTCACCAAAATGGTTTCCCCAGATATGTTGGAGGAGTGGAAGAGAGTCATGAGCTATGCCAGGGGAATGGCCATGCAGCTGTTCCTCATAATCTCCAAGCAAATAAAAAAACTGAGCAATTTTTCAGCCTTAGATTTTGCTTCATCTCCCCTGGAGATATGTTGCGAGAGTTAAGAGAAAAATAGATAGGATTCTGCAATGATTAGGAACGGTGAATGCTTCTGGGAATCTGTAAGAATGCATGTTATACATGGCATTTAACCCTCAGCAGGGAGCTGTACTTGCTGTTGCTTTACAGGCATGCAGTGTCAGTGCCTACCTCATGTAAAGTGAGAACACTAACCAAACTCTTTTTCCTCTAACCACACCCTTTTGCATTTCGCACAAGAGAATGTTTTTCTTATCCCAGTCTTCTGTGAGGAGCAGGTGAGGTAGAGGCTGCCGTCGCACTATGCTGCTGGCTGCCATTTTCAGGTGGCACACGTAGGAGGATGGGTGTTTGCTGTGCAGGACAGCTGAGGGAAGGAAAATAGGTGCAAGTGGCTTCCACAGCATAGGCCTGAAAATGGTTGGTAGTTGGAGCTTTAAAATGAGACAGAGGCCAATTGCCTGGTCGGAGTAGCTACCATTTTGGATAGCCGAACATGGGGAGGAGAGGAGGGTGCAAATGACAATGGGGGCCAAAAGAGGAAGGAAAGAAAAGGGGACTTGGGAAGGCTTCCAGTTCACATCCACCTAGACTGGCTGCATCCCTGGGGCATCCAGAACAGAAGCTATCATGGTACTATAGCATAACAACATAAAGTAAAACAAATATTAGATTTTTAAGAAGATATAAAAATATTTACATGGCCAGGTTCCCTCCATAGGATCAGTCTCCTCAGTCCCAGTCTGGGTTCCTGCCTGGGAACTGGAGTTGGTTGCTGCAGGGCAGAAATCTGACTTTCCTTCTACCTAGCTGGTGTCAGGATACAAATTTCTGAATAAATCTCTTCACTGGCCTACTCATGCTTATCCTCTGCTGAGTCTTGCTAGTCTTATGGGTCATTGTGGGGGACGGAGAGTTAGCAGAGGGGAGAAAGCAGACAATGGTCTCCACAAGTTTTCTGGGTTGGGTGGTTATGTAGTTATGTAAAATCCTGTCTAGCTCCTCAAAAAATGGAGAGGTTACTTTCTCCTGTCATCCCTCATTTTACTGGAAGTGCTCCTGAGCTTTTTCTTTTCATTTGTCACTGTTTGGGATCCTAATCGTGGCCTGCTCATGGACATCTGCCTAACAATGTCAACAGAAAGGTCTTCATTCCAGTGGCTAGCCACAAGAGCTCCTGGTGTTGATGCTTCTCCCCAGATGGTGATGACATCTGGTTTCTTTGCACAGCTCTAAGCAGCTGCTCAAAGTACATTGTAGGGCATATGGAGTATTATCACAGCTATTATGATAAACTGGAATCCAGGAGCAAACGGACAAAATAGAGCTGTGTGCTATCTTATAAATGGGGCGAGGATATCTGGTCAACTTGACCCCAGAACAGAGGAGGGCACATGGCTAAACAGATGGGTCCATAGTAGTCACCTGCGAAGAAGTGTCGGATAGCCATTGGAAGAGAGTCAAAGTAGTTTGCAGTGGCAATGCATGCCCACTAACAGAACACAAGACTAACTTGATTTGTGCAAAGTTAGTTCACTTTGAGTTTGGATTAAATGCAGAGTAAGTATGCTACAAGGAATTGTGTCATGTATATGCAAGTATTTTCAGACTGGATTAAATTGATTTAGTCTGGTTTAAACCCTCCCCCTATGTAGACAAGTCCTTAGTTATTCTAAAGTATCAGATGGGCTCCAGCCTCAAATATTCAGAGTCATCACATAATTTGGCATAACTGGCAGTCTGTGTAGAAGAAGTCCAGGCCCAGGACTGCAAAGGTGTTGTAGAAGTGTTTGTGGGTATCTTCTACAACTCTTGTCTGCAGTCTGTCTGTCTTAAAACAGTGTTATTCCTCCATTACTTTCATTCACAAGTTAAAGAAAAGAAAAATGCAGCAATCTGGTGCTTGTTTGAATTAAAGTAAACAATTTGCATAAGAGAGCAATATGGGCTCCACATCTAGACCATTAATTATTGAAAATTGCTCAGCCTAGGATGATCATCATGTGGCCGTGATGTTTTCAGTCCCAATCTTGCTTCCATGAAATTAAACATTAAAACTCCCATTAACTTCAATGGGAACAGAGGCTGGCCCTTAATTAAGCGATATGCTGTCCTAATAACTCGTATTGTAGAAAGAAGTAAAGTGAATGATTGTTGGAGATGGGCAAAAGCCAAAATGCCAGATTTGAAATTTGTGGCGTCACCCCATATCTAATATACAATATTTTCTTGCTCCCAGAATATGCAGCTATTATAATGACTGCAGCAGTCTTGTTTTCATATGTGTCCCATGTTAAAAATACACAGGGCAAATCATATAGACAGACACACTAACGCTGAGATTTTCAAAGCTGACTAGGGGATTTAGCGACACAACTCAAACTGAAATTAATGGAAGCTGTCTGGCCAAATCCCATATTCAGCAATGAGAACCTTAACTTTAGAGAAAAGGTAACCTGAGAAAATACGTTATGACAATATACAGAGAAAATCTTTTTGCTCCAGGAAAACCTCTCACTGCTTCTAATACAAATAAGTTTAACCTACCCTTTTATTTTATTTTTTTCTTTTTGGCTTCCTGTGAATGATAGACAGTATTTGTGGTTTGAACTGTTTCTGACTAAAGAGGGGTTCACTTTGTTTTATGAAACCAGAATTAATCAGAAATCACATTTGTGTTCTATGTTTTTTATTGTTTGAAGATTCACAGATGTCTGTCTCTTTTGCTCTTATACAACATACATAATATGAAGGAACCATACGGGCACAATGGGGTCCAAATACCCAGGTTTACTAACTATATACACAACATGGAGACCTAGCTATATGTACATATTGTTGCTCTGGTGGCTTCTGAAATGTAGACAACACTGAGGACCACTAGAGGCTCTCACATTATTTACAGTGGTGTTTTTCAAACATTTTAGGCTGCATACTCTTTCCAAATAGTGTAGTATACCAAGTACCCCCATCTGAGAGAGGGTCATAATATACCTATGGTTAGATTGCCAAGTCTTACTAAATAAAATGTGTTGTTTGACATTACAGGATTTTTCTCGCATACCGCCTGAGTGGAGCTTGTACCCCAATTTGAAAACCACTCATTTAAAGAGTTACCATCCAATTCGTATACATTATAATTTTCCTTTCTCTAAATAATATATGCAGCTATTAAATATAATTTGGGATTGAAGCTATGAAGTGAACACCAACTAATATTAATGTGGGTCCTCATCAAAGTGCACCCTCTCAATCCTTCCAGAGCCTAATGTATGACACAAGCTTTTAAAATGTATGACAATTACTCAAAATAAAGTCCTCAACAAGGGTAGAAGAAGAAGCATCTTGAGATAATGCAAGATTAATCTTTTTAGAATAGATAAGGTTTCCTGTAATCTTCGATTTACGTATAATCCTAGCTCTGAGGCATGGCAGCAGCCTTCTCTCTTCTCTTCCTAGGGTAATGGATCTTGCGTTCACCTATAAGGGGTGCCTGATGCCTCCACCCAAGGAAACTTCTCCTAGTGCAGAGAACACATAGGGCTTGTCCTTTGGGAAAATATTTAACACACACAATCTGCTATACAAGAAAAAAAAAACTATCACAATTCCCAGTGTTATAAAACAATAACCTTGGTTTTATTAAGTATAGGAAACTCAGGATAGGGAACAATGGAAAAAGGTACCAGGATAATAAAACATAAACCACAATGACACATCAACTCAACGCCTCTCACACTCACAGCAGTACAAACCACCCTGTGCTTCCTTCCAGTACTGTCTAGACAAAAAGCAAGTGTAGGCTCAATCTTTGATGGGGGAAGTGCAGCATTAAAGGCAATGGCTGGCTTAAAACATAATAGCAAAATAAACGAACAGGAATGTTCCAACAAAGTATCCACACCAACAACAATAGGATCGTCCTTGAGGTGCTATGGTCTGAATTCCACTGTACAGTTAGATTGGATCCTGGCAGCCTGACCATGACTCTTTCAGACTCTGGCGTTTCAGATGACACTCTTCAATGTCCCAGAAATCCCAAAAGGACTCAAAAATCTTCCCTGGGATAGGAATGGTCCTTTAGAGATGTGGTATTTCAGGATCATCATCTCCAAAGCAGTTACATACAGTTCAACCTTTCTGATATTAATATTATGCAACAAAGACCACTGAGGCAAAGAAGGAAACTTATCTGCCTAATAGTCTTTAATGAACTGAAATAGGACCATCTCTAGAGTCTTATTGCTATTACATTTTAATCTGAACTGGAATTCAGGAGATCTGGGTTCAGGTCCCAGCTCTTCTGTAAACTTTTTGGAACCTTGAGCCAATCACTTAATCTCTCTGTACCTCAGTCCCCCATCTGTAAAATAGGAATAATAGCAATTCTTTTCTCCTACCCTTTATGTTTATTTTGCTTTAAAATAAGTATAATGCAATCATCCGTAAGTTCTAATCAGCTTGCCAGTTACTTTACATTTACAAACATTAAATGCAGTGCAGATCAGATCAACCCTTCTACCAAGCAGCAGGAACACATACTTAGCTACTGCCACTCCCCGACATTGGTGTGTATCTCAGTCCACCTGCCAGTCCTTAAAAGCCCAGATAAAACAAAGGGTCCTGCAGTGTGCCATAAAGTAATCAAACCTGGGCTATTCTGAACCAGGGGAGGTCATTCCAGAACCTTGGGCCCTTACAGAGAATTCATTGCCAGTAGCCCCCCTCTCTGTTAGGTATCGAGAACTAGCATCTGTGCCTCCTCTGACTGTAATTAAGCCAGTGCATCATGGGGATGGCCTTTGTCTGCCGTGTTTCTTTAGACCGTAAGCTCCTTCAGGACAGGACCTCTATTTCATACAAATATGTATAATATACAGCCCAAATTATCCTGATTTGGACCTCTAAGTGCTACAGTAATACAATAATAATATTGACAGAAAGATGTACCTGGCAGGGGTGTAAGTTTCTTGTACAGGTTCCCTGTATTTGAGAGATCTGGAACAGTAGACAATGAGTTAGAAAACTGATATTAAAAGATGAGTGACTGAAAAGTTTTATAACCCACGATATTGCTACAAGAAGCTGAGTGCCCTCATTGCCCATTGAGGCCACACCTACATACAATCCATTAACAACTTTTAAATATAAAATATAATTTGCACCTATAACCATACTTATAAAGATATATGGTTCATCTTGAATTCTGCTGGCAGAGAAGGTACTTCAGTTCACTCTGGGACTAATAAACTCAAGTGTGTGCTGTGCAGGACTATATTTGTTAAAAAGCAGCCTAGTATAAATAGCTAGCTGACTTTTATATTAAATCCTGAAGTGGACGGACCAGAATATTATATCATATTGGCACTAATAGTCTAGCATGGTTTGTATTTCAAATAACCCTGGCACTTAATATCCTGGAAATGTTAATACTGGGAGAAGGAAACTCTTCTGGAAGGAAAATGTCAACCTGCACACCAGCACTGACAACTGCCTTATGTAGAGAAGGGCAAAATGAGACCATATTTTTAGTACTCACTGTTGTTAATGTTTACTGATATTCATCTCCTCTCAGCATATTTACCACAGTGTTAAACCAAGAGGGATATTTTCAAAGGCACAAATGTTAGCTAAGTGCCTGATTCACACTGAGGGTGTGAATTCATTCTGGGGCTTGCCTCCCAGCAAGAGTCACCAGACTTGGCTTAGAAGGACTTGCACTAGTGCTCTAAAAATAGCCATGTAGAAGTTGCTGCTTGGGCTGAAGATCAGGCTCCAGTACCCTAGGGAGAGGGATGGGCATCAGAGCTCCAGGGCAACGTGTAACTTCCAAGTGGGAGGAAGGCTCGCTTCCGTGGGCTCCAATACCCTGTGAGTCAATTGCAGTTAGGCACCTAGTTACCAATTATGCTTTTGAAACTGCTGCCTCCCCCCGGATGTGTTTTGTTTCAAGGGGAAGTTAAAATGGGAGGTATCATTCCAAAATGGACTAGTATGGGTAGTTGCTCATATGATTCTTGTCTGGCTGACCATGGGTGCCAATGAGAGAAGTATGAGAATGGATGGGAAAGTAGAAAAGCTGACCTGGGAAGAAAGTGAGAAAGAGGGGCAAGTGAAGGTATGGTGAGACAGTGCCCTCAGCATGACTAAGAGATTTTTTCCCCTTAGTGGGGCAATCAGAAAGGCCCAATCCAAAGACCCTTTAGGGTGAATCAAGATATGGGAGAGCTCTGCCCAGGGAGTTAAGGATCCCCAGGAGAAGTTTTTGCGACTGCTTCAGTCTTCTTGGAGCAGAGGGCTGTGTAGAGATCAGTAATAACAAGGAGTAAATCTGACACCAGAATGCACCAGAACTACAACAGATTCATAGATTCCAAAGCCAGAAGGGACAATTGTGATCACCTAGTTTGACCTCCTGTATAATACAGGCTACAGAACGTCTCCAAAATAATTGCTAGCGCAGATCTTTAAGAAAAACATATAATCTTGATTTAAAGACTGTCAGTGATGGACAATCAACCATAATCCTTGGTAAATTTTTCCAATGCTTAATAACTCTCACCTTTAAAAATGTATGCCTTATTTCCAGTCTGAATTTGTCAAGCTTTGGCTTCCAGCTATTGGATTGTGTTATACCTTTCTCATTGGACTGAAGAGTCCATTTTAAATATTTGTTCTCTATGTATGTACTTCTAGACTAAGGGATGACTTGATTATAATCTTCTCTTTATTAAGCTAAATAGATTGAGCTACTTGAGTCTGTCATTGTAAGGCATGTTTTCTAATCCTTTAATCATTCTTGTGGCTTTTCTCTGAACCCTCTCCAATTTATCAGCATGCTTCTTAAATTGTAGACTCCAGAACTGGACAAAATATTCTAACAATGGTTGCATCAGTGCCAAATACAGAAGTAAAATAACCTCTCTACTACTACTCCAGATTCTCCTGTTTATACATCCAAGACTCACATTAGCCCTTTTGGCCACAGCGTCACACTAGGAGTTCATGTTCAAATGATTATCCAGCACAACCCCCAAATCTTTTTCAGAGTCACTGCTTCTCCTATCAACCAAAGTTGTAATCACATAAAAAAACAAAGATATCATGTTAGTTTGACAGGGTCTATTTTCCATAAACCAATGTCGACTGGCATTAATTATATTAGCTTCCTTTTATTCTTTCTAAATCAAGTCCCATATCTGCTTCCCCTTTACCAGACATCGATATCACACTGATGGGGCCATAATTACCACAGTCATCCAGTTTGCCCTTCTAAAATATTGGTACAACATTAGCTTTTTTCTAGAACTTCCTCCTTATTGAAAATCAACGTTAACAGTCAGCTCTTTTAAAACTCTTGGATGCAAGTTATCTGGACCTGTTGATTTTAAACTATCTACTTTCAGCAGTTGCTACTTAACATCCTCCCATTATACCTCTGAGCTAAGCCTGATGAGTCATCCCACACAGGTTTTGTTATAGGCCCCATGCCATTCAACTAGAGTTCAGTTAATCCACAGGCAAGGCCGACCCAGGTGATCCCAAGGCAGGTATATAGGCTCCTAAGGGAAGCAGTCTCTCTAGCCTGCCCAATGGTCCTACATAGTCAGGAACACTCCCGCCGCCAATCAACAGAGTGCTCTTGCTACTGCTCCAGCCAGCCCTTGCTCCTGTTCTATTCATGCCCATTTCCACGCTAGCCAGATCCTCCTCTAGCCTGCATCTGTTCCTGTTTCAGCCGGCAGCCTGGTAGTGGAAGAGAAAGTATTATCATATGACGAGACTTCATCTCTGTTTCTCTCCCTCCCACAAATACAGAACAGACCTATTTTAGGCTGTGCTGGCATGAAAAATCCCACCCCAACTTTCTTTTCAGGTCTGGCTTTTGTTGTAGGATCCTCCAGTCCCCGCTCTCACACTGTGGCAGGCAGCATGAAGTATGTCAGTATGGGGCAGGACACAAAACACGCTCTTCCTGTGCATGAGGATGCAAGCAAGGAGAAAAATTAAGTTGACATATTAGGCCATCAGAGGATTCTCTGTGCATATAAGGACCTTTGAATAGCATGGAGCCAGTGTTGGCTTCTAAGCCATCTTGCAAATGCAGGAAACAGGGCTGAGAGAAGAACCATGGCTATAATTCTTCCCCAAGTCATATTGGTGCAAGTAGTTATTTTTATTACTCTAGCACTTAGAGGCCAGTCAACCAGGGATCACCACCCCATTGTGCTAGGCACTGTACATATACATGAAGTGTTCCCTGCCCTAAAGAGTTTATAATCTAAGACTATAGGTGAACACAAACAAACATGCAGGGACATTGGGCAATCTGAAGGGTGGGCCAGTGCAGTCCTAGAATTGGGGAGCACAAAGATTGTTTAAAGCCAATTTTGCATCCTTCCTCTTCAACTCTTCAACTGTGCCAAGCAAGAATTTGGCCTATCACCAACAATAATACATAGGCCCTTAGCATTTTTCAGGGGGGATTGGCTGAGTTCACACTTAAGAGGGAAGAGGTTCACTTATTGAATAATGTTCACTTAATTCAGAACCCTAGGTTTTCCTTAAATAGTATTTTGTAGTAGGCCGTCAATCTGACACTGCTTTTATTAAAAATAAGAGGACCACAGCTCAAGGTGGTATGGTTACCAAAACACTGGACCCCCATCTGCAACAGCTAAGTTGTAAACCACCAAATAATGTGATTTGGAATGGAAATGCTGTCAGTACCTTAGTCTGGGTGTGACCAAAGAATTATAATGAATCAAGCAACAATCTCGGTTAGATTGAAATATATTTTGCAGCTTTTTGACCATTTAATGAGCCCTATAATGTCTCTTCTGCGCTTGAAAGTCAGAGAGAATTATTCTATAATTTACAAATTGAGGCTTAATTATTTTCAGGACATCACTTAAGTATAATTTTCATTTTATTCTAATCTAAACTTTTATTGTATAATGTCCTATTGGCTGTGTAACTATTACTACCAACCTGTCAGCATGAATAGAGTTGGCTTTCTACCAGCTTCAGTGGGCAAATCCAGTGGTGAAGCAGCAATAGCAGTTGCATGTTAGAAACTAGCATTAAAAGATGCTCACGAATCTTATTCTGGGAAAGTGAGGTTAAGGTATATCATGGGGATGGTACATAGTACCTGTCAAAGGAAATGAGATGGCCAGTTTTGTTTGCGTTGATTGATGGAATGTTTTACTGCAAAAGTTCTGTATTCATTCTTCCTGTTTGAATTGTAAATATCACCATGGTGCTAGGAGCTTGTATGTGTGTAGATTTTAGCAGGAAAATGTGTCAGAAGACAACGGACATAACAATATGGCTTGGGCTATATTCATTTAGCAACACTAGTTCCCCTTCAACAGCTCAAGAATTCAAGCCTTAAATCAGGACCTGAAATCATGCTCATTTTACTACTATGTGCATAACCCCTCACATGACTGTGCTGTTATGGAGGTGCTGCATTACCTTAGGAGCCATCTTCCAGATGACTCACATCCTTTGTGTACAGCTTTACTGGCTCTCAGAACAATAGTACAAGATCCCATGGGTTTTTTAAATTAAAAAAAAAAAAGCACTTGTGACCTAGTGTAGCTAACAAACCCCCAATTCCCCCAAAAATATTGTACTGTCTAAGGATCTGTATGGGTATGAATTATTTCTGAATTCACGTCCGGGGCATTTGGCTGTAGTGTCACTGCATTATCAATACTTCGCTTAGCTAGTATTGGGGTGAGATTTGCAGGAGACATTGACTAAGGCAGAGAAAATCATGTGTGCAGAGTAACCCCTGCATACCTTGGCAATTCTTATAGTTGCTCTCAATTTGGAGGACTGGCTCTGTATATTATTCAGCTTCACAGAAAGAGAGCAAAAGGAGTGGGAGAACTGCCTGCAGGAGACTTCAAGCCTGGAGCAGGCTGAGTTAACCTGAGACACCTGGCACATGGAGGGACCCACAAGTGGCTGGCTCCTTATACAAGAGGTGACTGGGAAAGCTACAGGATAGTCAGCACTGAGGAGGACAGATGCAAGCTGAATCCCCGCACAAGTCATCCTCTAAGAACTCATAAGAAAGGCAAAGAACTAGATGAAGGAACACTTTTGCGTACCCAGAGTCTAGATAGGAGTCGTGTTGGGGCACATTTTGGGACTCAGTTATTTTCTGAATAAACCCAGACCCCTATAAGGGTGGCACTTGTACAAGCAAGTTTGCAGAGTATCTGTAAAAGGGCCTGGAACAGGAGAGTAAAGCACAGAGTGAAGGCACCCTGGCAGCCCACTCTTCCATATCCACCCGTTTCCATGGTCCTTGGGTACAGCTCTTACTTGAATACCTGTGAAGAATTTTGATTCCAAGACAGAATTATAGCACTCTGCTATTTGTATTGTTTTATGTCATCATTTATGTTTAATCACATCCCTAATGAAAACAGAGAATATCATTTCTTTCTCTCTCTAACTCATGAATAGATGCACAAAGGCAATAAATAGGCAAGATTTTCCATGATATACTTTCTATGTGAGTCATTCCTGACTTGGAAGGACCACATCCAGAAGATAGATAGTAGTTATTCTTTATATCCATTCTTAACTTAACTAGATGTGTATGTCTCTTTGTGGAAACTGCCACCACGTTTGCCATTGAGTGCCAGCTGTGGTAGTTTCAGTACTGTGGACACTAAGTACTAGGAACTGGAATGAGACCATCAAACTCATTTTGTGTAAGTCAAAAAACCCAAGAAATGTAATGGCAAAAAAAATATTGGTTGCTACTTATTAGGACTGGCTATTCACTTGAAAAATTGTTGGAAAAAGTATATACTTTACTTCTAGAACTGAGAAGAACAAGTGCAGTTGGAGATGTTCAAAGCATAGAAGGCTACTACTATCTTCTCAAGTGGTTCGTTTCAGAAAAAATACCAAACTGACAACGGTATGGATCCCTCAATGCCTGTTAAATTGCATGTTTAAGGGTGTGAGATGAGATGTGCTCCCCACACTAGCCCTGCAAGAGCTGAATTAGGCCAGGTGAGCCCAATCAGCTAATTAGGCTGCAAACAGGGGAGCTTTAGGCTGGAGGCAGCTAATTAGAGAGAAATCCACCTGTGAGGGACAAGAGGGGCTGCCAGGAGACTGGCAACAGATGGGGAGCTGGGAAAAGCTGCACTCACTTCTTAGGAACAGGGAGGAGTGTTTGGAGGCTGTAGGGACAAGTTGTCTTCTAAAATCACTCCCTGGGAGGAGGGAGTGATGAGAGTGGCAAACCCAGAGCAGTGAAGAAATCCAGGAGGTATGGAAGTGGCTCAGGGAAAGGCAGCAATGAACAGGAAATGGAACCTGAGCTGCAGCCTGGAATGAAGCTTGGGCCCAGATTCCCCTACCTGCCACTGTGAATTAGAAGACAGGCTGCTGGAGAGCAAGAACGGTGATATGCTCCCTCCTGGCTGGGGAAGCCACAATAGCAACCTGGTCAGAGAACTAAGTCACAAAGATGACCGCTGCTGTTCCTAAGAGTGAGAGGGGACGGCAGAGAAGAAACAGACAGGGTGCAACTGTGAGAAGGGGCGTGAGCCTGACTGAGCTAATCCCCAGAACCACCCGTGTCATCCAGCGGTGAGTAGAGCAAGTCCTTCACAAGGTGAAATGTGTGTGTGTGTGGGGGGGTGTTAGAATTAGGTCAGAATCAAATTATTAAACCAATCTATCATCTTGGATTAAAATAAGCAAACCTATATTTAAATTGTATGTACAGTATTGGTTATATGTGATGTAAATAACTTTTCTCTGTCTCTCACGCCACAAACACTGCACATACACTCAGGACACTATTTTAATAACATGAAACATTCCATTGTTAATTGTTTTCTCTAGCTGCTGTTTAGAAATAGATGTGTATGTGTACCAATCATACACACAGTGCCATTCTTGGTGCACGCATTTGATAGGTAGCACAGAGAGTGATGCCTGTTGTGATCCGTGGCAGGGATATGCCTTTTCTCATCTCTGAAAATCCAGCCAAACTTGGCCCAGTTATAAGCCTTTCAAAGTTTGTTTGCATATGCTCAGTAGGCCTGTTGGGGTTCAGCAGCTGAATTCTCAAAAGATTCAATCTGTACTGAGTGTCCTCCACCTCAAAGCTACAGAAGCTGAGCAGAACTTATCCTGTAATGTTCCTTTTGGCTGCAGGGAGTACCAGACAAGCCTGAAAGGGGTCGAGGGAACAGGCCGCAAGCATCTCGGATTGGGCACCCACAGTTTGTGGACACATGACAATGTCTCTGAATCTCAATCCCCCGTTTGTAAAATGGGTATAATACCACCATGTTACTTCAGAGGGATGTGAAGATGAATAGTCTTCATATAAAATAAAATATGAAGACTTCTATTCAAATCCTGCTATGAATACTGTGAATTAACTAAGGTCTCTAATCACACACTCAGCCACGATAAAACAAAATACTGAATAGCTATTCCTTCAGTGAGCAGTATACATCCTGTGCACTGAATGAGCCAGAGGGCCTGTGGAAAAAAAATATTATCTGATCATGTAATTAAAGACAGCATCAAAATACATATGCACAAGGGGATCAAATTAAAGTTGTACAGGAAACCGTAGTTTTGGAATATCCTAACTTCTAAATGCTTGGGTTTGCCACCTTAATGTTGTTTTTAATATAGTTTGTTGCTTATTGTGCTGGGATGTGTGTGAGTATTTTACAACAAGCATTCGCTTAGTGAAAATGTGTGCATGCATGTGTATTTTTGCAAGCATCAATACATAGAGACATGAAGCCAGCTTCTGATCTTAAGAATACACCAGTTTTAATTGGGAATAATTCCATTGGCTTCAGTGGAGTTGTTCCTGGTATATGCAGAAATACCTAAGAGCACCCTGCAGTTCAGTGTTAATGTTCAGCTCCTGTTTTGAAATAAGTTGAGACATTTAAAGTGTGGGATGTCAACTGAATTGTTGATTGAATTACAGCTCCATGTTCATTGTTGCTAACTGATAAACTGATGAGTCCACTCTAGGAAAATTCCACTGTGCTTTGACTTCTGTTGTCTTTACATGACAAGTGAGTGTGTGTTTCCTAGGAGCCATGAAGTAGCTTAATAAAATGTCACTTTTAAAAAAGAAAGCAGAGTGAAAGGGGGAAAGACTTCAGAGTGATCCCTGGAATAACAAGAGAGCTCTAGCGTTGTTCAAATCTACCATGGACTGTGACAGTGCTCTCCTGGATACCATGTAGTGGGCTAAATATGGAAATTATTTCCAGCAAGGAGATAAACTTTTCTATTTTTCCTCTTTGGTTGTACATTTAAGTGGAACTACACTTTTGAAGGGGAAGAATAGTCTGGAATGGTTAGAGGGTAAGAGGAATAGCAGTGTTAAAAGGAAAATTTAAGTTATTTAAGAGGGGAGGAAATAGACTTGGAGCCCTATTCTCTCCTTCATGCTTCTGTGGTTTGGGTTTTTTTTCCCTTTCAGAGTAGGGCATGCCCTCTCCTAAGGGAATGTCTGGGCACAAACCTGTGGCTCTTAGAGGATCTCATAATGGAGCCAGGCCACAGCAGCTGTCACTGAATCCCCATGGCTCACTATAGCAGCCAGGAATTAAGGTTACAGCGGTTCCTTAATTAAGGTTACAGTGGCTGCTCACTCAAGAAAAATTCCACAACACAGAAGGGTTGTAGCATTACAGTAACTGCAGCTGTGGCCTGCAGGTTTGGGAGAGGAGATAGTCCTCTACCAACCTGTAGCTATGCCCTGCCCTCTTTCCCCCTCCCCTCCACACACTCTTCTAGAGGCCAGAGGAAAGGAAGAACATGCTACAGAGAAATGCATGAACACTAGGGAGAATAGGGCCCCTTAATCATTAGGTGCACTTAGATTGGATGCTCACAGGGAATTAGGTGAGGCATCCTAGGGAAACTACTAAATGTTACTGTCAATTTTACCTACTTTTCAGCCAAAAAGCCCTAATTTAATCCAGCTACTCTTATTTATATCACCCTAAATTGATTGTACTCCTTGTGATTATGCATTTCAAATTCCTGTTGCCTGTTATGGTCACTTTCCATTTGTTTATCCAAATTACACATTTATCTCTGTTTTTTACAGGACTCTGTACTTCCAGTCCCCCCTCATCATTTTTGCTCTTTTGAGCTCATTTTCAAATACCTGTCTGCAGTAACTAGAGGTATTCTCTTATCGGAGCCTGTAATTTCCTGCTCCATTAAAATTAATGGTAGTTCAGCTTCCAGATTCCATAGGCAATGCTGAAAATCTCTGTCCCTACAATACACTGTCAGGACATGCAAAGGACATGGTACAGGTAAAGTGGCCAGGGAGATTGATTCAAGTCTCGACAACTTAATGCAGTCTGGAAAAATCAAAGGGTGCTAAAACAATTGATCTTGTCACACACTATCTTAATAAAATTTGATAGAAGGCTCTTGGGGTAGAACGATCAAAAGTATCTAATGACTTACAGGCTTTTCTGAAGTCATAGTACACAAGCAAAATTATAACTTAATTGGCTTCTGTAAAAGAGCTGGCAGCCTCCTGAGCACACCTTTGTGGTAAGAGATCTCTGTGGTGCTCTGCTACCAAATGATCCCCTCTTTAATACCCATGAACTTACAGTACATGGGTAATTAAACATTCACCTCCTGGGATCCCATTTGAGTCCTTCCATACTAGCTCTCTAGGCCCCAACCCCAGTTCCATCACTCTCCCTTTAGGTAGGGCGGTCAAAGCCTTATTCCCAAAGCTAGTACCAAGTCTCTCAGGCTTTACCTGACTAGAACTCTGTTTTCAGCTGTCAGGCTTCTAGGCCCCCAAATTCTTCTCCCAGTCAGGGTCTGTAGTAGAACCCTCCTGCTCATTTCAGTGCCTCTCTTTCACAGCTCCTTGGTATCAGGGTTTTCCCTAGAAGAGCCTTTCATATTCCCTGCAATCTTCTACCATTTCCTGAGCTTTCTCCCTTCAGTGCAGCCCTCTGCTGTTTTTAATAGAGCAGTAACTCTGATGTCTCCCAGCTGTGGCTCATCCTGTAATCAGGGTTCGCTAATTTCAGCCCTTAAAGGGTGAGCCACTCTGTCATAGCATCATGGAGACTTGGTGGGATAAATCTCAGACTGAAATATAGGTATAGATGGCTATAGCCTGTTCGGGAAGGAAAAAAGGGAGGAAGTGTTGCATTATGCATCAAGAATATATACACTTGTTCTGAAGTCCAAAAGGAGGTGACAGGCAGACCATCTGAAAGTCTCTCAAAGATAAAAAGGGTGGGGAAACGGGGTGACAGCATGATAGGGATCGACTATAGACCACCAAATCAGGAGGAGAAGTCTGAGGAGACATTTCTAGAACCTGCTACAGAAATAGCCAAAATCAGATCCAGTAGCAAATAGTGATTTTAGCTACCCAGATATCTGCTGGAAGAATAATACAACAAAATGTCATAAGTTCTTGGTATATGTTGCAGATAAATTCTTGTCTTAGAAGATATAAAGTTACTGGGAGTGGCCATTTTAGACTTGATTCTTACTAACAAGGAAGAATTGGTTGTGAATCTGATGGGGGAAGGCAACTTGGGTGAAAGGGATCATAAAATGTTTCCTGAGTCTAAGGAAAGGAAGGAGAAAGGGCAGCCAAATAAGGACAAGGGAATTCCAAAAAAAATAAAAAAATAAATGGGGGTGAGGTGGTGGGGAACGCAGACTAAAACTCAAAACTAGTAGGTAAGGTCCCTTGGGGAAAAAAAATTAAGAGAAAGAGGAGTTCAGGAGGTCTGGCATGTTCTCAGAGAGACAATATTTAAAGGTACAATGTAAGCTAGCCCTATGTGAAGAAAAGATTAAAATAGTAAGAGGTCAGGAGGTTTTTAAATGACCTGAAAAATCAAAAAGGAACCCTACAAACAGTGGAAATGTGGACAATTTGCTATGGACAAGTATGAAAGAATAGCATGAGCATGTAGAGACAAATCAGAAAGGCTAAGGCACAAAATGAGTTACCCCTAGCAAAAGACATAGAAGGCAATAAGAAAGTTCTATAAATGTCAGGAGCAAAAGAAAAAAGACTAAGGAAGGTGCAGGCCCACTACTAATGGGGAAAGAGAGCTAACAACTGATGGTAACAAGAAGGCTGAGGTGTTTAATACCTATTTTGCTTCAGTTTTCAAGAAAAAGGAGTAATGGTGACCAGATACTCAACACAATTAATATTAACAAGGGGGAAGGAACAAAAGCCAGCATAGAGAAAAGGGCAGGGTAAAGCATCTTTAGATAAGTTGTGTGATTTCATCAGAACCTGCCAACTTGAACTCTCATTAGGATATCAATAAACTAGCGGCTGCAATCTCAGAACCATTAGCAATTATCTTCGATAACTCATGGAGGATAGGTGTACTATGTTTGCTCTTCTTGAGTCCTCTGAGACCTCACCTATCGTTAAAAAGGGGGATCAAAGAACCCGGAGAATTTTAGACCAGTCAGCCTAGCTTTGATACCCAGAAAGATACTGGACCAAATTATTAAGTCAATTTTTAAGTCCCTAGAGTAGTGGTTCTCAACCAGGGGTAGGCATACCCTTAGGAGTACATAGAGATCTTTCAGGGGGTACATCAACTCATCTAGATGATTTCCTAGTTTTACAACAGGCTACATAAAAAGATATAAAGCACTAGGAAAGTCAGTACAAACTAAAATTCCATACAGACAATGACTTGTTTATACTGCTCTATATACTATACACTGAAATGTAGGTACAATATTTATATTCTAATTAATTTGTTATAATGGTAAAAATGAGAAAGTAATCACATTTTCAGTAACTGTTCTGTGGCACTTATGTATTTTTGTCTGATTTTGTAAGCAAGTATTTTTTTCAGTGAGATGAAACTTGGGGGTATGCAAGACAAATCAGACTTCTGAAAGGGATACAGTAGTCTGGGAAGGTTGAGAGCTACTGCCTTTGAGGATAATAGAGCAACAAGATCCAACATGGATTTGTCAGGAACAAATCCTGCAAAACTAGCCTAATTTCCTTCTTTGACAGGATTACTGTAGTAGTGGATGGGGGGAGCAGTAGGCATGATATCTTGATTGTTATAAAGGCTTTTGACACAGTCTCCTATGACGTTTCCATAATTAAATGAGGGAAATATGTTCTAGATGGAATTACTAGAAGGTGGGTGCACAACTGGTTAAAGTCCATACTCAGTATTTTTATCAATAGTTTGCTGTCAAACAAGGAGGGTATATCTAGTGGCATTCGGCAGGGATCATTCCAGTGTATGGTACTAGTCAATATTTTCATTAATTATTTGGATAATGGACTGGAGAGTATGCTTATAAAATTGGCAGGTTACACTATGCTGGAAGGGGTTGGTAGCACTTTGGAGAACAGAATTAGAATTCAAAGGAACTTTGATTTCAGAACCCCTTCTCAAATTTAACATGATTAAATTCAACGAGTACAAACGCAAAGTACTTCACTAAAGAAGGAAGAATCAACTGCACAAATATAAAATGGGGGAATAACTGGCTAGGTGGTAGAATTGCTGAAAAGGATCTGCAAGTTTTAATGGATCACAAATTGAATGAAAGGAACAATTTGATGCAGTTACAAAAAATACTGTTATTCTGGATGTATAAACAGGAGTGGGGAGGTAATTGTCCTGCTCTAATCAGCATTTGTGAGGCCTTTGCTGGAATACTGTATTTAATGCTGGGCACAATATTTAAGAAAGATGTGGACAAACTAGAGAGTCCATAGGTAAGCAACAAAAGTGATCAAAGATTTAGAAAACCTGCAGCAAGGGAGATTTAGATTAGCTAGAACACTTTTTTCCAGAATTTAACCACTTTTAGATACTGGAATAGGCTTCCAAAGGAAGTTGTAAACTCCTCGTTGGAGGTTTTTCAAACAGGTTGAACAGATAACCTAGACCACTGCTGACAGGTTACTTGGTCCTTCCTCACACAGGGGGATGGACTACATAACCTCTTGAGGTCCTTTCTAGCCATACCTTTCTATGATTTGTAAGTGCGGTATATTGAGGACTCTGTTGGAATTGTAAGTTATCACTTGAAGAGGGAGGAGTGTTTCCTGGTCCTGCTTGTTGGCAAGGTGGCTCTTGAAGAAAGCATGCAATTAGAGTCAGAGCCATCTTAAAAGCAAGTTGGAGTTGGTTGTGCCTCTCTGCCTTGGAGAACAGCCTGCTTTGCTTGTCTGTTTATGGTTCTTGTGCTCTTAACACTATTTCTTAAAATCCAGAACCTTATGTTTCCACCTTCCAGAAAGGGTATTTTATGTTTATGCTGTGAACGTAAGTCCCACTGAAAGTCAATAGGACTTGTGCCCCTAAGTCACAAGTGCTTTTGAAAATCCCTTACAAGAATTTGAGAATTCTTAGTACATTAACTGCTTGGTCAGATGCTACTATTTTCCATAGGCATCTAGATATCTCCAATGTCAAGGATTTTTGAAGGATGATTTTCCTCAAATAAGTGAAAATGGGGAAATAGTCTGTTTAGCAAAATTGTCATTTTACATGTAGACCCCAAGCCTGCAATCTCCAAAACCAAAATTTGCATCTATGCATGCATTTTTCCTAAACTAGAGAAAATATGACTTACTATTTCTCTTGTGAGTATAGACTTCTCATGGAACTCAATGGAATATGCTCCAGTTTAAAAATACTGGCAAAATGTGTTACATATTCCCCTCTGTAGCTAATTCACAGAGAACATCTGACTATTGCTTCTCCCAGCTAATAGGGGGCTTTTTCCTTTTTTAGCTCAAGCGATAGAGGCTGTGCTTTGGAGCTAGAGATCCTGTGATTAATGCCCACCAACGGCATAAGTAGGGGGTTATTACACTCATAAATGAACTTGTTTCTGGGGGTGGGAGGATGTTAGTAGTTTCTCTCTGTGCGCTCCATTTCATTAGTGTTCCCTACTGTAATGACCAATCCAGTATTTTTCTCCCCCTCAGAGGAATCTTCTTGCGTCTTTTCATGTTTCTCATGTCACTACACAGTGAACAATTAAAAATAACCTCCAATCAGCATTCACTATGAACAAACTCCCAATAAAACAAAACAAAGTATATCTTCTCTGAACCCCTCAAGACTATCATGTTAATCACAGTAGCAAAATGTCAAGTTCTCCAAGATTAGATTAAACCTTTCTACAAACTGGCTTTTTAAAACATGTGAAAAGAGACATTTTCATACATTTGGAGCTTGTTTGTAAATTTCCCATATCTCTGTTTGCTGCAGCAGTGTCTTGTTAGCAAAACAAACATACAGAAAAGTTTGAAAATGACACATTAATGAGGCTCTAATTTAGGGCAAACCTCTGTTTATAAGTAAATCATTAAGAATTATCTTGTGGCCTAATGCTCAACCAAATACATAATGACACTTAATTAATGTAATCATATTTGTACAGGCTAAGAAATAGACTTTGGAGATCTCAAGTCCTAGAAGAAAACAGGTTAATATTTCCAATAATTATTTGCAATAAAAATGATTTGATTTATTCAGTATTTTATAGGCTTTGACGTATTTTCATTTATCATATTTTACCAATACATTTGTAGCACTCAGGCGTGCAAGTTTATTATGTTTCTAACAATCATAATTTCTTCTCCCCTTAAACTGTGTATATGAGCCATTTTCAAGTTGTTTCCTTGTGGTTTTATGGATGTGTAATGATATTATCCAGGTTCATTTCTTAGAAGTACTTAGGGCCCAATCCTGCTTCCATTGATGTTAATGTCAAACTTCCCTTGACCCTTCATTAACTTAACTTCACCTATCTATAACATGTCAAATTTATATTTTGAAAAATTGCTAACAAGGGCCAAGAAGCAGCAAAAATGTACCATCTAAAAGATATCTTAACTGACTTTTATTGGTCAGGCTGTTTCGCAGACTCAAGACTTCTTTTTTATTGGTCAGGTTAATATCTTTTTCTGATTTATAGATAATTTATCTATTCTTAGCTACATTGGTACAAAGATTGAGATCTAGATTCTCTAACTGAATCTGCCTAAGTCTGGTTCCGCTGAAGCACACATAACATATTGCTAACACTTCTCAGTGGGTCATTGGCAGTGGAGCTCACACTTGTGCGCATCCTGAACTTCAGAGGCTTCCCAGTTCAATTCCACTGTGTGTCACCACATGTAATGCTGCATCCGTGGGTCGGTAGTCAGAGCAGAGGTTGAACATGGGAAATCTGGACCTTAGTACATCAACCTCTACTGCCTGAGCTGAAAGACTCAGCTCTTTTAACCAATGCTATAGCAGGTTAAGTAATCTGTAGTTGGCCCAGCCTCCACTAGAGGAGGGGGGGGGGGGGGGGGGAAGAATGCCACACCAAGAAGGCATGGCTTATATATACGTTTAAATATGAACAGAGCCTGATTCTGCTGTCACTGAAACTGGTGTGAATCAGTTATTACTTCATCACATTCAACAGAATTAAACCAATATCAGACAGGAGAGAACTCAGAATTGGGTCCAAATTATATACATGTAAAGATACTGTATGCATTTAATATAGACTTAATGTGTTTGTCTTCGGAGAGTTATGAGATACTTAGCTCATTTAGAACACTTCATCTGTTGGTCTCAAAGAATTTGAAACAAGACCCACCGTTAGGAGTTGGGTTAAACTCATTGACACTGATGGGTATAACAGCAGCTATCCTTTACTACTGATAAATTTATCTGTTTTCAAAATGCAATTTAATTTTCTTAAACATTAGCAGGCTCCACCCAAAACATAAATACATTGCCATGCAAAACCGAGGCACGTGTAGGCAGACGGGTTTTGCTGGGTATTTTTTGGCTGAGGTATGTGTGAGAGAAGCTGAGTGAGAAACAGCAGAAAGCCAAGGACACGGCTAGAGTAAGCACTGGAAGTTTAGGTCGGAAGAGAGTTTTTGGACGAAGTGCTCACTTTAAATAAAAAAAAAAAAGTTCAAAACCAAAGTTCAAAGGTGTTCAAGGGAACAGGACTTTGTACATTCTTTGCAAATAAACAGGACTGTATCACAAACATAGCTGATTCCATCATCAATTTCTCCTCCTAACCAAAACAAAGAGGTAGACCCCAAATTTCAGCTAATCACTCAGTTCAAAAAGGGATAAGTCTACACTAGGATGAAGCAAGTGCTGAAGAACCTTTGTATTCAACAAAGCTGCTTAAAGTAGCAGATCCTTTCATATAAAATAAACATCTGAAAAAAAATCAGAATGATATGGAGCAGGATGACAACTTCATCAAAAGATTTCTTCTTTACAGGTAGCAAGGATGGGATGTCTACTGAAAAAACAAAGAAAATCAACAGCCTCAAATGCATATGTGGAAAACTGTTTTATCAGATAATGAACTTGTTTTTAAGTGATGAAAAGGAGGTGGTGGTGATGATCATTGTGAATGAAATAATAAGAGCAATACCTCCACTGCAGGCAGCCAAAAATGATATAAATTACAGACAGGATAAAGGGGGAAAATGAAAATGCTAATGACAAAGCAGCAATGGAAAATTCCCTCGACAAATGAAGTGAGCAATTTGAAATAGAATGCATTACTATTAATACTGAAATTCTAAGATATAAACCAGATTAAGAAGTCCATCAAATATAACACAAACCTGTTTCATCTCCGTTCGAATGTAGTCTCATATGCTGTTAAGCATCTTAAAAGTCTGTTCAATAAACCAGAAAAGTTTTCACATTTTTCACATGTACCAGCACCATTGAACTACATGGAGAACCCAACTTACATCTTGATATGAGTTTTTGAAATTTTGGATACACTGGAACCTCTTAGGAGAAGCATATGCCTGAGGAAATCAAATTCTTTTCACAAGAAGAACAGAACAAAAGCCAATTTATATTTCAGCATTTAGTGATAAATTCATCTGGGTAGCTAGATTTTCAACATTTTCAATATAAACTTATTACCAGTACAATTGATTTCTGCACTCCAAAGTATCCCATCACACCTTCCATTAGGCTACTTTTCATTCCATTTATATTAACCAGTGAATTTTACGCTTCCTGGTAATCTTTTCAGAATTAAACCCTATTACCCTTGTTGCACAATCTTTACTCATGGGTGAGTACTCACCAGCCCTAGTATGAATTGCTCAGGTGGAACCTAGGTGTAGTTCTCTTTATATTTTTGGAGGGAATACTTTAAATGGGTCAAATATACACTGTGTGCAGCGCTTTTAATACTCTGCTCACAGATGCAGCAGCCAGCCAGCCACTATATCGCTCAAAATCCATACCCCTGAGCAATGTAGTTAATTAACCTAACCCTTCTCCCCCACCCCCAATCCCATGTAGACAGCTCTCCTGCCAACACAGCTACCACCTCTTGGGGAGGTGGATTAACTATGCAGATGACACCTAGCATCTTCATTAAAACACTACAGTGATGCAGCTGTGCTGATGCAGTGTTTAAATGTAGACTTGCCCTCAGTAGTCATCACAAAGTCATTTCTTAAGAAAACAAAATGCAGTCAACTGGATTGCACTCATTAGAAGCAAAATAAATGTAAAATCAAAAACATTTAATTTCTTCCAATTATTCTGAGGGTTAAGAGCTACTACTGGAGGTACACCACAATAAATAGTGCAAGATTGGCCCTCTTATTCACATCCCTCACTAATCAGTGTGAAAGGGTAAGCTGTCACTGGGCATAAGGGAAAGGAACTCAGTGTTCATTAACTAACTAGTCTTGTATTCCCATTTGTGTGGTAAGGCCCTCAGAAAGGTGCTCAGAGAGAGGGAAGAATCAGGGCTCCTAGAAAACTGGGATACCCCTTTTCAAGACTAGGAATGGGACCAACAAGGACATCCTGGAAAGCATACTTTTTTAGCTCTGCAGCAGGGAGAAAGTTACTTGAAGCTGACTGGACGGCACAGTAAGAAGGGAGGAATTTGGGGCCCTTAAAATACAGACTGCTGTCACAGTCAAATAATTGAAGTCAATGGGTGTTTGCTCAAAATCAACTGTGTGAATAGGAATGTGGACAGCAGATAGAATCGTGGAGAGATGCAGAGCTCTAGCACTTTCATGGATGTCTAGCCATGGTTGTATGGTGACTATGCCTGCAATGTAAGTAATTTTATACTATGGAGGACAGATGTGTGCTTTAGCCACAGGTCTGTCTTGTGGTGTAGGGAACACGTTGGTTTGAAAGGAAAAGCCCTTCCATCCATTTTCCTTCACTGCACCACTTGTGCTGTGAGAAGGGTATCCTGACACTGCCAATACCACAGAAAGACAACCTACCGTAACCCACATGAGGCCAAATCCTGTTTGCTCTTATATGTGCACACGTTGCATTGAAGTCATGTCAGAGGGTAAGCTTTGGCCCTTTTAAAATTTTTGCTTCTTGCAAGTTAGAGGCCAGATTCTGATATTCATATTCCCAATGCCTAGTCCTTCTTGAATAGTTCCCTTTGATTTTAATGGGCATGCCCTTTAAGTAATATACTATTCGATGTGAATAAAGGTCTCCAGGTGTCTGCATAGCATCTGTAAGCTTGCTTCCCAGCAGGTGTAGACAGACATGCATGCACTAGCTTTATGGGAGTTAGTACACTAAAAACATCCATGTGACCACAATGAACATGGGCAGCAGCTCAAGATAGCTGTCAGGAATCAAGGCCTGCAGCAGAACTAATCTCTAGGCAGCCTCATCAGTACAGCTGGCCTGTAGCACTCTGCCACCTCATTGATCTGCTGTTTACTGGCTGCTCAATGCTCATGCCCACAACTGTCCCTGCTCCTGCATTATTACTTTATTTCTGCTGCCCTTGCCTTGCCCCGAGCCTTGCCTCTGTCCTGTCCCTTCCTAGAACTTCTCCTTGCCTGATACCCTGCTTGCTCTAATTCCTGACCTCCAGCTTGACCCGTGGCTTTGTCTTCGGAGTACTGACCCTCAGCTCTGGCATACAGTTCCTCCCCTCCAGTATGACCCTTGGCTCCAGCTTCTGATGATTGACACCCACTCCAACCACTAGGCATGACCATCCTCATCGACTGACTCTAGCCACCCAAGTAGCATCCCACCCAATCTCCTGACTACATCCTTGCTGCAGCCATGCTACCCCCAGCTGCTGTATAGACACACCCACAGAAACTAGTCCTGTGATCTCTGCCTCCTCTTGTGCACCTCTGGAGACAGAAGTGATCTCCTCCTCTAACTACTTACACCAAATAAGCTTTACTTCGTATTTCTCTATCCCCACCCTTCCTACACAAATATCCTGAGACACCCTTACAGCCTCACACTGTACTGTATCTCTCTGGTAGATACATGCTTATTTAGATGTGATGCAAACGGTCAGTTGCACAATGGTTGCATGTGCTAATTGGACATGCCCATACAATTGCACACTTATTCTAAAAGTAAGGGCTTTTGTATGATCTACTGGTGATAAGTAACTTTTGCTTTGATTTCTATAATTAAAGGGGAAATTTAGAGGAGTAGTTGAGCCAAGTAAAACTTTTGGATTTTAGCTTGACAAAGAAAAAAAGCAAATCTCAGCATGGCAGCTAATTTACATTTATAACATGAATGCCATGAAAATGAGTTTCAGTGAGTGGAATTTAGTATTTGACCTTCACTTTCCCTCTTCACTATGACAATTTCATTTGCATTGGAAAAAGCTCTGTTTCCTTTGTACTGAAAGCAGCCTAACCTGCAGTCAGGCCTACATCTCACAAAGGAACAAGTGTTCTAAAGAGGATAATATCCTTGACAAACAGGGATGATTGTGTAAGAGACAGAAGAGCTCAGCCTGAAAAAGAACTGGAACTTCATTTTTATTAAATTTTGCCTACTATACAAAATATTGCCATTAGGGACACTTCCCCAGCCCCTGATGATGCAGATTGGGTAAAGTGATCCAAGGTAGAAATAAAGGTAAGTGCATACATAATCTGTTCATTTTCCAGAAAGATTTATAGTTGCAATAGAAGGTAACATGCATTTCCATTTGCCAGAGGAGCTACTGACTACACCCCTGTTGCAATTTGATCATGAGCAGAAACTGCATTTAATATTAATCGAAAAGGGTCTTATTAAATATACAGGTAACAGTTGATGGGAGATGAGGATTATTTGATGTACAGTACCTGCAAGGATCATGTTATTTCATTCATACTAAAACAATCAGGCAGTTAAGCTTATTCATTCTAGGCAGATTCATGGTGGATAGCTGCTGGGTATTTTAGCTTCTTCAGTGTAAGGCTTAAGGCACTTTAAAAAAAAAAAAAAAAAAGTGACAGTAAAAATAGCTAATGTTCTACATTTACAAAATACCTTCAGCAATACATTAACTGAATTCATTGAAAGAACTTTTGGTACAGCACATTTTAAAAATGAGTCATACAAATTGTGTAACAGTACAAAAAAGCACTTTTAAAGTTGTAGATATTCCTTGTATGCAGTATTTTATACGGTAACTGACAGAGGTATGTATCTTTAGGTAAATAGGCTGGAGGTAATTCATGAAAGCACTTTGATAAACCTGGCACAAATCAACAGCTGGATGTTAAAGCTGAAGCTATTAAAATTAAGCTAATTGTCAGACAACCTGGAAAAATACCATTTAAAGGCATTTTTTAATTAAGTAGATTTAAGAAATTAAAGAACAGCTGTACTCTCAAAGGCATCTGTTAAAATAACTGTGTGAAGGTGTTTGGTGAAATCTTTTCTTATGTTCATATCAAATCAGTTTATAAAATAAAAGGTTTTTTGCTTTTTTTTATGTCACCACTACAAACATAACCCAAATCCTTGAACACAAATTAGATTATTTTCTTTTCATGCACCATCACCAATCGTAAGGATGCTACAGGCCGAGTTGTGCTCTCAGGGACAGCTGTGCAATCCAATTAGCCTTCAAAACCTCTTAATGGAGTAGGACTATGAAGACTGGAGATTAAAAAGGAGTTGGCTCTACAGGAATATGGAAGCCAACCAAGCTGCCAGTGGCTGCTGTTACTTGACATCTTTCAAAAGGCAAAATTTCATTTTTAATGCCCCCAGTCCCTTCTTTCTGCCAACTCTGGCAGCAGGGATGGGGAGTGGGTTGTGGAATGGATATGAGCAACACATCTCAAAGAACATCAGTTACTGATAAGTAACCTTGTTTTCTTTTTCGAGTGATTGCTCATGTCCATTCCATTATAGGTGACTAACAAGCAATACCTTGAAGATGGGTAGTAGTTACTGGTGAGCTGCCCTCAGCACGGCTCTGCTGAATCCCACATCCTCTGTTGCCTGCTGGGCAATGGAGCTTGAGCAATGGTTGAGTGCGCTGTGATGGTTCCTGGAAGGGACACCCTCGCCTGCTGGTTGCAGAACTTGAGATGTCATCTCCTCGTGGATTACATCATGCATCCTCTCCTCCTCCGAACTGTGTGGTTTGGGGAAAAAACACAGGGAGAAAATTATCTTGGTTACAATGAAATTGGGAAACCACCTGGGGCAGGAAGGCTGGATGCGGCCTCAACTGCACCTTACCCTTATAGAATACTGTATAAGGGGGCCCCGAGGTCAAGGCCCTAATCTCGGAGACCCTCCTAGCTGAGATAATGGCCACCAGGAAGGCTACCTTCCCTGAAGACATGAGCAGGGGGCATGAAGCCATGGGTTCAAAGGGGGCCTCCATGCGTCTCGAGAGAACCCGGTTGAGATCCCAGGGAGGCCCCAGGTCACAGACCCCCTTGAGGAACCTGACCGACATGGGGTGGGAACAACGGTCTCCCCTCTAGCTGCTGATGGAAGGCTGAAATGGACGCCATGTGAACTTTCAGCAAGGCCAGCGCCAGACAGTGGAGCTGTAGCTGGAGCAGGTACTCCAGGGTCACCTGTTAAGGCAATAGGCTGCGCAGACTGCCCCAGACTCCGCCTAAGAGGCGAACCGTTTCCACTTAGCCTGATACACGACCTGTGCAGAAGGTTTCTTGCTGCCAAGCAGGAGTTGCTGGGCCTGCACTGAGCAGCTCTCTCTCCCTCCACCAGCCACAGGGCCTCCAGGCCATGCAGTGGAGGGGGTCCAGGTCCGGGTGCAACAGTTCATGAGGAACCTGTCGGAAGTTGACCCAGTCACGCAACCCTGGAGCGAACAGAACCTCAGACACTTCGCGTTCCAGGCCAATGCGAATAGGTCCAGTTGGGGAACGCCCCCCCCCTTCTGGAAGATCATTGCCACCACCTCTGGGTGCAATGGCCAGTCGTGACGGGGTAGAAACGACTTGCTGAAGCTATCTGCCTCGTCGTTCCTCACTCCCGGGAGTCTTTGCAGAGGGCCGAGGGGCACTCTCCACCCAGCCTGTCTATGTAAACCATGGCTGTGGTGTTGTCCATCAGCACCTACACCACTCTGACTGTCAGGAATCAGAGGGACGCCTTATAAGCTGGGTAAATGGCCCTCAGCTCCTTCACGTTGCTGTGCAGGAGCTTCTCCTCCCCCGACCAGAACCCCTGATTGCCTGGGTTGGTGCTGATGTGGGCTCTCCATTCTACATCAGAAGCGTCAGACATTAGGGTGACCAACTGGACCAATTCCTAGAACGGAACACCTTTCATCATTGCCTGGGGAGTCTGCCACCAGTGGGTAGGCCAAAGGGCAGGGCTGTGAACTGATAGTGGGAGCCAGCCACCATGAGACGGAGAAACGCCTGTGATTGTGGAGGATAGACACCTGAAGTAAGAGGGGTCCCTGAAGAGGGATGTAGAGAGAAGATTGTTGGGTGGGGTAGGTGTAAACTATTTAACTGTTGTCCGACCCCCTGGGGGGCCCTTGTTGGGGGGCTGAGGATGAGCTGGGGGGTTGATTTTTCACTTCTGAACCCTCTATTCCTGTTTCAATTTTTATAGGTTGAAAGGGCCTAGACGGAGGCCTTGGCTGCTGCTGCACCTGGTGTCATGCCTGCCACCCGGAAGCCTGGGGTGTGTACAGGTTCAGGAAGCAAAGCATGGCCCTGGAGTCCTTCAGACCATGCAGCTTTGCATCAGTCTGATCGGAGAAAAGGGCCGACCCATCAAAGGGAAGGTCCTGAATTGATTGATTGCACCTCCTGGGACAGGCCCGAGGATTGCAGCCACGAGCACCTTCTCATAGCAATGGTGGAGGCTATGGCCCTACTTGCCAAGTCAGCAGTGTCACTGGATGTCTGAAGCGCTGCCTTAGCCACCGTGATTCCTTCATCAAGGATGGTGGTAAGGTCTGTGGCCTGCTCCTGGGGCAGGGCCTCAGCAAACTACCTGAGGGAGTCCCCCAAGTTAAAATTGTAACTCCCCAGGAGGGCCTGATGGTTGGCAATCCTGAACTGCAGGGCTGCCATGGAATACATTTTTCTGCCAAACAAATCCAGCTTTTTGTTCTCTTTTTTTTCTTGGGAGTAGAACCAGGCTGACCTTGCCTGTCCCGCTGGTTGGCTGCATCTACCACCAGGGTTCTCACGGTTGGGTGAGTGAACAAATACTCAAGCCCTTCGGCCAGGACATAATACTTTTTCTCAGCCATCTTTGATGTAGGGGCGACCGAGGAAGGGGTTTGACATAGGGTCTTTACAATTTTGAGGACCCTATCATGGACTGGTAAGGCCACCCTCACTGAGGCAGCTGCCGCCAGCACATTGAAGCATCGGCCTCCTCTAACTCCTTCACCTCCAGCCCCAAGATAGAGGCCACCCTCTTGAGCAGCTCCTGTTGTGCCCTGAAATCCTCCAGTGGCGCCATATGGTCCTGGGAGACTGCCTTGTCTGCTGAGGAGGAGAACTGCTGAGGCATGTCCTGCACATGTTCCCTCACCTGACGAAGGGATGCACCCGTAGAGGGTCCCTCCATGGGGTCTGACTCCTCATCCAAGGAGTGGTGTCTATGGGCCTTCTCCTGAGCCGGAGGCACAGACCGAACCCCCGCTAACAGGATGGGTTGTGGCCCCTGTCCCATCTGGATGCCGCATGGGTCCCAATAAGGTCATTGCTGTGGCCATTGACCCTAGAGTCAACCTGGGGCTGACTGCGCCGCCAGCTGTGGTGCCTTGTGGCGGTGTCAGCTGTTCTGACAACTGTCCCCCTTGTGGGACCCCAAGCCACTAGACCTGTGGTGCCATCCTCTCGACCTGGAGGACAATGAGGACCCCCTCCATCGCCGCGAACAGTGCCAGCGAGTAGAGGTGTGCTCCAAGGAGCTCAAGATACCGGAGCATCATCTCGGCACCGATAACTTACAGTGCTGCTTACCCTTTGGTGATAGAGACCGGCGCTGCTCCAAACTCCGCAGTGCCGAGCCTGACTCCGGCGACCGGGTTCCGCGTCGGGGACTGCGCGATGCAAGTGTTTGTGTGGCAACCGGGTTCCACGCCACCTCGGTGCAGGCAAACCCCTCAGGGCTGAGTCCTCTGATTGTGAACAGGATCTGCACTGCCTCGGTGTGGGAGAACTCGTTGGTGCTGGGAATGCAGAGCAGGAGCTGTCTGAGCGCTGCCTGGTGGACCTCGCCCAGTGCTGCCTCTTGGCCTGTGCCGCCTCCGGTGCTGGGGACCGACATTGGCACCGAGAGGGAGGCTCCGCATCCCGAGTCGAAGCAGGCCGGCTCGACGACACCGACCTGGAGCAACTGCTGGGGGAGCATCCTTGCTCTACCCCTGGTGGCCATCTGGCGGGAGATCTTCCTCCCCGTACTGGGGATCTCCACCGGGGATCTCCTTGGGGAGAACCCAATGCAGGCTTGCCCCGGGCCATCAGCCCCTTCTCCCTCTGCGGAGGGGGCGTAAGTAAGGCTAACAAGGCTCTTGCTGCCTGAAAAGCCTCTGGTGTCAACAGCGTCGGCAGGGGCACTCTCCCATTTCCAGGAGTCGGGGGAGGCTCCCTGTTCGGAGATGCAGGCACCAGAGAAGACTCGACAGGCTGTGGCCGGTGGATTTCCGCACTCAACCCTGCCCATACCAACGGCGCAGAGGAGTGTCTGTGCTTAGCACACTGTCTCTTTTTTTTTTTTTTTTTTTTTTTTTTTGGCACCAGGGATGTTGGTTGATGACGAGTCGAGCCTGGTGCTGGCGGTGCACTCTGCACCAAGGAGATGCTCAGTGCTGAGGTGGAGCAGGATGGCTCATACGCCGGGAGGAGCACTGCCTCCATGAGCAGGGCTTTTAACCAGATCTCTCAGTCCTTCTGAGTCCACGGTTTAAAAGCCCTGCAGATCTTACATTTATCTTTCCTGTGCTCTTCCCACAAGCACTTAAGGCACCGAGCATGAGAGTCGCTGAGTGGGAAAGTCTTCCCACAGGAGGCACGTGGCTTAAATCCAGGTGACTGGGGCATGGCCTGGCCGCTCTAAGTCTCTCAGGGACTTCTTATCTGACTACACTTAACATTACTTAACAACTACTTAAAACTAACTAAAGTACTTTGAATAACAAAGAGTTCAAAGATGGGGGAATAGTACTTGCAGAGAGCAAGGCTAGTTCCAGCAACCGTCATGGGCGGAAAGAAGGAACTGAGGGGGCGTAGGGCCGGCAGTGCCTCATATACCTCGGCATGCGCGCGGGACTCCAGGAGGTACGAGAGCCGGCCCTATGGGATCTGCTACAGGGAAAAAAGTTCTTGAAACCATGCACGGTGGCATGCACTCACCTATAATGGAATGGACATGAACAATCACTTGAAGAAGAATACAAAATTACTTTAGACAGTTAAGGCCAAAGCTGATGGTGAAGAGTTACAAAGGGATCTCACAAAACTGGGTGACTGAGCAACAAAATGGCAGATGAAATTCAATGTTGGTAAATGCAAAATAATGCACATTGGAAAACATCATCCCAACTATACAAAATTATGGTGTCTAAATTTGCTGTTACCACTCAAGAAAAATTGTGGATAATTCTCCGAAATCATCTGCTCAGTGTGCAGCAACAGGAGGAAGGGATAGTGGCATTATGATATTTTCTTTATTATCTATATAAATTCCTGATATGCTCACACCTTGAATTCTGAGTGCTGTTCTAGTTGCTCATCTCAAAAGAGATGATATATTAGAAGTGGAAAAGGTGCAGAAAAAGGCAACAAAAATGATTAGGGGTCTGGAATAACCTTTGTATGAGGAAAGTTTAATAAAACTGGGACTTTTCAGCTTGGAAAAGAGAGTAGGGGAAATACGATAGAGGTCTGTAAAATCATGAATGGTATGGAGAAAAGTAAATAAGGAACTGTTTGTTATTTACTCTCTCTCATAACGCAAGAACCAGGGGTCAACAATGAAATTTAATAAGCAACAGCTTTAAAACAAAAGAAAGTATTTCTCCACACAAAGCACAGTCAATCCACGTTAGTCATCGTCAGGATATTGTGAAGGCCAGAACTATAACAGGTTCAAAAAAGAATTAGATAGGTCCATCAACAGCTATTATCTAAGATGCTCAAGGATGCAACCCCATGCTGTGGATGTCCCTAGCCTCTGATTGCCAGAAGCTGGGAATTGATGACGGGATGGATCACTCAGTGATTGCCTGTTCTGTTCCTTCCCTTTGATGCAACTAGCGTTCGCCGCTGTCGGAAGACAGGATACTGGGCTAGACAGACAATGGTCTGACACAGGATGGTTGCTCTTATGTTTTATATTTAGTCATTCAGTACTCTTCTTCCATTCTCTCCCCACCCCCCTCTCTCAAGGATAATATAATGTCCTTAAATCACAATGAAAGGATAATTTTTTGTATCCTCGTGTCCCCTAGGTGCAGACATGCAACATATTGAACAAGTTGCCTCAAACTTTTAGAATTAATTGAAAGCATGTGGCAGCACATTTGCAATTATTCCGAGTTACTTTTGGTTTGTCAAGCAAACTCTACTTCTAAATAAAACCCTGCCATACCACTTGATGAACCAAACAGTATAAATAGCTTTCTTTCCAAATAGTGTGTGATTAAACTTGCTAATCAAGTATCTAGTGAGAATCAATGCATGTCCGTCCTGCAAACTTCTTAAAAGATTATCTTGGAAAATAAAGTTACTATTAAATAAGTATTCTCTAGGCCTAAAAACCAAAAAATATCATTAACTTTTTCAGAGGAATAATCCCAGTATCCATATTACAAACAATAAACAAAACCCCAGCCACAAAAAATGAAATACAGCAAACACTTGCACTAAGCCCCCTGGGGAATTTATCATCAATCTGGATGGAGCTGAGATCCAGAAACCTGATTATACTGTCAGGAATGCTTTTCCTTTCTACCTCTTAACCATTTTTCCTCTTCCTTTGTATCCTTCTCTTCTCACATTACCTACCCTGTGAGGGGGGACAGTCTCAGAGACCAGGCACCAGCCCAAGTCCAAACATCTGCACTGCAATTTTATAGCCCCACAAGCGCACCTGGGACAGCCCACCAATGTTGTTTTATTGCAGTGTAGGCATTCCCAACTTTGACTTGTCACTGTGGTATCTAGACCAATACAGCATGTTGCCAGGGAAATGGTCATCTTTGTAGCAGCTGGAAAACGCATGCATATGACTTACTCTACAAATTGATTTGGAGATGTTCTGGGACAGTAGTCAAGCTGTCTGTAGGCACTCATGAGCAGGAGTACCAATGTCAGGGCAGACTGTGAAGGAGGAGTCACATCCAAATTGGTTGTGAGTTCTATGCTTAGATTTCACCAACCAAATTTCAAGTGTGAATACCTCAAAAACTATAACAGCCTTAACAGGTGATCACAGATAGTCCTCTTGGGTATTCCAGTCTCTCTTGCTACCTATGCAAGCTTGCTGTTGTGATAGACTGTCCTTTACACCAAAAATCACAATAATATTCAGGTTACTCCCAGTCCCAAAGGGCCAGTCACTTACCCCAGGTGAACTGCACCTTCGATCCCACACCAAAGACAATGCTTCTTGCCAATCCTATAACAAACTATATATTTTCTAAGAAAAAGAAATGAGTTATTTACAAGATTAAAGCAGGTAAACACACACACAAATGAGTTACAGTCTTAAGTTTCAAAAGGTGATGGAAGCTGCTGAGATATGCAAGTTGTGTCTTTTAGGGTTAATTCAGGCTAAGCAGCTGTGGATCCCTAGTTTTATGCTTAGAAATCTTTGCCCCTCAGAGTCCAAGCAGTATAAAGAGAGAGATACATTTCAAGCTGATGGGATAAGTATACCTGCTAGTCTCCTCTTCATGGGTGTGGGGGGAGCAATTAACAAAATCTTTGTCCTCTGATGTTCCACAGTGACTTGTCTGGTGTCTATGGGCCTTCTTTTGTTGGACAAGTGATGACAGCTCTTGGGGAAAATACTTATCTTGTGGAAAATTTCACAGTTGGTAATGCCTCTCTCTTGACTGTGGGGGTTTACAGTTTCAGCGCAAACACTTAAATACTGCCTTATAACATGGAATACAGATCTTATAAATGAGACTAATGCATGCAGCAACTCACAAGCATTTTATAAATTCTAATCACTAAATACATGATTATAAATCTGAGACCTATTTTAACAATACTAACACACAGGGTGAACCAGACTGGTTTCCAGCTATGCATTTGTCAGCATTCAGTGAGGTCTAGGGGCCTTGGCATAAGCTGGCACCTGGTCTGCCAGCATCAAAATAGTATTCTGTGAATTGTTTGCTATTAGATATTTTATTATCAATATTTTTATTAGCTGTATCTTGGCTTACGTTATATCATCAGATCAAAGACATTCAATTTGATAGATTTAAGAAGTTCAAACTTCAATCATCAGAAGTGAGTAGTGCTTGAAGTTTTGAGTACAGAACTTGAGACACTTTGCAGGCACCTGATTTTCAGAGGGCGAGTGCTTGGCAATTGTAGAGAGAAAATAAATAAAATAAATCAAGCTTCTTTAAAAGTGCCTCAAGTTGAGCAGCAAAAACTGAGGCACTCTGCTCCCTTCCCACCCCAACCAAAAAAATCATTTGTTACTTCTCAAAATTTGGATCTTAGAATTTTGTTTTAAGGAGGATTCATTTTTAAAACGAAATAATGCAATATATTAAACAGTTTATGTTACAACTTGCTAAAAACAGTGGTACCAAACCTGCTCTGTGGAAATTAAACAAAAGCACTTGATGGCACTTCCTGCTGGTCATCCTGGGAATTAGCTCTTCCAATTGGTGCACCCTCTTCTAGTGGTGTGTCTCCCATCATTTTTTGACCCTGCCGACCCACCTCACTCCAGGAGCTGCAGTGTCCTGTTCATGACTTGGCCCTCTAGCCAGGTCACCATCTGAGTTTCCACCTTCTGTGGTTACTCAAAATCCTTTTATGACAACAGTCCTAGGCAGTCTTCTCCTGTGCTGTCCTGATGATACCATTTCCCCAGTGGCTACTAAGCCCATCTCTATTCTGGGTTCCAGGCCAGGGACCCTCAACTTAGCAGTTCTGGGCTCTGGGCTATGCCCTCTCAGCTCTCACTGTTCCTTACCTGGACTGCTACCTACTCTTCTGAGTGTCCTCCCCTTCTCTGGGAGTGCCAGTTCCAAACTGTCTCCCTCCTCCCTCTTCCTAGGGAGTAACTGCCCTTTTCCCTGGCAGCCATATCTGGGCTTCATAGACTCCACCTATTCCGGCCCAGCTGAGCTTCCTTTAATCAACTTCATGCAGTTTGGAGCACTTAATTGGGCACTTTTACCCCTCCTAAGCCTATGTGTGGTGAATGCCCCACCACACTTGGTCACAAGGCTAAAAATAGAGGGAGTGAAATGTAACTGAGCAGAGGCCAGGGTTGATTTAAATGCATAATTTAAGACAGTATTTGAAAAACATTTGAACGTTGAAATATAGCACAGAAATCCTGTCTGGTCCCTTCAGTGCGCTCTGTATGTTCACATAGCTAGCGGTAGCTTCAGTTATTTATAAAACCATAGCTCATCAAATGAGAGAACTTCTCTCATTGTTAGCTAACTTTTATATTTTTGTCTTAATGCAAGACTGGGAGGAGGACGCAGATATAAGTATAGGGGCTCTGAGTATCCACATACCATATCCAGTTTTAGCCCCACACTCTCACTCAAGGCTCCTTATCAAAAGCACCATATGTTTAGCAGAGAACCATACATGACTCCATCTGGAGCCTCTCGACATTACTAATAAGCCATCCAGAAGACCATCCTGCAAAATAGTTTTGAAGCATTCCTTTTCCACAGGAACCATGTGTGCTACTGTTGCAGCACTCCCAGCCTCAGATGACTTGTTTCATGAGACCAAAATCTGTTAACCTAATTCAAGTGTCTCCTCATATGCTTGAAATTCTTAGAATTGAAGTCAGCCTGTCCTGCTGGGGAAGACAGCCTCTTGAAGTTGGATCTGAGCATGTCAATTACTGTACAGTAGATGGATGTCAATTTACAAATTCTGGAACTGAACAACATTGTACAGCATTGATGAACACATATGCAATATTAATTTTCAGGTTGGAGGATTTGGACATGTTATTCCAATTCTGTAGACTTTTCTTTTTCCAGGGAAATCCAAACAAGACTAACATCAGATAAATACTCCTTCAGGGGAAGTTTGGACACACTACCATTTTCCCAAACTAGCATTTTGGTTAATTGCCCATCACCCTTCATTTAATTGTGCCTGCTCCAACTCACTCAGTGAAGCTTTGTTTGCTCCAATCTTGTGACTGCAAAAAGGAGGAACTAGAACAACAAACACCACTGTAAAATAGAGCACACTCAAATTGGTGAGAGGTGAGCAATGGAAGGTCTCCAGGGCCTCATCATCATTAGGAGAGGGAGGAGGAGACTAGGTACCAATTAAAATCAGTTGAAAAGTTCTTACTTCAGTTAAATGGTAGTTGAGCCTGTTTTTCCAATCTGCTTTGGTCTAACAGAAACAGTCCATTTATTAGCCACAGACAGGAGATGGAGGCAGAGAACACAGGTCAGGTTGCAGAAACACAGCCTTTACGAATCAAGGGCTAGTGTCACTGCTGATTTATACTCTACACAATCCCTCTGAAATTAGTGATGAACTTTGAACCAATAACTATATCTGTGGTATGTGATGAACTGCTTTATACTCTTTCCTTTACTCTCATAATGCTTCTCAAGGGTGAAATATGAAGTCTTGAAAATGCACACTCCCTTCAGTCCTTGAATTCTTTGCTTCCCTACAGGCCTACCAGCATAATTTCTCAAAGCCACACATAAGGAACATTCAGAGATTGTTGCTTCTGGTGTGCGGTTCGCCTTCATTTTGTACAAGAGAGTTAGACAACATTTCAACAAATCCAATCCACTTGGAAGAATAGAGCCTTCCATGGAATTGCATATTTTCCTTGGGCTGTTCAAATACACTAGTAGATTTGTGAAGGTGTTGAGAATGCATTTACAAGATGAAAGAGCATCAGCCAACAATACAGCTGATAATGTGTTTACATTATTTATTCCACTGTGGTGTAGGGAACGACTCCAGGAACTATTCACAAAATTCAAGCTTAGGAGGTACAGTACATGCTATCTTATACACCTACACAACAGCTGATGTAGAATGAGTTAAAGTCTGTATTGCAGCCACTATCACTCTTGCTTCGAGCACAAGTGATGTGTAAATTATTTAAAATTACACTACTCCAGTAAAAGCAAAATTAACCACATTGCTTCTGGAAAGAAGAGACCCAAGATATTTACTTACCATTTCATCATATACTGAACATTCTGAGACGTGTACTGATTCACTGACTGATGTGTTTACCAATGACTCACCTTTTAACAATCACATTGAAAAATCTGCCCTGATCCTCCAAAAACTGCCTGCATGGATTTGCACATTTTGTGAAAATAATTTTAAGGCATCATTTGTCCTAACTTGATCAAACTGCACAACTTTATCATATTACACTTTTCAACCCTATCTTGAGTTTTAACATGAATTCTGGAAGAATATTTCTGATAGCATATTTTCATTGATACAGCACCTTCTTCTAAATAGCCCTGGAAAAAAGCCAAGTTTGACTAATTACCTTTTCCATAAATACATTCCATATTTTGCAATTTCACTTTCACATCTACATTTATACATACTGTCCAGGGTTCAAAGAACAATATAAAACAAAGTAAAAGCCAACTCTTACCAAGTCCCTTCATCTCATGTGGTGCTTGCGACCATGAATACTATATTCTGTCTTAATGTCTGAAGCAAACCCAATTACATATGAATTAGTGTGGCACCCAGAAGTTTTAATGAAGGATCATGGCCCATCATGCTTGACATCATACAGACAAGGTTTTAAAAAAAAGGAGAAAGAAAGAGAGTGCATGCATGTGTGACCATTCCTGTTTTAGAGAGCTGATAAACTTGGACTATGGCAAAATGTAACTGGTAGAGGAGGTGGACAGAACAGACAAATGGAAGGGAGGACAAGGTACCAGTAAAATAATCACCTTCTTAATAAGTCAGCATCCCAGCTTACAACCTGCCTAACCATGGCCAAAGGGGAGTGTTTTGTAGGCATCATGCCCAAGATAAATAATAGTACCTAGCTCTGGTACAGCACTTTTCATCTACTGATCTCACAGTGACTTTTGCAAAGGACATAAGTCTTTGGTATCAATTTGAAATCACAAAGCTTAGAGGCTTTACTGACTTTGTCAGTGAGCTGTTTCCAGGTGTAAGAAAAAACATGGGTGAAAGAGGAAAAGTCTGAAAGAGAAGCAGATTGATGGGTGGTAAATAAATATACCCATATATCCTGAGGTGTGCAGAGTTAAACAGTAAGTACCAGCAGAGAGAGAGAGAGCACGGGAAATTAAGAATAATAGGCAAGGGAGAGAAGTTATGTTTTCATGTGAGATTTGAAAGATGGTATGGTAGTTAAAATGTAGGGTGAGGTCAAAGGAGGATTTTTAAGAAGTCCATGGAAATATTGGAGCTGTTGGAAAAACTATCTTCTTTCTTCTCTTTATATGAAGGAATTGAAACCTTATCAACCCATAGGGTGAAAACTATGTTTCTGGGTCTGTTTCTAGGGGACAGAGGGGGGGCGTTGTTGGGGTTTTTTGGGGTTTTTTAGTTTACATGTGAGGATAGAGAAACTCAGCAATAACTGGCAACCCATTTATAATTCTTTGTTACTACCTTTTCCCTCAGAAACTAGAATTTACTATCTCTCCCTTATCATATATTTTGGCTTGTTGCACTATCTGTGCATGACTCTAGATGCAGATATGGTCTACAGCTGACTCTGAGTAACTATAGAGACACTATGGAGAAACTCCATTGAGTTTCATGGAGTTTCTCTGTGTTTATATGGGTCTGAGAGCAAGCTTTGGTTCTAGGTTTGGATTGAGCTGTCTGTTTTACTACTTTTCCTTTCTGCAGATAGCATCCTGTAATACTTTGCCAAAATAATGAGAGCATTAATCAGAAGCTAAAATTGCTACAGAACTCGGTTTTTTTCATTAAAAAGAAGGGCAGTAATTCAGCACAGCTCCTTTAAAGTCAATGGACCTACACCAGCTTATGCAAGCTGAGGATATGACCCAAGGTTTAAAAACCCATATGCTGGTAAGAAGACTCAGGCTATAAATACTTTTTAAAAAGTTAAGACTGCTATATTTCTCCCTCTGATTTCAGCATCTTGAGAGGCAGCAATCCAGTAAATAAAGAAATAGAATTAATCCTAATAAAAAAGGAGTTTGATCTGAGTGGGAATCCTAAGGGTAGGCGGATGGAGGCGAGTGACTAACAAATACAAACAATGAGGACAAACAATACAAAATTTAGCAGTGAGAAGGAAGACAGCAAGCAGATGAAAGAATTATAGTGGATGGTTCACAGAAGCAGGTGTAGAGTGTGTACTTTGTGTGGTGAATGGCTGGAAACAAAGTACCGGTTTAGCGAGCAGAGTGTTTTTGTAGCTGATGAATGATGTGCTGAACGGGCTTTGTTTGAAAGCTCCGTGGAGGAGCTGAGAATTCAATCGCTGGATGGTAAATGATCACAAATGAGTGGGAAGAGTTGAGGAAGGTATAATAACTAGGGCCAAATACTCATCCCATTTTAGTCAGTGATGAAGCTCCCACTGCACTTCAGTGAAACCAGGATTTGTCTGTCTATATTTTATATTACTTTATGTAGGGGAAGATACAGAAATTCCACAATGTCTCAAGTTGTATCCTCCAGCCATTTTCACAAAATCATAGATGCTGGAAATGGAGAAGCAGTGTTAGATTATCCAGTCCATCTTCTCACCACTGCAGGATTGTTCCCTACTTACATCCAGTAATTTGCCAAGTATAGTTTTAAATAGCTCGCAAGCAGGAGCTTGCACTAATTTTGTTTTATAACACTGCTCAGTTGGAATACTCTGATAAAGGGTAACTACTCTGATTTTATTTTTATTGTATTTATTTTTTACCTCTGTCCTCATTACAATAATTTATATAGTATTCCTTTGAAGAAAGGATGTGGGTCACTACCACATAATTCACATTCCTTTTGGTGTCACTTTGCAATATTTCTTTCCTTTTTCTCTCTCAATTTTTGTTTGTTCAAGTCTCATTTTAATTTCTCCAAAAGAAAGAATCCTGTAGTGTACAGGATGGTATACAAGTGGTTTTATAGACACAGGTGAATATATAATTAATGATTTTAGTATGCCATTAATGATTATATTATGTCATAAACAAATTAGGGAAATATAACCTAGATGGAGCTAGTATAAGGTGGGTGCATAACTGGTTAGAAAACCATTCCCAGAGATAGTTATAAGTGGTTCACAGTCAGGCTGGAAGTGGAGTCCCACAGGGATCAGTCTGGGTCCAGTTCTGTTCAATATCTTCATCAATGATTTAGATAGCAGCATAAAGTTTGTGGACGATACCAAGCTGGAAGGGTTGCAAGTACTTTGGAGGATAGGATTAAAATTCAAAATGACCTGGACAAACTGGAGAAATAGTCTGAAGTAAATAGGATGAAACTCATTAAGAACAAATGCAAAGTACTCCACTTAGGAAAGAACAATCAGCTGAACACATACAAAATGAAAAATACTGTCCAGGAAGAAGTACTGCAGAAAGGGATCTGGGGGTCATAGTGGATCACAAGCTAAATATGAGTCAACAGTGTAACAGTTGCAAAAACAGAAAACATCATTCTTGTATGTATTAGCAGGAGTATTGTAAGCAAGACACAAAGTAATTCTTCCGCTTTACTCTGAGCTGATTAGGCCTCAGCTGGAGTATTGTGTCACATTTCAGGAAAGGTATGGACAAATTGGAGCAAATCCAGAGAAGACTAACAAAAATTATTGATGTCTAGAAAACATGGCCTCTGGGGGAAGATTGAAAAAACTGGGTTTGTTTAGCCTGGAGAAGAGAAGACTGAGGGGAGATATAAGTTTTCAGGTACATAAAAGGCTGTTACAAGGAGGAGGGAGAAAAATTGTTCTCGTTAACAACTGAAGATAGGACACACAGTAATGGGCTTAAGTTGCAGCAAGGGCAGTTTAGGTTGGATGTTAGGAAAAGCTTCATAATTGTCAAGGCAGTTAAGCACTGAAATAAATTCCCTATGGAGATTGTGGAATCTTCGTCACTGGTGATTTTTAAGAGCAAATTAGACAAACGCCTGTCAGAGATGGTCTAGATAATACTTAGTCCTGCCTTAAGTGCAGGGGACTGGACTAGAAGACCTCTTGAGGTCCCTTCTATCCCTACAGTTCTATGATTCTATGTCAGGCTGTTTGTTTAAATGTGTAATATTTAATAATTATTCATTTCTCTCCAAAAAACACCTCAGAATTTGTGGCTTCCAAAGACACAGTGTTATAATGAGTGAAGTATCCTTAAGCAAAAACAAACTTTGTATTCAATTCCCCAATTATCTATTCCACACTCTCTGCAGAAGTTATTTCTGTCAGTTTTAATTTCATCTGGGATGAACTGGAAAAAGACGTGAGGTCTTAGCAGATAGTTGTGACACCTACAGACCACAAATGACATTTAGAGGAACATTTTCAGCATGGTGTTTTGTGGAAATTAGGCACCAAACTCTTTATTCTGTACTGGAATCGTATGCCATATTTTTCATGCAATGTGCTGAAAGTTTTATCCCTTGATGCACAAGGACGGTTTATGCAGTTTGGGTAAAGGGACCTGCAAAGATAGCTGTTTTTAAGGAAAAGTTAAGTATTTCTCAGTGCTTGGCGTTGAGTTATAAGATAGCATGTGGAGGTGGGAATTCTGCACTCTATGTTCAATGATTGACAAAATATTAAGAAGCTCCTTTGCTGAGCGTCATAAAAACTAGAGGAGTGACAGTTAACAGAATATTGGTTTGAGTTATGGATCCCTTTCCCAGTGATGTCCTTGTTCTTTTCTTCCCTAATACGTTTTTCTTCTATGATAGAGAGCAGAACTAGAAAGAATACAAGACATAAAATGGAATATTACAATAGCATCTTCCATCTGATTAACACAAAACCCTCATCATTGATGAAATCACTCTCATACTTAAGGTCTATGTAGTATTTCTCTCCCTACTTTAAGGAGTCGAAGTTAAGGCCCAATTTCTCAAAACTGGCCTCCAGTTAATGTGCCTAAATGATAAGACCTAAGGAATGTTTTTCACAGAGACTGAGCAACTGCAACTCCCATTGATTTATTTCAAAAGGATTTGTTGGAAGTGCTCAGTGCAGTAATAATCATTAGAATACTCGAGGAGTAAGATACTCCTCTAGATGAGTAAGGTCCAGAATTATACATGCCAGCTTCACTTTGGTATTAGACTTTTACATTTTCTTAACATGGAACATTAATACCATCTTACTAATGTTGTCACAAGTGCAATCACATTTCCACATCCAAACTACAACTTAAACTGACGACATATAGGTGAAGGATGGGAGAATGAGATGCAACTAAAAACAAAGTGACTAAGCAGTGAAGTTCAGCGTGTCTTGTTTGTTACAAAATATTGGTTTGGATTAATTTTTTAAAAAATATTTCCTACTATCTTTTCATTCAAATTACTATGAATGAGAAGATGTAAATAGAATTAGATTTTATAGGACTCTTGCAGAATGAGCATTTTTTTGGAACACACAACAATAGTTTACAGCCTGTGTTGATTTGATTTGTTTATTTACAGACATTTTTAATGGTGTGGATATGAGTTATTCTCTGTTTGATCTCCCCTCCTGAGATTCATTGTGATGGCAAACTAAATTTTACAATGTCAAAATTAATAGCATAACTTTTCCTGACACACTTTGCAGAGTAGCTGAAGCATCACAGTGATAAACCTACTGCATCTGCTACGATTTTTCTTGAGTTCTCTCACTGTTTGATGAGTTAGAAGTGGCAACAATAATTACACATTTTGGGCCACAGGTCTATGACCCCGATCTTAACCTTGACATTCTACTTCTCCAGGATATGGTAGCTGATTGAGAACATGTCACACCTAATCAGGAGTTAGCAGTAGACTCTCCAGCTTGACACACGTTTAATTTTCTCAAAGTGAAAAGCAGCTTTAGATGTTGAAAACTGCTGTTTGTTTTGAACAAAAGTACAGTGGGTAAAACAAATATAAAACCACAACCTGCTTCTCTTCTCTCCACCTTACTACAAAACCACCGAAGAGCAACGTTTCTGCACAACTGTAGTGCCAGCAAACTTGGGAGCTGATCCTATATAAGTCAACTATCTTGTAGCAGGTCCGTGTAGTACCACCTTCTTGGGATAGCACTTTATATAATAAATCCCAAGTCATTATTAGCCAGATTGTGAGATGCTGAGCACCCTTAAGGCTAATTAAAATTAGGAAGCAATCAGCACCTTTCAAGGTCTGCTCTCAGTCTATATTCTTATCAGAGACACCATAAAGACATAGAATTAACCAGAAAGTAGCTTGCACTCCAAATCCTTATTTTTTTTCTGTCTAATTTATTTCAGCTAGCTCTGATTTCCCAGCTGGCTGAGTACATGTTCAGTTTTGGTCTTGGATGTATTTTTCTGATTTATATTGAAAAGGTGACCATATGTTCCTCCAACAACTATTTGATCATTATAACCTTGCTACTGAAGATTTTTCTTCTTTTTATCTTCAGGTAAGACATTTCTTGAACTCCATTCTGGTATTAAATTCCCTACTCCATTCTCTTTTGAAGTGCTGCTGGTGAGGAAGGGGGAAAAGTGTACAATTTCAGTTTGAATCAGTGGAGCCCAATAAAGTATAGGTTGGACTTGAAAGCATAGCTGGGATTTGGAGTTACAGTACATTTTCCACTGCTGAATAAGGACTGGACTGTGTTTTACAAACCAATAGTGAATTGCCACTGAGACTCATTTGCTGTGTATAAACATTTCTGAGGAAGGATGTTGAGGATGATCAATACCTTTCAGAAGCACTCAAGCCATGGCAGGAACATGCTCCGCACAAGATGGGTGTAAAGGCCCAAGCTTGTGATAGATTTCCTTTATCATGCATGATTGAAAGTCTAACCTGCACTCTGACCACTAACTTCCAGTTTCTTCATTTGAATCAATGGGACCTAAGGGTGCTCAGCTGCTCTTGGAAGTATTCAGCACTTTAAGGTACATGTTTGTCTACAGATATAAAAATAGGTCTATGTTTATATAAAATATTCAACATGCACAATTTTAGTCCCCAAGGTGAAGAACTCATGTTACAGCTGAATTATTCTAAACTGACAAATGTATTTTTTAGACATGGGCTATAGGATTTTAAGTCTCTTTAAATTGGATTAATGGATTAACTCTCTTGCTAGAATTTTTAACTTAAATTGATTGTCTTACTTTTAAATATATGGTCCTTTTTTCCCCACTGCAGAGTTTTAAAGAACTGAGCTTGAAAAATTAATTTGTCTTGTGGCCAAAGTCTTTTTTAAATCCATTCTTGTTATTAATTTTTTTAAAAATCCATATGTATATTGTGTACGATTGGAACATTTCCACAATCCGATTGCTTTATTTTTGATGGTTAAGGTTTATTAACCGGGCTTGCAGACAGGTCAGGAGTATGTGGCTTTCCAGTTCAGTATTTGTTTTTCATTAGGTTGCTTGAGCTACTCCAAATGTCTCTTAGTCCCATGTGGTTCTCAGCTTCAGGACAATGCAGCATTGTTTCCCAGGCCAACATTTCCAGCCACTAATTTTGGGTGTCTCCATGCTTGAGCCTCAGTGGAAATTGTGGGTGTTCAGCACCCCTGAAAAAAATCAAGCTCAGTGTCCCAAAGTCATGCACCCAAAATCAGTGGCCACTTTTTAAAACATTGGCTTTAGTGCTCTTTCATCTGAGTCTCATGATAACTTCAGGCAGATACACTATCCTCCTCTTTTAATCCTAACATTGTTGGAGCATATTTGATCAACCACCCATAACTTCTGCTTCAGTCTCATCTCCAGTAACTAAAAAGCTTAAAACCGATCTGATGGGTTTGATAACCTTTAGTGGACTTTCATATGGAGACTTTTTGCCTACATTAGGATCCAGCTGAATACTCCATGCACAGGGTCATTTGTTTGGCTTCACTTCTTTATTTTTTTCTTCCTGTTTTCTCTACTACTACCGATTGGTGTGCTTGATTTCTTTTCCTCTGGAAAGTGGTTAGTAGGCATCAATTTAGTGAAGCTATACTACTTTAAGGTCTTAAGCCAATACCTTAGACCGTAAGCACTATGGGGTAGGGATCTTTTGTGTTGTCTTTATCCATCCTGTAACATAATGGCATACTTGTCCATGAATGAAGATCCTAAGTACAACTGCAATATAAATAGCAAGGTGGATTTCCAGCTCTGTGTTAGCTTCTCCCCTTCTCCTGTATCACAGTTGTTGTCTTTCCCATTATGCCTGAAAATGTCAGAAAAAATTATGAAAGCCAAGAGGTTTTTTCAAAAATACCATATGTGTTTGCTTAGAATCCACCCTCAGTTAGCAAGCACATCTTTATCATGCAAGACACAGGGTAAGTAATAAAAGTGAACAGAAGTTGCGGCTTGGAAATGGGGACAGGAGTGCTCTCCTGAGTGACATATAGCAGGATTTTCTAGCTCTCCTGCTGGGTCTAGGGAAAATAGACATTAAAAGTTCAGAATAGCTGTCAATTAGTGCCCCGGCAGAACTTGTCTTAAACTATGATAGGTGAGGACAATGGTAAGCAGGGTGTGACCATGGTTTTTAAAGTCTCAGTGCTCTTTAGTGGAAGTCAAAAGGAATGTGATGAGTGATGTGTCAGCTCCCTTTAGATCTGATCCTGAAAGGTGCTGCTCTGCACAGCCCCTTTAGGAACAAAGAGATCGTTCTGACAGGTATGTCAATCAAACCAGCCTTTCAGGAGCTAAAGCTGTGGTGTGAAACCCCTATCATAGCTGTAAATCAATAAAGCGCTCCCTCCGGTGGTTTTCCACAAAGTTGGATAGAGAACTCTTGGTAGCAGGTTGATAAAATTTGCCACAACCACCTTACCCTGTTAGCAGGTATTGATCTGACTGATAAAGAGTTAAGTGGGTGGTTCGGCCTAACTGAGACAGGTGGCTGTTTTCCACCTTGTCCATATGCAAATGAGAATGAGTGTGTGTCTTTCTGAGTAATGAGGATCTAGGAGGTGGGCTAAATTTTCTCCCTCAGGAGAAGGCTTGAGGTAAATTTTGCTATTACCATATTGTTAATGCCTAATGGAGGCATCAAAACAAAACAACCAAATTTCTTTCTGACAGGAAGTTGAGATTTCAGTTTGGTTTAGTCCTGGATTGGGACAAAATCCAAATCTTGTAAAAATTTTTTGCAAAACAACATAAAAAAACGTCAAAACTATCTTTTTGGATATGTCAAACCAAAAACGTTTCAATAATTTCACATTGAAAATTTCAACAAGATTGATGTATTCCAGCAAAACATTTTACATACACTGAACCAGTGTTTTCCAGTGGAAAATTGTTTCATTAGAACATATTTGACCAGCTCTTTTAATTCCTCTGTTGTTAAAGCTGAACTTCAAGAAGGATTGGCAAGCTGTGATTCTACACAGCGCATGGACTATGTTTTAGAAGAAGTCAGGAAAGGCATGTTTTAGAGGAAGTCAGGTCACTCCCTTTAGCACAATCAAGCACAGAAAATGGGATCAGATCAGGACGGACCTGGCCAATGGTGTTGTCACTTTGCCATAAAGGGGTTCCTAAGCTTGTTTCTTGATAAGGCTACTGCTCCCTCATTGGGTCATTGAGTTAACAGATGGCAGCCAGTAAAGACAGTTGGGTGCCAGTCCAGGATAGGGCAGGATGTTGTTTAGTTTTGGAGATGTTGCTTTAGCTAGTGAGTTTTGCCTGCATGAGAAGCAGCAGGATTTCCCTCCTCTCCGGATGGGTCCAGGGAAGACTGTCTAATGAATGGTTTTGAATAGTGCATCCCAGCCAGCAATGAATGCCAGGCAGAGCTCAGAAAGTGAGGAGAGAAGCAGTGTGTGGCTGCTGCTTCTAAATCCAAATTAAGAGTTCACTGTACTTCAGTGGCCACGTACTGCATGACAATGGTGGGGCACTCAAAAGCAAAACCATTACAACCTGTCAGAGCTACAGCCATGCCATGCCATGGGACCGATGCAAAAGGATGTGATGGGCACTTGAAATGAAAGACAGGAGTAGTTTGTTATTTTGCCTCACTGCAAAACTTTGACAGGCTCTATGTTGAATAGTTACTTTTCTGTAGTGCATATAGCCAGATGAGGGAACTCAGTAGCTGAGAACTCATCAAATAATGACATGTGGATTTGTTTAGAACCAGGCAAAGTTTTGATCAATGGAATGAAGCCCTCCCTTTCTCCTTCCCACCCCCAACTATATGAAAGCTGGTTAGTTTTCAGTACACACCCATATTGATGCTTTAAGACCAATATTGCAAATGTTTAGTTCCTAGCATAGGCCTCCACTTTGCAGAAAGCTCTGTGTTGTCAGATGTATGCTTGTGCGGTGCTCATTGCAGGGTTGGGACCTCAGTGCTTACCACCATGAGTGCAGTCATTGATTTCCATATGCTTTATAGGAGGTGTCTGCAAGATCATTTCTTTATTCTGTTAGCTTAAACATCTTTTCAACTAACTGAAAGTATCACCTTCCTCCTACTAGATAAACCTGTACCGAAGGATTATTTTTAGTAGCTTAAAGCACTTTTGTCATTTCTATTCTGTTGATTTTTTTAAAAAAGTACTAAATATGGAACTATGTCTTTTGCATGACTATCTCACTGACAAAAATAAATCTCTTCTGATCTTTGATTGTTTATCTAGAAACTCCTACATTAGCAATAACCAACTAAGAAAAAACAAAGCAAAACTGGGACAGTTAAAGATGTGTTCACTGAAGTACAAAGTGCAGATCTCCATATATACTAGCAAGAAACTTCTTTTTAAAAAAAAGAATTAAAACATTTTGGTATGGACCATTATATAGGATGGGTGCATGTATCCCCCTGCAATAGGAAAAGGGGTAAAGATTGCTGCCCCACAAAGATTCCTTTTGGGGCTGGAAATTCATACGTGGTAAAGGAAATGGGTTTGCTATGTTTATCAGTCCCTTAATAATCAGTGAGGGATCTACTGAATAGTGAATACGCAGCTTCCAGCTTCAGCCTTTTCTACTGTGTGTAATCTTGCTTGGGAAAGGGAGAGAAAAGTTCCAGGGGCAGTGGTGAATGAAAGACATTTGGAACCATGCTCACTGCCAGAGACTCCAGAATAGGGAAACAGACCCCGGAACTAGCATAGAAACATAGGGCCTCTGTGCAGATGATTTTGGCCCCAAGAGAATCTTAGGGGATCTGGGCACCAAATTCCCTCCAATGCTAATTCCAATGGGAGGCAAACACTGCTTCCTGACATAATCTTGGAGGTTACAGGAAGTCACAAGAGAAGCCTCATGGTATGTTCCTCCCTTTGAGCATTCCTGTTGGTTTTTCTGCAGGACGGGATGAGCCGGCTCTTTATTATTAGTAACTAGAATAGTGATAGTTGTGCACTGGGATTCTTGGAGGTATAAGCTATTCAAAAGTTCTTCTTGGTAATGTGGGATATTATAATAGTTTAATTATGAAAACTGCTAAACAGATTTTGTAATGGACACATCTATTCAGACACACAATGAAAGAGCAAAATCTCTATCCTTGGACTCATGCTTTACTGGGCTTATATACACTTATATTTATTATAAATGCTGTATTGGAATTCTATGTTTCTGATCTGCTAAGACTAGCTGTATATCACTGAACCTGTAAAAGCATTATTTATATTTGTGAGGTTGGATTCCTACCTACTCTGCTTTGGCTATTATACCATTGTTTGTTTGTTTTTGTAAATGGATTCATATTCTCTTGTATACTTCCTCTGGATATAAAAGCTGTAACCATAAGTTGCACTGCAAACTGAATACAAAAATCCTACACTATCTGAATCCCACACCACACAAGAGACATGGCTCTGGATTGGTTAAAATGATTGCCTAGGTAACCCAGGACTTCACAGTATAGGTAGTGGATATAAATCAAACTCTTCTAGGTTTTAGACTGCATAATTTGGTCAGCTCTTACTCCCACTGAATTCCTAGATAAAGCTTCCATTGACTTCATCTTGCTTCCATTAAAATTTTACTTATCACAAGGAAATTAACTTCCTGCTGCAACTACAGCCTGTTATTGGGGATGAGCCAAATCCATATAGTATCCCAAATGCAAACCATATTCTTATTTAGATTGTATTAGAGATAATCAGAGACGAGAAAACATTGGGCGTTGTAGTGATGGACTCCTCCCCCTCCCGACCCGCGCGCACACACTCTGACTGTGCTGACCGATGTGGCAACCTTATGCCTACCTTGCTCATGGTATATTAAAACGTTGTATAACTCTGCTTTTTGCTGCATGGTACAGCTGTATTTCCTGACCCAGATGATTGCACAAATAAGGGCAGCATCCTACTAGTCAGGCTTGACCTACTGCAACTCCTAGTATGCAGATTTCTTAAAGTGACTTGCCCACTCCCTATACTCAGTGTGGGTGAGCATGGTGCTCAACACTGAAATGAATAAGAAACTTGGGAGGTGAGAAAACTGATGATCTGGAATAGATACAAACCTAGCTCAAAACTGATCATTTATACTAAGGTCAAAGTTACTTTCCAATCTCCACGTTATTCCTTGCTCCTTAAAGGAATAAAATGGAATTAAATGCCACTGAACTTTGTAATAGTTTACTTTCATTATAGTATCACCTAGAGGCCCCATCTGAGATTGGGGCACTGTAGTCGGATTGGGCACCATCCGAGTGTCCCCTCCTGGCCAAAGGTTGCCTTATGGCCTCCCCCTGCATCTGCTTTTCTCTTCCTCTGGGGCTCCTCCTCAACACTCTCCAAAGAAAATTAAAACATTTCCCTACCTGTGATCTACTTTATTCAGTTCTCAGGTACAAACTGGCCCTCCAAGCCCCAATCCTAATTCTGTTCACGCCTCACTTAGTTGTGGAGGGATTCCTAGCCCTCTTTCTCAGAGCTGGGGTATAGTTCAGTGTCTCTGCATGAATCTTCCCCACCTATCATATGTGGATAGAAGTACTTCCCTACCTCACACGGGTGCTTAAAAGACTGTGGGGCACTCAGATATTATGATAATGGGGACCATATACATATCATAGATACATTCAAACTTCTGCCAAATGTAGTGGTGTTCACACGGCTGTACTACAGGGCCATCTCTACCCTAATTGTGACACAGTGGTATCATTTTTTAAAAATCACACTCTGACTATTGTAATCCTGGTGTTATTTCCTACTCTTCAACTGGGAAAAAACACTATATGGTCAACTACCATCGGTAGCTAATGCTAATGTTTTTAAAATGTGATTATGGTAATTACGCCAAATCCCTCAGTGCAATTCCTGACAGTGTGGATCCACCATAAATCCTGGTCTGAAAAAGCCTGGTCCATTTCTAGCTTTTTATATAGATTCAGAACATTTCTTTAAAATGTAGTCACGCATCATTTGATCAATATCTCGCTGCTTCATTGCTTGTAAGATACTGAACTGCACCTTGTAACAATGGATACACTTCACAAAAGGTGTTCTTTCTTCTTCCTACGTTGGAATGGCCTTAAACTGAACTCAGTCATCAGAGTAAACAGCAGCGACAGTGGTAGATTGCACACTCAGGGACCTAGACATCAAAAATTGGGCATACAGAAAAATTGGACACACAAATTCTACTTAGTCATTTGTGCCCATAATTTTACACCACCAGAAAATGGTGTATTTAAAGTTGTGCTGAAAAACTGGTCTTTATTATGGAAGATAACTATATTAGAACTGGTCAAAAATATATTGACCAATCAAATTTTCCTCCTAAAAATTGAGCTTCATAAAAAGGGAAATAAATGAGAAATAATGAGAAATTTAAAAATGAAATCAAAGTCCTTGCATTTTGTTTTGGTTCTGTTTTTGAAGATGAAATTTTCAGTTTTCAATTTTTGGATTTTTCATCTTCTCTTTAAAAAAAGAATTAAACAAAATGTACTGAAATAAATCTGTACTAAAGAGTTACAATTTTTTTCCTCTTTGTCGGGGTAAAACTGGTTGCTTCAAGAAGGTGGCCATTTCTGCCCAGCTACTTTTTGAAAGTCACCCCTACTATTGTATAGCAAACATAATGTAGGAGTTTTTAAAGAGACTTACCTGTTGAGAATAAGGATGGTCTTGTGTTTAAGGCCCTGGATAGAGTCTCAAAATATCTGGGTTTAATTCCTGGTTCTGTCAGAGACTTGGACACGTCACTTAATAATCTCTCTGGCCCTGATTCAGCTGGATATGTCATCCCTTGCCTGTCCCAGTACATGAGTGGGTTCCATTGACTACACTGGGACTATTCACATACTTAGTTGGGCATGTGCTTCAGCATCTGTTGCCTTGAGGTCTCCCTGTCTCAGCTCTCCATCTGTAAACTGGAGATACCATTCCCTTTCTCCTTCTGTCTTGTCTAATTAGTCTGTAAGCTTTTCAGGTCAGGGACTCTCTCACTATGTGTTTATAAAGTGTATTGGGGTCTCTATCTCTAATTCAGCCTAATTTAAAAAAAAAAGGGGGGGGAGGTGGCCCTCTGGGGGCATCTTGTCAGGTTGAATAAATCTTTATTAGTTCAAGATAAAATTAGGAGAAGGGTTTTAAATTTTAGCTAATGGCAATGCCAGCCTTGCCATGCTGCTTTATCTCCCAGATACCACAATGAAGTGTTAAATTCTCGCATTTTCACCACCACACTGAAAAGAGGGCATTGGAATGCCCAAAATAGCAACCATCATTCCTGAAAGTGCAGACACAGTGTAATAGAAGAGGCAACAACTCCAGCACTAAGACTAGGATCAATTTGGGTGATACTAATTCATCAAGGAAACTAAGCTTTAAATGAAAAGGAAAAATATGAGGCCAAAGGGCCTCAGGTATTTTCAGAACCTTACATAGTGATTCTCAGATATTTGCTCTGAAGGATTGTACCATTTTCTGCTAATAAACAAAAAACAAAACAAAAAAACAGTGCTGAGCTAGACAATTAGATGGCTGAGCTGAACATAGATATATACACAGCTGCTAGTCCTTCAACATGCATTTAGAATTCATTAACAGAGCTACTGAAAAAAATGTATCTAATGGTGATCCTCAGGGCATCTCTTCCAGGGACTGCTGAATTCCTCTGGTTCTCTAATCTCTCTAAGAAAGTGTTGAAGTTTCCCAGTCTGTCTCAGACCTCCCTATATCAATAATAATGATTCTGCTGATTCGGACTGTATGACAGGCCGTGGCCATGATCCCACCATTCTAGGATAGGAGCATCACACTGTAGGGCTGGGTTCTGTTTCCAACTAAGAAATAAGAATAATATTAGTGTCCACATCCCTTTTTCTGAAACAATGGGACTTTGTGGAGGAACCCAAATTGTCTTGGCAATTACTTAAGAGATCAAAATATAGTGGAATCTGTGGTCAGTGATCACTGCTTGTGCCGATCATTCACCTGTATGACTCCAATCTTTCTTTCCAAAAGCCATTTCTTCTTGGTGCCTTGCTTATTTTGGTCAGTGGGCATTTGGTTGCAAGGATCAGGTCACAAGTGATTATATAGGAAAAAATGTTGCACCTTTCAAAGTGTTACTCTGCTGCAAGTAGAAAGTGTTACAGCTCTTTGGAGTGAAGTGATCATTAAACATGACTAGCCTGGTATGGCAGTAAAGTATCTGACAGAACTCAGTCTGTGCTAGCACCATGAACATTATGCTTCTGGATACATCTCTTTTTAGACATTCATTCTTGTTGATATGGACATCGTGACTATTCACATATCAAAATGAGGAATGCCAAAATAATCTTTATAACAGAATTACTGTATTGGAAATTGCACCAGCTCTTGTTTTCCAGATATGTTGGATTAGAAATAATAGGTACAATCATTGAGAACAGCAACATAAAAGAAAAACTCATGTCCATAAATATTCCAAATAGTAATATGTTGAATTCCTACCACGGGGATTGGTGATAGAGATAAATCTGATGGAAACAGATCGACATTTCAGTAACTTTAAATCTGGAGTTTAGTTAGGTCTTTGTAGGTTGTTAGGTTTGGGTGTGGGAAGTTGCGTTATGATTGTTCCCAAGCCTCACTTCCAAATGTGTAATGATGTTTCTTTATGTCATAAGAGATGAGGCCAAAAACACCTGGATAAATTAAACATCCATATGGGAACTCTAAACAATTTGGAGCTTCCTGCTGGCAGTGTGCCCACATTGCTGTAGAACAGACTGCAGTTATTTCCAGAAGCAGAAATTATAAGTGAGTTTAACAGCTAAATGCTTGGTGCTAAAATGGGCAGCTTGGAAAATGCAGCTGCTGTTCATCCTTTAGGAAAGGGAGGGAAGTAACCCAGATAAGCAGGGTGGCTGCTATAATAAATATAATTAATTAATATAAACTATGTAGTGTAGCTGAGATAACTCAGCTTGCAGTACCACCTGCTGCCGCTGGGTGACAATTGATGGAGCTGCAAAACAGCACCTGGAGGCTATAGTGCACTTTGCCGCCACTGGGGGACTTCTAGTCCTACAGGCAGCAGAGAGGAGACAGAGCAGGGAATAAACATTTCTGTGGGATTATTTTTGTTCATCCCAAAGGAGGCAGAGAATATGGCTGCCTGCAGGTGCTCGCTGCTACCTCTGCTCCTGCTTTTCCAGACCTACCAATAAGAGGCAGGAAATTGGAGGGTAAGAGGTTCTGAACACAGGGTGGATTTTATGAGTCTGGAGGTTTGTACATGTAGGAAGGCAGAAGAGGAGGATGTTCTGAACTTGGAGTTCTTGGATGAGAAACTTGTTCATAGCTGCCACACCCCTGCACATCAGTCAAGATATCATAGACCTTTTTATAGATCCAATGATGTATGAATCCTTTTCTCAGAAGTGTTCTGAATGTGCATAAAGAGATAGAAATAGCAACAGGACTTGTGGTGGATCAACATTTAGAGGAATTGCACTGAGGGATTTGGGGTAATTACAATAAAAACATGTTTAAAATATTAGCATTAGCTACCAAAGGTAGTTAAAAATATAGTGTTTTTTCCAATTGAAGCATAAGAAATAACACGAGTACAGTATACCCTCAGAGTTACAAACACCTCAGGAATGAAGATTGTTCATAACTCTGAACAAAATGTTATGTTTTTGTTCTTTCAAAGCTTACAACTGAACACTGACTTAATACAGCTTTGAAACACTACTATGCAGAAGAAAAATGATGCTTTCCCTTTTACTTTTTAGTAATTTTACATTTAATACAGTACTGTACTTTTTTGTTTTGTTTTGTTCTTGGGGTTTTTTTTTTTTTGTCTCTGGTGCTGCCTGATTGAATACTTCCGGTTCCAAATGCGGTGTGCGGTTGACTGGTCAGTTCGTAACATTGGTGTTCGTAACTCTGAGGTTCTACTGTGCTTCAATAGTCAGCTTGTGAAACAATAAGTACTGATTTGTTTTTTAATGGTGACCAGCCACTCTCTTACAATTAAAGCAGAGATTGCCACTACAGACAATCCAGCCATCACTGGGCTAGCTCAAAAAAGACAATAAAAGGGGGGGTGGGGGATCGTGGCATCCTTTCAGTGGGACTATTTGCAGAGTAAGGTAATATTCAACACGAGTAACAGTAGCAGAAGTGAGCCCTCAGGGATCAGCTACAGCAGGTCTTGCCTGAATAATCCAAAGTATTTAAACTCAGGATTGATAATTCTGGAAAGACAAAAAAGGATTTGAAATCAGGTACTGCAAGTAATTCACAATCAACCCTCAGAGGCTGAGACTTCTCATGCTCCTGAGCAGAACAGATAGGAGAGAAAACTAGTTTGTTCCCAAACAATGCAGATTTACTGGCTTCAGAGCCATGAACACCTGAAGTTTCTCCATAAAGTAGCACAATACAACCATTCAGTGCAAGCCATCCTGAAGTTATTAACTGTAGAAAAATCTCTGCAGATTTGCCAGATTATTGGCATCAAAGCAAATAGATTAGTGATATGAAATTATTGGATAAAATTTCCACCCAGAGAGAATCCAAAGAGGGAGCCGTTTCCATTTTAAAAGCAATCCAGTGGCACAAATTGAGAGATGAGTAGGTTTGAAAGAGACCTCAGCAGAAAACAGAAGGAACCTTTTATCCCATGCAGAGGCAGGACACAAAGCACTCAGCTGAATGCAAGAACTGCATGAGTGGAGCATCACTAGCCATATCAAAGAAGATGGAAAAGAGGCAAGGCCATATCACTGCCATAGGGCTTGTCTACACAGCACTGGCAAAGTGCACCAGACGAGCGTGATTTGTTGTGCTCCAACTGCCCCAGATAGACCCTGCTGTCCTGCTCTGGATTATGTTAACGTGAAATAGGTACCTTTTAGAGTGAGTCAGCAAGGTCTGCACAGGGCAGATAGAGCACAGCAAGTTAGTGAGCATTACAAGTCACACCCCTCTGGCGTGCTTTGCCATTCTGTGGAGACAATCACGACATTAATCAAGGTAGCACATGCTGCAATTTCAGCTCTGAAAAATGACTGTGTATAAAAAAAAAAATTGAACCTTCTTACTCTACAGCGGTACACTGTGTTTATTCAGAGAGAGGTCTGTGGATTTTATTGACTAAAGGAAACTGATTTCTTTTCACTCCAGTTAGCACTGCAGAACCAATACAGCTATGGGGGAGATGAAGTAGATTATATTCTGGCTTCTGCATACTCAACAAAAGAGTTAAAATTCTGATTAGAGATTCTTGATGGTGGTGAGCCAGAAAGAACATAGCTTGACTTTCAGACTCAGTCTATAGGGCTGAAGTTAGAAAAAACAGCTTGTTGACCTGCAGTTTTGTTCCAGAAGTTGTTGTTGTCCAATGACTATAGCACTCCACAGTTATTTTAAACAGTCACTGTTCAGAAAGAGAAAGAAACTTGAAGGGAAGGAGCTTAGTACCCTTAGTACAGCCATAGCTCTGCCCAAAGGCACCATAGGGCTTTATGTAGTTAGACAACAAAGCACAACTGTCTGTACATTTCTGTGTAGTTGTGGCCGTGTTTGTCCCAGGATATTAGAAAGACAAGGTGGGTAAGGTAATATTTTTTTATTGGTTTAACTTCTGTTGGTGATAAAGACACGCTTTCGAGCCCCAAAGAGCACTTCTTCAGAACAGAACAAAACAGACCAAATATTGGTCCAGTGAAAGATACTTCCTCACCCACCCTTGTTTCTGTACATTTCTGGGCAATTATAGTATGTGTTGGGTGACCAAAGCGAAGTAAAACTAGATGCCATTTCAAATACTATACAGTACCTTTGTGATTTCTGGATATCCTGATGCTACACTATGATGGCTGGAGTAGGTTCACTTGCTGGCAAAGAGATTATTAATCAAAAAAAAGAAAAACCTGCTGCCACTGAGAAAGCGGGGGAGATTTGTGGAGTAGAAGAAATGTGTTTTATACTGTTGTTAAAATGACAATTTAGACAAGCAGAGCTATTACAAAGCCCTGCAAAGAACTCCCACAGCATGATCAGGTTGGAGGAAGTTTGTTCCTTAGAAAAGCCTTTTACTGTGACATCATACTTGACTTCAAAGCGTAGGATTTAGGAGAAAGTAAAGTACAACTTAATGTCTACTTTAGAGGGAAAGTGCATGTGCATCCTACACCTCCCTGAGGTCACTTCTCAGTGGCATTTAAACTAGGCTGTCTACACTACAAACTTATGTTACGTCTGTGTACAGCTGCCAGAGGTGTTACATTGCTTGTGTGTGTGCATACGTGGCTCCTTGTGGCAGCAGTGTGTCCTCACCAGCAGCACATGTATCAATGCAGAGAGCAGTGCACCATGGGTAGGTATTCCACTGTGCAACTCACCACAGGGTCTTTGGGGAAGTTTTTGTTATGCCTGATGGGGCCAAAACAAGTTTGCACAAAGGTGACTGAGAGCATGGAGTCAATTTCCCATAATGCAGTGTTCTTCATCCCATAATTTCACCTGCATCTCATAATTTTAGCACCTTCTTTTCAAAATCCCAGAAACCTGCATGTCCCTCCTCACTGTCCCCCATCCCTGACAGAAACATGGGGCCTGCACAGCTCTGCACCACTGTCATGAAAATTGCAAGCACAGGGCACATTATCCTGCAGTATCTGCAGAGCCACAGGGAACATGATTACTTGGAGGCTAGATTGATGTGGGACATAGAAAGAAACAAATCAAGGTGGTTGTTAGCATTTACAGAGCAGCTAGAGATGGTGGAGCATTGGTTCTGGGCCCAAGAAACAAGCACTGACTGATGGGATCGCCTTGTCATGCAGGTTGGCGATGACGAACTGTGGGTGCAGAACTTTTGGATGTGCATGGCCACATTCCTGGCTCTGTGTGCCAACTCTGCCCAACCTTCCACCTCAGGGACACTGAGATGTGAGCCGCACTGACAGCTGAGAAGCAAGAGGCAATTGCACTGTGGATACTTGAAATGCCAGATTGCTACCAATCAATCAGGAATCAACCTGGAGTCAGTAAATCCAGCACTGGTGCTGTCGTTATGCAAGTGTGCACAGCCATTAATTGACTTCTGCTACCCAGGCTGTGACTCTGGGCAATGTGCAGGACATAGGGGATGGTTTTGCAGCAATGGGGTTTCTAAACTGCATTAAGGTGATAGATGCGATGCATATCCCTATTTTGCCACAGATAACTTCACCAGAACGGGCTACTTTTCTGTGGTTATGCAAGCACTGGTGGATCACCAGGGACAGTTTACTGACATTGGCATGGACTGGTCAGGAAAGCATCTTTCTGAACAGTCCTTTGTTCTTAAAGCCGCAAGCAGGGACATTTTTCCCCCCTGACCGGCAGATTACCATTGGGAATGTTGAAATGCCAATAGTGAGTCTGGGCGAGCCATCCTACATCATGCTCCCATGACTCATGAAATCAGACGTCTGCCACCCTGACAGTATCAAGAAGCGCTTCAGCGACAGGCTCAGGAGGTGCAGAATGATAGATTGAATGTGCCTTAGGTTATTTGAAAGGTCAGTTGGTGGTGGTTACTCTCAAGATTGGATCTCAGTGAGAACAATATGCCAAATATTATTGCTGCCTGCTCTTTACTGCATAATATTTGTGAGGCAATGGGAGAAAAGTTTCCACAGGAGTGGAGAGGGAGTGGCTGTCTGCTGAATTTGAACAGTCAGATACAAGGGTTATTAGAAAAGCTCCATGCGGAGCTATACAGCTCACAGATGTTTCAAAAGACCCTTTTAATAGTGAGCTGAGTAGTGTGTGTTGCTGTAGTGTGATCTGCGTAGCCTTGCGCTGCTCTTTTGTGGACCGGTATGAATCTCGGTGTGATTGCCGTGAAGGTAGGAAGATAATATTATCAATCTACCTTTAATGTTGTTTGTGAATGATGTTAGGGGTTGCATGACCCAGTGCAGTAACAGGAAATTGGTGGCTGTCAGACCTGCTTGGCACCAGTCAACATATGAGTTATGAATTAATAAAGATGAATTTTGTTACATGAAATGGACAATCAAAAAAACATTTAAAGCTAAATATATTAAGGGAACAGAAGTTATGAAGGGAAAAGAACACATTTCCATTTCAGGTATACATACAGCAACCTTGACTTTCACACATCAGTGTATGGAAAACATCCCCCCAGGTGGAGTGGACACCTGATGCCACATAAAATGTGAGGGGGAAGGTGTACATGGAGGTCCCGATATTGACTTGTCTATGGGTTGCAGAGGGAGGCGGGCATGGAATTGTTGAAACTGCAGATACACCAGAGTCTGCAGCAGCTCTGCTGTCTGACAAACACAAGCATGTCCTGCTGCACATCCTTCTCCGTTTTCTTCACCTTTCTTCTCTCCACTCTATCCTTCTCCAGGTTGCCTGCAAGGGTGATCCTCCAGGCCCTGCGCTCTTCTCTGATGCAGCAGTGGCCTGTAGGATCTCCTGGAACATGTCATTCTGAGTCCTCTTCTTTCTTCCTCTTGTCTGACTCAGGCATTTTGTGTGTATGGAGCGGGAGAGCCTGAAGGGTGCAGTGGCAGCAGTTGCAGATACAACACAGAGAGGTACCATTGTCAGTGTATTCATGACAGAAATCAAAGCATAAGATGCTGAACTCATTCCCCTCGCTCCTGAAATGTTGTAAGCACAACATTCTTACTTCTGCTTGGGACTGATTGACCACAATGCTAGTCACAGCACCAGCCATGGTGCATATAGCCCACCAGAGGGTGGGGAAATTGTATGATTTTAGTTGTATAGGGCAATGTTCTGCAGACAGTGATTTTAGCTGATATTTCACTGCTGAAAGTAACAGAATGCCACCCGGGCCCATATGCTGCTAGCTTGTGTACTGCAATGGGGAAGTTATCACTGACTGGCATGGGAAACTGTCCTACGGCAGAGGAAGAAATAAGGCAGCCATCCTTAGAACCCTTTGGCAGAGGATTGCAGAGAACCTCCATGAACATTTCATTGAGATTCATGGGCACATAAATAAATCGCTTCACATGGCTCCCTTTGCCTAACTCTAGAAGGGAATGAAAAGCACAAAGCAACTCTGTCTCATTTGGTTGTATCGCTACCTCTTCTAGCATGAGTAAATAAATGAAAGTCAAAAACTCTCCTCCTACTTTGGGGGTGCCATTCATGTCATTTCAAAGTAAACTGCACACTTACCAGATGTTTCTTTCCCTGCATCGGGCTCTCCTGTGCTTGACTGTCAGAACTGTGGTGGCACCGAAAACAGGTCTTGGCTTGCTGCACAGCTGAATCCCCTAGTCATCTGTCCCCCATGCTCCTCCTTGCTGTTCATGGCAGGGGCCAGGGACATGGTCTCCTTGGAAGTATCCCCGGTGCTCTTGGGGATGGTGCTGGAGACTCTGCTGAGAATGACATGCAGTTTTTTGTAAAACGGCAGGTCTATGGCTCAGCACTGGATCAATTGTTGACCTCCCTGGCTTTCTGGTATGCCTCCTGCAGCTTCTTGGCTTTCACACAGCACTTCCGCTGATCCCTGTTGTAGCTCTTCTCCTGCATCCCCTGAGCCATCTCTCCATAGAAGTGCACATTTCTGACTGGATCAAAGCTGTGTCTGCACAGCTTCTCTCCCCATAGGTACAGGAGATCTAATATTTCCTGTCTACTTCTGGCAGGAGCATGTCTGGAGCATGTCAGCTGGGCAGTTGCTCACAACTCTATATAACTGCTAGATGGTCTCGCCAAACCAGGCAACCAAAAAATGGAATTTCAAACATTGGTGGGGCTTTAAAAGGGAGGTAGGAGGTGCTTCCTGTCTATCTGACCCTTGGGCAGCGGAGTTCACATTGCTGACCAGAACGGGTCAGTATGTGGCATTGTGGGACAGCTCTTGGAGGCCAGAAACTGTTGACATAAGGAATATAGTGTCTACACTCTCACTGCATTGACCTAACTACATTGACCATGACTGTACATGGCTTGGAGAGGTGGTGTAATTCAATCAGCGTAGCAGGGCACTTGCGGGTGCAAAATTTAAGTGAAGATACATCCGCAGCTAGGTTGACATAAGCTGCCTTGTGGTTACCTAACTGTGTAGTATAGACTAGGCTTTAGCCTAAGCAACAATTGAGAGAACTTAACCACTAAATATAGAATAAAGCTAAAGTACAATTTTCTTGTCCCCACAGTGTTGAGAGTATTTTTTTTAATTCTTGTTTTGTTAAGAGGCAGCAATGGTATCATAAAAGTGCAGCATTAAACCTGGCTCCCACTAGCCATCTATCAAAACTACACATAAAGCTTTCATTATCAGTAATGCGAAAGAATAAGTTAGAATCTGGATTTTTTTGTTTGTTTGTTTAAGAAAAACATGTTGTTTTTTTTGACTCAAGCAAGGTAAATTCAAGGAATGAGAGGCATCCAATGCTAGGAAAGTGGCTGGTGTGAGAGTGTTCATACAGCATAACTTTTCAGTCTCAAAAGAAAGTGCCAAGTATCCATGAGTCAATACTGAACCTTTCCACAACTGCAAGGAATTCCACTCTTTTAAAGTGAAGCTTCTTCAAGGTACAGCCTTAAAGGGCTTTTAAGGTTGTTGAAGGTACAGATGTAGCAATGACAATTTGAAGAGGCTGTTCATTCTCAAAGGCTAAGAGTTAACTCAGGAATTCCTGTAAAGCCAAAAGGCATGTGTCTTCTGATGACCCCAAGACAATCAACTCAGATGTTTAACATAATATAAGAATGGCCATACTGGGTCAGACCAATGGTCCATCTAGCCCAGTATCCTGTCTTCCGACTGTGGGCAATACCAGGTGCGTCAGAGGGAATAAACAGAACAAGTAATCATCAAGGGATCCATCTCCTATCGCCCATTCGCAGCTTCTGGCAAACACAGCCTAGGGATACTTCAGAGCACGGTTTTGCATCTCTGCCCATCCTGGCTAATAGCCATTGACAGATGTATACTCCATGAACTTACCTAGTATTTTTTTGAACCCCGTTATAGTCTTGGCCTTCACAACATGCTCTGGCAAGGAGTTTCGCATGTTGACTGTGTGTTGTGTGAAGAAATATTTCCTTTTGTTTGTTTTAAACCTGCTGCTTATTAATTTCATTGGTGACCCATAGTTTGTATGTTACAAGAAGGAGTAAATAACATTTCCTTATTTACTTTCTCTACACCAGTCATGATTTTAGACCTGTATCATATCCTCACTTAGTTATCTCTTTTCCAAGCTGAAAAGAACCAGTCTTATTCATCTCTCCTCATATGGAAGCTTTTTCCACATTGTGTACTTTCATTTTATTAAAAAGGTAACTTTGTTTTTAATATTAATCTGCAGCCGGGGCCCGAACAAAAGTCCAATGAGTTAATGGGAGTATCTCGTTGAGGCAGCATGGTCTAGTAGTTTGGGCACTGGGCTAAGAGTCCAAAGGTCTGCATTCTGTTCCTGGTTCTACCTCTGACCTATTGCGGGGCCTTGGGAAAGTTATTTCATCTCTTTGCCAGATGGAAAGCTCCTACCTTCTGTCTTGTCTATTTAGACAGTCTTTGTCCTAAATTAATTACTATCTCTTACTCTGCATTTGCAAAGTCTAGCACAATGGGACAATGGGACAATCGCAGTTGGGCCCTTCAGGTGTTACTGTACCACAGTGACTCTCAACCTTTCCAGACTACTGTACCCCTTTCAGGAGTCTGATTTGTCCAAATTTCACCTCACTTAAAAACTACTTACTTATAAAATCAGACCTAAAAATACAAAGTGTCACAGCACTCCATTACTGAAACATGGCTTATTATTACCATATATTTATAAAATAAATCAACTGGAATACAAATATTTTGCTTACATTTCAGTGTATAGTATATACAGTAATATCAACAAGTCATTGTCTATATGGCATTTTAGTTTGTACTGACTTTGCTAGGGCTTTTTATGTAGCCTGTTATAAAACTAGGCAAACATCTAGATGAGTTGATGTACCCCCTGGAAGATCTCTGCGTACCCCCAAAAGTACACCTATCACTGGTTGAGAACCACTGCTGTACCCCAAATAAAACAATTCCATTAACTTCATTTAGCTTTGGGTCAGGACCTATGTGAATGGTATAGATGGGTAGCTTATGTACTTGCTATTACTGTATTTTCTGTTCTATTAAGCATTGAGAGGAGATATTTTACTGAGACTTAACTTGTACTATCTCAGAGTAAAAACAAAACCAGTACAAATATGGTGATATAATAATGCCTCTGTGCAATCTCTCACCTTGCTTTTTTTAAAAAAAAGTGGACCTTGCCGAAGAATACTGAAATATCTTCAATTCCATTTTTTCTCCCAGAGTGCGTGAGTAAACATTCCATCAGCACTTTGCATTTCGCATCTGCATTGAGAATACAATTGAGTGCTGTGCATGGCATCCATGTGGATCAAGGCGGCTGTGGCCAGGATGAGCAATTTCCAAATCCAGTACAGACTAATGAGAAATAACCTTTTTAACTGCTTTATTAAAAATGCGAAATCTGCTACGTTCCCCTTGTATCCTAGTCTACTTTCCCTTTGTAACAACTGGGCCTATAAATCTAACTCGATCCTAATCAAATCTACCTCACCTCACACAGTGAGATAAGGTTTATTTTGAAGGGACCTATTCTTCTGTGATTTTGGAGTTCAGATGCTATAATGAAGAGGGCCAAATAAGTTAGACCTCCTGCTTCCACAGCAAGTGACCGCAGCAATCTTAAAAAACACTTTGCTCTGTCTTCAGCCGTAGTCATAGTGACAGTTTGTACTACGCAATGTGTAATACAAGACAACAGTACTAACAAAGCCAAGTATCACTTCATACATGTGATAGAGATAATCAAATAAAGATAACTTAGTGTGTAACTAAATTAAGCACTAAGGGCTGAATTTGGCCCTGGTGTTATGATGTGCAATTCCTATTGATTTCAGTGGGATTTGTATCTGACAATTCAAGGCCTCCTCATCAGAGCACACGTGTATAACATACGAGTACCATATTAGCACTCATTAGTGTCTATGCTGCAATTGGCGCACTCCAAATACAGTCCTTAAACAAGCAGATTAAATTGGCTGTATCCCTGGAGCCTGCAATCATATAAGAATGTAATTCAGATAGTGAATAAGGAGACACAAGTATTCAAGATCAGCCCCACTCAAGGAACCCAAACCTGAAAGTTTCTGCCTCCTGCAAGTGAGCCTAAGTCTGTGAAGTGCTGAGCATATCCAACTCCCACTGAAGATACAGGAAGCTGAGGATTCTCATCACTTTTGTGGGATCAGGCCCTAAGAAATTAGAAAAGGGAAGCATCAGATACGGTGCATATCAACAAGTAATGTGGTTCCTTTACCAGTTTCCATGGTGACAATTGCCACTATGTAAAACTAGGAAGAAAATACATTTAGAAAGCATAGAGACTGATTATCACTGTGAGCATTGCTACTGAATCTGTGATGTTCAAAGCAATCAAATAACTGAAATATATAGAATCACAGCAATGCAATCAGAGAACGCTAAAAGCTTTAATTCTGTAATATCCAATACAGTAACTGAGACAAAACAGTCTTACATGTACAGAGAGGTCTCTTCCAAAGATGAATGATTAAAATATATCAGTATGACAAAGTGAAATCAATGCACAAACTAGCTTTTTAAAAGTATTCAAAGGATATTCAGAGCACAAACCCTAGCAAGTGAAGTGTAAAAATATATTTAGGAAGACGAAAAAAGAATTTGAACAATGAGCCAAAGACTTAAAAAGTAACAGCACTTTTTTTTAAAAAGTACATCAGAAGCGGAAGCTGGCTAAACAAACAGTGGGGCCAGTGGACAATCATAGAGTCATACAATCATAGAATATTAGAGTTGGAAGGGGCCTCAGGAGGTCATCTAGTCCAATCCCCTACTCAAAGCAGGACTAACCTCAGCTAAATCGTCCCAGCCAGGGCTTTGTCGAGCTGCAGCTTAAAAGCCTCTAAAGATGGAGATTCCACCACCTCCCTAGGTAACCCATTCCAGTGCTTCACCACCCTCCTAGTCAAAAACTTTTTCCTAATATCCAACCTAGACCTCCCCCACTGCAACTTGAGACGGTTAATCCTTGTTCTGTCACCTACTACCATTGAGAACAGCCTAGTTCCATCCTCCCTGGAACCCCCTTTCAGGTAGTTAAAGGCAGCTATCAAAGCCCCCCTCATTCTTCTCTTCTGCAGACTAAACAAGCCTAATTCCCTCAGTCTCTCCTCATAAGTCTTGTGCTCCAGCCCCCTAATCATTTTTGTTGCCCTCCTCTCGACACTCTCCAACTTGTACACATACTTTCTATAGTGGGGGACCCAAAACTGGACACAATACTCCAAATGTGGCCTCACCAATCCGAATAGAGGGGAATAATCACTTCCCTAGATCTGCTGGCAATGCTCCTACTAATGCTGCTCAATATGCTATTAGCCTTCTTGGCAACCAGGGCACACTGCTGACTCATATCCAGCTTCTTATCCACTGTTACCCCCAGGTCCTTTTCTGCAGAACTGCTGCCTAGCTCGTTGGTCCCCAGTCTGTAACTGTGCATGGGATTCTTCCGTCCTAAGTACAGGACTCTGCACTTGTCCTTGTTGAACCTCATCAGATTTTTTTGGCCCAGTCCTCCTATTTGTCTAGGTCACTCTGTATCCTATCCCTATCTTCCAGGGTATCTACCACTCCCCCTAGCTTAGTGTCATCTGCAAACTTGCTGAGGATGCAATCTACCCCATTCTCCAGATCATTAATGAAGATGTTGAACAAAACCGGCCCCAGGACCGCCTCCTGCGGCACTCCGCTTGTGACCAGCTGCCAGTTAGACGTGGAGCCATTAATCATTACCCATTGAGCTGATGATCTAGCCAGCTATCTACCCATTTTATAGTCCATTCATCCAACCTATTCTTCTTTAACTTGCTGATAAGAATACTGTGGGAGACTGTATCAAAAGCTTTGCTAAAGTCAAGGTTTATCAAGATGGTAAAGGAGCACTCAAAGATAAGGCTTTTGCAGAGAAACTAAATGAATTCTTTGCATTGCTCTTCACAGCTGAGGATGAGAGGGAGATTCCCAAACCCAAGACATTCTTTTTAGGTGACAAATCTGAGGAAGTGTCCCAGATTGAGATGTCATTAGGGGAGGTTTTGGAACAAATGGATAAACAGTAATAAGTCACCAGGACCAGATGGTATTCACCCAAGAGTTCTGAAGGAACTCAAATGTGAAATTGCAGAACTACTAACTGTGATATATAATCTATCAGTTAAATCAGCTTCTGTACCAGATGACTAGAGGACAGCTAATATGACGCCAATGTTTTAAAAAGGCTCCAGAGGCAATCCTGGCAAGCACAGACTGGTAAGGCCAACTTTAGTACCAGGTAAATTGGTTGAAACTATAACAAAGAACAGTGTTCATCTATGTGTCTGATAATTCTATTTGTTGGGAAACAGTCAACATGGTTTTTGTAAAGGGAAATCAGGCCTCACCAATCTACTAGAATTCTTTGAGGGGGTCAACAAGCATATGGACAAGGGTGAGCCAGTGGATATAGTCTGTCAAAGTCTTTCTGAAAAATTGAAGTAATGTCCCTCACCAAAGGCTCTTAAGCAAAGTAAGCAGTCAAGGAATAAGAGGGAAGATCCTGTCCTGAATCAGTAACTGGTTAAAAGATAGGAAACAAAGGGTAGGAATAAATGCTCAGTTTTCAGAATGGAGTTCCATGGTGGTGTCCCCCAGGGGATCTGTATTGGGGTCTGTACTGTTCAACATATTCATAAATGATCTGAAAAAAGAATAAACAGTGAGGTGGCAAAATTTGATGATACAAAACTACTCAAAATAGTTAAATCCAAAGCAGACTGCAAAGAGTTACAAAGGGATCTCAAAAAACTGCAACTTGGCAACAAAATGGCAAATGAAATTCAAGGCTGATAAATGCAAAGTAATGCACATTGGAAAACGTGATCCCAACTATACATATAAAAGATGAGGTCTAAATTAGCTGTTACCACTCAAGCTGTTACATCAAATGAAATTAATAGACAACAGATTTAATATGGAAAAAAGGAAATATTTCTTCACACAATGCACAGTCAACCTGTGGAACTCCTTGCCAGAGGATGTTGTGAAGACCAAGACTACGAGGTTCAAAAAAGAACTAGGTAAGTTCATAGAGGATAGCTCCATCAATGGCTATTAGCCAGGATAGGCAGGGATTGCTGTTAGCCAGAGGCTGGGAACGGCCAACAGGATGGATCATTTGATGATTACCTGTTTTATTCGTTCCCTCTGAAGCACCCGGCATTGACCACTGTTGGAAGTCAGGATACAGGGCTAGATGGACGATGGGTCTGACCCAGTTAGGTTGTTCTTATGTTCTTAACTGGCAAGGCAACAACCTTAATAAATTGGTTAAAGGATGAAAAAGAAAACAAGTTTTACTTCATTACACATCCAATCAAATAATTGACTAAACAGCAGAGAGCTATTTCCCAAAACAAAGTTCCATGTGCTCTGTCATTTGTTTTAGGTGTATTTGTAAGGGTCTAAAATGTGTTTGTGTTTTGTTTACAGCTGTGAATGATGAAAAATGAACCACTTTGTTGTTTGTTTGTTGTTTATCTTTTTAAAGCTGAATAACAATGTTAAATTAGTCACACTACATAAACAGCTAAGATAATTATAGACAGAGGAACTGTGCATTTTATGCTTTGAAGGGGGAAAAGATAAAATGAAATGGAAATAATGAACTTCATCCTTAGTCTACCCTTCTTATTTTAAAAGCGATGAAAAGCCACGATTCATTCTGCCATGACAAACACATCCTCACCCTGTCAATGCTCAAATGTAGGACTGTAGCCAATCCTTACCTTGCCCACTGTGTAGTCATAGCTCTGTGCTTTAGTTTCCCCTCTTACAGATGGTTGTCTATAGTCTCCCACTGGTGGCTAGATGATTTGGGATTTAGCTTTACAAACAAACTTCTGTTAGAGTCCTTTCCCTTTCAGGGGTCAGCAAATAAGTCCAAAACAATATAGTTCTTTCAGAGTTCAGTAATTCGTTAGCCGTTGGTTCAGAGTTCTCCACAGCCATGCTCCCACAGATTGTGACTAATAGTCTTTTTTCAGTCTGCTCCAGCTTGTCTGATTTCAGGAGCCCTTTTTTCCCTTCTGGCAGGGTTTTCAGCTTGCCCCCTGCTGGTGGCACAGCTGAGATATGAAGGAGCACAGCCCCTCCACTACTTCAGCTTCTGGCCAAGAGACCCAAATGCTGTGAAACAGCAGCTCTTCTTCATAAACCATAACCTGCTTCACTCCTTCCAGAAACATTTTGGCCTTTTCAGCTAAGTCCCTCACAGATTCAGCCCTGCACGGAGCAACTCTTTCCACAGAGGGACACACCCAGTAAGCTTCTCACAGCTCACCACGGTCATAAAACAGGCCTCTGCTGCTGGAGAAACTCCTACTCCCTACAGCTCTTTCCTTGTGCAATGTGCAAGCTATTCTAGCTGGCCTGAGTCTTGCACTGATGCTCTGGGAAGCAAATCAGGCAGAGGTGAGACTAAGCCCAAATTCCCTTTGAGGGGGCCAGTTTCTCCTGTGATAAGGACAAAGATCCATGACAAAGCACTTAAGAAAAACAGAAACAGAAATTTTAAAATTACTTCAGTAGGAGTTGCTCATAATGCAGTGCCTGCATTATGAGGCCCTGGATATTTGTGGAGTAGAGGTAAACTGGAGTCTACAGTAGATGTCATTTGTATTAAGAGACAATGAAAAATGATGTGCATGTTCATAATTCTAAGGTACACATTCTGTAGATACATCAAATAGTGTTACACCTAGTGCTTGAGACAGTAATATTTGGGGATATTTGTAAGTGACTAATTTCTTATGCAATGCTAGAACAGGTAGTTGCTGTTTTTGAACAAAATGCAGAGTTTCCTAGATAGTGTATCTACTGTTTTGTTTGAAGTAGAGATGAGCAAATAATTCACAAGGAATAATGTATGAATTTAATATCTTTTTCTGCTCTAGAAATATCTATGAGCAGATCTCAGTGTCATTGAATGCATTCACTGACAAATGTTAATGCTAATCTTTATCATCACAAACCATTAAGTTTTGGACAGGACTATCTTGTCCTATAGGCTTGTACAATGCCTAGAACAGCAGAGCCACAATCTCACTTGGGGTTTCTAGTTGCAATTGTAATACACATTATAAATAATAATAAGTATTTGGTATTTAACATTCTCTATTTGAGCTGTGTAAGTTAGTTGTGATTAGCTCCGTAAGTCACATGGTACTGTTTTTGTTACCTGATTGAGGTAATGTGCATATACTCCTACAGTAAATATTTGCATGTTTGAGTTGTCCATGTGTCTACATAACACAATTTTTGAAACATGCACTCAAGTAAAACTGAATCCCTCCTGTGGCTAAATCAAATTAATTTAAATATTAGAGTGAGTATTTATAGAAAATATTTTGCAAGGTTTGATCTCTTAGCCTGAATTAGATTATCTTCATGGCATGCTACATAGTTCACCATTCCCCTCCCTACCATGCTTTCGAAACATGAGAAAATTAGGAAGATATTCAGACATTTTAAAAGGTGGATTGTTTCAATCTTTAACTTGCCTGGCTTACTGGTTGAGGAATCACACAAGACAGAATTATTTAGTTATAATTAACATAAGTGTTTTTTAACTTGTCTAGGGCATCTAGAGCGAATGGAAGGGTGCATTCTGAACTTAACTAAATACACAGTTGTAGTTGTATCAAAGTAATATGGCACATACAGTGAGAGAAAAATATTGACTGATTTCTACCTCAGTTGCTGGTGCTTCTGATATTGTTTTGGTTTACACTTTACTTTTATCTCCCCTCAGTAGCCAAGCCAATGGTTATAATTGAAATTTTGCTCAACAACTGCTGTACTCACATGCAACAGAACTGTCTTCCTAAATATCTGTGTTGAGCCTCACTTGTGCTTTAAGTGAGAGTTAGGCAGCTGAAGAGACTGAGAAACTAATTTGTTTGTTGCTTGCTGGATATTACTTTTCTCCAAGTAATCAGTAGTTTGTGTGTTGTGGAATAAACGCCTGTCATATTGTTTCATAAAATTCCCATTAATTTTAGGGGAGTTATTCTCAGTAACTACAGAGTGGGAAAATCTACATACTCTAACCCCTGAAACATTTTGCAAGTGCTGTGCGGTCCAGCTGAACATCTGTCATTCGGATATAAAGAAACAACCCTCCGGCATTCTGGCAATGCAGCAAAATATCATGCTTTCATATACTGCATTCTGATATTGTCATGCTGGAAATTTCCTAGAGTCCTAAAATAGTAATGGGAATGATTATGCAGAGTGTGCGTATTTTAAAGGAGGGCTTTTTTCTCCCTTTACTTTATTCAAACCCTCATTCAGTTATCATTCAGCTTCATCGAGCTAAGGAATGATTGTGTTATAACTAAAAATTCATAGCAGCCAAACTATCAGTCCCTCCTAGATTGTGTATATAGTACTGACCCAGGCTAACTTTGCTTATATGGACAATGTGACCAATTTACAATGTCCATGAATTGTTTCCATTTCATGCATAATTCCCCAGGAAATCAAGTACACATTTCCTTGTGGGGTGGAAGTTATTCTGTCGTGAAGCCACCACTCTTCCCTCTTCAAATCCTTCTAAGACTTACCTCTGCCATGCCTACAAGCACACTGACAACTAAATGAGAGCTTGGGGACACTCAGGTATAGTTGAAGTGTATTTATTTATTATTTTAAAAGGTATGTAATGTATTTAAAGAAATGCATATACAAAATTAAATGTTTAGCTCACCCTGTCTTGCTCATCTTTGTCTGTTTTATTAGACTGTGATGTCTTTGAGACAGATGGATTGATTTAAGCATGTGCTTAAAAATTGATGCTAAATATGAATCCTTACATTCCATCCTACTTATTAAACTGTCAGACTTTATCTGGCCTCAAACCCCAGGGATTTTGATACCCATTTTGTGTTACACAAGCACTTCAAACGTCATAGGAGGATGGGAATGCAGGGCCAAAACCAGATCTGAAGAAAGGGACTTCACACTTTCTGAAGACACTGGGATCCCAGTTACCTTTAGATCATTCTGTTTCACGTCACTATAACTTAAGTGCATTGTTAACACAGGATGAGTATCAAAACAATAGGTTTGGGGGGCCAGTAAGCATGATTGTTCAAAGAATGGCACAGAGAACGAAAGATTTGTAGTTAAGATTTAGGATCTGCAAGAACTAGAGCTTCTGACCCAATCCTGTGAGGGGGTGAACATTCCATAAGAAGTCTGAAATATCGACTGCAACAGGAATTTTTTATGTTATTTCAACAAAACTGCAGCATCCCAACATTTGTTTCTAAAGGTATAAGGAGTTTTCATCTGACTTGCTTCGAACAATAGGAAACAAACAAACACAATAAAAAAGCAGGTTAGCAGGACTCTATTAGAATTAAAGAAGCTCTCAGGAGTAAAGATATCTATTCCAACAAAAGTATAAAATTTTAGAATGTGTACGGGTCATTTGGCAACCGAACTAGGAAACATAACACATTAAGGGCCCAATTTGCAGAAATGGCCTCTGATTTCTGCCCTTATAAATAATGGTAGGTGCATTTTACAGTGCTTGAATGTCTAAGTATCTGATTGTGCCTACAGATAGAATACTTGGACATCTACGTACCCTGAAATAAGACTGCAATTATTTGTAGTTGTTGAACTGGGGGCCACGTTGAGGTTCATTTCTAAAGTCAGGGCCAAAAAAATTATATTGCTGTTAGTATTAATGAAAAACAATCCTCCTGTAATAAGAATGCAGTCCATGGAAGTTCTTCTAAGTACAGCAGTAAACTGAAGTGGCACTTTACCAGGAAACTGACTAACAACTATGACATCAGCACCTCTCATTTCAGCTCTCCATACTTCCTTTATTAATAGAGTACTCTGAACTTCCTAAGGCAAGTCTAACACACTTTTCCAGATTTAAAAAGGGGTAGTGTTGATGAAAGGTGGACAGAATGACATGGCAGGAAACTGAAGTCCTCTATTACCAGAACAGGCACTGCAACAATGAAAGGTTCCATCACCAGACTGTTAATGAGCCTCAGCAATTGCCTGGAAGGACTTTATCTATAATTAAGAGAGTAGTCAGTGTCAATATCTATAGGGTCCTTGGTCTCTGGAGTGAGATTGCCAACAGGGATGACAATTAGTTGTACACATTTGTCCACTAGAAACTGTACCAAGATGACTGAATTTAAGATACTCAGGTGAATATAGTGAGTGACTGCTATCATACAGCAATGAGTTTATTCATTTACTGATGAGTGCCAGATTTCATCAGTAATCTAGAGAGGAGATGATCTGTGCCAATCCCCATACAACCATCTTTTGAGAGCAGATCATAAGTAATTCACAAATAGTTTCAGGTTGAACAAAACTGCATTTTTTGGTGAATCAACTATTCGTCTTTCATCCAGATCTAGTTCACTATTCATTATAACTATGCAATTAATTTGTGCCAATATCTGTACTTATAAAGTAACTCTTGCTCTCCTGACAAAAATATATAGAAATGTTAAAATGCTCCCACATTTGAATATATTTAAGAAAATTGGAAGGAGAAAAAGAAACACACACAGGTAACATGTATTTTGTATTAATCAATTCTGTTTCTGGAAGAAAGGGGAAAAATTAAAAACCGTTCGTAAGAAGTTTAAATATGGGAATGTCTGAAAGTTCACTTCTACAATAAAATTTATAGATTCAGAAATAACATTCTAATTTTTCCCATAAAACTTAAAAGTAAAAATAATAGATTGACATATAATCATTTACAAGAATATGCCAGCTGATAATAAAGACAATCAAATGGTCCATAAAGTAATTCCAACAGAATCCGGGTGGGGCAGGGTGTCTTGTTTTGTGAGTTTTCACGGAAGTCTCCAAAATAACACCTAAAACTTAATATCTCCAATAATCTAATATTAACAAATTGGTGGAATGCTGCTAGATATTCTTCCTGGACAATAGTGCTTGTATTCAAAGGCCTTAATATCTGCAGTCAGTGTACGGTGATTGAGACTGAAACACTAAGCTCATACTAAACATAAGCAACAGCAAAAACACAACCACCCACCCCCAACATTTATATTGCCTCTTCACTGTTCTTGTTTTTAAATCATGATACAAAACAGTAGTCAGAAGGCTTGGGTGCCCTATGACACTGCTATCCAGAGGTTAGGGAGACATCTTCAACTATTTTACATATTAAATAATATTTAATGGTTATAGAAGAAATCAAATTCCACTCTGATGTAACTCCATTGAGTTAAAAAAAAAAAATCTTAGACCGGCAATAAATTTGTCCCCATCAGATCGGGAACACACTTTAAAGACCCTCCATGGGAATTTATCCATGAGTGGTCACTATGTGGCTAAATTCCTGAATTCCAGACTTTTCTTCAAAATTGATAGGGGCTAACTTCAGTTTAGTCATCAGTTCTCAGATACTACATTATTTCTTTGCTAATTCTTAAAATCCAGATGTCTAGGCTGAAATTCTGGCCCCACTAAGTCAATAGCAAAACTCTCCTTGACTTCAAGGGCCAGAATTTCACCCATATTATTTTCGTTATGGTTCTAAAATGCATTTATGTATATTGAATTATAGGTTAAATGTTTTCCCTGTTTCTCAGGTTTGTCATTGTCTTAAAGCACCTAAATCAAAGGCTCTCTGCATTGCAGCCAATAATACTAAAAATTAGTGAAATCAATAGTGACCATTTTGCAAATGAAAACGAATCTGTATAAGACTGGTTAGATATTGTACAGTTACTGAAATAAAATAAATGCATAGCAGCATAGAATATAAAGTCAATAAAATATTACCCCAATTTTTATATTAGTCTGCACATAAAGGGAGATAGTATCCTAAACAGCAATTTACGGTAAAAAACAAAATCACAAGGGAAAATGATCAGATATAACCATCCTGATTTTTAATATAGAAAGGAAAATTTCCACATTTTAAGAAATTGCCTGAAGTTTCTAATGGTCATTTTCTACTAATGGTACTATGGAGAGTGAGCTTATCAGAAGCAGTCAGCATTGACTTCAGTGGGAGCAGAGTTAGGCCAGTGCTGAGAGCTTTTTAAAATCCCATTTTAAAGATTTTTCCACAAGAATCTTAGTCCTTAAATGAAAAAGAAAAGCCCCATAAGTCTGACTATATATTTTTTAAAAATGGAGCTATAGAGTTAGTGCCTGATTCTCCAGGGTTTTGCATCTTGTGTTGTCACTTAAATTGTGAAAAATAATCACCAAATCGTAGCATTTTATGCTCATTTTGTGGCTAGAAATAACTGCACAAGGTGCAAGTTCGAAGAGATTCAAGCTTTTAATCTAAATCTATTCTGATTTTCATTTGTGGCATGGCCAAGAGGGAACAGCCAATTATGCTGCTATTGTTAATCTCCATCATCTAGGTAGCAGTACATTAAAATCACTAAATTTAAGCTGAAGTTGTACACAAACTCATGTTTGGAGATATTTGACAAAAATATTGAAGTGTGCCATTTCCCATGATTTCTAGGTCATATAATTATCTTTACATACATATATACATATATCTCTTATTTGTTCTTCAAGAGGTTTATTTTATAAATATTACTTCAGTTTGTTTCACTGAGAACAGCTATGCACCACTGCTTTCAGAACAGAAAAAGTGCTATCAATCTGTCACTCTTTTTCCTTCCATCTTTTTTTCTGAGCTACAAAACATCTGTTCTCCATTTATGTGGATCATCATGTTCTGTAGATCCTCTTGTTTAAACAACGTTCGATGCATCAAAGGTTAAGTATTTTGATTTCTTCCTTATTTTCACCATATAATACTAAAAAGAGGAAAAAAATCTGTGGCAAGGTGCAGAGCAGGTATTAAAATGCAATTTTTTGCACTCTTAACCGTGAAAGAAAAAGCAGTGAATGGAAAAAAAATGATGGGTTGGCAAACAAAACCTGACAGTTTAGTTGGTCAAAGGAGAGTCTCATTTGTATGGTCTACACCTGGCTGCTCTTTTTTACAGCTTCTTTACACATGCTGACTTCTTGTTTTTAAATGTGCATGGCTGAGATTTTTATTAGTAGAAAAAATGGTTTGTTCCTTTGTACCATTTTTAGGAATCTCATATTCATGAAGTCAATGGGGCAACTCCCATAGTTAGGCACAGGATTCTGTATTTTGTTGAATTGAGGCTTTGGTACTGAGAAACAAAATCAGTTCTTAATTCATATTAAGTCCTCATTTAAAAGGCACTGACGTAATGGAAAATAAAGAAAATTTGTTTTAATTATTAGCACAGGCTTTGTGGAAGGTAAATGAAGTGTGCGATACACTATAAATTGCAACTTCAATTTAAGGGTTCTGTAGCATTCTAAGTAACCGTATTCCTAGGGGAGAATATTCATGTATCTTCAGTCATCACTGAACATTTAAGCTGAGTAACACAAATACAGTGGAACCTACTTATAGGGCTAAATCTTGCTCCCTTGTCTGTGGATCTGGAGGGCACTGCCTGCATAACCAACATAGTTCCTTTATAAACAGGATTTGGGCTGGCCAAGAAATCATGGTGATGACTATGGTATAAAAACTTAAAGATAACCCTTCAGCACCAGGGTCTCTGGCTGTATTACCACACAGTGTGGATTTGTGTGCAAGAAAAGGGCCGACAGATTAAATGCTTTTCAGGTCCACCAGCTATTCACACACCCATGCATAAGTGGGTGCAAGCACTTCATTGCTTCTTTCCCTTCACCTGTGGAGTATTTCAAGGCAGAGCTCCCCAGATGCCTGAGCGGTGTAGTGGAAATATAGGAGGTACGGCATAGTGAACATGAATACATTGAAACACTCTCTATAATGAAGAAGTAAAAAATACCAACTTCCAAACTGTTTCAGTGCATTGCAATGTGCAAATTGCAATTCTGGTTTTAAAGAATTTCTAGCTTGGAGTGGGGAGGGAAAGTGTCATATTTAGAATTAAGAAAAATGAACTACTCAGTCGATACTTTAAACATATTCTAAAACCCATTAAAATAATTAACCCAAAAGTATACAAAATATTACAAGGCTAATAAAAGGACTCTCCTTCCCTATCACTCCTGAGTCACAGAACTTGCATAATGTCTTGAAGATTATTAAATCCAAGCACCGGTTAGCAGAGACAGAAAACAAATCCCAGAGGTAAAAACCCTTACCCTTCTGTCAACCCTTTCTAATTTAATCCATGGGGATTACTATATTTGAGAATCTTGATTGATGGACTCACACAAAGGGAAAGGCAATTGTTGAGATGGGCTTTATAGGTTAAAACCAATACCATATTTCATCTCAAAATTAAGGTGGTAACCAGTGGACTATTCTTCCAACAGGAAATGGTCTTAATTAGCAGGCAGATGCACTCTGCAGGGGCTGAATTTTCTCAATGGTCTGAAATGTTGCCTCATGTCAGGCACATTACAGTAAATCCCATTTAGAGGTTATAAAAGTCTGGATGACTGTGGTGTGGTCCTCACCTGAAGGAAAAGGCTGCAAACTTCTTTCTGACCACAGATTATAAAGTCTCTTTTAGGAACTGATGCTACCTATCTTCCTAGAAGCCAGTGGGGTCAATCATGAGCTAGGCTGTGAGCCTGCATAGCCAATAATCTCTCCCGTTCCTTCCCATTGCTTTCCCCATCATCATATCTATTTTTCTCTGGGATGGACTAGTCATCATTCACACACTAGTCGATGAAGACTGGGTAAATCAAATCAAACCAAACCAGTGGTTGAGCTGGAGGAGATGAAAATACAGAGTTATGTGTTATCCCTAGACACCAGAACTCACATAACTTCACTAACCCTCCTAAGAGACCTGTAAACACACATATGAGTGTTCCACTTCAATGCACTCTTTCTTACTGCACTTTAAGTATTTATATTAGTTTTGGCAAGGGACATTGTGCTGCTCTGCTGTAAAATCAGAAGTTTTTATTTAAGAACTAAATGCCCTTGTCTGATATCGTACGTTTTTACACTTAAAACAGAGGTGGCATTGGCAGGTTTTATGATAGTTGGGGACTTGCATAAATCTAGTGCAGATTTAAATTCCTTCTGTGCTCCTGACATATGTATCCTGGAAAGGATTACAGTACTTAGCTAGCCCATTCACGTGTGTCTTAGATTTAAAATCATGGGCCAGATCTCGAGGTGTAGATCAGCATAGCTCCACTGAAGTGAGTGATGCTACACCGATTTATATCAGCATGAGATAGTGACAGGAATCCCATATCAGATTATACAGCCATGAGGATACAACAGCCAGAAGACAATATTTTCATGTGGGTGAAAAAAAGCAGCTTCGTTTATTGCTTAGGCATCATCTTATTTAAAAGACTAAAGATGACATAGCTACAACGTAATTGTGAGGGGACCACAAAAGTTTCAGATAAGCGTCCACATGTTCAGATCCTTACCCAAAGCTTACCTGAACCCATCTGAACATCTTCAGTTTGGAAATAAACCTTGGTATCTCCAAGGAACAGTCTCTTTTAAAACTTCCAATAAAGAGGTTAGAATAAGACAGGCCCTGGATGTGTGTGATTCAAAGAGTGGGTAAATGTCAGAATGACAAGCAGGGAAGTTAAATGAAACTCAACTTAGGGAGGAAAAAATACTGTCTCCTTACCAGGGTGTGGATGGCCCTAGATGCAACATTAGCAATGAGGAAGTTTTGCTTCAGGAATGGAGTGCCGTGGATTCCTGAAAGGAGCACACCCAGTCCAAACACACTGTGTGCTATCAAAGCATAGCTCCAGTGTGCAGGGTAAGATTGAGGGCAGGGTGAAGGTGGACCGCAGTTGGTGGATATGCAACTATACCAATCCCCTTCCCAGACATTTCTCCCCTACAGAGCCCACTTCTATGCTTGCAGCCAAATTCGGTGGCCGTAGACGGGAGATACATAGAGTAGCTCCTGTCGGTGCAGCATTACTCCACCTGGCAGAGGTGGATTAATAGTGTCGATTTCCGGATTGATTGAGTGGGTCTCCACTTCCACTCAATTGATATTGATAAATTGATCTGACAGTGGCTAATTTGCCACAGTCAGTCTAGATATAGCCTAGAGATCTCTTTAATGCATTGCCAAACTGCACTGTCACCCTGTGCAGAGGGCCCTCACAAAGTCCATGTAGCGTTGTGAAGGATAAAATGGGACATTGTGGTGTAGAGACCCTTTGCTAGCTTTCTGCAGAAGGACACATTTCATTCCTTATCTACAAAGAACAAAATTTGGGTCCCAATGTGCCAGTTAGATAGTGTACCAAAAGCTATTGAAGCATACAACTTAGGTAGGTAACAATACAAAGATGATACAGCCTTTCAGATGTTGTTCCATTAAATTATAAAAAAAAATATGTATAGGACATGGAAATAATGCTTTCCATGCCTTATTATTGTTTGGGACATTTGATTCAAATGGAAACAGCTTTTCCTAAGGGATTTCCATCTCCTTAAAAATGTCCTTTAAGACACCAGCAAGTCTGAAACTCACAAGAGGCAATTTTCAGTAGAAATTTTACAAGAGTTAAGCTTTGTTTTACAGATACAAAGCAAAAAGAAAAAAGAAAAGAAAAGAAAAATCTGTGGCAAAAATAGTAAGTCCTTTTTTCCCCTGGTGTCATGTCTTCAGCTCCATACAGCCTTGAAGAAATTTATACATGGCACTGTTTTAGAAAACTAGAGATTTTAGTACAAAGGAATCAATTCGCTGAAAAAATGTACACATGCTGTTGCTTTATGAGTTACTATACATACAAGAGGATCACACAAAGGACCCTTGTTTTACAGATATTGCTGTACTGTACATTAACATGTGGCTTTCTCCTTTCTCAGGACCACCTTTACATTTAGTATTACAAATAATATTATAACAATGCTGAAAATACTGATACAAAACAGCTTCAAGATGATATTTTTTAAAAATATCCCTCACTTTAATTGATCAGTTTTCTCCAGTGTTTGGAAAGTTCAGCTCTAAAAAAGATTTTCCAAGAAAATAGCATCATTTAAAATGTTTTTTGAAATGTGTAGACAGTTTTTTTTTGTTTTTTTTTTTAAAATAAAGTGTAATCCAAAAGTCCATTTTTTCCAGGAAAAAAACAACTATAAATACAGTATATAAGTTAAAATTGAAGAGGTTTTTTTATGTAATATAGTACATTTGTATCCTGGGGAAAAAATTCCCTTGATTAATTTATTTACAGATTTGAAATATAATTGCATACATCAACTCTTGAGAAAGGCCAGACTGAAATCTGTAGTTAATAATTATTGGTCATCTTTTGCAATCTATCATAACCTTAAGAAATTGCTCAGATGAAAACATGGATCTGAATAGTGAAATCATGGTGGTACTATTTTGGTTTTTTTAAGTCTGTTGACTTTAAATTAGAATATATTATCAAAGCAACATTATGAATCTTGAACACCCATGCTTCATTCAATTTGCAATTTTGCATTGTTCCATTTTGGCAGTAACAACACACAAAGAGAAACAAAGTGAATAAATTTGCATATATTCATCTTGATTCACAGGTGCCCAGTTCTGCAAACCCAAAGTTACCACTCTGGCATATTCTGACAAACCTTTGTGTCTTCATTAGCAGATGATGTCCCAAAATTAACCCTAATTGGAAGCCTCAATAAACAGAAGCCTGGTGATTCAGGGCTACCGAAATGGCTCTGCAGCACATTTTCCAATGCCTGTAATCCAAGCAATCTTTACATAAAACTGATACTATGAAACATTGCTTGGACTGAGCGGCTAGTCAGATATTAGGCTTAATACTAGGTAATTGTTATCCTACTACATGGTATTGTGTGCATTATTTGACTGCTGACTTTTGTTCTTTGCCAGAAGATGGGAAGGGGCGATGGAATGGATCACTTGATGATTATCTGTTCTGTTCATTGCCTCTGAAGCACCTGGCATTGGCCATTGTCAGAAGACCAGACACTGGGCTAGATAGATCTTTGGTCTGACCCAGTATGGCCATTCTTAAGTAGAAGTTAGGTCTTTTTGTAGTTAGTTTGGAACTTCATTTGCTATTGCGTGGTGCGGTATATGTTAGCTACTTGAATCTTGGAGTAAGGATCTGCTGCACCCCTTCTTCCTCCTCCTTTATAATTAGAAATAAAAGAAGAGAAGTGACCTCATTCAGATTTACTGATCTGCTTCATGTGCCCTGAAATGCAGATGATTCTTGTTATTCATGAGCAGCCTTCTGTGTGTCATATTATTCAAACAGATTACTTGCTATCAGAGACATTTCAGACTAAGCATGAAGTTTCATATATGCCACACATTTAGCGTATCTTGCCTGAGCTACCCAGTTTCAAGCCCTTGGAAAGGGAAACCAGGATCTGATGTCACTAGCAGGTTTGCAAGCTGTGCAGTGTAATCAGAATACTTCAAGTTCCTCTGAGACTAGAATGTTGTAGGTCAACTAGGAATACATGGGTTTTGAAAGGTGTGTATGACAATAGACAACCAAACCTGCACAGTTAGTCCAGGTCATCAACTACTGCAGGTCATTAACCGCAGATATAGCCTTGGAGATATGCTGATTTACATTAGAGTAATTTGGACATGAGCAGATGAAGACTGGACGATAAGACAATGGAATTACTGCAGTCTTTCATCCATTTTCAATCTGATACACTGGAATGTGGCATGACATTACATGATGCATCAAACAGCACAGAATATCATGCTGTGTCAAGAGTGATGCATCATCTATGAAAGTACAAGAAATATCACCACAACGTGACATGTCATAATACAACCAGAATAGCAAAAAACAAAGTTTTTGGAGGATCAAAGCTGTCACTCTCAATTTGAATTCCAATTACTCTGTCTGAAATCCTTGGTGAACCTGTGTGAACTGAGCATTTAGAAGAAAATTAAAAGCCGTCTCTTCCTCTAGGGGTGTGATGAGGCAGTCTCAAAACTGCAGAAAGAGCTAACACATCTCTAGTTTGTGTGTGAGCAAGTTTCATTGTCCAAACAAACAAAAAACCAAAACATATATGATACAAAGAGAGGGCTTCAAAGACTTCAGTCTCATTATCTCCCTAGTCTCTATACAATTCAGCAGTGTTTACTAATTACTTACCTATTCATTCCTCACATCTACTTTCACAGTAACATTATTAAATGCAGTGCTATTTGAGATCACCTTCCGGATCTTCAGTGTATGTCAATGGTTTACAGCGGCAGAAAGATGACAAAAATATTGGGCCTATTTTGGACTAGAGATACCAGCAAGATGATCCCATTTATTATACATGTGGTGACTTCTGCAAGACAGGTCAATCTAGTTACTTAAATTAACATGCTAGTTCACCCCATCCCCACCCTCCTTAAAAAGGGAAAATATGGAGCCCCTGTACAATACTAAAAAGTTTTAAAAAAATAAAAAAATTAAAGATAGCAGCAGATGAGAATTTAAGACTGAGCTCTAATGAGCAATATTCCCCCTTAACTGACTTTAGCTCGTTCTACAACAAGAATATGAGGACTGTTAGCCATCTTTTTGGCCTAAAGTCTGCAGCTCTGCAGTGTGTAAGTTGTGGTGAAGGAAAACATTTTTCCTGCTGTACATGTGTAGGGAAATGGGTCCCCTCGGAGGTTGTCCAAATCTCCCTGTGAAAGAGGAATGTTGCCGGGGTACAGCAGTCTGATCCTTTGGTGCACCAGCCAACCCTAAGAAGCTCTCAGTCTTGGGTGTTGGCTTGGTTGTACTTTGTGCAGCGCTGGCCAAAACGTTCTGGGTGACCTCTGAAGTGAGGGTCTCATACGTGCCTCTTGTGTGCTTGATGACTTCCACTATTTCTTTATCTTTCAGGAGGTTACTCAGGTACAGACTTGACAGCTGACAGCTTTTGCTTTCGTAGGCAGTTGCTTGGTTGCCCACTGAATATCTAAAAGGGTCCTCGGTGGGAGTATGTGCTGACTTTCTGTCCCTTGTGTTGAGGTTTTGGCTCACAATTTTGTTTAGATATGTAGCCTGGAGCAAAAAAAAAAAAAACAGGAAAAAAAAGTCATTAGCAAAAGCATATATTAAGAGCAAAATGATAGAGCATGCAAAACACTCCCAGTGGTATCTGCAGATATGTAGAGACTGCTTAGGCTAGGCACTTCATGTTTGTTGATTAAAATAAAAGACATATCTCAAATGCTAGCAGAACTCCCAAGGCACCGCTAGTATGAAATGGAAATATTACTCATTTATATTAAAAAATACTTTGAAAGACATATATTTAAACATATAGAATTTGGGAATTTACTTAAAAAATCTGATTACATTGAAAAGACAAATTCTTTAAGGAAATAAAAGATACACAAAGAGGTCCCATGACTCTTGACAGATTTGAGCTCATCTTAATCATAATAGTAATTAATACCTAGTGTATATATCACTTTTCATCTGTAGAGATTATCTACACATATAAAGAAAACCAATTGAGAGTAACTTTAGGCATCAGTTAAATTTAGAACCTGCTTAACTTTAAATACGTGAGTAGTCTCATTGAAGTCAAGTTAGATATTTCCTAATGTGCTTAAAGTAAAGTGTTTCACTGGATTGGGGCGTTAAGAAGGCTGAATATATACTGTAAGGGATATTTCAGCATATTGGTAACCATTTTCCATACGTGCTTGCACATGCACGCATCATGATTTGGGAAGTTCAGATTTCCACTGATTATCAGCTCCCACTGGGTGTGACAATCCATTATGCCCCTTATTTATGTTATACCTACCACTCATCTGGTCTTAGAGGATGCAAGATGCTCACAGGGGCAAGTTTAGACCTGCGTGTGCTGACCCAAAGTTATGCTTATTAAAAAAGTTTACAATATTTTAATTTTAAATCCCATGGGATATAAAATAAGATTAAAATTAAAATTTCAATGAGGAGGAGGAAAGTGTTACCATTGCTGAAGAAGCATCCTGACTGCTTTGGTGATGGTCTGTGCTAAGTTTAACAAGCAGAGGACATACTTGGGAGCCATACTGATTCGGCGATTCCAATCATGGGAGTCGGTGGTCAAAGATTTGCACTAAGATAATTACCAGTGTGCTGAAATGTCCCTCACATTGAGGGTCATCAGCAGAAACTGTTGCTCATAAGCTTGCCTAACTTGAAATTCGAGCTCATATGTATTCACAACAAATCTTCATGTCTATATATTTTAATATCAAATGTCTTACTCAAACTTGCCTGACAAATTAAATAATATTCCAATGCCACATGTACAGGCATTTGGAAAGCAAATTCAAATTCCCCATGGAATAAGTCAAAAGCACTGAAAGTCTATCCCCTTTAATGACCTAAAATGTGTGTGCGCATGAAACGGAAGCACACACATCGTGATGTTTCCAGGGAGCATTTTGTAACACATAGTGCATTTTATATTTCACTCTTCTTTCAATAACTAGTAGTACAATTACCAAGCTCCAGTTACTATTTGAGAAATAGGTTATAATACCATCAGTTGTATTCTATTTTAAAAAGTTATTTTGGAACACAATTTTTCCTGGGTTTTATCTATGTCTCACTTTCTTGGGTACTATCCAGCAACCTACTTGTGGCATTCACTCGTGCTAATAGACCAATATTACCCTATAACCTTACCGGGACTGAATGCTGCCAGGACATAGGGATTACCTTTTGACATTTACACTGCCATTTATTTTATGTGCTCAGGTATTGCAACTTGGAGCCAGGGAACTAAATTCACTCCCAAGCCTTATACTCTGAATTTGCTAAACTGTATTTTGAGATATTTCAATAAAGCCATAATGAGATTTGTATATTTTTTCATGAGAAATTGAATCAGCTCACATGGTTTTTGTGAACTATTAATTTTTTATTCATCCCAAATGAAGGGCAGAACAAATGCAGTGAATGTGATTTATATACTTTTTTTGTGAAGGGCTTGTCATACACATGGGCAGATTATACTGCTGCACAGGTTCAGATGCTTTTGGAGGCACTATGTACCTGAAGCAGTTTTAGCTATTTGAAGAGGAATTTTCTAAAGCACACGGGATTGGCCTAATTCTGCTCCCATTCAGTCAGTGGTAAAATGCCCATTCGCTGCAATGGGAGCAGAATACGTTTGAAAATGTCACCTTTGGATAGCATCCATCACCATAGCATCAAAGTGCTGAGTTAAAATTTACCTATAGTTTAGTCACATCTTTTCACTCTAATAAATAAATAATTCAGTGAAATCTTCCAACTTCCTATAGAAATAAGTGACTCAACAAGTGACAGGTGACCTGCCAAAATCCTCATATTCTCCTCTGGGCAGTAATTCCAAATCCTCTGGCAATCCTTCCTGCTCATAGTCCAGAAATGCATGTCTGCCTTTCCACAATACCCACATACAGCCGAGGGTTGCCAACATATCTGGATGCTCACCTGCAAATTCTAAATGCATTTAAAAAGAAAGACAGCTCAAGGTGGCAGAGCCATGAAAAAGACATACTGGAAAGAGTTTTGGGGGGCTCTTAGGAACCCTTATTAAGAATTTCACCACCATGTCGAAGAGAGTTGATTTCCCTGAGTCCTGCCAGAGAGGATTCATCCTGGGGCTCATAAAAATACAAGTACAAACATTTTGCCATGGCAGTGTCACAGGATGGTCCCTCAGTATCTTCTCTCACCTTAATTACAGACCACAGTCAGTCCAGGCCACCTGTGTGCTTTATTATACTGTTCCAGCATGTCCTTGCCCGTGGTGCTATTTACAAGTCCCAGGCAGCTCTCCCTCCATAGTCTTGGGGTGGGAGGAGTGGGGGTTTGAGCAGTACTAGCAGCAGCCAGCTCTGCTTTCCTTCAGGCTCTCCACTTCCCCTCCAGGGTTTCTTTCCTCTCTATCAGCTCCCAGCTGTTGGGATTACTTCTCCCTCTAATTAGCCCCTCAGGTGTGGCCCTATTTGTTAATTGATCCTCTGTTTAGGTCACAGTTAACCTGTATTGGTGGTCATTTGAGTGACAGGGTACTGAGACCGCTCCTGTCTCAGAGATATTGTCATAGGCAGGCATTTTTCAAAGCTTCCTGGGAATCAGCCTCAGACGGCCCTACAAAGTCTTCACTCATCCCTCAATAAATCAAAAATTAGGCTACATTGTAAATAAACATAGTATAGTTTTCAGAAACAAAGCAGTTGGCATTTCCCATAAAAGGGCATGGAATACAAATTGGCCACATTCTCAGTTTATATAAATCAGCATAGCCCCATTGATTTGGATAGGACCACACCACTGGAGATGTGTCAATTTACATCAGTCAAGGAACTGGTCTAACTATGTTTGCCCAGCAAAGTTGCCTCTTTCCCTGGTTAAGATTGAGAAAATGGGAAAATAGAAAAATAAAGCAATAGATTCCCTGTCCCTTACCCCCCTCCCCCTCCTCTCTCTCTCTTGCATGCGTGCTTACGTATTCGGGCATTTTCATAGACTATTAGTGACTTTTTCTGGAGGGATCCCTTTACTCAACTAACTGGATGATTCATGATAAATACCACAACAAAACCACACTCTTGCAGTGATTATTATGGTGGTTGTCAGTTGATATTACAGTATGCAAATAAGCAAGTAATAACACACTGTAATTTTTCCCTATACACGTAGATAAATTCCATATAATCATAGTAAAATTATCTAGATATTTTAATCTTCTTGAAAGCTGCATCATAAAATGTAAAAAGTACAAGCTACCATGTAACTGATCTTTTAACGATTCAGTAATTTCAAATATGCCTTACTCTGGCCCTCTGCATGGGATGAATGTCACCCTTTTTATGTATGTGGCTACAGTGACTTACTTGACTTCTCCTTCTATATACAGTAAAACATTTTTAGCAAACTACTTGTGCAAATGAATGTTTGCAAAGCAGTGGATGATGGAAGAAAGACCGCTAACGTCACAAGGGGAGAAATAAAGTAGTTGTAAATATATCGCATAATGAATTATGCATGAAATGAAACATACTGATCATATCTATCTACTCCCACAAAAGCAGACAGCGATATTGTGCTTTGATCAGTGTGTATGTGCCTCTGTGCAAATACCTCTACTATTCATGGGGTTGTATGTTGCCAGGGATTAAGTCAAGGAAATGGGACTCTGTTTCTCTTCCTCCACAGCTATTGAAGTCTCAGTGTAAGCGTAAACCTTATATGGTTGACAGTCCTTTTTCTTGTTCCCATTCAGTGGGATTTATCAAATAGTTATAAACAGCATGAGTTTTGCCTAATCAGAGCTTAAGTATGCTACTGCATCAATTTGCAGCCTCAAATATAAAAGCCAATTCCAGTGATAAGCAAAAGGTTTGTTGAAGATCTTGAATACAGTCATGTTTTACAGTCATGTAACGATAACTACAGAGATTACTAGAATCATAGAATCGTAGAGTTGGAAGGGATCTCAGGAGGTCATCTAGTCCAACCCCCTGCTCAAAGCAGGACTAACCTCAGCTAAATCATCCCAGCCAGGGCTTTGTCAAACCGCAGCTTAAAAACCTCTAAAGATGGAGATTCCACCACCTCCCTAGGTAACCCATTCCAGTGCTTCACCTAGTGAAAAACGTTTTCCTAATATCCAACCTAGACCTCCCCCACTGCAACTTGAGACCATTGCTCCTTGTTCTGTCATATGCCACCATTGAGAACAGCCTAGCTCCATCTTCCCTGGAACCCTCTTTCGGGTAGTTAAAGGCTGCTATCAAATCCCCCCTCATTCTTCTCTTCTGCAGACTAAACAAGCCTAGTTCTCTCAGCTTCTCCTCATAAGTCTTGTGCTCCAGCCCCCTAATCATTTTTGTTGCCCTCCGCTGGACTCTTTCCAATTTCTCCACATCCTTTTTGTAGTGGGGGGCCCAAAATTGGACACAGTACTCCAAATGCGGCCTCACCAATGCTGAATAGAGGGGAATAACCACTTCCCGCGATCTGCTGGCAATGCTCCTATTAATGCAACCCAATATGCTATTAGCCTTCTTGGCAACCAGGGCACACTGCTGACTCATATCCAGCTTCTTATCCACTGTTACCCCCAGGTCCTTTTCTGCAGAACTGCTGCCTAGCTCGTCAGTCCCGTCTGTAACTGTGCATGGGATTCTTCTGTCCTAAGTGCAGGACTCTACACTTGTCCTTGTTGAACCTCATCAGATTTCTTTTGGCCCAATCCTCCAGTTTGTTTAGGTCCTTCTGTATCCTATCCCTACCTTCCAGGATATCTACCACTCCCCCTAGCTTAGTGTCATCTGCAAACTTGCTGAGGGTGCAATCTACCCCATTCTCCAGATCATTAATGAAGATGTTGAACAAAACCGGCCCCAGGACCGCCTCCTGGGGCACTCCGCTTCTGACCAGCTGCCAGCTAGACGTGGAGCCGTTGATCACTACTCGTTGAGCCCTATGCTCTAGCCAGTTCTCTATCCATTTTATAGTCCATTCATCCAACCCATACTTCTTTAACTTGCTGATAAGAATACTGTGAGAGACCGTATCAAAAGCTTTGCTAAAGTCAAGGTATATCACGTCCACCGCTTTCCCCACATCCACAAAGCCAGTGTAGACTAGACTCTAAGACTAGAGCTTAGTAATTATGTATGTTGTCCTGTGAAATGACAGTATATATATATATATATATATTCTATTAGAAACGCTAAGTAAATTCTGGCACATAAAGTGCAAAAAATAAGATATTGTTATTGAATTAGAGGTACTAAAGATATTGGTGTACTAAAAGAATACTTATGACAATAGAGTATACAAAGCAATTAGTGGCTTATGAGAAGGAGGGGATGACTGTAGAAAAAATTTAATATAAGTATACTCCAGCCTACGGAACATTGTTCCAGTTGTGCAACTAGATTTAAATATGCAATGCCCACTGCAACATTTTTGTATCTAGATTTGTATAATTAGGTCTCAATAGAATTTGGTTATCCTGTGAACATTTAAAATGCAGTGCTCCTTCCTTCTTAGATTTTCCATTAGGGCTATGTCTAGGAAGACTTGTTCTAAAAAGCTGGATTTAAACATTGAATGTTGAAGGATATATCTCCAAAATTCTTGTTTGGGATAACAACCATATACAGCAGTGGATTGTTCTGAGGTATTAGTTTGGACCCTGCTATAGCAGTAAGACACAACAAGGTGTGAAATATGGAAAACCTATGGTCAGTTCATCATTCAGTATGAAACTGCAGCAATTACAAAGAGGTGAGGAGGAGTGTTTTAAATGTAGTATAGCTCTTTTCATCATATACATAACTAGGGTCAAGAAAGAAGGAGATGAGATGTTTATTTTTTAAAACAGCTAATGGTTAGTCTTGTGACAGATTACTTTGCTGGATTTTAAAATTAGTTTCTGATCAGCCTGAAAGAAAAATTACAGTTACTAAAATAAATAAATAAAACCCCACAAAACTTGTTCTACAGTCTTTTCAAAAGGTGAGAATTTCCTTGCCAGGCCCACAAGTAGTTTAAAAAAATCTGCTGACAGCCAGAAAATTGAGTGGATACAAAGTGAAAATACTTATTGGCATCAAGTGCTGCACTCTCCTAACAGTATGTTTAAACATCATTTAAGCATCCACATAAAAACTCAGGAGGCAAATTTGTTGGCACATGATTGAGGCTGATGTATCTAAAAAAAATTTCAGTCAGGTTTGCCATTACTCAGAAGTTTTTGAGCCAGCCATTCACAATAAGTGTGTGAAAAATTGAGAATGGCTTGTAACAACACTCCGGGGAGGGGGGGGCAGGGAAGAATCATGTCCCAATTTTGAGAAAAGTTGCTGAACTGCAGCAGATTTTTTACTTGACAATGGATCATTTCCAGGAGATATGTATTTCTACAGTATTTTCATGCTAAACTCCCAGTATTGGGAGCTTGATTCTCAACTGTACCCAATATACACTGGATGCTGCTGAGAAGAGGCAAGGCCCCAAAGTAATAATTTGCAGCTCCTTAAGTCCTGGAGCAGACACTCTACCTTACTGGTCTCCTGCATCACTTCGAGAAGCCTTCGGGCTGCCCTAAACTTTGCTAGCTGACTGGGCTCCACGAAGCCAATGTGTCAACTTGGTATTTGCTGAAGAGCAGCAAGAGTCCAGCTATGCCACCTTTCTTTTAGTCACACTCCCTGCACCATCAGCAGTCTCCGCCATGCCAGGGGAATTCCCAACTGACTGGATCTACTCCCTTTATGCTACTTTGCACTATGGAGCAGCACAGGGGGCTTTAGCTTGGGAAAGAGTGTGGCCTGTAATGTTCCCACAAAATTAAACTATTTTTTGAATATATAGAACAAAATGTATAAGCCTCATAAGTTGTATAAATTGTTTCCTGTACAGTTTTTTTAGTTTCCAAAGACTGAAGCAAAATGACGTTTTCAGCCAAAAGGAAATTAACATTTTCGTTTCATTCTGAAATGTCAATTTGAAACAATAAAGAAAGAAAATAAAAAATGCCATCAAAATTGACATTTTCCTACTGAAAATTTTTATTTCAATGAAATGACATATTTCACGGGGATTTACAGCTGAAAAATATTGACCAGCTCTGTGGGATGACACTGCCAAGAATGATCTTTAGCGGATCACTGCGGACTATGTGGCTCTGAGAAAAGAGATAAAGGAGTTTGAAGCGCAAGTGGTGTTCTCATCCATCCTCCCTGTTCAGGGAAAAGGCCCAGGTAGGGACCGTAGCATTGCGGAAGTAAATGCGTGGTTACGCAGGTGGTGTCGAAGAGAGGGCTTTGGATTCTTCAATCATGGGATGTTGTTCCAGGTAGAAGGATTACTAGGAAGAGATGGGATTCATCTAATGAAGACAGGGAAGAGTATTTTCGCAGACAGGCTGGCTAACCTAGTGAGGAGGGCTTTAAACTAGTTTCGACGGGGGGCGGGGACCTAAGCCCGAAGGTAAGTGGGGAAGAGGGACGCCACAAGGAAGCAGAAGGAGGAGGGTGCAGCAGGGGAGGCCTCCCAATTCATACTGTGAAAGTAGGCCAATCGGCTACTTATCTCAAGTGCCTGTACACAAATGCAAGAAGCCTGGGAAACAAGCAGGAGGAACTGGAAGTCCTGGCACAGTCAAGAAACTACGACATGATTGGAATAACTGAGACTTGGTTGAATAACTCTCACGATTGGAGCACTGTCATGGATGGGTATAAACTGTTCAGGAAGGACAAGCAGGGGCGAAAGGGTGGAGGAGTTGCACTGTATGTAAGAGAGCACTATGACTGCTCTGAGCTCCAGTATGAAACTGGAGATAAGTCAGTTGAGTGTCTCTGGGTTAAGCTTAGAAGCAAGAACAATAAGCATGATGTCATGGTGGGTGTCTGTTACAGACCACCAGACCAGGAGGATGAGGTAGATGAGGCTTTCTTTACTCAACTGGGGAAAGTTTCCAGTTCACAGGACCTGATTCTCATGGGAGACTTCAATCACCCTGACATCTGCTGGAAGAGCAATACAGCAGAGCACAAACAATCCAGGAAGTTTTTGGAGAGTGTCGCAGACAATTTCCTGGTGCAAGTGCTGGAGCAACTAACTAGGGGCCGTGCTTCTCTTGACCTGCTGCTCACAAACAGGGAAGATTTGGTAGGGGAAGTAGAAGTGGGTGGCAACTTAGGCAGCAGTGACCATGAGATGGTCGAGTTCAGGATCCTGACAAAAGGAAGAAAGGAGAACAGCAGGATACGGACCATGGACTTCAGAAAAGCGGACTTTGGCTCCCTCAGGGAACTGATGGGCAGGATTCCCTGGGAGGCTAATATGAGGGGGAAAGGAACCCAAAAGAGCTGGCTGTATTTTAGAGAGACCTTATTGAGGGCACAGGAGCAAACCATCCCGATGTGCAGAAAGAATAGCAAATATGGTAGGCGTCCAGCTTGGCTTAACAAAGATGTCCTTGGCGAACTTAAACGCAAAAAAGAAGCTTACAAGAAGTGGAAGCTTGGTCAGATGACTAGGGAGGATTATAAAAACACTGCTCGAACATGCAGGAATGAAATCAGGAAGGCCAAAGCGCAATTGGAGTTGCAGCTAGGAAGGGGTGTGAAGGGGAACAAGAAGGGTTTCTACAGGTATGTTGCCAACAAGAGGAAGATTAGGGAAAGTGTGGGCCCTTTAGAGAATGAGGGAGCCAACCTAGTGATAGAGAATGTGGAGAAAGCTGAGGCACTCAATGCCTTTTTTGCCTCTGTCTTCACAGACAAGGTCAGCTCCCAGACTACTGTACTGTGTGGCACAGAATGGGAAGGAGGCGAACATCCCACAGTGCTGAAGAAACAGGTTCAAGACTATTTAGAAGGATTAGACATACACAAGGCCATGGGGCTGGATGCAATGCACCTGAGGGTGCTGAGGGAGTTGGCTGAGGTGATTTCAGAGCCATTGGCTATTATCTTTGAAAGCTCGTGGCAACAGGGGGAGGTCCCTGAGGACTGGAAAAAAGCAAATATAGTGTCCATCTTCAAAAAAGGGAGGAAAGAGGATCCAGGGAACTACAGACCGGTCAGCCTCACTTCAATCCCTGGAAAAATCATGGAGCAGGTCCTTAAGGAATCCATTTTAAGGCACTTGGAAGAGAGGAGGGTGACCAGGAACAGTCAACATGGATTCACCATGGGAAAGTCATGCCTGACCAACCTGATTGCTTTCTATGATGAGGTGACTGGCTCTGTGGATGTAGGGAAGGCGGTGGATGTGATATACCTTGACTTTAGCAAAGCTTGATACGGTCTCTCACAGTATTCTTATCAGCAAGTTAAAGAAGTATGGGTTGGATGAATGGACTATAAAATGGATAGAGAACTGGCTAGAGCATAGGGCTCAACGAGTAGTGATCAACGGCTCCATGTCTAGCTGGCAGCCGGTCAGAAGCGGAGTTCCCCAGGGGTCGGTCCTGGGGCCGGTTTTGTTCAACATCTTCATTAAGGATCTGGAGGATGGGGTAGATTGCACCCTCAGCAAGTTTGCGGATGACACTAAGCTGGGGAGAGTGGTAGATACCCTGGAAGGTAGGAATAGGATACTGAGTGATCTAAACAAACTGGAAGGTTGGGCCAAAAGAAATCTAATGAGGTTGAACAAAAAAAAGTGCAGAGTCCTCCACTTAGGAAGGAAAAATCCCATGCACAGCTATAGACCGGGGACCGACGAGCTAGGCAGCAGCTCTGCAAAAAAGGACCTGGGGGTAACAGTGGATAAAAAAGCTGGATATGAGTCAGCAGTGTGCCCTGGTTGTCAAGAAGGCTAATGGCATATTGGGCTGCATTAGGAGGGGCATTGCCAGCAGGTTGCGGGAAGTGATTATTCCCCTCTATTCGGCATTGGTGAGGTGGCATTTGGAGTATTGTGTCCAGTTTTGGGCCCCCCACTACAAAAAGGATGTGGACAAGTTGGAGAGAGTCCAGTGGAGGGCAACAAAAATGATTAGGGGGCTGGAGCACAAGACTTATGAGGAGAGGCTGAGGGAACTGGGCTTGTTTAGTCTGCAAAAGAGAAGAATGAGGGGGGATTTGATAGCGGCCTTTAACTAACTGAAAGGGTGTTCCAGGGAGGATGGGGCTAGGCTGTTCTCGGTGGTGGCAGATAATAGAACAAGGAGCAATGGTCTCAAGTTGCAGGGCGGGAGGTCTAGGTTGGACATTAGGAAAAAGTTTTTCACTAGGAGGGTAGTGAAGCACTGGAATTGATTACCTAGAGAGGTGGTGGAATCTCCATCTTTAGTTGTTTTTAAGCTGAGGCTTGACAAAGCCCTGGCTGGGATGATATAGCTGAAGTTAGTCCTGCTTTGAGCAGGGGGTTGGACTAGATGTCCTCCTGAGGTCCCTTCCAACTCTAATATTCTATGATTCTATAATATTAACCGTTTCCAATCCCAGATGTTTTACAGCTGTCCACACAGGCACTAAATAAGTTCAGACTGAAACGGTAAAGACTGAACCAGGTCTCAGGCCTGCCCTGAGGAATTCTCACTGAAATGATTCTTAGAATGTATGTAGTACCGAGAATTGTCTAGAGAGCTTTTTGTGTGACAATGGAAGGTGTTTTACAAGCATCTTAGGGGGCTAACTGGTTCTTAAAAGGGTAAATTTATCTTGTGTAGGACAACAAATCTTAAATAAATGAGATCTGAACATCCCTGCAGAAAGCTTAAGAATGGAGCATGCCATAAAACACAATGGAGCCATTCATCACTTTCCATTTTCAAACCCAATGAGTGAAATGTGACGATGGTTAATGGTAAAACAATAGTGCTGGAGGGCATTTGAAAATAGATACTGCTGTTGACTGGTTTGCGGTAATGTTATTATATAAAATAATAGCAAAGAGCTAATGAAAAATCAATTTTAAGGCACTTTTGCTCAAAAGACTCTGGTGGCCTTAAAAATTACTAAAATAATATTCTTACAAATAGAGCAACTTTCCCAAACATCCAATTCTGATAGAGCAGAAATAAAGAGTTAAAAAAAATCCCCTTGGCCAGTACACACTGACATCCAAACCAATAATAAAAAAATGCAAACTAAGAATGAAACGAAACAAAACAAAACAAAAAACAAACAAAAAGGAGTCTCAACTCGACAGATATTTGTGTTCCGGAGGTGCTGAGGAGAAGTCATTTCAGAGAATAGCATTAACTTGGCAGAGGCCTGGAGACTGACTCTGTGTTCTTTAAAGACTCACATAACCCCCATTTACTTCAGTGGGAGTTGTGGGTATGCAAATAATGCAGGATGAATCAGCTAATATAATACAAATGCTGAAGCACAGCTTAATTCATACTCCCTTGTTCATGTCACAATTGCATTTTAATCCCCCTTGCCTCCTGCCCCTTGGCTCAGAAATTCATTGACAGAAAGGCTATGTAAGGAAGCCAAGAGTAAAAAATAAAAGAGTGAACATGATAAACCCTTCTCCAAAAAGGAATGAAGCCCTCCCAACTTGCTTCGAAATTCATATGACTATGAACAGCTTTCATAGCTCTGACAATTTATATAAGCACAGACCTAATTTACCAACACAGGATAAATCAGCACGTTGGTATACCCCATCTGTCACCATGTCAGCTGCTTAATTTCTACAACACCTCAGTTTTGTGCCCACCAGCTCTCAATGTAGGGAATGATCCAATACAGAATGTAATTTAACTAGAGTAGGTAATTGTTCTTCATTTTAGTCTGTTAAAAAGCACTCTTCTTTATTGATTTCAGTCCACACCTGAACCATCACTATAGTTTTTACAACAACCTGACTCTGCTCCTATCGATCAACTAATGCTGCCTTCTGGCAACATCCACCATGCTACAGAAACAAAGCTCAATGCACGGAAATAATGCATGGAAGACCAGCAACAGTGTCATGAAAAGAGCCAGAAACTGGTGAATTTGTCACCTGTGGTATCACCAGGCACAAAACAGACTAAGTAAACATAAATGAAAGGGATTTGTTTTCTCCCTCTCCGATTTCCTTATCATCTTTATTGACTTAAAGATATAGTATACGTTAAATACATTCCCCTTCTCCATAATGTCCTTTTAAATAGTAGTCCAGCACAATATCAGTGAATTGAAACATCCAACTTGTTGCTGTCTTTTCATTTTAAGAGGCATTAATGGGATTCTAAGGGAAGGTTTCAGATAATAGCAGTGGTTTGTGGCATGGACATTTAAGATAGAAATGAAGATATCCATTCAATTTGCTAAGCTAAATTATCCCTGAATAAGTTCATCACTGTAACTAATAAAACACAGCTACAAGGAAGCAAGGTGTGAAAGATTTAATGCTGCAGGTAGGAAGAGAACAATGAAAAATTTCCCGTTATCCTGCAGTACTGAGAGTAAATCATGGCTGCCTGTCTTCTGGATACTACACACTGTCTTTCTACAGTTAACTGAAAGCCTTGCCCACTACTTCCACTGTGTGAAGCAAATGGAAAATTTTACATAAGTTATTACAGCTATTTGTCATCACCTTTCAAATTAAAGTTTTTGCAACTCTTAGCATTGCTTTGCAATTGAGCAGCAGAGTTGATTCCTCAATTATGATGAAAAATTAATTTTAGTACTCAATATTTCTTGTCTTTCGCTATGAGTTTAAGCCCAAATGACCTCAAAATCATAACCACCACCAGTAGCTACAAAATACTACGGAAGTTTGTATTATATAGCCACAATGCGGCTTAAATTCACTTTCGCTATGCATGCATGTAAAATACACAACATGAAATAACAAATCATGATTTAGACAGACCACATGTAAGAGATCTCCAGAGTTGGGAAGTCAACCCAGAGAAGGTAATTTCTTAGCAGAAAGGTTTTTTCATTTCAGATGTTGAGAAAAGAAGGAATGGAAGATGCATGGAACCACTTACATATCCTGTTTTAAGTAACTGACGTCCTCATTATCCTGGAAAGGGATCCCTAAAATTATAGAGGTGCCCCAAGGTGAATCCCTACAGGACTGAGGCCTAAATTCTGGAAAATAGAAAAATAAATTCCTTGGAACACCAGCTTTATTTCAAAAGGCAAGTGACAAGAGGGACATGGGTAAGTGGTCTGACCACAGGCTGAAAAGTCAGAAACTCCAGAGTTCTTATCCCAGCTCTGACACTGCTATATCTGATGCCTTAGTGAGATCACTTAGGGCCGGATTTTCTGAATGGTAGAGCATGTGTGACTCTCATTGACTTGGGGTAAATCAGCAGTTATGAAAATTAGCCCCAATATGATTCAGTTTCCCCACCAATAAACTGGGATGGTATCAAATACCTTACCAGGGTCCTGTGAAAGTTAGAGAGTTATCATTTTGCAAAGTGCTAGGAAAATAAAAACTGCTATTCTGCCTACGTGCTAAGTATTATTTAATTATAACATTTGTTCTCCAGTCCACTCTCTTTTCCAGTGTGGATCACTATTACATATCCTGTCCTCATGTTCATGTACAGAAGAGCCATAGAAGCTAATTTTGCTGTACATATAGATGTTTTGCATCGAGATCTGACAGACATTAAATAGCAATACATCCTGATTTTTTTTAATCAATGTAACAAATCAGTATTTAAAATATGACTAAACAATCTACTGTTAATTAGTACATATTATTGAGAGTCCAGGTTGGAAGTATATTGCAGGCAGTGAGATTTCAGATAAACAAGAAAAGTTACTACTGTTTTAATCTGTATTGTTTTTCTCTTATTTAGTGCTGTTAGAAAGTTCCCCTTATATGAGGCTTTTCTTGACCACTGAGTATTCCACATGTTATAGTGAAGTTCATGTAATTTGAGTACATTTCAATGAAGTGGGGGACCAGGATGCAGTTGTCTGATTTCAGGAGTAGCTTTATATAGGGCATGACCTCCTAAATATCTTAGAGTCAGCACTAGAATATTTCTCCATGGGCTAAACATCTGAGAAACACTTTAGGGACAGAATTAAAAAAAAAAAAAAAAAATAGAGCCAGTGATCAAACAAATTCAACAGAAATTCAGAGTTGTGTAACAAAGATTTTAAAGTAAATCTAGACATGCATTTTGTTGATATTATACAACAAGGATGTATTTTGGTTACATATAAGATTAAAAACTTCATAAGCAGTCCCTTGATTTACAAGGCTCTCCCTTTAGCAATCAGGCATAAAGGAATCTAAATCTCATTCCATCATATCTTTGTATATTTTTACCATCCTAATTTATCAGCATACCAAGCACAAGAGAATGGTCACACACACTTATAATTTTTTTTTTTTAACTAGAGGGCTTTATTAACCTACTTTCAATTAGCGCATGCCATAAACTAAATTTCTAAATCTGTTCAAAGAGTGCCTTTTGAAAAAGAGCTACTCTCTCAAAAAATGGAGCTGAACTGCATGAAACCAATACACTTGTATAATGTGATTTTTCTCTTTAAAAAAAAATTCTCTTTGTTAAACCGAGTTCCATAGATTAGCATTCTTTATTTTGTCAGCACTGGAGAGTGAATCTATGATGGTAACAGGGGAATTGCATACACTGGCAAAGAGTGTTTAGCTACTGTCATGTTAATCAGTGGAGCCATCCCACAGCTCCGTATACAATTCTGCAAAGGAGAAATCAAAGGACTTACAAAAAGGGCAACTTGTATGCTGATGATGAGGAAGAAAATCCTAATTATCCTTTAATTGACTCAAATCTTTATTTTTATGATAAGAAGATTGGGAGAAAGACATCCCTGAAGAGAAACAAAATAATCTGGATATTTTATCTTTCATGGGCACCTGTTTCATGAGTGAAATACAATAGAGTAGTCAGATTTTCTTATTGCTAAAATAAGACACCAGATTTAAGCTTTCTAATCTTGTTAGATTGAAGTATCATAACATTAGAGTCAATCTCCAGCTTTAACTGGATAAAAGACAAGATGAAGCATCAGTGTTGCAGAAATGATACTAAATCTTAGCCTGTAGTATTTGCTCAGAAAAGGTTTTATAAAAAGATCGCAAAAACCTTGTATTATAGCACAGATAGTCAATGAAGAGGACTATGGCTATAATGAAAAGATTTCTCTTAAGCTATCCTCTCTCAAAATCTGTCAGTAACTATAAAGTCTGTAAATCTGTGCCAGATAAAACATGCTGTTTGAGCTTTGTTGGGTCCTGATGATACTTACAAACAGAGCAAGGACCAAAACAGCACAGATATCATCCTGAGTGCAGAGATAAAATGAGGAAGGGGAATAACACAATGCAGAGAACAAAACTCAGACAGCTAAGTCCATAACACCAAATCTTCTTCTATTCAGGAAAGCTGACCTGACACCTTATGCATCATGTCAATATGGAACAAGATTTGCTGTTTGATCTCGCTGTGAAAACGTTAGCTATATTTACAGTGAGAGAACCTAGGGAAAAATCACAGGTCTATAATCACAAAGAACAGATATAGTAGCCAGAGATGCAATGTAACCCCCGTAATGATCAAGATTCCTTCCTGTGCAAAAGAGGAACTGCTGTGAAAATAGGTTTAACATCCATAACGAACATGTATATTTTCTCTATTCCCACAGGGCCCAGCTGAACAACAGAAAAAAAGGCATATACTCATGTTTACAACTTATAAAGTATATGCAGTGAATATTGTTAGAAAGTAGCTAGAACTGTGCGATCTTGGAGAGACTGTAACAGATTCTCTTTCAAGAACAGTGGCTTGCACTGAGAAAGAGCAACTATGAGAGTTTATATACCACTTGCACTATATTTTTTATAGAAGTGGACTTTTAAGTTAAGTTAAGTTCTTATAAAAGAACTAGTGAGGCCAAGTTACCAATACAGGAGGTGCAACTTACTGGTGGGGAAAGAAGACCAACAAAGTAGAACAATTTCATACATTTCAAGATCAGAAAGGACCATGATGATATGACCTCCTGTATAACACAGGCCATAGATTTCACCCGATATTTCCTGAATGTATCCCAAGAGTTTGTGGTTGAAATTGAGCATGTCTTGCTCTAAAAGACTCAAAGTGCTGGCAAATTTATTGCATGGCTTGATAGTCTGTTCCAATAGTTAACTTCCCTCACAATCTAGGCCCCTACATAGGAATGCAGAGCCACTCCATTGTATCACTCTAAATTCAGGATCTAGAAACCTGCATATAGACACAAAGTAATTTCTGCTGACTCACACTGACAAAGTGATCTTGTTAATTCTAACCAGCATATAACGAGGTTTGGAGAGCTCCTATGTGGCTGGGAGGACTAGGGGCTCGGATGCTTTAGGAACAGCCAAGCTTGGAGGGAAAGTTAAATTTTGTAATATGAATTATATAATATAATAATTATATATAATTCATATTAAAAAAGTAATATATACAATATATATATATATGAGCCAAATTCTCTGTTACTCACACCCTGTGTAGTCAATTACACCACTGGGAGTTCTACTTTGTAGCATTTTATACACAATTTGCACTGGTGTAAATGATAGTGTAAAGTGCAGGTCAAAGGAGAATGATGCTCAGTGTGTACACGCTGGCTACATAGTTACAAAAATGTGAGAGTACCACTTGTGATGATCATATTACTTTGAAAACCGTTCTCCTTTAATTCCTTCCTGTCTCACTCTCTTGGATGCATACAAAAGACTGAGAGGCATATTTCTGCAACACAGCCTGTAAATGCTAATCTTTTCTTCAAAGAAACAGTGTCCCACGTGCTCAAAAACAAAAAGGGGGGATGGGTGGGAATCAGAAACTTCAGGATGCATACATTATTAAACAAAATATCCACATTATCTTACTACTCTTATCCTCACTCTCTCCTCTTAGCAGGGCTGGTACCAGGAATTTTGGACATGCTTGCAAACTATTTTTCAGTTACCCACCCTAAGTGATTTCTGTTCTCCATATCACACCATTATGCCCTGGAACAGCTTGTAGATTTTGAGGAAGGTTAGCGAGATGATTATTTGATAACATACCTTCAATTTACCTAAATTACAGTGTGCAGGGTGATATTTACTGCCATTGGTACCCGCTCAACCTCTGTTGAAGATATGAGGCCCTGCTGTTTGTCCTTATCAACAAATAACCAGTTTACATTTTTCTTAGTTACTGGTTCAGATTTTCACAGCAAAATTACTGGTCATACATGCTTTTCTTTTTTTTCTTTCTTTAAATACAAACTGAGTTACTCACTTAAATTTCTAGGGCCAGATCCTCTAGGGCCAGGCGCTATAATTTTGCTGAAGTCAATGGAGCTATATTGATTTACAGTAGATGAGGATCTGGCCCATATTTCCTTCTAACTTGTGGAAGCACAGTCATAGGCTTCATGGACCCTAAAGACCAGTTCAGCCCCTAACCTCCAGTGTTTTCAACCATCACTTATTTAAATTCCATCTTAACTAAATGCCTGATCCTGGAAACACTATAGGTGAAATCCCAGCTCCAGTGAAGTCAATAGCAAAAATCAATGGGGCCAGTGTTTCCCTGTACAAGTGCAGGATACGATTCAGTACAGTCCTTAAGCAGATGCTTAACTTTAAGTGTCTGATTAACTCCCATTAATAGCAATGGGACTTAAGCATATACTAAAGTGCAGTCTTGAAAAGGGATGCTTAAATGCTTTCCTGAATTGGGGCATAGTGTTTACCACTATGTAATCTTTCTGAAGCAGATACCGGGTATTTATGGTGCTATGCCCTGATCCCACAAAGATGTAAGGCCGTGAGTTACTTCAAGAGACTACTTGTGTCTGCAATTACTCACATGAATAAGTCTTTGCAAAATTGGGGCACATAAAAATAACGAAGTGTTGATAAATTGTATTGTCAATTGCTTGACCACACTTTGGTTCATTATGAAATATACTCAAGAGACAAATAACCAAAGTCAGTTAGGTTTATTAATATGACACACGAAAAGGATTCTATACAATGCCAGTCTCCAAAGAGCAGTCTTGTGCAGCAATGTTGCTTTCACCTTACAAAGAAGGTGTGCTCCCTGAAGTTACATTTCTAAAGCCATCTTTTTTGTATTAATGCTTAGTAATACCTATACTTAATTGCTTGGACTATATATTGTGGGTAGTATTATCAGCATAACAAATGTATGGTAGCCAGTGTATATTAATCAACAAAAGGGAATGATGACATAATAATTAAGATAATAAATAAGCTCTTAAAGCTAGATCTCTGTTTGTCCATTGCTGTAAATAAGAACACATTTATCAGAGAATACAGTTCTATCAAGTTTCTGAGATGGTGGGAGGGGGGAATTAGCTCTGGTAATCCACTAAATTCAAATTAGGTAGATTGGCCGGTGCACAGCTTTTGCGGTATACACATACTCAAAGATTTCTATAATTTGATAGCTCACTTTTCTCTAAAATGTAGACATGTTAATAGTAGAAAATCAGTTGGAAATGTAGGCATGTGGCAAAACAGGCCATATTTTTGGAGTTTAATGTATGCATTTTACGCACACCCACATCATATATCATTTGAAAGCTTATTTTATGTACATTTAGATGAGGCCTAATGTGGAGCTGTCAAGTGGTGCCATAAGCCCACAGGCAAGGTGAAACAATGGTACCCAAAATGAGAGAGTGTCATCTTTTGCACAGTTCCAGAAACACTGCAACATGAATATGACTATAGTTTTTACTTTAAGTTAATTTCAACACCTTAATGTGGTGTTTATAAGTCAAAACTTCCAAAAAATAATGTATTAAAAGATTTTTATAGGTTTTGCATGTGCAGATATTCTTTCTTCAAAAATGATGAAGCATTTTAGCATGTGTGAAAATATGTTGACTATCAACATTTTGCAGTATGCTAACATGAAATTTTTCACCTTGCATATTCTTAAATGGCAAAGTGTCTCACAAGAGATTATTGAAATTTGTTGACCAGATCAGTCTTACAATGAAGGTTGTGAATCAGTAGCAGTAGATTGTGTGCCCATAATCTGTATTGCATAGTGATAAATATAAATGTATGTGAATTCCTAATGTAATGCTTCTCCATTAGTAAATTTCTGTACATACAATGTAGCATCTAGAAGAAGGTAGAAGGTTTTAATTTGCAATTGTTTATGCATGCAGTACTACCCTTTGAAATATTCTAGAAACTAGCTTTTTAATTCAGTGACACTTATGCGCAGGTCAGTATTAGTGTTTGAGATGACAATATACAGCTTCATATTATGAAGATGTAAATTTTATGAAAGAAAGAAGTGGCCTAACAAGACGTAGTGAAGACCAAGTCCCAAACAAGTCCTTGCCTCTCCACTGAAGACAGATGAAGAGCATGCTACAGCTCTGACCGACCATGTCTTTGTAAGCAAGATCTGAGTGTCTGAGTGGCACTCTCTCCGCTCAGCAGCTGAAAGGGGGGCACTTTATTTGCATGGGCTTTGTATCTGCATGAGTACAATTAAGTATTTAGCATAATTTACCTAGGTGATGAGCTAATGGGAAATGGTTAGCAGGGCTGGTTTTGGGCTACAAACCATTTTTGTGTTAATTGCTGGGGTAATGAAATGTCGTCCTTCAATTGTATGAAGAGATTTCAGCAAAACTGTGCTTAGTCTGTTATGATCAAATCTGCACCCTAAACTAAACAGAGCTCCACAAGGGTGGCGGACAGATGTTTCAGCATGGTAAGGGGGGGAGGTGCCAGAAGCCTGCTATTGGGATTGCACCAGCCCTGGCAAAGGGCTGCCTCCAGGCATGGAGTGACTCTCTCCTCCCATTGTTAAAAAGTAGAATTAATGACTCCTCTTGGAGTCTTTTGTTTCTTGAAAACAGGGACATTGTCAGCAGAAGGTTTACCCATGAGCTGAAATCACTAAAGAGCTGAACCAGTAGAGGATCTGGGAAACCTTGCCTGACAACTAACCGAGCTGAGTGAGCAACCAGCAACTCTGGTGGGAGGCTGGCACAGTCAGTGCTGGTGCGGTCAACGGTTGGAAGAGAGGCTGGCACAGTTGATGCCAGTCTGGTGCAATCAGTGGTTGGCAGAGAGGGCGGCACAGTCGGTGCCAGCCTGGTGCAGTCAGCGGGAGCCAGGTGCAGTCGGTGCCAGTGGTCAGTGGGAGACAGGTGTGGTCGCTGTCAGTAGTTGGGGACTCAGCGAGGTCTGAGGGCGGTAGGAGGCAGCAGCAGAGGGGGCCTGGTCAAGCCTGTGTTGGACAGGAGCGGCATAGGGGGTGGAGCCACACCCGAGAGGTGGACATTGCAACTATGATGGTCAGTATAGGGGAAAGAAGGAAGGGAGAGGTGAAGGACATGCCCTGTACTCTGGGATGGGTTTGGCTCATTAGTTCATGAATGCTGTTTGCACTGTTTTCCCAAACCAGTGCTGTGTTATCTATCTTTTGCTATTAAAAGGTTCCTTTTTACACTCAGACTCTGTGCTTGCAAGAGGGGACGCCCAGGGGATAGTGTGTGATTTCCCAGGTGACTGAGTGGGGGCTCGAGCGAGTTTGGTGTTGTATCATTGACAGGGATCCCTAGACATAGAACCCGCTGCTGCTGCTGACTCGCTCTGGCAGAAGGGTTACATCTTCAATAATATGAGACACCAGTCTGACCCTGCATCACATCCAGAAGTGCTTATCAACATATCTACTGGACTGCATGGAACATCAAATGAACAAGAGTCTACTGAAAATAGTAAATGTTGGTAAGAACAAATAGAGACATCAGTGTGAGATGCACTTGATTCTTATGGGACATGTAGCTTCTTCAGTCCAGTCAAGAAATCTGGTATCAAAATATTTGCTAACATGGCCAAGATGTCCAAATTTAAGTCTGGCAAGGGAGGAACAATCACAGCAGCTATCAGTCCAGAAATTGTTTTCTGCAAAGCCCTGTCCCTCGCAAGATGAAGAGATTATGTTTCAACAGCAACTGTTCTTAGTCACCCAATAGGATGTGTGCCCATGTCCCTCTTCTGTGTTGATGAAACAATTAAAAGAACAAATAAAGCTGAATTAGAGCATCAGTTGGAAGCTCAAGCTGAAAGAATCCATAAGATAAAAGCATGCAACAAAGAAACCCACAGTGTACATCAGAGATTCCATGGCTGTCATGTAAATGACAATTGGAGACACATTCTACACACTCAATGAATTGGCTGTTGAGTACTCGAGGTAGGTCCTAAAAGAATTTGACAAAGTTAATTCTGTAATCAAACTCTTTGGCAGATATGACAACAGTAACTCTGTGAAACTGCAGAAAGGCAGCACCAGACAGGATCAAAAGTTGGATTCAACCTAGTGGTTGGTGAATGCTCTGTGTCTCCATGGAAAAACATTCTAAATGTGACACCCAACAAGCAGTCACTTGTAAAATTCCTTTGTAAATATATGGTTCAAAATTCACTTGTGTGTGTAGGAGCATACCCACTCAAACATTCCTCCTTTGTAGATACTTTTCCAATGGTGAAGTAGCAAAATCCATCACCAGAAGAGGTGTTGAAGCAGCACAAGATTTGCATAGTACGCAAGAGAAAGCAGACATAAGGATGCGTCTGCTTGCTATACGTGCCAATATGGCTTTTGGGTCTGTTGGTGTCAAAGGAACCATAGTAACTAGATCACCTGATACAGATATTTTGGTCTTTGCTGTTCACTGCTTTCCAAAAATGAAACACAGAGATAACATGTGGATTGAAACAGGCAACGTTACCAGCATAACAACAAACTTCACTTCATACCAGTACATGCAATTTGTGACTCACTCACTCCTGATTTCTGCAACTTACTTCCTGCTGTACATGCTTTGATAGGATGTGATTCTGTGTCACTTCTATTTGGTATTGAGAAAAAAATCTGTATTTAATGTTGTTGAAACAAAGGAAGCTTACCGCTTCAGAAATCTTGCCAGATTGGGAGGGAGTGACAAATAAGCCACATTTGTGCAACAAGGACATTGGTAGCAAATGCTGTTTGACTGAAGCAAGAAAGAAAAGGAGACCCACAGAGACCTGAATTGATTGTGCCTCAATCTAGACATCAAAAAGGACAAGTCACTGGTCAAACTCTCATCATGTAGAAGACAGTTCTGAAAAGCATCTTGGCAAACAAAGACTTGGATGTCTTTGCACATAAGTAAACCTGCTATTGGATCACCATTGCTACATGAATGGCAAAATGTGGATGATGAACTACTTCCTGTATTCTTCAAGGGCCCAATGGCCTTCTGTAAAACCTTCTTTATGCCTGTACCTGCAGGGGTCTCTGTACAATCAGCTCTGTCTGTAGTCAGAATAACCTTCCCTGCACAGAACTGTGTACATGCTAAAGCAATGAAGATTATGATAACACACACATTCTCAAAGAAATCACGATAATAAATAAGAAGATGATAATGATGTTGACTAGGAATGTCTCCGGCGCTATGATATTTCAGTGATAACTGTACCAATTTATTATTTAATTTTGTTTTACTGTTTTAGATTGTTGTGGAGATACTTTGAGGTCACATAGAAATACAGATTTATGGCTTGAAATAATACATAGAGACATTAAACTAACAGAAATGAATGAAAATATTACAAAGTGGTCATTTTAATGTGTTGATGTTTATCTTCCTTTCGATGGTAATGGCATCACTTGACAGTTCCACATCATACCTCAGACATCATCTTAAAGTAGACATAATAAGCTTTCAAATGATGTATGATGTGTGTGTGTAGAGAGGGTAGATTAAGTTGACCTAATCAGTGGTGTCTGCCACTTGCTAATAATCTTTACATGGCCAAAGCTGAATGCTAAAGTGTAAAGTGCAAAGAATTATATGTCATGTGTATGTAGAAAATCAAATTGGACCAAAGTACTAGATATTCATGTTCTCTGGGCTGTTCATTTCACTTAAAAAGAAACTCTTTAATTGAAAAATAGTCCACATTTTAACACCTTTCATTTCAAAATGAAGTGCAGTGCTTTGAAGTCTTGATACTGGATTTAACAAAATGTATGTCATGAACTCAATGCAGATAATTACTGGAATCTGAAACCAGTATGGAGCTGTCTCATTACAAGTTCTTATTAATATTACACAGTGTCCTCCTGAAAGCACTGATAAAGGTTTTTAATCTTTTCATTTTTACCTTATAACACCCATTAAGCTTAATAGGATTTAAATCTCACAATATCATCTTTGAAAAAGGAGTTCAAGCAAGAATGTGTGCCTGGACAAAGGAAAATAAAACCTAAAATGATAGATACAGTATATACAACATACATACGTTCACTGTATGCTATATACGTATATACAGACATAACATGGTTTGTTTTATTTTTATTTAAGATCTTCATTTAAAAAACTCTCTCTGTTCTACCTCCCTCTGTAAAGCTTTTTAATCTGATTTTCTTATTTATACAGAGTTGATTATAATTAATCTTACACATGCACAGAAAGGGAAAAACCTTGTATGAAGACCAAATAGCAGAAAGGGAAAGAAACAGTAGCTGAAATTTAAAAGCAAGGATGGGTCACACAAAAACAGCACCCAGATACACTTACATTTTGGACACGCACACGCACGCGCACTGTATTGACTACTGTACAATTTAAAGGCGCAGTATATTATACTTCATTTTACTCTCTTTGGGGGAAAATATAATAATTTGATCTTCACACCTAACATTTATGGCTATCTCTGATAGAAATTAACAATAGCTTGACTTCTTAGTACGCAGAATGCTAGATAAAAAAAAGATTGATAAAAGAAAAATGTATCTTTCCCTTTATCATTTATACTGTCAGCAAGATCTGTAACTAGATATTCTTGGTTGACTTAGTTAATCATAGATGATGTCCAGCAGTTACAATTGTCCATGGAAGAGAAGGAAATGAGGTATGCCTAACTGTGCATACCTCCAGTTGCAGTCATACCTCAGAAACATGATGTAACATAATTCACTTAGGAAATTATTAAATCCCTTCATATTTGTGGAGGAAATGTTCCCTTGCTTAACACCTCAGAATTATTATTTCACTAGTAGTTCTGTTATCTCTACCTAATCATTTAGCAGTTTAACTATCTGCAAATTATGCTGCCCTATTTCGTTGGTGACTGCTTTTTGTTTAGAGAGAGACTGAAGCATTTGGAGAAATGATAGTTATCTCCTAAAACAAGTGTGTTGAGATAATTAAGAAGGATGAGTAATTTTCTAAACATGTTCTTTTTGGATTGTGGTTGGCATCTCTCAAATGTCGTTCCTGGAAACAACAATTTTGAAGGAGGTGAGGGCACAATTAAAATGGCTACTACTATGGTATGGCTCACAGTGATATTGCTTTCTAGAGGTGATACTTGATAAATAGTACCACATTGCCATGTTAGACCTTCTCTGACATATTTTACTATTCAGGTGGGAGTGGTACATTCTACTTAAGGAACTACAAACACTGGACTAGTAACAAGTCTACAAAAATTAACTTAAACTTAAATTAAAAGTAAACAAAAATGAACTTTAATTCGTCTTATTCAAATTGGGTCAAATGCTGCTCTTACAGGGATTGCACAGAAAAGCACTTAAGCATAATTAACTTTGAGCATGTTCTTGGGCATGTGCGTAAGTACTTTTCTAAATCAGGGCCCAAAGGAATGCAGAATTAGGTTGACTACTTTTAAGTTTTAAATTTTAACACACATCCTATTCTGAAGCCAAAGCACTTAGGTGCATGCAGACATTTAGGTGCATCCACTTTCAGTCAATAATAGTTTCAGGGTTTAATTAACTCATGTTTTAGACCACAAATCCATTTCTGTTTTTAATTCTGTTCTGACAAATCAATGTCCTGACAATTGCCTTAAGTGTTTTAGTGTTTACTAAGCTCTCTACTGTATGTGGCATCCATGCCAGTTGTCAGCTTTATACCTTCACAGGTCACTGTCTAACTCCTAATTTTGTTGTTGTTTTTTTAAGCTTCATTTATTCATTAAGAAAAATACCATGAATATGAAGCTATTTTTGGTGTTAGTAGGCCACTGTGAGATAGCCATCATCTCCATTGTAAATTTCCTTCTGCTAAAAATCCCTGTTTACTTAGCAGCATGTTAGTAATGAAGAATATGTATTGATATAAAAGTGTTTGGGGGGATTTTTTTGTGTGTGAATGCTCTACACCTAGAGGGAAGAACAAATATTGATTACTAATCAGACTAGACTGCTTGGTTTAATGATATCTGCCCAGAAAAATATACAAACTTGGTCCCTTTAAAAACAAATCAAGCAAAAAAAAAAAAAAACCATAGGGCTTTTATATTTTTCAGGTTTTAATGAGAAATTGAAATGATGTCAATGTTTGCATTTAAACTTCCCACCAGAATCCCTTGCCCAACAACAAAAAGCAATAGATAGAAAAATAAATTGTATTTGATTTAAGATTTATATGTGATGAAAACTTCCTGTCTCCTTATGTAACATCTCCTTATTACAGATATTTCGCTTTGCAAGGAAAATGTCATTAATACTTGCTCTGCAGTGTCTCATCTTTAGGCTGTTCAGCTTTGATCATTTTTCTGTTTGAATTTTACCTTCTGTTTCCTTCTCCCTGTATGTTTATATAGTCCCTATCCCCATCCTACCTGAATTTCTTTCAAGCGTTAATGTATTTATCCTCATGACACCCCAATGGAGTAGGGACTTGTTACCACCATGAGAAAATGAGACAAAGAGGTGAAATGACTTGCCAAAGGACACACAAGGAGTTTTTGACCCCAGAATTGACCCCAGCTTTCCTGAATCCCAGACAAAAACATCTTTCCACCCTAAGTGGTCTCCATCCCATTGCCCTCTTGATAAGGACATCATGTTCTCAGCAGATTAAACCAAATTTTGTCTTTAATTTTCCTCTTAACTAAAGAGTTATCCCATTTCCTGCTATAAGGACACGTAGAACTCTCATGTTGCAATACCTAGGTTTCATATGCCCTAGGGTTTGTTTATGCAGTACTGTTGTATATGTGTTGGTCCCAGGATATTAGAGAGACAAGGTGGGTGAGATAATATCTTTTATTGGATCTTTTGGCATAGTAGTGTCTTCACTAAAGTGCTGCAGTGGCGCAGCTGCACCAGTGCAGCCCCGTATATGTAAGACAAGCCCTCAGAGTGTCACTGCTAAATATAAGATGGAACAAATTGTTTAGCATAAGTAGTCACACACATTTCAAGGGATCATTCAAGGTCCGTTAACACCCACAGTCATACTACAGTCATAACCATTTTTCTTAATGGGTCCAAGTTCATATATCTGTTTCTGAGCATAACCCTACACCACACCTTTCAACATCCATGCGTCCTACACATGCCTATCACAACATGTGATGTACCTCATCCTGTGCATTAATGTGCCAATAGCAACTATGTGGGTGAAACCAGACATTCACTATGCTCTCGAATGAACTCACACAGGAAAATAATAAAAATACAAAAACGCCACATCACCTGGGGATGAACACTTTTCACAAAGCAATCACTCTGTATCTGAGCATTCAGGCCTCGTCCTCAAAGGAAAACTGCATAACACTTTCAAAAAACGAGCCTGAGAGCTTAAATTTTGTTAGACACTAAAAACCATGGACTGAAGAGACAATTGATTTATGGCTTATTACAACAATCTGTAATGCACTAACAACTCCCCCGCCCCAACGGCCACTTCCTTTCCTCCCTAAGACTGGAGGAGTGTTAATGGGCCACTTCACCTTGAATCGTTCTTTGAAATATGTGCTAACTACTTATGCTAAACAATCTGTCCCACCACCAAAGCTACCGCCGCTCCTTTGGGGTGGTTAAGTTGTGTGGATGGGAGAGCTTTCTCTCATCAGCATGGAGTGGCTACACAAGAGATCTCTCACAGGCACAACTGCCCTGCTGTAAGCCCTCTAGTATAGACATGGCCTTAGTTTCCCATACCTGAAGAAGAGCTCTGTGTAAGCTCAAAAACTTGTCTCTCTCACCAGCAGAAGTTGGCCCAACGTCTATCTGGTCTCTCTAGGGTTTGGTTGCTTTTTTAACTGTTAGAGATGCAGCTTTTGTATCTGAGATTCAAAATGTGATAGGTCATACAGAAGCATTATATATAAAATTCTCACTCACCATTTACTACTAGTACATAACACTGGAAAACTATTACCATCACCTGAACTTTCTATTGCATAACACATATGCAAAGTATTTCTCCAGAAATTTTGATAGCTTCCAAACCCATGGCAGACCTCTAACCTGTGGATCAAGGAGGTATTTTTATGCTCCAATTACCCTACAACCACCACATGGGATATAAGCACACAACCAAAAACCTTTCTTTACAATTTAAAAAATCCCACACAGATTTCCAGGAAGATATGTTGAATTCTGTCAAACTGTTGCACACAGTGATATAAAGTAGCGCATGAAAAGGAACAATAGCTCTGGTTTTAGGGTGAAATTCATCACTGGGCAGAGGGCCAGGACAAGGTCTATGCAACTCTTAACTCTCTGAAAACAGGGCAGATGTGATATTTAAATCTGGCATATGCCTTTTGCTGCCTTTCTTCAAAGGGTCAGAGCTTACTGGTTCTTCATATGGATGCAAATATCTACCTAAATGTATATAATTGCAGGATTGGGATGTTAGAGAATAAAAATTTAATTTTTTTCCTGCTGTTTTTTGTTTGTTTGTTTTTTGGCATAGTACGACATATAAGAAATGCTGACTCCCTAAAATGCCAGACTATGTGGCAATTTACTACCCTGACTTTGAGGATAGCAGGTTGCACTACTTAGGAGAATGACAATATTTTCCTCCTCCATTATACACAGTAAAAAAGTATGTGCTCAGATTCTCGTGGAAGATGTTTTTATCTGGTACACCTTAAAGCAGTTCTTTGGTTGTATTTTTGGTGCTTTTAAACAAGACTACGTAAAGGGAACCCTTGTTCACCTCCCCCACTCCACTCAATGACAGACATTCAGACACTCAAAAGTGAAGACACTGTTTTAATGCAAGATTTCTAAGGCTCACTGTTCAATTTTAAATCTCTTAGTCATGTACAAACAACACCAAAATGGTTTATGAGGGCTGAATGTAACAACACACACACACACACACACAAATTAAAATATTGGGAACTGATCCATAGCCCAGTGAAGTCCATGGAAAGACTCCTATTGACCTAAACATGCACAGGATTATTCTCTAAATGGAGAATACTGATGGAACAAACAGAAACTGATATAATGGTACTAACATTTTTTACTCACTGTACTAACTTCTGTGGATAGTACTGTACATTTTACTTTGTTTAATGGTTCATGTAAATTCATGTATAGCTCTACTTCTCCTTTCATTTTAGGATACAGTTCACAATTGTCCTTCTGGTTTTTAAAACCTTTCCTTGCCTTATTCCAGAATACTATGCAGACTTGCTTTCTCTTGGCCACCTCCACTCTTCTAGCACTGGTTTTTCTTTTCCTTTCCTTAATCCCAGAATCTTCAAACTGTTCACATGAGAGTCTTCTCCTCTATTACCTCTGCCTTTTGGAAAAGACATCTTCCATCTTTCCATCTTGCTGCTTCTATTAATTTCAGATCTGATATGAAAACATCTTTTTTCCTATCCTGGCCTAAACCTTTAAGTCTCTGTTTTTCCATCATTGCTTACCGCTAACTATTTTGCATAGCATCTTTCACATAAATTGTGAATTCTTCCAAAAACATTTAGAAAAAATACAATTTATGTGAAAGATGTTGTACAAAATAAGTTTGTATTGTATATAATTCCTGAAACAATTCTCAGGTTCTAAATCAATCCTGACTCACTTGAACTCAGTGGAAATTTGCTTAGAAACTCAGAGCTTGATCCAAACTCCACTGAGTCAAAGGAATAACTGACTTAAGTGGGTTTTGGATCAGGCCCTCAGTAAGGCCATTAATTCAATATTATTTTTTATTCCTTGGTGTAGATGGTATTTTTAGAGTACATGTCTAATTGAAGGCAGACTAGGACCCTGCTGTTGAAAAAGCTTGTTAATATAGTATTAACACACTGACTATCTTAATAGTAAATTTCAGTAGTGAATGCCCTGATCCTGCAATGATCAGTGCTCTCACAGAGCCTCATTTACTTCAGTGAGAGTTTGTCTGTATGGAGCTTACTGAAGGATCAGACTAGCCTTTTCCTATGTAAATCTAACTATTTTTATTAATTTGAAAAACTTTAGAGATAAAAACACACACAAAACCCATTCAAATTCCCTCAAAATACAATGCAGAGTCTTTTGATGCTTATTGATAAAACATATCAGTTTCATGAGGGAGGACAGCAGTCTGAAATTGAATAAATGTAGCATTCCCACTGAAAGAGATTACATATAAGTGGCAGAACCTCAAAAGAATCTGCTTATGACTGAGGTTTGGGCTTCATCTTGTGAAAGCTCCAATTTAATATTTTGAACCAACCCTTACAAAAATATGTGGAAGAATGATATTGGGCCTTGTGCAATTTCAATAAGATTCTGTTCAATTCCAATTGGCCTCTTATTTTTTGAGAGGAAGCTCACAGTTACGATATTCTTTTGAAAAAGGAAAAAGAAGACTGCAATAAAATGGCAACTGAATTGCTAATTCAATTCATTTTAGCAGTTAAGTTCTATGAATTTCTTAGGTGCATGGGTTTTTTTTTCTTTTTTCTCTCAAAAATGGAATACTAAAGTTTAATTAACTGGCTACAAAGAAACACTTTCTTTCCCTTAAATTTATTCATGAAGCAACTTACTTATATGGGGCCTGTTCCAGTACTTGCTAAAGTCAATGGAAAGACTGCCATTGACTTAATTGTGCATTGAGCCAGACCCCTCGTCAGCTGTTGTAATTTGCCCTCTGTCTTTACTAACTTCTTCGATTTCACCAAAGATAAGAGAATATACCAAGATTATATACTTACATGTATTAGATACTACAAGATATGGAATACATCATAGCATGTCATACAGATTTTTATCAACACAACTTTGTGGTTGTAATGTTACTGACAAGTGGCAAAGTGCCACGTGTCCAGAAAACACAGAATCATAGAATAGTAGAGTTGGAAGGGACCTCCCTAGGTAACCCATTCCAGTACTTCACCACCCTCCTAGAGAAAAAAGTTTTCCTAATATCCAGTCTAGACCTTCCCCACTGCAACTTGAGACCATTGCTCCTTGTTCTGTCATTTACTACCATTGAGAACAGCCTAGCTGCATCCTCCCTGGAACCCCCTTTCAGGTAGTTAAAGGCTGCTATCAAATCCCTCCTCATTCTTCTCTTTTGCAGACTAAACAAGGCTAGTTCCCGCAACCTCTTCTCATAAGTCTTATCCTGGCTTCAAGCAGATGCCTCCCAGTACAGAGCTGATTCCCAATTTGAAGGACAGGCAGTGTAGTTTTATAGAAAGTCATGCCTGTGTGCTATAAATTTTCGAAAGCGGATTTCTTGAACCAGAGGCAGATATAGCCTCCTGATTCAATCGGTGCACTATACCAAACTGCCGAGGGGGCACTGAGCACTGGCAGAAGCACCCACTGGCCTGGCATTGGAATCCTAAGCCCAGCCTGGTGAAGAGAGAGGACCAGAGGGGAAGAGGACTAGAGAGAAAACATTCCCTCCCTCCCCGCCATTTGCACCCTGCAATGGTGCCTATCTCGCACTGCATGGCTCGTCTTGGCTCCCCACTCCTGGCATTGCAACCAGGAGCAGGAGGTCACAGCACCATTCAGGTTTGGCCAGTCCAAATATGAGTGGCAGTGTGATCCCATGTGTTAGGTCACAATGCCCAAACTCAGGAACCAGTCCCAGCTCCAAAGGACAGAAGCCACAAGTTTGGGTGATTTCTCTGGGTGCAGTTGAACCCAGAAACCCTTGCTAAAGCTGCTTTGTCTGCTCTGCTCTGTCTTGAACAGAAAATTTCAACTGAAAACAATATCCCCTTTTTGTACACCACCTCTTTGCCACTTTAGGGGGTGAGGCGAGACAGCCACAGCCACTTTAATTGCTGTTAGGGGAAGTCTGCCTAAGCACATTAGAAGACTTTCTGCACAGCAACTACAGCTTCAGCTGCTGTCAGGAGGATGGGACCAGAATCTTCTGCTGCCTTTAGGGCTGCAACCACGTGACAAGTCTACTTTTTTTAAGACCATCATCATATCCTGCTGGATGTGGTATCATGGAAATCCCATCTTGGGGTCCTGAGCTGCTTCAATTGATTTTTATCAGGGATTACACCAAAGACAGCTGTAACACTAGAGGCAGTACTGGGTCTTCTGAATATATTATTGAGAGTAGGGACTTGCTACTGATGTGGAGGGGTTGAAATAGCGGGGAGTTTTCTGGTTGAGGATATTGAAAAGTCTCTCATCTGGTGGGATCTTGATAATGTCAGGAAGTGGAATTGTAGAACTTTGTGTTTACTTTGCTGTATTTTGTCCCAATTATCTTTGCAGGGCTTGTAATGGTTTTAGCAGGAGCCTCTGAATTTGACTCTCAGTAAATAAAGATGCTACAAGCAGGCCAACAGATAACATTCAGATACCTCAGGTAAGTTAATGGTGAAAGATGCTTTACTGTTGTGAGAACCAAAGACCTAAAAAGGGGAGATTGAGTAGCTGGGATCCATCCAGGTCCTCAAGGGCTCTGGACCCACAGTGCTTATTGAAAAAAAAGTATGTTTTAATAACACTTAAAGACAAATAAAACCAAGAAATATGACTAAATCTAAATTGCTATTAATATTAAATTAAAGTGAAAATGAAGCATTACAAGAAATCAAGATCAATAGATCAAACAAATTAGTTAATATGGGAATGGAATTAAATCATCTAATTAGTTATATCAAATTAATACTAAAATGCTTATAAATTCGAAGGAATAGTTTAAGAAGTTGGCTGTCCATTTGGTTACAAATTCCAACTAAAATTTTTTGTCAGAGACAATCAAATCTATACCTTAAAGCTGGTTAAGTATCTTAATCATAGAAGATTAGAGTTGGAAGGGACATCAGGAGGTCATCTAGTCCAACCCCCTGCTCAAAGCAGGACTAACCTCAGCTAAATCATCCCAGCCAGGGCTTTGTCAAGCCGCAGCTTAAAAACCTCTAAAGATGGAAATTCCACCACCTCCCTAGGTAACCCATTCCAGTGCTTCACCACCCTCCTAGTGAAAAGGTTTGCCTAATATCCAACTTAGACCTCCCCCACTGCAACTTGAGACCGTTGCTCCTTGTTCTGTCACCTACTACCATTGAGAACAGCCTAGTTCCATCCTCCCTGGAACCCCCTTTCAGGTAGTTAAAGGCTTCTATCAAATCCCCCCTCATTCTTCTCTTTTGCAGACTAAACAAACCTAGTTCCCTCAGTCTCTCCTCATAAGTCTTGTGCTCCAGCCCCCTAATCATTTTTGTTACCCTCCGCTGGACTCTCTCCAACGTGTCCATATCCTTTTTGTAGTGGAGGGCCCAAAACTGGACACAATACTTCAAAAGCAGCCTTACCAATAGGGGAATAATCACTTCCCACGATCTGCTGGCAATGCTCCTACTAATGCAGCCCAATATGCTATTAGCCTTCTTGGCAACCAGGGCACACTGCTGACTCATATCCAGCTTCTTATCCACTGTAACCCCCAGGTCCTTTTCTGCAGAATTGCTGCCTAGCCCGTCAGTCCCCAGTCTGTAGCATCTAAACTACAACTACATCTAAACTACAACACGGGATCTTCTAGACTGTATATGACACATATTACCAAACCATCCCCTGTAAATTTAGAAATATTTTAGAAAATTATAGAAAGAGCTATTGGGCCTGTTTTTGTATGCCTCTGCCACCCAGGACTCACAAAGAGACACAGACATCTCTACAAGTGACCTAGAACAGGTTTTTTAATACATAATAATACTATGTCTTTAAAGTTTGAAATCTCTGTACAGTTCAGAGTTAAAAGCAAATGCTGTCTGTCCCCTTTGAAAGCTGTGAACCATCCAATGGTATCAAGGTCCCATTTATAATCCTGGAAGGTAATAATAAACTTAAGCCTGCCAATATATCAGGTCTAAAAATTCCCACTCTTATGTATTGGTCCTGTATCATTATTACAGATTTTTTGGCAAGAGAGTAGGGAGTGGGTGGGAGGGAAGAAAAAAATTTGTGGCATATTGATTTGGAAAAAAAAGAAATGGCAGGTATTAAAAGTATAAATGACATGAAGCAACTCAGATTTGCAATTGTTTAGAATAAATCAGAGTAGAGAGAGGTTAGTGGTCAGGTGCTCATGAAGTCAAAACTACACGATAAATAACTTTGAAATGTATTATATATAAATATTACCATCATGCATGTAATACACACATTCATACATCAGTACTATAATATTGTGATGAATGCCATAAAAATGTCTTAAATTTTATATATATATATATATATATATATATAAAATAGGAGATAGGACTGTAGAAAGTGGTTATCATGGTTTTGTGAAAGACCACATTTTCATGAATGGATATGTATTATAAATTAAATAAATTAGAAATCTCAAAAAACAAACAAACCTATCTTAGCTTTACCATTAATAATAATATTGCAGTTTTAAGTCCTGAAATCATGCGACACTTCCAGAGCCAGAAGCAATTGCTGTACCCTACTTGAAAGTAGGTGAAATGGTGAAATATGAAGAGCCTGAGACAGACTCTCCTGACTGTTAAGGCCACATGCTTGAAGGTGGCATCAAAACAGCTGGAAAGAGCCAGTGGAGAGTTGTCTCTGCATACCTGAACTCCAAGCTGACGACAAGTAGCATTCTAATTCAATTCATTTTCACAATTAAGCTCTATGAACTTTTTTGATGCTAATAATTTGTGGGTTTTTTCCTTGTTTTTGTTTGTTTGTTTGTTTTGTTTTACATGTAATAGCAAAGTTAATTGATTAGTCAAAAAGAAACATTTTCTTTGACTGTAATTTATTCATGAACCTGCAGTACCAGCCTCTGTATGGTGACACGGAAGGAAAGGAACGGTGTTCCAGAGGCTGTAGTAGAGCAGAACTTCATTATACTGTTAGTCAGTGGTAAAAGTTAAAGTGGCCCCGCTCCTACTGTAATTTCTGCTGAGTCAGCTAGCCAGGGATCAGGGACCCACAACCAGCTCTCTGTGACCACCACATTCTACTACATCCGAAAATTAGGGCACTTTTTTAGACCTTAGGAACACCAGAACTAAAATCTGTCATTGGTTTAAGACTGAATATTGCCCATTCTGCACCCCAGGCCTCTGTAATTGGAAGGATGAAAAAGTAACATTTTAAAAAATATTGACTGTTTAAAACTGCTCAGAAGCTTCAAATGTTAGAAATAGTCCCTCGAGAGCTGAATCAGTGGGAAGAATACAAGTGAAGCATTCATGTGGCGATGACAGTCATGTGATAAACCACAGAATCATGTGATAAATTGTTGTTCAGTGTAAAATGTAGTATCACATAAAATGATGTCATTAAAATCCACTTTATAAAACACTAATGTTTATTTGCTATAATAGCATACATTAATAGATATTAATTCACTTTTTGTTAACACGCAGAATATCTGCTTCAGCTGAGCTCTTTATTTTGGAGAATGTACTAGGTGTCCAATTCCTGTGATGATGCTGTTTTATGGAAGCTTTGTGAACAATCTTTGAAGGGAACGAGTATTGGTCTAAATATGAGTGTTATCAGTCCATAAAAGCATACTGGGTTTTAAACAACAACAAAGCTGCTACCTAGTCTGACCTGAGATGTCCGAATCTGGAATCAAAAATTGAGAGATGCTTGGGTATAAGTCCATCTCTCATCCATAAGGCCCCTTATCAAGAAGTAGTATTCACACTTCTATTTTAGCATCCCTCTTCAAATTGCAGCCACAAGGCCAAGTGAAGGATTAAGAAAATATACTTTAAAAAATAGTCTGTTGTATTTTCAAGGGAAGACCAAGACCAAATAACAACATACAACATCCTAATTTGTTATTTTCCTATTTTCTTTCAGTCAAATTATAATGAGCTACATACTGTACAATTACACACTGTAATTGTTGTTACTAATCAATATGCTCTAATAGTCTTGTCTAGAAAAGCTTGTAACAAGGAAAGGAGGCCCCTGTTGCTTTCTGCCACATAATAAAATGGATAGTTTGTTCAATAAAACATTTTCCATGTCTTTGGTGCTAAAATAATATGCTACCAAGAAAAAAACATTAGTAACAATTAGCTTTTATTAGTAATCTATTCACATTCTGCAATTTACTTAGGGAATATTAATCTGTGAATCAGCAATCTCCAAACTGTTTTTATGTTCTCTACTGACAGTGAGTAGGCTTGATACTAGCTAGTAAGCGTGCATCACTATGAAGCTTATATTTATCTAGACCTACATCTAGATGGCTGGAAAGAAATCAGTGGGCTTTAGATGTCTAACCTGCTAGATTGATTTTGAAAATCTCACCAGGTGCCAATGTGCATCTTTAGACACCTAAAAAAGCACTTTAATGAAGACTCTCTAAGATGATGGGAGGGAGCTCTCCCATAGGCATAGTTAAGCCAACTCCCGAGATGTGATGGGAGAAGCTCTCCCTCTGATTAAAGATAGAAGATAGTCTTTGATTAAAGATAGAAGGGGAAAAATAGGGGTGATGTCATGGTAAGAGTCTTCACAGACTACCAAAAATCAAGAATCAGAGGGGGGATGAGGCACTTTTAGAACAAATAACAGAAATATCCAAACTACAAGACCTAGTAGTAATGGTAGTTTTCCAGACATCTGCTGGAAAAAAGTAATAAAGCATACATATATTTATCCAAAAGCTATTATCCATACCTCTATATTATCTGAAGCCCCTCCTTGTCCCCCATGTATTTCACGCTGGGGAACAAGGAAAGGGTTCGGATAATAGAGAAAATACCCTTGGACAGGACTGCAAGATAGAGGAGGATGACACCCCTCCCCCCCAAATCACAGGGAAGGCCATGCTGCTGTTGAATGGCTTCTGCAGCAGTGCAGGGAGCCCTGTGCAGTGCTATTGTCACAGGAATGAGCAAGTGGGGCTGGGACAGCAGAGCTGCACAGGTCTCCCTGCACAGCCACAGGGTCAATGACACCAGATCCCTGCAGATATAAGGTGCAGGGAAAGCTGCAGTCCTGCCAGGGCAGAGCAGATTCCTGGCTGAGGTGGTCATGGGCCCTTGCAGCAGTACAGAAAGCCCTCTGTATCCCAGCTGGCATGGGAGTGAAGAAACAGCCCTGGAGTGCAAGGAAGAGGATGACAAGCCCCCCGCCAGGAGGAAGGCGACTCCACTGCTGAACAATTTCTGACATCTCAATTATGCAAACTCCCAATCATCCAAATAAAAGTTGTGTCCCTTGTGCTGTTTGGATAATGGGGAGTATACTGCACAGCAAAACACAAAATCAAATGGGTTGGCGACCACTTTTTGTTTCAGAAAGTGGAGGAAATAACCAGAGGGATAGCCATTTTAGACTTGAATCTGACCAATAGGGAAGAATTGGTAGTGAATTTGATGGTGGAAGGTAATTGTGGTGAAAATGATCATGAAATGATAGATTTCATTATTTGGAGGAAAGGAAGGTGGAATGAGGCCAGCGGAATAAGGACAATGGAATTCAAAAAAAGCAGATCTTAAACTCGGAGAGTAGGTAAGGTCTAATGGGAAGTAAATCTAAGGGAAAAAGGAGTTTCAGGAAAGCTGGCAGTTTCTCAAGGAGACAATATTAAATACACAATTGTAAACTATACTGATACAAAGGAAATATAGCAAAAACAGTGAGAGGACAATACAGCTCCCTCAGGAGCTCTTTAATGTCCAGCAATTCAAAAGGGAATCCTACAAAAAAATGGAAACATGGATGAATGGCTAAGGAGGAATACAAAAGAGTAGCATAAATATGTAGGGACAAAATTAGAAAGGCTAAGGCAAAAAATGAGTTACACATAGCAAGAGACATAAAAGGCAATAAGAAGAGGTTCTTAAAGTACATTAGGAACAAGAGGAAGGTGGAGGAAAGTGTATGTCTACTATCAGTGGGAAAGCAGAGCTAATAACTGATGACATCAAGAAGGCTGAGGTGTTCTATTTTGCTTTAGTCTTCACCAAAAGGGTTAATGATGACTAGATACTCAACACAATTACTATTAAGAACAGCAGGGATGGAACACAAGCCAAAAGAGGGAAAGGATAGGTTAAAATATATTTTGATAGGTTACATGTATTAAAATTGGCAGGGCCTGACAAAATTCATCCTAGGATACTTAAGGAACTGGCTGAAGCAATGTTGGAACCATTAGCAATTAACTTTGGGAACTCAAGGAGCAAAGATAAGGTCCCAGAGGGACTGGAGAGGGCAAACACAGTATCTATCTTTAAAAAGGGGAACAAAGAGGACCTAGGGAGTTACAGATCAGTCAGCCTAACTTTGATACCTGGAAAGATACTGGAACAAATATTTAAAACAAGCAATTTAAGCACCTAGAGCCGTGGTTCTCAAACTTCATTTCACTGTGACCCCCTTCTGACAATAAAAATTACTATACACCTCCTCCCAACCCTTGCATGCAAGGCTGACGCTGCTGCCTGAGCCCCACCACCTGGGTTAAAGCCCTTGGGCTTTGGCTTCAGTCCCCGACAGGAGGACTCAGGTTTTGGCTTCAGCCCAGCGAGTCTAACACTGGCTCTGACAAACCCAATAAAATGGGGTTGCGACCCAGAGTTTGAAAACCACTGACCTAGAGGCTAATAGAGTTATAATGAATAGCCAGCATGGATTTGTCAAGAAAAAATCATGCCAAACCAACCTAGTTTCACTCTTTGACAGGGTTCCTGGCCTAATGGATAGGCGAGAAGCAGTAGACATGTTATATCTTAACTTCATTAACAGAGTCCCGCATGACAGTCTCATAAGGAAACTGGAGAAATGGGGTCTATAAGAAATTACTACAAGGTGGGTACACAACTGGAAGAAAGACCATACTCAAAGAGTTGTTACTCATGGTTCACTGACAAACTGGGAGGGAATAATCTAGTGGGAACCCACAGGGGTTAGTCCTGGCTCTGGTACTATTTAATATTTTTCATTAAGGACTTGGATAAGAGTATGATTATAAAATTTGAAGACACTAAGATGGAAGGGGTTGCAAGTACTTTAGAGGACAGGATCAGAATTCAAAATGACCGTGACAAATTAGAGAAGTGGTCTGAAATCAACACAATGAAATTCAATAAAGTACAAAGTACTTCACTTAGGAAAATCAAATGCACAACTACAAAATGGGGAATAATTGGCTAGGTAGTACTGCTGAAAAGGATCTGAGGGTTATAATGGTTCATATTTGAGTATCAGTCAAAAATGTGATACAGTTGTGAAAAAGGCTAATATCTTTCTGTGGTGTAATAACAAGAATGGCATATGTAGGACACAAGGGATAACTGTCCAGTCTTACTGAGAACTAGTGAGGCCTCAACAGGACTACTGTGTCCAGTTCTGGATAAATTGGAGCAAGTCCAGAAGAGAGCAACAAAAATGATAAAAGATTTGGAAAACCTGACCTATGAGACAGGTTAAAAGAAACTGGACATGCTTAGTCTTGAGAAAAGAAGACTAAGGGGAGACCTGATAACAGTCTTCATATAGGTTAAGGTCTAATAATACTAGTGACAATTGTTATCAATGGTTTTCAATTATTCTCCATGTCCACTGAAGGTAGGACAATAAGTAAAGAGATTTAGGTTAGATATTAGGAAAAGCTTCCTAACTATATGAGTAGTTAAATCCTGAAATAGGCTTCCAACAGAGGTTGTGGAATATCCATCGTTGGAGGTTTTTAAGGACAAGTTAGACAAATATCTGTCAGGGATGGTCTAAGTTTACTTGGTCCTACCTCAGCACAGGGGACTGGACTTCATGACCTGCCCTACATTTCTATGATTCTATAACACTATGAGAGGGAGATGCCAGGTGTGTGCCTTCATGTCTTAGAGTGGAACTGAGCTGAGCATAATACATGTGCAACACAGTGCTTTGCTGAGCTATAGAATATATGATGAAACAAATTGATCTTAGGGAAAAACTATGGTTAGAAATGACAGAAAAGACAAGAATTTAATTAATGTAACTTTAGATAGTGCTTTCATGTATTGTGTGGAATAAGATAGTACCAGAATTTTCCTAAAATAGAAAGATGGTTAACTGAGAATGTATTGTCCTAGGCAACTGAAGATAGAATTCGAATTCATTACTTGATACATAGAAAATTGACATAGTTTCAACCTATCCATACAATTTTTTAAAAAGTGCAATTGCTACTAATACCAATATCCCTCAGAACAAAACAAAAAAACCCCAAACAGGCTGGCAGGAGTGAGAGAATCTGTGGAGTGTGTATAACTCAATAGAAAACTCTAACGACAGAAATATGTAAGGCAAACCCAACAGTTGAGTGATGGAGGTACAGTCCCACATAAATGGGTTTCCCATTGATACCCATCAAAAATGGCATACAAAGTTAAGTTTATAGCTATCAAACAGGTTGTATAGAGAGCGGTAATAAAAATATCTACTGAGGACCACTTATGAAGTACAGTAGTATCAGTTGGTTTTCTTGCAAATTATATTTCTTTTTATTGCATACAGTAACACAACCCAGGGGAGGAATTGACTTTTAGTAAATTGTTTTGGCGGGGATCATTCCACAAAATTAGCAGCAGAGCACTAGCTTAAAGTAGTTTCCTTGTTCAGCTTTTGTTAAACATTCCACCTCTCTTCACATTTATGCATTTAGAAATGGAGCCATTCAAGTCAACCTGAAGTGTATTTTCAAGAAAAAACATTCCTTTTTATGTCTGATGGGTTTGACGCTAGCACCACAAAACAAGGAAGAGTTGCCTTTGGTTTATCAGTGCAGATACTAAAAAACACTCTGAGCTTTTAGTAGCTTTTAATGGTTTTTATTTTTTCACTTCTAGTGAAGGAAAAGTTTTGCAGTGACTCAGCATTGTAAGTACTGTACCTAGGTCTTTGTTCTCAAGTTTTGTTGCCTTCAAAAATACTATGTTTGTTACTTCAACACTCTATCTTCCTTTTGTAATCTGCAGAACAGTTTTAGTGTTCAGCAGATATGAAAATGTTTCATAATGGAGAGGAAACACTCCTGGAATATAAAACTGCTGAAGGGATGAGATGTAATATGCATGCAGAAAGCAAATAAAAAAATTCCCTCTGTCTACCCTCTGTTGTGAATTCTAGTAAATATCTACAACCTGTTCTGTCAATACTAATGTTCAGAACATTGATCAAGGGTGCGATATAGAAGGGGTGTGAAAAAACATGCTCCATGTGAAAAAACACTCCCTGACCAAAATAAGTTTCACTGACAATAGCACCAGTGTGAACAATGCTATGTCGGTGGGAAAGCAGCTCCCACCGACATATCTGCTGCCGATCATTAGGGATGGTTTAATTATTCCGGTGGGAGAGCTCTCTCTCTCTCTCGCTGGCATAGAGCGGCTACCTGAGAGACCTTACAGAGGTGCAGCTGCCACGGTACAGTTATACCACTGTAAGGTCTGTAGTGTAGGCATAGCCTAAAGGTCATCTCAAGGCTTCAAGTTTTCCAGCTGCAATACTGAAGCCAGTCTTTGATGTATCACAAAACTTGAAGCTTTGATGCTTGAGACTATTGACCACATTAAATAAATTACATAATATAGGTTCCCACATTAGTACATATTATTTTAATTCTGTTTTTTTATTTCTTTTGTTCTAAATATCCATTCCACAAAGAAGTTATTTTTAATTGACAGATATATAGCATCATATTGTACCTTCCAAACATCACCCCCACATACATTTAGAAGATAATTGGATATTATAAAATCTCTTTGACTTTCTTGATTCCTTTATTTTTATTTTGCACACTGTTTTATGTTTGAAATTGCAGTACAGGAAAAAACAATATTTTGGCCACCAACTCTTTGCATCCCAGATAAATTGTAGGTTCTGGGCCATATTTTAAAAGTTCAATTTTTTTACAACTGCCAAAAGCATTTCTGTTCACCTAATGTACACATGCAGTGTGTATGTGCACAAATTGGTAATGGTATGTACACATGGCCATGTGGGTGCCTAACTGGTCATGTGTACATGAAAGTACTCAATTTGCATATTCCTATCGGACCCTATGCTTGTATGAGTGAATGGCATGCTAATATATATCTGCAATTACGTGAACCTGATTTTTAAAATCTGGCTTAACCTGTGCATTTATCACTGAGTGATGTTAAAAGACGCATGTATGGAACAGAATTTTTTTCTTGTAACCCAGCCAAACACAACTGCATAAAGTATCCGATAAAGAGAGATTGTATTTTTGATTCAAATTAAGGATCAAATCTTTCAGTCCTGTTTCAGGAAAAACGTGTTTCCTTCACTGAGGCAGGACTATAGAATTGGGTCCCATTAAACTGAAATCACTTTTGATTAAAATATATATAATGGTATTCATCACAGAAACTACCATCTACAGTTCTCAATGTTGACTGAGTTTCTAAATTCACATTTTAATATTTGGAGTCAATTAGCTCATGAAGTGATCAGGGAAAGGTCAAGTTCCTTCTTCTCTGTAATGCATTAGTTACTGGATATCATTCTTTGCCAAAAGCCACCAATTTCTGCTGAATTGTCTATGACACAAGGGAACACAATGATATTAAGGCAAAGAAACACTAGCATGTAATGTTTTTCAGGAACGAGCTTGTTGCAACTTTTACTTTTTTAAAAAGACATCTTTGTCTGAAGTCCTGTAGTTGTTCATAATATACAGCTCTGATAATGGCAGTCTCATCATGCTAGTAAGACCCAGAATTTCTGCTGAAATGTTTTTGCTTAGTAAAAATGAATTTTCACCTTCAAGGGCACAGAGAAATATTGCCATAGAGACCACCTATTTTTAGAAAGAACTATCAAACATGCATCTAGTGCTTTGTACTTTCTCCCACTTGATCAGCATAGCTGTGGTGAGTAACATTTTGGCAAGGAGAAAGGAAGTATTATTGACAAGTGAACTGTGAAATATAAACAACACAACAAAGAATGTACACAGAGTATGTACATTCCAAAGTTCCAAAGAAGGTATCCAAGTGTGGTTCTAAATTCCAGAGGTTATCTTCCTTAGTCTCCTCATTGTTATAGAAAATATTAGTTCTTGCCATTCACATGGAATGCTGGTTTCACGGTTAATGTTCAACTACATTTTCAGTGAGCCAAACTGGGGTTTAAATGCATGATTTCCATTTACCCTAACGGGCGAAATGCAAACCTGTAATACCAAACACTACTCATTAAATATTTAAGGTCAAGCTAAGGCAATCTTTGCCATCACCTTCTGCTTTTTTAAACAAAATTATAATTCCTCTTGACAAGGTTTGTCCATCAGATTTACTGAATCTGCATGGTATAGCTCTATTTCACTGTAGTGATGCAGCAAAAGATAATATTAGGCACACATTTAAACATTCCATTTTTTGAGTCACCATCAGAAAAGAGGGAGCTAAAAATGTAAGACAAAGCTAACCACTACAAATATGTTTTGTATGACAGGATATAGTATAACGTGTCTCCATCCCCAAAAACATCAGACCATCTATCCCTGGCAACATTATACATGAAATGACAGGACTCAAATAAAGTTATACTCCAAAATAAATAAGAAGTGCAAGGAGAGGAAAAGAGGAGACTGGAAGGGAATGTTAAAAAGGCAATGAAATGGGAAGGAAAGAAGAGAAGCTAAGAGGAAGGAAATGTCAAAAGGAAGGATAAAGCAATAAAATGACATGAACATGTTCAAATGATGGGGGAGGGAAAGGGGAAGAGCAAGGATGCAGTGGAGAATAATTCTTAACAGTGGGATGAAGTTTAATTTTGTGATTAAGGTTCTAGACTGGGATATAGAACAACTGAGTTCAATTCCAGGCCTTGCCACAGACCCCCGTGTGGCCTTGGACAAGTTCCTTACTCTCTCAGTGTCTTAGTTTCCCATCTGTAAAATGAGGTCAGTAACATTTCTTTTTCCCCCATCCTTTGTTCATCTTACCTATTTACATTTGTAAGTTCTTTGGAGTAGGGACTGTCTCTAGTATATCTATGTACTGAGCCTAGTACAATGGGAACTCAATGTCAATTGAGACCACTACCTGCTACCATAATAAAAATAATAAAAGTAATGTAAATGAGCTTCTGCCCTGTATGTGATGAAAGTTACCTTGGAATGATTTCAGTGATTGAAACTGGGATCCTCTCTGAATAATTTTAATGGGGAAGGTTAATTCCTCTGACAGATTTATTTCTTCTTTATCAGACAATGGCTGCAGCCTCCTCATGTTGGAGCCACGAGCCTAGTCACTTTGTCACATTCTAACCTTGTGATGAGTTTTGATTAGCATATGCCAACTGAGCTAGGTCTATGCTACAACTATGTTTTCTAGTTTATTATGCAAATCAATTTGGAGTAGGTAATTGCTATCTGTTGCTTTCGGATGCAATGAAGTTCTTCTCCACCTACACAATAAAACACACACTTTCAGCTGCCCCCTTTTTCACCAATCCAGAAGTGATGAAGGAGCCAAGAATAAGTGGGGGCACACTTTGGACAGGTTAGGAAAGAACTGAGAAAAGTATTTTCCCATTTTATTCACCTAATAGAGCAATGACTTGTATTAAATGCCAACTGTGCAGTTTGATTGATCTGAATACCAAGGGCTTTTTAAAGATTTATGCACTAATGAATCAAATCCTCCTGTTCTATTATAATGCTCAGATTTTAAAAATATATATCCTCCTCCATCTCCACATTTTACATTTTTATCACCTGTATCTCTACCCTGTTAACTTCCTTCTTTTGTATATAAAAAGAAAGTTCATGTTAGTGTCTCATAGCAACCTCCATCTGAAGTACCGTACTGTGGCTGTTATTGTCTATGTTGCAAAATAAACTCAAAGTTGATCCATTCAGAGCTGTGTTGACTTGCTGTTGTTTCGTTCCACAGGCATAGGAACTTATTGTCTGCGAACATTTGATCTTATTTCTTACATCAACTTCTATCATCCATAGCTCTTTGACATGCTAACCCTACTATGGGCCACATTCTGAGACCCTTTATTCTCATCTCATCTTAATTTATGACCACCTGTGCAATAAGGTACCACTCAGTGGGAGTAATGGTATTAGGATGCAGCCCTAAATATTTATTATTTTTATGTATGCAATGTTTATCAATATCAGTCACTTTTCACAAGTCCTTCCTGGACTCTAGGGAAAATGGTTTTGAAATGGGAAAATCACTTTACCATATTAGTAAAATGGGTAATTTGACTGATACAATGGCTTCTAGCCAGAAGGGCTAGGATTAGAGAACCTGAGTGTAATGTGGATTCTCTAGAGCAAGATATTTATGTGATGCCCCCATATTTGAGAAAAATTTACAAACAATGAAATTCTAGAAATAAAAAGAATAGCTAAACCTTAATAAATCTGAATGAATTCATAACAGGCAGATTTAGAACTCACTCCATGTAATCTGGGGTAGTAAAGTGAATGGAGTTACTCCAGATTGACACTGGAGTAAATGATCTTAGATTCTGGCACATACAGTGCTTAATTTGTGCCAGGACATGCTAGGGCTGAACCCCGACATCTCTAGGCTTGCCATATCACTTATGGCAGTAAAAAAATTGCTAGAGCCCCAGCACCTCTTTCATTACAAAATAAGCCCTGGGCACATGGAGTTGCTTTAGGCCTGCCCCATCATCAAAGTGTTCGTGGGGTGCAGTCCAACTGTAATAAGCACTGGGTCCCTCTGCCCAATGAAGCAGAGCAACCAAGATTACTTCAATGCTAAGTCTGTAGAAAGACCACAGTTCGGTGTGTGTGTGTGTCATGGAAGAGGCAGAAAGGAAGGAGAGACAGGAACAGGAAATACCAACTATAACTGAGCTGCAGTGTGTAGTATTTCCTATTTTATATTTTTCTTGCTAAATGGGTAACTTAACATATAGCTGTTTTATGTCACAAATTGCATAACATTAAAATTTACAGGATGGGAACTGCAGCCAAGTGAAAGATATTAACTTATTCATTTCTTAATTTGTTTAATTTTTTTAACCATTAAGGCGTAATGTTCCAGTAATGCAAGATTCCCTCCCTCCTTTTTAATTATATCCATACCTGATTTTTTCATGGTCCAGAATCAAATCCCAAAGTGAGGATTTGCCGTGATTAGCTAGGCAATGCGGTGGCACATTTTGGAAAAAAGCTACTGCTAAAAATCTGTCAGAGGAGGACTCACTCATGCTTTATTAAAGATAAGACTGCATTTAAAAAACATGAGAAATGTATTAGCTTCAGGGATTCTTTAAAATATATATATTTTTAAATGGACATTTTTCAACTCTTATGTGACTATGAAAGAAAATTAGATGGAAATTCTGTTAAATGGAGCACTACTTTTTCCCTCCCCCTTTTTAATATACACATATATGGCACAAATGGAGACTGGACACACTTTACTTCTTTATACAGAACAATGATTTCCATTGTCTAGGTTTACTCAAACAATTTATTCTTTTTAGACTGTGAAGAAGAGTCAATTAGGAGTTTTTGATGTTGAATTAATTTGCCTCCTTCTCTGTGTTACGTGTCACCTACGAAAGCGGTTTTTTAAAAATTAAACAAAAAGCAGCCTGTTTTCAATGAGCTGTTTTGAATACATTGTCTGGAAGTTTTTTCAACTTAAGAGAAAGAGACTCCTGCTTCTTATAAAAATGTAGTGGTTAATGCCAGAGATTGGACCACAAAATAGGTAGTGCAATAGGAACCGCATCTACATCATTTAAATATACATTTAAATGTATTAATATTTTTCAGAAATCCCTGCAATTTTTCAATAAACACGAAATATAAATTTTGAGGATTCGCCTAATGAAATTTCCTCTCCGTGTACAGGAAGAGAACCCAGTAAAAAACAAGAAGGCAAATTATTTTTAATTTACAGATACATTTGGTGATTCACTGCTTTAGAATGGAGAAAGAGGACCAGGTCTATCATTTAGGAAATTCTTCAGCTTTCCATCTGAAAACAGCGCACTTTTCCTCCCCCAGAAAAATGAAACACAGTACTCAGTCAGCTCTGACAGCAATAGCTCAAGCAAATGTCAACAATGTTTCTTGTCAACAGTGATCTGGCTTGCAACCATGAGATAAAGTTCTACAGGCACAGAGCTGTGAAACTTGAAACATTGGTCACAAAATGTTTCACAAAATGAGATACAAACTGGCTGGCTACACCCAGGGTGTGGGAGGGGTACAAAGTCAGAATCTGTCAAAAGCGCTTCATGACTGATCGCACCCGCTATTCGCAACAATGAAATAATACTTCTGTCGATGAGAGGAAGCATATGTTCTGTTTGTGCATTGAAAATATTAATAGCTGTGAGGTCTATGTGGTAGAGAACTGAACAACTGTAGGAGCTGTGGATTTGGACACCATATGTCATGTATGTCTTGTCCTCAGGTAATTAAAATCTGCATGCTATCACTTCTTATTGTTGACTGTTTTTATTAGAGAGTTTATTAAAACATGCATTTCTAATGGCACCCTTTTCACTGGTGATAACATAGTGTGCAATGTAATGTTTACCTTGGGAGGTTATGGATTTAATGCAGAAGGGAGTGGGTTGTAATGTATTGGACATGATAAACCGCTAGCTACACAACTTCATGCAGACATTGTGACAAGCCAGGCAATTTACATTTTGCCTTGGGCAAAATCTCATTTGTGGTGATTCAGTTTTGCAAAAAGCCATCCTAGTTTTGGGTTAACTGCCTATAGGACCAGGGTATATTTCACATTTGTCCTCTGCTTATCTGTGATTCTCACCCTGTAATAATGGTGTTCTTTTCCTCCTTCTTGGCCTGCTTCAAGCATTGCAAAAAATACAGTAAACTAGAGTCCAAATTGCAGAAATATTTATGAAAGCCTTCACTGAATTACTGAGGGCCCTCCTTTTATGTACAATTTACATTTCAATAATGCAACCATACTCAGTAAAATCCTTGCCTGTCTGAAATTGATGGGCGTTTTGCCACTGACTTTTGGTCAGGATTTGACCCTTTCTGTAGTTATGTAACTAGGTGGAATTACATAACAATCAGTGGCTACACTGTAAGCCCTTTGGGATAGGGATCTGTTTCACCCTGGCTTTCCACTGTGTGTCTTCCAATTCTATACCATTCCCACTAGAAGGCCCTGTCCCTAATTGCTCCTTGAAATATCCTTTTTCTACATGTGGTGTCTTCTTAGGACATGTGCAAGAAAAGCGGTGGTCTTCTCCGTTCTTCTGGAAAGATTCAGGGACAAGTCACCAGCATCTCTCGCTACCACAGCCCTGTCTCTTTCAGGTTCACCCTTCAGTCCATGCCCACAGGCCCTGTGGATTTATCCACCCACAGAGCTACATGCAGTGCCAAATTCTCCCTCCAACTAGTATACCCTCTCAGAAGCCTACATTTGGGGAATATCTGCCATCAAATACCAGACATGGGCCATCCTTTTAATCAAAACCAGAGTATCATTAGGACCCCTGACAATCCTTTCTTATACCTGCAGCCTTTCCCCTCATTCCCAGAGTTGGGGGCAAAGACGGAGGTAGATCGGCATAGAGTAGGATTACAATAGAGAAAGATACTTTAACCATTTACTTAACTCAAATACAAAAATGAATGTTTAAAGCTAACTGATGACTACTTTCTACAGTATGCACCCTTCATTTTGAAATGTCCATTTAAAATCCCTGAGCTACGGAATATGTACATCGACATATCTCCATTGACTTCCATGATGCTTCACCAATTTACTGCAGCTGAGGAGCTGGCCTGTAATGTCCTGAAGACATTCCCTATAGGTTACAGACCAGGGCATGGGGCAGCATCTCTTTGATTGTTGTAGGGAGAATTTTTAACCCACATATTGGGATAGGACTGTGGGTGTTTGGTCAGTGTTATGTGGCTACCTATACAATATAAACAATGAAGAAAGCTCATTGTTTATATACCTCACTATTAAGTCTAAGTATCTTGAACTGAGGAACTCTTCAGTAACCCTGCAACATACAGTGATGGTACCTTTTCATAATTTGCAGGGGAAACTGAGCTCAACCCAGCCCAGCCTTTTCCTATATTAAGCGATACTGATTTGATTTCAAGTCTCAGCAGCTGCTGAAATATTTCACCAAGGGTTTGATCCTGATCCCTCTGAAGTCAATATAAATTCTGCCATTGACTTTGATGGGAACAGAAACAGGCCTCAAAGGAGGAAAGGAAAATAAGAATGGCTCAAGGCAAGCTCTGGAAAGATATTTCCGTATTCACAGAGTAGAAAGTCATCCCAGGGCACCACTTAAACTTCACTTAATCCTTTTAATCTAGGTTGTGAGAATTAAGTAACGCACAGGGCTATGTGTCAGTCTTCTGGGCTGTGGTTAATTTCACCTAGGGGGTTCAGTTGCAAGGTAACTGGTGACTAGATGTGGAATTCTTGGCTGTGACAGGGACTGATACAAGGAATGAAATGGCAATAATAATGGTTTGATACAGTTTGAGTATAATTCCCCAGACATATTATCTCATTTTAGATTTATAAATGAATATTTTAAATTCTTCTTCCACCTTGGGCTGCCTACTGCTGCAAACTAGTATGCTATCTTAACAAATCACACAATGAAAAGGAAGTGCTGTGAAGAAAAGTAAATTTATTTTTGCTGATCACCAGTCTACGTGTTAGTTTATTTAATTAATTGAATTGCTAAAAATATTGCAAACATTCCTAGAGTTTTCTTGGTTTTTATAAAAATGTTGTCAGTTTATCCTTTGATATCCAACATAACACAGAAGATAAAGGAAATCGGCCGACTGATATGATGATTTGCTCTGCATTATGTAAGCTTTTGAAGTGAAAGGTTTCCTCCTTTCCCCCTTTTTTTTTTTTTTTTGAGTATTCCTTTTTTTAGGCTCTTTCTGAGTGAGAGATGTATGCATGTGCGATTTTCTCTTCAGTGGCTGACAAAGTTCCTAAGGAGAAGATTCATCATACTCACAAGCACCATAAAAAAAGGTGGAGCCCAACTATAATCTGATGTATTTTATGAGATGAACACTGAAGATGCTATAATCAAGTTGTTAAGATTACCCAAGTTCTCTTCTTGAGGTAAGGTAATGGCCAACCACTTTTATGTTGAGTTGGCATAAATATCTTGCAATTGAAAGAAAAGTTCAATTTGCCCAGACCGTTTTGGTTCCTCTCTCTCTCTCTCTCTCTCTCTCTCTCTCTCACACACACACACACACACACACACACACACACACACACAGAGAAATGGGGGTTAAAACTGGGCAAAGTCAATCACAAGGCCTACATGAAATCAAAGAATAGAGAAAGAAACTTTGGCTCTCATCCAGCAAAGCTCTTCAGCATATATGTGAGCCCACTACAGGGAAAAAAAAAAAAAAAAAGGATAATTCATGTGCTCAAATTACTCGATATTTTGCAGAGTGAGGCTTTTGTGCATGCAACAAACATTTTTGTTCCTGGAACTCAGACCCAGCATTTTTATAAAATAGCTGTGATCTGAAAGAACCCTGTAGAGTCATGCTGCATGCATAAAAAACACAGCTAGCTTCAGTACTGCTCTGTCAAGTAATGCCCCATCTCATACCTACTTTATAAACTAACAGTTTACTCAAAGAAAGAGTGTAACCATTTGAGAGACCAAGCTGAAACAACAGCTTGATTTTGAATTATATCCTTTTTGGAACACATGCTTTTGTTTTTCTTGAAATACATGTAAATTACCATACCTATACAATTAATAGTTTTTCTACTCATTATGGTCAATAGATCTACAATTATCTGTGAAATTTCTCACCCAGAAACAATCTCACTTCACCTTTACTTAAGTTGGTATGTTCACTTGTTTATTTCAGTTGTGTTTCTCACAATGATGGTCATTATTTAGAAGAGAGTACCAACAACAAAAACAGAATACACCTACTGATATTACGTACCAAGATAGAGAATTATTCCAGAGTGATGGCTCTCAAACAGTATATATTTCAGCCATATGGGTAGGAACAAGCTGTCACATTGCAGGAGCCTGGTGTGAAAGTATACTTGAGGACATACACTCCTTAACTAATACCAATACTTAGCACAGGCCTTGAAATATTGATTGCATTTTATGAAGTTATAGTGAGTGGAAGAATTAACGATACATGTGTTTTCCATATATTCTCTGAGAAGCTGCATTTGCACCAAATTTTAAACAAATGCTGTTAAAATTTCATAAAAGAACCATATTAAGGTGTCAACATGGTCGTACACATTCAGTATGCAACTGAGTTAGCCACGCATGTACAAGCAGTGCAGCTTTCCTTCAAACATCGATAAAAGTGCTAATACAAATCACACTCAGAGGGTTTACATGAGTACAGTGTAATTTTCAAACTCTAGTAATACTCTGTCAAACTAAACCACATTTTGCATGAAAACTCAAAGGCGCTTAGCATCATTGAGGACTAAGGCTCTGGTTCGATACATGACTATGTCTGGATGACTTCAATGAAGTCCAGGCAGCTGCAAACAATTTACCCATCCAAATTCATCTGCAGGATTGGGGCCCAAGTTTCAACTAAATATTTACAGGCAGTCAGGTGCTAGAGCTGTTCAAACATTTTTTTTGTTTTTTTTTATAATGAGGAAAGTGTATTTTCCCTTACTTGCCTCTCATTGGAAAATAGCTGAAATATTTTTTTACCCAAAAGAAAAAAAGAAGAGTGATAATAGAGCTGGGTATTACAGAAGTCATAAAAGAGTTGACAGTCATGACAAGAAGGATGAATATGAAATTTCTGTTCAATAGGGAGAGAATGTTGGTGGAGACTCAGTTGAGGATGCTCGTTTAATTAGCTGGCACTTTGGGATATCAATTTTTGATACAATGAGCTGAAATAAAGTCCGTGAGAATAAAGTACTGCTGAAGATAAGACAGGTAGAAAGTGAGGAAAGGTCAGAGAAAGTGAAAGTTGTGTGTGTGTGTGTTTGTGAGTGCATATCAGTCAATTCACAGCAGTGGTACCAGTGAAGAACAAGACCAAAAGAGAACAGGAGACAAAGTCTGGAGGACACCATAATGGATTAAGCTGGCAGAAGAGGATCTAGCATTGTCAATCACAGAAGACGAATGGAAAATAGGATCAAAATCAAGGGCAGCAAGGTAATCAAGATTTTGAGGTAAAATGCTAAGCCTTTCAGAGCAATTTGGAGCAAATCTTGTGGATGTGCCTCCCCACAGACACAGCTTGTTTGGAATCAAGTACTACAAATAATGATGTAGTGGAGGAGGAGTAATTTCTCCATTCAACTGCTCTTGTATGATTTCATTAAAATTAGGAACCTTTCATAATCAAAGAAGCGGATTACACTTATAGTCATGTGTGAAGAGACTGATTCCTTTTGATCTTTATGTATTCTCCCATTGTATTTTTGCTGGTTTATGTTTATACTTGTAAATTTTCATGTTAATTTATGTATGTGCAAATATAAAAATGAGCAAGCACTTTGTTTTGCTGTTTTATGTTTTTAATACGTATGAGAAGAGGATAGAAAGAAAGAGAGGACCCCTTGCTAAAAAAAAACACAACAATAATTTCAATCTCTGAAACTCTGTTGCTTCTCTAAAGGGGGAACCCAGAGCCAAAAGGTTATAGCCATGGTAGGCACTGAGCACATATATGGAAGGATGTGGGAGAAATTCCTTCCACCCAGTTTGTAAACCCATTCTTCAGAGCATACTTCCAACCAGTTGCTGCAATAGACTGCTGAGACACATATGCCCTCCATCCCTGACTCAGAGGAAGGATAAGAGGGTCAATCAAGTAGCGCAACCTCTGGCTGCATATTTCCTCCAGGCCACTCCCTCTCTCAGTCGTCCTCCTCCACCCAGAGTGCTGCAATGCAAAGGAGTTTACGGAGCTGAGATTTGTATATCATTTGTATTTTTCCTATGTAATCCATAACATTTACCATTTCCTCCCCAGTCCCAAGAACAGCCTCTACCAGGCTCTCCTTATTTCATAGGATTCTCAAACTCTGACCTTCAATCCACCCATTTCCCATGAGTTTCCAAGTATAACCCTGAAACATTTGACTCCAACCCAAGAATCCTTTGTTGTACTGTTTCAGCCAAAATAATGTGTAAATATTTTCACAAAGTCTCCCTTTTGAGCCTGCAATTTTTCAGGTCACAGCTCTTTGGTCAGCACAACCTAGGTAATTTAGATGTAAATATTCTTGATTTGCATGTTCAATCAGATGTCTAAACTTCCACTAAGCCTGGGGAGACAGAAGAGCAATCTCTGCACCCACTATGAATAGAATGATTTGAAGAAAACTCCACAGAGGGAGTCCCATACAATTTTTCTCCTCCACTGACCTTCTCTCCCTTCTGAAGTGTAACTATCACCTGTGCTCCCCTCTCTTTTCATCTCAGCTCTCTCTCCCTCCCCCACAAATCACGTTAAGACATCCCTGAGTGCACTGTGAGTATGAAGTAGGACCTATGAAACTGCATGACTGAATGTAAAGGAAATGGGTTTTGTATGCGCATGCTTCGGCTCTAGGTATAAACAGTAACTCATGACAGTGGATGGGTGTGGCAATTTTTGGTCTGTTGAAATCTTTGTAACAAAACCACAATTTTTATGCTTGGTGAGGTCTACTAAAGCACTGTTATTCTGTGATACTTTAGTCTTTAAAATATTATATACAGAAGTTTGGTTGACTGCAGATTCTACCTTTCAAATCTGCGGACAAGAAAATGAAAATGTCAAAGTGGTACTAAATCACCTTTTCCTTATGACTGAGACAAATATAGCAGCTGATGCCATATGAATGCCTTTCCTGTGAGACAGTGAGACAGAGACACGCGCACAAACACACACACTTTCACTCTGCAGCTATATCATGGACTTGCTTTGGTGATATACTGTGGGATACAAGTTCCAATTTTTATGTATGCTTTGTATGCAACCAGCAAATAATTTTCTTACCCTCTACCATGAAGTAAATGGCCTACTATTTGCCTTTTGTATGAAAAGATTATTTCAGGGTCATATTTCAAAGCTCTGAGCAACTAAAATGACAATAAGAAACATGCTGACAATAAAGGTAGTTGAAAAATTATTATTGTAATCTTGTAGTCGATAGGAATTTTTATCACAAGTGGAAGTATTTAACAGTTGGGTTTTTTTTTGGGGGGGGGGGGGTAATACAAATTTTGGAAAAAATAATATTAGGTGGAATTATTCTACCTACCACTCTGTGATTTTCTTTTTGTAGTTGAGAATGGCTTAACGTTGTCTTAAAGTCTGTAAACAGGCATTACAACAATGAATGTTAGTCAGATCAAAGCAGATATTTACTAGGTCAAACACTGTGGTAGGTTTCAAAGTAATATTGTTCATGACTTAATAAATGCCAAGTTGATATGCTGTTATTGTGTGCACTGAAAAAGGGTTGAAATCATTCATCCTATGACTATTAACAGCCTTCCACTAGGAGTGATTTTAAGCAGCACAGTATAAGGTGGATTTAATCAAAGACAGAAAGCGTGCACCATCTATTCATATTCCCATACTGGCTTTTTGAAATTGCCTTCTCACAAAGTAGTTACACTATCTGTAGGCTGCACATGTCATGTTACCCACCACACTGTACTTCTCGCTTGTACAACGCATTTAAAATTTATCACTATCTGCAAATCTGCTTTTCCTCCATTGAGAAACTTTAACAGCATTTAATTGACACCATTTATCTTCACGACTACAATTTATATTTTAGTTTAACTTAACATATACTAGAAGTTCTGATTGGAAAAAAAGATTTTTAATAATTGTTATTTAGAACAAGTTTCATTTTAGTTAAATAACTTCACTTGATACGGACTTCCAATTTAAGGTATAACTAAGGTGCTTAAAAGTGTCTGTATTTACAAATATTTTTATTAAAAAATTTCTCCTGCCTTAAGTACCGCTTATATAAATATTGTATTGCACATTGAAAAATGCATTGATCACATTATAATTTAGAAGAAAAAGTATTTAATATTATATATGTTAGTGTGGTTTCTTCTATGAATAAATTCCACATTGAAATACTGTGCCTCTGTGAAGCCCTAATGTGATAGCAAGCCAGGAACAATCTGATTCGGTGGTATATCCAGTTACACAGCATGGATAAGAAGGGTGAAAACGCTTCAATCTATAGTGCTTTTTGCAGAGGTCTTATAAATCACAGCTGTGTTATCTCTTATACAGTATTTAAAAAAACTATTAATTTTGGGGTAGCATTCAGAGATGCAATCTCTTCTTAAAGTAGCCAGTGAAGAGTTATCATGACTCTCATTGATTTCAAAGGGAGTTTATGATGGTCTGGATTGGATTCAAAGAACAAAGAAAAAACTGAAATAGCATGTTATGTAAATGAATAGAACCATTGCTCTACTAAGGAATATAGGGTTTAAAGGATTGGCAATAATACTGAAAAACAAAGCCCATTTTGAAGTATTGGATTGAATGAGTGGAATAATTGGTGAGAATTTAAATGGAACTTGGAGAAGTTTGAATATGGAAATAGAGAGACAACAAAGCATAGAGCAGAGAAATAGGATCCAACGAAGAAGCATGCAGGTTCCAGTTGTGCCCTCTCTTGGTTAATCTTAATCCTGTCCTCCTGCTTTTTCACTACATTCATCCATAAATATATCTAACGTATATTTTGAACTCATTGATTCAATTCAATAACTTTCCTGGTAAATTACTCCAAATCTCTCTTACATTTGGAGTACAAAGTTCTGCAGCTACTTCTAATTTCCAAATGCTGAGTTTAGCTCTCCCTAGCTTTCCCTTAACTCTTACAACTGGTAGGGGGAGTGTAAAACTTCACCAGGAATATCAAACCAATCCCTTTACACAGTGGTGCTATTACTGTCAGAGAATATGGCCCGAAAAATCAGATGTAGATTGGATCCATGCCGGTTGTAAGATCCTGAAAATAAAGCTTACACAGAAAATAAAAGTGAAGATTTTATATTTCAAAATGTAGGCTCCCTGCGTTCTCTGAATGTAATTTGGGAGATGGAGTCAGAGCTAACTTATGCCAACCTGTCCTAGCATCTCCTAATCTCTCAAAATGAAGTGCCATCAGACAAATCATTAAAACACAAGCTAATAAACCTTCTGTTTAATGGGAAGACTGAACGTGGTCTTTCCCCACTTAAGAGAAAAGCATTATGAACAAGGTGAAAGAGGAGGCAAGCTGCCAGTAGCATACTTGAATGAATAAGAGGCACAAATATCTAGTTCAAAAACGCAGCAAGTAAACCCAATTTATAACCCAGAAGAAAGGGCCAATGAGTTCCAGAGATTTGTATGGAGGCATGTCTATAGCTGACTGTAATCCTCAGTTTTACAATTATTTCAGTCATTTTACAACCTTTGTAGAAGAATTAGTTTTTCAAAGTTAACAAACAATGAAAAACATGAAATAGAGGGACCCATCTCTTTCCTTGGAGGAACTAAGTAGCCCATTAAGTCATTAAATATAGATAGTAACACCTGGAGATAATGGCTTAATGGTGGTGTTTTATAAACTATTCTGTGATCATCTAGATTTTGTGCTAAAAGTAGTGTTTCAGGAGGTTGATCAGAACACACTCGTGCATAACACCTCAGACAAAAAAGGCCACAACAGTGTGTAATCTGAGTCATCTCTCTACTTAGTGTAGAAATTATGATATGTGCCATAATACTGGTGTACAGGATGGAGAATACTTCCTTTACTCACACATCATCACAAATAGGTTTCATAAGAGGAAATTCTTGGCTTCTAGAATAAGAATTTTGATTCACTAAACAGAGTGTGTGCAGCTCAACTTACTCTTGCTAATACATCTCTGAATGCAAAGGAGACTGACAGAGTGGAATGGGAATATCTGTTCCAAACATGATGAGTTTGACCCAAAGTTCATAAAATACATTGGCATTGTTACTAATACCCTGCATCATGTATTCTGTGCAAAAGGAACTTATCTGATTCTTTAAATTATCAAGGATAACTACACATACATGCTTTTGTGTTTTTTGCTACTTCTTGGTTTTAGAATGAAACATTTTTCTACCAAATTTTCATAATTTGATTTATGCCTTATAATTTACGAATCACACCTACCGCACAGTTAGCAATCAGGTATTATTACTTGTATTACATAAATTGTATGAGCTATATAATCAGTTTACACAGATAGCTATGCAGAAGGAAATGAAATCCACTAAAATAATACAAAAAAAAAGATAAATTTTTGTTCTAATATAAACTCAGATCTGCATGCAGTTCATCACCACAAAACACACAAAGCATACTTTACAGAGCTGCAAAACTGTGGATGTCACATCACGCTGCTGTACTTGCCAAGGGAGAAAGGTTCCAGAATACTTGCCATCAGGCATCAAATAATCCAGAGCTCATGGAAATCAGCGATGATCTTTATATATCCATATCAGGAAAAGGACATCACTGTGTGCTCCTAAGGCTAATGTTTATATCCTGGAGCACTAGGGTACACGAGAATGTAAAGCAGAAGCTAGGATAGTGCAAAGTCATGGTGCGGTTTCTGTACTAAATTATGATGGCTTTGCTGAGGAATTTACATACTACCTATGAAATTCTCTAATACCTCCCACCATCATACATACCATGCTCTCAATTGTGATTGCTCCATGAAGATAGTGAGTTGTACTACATTCGTCCTGTTCTATGGTATAACATCAAACCTCTTAGCTATGTATTGCTATCATAGGCAGTTTTCAGTAGTTCCTGTAGTAAGTCAGGCAATCTTTATTAGCTGGTCAACGGGTTACCCATGGACACACATGTTCCATGTATTTCTACTATTTTGAAAGAGGGCTTACTTATTGTGCTGCTAATTATTCTTTTCTCATAAATGATTACTGCGCCTCCCTTTTTTTTAATTAAATAGAGAAAGACGTAGATAGATATACAAATAGATATATTTATAGATAATCACCATTGCAATTAAAGAATGACAGGCAAGGACCACTCCTAACAAGAATCCAGTGCTTGTGACCCACCACTGTCACATTTCCTATCTTCAGCCACCTCATTGATTTGAACCAGACTAGACCGCAGTTCAGACAAAAAGAATTTGTTTTTTTTAAACTCTCCAGATGTGTGTCTCATTCAAAGTGTCTCTCTTAATACCTAGTCATGAAAAGCTATGATTAATCCTGACAAATGTGATGTTATTTTGTAAGGATATTGGCCCTGATCAAGCAAAGCACTTAAGTCTCACGCTTAATTTTAAGCACTTGACTAGTACCATCAATTTCGGGGGGGGCTACTAATAAGCAAAGATGGGTGAAATTTTTCAAACTTTTTTTTCCAGAAATTGGATATTTGGGTCAACCAAATCATTTAATAAATTCTCATCAAATTTGCTTATTATTTTGGCTAGAAAAAAAGAAAAGAAAAAAATTCTAAATAAAACCCTGTTTTGTTTCAACATTTTTTTACTGAACTATTTCTTTTTCTTTTGAAATTTATTTAGATTTTTAGTTAAACATATCTTTTTATCCAAGATAGAAAGCTTTTGACTTTTTGGATTTCCCAAAATACTTAAAAAAATTGTTTAGTGTTTACCAAAATGATTTTCCCCAATTTTTCAAACTGAAACATCAGTTATTCACACATATCTACTGGTGTGCTTAAAGATAATGCTTAAGAAATTTCTTGAATTGGGGCCTCTGTCACTAAAGTGGAAAATGTCTTCAATTAGAATCAACCACCAAAAAGGGGTTTCCTCCTTGTTCCAGAAACTGAAAAAGGAAAAACAACGCACCTTGACAGTACTCTTGCACCTACCCATTTTCAGACTTGGCAGTTCTGGCTATCTCTCAATGGGAAAAGATTACAGTTTTGCATAATAATGATGCTACACTTCATCTTAAAAAAAATAATAGCGCAATGTTCTGAACCATTATTGTAAAATACTGTTCTATTTCATAAGAGTTCCACACTCCTTAAATTAAAAGCTTGTGAGCAGTACCTGAGAGTAAAGGTTAAGTTCTGCAGAAAGAGACATTTCCCCCCTTAATAATTCAATGAATTGTTAATGCGAATATAGTTGACAATTTTATTGAACAGCAGTTTACAGAAGTAAACTGAAAAAAACAAACAGAGCCAAATCAAATGCATCGTTTGTTAAAAGTTATTTATGTAATAAACCATTCCCTTATCACTTCAGACCACTTCACCTATGGCTTTTCCCTCTCCCTGTATATTTACTGGCTTGCATGAAGACTACATGGGAACATTTTCATGTCTTATTCACAAAAGGAGAATATACTGTAGCAATTTCGGCTTCTAATGATCGCAGTAGATTTACCAATAGTATGCGCTTAGTTTCCACGCTTCCCTCTGGCATTTTTAAAATCCACCCTAACTAGTAACCAAAATACTCTTATGCATTATTGGAAAACAACTATGAGAAGCCAGGGTAGCTTTTTAACTGCTGATACAAAGTAAAATGGAGCTTAGAGGATAATAAAAAAGAGATGAGAATCTAAGCCCCATTAATAGCCAAGTAATCTTTGTCATAGAGGTGGTTGGGAGTCTGTATAAACAATGGGAACCCTTTTTCAAAAAGCTATTTTTAAAAGTTTCATAAAAAGCTGGCTGACAGGTTTTGCTTTGAATTAAACTTTGACTAACTTCAGCTTCAGCATCATGACACTCATTTGTGTTATAAAATGAATTCAGTATTCCGGCCTCAAGCTGTTTAAGAAAACTAAAACCTGGAATTCAAGACAAGTCATCTCAAATCTAAGGAAGGAAAATGAAAACTACTCATGAATACAAATAATCATGTCTGCCTGGTATAAAGAAAGTGCATGGTTTCCTTCTTCTTTAGCTTCCCCGTAGTCTTGCCTTTGGTCTATGAGTCTCATGCTTTCAGGCCAAGTGCTTACACTCATATCTATTTTCTTGCTCATTAAAAACAGGCCTGGTCATTATTTAGAGCAAGCAGGAAAAAAAAAGAGGTAAAACCAACACAAACATAAGGATATGCTCATTGCAGACTTCATGTGGGGAATCTCTGCCCAGTTTGCTGGAAGAAAAGGGGGCGTTGCCCCTTTAAGAAGGCCCTAAAAACAGGTGGGGAGAAGGGTTTACGGTGATGGACAGAAGGGCAGGAAGCAGTTGGGGCCAGGTCTGGAGAAGGATGCTACACTGCTCTTTCTGCAGACTGGAAGTGTGTGGGAATGGGTTTTCATACACCAGGCATCCCCAGAGATGCCCTCTTTTACTGGAATCGGAAAGTGGGGAGAAGCAGCTGGCAGCAGGGGTATTGACAAAGCTTTGTCTTCAGTTAAACTAGAAGGATTACGGGTATTCCTTTGGGATTATCCTAATAAGACAGATGGGATCTATGTATGGGATGGGTTTACATGCTTTGGGATTCCCCATATGGGGTTAAGAGGTCATGTAATTGTCCAAAAATGTGAAGTCCAGAGAAGAGTTGGCGCACACTGTAAGGAAAAAGATTGAAAAGGAAAACAACATTAAACAAAGTTGCAGAGCCATTCAGTCATTTACCTATAAGAAGCTTGAGGTTTCAACCCAGACTTGGTTTCTAAGAAGGTACCTGGCAAGTGTTGCTTGAGCCATCACCTGTTATACCCACAGACTAGTTCAGCTAATGATGCAATGACCCTGAATTATATTCAGTGTGTGATTCTTCCTTCGATAAAGCAGTGTGCATGGTTAGGACCTGTGACCTGGGCGCACTACTGGCAAAATGTTACATCAAGTCATCTTTTTTATTATTGCCAGTGCATCCTTCTAATTTAAACTTTTGGGTTTCTGTTTTGAGGTTTAGTTTTATTTCGATAAGTCACTTCTGATGGGATTGTCCACCCCCTGCTCAAAAACAAATAGAAGGGATGCGGAGGTGAGCTGAGAACATAATGCTACAGGAGGAGGGTGAGGCAAGGATTTCCCAATCAGGACATTAAAGATTGATACAGCACTGGGACCTATTGGAGAGGGACCCACTTAATTCATGGTGATGGAGCCCCTCACTACATAACAATGTGTTACGGGTTTCAAAAAAGGTGTTGCAAAGTAGGGGCTAGCGGCAAAAGAATATGGTTTTCACTCTTTTTGGAGAGGGGCTGCAACAGATGCAGCCCAGCTAAGGCTAGAGGTCACAGCAATTCAGGCAATTGCTCAATGGCATTCAAGTGCATACAGGATGTACATAAGACCCCAGGTAGAGAATGTGAGCTAATTTTCTTGTATTTCCACTTTCAAGTTAATGAAAAATGGGCCAAGCAAGTGGTGGTGTGGGAGCAGCATTGTATACTGGGCGCACAGGCAGGGCTTCCAGGTCACTGGGCCACTCACATCTGGGCCTAGGGAATGTGGCATGACAGCTGGCATGGAGGGAGGGAGAGAGGGACATGCTCTGAGACCATCTAATGCCCCTCGCTACACTGTTTGGCAGCTTGGGAGCAGACAGTAGGTGCATATATTGTTCACCTCAGTAAACCAACCAAAGGAGTCAGTGAATATTTGGAGACCCAGCAGAGTTGGGATGGAAGTAGCCAAGTATTTTATTGGTGTCTCCTTGTGGCGGATGTCCAATTCAGGTACTCAGTATGGAAGTGATACGGTTATCAGAAAAAATGGACCGGAAACCATCCCTTAAAGGAGCTGAGGACAGGAGTTTGGGGCTCCTATGTCTTGTATGGCAGGGAGCAGACACCTTTTCCTAGACTCCTTTTCCTAGCCCCTTTAAGAGAGCTGAAGCAGGGGGTTTGGGGTTCCTACGTCTGCAACAGTGAGAAGCAGATCCCCCTCCTTTTATAGCCCCCTTTCACCTCATTCAAGAGGAAGGTGGTGGGGTGCCAGCAACAGCATGACTGGGACCAGGTTAGGAGCTATGAAATGATTAAGGAAAGGATGATGTCCTGCACTGAACAATTTGTTGATGGGTACTACCAAATATTTTAAGTGAATAAAGTTGCAGCCTAATTAAACCACATCCATTGTCTCCTATCTTTTTTCTAGCATGGATGGAGAATTGAAGTTCTCTCTAGATGAATTACCAAGGGCTGAAAGCAGTATCTGCATTTGTAACAAAGGAGAAGTTCTTTAATGTGCTGATAATTGTATCTGTTCTGAGTGCAGGGTTCAACCGAGCAAGAATGTTTTGACAACTGAAATTGCTTCCAAATAGTACAGTAATAACAGCATTGTTTATTGGACAACTGGAACACATGCAAGATCAGAGCAGAGATAAAAGCAGCAGGATACCAAGGAAGCAGCCCCTTATCGCCTCATATTTTCTTTTACCTGATACAAAATATTTTTAAAAGATAAAAGACAATGCCTTTGTCATAAGTCTCCACAAATTCTTAAAAATAAGGAAAAACAAAACTATCCTCCTATCATTATGTACAAAGAGACCAGGTGAAGGAGGGCAAAATGTATTAATTGAATTTCAAACAAGTATAAATCTATCATGATTTTGGAATGTAAATGTTTCCCCTCTCCCCCATGTTTCATAGCTTTACTGAGCTTGCCAAATCATCCTTTTGTCCTCTGAAAGAATTCTGGAACAATATCTCCTGATGGTAGTGACATTTAAGTGATGACAGCAAAGCTGATAAACTGATTATTGGGTTACTATCATTTTCTATTTTTCTCTTCCAATCGTCACCTCCTTCTACAAAGCTGGAATAAGGAATAACTTAGTGTCTGCACTGTAAAAAGTTGGGGGATGTTGTTTTTTTTAGTCTTCCCTGTAATTTCCCTCTCTATATAACTGAGCCATTTCCAAGCTAAAATTTATCCAGAATGACACTGCCATGAACTGACTTTACTCTTTCTTTTAAATTTTTTTTTTTAAAGAAATCACACAAAGTAATAGATTCTGCCACTGTGTACCACTCTGTAAGAAAAAATAATCAAAGATGGATTCTCTCACTTATAACACAGCAGTCACCTCCCAGTATCTGGGATGGCACTCAACAATTCCTCTGAAAACTAACGCTCTACAGATTGTATTTTTGAATATCCTGTAGATGTCACATAGTAGCATCACAAGGGGTCTGAAATGTCCCCACATAGATACCCCACTTTGAGAATTTTTTTTAAAATATGAACCACATTCAGTGCTAAAAGCAAGATTCACAGATGTCAGGATACAGAAAATGAGACACTCCTTTCTAATGAATGACACCGCAGTTGTGCTTCCATTGAAGTCAATGACAAAATCTCTGTTGTCTTCCAAGGAAGCAGGATCAAGTGCTTCAGTAGAAAAAGAGGTCTTCTCTTTCACTTTGGGCCAGATTCTGATACTCTCACTGTGATGCAACAGATCATTGTCTTCAAATGGGAGTAAGGTACAGTTTTGTAGGATATCAGATCTGCTCCTTATTTAGAAAGCTAGGTAACCTATTTTCTAACTGATATCCTAAGACACATGGTTTGCAGCTGTTCTGTTAGAAAATGTCACAAATGAAAGATTTTTAAAATATCATTTTGATCAATTTTTTAGCTTAAAACCACAACAAATGTTCTACTTTTTGAGACAGCTGCAAGGAAATGGGAGAAGGACAATTAACTTCTGCAGCAGGAAGAAAATAACATGTGTCAAGTGTCATATAGTAAAAATGACTCCACAGCATGCAAAATATTTTCTAGACTATGTAAAAATAAGTCTTGAATTTGTACCCGAGGGTTTGACAGAGGACAGTATTTTAACACTGAGCTGTGGGCCCTTCAAAACAATTTGTCAAAGTTCTCTCTTCCTACACCTACACTGCTCAGTCTGAAGGTTGGTCCAAGTATACAGAACAATCCTTTTGATTTTGTGAACAATCAATGTACATCTCCAACTTTATGGTTAACATGGTTTTCCTTATTCTAATAAAATTACTGGTTGAATTTTAAAAGAAAGTGACTTTTGCTATAACTCTGGCACATAATAAGGTGTCAATGTATCCCATAATTCATTTCTCCTCCTACTGTTGACACATGGACTTGCAATGCAACACCCCCAAGTACAGTGCATACTGGCCTCTGTGCACCAAAACGATGGAATGGACCATACAGACCTGTTTTCTCCATTTGCACACAATATGCCTGAAACTGTTCCACTCATGAATAATGCTGTCACCAAAATACAGTTGGTGAAATCCTGGTCTCAGTGACATTAATGTGAATTTTGCCATTGTCTTCAGTGTGGCCAAAATTCTCCCCAAAGCACATTCCATACAAATAGTGAAAAAATATAATTACTTTGTTCTCTTTTTCACATTTATGTTTTTCATCCCTACCACCCACCCAGCCACAAAAAGTCCTTTCAGCAGTCTGCAGTATTCTGTATTTGCTAAACAGCATGTGGAGACATTTCCTTTCCAGAAACTGTCCAGTTAATTGTCATTGTTGAATTTGTTTGTTTTTCCCATTACATTTGGCACACAATTAGAAATGGGAACTTGGGTTTGGGAATTTGAGAACACCAGGCTACGTTCCCAAAGTCTCTGAGATCCTCTCTTCACACTGACTACACATCTGTTAACTACCTATCTCTATTCCCTTTGTCTAAATCAAGAGATAAATCCAAGTGTTGTTTCCTTCTCCTTTCCTCCCTTTCTATAATTTGTAGGTTAATGAGAGGAAGAGCTTTTAATGACAGTTAACATGAGAAGGCTCTTTGGTGCCAGTTCTTCATGCCAAATAATATTTTGAGCTGTATCTGTGCCACATAGCTTGTATTTCAGTGTATTATTAAAAATAGATAACTGCAAGATTGGAACTACTTTTTGGAAGGTGGTGCACATAGCTGGCAAATGAAAACAGAGTGATGCCTATTTGTTCTTCACAGCTTCTTCTCTAAGGGCCTGATCCAGCACATATTGAAATCTATGGAAGTCCCACTGACTTCAGTGGGCAAGGATCAGGCCTTAGGTATTCTACTCTCTATGGAAAACACAAGTTGATGACTAAGTCAATTCTGTTCTACTATATTTTATTAAAATTATAAACCAGCAAGTGAAGTCATATATGCAGATTACTTACAAAGGGTTTTGTGTGTTCAGCCACAATATCATGCAGTAAAATATCTTACAGATAATAATCATATCCAGCTCTTATATAATGTTTTTCATCATTAGACCTCAAAGCAGTTGACAAAAGAAAGGAAGTATCATCCTCATTTTACAAATGATTTCCACAGTCACCTACCAGGCCAGTAGGAGAGCTGGGAACAGAACCAAGGTCTTCTGAATCCCAGTCTAGTACGCTATCCATATTGCCAATTTACTACTGTACAAAGAGCTCTGCTGGAATGAAATTAACTGAGAAGTCATGCATTGAAGGCTTGGGAGGTTAGAGAGGTGAAATCTCCTCTCACAACTGAAGACCAAATTGTTAGGCTATGGGGCAGCTCCTATTCCATTTGTCTGGACTATTAGAGGCACTGAATCCACATACTTGTGGATTCTGTAGCCCTCCCCAATCCAGTATTGCCCAGGGCTGGTCCTAAGTCTTTTGCTACCCAGAGTGAGCCCCCTAAGCAGCTGAGCAAAAAAGCAAACAAAAAAAATCCCAAACAAATTAAAAACAACCCCCTGACCCTCAAACTATAACAGCTGACTGCCATCCCAAATAGCTGGTGCCGAGGGCAACTGCACTGATCAGCCACCTTTAAGTTGAGCTCCGGAATTGCCAAATCTTGCAATATTTGGTAATTTTCCTGACACCTCTCTTCCAGAAATCATTTTATTACAAAAGAAATTCAAGTTTCAATTTTAAAGAAGTAAGTTACTAGCCCTCATGTTTGTGTAGAAAAAGCTTAAGATGGTTCAAAACCCAGAAGACAAAAAGAACCCAAATTGTATTTTTTTTTTAATCTTATTTTTTTTTAAGACCTTATGATTTTGTGGGGTTTGACTTACAATTGTGTGACACTTGAGGTTATCAGTACAGTGACTCTCTCTGCTCCTACCAATGTAAGACTGGGACAAGACTTCCTCCAGTATGCATGGGGATGCTAGGGCCATGCTATGTGGCTGCTCCACTGGCAGTTCCCCTAAGCTTCCCATGCTGCTGCATCATGGGGCTTAAGTGCTTTAGAAGGCTTTGTGTTGTCCTTTTGCATCAGGGTGAATTTGCCCTGTGTAGAAATCACACACAAAGCTAATAGTAAAACATTAACCAGGGCAATGCACAACAAATATCTTATTTCTAAATTTGAAATTAGAGATAGTGCTTTGAAATACCATAACGCTATTGTGAAATTCTGCCTCTAAAATACGGTTTCCAATTATCACCTGTCAGTCAATGCTTGTTTTTAAAATTTGCACTTCTGGGGCTATCCTCTGTTCTGGAAGCTGTTAAATATCTACCACAACTATTGCAAGTTCAGAATATAACATTTTAGCCTCAGGAAGACCCTTTGTTAATTTTAGCATCAATTCTAGTGAAGGCATTTTAGTAGCACTGATAATTGTTTTACTTCCTATGTGAAAACTTACAATATCCCAGCCCTTGTAAGAAGGCAATCATCATAACCTGCCTCAAGATAAACTCTGAGAAGCCCTAAAATCAAAGCACAGTAGTTGGCAAAGTTAGAAATTGGCCAAGAACAACCAAAAGGAAATTAGCTAGGTTAACAAAACAAAAATCAAAACAACAAAAACAGAACAATCTTTTGAAACAGTTGGAAACCTGAGCAGATATTCAGTTGTACAAGCTCTGAAACTAACTCAGTGTGCCTAATGGATTTTTTTTTTAATTTTCCTGTTCCTTTATCATTCAATATCAACCAAGTCCAACTCTATATAATAACAACAATTAGTCTATTAAAATACCATAGCTATGATAATCTTTGTGAAGCTAAGGTAATGGTAATATCTTACCATAGTGGCCCATCCCCTCAAATCCTTTCAGTCGTTTCCCCTCTTTTCTCTGCATTGACTTCAAGCTCCTTGTACTCACTTTCAAGGCCCTGCACCACTTTCTGCCTTAATCTGAAGCTTCCCATGCCTTCTATCCCGCTCCCCCCCCACATGCTCACTCTGCTCTCTCTCCGCAACCAAGCTCCCTTTGTATTTTTCAGTTCTGCCCACCTTCTTCCATGATACCTCTTATGCCAGCAGCTGCCTCCCACTTCTCACATACCAAATGACTTCTACTTCCACCTTCAAATATTTCTTTTGTGAAACCTGTAACCACACCTCATAGCCTTCACATTTAATGGCTCTTCCAGTGCCCACATCATATGACAGCCCAGTCCCAGCTTCCTAGTTAACTGAGAGCCTCAATCTATTATTTTCTGAAACTTTGTTATATAAACCAGCCAGCCTTGTCTCTTGCGCAACAGAAACTGGTCCCTTTGGAACTCTGGGCCCCAGAAGTTAAAGGTTTTCATTAGCATGTTGGACACTGCATTACCTCATCATTTAGTTTAGCTCAAACCTCACTTTCTATTAAGGGCAAAAAATTCACAATTTGCACAAATGAACAACCTGGCTATTTACAAGAATAGCCATAATAAATGCCAAGAGTTTGATGTGGCCAAGTTACGACATATTCCATTATTTTAAAAATACTGTGCTTGTTCTTTTTCGACAAAGATCTCATATTATTAAGGCAGCCAATCCTTTCCAAATCCAGTCAACCATCTGTCCTAAGTAAACTCATCAGGAACAAACATCCTGTTCCATTTGTGAACGATAGTAGCTTGGATTTACAGGCTGTTCATCACCAAAAAAGAGTTTCCCCGGTCAGGACATCCACCTATTATTGTGGAGAAAAAGAACATTTTTGTCTCTGTCATAGCAGTGCCATAAGACTTCAAAATTTCATTACGTCACAACTACATTAGTCAAATTCAGAGCACATTCTACCAGCAGTGCTCCAGCCTTACATTTGTCACACTGCATTTGTATACTATGAGGTGAGGATGGCACAAAATGACAGAGGATTTAGGAGCCATTGCTTTTATTGTTGTAGTCTGAAGATGAGCCCTACAATGCCACAGATATAGTGATACACCAGCTGTATAGTATCCCTTCTCAAAGAATCCAACACCAGATCGGAATCTAAAGACTCAAGCCTCCACACCTGGTTCGTACAAGTTCACAACAATAATGGTCAAAATATTCAACCACCAGTTGTCACCTAAGTGCATGAATAAGGACCCCAGGGAATGGAACTGGGACCGTATGCTTGACAGAAAGAGGATGATCAGTGTAAATATTGTCTTATTGTGAGTGCTCATATTATCTTATATGTGAGCCTGAGGAGAGCATGACAAAACTTGCAAGATGAAGCTAACAGCAGACACGAAATAGCAAAAGCTTTTTAAATTTTTTAATCAATGCTATATTTTGTAGCCATTTTCAGCACTGCTGTGTCCTAACACAGGGATTTCTTCTTAAGGCTTGATAATGTTATCTGGGTTGCTTGAAGTGAGTCTTTTACTGAAAGAACCTCTGATCACATTCATCATGTCAGTCTGCTTCGTTCAAACTGTTTGCCAGCACTTCTCTCACTAGAACCTGAGAATTTCTTTGGAAAGATACTTTTCTTCATTTCACATTGATTCAGGAAATTCCTTGCGTCATTTTTCATCTTTCAGTAAACTACCTTTTATGCAGTCTATTTTTGTCCCTTGTAGGAATTTTTTTTTTAAGATGCACGTCTTCTGAGCAAAAACCTAGCTTCAATATTTCAAAGATAAAGACCTGTTTCAAAAGCCTGAAGCAAAGAATGCTAATCATGCCACATACATTTAAATCTGTAACCACTGGTAAGGAGACATTTCTGGTTCTAGAAGAAAACATGTGGTGACTTAAGAGATAAAACAGGAACAAAAAACAAACAAAAACTATTGCACTATTTAGTACAGGATGTGTGAATACAATATTTTTCTTCTATTTTTTCCCCACTCTTCATTTCCCCCATGTTGTATCTCACAGCTTTGTACTAGCCATCTAGTCAGCCTCCCCAATGTTAGAAGTAAAGATGAGACTCTGCTGCAGGTATCTGCACATCACAGCTTTGCTATGCCAGCAACCCAGAGTATGATCACACAGCAACACCATTTAACTCTGATTCTTTTCACTTTTTATTACCCTGAACACTAAGAAATACAATGACCTACTCTGTTGATTGAGGGACGGTATATTGATCATTCCCTGTGAAAATATTTACTAGGAATAATGAGGGTTACTACAACTAATTGCAGATTTATTTCTCTGAGGAAAAAAGGGAGAACTCAGTTTGATGAATTGCCATGCATTAGATGCATCAGAAAGGCCTATCTATACTTATAATTCAACCTTATTTTCTATAGAATCTTTCATAAAAGATGTATTCCAGAACACTTTACAGAGTTAAATGGACAATGACCAAGTTAAACAGACAACAAATAACAAAGAAAAATGAAGGGGAGGGAGGTATAGGCAAGGTTGAAGAGATAGGATTTCAGATTAAATTTGAAAAGAGAAAGAGTTGTGGTCTGAAGCAAAGCACATTGAAGCCAATGGAAAGACCACAATGGGCATTAGATCAGGCCATTGGTGAAACAGAGAGATAAGGTAAACTTGTCTAGAAGGCAAGAGTTGAAGAGGAAAAGCCTCTAACTATGACTGTGGGAAAGGGAGGAAAGGAGGCTGCTGCTAGGTGAGGGTTGGAGCAAGGTTAGTAAAGAAAGAAAAATTCTATGACAAAGGCTGATGCAAATCCATGTAGGTTTGGGGGGGAAAATAACCTGTTTTTAACTGTGACTGTCCATATTGATCTCCTTTATTCAGTCACTGATTTCATTACAACCACTGGCATGAACACAAAAACCATTAAAATTACAGCAGATTTCCCCTTGACTTTTCACCCACTTTGATATCATGACTGGGGTGAATTTTCAAAGCTAATGGAAATTTTGTTGTTGGAACTAATATACCACAGTAATTGTCTCCCTATAAATAACGAAGATCAATAGACAGATTAATGCCAGTGTACTGGTTTGAAATGTACCCCTTACTGACGCATTTTTAAGGGACACTGTCAACTCAAATTTAGCACCAACTGTATATGTTATGGAAAAAAATAAGCCTTTAGGAAATCTACAATTAACGGAAATGTTTTCATGCCTTTTTTAAAAAAGCCATTCCAAAAAAATTATTTTTTCAGCATAATTATGGTCTACTTAGGAGATTCACAACTACATTTTCCTTGATTTTGATGAAGCTTGAATTTTTTGCTTTGAGTTTCCTAAATCAACTGCAGCTAAGAGTCAAATTCTCAAAGAAACGAAAGATTCTGACTCTACTAAAATATCTTACTTTGTTAAACAGACAACATTTTAGCTAAAGCACTAAGTAGAGTTTAAAGTTGGTTTTGATGTTGTGGAATCAAAGAATTAATCATAGAATTGATTATAGAATGCCTGGCCTGAAATTGATTATAGAAGGCCTGGCCTGAAACTGGGTAGCCTGAACTGTGATGGAAGCCCTCAGGTTAAATCACTGACAGGATGACCCAAACTGAGACTGAGATAAAGATGCTAAAATCCCACAGGATGTCTCAGGACCACCATTTAAATGCAAACTCCTTTTGTGGACTCTAGCCCTTTTGATGTCTGTAAACGGACATCTCCTGTTCTGATAAGTATCTGTACGTGCCCCCCTGTCTTCCTGGCCCCATAGGAAGTTACTCCATACAAATTAGCATTTTAACATGTATTGTGTAGCCACCCATCTTCGGGTGATAGCCAGAGTGCCTGATAACCACATTGTATAATCAAGTGATTCTTTGGTCTTTCCTGTGAAAACATCTGGTGTACCCCATTGTACATATAATTGTCTTTCCTGAACTGTTAATCAAATTCCACTATATGATCAACATGTAAATGAACCTAAGCAACCCCTATATAAGCCTTTTGTTTCTGGTAGCCAGATGAAGTACATTTGCCCAGCATCCAGACATGCTGCTTGACTTCCCTATAGCCACCTGGGTTTTCCCTTTGACTATAGTATTCCCCAAAGCTATGGTTATGTGATTGTGTGTGTGTCACAATTAAAGCTGCACCCTATCCAACTCTAAAATGTAGCAGTGTGATTCTTTTCCAAGACAACGTGCAGAGAATTGTTCCCAGACATGGTGTAATCAATATTTTTTCATTTGTTCTATTTTTCTGTATTCTGATTGGCCAGAAATAAGATAACACCAGTATAGAATTTTTCCTGTGTTTTCTGTTTTTAAAAAAATAAAAAATTGGTTTAGGAAGTAAAAAAATCATTCCTCCTCATTGTCTGCAACCCAACCATGGCAGCATGGTTAACCTAAATGTGAAACTGTTGATTAACGAAAGTAATACTGACTTAATTGATTTTCATTGTCAAAGCTGAGAAATAGGAAAGGATTAAAAAACACAAAACAAACAAAACTTAAGTAAATAAAAATATCAGAACAAACATTGATTAGTAAATGGGATTTTAAAAAATATTCACATGCAAAAATCTAACCTATTTTACTAATGCAATATGAAAATTTGTTTAAAATATAATTGTATTGTGATAGTTTAAAGCACCCCTTTTGTGGGTAGCAGCCCTTGTAAAATGATCCGAGAAACTTATCATCAAACTTGTCAATGCAATATTTAAAAAATTAATCAAAGTTATTCACATCGGCCTAAATTCTGATCCTAACCTTGAATAATGCCCAACTATGCAACTAGTTCCACTGAAGCCAATGGGACATTTCATGCAGTTCTCATACTGTACTACTTAACAAGAATAAGGGCACCACAATCTGGCCCTCAGTATCATCTTAGATGCTGTGAAATTGGGGACTATGCCTTCAGTGGCTGAGCTTCCCAGTCAGAGAAACTGAGTGTAAATAAACTGAAACAGAGAAGAATTAGTGATTAGCCCAACTTTCATGTCTTTATTCATGGGAGGCCAGTGTTAGCTGAAACTGACCATAAATCTTTTAATGCTACGGCTTAAAGGGTTCTGGCAAACTCCCCCTTGAGAAAGCAGAGATTACTTTTGCTGCTAAAAATGTACGATTTGCAAATTGAATGCAAACCTTGAAGAGATGTTGTAATTGTCTACATACACTCTAGAGCATAATGACAAAAATGTGGTGAAGCAAAGTCCAGAGCTAGTTTTTGTACATGTCAATCAAATTAAAAACAAAACAAAATATGCCTGTCCGGTCTCAGACAAAATGTGGACTGTGATTGCCAGAGCTACTGCTCAGAATGAGACCATGCAGAAAGTAATGACAGCTATTAGCACAGGATGTCTGGTACAGCATATTCCCAGCCACTTTATCCATTTAAGGGGAAGCTCTCAATTCTAGATGAGATTTTGTTTAAAGACACCAGGATGGTATTAAAGAAAAATATGTTAAGGAGGACACATGAAGGTCATTTTCGAATAGAAAAATCGTTATGAGAAGGGACAGAGCTGTTTTATATTGGCCTCAAATGAACAGCAATATCGAGGAAGCTATTAAGGCTTGTTGCATATGTCAAAAATAAAAGCTAAGTCAAGTGAGACGGTCCACATTGGTGCCACAGGAAATATTGCCCCACCGGAGCAAAGCAGGCAAGTTAGTATTTTCCAGCCAATGTAAACAAATCTATGTGCTTTTCATAGACTATTATTCTCACTTCCCTGAGATACCTTACTAGAAGATACTACAACTAAACAAGTTATTGTGCATATCGAATCTATTTTGCTAGACATGGTGTATCTGACATAGAAATATCTAACAATGGGCCATAGTTTACTGAGCATGAGTTTAAGACATTTGCAGTGAAATATGGGTTTAGACATGTAACCACTAGTTCTTATTTCCCCGTCCAAAGGGTTGTGGGAAACGATGTCAGTATAATAAAGCACATACTGAAAAATGATGCAGAGTCAGACTCTGATCCATATCTAGGACTATTACATTATGGAGTGACACTAATGAAACATGCATTGTCACTTGCTGCTATTTTGTTCAACAAAAAACTGAAATCAAGAATTGCTAGGCTGTTAGAAACTGATGTCATAGTCACTGGGGACTTGCTGATATATAAAGAGAGATAAGGCAAAACAAAAATATATACTATTTGGGGTCCCAGCACTTGCTGCCACTTTGTGAAAACAATGCTGTGCATCTTTATGATAGGAAACAATGGTCACAAACAGCAGTGGTGTCCCAAGAGGTTGCCCAGTAGTTGTATGAGGTTCTCACACAGAATAAAGCTGATTTCTTGCAAGACACGAGTAGTAATTCTTCCGCCTTACTCTGCACTGATTAGGCCTTAACTGGAATAGTGTGTCCAATTCTGGGCACCACATTTCAGGAAAGATGTGGACAAATTGGAGAAAGTCCAGAGAAGAGCAACACAAATGATTAAAGGTCTAGAAAACCCGACCTATGAGGCAAGACTGAAAGAACTGGGTTTGTTTAGCATGAGAGGGGACATGATAACAGCTTTCAAGTATATAAAAGGTTGTTACAAGAAGGAGGGAGAAAAATTGTTTCTCTTGGCCTCTGAGGACAGGACAAGAAGCAATGGGCTTAAACTGCAGCAAGGGAGGTTTAGGTTGGACATTAGGAAAAACTTCCTAACTGTCAGGGTGGTTAATCACTGGAATAAATTGCCTACGGAGGTTATGGAATCTCCTTCATTGGAGATTTTTAAGAGCAGGTTAGACAAACACCTGTCAGGGATTGTCTAGATATTACTTAGTCCTGCCATGAGTGCAGGGGACTGGACTAGATGACCTCTCAAGGTCTCTTCCAGTCCTATGATTCTATGATAAGTTCCTTAAACACTGAATCATCACTGAACACCACAGATGCTACCATGAATAATGCAACTGTGTGTGTTCTTACCAATATCTGTTCAATTGCAGTGAATGTACACTGGTTAGGTGATTTAATATTTTAGTATGGAATTCTTACTATGGATTTTTAGCAAGCCTGCTTTAAGCAAAAGGCAAACACAGCCTCAGCTTTGTCTGTTACAGCTGTAATGTTCGATTCCTAGTGAATCATAATGTTCTTTTTTAATATAAATGAGGCTGTAGGTGTTACGTATAAGGAATGGTCCAAATGAACAATTCCTTACTGCAGAAGGTTAGATTAATTGTAATGTAGCAAATTTATTACATCCATAGCAAAGGTAGAGCTTTTTAAGATGACTGTGAACTATTGTATGTGAAACATAATTTCCTTCCACTGTTGCCTTAAAATTATATAAAATATACATGCCAAATTCATTCTTTCTACATGATGGCTCATTGCAACCTGATAATTCTTCTTCTTTTGTCATTTATGCAATAGCTCTCTTCTCCCATGGCACTGTCTCAAATGCTAGCTATGTAATGGCTTGTGCATACTGCCACTTATTCCTAGACATGTTGAATTTCAATGTGTTTCATTTCTTTTGATGCACTATGTTAAAGTGATTACTCTCTTACACATGCAATACATTATTTTAACCTGAGTTTATATGATGTCAGCTGGATGCCTCAATTGGAATGCCAGCCTTATAATTAATGTTGCTACAATAACAAGTTTATCCTGGTCCAAAGACAAAGGTAGGTTTTACAGATAGAACCCTGCAAAACAAAGAGTTAATAAGATGCACTAAAATTCAAACGTTTCTGTTTTACTCTCTTATCTTAAGATCCTTTGCAAAAAAGAAAGAAACTTGGTGAAATATTAAGGATGGGCATAAGGATGGGAATACAAATACTGGTTCCATTCCCAGTTACCACAGACTTATTTTATGACATTGGGAAAATTACTTAACCTATCGACAATGTATTATTATTTATATTATATATTTGTAATGGGGCCTAAGGCCCCAGTCAAGATCAGGGCCCCATGGGAATTAGTCACCATACAAACAAAAAGTAGCAAAGATCCAAATAACATAGTTTCTCTATCTGGAAAATGAAGGAAATGATGCTTCCCATAGCTCACCAGGTTGTACAAGGCTTTACTAATGTTTGTAAAGTACATGGAATTCATTAGATGGAAGGACCTTTGTAAAGGCCAAGTATTAATGACTGGTCTTGTTTTTTTTTTTTCATATAGAGCCTAATTCTGCTCCCTCTAAAGTCAGTGAGAGTTTTGACATTGACATGATGCGAGCAGGTGGAAAGTTTGACCATTTAAGTGTTGCTATACATGGTCCAGATTGTAGTATCCTTATGTACACAACTTCATTTAACTTCAAAGGGACCACTTATTGTGTAGGGTGCTACTGAATGTGAATAAAAAAACAATGTAATTCTTTGCGAGATTGTCTTTTTTTAAACTAGGCCATTGCACTTTTTTTAAAAGAAGAAATAAGAACGTTACTACGTGAGAATTCTCAAGCTAACCTGCAATAAGCAAAGAGTGTGTATGCAATGGAAGAACAATTAAAATACTAGGTTTCAGTTTCAAGATTCAAAGGGGCTTATCTTATTCAACAGAACAAAATACAACAAATATACCACATTGTGCATATGAGTTGAAGATATGCACTTGCATATATGTGTCTTTGTTTGCATGCATGTGCAACCTGGATTTGACCATTTGTAACACTTCTGTACAAAAGTCAGGTGCATGCACATTTGTACATGCACTTTTGAAAATGTTGGTTTATGTGCTAAACCTGATTCTACACCAGCTTATGTCCTGTGCAGTTCTTTTGAAGCCAGTGGAGTTACTTGAGGCTTTAGTCGCATGGATTTTGCTGTTTGTATAACAACACACGCGTTTATTAAAAAGACCTACGTCCATGATGACTCTAATATTTACTCTTAGTGTACTGTTGATGGATGAATTTGAAATGGTTTGGAAGTTTGGTTTGTTGAAAGTAGGAAATTGGTAGATATTTTTGTATACATATAGTTAACTGACCCTTTTCAAACTTCTAAAACTGGTTTTGGATTCAGATTTTGGGTAACAGAGCCATGGTAAATTTATCAAGGATTTCAAATCCCTGATTTTAGTTGGTTTTGCCTTTCATTCCAGACCTGAACCTCAGGCCAGGTTTACCAGCCTTGGAGTGAATAGGGAGCAAGTTCGGGGCATGCCTGTGCTGATTTATGATTTCATATGGGAACTAAGGACCTGATCCATCACCTATTGCACTAAAACTCATTCATTTCAGTGAGTGATGGTTTGGGCCTTCATTGACCCTCAGTGGTTTTATCCAACTTTCCCTTGGTGTTTTTCAGTTTGGTAAAAGGGATGTGAACTGAAATAAGAGGTTATATTTCTCAGCTGCTGCTGAGATTTACACAGCCACATTGAGTAGGTTATTTGATGTGAACTAATTTGCCCATCCTTAATATTCGTATTCACATTTGTATTCACATTCACAAAGGATAATCCTCTAGTAACAGCTACTTATGTAAATCTATCACCTGTCTGTAATCTTTACTGAAATATCCCACAAATGGGTTTTCCAAATCTATATTTGCCCTTCCAGAGAACTTTACAGTCTGTTTGGCAAAATCTACACCAGAAAAAATTAAGGGCCTGAAAATGATAAAATAGCCTTGAATGTAGGTCAAGACTTTCCAAAACTGTTGCCTACACTTTGGCTCTTAAATCCACATTTTGGCAGCTAAATAAATAGCCTAGTTTTCAGGAGCTCCCACAGAAGTACATAAAAATCATGTCCATAGGATGCCACATACAAAATAAGCTATTCTCTCTAGCCCAATGTCAACTATTGCAAAGAATACACTGGTCACCGGAAGAGATTCCCCCCACTTCAAACTATTATTAATTTTAGCGGTGTCCGTAGTTAAAAGAAATACTCATTTTTGGCTAGTGTTATTTGTGTCATTGCAGCTTTGTCTCCAATAAATCACTCAAATTTGCATGGGGGATTTAAACACTGCTGTAAATTAACAATTTCTAGGTGACTGAAAAAGTGATTTCCCCCTCCACACAAGGATGGAAAACGCAAATACAACTCTCACTGTATTTCCATCTCATTGCTTTACACAGAAACTAGACTCCTAATGGGAAAAGATCAGTGCTTTACACTCCAGTCCCCAGGAAACTCGTTCTCTAGGAAGAACAAAAAGCTTCTGAGGTTACAGCAAGCAATACATATGTGGGCATATATTCTTCCCTGAGACACATGCACCTACAAGTGTGGAACACATGCATTTGGGCAGGACTTGGTGTGACCCTAAAAACCCTTCAATGCCACCTGCCAAAAAACTCACTCTTCTATAACAACTACTCCTACCAGGCCTCACAAACTCACTACACCTAGCCAGGGGTGTGCACACAGGGGGAAGGCACACACCCCCAGTCAGCAGGGACACAGAACTCCTCCGGCCCCAGCCCTGGGGCGGGAGCTGACAGCTCTTAGCTGCAGTGCTGGGCAGCCAGATCCCCGCTTCCAGGAGACAGCAGTCTCCGGAGCTCACCCATCCTGCTCCTTTCTCTGCCTCCACCAATCAGCCACTGAGGCTATATGGAGTGACAATCCTCTTAACCAATAGTAGTGGTGCAGTGAGCAGAGCCTCTGGGGGTGAGAAAGGCAAGGAAGGGGTCAGTCAAAGGGGGAACACAGGGTCCCCGGTGGTGGGAGCATAGGATCCCCCACAGTGGAGGTGCAGAGGAGCCTGGGAGTACAGGATCCCCAGTGGGGCTGTCGGATGAGACTGAGCTCCTGCGGCCCCTGGGCTGTTGCAGTAGCATAGAATGTGCCCCTTCAAAGAGGTCGCGTTTTAATTCCTGTGCACACCCCTGCACCCAGCATCCTGCTTTTATCGTATTTATCTAGATCATGTGAGATCTTCCATGGAAACCAGGATTGCACTGGTCATTAAAATAGTTGTGAAATGAAAGTACTGAGAATATGTAAGGAGTTACATATATATATTGGAAAAATGACAGACCCCAGCACCTGTACTTCTCTCAGAGTGGAATCGCACAGTTCATACCACTATTAGACTAGGTCTTCAGGCTACAATGCCAGTTTACCATATTTACCTGGCAAGGCCAAATTGTTTTGGCATCTATATGAGACTTCTATTCCAGAGCTGCAATCAGTAGGAAATGCGGTGACTCCAGATGAATTCTTCAAAACACAACATTCTTTATTTTTCCATAAGAACATTTCAGAGAGAAAAGGGTTAAAACAACAATTTATTAACTTATTTTTACTTTATTTACACATATTAACTTTATTTAATAGCTTAGATAGGCCTAGCTTATCCCGAAATTCTCCAACAATTGAAAATGAACTACAATCTGCTTCCTCCTCACACTGTCTTTCCCCCATTTCTCCTTAGCTTCTGGGAAGGTGTATTCTAAAAACCTGCACAACACTTTCAAAAGACAAATCTGGGAGCTTAAATTCACCAAAATCATGGACTTAATAAGGACACTGGATGTATGGCTTTTTACAACAATCTGTAGCCCACTAACCCCCTCTTTTTTGTCGTATAACTGCAGAGATGTTAACTGCCTACCTCATCTGGAATAGTCTCTTACACTGTATGTTAACTCCTTTTGCTTAACAATCTGTTCTATCTTGTATTTAGCTCTGAAAATCTGAATATCTTTCCCAGACCTAAAGAAGAGGTCTGTGTAAGCTTAAAAGCACGTCTCTTTGATCAACAGAAGTTGGTTTAATCAAAGATATTACCTCATCCACTTTGTCTTAAAACCAGACAGACCCATTTGTTCTCTGTGTTGGTACTCTGCACCAGAGTCTGGAGGAAGACTATCCAAGAGAACAGCCCAGACACTGTCTCCTAAGTGTTGGTAGATGGCTGGCTATCTGAAGCCATTGTAATCCTGTGAACATGAGAAATGAGCTCCTGCAGAACTGAACTCTTTAGCAAACAGCACAACCACCATCAAACAAACAGGTTCACACAGGAGGAAAGAGAGAATCAGTTCCATCTCAGAGGGATGAGCCCACCATTCCCTGCCGCCTGCCTACCCACCTCTGAGAGAGGGAGAGTACTGGCCCCACAGAGGCTTCTCTTCCCTCCCCCAGCTCCTGTGATGGGATAGTCCATGCAGTAGAGTAAAGGGAGGCATCTTCTGCAACACATGAACTTGCCCAGAGTAGTTCAACAACAAAAATTTTCCTCTGGCTGTCTCAAAAAAGATTTAAAAAAAACACTTCAAATCATCTTAAGTTTTGTAAAGGATTGTTTCTGCCAAACCTACACTTTGGGTTGATCTGACTGATGTCTCTGACTCATTATCAATAATAAAAACTCTGATACCGATTCCCTTACACACTGAGCATTCCAACTAATTTCAAAACAGAGTAAGGTGCTACTAACCTGAAGTAAGGGTAGTAGAATCTGGCCCTTTATTATTAATATGTTAATTTCTATTACTGAGGATAGGGGGATAGGGATTAAACTGGCACATTTGTATCAATAAATGTAGTGCTCATGCAAGTGAGAGAACAGCATCCTCATTACAAAGGTGAACAGAAACATCATTTCTAAAAGCTGACTCTATCTTTCCACAAGCAGATATATGTCCAAAAAAATTAGTAGGCCTTTCAGCAAATATTTACATTTAATTAGTATTTTCCTAACTTCTTACATCACTATCTTCCTGCTGATCCTGAAATGCCCTAGCATGCAATGGAGTGACGCAACATCAATAGCACTGTTGGAACAAGGACATCCATCTCTGCAGAAAAGGTAAGCCAAGTTATATAAGCAATAAAACAAGGGTAGTAAAAAGAAAACCATAGAAACCCTATCAACTTTCTATTTCTTTTAGTCTTACCCCACCGAGTGATGCAGAAGGAAGCTTATTCTAAAAATCACACTCAAAAGAAATGCTAGTCTTAGTTTAAAAAAAAAAAAGTATTCCTGATTAGTTTATATATCCCCAGATGTGGCCATAGGGATGGTATGAAGCGCTTATTTTCAGCTACACTAGTCACAGTAAAAATAGCAAGATATGTCTGTCTCTGAGTCTTGTCAAGAATTCAGTCTCCCTATAGATATTAATATCATACCTCCAAGTGTATCCACTGCTACATTCAGGGAAAGATGTAATGGTTAGTAACTATGATTTGCCAACTCTCCATCAAAAACAGTAAGCTTTACAAAAAGTTCTGAAACAAAATCAGTATAATCAGAAGCATAAAAGGGATTAAAGTCAACAGCTGATTTTATTTTAACTGATCAGTTGCCACAGAAACAAAACATTTTATCTTTTGATAAATGCACTACTGAAGACTGTCTGTCTGTAAGTATCCCATTCATCAAATCTGTTTTATCATATCTCCTCGTTCAACAAACCTTTCTTCCCTACAGACATTCCTAGGGTTTGTCTAGAACGTGCTGCAATGCGAACTGCAGGGATGTGAATTGGAGTGCACGACAAAGTGTTGTGAACCAGTTGCCCCATGTGGAGACTGCTGATGTAAACTAAAATGTATCTAGTTCACATTAATGAAGTCCTCTTTCAACCAGACATAGGAGAAAGCATGATAGTGCTTGGGGAAAAAGGTAGATAAGCTGGCAACTCCAGCTGTGATCACCTGTAAAGGTGGTGGTGGTGGGGAAATACATTGCAATATGAAGATAAAAGATAACTGTGGGGTTATATGGAGAGAGACACAAAATACATAATAAGGAAAAATACTTTTAAAAAATCACTATAACCTCAGAAAGTGTTGAGGTTGGGTTTAGTTTGATTTTTAGATGAAGGTGGTAACAGTGGCTTAATTTTACATAAATTAATGAAGTAATAGCTCTCAGAGGAAGGTAATTCTCCAATGCAAAATCAAGGGTGTCAGGGAAGAAGCACTGAATGGGGGAGAAGGAAGGTCATAAAAGGGTTGGCCACTTCAGCAATGCTCCAAATAAGCATCCGATAAGAAGCTGAAGATCTTTTGAAGTTCACCCACAACTGTAAATAAAAACACCCGTAGAACTTGAAAGATATGGGCCTGATTCAGTGCCCACAAAAGACAGTGGAATTATTTTAATTGACTTCAGTGGGCACTGGATCAGGTGCTAAATGCATATTGCCTAGAGAAATATTTGAATGGCTGGTCCTGCAGTTGACCTGGAAATTGACCATTGTTCTATATGGTTTTTATTTTCCTAGAATTTTATTTTCTAAAAAAAAGTGTGCTTGTGGAGTACCAAGTTGATAGTTATCTTAGCTATAACGTGGAGTGCAAGATGATCTTGGCTGAGGGCCTTCTCCCTAACACATTCTCATTGTTAGCTGAGCCCCTCTGGAAAAATAAGCTAACCTTTGAAGATTTTCCCCATAATATTGAATGATCTGGGAAGCTGACCTCTCAACTAATTTATGGACCTGAAAATCTTTTCACTACTATGTACGATTACTGATAATTTGCTGATAGATTACAGTAACTGGGGGAATAAGGATATTCATTATACTATTAAAAAGAAACAGAGAGCCTGCTTTATCAAGGAGGGTTTGGAAGTCCTTGAAAAGTGGATGGGAAGAGAATAAGAATGATATAAAACCATTATGAACTGAAACTGAATGTGTTTCAGACAGTAAAATAGCCTACAGTCTATCCCTATAACTTTCTCCTCACCAGAAGAAACAACTGGACTATGAAATGATTGTGTTAATAAAATATCATTTAAAAAGGCTAGGGTGATAGTAATGTAAAAATTAAATTATCTAGATAGACAGACCCAAGATTACAGCTAGTGGAAATAAGAAGACTGGGAGATACAATGTGCTAGCGTATCTAGGATGTGAATGAATTGAGTATATGCATCAAGTGATAAGAAAAGAAACAATATGATATTGAAATCTAGTATAGAGAAGATACAATTCAAGGCAGAGGAGGCTCTTGGAAGCATGATTAAGCTAAAAAGTGAGTTAGAGGTAGAAATAAGATACTTTGCATATGCTTGTGATGCTCAGCTACGTCCAGTTAACAACACAAGCCTTCCCAAATAAAGCCAAATGGGGTGAGAGAGAGAGAGAGAGAGAAGAAATGGTGGATACTTAACAAAAAATTACTTTTCGCAATAGGGTTGTTCATGAGAGTTAGTAATATATATTGTTGGAACAAGGATAGCTCTGTGGTATTTGGCTGGAAAGTGAGGCTGACAAAAGGATTTGAGGAGAAAAGTCTTACTGGAAATTATAAATATCAAGGAAGGAGGCTGACAAAAGGCATACAAACAAAACTTAAATCAGGATCTAAACACTGATAAGGAGGGTTAGGGCAGTCACTGAACTAAAAAGAGCAAAGAAAATAAAGATGAATAGCAGGCAGGTCCTTTAAGTACACAAGAGATAAACAGCTAGATGAGGAGTCAATATGGCCATTAAGGGATATGAGTGGCAAGTTAGTGACAAATGAGGTTGATATTGCTGTGAGCCTGCATGAATCCTCTGCCTTATTTTTTAACGGAAGAAGCTGAAGGTCACCATCCAAGAGTCAAAGATGTTCTCCTGCTTGGGAAAGTAGATTAAGTTTTACCATTACTCCAAAATAGAACCATTTAAAGGTGATCAGACTCAGATCCAGAAGGGATGATGTCAGAAACCACAACGGAAACAGGAAAGCCTTTGGAGGAAATTTGTTTTATAGCTTACAGAGATTGAAGCAAGTTCCAAGACATCGCTTACATGTAAAGCTGTACCCATAATTAAGACGGGATCAAAAAAGCATTTTATTTTCAGTGGTGAGGAGACACAGGATAGGAGACAATAGGAGAAAGGATTACATATAACATGCAGGAGGTAAGGACCAGTCAGCCTAGATTCATGAAAGGAGGATCACACCTGTCAGACATGCTTGAGTTCCCTTGAGCACATTATTGAACTGGAAGGAAAAAGGTGAAGTAATGGATATAATTTGTCTAAATTGAACAAGAGGCTCATGCCATGGAATCTGTGCACTGTAGTGAGGTTTGATTGCAAATGTCAGAGAGCACCACAGAAGAAGAGAGTTATTAAAATGAATTAAAAACATGCTTACACATAAAAAGAAAGTCTCTGTAAAAAGTAATTATTAGTAGTAAAGGAAGATAAATGGGCTTGCCAGTGCTACAAGGATCAGTCTTAGCTTTGTGTTTGTATTTTTTACATATGAATGACCTGGGAGAGAGTCTAATTTCCAAATACAGCGGAGCAAAGCAAATCACATCAAAAAATGAATATGATAGCTTCCTCACCCAGGCATAGTTAACAGATGGATTGAAAGGTTCTCCCCATCTGTCATAATTTGCAGAGGATGGGTCTCCATGAGGAAATCTACAGTCAGCTGAAATTATAAATATGTGCCACTATAAAAATAGTGAAACTGTCAAATGTGGCAATCATGAAATCCATCATGAAAAGAAAACAATGGTGAAACTGGAAATGAAGTCTGGTTATTTAAGCTAACAAAGAAAGATGCCTTAAGTGGAGTTACTTCAGATTCATATCCATGTTAATCAGCTGAGAATCTGGTCCTTTTTCTATGTAATTAAGATACAATTGCCTGATTTAAAAGACAAGGATTTTAACATAAAACAAACAGCCTAATTCAGTGACAAAAGTACATAATCAGTTACTTCGAAAGGATGTTATTACGTTTGTGAAGATGGCAGTCAAAGCCTATTAGCTAGATTTTCGGGTTATAAGACACTGAGCTAATATTATATCAAACTGATGCAGAAAAAGTGTTAGTAAACTCTATTACTGGTGTCAATGCTGAATGACTCCGTTTATTAATTTGGCTTTCATGTCATTTTAAGATTGAACTATAATTCAATGCCCCCCCCTGCTGCACTTTGAAGTGGCTTCTGGTCCCATGCCAAGATAAAGTTGGGAGTGTTGAACTCATGACTAACCCCCTAGCCTTCTAAAAAATTGCCTCATTGGTTATAGAAATGGAACAAGGCTACCATTCCTGTAGAAATGACTGCTCAGTAGAAAATACTGCCAACCCCTCATGTTGCATGAAGGTTCCTGGTGACAGCCAGTCTCTGGAAGCTGGACCCCAAAACATTTGATGCTGACATCAAGAAAATACTTCAGATTGGTTACTGGAACATGAGAACAATGTTTCAAACATCAACAATCTCACAGATCATGAGGGAGATGGACAACTATGGACTTGAAAGCTTGGGCACCAGTGAGAGCAGACTGAAAGGTATGGATAAGAAACACTACCAGCAAGAGAAATAATCTCTTATGTATTGAGATCACAGTGGCACTGTGCACTCAGAAGGAGTAGTGCTCCTTATGACAGATTCTGTGGAAAAATCTCTTACCAGCTGGAAACCTATCAACCAATGCAACATATATGCCAGATCCCAAACCAGAGTCCTAAAAATGTCAATCAGACAGTGCTGTGCTTTGACAGAGGAACACAGTAACAAAGATAAAGATAAGTTCTACAATTGCCTCCAAAGTGGGATTGGTAGAATACCAACGAGATTGTTTCCTCCTTACAATGGGCAACTACCATTAAAGTAGGATGTGATAAGCAAGGAACAGAAAGAGCAATGGGGAAGCATAGGTTGGGAATCAGTAACCAAAATGGCAAGAGACTCTTTGAAATGTGCTTAGTGTCTGACCAGGTCCTGCAAGCACGCTGTTGCCCTTAAAAAGACATACATCAAGAAACATGGAATTCACCAGATGGCAAAACAAAACCACAGATTGATCACTTCTGCATCACTTTGAGATACAGGTCACCTACCCAAGATGCAAGGGCATATCGAGCAATAGATGTCAAGCTGATCATCTTGATACCAACATCAATCCCAAAGAGATGTCAGAAGTACAGGCTGCAATCAAGATACTGAAAAAAAACAAAGCACTGTGAGATGATCAAACCACAGCAGAAACGTTAAAAATACTTGACACTACCACTCTAAAAAAACTGGCAGAGCTATTCAATGAAATCTCAGAAAAAGAGACCCTTCCTGATCAATGGAAACATGGAATAAAGTCAGAATATCCAAGGGGTGATTTTGCTGCAACAACTGGAAAGGAGTCATGCTATTCTCTGTTATAGGGAAAGTCTTCTGTAATGTGATACTACACAGGATGAAAGAGGCAAGGCATGCAAAGCCTAGGGAAGAATAGGCTCGATTCATGCCCAAGAGATCCTGTGTAAATCAGATTATCACACTCAGGACCATCATAGAAGAATGTATAGAATGGTAGGCTCCCCTTATCAATTTCATTAATTTTGAAAAGGCATTTAAGAATCTGCATAGGCATACGTTGAGGAATATTCTTCAATCTTATAGAATACCACCTAAAGTCATCAACATCATCAAGGCGATGCAAAGTGAGCTGAAAGGGTGAACAACCAGACAACAGAGAGGTTCAACATGGACACTGGCATGAAACAGAGCTGCATTTTATCTCCGCTGTTGTTTGGCATTGCCATAGATTAGAAGAAGTGTATTAGCAACCTAAATACTGGCATAGTATAAATAGATGGCAAATGCCTAGAAGATGAAGACTTTTCTGATGATATGGCCTTATTGAGTGACACCCTCCAAAAGCTACAGAGACAGACACTTTGGCAAAAACAGCATGCCAAGAAGGGCTCAAAATCATTGGCACCAGAAGAAACATCCTTAAAACCCAGATGTCAAGCAGTATCAGAAGAGTATCGTATCAGAAGGCAATAACATCAAGACAGTAGACCAGTTAATTTACCATCATGCTACCCAACAGAGACCTCGAGTAAAGGATATCAAGGCAAGGAAAGGCATCCTCAGCATTCACTAAACTCAACAATATATGGAAATCAGATACACAGTACAAAACAATAGAGAATTTTCAACTCAATTCAAATATCAGTGTTAACATACGGCTGTGAGAAATGGAGCTCTATTATAATGTTAGATAGAAAAATAGATGCCTTTAAAAATAAGTGCCTATGAAAGATTCTGGGCATTGGATGGAGAGAATATATTATAAGTGAAGAGATCTGAGAAATTACCAAACAGCAGCTTGAATCAGAAGAAAGCATTAGACATATGTGGGAGATGTTCTCTGGATGCCAATATGTACACTCCCACATGATACTATCAACTGGTCTGAGGAAATAAGGTCACCCAAGAGAAATCTTCAGAAGAACCCTTCACAGGGAAGGCAGAACAATTCATTTCAACACCACAGAGCAGAGGGAAGCAGCAGCTAATGACAGAGAAGGATGGAAGAGAATGGTTTCCCCCCTGCAAACCAACAGTGGTCGAGAAGGATATAATAATTCAACGTGATGTCAGCAATAACAAAAGCATCATTCCAGTGCTTTGCAGATCGAAGATGGTACAAAGGGAAACTGACCAACACAATGCAAGGCTGATCTCTTTCCCTTCTCTATCAGCATTGCCTGCAAAGAGTTTGAGGGAGAAAACTAACTAGAATTAGATTTTGGAAAGCAAAACTGACTAAAATCCACTTTTAAGAATAGACTGACTAAAGCACTCAAAAACATACTTTAAATACTGATCCTGCTTTGGCTAGTGAATGACCCATAGTACCCAACAAGCCTTTTCCATCTTTTATTTTTTTTCACTGCTAGACTAGTTCCCTCTGAAGTACTTTATACAAGGAAGGACAGCTTAGGGACACTGATTAGAATGCTAATCAATTTTCTTCCCAAAGCCCTTTCATTTGTAAAGCACTAGAGCAGGCAGAAAACTTTTGGCAGAATAGTTTTCCATTGGAAAATGCAGATTTTTCAAAACTGAATCCTTTCATAAGAATGTTTTGATATAAATGAAATTTTCTGTGGGAAAGTGTCAAACATTCATTTAGACTTCTTTGTTTTGATAAGGTTAAAACATTACATTTCAATAATGAAAAACATGTTTCATTTCTAGTTTTAAAAATTTTGATTCACTTTGTTTTGACTTTTATATATTTAAAATAATTTAAAATATTAATGTTTTAATATAGTATTAAAGTTATAATACTTTAATAATTTAATATTTAATTTATACTCATTTTAATACGTTATACTATAAATATACTATATATACTACAAATATACTAATTTTAATATTTAATTTTTACTTTAATAATTTAATATTTAATATAATATTTTAATAATATAGTATTAAAGTTATAATACAATGAATACTGTCAAAATGAAACATTTCAATTTTTCCTAATAGATTTTTCAGAATTTCTAGTCCTTGGAAAATTTCATAATGTGATTTTTTAATTCCAATTTGGAATGAAAAGAAAGGACAAAATGTTGGAATTTCCCATGGAACAGATGTTCAGCTTTCAGCCCACTCTACACAAAGCACTTCTGCTGACCTGCACAAGGCATATGATGTGTATATGCGCTGATGGTGAGGGGATGGTAAGAAAAATATAAAGAGCACAAAATTGGGGAACAAGAGAAGAAGAAAGGAAAGAAAGGACAGAAAGGAAATGAAAGCTAAAAATAGGTAAAGGAGAAATGCACAGAGAAAATAATGGGAGAAAGCAAGGGGTGGGAAGAAAAGTAAAAAAGGAGGAAAGGAGAAAAAGAGAAATATAGAGCAAAGAGTGATTAGCTCAGATCATCTTGTTTTGTTAGGTATTCTACTATTTTTTGCCTGCAGAACTTTCATGGGGTGAGGCTGTGGGTTGTTCACTATCTGACAAGATGAGTCAGTTTCTGACTAATATGCTGTATTCCTCGGGAAGGATGATCTAAAACCTCAGACTTCCACATGATCTTGCTCTCTCAGCAACATTATTATGTACTGATTAGTAGTTTTAACACAACTACTCCTCCATTCATTATCCCATAACTTTCTAATCTATCTGCCTTCTATACCCAGCAGTCAAAAATAAAAAAAAATAAAAAAAAAAGAAAAGTAAATTACAATCAAGATTTGTAGATTGCATATTCAGGTAACCACATTATGTTATATGTTCTCTCTTCCCATTTCCCACTAGTCCCACTGCAATTCTTTACTTTTATATGTAAAACTAGGCCTCAATCATGGAATGAGTGCTGGGCAGGTGGCTTTGCAGGTATTTAAGACAGTGGTGCTCATATGGTGCACCGGCTCATTGTGGGATCATAGCCTTACATTCAAACACTGCAGGGCAGATGCTAGAGGCTTTTTTGGTTGTTCAGTATGGCATCTGGCACACTTTGGGGACCAGATAGACAATTATAGAGCTTCATATGTCTGTACAAACATTGATTTATCACAGCACCTCCTTTTGATAGGTTAATATTATTGTCCTCATTTGACAAAGGGAGAAACTGAGACTTGTTTGAGGCCAAATAGTGATTAAGTGACAGAACCAGAAAAAAAATTGATGAGTTCCTGGCCCGCACACTCATGTTTAGAGCACTAGACCACATGTTGCCTCTACACACATGATTTGAAAATTAATTTGTTACTCTCTACACACCCACAGAGCAAACATTATGAAATGAATGATAGAAGCATCTCAAAGTTTTTGGATACTGGAGCAATTTTTAGTGTTAAATGTTCTTCATTTTAAAGCTGATTTTTAATTCACAAATTTGAAAGGAGGGCATTGTCTTCGGTGGGAGACCCTCATGGCTAAAGATTTCACAGGGAAATAATGCTACCACAGAAAATAAATACTACATGCAGTTTTCTAAATTTTCCATGCTTTTTATTAGCTCAGGTTACCAGAGAATACAGCTGAATTCTTAATGTGTTTGAAATTACAATAGAGCACTGAGGATGTTAAGATTTACTAACATGAGTTTAACTAGGTGGAAAAAATTAAATCAAAATGAAGTGTGACAGGGTTTTGACAGCTTTTGTGATACAGTTTTTTTAAAAAAATATATATTTAAAGCATTTCTGCTAGGAAAAATATCTTAATTTATATGAGAATGTTTTGTTTTCCTGAAACTTTATCTTTTTTTTTTTTTTGCTTATCTCAGTTATTTGTTATCTCCAAAACTGTGTGACATATTTCTCATAGCTTGTTCAAAGGAAAATGTTTTATGCTGGATTATCATTCTCCTCTTGCCTGGAAGAAAGGAAGCTAATATATGTATGCACCTATACATGTGTGCATATGTATATGTATATATATATGAATATATACGTGCATATACTTAACTTCTCATTCTTGCTCTTTTGTAATTTCAAACACATTATAAATTCAGCTGTACACTCTGGTAAACTGCAGCTAAATGATATATATCCTCCTCTTCAATTCTGATGCATTATATATATATATACACACACACACACACACACACACACACACACGGAACCAACATATCAGTTGATTTGTAGAGGTAAATTTTTTTCCTTCATTAACATCATTAGCTGCTTAATAGGTACCCTAAAGAGCAATATTGCTAACATGCTTCTAGTTCTGCAGGAGTGCCCAAAACCTACATTCAAAATACCACCATGCTTTTGACTTATCTTTCATGAGGCCATAGCAGACCATTAAATATTTAAGCAGACATCCCCATAGAAAGCAATGGAGAATTCTGCTTAAATACTAGTGGATTGATATGACCCATGTTGAAAAGTGTGCTCAGAGTATGATCCATTTTCTTAGTGAATGTTGACACCTTTTTTTATGCTAAAAGGGGATTTCCATCTGCTCATGGGAAGCTTCAGTATCCTCCTTCTCACACCCGTTTCAATGCCATGATGAGATGTGAGGTACTAATACATGTTAATTTATTCCAGGTTTCATGCACATACCACGCACACAAGCCATAGTGTACGACCCAGTTGCATTCAAATTTCATACTTCGTGTTTGCATTATTAATTTTAATTGTAGCCTTGCAAAGCCATCTAAGTCATAGTTATTTAATTTATATGTGCTATAGACCGTTGACAGTTTTATGGGCAGAACTGATCAAGGCATCTATAGCTAAATTTGTTACTTATCTCTTCTTTCTCCTTCCTCCCATTTCATCTTGCAATTAATGATTTTTTTATTTTTAACAGCAGGCTGACATAATTTTAATGATGTTTCTTCTGTGCGAGTTTTAATTATATTTTATCATTTATGATACATTACTTTTCCCTTCCCTGTGCTAACAGGATGATAATCTGGAAAAATGATATTTCTCTCTGGGCTTGTTTGGATGAGGAATGATGTGGAATCTATGCACAAGCTGTTTTTCTCTGGGAAAAGAAATCCCAACCATTACTAAAATTTTACTTTTCACTGAAGCTTAAGATATTTTTTAGCAGAAGAATTTCATTGTTTCAAGAAACATGTTCAGGAATAAATGGGAGATATATTTATACATGCTGAAGAGGTTAATATTTTTATTATGTAACTGTAAACAGTGATAAAAGGAAGTGATGGAACATTTATGTGCAAACTGAGCAAGAAGCTTGTAAGTACTTTTTTGTTGTTAACTAATGGGCCACTGTGAGAAAAATGCCAAATGAGGTAGAAAACATCCATTTGTACTTACTCAGTTTACCACTGTGTATTTTCATTAGCAGAATTTCATAATTTATTCTGCTGTGAAGCCAATAGTTCCTTTGTCATGTTGTGACTGAGAAGCCACTCAGACTCACTGGATCACAATGGGAGTTCTGCCACTGACTTCAGTGGGGCCAGGCTTTCATTCACTCATAGAGTCATTCTGGGATATTATCTTGTTCAAAATGTCACGGCATGGGTGCCGATATTTTACAAAATCATAGAGCTAGATTGTTTCATAAGGACACAGTTTATTAAAAGATGGTGCATCCTACCATCTCCTCAGGAGCAATCCTAGGAATGATATATGGTTCAGTTCAGTCCTTGCTCTCCCCTTGTCTCAATGGGTAGTAATTTATGACTGGACTATACCTGTAGTAACTACAATCCTCCCTTTACCCTGTGCCAGCTGAGCTGCATTGGCCAGTGTACAGAAGAGAGCCAAGGTTCTACCCATTCTTCAGCTACTTTCCATTTATCCACTCTGGTGAGCAGTATGTGGTTGCACAATACCTCTTACTTCTACATGCCTGGACCCGAAGTGTGGGTAGCCCACACAGCATATGTGTGAGTTCTCTCTCCTTCCAATTTCGGGCATGTGTGCTTGCAGCCCAAGCAAAAATCTAGCCCATAGCAAAGATTGCTTAATATCAAAGTACGTTATTGGAAGCTAATTTCTATTTTCAAAAACTAGGCAGTTGGCACAATGTTGGATCCAAATTCTTAAATGTCTTTTGCTTCAAGGGATATGCAGGATAACTTAAAATTAGGTCACCTTCATCTTTTATTTCATTTTTTAAAAATCAGTACACTTGTACACATGGGAGTACTGAGACCAAAAATAAAAGGAAAGGAACATGTCAAATTTTACTTATGCAGATAAAAGAGAGAGATAGAGAAAGAGAATTTAAAAAGATAAATGTAATGTTATATACATAAACATATAAAATAATTATTTGTTCTTGTAATGTTTTCTATGGCACTGTAACAGTTAATCTCTACGGTAAGGGGAAAAAATTAAGAGTAAAATTCTGCTTTCAGATAAACTGGTATAAATCCAGAGTAACAAACAGGGTTACTTTAAATTTATGTTTGTGTACCTGAGAGTAAAATTGTGGCCAGTTTCTGATGTCAATTACTGATTGTCGATCCAAAGCAACTCCATTGAAATCAGAATCTAGCCCATCATCCTAAATCCTTTGGAGAACAGTAAAACAATGTGATGCTTTAGGAATTTTAAAGGCTCGCAAACAGGACCTACATTCCGAGAATGTCTAATTCATTCAGTGATGATGGCTGAATTATATTTGTAACTAGAAGTGAGGGGATGGCGTTCCAAAAAGGCTGCATTATACACTATTCCCTGCCCACTCTCCCAGAAGTAATGGTGCTATCAGTGGGTGTTTTGCAAAAAGATCAAGGCTAGACTATAACTTTTGAAGTAGTAACTAAACATTTTAGGACCCAACCCTGCAAGCACTTATTAATGGAAAGTAGTACAGCTTTGCAGGACTAGGCCCATAGTAAAGTTAGCTGCTGTTTTCAGCATCACTAAATAGAAAAATTATATTGGCATCACTAACAGAATCCACTAAATGCAAATAGACTAACCACTTCAAGAAACTGGTCTGGGAGTAACACAATCCAACATTTGAAAGTTTTATCCAAAATACATCAAACCAGAACTTGAACAATTTAGAGGAATAGCAATACTAGAGATTAAGGAAGTGACCTTGGACTTCTGATTACACCTCATTCAACGAAAACTCATCTTTAGGTTTCAATGGTCCAAAGACTTTACAAAATTTAAGCTGCCCCCAATGAATGATGTTGGAGGTGTAGGAAACACAAATGCCTATATGTTTGCATCATCCCCTTTTGTTTCAAGTTTCTGGGCACATGATCTAGAAATGTCAGTTGACCTTAAAGTAGATACTGGCACACTGGGTTGTATACCCAACAAATGGAGGCTACCACCAAGCCAAAGGAGATGGCTAGTGGCTGTAAGATGCAAATTTTGCTACATTAGCAAGGCTGTCAGAAATACTGGCATAATGAACTAGCAGACCTGTGTGCAGAGGAAAGGACAAGAGATAGCAAATCTTAGAAAAATGTGAGTCCATTTGGGACTGTTTCCTGGAACTGGTCAACTAAAAATCTCTGCAGGAGACCTGGATGAAAGACAGGAAATAAATTGAAACACTCCTTCACCATCCTCTTTCTTCTTTGTTTCTTTCCCTGCTCCCTTTGATTACATTAATCTTTTGTTTTGTTTTTAAATTTCTTTTTTATTTATTCATTTTTGATATGTGTCATATGCCTGAACCGCCCCAAGCAAATGCCTCCTGGAGTAGAGGCCCTGGGAACGGCCCAAGTGGCCAACCGCTAAGGGCTGGATAGGGCCTCCGGGGCCCCTAGACTGGCCTAGGCCTACAGGCCCCAAGGACTGGGTCAGGCCTCTGGGCCCCTGTGACTGGACTGAGCCCCCTGAGACTGAGGGCTGGGAGATCCCCCCCCAAGGCCGGCCCTGACCTGGAGGAGCTGCCGGACGCCGAACCCCCAGAGACGGGACAGGACCTGGAGGAGCTGCCTGAGGCCGGGCCATCCCCCAAGCCCTGTGACCTGGAGGAGCTGCCCCTCGCAGAGGAACTCCCCGCCTTGCCACCGCTGGACAAGGAGGGACTGGCGGGTCGACCCCCGGGCCATGCACCCCAGTGACCCCAAGGACCCGGCTGACTCAGGTACCTGGGGATACGGGGAGGAAGTGGCCCAGGGACGGCCATAGCCAGTGGCCGGAATCAGGGGCGGAACCGCTCCATCAGAGTGTTGCGGCGGGAGCCCCGCTGACTCAGTGGTGAACGCCTTTGCCACTGATAGGGCCGTGAGCCAGGACGCAGTGGAGATGGGTGGGCCTGCTTCTCCCTCCCCGCTTCCCTAGCCACTCCGGGAGAACGTGCTCTCCATTCCTGCTACCAAAAGCGAATCTGCTCATCTGCCCGCCCTGCTTCAGGGCCGGGGCACTAAACTGCTTGCTTACCTGCCCTGCCAAGGGCCGGGGCAATAGATTGCTAGCTTGTCTGCCCTGTTTCAGGGCCAGGGCACTAGACTGCTTGCTTGCCCGCCCTGCCTAAAGACCAGGGCATTAGACTGCTTGCTTGCCCGCCCTGCTTCAAGACCGGGGCACTAGACTGCTCGTTTGCCCGCCTTGCCTAAGGGCCGGGGCACTAGACTGCTTGTTTATCCGCCCTGCCGAGGGCCAGGCGATAGACTGCTGACCGCTCGCCCTGCTGAAGGGCCGGGGCAATAGACTGTGTAAACAGCCCGCCTGTGGGAAGGCCAGGGCTATAGGCTCCTAAACCGCTGCTAATTCCCCTCAGCAGACAGGCTGTGGCCTTCCTCAGAGCCTGGGACCGAGGAAGGGTCACGACTCCTCAGCAGGACTGTGCCGGCTGCTTCTACACATATATATCTCATTCCCACTCGGAATACTAATGTACTTAAAGTTAGGAATGTGCTGACTTGCAACCTGAATTTGTATTGTAGATAATTAAATATGGGTCTTCATTTAATGCTTATCCCAGGTATTTGCTTATTTAACATTTGATACAAAATAGAGTTGCTATATCTTGGGCCTACAGGACAACAGTAACCAACTTAATATCCATATTTTACTTCACTGTATTCAATGCATTTTGCTATTCCCTTCAGAAGTAATATCCACCGTGTTTTATAACATCTTGTTTCAGTAAATCTGCTGTCAACCCTTGAGAAAACCAATTCCCATTTTTTCACCATGCTTGGGTAAGAGTTAAGTTTCAATTACTTTAATCAAAGTCAGAAGACTACCATTTAATACTTCAAGATGACCACCACTCCATCTGCTCATAAATGGAGCTCCAGTATATTAACAAAATAAAATTCAACACAAGCGAATCCATTTCAGGAATAGTCTCAGGGAAGCTCAAAAATCTATTCTTTGTTCTTCCAAGAGAAATAAGCAGCTCAGGAATAAATCATAATACACTACTCTTTCTACAGTGACTTTTTTCTGATGATTCCAACACTGTTAACTAGGTTCTTATCACTCTCACAGTAATATACAAGTGCCCCACATATAACAACACATTTATCTTCATGACACATCTTTGACTTAGTGATGTATTATCGCAATGTTACAGGTGGGGAACTGAGATACAGAAAGACTAACAGTCTGATTCCAAGTCCATTCCAGTCAATGGGAGACTTTCCAATTTACCAAAGCAAAAAGCAAAAGCACAGAAAAGTAATATAATTTGCCCAAGATATGCCCACCATTTTGGTTTCTGGAAAAGATGGTCAGGTAACACTTTGTACAGATGCCACTCAGAAAGCCAACTCCCACACAGGAGCGTTCACTGCTCCTACCTCCCATTCACTTCATCAGAAATGTCCATGAGTTGACATGCAGGAGTGAGCAAATTCCTTTTGTTTCTGCTAATATTAAAAATATCTGTCTTCTAATTGCATACACAATTTTTTAAATAATTTGAGAAAGAAAATGTTAGTGGGAGATAATCTCAGAACTGTTCTGGCTAAATATCTAATAAACAATAATGGTTTGCTCTTTAATAGCAGCTTTCATCCAAGGGTCTTCAAATGCTTTACAAAGGCACTGGATGTAAATTTTTTTAAACAGAAGTTCTATCCAGCTAACAGAGTAATCCCACAGACTTTTAATTAGAACAAGGATTTCTATCATGCAGTCTAACAGCATTTGTTCCTGAATAATTCTATGACTCAAACCTTTGTTTTACTGATGTGCTTGCAAAACTTTGTAATTAGGTCATAACTAATAAGTTGAGAAGAACACCAACTTAAGCTCATTTTTACCTGATGCCAGGGGCAGAAAGAATCTGTACTAGCAGCAGTAGGCAGAATAGGAACCTTTTCTTGTCCATTTTAGTAATTGAAACATAAACGTTGAATATAAATAAAATATAGACTAAGTCATTGTTTAGCTTCATTTCATTATGGAACAGCATGACAAATAAAATTTTGTTTGGTTTGGCTTAAGCCTACCAGCATGCAACACTCAATAACAATACTAACTTCTATAGGAAGTCATAAAAGGAAAAATTATAAAAGAAGGACTGTGATACATGTTAAGCAGATCTTAAAATTTCACCACAAAAACTGCAGGCTCTGAGAAACATACCAAGTTAACTGGTTTGTGTAGCCACCAATATATGCTCAAATCAATTGTCATGTATCATATCTAATTTTGTTAGAATAGAATGTTGGTGAGCCAAGAGATGCATGAACTTCTCTCTAGAAGTGGTGTCTACATCTAGAATGGAGGAAAGCCTTTTTTTTTTTTTTTTTTGAAGCAGCATGGGAGAAGCTTCCTTTGCTGCTGTACATGCTATACTTAGTCTAGGGATAGAGAACATCTTTCTCCAATGCTGTCAGTCTGGCACCTCCTATCAGCAGTAATTCACTTAAACATTTTTAAAATGAAAAAGGCACTAGCTAACTGTACATATTACAAGTCATTAGTAATACACATCGTACTCATTGATGGGAGCGAATACATGAGGTGAAGGACAAATAGTCAAAGAGAATGCCAATCTGCTTAATATACTTTTAAAAACCTTCATCTGTTTCCACCAACCTGCTCTACATTGCAGAGTGTGAACCCTAAATAAAATAAAATGGGTTAAAGAGTTTATTTATTTATTTATTTAAACAAGAAGAAGATCACCTAAGGGGCTGGTCAGGCTAGGCTTTCACTGGCTTTATTACACAACAGATGGAGTGGCAAATGTGCAACATATGGAGAAAGCTATCTTAAATGCTAGTTTATTAAACAGATTGTCTTCATCATCTGACCACTGCTAGAAAGGCAATTGAAAACCACAGGCTTCTAGCATCTCCATAATGAATATTAAAAATGCAAATATGGAGTCATTTCTCACCCTTCAAATGAACTGTCAAAAGCTACTCTCCATCAAAAACACACACAAACACCAGTAAACAAATCAAGAAGGAGGTATATTGTCAAACAGCCAAGCCCTGACATCTTTACTTAGTTTTTACTCCATCTTTACTTGCACAAACTCCCATTGGAGCCAATGAAAAATTGCCCAATTAAAGACAAGACAGAGTGAACAGCAAGAAAGGACCTCAGTATTACTTCCCCAAAGTGTCCAAGAATAAAAAAAATGGCTTTGAGTTTCAAAAATGTGCACTCCGTTGTGTTTGTCTTCCTATTTGTTTGTAAATTGCTTATTATGTAGGGATCCTGACTGGGGGCTCTGTGCGCTATGGTAATGCTACTGCTGCTACTGCTAACATCATAACTTGTGAGCACAATGACTGTGATTAGTAAAAGCAGCTCTAGCGATATGATGAAATACACATGCAGAAGTGTGAAAAGGAAAGCATGCAATCAGCGGGCAATGCTGAGAAGATTGGGGCTCCCTCGTGCTGTGGCTGGTGGGAAGATGTATTGTCTCGGTGGGAAATCTAAGAAACACAGTGCCTTTGACAGGCACAATACCTTCTTGAACTCCAGCGAGAGCAAGGAGAGGATAACTAATGTACTTCCCTTTTAAGAGGGAACAGGAACATGGTCCATAGCTGAAATATAAACTGCAATAGGGTAATGACAGATGGGGTTAGGGGAAAAGTAATCAATGTAGTATTAGTATGCTCAGTGTTAATGACAGAGCTTTTAGCTGCTGCTGCCTAACAGTCTGCATTATGGACTCTAACACGGGAAGAGACTTGGCTTTATCATGGGCCTATAGTAATTCTTTCTTTGATGCACGTCTCTCAGTAAGGTTAACAGGAGTTATGAATTTGAATCAAGAGATTAACAGATCCCTAACCCTTAAGGATTTGCAAGGCTGCAAGCATTTGCAAAGCAGTATACACAGAGCTCACTGTCAGTTGGTTCTCAGCCAAGTATAACACTGGCTTACACATCAGTTAGATGTCAATTACATGTATTTTATTGCACGTAGGGAGGGTGATTGTACAGTTTCTTTGTAGTATCATTGAATGCAGCTAATTAGTAGAACTACAACCACTTGAACCATGCTGTCTTATCATTTACTTTAGTATATCCTGTTAGGGAGACAGGGTTACAGTCCATGGCACTGAATGCTTCAATTAATTCAACCGGTATCCATTCTCTCCATTCATGCTCCTAAATTACACTATTACTTTGTTCCATTCCTACTACTCTCATGCCACTTCTTGGGGTATGTTCTTGAAATGGACAAACCAGATTTGTAGATGGAAGAATCAATCTGAAATGAAATCTATTCCCCTGTATCAAACTTGAATCTCTCTTCTTGATGACTAATAACAAACACATTTAAAAATAAATAGTATTACTGAGCCCTTCTATAGCACTTTAATCTTTTAAAATGCTATATAAGCAATTCATCTTTTAACATGCTATATAACTCATTTTTGTTTTGTGGGTTATGTGTTATTTACTAAATTTTTACAGATGGGGAAATAGACAAAGAGAGACCCAGTGACTTGCCCAAGACTGGAGTTAAGCAGGATTTGGAACTAAGGCTGGTTGAATTTTTTCTATAGAAACATTTTTCTGATAGAAAATAGGGTTTCGACAGGAAAATTTTTGTGGGAAGTGTCTGCTTTCCTTGAAAATGTTCAATTTTTCACTGGAAAACTGCAAACCAAATGTTTTTGGCCAAAAGCTAAATTTTTGGGTCAGTTTTCAGATGAATGTTTGGGGGGCATTTTAGTTAGTTTGTTTTCATTTCAAAGACAAAAAGAGAATTTTTTTTCAAAAAAACCCACAGATGAACTGGGGACTATGTCTGTACAACTTATGAATACTGATTGATATTGTGAAAGTGTATTAAGAAAAAACTGCTGTACTTTGAGACCCTATGTGTTTCTGGATTGACCATTGCTGACAGGTCCTGTAGCAGACACATGACAGACAGGGACAATGAGAAATATTTAGGGTTAACGACTATATTTAGACCTTGCACAGGTTATGCAAAAAAACCCAAAACAAAACAGCTTCATCCTTAGAAAAATCAGTTCAGCTGATTCCCCTGAAGGGAAAGGAGAAAGTATGAGCCATGGAGACTTACCAGAACTAGAACAAAAGAAGCCAGGTGATCAAGAGGGGTTTAAATAAAGAAACACAATGACAAGAACAGGAGTGGGACAGGAAGGGAAAGTGTGGGATGGAGTGCATGGTCACAAAAGTTGGCTATAGAGCTCAGTGAGGGAGAAAAAACAGCTAGTATGCAACAGCCTGCATGAAGAGGGGACACTGTCTGCCAACCTTCCTGGACAATGATGTTCCACTAAAGACTCACAAGGGCAGAGTAAGATAGAAAAGGACACCCATGTAACATTTGTTTTGTATGATTGGTACTTTCCTATGCCTTAAGTATAAAAGAGGTGTTAGACTGTGTAAAGTGTGTATGTTGATTGAATCATAGCTACTGCATAGTCCTGAGAGAGTTAAATTGTCAACCAGAAGTTGCACACCTGTGGGGTGGAGTTCTGGCATAGGAGTCTGTTTAAGTAACTGATGAATCTTGGGGTCAGCACTAATCTTGGGACCTATGGCACGTGGGATGAGGAGCCCCATTTCTAAGAAGGGGTAAGTGACAGAGACTCACCGCCCAGGAATGTGACAGAAACCACGGTAGGAACCAGTGCTGAAGCTGGTGAGTCAGAATCAAGAAGCTTAACACACCCCACAGAATCCAAAGTACAGAGGCTTGGATTCACCTCAGAGCAATTCTCCAGCACGGAGTACTCACTAGGACCTGTGACAACCCCTCCCCCAACCAATTTTTGACAGCTCTAATTAGAACAGCTCTCATACATCAGCACCCACATGTTGAGGTCTGAATTAGCTGAGAGATGTCCCAACCAAACACACACATATACATCTCTCTTATTAGTGTTTGATGCTCTAGTTTCATCCTTCTCCATGCATTTCTGTATTCCAATCTCACAAAATCTGGGGTTTCCTCAATTTTCTCACAGAAGCACGCAATGCACTGTTGGCAAAGGGAATCTCGGCAGATTTCAGAGTTGAATACAGTAAAATGCAAGGCCCAGCGGAAAGACTGCCAGACATGCTGAGCATATTATGAGAACCTGCTGTAAACTGTTCAAGTTCACAGAGTGGGAAGGAATTTGAGGGGCTATTTGTCATCAAAGGAAGGAAATAGGAGAGAGAAGGAATAATTTTGTTGGGATGGGGAAAAAAGGAAGAAAATGACCCCAAACTATTCAGGAAAGTTTGGATAAATCTAAACTTTGGAATCCAAATCAAACTTAGCACCCTTTGAGATCTGTAAGGCCGAAGGATTTTTAATCACCTGTAAACAATATAAAAATTACTAGAAAACATATTCTTCCTCAGTAGATTCTTATACTCTTGTTTACTTTGAGTAATAATTGACTTCAGTGGGACCACTGTAGAGTAAGGCACTATTCAAGGGAGTAAGGGCATTACATTAAATACCTGAGTAGCACAAGTCCCTTTGTCTTCTGGGCTCCATTAATTTCAATAGAACTTGTGCTTTGAAGATACTTAGGTGCTTTTGAAAATTCCCCCCGAGACTGGATTTTCAGAGGCACCGAAGGAAGTCAGACACCCATATCTCACCTAAGTTAAAAAGGAGCTGAGCACCTAGCTTCTTCAGACTCTTTTGAAAATCCTAGCCGTAATCTTTAAGATATTTAAAACACCAGGGGATGTTTCCTATAAAACTTGATCTTTCCTATTTCATCAGCCATCCATAAGGAATTCCGCTCAAGAGAGAATTTGGAGAAGCAGGAGTTGAGTTAACCTGGAATTTTGCTAGAAATAGTAGCTATTTATGAAGAAATGGTTTACATTTTTGTGGTACACTAATTCAGAAGAGATTGTACTGGAGTCTGGAAAATTGTTCTCTTAGGAGGAGAGATGGAGAGAATCTATAACTTTGACACTGAGGGACATCAACACGTGTAAGGTTTACTTCTTTTGCCTACCAGACATCTATTGTTTATTCCATGACATTTGGGTGTAAGTTTATACTAAACAAAAAGTTGTCAAGATGATAACTGCTTGTAAGATGCACTCCGCACTTTCTTTACTGATTGGAATTATGCTGGTCTTTTTAATGATATTCAACATGATAGTTTGTGTAGTTTGATTAAGTCTGTGTGCACGTGTATGTGTGTACATGTGTCTGTGTCAGAGAGAAAGAGAAAGAGAGAGAGAGAGATCATATCTGTGGGATCCATTCACTGCATTAAAAAATCCACAGTAGATTTTAAGGGAGGACCTAAATTCTCATTCTGTTGAAGTCAAATGATAATACTTACATTGATTTCAGTGGGAACTGATTAGGCCATGCTGAGCAATTTTGAAAATCCCAACCTAATTATCCATAATCAGACTCAGTAAAGAGTCTAGGAAAGAAGCAATAGCAGAAAAAACGTTTCTTCTCTCCCATTTTTTTAGAATCCACCCTGACCCACCTGTGAACCTAATTCAGTAGCAACAAGTTCTTTTAATACAATATTTCAGGAAAAGTTGACATCAAAATTGCAACCAGAAGTTGTTAACCTTTAAAATTTGTCCTTTAGTGCTGCTTAAACTACTTTAATCATTGCTAACCAAAAGTGCTTAATATCAGAGGAGCTTTGAACACACAAACTAAACCTGCCACTGCAACAAGGTGAAAAATATGTTGTGTTTTTATATTTCTTCTCACCAGATTGTTTAACTCTAAGGATTGATCAAATCAGCAGATCACCCAAGTATTTTACCTACTATCATCAGAGATGTTGGTCAGAGTAAATAACAGATTTGTCACAGAAAGATGAAAAAAAGGTACTTACAAAATAATGTTCAATGCTACATTGGGTCCAGTGAAATAAACAGCATTTCTGAAGCTAATGATACAAAACAGCGTGTTTCAAAATTAGTATCATTACAGTAACATTGTTCCTATGGACAGTATGGATTACTGAGTCAGAGTAATAGCTTCATTCCAGGTTGAAGCTACAACAGTGGCAGGTCAATGTAGCCTCACATATTTGATAGAATGTGCTAGTTAAAGAACTGGTACTGCTAAGGCCATTGTAATACTTTCTTTTTGGCCTTCAAATCAATCTTTTGCTGGATTTTATTAAGTAAATAAAGGGTTAAACCAAATTAGAAAGGCCTCTTCTATTGAATCTTCAACGAATTCCCAAGCATTTATCAGAATTCCATTAAAACTAAGGGATGGGGCAGGAGGAATCAATTTTAAACTACCAGGGTTTACACAGAGAAATAGATACAGTATACGTAATGTTTGTTAAGTGAACTAATGTAGCAAGTAACCAGTTTGTGAGTAGCATGCAAGAGTGAGTATCTGATAAATGAATGAGAGATCAACTTCTTAGATACAGAGTAAAGTAGCCCTCAGGGAACTGACTACTAGAATGTTTATGTATTACTAACCTGAGTATATATAGTTTGGGGCAAACTAAACAGATCATTAAAATTAAACATATTACAAAAATTCTGTATTCATGTGTGATCCTTTTTAGTAGGAAGAAGGTAAGGGTGGACAGATTGCACTGGGAAACTAGTATATTTACAAAGGGCCAGATCTTGATACTCTGACTAATCATAGAGTAAGGTTCTATACTATCAGTGTAAAGATCTGGTCCTAAAGTAGTTTATAACAAACCTGAATGAAGGTTTTGTATATCAAGAACAGGTGCACTTGGAAAGCACAGATCAAATCCTAAAGCCTTTACCCAAGTTTTACTTATTCCTTATAAAAACGTAACTTTATTTGGATATGTAAAAACTGACTAGGGACATCAGGATTTAGCTATATGATTTGTATCTCTGGCATCAGAGAATGCATCTATTGGAATTAAGGGAATTCAAGCAATGTTGAAGATGTACAAAGCAAAAACATAATGACTTGCCCTGCGTGTATTTTGGACATGTTCAGACATGCTGTACTCATCACTAAATCAAAATGTACCACACATTACCATATCCAGATATCTGAGAAAATGCTGCATATTCTTACAACATCAAGTAACTGTGGTATCATAGTATCCATCTACACATGGAAAATTGCTTGTTTCTGTCAACGTGCGTCACATCAACAAAGCCCTAATCACTCAACTCTCTCCACCATATCTGTTTCTGAAATGGTTTAACTGCTAGTAGTGTGGATGAGACAAATCTGTTCTTGACACTGTTACAGAAAGTACCACAGACACTAAGTACCACCGTCCACACTAGATGCTAAACTACCTTCATAATCAGAAGCACCTGTGGCTGTCAATCATTCACAGCAAAGGATCATTGTCCTAATGTAAATGGAGCCTCAGTTAACCAGGGGTGATAACTGCTGGTAAATGACCACGATGATCAATGGACATGAATGATGGAAAAAAGTGTTAAACAAAATGGGAGCTGAAATACCTTATTAATGATAGTATCATTCAACTTTCTTTTAGGCCTTGTGTATACTCAAAAGTGTATACTCACACTTTAACAATACTTATATAGTTATACTGGTACAACCTCCAGTGTTGATGCCATTACATCAATATAAAGATGCTTATACCTTATGGAAAAGGGAATAAAGTTATATCAATATAAGTGATATGGCCATACCCACGTATTCTCTTGTTCTCATTCCACACATACACTTCACATTGACATCAATGAGAGTCCTGAGCAAGGATCAATAGCAGAATATAGATCATGATAATAATGCACATTTCATTACACAAAAGGCTGATAGTAAGTTGCAGAATAATTAGTTTAAACAATCCTTCCAACAGAGGGATCATTCTTCCACTCAAGTCTGTAAACATTGCTAAAATGTAAAACAGAGAAAAACTCTAGCATCTCACAAGGAATCTGGTAGAAAATCTCTCTAAATTTCCCTTTATTTATCCCTCCATAACTTTTTCTTATTTACTATGTCTAAATGTTTCCTCTCCTTTTCTTTCATCTACCTCTTCAGGAATATAGAATGACAGTAAGTTTACTATTTATAGTTATAAAAATAGTTACTTCCATCTACTACAATGTGGCAAGTGATGCCCCAACAACTTGCACACTTGATGAAATGAACAGCGGAATATAATAGGATAGTGTGATTGATGCATAAAGTCACTTTGCTCAAAAATACAATTTTAAAAATGCTATTGAAGTGTCCTGATGAACAGTTCATATACATGTAGGTAATAAAGAACTCTTAAAGTTATCAGGACAGATTGCACAATGATTGATTAGTGCATATCTAACAGGTGTGTATCTCTCACTTTGGAGGACTCTGGAAGAGGGGTGTCTCAGCATAGCAATACATTCATCAGACAACAAGCAGACAAATAATTTGAAGTGTTTCTTAACAGTAAGAAGGAACGGCGATATTGCATGCCTCAGGGGATTAATAATGGGATATAAAACCAGAGTGTTAGTTTGAACCCACCTTAAGCTGTTAGTAACTAAGCTAAAAGTGGGATTTTCAAAAAGTGCCTAAGTAACATGAGAACGCAGCCCTACCAGCTCAATCTTACATCTTACAAAATGACATGGTAATTTTTCCATTGATTTCAGTGCGAGCAGAATCAGGCCCTAAAAGTTGTTACTGTCAGTGTTTATGACATGAGTCAAATGTTCTCAAAATAAAAGGCCAAGCACCAAATTAGCAGATAAACTGAATCTCTATAAGAAGTGATTCTCCCACGATATACTGGTAGAGTAGCGGGGGGAAGGTTGCACTGCCAATGCCTGGGCTACCCATGTTCTGCATGTAAAGAGGGCTTCAATCTCCACAGTGTTCACTCCAGAACCTTTCGCCATCACTAATTTCACACACAAAAGTTATAAGTAAAAATGGAATTCAAATACATCCTAAGGTGTTAGTAGCCTAAAAATTGTAACTGTGCTCAGGAGAAAACTTCATTTATCCTGAAATCTGCTGACTTTGTGGGGAAAACATTTGAATCCAAACCTGCAACTCATTTATGAGAAATGACTTTTAAAATAAATTCTGGCATATAAAGAAAAAATTCTAATTTGAGACCGATTTTGAGTACTTTGCCATTTTTCCCCTCAACCAGAGCTAAATTTTATTCTTCACAAACACGGGCACTTCTAAAAGGACCTGCTTTTTTTCCCCTTGAGTAATTCCAATTTTAAAAAATTTGTCTGACAATTCTGAATAGTTTGGGTAGAGGTTTCTGTTTCAATTCCCACAGTTTTCAGGTTTCTAAAAAGTCCAAATGCCTGCTGTGCATTTATACTCCGCTGAAACAAAACTAATAAGAAAAAAGCCAGTAGAAAATATTTTTTAGATAATTTCTCCCAATGTATGAATATTATCTAAAATTTTAACTCTTGCAAGTAATTTCTCCAGGTTAACACTGGGAAGTGAGATCATGTGAAAACCACATGTTAAGTAACACAATGTTAAACACAATTTAGCATTCAATGCAAACAAGTACTATTGTGTTTCAGAGTGTGCCAGCTGGTTGTGGATAACCCTATGGACCACCCCTCCTGTGTAAAGGCATCCTAGGATTATTCGCAGTCAACTGACACAAGGTGACACATGACAGTCTCTCTCAACTTGGTATCCCTGTCTATATTAATTTAGCAAGTACTTGTTATAACACCATTTCAGTAGTTTCCTAATACAGACAAGTCCTTATAGTGGAAAAAGGTTAATAGTGGCTTGCCCTAGTGATCAGTAATAGAGCTTTGTTATTCATATCTTTATAATTTTTAATTATATGAAAGTGTGCGTGAACAAACAGGTGGCAAAAAGTGTTGACAAGTCACATTTTTTTAGATTTGTTCAGAGTACATGGGAGTGTGCAGAGTTTCAGAAAGATCTAACCAGACTAGGGCTTAATTTGGCCACCTCGACTCACACAAAAACTATTGCCAAATCTCAGACATGGGCAGGCTGACCTAGTGGTTAGACAGGAATCAGGCCAGGTCAGATGTCAGGAGGCAAGAGTTTGAGACAGACTAGAGGGCAAATCGAGAGGCAGGCAGAGTCAGGTTACCAGGAGATTGGGGTCGGGCACCAGGTTACAGACAGCCATTGAAGAGTGATGTCGAGGACAAAACAGGATTGGAAGCCAGAGTCTAGGATCCATCACTGGCAGGGTCTGGAGCAGAAGCCAGTAGGCAGTCTGTGTTGTTGCACAGACAGCTCTTTCCCATGCCTTCCTAGTTTATATACTGGTATTGGCCAGTCAGTGGGGCAGAACTTCCTGCCAAGCCTACGTTTGCAGGGTCCTCTTTGGGACACCCGCCTAAGCGCCTAGTGGTGATGCAGAGGTGTCAGCGGCCCAGAACCCGCATAACTCCTATGTTCTAACCCTGCATGTTCTTACAATTATTATGCTACATGAGTACTCCCAATGAAATCCAATCATCTTGAGTTATGATAGTAGAAATGGACCCCTAAATGATGGATAAAATCGATCAGACTCCCATGTTAGTGTGTTATTGCTGGTATGCAAGTATGTGTATAGCAGTGCACTCATGAGCTTTTAGACATTTGTCAAGAACTCATTACAGCTCTGCTCACAAGAGCACTTCCATGCTCACACTGGTAGATATAGTTCTTAACAAGACAGAGTTCATCTGATCACATTTTGCAGATTGTTTTTAAAGGTCTTGCTATCTTGTCATAATTTCTGAAACTTTGGGGAGGGTTAAAAGAATAGGGTATGTGGTTACTTAAAGCAATCTGTATACATATTTTATTTCTTTCAGTTATTTATTTTTACTTGTATGTAGCTAACGAAAGGCCAAGCATGAAATTGGAGCTGCAAAGCAAGGCAGAATTTATTGATATGAAACTGCTCTGAGAGTTCAATAGGTGTGCAGCAAAGCAAGAAGGGTAAAGGGGCTGAATAATTCATTGAACCTTTAAGCATCAACAAATAACACTAAAAGTGAGGAATGCCTGTTTTACAACAGTAGGTGTGTGGTGCACACAAAAGAAAATAGATGTTCCAAGAATCAGGTTATGAGAACATTACAATAAACAGAGCTTGGTTTGTTTTTTTTCATTAGTAATTTTCAGGGAAAACACATTAAGAAAGTTATTTACAAAGAAATGCTTTGTAGAAATGGGGATTTTGTTTTATTTAGCATGGTGTCCCAAAAGCTGCCTCTACAGTAGTGAGCATAAAGGGAATGGAAAAACATATGACAACATAATGCAATAAAAAGAGAAGCCTCTGTTATGAAATAGCTGCAATAGTGGAATAAAAATAGTCATATTAATAAAAGTTAAGTGTCAGTTATACAAACCCCTGAACTTAAATATTATCGCATGTATAGGCCACTATATTTGAGTTCCAGGATCCATTCAAACCCCATTTTTCCAGTTGCTAACTTTCTCAAACAAATTCCTCAGGGACTGAATTTTTTTCATGGCCCCAAAATTAGTTTTATTGTCTATGTAAAGTTTGAGAAAAAACAGTTCCATTATTTTTGCTATGCGCAAATAAGAAATGATGTGCTCAAATAATGTGAGGCTTCACACTTGGCTTCTTTTGTAGTTCTCATTAAGAACCAAAGATCTAATTTAAAGTCAAATTAGATGAAAAATATTTGAGGCTCAGAATTTGACTATACACAAAATCTTTCTATCCGTTTTTAGATATGTTAAACCCAGCAGCAGAGAGTGCTGGCAACACTGACTAAGATGTCACAGATAGCAGGCCATCTACTCAGGAGTCCACATACAAGGGGAAGCCAGAAACGTTCTAAATATTGTCACAACGTAATGGGGAGAACCTGGGCTACAGAGTTAAGAATTTTAAAATATTCCTGAAAGTTTCCCCCCCCCCCCATTTAAAAACAACATTTAAAGGTGAGACTGTCTATGAAAATCCAAACTAACGTTTGGCTTTTTTGGTGTAATTGTTCTGGGGGCTGGTGGGAGGATTGTGCCACCTCTTCTGGAATCTTCATCAGGCCCTTCCTAGTCCCCTCTCAACCCCTTAGGAGCCACACATCACAGAGAGCCCTCCTTGGGGCCCAGGAATGGTGGGAGGGAATGCCCTGGGCAGACCTTTTGAGGGAGGAAAGGATCAATCTAGGCCCTTGTAATGCCATGTGTTATATTTTAACCAACTGCATTTTGTGGCATGATAATTATACATAGCATTACTTGTCATTAATTAAAATTAACATTCAGTGAGCATGAGATATTAAAACTGTGAAGCTCACACAAATGAAAGCAGGGCATTGAAATTGTTAGCAAACAATTTATAGGAGAATGCACTACTGCTATGACAGTGAATTCTTTTTTGGACTGGTCCATGAATGTTGCAGTTTGAAAATGTGTACATTTATTAATGTGTTATTTTTCTGAAAGATCCAGAAACCAGAATGTTTATCACTATCTTAAAATGCCTGTATCGGTATCGGTTCACTTATCTGCTGCTCACTCTGAATCTCTTTGATTTCACCTTGTGCTGACCTTATGTTATATCCTCTGTCATCTGTGGTCTCATTTGAAAACACATTAGTGGAATCTTCCACTTCTAACATCACTTTGCCTCTTGGGTAATCTTTTCTCCCCCCCACAACATCATCAGCCTCTGGAGACCCTGTGACTCCTACTCTTCCTGATGCTTCATTTCTACTGTAGTTTATTTTAATAATTATTCAGACCCTTAGACTTTTCCACTTTTTTTTTACATCTGCCTCCTCTTCTAAAGGAGCATTCCTTCATTTACTACTCCTTTGATTCTTCAAGGAAACATGACAGGCAAGTTGCCATAGTGAACATCAAGTAGGAGAAAGGAAGATAATTTTGCTTCTATTGTGCACAAAACAGTATCAGAGGTGACATCGAGGGCATTGAGAGATCTGTGAAACAGAGTTGTACAAGTTCTTGGTTGAGATTTAAAAGACCAGATTGAGTGTAAGAAGCCATTTTCTCACCTTCAGCTGTTTTGTCAACTCCAACTAGACATAAGTAGTCACTGATTATTATTATTATCCACAGAAAAACCTGGGGAGTAAGTAGAAGTATTATTGCTGGGTACGCCTTTAAAATTACCAGCAATAGTAATTATACTTAATAATATTGATATTTTAAGTGTCACCAGGTTTCACATCACTTATGCAAATGGAGCGGTTAAAACCTCTCTTAGAGCTCTTCTTTCATGCATTTTACAGTATCAGAAAGACATCACTATACCGGCTTATATAGAGAAGGTCATCTTTCCAACTATTAAGGCTAAAAACCTTTTAATTTTTTAAAGGAAAGCTTTGGCTCAGAAGAAGCTGATGGGGACAACAGTAGAGTGAGCCTCATATGGAAGATATAAACCACAGGGTGCAGAGACTTGTAAGTTTTCAAGAAATCACTTCACTCAGATATCTGGAATTATATTAGCTGAACTTCTGACACGTACACCAAGAAAATATTCAACAGCTCTTCATATTAAGTTCCAGTGTCTATGCATACCCTTTCAATGTAAAATTTGTTTTGTTTGTTTGTTTTTTTAAGTATCCCACTGAACTGCTTCTGAACTTGTGCTGCTGCTTTTAGCACATGTATTGCCTTCTGATTACACAGAAGGTCTCATAAATTAAGTACAAACAATATTTTACAGCTGCCTGGAAACCCTTATTGAGATTACTGTATGTCTTATCACAGCACTTTTTCCCCATATGACACAAGTCACTCCTTTGGTGATTTATTCACTGTAAAGACCTTCCCTGCCCTTTGCTCTTTTGTTCTAGCTAAGCTGACATTATCACAGAGAAGTTCAAGAGGCAGTTAGCTTGACAGTTTCAAACTCTCAAAGAGAAAAACAAGAATACAATGAATTTTCTTCCCTCTTTTTCCTAATAATATATGTATGCCTTTTACAATAGCAATGACTTCCATTGCTTTATAGTTCGTACAATATTATATTATATACACAGACAGACACATACACACACACTTGAAGGGTTACTTTAACCATACTTTTGCATTTAATTAACTGCAGCAATTATTTATTATTTTGGTATACTATAAAGAAAGTGAGACGTGTACTGAAGTGGAAGCAATATAAAACAATAGTTTAATTTCATTTCTAGGTTCTTGTGTGATACAAAATTTGCTCTGTTTGACACTCCTTGCTAAAACAGAGAACACTTCCTCAAAAATATTATTATTTTTACTCCTTATTTATATTAATGTAATGACAATAAGCTACAACCAAGATCAGAGTCCCTTTGTACCAGGCAATGCCAGCAGCCCGTTCCTAAAGAGCATACAGTCTAAACAGACAGGTGAGACAAAAGTTGAGAGGAAAAACAGAGAGGTGAAATGACTGGTCTTAGGTAACACAAGTTAGTAGCAAAACCAGAACTAGAACCCAGGTCTTCTAAGTCTAGATTCAGTACCATATCCACTAGACTACTCTACTTCTCCCTGGCAGCACCCTCCATGCCTCACATTTTGCTTTTACTAGGCTCATAACAGCCTCCCATTGCTGGGCATTCCCATATAACCATGGAGAATACTCTATGAAGGTTACCATACTTCCTAGAAAGTCTTCATGCAGTTGAGAGGGTTGAACCAGGAGGCGGGAGCTATGGGAGTCCTTAGTCAGAACAAAAACAATGAAAGTCCTGTAGCACCCTAAAGACTAACAAATTTCTGCGGGCATAAGCTTTCGTGGGCTGCAACCCACTTCATCAGATGCATGAATTGGAAACCACAGACAGAAGGTATATATATACATCCAAGGGTGAGAAACATAACAATGGGGAGGGCAAGTGCTAACAAAGTCAATTCAGTTAGGGTAGATGAGGCCTATTCACAACTGTTGATTAGAAGGTGAGAATGTGTGAACAGAAACAATTACAAGATAATTACAATTACAATTACAGATAACCATTCCAAGTCCCTGTTCACACCCAATCTGATTGTGTCAAGTTTGCATATGAGTTCCAGCTCTGCAGTTTCTCGCTGAAGTCTGTTTTTGAAGTTTTTTTGCTGAAGTATGGCAACTTTCAAGTCAGTACAGACTAACACAGCTACCCTTCTGGAACTTAATCAGAACATTTCCTATTGAACTTAATTATTACTTGATTTATTCCAGTTCCATTTAATAAGTCCCACCCACGATACGATAATTATAACTTGATATTTTCAATAGTCCTCTTTATTTCTGATCATCATCTTAAGCACCAAATTCAACTTATCCCTGTCTCCTACATTACCCTTCATTTACCACCATATTGAATTTATTCCACATACAGTTCCTCTTGCATCTTCTATCTCAGTTATCTCAGTTACTTCTAATCACGCTTTCTTTTAAAGCCCATGACAACTCATTTCCTTTCTTGGTATGAGAAAGTCCCTTAGCACGTATTCCTCACTACTGTGTATATAACATGATTAGCTAACTTTGCTGATCAGCAGCTTTACTCTTTAGGAGCCTAGCAACAGTATTCTGCATTACTGTGCACTCCAACTAAAGTCTTTAACCATGAAACACCACCTCAACTATACTGATCAAAAGGCCTTACAAACCAACATAAGGAAACTGATAGCCTAAAAAAAAAATGAAACACAATGCTAAGATTTCCAGTCAATCTGCAAAGAGACACTATCTCCATACATCACCACCTCCAGCTGTAGCACAATTAAACTCAACAGCCCACAAAGGTGTTCACAAGAATGACTAACAAAAACACACTTTCCTTTAGGGCTCTTAAAAAATTAGAGCGTTCTTTAGCTTCCACACACCTTCAAACACTAACCTAAACATGGAAATAGTAGGAAAAAAAAGAAATGAGATACAGCCGAAGGAAAACAATCAGCATGAGGCATGACCTAATTAAACTAAACAGTTCTCAGATGTGTGCAGGAGAATACATATATTTATGATTTATTTACATCAAGGATATCTCTTGAAACAATTTACAACTTTTACAAGAAAGTTCACTTCTGTTTTGGCCTGATTTTAAAAAGAATGCTCTTTAAATTTGTACACTGACATATCTCATTCAATCCATAACACCTACAGACAAAATGGGGCACCTCAAGTTAACAATTTGAGAGGTGAAAATTGCAAAAATGAAAAATAAACTAGAAAAAGTACTTTCCCCTCTGCTATCCTTTGAGTTCTTGATCTCTCTTAACTTTCCTAACATATTTTAGTCTTTTGGGGTATTATCTGCTCTCAGTAACATCATGATCTTTGAATCTCAGGAGAAGGAACAGGAAGAGCCTGTTCAGACCTCTAGCCCATTATTATTATTTTTATATTATAGTATTACCCAGAAGGCCCAATGAGAATCAGGGTCCCATTGCACTGAGTGCTGTACAAACAAGTACAGAAACATAGCCCATGACCCAAAGAGTTTACAATCTCAGAAGGCAAGTTAAAAAAAAAAAAAAAAAAAGGCCCAAGTGTGCTGGTTTTAGATCTGTTCAGACAATGTTGCAATAACAATTTTATAATAAGAGAAATATATTTTTCTCTCCTTAAATTCATACTCAAAAATGACTACATTATTTTAATTCAAACTTTGCAAAAGTAATTCACTTTTAGATAGACATCTATCCTGGAAATTTTCAGCCTGAAAGATGTAAATTTCAGATAGTTACAAACAACTGAAAATTAGGGGTTATTATATAAAGTACCATATATCACCTTTAGTAAAAGGGTCTGGGTCACTTCTGCTGTAAAAATGTCATTTAAAAAAGTTTATAAAAATATAAAGATAATATGAACAGCATTTTAAAAAGATTTTCCATTGAGACAGTGTTGGATAAAAATTACTAACCTGAGTTACTCATTTTATTTTTGGTGAGGTTTCAGAATGTCTGAGAAAAGTGGAACCATTATGTTCAAAACATGAAATAAAAACAATACAACTGTCCAACCTCAGTAACTTAAAAACCGCAATATCCTGAAGAACTAACTCGGGGGAGGAGAGGGACAAAAACAACAAAATAAAACAAAAGCCCTCCCTCCCGAGTTCAATGAAAACATATTAAGATAAATATCTAATTCATCTTAGAATAGCCTATAACAAAAAGAATTCCTTCATTTACATAGTACGGTATTCATCAGGTTGAAGAAATGAAGTTTTGGAGAATTTTATGCAGCAATAAATTATTTTATTAAGGTACTAATATTGCTCTCTCAGAATGAATGCATTAACATTTATTTATTAAACTATTAGAGAGATTGGATACAACAGTATAGTGGTCAACGTGCGAAGCTCATAGATTAACAATCTCTACTCAAAACATTTAAGGAAGCATCTTGTTCTGACACGAAACAGCTTCTAATAAGCTCTATGATTATAGGTAGAGCATTAACAATGAAAAGTTAATCGAACTATACAGTACATAGTCTTTTTAAAATCTAGGTCAGTATTTACAATTATTGACATGATTAGTCAATACCATGCCATACCACTGGCAGATGGTCAATTGCCATATAAACTATTCCAATTTAATAACGGGCAAAGAAAGTTATTTATTTTGGTCTTGTAAAAGAAAATTCATTGGTAAGGCTATTAATATGCAAGACTGGACTGGGAGTTTCTGTCTATAATGTTATAAGATGACTAACTGTTTTAAAGATACATTTTTATTTGTAATTTTATTTATCCAAAGCTTCCCAATACTCTAAACAACACTTATTGAATAGCCATATAAACGAGAAGCATGTGTTCTGAAATTCAAGTTGCACAATTTGGTCAATGATAAATCTGTTTCTTTACCCCACACTCAGAGTCAGAGACAGGATTAGAAAATTGATCCTGCACTCAAATCTCCCCTTTGTTAATGTGTATTTAAATTACAGTATTTATGCTGGAAAAACGTTTCCAGTAGCAACAACATCTATGATTTTTTCAACACACACCTGCAAACAACAACTTCCTAATGAGCCTTATCTTTCATTGCTCACGGGACTGTCAGTGCCATTTGATGCACATCAGAGAAGCAGATATGTATGAGGATTCCTATTCACCATTACAAGCGTGCAATTATGTTTTCAATAGTGCTGAATGCAACTCAGAAGACAGAGTTGGGATTCAGTTTCCGTAAATACACAGAATTTTGTACCTGAAAGTCTGCAGAATTAGGCAGCAAGTCGCATAAGATTTTGGTCTCTTCCACTGCTGGTTCAGTATGAATGTCAGTCGGGAAACTCACTTTTCTCACAGCATTTCAGGTCCCATTCCCAACAAAGACGAAGTGCAAAGGTGGCAAAAATGATGGGGAAAATAGACACTCATATGACTCAGAACTTCTTTTCAACACTTTGGTTGTAAAAGGAAGGTTTTAGGTTCTGTTTGTTTTGTTTTTGGAGTGGTTGGGGGGAAGGTTTCAAGCTTTCCTAACTATTTTATTCTTCCTTTGTACTGAAATGGTCAAAGGTAATGAGCTACAATGGTAATAGCTAGAAATGACAACAGGCTGATTTAATGCAATGTTTATTTACAACCTGTAGAGATTATGATGTTGAAGAGATATGGTGTTTTAGCACTTGCTTTCTGAAGTCATTGTGAATTAACAACTAATAGATAGCTCTTCTCAAGAAAGCTCTTTCACAGTGAGGAGTGCTGAATGAAAAACAATCAAGAAAGGAATTAATTTTGTTGCTCATTGATCTTGTTCCTTTTTTCGCGGTACCGCATTAACCTAATGAATTTATATCTGAACAGTGCGTGGAGCAGATATCTTCAATGACCAAAATGATCAGTAAATACTTTCATTTAACTAGGTTGTTTCTTTTTTTGCTAGTTTGTAAAATCTTGACAGCATGGGTGTAAACAACAATATCTTTGGTAGATTTTAGAGGACAGGATGGTGCCTTTGAAGATTTTCTGCAGAGATCATTTTCAGTAACACTGGTGCAAATACTGAGCAATTGATATTCAAGTAGGATTAGAAAATGCACACAGTGACTCAAGTCAGGCTGGTCCCTGATTTTCAGTTTCTTGTAAGAGTAAATTAATCTGCACGAGCCCCTATCTGGCAGAGATTATTTCCCTTTAATGGAGGTAGATTTAGGGTTCCACCAACTCTCCACTCTCTGCAGACCTGTGGCATAGAATCATAGAAGATTAGGGTTGGAAGGGACCTCAGGAGACTATCTAGTCCAACTCCCTGCTCAAAGCAGGTCCAACCCCAACTAAATCATACCAGCCTGGGCTTTGTCAAGCTGGGCCTCAGAAACCTCTATGGATGAAGATTCCACCACCTCCCTAGGTAACCCATTCCAGTGCTTCACCACTCTCCAGGTTCAGGGGGTGGAGGGAAGTAGCCCAGGGACAGCCAAATATAGTTTGGCTGAGTATGCAGTTGAACCAGTCAGTGTTGTGGCTTGAGCCCTAGGGCCCTGGACAGGGATGCAGTGGAGTTGGGTGGGCCTGTGTCTCCCCTCCTCCCTTCCCTAGCCACCCTGGGAGTGCTTGGCTTCTCTGAACCTGCCTACCAGAGGATACCAAGGTTTAACAGCCCTGCCCTGCCTGAAGGCTGGGGGCTATAGACTACTTTGCCTGCCCTGCCCTTCCTGAGGGCTGGGGGCACTAGACTGCTTACCAGTCCTGCTCCTGCCCACTAGTCCCTCATCATCAGCCGCTTGAGGGCTGGGGGCTATAGACCACTTTGCCATGCCTGCCCTGCTTGAGTGCTGGGGGCTACAGACTGTGTGGCTAGCCCATCCCACCTGGGGGAAGAGGGACTGGACACAATACTCCAAATGTGGCCTCACCAATATTGAATAGAGAGGAATAATCACTTCCCTCAATCTGCTGGCAATGCTCCTACTAATGCAGCCCAATATGCTATTAGCCTTCTTGGCAATAAGGGCACACTGTTGATTCAGATCCAGCTTCTTGTCCACTGTAACCTGCAGGTCCTTTTCTGCAGAACTGCTGCCTAGTCAGTCAGTCACCAGTCTGTAGCAATGCATGGGATTCTTCCATCCTATGTGCAGAACTCCACACTTGTCCTTGTTGAACCTTATCAGATTTCTTTTGGCCCAATCCTCCAATATGACTAGGTCACTCTGGGAAGTAGAGGTCCAGGGTGGTTGCTTTCCTCCCAGGCTGCTACCCATTTATATGAATAGCAAGCTCAGGGGAATAAGAGAATGCTTTGGCTCCTTACTCCCCTGTATAGGCACACAGCAAGAGTCACCAATTTTTTCCATAAAGTGTTGAGATGGAAGAGAGATATAAACAAAGATCATTATAGTTGCAAACCTAACCAAGAGGGAGCTGAAATTTAGAAAGAAAAATTTGAAAGGTGTTTAAATGTTGTTATGAGATCCCACCCCCCTTGCAAAACAGTATATATGCCTCAGAATTACAGGTCTCTTTTTTCACATATATTCATAAATTACATTGCTAAAATATTTATATGGTCAGATCTGGTTAATTCAAGCCAGTTTTGCTTCTCAATAAGATTTAACAAGAAGCTGCTGCATATATGATATGATCTCTTTCAGAAATTGGGATACAGAGAATAAAGAGCATGAATTAGGTTGGAATGTAAGAGCAACGCAATTCCATCAGAAACGGAGAGAACATTTGGGGTAGGGAGAAAAACTGGTTTTGGTCCAATAGTAAGTGATGGAAACACTGACAACAGTCTTCTCAAGAGGAATTTCTTGTGTGTAACAAGCTTCCCTAGCCTCCCTTATTCACCACCTTCTTTTGCTGTATTGGGGAACAGGCTTTTATGAAAACACCCCCTAAGCGCTTAATGCACGTATCATAGTGTAACTATAATCTCTTAGGTGGTCTGTTTTGTCTGCAGTGCTTCCTCATGACTATGCAGAGAGCTTATAAATTGGGCCACCTGTTTGGGCAATGTGATAAATTTAAATCTATTGTGAAATGAAAGAGTGGTTCAGAGTAACTGCATTAAAAAACACTTTACTTTACAAAGCCATCTCTTTGTGCACCAGCAATACATGAACTGTAACTTTAGATCAATATAAGATCCAGCATTATTTAGTCTGGAAGGAACAGCAGTATGCAATAATACTGACAACAGCAACAAATGCCTTTCTGGGAAGTGTTGAAAGCAGTGACTCTGTTTTCAGACTGTGTTTAGCTCTCAAGGCAGTAGACCAGCTAGCAGTAGGGAGAGCAAACTTTTTCCTAAGAGGCTCAAAGAGAAAAATGTCAGCAATTTGTATAAGAATTCATATCTGGGACCCAACACTTTCAATCTAAGTATTATTAATGTTTACTTATCAAGAAGCCACCTAAGCATCAGACTAATGAAAGACAGATTTAGGTTTATGAAGAAATAAAGCAAGTTTTGTTTACTGCAGAGCCTAAGTCCCCAGTGGCGAATTAAGATATATTCATAAACAAAATCTTTGTTATAAAAGAATTAGGGTTGAAAGTGTACTTGAATGGAGCCCAACTGCTTCCTAACCAATATCACAGTTCCTTCCAAAACTTCTAATCCCATAAATAAAGCCTGGAAAAGAATAGTTAAGAGATCCTGCCAGTTTCCCCACTTCCACATAATCCTTCATTACTCATTATCTCCACAACTTGGATGCATAAGTGGAGGAATATCAAGTACGAGCAGGGAGGTGGTATTACTTGTGTATGTGGCATTGGTGAGACCATTACTGGAATACTGTGTCCAGTTCTGGCATCCACACTTCAAAAGAATGGTGAAAATTGTTGTTGTTTTTTTTTTTAAAGGTTTTTTTAAAAAGAACTACGAGAATTATTTGAGATCTGGAAAACATGCCTTATGAGAGACTTCAGTTCAATTTATTTAATTATTCAACAGACGGTTAAGAGGTGGCTTGATCCTGGGCTATAGATACCTACATGGGAAAGACATTTCTGATAGTAGATTACTTTTTAATCTAGGGGGAAAAGTATGAGATCCAAATGCTGGAAGCTGAAGCTAGATAAATTCAGACTAGAAATAAGTTGTAAATTTTAAATAGTGAATGTAACTAAAGAGTGTAACAACTTATCTAGGGATATAGTGGATTCACCATCATTCCAAGTCTTTAAATCACAACTGGATATATAAAAAACATGCTATAGCTCAAAAGAAGTTATGGTCTTGATGAAGAAATTAGTGTGAGGTTCTATAGCCTACGTTATGCAGGAAATCAGACTAAAAGATCATAACATCCCTTCTGGCCTTAAAATCTATGACTCTTAAGAATCTATGAACTTTCAGTCTCATTAAGAAAAGTTTTATTTTAAATTTTCCAGATTTTTTGAATGAGCAGCAACGTTTAAACTGAATTGCTATATGAAGTCTATAGGAGGTGAGGCCTGCACCGACAGATAAGGTTTCAAAACAGGCCTCACCTCCTGCAGATCTACTAAATCCAGAGGTAATATGTGGTTGTGGGTTTGTCTGGGTCAGTGGAGGGGGTGCAAGGGAGGATTTTATTCACTTTGACAACCGTAAGTGGTGAAAGTTTGATATCTAGAAAACTGTAAGCACTGAATGTTTAATGTATATCTACCTTTCCATGTCCCTCTCTCTGCCCCATTCAATTGCCAGAATCTACCCCTCTAATGTCACTCAGGTGTGTGTGTGGGGGGAAAAAAACCACAACCCTGAGCAACATAAGCTTTGCCGGCATAAGTGGTAGTGTGCACAGCACTATGTACAATTTTATGAGCGATCGTACAGTGGTGCAGTGGCCTGGGTACAGCTGTGCCACTGTAAGCTCACTAGTGTAGACATTGCCTCAGTCTCTTAAGCATTACAGCAATAAAGCAAGCTCCTCAGCTCCTTCTTGCTTCCAGGTCTGGGCTTGTAGAATGAGAAGACGTCTTTGTCTCAGGGTTTTTTTAATATCTCTGTTCTAATGAGTCTTTATATAACCTGGTACCACAGTGTAAGGTTGTTATAAATATAAAGCTGTTTATATTCTATATCGTTATAATGCCCATACTAATCCTCCTTCCATGGAGAAATAAAGGGTTCTGTACAGTGATGAAACTTAAGAGGGACACTGCAAATACTAGTTTTACCAAGGGCATCATCAATAAACAATACCTAAAAGATTATTTTCAATTAATTAATTACATTTCATTTTAATTAATCATTTCAAATTAATTTTAATTAACGTTCTGCTGGAAAGGAAACCTATCCAGTTTTCCAGAACCTTGATTCAAACATTTGGAGTCTCACTGCATCAGGACTTAAACTACAGAGTTCAAAATCTGCTGATCCAAGTATGGGACCCAGATTGCCTGGTTAGCCAGTTAAGAAGCTGTGGTAATCATACTATACCCTCAGATCATCAGCCGTTGTAAATCAGAGTAGCTCTACCGAAGTCTCATTATTTCTGGAAAATAAAGGAGATTTCCTATTTGACACAATATGTGCATAATATTTTCCCTCCCTGCAAAAAATACCAGCGGTTTGGGTCCTCCTGATTTTGGTTAATTCAGGTGACATCTATCCCTACTTTGTCTCTGTTGTCATATTACTGGGCGAGGGAAAGGAAAGAAAAAAAACAAAACCCCAAAATGACATCCAAAGATTTGATTCAATCACATTGACTGTCTGACAATTAAACATGTTGAACCAAAGCTTCCTTTTTTATTGTACTTCAGAGATAGATCAAATTGTTCAAAAGCTATAACTTAAAGAGTATGGCCCATCAGAATAAGGGAATCTCAATATGTTTGCCATCATCTGTGTGGAACCTCAGTGCCTCAAAGTAGACTGAAAATATGGTTTTGTAGTTCTCTCTCTCAGAAGTACTCAACAGTATAGTTCAGTTCTATATCATTTGACAACACGGTACAGATCTTTAGCTCTGTGAAATGGAGACTAAAGGATGTTCAGTTAAGTCCATTAGGAGCCTGCTTTAGCGAAACCTCTGTTTATTTGCAATAGTTTAATGCAAAGCTTTCAGAAGGTTTTAATGGTGAAAAGAGTTTTCATTTGTATTCTTTTTGTTATCATGCAGTGTACACACAGTACATAAAGGGTGACTTTCTATTATTTATGTAAACGCTTTCAGAAAAAAGATCTACTCCAAAAAATCACAAAGCCAAGAAGCTAACACACACAACCAAGTTGAAATACATAAACCGAAAGGAGGGAAGTGCAAAGTAAAATGATACTTTTGTGAGGGCTGGAGTAATGTGGAGTGATGCAGAAGCACAGCAAACAGGAAACTCCTTCACCAGTTGAGGTCTAGAGGAAAGTCAACTGGAATATTCAGAGAGGCATTGGGTTATGATGCCCTATCCCATTACCACAGGCTAAGAGGTCATAAACTCTAACTGCTGCAGGCACTTTGCTCCTCTTGTGCTAAGGCTCAAAGATTCAGCAATAAGAATCCTGTTAGATAGTATCTTTAGAGAAGAGAGTCTTATATCGAAACAGGATTTTTTTTCAAGAAGGAGCCGCTGCCTCAGGAGATTTTTTTTAAGTAGGTGAGCCCAGCCATTTTGCAGAATTTCTGATTTGTTTGGGAATTGTGACTTCTCTAGGATGTTTATTTTTTAAAAAAAAAATTAAATAATTAGGAACAAAGAACACTTAATCCCAATAATTTGAAATCTGAAAAAATTTAATGTTAAAATATAGGGAAGCAGCCAGGAGTCTAGTCTCTTCAATAATATGATAATTCCTGTTATTGTTAAATGTAATTGCAAGCATAAATCAACCGAAGATACCTAAGTTTTACATTTTCCACCAACACCTAAAATGAACAGCCTTTACTTGATTCTCACCCTGTGTCTTTTAGGCTGCACAAATCCAATAAGGGTTCTGAAATAGAATGGGGTCTAAATCACAAAATCTGCATCTGAGTTTGGGTCCAGATTTCAAATCCTCTACCTCCCTAAATTCAGTGGATGTTCAGACTTGGGTTTCTAGTAGAGTCCATTTGTTGTGTCAATTCCTTGAAAGAGAACAGAAATCGAAGAAGATTTTAAATCAATTCTCCAGCTGTTTCTTTTCCATTACTAGGTACAAAATGTTAGAAAATGGGGAAGGGCGGGGAAAAATATCTATTCTAAATGCCTACGTATCTCTGATACTGAAATCTACGGAGAGTGCAGAAGCTCAGTGATAACAAGAGGAAAGCAAACTCCTAGAAAATTCTATATTAAGGTTACAGATGTAACCACAAAGACCATAATGAAAGCTACAGTAGATGGCTATAAGCTATGCCAATGGAATTAATGGGAAAAATGAAGTTATAACCATCAAGCTGTTACGTGAAGGTAAAGTATTAGGAAAGTTAAGCTCAGTATTCAGGAAGAAATTTCTCAGATTTATTGGACAGACCAGTTAGACAGCTGAGGATAATGATAGTATGCCAGCTCAAAGGACAAAGACTACATTTAAAATATTGAAAATACAACATTGGGAATCTGTTATCACTAGGATAATATTCAGAATGATATTCTACTCTAGTGATATTTTTGCCTGGTTATTAGGTTCCAAAACTTGTTTATACAGTCTGCCTCTGTTTTCTGACTCCTGATTCCATTAAAGTCAATTATGAACTCCATTTCTATTTCTTATATCACAAACCTTGTTTTTACAAATTAACTAAAGACAGGAGAAGGTGGTAGGGGGTCAGATCTGAATAAGGTTTAAGGTTGAGTTTGTGTCTGAGGGAGGGTTGAGTATCTATTAGTTGACACTTAAATCCCCAGAGCTATTCACATGAGTTGTCATCAGAAATCTCCACAATTAGGTGATCTTATAAGATTTCCGCCATTTGGGGAGAAATCTTATGAAAACAACTGTAGAGATTTCTGATGAGTCAGAACTGGAAAACTGGCCTCCATTTTTATGGAATTTGAATCAGGACCAAAGCTCCTAGGGCAGATCCAGATCTGGGAATTCAAATCTGAAGGTTGCCAGCCCAGACATTTAAGGGAGTTCAGTTTGGACATTCCATTAGGCCCATCTCTCAAAATAACATATAGCAGACTGTAATTGGTTACCTCCAAAGCCCTTTCAGAAAAGGAACATAACATAACATTTTTATAAAGGATATAAAAAGAATTAGTAAGATTTAAGAAATTGTTAATAAATAATTGCCATTTGACTGCTTAATACACTAGGCTCCCGTTGTTTATCATCTTTAAACAACACAGTTGTAATGCCTTAGTTTTTTATTTGTGACCAAATGTTTTGAACAACATGCTGGTCAATTCTGTACTAGATTCAAGTTTACTTCACAAGTCCTGTCTCATTTCCTGGTCTAACAGAAGTTGTTAAAGGTAGAGGTGTCCCATCACTGTGGGACATCTACAAGTTATATTCACAGGTTCTAATGAGTACCATCCAGCCCCCACCCTCTTGCAGGGGAGGAATATCATTGGACATGGAGCCCTTTGGGTGAAGTAAACACAAGAAGAGAAAATATAATTCCTTCTGAAGGAACCAACTTGCAACATTTAACCTTTCCGTTTTAAGGTACAATAACAATACTTAAAACATATACTGCATAGCCCCATTAATCTTCAAAGTGCTTTACAAACATTAACTAATCTTCATAATATCCCACTAGGGGAGGTAAATATCATGATCACTGTTTTACAGATGGGAGAACTGAAGCAGAGAGTTGGCCAGGGCATCAGACTGTGTTAGCATCAAAGCCAAAATCAAAACTAAGGAATTCCTGGCTCATAGTCCTATGTTCTGTTGAACAAATCATAACTTCAGTATGATGTCGTATCCTCTCTGTCCCTTTTACTTTAAATACCTTCAAGTGCCCTATGTTCTGAATCATGCCTTATGGTCTTTGGCGAGATAACGCCGATTATTACGATATGATCTTTGGACTTAGAGCCTTTGTCTGATATATTCTTTTAATGTGAAATTGTTTTCTTTTGTTTTTATTATGACTGCATTTTTTATTTGCATTTATTTAAATTGGCTTTCTCTTAATTACCTGAGCTACAATTTATGTACTTTGGTGTTTTTGGCTTCAGTTATTTATGGCAAGTATGGAATGATGATAATGACTGATAAATAGCGTCACGATTGGATCTTGTAAAAAACCGAGTAGTGCCTAGTACACAAAACAGACTAATTGTATTTGATTTCATTGATATACCTAAATATAAAAAATGCATCTTATTTTTCCTTATAATTGAAGACAAGCAGTATTTATAACTGAACAGCATTATCAATTTATAGTAGGGTGGAGAAGAAATCTCTATGATATAGAAATATTTAATTCAGTATCATGTTATAAGCAACAATTCTTATAATGGATTCAGGGAATGTGTATGATTGGATACATTTAGCTAAAAATTCAGTTTCCTGAATAATATTTAAAATAATGTGGATCATGTTCATGATAACAGGCAAATATTTTTTTACTGGAATCTTAATGGGTGATTAGTGGTCAACCATTTGAAAGTCAATACTTATGCACTACACCCAGTTAATGTGCTAAAATGTCAAGTGCTGACATGTCAAGTGCTGACTGATTGCTGCCTAATTAAAGACCCATAAACAACTTTATATTGCCACAGAATTTCTCCTATAGGTCTTTGCAGGGTTGTTCTGTCCCACTCAAGATTAAGTTCAAGAAAGCTTTTCTATCTTGTGCTCTGTTTTGGATATACAGCTTTATTGTCCAGCACACAATGGATTTTTGTTGTATTCATTTCTTTGTGATTTCATACTAATGAAAATGTCTATTTTTACTGATTAAAGCTTGGCTTAATTTGAGTGAAGCTTCCCCCAAAAGTTTTGCAAAAACATTTAAATCTTGCCCTGTGAAACCTTTACTTTTTCTGTCCTGGGCCTTACATGAACAGAAGCTTCCAACTGTGTCAAGCCTTACAGTAATTTTGTGATATGGGTAAACATCCACTAGACAGAAGGAAGAGACTATCAGACTTGGTTCTGGAAGGCTAGAAAGTTTAATATATTAATCTAATGCACAACCTCTCACTTCAAAGGGCTGAAAGTGCTCAGGGAGTTGTAAAGTTCTACTTCCACTTCAGTGAAGTTGGCAGAGTTTTATACAAGCAATAAAATGCTGTGGAAAAATGAAACCAAAACAGCTGAAATACACAGTGACATGAAAAGAAACTCCAAGCATAGGTGAATAGATTCTTTTAGAGGCTAATTAGCTAAATATGAAGGTAACTCTTTAATACAAAGTAACAAAAGAATTTGCATGGTGCCAAGTACAATTAATGTATTAGGCAAATAAATTGCTTTTAATATTCTCAGAATGAAAAACCCATATAACACATTTAAACTGCACTGTAGTTGTGAGCAAGCCAGATGGAGTTAGTCTGAATGTAAAAAAAGGATTTCAGTTCTAAAGAGTTTCCAAATGATTGTTTTGCACCATACTGCTGCAGTTGTAATCAGCAGAGGTAGTCAAGATAAGTCTGCCTTTAACTGACAAGAGAAAGCTGCTGGTCACAGTGTCTAAATCTCTGCAAACTATTCCCCATCCAGACACCTTGATCTGAAATAGCTCTGATCTATTGATCTTCAGGATACAGGGCAAGACATATTCATTTACTGATAGCTAGGATGATCTCTGCCCCTACATGGCTGCACTGGGGAATACAAATCTTTCCCTCCTCTGAAGCTATTTAAGACTTTTCAAGATCCTGAAATTCTATTGCCTCAAGCCATGGCTCCACCTCTCCAATGTGCCATCCTGCAGAGCTGGGCTGGCATGAGATAGGAAATAAGTTGCACCCTTTTCACAGTTGCATTAAGTTACTTCCTCGCCCCTCAAGAGTAAAAGGGGAACAGGGAAAGTCACAATTCCATCCTGGGCCTGCTTCTGGAGGAAGTAACGAGGGAGGTAGGCATTTAGACTTGATTCTGACTAACAAGGAGGAATTGTTTCTGAATCTGAAGGTAGAAGGTAATTTGGGTGAAAGTGATCATTAAATGATAGATAAGGAAAAGAAGGTGTGAGAGAAGCAGAATAAGAACAGTTCCAGAGGGGTAGCCGTGTTAGTCTGCATACAGCAAAAACGACGAGAGTTCTGTAGCACTTTAAAGACTAACAAATTTAATTTCTGCAGGCATAAGCTTTCATGGGCTGTAACCCACTTCATCAGATGTAAGGAATAGAAATCAGATTAGGTGTGTGTGTGTGTGTATATACACACACATCTAAGGTTAAGGAACAACAATTGGAAGTTAGGTATAAGGAAAGTCCATTCAGTTAGAGTAGTTGAGGCCTATTCACAACCATTGATTAGGAGGTGAGAATGTGTGAACAGTGACAATTACTTCTTGTAATAAGATAAGCATTCCAAGTCCCTATTTAGACCCAGTTTGATTGCATCAAGTTTGCAGATGAGTTCCAATTCTGCAGTTTCTCTTTGAAGTCTGTTTTTGAAGTTTTTTTTGTAGAAGTATGGCAACTTTCAAATCAGCTGCAGAGTGTCCTGGAAGGTTGAAGTGCTCTCTGATTGGTTTATGGATGTTACCATTTTTTATGTCTGATTTGTGTCCATTTATTCTTTTGTGTAGTGACAGTCCAGTTTGGCCAATGTACATGGCAGAGGGGCATTGCTGGCACATGATGGCATATATAACATTAGTAGATGTGCTGGTGAATGAGCTTCTTATGGTACGGCTCATGTGGTTAGGACCTGTGATGGTGTCTCTAAAGTCGACGTGTGGGCAGAGCTGGCAACAGGGTTTGTTGCAGGGGTATGTTCCTGGGTTAGTGATCTTCTTGTAGGGTGTACAGTTGTTAGTGAGTATTTGCTTCAGGTTGTGAGGCTGTCTGTAAGCAAGGATAGGTCTGCGTCTGACAGCTTGAGCACGTGAGGGATCATCTGCTAGGATAGGTTGTAGATCCTTAATGATGTGCTGGAGAGATTTTAGGTGGGGGCTGTAGGTGGCCAGTGGTGTTCTGTTGTTTTCTTTGTTGGGTCTGTCCTGTAGTAGGTGACTATCTAGTTACTTATTTGTTTTTGTAACTTATGCCACCAGCACCACCTTATATACTTTTAGACATCAAAATAAACAAATAAAAATAGACCTCTTATTTCCCACCAACTGCCATCAATTTATCTTCTGGGGATAAAACCAGTATCTGCAGCATACCTCTTTACCACTTTTTAAAATCACCTTTTAATGCAGAACCTTATATCTGTCTATGTGAATAACTGCGTAGTCATCAGTAATGAATTGCTGACCATGCTATAATTGGCCAGGTTTCATGGTTTGGAAAAGCCAACTAAAATATTGAATGATTCTTCGCTTTCACATCAACAAAACACATGCAGAAACTTTGAAGAAACAGACTCTCTTTTGTGATACTAAAACCTGTGATCCCAGCTGTAATCATGTTTTCTCTGCCATATTGAAAGATGGGCACAAGGGAATGCTACTAGAATGTACTGGAGATAAATTTTCAGAAAAATGGTCTCCCATTTGCAGGAACAGCTTGCAACTCCAATTTTTTTGCTTGCATTTTGTGGACACAAAATTAAATGTGGATGCCAGTCTCAATATTTACAGTTCTACACAATTTGCATCTGCATGCATGTAGTTAAAGGAGCAACTGCTTTGATTTGTGCTCTCAATTCATTTGTTGGATTTGCAAACTGTACAGATGTAAATTGCACCCATGAGCACAGAGACTGGATCTCTATGAAAAATTTAGTCCATTATTGGTCACACTTTATATTGTCTTATAAAGTCTTATTAAATGATTAACAGATGTTATCAGGTTGTTACAGATATAAGTAGTATGTTCCAGATGGTTCTAAGAACTTCTGTAGAAGGTACTGAAGAGACTTATAAGCCATGTTTACAAGCAACTTATTTTCCTGTTTGACTCTACAGCAATCTATAACAATTGAGTAATCATTTGTTTAACTATCTATTAACCATTTTAATGCGTTATACATATTAGCTGACTAATGATAATACATCCCATTATCTAGCTAAACCATGAAATATGACATATAATTAAAACATTGCATCCTGAAGATGAAAGCACGCATCTGTCTTAGGGCATGCCTTGGAGAACTGGCCATAATTAGGTGTGTTTAATTATTCTGTATGTGGTGCAATGTAAGCCAGTTAATTCAGAAGAACCTCAAATTTTCATACACAAATACTATTTTTATCTTGGTGCTATTCTGTCTTTAACTCTGTATTTCATTTCAGACACAGAGATGCACCACAGGATTTTTACAAGAAGAATGTACTAGCTTTTTCTTGTACCTCCCCCCAAAAAAACTAATTTGAGAACTTTATAGCTCAGTGTCATTAGAATACATGATTTTGAGGAACATAATTGTCTTCACCAATTTGTTGCTACTATATTTACATTTTATTGACTTAATGACGAAATTCTATTCTATTGATTATACCTTACACTTCCTTTGGTGTCAGCAAATTTTGCTTCATCAACAGCACAGTTTAATCAAATAGATTCTGGAGTTTTCAGTGCACTTTTAAAAACTGCATGCATTTTTCTTAGGAACTTGGTTGATGGCATAGTTAAAGAGGTTACTGAGAATTTGAAATAACTAGCTAAAGGCCATCTGTTCTGCTGAATGTTCTAAGAATTCTTGGAAAATCTTCAGTTTTTACTGTACATTTGCACAGTTCAATAAGTCTTATAAAGTAAACTCTCTTCACACACTTTCTGCCCCTAGCCTAAAAAGTCTGCCTTAAAATCTGCATACAAAAGACACAGCTCCTTTGACTGTTTGAACCACAAAGTTTGATCCTGATGTAGTTGTAACATGAAAGTATGACATGTTGGGATTCTGTTCCTATTTAAATCTTATTTGACATGTTTTAATATTGTCTTCTCAGCCGAACTGAACTGTGATTAGACTTGACAGTCATTTTATCTAAAACAAAATCTTTGTGGTTTTGTACACAGTTTTATTCTAAATTTATATACACATATCAAAGTAAAATTTTTTCTCTATGGATGAAATTCACTCTTGTGCAGAGGACAAGTAAAAGTCTTGTGCATCATTTAAATCCAATTAAAGCCTTGTGTTGAGGGCTTAAATGAAGCATAAATCTTGGACTGGCCCTTCATATAAGGGAAAATTTCACCCTATAAGAAATAGTACATTTAGTTAACTAGTATTCTTAGTCATACATCTTAGACCTCAGGTGACATCCTGGCAGCACTGAAGTCTATGAGAGTTTTGTCATTCCCTTCAGTGGAGCCAGGGTTTCATCTCTTTTCTTTTTTTGGTCAAGCAGAGTGAACCATTAACAAATTTCAAACATTTTTTGCATAAGTTTTCCCATCCTTCACCCTGGAGGAGGATTCACAACTCAAACAGTTTATGGGGCTAAGAGAAATTGTGATCTGTTTTTCTAGTGACTATCCTTTTGTCACATTCTGGGGTGCAATGCAGACCAGTTAGAGGTTGCATCACCACCTGCTTTAGCCTTGGGCACCACGCAATGCTTTGCTGTTGTAGCTCCCAACCTGGGCTGCTCCCAACCAGCATACAGGTGCCACCCCGAGTGTCTGCTTTTTAGATAGCCCTGGTTCAGCAGCCAGTCTACAGCCCCACTCTGGCTTCCACCAGTCTTCGTTACTACTTGCAGGGTGACCCCAACACACTCCCAGTCCCAGAACCTTGACTGAGGAGAGAGTCAGTCTCCATCTTGCTGGAACACTGTGGGTGAGAAAAGCCATCTTAAACAAAACCCTGAACCAGAACTTGCTAGATTAAGTTTGACTTTTATAAGTGTGTTCTCTTTTATTTATTGGTAACCTTTTCTAACTTCATCTCTGATACTTGAATTCATTTAAAATCTTATCGTCTTTTGTTAATAAACTTGTTTTATTTTTAATCTAAACCAGTGCAATGTTGTGGTTAAACTGAACTGTTTGGCAAGGCCGGTTAAAGTAACCAATTGTTGAATATAGACTCCTTAAAAGGGGCAATGAACCTCAATATCAGAACTGGAAATCAAGGACTAGGAGTGTGTTGGGGTCACCCTGCAAGTAGTTACCACGGCTGGTGGAAGCCAGAGTGGGGCTGTGGAGCTGTAGACAGGCTGCAGGGTCAGAGCTTTTGAACCAGAGCTGTCTAGCATATAGACACTTGGAATGTGTCATTCATGCTGGTAGGCTGATTGTGAGTAGCTCAGGTTGGGAGTTACAACACAAAGCATTGTGAAGTGCCCAAGGTTATAGGATAAGCAGTGACACAGACTTTCACTGGTTCACACTCCAGAATGTTAGACCTGTACCTATTTTTTCCCATCTACAATCTTCTCGCTGGATGAAATTCACCCTTGTGTGGCAAGCCAACACAAGTCCCATAAAAACCCTATTTTAAGGAGCTTAAGTGGGAATTCAGTGGTGTATAGGCTTTCTACTTGCCCATTGTATAGGGATGACTTTCATCCATTATGATTAACAAATCACTCTATGTTCCATTTTCACTATGTTTTACTTATCAAATTAAATATTTTTTTGCAATATTTGCAGAAAAATTTTTAGCATTAGTTTCTAAAAGTACCAGCTTGTTGTCAGAATTGATTAGGAAGGGAAAGAGACCTTGTGATTAAAACATAGATCTGAGATTCAGATGACAAGAATATCATGTTTGATTCTTACACACATTTCCTGTGTTACCTTCTTGCTTCATCCTCTTCATCCATAAAATGGGGATATTAATATATCTAACTTACAAGGGAATTAAATAAATTAAATATGTATAAAATACAATGAGATCTTTCAATGGTCAGTGCTGTAGTAGTAGTAGTATTAATATTCTCAATTGTTTTATATAAACCTAATTTATGGAATTATTCAATGGCTGTCTCTGTTTCCTGAGGTCAGAGTTAATAGCTCATTTATCTAGTTATCCTGCTTTGGAGTTTATAACAGGAGGAGAAAGGATGGTTTGTAAGAACTTTAATTATCATGGATTTTACTTCAGATTGCCTTTTGTATTTTACTTGTATATTTAAAAAGTTTATTTTTTTTCTGCATATGATTCAATGGCATCTAGCTTTTGAATTTCTAACTGAGTTAAAGCTCTTTCTTTCTTTGTTTCCTGTACTAAATAATGTTGTCTCATCACAGGTTGTTGTTGGGTTTTTAAAGCTCTTACTTCCCATGAGGTGGTTAGACATTACTTGAAATCTAGTTTGACAACCATGTGGTCATATTCACAAACAGAACCAACGTTTGCCCATGTTCAGCGCCTCGTATTGTATCCAATGCCCTCAGACATTTATTCACTATACATAATCCAAATATACTCCTTTTGGAGTCTGCTGTGATTTTTTTAATCCTAATTAATAATGGAGCTGTTGCCCTGTAGCAAAACTAACAGCAGGAAGACCAGAATTATCAAAAACAACAGACTTGTACATTGTGTGTATTTCTCTGTTTGTCTTTTGAATTTTAATATTGTCTCTTTAACTTCTGGCAGCATTACAAATTCTCCTTGTGCCAACATGACTTCATTATATGGTCTCTTCTTCTGAATACATATTTAATGATCCAAGCTGAGGCACACCTCTCACAGTTAAAACTCAATGATACGTAATCTACCTACATTTTTGTCTTCGTTCAGTTGCCTACTAGTTACCCAGTAACATAATTTCTCACCAATGGTCTTGCTATTCATACTTCATTGATGTTACTTAAGGATTTCATTTACAATAACTACTAAATTCCTGCTCCATTAGCAACCATATAGTTTCAGCTGTAACAGACTTGAGGTAACAGAATTTAGTAACTAGAACAATTTTATTCTTTTCAATGTCCCCTTTTGTAAATCTACAAGGTGTTAAGCCACGGAGGTAAAGCCTCTATAGATTAACTAGATGGCTTGCTCTCTTGACTTCTTGCACTATGATTTTAAGCTATTGAACATCCATGGAGTTTTGTGCCACAGTATGGAAAGAGAAAAAGTTGGGCAGGACAAACAGGGCTTATTTTCCCAGATACCACACAAGAGATTTTCACATCATAAAAGCACTGCTGTTATATGTTCACATTTCATTTTAGATCAATATCCCACAGATTTTTGTTCTTGACTTAGTAGGAGAAAGAGGCAAAGTGAAAGGGAGAAGGGATACTAATTCATTATGGTTTCTGACTATCCTCATCTTCATTTCTCACATCTTCCTCTTTTTCAACCATCATGCCATACAGATCAGCAAACTGTTAGTTAAATAGTGATCACTCCACTCCGATGATGCTCTCTCACTTGTATTGTTTAGTAAATTAGTATGTGATTTTGTGTTTAACGAAAACAAATACATGAAAATCTTTACAAAAAAAAGGAAAGCTTGCAGGACAAGGCATCAGGAGGATACAGGTTTTGCTGACTAAATGTTCATCTATCTGAAATAACTACAGAATGTAAATGAGAGAAATGCCACTCTGAAAAGCCAGCAGGTTTGGATTCTGACTTTTGAACCATGACAACCCTGAGGCGGACAATTTCAGATAAAAGGTTCCCTTCTACTCTATAGTGGTATTTATACTGACATCTCCAATTGTAAAACCAGGTTGATTTCAATACAACCCAGACAACATCAAAAACAAGATGGGTAGGAGCACAGCAGGGAAGCATGACAGGTTCCCAAATCAATATTAAGTTATGATTCCCCACAACATTCATACTATCAATATTCTTATCAGCATGGGGATAATATTCTGGTGTGCCAGCATATGTATAGGTAATAAGAAGCCAACCTTCCCCTGCAGTTTTATTCTAAGTTGATCATGATTCAAATCATTCTCTCCCTCTTCTAAAAAATGACTTGATTTTACAAACCAAAGATATCCACAACAGTTTTCTTATACTAAAATGTTAATTATCCCTGAAAATGTGTTGCTAAGAAATGTGAGACTTGAAGTCTGGAAACATAGATGTGTTTTTTCCTGTACTTTAAGATCTCTAGTGGTATCATCCAAGTTGAACTATTCTTTTGCATGGCTAGCTGTCACTGTGAGAAACCTAGTACTATAAATGAGGTAACACTGATACTCACAGGTAGCTTCATAATAAATGTTTTTCCTGTTATTGTTCTGAATTGATAAGCCCCTACTTCATTCACAATATTGCGGAAATCTGAATGCCACAATATTAGGCTTCCACCACAATTTTGACAGAGGGAGGCCTTTTCAGTCCTGGATCCCCAGGCGGCTGATAATGGGAGCTGTGCTCAGCCCCGGGTGACCAACAGGGGGAGCCCCTGCTCTCAGCCTCAAGTGGCCAACGGCAGAAAATTGCAGAAAAGTAATAATGGACTTTATTACTGCAAAATAATAAGATCCATTATTACTTTTCTGTGATTTTCCATGGCTTGTCCGCAATTCAGCTGCAATTTTTAGACAATCATCCTGATATTCCAGTAAGGCTTTACATATTAAGTAATTTGTACCCCAGTCTAATTTTGATTTTCAGTGCAAAAGCTTTACATACAAGAGCAGAGAAATAAAACAGAAAAAACTGAGAACATTTAATTCCTCAATATAGAGCAGAATCCTCTTTAACAATATATGTGAGTGGAAATGGAAAAAAAGTGACTATTCCAATTATCAGAAGCTCATAGGAATACACTGAGCTGAGAGAAATTCACTCAGTTAATAAACTGCTTAAAATTAGCATTGTAAAAGCAGTAAGATATTAAAAAATTATTCCTTTCTACTGGTTGAACTGCAACAGTGAAGGGAAGCAGAATGAAATAAACAAACTGGGATGATTGATTTACCTCCACCCACCCCAATATAGGAGATAATCTGACAAACACCAATTAACACCTACAGGCAACTCTGGCTAGATTTGCAGAAGATGTCAAGAGTGACATTTAAATGGACAAGAAATATGATTTATCTATTGTTTAGAGTTACTGAAATGAATTGCATTGACTCTGTTCTCTGGCACTTGTCCTATTTAAGTGGGTGTGCCCAAAAAGTGGATTCTGCTTTATTAATGAAAAAAATTCACTATAAAGGCAAATATTGTTGAGTTAATGAAAATTAATCAGGTTTAATGATGCTATATTTACAAGAATAGAAAAGTCCTTGTGAGTACCATTGTAGTATAGTTGTTTCCACTACACATACTTTCTGTGTGTGTTAGCTCAACCAGAAACATGAATGGGACGAAACTTGCCAGCCAAAATCAGTCCCAAACCAGCAGCAAATTATTTTAAAAATAAAATTGCAAATAGATTGGTTTGCCTGTTTGGAATAAAATAAGTACTGCAGCATAAAAATACAATTGATCAGATCCTCAGTTATTGTAGCCAATGGAACTAAACTCACTAGATGAGGATCTAGCTTAATTTTTCTGAGTTTTCTTCCTTTTTCTTTAGCATAATTCAAGACTAGCTTGATACATAAAATCTACATTTGGAAGGAAATTAATTCACGAAGTAAACTAATTATTATGGCAAAAGACTAGAAGAAAAATACTTTAAAATCTCAAGACCAAATCACATTGTACGCATGCAGTGTAACATTTTCACATGACAGATTAATATTTGATGAGTAAGTACAATATTGGAATAAGATGATTACATTTTTATGACAAATAGCCCTATTTTACATCTAAGAAACCAAATAAATCATCCCACATACATGGATAAGAAGGTGAGTAAAGTAACATTTATATCTGTAAAATGTATGTTAAATCAAGCATCCATGCATGTATACATAAAACTGGTATCTAGAAAACCTTTTCAGTGAAAAACATATTAATCAAGGGAAAAAAGGTTTCCAAAATAAAATATACAGAAGAAATAAAAAGTGAAATAATGTGGGCTGGATACAAATGGCGCAGCTTCCCAATTCCTGATTCTATACCCAATTAAGTTAGTGGAAGTATTGCCATTCACTTTGCACACACTATGGACTTGTCTGCACTGTAAGATTTATTATGGTATGTTTAAACACAATTGGAAACAGTTTAGTTAGATGACATGAAACTGACTGACTGGGTCAGTATAGACTCACACTACCAGGACCTGGGTTTAACCACGACGAGCTGAAAACAAATTTTCCGTTTTGATGATGGCTGCGAAGTTGTGATCAGTACAATGTTATGAAAATGGAGCATTTCCAGTTGTAATTCAACACAATAACATTTTCTAATATAAAGACACTCTCTATAAGGCACTTATATCTGACAACAGGGATCAACAACAGTTGCCCTTATACACATGCTGAACATAGACCAGTGTCAAATCATGTTTAGCACCAAATTGGAAACCAGCATTACCATCTGCTCTTAGATACATGTGTGCAATATTCATTGACTTCATAGTAAGTCTGCTACTTCTCTCCCACTAACAGCAAGTCTTGTCTACACTACAGACTTTACCTGTTGCTCACAAAGGCTGCAGTGGAATCAGAACAGAACATCGTTTGTCCTGGTCTGTTTCATTAGCAATGAGTGATTCCGCAAGCAGGCAGAACCTCTCCCAGGAGCCAAATTTAGGCTTATACTAAGAAACCTAAACTTGCATATCTGCTTCATTATTTTATCCTGGCTTTTTATGCATGATTTTCAACATCAAAATACTTCCATTTTATATACAGGTAAAATGAATACCATTGTAGGAATGTTCAGCTTTCTCCCAGGATATAATAGCAATATGGAATTGTCTTCACCAGTTTGAGTATAAGGATACTATACAGTCACTGTCAAATACATGCACTGCTAATTTTCAATAGGCAGACAAATATCTGCACCTTGTCTAACTATTGTCCTAAGAATTTCCTATCCACATGTGCACAAAAAGTTTGGGGCCAACTGCTGTCAATGGAGATATTCAGAGTCACTTCAGTGGGATCAGACACATATCCATCTCAGCTTCTCAACCCATGGCACACTGTATCTTCAGTCACTTGAATTTCTCCATTTCTCCTTGCTCCAGGCCCTTCTTAGTCCTCTCTTACCACACAGACTCTGATATAAAAGGGAAGGAGGAGGGGTCATGGAATAGACATGTGCAACACATCTCAAAGAGCAACAAATACACAACAAGTTAAGAACTGTTTTCTCTTTGAGTGATTGCACATGTCTGTTCCACTTCTGGTGACACACAAGGTATTCCATCTGGAGGTGGGTTTTGGAGTCTGTCTGAACAATGATTAAAGAACTACTTGTCCAAACTTGGCATCATCTCTGGAATACTGCGATATAGGATGAGTAATCAAGGTGTGTACTGATGACCAAGTTGCAGCTCTACAAATATCTATTATAGGTACCTGAGCCAAAAAAAGCTGTAGAAGCTGCTTAAGATCTTGTTGTGTATGCTACCACCCTGCTTGGAGGGGTTACATTAATGTCATAGTACAGAAAAATGCAGGACAAAATCTCCTGTGTTGAGATTGGTAGGCCTTCATTCTGTCTGCAAGTGACATGAACAGCTGGGATGACTATCTAAAAGACCTAGTTCCATCCATGTAAAAAGCCAACGTCCTTCTAATATCCAAGGTATAGAACATCTCCTCTCCTTATGAGAATGGGGTTTAGGAAACAAAATCAGTAAGTGGCTTGATGGCTTGGTTGAGGTGGAACTTCAGAAATTCCTGACTAAAATAGTATTGACGTGGATGCAAGTATACCTCGTCCTTATTGAAAAAAACTTTGTAAGTAAAGTCAGCTACCAATTCTCGTTACTCCGCCACACTTCTCAAAGGAGGTAGTAGGTAACAAAAACATTACTTTCATAAATTGATGCAGCAAAGAGAAGGTGGCCATTGGTTCAAAGGGTGGAGCCATCAATCTTGTTAGCAACTGATTTAGGCCACAGGGAGGAATAGAATCCATGACATGGGGATATAACCTGTCCAGACCTTTTAAGGATCTGACTAACATAGGATTAGAACACACTGAGCAGCCCACAATGGTGGATGGAAAGCAACAAGGGAACCTTGCCAGGGAACTCTGATGGAACTAAATTGATAGGTCGTTTCAAGAGGAACAAATAGTTCAAAACATGTTGAATCAGAGCCAGGACTGGCAAAACACCCTTTGTTTTTGAAAACTGTTTCACTTGAACAGGTAAGTACATCGAGTAAATGGCTTCCCTGCTAGTCAGGAGAATGTTTTGCATTTTCCCTGAACACTCTTGCCTCTTGAGGCATTAACCGCGGAGCATCCAGGCCATAAGATGGAGTGTCCAGATTGGAATGTAGCTGGCATCTGTGGGAAATCTGGTCAGGTTCTGTAAGTAGTGCCAAAAGAGACCCGGAAGAGAGGCTCAGCAGACTGGAGAGCCAATGCTGATGAGGCCAAGTCAGTGTTATGAGGATCGTGCAAGCAGGAGCCTTTCTGAACTTGTATAGCACCTTGGGAAGTAGAGAAATGGGAGGGAAGGCATACAATAGTTTGCCTTTCCAAGAAAGTAGGAAGCCATCCATCAGCAATCCCTGATTATTACCTGCCCTGGGACAAAAGAACTGTCATTTTCTGTTTGAGACAAGTAGCAAGCAGGTCTGAAAAATGAGTCTCATGACATCAGATCTGAGAAATCACTCATGATCTCTGCTATACAATTTGCTTAGGCAATCTGCCAAGTTGTTTTGAACACCAGGAAAGCAGAAGGCTTTCGGGTGAATACAAAACTCCCAAACATATATTGTCTCTTGATAGAGACAGTCTGATCTGGCCCCTTCTTGTCTGTTCATGCAGAACATCACTATAGCGCTGTCCTTGAGGACTTGTAGTGTCTCTCCCTGAAGTGAGGGAGAAAAACCAAACAGGCCAAATGAACAGTCTGCACCTCCCACATGTTTATGTGGAGAGTCGAATCTTACTGAGACCACAGACCTTCAGTTCATAGGTGTCCTAGGAGAGCTCCTCAATCTAGATAAAAAAGTGTCTGTAACTAGAGTCCATGTGAATAAGGGAGGGGTGAAGGGAACTCCTATATATACATTGGCCAGTTCCATCCACAGGAGAAGGAGGCTAGTACTCCTGAAGGCGCTCAGATCAGCACATCCAATGGATGAAAACTCGGGGAGAACACTGACTTTAACTAGCCTGTAACTTTCTGAAATGAAGTCTGGCATGTTGAACCACATGCATGCAGGAGGCTGTGTGCCCCAGTAGTTTGAGCCAGTGTCTTAGTCTTGTAAGCAGTTGGGCTTTGATTTCTATGGAAATGTTTAATATTGTGTGGAATCTGGCTTGAGGCAGGGATGCCCTGGCTACTGTAGAATCCAGAATCATGCCTACAAATTTTATTCTCCATACTGGGAAAAAGATTGACTTTTCTTTGTTGGTCAACAGATCCAGACTAGATCCCCGATAGACTTGCTTCTACTTGGAGCCTGAATCCATCTCATATCAGCCAGCTGTTCAGGTAAGAAAAACTAGCACACCTGTTTTCCATCATGGATTTTGCAAACACTCACAAGATAACAGTCTGAATGGTGTTGTTGACTAGAAATCTTAGGACTCTCTTGTAGCTTTGATGGATAGTCACATGGACAAATGCATTCTTTAATTTGAGGGCAGTGTGCCAGTCATCAGGATCCAGGGCGGGGATGATGGAGAACTGTGTGATCATGCAAAATCTTATTTTCTTTATATATTTGTTCAAATATTCCTGGTCCAAGTTGGGTCTAAGACCTCCTTTTGACTTCAGAATCAGGAAGTAACATGACTAGAAATTTTTCTCTTGATAAAGAGGGGAAACCTATTCTATAGCTCCCAAATAGAGAAAAGACTGGACTTCTTGAAGGAGGACATCCTTGTGAGAGTAGTCTCTGAAGAGGGGTGGGGAAAGGGGTTAGAAGAGGGAGTGCAAATAAACTGTATTCCTGGTTCCATGGATTTTAGGACCCCTCAGTCTTTGATAATATGGGGCCAAGTACATAGGAAGTGGGATAAGCTGTTGGAAAAAATAGAAAAAGGAGAAATACATTGCGATCTGGTACTCTGTCTCTGACAAAATAGTCAAACAGACTGCTTGGGATTTCCTGATCATCTTGAAGAACCCTCTGAAGAAGAAAACTTAGGAAGAGGTGCTGGTCTTCTGTGGTTTTTCCCTCAATTTCTCGAGGGGTCAGGTTGCCTAGATGGGAAAGACGGAGAACTCTCTAGAGATTGAGGGTAGAATTGCTTTCTCTCAGGGAAAGGTGTGTAACAATTTCATCATGGCTGTTGAATCTTTGACACTGTAGAGCATGTCATCTACCTTCTGCAAGAAACAGTAGGACCCTCAAAAGGGAAATTCTGGATTGTCTGCTGGACCTTTAGCACAAGACTGAAGGGACTGATGCAATGAACATCTGCTCCAGGCTGCTGAATCTGCCCCATTTAAGGACGTTTGCACAGAGATTTGAGTCACCAGCTTCTCCTCGTCTAACAAGGCCTGGAATTTCTGTCTAGCATTCTCTGGTAACTTGTGCCAGCATATTGTTGCAGAGGCAGAAGTTATATCTGGCCAATAAGGCTTGCTGGTTAACAAAATAAAACTGTAGACCGGATGTGGAATAAATTTTCCTACCACAGTGGTCTAATTTCTTTCATCTTTGTCCTTTGGGGTAGGAAAGCATCGACCCTGATGCACTCTTTCATTTGCTGTCAAGACAACCGAAGTACCCAGTGAAGAATGGATATTAAAATGTTCATAGTCTTGAGAAGGGACTTGGTCCTTTCTCTTGGTTCTCGTAGCTGTTTGTGGCAAATGCCATCCTCTCTGTCTCTAAGATTTTGTAGACTCTAGGATGGTCTCGTTGATAGGTAGAGCCACTCTAGAAGACCCTGATGAATGCAGAATAGCCACTAGCCTTTGTGGACATTCCTGAAATGCCTCAACTGAAATACCAAGAGAGGTAGCTCCTCTCTTTAAAAGTTCTTGATAAGCCCTGTAGTCATCCTGGACAGGCTCATGAGGTGATAAGGAAGAAGAATGCAGAGGAGAATGAGGATGATTGTTCTGTAATGCAGTGAGTTAAGATTCTGAAGTGTAAGTCTAGTCTTCAGGGTCTTGCTCAGCACCAACCTTGGTGCATAAAATAACCTCCTGGACTTCCTCATGTGAACTAGCCTGTCATATGCTAGGATATCTGAAAGGTTGAGGGACCAAGGAAGATCTGGAAGTGGGATGCAAGTCCCACAGGTTCTAGCAAGGCCATGGGTATTGCACTGCACCTGAGCTAGAGGATCCACCACCAGCACTGGCTGGCTTGTCTCTTGGACCTTTGGGGAATCCAGGACTGAGACACAGAATAGCTCCCATGCTGCTGCACACGCCTCCAGCATTGTCAGTAGAACAAAATTTTAATGGTGCTGTTGTTGTACTGAAGGACTATCTCAACAGCCCGAGTACCGGTGCTGGAGTCAACAACACTTGATAAGAAGAGGTCAGTACTGGCAAGTCTCTCTTCCCAGAGCATGCTTTACTCTGATTTTCTCCTGATTGTTTACTGGAAGATGACACTGAGGATCTCAATCTTAAAGTGGAGCCAAGACTTAGCTCCTTCTATAAATGGTCTGATCTTTTCTATTTCTTTCTTGGCACCCGGGAAGGGGATTGGGCCAACATTTAGAAGCAATGTCTGGAGGGGCACTCCTCACTCATGTTGAAGTACTTGGTGCCCACCCTGAACAGGAAGGTTCAGACAGTGGATTCAGGGTGACCTTCATGGGGACGTGGCCTCTCTGTCCTTTTTTTATCTGGAGTTTGAAGTCCCTGAAAATCTGACAGGGTCTCAAATGTGTGATCCTCATTGAAGCACTTTGGACAGCTGGAATGAATGGAATTGAGGCACTTTAGACAGCTGTCCCTCACCAGCTTAGATTTTGCTCAGCTGGCACAAGCTGAAGATCAACCTAGAGACCAGGGCATGCCCCGATACTGTGCATCAGTACTCTGTGAATAAGAGGGAACCAACAGTCCAAGAAAAACAACAAAGAAAACCTACATAAATCTAACACTAACGAATACCATTAACACCTTTTACAAAAAGGAAGATAATTTCCCTGTAAAGGGACAAATTACTTGCAGTAGCAAGCTGATATAGTTGGCCTACCGATCCTGGGTGGAAAAAGGAACAGAGAGTTTGGGGTGGCTCTGCCCTTTATACCATCCTGAAGCAGCATGAAGTGACAGAGATTACATGTGCTGCCTCAACGAGTCCTGATAAGGGAAAAATCCCCAACTCTGGTACGGTGGGTGCACACACACCTGAAGTGTAATAGACATGTGCAATCAGTTGAAGAACCAGCATTTTTTTACGAGGAGAGATTTCAAACTGAATTGAAGTTTTGCTGCTTTACTGTCTTTATGACCTGCAGAACAGTTTTGTGTAGCCTGAAAACTTGTGTATTTCACCAATAGAAGTTGGCCCCAATAAAAGATATTACCTTACCCACATTGTCTCTCTAATATCCTGGACCAATAAGACTACCACAAACAATTTATCACTCCCTAGCATATATAAACCTTTAGGGCCTAGTTTGACAGTCCTAATTCAGGAAAAACTCCCATTGACCTCAGTGAACTACAAGATTGGACCCTTATATAGCAAGTTACTTATTTACAAGACTGTTTTTGCAAGATTAAATGATTATGCTGGTTTATTATATAGTATCTGCAGATAAACTGAAGTTGGTGAAAGAGGAGGAAAAACCCCAGACTATCAATCTAACAATTAATGGGAAGATAAAATAATTCACTGGGAATAAAATTTATTAAACCTATTATTTCACAATAGAAATGTGTTTTTATTTGAAGGAATTTATTCAAGCTTCAGTAACAGGTGTTCTTTAAGAGACAAGTGGATTAAACCTCATTGGAATTGTGGGTTGTTTTTAAAGAAACAACCATATTGTTGGGAAGCACATTCACATACAGAGGGCCAGAGCATCAGCTGGTGTAAATTGGTCCAGCTCCATCAACTTTTACCATTTTAGAATCTAGCCCAATGCATAGCAAAATGCGCACAAGTAAAGAAGAGTGCTTAGGAACATTTCATACACACTTGTCAAGTCCGTATAAATATTATGCATGAAATTACCTTTATTATTTTGTAAGAATTTACACTATTTTCTAACAGTGAATAAGTACTTTTTAAGAACTTACCTTTTCTCTTCCTTGATGGTCCAAAAGTACACTGGCTAATCAAGCCATAAAGCCTATGACTTCTGGCAACTCTTTAGAGGGTTATAAAAATTGCTTCTCAAAGTTTACCATTGCACTATGTAGTAAATGATCCACTTTAATCAAGCTTCAGCTATCTTCAAACAAAATAATTACATCAATGACTCTTGCTTTAAAGATTAGCTATGCACCAATCCCCTGTATGACACATTACTGAAGGGAATAAAGCCACATAAATGATATTTATAAATGGCAAATTTATCTACAGAAGTTAGTTCAGACACACTGAAACAGAACAATAAGGATGTGAATGAACAATAACAAAATAGTTATTTATCCATCAGTCTGTCATTAGAAAAGCCAACAGGGCAGCTGAGTACTAAGCATCCAATGTGAAATATTAGCAATTGCAATAATAGCAAACTGAACTATCAATGTAACTCAAGGGGCTCCTTCAAAATGAAACCAACTATATCTCTATGAACTAGATTAGGCAGGTGTCAATTCATTAAATTAACTACACCAGTGGTTCCCAATCTGTGGTTTATGGACTATGGCGAGCTGGTTGGTCATAAGGTGCTGACTCTACACTTTGTTTCTTCCTGTGTGGTAAATTAAAAGAAGCTAAATGTACATTAAATAGTTTCCTAATATCACTTTTCCATGTAAGCAATTCCTGTAGTTATTGCAGGCATGTGTATCCATCTTTAACGGGAAAAGAGGAGGGCTATAATACACAATCTCTATGAAGATGTAGTTCACTATATGAAAAAGTCTAAGAAACCCTTCCCTAGTTTTTATGTAAACATAGCACCATACCTTGAGATGGGGGATTTCCTTCAGACGGTGGTAACGATTACATGAACTGTAGCCAAGAATGCACAATGGGAAATAACGGATGAGGGAATAAAAAGAAAGACAAATAAAATGGAATGAAAATGGTATGAATGCATATGAAACAAAGATGAAATATGAAACAAAATTAGCCCTGGCACCGTAATAGACATTAAAGGGAATGAAATAATCTCACACTTCCTGCCCTGTTCACTAAATTTGAGCACAAAAAACCCTTGTTAACCTCATCTCTAGATTAAATGTAGCTATTACTTGGATAATGACAGATTAGGTTTTATTATACCAAGATGCCAGCTTTCCTTATACTTCTCCCCCCCATTTTTATGCATTATTGACTGAGGAAACAAAGGACTAGGTCATTAGCTGGTGTAAACTATCCCAACTCCACTAGAGTCAATGGAGCTAGACCAGTTTATAGCGGAGGATCTGGTCCAATATTTTTACATTAAGCTATAAATACCTGGGGTGATATCCCACTGAAATAAATGGAAAAAGTCCCAATAAATCCTGAATAATAATAAACAATTGTCTACACAGAGCAGCAATGTGTATTACAGGGGTATGATTTCTAAAAGTGCACTAGCATGTTGTACACTAACTGGTCTGGGTAGCCCCTGTTGTTGTGGATTAAAAGTTCCATAATGCACTTTAACAAACAGTTCTAAGTTAAAGCCCACTAGAGAACTTTTAGTTTGTGCCAGCAGGGGCTACATGGACTAGTTAGTGTGTAACACATAAGGGCACTTTAGAAATCACACCCTTGTAGTGCGCATTGCTGTTCCATGTAGACAAGCCCTAGGTGAAATTTTATGGTCTCCTAAAATCCCACCTAAAACTCCTAATTCCATACTGCATATTGGTGGTTATATGTTAACAGCACAACAGAACACAATGAAGTCCATGCTGCTGTGAGAGATATTTCTGTCATTAGACTCAGAGAGAGTTTACTTCAAATCAGTAAGTGTCATGAATATACTTCCTCTCTTTTTGCCAGAGACCAGCTCTCTTAATCTTTAAAAACACACTACAAAGTCCATATATTCTTGATGGAATTAAGCAGTGAAATAGAAACTTGGAGTTTTCATGAAATGCGTTTATCAGTGGGTGGGTTTTTTATGGCTTATGGGCCTTATCCTGCAAATACTCATATGCACAAGTTAACTTTTCTCATGTGCAAAGTCTCAACAAGTTAAATCTCGACATTAGCGCTTATTGGGGGGAGGGGGAGTATTTATTTATATGGGAAGAGCAATCCATTCTACCATTTTGAAGGTAATTAATTAAGCTATGTAAGGCTGGTGTTCACTGTTTTTCTTATAAATATAAACACAAAATAAATACATTGATGCATAGTTTGTTATATTCTATATAATATAATTTCCTAGGTACAATCCCATGTATTCTCGTTAAATGGCCTTTTCTCCTTTCTAAGTGAAGTCACTGACTAAGTGATGCCCCTTTCCTTCCTGATATTACTGCAGAATTCATACTTTTCACCTCTGATAGTTACAGACATTTCTCAGTGTAATTAGATTCTTATTTATCTCTGTCTCTCCACATTTTCTGATCATTCCAGTCCTAATTCAGAAAAGCACTTGACCACCTGCTTCAATCCATCCCTATTAAGCAAAGCTCTTAAACTTAACTTTTAAGTACTTGCTTAAGTCCCATTAAAGTCAATGGGATTTATGCAAAGGCTTAAGTGTTTTGTTAAATAGGGATAATTTGCTGAGTCAGGGCTTCTCAGATTATCCCTGTGTATAAATATCCATAACAGTGGTTAAAGTAAATAAAAAATAATTAGCTCTGGGACTGTACCAATGACCCAGATCTGAACATCCCTGTACTCTGGAGAGGTTTGGATCTACATGTAAAGCATGTGGCACATGCCTATCCTGCTGGTTATCCTACAACACACACACACAGAGAAGAGAAGGCCATTGCAGAGAAACTAAATGAATTCTTTACATCAGTCTTCAAGGCAGAGGATGTGAGGAAGATTCCTACACCAGAGACATTTAGGTGACAAATCTGAGGAACTGTCCTAGACTGAGGTGCCAATAGAGGTGGTTTTGGAACTAATTGATAAATTAAATAGTAGTAAGTCACCAGGGCCAGATGGTATTCACCAAGAGTTCTGATGAAACTCAAATATGAAATAACTACTAACTGTGGTATGTAACCTATCACTTAAATTAGCTTCTGTACTAGATGACTGGATGATAGCTAATGTAATGCCAGTTTTAAAAATAGGTTCCTGAAGCGATCCTGACAATTACGGGCCTGTCAGCCTAACCTAGTATCAGGCAAACTGATTGAAATGATAGTAAAGAACATCTATTAGCCAAGATGGTCAGGATACAGCCCCATGCTCTGATTATCCTAAGCCCCCAGTTGTCAGAAACTGGGAATGAAAGACAGGGGATTGATCACTTGATGATTGCCCTATTCTGTTCATTCCTTCTGAAGCATTTGGCACTAGCCACTGTCAGAAGATAGGATAGTGGGCTAGATGGACCATTGGTCTGTCCCAGTATGGCCATTTTTATGTTCTGAATGAATTTATTATAAGCAATTGAATGTTTTCCATTTGCAGAGAATGTAGTTTGTATCTGCTTTATCATTTTAAAAACAAATTCTTTATCCATTAAAGTGGTGTTTTTTGTTTTTTTTTTTTTTGTTTTTTTTTTAGTTCATACATTTTATGCCATTTTATGGGCAGTTCTAATGGCATAACAACTGAACAAAACTGCAGAGAAAAAAGTACATTTAATTCAACCATTTAATAATAATAGAAGATAAAATGCTTTTTTCCTGTTATTCAACTGGTTTGTCAGAAAACCATTAAAACTATTTTTAAATTAAATTAAATTATTTATTTTCTGAATCTCTAAGGATTTTTTTAAAAAAGAAAAAACACAGGTCCTCTCATATCTGAGTGCATCTCCATATATTGTATAGCTCTACTGATAGTTCAAAGAAGTAAAATGATAGAATTAATTACTGAAAGTTAGTTTCTTTATGCTACCATTCTCCAGAGTGCACCATTACAGCTTTAAATTACAGAGAAAAGAAGTCTGAAAATAAAAGAGAAAAGCAAAGCACAGGCACAGAAAAATGTGATGAAAACCATTTTTATAGTGTACTGTTTCAGTTTCATACAGCACAGTAGGATGAAATAGCAAACAAGTCCACTGAGATACAGGCAGCAAATTTACCATCTTACCCCACCCGCCCTTTAGTATTTTAATTAAAATTGGAAAACTTAGCAATAGCTTCAATTATGACCATTCTGCTCTGCAGACCAACCTTTAATTTTGTGCCAGTAAAGCCATGATTAACTGATAAAATCTAAATGACTTCTAATATTAATTGGATATTGCTAAGCAGTGGGGAGAAAAAAAATCTAAACAAATAGTCTAAGCAAGTTGTCTATAATTAACTCGCCATAAATTCTTATTACAGTGCACACTGAGGACTGATGTGGGGAATTGCACATCACAAATAAAAATGATCTTAAATGCAAAAGGACATCAGAATTATGGCCCTAATTCAGCAAAGTACTTAACATAAGTAGTCTCATCGAAACCAGGGGGCCAACCCATGTATTTAAAGTCAGGCACATGCTAAAGTACTTTGAATCAGGATCCAAGAGCACTGCATTGATAGTGAAGTAGATTCATACAACATTTCACTTCAACTAGAACACAAAAAAATACACTAATTCAGCAGGACATATTAGCAAAGCATAAGTGGGATTCAGTTAAAGGATATGGTGCTTTTGAATTTTATCCTACATCTTCGTGCTAACAGAAAGCTAAATCCTGGCCTTTATTGCCAAAAGCATACACAACAGAGGTAAGAGAGTATGGCCAAATAGGCATCTGCCACAGACCAAGACGCTCCAAGAGGAGTATGCACCATGTGTGTATAGGGGGACTGTGTCCATGCACCGTGTGCATGCATAGGGGGACTGCTCTTTACTGATCATATAATTAATGTACTATGTCTGCTTTAATTCAGTGTTTCCCATACTTTTGAAAGCGGAGCCTCTCCTCAAGAAATTTAAACCAATTGCACCTCCAATGTAAACCTGCCAAATGTTTTCAAAAGCCTACTCATCTTAAGTTATACATTTTCCATCCCTCCCCACCCCCGCACACTGGGAAAAACTGGTATAGATCTTCATAGTGTACTTCCTCTCTTGCATACTTTGATGGGCAGTGGAACAATGTTGCCATTTAAAGTACCATTATTGACTTCTGAGTTAACACCCAGGGAAATGAATGAGATAGTTCATGACTTAGAGCTATTGCAGGCTCCCTGCAAACTCAGGAAGATATCACTATGTCAATTATACTCACTTCACAGTTTGAAGATTTTCTATATAACCATAACAGTTAGAAATGTACTTTCTTTTTAAATCAACGATGAAACTCTGAAGAACAATGCAGAGGTATGTCCAGGCCCACACCCCACTCCTTTGCATATTCTCCAGAAGAAAGTCCCACGCTTTGGGAAATACTGTTTTAATTTATGCCAGCTAGCATTTGTATACACAGCATGTTTATCTACTGTGGATATTCATTTAGGGGTAAATTGTGCCTCTTAGCCACAGTTTACATTAAAAGGTAATGAGGAACCCCAGGGAAAGTAATGGGAGGCATTTGCCCCCTACCTTATTCCCTTCTCCCTATCGGTCTACATATGATAGGGGCACAATCTACATTCTCCAATTTTTTATCGGTGGTTCACTGAGTTTTCTTCCTTGTTTTGTTGTGTTTATATAACTTATTTACAGCATGTAGGAAACATCTGATTTGAGAAAATATCTACTTATCACAATTTATTTTATTTTTTGGAGTTTTCTTGATTTGATCTCACTAAGTTCACAGCAAAGGAAACTGATTTTGGTTTAGCTGGGGACCCGTGGCGGAGCCCAAATGTCATCAAAATAAAAAGCTAGTTCACAAATTCATCATGGGATACAACCGATATAGCAGAGGAGGAGAGAGAATAATAAAGGAAATGCAGCTCTAAACCCTCCACTTTAAAATAAATACATGTATTAAATAAATTCAAACCTCTCCCATTTAGTGTGGATGGAAAGTGACATTATAGTCTGAATCTACTGTCAGTCAAACCAGATGTAAGAAAAGGTAACAGACAGAAGAAAACTATATAGGTTTTCATAAAAACCAGGCAACCCTAGGGAGTCATAAATCAAATTCATTGTCTTAGTTTTCCAAAGTTTAAATTATTACTTTTTACCTGAAAAAGACTGCAAGTCTGTTTTTAAATTGAGTCCTCCAGTTCCCACCCTATAATCTTGAACCCTGACTTTAAACAACTGTCTTTTGTAGGACTGATTTTCTTTGATATAAATTGTTGCCACTCTTTCAGCTTTGTCTCTCAATTAATGATGTTCTCCTGTGCATTTAACAAAGCGTAAATGTATTGATGTAAATACGGCAGTGAATGAGAATAAACACAGGGATGGATTATAAGCAGCAGGCCACAACTTTATTAAACTTAACCTAGGGTAGAGACTCTACTTGGCATTTTAAGTTGCTCCAGTGTGGTCCTTCCATATAACCCATAACTCAGGGTTGATTCTCCTCAGTCTACCCGTGTCTCAGCTTGCTCCTCAGTCCTACTACCCAGCCTCCCACAAGGGGACAGAGGGTACTAAAAGGGGGGACCTTGGCCCATGAAGGCCACAAGGTCTTCTCCCATCCTATAAGCACAAGGCCCAATAAAATGACAAGTCTTTTGCTTCTGGGAACTGCTCCTTTTATGCTTTTAAGCACCCTGAAACTGGCTGCAAGTTGCAACCAACTAACATTCTGACTGAATGCTGTCGTTAATTATTAAATCCAATTCACAGTTAATTGCACCACCTATTTAACTATGAGGAAGGCAAAAAACTCCCCAGTCCTCTGACAATTTGGTTCCTATGGAAAGAAAAAATCCTTCCTGACCCCAAAACAGGCTACCAGTACAGGATAAAGAGGGTGGGGCTTCTGGAATGGAATAAAAAGTGGCTCCGCATGGCCAAGGCTAGGATTTAAGTTAATGAAAGGGATCATCCAAGTCTCTTTCCTCCCCAAAGTAGCCAATGAGACTCTGAATGGGAGGGACACCTCTGAATTCCCTCAGCATATGGTCGCCTCACCTGTTCAACTAGGGCTGTCCCAATCACTGACCACCCCATCAAGTTTCCCATCCAGCGAAATGGGCAGATGGCATTTCATGAGTGCACACTTGCTGACTCTCTTACATACTACATTTTTAACATGCAACTCTATCCTCTTGCGTGATATGGTTTCTAAGAGTTTGCCTCAGAATGAAATCAGTCACCCAAGTCTATGCTGCCTTGGATTCTCTTAAACTGGTAAAATATGTTATTTACTCTCCTGCCTTCTTATACTTTCCCAGCAGTAGCAAGCTATCTCCAACAAGGGCTTTCTTGTTCCCCTTGTCCTCGGATGAAAACAACAAAAACCAAACCATTTCCTTCCTATTCTTATCCTCATGTTAAAAGGTCATGGACAGCACTATTATACTGCAGATTCTAACTGTGGCACACTATCTTTCTTGGCCTGCTTCTCTTTGGAAAGTTTTCAATTATCTTGATTGTCTCTCTCTACTGGAGTCAAAAAGTTAGTCTCTAAAGGTCCATTAATCTCTGTTAGACTTCACTTTTGCACCAAATATTATGCAGTTTGAAAACCTTGCTTTCTTACAAATGGATTTTCTGTCACATTTTAAACAAGCCTCCAGAATAAAACACTAAGCAGATACACTACATTAAAAAAACAACAACAACAACAACATATACCATATCTCGCAAAAAGTGCATCCTTTGTGGAGGGAAGGGTTCAATATAGTATATTATCTGGTGAGTCTTGCCCACATGCTCAGGGTTTAACTGATCGCCATATTTGGGGTCGGGACGGAATTTTCCCCCAGGGCAGATTGGCAAAGGCTCTGGGGGTTTTTCGCCTTCCTCTGTAATATGGGGCATGGCTCACTTGCTGGTGGATTCTCTGTACCTTAAAGTCTTTAAACCATGATTTGAGGACTTTAATAACTCAGTCACAGGTCAGGGGTCTACTACAGGAGTGGACGGGTGAGGTTCTGTGGCCTGCATTATGCAGGATGTCAGATTAGATGATGATATTGGTCCCTTCTGACCTTAGAGTCCATGAGTCTATTATGGGTTCTTTTAAATCTAATATAGCTATCTGTATATTTTATTATTAACATACTAATTAGAGAGAGCATAGAAATGGATCTGTAGGAGGCTGAATGAGAGAACGGTATCTTGGAGAACTGGAATAGGGAGGTCATTTCACATGGAGAAATAGCATGGAAACCAAAGGGAAGACAGAGTGGGACAAGGAAATGCATATGATATGTGGGCAAGATGGTGTTGCTGGAAGTTTGGAAAGGATGGAGAAATGTGATGAGATATAGTGCAGGAGATGTAGACTCAGGGAGATTTGTGGAAAGCCTTGAATGTCAGAATGAGACTTTTAAGCTTGTTATACTGTGCAAGAAGTATCCAGTGGAGAGCTTAAAAAAATGGGGTGACATGGCAACAATTCTCAACATATTTTATTATGCCAGATACTGATACCTCCAGTCGTGTTGTATAGCACCACACTCCATAATTAATTCCATTGACTTTAATGAATCAAAGCCATTTATTTTTGCAGCAACAGTGGAAGTCATGCTGACTAAAGGGGCTGAGTGAAGAGAACATTCAGTTTTCAAACTTGTTCAAATTGCTTTCCTGATTAAACTAAACAAGAGGGGGTTTTGGCTCACAGAGCTGCAGGTTCCAAGATATCCTTTGTTTCGTCACTCATAATACTTCTGTGCAATCACAGTCATTTTCTCAGCAACACACTGTGATCAACACATGGACATATCACACAGCGCTAGCATTTCGGCTTCTATACTGTGAAGGTGGCAAGTTGCACAATGAATCTTAGTGGTGTTTAAAGTCTGTTTCTGCCAAGAGCTATGGACGCTAAACTTATCTTGAAAAAACTTTAGAATCTTGCAAGACTGGGCCCTTATTCTCAGCAAGTTGCTCTTGCTGTTGAAATGTAGGCAATCAGATCTGAAGACACTGAAATGAGAATGCTGCTGAAGTCTAAAACTTGCTACGTTCTTCCATCAGGACCTGAATAATTTTAATTTAGAATTGTGTCACATGCAAAAAAGTAACTTCCTTTCATTCCATCTTAAAGTCTAGTAATTTCTAGCAAAAAGGTAGTGGTGATTTTTGATCTGGCATCTTAAGAAAGTTCTATGCACCAGCTCGATAGCAGACACAGGCAGCTTTTCAAGAGAATTAATTGCTCTCATACTGGACTTTTCTGTGGGTTTTTATTACTAGATGTATACGTTTATGTCTGATTGGATGGGATACCCCACCCCCATCCACTTTGTGATACATCTTTCCTCATCTGTTTTTTGTGTCATCACTTACCATATAACTCCTAAATCAGAGAAAGGAATTGTTTCAAAATTACACTTAATGTACTACTAGCTTCCACCAGCCCAAGGGATAGGAGAGAGGAACTTGAAATCAACCCTATAACTTGTATGTGCCAGACTGCTACTGTATGATTAAAAACAACACCATAATGTCATCAATAAAACAGATTGAAAGTGAAAGAGTTAAGAAAAGAGCTAATGGATCGCCACACATAGGGCTTGATCCTGGCACCTACTAAGTCCCCTTTGTGCTGCTCTAATGATGCAAAGGGTACTCTTGGGCACCAAAGATTTTTCCAGTATGAATCTCATCTGGGTAAGAATCAGTGTAGACAGCTTTATGCCACCCGTTCCTAGCCCCTTGGCATACAAAGCCTGTCAGAAGTGTGAGGACACATGGCCATAGTACACTGAACTCTGGTAATCCTCAACTGGCACAGCAGTCTCTTAGGGGCTCTCACAAGCTGTCATAGTTTAAAATAGACTCATGGGCTTCTCTAAACTACTCCGGAAGGGGACAGCTGAAAACCAGCTGCAGGAACAGGGAGCTGATGGAAGAGCTCCTTTGTGGCTCCTGCTTCAGATGTAACTAGCACTTACCAGAAACAGCTGATGATTTAGCCCAGTTTATAGATATTCATAAAAATATTATCATTAATGTTATGATTGTGTCCGAAGGCCCCAATCAAGACTGGGGTCCCATTGCACTGGTATGCACTGTACAAATACTCAGGAAAATACTGTTTTTGGCTTAGAAAGTTAACAATACAATTTAAGACAAGATACAAGTAAAAAACAAACAAGAGGGAATGGGAGAGGGAGGCGAATGAGAATAATAGAAATAATGTCACAACATGTACACTGGGTTCATCATGTGTACACGTGTTTCTAGCATATGTGATCTTGCAAGCTGCTGAGAGGTGACTCCAGTGAGACTTGAGGATGTTCAGCATCTCTAAGGAAGTACCCTGAAAGATGGGCCCTGTTTTTGTGGGTTCTTTTGTTCAATGGGAAAATTCTAATTGGAAGCAAATGACAAAATGGGGACACAAGGATTCCTGAATGGCAAACTTCACAAATTTAACTTCTAAAACATGCCTTAACATTCAGCAGACAGCACTTTTTTCATCATCTGCAACAGAGAAGGATGTTGTGCTTAGTCCATGTGTTAATGAGGAGAAAGGATATACATTGAGAGCTATTACAACACCTTTCTCATGTCTCTCAGATCATATTGATCACACTGAGGAAAAACAACCATCTTTCTTCTTTAGAATCCTTCATTTAATTTATACACTCTCCATTGGAAAGTTTCCCACTTTTCAAATGTATTCAAGTGTAAATCCCTAATGTTCACTTTTAAATTAAGGTAACTGTGGGTTTGGAGGGTATTTTTTTTTTCATATCTATCATCATGCTGGTGTTTACATATCATAAAAAAAGCTACAGAGATCAAGCAGAAACTTCTTATCTCTGTTAACTGCACACAAAACAAGAATACAAATCCCAGAACTATTAGTTGTAGAACCAGATTGTTTTATTGACTTAGGGATTGTCTACACTCTGGGGTAATGCACTCTAGAGGGGTGGGAGTTCCAAAGTGTTGCACATTAAGTGGTGCACAGAGACCCTACTGGTGAGCTTTAAAATAGGGCTCTTTGAAACAGTAACTACATTAAAGTGCACTAGGGAACTTTTAGCGTGTACCATGCTGCAGTGCTGCGACATAGATAATTCCCAAGCACCACACCACTGGTTAACTTTTAAATATTATTGAACAGTAACATGGCAAGTGAATATGTGCATTTTATATAACCACTTTATAATGATTATATTGAAATGTATCTGCATAAGCGCTACCCAGAAGTGACCAAAGTAACCCACTCAGGTCCAGATGGAAAATGGTATGCTGGGAGCTGCAGTTTCCTCAAAGTTGTACTTCCCTACTAATGCTAACAAGGGAAGTCGCTATCTATTCCATTTCATAGAAATCTGTTAGCTGTTTTTTGCTGAGAAAGGTTTAAATGCTTCTGGCCTAAAACATTCTACAGCAGTTATTCTCAGAACCCTACTCAGATTCTTCAGTACATCCACTTCCAAATCCTGGATATTGTTATTGTACATTTGTTTCTATCAGCTCCCCATCTTTAAGTCTGTGCTTTTAATTCTACTACCATGCTCAATAAGCCCTTTGTGGGGGGAGGGGGGCAACAATATCACCAGACTAGAAATAGGAGAGGAGAGAAGTGATTAGGGTAAGTGAGGATCAGAGGATGCATTTCTATCCATCTTTCTAGGTATTTTCATAGCCCTCCTCATGGCATCTCCCATGCATATAAAGAGAAACAACAATGCCTCTTCCCAGCCTGTAGGAGAAATAGCTTGTGATTAGTTTGTAGGCTTTCTGTTTCTGTTTGTTTTTCTGTGTGTACATGAGTGTGAAGGAGACAGAGAAAAAAATTAAGGGAAAAGGTGAGACCAAGAAATGAAGATTGCATTTAGTTTTGAAAGTGGTTAGCTCCACAGTCATTTCTATTGTCTTGCAGCAGTGAAATCTATAGTCTATACCCAGCTCTATGAGGTTTCTGTCTCTTGCACTCATGAGCTTCCCCTACTGAGTCATAGTTTCATGATTCCAATGGAGCACAGTTGTTATGATCTGGAGTCAGAAACAATATCTTAGTTAGCTGAAGTCAGCCACATGGATGGCTTTGAATACCAGGTCACAGACTTTAAACTGGACTCCATATTCAGTGGTGAATACAATGCAGACAAAAAACAATGAGAGTCCTGTAGCACCTTAAAGACTAACAAATTTCTGCGGCCATAAGTTTTCGGGGGCTGCAACCCACTTCGTCAGACGCATGAAGTGGAAACCACAGATAAAAGGTATATATATACATCCAAGTGTAAGAAACAACAATGGGGAGGGCAAGTGCTAACAAAGTCAATTCAGTTAGAGTCGATGAGCCCTATTCACAACCATTGATCAGAAGGTGAGAATCACCCCAAGTGCACCACACTCTTCACTGGCTTCCCATTCAATACTAGCTCATTTCAACATTTCATTCCTTAGCTTCAATGTGCTCTGCACAATTGGTACAAGTTACCTGAGAGACCACCTCACCCAGTGAATTCTTGGTGAGAACCACAGAATAGACAATTTGCAGAGTGAGACTGGCCAGCTCAGGAGACAAAAATTTCCCAGCAATTGGCCTAGGATAGCATAACTCACTTGCTGAAGAGATCAGAATCACAATGAAGTTCAGCATTTTCAAAACAAAATGACCTTCCACTTCTTTGAATCAGACTGCCCACAATAACTCCACCAGAAAAAACATTACCAAAAAACAAATAGCAAACAAAAAACTCCCTATAAAATGGTGCAGAAAGAGCAATATTCAGAGATCTTCCTGTGTTCACTTTAAATAAATCTGTGAGGTGCTCAGATGCAAGAGTGATGGGTGCGGCATAAAAGGAATAAAGAAACGCAATTGGTGGTATTTCGATAGGCTAGATCAGTGGTTCTCAAATGGTGTTCCGCGGAACCCTAGGATTCCGTGGGCTGAGGGTAAGGGTTCCGCGAAGAAAGTGTCTGCGCCGCCGAATGTGAGAAAAATCCGGTGCCACTGAACAGCTGATGGGGCTGCCGAACAACTGATGGGGCCGCCGAATCAATCAAACACCGCGCTGCCGAAAAGAGGAAGATTTCCTTGACTTTTCGGCGGACGGTATGGCATGGGCGGTCAAGGGTTCCAAGGTATGACTTGGTGGCACAAGGGTTCCCAGGGCATGGCATGGGCGCACAAGGGTTCTGTGGGTGGAAAGAAATTGAGAAACACTGGGCTAGATCATTAGAATCTATGTTAAAACATGCTTTTCTCTAGCCTCCTCCCGTTCAAAATCATTTTTTCAAAAATGCTTTTGATACACCCAATTATACATCTAACTATAATGTTTTTAACTCTCAGATAACAAACAGTGCATTTAAATTTCATGTAAGCACTTGGCTAAGAAGTGGTCTATTTTTCTAAAAATGAAAGTTCTATCTTAATAAAACATTTCTTTTCTGACAAAGTAGAAATATTTACAGTGTTTTCAGCTTTTCCTGGTTCAAGCCAGCCATCTCCCCTGAACTGGCTTTTTGCTTGTAGGAAATAAATAGTACCTACTCTCTCTGAAGTTATTGAAAGCAAATATATTTTTTTATTATCTTCCTCTCAGTTTTTCTTTTGCTTATAATACCATTGTTCAGATTGCCCCAGGCCTGTCTGTTCACACTGTATAGCTCTGACTGTGAGAGCAGCAGCTTTGAATTGCCTAAGAAGATAGCTGCTCTCAGTTACATGGTTTCAAAACGTTGTAGGTAGGGGGCTAAATTACGGTTGCCCCTATGCAGAGGCTTTGAAGAAGGAAGGACACAGATATCTCCCTTTTGCCTCCAAGTCCTCTCACAATGTTGGCAGTGCTTACCAGCCCAGGAGGAGCATGGGACAAGGGACGACCATATACATATTACAGGTTTAACTTCCTTTGACTCATAGGGTCAAATTCTGGTCCAAATGCAGTCAATTGCTTGCAATAGGACCACGATTTGGACTGTAGATGCTACAGACATTATGCCTCTAACTATCAGTACCCAAGCAGTGTGCTTCATAAAATCATAGAAGACCTTGAGAGGTCTTCTAGTCCAGTGCCCTGCATTCAAGTACTAAGTAATAATTAGGCCATTCCTGACAGGGGTTTGTCTAACCTGTTCTTAAAAACCTCCAGTGATGGAGATTCCACAACCTCCCTAGGCAGTTTGTTCCAGTGCTTAACTACCCTGATAGTTAGGAAATTTTTCCTAATGTCCAAACTAAACCTCCCTTGCTGCAATTTAAACCCATTGCTTCTTGTCCTATCCCCAGAGGTTAACAAGAACAATTTTTCACCCTTCTCCTTGTAACAATCTCTTATGTACTTGAAAACTGTTATGTCCCCCCCGTCTTCTCTCTTCCAAACTAAACAAACACAATTTTTTCAATCTTTCCTCATCGTTCATGTTTACTAGCCCTTGAATTATTTTGGTTGCTCTCCTTTGGACTTTCTCCAATTTGTCCACATCTTTCCTGAAATGTGGCATCCAGAACTGGACACAATCCTCCAGCTGAGGCCTTATCAGCGAAGAATGGAGTAGAAGAATTACTTTGTGTCTTGCTAACATCACTCCTGCTGATACATCCCTGAACAATGTTCATTTTTTTTTTTTTGGCAACAGTGCTATACTGTTCACTGTTTAGCTTGTGATCCACTGTGATGATCTCTTTCCACAATACTCCTTCCTAGGCAGTCATTTCCCACTTTGTGTGTGCAACTGAATTTTCTTTCCTAAGTGGAATACTTTGCATTTGTCCTTTCTGAATTTAATCCTATTTACTTCAGACCATTTCTCCATTTGTCCAGATCATTTTGAATTTGAATCCTATCCTCCAAAGCACTTGGAATGAAACTCCTCCCAGCTTGATATCATCCACAAACTTTATTGGTGTACTCTCTATGCCATTATCTAAATCATTTTTGAAGTTATTGAACAGATCTGGCCCCAGGACCTTCAACCACCTACTGTAGGCTCTACAGCAGCTCTAAGAGTGAGAAGTAAAATTGTCACAAATTACATATCTCACAATCAGAGCTAGGCAAAGTTCAGTGATCTTGGTCCATAAGAGTATTATGCAAATTATTTGCTGTGGTTTCAGCTCATGCAGGTTCACCTCCCTCCCCACTCCCAAGTTTTCTTTCACATTTGCATGAAAACCAAACACACGTAGTGTAACCTAATCAAAGTCAGAGATAGGTTTAAGCCACAGAGTTCAGATCCTGGCAAGAACTTTCACAAATGTGTCTGTGTAGGGACGGGTCAGCGCTGGTTTTGGCTGGGATCATCTTGTGGAGAGTGAGTAATGACATTCAGATCCTCACTTTCACAAAAATTCGGGTTTTTTTGTTTTTTTTAACCTTTCTGGGCTTAGCTCTAATCAAAACTGCTGAGTTTGACCAGTGACTTCTGTAGGGACAGGATTCTGCCCCATAAGTCTGGTGTCCAACTGGCCCAGGTTCACTTCAAATTGGGCTATGATTTTGAATCTTTTCAACTTTGTATTTCAAGACAGTTTTATGGGCTTTTTGGTGTCCTGAGTAATGGTTTGTTTAGCTCTATTCAGAACCCTCCACATTCCAGAATCCTCAGTGAGCCAAATTTCCTATTTTACATTTGTCTTCCATAGGGGGACAAACACAAAACAGATTTAACAGACCCAAGAATCAAGTCTATAGATTCCCAGGCTTGGGTAGGACGATGAGGCTGGCAATATAATGGCAGATGTCATGCTATTTTGAAATAGGAGAGTGGCTGTCAATGGTTCAGCAGCAGCATCTGTGTATTCAAGGAGTTACAAAAGCATATGCCAGAGCACTCTTCTCCTGTCTTTAAAAAGGGAACAGTTTTAACACTAAATTGGAGGGAAGAATTTTACTCAATTTTAAATGTAAAATTAAATAAGTAATTCTATAAAACCTTGCTAAGAAGTGAACTATACACACCAATTGCTAAAAAAATGAAAATGTTTTCACTGTGTTACAATCCTACATAATGAGAAAAGTAAAGAGAAAATGCAACAATACAAAACATAATATTTGCAGACATGTACTCTACCAAATACCTACAGAACACTTGATAGCTTATAATGCCTGAATAGATTGATTAGAAAAGAATATTTTCCAGATGCTCTAAAATGTGTAACTACAGAAAACGATCCATATTTTAGTTTGGGCACTACTATGGTAAACAAGCAATTGTTTGATATGCAATGAAAGATATTCTACTGTACTCAGAACGATCTTTCCATGCTATCAATCCAAGCATAATGGTATGTTATAAAAATATGCAAACTTCAACAATTCCTCTGATAACAACTCTATCCCAAATGTCTACGCAGCTGTTTAGCGCAAAAAATTTTTGACAAGTCGCTAGCTAGACACACATTGACATAAAAAAACAAATGCAAGTACAAGGAAACTATTTCTTAGGGAATTCTACTATCCTTAAGGGATTCTGGAACTAAAGATTAGCAATGTTTAAATATAGAATAGAGAGTTTTGTAAAACTTTACTTAAGCCACAAAACGACATAAATTAATACACAATAATTCATTCAATGGACTCTGTTAGTGTAATTAAAGAGAATTTTTAAAAAAAAGTTTATAAAAGCAACTTACATATGTTAATTTTTAGTGTTATTTTATTTAGGCTAATAAATTCTATGCAGGAAAATACTGACGTGTTATTTCATCCTGAGAATTCTTTTTAGCCTATCAGATAATTTGATTTCTCTTGCTCATTTTGTTTACTATATTTGCATAAACAAATATCTTTAAGGTAAAAAGCAAAAGAAATAATATTAGAATCAGGAAAAAAAGTTGGATTACATTATATGTCTCTCAAGTTATACAGTTGTAATTAAGTTATTCTTATTAGCAGCTCTGTGACGATTTAGGAGATTAATTATAAATTGGAATTCAGCTTTATGAGTTCTAAACAAAGGAAATTTTAGTTAAATAAACAAAACTGATTTAAGGTGCTTTTTTTAAAAAATAAACAGACTTCAAGTAATTCCATTTGTAACAGTGGTATATAGAATATTGTACATTGTTTTAAATATTTTGATGCTTGGATGTAATTAGAGCTCAGTTTTGATGGACATTATCACTAGGGTAACAAAAATACTGATTCAGAAATCTGATAGACTGTGTTGCCTTAAGTGTGCTCTTATTAAACAGTACACATGCAGGAGTGCTGGAACAAGTTTTATAGTGTGGGTGCTGAGAGCCATTGAACCAAACTGTAAACCCTGTATATAATGGAAACCACTTCAAGCCAGGAGCTGCAGCAGTACCCCTCATTCCAGCACATATGTTAAGAGGGTTTGTTTCAAACTCAGCTATGTTTTGTACTATATGCATACACATAAAAGTTATTTATAGCTATAGTCTTTAAAATAAATTATCTTTATCCTTACTGGTCAAATTGTGCATCCCTGCCTGAATCAGTGCACATCATCAAATCTATACAATGAGAGCCAATTCCAAAGCCTATTGGAGTCCATGTACAGACTTCCATCGAATTGAATGGGCTTTGGCAGGAGTCTTTGTATTCAAGAAACTGTCAAAACTTTTTAAATGTATATTTCCCCCCCCCACTCTCCTTGTTCTCCAAAATGATTGAACCATTTCTTCTCAAAACCAAAAAACCAAATGCAAAAATACAGGTGTCTGTATTTTCATTGATGTTGTGTTCTAGCCTTGGCTACAACTCAACTAGCTAAATCAAACTAAAGGGCTTACCTTGCATTTAAACTGAGTTTAAGTTGGGTTTAGTGAGCACATCAGTTTAGAGCAAGATAAACGCAACTACTTTTCCTAATCATGACAAACATATAAAACCCTGCCTATACTGCAAAGAGAACTGTTCAGTATAACCAGTTTCTGACATACCCATCTGTCCTAGTAAAGCAAAAGTCTAATAAAAACACTGATGCAATTTGGGGCTTTTTATTTAATTTCAACTTAGGTTTCACAATAACTGCTCTTTACTGTGTGAATTGTGCAAATACATTGTCCTCTACTACATATACAACAATGCTGTGCATACACAGACACACAGAAATAACTGCATGTAGCTAATGTTAGACAACATAAACATATCAGCCTTCACTTGCACTCAGAAAAGCTGAATTTTAATCAAGGAAAAAGTGTGTCAATCACTTACTTTTCCAAAAAGAAATTTACATTAATTTCTCATTAAACAACTGATTAAGAAATTGTGGTTAATGAATAAACATCTCCATTTTCTGAGATAAAACTACTTAATTATTTTACCAGTGCTAGTATTCTCAGCTATATATATATTTAGTTGTGGTTTCAGGCGTTTTTCTTTGGTTGTCTAGGACTGAAAGGGAAACAGAATATTGCCAAGTGCTAAAGAGGTGTATGCACATTGATACTGGCACAGAAGAATCAAAGTAGTAGAAAGAAAGATTAGTGAATTGGTGCATGCATTCTTTGCTATGGAATGCCAGCAACACTGCAGATCTTGACCAAGAAAATACTTTTTTCTTCATCTTCTATCAGCTCCATAAAGATGATGATAAAAGGGCTTAATAGTTCTCACTGACCTCCTAATTAAAAAGGTGATGAAATACCAGAACAAGGTGCTAGTTGAACAAGAGGATGGACAGTATCTCTAAAGCATCATTAACTTCAGTCGGGTTTTTTGTGTGCCATTGCTAAGTTGTAGTCTTATATTTTAGTAGAATGTTAAGAATAATGCAACAACCTAACAAGTAGTCACTGTGAATGTGGTAAAATGTAATTCTCTGAAGTGCATCTGGAGTCACACACACACACACACACACACACACACACACACACAGTTTTACATTTTGAAAAAATACTCCCCTTGGTTATATCATAAACTAGTAGGAGAAGCCAAGCACTTGTTATTGAGTAAAGAAGAGCTAAATAGGAGCCTCTGGCTAGATGGGAGGAGCTGATTCAGGCTATTATTTCGTCCCTTACTTTTCATAACACTTCCAAGGATATAGCAAGAATGAAAGGAGGTGATCACTGATCAGATGCCTCATGGTCATGGAAAAACTGGGAGCACAAGATGGCTACAGCACCTTGCCTGAGCAATCACATTAAACTGCAGCTTTTGGAGCTGGCTGGCTCTGCATTGCTTTCAAGATGGGGCAATTGTCCCAAAAGGTGGCTGTTATCTAATGGGAGATCTGAGGCTTGTCTCCAGCACTCTAAAATGACTGCAGGGGCTCTCATTTAGAAACAGATGTTTGCAGCAGCAGCCATAGCTATATTTTGTTGACTTTCCTAGCTCATGATATGAGCATGTTGGAAGCTTTTCTCCTTAGTTCAGAAAGAAAAGGGGATAATTAATTGGAGACAATGTAATATTAAAAATGCGTGATTAAAAAAATAAATCATAATTAAATTCAGTCACACTTTAAATACTGATAGCCTGGATAATCCACAAATCCATGTGCACTTTCTGCATTGGAGTTATTTTTACTAGAACTAGTCAAAAAATGGAAACATATTTTGCAAACCTTTTAACAAAGAAATTGTCTTCTTTTTCTCAGATTCAAAATCCATCATTCAACTCTAATTTTTACTTTACTTTAATTTTAAACTAAAGGTATGTTACTACAGTGCTGTTATTGAGCTCTGAATTTCAGTATTATTCTTTCAGGAAAATTCTAAAGTTCCAAAAAATTCCAAAATTCCTCCCATGAATCGTCTTCATCAGATAATTTAGCCAAACAAAGATCTGAACAGACCTCCATTCCCAAACTTTGACAAAGTCAGACTTTGGATATTGTTCTGCATTTTAGACAGAGCCCACCATACTCTTTGCACTTATCAATGGTTCTGCCTAGCTTTTGAAAAATTAAACATGCAACCTCAACATTCTTGTTTGCAGGGAATTATTTATTATTCATTATTCATTATTATTCATTATTGATTAAATACAGAGAGTGCAGGATCTGTAACAGGAGACAGGAGAATATCTGAATCCAAAACCAGTGAATAATGTTGCTAATAATTTAGTAGTCAGATGATCATTAGGTTTGAATGGTTGTCTCTGAACTTTCAAGGGAAACTATCATCACCAGTAACAAGAACGGGTTAGCACTGCTGAAATACAGAATAAACTCCCTGATCAGAAAGCTGTTAAGAGAGAGATCAAGAGAAAAAAATAGTTATAATTCTGTATTTTCTAGTCCTGTACCTCACTTAAGGCATATGTATTTAGGACAGAAATTAGTGATATTTTTCTGCAATTAAATCCACTCCACAGGCTAAACTTCAGTCTCCTAGCACTGGTGCACTAGAAGAGAGAGGATTTAAGGACCCCCTTCTCTAGCTAGGGCAGCTTTGCAGCATGTACCTTGTCTTCTAGCTGTCAGTAACAGGGATGCAATCCACCATTGACTGCACTGTTCTAGGCCTAGCCATAGCGCATCAAGAAAGAGGCTGACTGGGACCATGAGATGTCCCAGCTCACTGTCCTACAGCTGCAGAGCTGCTCTGGAGGGAGTGCAGGCTACTTTTGTTGAGCAGATTTAGCTATTGTGGCTATTAAACACACTTTCCCAAGCATCTCAAAAGTACTGTGACTGCTCCTCCACTGCATATATGTAAGTCTGCAGGGCTTTATTTTCAGATTTTTTTTAATCACAATCAGCTTTTATGAATGTAGTATTACAGTAAAAGAACATAGCAGTGACTGAACTGAAGGTCTGGGTTCTCTCTGTATTGAGCTGAAATGTAATATTTTGAGAATTTATCACTTACTGTATAAGGAATTCCTGTAATACCACATTAACAAGGAACAGTAATATGTGCATGTATATATTATATAAATATCAATGTACGTATCAATTTAAAAGTACATAGCGTGTGTTCTACATATATATACACATATGGGGGGTATATAAGTACATACAGAAGGGAGTAATAAAGGGTGTGTGTGTGTGTGTCAGAAAAAGAATAGTGTGCTGGCAATTAGACTAATGAAGTTATGTACACTGCATAGGAATTTTAAATGCCTCACTGTAGTAAAGGTCAAGTGGTTTATGAACAATGAGATATCTATACATAGTACCCTTAGATAACATTTCTTAGTGTTGTGGTTTTATACCCAACCAGCTAATACATTTTAAAAATCCAGTTTAGAGAATATTAATATGAAGTCACGAAGAAGTTCATATATTTTTATTTCCACCATGAGGAAGGAACATTGTCTATGCTCAGAGTTGTTAAAGTAATTGATTACAGTACTTAATTAGCATTTTTAAAATGTATTTTTGACAAGCAATGTGATTATTTCGCAGGCTGAAAAGTAAGGGATCTTTTAACATATCAAAATATGTATCGTAATTAGAAAACACTTATTTGTCCGCGAATATCATCAACAACATATACTTTTACTTTTTGAATCTACTAATCAGCCAGTGATTTTACTTTTTCAAATTAACTAATATTCCCTCCTGTGTTTAAATTCAGCTTTTGGAGTGAAAATAATTTGAAGGCTTCATCTCATCGGTAATCTTTATTAAAGCTTTTTGAGCTTATTTTTTATGTTCCCATCAGGCTGTAGAGCCTATGTGTACCACAGCTCAGTTAAATGCACATTTCTCTTATATATCTGTCCAATGGACTTAATTCTATCAGTGTGCATCAAGGTGTCCAACGTTTTCCTTCACCAAGAGTACTGGAGGTATTCAGGAAACAAAGAGCATCACCACATGAAACTGATCTCTAGAGTGGCGCACACTATTGTTCCATGGCTTGACCTCTCTTTGAAAAACTGACAGCAGTGATTTTGCTGTGGAAGCATTACAAATTCTACATTTTCCTTAGGAAGCACTTTGCTGTCAGTCCATTTAAGTTTGTATTTTCAAACCTAAGATCTCAGTTTAAAAACAAACAAAAACAAATAACCAAAATCCGGTAGCTTTAGGAAATATCAAAGCTACACCATATGCAGAAGAGCAGTTGATATCTGATAAAAGACATAATTAGCAAATTAGATGAGAGAAGGCAACACTGCACAGATAGACCATAATGATTATCAGAGAGATATTTCATTTGGCAAAAATAGATTTTTGTTTAGTCCTACGTGAGTGAATAATGGAAGAGAGTGTGTAAAAGAACCATCCCCCCATGTGGAAAAGAGAAGATACAAGAACAATTACTACTTCCTGTTCAGGGGCTAAGACACAATCACAACCCTTGAATGAAAGGACTGCTCCAGGACAGAACTAATAGCAGCACTGATCTCCCCAAAGGGGAAGGAAGGAAGAGATGAGGGCAGTACCATGGCCACACATCGTTGTACTGGCCTGAGACCTGGATTGGCAAGAGAGTGGCACACACTCCCAAAGCACCATGTATTTGGGGCCAAGGCATTACGCTCCAGCCTCAAACTTCCTTGCCTCCCAACAGTCTTGCCCATAAGGACCTTGCAACCCTTTTATTTGTATTACTCCTTAGGAAGGACCAAATAAAAGCTCAGTGGCCTTCTGCACGGACTGCACAAGCCCTGTAAAATCATGCTTCTAAGGCTCCCATGTCAGTGGAAAAATTGAATGTGAGTCCTGGCAGCTATTAATTCAGGAAAATGCATAGAGATTGCTGTAGCACTAGGTTACTTTATCTGGTGAGAAATAGTCATATACTTCTGGCAATATGTCTACTATGCAATGTTTTCTTTGTCCCAGAGAAATATTTGCATTTAATAAGACTGTCTTCGAAGAATGATAATATATACAATTAAAAATTATATTATATATGATATGTATGAAACAGGAGGATACAAACATTTATAAACACTGCTATTTTAATCAAAATACCCATTCATATATAAATGCATTGGTAAAGATTTAATGAAGTAAAATGCTGTAAAGTTATCCTGATGAGAAAGTAGGAAAGAAAAATTGAACTGTATTATTTCCCCATGTCTTATCCTCTCATATGTCCTCATTTGCAAATTCTCAGATTTATTTTCCACTGCAACATTTTTAATCCCTTAGCACTATCACCACATATAGGAAAATTTAACAAAATCTAACAATAGGCTTAATCCAAAAACAGTTACAAACAATTTATATAAGGATATACTGAAATAGAAGGGTACAAATGAGCATTGTTTTTTATATTTGTATTAAACTGCACAGCTGCCAGGTTGTTTGCCAGAAAATAAACCTCTGCGTGCATGGAAGCAGCAGCCTCAAAGCTGAACAGCTCACCTCAAGGGTTCAGGCTGTGCCATTCATCTTTGCTGTCTTCTCCTTTCATGCTTTCAAGTATTCCACTGGCAAAGATTTGCACTGTAATGATTTGCACTTTAGGTATTTCTAAAGTGCCTGTTACCATGATTTAACACTTTCCTTTAACAGAGATTGTTCATTGAATTTGGTGTATTGTATCATTCATGAAAATGACAAACTGTCTAGAGCTAAAATAGACAACTGGCACCTGGTCCAACACGCCTGGCTTCTTTGCCCCACTGTGCTGCATTAAAAAAAAAAAAAAAAAAAAAAAAAAAAAAAAGAAATTTCCTCCTTGGGAAGAACCTCTTCCGAGAACTGAAGTTCACAAAGGAACAAGGCCTATAACTTAATAAAAACACAGTATATATTATCTGTGGTAAGGGAGAGAGAAACTCTTGGATGTCACACGGTTCCATTTTTCTCATTATGAACTGGTCTCATGGGAGTAAGAATGAGTGTGTGGTGTGGCACTTGAGGATGCAGTGGCAGAATGGTGGCCAGGATAATGTATGTGCTATATTTGAGCAAAGGAAGGGGCCCTGAGTTTATGTGTTTGATCCTATGTGAACCCTCAGTTTTCATGCTCAGCACCTTGCAGGAGCAAGTCTTAAGAGAGGGAAGAAAACTGTACATAGCACTAAACCTGAAAATAACAATGAAAAATATTTGACAATCAAGGAAAAATGTTTCTGACATTCCTACTCCTGCTGAGTAGTACTTTGCTGAAGTCATAGTCCAATGGGACTACATGTGCTACTCAGTGGGAGTAAGGATGTTAGAATCTGCCCTTTGGTTTAAAATAAACATTTTTATATAGTGAAAGAATATTTTAAACTAGATATTAGATCTAGATATTATTTAGAGCTATTATTGATAAAATAATCCCGACATTAGATCTAAATTAGATATTAGATCTATTTTATATTTTTACAAGTCTATTTTACAATCATATTTTTAAATTAAAATTTATGCAGTTATGTAAATATATATGCAAATAGGATGCAGTCTTCAGGTTTCTGGAATGTTGGGTGCCTCAGATCTACAGCCAAGTATAGCGACACACTGCTATCCTGACATACACCTCTCTTTCTAGTCCCATCTTGGTCTTTTCCTTAAGAGACTGATACGTTAAACTGTGCCAAATATATAATGGCTTTCTATTGAGGATAAACATCCAAAGAATACTAGACCAAGATAACCAAACTTATTTAGTCAGCTTTTAACTCAGGTGTCCAAATATTGCAAGTGGTGATGGACGGGGCAGGAGTGAGGGCCAGGACTTGGCAGCCCTGAGGGTCCCATTTGGTTCATGTTGGATGTTTCTAAAATCTCAAGCTTCAGGGCTTGTCAGTCAGTCACATGTAGGGGTCAGGAAGGGATCCTCCTTCCTCCCCCCAGTGTATTCCGTTTTCTTAAATGTATTGTCTCCTTCTTCTAAAGTATCAGAGATGGCCGCAGCTGGAGGTGGGGTACTGGAGGGGGTGGGCTAGTGCTCAGAGATGGTACTGAGCATTCTCTCTCTTTCTCAGGTGCTTAGCCAGCTGGTTCTTGCTCACATGCTCAAGGTCTAACTGATCACTGTATTTGGGGTTGGGAAGGAATTCTCCTCCAAGTCAGATTGGCAGCAACCATGGGTTTTGGTTTTTTTTGCATTCCTCTGTAGCACGGATGACTTGCCAGGATCATCCACATAGTCAGTTCCCTGCCATTGCACCTGATCATTGCTATTCTCTCCTCGTGGCACGTAACAGTCTAGTTTTCTGTGGGCTGTAATACTTTGGTCTAATATTGATTGCTGGGTTTAGCATGCAGGTGCTGGGTGGTGCTGATGGCCTGTGATATACAGGAATTCAGACTAGCTGATCTGGTGGTCCCTTCTGGACTTAAATTCTATGACTTCATGGCTACATCTACACTGCATACTTCTTGCAGTGGCACGTAGGATATGCGTAGCTACATGCTGTGGCGAAAAGCAGGCTGCATCCACACTGCGGTATGTAGCTATGTGTATCAGTGGAAGGCTCTGGTAGGGAAGAGGCATCAGGGGAAGACTCTAGAAGCTGCCCACTGTAGGAGCTCCCTGCAGCAGGGAAAGGCTCCGGCAACAAGGAGGCAGCAGGAAACTACACTGCTAAAAATAGCAGTGTTGACAGGAAAGACACCACTGAAAGCGTAGAGAGCCGTTCAGGGCACACACCCACAGAGGTCAGGCATGTTCTGACTCTCCTTGCCTAAGCAGTGCCCCACCATCTACAGTGCCATTTAAACCGAAGCTGAGGCAGCTGGTAAAGTATGTAATATACTCACTACCAAAAGAAGTGTGCAGCATAGATTTATCTTGTGACTCTAATTACAATATTAGGTCTTTATTTTTATTTGAAAAGCCAAATTGCACTGGGAGGTTATCTTGTCTGCTTTTCTGAATTAGAATCAATCAGCAATCCCTAGTACTTTCCACAAATGAAGTACACACAGCAGTTTATCAGCTAAATTCACGGCATGATCAAATGATTAGAATGGACTTTGAAGCCTTGAATTAGTTCAGCAGTGCTATCTGAATAACACCTTATGGTTGTACTGCATCAGAACCCATACTTTCCTTGCATTAAAGATCATGTATCTCATTCAGTGCTAAGCCTCAACCACAGAGAATTTTATAAAATTACTTATCAGGATACAATGGCATTTAAAGATAAACAGAATCCTACAATATCTCAGAGAAAATAAAAAAGCATATTATTTTAAACAGCCGCTCTTACTGTACTTCTCTTACATAGCTCTTACGAGAGAGATTACAGATAAACAGTTACTTTATTTAATATGCAATTTATTTGCAAAAACTGCCTCATGAGAAGTAACACCTGATTTTCACCAAATTCTAAATGCCATGGGCATAGCAGATTAAATGATTGTAACAACAAATGTACATAGTTTTAAAGTGTCTAGCACATTTTGACAGTATTAGCACTAGAGCCCTGCCTTGAAGAGTTTACAGATTAAATAAACAATGTACAAATAGAATACAAAACACAACAAGAAGCAATGACTGAGCAGTGAACCATAACCCATTGCTTTGTTGGTTCCATCATTTTTGTTTCATTTTTAAGGAAATGCATAAAATGACTTTATGGTATCTTATTAGTGGTATCTTATGGGGGATTGGGAGAGAACTTGTGTGCATAGGTTAGGCAACAAGTACTGAGAATAGGTCAAGATATTTCACAGGAGATTATGAGACAAAGCAGATTGTTAAAGGGCTTGTTATAGGAGGATAAAGCAGCTATGTGCATCAGGGTGCCCAGAGTAACCGCAGAGGAATAGATGGCTTGGATAGGAGATTGTGTTAAAGTATTTGGGGGTTGGGTACATTTACAGGTCAGTAAATTTTTAGGGTTTTTAGGGTTAAAATCGCAACTATATGATCCTTTAGTCTCTTTAAAAGAGATAGTAAGAAGCTCCAGAGAATGTCACACCTATCACACTCTATCAGCTTTAGGGGATTCAAAACTGGTAAGTGACTATTTTTTATTATTATTAATTTGAATTGCAGTAGTACCCAGAAGACCAAATCATGGACCAGAATCCTACTGTGCCAGGCACTGAACAAACAACAAAAAGATGATTCCTGCCCCAAACAATTTACCATAAGCCCGGAGTTCATTCTGAAAACTGAGCCTCTGCCCTTCTAGCTGCAGAGTCAGATGTTTTGAGTCACTGCCCCAGGCAAAATCATTTACATTGGTAAATAAAATCCTGCTTTGATTTCATTTTTAATATGACTTTTGATAATACAAAGTAAGTGTTCTACACTACTATCTAATTTGAGAAAATGCTTTAAGGGCTCTATGTATTACCACTATATATTTCATAATACTGTATATTTAGCAAATATTGACTTGTGTTAAATCAATATCAAGATGGAAATATTGTCTGAGGGAAAAAACAAAAACAAAAAAAATCAATGTCTACCTTGAGGGTTATCAAGTCTTGATACTGACGTACTCAGACATCAATACATGTACAATAACCTGTATATATTTTGAAGCTTTTGTCCTTTAAAAACCAAAAATCTTTACTACCACCTACAAATATTTCTTTCAACAGAGCTTGCTTAAATCCTGTTTGTGTGTTTAGAATTTATCTGTTTTTCTTCTTCAGAATTTCAGTCTATGGCATGTGATGTGACTATTGCTAATGTATACCTTGTCCATGTCAAATGCTGCTCTAGGTTACAAGGACCCCAATTCAGCATAGGATTTGGAAAGACCTATGCAGAAGGCCTGAACTCCCTCTCTGATCTATGGGGCACTTCCTGTGTCCCAGCATGAAGTTGGCTTGAGGAGACAATGCCGAATTAAGCTAGAAGAAGCATGATGCATACCAAAGAATCCACAAATATGTGCATCAACTCACCATTCTGGTTCTGATGAGGAATATGCTGGAAATTAGGGTTAACAAAGCCCAAAGACTGCTGTAGTAGCCACTGAGGGCACATCTAGACTAGCTTCATAGCTTGTGTTTAAAAATGTGAAAGCTATCATGTTGTAACTAACTCTTTAAAAAAACTTTTAAAAATTGTTTTTATATAAAAAACAAACAACACAACAAAACATGAACACATGCACACAATGGAAATACCATATAAGTAACAAAGTTCAACATTTGTAAAACCTGGAGAAACAAACAAAAAAAACAACCCAAAAAAACTCTGAACCTGTTGAGGTCATGCAGAGCGTGAATTATTAAAATGACTAAATAGGTAAGTAAGTGAGAACATAAACTATGAGTATCGGGAACTAATATATACTAAACTGCAAAAGTATGCGATAGTTTCATGTGTGACCCGGCATCCTCATATTTTTTCCAGGAATATCTATTACACACTCATTTTTTCCATTATGCAGTAGCAGAAAACTCACTAAGCTAGCTTGTGTATGAGGGAGGAATTGAAGATATCCATTTCCCCAAAGTAACTCTTTTGGCCACTACTGCAATCTATTTCTTAATGTTAACTGGTAATACCAACTCATCCAGCATCCCTAAAATATACACAAAGCTTGGAGAATGAAAAATAGCAACACCAAGTTTTTGAGAGAGCACTGAATATGGTATTCCAGAACACATGCATTTTTGACAGGTGTAGAGGGTGTGTGAAAGGTTGGCATATGGCTGTTTGCATCTCCAAAATTCAATGTGTGTTGTCAATCTAGCCTTAAACAAATGTTTCAAGGCTAATAGTACCTGTTCAATATCTTGTTATGGAAGAATCACAAGAATTTGAAGTATTTTTCACATTAAGCCAGATATCCTCCAATGTTTCTGTTGTAATAGTAAAGCTATGTTCTTTTTCCCATTTTAATTTGAGATTGAGAGGGAAAATGCAAAGCATTAAGTAATTTCTACAAAGAAACTTTTCTAGGCATGCTTGAATCAGTTTTGAAGACACAAGAAAAAAGTCAATTCTGGAGTCAGATGAATGCACCATAGGGAAATATATATATAGTCACACTCTGGGTTGTCTTAGCCTCCATATATCTTTTAAATCAAGTTCATTAATTAACAATGAGGGCTGTCCTACAGTGCTTTCAGAACTGGGTCTTATGTAATTTGTCCAGATGTCTATCTAGTGTAGTATTCCAATCACCTCCCAGTATTGCAGGAATGCCTTTTTTTATTAGAAAGAATGTCTGCAATGTCTTTGGAGAATTCAAAATTAACTCCACTTGGATTGTAAATGCTTCCTAGAATTAACTTTTTTGAGTTGAAACAGCCTTCAAGAAGAATGTATCTTCCTTCAGGATCAGACCAAGATTGTATACATTGAAAAGTTAAACTTTTATTAATTAAGATGTATGTGCCTCTTCTCTTAGAATTTAATGATGAATGATACTCAACACCTAACTACATTTTCTTGATTCTACTGACATCTATTTCTGCTAGATGAGTTTCCTGCAATAAAGCTAACTGGCACTTTTTTGATCTGAGGTATCTCAGGATTTTAATTCTTTTGGAAGGTTGATTAAGTCCCCTTCACATTCCAGGAGCATACTCTAAGAAAATTCATGGCTAAGTTTTAAAAGATATATAAAGATATATAACTTTATTCTAAAGATACATATTTCCATGTTGATATTATAAAACTACGACTAAGATATGGTCTGTATTCACATGTATTACATGCTGGTTAGTTTTGAATGAATTTATGCCTTCAGTTAAGCCTGTAAGGGTGTCAGGTACACAAAAAGATTTTTAGTTCAATATCTTGTGTCTTTCAAAGTATATTTGTAACAGAAAACAAAAAAAATGAACAGACTTAAAGCAAGTCAATGTGGGCACGTTCAGATTCCTGATGGCTTCAGTTCATCTTCTCCTCCATTCCCTATATCATCTAATAATAATCTAAACATCCCTAAATACAAATATATTATATATTTATCATATATTAACTTGTAAATACTATTGGGTATTCTAGAACATGTATAATATATTCCTAACTACGGAAGATTGTATGTACATGTATATGCATACATATACACCACACACACAAAGAATCATAACATGCAAATTTATAATTTATTTGGAAAATCAAATATATATTAGTACTAAATCTAAATACAATCATATCAAAATCATATTCATAGCATGTCAAATGCCCTGCAAAAATTGAATAACTAGAGCTATTCAAGATCTAGGTTATAGTCTACTTCACATGTCCAGAGTATTGACTGTTCCAAGGAACTTGTGGTTACCATAACACAATCCATGAGAGGCTGAGTTAGTGAAGAGATTCTATCTGGCTGTGCAAGTTGTGATGATTAGTGCAGATAATACTTCAGTAAGTAGTGCTATAAACCCCACCTTAGTGTTAAACTATCACTCTACGCAGTGTAGTGCTGTTATCTGTTACTTTCTGAACTATGTCTGGCATTTGAGACAAGACATATAGTCTGGGAAAACTAATCTGGGTAAAGTAAAAACATCCTTGCCAAAACTTGAAGGGGTGTGTGTGTGTGTGTGTGGTTTTTTTCCACATTTTAAAATGTTCAGATATTATTCCTGATTCATTATGTTCATCTCTCTGTTTTTCCTTATCCCATGTTAAAACAGAAATGCATAGATTGCCACAAAATAGTTCTTACTGACTTTGCTGCTTAAAAACAGGAGGCACTCCAGAAAGCTTTTCAATTAAATTTCTTGTTGTAAGAGTTTAAACTCAATTTGTAAATCCAGACAGACTGGATAAATTTTGGATAAACATCCTAAGTTACTTATCTGGACCAAAACTTGTATATCTCTGGGAAAAGAAAAAACAAATCACTGATGCAGTTAGATGACTAGAGTATCTAAGTGACTAAGCAAAGAAATCATATTTGAGGGTAAAATATAAGGAAAATTGACAGATGCTCCCCTCTACTCTATGTCGGGTATGTCTACACTGACGGCGGCAAATTTACCACCGTCAGATCGATTTATCTGGATTGATTGAGCGGAAGTGAAGACCCACTCAATTGATCCAGAAATCGATTTAATAAAACCACCTCCCCAAAAAGCATAGTGCTGCGTCAACGGATACACATTTTCTTTCAGTACAGCATAGTGAAGACAGCTCACAGAAGGGAATTTAGGAAGTTATGTAAGTTATGCAAGCTACTCTTAGTAGCTTGTGTAACTCCCCCCGATTGCCGCTGAATTTGCCTGTCAGTGTAGACCAGGCCATCTTCATCAGCTACTTCCAGTAGATAGAGGAAGTGGGGTTGCAGGAAAAGGCAGCTGTGGAACCTGTTGAAGGGGAAACACTCTCATGTGGTTCTGGATGGAGGAGTGGAAAGTGGCCCTTCATCTTTTCTTCTCCCTTTAAAAGACCTTAGGCTAATGTACATATAAGGGTCTCAGATTAACTAAAAAGGAGCGTAAGGAAACGTGAAGGAATCTAAATTGCTTTAACTCATGCTGAGGGAGTTGCAGGAAGAAATGTCATACCATCTTCGCCTTCACTACAGGAATTAAACAGGAAAAAAAAAACATACTTCATATTTTCTTCTTTGCTTTCTTCTTTGCTTTAGCAAAAGTTGCTTGTTCCTAGGGCTTATTAAAATTACTATGCTCATTAGAAAACCAGAAGAAAATTGAATGGTGTTTTCAGAGCTATTTTCACCTAGCTTTGTCAAATAGCATGAAAGGGAATTTAAACCCTGCCAATCTAGTCTCTAATGCCCATGCAGAGTGGTTAGAGGAGGACCAGACAGAAATCCATTAATATAAAGTCCTACCAGACAGAGGACATGGGGGCATGAAATAACAATTATTCATCATTTTGCAAGATTCATTTGCTTTTCTAGCCTTCTTCAAAGTGCATTTAGTGAAGCTAAAAGGGTGACAGAAAGGAAGTAAATGGTCAGACTACCATGAAGACTTTGTGCACGGGTCAGTTTATTTGTTGATTTTTTTCCCTTTCCCTTTCTACTTATGAGATGATAGCAGAAAATCAAGAAACCATAGTCCTAAGGCTAAACTTCCTCAGTAATAGGTTTGGAGTAAACTTTTAATACAGATTTGGCTCCACATTTCTCAATCTTAATTTCATGGGAATGTTTTATTTTTATTTTTTTCCCCATTTTTCACTGAAAAATGGCCATTTTACCATAGCCAAGAACTACTTTGTGGGCTTGGATAAGTTAGTATTAGAAAGTTTCAAAGATAAAAAGTTTTAGTACCACACTTAATGTACTGTAAGCACTAGATAAAAGTTGCTAGTTTCAAGTTATTTTACATTTTGTGGAAACAGTTTTTCTATATGTAAAGAAATGTGTATTACAGTAAAATACTCAGTTTTGTATGTTTCTAAAAAGCTGTATATCTTATATTTCTGCTGATGTTTATCTGTTTTGTAAAGCACCATGCACATCTATGGAGCTTTGTAAGTAAATAAATATAATTAGTAATAATAAGTAACACCAGCAGCATTCTTTATTAAAATTTCCTTTTCAAAGCTAGACAAACTTTTTCTTTCCTCTTCTGGTTACACTGCTGGGAACATATTCAAATATAATAAATTAAGCATGTTTTAAATGTCTTGTAATTATAAGTCAAGTCTATGTCAACCATGAAGATCCTTTAATTTAATACAAATCCATGTCTTTTGCTTGTAGCAGGTCTCCCACAGGCTTAACCACAAGCATGCAAGAAAATTACTTTGTTCATCACGAAAGCAAAGCATTCACTACAGGACCAAATCCTCAAGTCCCTACACAAGCCTAGATAACATCTTTTGATCAGTGGGCAAAGGGAACCTTTATACCTGGGTCTGCCCCCTCCCATGCAGAAGGGAGGATTGCCGATTTCTGCAGTACCCTATTCCTTGGCCTACAGAAATCTGTCCTCAAGGTGCTAACTGAGGTAGGGAATGGAGACTTGGTGGGCCAACGAAAGGAGTGGCTGGACACTATCCCCTCACTATTCCTACATAGTTTACTGGGAACACAATTACCTATTACATATCATCATCTTTTCCATTTAGACCCCTGGAGATTCTAGGGCAACATCATGGCCAATGGGAATCCCTAGTAATGCAACTTCACTGGAGCTTTGCTGCCAGTGAGCTGGAAGCTAGAGACTACCAAGAACCAGAGCTAATATGGAAACACTAGGCCCTCCACCCAGAAGACTTTTGTCACCCTCAGATTCCTTGGCAAACTCCAAGTCAATGTGGAATAGCTGCAGAGAATTTCATCTCTGATGGGTTTACTACAGGACAGGATTTTAGTCCACTAGATGACCACTGGAGCTGACGGATTCTGAGCCTTGCCATGGAAGAGTTTTATTACCTTTACGTAATCATGTCATGTGGCTGAGGCATAGGAATAAAGGTTAGTCTCTTACCAGCAATCCTACATGTCACAACTTTTTTGCTATTCACTAGCGAATGTGCTTGACTTCTCTCTCAAAGTTTCTCTCCGAATGTGCCAATGTGATTTTCCTTCCCCTTTTTAAGTGCTTCCCCAATGGTGAGTACCACATGAACAGAAAGTCAGTTCATGATAACATGTTGTAGGAAAGCTGAATTCAGCCTCATTGCTATCATATTCTATATAGTTTCTTATGTTGTCATGCCATCACTTTATTGCAAGCATTTCATGGCTACCAGAATAAATGATGAAATGCTTGTAATAAGATGATGGTATGACAATATATATTTACTAAATACAATTACTAATCATACTTTGGCTACTTGATGTCAAAATAAATATATTTCCCTCAATAATAGCTCCAAAATGGCCCCACATAACTAGTTATGTCCTTTCAGGAAGACTTTATTGTTCAGTTAATGTCTAGCTACTATAGAAGTTAGGTGCCTCCAGCTTGCTCAGATTCTTTAAACACTAGAGGTGCTTATTATTCAACCTATAGAGATCTACAAACACATCACTAATGTTTAAGAATTTTTTTTGTTTTTCATTTGATCAGAAGTGATGCGTTTTGCTATCTGTCGATGAATTTGGACAGATGAAGCAAGTTGGGTTTTTCTTAATTCTGAAATTTCCTAAAGGACCAAATTCAACCCTTGATTATTATACTTGAACACAAATCCATGTGATGTCAATGGCATTTGTGCACACATATTAGGTGGCAAAATCTAGCATGTGTGTTCATTTAGGTCTGAATGACACATGAACATTTTTAAAAGTTCATAATGGCCGGGGAGAAAAGTCCAAGTTGCAAAATGTGACTACACTCTGAGGAAAAAAGACTATAACAACTTCCTGGGGTTTCTTTCAATAACTTCCAGATCAAAATAAGTCAAAAGTTGGTCAGGGACAAGCTCTTTAAAAAGGACATGCCAACTTTAACAGTTCACATGTTTTGGACTTACTGGTGTGGAATAAAGGAATGTGGCAATATTTTATAGCAGGGAGATTTTTTAATAAATGCACATAATTCCAAACTGGTGGAGGGATTCTTCCTTCAAACTTCCACATCCACAAAAAATAATAATTTTGAATTAAATTCACTTTGGCTTCAGAGAGCCTGAATCTTTGGTCTACAATCTCTCTTTTGTTGTCTAACGCATTTACATTGCTGAAGGCAAATAATATGAGCATAATGTGAGTAATTATCACTAATATTACAAAGGGATCTTCATGGACAAATCCTTTATTACTTATTACTGACACTTATTTCTTTGTAGGACTGTGATAAATCCATTTGGACTCTATGTGAGGGATCAAAGTCAGTTTTTTATTGGTGGTATGGATTTTTTATTATTATTTTAAAGAAATGTAAGAAGGCATGAGATTTCTTACATCCTAAGTATGCACTTTGCATACATACATCTTGTCAGAAGTGTGTATTTCTCAATGAGAGATGATAGCTAATCATTCACTGACTAGTGCCTTTTAGCTGAAAGAGACCTAAACTTTGTTAGAGAAATTAGCAGGCAACTTTGCGCTGTTTTTGCATTTTCAATTTATAACTTTCTTTTTAAATGTATAGCTTAATGTGTTACTGTCTTTAGTCATTATCCTGCATTCCTTTCGCAGCTTAAGTTCTGTGAGAACTTTTATGTGAACAAGCAATGCACGATTGTGCCATATGTTGTTTAATAATGTGTTATAAAACATACAGGATGTGCCATATGGCTACATGGCTGACGGATGCTATGAAAGTTCCCCCCCCCCCCCTTTTTTTTTTTTTTTTGGGCGCGCATTTCCTTACATCGTAGCCAAGATTCTGTGGAGCTGTATAGCCACTTTATACCACACCATTGGCTGAATCTGGCCATACAGCACGTATAGAAGGCAATGCAAGGATCACCTCAGAGTAGGGGAATCCTCCAATGGTGTAGAGCTGGCATAGTTGTTTGTGTCATTGTCCTTTGCATAGGAGCATAGCTGGAGAAGCCAGGGCTTCACCATGCATCACTGCATCAGCTGACATTTTGGCCCCATGCAATTTTCATGTAACTTAGAGCAGGGATCAGGCCTGATACACACCCAGCCTAGGACAGGTGAGTGCAAAAGCCACCTTGATAGTTCCCACACTTCTCTGAACTTACTTGTAGGCTTCTTGGTTGCAGCAGAGGATATGGACTCTGCTTTAATATTGTATCAGGGTTTTTTGTAGGATTTTTCTGTATGTCTTATATAACAGAAGAGGAAAGCCTAAGACTCTCTTTTTCCATTCAAAAGTGAAACTAGTCCCAGTCATGAAAAAAGATCCATATAGGTTTGAAAGCTGGCAGAGAGCTATAGGTCCATTGTAAGCCATGTTAAAGTTGGAGAGGCCACTGTTGAAGTCATGGTTTGCAGGTTTGTGAGGCAATTAACACTGTGATCGTCCCACTGGTAGTTGCCATAAGAAAAGCTCCAGAAATAGATGGATTTCAGAGGGTGGAGTTTCTGAACTGTGCATGGGCCATCAATGTCACTCATATCCCAATATTTTGCCCACCACAAGAGGCGAGTGAGAATGTGAACCAAAAAGGTTACTATTCACCTGTTCTGCGAGGCTTAGTGGAGCACAGAGGCAGAATCATGAATATAAACATTGGAAAGGCTCATGACACTAGGGTGCTAAAGAAATCAGGATTGTACAGTGGGTCTCTCCTAACTGTCATTTTGGGGCACCCCAGAAATATTTTCTTGTCATGGCTCATGGAACTGTACCCCAACATCAATGACCCTGGAAAAAAGGGAATTCAGTTATAAGGTCAGGAACTGCAGAATGGTTGTGAAGCATGCATTTTACAGGCTGAAAGTTTGTTAGTGCCGCAAGCCTCTGCCTTTCCAATGCAAAGGGACACTCCACTGTGTTTATCAGACCACCAGACCAGATCTTTCTCCCAGCTTGTGTCCCAGGGCTCAGTGAGGGGAGAGGCCAGACACCAAAGAAAGGGACCATAATAATTTTGTACTCTTCCAAGGGAAAAAGAACTGCTGTGACTAACATTTCCTCAGACTGCCAAAGTGTTCTACAATGGTGTTCTCTTCTGAAGCAAAAAGAGACCTGAAGGGTTGAGGAGGTGATCAGGAGCCTCAAGTGCTTGATGCATTTCCAGCACTGGGGCAGAGTCCCCTGAATGCCCACCTGCTCCAGCCCATGAAATTTCCTGGTAGAAAAGAATGTTCCTGATGCTCTAGGGGAAGCTGCAGAGGAGAGTGTACTCTGAGCACATAATGATCAGCACCTGGAAGTAAAGAATCTGTAAAGAATGCAGCATATTTTGATATGGTCAGTGCAGCTTGCTACTTCCAGTGAAAATGGGGGTATAGGGATCTTTATAGATGGGGAAAGTGTCAGAAACAAAAGGGTGAGAATGAAGATGAAGAACTATTGAAACTTGAAATCTGGCACAGGTCCCTTACCCTTATCCACACTGCAAACTAGCACAGGTACAGGGCCATCCCACAGCCTAATATATGTACTTACCCACACTCCTCAAGTTTGCTAGCTTACTCACCCTCTACTCGCCTTCAGCCACGTGCTTCTGGGGTTTACGTGTGGACACAGTAGGGTGTTATGGCACAACCACGCACATGGAAACATGTTCAGTTACTAGTGTAGACATACTCTAAGGGTTGGCCTATGTAGATCCCCATGTCGAATGTTAATTACTACAAGCTCAAACTATTTGCTTTCAGTTAATGTAGATACATCATGCATCGTAGATAAATTACAGTACAAATTCTCTGCTGTCTGCTTTTTTTTTTAAAAAAAATCAGTCACAAAATAGTTACATGGCCACAAAACAAATGATTCCAGAGTTGCCTTTCCTAGCTACTGGATGATTCTGTAACAAGCCAATTTCTTACACCATATTTTGTGTACTTGATAGAGTGGAACAGCCCTATAGTTTAGTCAGTAATTAAACAGTTTAAGAAGTTTTTAAAATGTATTATTGTTCCATGACATTCCAGTCCATTAGGTAAATATATAATTAGTTTTCCCCAACCACTTCCTACATACATTTTAACTATATGTAAATTTGAATGCTGTAAAGTAAGCAAATGTGAAGGTATGCATTCTCTACAACTGAGAACTGGACGCACACATAACATGTGCAAGTTCCCAGGCACAGTAAGCAATTTCAAAGTACCTTAATGGAACAGTATCTCTATTGTACAAATTTGGGGACAGATTTTCAAAAGAGCTCAGCTCCCACTTGGGCACCTAAATGAAATGACCAGATTTTAAAAAATGTTCAGTATTCAGCACTTCCCATTGCTCTCAATAAGAGCGCTTGGATGCTGAACAATTCTGAAAATTTGGCTGCTACTTTATGTGCCTAAATGGGAGATGAGCTCTTCTGAAAATCTGGCCTTAAGTGGCAGTCTGATCTTTAAAGTGTTTATCCATATGAATAAGTTTATAAATAAGTTTTATTCACATGGTTGTCTGACAAATTTCCATGGAACTAATTATAGCCCCAGTTCTACTTCAGGAACTGATATCACAGACCTTTGTTCCTAGGATGATAATGCAGGATCAGCACCATGAATAGTAAATTATCCATGGCCCTAATCCTGCAAACACGTACATATTTAACAGTACACACATGAATAGTCATATTTGCTTCAATATAAACACTCATGTCTATAAAGTGAAACACATGTAAGTGTTTGTATGACGCAAGCCCATACAAATAAAGTTAATCCTGTGCATAAAGCTTTACAAGATAGAGCCCAAGGACACAATAGCTAGGATTTTCAATGGGAATTATCTCCTATAATATTCTTTGAAAATCCTACCCAGAATGAGCCAGTGGCACAGCCAAAAATAGAATCCAAGCCCACTAACAACTATTCCAATTCTCCCACCACTAGACCTCTATCACTAGGCCATGCTGTATAAAGATGTTTATTATTTTAAAATGAGACTCTGCAACACTCTCCTATTATCTCTACTTAGGTCATTTAAAAACAATGATTAAAATATAACATTTTTAACATCACACTGTCCCAAAATACAAGCATTAGATACTAGACTTTCTTTAAGTAACTTATTTTCTCTGACTCAATTCTCTAGTGTTTTGTTTTCTACAGCCATGAATACTTTGTAGTGTACAACTTATGTAGCACTTAAAAAGGGACAAACTTGAAATGCTATTTCCAGTGTAATCCATCAAAGTTAAAGAATAGGTGACCAAAATCAGACGTGAAGCAGAAGTATTTTATATATAACTGTCAGTCTAAAAAAGCTTGTTATGCTGAAGCTGCCTGTGATGGGGTGGCCTCCGTGCTCCCCTGGGGCCGAGCGCTTTTTACTGGGGCAGGACACAAAATGGCCACCCGGGACTCCCACCAGTCTCAAGATGGCGGCCGTCTCTCTACGGACCGGTCTTCCCGCAGGTCTTCGCAGGCCGAGTATTGTCCTTGGGACCTTGGGGTCTAGGGTTTGGGGGATAGGGGGTGTCCGAGCCCACCCTCTCCTTCGGACACCAGCCCAGAGTCCCTGGCTGACAGCAGTGGGTGGCTGCTGCTCTAAGGAAAACTATAAGTCTTTTCTCTGGGCTGCTTCCCTACCCAGGGCCCCTCTGCTTTCTTCTGGCTGCTGCCACTCACGGTTCTCCTTCTCCAAAGCTCCTTCTCCTCCACACTCCAAAGTTCCTGCTCCTTCTCCAAACTCCCAGAGCACCCTGCCTGGCTGGCAGGGAGCTCATATCTGCTCCCTGGCAGTACTTAATGGGAACCAGCTGGCTCTGGCCTCAGCTGACCTTAATTGATCCCAGCTGGCTCTGGCCTCAACTGACCCTGATCGGCCTGGAGGGAGCCTTGGGCAGCTGCTAGGGGAACAGGGCTTTGAGCATTCTTGGGCTAACGTAGCGCCCTTCTACCACCCTCCGGTAGCCCCTGTCACACTGCCATATAACCAGGAAGAAAAACTACACGTGCTTACATTTAGGTGACAGAATCTCATAAATAATATCCTTGGTAATGTTATAAGGATCATGATAAAATATTCATTACAACTAACTACATATTGGTTACATCAAAGGTCATGTAATTTCATTCTTTCCCTAAAATATTATTTCTATGCAAGTCCTAAACTCTTATTTCAAAGTCACAGAGAAAAAACAACAACACTATGCCTTGCAGCCTCTGTATGCATATAATTAAAGGAAAAAGGATATCCCTCACAACACAAGGCAGCTGGGGAGCATGAAGAGAGGATTTGGCTTTGCACCTGGGCTTTCTTATATAGACACTAATAGTATGCTCACTTTATACACCATTGCTGTTCATGTCAAAGACAGTCAGGTAGTTTATTGCTTATTTTATTACTATTTTATTTTCAACAATAAGGGGCAGCTAAGCAGCATGAAGGGCGGAAGGAGCATTACAACTGTGCTCTGACACTGACAGCAGTTCACTTTACACAGCTTCATGCCAAAAAGGTTAGGTATTTTATTTCATGGTAATACTGTTTATTGCACAGTAATACCTGAGTCTGCTCATAATTTATCCAATGATATGCATAAAGAAAGCCTTCAACTTGATGTAGCAGGGCTTCCTTGATCTAAAAGTGCCCATGAGGACAATCAGCAGCTAATAAAATGTGAGGTCAATTTCCAATACCTGACTTCTAAATTACAACTCCATCTTGGAAGAAAAAAGCAAGGCAACAGTTCCCACATGGCTAAATTATATTTAGGATTTCTGCCCTTTTATTGTATTTGCATCTACAGTTCTCTATTAAATATTCACATTGATCATGAATAGCACATGGAAGAGAATTTTAGGCATAGCAGTGGTTCTAAAACTGGGGGCCACTGGTGGCTCACCAAACACTTGCTAATGTTCAGTAGAGAACTGGCTGGTCACTTGGGTACTAACTTTCCTTCTTTCCAGCTACAAACTCATATTTTAAAAAAGCTATAAATACATCAAATACTCTCCTAAATATTACTTTTCAAGGTAAGCAACTGATGTAGATTCCATAGGGGATGTTATGTGATCACAATGGGGGGGATCAAAACTGCAAAGGGAAAAAGGATGTGTCTGCAAGATAACCTACATTACGATGTGGTCCACACTATGGAAAGAAGTATGAGAATCCTCTGAGCCTGATTTGGAGCTGCTCTGAAATAATTTATTAATACTATATGTTGTCCTAACTACTGGGATATTTATGCTATAGATATACTGGTTTAGTTTAACAGAAGGCTTTCTGATGACTGTATATCACTGGTTCCAGTCTCATAAAGGGAGTCTGCAGGCACCAAACTTAGTTGGACTTGCTGAATAAGAATGGTTGGTAAATACGGTGTGGTAGCCCAAGGCTTAGTCTATGAGTGGGAGAATAGAGGAATTCCACCACATGACAGGGAGAGCCACAAAGCCTGATACCTGGAGTGGCGCATTCAGAGAGACCAAAAAGGGGACAGAAGTGTAACTAGCCTTGTAACACCCTCAACTTTGAACCTGTGACTAAGTGTTTCCAGAAAAAAATTAATTATCTATGGGAATACCAGAGAAATAACTCATTTTCAATAAGATGCCTAGTTGGAATTTCTTGTTAAGTAAGCTTACGGTACCTATTATGATATAATTATTTTAAATACAATTATCATTCATTTTTTTAAATAGAAAGAAGGGAGGACTCAAACCCAAACGTTGCTCACTATTCTATGGAAATGGCAAAATCCTGAATTTTAATGCTCTTAACCTATTATTTGCTTAGCTCCACAGGATATAGATTTTTAAAAATTCATATTTAATCATTCTACAGCACTTATTCCCCCCCTCCACCCCAGATTTAGGGAACACAAGAAACGGAAATGACATTTGTACATGAAAGATGGAGCAACTGTTCACCCCAGGGCAAACCTTGTATGACCAAAACATCTCGTTATCTGAAGGAGGAAACGTCCCTTCCTGTTTTGGTTCCTTAACCCCTTCGGTTCTTTTGAAAGTTAGACCCCCAAATCTATAAAAAGTATAAGCATCCGGTAGCAGTAATGAGAATTTAATTACTAAAGCATCAGATGCTGATATGAGACGATTCTATATATTTCCACCCTGTCCTAAGAGATTATGGGCTCTACTCACACATGCCCTCCCACGTTCCACCAGTGGAAAATGGAGCACAGAGCCTTTAGTGGTCCATATTATCCCTAGAGGACAGGAGATAGTGTCTCTGAAGTGGAAACCACATACAACTCTCAACTGGGTTCTGGAATCTAACAGCACAGTCCAGAAGGTGAGACTGTGATTCAGAACACACAGTGATTCAGCATATCCCCTAGATGGAACTCCTTGGGTAGCTCTACACAGCAAAGAAAAACCCATGGCTGGCCTGTGCTAATCAACTCAAGCTCGTGGAGCTGTTTCATTACTGTATAAACTTCCAGGTTCAGGTTGGAGACCAGGCTCTAGGACCCTGCAGGGTGGGAGTGTCCCAGAGGGTGGGCTCCAGCCCAAGTCTGGAAGTCTACACAGCAATGAAACAGCCCTGCAAGCCTGAGTTGGCTAGCACAGGCCAGCTGTGGTGTTTTTTGTTTTGTTTTGTTTTGTTTTTGCTATGTAGAGATATTCCTAGGAACCCCATATTGTATATAAAAGCTGCTTTCCATTGAGGATTGCCTTTAGGAAAGAGCTGGCTGATACACTGTTATTCTGTAAGGTGAATGACCTCACTGACACAGCTTCCCCTAGTGGTACAAAGAAGTACTTTTTTCACTCCTGAGTGTCAAAAGGTCTCAATCAAAGCCCATGATTTTAGAATTAACAGTAAAAATCCACTAACTACATCTTGTATTCTTCACATTTGCTATATTGACTTTTGTATGTATTTCATATGGAATATAAAGAAACTATATTGTTTTAAATCAAACATATCTTTACTACTAGAGGCAGCAAGCTTTTACGTAACCTGCTGTTTTAAAAAACAGAAACAAATACCATCTTTTTGGGGGAGGAGGGAGGAAGAAAAGAAACAAGAAAAAAACTTGTTGCTTCATGGAGAGGCTTAACAAGGTTTTGTAGAGAATACAGCTTGTTAAAAATTTCCTGTAACAAATGCATAAAATACCTACCAGCCAACTTTCAGGAAACATTTATGTGCAATTGATGAATCTGACAGAGCGCAGGAAAAAAGAATAATATTTTCATTATAAACATGAGTTTGAGCCTCAGCAAGATTACCAAGTGACAGTAATCAATTGGTTTCAAATAAAAGCAATGCAGTATATATTCTCAGAACGTTAGACAGGAATGAAAAGGAGCATAAGTTTATCAGAAAAGAAAGAAAATAGGTGAAAATAGTATAAGCCACAATAAATCTTATTAATATATTAATGTAATTTATTGTATGTACAGCTGTTTAAAATTGTATGATACTGTGTGTCATCTTTAACAAACTATACCATATTGTTTTTGTAGCTCCTATGGGTAAGTATGATAAATACCCATAAATAATTTAAATTTGTTTCCATTTCCTGCTTAGATCATATTAAAAACATGTTATTCTTACTAAGTGACCTAGGCAATCTCTTATATGGGAAAACTGTGAAATGTTCTGTATTTAAGCAACTTAAGAAGGAGCAATGGAAGGTACAAACATAAATGTATCTAATCTATATAGATTGGGTACTGGCATGTATGTGTGAGAAAGAGCCAGAGAGAGAGAGAAAAAAAGAACACTTCAGTGTTTTGACATTTAACTCTTCTCAATACTTAAGTAAAATTGCTATCAGTGTGGTTTTTTCAAATTTTGGGAAGACACAAAGATAATTGTGAGGAACTTTATGTAATAAGTGAAGCCTTGAAAAAGCCCACCTTTTAATACTAATGGTGTTGAGGATAGCAGCTTTCATATGATCTATTTACTGGATATAGAAAGTAAATACCTGATTGTTGATTCTTTGTTCTGATGGTTAGACCATGAGCAAAGACAGGATAACAGCCCCAGAACAGTTACATTGCTCATAAATCAGTCTTTCTGTTCACACTTGCAGATATATATCAGAACAGAAACTGGCCATAATGTACAATATTTGTATACACATATAAAGACACAAGCATGCCAATTAATGCAACTTCCTCCAAAATACTAATATTAACATACTTAATGTGACAATGGCCCCGTTAATTTTTAACATGGATTTCCCAATTGAACTGTTCAGCCCTGGAGTTAAATAACTATCTCAGCTGTTGCAAATCAGCTAATCCCCCGAAGATTGAAATGCTGACCGAAACAAAACAAATAGTTTTTAATTTAGCTTTTGAGATCAACTTTAACTTTTTTATTCCGTTTTTGTTGCATAAGGGAAAAATGTAAAGTACAATTGAAGGCTCCAATCCCATGAACACTTATAAACGTGTACTGTAGATGTGTGAGCAGCCCTGTTAAAGTCAATAGGACTACACACACCTGTGTAAAAACTCACAAGGTTGGAGACTAAAGCCATAATCCTCGTTTCATAAAATAATGTTACATTTGTTCACCATTTTATATTACATAATAAGTAAACTCAAAAAGAAGAACTGAAGCAAAGAGGAAAGAGAAACAAATCACAGAAAACAATGTTTTAATTTAAAACCCTTCCAATTATTATATTTGTATAAGGCCATTTCAGTGCCCATCAGAAAGCTAGCAGCTTTCTAGCAGGAGATTTCTGACACTTGAGGGGGCAGAGTAAGAACCCTTTCATCCAACTTTAGAAGTATCACTGGTTATGAATTTTCTATCCTCTCTGCAGATAAGATCAATTGATCTGATTCACGACAGTCTCTCTGGCTCCACAGAAGATTTGTCACAGCAGGAGGGAGCTAATGCATCATTTTCCCTGATAGAGTTTCCTCCAGCTTCAAGAGTGGAGATTTTAGCTGTGCCAACACTAGGATATTTTTCCTAAAATTTCCCATCCTTGCTACCACCTGCAGCCCTTTAGACTAATTAACACAGTCTGGTCTGTAATGCAAAAGTTGCAGGTGTCTGATACCCATGCTGACATTATTAGATTTATCATTATTATTACATCACCTTCAATATAATCAATTGTGAGGTGCTTTAGACTCACCTGCAGAACCCAACAGATGAATACAGAGTGCTAGGATGACCAATTGCTCATCCTTCATCATGACTCTGACTTCCATTTTTTTGTTAAGTCAACGTGTGTGAGTCAGATATGTGTGACAGAGAGATGTCAGGAGCTGCAGTGTCACTAGTAAACTGACAACAATTAGTTCCACTTTGCACTTTTGTCAAACAAGACACAGTTGGTTCCCTGCTTTCCCAGTATCTGAATAAGAAGAAGCTAGTGCTTGTTAGAAACCCCTGAAACTGGTAGGGGGCTGTGCCTGCACACTTGATGGAAGGTGTATGCCTGTCAAATGTCAAAATGATTCACAGCCTCCAAGTCTTACTGAATTCATCTTTACTTCCAGATTCCCAGGTAGCAGGGGAGACTAGAAATGCCTTTTTTCACCTGCCTCACCTGTGACTTTGACCACTGTAGGTGAGGCTCTCTCTAAAGATCAGACAGTAGTTTCAGCCAGTGCAGAAAGTGGCTGCCTGCCTATTAGGTAGCATAGACGGGTGAGAGCTTAGTACATCTGTGCTCTGCATTACTTGCTGACTGTAGTTTCACTTGTGGGTGCAACTCTAGGTGCTGAATACAATCAGAAAGTCCCAAAAATTGTCTAAAAACACTTCTCACCCTATAACTCACGATAGCAGTTGCAACTCACGGTCCCATAAGGCTGTCAATCCCTATGGCTGAATTTGGCAGAGAGGAGAAAGAAGGGTGTTTTCAATAGCTTTGCCTCCACTATGGAATGTAGTCAATCTATAGCTAAACCAATATAGCAAAACAGTACCCAAATATCCCAGCGAACTAACCCCACCATAGTTTTGGCTGATAGTCACAATTCTTCCATTTTGCAAACATTTTGTGAACCTGTATTCATAAGAAAGTAAATGGAAATCAAAAGGACTGGGAAAAGTTTGCACTAGTGAAAAGCTGAGAGTATTCACTATGAAAGTGCACCTATGGCTGCTCTGAAAACCTCTATTACTACAGCATAATAGATGTGAACAATCATGTTTGTGGATAATCTGTAAACGGTGGGAGGAGAGAGAGAAAGACTCTTCCTGTGGATAAAGTTAGGGAACAGAAACAATCCTATGTGGCTCGGGTGACCAGTCACACAGTGAGAAATAGTGGCTAGTTCAAGCTCACATGCAAATCATAGGCTCCTTGCCTATACAAGCTATTCATCACATGACTCAATATAACAAACATATTCATAAAAATCGCAGACTGTTGGTGGATAATCAGCTAATTCTCCAGCATGCGTGTACAGGTCACCTGCCAGGATTATCTGGATATCTCTCACTTAATTATTTCCTGGCCATTGTGGGAACATTGGTGCATCTTAATCCCCCCTAGTCTCTGCTTGTGGCACATAATAGTCTAGTCTCCTGTGGGTTTAATACTTTGGTCTCATTTTGGTTGTTGGGTTTAATGTGTGGGTGCAGGGTGGGGTTGGTGGCCTGTGATATACGGGAGGTCGGACTAGGTGATCTAATGGTCCCTTCTGGCCTCGAACTCTATGACTATCATGGTGTTTGGGTTTCTCAAAACTGGATCTCATTAAATATTTCTTCCATTTATTATTCCCTTATTAATGAAGGTAAATTATGCCCTGCCGATAGGTCTAATCAGGGAATTCAAATGCAAACAAACAAACAAAAGCCACACAGCAGCCAAGAACCTTAGAAGTTTCACTGTCTGTTCTAAATCTAAACTCTGTGGTTTCTTGAGTGGGTTCTAAATTTGGTAAAATGAATTCTCCCATCCCCAGAATTTTAAAATAATTACTTTCACTGTACTAATGCTTGTTTCTATGGAAATAGGAGTGAGAGCAGGAGCCACCAGCAGAGGAATCAGAGTTCTTTCTGTGAAATAAAATGCTATTAAAAATAGTAATAAATGAATAAGGTGGTTTAAGATTCCCAAATTCTTAACAGAATATATATTTAATCTCATTTTACAAGTAATAGCCATGATCCAGCTCTCACTGAAGTTCATGGGATTTTAGCTTTCGATTTCAATGGGAGCAGGAGTGGGCCTAAATAGCTGAAAATCCATCTTCTATTTAAGGTCTGATCCAAAACGCACTGAAGTCAGTGGGAGAATTTTTCAATGACTTCAATGGGCTTTAATCAGGCACAGGAGTGGAACCACTGAATCAAAGGTAAGCACGCACAAGATCGAGGCCCTACAGATTTAATGATAGTGTGTTTCCTTTACAATACCTGATAACAATGTTAACATATAAAGAAGTGTATGGGGGCACAGCCTTCTACTTCAGGTGAAGGGTAGACTGTTTATTTTAATTCTTGTGTTTTTTTAAATGTGCCTCTCTGGCACATGCACCTTAAACATTCATACACTTTATTTAAAAAAAAAAAAAAAAAAGCAGCTCATCTATTTAGCCAATCAGAATTAAATTCCTGTACACCTCACCCATTCTCAGAAATCTGAAAACAGATAGGCTGTCCAGTGTCCACTAAAAGTTAATAAACATGGACCCTGATCTTGTGTACACTTAAGCATGCAAGTAGTTCTGCTGAGTTAAATGCCTAAACCTACTCACATGTATGTTTGCAAGACTGGGGCTTTGGTGTCTTTTGGACCAAACAGTTGAAAGAGAGTTCAAAAGATAAGACTCCTCTCACTGAGTGTACCATGCCAGGAGACTAGCAGCTTGAATGCCTCCCTCCAGGGCTAGCGATGCCATTAGCTATTGCAAGAGAACTACACGATCTTTATGTCTGAACCCTGACAGTATAAGCTACAGCCTTAACAGGTAAAAGCTTGACAGCTCAGCCTTCAAATACATATTTATTTGCAATTTTTAAATCTACAGATATGCACAGTTAATTAACCAGTGACTCAAACCGTTTTCTTTTCCATTTTTAAAAAACACCTTCTCAGTTCACCTTTAATTTTAGCAGATGATTGCCAGATGAGAATTGCTTTCAGAAATAGGATCAAAAATATTTTTGGAGCCAAAGGTAAACCGATACATTCTAAAGATTGTAGCATTTTAACTAGAAAAATAGCTTCAATAATACTTACATATTTTTAAAAGTACTCCAGTTAGTTTTGTGTCCTTTTTAATCTCAAAATATTTTATATTGTTCTAATGTTTATATTGTTTAAATGTGTGTTTTAATAGAAGCAACAACATACTTGAAGTGGGGTAATTGCACCATGTATTTATATTTCCAAGGAGATTTAACTATTTATTGACATACATGCATACATAAAATAAATCATGACCAATAATGAAGCAATTCTTCAAAGTTATAGATAAAGGCCTGTTCAATAGATTTACAATAAAAATAAACTGCTCCTCAGTGCCTTTCTTCTTTTCCCCCTCTCTTTGAATTACATTAATACTCTACTTGCTTTCGCTATAACCGTTTAATTCCAGCAGCATCAGAGTCAAGGCATCACTTACATAAAGTATGGCAATTATTTTTCACAAACTCTCAGTTTGAGGGAGTGCTACAACATCAACAGCTAGTACTCTTTACATGGAAGTATTTGCAAAACTAAAGAGTTTCTATATTGTATTTCACTGGAACACAACCAATTTTAAGAAATAAACCTTCAAATACCAAAACAAAAAAACTTGCAAACTAATATTTATGTCCAATTTTGGTTATGCCATGAAAGTTTCCAGATATGACCCTGGATGTCCTGATTTGCAGTGCTGTTTATCTCTGTGTAAAAAATTTAAGGTAAAACACTAAAAAGGGTTCAAAGTAATTTGCTTCAAACTGAAAACTTTAAATAAGTTTCAGTAATTCAAACTACAAAAACTGTAGCAGAGAAGAAAGACTATTCTGGGAAATTGCCACTAGAGAAGTTTAAGAAAGGACCATTCTGTCAAGAAGTGATTGATATGGTAGAGAGAAGACTTTTTTATTTCCCCTTTCATCTTGAAAGATGTATCATTAAAGGTAGAGAACAGAAGCCTACTGTGCCATTTTCTCTGATTATCATGAATTATGTAATAGGGGTGGGGCATTATTTCTAAAGGCACATCTTATTTTTTTGAGAGTTCAGTGTTTACAGTATCTAAATGGAATTACATTTGAATGAGGTTAATTTTCTTCCCATTGCATATTCACATCCACCCACACTTTAAAACAACTATGCTGCCTGAGTGAAGGTGTCACTGACATACCACACAATTGTTAGACACTACTTTCAGAACACGAACTTCAAATAACTATTGAGCTGAGGTGATGATTGCATAAAGCACATGAAACCAAGTAGTACTTGAAGGAAACAGTAGCATAAATAATGCAACTATCTTACACAGGAATTGCCATATAGAATCAGATCCATGGTCCCCCACTATTACCCCCTTTTCGACTCCAGGGGCTAGTGAAAGTTTCGGGCCCTGAACGTGATCCAGCCGGGAGTAGATATTGATGATACAGTCTGATATTTTCCTTGATGCCATCTTGTTTATTTACAAAAAACATGTAAAGTCCTGCTTCTCTGAATGCAGGAGGAATAAAAAATACAGGTAGCTTCTTTGCCTATAGCCACAAACCTCTTCTTCCAGCACCTTACACAGAAGCCTCTAGCTCCTTGCAGGGTCATACAGTGTGATTGTTCAGGTTGTCCCACTGTCTCTCCCAGTTTCTCTTCCTCCAGTTTGTCCAGCCCACACACACACAAAACAGTCCCATCAATCAAAACCCTCAGCCCCTGCATTTTAAAACTCTTGGGGGGGGGGGTACATGATACATATTCTAGTCAGCATTTACAGTACTTGTGTTTTTGAGCACTTCTGCCATTGTTTCAGCCACCTGATTACAATTGCTTCAATACATTTGTTCTGAATGGAAGGTGGCAGCCATGCCTGATCCAAAATGATGTTTAGCACAACCCATAACAATATAGTCCAGTAACCTATCTCCAACAGTGGCCAGAACCTGATGCTTCAGAGGAAAGTGCAAGACACCCATCAATAGGAAGACATGGGATAATTGGTCCCAATAATCTCCTAACCTCTAATAGTTAGAGATTGGTTTAAGCCCTCATAGACTTTAAGGCCAGAAGGGACCATCATTGATCATCTAGTCTGGTTATATAGCCTTTCAAAAACTGTATTTTAGCATTAACTATAAATCTGGATATTCTTGTTATACACATAAATGCACAACCCCTCTTTTCATCTTGCTAACTTTTTTTGCCTCAATGACATTGAATGGCTATAACTTCCATAGTCTAATTATATTTTGTATTAAAAAGTATTTTCTTTGATCTGTTTTGAAATTGCTGCCTCTCTCTTTCATTAAATGTCCCTTGTTCTTGTGCTGTGAAACAAAAGAGAACAAAAGCTACCATTCTACCCTCCCTATATCATTCATTATTTTATATATTTTATCCTGTGCCTATAAAGGAAGCAATCCTAATCTTTTCAATCTCATAGCTCACATTTTTTCCCCAGTGTGCATTACATGGCATTTACCATCATCGAACAAGAGAACCCTGTATTGAATGTGCCAAGAACCCACCAATAAATCTCAGGAACTCTCTGGGGGTCATGTGAATACAACATGGAAGTAGATGTCTTGCATATCAAGAGGCATGAACAACATGCATTTTTTTAGTGAAGGAATGATGGCCACAAGTCTGACAATGCAGAACTTCAGCTTGCGAATGGAATGGTTGAGGAGATCCAAAATTGGTCTCCATCTCCCTTTCTTCTTGGGTACCAGAAAATAGTTGGAATAGAACCCTGTGCCCTGAAAGGCTGCGGGGACTGGCTCCTCTCTGCAGCAGGGAGTCCTCATCTAGAATAAGAATACTGTCATGAAAGCGATCCTTGGGATGGGGTCGAGATGTCAGATGTGGAGAAGGTAGCATCATAAACTCGATGGTATAGCCATATCAAATGACATTCAGGACCAACTTGTCCATTGTTATTGTGCTCAACACAGGCAAAGAGAGTTTGAGATGGCCCTTGAAAGTGGTGGCTGGAAAGAATGTTCAGATGCAAAGTGATCAATAACTCTCTAGTTGCACTTAGAAATATCGCTTACGTGAAGAATGAGTGTGTTGCGCAGAAGACTGCACCACTGGAACATGTGGACAGGAATCTGTGGACCTTTGAGCATTTCTATGGAGGCTCTAGGCAGTAGAATTGGGGAGTTCTGTAGCATTGCATAGATGGCAGGAAGTAAAATTTTCATTTTGGCATTGGTGTATACATGTGGATCACATGGTGGCTAGAATCTTTCAGTGAGTGTAAGGAATCATCTGTTTACTGATTGAAGAGGTGTGATTCATCAAAAGGGAGGTCCTCAGTCGTGTTCTGTAATTCTCTAGAGAAACCTGAGGAATATAACCAGGACTCCCTCTTCATGACAATTCCATTTGCCAATATGTGTGAGGACATGTATGCTGAATCAACCACAGCCTAAAGCATGGACCTGATGATCAACTTGCCTTCCTCTAAAATGGCTTGGAATTTGGCATGTGATCCTGCTGAGGTAGCTCATCCACAAAATCCACCAGTTGCCCATAGATTACAAAATCATATTTGGCCATCAGTGCCAGGTAGTTTGAGATTCGCAACTGGAGGGTGGCCGAGAAGACTTTTTGACCCATAAGGTCTAACCTTTTACCCTTCTTGTCAGGGAAGGGTGGGGGGGAGCGTGGATGCTGTTTAGTTCCTCTGTGGTAGCCTGAATCACCAGGGAATTGGGTGGATGATGTGAACAGAAACTCAGATCCCTTAGGGGTGGGGGACATAATATCTTTTTTCTGCCCCTTTTGGGGTGTGGGATCACATGGCCAGGGTATGCCAAACAGTGCGTGCCAGTTGGAGAATGGCATCATTGATTGGAAGAGCCACCCTGGCCAGTTTTGATGCATGCAAAATGTCTAGTAGTTGGTGCTGACTGTCCTGCATCTCTTGCAACAGGATCTGAAGAGCATTAGCTGTCCTCGGTAGCAGCTCTTGAAACTGACGATAGTCGTCTGGGGGAGAGAAGGGCGTTGACGACCCCGACAAGGGAAACCTCTTTGGATCCATCGATACCAGGTTAATCAGCACATCATCTAGCCTCAGTTCTGAACGTCTACTCAACGAAGGATGGGATGGTGAAGCAGGGGAGTCTTCCTGCGTTGAACAAGACTGTTCTGAAGGTGAATATTGGGGCCACAATTTCCAATATGGCCAACCTGGTTGATTGTACTGTTGCTGCGACTGTGTCCACTACTACTTAGTGGCTCAGCTACTGTTAATTCTTAAACTAACTTCTACATGTTACTTAAAACTAAGGCAACAATAGCCTTTCTTCTTGAGTGCTCTAAGGCTAGTTGTTCCAGTGCAATCACTTCAAGTGTTGCAAAACTCCTTCTCTAACTTTGTTCCATTGTCCTATTTGACCAGGCTATATGCAGGTGGGTAGCTGAAGTTCCCTGCTTTTTTTTAAAACTTGGTTGCCTTTTTGATTTCCCGCAATGTGTGCACTCAATATGTTTTTCTTAATCCGGAGATTGATTGTCTATTCCTATTAGTACATTTGTATTATTCTTACAGCTGGGATTTGTATCCACACAGACTCAACTGTGTAATCCCACTCCATTCATAATTTTATCTCATTAGCTTCTATGGATTCCTTTCTTTACAGCACTTCAATCTCAGCTCTCTGATGCCTGTCCTTCCTGTATAGTTTATAGCCAGACATTATAGTATTCCATTGATTTTTGTCAAGATTCTACCATGTTTCAATAAGGCCTATTAGATCAATGTTCACTTCCATTGCCAGACATTAGAGTTTAGTACACTTATTTTTGCTTTTAAGTGAAAAATGGTAAGCATTTCCCATGAAAAATTTCACACATGAAAAATTTTCTTAGCAACTGCCTCTCACTCTGCACCCAGAATAGCAATTGCATAAAAGTGTGACACTTCAGAGGCCAGACTTCACCTCGAACTAGCTAGGAGGTAAAACTTCCTTAGTAAAGGGTCTACTGCTGTGAATGTTTTGCTTGAAATTAGGCTGTTCCTAAGTCTTAGTCCCTTCAGGATATGGTGAAAGATTCACCAATTCATGCAGATATTGTAATAGAAGAAGAAAGTCTATTCTATAGACTTTCACCATTTCAATAAAAGGCTCTGTAGAAAAGGAGAGTGCCATGGCTCAGTTAGGTGGAAATCCTCATAGCAGACTGATCTATATGTGCTCAGATTCCATGGTTATTTTAGAAATGCCTGAAACAATAACCATATTACATTTTTTGAATTCACTGTTCATCGGGTAACATGCCTGGTTTTCTGAAGTTATCAGACCCCAAATGTGTAAGTCATAGCAACAGTCAGTGAAAGAGAAACCAGAAGTTTGACTGTCTTCTGAGTACTTCTAATGCTATTGGACTTGTTAAATTTTAAGTGGTTAAAGATATGCTATGAACATACACAACTCAAAAGGGCACTAAATTTCATACATTGAACTCTTATTTCAGTAGACAACTTAATATCTCAGGAGAGGGTAATAATGAGTATACCTCAAGCCATGAAAATAATCATTACAAATCTTTAACAGTTTATGGGTAGAAGAACATAGGATTTTTATGACATAAGAAAATCGAGTAGGTTTTCCTACTGGTAGGTCCTTTCCATTATAAGAGTTGGCAGCTGTGCCTCTTTAGTTGCTTCCATTACTGCCCTTGAAAATATATTTTGTCTTTATGGTACCTTGAAGATATCTTCATCTGTCTTATAGTGTCTCCTGAACAGCTCCACAACTGGCGTTAGGCCTATGAAGCATAAAGTTCCCTCTGATCTCAGATGAATTTATAATGCAGAGGCTAGGCACTATCTAAATATGATGAAATACTCTAATAACGTAAAGTATACTTTAAGGAGAATAGTCTGATATTAATAGTGTAATTTAAAAATAAAATATTCCAAAATTAAAATAGACCAATATACCAACATCTAGTATCTTTCACAAGTACCCATGCGCTTTCTTCTATTTAATGTTTGCAAATATGGACTGAAGGATACTTTTATCATTTTCTTTTCACAGATCGATTTCTTTGTATTTTGATGCAATGAAGTGCAAAATCCACCTATCTACCTATGAACATAGTTTATACTGGTCATTTGAGATTATTTATTGCTCCCTATTTATATTTGTTGAATTATTTATGTCACCAGAGTATCAGAGTCTCTCTCAAAGAGTAATATCATTTATCCTCACATCACCCCTGGGTATTATTCATTTTTTTCCAGAGAGAAAAATCTGAGGAAGTGAGGGATTAAGACTGAATTTTTCAATAATCTCCATTCTCTTTAGGTGTCCACTGGATACCCCTAAGACCTGATTTTGTTCATCCACCAAAGCAATCTTACTCAAGAGGAACTGCAAGTCCTCAGTGCTTCTGAAAAAGAGGCCCCAAGTTTCTCAAGCTGGGCACCCAAAAAAGAAAGCATCCAAAAAAAGTAGACCTTTTAACATTTTTTACTTAATGACTTGTCTATGGTCCTATAGGAAGTCTGTTGCGGAGCTGTGATTAGAAACCAGATTTCCCATCTCATCACCACCCTTCCTCTCATCTTGTTATGATGGATAAGTGCCCCAGCTTAGTATTATTTTATCAGCACATCATTATATCTTTCTTTCACTTTCTATGTCACTGATACATGGTGAACCAACCTAACCCCAATATTTATCATTACAGCCTTTTACTGTTACAATAAAACCTCAGAGTTATGAACATCTCAGGAGTAGTGGTTGTCTGTAACTCTGAAATGTTCATAACTCTGAACAAAATGTTATGGCTGTTCTTTCAGAAGTTTACAACTGAACATTGACTTAATACAGCTTTGAAACTTTGCTATGCAGAAGAAAATACTGCTTTCCCTTTATTTTTTTAATAATTTATGTTTAACACAGTGCTGCACGATAATTGATTATTTTGTGTGTGTCTGCTTCCGCTTGATTACATGCTTCCACTTCCAAATGAGGTGTGTGTGGTTGACTGGTCAGTTTGTAACTCTGAGGTTCTACTGTACTTCTGTTTACCTTGGACTTTTTCCACATATTGCCCTCTGTCTTTGAATCTTATTTTAATCCAAATTACAAACGTAATCAGATTTATATTCAGTATCGGTTGCTTGTTTCCCCACTTCCCACTCTACTGAAGTCTTCCATGAAAAACAGAACTAACGTCACACACTGATCCTTTTTAATTAGTGTTTTTACATGTCATGAAAGCAGCAAGCCTCAAATTATGTACACAAATTATACACTTATCGTTGCAATTGGTGTTTCCTAGTTTACAGCCAGGTAGTTAAAATGCCCCATTAGTAGGAGCTGCTTCTTTTAACAAGCTTTTAAAATCATCTCATTTTCTATTACTCATTAAGTTGTTGCTTTTCATCAGTAGCTTCACGATGCTGCTAGAGAAAATCTGAGATCACCGAATTAATAGAAAGCCCCTTCCACTTCATGCCCTTGAGTTGTGAAGATGCCTGGAAATACATATGATTTCCCAGTGATTCTTAAGATAACCATGCGGTTGAAGGATGATGCACCCTGCCCACTTTATGGGGACATGAACCAAACATTGCTGACAACATAACACACTGGAAACCCTGTAAGTATGAATTCAGAGGATCAAATTAATCATCAGTCTATTTCTGCTCAAGTCAGTGGTGTTTCCCCAGTTTTATATTTGGACCAATTAGTTTTTACTAACTTTAGCCTTTCCTGAAGGCTATAGGAGGACGTGATATTTGCCCAGTGAGATTAATTCTTTGATGGGCTGAGCACTTGCTGTGAGATGCAGGGTCCTCTCAGCTCCAATTTTCTTCAGTGAGAGCAGAGAATTCTCATTACCTTGTAGGATTAGAATCATTGACACTAATGGCTAGATTCCGATTTGGAATCAATGCCCATGCAAGGGAGTACTTGCTCACTTACTCTCTCCATAGAGCAGGGTGTTAAGGTGTGGGGAACGGGTGGAGCCTGGACTCCAACTGCCTTACTCACCAGCCAGAATAGCTCAACTCTATGCAGTAATTTACTATTACTATTGACTGATAGTGAATTACCACCACTTTCAGTAAGGAGAGAGCAGGGGAGGGAGTAAATAGGTTCTATTCTTGGGCTATTGCATTGTATGTATCCACCCTTACTTAGGGATGTACCCAAGGTCAAATTCTAGCCCTTCGATAATACATTGTCTCAGTGTCAATGTCTCAGCTTTGCTACAATATTTACAATCCAGAAATGTCTTTACCTCTAACTATAGGTAGCAACAGAAAAACATCTGGGGAAAATACCATATTCTATTGATATTATGGATATCCCAGGATATTATGGTTAAAACACAAATCTTCTCTGTATATATAATTCTAGCCACCTATCTCTCTAATCTTTGTGTTTTGGTTTTTGCCTGGTACATTGCTGTTTTAGAAACTCTCTCAACCTGACCATCTTACCACAGTTAGTCTTATTTTTCCTTGCAAGGCTTGATATCTTTTGGTGTGTATTATTATTTCCTAACTATCCCTTCATGTATTTAGTTGTTCTTTATTCCTCTCTGCATGCCTCACAGTCCTACTCCTTTCTTTATGTCCACAAATTTAGTCACATCTCTACCAAATGAACCACCTTCTTCTGTCTGCATTGTGTTTCCTATGTTCACATTCTAAGTGCATCAGTTCTATCTGTTCCGAAGTAGTCCAGATTCCTTATAAAGGAGGAATCTGTAGAGATAGTGATACCTTCATATTGTTAATTACTTATAAATAAATTTTAAAATGTCATGTAATCCCACATCCATAGTCTCGACTAATTTAGTATATCATGTAAACCAGTAGTAAGGACTAACAAGTGAAAATAAGTCAAAGCAGACAAAAGTTCTAATGTTCATTTCTCTAGACTCCGAAATATATACATCTCAGACACAAAAATAGTTTAGGAAAGAGGTAAAATCATTGGTGAATAGACAAATAATAATTTGCCTGGAATGTGAATTCCTTCCACTGTACCTTTAACTAGCATAATGTGAGCACAATTAAAATAGCTTATCTAAATAGTTTTTTTTTCTCCTGTAGTCCTATCCAGAAGAACTCAAACATCTCAGATACTTACACAAGAAAGAGGAAAGTGAAATACAGATTACATTTTTTTTAAATTATTTTTTTGCAAGACCCACATTTGAGGACAAATGCTGTTTATTTTCCTATTGATTCACAGTTCAGCCGTGGTGAATTTATGCAAGCAACACGTTTAGCACTGCCAACAGTGAAGGAAAGCATTGTTCAACTTGGACTGTACTTAGAAAATAAGCCTGTAATGTCATATTAGGATGGATATATTTGGCATTCAGTGCAGATGCAGTGCACAATAATGGTAATAATGCAATTGCTGTTTATATGCATGTAGAACAAACTGATATCTTTGAGATGGACATTTAGATGAGGGAAGGTAGGAGAGAGACAGAGATGGACTCAGGGAATGTTAAAAGTTTTTCTCTCAAAGTCTGATGGCACTTTGGAGACTCTACATATTAAATTTACATATATTTCAATTGCAGAAAGATGATATTAAGGCAGACAGGTTGTCAGAGAGATCATCTGGAACTAGAATGCAAGTCTCTCTCCTCCTGTACTGGCATAGGGTTTAAAATAAAGCTCAGCTAGCTTGCTACTTCTTCCTGTTTTGGTAACTTTTTAAGGTAGGGTGAATATTATCAATGTTAATGGGGAATTTTAAGTAAAAGAGGCAGAGTTTTCACTAATGGACCCCCGTCTATAACTCAAGGGGTGACTGGTTTGTGAACCAGATTGTTCAGAAGCAATGGCTCAGATACAAAAAATGCTGAATACACAGAACCATACTCCTGGCACAAAGCTGTTTGATTTTGTATTTCTTAGTCTGTTTACAATCGTGGCAGAGTTTTGGTTTTATTTGCATGATAGAGGAGAACTGGTCACAGATATTAACCAGTAGATAGGGAAAAAATCATGCACAACCTCTGATGTTTGTGTTCAATGATATGTTTAAGAGCTGAGCTGAGGTGACTGTCCTTACTTCTTCCAGACTTTGAGGCATTATGGGATTTTCTTCCCTTCTTGCAACTCTATAGTGAACAGTGCAGCTCTAATTTACAATGCGCTGGACAAAAGACAAACAAGTAAGGAAAAACGGGGCAATAGAAATCATTAGCTACAAACACGTTACTGGCAATATACAACACTTGTGATTGCATATTGACCTTAGGGCATTTAGTCTATATTGGCATGCCATGCTACAGCACATGAACACATAGTCATCTTTACAACACAGAGCGGAATTTAAGAGACTCACATAACTGCCTGCGAGAAGGTACAGGAGCACTTCCATAAGCTGTGCCCTGTAAATAAAACACATTTTTTTTTTTGGAGCAAGGCATGTTAGGATTAACAGTAGCAAATGAAAAAAAAAATGACAAAACATGAAGAAAATGAAGGCAAGTGAAACAAAATAAAAAGAGACTCTTTAGATAAAGCAGCTTGTTATTACTGAAGAATTGCCGTTCCTATTTTCAGAGAAACATAAATTATAATAGAGAAGGTTCTCTGAGTAATCCACCCATCAACAGACACAATGAGCCAAAAACAGAAAAAAAATTACAGCGTAAGACAGCACATTCAAACTTGTCAAATTAAGTTTGATGAAAAGTAGAACACAAAGTATATATTAATATGGCCACCCTAAAAAAATAGATTCAGTTACATCAATTTCTTAACTCAGTCATTGTTTGAAAGTACAGTATATTTTAAAGCAGTACCAGAGTCATTGCAGTACAGTTTGTTTCCTGTCACTCCCTCCTCACTTTCCCTCCAAAACTATTTAACAAGTATTCTGTGATTCATTTTCATGAAAGTTGAACCACTAGCTGACAGGAAGCTGCTTTATTAAATCCTTAATCAATAGATACCATAATTCCTTCAACAGATAGAGAACAATATCCTACATGTATTGTTGCGATAATTGCGCTGTACCTCTGAATCACAGTCTATTCATTGTTCTGTTTACATAAAGAAGCTATGAATCAAATGCCAAGTGTGTCATCTTGGTGGTGACTTTGGCACAAAATTTGTAAGATAACAATGGCTGGCAGAGAAAGAAGATACAGTAAATAGAGATTCCTACACGATCAATACATACTATATACATAATATAGTGTACTCTATGTGTATAGTGCATGTGTGTACACACTATATATATATATATATATATATATACACATATACACATATACACACCTATATATATAGTTGTTTAAACAAAGTTTGTTCTACCGCTTTCCCTGAGATTCACATAGCTGTTGGAATTTATTTTATGGCATCATTTTATTTTACAGGGCTTGTATTGTGTATTACACAGGCACTTTTCTAACACCCTCCTGTCCAAGTAACTAATTATTTCACTGTCACTAATATTACTTATTTTCCCAGACCTGAAGAACTCCGTATAAGCTCAAAAGTTCGTCTCTCTGACCAACAGAAGTTGTTCCAATAAGATATTACCTTACCTTAATATTACCTTAATATCATAGGCCCAACACAGCTACAATGACACTGCACTAATATTATTTATTACTTAGGATACATGGCTGCACAGCTGAGGCCACTGCTTGCAAATGATGGCCCAAATATACCAAGTGTAATGTATTTTAAGTAATTTGGCTTGTCAGTTCATAATGACTGGTTCCCTCCTGTAATTGTCATAAGGACCTGATTCACCACAGAATTAATCCAGTGTTATCCCAGTGTAATGATTTAAATAGATCGAAAGTTAAGCACCTAAATCCATATTTAGCCCCTATAAACCCAGTTTAGGCACCAAATTCTAAATTTTGGTGCTTAAGTGGCCATTTAGATGGCTACTTATGGATTTAAGGTTGATTTTTGAAACAGACCAGAGGATTTCAACTTTGGGTCCCTGCAGTATTCATCCAAAATTTAAGTTCTGTTTTATCCTCTTTCCTTAACAAACTGACCCCTATTATCTGTGAGGGAAGGTGGGAGCCAGATCTTGGATGAAATTCTGGTCCCATTTAAATAAATGGAAAAACTTCTATTGACTTCACTGGGACCAGGATTTCACCCTTGAGCTTTACAGGTTGGATCTGTTTGTCAAAAATATTGCCCTAGATCAGAGGTGGGCAAACTACAGCCCGTGGGCTGCATACGGCCCATCTGAGCTTTTCATCAGGCCTTCCAGCTCAACCAGTGGTCCCGCAAGCTCCATGCAAGTGGTCCGCAGAAAGGTTGCAGAACAAGCTATGCGGAGCGGCAGCTGCTTCCCCTCCCAGTCCCACCCCTTCCCCTTGCCCCTCTTCCACCACGTGGGGCCCAGCGGTGCCCTGGCCAGAGTGTGGCAACTGACCCCTCTTCCCTCCCCCCCTTCTCCCACCACGTGGGCCCAGTGGTGCCCTGACTGGAATCACTCCTGGAGTATTAATGGCCCTCTATACAATTTATATAACCAGATGTGACCCTCAGGACAAAAAGTTTGCCCACCCTTGCCTTAGATTGTCTCCTATCTTAAGATATATTCAATGAAGGAAGTAGAGGGTGGGGCCTCCAGGAACAAGGTACACCTCCCTGATTCTCATGGTGAACACATAACAGCTATGGCCCACTGTATAAATAACAGGATAGGACTTACTCTTACTTATGCCAATGGACAATATTTTCTATGGGACCATATGCCAGTTACCAACTGGCATAATGAATGAACATTCCATCCCATCCCACCCCAACATGCCCTCTATGCCAGTTAGTGCTAGGATGAAGGAAGCAGTTGCCTTAGAAACTGATTATCTCACTTTACACCAGCTCAGAACTTTCCTATATTTCTCTGAGAATTCCCTGAGAATTATCAGCTGGCCATGTAAGGTTAGTTACCCCCACTTTGTACGACATGAGCTGTGCAAAGTGGCCTGAAGAAGAAGATAGAACATAATGGCCCAGCTGATGCTTTACATTCCATAATCGTGGCCAACCTTAGAAACTTACCAATTTCCTTATACAACTAAATACTGTTACCTCAATATTTGCAGTAATCCACAAGTATATTATATTAGGTTCAGGGAATACTGAAAATATTGAGGTAACGTCTATTAATTTCAGTCAAAACTAGCAAGTTTTCTAATGGCAATGGAAACATCCTGGCATCTCTATGAATCTTACTGTTGTATGCCACCATGAGAACAAAACAGACAGAATGTTACCTTTGCCTCATACATCTTCCTTCAGCTGACCTAAACACAGGTTGGCCACAGCTGAGAATTCAGCCCATTGACTTAAGTAAGGTATAAATACTGATGCATCTAATTACCTGCAAGCAAGTAACTGATACAATTTAAAGTTAATTAGACTCTTCCTTTTCTGCTAACAATTAAGCGTCTTGAATCTACAGTAATTAATGCTTTATTAACTTACAGTGAGAACTGTCTGGGGCACTGACAAAAAAATCAGGGAATTTGGTGCCTTATCAAGGCTGGAGAGACGTGCCTATTTCTTCTTGAGATTCTCAGATAGGCTATGTGATATTTTGATGTGGGGCTCCTTTAATTTCTCCTGTTGAAACTGCTCTACTTTGGATAAGTAATTAAAGAATCATTGGAGCAGTGGACTGGATCCAGAGTCTTCCATCCTGGGTGAATCATCTGACCACCAGACTATAGAATCATTCTGGATATGTCTACACTGCAATTGACACCCAGGGATTGAACTCAGGCTCAAGCCAACCCCCTCCTCCATCTGCAATACAAATTATTCTAGGCCAGGGCTCACACTCAGGGTCCCAACACTCTATAGGGGTGGAGAGTGTGAGCTTGAGACAGTGGGTTTACAAATGAGTGTAGATGCTCAAGCCTAGGTTAAGAAACCCAGGGTCTTCTAACTTGAGTTCTACTAACCCTGGCTTACATTGCATGTAGACAAACTGCCTCATGCATGCTCTTTCTCTGGCCCAATGACTCCAGTTATTTAATCCAAAATGGAAAAACTTCTACAGGAGAGCTTGAAGGAGCTCCCATCAGAATATCCCATAGCCCAGTGGTTAGAGCACTCTCCTGAGAGATCAGAGACCCCTGTTCAAATCTTCTCTCTATCAGACAGAAGGGAGAATTGAGCAAGTAGTCTCCCACCACCCATGTGAGTACCCTGATCACTGGGCTAAAGATCATAAGGGAGGCCCTCCTTCTCCAGGCTCTTAAAATAAATGCCTTAGCTGCCTGAACTGAAGAGAGGTTCACAGCTGAGAATCCTAAAGCAGAGACAGACACAGAACTTCCTAAGAAAGGCAGGGATTAGGACACACCCCTCTTGTCAGCATCTTTCATTGGCTAATTTAGGCTGGGAGCTGCCAAGCCTGCTGGCTTTTGTGAATCCCATTCTTTAGGCACCTATCTCCCTCCATTTATTATAGAGGAATCCCTTAACAAAGACTTTGTGAATCCCAGTGATTTTCTAAGTGCCTAAAAGTTAAATGTTGTGACACTGAGTATGGTATTGCCTAACAACCTTTGTGAATGCAGCCAGCCATCTCCTCAGTTTAATTTAAAACTTGAGGCCTTGCCCACTTATAATTAAAAAGCACATGGCAGTTTTGTAAAGAGTAAGGATATTAACTCTGGTGTTCTATCCATATTCTAAATAGTGTATTCACATTCTTTCCTACCTAATTTTCTCTTACAGTTTCAGTTAGATATAATATACTTGAAAAGTTTCTTAAACTGTAGCATAGTGCTGCTGCCTGCTAACCAACAGCTACTGCATCCCAGCCACAACGGAGCTGGATTTCTATGGTGGCTGAAGTGATAAAGTTTGCAAAGTATCCTGTGATCCTTGGGGACACGGGATGCTATATAAGCATAATATATTAGTATTCATCATCTAAAAGTATATAAATATTGTAGATGAGTGATTGCCTTATTGTTCCTAAATTAATGATTCATGAAATCAACACAATCTTCTTATGTTGCTGTGAGACTATACTTTCCCCATCTTTTTGCTGCATGGATTTAGGAGAGAGAACACCAAGAGAACTGTCTCTCTCAGACTATTGTCTACTATATAATAATCTGTGATATATTTGTCTTCCTTCTCATTATTCAAGGGTTCAAAGTAGGACACTTATGAACGCACCATAAGGTGATCACACATTTTACATGGAGTTAACTTGTTTTCTGTATATACCACGTGAATGGTACCTTACAAAGATGGATCTCAAAGGGAAAAGGAATATTATGTAGAGTTTGCATGTTAAGAGCCAACCTGTAACGTACTGGCTTGTGCATACCTATACTATTCACCTCTATGGGATGGGACTAAATCTGCTAAAATGTTTTTGATGTTATCCCCCTCCACTGGCTGGTATATGAAGTCATTTACTCTTGGCAGTAAATGGGAAATCTCCAATATTTTGAGCAGCAGAAGCCTATAATTTGGGAACATTGACAGATTTTTTTCACCGCAATAACATTGACAGAAGCAATGTCCAGTTCCTCCTGCTGTCATGAGGAACATCAAGATGGTAAGCCTTTGAATTGGGAAGGAAAAGATATAAATATAACGGAGGACAATACACTGAACCTGGGAGAGTCTTAAGACACCAAAATGAGAAACAGAGGAGCCCTCAAGATAAAAGCTGTTTCCATCTCACGATCTCTAAGTATGTGGATCTTCTACTATGCTAATAAAGAGAAAGGGCTGATGAGAGTTTATGCACACACATAGGTAAATACTCTTTTTATATAGATTTAAAAAAATCTCTTTTAAAGAATAGCTTTCATGAACTGGGAAACAGAGGAGCTTTTGCATTACAATGGAGAAAATGCTAAAAGTACCGTAGGTGAAGTGCAGTGTTACAAATGTAACCAGACTGACTTTTTCCCATTCTTCCACCCTCCCCTAAAAAGGAGGAAGATGCTATTTGTTCCAGGTATATCGGTCTGTAAAAGGGTCAAAAAGCCATTGCAAATGTGTGGCTGCAATAACTGTGGTTCATTAAATCAGCCTGAGTTTTTTGCCAACATATGTTACGCTATTGAAGTAGTCTTTAAACACTTACAGTGCTATTATAAAACCTATAATTGTTTTAAATATATTTTTGGACCTTTGAAGCAAATCCCTCTTCTGTGAGAGAAGTCTCTCATATTTTAATGATATGGTGTTCAGATGTACTAAACAATTGCAGCTCTCACTGAAATCAAGGTAGCTATGGGTACTCAGTACCTTTGAGACCATCTCTCTCTCTCTACGACAGAGATATAACCACTCAAACTTATGCACACACATATGTGCAATGTGTTATCTTTTTCCTGCTGTTTATCTGTTAAAATAGCTGAAGACCATTGCACCGTCTAGCTTGTTTTCGAAGTGAAAAACCAAAGATTTAAAACCCTATGAAATTAAAATATAGGACAGTAAAGTGGATTCATAATCTCAGGATCATTGTGCACATTGGTTTCTGTATTGGTAGAATTAATTATAATCTATTATAATCCTAGAGGCTGAAATCAGCACTCATTTGCTGGTTACTAGTACTCACAGATAAAGACTGCTAGAGTAATAATAAGGGAACCCAGTGGCAGGCTTTCTGGTTGGAAGTGAGGCAGAAGCTTTTTACACCATTTGCTTCAGGAATGTGGTCATTTATTTCAATTTAGAAACAATTAAATGGAGCAGTCTTTTATTAACTGATTTCACTCTGTAATCAGTGAGAACTTGGACTATATGGAAGATCATAATTCAAATTCTGACCTGATTTACGCTAGTATATATCTGGAGTAAATCCATTAAGTTCCATAAAGTTATTCTGAATTTGCACTGATGTGAATGAGATCAGAATCTAGCACAAAGTCCATTGATAAATTCTGCACGAGATAAAAAAAGTACCTCCCATCTGATAAAGGTTCACCCTCTGTTGCAAGGCTATCTTTGTTTTTGCTCTTACACCTGCAGCTCATCCTATATTTATGGCACTCACTCATTATTCCTGTAGGAATGTTTGATTACCCAAGATATGTCCAAAATAAATGTGGATTTTATGCACCAAATAAACAGGGATGTTGTTGCTCTGTTTATATTCATTCAGTCAGTCATTTCTAATTTCTTTTCACGATGCTTCTTAAAATGCAATCAGAATACGACAAACCTGAATTCTTCTCAAAAGCACTATCAATTTTTTAATATTTGTAAGGTGGAAAATATGACATGATTCTCTTCAGAAGTCACAGTAACTAAATGCCAACAGCTCCAGTGAGATCACCAAGCAATTTGGCTTTAGGTTGCCACTTTATTTTATTTTCATGCTTTACCAAAACCAGTTTTCTGCCAATTTTTAGAGTAATAACTTGAAACAACATCCAGCCTAACCAATTGTGACTGCTGCTCTTCTGGGACAGCAACAGCAAGGGAGCCTGAATGAAAACAAGGATTCATAATATAGACTACTAAAGGCAAAATAATCTAGATGTATATTAGATTGCTGTTGGACTCTTTCAGTAAACTACTTCAGCAGTTTGTCCCTCCCAATCCCAAAGTTATTTCATCTGTTATTAGCTCTATTGTATATGGTGATTCAAGTCCCGAGGCGTCACCTTCAGCAACTTTCAAGACCGAGCACTGCAATATACAAACCTATCAAATCAATTCAGTTGAATTGAAGACCCCCTATGCAGCAGCAGCAACCCCCCCCCCCCCCCCCAAATAACGTTGTCCCTTTTGTGTCACTTTCTATGAGGAACATTCATAAAGATGTGTATTGACAATAGGCAAATCACTATTTGAAAAAAAAAAATTTTTTTTAAATATACAGTAAGTGTCCTAATTTCTTAAGTACAAATCCACCTATTAACAGGATAGTTATAAAAAGACAAAATATTTTGGTTTTTGTAGGTGCATTATTTGTAGAAGGAATTCTCCTTATATGGGAGGTATATAAAATATGGACCAAGAAAAAATATCTGTTTCTCACAGTGAAAATGGGAATGATACCTTTGTATCAGCACAACCCATTAGTTCTTTATTTAAGATAAAAAGGCATAATCTTAAAACTAATAGACAATATTTAAGTTGTCATTATTGCCACATGAAATATTCTTATGTTAAACTGATGAAACCTCATGGAGATTTTGGTAATTGAAAGTGTGTCATTTGTTAGATTCTGTTGAAGGGCTAATACCTGTGAATTTCAATATCTTTTCTACTGGTGTTATGAACTATTGAGTTGTAGAAAATTATTTTCTCAATATTTGATGGCAAACCATTCATTAATATATAGAATTCCAGTACCTGGAGATGGTAAAGGCATGTTGGATCCCTGAACCCATCCCTCTGCCTGGGGCAGGATATGTTGTTCCATTACATTAACAAACTTCTTGTTCTAGCCTCTAAGATGCTTCACGTTTCCATCCTCCATGGTTTTCTGCTCTTATCATTTTTTGTGTTACCCCTCCATTTTACCAGCAATGCCAGCCACAATGTCCCATTTGTCTGGTACTCACACAGCTGTCTCCATGCTTTCTTGCTTGCTTGTCGCTTGAATTTGCCGATATTACCTTCTCATCCAAATCCCTCTATTAAACCTATTTTTATCACTATAAGAAATTAGTCAATTAACAGGGTATATGAAGGGGGGCAACTGGAGATCGTTTGCTTGAATTTAATTAATATCTGAACTAACAAAAACATGGGCCTAACAAGACATGCCACACTTCACCTCAACCACATTGCCTGCTGCAGCCCTTTATCCCAACCTTCATCTGTTTGCCTTTTTAATATGAAAAGCTCTTCGGAATAGGGACATAGTCTTCCTGTTTGTTTGTACAGTACCTAGCACGTTAATCTCTATGAACCTAGCACTATAATATAATAATTATTATAATGATAAATTGCTTAGCCTTGATGGCAATCATCTGAGGAGGAATTTGAGCCACCTTCAATTATTTTGAAAAGGATCGGTGGAAATCCAGACACTAGATAATTAATATTTAGGGGCACTTTGCTGGATATAAACACCCAGCTGTATACTTATACTTTCTGCTGTAGTTAATCCAGGTATGAGTTGGATGTACTTTGTAGTTCAAAATCAGTTTTTTGCCAACAAGAATTGGGTAAAATAATGCAATCAGAAGTGAAACACTTACTTCTATAGAGTATCCACCTGCTGTTTTGCTTAGTTTCATTTTATTTTAATATAAAAGTAAAGTACTATTTTTGTAGAGACAAAATTGTTAACAGTCTATGGGTTGATGTGATGTTTATGGTTCATGCACAGATTGAAATGTTAAAACTCTAAGAGTTCTAAATCACACAGTGGACTGTGTTCTCTTCAGCCCCTTTTTCCTAGATCAAAATTAAATGTCACAATAGTATACAAGAAACAGAGCCCCTGGATTAAATTTCATCACAAGAGGGGACATTTTAGAAAAAAATATTATGAATGGCAGCTTCATTTTCAAAGCAAACATTTTAATCTTCTAGTGAAATATATTTTTAATTTCAGTAGAGTTAGGAAATCAGATTATTTGTATCAACTGTATATGTCATTGCAACTAATTATTATGAACCAACTGCCTTATTCTCTTGACAAAAAGTTACCAATAAAGCGTCCAATCTTGTGAATGTTTGGAAGTCCTCCTGTGAGGTACTGAGGATCCTCAGCTCCTATTGAAGCAGAGGGTGCTCAGCAACTCTTAGGATTGGGCCTAGGCATAGAAATTGCTATTTTTATTATTTGTATTTCAGAAGCGCTTGGAGGCCCCAATCAATATCAAGGTTGTATCTGCTATACATACACAAAGGAAAACAGACTCTCTACCCAGAAGAGTTTAAGGGCTAAATAGACAAGAAACACAAAGGGTGGGAAGAAAAGGATGCAACACACAAGCAGAAAATGGGGACCTGAGGCACAGAAAGATTAATTTGCTAGCTCAAGGTCACCCTGGAAGGCTGTGGCACAGCCAAGATCTGGACCTGCTGAATCTTAGTCCAGTGACTGAGCCACAAGACCATCTTTCCTCCTCCGCAGATATATAATTTAATTATTTTCTCAGCTGCATAAGTGCCCCTGATTTTTTCCCCTAAAATTTTTTTCTTCTTGCTTCTCTGTTTCTATTTCTTTCCAAGAGATGTGATTTAAAAATGCTAAAAATATCAGATTTCATAAGCAATTGTTCACATCTTTTTCTCTTTTCTAACATTAGCTATGTTCAAAACCAGCCCAAATTATACCTTTATGATCTCTTTCAAACAAACTGCTCATCACCTGGGTTCTTTTCCTCCCGAGGTTCGAGAGAGTACTGTGTGTTTTGCTTTAAACAGGCAAACAAGAAAAATATTTTGATCCTATAGTGGGTGGAATTACCAATATATAGCCTGCATACAACTCCCAAATATTTAAAGTTATATGCAACAGCAGATGATAGAAGGGAAACGGCACATATTTCTTTACTCTCTCTCTCTTTTTTTTTTTTTTTTTTTTTTTTTTTTTTTTTGGTGAAAACTGTGCTAGAGTTGAGTAAAATTATTACTAGAAAATAGCCTCCAGAAAAAATTCAGTAACAGAGTCCACAGATATATTCAAATAAATCTGTTCCTCCTACAAATATCTTTCAAAGTAAAATTATAGCTCAATAAGGAAGACATATTTCCATCTTAAAGTTAGCAGTAAATATTTTACTAGCAGTCTCTTGGCACATTTTCAGCTCTGAAAGAAGAAACATTTGCATGCAGATCTCAGCAATCTGTTTTCACAGTGAAGTGAAAGACCCTAAAAATACATTCTGACAGTACACTTCGAATTGGCAACCTCATGATGCCCAAACTATGATTACTATTTTCTATTGAGTTCATTGGGCTATGAATCAGGCCCTTAAAGGCCCAGGTGTGATAACAATAGAAATCACAGTTCTTTAAATTTAATCCTCCTGAAACTTTACTGGATTTTTTTGGTCTTTCCTCACTAGCAACAACAATCTGTTTAAGCTCCTTGGGGGGAAAATGTGCTTGTGAGTAGGTCTTGATGTTCTGTGTACTTCAGCATCTGCTGAAACACGGTCTTTCTACTTCAAACAACTATTTGCAAAAAGAATGGAAACGTGAAATGCAAAATCCTAAATCAGAAGCTGCACTCTCTGCTCATTTACACTGATGACATGAAAATGGATTAACTTCTGAATCATTTTGTGATGCATCTACGAGATGCTTTCTCACCCCTCATGGCATGCCTGCATTGCACATGCCTTACAGTGGCGTGTAGAGGACAGACACTGCATGTCCCCTCCTCCCCAGCACAGGCATGAACAGCAGTGTAGACAGTAAGGCACTGCTTAGATGAGTAGAATAAAGACATGCCTGAATCTCAGGATGTGTACCCGATACAGCTCTCTGCACATCCAAGCAGTGGTTCCCCATCTACATTGCTCTCTTTAGCAATGCAATGTCCCCATTATCAGAGCCTTTTCCCACCACAGTGAAAGATTCCAGCAGCAGCAGGAAAAAGCTTTGGGAAGGGGAGGTGGCAGGAAAAGGCTCCAGGAGCTTGCTGCCTCCCCCAATCAGAGCATTCACTGCCTTGAGTAGCTACACACTGCAGTATGGATGCAGTATGCTTTTCGCTGCAGCATGTAGCTACATGTGTAGTGCCAGTACCCTACATGCCACCACCAGTGCAGACAAGGGCTCAGAAAGTACATCTACGCTGTGATAAAAGACCCCTGCAGGCTCTCAGGCTCGAGTCTGAGCCTGAATATCTACTCTGCAATTTTTAGGCCCACAGCCCACATTGGCTAACCTGGGCTCTACGACTTGATGGCGTGGGTCTTTTATTGCAGTGTAGAGGTACCCTAAGTAACTTAATTCAAGAAAACAGAGTTTACACTTCATTCCCTGTTCCCAAACTCCTCCAGTAGCTTGATTTTAGGATCCATTTAAAAATATCTCTAATTTTAAAGCCCTTCATGAATTTGATCTAACAGATCTCCCAGAGCACATAGGGTCTGATTCCTCTCTCATTTATAGCAGCTTAACTCCAGTGTAACTCCATCCACATCACTAGAGTTACCTCTGATTGACAGCAATGGATCGGAAGAGAAGCCAGAATGAGGGCTCTGGTAATTCTCTACACCCCATTCTTTTCCTTTCACTTGTCTAGCTCTAGCCCGCTTTCTGTCCCTTCACACAATCTTGTCACTCCTGGTAGAAGAACCTATTCCTCTTCAGTTCCTAGCATCTGCTCTAGACTTCCTTTATTTCTTCATTTTTACACTCCATTTCATGTGACTCTCATGTAAAACACACTTTCTCACTTATCTGTACCTCGTAATTTTTCCTTCGCGTAGTATTTATTATTTAACTGCACTACTATATTATGTAACTCTCTAAAGCACTTTTGCTACTACTTGCATGTATAAAAAATAACATACGAAATCAAATTGTATTGTGTTACAATACAGGATAGTTCATATTTTCACAGAGGCAACTCCAAAGTTAATTCCTCTTGAAGTATTATACCAAAATATTAATAATAAATGTTACTAACTGTATAAATAAAATAATTGTGGTATTAATACTTGTAATATTTCAGGGTGTCATATACAAAAATATCTAAGGCTGAGAATACGTTAGGGGAAAAGTGCAGATTTCTTGAGTGAAATCCTGGCCCTACAGAAGTCTATGAGGGTTTTGCAAAAGGGGCAGACACAGAACAGGCAATGCAGATTTCACCACACTTACTATCGCACTGTGGCTGATCCAAACATCTATTGGAAGAACAACATATTGCTTCACAGTCACTCAAATATTTTGCCCTTTCTGGAGTGCTTATTCATCATCTCTACATCTGCTTGGCTCTGAATGCTTGCATGTGAATCTGATACAATTTAGCCTTACAGAGTGATCGTCCAGATTTGATGGACATTTTTCTTCTGAAGAAAGATGCCCTGCACAAAAACATCATAGGGAGTCTGATCCACTTTCTGCTGAAGTCTTTGGGAAGATTTCTTATTGTTTTTAGAGGGAAATGGACTGGACCCAAGATGTACAGTATACATTTACTGAAAAGAAGTGAGACTACTTGTCAAAGTTATTTAAAGAGAGACAGACTCTCTGTGTATTTGGAATTTAATTAATTTTTTCAGCATATTATGTGTATGTACACGTGTGTGTGCATGCACGTGCATATATAAGGACATAATGACAGATAAATACCGATCAAAACCAAAACATCTATATATAGATTTATATATGGATATAGCTAGATCTAGAAATAGCTTTGCAGCAAATGTTTGGGGGAAATAAAGCTAAAGGACTAGAGGCACTGACGCCTGTTTTAATTTATAGTCAGGGATAAATGCTGGTGAATGTGTTCAGAGCTGCCTTTTCACCCCTACTGCAATATTTCTGTCATGGATCATTTAGTTGTAAGAAAATCCAATGTGTTCTTTAAAAAAAAAAAAAAAGTATAATTTTGGAGCTAGGAATGGAAACCAAAAGTAGGCCAATGATCTGCATTCACAGGACTATTCAGTCATGCAAATGTGAACAAGTGAAATAGAACAGTTTCATAGTGTTCCAACAGGGGGGAAATTCTCTCTCTCACACATACAAAGTACATTAAAATAATACAAATTTAGGATGTGTCACAGCATATTAGAATACTGGTTCACCAAATCAGTTCCAGCAGTGGCCTGTACCTGAACTTTCCAAGTGAGGCAAACACCCTTCTGACTTTTTGGGTGGTGAGCTTTATGGCCTGAAGCATGAAATTTGATTATTCCTGTATAAATCACTACAAATGCAGTTTTCATTATGGTCTTGATCTAAAGCCCACTGAAGTCAATATGAGTCTTTACATTGATTCCAAGGGGCTTTGGATCCAGCCCAAAATTATTCTTCTCCTTTGTAAATCCAGCTATCATATTCAACTCTATGACTATTAAGTCTGATTTAAGGCCAAGATTCTCATAACTTCCCTAACTCATGCCATTCTAATGGTATCAAGTGTTTTAGGTTAAGTTCCTTTTATATGGCATTTAGAAGACAACATGAAACAAAAGAAAAGTAACCGCAAACCACCACCATTTCAACAATTACATCCCTAAAAAAGAGTGCAAGGGACTAAGGGCCCCTCAGTTCAGAAGCAAGAGGTGCTCAGTATATTGCAGGATAAGACAGCACTGGGCCCAAGTTACATACCATGGATATGACAGACTGTGGCTCTCTTCACAGAAATTCCTTGTGGCAAGTATTAACTGCACATCACCATCAAGCCTTTTTCTAAACTGGATAACAGTCTGATCCTAGCACCCACTGAACTCAATGTACTGAAAAGTTATAAATTATAAACAGAGATGGACTGGAATGCTAGATCTAAATATCTGTGAACTCTGGGGAAGTCTGGACCCAGCACCAGATGTAGAGCTAAACATTGCAGCTCATGCTCATCTCTGCTAAGCTTTAATCCACACTATAAAGAGATGTAAGATATTTAAAATTTGTCCAAGGATGAAGTGCATTAAAATAATAGGTATCTTTTGCAGTACCCTTCATTTTCCAGAGCTGCTGAAGAAATAGTTTGTTAGCTCAGAGAGGAAATACAGAGGGATATAAAAGAATCCATAGTGAATTAAGGAGTGTTTAATTAAATTATTCTAAAAATCAGAAGTAATTAATTTCACAGAAGATGTCGACTAGATTTACTGTATTTATATTCCAGATCTGTGTACAAATCAAATTCATAGATTTTTTGGGTGCCTTATTGGTTAATTAAACTAATTTGATGGCTCAATTAGAGAAGTTGAAATGATATCCTGAAAAAAATGAGCAGAGTAAAAATAAATCTAGATTATTATAGAACAAGAGGAGAGGAAAGACTGGTCAACTCATGGGGCAGGAGTTGTTAACAGGATATAGAGTCTTTCAGCTGCAGGTCACCAAACAAAACCTGGACCAGGCCAGTAGTGCTTAAAAGCCACTGCCATCTGATAACTGTTTGAGGACCTTCATGAGATAAGTTAGTGTTCTCTGTCCTGTTCCACATAGGCAAATGTTCACATCACAAAAAAAAACCCACCACTGCAGCTGAATCAAATTATAGTGCCTGGTTTACAGTGTCAGAAACCAAAGTTTGAATGGGCATGAGCTGCTCTCAGATGCCTACAGCTAGGACAGTATTGAAGAACATGGGCAGAGCAGTAAAAACATTACTGCTAACCTGTATAGTGCTCAAACAGAGGACTTAGTTCTTAATTCAAAAGCAGTTTCTAATTATGAACACAAAAGCTTGATTCCACTAATTGGAATATTTGATCCTTAACTCAGCTCCATCTTTATTGTACTAAGCAGTGCTGCAAACCTCTGACAATTTTACTCCAAGTCTCATGATAATCAATGTTCTGCTTAAAGTCTCCAGTTCTTGGAGACAAGTGATGATGGGAGACTTCCAGCTTTCACTTTAAAAAAAAAAAATTCTAGCTCTCTTGGTGGTGGAGAAACATATGAAAAATGTGACCTCCGGGCTCAAGGCTCAAAACACAGAGGAGAAAATTAAAAGAATCCAAATTTTATTTATTTAAATATCATGACCTTTAGGTCAATCTGAAGATTTTGTGGGGCCTGACTCATGATTCTTTTTTAATATTTGGGGTAGTGGTACTTTATATCCCACTGTAAAATACATGAGTTTACACAGTGTACACTGTAGCCATAAATCAATTTCATTTTGTTTCATCTGTTCCTTTATACACTTCCTATTATATTTATATATATATATTCCTTTAGGTTAATTCTGTTCCTATTAGCCTGTGCAGTATAGGGTTTTGTTTTTATTTTGATCTATATTCTTGACGTGATGTCTTTAACACAGGCTGTCCATCATCCTTCCACTGAAACCCCTGCAGCACACTGTTTAAATAGCACATTAACTGTCATAAGAGGTCACTGAAAATAAAAACAAAAACAAAAAACCTCACACATGGCTACAGGGGATTGTTCTATTAGCCATTTGGTGTTACTGCCTGAATACTTCTCTTGGTACTTGATTTTGTGCTAACTTCAGTGGCAAGGCTTGGATTCCCTTCAGGGCACAATCTCTCTATTCCTCTCACTATTGTTCCTTCTAGAAATTCATCTAAAAATCATCAGCAGACAGCTATTTTTTCCACTCTTTCACACACACTTCACTTCAGCACAAGTGTATTCCCTGCAACTAGAATAACACATTTTGAATATGACTCAACCCCTTAACCTTGCTCTGAACCCACATGACTTGGCATCCTGTTAGTGAACCTTTCTCTAACAATGACATTGTGTATGGCTCACATATATGGTGCCACAATATCCCCTTTCTGTTTGAGTAAAAGTTTCAGTCCTTTTTCTCTCCCAAGAATTTCGGCACCACTTGCCATGTCATAATTCATGCAAAAAGTACCTTTAGATGCTACATAACTGCACTGTGGTAGCATAGCTGGTTCTATTACCATGCTCAAAGAGAGGTTCTGCTGAATAATTCTGGCAATCAGATGAGACAAGAGGTACTAAAGTGAGAAATCTGAGGAACAGCCAACCTCAGGATCAAGCACAGGGCTACAACTGATGTTTGTTATTATTTAAATTTACAATAATTCCAAGCTCCAAGAAGGGGTAAGAATGGACAATATCCAGTGTCTGTGTACTGTTAGAAGCTGGTGGGAGGGATGGGGGAGAGGAGGAGAGAAACCATCTCTTATAATCACATTTCCAAAACATATAAGAAGTGACCCAGTGAATCAAATGAGGATTGACTCAGTCCCCAAACTTAAAACCAAAGTTCTGTCAGGGATAAAATATATATATATATATATATATATATATATGGGTAACCTCTGAGCCTGGAACTCAAAGACGACATTTCATAGCTAACTTCCAGCCCAGATTTGCAGAACTAAGAGTTTTATAGAAGCATCCAAGCTTTGGGGTCTTTGTGTAAATTGAAACCTTTGAAGATTGCCACTCACTGGCACAAACCAGCCTCAGAAAGAAGGCAGCAGAATAAGGAAAAGGAAGCAGAGATTAAAAAGAGAATCGCTAATTATGACAGTAATCTCAACTGCAATGCAAAACAAGGTATATTCTCTTGCTGGCAGACACTCACACACACATTGAGATGGGACTATGCATACTTTTCTTATGGTCTAAGAGATATCTTGAAGATGACAGTAAGAAACAATGATCTGTGAATATGCCAGTTTACTTTGGAGCTGATAAATGTACAGTCACCGAAGTGGCACAAAAGAGGAAAGAATGAGCGAGGGACAGCGATTAAGAATTCATAATGACAAACAAAACTACTTCTAAAAGAGTAGTTCTAAAGTAATGACATTACATTTTTTTCCCATTTGTTTTTCTCCCTTCAGAGAACACCTAATACAGCACGAGAGAGACACTACTAAGAATATCAACTCTTGAAAGTACAAGTTCTACAAATAATTCTAATAACAGTTTAATTCTCTCTCTCATTTTTGGCATTTCTTCCTTTCCCCATTGTAAAGGAAATTTGAATGGAGATGGAAAGGAAGAAAAAAAATCTTCCTCTTCAATACTCTATCTGTGTTAGCACACAGTGTACCTCAAAATGCCCAAACATGATAATAAATATATACATAATAATTAATAAGCACCTACTATCTTGTCAAACTACTCATGTCATTGCACCAAGAGTTACAATATGATGAAATATAACTATTATAAAAGGAAAAAAAAAGAAAAAAGGGAGCGCTCTAAAAAGTGCCAAATTGTGGCTGATAATTTATACTATAATGAGACATTATGGCCCCAATTCAAAAAGGTGCTTAAGCATATGTTGACAGTTATACATTTGTGTATGCACCCTTTCTGAACAGGCATGCTTTATTAAAACAAAGGCCCATGTCACTGACATGGTCTGGGTTACTGTTCACATAGAAACTTATTTGATAGTGATAAATGATCAGCAGTTTTGTGGAGCATAATGCTTCACTATTCTGATATGCTTTTGAATAAATTATGCTGAGAAGAAGCATGGAGAAAAAGTAATTTGCCACACAGAAAACTATTAGTCTTCTGTACTGAGGTAATCTGGGACTAGCCTTTGGTTCACTCAGACAGTTAGTTGTTAAGAAAAAGAGGGAGGCAGCCAATTTCAAGTAAGGGGCCTATCAAGGGAAGATGGTTCAAACAAATTGGGGGTCAGAAGAGAAACAAATCACCCCCAAAACAGACTAAGAGTACTGTTCTACTCAAAAGGTTAGCCAGGGGATCCTTCCAGTAACAAAGGGGTTTAACAGGGGTTAAAAGAGAGGATTTAAGAAGACAAAAGGGAGGCACGCTGAGTTGGGGGTGATGCTACAATCAACAGAATAGTCAGAAAAAGAGCAAAGTCCCATGATATGACTGTGTTCTTAGATGACATCTGTTCCAAATTTTGTTGTGGTTTAGTGGTCTGGGATAATGCCATCATATCACTTCTTGTTTATGTTTTAAGACCGAATTTGATTTGAATCCAGGTGTCACAGAGGTGAAAGGTTAAATGTACTAACTCACCTCACAACCTACATACTTACCATTTTGACGAAACATTAAACATGCCTAATTTGAATAGCAGTGTATTTAGCTGAGTTAGTACTAGTTACAATGTGCCAAAACCAATTAGTGAATCAAGATTCTGCTATAGCAACGGGAACTAATCTTCCAATTATTACTAATTGCTCAAACACCTGCCATAAAACAAATACATTTGGTGTGGTGGTCCCTGAAACAAACTTCTGTTTAAAGTTATTCAACTGACCTTTACTAGAATAAATACAGAAATCAAGCCACCTTTTTCTTTTACAATGAAATTTATTACAAGTAGACAAAACAAATTTTAAAAAGGGAGCTCCAAAAACGTATACTAAGATCTTCAACTAATTAGCTATACTGTGCTCAGAGTTGCCCAGGGAAGAGAAAACTCCAGATGGCAGTTAGATACAATAAAGAGCATGTACAGTGAGTGCAACACTGGAATAGCCGCTGTAAAACTGTGAAGTGCTCTGATTAATTTGCAGAATAAGTAGAGCAGATTAATAAAACATAAGAAGCAATAACTAACATTCCTATTTAAAATAAGAAAATTACATTGTTATAAATAGGGGTAGGTACAAGGGTTTGATTAAAAGTAAGACTCCCCACCAAACGTGAGTTGAATCTTTTTGATGTTTGCAAAAAACTGGTTAACTTTTTTAATTATAATTTTTGTGTCTTTCTATATTGTTTGGATCCAATCAAGATTGGAAATGAGAGTTTTTATTTGTTTTGTAAAGCAACTGGCACATTTTTAGTCTCTTCCTGTGGTATTCCTAACCCAGCAACAAGCAGAAAGTACCAAAAATTTTACTACGGAATGTGGTGAATTCTGTCACTTGACGTCTTTAAATTGAGACTGGATATTTTAATGAAAATATCCTAGTGCTCAACCAGAAATTATGGACTTGAGGCAGAAACTATTGGGTCAATTTCTATGACCTGTGTTACAGAAGAGGTTATACTAGTAGATGATCATAATGATTCCTTCTGTTGTTAAAATGTCAGAATCCATGAAATCTTGAAAGGAAGCCTGTTCTCATTATATTTCCAGCCCAATTTGCTGATCAAAGAAGTCCAGATAGTTTGTAGGAAGAGACAATGAGTCCCTCTGTGTTTATTATTAATGTCACTATTGCTATTCTTGTTCGTAGCTACATCTGTAGTAAAACGTACCATATAATGGACAATGACTTTTTTTTTTTTTTTTAAAGACAATGGTGTTTATGATGAACAGCCACATATTTCCTCTTTGTTTTACATAACTTGGGGGCCTTGTTTTATTTCAAGTTTTCAAATATTTTTCCCCCAAAATTGGTAAGCTCAGTAAAATATTCATCTTCTCAAATTTTCTGACTGACAACTCTAAAAACTATCATTGTAAACAATATTTTCCTACAAAAAATTTCATTTGCAGCAAAACCCCATGTTTTTGAATCAGAAAAATGTTCAGTTGAAAAACTTTTGCACACTTATATCTGTGTGACTAATATGTGTACCACTCTAAGGAGTGTATACTTTCTGTGTATTCTAATCCAAATAATATGTACAGTGATGAACCTATAATAGGGAAACATTGGTTTGTATAAAGGTAGGCCACAATAAACAGAGGTAGGAAATATAATTTTAAATGTGTGCATGACTGTCTTGGGAGATACGAAGAAGAGCAATAAAAGTGAAGTCCATCACTCTAGCAATGCCAGTATTATAAAAAGTAGTCACCTTGATCCTGCTTTTAAGCAGTGTCACAGAGGACAATGGGAGCCAGTCACAAAGAGTGATATGTTAGTATTGTAGTGGTAGGGTGACTGATGTTACACCATATGTTTACTTTCAGCAGTTAACTTTCAGATAATAAGAAATTAGTTAACCTTTCATTCTCTGCACGTAGGATGTTACCAAGATCCTAAGCAAGGATTCTGTTTATATTCTGATAAGGCACAGTGCTGTTTTAGGTGCCAACTTCTGGGTGAAAACATCCAATTGTCCAATTGACAAGAGTACAGTATTGCAAGCTAAGTTTCTTGTTTAAGTGTAATAGCTTGAAAATGGTCAGTCTTTTTAAAGTAAAAATGACAATAATAATAGTAGGCCAAATCCTGTTGTCTCATAGAAGTCAATAGGAGTTTTGCCTGAGGAAAGACTAGCATTGGGCTCAATAATAGTATTTTTACCCCACAACAGGACATTTATGTAATTTATTCAATTTTGTTCAGGGGGCTGCTGCTTTGTCACATTTATTTCATCTACAGATGTCAGATGTTACATCTGAAACAGAAGGTGAAGACTAACTTAATTTGCACTTTAAATGATGTACACTGGTCATTAAACTGAATTTGTACTCTAATTAGGCCATCTGTTGGAACCAGCAGAAACAATTACTGATGGTTTTCACTTCTTTAGTTTGCAGGTATATTCTGATTATAACACAGTTTAAAAAAAAAAAAAAAAAAAAAAAGGAGTGGTTTAGCTCATGAATTTCCCCCCTCTGAAGAAAACATTAGCCAATACTGCACACACAGAGAGTCAAGCAGTGCCCCCAAAAAGTTCTTAATGGCATTTTAATAGTATATTTTTGTAAATGACCTAATTAACATTTTACAAAAAATATGTCCTTTAAATTAGATATTAGTGGTTTGTGCTTCAGAGACTCAGTAATGTGTTCTCTTTGATAATTTATACAAAATCATGAGCCTTACCCAGATACCGTTCCTGAAATCCAAAGGGACATCCTTGGACAGGGAAAAGTATCTAAAAATGACTATTTCATTAGCACTTCATCTTCACTTCACCTTTGAAAGGTGCTGTCTCAGTGATAGACACGTAATAATAAAAATACCGATTGTGACCAGGACTCCCACAGTATTGCTAATGGAGAGATCTGCAGACAACTGGACCATTTCTTCTTAAAATGGTTAAAAAATAAAAGCCATGCTTCCTTTGTATGGGTTAAGAAAAAATATTGGGGCCAAAACAGTTCCCAGTGAACTCAGTGGGAATCTTTTTGCTGATTTCAATGGAGGTCATATTGGGCTGTGAAGGAACAACCTCTGGAAGTTTACCAGCTTTTTACTAAAAGCTTAGAATACAAAGGGAATCCTAGGAAGACTCATTTTCCTTCCTAATTTGAAACTTGTGTAAAATACATAGATTCCTATAAATATCCCCAAATTCACACACTTCTCTGAAACTTACTTGAATTATGTAACTCTCTGCAAAACTGTGGCTCTATTCCCAAGTAATTTCCTGATTTCTAAGTATTTCTGTGAGGAGTATGTAGGGTAGAAGAAGAACCATTCAACTTAAGCAACAACTTCACACTTTTCTTCCCACAGGATTTTTCACTTTTGTTTATGGCCAAACTATAATACAAGAAATTCTCACAGCATTTCCAATCAGATTAGAAGCAGGAAATGTTTTGTTTAATTAAATAGGACCATGAATAAGGTTACTCTGGTAAGCATTCTGAAAACTGGACCCGCAAATTGAATATATTATAATGTTGTAATACATTTTTTTTTAAATTTCCTTTAAAATAAGGATCTTTTCATAAGCCCTGATCCAGCAAAGCACTTAAGAACAGTCAGTCCTTTTGACATTGGGAGACTATTCAAGCATGCATTTATGGTGTTTCTTGGATTAGGGCTATAGAAAGGAAGTTCAACAGCAAGTAGGCTGCGTATTATATTTTCACATAATCAAACTATTTAATGATACAAAATTTTAGTCTCTTGTTGGTGAGAATGTTAGACATACAAGGGGACAACTGCAAATTCTGTTCTCTGGAAATGACTGAGCTACCATACATATTAGAAGAGTCTGTAGATTTGTAATGACTTCAGAAAGAGACAGATCTACTAAGACTCAATGATGGTTTACACTAGATAGGATGAACATAGTTAAGATTTGCATTGTGAATTGAGAGTTAATAAATCTCCAGGCAAGTTTTTATCATGAAAATGAGAGGGAAGGGGAAAGAAAAAGTCGACTGCATATGCATGGATTAGGTAAATGAAGAATATGATATGCATGTTAAAATAAAATTGATCAGAGATGCAATGACCTTGAAAATCTACTTACAGTAGGACTCATCAGGAGGGAGAAAACACTCCTTTATTGCAATCTACTGCTGAGTAGACTGCCATGAGAAAAAGTATAGAATGTGACACTATTTCAGAAAATGTGTTTTTTGATATACCTAAGATATTGCAAAATATATCTACAGAAAGATCAAAATAAAGTAAGTTTTTCTAAAACAAAAATATTTCAATTAAACTGACTGAGTTTTCACCACAGGAACATTTAGTTTCTTACCTCCCTATTCCAGAGATATTATTGTAAAATTAGAAAGGTACCATACTGTGTACAGTGCATGAATGCAACAATCAGAGATGATTATCTAAATGATGGTGCAAGTTCACTACACAACCTGATTTTTTTTATACCTACTTTCATTTCAATTAACTGTTTCCTAGGACAGAGCAGATAGAGTTTATTGATTAATGAAGGTACATTTTGAGTAGAAAGTGATTTGGATAAACATTTCAATCAATCCATCACTGAAACATTTCCATCTGCTATTTCTGAGTTAAACATAATTTTAAATGTAATTGATGGTAAATGACTTGCTGAACTGGGGACTGAAGCTTTAAAACTTGGTACACATTGGGGAATATTTTCAAGAGTTCATATTTACATTAAACATGAACTGCCACAAAGACATCGAGAAAGCTTTTGTTTCTGACACTTCAGTTCTTCTGGAAAAGATGTAATCAATCACAGAGACCAACTTTGGGAATCAAGGAGCTGTTGTTGAGTAGAAAAAGCCTAATCATCTTCACCCTAAAGTAGAACTAAATCCAACAAGTCTCTCAAAAGAGTTCACCATACAATGCCTATTTCAGTACCAGTGACACCAAGGATCATAGTGAGCACTAACAGCTGAGGTAAAGAATGTTGATGTGGCTTATGGTTATGCCCATATGCCCTATTTCTAACTCCCTGTCTATACAGTGCAGGGGGAGTACATCTGTAGAGAGAACTGCAGGGAGAGAATCACTGTGAGGAAAGAGTGGGCTCCATGGAGTCAGGTAGAAAGGAGCTTCAGTGCAAGATATGCTGCTACCATAATTGCAGCCAATCTGCAGGTAAAATCAGCACAGATTTAAAGCTGCCCAAGGCGACACGAACTGCTTCCATGACTTGTGATTGTCCTCTACAGGAATGGTAGTTTTTTCTACAAGTGTAAATGACTACATGAAGCCCAAGGCAGTGAAGAATTGGATTCTTGGGGTGCAGGAGGGGTCAGTGAGTCAGCATCATCATGGATATTGTTCCTCTTGACATTTCACAGGGTTACAGTCCAGGGTACCTTGCCTTCAGCCCCTATCTAGCCCTGTCAATTCCACATATTGTGGTGAAGAATTAGAGGAGTCAGTGACTCTGCACCATTCCCATGCATGTACTTCTTTGTGGGAAGACAGCATATGGGACATTTTAGAGGATGAGTGGGGGAGTTCCCCCATCTTAACACTTTATGTATGAAATCATTATGGGACATTGTAATAATGGTTTCATCCTTCCCTTTCCCACTGTATTCTGTGAAACCAGGAGACAACATCCATTAACTGCTGGACAATTATACTTCATTTCACATCTTTGAATGCATTGTACACAAGTACTGATTGATCCCCTGCTTCTGTATGCAAATGAACACTCTAAAAACATGCATCTGACTAAGTGGGTTTCTGCCCACGAAAGCTTATTCCCAGATAAATTTGTTAGTCTTTAAGGTGCCACAGAACTCTCGTTGTTTTCCTAAAAACAGACTAACACGGCTACCCTTCTGGAACTCTAAAAACAGGCATTTCATACATATATGAAGTGTAAGGACTGAAGATTGTTACAAACTCAAAATGGAAGCAGGGTGAGGGAGTTGTAAAGCCATCATCCCAAAGTGAAGCTTCAGCAACAAGACAAAAGCATGACAAGTGTTGATGCCTTTTGTTTTCAAATTGAAGTCATGTCAGGATATCATTATTTCTTCTCAAACTGCTAAGACTCAGACTTTGCAGTGCCGATAATTTTCTAAACAAAAATTAATGAAGTGTATATTTTAAAGGCTTGCCAAGGAGACGTTTCAGGGCCAATAGCTATATAGTAAAACCAAACTAAAGGAAAGGAGGGAAAACAATTATGGTCTTGAGCTGATGTACACTGGCTTACATTATTTGCACCAGCTGAGGATCTTCCCCTATATTCTTAGGATTTCAACAATTCAAGCATTTACAGCCCTGGTCATTTAAATTTTCCCTGGCAGGAACAAAAGCAGTGGAGGATTATGGTGTTATTTGTTTTGTGTTTTTTAATTAAAGGAATTCTATATTATTCAATAGAATTCATCCTGCACGGCAGGAAATTCTCTATGGAATAGTAGGAATGGTAAAAGGAAGGACTGTGATACCCCTACAATTTTCACCTCCTACTATTAAGGCTTCTCATCTTTATCCATCCCCACCCATTAACACTTTTACTTACATGATTTTTAAGTATTTGTAAATACCCTGATAACTATTGTTAAAATCCTTTACAACAAAACTTACAGGCACAAATAAAGTTTTATACGAGCATGTCTCAACACCAGATTGAATTACAAGACTAGGGGGATCAGCAGAGAGATCCAAAAATTTTTTAAAGACCCTGCTGTCTAAAGGAGGTTGGGCTCATTGGATGCCCCCTGTGATGACACTGAAAGCCCAAGATTTGCAGTCTTAATCATCTTAGAGAATCATGCTGCAATATTTCAGAAATATCTTTTTTTTTTGTTTTAAATGGAAGAATAATAAAATAAGAACCACTGTGATATTCTTGCCGCCATCCAGATATTATTTGAAACATGGAGCACTGGAATTATTAGACTGAGAAAGAAAACATTTTTTGTTCCTTAAGCTTGTAAATAGAAAAAAAAAATCAACATCTCCCTTGCATGGTGAGAGAGCCAAAGGAGAATTTCTACATGCCCAAATCTCCTTTAATACTGGTTTTAGATGCACTGTAGTACATTTTCACATGGCTCTCAAAATGAATTTTGGAAACCTGGGCTTTTAAATTTATTCGGAAAGCAGTCTACCCGGAATCTTTTTTTTTTTTTTTTTAAAAGAAACTTTGGCATCAAAATTTAGCGTCTATTTAAAAATGAGACCTTGAGAGATTGGCTTGCTTCAAGCTTCTGACTTTCGCTAGCTAGCTGTTAGAAAGGCTGTAATGATATACAGTAATTTCCTATTATACATAAGTAGTGCTGCCAGATGGTAGTATAAATGTAAAGTTATGGTAATCAGAGAAGATCAAAGCATTACAAACTATTACCTGAAAATAATGTTAGTGAGATTAAAAAATAAGATGCTTTTGATTTCTTAATTCCATAGAAAAAATTAGTGTGAACCACGACAATGGTTTAAATACCATAAAGAATGTTCTTTGATTCAGGTCTTAGTGAAATATTTTGAAACACTTCCTTTTCCTCCCCCTGAATGCTTAAGACCTCAAGAGCTAGTGTTTCAGCCTTTACTCAGTCAAAACTCCCAGTGAAGTTCATTGAATATTTGACCACTTAAGGACAGTAAAGATTAGACTCTAACTCTTTACCTAATATCATAGTAATTTACTCAATAGCAAGGAGTTTGTCCTATAATTTACTCTTTATCTTGTTTAGATATTTACTGGAAAGTACAAATACAATTATACCAGAATGGCACAAGGAAAATACATCTTGAGGCTAGACTTCAAAACTTTATTTTCTCAAAAAACATGCATTCATGAATGCAGTCAGTAAAGCATTCATGCTGACTTGCTGTCTGTCATTTTATGAGAATTTGGCTTTGTATTCCTTCTTTACATAAAGTAACTGCTATGCAGTTGGCACCTTTTCCAACCAATTTCTGGAAACTTGAATATTTTTCTTTTCAGTCATTAGAACTTCTTGTTGCATATAGACATATTGGGAGAAAACTGAAACAGCATGGGGGAAATTCTGGTCCAACTGAAGTCAATGGAAGAACTCCTATTGATTCCAATGTGGCCATATCTGTTGTCTAGCAGTTTGAACTTGAAACTGGGAGTCTGGAAAACCTAAATTCTAATCCCACTCTGTTAGATTTCAGTGTTACCTTGGGCAGTCATATAGCCATTCTCTGTCTCTGTCTCAATTCCTCATCTGTAGAATGGGGATAATAAATCTTATTTGTAAAGTGCTTTGAAAATGTAAACTGTTATAAAAGTGCCAAGCATGGTTTTTATTGTCCTTTCTCGGCAAGTGTAAAAGAGATACAGTCTAGACTTAAATCCTGACACAGTAAAAATGTTGTAACCTTGTGCTGATGGTAGCTGAGGATGAAAGGAATGAATGACTAGTTATTACAGGTAGGGACCAACAGCTACAACATGGCTACAACAACACTGCATACAGATTATTACTACAGGCATTTATGGGGTACACATAACTATCCTTGCTGGGTGCCGTTTACATATGTTGCCTTATAAACAGTTAACTTAAATCAACTACAGGGAGCTAATACACCAGTAGCAGTGCAGGTTCAAAGAAAATCTATTCAGTAGGCTAAATGTCAAAGATTCTAGAGGGACCACAGTTAGTGAAAAACCTGGTTTTAAAAACACCCTCTAAATGTGGCCATATTTGGACTCAGATGCATTTCTGATGGTAGCAAATTCAAGAGGCTTCTAAAGTCTATGCATGTTAAAAATAATGAAGTTGTTTATTCATTTTTAATGAACTTTCTGTTGCTGACAAATTGTGAAAAAAAGAAGTCACTATTTTTGTAGGTTCTCCAAAAAACAAATATTGAGTTGCCTCCGTCAGTTTCACAATTAACAAACGAAACCCTTCTATGGCCCCCCAACTTGTAATGGTCAACATGTGGGTGCAATGCTGAAGGGGTAAGGGATTGTCTTTGCAGAGCTGAGAGCAGGACTGGCTCCTTAGATCTGTAGTGACTCCAGCATGATGTACGGGCAGAAGGTACAGCTCACAACCAGTTGTTGCAGAGCTGATTTGTAAACCATTCAGGGGAGGAGGTCCTGTTATTTATTTTGCAGTAATAATAATACCTCTTATACATTACTTTTCATCAGTAGAAGTGAGACCATTTTGTATCTCCCCTGTAGTAACCAATGTGCTCTGAAATCTCCCTTGAAGAGGAAAATTTGCTGAAGGATGCGTCTTTGGTCACTGAATCAGGTGACCTGCTCCACCAGTTTTCATTCGTATGTATGGATTTTGATATCTTTGTTCATGGGAGACCCATGCCTTTCCTGTATTTTCATTTCATATGCTCAGTTATAAAATCAGGTCAAGCAGACTAATTCCCTCTATTTCTCATGTTTTGTACCTTTGCTCACTTGTATATAGGGAAAGGTAAGGATAAAATACCACACAATTGAAAGGTGTACTTCATAGAACAGACTCATTCAGTGTCGCCTGTGACATGTCAAACATCTACCCTTAACTTCAAAATGGACAGAAGGCAGTAGTTTGCAAACAATATCTTCCAGAAAGCATACAGTTGATCACCTAATTGCGAAAATCTAGAATTAGCTATGTAACCATTTAGGCAAACTAACTTCCTTGTCTTCTGTGTCATGAAATTGCCAACTCTTAAGGGAGTACCGAATACGCATGAATCGCATATGCAGTTCTAGAAGCAATTATTGTTAGAAGGGAAAAGAGAAGCTAAAGTGATCAAATTTAAAGATGTATTGTCCACTAAAAACTAGGTATCGACCACATTTTTTTAAAAAAAGGGTTGCAAAGCATAATAATAATAAAACTGTAGTCACTGGGCTGTGATGTTGTCAGGAAGAGGATCCAGCCTACTGGGTACTAGGATGGCAGACCACATGGAAAAACAAGACACACTTCAGGATGAACTGGCAATAGTGATTCAGTAGGTGGCATGCTGTCCTTCTGTCTCAATGTCATACCAGCGTCCCATTGTTAGGAGCTGCCATGTGACAGATGATCACTCATGATGGGGAGTAGATGAAGTTGGGCTAGAAATAAGGTCTTCCAAAGGAAAATTTGCACTGATGTACAAAAGGTACAAAAATTTGCACGCTTTTTAGCTATTCTGAATGGTTTCAAAAGCTGACTATAATTATCAGCGCTTAGATTTAGCACATTCAAAATGCTTGATAGTTAAGGCAGAATCATATTTTCCTAAACATACTTATCTAGCCGGAAGGACAAAGTATTTTGGTGTAGAATAATAAAAGGAAAAAGCACCGTGGAACTGGAAAAGCAAAGCACAGTGAACATCAGGTTCGATTGTATTTCTGTACATGCTCTTGTGTCTCTACTTTACTTGCACAAGTACAATTCCTACCTATCTATGTGTGTGCAAAATCCCTAATTTACACATGCACACACATTAGCGCATACCAAATCCCGTCCATCACAGAGACCAATGTACCTGAATACTGAAAATCAGAACCAGGGTATTTTATGTGCTGCTTTCCAGTTTTTATATTTGATAACTGCCAGCTCAGCAAAATCTGAAGGAGGATCAGAATCAAAAGGTGTCTCTAGGTTGGGGTATTTCTAGTTTCTAATTGCTATGATCCTGTAGGAAACATGCTCTCAAAGGGCTGCCCTTTTATTCAGTCTATGGCTAAAGTGACTGAAACAATATCACAAAGCTGTGAATTTCTACAGTTTGTCTTAAATGAGGTATTAACTTTAAAGGCCAATTCAGTCATTTGAATGCTAACATTGTTAAACCACCAGATAATACAAACACTCAGTCTGACTCATTAACATTTTATTATTTAGAAAAGATTAGTTTAATTTGGTTTTAAATCTCAAGACCAATGCATATTTAAAACTACACTGAACATCACGCTAGGAAAACATATGAAATTGTGAACAAACACTGGATTTTCAGGGATGCGAATTAGATGATCTAATAGGTCTTTGCCCTACCTAACTTCTATGGACGTGTCTTAACTGCAGTTAGCCAGGTGATCAACACCTGAGTCTGAGCATCTGGGTTAGCTTATCCCAAGTGTGAGCACCCATATTTCAAAGACCTACCCTCATTACCAGGTTCTCATTGTTTCTGCACTCACCTGTGTGTCTGAGGACATATCTCATGGTTCCATATGCTGAGACACTCTAGAATTCTTTCCCAACGGTTCTGTGAGAATTTGTCTGTCCTTTTGGGACCAATAGAGGGAACGACATTGGAGGATTATTGGCACTTGGATTATTTTGCCTGCATCCTCACTGCAAGGTGGAAAGGTTCCAGCTAGAGTTAAGTGGACCTCGGGCTCTAACCCTCCCACCCCAGTCATGCTAACTCACCTGGGTTTAAAGCACCTCCAAATCTGGATCAGAGGTGTTTCTCTGAGGGTTGAAGAGGAGCTTGGGGAGCCCAGGCTAACAGCAGTGAAGACATGTCCTAAGATTTCCCTCTCAAAGTATTGGGCCTAGATGTCCCATTTTATATCATATCTATACTATATTATTTTATTTTGTATTTTATCTAAAGAAACTATTTAAAGTGGCAGATAAATTTGCTGACAGAAAACAAAAAAAGCTCCCCAATTCCCCACTTCACCCCTAAAATAACAAGATTTCAAAGCATATGTCTTCATGTGAAGGCAGTTTTAGTCAGCAGGTGCGCTATCTGAGAAACAAAAAAACAAAAAAACCTAATTCAGTTGCAAATTTAGTATGACCAGAGTAAGCATGACAGGGTGTAGGTTTCTACATGTGCATGTTTAAATTTAGGAGTTTACATTAGGTATTTTCTGATGCAGAATTCCCACTGAGTACAGCACCATTAGAGGTAGCACCTATGGACTCTGCAGTCTAGAATAAAGTAAATTGATAGAAGCAGCATGAGACATTTGCATATGTATTTTCTATTTGCCTATTACTTTACAGTCACAAAAGAATATCTGGAACTGATTTGTTATATTTCACAGTGAACTATGGCAAAATCTCTCCCTCAGTAATTATCAGAAACAGTCTATGAAATTGGCATATTTGCTGTCCTTTTTCCTATAACATTGTAATTTTAAGAGAACAGTTGGGTCCAGGAAGAAAAGAGAAAATAAAGAAGGAAAAAGAAAGAAGAGACTACAAAGAATGAAAATGGATATTTGGAATCTATTCTTTGCTCATTAAGGCCATTAGCACAGGATCAGACATGAAACCCTGGCTCCATTGAAATTAAAGGTAAATCTCCCACTTGGGAGAAACCCTGGATACACTGAAATCAGATCTTGAAAGCTCTTCCATGTAGGAATTCACTGTGATCTTGTGCTGGAAGTTTGTGTGATGCAAGTAGTTTCATTTGACACGTAAACTGACAACAGGTTTATAATTAAAGTTTTAGATTGAATAAAATAGCATTTCTAAGCATTCTTCTGGTTCTTCTTTATGGAAATGTGGCATTTCTATTATCAAACAACCAATGTTTGAAGGATACTTTCAGGTGCTGAAGTCCAGGCAAGGTTGGTACATGGATCTTCAGTCACCACAAGTATAGAATGAAAAGTAGTTGTCCTTGATGGGGGGTGTGGGAGTGTAGGAGTGAAAATATCTGTCCTGAAATGTACCATGTAAGTCCTTGGAATGAAACAACTACATGTGTTAAAAAAACATCTTGTAAAAAACTACTATACTTGAGGACTAATTAATATTTCATCTTTACTACAATTATTTATTCTATACAGTATATATAGAATATATATAAAGTAGAACTGCTCAAAATTAACAATAAAATTAAATATAATTGTCTTTGCACCTCAAGATACTCAATCCAGAAGGCAATTCTTATTTTCAGATAATGCCCTTGTAGATCATTTGCCAGTTCCAGTCATTAAACTGGTTTGTTTCTGAACATGCTGCAGTATGCGTTCTAGGGAGCTTGTATTTATGTCAAAATCTTTTTAAAAGTGCCACAACCCTTATGATCTATGACACTGCATGGAAGGGAGATCACAGAATAATGGAAGAAATGATGTCCAAATGGACAGTCATATAATTTGATCACAATAAATATTAGAGTCTATGAGCTGAATAGAGCTGTGCTCATTTATAACAGCTGAGGTTTGGGCTCCACATATCTCAAATTCTCTTCCCCTTGCTCTCGTGTGTGTTGAGGTTCATTGAAGTAAGCTCCCCACACTCAACATCTGGCTCTAGTTGCTGGTCAATTGCTGATGGGCAGATTTCTATTGACAAACATGTCATTACTATAGGACTAAAAATATCCCAGCGTGTTAACATTGAAACATGCATGTTAAATACAGCCCTTTTAAACATTTTCTATGTCCTCTTAAAGCTCTACATATCACTAATAAATGATTTCTCTTCTAGTTAGAAAGCAAAACTGGTACAAAATTATAGTGAGAACTGTGCAGGTCTCATTCTTTAAGAAGTGTTTCATCAAAGGGAAATCACTCTGAAAGAAGGAGATTAAAAATCACTGCAGCAAAAGCACTTATCACTAGATTTAAATGTGTGCTTATGTTCAGTGCTACCGAGAATAGATGCAATACAGAATCTAATTTGTGGCAAGAAAATAATATTTATGTATGTTTGGTAAGCCAATTCTCTCTTCTCTCTCTTTAAAACTAATATCAAGAGAGCTGGCATGAGGCATTTATACTTATCACTTTAAAAACAAACATCTTAGAAAACCTGTAAAAAGGAAAGTGGAAATTGAGGGCCTGAAACTGCAAGACCTCTGCATGTGGCACTAATTAAACCAACAGAACTTCTAAATGCAAAAAGCTTGTAGTCCTGTGCCAGTGGCCTTAAACACACAAGGGGACAGTTGCAAACAGCAATTCCTTTCTTACAATCTTTTCTTTATTATTCTTATCAAGGGCTCACTGGTGTCAATGGAAAGACTCCCACTGACTTCAAAGGTGTTTAGATCAAGACCTATTTAACTACCTACCTTCCTTTCCTCTTTCACAAAGACATCCTCTTACACTTACAAGATTATAGGAAAAATGGACAATCAATGGGTCACATACAGTTCCTGAACAGTATTTGTCAAAAGTGACAAGAGGTTCTTTGGCTTTTCTGTGAATATGTTTAATATTTATTCTTTTATTTACTTTGATTTTGTATCTACAGATTTTGTTTATTACATGGATATGGCAATCTTCTATAGGCAGACCATTACCAAAGCTCAAAACACCCTTCTATCATCAATAACGCAGATGTCCCATAATTCTACTTCATGGGATAACTGAAATAGAGGAACACCTCTTTGTTTGACCTGTAGCACTGGTTTAACTCTCCTACACACCAAAAGGGCCATTCACTTGATTTGGTCTTCACCACACACTGCTCTCTTTCTAATCAATTACCCCCTCTCTGACCATCACCTCGTTTCTTTCAACACCATCCAATGCGCCATTTTCTCACATCTCATCACTTGGCCTCTCTGTGACTTTCAGTCCATTCAGCAGTGATGACTTTTTGTCTTCGCTCATCTCTCTTCTCCTTGCCCACTCTTTCCTTTTCTTTGTTTTTCTTTTCACTGAGATGGTTGTTGATTCTCTCCATGCTTCTCAGAAATCCCAAAAGCAAATCAATTTCCTCTCCGCTAATTCATTCTCTCCTCCTTCAGTTCTGCCATCTTCCTAGCTAAACATCTCTACTTCTCCAACTTAACTGAATCCCATGGCCACAATTGCAGCCAACTTGTTGCCACCTTTAACTCACTCCTCAAATCTCCCATCCTGCTACCTTCACTTCTTTTCTGTCGCTGAGTTCTTTCAAGAGAAAATTAGACTCAGACTCTAAGATCAGAAAGGACCAATATGATCATCTAGTCTGACCTCCTGCACAATGCAGGCCACAGAACTCACCCACCCACACCCACTCCTGTAATAGACCCCTAACCTAAGACTGAGTTATTGAAGTCCTCAAATAATGATTTAAAGACTTCAAGGTACAGAGAATCCACCAGGAAGTGACCTGTGCCCCATGCTACAGAGGAAGGCAAAAAACTCCTAGGGCCCTTGCCAATCTGCCCTGGGGGAAAATTCCGTCCCAACCCCAAATATGGCGATCAGTTAAACCTTGAGCATGTGGGCAGGCAGCACCAGCCAGACACCCATGAAAGAAGTCTCTGTAGTAACTCACAGCCCACCCCATCTAATATCCCTTCGTAAGCAACTGGGCATATTTACCACTAGTAATCTAAGATCAGTCAATTGTCAAATTAGACTGTCCCATCATACCATCCCTTCCATAAATTTATAAGCTCAGTCTTGAAGCCAGCTAGGTTTTTTGCTCCCACGGCTCCCTTCGGAAGGCTGTTCCAGAACTTCACTCCCCTGATGGTTAGAAACCGTCATCTCATTTCAAGTCTAAACTTCCTGATGGCCAGTTTATATCCATTTGTTCTTGTGTCCACATTGGTGCTGAACTTAAATAACTCCTGGTATTTACCCCTCTGATGTATTTATAGAGAGCAATCATATCTCCCTTCAGCCTTCTTTTGGTTAGGCTAAACAAGCCAAGCTCTTTGAGTCTCCTCGCATAAGGCAGGTTTTCCATTCCTCAGATCATCCTAGTAGCCCTTCTCTGCACCTCTTCTAGTTTGAATTCATCTTTCTTAAACATGGGGGACCAGAACTGCACACAGTATTCCAGATGAGATCTCACCAGCGCCTTGTATAATGGTACTAACAAATGCAATGTAATCTTCCTTGCCACTCAGCTCACCTTCCCTTTCCTCCTCACCTTCTACAACTCTCTTCTCCTACTCCCTTATCACAGATGCAGATTTATCTCATTTGCTCTCTTCCTCTAAACCCAGTGATCCAATCCTGTTCCATCTCCTGATTGTCTTCAAGCCCCCTGTAATCACCTCTATTACTCGTCTTGTTAATCTCTGACTCGTCTCTGGCTCATTTCCCTCACAATGCCAGCATGCTTCAATTTCTCCCATCTTAAAAAATCCCAGCCTTGATTCTGCATGTTTTTCAGCTATCACCCGATCTCCCTTGTATCACTAAGATCACAGAGTGCACAGTTTACAATTGCTATCTGGAGTCTCCCTCCTCCAATTCCATTGTAGACCCTCTCCAATCTGATTTCTTCCTTTTAGACAATATGGAAACTGCTCTTGTCAAAGTCTCTAAAGACCTCTTCCTAAAATAAGCTCAGAATTAGTACTCCCTCTTCATCCTCTTTGACCTGTCAGCTGCCTTTGATGCTTTCAGCCATGTTTTTCTTATTGAAATCTTGTCCTCCCCCTGGCTTCCATGACTTTGTCCTCTCCTGGTTCTCCTTCTACATTTCTAACTGATCCTTTATCATGTTCTTTGGAGGGTCTTCCTCATCTGCCTTCCAACTTTCTTTGCGGGTTCCACAGAGCTCTGTTCTAGGTCCCCTTCTGTTATCCTTCTACACACCATCTGTGAGTCATCTCATCCACAAATACAAATTCAACAACTATGCTGATGACTGACAGCTCTACCTCTCTTCTCCAGACCTATCTTCTCCTTTCTGAACAATGCCTGTCTCTGACATATCCGCATGGATGTCTAGGCATCAGTCTAAGCTCAACATCACTGAAACACAACTCAAACTCCCCTCCAAATCCTCACTGCTACCTCATTTCTCAATAACTGTGGAACACCACCATCCTATCTGTCACTCGGGTTCTAATGTGGACATGGTCTTCAACTTGGATCTCTCTTTAAGTCCTCACATTCAGGCTATATTTAGATCTTGCCTATTCTTTCTGCATAGCATCTCTAAAGTATGGCCTTTCCTATCCAGCCAGACAGCTAAAACTCTTGTCCAAACTCTCTCTTGTGTCTTGATTACTGCAACATCCTTTTCTCTGGCCTTGACAAATGCACTCTTGCTTTGATAAGATCCTTTCAAAATGCTGCTGCAAAGATCATTTTTCTAGATTGTTGCTTTTACCATATCACACCTTTATTGGTTCCCCCTGCTCTATTGCATCAAAAATAAACTATTTGTCTTTACTGTCATGATCCTCACAGCTTATCCCCACCATACCTATCCAACTTTATTCACTATCAAGATATAGACTCTCATCTCCGATCGGTCAGTGATGCCAGTCTCCAGCACCCATTCGTTACATTTTCAAACAAGCACCTCCACATTTTCTCTCGTGCTACCCCTCACACTTGGGAGGAGATCCCTGCAAAACTCTCATTATCCTTCTTCAAGTCCCTCCTTAAATCTGTTCTTTGCTGCACTACTTATAAAAGAAAACTTGACAACAGTTAGACAACTGGTGTGCTGAACACATGCTGACCAATACTATTTCTTTGTACTTCCCCATCTGTTTCCATCAGTTCTCTCTAGTATTTTACTTAGATTGCAAGCTTTGGGGCAGAGACCATTTTTGTTCTATGTTTGTGCTATGCATAGAACAATGGGGTGGTGGTGTATGGCTGGGTCTCCTAAGCACTATGGGAATAAATAAAAAATAATAAAACTACTGTACTGAGCTGAATAGGTCTCAAATGGAATGAGAGTTTCTAACCAACATTTACACTTTTTGCAGCCCATTTAGATCACCTCTCATATCTTCATATGAGGACATGGATGGTAGCATGGAAGGTTTAACCTTTTATTTTGTTCAGTACTGAGTATCTGGGATGACTATCTGTGTAAAAGGGTCAGTGTCAGGTTAGATGTGAAAACTAATGAATTTCAAAATGTTACTTGTACTTCCCTCAGTTTGGACAGTGAAAAGAGACAGGTTAGGAAATGCCCCCTATGCCATCTGAGGGGAGATAGGAGTACACATGGGAGCCATTACATCATCTCAATACCACTTGAGGATCACCCACCCATGGGGATTGATATTTACCATCTTATGGCCACTTTGTGCCAACGATGTGCCTCAAAAGCTGCCCTAAAATATCCCAGGATCAGGGCCAGGAATTATAATTAATTTAATTTTAGTTGTTTTTTAATCTTGGTTTAATGGTTAAGATAGACCCTAGCCAATGGAGATTATCCTACAGTGCAGATTAGGCCAAGGTGCCTAAGAAAAAAAGGCCTCTCTCCTTTATTCTAATTTCCTCTAAAACTTGATCTAGAAAGTACTACTGAAAACAGATGTGAATCTTTGCTGCTTTCCCTCCTCTGCAGCATTAGTGATTACAGCTGCAGTTATTTCTAGCCTGCTGGAACCACCAATTGTGTTAAACATTTTCCCAATGCAAGCTGACAGAAAAATCCTCTTTATAAAATCAACATAATCAGAATGAATTAATCTGGGCAGCAATTTTTCTAAATGGGTTGCCAGCTTAAATAAAAATAAAAGGATTGCAGTCACAATTAATCACCCTTTTTAGGGGTTTGAATCACTTATGAAATAACTGTTCTTTACTCATATTTATGCAAAGAGATCTAAATCAGATACTTGCTCTCACATTGAAGCAGTTGCAGAATCAGATGCAAAAACACATACACTCTCTTTCTCTTTTAAAAACTCTCTGATACACTCTGCAGGTCACACTGTGTCATGTCACTGTGTTACATTTCTCAGTGGAAAAGAAGAAAGTGTATTTTAATTGAAGGGGGATTAGGCTGTTTATCCTGGCACACACTTTTTGCTGAAGAAACGGGAGACAAAGAAACCCTAAAACATAAAAGAACAAAAATTTTCATCCAACTATAATTCAAGAAACAAGTTTTCAGGAAAATCAATGGCAAAATAATCAACTTGCTCAGGACATTAAAATAAGCAAAGCAATTCCCATTATCTAATCTTAATAGTACTTATAAAAACCCTTCATGACTTCCAGCAGTAACAACTGAGAAGCACTGGAATGTTGCAGAGCAAGATCATTGGCAGAATATTTAGTGGTCCATTACAAGAGGAGACCGTACAAGAGGTAGTTGGAAAAGAAAAAGATCTACTGGCTAAATGATTCTCCCACTGTGGTTGGTAGACCACCAGTGGTGCATAGAGTACTTCCAGATGGCTTATGGAACTGTTCCCATCAAAATGGTGAAACATGCACTACTAAAACAAGAGGCAGTCACTATCACCCTACAAAGTTTCAATTACACATGTTTCAATCATCATGCAGAGTGCTTCTCTGTACACCTGCCAGAGCTCCGTGGTGCTCCTCTGTCTATTTAGCTTGATGTACAGTAAATGAAAGTGGTTATGGAGCCTCTTCATTGCTGTAAATTCACCCATGATCATATTGGCTGATAACATTAAAGGTGGCGGAGCAGGAAACATACACCTAGACAGCATCAAACTGCAAATCAGAAGACTGGAATAGTGGCTGAAAAGACATTTGGTCTAATTAATGTTGAATTCTACACTAAATAGTAAAGATGCAAAGTGGGGTGTGAAGGAGGGAGGGAAAAACACAAAGCAGCAGCAACACCTGTTACATTAAAATAAAAGTATTTTAATTTTGTCTCCTTAATGCTGCCCTAATATCCTTTGTTATTTATTCATATAGTCAACACCATAGTTATAGCACTATAGAGGCTGGAATTGGGAGGTGTCCATGAAAACATCTCTATTCTAAGAAGTGGGCTACCATGTGAAAATGCTTTTGGACCACTGCACTGAATCCATCCCTGCTAGATACATGTGGGATGTACTTCCCCAACAGTGCTGCAGGACTTTTTTGCTGACTCATCTTGTTAGCAGAGACTGGAACCCTACACAAGGAGGCCCAAATTCTACTCAGTCAAGTGGTGTGAGATGTGACTTCTCAACTCCATTCTGGATATAAAGGGAGTAGCTCTCTTGGGAGAAAGAGCTAAGGAGCTAAAACAAAGGAGGCCCTGCAGAAGAACCTTAGGGACAACCAAGCGTAGGCTGATATTATGCAAAAGCTTCCAGTACAACCAGCCCAAGAAAGGGAGTTGAATTTTGACACTAAATCTGAGTCTGGTGAATCCTGGACAGGGACTCAGGCAGTACATGGGGACACATCAAATACTAGGCTGAAAGGCAGTGAAATGGAGATATAACAAATAATACTGGTCATCTGACTCAGATTTAGCCACCTAGTTGCTTTACGTTCATAATTCTATCTATCCACCACTGGGGCCACTGTTAGAAATGGGTTGTGCACTCTGCAGCACAAGTAATGGGGAAACCCCAGATAGGCAGCAAACTTGCAGCAAGTAGCACATCACAGATCCTATCACGGATAGACAAAGGCCCAGAATGTTTTTCCCCAAACCAGTTTGCTCCCTGCTAGGAGACAGATGTCAGTGGTTAGCTCAATATGGGGAAGCCTGCACTGCTTTCAACTCTGCATTATCTTTTCTGTGGATAATAATTTTAACCTCCAAGGCTGTCAGTCTAGAACCTTTCACAAGCACTACAAAGCTCTTTTAAGGGAAAGAATAAGTTTCAATCATTCTCAGGATGAAAATTCCATTGGTTTATTTGTTCTTCAGCCCAGATCTCTGTGGAGTTCTCAGATTAAGATTTTCTTTAAACTTTTAGTTCTGATGCATCACTTGAGTCGGACACCCAGACTGTTCTTACATCAAAGAATTGTGGCATTCCCGTTGCTGCTGCATCCCTTTGGGGCCTCCACTGTCGCTCTCCCGGTCTTCCTGCCCCTCCCTGCTCTTTCACCCCAGGTCCACCTTCCAATTCTCTCTTGCCAGCATCATCCAGCTCATCCTATTAACCTTGCTCCTTCCTCTAGCTCTGCTTCTCATCTCTGCACCCAACGTCCCTGTCCAACTCTTGTTCCACACAACTTTTGGCCCCCATACTTCCTTGGCTTGATGGTCTCCACACAGCTTTCATTTCATACAACATTCTCCTTTTTCCCAGCAAGGGGTCAATATATCTTTACTCCTAGTTTCGATGCTGCTGCACCAACAGCCTCAACATCTTAGGGCCCCCATGTTCTGGCTACTTTTCCAGATATCCTTCCTTCATGTACATATTGCCACTCCAGGTCCCCACTAAGTGATTTCCTTATCTCCATGCCCCATCCATCTTCCCTCACTATAGCAAGGCCAGCATGGAATCTCAGGTGAAAATACCTGTTTTCATTGTGATTATAATTTATTACTTGCATTGTGGTGGCACTTAGGAGCCTCTCTCATACAGCAGGATGCCATTGTGCTAGGTTCTATACAAATACATAACAAACAAAATCATCCTTGCCACAAAGAGCTTACAGCCTAAATTAAACAGTAAATTATGGACACTTTTGAACAAAATCAAAGCCAAAACAAATAAGAAGCTGTGCGCCATATAATTATATTTTAGTGTATGCAGGGCATCAATCACTCAATTAGCTCAATATGGGGAAGCTTGCACTGTAGGCCATGTTGTTCAAAATCCTATGTTTTGTCTTATCTTTTGTAAACAATTATGCAGGGTTGCCAGGTCACCGAAACCTGTATATTAGTCATCAATTACTGAAATATAAGCAACATACTTAGAGAAAAATACATTCTGGTTTATTTCTGAGAAATTTACTATGACAAAAGGTTGGCATCTTGGATTATTTTTTGTTAGTACACTAAACATTAGGATTTCATTTCCAAAATTAAGAGTTTCTACATGTACATTACCAAACAACACAACACAAAAAGAAAAAGAAAAATCCTAAAGTAGAAATATGAACACAAGAAAAAATATACAACCCAAGTCGCAGAAGAATAAAACGGGCATGATGGTGCAAAAGGATTGAACTAAATGGAAAAAGGTCCAACACTATTATGACTACAGATGCATCTGAATCCTGATCCTACATTGAGAATTGCATGCCAGATAATTGCACCCATCCAGAGTCCAGGTGACATAAAATTCAGGTCACTTAAAATTAGGTCAGAAGACAACCAGGCAACCAGTGATTGAAACAACTGAGTTTTAACCATTTCTCTTTATATAGTGAAAACTGATTCACATTTTATATTGCATAGGTTTGTTCTGCTCCTCCCCTTCTTTTGTTTATAATCTCATTATTTTGCATACACTGAACTGCTTACATCTCTTACAGTCATGTTACAAATCAATAACTTAGCTGTCACAAAATAACCCAGTGTCAGTGCTGCAAATTATCACGTCCTCTGGCTATTACCTCCTAATGGTTTATGGTTAGTACAACCCACTACAAATGGTAATCCTCTGAGATGTCATAACTGATAGACAATTCCAACTCACAACCATTAAGCCCATACAACAAATTTATCAATTCACTCTGAGTTGTATTGTTCTCCCAGTTTCTTCCCTCATAAACCAGGAACACATATTTATAACATCACTACAGAATCTTCCATTCCGGTCACTATGTAGAAGGGGGAAAAAATAATGCTGCTTAATCCTATATCCTAAGGTCTTCCCTCTTTAATCATAAATAACTGCTAAAGTTTTACTAAATATTAAAAATTGTATTTGTTTTGTTGTTAGTGCAAACTTTAGCTCAACTCATTGTGTTGAAATGTAATACCACATCGAAATGACACTGGAGAATTTTATGCCCAGAAGAAAACTTTATTTTAGAAAGTTAAGAGGTAATGAAAATATGGATCTAAAATATAATGCCTTTTCTAGCCAAAATCTCTCTGGCAGAGTAAACACTTATACTGCATCTTAAATTTCACAGGAATTAAAGGAGATGGCAATTTTCTGAAATTAAAAAAAAAAAAAAAAAAATTCAGTACACATTTAAATTGTAGCTATGTAGCCCCCCCCCCCTTTTTTTTCAGCTTTAGAAGTACCTATTTTAAAATCTTTTGCAGTTCATTGTTAAGATAACCCTTTTTATTTAAATGCAATAATCTCCCGACTGCTCTCTGGGGCATGGATTGTCATTATGAAATGTAAATGACTAAATAAGAAAAACAGGTTTCCATTTACAGATGTAATTTACATGGCACCCGATCAGTGAGCTCAATTCACCAATCAGATGGGATGTATTCTTCACTGTCGATTTTGGAAAACATTAGACTTTGGAAATGTGAAGTGTGGGTCTACTCTGAAAATTGACTATATTAAAATGTCATCTTTATGTTCATCAGACCTTCCCCATGTGAATTCAGAGACATGTCTGCTGACTTCATGGGCAAAAATGATTTACAACTTTTCATGTCTATTAGCACCACAGAGACAATCTATACAAAAAAGAGAGTACATCACTTGTACATCACCAAAAAAATGTTAACTAAATTCCAACTGCTGTGCCAAACTCAGATCTCACTTATACTTGTGGAATACTATTGAAGGTAATGGCATTGAGTGTGTAACAGAAGCCAGAATCTGTCTTGTAAAATACTTATTTTTGGTGATGATGTAACACAAGGAAAAGAACCCACATTGACTCTCAGCTCGAAAGCCGAATTTGCAGTGCTGGGAACTAGAACAAATGATTGAGACATAGCAAACACGGAACTCCACAATTCTATTTTAAGAGTCACTTGGCAGAGTAGAACCACACTTTTAAGACACTTATCTTAAATAAATTATACTCCTATAGAATAAGTAATAACACTCCTTTCATCTCAGCAGTCTTTACAGAGCAGCGAAAAGTGGAAATGGGCAGATGGTAAAAGGGCAATGAGCTGATTCTATCTGAGAAATGGAAAGGTAAATTTTCTTCTAGTCAGAGCAATGCACTCGCATAAGCTTTGATTGCTACATTAAATGTTTGTACTTTTCTATTTTCCCTGGAGTCACCAATTATTACACACGGTGGATGCTCTAAACTGACAGTAAATTGCATCTACAGTAATTTTCTGACTTAGAGATTGGAATTCATAGCTTCTTCATTTTCAACCCAAGCCAACGTAAAATGATTCAAATTTTGCTTAATGCAAAAGCAGAAGAAAATTCATGTGATGAGCAACAAGAAAAATCACTTTTTAGCTATGGGAGAAGTTACTGAATAAACAGTTTCTCCTATCTGTATTATTATTATGGTATTTTTAGTTATAGACCCTAATTCAGCAAGACACGTAAGTATTGGCCTGCTTCAAAGTCCACTGAAGTTGACTGGAGTCTTTCCATTGACTTCAATGGGCTTTGGATCAGGCCCAGTGCATAACTTTCATAGCTTCATCCCGAGGGATATAGTATCACTTTTTTAGCACACACTTGCATGCCCAGATCAGAACTGAAGTTGTAACGGCTGTACACATATCCACTGGGCGGATAACATGGTATTTCTTGTGTGGTAGCGAGAGGAGGAATGAAGAAGAGACAGAGGATGTTGGTGAAATCTGAAAGGATGCAAGCCTAGCACTCTTCTTACTGTTCAGCTCTCTGCATAGCCACACAGACATCCCACTTCCCCCACAGCACAACCTAGGGAGAGGATGTAGTCCTAATCCTGACTCAGCCTCTGCTATTCAGTACACAAACCTGTAAACCACACATTTAATTTCTATGAAGTATCCACCATCACCTAGCTCCAGCGTATTAACCATAAAAACGTTTTCCGCTATTAAAACATCTTCCATCTAAGATGCACCTTTTTTTGAAAACAGTAAGGAATAAAGGTTAACAACATCCATACTAATGCATTTTTTTATTTTATAGATGGGGAGCTAAAGTAGATATGTTAAGGGAAACGACGAGAGTCCTGTAGCACCTTAAAGACTAACAAATTTCTGCAGGCATAAGTTTTTGTGGCTGCAACCCACTTCGTCAGATGCATGAAGTGGAAACCACAGATAGGAGGTATATATGTACATCCAAGGGTAAGGAACATAACAAGGGGGAGGGCTAGTGCTAACAAAGTCAATTCAGTTAGGGTAGATGAGGCCTATTCACAACCGTTGATTAGAAAGTGAGAATGTGTGAACAGTGACAATTACTTCTTGTAATGAGATAACCATTCCAAGTCCCTATTCAGGTCCAGTCTGATTGTGTCAAGTTTGCATATGAGTTCCAGCTCTGCAGTTTCTCTCTGAAGTCTGTTTTTGAAGTTTTTTTGTTGAAGTATGGCAACTTTCAAGTTATCTACAGAGTGTCATGGGAGATTGAAGTGCTCTCCTACTGGCTTATGCATGTTACCATTTTTTATGTCTGATTCATGTCCATTTATTCTTTTGTGTAATGACAGTCCAGTTTGGCCAATGTACATGGCAGGGGGGCATTTCTGTCACATGATGGTATACATTACATTAGGAGATGTGCAGGTGAATGAGCTCCTGATGGTGTGGCTGATGTGGTTAGGACCTGTGATGGTGTCACTAGAGTCAATATGTGGGCAGAATTGGCAATGGGGTTTTTTGCAGGGATTGGTTAAGAGACTTTCCCAACAAGTTTGTGGAGAAGCTGTGAATAGATTCCAGGTACTCTGAGTCTCACCCCTGTACACTCACACAACTGTCCTTCCTTCAAACTCTGGGAAAACTCACTGATCTTGAGGATTAATTTCACAGTGTGGTTAAGCAACAAATTACAAAGTCCTTCGTCTTAGCCATCTGTCTTTTAGGCCTACATTTTCAAATTTAACAAGTGATTTTAGATGTCTCATTTTTTGAGTTCCCAACTTGAGAAACTGTAAAGGGACCTAATTTTCAGAAAGTATAGTGTTTACCTGCCTTCTAACAAGAAGGCTCCTGTAAGGAGTTTTATATTAGGTACCCAAAATTTAAGGTACTCAAAATTCCTATTTAAACCCTTCTATCCATGCCCTTGAGAGAGTGTGCATATATATCCCAGAAATATGTGACATGTCCCCAAGAGATGAGGCATGTTCCATTCTCTTTCTGAATTTAGATTTCTCACCTCTTGGTGTGTGTGGGAGGGGGGAGATTTTAACCATATTCAATAAATGTCTGAGTTAAAATGCAATACAATAAATTAATTCTTTCAGTGGTAAAATATAAAACAAGGTTACTTACCAGTAACTATTGTTCTTCGAGATGTGTTGCTCATATCCATTCCATTTAGGTGAGTGCGCGCCCCGTGCACGAGCCTGCGGAAAACTTTTCTGCCCTAGCAACCCAGCGGTCGGTCTCGGCGCCCCCTGGAGTGGCGCACGTATAGCACGGTATATAGGACGCCACCGACCGCGCGGGTCCCCAGTCCCTTCTTTCTGCCGACTCCGACAGCGGGGACGGAGGGTGGGTTTGGAATGGATATGAGCAACACATCTCGAAGAACAATAGTTACTGGTAAGTAACCTTGTTTTCTCTCTTCGAGAGTTGCTCATATGCATTCCATTTAGGTGATTACATAGCCATACCTTTGGCGGCGGGAAGGAGTCAGTGGCGTGAAGCCCTTCTCAGCACGGCTCTGCCAACTGCTGCATCCTCTCTTGCTTGTTGCACGATGGCATAATGAGATGTGAAGGTATGGACCGATGACCAGGTTGCAGCTCTGCAGATATCCTGTAGGGGCACTCGTTCCAGGAAAGCCGCCGAGGTGGCTTGGGCCCTGGTAGAGTGCGCTGTAATCGGTCCCGGGAGTGGTACCTTCGCCATCTCGTAACAGGTGCGGATGCAGGTGGTGATCCAGGAGGAGATGCACTGGGTGGAGACAGGTGAGCCTTTCATGCGGTCCGCCACTGCGACGAAGAGCTGCGTGGACTTCCGGAACGGCTTGGTCCGGTCTATATAGAAGGCTAAGGCTCGCCTGACATCCAGTGAGTGCCATCTCCGCTCCTCCTCCGATCCGTGTGGTTTGGGAAAGAACACGGGGAGGAAAATATCCTGATTATAATGAAACTGGGACACCACCTTAGGGAGGAAGGCCGGGTGGGGTCTCAGTCGCACTTTATCTTTGAAAAATACTGTGTAAGGAGGGTCTGAGGTTAGGGCTCTTAGCTCGGAGACCCTCCTAGCCGATGTAATGGCTACGAGGAAGGCTACCTTCCATGATAGGACTAGAAGAGGGCATGTAGCCATAGGCTCAAAGGGGGGACCTGTGAGGATAGTGAGAACTAGGTTTAAGTCCCAGAGAGGCAGGGGATCACGAACTTGTGCGAAAAGCCTCTCTATTCCCTTGAGAAACCTGATGGACATCGGGTGGGAGAATATAGACCTCCCCTCCACTGGACAATGGAAGGCCGAGATGGCCGCCAGATGCACTCTTAAGGAGGCCAGGGCAAGGCCCTGCATCTTCAGATGGAGGAGGTAGTCTAATATAGCCTGGATAGTTGAGTCCAGAGGCAAAATACCACGTGACTGTGCCCAGTAAGTGAAGCGTTTCCACTTTGCCCAATAAACCACCTGGGTGGAAGGTTTCCTGCTCCCCAGCAGGACGCTTTGGACTTGTGCGGAACAAGCCCTCTCTCCTTCTGTCAACCATGGAGCCTCCATGCCGTCAGGTGGAGGGAGTCCAAGTCTGGGTGGAGCAGGCGACCCTGTTCCTGGGAGAGGAGATCGTATCGTCTCGGGAGCGGGATCGGTGCGGCGATGGAAAGGTCGAGCAGCATACTGTACCAGTGCTGTCTCGGCCATGCCGGTGCGATCAGGATGATGTCCGCTCTGTCCCTCTTGACTTTCAAGAGTACCCTGGGGAGCAGTGGGGTCGGTGGAAAAGCATAGAGAAGTGGCCCCGACCAGTCTATCAGGAACGCGTCCGAAATTGAGTTCTGTTCTCGCCCTCGCAGGGAGCAGAATAGTGGGCATTTCGCGTTCTGTCGCGTGGTAAAGAGGTCCAGATGGGGAACTCCCCACTTGCGGAAGAGAAACGCTGTAATCTCCCCATGAAGTGACCATTCGTGGCAGGGAAAAAACGACCTGCTGAGGCGGTCTGCCTCGTCGTTCCTCACCCCTGGTAGGTGAGATGCCACCAAGTGGAAGTCGATTCTCACCGCAAGGTCCCATAGTTGTAGCGCCTCGTGACACAGGTTCGAGGAACGCGCCCCGCCTTGTCTGTTGATGTAAAACATCGTGGCGGTGTTGTCCGTAAGGACTTGTATCACCCGCCCCCTGAGAAAGCGGAGAAAAACCTTGCAAGCGAGAAGGACTGCTCGGAGTTCCCGAATGTTTATATGGAGCAGTCTGTCTTGCATTGACCACTGACCTTGAGTACTCAGGCTGTGGGTAATGTGAGCCCCCCACCCGATATCGGAGGCATCTGTGATCAATGTGACAGAGGGGATCAGGTCCGCGAATGGGACTCCTTCCATTACTTGTCTCTGGTCTGTCCACCAGTTCAGTGACGTTAGGACCTGGGGTGGGACGGTGACTACCCTGCCCAGAGAGTGTCTGGCTGGGGCATATACTGATGCTAACCAGCCCTGCAGAGGCCTGAGTCTGAGGCGAGCCAGTCTGACCACGTATGTGCATGCCGCCATGTGCCCCAACAGCTGCAGGCAGCGCCTGGCTGTTGTTGTAGGAAATGTCTGTAACTCGAGTATGATGGCAGTCATGGCTTGGAAGCGAGCTAGTGGAAGGAAGGCCCTGGCCTGTACTGCGTCTAGAGTGGCCCCAATAAATTCTATGCGCTGTACTGGGGTCAGCGTGGATTTCTGCTCGTTTATGAGCAGCCCCAGTCTGTTGCATGTTGCGCACGTTAGGGCTAAACTGTTTGTTACATGGAGTCTGGATCTTCCCCGAAGTAACCAATCGTCCAGGTAGGGGAAGATCTGGACCCCTTTGCGCCTCAGGTAGGCCGCCACCACCGCTATACACTTGGTGAAGACCCTGGGCGCTGAAGAAAGGCCAAAGGGGAGGGCTGTAAACTGGTAGTGGCCACCAGCTACCATAAACCGTAGGAAACGTCTGTGGCCAGGGAGGATAGACACGTGGAAATATGCGTCTTTCAAGTCGAGAGCGGCATACCAATCTCCAGGATCTAATGTGGGAATGATGGAGGCGAGGGAGACCATGTGGAACTTGAGCCGCCTGATGAACCTGTTGAGGCGGCGGAGGTCCAGAATGGGCCGGAGGCCCCCTTTGCCTTGGGAATAAGGAAATACCGGGAATAAAACCCCCTGCCCCTTTCCATAGGTGGGACTTCCTCTACTGCCCCTAGGTGGAGCAGGGAGCGGACCTCCTGAAGGAGGAGTTGCTCGTGAGAGGTGTCCCTGAAGAGGGACGGGGTAGGGGGAGAGTCCGGTGGGAAGGCCGAGAGCTGTAAGGCGTAACCCCTCCGCACCACACTTAACACCCAGCGGTCCGAGGTTATGCCTCGCCACTCTCGGAGGAAGGGGCGAAGTCTGTCTTTGAAGGGTAGGGTGAGATCCTGGTCGACCCCTGGGGTCGTTAGAATGGCAGAGGTGCCGCTCCCGAGCGTCCCATCAAAAAGGGCGCTTGCCATTCTTGCGCGGCCCGGATTGGGAGCTCTTGGCCGGCCCGGGGCGATTCCGGCGGTTGTTCTGCCGGAAACGGTCCCCGGTTCGTCTAGGCTGGGTCTGGCGGGGGGGCAGCCTAGGAGCGGGCTGTTGTTGTTGCTGTCTCTGGGGCTGCTGTCTGCCCTGGCGCCTCGTCGTCTGCGGCATATAAAGCCCTAAGGATCGCAGGGTGGCACGAGAGTCTTTTAGGGCGTGCAGTTTGTCATCTGTTTTGGCGGAGAACAGGCCTGTGCCCTCAAAGGGCAGATCTTGAATGGCCTGTTGCGCCTCGGTGGAGAGTCCAGATGACTGTAACCAGGACGACCGGCGCATAACGATGCCGGACGCCATGGCCCTACCCGCCGCGTCTGTCGCATCACTAGCAGACTGGATTGTAGCGCCCCCTACCGTTGACCCTTCCTGAAGGACGGTGGTGAAGTCCTGCGCTAGATCTGGGGGAAGGGCCGACGTAAATCTCTGGAGAGAAACCCAGAGATTCAAATTATAGCGCCCCAAAAGTGCTTGGTGGTTCGCTATACGGAGCTGAAGGGCCGCGGTAGAGTACACCTTCCTCCCAAAAAGATCTAATTTCTTATAGTCTTTATTTTTGGGAGTACTAGCCTGGGCACCTTGGCGCTCCCTCTGATTAACAGCGTCCACCACTAAGGTGCCCGGGGCTGGGTGGTTGTAGAGGTACTCAAACCCCTGCTGCGGTACGTAGTACTTTCGCTCCGCGGTCTTAGAGGTTGGAGCTACCGAAGCAGGGGTCTCCCATATGGGCTTGACCAGTCTGAGTACCCGGTCGTGCACTGGGAGTGCCACCCTAGAGGGCCCCGCCGAGGCTGGGAGACCAAATATAGGGTCCTCCTCCTCCGAGAGCTCCCTGAGGTCTATTTTGAGGTTCTCCGCCAGACGCTTAAGGAGCTCTTGGTATGCCTTGAAATCAGGCAAAGGAGTCCTCCGATCCCTAGATGTTGTATCAGGGGGAGAGGAGGAGGAAGACTGCAACAATGGGCCTGTAGAGGGCCCTTCCAGAGGATCAGACTCGTAGTCCGACGAATGATCCCCTTCTTGGGGCGGCTCCTCCTGCTGTGCCCCCTGTGATGGGGGGGCGGTTGAGGTTTGGAGGAGGAGGGGAGTGACCCTGTGCCCTGAATTGTCTGAGGCGGCCAGGGACCCCAATAAGGCCACTGCCAGGGGCCTTGCCCCCACGCCGGTACCGGTCCCGGTGCCGGGTAGGCCGGCCCAGATGGATGAGCCGGGCTCGGAGATCTCCGGCTCCTCTTGTAGTGCCCTTTAACAGGAGAAGGGCTGTGGGATGCCGGAGAGCGGTGACGACGCTTGGATCGCCGGGGAGACGAGCTGGACGAGGAGGAGTACCTCCGCGACTTATGATGGCGCTTGGCGTGAACCCTAGGGCTCCTGGAGTGCCGATTCCCCGTGGGCAGGTGCGGCACCGTAGAGGTGTGCGGTGCCGAGGCATCCGGTACCGAGGCTCGTTTTGGAGTACGGGAGCGAGATGTAGATCGCTCCCGGTGCCGATGGCTATGTGCCGGGCTGCGGGAGCGGGCCCGCGCAGCTTGATGGTACCGGCTTTCTCTCGGTACCGAGCTCCCCGAACGCCTTTGTCTCGACGCCGGACGCCGCGGTGGAGAGGGAGCTGGCGACCTCGATCGAGTCCGGTGCCGTGTAGTGTCTTTCGGTACTGGGGATCGAGAGGTGCGGTGAGGGCGAGATATATGCCCTGAAGCTTTCGGGTGTACCGGGCTGGGAGAGCGCTGGTACCGCTGTTGAGCCCTCGGTGCCTTTGTGGGAGCGTCCGGGAATGGGCTCGGAGTCTGGGTGCGCGAGCGAGCCCGGCGTGATGGAGTGTCCCGTTGCCTCTCCGTACGCGATGCCGGGGATCGAGACCGGTGCCGTGGTGAGGGCGCCGGGATCCGCACCGGACTGCGTTCCGCTGATCGGGAACGATCTGTAGCCTGTCTCGGCACCGTAGCCGGTGGAGAGCGGTGCCGAGAGCCCGAAGACGAACGGGAGCGGTGCCGTGGCTCCGACGTCCGGGTCTTTCCCCGCCGTGCTGAGCGGCGCCGGGGCTCCGAAGGTCTTAGATCGGACGCGGAGCTTGCCCGGGAATCTCCAGAACAGCTGCGGTGCCGTTCTCTGGAGGAGCTCGACGACTCGCGGTCGGAGCTGGGGGGGGAGGATGTTGCTCTCCCTCTCCCCGACCGTCTGGGGGGAGACACCGAGTCCTGTCTCGACCTCCCACCGGGGTAGCCCAGCGCGGGCTTACCCCGAGACGCTATCCCCGATGCCCTCGGCCGAGGGGGGGATGGAGGCATAGGCAGGGCCATGAGGGCTCGTGCCGCTGTGAACGCCTCCGGCGTCGACGGCCCTTGTAGAGGCGCTCCCCCACCCCTCGGGGTCGGGGGAGGCTCTCTACGAGGAGATGCTGGTGCCGGGACAGATTCAACGGCACGTGGCTGGGGCATCTCCTGTATCACTCCCTGCTGCACCAGTCGCAGGGAGGAGTCCGTAGGTGCGGCCGCTGGCCGTTTCTTTTTCTTCGGTACCGGTTTAGATGGTACCGATGGTGTTGGTGTCGGTACCGGTGGTGCGCTCCGGATCGACGAGACGCTCGGTGCCGTGGGTGATCTGGACGGCTCGGAGTCGGGACGAAGTGCCGTCTCCATCAAGATCGCCCGGAGGCGAGCGTCTCTGTCCTTTTGGGTCCGCGGCTTGAAAGCCTTACATATGCGGCACCTAAACCCGGTGGAGCCAGGCATGGCTCCTAAGGGAGCCCCTTAGGGGCTAACTATATACACTATACTACACTAACTATTCACACTATAAAACAATAAAAAAACTTATATACACGAGTAAAATAGGTTGCTACTTGCTAAAGAGGCAAGGGGCAAACGTTCCACTGACCGTCACGGGCGGAAAGAAGGAACTGGGGACCCGCGCGGTCGGTGGCGTCCTATATACCGCGCTATACGCGCGCCACTCCAGGGGGCGCCGAGACCGACCGCTGGGTTGCTAGGGCAGAAAAGTTTTCCGCAGGCTCGTGCACGGGGCGCGCACTCACCTAAATGGAATGCATATGAGCAACTCTCGAAGAGAGAACTGTGAGATCCCTGTGTTTCATGTTAGAGTCTTGTTTCTTTTCCCATTGCAATGTTTTAAAAAATACTTCATTTGCATTTAGTAAAAAGGTTTACTTGTCCCATGTCCACTGACTAACTACCACCGGGTGTTTAAATTAAAACTCATCACTATGCTTTCCAGACCTACATAATTTCTTATGCAACATGTCACACTTGTTATATATAGTGGATATAATTAATACCAAGCAAAAAGATTGCAACATTGAAAATAGGCATGTAAACCTGACACACCCCATCTAAATTGGATCCCCCTGAAAATTTCAGCAGGCACAAACAAGAGACACATTACAGTCCAAAGATCAAGGGAGAGATGGAAAGAGAGAACCTAATCCTGCTTCCATTCAAGTCAGTGGGAGCTTTGAAATAGATTTCAGTGGGAGGAGGGCTGGCACCAGACAGAAGTGAAAGGAGGGTAGAAAAACTATAGGAAAAGAAATATGGTACATCTGCATGCATAAAAAAAGATGAAATACGGGGGCAATGTGTAGGTTGCCTGAACTTGATCAATTGTCAATGAGAAGAGAGAAAATTCACATACAGTGGGAACTACAGCAAGGAAGGCCACTTGTACTTGACGACTTATCATTACACTCTGCTAAAACAAAGTATCTGACACAAGGCTACTGAACTTTGCCTCCCAACAAGGAGAGAGATCACATTATCATGTTCATTAATCCAATGCAAGGCTGGACCCCTCTTCCAGATATTCCAGAGCATCTGCAACTCAGGCTCTGAGAGAGAGTAAATACATCCAAATGGGACCTCACAACCCCAATTCTAGTGACAGTGAGGTAGGAGGATATTAGCCTTCCTCTTGTTAAAGATTTTTGCAAGGTCCTAGTACTTCACTGGTATTGTCGAGGCAAGCCTTGACTGAGAGTTCATTGGATTCACCCCTTCTGTTCCAGGATATCCAGAAGGGCAGGTTTTCCTTGGGGTTCCACTACAGATAGTCTCCAACTTGAGACTAGATTCAGGGAGACAGGATTGTTGGCAACAGGATGACTGGAGACAAATTGTGCTCACCCTCCAGAGGGTATGTGGATCATAAGCCAGGTAACATCCAGGATCACCCGGAAGCGTGGGGAACGGACCAGACTGAACTAAAGGGTTTTGTGATGCCTCTGAAGGGCTGTGGCTTCTCAGGGTGTAATGTCCTGGGTGACATGGTGCAATGAGAGGAGTGACCCATCAATGGATTCTCTTATTAGGCTACGCCTTGTGCTATGTTGGGATCCCGTGCACTTTTTTTTTTTTTTTAAATCAAACCTATTTGCAGAATTCAATCCGAAGTCATGAATAGTCATGCTGTCACAAAATATGTATTTTTCAGTGAATTTACTATTCACCAAAGAAAGTGTCTAATCAGACCTCATTACTTTATAAAATTATTTTTCTGATTTTTTTCCTCCTAAAAATCCCAGAAATAATTGACCTTGGGAAGAGACGCAGCATGTGGAATGTGAGGAAGATCCATTTCTATGTGGGGAAGCTGGGGAAAAGGTTAAAAATTGGGATATTTGATTTAACTTTAACCATTGGGACAGCTACTGCTGCTCCATAAAATAAGAATGAATGAACAGATATTGAAGAGAGCAAAATGGTTTCATAAGGAACATGTCAAAAATAAGGGTTGAAGTACTGTAATAAGAATCCTGCTGAATTACTGGAAAGGAGGAAAAACTACTATTAGGTGGAAACAAGATAGATTGAAATAATAAAAAATATATTAAAATGCAATAAACCTGCCATGTTTAAAATTCTTCTTTTTTCCACAGTGACAGTTTCATGATGTATAGGTTAACAAAGTAATTAGCTATATTAAATTTTGTTTTTAATACTGAGACATCTAATACCAATCAGATCATCATATCCTAGTCTTACCTAGATATTTCTTCTTCTCTCCATCCTTTTTTTTAAGTATGTCAAATTTATCTTTTATGAATACAAATTGCAGTAAAAGTGCTCCCTTCTTCAGAGTGAAAGAAAATAAGCTCTCTGTAATCAAATTATATAAAGCCTAAAGTAAGTTCTCTACTAGTGCACAGAAAAGTTTGAGAAGGAGGCTTTCCAGAATACTATATTTATTTATATGTTGTGTTGGCTGCCTAATTAGTTATGTTGACAATCAGCTTAGTAGTGATGTTCATAAATATTTCAGTGATTATTTTCCCTAATAAAAAACATTTTTGTTTTGCATTTCAACCAACTTTTCAGCATTAATTTATGATGCTAGACTACTCAAGGGAACCTTTAGAAAATTAAGCAAACAGCTGGCTGTAGCAATCTTCTGCTGAGCAATTATTTACACCAAACAATTAGTAGTAAGTGTATAAGTGATATTTTACACTTTTGGGTTCCTAGGTAGAACAGCATAAGACGTATCATGCACTTATTATTCATTAACAGAAAAAAATATACTAATGTGCACCTAAAATTCTGAATGACCATCTCATTTTTGTGCACGGGGGTGGAGCATTTTGTGCATGTGGTGGAATAGTGGCTCTTTTTGGAAGCAGTTTCCAGTTCCTTATTTGCAGTGTGAGATGTTGAAACTCATTAACATTGTGGAAAGGTCATGCTTAAGCAGGAGTATCTGCATGAAAGAAAGGTGCAAGTTGTCTTGGAGAAGGGTCACCTGCCCACTCACTTGATCCGAGAGATAAGCACTCTGTTGAAGCCTGAATAGCATGAAGAATTCTTTGGAACTCAAAGATCATATCATCCATGTCTCTTGGGAAGGTACATTGGATACAGGATAGGCACAAGGATCAATCTATTCCTCTCCCTTCACTGGCAGTTATAGTTTCTGCATTCAGCAGAATCCAAGGACTGCTATCTCTATGCATCCCCTGGAAACACAAATCACTCCAAAGGTGAATAGAGTTATAGGCCACTACCTTGGCTAGGATGAGCCAACATGGCCAGTTTAAGGTAATGGAGTACACCATGCGAGGGGATGGAGCAGCTTGCATGTACCAGGGAACTAGGGGAGAGATTGTGCCTCCTGATCCAATGCAGGACAATATGTAAATGGCACAATTTGGCCCCATCAAGGAAAACAGTCATCCACAAAATGACAGGCTAGGAGATCCTCCAGACTGTGCCTGAACCAGCTTCAGATAAGAACTGGGTGTAATGAAGGAGGCCTGGGGGGGAAAAAGCGGAAGCAAATAACAGCAAATTTGAATTCTTTAGTAAAAATGTAATTCTCTGAATGTGGAAGGCTGTGAAAATGCAAACAGGAATATACATAAAATGGCAAGAGACTAAAGCCTGTGCTACTGATGTTCTTGTTATGCTAATCAGAAAAATGGAATATTCTTTGATGGTGTGAATTCAAACAGCAGTGGTATGTCAATGCAACATTATGGGTGAGATTTTCCATGCACGTAAATCAAGAAATTCAAAGTTATAATTTCTACAGCAACTCCAGCTCAGCCCCTTTTCATTTTCAAAGCACTTTGCAAACATTAACTTATTAACCTAATATGGATTGTCTATGCAATGCAGCTTACTTGTGACTGCCATAGAAAATGTATCTTTGAATTTATTGACCTTTGCACATGTAAAATCTCAACTATAACACTGCATTAACCTAGTTTATTTGCATTTAATTTTCATGTTTAACTGAAAAAAGGGAGAAAATGAAGATGAGATGTCTTCTTTTGACTGTTCTGTCATCACATATGGATGTGTGATCTAGTGATTGCTTGTTTAGAAAATCACATATTGCATTCAAATTCCATGCCTCTGGGAACGTGTGCCATATTTTGTTCTATGCCCTACATAGTATTCAAATTTAAAATAGGAAAATATTTCTCAATTCATTTAAATCTGGGTCAAAATGTCAACTCGATTTAGGCCCAAGTCCATAACATTTACAAACACGAGTCATAGCTATAATAAATACTTGTACATATAGAAATAATTGGTTTTGCATACACAACATGGCATATTCCCTAGGAACCATTTTAAAGCAAAATTATAAGCATTCTTTACAACTTCCTCTTTTAGATGCAGAACTCAGCAAGCCAAATACCATTAACAGGAAAGTTACACTAATTTGAGCTGCATCAGTGCTCTGGTCCTATAGCAGCCAGTGTAAGGCTTTTGTTTTTGTAAGGACGATCACTGCCAAGCACTTTTACAAACACCTATTGACTATTACATTTTTTGCAGCTCTACACTCAGAATGGGCTAAAATTTAATTTAGTGCATTTTATTTTTTAGCTAATGAAGTAATTTATCTTAATTTTTTAAAAAGTATTTTTTTTTTTTTTTAAGGTAGTCCCATTTTGCAAGGAGCTAAACATGCACTCATCACCTTGAAGAAATGAGGCCCACAGTAAGGTGTAAATTACAGCCCCAAATAAACATGTGCTCCCCTGCTGACTTTAATGGAGAGCCCCCCCTAGCTTCCAGGGTGATCACTGACAAGTTGTTCATGCAACCTTAGTTACACTTCCTTGTTTGTATGCATTGATACACTATTTAATTAGCTGAAAAATAATATGATGTCTCATAATATCGTGCAACACAGTAATGCAAAATACTAAACATGTGCATTGAAGTTGGTAGGAAAAAATGTTAGTTCACATATTGAATTATTTGAACAATATGTCTTCATGTAATCATAGGCTATATAGAAATGCATAGAAATAAGGGGGCAGATTTAAAGCAAAGTATCTAAGGCCAGATCCTCTGCCTAGTGGACTTACACCAATAAACATCAACTGAAAATCTGGCCTTTAATTTTGGCATTTCCTTACTTCTGATGACATAACTGTGCAAGTTTAATATTGATTTAATGTAATTTTCTCTCTATGGAATAGAACACACACAGTCCACATAATAATCTTCCCCTCCCTTTTGCTAAGAAAAGGTACATGTTTCACAGAGAAGCCAATGCTGGCAGACAAAGCATGGTACAGATGAGCTTCTTGAATAGTTTGGGCTGAAACTTCATGCTAGACATAAAATACGCAAAATATAGGTTATAGTTCCTAGCCATCAATAAATCACTTTTGGATGGAAACCTAATGATGTGTATTTTGAGAGTGCATTTATGCATTTAAGCAGCTTCCTTAGCAACGACTGAGAATACTGTTCCATGTATTAATTGTCTGGGATTGTGTAAACAGAGGGACATCTGGAACACCTTTCCATAGAGACTAAACAAATCATTTCCAATCACTCTCCACTGGATCAAGGTCTGGGATACATCCAATGCTAATTGGTACTTTTACTATTTATTTTATTATTTGTGCCATGCTAGTAGTTAAAATACTGGGCTTTATATTCATCCTAGTGGAGAGCAAATGTAGTTATAATCAAGAGATATAAAGTGTAACAAGTAACTGCTTCTGTGTAAATTTTAACAAAATAATATTCCAGTATATTTAAACACATTCTTAATGTGTGTGTGTGTGAGTGTGCGTGTATGCATTACAAACACACTTAGACATTATAGAAATATATCAAGACAGATTCTCTGCTGTGGTGAAAATCCATCAGGGATCCAGTTATGGTTCCCAGTAACCATCCACTAGCTAGGAATAGCTGGTGTGCCGTGCACTCTGGCCGTGACTCCTCTGCTCCTCATAGAGACTCAACACATCTCTACACTTACTATGATAAACATAGGTTGGCCTAGAGATTCACTGGACTCTGGAAGTCTATAACAAAAACTAAGTTTTCTATTTTGTAGAGCTTCCATCAGTTTGCTATCATTCTTGTTAGCTTGCATGGAACACCCACAATCATTAAGCCAGTGATAGACAATTTTCTGCAACTTCTTACTGAATATGCTGCGTATTCTTTAAATTTTAGATCAAAAGACATTTGTCACAGCTCTGAATTGAGTCACACTAGCAGAACTGGAAGTAAATTCAACAAAATATGGTTCAGGGAAATGTACGTTAGTACATGGTGGGAAATGGAAAATTACATTCTTAGATACAAGATGTTCAAGATATTGCCTCGGAACGGCGCATAGGGCAGAAAACCACCACTACCAAATGAATTGTTTTTGTCTCTGTGCAATGAATGAAGAGGAAGTTGAATCAATGCAAGAACGTTACTCTTCCCCAGTGGATAATGTAGAAGTGTAAGTCCACCCAGCACGTCCCATAAACGCTTTTATACTGATCTCATAGTTCTCCCCTTCCCCTTTTTTTCTGGGTACCTTGGTCTAAATGGGTCTAGAAATAAAAAACTGGCTACTATTCCACTACAAGACAAGAGAGGTGGGGTTAACCAGGTAGAAGTTTGACTAGGATAAAGTCCATTGCAGTTTCCTTGCAAGGCATTTGGGTAGAGATGCTTAAAGGAAAAAATGGTCCTTTGAGAGCTATGACAATTCTTCAGGGTCAGGCAGGGAAAAAGAGTATGACTGCATTATCATCACCCAGCAGTAGGCAGATTATCATAAACTAATCTGGGATGCTCCCTCCTTGTTTCAGTTCCTACCATATGTTCTCTTCATTTTCAGAGAATATCCTGATATAATACAAGTCCTCGAGGGCTAATTAATTATAAAAGTCTTTGAGTGTTTGTCATAATTTTCTCCAAAGAAATCAAGGCACTGTCTTTACTTGGAGACATTCAGGTAATATTTTACCCAAAGGAAATATTAATGCTATAACAGTCTGTGTTTTTCAGCCTCTTTCTCTCTACCCCTATGTATTATAGCTTTCAGGACAATGGAAGTTCTTATGATTACCCTGGAACTTCCATTTTATCCTCCCCATTTTCATGCTTTCATAGCTTTTTTGAAACATTATCCTAAAGACTGAGAGTTTCCATTATTCAAGTGAATTATTGTTTGAAAGTTTGAGGGACGTCCATTCAGTGGTGGTGTTTTTTGTTTTGGGGAATGGGTTGTTATGTGATGATGAGGAACAAATATACTTTATCCCCCTTAAATAAAAAAAGGGTTACTGCACTTTTTCCAACTGGTATAGCTGAACTTTAAAACTTGCAATTTGGCATGTCAGTAGTATTTATTTGTATAGCTATAGGCAACTTTGAAAGAAATCGGCTGAGTAAAAATACAGTGAAAAAAAGCAAATGAATCACTTCGGAGTATAACAACAAGACTTCAGAAAAGGGTTTGAGCAGCGCCTAATGAAATTCCTTCCCCTTTGTAACATCACAGTGTTCATTCTTTCTCTCCACCCAGACAGGAACAGGTCTGGAGAATTTGCATGAGGACAGCACAAGCCTCACTGAAACCATAACTGATGTGCCTACACAATGCTCCCAAAGAACTGAACCCACTCCTTTAACATTAGGGGTAAGAAACTGTATTCACGGGAAAAAATTAGCTACTATGATTTTTGGGATCTGGCCATAATTTTTGTTACAGAATATTCAGTGAATTCAAAGCTTTTCCTCAGAAGAAAGAAAACGAGTATTGTTGCTGATGTGAATATGCAGCAATTATAGGGCTTATCTACACTGGAATATTAAATTGTGTTAGAAGACAATTTTAGGCGTTACAGTAATTAACATCATGCTTAACACTCAATGGTGAAGTCCTGGCTTCCTTGAAGTTAAAGGGACTTGTAAATCTGTGGATATCCCCGGACCATTTTTGTGGATCACGGATGTAGATGTAGATACAAATTTTGTATCTATGCAGGGAGATCTAGCTATCAATGGGAGTTTTGTGATTAACTTCAAAGGCCCAAGATTCCACCTTCTGTGCAGAAAAAGGAAACTTGTGCTTAGTCAGTCATGGCGAACCCTCGGATTACCCGTGACCAGCTGACACTATATTAAACATAACGGTGCCTGTCTACCCTGAGTGCTGAGTTTTATCTAACATTGTGTTTGTTACCACAACTTCTCAACATGTTATATTATGATACAGTTTTCCAGTGTAGACAAGTCCATACTGTAATCAGAAGTGCTGTTGACCTTCTTATCGCAGCCTCATCTCCCAGCCCAACTATTGCAGCAGCAGAGTTGTAAACTCAACCTCTTACATTCCTCATCCTCCTCAGGAAGATGTGAACTTCAAGGATTAATTAGGTGCATTCAAATACTAACAGTTTTCCAACATAATGGACCATCTCTCTTATTTTTACTTTTTGGACAAAGGAAATTAAATGGAAAAAATTAATGAAAAAACTGTTAATACAATACTAAGACTGCAAAGTTACACTAAAAAAAAGATGAAAAACATTAATTCAACAACATTGCACTTCCTTCGCATTAGAGAACCCACTGAGATACATGGGCATATGGATACTGACAGTCACACACTGTATGTACTCTAACTTTCTAACTGTAAAGTTGCTGCAGTTTCAGATGACACTACAAACTGTGATCTGTCCATCTCATAAAGATAGGAAGTGTTATTGAAACAGATGCCACAATTTGCACTGCATATTTTCAAAACCTGGCATACCTGCATAAACTACAAGCAATAAACACTAAAACTAATTGACTAATCTGCCAGAGCTTGTGTCTTTGTGTAACCCAAACATGCCACATAGCCGTGTCAGTCCAGAAAGCAGGGCTTTCAGAAATATCAAAGCACTTCTAGAATTGCAATATAATTACTAGTTTGGAGAAATCTTGGAAAGGACTTTGCATATGCCTTGGGAGTTAAGTGGTGCAATTGTCAAGATATCTATTCAACTGTCAGTCAAAAGTTCCCTGAATTATTTTCAATATGTTGGGATATCTCTATTCCTCATGTGCAAAAAACCATTACTTATCTTTTTAGAGGAAGTGCCTGTTTGTTTTGATTATTACCTCCATAATGTCATATTTCTGCCAACTCCTTACTAGCCAAAAGGTCATCCTGCAAACAGAGATTTCAGAATAAACTTGCTGTTTGAAATGCAGTCTACTTAAATTCCAAATTGTCCAAACATCAAATAGAATGTCATTCAACAGTTTTGCAGTGGTTCATTTATATTTATATATCAATCTATATGGTAATGTCATGGACCCTACCTAGAGACGATGAGAGATCTAGTCCCACTTGAATTAGGCTGGTCTTTTCCAGCATATGTAACATTTATTACAAATGATATATCAAGCCTGATGGTCAGAATGTAGTACCCATTGTAGGATCACTATCCATCACACACACGACTCTTGCTGATGAGTAGCTGCATTTTCCTAAGAGAGAAAAACTTGCTTGTAATGATCATGAGGTTTTAAGTCTGCGTTCCTCAGCCTTCTTGCATCTCAGTTTAAGATGATCAGACAGAAGACCTGCTGAAAGTGTCAAAGTCTTTCCTGGTGTGTCTCAGCTGATTCAATGGGTTTACAGCAGGGAAGAATATGATACTGTAAAATTTAATATTCTTTGACATTGCTTAGGGAACTCATTGGACCTGAGACCATCCAAGTCTGTTTCCAGACACTCCGAATTCTATAGTCTCAGATCTCCAATTAGTTCTCCACCCTACCTACAAGCTACGTAGCTACAAGCTACAATGATGACTGAACCAGCATTAAGTTGCAAATATTCCCTCTCTAGAACATGTGTGTGGGTTTTCTCCAGTAACCTCTTGCAGATGAATGCATGACATGGAACTGAGGACATTGGGAAGGCACAGAACTACAGTATGGATGCCCCACGTTTCTGACAACTCCTCATGAAAGCCACACGAGTCTTGGGGCAATTTGCATTTTTTGTAGGCCAGCAACTCTGCCACTTCCATGGGATAGTAGGCATGCAGGCCAAACTCTGCCTATCCACATGGAGTTTTTAAACACTTATGCACAGGATAACCCATGCAGGTTATATATTCTAACCTAGACTGTGGGAAAGTTTGGGTATGAATCTAAATTTTCTTTATTAGATCCATCTCTATTTTTAATATGGTAATATAAATAATATCTAATCACTGCCGACTTAGTAATAAAAATACTGATTTATACAACTCATTGGCACATTTAAATTTGGGCTTATTCATTCTGAAATATTTCAAAATGATGTGTATTTTAAATGAATATTTCTCTGAACTGTAAGCCTATATAGAACTACAAAGAATAATGACTATAATGCTTATGAAATTATTTTCAGACTTGATAAATTTCATTTTAAATGAGTGATTAACACTTGTATAGGGATTTACATTCTCAAAGTTTTGTACAAACTTTACTATCTTAGCAATACATACTGATATTCTGGGGTATCTTAGCACTACAGTGTAGAAAACAACTGAAAGGTAAAAATGTAAAAAGTTTTGTCTGTAGAGCAGAGAAAAAGACTAGTTCTTTTTGGGCCACTGCACACAGTAAATGACAAGAGTAGGTATAGACACCTCAGCATAATACATTTTCTTTGATGAACTACTCAAGTAAAAACTATGTTACTGCAAAGGTAATGTTCCTTTGAAGCTTAAATTTATCCCAATGACTTAGCTGTATAAAAGAACTACACCTTCTCTCTTCTCCCTGTCTGGGATGTGGCACTGTTTTAGAATAGGAGAGGATTCTTCACAAATGCCAAGATTTCAGTGGTGCCACAGCCTTGTTCTAAAGTTGAACAATTCCAGCTGTGAACTGTACTGATAGGCAATAGGTGTCTATCAGAGGAGAAGGAGGAAAAGCTTCATTGCCTTAACTTTGAATTTTTGTTAAAAACGTAAGAACGATACTGGGTCAGACCAAAGGTCCATCTAGCCCAGTATCCTGTCTTCCAACAATGGCCAATGCCAGGTGCTTCAGAGGGAATTAATAGAATAGGTAAACATCAAGAGATTCATCCTGTCAGCCATTCCCAGCCTCTGGCAAACAGCAATCCCTGCCTATACTGGCTAATAGCCATTGATGGACCTATCCTTTCCTAGTGATTCCCAACATTCTGTTAGCTCTTTTGACTAACACTGCACATTGAGTGGATGTTTTCAGAGAACTATCCACACTGACTCCACGATCTCTTTCTTGAGTGGTAAAAGCTAATTTAGACCCCACCATTTTATATGTATTGAAGAGGGGCATTTTAGCAAATCACCAGGTGCCCAAGCCACTGCTAACTATTGAGATGACCTATCAATTATTTTGCTTTTTTGCTTATTTCTACGAATAGTCATTTAGTAGAGTTTCTTTTGTGTGCCCTAGTTCAGCTAAGGCAAAGCCAGAAATGGGGTGGGGGGGGGGGTGAGAACCTGACTGTGTGTCCTTTTGAACCTGCCCTTGGATGGGGGTGAAAAGCAGGCAATAGGCACACCTGCAAGACTAGCTTCTTGAAATGATATAACTACATCCTGTTTTGACATTCCTTATAACCTTTGCCTTTGCTCGACAATTGTTTCCATTTGATCAGCTATATAATACTTTTGATCAATATGTCTCTGTAACTTTTGGGGTATAAGAGGGAGGTAGCAAGTCTAAGATAGGCAGATCGTTTCGTGTACACATTTGGAAGGATTTCCAGTGTAGACGGAAGGACCAGCCATGGGGAAATCTGTGACTGAATCATTCAAAGACTGCCTCAGACTTGTGGGGTAACTATTGGTGTGGGGTATTCTAACAACCTATTGTATGTGTTTAAGACTAATAAGTAGAGACTTCAGCAAACATATTCCAATGGGAATTGATGGAGGCCAATAGAGTAATACTTTAAGATTAAGAGCTCTTGGTTCTGATTTGTCTATGCCAGCCATATAGCAGGCAGAGGTACTGCGTTTCCTTTGGTTTATTTCCTGATACCGATTCACAGAGACTAAAAGTTACTGGGTCCAAAAACCCTGGGTAACATGTATAGTTGGGATTATGTTTTCCAATGTGCATTATTTTGCATTTATCAACCTTCAATTTTGTCTGAAATTTGTTTGCCTGGTCACCCAGTTTTGTGAGATCCCTTTGTATCTCTTTGCAGTCTGCTTTTGGACTTACCTATCTTGAGTAGTTTTATATCATCTGCAAATTTTGCCACCTCACTGTTTTCCCCTTTTTCCAGATCATTTATGAATATGTTGAACAGTATTGGTCCCATTACAGACCCCTGGAGAACACCACTATTTACTTCTCTTCATTCTGAAAATTGACCTTTTATTCCTACCCTTTGTTTCCTATCTTTACTAGTTACTGATCTAAGAGAGGACTTTCCCCCTTATCCCACGACTGCTTACTTTGCTTAAGAGCCTTTGGTGAGGGACCTTGTCAGAAGCTTTCTGAAAATGTAAGTACACTATGTCCATTGGATCACCCTTGTCCACGTGGTTGTTGACCTGCTCAAAGAATTCTAGTAGATTGGTGAAGCATGATTTCCCTTTCCAAAACCATGTTGACTCTTCCCCCAACAAATTGCTTTCATCTATGTGTCTGAGAATTTAGTTTCAACCAAATTGCCTGGTACTGAAGTTAGGCTTACTGGCATGTAATTGCCTCTGCAGCCCTTTTAAAAAATTGGCATCACATTAGCTATCTGGTACAGAAGATTGGTTACAAAGCACAGTTAGTAGTTCTGCAATTTCACATTTGAGTTCCTTCAGAACCCTTGTGTGGATACCATCTTGTTCTGGTGACTTATTACTGTTTAATTTATCAATTTGTTCCAAAACCTACTCTCTACTGACACCTCAAAGTGGGATGGTTCCTCAGATTTTGTCACTTAAAAAGAATGGCTTGGGTTTGGGATTCTCCCTCACATCCTCAGCTATGAAGACTGATGCAAAGAATTCATTTAGTTTCTTCACAATAGCCTTATCTTCCTTGAGTGCTCCTTTAGCATCTTGACTCTTCAGTGGCCTGACTGGTTGTTTAGCACCCTTCCTGGTTCTGATATACTTAAACATTTTTTTGCTATTACTTTTTGAGTGTTTGTCTAGCTGTTCTTAACATTCTTTTTTGGCCTTCCTAATCATATTTTTACACTTCACTTTCCAAAGCTCCTTTCTATTTTCCTCAATAGGATTTAACCTCCACTTTTTAAAGGATGCCTTTTTCCCTCTATGGGCTTCTTTTACTTTGTTGTTTAGCCACAGTGGCACTATTTTGGTCCTCTTACTATTTTTTTTTAATTTGTTCTCAGAAACTACTGTAGAGAGTTATAGTGGAAAAATCCACAAATACATACATACATACATACATAAAAGCCACATTAGGCATCCATGGCCAGATCCTCAGCTGATTTAAAAATTTATATGAGCTGATGGTCCAACTGCTAAATTCTATTTACCTGTGCAGTCCATTGTAGCTAAATTAGTAACAATATGTAGCACTTCAAATTCTAAATATAGCACTGTTGAAATGACCTTAGCACTCTTTGCAATCATTGAGAAATAAATAATCACATACTGCATGAAAGCATACCCGATTTAAAATTCACTAGACCGAAACACTGTTTGGTCAATGGTGCACTCAAATAGAAAGTGGTCCCAAACTTTGGTTTAGATCTCTGCTTTTGGAAACGCCTTACACCAACATAAATGTTTACATTAATTTTCTTTACTTCCAATGAGAACACGTTTTTTAAACCAATAAACATACTCCTAAAATAGTTGCAAATATATATTGCAACACTGAGCACATGAACCAAAAAGTAAACCCAACTAGACAGACCATAAACAAAGCTGAAACTGATTAGTCTATTTTTAGAGAGATGCAAAAAGGAAACAAATAGGATGAGTAAAAAATGAAGCAACTTTTTATTTTTCCTTCAGCTTTAATAATCAAATGATTACAACTGATGAATATATTAAAAAAACCTGTTCCTAAATAATTATTTAATGATAAATAGCCAGTATTCAACATAAGAACATGGGAATTGCCATACTGGATCAGACCTGAAGTGACAGTCATAACATTTTCAAATAAATTTTTTTTTCATAAAAAACTGCTGTTTTGACAAAGTCAAAACATTTCACGGAAACATAAATTTTGACCAACCTCTAATATGGGCCTGTGGATACATCTACACAGCAGTTTAACACCCACAACTGGCCTGGGTCATCTGACTGGGGCTCATGGAGCTACAATAAGCTGCAGAGCTGTAAAATTGCAACATAAATGTTTAGGCTTGGGCGGGAGCCTGAGCTCTGGGGCTTTGCAAGCAGGGATGGTCCCAGAGTTTAGGCTCCAACCTGAGCCTGAACATCTACACAGCACATTTGTAGCCTCACTGCCTAAGACGGCTTAGTCCGAATCAGCTGACCCGGGCCAGCTGCACCCATGCCAAGGGTCTTTTATTGCAATGTAGACATACCCTGAGAGACCAGTTAAAACACTAGGCTGTACCTGGAGCGGAAGCCAGATTCAACAAAAGCAATCCTTGACTGCTGGTTATAGGGTCTTTGGTGTAGTGGGAGGACCTGGGTTCCCCTACCAGCTACTGGTATGGGGACATGAGGCCAGAGAAGGTGACAAAGATGACCCATTGCCCAGAGAAAAAGTGAATGAGGACCACAGGGCCCAGAGTTGTGGTGAAACAGCTGATATTCATACTTTGGCTTGTTGGACTATCTATTATGCTGGAAAAGGGGGACTTCAATTGTGACATGGCCAGAGGGCCAAATCACAGGAAGAAGTGAACTACCAGAGGACCAGAGCAGCTGTCAGTGGTGCCAGATGAGGAGAGATCTGCTGTGCCATGCCCAGATAAACAGCTGTCAGATTGGAAAAGGACAGAATTCTGGTAGGTGGTGTAAAGAGTGAAAGGATAAAAGTTTATTTAGAAAGTTAATGGTAAAGGAAATTATTAGGTTACATAATTTCCTCCTTCATCAGAGCAGGATTGTTCTCTACATTCTATTCTGTAGGCTATGAAAAACGCCCGTCACAGTGTAGATCATACTGACAGTGGATAGCATCACTGAAACTTGCAAATTCATAGGGACAGCAACACCTGTGTATGCTATAGATGGACACTAATGCATGAAAAACATGTAACAAGTACTAGTGGCTGTCCTGCAAAAGATATTGAACCTCTGTTTAACTTGGTTAAGCATCAAACAGCTCAGATGCTCACTATAATCTCTTTTGTTTTAAAACCCTGTGAGAACAAGCTTTGAGAAAAGACTGAGTACCTAATAATCAGCCAAAGGAAAATATCCAGAAGAATGGACTCTACTGGAGTGCCCCTTGAGGTTCAGGATGGCACAGCAGGCTTTTTTCTCTCTCTAGCACCCCCTTTGACAGTTGCTCAGATCCTGTGTCTTGGTCCTCTGGTCATGTCACACATTGCCCCACCTTTTCTGAGGTAACAAAGTCCAACAGTCCAATGATCTTGCAGAAGGTCCTATGCCGACTCTAGATCCTGTGGTCCTCCCGCCCTTCTCTTGGAGGCTCTCAGTCATCCTTCTCTCTTCCTCAGGGGCCTCAATCCACTTTCCCAAATGACTGGTAGGGGAACCCAGGCTTTCCCATTATACTGAATTCCAGTCCAGGGACCCTATAACCAGCATCCAAGATCTGGTTCTTTAGACTTCCTGCTGAGGCCTGTTGGTAGGCCTTTCATACAGCTTCTCTATGTTCACCCTTCTTTCAGGGCCAGGACTCCAGGGCTCTCCCCTGCAATCCCCCATCAAAAGCCCAATTTAAAAATACCAGTGTGAACCCACTTGTCAGCTTGGTCTTGATCTTTCTTTCCTCTTGGTTTCTCAGCTGAATACTATGCAGGGTTCTCTCTCTCTGCAAGTCCAGATACTGCCCTATTATCAGGCCTCACCCACAAAGCTTGCTCCAACCCAGCAGCTGCTCCATGTTTCTTGCCAGACTTTGCTACTCAGGTGATGATCCCAGGGGTAACTCTCCCATGAACTTCCTCCTTGACTCTCCCGATCTGTCCAATCTCTGATCTCCAGATTTCCTCCCCACAAACCCCTTCTAATCTGCACTTCCATTATATAAAGAAGGGACGCTCCTTTCCCAGGTGTGTTTCTTCTTTAATTAAAGCTTGGCCCATCTTGCAGGTGCAGCCAAGTAGCGTAAGTGGCCTCTCAAGCCCACATTAACCCTTTCAGAGCCAGATGGAGTATATACCCCATCACACTGTCTTTCAGGAGGGATTTCAGGTCCTGGCCAAAACCAGGAAAGGAAGAAGCTATAATTATTGTTTGAATTTATTCAAACCCTAAAAAATAAATAAACTGGGATTAGGTTCAAACTTTGGACAAAGCCAATGATTTATTCTGCTTTAAAATATTTGTACCAGTGAGTGAAACTTTATAGCCGAAAGCTGGGATGAAAAATGGTTGTATGTTAACACCTCCTCCTTTGGAACTCATTGCAACCATAAGGGATTTAAGGGTATATCTACACAGCAATTAGACATCCATGGCGGGCCCAAGCCAGCTGACTCAGGCTCCTATCAGGCTGTTTCATTAGTTCGTATGCTGTAGCATGGGCTCCAGGACCCTCCCACCTCACAGGGTCCCTGAGCCTGGAAGCCTACATAGCAATGAAACAGTCCTGGAGCCTGAGTCCTGCAGCCTGAGCCCTGTGAGCCTGAGTCATCTGGTACGGGCCCACCGTGGGTGTCCAGTTGCTGTGTAGCCGGACCCTAAACATTTCTTCAAATAGAAGTGTAGAGCTGTAAAAGATAACATTGTGCCTCTCCTATCAGATGCCACATTTTTCACTATGAACATATTTGACCATTGCATGATATGCCTTCCTGATTTTCTTTAGTGTGCTTTTGAGGTATTGAAGTAGGATTTAATTAGCCTGCTTAATTAATAACACGTTACAGTGGAACATCATGGGGAACAGCGTTTACTTGGAAGGCAGAATGCCACCAAAAACCATCAAAGCAACAAAACAGATAGCAGCCCCATCTTTTTGTTGCCACAATTGGTGTCAGTCCAGTGGAATAATTAATTTCCAAGAGGAGAGAGATGCAGATGGTATGGAATGTCCATAATTGGCTCTTTAATCACAAATGATGGATTAGTAATTATTTGCATTTCATAAATGCTGCTTTTTTATTATTAGACAAGCAGCTGAATAGAGAGCTGCTGAGAAATGATACACCCCCAACATATTTCACAAGCTGGAATGGGAAAATCCAGCAAAAATCTTCATTTCCAAAAGTGGTATTTAGTTGAACTCTAGTTGAACAGCTAGTTGAACAGCTAGTTGCACGATTCCTTGAGTATGTATGATGGATCTTGTTAGTAGATTCTGGGGGTGGTATTAGGGAGATTTAAAACAGGTGGATTACAGCTATTTTCTGTGCTGTGTAGCCTCCAGACTCTGTCTGCATGTGGGGACATTTGGCACACATCTAGAACCCACTGCTGCAATGTGCACTATAGAAAAGCCTATAAAATAATAGCACTGTTCACAAGGCAACTATTTCAGAATCCTGGACCATTGCCACAGAATACTGGAGTAGTAGCAAGTTTGGTTGTTTTTTAAGGTCAGAACTCAACAGACATTTACAATTTCCCTCTGTGAGATGACAAACTCCAATTTGGGGTTTAAAACTGTACAAGAGTGTTACGTAGTGACTATCTTCCCACATGTCTGTATAGCACTCAGCACATTTTGGGCACTACTGTAATAATGATGATAATAAAAGTAAGTGGAATCAATCTAGCCACCTTCTGGGAGAATAGGAAATCCAAGCAGATGCTTTGAAAGCTTAACGTTTGCTAGCATAGTGATAAAATTAATAGAATGTGAGCTTCACTACACTAATAGTTTGTAACTGTTTCAAAAATAAACATCTCGGCTTCATCTCAGCATTTATCTATCAGTGTTGGAAAACATTACAGGAACACAAATGCGCCTTCTATTAGCATTATCCCTTAATTACGTGAATATGTTTAACAGTGTCAGAGTTCACACTTAGCGCTGGACAGGATTATTTCCAGTCCATCCATCCCCTTTTGCCCAAATACAGAATAGAAAAAGGTATTTAATTAGGCACATCATCTCGGTGGACTGCTTGCGGAACTGTAAACTGTGAATGCAAGGCACAAGAGGATTTGGAGAACATCAATCCCTACTACAAGGCTTCTGTCACTATAATCAGGTTGTCTTTCTGTTTCTGTCCACAAGTCTGTCTGTGACAGGATGAATTTCCAGTTGGAGATGGATTTTTACAGCATTTTACCCGTTTGGTTTTCTTGGAATATGCTTCCTCTGTTCTATGTTATTTATTTATGAGGCCTCCTATGCAAGCATTTTACTAATGCACAACAAGACTGTAGTATAATGGGACTGCCTAAGTCCATTTCATCAAGATAAATTGGATCAGCTCAAGGCAGTTTGCAGGTTAAAGAAAATATTATGGCATGTCTTACCAATGTGCAACACCCTACTTTGACCTCTCCAAAATACATTTTTGTCTAGTGGCTTATGTAATATTAAGAGTCGGAAGCTGTCTTGATCCAAATGTTTGCTAAAAGAAACAAAGAGCACTTGAATAAGACACCAAATGTTAATCCTCTTCTTAATGTATGTGTATGTATGTTGGAAATGATCACATATGCAGAAGTTTAATACTAGTCACGGACTTAATGCAAATACTCATTGGGTTGTAAATTCCAGGTAGGGAATTTATTCTTTGGTTTTGGTGAGTCTCTGACTATATCTGAGTTGAAATGGTTCCTTTATCACAAACATTTATGCATATACTTGACGCTTCTCATGTGATTAAAGTTAGGCATATGCATAAGTACTTGCAGGATCCATGCAAGGTAATGGAAATAATATATCTTGAATAACTTATGCTCAACTTTAGCACAGATGACCTCTCCAGAAATTGAAATTAGTCTTGCTGGATACTTTGCTATTTTGGATCTCCTGGCTGTAGAAGTGGATAGAAACCCTTTATTTTAGCAACCACTCTTTGAAAGAAGGTCACAACCTTTTCTTCAGGAAGAAGAACCATCTGTAGGTGTCCATGCCTTACTAACCTCCAGAATAAATTACTGTAATGCACACAATGGAGATATGCCTAAAACTGTTTGGAAACTTAGCTGCTGCCGTAAGTGGCTGCCTCCTTATTTAAGCACAATTTCTTAGAAACATATTTATGTCTACTCATTTATGCACGATTGAAGGTGTGATTTAGACCCTCTGCATGCTCCCTTTTGGTGTAGTGTGGTGCAGCAAGGGCTCTGCCTGTTTCTCTCTCCTGGTCTTTGCTGTTCCACCCACCCACTACCTCTTTCTAGGATGAGGTAACTTAGCCCTCTAGCTAGGTGACAAGAAATGTAAACTCTTCCTTCCCTCAGGAAGACTGAGAGGCAACGATTTTCCCCAGTTCCTGGACCCAGCCAACCTTCTCTCACATAGTGAGAGCTCAAGGTCTGCTCTCCCTTCCAGTTAGGTACCAACTAAGCTCCTCCTCCCTCAAAGCCTGAAACCCAGTCAGACCATTAACCCTTTCCCGACTTCTGTGGCGTTTGTATACCCAGTCACAGACCCATAAAGCCTGTAATAACTCAGCACATTACTATTTTTGACTATCTGAAAAGTCACCTCCCCCCAAGTTGTGATAATTTCTGATGTTTGAGCTATCAGCCTTCCCGAAGAAAGCTGGGAGCAGCATGTCCAGTGAAGAGTCTAATTCTAGAAATTGCTCCTCTCTTTGGTCTGCCAGGGCCTGGATTTCTTCACTTCAAAATTTGCTGTAAGACATCTCTGTTCTCCTAGGCCCTCCCTGAAGGTGCAGGTGGAACAGGGTAGGTGTGTGGAAGATGAAAATGTCATTTATAATGTGCTGAGTTTCTTTCATAAATACATCTTTGAGTTTTTGCAATTTACACATACAAACTATATGTTAAATATAAGGCACCTAGGTGAAAACCTGGGCCGCACTGAAGTCTGTGACAAAACTTGCATTGATGTCAATGAGGCCAGGATTTCACCTCTAGAGTTCTAGGTAAGCAATCAATAAATTGAAATCACTAAATAATATTAAAGGACACCTACAGTGCTGCCTGAGTGCGCATGGAGGTGTAGAAAAAGAAGTGTGACCATCAATGCAAACTTCATAGGCCAATTAAACTGAACTTCCTCAACAGATTTGGTTAGATTTTTATTGGGATTTCAATTCAGATTTGTTTAGCTAATTAAAACATGTTAAATCAGTAAATCTGGGGGCATAGGGAAAGCATATAAAGGTATAAAGTTTAAAACAAAACAAAATCCTAGCAAAATGCTTCCAAATCATAACCCTAACTCCTAAATACTGGTTCCACAGGAGATTCAGTGGGATTAAAAACTCATTAAACTGTAAACAGTTTCAACACTGTTGAACACTCATCTCATATACTTTATCTTGAAACATCCTTTATTATTTCTCAAGAAAATAACTTACTCAATACTGCTTAGCTTTAATAATATATTAGTAACTAAAGTGGACTTGAACTAGAAAGACTTCCTAACTACATGAATTTATGTAGTCACCAGAAACAATGTTATATCTCCTTCCTTAAGAGGTAAAATTAGAAACCGCAGAGATGGAAGAAGGAGAGAAGGGATTTTTATCTATACCTGATGAGCATTTAGTCACCAAGTGGAAATGAATTTATGAACTCTTTAGAAAACATATGACATTGTCAGCTTTATTTAGTGCACACACTAAGAAGCAAAAGTTTTAGTTTGGAAAAACAAATAGGGACTAAAGCCCATATTGATAAATGGGAGAACTTCCTGTTGACATCAAGGGGCTTTGAACTGGGCTTATAGTTTCAACAGCTGCTGATAAATCACAGCAGTTTGCAGCTGAAAAAGAGAGAACTTTATTTAATAGGAGTAGACTGTGTAAACTCATACTTTCAATGCCAACAGATAAAACAGGAATAAAGAGAAAATAAATAAAAACAGAATACATTTCCATCAAATTCTAGGTTTCCTAAGAGATTGCTTCTTCACCCCCAAAACCTAAGAATTCATTTCAGATGACACTGGATTTTCATGTAATCTAATTTCCACTGTCTCAGAGTAATGTTCTTTTTAAATCAAGAGCTGAGATATAATATCACTGTTCACAGAGAGAGAGAATGAAATGGCTAATTGAGGTTATAATAGAAGCTGGCTATCATCCAAGAACTCTTCCAACTGAAATACTGAATTAATTGATTGGCCTGAACTCCCACAGGATTGTGATGCAACAACATACCAACCAATTACATTGGCTATCTAATATTCTGTCTACCTGATATTTTTCTACAGTGCTTATCACTATATTATCTATGAACTAACTAGACATCAAATTAATGGTAGGTTCATATTTTCCACTAACTTGTTACTCACAAATGCTTTTATTGGTCATTTTGCTTCTCCCTTTTGCTCTTTTCCCTCCCCCCAACTTGGGAGGAGATGCCTGATAGGGGGATGGTGTGTGAGTGACAAACACATTTTCACATGGCTAGAGAAAATTCAATAATTCACAGTTATCAATTAATTGCAAATTAGTCTATTTCAGAATGAATTGTTACAGGCCTACCTGTATTTTTGACTTCTATTAATATGTGGACTGGAATTAGAAGTGTGTGCTCATTTCTGAGGTTCAGACTTGATAGCTCTGGAGGAACATGCCAATATATTGATAGAACATACCAATATATTTTTTCTAAGCAACAATTTGAACCGCTTTATCTGACTGCTCTCTCTTTACAAACAGTCAGATAACATTCCCCTCACCCACAAATGATCTCCCCTTCTCCCTCCCCTCCCCAACACATCCACTACAATCCCTTTTAAAATGTCAGTTCAGCATCTGGCTGGAAGTAGGATGCAGTAAATATTTTGGGCTGCTAGCGGTCAATGTGGTTACAAATGTGTTTTTAAATGCCCACTGACAATATGGTAAATGTCTGAAGTCTGCTAGTTGCCTTTATAACTCAACATGAAGGTTATAAATAACTCTGCAGGAAAAATAAGGCAAATGGAAACTGTCAATTCTAAATGGCTTTCCTTTTATAAATTAAACTCTATATGAACTGAAAGGTCAGTACTTGCTTATGTCAATAACGTGTTTTCTGGTTCTTGGACCAGGATCAGGTTGAAAGGGAATACAGGTGGGAAAACATTCACACTTCTTAGTTTTTTTGCTACAACAGGTCGATGTTGCTCTTCTAAACGTTATACAAGTATTCCTCTGCCTACTGATGCTACATGCTGTGCATTGTGCTTACCAGAAGCTTGAACTGAGAACAGCATGTCTGAGAAAAGTTCAAAACAAAGCAAAAAAGTTCAAATATACAGTTTAATCAAATGGATAGACCAAAACAGGAAAGGCAATACTCTAGGGAGAGCAGGGAAATAAATTCAACAACAATGAGAAGTAATGGGCTCAAACAAGAACCTCATATTCAAACTTTCTAAAGGGAAGAGGAGGACTTTTGGATACCAAACCCAGTTCTGAACTCCACCTAATGTTTTTGATATTAAGTCAGATCCCATACAAAAAGAGTTCTAATTGTCAGTTAATGTTTGGATGCAGTCAAAGTCTTGTTCAATTTCTGTAATGTCAATTCTGAACCCAAATCATAGCTCTGATTTGGCCTGAATCCCAAACTCCAGACAGTGACTCTCAGTCTCAGGCAAAAAACACCAGGGGTAAATCCTGAGGACTTTAATCAGTCAAACTCCCAAGCTTGGGCAGGAGAGCAAAATGCTGAGGCTCTTATTCAGGCAAACTTCCAATGAAGTCATTGGGACTCAGGATTTAGTCTTCCAAGTAAAAACGAAATATTAATACAGTTGTCAGCTCTAGCAAATAACAACAAACTGTTATTATTTCCAGATTGACTTGATATTTTATCTATCCTACATCACGCAGCACATGGAAGTAAGATGCATGTGTCCCATTTTACACCCGAAGCTGTGATGTACAGAAAAGTAGTTTATCCCATAATGAAAGACAGGTATGGAATTTTCAAGTTCATGATATCCTGCCTTCTCAAAGATGTCAGCAAATTTGATTTGCTGCCAATATACAAAGAAACCAGGGAATTTAAATAACAAACCAAAGAAATCAAAGGCCCTTGCTATGCTCCACTCATCATATAATGAGTCCATGTTGACAAGCCTGCTAGTAGAAGAATATATGGTTTGTTCTCTGACACACGTTCAGTCTAGAAATTGCTCCTCCCTGTCTTACCATTCTAACTTGTCTCATGCCTGATTGATATCATATCCTACAGTTAAAAGTAACATGGAAATTGAAGTCTTGGAATGGACACAGAGGCTAATTTGTATTATCAGGATGCATAACGGCTAGATAGACTGGGTGCTGTCTAGCCCATAGCAAGGGGCAGTGTTATTCCACTGCATATTGGTAGGAGATTATGACTAGTATAGATACAGTCCCCCTGCTGCTCTGGGAAGGGAGTAAATTATGAAAGGCCTATCTATATCTGTCACAGCAAAATACTTCCCAATGCACTGATCTGACTATGCCTCCAGACCTGTTGGGCATGGGAAGATAGGAGTCAATTCTCTACTCATTCCTTTTCCCCTCCTGCCCACCAACATGAAAGGCTATGTAGTAGCTCTGTAGAGCCTGCTTCCCCACAGATGCAGGAAGTCTTAAAATATAAATGTAAATGGGGAATCATCATTGAACAGGTGTGTTTCCAGTGGTGTCCTGCAGGCATCAGTATGTGGCCCTATGATATTTAACATTTTTAATAATGACCAAGAAGAAAACATAACATCAGCTCTGATAAAGTCTACAGGGGACTCAAAAATTGAGACAGTGGTAAATCATGAAGAGGACAGATCACTGATTCAGCGCGATCTGGATCACTTGATTAGCTAGGCACAAGCAAACAATATGCATTTTAGTACAGCCAAATGTAAATGGATGCATCTAGGAACAAAGAATTTAAGCAGTACTTATAGGATGGGGGACTCTATCCTGGGAAGCAGTGCCTCTGAAAAAGATTTTTGGGTCATGGTGTATAATCAGCTTAACATGAGCTCCCGGTGCAACAGTGTGGCCAAAAGGGCAAATATGACCCTGAGAAGCATAAACAGGGGAATCTCAACTAGTAGTAGGGAGGTTATTTTACCTCTGTACATGGAACTCTTGCAACTTCTGCTGGAATACTGTGTCCACTTCTGGGGTCCACAATGGAAGAAGGATGCTGATAAATTCAAGAGAGTTCAGAGAAGAGCCAGGAGAATGACTACAGCATTAGAAAACCTGCCTTATAATGATAATTACAAGGACTTTAATCAATTTAGCTTAGCAAAGTGAAGTTTAGGGGTGACTTGACTACAATCTATAAATACCTACATGGGGAACAAATATTTAATAATGGGCTCCTCAGTCTAGCAGGGATAGGTATCACATGGTCCAATGGCTGGAAGTTGAAACTAGACAAATTCAGACTAGAAATAAGATGTAACATTTTACCAAGTTTCACAGTAGAATGTCCATCACTGACCATTTTAAAATCAAGATTGAATGATTTTCTAAAAGATCTGCTCTAGGAATTTTCATCTTGGGGAAGTTCTATGGCCTGTCTTATACAGAAGATCAGACTATAGGATCACAATGGTTCTTTCTGATCTTGGAATCTATGAATATGGCACAAAGGAGTAAAGGGGTGCCTTACTCCAACCTTGCTCTTTTGTAGATGCACAAGACTGGCTGTGATCTACTGCAATAATATATTGTAGTTATACAGAGCTAGATTCTGATCACTTTACTCATATAGTGGTACCATATAGTATAGAGTAGTACCTTTTTTCTGTGCGTTGTCCCCTTAAAATCAACATGAATGACTATTCACAGCATGTGGAAGGATATAAATTATCTGGTCCACAGTGGTTTGCACTTACATTATTCCCACTTCACAGAAAACAGAAACACCAAAAGTCTCAGACTGCAATTATTCCAAGTTAAATTTCTGTATTGTTGTATGTGTTCAAAAAGAGAGACTAGATATACTGACAGAAATGGGTGGTTGAAAACTTCTGCTCATGCTTTTGGACAACAATACTGTTGGTTCTCTTGAAAGGAAGAAAAAGGAAAAGGGAAAGTGCCTTCATTTCAAAACTGACAGATGCTATCGTACATAGAGATACAGGGTAACCTTGCATGGTCCCAGGATCGCCAATCATCTCGTAACATGGGAAGATAATCTAGGGGACAGATTTACAAAACTAGATTTTTCTCTAAATTACATTTCTTTTGTGATAGAAAGCTAACTATATTGATAACAAAAGGCAGCTTCCCCTCAAATTGCCTGCAAAATTCTTTCTTTAGATGATTGTCGGATATCATATGCTCTCTTACTGTTTCATAATAAAATACAGTATATAATGCAGCTGCTACTTTCCCTGGAGCTGCCTGTGACCGAGTCCCCAGCATTGATGTCAGGAGTGAGGGAGCTGAATGGCCCTGTTCCCTAAGTGACTGCCTCTTTCCTGCTCCCATTCTTTCCCACACAGACACATTCCACAGCTACCAGCACTGATGTCAGGAAAGGTTCATCCACTATTCTCCCAACTCACTCCCTCAATAAACAATTCTGAGAACATTTCATCCTCCCAAGCTGGTAGGAACAGTTTGGGGCATGTGAGTGAGAGAAAGCACAATGAATCTTAGTTGTGCAGTAGAAGGTTCAGTTAAATGATCTGTGAAGGGGATCCAGCTTTGCATAAAACAGCCTGATCACCTTTGATCAAGCACCCACCAATTACATCAGATGGGATAAAAAGTATGCTGCTAGTACAGTGATTGTTATCAAATAGACAATATTTACCCACAGTGGGATCTGAGATGCTACACTTTCACCCAACCTATGGAATAGAAAATTAATAGACAAATAGAAAAAAAATGGCATGTCACATAAAAGCCATTAAACTCTAGCAAATAGAATGCTTTGAGGGATTGGGGGTGGGGGGAGGTGTCTTCCAAAGAGAACAGATAGAATTTTTCTTACAAAATTAGGTTAGTTGCTATATGCTCCCCTGTTGAATTTAGTGCACATATTTTGCATTCTTTCAGAACAGAGGAAAATACTACTAGCAGTGTAGAGCAACTGAATATATTTTTGTTCTCTGATCATCTTTTTCTAAAGAAAAATAAAGGGTCATAAACTTGATTTGCAATAAAGGAGTTGCAAATATATTTTCTGAGGGGTAGACTCCCTTAGACTGGAGTTTTCTCTAGAAAGAGGATGTTCTGCATAACTTGCTCCTGCTTTCTCAAGAATATGGACTACATTTATTGCTCTCACGAAGATGGCAACACTTGAGGGCCCTCTACGTCTATTTCTTCAAATAGTCCTTTATTAGCATGTCTCAGCATACTTGTTCAGTTCCTCCATGGGTTCCAAATACATTCATTTCCACGTGCTTACTGATTTTTTTTCTTTAAGAATGCTCAAAAATGAACTGAAAATTGTTGCTGGGCAAGGCATATTTCCTCTTTACTGTATAAAAGGCAGTAAATTGAAGTACATTGGATTTTATCCATACTAGTACAATTTTGAAAGTATTTTTCTATTGCTACACACAAATTACTCTACACAGAAGCCAGCTATTGGATTTTATGCGAACTAAAAAATTGACAATCAAGGACAATGTTATAGCTATATTTTTCCATTAAAAAATCCTGTCTTCAGGTATGACTATTTTGGGTACCATAACATTCTGTAAGGTTGGTCCTTTGTGCCGCAAAATCGAGCCTATTTGCTACAGTAAACTTTTCCATAGAAATTATTTTTAATGGTATTTAGGCCTAATCTTGCAAGGAACCACACACCTCCTGTGAAGTGCAGACCACTCTTAACTCACATTTAAATCAATGGGTGCTGAACATGCCGAGTCCCACAAAGGAGATGTTCAGCACCTTGCAGGATTAAGACCATACTGCTCTTTAGTTTGCCACACTGCAAAATTTGTCCGCTTTTCCTTACATAGACACGATTGCCACAGTATTTTTAGCATTACCCAAATTTCTCTGTACAGATGTGGAAAATAACAGAGTAATCTGTGTTAATTTTTTATGACCTCATAATTCATCTCAGTTTATTTGTTTGATATTATCATGTCTGAGGGTTCTTGAGGAAACAATGGTGAAACTATTAGGGAATAGTTATCCACTTTGCTACAATTAGGCTAGCAAGGTTTATTCTTCCCAGGAAGAATGAACCTGGAATCAAAGGTGATACCACACCATTAAAGTCTTGGATTTGAGAGGAAAGAAGCTGGAGCAGGCAGCGGAAGCTGGAGGTGAGTCTCAAACAGTGACGCAGAGGATGCTGTGAGGATTGTCTGATATTCCCAGCCCAGGAGCAAGGGGTCTGCACTGAGAGGAACTTACCTTACCCTACACTTGCAAAGAAAGAAAGTTTAGGTAATTTGAACCAGGCATATAGATCTTTGTTGTTTTATCTTTTTTCTCTGCGTGCTATTTACCTTTGGGGGAATAAATAACACTTTATTTTCAAGTAGGTTGGCCTGTCATGTTAACATAGTTGGCGATCAGAAGGGCTGCCACCTACAGATTTGGTCCCAAAATGGCTGGACTGCATGGTTCCACCCTTAAGAGTTGTTCAAAAAGGCAGGCCTGTCACATGAGGAATACACTCATAAGGGACTGAAAGGAATCTAAAATGCAGCTTGCCCTATAACTGTCACAACTTACTACACAGAATACTGAACTTTGCAAATCATGAGAAAGTTATATACAGTAGTTTTCTATTTGAAGGCTAACATTTCACAAATGGGTGCCTAAAGGTAAGCTTAGAGAGTTCATATAAACACCCAAATAATTAGCCCAATTTTTAAGGATGCTGATGCAGGAGAGAAACCTCAATATTAATGAAAAAATGAAATTAATACAATTATAACTTTTTAAATGTTCAGTCATTCAACCTGCCTATGCCTTTACTGTACGTTAGAGAATATTTACCATTACTTCCATTTATCTGTGGTGTTTGGAGAAATGTAATTCACATGCATATTTTTGTTTATTATATGCACTATTCAAGCTAACCAAAGGAATTCCAGGAGGCTTCTGCTTTCTGTCACCCTGGTGACAAGCAAATGTCATGAAGATAATCCCTTCTTAACCATAAAAACATGTTCTATTACCCCTCAGGGTGTTATTCAAATTCAGAAAAGCTGTAATTTAAACTTCACCTTGCTTTAACATTTATAATACTTTCTTTGTGCTATGTTTAAAAGATGCATTGGTTACTGACATTTGTGCTTTGTACAGAATATTTAATAGAAGTTTAATTACTGTAACAACTCTCAGAAGCTTAGGTCAAGGGACAAACAAATCCAAAGAATGTTTTATATATACCAGAAATCCTCCCTCTTGTATGAGATCAGTTTGGTACAAATGTAATCGTTCTTTCAAGAAAATAAACCATGTAAAACATTCATATTTGAGGAAGAGACCTGACTGTGAAAAAAAATTGAAGATGTTCTTTGCAGGATACCTCCAAAAGGAGTGTAGGTATGTATTATTAGACCAATAAATCCAAGTAGAAAAGTGAGCTATAGCAAACCCTCTCCCTTTTTCCCCCCAAAGAAAAACCTCACCGTATGTCCTTGAAGAAAAACATTTGTAGCTGGAAATATTTTAAACCTTTTGTTTATTTCTTAAATGTTCAAATGGTAAACACTTCAGTGAAATGCATACCTACAAATATGTTTTCTAAATGGAAAGTTCCTAATATAAGGTAAATGCTATGTAAATGGTAAAATGGTTTATATACCAACCTGAAAACTGATTACAAATACAAGAAGTCATTTAATTATAGAATATTTATAGTAATGGGGCATTTATTAGTATGCCATGTGGCATGCTTAAACAACTCCCTCATCCTGAAAGACTCAAAGAATCAACTTATTTTTAGTAACGATTTAAAGTAACTAAGAATTATTGACTTTTAAAAGGACTGTTTTGAGCATTAAAACCCTAGGTTTAAAATTAAACTTAACTATATTAAACTTTAACTATAAAGAGAAAGGAAATAACTGTCAAGAAAAAATTACAACCCGAATGCATATTTGCATTAGCAAACTACATATTCATAAGATCAAGGGGTTCCTAAGAGCAACCTAAGAAAGTACTGACCCAACAAAAGAATGAAAGCAACCAACTTTAAATCTAAACAGCCTGAAATAGCTGGGTTTTTCTATAATTTCATGAAGTGAGCACCTCACTCACAAACTCACTGCTACCGTGTTCCAAAACAATCACTGATTAACTTATCCTGTACATCTCTACTAGTAAGCTACCACAGACAGCCAAGAAGAAATATAGAAGACTCAAGAAGAAATTAATCCAATGAAAACCTGCCCAACACTTTAACATGAAATGGTAAAAAGAAGTTAACTAAGCCACTCCTCAGAGATTAGATTTTAAAACTCTAATTATTTTATTGGAAAATGGATATGCTATTTCATGGGAAATAATAGTAATTTTGTGAGAGTTATGATAGGGTGAGGACTACAGTCTTGGCCCTGAAGAGCAGGCAATTGTCTTAAAATTTCAAGATTACTACTAAAATTACAGTCCCACCTGTTATAGCACAAGATTACATTATGAATAAGTACCAAAAAGGGAAAGTTAATGATTTCTCAAGACCGCTATGGTTTTTTTCCTCATTAAAATCTTAGAGATGTATATAATGCTAGCAAATTCAAGGATTTCACAATATAGTCTAATATTTCCCCGTTTGAAAAGACTCAACAAAAATATTTAGGCGACGTCATACAGAGCTATCACTACGATTGAAAATGGATGGATCTGTGTTGTGAGAGACTAGTTTGGATAAACATAGATCTCCGTACAAATTGCTATTCAAAGAGATAAGTAAAAAACCACATTGACTCAGGGACATTATTATTGCTCTGAATTCAGTTACACTGGTTGTATATTGATGCCTGATAAAATATATTGACTTTAATTTAGACTGATGAATTTTAATAAAATGCACAAACATTTCTCAGTTAAAATACAGCAAGATGTACAATGTACTAGTTTCAGAAAACATATCTTCATTTAAGCAGGAGGTCTTAAGGATACCTTAATTTGGTAGAAATAAATTTGTCTATATGAATAATACATTGACTAGTAGAAAATGCTGCTGGTTTCAGTGCCACCTCCAGTTCAAACGATGTCAAGGTTTCAGCTGGTATGCTGTGATTCAAAGAAAGTATTGATTTAAATTAACTTTCTGTGCCTTCATTAGTTTCTGTAAGCACTTTACTGGTGGTATTCCCCACTGTGAGAGAGCTGTTGGGTGTAGAATTATGTTTGTACCAATTAAACGGCAATTTTATTTTTTTTTAAATTAAACCAATAACACAACAATGAAATGTTATTACGTTGGATGAAAAAGTGCACTGCTTCCAAAGAAACTATTTGTTTCCAATACATTTATTGGTATAAACAATTATGTCTTTGTTCTGGGGGAATTATAAATGATAACCATGCCTTGCAGTGTAATATGGTACAGCTATACAACTGAGCTGACATGAACAACATCTTAAAGACTTCCTTGGGCAATTTGTGGCACCTGAGAGGTACATTTGGCAGGGAAGAGAAGCTGTAACAACTGAGCAGAGGTGACCAGAAGTATTTTGAAAGCACAAGATAGAGTTAGGCGAACGAGTTGAAGGGCATGCTCAGCAGCACCCTTCATTCCTGCTTTGGGAATGTGCAGTGCAAACTCCCTTCTTTCCCTAGTGCCTCAAACCGGTAGGCCATAACCCAGCCCTACAGGTCCAGGCTATACCTCTGCGCTTCAGATATTATCCCTACCACTCTTGCTGATGGTCTCATTCAATGAGCACCTGTAATCTGTTATTCACTCACACAAAAATAACTTTTAAACTTTTGTTTAAAGTCTCTTTCTGCCAGTGTATGTCACGATCTTCCCCAGCTGTCTGCAGACAAATACAAGGAAGGCTTGCACAGTAGGCTAGAATATATATTTCAAATAGCATCTATTGATATGGTAATGCAGGGGGATAAAAAAAGGTAATATTACCCAATTTCAGGAATGAGCATAGGAAAATCGAGAGACTGGGGGCATAGGATTTGATTGTTTCATCAAAGTGCACTTGGGAAGTCAGAGGCCACAAAGAAGATACGGTCTTGAGATGAGATTTAAAAAAGAGTCGGAGTAGTTAATTAGGCACTAGGAATTAGGGAGATTGTTCCAGATGGTAAGGGCAGAGAGAGTGAATAATCTACTGTCCACTGTAGAAATACATGAGGGGGAGGGGAGAGGGAGGGAGAGAGAGAGAGGAAAGGGGAGGCAGGTGTAAGCTTGGCATTTGTGAAAAATGGACTGTAAAATAGGAAGAAGGAGATTTGTGATTGGACTTCTATTAACTTTATGGAGAATCTTCAGGGCTTGAAGGGAGAATGCCTACTGGAGTCTGAAACAGGGAGCCACAAAAGAATTCCAGGTATGAAGGTGATGAGTTTATACTTTTGGATACAAATGAGGAGACAAACTGGATGCATAATATTCACAGGTACTGTTATCGGAACATCCCTCTCTGCACCTCCACACGAATGATCACAACAAACATACAAATCATGGATCCGCAACTCTCAAAAGCTATGGAGATTTGGTTTACAGAAGCAACCAAAAATTAAATGACTATTCCACTTATCGTCCTAAATACACCCTGAATCTACACAGCTGCCTTGATCCCCAAAGAGCAGCAAGCCAGCTGCTCATTGAAATCAATGGGACTCAATGAGCTTAAGCTCTTCAGATCAGATCTTGTGAGCACTTCCTTGTAATAGATTGCAAGGTCATGCCCAAACTGTTCAAGGGTCAAGGCACAGAAGTACAGGGACAGGAATCACTTTGAGAACATGCTCTCTTGGGAGACTCCCTATTCCCCTATTCTTCCTGAATTAATAAGGGTCAGAACTGCTGTGACAATCAGCCTTTCATAGTATTTCCATTTCTGAACTGAGCTGAAGCTAGCTAATGAGCAGGCTTGGCACAAAAAATAAAAGTTCACTAAGCTTTTTTGAACCTTTAAAAAACTGAGTTGAGTTCAATTCTTTTTCAGAGCTTTTTTTTTGCCCAGCCCAAACTACAAGCATATTGTCGCACATTTTAAAAATGCATTTCTTTCTCTCTTTGTGCTCCTCTCCTCAATCTCTACTATATTGCTACAGATGTCCAAAACTCACTGATGTGGGTTTCCATTGTTTCAGTAACCCTATATAAGAAGGTTTGATTTTGAGGGGAGGGGTGCTGGATTTGGATTTCAAGAAAACACCAAACTGAAGTTGGCCAAACTCAGAAATTACATTATGAAGCTGCAAAGATTTCCCATCGCTCAGGTAAGAAAATGTAGCTTAGGAACCAGGAGACCTGGATTCTGCCATATGGCAATGGCAGAGAATCCTAGAAAGAGTCACTGTTTTCTATCACCATACAAAGAACTTTCTGAGAATAAAGAAAATGGTACTATTCTAAAGCTACTCAGTTTTCTCTGCTTTACTGGAGAGCTTTTGCCTAGAACATTCTCTAGCCCCATCCTGCTGCAGACAAAAAAATAGCTCAAACATTGGGCAAGTCAATTAAACTCTCTGAGCCTAAATTCTTCATTTGTAAAAATGAGCCTCTCTCTCTCTCTCTCTCTCTCTCTCTCTCTCACACACACACCCCCCCACCTGTGCAAAATGCCTAAAAACTAGGAGTCTATGGGTGAAAGATGGTATATTGTTTAAGTGTTTATCATCATTATTATTATTATATAGTTGTGTTCTGTTAGGCCTGTGGTCAGCAAATCCTCTTCCCTGTCAAAGATTTCAGGAGCAGCTAGCTGATCCCATGCAGGTTTCTCAAGGGGCAGCTTATTCAATTTATTAAGTAGATGTAGGTCCACAAAAAGCTCTTGATGTCCTTACTCCGATTTCAATGTCACGCCACCTCATTCTGTGCAGATTGGTAATAGGGAATCCCCATTTTGATTTCATCCTAGAAGGTAGCCATGACCCTAAGAATCTTGAAGTAACATCATTTTCATTGCTGTATTAGGTACAGTAAAGGTATTACAAATGGCTTTATAATACTGAGTTTAGTTTCTCTCTATCTATTTTGAACTCATTAAAATAAAGTTAAGTACAAAGAACACACTGAAAGATATTAATGGGAAATACCCAGGGAGGCATGTGCGCTTTAAATACAGGCTCTTCCTTTTCTTTGTGACATACAGAAAGCTCTGGGGCACTTTAAGAATTTAGTTGGTTCATCAGTAGCAGTCAGATGGTAGCTAACAGGTTCTGATTATGACTGAAAACAGCGTGTCATTTCAGATGGTCTTGTCATGAAAGGTAGTGGAGTGTTTCCCTCATTGCCTTTGTAAAAGGACATGGGGTTTGAGATAGAGTGAAATTCTGAACTCCATATTGTATTGCAACCTCCATCTTGGACTGTAACCTTTACTTCATAGAAAACCTCTATTTTGGATTAGAACATCTGGTTTGTATTAGGGGCTTGGTAGCTATTTGAATGACTATGACTGAGAAGCCATCCTAGAGCAATCTAGGACCATGATCTCAGTCTTTCAACTACTTGCCCATCACCATGGGGCAATGGACTCTCTACACAGAAACCTGACTGTGGAGAAGGGCTAGAATTTCCCAGCTGAAGCACATGGGCAAAAAAGGACAAGGAATGTATTTAAGGGGGGGACTTCTCCGACCAAAGGTCCATTTACCTCTGTATGCCAGAAGATTGGGTTGGATAGAAAGAGAAAAGACAGGAAAGACTCTGCCCTTCCCTGAAATGCTGACCAGATTTCAAACTCACAGAAGGCGTGAGATCAGATTAAGGAGAGAGGGAGGTGAGTCTTAGGTCAGCAAAGATCTACTGCTTTCTAAAGAGTAAAATGACTGTGGATATGAAATTCCTTTGTCAAGCCTGTATTTCCTACTTGCCTGCCATATTGTCACTAACAAGGTTAATGGAGATGGTTGGAGAACTCACAGCATGAAAATTTGAAGGAGCATTTGTTAGCAATTGAGGACTCAGGAAGACTGAGGCTCTGGATTCGGGGTTTAAGGCAGACCTGCATTGCAAGGAAAAGTGGTGGACAGGGTGTCTGCACCTGGTAGCGTACCTTGGAAATTCAGAGCTAGGAACAGTGACCTGGCTCTATCCAGACCCAGGGGGCTTAGACGCATGTGGGATCCAGAGTTTATATCCACTCACAACAGATTGGTATCCATCCAGAGAAGGGGACTGGGCCAGGTTGTGAGAGGCCCTGGCCCCAAATCTGGCGCAATCCTGGGATCTGTGGGAAGTCAGAGACATCTCTGTAGAGGCCCTGTCCCCACTGCAACTCCCCGGTTTTGCTGATGGGGGAGAGGAAGAAATCTGCACCCTACACAGGGTTGCAGTAAGATAGTCACCCAAGGGGCATTCCAGTTCCTTCCCATGACTCCTCAGGAGGCAGCATAGCTATGCACTTCCCCTTAGGGACACTAAGCAAAAGCTCAATCTCACTTCTTAGTAAAGTGGCACTAGCATTTATTGGGCAAATCCACTCCCTCGGTAGATGGCTGTAGACATGCCTGCAGAGGGCCCTAGACTTAACAACACTAATGTGGCTCTGCTGTATAGAGGTGGCAGGATGCTGGGAACTCAAACAGGCTCAGCAATAGGACAACGTGGAGAAGCTTTCACTATTGCCACCTGTGATGTACCCGTTTGTCTCCATAAACAGGAGATTTAACTTTGCAGGGCTGCTAACCAGAATCTTTTACCAGCACTCTTTTTTTTTTTTAAATAATTTAACACTTATATGGAAAACTGGTGTAAATCAATAAAGAAACTGATTATACAAATCATTTTGGATAATGAGTTTAGCAATTTTTGTAAATAAGCAAATGTCATGAAAACATTTTTATTTGCCAAAAAAACAAACAACCCAAAACCAAAACCAAAACAAACAAAAAAGTAACCAAGCACAAAACAGCACAGTCCACTAATTTGTTGCTAAGGGAAAGTCATAGTCAGGAGAGAGGAAAATTGGCTTAGGAATCTGACAAGAGACACAAGATTGTAAATCATCCTTTTAAAAACAGGCCTCTAAGTGCCCAGTGACACTGCTGGCTGAATTTCCCTTTTTGCAATACAAGCATTCTATTAAAATGTTATTTACACAGTTGCTGCTGAGAAACTGCCTGATAAGATCTGCTAATGACTAATTAAAGGAATATATTGTGAAGGTTGGGAGACCTAAAAATTGACCTTTCCCCCACACTTTTTCTGCCATCTCTACATGTTGTTGCTGTTTCTGATTAGTGTCACAAACATGTTATTTAAGTATGGTATATGTAAAGAGAGAGACAGAGAGAGAGAATTAGCTTTCCACAAAAACAACAAATGCAATTAATATGAACATTTAAAAGGTAGGTGACTGCAAATGACATGAAAGACCAAGTGATTTTTATGTTTGCAACTTTAAAAACACAGGTAAAATATATACACCTAAAGTTGTCTCCTCAGCAAATATTAGCAAACATGGCAGACTAGATAATTAAACATTTTTTATTCTGAGACCATCACAATGGACAATCTAAATGATCTTTTTTTTAAGTGACTTACCTAGCAAGTAAGTTATTCTGCCACCTGACTCATGTTGAACATAGAGTAAGGAGCTACTCAGCATAAGTAATGGTGACAATAACTGGCACTAAGATAACTGTATTACAGATCTTTTTGTTTTTGTTCCATCTGAGACTTGCATATGCATGACTTCAGCAAGTACTTGCACTGTATTTTCAATGGCTGCAACATGGCAGCAGAATATATTTAAAACCATATCCTTGAGCTTAAGAACTCTTTCTTCTTCTTCTGCTGCACAGTATAATTTCACATATTACCATATATTTATTCAGTATACAGTGTGTGTCTGCATTTTTCCTTTTGTTAACATTTTGATTCAAACTTTTTTGTTTGTCTTGTATTTGGAATATAAAGGCATATTATGCCAATCTGGTTTGCATACTGATCTCAGAGAAGCAAATGCATCACTTGCTTGCCTAGTCCTAATTACTGATTGCAGCTGGTCACATCTCCCCATTGGTCCCTGCAAGAGACCACAGCAAAAGAGCCAAAAGTCATAGCAATTAGTCACAGGCTGACAAGACCAAAAACTGTATTTGTTCCACAAAACTTTTTGTCTTCAAGGAAGAAAACAAATACAAATGCAGTAAAATAAGTCTAGGTATTTTTGCATTTGAGAATTCATTGATTATTATTGTGGAGATGCTGGACATAGCAATTACATAATAAGCTTTTGAAAATGAGCCCTGAATGGTTGGTAATAGGAACAGGAGGAATTTCAGTGGCACAGTGGAGCTATAGCTACAATAATGAAATTACCACTTGGCCACAGCTTGCCAATTCTCCTCTAAAACAGGAAAAAACAACACAGACTACAGTGGGATTAACTAGGACTTCTGTTCAATAAATAGAGAAGTAAAAAGGCAAGCCAAGTTTTATTATATGGTTTGTGTTATCCTGTTATATAAGACTTCCAAGACATTGCACTTGCTTTTTCAGTTGCTCCCTCAAGCTGAACACTGCTTCCAGACATCAGTTAGACTGAGCTGTAAATATAAAGGGTTAATCTCCAAAGAAACTAACACTCATTTATTTGATTATAGGCCTAGATATATATTGAAGGGACTGGAATGATTGCCATTGACTTCGGTGAACTTTGGTTCAGGTTCTAAGACCTGACTGCTTTATTTACACTTTTTCTCCTACAGCTGGAGGTATCTATGCAGAGGATCTGAAGTATTCTCATTAGAGTGTGGCAGCAGCCAAGGCCTGTTATTACAGTAAATGCAAATATATTCCCCTGCATGATCAATTAAATGCCCAAGTTAACAAGAGTAACGTGCATTTTCCATCTGAACTTTCTCACCTTCTGATAGGTGTCTTCTGTGTGAAAATATGTTCTGCCACGGGCTGTTTTGGCATACAGCCAGAATGTACATTGACTTTCTTTGACCAAAAGCCTTCAGGGCTCTGGCTCTAAAGCATGAGATTCAAGGTTACCAGGGCCAGAGTCCTGGGGTCTCCTACTGTGTTTCCGAAAAAGAGAGAATCATTCCCTTCTGTCTAACATTCAGGTTTCTGACTTTTATACAGTAACCTCTCTCTGTCATCTTGTTTGACATTTTGCTTTTACTGCATCTTTAAGAGTGTTACTGAGGCATCAAAATCTAAGGAAGAGTCAGAGAAGTAGTTACCAAATTACTGAGAACATTGACAGTGATATATATATGCTCACAGCAGTGCTTAGCTTTTTATATTAATAAGAGAGCATAGTCTTCAGGTTTAAAGGATTTACTTTTCTTTTTATTAAATAATCTGGGGGTATGTCTTCACTTATGGAGGCAAATTCAGTGCTGCCAGATTGATTTTCTGGAATCAATTGAGCAGAAGTGGAGACTCGCTCAATCGATCCAGAAGTCAACTGAATAAATCCACCCCCAAAAAAAGAGTAATGCTGTGTCGATGGGAGGACATTTCCCTTCAGCGCAACATAGTGGGGACAACGCATTAATTAGAATTTAGGAAGTCGACAGGAGATACGCAATCTACTCTATGTAGCTTGCATAGCTTCTGTTGACTGCTGAAGAATTTCACGATAAGTGTAGACCAGGCCTCAGCTTTGGCCAGCTTCTCTTACCTTATTTTCAAATCTGGCCTGCTTGAATATAGTCACACATTGTAGTTCAACATGGGGGAGTCTGGGGCTGTTCTATTTCATAAAGGAGTCAATGTCAATTAGGGCCTGGTTTTCAGAGACGCAGAGCACACACAACTCCCACTGACTTCAGTTTGATTTCTGGGTGCTCAGTGTTTCTGTAAATCAGGCCCCTAGTTTGAACACAATGGGCTCGATTCTGTCATCACTCACAAAAGTTTTGTGTAAATCCACTGATTTCAAAGGAATTACTTCTGATTTTCACTAGTGAGTGGGCTACGGTGGGTAGGGAAGAACCAGGCTCAATGTTTGAGAGATAGGGGAAGTTCTCTATGAAATATGTTGCTTTAATACAGTTTGGGGAAGGGCAGAATTTGAGTCCAGTCTCACTCCCCAAGCCAATCAAGTAAAATGTAAGATACAGAAAAATGAGAAAGCAGCAAGTGAGCAGCAGCTGTGCCAGGAGTTAATATCAGGCCTCATGTGAGGTGAGGTAAAAGCACCAGGTATGTTGTGAGGTCAGGGATGGTGGGAGCATCATTCCAATGGCTGGCAACTTCTGCATAGTCTAACATGGGCTGAGGAAGGAACAATGTGATTTAGAGAACAGAAAAAGAATGAATAAAAAACAAAGCCTAAAAGAGAAAAGGTAAAAACCAGATGATGAAACAGAGGGTCTGAGGGGAATGACTTTGTTAAGGCTTTAATGAATGTTTTAACTTAGAACCTTTTAAAGGCTCTCTCATGGCTACAGCAAAGCTAAATTATATGGACTGTATATTGTGTCCCAGCAGCATCCTTCAGACCAACTCTTTTTTTAAAATAAAAATAAATTATTTTTAACCACTTATTCTTGTACTGCATTTTAATATCCTAAGAGGATTGATAATGTGAGGAGTGGGGGGGAGGGGGAGGAGGAAACTTTCTGGCTATAGTTCTCTCAGGTATGAATATCAGTGCCACCCATTGTGGACACTGAAACAAAACAAGTACTATGTACATTCAACATAGGCTTATTACAATTTAATTTTGTAATCCTTACTGAAATATTTTATTTTCCAGTGTGTTCTCATGTGCAGAATGAGACAAATTATTGACAGACTTGGTAGCACTGCTTATGGTTAAGATTGCACAACCCTTTTGACTTTACCAAACTAACTGTTTGGGTTGAAATTTTCCATGCTCTGTATCTGCCTCAGGCTGAATAATTATTATTAATGATCATTATTATTTTGCAAGTTTCAGCTAAAACAGTTCATCCATTTTTGAGAATGAGGTTAGAGGGAAATGTTGCTAGCCCTTGTTAAAAAAAACCAACAATGATTTTGTTGAAAAGCTCTAGCACCTCCATACTTTGGAGCAGAGACTTGACATTTGGCAGGGAAGTCACCCTGACATTAAGAATGTGCCTTTCCAATCCTTATAAAAATCCATCCACACTTGGCCAAGTTATAAAACACTGAAAACTCTCAGTTTCCTTATGCTCAGGAGAGACTTGTTTGGCAGCTAAATTCACCAGAGATTCTGTCTAAATTAAATGTGTCCCTTCTCTGCACAGCTTCTCGGTGCCAAATGGACTGCACATGAGCTTTGTCCACAGAATTAACAAGCATGTTCCAGCCCAGGACTGTGTGGGCTGAGCAGGACTTTCCCTGCCAGTGTTCTTTTCAGTGGCTGGGATCTTGTGAGGCACTGGAACTGAGAGGAGGAAGCCTGTCCTTCCTATACTCTCAATGCCTACATCCCCCAGCCAGTGCCCAGGCAGGGAAGAGGAGGAGGAGGAAGCACCTGCTTTAAATGTAGATGGTTCAGAAATGGGGAGAGAAGAAAGAATGGGAGAGCAGAGGGGAAGGTAAGGCAGGAGCCGATGAGGGGGTGCTATGCACAGAAAGGAAGAGGCAGAAGCCAGAGGATAAGGACCAGACTGGCAGGAGGACTGGATTGGAGCAGAGGGGAAAGGAGCAGAAGTGTGGCAAATAGGAAGAGAAAGAGACAGGCACCATAGTGTGGGGGGAGGGTGAGTGGAGAGGACAAGACCTAAGGGGGATCAGAAGCAGGCTGGAGGCACAAGGGCAGGACAGTATGACCAGTAGAGCACACTCTTTTATAGAACCTGGAATTGAATCCAAGTGCCCAAATTACTTTTACTTTCCTCTGCTGTAAGCAAGTAGCTGTGAAACCGACTGGCAAGTGTGCATTTCATTCCCTTATGAATGGTCCATACAGAGGATAACAGTGAATGACTGCTACCAGTTACTGCATTAGCTCAAGTGGTAGAGGTTTCTGCTATCAGTCTTGAAGTCCAAACCCTTCTGGGACCCAAGCTGGGAGTCCTGGTTCTATAGGATGGAAATTCTGTTTTTTACAGGTTTTTTATGGAACTTATATCCCCAGAATTATGTTAAAATATTAAGATTGCAAAGTCAAGCACTCAAAAGTCAGGAGGCACCAGAATTAAGCCTACCTGTGTAAACTTAATTCTTCCTCCTTGTGCATGTGTGCTATGATAGACTGTCTGTGATTACCTACTTTTTTTTCATAAAACCCCGCCTTAGTGAGTAGGATGGATGGTGCTTTGGAGATGAATCAGGGTTGTGTAGTGAATGTCATCTGTAGAATCAGTGGATCATTTCCTGAAGATGATGTAAGGTGAATGAGGCAGGGAACTTCAGGAAGAGAAAAGATACTCTTATGGTGAGGAACTTTAATATCACCTTGGAGAACTGGATTCTATCTCTGCCTGTACCAGAGTTCCTATGTGATGCTGGGCAAATCACTGAAACCAAAATTGTCACATGTGGCCACGGAATATGCATTCCTCATTTTCTTGGTACTATGAGAGATCTAGGGCTTGATTTGCAGAAGTACTGAGTTAGTGGCTACAACTGAAGTCAAGCGAAGCTGTATTTTAAACATACAAAGTGTTATTAAATAGTAATATTCTGCTAAAGCAGACCCTAGGCTTCACAAGTTGGCCACTCCAAATTTATGGACACATTTATGCATCAGTTCCCATAGCTGTTAAACAGGGATAAAAAATAATCACCTAATCTCACAGAGTTGTTGTAAAGATAAATCCATTAATATTTGTTATGCATGCAGATACTTTGATGCAAGCATTGTAATAATGCATACACATAAGGGGGCAAATTAAGGTTGCATGGCTAACCTTAATACTAATATTTCCTAACTTGTGACTGCTTGACTATGAAACCTTAATGTTCTTTTACTGTAGCTTTTAGGATGTACATATACATAAATGTAATAATAAAACAAAATGTTACATTCCAGGCACAGTAGCTGTCTATGCATGTTCTAAGTACTGTACTCTGATTCTAATATTATCATGTATTACTAGAATTTGCAGACAGAATTTAAACTGGTTTCCAAGAAGTGATGGGTCTGGCATTACACAACAATGGTACTTGGTTAATTTCCCCCAAAATGTTAGAGCTGAGACAGCCTGTTTTAATACATTTATAATGTATCCATGCTATCAAATGGCTTACCTCAGAGATGTCTGGGGAGGTTTTTGCATTTTTTTGCTGTTGTTGTTTTGGCAGGATTGCAATCTTTAAAGCCTTGCTTCAAAAAGCAAAGTGCCAACACTTGATTAAAAACATAAAAGAGATTATGCATACAATACGCACAAACATATGCTATACCAGTGCCCCTGGGGGCAGAGAGAAGAAATAGGAAGTCATCCACCTTGCCACTAATATCTAACATTGAAAAGTAATAACTTTTTGTTTTACATGTATCTCTTCACATACCCAACAAACATTGAGATCACATGTCCACCCGTGAAATACAAAATGAGAATATAACTTATAACTCCTCCAAAAGACACAATATGATTATACAGATAGAAAATAAGATTGCACACACTCCTACTATCTCTGTGGTAATAAGAAGCACTGTCTATCCATCCATGCCCTAACAGCAACTTTGGAGAAAAATGAGCATAAAACATATCACTCAGTTAATGATGATATGTCAGAGTTCAGGAGCAAAACTTTTTCACTGCCTTTACAATGTCACTTGCCTATGAGGAGAAAGACTAAAAAATTCATGAATTTTATTACTATCCTAATGAGGGGAGATGCGAATGGAACACAGTTCCCTTGGCTAATCTTTTAGCCAGCAGTCACTGTTCTTAATGATAGGTAAGGCTAAAAGAGAAAAACTTTGGAAAAAGTAGTTTAATCTTTTAGTGTAAAGTGATGCAACATTTTGCTAAGAGGGATCCTAGGGCTGGAAAAAAGCAATTAACACAGACATTTTGGTAAAATTTTATCCTTGTTTTAATTAAAGATAAAATACAAGGATAAAAAGACTGAGTTTGAACTGGACTAATCTCTGTTCAGTTGGTTCATTGGAGTTCAAAATCCCAAAATTGTGGGGTTAAACAATCCAAAAAAAAAAAAATCAAAATGGAACTCCAATGAAAGTGCCACACTTCAACTGCATTTATGTTGAGACTACATAAAAACCTTAATATTTTACAGAGATTGGATTTGAAATGGGCCATAGCCACAAAGTTCAGATCCAGATTCAAATTTTCCTAGAGTTCAGGAGTGTTTAGATTGAGAGTTTTCATTTGGCTCATCATAGAAATTTGGATTCTAATACAAAATGTTTCTAAAATGAAGGGTTGTTTAGATTGGGATGGGGAGTGGGGAGGAAGGGGAGCAAGGGAATTGTTTTGCTGCAAACTAATTTAAAGACCCTTTCAAAATAAAAATGGATGAGGTTGGAAAAGTCAAGAGATGCATAGAAATTCTATAGCCTTTTGTTATTAAGTAGTACACTGCATCATTGTTGTGCAGGTGGAGGGGGGAAGACAAGCAGAAAAACCCCATCTGGTCTGAACAGTTAATACCACTTGACTGACCAGGTCAATGGACTTGATCAATGGTTCTGCAAATCTCCCTGCTGAATCCTAACAGGATATATATTCCTTTCTGATATGAGTATAAGTGAATTATATCACCATGTCAGTGAAAATAAACGTATGCATTTTCCTTTTCACAGACATGTCAAAACACAGACTACAGCCAGAGGAATCCCACCCTCCTCATGCCCCCTTTAAAATGCAATTTTTAAATACCATTTTTTCCTCAACAAATTAGCAAATCTGATCATAGTATTGGATGTGATTAATTTAAGGTGCCAGGAAAAAGAGGAAGCATAGATCTAAACAGTACTAATGATCAAGCAGGACTCTCAAACAGACCACCACCAAACAGTCAATGTAAAAACAAATGATTGTTATGTATATTACAAAGGCCCTAAGGAGGATCGATGCTCCACCATGGTAGGCTCTGTATAAACACACACAATGACACAGTAGCCCATGTCTATAACATGGGCAGGCATGCAGGGCAGACATGTGACCCAGTGCCCTGTTCCAAAGCCTTGGCTGAACAGCTGAGTCAGATGACCCAAGGTCATGTGATAGCTCAGGGGCACCAATTCACATGAGAGGGAGACACCAGAATTCTGAAAAGGACAGGGGAGGAGCTCTATGCACAAACCAGACAGAAGGACTCATAGGTGATACATGCAAGGAGCAGCCAAAGGAGCCTTAATGGGAAGAAGTTTTAGGAAAGCCCAGGCAGCAGGTTCTGGGGTTCGGGAAGGAACAATAGTCTATGAAAGGTTTATTTTGAAGTGTGTGAACCTTCAATGTTTTGTTAAGCAAAGAAAACCTTTAAGAAAGGGACTAAAATTCTGCTGCTGTTGGGAAACTGATTAATGTACTGGCCTGTGAGTTGTCCCACTAGTTTACAATGCCTAAAACAACTAATCAGGATGCAACAAGATCGTGTAATAAAAAATACAGGAAAAAGAGAAAGAAGGAAGGGGAAAATAGAAACAACATCTCAGTTAGATAGGTTACATACTGCACATCTTGATAAAATCAATTAAAACATTATATACACACAAGTACACAGGCTAACACTTGTCTCTGTTAGAGATTGTGGCAATGGTACTGTGTGTGTACCTCTTAACCAGTGCCATCTCATGAATGGCCATGCTGTCTCAATCAAACTCTGAGACCAGCCTCTGTAATGTTGTTGAATGTTTCTCAGTGTTGCTGGTCATGGAAGCCAAAGGAATGTGTCTGATATGTTGTGTCATAAATATGATAGGGTATGAAAACAAGGGTCATGATTTCTTTGAGGACTATTTGAATGGACTAGATTTGATGTTTACTCACAAAGTCACTAAAAACCTGATAGAAAATACAGTGGACTATTTTGCCAAATCTCAAAGATTATTGCTTCTATAAAGCACTACAATAATCAAGCAATTTATTTTCTTTCATAAATCTGCAACTAGTTTGCTGGACATCAAACTATTTTCCCACCACAATCACTACCATGGAAAAATCCTAGATTGTTTTTTTTTGTTTGTTTTTGTTTTTTTGTTTTTTGTTTGTTTTTACATTGACTGTGCCCTCAGTATCACTTACTAGAATTTTGCAGAATGTGTCTCTCTTTGAGAGCAGGTGGAAACTAGAATGCTACTCCAATATAACTATATATTGAAGCCTTAGTTCAGATAAATGCAAGATATTCTGGAAAGGACAGGTACTGGTGGATGTGCAAAAAGGCTATTCAGAAGGGTTTATTTTCTATTCCATATCCCAATCTCCATGATGCTGTTAAATTTCTGAAATTACCCTAGGAGTTTGACCTAATATACGACTAGCTGTCTTTTTTGTCTTAATATGCATTTATACTACTCTGTCCTGTTACTCAATTTTAATGTAAGGAACAATAGTTCCTCAGATCACAAATACCACACTCCAATTAAATCTCTTCCTAACTATTTTTTTCCTAAGCTACATCAATGTGGTTTTTTTCAGCTTGCCATGCAGGACCATGGATCAATTTTCTTACCTGTGGGTTTGCTTTGCTTAGTACCAACATAATTCTTAAAATGTTGTCACCTACCTTGAATTTATCAATATACAGTAAGGGAAGGAATCGCTATAATAATTGCATAATCTTAGAACAATTTAGGCACACATATTTCCGCTGCTCCAACCTGCTACTGGGCATTCTAACATTTTGTTATCTCTTGTTATTGTTTCTTCATATTGTATATAGACTTTAATAAAAGAGGAGCCTATCATTTCATCAAGACTTCATTCAAAGATTGCCTCTTGCCAATAGTCACTTTAGAGTTCTCTTGGCAGAAGTAGTAAATATCAGTTGCCATTCAGAAAGAGGTTGATTCAAACCAGAACCATTTGTCCAAAGTGCTTGAATACATCTTCCTCCTAAATTTTAATATACACACAAGCACACTACATCATGTATGGTAAACATTTATGGTTAATGTACCATTTCTGCATCTAGTTTCTATAAAATATACATATATTTTTTTAAAATATCTCACTCCTGGGTTTTTGTTCCTTATTTCTTTTCCCTTTCTGCTGAGTATCTTGGCCTACCTTTCCTTGCCATTTTAAATAGGTGTTTTCCCTCACTCTTCAGAATTTTATATTCTTCTTTTATCTCTCTCAGACACTTATTTTTGGTGCCCCCCATTCTCCTCTCATCTCTTGATTTTACTGTTTTTCTCTCTGTCTTCATCCCACTCCTCCTTCCCACACTCTCCTCATCTCTCCTCACTTACTTTTCTGTCCAAGAAAACAGGGGACCAGTAACAAAGGGAGCAATTCTGGGAAAGGGTCAGGAAAGGCACTGGAGCAGTTTTCTTTACTTCTACTCAGCCTGAGAACTATCTTTTGGGAGGATGGGATCCAACCAAAGCTGAACTACTTCCCTATTCATGGAACAGGAACATAAGGAGACTTTTTCCTCTTCCCACTCCACAGACAGAAGTGGCTGTGGTTTTCTTGGCTTAGTGGCTATATTGCCACTGGGTCTGGTGCAAAAAGCAAACACAGACTGCTTCTTTACTAAAGGGTAAGCAGGGCTAGTAGAGATCCAACAGGCAGATGAGCTTTCTCAGCAGTACCAGACCATCATTTCCATCGCTGCTACTGCCAGTGGAGATGGTGTGCTCAACAATATGAACACCTAGTTGGTACTATCAAGGAGTGGACTGCTGAAAGAACAGATCCAAACAATCTTAATTAATCTGCTTCTTACCACAATTTGTTCACATCTACTTCACTTATCAATCCACATGGCAGGCTCATGCCCAGAGGTCACTGTTTAAGAATAAAGTCAACATTAAAAATAAATAGCTCTCTAATGTGAGAATCCTCAATAAGCTATATTTAGGCACTTCAGTAATTAACCTGATTTTCCAAAGTGCTGAGTACCCATCAGCTGCCAGAGCCTGATTCAGTGAAGCACCGAAGCTCACTTGCTTCGTCTTTTCCTTGTCCCGTTAGCCATTGTCAGTGGTGCAGACCCCTAGAGAATGGGAGATTAGCACAGCTTTTTACAAACCAGCTGGCCAGGCCTGACGTTCTTGGCTTGAAACTGGAGTTTTCCTTCTCTGAGTTGGACTGCTTGCGATGGCTGATGAGCCCAATAGAGGCACAGAGTGGTGGAGCTACTTGCCCTAGTCACACAGCAGGTCCATGATTGAGCTAGGAATAGATCCCACTTCCCAGTCCTGCACCCTATCCTCTGTACAACTGTCTCCAGCAAAGCACTGAAGCTCAAAATTAAGCATTTGCTTCCGTACATTGCTGAACCGGGACCCACTACATAAAAAGCACACATTCCAATCACTTGTGCTCTTGTCAAAAACATTGATACATAGAACAGACTCTGGGGCAATTGCTCACAGATAATACTATTTTGGCAGGAACATGAATATAACTAAAATATCTCAAGCCCACCTACAAACCCACCCTAGAGTCCCACTCTCCACCCAACCCCTCCCCCAATCTACCCATCTCCAAGATTCTTATGGGCCAGAAAGAAAAGATGGTCCTTGCAGTCCTGTAGGTTAATATATTTGGCTGTTACATACCAAGATGAAAACAGAGGCACGCAATTTTGTTAATGTTGGTCTTACCTTGGAGATCTGTGGCTCCATCTTGCAAGGCGTTGAACATTATGGCCTTGATCCAGCAAAGCTCTTAAGCATGTGTTTAACTTGAGGGGGCAGATTTTCAAGAGACCTCGGGGCCAGAATTTTAGGTGCATCCACAATTTGGACAGATTTTTAAAAGAGCATATAGGCAGCTCAGTGAAGGGTCAGGCTAGCAAAAGTACTCCGCACCTAGGAGCTCCCACTGAGATGATTATGATGAGTTTTGTCACGAGTTCAACTCCCAATGTGGTGTGTACTTTTAAAAATCTGGCCCTGATTATGGGTGCTGAGCCCTTCTGAAAATTCTGATCTAAATCAAGGGGATCGTTCATATGCTTAAAGTTAAACATGTGCTTAAGTGCTTTACAGGATGAGGGCCAGAGTGTTCAATGTGTTACCCCAGCTCTTTACTCAACAGAGGGAAAAGAATACTTTAGATTTGCTAATTAGTACATCAGCAATGTAAATTATAAATGAAACCCTAGAATAAAAAAAAAAGAAAAAAAGTCTTGCTTGTTTAAGTGAACAATCACCTCTCCAGTGTAAGAAGGCAAAAATGATTTTTAATCCTCTGGAATGCTTTCTTTTCAACAATTGACTTACGGGGCATGTGTATATTCTAGAAGGTCTCTTGCCAAGATTTTGGGTAGCATTTGGTGCTTTTTAGGGGTCAGCAATGGTTACTTTGTAGCTGATGGGGTATTGTAATTTATGCTTAGCTACTTATGGCAAATGGCCATTTCAGTAGATGAGAATCACTGGAGTATCGAAATCATCTGGCCAGCAGCGGCAGGGGACAGTGGTTTAGGAGCCACTACACCACCTTCAGTGTTCTCTCATGTTAGGAGACACTCGGTTGGTTGGTTGATCTGGCTGGCTCTATGGTTGCTTTGTGCCATTGGACAGATGCAAAGGAGTCATAGGATGGCCAGGATCTAGCCCCCTCAGAAATCTGCTACAGCTAAAGTAGTAAGGTTGCCAAAAATGTGCTGTTATAATCTCATATTCACAAACTCAGAGCTTTCTGCAACTTTTACCTTTCTGGATGACAATTTTCCAAATTGAAATCTTGAAGTTAGGTGGGGTTTGGGGGTGGAAGGTGTTTGTTTCTTTGTTCTTTCTGAAGTGGTGAGTGAAAGTGAGTTTGTGTAAAATCTCTTCAACCATTTTTGAGATGGGAGAGTATAGGAAAAATAATTTTTCCTATTGTAAAAAATTTCAAACCACCATTTCTGTATGTATTTATTGATTTATTTATTGCAAAAAACGGCTCAAGTTTGAGATGTGGTATACACCTACCTGACACTGAGAATTAGTATGTTTGCTTGGGTTGCAATAGAGGCAAAGGGAATTAAAAATAATGTAACTGAAAAATCACTTATGAGCATGAACACTTGGCATCCACTAACATTCAGCTAACTTCTGTCTGTCCTCAGCAGGTGATGAGCAGGCACAGGAAAAGATGTGACAATTTGCATGAGGAGGATATTAATATTTCACTGAAAACCTACTGCCAATTTTCCAAAATTAAAAATAATAATTATTTATAAAGTGCTAAAATCAGGGACAAGAGAAAGTTATGGGCATGAAAAGGCACAGAACCTCTGATTTTAGAGTTTCTCTATAATTTTGTTTCATTCTAGCTTTGAAGTAACACTTTTTAAAAACATCTATACCTGTTGTGAAAATAAAGCTCTCAGAATATAAACCTAATGCCCTGCGCACTTGTTAAACCATTTTTTTCAGATAACTTCCCCCAGCTGAACAGCAACAATAACACAAGTAGAATCTAACCTTTCCACCATCTCAATCAGAGTTAGGTGTGAGTTTTAAAGTCTAAGTATGACCATTTCAAGTTTGTTGTTATATTATTTTCACCACTCTTCTCTCTCTCCTTTAAAAAAAAAAAAAAAAAAAGAATTTTAAAAAGCCTGTTAATGCAAAACAGTTTAAACAGTTAAAATTGCAACAACAACAACAAAAAAGGAAATGCAAAAAGTAGGATTCCTATATGAATGTTAACTTGACTATGATTCATATAATGGCATGCTCAATACATTTTTTTATTTCTGCTTTTGGTTAAGTGTCTAGTTCTCTTAAAATCAGCAAACTACATTTGTAAAGGTGAAAATAAGTGAAGACCGACGTATCCAGATTCATTAGCTTTGTACAGATAAAGAATAAAAAAGGGTATTTTGATAAAGAGCTACAGATAGTTCAGAAAATTAAAGATATCTGAGCATTATACAAGTATCTAGTTCACAACCAGTGTGGGTCTTTCTTGGCCTATTGACTCTCCTACTGAAATTCAGTTCCCATCTGATAACTGTTTTAAGAGGAATGTAAATATGATAAGCATTTATTTATCTCCCCAAAAGCTTACATCTAGTGTTTCTATGGCACTAATCAAAATGCATGGACTAGCTTAAATGACTAGTGAGTGCCCAATTTCCTCAAAATATCACAAAAGCAGAACCTTGAACTTAAGAAATGGAATACTTATTCTCTTATAAACTCAGATAATTTTCCTTAGGAATCATTCCTTAAATCAGTCAAATCTGAGGCCTGATTTACACTTAAAAATTGGATTATAAAATATATTGCTCAGGGCTCTGAAGAATGTTGCATCCATAGTTGGGTCACCTAAACCTCAGTGTAGACACAGCAGGATAGTGCCTCTCTGAGAGATGGATTAAATACACTGATGAAAAATTTCCATTGATGTGGGAAGTGTCTACGCTATGGCACTACAGCGGCACATCTGCAGTGCCGTAGGTGTCCTGCTGTACCATAGACATGGCTTTGGAAAAATTAAAAAAAGAAACCAAGGACCATTTTCTTAATGAGATGCACTTAAATGGAACTTCTGTTAATACAAATGCCAAACAAATTGAAGCATACTTGCAATTCAAGAATGCTGAACATCTAAAACTGAATTATCGAGAAAAGTGCCAGTAATAATTTTCCACGGAGATCATTTACTGCATCATGTAACATGACCTGCTGTACTATATGAAGATATGTCTGTGTATGTAACAACCAAAGCTTGAATATCAAACATCTCCAAAGTTTGGATTCTCATTTATCATTTTTCTTGTCTTCATTTATCTTCCTCTCTAAATTATCCCTCTGTGTTTTCTCTAAGATATGCAGAATGACTTCTAAATTGAAACAAGCTTAGCAGAATCCCTACTGGTTTAGCCAGAGGCAGACTTTGTTCTGGCTCACCTGGCAGAGCTATACTGCTTTCTAGGCCCCAGGAGGATCCTGGTCTGAATTTCTACAGCAGTAATGTGCAAAAGACACACACACTGTGGGGTGCATGTAGGAGACTTTAATCCACTCTATTAAATGGCTAACATTTGATACACACAACTTTTCAAAGTATTCATCTCCAAAATGCCTAGTTTGCACGTTTCCCATTATTGCAATATTATGTAAGTATTTGCTTTCTTTTTCCTACTGCACACTTTAAAGGGACATTGTCAATCTGTTTCAGATTCAAATAATGTGAAGAGAAATGTTTTCATTTAGGGTTACATTATGGCTCTTGTAAAACTGAGCTGCACTGCTAGGGAGTGGAAGTAGGAATGAACTGCCTGAGCAGTGACTGCACGTTTTGTGCATTTAAAGAGAAGAATACCTCCAGAGGCACTTGTGGTACACACAATTGGTGGAGCCTCTGCTTTGCCCAGCACATTCATCCTCATGTGCAGTGTGGGATGAGCATGGGCCTGCCTGCACCCCATCCAGAAATGCCCACTGAACTATGTCTATTATTTTTGGTAGGGAGGTTTTGAGGCTTGTAGCATCCAACAAAAAAAAAAAAATCACAATAAGTTGAGATGGAAATTCAATCTTGCTGAGACAGACTTTACTGGGAGCTGCCCAGAAAACTCCAGAGACCTTCCTAGGGGCCTGTCAAAGTTGTAAGCCCAGTGCAGCATGACTGTGTGAAGTCACTTTGACCTGACTGGTTTGGAGAAGGGCCAAGGCATTGTATAAGAAAAGTGGCTGAGTAAGGTTAAGGCTTCTTCTACTCTACTTTGGCTGTATAAGCTTGTTCCCATACACCTACTTTTTACATTGTCTCTTTATCATTATCATGTGGCAGTCACACTGAGAAATGGGCTTCCAGTTCTAATCGGATAGCCATGTGAGATGCTGTGGAAATGAACAATCCAATCACGCCTTGCTACAATTAACCCTTGCAAGTGTCATTATGGTGATCTCCCTATGGCATGAATGACATGGCTGGAAAGCATGAGGTCAGAGCTGAATAAGTTTACATAGCAACGTTCCATAGGTTTCAAAAATGCCAGTCACATGTGAGATACTTAGCCAAGAGCTGAAGACATTAATGAAAGGCTCCAAGTCTCACATGCTAAGCCGTCACCGCACACCGATCAACCAAATTGCTCATGCCTCAAGTGGCTGGTCATTCTGGCACTTATAAGGATTTCATGGCTCATAAAATGAGAGAGAAAAAATTAATCCAAATACTTCCTTCCACCTGGAAGCAGCATAGCTCCATTCAAGTACTGTGGGAGCTGGTAGGCAACCTGGGAAAACTGACCAGAGCTAGTGCAATCTCTCTCCTTTTCTGGGTAACTTTGATGGTGGCTTCTTTTGAGGCCTTTTTGTAGGAAACATAGCTGCAGGTCCTGGACAGGAAGGCTGGAAATGCTTGCAGCTCTGCCATTCAGCACTCTGCAGATTGAGTTTGGCCCCAGGGAGATATACTTATGCTTCTTCAATATTAATCAGAGGTGCAAAGTTATCATTGTATACAAAATCCATTCATGCCTTGAAATGCAAGAGTGAGAAACACTTTTCACTTGCTCATTGGAGTAAGGGTAAATGCAAATAGTGATTTTGTTGTACAATAACTTACATGCTTTATTTAGAGAATTGAATGAGACACTATTAAACAAAAACTCTTTATCCTAACAAGTTGTTTACTACACTGAACAATCACTCAATTGTTAAAACTATGGGTGATTTAATCCTTTCTCAAAGATGTCTTGTTGAAACTTTGAGAGGATCATTTGTATCTCAGAATAGGGTCATGGTGGCATTAAGAAGCTAGCCTGGTCAAGTGGTTCGTGATAATTCAGACTTCAGAAGTCTGCTGGTATCTAGCTCTTGTTGTTTTGGCAAGCAGTATGTAATAAACAAATAAAAAGTACAAAAATACTGTGGAGAAGTGTTTGAGAGTGAAATTCTGATCTTTGAAGTCCGTAGGAGTTGAGGGTCCTCGGCACCTCACAGGATTGTGCTATAAATCTCTAAGTCAAGCTGTTTCATGGAAAAATAGACCCCACAATCACACCCTATGCTGCAAGGCTACTATGTAATATAGTAATGTATAATTATGGCAAACATAAGCCTAAGCCTGCCTTTGACATTCTACAAACTGCAAAGATTGCTACCTAATTACTGATTCAAAGGGGTGACTTCTCGCTCAGAAGCAGCGTATTATACCAGATTCAGCCTCTAAGATGCTTCCTTCCATGGACTGAAGTTTGTAACGCTGCCTGCCTCTAAGACAGTCAAGCTCATGAACATGCCATTAGGAGATGCACTTCTACTCAGGGCATCCATCACATTTTCTAAGGCAAGGGATGACAAAGGGAATGGGGTTATTCCTTCCCTGTAGCTCAGCTGGCACAGGAAATATAAATTTAGACCGAGATATTTAAAGCCACCTAGGGGATTTGTTTCCCATTAATTTTAAAAATTAAGCCTAAAAATCTGAATTCAAACTCTTTGGAACAAGAATCTATCATCATGTGTGGAATGTCTAGCACAATGGAGCCCTGGTTTTTGGGAGAAAGGATGCTTTAGAAGACAGGGCAATGGACTTAGGCTCAGGAGACCCAGGTTCAATTCTGGGTTTAGCTACATACTTCCTGTATGACCTTGCGCAAGTCATTTATTTTACCCTGTGGTCAACTTCCCCATCTGTAAAATGAGGATAATAGTACCACCCTGTCTCACAAGGGCATTGAGAGGGTAAAATCCATTAATGGTTGAGAGGCATGCAAACACTCCAGTGACTAGATAGATAGGTGCTACCACAATACAAATAATATGGTTGTAATAAACAAATTACATTTTAAGGTAAAAATAATGGACTTCAGTATTTCTTTAAGATACTTGAAATGTTATCTGTAATGTGGTAAGCAAACATTCATACCTAAAATTATAATGCATGTGGTATCAAAAGCATCTAATGTCATTTTATTGAAATTAATATGGTAACAGACTAAGGTACTATCCTCCACTCTTTTTAAAGCAAATTAAATTATATTTTAATCTTTTCTTCCTAATTTATGTTTGCGCACAGCATGCAATGTTCAAAGTTTGACATCCTGTCTAGCAATTAGTTCCCTCATAGTATTTACCAGTTAGCTAAATGGCATATTACTGCCGGCTTCAATTTTCCAAACATACTTCAGCTGTTGTCATTACCTCCAATAAGCAATAGGAGAACATTTTTAATGACACATCCAGCAATCTTATTATAAACATTTGGTAATAGACTCTTAATAATATGCCTATGCATACCCAATGGGAAATATCTGCTGTTTGAACTAGTGTATATTAGTACATCATAACAAGCAATCATTGCCACTAAGCTCTACATTTTAAACCTTCATCAAACTCTACAATATTAGATTTGGCCTGAAAATTGAGCATAAGCTAGGGTCACAGCCCATCAGATGAAGATGTTTTTTGCTGGGCTAGCACCTGGAGCATGTCCAGTTGGCCAGCTGCAAAGCACTGTAGAATTAGATGGGTTGCAATGGCTGACTGAGACACAATAGGAGGGCTGAAAATCTTTTCTTAAGCGCTGGTCCTGAAAGGCGCTCCACTGAGATGCAATGTTCTGTCTGCATGGTTAAAGTCAGCATTAGGGATTATAAACTCTTCAGGGTAGAGATTGTTCTCTTCATTCATGTAGGTAGTGCCAGACACAGCAAACACTATCAGAATAAATAAATAAATAAATAATAATGCAGATCAACAAATCAGCTTCCACTCCAGAAGGCAGTTGCTTTGGCTTAACCATCATCCAACTGTGACCAAAGGCTTCAATCCGCTTTGCAGCCAGACAGTGCAGAACTGCGGAACAGGAGGAGAACCCTATGGCTTCCTTGTTCCTATTAAGCCATCTTCTTTCTTGGTCATCTAGCTGCTATTTCCCGAGGATGCATCTCAGTGCCATGTTCATTACTTCCCCATGAATGAGTCCTTCATATTCTACAGAGATGACATTTGATTTCAGGGTACATAGAACCTAATAGCGCCATTCATTCTGGGGGATAGCTGTACAACACCCCAAACATTTATAGTTGCAAATTCAAATATAAGCAGAGTGGGTACCCTGTGTCCAAATTAGACAATATACATTGTCTGAGGTAGGGCGTCATCCAGCCCCCTATTGGGAAGGTTGCAGAGAATAACCATATTAGGGAAAGGCTCAATCATCTCAATGCTGGGGGAACTTAAGAGTCATAGAAATGTAGGGCTTGAAGGGACCTTGAGAAAATCTAGTCCATCCCTCTGCACTGAGGCAAGACCAAATACACCTAGACTATCCCTGACAAGTGCTTGTCTAACCTGTTCTTAAAAACAACCTCCCTTGGAAGCCTGTTCCAGTACTGAACTATCCTTAGAAAGATTTTCTTAGGCCTTGTGTACACTAGCACTTATGCTGGCAAAACATTTCTCGCTCAGTGGTGTGAAAACGCGCTTGTGTTGCGGTGTTATGTCAATGTGAGAGAGCTCTCCCGCTGACATAATAAAACCACCTAAAAGGAGTGGTGGGAGCTACGTTCTTTTTTCACACCGTTGAGCGACAAAAGTTTTGCCAGCATAAGTGCTAGTGTAGACAAGGCCTTAACATCTAATCTAAATCTCCTTTGCTACAAATTAAACCAATTTCTTCTTATCCTCCCTTCAGTGGATAGGGAGATCAATTGATCTCACTCCTCTTGATAATAGCCATTAATATATTTGAAAATTGCCCATCAGCTTCTCCTTTAACCTTTTTTTCTCAAGACTAAATATGCCCTGTTTTGTTTTTTTAACCTTTCCTCATAGGTCAGGTTTTCTTAACCTTTTATTGTGTTTCTTGCTATCCTCCGCAATCTCTCCAATTTGTCCACATCTTTCTTAGATGTGGCCTCCAGAACTTGACACTACTGCAGCTGAGGCCCCACCAGCGTCAAGAACAGTGGAACAATTTCCTCCCGTCTTACATATGACGCTCTTGTTAATACACCCCAAAATTATATTAGCCTTTTTCACAACTGCATCACATTGTTGACTTATATACAGTTTGTGATCCACGAGATCCTTTACAGCAGTACACCGCACCAGTTATTCTCCGATCACTGGAACAAGACACACTTAACAAAATATATACTGACACACACTGTCACAAAAGTGCTAATAAATCGAAACATCTCATATTGCATATAAAGACCAATGTTCAAAGTCCTTTTTGCATTGAAATGCTATAGCAATGTCCTTTAAATTCTCCCTTCGTTTTCCCATTTGTTTCCCTTGAGTGTATTTAGTTTTATTCCCTATCTCAATTTGAAGACTAGATTTAATTTATTGCATAGTGAAGGAAGCTATTTGTAGGTAGGTTTTTTGAAATATGGCCTGCATTACTAAACCACTTAAAATAGGAATGAGGCACCAAAGATGTGCCAAAAAAGCATAAATGACAGGCCATTCTCTGATAACCTTAGTTTCGGATTTGGAAAAGGCATCTGACAAGCTGCAATAGCTCTATTTAAGAGAAGCTCTGAATAAAATGTGTATTTGGGTTGGCTCTTTTTAAATGGAAGAAACACCAACAAATATTAACTCTTTGCTCATATCTATAGCTTTATTATCTAATGATGTATGTTATGTTATACCAATGTGTCAGCTAGAAAGAAGGTCAAGTCAGAATTTCTGCCTTATCTACTCCTGTTTGGTTTGGCTAGTGAATCCCTGGCTATACTTACCAGTCAATACCAAATATAAAGATGATCCATGTTTGTAAAGAAATAGGTATGTTATGTATGTAGGTTGATGATAACATGTTCATTATAGTGAAGAACCCTACCACCTCAATCTCTGTGCATGTACACCTGATTAACAGATTGGGAAAACTGTCTAGTCGGTCATATAAATCAGGACAAACACACTTGATATATATTTACCAAAAGACAGATCCTTCACATTACCAGAACTTCCCAATTTCAAATATAAAAGGGAATTCACTATGTAGGCATAAAAATACATGCGAACTTGAACAAAATGATTTCAATGATAACACAACTATCAAAAGATGAAGAAAGAAGAACACAACTTCCTCTACACCCATTAAAATGAATCAGAGCAATTAAAATCAATGAAAGATTCAAGAGCACAAATTTGTTAAACATTACTGGCCTGATGTTCTTAGATACCGAGTTTCCATTGATTTTAATGGGCCAGGTAAGTGCTCTGCACCTCTGTAACTGAAAGCATAGTGTACAGCTGACTGGAATTTTTCAACAAAACTGTTTTGGGGATGTTGGGGAGAGAGGAAGGGTGGAAAATGCTGATTCATCAAAACAAACTTTCCAGGGGAACACACTGGTTTTGATGACAAAACCATCCTTCCTCTCTGTTAGTTACAACAACATAAAAGTGAAGTAATGTAATTGTGAGCCAGACTGGAAATTTATAATTGGAAAATGAAACATTTTACAGCAGAGGTTTGGATGGATTTTGGGGGAGGGGGAAGGGAGGGAGGGAGGAGAGCAGCATGAAGTGAGTGCTAAATTGTTCCTCTATTACTGTAAACTCTTCCAAAGCGATTACAATTTGATAGCTTGACTCAAGAAAACACAACAGTCAAGAAATGTAATGTAAGAGAAAATAGGCAAGATCTTGGTTACTTTGTATGCTGCTTTGCATCAACACTTTATTTTCCTGGGGTTTTTTAAAGTAATTGTTTAGGGGTGACAATGCCTTCCTTGTAATTGCATTGCAATTAGAGCATACTAATTTATCTGATTAGGAGGATTCTTTAACGACTGAGGCTTGGGCTACATTGGCGATGTAGGTTAATGTAAAGTCACTTACGTAGACCTACGTACATCTGTGTCTACACTGGCATGACTGTTAATTCAAATTAAGTTGCCGCGAAAATCGACTTAAAACCACCTCTGCAAGTGGCGTAGCGCCTAAATCAAATTTGTTAATTTGATTTAGTATCAGCGTAGACATAACATCACTTAAAACGAATTTATTGGCCTCTGGGAGGTATCCCACAATGTCCCGTTTTGACTACTCTGGACAGTCTTGCTGTGCTACTCTGTGGTCATGCTACCAGGAAATGTCCCCCTCACGCCCCGGGAAGATTTGAATTTTCATCTCCTGTGCTGCCAGTGAGGAGAGAGCTTTGTCACTGTTCTCCGCATGGCTACTGCAAAGCCCAAACGTGCTCCAGCATGCAGTCGACCAGAGGTCTTATATCTCATCAGTCTGTGGGGTGAGGAGTCCGTTCCGGCTCAGCTCAGAGCCAGCAAAAGAAATCTGGACATTTATGGGAAGGTATCTCAGGGCATGCTGGAGAAGGGACACGAGAAGGATGCTCAGCAGTGCCACGTGAAGATTAAGGAGCTATGTCAGTCATACCAGAAAGCCAGGGAAGCTAACAGCCGTTCTAGCTCTTCGCCCAAAACATGTTGCTTCTATGATGAGGCGCATGCAATTCTCAGCGGCGATCCCACCACAGTGCCGCCCCGCAGCATCGATACCTCCGCTAGGTCACATTCCATGAACAATGATGAGGACTTCGTGGACGAGGAGGAGGAGGAGGAGGCTGAGGAGAACAGGGTGCATAGAGCGTGCTGACCTCAGAGCAGTCCAGCAGCACACAGGACAGCACTAATGATCCCGTGGAAGACACATCACATTTTCGTCTTAGCAGTTCTGTCCTTTTATATTGGGCAGGAAAGGGGGGGGGGGCACGAAGGGGATTTCAAGCGTTTCGGTGACTGTACGGGGGGATTACCCAGGGAACAGTTTATTTATGTGATGAGAAATGCTACATTTATCATCAGTTGATATCTCACAGAAACTTTCATGTATGTAATCTGTTATCCTTTGCAAAAGTTTTCAGGGGAGGGCTGCCTTGTTCCTCCCTCCATGGTAGGATACTTTGCTGCAATCAAGGGAGCCTGCATCATGGCGGAACAGTGCTAGTACCCTGCTGTGTCCAGCAAATCTTTGTTTTAAGCAGAGACTTCTCCCCCACATGCTCTCCACAGTTCCTCTCTGTAAGGATTTAAAATACCAGCAGAGACCCGCATCCCCCCTCAACTGTCCCCAGTGCCTCATAGATGCCACATAGATATCGGTGAAACAACCCCGGTGATCCACAAGGTCCTGCAGGACCATGGAAGAGTACTCCTTGCGGTTTATGTACTTGGTTGCTAGGTGGGCAGGCGCTAAGATAGGGATGTGCATCCCATCAGTAGCCCCCTGCAGTATGGGAACCCCATCGTGGCAAACCCATCCACTATGTCCTGCACACTTCCCAAAGTCACTATCCTTCATAGAAGAAGTCTATTGATGGCCCTGCATACTTGAATCATGGCGGTGCCCACTGTAGATTTACTGACTCCTAATTGATTCCCAACTGAGCGGTAACAGTCTGGGGTTGCCAGCTTCCACAGAGTGATGGCGACGCTCTTCTCCACCATCAAAGCTTGTCTCAAATGAGTATTCACGCGCTTCAGGGATGGGGCCAGCTATGAGCACAGTTCCAGGAAGTTGCCTTTTGCATACAAAAGTTTTGCAGCCACTGATCATCATCCCACAACTACCTAATGATGTGATCCCAGCAGTCTGTGCTTGTTTCCTTGCACCAGAACTGGCACTCCATGGAATGCAGATGATTCATTACAGCCTGCAGCAATTGGGAATTGTTCTGCTCAATGGCTTGTAGCAGGGCAGCCTTGGTGGCATCACTGTTGCCTGTGCTTCGGCTTCTTGCTCTACTTTGAAAATACTTGATGATAAGCTGCGATGTATTTGTAACACTCACAATAATAGTGCAGAGTTGAGCTGGCTCAATGTCTCTGCAGCAATGGCGAGCGCGGGGAGTAAAAAAACAGCATGAAAATACTTTTCCTGTTTGTTTGGGGGGGAGGGGGACGGGAAGAAGGGAGGGGTAAGCAGCATTGCATCATGGGATGATGACACTCGTTCCAACAGCCACCGCAGCTAGTTGCACTGTGGGATAGCTACCCACATTGCACTGCTTTGGAATTCGAATTAAGAGTGCTCAGTGTAAACGCAGAAGACCTGTGCAAACAGCGTAGTGTATACATGCTGCTGTGACTTCTAAAAATCGGTTGCTGAAAGTCGACTTAAAGTAAGTCGACTTCACTCGGCAATGTAGACATGGCCTAAAGAATGACTAAAGATTAGTGCAGAAACAACTAGACTTTACTCATCGGCTCTGATATTGTCAGCTGCTTAAATAGGAAGATGCACAGTAAATCTTGAACTTCTTATCCTGAAAATATGCTGACTGTCAAATATTTGCAGTGTGTGAATTTACATCAGTTAATGAGTACATATTTTTAACATGAATTTTCACGTGTGCTAGACTTTTCTTCCCCCTTTAAAACTCATTTTCCCCTCAAAATCTCATATGGCAATGTGAGAATGACTGATGTCACAGTGCTGAGTTTTAAAATCCAACACACATGGCAGCTGCAGCTTGGTGATGAATCATGGAAGATGCCCTTATTTATGATTAAACATCTCCTTTCTAGACAATGAGTTATAGAAACTGTTTGTGAGCAGCTACAATTTTGATCATTTCTGAGCCAGAGGAGTTACCTAGATGAAATGAATAAGACATAGCATTGAGATCTTCTTTGCATGGCTTCTGGTCCCCCCCGCCCACACACACACCCACTTTGTCGTGAAAATGGAATCCTTGTTATCTCACTCCCCCCTAATATAAAAAATGTATAAGGATTTATCTATAGCTCATACTGCAATTAATATTGAAGACTAAACATGTCAGTCATATCAAACAGATTTTGCTATGAAAATGGCAGCACTTAAAAAAAAAAAAAAAGAAAAAAAGGCAACTGGCCTCAGCTGACAGTTTTGCAAGAGCATTAAAACTCCAAGCACCAATGTGGATAATAAATGAACTGAGAAAGCAAATATTGGGAGACCAAAACATCTTTCAAACCAGGAAGAAAGCTGCAGACTGAGGAGGAAGAAATAATTATGTTATGTTTCCCAAAAACAATCAGAGGATCAATGTAATGGTGGGGTAGATGAATATCAGTTTAGATTCCATTAGAGAACTACATTAGCATCCAACTGATACTTTGTATTTTAATAGCTGCTTTAAAAAGATTTTCATTATATAACTGAGGAAAGTGCTCTTCTGTTCTTTGGAAAGAAAAGCCGCATTATATAGCTGAGAAAGTCTCTACATTTTTTTTACTATTTTAGAGAGTTTATTTGTTACCATTGTTTTCCTTTTTAAAGAAAAGGAAAGTTGTACATAATGACAGTATTTCTGAATGGTAAATACTATGAACATTTCAATATTCTAGTTCACACTTTTCTAGGGGTGGGGTAGGGTGAATTCCACTACACATTTTATTTAAATTACAGAAACAATGGCATTTCCATAAAGGGTCACACTAGTGGTCCAGCTAACCCAGTCTCTGCTACTGCTCCATACTAGAGGCTTTTGCAGATGGGCCAGTCAACAATTTCCATTAATCTGAGAAAGTTACACAATATTTTCCCCAATTGTATACCATGGTACAGATAATTAAGTCAATTATAGAGGTTTTGTGTGTGATACTGCTACAGTTGTGATCAGCAAAGGTGCTGAAGCTGAAGACCCTTGTTTTAAAATAGAAAGAACTGCTTAAGAGGGCATTTTTCACTATGGAATGAACTCTATTCTCCCCCCTCCCAATTTTTGCTAACTGTGTTTAGCTTCTGGACATGCTGTAAAGCTCATTTGCTTGCTTGGGTGAGGGGGTAGTACAGGGTAGGCTGGGACTTAGGCTAGGGCAGAGGTGGGGATATTTTATATTTTTGCTATCTGGCCGAGGTTTTTAAATATAGGGTGGGAATTGCTTTTGATGTTCTATGTTTGGTTAAACAGTGTTTTTAATAATTGCCAAAGCCTGGAAACTGAAATAGGTGTGTTTGTGTGTAAGTCAAAAGAAGAAATAAAACTTAGCATTTATATTGTGATTTAGATGTTTAAAGCACGGTACAGACATTAATCAATCAATCATCACACCACCCTTTGGAGATCAGTGATGTATTAATATGCCCATTTTACAGAAGAGGAAAATGAGACAAAGTAATTTGTCTTAAAACATACAGTGAGAAAATGGCACAACCAGGAGTAGGACTCAGGACCCCATGAATCCCAACCTTTTGAGCTTTCCTCTGAAGCATTAGATACCAACCAATGTACAAGGCAAGAACGATGGTGTACTTTGAAATGGCAGCCCCTATGTTCCTAAAAGAACCAACAGGCTACTTCAATAGGCTGCTCACCCTGTTTTCCAGCAAGAGATAGCTATTCAGAGACTCTACAATTTTTAGAGTTAAAGGTTTATTCATCCCCGAGTACACAGTTCTACAGAACACATTACTCTGGAATGTTTGCCAAATAAACTTCTCTCTGCAGAACTCTGTTGCTGTGGCAACCTTTTATAATGTGACCACTACCAAACAGACCATGCTAAACACATACAGCACTTTGTGCAGTCAAATTCCAAAAAATTCATAGAAACACATAAAGTTGTATTTCAAGAAGAAAGCACAACATTACTCTGCTGACACCACAATATCAGCTATGTTTTTGCAATTATAACAGCATCCAGACAAATTAAACCCAGAAAGAGCAGACTAGTCATCTCAGAATTCCCCTATCTAATTGGAATTTGACTTTGGCAACTTATTCCTGATTATGCCTATATATTGCACCTTTTTTCAAATGGTTTCATGAATCAGATACTGACAAAATTCTAAGTAAACTTGTTTACCTAAAAACGGGATTGTTATCCTGTCAACTCTTGACATGGCAAATGGCATTCAGGAATGAGACCAGAGATCTCTTAGCAGACTGATCCTATCTACAGCTAGTCAATAGTAAGTCTTTAATAAACAACATTGCAAATAATACCTTGAATATTATATAAAATGGGAGGAGAGTGAAGAACCAGAGTGGGCTTTTCGGTTCTGATATATTTAGGTAAGATATAAGTATTGATTAAGATTGTAATGCAAGTAGAGAACCAGCAGACCACAACCATGAGGCCTGTAAGGTAAAATAGCTTAGGATAACAAATCAAGGCCTAACTTTTAGACTGACACAAGTAACTGACAGGCAAGTGACCATAAATCAAAAGATGAAGCACGGTTGTAAATAAGAATGATAAATTAGTAGACTGGTATGAAGTGAGAAACCACAGAACAAGAGTTATTGGTATATTAAGGTATGTTTAAGCAGTACGTATGACTGAAACTCACAAGGTTTAACCAAAATCATACTATGACAACCAACTGACGTAATGCTCTTGAAGATGATGTAAATGACTAATTAACCAATAGGAATTGGAGGACCTCAACAGAAGTGAAGTATGAAAGTTCAGATAAAGAAAGGGAGCTGAAACCCTCATGAATATGTGTAAGATACAGTGGGTGTCAGTGTAACTCATTATAAAAGCTGTAGAACATGCCAGGATTATAACCAAATATTGATACTTGTGGCACATCATCTCACCTACTTTGGGGTTCCCCACAAGGATGAAGTGAGTAATGCAAGTGCTGGACGTTCTGTATTATCCGTCTCCTTTGCTATATTAGAGTGTTTGTGATTTTGTTTTGTTAATATTAGTAACATTGCTAACAAAAGAGATGTATGGGATTGTTTCTCATGGGCTCCTCAATGCCCTCACTACCACACCACTGTAGCTGATCTGTGGCTGAACCCGCTCAGACTACTTACTGTATGTTAAATTACAGTTAACTTCCAAATTACACATTAGACTACAAAAGCCTGACAATGTCCTGTTCCATTTTTCTATTTCTGTATATTGAGTCTTTATACTGTTACTGAAGAAAGGAGATAACCACACCAATCCCTAGCTGTATTGCAAAGGGAGTCAACATCTTTTGACTCTGACTAATACTGACTGCCTGATTTTGGCCTGATTCAGGAGAGCATCTCTGTTCGGGAATGGTGCTTAAGTGGCAGTGAAGACAATGGGACATGAACTCGCTCATCAAAAGGAAACAGTTCTTTCTAATTGATATATATATAAAGAGTCTTTTATCTTATTCTACTTTGAAAAAAGACGTGGGTTGAAATTTAGTCCTTACATAAGCAGGGGTAGTTCCCATAGGTTTACTGTTTATTTTGTGATTTATAATTTGTATTCCAGTAGCCTAAAGGCTCCAGCTACAACCATGGGCCCTGTTGTGCTAAACACTATATTTACTCATAGTAAAAGGCAGTTTCTGACATAAACAGCTTACAGTCTACACAGGTAAGAAAAACAAAGGGCAGGAGAGAAGTAGTATTAGTAGCCCCATTTTACGGATAGGAAACTGAAGCACAGAAATATTAAATGATTTCACCAAGGTGACATAGAAAAGACGTAACAGAGCTGGGAATTCAACCCACATATGCTGAGTCCCAGTCAAGTGCCCTGTCCACAATTCATCCTTTGTAGGCATTTGCCCATTTACACTAGAGCTGAATTATATCATTTGTGTCTGGAGGAGCTGCAAAAGCAACAGGATTCTTGTGCATGCTTCATCAGTTTTTCAGTATCTAGTTAAAAATTAAGTTCACTTTATACAAACAAAAAATGAACTTGAGTTTTAATAAAGATGGACCAAATTATGCTGTTAATTATATGCAGGCAAACCCAATAAAAACCCTAGGTGGCTGGATATGAGAGCAGAATTTAGTCCACTGTTCATTAATTCTGGGAGAATTTGTTTGTTTAAGATAAAATTCATCGCAATATACGAACACCAAATATGCATATATAGTAGATAGTTGTATGTCAACAATGAAACATAAAAAAGTACAACTCATTCTTTCACTGAATTGTACAATCAAAAACCCTTCTCTGAAGTCATGGACAAACAACGTGTTGAAACCTCTGAGGAAAATGGCATTTCTCATTGAGCAATAGTGTCAGATCTTTGCTGTCAAAAGTATCCACAGTGGACACATTTTACCCTCTCATAATAATTCCAAACCTTTTGAAGCACTTCCGTGATCTCATAAAGATTTCCCCTGGTAACCTGTAAACAAAAGGTCAAATCTGCATTTATCCAGCTTCCACAGCTACGGTAGATTTATCACTGCAATATCCGAAGATATGGCATGGGCAAGCAAACTTGAGAATTATATTGAGCTTCTAGGAGGCTTGGCCTCCAGCACTTTTTCTTCCATTTTTCACAGTGATCTTTTTTCTTATTGGATTTGGAAAGAAGACCTGATAAAACTACTTCAGAGCTTTATTCATTTTATAAATCACTTACTATTTAATCTAAATCATAAAAACTATTCAAGTAAATGAAAATCAATTACAAATGTCTGACTGTTTTGTCAGGATCTAGCTAATTAACTAAATTTTAAAATAAGCTGATTATTATAGTTATCAGGTACCTTTTTCAGGGGTAGAAGTTAGTTTTGACTATCAGGAAACTTCAATATTAAAGTCGAAATATTTCACCCTTTCCTCTGTATAGTCAATTAATCTGTTTTCCCAGTTGTCTGTGTGGGTCTCTGACACAGCAACAGAAGAGAAATGTGATTGTGAAACCACAAAAACTGGCAGAGATGAGCAGGGAAAAGTGAGATACTGGAAGCTATTTTTAAATCTCTTTTAAAAAAAATTGGCTAGGATTTATGTCTACATTGTTCCTTTAAGCTTGAAACTGTTTGAGCTCTTCAACATCTACGGTTTTAGCAACAGGTGGTACACTTCCTTCTGAGTCAACCTTGAACCGGTGTCCCTGTGTGGTGGCTGGGCTTGCTGAAGGTGTTGCCTTTTAGATAAGAAAGTAATAGTCCTGGCTTTATCATATTACAAATAAAAAAAACCCTCAGACTTTTCAGAAAAGAAGGAGTTTGTACCTGTGTCCTGCCCAAACATTCCAGCTTGGATAATTATATTCTGCCTAAATTCCTCCTGCATTTCTACAGGATACAGTACTCTATTTCTTTTCCTGTGCCAAACTGCTGTACAGTAGTATTGTGCATTGCTAAACAGCTGTTTCATTCAAATCCAGAGTTGCTGGCCACATTTCAAAGATAAAGTGATGCTGTAATATACTGGCTTTAGGCCTGATTCTGTGACCATTAAAGTGTGGTAGTACTTATACAAGCAGTCCCTCTGAGCTCAAAGAACTTAAAGCAACCCCTTGGATACACAAGCATTGTTTAGTGAATTACAAAAACTGAGCCTTCTGTGAGCACAAGTGAGTGTTTGATGTTGCCCTCTAGTGGGTGGCCTACAAATAGAATAAAGATCTACTAGCAGCTACGGGAGTTCTCCTCATGTGATGGAGGCTTCCATTCATGGAGCTCACGATTCCAGTTTCTGAAGTCCCAGCTTCCTGTTTGCATGTGAATGTGAAAGAGAGGGAGATTTATATAATAATTGTGTCTGTTGTCTCTGCTCCAAGGACAAAACTGTATATGCTGCAATGCTTTGCAAAGCCCTTTGATGTGTTTTGATTTTAAAAAAGGTGCTGCATGAGATAAGGTGCCATTTATTTCCAGTACTCTCTTGTTTTGATTCTTTTTTAGATTTAAAGTTTTCATCGAAACCACAGCGATAGCTCAGTGCAAGGCAGCCGGAGCCCTGTTTTACCTAAGTGAGGCAGAACATAAGGGAAAAAAAAAAGGCAAACAACAAATATATGGAAGAACAGGGATATAAATTCTTAGCTGGCATAAGTCAGCATAGTTCCATAATATGATCCAGCATCTGGATTGCCCTCTCCTACCCCAACCACCAGAGATCAGAGTCCTTGTGTTAGAATTAAGGAAGCAGGTGTTTGGATTTTTTGTTGGTTTTAGGGTGGAGGGGAGGAGGGACTGGGGAGAGGATTTTTTAGGAGATAGCCTGGATAGATTTATTGCTTTTCTTCCCTCCTTCCTCATTACTTTCCCTAATTTATCCCATGAAATTACACTGGCAGATCACTGTGTTATAGATACTTCAGGCCCCTTTATTTCTCTTCTGGAGTCCCCTTCACAAATCATGCCCAAGTTCCCATGAGTTTAGCTTCCTATCCATGCAAAGAATTCAGTTTTCAGAAGCATGAGGTGTTTAAGTTGAATTGATAGCAATGGTGAAAAGCTGAGAAGAGAACCGGGGAAACATGACATGGGCAGGGGTGGGGGCAGGAGGAGACAGTCTACCCACAGCAGATGTCACTAGCTACCATTGTATAATCAAGGCTGGATTAAGAAATTCAAGAAACTCTGGAAAGATGTTTGGAATTTTGGCAGATGGGCCCAGCATTTTTTTTTTTAAAAAAACATGTTTTTACAATAAATTCAGTATTAGCACCATGGGTCATGAATCACTAAAATATGGAAATAAAGGGGAAAAATGAAAGGAAATGAGTCTGGCTCTCAGTGCTTTTGATTCCTTGGGATGAGAAGCAAAATTCAATTGAAATGTTTCCTGGGGCAGAGAAAGATTAAAAGAAAATTAATGGTACTGTATGGGCACAAATAATGTTTCATAGGGTTTGTCTGTGGTTATCGTAGCTAACGGCTAAATAAAATATTAAGTTAGAGTACAGGTTCCAGTAATACAATATGCAGCTCTTCTTATTTTTGTCTGTTACATAAATAAGTTACCACTGCACCAGTGACTTCGAGCCCTAACTTCAATGAATCCAAGTGTCGTGTGGCCAAAGTTTATATATTTGGGTACCAAAAGTTAGATTCCCTAAATAAATAACCTGATTTTCAGAGAAGATGCAGTTGCTCAGCTTCTACTGATGTCAGTGGAAGTGGTGAATGATTAGAACCTGTGAAAAAATTAGGCTACTTACTGTAGGCACTCAAATTTGAACATTTTGGCCTGTATTCTTAAAGAAGAGTGTTCCACTTTAGTGTCCCAGACTTTCCAAATGAGATAGCCACTTCACCTGTATTATGCTGAATTTATTTTGTGAGGCACCCTTAATTCGGCTGCAAGCAGTACAGCTGTCCTCAGTGAATTTATAACAAATCTTAGACCACTTAAGCCCATGAACTAGATTTACAGAGCAACTGGGAACTACTACATCATCCACAGCATGAAAAAGAATCTTCCAATTAAACCTTACTCTGTAAGGGTGTAACCTTCCTTTCTCCCTACCACTTTGGAAATGTATTCACCTCAAAGCAACTCCTTCCAAACAATTAGAATTTCCCTTTCTCACTCCTTCCTGTGCAGACATCATAGCATGCCTCCCAATCCCAAGAATCCTGTCTTCTATTTTGCATCCCATGAAATTCAGGATACTAACCAAATACCAGGGTAAGATGGCCAGACTCAGGATTTTCATCTTTTTAGTTAGTGTGTAAATTTTTTAATATATTTGTTTGTTGACACTTTGCTTTCTCAGGGCTGCTTCCTTAAATTCTCTATGGAGACTGCTGCCTTCAGGGGTAGTTGCCATTTTGTGATACATAGTTTATATACCATGATATAGAGGTGACACCTGCACATGTGGCTCTCTTGTGGAGATTTGACTTTGTTCTTTCTTGTTTTATTGCTTCCCTGAATCTAAAATAAAATTCAGAGTGAAAGTATTATGACATTCCTGTGCACATGTCATATTCAGGTTAGAATGCCACAGGGCTTTTTACTGAGTGATATACGGCAAGTCTGGGCATCACACAAAATACTACTTTCCTGTCACCTTAATATATCACATGGTAAGTATTATGGTAGACTTCTTCTAAGTCAGCTACAGCATTTTTCTTTTCGCTTGAAATCTAAAGGGATAATGTCAAGAAAATAACCATAGTGGGCAATTCACATCTTCGGTGCTGCATACCTAATATACAATCAATATCTGTGCTAATATATTAGATGATTAGATGAAATAGAAAATAGTTTGCAAAATGTAATTGCTATATACCTTGTTTTCTTTCTTCCCCTTGGACTAGGTATTGGTATTTAATTGCCTCCACATTTCAGGGGAATGTAAAGCCAAGCCAACCCATGGTTGTACACAGGTAGGTATGATGGCACACATGAGATGTGCATCCATTGGGCCATCCTTTAGGAGAGAGCACGTGCTCTTCTCCACAACCAGACATTCCGCCCCTCTCAGCCCCTTTCAGGGTAGCTTTGTTCTACAGAGCACTAGGAAAGAGAAGTCCCTGTTTTTCAATAAAATTTAAGGACAATTGTGGATGGCCCTTGTACAAGAAGCGCAAGTTGGGGAAGACAAAAAATATTGCCAAGCTCCGAATCCCTGAGTCTACTCGCCTTGAAGTCAATGGCTGGCTTAAACAGTGCACGATGAGTCCTATGAAGAGTAGGATTTTGCTTACTTAGCCAAATTCTCTGCTAATATGAATCAATGAAATTCCACCAGCAAAATATGTGTCCTTTGTTAAGCTTATTTATGAGAAGTTTATAAAACCAAAAGAGATGTTTATGTGTTGCTTAATTCCATCACCTGCTTCCTGTTTTTAAGTTAGCTATCACTACCATGTATCTCTTACAACTTTTTGAATCAAAATCTAAGTTTCGGGCACAAACAAGTGTCTCTTTAATTTGATGCACAATCTCTAAATCCATAAGCAAGGTTGATCTCCCACCTTTATCCACCTATTTTACTGTTCAGTTATTCACATCACTATATGAGAATATAAATTTAATATTGTACTGTCATTTATTATGTGTTTGAGGCCTTTAGGTGTTACCACTATATAAAATGTTAAAATAAAATAATTAATAATAATAATAGATTTCAGTTACCATACCATATGTCACATAATGCTTGTTCTGTGTTACACTGAGCTTCTCCTTCAGAAATCAGGTATCTGCAGCAAGTGTTCTTTTTGTCTTGATCATGCATTAAATCATATTTAATATTGGATATTAAATGCAAAACGTAATATACAGAAGAGATGAATGTGCATGCCCTGGGATTCATAATCAGGACCTGGGCATACAGATACATTCTTATTTGTATTCACTTTGGAAAACAACATTAATTTTACAACAGCAAAATGATCCAGGAAAATAAAGCAGGAGGAAAATAGAGTAGTGTGATGCTGTCATCGTTTTAGACTAAGCATGGGTTGCGGCTTTTGGATGGCGTACACACAAGCCCTTGGCTTTGTACGGCAGCCTAAATGGCTTCTATATGTGATTATTGGAGAGTTTGGGCATGGATTCCCTCCAGCCTGAGGATATGTTCTTTGTCTTTACCTTTGGGTGCCATAGTACACAAACATAGAATTAAATGGAATAGCATGTAGCTCTGGCTACGGCTACCCTGACAGCGGCAAAGTTGCTGCCATCAGATCGATTTCTCTGGATCGACTGAGCAGTCAGTGAAGACCCGCTCAGTCAATTCATAAATCGACGTACTAAAACCACCTTCACAAGTGGTGTAGTGCTGCGTCGACAGGAACACGGTTCCCGTTGGCACAGTGCAGTGAAGACGGCGTGCAGAAGAGGAGCAGAGAAGTTGATGGGAGTTACGCAAGTTTTTTGCATAGCTTGAGTAACTCCCATCGACTGCTGCCAAATCCCGGAGGTAAGTGTAGACAGGGTCACAGTTTTAAAGTAGCCTTTAAACATTATGCCCAATTCCCAACTGCTGCCGTATACTGGTAAGGTAAGCAGGCAGACAGATCTAGGGTGATAAACAACTAGCTTTTTAAAATACAACAGGTTTAAATGCAACTACATTGGCCAAGATTTTCTTTTTAAACCTGTCTGCAAAGATAGTCCCAAGCCTTTTCTTCCAAACCACTCTCCAAACAGTGAAAACATCAGCTATAATCAAGTTCTGTGCACTCCTCAGCCTGTGACTGGCTACATATAATCACCACTATCCCATTCTGTTACTGACTAAACAGGTACCATACCTCATTGTAAATAATTATATGCAGATCTATGTACTTCTTTGTGATTAATATTGTGTACACCAATATTGGTGACATTCTGGTACCAAAACAAAGTTTCAAACAACACAATTATGCTTTTAATAATTTATTTTTCATTTGCACCCTGATCTCTACTGAACACTGAAAATGTATGATGTAGGACATTTTATGCTGGAGATCTGCTGAATATTAACAAACCATTCTAGCTAGGCTGCTGTAGTTCATAGTGTTAAAATTTCTTGATAAAAATATAGGCTTATATTTTAATAGCTGTTGCATACATTATTCACGACATTCAGTACTTGCGTGAGAAAATTTCTATAATAGTAAACAATTTATACTGTCCAGTGAAATATATCTAATATTTCCACTGTCTAATATTTCTGTTCATTGCTTCTATTCCAAATCTCTGTAGTCAATTTCAACCACAGCAGAATAATTTATACTTCCAGTACAACCTGTATAAGCTCACATATTTAGAAGTTTAGGTATAATGCAACAGCAAAATAAGTGCACTGGCACTAAATGTACCATACAGGACCTCAGCCTACAAGTGAATGTCTAAAAAAAACCAACTTTTGAGATTAATATATGAAAAGCTACAGTTATTTGGAGAAGTGGATAATATCTTTTCACTTTGAAATAGGGCCTATTTATTTAAATGGCAGGTAATCCACAACCTTCTGGCAATGTATTATTGGAAAGCATATTTTACAAACTTTCATTGCATGCATGAAAAGATTTAAAATTAGCCCAGCTTTTTGTTCCCCTAGCTTTACAGAGGAATGCCTCTTTTTGTCATTGTAAGTCACAATCACCGTGCAGAGAAGCTTTCGTCAAATAAGCATCACAAAGCTTGTTAAGGCAGGAATTAAGGAAAAAACTAATCAGATCCACATGGCAGTTCTCTCAACACTGATGGGCTGTTCTCCCAATGTACGCTTGCATCCCACCTGTACCTACATCAGTGGGAGTTCTAAATGTGTATGCAGAACAGAGGAATGCAACTGGCAAAAGGTTGTTCTGAGAGCAAAATTTTGTCCTCAGTAAACATGCCTTGTTTACATAACATGATATATGCCACAATCCTGAATCATTGCAGTATTAGGGCCACATTTATTTATTAAGGTTTCTAGACATAAACAGAACCACCCTACCTGTCCCTCCCAATACATAAAACTCATGTTAATAAAAAAAATCACGTTAAATCACTTAAATCCACTACAAACTGCCAGACAATCATAGTCCAATCTAACCCTGCAATTTAATTATACCATATTAACAAATAACCTTCAGCCCTCAAATGCCTGACAGAGAAGACTAGGTTTGCAATGTGTTCAGAATGTTAACAAACCTAGACTGTGGCAGAACAAGGGGGACAGGATGGGAGGGGAAGAAGTACATTCCAGAACGGAAGTATTCCCCAGGAGTGGGACTCTTGGGTTCTATTCTTAGCACCACTCTTTTTCACTATGAGCCTGATCCAACACCTATTGAAGTCAATAATTTTTCAAAAGCTCCTAAGTGCCTTGGGGAGTCTGAATCCCATTTTCAAAAGTGATTTAGGCACTTTGGAGTCTAAGTATAGTTGACTTTCAATTTTATCTTAAGTGTATTTCCACTGACTTCAGTGGGCACTGGATCAGACCACAAGTGACCTTAAACAAATTACCTAATTACTAAGTATGTCAGTTTACCTATCCCTAAATAATACTTATCGACCTACTTCACAGGTGTACCTTCAAGGCTAATTAATCCATGTTAATAAAGACACTAACTACAAGAGGCACACACACTGTGAGTGGTCAGTAAGACAACTCCTGTGCTTAAGTGTTTACAGAAGCGTGGAATAAATACTTATCTGATGTCCTTCATGGAGACCTGCTGATATGTGTAAAGTTATGCATGTGCTTAAGTGTTGGCAGGACCAGAGACCTAGACGGATGATTGACAAACACACAAATGTCACAGAGTAACAAATGCCAGGAAACAACAACAACTCTATACAATACAGAAAAACATCTTCACCATGGTCTTGCTAAAAACCCCAAGTAATATCCTTTGGGTAAATCTTTTTCAACTACTTTTTCTTACTTCAGCTTTGCTTTGACTTTCACTAGGCCACACAATGACAGGGTTAGTAAAGTAACAATTTTTAGTTTGCTCTGCCCTACACAGAATCACCTTCAAACCCCAGGTCCTTTAATTGTTCCCTGACACAGTGGGAACAAACCTGGCTTGTGAAGGGGGCCAGGTGAATCCCAAAGGTCAGTGTTCCGTGTCTCATTTTCTATAGTTAGTTACTAACTGTGAGACCATTTGGCAGCAGCAGCCTTCAAATAATTAGTTCTTGCTAAGATAGGCAGGGATTTTAGGGAGAAAGTACAGAAGTTGTGTTACAAAAACCCCAATCTATCATTTGTGCAATATGCCCTACATAGGAGCAGCTGGAGGAAATTGTTAGCAGTTTAGAGTGCATGTCCTCGGTAAAATGCTGTTTATAAACCCTAGTTTTCTTGCAATTTATAACTCCCATTCCCATGCTCCAGTTAAAGGTAATGACAGAAACTTAAAGAATTGGTGTATATTATATTGGTGTTATAAAGAGCAAAAACAGTACTCTCAGTAATTAAGCTTTTAAACAGAATAAATAGGTTGTTGGGACAATATCATTTTCCCTTTAAAATTTTCAGTAAAACATGGTAGGATGGTAATATTTTCCATGTTTTAGTTTTTTAGACTTGCATATAAACAAACACATTTGAATAAGTAAAGTTTATTGTGAATTTTTTTAAACCCAAGTGTATAACATATTACCATCCACAGAACTATGAAGATTTATTCAGAATTAGATCCACACTGCGGATGTTATTTTGCAAAGCAGTGGTCTATATTAACTTTAGAGATATTAAAATAAGCGGGAAACAAGCCCTGTTGAAATCCACAGGAATTCTGCCAATGACTTCAGTGTAATTTCACCCTAAGGTCTGATTCTGGTAGTTCACTATGTATTCTTGGGCTTTCAGTCACTGAAAGAGATAAATGGCCTTCACGGGTGTCAGGAGTGGATCTGAAAGCTTGCTACCCCAATCCCTGATGATTGAAGTGGGGAGAAGAAGAAAAGCAGTCCACCACGTTACCCACATACCTATGAAGTTACTTGTGGTACCTGTGAGGACTGGCCATGCCTTGCTAGCCCCTGGAAGCTGACAATGGGAAAAAAGGGCTTCATAAGGACCTTAAATATGTGTTTGCCTACACCCAGTAGAAGACACTTTTAATGAAGGGAGTGAGGAGGCCTGAGATGCAACTCTTTATTGCCTTCAATCTTGTGTAGTCATTTGCATCTGTGCATAATGGGAGAGATTCTCACCTAAGCTCTGGCCCTTTATACCAAGTAAAAAGGATGCTAAGGATATGTCTACACAGTAAAGAAAAATCCATGGCTGGCCCATGCATGCCAATTCAGGCTTGTGGGGCTCTTTCGTTGCTGTGTAGACTTCTAGGCTGGGGCTGGAGCCAGAGCTCTGGGACTCTCCCACCCCACAGTAATGTAAATGTAAGTCTAGGGTTACTGGAAATTGAGTCAGCTGACCCGTGTGAGGGAACCCTGGGCTTGAGCATCTACACTGCATTTTAATTCTAGGTTAAGGACTTTCTGACCTGTGTTGAACCTAGGACTCTGGCGTCCGTCCACACTGAAGTGCACAGACCCAAGTCAAAGTATCCCTACCCCTGAGTGCCGTGTCCACATTCTAGCCCTATGAATGCATGGCACTGTGGGGAAAACCGTACTGCCCATCTTGTTTCCTAACTGTGACCAAGTTATTGATAGGACTCAGGTGCCCATATGGAGCACATGAGTACATAAACTGCATAATTAACTCCTTCGGTGGCTATTTCAGTAGAACAGCTGCAGTTGGAGAAGACTTTATACTGAACTACCTGAATTAATCTAAAAATTGGGCTCTTCACCTCTAGGCTGAGTCACATTGGCAGGAAAATGCCAACATGCACCTGTTCTGAGGATAATTAGGACATTGGTCTCCAGGGCTGTCAAACTATTAAAATGAAACTTTTGCAATTCTTAATTTTTAAAATGGGATGTTCAGTGAAGATGTTTTTGTTTGGTTGGTTTATTTATGTTTGTTTGCAAGTTTGACATAAAATGTAGGTTTCAGAGGAAAATAAAACATCTCTCAGCCTGGCGGCTGCTGGCTACAAAGCAGTGAAGTATATCCCCAGAGCTTGGGGTGCAGTGTGCTCCAACACTCTTATATCCCCCCTTATATCCCTGCTCCTGCCACTCCCTGGGAGGCAGGAATAAAGGATCCCTGGGAGGCTGCGGGAAAGTTTTCAGGTGGCTCCCACTTGCTGCCCTGACAGTACACGTTGCCTGGGCACCCTTGCACATGCAGCCCCAGGAAGGGCAGAGGAGGCTCAAGAGCAAGGGGCTAGAGAGCAGTGCAGGGACTAAGTGGCTGTCCTGCAGGGAGGAGGAATGGCAGGGCTCCCAGCTCAGCCTGGCCCAGGAGCAATGACCCCCAACATCCTGGCAGCCAAGAGCCACTGACTGCCTGTCAGCTTTGCTCCCTGCTCTGGGCAAGCTCAGTAATGGCACTTCTGGCTACACTGGCTGCTTGCAATGCTGCTCCTCTGCTGCCAGGAATCCTGGAATACATCTGGAGGACCTCTGGGACTCAAGTCAAGCCGAAGCTGCATACACAAAGGAAATCAATAGGGCTCAAATCCTAGGTCCCAACTTACCAGTAGCTCAGACCCTCCAGCCCTGCAGGATCCTGGGACCATAGGACTGAACCCTAGGCTAGCACAACTAGTGTGTGGAGGCAAATATGGGGTTAGGCTTGAGTCCAGCCTCAAGTCTGGGCTAACATTGCTGCGTAGACATAGCCTAAAAGGCCTTTCCACTAGAGCTAGTCCAAAAACAAGAATTTCATTTCACAAAAAACTTTGAGGTTTCAGCTCTGGCTTCATTCAACATCGGAATAAATACCACAGAGAAAGTGTGCTTGTCTTGAACCTGGATTTCCACATCCCAGATGAGAGCCTTAACAATGGGACTATTGATGGGAGAGGGTGGTTGCTTTCCTCTCCCTCTCTTTCCTCCGCCTTCCAAAATTCCATTCTGGACCTGAGAAACCTTCCTGACTAAAGTTTTATCAAAACCAATTATGTTCCCAACAAGATGCTTTAGTTTGATGAACTGCCTTTTTCTGATGAAAAAACATTTCATAGGAAAAGTCCCAACCTCCTCTACTTTCCACCATATAAATGACACTCAGAGCACTTCTCTTCTATGCCAAAAGCACCAACCAACCAAAAAACATTTATTTATCCTGATACCTAACAGACTTTAAACAAGTTAAATAAGATCTTTAAAATAAATCAGTAACAAAAACGTTACTCTCAGCAAAGTTTTTATCTTTTTACCCCAAAAAAGCACAGTCCCTGAGACCCCATGAAGTCCCCTCAGGGCTTCACCGTTGTTTAAAAAAAAACAAAACCCCGGTATGTGGGGAGAAGAAGGTGCCTACCGAGAACCCTCTTGCAAGCCGTAGCATAGGGGCTGTGCTGGGGAAGGATGAATATGTTGGGGAGAAGTCACCATGCACAGCAGTGCAGAGATTTATACAGCTCCTTTGAATACATGCTATATGGTTACACTCTCATTTTTTATATTTGCCTGTTTAAACCTAAAATATAGGGAGAAAACTTGCAGTTTGGATGTGTGGTCAAGCTGCTGAGATTGAAATGGGTGACTGGATGCTGCCATTATGAACAGATGCCCTAATTTTTCTGTTGTTTTGGGGGGGAGATAAAGGAGGAAGTGAAAGGATGCATGGTCACAGGGAATCTATACCATCTTTCCGCACTTAATTTCTCAACAGTAAATCAAAGGTTTGTTGCTTCGTTCTGTGTTTTCTTTCCTCCTCAAGAGTCTCTAAGGTTAAAGCACAAGTGCTTTAACAGAGCAAGGTTGGAGGTTGATGCACTCTGCCTTCATGGTGATAAATCCCTTCCCTGAAAAGATAAAGGGCAATGATCTTTTGCTATCACTACCTACACTAGAACAAAATTCCCCTGAGAATAAACTATTCAACACTGCTCTGGAACAGATGCTACATCACCAGGAGAGGAAAGTATTCTTCTACCGATCCATTATTTACAGAAATCAGAATATACACATTGTTTGACCAAGTCATCTTTTTAATAGGGCAGTTTTCTTTAAAAAAAATCAAGGCTTATATATTTGTTGATTTATCATTCTAATTGATGTGCAGCACCCATGTCATTTGACTTAGTAACAAATAGATAAGCCTCTAAATAAATATAATTAAAACTGTGTAATCCCATTACTTAAATGGTATTTTAGCATTTGGGCTTTTTCCCAAGATTTCAGTGATTTAACATCTTGTCAGATGAGCCAATCAGTGACAGACAGGGTTTGAAAGCTAGAAATACTTCAAGCCCGAAATGTGAACATGCTATTCTCATCCTATTAGGTTTCATAACACTGATATAATAATTTCCCTTTAACATTGCTCATGTATCCTCAGGCTTTTTCATGGGTCTTGGGAAGGAAGTATTTTACCTATAAAAGAGAATCATCATCTCTCACTCAACATGATTCTTCTGAACTTGCAGCTCTTACAAACTTATGTAAACATGTCACCTTCTGCTGCTGCTTCTGGGTATATGCATGTAATAATAAATAAAGGCCTATTCCTGAGAGGGAGTGAAGTCAGTTCGAGTTGTGGGAGATAAATGCATTTAAGACCCTATTTTTTTCTGCTACTATCTGTATATGGACAGCAGCAGTAGTACAGTAAATGTAAATTCTCTGTTCTAGGTAAATCAAATTTACTGTTCTTCAATAAAAAGTATCAGTATTATTATTGTTGTGCCAGGTTGGCTCCTTAATTACTGTTGACTTGAGAGATGCCCTTAAAGCAAGAATTCAACCTCCTAAATATGGAGAATATAGCATAACCTCCACCAAATTACACCACTTGTTCTTTGAGTACAGGATGAACTTTATGACAATTTACACATTTCTACTTTCTTCCCTAGCCTCTTCACATACTTGCCTTCACACACAACCACTTACCCACTCCCCACAGCAGTGTTATCAGGTGTCAGGGACTTCATTTACCTACAAACAGCATCCAGAACCAAAGCCAAGGAATGCAGTTTACAAAGGGGGAATACAAGGGTGCCTTTTTGGGGGGGTGGGGGGTCTTTCCCAACCCTATGCCCGCTGGCTGCTCTAAGTTATGGCACCTGCCTACAGTTCCAGTGGATGATGAAAAGGTATGTTTGGGATAACCTGTATAACCTGATATATGTTCAGGATAACCTGTGTAATTCACTTGTGCATTTGCTTCCCATGAATAATGTGACCTACCCAAACTCAGTGATAAAAGCTTTATTCCCCCATCTCCTGGACCTCCCAAAAATAAAGAGAAAACACACAATGCTGTTATGGAAAGGTTTTATCAATATGAGTTTTGGTTCAATGCATTGCCAACATATGGTCAAAGCCATGAGGCACTTTGGGAGGTTATCCCAAACAAGTGCAAACGCAACCTTGATACCACTCCACACAGTCAGATATTTTGTATAACTCTTATATGTTACAGGAAAACAATTTTAGCAATGTTTTAGAGTGGACAGTTAAAAATATCACAGAGAACTATTTTTTATCCCTCTTCTTGCAAAGCCAGGAGTCTTAATCATCATGAGTCCAACCGTGCAGGAATTAGAGGTGGCATACAAAGTCCTAAAAATGATCTAAAATAGCTTTTCTATGCTTAAGAATGTCCCAAACTTAAAGTCTCATATCTTGGGCTGGACCCTATTGAAAAATGGAGTTCCCATCTTCCCAATGATATGTTCGTGGTTAAGATTTTCCAGTGACTGGTGATTTTGAGCACCCAACTTAAGACACTTTGCAGGAGTCCAATTTTCACTGGGGGAAGGGAGGATTCAGCACTTCCTGAAAATCAGCTCCTTTTAAGGCTGGCCACCCAAAATCATCAGTCACTTTTGAAAATCTCAGCCCCTTGTTTTAGTCCTGCATGGCCAAAATTACCAAATTTTAAATGTGCCTTTTTTATTTTTTAGAAATGTGGTCATTGGCCCAAGAATGAATCTAGCCAGTCTTGGGCCTTAGACAGGAATAGTTTTGTAGGCAAATGCTACATTTAAGGGGAGTGCCAGAAATATTTCTCTGTTTTATTTAAAAGCTGTTAGAAGTTGCTCAGAGAGTTGAAATTTTGGAATAAATTCCAACATGTTGGAAAGAGTTTATGTGAAATGCTGTGTGTGGATACATACACCAATCTCTCTCTCTCTCACACACACATATGTGTATATGAACTAAACTTGAGTTTTTATAGCCAGAAAGAGTTTATTTTCAAAAAGCAACACAGGTGATTAGCATCTGCAAATTAATTAGCTCTGCAAAATTAATTTTTGTGGCTTGCATGACCTGGGATAAGCTTTTGTGGCATGGAAACAAAGCATATTTTTAAACACTCAACCTAGCCTTTTCAGTGAAATACCCGAAAATAACATTACTGAAGTAGGCTTTGAATTGAGGTAGTAAATATGTAGCCACCATATAACTGTTAACCCTAAATATACCTTTAAAAATGGTAGTTAACAGGTAATTGAATTATTTAATCTAATATAGTAGATATAAGAATTAATGTATGCTATTAAAATACTAATTAATTAGAACATCTATTGTGTTTAACTACCATGCAATATGATAACAGAATGGCAATTTCAGTGAATGCCTAATACATTTTGTTAATCATATGGTGACGGCCTTAATAAATTCAAATAAAAATTGTATTGGGAAATCATAATTCTAATCAGTATCCTTTATTGTAATATTTGTTAGGATTAGACAATTATCAGCAAAGAAGAGAGACTCTATGCTGATTGCTCTTGGTAGCAATGTAATATATTCCATGAAAATAAGAATTAAATGATGACACAAAAGCAGCATGCCTCTCTGTGGAAATTTCCTGAAAGCAGACAACTGCACTCAGACACAGTCATCTTGAAAGTGAAGGCTACAGTTCATCATTGCTGTTAAACAGAGCGCTTTGCCGTGAAACTAGGATAATCTCAGGATAATTACAGGTTACTATAGTTACCCTATTGGGCCTGTGCTGTTATAACTTCCATCTTAACTTTCTAAGGAAGCTTTGCTGTCATTGTACTCATTCATGTACTGCTATCATAAGACCAAACAAAACCAGGCCATCAAGGCAGGGAAAAAATGGCCTCACTTTTAACGTTGCTTGGTACTATAATAAGATACTGAGATGAAATGTATATTTTGTGTGGCGGTATTCAAAAGACTAATTTACTTTCCTTTAAGCAAGTTCTACAAAATGATGCAATTTATACAGAAAAACTGCACTATGTCTCTGATATACACCATGGCCCTGAATTCATTCAGGAATGAATTGTCATTACATGAACCAACTGGTATCGTATCAGTATGTTGATTGTTTTACTAGATAAGGTTTTTAGATTTACCTTTCAAGATTCTACAGATTCATAATTATGTTCCAGGAATACTTTGTAATATGGAGAAGTGTTAAAGCCAACAATATTTCTAATCTTATCAGTGGATGAAGATTTTGTTCCCAAATAAAGAAAAGCAGATTCTTGAGAACTGCTCAGGTGCAGTCATCAACAGAAGATAGTGTCTTATTTGCAGTTTCCTCTCCAGTTACTTAAATTAAAAACAAAAAAACAGTCAGACACTCATTTTTGTAAAACTCTATCTTAATGGTAAACTAAGCATCTGTATGTATGTATGTACATCATGACTGTGTACTGGCTGGAATGTCAGTTCTGGTCTTATAGATATGACCATGTGTTCCTCCAGCAGCTGCAGCCTCTCTACAAGTTAAATCCTAAGAGTACTATGTAAGATTAAACAGATGTTGCACAGGTTACTTCTTGTTTCATACAACGACCTGATCACGGAAGCACACACAATTAATTTCACTCACAAGCAGTCCCACTGTCTTCACATGGGAATGCTTACAAAAGAGTAAAGTTATTTATATGCATAAAGGGGGCTACATACCTTTGGGATTTGCTGATGAAGATGTTGATATGCATATACACTTCCAGGATTGGGGCCTACTTATGCAATCTATTGGCACTTAGTGAGTTTATTGGCTGAGGATCTTACCAAAAAGCAACTCAGACCACTACAAGATAATCTTGCAAACTTCTGTTCGCTGAAGTCAACCAAACTCCATGAGTAAGGATTGGTGGAATTGTGTCGTACGCTGTTTTTCCTGAGATCACAAATAAGCATGTGTGACTCAAGCATGCACTTCACACCATTGCTCTGCTCTCTGTCCTGTTTCCATTCTCATCACCTAGTGGTGGACTGAAATTGACAAGATTCTTGCTCTTTGAACACATAAGAAAGCAGGACTCTCTTCAATTATAATGTCTTGCTATCTAAAATAACGTAATAGAAATACAAGAGCCTGATTCCTAACTCTGTTACACAAGTGGTATGCTGGTGCGACTCCACTGAAGTTAATGGAGTCACACTGGCATGCAGTTCATGTAAAGTAGTGGAGAATGAGGTCCATGTGTTTCCATTTTAAGCAGCAGTCATCTTAGAACCTAGATGGTAGAAAGAACAACTGGTGTCACAATGGGCATTCAAAATAGGCAAAAACCAAAGCCTCATTTCTCAAAGCATGAAACAAACTGTGCTGTTTTCTTAGGAGTATTTGGCATAGCATAAAACAGACTTTTTTGCATGTTGAAGTGAGGTATATGACAGCAAATAATATGGGATGTAAGCAGCTGGAAGTCAACAGGCAGCACCTTTATGGAGATTTTATAACAACAGGCTTATCTACTGTCAAGTGCAATTTTATGAGAATTGTACAGATGTGTGTATGTGTGGGTGTGCATGTTCTTTTAGAAGAGGAAATATTGTCAGCCAGAACATGGATTTCATTAAAACCATATTCTGTAGTTTGCATCAATACTATAAGGCTGTGTTTAAAAAGTTTGATATTACAATGTGAGTTGAGATTTAAATAAAACCATCTATTTTTTTTTTAAATTCATGACAAATAATATCTTTAGAATACCATACAGTCAGGCATCTGCATGAAAAGTAGACTTGGTACTGTAATAACACATTCACAAATCAAATGAAATTTACATGTAATTTTGTGTTAAATACTTTTGCAAAATAAATACTGACATATGACCCAGTTTTCCAGCTGCTCTGTGTACAATACTCATTAAAGGTAAATGGAAGTTCCATGTGTAGAGTAGCAGCAGAATCAGGGGAGAGGAGGCAGAAGAGGGAACAGGAGAAAGAATATATTTTTACTATTTTTTTCATTTAGGAAGTACATGGCGGATGCATCAGGAAAACCCAATTCTACATTTTATGTATTTATCAATTATTTTACTATCACAAGCACTTTTTTTAATGAATACACTCTATTTTTCTCCAAAGTAGATTACAAACCTCCGATTTTTAAGCAGTTAAAACCTTTTTCCTCTTTGGAACTTAGCTAGATTTATCTTTTACTTTAGCAGATGCGATACTCTTTTTTTAAATTGAGTTCAGCAATGTTACTTTTCATCAGTACTGAAGCAGATTACCTAACCCTTAGCTATGGAACAGCTGGGATTTACTTTTCTAAACAGGAATTTTATTTTGGCAGAATCAGTTCTGCTTCATTTGTAATAGTCCCTCTTAGATTTTTTTAGGTTGAAAACAAATGGAAATAGAACACCTGGTAGCTGTCATGTCAAAGTAATGTATTTCAGCCTATGGCATACTCCATACCTTGGGACTTCATGCTTAATGAAATGAGGACTGTTCTGATTCTAGCCTTTTCTTTCCACAAGTGTCTTACAATAGTCTGTATCTCATAATTTTATATCAGTATCTGACAAAGTTTTTATTTTATAAGATTGTGCTGGATCTTCTTCAAGTCACAACTACAGCATAGCACCTACAACAATCAAGGACTCGTGAAGCTGGGTGGTTCTCTAAATCCTAACTACATTGTGTGTTCACAGGATCCTCATGTAACTTTATAAACATTTCTCTTCCCCCAACCCCCGGTTATGTTAGTCCATTTTGCTTCAGGAGAAATTCAGTTTGAAGGGTGGGGAGGACCTAAAGATATGCCTGTACTATGCCTGAGAAATAGAAGAACAATGCCTCCCAAAAGCTAGGATGGCACAAAGGGTGTCTTATACAGACAATAATAGCATATACCATATTTATTATTATCATTAGAATTTTTGTCTTTTCTCCTTTCTCCCTTTGCCCATTCCCTACCCCATTATTTCCCTCTGGACGTCTTCTCCCCCTCCCCCACAGGGTATGTCTTAACTGTAGAGTAAACTTGGGTGATTGACATACAAGTTAGCTTAGTTGGGGTGTGAGCAGCCACACTGGATTTACTGTGTTTTCACTGGTGCTATGCTCACCTGTGCATAACTCTAGGATTTCTAGCAGCATATTCCAGGGTTCTTTGTGTTTCAGTAAGCTGAACTGCTTTATTGTTCTTTCCTGGTTATTTGTGGGAAAACTTGTCTGTCATTACAGGAAGGTATTTGAAGGACTATCGGCACTTGAGTGATTTAGCATCCATCCTCACTGCAAAGTGGCTGGGTCACCAGCCTGAGTGAAAGCTTCAGTTGGACTTTTGTCTACAGTCCCAGATGGGCCCACTTGCTCAGGTTGAAAGCACCACCAAAGTCAGGTGAGAGGGTTGTCTGTGAGGATGGGATTGGGGCAACACCCAAGTAAGAGCCAGAAGGCTTGTATACACTTGAAATTTTCCAGCAGCACAGCTGCACCACCAAAGCACTTCAGTGTAGACACCACCTACCCCAACAGCAGGGGTTCTCTCATTGGTGTAGGTAACCCATCTTCCCAAGAGGTGGTAGCTAGGTTAATGGAAGAATTCATGGCAACAATGCACAGACTTCTGTCACTTGAAATAAAAGAGTGGCTCCATTATCTGGTAGTAGTAGAAAACTTACCCTTCACCTGGACTAATCACTAGACAAAGATATGACCCTGTTCAAGTATGTTACATTATGTTATATTCACTTCATAAGGGACAAATCTTGCAGGCTTTATTCAAGGAAAAGCCTTATTGAGTCTATTGTTAGTTCAGCTGAGTAAGGAATTAGTAAGAACTGCATGATTTGACCCTAGTTGTCTGTAAAACACCCTGTGCATCCACATCATCACTTACTGTACAGAATAAAATTTGGGTACAACCTATGGAAGAAACCGCAGACATAGTCGGTGTTGATTACTCTCAGCGAAGAGACTAATACCATTGCACTGAAAATCACTTCAGTAAATGCCAGGCTTTAAAACAAATCCTTTTTGTAAGACTCTTATTAAAAGGGCATGAAAGCAATAAACAGAATGCAGCATTTCTAAAACTGTCAATATAACTGCTTTTAAAAGGAAATGCTGATAGTTAGACCCTTAATTTCCTTACCCACTTTCTCCTACTTCTTTCTTACAGCTAAACTTTTGATCACTTAGTCCTTTCTTCCACCACTAGTTTGATCATTCACTCTGATTGTCACACAAGTGGATGTCCTACAGGCTGCTGTAAGGACTCAGTTAGCTTGGCATAAACGTAAATGGGGGTATAAATGTGCGGTGGTATCTTTGCTATATTGTCCCACTTCATTTGGCCTAAGTCTATTTCTGCTAATACTCACACAAACTTTGCAAAATGTAGGGTTACTCAAGTGAATCCAGTTCAATGGCACTATTCAAAGGATGGGAAAGTACATATTGTTTCACAGACATTTCTAAGGGTTGTAATTCTTTTGCCTCTTTATTTAAAATTGCATAGCAATAGGTTACAGAATGACCATGACAGCTTTGAAACCCTACTGTTTCGCAAGAAGAGTGGTGTCACTAAGTTTAATGAATTGAAAACATTCACTGTTTTTAATAATTTGTAGAAAAGAAGTGAAATTGATAGTAGATTATGAAGTAAGATTATAGTGTTATATTTTCTCTAAATAAATGGTTTGTAAAGGGCTGTTTCTAGAGAGAGAGGAAAGGGAACCAAGTAATCTCTACATACTAAGCTGATAACTGGCAGCTGGTGAATGAAACCTTTAGGAATCAAAAAGCAATCTCCCTTTGGGGAGACTCATTTTCTGTGAGTACTTTTTATTAGCGTTTGAGTCTCTACGCCTCCAGGAACAGTGTTGCAGGACGTCCCTCTAAACCGTAAACATACATTTCTAGGGCATTGGTGTACAGTAAATGACCACCCATGAAAAAATGCCAAGCAAAAATTAAGCAAAAATGGACAGAACACAATCCTCAGAAATGAAAACTTTGGAACATGTCATGGAAGTTCCACAGCTGAATTCATTCACCACAGTCCTAAGATACATGCGCAATTATCCCTCATTACTTTTTTAGTTTTCTACAACCCCTTCCAAACAATCGAGAAGTTCTAATCTCTAACTGTCCCCAATAAATCAAAATTAGTTTAAATTCCTTTTATTCAGTATTAGAAAAGTGAAACCAACCTTTAACAACGTTTAATTGTAAGCAGAGGGTCACATCAATGAATCCTTCAGTCTAGAGTTTAAGGCCCACCATCTTGCAGCTTGTGTCATCATTTACATCTCTGAAAAATGACTGCAGAACAGGGGGAAATTCCACCAAATGAGAATTTTCCACTAATTTTACACCCACTTTGTACAGGTGAAAGGAAAGGAAGAAAGAAAAATTCCTATTTACAACTGTTTGTGGAATTGAAGGGTTCTTTTTGCACACTTTTTCCTACTTTACATATTACATTCCTGATCCATATTGGAATTGTGACACGGATCAGACCAATCTAGTTCAGTATCCTGATCCTACCACTAGCCAATACTACCTGCTGTAGAGGAGTAAATCCTGTTGTAGTCAATTATGGAATAAATTGTCCCCCTTGGGAAAGTTTAATTTCCCCAATAACCAGAGGTTGGCATCTGCTCCAAAGATCTTGTTTGTTTGTTTATTTTAGTAAAGTAAAAAAAAAAAAGTGAGTATACTGCTTCTGCCAACAACGTTGCATGGGACAAATCTCTATAATATTATATATATATCAAAACATCCAGTAGAAGTTCCTTTTCAGTGTTTTTGTACAGAGCATAGCACAAACTTGTTTAGGGCCACTGGGTCACTACTACAGTACAAACAATAAACAATAAAATACTGCTTATGAGAAAATACTGGAGGAATATTACATTTGCATAGAGTTAACACACAGCTCATGTCTGATCTGAATACTCTGAACAGCACAGTTTACATCTGGAGTCATATGGCTATCCTAAGACACATTATAGTCAGTAGTAGGGTGAGAATGAGTAGGAGTTATAAATACACAAAAGTTTACTCTGGTATTGCCATATTCTTTGAACATCAATCAAATCATTTTCAGAAACGCAACACTTAATAGTCCACTTGTTTAAAAAAAAAAAGTACAATCAGATGCAAACCTTTTGAAGAACAACATTCTTATAATTGCATTTGGATATAAATTGGCCATCAGGAAGTTTTGGCTTAAAATTAGATGAAGATTTCTAACCATTAGAGGAATGAAGTTATGGAACAGCCTTCTAAGGGGAGTAAAGGGGGAAAAAACCAAACTTTTTGCATGATGGACCATGATAATTTTATGGAATGGATGGTTTGATGAGATTGCCTACAATGGCATGATTTCTCTTAGTACATATCTACAATGGCCGAAGATGGGACACTAGATGGGGAGAGTTCTGAGAGATGACAGAGCATTCTTTCCCAGATATCTGGCTGATAGGCATTGCTTATGTGCTCAGAGTCTAACAGATTTAGTGTCAGAAAGGAATTTTCCCCCAGGTCCGATTGGCAGAGACTCTCAGGGCTTTTTGCCTTCCTCTGCAGTATGGGTCACTAGCTGGTTTGAACTAGAGTAAATGGTAAATTCTTTGTAACTTGCAATCTTTAAATCAAGAGTTGAGAACTTCAGAAGTTATGGACCTATTACAGGAGTGGATGGGTGAGTGAGATTCTGTGGCCTGTAATATGCAGGAGGTCAGACTAAATGATCATGATGGTCCATTCGAGTCTATGAATTTGTTTATAAGTCTTTTTTAGGATTTCTTAATAGCATGGTCCATAATTTTCCTCACACACACTTATAAAAATGCCTGTATAAAATCAATGAAAAGAAATCTATAGTAGTTTTCATGGACTTGTATGTATCAAGACATTTCAGAGAGAGTTTTAACTATCCACACTCTGAATGGACTAACCTTCTGTTAATTAATTAGGTTTTTAAGCATAAAATACTCATTAATGTTCATCTGAGGTCTGTGCATAAAGCCATTATGCAGCAATCAAAAAGCATACCCACAACTGTCTATATGAAAACAAAATCTCAACAACCAGCTATTTAAAAAATATCGAAGTGCGTTTAGTAAGAAGAGTAATTATTAGAATTTAAATATTTCTACCTTCACATGCAAAGATCAGAAATTTTATGAAATTATGTAAATAAATCAGTCTTTCTTCAGCAGGTGGCTCTGACCAGTTTTATTTGGGTATAAATTTAATAGTGCTTCTCTAAAGGAGCTACAGATCAATGCTGTTTCTACATGCTGAAGTCTAATATGGAAAAGTGCAGCTAGAAAGTGGTGCCTGGTTATGATGTGAGATAACTAAATTTAAACAGAAAAGGATTTTAGTAAGAATATGCAGGGCAGAATTCTATTTTTAAAAATATTCCTGGTTCACGAATAAACTTAGACATAACTTGTCACAACACCTACAATTATAAAGATTGCATGGCACAGACAAGATCATCCTCTTCCCTACAGTAGATTCTGAATGTAGGGTAAATGTTATACACTAGAGGTTTATATATTTTTAATGATTCCCCTGGTCCAACTGACACACACCATAATCTTTAGTGCCTCTGACGCAATACAACCAGTATCTTAAAGGCTAAGAAAACAGAACATCAAGTAGCACTAACTTAGCCACCATGGAAGACTGACTATATATGTGACTTCATGACAAATTTCAGTTCACAGAAAAATCAGTTGTCAGGGGAGTGGATGCAGGAGGGAAGAAATGAAGTTATCAAAGAATTTTACCACCTGGAAGCAACCAAAGACACTGTAACACTCTAATCTCCATCTCCATCTTCACTCTAATCTCCATCTCAATTCCTTAGCAATGTTCAATTCCAGCCCCAAACTGCCTTTGTCTATTTAGTCCATAATTCAGTAAAGCACTTAAGCATTTTGCTGAATCAGACCCTAAGGGCTGCAAGTTTGCTGGGGCATTACTTCTTTCTCAGCTGTGCTGAGGGTAAATTCTATGTAGCTGAGATCTATGGAACCTAGTATGTCAGACCAGTACCATCATTTAATAAACGAGCTTATTAACTATTACTTCAAGTAAGGTCACTTTGTTCATGAATACAGACCGAGGCCTTGATTCTGCAATCAAGTCTGAATAGACAGACTCTTGTGACCTCAGAAAGCCCTGCAGTTTGCAGAGAGGCACCACGGGGGCTTAATGGTCTGAATGCAGGATCTTGGCCCAAGAATGCCAAGTTCATAGCAAAATGCTATGCCATCTTCAAAGGAGAGCGTGATTAGCACACACTGTAGTGTAGCCCATAGGACTAGCCTGCTTGCTTGCATTATATAGATATGTATCTTTTCTCATAGATTTAAGTATGATTGTGTGATTATAATAGAGTTATAAATATATATATATATTTTGCTGTAATGCAAGGTACCTTACAGGCCATATCCTGTATGACGGCGACTAGTTAGCACACACATATTCGGGACCTTTGGCTTAGATAAGTGTTGAAAGTGTTGACGTATAACAAAAACAAGACATATATGGTCATGGCTTTTGCCATAGATGAGTTAGCAGTTAGCATATATACTCGGGACCTTTGGCCTAGATGTTGAAAGTGTTGATGTCAGGCACCAAACTAATACACCACAAAACCCACAAAGGGCAAAATAACAAAGGTGAAGTAATGGAATTTTCTGGAAAGGGAAGTGGATATTTTCATTAATATGCATGAACCTGCCGGCCTATAGAGTATCTGTACCCCAATAATTTGGGGATGGAAGATCCAAGTCTGGACTTAGGAGGACCCATATTTTTAGGGTATAAGAAAGGGAAGATAGTGCTATTTGGGGTGATCGATCATCAGCTACTCCTGCTTGAAGTTTCTTTAGTTAGTGTTAAGATTTTCTTCTTCATTTTATACTTAGTCTTATTTGTAGCGTTAGTCTTAGTCTTATAGTTCTTAGCTCTTGAACATTGCTTACTCCACCCCTCTACTCAAAAGTTGAGGAACCAAACATCTCTCTCAACTAGGTCACCAGGGAAGGGCGTGAGTATATTAATCCAAAGCATATAATAGAAATATATATGTCATATGAGTCTTTAAAATTAAGATTGTATTATCCATTTGATTGTTCACTATCTCTATATCAGTCATTTGTCTATCATTTTATGTTATCTTAATAATACTTATAAAATTATACAAATTTGGTTATCACTAAGAACCTTCCTGTTGTACACGCCGGGGTCCCTATAAAACTCTTCTGGAGCCTGATTCAGGGACAAGAACCTTCTAATCAAAGCAATTGGCAAGCCTATAGCCCTATTAAATAACTAATACATTGAAAATCAGGCTACAGAGGCAATGGTAATCTACTTCTTGAGATCGAGATATAATTTGTATTCCACTGACATCAGAAACTGGCATACATTCTGAAGAATTAGAATAATGTGTCATAGTTTACATTAAGTATATGTCTCCATTTATTTTGAAATGGGAATTTACAGACTCATGTAAACTGCTTACCTTTCTGACTAAACTATCAATTTTTCAGTGAGGTAACTTTAGGAGATGTATTCTCTTGACAAAAATGTGTAAATCCCATCAATGGTGTTGGGAATATGCACAAACTTATGGCCAAATGCCTGCATTACTTAATTGGTTTTGAATGAACGCAATGACAGTAGAAACAATCTGAGAGAGACCACAGGTATGGACAAAAATGCAGAATAGACTATTGTTATGTATGTACAATGGTGTTTTTCATGAGGTATGAGAACAAGGCTTTTTGTTAAATACATTCTGACCATCTGTCAGACATTCTGTAATGGAGCTTTACACAAAAAGCATGAAGAACATGGGACTGTGCCATTAACCACCCCAATTTATGCATAAATACAATTTATGCTTTTGGATAGCTGCATTAGGAAATCTGAACGCTGTATCCATTTCTACAGCCACCAAATTCCAGAGTGGTCTCTAATTACAGCTTTGATGGGGATGAGTTAGCAAACCAATATCCTGCTGCAGAATTATCTGAGTCTCCCTGCCTTCATTCTGAACAATGAGCTCTTATGAAACAGGCTGCTACATGTATTAACCGCCCCCAAAACACACACAAAAGAATACAAGTTATTATATGCAGCATAATAAATGAAGCAGTCAAACCAAAGAATTGGTAGGTCTCTGCATCAGTGCTTAAAAAGTCATCAGGCAGACATCATAGTGTCATTATTTTTCATGTATCTCAGAACCCATAACAAAAGCACACAACAACTCCATGCTCTACGGTCCACTCATGACTTTATAATCCTTTTTATTTCAGCACCCTCCATCCCACACCAATGAATTAGGGTTCCTCTGCAGCATATTTAAGGAAGTAAGAAGAGAAATTAATTTAAATACCATCAGTGTAGGAAATTTACTAGTTTACAAAATAAACTTGAAAGGTAATCAGATTTTGATGGTAATAAAAAGTTAGTTCTGTAATTTTGTGTTACAAATGTCTATGAACAAAACAAATCATGAAGATTCGCTAAAAAAATCTAGCTTGATCATGAAATGTATTCTGTGTACGGAATAAATTTCTAGAAATAAAGTGGTACCACTTATAGCACCTTATGCATAGAAGGGATGTGGAAAGCAGGTTGAGATAATGTTATTAAAGCTTGTATTGCTTCTAGTGAGGCAAAACAAACCCAAAACTTAAGAACTCAGGTGGAATATTTCCCATCCCAAACAACAGAGGACAGCCAAAAGTAACACATTTGCCTCATTCATTGTAGGTAAATAGTAAGGTAGTATGCAATAGAATGTCGTAATTCTGTGCAACAATCTCAACTGGTATATTGTTGAGGAAAAGGAATAAAGTGTCTCTCAACTTGGACAGTGTTTCCTTAAATAAATGGTCTTCCTTTAGCACCTCTCACTTCCGGGCTCTGTCCTGTATGGTTCCCTTTCCTCTCACCATATTCTGAGCCAGATGCTCAACAGGCAAGAATCAGCATAGTTTCACTAACTGTACTGGAGCTATGCTGAAGTATATATGATGTCTTAATCCTTGGTTCCCTTATCCATTCATGTATTCAGGTAACACGTCCATGGTCCATACTACTGACTTAAAAATCTCTCTCTCCAGGCCTGAACTATCTCCCTTCCTAGGTCATCATGCCCATGCTTCTCCCTCAGCCACCACGGCTTTTAAATAAATCACTGAATTATGAAATCTATTAGGACTGCTGCAGTATTGGGCAGGCTTTCTAGATGATCTAGTTAGTCCTTCTAGCCTTAAACTCTATGACTATATGACTCCATCCTCTGTTATATACAGAAATCTGAAAAGCTCAGAATATGAAGGAAATTGTTTTGATTAAACTTTGAAAGAACAAATGGTTATTTTCACTTAACTCATTATTAGGTTTAAAGTAATGCAATAAACAGTCATTAATGTAAATATAGCACTTACTCCTACTGCAATATGTCCATAACAAGTCTTTCCCTTCCTCTTCCTTGTACTGGATGGGATTCCAGTAGTTTATTCTCTCCACCCTTAAAGATAGTATTTAACGATATAATCGTGGACCCATTCTTCTGTTCTGAAACAATTTAATATAAGTCCGGCGTCCTACATTACTACAGCTTCGGGATCTTTATCGTCTTTTGATTGCTTCAGGTAATAATTGGTCCTAACATATTATTAATATGTATTAAGCCCTCTAAATGATGTTTCAGATGTATTGTTGTGTGACTCTAAAAGCATTCCCACTGGTTTAAAATGTATCTTCCTTGAACCAGTAATCTCATTTTTCAGATCTTTAGGGAGCACTGCTCATTACATGCACCAGGTTTAGAATTCGCAGCATTAATTTTCTGTGCACACATGAATAATCAGGAAACTGAACAATCAGGGAAGAAAACAAAACAAAAAGATTACTTCAGTGTATTATTATACTATTATATTGCCAAATATGATTTCTCTAATAGACATTCTATTTCATCTATTAATAAATATATGCCATCTGTGTGTACAGAAAGAGACAGGAAGTGTATGTATCTCAACAATCTATGCAGAGATCTTTAAGCTATTTATCTGCTATTGAATTTGAAACAAAATATTTTTAAACAATTTTTCCAGAAAATAACCCTTACAATTTTTAAAATTAATTTAGTTGCAATGATAGCCTACTCCAGTGGTTGGCTGGTATTGTAGTCAACACCAGCAGACATACTCATCAGATGGGCTACTGCAACATCAAAAGAGAGCCCACTTCCAGAATTATGTCATTCCCAAAGAATGCCACTTTTGATAGTTAGTTCCACATGTACCTCCATATCTGGATGACACTAAGAGATGACTATCACATCTCTTGACACACCACTACAATGCTATGTGAAGATGTCATTGCATTCCACTGCATCAAAAAATCATCATGCTTTGATACAAGAAGATTGACTTAAAATGTGAAGTTTTAATGTAATGGCATTTCACAGCGTGATGATATTTTGTGCACTCCAGAAGTGATATTGTGCTCTGGACAAGTCACAAAATGTTTGTGGGATGCAGGACTACCATGAAGAACCAGGCCACATCCCAGCTAGCCCCCTCAAGGAAATGTGGGGGGAAGGGTCTTTAAAATACCAAGAATGTGGCCTAAGCATCTGACATAAGCATCCTCACATAATTTGGTCTCAGGCTTCAAGCCAACCACAAACATTTAATTGCAAACTAAAGCTATCTGTAAATATCCTCTATTTTCTTCATTATTGCCTAATAAACGATGCTTCTTTATTAATGTCTTTCAGCTAACAGTGTGCAAAAACACGGTTTCTTGCATCAAACAAGTGTGTAAATCACTTTAATAATATCTTAGCATAAAGTGTAAAAGGTTAACTCAAAATACTTTCAGAATGAGTAATGAAATGCTACAGAGTGAAGTACAAATAATGCACAATTGGAATCTGTTCTAATCTGTACATACAAAATTTGGAAATGCATTTTCACCAGAGTATTTTTCCTGAGCTTTGTACATCATGTAGAATTTTGTATTAATTTATACACAGTATTTGGAACTCTGTACCCCCCAGGTCATAATATCAAGGTTTTCTAGTCTCTACGAATCATGAGACCTGAAGGGCATGATGGTTTTACAGCTAGCAGAAGACAAGAGATAAGCATTATTATACTGTAAAACATGGGTGAGAGTAAGTCATTCTTATAATATGTAGTAGGATGTGTGTGCAGGTTCAGAACTATTTCCAACACAAAATCCATTAGCACTGATAAAATCTATTAGTTCAGTAGGGCCAGTAGCTAGAGAAAATCTATCAGACCTACAAATATATCTACTTAGGTGAGTGATGGTAGCAATGGAAAGAGGGCGTAGCAGTGGGTGAGAAGTTGGCCCATATGTTGATTGCAAGGAAAGAAAGGAAAAGCAGATTGATAATATTTTGATACTCCTGTTTCGCTATTTGATAATGATCTGTGCTTTATTTTTTAATATAGTGTAGGAGAGGGAAGTTGGCCATTTGGTTAAGGCCCTGGTCTTGTTACCTTTCCCTCTGCCACACATTTTCTTTTCTGGCCTTGGACAAGTCTTTTAACAGCTCCAGCCACAATACAGCAAAACACCTAAGTGTATGCTAATATCCAACTCTATTTAGCATAGCACTGATTTCAGACACAAGCAGTGGGACTTCAACAAGTGCTTAAATGCTTTGCTGAATCGGTATTTCAGTGCCTCAGTTTCCTTACGTATAAAATATGGATACTGCAGCTTCTAATATGTTGGAATGTGATCTTTTACATACAACTTGCCATATTACAGCAAATCACTAGCCTATCTAACATAGTATCTTGACTTTTCAGTTGTCTATATCTGATGCTTCCAAGGAAGCAAACACATTATTAAACTGACGTTCCTTAGGTATAGGGACTATGTGTTGTACAACAGCACCAAGCACACTGTTAACATTGTGAATGATGAAGAGACATCTAGCTAATTATTTAGCTCTATATCATACAATGAAAGAGCAAATTCTTTCATAAAATATAAAGAATAAATACCCAAAATATACAGAAACAGTTAATGATTTTGTGTTCTGGTAAGAAGAGATGGGAGGGAGCAAAAAGAAGGGAAGAAAGCATTCTAATGAAAAATACAGTCTGTAGATAGATAGATAGATATATCTATACACATACACTCACATCAGTTAGATCACCTATTTGTTTTAGATCGTCCACTAGCTAGATTTTTCACAACCCCCTGTGCCCCCATTAGAGGAAAGAAAGATTTGTCAACACTACTTTTCCATTAAAAATTTTAAAAAATCAAGAATTTTCACAAAATTCCATGAACTTTACTCATCCTCTTCAAAGGTAGCACTTTACAGCAGAAGACTACTGATGAAAAAGAAAAGGGTTTAAAAGTGAGGTGTTTACCATTAAATCTGGAAAATTTTGCAGAAAACATCAACAACAGCCCCACCTGTCTATTATGCCAATTAAATTTCATATCTTTATTCATGTCCAATTCAAGCCATTCATTTTTCTGACTACCAAAATCTTCAACCAGTGGCAAATATAATCAATATCTGTATTTAAATAAATGTAACATGTACCTAATAACATTAAAGAGACTCATATATTGTGTCTATGGCTGTATCTATTTATGGAGCATTAGCTACGTTAACAGCGTCAACAGATTAGCTCTTAGTAAAGATCGGCTAACTTGTTAAAAAAAGTACTAGAGTTTTAAATCACACTTTGAACACTTTGTGCAGTCTCGGGAGCCCCAGAACCAGAAAGACAGCATCAATTTTGAGAAAATCCAGAAGAGATGATGAATGGGTTGGATGGACTAATCTGCGAGGAAAAACTAAGAGGAGCAAGCACACATTACTTGCAGGGAAAGAGAACGAAGGTTTGACAATAGTCTATAAACGTTCAAAGAGTATGTTAACATACAGGAGGATGCAATGGAATAAAATGGAGCAACAGAAATTAGTATGAATATCAGGAAAAAATCTTAATATAATGTCTATTAGGTTATATATTTATTTATTTCATTTCTTTAAAAATTCATAATTCCTATGTTCTGGGTATTATCCCATTGGTTAAAAATACTAAATTTGTTACCAAAGGACTGCCCACGATTATTTTTATCCAAACCCTGAGGGAAGAAGGACTTCACAGTGTCTGAAAAGTTAAGAAATCCAAGCTCTAGGTGTGTTGCTTTGAGGGAGACACTCTTATTCTATAGTTGTGTGAGGGAAGAGATTGTAACTAAAAGAAACTGCATAGCTGATTTTTTTCTCCTCCTAGAACTGCTGCCACAGGTTTTAGTACAGGAGGGGGCATCACAACAAATCTAGAGAAGGAGGATACAGTAGAACCTCAGAGTTACAAACACCTCAGGAATGGAGGTTGTTCATAACTCTGAACAAAATGTCATGGTTGTTCTTTCAAAAGTTTACAACTGAACACTGATGTAATACAACTTTGAAACTTTACTATGCAGAAAAAAACTTCTGCTTTCCTTTTTTTTTTTTTTTTTTTTTAAATTACTTTACACTTAACAGTACTGTACTGTATTTGCTCTGTCCCCATCCCCGCCCCCCACCTTTTTTTTTTTTTTTTTGGCCTCTGCTGCTACCTGAATACATACTTCCAGTTCCAAATGAGGTAGTTGACTGATCAGTTTGTAACTCTGATGTTCCTAACTCCGAGGTTCTACTGTGTTCCATGGTTAGGGAGCTGGTCTAGGACTTGGAAGACCTAGATTCATTCCCTGCTTTGCCCCAGACTTCCTATGCTACTTTGGCCAAGAATCTCAGTCTCTCTGTGCCTCAACTCCCCATTAGTAAAACGACTTTCCCTATCTCACCACAGGTGTTGTGACATTAAACACAAAAATTTTGGGTACTCAAGTACCAAAGAGAGGCTCTGATAGACCAAGATGAGGAGTGAATTCCAAACTGAGAACCCCACACAGAAAATGCCTTCTTGTTTATATCAAGGGGTGTCCAGTTCAGTTGCCTTAAGAGATTTGATAATATCTTTATAACCTGAACAAAGCATTAGAAGTTTGTTACTCCAAGTCATCTTTAACTCACTAAACCACATTCTCTCTTTAGGTTACCCCACAACTCAGGGAATGCTTGTGGTGAAAAGTGCAACTGAAAAGGTATGGTTGGGGGGGAGAGGGGGGAGGGAGGGGCAGGGCACTGTTGTCAATCCAGGAGACCCAGATGGTCAGTGAAACACTAAGCCCTGAAGGGATGGGCTATAATTCAATACATCCCCCTGACAGCATCCCTTAAAAGGTCCCCAATAGCATCCCAGCTGATTGTTAAAGCTGCCTTATTGTAGCAGAAATCCTAGAGGAGGTGGAAACACCACCCAACTTTTCTGCGTGTCGAACAGATTGTACTGGTATGGGAGGGTAAGCAGACAGGATGCTGGAACTAAGGGTGCGGTAGCACCCACTGGCTTGAAGTAGTAATAACAACCAAATACATGGTTTTTGCTTTCAGCACCTCCACTATAAACATTTTTCCAGCACCCCTGTAGGCAGAGATACAGTCTAAAGCCCCTATACTAGCAAGGATCAATCAAGCCCATTGTTTCTACATATTGGCAGTCTCTCTCAGTTAAGCGTGCTGTTTTGTACTATATGTTACAGTTTTTAGGCATGAGCAAATTACCGTGAGAAAAGAATTCATTCTTAACTCTGATTTTCTTCGATTTATTACTTGAATCAGACCGTACACAGAAAAACAAGTTTAGATGTCTATTTCATGTGAATATGTTTGCATCTCTTTTATGGTGTAACTTTTATTTTATAGGACTTTACTGTCCTGTGCTTCAGGAATAGCATGCAACCCCTCCACAGTGCCTCATATAAAGTTGCATATTCGACCTTAAATTGCTTGTTATTCATATCCTCCCACAGGGGACACATTCAGATCCAAAGATTTTAGCATTGCTCTGCTGATGTCCAGATTTATTTCTCTGTTAAACATGAATGATTCAGCATCCCAGTTATGAATTTAATGTGTGCTCTTTGGATGTATAAGCTTGCAGATAACCACAAAACATGGCTATTCTACTGTAAAACAGATGTTACACTATGTACAATTAAGAATTTATTATTTTGTCTCATGTCTTTTCAAAGTAACCAGCCACATGAAATATTTCATACTTAGGTTTTCACCTTTGTCATATTTAGCATCTGTGCCAGGCTATCGAAGAGCACAGGGTATTACAGGCAGCTCTAGAAATACTTTAAAACAAGTGGAAAAGGTATAATGCACAAAATTAGGAAAATGCAAACTTTTTTACTTCCTTTGATATAGGGGACTATATGCAGACATTGTTGAAACCCACATTCATTATGCTTGCACACATACTATTCCATACTTTGTTTTTAAATATCATAATTAGACTTTAACTGGGAACTAACCTAATATGCTAATGTTTGTTCCAAAAATCCTACTTTTTGCATGAAGAACAGATAATTTTAGCAATTAAAGTGAAATTCGAGCCTGAATCAGATACCTGCAGCGCTAATTAGTAAATTGTTTCTTATCAGGCCTCTGATATTGAGCACAACGAGACCTACACAGAACGTGTAAAACAAGCCCAAGGTGTTTTTCAGACATTGCCATTTCTAATACTGTCAGTAGGAGACACTTAGTAAGATAATTCCTGCTATCTATCATTCAGCACATCTCATGAAATTTAGCAATCCGCTGGCTCAGCACAGTCTTTGTTTACAGTTCCCACTTCCACAACATGACTAATGTGCTTTGATCTGGATCACTTTGAAAAAGGAGAAATCATTGCAAGGAAAGTGGTTAATGTGTGAGGAAGAGAAAATGAAACGAGGAGGACTATGTCTTCGCTATTTTCCTTCATGCTGTTCCTGGTCTCTGAACCATTTTCCATGCTGTTTCCTGATCTCTGAATTATCCCTGATCAAACAATACATTTCCCAACAAATCAAGAAAAAATATGCATAATATTTGGCCCCACCTTAGTTACATTAGTACTGAGTGCACAGGACTGATTTCCAATTATATTTGTTTATCTTTGTAGCCAACAGCCAGTAACATTACTAGTAAACAGCTTTAAAATATTCACAGGTTATTGATTATACACCCTATTTCATATGGCCAGGTTCTGATACCCTTAATCCCCTTGAGTACTGCCTCCCTTACTTCTTGAAATCAACGGGGCAAATTGAGAAGTAAGTTAATGATCAAGATGGATGAGAATAGTAGAATCCAGATTCAAACTTTGTTCCTTTCATGAATGATTTTTAGTTCTGCTCATAATGCTCAGTAGCCACTGTGATGGATTTGTAACACACCACAGCATATAGGCTACACAGTGGTAAAAACAACTTGAGGATGCTGTGAGCAGAGATGGGCATGACTGGAAAGAATTAATCTCTACATTCTACCCCCAGAAAATGTCTGAATGGCCACTTCAACTCATTTAACACCTGGAAAGTTGAAGATGGTATCCTTGAAGCCTGATGAAATCACCAAAACATACTTGCCTAGGGCTGGGACAGGTATTTCATTGGCATTCAGTACTGTTACCTTGATATATGGCAGCAAGAAAACCCTAGCCCTCAGTCTAGGAGCACAAGCAATAGAAGTGCAGTAACAGTGTAATCCAAGATAGGCCAGTCATCCAGAAAAGATTGAATGTGGAACCTACTAACTGTTAGAAACCCTTTTTTGTTATTTTCCCTTTTTCATTATTGCTGACATTTCAGATGCTGTTCTTGGTTACAGAATAGTAGCCTATGGCAGCTGGCTAGGAAAATGAAAGTATGAAGATATATACTACACTAAGAATGATGTGTGAAAACAAAGACTTGAGATAGTTCATTGTCAAGACATCATGCTGCTTGTGTTTTTAGATGCATTAACCAAGATAACAGCTTGTGGTGCAGTAAAAGGTAAATCCAGGCATAACAAGCCAAGGCAGAACAAACAGCTTTAGGGTTCTATCCTAGACTAGCATAAGCCTTTTGCACACCTGCAGAGGGATACAGGCAGAAAATGAAACTCACTTAAACAGTAATTCTCCCCCCCCCTCCCCCCCCCCAACACTTGAGTTCAAAGAAAGAGATGTGGCTTAGATATTAGTGAGGTTTATGGTAAAATAGCAACATAGAACTTGTGCAGAATGGTATTAAGCTACTCATTCTGAAGACTAGCTGATAAACTGCATTACACATATACCTTTGAAGTTTGCTCTTTTGGAAGTTCTTTTGTTACCAGGAAGCTTGTTTACATATGGAAAAACCATTAGATAAACTGCCACAAAGCCACGGTAAGCAATCTTAGTTTGAATTGTCAGAGCCAGCTTGTCTCATGCTGACTGATTCTCAGGCGCTTACTCACATTTCTCTAGGAGTCAATGACTGCTTTTACATCTCACATGGATGATATAACTTTGAGTCTACATCTATGTTTAGCAGCATTTCTTTTGATAATGACTTTCCAATTTTTCATAGGCAACAATACTTAATAGTTATCTCCCAAATAATTAGAATACAGAAGAGAAAATTGAAAAGAATACAAAATCTGTGGAATACAAAAAAAAGTGCTTCACACTTTAAGCATATGAAATAATTCAGTCACAGAGTGGAAAGAGTTATCAATCCTCACATTTCATATCTGAATTGTTAAAACTATTGTCCTTTTTTGTATATGCATGCAGGGACAGTTCTGACTTATTTAGATAGGTCTATACACAGATAGACCTATATTAATTAATATGCATAATTAGGGTTGGAAGGATTATATTTTTAATTGGAAATGCTGGCAAATGTTGATTTTACCATACACACAGCCCAACAAAGAAATATTTCCACCAATAATCATTGAAATATATAGATAGGCAAAGTAAGAAAAATGCTGTGCAGGAGCTTATTAGTGTTTGATTTAAGGATATTTACTCTGTATATTTTGACATATGATGTTGACACTGTGTTTTAACGGTTATAAAACTCATTTTTTGACTTTCGACATCCTCCATTGTCTGCCCCTCCCATAGTTTTCTGCAACTATAAAAATTTAAACAAACAGAAAAATGAACCAATCTGTTGAAATTAAAAAAAAAAATGGAATTTTGTCAATCTTATGTATAACACACTACTTTTGCCATTCTACATGTCTCTCTTCCTGCAACCTGAATATGAACTACCACCCTCTATTAGAAGCAATGTCACACCCTGATCAAGTGCAGACCAATCCCTAAGACTAATACATAAGTATGACTGTTTCTTAGTGCTACATAAAACTAAAACCTATGGTAATTAAGCTACACCCATGTATATCATCTGAGACTCAATCCTTATTACTTTTATAGCTAATCTGGATCAAATTAAAATAATATTAGAAATATCAACACTTATTGACAATCTGGTGTATAATGCTTACTGCATTCTTAATAGCCATTTTTCAAAATTTTTATTTATTTTTAAAATGTTGACATTGAAGCTATTGCATCCATTAGACCTCTTTCCCACATTTTAAAAATAATGCAGATAATGATGTTATATACATATTTACAAGAAGATCTTCAAACAGTTTCCTAGCAATAAATAATAATCACACGTAGCAGTTTTCACCCAGATTTCAAAGCACTTTCCTAAAGATATTTTCCCCCCATTTCCAGATGGGGAAATGGAGGTATAGAGAGGATAAGCAATTTTGCCAAGGTTATACAGCATATCAGTGGCAGCATCAGGAACAGAATATTGGTCTCCTGAATCGGAGACCAAAGCTCTAGCCACTAAACTGTGCTGCCTCTAAGGCACAAAGAACTGAAAACCCACAATATAAGAAAAGGCCAAAAACTCTGAAAGCAATGTCACAGCTGTATACAGAAGGTAAGATGCCACTGACACTGAATCATTGAAAACAACAGCATTTGGATATCATCAGCATATTGTGCCCTTTAGGATTAACAAAATATATTGAAGCCATTTATCCTTAACATAATATAAGAACAGCCACGGGTCCATCTAGCCCAGTATCCTGTCTTCCGACAGTAGTCAATGCCAGGTGCTTCAGAAGGAATTAATAGAACAGGTGATGATCAAGTGATCCATCCCATAAGCCATTCCCAGCCTCTGGCAAACAGCAATCCCTGCCTATCCTGGCTAATAGCTATTGATGACCTATCCTCCAGGAACTTATCCAGTTCTTTTTTGAACCCTGTTACAGTCTTGGCCTTCACAATATCCTCTGGTAAGGAGTTCCACAGGTTGACTGTGCATTGTGTGAAGAAATACTTCCTTTTGTTCATTTTAAACCTGCTACCTATTCATTTCACTTGGTGACCCCTAGTTTTTGTATTATGAGGAGGAATAAATAGCACTTCCTTATTTACTTTCTCCACACCAGACATGATTTTATAGACCTCTATCATGTTCCTCCTTAGTTGCCTCTTTTCCAAGCTGAGAAGTCCCAGTCTTATTAATCTCTCCTCATATGAAAGCTTTTCCAGACCACTAATAATTTTTGTTGCCTTTTTCTGTACCTTTTCCAATTCTAATATATCTTTATTGAGATGAGATGACCACATCTGCACACAGTATTCAAGATGTGAGCATACCGTGGATTTATATAGAGGCAAGATGTATTTTCTGTCTTATTATCTATCCCTTTCCTAATGAGTCCCAACATTCTGTTAGCTTTTGCACATTGAGTGGATGTCTTTAGAGAACTATCCAAAATATCTCCAAGATCTCTTTCTTGAGTGGTAACAGCTAATTTAGACCCCATCATTTTATATGTATAGTTGCGATTATGTTTTCCAATGTACATTTACTTTGCATTTATCAACACTGAATTTCATCTACCATTTTGTTGCCCAGTCACCCAGTTTTGTGAGATCGCTTTGTAACTCTTTGCAGTTTGCTTTAGACTTAACTATCTTGAGACTATCATTTGTAAATGTTGCCATCTCACTGTTTACCCTTTTTCCAAATCATTTATGAATATACTGAATGGTACTGGTCCCAGTACAGAACCCTGGGGGACTCCCCAAATTACCTTTCTCCATTCTGAAAACTTACCATTTATTCCTATCCTTTGTTTACTACCTTTTAATCAGTCACTGATCCCTCTTATCCCATGACCACTTACTTTGCTTAAGAGTCTTTGGTGAGGGACCTTGTCAAAGGCTTTAAGAAAATCTAAGTAGACTATATCCACTGGATCACCTTTTTCCACATGCTTGTTGACCCCCTCAAAGAATTCTAGTAGATTGGTGAGGCACGATTTCCCTTTACAAGAATCATGTTGACTCTTCCCCAACAAATCATATGCATCTGTGTGTCTGATAATTCTGTTCTTTACTATAGTTTCAAGCAATTTGCTAGGTACTGAAGTTAGGCTTACCAGCCTGTAATCGCTGGGATCGCCACTGGAACCTTTTTTAAAAGTTGGCGGTCCATTAGCTATTCTCCAGTCATCTAGTACAGAACCGGATTTAAATGATAGGTTACATACCACAGTTAGTAGTTCTGCAATTTCATATCTGAGTTCCTTCAAAACTCTTGTGTGGATACCATCTGGTCCTGGTGACTTATTACTGTTGAATTTATCAGTTTGTTCCAAAACCTCTTCTACTGACACCACAATCTGGGACGCTTCCTCAGATTTGTCACCTAAAAACAATGGCTCAGGTTTGGGAATCTCCCTCATATCCTCAGCCATTAAGATTGATATGAAGAATTCCTTTAGTTTCTCTGCAATAGCCTTACCTTGCTTGAGTGCTCCTTTAGCATCTCGATTATCCAGTGTCCCCACTGGTTGTTTACCAAGCGTCCTGCTTCTGATGTACATAAAAACATTTTTGCTGTTACTTTTTGACTCTTTGGCTAGCTGTTCTTCAAATTCTTTTTGGCCTTCCTAATTATATTTTTACACTTCACTTGTCAAAGTTTATACTCCTTTCTATTTTCTTCAATAGGATTTAAGTTCTGCTTTTTAAAGGATGTCTTCTTGCTTTTGTTTCTTTTACTTTGTTGTTTAGCCACAGTGGCACTTTTTTGGTCCTCTTACTATGCTTTTTAATTTGGGGGGTGTACATTTAAATTGAGCCTCTATTATGGTTTCTTTTCAAAAGTTTCAATGCAGCTTTCAGGGATTTCACTTTTGGCCACTTTATCTTTTAATTTCTGTTTAACTATCTTCCTCCTTTTCTTAATAGCTCCACTTTCTCAAATTAAATGCTACTGTGGTGGGCTGTTTTGGTGTACATCCCACCCCCCCCCCCCCACCCCACCCACCAGGGATGTTTCCATGCAGCTTTCAGGGATTTCACTTTTGTATTATGTTATGGTTACTATCACAAAGTGGTTCAGCTATATTCACCTCTTAGACCAGATCCAGTGCTCTATTTAGGATTAAATCAAGAATTACCTCTCCTCTTGTGGGTTCCAAGCAGCAGTCATTTAAGGTATCAAGAAACTTTATCTCTACATCTCATCCTGAGGTGACATGTACACAGTTAATATGGGGATAGTTGAAATCCCCCATTATTAATGAATTTTTTTTATAGCCTCTCTAATCTCCCTGAGCATTTCACAGTCATTATCACCATCCTGGTCAGGTGGTCGGTAGTATATCCCTACTGCTATATTCTTATTATTCAAGCATGGAATTACTATCCACAGAGAATCTATGGCACAGTTCAGTTCATTTAAGATTTTTATTTCATTTGACTCTATGCTTTCTTTCACATACAGTGCCACTCCCCAACCAGTGCAACCTATTCTATCCTTGCAATATACTTTGTACCCTGGTATTACTGTATCCCATTAATTATCCTCATTCCACCAAGTTTCTGTAATGCCTATTATATCAATATCAGCATTTAATACGAGGCACTCAATTTCACCAATGTTAGTATTTAGACTTCTAATATTTGCCCATAAGCACTTTAAAAATCTTTCACTTTTTATCTGTCTGCCATTATGTGATGTAATTGAATGCACCTATATCTAATTAATAAGAACTACTACTTAGTTATGTATTTTTCCAAAAGCTATTACTTTATTTAGGTAGCAAGCTTGTTTTGATTGTAAAAAGCACTTTTACATACATAGTGAATAGGGAACAGCACATATCTCAAGCATGGTCAATTCAAATATCAATTCTATTTATATATGCCAATTTAGACTTGTGATATTAAAACAAAAAGATAGCCTCTTGAATAAGAGCCCAATTTCAATCACAATCCCCTCAAAAAGATTTTTTTCCTATGACCATTTATCTTCTTTATCTACCTTTTCCTACAAGTGCAGATGTGCATATCATTTTTTCCTGCTGGTGCCTAATGAGTGACTTTAAACATTAGACTCTTCATATGAAAAACTTTAATGTTTGCATTTCTTGAAAGGAAACATTATGCTATTACCCTTTATTCTTGACAGCTGTCCGTAACTGAAGGGCAAACTCAAAAGTCTTCATAGGTTATGATTTAGCAGTTGCATAAAGTCATAGACGCAATGATTTACTTATGGGCTGTCAAGAAGTGAGAGTGATTGCCATACACTATGCTCCAAGGGCCCCTATGGTCAGTGTAGATTATGAAGTGTAGATTTCAGTGAAGATTATCATGTAATTGTCTCAGAAGGGCCATGTAACATGGCTCTTCTGAACAAGTTCCATGGATCAGTTCTTTATCAGCATCGATAACTCAGCAGACAAAGGCCCACAGCAGAGCCAGGTAGGGCCATGAGGGGATAATTTATTGTGCATACTTGAACATTTCCCAAGTAGTGAATTGTTCAAGGAAGTGGTATCCACACAGCTGGTTCTGATGAGGCAGATAATTCTAGCTTTCAAGGCCCTCATGAGAATTGTAAGATTAACATTTTGACTACAATAAACTCAAGCATGTCTCTAGCAGATGACAGCACAAACATGCTTCCCCTCAGAATCAGATAAGCATAAGGACTGTGGTAATAGGGAGGGTAGATGTATTTCATTTGTGAAAGGGATGTGAATTTGACCAAAGGAAAAATTTCATATGCAATTCAGAGAAAGACAGGGAAGAGGAAGGTGGAGTGGGAAAGAAGACTTGTAGGCCTCAAAAACTTTTCCTAGAAAAAAAATACAACATTTTCCTATGCAACACAAGTATCCTTATAATGAAAACCCTCTTAGTTATCCCTGGGGTCTTAAGCCCACCAAAAATGTCCCAATAATCTAGTGTCATTTTCCTCCCAGGAAACTGGATGGACATCTGAGGATGCCATTCTAGACTCCCAAGAAACTTCAGGAGTTATCTGTATACTATGTAGGACTTAGGAGAGATGATAGGTCTCCAGTATATGATTTTCTTTTTCTAAAGAGAGCTAGCCCTATGAGTCCCTGCTAGCAAATATTCCAGTCATAACTATTCTAGAAGTAGAGCATCAATTTTCTCAGGGTAGCACATGGCAAGTTCTTAAACAGATTTATTTGCCACTGCTCTCTGTCCTACTCCTCAGCTTCCCCCACAGACTTTTCCATGTTTTTGCTTCTCCCCTCTTTTGCCCACTTACATTATTTTCTCTTCCTTCCTTCTGCTTGACAGCCTTGACATCTTTCAATACCCTGCAGATTCTACCATCCCCTTTTTTAACAAAGAAAAGTTGAATATTTTTGTAATAAAATTGGATGAGCCAGGTAAGAATTAATGATGGGTAAACCTTAGAAGATCCACATTTTTCTGCTCTCTTTAACAGTACCTTATTCCTGTCTCTGGGTGTAATTTATGGTATAGTCAAGGACCTTGCTACGAACCTCCAGTGCAAGTTACTCCAAGACTGCAGTCAAACTTAAAAGAATATGGGGGATGCCTATTCTCTCACTATCTCATAGCAGTATATGGGAATATTGCCTAGTAAATCTTTCCACGAAACCTATACTATGTGTCTTCCAATTTACAAAGATTCTGGTATCCCCAGGATTCATGATAGTACATAGTTCTAAAACACCAGATCACACCCAATCTTCAGAGAAGGCAAACATTTTTTATGTTCCTTGCTTACAAAAAATTAAAATTGTACCAGGGGCTTTATCTGGTAGAAATCCCTACAGAATCTGAATCTACTCTTTACCTGAAGAACTTACTCCCTCAATCTACTCTTATCAAAAAGAAATCCTTCAAGTCTTAACAGATGTTGTGCTGTTTCCTTGAAGAGATCCCAATGTCTACTTCATAAACATCAATGAGTGGAAATTATTGGATTCTTCTAGGAACCAATGAAAAACTTCAGAAACATGAGTGACACCTTTAACAAGGTAAAATAAACCTTAAATTAGAGGTAGGGTAACCACTACACAAATTTAAAAAAAAAGAAAACAAAAATCCCCACAAACACTTGCACTTTTTAACTCTTCTTCTGAACCTTGATGACTCAAGAGTCTATGATAACTTACACTCAAAGGCAATTCCTGACTATGGTCATCCTTGAAAGAACATTTCAGTTGCACTTAAGGAAACAGTTTCAATTGCTAGGCTACTTGTCTTACATTCTCACTGACACCAACACACAAAGCAATCTAATTCATCAATACAGAAACCTAACAAAACTAGAATTATTATAATGTTATAGCTACCAAAATATAGGTACAAGTTGTTACATTAACTTCAAACCACAACCCCCACCCCCACACCTATGAAACTGTCAGCTCATAAACAGACCTAAGAATAATCTACTGAATTGTTGCCAACTAAAGAAAATTTGACATTAAGTGTTAATGCACAATATAAACATCCTCTTGCTCTCAAACCCAAGACTTTGTCATGTACCAGATTAAGGAAGGAGCTGAAAGACAATCAATCAATCTGAGTGTGGACAATGTATATAATGATAGGTACTTTTCTTAAGATAAACTCGTCTAAATGAAGCACTGATGAACAGAGGTACATCTGTATATATCCATCTCTCGCCAGTCTTTCATCAGCACTGAGTATTGCTAGGAAACAAACTACATTTTTAAGATTTTCATTTCAGTAGCTCCAGGGTTTCTACACTATACATATGGTAACTGAACTACTTTTAATGACCCAAATGAGAATAAACACAGTTAGCAGAATTAGTATTTCCCCACTTATTTAAAAGCAAGTCTACTTTCTAACTGTGCGTTGTGGAACTTTAACACAAGCTGTAAATTTCCAGGCCCTATAGAAATTACAGAAAATTAATTTAGATAAGCCAAACTGTTTGATTAAAAAATTTATACTGAAAAAAGCGTACTAATTTTATTTTTTCATAAACTTGGTTCTTGTAGTTATTTTCATCATCTCTGATCTGGGTTCCTACAATGGACACCTGCTATCACTGTACTGCTCAGGTTCAGGTTCTCTCTCTATTTTAAATCTCATTTTACCCCGGTTTAAAATGTCAGCTCAACACATACACACTTGGTCTGCAAGTCTGAAAGAGGAAACATGGAGCCTTAGGCCTCTACTTCGTTCTTCCTTTCCAGCTAACACCAGAGCAAAAAGGGAGAAGCCAGAAAAAATAAAGTGGGAGGATGAAAGAAGAGGAGAATAAAGAATCCAAGGAACTAAGCGGCAAATCTCTGGCACTTAGCTTCAGATCTGAGATCCAGGCTGATTTCTCCAGGGAAGAATACATGCCCAGCCCTCCTCTCCAATCCGCTTCTTTTCAGACATGGGGACTCCAAATGTCCACTGGAGACTCAGCAGGGTCCCTCCTTGGGGAAAGTTCCTTGTACTAACAACTGACACATGAGAGAGTCTCTTTGTGCCTCTTTACAGGCTGGGAATGAAGAATTACAGCTGAAAACTCCACAACTTGCAGTGTTGTCTGAGAACTTGTTTTCAGCTTAGCTCTTTCCCTAAAGCATGTCAAAGCTGCCCAGGAAAAAGTGTTCTACCAGCTTTTTGCTGCCAGTGTTGCCCCCAGTCCTGCCCTTCAGACCTTGGTTCTCAGTGAACCTTGAGTCTTGTTGTTGGACAGTACTGGAAGCAGATATCAGAACTGAGAAAAAAAAAAAACTCCTTGATCACAAACCATTTCCTTTTGCCCATTTCATGGCAAGGAGAGCAAATTACAGCCACTCCTGACAGAAATTCTCTCACAAGTTGGCAAGATTGTTAAAAAGTAAAAAAATACTCCATGGTTGAGGATTTGAAGTGGAATATGGAATGTGTTGGACACTCGGTCTTCCATTAAGGGGTAGGAATTAATTGAAGGGGAAGACGCTCTCGTCTTCAAATTCTGCCCACAATCCAAGCTGCATTTGAAACACCGCTCAAAATAGATTGTTCAAATCTACATACTGAGATTGCCACTCTCTTTTCTTGCACTTTCATCACCAATGAAATAGTTAAAGCTGTTTAACTTCAAATAATCAGTTAGAATAAAAAAAATAATACCTCACTAAAATGAACAGGGACAGTTCGGACCTCTGACAGAGCTACTGTTTCAGGCTGACTAAAGACTATATAGAGTACACTTGGTTCACATTTTGAAAGTCACCTTCACAACTGTAAGGATTAGAAATTTGTTAGATGAAATCTTAAATTTTGGAGCACAAGGTCACAAGGGAAACCTTTAAAAGAATAGTGGCTTCCTGACGAGCTGCAAGCTCGCTAAATTCAGCCATTAAGGTGAGGTTTCTGTATTTAGAACTGTTCCATCTACCATGCTCTGCAGTTTAATTTGGAGGGTTTTAAAACAAAATTGAAAAGAAATAGCTCTCCGCTGCATGCCTATAAATATTATAAAAATCTAATTCATCCCTCACACTATCTGTTGAATGCCACAACCTTCACCCTCTGCTTGTGTCCAATAGGATGCACCTCCCCTGCTACCAGTTCTAAACTGAGTATATGAGCTGGAAGCCAGCAAACATGAGATGGGTTACATCAAGGTGTACAGGATGGAAAGCTGCAGAAGGAACTGCTGCAGACCTGTGAGGAGGTCTCAGTAGTACAGTAAGCCAGCAACAGAACAGCTGCAAATTATAATCATGTGGGGTTGGATTGGAACATTTTGAATGGGGCTGGTGGGTGAATGGTGGGGTAGGGAGGAGGGAAAGTGTTTGTTTTGTAAAGGTTAATAGGAGGGAGAGAGCACAAGCAGTGAGGGACAGCAAGGGGAAACAGAGAGAGGTACATAGCTGAAAATGAGGTTGCTCATTTACAGGAACAGCACAGCCTGAGCTGTGGCAACATAGGCTTCTCCACATCATACCACCGCTGCTCCTCAGACATAAGGGAATCACACTTCAGTCCCAGGGATGAGTCCAGATGACTGGGGTAAGGAGAGTAGAAGGTGGGGGATTTGAAAAACACTCAAGTTTAAAACTCTCAATTATTTAAATGAGAGCAGAGTTGAACACTGAGCACTTCTGAAAACCCACCACTTAGTCTTTGGGATACATTAAATGCTGGCACATTGAAGAACTCAGCCATGCAAGATGAGTGATGGTGGGTGGTAGGCAATATGATTCAATCAATACCGTTACATAATCTGAGCCCAGTTTGGGGGCTTTTTGACAGCCTCCACTGAAGTCTGTTTTCATAGTGATGATACTTGTGTAACGCCTACAACTATGCCCATACTGTGATAGAAGACTGGTGGCACAGCCATGGCTGGCCTGGGTCAGCTGACTCAGGCTGTGGGGCTATAAAATTGTTATGTAGATGTTTGGGCTCAGGCTGCAGTCTGGGCTCTAGGACCCCATGACAGGGCAGGGTCTCAGAGACCAGGCTCCAGCCTGAGCCTGAACATCTATATACCAATTTCATAGTCCCTGAGTCAGTTGACCAAGGCTATTTTTTTTTTTAATTGCAGTGTAGACATTCCCCTACAGGACTAGCAACTTAATGTTAGAAAGAAAATAATTTATTCAGTAACCTTTCTTTGGAATTTGTATAAGCCCTTTAAAAAAATAAAAAAGAACACAGATGAAATTCAAACTAATTCTGCTGTCCCTATGAAGCCTACAGACACAATTTGTCTACTGAAATTGATTTAATGCATTTTTGACATGAGAAAAGATATCACAATCAATCAATCAAACTTTTCAAGACATTCTTCCTCTGTTACTCTGGTTCTACAAAGTGACTTTTTTTAAAGTTATCATCCTGAAATTATAAAACAAGTTTTAATACAGACACATTTTCAAAACAGTGTGGGTCCAGAGGACCAAGGGAACAGGAATGAGTTATATTGGCTCTATTCCTGATATCACTAACATGCTGTGTACATTTGTGCGAGTCATTTTGAGGCAGATTTACAAAGGTATTTAGGTGCCTAAAGTTACAGGTAGATGCTTAGTGCTTTCCCAAGCACCTCAGACTATTAGGCACCTAAATCCCCATGACTCAATAGGAATTAGGTGCTTAACTCACTTAGATTATTTTGTAAATCCAACCAGGCACCTATCTGCATGTTAGGTGTTTAGGCACCTAAACTTCATTGAAAATCTGGCTTTTCACTTTTCTATGCCTCATTCACCCATCACTGTAAAGCAGAGTTATATCACTAGATAAAAAGTGCTATATTGGTATTCAGTATTATTACTGTTCCTACTGCTTCCTATTGCCAAATCTAATGTTGCCACTGACAACAATCTCAAAAGATGTTATTGGGCCATGTACAGTCATATACATACTCAAATTAACATAATCAACTTTGAAAAACCACTAAAAAATTCTCCAGACAAAATTTACTTGTTAGTCTCACTATGACAGATGAGTTAATATCATTAGGTTTTCACCATTTAAAAAAAATAATTTCTTCCAAGTCAATAGAAGGGGATTTCCTCTATTCACATTTAAAACCTTCTCTCAGTTTGTAGAAACTCACCTAGAAGCAACAAAATATTTTGGGAGTTATGTTGATAAATGTTTTAACACGACTACATGGTTCCTTTGAGTCACAAAGGACTCAAAGAGACACAAAGGATTTATTTTTGAGAGAGAAAAATAAGGAGTGAAATGCTGCAATCGCAGCAAATGTTTTAAAATACAATTTGACAACAGGTTTAAATTATAGTTCTGATTCTGAGTCAAAAAGTAAAAGATCACTTGTACTAAGTCAGTAGCCTAAATTGGAAAATGAAATCATACCAAATGTAATTTCTAAACTTGCTACTGATATAACTGTATGCTACTGAAGTTATTACAAACTATTAACTGAAAAATCACTATAGTGTACAGGTGATTAATTTCTTCTGTGGAATTGCAATCGATTATTTTTTTAAAGTATTTTCCTGCAAATACAACCAAAACTAAACCATCTCTTCAGATTTCCTCTTTTTCAGTGATGTATCTTGCTCTGACTTTTCAAGTCTGCTTATTTTACAAAGAAACACTTCTACATTCCTTATAAAACTTCATTATAAAATATTTATTGTGTTAACACAATATATTTTTAAATATGTTAGATTTAATTTACTGCATACGTAAAATAGAAATATTTATTGATAACGGTAAAAATTACCCATTTTAATATTCTTACATCAGTATGTGGATTTACACTAAATAAAATATCATTAGTTATTTTAATTTTTCAGAAAATGGGCCTAAAATGGAATGCAGCTCATTGAGTTCAATGTTCTGATCCCATGCCAAAAAAGACAATGTATTTACCTCAGCTCATGGAGCACTAACTTGAGTAATGAGAATATAACCTGTTTGCAAATGCAAATAAAATGAAGCAGTGCTTAATTAGTATATGCAAATATAAGTTTAGCAAATTGCTTAAAACATTTTATCTACAATGTTCAAATTATAACATCTATGTATACAAATTTAGAGATTATATTCTGTGTAATTAGCAGTAAATTTTTAATGCTATGTACCAATCTTAAATTGTCTTTGTAAATGGAATAAATTAGCATTGGTAATAACATATGCAATTGGAGATTAACTATGAATCACACTTGATCCAGAAATAGACAAAATGAAGAAAATGTCACTTTTTGGTTACATTTTCCCAGAAAATGAATGTCAATAACTGATATTTTTAAACATGCAGGTAGAAAGGAAATTCCATGTAAAAGCATAGAACCTGAATATGCAAAGGGATGAGCATTGTCTGAAAGATGTTGGGCACCTCCAGTTCCCACTGAAGTTAAAGCTGTTATCCTACAATCATATTGCCTTGGCATAGATCCTAGCACTGAATGAACTCTGCACAGGGAATCTCATTGCAGAGTCAGAATCCATGAGAGTCCAGAATGTGGAACAATTCAAGAGGTTCCAGACCATAAAACAGAGAATTGCTCTCCTCTGACCCCACAAAAAAAAAGTAATTGTTTGAATATTGGCCACCTGCATAAGCGATGAATGGTGAACGCTGCCTTCCAGCATCTATCTACACCTGTCTATCTGCGCACAACCTTAATGTTATACAAAGCAAGACACCTATTAGATGTAGTTATCTGAAGATGAAACAGCATGCTTTTGCTTTATTATGTATTTATTTAACATCTCTAATACCCACAGATGCTGGCAAGCTGTCAGTGGGTAGATGTGTACAGTTCCATTATACAATGAAGATAATTAGAAGGTTCTCTATAGAGGTGTCATTATTTGCCCCACAACTAAAGATGTATAGAGTTTTTCACCAAAGTGGGGTTATATAGAAATAACAAAAATAACACCATAATGTGAGGGAGTAGATTTTGGGCTAGATTGAGCTCAGTAGGCTCAGCACTGTGCAATGGATGGCATGAAGTTTTTATTGCCACAGAAGAGTCCTGCTTTGCCCTTGATAATGGTGGGAAATAATTTATAGCAGCCCTTTACTAGATGTTAGTTACTCCCCCACAAGAGCACACACCTTGTGCCAGCACAGTTCTTGTGACCAGTGAAGGATTGGGAGAGGGGAGAAGCAGCCTCACTGGCACAGGAGAGCAACTTCCATATTGCATGCTTGAGAAGGCTTCTCTACTGCCCCTTCTGCACCTGAGGAGGGAAGCTCTATTATGCAAATCAAAGGATATGATGGTGCAAAAAAAGTATATTCTATCATTTTTTTTTTTTTCAGGTAAACTCCTTGTAATCTGTTGCCACAAAAAGTACCACATACCCTATACACTTGTCTAGCCAAACTCCTTGTATTTTTAGCATAGCTGTGCAGAAAATTTTACACACCTATGGCCAGATGTACAAACATGTAAATAGGAGCCTTACAAAAGCGCCGAAGCAGGTTAGGTGCCTAACTCCTTCAATTTTCTGAACAAACTCATTACGGCTGTGACAAAGTGGGAATTTTTGTAATTTTTTCTGGTCAATCCTATGTGCGCCTCCATTTCCACGTTTCATTGCTATCCAGTGGGGGAGGAGCAAGGCCGTTTTAAGACCTTCATTGGCCCTAGGCACACTTGCCTTCGTAGGCCCCCCTACCGAAATAACTAATTTGATTTTAAGCTATTAATAAATAAGTATATGTAACACTAATAAATAATTTATTTATTTCATTTAATTATTCTAAAATCAAAATGAATTCAATTATATTGTAAGATATTTTTTATCCTTAGGTAAATAATGTCTGATGGATATAAGAGAAAACACGAGTCTGGATTTGAGAAACGGAAGAAAAAAGAAGAAAAGGAAGAAGCGTTAAAAAACATGAAGGGCTCATTACTCAAATTCATCACCATAAATAGAGAAAGCAATAGTGGTTCCAGTTCTTCTGCCAATCTATCTGTTCCAGAAATAATGCAAAACGATGCCGATGTCAAAGACAGTGTTGTTAATGAACAAGAACTAAAGGAAAAACAAGTGGAAGTGTGTCAGGTGACTCCAGAAATAATAGTTTTAGGAGAAGATGGTAGTTCCAGTACAGCAGAATCAGAGAAATCTAACGAAAAATTGGATTCATCTTCCAAAATAAACTATAGCAGTGATCCAGCTGAATGGGACATCACAGCAGATCTCATAAATTACTATGCAGAAAATATCCCTCCACAAAATCTGGATTCCAATTTTCTATTAAAGGGTAGACAATTTGGTACAAAAATGAGATATGGACGAAAATAATTTGTTAATCGCCTGATAAAATATGGAGAAATAATACAGAGAGACTGGCTGATTTATTCTTCTTCAACTGGTAAAAGTGCACCGTTATGTGTGCAAACTATTCAGTGCCAATACCAATGAATTTTGCAATCAATTTAAAACAGGGTTTGATGACTGGAAAAATGCAACTACAAGAATAAATTCACATGAAAAATCAAAGGATCATCTTACCGCTCTATCAACGATGCTGCAAAATCAGAAATCCACTAGAATTGATACAGAATTGCAGAAGGAAAAGGAAAAATTGTACAAATACTGGACTGAAGTCCTGAAGAGAATAGTTGCTGTAATAAAATTTCTTGCTGAAAGAGGATTAGCTTTCCGTGGCGATTCTCACTTACATAACTGTCCTAACAATGGAAACTTCCTTGGATGTACTGATCCTTCTAGCTGAATTTCATCCATTTCTTAAAGAACATATTCGAAAACATGGAAATCCAAGAAAAGGAAATGTTTCTTACCTTTCTTCAACTACATGTGATGAGTTCATTGATATATTTGGATCCAAAGTAATGGCACAGATAATATCTGAAATTAAGGATGCTAAGTATTATGGAATCAGTATAGATTCAACTCCTGATATTAATCACGCAGATCAGCTTACAGTGGTCTTACGCTATGTACTCAAAAATGGAAATGCGGTTGAGTGATTTCTTACGTTTATTCCAATTGAACAACATGATGGAAAATATTTATTCGATCTTTCATTGAGTACTCTCAAACTTCATGATATAGATATTGCAAACTGCAGGTCACAATCATATGATAACTCCAGCAATATGAGTGGCATGTATTCCGGCGTTTAAGCAAGATTTCGTGAAATTAACAGTTTAGCCAAATGGGTTCCATGCGCTGCCCATAGTCTAAATTTGATTGGAGCAGCTGCTGCAGAGTGTTGCTCAGCAGCAGTGAATTTTTTTGGAATTGTATAGTCAGTTTATACATTCTTCACAGCTTCACAACAGAGATGGTCAAAATTGAAACAAAATATGAAGAAAAATACCAATGTTGTACACAGTTTGACAGAAACCAGATGGTCTGCTCAAAGCGATGCCACCAAAGCTTTTTATGAGAACTATTTTGGAATTCGACAAGCATTGTCGGATAAAATTGAAAGCGAATGACAACCACCAGCAGCTATTCATGAAGCAAAAGTACTCGTTAAAAAACTTCAATGTTTTGAGACAGCCTTGATGTGTGTAATTTGGGAAGACATTCTCCAAAATATCGATATTATCAATACAGCCTTCCAGGAGCCTGGCATCGAGTTGTAAACTTTATGACAGTCTTATCATATTTTCATGATACGCAAAATAAATTTGACAAGTTTGAGGCCTTGGCAAAAGAACTTACACCAACCGAATGTAAAGGAACCACAGAACATATACAAACAAGAAATAGATTTTTCGATGAAATTACAAATGATTCCGATCACAGCTTAAATCTGAATCCTAGCAACAAGTTTAGAATACAGTCTTTTTATCCTATAATAGACAGACTCATGACAGAAATGAGTAAAAGGCGAGCAGCATATGTAACACTTCATGAAAGATTTAATTTTCTTGTTGACAAATCTATGCCCCCCGATGAAGTTATTTGCAAAGCAAGGACATTAATTGAAATATATCTGTCTGTTCTCGAAGAGGCATTTGTTGATGAATTTTTATTATTCTCACAAATGTATGCTGACAAGAAATCTGTGACCGAATTGATCGCTGCACAAATAGAGAACAAGCTAGTCACAAGTTTTCCAAACGTAAATATTGCATTTAGAATATATCTTTCAATTTTTTGTACAAGTTCTGAAGGAGAACGTTCATTTTCAAAACTGAAACGTATCGAAAATTATCTTCGGTCCACTATTACACAAAACAAATTATCTTCTCTACCGCTCCTTTCCATTGAAAGTGATTTATTGCGAGAAATGTCGTTTGATCATATAATTAGTGCATTTGCTATTTTGAAAAGCCGCAAAGTTAAATATTTTATGTACATAACAAAATTAAGAAATTTTAAACTATGTTAAGTTTATACTATGCACTTGAATTTCATGCCAAACTGTAGTACTAGGAAAATACTACTCATATGTAATGGTGGCAGATGCAACTCAAAAAATATTTTTGGATTGTTTAATATTAGTTGATTACTAACTATGATGCCAAATATATAAATATGATTTTCATTTTCTTATAATTGTTTGTGATTATATTTATAAGCAATGTTGACTAAACTGGAAAGCTTTTTTTATATAACAATTACTAATTTTTTATTTAATTTGTTGCTTGAGTTTATTGTGATTATATATTAAAAAGTGATTATTTAATTATTTACATTTCTTTTCAATATTTGTGATTTCTTTTAGAAATATTTTTATTGTTAAAATATTATTGTACCTATTATAAAAAATAAAATAAAATTAGTATGCAATAAAATTAAACTTTTTTAAATATTTGGCCTCCCAAAAAATTTCCAGTCTTCAAAAAGAGGTCACAAACTATTTTCTGGGCCTCCAACGTCTGGGGCCACATTCACTGCAAGGTTTTGTGGCCCCTAGTTATGCCACTCTGAGCAAAATGTCAAATAAAAATTGTTCAAAATTGAAACCTGCATTTAATGCATTCCCTTTTGCTAATATTGTAACCATATTCCTTAAAAGCTTAGAAAATGTTAAATCTTGTGTCAGAATTAAATTTACAATGGATATATATGTAATAATGTAATAGTAATTTATACCTTAGATAAATATATTTAATTTAAGAAGATATGAATTTTGATTTTATCGTTTGCTTTTTAAATTTTCAGATAAATTTTATTTTAGTTCATAAAATTTTTCGTAGGCCCTGAAAGTTTCATGGGCCCTAAGCACCGTGCCTTTTGTGCCTAATGGATAATATGGCCCTGGGGAGGAGAAAGGATTAAATTTGCTCTCGGGGCAGACATAGGTGTGTGGGTCACACCTCCCTCTCTGGGTGGAATGAATACAGTCAGTAAGGAACTGGCTGAAACCAGCCCAGATCAACAAGGGGTCCAGAGAGAAAATGCAAGCTCCAATGACTCACAGATCAATACTCTCAGCAGGGAAGCTGAGCAGAGACCTCAGTTTGAGAAAAAAGAACTAGGAGGAGTGAGGTGGGGGATAAATTGGCACTGGAAGACGCTTAAAGGATCTCTCACCTAGGAACTGACTAAGACAGTAAGTCAGAGGGAGAATGAGAGCCTGAAAATGGAGTTAATTACACCTTGGCTTGGTAGATTGCTCTGGGCTGATCAAAATGGACAATGCTTTAACCTTCATGTATCTATGCTAACCGAAAGATGTCCTATGCTGTGTTCCAGTTGACTAATAAACCCTACTGTTTTAAAAACAGTGCTTGAACATCACTGTGTATGTTCGGTGAGGTGCATTAATCCCTGGAAAAGTGTACACATCTCCACCAGGAGTGTGTAGCAGTTCAGCTTGCTGAACAGAGCTCATAGTGCGAAGCAGGAGGGCAGGTGCAGGTGGTGAGGCCACATGACCTATGTGGAACGAGGAGTGAGATTCCATGGGGGTATGGCACATTGAAGGGGTTCCTCCAAGAGATGGTTTGTCCCAAAGCTGGGGGCATCACACCAATCCTGTGGATCCTTGACAAGGACATAAAGGTCTGTGCCCATATATGTTTCCAATTCAGCAAAACACTTAAGCATATGATTAACTTTAAGAACAGGCTTAGTTCCATTGTTTTCAGTGGATATGTTCAGCACAATTACATATTTGCTGAATTAGGATCTACATGCTGAAATCTGTTTTCAGCACAAATGTTCCTGCTCACTGATATTAATGGATAAAGTGCACTATGCTAAATATTTCTCAGTAAACAGGAAAAATCACAGCCAAAAAGGTACATCCCCACAGTTATGTTTGCCACAGTAAGTAATGTAACCCTATACAAAAGTAAAGTAATTAAAACATATTGAAATGATCAATTAAGAGAATTTATGTAAATATTACGTTACCATTACAGTTCCTATGTTAACTTAAGATAGACATTCACATATAGACCAGATCATCATGTACCAATACTTTACACATTCCCATGACAACCTAAACTCTGACAGACGGCAATAATTATTAACTGTTTCAACATACATCATTAATCAATGCATACTATTCTATTACTTCATTTATTATTATATAAAGTTCTATAAATATTGTACTGCCTCTTGGGACAGAGATAATGATATGGGAATGCATAAGGAGATGTTATTTGTTGAGACTGTAGAGAAGTGAATGTTTATATTGTTAAGTTAATGTAAGAACTATAAGAGTAATAAAATATTTATTGTTTTAAACTGGCTATTTCCATGCTTTAATTTTTTGTGATGCTTTTCAAGAGTCTTTAATCATTGCTTTCGCATAAGGATTGACTGTTTATCAATTTCATTTTATGTTAAAATTCATTCAGCACAGTTCTCTTTTGAGAACAATATTAAAAAAGTATTTCTGCAATATGTACTGCAAAGAGAAGCAGGTTTCTATGATCTTCAGCATGTTAGGAATTTGAATGATCTCCTTTTGATTACCTCTAAAGTGATATATTTTATTTTAAATGTCAAAACTGGATTACTTTTCTGAGCACTGAAACAAAATGATTAAGAAAAAAATCACTGTAGGTTAACAACATATTGGAAATGCTGCACACACTGTTTTAGAGCTCTGAAACTATTTGCCACCCAAACTGCATTCTGCTAGATGAAAAGTAATACTTTTATTGCCTGGATAACATTTTTGGTATGTTTTGGTACCTATTTCCACTTACTACTACTATGACTTCATTTCATCTTATAGCAATAAGTCTTGGATTAAATTCAAATTCTTGGCTAGGTACCTCAGGGGAATACTATGTATCACAGGCTTGTTATCTTTTTATTTCTCTCTGCTAAGCTAGAGCCTTATCACAAAACCTATTTTTTTAAACTACACAGTGAAAAGTCTTCAAGCTCAATTATCAGTCACTCGGGGGGTAGGGGAAGGAGAAATGGTAAAATTGCTATAGGCCAAGTTCTGTCTTTGCATCTACACCTCCCAAGTCAATGGAACTCAAGCACATCCAAGAACAGAACCTAGCTCCTTGTCTTGATGTGGAATTTGCTTGGTATATAATTTCAGAGCAATTACATTGAATGAACTTTGTTTACAGCCTGTAAAATGGAGCATTAGAAAATGGTGTGTGAGTGCACTAGATAATTGGGATATAACTAGACACAGATTCTGGTGCCTGTTACAGCTTTTTCCATTTGCTCTGGTGGCACAAGGCAGTCTTACACTTGGCTTAGCCAGTTTTCTGAGGAATTCTCTTCTTCACCTTTTCACATTGGAATCTCAGGGTGGTATAGGGCTGGCAACCCCTGATATATATGGTATGTCAGCAGCATATCAGGGGAAAAGGGAGTGTGGACAGGAAAATGCCATCTATGAGCCATCCTTGCAACCCCTGATATACGTGGTATGTTGCCAGCAGTTCAAACAGTGCTCTCGTAATAGCCCTTAATACCAAATTTAAGTTCCATGGTGTTATTGGGGAACGTATGACAGGGAAGACTCTCTGTAACCCCGCTAAGAACTGTTTTACCATAGGGTGAGTGAAGAGCATAGTTTGATTGATATGGTCATGGAATACTGAAATTGCTGCCAGGTGAACCTTTAAAGAACTGATTGATAACCCCGATATTTTTAGTTCTAGGATGTAGTTTAGGATGATCGGTACAGATGAGGATGTCGCTGTGATCCATCTTTCTGTACATCAGGAATCAAATCTGTGCCATTTTTGAAGGTATGTCTTCCTACTTGTAGGTTTTTTACTATTTAACAGTATCTGTCTAACATGTTCAGAGCATTCCAACTCCTCTGGTTGGAACCAATTAGAAACTATGCTGTTAAGTAGAATTTGTGTATTTCTGGATGATGAATTCGACTGTCGTCTTGTGACACTTTGGAATAAAAACTTGGTGTCGTAGAAAGGCCAAACGGCAGCACTTGGTATAGCGTCTGTGCACAGGGTGGATCGTAACATGAAAATAAGCATCTTGGGGGGTCGAAAGCTGAGAACCAGTCCCCTCATTGCAGTGTTGGTATTATTGCAGATAGTGTGACCATCTAGAACTTCTGTTGCCTCACAAATTTGTTTAGTGCTCTCTGGTCTAGAATGGGTCTCCATGCTCCCATTCTTTTTCTGTACTACAAAGTAGTAGGAATAAAATCCCTTGCCTCTGTGTTGAAGCGGGACATGTTCTATGGCCCCTATTTATTTATTTCTTGGTGGTTTATTTCTTGGTGTGAAACTTGCATGTGAGTTGGGTCGCTAAAGAGGGATGGGGAAGGGTTGTGGGTGGGGGGAGAGGGAGGATGGATATAAATGGCATAGTGTATCCAGAGGTGATGATCTCTGTTATCGATTTGTCCGTTGTAACCATTGAGCAATTTAGATGGAATTGTCTGACATGAAATTCAAAATTAGTTATGGATGGTTCTGGAATTGTGTGCTAAGTGGGATTTCTCAGACACTCGACCAAGGACTCAAAACTGCTGTTTGGATGGTACAGCTTGAGTTCCTGAAGATGTTTGTTGAGGTTCTCTACATCTATGACCTCTCTGATTTCCCCTCTGAGACTCATATTGCCTATGCTGGTGGTGAGGCTGATACCTGCGGGTATAAGGTTGGATTCTATACTTCCTTTTTGCTATCAGTGTATAAATTCCTAGGGTCCGTAGTGTGGCTCTAGAATCTTTAATCCAGTGTAACACGTCATCAGTGTTTTTTGAAAAAAGCTGGGTCTATCAAATGGGAGAACTTCTATTTTTGTTTGTAGATCTCTGGGAAGAGTGGCTGCGTGAAGCCAAGAGGCCCTGTGCATCACTATGGCTGTGGCGTTGGTTCTAGCTGCCCTACCTGCTACATCCAATGAGGCTTGTAGTGAAGTTCTGGCTCTGAGTTGTCCGTCAGTGAATAGAGATTTGAATTGTTCCCTTTTATTGTCAGGTAATTTGTTTGTGAATTGGGCTAGTTTCTCGTAGATAGTATGGTCATAATTTGAGAATAGTGCTGAATAATTTGATACTCTCATCAGCGGGTAGAAGATGAGTATACTTTTCTTCCTAAGAGGTCAAGCCTCTTCCAGTCCTTGTCCTGAAGGGTTGATTTATAGCTTGTTTATTTTCCCCTCTGGTTTATGGCATCTGTGACTAATGAGTTTGCAGGGGGGTGTGTGAATAGAAATTCCATCCCTTTGGCTGGGATATAGCATTTTCTATCGTTCCTCTTGTTAGTGGGGGGAATTGTAGCTGGCGTCTACCATATGATATTGGCTGGCTCCATTAATGCCTTATCCATAGGAGTGGAATTTTTGAAGATGTTGTGGTCTGCAGGATTTTCAGTAGTTTATGATGAGACTCTGTGACCTCTTCCAGTGGGATCTCTAGCTCTTGTGTGACCCTCTTTAACAAGTCATTAAACTGCTTGGGGTCGTCCACAGGAGTGGATGTAGTTGGAATGACTGCTTCATCTGGTGATGAAGATGAATCATGCATAGGGAGGGATGTTTCCTGTTCCCCACTTGCCTCTGTTGCTTGTGTTTGTTCTACTGCCTTAGCAGATGTAGTTGGATGTGATTGCTTAGGTGACCTGGCTCTACCTGCATGGGACCTAGCAGGTCTATCGTATGCTCTAGAGTAGGTGGAGCAGGCTTCCCAATCGTGCCATCACATTTGGTATGGCAAATGGGGAGGAAATCATGGTGGTCTGTACCATGGATATGGCATGTTACCCCTTTGGGGCATATATCCCTGGGACACCACCAATGGCCTGGTGGGTAAAGTGTTCTGAGGGACTTTTCCATGAGGATAAGTTTTAACCTTAGAGCAAGGTCTCTAGCTCTCCTTGTCCTTGCCTTCAAGTTCCTGCAGTTGGGGCATTTTTGAGGTACATAGGTTTACCCTAGACAATGGATACGTTGCGAATGGCTGTCTGAGGCAAGCATAGCCTCTCTACATGAGATGCACCTCTAAGCCAGGTGAATGGGGCATGTTCAACCCTAACACTATTCTAATAACGTAAAGGAAAAAGGAAGAAAACAAACTTATTGTTGTCTTTTTTTTTTTTTTTTTTAAACAAAGAACTAACAAAATATGGCTAAAACTGACTAAAGTATAAGTAAAGTAACTAATTTTTAAACTATTATTCTGTCTAGGATGAGAAAAACTTCTCTGCTCTCGACACGCCATCTCAGATGGTTGAGAAGGAATTCGGGGTCAGGTCCCGCACACGCCGAACGCACTGCGAGACGGAATCTGTGCATGCGCGACCCAGACACGTACTGCTAAAAGACCTCCAATCAAGGGCAGAGGATGCAACCACACCTAAAGTGGAGCACCCACAGGGACATCACTTGCAGAAGAACACTTAGCTCCTCAAGCTGTGCTGAGCACTGCACTGCCTGTCCCCACAATCTGTCCCATAATTACGTATACAGTACTCCATAAGACTATCAAGACACCTGATGTCCAGATGACTTGAGATGGACCGAGTTGGCTATGTTCAAATTAAAAAAAAAACAAAAAAAACAGATTGGGATTAGTTTTCAGCTTGGATCACATTTTGGGTTTGAGAATACATTGGGCCTGGGGCTAGGTATCTGATGATGCCAAAATCTTGTCAATGGCTCTTATGAGATTCTCTCAGTTTGAGATTTCCTCAGTCTTGGGAAAGAGCTGGAAAACAAGATGCTTATATTTTTGGAATCAGTCAAAAAACCATAGATGTAAAAATCTGAATTTCAACTGCCATGAATGGTGGGATGTGTTTGCAGTTTAGGTTGTGGCTTGGTGCCATCTCTACTCATGTCCATGTAATGATCTTAAATCACCCCTTTGTGCTCTGTGACAGCCATTTCAAGGATCTGTGGAGGAATTTTTATGGGGTGCATGTCCAAAGACTTATTAGGCTACATATTTTTCAGTATCAAGATCTATAACAAAAAAGAAGCTTATAGTCATATAGGCAAGAAATTCTTGCCATAGTCACAACCAGTCCACTTTTCAGAAATCTACACAAGTCTCAGAACAGAAGCCAGGCAAAGATCTAGTACAAGTGAGATACAGAGGCCCTACCTGGTGCACCTCCCCCTGGCAGACCTCAGTATGACAGGCACATCTCCCTCAGTTTCCCTCCTCCTGAGTCCTCACCAACTGTCCAGTCCTTCCTTAGTGCAAATGGCACTTGTGGGGTTCATTTACTGCAGAAGTCCCATAGACATAAATGATAACAAAACATGTCCCTTGACCAGAATATGCCCAGAATAGTCCAAACACTACATGCAACATACAGACCAAGCATTCATCATCATGCCCCATCTCTCCAGCATAGCCCCAGCATCTCTCCTCTTTTATGCCTCTGGCAGGACAGCCACCCCAGCGCTTGCATGTGGAGTGCAACCTCACTTCTCAGGCAGCTGGAACCTCTCTCAGCAGAGAGACTGAGATCATCTTTACTAGGGGAGCATTCCTCACTCCTCCCCATACTCTCACTGTTCTCCTGGGTCCAGCTCTCCAGCCTGGAGATGTCAGCAGGTAAGCCCCTCCATTTCTCCCCTGCCTTTGGCCCTCTCTGGCCCTTGGCACCAGCTCGCCAGCTTGTAGTAAGCAGGTACCTTCTTCTCCTGTTGCTTCCCCTGCCTTCAGTCTTCTGAAGACCTCTTGCCCTGGATCTTTGGTTTGGGGACATCAGCAAACCCCTCTTATTGCTCTGCTTGCCTTCAGCCTTCTTCCAAGTGCCAAACACTGTCTCCTAGCCCATGCCTCCTTCTTCCCAGGGACAGCTTGCACAGAGCTTTCCGCTCTCTACAGCCTTCCCCATGGACCTTCTTCAGTTTCCTGAGTGATACTCACACACTAAGTTTCTTCCAACTCACTGATTCTCCCAGTCTGTTATAGTCCCTTGATGCATCTCCACCAAATGGGAGCATCTATTCATTCACAGGGGCTAGCTACCCTGTGACAAGAGCTGGTTCCTATAAAATTAAGAATTATTGCTAGGAAAGGCTCCAAACATTGTTTCCAGAAATCTATATTCTACCGTTTATGGGTCAATTCCAGAGTCTGACATCTGGATCCTCCAGCTGCCAAATATGCTATGTCTGCTGCCACAGCTGTTGACTATTTTACTTCTAAAGAAATAGCAAGATGAAAGAGTGAGAAAAATGCTAACAGTAGCAGGAGAAATTGTCATGATATTCAGTTATCATTTTTATTTCTAATTACCTATGCATGTGCCAAGCCTACTGTGTCCATAACAGAAGTGTGATGGTTCTAGATATATGCAGGAAATCTGCAGTTAACACAGCAGTTTGATAGGTAATAGGAGCTGTAAAAATATGTTCTTGGGACAGAAAAGCAAAAGTATCTATGACTTCCATCATACAGAATTAATTCTAGTCTTTAGTTTCACTTGTATTTTCCATTGGAGGTAGACAAATAGATAAATGCTTTCAAAACTAATAAATGGTTTGCATTTTATAATATTTACTGAACTGTATGATTGCTTCTTATGCAGTGTCAAATCCTGCTCAACTTATCAGTAAGACTACTTGTGTGAGTGCAAGATAAGTGGGATTTGGTTCCTGTGGTCTTACCACTGATGAAAGTTCTTATTATTAGTTAATGTGCTTAAATTATGCATTTATAATCCTGCTCCCACTAAATTAGCTACCTCCTTTAGTCACTGTCAGTAAAGTATATTTGCATATTATCTTTTAAGCTATCTAAATACAATGGTCAAAATGTCACTGGTGCAGATATCTGGTGCAGATATCTAGCCATTTAATAGCATCACAAAAATATATGTTTTAAGACGGGACGAAAGTTGACTGAGTGACGCATGAGAAGGCTGAGGCACAAGCACAAAGATCACCACGGAAGAAGACAAAGGCAAGAGGATATACAGAGTGACAGAGAAGAGTTGGGAAGAAGAAAATCAAAGGAAGAAATATCAGCAAAGGCAAAGGAACAGACAGGTTATACTGGGCCTTGGAGAGGCGTCTGGAAGAAGATGAAAGGAAACCAGTAAAGGTATTCAAAGGTAATTAGAAGAGTAGAACATGATGGCTTGAATAAGAATATGCTGCTGAGATATCAATAGTACAGGTGATAATACAATGTATGACAAGGTCAATTGAGGCTGCAAACCCTGTTCAGCAATCATTGGTTGATTTATGTGTAAGGTCTTGAAATGCCATAGTTAACTATTCACGTAACTTGTGAAGGCATACTTATGTATGCAGTGGGAGGCTTATCCACATGAAAGATTACGTCTCACCAAAAACAGAGCTTGTGCAGCGCATCTCCTACATGCATTTTGATGACGAAAAGCATCTTTGATAAGTGTCATTGCAAGCATTACTCTATCAACCTATCACCTGCAGACAATCTCATTAATTAACTACACATTAGGGAGATTTATCTGATGAGAATCAATCAATATGTTTGGTAAAAATGTCCAGGTACATAAGAAGGTTTATGGGAAATGTTTTTTATTGTATGACTTACCTTAATGTGCTCCGGTGACTCAGGACACTTTACTGGAGTCCTAAATTGAGCAACAGAGTCATGTTGTGGTTTCCACATTTTCTTCTGAAATCTAAAATATAACTTTCTCTAGCAATAAAAATTGAGCTGTATTCTGTAAATTCTTGTAAAAGGTTTTCTTTCCTGCTGATGACTAAGAAAATCACAAAGATCAGCATGCCTCCTCTGATACAGGGTAAAGAATCTACAGACAACAATGCAGGGGTTTCAGAACTGCTTAATGCTTTGTGTAACTTTAAGTCTTTGGTCTTTATAGAGGCTTCTTTTCAAGGAGTACTTTATCCTGACATGTACAATCCTCACTGGAGATCAATACAGATGCTCTTCCAGGTTTAATGGCATTTTGAGTTGGTCCTACAATAATCCGGTCAATTTAATTCAAGAACATGCTGAGTGACTTTCAAATACATGGCCTCAAGTATCTGAACACGCGTTTTGTGCTCATGCAGAAATATTGGCACTAATCAGAGAGTATTTAAATTTACCAAGAGTAAAGCAGACTGTTATATTAATTTCTTACAACCCGAGGGGTAGAGAAACAACTGGCAGAATACAACAAGAAAGAAGTAGAGCAGACGTGAGTATCTGACACTAAAAGAATGATGGTCAGAGGAGAAGAGCTGTTGCCTCTGCAATCTATAAGTCATATTCTATAGTCTTTACTTCACGGGAGTTTTGCCCAAGTATATATACACACACAGAGAAGGACTGAAAGATGCAGTCAGACAGCTGTTTGATCAGGTGTAGTGAGGAGGAATGTGCCAAGTTAATGATTCTTCCCATGTTCAAGGAGTAAAATTTCAAAACACTCAACATAAGATTGGCTATTTGTGTGTGGTATATTATATATTTAAAGAGATTCTGTACACAGATAGCACAGTGATAAGTGCCATAGAAAGTCATTATATAAATTAAGGTAACTATTTCAAATGACCTGTGCAAAGTAAACATTATGGAGTTCCAATTAGATTTCTTCAGATGCTTACTAAGAACAACATTATATTCCAGTTATAGTCTATGAAGGGAGAGTATAAATCACCATTTTCACACAAGGTATCACAAGAGGATAGGGGGCTGGCTGACTTCCCTAATTCTGGGTGCACACATACATCCACTATGGACTCTTAAATAGACGTCAATAAAAAAAAAATTAAAAAAAAACCAACCCCACACAGTGGCTAATCAACCTAATATTCCACTTAGTTACACTTTGCTGCCACAGAGATCCTATCACTGTTGGTTAGGCAAGACATTTATATCTGGTGTCAAACAGTATGTTTTGAGAACATAACCATGTTGGCAGTTGTTCCCTTGAGGAAGGGATAAATAGTGCAGCAGGATCTCTTATTGGTTAAATAAAAAGGAACAGCTGGATGGTGGAGTTCAGCATAAATGACCTTGTGAGTCAACTGGAAAACATACTTGGCAGCCATTACCAAGAAACCAGAATGCTGTATAATGCTAGCAACAAAGCGATTTAGGAAAACCTCAGAAGCACATATTAGAACTGAAACAGTTCTACAGCCTAGAAAGTGTTAAATCTTCTAAAACAAAACAAAAACTAAAGGAGAGTGGAATATCAATCTGATCCTAATGCTCCAAAAAAAAAAAAAAAAAAAAAAAGCATTGCCCTTAATTAAATCACAGTACAATTTAACATCAAAGGCAATAACTTTCCCCCCCTTTTCAGTGTGGAATTGACACCTGCTGCATAGCCTTTGTTTTTCTCATTTATTTTCTTGGCAACTGGTGAGCCCTCATGCCCTAATGTTTAGAGAGGAAAAAATTATATTAGCATTAAATCTGCAGATAATTGTTTGATTTACTTTCTAGCGAAGTAGGAAAATAGGCTATTCACGTGATCGTTTTAGCTTGGAATTTTAGCGAGAGACAGAGTTCTCACGTCACAAAGGGCAACATGTTTAGTTTTCTTTTGAAGCTGTTAGATGAAGGTTGCACAAAAGGGACAGTCAACTTTTAAAGTGCATTTTGTGAGAGGGGGATTTTAAAAAAAAATAATTTGAGAACTGGGGTTAAAAACAAAAGAGAGAATTGTGGCCAAAGCGGTGAAAGAGGGGCAAACTAACCCTTATAGCAATGTCCTATAAAACCAAGAGGTTTCTACAGAAACTTTATAGGATTTTTTAGGCAGGACACTAAAATCTACAGAATTCAATAGAAAATTATATCCTTTCTATAGGTTTTGGTGCAATATTTTAGTATTTTAACTATAGCGGAAAGTTCACAAAGTGATCATAGAATGATAAGAGTTCATGATTCTAAGTAATGGTAAGAGGGAAAACAGCAGAATAAAGACAATGGACTTTAAGTCAGACTTCAACAAACTCAAAGAATTGGCAAGAAAGAAGCAAGTCTAAGAGAAAGAAGAGTTTAGGAGAGTTGGCAATATTTGAATGAGACTTAATTAAGTGCACAAGAGCAAACTATACCAATGCGTAGGAAAGATGCCACCCTGGCTTAACCGGGAGATCTTCAATTACCTGAAACTTAAAGGAGAGTCATATAAGAAGTGGAATTTCATCATATTACAGTGGATAATGTTAAACAATATACCATAAGCTTTTAGGGACAAAATTAGAAAGGACATGGCACAAAATGAGGTTACACTAGCTAGGGAAATAGAGGATAACAAGAAAGCAGGTTTATATATACATGAGAAGCAAGAGGAAGACTTGGGGCAGGGTAGGCCCATTACTAATGGATAGTCTACATTTAAAATGTACAGCGGCACAGCTGTATCAGTACAGCTGTGCCACTGTAAGACTGCTTACATAGCCACATTATTTCAACAGGAGAGAGCTCTCCTACCGACATAATAAAACCACCTAAATCAGCGATGGTAGCTATGTCAGTGGGAGAGTATCTCCTGTCAACATAACGCTGTCCACAGTTCGCATATGCCAGCAAATCCTATGTCGCTCAGGGTGTGTGGGTTTTTTTCAGAAGTTTTGCTGGCATATGTGCTAGTGTTGACAAAGCCTAAATGAAAAGTGAGTCACAGTAACAGAAAATGCAGCAATGGCTGAACTATTTAATGCCTTTTTTGTTTCAGTTTTCACCAAAAGAGTTATCAGTGATTGACACCTAACATAGTCAACGTGAATGTAAATGAGGTAGGATCTGTGGTTAAAATACAAGGATGAACAAGTTAAAAATTACTTAGACAAGTTAGATATCCTCACGTCAACAGGGCCTGATGAAATGCATCCTTGAATGGCTGAAGGGATCTCTGATTTATTAGCAATTATCTTTGAGAACTTGTGGAAAATGGGAGAGATCCCAAAGGACGGGAAAAGGGCAAATATAGGACCTTTCTATAGATAGGGAAATGAGGACAACTCAGAGAATTATAGACCAGTCAGCTTAACTTTGGTACCCAGAAAGACAATGGAGTAAACAAACAATCAATTTGTAAGCACCTAGAAGAAAACAAGGTAATAAGTAACATTCAACATAGATTTGTCAAGAACAAATCATGTCAAATCAACCTAATATCTTCCCTTGACAGGTTAACAAGCTTTGTTGATGGGGGGGAAGCAAGTAGATGTGATAACTTCACTTTAGTAAAACTTTTGATACTGTCTCACATGAGGTTCTCAGAAATAAACAAGAGGAATATAACCTAGACAAACCTACTATAAGACAGAAGCACAACTGGCTGGAAAACCACACACACAAGAGATCAATGGTTCACAATCAAGTTGATAGAGCATATAGGGTGGGTACCCACAAGGATCTGTTCTGGGTCCAGTTCTATTCAATATCTTCATAAATGCTTGGATAATGACATGGAGAGTACACATATAGTTTGTGGATGATACCAAGCTGGGAAGGGTTGAAAGGGCTTTGGAGGACAGGATTAGAATTCAAAATGATCTTGACAAACTGGAGAAATGGCCAAAATTAATCAGGATGAAATTCAATAAGGACAAATGCAAAGTACTACATCAGGAAGGAACAATCAATTGCACCAATACAAAATGAGAAATGACTGCCTAGGAGGGAGTACTGCAGAAAAGGATCAGGGGATGATAATGTATCTAATGAAACTAAATATGGGTCAACAGTGTAATACAGTTGCAAAAATAAAATGAACATAATTCTGGGACGAACTGGCAGGCATGTTGTAAGCACCGAAAAGGCCTCATCTGGAGTACTTTGTTCAGTTCTGGGCATCACACTTCAGGAAACGTGGACAAACTGGAGAGAGTCCAGATGAGATCAGCAAAAATGATTAAATGTTTAGAAAACAAGACCTACAAGGAAAGTTTGAAAAAATTGGATGTGTTTAGTTTGGGGAAGACAGGACTGAGGGGGGACATAATAGCCTTCAAGTATGCAAATGTTTGTCATAAAGAGGAGCATGATAAATTGTTTCCTTAACTATTGAGGACAGGACAAGAAGTAATGGGATTAAATTGCAGCAAGAGAGATTGAGGTTAGAAATTAGGAAAAAATTCCTAACTGTAAGGGTAGTTAAGCACTGGAACAGGAGTGCACAACCACAGGGAGGTTGTGGAATTTCAGGCACTGGAGGTTTTTAAGAACAGGTTGGACTTGTTAGGTATCTAGATCAGGGGTGTCAAACATCCGGCCCACGGCCCACGGCCCACGGCCCACCAACCTTTTTGGTCTGGCCCCTGGCAGCAGCGCATGCTGCCGCAACATCTCGCAGCGTTGTAGTCTCTGGCGGCATTGCGCGCCACCACCAGAGGGTACAATGCCGCAATCACACGCTGCCATAAGATCTGTATTCTCTGGCGGCAGCACGTGGAGTGCTGTGCACACGAGACACAGCATTCCAAAAGGTAGGAGAGGGACAGTGTGGTCTTGGGGCATCGCACAGTACTATAATTCTTAATCACTGATCGATTCTTTTAATCGTAAAATAGTAGTAGTTCTAGAAGTGAATTTACTCCAGTTTTTATATCGCTGATATCTAGCAAATAAAATACAATACTACATAAAAATGGTTGTGCCTAATATTTTAATTTATGGTATATATATGGCCCACTTGAAGTACATTTAATCCAAATCTGGCCCTCCATAGCAAAGGAGTTTGACACCCCTGGTCTAGATAATATTTAGTCCTGCCTCAGTGCAGGGAACTGGACTAGATGACCTATCGAGGTCCCTTCCAGTCCTACATCTCAATTATTCTATTCAATTGTATAGGACCATTCTGTTGTACTATTTTAAATATCATTAATCTCCTCCCTCCCCCATCTACCCAAAGAAGGATAAAAATAGGAACAAGACCTGGAAAAATAGTAATTAAAAAGAAAAAAAAAACCCATGGTTTTCTAGTTCCTGTTATTTTTTACATTTGAAAAGCATTTTTTGTGAGTGATAAAAAATGTTGTTATAGGAAAGAAAAGTAAATCATGAGCCAATGGGACTGTGATATGGGGGAGAAAGAATAAAAACAATACTGCAAAATAAAAGGAGATGAGCAAAGGAACAATATCGGGGGGGGGGGGGGGAATAATGAGTGAGAACATAAACCCTACCACTATCAAAAGGTTCCCAACAGCAAGAGATAGGTGTGAAACTGGCAGCAAGAGATGCAAGGCTGGCAGAAAAGAGAGAAATAATTGCATTATAGATTGAATAAAGCCAGCTAAAGCTCTTCCCCCTCCTACTTATGATAGGTATAAAAGGCTCCCATATTCATTTACCCAAGCACACAAACAACCTGTGTGTAATAGCTATATAATTTGCTTGTAAGTTAGACAATATTCACCAAAATGATGTATTAATTTTTAGAATTACAATAATGATCATGAAATCACACATTTAAAATAAATTCAGAGAGAAAACTGGATGTTGGCCAGAGTTCTAGAGCTAAATGTGGAGACCAAATAGTTGTATTTTAAAAACATGAGGCTAAAATTTTCCACTGTGGCACACAGCTGTAACAGTTTCACTCAGTGGAACTCCCCCTTTATACTTCCTTATACCAGTTGTGAATTTGGCCTATGTTATGCATTGGGTCTTCTGGTATTATATTAGTAGGGAATTCTAAAGAATTCATATAGCTATTCATTACGTATTCTACATTGCACACCAACTCTATATTGTTATTCAAATGCTCCCTGCCCATTCTATGAATAAATTTTTAACTATCAACGAAGTGAAGATTCATGACAGCATGGATGCCAGCTTTCTTGTACTAATAAACATAGCTTCAAGTGTTTGCTCAAGAATTCTAACATTGTATTTTCCAAGTGTCACTTGCTGCCAGAAGAGAGCAGAAAACCAGAGTCAGGAAGTGAATACATAATTTTAGGAAGCCAGACCTGAAACTGATACTACAGAAAGGCATCCAGTTTATGACCTTGGCTAAGCTACTACACCTCACCCCACTGTTTTCCTAAAAAATGAGTGATTACTTCTTGGGTCTAATGTAAGGAATTAGCTGGAGGCCTGAATAAAGTAAAACCAATATTCCTTTGAAACCAAATCACTATAGGGTCCCAGACAGCACAAATATGATACCTGCATTTTCACTCTCTACTATATACCAGGATTTGATCCTAGGTATAAAAGGAAAACTAGTTTTGATGCTCTTAGTATAATTTCTCCTCAGGGGTTCTTCTTAAATCACAGAACCACCCCAAAAATTGCTACAACAGCAGTCTCTAGTGAAAGGGTAACCAAGCCAGGGTGACTAAGTGCATGTCAAATCTGGACTAAGAAATATTGGCAAGGTTGCACAGAGATGTTTGTACAGTAGCACTAAACAAATGTCAGGCATACATGGACACACTATTCAATTTATTCTTTTCCCCCAAAAAATGATACAAAGAAGCAGCAAGAAGAAATGGTAGAGAGAGAATGGCAATAATCTTTGCATTCTTACTATCTCCCCTCTGACGAAAGAGAAAAAATAACTGAAAACTAAAAGAAAGGAAGAATGAAGAGGATTGGCAAGTACTGCTCTTCCACAGCCTTCACCTGGTCTTTTTAATATCCTGGGACCAACACAGCTATGACACAACTGCATGCAACAATGGAAGCTATCATAAAACTTGTATATTAATATAAAATGTACTTAAGGTGATGACTATATATCACTGAATAATATGATTCTAGATATAGTGGTGGCTAATATTTTATCTGTCCCTTATTAAACTTTGGTGCTGGGAGTCTACAGCATTTATGATCTGGGGAGAAATCCTCCTTGCCATAGACTCGCAAAATTCCCACTGAAGTTTAATGGAAGTATTGTGGAAGGGTGATCAGGAGAATTTTGCCTTAAGTTGGTAGGGATAAGGGGAAGAAAAAGCAGCAAGATCCAAGGGATTAACAAGAACAACATGACATCACTCATGAGATTTACTTCACCTCTCTTTACACAACTTCATTTGCAAGTCTTATACTTGGCCAAAATTAGCTGAGCTGTCTCTATTTGTACATTACAAACTGCCTAAATCACTGCTGTTAACTGACTGAGAACATAATGCACCATATTTATGATTAAAGTTCCAGTTTCATTTCTCGTAATTATACACATTAACCACTTAAGGAATGTATCCTTTGACATTATCTAAGTCTTATATGTTTTATCTATTAGTTGGCTCTTTGGCATCTAAGCGTCACACAATAAATTTATTTGCCAAGTGTTTCTTTGTGGATCATATAAAATGTGTAGTACGTCTGCTGCAGAATGTGAATATCTGTTTTCTTATAAATGTCAAGTAGACTAGCAGAAAAAATAAAACTAAATTTTATGGCAGTAGTTTAATATTATGCTCCTACAATGTAACATAGGAACAAAAATGAAAATGTATGACTTAAGTTATTGCTGTTCTGACCACCTATATCATCCAACTATGAAAGCAATTGCTGATTTTTATGGTGCAGCAGAGCATATTTAAAACTTTTGAAACATCTGGATGGTGATCCTTGAGGATGACAACAAGAGTAACATAGCGAACGTGGGTGTGGAGATCCAATATCTTGAGCAGCAGCTCAGGTACTTAAGATGCTATTTATTACAAGGTTGATGGATGATAGTTACCAGTCATCCTTAAATTAATTAAAAATTAGGTCCCTGACTCACTCTATGTAATTCGCACTTGCTTGGATGACACTAAAACACCCAATTTTACTCTTACGATTTACAATACTAGACAAGCATAGTTTTATACTTACATTAAATTCATCTTGAAGTAATTTATATAAAATATACATACAGCCCAATGAATGCAGCCACCTCTGGTGCGGAAGGGAAACTATCTGACAAACAGCAAACTACACAGAACTGTGGGGAAGGCCAACTTGTTTGTCTACAAATCCCATGCAAAACACATGTAGGCAAGGGCTGAGAACATTCCCTGCCTTCAGAGAGCAAAACTAGCCTCACCTTGGCTCAGCTGTGAGAAATAACAGTTATGAAGAGAGAGACCCCAGTTACTGTACCGAATGAGGGCAAGCCCAAGTATAAAGAGGGAGAAACAGAAAGAGAAAAGGCACAAGAGTTTGAGTCTTCATTGTGGCAACCGCTCTCTGCCAGACAAGCTAGCATCAGAACTGTCTGTAGAGTCCTTGGTGTCTTCTGGAGTACAATGGAGGAAACTGGGAAAGAAAACCCTGAGGACAAGGACTTTCTTTTAGACTCATTTATTTGATGTTTATATGTCTTTTTGTTAATTTGATTTACGCCATTGCTGTCCAGATCAAAGACTGATTCAGGCCATTTGAACTAGGTCGTTACCCACAACAGCATCCTTGGCCATTGACAGTACTCAATTGTGGTATTCTTGACTGTAATGGGATCGGCATCCGCCTCTTGCGAGCACCCCCTGCTGGTTGGGTGTGAGCCTCCTGTTTCTCTATTTGTAATGCGGCAGCACCTACCTCTTGTGGGCACCCTCCCCGCCGCCAATGGTTTCTTCAGTGGTCTTCAGTGACTAAGCCCTCCAGCTGACTCTCACACACCGTCTGTAGGTCGAATAGATTCCTTCCATTATATAGTGTCTACCTTCTTATGGCCCTGGTATGGGGCTGTGCTGTCAAGACTTCCTCCCTAGAGACACTGCCTCCTGTAACAGTCCAACAGGGCCCATCAAGGCACCCTTGCTTGCTTGGGCTAGGTTCTGGGCTCAGTCCTTGCTCAATCTCCACAACCAGCCAGAAGTTCCTTCTTAGCTCCTCCTGGGCTCAGTCCAGCCTGCACTGAGCTGTCTGTGGTCTTGCTGCTCTTCCAGCCAACCAGGAATCCAGTCTTCCACCTGTAGCACACTGTACCTAAAAGCAGAACCCCGTGACCCCTATATTCATCATTCATATATGATTGTGATATTTTCATACAAAGCATGCCATATGAGAGGTTTTATGAAAGGTCATGATCTGCTGGAACCCATTGTTCTATCCGAATATGTATATCAAGTTATGAGATTTTGCTTTATGATTGTACTGACATATGTTGTGAATTTGAGAGTCTCTACTACTAGGTGATAATCCAGTTCCAGCAGGGAATAGTAAACAAAGGATTTATGATACAATGACAACTACACAAGACCATACAATGGTGATTGCTCAATCCTATGACACGATTGCACAAGACGACACAATGGGGATTGCTTAACTCAGGTGACTTAGCAAAGCCCACCAGGACATGTCTGAACTTTCAGGCACCTGGACTGAAGATATAAAATAAAGTGGCTTCATGCCTTTGCTTGTCTCCTTCCCCACCTATGTTGGAAGCAACAGGAATACTGGAAGATAAAGATTTCAGCTAAGGAGACTGGTCTTGGGTTTCACAGAGAAGTCTGTGTATTGAGCTGTAACATCCAATGTGGTGAGAAAACTGTTTGATCTAAATACTGGCTAGTATTAAGGTTTAAAATTTAGATTGTGCATTTATCTTTTATTTTCTTTGGTACTTATCTCTGATCTTTTATGCCTACCACTTATAAGCATTTAAAATCAATCTTTCTGTAGTTAATAAATCTGTTTTATATTTTACCTGAAACAGTGTGTTTTGGTTGAAGCGTTTGGGAAATCTCAGCTCAGTTAACAAAGACTTGCATATATCCTCTCCAAATTGAGGGAAGGGCAGACCGGATAATAAACTTACACTGGTCAGGCATCTGATCACAGCAAGACAATACAGTCCCGTGGTACAAGGCTTGGGAGCTGGGGGGGAAGTGGCTGGAGACTTTCTATTGTTGGCTCATGAGTGTCTGGGGAAAGTATTTATGTATCTCAGATGGGTGTGTCCCTGCCTTTGGATGTCTTTATAAGTGCAGTATCTGCCAGTGGTTTGTAACTTGACACAGTATCACAGTGGGAGAAGGAACCCAGCTTGTGAGAAAGAAGGTTTAGAGGTCCTATAGACCAGGATGCACACCCTCTGCCAACTCCAGGGAGTAACTGACTGCTCTGCCTCTGCTGCTCCTTGTTATATGATCCTTCTGGATCCTGAGTAGCTGCTCCAGAAGCCCCTCTGATTGGCTGCTTCCCTGCAGCCACGCTAGAGACCACCTGGAGGACTTCTCCTCTGCTCTTTTCTGGGGCTAGGTGAGACAGGACCATGAGGCAGGGCCTCTCCCCTCAGACAGGATTGGGGCGGTGGTTCTTCCACAGTCTTTTGCCCCCTTCAGTCAGGGCCTACTCTCCCAGATCTCTCTTACCTCCAGAGCATTTTAGAATCCTTTTAGATCACCTCCGTCTTTTGGACTGCCTCTGGCTCTCCTTTGCCTCTGCCTCTGCACAATAAAAAATTTTAAATCTTGTCTGTTGTTTCTGCTTCTGCCTCTGGCTCTCTCTTTCAGCCTCAGCCTCTGGCTACCTTGCCACCACTGTTGTGTTGCAAACTGGGTCACCTGTTCTTTCCCAGTTATTCCAACTGCTGCTGGAATAGGGCTTTCCCCCGTTCCCCATCGTTGTGATCCTGGTGCACCAGTGTCGGTCCAAAGATCCCACTTCTCGTACCAAGATGTAATGGGGTTGGTATCTGCCTCTCATGAGCACCTCCTTCTGGTTAGGTGTGAGCCTGCTGTTTCTCTATTTGGAATAGGGTGGCACCCACCTCTTGCAGGTACTACCTCGGCTAATGGATTCATCAGTGGTCTTCAGTGACTCAGCCCTCTGACCGAGTAACACACTGTCTGTAAGTGGAACAAACTAACAAACCTCTTCTGGGGTTACAATCTCTAACTTCTCATGGCCCTGGTATGGGGCCATACCACCAAGATTCCTCCCTGGAGACATTATCTTCTAGAACATGTCAGCAGAGCCCATCGCAGTGGCCTTAGTTGATGTGTCCTTTTTGGCAGTCCTCCCTGGGATCAGTCTTTAACAGGACCCATTGTGGTACCTTTGCTTGGTCTGGCTAGGTTCTGGACTCAGTCCTTGCTCAATCCACACAGCCAGACAGGAGCTCCCTCTTAGCTCCATCTGTCTTCAGCAGCTCTCCCGGGACTCAGTCTTGCTGCACTGAGCTGTCTGTGGTCCTGCTAATTCTTCCAGCTCCAAGCAGCAACTGACTGTTCTGCCTCTGCTGCTCCTTTTTACATGGCCCTTCTGGGCCGATTGGTCGATCCAGCAGCCCCTCTGATTGGCTGCTTCCCTGCAGCCATTCTAGACCCCCTGGAAGACTTCTCCTCTGTTCTTTTCTGGGGCAGGGTGAGGCAGGGCTGCGAAGCCTCCAGCAGCGGGTCTCTGGACCTAGTCCACCCTGTCACACTCTCTGATAAAACAAAATCAGTTATTAAAATTGTTCCTTTTTTAAACTGTACAGAGTTTGGATGGATATGGTGTTGAATAAAACCTGAAGATTCTAAATCTTTTGTTAAGTTCAGATCCAGAGCCATGTTTCGATTGATCCCATTTACATATTTGCAACATTTACCTACTATATACAGATATTAAAATATAGATATTATAGATAATATAGATATTAGATAGATATTAGATATAGATATTAAAAATGCCATCCCAACACACACCATCACTATCACTATCCATCACTGTTAATCAATGGCCAGAATGCTTCAGTTTTGCTCATTATAGGAAAATAAGTTTAGGTTATCATTCCATGTGTGTGTTAAAGGTAATGGTTCTCAGTACTGGGGAAAAATTCTCATACATTAAGAACAGATAATTTTTACAGTAATGATGAGTTTTTAATATTGCTTGTGTATCCATAATACAACTGTCCTGTTACATCAGTAAGTTTTCTTGCTTAATTCTCTGTGATAAGTAGAGGATAATCTAATATGGAGTAAAACATCCAAATTTTACTTTTGTATTGACAGTTACTGCATCAGAGCAAATCTTGAGAAAGGCACAAATCAATCCTATATTCTTCATTTGATATAGTTATTATATTAAAAGCAATTTTATACATCAAGGGGATTTTGTGCATTCTAAGATTCAGGGGAGTTTGAGATGTTTCCATCTCCTTTTCAATTTGTTGTTGGTGTTACCTCTAACTGACTTAGCTGAAAGTATCTTAGTGTATACCTTAGAAGTTGGAACACCACTCATGTCATGCATGATTTTTGCAGAATAGCTCTGTCTTGCACTTAAGACTAACATGAGACATCTGGGCAAAACACAGAGCTGAATAATTTCCCATTAGTTTATACTCTGATATGAAGTTAGGGAAAAGCTGAAAGTACAAATGAAAGGATACAAGATTAAATGTGTTGGGTGACTTCTGGTTAGGGTTGAAAATACCTTACTTGCATTCATTACCCCATCGAGGCTGAAATGTCATGTCCAGTTTTGCTTTGTAATGACATTCATAAAGATAATGCCCCTACATCATGACAGTTCTGGACATGATAGTTCAGTATGTAAAAGGGATTTGCTGTGCTTAAATAAAATCTTTTATTGGAAGTCCTGCCTTGCCGAAGCTGGTGCATATCAGAAATGCAAATAGAACACAGGTAAAAAGAGACTATATATTTTAGGAATCACCACTTTATTTTATTACTGGAATTTGAAATGGAACATGGGTTATTTTCCAAATTCTCCTCCTCCACTCAATTATCGTACTTGCTGATTCACATCTTTTTCCACTCAGAAGTTCTACTTACTGCTTTAAGGCAGGACACAAATCCTGCTGCTAAAAATCACTATGATGAACAATTCTCTTTTCTTCTTCCAGGTATTCTTCTGCAAAGGTAGTGTTTTGTGGCGTGATGAACATGGTAAGTATGAAAAAAGCATGACAAAGCGTAAAAGGGTGTGGAACCACAAAAATTTTATTCCCATGATGACTACAAAGGAGTCTCAGATTAGAATAAGAATGAACCATGGAAGACAAATGACAACAGCAAAAAAGAAGGAAATTCAAAATGGAAGTCTACCAATAATCTTTAGATGATCAGTTCAATTGTTTTGATATATTGTGTATTTGTGACTCATTTGGTTTTTCAAGCAAAATAAGTTAGCCTAACATTATGTATTACTCCCATTTATCTTCAAATGTTCCACAAGGACAATATAGTGCTGAGACTAAAATACTTAGTGAAAAAAATATCAATGTTTCTTATTAAATAAGTTTAAAAGGTTAATATTTTGGTGTGAAACCTTGGCCTCAGTGAAGTTTTTCCATTGGACTTCAATAGGGCCAAGATTTCACCACTTATATCTTGATTTTAATAAAGTGCTTCTCTAATACTGTGCTATATAAGGACAAATATTGTGATAACAGACAAAGAACTTCTAAATTGAATTAATCTGAGGTATATGCACACGAGTGTGTGTGAGAGCAAGCGAAATAACTCACTGCATGTAAATCATTATTTTTATAATGCTGTTTATAATCCCTCTGGTCCTCTCTTGAGTTCAGGGGTCTGTCACAGATCCTGGAGCAGAACCCTGGCCTAAAAGATGATCCTGGGAATTTGGGGATCAGAAAAGAAGCTAACTGACAGAAAAGAGAAGAAAGGAAAAAAGACTGATTTCTATATATGATCCCTGTAATATGGGTGTCAATATTTATCAGTCAATTAACATAATACGATATATAGAATAACATTTTATGTTATTTTGGAAAACCTTTTTTTTTAAACTCGTTTTAGGCACCTTTAAAGCCAGTGATTTTTTTTTTTAAATGCAAGTGTAAAATGCCATGTTTTTTTCACATTCAAGATCCCAGAGGCTAAATAGTAGGTGATGTTCAATAAACCTTCTCTTCATATATACTATGGTCATTATGATACTGTAACAAGAAGACAGTATTTGCCTGTAACAACACATCAGTGCCTAGCACAATGGGGTCTTGGTCTATGACTAGGGTCCCGAGGCACTATGGAAATACAAACAACACTAATCCATGTAGCAGGTGATGACCCTATTGGGAAAGGATTATGCTGGCATCCAAGCTGGTTATTAGAGAGGTAGGAATGCCTCTCGGGGGGAAGAGGGGGAAGGATCCAAGTTATCGTAAAGTAGGATAGCCCTAGTCAGGAAACTTAGGAGCAGCCATGCCTGGGGAGAAAGTCTGAGTTGAACTTTGTTACCTTATTATTGATTTCTTTGGTAAAAAAGGTCATATTCCACAGGAAAGGTTAATTTGGACTTCGTCTAGTGTACGCATTGATTTTTTTAGGATGGGTTCAAGAAGACACCTGCTGCCTACGTAAGTGATTATTCAAAAATGTATTTGTCTAAGTGGGGCCTGTGAATACAGGTTATACTTCATTCACATCTACTTCTGCTGCACTTTAAAAGATGCCTTTTGTAAACTAAAACTCTTATGAAAAACTACCGAATTAAAAGGACAAGACCACAATGATCCCAATGGCTTCAACACAAATGGAGAGTACTTTGTATCCTGAAGATTATGACCAAATGCTTCCTTAAAATATAGGTGGATAAATTCTGATCTCCCTTACGTGCCTGGAAATTTCCTGCACATGACTAAATATGGACAGAATTTGGCCTAAAGATTGCAAACCATTTCTTGACACAAGAAAATGGATATTTACTTAACGCATCATGTATTGAACAGAGATGATCTTGCGTTCACTAGTGAAGCACACCTATCAGTACTGCAAGATAAAGAATAAAAGCTTTCCAACTTCATTTTCATAAGGCTATGGACTTTTAAAATATGTTCTCTAATCTCAGAGATTCAAGGGTCAATGAACTATTATTTATCAGTTATTTTTAATATAGCTATATACATATGTTTTGTTTTATATAATTGATCACTTACTGATAATTTATTGATAAATGTATTTGATAACGCAGATATTGTCAAAAATACTTGTTTTAATTTTGGTAAAGCAAAGCATGTCAAATAATAGTATTTTGCCAAGTTAGGTAAATATGGGAAGTATTGGTAAAATGAGGATCATTTCATATTCATCAATATTTAATTAGATCCATAAGCGCAGAGTGTCCAGATGCTGGTTTTTTAATTTAATAATGTTGGAACCAATGAGGTGCTGATTGCTTTGTAAACTGAGCCTTCAAGTACATGGAGAATTCCACGGGGCCTTTAAAAAAAAAACAAAAGAAGAGAAAAAAAAATGAAATCTTAAAGATTAAAGAGATGCATGTTTTGATGGTAACAAATAAACCAAAAATGTTTATTACAGCTCCGCTGATTCTAAGCAGCCCATGCAGATACTTACCATGTAACAATAAGCAAGCTTTCACACCACTGATAAATGAAATGATAATATATACATCCTGAAAGCGTTCCTTCTCATCCTGATAATTTTAAGAGACATTTATAATTAAGAAGAGTATAATTCGGGAGGCCAACAAGTTGGATTTATGTTGGAAAGGTCAGAAGAATGAAGTGGTAATTCTAAAAGTCCTTTTGCCCATCTCTAATTTCTGAGATTTCTTTGTGTTTCATAATGTAGGGGAATTCTACATGCAACTTTGCACACAACATGAAAATATTTTCAGATGCTGAAATCTTAATCTAAATTCAGAATCTATTGGGCAGTAGATAGTTCTCTAATTTTTTTGCCTATATTAATATAAAAGGAAACAAAATTCAAAATTACTTTGAAAAAGCAGTGGAGATCTGGGGCTAATTTCTGCACGTGTTAGACACTCGTGTGAGTTGCAGAGTTCCCTAGCTCCCATTGACTCTTCACTAAAGAACATTTAGCACCAGACTCGAAACCTTAACGTAGAACACAAACCAGGTAAGAAGCCTACAACTGAGCATTTCCCATCAAAGAGATGTGATCAAATAACTTTTCTTAAAATAGACGTGCATTTGCTTGTAATGTCCTGATAGAAAGCTGAAATTAACCTCTCTTTACCAGCTCATTTTACTCTTTTACATTTATAATTTACATTTACAATACCTCCAAATGATTTTGCCTTGTCGGTTTCCCCACTTAATTTATATATTTTTAGTTTGTCACTAATTACGTCACTGCTAGTGTTCAGCAAAAGGCCAGGAAAAAGGCTGTTAAGTTGTGCCCTATTGGCATGTGGATGGTTCATTATCAACAAAACAAAATATGTTAGAACCCTGAATTCACGGTATGTCCTGCTTCCTTCTTTCTTATTTTAAATCCAGAGGCCCTTGTCCACCTGATTAGTACTAAATTATGCAAATTGTTGTAAACTAGTTGGCCTTACCCATTTATAAGAGATATAATAAAATTATCCATTTATAATAGATGTAATAAAATGCAATTACAATGCATTGAAAATACAGTTCAATAGCAGACTTCATATAAAGAATCCTAAAATAGTAAGTCTCAAACTAAAATAAAAATAAAGAATTAAAAAATGACTTCACTCAGAAGGTCAGATGAAAATTTCCAAACAGATGGTCAGCACAAGCGAAAGAGGGACCCCTCAATCATGGAGAGTTGCAAGGAGTAGACAGAGAGACAGCCAAAACAGGAAGAGCATTTCCTGCAATAACGAGGTCTGCAGGATGAATAAGAAATAACTTCTTAAAAAATCCTCCAAGTAAAAGTTGCAGAATTTATGACTGGAGACTAAGGAGATGTCTTAACATTGCTGGATACCCTGATACCATTGCACTTTAGTATAGTAGAAATGTGATATCTGTGAAATCTGCAGGGGCAAAGGTGGAAATCAGTAAGAGATGCAGAGTACAGCAAGCCAATCGGAAGTTTTGAAAACTGTGAGGGAAATTTTATACTGGATTTTGATTATAACAGTTACTTTGTTACTGTGGAGCTCAGTAGGAAAAAAAATCCCTTTAAACATGCAGACAACAGTATAGCTGTATCATACATCTGCTCCTGTTATTGATTTGTAGAAAGCATGGTTATCAATCAACATCAAGAAATACATTACTAAACGTGTTTAAACTCTGCCTGTACTTACAGAAATATGCAGAAGCCAGCTTGTGAATAATAGGAACAGAATATCATTGCTAATGTTGACTCAGCACCACTGGAAAAGGTAAAATTAGCCTCATTACCCATGATTTTGTTTTCTCTAAGTAGGTACACAACATTCTAATAGCCAAATGCTTGTGAGTCATCAGCAAGGATTGAATTTGGGTGATAGAGGAGTGTGTTTTTGATCTGAAAGTTCAAGGTTCAGTCCCTGCTGCCAGCTCTTTCTGGGGACCACTGCCAAGAGGTAAATCATATGATGAGTTGAACTCTTATGTACATCAAATCTTGGACAAACTTCCTCTGACCAGTATAACACTCTGGATATGTGAATTGTGTCTCCCCCTCCAGTGGACAGTGCACAACAAGACCTTTCTAATGCCACTGTTAATGGAGTTACTCCTTCAGTTAAAACTGGTAGAAACCTGTGCTTTTGGTGCATAAAGTCACAGCTTTATCAACACTGGGGACAGTATGTGTAAGCATGTGCACATGCACGTCTTCCCACTCTCCATTCCATTCAGAGGAAAGTAAGTACACAGATACATTCCTGAGGCACAAACATATCATGAATCATTTTAAAAATATTTCGTGTTGTAATTTAAAAAAATTGAATAGCAGAAAATAATCCGTAATGTAAAATGCAATTCTGCAGAAGAAATAATCACACATACACACATTTTATATAGAGGCACAGAGGTGCATTGTGACATACCAGGGAACAATCCAGATTAGTGGAGGGCTCTGTCATCCCTGCCCCATAACCCTGGATGCCTTTTAATGTTTTGCTGAAGTAGCTCCCACCTGGACCACTCACAAACATGATTTGTGTAGGGTTTCTCTGGTACTGTACATGAACTCAGAGTTTTTCTCCCTGGGCATATCTTATAAATTAAAAATAAATAAATAAGGGGGAATATAGTGGATTAGAAAGTGCACAAAACAGGACTGGAACACTGCAGTAGCATCAACAGAAGATATACTACATAAAATAAATATGTCTCTGGCAACACACAGTAGCAGCAGGATGCTTGTCAAGTTTAAAAGACAGAATAACCAAAATTTCTCCATTTCATCCCAGCAGACCATAAGATATTGCATGCATGAATGTATTTAGACCTAACTATGGAGAGTACATAAAAACAGCCATACAGAATCATATCAATGGTCCATCTAACCCAGTATCCAGTATTCCTACAGTAGCCAATGCCAGATGCTCCAGGAGGAATGAACAGTACAAAGCAAGTATTGAGTGATCCACCCCCTGTCATCCAGTCCCAGCTTCTGGCAGTCAGAGGTTTAGGATACCCAGAGCATGGGGTTGCATCCCTGACTATCTTTGCTAATAGCCATTGATGGCCCTATCTTCCATGAACTTATTTAATTTTTTTTAATTGAATTATGACTTTGGCCTTCACAGTATCCTCTGGAAACAAGTTCCACAGGTTGATTGTGCATTGTTTGTAGTAGTACTTCCTTTTTTTGGTTTAAACCTAATGCCTACTAATTTCATTGGATGTCCACTTCTTCTTGTGTTATGTGAAGGAGTAAACAACGGTTCCTTATTCACTTTCTCCACACTATTCATGATTTCACAGACCTCTATCATATTCCCTCCTCCCCCTGCTTAGTCATCTCTTTTTCCAGCTCAAAAATCCCAGTCTTTTTTCTCTTTCTTCACATGGAAGCTATTCCATGTCCTTAATCATTTTTGTTGCCTTCTCTGTACCTTTTCCAGATCCAACATGTCTTCTTGCCTCACTACGAATAAACCATAGTGATGACAATCATCAGAGGAATAAACTGCCCAGCACATTGAGTTAGTCTGTCAAGTGCCTCAAAGGGATTTATACTGCACTGTACATAGAAGAAAATAGCACCATATGAACTTATGGGTGTGAAGGGTGGGTGGAAACAACAAGAAGGTATGTATAGCTGCATCAGACATCTTATGGGAATGTGCAAAGTTTGCATTCATTTCTGCATGTGTATTCTACAAACACTTTTCTTATTCTATAATTGTCTAAAACATCTGTAACTAACTCCCATTATATTCTAAATCACCTATTTCAATTATTAATTCTGATCTAGCTCTAGTGTTGAAGACATTACTACTACATGGAAGAGTCAACATTCTGTGGAACTGGATCTTTCTTTCCCTACACATCTTTAGCATATATAGGTTTCAGAGCCAACATCCTGTATATCTCATCCCCTCACCAACCCCCCCTCATCCCCCCCCCCCCCAAAAAAAAAATCTCTTCCTCATGGAGGGAAAGAAAAGCAAGTAACTCCTTCAGGTGAATTTCAGAGTTTCGCTTGGAAACCAATCCAACTCCCAGTGATTATTATTTCCCTGGGAGGGAACAACATGGCCCTAGATAAAAGAAACCACAGTAGAGAGACAGAAGCTGTTTCACTTATGTGCACACATCATGCTGGTGTTTGTCAAATGGTAAAACACAATTTTTGTTCATAGCTACTGCGTAAAGCAAATATTAAAGCATACTGACAATAATAAATAGAGAGAACCTTGGTTAAATTTATCCTGGTTTAATATCAGCATTAATGGAAGCATAGGCCAAATCCAAAGCCCACAGGAGCAAAAACTTTACTGGGCATGTATCATGCCCAGAATTAATATTACCTTCACTAAAACAACTAAAAAAAAAATGCAGTTTACAGATGTCAGGTGAGCAATCAACATCAATTTAAGGCATATATGGGGAGACACGAAAGATGGATAATCATACCGGCTTTTAGGGACTGCTATTCCAAATTGAGTACTTTATTTTATTCTACCTTCCCACTGAATCCAAAACTACCAGATTATGATGGCAAACTAGTACCACTTTCTGAATTCCTTTGGCAATAGGTGCCGAGAGCTCCTCTATAATGGCTTGGTTCTTCTTCAAAAATATTTTCATCAAGGTACTATCTGCAGTGCCATGGGCTATAAAATATTTACAGGATATTTATATATTATTCTGAAGAACCTATTTATACAGTGGACATAATGAGAAGAATCTGCCCTACAGTTTAATGTAATCTTGTAATTGGCTGCATTGCTACTTGACTATATCTATTCATCTTCCATCCTGTTTTAATAACCCAACTGACACACAAATTATTCTTTGAGCTCACAATAAAATAAGCCTGTGCAGTCAGAGGAAGGTGAAGGAGGTTAAATTGGCATTGATTATTTAAGACACATTCATCATTTATTTAGCAATTTCCTACATCATAACATCTGTGGTGCTCACAAACCTTTCTGAGAGATTCTCAATTTGTTTTTAAATGATTCTCACTATAAAACAGAACAAATTTTGCACTAACTGATGGTTGAGGTCTCTTGTCAATCTGCAGCACAATTAAAGTAGTTTATTGTGCAACCTTTTGAACTTTTACATGACAGCCTATTTCCTTTAATTGCATGTGAGCACTCTCTCTCTTTCTCACACATACAAACACACACACACAATCGTATTTTACTTCCAGTTTTAAGGAGGTAGTAAAGTGATGATTATGAGCAAATGAGGCCAGTACTACTGTAACTTATCATGAAAGACAGATGTTTTGGCAAGCTATACTATCTTTTTTTATTGATATGGAAGTTGGACTAAGCACTGGACACCACAGTTTAAAAAAATTGAGGAGGAACACTGTCATTCCTTGCGGTTTACAGATAAGCCATCTTCCTTGTACCCTTTTTTGTTTTTGTTTTAATTTTACATACTGTTACTGCCTTTACATAGATGTTTCCATTTAGAAATTCCCAGAGTACTGAACAAGAGAAAAGGAAAAGGAATAGAATATATATGTGCCTCAACAATCTACAAATATCAGAGGATGGCCAAACCATAATTCTCCCATGTATTATCTTCAAAGAAAACAGGCCTACTGGTCATTTTAGAAGGTCTGACTCTAACTATCATTATGTTACATACACAGGGTGCTATCTACATGGTACACTGCAGACACAAGTGACGGACAACGTTCATCTCAAACATTTAGCCACCTGCACCCCACTTATCCCTCTTCATTGGGTTTGTTTCTTACATACTGAATTTCTTCCATTCCTTCCCAACCTCCTGCCATACCCACCAAAAAAAATCAATGTCCTCCATTGCAGGACAGGTAATATTCAGCCATGGACAACTGAGGAACTAAAGTAAGGCAAGGTAAGGCTAGAACCATGATTCACTGAATTTAAACCAAACAATCCCAGTGACTTTGGATCACTCCTGTATCTTGTCAAAGCTTGGGGCTAGGAAACAGTTCCTTTTAATCACTGCATATATCGCACAATTTTTCCCGTGGAATACAGCCCTTATTTCTAATAGACATGGGCCATGACCCAAAACTGATTCAGACACCCATATTTGTAAACTCTGGGGCCTTCAATATATAGAAACAAATTTTGCAGCCCAAGCTCCTCTCAAGTTCTTAGCCCTGAAAACTCATAAGATAGCGGACCTTAAAAATAAAATGTTATTTTAGAAACCTATATAGTACAGTCAGATATGCTCTATAATCTTGAGTTTGCATATGCACTTTACACTAAGTTGTCTGGTGGCATAAAAAGATTTTATTAGCATTAGTTTAGGATGACTTATTATTAAAGCCATTAATGAGTTGCACAGGTCATCCAAGAAGAGTGCAAATAAAAACTTTATATCACACCATATCATTAAATATTCTGTATTCAAAAAGAATACTTTAAGAAATTATTAGGGTTTTAGAAAGTTTTAGTGATATGCTGCCTGGAAAGCAGGGTTGTATTAATTAGAAGCTTGAGAGTGACAGAGAATTTAGTAGCAGAACATTTTACAAACCTTTTTAAAAAGCATATGTAGAATAATTTTTTCCAAGTAAAAGGTTAATGCAACAATAAATTTGTGTTTAAACAGAAAAATGTCAGAGAAAGCAAAAGTTAAAGTCTTCATAGTAACCCAAACTCATCATCACTGCAAAAGTAGTACATAGTGACAATATTATACATGTACAGAGTGGGCAATTTAATGTTACTAAAACATTAACTTCTTAATTACCTGTCTTTTGTGATTTTATATGTAAAGTTTTTATAGCAACGATTCATTTAGACTGCACATATAATCCTTTCAGTTACTAATTAGGCTATTGGATGTAGGCTATATATGCAACATACAATATTTACAGTGAGGGTGAATTAATGTTACTTGCCTTCTCTGACCTTTGTGTCTAAACGTAGAACCTTAGTGTTACATTAGAACCAAAGAGTTTTGTATTTTTTCGGTTTACATGCATACATAGAAACTCCCCCCCCCCACACACACCCCCACACACTCTCATATTTTATTGTATATTCATCCAAACAGAATACTCACACAAATATCCAGATACATATAAATAGATATACAGGGACACTTATATGGGAATATATTTTGCTCGATGAAACCTCATACAAAACCAAAGCATGTGAGTATAATTGCAAATGACTTCAATGAGAACAGGACTGAACTCATTATCACCTGTAAAAAGCATCCTTTTTAAGAGAGGCAGCAAAAGCTAATAAGTGAATGAAAAAAGTTCCATAAAAGAAATATACATGAAATATAATACTGTAAAAAGAAGCGAGTTACTTATTTGCCTATTCTTCCTCCCAATCAGTCAAGATCAGTTTGGCCATCATTTACTCATGCAAAGAAAAATATTATTTTAATTTTCTCCATGATCTTGTTCTCTTTATTACAGTTTCTCCAACTATTCTGTATAAGACAAATCAACCCAGGCAGCTCTGCTGTGTCATATCAGAAAATTCCACATCTGTTTATGTTGCCATGTCACATTAAGTTGTATGAGAAAACATGATGATGATGCCAACCATAGCCCAGTAGGTATGTACACTGGGAATATTGAAAATTTGTGGCACAATATTATTTAAGAGACAGCCGCTAAAAAAAAAAAAAAAGATAACTCTGGATTTACTATTTACTCACAACTTAAAAATGTGACTATTGATGTGATCACCTGGAGATTCTTTAAGTATTCTTTAACACTGAAATATATACACAATCTTATGATCCACAGAACAATCAAAATATTTTATAGCCAGCTTATCTGTATTTGAAAACATACAGACATAGTATTTCATACGGACATCATGGTTTAATTTTTGTAACTACTGTTTGATTACTAATAAATTATGTTTTCCCCCAAATCATATGTTCACCTCAAGTCTCTCTAAGAATTTCAGTTGACCCTGTCCCATAGCTGATTACTGTAGATGAAGAGGTGTGGAACAGGAAGAAAATAATGTCAGTATACTTAGTTTACTGCTTCCATAGACAGAATACATCACTTTCACTAAGCTCAGCCTCTGCTTAAAGGCTTGCATCCTGGAGATACAGTAGTTACTGCTGTTGCTCCATTGTTAGTTTAATTTACATCTCTTTACATGCATTTACAGATAAAAATATTTCCTTCAGATTGTGATAATTCCTCCCATGACAAGTATATCCTATATTGAAACACAATGGAAAGACTTATTTGATTAAAATTAATAGTAATTATATCAAGTGGAATGTGACATTCAGGCATAGGTGGTTTGAACATGAAAGATGCAGCATGATGTCGAGGTGCTGTCTTTGATGGGAGTTTTGGACACTCATTAACTTGCAGATCCAGCCCTTAAAGATAAGCATCTCCTTCCCTGGGATAGTGTAATCTTCTGAATACAAAACATCATAATTCAGGAAGTAAACACAGAACACAGCTGACAGTAGGGCAGCTTCACTGCTTTTATTTTCCCCTTTAAAATGTGTTTTCTCTACTATCTCAACAATTTCTGTTAGGATTCCAAAATGTCCTAGTTTTTAGTGGTGTTTAACTCCCTGACAAGAAATCAGGGGGACAAAAGTTTCCAATTTTACTGAGAGGGGCAACTCAATTTAAGTATGGGAGAAACAAAACAACTTTGCTAAAGTCTTCAGCATCCATGTTAACATGAAAGAACAGGCTCTTCTGGTAGCAAAGTCCTGAAGAAAATAGTCAGACACCAAATGGATCACTATGACCTGAGATTTTGGATATTATATAGTTTGTCAGCTTCAGCTCACAGTATATATTCACTTATTCAATGGAAATTGTGCACAAAATTTGAATTTTAAGACACTTAAATGATAGAGTCACTTTGTGCGACTGATAGTTAATTTCCTCCAACAAACAGTAGCAAGATGTGCAGTGTACCAGTACTCTGGCCATGTGAAAAATCACCTTGCTGAATGCATTTGTTGTAATCCCAAAGTACTGAAGCAGTTACCAGGTTTCAGCTTTTCCCACAGGTTCTCTCATAATTTCATAATTATGCAGCAGAATATGGTGGCCCAGTGTTCAGACATTGTTACCGATTCACAAAGAGAGATTAGAGCAGACAAAAGCAAGAAGCAGAAAAATGGCAACCTTTTTTTAAAAAAAAAATAAAGAAAATTAACATGAAATTTGTTAAAGGCTTATAAAAACTGATTTTTAGAGTGAGATGTGCACGTATAATAAATCACAACCAATATTTTTCTTATACAAGTTTCTTAACACTCAGCAAGAAGCTTACGGTTTGTGGCCTTGATTCAGGAAAGCATTTAAGCATGTGCTTAATTCCACCTTTATTCAGAAAGGCATTTAAGGAATATGCTTATTTTTAAACACATGCTTAAATCCCACTTCTTAAAGTTGAACATATGCATTAAGTCTTTTCCTGAATAGGAATGCTTTTCTGAATCGGGGTCTGTGCTATTAGTTAGACATATAAAACATTTTTGCCTGACAAACTTCAAATTGTGTTACTATACATCTCAATGCACATTTAAGATTATTGCAGTTTCACAGAGTTAAAGTCATGGTATTAAATGTGATTTAAATAATAGTTTTCTCTAACTAACATATGCCTATTTGACATTAACAAGGATAGCTGAGCCTAGATTTGTAAGAGAAAACACTCAGGCCCCAATACTGCAATGAGATGTGCCAGACAACTGAGCCTTATGGAGTACCAGTACATTCCATGAAGCTCTGCACAGGCTTGAGGATCCACATATGTGCACCTCACTACAAAATCAGGATTTTACTCCATAAGACACCCTTTGGCAGCAAGTATGGTAGAATGCTGCTTGAGTTACAAAAATACTATGGCTGTACATACACTATGCTTGAGATTCAACATCTGAACACACTTTACCAATAAGTGTTCAAGGCATAAAAAAAATAATCCCAACCCACAAGCAAACTACTGTGTCTGCATATTCCACCAACGATCTATAGCAAGAATACTCTTCTTGACAGTCACATTTTATAATCACGTTTGTAGTTTAAACCATTTCACTGAGTATAAGGATGCTATTTTCACACCAGGAAGGAAATTCTAATTTTCAATTAAATTTCTTGCAGTATTCCCTGCTGATGCCCAACAATTAAAATATTAATGTAAACTTCTTTGCATAGGTGTGTGTCTTTTGTTACATAACAGAATCTAATAGTGACTTGATTAGTCTTGATTACAAACATAATAACATTAAATTGTTAATAAGTAAGCAACTACCTTTTTTTAAAAAAAATACTGAAAGATTTCACATTCTACTAATACTTATCATCCTATATGTGTTCATGCCCACACTAATGCTAGAGAGTATACTGGAGCTGTTGGTAAAACAAGCAATTAATATGACATTGGTATGCTAGCAGGTAGCTGTAATTATCTTTTTCTGTTGCAGAAGGCATTTGAGAATCATTCAGGAGCAAAAGAGGCATGGTGTTCCACTAAATCTTATTTAATTAATGCATGGACATAGCACTAGCTGAGGTAAATAGGCTGGTCAAAGTCTGAATACCAATAAAGAAAACCAAAAAATACTGCTTAATACAGCTACTTACATCATGGCCTACAAGATCAGTCTGTGTGGATTTATCTACTTGGGAAGTGAGAGCCTTCTGTAAATGTTGGGCTTTTTCCTGCAAAACAAAAACAACATATTGTAGGTGAGTCATAGTTTCCCTCACTGGGCTTTTGAGCTAACAACATCCAGATAATAAGTGCAAAACTCATGCACTGACAGCTGTTTGGAAATGGTGTTATTATGGTATTATCCTCACTGAGAGATTTGTTTTCCTGGTACTGTTATCTTATGTATCAACTGATCCATTTATTAAATGGACAGTGAGCTCATAAATTGCGAGTATGCATGTTTCAAGAGTGCTATGGGACTATGACTGAAGTGTGATGCACAGGACCCTCTTCAAGAGCAGATTTCAGACTTGGTAAACCAAGCATATTCTGTGGATGCCAAAAGCATATCTTAAAATAGAGAAGTTAGCAGCATACTACCCAGCAAAGCCAGATGCTGGAGGATGAGAAGGTTGATGTATAGACTAGCGCTGGTTGGAATATTTTCAACAAAAATCCTCTCATTAAAATATGCAGTTTCATTCAAGCCAACATGTTTCGGGAAGACACATAAATTGTGATTACATTTTCACTGGAATGGTTTCTGAGGTCCAGGGTCAATTATTTGGTCAAATCGAGAGAGCGAGAAATCAAAGAAGTCTGTTTGTAACTGAGCTGGCCGCCTCCTGTGTGCCCTCTCATGGCCTAGGGCCATAGACAGCCTACCTCGGTTCCCCCCCCTTTGTCTGGTCAAATAAACTTCACTTTAGGCTTTTTCTTGGTCAAAAATACCCCATGGAGAATGGTTCTATTAATATAAAATAAACTGTCAACAAAACTGAATCCCTCAAAACAAACTCCATTCATAACTCTTCCTTGCCTCCGGCCATCCTGCCTGGGGCCACTGCAGTCTCTCCACTGCTTGAACAGTGTCTCCAGGTGTCCCTACCTGGCAAACTTTCCTTACTCTCTGCAGACTCTGCCAGTTTCCTGAGCTTTCCCCACTTACTCTCAGACACCTGGGCTCTTTATAGGGCAATCATCTCTGTGTGGCTCATTCTGTAATCAGGGTGGGCTAGTCCCAGCGCTTAAGGGGCAAGTCACCCAGTTATATACCCTCATTACACCCCTTAGAACCTTCCCAGCTCAGGGCAAGTTGTACCTCAGGGAATATTCCTTCTCCCCCAATTTACTGTTGTTGACAGCTATAAGATTGTGTGGTCTGAGTTCTCAGATGCTCTAGGTCCCCTTCTAGTTTGCTCACCACAATGAGCAGGGAATTTCTCTCCTCTAGGGTCTCCTGAAGCTCCTCAGCCAGCTGGTCTTTTTCCTTCAGGGGCAACTGCCTGGCTTCTTCCATAGCAGCAAATTCCCACTGATACTTTTCCACCAGAAGGGTCAGCAAGAAGTGCTGCCATGATTGCAACTTCCACTTCCACTGCAGCCTCAGTACCCTTCTCTCAAACACTAATATGACCCTACCATTCTCTGGGCATTCCCATATTTTGGTCACATTTCCCCAGTAGCCATTTCCGGCTTTATTTCCTTCTGCCACTCAGTCATAGTTGAGATTGCTTTGGCCATCATCTCTCCACTTGGTTTCCTCAGCTCAGGCATCCCAGGCTGATATTTGTGTGAACATACAGACTGCTTTTGCCTTTGACTCCTGTTCTCTTTGACTCTCTCTTGGTTTGCAGGGCTTTTCCTTTCCCACAGATCCTCTTATTTAAAGAGCAGCTCCTCTTAACGTGCCCCATCTCTCCACTTCTAAGATACCTGGGGTCTCAAAGTAGGAGTCTACCCACCCTCCCATGCTTTTGGTGGCTTTTTTAGTCATCCTCCTGCAATACTCATATTGCCTCTTGGGACACTCAAATTTTCTGCGTCCTGGTCTTCCACACTGGAAACAGACAAAAAGATTCCTCCTTTGTAGATGCTGGACCCCAAACACCATTGTCTGGACCTTCTGCTGCTACAGAAGGGTAACCTGTCTCCATTGCTGCTGTTCAACCAACAAACAAAACTGCTTCCTCCATTCTCTTTATCTGATTTGTCCCACCCCATCAGTTTTCCTTCTTCATGAGAGGGGGTCTCACAAGTCCTGTTGACTACACTAGTTGTAACATGGGCCACCACCTGAGGGCACCCTTGTGGCCTATGGTCATATTAAAGGCTGCCTGCCTCTGTTTTCCCTCTCTTCAAGGCTCTTTAACAACTCACAGTCCACATGCAATTCAAATCCACACAAGGGGTCCCATTTATTCATTCTTCTGATTTCACATTAGCCCTCCAGGCCACAACCCTAGTTCAAATCAAATCTCCCCGCCACTAGTCCAGAATACCACAAAGTATTTGAAAGCAGAACACATACCCGCAGACTCTACCTCCCTAAGGGACAGTCTTTCTGCTTCACACTCTCCTGCCTGGAGTTTGTCCTTCTCCATAGGCTTTTCAAGCTGGGCCTTTGCAGTCTCTTCCCTGCTTGGACAGGGTCTCTCCCAAGCCTCTTTGCCAGGAGAGCTTTCCTCACTCCTTCCTGCTTCTTGAGCTTTCCCCCCTGCTGACTCAGAGGGGAGCTTTCTTGCTCTCTGGGCCTTCCCCCCTTCATTGCAACTTCCTGTCCCTTTTGTACTGGTATCACCTGATTCCTCTCCAATGGGATTCATCCTGTAATCAGGGCTGGCTTAGCCCCACTCTCTCGAGCCCATGGGGCAAGATACCAGGTTACACTGACCATTTCAACACAATTCTCTTTCACAATGGGAAACTAAAAGTCTCTCACTGTCTTTCTCTAGCGACTGTTCTGTTGACACACCCTGGTTTACACTCATATTATGTGACTCAGCACTTCATTGATTTTAGGCCCAAATTTACTTCAGATCCATGCAACTATGTTTTCTGACTCCTTATTGCTGCATGTCACTAACACAAAGACAAATAAATTTTGGGTTAACTGAATCTCACGTTAATATAGTCTCAAATAAGATGAACCTTGATTATAACGAACTTCTTATTCAGTGAGAACATGGATCCCACATCATTTTCAGCCTTCTTATCTGCTGTTTAGGTTGGGTCCTTCATTATGAATCTCTTTTACACATTTTTATGGTTACCACCACACATCTGAAAAAACAACAAGAGTCCTGTAGCACCTTAAAGACTAACAAATTTCTGCGGGCATAAGCTTTCATGGGCTGCAACCCACATCTAGAGGGTCAAAAGCTATACATAACACCATTGAATGAAATCAAATCAACAAGGAAGAACCAAAATGGCAAGAAGATGAGCCGCCAGAAATAATTTAGAAAGAATATGGGTTTCTAAAGTGTAAATGGCTTCTGTAGGGTTTGCCTGGTTACATCAGTAGAGAGTTCAAATTAAGCAATCAAGTCAAGGATTATTTGTTTTAAACAAAATATTTGTTGTTCCAAAATTAGAGATGGCTGAAAGTATTCTCCCAGTGTTTGGTCAAGTTTTTCAGTTGATAAATTTCTTAGGCCATGTTCATACCCCTTGTTATGTTCACATTCCATAAACGTTCAAGTGAACAATTTTTACTGATAAATTGTTCAGGGAAAGTAAATCTCAAAGATACATATGTAAGTATCAATTTTAAATTAACACACATATTTCCTTTATAAGTGCTTCTGCTGTGCTCATCACATCAGAGAACAGACAGAATTATTCAACCAATCTGACCAATATTGATGATCAATGCTTAGAATAAACTAATCTGAAATAATGTTTGTTGAATAGTTTTGAAGTAGGAAAATTCAGGGAAATGATCTGTGAGATGCTGGCAGACCAAGTACCATCTTTAGCCAAGGCCTAGGCATATGCTGAGAACTGACAAACTCTCAGCTGGAAGCCAGGTCAATTCACTTGTATATTTATATTGATTGTTACATATACAAAAATGTTTTGATATTTAAATGTTATGAAAACTAATGGAATGCTGCTAGCATTGCTTTCACTTACCTATATACCGCTAGAATGTAACAGCAAACATTTACATTGTATATATGCCTGTAACTAAATAAACTATCTAACGAGAAAGAAGCCTGTGTAATGCAAGTGAAGAACTTTAGCAGGAAAGTGCTAATTTTTGCATATTTGAAGGCAAGTGTGTAATGGTTAGAGATCAAAGACTCCAAATGCATTCCTCTCTCTCCACCCTCAAATAAAGAGTCCACTTGGGTAGTGACACTGTCAGCTTGTTTTCTGTGAGAAAAAGCTATAAGTATGGACACAAGGGAAAACTTTTAGTCTCTGGATGGTTTGGATTCTAACAGGGAAAAATAACTAAATGAGAAGACCAAACTCCCTATTCTGGATAGCTCTGAGAGACTTTTGGGAAACTGGCAGTTAACTACATCTCTGTTTAAAATTATAGACTATGACTCAACTGTACATATATTTTACCTGCTTTAACTTCTCAGTAACTCTCATTCCTTTTTCTTAGCTAATAAACAATTACTAGTTTACAACAGCATTGCCTACCAGCATTGTCTTTGATGTGAAATCTAGGATGCAAATTGATCTGGGTGAGTGACTGGTCGCAATCTGGAATATTTGTGATTTTTGGTGTAAGTGACAGTTTATCACATAGTCCAGCTTGCATGGGTGACAAGATAGATTGGTGTGTCTAATGGGACTGTCTGGCTCCATTGTAAGACTTTTGCAGTACTGGAGTTCATATTTGTTATTGGCTTAGTGAGAACATACCATCACTTTGGGTGCCTGCCCTGCTTTTGACAGTCTGCCCTGCGGTAAGCATTCATGATCATGAGCCATTCCAGACAGCATGACAATCTGCTAACTGATCACCATATTTGGGGTCTGGAAGGATTTCCCCCCAGGTCAGATTGGCAGACAGCCTGGGGGGGTTTCCGCCATCTTCTGCAGCATAGGGCATGGGTCAATTGCAGGTTTAAATTAGTGTAAATGGTGGATTCTCTGTAATTTGAAGTCCTCAAACCATGATCTGAGGACTTCAGTGACTCAGACAGAGATTAAGGATCTATTTACAGGAGTGAGTGGGTGACGTTCTGTGGCCAGAAGTCAGACTAGATGATCATGGTGTTCCCTTCTGGCCTTAAAGTCTATGAGTCTATGAATGGAGGGAGAGAGACAAAGAGGTAAAAATCAATCAGATAAATTATTTTGTGCATTATTCACTCAGCTTTATTCAGTATATTTGCTATAGGATCAATTTTCAAGTACAAAGATGTAACTGCCTGATTTTTAATTAATTTCATTGCTAGCAGTGCCACCCAAAATCTCACACCCTACTTACAGGTACAGGAGACTCTCTGTACTCAATGAAAACGACTGCACCACACATTAAGTGAGAAGTGGAGGCAGAAGGAAGTGTGCTTTCTGGCATACTGGATGAAGTTGTTTACCCCTTTTAGGAGTAGAGAAACAGTGATTTTGCTGCAGCTGCAGAGCAGGTCAGTATGGAGATACTGATGCATTCCCCCAGGTGACTGAAAAAGAGGGGAAGTTATAGAAATACCTGCTAGACAGGAAAAGCAGGGAAGCCCTCTTTTATCTGCATCAAGTGAGGCAGCACCCACAAAAGTGGCAAAATAACAGGTTTGGTCAAGATCTACCATGGGCACTGTCCTAGATTCTCCTTTGTCAGCAGACCGGGAAGAAACTTTTCCCCTTCCCGCCAGATTGGCCTAGGCGAAGTGGGTTTTTCTTCACCTTCCCCACAGCAGGCTTAGTGGGAAGCTTAATTGGGGTGAACATGGAATGGGAATTAGGCTATGTCACTGCAACTCATTATGTTGACATGGAGCAGATGTCTAGTTGACGTGGAGCAGATGTCTACTGGAGGTACTCTGTAGGGATGGGATACAGTGATCAGATAAATGGATTGGCAAAGGATTTAAAGGGGGTTTTTGTTAAAAGAGCAGAAATGGGGGTTTTTAGGACTCTTATGACTGGCATGACAGGGAGTCAACTCCCCTCCTTTATAGTTGACCTTAATCCTCATTGGAAGAGGGAGGGACGGTAAGGTCCCAGCAACGGATGGGCTGGGGACCAGGATAGGAAAGGGGGAGGGGCTGGTATATATTGAAATGATTAAGGAATTACCTGCACTGTGTGATTTTTTCTACTGGGTACACCCAAACACTTAATAACAAAATTGCTGCCTAATTAAACCACATCCAGTGTCTCCTACCCTCCTTCTAGCATAGCCGGACAAGAAGCTGTTTTCAGTCCTTGATGTGTGGTGAAAATCTCATAATACAACTTAAATTTCAGAAACATTTAAAAGATAATAATAGTATAGCAATTGTGAAAGAAAATCCATTAGAATTTTGATTCTTCTAGTACAATAATAGACTGCTTAAATGTCAATTCAACAGATTTAAAAGAGTGGCAATGTACCTTTTTACACAGTAATTCAACAAACCATAAGTTGCCTAAAGAATAACACTCTTCAAGTACCAGAATTAATTCAATTAAAAAAATTCTTATATTTTCTCTTCTTTCTATATATTAGGTTGATTTATACTAGGTAAATTAGTTAATTATGGGTGAAGTAGTTTAATAGCAATTCCACTAAGTATATACTTGTCATTAAAATTGTTGAGTAGCAAGAGGACACAAAGGTCCTTAATACTATAAGGTGTTCTTCTGATACAAAAGTACTTAATAAAACTGATAACTTGATATTGCAAATGTAATTTTTTGCAGTATTTACTGTATCAACAGAAAGACTGTAGAAAGGGCTGCAGTGGTAACAATTCTGGAAACAAAAAAATACAGAAGTCCCATTTCATCCACACAACTAGAAGTGAACACAAAGTAGTATGACCTTGATTACAGCAAATGAAGTGAAAATTTGTTAAGGAATCATTGTAAAAAAATTTATCACATCTGTTTCTGTTGACCCAGAGCTCACTTAGCCTGTCCCATACCTCCTCATGACAGCATTCCCAAGTGGGAGACTGAATCAGAAGTTCCAGCTCACAGGTATAGCCAAGTCCTCCTTTGCAGTTGGATGATTTTCCCCAGAGAAAAAATTTGCTATACAAGTTAATATTCATTCTTTCCAAGTTCCAAACTCTCTCCTTAAAAATTATCACTTTAGAAAATTCCATATCCAGAGGTCTACATTTTATAATTACTGTTTATGTGATTTATACGTACTGTTATCTGACATATTTGACTATGATAAAGTATGGCTATTTAACATGGTTGAGACTCCCACATTTGATTACATAGTTTCATCCTGCCTGTATAAAAAGGACATTATAATCAAATTTGAAAGTTGTGCATTAGCACTGGTTCATAATATAGACATTTTTCTTTCACAGTATATGCTGGGCATCAGCTGACATCAGAAATATTATGGCCTAGCCCAACCCCTTTGGGACTGCTCTAAGTAGCCCTTTTTTCATAATCTCCCTCCATTGCTACCACTGGTACAGCTCACATTAATGGCAACAACAATAGGCGCTCTAGTGTATTTTAGACCTGCCCTTAGCAGGATTAGATGGCAGGCTGGTTTGAAATGTTGACCGATGGTGTGCGCTAGCATAACCATCAGAAGAGCTTTATGGGCAAAAGCAACCATAGACAAAAATCGAGCCCTTGTTTCTAGTCAAAGAAAACAATCCTCCATGGACCCCTCATATAATTATCGATAGATTCTCTAAGAAAAGTGCATCAGATAACAGCTTTCTGGATCTGCTAAGTGGAGTGATTGTCAGTCCAACAGGACTATGGCAGTCTCTGGTCTAATCCTGTCCACATAGATAGGGCCAAACTATGTACTGTTTTCAAGTGTAAAAACAACAGAGAGGCAAAGTACTCAAAAAGCGATGTATGTTTATGAAGCTGATGTCTGTGCATGGAACTTAAACATTTAGGCCCCTATTCAGCAAGGCACTTAAGCATATGCTTAACTTTGAGCATATTAGCCATCCCATAAACTTCATGGGTCTACCTACGTACTCAGAATTAATCACACGTTTAAGCACTTTGATGGATTGGGGCCTTAAATGCCTTAGGGAGGCACCAAGCAAGTTTTCCTTTTATGAGAAAACCTCAAAACATGTTTTTTTAAGATGCCCTTGTGTACGGTGTTTTGCCAACTTTCATTCTAATCCAACCAGGAATAGCCATTATACTACTTCCCCTAACTCATCTTTACAACCTGTGCTTCAGAAATTACAGAAGCCTGAATGCTGAACTACTTGAAGTAGCTGTGACACTATTTGTATTAGAATAAAGCACATCATTTATGTATTTAAAGAACTTCCTAGGTTGTACAGGGAATTTGACCATGTTTTATGAGAGATAAAGTGTGGGTGAGAATGAAAATCGACCAACTTTTTCCAAAAACATTTAAAAATATATAGAGATACTTAATGGATATCTAGAACTGTCAAGTTTTTTAAACAAATTTTCCAAGTTTCAGAGTTTCCTTAAATTCTTCCATCCCTACAATTTTGAGCAACAAAACAGCTTTGTATTTACTCTTTGGTGACTTCATATGCAAGTGATATGTTTAGAGGGAAACTTTTTTTCTTTAAAATAACCTAATGATCCAATATCTACCACAGCAAGTGTAAACGTTGCGCAGTATATTTTCCTCTAAAATAGCTTCTAGAAATGTTGCTGGGTTGACTGGGGACCAGGAGAGGTTAAGAGGGAGGGCTAACGGAAGCCTCCCAGGTATTATTGAAATGATAATGGAATTACCTGCACTGTACACTTTCAGCTGCCAGATACTCCCAAATGTTAAGAATGAAGTTGCAGTCTAATTAAACCACATCCATTGTTTCATATCCTCCTTTTGGTATAGTGGGACAAAGAGTCAATCCCTTCTACTAAGTGTAAATGCTGAGTGTCATATTTTCCTCCTTAATAGCTTCTGGAAATGTTGCTATTAACCTATGCTTAGTATTTTTGAAAAGTTTAAGACATGGCGATAAAGTGATCCACACTCAAAACCTACATTTCATGTCTGGACCTTCCATGCATCATGCAGAAAGTTTACCTTAAAGCAAGGATCATATCCTCTATTTAAATCATGTTACTCTGAAAGTTTAAGATATTAAAGTAAATCTCCAAGCAACAAAGCAAAAGCTCATCCCTCCTTACTTTAATGTGTGTTCTTATTGCCTCTTATTCTGAATTTAAAACAACAACAAGCTAAAATCTACATGTTCAGTTGCATGCACAAAAGCAGGGCAAGTATGGGATTGGCTTTCCCAAACATCAGTCAGTCAATTTCACCCCTTCTCCCTCCCCCCCAAGAGTGATGCAGCAATGTGTAGTTCACATCCAAGTCTCATTCATCTGAGACCACAAAATTAGCATATAAGGGTGAGGGAAGATTGAGGCCTATGTTTGCTTTAAGGTCATCTCACATTTTTGAAAGCTACAGTCTCACAAATGATGTAGAACACTTAACTAAAAATACTTCATAGCATAGTTGAGTGCACGTTTTCTTCCAGTTCAATGAGAGGTCACCTGTATTTATGTAACGACATGTTTTATAGGGAATGATCTCTCACTGCATCACTTTTTGCTGCCTCAATTATTGAAGCCACAAATGAAAATGACTCATTAACCCTAGTGAAAATGTTCTGATACTGAACCAATTCGCTCTTCAAGGGAGGAACTGATATTTAAGTACAGGTTGGGGGAACATATTGAATCTGATTTTGAATAAAAATAACTATATATAATTATGCATGTTTTGAAAACGTTCTCCATGACATAGCTCAAATTCTGTGAACAATGTCTATATTCATTTAAAAAAATCAGACAAGGTTTTGCCAGGAATTACTACCAGAGCAGCACAAGGGAGACTACAGGCATCAAGATATGAGGAGACAAAGGGAAGATTTGTGCCAAATGAGAAAAACATGAACGTCTTTACAAACACTAACCTCAAGAAACAAAATAAAGTAAAATTGTGATATACAGTGAAAAAAGGAATGTAAGCAAAGAGGAGGAAGAAATATGAGCTACATATTATCACTATTCATAATAAAATGTTATTGCCAAACTATTAATTTATATACCTATGAAAACACATGCACACGTGCACAGACAAAATGGGATAGGATAGACTAGGTGGACCAGGGTACCTCTGCAATTTGCCTAAGGCAGCAAAATACTAAGAGCTGACTCTGCTGTACGTAAGACACCTCAATATTGATGTAAAAATTATATCAAATTACTATAACTTATTTTTATTAGCTCATTACAAGCAAATCTGTGCTTTTGCTGAATATTAAGATATACCTACAGACGTGTTATAACCAGGATGCTTAAAATATAATATCAAATTATGTTTAGCTAGTAAGGTTGCAAAATGTTAATGCCAGTAAAAGAATTTTCAAAAGGTTCTACCTTATCTCCCAAAGACAAGCAAATATCAGGAAAGAAAATCAGGGCTTTATAGCCATCAAATATTTATTACCTTAAGAATGTTTATACAAACTAAAAAAGCTGCATTTAATACTTTACCTTGCTTAAACTGTTATACTATTTTATTTGTGATATGTTTAAAAGAATTGTGCTTTAATTGCAATAAAATAGGGTTACTTACCAGTAACTGTTGTTCTTCAAGATGTGTGGCTCATATCCATTCCACTATAGGTGAGTGCGCACCTCGTGCACGAGGCTGCGGAAGCTTTTTTGCCCTAGCAACCCCAGCGGGTCGGCTCCAACGCCCCCTGGAGTGGCGCACACATAGCGCGGCATATAGGGTGCTGCCGACCACGCGGGCCCTCAGTCCCTTCTTTCTGCCGACTCCGACAGTGGGGACAGAGGGTGGGTGTGGAATGGATATGAGCAACACATCTCAAAGAACAACAGTTACTGGTAAGTAACCCTGTTTTCTCTCTTCGAGTCATTGCTCATATGCATTCCACTATATGTGATTAGATAGCCATACCTTTGGTGGCGGGAAGGAGTCACTGGCGAGAGGCCCTTCTCAGCACGGCTCTGCCGATGGCTGCGTCCTCTCTTGCCTGCTTAACGATGGCATAGTGAGAGGTGAAAGTGTGGACCGATGACCAAGTTGCCGCTCTGCAGATATCCTGCAGGGGCACTCGTTCCAGGAAGGCCTCCGAGGAGGCCTGGGCTCTGGTTGAATGTGCCGTTACCGGTCCCAGGAGCAGCACCTTAGCCCTCTCATAACAGGTGCGGATGCAGGCGGTGATCCAGGTGGAGATGCGCTGGGTGGAGACAGGTGAGCCCTTCATGCAGTCCGCGACTGCCACGAACAGTTGCGTGGACTTCCGGAACGGTCTGGACCGGTCGATGTAGAAGGCCAAGGCTCGCCTGACGTCCAGTGAGTGCCATCTCCGCTCCTCCTCCGAACCGTGTGGTTTAGGAAAGAACACACGGAGGAAGATATCCTGGTTATAATGAAACTGGGACACCACCTTAGGCAGGAAGGCCGGGTGGGGTCTCAGTCGCACTTTATCCGTATAGAAGACCGTGTAGGGGGGCTCCGAGGTCAAGGCTCTTAACTCGGAGACCCTCCTAGCCGATGTAATGGCTACTAGGAAGGCTACCTTCCAGGAAAGGACGAGCAGTGGGCATGTAGCCATAGGCTCGAAAGGGGGTCCTGTGAGAATAGTAAGGACCATGTTTAAGTCCCAGAGAGGCAATGGGTCGCGAACTTGCTGGAATAGCCTCTCTATCCCCTTGAGGAACCTGATGGACATTGGGTGAGAGAAGATAGACCTCCCTTCATGGGGCAATGGAAGGCCGAGATGGCCGCCAGGTGTACCCTCAGAGAGGCCAGGGCCAGGCCCTGCGTCTTTGGGTGTAGCAGGTACTCCAGAATGGCTTGTATGGTAGAGCCCAGCGGCGGGATGCCCCGTGACTGGGCCCAGCAACTGAAATATTTCCACTTTGCCCGGTATACAACCTGAGTGGAGGGCTTCCTGCTTCCCAAGAGGATGCGCTGGACTTGCTCCGAGCAAGCTCTTTCTCCCTCTGCTAACCACAGAGCCTCCAAGCAGTGAGGTGGAGGGAGTCCAGGTCTGGGTGAAGCAGGTGACCCTGGTCCTGGGAGAGGAAATCGTAGCGCCTCAAGAGCGGGATCGGCCTGATGATGGATAGGTCGAGCAGCATACTGTACCAGTGCTGTCTCTGCCATGCCGGCGCGATCCGGATAATGTCCGCTCTGTCCCTCTTCATTTTCAAGAGGACCTTGGAAAGCAGTGGAACCGGGGGAAAAACATACAGTAGTGGCCCTGACCAGTCTATCAGGAAAGCGTCCGAAATGGAGCCCTGCTCGCGGCCGCGTAGTGAGCAGAATCTCGGGCATTTATTGTTCTGTATCGTTGCAAACAGGTCCAGATGGGGAACACCCCACTTGCGGAAAAGAAACGCTATGACCTCCCTGTGAAGTGACCATTCGTGGCGGGGTAAGAACGACCTGCTGAGGCAGTCTGCCTCGTTGTTCCTCATCCCTGGGAGGTGAGAGGCAACCAGATGAAAATCGTACCTCACCGCAAGGTCCCACAGTTGAATCGCCTCCTGGCACAAGGCCGAGGAGCGTGCTCCCCCGTCTGTTGATGTAAAACATCGCTGCGGTGTTGTCTGTGAGGACCTGCACCGCCCTGCCCTTCAGGAATCTGAGAAAAACATTGCAGGCTAGGAGGACTGCACGGAGCTCTCGAACGTTTATGTGGAGGCTCCGCTCCTGTAGTGACCATCAACCTTGTTTACTGAGGTCGCGGCTCATGTGGGCCCCCCAACCGACATCGGAAGCATCTGTAATCAGTGTTACAGAGGGAACCAGATCTGCAAATGGGACTCCGTTCATTATCTGTCTCAGGTCTGTCCACCAGTTCAGGGACGCTAGGACCTGGGGCGGGACAGTGACTACCCTGCTCAGTGAGTATCTTGCCGGGGCGTAAACTGAGGCTAACCACCCCTGAAGGGGCCTGAGCCTGAGGCGAGCCAGCCTCATAACGTATGTGCATGCCGCCATGTGTCCCAACAGCTGAAGGCAGTGCCTGGCTGTCGTTGTGAGGGACCTCTGTAACTCGGAAATGATGGTGGTCATGGTTTGGAACCGAGGTTGTGGGAGGAAGGCTCTGGCCTGCACTGCATCTAAGGTGGCCCCGATGAATTCTATGCACTGTACAGGGGTCAGCGTGGACTTCTGCTCGTTGATGAGCAGCCCCAGCCTGTTGCATGTTGCGCACGTCAGGGTTAAGCTGTTTGTCACATGATCCCTGGACTTTCCCCGAAGCAACCAATAGTCTAAGTAGGGGAAGATTTGAACCCCTCTGCACTGCAGGTAGGCTGCCACCACTGCTATGCACTTTGTGAATACCCTGGGCGCTGAGGAAAGGCCAAAGGAGAGGGCCGAAAACTAGTAGTGGCCACCAGCTACCATAAAGCAGAGGAAACGTCTGTGGCCCGGGAGGATAGAAATATGAAAATATGCGTCCTTCAAATCGAGGGCGGCATACCAATCCCCTGGATCCAGTGTGGGAATAATGGAGGCTAGGGAGACCATGTGAAACTTGAGCCGTCTGATGAATCTGTTTAGACGGCGAAGGTCCAGAATAGGCCTGAGGCCTACCTTTGCCTTGGGGATAAGGAAATACCGGGAATAAAACCCCCTGCCCCTTTCCGTAAGGGGGACTTCCTCTACTGCCCCTAGGCGGAGCAGAGAGCGGACCTCCTGGAGAAGGAGTTGCTCGTGAGAGGGGTCCCTGAAGAGGGACGGGGTAGGGGGAGAATCCGGCAGAAAAGCCAAGAGCTGCAAGGCGTAACCTCTTCGCACCACACTTAGCACCCAGCGGTCTGAGGTTATGCCCTGCCACTCTCGGAGGAACGGCCGCAGCCTGTCTCTGAAGGGTGGGGTGTAATCCAGTTCGGCTACAGGAGCCATGGGAATGGGGGAGCTGCCACCCTCGAGCGTCCCATCAAAAGGGCGCTTATTGTTTTTCCGCGGCCCTGGCTGGGAGCCCTTGGCAGGGCCTGGGCGGTCCCGATGGTTGGGCTGTCTAAACCGCTCACGACCTCTCCTGGGTTGAGGTGGTCGAGGGGGTAGCCTGGGAGTGGGTTGCTGCTGCCTCTGAGGCTGCTGTCTGCCCTGGCGTCTTGTGGCTTGAGGCACGTACAGGCCCAAGGACCTCAGTGTGGTTCTTGAGTCCTTTAAGGCATGCAGCTTGTCGTCTGTTTTATCCGAGAACAGGCCTGTGCCCTCAAAGGGCAGGTCTTGTATTGCCTGCTGTACCTCGGATGACAGGCCTGAGGACTGTAGCCAGGACGATCGACGCATGACTACGCCTGACGCCATTGCTGTTCCCGCCGCGTCTGTTGCGTCACTGGTGGATTGTAGCGTAGCTCCCCGCACCGTTGTCCCCTCCTGGAGCAGGGTGTTAAAATCTGCTGTGAGGTCTTGGGGTAGGGCCTGCGCAAACCTCTGGAGTGAAGACAAGAGATTTAGGTTATAGTGCCCCCAGAGGGCCTGATGGTTGGCTATGCGGAGCTGGAGTGCGGCGGTTGAATAGACCTTTCTCCCAAAAAGGTCCAATTTTTTATTTTCTTTGTTTTTGGGAGTGTTTGATTGGGCACCTTGTCTTTCCCGCTGATTAACAGCATCCACTACCAGCGTGCCCGGGGCTGAGTGATTGCAGAGGTACTCAAAGCCCTGCTGTGGGACATAGTACTTCCTCTCCGCTGTTTTTGATGTGGGGGCTACCAAGGCGGGGGTCTCCCAGATAGGTCTGACCAGCTTCAATACGTGGTCGTGAACCGGGAGCGCTACCCTAGACGGGCCTGCTGAGGCCAGTATGCCAAAGATAGGGTCCTCCTCCTTGGAGAGCTCCTTGAGATTGATCTTTAGGTTCTCCACGAGCCTTTTTAAAAGCTCTTGGTGGGCCTTGAAATCAGGGAATGGGGTCCTCTGGTCCCTGGATGTCGTGTCAGGGGGAGAGGAGGAGGAGGACTATGGCAGAGGACCCGTGGAGGGCCCTTCCATAGGGTCCGACTCTTCGTCGAACGACTGGTCGCTGCCCTGTGGGCTCTTAGGTGGGGGAGGAGGTTGGGTCCTCATTGATGGCAGAGACCCTGTTCCCTGGGCTGTTTGTGGTGGCCAGGGTCCCCAGTAGGGCCATTGCCATGGTCCTTGCCCCCATGTCGGTACCGGGCCCGGTGCCATGTATGAGGCAACCCCTGTCTGAGCTGGGCTTAGGGATTGTCGGCTCCTCTTGCGCTGCCCCTTCGCTGGAGATGGGCTGCGCGACAAGGGCAAGCGGTCACGGTGGTGCTTGCCGGGCCAGCGGGGGGGAGAGTAGCTGGAGGAAGATGAATACCTCCGACATGCCTCGGTTTTACGGCGACGTTTGCCCATCTGAATCCTGGGACTACGTCCTCTATCAGGGCTATGGCGCGGTACCGGAGGGACCCCCGGTGCCAAGAGCTCCGGTGCTGGGGCCCGTACCGGGCTACGTGAGTGGGTTCGCGAGGTGTGTCGGTGCCGATGATGTCGTATCGGGCTCTGTGTTAGAGACCTCGAGGAGCGTCGGCGGTGATGCCCGTCCTTGGGTGCCGGGGATTGAGGATGCCGATGCAGTGCCGGGTCATCCCTCGGTACCGTACGTCACGCCAGGGAGCGCGATAGTGACCTCGATTTATACCGTGACTGAGGGCGCGGATGTCGTGCGGGCACCTCCATCGGTGCCAAAGGTTGTACCGGACTATGCGTTCGTGACCGTGTGTAGCCGGGGAGAGATGGTGCTGATGTGGTGCGGGGGCATCTGGTGCCAAAGCAAGATTTGGGCTCGGAGTCCGGGATCGAGATCTAGCCTGGCGGCTTGGTTTGTCACACCACCCTGGATGACAGGCGTGGCTGACTGACCGGGAGTGGCATCTGTCTCCCTGCACCGCTATCGGGCTATAAGCCAGGGATCTAGACCGGTGCTTGGCTTGCATGTGGGTCACCGGGATCCACACCGGACTATGCTCTGAAGACCGAGAGCGTCGATCTCTTGTCGGCACCGTGTCTCTCAGCACCAAGGATCGTGGTCGGTGCCAGGTGCCCGAAGATGAACGAGAGCGGTGCCGTGGCTCTTTCGGCTGGCCCGTCTCCCTCAATTCAGCTGCTGACCGGTGCCGGGACTCCGAGGACCTCCTCCCTTTTGATGCGGAGCTGGAGTGGCTCCCCCAGGAACCTCCGGACCGCCCCCAGTGCCGCGGTGTGGAGGAGCTCGATGACTCGCGGTCGGAGCTGGAATTGGGGGTTCTCGTTTTCCCCCTCCCCGACCATCTGGGGGGAAGACACCGAGTCCCGTCTCCTCTGCCTACCGGGGTAGCCCAGCGCGGGCTTACCCCGAGATGCGGTCCCTGAATCCCTCGGCCGAGGGAGGGACGGAGGCATAGGCAAGGCCATGAGGGCTCGTGCCGCTGCAAATGCCTCTGGCATTGACGGCCCCTGCAGGGGCACTCTCCCACCCCCTGGGGTCGGGGGAGGCTCCTGCGAGGAGATGCCGGTGCCGGAGTGGTCTCAATGGCATGTGGCTGGGGCACCTCCTGCATCACCCCCTGCTGTACCGGTCGCAGGGGGGAGTCCATAGTTGCGGCCACAGGCCGTTTTTTCTTTTTTGGTATCGTCTTCTAGTGCGGTGCCATTGTCGGTGCCGATGTCAGAGCCGGAGGAGCGACGAGATGCTCAGTGCCGTCGGCGACCTGGAGGGCTCCGAGTCGGGACGTAGTGCCGATTCCATCAGAATCGCCCGGAGGCGGGCGTCTCTGTCCTTTTGAGTTCGGGGCTTGAACGATTTGCAAATGCGGCACTTATCCTTGCAATGCTGCTCCCCGAGGCATCGGAGGCAGCGATCATGCGGGTCACTCGCAGAGAAGACCTTTGAGCAAGCCGCACAGGGCTTGAACCCCGTGGAGCCCAGCATGGCTCCAGTAAAAGCCCCTAAGGGCTAACTATTTACACTATACTATCTACTATTTACACTAAAAAGTATGCTAACAATTTTAAACAAAGAAAACTTAACTACAGATTCAGAGTCCAGAGGTTGCTACTTGCAAAGAAGCAAGGGGCAAGCGTTCCACTGACCGTCACGGGCGGAAAGAAGGAACTGAGGGCTCGTGTGGTTGGCAGCACCCTATATGCCGCGCTATGCGAGCGCCACTCCAGGGGGCGCTGGAGCCGACCTGCCGGGGTTGCTAGGGCAAAAAAGCTTCCGCAGACTCGTGCACGGGGCGCGCACTCACCTATAGTGGAATGCATATGAGCAATGACTCGAAGAGAGAACAAAAACTTGCAACTCTACATGGCATCTGTCAAGAAAGATCAAACCATGTAAAACTTTAGTGTTTTAGGAATGTGGTTGTGTTATCAGAGCGATAAAGCTGGACGTAAAGTTTTCCAAGCACAATTTAAGTTGAAAGCCACAGAAAGAATGTGAACTATATCGTTATTGAAATTGATTTATTTGTAAATACACTGAAGTTTTCATTCTTTAAAGTTGGAAAATATTTATGGTGGGAAATGTATTACAGAAGCTATTGGTTACTTCCAACTCATGTTTCCACTTGAAAAAGTTTTAATCTTTAAATGCTTAAGAGGGAGTATTTGCTTGAGATGTGTATTTGCAAGTGTATTCTATCTGAATGCAGACTTTCACATAACTGCCAGTTATCACTATTATATGAATAAGATGTTTTATCTATAGTGATGATGCTATATCTTGTTACCAATATAAGCAACTATTTGAATACAGAAAATAATTAATTCCCCAATGAATATAAATATCTGGTACTGCTTAAGCAAATCCTCACCAAACTCAAACATAAGGAGACCAGTAAAAAGATAAGACAATACCTTCTTTGATGACCACTTGAGCTTAAAGACTCTCTTTTAAGAATTTAATGTTTAAAAGGACTGTTGAGAACTAAAAATTTTTATCTGAAGTACATTAGTGTTTGGACTTTTTGAAAACAGAATTTCACTTTCTGTCAAACTCTAATAAAATGTAAGAAAATAGACTGAATAAAAAGAAAACTTTTAAAGTTGAATTTAACTCTCTCTGACGCTTTCCCACCACAATAAGACCAGAGGAAACTAGAAATATTGCATATTCATTAGGCAGATTGCATATTCAGAAGTTGAAGGTATCACTCTGAAGCCACTGAACCAATGGAAGAGTGACAGCAACCAATTCTGAATCTGAATAATCCAGAAAGAGATATGTTTTCTATAGTTTCATTAAATTAGGAAGAAGGATATAAAAAAACATTCTGAAGTGAGCACCACACACACAACCTCTGATTCCCGGCTTAGAGAGCATGAATTCCACAATTCATCCTGTCCATCTCTACAAATGAGCTGGCACAGACAGATAAGAAAAACATAGAAGACTCAAGAAGAAACCAACTCAAGGAAAATCTCCCTAAGAATTCAACAGGCACTGAGGAGAGAAAGTTAACTAAGACTACACCAAGTTATTACATTCAAAGTTGTGTAATGATTTTATTGGTTTATGAAACTGTTATATAACTTAAAATACTAACAGATTCTTCTGTTAATCATCATGTATTTAGACCATTTATTACTGGAGAGGAGACGGGCTAGAAATTGGTACACAAAGAAATAGTAAGATTTGGTTGGATTTAAAATTCCTAACATTCATACCTGACCTGTCTTATGACAGCTTCTGAAATGGGTTCTTTTAAGTAACTGATTTACATGTTTTAGTTAAGATTGCTTACTTTGCCCAATTATAATGATCTGGTTACTATTAATTACCAACAGAATTCACCTTTCCTTAAGCAAAATTCTTTTGCACATCAATAAGCCTTCTTACTTACCAAAGGACATACTAAGATTGACTTCACAATCATTTTGTGAAATAAGACCTTGGTCTCAATTTACCAAGAGAAAAATGCCCACCAAATGTGGCTTTACTCTCAATGGTGCAATCTCAGTTAAAAGCTCTCTACAGAGACACACAAAGAAGAGACTAACGGAAGTAACCAGTTTTATCATTTGTGTTGTCATTTTGTTTCATGTTATCTTTCTTCTTTAATAAAATAATTATGTTTAATTGTGATTATTTTGTTTTGTCTTGATCCTGGCATCCCCTAAAGTACGTAAAAGAACACCTGTGGTTAAAATAGTGTGAGTCACAGAGCTCACTAGAACACACTACACCAATGCTCCAAATTCTGCTATGTCTCTCAATCAACATTTGTGTGTCCTCATCAAAGCCCTGAATGAACTAGGACCTACTTACTTTATGGACAACTTTTCTCTATACTCACCACAGAGCTTGCTACACTGAACCAAGACGTTTTGGCTGATGGAGCACAGTTTTCACTTCATGATAATAGGAGAAGGACATTCCTAATGAAAGGTCATGATGAAGGAATAAACCAGGAAATCAGGTTGAGTCCAAATCAGGTTTGAGAAACATTATCTATTTAAACAAATAGTGATACAGAAATCACCCACCGGCCCCAACACTGTGAGAAATTGATTTAAAAGTGAGGATGAGAAACTTACTTCTTCATTTACCCACCTACATGAAGTATGTCATGAAAGGTATTGCCAATACAAAGAAGGATCAGGATATCATACAGGAAGATCTGGATGACCTTGTAAACTGAAGTAATAGAAATAGGATGAAATTTAATAGTGGAAAGTGCAAGGTCATGCATTCAGGGAACAACAACAATAATTTCTGCTATAAGCTGGGGTTGCATCAGTTGGAAGTGACAGAAGAGGAGAAGGACCTGGGCGTATTGGTTGATCACAGGATGTCTATGAGCTGCCAATGTGATGTGTCTGTGAAAAAAAGCTAATAAGCTCCTTGGATGCCTCGGATGAGGTATTTCCAGTAGAGATAGGGAGGTGTTAGTACTGGTAGACAAGGTGCTGGTGAGACCTCATCGAGAATACTGTGTGTAGTTCTGGTCTCCCGTGTTTAAGAAAGATGAACTCAAACTGGAACAGGTGCAGAAAAGGGCTACTAGGATGATCTGAGGAATGGAAAATGTGCCTTATGAGAGGAGACTCAAAGAGCTTGGCTTGTTTAGCTTAACCAAAAGAAGGTTCAGGGGAAATATGATTGCTGTCTATAAATACATCAGAGGGGTAAATACCAGGGAGAGAGAGGAATTATTTAAGTTCAGCCCCAATGTGGACACAAGAACTAATGGATATAAACTGGCCATCAGGAAGTTGAGACTTGAAATCGTCAGAGGAGTGAAGTTCTGGAATAGCCTTCCAAGGGGTGTAGTAGGGGCAAAAAACCTAGCTGGCTTCAAAACTGAGCTTGGTAAATTTATGGAGGGATGGTTTGAGGACTTTAATAACTCAGTCATAGGTCAGGGGTCTACTATAGGAGTGGATGGGTGAGGTTCTGTTACCTGCGTTGTGCAGGAGGTCAGACTAGATGATCATATCAGTTCCTGCTGACCTTAGAGTCTATGAGACTCAATTTCAGCAGAGGCAGTAATGACCACTGCTATTGATAAGGATGTCAGCCCGGGGGAAATCAGATGGGGAACACACAGATTGTAGGCCCCAGCAGACCCCTGCACTGTGATATTGTAATACAGGTCTGAACCAAAGCAGGCCTGAACCCTGGATAACACAACATGAGGCTTAAGGGTTAATTTTTACACTGAGAAATACAACAACTAGGCAATATAGATAAGGGAATTCCGGACATACTAATTATTTGTTCATGCTACCCCAGGCTCCACTAGGATAATTAATTTAAGCAAGGACATCCTGCCTAAACATTCTGTGATTTAACATTCATGATATAGTGGTACCCTGCTGTTTGTTACTTCCAGTGAATGTTTGGGAACATCTTGAAACCTGATTGTGTGGTAATTTACAAGTGCTGGGTAACAAGCCCAAATGCGTACTAGGAATGTGGTTGATGTGTACATCAGGGGGCAATGAGAGGACAAACAAGATTTAAGATTTCTATATATGTATTCCTTTTTAGTAAAATGGTGTTAGTAAAGTTGGTATAGATATAAGAATCTGTATTAAGGTAAAGATAAAATGGTATTAATGAAGTAGAAGAAGAATGTAATGATTCTTAATAAGTATGGATGAGGAATGAATGCTGTTTTGAATGTTGAGATGAGATGGCAAGAAAGCAGTCACTGAGGCAATAACTTCAGCCTCAAAAGCAGGAGGGAGAGGAGATGAGATGCTTTGTTTTAAGAACGTTTTGGCTGAAGATTGAGATAAGAAACTTCGGAAAACAGGGAAGGAGTTTACAACCCCAGAACAGGAACAAGATAAGGTGTGAAACAGGAATGAAAGAATGATGGGAAAGTTATCACTCCTGCAACATCAAACGTAATTGATGATCACATCAAAGAAGACGACCATTTGACATAATAAATCCATAGACCCGAATGGGGATGGATTATTATAAAAGAAGAGGCCTGGACTTTGGGCTCGTTCTGCATTCCCCAAGGAGCATCGTGTCGCGACCGACAGAGCCTGGCTCCACCCTCATGTCTGAATTACCTGGCCAGTGATTCATCATGGGCAACAAGGGACTGGTAACTATATCCCTCCTGCAGAACTCTCTGTGTGTGTGTGTGTGTGTGTGTGTGTGTGTGTGTGTGTGTGTGTGTGTGTGTGTGTGTGTGTGTGTGTGTGTGTGTGTGTGTGTGTGTGTGTGTGTGTGTGAGAGAGAGAGAGAGAGAGAGAGAGAGAGAGAGAGAGTGTTTTTAGAAAACTGTTTGCTTTTTAAAATGTTTCTCTTTTCTGTATTCATAATAAATGTGGCATATTGCCTTATCCCCTGAATAAGATCCTGCTGTTTATTTCTAAGTATAACAAGATTACATGGGTAGTTGGGAGAGATACTGTTGTGATACAAGATCATATAACACGGCTCTACAGCATGCCCAGCTATCCCACAGTTCTAGGATAGTGGGTGGGATTGAAATTATATGTGATAGAAACTGTAAAACCTATGACAATCTTGCAGATTTTAGGATTGACAGTTACCATAACTGGGAGAGTTACTGATTACCATCAATTCTCCAGCAAGATGTTTATTTGTTAAATGGTAGCTGCAACACACCAATGCCTCAGTATCAAGAGAGGGATGGAATTTTGCCCTGCTAACCTAATCTTCCCTCTTATTTTAGGAACTTTGTCCACTGGATGTCTAGCCACAATGACCATTACATGTACTGAAGTTGGAAAGACCAAGGAAAGCAAAGATGAGCACGTTATTTTAATATTCTAGATAATTCAGTTGTGAACTATATTATCCACATTTGAACTGATGGGTCTTTTTGGTGTGTTTTTGTTTTAAATTGTAGTGCTACAATACAGAGCAACATACTACAAAGCACTAGAAGAATTCAATATCTCATTGGAAAGCTCTGTCAGTGTTCCACAAATAAATCTCTTAAGATTAGCAGCAGCTGCTCCCAAGAATACACTATACATGAAAGGTGCCCCACTATTTATAAGCATGCTTACAGACACTACCTGAAACTTGTTTTATTCAACACTTGCTATAAACCTATATCAAGTGTCAAGTATTTTATTCTTGTTTCAAATCATATTCAGATATTCTTCCCTATCCCCCAATCCCTCAATATTGGTGCTTTAAGAAAGCATGGGGGCTAGGGGGGGAAAGTAGACAAGAGAGACAGAGACAAGGAACATAACCAGGAAGTCAGAAAATGAAAGCAACTTTAAAGAACCATTTCTATTGGCAAGGCAGGACAATTAAGATAGCCCCAAACTTAAGATAATAATAGATTTTTTTAAAAGCCAAACTAAAAACAGAGCTTCTAATCATCCGTCTTGACCGAGAGACGTTTTAGAAGTTTTAGAACATGTAAAAATAGATAGTTTTATATAAATTCAGCTAAATAATGTGTTCCTTTTTTAAAATGTCCTTGTCTCTCACATTGAAGTATATGAAATTTGGCCTAACAATGATTTTGATTGTCAGCATTTCTTTTTGATTAAAAATACTGAATTATGACTTTGACCCAGATGGAAAGCAGAAACAACTTAAAAGTATTTGGGGACATCAATTTTGAACAAAGATGTTCAGTGTTGCGTGACTGGGACTCATGAGAGCAGATGAAACCGTACTGTGGCAGAAGTAAGCTATTACTGCTCAAAGACAGCTACATGGCGAAAAGAAAAGTGTCTGACTTTCTTATTACAGAAGTGCCAGTTTATTCATTCATGATCTTCTCGTGGCCTGGATATTTATCAGCAAACCTCAAATACTGTAAAATATATGACTGGCTGGTTTATTTGAAATGAAGAAAATGAAATGGTTTTTGATGGCTTTGGCTGTGAGCATGTTGAAGCCATTTTGCTACATGCTCTCTCAGATCATCCCTGTCAATGACAGCATTGTGGCAATTTGTCTCATTTTTCAAAAATTGAAATGTCCAAACCCAGAATGCTTAGGGGCTTGATTGCCTCATGTATTCATATTAATCAAAAAGAGGAAAAACCCAATAGCTCCAACTGTTTTGGATGCTTCAGAAGTGCTTCAGCCAGCACAGCTGCAGTTGCCTGGCTAAGCAATCTATTTTGTCTAGTTCATAACATATCAAATGACTTATATTATTAAAGCTTTTTGGTTTTTTGCCCATCCACAGCTGGTTCAAACATCTTCTGACTTAAGAAGATGGAAAAAAATGTCCATGGGCCCAAGGTTTTATTTGTTTATATCCACATCTCTTTATATTCTTGCTATCTATTCTGTTCCTATGGACTATATAAGTTATCATATTGCTTTCCAATGAGTTTTATATTTAACTTAAAACAAGCTACATAATCAGCCACTTTAAACTGAGATTTTAACAGTCAACATGGATTCATCAAGGGCAGGTCATGCCTGAGACCAATCTGAATGCCTTGTATGATGAGATGACTGGCTCTGTGGATATGGGGAAAGCGGTGGACATGATATATCTTGACTTTAGCAAAGCTTTTGATGTTCCCCACACTATTCTTGCCAGAAAGTTAAAGAAGTATGGGTTGGATGAAGGGACTATAAAATGGATATAGAAAGCTGGCTAGATCATTGGGCTTAATGGCTAGTGATCAATGGCTCGATGTCTACTTGGCAGTTGGTAACAAGCAGACTGCCATAGGGGTTGGTACTGGGATCGGTTTTGTTCAACATCTTCATTAATGATCTGGAGGCTGGAGTGGATTGCACCCTCAGCAAGTTAGCAGATGACACTAAGCTGGGGGGAGTGGTAGAAATGCTGGGGTAGAGTGACCTAGACAAATTAGAGGATTGGGCCGAAAGAAATCTGATGAGATTCAACAAGGACAAGTGCAGAGTCCTGCACTTAGGACAGAAAAATCCCATGCACTGCTACAGACTGGGGACCGACTGGCTAGGCAGCAATTCTGCAGAAAAGGACCTGAAGGTTACAACGGACAAGAAGCTGGATATGAGTCAATAGTGTGCCCTTATTGCCAAGAAGGCTAATGGCATATTGGGCTGCAATAGTAGAAGCATTGCCAGCAGATCGAGGGAAGTGATTATTCCCCTCTATTTGGCACTGGTGAGGCCTCATTTGGAGTATTGTGTCCAGTTTTTGGCCCTCCACTACAGAAAGGATGAGGACAGATTGGAGAAAACCCAATGGAGGGCAAGAAAAATGACTTACGGTGGAGAGGGTGAGGGAACTAGGTTTGTTTAGTCTGCAGAAGAGAAGAGTGAGGGGGGATTTGATTGTGGGCTTTCAAGACCTGAAGGGGGGTTCCAGCGAGGATGGAGCTAGGCTGTTCTCAAGTTGCAGTGGGGGAGGTTTAGGATGGATATTAGGAAAAACTTTTTCACTAGGCGGATGGTGAAGTACTGGAATGGGTTACCTAAGGAGTGGTGGAATCTCCATCCTTAGAGGTCTCTAAGGCCTGGCTTGATGGAGCTATGGTGGGATGATTTAGTTGGGGTTCGTCCTGCTTTGAGTGGGAGGTTGGACTAGATGACCTCCTGAGGTCCCTTCCAACCCTAATATTCTACGATTTCCACAGACATTAAGTTACAGTAGCTATGATATCTCTTGATTTCCAAAGTAAACCACACACATAATAATATGGTTTTGATAGGAGGGCCAGGTAAGGTCTCATAAAAGGTACAAATACCAATATCCCAGGAGAACATATTTAAAATACACTTGTCCTCCAACATGGTTAAAAATGGTTTGTTTTTACAGTGTAAAATGGACATTTCCTATTTCAACATCGCAAAAAATCTTTAGGAAAATTTGGCCCTATATATGCCATGACTATTTATCATTTCCTTGGCTGTATATTTTGTTGTTTATTGACTATAACACAATGGCAGACTCTAGGATCCTGCAAAGGAGGACAGAGCTTTTCTGCTGAGACACCCTGAACTCAGGTTCTAAAACACTAAATTAAAATTTAGAGTATTTTCTATTGGGTCATACTGGCAGGCAGGCCCAATTATCCCTAACCAGGCTAACAGGTTTAGAAAATGGGGAAAAATTATAAAAACTGGGCATGTTTAGTCTTGAGAAAAGATCACTTGGGAGGATACCTGCTAAGTAAAATATGTGAAGGGTTTTTATAAGGAGGACTAACCAATTGTTCTCCATGTCAGCTGAAGATAGGACAAGAAATAATCAGCTTAATCTACAACAAGGGAGATTTACATTAAATATTGACAGAAAACTCTAACTATAAGGTTGTTAAAGTTCTGGAATTAGCTTCCCAAGGAGATAGTGGAAACCTCATCATTAGAGATTTTTATGAACAGGTTGGATAAACATCTGTCAGGGATCATCTAAGTTTACTTAGTCCTGTCTCAGCATACAGGGCTGGACTTGATCTTTTGAGGCCCCTTCCAGCCCTACATTTCCATGACTCAATGATGCAGATGAATGCCTTTTTGGGTCAAAGGAAGACAGGCCATCTTGGTGGGAGTTCCTAGGAGTAGCCAGGCCCTGGGAAGAAGCTTGAGCTGAGTTTTATGTTCTGTTACTGCTTTACAATTACTACAAAAGGCAAAGCACAGAATGGAGAGGAGTTTGGACAGTAACTCGCAATCCTGTGTGTTCTGAAGACACCAAGACTCACTTTTTAAAATCTCCTTTTTTGGATTTTTAAAACTAGTTCAAATTTGCAAACTATTTCTCCTGTAATTGAAACTAATCAAAAGTGATCCATTTTTATTCTAAACATCACATATGATTCTGTTTACATGGAGGCCTCTCCTAGGCACTAGAGACAAGCAGAATGTACCGAAAAATTAGACTAGCACAAATGGATGCCTATATATGCTCTCTCTGCCCTGTTTTTTTTTTTTTTTCTCATTAGAATCTCTCTGCCACCATCTCTTGGCCCTTTTACAGTCCAAATCTGGTGTTCACTCTGTCCAGTCCTGAAGTCCTTAGTAAGACAACGCTTTTTAAAATACTTTTTTAAAACAAACAAAACAGATCATAGACACCAAGTTAATCCGTTTTTAGTTTTTTCTATGGAGCTAACATGATTATCTCTTCCATGTCAGTCTTAGGGTCAAATTTTGCCAGTTAACGTCAATGGAAGTTGTACATGAGGCCAAGGAAAAAAAATCATCCCTGGGTCTCATTAAATTCTGTTGTGTAAAATGGAAGCTCAGAAATTCAAAAACAGGTCTGACCCTTAATGTTGTTTGAAATATTATTTTCTTCCAAAACCTATTGAGTAAATGCCCGATCTAAAAGACTTCCATTGATGTCAACAGGCGTAAGATCAGGCCATAGAGTATTCTCCTGCTCCTGCTGAAGTCAATGAGAATTTTGTCATTGGACTTCAGTGGGAACAAAATCAGGAACTAAACTGTTCCTCATAATATAGCCCACTCAATTGGTTCTGAAAACTTTTTACCAGGACAAAATAATCAGGCAGAAAATATTCTACTATTCTCTCATCATAACTGAGCAACTAGCATTTTTACATGCAGTAGTACCAGCTCTTTGAAATAACAAGAGCAAGACAATCTGAGTCTAATAAGGAGTAGAGTACACACCAAGTGAAATCTTCAAAAGTTGTTTTTGTAATCACACTGCTAAGAATGGAAAATCTCCTTAAATTTAATATGAAACAAGCCACACAGAAGAACTAATGAAAGATACAGATCTAGAAAAGATCAATACTTACCATATCGTGATACATTTAAATGTAAAAGATACTGCTTTCAGTCTGTGACATTAGAATATAAACAGTATGTGCCATGCAGAAATTGGCCCCTGCCATGTGGATACAGAGTTGTCTACAGTTAGGATACATCAGTACTCTGTAACAGTGTTTGGACATTTTGTGAAGAAAGGACCCTTTTGCCAGAGTAGTATTTCACACAAAGGATTAGGATCTGGTTTCAGTTCTAGTGTAAACACAGAGTAATCATATTGAAAACAGTGGAGTTATTCCAAATTTAAACAAATATAAATGAGATCAGAATCTATCCCTAAGTAATTAATGCACTGGCATTTCCTAGGGACTGTCATCTTAGAGGAGTGAACCCAAAGTGAGTTGTTCAAAGGACATACTAATGTAGGATTTTTCACAGACTAATAGTAATTATGAGGATGGTTTATTAGTGTTAGGGTAGCACCTAGAGTTCCCATTATAGTGGTGTAATTGAGTCTATAAGCACCATTCAGGACTTAAGCAGGAAGGGAGCTTTCCCTACCTGCAAACAAATGCAGCTGCGCATGGGCATGGCAGGTCTAAGAGCTGCCAATCCTGGAGGCAGACACTCAAAACATAACCACATGAAGGAGGCAAAACCCAGTATAATTGAAGAACAGCAACAAAAGAAGGGGAGGCAGAGAAGCCTAAGACAGCAGAGTAGTGACAGCCCTGGTCAAGCAGCCTGCATGGACCTTTTGACAAGACAGCATTACTCCAACAAACCCCGCAAGGAAAACAATGACCCCAGAGGCTGCCCCCGATTGGGGAGCACATACTCAGACAGCTGAGGGGCCCAGCAAGGGGCCCAACACTGACCCCAATGGGAACCTGTGACAACTGGGCACTCTTCAAATAATAGACAGTTCCTTGCCTGACAGAGCTTGCAATACAAGTTATATTTATTTAAGTTTGTTTTACTAATGCTGGAAATTAATTAAGCCAATTTTTTTCAGATGTTAGTCTTTTTTTTTACATTTCAATGAGTAGAAACATAGAAAGACATCAGTTTCACTCATCTATAGTCACTTTCAGTTTTTTCTGAACTAGCACAAATTTACTGAATTGATTGCAGAAAACATTGCAATTGAACTTTTATGTTCAAACCACCTCCAAAAGATTCTATTGATTCAATTAAAAACAATTAAAAAGTTTCAATTTATATTAAAATTTGCTAATTTTTTTACAAGCAAGTTTTCAGTTTTGAACCTAAGCTTCCTGATAGTGTCACTTAAATGCCACTATTCTTCCCTGCAAAAAGAACAAACAAGAAACCTGCCATGTGCTTTGAGATGTATTACTAAAATGTGGATGTTATTTTTCTGTTGGCCTTTCCCCTTCCCATCTTTGAATGCAGAGCATTCATGTGATGTTAAAGAGCATCAGTCACTTTCCACAGAGATTTAATGACAGCTGCATTAATCAGTCTGATTGCAGGAATCATTGCACTAAGCTTATTCCAAAATGCAACTAATGTTTATTGAAGGCTCCTGGCATTAATTAAACCTCACACTGCTATGTGCTTCCAATATTTTTACAGCTTGCCTTATTGAGAAAAAAGTTTCAAGACTGCATAAATATTATGAAACACACAATCACAGAAATTTAGGACACAAATGGATCTCAATAGGTCATCTAGTCCAGTCCCCTGCACAGGCAGGATTAAATATTATATAGACTATCCCTGACAGGTGTTTGTCTAACCTGTTCTTAAAAAAACTCCACTGACTAAGATTACACAGCTCCCCATAGGTAATTTATTCCAGTGCTTAAATACCCTTACCGTTTGGAATTTTTTCCTCATGTCTAACCTCAAACTCCCTTGCTGCTATTTAAGCCCATTACTTCTTGCCCTATCCACGGGGGATAAGGAGAACAATTTATCACCCTCCTCTTTATAACAATATTTTCCGTAGTTAAAGACATATGTTTCCCCCTCAGTCTTCTCTTCTCCAGACTAAATTAATCCAATTTTTTCAATCTTTCCTGGTAGATCATGCTTTCTAGACCTTTAATCATTTTTGTTGCACTCCTTTGGACTTTCCCAGATTTGTCCTCATCTTTTCCGAAGTGTGGTGTCCAGAACTGGACAATACTTCAGTTGAGGCCTTATCAGTGGAGTGCAAGAATTATTTGTTGTCTCTTGCTTACAACACTCTTACTAATACATTCCAGAATGGTGTTTGCCTTTTTTTTCCCCCCCTGGCTCAGTCATTACATTGTTGACCTATATTTAGTTTGTCACTATAATCCCCAGATTATTTTACTTCTACCTATGCAGTCATTTCCTATTTTCTATTTTCTATTTGTGCAAATATTTTTATATTTGATTATTTCTTCCTAAGTATAGTACTTTGCACTTGTCCTTATTGAATTTTATTCTATTTAATTTAGAGCACTTTTTCAATTTGTCAAGATCATTTTGAATTCTAATAAAGTCCTTCAAAGTGCTTGCAATCTCTCCCAGTTCGGTATTATCCGCAAATTTTATGAGTGTATTCTCTATGCCATTATCCAAGTCATTTATGCAGATATTGATTAGAACCGCACTCAGGGCACTTTCCTATGGGACCTCACGCCATATGCCCTTTCAGCTTCACTGTGAACCATTAAGTATGTTTCCAACTAGCTGTGCACCCACTTTACAGTAGATTCATCTAGGCTATGTTTCCCTCATTTGCTTATGAGAAGGTCATGCAAGGCAATATCAAAAGCCTTACTAAAGTCAAGATACATCACATCTACTGCTTCCCCCATCCACAAGGAAATACATGGGAAAACTTTCACAACTTTCCAATGTAAATAAAATAGGCAGGTCTTATTTTTGATGCACTAAAATTGACCTCAGAGGGGAGACTGAATGGACCACTGAATGGAAAAATTGTATAAATCATAAAATTGCAGCTACCATGACCTGCAACACCAACACATACCAATTTTTAATGTTACTATATAAACTACCAGCTTTTTATTTATTAGCATCAACAATACCTGAACCAAGTAGTCTGAAAATCGGTTTAATGATGACAAAAGCAATCCACAGCCATCAAGTTTTGTGGAGTTTCATGTTACACTGTACACAAATTATTTAATTAATAATTGGCATATTTGCAAATGATTTGCATATAATCATAAACCTTAAAAAATTGAGTGGATTTAATAATGGCAAAAGGCATCAAAATTAAGTTTGTTTATGGAACTTAATTTTGTCCCTTTGTGTATATACATAAGATAGCCTTTAATTACATGGTAACATACTGTTTTTTTTCTGCATCGATCATCAACAGGGTCTGATTCCAGGTCTTCATCTCCACAGCAAAGACCTACTTCTACTTAGTAGAAGATAGCAGAGATATAGAGTTGGCTCCCTTTAAGGGTTGGTCCACAGAAGGTATGGCAAACTGGGCAGGAAATGTTTTTTCCATCCCACAAATTTTTTTGAGATTTTGAAAAAAAGTTCCTGTTCTGCATTAGGATAAACCCAAGATCTTTAGACATTTTTCACGAAAAATCAGAGCACCCCACCTCAGAATAGCCACCAGCCCAATGCTAAGGCTACAAGCCTGGGATGAGAAAGAGACAGGGACTTTAACTTGTATCCCAGGTGAGTGTCCTAAACCCCAGGCTATAGAATCAGTCTGTTCTCCTCTCAGGACCAATGAATATTTCATTATTCATACAGAGAGGAACAGCTCCAATGGATTAAGAAATAACCCACCCCAGAATAGCCAAGTTGTTAGGACGCTCACCTGGGATGTGGAGACCCAGGATCAAGCCACTGCTTTCTATTGGACAAAGAAGGGACTTAAACCTTAGTCACCCACTTCCTAGATGACCACACAAAACAGTGAACTATTGGCTATGTTGGACCTAGGAAACCTTTTTGATCAAAGTTTTGTCAAAATTAATACATATCCACAAAAAGCTTCAATTTTGATAAATCTGCATTTCCCAATAAATGCCATGAAATTCTCAACGAGCTCTAGCCATGACATACATTTTGTCAGTGGATCATGCTATTATTTCTGAGAGAACAGTGAAGTGTAGGGTATCAGGACTCCTGGGTTGAACTCTTTACTCTGGCAGCAGAATGTCATCTAGTGGTAAGAGGAGTGCTTATAACAGCATAACCAAGCATGTGGATTCGACACATTCATTCTCCAAGCAGTGCCACCAAGTTGAGAGGAGTTGGATTCTATTCCCAACTCTGACCTCGTGCACTAACCTTATTTGTAAAAACAGGTGGAGATCTGAAGCCAGGGCAGTAATGAGTTGAGAACTCCCCACAAATATTAACACTATTCAGTGAGACAAGATGGGAAAATTAATATCTTTTATTGGACCATCCTCTTTTAGTGAGAGAGAAGCTTTAGAACTTGCACATAGCTCTTCTGCAGGTCTGGAAAACATACTCAAAATGTCACAGCTACATACAAAGCGGAACAGAATGCTTAGCATACAGAGCTAACACATATTTCAGGATATGTCTACACTGCAGAGTGAAGTCAATTTATTTTAAATCAACTTTCACCTGCCAAATCTTAGAAGTCGCAGGTGTGTGATCACACAACGCTCATTGCGTCGGGGGATTGCGTCCCCACTAGCTGCGCTTGGGTCAACAAAGCAGTGTACCATGGGTAACTATCCCACAGTACAACTAGCTGCAGAGGCTTTTGGGAAGGTTGTTGTCCTTCCATAATGTAAGGTCCTCCCTCACCCTCCCTTGTCCCCAAAAAAATGAGACTAATGCTTTTTTGAGCCATTTTTCTAAACCCTTCAGTCTCTGCCATGCGCATGCCATTGCCTGAGAGAAATGGAGCCTGCTCAGCTCTGCACTATCATTGTGAGCATCACAAACACTTCACATCTTATCCTGCAGTATTTTCAAGGGTGAGACAGGGGCCGCAGCGCTGAAAATTGTGATGTTACTCAAGACTCCCTGTACAAGCCATAGAACAAAACAATTCCCGTTTGCTGCTGGCTGTCACGCGCAGTGGTGCACTGCTTCTGGTCCCAGGAAACAAGCAGTGACTGGTGGGATCACATCGTTATGAAGGTGTGGGATGATGAACAGTGGCTGCAGAACTTTCGTATGAGAAGGGACATTTTCTTTGAACTCTGTGCAGAGCTGTCCTCAGCCCTGAAACACACCAATACTTGCTTGAGACCGGCTCTGACAGTGGAGAAGTGGGTGGCCATCGATCTGTGGAAGCTAGCAATGCCAGACTGCTACCGGTCAGTTGGGAATCAATTTGGAGTCGGTAAATCCACTGTGGGAGCTGCTATAATACAAGTTTCCCAGGCCATTAACAGACTTCTGCTAAGAAGAGTAGTGACTTTGGGAAACATGCAGGACATAGTGGATGGGTTTTCACAAAGGTGTTCTCAAACTGTGGGTGGCAATAGATGGCATGCATATCCCTATCTTAGCACTGGACCAACTAGCCACAGAGTACATTAATCAAAAGGAATACTTCTCAATGGTGTTGCAGGCCCTTGTGGATCACAAAGGACGCTTCACCAACATCTATATGAGGTGGTCTGGAAAAGTGCACGACACATGCATCTTTAGGAACTCAGGTCTGTTCCAAAAGATGTAAGCAGGAACTTTCTTCCCTGACCAGAAAATAAATATTGGCAATGTTGAATTGATAATAGTGATCCTGGGGGGACCCTGCCTATCCTTTGCTCCCCTGGCTAATGAAGCCCTACACCGGGTACCTGAACAGTGAGGAGGAATGTTTCAATAATAGACTCAGCAAGCACAGAATGGTGGTGGATGTGCATATGGACATTTAAAGGCTTGCTGGCACAGTTTACTTACTAGGCTAGACCTCAGTGAAAAAAAATCCCAATAGTTATCTCTGCATGCTGTGTGCTCCATAATCTCTGTGAGACAAAGGGAGAGAAGTTCCCTTTGGGTTGGGTAATGGACGCAGATTGGCTGCTCAAAATTGGCAGTCAGCCTAACAACAGTGCAATGCTGAGAGCCAACTGCAGAGTGCTATGCCTCAGGGAAGCCTTGAAAAATCAGTTTTGCAGTGACACCTAATGTTTCTGAAAAATCTGTGTTCTGCCTTCCCTTCCCATCCCCCACCGTGCTCCCCCCCACACGCTAATCCCCACAGTCTCAATAAAGAAAGAGTAATGATCTTTAAAGCAGTAAAATTTGTATTGTTGGTTGTTGACAGTGGAGGGAAAGAAAGTTATTTCAACACTTTGCATGCATTGTAATGGGGCTGTGAGGGTACACAGAGCAAAGTTTCAATGTGCAAACAGCAAACAATATAGTCCCATATCTTAAGGTGGTTGGCACTTCTTTCTGCCCCCTCACCCAGCGTGGAGTGGAGCACGTACTGCACCCTGCTCAACCTCCTCCTAGATCACTTGGGGGTGGGGGTTAGGAAAGAGTGCATGAGTTGTGAGTTTTGCAGGGGCTGCAGAGGGAGTTTATCCTACTGCTGCTCTTCTTGAAGCTCAACCAAATGCCTCAACATGTCTGACTGATCCCTTGTATGTGCAGCATCTCATCCTGTGTTGCACGCTCACGTTCTTGGGCCGTCTTCCTGTTCTCCGTGTCAATGTTCATTTTCTCTGACAATGAAATCCTTCAGGCTCTTAGGTCTGTGTTAATAGCTGCAGAGGCATTCATTATCTCAGTGAACATGTCATCCTGAGTTGTTTTTTTTCACCTTCTAATCTGTGACAGGGAGTCAGCGGGATTAGTAGATGCTGAGCTGAAGGCTGCGCTGACCACAGAAAGGCAAGCAAAGCACAAGGTATCCATTGTTAGCTGGCCCCATGGGCGAAAAGCAATGTTACAATGTAAAAATAACTCACCTTTATATTCCCAAAGGAATGGCAGACCCGCATACCAATCTCTACCTATTGCAGTGGTTGTAGTGCCGTTCCAGCCATGGTAATTAAGGGGCTGGTGCATCCATTTCAGGGAAATCCCTGTAATGCATGCTGCATAAGTCTATAGAATTGATGCACCCCCCTGACCCTCCCAAAAATTGGTATTTGAAAAGGTGGTACAGTGGGTGTGGGAGGGATGATGGTGAAATTTCCCCAGGCAAAACCATATGTGGGCACCCGTTTCGCGACTCCTAAGACTCATCACAGTTACGTGCTGTCTTGTAACCTGCGGTATGCATACCCCAAAAAAACCTCCAATAGCAGAAGAAAAAAAACCTGACTGTATGGAGTGGGTACTGCAAATTTGCGTCATCTTCCCTAGGTACCATGAGTAATATTAGTCTCCTGAGGGTAACAGAGGTGGAAAGAGAGGATTTATTGCAACCATCTGGTACAGGCCTGGCCCTTATGCTGCTATGCTGTGTTCCACAATGATGCCTGCACAATTAATGAGAGAGTAGTGGGGGAAAGCGTCCTATTGCGGGGGAAGAAACAAGGTTGCTTTGCCCAGAAGCCTTCTGCAAAGGATCACAGAGTACCTAAATGAAAGTTTCCTAGAGATATCCATGGAGGATTCTTAGAGCATCCCTGTGCACCTAAACATTCTTTTCTGGGGGGAACCCCTTGCTTTGGTGAACTAACGAGGAAGCCCATCCTCACCACCACACTCTTTCCCCCCCTGCTATGACAAGAAGCTGAACTGGGGAGATAACCATAGAAATGAGATTTGCAGTATATACTCACCAGATATGCCTTCCCTGGCATCTCAGTTGCTCAGTGTCCTGAGTCCGGCTGGGCAGTTCTGGGGTTACAAACAGTTCCTGGCTTTCAGGGAGAATGGATTCCCCAGTTGCCTGACTCCTGTTCTCCTCCTCCTCCTCATTCATCCTGGATTCCCCTGAGTCATCTATGCTGTATGGTGGTACAGTGGTGGGGTCACCGTCGAGAATCGCATGCAGCTCCTCATAAAAGCAGCATGTCTTTGATGACAAGCCAGAACGACTGTTCACCTCCCAAGTTTTCTGACACGCCTGCCTCAGCTCTTTGATTTTAATGTGGCACTGCTGCATTGTCCCTCCTGTGCCCCTTTTCCAACATGCTACATGGTATCTTTTTGTAAATATCTAAATTCCTTTTGCTGGCTCAGAGCTGAGCTAGAACACACTCTTCGCCCCATAGACCGATGAGATCCAAGACCTCAGGTCGACTCCAGGCTGTAGCATGTTTGGAGCGTGCAGTCGCCATGATCAGTTTTGCTGGCAAGCTCTCTCCATGCTGACAAAACAGGAAATGGAAATTCAAAATTTCCTGGGGGGGGGCTGTTTCCTGTGTTCACGGCCACAGTGCAGTAGAGTGTGAACGTGCAGAGCAGTCACAGCAGAGCACTGTGGGATAAACTCATGGAGGCCAATTACATCGAATTACTCTGCTCTCTGCCTACACTGCCGCTCATTCAACCCAAACAATTCCATTTCAGCAATACACCACTTGCGAAGGTGGTTTTATTAAATCAAATTTTCCCACAATTTAAGTCAACGGAACTGACCAGTCAGTGAAAACTCATACATTATGTGGTCGACAGAAGCCACATTCTGTCGACCTACCTTCACGGTGTAGACCAGGCTTCAAGATATCCATTCAAGGTGAAGTGGCCTGTTAACAGAGCTCTTCTTCAGGTCATTTGTGTAAGCTCGGAAGTTTGTCCCTCTCACCAACAAAAGTTCGTCCAATAAAAGATATTACCTCACTCACCTTGGCTCTCTCACATAATATATGACACACTGGCATGTTTGACAATCATAGCACAAAACAGGACAACCTAATGCCCAGTACAAAACAGACTTGCCTCAAGCCAACACCCCAATGTGTTTCTCTGAAAGGGCAATTAGATTGCCAAACAATGTATTAAAGCACATGCTCTCCTCTTTGGGATGAGACAAAATCTAAGATCAATCTTACCCCAACCCTCTTACCAGGAAACTGGAATTTAATGGGGAGGAAATGACTAACTGCACACTTCAGGTTTAAACCAATGTGACAAAATTACAACAAACTGTAAAGGCTATGGCCATAGCATACATCACAATAATATGCAGAGGGCCTTTGTTTTTTCTTACATGCCTAAGACTAGATTCACCAGCATGCTCCAATTGCTCTGCGCTGCTCTGAAAATGCTGAGCAGTTGTAAACTTAACTTGCCAGTTAAGTGGATTTTTGACTACTTGTGTCACCAATGTAACAAAGCAGCCAGCATACACCAATGAAAACTGACCTTTAACATTTTAAGTACAGTGAAAGATGCAAACCAGCTGTATTTGATTAAATGGAACTGTAATATAATACATAATAATAAACTAATATAATAAACGTTCCAGATAAAAATGAAAGTGGTACAGGCATTCACTTCTTTCCTTCAGGGAGTAATATGAATATTTTTTAATTAATTCAGAAAGGAAACCATGGCACTAACAGCTAACTGAACTAAGGTCACAACCTCAAACCAGTGTTAAGTATCGCAATTCATGTGTCTATTAAACGTTAACATTCATGCCTACATTTGTCTGTAACCAGCTGAATGCTATTTACATTGTATATGTATCATGTTTGATACATACTAGTGTAGTTAAATTAACCTGTAATTGCAATGTCCTTTCTCCATGTCCGTATCGTGTATTTAATTAACTTTAAGATCAAAGTTTTGTATAAAACTAATGAATATTAACTGTATTGTCTTCACTTATCAATCCCTGTTATACTGAATGGTTGGCAACTGCTGTATGTAATCAGTGTAACTGGAGTATTTGTGTACATGGGAAGTAGAAGATTAACTTCAAAGAGGAGGTCATTGTGTGTTCCACAATGAGAAGTCTATGGACACATGCTGGGCTAAGGACAATTGCTAAATCATCTTCAACTATAAGAAAGCACTCAGAGCAATTCTGCACCTCTGATCCATCTGAATACTGGGAAGGAAGTTCCAGATGCCAGACACGGATCTCCAAGAGTCATTTTTGGGAATCCATGAGAGAATTTATGAAAAGACTCCATGAAACTGTCAGATTGCTATAACTCTGCTTTTATTTTGAACCTACAATCTCTAATTCACCTGTAATATATTATATCTGCTTTAACCTTGGCTTGGGGTAAGTGACTGGCCTTTTGGGGATGGAAGTAACCTAATGTGTGGGTGACTTGATTTTAATAACCTTTCATCATAAAATCCAGATTGTCTGGGTGGTAAAGTAGGGACTGGATGGCTCGATGGCTCCATGATAAAATTAATATAGTGATCCAGGATCACACTTTTGGTACTGGCTTGGTAAATTCTAATGATAGAATATACCACCTGTCTGGTGTGTCAGCCCTGGTTTTTGACAGTCTGAGCTCTGATGCACTCCAGGCCCCGTGACAGGAACAATATTAACTGAAGCCCATTCTTGCGATCCTCTTTCAGGCCAAACTTCTCCTGAAGCCAATAGGAGTTTGTCTCTAGGGAAACTGTAGGACCAGTCTTAACCATACATCTATCTCCATTTTTTTTTTTACATGTTAGGAGTAGTCTAAGGGGCCAGTTTCACCTACGGTCTAATAAAGTATGAACCTCTGATAGAATTTAAAGCTGCTTTTCCCAGCCACAGATCTGTGATGAAACAGAAAAACCATCACCAACAACCTGGCCTCTGCAGAAGGCTTGGGGTGACATTAGCACAGGTCAAGGGTTAATCTGAATACCGACTAAAGATCAGGACTCCATTGAGCTAGGCACTTTGCAAACAGATGAGGAAGGCAGTCCCTGCAAGAAAGTGCTCAAAAAATAGGTTTATTAACAAATGTAACAGGTGGATGAAACAGATAAATGTGTGGAGGGGAGCAAGATAACAGTAAAATAAGCACATTAGCAGGCAGCAGTCTCAGTTTGTCACCTGCCCAGTCATTGCTCACAAGTCTGGAGTAGTAAAAAAAAAATTAAAAAAAAGTATTTCCTCAATTTTTTTTTCAACTTCTTTAAATTGTCAGGGACGGGTATTGTATGGACATTTGCTTTCCCCTTTGCCTCCTGAAGCTTGTAAGCTTGGGAGTAATGGGGAAAATAAAACTGAGTTACACCTTCTAAAAATTACTTCAGTTGGCCCTCCCGAGTGTGGGATTTTCTGACTAACTCTGTGAGCTCAAGAATGAGTGTAACCTGTAACATGATCTCATTAATTTCTATCAGGAGCTTCAAAATGAGCACAAGGCTCAGGGTTTTGGAATTCCACTTTTTCCACACTACCATTAGTTACTCAAAGAATGAGAATGAGTCAAATTTCATATCTAAATCCAAACCTCACTACAATTTGAGGGTGTTGGGATTTATGTCCAGGCTCATATCTACTTATTAGTGAGAAAAATAAAAAGGGAGAAATTTCTGCAGAGAAGGTAAAATGTTCCCAGACAAGGGGACATACACATCTATCTCACGGTACATATGATTAAATAAGCTTCTGAAAATATGATTATCCTTGCCAGATGTTCTGCTTCAGTAACCAAAGAGGGTTTAAGTCCAACGGGCAAAGTAAAGTATAAATCAGTAAGCCAATGAAAATGTTACAGTCCATGACTAATTTTAACTATGCACAATTATGTTAGTTTTGAAGAGACTGCCTCTACCAATACAAAAAACAAAACAAAACAAAAACAAATAATGTTCGTTATAGCCTGAGCTATAAATATTTAATAACTGCACTATATATAAAGGGACAATGTAATGGACAGAAATTTCAGAATGCTACAAGAATCAATCTGTTTGCTTTCTTAAAAAACATTTGAATCTACAAAACTTTCATCCTCATAGGGGTCCTTATGGCAGCTCTCAACCCTTCAACCTGCAAAACTGATCCCAATGCATAAAACATGTTAAAGATGTAGGAGCTGTATCCATTTGAAGCCAAAGATAAAATGGAGAGTTTTAAATGTCCTTCTTTATAAAAGCTTGTGATGGAGTGGACTAGGCCCAGAGGCCTCAGGCTGGAGGCCTCAAGGTCCTCCCACACCCTGTCCCAGGGAGGAGCAGAAGGGAACTCCTCCAAGTAGCCAATCAGAGGGGCTGCAGGGAAAGCAGCCAATCAGGGACCAGAAGTGCCGTATCAAAAGGACTAGCAGAGACAGAATCAGTCAGTCGCTGCCTGGAGCTGGAAGAGAGAGCACCTGGTTCCTGACTGGCTAAAAGAGCAGCAGGACCATGGACAGCTCAGTTTGGGCAGGGACCAAGGGAGCTGAGAATGAGCTCTTGGCTGGATGCTGAGATTGAGCAAGGATTGAGCCCAGGAGGGCTACAGGAAGACTGTCTCTCCAAGGAGGAAGTCCTGGAGGTATGGCCCCCATACCAGGGTTGGGAGAAGATGAAGACCATAAGACCCCCCAGAAGGGGTTTGTTCTGTTCCACTTACAGACCATGCATGGGAGTCTGCTGGAGACCTGCCAAAGAAACCATCGACAAAAGGGGGGAGCACTCATGAGAGGCAGGTAGCACACCATTCCACAAACTGAGAGACTGCAGGCACACGCACTCAACCAGGGGAGCACTCATAAGAGGTGGTGCCACCCCATTACAGAGGCCAATGAACAGCACTCAAGAGCTAGAGGGGTACTGCAAGGTCAATTTAGACTGTAGTTGTATCTACCTTATATATGGTAAAGTGAGAAGTCTCGTGCCTCTACACTGCTTCTCAGACTGATTAAAAAAATTCTAATGTGTATGTTTTTGGGAGGAAGCCATGGTTCTAGGATGCAGGAAACCTGGGCTCAATTCCTGGTTCTACCACAACAAGACTGTGAAACATTGGGCCTGTAACATAGCCTCTTTGTGCCCCAGTTCCCAGCCTTAGGCTTACTGTGTGATTGGCTCAGTGTCTAGCACAGGGGGTCCCACCGACAGTTGGGAATTTTAGTTGCTACCATAATCCACAATACAACTAATAGAAGCATGATCATTTTGAGAGAAAGCTATGCTACAAATTTGCCAGTTGTAACCTAAGAAATCAACTCTTATTTCTGTCAATTTTCAAAGGGGGAGACTTAAAAACTCAATGACTGGAAAATGGAAATCTCTGATTTTGGGATAATATAATTGGGACTATGAGTTTTGTTGACTCTGAATAAATCCTTTTTCTTCCAGTCAGAAACCCAGCTTTGTTCAGCCAGTGCCTAGTTTTTGTTATTTCCTTGCAAGCTACACTGACTCAGCACTCCAAAATGCAACTTCAAATCTGATAAAGATCAGCAGTGCAGAACATCACAGGACTCACAAACCAAATATGTGCAAATCATTTCAGACAATGCTGCTGCATATTTGATAATCACAAGAGATTTGAGTCTCTGCTCCTAAACATTTGTGCCATGTTATTAAGTTAATGGTAGCAAGAGGTCTCATTCATTTTAATTTGATGATAGGTTTCTATAAATAACACATTTGCAAATGGCATGAAATCTGAAGAAGTGGGCTAATGTAAAAATACACTAAGTAAAAATAACTGTCTGCCTTTAACATTGAAGGCCATCCTACCCTAATTCAAACAATGTTCTCCTTGCAGGTTGGTCAAGCACAGAATTCATTATGGCAGTACAGTCTATGCAACAGGATAGCACAATTCAGGCCATCTGCGAGTTTCATAGTATAGTCTATTTGATGGTGGCAACAACAAAAGGAAAAGCATTTGAGAAGAGTTGCGGGCAGGCATGCCAGCGCTTTATACTCCCACTGATACTAATGATAAGTGACGGTTTTCAGCTTAGAGTGGAAAGAATGAGGGCTAGAGCTTAAAAGTTGGGCATATTTGCTATTAATTTAGATTCACAACAAATTCTCAAGTGATAACTGTAGCGAGGGCAGTATAGAGAATTCCAAAAAATTTCAATTCCTTGCTGGGCTATTCATGTATTCCACAAGACTGTTGAAAAGAGATGTAACACTGAACAACTTTAGAAAGAGGAGATCAGTTTAGACTAAATTTTGTCTATATTAATATTCTGTCATCTCTCTTTAAAAAAAAAAACAAAAACCCTAAGACTCCAGGCAGCCAACATTTGGATGTTTATCAGAGTGTATATATAAGTGAACAGCAAAAGGAGGTAACTAACTACTGAGAGCCAAATCTTGGGAAATAGAGCAAAGTTACTGGTGAAAATGCTAGGGGCCTATGGGAAATGTTTTAAATGGCTAATTAGCTTCGGGCAGCAAGGCATCAGCCTCTTCTATAGAGCATAGGGAGAAGCAGCAAACACAGACTTCGGATCCTCCTTTGCTTTGACTCAGTAGATGCACACCATGTTTCTGCTACTGATCATATCCCTGCCCTGCTCTTCTATGGCAGCAACAGAGATCTGTCACAGAACTTTATCCTATCGTGCACAAAGAGCCACCTTCACTCCTACACAGGGTCTTGGCTAAAACTTCCAGAACACTCATCATACAGCTTTTTAGCTATTTCTCTGTCTTCTGCAGTCCCCTGAGGTACCACAAGATTTAGCCCTGACAGCAGCTTGTCAAACTTTTTTAATTCTGTTTAGTAAAGACAAAACTTTTACAACCATCGGGGGGTAAAAAGAAAAATAGCTTGGGAGCTGAAAGAAATGTGGTGGGCATATTGCACATAGAGATAGCAAACAGGGTTGGTTAAAATAAAATAAAAATGTGGTGGGCATATTGTACATAGAGATAGCAAACAGGGTTGGTTAAAATAAGAACCTAAATTAACCTTTGGCCAGCTCTTGAACTAAACTGCTGAATGATTTCAGATTTGCTCATTTCTTGTTATAGCATTAATGAAAATATAGAGGCAGCGATGTATAAAATACACATTTTTAAACAATCTTCTATGCCTAATTTTGTTTTCCTTTATAAAAGCTCAGCCAAATTTTCTGGCTCCTTAAGTCCCAGGAATCAAATGTTAGCTGGGGGTAGGTCAATTCATCTAGATATTTGCCTAGTTTTACAACAGGCTACATAAAGAGAACTAAAGAAGTCAGTAAAAACTAAAATTTCATAAAATTTATTTATACTGCTCTATATACTATTATACAGTATCACACAAATGTAAGTACAATATTTATATTCAAATTGATTTATTTTATAATTATATGATAAAAATAAGTAACCAAGCAATTTTTCTGAAATAATGTTCTGTGACACTTTTGTATTCTTATAGAATCATAGAAGATTAGATTAGAAGGGACCTCAGAGATCAGCTATTCAAACACCCTGCTCAAAGCAGGACTAACCCCACCTAAATCATTCCACCAATGCTTTGTGAAGCCGTATCTTAAAATTTCTAAGTATGGAGATTCCACCACCTCCCTAGTAACCCATTCCGTGCTTCACCACCCTCCTAGTGAAAAACTTTTTCCTAATAGCCAACCTAGACCTCCTCCCCGACTGCAACTTGAGACCGTTGCTCCTTGTTCTGTCATCTGCCACCACTGAGAATAGCCTAGCTCCATCCTCCCTGGAACCCCCTTTCAGGTAGTTAAAGGCTGCTATCAAATCCCCCCTCATTCTTCTCTTCTGCAGACTAAACAAGCCTAGTTCCCTCAGCCTCTCCTCAAAAGTCATGTGCTCCAGCTCCCCAATCATTTTTCTTGCCCTCTTCTGGACTCTTTCCAATTTGTCCACATACTTTCACATGCCGAATAGAGGGGAATAATCATTTCACCTGATCTGCTGGCAATGCTCCTACTAATGCAGTCCAATATGCTATTAGCCTTCTTGGCAATAAGGGCACACTGTTCATTCATATTCAGCTTCTTGTCCACTGTAGCCCCCAGGTCCTCCTCTGCTGAACTTCTGCCTAGCCAGTCGGTCCCCAGTCTGTAACTGTGCATGGAATTCTTCCATCCTAAGTGCAGGGCTTTGCCTTGTCCTTGTTGAATTTCATCAGATTTTTTTTGGCCCAATCCTCTAATTTGTCTAGGTCACTCTGTATCCTAGCCCGGCCTTCCAGCCTATCTACCACTCCCCCCAGCTTAGTGTCATCTGCAAACTTGTCAAGGCTGCAATCCACCCCATCCTCCGGATCAGTAATGAAGATGTTGAACAAAACCAGTCCCAGCACCGACCCCTGGGGCACTCTGCTTGTTACCGACTGCCAACTAGACATTGATCCATTGATCACTAGCCATTAAGTCCAATGATCTAGCCAGCTTTCTATCCATCTTATACTCCATTCATCTAACCCATACTACTTTAACTTGCTGGTAAGAATAGCGTGGGAGACTGTGTCAAAAAGTTTGCTGAAGTCAAGGTATATCAGGTCCACCACTTTCCCCACATCACAGAGCCAGACACCTGTTCATAGAAGGCAATCAGGTTAGTAAGACATGACTTGTCCTTGGTGAATTCATGCTGACTGTTCCTGATCACCTTCCTCTCTTCCAAGTGCCTCAAAATACATTCCTTGAGGATCTGGTGGGGTGAACAGTGGCAGTCAGGTCTGTAACCACTAGAGAACACTCTTCCAGGACCCAAAATAGAACTCAGGATTCCTGAGTCTCACCATTCCTCTGTCGTCAGTGAAACCCAGGTGCAAATTGTGTGTCTCATCCCCTCCTTGTGGCAATAGCTGGGCATTATCCTTTATCAGTAATTCCATTCATTCAAGTGGAAGAAGACTGCTGTGGGTCTAATATTTCCAGTGTTAATGATGACACATCAATATGGGTCAATATGGTTCCACATAATGAAATTTTATTTTTTTAAATAAATCTAGGAACTCTCATAAAACAAAAACCTTACATTAAAATAAAGTTCAGTGCTTGACGCTTCAATCCTAAACCTGACATTTTCTGACTGTTAAGGCTGTGATATAGTCTTTAATTACATGGTACCATTTTTTCCACAGAGACCCTGCCTTATTTAGTTCACAGGATGGACATGTTCTGGGGATAAAGAAGAGCTGTATAGTGGGATTTCTGCCTTATTTTTTGCATAAGTTGGAACTTGGTTAGAGAATGAGGCAGGGGACTGCAGGAAGAAAAGGATGGCCAAGTGGTTAAGGAAGGCAGAGTGACACCCTGCAGGATGGCTTCTATCCCTGCCTCTGCCAGGAAGTTCCTACCTGATACTGGGCAAGTAGATTAAACCAAAACCTTACATAGGTGGCAATTTACTGTTTTCCTTATCTTAATGTTGATAATCTCAGGCCTGGTCTACATGGCTGCCGGCGGTCGACGGGCGATACATCTTTCGTTGACGTACTTAAGTTCACGTAGTGCAGTGTTCTGACAGTGCTGTGTCGATGGGAGATGCCCTCCTGTCGACATAGCCTTACTCCTTTCAGGGAGGTGGATTACTGGTGTCAGGCAGAGATCCCATTTGGGATCGATTGAGTGGGTCTCCAATCCAATCAATTGAGAGGATATTGGAGACCTGCTCAATCAATCCCACTGAATCAATCGCCACGTAACCAGTAATATAGATATACCTTCAGTCAACTGGAGCACTTATGACTTCAACTGAAATCAAAGGGATATCCAAAATTAATAGACATTTGATGATTTTGCCCTTGATCTCTCTGTGTCTTCCCAATCTGTAAAATGGGGATAATATCACCACCTTATCATACCAGTGTATTGAGAAGTTAAATTCATTAATGTTCACTAAACACTCAGTTATTACAATGATAAGCACCATAGAAAAGCTCACATAGAAATTAATTCAGTTAGGGTTTGGATGATGTGTGGTAAGCACAGACAGGACCACACAATGAACACTGAGTATAAAAAAGAAATAAAGAATTCACTCATTCACTGAATGAGGCAGCTGACCTGTGGAGAAAATAATCATGTGATCATGTAGTTAGAGAACATTGTAAAACATATGCACAAGGGGGCAGAATTGAGGCAACCTTAATTCTGGCATTGACTAACTTCTGAATACTTGACTTTGCAACCTGAAACTTTCTTTTCAAACAGTATTTTTATATATAATTATATTTCTAGTGATTTAGTCATACAAAATATGGTATGATTTTACCTAAAGGTGCTTATCCTTTATATTATTGACTTTTTGGGATATAGTTATCAGTGCAATGTCACAGCTGTGGTTTTCTTAAAAATGTTAATTTTATTGGAAATGTATTAGCTAAAGAACTGAGTGAAATGATTGATGTTCTCACTTTCAATATTTTTATCTGAGGAAGAGCTTTTTTACAGGTCTTTCCCTCACTATTACTTCTTGAACTATTTATTCCTCTCAGGTCTTTATTTTAAAGTGACACTGGAAAATTTAAGATCATGTACCCTGTTAGTAGACTCACCTATACTTTCACTGATTAGAGGATCTTGATACAATAGTATTATAATGGAATTCTACTGGGTAGCAATCATACTTTGATTGCTGCTTTTTATAATACTCTTCTTCTGAACTATTTGATCATTGTTTGTTTGGGGGTTTTTTTAAACAAAATAATTGTCTTGAATCTGTTTTTTCCTATGGTTAGTACAGATAATTGGCTGATGCATGTGAGTGGACAGATCTAAGTTTAGCCTGAGCCTCAGCAGTAGGTTGAGAGTCAAGGATGTGACTGATTCACAGTTTATATAAAGAAAATTACTGTTTTCTTCCCCACTTACTCCTCCCAGTGCCATGTTATACTTTTTGATCAAGATGTCCAGCAGAATTTCTCCACTTCTGCCTTTAGTTTCTTATCTCCACATTCCACTTCCGCATTCAGATTTAATTTAACTAACAGCTGATATTCTGCTAAAGTTTTAGGCTAAGATTTATTTAAAAGGATGCCTGAAGCTGGACTCTGAAATCCACGTTTGGGCAGTTACATAAGCCGCCTGATTTTCAAAAGTGCTGACACTGGCTCACATTAACTTCTGTGGGGGACTGCTGAATGCTACCACTTTTGGAAGTGCCTAGATGTAGAACTAACAGCCTAACTCTAACCACAGTCTGGCATATTATAAATCAGAAATGGTCCACACTGAGCCCCTGCCGCCAGCCCAAGGCAGCCTGACTGGAGCATGCAGAGCAGAAGCACTTCCCCTTTCCCTCAGAGGGGGACAAGCTTACAAGCTCACTCCGAGGAGCCTGAGCCTGGGAAAGACTGAGCTGCTGCTGAGAGCTGCTGCTGCTGTAGCCAGATCCTGGCCTGGAATGAGAGCCAGAGGCTGCGCTCTGGAGGAGTTTTAAAGGCACATCCTGTGCACCAATGTTGCCCAAGCTTTGCCCACGACTGCACTCCTGGGACGTGGCTGCCCCTCTGGGAATGCAAGGGGCAGAGGAGGGAGGGGTACTGGCAGTCGGTTAGCATCAACCCCCTGCCACATGCAGCCTCTGGAGCGCAGCGAGCAGTGTACTGAGCAGGGCAAGCCCTGGGGAAAGGCAGCTGAGGGCTGGGGCATGTAGTGCCAAGGCCTCTCCCAGTTCAGCCCAAAGGCAAGAAACAGAAATAGGGCAGGGAGCTGCTTGCAAATCAGGCAGTGCTGCGAGGTGCTACCTTTGCGAAGATCTCTCCCAGGCCTCAGCTGGAAGACACTGACAGCAGGGTACTGTACCATAATGTTTGTTCAGAGTTACCAACAACCTCCATTCCCAAGGTGTTCGTATATTTGAGGTTCTATTGTACTTCTTTCTTCACCAAAAGGGAGTAGCAAACTTTATATTTTTCCTTGTTGAAAATATATCCAGTCAACCTCTTCTTAAGATATAATTGTGTCTGTTAGTTTCCTTTTGTAATCAAACAGTACGCTGTTCACAAACAACATGCCCTTGGGTCACATGACTGACTTGATTCTGATTTTGAATCTGAATGATTCTCAATTCTTTTGTTTACTCGTCAACTTCCAACACATGTGAGGCATCATCTTGAATTACTTCATGAAGTAATATAGAACCTTTTGTAATAGATATTCTGAAGCTGCAGACCTATACCTGATGTTGGAGAGTTCCTATGAATGTTTTTATTTTTATGTTTAAATTGTTAAACAATTTTTCATTAACGGAATGTTTGCAGAGCCAACTATTTGGCTTTAACTCAACAGAGAACACAAATAAATTGAGTCGTTTTCTTTCTACAGCACTGGATCACAACCAAATTGCTACATTACATTGCATACAATGTAAACTCACCATTTGACTAGCATTCTCAAATGTCAATGAGCAACAATTGCTATCCAATTCTCAGGTTTGCCACAAAAAGTAAGTCAGAACCTGAGATATTTACCAAAAATATGCATTTAAAAATATATGCAAACCCAAAAATTAACTGGTGGGAAATAAAGAATGTAAGCAACGGAAAATATGAAAAGCACATCAGCAAGAAATAACTGCTTTGGGGAAAAAATGCATTGTAGCAAACAGGCTTTTTTTTAATTAATGTAAACATTTAGAGAGAAATATTACAGCTCTGTAGCTTTTAGCTTATAGATGAAAGTGATTTAATTAATTGCATAAGACAGTGGCTTTACTTTTATTATTTATTGTAGAATAACTTTCAGTGGAATTCTTCCTATTTAAAAAGTCGGAAAGGCTGCTGAGTGAAAGAGTGTTCTTAGTGCATAAACGCCCATAGTTCATCTGTCCAGTTTCTCAAAATAAAGTCTTCATTTTATGAACGAATTGCGTATAGATCTAAGCCAATTAAAAGGGAATATATCCCATTTACCCAACACGAGGAAGGAACCACAAATGCAAAGCACCCTCTGCATTAAGAAAAAAAAATGCATGCAGTGAGGGATCAGTGGTTTGGGGCTGTGAGGTTTTACACACAGCAACTGGGGATAACCTTGTGTGGCTAACTGTTGGTTAGCCAGAGCTAACACACAGCTATGTGTCCAGATAAATAGCTATTTATTTAGCTCAGAAGGTAATGCTACATCTATGTAAGCTTTTTTGCTGCTTTTGCTCATTGTTGTTCCTAGTAAGAATAGGCACTATGTTCATTAGGTAAATTTAAAAAAAGACTGAGAAAAAGTCCTAACTCTGCATGTACTTATTTCTCTTTAAACAATAGGGTAACCTCTCAAGACTCTAAAAAATTTCCTGAATCCTCAGAAGACAGAATAATATTATAGGTCAAAGACAAATCATAACACAAAAGTTTACAACTACCTAAAGTCAAGGACCGACAATTACTAGGCTGTGTTTTTGACTATGAACAAAAATATGTACTTATATTGCACGTACTATTACTGTAGTTATATGTGCAAACTGCCAGCTGAATGGTAATTGTCCATGCAAACTAATACTACATGAAGTGCTGAGAACTGTTTAAAACTGTTCTTTGGTTGCCTGCATTTCCTTTCTAGTTCAGCAAATGTACATTTCCTTAGCACTTGAAGTTTATTCTGGCTGCATGGTATTAAGGCATTTGCTTTGGGTTGCAGGATCCCCTAAGAGTTGCTTTAAAACATGATCTTTTGTGAAGGATCATTCCTAACTTAGTATCCCATTATAAATTCTCTTCATTAAGATACTCCAAGTCCAAGAACTACTACAGCTAGGGACTTTTGTGGCCTAGATTTCCTGTCTCTTAATGGAAAAAAAAAATCTGGGCAGGGCGTGAGGTACAGAGAGATCATTTTGACTGCTTGCAATACCACTCTGCAGTTTTAAAGAATGTAATGATGTTTATTGAACCTATTTACAATCTGAAATGAAAGAATCCAAAAGGTATTTTTCCTTCCTTCTAATTGTCCATTCCACTTTCTAAGAGTTGCACAAGTTTAAATTCTACCATCTGAATATACAGTGTGATTTTTTTTTTTTAATAAGTGAAACTATTTCAACATTCTTTCCTGATCCATTTCAGTATTATTTCCTGATCTGTCCTAGTCCATCAGGTGACATTCCATTAAATCAATTCCATAGAATGCATTTAATGTATCCAAACAGCGAACATTTGCAAATCACTAGGCACCATACCCATTGACCTTCGCTCTTCTTTTGAATTTGCAGTATGGTTCATTTTAGTCAAGCTGTTGAAACATTTGTTCTATAATGCATCAAATTAAAGCAACCAGCTGTGATGTTTAATCTAAGCTAAAAGTTTATGATCTACAGCTACACAATACCTTAGGGAATAACTGAGGCAATTCTATAGTGCAGTATAAAATATTTAAAAAAAAGGTTAGAAAATGTCACTATTTTATTGGGATCTTATTCAGTTATTTGGGCTAGTAAAAAAAACCCCCACTTATGTATCCAAAAATGTATATCACAGAATAAATCAATATCCCACCTCCATTCTCTGTGGATTTGCAACTTTCTGAACTCGTGGTGTTAGATTTTAGCCTTCATTGTTTATAGAGGAGTTCTTCCATCCAGGAACAATCCAGAATTTGGAAAAGTCCATCATTTTGTTCACACTGCACCATTATTAGCAGATTTTTCTCTTTAAATAGACATTTGGGGGGTTTTTTAAGTCACAGTTCAAATCTTTTTTTTTCTGCTTTGTTCACTGTGGATCAAGTACTGTTAGCAGAGGAGATGCACAATCCCAACAGTAATGCTTAAACAGGTCTTGCTAATGGGAGTGTGTGCATGATACCGTCAATTTACATGAAAGAAATGATAGTATAGAACCTCAGAGATCATACCAAAACACTGAAAATAGGAAAATATATCAAAAGTACAAATTGTGGACACTAAAGTTAGCAAGAAGTAGAAACGCCACATTAGAAGCCTGAAAATGAAATATTTTAAGATGGAGTCAGATGGAGTAAATATTGAAACAAAGGAGATAACATGCATTTTAAGAAGCCCCATGCTTTGTTAATTAATAGCTAGGTTTGGTTATCTATTTCAAAATTTGAACAATAACTGTGGTGGCGGTATGTGTTTGTAGATAACGGACACGTGCAGTAAATATACCAACAGGAAAAATATGATGTGCAGCAACTATATCATCTCTTATTATGCATGCAACTACATATACATGGAAAATTGAAGGATAGAGCACATCATACCTATTTCATTGGCACTGATGGGCTCTAAAGAAAAACCAATAATAAACAGCTTCTTGGCTGTAGAAAAATGGAGCAATCCCACACAACCCTCAAAATAACAGTCACAAAGAAACAAACAAACTTTGAGACATCCCAACCATAATAAAAGTTACATGTTGTAATAGCTTGGAGTTTTTGTTGACTGGCTATGTCACGGGCCAGAATATAATACTTCAATCACAAGCCATAGTGGACATGTCTCCTCCCTGATACATCCAGAAACCCGCCCTTTTCCCACTCCCTCCGCAGTACAGGAACTGGGTGCAGGTGGATGGTAACACTTCAGAGGAACTTAGATTTAAAAAAAAGCAAGTAAACATTTTCTCCATTTCATTTTATAAAGCAGTTGCAGCTTCCCTTGAGGGCAGAAATAGGAAATTCCTATTATATTGCACGAGTGAAATACATATATTAACATTGTTTTAAATACTATGCAAGTACCAAGAAACACTCCAAATTTAACATTCATTAACAAAAACAATGAAAAGGTAAATCAATCAAATTGGATGCCAACCACACTTTCCTATTAGACTGTTCTAATCACCACCTTGCTTTCCCCCGATCGACACCTGTCAATCCAGCACAATCATAGGATCCAGTTCTGTCATAAGCGCGTGGAGCTCAGAGTGATGCTATTTGAAAGCTAGTTCCCACTCTAAACACCTTGAGATAAGAACCATTAAATTCTATTCATGGAAGAGTGTGAGGAAAGCAAGCAGATAATCCAAATGCTGTGATTTTAAGGTATGTTATCTCATGATAAACCAGGGCTAGAAAAATTTGCTGTATACTATCTGAAAGCAGGGAATACCACATTTCAAACGGTGTACTTATATAACATGAGTTTCTATTGTCCATAGTATCTTAAAGTAGCCAATGACTCCTCAGGCCTGAAAAAAACAATACAATCAGATTTATTAGAGAGGCTAAAATGTTTCCAGTAGCACAAACATCATAGGACAATTCATTTCCTTTGCTTGATGGGATTTTGTAACAGTAAAAAAACTGATGCTGTTTGAACACTTTTTTGTTATAGAAAAGCTTGATTTTCAGTGATACAAATACTGTCAATATCATTGGGGGGGGCAGAGAACCTTTTTAAAAAAGCTATGGGGTTTATATAAACTACATGTAATTTGTAGTTCTGCATATATCTTCAAATATGTAGGGTAGGTAGACATATATTGGGAAGCTTCAACAGAATAGTGGACTGTGGGTGTGGGGGGGGGGGGTGTGGGGCGTGGAAGGCAACTATGGTTTCAAGACAAAAGCTTAAAGGTAAACCGCAATGGTCTACCATGATCTTAAGTGTTTTGCCTACATGGCCCCATATTCTATCCCCTGCTAAAATTAAAAAAACCCAGTGGAATGTTCCTCTGTGGGTGGATGAATGTGGCCAATTCTGAAGCATTTTCCCTGATTCCCCAAAGTTATACTATACATCACAAAGTTCAGAAGTGTCTCAGAAGACGGCCACTCTTGGTGACATAATCCTCTGTGAAGACAATACTGAGCTGCAAAGTGAACCCCCACCTCCTCCAAGAGAAGTTTTGGAGGCAGGTGTGTATGAGATACTTGCAGGAGCGCTGGAATCTCAGCAGAAGTAGCCATAGCCTGTTCCTCTTCCTCCCCTGAGCTCCCCCCCCCCCCCCACTGCCAGGCTAGAAGCCAGAACCAGGCTGTGGGAACAACTGCCCACAGAGCCCAGGCCACTATGGGGAGCCCCGGATCCTCCACCTGCCCTAGGCAGCGGGACCTGAGAGCAGCCCCTGGGGGGTGCTGCCCTGGGCAAGTGGAGGGTTCGGGTCTCCACGGGCAGCTTTTACCACTGCCTAGCTCTGGCTCGGCACAGGGGAAGAGGAGAAGCAGGGGCATGGCCACTTAGAGGGGCTGGGACTCATAGCAAGGGACTTCAGTCCCCTCATCAGGAATAGGCTGGTGCTGCTGGCAGAGGTTGCACTTTGTTGCAAGGGAGCTGATCACCTTATCATCAGTTTCCCCCACTGCAAAGCACAGCCCGTCGGTGATGCTCCATGCATGCCTGAGGCTTGTAGTTCGGGGGGGGGACAATCCAACCCCTTGACCTTCAAATTATGTCCAAGTTAAGTGGGCAGGAATGGCCCCTCACCTGTAGAAGTTGGGGGTCTAGGGCCCCCTGGTTCCAGTGCTCTGGGATACATGCCTGTGGAGCAGTGGAGGCCTCCATAGATCTTGATGTACATGCAATTTCTTGTAAAGTTTGTATATGCTTTCTCTGTAATGCTTTTGCCCTAAGAATAAATGCAGTTTTCTTTTAAAAGGCTGGTTGTTAACTGAAGTACACTGTTACAGCCCCTAGAGAAAGAGTTAACTGCAGATGCCTGACCCTAGTCTGATCTGCTGGAAAAATTACACTGAGGTGCAGAGGGTCTGTAAGTCTAAACCCACAGTCTGAAGGGTGCGTCTCCATCCCAAGAAAGAGGAAGTCTGAGAAACCTAAAACCGTAAGTGGGTGCCCTCAAGGAAGACAAGAAGGGGGTGTCAAAGGTGCAATTAATCCTGAAAATGTGACGCTATATGCCTGGCTTTTCCAGAGAAGTCTGTCCTTCTGTGTGTGTGTTTGTCTGCAGAAGGGGAAGGTATGGATCATAGTCCTTTCAGTTTGTATTTCCTGAGGTGTAAACTTCATTCAATCACTAGTAAAAATAAAAATGTTACCCTAGCAGTTTAACTCAGTGAAAGAAAAATGCTTACTGTGTCTGTTTGAAGTTGCCAGAAAGAAGTTAACCTTCCTCTAATGTGTTTTATTGCAATATATTTATTAAAATATTACACATCTAGCATCTATCAGAGAAGCATTGCACTCTACATTGAGGTCTATAGAAGCTATGCTGAATACTATTTTCCCCCCACACAGCACTTTTGTAACAAAGCAATCCAATTTCTTCTTCCTCTATTTATTTTTTAATTTCCCAAAAGGGGAATGGTTTTATACTTTTAAAATGTTCTTTTGAAGTGCATTTTTAGTGGATGGAAATTAAATTAATTAAAAAACCCCCACAACATTCTTCAGATTTCTGCCTAGGAAGATCATATCAGAAATATATATTTTCTTATCAGACTTTCTTGGAGTAGGTATTACTGTCTCCAGCTAAGATCACAAGTTTTATTTTTCCTGCAAGCCAAATGTATCTGTTCTAGTATGAAAAGACAGCGATGATTCAGGGAAATATAAGTCACTGGTAGTGTCAAAATCTCTAATACGACTATATAAATATCATACAAATTTAGGGTAAACACATACAAAAAATAGCTCAGCATTCTCTCATAGCAGTTTATATTAAACTCAGGATCTAAAACTAGTTTGTCATTCAACATATTATTCTCTAACACCCTACAAAACACTTTACCAGTGCATGGAATTGGGAAATGCAACAATAGTTAGAGATTATATGGTTTTAGGTTTTTTTCCCATAGAAAATCTTGAGAAAATCATGTTCCTGATGTGAAATAGGTCAACAGATCCTTTATAGAACATGAGGACTATGGCCTTACCATCCCAGAACCATGAAATTACCCTCTCCACGTGGGCATCAATTACACTACCAAGAACGACCTTGAGCGGATAACTGCAGACTATGTGGCTCTGGGAAGAATGATAAAGGATTTGAGGCACAAGTGGTGTTCTCGTCCATCCTCCCTGATGAATGAAAAGGCCCAAATAGGGACCATTGCGTTGCGGAAGTAAATACCTGGTTATACAGGTGGTGTCGGAGAGAGGGCTTTGGATTCTTTGATCATGGGATGTTGTTCCAGGAAGAATGGTTGCTAGGAAGAGACGAGATTCACCTAATGAAGAGAGGGATTAGTATCTTAGCAGACAATCTGGCTAAACCTAGTGAGGAGGGCTTTAAACTAGGTTCGATGGGGGATGGGGACCTAAGCCCAGAGGTAAGTGGGGAAGTGGGACACCAAGAGGAAGCAGAAGGAAGAGTGTGCAACAGCGGAGGCCTCCTGAATTGCACTGAGAAAGTAGGGCAATCGACCAGTTATCTCAAGGGCCTATACACAAATGCAAGAAGCCTGGGAAACAAACAGGAGGATTTGGAAGTCCTGGAGCAGTCAAGAAACTATGACTATGATATGATTGGAATAACCGAGACTTGGTGGGGTAATTCACATGACTGGAGCACTGTCATGGATGGGTATAAACTGTTCAGGAAGGACAGGCAGGGGCGAAAGGGTGGAGGAGTTGAACTATATGTAAGAGAGCACTATGATTGCTCTGAACTCCAGTATGAACCTGGAGATAAGCCAGTTGAGAGCCTCTGGGTTAAGCTCAGAAGCAAGAGCAATAAGGGTGATGTCGTGCTGGCTGTCTGTTCTAGACCACCAGACCAAGAGGATGAGGTAGATAAGGCTTTCTTCAGTCAACTAGGGAAAATTTCCAGTTCCAGGACCTGGTTCTCATGGGGGACTTCAATCACCCTGACATCTGCGGGAAGAGCAACATAGCAGAGCACAGACAATCCAGGAAGTTTTTGGATAGTGTTGCGGACAACTTCCTGGTGCAAGTGCTGGAGTAACCAAGTAGGGGCCGTGCTCCTCTTGATCTGCTGCTCACAAACAGGGAAGATTTGGTAGGGGAAGTAGAAGCGGGTGGCAACCTAGCAGCAGTGACCATGAGATGGTCGAGTTCAGGATCCTGACAAAAGGAAGAAAGGAGAACAGCAGGATATGGACTATGGACTTCAGAAAAGCAAACACTGACTCCCTCAGGGAGCTGATGGGTAGGATCCCCTGAGAAGCTAATATGAGGGAAAAAGGAATCCAAGAAAGCGGGCTGTGTTTTAAAGAAACCTTATTAAGGGCGCAGGAACAAACCATCCCGATGTGCAGAAAGAATACCAAATATGGGAGGCGCCCAGCTTGGCTTAACAAAGAAGTCTTTGGTGAGCTTAAACACAAAAAAGAAGCTTACAAGAAGTGGAAGCTTGGTCAGATGACTAGAGAGGATTATAAAAATACTGCTCGAACATGCAGGAATGAAATCAGGAAGGCCAGAGCACAATTGGAGTTGCACCTAGCAAGGGACATGAAGGGGAACAAGAAGGGTTTCTATAGGTATGTTACCAACAAGAGGAAGATTAGGGAAAGTGTGGGCCCCTTACAGAATCGGAGAGGCAACCTAGTGACAGAGGATGTGGAGAAAGCTGAGGTACTCAATGCCTTTTTTGCCTCTGTCTTCACAGAGGAGATCAGCTCCCAGATTACTGCACTGAGCGGCACAGAATGGGGAGAAGGTGAACATCCCTCAGTGCTGAAGGAACAGGTTCAGGACTATTTAGAAAGATTGAACACACAGAAGTTCATGGGGCTGGATACAATGCATCCAAGGGTATTGAAAGAGATGGCTGATGTGATTTCAGAGCCATTGGCTATTATCTTTAAAAGCACATGGCAATTGGGGGAGGTCCCTGATGATTGGAAAAAGGCAAATATAGTGCCCATCTTCAAGAAAAGGAAGAAAGAAGATCCAGGGAACTACAGATTGGTCAGCCTCACCTCAATCCCTGGAAAAATCATGGAGCAGGTCCTCAAGGAATCCATTTTAAGGCACTTGGAAGAGAGGAAGGTGACCAGGAACAGTCAACATGGATTCACCAAGGGCAAGTCATGCCTTACTAACCTGATTGCCTTCTATGAACAGATGTCTGGCTCTGTGATGTGGGGAAAGTGGTGGACCTGATATACCTGGACTTTAGCAAAGCTTTTGATATGGTCTCCCACAGTATTCTTATCAGCAAATTAAAGAAGTATGGGTTGGCTGAATGGACTATAAAATGGATACAGAGCTGGCTAGATCATCGGGCTCAATGGCTCCATGTCTAGCTGGCAGCCGGTCACAAGCGGAGTGCTCCAGGGGTCGATCCTGGGGCTGGTTTTGTTCAACATCTTCATTAATGATCTGCAAGTTTTCAGATTATGCTAAGCTAGTGGGAGTGGTAGATACCCTGGAAGGTAGGGATAGGATACAGAGGGACCTAGACAAATTGGGGGATTGGGCCAAAATAAATCTGGTGAGGTTCAACAAGGAGAAGTGCAGAGTCCTCCACTTAGGACGGAAGAATCCCATGCATAGCTACAGACGGGACCGACGAGCTAGGCAGCAGTTCTGCAGAAAAGGACCTGGGTGTTACAGTGGATAAAAAGCTGGATATGAGTCAGCAGTGTGCCCTGGTTGCCAAGAAGGCTAATAGCATATTGGGCTGCATTAGTAGGAGCATTGCCAGCAGACTGAGGGAAGTGATTATTCCCCTCTATTTGGCATTGGTGAGGCTGCATTAGGAGTATTGTGTCCAGTTTTGGGCCCCCCACTACAAAAAGGATGTGGACATGTTGGAGAGAGTCCAGCGGAGGGGAACAAAAATGATTAGGGGGCTGGAGTACAAGATTTATAAGGAGAGCCTGAGAGTACTAGGTTTGTTTAGTCTGCAAAAGAGAAGAATGAGGGAGGATTTGATAGCAGCCTTTAACTACCTGAAAGGGGGTTCCAGAGAGGATGGAGCTAGGCTGTTCTCAGTGGTGGCAGATGACAGAACAAGGAGCAATGGTCTCAAGTGCAGTGGGGGAGGTGTAGGTTGGCTATTAGGAAAAATTTATTCACTAGGAGGCTGGTGAAGCACTGGAATGGGTTACCTAGGGAAGTGATGCAATCTCCATCTTTAGAGGTTTTTAAACTGCAGCTTGACAAAATCCTGGCTGGGATGATTTAGCTGAGGTTAGTCCTGCTTTGAGTAGGGGGTTGGACTAGATGACCTCCTGATGTCCCTTCCAACTCTAATATTCTATTATTCATCCTACAGGATGAATTCCACAGAACAATAGTCGGTTCCTGTAAAGAAACTCCCTTTCTATCTATTTTAGCATTTATTCATACTGCCACCCACCACAGTAGTATTTGAGCACTTTCCAAGTAAAATTAATAGGAAATAGTGGAGTCCCTAGAGGTACTTTGGTACTTCTCTCTTTTCAGGGTAAAATCTCTGCTTGGGGTAGGATTTTATCTTATTTATTGATCTAACTTTTGTGGGTGGGTGGGTTGTTGGTTGCTGTTTTATGGATAGAAAGAAGTGATACCATTGAGAGTTTCATTCTTATGGTGGAAAGGCTTTTCTGAAGAGAAGTTAATTGGTACTACTTAAAGATGGTCCAACTCCAGATTCCCCCTAATCTTCATGATCAACGGGATTTAAAGGCTTCAGGATTATTCATCCAACAGCTGATCACACTTTCATTTTTCATTAGTTCAGTGAGAGGAAGGATGGTTCCAGCGGTAGCCTGGGACCAGCATCCTAGATTCAATTCCCTGCTCTGCTACTGTCTTCTTCTTTGACCTTGGGAAACTCCATTAGGAGGTAAGCACAAAACCTGGCCCTTAGTCTTACTTTGCTTTATTCCCCATTTTGCAGATGGGAATGAGGCAGAGAGAGACTAATAGGACTCCCTTACCTCACAGGGGTGTTGTGAGGATAAATACATTAAAGATTGTAAGCTTGCAGATACTACAGTAATCAGAGCCATGCAAGTACTCAAGACAAGGGCTGGTCTAAACCCAGAGGTTCTCAAACTGGGGGGTCATCACAGAAAGTATTCTAGGGCAGGTGTGAGACGCTTTAGGAAAAACTACAACAAAATAACTTACTGGACACATTTTACCAACAGCAATGAGTGTGTAGTGAAGCTGATTCCTCTTCAGATGGTGCTGTGCATTTGATGGATTTCTCGTAAGCTTGCATAGCATTATACATAGCTGTTGCCATCTGTACATTAATCCATTTGCTATGACACCGTGTGTGCATCTAATTGTGAGCATAGACCACAACTGTAGTTTTGCTTTTGCTCTTGTTACAATGAATCATCGGTTCATTCGTGCAATTCGTGGAATTGCTCTGCTCCAAAAAACAGGGAGACCCAACACACTAGTTACAAAGAGTCATGCCAGGAAGCAATATCTCACTTAAAAAGTACATTATTATATACTTAAACGGCTCTGTTTGAATCAATGCCTTACTGGTATTAATATTTAGTGAGAGTTGTATGTTGACTTTTTTTACTGGTATATGCATTTGTGTGGTGGGTGGACATCAACTAGTACTGACACAAGGATGGGGGGGGCACGATCAAATAAGTTTGAGAACCACTGGTCTAAACCATACACATACATAATTGTAACCATTCTGAATTATAACTTCATATAATTATCTTAAATATATAGACTAATCAACCTATCAGTGCCACATCACACAGAATCCCTGATAATAATATGCTCACTTTATTCTCATCTACAGACCTGAAGATTACGTATTTACTGGATGAACATATGAATGCCTATGAGACATGTAAGTACATATCATTACCCTTGAGTTGGTGTTAATTTCCTAATTTCACATTAATGGAAGCAAGGAAATGAGAAGTGACACCCATTAGTCATGCTGAATATTGATGGCCTTTTGGGTAGGGATACATACTAATATTAAAACATTTGCATATATTTACATGTAATAGTCATGTCTGAGTTAACAGCATGTTAGATGGTGGGATTTGGAATAGGAAAAAAATTAAAAATTGAAGGAAATGCTAATGGAATATCAATTTACTAGTTGTATTTGATTCATACTTGATTATATTAAATTCAAGATACAGAAATAGTTATCCATTAGTCATATTATCCCATAACACCAATAGAAAAACCCATTATTGCCTTGATCAAAAATATACATTGGGATGACTGAAGGGCTACTAGAGGTTCCCTGGTTAAGATGTAATGTGCTTTCCTAGAAGAGCTCAACTTTGAATCCTTTCTTTCTGGTTTCAACCAAGATATAACAATCACCCATGTGTGTGAGCGCATGTGAGAACAAGAAAATTTAGAGCTTATGAAAGATCTTGGACATACAACCCATAGGCTTAAGTACTTGGCCTACAGAAATCATCTATTTCTCATGTGAATAGCATTACTACTGTACATGATCATTCCTCTACATCACTGCTCATATAACCTTCCTCCATTTTGACTTAGAAAGGCTCCACAGCTAGGGTGGAAATGTTAATATGATTTATAATAGTTACATCCCATTGACCTTTAGGCCAAGCATTTAAGCACGAGTAATCCAAATGACTTTACTTAAGCTATTCACATGTTTAAAAAGTCACAGACATGGTGAAGTGCTCAGGTGCTCAAGGCTCAGGGTAAGGATCTCCTTCCACATCTCAGAAACTTCCCAATCTGTTTCAGGTTAAACTATAGGTTATTATAAACAGATTTTTGCATGCCCCTACCTTGTCAGCATCTGAGATTAGATAGGATCTTTACATATCAACAAAGTCATTAATGCTTTTTGAAAACTAAGACCAATGATTTCTGTCATTTTTTAATATAAATGTATGAGGCTACCATTCAAGTCACTAAATTTGAAAGTGAGACAGTATTTTGGCTTAATATGGTTAAAATAGTAATTTCAGCAGGCGTTATTTAAATGGGTTAGTGATAAACTATTCATCTTTGTACATGGACTGTTCAAACTGCATTACTCTTATAATACACAACTCAATGAGATAGTGAAATATAAGGATTAAGATCTGGCTGCAAGTGAGTGCTACCATTTAGAAAAAAACCAGTGTAGTGTAACAAAATGTTTGCTTTAGCATTAAATACTGTTCTTTTTGCTTGCTCTGTGTGGGTAATGAGGCCTTGAAATATATTTATTTCCCTTTAGAATACAAGAAGAGATAAACGTCATAAAGATTGGAAGATGCATAAGTACACTAGGAAAATATACAGTTTGCATTATTTCTATTGTGTTCCTATATTCATTTTTCAGTGGCAGGACACATGCTCTCTCATTCGTTATCTCATAAACAACCCTTCCATATGCTTTTCATAAGTTGTACTAGACATAATACATCTATATTTATTATTCTAAAGATATATATGTTCAAATCTAGCAATACTTCACATGCAACTTTTTAAATATAGAGATTCAAACATCTGGGTCAATAAAACTGTATTTTAAATGGGATCATTTTTCTTATTGTTTGGACACCATAAAAAAAAACCACACATACAAGAAAAGGCAAGTCAACTTTTCTTGAAATTACATAATACATATTGGGCCAGATCTCAACCAGTATAAAACAACATCAGTCTATTGGAGAAAACTGAGGTACATGGATTTACTTCAGTGGAGGACCTGGTCCATTATTTTAATAACATGAAGTAAAAAGATCAAAACTTATAATTTCCCCAAGATCTTACAATTTAAATCTCAAAGTTACTATGTAGCCCATTTTGAACTTCATATTGGTATGCAACATGAAGACCTCTTGTGATGAGTATACTGATTAAAGACCACATCAACTATTAAATCTACACACAAAAGAGTTAAGGACAAAGATGAGCTGTTTTCAGCATCAACAAATTTTTAATGTTGGCATTCCAACTGGAATTCTCTGAAATTATGCTGAAATGTGTACCCTGGTAACCTAAGAAGGCTACTATCTGACAAAGTTCAGAACAGCTGTACAATACATAGACTTACAACATTAACATGATTGTCCATGGTTTCAACTTTTTATTGCTCTAATATTACAAAAGGAGAGAAGATATACAGCAGAAGTAAGAATCACTTACGAATCCCTTCACTAAAATACAATGGGACAAGTAACTAAAATCTGACATGTACTACAAATGAATCAAAAAGAACCTATGATGCAGTAATTTCTATCTGGCTCAAAGCAGTGTGTGTGTTTATAAACATGTACGTACTGGTAGCACCATTTTAACTAGTGGGAAATAAGACATTAGGTTCAGTTTCAGCTGCGTCACAGAAAAAATTGACTGAACATAAAACACAAATATTCTGGAAAAACAAGATTACAATCTTATTCTGTTCATTTGAAGAAGCTCAGCTATGATAGCATTTTGTGATGTATTAAACTGAAATTAGCTGACATGTAAGTAAATCCATAGAAAAGACAATGGATGCCAGACCAGTATCTGTTACCAACTTTCCAGTGTCAATTATCTTGAACAACTGACATTTCAAAAGTAACTGTTTCTCTCCCAGTAACATATAAAAGGACACAGACCTTGTGGATTAACTGTAGTAAAACATAAATGATTCTGAAATTAAACAATTGCGGCCACCCTTTGCAAAGAGCAAACACCAGCTGTGGTTTGCAACCCTTGAAATGCTGTAAATATTTACTTCAGCTAACTAAAATACATTTTTGTTTTCCTATCAATCACAAATCACACAACTTGCCCCACAGAATCTCTCTCAAACAAACCAGACAAGTTCTAAATACACTGTGAATAGCAACTTAGTAAAATCTAACCAACAGGGTCCAAAGCAGGGAGCAGCTCCCTGAGGTATTTCAACATTTGGGGCAAAGATAAAGTTCAGATGGGACCACACCTCCATTCAGCAGCCCCTCCAGACCCAGAGCTGGGCAGGAGTGACCCTGCCCGCTGTCATCCAGGTCACAGGTACCCCCCACACAACTCTTCCTCTCAGCAAACTATGACTTTGTGGAAGAAAGAGTTTCAGCAGAAACTAAGCTCCACAGGCCAGAGAAACTGAAGCGGCAGGAACCAGCGTAAGCATAGCAAAAAGCACAGGACACTGATGTCATTTCTACATTTTTCACTCCAAACATTCTCTCCTTTCTGCTGGCTGCTCCAACTGTCTCCTGCACATTCCCGAACAATCTTCATTTCAGCCTCATGCCACTCCTCCTCCTTCCTCCTGTCTTTCTCCCCTAGCATAGTCCCCTCATCTCCCCTGTTCCCTCTCCCTTCTTTGTCTCCCCCTCACCCCCAGCAAAAAATTTTTAAAAATTGTGGAAATAACTTGACTTTGGAAACTCTCGTTCTGTTCCATATGCTTTTACATTTATATCGCTTTCTTCCACTCTTTTTCTGCCTTGTCTATTTAGACTACGTTTTTCATGGCAGAGACTATCTTATCACTCTGTTCATACATTGCCAAGTACAATGGAACCCCATTCTCAGATTGCCCATAGGCACGACTGTAATATAAATAAAAAATGAAGTTTGCAGGTTTCTAGAGAGCAGAAGTGTTTCCATGGACAATGTGCAAATACTAACAATCCATTGTTTATTAGTAGGTGCATTTCCCCCAAACAAGACTGAATTCAAGTAGTTTTGTGGCTCAAGTAGAATAATTCATGCTGCCCTATAAATAGTAAGGTTCTGCAGAATCAACATATGGAAGATTTTTCACAGTATTTAAATGTGTACAACATTCAAAGTAATTGCTCTCAGAGTTGAAACTACCAAAACAAAAATTCTTTTCCATTTCCACATACCAAGATCAAGATTGAGATCTTGCCAAAACACTCATCAGTATCTGTTGTAGAAAACACAACATCTATGTAATCCAGGCAACATCAAAAAAAACCAAAAATGACCTACCTGCCCAGAATAAAATAAATCAATTATATGATGACAGTGTAAAACTGCAATAACTGTTCAGCATTTTCCTTTGCACTTCTATTCCATACGTATTATTTCCCCTTTCATTACAAGATTGTACTCTAAGATGCGTCAATTCACTGCATTACTTTTCATATGCAATTTACATGTTTAAAATCAACATAGAATACACCAAAAATGTTTTCTGAGAATTTCTCTTGGGGAAAAAAAAATCCCCTTTTCTTCATAAATAGCTAACTTTTCATCATACCCCTGAATGAACTAAGACAGAGTCTGACTCAAAAAACCAAACTTTTTTCTTTAAACTAAAAACAACTCCCTGGCAAAGCATTCCAATGTCAAAATTTTTTACATACAACATATATTCTGTTCTACTCACAGGTATTTCCCATAATACAATAACCCCTCATGATACACAGAGAAACCAATAACACTTCTAGAAAAACACAGGAACAATGTTAAATCTCTCTTATTTGTCTTTACATCTCAGAGTACCATCAAATGTATTCTCTCTAACATTTATAGTTTCACTGAGCATGAATTTTTGGAGAGAGACTTACAGTACTGTGAGGTTAGAACAGTAGTTTTGTTAAAACTAACAGCTAGTCCACATTTACGTTTTAGCAGTTATAGCTACTCCGAGCAGGGACAATTTTTTTTTTTTTAAACTGAAATACGTGTACTGGTAAAAGCATGGATGCAATTATACCAGCATATAGGTGACTTATGCTGGTATAGTTATTGCCCTGCCTTTACAGGGATAACCTATATTGACATAAGCACATTTATAAGCAGGTCTAAGAGCATGATACTATTAATATTAAGAAGTATCACATATATCACTGACAGACACATTATCATGTTTGGGGTTGGACCAAATGGTGCCAGATTTACTGGATTGGCTGAGTGGGGCTTTGCACAAATTTGGAGTTGAGGGCAAAGGCGGCATTATGCTACCTTTTCTTACTCCTTGAGTGTAAGGTCAGTAAGCACTAGGTTCTGGCACAAGATAAAGCAGCCTTAGGGACTGTTTGTCATGCTTGCTTTTCCCCTACTAGCTCCCCTACATTGGAGAATCTGTTATGCTGGCCCTACATTCCCAATAAATCCTTAGTTAAACCTGATTTAATGAGACAATGCTGCTGGTCTTAGATATTTATCTGAACTGTAACTGAAGGAATTTATGTGTAGTTCTCTTCCTTTTACCACACCATTTGGCATCTTCACTGCCCACTAGGCTAGACTGAACCCAACTTAGTAGCTTCAGCCAGAAGAGTGATTTAATCCCAATTTCTTACTACCAGCCTTTTTATTATACACATTGCTGACTTCCTCTCCTTGTTTCTGCATTCCACCCTCTCATGCTACATTTTTGTTACCTGCATTTTATGCACTTCTTTAAATAATTATGGTCTTTAATCATTCCTGTTCATTGCAACTAATTGCAGTACAGCATTTGCACCTGCACATCCTTTGATAATGCTGCAGTAATGGTTGATGATGCATCATGTCATGAAGAATCATCATCCAACAGATATTTCTCAGCTGATTTATGATCACAGGGCAGGCATTATGACACTAACTGGTCCATCTGCTATTCTGGCTGACAGTGGTCTTTCACATCAGTATGGAAAGGCATACGTTCTTGCTGTGGATTGGCCATTTTCTCTGATTCTGCCTGAGGATCCCCTTCAGTTGGGGAAGTGATGGTGCCTTATTGCATGAATCATCTTGAATGTTCATTGTGGATTGGAAGCTCCGTTACCAAGGCGGGGAAGCCTATTAGGGCTTTTATTGTTTCAACAAAATGACTTTTAAGGCATTCCAGAACTTAGTTAGTACTTGAAGACGCTCATCTTAGGCAAGCCACCTACAGCATTCAGCAACTAAGGGTTACGATACATCTACACAGCAAAATGCTTGTCCTTGTGGAGGCTGTGGCATTTTCTTTGAGTTTGAGCCTATCCCAAGATACAATAGCGTCTCCAGGTTCCCACCAATTTAAAATTATTTTTCTTGCTTAGTTTGTTAAGTGGAATTAGTGACAAATTTTTCCATGAAAATTTATGCAAAATATTTTGCCAGTTTATTTTGTATGATTTGGAAATTTCAGGAGGAAATGGGACTATTTTCAAAGAGAAGCATATGGGGAACTGAAGAGTCACTTTCAAGGGACTTACATAAACAGCTGTGGATGAGTAGTGTGTGCATGGCTAGCAAGCTAGGAACTCCTGAATCCCATTATTGTCTCTGCTACTCATGGACCTTATTGTGTATTACTTATGTGGCATCTGAAAATCTTGTTTAATTATACTTCCCTTCTCATCTCTGGTCCAAAACATATATATATAAGTGGGTTTTCAGTTTCAAAGTTTTCCAGACTCGGCAAAGTAGGGAGAGGCAGATTCTGTATGAAAAATCCGATGAAATTTTTACCAAAGGACAAGAATTTGTGAAAAAAAATGCTGCTGGTTTTAGGCATATTCTGGAAACTGGAAAGCAGGCAATTTTAATTAAACACACAAAACAAAGCAAAACCTCCATGAATATTTCACTGAATTCTAATAATTCCATTATCTCCAACCCACTGGTTCAATCTCTGAGTAGGGTTGAAGATTTGCAATCCCTCATATATAAATTGCCTTGTTCATAGATTTTAAGGCCAGCAAGGAATATTAGATCATCTAGTCAAACCTATTGTGTAACAGAGGTAATAGATTTTCAACCAGTTATTCTTGTTTTGAGCTCAATGATACAATTATTTTTTCTGGTATTGATTACTGATTTTTTTCTTCTGTTAGCTGAAATTCTGTATACAATAGGTAGCCGGTACAACTGGCTAAATGGGAACAGAGAGCCATAAAGAATTCCCAGGGAGAACCAGCCACATGTAGTGTGAAGTTTCTTATTTCCTAGTTACACTGGTTACATTAATCACCAAGATACAAACAAACAGCCTTCATTAAAATGTTTATAGCCATTATCATTAAGTAATTCTAAGAAAAATCTGCTGGAAGCTGTACAGTAGCACTCTCCGAATACCTACCATGTATTAGTGTGGAAAGATTGACCTACCAAGCAGCATAGGTCAGCTGAGAGCATTGACGGAGCTATGAGCATTGATAACACATTTATAATAGTTTTCCTCATAACGCAATGTCCTCTTCTCAGCTTCCACACAGGGCTGTTTTCTTCTTTCATACAAAACATATAGGTTTAACAAATATCTTATTTACAAAATTGACTCAAAAATAAACTGATGCGTTATAAGTTAAATTAAGCATTTGACTATTGAGAATGTATACACAGTCAACCCTATTTAATATCAAGAGACTTAATGGGTAATCCTTGCTTAATGAAAAAACAATTTTCTGTGCTAACTCATTTTTGCAGTAACAGTACACAGTTGATATCAATTGCCATTAAATGATTTCCCATTTAATGTCAATTGAAAATCGCTGATTTACTGCTCCAGATAGCACTTAATGTCAATTACTACACATGACAAGTGTTTTTTTCTTTTTCAATTTTTCAATTAGTAAAATTTATCAGTTGATTTCAGTCTAGTTGCATGGTTTGTATGAACAGTTACATGAAACAATTAAAAGAACAGGAATAGGAATAAAAATTACTTATTATTTGGCATTCCAGAATAAGGTAGGATGACAGAACTGGTAATTGTATTTATAGCTCGAGAATGCTGAGATGGCTTATTGGAAAATCCCGGATAGTGTCAAAAACATTCTATGGTAAATTGAAATTAACGTTAAATAGGCTTGACCACTTTTGCCAGCCTTTAGTAAATTCCACCATGAAACAAACTTATTCTCTGCTTCTCATTCACTCCAAACACACATTTTGATCCACTCAGATCGGTTTCTCCATCCCCACAGGAGACCCAACACTCTCACTGTTCCCCACAAAAACAGCCCACTTATGGAGACAGGCTTTATCAAGAACTCATGCCAAAAAGGTTTCTGGCAGCAGGAACATGAGTTGGATCTCTTGCAATTATTTGGGGAATCTGTCTGCATGGTTTATGAATTCTGGTTGATATTATGGAGTGGTGACTGATTTTTTAATTCCTTTGTGTATGTACATTCCATCTTTGCTGACAAACATTGTGTCACTTCACTACCAGGCCAGGTACAAAGGTGGGTCATTAAAAAGTAACAACCATCTATTTAGGTGGAAGTACCTTGGGGCAATGTATCAGCTAAAGCCAGGAGTAGTAGTCTTTTTCCTACTCTTCTCAAGGGGGCTACCATTTACAGAGTAGAAAATCCCCAAATGTAGGACAAAGAAATTAAAGTGTTGATGCTAGACTTTAAAAACCACCGAGGCTGTATGGTCAGGAAAACTCACAGAGCTACACACAGGAAGTTTTGGATGGAAGAGGAGACAAGACTGGCAGATTTCTGTAGAGAAGGTGCAGTTTAGGTGTGGGACTAACCAAGATCACAGCAAGCTGATCTAGAGAGAGGTGGATGGAAGACAACTCGGGAGAAGGACTTGATGCCCCCAGAGGGCTCTGACCCCAGCCAAAGGAACCCTCTGGAGTGGCAAGGAAACAGATAAATAATAAACCGTGTATGCATTTCCCTTTTGTATAGAACTGTGTACCTCTCTTCTGATTAAGTAAAGATCAATGGTGTTTTAGAATCCTGTTCAAAGTCTCTCTCCCTCACTCCATGTGTTACACTTCATATATGATCTTGAAGAGTTAACCTGAGCATTCACACAGCTAGAGTATGGGGAGAGGGTTTGTTTAAGCTATAGTAGAGTTAGAGAAGTTATCACTGCTAGCAGGGGCTAAGCAGTTGGACTGTGGGGTCTAAGCTATCAGGAAGGGGTGCTCTGGACCTCAAGAGTGTGCTTAGAGACTCCAAGGCAGGCGCAGCATGTGGATTCTGCTCAGACTCCAGAAACTTAAAGTACATGGGATCCAGCAGCCTCGCAAATGCTCAAGAGGGAGCATCTGACTAGGTCTATGACAGCTTTATCCAGGGAACAGTTTCAAACTGCAAATCTTTTGAGCTATCTAATTCTCAGCCTAGTGATCCCTTCCTGATTTTAACAAATCCCTAAAAAATAGCCAATTTCATAATTGTTCAGCAAATGCTTCCCAAAGAATGGGGTGTACGTACCTGTGACGAGTGAAATGTCCTGAAGGACTAGCCAGGGAGGCATGGAGAGATCCCCACGTCCTCCTCAGTTTTAAAGAACTACTCTGTTTTAAAGAAATACGCTCAACCTGATATATTTGTGAAGAAAATCTTCAGAACGTGTTTGAATGTAAATGATGCAGCAATGTCTGCCCAACTTCATCGAGAGCCTGAAACATCTCTGAGGTATGAACTGTCCATTAATTTCAGTGGATGCTTACTCAGATGCCAATGGTGATACTTTGAATGTCAACATTCTTAACTATTTCAGGCCTGGTCTACTCTACTCAGTTAGGTCAATGTAAATGGCTTTGCATCAACCTAGCTGAGTAAGTGTCTTCATTTAAAATTTGGCTCCTGCCAATGTAAATGCCCCTCTATGCCGATTTAGTAACACCATCTTCTCGAGCACCGTAGAGTCGTGGCTGATGTAATTAGATCGATGTAACATCAGCATTGCTTGTGTCAACTGTTACTGGCTTTCAGGGGCTGTCCCACAGTGCCCCATATTGACAATACAAATGAATAGAAGTGCTCCTGGTGAGGATGCATACAGCCAACACAAGGAGCCAAGTGGTCACACACACAAGTGATTTAATAACTTCAGTGGCTGTGCGCCAATGTAAGTTAGGTTGATATCATTTTATAGTGGAGACATGGCCTTATTGTTCAACAAAGCATATAGGAAAGGAGAGCAAGAATCACATTCTGAAGCATTTCCCAAAGTATATGGTGTGCCCTGAGGACAGCACAAAGAATTCTTGAGTTGGCTTGGGAAATGTATAAAATAAATTAAGATGTGTAGGCCTTTAACTGCACATGACAGTGTTGTAGAGGTGGACACAAATCTGTTATCCTGGAATGCTCAGGATTTCAGAAGTTTGGGAAATGCTGAGTTAAGTCCTTGAAGTATCATATTCCATCTACTGGTGCAGATAATGCACTGAGGGCCAGATATTCAAACTTACTTAGGCACCCAAATATGCAGATAGGTGCCTACGGGACATTTCAGAAGTGCCTACTCACTTCACTCCCATTGATTCAAATAAATGAAAATTATGTTAAAAATCTGAAAGGAATTGGTCCAATGAACCCTATGAAATGTTATTTAATGAAATGCATACAACACACAAATATAAATAGAAATAAAGATTTTTGTTTGTTTTAAACAGTTGGTTATGGTGGCACGTGGGAAGTACCAAAGATAGAAAGGGACAGTGTGGCAGTTCAAGTACTTTCTGTTACAACATATACATATTCAGTGACTTACCAAAGTTTTTGGTTACTGTCCCTTAAAATGATAAGAATCAGATTCTGACAACCTTACTTATGCTGAATAGTTACTTCTTCCAAATATATTGCTACTGAAGTCAATGGAACCACTTATAGAGTTAGGAGATCAAAATTTGGCCCTGAACTTTTGAAAGATGGAAAGCGACGAATCAGTCCTGTTTAATCAACATGTTTTGTCACATAGAGAGGAACTGTACACTCAGAAGCAAATTTCAGTGCGGTGGATCAAAGAGAAATTTAGACTTAACTGTGGGTAAATAGGTATGGGGGGAGGGGAAGAGGGAGGAAGAATAAACCGTAAAGTGCAATCATCATCAAAATAGTAATGTAAAAACCTTATTCAACAGATTTTCACCCTCTTGTTCAGACATATGAGACAAACCTGATCCCACTGGAGTCAGAAGATTTTCCGTTGACTTCAACTGGACTATAAAGTGACCGGTATCTGCTTGCTTTAAGTGGCAAAAATAAATTCTATTGGTTTTTATACCAGTTAGATCTGGAGAGCCAAAGAGACTGGAAATTAGTTCTCTTCTGTTTCATACACCAAGAGAATTTTAAATCAAGCTCCAATTTCAGGGCCCAATTCTGTCCTCACTTACACTTTTGATACACCATTGTAGACAACAGAACTGCTTTAAGTGTAATTGAGGGTAGAATACAGCCAGTAGAACATTTATTATTGATGGGATTGTATGGCTAGCAATTCAGGAAAAAAGAAAAACACCCTTCATCTTTTCACTGAAAGGCAGTAAACACGGAACCCTCCTGAACATAATGTTTCAGTCACTTTTTAGACTAAAGAACCACACTTTGAAACAGAGACAATGAGGGCAATTACAGATTTTTCTAGTACACCTGAGTGATTTTGATGCTCATTAGGGGATCAGGAGCTGTGTTTTAATCAAGATATAGTATGAGCAAGCTCCAAAGTCCTGTCAATTCATCCCAATCTGGATCTGCAAATACCCCCATCATTACAGACCTTCTAATCTGTCCAAATTATGTCATATCTCAGAGGATGACAAATATCCCTTATTTGTCTAAAGCCTTTCTAGAGCAATCATAACTGTAGCCTCTAAGTGACTGGGATTAGATTAAAGTAATCAGAACTCATTTTCACTTGTGACCTTCAGAAACAATTTTACCTCATGCCCCTAAAGGAAAAAGTTTAGTGTAGAATCACACACCACCACCTACCTCCCTATAATGTTCACTCCCCCAGTAAAAGCCACCAGAATTTAAAATGATCTTACAAGAGGACATATATTGTATAAAGATATATGTATTAAGAATCAATATAGGGACTTTACTGTGAGGAATAAGTCCTCTGAGAAGTAAAACTTTGGTTTTTTTTACGGATATTTATTTGAACCTTACCTAGGCTCACTCACTGGGTTTTATTTACCTTTATATCGGTTTTAATTTATCAAGTTATTTTAACCACTAAATGGGAAAAATGAACGCAAATATAATAATTTAGAACTGTGAGAATCTTTGATAATGAAACTAAAATAACATGACTTCCTCGTTTTGGTTTTCAGTGTAAACCTAACATATGGTCCTGGTTCACCCAGAGATTTGCTGAAGTTGAGTTCACTTCTGAACAAGATAGAAGCCACAGAAGTTGTTTCTGGCCTGAAACCAGGCACATTTGGATCTTCTGGCAAGAGTTCTGAGATTTTTGGGTTAGTTTGAACTTGAAAGACAGTGGGTGTTAATCCATATGCAGTGAAACCAAATATGGTCTGTGCAAACTGGATTGGTCTTGCTGATCTAGAGCAGTCCAAATTGCAGGTCATAACCCGCAAGTTAATGGAGGTAGTCACAAGACACTGCAAAAAAAAGGTGACTGTTGGGGTGAGCGGGGGAGTCTCGCTTGAAGCAACTCCTGTCATGTGGGGCTAGATAGGCTTGGCTTCCCATTCAGGCATTGCAATCTTGCCCCTGGTAAAGGAGGTCATGATGCCACCTACTCAAATTGGGCCCACCTGCCCTCCTAATATGAGGGCTGGGCCAAATTAGAATGGCACGTGAATATGACCCATTGTGCGAGGGCTCAGGTCATGACTCCTAGAGCAGGGAGCTGAGCTAACTCCAGCAAGCCCCACGGAACAAGAACCATCACTGCACGGTGAGCTCTCCTGCCGACATAGTGCTGTCTACACAGGGGATTACACTGGTATAACCACATTGCTCAGGTCACATCCCTAAGTGACATAGTTATACCGATATAGGTCTGTAGTGTACACCAAACATAAGTTTTTGCTTTGTAACTGTAAAAAATGTTTGCCCTGAAACTGTCAAGCTGTCAGAAGGGATTGTCTCCTGCTCCATTAAGAAGAGTATCAAAACTCAATGGGCCATTGTAGGACATCACATTCAAAGACATTGTTAATTGCCCCTTCACACCCATGAAGAGACTACATTCACAGAAGGGCTCATCCCATCTGCCTGAATTCTGAAAGAAGGAAATAAAGATTGTGAACAATATTTTTCTTCTCTTTACTGTTTGAACTCTCACAGGGCTGGAGCTATGAAAAAGAAGCAGAGATCTCCAGGGTCAGCCTGGGTTAGTCCTAAAAGACATTCAGTGCTGACAGATTGCTATAAATGTGTCACCTTTTGAAACCACACGCTGTAACTTATTTATGTATATGTGGTTGCCTGCTTTAGTAAATAAGTCTCTCAGTTCTTTTTCCTAGTTAATAAATCCTTAGTTTGTTTACTAGAGGATTGGCTACAACTGTTGTCTTCGGTGTTGTCTTCGGCAAGTGATGGTCTGTTGGAACTGGGAGCAATCTGAATCTTATGTCATCTTTGGTGTATTTCAACCAACTACTAAGTCCAACCTGCCTGGGTGGCAAAATAGACTCCACCCAAAACACATTCCTAGAAGTCCTTCTGAATAATGAATAATAAATAATAATACCATGACTACCCAGTCTTATATTGCACTTTTCATCAATAGATCTCAGTGCGCTTATGGCTCAAGATCACTTTTCCTCCAGTTCTGTACATCTTATGTATGGCAATACAGCTGATGGAGATTAAAGAATTAAAGACATGCAAGAATCGAGGTCTGTATTTGCTCTTACAAGTGCTCACAATTCTTTAGCTGATAGAGTTTATACCAGTTACCCAAACAAAAAAAGCTATACAGGTATAACTGCATATACATTAAAGCTTTTGCCAGCATAATAGCTGTTGGGTAGGGTCGGATTATTTCCACACTCCTAATCACCACCGCTACGTGTCAAAATGATTAAGTGGACAGCAGGACTTTGTGACACCGAGTCTTGGCACTTGTGGTGCATGGATTGCTAATAATGCATTTTATTTATAGTTACCCATTCCCAAATACTGCTGGGTTGCTACCAAAGAAGAACTAAAACCATAACTTTAAGTAAAAATACATATGTATTTTACTCGGTTACCCAATAGATATAATAAGTGGAATATTTGCTTGAAGCAAGACTTCTTTCCCATTATTTAATCTCTCTTTACTCAAATTTACTCTGATGTTCCATCAATCATTCCATAAGCTTTTTTAAATCAGATATTAATACAGAACATGTTTGCTTGAAGGAATGAGTGCTGTGCTTCTAAAGCTTATTTGCATTCTCCTATTTAGCTTCTAATAGCACAGAAGGAGCCTGACTCCAGATATGATAGGAGAAATGATGGAAATTAGATAACTGAACAGATTTTGATTGATGTATGGTTAAAGCGGAGAGAGAAAATTCACTGTTAATGAACACAATGTTTAACCAACATATTCTAAGTAGCAGTTATGTATATTTTAAGTCACCTCTTGATTTTTGAAAACACATAATTTGGCCTTAATGGCCTCACTAGACAGCTCATTCTTCTCTTTAATGGCAGATTCTTTCATCAAGCATGAGTACATTAAGAACTAAAAGGAGTTTGTCCAGCAAACTACGCATAACATAGGTACTGTAATTTCAAAATCCTATTAAGAGGATATACGAGAATGAAAAAGAGTTTCAAACTTTGTGCTAACACTTACAGTAAATTATATTATTGCTTCAAAACTGATCTATAACATGAGACAGACAGAAGTGAACATCAGCTGATTTTTACTTTTAAAATCAGTACTCTAAATCCTAAGTGAAGAGCAAAACCTGATTACCACCTTCAGTTTCGGATTAATAAATTCTGTAATAGTTCCCCATAGGAAGAAATATAAAGACCTATGTTCGCTTCAGTGGGCTTTGGAGAGGGACTTTTGTTCACCTGTGCATGGAAACAGCGCACTGGGGAAGATGTAAAAATCTAAGTGTGAAACTTGCAACACTTCCAGACTTGGAAGATTTGTGGATCTGGGCTGATTGTTCATGGTTAGAAGAAAAATTCAAATCCTTGCCTTTGTCCCTAACCTGGTCTCCTGTCATGCTCCCCTCCACTTTTGCTCCCTTATCAACACTGCTCTCAGTACATTTTCTGTCTCCTCCTTCCAAATTTCTTTGTGCCATCTTCCATGCAGCACCTACTGTTTGGAACACTCTTCCCAAACCTGTTCACCAAGCCACTGCCTTGTGCTTTATTAAAATCCCTGCTATAAAATCATTTTTTTTAGTGAAGTCTCCAAGTAATCAGGTTGAAAGACAGATAACCATATAAATAGATAACATACAAGAAACAAAAGCCAAGTAAACCAGAACTATCAGAATAAGTACTTGCACCTGTAATAAGTCCTCCCTTATACAGGCAGACCAGTGAGCCTCTGGAGAGCCTGTTATATAATTGGGACTTTTAAAGTGGGGTACAACTTACCACAGAGGCTGGGACCAACCTGATAATTCTAGCTAGTTCAGGTTAATGTATAATTGTTTTCCTTGTAATCCCACCCCTGTTCCCTTTCTATTGTTTGCTAGGTCTTTTTTTGCTTCTTATTTTAATTAGCTATAAATTTTGCTGGTTAGGTACTGTCCTTTTGGTCTGTGTGTTCTAGGATTATAGAGAACTGATGACAGATCTTTAAGTGCTACTGTAATACTACGAATAAGAATATTGACAACAATCACGTTAATTGGTTTATGCAAAGCTTTCTGACTGGATTCAATATCTAGGTAGGCATCAACTGTAACTTTCAGGATAATAACCAGAGGAAAGGAGATATGCTTTTAACTCTTTTCTATCAAATAAATTAAATCAAATTACAGGGGCTAGGAAATAGGCAGAAAATGTTGATGAATCATATCATCCCACTGGTTCAAAACAATAGGGGGAAAGAAGCAAACATCTTTGTGCCTCAAGAGTTGAATTTTATTTACATAAATTAAACAAGATAGGACAGAGAATTCAGGTCATTCTAGAGATAAATTTGACCAGCACATTTTGTTTGCCAAGAGGGAAGGGCCATATCCACAACAGTACCTAGAAGGAGAGAGTTCCACCAACTGTATTTCTATTTGAAATACCAGTGAGGAACAATGCTCCAAGAAGGATTTAGCCACAACCCCATATCCCTGGCACTCAGCTAGATTACTTCCATTTTTATCTGAGTATCATCCTGTTCTTGACAGCAATATGATAAATACCTCAGACTATCTTGTGAAGATCATTTTAGTTTAACAAAGAAAAATGAGTCCTCCTCCTGCTCCTAGTACTGCACCACCTTGTCCTTCTCCAGCATGAAAGAAGCCTGCTAACTTGAGCATCCAATCTACCACACCAAAGACAATGAATCGGTCACTAAAGCTGGTCTACTTTCCTCCATTTTCACCAAAATATCTAGTGCATAAATGATGCTTTTCCTTCTGACAACATAGCAATTCTTCATGCTTAAACGTCTGAAAACTATTGGTTGGTCCAATCCTTACTTGTGAGCTGGATCCAACTGCTACATCATGAGAAAGTCCAGGTCACAAAGTCATGTGCTGATAATGAACTAATCCCAGCTCATGAAATATTTTTTTTGTTCTATCATTCTCCCAGTAAACTAGGAGAACTCCTTCAGAGATAAACAAACAATCTCATCCATAAATTGTAGAGCAAAAATGAAGGTAAATTTCTTGAATTATTACTAGAAAATACTTACGAGTTAAATACATTTGGGAAACACTGAATGAATAAATAAAAGCACTACAAAATCAGAAAAATGTGTTTTTGCTTTGTATTCTCAGCTAAATAGAGATCACTAAGCAACATCTCAGATGACTGCTTTTTGTTTTATTTTGTTTTGTTTACTCGCTATGCAGAACAAAACAACAAATATTCAGCGCTTAATATTCCAGACAAACCAAACTAAATGCATAATGATAAATCGGTGAGATTATCTCATAATTTAGCATAACCCAGTGGCTGAATTTTTGGGTCTCTTTATAATGCAAATGTAATACGTGATTAAAAATTAGCAAGAAAAATCAACTGTTCTTTAATCAGATTTCCTGAGAATGATTGTAGATTGTATTATCTTATTACATATTTAGGTACAATGGAATTAAAACAAAAATAAGAACACATCAAGTCCAACTACCCAAGCATCTGAAAAGGAAGGGAAAGGCTAAACCCACAGTAATATATTTTAAGCAGGGGGAAGTGTAGAATGCTAATTTTCTCTTGGGACACTAGTTAGGTTTAACCCTGTAATTTCCTGTTAATCAGTGACTTCATTACCCCAAATTGCACACTTACTCCCACTCAGCATGAGTGCACATCAACTCTTTAATCCTCTACTCCCTTTTTAGAGAGTGACTCCTATAGCTATTGATGAAGCATCTTGATTGACATTTTGCTCTTCCTGATACCTTGTTGGATGACCAGTTTAAACTTCAGATAGGCAGTGGACCTTTTATTAAAGCCCATGTTTTACTAAATAAAAGACAGTGGCTCTCTTATCCAAATATTGCTAGTGGTTTGGCAAAACCTCATTGAAGCTGGTAGGTGGAACAACTACCCTTCATCCAGGATTAAGGTAAAAAGCAATTAAGCTCCTTTATGGAGTAGATAGTTGAAACAATAAGAACCTCTGCCAAAAACATGGGCCACATATGCAAGGCTGGAGTAGGAGTTGTGTCATAATAGGCCAAAGGGTTTCCTGGGGGAACTCAGTTAAATGCAGGGGTGGGGACTGATTGGATTGCAGAGAGAAAGAGGATGCAGCAGAACACCAAGGACAGAGAGAGAGAACAGAGTTTGTAGCATGACCCTGAGAAAAAAAATCAGAGAGCGCTTTTGGGTAAAGTGCTAACTGGAAAAAGGCTTCTAACTTTGCCCTCCTGCAATTGCTTCCTCATGTAATATTACTAAGTTGTTTTTTTTTCTCTTGTGTTGTAAAGAAATGGCAATGAAATAGCCACAGAATGATATATAGCGGTTTATATGCATTTTGGAATGCATATATTGAACATCTTTGGGAAATATCACCACATCTTTCCAATGAATATTTCAACAAAACTAATTCATTTTTGGGGACCCCATTTTGGGATGGACAGAAACTGCTTTCTAATTTTCTTTAGAATAGTTTCCTAGCCCTCCAAATTAACATCAAGTTAGTATGTCCAGTATAGTCGACAATTTTTCACCTCTGGAAGCCTCATTTATCAATATTCTATTACTTCAAAACCCTCTTAGTTTAACAGTAGTAACAGTTGATTCACTAGCTGTTGTGCACACTGAGAATTGAGGATAAAGCATATATAAAGGGTAATTTACATTATTTCCCACACCTTTCATCCTGGAAGGTGCCTAAACACTAAAATGTAGCTACCTCTGGGGTGATGATTGGCAATCAACCAGCATATTGCATAACAATGAGAGGAGAGGAAATTTTGGCTCAGTATGTCATAGGAAGCATTTACTCTTATGAAAAGTACCAGAGGATCCCTAATGCCCACTCTCCCCCGAGCAATGTATTGGATCATACACCCCAACCAATAGAAAAAAAGAGGCAATGAAAAAATGAGCAAACTAGAATTCTTTTCCACCACAGTGTATTGGCTAGAGTGCCCTGTACTGTGGCAGATATGATCAGGTGTTTGTGATGTCATCACCCATATTATTAATATTAATCACAGCTAGCAGCCATTCATCTTCAGCTCAAATTGAAGATTTGAGAGAGGTGGGGGGGGGGGAGAGGAGGGGAAGGGAGGTTTCTTTTTCACAGTTTTTGGAATTGTAAATCCTGGAGTCTTTCACCAGTGTCCCATGTGAGGCTTAGTTGACAATCATGTTCAGGCGAGATCTTCAGGTGCTCTAAATCAGCATAGCGCTATTGAAACCAATGCAGCTGGTGTAAATTGGCATAGCTCCAATAAAGCCAATGGAGTTACACCAATTTACACTTGATGAAGATCTAGCCTGACGCCTGTATGTATGAAGCACGCAGAAATTGTTACACTATGTGCAATAAAAAATAAAGAAGCCAACTTCCATCACTTACATAAGATGGAATTTAAATCCATAAAAATAAAAAAAAACCCACAACTTTTCACACACATTAGCCAAAATTGTGTAATGCTTCTCCTCCTTCATCTGAATCATCTTCAGCAATGACACCTAAATTGTAAGGTTTAAAAATTCCCTAACTCACCCACTGCCTCCCAAGAATGATCATTCCTATTGGTCCTAACATAAATCTGTAGTTGAATATTTTTATGTTTATTAGATTTAAAACAAATACTAGCTAATTCAAAATCCTAACTAAACAAAATAAAATGGGAGCCAAATAGAAGTATGTGGCACTCAGATCCTCCATCCATCCAGATAGTGCTAATTTATGATTTCCACACTGAAATGGAAATGAAGTCGTTTTCTGAGTAAAGCCTGGTCATATTTGTCTGCATCTGCAGGATGATCTGTCAGTAAAATGTTTCATGTCTCACTAAGTCAGCAGTCTACCAGTGACACCTTAATAGAAGACAAGCATATGTGATGAATTATTATTAAAGGAGCGTTAGTCACATCATAACATCCCTAGGGACACTTAAGGACACTATTTTTATGGCATATTTGCTCATTTCTGCAACATTACTTCTATGTAAATATGTTGAACAGAATCTGAATCAGAGCAGAAAGGCTCTTTCGACATCAGTGACACAACAATCATTTATCTATATTCATGCCAAATACCACAAGATGACAACACTCTGTGATAAGGACAAACTAATATGCAGAATCACCTCCAGAAGTGCTGGAGAATATTAAAGATTCTATCTTACTGGCAGCTTTTCATCAAGGAGCTGGAGTGCACTAGGAATTGGAGGCTAATCCCCATTGTGTATCATAGGATATTATCATTTTCACACACTAGATCTGTCTTGCAGAATGGACTTGGAGAGTAACTACTGCTGAGATAAGCCTTTTCTGCAACACGTGCAATTAATTCTCCCTGTAAAAAGGGGGAAAGAAGCCTGACACTTAATAATGTTTAAGTACACCTAATCTATTTCTTTTCTGCTCCTAATGTTTCCTAAATATGAGAAAGAAAGAAGATTTGAAAGTACTTACAGCCGTCTGTTCTTATGTAAATCATCCATGGGTCTGTAATATTCCATCATAAAATGGCCAACATGAAATAATATCACAAATTATAATAGAATGTAGAGCAAGTGGGGAATTACTATAAAGATGAATTTAGAAGATGATTTTCCTGCACAAAGGCCGCTATTCTTATCAAACAGAAATTACCATGTTATTGACATTTCAAGGACATGAAATATTATTCAATTTTGATTTTCATTATATATTTTGAAGTAAATCAAAATTTGTCTTCCTCCTTCCATGTACCTAGTAAAAAGGTTTTTCCTCTAAGTCTTTTTTTTTTTTTTTTTTTAAAGTTTCATCCCTCCTCCTTTAAAAAAGGGACGGGGGCTATCTTCAACAGGTGTAAATTACTATAGCTAAACTCAAGTCAATTTACACCTGACCTGCTGATGATCTGTCCCAAATGTGTTTCATAAACAGGGTTCAATTACCTTAAAAGATCCAGGCAAATCTAACTTTTATTATAAGGCTTTAAAGTGTAATGGAGGCCACTGAAAAGGAACTCAACTCATGTATGCATCAAAACACTATAGTAGGAAAGATTCATAGGCAAATTAGCAAACTGCCCATAACTGAAATTGAGCTACAGTAAATTATAATAAAAAGAGCAAAGCTTGTAATCATTAATTTTGCACTCCAAGGACATCCCAGTTGTAGTTTTAAACACTTGATTTTGTATAGTTTGTGGACAAGGAGCTAGAAGATAAGTGTGATTTGCAAAGATAAAATAGGTACAACAGCCATCTTCGTTATCACTCGGGAATGATCCCAGAACCTCCAGTTCTAAAACAGGAACTTCTACAATTTGTGATAAAGGATTAAGTTTCCCTAGCTGGCAGCTAAAGCAGACTCACATCCAGTCATTAGAAGGGGCAAGGACAACTGAAAAATTTCCTCAACAGCCAGGCAAAGAGGAAAATTCATCACCTGGACCTACATCTGCCCCAGCATCCCTTCTGCATGCCCCCAAAATGGCTCTCTCTTCAGCACCATTCCCTTTCCTTGATTATAGCAGTACAACTCACACAAATGAAGTTATACATGTACATAAATGTCTATGGCATAAAGCCCTTTGTTCCCACTTCTCAGACTTACTACAATTGTACCAATATAAGGAATAGTGTAAATGCTAGCACAGACAATGCTCAGGCATTTTTGCTTTTATGTCATGAAAACATGCTCAGAGATGCCCTGTTTACACACATTTCAGTGCTTACACTTGTGATGTTCCCCTCTGCAATCTGGACTGGTGTATTGTTGTGTCACCTCAATCCTTCACTCCTGGAGCCCATTTTACCATGCCCCGCTTTGTGAACCCCACTCCTGGGTCACCCCATGCACAGCCTATGGCAAGCAAGCTGATCTCAACTAAGTGAGTGAGTGCTTCTGGCCAGCCACTCTTGGGATCATGCACTGGTATGACCCCAGCCACCACCACCAGTCCCAGATGCAACTCTAGGAACTGCTCTCTTACAATGTTCACTGCTGCCCACTGGAAGCTCATTGGTTCATCAATTTATCAAAGAAATTGATATGCACTAGCCTTGTCACTTCAAATGGAGTCTTATCACAAACCACATGCACTGCTTGAGATAAAAACAAACAAATTCATTAAGTACAGAAAGATTTTAAGTGATTATAAGTCAGAGGAAAAAAACTCAGATTTGGTCAAAATGAAAGAAAAGCCAAACACATTCTAACCTAAACTTAACACTTTCAGAAACCTTACAAACTTAGATTCTTACCACAGGCTGGCTGGATTCCATCCCAGCCAGGCTCCCCCCCTGGGTCACCATTTCAATTGTTTGGTGGTGTTTATAAATGGAGTTGGGAGAGAGAGAGAGAGGTTTCAAAATGTCTCTCCTTTTTACCATGTTCCTTCACACCTCTTTGGGGCCTCGCCCCCGCCCGCCCCCTTTCAGGGACAGGTAAAAAACAGTGCCTGGTTCCCTCCATGCCCTGAGTCACTGTGGTTCTTTGTGGATTTGTTTCTTTATGTCTGGGCCAGCCCTTTGTTCCTGGAATGCTGAGATGGGTTGTGCTATACAAGTCCTAATGAGGTGCGAATTGCCCTTCAGTGCTGTAGAGTTTTGCCTAGATCTGTCTCAAGTCATGAGACACGTATTTGGGAATATTACATAGCGAAGCCTCATAACCATACACATGACATTGCAACAAACATATTACTATAACAATATTTTTTAGTATGCCGTGAGCATTCCAAAAACATCTTACAAGACATACTTTGCATTAAACAATACACAATTACACTATAAGGATGCCATGAATGATTCACAATCACACCATAAGGATGTACATGGGGGTGCAGCGTGTCACAACACTGTACTGAAAAATAGGTATTGAAACTGATAATGTAGATTCAGGTTCTGTGTGACATCAGTGGCTGCCTGTGCAAAGCCACAAGCAGGTCCAGAATAAGGCAGCATGGTTCTTACCCGTCTGGCCCCATGAAGCCAGTGATGGAAAGCAGCAGCTTTCCTTGCAGAGTTTCTCACATTTCTGTGCCTTAGAGGGCGTCCCTATGGAATTGAAAATAGGTTCAGCCTCTGATGTCCATGTACCCCTTAAGCTCTCCCACAAGAAGGGGTAGTTTGGGGAAACTTTGCTAAGGTTCATCCCATAGAATTTTTCTCCCCCACCCATATATGCAGACTTCTTCACCCTTACTAAAATGTGGTTTTGGAAAGAAAACTGGAAGGATATCTTCTTAAGTGAAAAGCTGACACTACCTTACTTAAAAACTTTGGATGTGGCCACAGAGCTACCTTGTCCTTGAAAAAAATACTTTGTAAGGCGGCCTATCCGCAAAGCTTTTAGTTCAGACACACTCTTGGCTGATGTCTTGACTATGAGGAAGGCAATCTTTTGATATAAGTCAAGCCAAGAGTATATACCCAAAGGCTGTCTCAGGGTGGTACCACATCTTGAATAGCTGAGAGAAGATGAGCAATTTCCTTGAGAAACCTCCGAATCATGGGGTTGGGGAATGCCGAGCTCTCTTGGAAGGGAGAATGGATTAGCAGAATTTGCCACAAAATGTACTTTCAGGGAACTCATAAAAAGGCCTAAGGATTTCATACGTAGGAGATACTCCAAAACCTCTTGGATCCTCACTTCTACAGGCTGTATTCCCCAGTTAGTGGGCCACACCAAAAAATGTTTCTACTTCACCAAGTAAGGAGACCTCATTGATTGCTTTCTGCTATTGAGTAGAATCTCGAACTATTAAGGACCTCTTGGTCTAGGCTCTCCAACCATGATGCTGTGACTGTAGGTCTGGGAGGAGATTAGAAGTTGAAGTTGTTAAATGTAGAGGCTGAGAAGGGCTCATAGACTGCTCCATTAGCTGTTGTTTCAGGTGCAGATCTCTTTAGATCTATGTTCTCTTTTAAAAAGAAATATAGATATTACATTTTTCTTTAATATGTCCTTCACTGAGGCACAGTAAGCAGCATGTGTGTGAGGTCACTACTGGGATCAGAGACCCCACGTGATAGGCGATGTTTGAAGCCAGGAGAAAACTGCATAACCTTTGGTGCTCAGCACTACAAATTAACTATAAAAACCAAAAATAAATTTTAAAAACCCTATGTCTAAACTAACTACGGGTACTAACTGCTACCACTTAACACTCCTAGAGTCTCACTAATTATGATGCAGAAAAACAACTGAGAAAGACCTGCACGAGGAACTCCAATTAAACTGCAGGTAGTAAGAATAGGGTGGTGCTGCCTTTACATAGCCTCAGGAAGGGCGATGTGCACTGCCCCCAAAGAGTACTGGCGCAGAAAACAATTCTCTGGCTCCGGTGTGCTGCGTGCAAAGACGCCTGAGTGGAAATAGTTCTGCAACCACTCCAAGAAGAACTGCCTGTTTTCTAAGTCTTTCCTTTTATATCTATTAAGTGTCTTTTGAACATGACTTTGTCCTGAAAAATAAGAATAATGATGGGAAATTATCTGTCGAGGTTTGCGTCTGTCGTATGTTATCTCTCTGAATTAAAAGGCACGCCTTGTCATTAGCTACAAATGATATGGGAAGTTACGCCAATTTCCTTTTATTAGGAAGAACCACTTTCCTGATGACAAACTATATTATGAATTAACAAAACAGCTACAGTAGTTGGATTTGTGGAATGATGCAATGTGAACTCACGTCTTATGATTGGTCTGATATAAACAGAATTTGTTACTTTAATTTTACATTTCAATCAACAGACCATAATTGTTTAAAAGTATTGGCAGCAAGTAGTGATTTGCAAACTGCAAGAGAGTCAGTTAAGCCCACAAAAGATGCAAGAAATGAATATGAAGTCTCCAAAGGCCAATGAACTAGACTCCACAACAAACGAGGTAGAATGACCTAGTATTCAGGCACTGTCTCAGGACTCAGAAGACCTGGGTTCAGTTCTTGGCTCTTATTTTCCTTGGCAAGTCATTTAACTGTTCATCAAAATGGAGACAATGCTTCCCAAGCACTGCTTCTGGAAAGATAATTTAATCAGATATCACAGGGAAGGATGCCTGTCACATTTTTTGTGTTGTTAATGGATGCCTTTTGCTTTCTGTGCACTGCAAACCGTGTAAGGTTCCAGACAGTTGCTGGGCAGCTCAAAGAGCAGACAGTAGCACTACAGCTCTGAAGAGAGACTTCTGGAAAACTGTAAACTCAGGGAAACTGCCCTCAAGAAGGTCACTCACCAATTCCTCCTCTTCCTCCCTCCACCCCTGGTGCCTACAAGGAGACAGCAGATTCAGGTATACCAGTTCGACCAGATCTTCATTTTTAAGTATTTGGAAGGCACTGATATATTAGGCACTGACAATTATAAGTATATATTTAAACATAAATAGACTTCATATTTTGGGAAGACATCAGAGTGGAGACTGTCAGGACTGGAAAGTCGCAGACAGGTCACAAAATCTTAGTTAAGGAGGCTACAACTACAAAGACCCTCTCCTACTGTCCTGTCTGTTTGAAGATGGGCAAACCAGACTCCTCGCTGAGAACCTTCTGCTCAGTGAGAATAATTTGAAAGTTGGGCAAATATAAAATATGAAGGAGGCTTATTTCAGATGTAGGAGAAGGGGATGAAGAGGCTGGAAAGGAATGAGTCAAATAAGCTACAGCTCACTATGCCAACAGAGGATAATTTTACAGTGACAACATTGTCAACATTGTCAACCAGCTGATAATGTATGTTCTGAACTCAACTGATATTGTATTAGTGCTCCAGAATTGTACAGAAGCTTAATGTTCTCTGTATCCCATTCTGGCATTTAATTTAAGATAATAATTACCTAATACATCATTTCTTAATGTAGCCAAATCTGAAACAAAGAATATTCAACATCTGCAAATAAATTCAGATGATATGGTAAAGGCACATTTTAATCCTTGAAAACTGCTACTTTTCTTTTCCCATTCAATGTAAGATTTAGTTAATGCTTTCCATTAATATATTTACTCTTAATTTGTGTGTAACACTTGTCATGGTTACAGAACCATTTTGATCCTTTCAAGTGCATACCTCAGATGACAGGACTGGCTTCTTGCATCTCTCTGAAGGGTGGAACCACCCTAGAAGTGGATCCCTGCGTGGCAGTACTCTCATTAACCAACTGTGGTAACATGACAGGCCCAACTGTGTTTGGCACTTCTAAGCCCTTTTCCCCTGGACCCTGCTACAGCAATTGATTCAAATGACTCAAAAACAGCTTCTTCATAACAAAGAATTTTTTCACCCACAGGTATATAGCACATAGAGGAAAGGCCTACAGACATTTCCCCATACCTAAACTTTCATCTTTCCTTCCAAGCTTCGGCGAGTTCCATTCAGCCCAGTTACCTCCATCTCTTGACTGCAAGAGACAGCCTATTTGCTGCAGTTTTGCTCTTTGACTCATCTCCAGCTGCCGCTGACAACACACTTAGCCTCCCTTCCTTTTTTAAACTTGGGGTCCTTTAAGTATCCCCCTTTGAATCTAGTGTCAGGCTCAGGAAGAATAAACCTTGCTGGACCCACACAGGGGCATTTCCAAGTTAATAGTTCCATTTTTCTGTTAAGGAGACTTTTCCCGTTTGAGTCATTTCCTGTTTGCTATCCCCCACCCCCACCAATAGCCTTATTTGACACAAATGTATGCAGTCAGGAAGGATATCACATAGGTAAACAAAGTTGCATATGATATTTATAAAAAAATAGTATACATAATTCCCTTTCTCCACAGCCCTACACACACATACAATGCAAAGTGAAACCTGTATCAAAGTCTGCGGACAACCAATTAAATTTGAGACTTAGAACTCAATCCACATCTTACGTCCTGTGTCTTACTGCTTAGCAGGTTATGTATAAGGAATTCAAGATTCTACAATACAACATATGCAATTACTCAACTAACTAATAATTAAAAAATTATAAAAGTAGACTTTTAAGGAATAATCATAAGGGACTGAGTTAAAATTGAACTTCCAAACATAACTCTGGGTTTCCTGACTTCTGAGTAATTCCTTTCCCAGTCTTGGGAAATGGGACATTATCAACTTGCAAAATCACGTTTCATTTATTTTAAAATCTCTATGTTTACGAACAATACCTAGAATAACTGAAAATTAAAGAAGTTAAGTGAAAAACACTTATTTTTTTCAGATGTGGTGTTTTCGTTTTTTGGTTTCGACACACTGTTGCTTTCTCAAGGTTTTGTTTGTAATCCGTTTCAATGCTCTCTCCTACAGTCAGCCAATCAGCTCTACCATGCAATGACTGAGTTGCAGAATTGGGGGCTAACGGCCAAATTCAGGAAAACCGCCCTAATCAAGAAGGGAGGTTAAGCAGGTGTTTAAGCACAAGTCTAAGTACAATTAAAGCCAAAGGAACTTAAACACATGCATAAATTCTTCCCTCAATTCAGCCCTTAATTTATCTCTAAGGCAAAATATCAACAGAAGAGCAGAAAAGCTCTCATCCTTCAAATTTTTAAAAAGATATTGAAGACATACTGTTTAATGGGAGCTTCATCAAAAACTAGATTTTTTTTTATATTACCGCAGTGCAATCTTAATATCACAATAATATCAGTTGTGTTTGTTTTTTAAACTCTACACTTCCTCCATAGTCTCTATATTATGTATATGGCTTTGTCACTTGTGATCAATGTGGCTATCCTAAAATTCAAGTAAACAAAAAAATTTTGCCACGTAATACAATAATGAAAAGTTGTATCAGAGTATTTAATTAGTATGGTGGTTGGTTGGTTGTTTTTTCAAATTAAGGGAACATCCACTTTAACCAAAGAGAGTATATAGTTATGCATTGGATAGCTTCACTGCTTTGCAAGGCAGTATAAGAAAGAATCATTTACAACTCACCAGAAAGCATGTACCCCCTTTCAAGGTTTTTGGCATATGCTAACCAGTACATACAGTGCTGTATTGTTCCTTCACTAGTGATTAATGCCTCTTTGATATTGCGAGTCAACTGTCAACACAGTCCTTTAAAACAAAGAATCACCATCAGTGTGTCTGGGTAGTAGCCATTTCAAAGGCTGACAAGTCCCCAGAAACGTAAAGTCATAAATCTTCATTAATCAGGCTGAATGATTAATATAGCCTAAACTGTCCATTCTACAGCAAATGTGAAACTATTTATTTACTTTTTGTATCAGTGAGTGACCTTGTCAGGTAAAGTGAACTTCTCAGACAAAAGCGTATGTCCTGCTTACCAGATCCTCACGTAGTTGGGAAATGAGTTCATCTCTCTCCTTCAGCTGCAACTTCAGCACTGAGCATTCATCTTTCATTATATCCTATAAAAACATCAAGAGAGATATTATAATAGGCTAGGACTTTTACTTTGCTCTTGACAAGAAAAAGCAGATTCACACTGTGAGAGATAATTACATCTGAGTAATGAAACTCAATTCTCCTCTGTCCTGTGTGATATTTTAACAACATATTTGAAATTGCAGTATAAACAAACAAATACATCCAAAGTCGTCATGTAGAACTGTGAATAGCTACCAGAATAGAAGTCCATTTTGTTAGTGTCCGACTCTTTTAAGCCTTATATTGAAGCTCCTATCAGGCATCTCTTAGTGTAGTTTAGGAACAAATGGCTGTAAAATTCCTAATGTTTTCTGTGAGCGAAACTATGAGAAATATCAGTTTAGATGCATTAGTGGGAGTTCTCAATCTGACTGCAGATGAAGAAAGGAAGTACATCAGGAATTCACAAAAAGGAAAGCAACTCTTCCAGCAACATACACATGCACCATGGCAGCAAAAACAGATACCGACACTAGTTGGCTGGAAGAAAAGAAAACACAGATCATTCTTCCTTGATGGTGCTTGTGTAATAGTATCTATATGAGAATTTGATGCTCATGCAACTGAAAATGTAAACAACACAGGCTATAGCCAAACTTGGATCAGTCAGGCCCTTTGCAAACTTTCCCCATAAAATGTTGTCAGTACATTTCAGTCTTCACCAGCAACATTCCCAGGCCTAATTTGAGAAGGGATGGTCATTCATACGTAGTTCGTGATGTAGCCACGTATCCAGAGGGGACTCTAATGACCTCACCAAACTCCTTTTTAAGGCCTAGTCTATCCTAGAAAGACTTGAGAGGTATAACTATAAAGGTACACCCTCTCAGTGTAGATACAGGTTATACTGGCAAAAGAGTGTTTTTGCCAGTATCATCAACTACTACACTAGGACTTTGGCCAGCATAATACTGTTATACAAATCACCCCCCAACCAACATTACTAAAGCAGCAAAAGTTTTGAGTATAGACCTAGCCTCAGGGACCTAAGCAGAATATCAGGTTAGATCTTCAGAAGTGCACCTAGTTGTCTGTAAGTGTTCATGTGCTTAAAATTCTAAACTAACACTCAAAACATGAAAGTGACATAACTGATGAGTGTATTGTCTCATTTGTTAGAACTGGTTTCCTCAGTAAAATGTTCAATTATAATAAACACTTTTTAATGCAATTACAGTACTTAACTTTTGTTCTAAACAAATTAGAGAAGAAAAAATTATAATGGGATGTAATATGAAATATTCATAGCTACCGTAGAATAGATGTATCTGTAGAAGATTAAAAATATAAGCCCTGCATCCCATGTAGAGTTAGTCTAGATGCCAACATAGTATTTTAGTGCTGTGGACTGTGTAATTTGGAAGGCCCAAGTTCAGGAAAAGATCAAGATTTCTCCTTGCTGGGCTAGAGGAGAATTTATGGAGGACTCTATAATGGTTTATTATTTCTATCGACTCTTCTGTCTATTCAGTATGTTGTCTAGCAATGTTAGTTGAACAAATTAATATAAAATACACAACTACCAAATATATCCCAACAACAGAATATAAAAGCTTTAAATACACACTACATCATAAAGCAATGTTACTTAAATTTTTTTTTTTTAAATCTACAGCTTCAGAAGATTAGGAAGTTATGGAATATAAATGTCTTTACCATTGTTTTATCTAAAGCCCCCTTATTTGAAATGGGGACATTTTTCTTGAAGACTAGCTACAAAATGATGTCACATTTGTTGTTGATTAGTCATGCCTCTCTTCCTATTTATACAAGGTCTATGCACCTTTTCTCCAGAGGGCATTACATTACTTCTTGCAATCAGCTTCTCTTGTTCTTGCTAAATGAAAGGGTCAAAGGAGTAAGAAGTGAAGGGAGCGAAGCAAGACAACAAATCCAAGGAAGGACAAAGTCTTACTAAAGTTTGTGAAAAACTATAGGATTTAACAGGCATAGAAAATATAGTATGAATGAAAGTACCAGTGTACAGTACATAGGTTGTGATATACCTTAGAGTACCAGAGGGGCTGAACTGTGGCATTATGTGTAGCTCGGTGTTGGAGACCGTGCAGATGCACAATATACTAATGATTTCCATTGTGTTCCAAGAGCTCCTAGGTAGAGAGAACAGGGGAAGCTGCTGCATTGCTCCTACAGAAAAAGCCATCTGGAACCACACCACGCATCCAGCTAACCAGCATATTGCAATAATGGCTGACTCCTACGTGGCAGCATAAAGTGGTAGTCTCCTTCCTGCATCCCCTCAATAACATGGCCATACCAAAAGCAACCAGAATCTGGCCTCATGTTACTATCTACACTCTATTATACTAGCCAAGTTCCAAATCACCTATATTATACCCCATGCAATTATTATATAGGTTTGTTATAGTAATTGGACACAACACATGCAGACATAGCTTTACAAGAGCCAAAGTTGGGATCAAGGATTTCTCTCCAAGGATATGTACCAGGACCACAATATTTTATTGTTTTGCTCTGGGGTATTTGTGCAGACACCATCTGTTCTAAAAAGGGATTGCATGAAGAGGGAGGTTATGACACAGATGGATATTGGTGGCTTTTCTAGTTTTATCTTCTGTAATATGTAGATAGTAAATACTGTCAGAACCACAAATGTTACTGGGGACACCTAAGATATAATCCAACATGAGGATAGTGTGGCAAGGTGGGCCTGTTTTGCCCCGTGGGTCTGCTCTCCTTACGGCTATGCCGGTGGTGCGGCTGGGTGGGAGCGGGGGGGAAGGGGGGCCCGGTCCCGCCCTCTACCCCGGGCCCCGACCCAGGGACCCTGCGAGGAGTAGCCTCAAACAGCTTAGTCCAAGGGGCTACTACCTTCCCTGGGTCGCTCTTCTGTAGCCCCCCCGGCTTGTGGCTCTCCTTCAGGTTCTCCTCCGGTCTCCACACCTTGCAGCAGCTCCACTCCTCTACTGACTCCACACCTTGTAGCAGCTCTACTCAACTCCCTCTCAGCTGCCCCCATCTGCCTGACTGGGAGGCTTTTAACTGCTGGGGCAAGTTCCTTGATTGGCCCCAGCTGGCCTGATTGGCCTAATTGCCCTGGAGTGACCGCAGCTGGATCCCCAGGGAACAAAGATTTGCTAAGCCTGGGGCTGATATATATGCCTTCCAGCACCCTCCTATAGCCGTCAGGGCTGGCCCCGTCACAATAGGAAAAGGAGGAAAACATCACACAAGAATAAGGCAACAGTATGGAGGAGGAAGCAAAGATAGGACAAGATGGGCCAGTGAGGTTGCATGCAAGAAACTGAATAAAGATTTCTTTGCAAGAACTGTGGGAAAGAGACAACTTTGCCAAAGTATAATAGTTATTGGATTTGTATGTGTTAACCTAGAAAGTACAGTAACAAACACCAGACAGCCTGAGGTCAGAAAGAGGCCACACCTTTACCCTGTGCAATGTTTGGAGCAATTCACATTATTGCATATTGTCAGACGGCAGGTGAAACTGGTGCAAGGTCTTTACATTGAAGACATGGCTATTGTTAAGAAAGCCTTTTAAGGTGAAGGAGAAAACAAAGACATGGGCTAATGGGGACTTATCTTAAGAAATGATGAACTGGAAAGAACCAGTAGTTCCCCAACATGGCATTGTCACAACAGCAGTCAACTAAGAACAGATCTGAAGAGGAGATTCTGCTTTTCAGCAGAGGTTGCCATCACTATCAGTACTTCATCTGGACTCAGAATATTTAGGAAAAATCTCCTTCTAGAATAGGCAGCTTTTGCATACCTTGTGGCTCCATGCTGGTTCTTTACTATTTGCACATTCCCAGTAAATCTTTTAGCCACGCATTTGTGAAGTTTTTAGAAGAATAAATTAGCTTATATCCATTTTATGGATTCTGCACACGTTTCCCACACCTAACATCATGTGATAATGTTTACCAAGAAAATTTGAATAATACATTGATATCAAAGTGTATCTGAGTTCAAGTACTAAACATAGCCGAAATAGACATATTTCAAGTCTTTGAGCTACTTAATACAAGTTCTGATTATGTAGTTTTCACCATTCCTGTTTACCACATCAACACCTTCTCTTAAATAAAGTTAGTTCTTTTGTAAACCCCACAAGAAGTGGGTTTGTATATTTACAATAAAGAAATAATTTTATTTATCCCAACCTGCTGAGGCCCATCTCTATGTGCCTATTAGTAAGCTCTCTGTACACAGCACCGCTTCAAGCAGACTTTTTAATTTAAGATAAGAACAATAAAATACAAAAGTTTGATTTCTGCTGAGAAGTTTTGTTTTTTTAATCTCATGGTTTCTGAGTTAAGAGGATAAGAATTATGCTCTGTATACAGTACAATAAACATGTCAATGGGAACGTTGTTTCAAATGGCTGAAAGTACTTTATGAAAAGACAAATCAGACTACATTTCATTTTTCAATCAATGAATAAATGATTCCTAAAATAAATGAGGTCACAATGTAGAGGAGACAGCATGGTTAGATAAGTGAAATACTTACATGATAAAACAATGGCCATACGGGTCAGACCAATGGTCCATCTGGCCCCAGCATCTTGTCTTCGGACAATGGCTGGTGCCTGACGCTTCAGTGGCAATGGACAGAACAGGACATTTATCAAGTGATCTATCTCCTCTCATCCAGTCCCAGCTTCTAGCAGTCAATGGTTTAGAGACACCTGGAGCATAGGGTTGCATCCCTGACCATCTTGGCTAATAGCCACTGATGGAGCTATACTCCATGAATTTATCTAATTCTTTTTTGAACCTATTTATATTTTTGGTCGTCACAACATCCCATGGCAACTAGTTCCACAGGTTGACTATGCATCATGTAAAAAATATTTCCTTCACACAATGTAACATGCCTTCAAACTATGAGCTTCTATTCAAGGAATAGTTTTAAAAAAGAATTATTGGGACTGTAAATTTTGACTTGTTGCTTTTAAAAATTAGTTGTCAGGTGCATTTAATGAGAATGGATGGAATACTGTACATCACATCTGTCAGATTCGCTTCAATTTTTTGCTTTAACATTAGAAGCAGAATTCCAGCTCTTACCTTGTGTTTTAATTTTGGATCTGTGCTATTTCTTGAGAAATGTGCAGCTTATTGGACATCTGTGGAATAATGACATCCTTTTCCTGTTTTTTTGTGTTTTTAATTTCTAAGACTGACTCTGATCACTATAAATCAATGTTAGCATTTTCCTGTTTCAGTCTAATACTGCCCATCTGGGAAAATGTTAAACATAGTAATAAACCTGGTTTTCATCAAATCAGTTAACAAGATGACAAATTGTACTGCATGTGCGAAGACAGATGCAGCAGGTTATGTGTATGTGCCAACAAGCATAATCATTTACATTTGGTAAATTTATTTTATACCTCTGCATACTTAGGAACAAACAGGCATACTATAATCACAGAGCACCATAAACTGACCTAACCTGGTATCAAGGAACATTAATTTACTACAATTTGCCTTTGATGCACAACAGTACATGCTGCCAAGACAGCACTATCAGATTAGAATAAAATAAAACTCATTTGATAAATATATTGAATTTAAACTGCTAAAAAATGTTTACCGATTTGGTCTAACTTCTGCTTTACCCATTATTGAAAACATTTTAAAGAGAGAACTACTAAAAGGATTACAAGAATTAAGTGTGTAGATTCACTGTGTTACTTACTCCCAAGAGCTCCAATCTTGCAATAACTACACACGCTTAATTTTACTACCGTGAGTAGGTTCTGCTATATTGGGACTACTCATGATAATATATTTAAGCATGTATGTATGTTTGTGTTTGCAGGATTATGTCCTTAGTAAGTTAGGGAATGGGTTAACAGTCTGTATGGGGAACATGGGAGAGCACTGTTCCTTCCCTGAGAAGTTACGCAGCCTGCGAGCTAGGAAGGGAGAATTCCAACTTAGGCTCAGAGCAGGCAAGTGGTAGTAAGATGGTGAAGGCCGTGGAAAGAGGAAAAAGCAGTTTTTCCTCTTCTTCTTGCTGAGGAAGAAACTGGGGTTGGGAGGTTCTGAGAACAGGCCCAGACCAGAGACAAAGCAACAACAGAGAACTTGACCACCTTGCTTCATTAGAAAAAATATCTTTCAGGTTGACCCTGAGTCAAAGAGGTTTCTTTTGACTGTGCTAAAGAAAGCCTATAATGTTTGCTTTACATTGTTGCTACTAATATGAACTTAATAGAGAGATGCTGTGATCACATCATTTATTTTAGGTGCCAGCTGGAGAAATGATTGGTCCTTACTTTAAGGCCAGAAATGAAAAAATCCTACGGCAGAGACCTTTGCCTAAAAGGGACACAGCTGATCACCTTTTCTAAGGCTATGGCTACACTATAGAGCTTATAGCAACGCAGTGTGACTGGTGCAGCTGTGCCACTGTAGCACTGCTAGTGCAGATGCTCTAAGCTCTAATAGCTCTAAGATATGATCTAATTATTTCAGCTCCTGCGAGCAGTGACAGCTTTGTAGGGGGGAGACCACACTTAGGTCACCGTAACTTACATCGCTCAGACGGTGGCTCATTCACACCCCTGAGCAACATATCTTATATTGACCTAAGCTGTAGTATGTACATAGCTTAACCATCAAGCTATAATCCCAGACCACACCTATAAATAAAGGGCTTAATACTGCATTCCTTGCTCGCGATGTTGCCTGCGGGTGTTTTGGGTTGAAAGAATCTTATCCTAAAATAATAGAAAAGGATAGTAAACTTACAAAGCTCTGAGTCCATTCTTATATATGGACACTGTTTTCAGAGGCATATCAGGTATTTTACATCTCGTACATGTTTTTTAGGAGTGCAAACAGTATTCAAAGATCACACTGATAGCATTTCATGTAAAATACGATGATCAATTTTTATTTAGACTGAGGTATTTATTCATTCAGTCTAAGAATATATTTAAACAGAGGAATCTAGGCCAGCTGAATCCATTCCACCTTTCTCAGTCCTAAAATTCTACTCATATTCTACTGTAAGGTTTACTTATTCACTATGAGCACATGAATTGTGTTACTTTAAAGATTTATTAGTTTAGAACTAAACGAACAGTGTTTCCTCCAACACAGCAAACCAGTTGTCATTGAACTGTGAAATACAGACTCAGCAAACTAATTTTTGCTACAGCTGGATACTCTACCTGCAGCAGTGACAGTAAAAAGCAGGGAGTTCAAAATAATGCAGCTTGAGTAATATGTGTTAAGAGAGAAGAAAATGAAGTCCATATTTTTAAATGGAGAAAAAAAGCATAATAGACTTTCAATAAATGTAAGTGGAATGAGTTCCTGAAAAATGAACTGCTCTTAAGGACACTTTATATTAAAAATGATATTAATGATATTAGCCTTTTTGTGTATTAAAAACAAACAAAAAGAACCTAAAACTTCAGAGACTTGTCATTTTCCTGTCTAGTCAGATTGTTGGAAAATAGAAAAATGCGTCATTGGTACTGGTGTGAAAATTTAAAGAAAGAAATAAGGGTGGGGTGGAAGGGGGAACAGAGCTTACTAAATAATCGCTTACGGTATAGAGCACCTTTCATGCCAAAGAAACCAAAAAAAAAAAATTACATACTTTACACAGCAATCACTTTACCCACCCCTGGAATGTAGCCACCTCTTCAGTGATATGTAGCAGCTATTTAATATATCAAAGCAGCATTACAAAACAGTTTAGTTTGGAAATGGAAGGGAAAAAAGGTCTGACAGAAGCAAAATTTCTTAAATGACACATTTTAAGTTAAAATTAACTCAAATTAATTAAAATGTATATAAATGTTCATAAAATTAAATTTTATATCCCAATTTGGAGAGGATGTGTGTGTTAAAACCAACGGCAAAACTCCTATCGACTTCAATAGAACCAAGATTTCAACCATTGTATTTTTCACAGAACCACAGAAATCTGTTACTCTAGACTCTCTCCAATTTTCGTACAATACTTCTCCGACTCCTAACTATGGGACCACAACTGGTGGTTCTTAAGGTTTCAGAGAAAAGCTTGAGAAATATGAACTCTAAAGTCTCAAAAAACAGAAGCTCAAGAAAAAAATCTCAAATTTATTACTTTTTAAAATCTTTTTATTCTTAAGTAAAGCTTACGATTTTTGAACACTTGTTCATGTACTTTTTTCAGTATTTTTAGCTCAGAATTTTAGTAAAAAAAATGTTTGGATTTAAGCAACCTGCAGCATTGGCAACATTAGCACAATTCTATATCAGTTGCATGAAAGTGAAACTGACTAGAAGCACAGCTGAAATAATCTAGCCTATTTTCTTTTTTCCAATCTGTCTGCAGTGGAAAAATTGAGGTAGTAAATTAGACTAAGTACATTAATAAAGTTTATTAGGTAAATTAGAAGCAAATGGTGAGAAAAAATTAGACTTCCAGTTATAATAATTTAAACACAGGTAAAGAAATTGATTTTTCAGAAACATCACTGTAATTTGGCACTACCCATTTAAGAAAGACATTTTATAATGCAATTAGGGTATTGATACCCTAGTAGTCATTAAAAAAGACTACACTTCAACTATTACCACGCAGTGCTACTGTATCAGAAATACTGCAGTATTTCTGAATACTCAATAGAAATAACTGTGGTATCTGAGAAACAAGTCTGCAGCAGTAATGGTTGATAAATGTAGGCTTTTATCTTTGAAGAAGCATATTTGTATGATGTAACTATTGGCTTTATTCTTTTTGTTTTTAACGAATCACATTTATCCTTGCACAGTAGTGTGTTGACATCCTGTCTCTTGAGAAAGATTTTAGCACACCACAGTATACAGTGGCATACCTTAAACCGCAAAACACTGTCATAGATATATATATATTTTTTTAAGCCCAGAAGAGGCTATATTATGATCACCCACTCTGGCCTTCTGTTCAGCATTAGCTATAAAATAAACAGTAGCAGAACCCAGTGGAATGTTTTGGCTTGTGCTGCTGTATTGTGTTCCTAACTTAGTGATTTTATTGCAAGCCTTGGGATAATTGGTGTTTTTCTCAAAGCCCAGCACCTAGAATCAACTCTTTTCTCCTTCTAACTAAGTTTCCTCATTGTTGTAGAGAAAAGTTTGAAAACATGAATAAAAGATTAATCACCAAAAGGCAAATTTAACTGTATATCTACATCTAGATACAGATATATTATTTTTAAGCCAATCTAATAATTTTTTCAGAGCCTGTCTCTGATTTTGAATGTTTGGGGATAGCTATTGGGGAAGCAAAGGGGTAATCAAACTTTTAGATCCTCAAAAGAGATAGGAATTTGGCCTATAAGTGAAGAAGCCTATTACAAGGAAAGGGGGCCTGTACAGACAAGAACTTTGTATAGTTGGGAGAATGCTCTTAAGATCCAAAATCCAAACCTTTAGAAGTTTGCTGGTTCCCGAGACACAAAATTCTTGATGCAGTATCCTCTTGAAAACATGAAATAATATACCAGTAATAAATACTAGCAGAATCAGTGAGTATTTATCCACAAGGTAGCATTAAATACATCTTAATGCAGCTCTGGGATAGAAATGACAAGCACATTAAGGTTTCTAATGAAAGGCACTGGTTCTCTGCCATGCAGTTAAGCATATGCTTAGAAGGACCATGGTGCTGTAAAACTCCTAGATTTATGTAAGTTGGGAGTTTCTTAATTAAAAAGGATTACTAATAATATATTTAATTCAGCATCCAATTCAGCTTATACTTGTTCTAATCTTTCTATAAAAGGAAAGCTGTTCATGTTAATTTAATGTATAAGGAAAAGGAAATGGCATTTAAACAGTACATAACACAATAGTGGGCATTTTGACACTCTATAGAAGGATTCACCAATTCTGTATGAATTTTTATCCTGAGTTTATCTGAACCTCTCACTTGGAATTTTGGACAACAAATCTCAGGATATCTTGCCAATACCTCATGGCATTGAGGAGGCCAAAAATTCATAGACTCTTCCCCCTCTATCCCCAAACATACTGGTACTTCTGGTTTTGGTGGGAAGAGTGGTGTGATGGACAAACCACATTCCTTTTTAAATGGTTAAAAATATAACTAATTGAAAGTCAGGTTCCATTTCAATTTGGAGGTTTGGACAAAGAGTTCATGTTGATTCTTATATTATTTGTATCACTTCACTCATAAGTAGCATATATACTGGTCACCCTTAAAGGTTTACCAGTTACTTTACATTGCTAAGAGTGATTCTGATTTCACTTGCTGTGGTCTGTTTCAATAACTGTGAGAGAGTTATTCCTGAATTTTATTTGTCTGAATGAGATCAATATCAGGTCCCAGAGCCAAACAAATTTTTATAAGTGGCAACTGATTATGAGTGCCTCTATTTTTAGGTATCCAATTTGAGACAATTTGTTCCTGATTTTCAGAGGTGCTAGCGCACTGACTTCAACTGCAATTATGAAAGTTCTTCAGCACATATGAAAATTAAGCCACGGGTATTTTAAAGTGGGCAACCAAAATTGTATCTTAATTAAATGTATGTGACTATGTGCAGTATTCTAGGCATTCCACATTACTATACATAAGAATTGAAAATACTTTATGTATTCAGGTAACATTGCCTAGTTAAGACAAATCTTGGTGAGGTTGGTTTGTTTGTTTAAGGATGACTACTTTAATCTATTTTGAGGAAAGGAGGGTCCTCTGAGTCTTTTATTAAAGTGTGTAGAACAAAGTTTCCATGTTACCACTCCTCATTTTTCCAAACATATGGTTATTTGAACACATCCATTGTTTGCCCACATTTAAACATACTGCTAATGAGTTATGCACAAACAGCAAGGTGAAAATTTACCCAACAGTAATCAGCTACATTTCATCAGCCAACTGTCAGAATTAATTGAATATAACAGCCAAATGTACAAGGAGGGGGAAAGAACTGTTAAATTATACATTTGTAAGCATATAATTATGCAATAAACACACTATACTATGCACAGAATATGCCACTTAAGGTAAAAAACATTAGTTTTGGATAATGAATGCACATATTTATAGGCAGAGTACATTAACAACAAAGTATATGAGCTGAGTTTCTTACAGGTGAAAAATCCTGACTAAATAACTAAAAATGTGATGAATAAGTTCATCTGTATTGTTTACATCCTTGGAGATGAATACTGGGGTTTCAAGTGTGTGGGACCTGGTGGCCTGTGATATAAAGAAGATGAGGTTAGATGATCTGGTAGTTCCTTCTGGTCTTAAATTATATGACTATGAAATGAATAATACTAACAATTAGATCTTATACCTTGATTTAAAAAAATATTCCCAATTTAGCAAAGCATTTAAGCATATGTTTAATTTAGAGCTTTGGATTAGGTCCCATTGGCTTCAATGAAAACTAAGCACGTCTAAATATTTTGCTGATTAAAGATTCTTTCTTGAATTGGGACATTGGACAATCATCTATAAGACAGGGAATGAAAGTCAATCTATGTTTGTAAAGCACTGTGAAAAGTGACAGCACTCTGTAAATTACAATGATTAATACAAGATGTCACGCAACTACCTCTGCCCTCTGACTGTAGTGTTAGTTTTGCTGACCCTCTAATGTCATCTCTCATTTAGGACATTACTTTATAAATATAAAACATATTCAATGAATCAGAATTTGTTGAGTCATGGATGATTTTAAGGATCTATTACAGTCTGAGGGAAACATAGCTGAACCTACAAGCCCCGCCCCTGGCCCAAATATGCCAAAACATGCTATACAACTTCAATCTCTATTGAGATTCCTGGTTTGGAATCCTGAGAGTTAACCAATATGTATTTATGACATTCTTTGAGGAGATCTACCTGAGTTAGTGTGGGAAATAGTGTTTTCTTGTGGCTCCATAAGGCAAGAAAATTTCTATTGCAAAGGTACAAATGGACGAACCATATATACATCTTATATGTTGTCATGAACAGTAAAACCTTCCAACAAAATTAGCAATCATAAAACAATGTCAGATGGCAAGACTAGGAAACACGACAAACTTATGGCTTAATGCTCATAGCTGACTTGACACAAATATTGGTTGGAAGTGTTCCCAGGACCCCTAGTACATATGGTCTGGGAGTGTGAAGTGGTAAAATTGTTCTGGCACAATGTATTAGAAAGAATTAATTTCTCTTTAAATGATGATATAACCTGACAGATTGCAACTTGTAGCTTGGACATTACATCAAAACTATATCAACTCTCCCCCACTAAATGTGTGTAGTTACTTAAAGCAACCTTGTTGGGGAGGAAAAACCTAAAAAAAATCTTCCAATCATCTTGGAAAGACAGAATGACTCTCAGAGAGCACAACTCCCTGATATACTTTTTGTTCAAATGTTGTAGTGTGAGTATGTCAATGTTTCTTGAAGTTATGTGGCATATTGAACATAATTTACCTGTCACAGTAATTTCTTTTTGAACATTCATGTTGTGCATTACTTGATAATGACTTAATCCAAATATATGTTAATCCGAATGAAGAGAGTCAAAAATATACTGGACCTAATACCATTTTCACGTACACGGTGTAATTCTATTCATGTCTGAAAAATAACTCTAGATTTACACATTAGTAAGTCAGATGAGAACCAGGCCAATTATATCTAAATATAATGAAAGAAAGGGGAGTAAACTAGTCCATTTTACTTTTATTTGACCAAGAGGTGTGATGGTGGTGCTGGCATATTAAATAGTATAATCTCTTTATCTCACTACAGCTCAAATGACATATCCTCATATTTTACATATCCTCAGACATATCCTCAGTCCCTCTAAGAGTACACTGCAGAACAGCAGAGCAGTAGTTTTAGGTTAAGATGTTTCAAAACATTGTGTCACATTTTCAGTAAGACTGGCAGGTTTGTAACCCATTTCATTGCCTTCTCATATTTGCTACTTAAATATTAGGATATCAATGTGTGTTTGATAGTCACATGCAGACCTTCCAGTAGATTTTCACCACATTTTGAACACATGGCATATTCATCAATCAATAATACAATTTAACATACACAACTTTCACACCTCCCAGTTCATACAGGATTCTTGAGGTTTCATTCTTGGGGTTTTACATAGTCTTCATGGATAATCTAGAGAAGGTGTTCAAATGTTTGAAGAGTTGATTCAGAATCACATTTAATATATTTTGCACAAAGTGCAACAGTGTAAAAACAAGCGCTAAACCATATTCTGCTCTTATAATCAAAGTAAATGGAGTTACTTTGGTTTTGTATAGGTGTATATAAAAGGAAGAGTGGGCCCACTATCTTCAGTATGCCCACTTCCAGGATATCTTATTATTTTACGCCTGCAAGAAAACAATTTTTTTTTTCCTCTTCAGATGTTTCCATCTCTCTCCCAAGAAACTTCCACTGCAACAGAGCATAGATTTAAGTAGTGATGAAAGATATTTTTGGGTGGGTTTCCTGAAGAGAATCTATGAACTTTCCATGTCATTTCTCCAACTACTGGGTTACAGAAACACAAAATAATTGATACCTGAGTAGACTCCACTTTCAGTGTGTAAGATTCACGAATTGCATCCTCCATTACATAGTGATCTTACATGCAAATACATTTTTCATTTGAAAGAAAACCTTTGCTAAATTAATGTGATACTTTTTGTGCAGCTACATCAATCTCTAAATACTGTGGACTTAGGATAAATGTACACAATCCATTTGCTATACTGCCATTAAGAAGATCACTGCACCAGAAAAGAAGGGTGCACTTTAAAGGGTTTTTAATATGAAAATTCATCTGTTTTGGTCAGATAACCTAGATATCATTAAAACTCAGGTTTAAGAAGTTCTAGTTATATTGTTGTGTAAAGACTTAGAACACTAACACAGTATGTCAAAATCTCTCAATGTGAAGAGAGACATTAATTTACATAATTAGTTGTTTTTAGAGAACACATTTTAAACTTACCTAGTTGGAGCACACAGCAATCCTGTACTAGAAATGTAATGCAAACTATATTTTATAATTTGTTGGTTTTCTAGAACTGCACTTAAAAAAAGTATTCCATTTTGTAAGATTCTACAAGTTTGAGAGACACTTGTGAAATGAAGCCTTCGTTCCTTGATTTGCATGATTTGTAAGTGAATGTTTTGCAAATTTTTGGAACAGAGTTATTCAAGACTAGAGCTGGTTGACAATTTTTCGTAAAGAGATCTTTTTATTAGAATATGCCCATTCACTAAAACTAACACTTTTGGAGAAGTATCAGTTTATTAGGAAGGTTTTCTCAGGTCCAGAACAGTCAATAGCCTGGCAGTTAGGGCACCTGGGATTTGGAACAGGGATGTCAATCTGGATCTCCTACATCCTATTTTAATGCCCTAACCTGGGCTACAGAGTAAATCACTTCCTCTCTTTCTGGTCCAATCAATACTTATTTATACAAAGTGGAACAACTCAAACTGAAGTGATAGAGAGCTCCATCCCAGAATGCCAAATAGTGTGGTGTTTATGGCACTCACTTGGCACGCAGGATGCTCAGGTTTAAATCCTGTTCTCAGTCAGGCAGAGCAGGGATTTGAACATGGCCTACATCCCAGATGAGTGCTCTAACCATTGGTCTACTGACTATTTGGGACGGGGGGAGCTCTCTCTGAAAAAATCTTTTTAAAAGTCCCAGTTTCATCCCAATGTGAATTAAAAACCTAGAATGTTTTCACAAAACAAAATTATTCTTCTCAAATCCCAAAATTACAGTCACAAAGGAGTAATTCAGCAGCCAAATCTACAGAGGTGAAGGCACAGGCACTGATGTACTATGTTATATAAATTATGCTTGTGTCCTGGCACCTTGTATATTGATATTCACATTTTCCAATGGAAATAGGCCTTTTGTCGACAATCTAATAATTTTAAAGTAATTTGAAATCAGTGGAGATAAACCAGAGATTACTTTGACCCAGTCTCAGTCCTGAGACAGCATTGTAACTATATCTCTGGGACTTAAGTTACAGAAAGCCAAACGTTTATACAAGACTTCTTAAGGTTGAGAGCAGTGTAATCATCTTTCCTTAGTTACACAAGAGGGGAACTGATGAGCTGATATTTAACAATAGTAATGCTTTTGGTAAAAATGACAACACTAAAGTTTACTTTATTTAAGATACTAGAACAATAGAAAACTAGATGCCTTCACTTTAAAGGTTCATGTGAACCCTCTTCTCTTAACACTTGTCAATCTAGCCATGTGTCTCTGAATTTATAGAGCACTAACTAACACAGAGGATTCTCAGAGCATGGGTTTGTAACCCCTTTCCTTAATTTTTTCTCGGAGTGTGAATGAACACAAAAATGTCAAGTGAAACTCAGCCAAAACTCCTCTGGGTGTGACCCTCATTAACAAAGTTTCACTCAGCTCCAGTTACTAGAACATTAGTAGAGAATTATAATTTTATTGAATTATTCTCTGCAATAGACTCATTAAATTATTTAACTGATAAATCTTTTTACCCTAACACAATAGACTACCTATATACGTTCTTATATGTCCCTCCCTTCATCTCAGTAAATGAGCATCTCTCCTTATCCCTATCTAATTTTCAAGAAAAATAGTTCATTTACAGCAGACCTCTCAATGTCTTCTATTTTTAGCCCAAAAGAGAGAAGAAATCCTTTTACTCTGAGATAATTGTCCATTTTTCAGCCCAAGAAGTCTATTCTGACAAACCCGAGAAAAGGTCCAGCCAATGGACTTGGTGAGAGTGGCTAGATTAATGAGCTCATTATAATTCATTAAAGAGTGATGTGGGGATGACTGCCTACTTTAATTAGTTTTATTACCCTAGGAAATTGTTTCATATGCCAAGCTCATCACCAGGCATGCCTGGAAAACATTAGAATAGTAATCAGACTGGATATGAGGAACCTTTCATTAGTCTGTATGGCTAAAGGCACTTATAATGAATAAGGAAGGCATTAAAAAGATGGACATGACAGTGTCTAGCATAAAATAATTTATCATGGCTAATAATTCTGTGATGAAAAGTGCAATGATGGTCTTAAGTAAAGAATTTAGTACAACAGCAGTGTTGATATGGCGCACAGTATACTATTCCTGTCATTATGGAAAATTCTGACAGTAATAGATTTGGAAGGTTTAACAGGTTAGGTTTACCCAGATAAATCCTAATGCCAATTATCCATGACTCACCTATTCTAATGAAAACATTAATTAGTAACTGGAACTTCTATAGAAATAACAGCTCCTTTTAAAAGTGACAAAGAACTATCCACACAAACAGTTATATCAGGCTTTCTGGAAAACTCTGAAAAATCAAAAGTGAGATTTGAAAAGAAGCATTTTAGGAAGAAAACTATACTTTGTTTTAAAATTTCAAAATGTATGAGGCAGCATGCTTTCAGACTCTTATGGAAATCAGGGGCATTAAAAAGTAACCTTGTAATGTGACTGATGCGTTTTAAATAGCGGAGAGAGAAAAATTAACCTATGTTTTTTCTTTTGAAATAGTGTTGAACAGGAATTATGTAACAAATGAAAATAGGGCTCTAGCTGCCAGAAGATAAAACCTACTTAGTAAAGGGAACAAAGCTTATCAAATTATAGCTTGAACAAACTCTGAACAGAAAGACAAAGGTGATTAAAATAAACAGGAAGAAATGTTCTTTCTTGTTCAAAAAAATCCAAAAACCAAAAAATTATCTTCCTCTTCAGAGATTTTTATATTAGATAGATTATTAGTACTTGAGTAAAAGGGCAAGATAACCTACTCTTCCTTTAAATAAAATTGTGAGAGAGGGACAGGAAGGGAAAGGTTGAAGCTGTTCTAACCTAGAAGAAATGAAAGGGGAAAAATTAACTTTTTAATACATTGAATGGCTATTAAAAAAAGCAGCAAACTAGACCTTAACATTAATTATATGTTATTCAAAGGCAATTAAAAATGTCAACTTCCAGTGAAGGGAAAATAGATTCTAAATAACAAGACTGCACAATCCTGTCATGTCTCTTTTACATTATTGCCTCATTAGGGTCTTGATTCTGCCCTCAGTTCCACCTTATCAACATCAGAAAAACGGGAAAGAAATATAAGACCTTGGTGACCTAACACTAACTTGCCATTCTCAAAAATGGGCAAAGCAACTGGTCTGCATGACCTCAGTAAGTTAGAGCTGATTTAATACAATATAAAAATCAACAATTGATCGCACACAGCGGGGTTCTGTTAGCTGTTAGAAAGTATCTAGACTTGTATATCAAATTATGCATCCTTTACTTGTTTAAAAACCTTAATTATGCATAAGAGTTTGTTCAGATAGAAATACTGAGTTTACTTCCCATATTTCCTATCTCTCTTCAATATTACTGGAAATCAAATAATATAATGCTCAAATCTGTGGACAAACTCCAAAGATGCACCGTGAATCAAATGTTCCCCTTCTGCTTTCTGTAATTCATGTTCAACCACATTTCCAGTTATAGGATGTTTCTGTTATGTGTACAAATCCAACACCCTCAATCTTATATTTACTTTTAACCTATCCCACCCATTAGTCAAGTTGCTAAAAGATGTTACTTCTTAAATAACTATTAGGACAAAAATATCTGGATTTAGACAACCAGCTCTCAATTTATCAATTGGAACGTAAGATCAGTGAAGAAATTACCAGGGATCCTTTTCAATGCCTAAAATCCAAAATAAACAGTATGACTGGGACAAACATTCAAGTTAGTGGGAGCTGCTGCTTTATTAAAAAAACAAAACAAAACAAAAAAAAAGTTTACTTATTTAGGAGCCTAAATATGGACTTAAAAGATCTAACTTTAATTATTCACCTATGAAAATATTAGCCCCAATTTTCTACTGACATGAAGACTACTTTTCTTATTACTTTTCAAGTCATGTCAAAATCCATTCACCTTTGATGAAATTCTGGAGATGAATGCAAGGCAAAGCAACGGCTTTCTCAACAATAGGATATTGTTATGGGAAGGAGGACTGCTGGAAAGAGATGGGGTCCACCTGACCAAGAAGGGGAAAGGCATCTTCACAAATCAAACAAGGAGGGATTTAAATTAGGTTCAGAGGGGGCAGGTGAGAAAAGACCACAGATAGGCATAAAAAAAGACCAACAGAGAACTAGATGTTGAAGGGACATGGAGAATTACAAAAGGGTCACAAAAGCAACAAGAGGGAAATCAGCTCAACATTTTATAAGTCTATACACAAAAACAGAAAAGAGCAACAAAAATAAAAATGATTGAAAGTCTAGAAAACATGACCTATAAGGGAAAAATTGAAAAAACTGGGTGTGTTTAGTTTGGAGAGGAGAAGACTGAGGGGAGACATGATAACAGCTTTCAAGTATACAAAAGTTTGTTACAGGAGGAGGGAGAAAATTTGTTCTGCTTTATCTTTGAGGATAGGACAAAATGCAGTGAGCTTAAATTGCAGCAACGGTGGTTTAGGTTGGACATTAGGAAAAACTTCCTATCTGTCAGGATGGTTAAGCTAAGCCTGAAATAAATTGCTTAGGGAGGCTGTGGAATCGGCATCATTGGAGATTTTTAAGAGCAGGTTAGATAAACACCTGCAAGGGATGGTATAGATAATACTTAGTCCCGCTGTAAATTTAGGAGACTGGACTAGATTAACCGCTCGAGGACCTTTCTAGTCCTAAGATTCTATGAAATGCAAGGAGTATGGGGAATAAAGAGGAAGAACTGAAAGTATTAGTATGTAAACTAAATTTTGGCTTCATTGGCATCAAACAGACTTGGTGGGATAATCTCATGACTGGGATATTGGTATAGAGGGGTACAACTTGTTCAGGAAGTACAAGCAAGGAAAGTGAGGAAGGCATTACACTGTACATCAGGAATATGTACACTTATTCTGAGACCGAGGAGTTGACCGGCAGATGAGTTGAAAGTCTCTGGCTAACAATAAAAGGGAAAAAACAGGGGTGATGTCACAGTACGGGGTCTACTATAGATAGCCAGATCAGGAAAAGGTGGCTGATGAGACATTTCTAAGACAAATAAACAGAAATATCCAAAATACAAGACTTGGTAGTAATGCCAGACATTTACCCAGATACCTGCTGGAAAAGTAATAGGGCAAAAACACAAAGTTTCCAATAATTGTTGTAATGTATTGGGGTCACAACTTTTTGTTTCAGAAAGTGGAGGAAGTAAGGAGGGCAGACAGCCATTATAGACCAATTCTTCCTTGTTGGTCAGAATCTTGTTGGTCAGAATCAAGCGTCAAATCTGAAGGTGGAAGATAATTTGTGTGAAAGTGACCAAGAAATTATGCATTTTATGATTCTAAGGAAAGGAAGGAGTGAAAGACACAGAATAAGGACAATGGACTTTAAAAAAAAGGCAATCTTTAACAAACTCAAACCACTGGTAGGTTAGGTCCCATGTGAGGAAAGTCTAGGGGAAAAAGGAGTTCAGGAGAGCTGGCAGTTACTCAAAGAGGCAATATTAAAGGCACAATAGCAAACTACATTAATGCAAAGGAAAAGATAGGAAAAATTGCAATAGGCCAACATGAATCCATCAGGAGATCTTTAATGACCTGAAAATCAAAAAGGAATCCTAGAAAAAAAGTGCAAACATTGACCAATTGCTAATGAAGAGTACAAAAGAATAAAATCAACATATAGGGACAAAATCAGAAAGACTAAGACAAAGAAATGTACATCTAGCAAGGGACATACAAGGCAATAAAAATAGGCTCTATAAATACATTAGGAGCAAGAGCAAGACAGAGAAAAGTGTAGGTCCCTCTACTTAGAGGGGAAGGAGAGCTAACAACTGATCACATCTAGAAGGCTGAGGTAATTAATGCCTATTTTGCTTCAGTCTTCACTAAAAAGGTAAATTGTGACCAGATAACCCAATTAATATTAACAACTGAGGTTAACTATGTCTACACTGATGGTGGCAAATTCGCCGCCGTCAGATCGACTTATCTGGATCAACTGAGTGGTCAGTGAATGCCATCTCAGTCGATCCAGAAATCGACATATTAAGACCACTTCCTCAAGTGGCGTAGCGCTGCATCGACAGGAATGCGGTTCCCGTTGTGCAGTGCATTGAAGATGGAGCGCAGAACAAAAGCACAGAAGTCGATGGGAATTACGCAAGTTTTTTGCATAGTTTGCGTAACTCCGGTTGACTGCCGCCGAATCTCCAAGGTAAGTGTAGACAAGCCCCTAGAAAACCTAACCTACTACTAAAGATTAAAAAACTGGACATGGCTAGTCTTGAGAAAAGAAAACTGTGGCAGGACTGGATAACCATCTTCAAATATGTTAAGGTCTGTTATAAAGAGGACGGTGATAAACCATACTCCCTGTACACTCAAGGTAGGATAAGAAGTAATGGGCTCAAACAGCAACAAGGGAGATTTAGGTTAGGATATCAGGAAAACTACCCTTATAGTTATTCTGGATTAGGCTTCCAAGGAAGGTTGTGGAATCTCCATCACTGGAGATTTTAAACACAAGTTGGAGAAAACACTTGTCAGGGATGGTCTAGGTTTACTTGGTCCTGCCTCAGCACACAGGTGGCTAGGGTTGATCACCTCTCAAGGTCTTTCCCAGCCCTACATTTATTTCTATGATTATATGAAATCTAAACCATTTTATTTATGCTGCTATAGAGTTTGACCTAAAGGTAATACAAATATATTTAAAAAAATCAGTATATGTAATTAACCACCAAGGGAGGAAGGATGATCTTGTGTTTAAGGCACCTGACTGAAAATAAGAAAATCCGCATTTTATTCACATACTTCCTGTTTGATTTTGGGCAAATCACCAGCTCTCTCTGGTTAACTTTCCTTATCTGTAAGCTAATGTCATAGAGTTGCAATGAGATTTAATTTCATTAGTATTTGTGAACCACTAAACTATTGTAGTGATGAGCTCCTTAAAATACCAACAAACAAAGAGACCTTTGTAGAAATGCAATAAGTCCCAGAAGTCAGGCCCCAGAGATACCTTGAGTAATTTTAGGTTATGACCTTTCCATCTGCTCCAATATTTATCCAGCTGACAAAAATATTTATCATGTTTGTGAATAGAGACTGAAAAAAACTTAAGAGTCAGATTTTGATATTTTTATTCAAGCTGAATAGTACCATACTCCATTAAAGTTAGTGAGATTACTTGTGGAATAATGTGCTACTCTACCTGACTAAGGATACCAGAATCTGGCCCTAGTGTGTTATTTTACTATTGAAATGCAATATAATAGCGCATAGATGATCCATAATCAAATCCAAAACACACTCACCTGTCATGGTTTATATTAAAATATCAAAGTTCAACAACAGCTTTCTTTCTAGTTCTTGAAGATTTCCAACAACTAATTTAGTATTTTGAGGTGCTGGATGTTCAGAGTCCCTCATTTCCCCATGCAGGGGGTGAGAATCAACTATTGGTAGAGAGAATTGGGAGGACTCTTTGGAGCAGTTTTTATGTTTTCAAGCCTTAAAATTAGCTACTCTGTTTTGGGAACCGGGGGGAAGCTTTCATAAACATTGGACTGGATCTATGGTCATGCATTTCTAATACAGTATATGGTCCTTTGCATGGCTGTTGCTTGAATTCATACTTTTTATCTAATCAAATGCTTCTTAGCAGCTCATTAGATACGAGTGACAAGATGTGGGACACCAAGTAAGGGATTCCCCTTGAATTCAGGATAGGCGATCACCCTAGTTTTGAATACACAATCCCGGTTCTGTCCTAACTAGAGCTGTTCCATTCTACGAATGACAAAATTAGATGTGATTATGAATACCATCTTGCAATAAGCTTTTTGTCTTTTCACTGGGCCACAGAAATCTACCACGTAGCTGGTGCTGCTCCCTGCTACACAAGCGTGACACAGGGAATGCTGTCACAGCACAACTGCCTCTATGTGCTGAGTAACACTGAGTATACTGCCCCTTACACAACTCCCTGAACTGCAACTACAGGCTGGGAAAACCCAAAGCCCACCTACAAACTCATACACACAGAATAAAGGGGTAGAGAGCAGTAGGCTTGACTGGAACGCCACAGTGAACTTCTTGAACTTTGCCCATCCCCAGCTATAAGGGCAGAAACCATGACACCATAAGCAAGAGTTGCTAACAAAAGATGATGATGAATGGGGAAGTTGTTTAACCCTGACTACTATAAATTCATAGATTTTAAGTCCAGATAGGACCATTCTGGTCATCTAGTCTGACTTCCTGCATAACATGGGCCCAAGAACCCTAGCCAGCCATTTCTGCAACAAGCTCCTAACTTCTGTTTGAGTTATAGTATATATTTTAGAAAGATTTCCATCTCCACCCACCATTCTCTCCTGAAAAACCAACAGGAGCTAGCCCTGGATCAGCTTCAGACTTGATACTCTCTTCCCCCTGCTTACTTGCATCCTGGGTATATTAAGAAGATTTTCCTTCATCAAGATAGTCTACACTCCCCCCGATCAGGTGGCTGTGCAAGGAACATAATAAAGAACAATTGCTACATTGTTTCTTCCCCAAATCATAGTTTGCACGTATGGATATGAGGAGCAAGTATCTGGGTTGATCTATATACTGCATGAGACAGGAAATGAAGGTAGGTGAGTGAATAGAAAGTTGTTTTTTTTTTTTAAATACATGGCTGGTGCAACTAAATGCACCCCTCGATTCACACTCTACATACCATTGTAATGATCTTCGTATAAAGTATGCCTTGTGTGGTGTCATTTGAAAACTAGTAACTCACTGGTCAATTATGCCATGGTGAAATGGATGTAGCAACATTATATGTAAAAAGTTATGCATTCCTTGAATGATGGTGGTACCCATGTAGCCCCAATTAGATAGGAATGGTTAAACAGGTTTACCTTAAGCAAAGAAATGTGCTTACTTCAGTTTACATTTGAGTAGTAAACAAGCTCCTTGAGACTGTAAGGGAGCAGGAATAGATGGATCTGTGTTTTAGCAAACAGCATAACTCATGAAAATGGGTGACTGGATTATAGAAGTGGACCAAAAACACCTCAGGTATTCTCTCTCTCTTTTTTACCTGAACAGACAAAAGAACCAGCCTTTGGTTTTGGGAGAGATCCTGACCCGACAATTGGTCAGCAATGTTGCTGGGAACATGGGGTAAGAATTTTACTGTGAACCAAGTCTGGTTTGTTAAATTTAGTTACTAGAAAGCATACTATCTCTTGTATACCCTTGTACTCACTTAAAATCTGGGTAGTTACATAAAGTTGGTTTATTCTTTAATCAAAACTAAATCAGTGTTATGAAATGTTCGGTAACTCCAATTAAAATAGTCAACTGTTGTATATTGTTCCCTTACATGCGCAATGAACTTCAAGTATCTGAACTGTCCAGGAGAGGGCGGGTCAGTGCAGAACACACTTTTGGGGGAAAATTCAGGCCTAAGAGTGTGTGGGGTCACCCTGAAAGTAGTAACCAAGGCAGCTGAAAGCCAGGTGTGTTACCAACAGACTGCTAGAGTCAGAGTTGCTGGACCAGGGCAGTGGCTATACAGACACTCAGGGTGTAACCTACATGCTGGTAACCGTTTGTGAGCAATCCAGGTGGGAGCTACAGCAACAAAACATTGTGAGGCACACCAAATTGCAGGGCAGAGGTGATACAGCCCCTCACTGCTCTGGACTGCGCCCTGGAATGTCATAGATGGTGAGTGAAGATGTGAAAGGAGAGAAAACTATAAGCCACCAGAGTAAGGGAAGGAGAAAACAACACACTAGGAAAGAAAGAAAGAAAAGTGGAAAAGAATGAAAAAAGAAATTGGAGAGAACAGTAGTGAACAAAATAGACTGGAGGAAGACATTCTGAAAGAGATGGAGAAAGAGAAGAGAAATGGAAGAACAGATAAAGAGAAATGGCAATAGCTGTACATATCAGAGTGAAGAAACAAGCAAGGAAGAATAAATTCAAGGGAAACATATAAATTAATTTTATTTTGTATTTATACAGCTTTCAGAGCCAAAATGCTAAAGTAAAATAACGCAATATTTATATAGACTATTTTATAGATTTTTTTCTTACCAATCTAGGTATAATTGTGCAGAAGCCTCAAATGAATGGCTTCATTCGAGTTTCCAAGCTTGTGATGCTGAAAAAGGATCACTTTAGAGAAACTGGATGATGTAATGTGCCTCTCTGTCTAGCCTGTAGGAAAGAGTCCTGGGGAACACCAGGTAGGAGAAAGAATAGCTTGAGAAGTGCATAGCAGCTGGTTTAGCAGCAGCTAACGGAGAATGAGGGAGAAAGATTTTAGCCCTGTAGGCAAGGAAATAAAATCAGGACTATATCAACAGAGCCTAGGGCAGAAAAGCTCTCAGTAGCTGGATTAATTTTTTAAAGGGGCAGCCACACATGAAGGTGGCTGCTCCCTTAAAAATTCCTCAAGTAAACAAAAGAGGAAGAGAAGTTTAAGGTTATACATCACAGGAGACAAGACCACTGACTGATTTTTCTCTGTAACGAAAAGAAAATGGGAAAGATCAATTGGTTCTTCAAGAGGTAGGATCTCTGCTATAGGACCAAAAGTTGGAGATCAGGTCCCTTGAGCGAAAGGGGGCTAGAAATGAACTACAGGCACACAGTAAGGACCAGAGAGAAAGACTGTGGCAGGATGCTGGATGTAGAACCCATGGATATTGAGTGATATCTACATGCATGGTTAGAGACTTCCAAAACAGTGAATCTACCTAATAGTGCTTGTTCTTTTTCTGCTCCCAAGTGAATGCTTTGATCACTATATATATATAATGTCTGTCATTTTCAATCTCTGGATTCAGAAGAGAGGCAAAGCATCTGTGAAATAGCCAGACCATATGAGGCAGACAGGGCAGTCATTCACCTTGTCATGGTACAATCACATTTTACAGATAATGCCTTTTAAATTCAACTAGAGCCTTAAAATAGCTATGGATTACACTCATTTTCCTAGAATACAGAGGTTAGATCACCATTTCATATGAGCTTCACTGCACAGAGTGTGAGTCGTTAGGGTTCAATATAAAGTTATAAAACATTTATGGGATCTATTTCAGTATCAATGGAATGGTAAATGAGTGAATATGACTTACTGGAAGGATGTGTGTTTGAGATGGATTTGACAGAAAATAATAAAATTGACGAAGTTTGACATGCATAACTGGAGTTAAACACCACACCGGGCTTATTGTGCCATGACGGTGCCATTTTGTCTATGATTTATCTCACTATCATACCCTTCAATATTGAAAAAAATTAAAATATTGATTACAACTACATTTTTCTTTTTCGAGTAAATGAGACCACTATTTCAAGTAAATGAGACTACTCTTTAAATGGCTCCAGAGGATACTTTGTTTTATTTAACTACACCTTCTAGTTTGCTTTTTAATACGGAAAAGCGGCAAGTCCTTTGGCCTGAGTAGTGGATGATGCAAAGCACCACCACCCTGCTCAGGGACGCACACCTTTAGGATGCTCTCTTCTGCAAAGAGTATTCAAACTTTGAAATCTACTAATCTACCACAGCACAAAATAGCTCAAATTTGTTGACCTTCAGGGCACAGCTCTCAGCCTTCAGCCCTTTCAGAGTGCAACACAATCCTTTGCAATAGGTGACAAAATCTGGAATACATGGTTTTTCTTGCATTCTGGACCATAACTGACAGATCAATTGGGCTTTCAAGGATGTATTCTGACTGTGTGAAGCAAATAAGCCAGTTCTGCAATTTGTACAGGCCAGATGTGAAGGGACCAGAACAGCAGCCTGAACAAAGCTGCTTAGTTGATTCCCATTGGGGGGGGAGGGGGAAGACATCCTGAAGCACAGCAAAATGTTTGTTCCAAATTTTGGTCATATGCGGCCTGATCATTACTCAGGCTGATGCAGATTTGCTATTTGTGCTTCTCATGGAGCACAAGGAAGATGGGCTCAGTGAGGGAGATATGGTCTCTGATTGGGTTGCCTCCCAATTACTACTAGCCAGTCCACAATTAATGCATCCCCTCACAATTAAAGCAGGCCTGGCTGCCCTTCTTATCCCAGGACTGTTCTACTTTTCCGGTTTCCAAGGCACCCCGATGCTCCTCCTCCTACTGCAGCTCCTCTCCCCACGAAAGGGAGCAAAAGAGATGACTGGGAGAGAATTAAGGTGGCTCCACAAAAGCTGACTGTAGATTTTCAGGGTGGGGAAAGGCAAGGAGAGAGCAAGCAGCTGGGCCAACATATTGTTATGGAAGGGGTCACCAGTGGGCACTATTAAACATAGGGCTGGTCTACACTGCACAGTTAAACTGCCTTACCTGGACCTACATGATCCTAATTATGTCAGTGTCTACACTACAGTCTTGTTTTACCGATGTGAGTGTCCTACTACTACACGGGCATAATAACTCTACCTCCATGAGAGGCGTAAGGCTTATGTTGGTGTGGTTAGGGCAACACAGTGTCTGTATAGACACTGCTTCCCCTTACATCAGCTGTTTCATGGTGAGCTGTGAAATTGACAAGGCTGCCTGGCTGTTGGTGGGAGGGATGGCCAAGAAGCTGGAGAAGCTGGACCCTGCTCCCCAGAGGGCAACAAGTGCCAGGTGACTTCCCCCAGCTGGGTTTGGGCTCTCAGCTCCTCACACTGCCCCCTTACGTCGATGGAACTGACACACCTCACCAACCGAGGAAGGATAGTGTGGACATGAAACACTGCAGTAATGACTGTGGGGCTGTACCTCGACCTAATATAGGTTGACTTATGTTTATAGTGTAGATGTACTCAGTTTTATAAGTTCCTTTTCTTGGCCTGCCAGTTGTGAGATAGGGAGGGCAGAGGACAGTAGGAGAGTGCTGGAAGGGAGGTATGTGAGCCCAAGAATGCTCAGGGCTCTGTTCCCTGGGATTAACTAAGTGCCATTAGGGAGCAATTAGGGGCAGCTGGGGCCAATGAAGGACCAGCCAGGAGCCTCATAAAAGCCCTCCACCCCAAACAGTCAGGGCACAAGCAGGAGGAGTGTGCCGTGCCGTGCATCGGAGTGACGTGGATCGGATTGAAGTGAAGGGGAGTGGTGAGCTGACTTAAAGTGGAGGAGCAGAACGGAGTGCAGAGGCCTGTGGACAAACGGAGGTATCCGGCTCAAGGAGCCAGAAGGAGGGGGAAAAGTAGCCCAGGGGAAGACAGTGCAGCTGGGAACACAGTGCCAGCAGCACATAGCTGCCTCTCCTAGGGCCCCTGGGCTGGGACCCGGAGGAGCGGGTGGGCCCGGGTCCCTACCCCCCTCCTTAGGGAAGATGGGGTGACTGGACACGCCTGGCCCACTAGAGACAGTACAAGCGTGGGACCCACCAGAGGGGAGCTGACGGCTGCCACACAGTATTGTTTAGTTATTGAAGCAGATTGCAGTGGGACAGAGTCTGAACTGGCCATACAGCAGAATGCACAGCACAGTGTAGTGCAGCTGAGAGCTCTGCTTTAGGGCACATTCAAATACTCATGTTTTTCCCAAGCTTCTGGAGATGGAGAAGCTGATGTTAATGGGGCTGGGGCTGTTGCTGGGACTAGATTATAATTTGGTTGATGAGTAAGGAATAACTTCTGGTTTTATTTGTGCTTTGATTTTGTCTTCATTTTGACAGAGGCACCCAGAACTCAAGGTATTAAAACAGAGGTGCAGAGGGGGCCTTCTAGGATGATTAGGTGAATGAAGAGCCTGTCTTATGAGAGGAGACTAAAACACCTTGGCTTGTTTAGCATAGAAAAGAGAAAGGAAGGGATGAGATTGCTCTCTATAAATACATCAGCGGGGGAGAAGGGGAGATGAAGAGCTATTTCAGTTAGAGGACAACATTGACACTAGAACAAATAGGAATGAACTAGCTATTAATAACTTTAGGCTGGAAATAGAAGAAGGTTTCCAACCATCAGAAGAGTGACATTCTGGAACAGCCTCCTATTAGTAGTAGTGGGGCAAACAACCTCATTAGTTTTAACATGGAGCTTGAGAAGTTTAAGAACAGAATTATGAGACAAGATTGCCTGCAATAGTCGGAGACTGGGCTCAATGACCCAAGAGGTCTCTTCCAGTCCTATGTCCTAAGATTGTTTTTATTTATAATATATATATATATATAAAAAAAAAACCCTAATAGAAAAGCTGCACATACAGAGTTCAATCCTGCAAGGTAATGACTACTTTGGTGCTGACTCAGAAAAGCATTTAGGCACATTAAGTAATTTCATTTAAGTCCAAGGGACTACTCCCATGCTTAAAGTTATGCACATGCTTAAGTACATTGCTGGATTTTGGCCAGCCTCTCGGATTGCTGTGAAAACATCTTTACAAATTATCTTCAACACACACCTATAAAAAAGTCTGTAATTTTACTATTCCCATTTTTTAGATAGAGAGTAGATAAAATATCCTCAGGAGTGATGCATGCTACCAGTGGTTAAAGGAGATTGAAACAGGATGGAGAGCTCTCACCACACCAGCCCAGAGGAAAAGGGAGCTGTAAGGGAGTTTACCCCACCAAGGCCAGAAGAAGGAGCTCCTCTTCCCAGCAGGGAAACGGGAGCTGTGCTCTGCTTCCCATCCATTCCTCCTTATTTTAAAACTTTGTGCTGCAAATTTTAGATTCACATACCCCCAAATTCATTCCAAGGTAGTAGGGAAAAAGGACAAGCTAAGGGTGCTTCTTGTTGTCAACGTAATACTAGTATGTATTTTGGCCTCTAAAGTCACAGGCCAAATGGATTGATAGTACTTATATAGTAGGTTGAGTTAACAACTTGAGATGCTCTCTGTTATCAGTTCATTATTCTCAAGTGTGGTTTTCTTTCTCTCATTGCTTCTTTTTCTCATGCTGTCTACTTAAGTATTAGTTTTTACACCCACCATGATTTTTTTTCAATATTGGTTTCCATGACGTTTTTATTGGAAAAATGCAAATGCATTGTTCACTCTAACTCCTATGGGCTCCTACGTGACTGAATTTTAGAGGGTAGAATTTTCAGCACAACAACATTTTTTGGTATATTACAAACAATATTAGAAAAAGTGTAACTTGGAAAATTAATAATCAGTGTAACAGGCTGGTCCTTTAAGGGCAGCTGGGCCCAGGGACAGCCACATCTGTTCCAAGCCATGGCCTTCTAATGACAAGTGTTCCGCAGGAGCATCAGCAGCAAAGTTGGGAATGGAACAAGTTGTTTTATGTCAGGTGACTATAACATTCAGACTGTGTGGAGCTCAGTGACAGGAGTCTATAAAAGACAGAGGATGGCTCCATGGAGCACAAAATAAACCTCAATCAGGGTGAGCTAGGAAAGTTGGTGATGACGACAGCACTGTTCCAGGAAGGAACAGTCCCAGGAGAAGCTGGTGATGATTACAACACAGACCCAAGGAGGGTTTTGGGTACTCTGGTACAAAGGGAAACTGTAGACTTGGAAAAGCCTGCAAGAAGTGACGCACAGTCCCAGTTAGGAAAGCTGTGATAACTCCGTCCCAAAGGTGAAGAAGTTTCCTCCCAAGAAGTAGGGCAGTAGGTATAGGAATAGACCTGGGAAGAAGAAGCAGGACTGCTTAAGGATACAGGAGGGTGGACAGACCCATTAATTTAGGGTTCCCAGGGCTGAGTTCCTATGGTAGAGACAATGGTTATGGGTCTCCCTACACTATCACCTCCATAGAGGATGGAACAACCCCTGCTATTAGGGAGAGGAAGAAGGGACTAACCAGAGCTCAGAGGGATGGAAGCTGAGGCCAGGAAGGGAAGGAGCAAAGATGGTTACATGCCCAGCATGGCAGATGGATGGGACAATTATGATCATCTAGTCTGACCTCCTGCACAACACAGGCCACAGAACCTCACCCACCCACTCCTGTAATAGACCCCTAACCTATGACAGAGTTCCTGAAGTCCTCAAATAATGGTTTAAAAATTTCAAGGTACAGAGAATCTGCCAGCAAGTGACCCATGCCCTATGCTGCAGAGGAAGATGAAAAACCGCCAGGGTCTCTGCCAGTCTGACCTAGGGGAAAATTCCTTCTCAACCCCAAATATGGTGATCAGCTAAACCCCGAGCATGTGGGCAAGACCCACCAGCCAGACGCCCGGAAAAAATTCTCTGTAGTAACTCAGAACCCTCCCCAACTAACATCCCTTCACAGGCCGTTTGATGGGTCTTTTTCCTTCAGTTCTGCTTACCCCAGAAGGAGTAGACTTCTGCGACTTAGCTAGAAGGCCAGGTCACCTCAGCAACTGGATCATGCTGAAAGCCAAGAGATTCATTGGCAACCTAGGAGAGAAACTGAGGCAGGTTGTGCCATGGCATGAGGGGACATGCTGCAGACTGCACCCTGTGACAGATGAGACATGTATGACCATAAAAAAATATATTAATTAAATCTGAGTATTCAAATTTACTATAAGTAATATAATCTAGGTCTCCCATCATCCCTATCCTTCCAATGCCTCTAAACTTTGTAAAAATGTGTGTACAATACTTTTAAAAACTCTGCAATAAAACTTTATTAAATACTTGTTTCTGCTCTGAAAAACTACTCATGTTACGCAATTTTAGCTTGTTACTCAAAATAAAAGATGGGAGGGAGCAAGGAAAGTGCCAATATGCCAGAAATGAACAAAGGCAACAGGACTTAGCTGTACCAATGAAGTTTTGATCTTGGACAGAATAATTAGTTGGTCAAAAGTTTGAAGTTAGCTGACTTTATTCAGCATGAAATTCAGACAATTTATGTTCAGTTAGCTTGCCAAGTCAAACATTATTCCAATATCTATTGTTGTTAAACATTCTTTAGAAGTTGCTGATGATTGTCATATCTTTGCACTGTATCATTATGCCCTTCATGGTCCAAAATATGTTACTCACAAGTTAAATATCACATCTTAAAGACCTGTTAATTATTGTAACTTACAAGAAGATTAAAAATGAACGTGCCTTTTTGAAACAGCAGCTTGAAGCTGTACCTCATCATGAGAAGTTAAATAGACCCATCTTACAAGTACAAATAAGATGGTCTTGATGTTCAGCAAATGTTCCTTTTGGGACCGTACTTCCTTTTTGGCAGACGGTCATCATCATGCATTGGTCTGACAGACGCACAATGTCTGAGCTGTCTAATCACCCTGTGATGGCTATTCACTGTGAAACCCCCAGTTTGTTAAAGAAAGATTTTCCTATTATCCACTGGTAGGAAGCACCTGGAATGTACACCTTCATAGCACCAATGGGAGGCCCCTTGCTCCTTTTTATCCTGTTGTGTTATAACAGGAACATGCATCTCTTACAATGTTAGATAAAGACATTAGCAGTAGATAAAGATGACAGGTTATCATGCATTCTCCGTTCAATTTGACAGCTATCAAAGGGAGAAGGAACACTGGTAGTTAGGCATCCATTAATGAAAGGAATGCTAATATTGCAATGTTTTGAAACCTGAGAATTATGGTTTTAGAATTTTTTCTCCCTAACCTGCTTGGCACTAAAGATTTCTAGACACGAAAGAGTTTACATGTTCAATTCCATACAGTCAAGAATACTTCTCCTATGGATTTTTCCCAATACATCTGATGACACACTCCTAATTAAGTGTCTGATTTAAGAAAGCATCCCTATTCAAAAAGGGTGCTTTAGGGCAGATTTTCAAAGGCAAAGAGCAGTCACCATTAAATTTTCCTTGGGTTCTTTTGAAAATTCCAGACTTAAACACTTGCTTAAAACCTAAGCACATACTCAAAAAGCAAGCACTTGCTTATCTAGGACCTAAATTAGCCTCATCCACCCAGATGGATAAAACTCATCATTTTGCACCTTGATTACTGAAACATCCATCTCTGACTTTGACGGTTGTCAAATTGCCCTGCTCATATCCATTCAGAATGTGGCTGCAGTAGTAATTTTCCTAGCCCATCACTTTAACCATGTCACCCCTTTCCTTGAATCCCTCCTCAGCTCCTCCTTCTCTATCACATCAAACAGGCTGCTTGTAGTTACTTTCAAGGCCCTACACAGTCAATCCTCATCCTATCTATTATCTCTCACATTTCAAGCTGTTGATCATCTCCTCCAGTTGGCCCATGATGGCCTCCACTAACCACTTGTTAAGTTTTCAAACAAGCACCTTTGTTCTGTCTCCCAAACTGCCCCACACACTTCGGCGGTGCTCAGCTGCACCTGGCATCTCTCTGTCTCTCCATTGGCATTCCTGCTAAGTGTCATGCCTCACCCTACTCTTCTCTTAGAGTGGAATCCTGCAGTTCACCAGACTTTAGACTGCATCACCAAGCTACAAAACCCCCTATTTCACAACCCTATTTATCCCAGCTTCCCCAAGTTGATTTGGGTCTGGCCATAGAATCCTCTTTGAACTTCTGATCAGTATGAAATTAAGTGACTCAGGACTGCTTCATCAAAAACAAGTATGAATTATTTGTTTATAGAAACTTAATAAGCCAAGAGAAACCAGATTAAAACCATGTGCCTATACGTTTCTCCTCTTACCTAAACTTTAACCTTCCTTGCAAATTTAGGGAGACCTAGCTTATCCTAGATCCTCCTCCTAATTCTGAGGACTGCCTTGAATCTCACCAGAGCAACCATGTGTCTCCCCCTTTGAGTCTCACTTCCTGTTCCTATTTGAGCATCTTTGTGTTTTACTTTCACAGGGTAGGGCTTACGCACAGAGTGGGTAACTGAATCAGTGTTTGCTTATTCTTATTGCAAAATCTTAACCCCCCCCTTCTGTCCCAAATTTTGTGCACGTATGCTATTAATCTTTTTTTTTTTCTTTTCAGTTAGTTTGGCTTCTTTAATTTGAAGAAGCTCTCCTGCTTATTTGATTGATACAAAAAGGCTTGCCTGTGAAAGGCAGAGAAAAATCAAAATTTTATACAGCTCGCTAAAGCATCCGTGAAGATCTTAATGGTGTGATGCCTATTTTGTTCTATATAGGTTTTGATACCATAGTATCACAAAGGGACTTAGGTGCCTAAATCACTGTAGACAACATTGTGTGCTCCTAAGTCATTGAGGCCATGCAATGCTGAGCGGAACAATGCCTAAATACCATCAGGAATCTGAGCCTGGATGCCTTACTTCAATGCTTTAGTCAATCATCAATTATTGGGTTCCAGTTAAATTAATAGAATATGTCACCTTGAGCTTCCTAATTACTGTGACAAATACCTGGAAACCCTCCTGCTTCAACAGAAGCCTAGTCTTAGTGCACATGCAGATTTCACTTGTTTCGGCACATCAGTGTGGTGTGCCCTGACCTGCAGTTACAAATGTTAATCTTAACTTTTTTCAGGATTGCATCCCCAAAGGGGTAGGAGGTGCCATGCACTAACTGAGCTAAATCCTGCACCACTGAGGTCAGGCTGCAGAGAGATTAGAACCATAGTATGAGCTCTAGGTTCTCTCCTTCCTGCCTCTCCCATCCCAAAAAAAGCTGAAGAGCAAGATGACTTTGTAAAATGCTGTCTTTTTTTTTTTTTTGTGGGGGGAGCTGTATCCCATACTTAAATTACCCCAAATTTGGAATACTAACAATCCCAGTACTCCTATGAGGTGTAGCAAATTTCAACATAATCTGTTGGATTTGAAACATGTGGATTTTAGAGCACTTAAAATAGTCTACCTTTAAATGGAAAGCACCATTCTACTTATAATATCAAGAGTCTGACTAAACCTAGGATAGGCATTAGTCAAATCCCAGGAAAAGGCCAGTTCTTGTTGCCTTTTTCCAGAGCCTACCTAAAAAAGAAAGTGGCGAACGGAATTTAAAAAAGGGAAAAATCTGCTTCTCTGACTTCAACAGTCCTTGTCTGAGGCGGGGTGGGGGAGCGGCGATCAGACACTGAATGTTGTGATAAGCAGAAAGACCATGCTTCCTCCTGCTGAGTACTGCATAAACTCTGCAGAGTTACAATCCTCTGAAAACCTGTCACCATAAAGCCAAAGACTAAACATTTTCCCTCAGACTCCATGGAAGGACCTAGCTACTCCATATGATGGTTCTGCATTTTAAGTTTTCAAGCAATGTATTCTATTACTTTGTGGCTGATTCCTCCTACCTTCACCTTGAATCTCTTTAGGCTAGTGACTGATGTGCAGAGTAGAGTAAGTCTGTCATAGGCACATTATCAATAAAAAAACCACTCTAGTACATCCCACTAAATCAGTTATTTAGGATTATTTTGAAGGACATGGGATGAAATCTCTGTCCCATTTAAATCAGTGGCAAAAATCCCATTCATTTCAATGGGCTAAAGATGTCATTCAACAGTATAGAATTTTTCTAAAGAGGTAACTGTCTGTATTACCTAAAGAACTGAGCAAATGTCCAACCAACACAAGGATGTTTTAACCCCCACAGGCTGAAGTTCCTCAATGTAGCTCTGCCTGGAGAGACTACTTTTCCTGGACTACTTCATTACCAAGATCAGATCTGTTCTTCTGACCACCAGGCAAATTAATTGGTGATTGGAAAGCCTGTTAAATGAAAATAATTTGTTTTTATTTTATGCCATATTTCCTTTGAATATCAGCATATAGAAAAGGGAATTTCAAGAGCTTATTCACAAGATATGATAGCGTGAGAACATCTATATTTTACACAAAATCATTTGATCTGTGAAATGTCATCATAAAATGTCATAAAATGACATGGATAAGCCCTTTATTTATTATCTATTTTTTTTGTAAAAGATAAAGATAAGGCCCTATAGAACTTTCTGTTAAGTCTTATATTCGTTGCTTTTTAAAAAAAAACAAAAATTATTAAATAAGCAAGTGAGATTGTTGCAAGTGTTCTTGGGAATGATAAAGAGGCAACTCTACTAGCTGTTATGACTTTTGGGCTATTGTCTCTGTGAGTGATATTGTGGCTTTTTTATTTTGGTACAGTAAACCAGTGAACATCTGTATTATTCCCACAGACATCCTCAATGCAGGCATTTTCTTTGTGCATCTGATACAAAATACACAGACGTCAATAGAAGTCTTTTCGTTTACTTATCTACCAATAGATCAGGCCTATTTGCTAAACTACTGGGGTTTCTCTATTAATTTGGTTCACAAGTAATCTGTACTAAGCATATAAAAGAAGGATATTGAATCCAGTTAATCCAGTGCTATGTGGGGCTGGTTAATGAACCAGAAATTTGAGTATATTCTGGATTTCCCCAAATGCGGTCAAACTAGCACAGTTGTAGTATGGATTATTTTTGTGATTCCTGTGTAGACATCCAGTTCTCAACTCAATTTAAAAATATTTGTTAAGCATTGTTCAAACACAAAGGAAAGAGCATCCCTGCCCTGCAGCACTTACATGATAACTAACACTGAAGAATGATAGATATTATTTTTTACATGACATAATGTTGACTATGATTGAATTAAAATGTGTATTATAGGAAAATGTTTACATACCCTTAGTACTATAGCTTAATAAAAATGTAATTTCGTATACTTTAATATTATAGTTATACTATAAATGAATAATATTGTTACCATTTTCATATGAAGCGAAGTGTGCTGATGTAAGCATAACACCTAAGTTTCAAGTTCTGCCATGCCTTCCTTTGTGCTTTTAGATGCAATTCAAATTGATTATAATTTGGAAATCCCAACATAAACACTTTCCTGACAATATGGACCATAATTTATACCAGTAGTAGTTGAGGGGTTACAATAGCTTTCTGTCCACAAACTAAAATCCAGAAGACCTGTGGCAAAGGAGTCTTTTTTAATGATTCCCATCATTAAAACTGGCTCTCACTAGTAGTCTGTCAAAGTCCAAGAGCTTTAGTTTTAGGAAATCTGATTCATTAGGCCTCAACATTTGGCAGAAGATGGACAGGTATGTGAGGAGTATTGTTTTGTTTATTACTGTTATTTGTTTGGGGAGACTGAACGTTACCATAAATCAGGATCAGAGCCTCATTGTGTTAGATCATTTCCAGAGTATTGCCTAGCTAATTTGTAAAGCCTTATTTATTCAGATATATGAATATGGTGTGTGTTCATAAACTGTTGTATAAAAAGAGTGTGAAATTTGGCAAGCAATTACTCTTTGGTTAAGAGGGTAAGTAATGAGATTGATAAGCTTCATACTTGGGGTTATTCATACAATTTTGCCCAGCTCATTACTGAGTGAAAAGAATCACCATCTCGTGAGTTATGAGAGACCTGCATGAAATGAGTGGGTTGTCCTAGTTCACTTCCCTGTGGATAAATGCCCTCATCACAAAACACATCATCACGATGGGTACTAATTGGCTACCATGTCAGCAAGTCAAAACTGAAAAGGCAAGGATGGGAACTATTTGGTAGCTAAGTCTAGCAGTGAACAAAGGGTGGAGACACAATTTTGTTGCAGTTGAAACTTCACAAAGGTTTATAATTTATTTTATCTGTGTTTCTGTTACCCAAATTTTACTTCCCATGAAGTTTGGGAATATCTGAATTTCAAATATAACTGAAATGTCTGCCTGTAGATCTGGTCCAATACCTATTGAAATAATTGGAAAAACTCCTCATGGTTTCAATGGACTGCAGTTGCAGATACACTGATTAGAAAGCAGATGAGTGCAAAAACTATATGAAATTTGTGGATGCTTTTCTGAATCCAGATCTGAAATTCAGATCCACTCTAATGGAGATACATTTATGAGGCAGTGCAGGGAAGCTGTCATTGCACATGCTGAATCAGATCTATAGGTCCATAGAGGACTGCCACCTTAAGAACTGTCTTATTTCAGTAAATCCATCTTTAAAAAAAGTCCTGGTCCCTTACATATCTCTTAAAAATATATATATATATCATTAGTCATAGCTGAGCAATTTATAACAGCTGAGTATATGGCCCCATAAGGTTTTGGCCAGCAAGGCAAATACACAATATTTAGAAAGCTTAAAAAGCCAAGGAAATATTTACATAACTGACTGACACATCTGATCAACTGTCATGGTGATGGCTTCCTTTAATTAGCTGAAATGGAACTATGGCAGATGAAGGGCAGAACTGTGGACTATTACCTGTACTGCCATTAGCAGATTCTAGCATTCTGAACATGAGAACTAAAAGATTACATTAAAATATAAAAGTTACAGAAGGGTACAATAGAAAAAGTTCTTTATAAATGAATACCAGATTGCCCAATGGTCCTATTCCCAAATCCATATGCAGCTCAATGATTCTGTGAAACTCCTCATTTATTTTCTCTCATAAAAGGCAGCTGCCCCTCATGGTAAAGTCATTACTTCACTTCACTGCATCTATCTTTTTGTACTTTAATTTTTAAACACTTTTAGAACATCAGGGAAAGCTGCTGTACTTTACATTATAAATATAGAACAATGCTTATGTATACCAGAATAGTACTTAAATAATAAGCCTTGGTGGGAGAAGGTCTAGAAAGTATTGGATAGGTGAGGACTGCATGGATACCATTTTGATAAAGCCTTTGGGTACCACTGGGATAAAGCCTTTTGGCTCAAAGTTAGGTGGTTCAGATTGAGTCCTAGTCAGTAGGTACTGAAATCATTACTGTCCTGCTGGCTATTTAGTGGCTCTTGATGTTCTTGCTTTCAGCCCAGTTACTACTGGACCAATGACTCTCTCACCTGAAATCAGTACCATCATATGCCTTAAGTGTTACTTTTGGGATACCTTTAGCAGTCAAGCAAAGGACTGAGAGGAGGTTTGAATTATTCTTTCAGAGGGAGTACTTCTATATCAGTTTGTGCCTCAAAAGAGTGGGGCAGAATGGAGAAATATGTAGTAGTCCACATGATCTTTGGATAGATAATCTCCATTTCTGGTGCAGCTAATGATACTTTTAATAAATATCTAATTATTGAGAACTGAATAAAGGGTTTGTTTTCAAGGCCAAACTGAATTTACTTTTTTTAAAGTAATGTGAAACCATTAATGTCCACAGATCACTTAGTCTACCTTTCAATAAACATCAGAATGATACCTTCAGATTATTCTAATATTTCACTATCAGATGGAAAAGGTTTAAGAAAACCGTACTGTCTGAAAATCCAATGAAGAAATCTATGAATTCTGTGTAGTGGAACATATGGATTGATGGAACGAAGATCCAAGACTTGCATAGGGAAATAAGAGAAATGATGAATATGAATGACTGAAAACACTTAGGGAGATGTTGGAGCATTTATTAATGAGCTATGGCTACATTTCAGATGCCAGCTACTCAGGAGTTGAAAACCAGCACTGCACAAATACATGGTTGATTATGTCTTATTTTATAATATAAATAGAGGAATATATTTAATGTTAGGTTTTCACAATTGTATTGCTAGTGTGAGGTGTAGTTACAGTGATATTAGAGGGTGAAATTTACCCCCATCCGAGGAGAGCACAAAGTCTATGCACCACATAAAGGACCGATTTTGAGTGTTTAGGTGGGACTTCTGTGGTGGATAAATCTAGTGTTGGTCTTTTGCACAGAGGTAAAATTTCACCCTGAGACATGGTCTGATTCTGATCTCACTCGTTTTGCACTAGTGTAACCTCATTGATTTTAATCGAATTACTTGAAAGGAGTTACTCCTGACTTATGTGGGTGTGTAGGGAAAATCATCATCAACGTTTACATGTTACAGCTTTGTTTATGTGTTACATGTAACATGTTTGGGCAAGGTTTAGTTCTTTCACCAATACTGTTCAATGAGTACATCGACGACTTGCCAGCAACACACTCTTGCACAAGAGTATCTGTGCTGATGATATTTGCTGCAGCTATCCAGCTCAGTCCTTCTCAGAAATTAACAAGATTTTGAATGATGATACAGAGCTCATCATATCATATAGTAGTGGACTACTATAGTCGATGGTGCTGGTTGACTCCTGCCCACACTCTGATGTTGAAGTTAACACCATTTTTGTCATATTCTTTTAGTTTAAATCACTTCTCCAGCAGAACCTTTGCTACCCGCAGTAAATGGCTTGCAACCTCACTGCGCTTAACTAGTGGGCAATTTTGTCCTGGAGGTCATTAGGCACCACCCAGCTGCTGTATCAAATTGCAGCTGTTCCAGCTGGAATAAGTGAAGTCAAGCTTCTCCCATAGATTCCTTCCACTGAGTGAGCCTGGCAGTATCCAGAGACTCAATCAGATGATCTGCAACATCTGAGTTGCCAGATAATTCAAATTTCCTGATCAAGGATTGGTAATCGGCATTTAGGCAGGGAGTATAAATTGGTCAACCGTCCCATTGTATAGCTGAACATGAAGCTTTGTAAATGGCACATTGTTGCTGGTACTTTATATACAACTTGATTGCCATGGTTCCAATGCTTAGTAATATAGCACTGTCCCATATTCACTGTGAGGGGGTCCTCCATTGTGCTCCTGGCCAAGTTCTGTGAGAACAGCCACTTGCCTCTGGAATCACACCTTTTCAACCACCTGCCAGTTCACCTGTCTTCTAGATGCCCTTTATGGTCACTTATGCCACCACAGGACATGATAGTGGAATCTGTTTGGTATAATGAGTAGTCAGTGACAACCGTCATTAATCACTCTCTCATCACTCACCAGGTCAAGGCACCTGTCATCATCCCTGAACCAGTTTTGGACAGGGCAATTGTGAGACCAGTCTCTTTCAATGGGGTTTCCTCTAACAACCCACGATGTAGATCTGGTCAATTTAGACCATCGTGAATTTTTGATGACCTGCTGACTGACTTTGGCAGGCACCCAGCTCTTCACCTGGCTGATGATGATGCTGTCAAATGGCTGGGCACACTAAGCATAGGCTGAGAGAATGCTTCTCCCTTTTGATTATTTGCTATAATTTTAGGTGTAGTTATCGCTTTACGCTTGTTGAAGTAGGTCAGTGTGTTTACTTGATTAACTATCCATTCACTGTCTCTTCCATGATTGCAAAGAATCATTTCTAAACTTTGCAAACTTGGTGGGCCAGAGTTACCTCCTGTTCCAGCCACTTTCAGATGTTTTCACATTGCTCCATCCCTCTCTCTCCACTTCGTTAGGGTTTTTCTGGTTTACTGCTGAACTGTACTAGCACAGTGCTGAGAGTTTTAACACAATATAGCATTTAGTGTGTCTGTTTTTGGCAATGCTATCTTTCTTATAGCTTTCTTAAATAGGTATTTTCTCAGCTCATAGACTCATAGAATTTAAGGCCAGAAGGGACCATCATGATCATCTAGTCTGACCTCCTGCACATTCAAGATCACAGAACCTCACTGACCCACTTCTGTAATAGACCTGTAATCTCTGGCTGAGTTAATGAAGTTTCAAATCATAATTTAAATACTTGGAGTTACAGATAATCCACTATTTACACTAGTTTATACCTGCAAGAGACTTGAGAGCCCTATGCTGCAAAGGAAGGCAGAAAAACACCATTGTCTCTGCCATCTGACCCGGGGAAAAATTCCTTCCTGACCCCAAATATGGCAGTCAGTTAGACCGTGAGCATGTGGGCAAGACATACTAGCGAGACACCTGGGAAAGAATTTGCTGCAGTGTGGGCACGGGGACAAAGGATGTCAGTGCTAGGCTGAGAGTTGGGCCCAGCCTTGGACATGAATTGTCCTCTGCGGGACCCCTGACTTGGGCTAAAAAGGCCATATACTACACAAGCAATAATAACGTGCAAACCACAGCACTTTCCTAGCCTTGAAGTTAGGGAAGGAGGGAGCATATCAGAGCAACTTTCTTGCAGTGTCCAGACCAGGGCAAACCTGCCTAATAGGCACCATGGTAATGGGATCGTAATATGGGAAGACTGTTTCCTCCCCGCCACCACCATTCCTCCCCTCACCACCTGGACAAAGAATATGGTAAAAGGATGTTCTCTTCTTTCCCAAGCAGCATGTCTGTTAGGAAAGGCTTGGTATCTCTCCCCCTAGTTCTTCCCTTGTTGCTAGTTTAAGGGACTACATGGTCATTCCTGCTGTTAAGATAAATGTATATGCAAGTTTCATGGGAAATAACAAATGGGTGGATATAATTATACACCTCCCCTAGCCATTAATATTCATTTTATAATCATTTATATCACCAAATAGGGATTTTATGGGGCGTTGTAGAAGTGTGTGTGTTTACATATTATTTTAGATAAAAAGTTGTAAGGTAGTGAACTTGTGGTTCACTTTGTTGGTCACGAGGTAAAGGAGAATGAGTGGACTAGAAGCTGTAACCGAATAAATGCTCCTTATCACTCCACCCGGCTCAATCTCTCTCTCCAACTGATTCTGCAACATGCAGTAACTCAGATCCACTAGCAGTCGCTGCTCATCTACATGCCATTGTAGGCAGCCTCATCATACCATCCCCTCCATAAACTTATCAAGCTCAGTCTTGAAACAAGGTAGGATTTTTGCCCCACACTACTCCCCTTGGAAAGCTGTTCTAGAACTTCAGTTCTCTGGTGGTTAGAAACCTTCATCTAATTTCAAGCCTAATCTTGCTGATGGCTAGTTTAGATCCATTTGTTCTTATGTCAGCACTGGCACTTAACTTAAATAACTCCTCTTCTTTCTTTTGGTTAGGTTAACAAGCCAAACAGTCAGATCCTTCTTCTTTAGTCAAGTCTACTTCCTAACTAACTCCCTTAAATTTTTAAAGTTTGTGCTTTTGAAATCAAGGATCATAGTTGCAGATTTATTTTTGTTTATCCTTCCACTTAGTTTAAACTGAATTAGCTCATGATCACATGAGCCAAGCTCTTTGAGTCTCCTTTTGTAAGGTAGGTTTTCCATTTCTTGGATCATCCTAGTAACCCTTCTCTGCACCTGTTCTAGTTTGAATTCATCTTTCTTTAAAATGAGAGACCAGAATTACTCACACTATTCCAGATGAGGTCTCACCAGTGCTAAGTATAATGGTATTAATACTTTCCAGTCTCAATTGGAAACACCTTGTCTGATGCATCATAGGACTGCATCAGCCTTTTTCACGGCTGCATCACATAGGCAGCTCATAGTCATCCTGTGATTTCCCCCGAATTAACACACATTAGGAAGCTGTCATTGTAGTTACCTGATCAGTACTGCAGTCTTAAAATGCTGTGCACATACTGTCCAGATGACTTCAGCATGCGAATTCCAGGGCATGAAGTTACTCAACCTACATAATGACTTACCATGGGAATGAGCACCACAGAATATTTGAGAACCTAGCAGAGATCCTTGCAACCTCCTGTGACATGGTATTATTTTCCTCATTTTACAGATGGGCACCTGAGTACCAATGGGGTAATCAGTATTACTTAACAATTGGACAGAACTGTGAACAGAATCCAGGTTTTCTGACCCTCTGTTCCTGTGATTGGTTATTCCTTCTAGTCCTGTTCCTCAACTACTAGGCCACCCTTTTAGTGAAATGAAGGGTTCTCAAGCTCCTGTCTCCCCAACTGTGGTGCAGAGATTGCCTTGTGTACAACTCTTCTCTTATTCACAGTCATGTGGGATTGTGTAACTTGCCTGTGGTAATGACTGAAATTACTTAAATTGAAAGTACAATAAATACAATATCACTCTTCTATCACCTTTTAATGCAAGTTAGCAGCTGGGAGGGAAAAAAGGAGCTGCCAACTTTGCAGATGACCAGCAACTGCTGTGCAGGTCCACCAGTGCTTTTTGGATCACAATGAAAAATGACTTGAGAAAATGGTATTTTAGCTTTACTTTCTCTATTATTTTATAGGAAAAATGCAGTAGTTAGTTAACATTCCCATTTCTGTGTTCTGCGTACAGTTTTTCCACCTCCTCATGCTGTGGAACTTCCTATGATACACTTCCTGTTCCCACATGATCCTGCCATCTCTTCTGATGAACCACTTCAGAAGTGCCTTTATGGACAATAGTTCAAGAATCATTGTGTAAATAGTACTGAGTGTTGTGATGTCAAGATACAAAATGGCATTTGCATTCTGAAATTGCTACAAAATTTCAGTCATCGCTCTATCATATCTAAGTGGAGTATAACTGTCCATCTCCATCCAAATACCCCACTTATCTCATCTCATCTTTTTTTGCTGGGGCATGTCTAAATTCTAGACTAAGTCCTTCATGGCAGGGGTGCAAGTATCTATCTGCTGTATGGGGTGCCTTCCACACCTTTGCATGATACAGACAACAGCAATGCTTATAATACACTTCATGCATATATTGTTTATTTCCTTAACAATGTTATAAAAGGAGACATGAAGAAATGCATGTCTAGCTGGAAAGTGGGCAAATTTAACCTGGGTTGTAGTTATGAGGGAGGGCTTGGGTTCATCAGGAAACCCTTGAGATGTATCCTGGAGGTCCTGATTTGACTATTCAGTTTCATCAACTGTCTCTTTTCAATTACTGCTGACAGAGTGGGAAAATATAGGTAAATGAGATGTGGTGAACGGGGATGGTGACAGGTTGTAGAGATGTGGGTCCCTCAGTCCTTCGCATAGTGAGAGACTCAGCAGGTAAAAGGTAAGAAAAGCCTGTGACCTGTAAATCTGTCATTTGATATTAGTACTAGCATTGTGAATTATTGGCAGACAATGAATGACCTGATTCTTTTGATTTATGCTGTGGAATGGAAGGTCAGCACCTATTACTGCGGTTATTGTGACTAATTACATTGAAGTGTATGTATATCAGAGAATTGGTTGGGTGATTTTGTAGGGTTGGTATTAGTCCAGCTGGTTCAAGCTGGGTACTCCATACAACCAGAGCCATAGGGCTGAGTTGTTCGCAGATAGCCTTCAATGGCAAAAATTGCCCATTCTAAAATGACTCATGCCATCAGATCCAATCTCCTGTTATACAATGAAAGGACCACCTTTTTCCCCCTCAAACTATTCTAAGACTAATTAAATGTGTGTACTTACACAGTATTACTCATATTTTAGTCCAGAAACTACAGAGTTAATTATCTTTGGGTAATCAAATGCAGTAAGTTGTTCTGTTCCTGTTCATTAGAAGTGTTTTGAATTGAACAAATACATTATAACTAATGTTCTACTTTGTACCTGAATTTAATTAATCTGTAGACAGAGCTATGTAGAAAATCTGCTAAACCTTCTCTACACTACATAAAAATATCCATGGCTGACAACAGAAGCCACCAAAGGGTGCAAGCGAAGCAGTGTTTAGTAGCAAATTTAGCCAAGGACAAACTGTATTTTGTGTCAGTTCAGCTGCATCCATTGCGGACATCTGCTATCAGCAACTTTTTTTGTAGTTTAGGCAAAGCTTTCATGAAACAGTGGTTTGATTTTTAACCTGATTAGACAATTCTTTTCATATCTAAGCCTTGGAATTTTTATTGTGTGCATAGTAAAAGTTAAACATTTTTAAAAGTACATTCAAGTGATACCTTGGTTCTTTAACACAAGAGGCAAAGGAAAAAACCCCGATCCTTAAAATTTTTCATTAGCCGAAGTAGTCTACAGCTCCCCTTAAGTTTCATTGTTGGATATATTCCTGTTACCTGGAGATTACCTGCTGGTAAGGCAATGTGGTTCCAATGTGCAGCTTCGGTAGTTAAAAAATTAATCCTGCAAAAATGGAGAAGTCAATCCTCACAAAATATTGATTCCTGGCTCAGTGATATGGTTGACCTCGCAGCTAATGAACAACTAGCACTCCACAGAAAGAGAGTGCTTGAAAAATTCAAAGCAATTTGGTCGGACTTTTTGGAGGTTTCTGATTAATGCGGAGTCTGAAGATAGGATAAAAAGAGGGGAGGAGAAGCAACTTATCTTTGTTTACTTTATGTATTATGAGAAATCTGATACTTTTTCCAAATAAAAATATACCAAAATAATAAAAATGATGAATAAAAATAATTATACAGTAAAGTTAGGTTGATTTGTTGGGTTGTTTTAACATATAAGCTCTTAGAAGTAAAGGTAAAATTGAATGGTATGTTACCAATGTGTTTACTGGAACCGGGTAGCCATTGTCAAGTTAAATCAACAGAGATCTTCTTCCGCCACACATCATAAGTTCAATTTATCAGACCATTCCCTCCATCTGTTCTTTTTAGATGTTTTCTTAAGCAACAAACAGGCTCTAGTCACTGCACCATCTTGACTTCAGTTTGCAGCTGCCATGTCAAACACGGATAGAGAGGCACTATTGCTAACAGTTTATCAGGTGGCCCAGAAACAGAAAATCTGTTCTCATTAAATGTTTATACAAAGCAGGGTTCAGACATACTTTGATCTGACATGTGGCAGTCAGAAGCAAAATGGTGTCTCTCCGAGCGTGTATTGGTTCTGAATATCATCCAGAACACCCACTGCTAATGTAGAGAGAGTGAAGACGCCTCCTCTAATTGTTTTGCATCTACTGACATTTCAGTGCCATAGTACAGAGCAACTTAGTACTGTCAAATTGACTGCAGTATATCAAGTCTCAAAAAAAATTTTTTTAAAAAATAGCATCTTATGAGATTTACTATACTGTGGCAGGCTACTCATCTGTTGCTCGTTGTTACTTTCCCGTCCTCAAGAACTGACTTAATTAGGCTGTAGGGTATGTACTGTGTCAGATTTTAAAAAGTGAGGTCCTCTCTGCTCTGTGTTGGGTTATTTACCATGTTAGCTAACATGAGTTAAGAACACAGCTGCTTTTTTTTTTTTTTTTGTTTTGGTAGGGAAAACAAGTCTTGAAGGGGGAGCAATAGTTAGGGAGCCCATTTGTGCTCTGAGAACAGACCTGATAATACATTGCAATCTAAAGTGAGTGGCATCGCCTTCTGGTGACTCTAATGGGTAAATCTTATTTTGTGGGCACAGTTTAGAACACCACCACAACCTCTTTTTGCCAGTTCAACCCCCACCTCATAACAGCCCTCTAAGGTTGGGATGTATTTCTCTCAGGGAAACTGAGATAGGTTTTTTTTTGTTTGTTTGTTTGTTTTTTTTGGGCCAAGAGTCACATAAGAAGTGTGGTGTTGAGCCAGGAATAGAACTCCGCTTAGTGTCTAAACTACAAGCACATCTTTCCACTCCTATTAATGCAGTACACTGCAAAAGAACAAGAATTAGCAAAACAAGGGGGAAAAAATTCCTTCTAAAGCAACACAACTGAAAACCTCATCCTTCATGTGAAACAAAAACTTTTTTTTTATACCAGACAGTAGGGTAGCCCTCTGAATGGTTACTGTGCTAAAATCATGAATTAGGCAAAAGATGTTTCTACACTCCATGCTCATGAGTTTTAGGCCCCAATCCCATAATATGTTGCACCTATATGAACCTCAGTTCCCCACTGAGCCCTATTAAAGTTGCATTGGACTTTGCATGTGCATGGGGATCTGTCTGTGTGCAAGGCATTAAGAATCAGGGGCCGTGATCTGTATTTCCATGGAGCTAGAACATCACTGTGTTTCTCAGAATATTTTAGCATTCTGATTTGGTATAAAACCAGGAAAAAACCTGCAGCTTTTTTGTGCAGATTATTAGTAATAGCTTTTACCAAGAGTTGATAATCTAGAATAGTACAGACCTTGTATTTACCAGCAAAAGTTGCTCAAATGAGATATAGTGAAGGTTGGCTGTAATACATGACCTCCACTAGGATTCATTTGCTCATCACTTTTCTTAACATGAATTTCACACGTTCAATGTTTGAAAAAGAAATCTCACTACAGCAATGCATGGTATAGTGCAGAATGGTTATTCTGTTTCACTCTGTGCCTGTGCTAAAGTGACTTGCCCAAGGTTACAAAAATGGGGCAGTGTTCTGTAGAACAAGGAGTACTGACTTCCTGTCCTTCACCATTACTCTCTGAATTAAAACATTGTACTAAAGATGTAGAAACATTTCTTCTATTGTGTATAGCAAGTGATGATACAATTTAAGGTGCAAAAATTTTAAACAGACTTTTTCATTGTATAATAGGTCAGGACAGAATTAAATGAAACAGATTTCCAAGGTCTGTAGCTGAGAAAGGTATAGCCAAACCATATATCAAAGCTGCTAAAAAAGGTGCTGCCATCTCAGCTGGAATGCGTCTTCCAAAGGAAATCAGTTCTGTTAAAAGAAAATGAAGATACCTGAAGACCACCCCAAATCCTTTAGAATAATGAAGGCTTTCTAAAAGGTCTTTCCTATATAAACAAAATCACCCCAAGGGTTCTCATACAAAATGATACAGGTAATTCATAGTACAATTTAGAAGATAGGATTATGAGCATCCGGGAGGCGATGGTAATCACAGAGGTCTCCACTTTCAAACACGGAAACTAAACATTTGTAACATGGGAACATAAACCCCCCCATACATTTTATTGAAAACAGCAAAAAGAGTAAATAGCAGAATGGCAAGGAGTAGTTCAAGGTTTAAACATCAGTTTTGAAACAGTTAGACTTTGGACCAATGGTTCCAAACCGCCGTAGCGTCAGTTGAGCTCTTTATCTTCCTGGGGTTGGTAATGACATGCACCTGTCCCTTACACTTTTATGTTGGCAGAGAGGTCAAAAGACATGGCCCTGTCTGTTCTACGTTGACATTAAAAGACCTAACGCAGTTTAGGTGCCCAACTCCCACCTTCACTGCTGCTGTACCTCTGCTTTTACAGATTTGTTCTGGTTACATTTCCTCTGCAAGCATCCCCGTTTGCCACTTCCTTCAGCTTTGGTCCTGTTCTTTCTATGCTTCTCCTGCTTGTTACATTGGTCAGTGGGGAAGAAATGTGATGGCTGACTTGTTTTGTCCACAGAATTCCAGTCCCTGCTCTAATGCCCTTGCCTCGCCTCATTGCCTCCACCTTTCATACAAGAGTTCCCCCTCATTACTCCCACAGCAACTCCCTGCCCAAAGACAGTCCCTCTTTTGGCTCTCAAGCTGCAAGTGCTTAATCTAATAACTTATTTAAATCAGAAGAAAAGTAGTCTGACTCCCACCGCTGCATAAGCTCCTTAAGATCCCAGTTCCATCTAAGGACTGCTTCACAATATCCTGGACTGACTTCCCTCTTCAAATCCCTTAGGAGCCCCTGATCACAGGGCCTTTCTACCTCCTCAAATAGCTCTCCTCCTTCCATCTCACTCTTACATCAAGGGCTGGCCTATCCTCCTTTGATTGTGTTAGACTTAAGGGCCCGGGCATTGTCCAATAAAAATTAAGATCTCCATGAAAATCTATGACAATCAGATGAAACTACCAAGTTATCTCCTATCCTGGAAATTGATTTGTCCATGATTGACCTCAGAGGGCAAAAATACAGGTAAGAAAAGTCATTTTACCATGCTACTCCTGGTTTTTAGTTATGTGAGAGCTGATTTAAGATGATTTAAATTCTCCTCCTGTGTTACTAACAAAATTGTTTTACCAAACTCTAGCTAGTTATGCCTGTGCATACTCTGTTGTTGCACAGACATCACTGAGGGTCTAGCTTAGACTGCAGAACATGGGTGTGATGTGCAGGCAGGAAAGAACCCAGCTTGATTATGAGGTTTCAGACATAGGTACTGTCTTAAAGTTAAGCATGTGCTTAAGTACTTTTCTGAATCAGGGTTAGTGCCCAGGTTGAGGTTTCAGGGCTAGCCGTTACAAGTAAAAATAAAACCAAGTTCTGAGCACATCTGATATGAAATCATGGAGTCAAAATTAACCTAGAATCCCACACAATCCCTTTTAATGAATCACTTTTCAGGACAGCCCGATATTTTAAGTAAGGTGACATCGAGTGTTCATCTTTACTGAATTTTTTTAGGGTTGTTTCATGTTCTTTACTGAGTTGAGCATTTTTTTATTCATCGCTCTGATTGTGCTGTTAGTTCATGACAAGACATAAGACTGAAAATTTGCATACAGTGCACAAGATTTTCCATAGCAACTAGTGATTTTTGACGACCTCCGTTTTTTGTGCACAATTTGAGGCATGCAAAGGAAGCTCAATTTTCAGAGGGTGAGTTCTCAGCACTTTCAAAACAGGCCCTGTTAAAGTGTCTCATATTGGGCACCAAAAATAAATAAATCAGTCGCCACTTCTGAAAATTCTTGGCCATAATCTTTCTCCTTGTACTCTTCAGAGAAAACACACTTATCAGCAACACCCTCTGTCTGTCCATTGGAGTAGTAACACCTAAGTCTAAAAAAGCCGAATGACAAAGAGCTGATGGATACTTACAAATCAAAACCATCCGCTGTTGTGTTTTAAGTTTAAGAAGTCAGTAGAAGAGTTGAATAAGTGTATTTCATTTTGTTTTTTTGTAGTTGATATGCTAATATGTACTGTGATGTGCTTTTAAAATGTTTCCATTACTTAGGGTAAAACTAATCAATTTTATGTAATTTTAATGGCCAATAAATATGCTTAGTGTTACTTCCAGGAGGGTTCACTTCTGTAGACAATTGATACATTATAAAACAGAAGGAAAGACTATATTCTAACTAGGGATTTGTAAGAACTGTATGTACTGGGGAGAATAGCTCATATCATGTATTGGAACAAAGGTTTGTCTGAAGAGAAATGTGCTTTTCATTCTATTTGTAAAATAGAAATAATGGTTATTGTAGCAAGTGTAATTAAATTCAGAGCAGATAACAGATCATAAAATGCATACTCCCCTTTGGCATTCATCCCATGCTTGTAATAATTTATATAATCACAACAGTGTAAAATTACTAGAGGATAAAACATGGATTTTCTACACAATGTCACCTTTTTACTGAATAAGTTTATCAAGTGAAGTGCAGAGGGCTATTGGAAGAGTACATATGAATACAGCTATTGCTCTCTTCAGCAAGGTGGTGGATTTTAATGTATTTTCCCCAAATACATTAGTTCTTTTCCATTGGTTTTGGAAGTGATTTTCTGTACAGCAGATGTTTTGCCTGTTATTTAAATTGTGGTAAAATCATTCACTATAAATCACTTGACAAACTTGCTGTCCCAGCTCTTTGGAAGTGCAGTATTCTGACAATTTCAGCAAATATACTAGAAGTACTAGACTCTAAATGGCACCTTATGAATTCAAAGTTTTATTTAATTTTTTGGTGAAGTTTAATTTTATGACTGAAATACTAGAGAGATGTCTACTATTCTGCTGTTAATTTGTTTGTTTGTATTGCCATAGTGTTAAGGAATCAAAGTTGTGGATCAGGACCCCGTTATGTTAGGTGCTGTAAAAATACGGAACAAAAAGATGGTCCTTCCTCAAGGATCTTGCAATCTAAGAGGAGACAGATGCAGGAGTACAAATGAACAATGAGACAATAATGGTTAAACGATGGTGTGCAGAGATCACAACCTAACAGCGTAAATATTATCAAGTTTTTTGTAGACACCATGGCAAAAGAGAGTTTTAAGGAGGGATATGCAGGTGGGTAATGAGGTAGTTCTGCAGATGATTATGGAGCTCACCAGAATCTTAACACCTACCCCACAGAGGAGTTCCGAGGACCAATTCTTTTTTTAAGACGTGCTCAGATACTATGGTGATGAAGTCTAGATATATACATTAGAGTGGTACAGCTCTTCAGACTTATTTTAAAATAGGGCCCCTGCCACAATGAGTTCACAACCTAAGAGCTTATAACTATACACAAATTTGCGCCTCAGATGCAGGAAGCCCTGGTGGTGACATTAGCATTGGAAATCTATGCAAAATCAGTTGGATTTAAGGATCAGTACAAAGAAGCAGAGGGAGGATATAGTGCACAGCCTAAGAACTGGACTTGAAGTCACAAAGCAGAGAATATGGAAGGAACAGATTAAAAACAGTGAAGAAGAGAGAATAGTGTGGTCTAAAAAGAGCAAGAGAGGAATCAGTGGAATTGGGTGACTTATATTGATATTAAAGTCACTTTAGTAAAAATAATGAAAGTATTTCTATAGAAAACAAGCACAGTGCCTACAACACTGTTCAATTAAGCCAGAATGTTCGGGCAATGGAGCTTTGCATTCATGATGAGTGATAGCCTCGGAAGCCTAAATTTGTACCTCCTCCGTAGGACAGACCACCACTGTGACTATTGATGAGCATGCTTTTGGAGGAGAAAAATTGTTTAATTTAAAATGATCTCATTCAAGAACATGCAACCAAATGCTTAATGCATAGACTTCAACCGGATACATTTAATTAACAAAGTGTAAATGTGCTTTGTGTCATCAGGAATGGACTGTACTCTTAGTATAATAATCATTTATGATTATCTCTATTAAGTTCATTAGAACAAGGGCTCATTCTTTAACTAGAGCCACAAAGCAGTCACTCAAAGCTATTTGGGCCATGTAATCCAGCACACGATTACTGCTGTACTGACTGTTCAAAATATCAACTTGGTTACGGGCCAGATGGAAAGTAAATCTCCGGATAAAGATCTACATAAAATTGCCTCTAGCTACCGAAGACTCTCATGCTTTAGCACTTGCAAAGATATTAAATATAACCAGTATCCAGGTTATAGCTCCTCCATAAACAGATTTGCAGAAAAAGAGCTAGAGGATGAATGGGAGAACTATTAGCAGAGTCCTACCCTCCCTTTCAGTAGCACTGCCAAGGATTGTTCATCACCTTCATTACTTGAGCTGCTGCTGTCACTTCTCACTCTGAGAATGAGCATTAAGAGTACTAATTACTGAAGTCAGAACACAATAGTCTGGGATAATAAATGCTGAAGGAAATTCTCAGATCCCTCAAAGTAGGACAAAGGACACAGAGATGTGGGGTTTTTTATATTTAATGCCAAATTAATAAAATAGCTTTAAGATTAAAGATGCATCTCAAATTCAGTTCAACATTAACATTCATACTGTGGTAGCAACAATAAACCAGTAAGGCTGAGACCCCATTGTACTAGGTGGTGTACAAATATACAATAGAAGACAGACCCAGCGTTCCTATCTTAAAGGCTGTGTCATTATACTTCAGCAGTACTTTGAAAATAAAAATATGTTTATAAATAAGGATTGTATCTTGTGGATGGTTAAAAAACAGTATTTTCTAGTAAAAGCTTGGAGTAAATGTAGGGTTATCCAAGTTGATTAATTACAAAATATCACCAAGATATTCCTGCCTGCAAATACCTTCAAATTCTTTTAAAAAACCCCTCCAAAACTTACACTTGTGATCCTTTCCTTACTTATACATTGTTTATGTAAAGTTTGAACCTATTGGTAGCCCTGATTATTACAGTGTATTGCACTACCACTCTGTTTTGGGCATACTTAATAACTGGAAGAACACTACAAGAGAGTTAGAAGACTCCCTGACCAGTAAGGATAGAAAGATACCCCGGACAAAGTACCATGTGTAATTTCTTTCAATGGACTCCAAGTATTATGTAGGTTTGCCATTAGAAAAGGGAAGGTGGGAAAGGATCACAAGCAGAAAAATAATCAGCTTGTCCCTCATCTCAGGAAAAAAAAAAATCAAGTTTCTAAGAGCTAGTTCTCCCACTACATACACTTCTACCAGAAATTTAGGGAAAACCTTTTCTCTGTGGCTGGTGGTTTCATCAATGATGGGTAATATTTTTTTACACATCTGCCACGATCACAAGTTTGTGGCCACTCCAATTAAAGGGCCTGAGCACCCTCAACTCCCATGTGCTAGTGAACCACGATGGACATTTGGCAGGATTAAGTGAGGAGGAAAAAAGGATCATGTCCTGAAAAAACCACCAATAATGCCTTGGAAGTTGAGGTTAAGAGTGAATTTATTTTTTATGAAGGGGAAAACAACACCACAAATATCCTCCTTCTGTCCACTGGTTTTCAAAATGCATGTATGCAAAAAAAAAAAAAAAAAAAAACCAAACCATGCAAACATTCACTAGCTGGTTATTAAATTAGCATTCTGTACACTAGAAAAAGAGTCTAACAACAAATTGAAACTAGTACGAATGTAACTTAATGTGTAATGAAATCTCATTCACAATTTACATCACTTGCAATTTAATCATAATGTAGGATGACCATTTGCGTTAAGGTTATATGACAGTTTCCAATCTAACCTCCTCTTTTCAAGTTGTTCCTAACTTTCTATGGTTTTCAATATTCAGAAAGAATTTGTCCAGCCTTAAGCTCTGATCCTGCATGATGCTCCATATGGGGGTCAGGGGACTAAGCCCCTATCCAAAGCAGCTTCTTCTGACACTCACCACACAGAAAAAGCTTAAACAAAAATCATTCATCTGAAAGTGAGAAAACACACACTTTCCCTCATAATGAAAATAAAACCATGCAATTTTTTTTTTTAAAAACAATTTTAACAGTAGAAATAGCCGAGGATAGAAAGTTGAAGTTTCACACAGAAATAACCCTCATTGAAAAGAAATGCCTTTGAATGTTTAATTGGAAGCTGACTCTTCCATTACACTCATGAAAGAGTGAAGGTCTTCAAATAGATCAATTATTTTTTTCTTTACTCATTTTTATTAGTTGTTTTTTTTAAAACCATCCCTGAAGGATGGTTTATTTTATTTCTTGTTTTTACTCCAATGTTTGCATTCTAATCATTGTGCAACACCGAGCACCAGATAGATGCTGTATTCGCTGAAATCTCTCGATTGCATCAAATAACAGAACAAAATGGGCCGAGATGCTGCCTCTCCCTCTCAATTGGGAGTTGCCTCCAAGTCTTTCCAAATCTGCTATCACGTAATTTGGAGTTCACAGATTCTCTCATATCAGATCATGTACAATTTAATGACAAAGTGCTGCATGATCCCTTGCAGGTGGTTGCTGGGCCATAAATTAATCTGGGATGTTATGAATGGCCTGGCAGGGATTATCCTGGGAACTTTACCTCCAACTTCCTTGTGATTAAAATCACAACCTTAATGTTGAAACAACAGTCTTAACACCAACTTGCATTTATTTAACACATAAATAGGATTCAGCAACTATAATTTTATATTTGTCTAGTTGGATATAATGGGATTGGAATTATCGGATTTGTTTGTTTACAGAGGACTACTGACTTTTTCCCCAAAGAAGAACTTTATAAAATACAAGAAAGGACAGTTATTGTTTCTAATATAATCTCAATTCTTATATATCATGAGCAGGACTTTGGTTTAATTTCACAATCTAATGTAAGTGCACAGTAGCATACAGAAGAGGCCATCAACTATCCCAAAGACTCAGTGCTTGTAACTCTGTTTAGTTCCACCTCTGCTCTCAGCATCTCACAAAAATGCATCAAAACAAAAACAAAAAAAATCTGTTCACTTGATGGAGTAGGGAGGTGGGAGGGATTATGATCATGCTGTCCATGGTAATACATTGTCATCAAAAGCTAATATCGTACACTGACAGTATCTGGAAAGGGTAATAGCTTGTAAAGCCACTCACTCACATTACTGCTGGAACAATATTGCTTCCTCTTGGAGCAAGTCAGGAAGCAATAACAGAAACTGTTGCATATTATTTTACTTTATTTCTACTTAATGGCATTGGCTGTGAGATGTATTTGATTTTCTCTGTACCTGACCTCAACATGTACATGAATTCCACAGGAAAGTAGTTATCTTGTTTTCAGAAGTGAATGGAAATGAAAGAAGGTGCCACTGATAAAAAGCTGCAGTCAAAACATGGTGATTTTATTTTGAGTGTCATACTATTTTCACGGCATATAGAGTAAAGGGGTGCACTTAAAATGAAGTAACAAGTCTATTTATCGGAACAACTCTCTATTTGGCTCTTTTACACCTCAGTGTTAAGCAGCCAAGCATCATTTTCTTTTTTAGATTAGTACTACAGTGTATTTAGCCTAACTTTGGAATCTATGGAGCTCTGCTGATTCATATCAGCTGAAGATCTAGTCCTAAAATGACTAAGTTAACTTCTTAGGGCTAGATTCTCACATTTACTCATGCTGAGTAATACCTTGTGCTCTGTGAGCAGTCTCACTGATTTCAAGAGACTTAGGAAAGGGACTGATGAATTTAGTAGGTCTATAACAGAATCTGGCTCTTGATGAGACGTACAAGCTAATATTTAATACAATGAATTTTGTTTCTGCCATGTGGGTCTGATTCTTGGTTTTGATGTTGTTCCCACAGCACAAAGGGCACTTAAAAACACTTTAAAAAAGGCAACTATGAATTCCCCTCAGAATAGAAGGGATGTTAGTGGGAGGGAAGGAGAGTGCCAGATGGCCCCACTCCTGGTGATGCAGATTAGGGAAGTTGTTCAACTGCCATAATTTGGGACCGTTTTGGATCCCAGAGACAGCAAGACAAGGTAAATGGAAAACTGACCCATTAGCTGCACCAAACTTAGGATCTGGCTGTGTGCATGCTACTGTTACAGTGTCCATTAAATCCCTATTCCTTTACTGAGAAAAGAGAGAGGATGTGAATAAAGAGTACAGTATTTTTAGTGTATTTTATGCACAAACATTTATACTCCCAATAAAGTGTTTGGATTGGGAAGGCAGAGCAAATCTCATAACCCACAGAAGAAGCAGTTCCACTTTCAGAACTTCAGCAAAAGCAACTATATTTGAAAAATTCCACTCAACCAGCAGCACTCCCTCTTGGCCCCTCTCTCCTGATGCCCTGAAGCCACTGTTCTGGCAACTTCTCAGCATGTGTTCTTTAGTTTCACGCCTGAACATAGTAAAGATCTGTGTTAAGGCTGTCATTCAGTCACCACTCTATTCACAAAGCCTGGGGGAACCCAAAACCAACTGCATCAATGAGTTTCACTAAGCAAAAAAAAACCAAAACCACACACACATTCTCACTTATTACGTGATGGAAAGGAACACTCTGATATGATAAACATTGCTCAGGTAGTGCTTTCCAAAGCACCTTTAGCAATACTCAGCTGGATTTAGCTATAGAACTATAGCCGTTGGCCCATGCTCTTCCCATTTCAGCTGTCTCATTTTCACAACAGAGTTGTTAGTTTTATTTCTTTGCCACTTTTGACCCAAAAGTACGTTTATGAAGTAACAATATTTTGAAGTCCTTTCTTTCATAATTAAAGTTCCTAAGCACATTTAGTATCAGATTTAAGTGTTTTGCAGTGGACCTACTTTAAAACTGTTTTCTGGCCAGAGGATTTAATGGTGGTGGGTTAGTAAATTCATGTATAAAAGCATAAATTATATTGAAACAAAGTAAACAGAAACCTAAGAAGATATCAAAGATATTACATATACATATCACAACCTTAGTATGTTGAAACAAAAACCTTTTTTATGTTTTGTTTTGCAAAGATGGTTTATACCTCTAACCTTCATCATCAGAAGAAAAATAATCCTCCAACAACAAAATCTTTTATTTTCAGTGCCTTCTCAAGTGCACGGAATGACGTTAGCATTCTTCTGAGCATGCAGGTAAGATATCAGCTGATACCAGTTTAATAAAAGGGAAGTGCTATTGGGGCACCTCTCAGAAAACATAATAAGCCAAAAATCATATAAAATGTATTATACAATGAATTCACCTTACCTTGAAAGGCACTGGCTCTTCAGTAAGTGGGCTAACAGGAAGAGAAGTGGTACTACTGGCAGGACTCATATCTGCACTCTGTAAGGAAAATACAGCAGTGTTAAAACTTGTAATTAAGTTTGTGACACGAATATACTGTTTTGAAGTTGAGCTACTTGATGCTTCTTCAACTTTTCATCTGGAGAACTAAAAGAAGAAAACACCCCGTATGTTAATGCTAGGAGAAAAACAAACAGTATCTGAATTCTAATAATTACTAGCAAGCTATATACTCTCTAAAATGGGGTAAGATATTAAATACTTCATTTATCAATAAATTTCCCCCCTCCTTCCCCCCCCCACACACTTTGACTTAACACCCAATAAAATTAATCAACCATTAAGATATGCACACAGATATATATGCATTTAGAGGAGACCACCAGGGAATTATTTGGAACAAATACCACAGCTTCATACAGAACAAACCACGGTGGACAAACTTGATTCATTTATTTTTTCCTGATTGCCAAGTCATCAAAATTAAAGGACATGTATGTGTAATATATCTAGGATTTAGAGAAGCATTTGAATTAACACTTCACAAAATATTACTTTATTTAAAGTGATTCAACATATCCTGCCTATGAGCACTAACATATGAAAGAAGAAAAAAAATGCAGTGGAAGCTTACTGATGAGCAGCAATGCACATAACTGGGGAAAATATCCAGAAAGATGTCCAAGAGATTGGTATAAAGCCCAGGAGTAATTAACAATATTAAAATATTGACTGCATGTGATGCTAACTTGGGACAGGCTGCTAGAAGGAAAGGGTTAAAAATTATTCAAAGGAAAACTATCATGGAAAATAATACAAGCAATACGAAATATACCTGGAGGAAAAAAAGTCAGCAGAACACACAGGCACTCAATGGAAAGGAAATACCTGAAAGTTTTAAAGTCATAAAAAAATAAAATAAAAAATGTAATGGAAAGCACGGTAGACATGTTTGCATGTGCAGCCAAAATTGCATTTACTTTATGTGCAATTCTACTGCATTGCAGAAGGCTTTGTATTTATTTATTTATTTTACTTCCACAGTATGCCCATCGTGGGGGTGGTGGAGAGCTATGATCACCCTCTTAATATAAGAAAGCCTTCACTGTGTCTGCTAGGTGTCAGCTCTCTGACTTCACCAGTCCTGGGCAACACAAGTACCTCTCTTTTAGCATATGCAGGCTCTGTTACCCATCTGTAGGTTACTAGAGGCACATGCCAACCCTCAAGCCCTTTTTCAGCATCTCCCTAGAGTGTCCAGCCCCTGGTCCACTGGACACTTATAGAATTCACAGATCCTTTCGTTATAAATATATGCAAGTGCTGTGGTTAAATGGCAAGGTGATATATGGTGGAACTGCTAAGCGGTGGGTACTGTTCCTTGGAGAGGAATGGAAGTTAAAGTTTATTTACAAAAGTCTAGAGATTTAGGAAGTAGCATGTTGAAGTATGGAAAAGAAATTATTACATTAAAACAAAATCCTAACATACATTCTGGAGCCTAGACTTAATTAACAAGGTACCTTCCTGCCTAATGAAGCTTAGCTCACAAATGTATTTTCACAGTGTTTTCCAGCCTGGCTAGCCATGACTTTCCTTTCATAAAATAGAACAAGCAACCACTTTGTCTCCTCAGTAGAAGATTCAGGATGTACCTGAGTAACCCCAGATATACCATTCAAATCCATTGTCTTTACACAAACAGGAAACTCCTGTTTTGGTTTTGTTTCTGCAGCCTGCTCTTCCCTCCCCCTCTCTGGATTTTGCAGTGTTTTCATTAGCACCAGGCTGAGTAACCCAAATAGACTTCTATTGTGAAGCATACAATATGCAATATAAACATACAATATGCAACATACATATGACACTAAAAATAAGTGTCTCTTCCCTTGTACCTGAGAGGAGCATATTTATCATCTTCTAGTGACCTGCCTTAACTCACATACCTTAAGAAAGTCATTTTCAGTACAAATACACAATTCCTTAAACATTCTCCACACACACATTTTACAATTGATGGATCAGTGGGCTCTTTACAGAGACATCACATGGCACCGTTTGGTTAACGTACTATGCATGTACAGTACCGAGGGGATCCTGGTAAAAAACTATGCGCTTGTGCCTCCATTTAGCAAAAAGGTTCTTGGGTGTCACTTGTATCTATAGTTTCTTGCCTTTCTAAATGGTACATATTATAAAAGGCATAGCTCCCATTTGTAAGAAGCATGCAAACAATACACATGAAAATGAGCTGTAAATTCGCATCTAATTTTTATTTAATCCTTTCAGGTAATTGACAATGAGCCAGAGTGGGAGGGGTGTGGAGAGAGAAAGAGAGAGAACAGTGCAAGGTATAGTACAAACCCAGAGGAGCACACAGCTGGAGTTTATCCACATCCAGTCTGCTCTCACTGCAGTTCCTCCCGTAGCCCTTCTTTGTAATAAAGTTAGAGTAATCTCAGGGAAATCAGTTATCAAAGACAGACATTTCTGGGAGAACCAGCTTAACCTTGACTCTCCCCAGGCATGCAAATAAATAGGAGGGTGGGAGTGATGATTGGTGACTCTCTCTGATGTCATAAGGATACTGCTCAGGCAACAGCAGGGGGCAGGAAATGTGCACTGTGTGGCGGGAAGGGGGGGGGGGAAGGGACAAGAGGAAGGGAGGGAAAAAAAGCAGACTTTTCCAGTGTTCTGGTTTTCCCAAATTTCTTAATAAACCAACACCACAAAATATACATTGGACATCATTCCACTTGCATTAATTAGTGCCTGAAATTTGGTTTAAATTCTCCATGGCATGTTAATTAAAAAAAAGGGGGGAGGGTTCCAAAACAAGGTGAGAGTAAATTACAGACCCTGTAAAAAACAGACAATTTATATACAACCATAATATGATCTCAATACTCAAAGACCATAATTTATGCATAGAGGAACAAATTGAAGTGATATGGATAATCATTTTGGTATTTCCTAATTTTTTTTCCATGCCTGAATTTGCAACCTGACCCCCAAAAACTTCATTTTAAAAGGTTGCGTGTATAACCTGCCTAAAAAAACAAAAAAGCCTCAATTATAAAAAAGTTTAAGGTTTGAAGTCAAGCACTGAGAAACTAGGAAATGCCACAATTAATATTGTTCATGTAACCTTCATGCACACAGCCGTTGTTTTTGGAAATGGCTAAACTGATACTAAGGTTGCCCAACAGTCTCCATTTTAAGACCTTATTTTCAGTTGCTTGTAACTTTGTCGAACTTCATCTTCTATCTTGAAATTTTGCAACCTTAATAGTGTGCTTATAACATAGGGTTTGCTTGTTCTTTTGTCTATATACAAATAAAACTGCTACCAAAATACTTAGTCAAGAGCACTTCCTCTTTACAAAAGATACCTGCCATATATTACATGGCAAAAGTATCTTAAAATATAATCCTGGCAGCACACTGCATTTACTGCGTAAGCAAGCAGTAGTTTCTAATACCTGTATAATCTCCAGTAAGGTTTCATTTGATTGTGTGTGTCATGTAGTGTCGAACTTGAAGGATGCATCTGTTGCCTCAAACCACTCTCTAATTAGATCAGTCAAAGTGATATCCCTGTTAGGTTTGTTGTTGTCATCCTCCCAGTCCTCCATGCTTTCATCACACAATTCTGCTATTTACAATAGTTCAGACTATTGCCTCCAACATTCTGACATTCAAAATATTTCAACTTGGAGTAATGCAGAGTTTTGGTGTGTGGAAAAATATATTAGAGGAGGGAAGGCTTTAAAAGGCACATTCAATTCTGGTAATATATGTTCAGTGGTTTAAAAGTTATATATTGTTGGCCTGGTAAATTGAGGTATACTGGAAACGCTCCATTTCTTAAAAAACATTACCTTGGTTAGACTGTGTCAACACCAGTTCTATAAATGAAAACAGATTTGACTCACCTCAAACCGGGTTTGCTTTAGATATAGAATCCTGCCTTTAAACTGATCTTCTGTAGGAAGAGGGTGTTATACCAACTTTGTTTAATTGTGCCATAAAATACGTGCAGTGTCTTCTGTATCATTCACCGAAAGAAGCCAATTTAATTTGTTACATCTGCTTCTCAGTAAAGGGTAAACACTGCTATGATAGTGGGCAGACACTGACTTCTCTGGAGATCAGTATCAAAATTTATTGATGCAAGTTAATACCGATAGAAAATCTTCATTGGATATTAGAGCCAGAAAACAAATAAATCTTGATAAGAACTGAAGAAAGGAGACGACAGTCTGAATACTTTATAGCGGTTACAGAGGGGGAGTGGAGGAGTGTTGAACTTATTGTCAGGGTAATAGTTTTAGTTGTATTAAAATACAGGTTCAATACCATTTTCTAGTCTAGATACTGAATATAACCAGCATCTGATAGGAAGAAGTTGCAGAAGTAAGTAAGTAAAAAAACCAAACACAAACAAAAAAGCCTTTTACTAATCAGAGGGTTATATTTGGACAGAAGCATTTCAAATCAACTATGGCCAATATAAAAATTTCAAGAGAAAAGATAGCATAATTTCAGTCTGGCTGTAATAAATGCATGAACAAGCACTATCCCAGCCTTGTGATCGCTCTTTAAGATGTTAAAAAAAAAAGTCACCACTTTCTGTCACAACCTGGGGTGTGTCATGCAGCCTGTGTACCATACCAGCATTTTTAACAGGCTACTAGCCCACACTAAGTTTTCCCAGGCTGATCAGGATGTGCTCTCCCAGATGGTTTCATGGGCATCTCTTCTCCCTACCCTCCCGACCAACAGCAATCAGGTACACCTGACCGGGGGTACCACCTCAGTTCCTCCAGAAAGCAGATTTCTAGCCTTTTCCCCAGGTTCCTCCTGATTGGGATGGGGAAGATAATAGACCCTACTCTGCTCCCCTGAATCTTCATCGGGATGACAGCAGATCCCGTGGCTGTTCCTGGGTGCCTCTTTGCACAAGTCAGAGAGGTTAGCTGTTCTTCCAGCTTTTCACCAGATCAGGTACTGAAACCTCCTACCCCAAGTCAGTCCCTACTTGAGGAAGGCATGGCTCTGAGTCTCCACAGAACTCTCCAAGTCCACTCTAAGCAGAAAGGGATATAACCAAGTGCTAGGAGCCTAGAGCTGACCCAGCACTCGGTCACTATGGTATACTATTCCACATCTAGAGAGAACTTAATTGGGAGGGTGCTCAATGGCTTAATTGGCAGGGGGCTGACAAGCTAATATGAGCAAGCTACTCATCAGCTAGGAACTCAGTTCAAGGAGAGGAAGGAAATGCCAGGGGGAGGTTGGCAGGGGCCAGGGAGATCTTTTCCTTTCCCTCTCCAGAGAGTGGACTACAGGGGAAGTTTATGTCCACTTGTATATAGCTGCACAAACCTGTACCGATGAACTGGTAAACACCACACTGGCACTTATAAACCTGGAAAGCATCCAGCCTGTTTGTGGTGGTCTGGCAGCCTGCTGCAGGAGAAAAGAGGATTGCTTGGTCTCCGTTGGACACTCAGGAAGGGGGAATAGAATTTTAACTGGGCATCAGGAGTTCAGAGAGATGGAGAAGGGAACAGAACTTATCAGGAGAAAGAGGTGAACATTGGATGGATGGTAGGAATTCCACAGAGATCAGGAGGGGCAAGAAATGGGCCAGCGCTCTGGTATTTGAGAGTTAGGAGCATAACAATTCCACTTTTTCTCATTTGAATTGCCTGTATTTAGGAACAAGTTGCCCTGGTCAGCATATACTTTAACACCACATAAATCTTCTTTATAGTGTCAACTTCCAAATTTATCTGGAAGGTTGACTAACTTTAATTTTCTCATCAACACACAAACTGAGAATGAGTGTTGTATAAAGGGAATAAATCCTCAAAGGCAATGTTGGATAAATTTAAATGAAAAGTAAAAAGTTACTTCATTCTCCTTCACCCCCATCTGTCTGATTCTTTCCAAATTCTCCTTTACCATGCAAAGATGAAGAATTTAGTGTTTGCTTTAAATGTGCATGTTTGTTTATTACCACTGTCACAGTTCCAGGGCAACTGCATCTGTATTCCCTCTCCATGGACCCTCAAGGGCATATAATCTAAGATTCTCAGCCACCTCCACTCTTGGGCAGAGACCCACATCTCTCCCCCTCCTTAATGGGGTTTTTCCAGGCTGCACAGTTCCCTGCCTACACTGATATTTCTAGTAAGCTAGATTGCCTCAGCAGGCCAATATCTGTGCTTTTTTCTTTCTCTCTTTCCAAAAGACTATGAATAGCATAATGCCCCACAGTTAATTTACCACACAGTTCTTTATAAGCAAGCACATTTATTCTTAAGGTGTAAGCATTATAGAAAAAAATTACAATACACATGGCATACTAAAACCTTACCTGAGGTCACCCATCAGTCTTTTATGGCCTTATTAGGTCAAGACCTTCCAATCCTTCCCCAAGAAGGACTGAATTCCCCTTTGGACAGAGAGTCCTGTCTGTTAGCTGGATCAGAAAGGAGGCCCTAGCTCCGTTTTAACTCCGGCTCTTTATCCAAAAGTTCTTTCTTTGTCTGTTGTTGTTTGGAGAATCTAGACTGAACTAGTATACATCAACCTGTCCAGGAGATGGTACCTCTCCGTGGTGGTTACAACCTGACAGATTTGCCTTGATCCCCACCCACTGCTTCTAGTTCCTGGAGAAGATATGATAACCCTCCCCAATGGAGCAGAAGACAGTCATACATAAACCATTCATGTAAAACATGGACCCCCAAAGGTACTTCAATTTAACACAAATAAGATCCCCCAAGGATAGCCATGAAATTGCCATGTGTCACAACCACATCTGAGTTTAACACAGATGGTTCATTTATTTTATAATCCCACCTATTTTATTTGTTTCAAATTATTAAAATATAAACAACTGTCAGTCATACTATTAGTTTCTATTAGGGAAGTGGTCCAAAGACCTGACATCTTGGAAAGACTCCTATAGATTTCAATTGCATCAAATTAGGCTCCCCTACCTTCATGAAAGGCTTATCCTGTACAGAAAAAAATAAAATATACAGTAATGGTACATTCCAGAAGAGCCAGGGAGAGACTAGGAAGACTGTGGAAAAAAGTGGGTGTTTGTTTGTTTTGCCACATAGCGGTCAGATAAATAAATCACTGAGAATTTCCCTGACTATCTGTTAACTCCTAGTTCAGGACCCCAAATCTATCCCTCTTCTTGGGGCACAGAGCAAGCTCTGATGGTACCTAACAGCTATCAGCATGAACTGTGAAACTTCAACAGGCATATGCTATAGAAAACAGCTCATTTAAAACATTCTTATAACTATTTTTCAATTACCTAACGTTTGTGCCTGTTATCGTCTTTTAGAGGAGACGAGAGTTCTCTGGCCCGTGGGCTCAGCACCAGGGATGAACACCCGACATTTACTGGCTTGCCAGGATGGAATTTTGGTTTCAGGGGCAGGAGAAGAGGAGAGTAACAGCATTTCCTTCACTTGTTAAACTTTGTCATTCCTGATCCTGTGCCTCTGAGGATTCAGTACTACTGCTTCACACTGTGAGCTCTGCTCAGCAAGTCCAATTGACAGACTCCTGGCAGAGACTTGTACACTGTTCCAGGACTAATGCACGCCACTCCGTACTTGCAGTGACACTGAAGCAGTGTTTTCAGAACAGTAGGGTTTATCAGTCAACTAGAACATAGCATTCAAAGTCCTTAGGTTAGCCTAGAGACTTAAAAGGTTAAACCATCATCCATTCTGTTCAGTCCAGACCAATTCACCATCCAAGTTGAAGTGAACTACATTTTCAGGCCCCGTGTCTCTGACTTCCTTCCTTCATCAGTTCCCAGGTGAGAGAGCTCAAGCTTCTTCCAGAGCTCACACTTATTCCCCCAGTCCTTTATTCTTGAGCTGGGGTGTCTGCTTCGCTTCACTGCTGAGCGGTGGGAAAATCCTTACCCTCTTGGCTGTTGGTTGCTAGGTGTCAGCATCCTGATGACTGGGCTTTTCATTGTCTTCCTGGATTTTCTATTGATATAGGTTGGCCACTGCCAGTCTTTTGTAATGACCCATTCAGTCCCTCAGATAGCTAGGCAACTCACATACCTGTGTCTCTTAGTATGACCTGACAGCAAATTTAACGGCTAGTCTGCATTTAAAATTTACAGTGGCACAGCTGTCTCTCTATAAAAGCGCTTGTGTAACCGCATTATGTCAGTAGGAGAGGTGTCTTCTGACGACATAATAAAACCACCTGAACAAGCACCAGTAACTATGCTGGTGGGAGAGCATCTCCCATCGACATAGTGCTGTCCACACAAGTGCTCATGCCAGCAAAATTTGTGTTGCTCAGGGAGATTTTTTTTTCACACCTTTGAATGACAAAAGTTTTGCTGGCATAAGTGCTAGTGTAAACAAGACCTTTGTCTTTTTCTCCCACTGCATAGCCATGTGAAGTACAGGCGAAACTGGGGCACGGATCGGCTTCATTAAAAAAAAAAAAAAAAAAAAAAAAAAATTACAAAAATTCCCAATTCATCACAATACTCAATAGTGATTCACTGTCTATTTAATGGCTTACATTTAACTTTTATAAAGGAAATAGAAAGGATTCTTTGAAAGGGCATCATATTATATTTAGAACAAAAATCAGTTCATACTGTTCTTATAGATTTCCTTTTCTTTAATTCATGAATTTTTCAACTTACCAGATACACTACCAATAAAGCCAAATAACCCCATACCACACAAACTATTGCTCAGCTTTGCCATGTTTTCTTTTGTGCATGGCTATCTCATTTCAAGAAGTAATTCGCTCTGATCACCCATTCTCACCTCCTACTCAATGGTTGTCATTAGGCCTCAAGTACCCGGCTTTCATCCACCTACCCCATTGTTGTCTATTCCTTTGGATGCGTATATGTTGCCTCCTGTATATGTTGCCAATATTTGCTGTATTATTTTTACCAACTGCATCTGAGGAAGTGGGCTGAAGCCTATGAAAACTTATGCCTGCTGAAATTAAATTTGTTAGTCTTTAAAGTGCTACAGAACTCTCATTGTTTTTGCTGTATACAGACTAACAGGGCTACCCCCTGGAACTTTGTGCATGAAACTCACCAGTTCTATCCAGATGTAAATCTCATTTTCAAATCTGAATTTAAAATCACAACACATTCAATCTGGCCCTCATTAGTAACATTGCTCCAGACATTGTCCAGTTGTTGTTTTGTCTTTCTGCTGCTCTGTAGATATCAAGAGGGATGTTGCTAGATTTTAGCACTAGAAAGAGGTTTTGATTTGAGGTTGTGTTTATATTTCAACAGCTCTCAGAAAAGATTCCGTGTCCCTGGATTGTGATGTATTTCACTCAGGCTTTAACAAGCCGCTTTACACTTCTTAAATAGTCTGACTGCAATTATCTCACTACTTCATCAGCTCTCAAAAGGGCCTTTACAATTTAAATATGGAACCACTTCTGACAGGTCATTTTAACTTATTTAAATGCAGAGAATTCATTCTCAAGAAACCCTTGCAGTACCTAATAAGAGCTCAGTGAAGGAAAGTATGTTGACATCTGTATGTACTGCTCTAACTACCAAGCACAAGGAGCAAAAAAAGCCTTCCTTAACCTAAGAAAAGCCCTGTGGAATGCCATCCTACCATGCCATGGGTGTTTTCACTGGTTGCATCACATTCTGTTACAATCTATCACCTACAATATATTGCATAAATACAAGATTCAACTGATAATTCCTTATTTACTACACCCTGTTCTTTAGCAGAAAAGAATTTTAAGTCTTTCCACAAATTCAATCCATTCCCTTGTGAGACAACCTTTTAGCTCCTGCCTTCAGGGTCACATTAAAGTACAATAGTGAATTTAGCAGAGACTGCTGTAGTTAAGAATGCATGGAATGTTTCTAGTAATTTTTGAAGTTTTCTAGGCTTAGCTTCCACTTTAACCTGATTTTTCCCTTTAAAAAAAAAAAAAACTTAGAAAAGTAATTAAGCCCTTTTTGAATGGAAGGACAGTGGGGGAAAACAAAAGAAACCCATTATATAATTAATTCTGACCCTTTTGTGTAATTAAAGACTGTATAGTGAGGCAAATGCACAATCACATACAATTCTTGAAGTCAATGCAATATCAGAACACATTGTTCTACAACCTTACGTACATGTATATTGCATCTTGCAATTTTTGTCTATGCCAGACAGATTTCATGGAAGTCATTTATATGACAAGTACACAGTAAACCGTGCATACCAAAAATACTAGATAAGCCTCTAAATTCACAATCAAGTAATCCATGTATTTAACAACCTCAGTCTATGACCAACATTTATGAAAGGTTTTGTTGCTGGTTGAAAAGTAAATGTGGAACAGCTGGCTAAATCATTAAGATACATGGCCTTACAGATGAGAGGCTCTGATATAAAAAATAGTTAGTAAAAATATACTGAACATTTTTTAAAAATTCAAGTAAAAATTGTTTGAGCAAAAATTTTGAATTCTGAAAGAGGTCGTGGATCTCCATCTTCGTTTTCCAACCAGCTCCAATTAGGACAATGAAATTAGCACAAGTCTAAAAATATATATTACAAGATACTACACACGTAAGATTACAGAAACCATAGATTATGTTATATCCTATAAGGTTTTCTACTAAGTTGGAGCCCTGCATCAGAGGCTTCAATGAAGCTCCACAGGAGCACAGGGAATCAGCCCTCAGAATCCCCTGCCATTCCAGGAATTTACATTATATTATTTGAGAAACAGGATGTGTTGATGTAATTGAAGAGTGGGATAAGAATGCATATGGAGAAGGGGCAGAGTTAAAGGTGATTCATGAAGCCTTCACGGATGCATTTCCTTTTTGAGTTCTTACTGAGTTCAAAGTGAACATTTCTGTTTGCATTTTCCCCCCATGCAGTTGTATAACAAATTTATTAAGAGATGTGAATTCCTGATAAAGCCTTCAGCAATAACATATTCGTTTTTTCTTTTGTGAAGTCCAGGAATATAAGTGAATACAACCTCACTGTGGTTAACATTAATAGGGACACTGGGGAGAAAAACTGAACACACCTTTAAAATCTATTTAAATAAATTCAAGAAAGAGCTTTTTGAAAAGCAGAAATATTTCCTTTAGATAAATACTAGCTATCCCACCGGATTTATGGCTTATTACAACATCCTCCCCCCACCCTTTTTTTTTGTCCTATGATTACATAGGTGTTAACGGGCCACTTCACCTTGAATCTCCCTTAGAATATGGGCTAATTACCTATGTTAAACAACCTGTTCCACCTTGTATTCAGCTGTGACACATAGAATACCTTTCCCAGACCTGAAGAGGAGCTTTGTGTAGCTTAAAAGCTTGTCTCTCTTACCCACAGAAGTTGGTCCAATTAAAAAAAAAATATATACACACACATTACTTCACCCACCTTGTCTCCCACCTTCTTAAGAACAGTTGGCATATCTCCCCTCTGCCTTAGATTTAGAGCACCATGTTCAATTATTACTTATTTTGCAGTCTGGTAAGTATCAAAGCATATTTTGCTTAGTGTGTCACTCAAAATGTGGTGAATACGTATTATTTGAGATGGATTAAACAGAACTATTAGGAAAATCAACCACCAAATCTCAAAGGAAAAACTGATTAGAAAACACACCATCAGACTCTCAGTGCACCTCCCACCCCATTCCACCTATAGAATGATTTTCCTATTAAGGCACAGCATACCCTGCAGTTTTTGAAAAGCTGCACAAAAGGCTTGCCAGTTCTCACCACTCATGTGATGTCCTGTCCTTCCACTTCAAATACAGCAACCCTCCCATGATCTCCTGTGCTCCTCCAGGTCCCTTTTCCCTTCCCATTGCATCCATTTCCACACTCCCGTTCTCCAGTACCTAAACCCAGTTCTGTATCACTGAAGCCTACAATTCTTCATGCTGACACAAAGATTTCCCTGACTGTGGCACAGCAAAAATAGAAGCCTCTGAATGCATTTGAAAAGAAAAACCCCGTCCACTTCTCTACACTGCAGATAAGATAGGAGGAGGAGAATGCGGCTTCTGACCCTGCCACCTGGCTGCTTAGTGGAGGCTTTGTGGGTGAGTGTAGCAGGAGCTTTCAGAGGCAGAGAGGTGAAGACAGAACAAGTGACGACACAGCTCCTATGCTCCTAAGTTTGACTCTGCATTTGAGTCACAAGTGAAGGTTTGTTTAGCAGCTGCACCCGTGTCTTCTAGGAACATTTAGCGGAATCAGAAAACCACCACCCAAAATAAACAAGTTGGCCTGCAGAGTAGTCTATTCTTGGAACCACATTGTCCATGGAGTTGTACAGTGTACAACTAATGGTCACTACAGTGGCGTGCAGAACACAAACCCATGCTACTCCTGGCTCTAGTCATGCTATTTCTCCCTCACTCTCATGAGTACTGAGCTCATGTACATATTTAATGAGTCCCATTTTTCATGCTTCTTGAATTAAATGTGTGAGGAAATAAATTATAACCCTTTTCTCTTCTACCTTTACAAACAGTCAGGTACTATATACACAAAGAATTATCTTTGAAAATATGTTGCTGGGGTAGTAGCAGCACCAGCCACAGTACAACAAACAAACAATGTAATTTAATTGACTTTATGTATCACAAGACAAGGCCAACTATGTGAAACTCAAATATGTGAAACTCAACTTAAGTATTTCAAAGTCAGGCACTCAATTTCAGAAGTGCTCAGGCAACCTTAATTTGGCATCCTTGTGAGTATGCATTAAGATACAATCTTTAATTACATGACCACATCCTATTTTTCCACAATTATACTTAATGCAGCGCAAAGGATGGACAGTACTCACTGAATGACCATATATTCGTTTTTTATTTTATCCTCATTGTTAGGTGAGTGGCACCATCCATTAACAACTGTGCATTATTCAAGCCCTGAAGACAAATATGAATTTCCTTATAGGCTTTTCTATGACACTCGTTACTGTATTATTTGAGTGCTTCACAAGTATTAGTGAATTTATTTTCTCAGTACCCCTGTGAGATAAGATGGTATTAATATCCCCATTTTAAAGATCAAGAACTGAGGCAAAACCACACACTAATTTTGGGTTCGCAATCAGAGATGCTCATCACTCAATTTTTCAGAAAAATTAACACTCTCTAAAATTATCGCACATATATAACGTTGCATGAGTGTAATGTATATGCTTTAAAAAGTAAAAAATGCAAATGATGTTTGGTGTTATTGGTTTACTGATTGTGTTGCTGTGTATGGGCTGTGTTGTGCTGGGGTATTTGCATGGATTTGTACAAGTGGCAAATGAGGGCTGTGTACTTTGAGAGGTTGTGTGCATCTGTGGTTGTGCATGCTAGTTGCGTTGTGCTGGGAGACTAAGATTGCAGGAATGTCACTGTAAAGCCTATTATATAGACAGTACTGTCTTTTACTTGTGCTCTTCTGCAGTCATCTCCACAAAGTTATAGGACTGGATTCTGTAATCAGATCCAACACCTTTTCATCATTCAGGATTTGGGAAGTGGAAAGAGGCTGAAAACTGGCCACAAATGGTGAACAGATAATTCCCCTGAAACTGGCCACAAATGGTGAACAGATAATTCCCCTGACAGAAGTGAATTTCTTAATCAGCACAGGTAAGCTGGCTCCACTATCTTGGCCTTTAGTAAAAGGGGAACATTAGGGTGGGTAGAGGGCAGGGAACAGATGTGGTAGAGGCCCTCTCAGCTACACCTGTCCTCCACTAATAGATAGTCCATTAAAGACCATGTTACTAACAGAAATTAAAGCTGCCCAGAATCAACTTTGGCTCTTGACGGGCCTTCTTAAACTGGCCCGGTCGCTGCGGCCCTTCCTCGGGTCCTGACCCCGGAGGAGGCCACAGCGCTTTTTTGTAGGGGAAAAGTTCACACTCCAGTAGTCTATCGCCCCGGCCCTGAGGCAGGGTGAGCAAGCAAGCAGTTAAGGGCTCCGGCGCTGAGGCAGGGCGAGCAAGCAGTGGTTCTGCTCTGGCAGCAGTTGAGAGGTTGAGGCTCTCCCGGGGTGGCTAGGAAAAGGGGTGGGAGGGGAAGGGGGACACAGGCCCACCCGTCTCCACTGCATCCCAGCCCAGGGCCCTAACAGTGGCAAAGGCATTGCCACTGAGCCAGCGTGGCTCCTGCCGCTACACGCCGGCAGGGTTGCCCCAACTCAGCCACCGTCTATGGCTGCCCCCAGGCTACTTCCTCCCTATATCCCCCTGTACCTGCTTCCCCAGGGTCATTGGGGTCTGCTGTCTGGGGTAGGCCTGCCAGTCCCTGTAAGCAATGATTTTTCAGTTAGCCTAAGTAACTCCATTTTGTCTAGCTGTCCACAAGTAACCCAGGATTGTAGAAGGCCCCGGTTATCAGCTAAAGAAGAACTGCCCTGCCAGATCCGGATAGTTCCAGTTAGCAGGCAAAGTAAAGTATCAGCAAAAATTAAAACAATGAACTAGTACAGGGACCTATCACCTCGTGCAAAATAGTCTTATCTTCGTCTTGTAGCCTTGTAGGTTGCCAAGTATGCTTATGTAAGTTAAGCTACTGCACATGGGTGTCTTCTGTTTTATGCTTGTATAAAAGTGTAGTAAAGCTTATTTTCAGGGTCTTTTGTTCACTGGCTGCCTGTGGCTATGTGACTGACCTTCTGCAAAATAAAACTTTGGAGACTGCCCGGATTCCTGTATGGGTTTCTTATCTATGCAGGGCAACGAACCAGACTGAAATTTCTCAGAACATCCCTCCCCTCCAGTGGCAGCAATGCGGGGAGCTCCTCTTCAAGGGGCAGTTCCTCTAGGTCACTGGGTTCTGGGAAGGGTGCTGCCTCAGGCAGCTTGTCGAGATCTGGTCCCGACTCTGGGGGCTCGGCGGCTGGCAGCTCCTCCAGGTCCCATCCAGCCTCGTGGGGTGTTACCCATCTGGGGACTCGATCCAGTCCCGGGGTTCAGAGGCCTGGGTCTGGCGCTGCGGTTCAGGGGTCTCGGCCCAGTCTCTCTGGCCGGGTTGTATGGTCCAGCTACGAGACGGCCCTACCCAGTCTCTAGGCCCAGTTTGGTCCGGGGTAGGTCGAAGTCTCAGCTCCAGCCTAGGTCTCAGCCGGCGGGGCAGCATGTCTGCCTCTGGCGGACATCTGCTCCTCACTGAGCTCTGGGGCCTGTCTGTTATACTCCAGGTGCCCTGAGAGGCTCCACCCCGCTTGGGCCAATTGGGCAGCTTCGGCAGCCCTATCATGGCCCGGGCTCCTGGGTTGCCGGGCAGACTGGCCTGCTGGCCCCTTTACACTCCGGCTGTTTGGTTGCTGGTCAGGCTGCTCTGTGGGGCTATCCCTTGTCCAGCCCGGCCGCTGTGGCCCTTCCTCGGGTCCTGACACCAGAGGAGGCCACAGCGCCTTCCTACATGGGGCCAGAACTGGCCCTGAGAATTCAGAGATCAAACACAGGAGAGAATCAAGTTTATAAAAGCTTCCTCATGTTTACTGTCTCTTTTGTATATACAGGGTATAGCTTTCTCTAGGAGGCCTTACAAGAGAAAATGTGAAGCAACTTAATACATTTTTAGTGCAGCGTTACCTTCTCCTTCTCCCTTTCAAGCATGGAACATGGAATATCAATTTGCACTGAATAAAACACACTGGAATAAAATGAAGCAGCACCTACAATGTCCATCCTAGCATCCTAATTGATGTAAATATGGTAACTCCAATGAAGCAATTTAACAATTGTTAAACGTATCCAAAGATTCTAAGAGCTAATCAGTTAACACAAGTGCATCTGAGGTTAACCATAAAACACAGGTGTATTATTCACTGCATGCATTATTCACTCTGTCTAGCGGTGCACTTTGCTTTCAATTAAACTGAACTAAAAAAAATCAGCAAGAAGCTAATCGGAATAATTTACATTGCCTATAAATTATTATTGATAGCTCAATATCAAATTTATCATTTGGGAAAAGTAACTGATGTGTTTTTAATAAGTATAATAAAATATTCCAAGCCACTACAGGATCACAGTAATAATTGTTATGCTTAAAAGTCAATAATGATAAATAGAATAAATGTTAAAAGGTATCACGAATGTCGTTTTATTGCCTTGTGATGCACAAACTCATGTATTTTCATCCCAAATTATGGCATTTGAATGATCAATTAGCATTTCCATAACACTGAATGCTTCAAAAGTATTTCGAATTTAAGGGTTTTTCATAGCAACAGTTATTTTATAATTCCAGAGTATGTGAAGCAACTGAATACGAGGATACAAAATACAAAAACAAAAAAACAGACTATTAAGGATCATTATATGGTCTTCCCAGATTTTTCCATGCTAATCCTATAATTATTAGGATTATTTGATTCTTTAGGACCAACAGGAATTTTGCATGTGTACCCAAAGACAGAATTTGGCAGTTGGTGTTTGCTCTCCTAAATACAAAGAATAATCGATCATGTTTATCAATGGTCTTCACTCTAAATGCATCTAGGAGACAGTAGCTAAGATCTACCTTGAGGACTATGGCAGATACAAATGCCTGTGCATCAGATGCACATTTGATTAAAAATGGTGCATTTAATGTTTATCAACAACATATATAAATGTTACAATAAAGTTATTAACACACATAGGCCAAAACTAATGTGATACCCCATGAACCTGCAAACTACTTTGATGGGGATAATCAAGGTATTTCACGATATAATAATAATGTGGATTTGGTGTATGTCACTTTCCAAAAGACAACTCTCAATTTTAAGAAATATTTAGCTGTTCTCTTTAAACCACTCAGTGTTCTTAGTGGTACTCCAGTTCCTGGAGTTGGGTGATTGTGAGAATCTCAGCTCTCATTTTTAATAAAAGTCAGTCTCTAGCCCTCCTGGTTGCAGGGGGCAATCTTGAAAAATGAGAACCGTCAGTGCTCAAAAGCAGAAGATAAAACAAAAGAAGAAGTGTTAAAAATAAATACATACATAAATCTCAAGATATTTTTGGGCCTAACTCATGATTTTTGAAAACCTGGGGTTGGTAATTCTGTGTACAATATACCTTGGAGGGTAGTTGCATATCAACCTATCAATAATGTTTTGTCAAACTGCAACATCATTCTTTGGGATAAGTGGGAATGCCTGAACATTGCAGCCTTGATCACGCACAGCTTACTACTTATCTAGGACTTGAAAAAACTACTTTCCATCTCACCAAGGAGAGTAAGAAGCTGTCCTGGATGAATGCCCTGAATGCTGTGGAATTGGAAATTCTAGTTCTTAATATTGCGAAGAAATTTTCCAAATAATCACCAAGTTTAAGCCTCCTATGTTTTTGGCTTTACGGACAAACAGCTACAAAGCCCCTTTGCCTATTCAGAGCTTTCCCAAGCTAGAGCAAAATAAAAAATGACTAGGAGTCGTGTCAATTTCCACTGCAAAGGTTGTGAATTCTGCCTGTAGCAATGAACTGAAAACAAAAACCACATCAGTTTCACTCTGCTGCTACTGGAAGGGAAAGCTATTCAGTGGAGGAGGTGGCCCCCTAAAAAAAAAAAAAAAAAAAAAAAAAAAAAACCACACAGGCTGGATGAAAGAGTAGTTGAGATCACCCACCTGCACAGTAGCAAGGAGGCTGAGAGCAGCAAGAAACAGTGTCTCTCTCTCACACACACACACACACACACACACACACACACACACACACACACACACACACACACACACACACACTCCTCTTTTATCAAACAGTAGGTTCTAGAGTGGGTGGAAGAACAGAAATCTCCTCCTTCCTTTTGGGGGTCAGAAAGAGCTTTTTGGGTGGGGTTTCAGACACTGGAGGCCGATACAAAAGATCCTGTGGAATAGGGTTATAAAGGCTCATCCCCAGGTTAGCAGGGAAAAGATTAGTGCTCTCTCTGTAGGAAAAGCCACTGATACCGGACATTTCTGCAGTGGTGAACAGGGGAGTGGGGCAGAGCCAATGACAGGGAACTACAGATTTCTCTAGAGTGTATCTATTAGGGGGGCTAAGGAGAAAGCTAGAAAGTTTTTCCTTCACTTTGGTTGACCTGATCAAGCCAAGCTGTACATCACTTTTGACCCAGATGAAGCAGCTGTATTTTATGTCTGTTTAGGACTTGTGTTTGGCCCTTGAAGCAGTTTAAGAACTTAGGAATTCCCATATTGGATCAGTTCAGTGCTCCATCTACTGCAGTATTCTGTGGCCAATACCGGGTACTTCAGAAGACATTGCAAAGAACACTGTATCAGACAGTTAAGGAACAAGAGAAATTTCATCTTTAGTCAAACAGTTGGACATTAGCTTATATTCTGAAGGATGAGAATTTGCACCACCTCCAAATCGTGTTTGTGTGTTTTAATACGTCTGTGTATGTGCAAGATATATGTATTTTAAATCCTCATAGTTATAACTCTGAATGTTCTTAGCCCATATAAATCTCCAAACTTTTACTGAAACCTGATAATTACCTTGGCTGTCTTATGGAAATGAATTCCACAAAAGAATTGTTTTCTTCCCTTTTCATAACATCACACACATTTAAGGGGTCTGAATATTATTCAGATGTGGTCCAAGAGGTTCTTAATCTCTCAGAGTATTTAAATAGGAGTTTGATTCAAGAAAGGTATTTTTAGAAATATGTTTAATAAAAAAAAAGCAATTAAGAGTAAGGGAGAGAGACTGGTAAGTCTGCCCCCTTAAGGGTAGTAGTATCTAGCGCTCAGCCCACCCCGCCACATTCTAAGGTTTTGAAAGGTTCAGCACACACACATGGACTTAAGTTATACTGATACAGAGAAAGCAGTTATGGGAATAAACTGTGCTTGTGAGGATATCCTATCGTTGTGTCTTTAGGGGAATGAAACCTTGCAAAATGGGTGTGGCGAGGCTCCCCCTCACCCAACCAATTTGGGATAAGCTGGGGAAAAGGGATCTGCATGAATGCTGTCTCTGCCCACATGGTAGGGTAGATTCCTTCAAGAGTATGTGGCTTCTCAATTCTCAGAGCCTGAGGAATAACTGGGGGGAAAGAGGTCAGCTGAGGGAGAAGCAGGCTATTTTACAACCAAGCTCCAGCGAGAGGGAGTGACCATTTGAAGCAGAACCCCAGCTTCAAGAACGTGGTGGGCAGCAGGTCTCCTGAATTCAGATGAGAGCAGACCAAGACTCTTGTATGGACTGAGAGCAGGGTGACCTGGTCTGACTAACTAAAAGTTCGTAAAAAGACTTAATAAAAATCAGATCCCATAAAGGGGGTTATACTTTCTGAACCTAGCGAAGTCTTGATTGACACAACCGAAGGGATGCTGAGTGCACACAAGGAGACATGCATTAGGCAGCACCTTATGACAGTTAGTACCAGAAGTGGGACATCTGAGCAGTGAGACAAAAAACACTTCCCTGAGTGAGAGATTTCCCCCGCACTCCATACCTATGTAGGTAAGGCCAGCAACAACTGTGGGAGGGCCAATTCCTATTTTTTGAAGTCATCACGTAACTGGAACACAACAATCACCACAGATGTTCAAAGAAGTAGGGGCTCATCTAAGCATGTGCACTGACTGCAGAAAAAAAGGGGTATGTAAGATGCATCTGCCATATGTGCACAACAATGAACAGATGAGCCAAGGCAGCTCTGAGGCAGCTGCAAGGCCTCAAACTTTTAAGGACACCCTATTGACCCATAGTGGGAAAAAGACCACTGCTGCGACAAATCAAAGGACTGAGAGGATTGACTGTGAAGACTAAGGTCAATGTTTCAGGTGTGGGAAAATGAGGCACATAGAAAGGCACTGCCCTGTTAAAAGATTAAACTTGCAACATATGGGCCATGGCTTTGGGGAAACTAGGAAATGCAGAAGTGCACGTGGGGGTACTGAAAGCAACATGGTCTCATGTGCAAATATAAAAATAGGAAAAAGTGCCATGGAGTCCACGCTGGCCACAGGTTAAAATAAATTCCTTGGCCATATTCTCACAACTCGGAAGGAATCCAGATAAATTGGCAGGGGAACCAAGTCAGTCCCTGGGACAAGCAGAACTGCCACACAAGAAGAGTCTTAATAACTGGTCTAAAGGACAGCTGGGGAAGCTGAGTTAGTAATTTACCCAGGAATCAGAAGAACCCAGATATTACTGATAACCAGAATAAACAAAGTCTGAGAGCAGGTACAATTGTTTTCTATACATATCAAAGGGATAAACACCAGGGAAGGAGAGGAATTTATCCAACAGCCAGATATTAACTTGATGTTTAGGAAATTAGATGAAGGTTTCACTCAGAGGACTGGGAACAGTCTTCCGAGTTACTACAAGACTGATCTTGATAAGTTTATGGAGAGAATCTCATGCCATTGTAGTCTTGCCCACATGCTCACCACTTAACTGATCTCCATATTGGGGATTGGGAAGGAATTTCCCCCCAGATCAGACTGGTGGAGATCCTGGGGTGTTTTGCCTTCCTCTACAGCATATGGCACGGTACTTCAACTAGAATAAATGGTGAATTCTTTGTAACTTAGAAGTTTTTAAATTACGATTTGAGAACTTCAGTAACTTAGCCAGAGGTAATGAGTCCATTACAGGACTGGGTGGTTGAGGTTCTGTGGCTTGCAGTGTGCAGGAGCTCAGACTACATGATCATAATGGTTCATTTGGGCATTAATATCAATGATGTCATCAAACAACTGTTCAAATTGCAGGCCCAGATGAAGGTTTTCTATCAGGAATGTGAGGGTTGGTTGAAGTGGCTTGACACACTAACACATGAATTAAAATGGAAATGCTTCCTGGTACTGGTAGAACTGGGCACAGACCATGAGTGAACAAAGCAGATATGGGAAGTGATTACTTTAAGTCGACTTATTAAGTTAAGATGCTCCTACATGGCAAAACAAAAACAAAACTTGCATCCCAGAAAAGCCAGGCAGTTCAATAACGGTTCAGGAAAGCTGAACCAAGTAGGCAACTTTGTCACGTTAGTTGGCACTGTAGCAGTTTGGAAAGCTCACCTACAGCCAACCCAAGGGTTGCTGCAAGGAAAGACACCAGAGACTAAGTCTCAATGTCTGGCTGGAGCTGTTAGAGGCTGAGAAGAACCTCTTCCAACAGCAGGTTGCTAAAGGAGCTGAATGGAACAGAGGCCTTGAAAGAGAGACTGCCCACTTGGAAGACAGGCAGAACTGGAGAACTGCTGCTCCTCTCACAACAAGGGCAAGTGGGAACAGGCTGTGAAGTCTGCAAGCGAGAACTGCAAGTAACTGAGCCCAAAAATGAGCAACAAACTAGGATCAACTAAGCAAGAGCATCATCCCTTGGCAAAAGAAATGATGAATGTGAGTTGAGACACCACAACCAGAGAGCTCTAATTCCAGCCAACGGGCGGTGAGAAGGAACTGAGTGGGGTCAGAGCAGCACCGCCTCATAGAGCCAGGGGACAGGCTACAGATATGGGCCATGAGCACTGCCCTCTACAGTACCGCTAGGCAAAAGGCTCCAGCATGACACCCCTAAGTGGAATACACATCTGCGTCTATTCGAAGAACTACTTATTGCATAAAATTCTTCAGTAATTTAGGAGAAGTTAGCAAAACTTAATCCTACTGTTTAATAATCTTTTATAATACATTAGCCTATTATGTATTCCCCTTTTGTTAACTGCTTCCAATTGTTCAATAATCATCTCCTTACATAAAAACTATATAGGCGGAGAACAAATTTAGGACACAAAAATAATCATTCCTTTCCTGAAATCAATAACAGAATCATTTGATATACGCTATAACAGAAAATAAAGCAAAAATTTAAAAAACACCCTGAAAATGCATAATTACCACTTGAGTTAAATTGTATAACTTGCAGTTTTGTTCAATGACTTGTCAAAAAGCAACCCAAGCCTAAAAACATTTTTTTTTTTAAATATAGGATCAAAAGACACGCTTTGTCTTTGGCTATCACACTACGCATTCCCTCATTAATAAACTTTTTCAGACTAATGAGGTTTTGTAACTTTTTATGGATGACTATTAAAGAATATGCATTAAAACAGTTTAAGAATCTTCCATGTCTGAACCTAGTTATTTTTGTGCACATAAATTAAATAAATCACAGTTTCCTGAGATACAGCAAGCAGAAAGAAATGCTTTTCTTTAATTTTTTTGATGGACACAGGCAAAATACAGCAGCAATGCTTTGGGAACCTCCATAAAAATTATTTCAATAATTAAAGAAGAAATGTAGAGACGGAGGGACTATAAAGGGGTCTGTACTTCCCCCTTACTGCTCTGGGCTTCTTCCACAAACCACACGCAAATGCAGTTTTGTGTTCCTACTAGTGCTCTTTATTTACAGGTTTTTCTTCCCACCACCAACTATTCACAAGTCAGGGTCCACAGAGACTCCAACACCAGATCAGGGCAGCTCACCTCCACCTGAAATTTCTCCCTCTCACTCCTTCCAGCTACTGCTCATACTTCAGTGAGTCACTGCTCAGCCTCCTGAGCTCCTTCCTGCAAGCTTTTATTGGGCCTGTCTGCCTAAGGAGCCTCACAGCTGCTCCTAGTTACCCAGTCAGGCAGGCTCACTCAGCTGATTCTATTCCCTATTTAATTAGGGCTCCAGGGGCAGGGAGCTGGCTTCACCCTCAGTGCTCCACCAGAGCCCTGTCACAGGGACCTATGACAGACACATATTTAACTTCATGTACAGAGTCTCCTTTAGTTCAATAGAACTATTCCAACAAATAAAGTTACTCATGAAGAGAAATATTAGCAGGAATTAGGGCCCACTTCAACAATGCCACACTAATTCATAATACACTTGTTGAATGGAGCCCTATTTTCTCTTGTTCAAGAAAGCTCTAGAAAGATCAGAAGCCTATGTTTTCAAAAGTGACTAGTAATTTTGGGTGACCAAATGGAGATATTAAAAAGATCTCATTTTCAAAAATGGGTGGCTTATCGCTGTCTCAAATTAAAATGACAACCACAAACTGAGGCACCCAAAACTACTAATCACTTTTGAAAATTTAGCCCTGAAACATTCAGTGTATTTCAGGAAATGTGAAACACTCAGAGGGTCCTTGTTCCAGTCAGAATTTGCACAGCTTACAAAAGAAGTCTAGATCCTTCATTATTAAGGACTTGACCTTGCCAACTGTTACTCATGTGAAAGTCTCACTGAAGCCAGTAAAATTACTTGGGAAGTATTTGCAGGACTTAGCCATAAGAGGTAGCCAATCCCTTTTCCTGCCTCCCCCCCCCCAAAAAAACCCCAAAACAAACCACACACACCAACCAGAAACCTGGAACATGACTATTAAAAACAAATGTTCATTCTCATTGAAAGAGTTAGCAGGACAGCCCTGGTATAGCTCAAAGACCAATCAAGCAAGATAAAAACTAAAATAAAAGACCACTGCACTCGTAATGTCCACAGAGATTAACGAGTGTCAGAAAAGGAAAACAGAAGACATTTCTGAACATGATATAAAGTAATAAATAACTCACTTTATTTTGAAACCTGTTTGGCCAAGAGGCAAAAATAGTGAACACTGTGACCCATGACATTTTCAGCAGAGAAGCTAGAGTGTTTTCCAGACAGTAGCTTTTAAGTAATATCAGACCTTGAAAAAGGTAAACATGAAACACTCAGATTTCTGCAGCAGCGAAAGTGCTCACTGATTTAACATAATGAGGGCCCCAACCCAACCAGTGAGTAAAGGGTAGGTTGCAGGATTGGGGTTTTGGGCAATACACAAAATATCAACAGTTACAATTTAATAAATGAAGATATCAATCAAGTACCTGCAACAGGAGAAGCAGGGACACAATTATGCTGGGAAAAATGATAAAAGTGCACCATTAGCAAAATATATAGACAACCACATTCATATTATCAATATCTAATCTACAAATTGCTTGAAACACACTCAACAAAACCTATGTAACCGGATGTGATACTAACAACTGCAGAATATTAAACACAACAAACCATAGTGAAGTCTATTCTGTTTAAGTTCTTGTCAGCAGGGCATCAGAGTGCATTTCAGTGCCTTTATGAATTAAGTGAAATGACTGTCAGGTGTGGTTCATCTGTTTGTTATCTCTCACTGTCTCCCCAGAGTGAAAACAGTGTGTGCAGTGCAGTGCTTTGGTCTTGTAGAATTTTATTTGTTTTAAATGTTCACATTGCTCTGGGTTTATGTTCGAGAAGCCAGGTTGAAGAAGTGAACTTTGCATTTGTAACAGAAGGTAGTGATTGTGATGGCCTTTAATTTGTTTAGAAGTTCATTGCACAATTTCAGATTGGCCCTTACAAAAAGTCTGTATGCTGCAGACAAACTTCACCCTCAGGGTAAAGAGTTCTATTTTGCCACAGAAGGTGTGTCAATCAAAGCCCTCATCCCAGAGTTTTAGACCATCTTTTTAGATAGGCTGTGCCCACACCATTTAGCACCTTCAAGATATGGATTGAAATCTTGACCCACTCAGTGAAATTGAATGGAGTTTATAGCATAAGATCAATTTGCATTTTTTGAACATTGTGGTTTCTACTGCTTTCTCATTTGATGATATTTATTGTTAAAGATGATTGATGGTTCATTGGACAAGGGGTAATGAAATTTACTGTTCTCATGATAATTTAAAGATCCTTCCCAGAGAAATAGGCTTTTGTCTTTACCATAAACTTGCCATTCAGGCAAAAAGATTCATGGTGGACTTTTGTTCAGATAAAAGACTATATCATTGTGGCTTTATATATGTGTAGGACTATATTAATCTGAGATGTAAGCAAGTACAACTCCACTGAAGTTAATGAATTTACACTAGAACAAAATTTGACTTGTTATCTATACTTGTCCTCCTACAGGAACACACAGGTTACTTGAGCATGGCTTTCATGTATTTTAAAGAAACCTCATTAATGTACTTCCAATATCATTATTTAATAACAAAACTGAATTTGGCCCAAAATATATGATCCACTATCACTGCTGTTGAGGAAAGTTAATATATCTATTCCCCACCTTACTAGTTCCCAATATGGGCTCTACATTACAAACCATGTTTTTCCCCCTGAACTCAAAGCACTGTAAAGGTTCATGTCATTTCTCCAGCCAAACAACTGTGCATTGCCTCAGCATTAGACCACAGAGGCTGCTGTTTGAGTATTACCTAATTAATTGTTTTCTAAAAATGGCTTCAACCATTGCTACACTTGGGGGAAAGTGGACAGCATGAGTGAGGAGAAACATGTCTGAGAAAAAGCAATCTGTGTCCCCATGAGTATTTCAGAAAGAGTCATAAACCACTATGCCTGACCTCCAGGGCATTACATGTTTGTTTTTGTTTGCTTTCTTGTTTGTTTTAAGAAAATACTCCATGTTTTATATAAATCTTACCACAAGATTGACACACTTGTTTGTCCATTAACTAGGCTGCCAGACTGGAGTGTGAAAAAAAGTCTCCAAAGCATGGATAAGTAACGTTCTCTGTTAGTATGAGAAACTGACAGATTCCAGAGAGAAGATTCAAATCTCTGACATTTAAATGTTATCCTATTTATTAGAAGTAATTTGGATAAAAATCTGTGTGTACCTTTCACGCTTGGTAAATTACCTAGATGGAATACTTTCTGAAGTATCTGGGTCTAATAAATAACTCAACAAAAATAATTCCACTCATTTTATATTCAATCAAGGCCTAGATTAAACTACTGATCCATGACAGTACCTTTGGACTTGTCTAAATTTTCACCTATTCCTTAAGAATCAGTCACCAATGAAGTATCCAAACAAACTGAAATGATTGGAACCTAAAATCTGCCAGACTGTCTTGAAACAAAAACAAATTACCGTTCAGGTGTGGTTATTTGAGATCATCAGACAAGGACAGATACAATCTAGCTTTGAAAATAGCAGGTACAATGGAATGTTCTGTCCCGTTTTTAATGCAGAGAGTCACTATGATTTTTGAAGAATGGATTTCATTAGGAATTTATGACTAAAGGAATCTGATTTCTCTTAATGGAAGAGTATATCTAAATCCCTAGATTATTTTGATAATCTCAGTATTTATTGCTACACTGTATTATATATGGTATCTAATCCTTTGCATTTATATTTTCAAAAATTTGTACAAACAGCCAACTGACAGTCAGATAAAACTAAAAACATTTTATATGATGAAAGGCGTTGCTTTTCAGCCAACTAATCAATAGTTGAAGACTTTCTAGACAACAGGATACAGTAGAAAATGTGAAGGTTTAAATCTGTTGTAATCGGTGAGATGAGCATTTCAACATCTTCTTCCAGGGTTCTGCAAAAAGCAAAACCCATTTGAAAGCTAACGGTGAGTCCCTGCCATGACTAGGAGAAATATAGTTTAAGTCAATTTCCATTTAGTAATTCATATTTTGGGATAGAATCTTTGAAAGGTTAATTTGCCTTAAATGAAAAGGACTATTTGACCTACAAGGTCATTTCAGCAGGTTGTTATAGGCCATCATCAGTAAAGGGTATATTTTTATTCTCACACACACACAGAAATAAAACCCCCTCTGACCACACACCCATGAACCCGCACTTCGGGTCTTCAAACAACACCCTGACCTCTCCAAGCTCATCATCAGAAGGAAGCTCCCCACAGACCAGGACACACTAACTCAAAGTGGCACCAGACCTGTCAGAACAACAGATACAAAACCTCCACTGCTACAAAGATCAACACCTCCCACAACACACCTGTCAAGATCCATGGATCCTACACATGGCTATCACAGATGTGGTGTACCTCACTGTGGAATCAGAAAAATATCACTGACAATATACCTTAGTCTGAAACTGTGATAGAAATGCTAAGTTCAAGTGGAATGTCTTAGCCCTACCATCCACAAGCAAATTCATTAGTCTATGTTGCAGAACTTATCCACCTTTGAAGTTCGAGCACAGACATCTCCTGTCAGATAAGTTAGTAAGTGTCTGTGCATGATCCAAGACTTCCTGGCACCAGAAGACCCATTTAGACAGGCTAGCACCTGGAGCACCCCATGGTGTTCTGTAATCACCTTACTTGTGGGTAATAACCTGTTAATCAAACTCCACTATACAATCTATATGTAAATGAATTTAAGACAAACCCATATAAGTCTTTTGTTTTTGGTAGCAAGGGAAAGTGCCAGTGATCAGCACAGAGACGTGCTGCCTGGGCTTCCCTATAGCTATAGCTGTTTGTGTGTGTGACACAAATAAAACTCTACTCAATCTAACCCTAAAAGAGAAGCTGCGTGATCTTTGGTGCCGTGACTCGAATCTCCAAGTGCTGGTATCATCCAGGAAGGACCGCAGACCGTTCACCACTGAATCCCAGGCACCACTCAAAGGTAAGAGACCTTTTAAATCTCTATTCGGGGTTTCGGAGGAGGGCTGCCCGTAGGCTTCCTATTTGAGAACAGCCAAGCGAGATCTGAACTTTGTTAAGAGTCAAGGTGAGCTTTAAAATTGTCTGTCTCTGGAAAGCATGCAGGGAGAGTCTGGGGGTTCGCACTGCGGGCTGAGGATGCTATCAGGTCCTCACCTCACCAGTGTTGCGGGCTGAGGATCAGGTCCTCACCTCGGCAGTTTTAAGCATTGCACCCAGAACACATTAAGGTAATGTGTGAGACCCAAATGATTGTGCTTAGTGTGATATATCAAGGGCAGAGGGCGGCAGGAGAGTCAGCAAAGGGAGGTATATCAGCCCTAGGATGATCAGAGCTTTATTCCCTGCAGCCTAACTGGAGTCATGAGGGGGCAAGTGGGAGCCAGCTGAGGCCAATTAGGGATCAGCCAGGTGCTCCATTAAAGGGCTCTGCCTCAAACACACAGGGCACAAGGTGGAGGAAGCAGAGATGTTGTGTGGAGTGAAACAGCAGACTGAAGTAGCGAACTGTGGGCGAGCGGAGGAACCCTGAAAGGAGGTACTGAGCCCAGCAAGGGGTGGGGCAAGGACATTGGGCTGGAGAGGCCAGAAAGACTGAGGGGGGAAGTAGTCCAGGGGAAGGGACTGCGGCTTCAAAGTACAGAGCCAGCAGTATACCGCTGCGGTTCATAGGGCCCCTGGGCTGGGACCCGGAGGAGCGGGTGGGCCTGGGTCCCTACACCCCTCCCCCAGGGAAGATGGGGTGACAGGCACTTTCCTGGGCGCCCCCCCAGGAGCAAAGCACGAGATCCACTAGAGCGAAGCCGGCCATCGGCCACATTAGCTAAATGAGCTGTTGACCAGGTCTTGGTCTAAGGCAAGTTCTAGCTGCCCTGAGTCCACTGCAAGCCTTGTTGGTGAAGACCGGTGAAAGTCAAGTAGCAAGGGGGCCTTGCCTGAACCTAGTGACCCAACGGACAGGTGGAGTGTTTGCAGCCGCAAGGCTATCCCTTTCCCTTCCCTGATTCATGAGCCTCCTTAGGTCCGTTGTCCAAGATACCTTAGCCTCGGTCGCTGGACGGGCCTAGGATTTGGACTTCTGTGACTTTGGAGGACCCCTTTTGTGTCTTGTCTCCTTCCCAAATCCCCTCCCGCTAAATAAGCATTCTGTTATCTGGTTCATTCACCTCAGCAACATTGCGGACTGAATTGAAACGGTGCGGATCCCTCGATAAGCCATTCCTGTGTATGAGAGAGTAATAATGGGGACAGGGCAATATGGGCAAGTGTCAGGTCCCCCAAAGGGAACCCCACCGTATTATCTAGTACGCATTACTCTACCAGGACTTGCAAGTTTCTGGCAAAATGACACTCTTATACCAGAAGTGACCCAGCCAGGCAATTCCCCAACATGGGAACATTTGATTTGGATAAGATAATGCATTTGAGAAAAGCGCTAGAGTCTCATGGATCCAAAGTACCCCAGTTATAATGGGATGCATTTTTAATTGATATGATGAAGCTTCTAAAAGTCACAAACTTGGAATCTCAGACTCCCAGGAAAACTAAAACAGTAGTTGAGGGAGGTTCGGGTCTAACATCTGTAAGACCCCTCTGTATGCCTGTCTGTCTCTCTGTATGCCTGTCAGTGTGTGAGAGTGTAAATGAAAGTACCCATTGAAATATGTGCCTCTGTAATTGTAGTATTGATACAATGTTAATACTGTTTTCCTAGTGTTACATTATTAATACTATTTCACTAAGTAAAAAACAATATAGATTTATTAGTGTTAATACTTTTTCTATTTGCAATAAACGTGGCTTGTTGCCTTATCCCCTAAAAAGAGAATGCGAAGGGAGAAAACATACCATGGTTATTGTGAATATTGTGGGTGCACACTCCAAGGAAACTGTCAATTTCAATAGCAAGGAGCTGGTGTGCCTGCCTGTTAAACCCCATATTTGTCAATTTCAACAGGGTAGAAGTCTGTGTGCCTGTCTGTTGGAGAGCCTGGAATAGGGCTCGATATTTGTCAATTTCAACAGTGCAGGAGTGTGCCTGTCTATTGAAGAGTTTGAAACAGCTTAGTAACTGTCCCAAATCAAAGCACATTAGAAATCCACTGTGCATCAACAAAGTAATTTTGCAGTCCCCTGGGATAAGAAACTGGTTGCCAGCAACCAGAGGACTGACCACCAAAAAAAAAAAAAAATCCAAAAATAGGTTTCCACAGGGGAGGAATTTAAAATCCTGACCTCTCTGTCATTTATACAAGAGGAAACTCCTTCTCTGCTTTGCAAAATTTGGTCCCAATCTGTGGACAAGACAAGCATTAGTAGATGTCCATGCAGTTTCCAGTTTAGAGGATAAATTGGCCCAGTACCTGGTGGTATATAACCTGTTCAGCCCAAGCAAAAGGGAAATTGAGGTACACCACATTGTGAAAAAAAATCACTCTAAAAACCTTAAAAGGTAAAAGCCATTACAAACCTGGCCTGCCTATAGAACAAAACACAGGAAAATGAGGGTAATTTGTCTGTTTTGCCTGAAATCAAAAAAAGATAGAGGTATTCTAAGCAATAATTTGCCACCCCCCAAACGGGGTAGAAAAGTGTTATTTTTATCTTTCAGAACTGCAGAAAAAGGAAAAAAAAAAAACCTGGTACCAGTGAAACAGCTCAAACCATGGATCTACTGTTGCAACAAAGATTATGTTTTGTGTTTGTCTTATTACTAACATTGTTGTGTATGGTATTGGGAGGTACTGCATGAAGCAGAAAAGAATCAAGAAGCACTAACTGTATTCACAAAAATATCCTATCAGGTAGCAAAGAGGAAAAATAAAAGGCAATCAAGATCAATGAATTTAGAAGGAAAAGGGGTCCTAAAAATAGATGTTTTTGTAGTATTATAGCAATGAGGGGATGTAATTTTGAATTTCAAGTGCCTGAACTTAGATATAACCAGTTAAAAGTGATGTATACTATCTATTGTACCCCGGACGGTATTTATCTTGATATGCCAGAATCCAAGGGAGATGCACTAGTAGCATTGTTACAAAATTCTGACCTGAGGAACACTGAACTTGACACTTCCTCGTTGCAACAGGAAATGTTAGCACAGGTGCCTCCTCAATTGTCAGTTTGCGCAAGACCTGCAAGCAGTTAATGCAGTGGTCTTACCTTCATTTCCTGTCGTCCCTAATCCTGCCCCCTGCAAATGCTACCTACTTTACTGTTGTGGATCTCTGTTCTTTCTTTTCTATCCCAATCCACCCAGATAGCAGATTTGTTTGCCTTTACTTACCAAAGGCTTCAGTACACCTGGCCTCTTTTCTATATAATGCTGTTTTCAGGGACGGGGAAGCCAGGATTCACCTACCCTGTTAAGCGGTTTGCCCTTAAGGGACACAAGGCATCTAAATCCAAATTGCAACTTGGATATGCTTCACTCCTAAAACCCCTCCAGGACCTAACCTTAGATTGTCACTAAGCCACTTATTTGGTCTAGCGAGGCTGAACAGTCCTTTGTCTCCCTTAAACAAGCCTTATCTCAGGCACCTGCCCTAGGGCTACCTGAATACCAAAAACCCTTTACTCTTTTTGGCCACAAGAGGGAGGGATTTGCCCAAGGAATCTTAACTCAGCTCCACAGAGATAAAAACCGCCCTTTTGCACATTACAGCACTGCATTAGACCCAGTAGCAGCTAGACTCCTGCCCGCCTTCGCTCAGTTGCTGCAGCAGCCCTTCTAGTTGAAAGAGCGGATACTCTAGTTTTAGGATGCCCTTTGACTATAGCCATTCCTCATGCTGTTGCTGCCTTACTTTTAAAAGGGCAAAACCCAGCATCTACCTATGAAAGACTCCTCCTTTCAGCCCCTAACATCACCCTAACCTGATGCTCTGTGTTAAATCCTGCCTCACTTCTCCCCACTCTTTCTGATGGGGAACCCCACAATTGTCTGGTAGTTACTGAACACCTCCTTATTCCCAGACTAGATCTCCAGGATGTCCCTTTATTAAACCCTGAACTAATTTTGTTGTGGATGGTTCGTGTCTTAGGGACAGCATGGGCATCCTTGTGTCTGGATATGCTGTATGTACCCAGCACCAAGTATTAGAGGCGTACCATTTACAACATGTTTGGTCTGCCCAGGTTGCTGAGCTAGTAGCTCTCACTCACACGTGTGTATTGGCTGACAGACAATCTGAGACCATTTACACGGATTCTCATCATGCCTTTGGGGTCGTCTATGATTTTGAACAACTCTGGAAACAGTGAGGATTCCTCATTTCTACTTAAAGTCCTATTTGAAATGGACAATATGTTGATGCATTATTACAAGCTGTTTGATATAGATACATAAATACATTTCATGATATCAAACTACAAACTTGATTGTTTTCTCAGCACCATTTTGATTATAAGACTGTTCTTGGCTTTCAGCAGGGCTCTGTGGCCTCCACTATCCTGTAAAACACAAAGGGGGTACAAGTAGAATTTTTTGCATCTGGCAGAGGATTTACAATGGAGAGTTGTTAAATCTTGATTGTAGCATATTTGGACAAACAGCTTGTTACAGCCCAGGATATGATTTTCAAGTGTGGATTCCAAGATGGTGATCACCTGATGGGGGTGGGAAACTTGGTTGGGGTTGAGGCTGACCAGAGTGTCACAGGGGAAAGGGGACTGGCAGAGGACTATGGCAGCTGGAGTAGTCATCTGAATGAGTAGCACAACGGAAAAGCATGTGCCAGAGGAATGAAGTCCAGGCGATAGGACTCAGGCCAAATCCCAAAGAACACTCAAGTGGTGAGGAAACAGACAAGGAATTGCATACAGTTATTTTGCACAGTTCTGTAATTCTCTTGTTCTGTCTATAGTGAAGATTGATTATTTTTTTTGGAAATCCTTTTGCAAAGCCTGTGTCTGTTTGCCTCAACTCCCTTATGTTCCTGAAGGTGTGAACTATGAACCACAGTGCTCACAAGGATGGAGATTGGGGAAACAATGGGCTTAAGCTACTGGGATATCAGCACTGGTTCTGGTGGACTCAGGCAGCTGAGCTGTGGGGTCCCACTTCCATGAAGGGCCCTCAGACAGTCAGTGCCCTAGACATGTGCTACAGATAGTGATTAAAGCCTGCCCAGAACAAGGGAAGCTTAAAACAACACAGACTCAAGCTTTTGGGCCCATACATTGTATCAGGTGAGCATCAATCAGGGATGCTTGACCAAGGGTATGACAGAATTTGTTTAGAGGGATATAGTTTTCTTTGTAAAAATTCAAGTCCTAATAATGCAAGTTATTCTACCCAGGCAGACTCCTGCACCCACTCAGAGTTGCTTGCAAACTGGTCCAAAACTGGCATTTGCTGATGCTATGAAAAGTAGTTTTCACACCTGTGTAAATAAACTTATTTCCATTAATGCATTTAAATGTTACACCTATATTTACTATATAAGCAATAGTATTTTAATTTGGAATTAATGTAATATTCTGAAGTGTAGAATATATCACAGGTGTTTTATTTTAACCATTATTAATCCATTTTAAGTGCCTGAATGACACTGTGGTTCAATGGATTAAAGGTTCTCTATAAACATAACTTACTATATTATCTAACAATCAAAGATCTTAATGATACAATATAAAATTATGTAGGGGAAAAATAAATGAATGCACTCTGTTGTTGCTTTCACCTTGACCCAAAACTCTTATCTACTAAGATAAAAACCTTCCATGGCAGTCAAAATAGATGTGCTTCACTGCTCACTGATGTTCAACCTAAATAACACAAATGTTTTAACTTTGCTAGGAACACTATAAAGGCTCAAATCTCACATGTGATATCTTGTGAGACACTGTTCAGAGTGGCCAGTGCAGTGTATCGACAAACAATTAACTAGATAATTATACATAGATTTCTTTCCTCAACAGAGCCCTCTGCTTTGTTCCTTACCAGTGAGTGCATTCATATTGCACAAAACAGTCTAGCTTGAAATATACCTGAAAAGTGGAAGGCACTGTCTCCTCTGAGACCAAAAAGCCAGTGAAGAGTCACTTGGATGACAAAAAAAAAAAAAAAAGAGAAAAAGGCATGCACATCCTAGGAAGTAAAGACTATGTTCAAACTACAAACCATAATAATTACTCGTCCAGATACTGATGGGCAAATTAACATAATACAAACTATAAAACTAATGAGTAGAAGTACAAGGTGAAAACAGCATAAAGACAATTATTGCAGTAGGACCATTGAGCTAGAGTAGATAATTATCCCTATATTTAATTCTGTTAAATAATATAGTAATTTATATTTAGAGAGAACCTTTAATCCTGGAAGTTCAAAAAGAAATTTATCAACTAAGGACCCAATCCTGTAAATGGTTAGGCATTGTGGTTAGCCTATTTTATTCATTATGGGCATAATTAAAGTTCCTCACATGCTTGTGAGTAAGTGTTCATGGGATCACACCCTACAGGCATGCGCACACATTAAATATAAGTCATTTGTAGCTCCTTCTGTAAGTTGCTTAATATTTTCCATTACCAATGAGTCTTGCAACCTTTTCTTTAAAGATATCACACCTCCATTGTTTCCAGCAGACCTTTTCTATTTGGTAGAGGGTTAACACCCTTCAGGTAGGGAAGGGCTTTTTCTTTGTCTCATGAAATTCTGTTGAGATTTTGCTGAGATATAAACTGGTAAGAGTTACAATTTCTCTTCTCATGTTTTGTCAGCTTGCTAGAACTACTACTAAACACGAACACTTTTAAAGTTGGGCCCACCCCACCAAAGCAATAGCACTTGCCTCTCATTCCCACTACACTGGGAATTGTTGGAAGTGGCCAGAGCAGCTGTCATTGGGAGGCATAAGAAGAATAGCCAGGCTGGGCTACACATCTCTCAAACCCAGCCCATGTCAATAAATGGAATTATGTAGAATATTTCCTTCTGATAGATTAGTACAAAGCAGCTGAACTTTTAACCCCATTTTCTCTCAGCTTTACAAAAATTCTTTTATACTGAAATATCAATACAAAAGGCCGATTATTTTTGTAGTTATAGGAAAAACAAGGTTAAAAGTGAAGCATTTTTATATCCTATATATCTGAAAGAAATGCTCTTGCTTCAGATTTGGGATGGAAGCCCACTGGTCAAGGCTCATGCAAGATACTATCAAACAATGGGTTACAAATGAAGCTGTTTTCCATTCTCAGCTGGAAAACTGTTTGCGACCAAGCAAATACTAATGTGAAAAACAGTAAGTTTTTGTAATGGCATTACAGTTTTTAATTATATACTAAAATTCATTGTGCCTAGTTACTGCTGACTGGCACTCTGGAAAATGTTCAGATCAGCAGAGGCAGAGAGGTATTTCAAATCCTAGCCTTTTTCTTTATTCAAAGTAGCCATTTTACAACAAGTATTAAAATTTACATAGGCACCTCAGCTGACTAGGCACTGTTCTTATAGTCTACCTCAGATTGTGTATGAGAGGACTCACGTGAGAGAAATCAATGTTGTTGGAAGCATAAAAACCCACATAAAATCCCACTATTAAGCTTTAACATTAACCAGCACAGTCATTAACACACTTGTTTATTCTGCACCATAAGTGCTCTTCCTTCACTCTTCTAATGCAGAAAACAGATGCAAGAAGTTATCATCAAGGCCTTGTCTTCCAAGTTTAAGCCAGCTGGTGATATTGCAGGCTCAGTCTCTCTCAGCGCTCTAGTACTTAGAAAGCTTCATCTAAACCTATGATTTCCTATCACTGCACAACATGCATTGTGGAAGTATTTTGGGGAGTGTGGGAGGAAAGACTATGAGAATGAGGCAATGGCAGATGAGTGCAAAGAAATCAGATCGTATCTGACCAAAACAATAAATTGAAATAGCTAGAAACATTCTTGAGTAGCCTAGCCTGATGTGACCCCCAGTTTTGCAAGAGACATTGCACTGGCCTGTCAGATTCTGAAGTTGTGGCCCCATAAAACAATATAGGGTAGAAATGCCAAGATACATAATCCTACTACTAGCATTACCCCCTCCTGTGCTAAATACGGCATGCTGCCCATTTGGATTACCATGCTGAACACCAAGTTTTTCCTGCTACTCCTTTTACTCCCCTACTACCAGGCTAAGTATAGCAGGATGGCAAGGCTGATAAGAAAATGGCAAAAGTGTAAGATCATACAGTATGATGAAAACAGCAGGCCAGCGTTTTCCTATTGTTAAAGCTGCTCAAAATAAAAGATGTCCTTGACGCAGAACTTAAAGTCAGTGCAAAAATGCAATGGACATTCCAGTCCCCTAGTCCGCAAGGTAGCACCTCTTTTCAGAAGCTTTAATGGCATCCCGAATAAGCTCCTTCCTTGGGGTCACATTTACAGCCAGCAAATATAGAAGTGCATTTCAATGAACAATAGCTGCAGCATTCTGGTAGTAATATAAACCAACCTCAGAAAACTATACAAACACTGTCTTTATAGTATGCATATAAACTTTTTATTTTCTTTTAAAGTCATCCCTTTTTCTCCTCTCCCCTAAGAGATTTACTGCAGCATTTCTGGTATCTTTCCCCCAACTGACTGACTTCAGTGATTCATTTTTGTTCTTTCCACAGTGAGTGAGCTAAAACCTTCCACCATTAAACATGGCCTTGCATAGATATTTTTGCTAAGTGCAGATGCCTCTATGAATTGTTATGATGTGTATGCATAATAGATGTGTAGGGAGGTAGTACATTATTTCCATTTAAGATGTAGTTTGCATCTCAAATGCTTCATGATTGATCTTTGTACTTCAGCAAGAAAAATGTTAAGAGTACTTGCTCCCTCCACCAGAACTATGGAGAACAAAAGCAGACAAGCAACATCATAATCACCAGGCCACAATGGAAACACAAGGACCTACAGGCTTTTACCTCACTTTCCAGAGAAAGATATTCACAAGTAACAAGGTCTGCACAGCATAGGGCCTGATCCAAAGCATAGTGAAGTCAATAGGAAGACTCCCATTGACTTCAAAAGGCTTTGATTTGGGGCAATGAAACTCACTTCAAAGTGAACCAGCACAAACCATAGGGAATAAGATACCTCTAGAAAGTGAGTGGTCCCACCTTGTTACTTTTGAGAAAACTAGGCGAAGGGGACAAAGCGGAAAAAAGGAAGCAATAGAACTAGAGGCACAGGCCTCCTCCAATTCTCCCCACTTGGCCTAATTCCTGCAGCATACGCAAACAGCATTTTATATTCACCAGGTCAGGAGTGATGCTTAAGTATCAACTGATGAGATGCAGATGCCAGCTCTTAGTGGATAAGTGCTGTGGAAATAAAGACAATATACCAGATTTGCTGCTGTCATAATCACATGCAAATCCATTCAAGTAAATGGAGTTACAGCCTGTTATGCCAGAAGAGAAATTTGGCAAAATACTTTCAGACCACTAGCTAGCTAATTACTTGCTATGGCCCTCATCACAGTAGCATTATCGGAGAGCTTCTAAAACAGTGAGCCCAATCCTGCCACACTTACTCCATGGGCTGGTCTACACTACACAGTTAGGTCAATATAAGGCCGCTTAAGTCGACCTATTATGTCAGTGTCTATACTACAGCCTTCCTCCCACTGATGCAAGTGCCCTATTATACCCCTTCCACAAGAGGCATAATGCTTATGTCAGTGTATTTAGGGCGGAGCAGACTCTTTGTAGACACTGCCTTACTTACATTAGCTGTTGGCTGTCTTGTCCATTTCATGGCAGGAGCTAGGAAACTGACACAAAAGCAGAGCAGCTAAAGCCCAGTTGCCCTGATTCCTGGCTGGAAGCTGAGGTGAGAAGTCCAGATGGCTGCACCCCACTCCCAGCTGGGAGTCTTGGCTGTCTTGTCATTGTGCTGGAGCCATGAAATTGACAAAGCTGCCAGGGATGGGGCAGGGGTTGAGAAGCCCCTAGGCAGCTTCTCCTTCCCTCCCCCTGGTAGGGAGAGAAGCCCTGGGTGTCTCTTCCCCTCCTCCCCCAGACCGGACTCTGAGCTGCCCATACTTAATTCTGTGGAAGTGCCCCTGGTGAGGATGCACACCACCAACCCAAGGAGGGTACTGCATACATGCACCACCAGATAATTACTGTCGGAGCTGTAAGTCAAGCTAATATTGGTTGATATATGTTTCTAGTGTACACATAATAGTACTGCTCAGAGGGTGACTGTAATGGGATTACCTGTAGGGCAAGGGCAACAGAACTGCAGACAATCGTTATCTTCACTACACCACCACCCCCCCCCCCCACACTCAGCAAGACAGATGGAAAACTGAGGCGCAACATTAGGATACTTACCCCAGGTTCTAAAAGAATTTCTGGAAGAGGCAGTGCCAGGGACTAACATCTCCCAGAGTCGAGCCTTAACCACAAGACCATTTATCCTTCCCTGTCTATTCCAGTTGCTTTGTGACTAATCCTAAACCACCACCACCAAGAAGAAGAAATAAAAGAGTGACACTATTACAGTACTAAGGTACACAACACTTTCTCCAGTAGAACAATTCAATTCACCAGGGCAGCAAATTAAAACAGTAAGCAAAGAGTGTCAACTAAACACAAGTGTGTGTATGAGGAAGGGACGAAAAAAACAAGAAATAGATGCAGCACTGGCGCACAGTAATTGCAGACATTACAGATTATTTCTATAGCTCATTTTTCTCAGGTGGAAACTGTGGTTTTCTATGTCAGCAAACATTTTGCAGCAAATCTTGCAAAACTTAGTGTTAACTAAGGTAATTTTGACATTACTGTGCATATACAGTATGAGTCAATGAGATACCGATCTGGTATTGTCATGGAGAAAAAGGACCCAAAGGTGAGAGTTTGTGAAGCAGTACAAAATACATTCTCCTTCCTTTCTAGCTCACAAGCTAGTTTGTTAGAGTGATAGTTGGGAGAAGTTATTTTGTTGTACTGTCCTGAAATACCCATGAAAAATGGTTTGCAGGATAGCCACATTATGGTATCTGACACCCTCAAGCTGTCACAAACCAGATAAATGCCATCTCCACTCCAAACAAATCTACACTTCTGTATAGTTAATATCAAGTTCTAGAATCTGTTTTTTAAGAAGAAGTATTTCCAGACCACCACCCCACAACATAGGCTGTCTCCACAGACTTTGCTGCCTTTATGGTAGCCTCACTCACTCTAAAGTTTCTCCACAACTTGGTTGCTTTTATGGTTCTTTCCCTCAGGTCCTATCTGTCCTAAACTGTATTATTTCTCTCCAAGGACAACTTCCACTACCATTATATCAAGTCAGCAAAACCCACTTTACTATTTCCCAGCAGGATCAAAATCTGGGGTGTTTTAGGCAAAGATTTCCAGACTATCTACCCACTTTGAGTCTGGGAAAACTGTACTTTCCTTCCCTCAGCCCCCAAAAGTTGGCAAAACCAGTTTGATGATTAAGGTTAATTCCCACTTCCACAATCCCTCCCCAAAGATCATTGACAGACACTTGGTTAAAAAGGAGATTAAAAGAGTCATCTGTGGCATTTTTAGCTAATGATCCTAACACTGTGCTTGTGTGGTTCCCCTACACAGAGTTTGGTGCAGGAAAGTGCATCAGGCTAGGCAGATCACTATAGGAAAGACATGAACCAGGCAATTTTTGCCATCTCTTGATAAATGCAGGTTCAGAGTCACAGCCATGTAATTCAGAGGACATGAAAGACATTACCATCCAACATTAGATTTGGGTTGGAAAAGGTTTAATGAGATGTAGACATTCCTGCGATGTGGTCAGTACCGGATGTTGAAATAACTAACCCTTTCAACCCCAATATTCCTGTGATGTAAAATGGATGCTGGTAACATCACAGTGGGGACAGTCCTCACTAATAGGTAAGGGCATGGGCATGGGGCACGAGGCACTTCCATAAGGAAAAGGTTGGTGGAAGGAAGATATACAGGTGGGATATTCTGTGCTCCAGTTGGTTTGGGTAGTAAGCAAGCTGTGCCTAGAGGCAACATGAGCCACTCTTGCAACTCCATCCTTGATTCCATTGAGTCTGGATTCAGTCCTCTCCACACTACTGAAAACACTCTTACCCAACACCTTTATTGCTTCCTACCTAAATCTCAGAACCTTGAATGCATAGACATCTCAGCTGCTTTTGACTGGAGTTAGTAAAAAGAGAGAAAAGTCAAGCTTTTCATATATATCTTGCACCAAAAAAAGAGACTTGTTATTAGATAGATCATCTAATGTGGTAAATTACCATCTCAACCACTTTAATGTAGGAGTTGATAGGTCTGCTCCATACCCTTGTCTCTTACTTCCTTATGTTTTTGGTACAGATACTGGTTCTTCTTTTATGCTTAGCAACTGACTAGAACAGTGTGGATGTTGTTACAATAATAATACTGCTGAAACTTGCGCCAACTAACAGATTAACTGTTTGTGATACACATTTCCTTTTAATTTAATTAATTTGCAACCTGAGATTCTTAACTATGAAGCATTCTGTGTGGAAAACTAATTTGACTGGAAGTGCTGGGTTTTGGTACAAGAGTTAGGATGGAAAAAGTAGAGTTAAAGCAATGGATATTTGGTAATACATTTTCAAAAAGGGATTTCAACAGCATCTAAACCGCTCATTCCTCCCCCCCCCCCCATTTCCCACTACTTCTTTTCCTTGTTAAAACACTATAACTGACTCAAGTAATCAATACTGTCATTCTGTTGATAAACAACCTTGACAACAATCACATGGTGTGAACATTATTACCCACATCAGTGCATTTTATTATTATATTCTCTCGCTTTACAAGTCAACATGAATGGATGAGATGAAAAATAAAATTCTCTCCAATATGGATGCTGTAACAGAAGCAGTAACAAGTCAGCAGCAATGCAAAGCCCATTCTAAAAGATCAGCTAAGATATACTAAAACCTAAAGGAAGTTTCATTAAATGCTTTTCACATCATGCCACAAAGCCAGAGAAACAAATATTAATTCACAGGAGGAAAATAATTCAGATCCTATATTGCTATAAACAAACAAAAAAAAAAACCCCAAAGCTGAGTCTTGGTTATTTTCAAGTGTAAATTAGGCAGCTAAATGCATCCTTAGCCACGTAATTAAAAAAAATGGTGTGTTTTTCAGGAAGGCAAAGCCACATATTTGTGTTCTAGATATTTTGGAATCAAGTTAGAAATACAATTGCTCAAATTAAAGCTAAGAGCTAGTTCCCACTATAAAATTCCAACTCAGCTAACCTCCCTATCTTACCCATAAGATCCAGTAAATTAACTAGTTAAATTATTATACACTGACTTCTGATATCTAATATGCACAGAGAGTCATGCAAAGATCAATATTAGCTAACTGATTCTTGAATTAAGGTTATACCCATCTACCCCAAAAACATAGGCTATTGATGATATAGCAGACATGAAAATTTGTGCTCTCTTTCTGTTCCTGTTACTACCTTAATAGCTCCTGACTTTATAAACCATAGCACTATGTGAACAACTAACTGTTTTGAGGTTCAATTGTGCGCACCAATATTTGAATGCTTATTGAGCCTCTTTAATGTGAGAAACTTGGCTGGAAATTTGCAAGAACAGACTTCCTTGCATGATTTCTGTAATATCCTGTTCTTGGTCAAGCTAGAAATGCTGTAAGAACAAGTTTTTGAGCAGTTTCACTCCCACTTTGGGAGATACACGGAAGCACAGTGTGGTTATGGAGTTAACTAGTTTTTTTGTTTGGCCTTAAAATAATAAAATTCTTTTACAGAAAGGACTGGTGAATGATTGGAGCATTTCATATTTCATTTGAACTCCTCTGCCCAACCCTGAGTTTTAGCATTTTATTGTTTTCTGTTGTTCCTTCCAATTTTCAGTATTGTGTCCTGTAAAAAAATTATATTAGATTTTGAGAAAAATATTTTTTTAATTTCTGTTGTGCTGCAGAAGTGATTGGAACAGACCCTGACTGTAACAGTTTATTAGACAAAATATTTGACAAAGTTCCATGTGACAGGTGTCTTATTTCACTACTAACTATGCCAGAGATAACTACAAAATAATATTTGTGAGAGGAACTGTGCCCAAACCAAATAAAATGCTGAGTGGCATTCCAAGGGACAGCATAGACAGATGGCCAGTTGTACTCTAGTCAAATAGGCTGACAGTATAAAAATTGTAAATAAGCAATACAGAAATTGTATAAAAATTTAAAAGGGCTTGGATCTATTCTCATAACAATTGAAACTTAAAGGTACCATTTAAAAGACAAGTACTTATGTGATGAATGAAACATTAAAATAAAGGAACAAAAATCAAAACTTCTATTCACCTCAGCATAATACTCCAGCATATAAAAACATTGCTTCTATAATATTGCGCATGACATCAAATTTGACTTTCAAACCAAAACTGATTTTTTGGGACAGTCAAAGGCACTTGTCTTTAGGAGGGCTATTTTCCAAATTTTAAATATCTATCCCTAACCATTTCTGTATTAAGGGTCGGGTCTAAAGCTCACAGAAGTCAATTGAAAGACACTGGATGCTAGAGCTATTAAAGTCACACATTAATTATTTTATGTATAAATAAAATGGGATAATTTGGTTTTCTGTCCTTTTCTCTTTCAAAAAAGAGAGCTAAACAATTCTTATTAAAAATTTTAAAATAAAACATCTTTAGGTGCAGGTCAGACCCCAAAGCCTGGAGATAGTTTAAAAAAAAATATGTATAACAACTTCTCAGATGAGTTCTCCCCAAACTCAGTAGCACTAGTCATTGAGTAAAGTTACACACATACATGTTTGCAGGATTTGGGTCTGGGACTGGAAGAATTCTAAATACACGTTTCAGAAACCTAGAAGTTACTGAAAACAGAGGATTATAACGGAAACCATTAAGACAACATTAACTTCGGTGGTTGCTGCCACTCTTACTAGAATATACAATTTACCATATATTGTAGCATCAGAACATTTGGATAATTAAGAAAGGGATCTACTTTTTTAGATGATAATAAAGATCTTGTTTCTTGAAAAATCTATCTTTTAATAAAAAAAGCATGGCGAACATCCCCCACCACTGATTTGTGAAAACAAAGTCATGCCAAACCAACCAAATTTCCTTCTTTGATTCACTTAGTGATACCGCGGAAGCAGTAGTTGGGATACATCTTGATTTTAAGGCTTTACCATCTTACATGACAGTATCAAACAAAATAGGGCAATACAATCTAGATTAAGTTACTATGAAGTGGTGCAAAACTAGTTGAACACTGTACTTAGAGTAATCAATGGTTCACTTCAAACTCAGAAGGCATTTTTAGGAGGGCCCCATAGGGGTCAGTCTTGGATCTGGTACCATCTGATGTTTTCATCAGTTACTTGGAGTAGCGTGCGTACTTATAAAATCTGAACATGACACCAAACTGGGAGGGAGGAGTTGCAAGCATTTTGGAGGAAAGGTTTAGAATTTGAAAGGACCTTGACAAATTGGAGAAGTGCTCTGAATTCAAGAAGATGAAATTCAGCAAAGACAAGAGCAATGTACTATATTTAGGAAGAAGAAAAAAAATCAAACTTTATTCATATTCATTCACATGGAACAAAATGGAGAGTAACTGGCTAGGTAGACGTATTGATAAAAAGATCTGGAGATTATAGTGGATCACAAATTGAATACAATGCGATGTAGTTGTGAAAACGGCTAATATTCTGGGGTGTATCAGCCAGCATATTGTATGTATATAAGACACAGTAGGTAATTGTCTCTCTTTATTCTGGTTAAGCCTCTATGCAATATTGTGTTCAATTCCTGGTGCACACTTCAGGAAAGATGTGGACAAGTTGGAGAAAGTCAGAAGAGAGCAACAAAAATGGTGAAAAGTTTAGAAACTTGACCTATGAGTAAAGGTTAAAAAAATGGGGCATATTTAGTTTTGAGACATGAAGACAGAGGGAGGGACTGATAACACACTTCAAATAGTTTAAGGGCTGTTATAAACAGACTTCATCATTTATTTTCCATGTCCATTGAAGGTAGAACAAGCAACAATAGGCTTAATCTGCAGCAAAGGAGATTTAAGTTAGATATGAAGAAAAACTTTCTAAATATAAGTGTGGTTAAGCTCTGGAATAGGCTTCCAATGGATGTTATGGAATACCCATCATTGGAGATTTTTAATAACAGAGGGACAAACATCTGTCAGGGATGGTTTAGGTTTGCTTAGTCCTGCCCCAGTGCAGGGGGGCTGGATTTGACTTTTCAAGGTCCCTCCATCCCTACCTGTTTCCAGGATTCTGTGACCACTAGCTCACATACTATTCCTGAACCATCAGAGATTATGCACAAAAGACTAGAATGAGTCAATGTCAGCTCCTCATTTTAAAATTTCTTCAACCAGACAGGGTTGGCAAGTGGCTTAAACAGTTTGCCTTGGAATGTAGAATGAGGTAAGATTAAAAAAAAAACTATGATTGTTCAGCTTGGAAACGAGAGACTACTAAATGGTGCTATGAAAGAAGTCTATAAATTGTGAATGGTGCAGAGAAAGTTAATAAGGTCACCCAATGAAATGTATAGGTAACAGGTTTAAAACAGACAAAAGGAAGTACTGCACACAACAGTCAACCTAGGGAACTTGATGTTGAAAAGGCCAAAATTGTAATTGGGTTCAAAAAAGAACTAGATAAATTCATGGAAGATAGGTCCATCAATCACTATTAGACAACTCCATGCTCTGGTTGTACCTAGCCTCTACATTACATAGTAGATGGTATCTTAGCTAGTCTAAATAGAAAGTTTCTACCAGTTGGGGAGCTAGATACCAGTTCCAAAGTTTCTGAAAGGAGTCATATTTAACTTCTTCAAACTCTTAAAATATTGAATGTAATTGAATTTTCTGGACAGTTTGAGCAATCTGTACCTCAGGAAATGAGTGGTGTAATTTTGGTTAAAATACATTAGTTTTCATTCTCAATAAAGGGATTTGAGTCCCCCTTTAAACAAAAGCCTCAATGTGGCCTTAACTATGCAAGTGCTAGAAAGACACTCCATAATTCACATGGGGGAAAGCAGCTTATAAGCACAGCTGAGAGTTCCCCAAATGGACAAGAGGCAGAGAACCTTACAAGAGGTAAAACAGGTTATTCTCCCTCTCTCAGCTACATAAATCTCTTTTAGTAGACATCTAGTAAAATACCCTCATGTGAATCTTTTTGCTGAGTATAGTAAATGTATGTCATAAGTGCCTAATTTCAAGGTTGACCTTTCTTAAAATAAAAATTAATCAACAAAACCATATTGCACTGAATTTGGCATTTTTAGGTGTATCATTAAAAACTGAAATCCAGTTTTCCATCATAAATAATCTCGCTATAGTTTTGCAACACATTCTGATAAAATACAGATCTCCCTAATTATGTCATCTTTAGAAGTGAAGCAAAGATAAAGTAATAGTGAGATGTTCTTAGAAAGGCAGCATGTAACTGAAAAAAATACTAAAGCATGACAGGTTAGACATCCTGGAAGAACTTATGCACACACTTAATTTTACTCACAAGTTGTCCTTTTGACTCAAATATGTGATTAAAGATAAGAATAGGTGTTTACAGGATTGGGCCTTTGAAGTGTAGCTAAATTATCCTAAAATCCATAATGCCACCATTAATCTGAAACTAAAACTCATCATACCACCCTGCTCAACACACTAGAAAGAGCCTACGCACAACCACAAGGATACACTCAACAATATAACATGGCTCAACATCATGTGGATGTGCACTGGGAAGAAATGTGGCCAAAAAAAGAAAGAAAAGAAAAAACGAAAAAACCCAGCGAATACCGTACATCCAGTTTGTGGAACTAGAAAGAGGAAACACAGAGAGGGTGAAAGAAAGATGACTTAGCTGCTAAAAAAATTCAAAATCAAGGCCTGAAGGAACAGAAAAGGGTCAGGAAGAAGAACTTGAGGATAAGAAAGAAATAAAGTACATCAGAGAGGGAAAAAAAGGAATAAAGCTTTGCTTAGAGGGAATTACTCTGTATTATGCATCTTATGATCTCCTACACAGGGCTACTTCTGGATAGGGAACTCTTGAGTTCCAAATCATAGAATTTCCTATTTATTCTTTGCCTGCTTCTTTGCAGAAGCAGCAGAGAATTTAGCTTTCTACATCAGGTAATCACCAAGATCTGTGTGGATTCCAGAGACAGAGGGCCATCTATGCAGAGGAAGAGGTCAAGCAGCAATGCTTCCAGGCATCAGCTCTCTCTAATGAACAGGAGCCATAGTTCTAGCATTGCCTGCCAGCATCTGCCCCATACAAAAATCCACTAGGGAGGGTTCCACAGCATGGCAGAGTATGTTAAAATAATATTGACAGGGTCAGCATTAATTCACTCAGCAAAACTACCACGGATTTGAGAGAGGAGATGAATGAAAGAAAGGGACCTCCCCAGCATCACCACAGAGCATTAACAGGACCTAAGTTATACTGAAAGTAGGGGAGAAATGATGCTGAAAAGGGAAGCTATCCTAAACCCTGACATCTGCCTGGTTCTTATTCTTTCTGCTGAGGACACTATTTAATAAAGGCCCACACACATATTGCAGTTTTTTTCTCCTTAATTTAAATTATATTCTTGAGACAGATTCAAATCCATTGGGCTATCTCAGTCTCCTAAAAGCTACTGTATATCACAGCTACATCATACTCAAAGCTTTTGACAAAAATCTCTGCCGCTTGAAAACCATACTTTATGAATGTTTCTCAACCTTTAAGGAAACTGGTATTTGATTTTAGTGACCAATTTAGCACTTCTGACCAACAGTAAAACCTAATAATTTTCCCAGAATTGATCGAACTGCCAAATGAATGGATATATCAGCTAGAGGCATCTGTCCTTAGGTAGCACTTAATGAAGTCAAGATCCTGACTCAGGGATTTGACTTTGTTCATAATACATGACCTGTAGCTTGAAGAGCATCAAGGGAAAAGCAGAAGATGCTGACCAAAACGTTTTCTAACAGCAATAGCTTAAAATAAGGGAAAACTTAAAATCCTTTTTTAAGAACTGAATTTCTGAGGCTTCGGTTCCCTCTGTCATTCAGTCCTCACTAAAAGAGCAAGCTTTAATAGCATCAATGCCAGTATATCATCATCATTTAAGGCCACCATAATGCTTTCAACATTTGTTTACTCCTGCAGTACCACTACAACTCTGTGCCATATCTCAGTCACTTATCAGTGTCAATGGCCACCTCACCTGCCATTCTGTTTGGTGATTGCCCTCTCACGTATCCTGACTGCTCCTGCTGTGAATTCCTTACTAAAGCCTGATTTAGCCAAGCACATGCATGCATTTAAGCACATCAGTTGTCCCAATGAAGTAACAGCACTTACTTACATGCATGAAATTATGTACATGCCTAATAAGTACCTTGCTGAATTGGGGACTAAAAGATCATTCAATTTCCCAGGTAATCCTGGCATTTTTTATGTAAAGCTTGCAAAACACAGAAAGACAGAGGACTGCCTCAAATGGTACGTGTCCTTTACTTATTTTAGATATCTATTATAGAAGGGAGACCAAGCTCAGCACAACACTGCCTGATATACCCTTGTTCGGGAGCGTAGCAAAGTTGCTGCCCCAAAATGCCTTCTTTTGGCTACACATAGCATGGCAGCAACTTCTGCCTCAGTTCTGCCCCTTTTTTCAGCCTACTCTGACAGAAGGAACATCCTGGCCCTCCAGCCAGATCACATTATAGAGCCCTCCCCCTTCTGGATCCAAAAGGCACTTTAGGGAAGTCCAACAAGAAAAGGTATACTAACCAAAGCTAAGCTTCCATCCAGCTGAGCTCAGCAGACAGTCACCCTGCCACAGGTATTCCTTTGCTGCTCCTCCTCCCTGGTTTGCTCAATCACCTGAGCCAGGGGCTGGCACATTCCTCCCGCCCCTTACTCAGGACTTTTCAGTAGGCACCAGCTTTTCAGGACCTCCCCATCTCCATCAGGCTGCCAGCTCACCCATGGAGATGCCTGTCTGGTTCCTTTCCTCCTTCCCAGAATTCTTTTCAGTCTCCTGCTCACAAAGCACATAATTCTTACCTTTTCCCCTTTCCAACTGGGCTCTTACTGGAGACAAACCCTGCTCTCCCATAGCTGGGCTTTATTTCTAATTAGTCCTGGCCCACCCTCCAGGTGCACCTAAGATGGTTAACTGGCTCTCAGGCCCCTATTAGCCCTTTTGCCACCTGTGTGGAATAAACACCCCCATCACAGGGAGCCAAGATGGATGGTCACCCACCATGCAGCAGCCAAAGGACGCTCTGAACTTAGCTCTTCAGGAATTCAGTCAGTCACATAACACTGTTAAAACAGCAGAATAAAGTAGTTTCCTCATGACTACCACTAGTGTTGCAGTGGTGACAGTGGTGGTGCCTACATAGTGAGCGCGTTTAATAGTGTACATTCTGGTTCTAGAGATATCACCCACTCTAACAGTAATCCCTATTTCAAGGGGAGGGGGATCGCTTATGTTTTCATTAATTAATATTTAACAAATCAAGGTGGCTGGTTTAGCTGCCTAAGGATCAGGATTGGAAAAACTCAATAGACTCTCTGGAGCCATTGGTTGTCAGTTCAGACCTTTACCAATCAAAAGTAGATACACTGAGCTCTATACATTTTATTCTGTGAATGTCATTCAGATGATATTTTAAAAAGAGGTACTGTTTATTTTGTATGGTCAAGAAGAGCTAGATTTATAAATTTCAGGGCATATATTTCCATACACCATTTGTTTATGCTCATTCAAACGAGGTCTTTGCATGCACACATCTCCAACCGAGTGCCTAACTGGTCACAAACATGCACATACCTGTCATGAGTGTGTGCATATGTAAGTGTAACACAAATGTGAAGTGGGTACACACTAAATTCATACCAGCTTTAATGAGATTCCCTATCATTGGAATAGGGATTACTGTTAGAGTGAATGACCTCTCTAGAATCAGAATCAACTTTTCAAATGCACTCACTATACAGGTCATTGATTGAATACAGGATCCTATGCCACATTTAAAAAAAAAAGGGGGGGGGGGAAATTTGGTCAAGTTCCCCAAAGGAAACCTATACTTTTCTCCCCTTTGTTGTACAATGTGTTATGCATTATATGATGACTTCTTTTCTGCCTTTTGCCCATTGTGTATGTACTACAGATTCCGCAGTGTTTTTGGATCTTTTGAGATAAAAGGTATTATACACATGCCAAATATCACCATTACTTGATTTCAATTACGTAAAGCATAGTAAACAATCCAACCGGCTATTTACCATACATAGCCAATAAATATTTCTGCAACAATCTGTTTGCCCAGAAAATGATCTAACTGCTATCCTGAAAACCATGTTGCTTACCATGCGTGTGTGTGTGGGAGTGAAACACAGCAGATCTATGCAGTGGTTCCCAACCCCTTTGAGTGAAAGCCCCACTAGTTAAAACACACACCGCCCCTCCCCCCCAACTGCCCCACTTCACCAGCCATAAACATATATAATTATAATAATAATTATACTAAATTACATAAATAATAATAAATTACTCTTACCTGAGTAAGAAGCTAAGCCTTCCCTGGCACAGCCGTCACCGCACACCCCGTGTAGCCCCATCACTTCCTGTCCCTAATGGACCAATGGTAATGGAGGCAAGCCCTACTGGGTTGGCTGAGCCTGCTCCAGGCCCCAACTTGTGCAGAGCTGTTCCTCACTGGCCAGGTGCCTGCCTGGCTCTGTGGGGCTGCTCCTCCACTCCAACTGAAGTGGAACTCAGGGCTACTGATCCCTCAGGGGGCTGTTTCTTCACTCCAGCTGGTGTGGAGCTCAAGGGGGGTTAAATTACGTCAATATTACTGAAGCCTTATAGACCCCCTGTAATCTTTGATGCCCCCCAAGAGGGTCCCACACAGGTTGGGAACCACTGATCTAGCAGCTAGAGATTTTTTGTTGTTGTTGATGATGATTCTATTCTTTTTTTATTTATTAGATTTGTGAGCTGGTTTTCACAGCTGGTACCCGTTACTATAAGCCCCCAGTTGGCTGGTGTCAGAACTACTATCAAATCATTATTGCTTCCCTTTCTGAAATTCCAACTGACAACCTTGAATTAGTAGCTGGTTATTCTTACTTTGCATCCCATGCTATATAACTCAAAAAACAGATTAAAACTTTAGGATTACAATTTAGGTTTAACCTTATACAACCAACCATTGAAGGATTAATGGATATTCCCATAAATAAGTAATTTTAATGATATTTTAGATTGTGGCAAATATAAGCTGCCCTTCTTCTAATACAGTCAGTTAATTATTTGTGCTTATACACTGATTGCATTTACAACCATTTTCAGACTTGTGTAAGTGCAGATAAATGTTGACCTTAAATTTTACTGAACAGCTATCGGTAGCTATAGTAGCAGGTTTCCAACCTATTAGCTATCTTTAAAAAAAATCTTTAAGATTAGATGCTTCTAAGCAGTTTATATATGCCACAGATAGAATGCCACCTCATCACAAAATTTCACAAAGTGGCCTCTGGGGCGACTTCCTCCAGCTGTCACATCTCATTCATGCGATCACATCAAAGCATCCAGACAATCTTCAGAGCAATATATGGTACAGTTTGTTCAGGTCTGCAGTCACTTGCATAGATTTCACTTGAAAACACATTAGCTGAGCTTCTTTTTTATTCAAGAAAGGGAAGAAATGCCATAGATAACAGTGAAGGAGGAAATAAAAAAGCTACAACAGACATTGAATTACCAAAAAGAAGCAACCAATTCAAATTTTTGATACTGACTACTAAGAGTCCCGTAACTATAAATTATCTCTCAGGTATTTATATGGCCCTATTACCATATTGTCTAAGCACCTCACCTTTTTTGATGTATTTAGCTTCACAATACCTCTTTGACAGAGAAATATTACGCCCATTTTACAGATGGGAAATTGAGGCCCAGAGAGGCTAAGTGAACTTCCCAAGATCACACAGGAAGTCTGTGGTATAGCAAGAACTTTACCTCAGGCCTCAGAAGTCCTTGAGTAGTGCCCTAATCATTGGACCACACTTTCTCAGGATGCTATTTAAAAGATTAATCCACTACTACTAGTATGTGCTCTGGTCCTAGTTAAGCAATGAAATAGGATCACAAATTATAAGGCAGGAAAACAAAGGGGACATATATATCGTCTTCCTTTCAAATTCATTGAAAAGGCATGAAATAAAGTAGAATAAAATTTTGCTATTTTGTAAAATGTAATAAAGCTTTTCAAACAGGGAAAATTCCACTCCCATTTTCATACATCCTATCGTCTTAAGAGAGCTGGGAGATCACAAATATACCATATTAGAAATGTACCATAGGTGTCCAAGTAAGATTGTACAGAACATATTATAATAGACTAGGAATGGGACATGTGAGTTAGTGTGAGGGAGACCAGAGGAGAATAG